>NC_088911.1:5022500-10022500 GCF_963576675.1 Euphorbia lathyris
CTAAGTGTGATCATTAGTCTATAATCACTTATTTTATGATTTGGAAATGTAATACCCCGTATACCTGATTTATAAGCAGACTCGATATTAAAACGGTTTTCATGATTCAACAACATAAAATTAAGCATGTCCAGTACACAAAGACACTCAGATTGGATGTTGTTCTCAAATAGATGAGTCAGTCAAATAAAAATTGGGTTTTCAAAGCATTTGGACATCTTACCAACTTCATTACAAACAACTTAAATTGTGGTGTATCTAATTTGACTGGAAGAGTTTTGAGTAGGTGATGCACGTTTTACTTATACGTGCACGTGAAGGCAAGTGTACCTTAGTCGTGTATCAAGTAATAAAGTGAAAGTAGAGTATCATTCCCACGAGGATGGTGATTACAAGTACTAATCTTTTTGCTTACTATCTATTATTTAAACAATCAAAAGATAGAGTTTGTTGGACAACCAAGTTAAGACTTTAATTAACAAGTGAGATGAAAATTGTACAAAATTAGATAAGAGAATACTTATAATGAAAGAAACTAAGACTTCTAGCTTCACTTAACCTCTTTGCTTGGTAATAATACTTAACCCCCTTTAAGTTGTTTTATCCTTTTTAAGATGACGATTCTTTCTTATTAACTATTAGTTCTCGAGATTGGTTCTAAACTCTCGACTAATTACTTTCTCTTGGTCCGGCTCAAGTAATTAATCAAGAGAAGCATTAAGTTTTATTAATCTAAACCTTTTTAACCTAATTTATCTTGGTCCGGCGAAAGTGATTACTTAAGATTCAAGAAAAACCACTCGAGTAATTAGTTCTAAACTTTCGATTAATTACTTTCCATTGGTCCGGCTCAAGTAATTAATCCAAAGAAGCATTAAGTTTTATTAGTTCCAAACCTTCGATTTATTACTTTTCCTTGGTCCGGCTCAAGTAATAAATCTAAGATTTGCAATAAGATTCATGAAAAAACCTTGGAAAACCAATAAGCCACACTAAATGGTCATTAGGTCCAACTTATGAATTTCGATTAATCAATTTAATCACGGTCAATATAAATGATTAATTATATTCAAGTAGAGAGTTGGCATATCTCCTACAAGCATTAAGAATCATAAGTTAGTTCTTAAAAATGATAAACACAACTTAAATGGTAATTACCATATAATTAAGATTAAGATCCGCTTTTAGCCTTAGTTAAGGAGGTTTTAGCACATGGTTAGATTAAAACACACCTTAAAAAGATAGATAATGGAATTCATAGTAATAAAATAGATTAAAGTTTAGAAGAAACCGTAATGACGATTGTCGAATGAACTTCTTCGATAACTTAAAACTTACTTTATTGAATGAACTCTTGTACAAACAACACCTTAACAACAATAACAACAACAACACAAATAACTGATTTTAAGGAGAAAAATCAGCAAAATAACATTATAGAGGGAAAAATTAAGTCTGAGCTTGGTGTGTCTTCAAATGGTACCCAATGCCTCCTTTTATAGTAAAATGACACACATAATTCCAAAGACCAAGTCATCTTTATGGTCTCCCACTCCTTTATCTTCTGAATTTAGCATTTAAGAGAGCATGGTGGAAGATTTTAATAATTTAGGAGTTGAAATGTGTAAAGGTGTGAAAGGAATCGTAGGCTTCAACATGTTCATCAACTTTGGATAATTTTCTGGGCCTGATGCACTTCGAATTTGAAAATGATTATTATTAGTCATTTGTTCATCTTTCTCTTAGCTTTCCAACGCATTTTGAATCGCCTCAATCCGAGTCCGTATGAGGGAGATAAGTTGAAAATACGAAAATATGTCAAATCTGTCATAGTGTGAACAATTGGACTTTATCTTATAGCACCTATCTGCAACGAAGTGCACGCTGGGTGTCACTAAAACTCATTTTTTCTGGTCCCTTTTACTCCCGAGTTGCCGCCTTAAGCCCCGACGTTATTTTTGCTGAAAACCTTGCGAAAGTGCTTAGAAAACACACAAATTGGCTTAGATACATAAAATGAAGTAAATATACAAAAACCATTATTAAAATTTATTAAAATGATACAAAATAACTAGTAATTAAATACTAAAAATGCTATAAATTACGACGATAACAGTAGGGCTGGGCACAGATCCTAAAAATACTATATTTGACTAAATATCTTAGAAAAAATAGAATTGAAATAAAATTTTGACTAATTTGGACCAAATTCGACTAGTTCAATCCAAAAAAAAGTCAATAGTTTTGTCCGATTTTGACAAGGATAACTAGGGTATATGTGATTCAGAAGATATGTAGTGGTATATGTTTTTTTTATTAATATATTCAGGTTCTGATAAATGAGCTATAAATATATATAGACAGATTTTATAATAAAAAAAAGAAACTTCCATTGTATGACAATGATAGCTGGGGTAATAGTGATTAACAAGATATGTAGGGGTATATAGTTTTTTATCAATATATTTAGGTTCTAACAACTCCGATGAAATTATCAGCTTTAATTCTATGATTTCAGCTGTGACAATTTTTTCTAATTGTCGGATTTCAAAACAACATATAATTTTTTAAAATTAGAAATGCTAAAATAAGAAAAACTACGTGTAAGCACATTTACTCCTTTCATATAGACAGATTTTGTAATAAAAAAACCATCCCCATTGTATTATAAGGCTAGCTAGGGTATAAGTGATTCACAAGATATGTAAGGGTATATGGTTTTTTTTTATAAATATATTTAGGTTCTAACAACTGCGATGGAATTGTCGGCTCTAATTTTATAATTTCAGCTGTCGACAATTTTTTCAAACTGTCAGAATTCAAAACAACATATAATTTATTTAAATTAAAAATACTAAAATAAGAAAAAACTATGTGTAAACATATTCATCCCTTTCATTTTTTATAAGTTAAATAAAAAATAAAAAAAAAGTGAAGTAGACGAGAATTAGAAAAAAAAAATGGATATTCTGATAAACAAATTGTAAATATATACAGACATATTTTGTAATAAAAAAACCAACCATCATTATATAACAAGGATAACTAGGTTATGGGCGATTCACAAGATATGTATGAGCATATGGTTTTTTTTATCAATGTATTCATGTTCTACCAACTTCGATGGAATTGTGGCTCTAATTCTATGATTTCAATTGCCGACAATTTGAAAAATTGTCGGATTTCAAAACAACATATAATTTATTTAAATTAGTAATACTAATTTAAATTCAAAGAGTCATCTATCAATATTTTTGTCATATTTTAATAGTTAATCAGCAAGATTATTGTAATTTCTGCCAACCCAATAGAAAATTACTTCACATTGTTTTTGGTGGAGTAAAAGGAGAATCATAAGTGTGATCATTAGTCTATAATCACTTACTTTATGATCTGGACATGTTATAGGTCTTTCAAACGCTTCATTCGATGCAGATCTTCATCAAGTCGAAACGCTGACCAAATTGTTATTCGAAGTTCTGCGTTAGAAAAGCAAAGCAAATCTTACACCAATTCATATTCTTGTGTAAAAGTCTAGAGTGATTGATTTCGTCTAAAGTGTTCTTAGCTTTTGTTTAGAACAAAAACACTTATCATTTCTAGAAGAATAGAAAGGAGAAGCTGAGTACTCGGTTATAGTACTCAGTGGTAGAAATAGGATTGAGTAGAGGAATAGAGGAAGGTACTCTTGTATACTCAGTTGCTATTGTAAAAGGTTTGTGCTCTACCTTTAAAGAGCTCAGTAGAGGATTCTGAAAAGCTCAGAAGGAATTCCGAGGACTGGACGTAGGCGGAGAGGCCAAACCAGGATATGTCTGCTAAGTAATATCCTTCTAACCCTTAACTCCTTTATATATTGCTTGCTTAAATACTGCCTAGTAAAACACTAAAAAGAACATACGCTGAGTTGAGTGAACTGAGGAGCTGAGTTCAGGAATAGACTTAAGTGCTATCTCCTGATTCAAGAACAGAAGCAGTCTTAGTCACCCGTTGGCTAAGCTTGTGCCTGAAACTTACTCAGACTTTAACTTAGCCTTTTAGCACAGTGGTACTAACATAAAAACAAGTTAGTCTTAGTGACAAACTTTTTAAATAGTTCCTAACCCCCCCCCCCCCCCCCTTAGAACTAATATTGTCATGTTACACGGGACCAACAGACTCTTCACCTACGGACACGTCCCTTCGACACACCTCTTGAACAACTATAAATAGAGAAGACATTTTAGATTAAAAAGGGTTAGAGATTTTTAGTTTCAATTTTGTAAGAAGCATACTTGTTAAGCAAGTTGTTCAAATAGCTAGATACAAGATACAGTTCTTATAGTTTACGTTAGAGTTTTGTTCAAAGACGAGTTTATGCTTTGTAGTGACCGAGTAGGTACTATTTCGAGGATTGAGCGAGAGGAACCAGTATAGAAGGCGCCCCAGGGTCTGACAAACCTACGAAGTTGAGGAAAGGATTGACAACCCGGAACTCAATTAGTTAAAATGTTATCCAAGCTTCTTCTTCTCTGTTAACTTGTGACGTTTCAAATCAAACTAATGAATTATCTTTTCAATACAATTCTTTCTTTACTGTTGTTATTTTAAGTCTGATCTAGGCGGTATTCTTAAGTAATTTAACTGGTGTTTTCATGAAAACATTTATAAACAAATATGATATTTTCCATGAAAACTTTGTTGAACACTTAATCAAGTTCGGATTTATATCTGGTCATTATGATAGGTCGATTAATCAGATATAAACACCGAATTTGATTAAGGTTTTCAGTCTTAGGCCGAGGGGAAAGATTGATTACAGTTCAAAGCCGGTTAAATTGAATTAATTGATAAATTGTTACATCTTAATAATCAGATCAAACTTATAAGTTGTTTTCTTGCTTAGTGTAAATAAGCCTTGAATACTACTTTAATCTAAACATAATTTTTTTAAATTGTAATCTAAACTATTAGCAAAATTAGGATCAGAATCCATACCATTTAAACCATTTAACGATTTTTCTATTAACCTCGAGAAAACGAATTTAATCAAAATTATAAGTTTTTATTTATCAAAACATTCCCTGTGGGATCGATATCTTTTTATTACTACAAGCGAAAGTCGTGCACTTGCAGAAATCGCTCAACAAGTTTTTAGCGTCGTTGCCGGGGAACGCCAATTTGATTTTATAAAAAAATTTATTGTTTGTATTTTATTCCAAATCTTGGTTTATAGATACTTATATTTATATTTATATTATATATATTATATTTATGTACAATTTTATTTTTCAATTTTTTTAAGGTAATTTCAGTTCGTGCGTGTAATTTCTGTTCATGCGCAGTACTAGAAGTTTGGGCATTCAACCGGAATCACTTGATCCAGAAATTGAAAGAACACTTAAGAAAAATAAAAAGAAAAAGAACAAAGAGACGCAAAATCAAGAACCACAAGCAGTAGAATTGGGAGAACGCCATAGACTTATGGATTACGCTACACCAGGGGTTAACGGTGTTACCAATAGTGTAGTTAGACCCCAAATTAATGTACACCAATTTGAGATTAAACCAGCATTATTGAATATGCTGCAAAACAGTGTTACATTTTATGGTTTGCCTAACAAAAATCTTAATGCCCATTTGACTAACTTTCTTGAGATTTGTGACACCTTTAAAATCATAGACGTTTCTGCCGAAGCAGTCAAACTTCACCTTTTTCCTTTCACTTTGAAGGACAATACCCTTTCTGACTTCTCTCTAACTTGATGTCAGAGTGTATTTAAGAGACTGCTTCCAATACAAATCAAGACCATCCAGGGAGATCTTAGGGCATAATCTCCCTACTTCATCAACAAGGACATATACGGGGGGGGGGGGGGGGGGGGTCTGGTCCCTCCGGCCGCCAGAACCACCATGAGCAGGGGTAATTTTGGTCTCTTGTCTCCATAAAACCTAAGGATTAAGGTGCTAAATTGGTGATTTGATTAAACTTTGATTAGGTATTTGATAAATTGAGCATTTAACTTAGAACTTTGATTGAATATTTGATAAATTGGTCTGATCATGGACAGTTCCGGTCCCCTGTCTCTAAGAAATAGTAATGGCGTGCTGGTTTAACATCCACAATATGGTCCGAGAAGTGTTAGGCCCTTCCTGTTGGGGTTTAGCGTCCTATAGTCAATTGTTCCAGGATATAAACCAGCTGTAAATGAATTGTTCTTTTATATCATTTGTTTTAATAAGATATGGTTTTTCAACTGTATAAAGGCAATTACTTTTAAGAACTAAATAAGTCTAATAAAAGGAAATCCCTAAGTTTATTTAAAGTGATTATAAAGTGTTCATACAAACATGAAGTGAGACAAAACATTATAATAAACTTAAAACCACCCCAAGTTAAGTAATATGTTTTGAATATGGATTGACATAATACTGTAGAGACTTGCATGTAACAATGTTTTCTACTGAGACAGAGAGCTAATCTCACAAGCTTCAGATATATGGATATCTGGACAGTTACATGGATCCAGTGAAGGAGTTCATTAGGATTGGGGACCCGACTTGAGATAACAGGATGGATGGATTTATCCTATGTCACCTATTCATCACATTGGTATTAATAGGTATAAGTAATCCTCAGACTCAAAGGAATGTTAATTAGTGATTCTAGATTATGGAATGTGATACTTTGACTCTGTTCAAACACGATCCATAACAGAGATGTCTCTGGGGTGTGTGCGGGCAGGCGTTGGGTATCACAGGAAGTAATTGCAGGATAGTTAATATTGGATTGAGCATTTGTCACTCCTGACAAATGGGAGATATGTCCAAGGATCGCTTGTGGAAGACTTGACTCTAAATCCTTGCAAGGTGATAGCTTAAGAATTGAAATAGAGATTTCACTTAACCTATCTATTCGGAGTTAACTCGGTCTGTACAAGTAAAATGAACGTCTCGCTATATATGACTTGACATAATCCATAGTCATAAGATTCAGTTCAAGGATGTAGTTGATAAAGGATCGAATTATACTGTAACTAATACGAAAAGGTCAACGACGGAATCAACCTGTCTTCTTATAGCTCTGGGGGAATGTTTACGGTTCTGCTAATCACAGTCCATGCACTCATTCCGTTATACAAAGATTAAATGTAATTTTGGGAAATTAATTTAATGGTTGTATACGGCTAGTAGTAATAAGAACATAATGGGTCACATATAGACTTGGAACCAAAAAGAGGATTGGATAGTAATTAATAGATGGAAGCCCAACATAGTCCATTAAGGCCCAATAGATGAGGGGGGTGAATTACATGTATTAAAATACACGTGGGAATTAATTTATTTTAGACAATTGTAATTAGATAATAATTGTGCTTAAATTAATTATAAGATAATTAAGTTAGAAGGTTTAATGTGATTAAATTACTTCTTTTTTTTTGTAGAAAAGGAAAAGAAAAACGAACAACAACAAACTACCCAGGAATTAGCCTAGGGAAGTTAACCCCAATCCTATCTTCTAAGAGAATAGGAGAGATGAAACTAGGGGAAACAGGAATGGTAGTAACGCCTAACGTCCCTTCATGGCCCGCCGCCGCCAAGCGATCAGCAACACGATTCTGCTCTCTAAAAATGTGTCTGAACTCTACGAACTCAAAGGAGGAGCAAAGCCTTTTAATAGCTTTGATGAGGTTGCGACTGTTAAGACCCATAGAATGATTCTCAGAAATCATTTTGATTGCTTCCAAATTATCAGACTCCACAGAGAGCCTCTTAACACCCAGCCTTTTAGCAAGATTGATTCCAGTAAGAATAGCCTAGAGCTCCGCAGAAAAGGAAGAATCCAACCCTAAATTCTGGGAGAACCCAGAAAGCCAGGTGCCCCCTGCATCTCTAAGCACACCTCCAGCCGCAATCTTACCGTTACTGAGGCAGGAACCATCAGTATTCAGCTTCACAACCCCCTCTCTTGGCCTGCTCCATCCCACGAGATGGACATCACAACACTGAGAGGCTCTGGCAAGGGACTCTCTTTTGAAACTATCAATAATAGAGAAAAGTTTTTTCGAGAAGAAATCAGCTAAGTTTGTCATAAAAACAGTTTTATCTCCAAAAATCTCCTCGTTTCTCCATTTCCAAACTTGGTGACAGATAATAGCAAAGAAAATGTCACCATGCTCCATGTATGGAAGCAACTTTCCTCTAACACCATCAGAGAACCAGTCGACCTCAGAATGTGCCATGAAGGAAGAGAAAATATGGTGTGGGAGAATTTTCCTCCAAACCTCTTTACTATTAGAGCAATCTCTAAGAGCATGGCACAAAGTCTCAACATGGCCTCTGCATCTACTGCAAGCTCCAGAATCAGCCAAGTGCCTTCTGTGCCTATCCGAATTAGTAAGAAGCCTGTCCTTAACGCCCAGCCACAGGAAACTCCTAATACGGAAAGGAACTTTAAGGGTCCAAATCGAATTCCACACATCCGAGGGAGGATCAGATCTAAAGAGAGAGAAAGCTTCAAAGGCCGATTTGCAAGAATAAACTCCATTGTTAGTCAGCGCCCAGCAGTGCCTATCCAAGTCTTCCTCTTGATTACTCACCTTCACTCCCCGCATTCTAAGGAGAGTCTCAAGGCTAAAGAAAGTATCAAACTTTGACCAGATCCAGTCCCCTTCCGAGTCAACCACATCAGCAATCCTCCAGTTGCGTATATCACTAGGCGGGGGGGAAGAACACACCTCAATTAACGGTTTATCCCCAATCCAGTTATCAAACCAGAAACTAATGGACTTACCATTCCCCACCTCCAGACCAACTCCCGAGCAGAACTCATCAAACACAGCACTAAGTCCTTTCCAGAGGAAGGAACAATTAGCAACTCTCTCTTTCGGGCCCCCGAAGATTTTGTCTTTCCGATACTTACCACAAAGGAGGCGAACCCAAAAAGAGGAGGGGTTTTGCCACATACGCCAAAGGAGTTTCATTAATAAAACTTTATTATTGTCCTTTGCTTTCCTAATACCCAGACCCCCAGAATCTTTAGGCTGGCAAACCTCACTCCAAGGCACAAGATGGATCTTCCTGTCCTCCGCAGCTTCCCCCCACAGGAACCTACGGTTAATCTTGTCAAGATCATTAAGCACAGGATCCGGAAGCTTACAAGCCTGCATGATGTGATTGGGAGCAGCATAATTAACAGATTGAATTAACGTGAGGCGGCCAGCGAGAGATAGAGTCTTGGCTTTCCAAGTGGCACACTTCGAATTAGCTTTATCCAAAGTCTCTTTGAAGGAGCCTTTAGACACACGCTCACTGTGGAGGGGAATGCCCAGATACTTCCCAAGAGAATCAGCAAGAGGAATACCTGAGAGATCACTTAATCTCTTACAGACTCTCTGATTCATATTCTTAGAGCACATCATCCTAGATTTCTGGATATTAAGCTTCTGCCCAGAGGCCGAACAAAAACAATCTAGAATATCCATAATGACTCTCAAATGCTCCTCATTACCCTCAAGAAAGATAAGGACATCATCTGCAAAGAATAAGTGAGTCACCTGGGGACAGAAGCTGTTGATCGCCACATGGTGGAAACTCCCATTATCAATCGCATCCTGAATCAGGTGAGAGAGCCTCTCCATAGCAATAACAAAAAGGAAAGGGCTCATAGGATCCCCCTGACGGATTCCTCTACCCGGGGAAAATTCCTCCGACATATCCCCATTGACCATAACTTGAAACACAGGAGAAGAAATACATACCTTAATTAAACTTCTCCAGCTGTCCGGGATTCTAGCTCTCTCAAGGCTCTCCATCAAGAAATCCCAATTAATTCGATCATAGGCCTTCTCTAAATCCAGCTTCAGAGCCACAATGCCTTTCCTCCCCTTCCTAATCTTCATCGTGTGGACCATCTCTTGGGCGATCACCACATTATCCATCATTTGTCTACCAGGCACAAAGCTACCCTGATTCTGACAAATGATCGCAGGAAGAATGCCACGGATTCTATTAGCCACAATCTTTGTAACAGTTTTGTAAAGAACATTACAAAGACTGATAGGTCTCATATGCAAAAAGGAAGAAGGCTTATCAATCTTAGGAATCAGAACCAGGAGGGTTCTATTAACCAGCTCAATATCCTTCGAACCACTGAACACCCCCAAGACAAAATTATAGATGCCTTCCTTCACGACATCCCAATGCTTAGGGTAAAAGCCCGCCGGAAGACCATCAATCCTAGGAGCTTTAGAAGCCCCAATGCTGAAGATAGCTTGGTCAATCTCTTTTCGGGAAATAGGTTGAAAGGCCTCCTGACTACAATCCTCACTGATTAAAGGAAATGTAGCAATAGAGTGAGCCCTCTCCAAAAGAACAGGTTCCTCTTTGAACAGCTCTCTGTAGAAATCCAGGGCTAAGTTCCGAATAACCTCATCTTCATAAACCCAATCACCATTAGAATCCTTAATGGCCTCAATTCTATTTCTCTGCCTTCTGATTAGGGTAGAGAGATGGAAGTATTTGGTATTACGATCCCCATCTCTAATCCAGGACTTCCGAGACTTCTGGAACCAAAGGAACTCCTCCTGCCTAATCACAACCTCCAGCTCCTTCTGAAGGGTTCTGAGGAGGCCCTCAAGGCTATGATCAAACCTCCCCTCCAACCTGGGTTGAATGCCCTCCATCCTCTTTAATAACTTGTTCTTCCTTCTGATAATATGCCCAAACACATTCCTATTCCACCCCTGCACCTTATTCCTGAACCCTTCAGCAGCTTGCAGTACATACGAATGAGGTCTCCAACTCTCATGAACGAACTCTTTAAACTTAGGATGGGACTCCCAAGCCAACTGATACCGGAACGGTCTCTTACCCCTAGGATGCTTACCTCTCAAAAGTCTAAATAAAATAGGACAATGATCCGAATGACGGAACGGAAGGTTCAACACAGAGCACTCGGGGAAGGAAGTTAGAGCTAAAACATTAGCGTAGACTTTGTCCAATCGAACAAAAGTATTATTACGCTTCCAAGTGAATTTATGACCAGAAGCCCCTAGATCGGAAAGCCCGCATAAATCCATACTATTCTTGTGATGCAGACAGCGATTAACATAATGATTGGATCCCCCTCTCTGATCACTCATAAAGGCGATATCATTAAAGTCACCCGCCACAAACCAGGGCTCCGAAATGCTGACACTCATAGAATAGAGAACCTCCCAGAGCCGTTTTCGATTAGACAAGATAGGGTCAGCATACACAAGGGTAATCAAAAAGGGAGTATTGCCGGAAATACTCACTTTACAATGAATGAACTGCTTATCCATGCTAAGAATGTCAAAATGAATCCGATCTGGCCTCCAAAAAAGCCAAATCCCCCCCAGCCCGGCCAGTTGCCTCCGATCTAACACAGTGCCAGTTCTTAAACTTCTTAACCACCTCATCTGCTTTCTCACCACTAATCTTAGTTTCCAAAAGAGCAAAACAAGATGGATTAAACTGCTTAATAAGATCATTAATATGGATACGGGTAGCCTTGCTAGCCGCACCCCTAACATTCCAAAATAACAAATCCATCGAAAGGAGGACAACTGACCACACCCCTACCCTAAGCCAGGTATTTACTAAGGGCTCCTGAGAGCCTTACCGAGGTACCCCCAGGCCCCCTCTTATCTGGAAACGCCAAAGTGTTAAGGCCACTTTTTTGTTTTCCTTTAAGCTTTTTCATATTAGTTTTGTTAACTCCCATATATTTCCCAATCCCAAGATCAATACCAGGAACAGGAATACTAACCTCATTTGATTTCTTCATCCTTCTAGTTGCAATGGTCAGGGTCCCCCCCCTGGGCTTCATCCTTAGAGACAAAAAGCGGGTTCACAGATTCAACCACCTTCTCGACTGGATCTACAGACTCCAATCCTGGAATACTCTGATCCATATGATTCTCATCTTGGTCCGACTCTTGAACTTCCTCAATCATCAGGGCCCCAAATCTGGACCCAGGCAAGGCTACTAAAGAAACCCCAGCCTCCTTTCTAGCTTTGAGGACAGGCTTCTCCTTGACATTTGGAATAACAGTAGCTTTAGGAGAAAGGGACTTAGAATTTGTGTTGATATCAGGAGGACGATTGTGAACCACTGCAGGTTGATTCCTACGTCTAGCGGGCCTCTTTGCCACCATCCAGGGACCAAAGTTCCCTTCATACCCCTGGTTCCCTCCAGTAATCCGCACACTACTCTCAACCCTCTCTATAACAACCCTCTCCCTTTTAGGGCAACCCTCCTGAGAATGACCATACATGCCACAATCATAACAGATGTTATGTAAACCTTCATACTCAATAAAGAACACTTTATCCTGAACACAGAACTTTGAAAGTAAAGGTTTAGCCAGATCAACATCTATACATACCCTAGCAAACTTACTCCTAATGGCCCCAATTGTAGTCTTATCCACATGGTGGACCTTACCAACCAAACCTCCTATTTTACTCAGAAAATTTTCACTGTAGTACTCAATGGGAAGGCCCGGGAAACTTACCCAAGTCAAGATCCTGTTAACCGAACAGTCGTGAGGATTAAAATTAGGAACCCAAGGCCTTAAGGCCAAAACATGATTGGAAATGATATATGGGCCTCCCTTGATAACCGAATTATAATCCTCAACCCTGGTAAATTTAATGACATAGTAGTCATTTTCCAGGTCAGTAATACTGACTTTACCTTTCCTTGCCCACTGCGCTTGTATTCTTTGGGCAAAATAGTTAAAACTAATTCGCTTACCCAGGACAGTAACAATCAAAGACACCTTCCACTTCTCTCTAAGCTCACGCTTCTCTACAGCGGAAAGTCTAATGACCGGACAGAGAGGATCCTCCTGGCCATTATCTTCCTCATCAGAATCCGAGAACATATCATCAGAATCTCCCACCATTAAAACTTCCTCTAAAACCGGCTCTTCCTCAGCCACCCCCATGACCGTGTCCTACCAAGAGTTTTTACCAATCTCGCTCATCTGAACCCTAGGTCTGGGGGAGACCGTCTTCCCATGAGCTACTCCTACAACACCCACCCTTCCCGAATTATTAGAAACATCCAGACCCGAGGCAGCCTGCCTCCCCGTCGTAGCCCCTGCCTGCCCCTCACTGCCCGGAGGAGAGGATCCCACGCAAGGCACTACGCCGACAGCCCCAGCCCACTGCCCGGCCGAGGAGCCGACAGCGCCTGGGCAGTGCCCGACACTATCGGCGCATAGCCCTGCGCCAGGCACCCCCCGCCCCACTTCTCCCCCCGAGATTGGGGGAGCCTTACCCCCGGCATCAGAAAACCCAGCCGCCCGTATCTCCCATTGATCTGCACCAAGCCGCGACAACCTTGCCGAATCTGCCGCCTGTGGATCGCAAAGATCCGTCCCCAGCCGCATGGGCGGCGCCCGCGAGAACCCTGCCGACGCACCATCCATGCCCACGAGATCCCTACCGACGCCCCTAGATTCCCCTGCCTCCACCCCGCCAAGCGCCCCGCCCCGATCTACACCAGGCGCACGCTCGCTGCCAACAAAAGCTGCCTCACCCTTCTCGCCCCAAACCACCAGGCTGCCGCCCCCTTCCTTGCCGCAAGTCCCCTCCAGATCCGACCCCCCCTCGCCGGCCACAGCCCCCCTCTCCCTAGATCTATCCTAACACGCTTTATCATGAACCCTAGCCGAGAGAGAGGGAGAGGACATAGATCTAAAAGAGAGAAAAAGATCTAAAAGAGAGAAAAAGATCTAAAAGAGAGAAGATAGATCTGAGAGAGAGAAGATAGATCTATTAAATTACTTCTAATTATTATTCTATCAAACAACTTAATATTATCTTTATATTTAGATATAATTATAGATAATATTAATAGAGCATCAAAATCCTTCATGATCGATGGGTTCTTGAGATTCCCTGTATGCGTCCCCTGATGACTAAAATATCTCCTCCAAAGGCCCATGTTAACTGCTTAATTGATGTTGCGAGTGGTCGGTGGTAGGAAGAGCTTATAAAGGGAATTTTTATTGAGGAGGATGCACGACAGATTATCAAAATTCTGCTTAGCCATCGGAGACCAAGTGGCCAACTGATGTGGGCGTTCACCAAGTCGGGAGAGTTCTCCGTTAAATCTGGTTACCACCTTGCTAAGCAGGGGAGACGGGGAAGAGGAATGCAGGCTTCAACATCTGAGGGTATCCTCCTATTTGGTGAAAAATTTGGAATCTCCCTGTACCTGTCAAAATTAGGCATTTTTTTATGGAGATGTTGCAATGGATCATTGCCTTGTTTGGCTGATTTACTTAAAAGACATGTTGAGGTGGATACGACTTGTCGCGGATGTGGTGAAATGATGGAAATTGAGGAACATGTTTTCAAAAGTTGTATTAAAGCTAAGGAGCAATGGAGGAACTTTCCATATGGGGGTCGTGTTGATAAAATCAAAGGACATAATTCTCTTGTTTGGATTGATAATGTGTTTAATTCTCTTTCTAAAGAGGAGGTAAAATTCTTTGCTGTTTTTTTGTGGCTTTTATGGTATGATCGGAATCAACGCCATCATAATGCAGAGGTTCTAAATAAAATTAGCACCGCTGAGAGAGCACAGGGTCTGCTGATAGAATGGACAGGCAAGGAGCAAGAGGCGGATGTTGCTGTTGGGGAAAGGATAAACGCAGGGGTGGAAAATGGTTACTACCACCGTTAGGTCGGTTGAAACTGAATGTTGATGCGTCGTTTGGCTCGAAAAGGGAGCATTGCAGGGCCAGAGCTGTTGTTCAAAACAATAAAGGAGAGGTTATGACGTCTGCAGGTTTTCCGATGGGAGCTTGTCTGTCGGTATCTGGTGCGGAAGCAATTGCAATTAGAGATTGTTTGAGAATTGCAAAGGATGCTGGTTTTGTGGATTTAATTGTTGAATCTGATGCAAAAAACGTTGTTGATTCGATCATGGGGAAAACTGAGGTCTCGGCAGAGCTTAAGTTCATCTTGGAAGATATTGTTGACATCGGGAAGGATTTCCTGCAGCTACATTTTTCATTTGTCAAAAGGGATGCTAATCAGGTGGCTCATGAACTTGCTAAGTGGGGAGCTATGCTTACTGAACCAATTATTCTTATGGAAGAAGTGCCTAGCTTTCTTTTATCAATTGTAAACTTGGCTAGTTCTTGATATAATATGAGTTATTGTTATAAAAAAAACTCTAAATAAGTAACCTAATTCTATATAACTAGGGTTTAGATACAATAGGCTATTTATACCCCCTTATAGGTAAAATTGGGCCAACCCTAAGTAGAGAGAGAAAGAAAATTCGGCTATCAAGAGTTGTTGAAGAATTTTGCTCCGCTTGCTTCCATACGATTAATTTCTATCTCTTCCTCTTTCTCTTTGATCTTGTGTTGATTTGTTAGAGGCAATCTCCTTTGATTGCTATTCATTGGTTGTATTCTAATCGTTTACTTGTTTGATTGTTTGTTTTGATGGTGTTCGTGAAACTCGGGATTAAGAGTTGTGGGCACTTCGTTTGCAACTGTAGATAGATCGTCAATAAAGGTATGTCGTTCTATCCTTCTTTATATGAAATAACGATTAACGGATCTTGGGAAAAGGGAAATAGATAAAAATAGGTAAAAAATTTATATTTCCGTTGCGCCTATGATTGTCTATTTCCATTCACTTCCAAAATCTAAATTTTTAATTTTTTTTCCTATCAAGCCCCCTAAATCCAAATTTCTATTTTTTTTCCTGTTAGGTACTCTAAAATCCAAATTTCTAATTTTTTTTTTTTTTTCTGTTAGGCCCCTAAATCCAAATTTTTTTTATTGTACACAATTTTTTTTTACATGTTAAGAATCTCAGATCGAAATTTGGAGTGTAAGTTTAGCGATGATAGGAGTAGGGAGGCAGGGACAATCACCCTAGATGGGAGAGTTGTTCATGCCTCGGAGTGCTTCCGGTATTTAGGATATATTATCCAAACGAATGGAGATGTTGCTCATAGGATTAAATCTGGTTAGGCGAAGTGGAAAAGTGTTACGGGTTTCCTTTGTGACCCCGACATGCCTAATAGATTGAAGGGAAAATTCTATCGCATGGCAATCAGACCAGCATTGTTATATGGTACGGAGTATTGGACAGTGAAACACTGTCACATTCATAAGATGTCGATGGTGGAGATGCGTATGTTGAGATGTATGTGTGGTCATATGAGAAAGGATAGGGTGAGTAATGAAATAATTAGGACAAAAGTAGGGGTCACATCTATTGAGAATAAAATAAGGAAAACCCGACTAAGGTGGTTTGGCGACAGTGAAACACTGTCACATTCATAAGATGTCGGTGGTGGAGATGCGTATGTTGAGATGGATGTGTGGTCATATGAGAAAGGATAGGGTGAGTAATGAAATAATTAGGACAAAAGTAGGGGTCACATCTATTGAGAATAAAATAAGGGAAACCCGACTAAGGTGGTTTGGCCATGTAAGATGAAGAGCGATTGATGCGCCGGTTAGGAGGATTAAAGAGTGGCAAAGGGATGTAGTGGTGAGGGGTAGGGGTAGACCTAAGCAAACTTGAAGGAGGGTGATCGAGAGTGATATGAGTTTATTAGGGATTGGGGAGAATAGGGTAGTGGATAGGACATAGTGGAGGGAGAGAATTTGTGTCGCTGACACGACTTGATTGCACGGTTTCATATAATGGTTCATGTTAGCCAACCCCGAATCATTTCAGGACTAAGGCTTTGTTGTTGTTGTTGTTTTGTTGTTAAGAATCTCAGACACAATCTAGTTTTATTTTGAGAAGTTTTACATTGATACTTAAAAATTGATTTTTGACCACTCAAATTATAACACGCATATATGAAAAAAATTGAGTAAATTCGATTTAGCAAAAAAAAAAAAGAATTACGTGCAGAATTCGCCCCACAACCGATCAATCCTGTATTCGCGGCTGTTCATTAATATGTATGAATTTGTGGATTCAATGTCATATTCCTCCATAAACATTGAAAAGCAATTGTGGAAAAAAAAGGTTCCAACTTCATCATATACCACATGATTATTGTGAGTAACTTTATTAATATTGCTTCACCAAAGTGGAATAAAGCAGATGAAAAGCAACATAATTAGTGGTTGCTTTCAAACGTGCAATAAAATCTTGGGTAAATTATACTTATAGCCATTGAACTTTATTCATTTTCACAGTATGATCGTTAAACTTTATAGGAGTAAATTACACCCATGGCCACTGAATTTTATCCATTTTCATATTATGGCTACTGAACTTCATTTCTTCCTGATATGATTACTGAACTTTACACTTTTTAACACCGGTGGCCACTTAACGTCTCAAAACGACCGTTGATGGTTAAAAATAAAAAAATCCAAAGAGTTAATGATATTCTAAGGAACTTTAATTCTTGAAATTTTCGTTTTGAGGTCATTTGGGTGTTGTTTGGTTAGGAGAGAGAAAGTGAATTTTTAGAGAGAGAAAGCTCCAAAAAATGTGATTTTCGAAAATAAAAAATGTGGTTTCATGGTAAATGTCGTTCTGAACAACTTTAATTCTTGAATATTTTCATTTTGAGGTCGTTAACGGTCATTTTGAGAAGTTAGTTAAAATTGATTGGCCACCGGTGTTAAAAAGTGTAAAGTTCAGTAGTCATACCGGGAAGAAATAAAGTTCAGTGGCCATAATCATTCAATTTTACACTTTCTAACATTATAGCCACTAAATTTCAATCAATGCTTAAAAATGACCATTGACAGCCTCAAAATAAGACATTCCAAGAATTGATGATATTCTAAACAACTTTAATTCTTTAAAATGTTCGTTTTGATGTCATTTAGGTGTTGTTTGGTTAGAAGAGAGAAAATGATTTTTAGAGAGAAAGCTCCAGAAATTATGATTTTGGAAAATACAAAATATGATTTTATGGTAAATATCGTTCTAAACAACTTTAATTCTTAAATATTTTTATTTTGAAGTTATCAATAATCATTTTAAAATATTAGTTAAAATTTACTGATCATAATATTAAAACGTGTAAAATTGAGTGACTTTTATATTAGCTCTCGAACTTATTGACGTAATTTACCTATAAAATCTTCATTTTGATTTCCCCTAACCTACTCGTAGCTTTTCCATATCCAAATTTCAAAGCCATATCACGAATATTTAGGGTAAATTACACCCATGGCCACTGAACTTTACTCATTTTCAAGTATAATTATTAAACTTTAAAATGTAATTGTTATTACATTTTGAGTTAAGGTACAAAAATACCCCTAACTTTTTGGATCAGGAATAATTTTACCCCTAACGTCTGAAATGGTGCAATTTTATTCCTAATATTGGAAGCCAAGAGCAATTTTACCCATAACGTAGATAAATTGGGTCAATTTGAGAAATAATTTATCAAATTGTCTTCTCGGTCATGAATCTTGTCATCTACACTTCGCACATGCGTTATTTTATCAGTAACAAATCACAAACATATGTTGGGATGTGAAAAAATAAGAAAAATATATTAAAAATATATTGTCTTTTGTACGAATTAGACAAAAAAAAAATTCAAAAAATTTACCGAATTTATAAATATTAGTCTCCAATTTTATTATTAAATTACAAAAAATATTATATCTTTTTTTAGAACAAATTGATATGCAATTGGTGCAAAATAAAAAAAATGACTGTATTTTATAATAGTGTCTGAAATTGATCCAATTTATCAACGCTATGGGTAAAATTGCTCTTGGCTACAAGCATTAGGAGTAAAATTGCACCATTTTAGACGTTAGGAGTAAATTGCTCATGACCCAAAATATTAGGGGTATTTTTGCACCTTAACACTTACATTTTACACTTTCTAATATTACGAACACTAAATTTTAACTAACGCCTCAAAATGATTGTTAGTGACCTCAAAATAAAAATGTTCAAGAATTAAAGTTGTTTAGAACGATATTTAGAAAGAAACCACTTTTTTTTTCAAAATCACTATTTCTAAAACTCTCTCTAAAAAACCATTTTTTCCCTTTTAACCAAACAATACCTAAATGACCTCAATTCGAAAATTTTGAAATTAAAGATGTTTAGAATACCATCAATTCTTTCAATTTCTTCTGTAAGGTTCTCAATTGTTATTTTGGACTTGATTAAAGTTTAATGACTACAATATTAAAAATGTAAATTAATTGATTTTTATGCTGTATTTTGAAATTTAGTAGCGATGGTATGAAAATAAATAAAGTTGAATAGCCATAGTTGTAATTTTAATGGATCAGGATTTTGTCATACGGTTTAAAATTTTAACAAAACCGTTAAATTACCAGTTGGAATTTCACAAACTTTGATAGATTAATAGTGAAATTTAACTAAATAATAAATCAAGAAGCAATTATTAACATTTTTAATTTCATGATGCAAATGTTACTAAATAATATATTATGAACAAACATCGACCATTTGAATACGGCAAGTGACCAATTAGGGTTGAGTATTGTGAAATTTAAAATTTTTCAAAATTCTAATTTAGAAGAGTCATCAGTGTAATTTAATTCGGTTCTAAAAAAATCTACAGTCCAAACTGATTCTATATTTTTTTATTCAGATATTCGGTCAGTTTTAGAATTTCTAATATATTTATTCAAATAATATTATGAATTTAGGGTGATGATGGGATAGTGAGTCAGGATGGGTTATGCTATGGAAGGTGGAAGTTCCGGCTAAGGTTAGGAATTTTCTGTGGAAGGTCGGAGCAAAAGTTCTCCATACGCGATGGCGTTTGCAGTCTAAGCACATCAATGTGCCTATTATTCGTCCAATGTGTAGGAGCGACGTTGAGCATAACAGACATCTCTTTATTGAATGTCAGTACGCGACCGCCTGCTGGGAGTGTGTGGAGAGCTGCTGCCCGAACTTAGATGGAATGGAGGTTGAGAACTGACTGATGCAGGTGCTCGGAACAACAGACACAAAACTTGCTACTAATCTTACATTGGTGTTATGGGCGGTATGGACATAGAGGAATCGAATTATTTGGGAAGGAAAATGCAGCGACCCGCGAGCAGCCACAAATTCAGCTCAGTGCGTCATCTCATCCTGGAACCAGGCGAGAGTGACTAAAAAACTTCATCTTCACAAAAACAATGTTCTGAGGCGTGCTGGACAGGTGCAGTGTCAGAAACCGAGTTTGGGCTGGTGGAAGTGTAACTTGGATGGATCGATTTTCACTGAAGCTAACAAATACGAAATGAGAGTGCTGATCAGGAACGAGAAGGGAGAGGTAGTCTCGGTTTACGATGTTCATTATGACAGGGTGTTTGATCCTGGGATGTGGAAGCCAATGCACTCAGACATACCTTAGTCTGGCTATCAACGCTGCATATTAACCAAGTCGTGGTGGAGATGGACGCACAAGTGATCGTACACAAGCTACATTCGAGTTTACAGATATCTCTAATCTAGGAAATATTATTCAGGAGTGTAAGGATCTCTTAGCTCAAAACATAAATTTTCATGTCGTTTTTGTTCCTAGCCTAGCGAATGAAGCTATTCATGCAATTGTAAGATATGCTTTATCCTATGCTAGTTGTTATTCTTCGGCTTCTATACCTATTTGGTTAGAGTCCAGGGCCGGTCCTAGGCATAGGCCCGAGGTGCGGCCGTCCAGGACCCAAAGCTAAAATGGGTCCAAAATTTTTAATTTTATTGAATATATATTATTTTTTTAATTATAAATTTAGTTATAATACCCATTAGGTCTTAAAAATTGACTAAATAATATGATATTTTAGGTTTAAGATGGATCTAAATTTCTATTTTTAAACTTTTAAGTATAATTTTTTTTATTAAATGTCCATTATCTCTTATTTCATCTGGAACCCCTAAAATATCGGAACGATCCTATTAGAGTCTATTCTTTGTAAAGATTATCTTCCATAATTGAATAAATTGAGGCATTTTTTCTTAAAAAAAATCAATGATACAATTCCATTCGGTTTTAAAAAAAATAATGAACGGTTAAGTTTATTTGTTTTTTATCATAGTATTCCATGTGGTTCAAGAATCGATGAGTGATGATTTTTGTGTGGACTAAAATTAAAGATTGTGCTGTTTTGCTATATTTTTTTAATAATTAGTGGATCTTTGTCTCTTGCAAAGTTAATGATGGCTACTTCTGTGACAATGAATAATATCTATGCAATATGCAATTCTATCCAACATTAATTCTTTATTCGGAAAAATAGCACTTAATTTTTTAATTTTTACATATTAAACTTTCTATCTTTTAATTTTATACCTTCAATTATTAATTTATAGATATTGGCTATAAATGTTAAAATTCTATATATGTTTCTTAAATAAAGTTATATGTTTCATTCATTTCAAAAAAAAAAATATAGTATATTTTGATATAAATAATTAAAAATATAATTTAGAAATACATTTAACTGCATCTTTAATATCACAGATCGTAATAGAGTAATAGTAGACAGTGTTTGAAACAATTTTTAGCACATAGCGAGAGACAGACTCCACCCATAATCAACTTCTTAGTTTTTGTTAAAGCATGAACAAGAAAAATGTAATTTTTACCGAATACAGGAATGGGACGGGTCACGAACGAGATCATTCTATTTAAGACGTTCGTGGAACTGCCTTTAGATAGTGCAATCAGTCGTATAATCTGGTACAGCCCACTCAAATGAAAATGCGAGTTTATATTGCACAGTATGAACTCGGTCAGGAATACATTCAATAATTGCTCAGTTTTGGAATTGTTAATTTTTTTCGGTGTACAGAAAATGAAATAACACGACTATGTATAGAAGAAAAAAAAAAGTTATGTTTACTGGTCTAGTAGAGAAAAAAGTGAGAGAGAAAACAGGGAAGTGGTGAACATGTTAGACTAATTCAAATAAACCAAATCAAAATAGTGGTTGAGAAAAATAAAAATTATTTTAATTAAAGATTTCCGAAAATTAATTAATTACATACAAAATATAGTATGCACATCACACCAATCCGACCCTGCTTGGATCGGTCGACGGCATTGGCGCTCATGGTGGTCAAGCATCATGTTAGTCCTCACCATTTCACAAAAGTGGAGTACCTCTTGAAGTACATTTAAGTATGTTAGTGCGTCTTTATAAATAACACTTCAAAATGATTTGTAAGCAATATGAGATTCTTTTTAACCCTTTGAAGATAAAGCTTTAAGGCTTTTTCATAAATTCAATTTAGGCCAAGTGGTCTACCCCAACAATTTTTTCTCCAAGGAACGACTTTATAATCTTTCAATAAACTAGATCTATGTGATCAGTGGCAAATACAGGCTTGGTTAGTTGGGGGCTGATTTTACAAGTGCGTGTATTAAAAAAAAAAATTTGCTAACTCAAATTTGTTCAAATATTTTTTTTTTTGTATATGTATGTGTTATAATCTGAGTGGTCAAGAACCAATGTAAAACTTCTCAAAATTAAGCGACATTGTGTTTAAGATTCTTAACATGTAAAAAAATCATGTCTAATAGAAAAAATCGGATTTCGTGAGAACCTAATAGGTTAAAAAAATTTAGAAATTTGGATTTAAGAAGTGTCTAACAGGCCCAAAAAGTTTAGAATTTTCGATTTAGAGATGGCCTAATAGAACATGAGTCAATTTTGGGGTGCTAATTCAGCACATTATCAAAATTTCTTGGAGATAGGAGGGACAGAACCACCACAACCTCGAATTTTATGGAGACAGAGGGTCGAAACTACCTTGGGTCATGGTGGTTCCAGCGACCGGAGGGGCCCAGGCCCCTCCCTGTATCCGTCCCTGTATGTGATGATAGATACAAATTCTTCTATTTTTTCATGAAGGAAAACATAATAACACTCATATAATGAGACCAATCACAACCGTCCATACAGGAAGAAATGACAAAAAAAAAAAACTACAAATAAAGAAAAAACTACCAAATCTATCATAGTAAATAAAAAAATTAGGTTGACATGCTCACTCGAAAATGAAATGACACAGATATTTAAAATCATCAGTATGTTCTCTCATGTTTTTACATGTCACTCTTATTAATAGAGTTAATAAAATTACAATTATTATTTTGAAACACAACTTGAACTTCTCATATTTTTATAATTTTCCTTAATAGAGACAGTAAAATTACATGTGACTACATGTGACTTGTAAACATATTATACGATCTCTGAATATGATATTAGCAGACTCTTGGATTGTTAGTGTTGATATGTTAATCCAAAAATGAAACAAAATATATAAAAATATTATCATATCCTTGTATATTTTTAAAAGTCAGCATTAATATAGGTACGTAGTAAAATTACATATAACCCAAAGTTACGATATAAAATCGACACTAATCTGATTAGGTTAACACGATTATCCTAACAAAAAAACAAGAGTTGGATTAGATACTGACCCTCTAATTGACCTGACAAGAACTCGATAATTGTCGCCTCTTCCTTTAGTTACGATTGTGTATTTTCACTTAGCTTCTAAGTGATTTCTAGTGAGAGCTTCATTATCAAACACATATAAAATAATTAACGCTCTCTTAATTAAATCAGATATTCACACCTAATTAATTTAGCAAATAAAACTCCAAGTGCATTATTATAATTAATTAAAAGTTTAATATAATAACTCATTAAAGTTGATTTGAATGGTTAAAAAATTTCAAGTTGCTTAAGTTAGATTTCGAGTTCGAGTCCTAGCATTCATCTAAAGTTTTAATTGAGAGATTCATCAAAAAAAAAAAAAAAAAGTTTTAATTGAGATGGTCCATTTAAAAATGTTTGATGAATCGGATAAATTATATATTTTAATATATTAAATAGAATATTATAATAAATTCAATAAACGAAAACATTACATAATTTAAATTTAGCTGTTGTGTACCTCACTTATAATTTGGGAAATCCCACCTAGTTACCACACCTAATTAAGTACGTGGACGTCTAGTTGATTTTTGCATAATGGTGATTAATTTAATTTTATACCATGGCATATTCCATGCATCAAGATTTATTATAAGCTTAATACATTTGTCCGTGAACTTGTCCTTAATTGGCCATAAACTTTCAAAGTGTCTCGACAGCTCCCTAAACTTGCATAAAATATTCAGTTAACCCCCTAAAATATAATCAATTAATCATTCGGTTGTAAAAAAGTAAGTCAAATGCGGAAGATATGTTGGATGCATCTTAAAAAAGTAAAACGACCAAGGTCGGGGAATGCGATTATAATATTAGAGAAGAAAATATTTTATAGTTAAATAAGTAAGAAATTCTTTTTTAACATGTTTTAATCTATTTTGTGAAGTATGTACTACCATTCTAAGGCACGTGTAATATATCTTCCGCATTTGACTTACTTTTTTACAACCGAATGATTAATTGATTACATTTTACGCAAGTTCAGGAGGCTAACTGAATATTTTATATAAGTTCAGGAGGCTGTCGAGACATTTTGAAAATTCAAAGGGCCAATCAACCATTTTGGATAAGTTCAAGAGGCAAATGATATATTAAGCCTTTATTATAATTTCTTTGTTTGATAAAAGGTTTATTATAATTAAGCTAAGTTAAATATGCAACCACCGGTCTGCACAATGTTTGGTAAATAGAAATTTGCAGTAACATTAGAATTTTGGATGATATTTAGAGGTTTCACTTAGTGAAAACTTTTAATAGAGATGTTTGATGAAAAATGATTTGAGATAGCGGATTGGGTTTAAATCGTAAATTTAGAAAAGGATGATTTTAATTATTAGCTTTTTTAATTAGGGAATTGAAACATTTATCTTAAAATAGGTTTTTTTCTTAATTAATACCCCTAACGTTTACGTATAGGGACAATGTTATTCATAGCGTTTAAAATGATGCAATTTTACTCTTAATATTGGTAGTCAAGAGTAATTTTTTCCCCTAATATTGATTAGTTGGGTCAATTAGAGAAATTATTCATCAAATTGTCTTCTCGGTCATGAATCTTATCATCTACACTTAACATGCGCGTCATTTTATCATTCATTAGTAACAGATCACAAACATATAATAATGAGAATTTTAAAAAAATAAAAAATATGTTGTATTTTGTACG
Source organism: Euphorbia lathyris (assembly GCF_963576675.1). NCBI lineage: Eukaryota > Viridiplantae > Streptophyta > Magnoliopsida > Malpighiales > Euphorbiaceae > Euphorbia > Euphorbia lathyris. Next base: position 5,047,626 of record NC_088911.1, read on the forward strand.
AGTTGGACAAAAAATTCAAATATTTCACCGAATTTAAAAATATTAATCTCCAATTCCATTATTAAATCATAAAAAATATGATTTTTTTTAGAATCAACTTACATGAAATTGGTGCAGAATAAGAAAAAAATATATATGTTTTATAATAATGTCTGAAATTAACCCAACTTGTCAATGTTATGTGGTAAAATTGCTATTGGCCGCCAACATTAGGTGTAAAATTGTATCATCTTAGATGTTAATGGTAGAATTACTCCTGCCTGTAAACGTTAGAGAGTATTTTACACTTTATCTCTTATTATTATATTATTATTATTATGAAATTTGAATAAATTCAAATTAATTGAATTGGGGTTTACAAAAAAAAATGACATTTTCAGATATTTTTGTGGGATTTAATTCGAATATATATCAATTCAATAATATTTTATAGTTTTTTTTTTACTAAATTTTCTTTCAAGTATAGTATTAGCATTTTGTTCAATTAAATAGAGATCGGTACCGCTATTTTTTCTGTAATTTTTATATATTATTAATGACCTAAGCTATAACATGTATATATGAAGTCTTTTTAGAATGTGATTAAGAATATGATATTTTAAACATTGGTTTATTATTAAAAAAAAAATGTTTGTAATCCTGTTGATAAACATAAATATTTATCCATTTACACAAAGTTATATTTATCAATTAGCAACTCACCATTTAAAGATGAATTATTAAAGATGTAAATAATAGCGATAAAAGATCAATGTCCATATTTATCATTTTACATAAACAGTTATTAGCAATCATCCAAGTTTTACCAAACAATTTTACACAAGACGTTAGTCAAATTAGCTAAACCAAAAGGTAATCAGCCAACAACTAATGAAATCAGCTACATGTGAAACTCTATCTGTCAAACATAACCTAGAGTATCGAGAGGTGTTATCATGCTTGAAGATCTAAATAAGGAGCGGTTGTAAAGAATGATGATAGAGATTTAAATTAACTGAATTCTAAATTAGACATTGCGAGAAAGTAATTGAAATACATTAATGTATTTCCAATGCATGTGAGCATACTTTTAAGACGTAAGACTCAATAAATTATATTTAGATCAACTTTTTAAAAATCGTATTGGACTGGTCGATTGGATTGGATTGCAAACCGATCGTGAGTTAGGTCTGGTTATAAGTACTATAGTTTAATAATGTTAAACCAGACTGAACCGGTGTCAAATCGGGAACCAACATCGTATTGACCCCGGTTTTTTAAAGATTTAAAAAAAAATGTAAATTGATTTTTAAAAATTAAATCTTAAATTAAAAATAGGAAAAAAAATTGTGTTAATTAACTTCAATTTTAATATTTATATTGTGTTAAATACTAAAAATTACGAATGATTTGTATTAATTAATTTCAATGTTGATATTTATGTTGTGTTAAACTAAAGATTTATTTTTGAATTTGGAACTTTTATATTATGTTTAATTAAATGCGATTTTATTATATATATTTATTAATTTATATATATAATATATTTATGACATTGAATCACTAAAGTATTGACCCGGTCTGCAGACCGGTTTAATATCGGTCCGATTTTTACAACTTTGATTTAGATAAACAAACAATAACTGCATAGTATTAGAATAGACTATATTATGATAGTTTAAGGGTCCGTTTTGTTTGACTATTGTTGTTAGATATTGAACGTTTGTCATCGCTATATATATGAGATATTAGTTGATTTTATTGCTAAAAGCAATGATTTCCAATTCTTGCCAGACAATCTTTTATCTCCTTTTTAGAATTGAAAAACAAAAAGTAGCTCTGAAAAGTGAAACCAAATAACGGACATTAAGGTTGTTTACAATACAGTTTCATCTTGCCACATGTTTTTAATTCCATAATTAATGAGATTGTCAGGACTCAAAACCAACAACTCAAGCTGATAGTTAAAGCTCAATCATAGATCTTATATTAATTTCTGACAAACTACAGGGAGAACTCACCTAGACATTGCCTAAGGCCTCCAATTTAAGCGGCCTCCAATCCAAAATTTATTTTAATTATAATACCATAGATCTCAATTGTTTAAAAATATATGTATAGACACGTATCTAAATTTAATAGAAATCAAATATAAAAAAAAATGTAACCTGTTAAAATTGGAAATAAAAATCCACAATAATTGTATATACAGTAAAACCTCTATATAGGAATACTCTATATAGGAATAACCTCTATTTTGTTATAAAAAAACTCGGTCCCAACTTGGTAATAACTTTTATTACCAAACTCTATTTAGTAGTAATAACCTCTCAATTGTTATATAAATAGCTCGGTCCCAAGTGTATTCTTATATAAAAGTTTTACTATACTACCTTCTGTTTTTCCATAACATGCTAAAATGTAACCTGCTAAGGGTCCGTCTGGTTTGATTGTTGTTGTTAGCTATTAATTGTTTGTTGTTGTTGATAGGTAGCAAGTACTTACTGTTAAAAGCAACTGTTTCTAATTGATCTAACTTATCAACATTTGAAGTAAATTTGCTCGTGGCTAACAACATTATGAGAAAAATTACATAATTTTAAACGTTAGGATTAAAATTGCTCCTGGCTATCAATGTAATTGATATTTTTGCACCTTATCCATATACATATGATGTCATCCGGTTCAATCAATTTGAATTAATTGGTTAAATTCATTGACCTCTGATTCGGTTGTCAAATCGATTCCACTTTTGGTCCGATTTTTAAAGGGATAAAGTGCAAAAATACCCTCAACATTGTCAGTCAAGAGCAAGTTTACTCTTAACGTCTAAATTGGTGCAATTTCACCCCTAATGTTAGGGGCAAAGAGTAAATTTACCCCTAATACTAGCAAGTTGAATCAATTTGAGAAATAACTCATCAAACTTTTTTCTTGATCATGGATCTTATCATGTATTCTTCACGTGTGCATCATTTTATCATTAAGTAATAACAGATCACAAACATATGAATAGACATAAAAAAAATAATAATAAAATTATATTGTATTTTGCACGAGTTGCATAAAAAATTCAAATATTTCGTCGAATTTGAAAATATTAATCTCTAATTCGATTATTAAATCACATAAAATATGGAATGTATATTTTTTAGAATAAGGAACAAAATATCGGTGTTTTATAATAATGTTTGAAATTGACCTAATTTATAAAATTATTCGTAACTGTCAATGTCAGGGGTGGATAAAGGAGGCCCAGCCGCCGGGACCACCATGACCACGAGTAGTTTCGATCCCTCTATCTCCACAAAATTGAGGTTGTGGTGGTTCCGACCTTCATGTCTTCAAGAAATTTAGATCAGGTGCTGAATTAACACCCAAAATTTGGTCCAGGTCATTTTAGTCCATCTCTAAATCCAAAATTCTATTTTGTAGGTCCTCTCTAAATCCAGAATTCTATTTTTTTGCCTTGTTAGGATCTTCTTAAATCCAAATTTCTAAATCCGATTTTTTCTATTAGCCACAAATTTTTTACATGTTAAGAATTTAAAACACAATGTAGCTTAATTTTGAGAAGTTTTACATCGGTACTTAAAAATTGGTTCTTGATCATTCAGATTATAACACGTATATACGAAAAAAATTGAACAAGTTCAATTTAGTAAAAAAGGAAAAATTTACACACCACATGTAAAAGCGGCCCCCAACATGTATTCACCACTGGTCAATGTCAATAATAAAACTGCATCATTTTAGACGTTAAAGGTAAAATTGTTCTTGGCTAATAACATTGCGGGTGTTTTTACGGGTTAAATGTGCCGTTGGTCACTGAACTTATATGCTTGTCTCAAAATGGCAACTCAACTTTAATTTGTCTCAATAAAATCACTCAACTTTGAGTTTTGTTTCAATTAAGTCACTCTGACGATTTGAATGATTAAAATGCATCGAAATGATGTCATGGCTAATACGTGAGCATGAGTTAACTTAGATGTCTAACCGAAACGACATGTAGCAGCCACATGTCGATTATTTCTATGGAAAAAAAACTAAATTTTTGTTTTTTTTTTCATAAAATTAACCAACATATGGCTGTCAGGTGGCTCATAAATGGATGTCATTTGTCTTTTCGATCAGATATGTGAGTTGACTCATGCTGGTGTATCACTCATGTCATTATTCTGATCATTTTGTATCACTGAAATCGCCGAAATAATTTAATTGAGACAAAACTCAAAGTTGAGTGATTTTATGGAGACAACTTAAAATTAAGTGACAATTTTAAAACAACTATATAAATTCAGTGACCAATGACGTATTTAACCCGTGTTTTTACACATCATCCCTTCCCTTGATAAAAGGATGCCACAAAGTATGAAACGAATTTCAATGCAAAAAAAATTGGTGCCCACATAGTACTATAGCTAATGAGGAGGACCACGTTTTATTTAATTTTATTAGTAATTTATAGGAAAAGTAAAATGGATACGTGGCAAAAGAATAAAAGGTTGGATGTCACGTGACATGCACACCGGTTTTTCATGGCTAACTATATTACAAATTTCGCGCTTTTCTTTAAGCTCACACACATTCCCAAAACACAGTCCAAAGATTCCATATCTTCTTCCATTTCCATTTTCTTCCATTTTTACACTCTCTTCTTCTTCTCCTCAGTTGTTTTAATCTTATTAAGACTGCGGCATTTGATTAATTTCATCCGCAGATCAGCTGTTTGATTGTTGTCCTGTGTAAGTATTTTCTCTCTTTTTCTTATGTAATATGATTCTGATTTCGTTTTGTTTGGGGTTTTTTGTTTTTGCAGTGTTCTTGTTTGGTTTCTGAATAAAAACTGCGTTGAACACTAAAAATGACTCTGCTTAAATTAATTCCATCTCTCAGTGGGAATTTATGGTGGACCAGCAGTAGGATTCTAGTCTTGCTTTCTTAATTGAGTAACATGAAAATAAAATAAGCAATTATGAAGCCTGATTCCTTTCAAAAAGATGTGGATGAACATTTGATGTGACAGGCCATTCACTAAATCATGATTTGTTAAAGTATATCTAGAATCTTATATAGTTTGGTTTTCGTAATTAGAATACGGAATTGAAAACTTTCCTTTTAAGTGAATCCTGGCTTTTTCGTCTATTTATTTGTGTTCTGAGAGTTTTGGAGTTTGTACTCCAAGGACATGCTTAAGTTATGTGTGTGTGTGAGTATTTTGGTGTAATTAATTAGGTCCCATGGAATTTGAGAGTTTTGGAGTTTGTACTCCGAGGATATGCAATCTCTGTCCTTGTTCACAAGGATGGATATTTTCGAGTAATTTGTTGACTTCAACCTTGATCTCTAGTCGAAACTTTTACAGGTTAAAGTTTTCAATGGAAATTGATGTGATGACTTTTGATGCGCAATTGATGTTATTCTCATATGTGCAACTTCAATCATGCTTTAAGAATTGATGATTAAATTGGATGAAGAGATGTCATTGTTGAGGAAGTGTGTTTTTGTGTTTTCCTCTTGCTGTTTAATTAACTATATTGAGGAGAGCAGTTTACTGATTGATTAACACCATATGACTGATTGATTAACACTGCACCATTTGATTAATTTCACCCGCAGATCAGCTGTTTGAATGTTGTCCTGTGTGAGTATTTTCCCTCTCTTTTTTATGCAATATGATTCTGATTTCGTTTTCTTTGGGCATTTTGATTAAGGGGTTTTTGCTTTTGAAGTGTTTCTTGTTTGATTTCTGAAATCAAAACTGAGTTGAAACACTAAAAATGACTCAATCTCTTAGTGGGAACTTTATGGTGGACCCGAAGTAGGATTCTACTCTTGCTTTCTTAATTGACTAACATGAAAATAAAATAAGTAATTATGAAGTCTGATTCCTTTCAAAAAGATGTGGATTAAGAGAGAATTTTTTATTTGACACAATCACTAACGATAATTTGCATATTGTTAAATTTGTCGAGAATGTTTTACTAATTAGACTTTTTCTTTTAAGTGAAAATCCTATGAAAAGTATGCAGTTTTATGCCTATATCTATTTATTTGCGCTGAGAGTTTTAGAGTTTGTCTAGAATGTTTTCCTAGTTTGCGCTCTTGAGATATCCGTATGTCTGTAACATCCGGTCTGGAGTAAGTGGCGTCGAGGTAGAAGCACTAGACAAGGAGCAGTCCTAACAGATGACGATGGATAATGAATGAAAAAAATCTCACATGGTTGGGGCTTATTAGTAAAGTAGTATTCAATACATGTAAACGTGTTTTAAAACCGTGAGAAGCTTAGAATTTATCTCTCTAAGTAAAAAGAAAAAGAAAGATCTTATACCTCCTAACTTTCTGTAGATTAGCTAGCAGTTTTACCTAAGGTGTTGGATTTGGACCAAAACGATTGCGTCAGACTGTTACAATCCCTGAGACCCAAGGTGTTAGATTTGGGCCAAAACGGAAAATATCTACATGGTACGGATAGGCTGTTAAAATTGGTATCAAAGTCAAGGTCTCCACGTAAGATGTGTGGTTCGGGGACGAACCAGGCGGAAACTTTGTGGGCCTGTAACGATCCGGTCCGGAGTGGGTAGCACCGAGGTAGAAGGTCTGAACAAGGAGCGACCCTAAGGGATATGGTGATAAGGGTAAGAATGAACCGAAATCCCGTATCAGAAATGGAGAGAAAGTGGCTAGAGCTTATTAGTAAGGTATGTATTCATTACATGTAGACGCATTTTAAAGCCATGAGGTCCAAGGTGTTGGATTTGGACCAAAGCGGACAATATCTACATGGTATTGGGTCAGTCTGTTGCAGCGTGAGTTATTGATGTAATCGGGTCTTATGGGAATTGAGAGTTGGAGACTTGGTAAAAGAATGAAATTTCCTTACTGTTATACCAACTTGATTACTAATCAATTATGTGTTCCTCCGTTGTAAAAAATAGTCAAAATCTCTTGTTCTTGTGATTGCGCGACTAATTTCATGTTTCCTATAACCTATCTAATTCCTAACACATATATTTAACCATATGCTAGTGTTAGAGTGATTCTTGTCATAATTTCTCATGTTTTTCTGATGATTTATTTGTAGTTAATCTTAAAGATGGTTGCGTTTGGGAAGAAGTTGAAAGAAAATCAAATTGAAGAATGGAGAGAGTATGTTTTCTGCAATTTCAAATGCTGTATTTCAGAAAGTATTTTGTGAATATCTGAATCTTGTGCTTCTTTTCAGATACTATATTAACTACAAGTTACTGAAGAAGAAACTGAACGAATATAAACGACAAATCGAAGTCGGAGCTGAAAATCAACACCATGTTCTAATGGATTTCTCAAGAATGCTTGACACTCAGGTTGTTTAAGCTGTAAAAGAATCAAAATTTACCTTTCTTGAAATGCACAGGGGCAGATTTATAGGGGTCACCGAACTTAAAAAGAAAAAGGCCTAATACATCCCGAGTCCCCAATTTGCAATAGAACCTCTGAACTTGAAAACGTTACAACTAAACTATCAATTTGTTTATTTGGAACAAATAAGCTCTCAAGTGGCTTATTTGGGACAAATAACCCCTGAATCCAAAAAATCATTAACATAATATTACGGCAGAAGTCCAAAGTATCTAAGTACTACATCTAATTAATCTTCTGATACATTAATAAAAGGGCAAAAAGAACTCTCAAAATCACAAATATTAACATATTTGAGGGTTTATTTGTTGCAAATAAACAAGTCGAGGGGGTTAGTTGTAACATTTTTAAGTCCAGGGGTCAATTGCAGTTTTTGAACAACTTGAGGGCCGGGAGTGTATTAGGCCAGAGAAAAATTATAATTACTGGAAGAAATTTGCCTCGCTAAATGTAAAACTTCCCCGTGTTGGTTTAACAATGATTAAAACACATTCAATCAAGCCCAAGATCATTAATATGAATCAAATTACATAATCACATCAAGGATAAATTGACGAACTATGTAAAGGTTTTCACAGCATTGTAGAATTCCCAAGTAAAACTCTGATTTGCAAACACGAATAAGAAATCCTAGAGTTGAGAGAAGGAGTTTACTGTTACTTGTTTTACGGAACAAGAAGGACAAGAACGTATTTACTTTTATAAATAATGAAAAGTTGGGTATCATCAAGGATGACCCATCCGAAATATCCAACACCAGTCCATTCAGTATTTTTAATGGATTTGGTCTTAATGACGGAATCTGTAACAGAAATAGCAAATCTGTAGTTTTTAACACATTTTTGTCCATTAACCCCGAGTACTTTGTTCTGGCTCCGACACCATAGAACAACTTATCATAACACAAGCTTACATACCTTTTCTACAAATTTCAGATTGAAAGGATTGTCTGCTTTCTGATACAACAACAAGGACGATTAGCAAGCAGACTATTGAATCTTGGAGAACAGCATGATGTTGTTTCGCAGCGATCAGATGGATATACAATATCTGAACTACGAGAAGCGTATAAAGCAGTCGGACAGGATCTCTTGGATCTTCTTTTCTTTGTTGACATAAATGCTACTGGTTTGCGAAAGATTCTGAAGAAGTTTGACAAGCGTTTTGGCTCTAGATTCGCTGATTACTATGTCAAAACCCGCGCTAACCATCCTTATTCGCAGCTTCGGCAGGTGTTCAAGCATGTGGTAATAGCCTTGAATTGCAAATGTTCTTCATTGCTTTGATGCTTGTCATGTTATTTACTTTCAGCTATGTTGCACGGACACGGAAACTGCACAGGAAACTTCTAAAACATAACCTTCGTAAAATAGCCTATAAACGAAAATGGACACCGACAGGGACACGAAACGCAGAAAAGCTACTAACTAGAAGTGTCCGTGCAATATAGACTTTCAGTTTTCTGTTGCTTGAGTGGCTGTAGAGGAATTAATTAGTTGATCTGCAGGGTATTGAGGCTGTTGTTGGAGCCATATCTCGCAACCTTGCGGATCTTCAAAACCAAGAAGGAAATTACATATCAATATATGATCAGCCTGCATTATCATACCCGGTTTTTCCTCGTATCTTTTGAAATTCATAAAAAATAGTATTGCTCTCTTCTGTTCCTTATTCATTTTTCACATTTACTGTTGCATAGAGCATAATTTGATTGCTTTTCGTATATAGAAAGACGGGTAAATTTGACGCATTTTGTGGTCAATACCTAAACTATTTCTCTATTAATGGTGGATTTGAAACTATTTCCGGCTTTGTGGTTATTTTAGTTCACTTAGCCAATCATAATGGCATTTGAAAGATTTTTTTCACACATTCAAAACAGTCTGCTTGTCTGAAAGGTGGACTGCTTTCTCTAACAGTCCGCCTATGAGACAGGAGGGCGGTGCCTGACGGCGAGATTCTCCTACTCTCTGAGGAATTTTTGCCATCCGTCTGACTGTCACACAAGCGGACTGTCATAAAAGCAGTTTTCTTGTCAGATAGGCGAACTGCTTTGAATGTTTGACAAGATTATGGCACTCCCTTATGACTGGCAGAGTGAACTAACAACATCACAAAACCATAAATAGTTTCAAACCCACCATAAAAAAGAGAAATGGTTTAGGGATTTGACCACAAATGTGTCATTACTCAATAAAAAAAAAAAAGGGGCGGCCCGGTCGCATTACGCGTCCCCGCTGAGCGAGGGTCCGGGAAGGGGTCCCACCACAAGGGTGTATTGGGGGCAAGCCTTCCCTTGCCAATTTAATTGGCAAGAGGCCGCTCCTAAGACTCGAACCCGTGACCTCTGGTCACACGACAACAACGTTTTACCGTTGCGCCAAGACTCGCCCTCGTGTCATTACTCAATATCCATAGAAAAACCACAAGAGTTTTGTTTATAAGAATTAGGTTGTATACATCATTTACCACCTGAATTTGTCCAAAAAACTTGATTGGCCCCTGAAGTCCCGGTAGTCCCTCCACTTGCTTAAAATGTTCTGATAGTCTTCAACTTGCTTAAAATATAGTCAATTAATCACTCAGGTTGTCAAAAAGTAAGCTACATATGGAAGGTGTGTTGCACACATCTTGGAATATTATTACATAATTCACGTAATAGATTAAAACATATTGAAAAGGAAGTTCTAACTTACTCAAGTGTAGATCATGTACTCTCTGATATTAGAACCTCATACTCCGACCTTTTGTTTGACTTTTCCAAGACGCAGGCAACACACTTTCCGCATGAAGTTTACTTCTTTGCAACCGAGTGTTTAATTAACTACATTTTGAGCAAGTTGAGGGAGCTATCTGAACACTTTGAAAATGCAAGGGTTTTTGGACAAGTTCAGGGAGCAAATGATCTATTAGTTTTGAAACTCTATGCTACATCCATATTGTTATTTGTAGATAGGGTGGAGGGACAGGGGTCATGGTGGGTCTATTTGGCCCCCAATTCAGGGTAGAAATAAAAATAATTTTAGAATTACCGGCAATTATTTCCATACAAATTGTATAATTTTCATCAGTAATTGATTTGGCATCAGTATTGGAATCCGACAGATATATCCGTCAGTGATGCTTAGTCTGAAAAAAGTCCGCAATTTTTAACATATTTTAATCAATTAACCCCAGTATTTTGTTCTTGCTTCGCCACTGTTAGTAGAGTATATCAAATGACATCATATGGGAAATTATGCAGGATCCGGTTATTGATTCAATTAATGCAGCAGTAAATCAAACTCAACAAAATCATAAAAATTAGTTTTGAAACTCTATGCTGCATCTAAGTTATTTGTAGACTGGGACGGACTGCGGAAGGACAGGGGTCACTGAGGGTCCATTGATAATCGGAATCCATGGAGAAATAAATAAAAAATTAGAATTACCGACAGAAATGTATAAGTTCCGACGCTAATTTCTATTCAGAATGGATTTGGCATCAGGGACGGAATCTGGATGGAAATATCTAACACTGATTCTTAGTCGAAAAATTTCCGTAATTTGTAACATATAAACAGTGTTATTTTCATGCTCCGTCACTATTTGTAGAGTATGTAACGCAACAGAATCAAAAATTTCGTTACTAATAGTTGAATCATGCGCGATTGCCTATCAATAACCTTCAAAATTCATAGGACTTTGGGCAATATAAAATAGTTCTATTAAGAAAATATCAAAGCTTCTGTTTACAACCATAACCCTAGAACAGAATCCTAAACGGGAAAACAGTAAATTTCGTTTTTGAAGGCCTAAACCATAGAATTTGACCAAAAAGGCACGTAGTTCATGAGCAAAGCTGATGACTTTTGATTCCTGGCCCGTTTCCAATGAAAATAGGGTCCAAAACCTGAAACTTGACAGAAATTACGAAACTGCCATTATATCGAACTTGCAAGCTAGCTCTTCAACCGCATCAGTATATCAAATGACATCATATGTGAAATTTTATGCAGGATCCGGTAGTTGATTCGATTAATGCAGCTGTAAACAAGTTATCAAACTCGACAAATTTCCTCGAGTACTTAGGAAAGCATGCTTTCATAATACAAGAGGAATATCCATCTCCATCTCCATCCGCGGAGAGTTGTTCTATGGAGCAGAATTATCATTTTATGTCACTTCTATTGAACTTGGTAAATACATTTCTTTATATGGTGAACACATATATTATTGTCCCAACAGCAGACAATTACTCGCTCAGTCTCGGAGCTGCAGCAACTGTTTGCGGCGTCGTCATTGGATCCATGGCTATTGCACAAGTGTTCTCTTCTGTATATTTTAGTGCCTGGTCAAATAGATCATATTGCAGACCTCTTTTGTTTAGCAGCATTGTTCTTTTGCTTGGGAACACCTTGTATGCTCTGGCCTATGATCTGAATTCAATCTCGGTCCTCCTCATTGGTCGGCTGTGCTGCGGGTGAGTAATTGTTGATTGAGGATATGGTATTGACACGATTGCGGTAAAAAATTCAAACTATTTTCCATTTTGTGTTTCTTCTGAAAGTATTTCCAGAGTTGGGGTATTTGTTTTGTCCAAAACGTGCTTGTTTGAGAGGCGAGGGAGTGCATCTGCTGGTTATATCAGCACAAGACTTGTATTTAGATGAATTGAATTATTGGTCGTGTAGTGACAAAAGATATATATATCCCGGTTAGAAATTATTCTCCGAATAGTACTGGGTTAACTAGGGTGAAGTCAGATGGAATTCATCCGACTTCTTTACAGAAAGTGTCACTCAAGATTTTGAGCCTGGTTAGGCTTACCAACAAAGAAGTCAGATCCGACTTCTAGTTGCAAAGAAGTTGGATGAAGTTCATCTGATTTCCTAACCAACCAAATAAATTATAACTATCCAAAGACTTTGTCTGCTTTTCTCCATGTTTATACCAACTTTATAATCAACAAGGAAGTCGTTTGAACTTCATCTGACTTCCTTGCAAGTTGAAGTCAGATGAAGTTCATCTGATTTCTCTCTTAGGAAACGTAATCTTGGGTTACATACTTTGTAAAGAAGTCGGACAAACTTCCTCCCACGTCTTTACGGTTTTAAAGTGGGACGAACTTCGTCCGACTTCAGTCTAGTTAACTAAACACTATCTGAGAAACAATTTTGGCTTAATACATCAAGAGCCCCTGAACTTGTCCCAAAAGCTTGATTACCCCCCTAAACTTGCTTAAAATAACATATTTTTTGCACCTGCAATTGTTTAAAGTGACCTATTGGCCCCCTGAACTTGCTAACAGTGATTCATTTGCCCCTTGAACTTGTGATATACATGTAAAACAATTTAAATAAAGGCCGAATTCGTGATTCTAAATCTTTAAAATAAATTAACTTTCTATTTTTTACACTTTTATGGCATTCTTATAGATTTAGGGACTTAATCATGACACTTTAAGCACATTTAGGGGGCTAATGAGACAGACACTATGTAAGTTTAGGGAGTTAATCAAGCTTTTTGGATAAGTTCAAAGGACAACTGATGTATTAAGCCAATAATGTTTAATCGGGCTATGTGAGGAGCATTATTCCGAGTAAAAATCCAAATATTTCAAAAGAAACACAAAGGATTTTTACCACAAAATGTATCAAAATCTCTTGTTCATTACTTGTGTCATGAAATGAGAAAATGTGAATTTCATGCATTTTCTCACATTATCAATCAATATATCAGATTGGGATCTGCAAGGGCTGTGAACAGGCGATATATCAGCGATTGTGTACCGCTCAAACTACGAATGCAGGCTTCTGCAGGTTTTGTGAGTGCAAGCGCACTTGGAATGGCTTGCGGTCCAGCTCTTGCTTGCTTATTTCAAACAAATTTTAAGATTTACAACCTCACATTTAATCAAGACACTTTGCCTGGCTGGTTTATGGCCTTGTCCTGGCTTCTCTACCTGATATGGCTATGGATTTCTTTTCGAGAACCTGCTCTTAAGATTCAAGCAATCGTGCCACAACGAGTAAATTCTGGTTTGTCAACATGATCTAACTTTTTTTCTTATTATCAATTTTAGCATGCACTAACGAAAATTTGAAAAGATTGGTTGACTGTTATTTAACTGTCACATCGGACATTCCAAACAAATTTGTCTATAAATTGAAGCATTTCTGTATATTGTTGGTTGGTTATTTGTAACCATATTAATAACACATTAAGGTCTTGTTTGGCAAATAGTTGTTAGCTGATCGCTGGTTGGTTATTTGTAACTATATTAATAACACATTAAGGTCCTGTTTGGCAAATAGTTGAGGTCCTGTTTGGCAAATAGTTGTTAGCTGATCGCTGATTACATTAGCTAGCTAATTACCTTTTTGGTTAGCTGATTTAACTAGCTGATTGTGTAAATTTGTTTGGTAAAACTTAGCTGATTGTTAATAGTTGTTTGTGTAAAATGACAAAAAAAACATGGTAAAGTCTTTATTTAGGGTTGGAGGGTAGCAAATAGGGGTAAAAATGTCCTTTAAAAGAGATGGAGCAATAAGCTAATTGAAAAAACTACTAAAATTAGCTTTTTCAAAATTAGCTTTTTGGACCTAATAACCAAACAGGACCTAAATATTTTAGACAGTTTGAGAAAAAATTTTGTGATTAACTTATATGCAACAGATTTAATAATTTGCAACAGAATTTTTATAATTTTGTTAGCAATACACTAAATATCTTAGACATAATTGGAAGGTCTGAAGTGACAGTTAAATAATAGTCTAACCTGTTTTTTCTATTTTTTTATAACATAGAGCTAAAATTGATCTCGGGTTAAATTTGCACAATTTCGGACGTTAAGGCTAAATCTGTATTTCCTTTAAAACGTTAGAGTTAAATTTGATCTTTATCCCATTAAATCAACTTGGTCAGAATTATAGTGAATGTGTTGTTTAATGAAGAGTTATATTGTTCACTAAAGAGTCATGTGTTTTAGTGAAGACTCATTTTAGACTATGAATATTTGCATAGTAATTGAGTCAAGTTGAGAAAAATAGACTAATCAGAAAACAATCTATTTTTACTCCTTTATTATTCTTTGTTTATTCTCCAAATTTCAGTAACTTATGCCGTTTTTCATGTGAAATCTCTTGTAGAATGCTCTACCGAGAGTGGTTTTACTCAGCCGTTACTATTAAAACAAGAAGCTGAGCATCAAAAAGATTCCGAGCGAGAAGTCGAGGATTGGGATGAAGATTCTGAAAAAAGTCATGAACCTGTCAGTTCAATTATGTCAGCATATCGACTGCTTACACCGTCAGTGAAGGTATTAATTGATCTGTATGGACTTATTATTTCCTAGTTGCCTTGTTTTTAGCATTTCCATGTTTCGTGTCTGTTTCTGTTTCCATTACCATTTCCTAGTTATATTTCGTTTCTTTTCCGTTTCCGTTACCATTTCCTAGCTATATTTTCTTAAAAATAACTTCCCTGTTCGTGCAACATAGTTCTGCACTTAATGGCTAATATGTGCATTTGTTAGAGAGAAAATTGGTCCCAATTCCCACCCTATGCTTCAGTTAAAAACAGTTGCGGAGACAGAACAAAACACTCCGGCTCAATTGACGAAAATGTGTTCAAAATTATAGATTTTTTTGGGACTAAGTATCAGCGACAGCTATTTCCACTCGACTCTACCAACATTCCCTACAAATTCTGAATATAACATTTAGCGACGTATTCCGTCGGTAATTATAAGTTTTCTAATTCTTTCTTCCTTTGGAGGTCACGGAATAAGAATCACTTTTGTATTGAATTTGTTTATTTTCAGTAGTGTTTATCAAAGGATACATATGAGCAGATAAATGGGTAAACTACACCTATGACCCCTCAATTTTTTTCTTACTTTCTTTATAGCCCCTAAACTTCAAAAGCGAACATAAAAGCCCCATTAACCTTTACTCTAATAGAAGTTATAGAGCTGATGAGAATGATAGTGTAAGCAACTTTGATTCTTGAATTTTTTATAAGCTCCAAAAATGGTGGTTTTGGAAAATAAAAAAAAGGGTAATTAATTTATTAGTCCCTATATTTTGACAAAACACACTGTTTAGTCCCTATATTTTCAAAAACACACGGTAAAGTCCCTAACGTTTTTCTCAGTGAACTGTTTAGTCCCTAACGTTTTTCTCGGTGAATTGTTTAGTCCCTACCATTAGACTCTCATGAAGATTCTGTTAGTCAATTTGGATTTGCGTTCTTCTTTTCCTTTATTTTCCTTTCCTTTAAACTCTAATACATCTGAAATCAACTTTGAATGTTCTTCTTCTTGATTTTCTTCTTAATCGTTCAAATTCGTAAGCATTGAGTCTGTTCTTTTTCTTGTTTTCCATACAAATAGCTTCTTATTCTAAATTGGATTTCCTCTTCTGAAGTTTGAAGGTAAATAGTAAAGGGTAATTTCGTCATTTCCGAAGTCATAAACGGTAAAAAATCTAACAACCAGATGGAAGGACTAAACAGTTCACTGAGAAAAAGGTTAGGGACCTTACCATGTGTTTTTGAAAATACAGGGACTAAACAGTGTGTTTTATCAAAATATAGGGACTAATAAATTAATTACCCTAAAAAAAACAGGGTTTCATGAGAAATATGGTTATAAACGACTTTAATTCTTGGATTTTTTTTTTCCCGTTTTGATGTTGTCAACAGTCATTTCGAGGTCATTTACTTTCATCAGATATTTTTATAGTAGTAGAAGGCAAAGTTCATGGACTTTTACGTCCGTTTTTTAAGTTTATAGACCATAAAGAAAGTAAAGCTAAGGCCAAAGTTGAGGGACTATGGATGTAATTAACCTGCAGATAAGTAAATGCAGAAAAAAGAAGATATCACATCAATATTGATGCAACGGAATCAAAAGAGTTCGTTACTAATAATTGAATCACGCACTGCCTTTCAATAACCTTCAAAATTCATTGAACTTTGGAAAATAAAACAACGTTCTATTAAAAAATATCCAAGCTGCTCCTTACAACCAAAATAATATCTTAAATAGTAGAATTCTAGAACAAAATAATATCTTAAATAGTAGAATTCTAGAACATAATCCTAAACGGAAAACGAAAGGCATAAAAGGGAAAATACAAAAATAACGCCAAAACAGTAAATTGCGCTTTTGAAGATCTAAACGATTGAATTTGACCCAAAAAAGCACATAGTTCATGAGCAAAGTTGATGAAATTTGATCCTAGGCCTGTTTCCAATGAAAATAGAGTCCGAAAACATCAAAAACCGAAACCCCAATCTTGTTAGAAATTACGAAATTACCATTGTATCAAATAACGCCAAAACAGTAAATTGCGCTTTTGAAAGCCTAAACAGTGGAATTTGACCAAAAAAGCAGGTAGTCCATTAGCAAAGCTTTTTATCCTTAGCCCGTTTCCAATGAAAATAGGATCCGAAAACGTCAAAAACCGAAACCTCAAACTTGGTAGAAATTACAAAATTGCCATTACATCAAATCTTTTCACAAGTGGATTGCTAAATACCGCCCCCATTTGGACTTTTTTGCCCTTCTCATAATTTTGATCAAAAACTGAAAATTCTCTTTCCAAAGTCACAAACTCGAACAATAATAATTGAAATTATGAAAATAATTGATGCGTGACAACCCGAGAACCCAGGAAATGGATGATTACAAGTCAAAAACATTAAAATTTACATTTTTTATCAACGAAATCATGAAAACAATGCATATTTTTATGACGATTTTGCATTTTTCGTCGCAAAAAATTGGACGATTTTGCATTTTTCGTCGCAAAAAATTGGACGATTTTGCATTTTTCGTCACAAAAAATTGACGTTTTTTCATAAAAAATTTTATGCCTAAACGAATCTTCCGTCTAGCCTATGGACAGGTAGGAGAATCTCCCACTTGGCCTATGGGTAGGCGGGATAAGTAATATGGGGGCGGTAAATAGCAATACCATTTCATAAACTTGCAAGTTAGCTCTTCAACCGCATCACATATTAGGGTGTGATTTTGATTCTTTATCGAAACCGTGAAACATTGTTGAACTTGAATTACTACCTGCAGGTGCAGCTGTTCATCTATTTCATGCTGAAATATGCAATGGAGATTTTACTTGCGGAATCAAGCATTATCACTGAATATTACTTCATCTGGTCAACATCAAGTGTTGCAATTTTTCTTGCATGTCTTGGCCTCACTGTGCTTCCTGTAAATGTCATTATAGGAAATTACATCACCAACATTTTTGAAGAGAGGTAAATTAAACTCGGAATACAGGGTTACTGAACTTCCATGGTTGTCTCAAAATAGTCACTCAAATTCAATTTTGTCTCATCCATGGTTGTCTCAAAATGGTCACCCAACTTCAATTTTGTCTCAAAAGACCCGCCAGTTTTGAATATGATGTGGCTTCCATGTCAGCACAAGTCAACTTTCACTGTTGTTCGAAACATGTGGCGCGAAACATGTGGCTGCCACCTAGATGACTGAAACGACATGTGGCTTCCACCTAACACACACGTGTCGTTTGGGTCAGATAAGTAGCAGTCACATGTCATCTAGGTGGCAGTCGAGTGTCATATCGGTCAGTGGTGAAAGTTGACTACTTCTGACGTAGTAGCTCCGTCACTTTTCTAGTGTCCTTTTGTCGTTGAAGTCGCCAGAGTTATTTTATTGAGGCAAAATTAAAAGTTGAATGATTTTATTAAGACAAATTGAAGTTGAGTGATCATTGTGAAACAACCATGAAAGTTGAGTGACAAACGATGCATTTAACACGTCCAAACTCAGCTGTTATCTTCACCTCCAACACTTGGGTTAAATGCACTAAATTTTCATGGTTGTCTCAATAAAATCACTTTGACGACTTCGAGAGTAAAAAAAACATCGGAAATATAACGGCTTCCACGCAGCAGTAGTCAACTTGCTTATATTTCCGGTTCCTTTTTGCTCTTGAAGTCGCTGGAGTGACTTTATTTAGACAAAATTCATAGTTGAATGATTTTATCGAGACAAATTGATGTTGAGTGACCATTTTGAGACAACTATGAAATTAACGATGCAGTTAACCCGTTTTCTTACCGCACTTTGATTTTATGTTATGATTTGTTTGCAGGCAAGTTCTATTGGCATCTGAAATAATGGTATGCGTAGGAATACTGCTAAGCTTCAACATATTAGTCCCTTATTCTGTGCCTCAGTATGTTGGCTCAGCACTCATCACTTTCGTTTCAGCTGAAGTTCTTGAAGGTAATTTTCTCCTGAAATATGCAGGAAACAAGTCTAATACATCCAAATATATCGGTTGCCTCAAAAACTTCAACTGTCCCAAAACTTCAACCGTGACATAAACTTTCAAAAGTTTCAAATAATCCTCTATTTTTATGTTGCATTCAATAACCTCCTATTTTTCAATAGAATTTGTTAAATGCAGAAAATAAGAGACACTTTCCGCCACGTCTCAAAAGAAAATGTCAAATGACAAATAATTAGGATCTTTTGAAAGTTTATTGTGCAGTCAGGAGCGGATACAGGAGTCCGGCCCCTTCGGCCGCCGGAACCCCTATAACTAGGGGTAGTTTTGGCCACCGTATTTCCACAAAATTTGAGGCTGTGGTGGTTCCGGTTCTCTGTCTCCAAGAAATTTTGATAGGGTGCTGAATTAGCACTCCAAAAATTGGCCCAAGTCCTGTTAGACCTTCTCTAAATCCAAAATTCTAATTCTTTTGGCTTGTTAGCCCTCCTTAAATCCAAAATTTTAAATTTTTTGGCCTGTTTGGCTTTTGTTAAATCCAAATTTCTAATTTTTTTTTTGGCTTATTAGGTCATCCCTAAATCTGATTTTTTCTATTAGACACAATTTTTTTACATGTTAAGAATCTTACAATGTAGCTCAATTTTGAGAAATTTTACATTGGTACTTAAAAATTGGCTATTGACCACTCAGATTATAACATGTATATACACGGAAAAAATTTGAACAAGTTCGATTTAGCAAAAAAAAAAAGTAAAAAAAATTAGACGGTCTCGTGTAAAATCGGCCCCCCAACCGATCAATCTTGTATTCGTCACTAGGTGAAGTTGAAGTTTTGGGGTTATTGAATGCAAGTGGACAAGAGTGGTGGGTTAATAAATGCAACTGGATAAAAAAAAGGGTCATTGGATGTAATTGGACAAAAATAGGGATCATTTGAAACTCTTGAAGGTTTAAAGGACAGTTGAAGTTTTGGGCTAAGTACATGGGGGCAACAAATGTATCATTAAGCCTTCTTTTTAGGCTTGATATATGAGGGGCACTGTGTGCTTGTCTAGATTATTCGATTGCCCTGGGAATTTTGGAGATGTCTCATTAGCTTTAAACTTGCTTGAAATGCCTCATTAGCCCCTTAAGTCCACGTGGTAGAACAATGAGAGATTTAGACAAGTTAAAACAATGAGAGATTTGGACAAGTTAAAACGTGTATCACTTTAACCAAGTTCATAGATCTAGTATAGATCACCATAACCACTTCAGAAGGTCAATAGGTCATTTTAAGCAAGTTTAGGGAGGCAATAGGTTATTGTAAGCAAATTTAAAGAGCTAATGAGACATCTTTCAAAATTTAAAGGCCAAAGATATGCCAATAATGCTTTTTAGGGTCGGTTTATTAAAAAAACCGACCCCAAAGACCTTTGGCTTCGGTTTTGTTGCCAATGACGCGTGACCAAAAACCATCTTTGTACTACTGATCAGATAATTTGGAGAACTACAGGAGGGCCCTCATGTACTAATCCTTCTTTTTAAGTAATGTTTATTAAGGTGCTAAATATATAACAACAACAACAGGTCAATACCATGTAGATGAGTTTGAGAGAAAGTGACTAGATATATTAGTAAGGTGTGTTTCCTAATACATGTAGACACGTTTTATAGTCATAACACCTATTAAGTTGGATTTGGGCTAAACGAATAAAATCTGCATGTTATTAGACAATATCTACATTTACTAAAAACGCATCTTACTAATAATACCCTATTCACTCTCTTTTTATTTTCTACGTGGAATTTAGATCATTCTTATCTCCATAGCAAGTCTTTAAAGCTGCTTCTTACATAGATGTTCCACCCTGCTACCGCGGCACAGGAATGCTTCGCTGTCTTTGAATTTGTTTAACATGGTATCAAAGTTAAATGTAAAGCATGTTCATGAACATTATAATCGAGCCTACTCGCGAGATTTCGAGCAGAATTTCGCGTTGCTCAAACTCGGCTCGTTTATAAATCCAACCAAACACAGTCGAACTTATACCTGAGCCTGAGCGGCTCAGCTCATTTACATCCCTAGGCTTACCCACTAGTAGTCGGAAAACGTCATGGAAGTTAGCCTCACCGTGCTCAAACACAACTCGTTTATAAATCGAGCCAAACACAATCGAGCCTCTATCAAGCTGAATACACGCCATAAAAGTTGTGTTATGAACTTCAATTTTTCTACAAAACACCTCTGTCATGAATCCTGAATCCGTCTCTGAATCTCTGAAATGCAGGTGTGAACTTATCACTTTTGTCTAGAGTAATGTCTTCAAGACTATCTCGTGGAACATACAATGGAGGATTATTATCAACAGAAGCAGGAACTTTAGCTCGTGTAATTGCAGATGGAACAATAACACTTACAGGTTACTTTAGTGAAACGACTCTTTTGAATACCACTTTGATTCCTTCACTCTTTATCTGTATTTCCTCCATTATTGCCACTTTTTTCACCTATAATTCTCTCTACTGATTATTCTTCTTAATTTCCCCTTTTTCATCATCTGTATATATACTTAATTAGCTTAATCACTGCCTTAATTACTCCTTTTGTTTATGTTTTCCTTGGCTCTTATCATTTCTTCTTAACATAGATTCAAGGGATAAAGTGTAAACAATTTTACCCTTACAGCCAAGAGTAATTTTTGGTACGCTGTGATAAACGTTGTAATGGGCAATCGATACTTATTACCATGTTTGGATTAGTCATATTGTTTTTATTGTAATGGAATCGCAATTACGTCATTCAATTTTTCTTTACAAATTTATGTAATGGAGATTACATAAAAAAAATAGATATGAATTCTCATTACAACTACCCCTAATATATATTTTTATTATCCACAATTCTTATTAAACGGTAAAACATAAAAAAATGCAAACGGTGAAATTGTGAAAACGGAAAAATACCAAAAAAAAATGGAAAAATGTGAAAAACAACTTTAGCCTGTATAGGTTATTTTCGTACTGTATTTATAATTTTTAATTAATGGAATGATGTATGACATTTTGATTAAAAAAAAAAAAAATGCAGTAATTGATTGAATAAAGGAAAACTTTTACTATGAAAATTACATGAGCACTGAAAAAGAAAATTCATAATTATGCCCCTAATAAAAAAATAAAATAATCAAACAATGAACTTTTTGCTCCTAATAAAATTACAGATACAAGTATAGAAATTTTATTCCTATATACACACATAGCAAATTATGACCTCCATTACAGACACCAGAAAGCATGAAACACATTAAATTCCTTCACATAACTATCTCAGGCTTCAAAATGCTTGTTTTGATCTCTTTATGGGGTAAAACCACACCCCCATTGCTATAAATTTCATCACATACATGAACATCCTCACCGAGGATCGTCATGTTCTCTACACGAGCCCATTGGCCGACAGTCGAGTGCCATCCAATGATGCTGCTAGATATACAAGCATGCTTCTTGATGCGAACACCGCGCATCACAGTGCAGCGAGAGAGTCTGACTCCTGACTCAACAACACAGCCTGGACCTATTGCAACATCAGGTCCAATTAAACATCCCTCTCCGATCTCGGATGTCTCATCGACCAAAACGTTTCCTACAATGTGGGATCCGGAGGCCAACCTAGACGGAGAATTTTTCCGTAGAGATTCTAGATAGAGTCTCAGGCCAGTAATGTAATCTCTTGGTTGTCCAATATCCATCCAGAACCCTGGAAGGACCATTGCAAAGAGCTGTTTATCAGATGCAATTTTCGGGAAGACCTCTTTTTCAATTGAAGTCGGCCTCAGTTGAATCCGGTCAAGAACAGATGGGTTTAACAGATAAATTCCAGCATTGATTTTGTTGCCAACAAATATCTTTGGTTTTTCAACAAATCTCTCAACTTTCCCTGTGGAATCTTCCATAACTACAACACCATATTTTGATGGCTCATCCACCTATTCAATCATTGCAGTTAATAAAACATAGTTTTTAGTTGAGATAACGTGTAAAAATACCCCTAACGTTTACTGTCAGGAGCAATTTTACTCCTAACGTCTAAAATGATGCAATTTTACTCCTAACATTGGCGGTCAAGAACAATTTTACCCCTAAGTTACGTTGTCAAATTGGATCAATTTCCGACATTATTATAAAACACATATATTTTGATTCTTATTCTGCACCAATTACATACCAATTTGTAATGTAAAATAAGATTTCATATTTCCCGTGCTTTAATAATAGAATTGGAGATTAATATTTATAAATTCGATGAAATATTTTGAATTTTTTTTTATTTTGCCCACGACGTTCGTATTTTTATGATCTTTAAATGACTCGCATAAGAAGTGTAGTTGACAAGATTCGTGACCAAGAAGACAGTTTGATGAATTATTTCTCAAATTGACCCAACTTGACAACGTTAGGGGTAAAATTGCTCTTGGCTGCCAACCTTAAATTTGCATCATTTTAGACATTAAAAATAAAATTGCTCCTGACTGTAAACGTTAGAGGTACTTTTGCACCTTATCCTTTTTAGTTTCAAAACATTACATGGAAATAAGTTTACAATAGTTGTTACCTTTGTCACCATTATGGAAGCTTCGGCTCCGTGGGCCTTGTGGAACTCAATCATTTGTTTGAGAGGGTACTCACTGATGACATCACTGTTGAGAACAAAAAATGGATCACCAGATTCATCAATCAATTTGTCTCTAGCCAAAGCCAGAGGACCAGCAGTGCCGAGTGGCTCAGTCTCTTGTGAGCATGTTATCGTGATCCCAAGCTTCGCCTCAAATTCCTTCAAGAAGTTCAACATCACCTGCAGAAAAATACAGCAACGTCATAAACAGCTAAGCGAACTTCATAAGAATCAAATTCTCCGTCATGGCGAGGAAACCAAGAGAGAGAAGCTATGAAGCACGGGAACTCTTCATGACATGCGTTTCCCGTTTCCAGCAGACGTGGGAAACGGAAACTCTCTGAAACTGATACGAAAAGTTTCCGTGCACATTTTCGTAATTACCCAAAATATGAAAGGCATCTCTCAATTTTTAAATGGTTTTCCTGCCTATTTCAATCAAAATTCTGGAAATTCAAACTTTCTATTTTGCAATTCCTATTCAATCTAAGATTAGAAAAATTGAAACTTCCTATTTGATAGATAATTCCTCGATTTAAAGAACTTACACATATTTCTTTCTCCTGTAATCTTTGTTTCTTGAATCTCGATTGAGCTTGGACTTTCTTCCTCTTGTTCTTCAATCTTGTTTTTTTAATGTATTGTTATATTTTTAATATTTATAAATATGCCCCCTATATTTTTAATATTTACACGTTTCCGTTTCCTATGTTTTTCAGAAATTACGTTTCCCAGTATCCGTTTCAGTTTCCGTATCCGTGCAACATAGGAGAGAAGTGTTGATTCATTCTTTACCTCTGGTTGGTAGTTAATAGCCAAGACCACTTCAGTCACTCCAATTTCCTTAAGCGCTTCAATCTGTAAGAAACACCAGTCATAAATTAAGGGGAGAGGAACTCATATAATGTCTACTATGAGGTCAAACTTTTGTAACTACCTAGAATTAAGATTTAATTGTTTTGCAATCACAGATCTCATTAACCGATGATAAACCAGAAACAAGCATTTGTCATGGATCTGGTTAACCAAGTGTTCTATATATTCTAGTTTTCGAGAACCATGATACTAGCAAATACATACCTGATGCAGGATCATTGGTTTGTTGGCAAACTCAACAAGTGGTTTTGGGACACTGAGTGTCAACGGCCTCAACCGAGTACCAAATCCTCCAACAAGAATTAGAGCCTTCATTCTGTTATGCTCCTACTTTTCCTGTAAATTAAGGTCAGCCGTTCAGCAAAGACTTAAAACAGTTAGAATCTAAGACATTATCCATAGTAGTAAAATCTTTATAAATAGCAAGACTTTTACTTTGTCTCTCATGACAAAGTTGAAATTACTCAATTATTAGGCATGGAAATTAGCTTGTACAAATTTAAAACATAAAGTATGAGGTAGAGGCCCATAGATTGAGATAAATTTTTAAATGAAACACGACACTTGCCCTAAGATTCTGAACACATGACAGAGAATAGCCTGTTGTGCAGATTCAGCGAGACCCGTTGCTTCCTATCGTAGTGTGTAATACAGATTCAAGGCATTACGACATAGCCAAAAGAGCAAAGCCTAATTGTCCAAATGACTTAGCTGGTATTAGCAAACTTCCAGCTACATCACAGGTTGGATATTTTAATTAGATAGAGACTAAATTGATTTTATTTGTCATAGGTTTTTCCAAAAAGGACATGGAATCTTAACTGGAATGTATTCACTAAATATCTATGTTGCACGGAAACGGAGATGTAAACGGACACCGGGAAACGTTATTTCTAAAGAAATATAGCTAGGAAACGGTAATGGAAACGGAAAAGAAACAGACACGTAATGCTAATGAAAGAATAGTTTCCGTGCAACATAGCTAAATATCTTTTAGTTCAATCAAATGACAAATATTATAAACTCTTCACCGAAAAAACATGAGGGGACTCCAAGTGGAACCTCAACCTATTAAATTTCTAGATACGAGGATCATTTTTTTTCCAGCCTATATTGAACATTTTCCAAATAATCAACATATTTTATGCTCAAACTTGTTTCCAATTTCACCTGGGAGTGGCAATTTCTAACAGGAAAACATGATTTATAGAGACAAATGGACTGACACGATTGACACGAAAATCATTTTTCTAGCATTTATAACATATAAAACCATATGGAACATATATATATATACACACAAGATCACTTCTTGACAATGTCAATACCAACTACAAGCACCACCAAAAAAATTGTCCAAAACAAATAACATGTATACAAAATATAAGTCATAAACATAGCTAAGTTCATACATAGAAACAAATGCAACCTCCTAGTCTTTCTAAGCATTAGGTTACTTCGTTGATAGAGAGACTTTAAGCATTTCCATTATCATCTGTGACTTTCAAAGCATCAAGTTCACTTGAAAAAAATCATGAGATGGTTTGGCTGTGCAGGCAAATATTAATTTCACAAAGCAAACCAAACCACTGTTGTTAGAATCTTACGATTCTCGATTCGACTCTTACGATTCAATTCGATTCAGCTTTATTTCGAGCCGAATCTATAGGCGAATCTAAATTATAACAGAATCCTACGATTCCCATTCAAATCATACGATTCGATTCAGCTCTATTTTGAATCGGATCTTCATCTCCATTCATCAAAAACTTAAACAACACTAACTACTAAACTCACTCTTCTCTAATGCGATTGTTATTAGTTATCAACTTAAACTAGCTTCATTTCATCGTTATCAAGTTGACAACAAGATAAAAGAACAGTCATAAATTCAAACTCTTCTTCTCTACTAAGTTATTAAACAGAAATGGAATTGCATTTGTATTGGATTTGAATTTTCAGTACTTGGTTGATATTTATTTATTTATTTTGACATTAAAATTGTATTTCTAGACTAATATTGATAATATTTTGACTTTAACATGTTAAATATTCTATTTCTATAATATTATGAATTTGAACTGAATCTTAGGATTAGGGTCGATTCAGGAGTCACAGTTCACAAAATAGGATTTCGATTCACCAGTCTGTGAATCTCGATGTGACAACTATGAACCAAATCCATTTCAGAGTGAGAAGCATAAAGACTAGAGGACTTATAATATTGATTTCACAAAGCAAACCAAATGCTGATGTTCATTAATCAGATTCGCACAATGAGGAGTTATAATTCCCTCAAGTCTCACATTCATCACAAACAAGCCACAAAGAAGCCTGCAATAACAGATCAAAGAGAGGCAACGCAGACAGAGGTAAGGAAAAAACAAACAAGCCACAAAGAAGCCTGTAATAACCAATCAAAGAGACGCAACACAGGCAGAGGTAAGGAAAAAAAATCATCGATCTAATTTGCAGAAATCCAAAAAGCAAGAGGATAGAGAAAGAAATGGAGGAAGGAAGAGAGAGAGCTGACCGATGCAGTGTGAACGGTTGGCGACCCGAAAAGAAAAATAGAACGGTGTGGAAGGATGGCCGGAGAATAGGAGGACGCTGGAGACAGGATTGAGGATGAGCGTGAGCGTACAGAGAATCTAGATCCCCATGGATCTCACATATGGAGTTATCCAATAAAAATTTGGCATTAAGTAATATTTATGAGTTTAAAAGTTGCTTAAACAAGAGAAAAATTGCAGCTATCATTGCAGAAAGTAGCCTATATTACTCAAACAGAAAAAAGGGAATGCCCACAGTTTCTTTTTTTTTTGGCTTAATACATCATTTGTTCCTCAACTTGTCCAAAACGCTTGATTCGCTTCCTGAACTTTCAAAATGTCTTAATAGCTTCGTGAACTTGCATAAAATGTTCAGTTAGCTCCCTGAACTTGCATAAAATGTAATCAATTGATCACTCGATTGTAAAAAACTAAATTAAATGCGGAAAATATATTCCACGTGTCTAAGAATGTTATTACATAATTCAAGAATAGAGTAAAAATGAAGTTATTACTTGCTCAACTATAAACCTTATTTCTCTAATATTACAACCGCTTTACCCCGATCTTGATTGTTTTGATTTTTTTAAGACGCGTGGAATACATCTTCCGCATTTAACTTACTTTTTGCAACCGAGTGATCAATTGATTACATTTTACGTAAGTTCAGGGAACTAACTGAACATTTTATGCAAGTTGAGAGGGTTATTAGGCTACTTTAAAAGTTCAGGGGGCCAATCAAGCTTTTTAAATAAGTTCAGGTGGCAAATGATGGATTAAGCCTTCTTTTTTTTTTGTGTGTGATGCAGAAATAAAGTTAACCATGCATAAAGCACCTGAAGAGCTTAAGACTATAAAAAAAAACATATAGCAGAGAGTAGGGATTTTTATGGGTCAATCCAATAATTATTGTATAAAAAAAAGGTTAATTATAAAAAAAGTATTCTCTGGTTTGGTCGATTTCCGATGTGGTATCTGTGGTATTTTTTTTTTTTTGCAAACGCAATCCTATGGTTTGCAAAATTTTACATTTGAGTTCACTTTGTCAGAATTTGATCGATAAAGACTTCGAAATGAAAATTTTCAAGAGTTAAATGATATTTTAAACAATTTTAATTCTTCAACTTTTTAGGTTTGATGTCATTTAGGTGTTGTTTTTTTATGAGAGAGAAAGATAATGTTTAGAGAGAGAAAACTCCAAAAATGATGATTTTGAAAAATTATGAATATGGTTTCATAGTAAATATGATACCAAACAAGTTTAATTCTTGAAAATTTTCATTTTGAGGTCGTTATCGGCCAAATTTGACAAAGTAAAAAAAACATGTAAAATTTTGCCAAAAAATACCACAGGTACCACACCGCAAATCGGCTAAACCACATGGTATATTTTTGTAATTAACCCTTAAAAAACCAATCTAATCCAATAATAAAAAAAAAAGACTCCATTGATTGGTTGTAAATAACCAATACAATATATAAATACTTCATTGAGTCGGACTGGATTGGTTTTGATTTGGATTAGTTATTACCAACCAATGTTTGTGCCTAGGTTATTCTAGGTAGGGCAGGGTCTGCTCGGGATGTGATTCGTTGGTTACGGCCTCCTTCAGCTCGCTTTAAACTGAATGTGTATGTCGTTATTATCTCGGAGTCAGGTCTGCTGGGTCTAGAGGTTGCGCTACGGGACTGCAACGACAAGTTTTGTGGAGCTTTTTCCAAATTTGTGCGGGGTGATTTCTTGCCTCGTGTATGGGAAGCTATGAGTATTAGGGAAGCTCTAAGTTGGCTCAACAAAAAATGTATAGACGGCTGTCTTGTTGAAACTGATGCAGAGATGGTGGTTTTGGATCTTACTCAACTTGCCTTCAAGTCTTATTACGGCCTTGTTCTTAATGATTGTAATATGTTGATTCATATGTTAGTATCATTTTTGTTAGTCGTTCTGCGAATAGTGTTACCCATGAACTTGCAAGGGCATCATATTCTATCTCAGGATTGGTGGAGTGGCATACTAGTCCTTCAGATTTCATTGTCCAAACCTTATATTCTAATTATATTTAGTGCATTGTATTTTGAATCAATTTCACTCAAATCTGCTTTTTTAAGCTAGATTAAACAATCTAATAAATATTATTTAAATATATGTCATATCCAATTTTTTTTCAATAATATTAAATTTAGAAAAGAAGGGAAGAAAACGCGAAAACACAAAAAAAACAGAGAACATAAAATAGGAAAAAAATATGATAAACGGAAAAAAAAAGTGGAGAACAAAAAAAATGAATAGACGTGAAACAAATAGGAAACAAAAAAACAGAAGAAACGGTAAAAAATACGGTGTTCTAAACTCTAATATAATATAATTTCTATTTCTACATATTTGATATAATTGGACTAGTATTTTATTTTCTTATGAATGACCACGGTAAAAAAAAATTGAAGTTGATTTCAATTTAGTTATAACCAATATACATCTTCTTTAGATGGCTTTAACATTTATTGAGTATTTTCCTTTTCTTTTTCTTATGCTAAAATTTAATGGTATTTCAAAATTGAACAACAATTAGATAATTTAAATGGAACAAACATGAGAGGCTCTCAGTTGGCTTAAAGATAGAGGGGACGTGGATGTGTATGTGGAGGGAGACGCTCAAGTAATGATCCAAGCGCTGTGCAACAAACATGAAGATGATTTTTCAAGTTTAGGTATGGTTTTGGCTGATTGCCAAATAATAGCACAATCAATCCCTGGTTGTTGCTTTTGATTTGTACGCAGAACAGCAAACAGTGTAGCAGACGTCGTAGCAAGATTAGGCATGTCATCTTTATGTTCTACCATAACGAATATTGTTCCTCAGTCGATTGTAATCCTTATGGCAAATGATTCTTTTTTATTAATATTACTCATTCTTTCATTAAAAAAAATTAATTTAAATGAAAAGTTCAATTTTAATTTGAATGTGAAATTGGATAATTGATGTGTCAAACTTAATGAAAGCAACAAATTCTTGGAAACTATGGATTTTATGGAAGTGATCATTAAATTTTTAAAAAGAAACAGTTGACGAACATCGTAGGTTATACAAATCTTTCACAACTAAGAGCTCTTATTTACATTTGCCTTTTTTTTTTTTTTTGCTTTTTCTATTTTTATGTTTTTGCTTTTTTCTATTTTTCAGTTTTTCCGTTTTTCACAAACTATTTATCAAGTTATTTCTCTAGCTATCAAAATCTCACGATTTTTTTGGAGTTTTAGCTTGGATTGGTTAATAACTAGTTAAATTAACATATGAAATAATCTATTGGTTTGGTTATAATCAATCTGATGGAACAAATAAACTAGTAAACTAACTATTTTTAAACTAAATTGGGTTGGATCATTAGATTGGTTAGTTTTTTAACAGCCCTAGTCGAGACATTCAGTTATAAAATTTGATTTACTACATAAATCCTAATCAGCGACAACCCTAATCCTAATGTATAAGTTTTGAGAGGCAAAGAGTCGCCTCCTCTCCATCCCTTCATAAATCACCACCCCTCTCTATCTGAAATATGTACTTTTCGTTTGTAAATTAATTACTTCTTCTCTCGAACAATTTTGGCGTAGAAGCCGTGCAATCTGTAATACAATATCGTAATTTCTATACTTCCATTAGAAACAATTTAATAAAGGGATAAGGTGCAAAAGTACCTCTAACGGTTACAGCCAAGAGCAATTTTATCATTAACTAACGTCTAAAATGATGCAATTTTACTCCTAACGCTGTCAAATTGGGCCAATTTGAGAAATAACTCATCAAACTATCTTCTCAATCATGAATCTTGTCATCTGTATTTCACATATGAGTCATTTTTATCACTCATTAGTAACATATGATAAACATATGATTAGACGTGAAAAAATCTAAAAAAAATCAAAATATTTCGCCGAATTTATAAATATTAATCTCCAATTATATTATTAAATCATAAAAAATATGAAATCTTTTTTTAAAACAAACTGATATGCAATTGGTGCAGAATAAGAAACAAAATGTCTATAGTTTATAATAATGTCTAAAATTGGCTCAATTTGACAATGTTAGAGATAAAATTGCTCTTGAATGTCAACGTCAGGATAAAATTGCACCATTTTAGATATTAGAGGTAAAATTGCTCCTGGCTGTAAACGTTAGGGGTATTTTTACATCTTATCCCTTTAATAAATTATCTACGATACAAGAGATAACTCAATAATTCGTATCTTATATTTTGATTTATTTGTAAATAATCCCATCAACATAATAAAGAAAGTGTAGTGAATAATAATTTGGAAATTGAATTAGTCCCTGCGTTTCGTTAGGGTTTTTCCTCTTTCTTCTCTTCCAAGTAAGAGCCGTCCCTGCGTTTCGTTAGGGTTTTTAGCATTACATCGATCAATCCATGGAGGAAGGGATGGGAAACATGGTGATTGGGGATAGGGAGAATGAAGTTCTCGACTGGGGCACGGAGGAAGGTGGGGAGGGGAGTAGGGAACCAAGTTTGGAACTCATTGGCAGATTCTTATCAGAAAAATCAATAAACTTTATAGCGATGAAAAACCGCCTCGCGAGTCTATGGAGGCCAGGCCGAGGGATTTCGATTACAGACTTGGGAGCCAACCGGTATGCCTTTGAATTTTTTCATATTGTTGATCGGGATAGGGTGATAACGGGAGGGTCGTGGTCGTTTGATAACTGTATTTTGGTATTGGCGGAGCGGAAGGAGGGAGTGAACCCGGAGGATGTGGACCTAAACTTTGTGGATTTCTGGGTGCAAGTTTTCGACCTCCTAATAGGAGCTATGAGTGAAAAAGTTGGCCAACAGGTTGGAGATTTCCTGGGAGAGTTCCTCGAGTACGATATCAATAACAGATCAGGTATCCGACGTACCTACATGCGGATCCGGGTTCGGATAGATGTGAGGCACCCCCTCAAACGCTTTAAAAAATTCGGAAGAATCCTCGTGAGGTGTCCTATATCAACTTTAAGTACGAAAGACTGGGTATTTTCTGCTACCTCTACAGAATTATTGGTCATACTGATCGATATTGCGAGCTCTTGTTCCAACCAGGAGGGAGGTCATTAACAAAGGATTGGGGAGATTGGCTGAAGGCAACTAGCAGGAACCCCCGTAACCAGATTGGGGCCCAGTGGTTGCGCGAGACAAGTAGAGGGGATCAGAGCACTGCTTTTGAAGGGGCGAAACATCTCCAGCTCAGATTGCAATATCAGGTGAAGGAGGGGAGAAATACGGGAAGCCCAACACCCGCAATAGATGAGGCAGTCGCGAGCAGTACCATATATGGGCAAAAGATCATGTATGGCAAACAGATGATCGGGGAGAGGAGGGAGTTGCGCATGGGAGGGGAGATGAGGATGAGGATAAGGAGAATACTGATCTGAACTTACAAGATGATAGGAAGAGAAGAAGAGCAGGTCAGACCACAGAGATGGGAAAAGCAACTGGTATTGAGAAGAATGATGATACGATGATGGGGGAGGCTGTTTCTGGCACTAATACAGATTCAAAGTCCTGTTTGATTAATGAAGCGGCGAAGCCTGGTGACCAGGCTCGCCCGGGGCCATGAATTGTCTAAGTTGGAACTGCCGAGGGTTGGGTAACTCTCGAGCAGTTCGTGCACTTGGGGATGTAATTAAATCACATTCCCCAGGTATTGTGTTCCTGATTGAAACTTTGTGTGATGAGAATCGTGTGGGGGTTATAAGTAGGAAGTTTAATTTTACTGGTTGTTTTACTGTCAAGCCAAGGGGGAGGAGCGGTGGGTTGGCCTTACTATGGAGGGATGGATTAGATGTGTCAATTGAAGGATATTCGGATCGCCATATAGAGGCAAGAGTGCATGATGCAGTTATGGGAGATTGGCGTTTGATTGGTTTCTATGGCTACGCGGATAGGGGAAAACATAACCTGTCCTGGGCACTTTTGAAGGAGTTGGCGCAATAGTCTATCCTACCTTTAGCCATTTTTGGTGACTTTAACTGCCTTTTGTCACAGGATGAGAAGGGGGGCCAGTATACCCTTCTGCTCTAATTACAACATTTGCTAATGCCTTGAATGAATGCAATCTACATGACCTGTTTATGTTTGGCAACAATTTTACCTGGGAGCGGGGACGAGGGACCGCAGGCTGGGTCCAAGAGAAGTTGGATAGGTGCTTGGTATCTGAGAGTTGGTTGCTCCAATTCCTCGAGTTCCGGCTGTCAAACATCAACACTGCGTATTCGGATCATATGGCTATATTACTAGAAACGCAGCACCAAGGGAGACAGCGGAGGCAGGCACCGTTTCGTTACAAAAACGGATGGATCAGGGAGGAGGGCTTCCGTGAACTTGTCCGAGAAAGCTGGACGAATGGTAGAGGAGGGACGGTTACAGCCAGACTGGGGGCATGCGCAACGACGATGGAGCATTGGGGACGTCAGTTCCAAGGAAGGTTTAAGCAGCGTATTGCCCGCTGTAAAGACACGATGGGTCGAATGAGGGATTTATCTGACCAGCAGTCGGTGGAGGCTTTTACTGCAGCTCAGAATCAGTTAGAGCATTTACTGGACCAGAAAGAACGGTTTTTGCAGCAATGGGCCAAGGTTTTTTGGCTGAACAGCGGGGATTCAAACTCAAAAATTTTCCACGCAAAAATAGCGACTCGGAAACGCAGGAACCGAATTGAGAGGCTTAGTCGTGATGACGGGATGACGCTGGAACATCCTGTGGAGATTGAAGATCACATTAAATCATATTTTGACAATCTTTTTACTTGTGCAGACGGTATTGACTACTCTATTGCTGGTGTGGTACCTAATCGAGTCTCCGAAGAGATGAATCAAACTATCATTGCCCCTTTTATGTATGAGGAGTTCAAAACCGCCGTGTTCCAGATGCACCCAGATAAATCACCAGGACCTGATGGCCTAAATCCGGGCTTCTTCCAACAGATTTGGGAGGTAATTGGTATGGATATCTTCTCGGCTTGTGTGGCTTGGTTGGAGAGGGGTTTCTTCCCTGCTAATTTGAATGATACGGTCATCGTGCTCATCCCAAAGTGCGATAATCCGGCGACAATCAAGGATCTTAGACCTATATCTTTATGCAATGTGCTATACAAAATAATTGCTAAAGTCCTTGCTAATAGGCTGAAGCCATTCTTACCCAAGTTAGTATCTGACAGTCAGTCTGCCTTTGTACCTGGAAGGTCAATTACGGATAATGTGCTTGTAGCTTTTGAAACTATCCACTATATGAAAAGAAAGAACAGGGCTCCTCAAGGGAATGTGGCGTTAAAACTGGACATCAGTAAGGCTTATGATAGAGTGGATTGGGGATTCTTAAGTGCAGTACTGCAGCGGATGGGCTTTAATGGTATCTGGGTTAATTGGATCATGCTTTGTGTTACTACTATATCCTATTCGGTCTCAGTGAACGGCACACTTGTTGGACCTATCAATCCTGGGAGAGGGCTTCGCCAAGGTGATCTTTTATCCCCCTACCTATTTATTTTATGCTCAGAAGTCCTTTCCCAACTTTTATACATGGCGAAAGTGAATGGTCAGATCCAGGGGTGTAGAATTTGCAGAGGGGCTCCAACAGTTTCCCACCTCCTCTTTGCAGATGATAGCTTCCTTTTCTTTAATGCACTTTTATCCGAGAGCCAGGCGGTGAAAGAAATTTTACATGAGTATGAAGTGGCCTCCGGACAAGCTATTAATACGGCAAAGTCGGGGATTTTCTTTAGCCCAAACGTTGCCGAATCGGATCGCGAGGCTATAAGTGCTGTCCTAGAGGTCTCTAACCCATTGGATTCTGGGAGGTATCTCGGGTTACCGTCACTGATTGGAAGATCTAAAGCCTCTATCTTTGGATTCTTGAAGGATCGACTGAGGAAACGGTTCAATGGTTGGGGCACCAAGTTCCTGTCCACGGTAGGCAAAGATATACTTATTAAAGCTGTAGCACAAACGCTCCAAACTTTCTGCATGAGTGTGTTCTTATTGCCTAAGGGTTTGTGTGATGAGCTTCAGCGCATGATGAACTCTTTCTGGTGGGGTATGAAGAGTGACAGGAGAGCTAGTATTCACTGGTTCGATTGGGCAAGACTGTGTCTGAAGAAAGAGCAAGGGGGGCTGGGGTTCAGGGATTTGAGACAGTTTAACCTCGCTCTTTTGGGGAAACAGGGATGGAACTTCATAAATCGTCCCCATACGTTGGTCAGTAAGCTGTTCAAAGCGAAATATTATCCGAATACTGATTTTCTTGCCTCAAAACTGGGTTCTAATCCAAGTTATGTGTGGAAGAGCATATGGAGTTCGATTGAGGTTTTGGAGAAAGGAGTGCGATGGAGGATAGGGAATGGGGAAAACGTTCGTTTGTGGAAGGATCCGTGGCTAGTGAGGGATTCAGGCTTTACTGCTAGGCATTTGGGGGAAGGGGGAGATGAGAATGTAAGAGTTGCTGATATAATGGTGAATGGGGAGGCGAGATGGGACTGGTATAAGGTGGAGGCGTTGCTTAACAGGGAAGATGCAGGAACTGTTCGGCAGATGGTTTTACTATCCAGAAATAGAGAAGATCGGTGGATATGGCACTTTTCAAGGGATGGGAGGTATTCATCAAAATCGGGGTACAGGGTGATGGAGAGGTTTGATCTTAATCGACACACCTATGACGGGTGGAGAAAATTGTGGAAGTTATGCATTCCCCCGAAGATAAAGTTCTTTCTCTGAAAACTCTGCACTTCATGTCTACCGGTGCGGACCAAGTTAGTATCGAGAAGAGTAAATATCCCTGTTTACTGTCCGATTTGTGAAGCTGCAGCTGAGGATCCGCGACATCTATTGCTGGAGTGTGCGTATGCCACCAGATGCTGGGCAAGTGCAGGGATGTGTAAGTTGAGTGGGAACACGATGGATTTTCCGGAATTGGTGTTGGATACTTGTGCTCGGTTGCCAACGGACGTTGTCGGAAGGATCGCGGTCCTACTCTGGGCGATTTGGGGCCAGCGTAATGATCGGGTTTGGAAGGGACGAATGATGCCGCCAGAACTTGCCGTCCAACATAGCATGGCTTTCTATAATAGCTGGAGATTGAATTAAAGCGCAGCTGCGAATTCTCCAGCCAGGCGTACTGTAGCTTTGGTAGGATGGAAGAAGCCAATGACAGGATTTATCAAGTGCAACCTCGACGCCTCTTTATTTGCTGCAGCTAGAATGTATGGATGGGGTGCTGTCCTGCGTCGAGAAGATGGTTCGGTACTTGCAGTGTGTAGCGAGACGAAGCAGGGGCTGCCGGCTCCTGCGTTAGCAGAGGCTTTGGCTTTAAAGAGCAGTATTGAATGGGCATTATCATTGCAACTGTCTCACGTTATCTTCGAAATGGACGCTAAAACGATTGTTGATAAGCTGCATTCTCAAGAACCGGACTTGTCAGAGTTAGGATGTGTTATTCAGGAGAGTAGGGAATTAATTAATCACATCACTGAGTGTGATGTAAAGTTTTGTCCTAGATTAGCGAATGGCGTTGCTCACAGTTTAGCTAGGGGGTGCCCATTCCAATGCTAGTCATTTTTTTCATTTAAGGTTCCTAGTTGGTTAGAGTCTGTAATCGCTAACAATTTGCTACTTGCTTAATATTAAGACTTTTCTTTCAAAAAAAAAAAATAATTTGGAAATTGAGTTTTTTTATATAATAATATGAAACATAAATTAATAAGGTCATTGATTAAATATAAAACCAAGTTAAAAAAAATGATTGATCCAAATTGAAACTGTCAATTAAAAAAACCATTGCTCCAAGAAGTGCACTTTAGCATTCCAACACAGGGTCAGCTAACATACGCCATCCGAACAAAGCTGGGAGAGAGATTCTAAACTTGAACCGGAACCGCTTCTCCTTCATCGAGTTGGGGATTTGTGCTCTGTTTGAAAGAAGTGAAAGAGAGAGAGAAAGAGAGAGAACAGAGCAATTGCAGAATAAAAATGGCGACAGATGATCTGGAGATGCCAGAAGGAACCGTAAATAACCTACTTGAACAAGAGACCCTAAAGTGGGTCTTCGTCGGTGGTAAAGGAGGTGTCGGTAAGACCACTTGCAGTTCAATTCTTTCGATCCTTTTGGCTAAGGTCAGATCCTCTGTTTTGATCATATCCACCGATCCCGCACACAATCTTAGCGATGCGTTTCAACAGCGATTCACCAAGGCTCCTACTCTGGTTAATGGTTTTACCAATCTATATGCGATGGTACTTTTCCCTCTTTTATCTGTGAGGTGTTTGGTCGCTTTGTTCTGTTTTTCAATTGTGACCTGTGGTTGTAAATTGGGGAGATTAGAGTCCTTTTCGTAAAATATTTGTGTGGAATTGTTCAATTTTTTTTGTTTAATTGATGCATCGATGTTGATTATTACCAATTGAAATCGCATTTTGTATATGAAAACCTCTCTGTGCTTTTAACAGGAAGTCGATCCTAATGTTGAAAATGAAGAGATGGGCGGAAGCGATGGAATGGACAATGTGTTTTCCGAGCTAGCAAATGCAATTCCTGGGATTGATGAGGCTATGAGCTTTGCTGAAATGTTGAAGTGAGTTCTAGTTTTCCCCTCGATTTGATTTGATTATGTTGCAACCTCCAAATGCAATCGGTAGTTCAATAATTAAGATTAGTAACCGCTTAATGTTGACCTTTTTAGCCTTTTTTCCGTATCATGTGTTGGTTTTATCAGCAATCATGGGGAGTTAGCTTCTAATGCGTATGTTGAGATGGATGTGTGGTCATACGAGAAAGGATCGGGTGAGTAACGAAATAATTAGGACAAAAGTAGGGGTCACATCTATTGAGAATAAAATGAGAGAAAACCGACTAAGGTGGTTTGGCCATGTGAGACGTAGAGCGCTTGATGCGCCGGTTAGGAGAACCGAAGAGTGGCAAAGGGATGTAGTGGTGAGGGGTAGGGGAAGACCTAAGCAAACTTGGAGGAGGGTGATCGAGAGTGATATGAGTTTACTGGGAATTGAGGAAAATATGGTAGTGGATAGGACGGAGTGGAGGGAGCGAATTTGTGTCGCTGACACGACGTGATTTCACGGTTTTATATGATGGTTCATGTTAGCCGACCCCGAATCATTTCGGGACTAAGGCTTTGTTGCTGTTGTTGTAGTGGTATGGTGTTACATATTTGTGTCATAGAATTATTTGTTGCTGAGTCTATACACGGATAGCTTGGCTCCAATATTTTAGAGGCACTAGGCGGCTCTCATACTTTATCGTTTACAAATCTAAAGTTAATAAACATTAAATTTAATTAGTTTTTGACTAGACACCAAAAAGAACCAAAAATAGATTAAAATTTTGAAGCAATTTGCAGAAGCTAACAGCTATATTATTATGGGATAATGTACAAATTTAGCTCTCTAGTTAGTGGGGAAGAACATATTTACCCCCACCTACAAATCAGTGCAATCTTAAGCCTAATGTTTACTAGACGGTGCAATTCCAAGCCTCATTAATGAAAGTTGAGTTTTTTTCAAGTGAAATTTCATGTTATGTACCCTCCAATCTCTAGCGTTATGACCACCCAATAAGGCTTGAAATTGCACATCTTCTGTTAATGAAAAATATCATTTTTCCTTTAATGATGTTTGAAATTGCATCGTGTATACCGTTTTCAACGTAGATGCTAAATCTGCTATACCCAAATAACCATATAGCTAAAGTTGTAAACTCATCCCTATTATTGTTAAGGGATAAGTTATGAAATAAATTTTGGATTGGAGGGCCTAGGCGGGCGCTTATGTTGCATAAACTGGTTCAAAGAGCCAACTTATTTTTATTTTAATAAGCTATTTTCTACTTTGTTTCTATGTGTTAATTGTGAAAACCCACAAAATGCAACAAGCAGTTCATTAGAGTAATTTTCTGGCTTACTTCTAGACATATGTTTCTCATTTTCTTAAATGCATCGGTGAGAGATGTTCAGCTGTTACTTCCAATATAGGATTTGTTTGGTATGATGCTTTCAATTCATTTTTTTTCTAATAGCCCTCTAATACTTATTTTTCCATAGGTTGGTTCAGACAATGGATTATTCTGTTATTGTGTTCGATACTGCTCCAACTGGTCATACACTCCGGCTATTACAATTTCCAACAACTTTAGAAAAGGGGCTTCAAAAAATGATGTCCTTGAGAAATAAATTTGGTGGCGTACTGAATCAGGTAAGTCCTTGAGTATTATCATCGGTAGATTCAGTACTCGAGCAGTGGGTCATTTTGCTGATTTCTTTATTAATTCAAAATTTGTGATGCAAAGATGGAGTAGCTACTGGCCTTTCTAGACATGTTCTCTTTATAGTCCTTTAGGGGTGTCTGGTTTAGCTAATTTCCTTATAAAGTTTAAGGAAATTTTATTAACCTAAATGTTATGTTTTATCCTGTTTATGATGGTCCCTTTCTTTCTTATCTTTGTGCATGCGTGTTTCTGCCTTATTTGTGCAAGTCCCTATTACATAACTTATTCTATCTTATTTTGTCAGTTTGTAACAAGTTCAAATCTATTTATTATTTTCCAAAGCATGGCATTTAGGCAGTCTTCATTCTTGGTCCGTTGTTCTATTCTCAACTTCATATTTAAGCAACATCATAATGTTGTTCTCCACTTTTTGAGTGAGATTATGGTCTTCACGGGCTTCTTCACAATCCATTACTTGTTTTCATAATTTTCCCTCGGGTTATCTCAGATGGTTTGTTAATTTTCAGTAATAAGTTGTGCATGCGAGCATCAATTATACACGCTCTAGTAAGCAAATGTGTTGATTTTTATATTCATTCACTATCTTGCTGGTTATTCCCTGTCTGGTGTTGTATGGCTGTAAATCTCTCTTGATGAACAACATCTAGACTTGATTTTGTTATGATGTTGTATTGCAAACCGTTACAGCGATGAATTGAATTCGTATGCTATCATTGCATTTACTACTTGGACATTCTTCTTTCTTGTCAACCACTTATAAAACTCCTCTGTTTGTTTGGAGAAAAGAATGTAAGAAACTCCGAGCAGGTTGACTGGTGAATGTTGATATTGTAATCTGAGCAGCTGTGAACCTTGAGTTCTCCATATTATATTTTTATTTCATATTATTGTAACACATAGATTCAAATTGTCTGTGGCAGATGACTCGTATTTTTGGTATTGAGGATGAATTTGGTGAAGATGCCCTTTTGGGAAGGCTCGAGGGCATGAAAGATGTCATTGAACAAGTCAATAAGCAATTCAAAGACCCAGTATGATCTCCTATCTTGTATTTTTGCTTTTATATTTATAATTTGATATCTTAGCTCTTGTTACTTGTCAGTAATTTATGTGGAATATTGAAAGCTGACCTGGTTTAACGTTAAATTTTCTGCTGCCAATTTGAGAAATCTCTGAACTTTAATCATAAATAGGCAAGATATGCGAGAGAAGTTCATAAAATGATAAAAGTAGCAAGTCTTATCATAATAACTTAAATCCAAAAAAAGTTGATGATTAAGGCCACAAAATTGGAAGTTGATGGCTATTGTCTTTTCTTTTTTCCGCCTTTTTTTCTTAAAGACCTTTTCCGCCTTTAAATTGAGAAGTTGTTGATATAGGATTAGAAGACAGGATGAAAAGGGCTGGGTATCTTATCAATTAAGGTGCATTCACCTTGGTACATGTCAAAGAACCATTTGACAAAAGTTTAAGCTGATAGATAAAGCCCAATAATAGCTTTTATTAATATTAACTCAGACACACATCCGCATGCGAATTTTCCTTGGGTATGAAGCGTGTACAACACAAGCCCATTTTACCATGTGTTGAAATTCCGTTAACAAATGGAGTCGCCAGAATTTAAACTCTCGATTGCTTTGTCTGGGAGACTCTGATACCATGCCAAAGAACCATTTGAATTTTGACCCAAAAGCTTAAGCTCATAGGTAAGGCCCAAGAATAGTTATTATTATCTCTAACAACAACTAACAATTTACCACTTTAGTAGTGATTCCCTTAACTTATGAAAGTATATAATCTCAAATATAACTTTATATTTGTTCTAGTAATCTTAGTTATTTTATATGTCTTGCCAATTTCGAAAAACGACAATTTTGCTTTGGGAGACATAACAAGTTGTGCACAGAGCACATTTCATTTTAATAAGGAGAATATCTGCTATGCTTTTTTATAGCACTATTTTGGTTAGGTATGAAATGGTGGAGCTGACGTGATGTTGTATTTATTTCGTAAACCATCCGAGTTAGCATTCCGACATTGAAATTGGAGAAAAAGTTGTCAAAGCGACTTTATTGAATCAAAGAAAGAACTTCAGTTACTTTATTGACACAAATTGAAGTTCAATGCATTTAACCCGGATATATTGGCATATTTTTGTATAGTATCTATAAGGTCTTTGCTCTTTTCTTCTTACAGTTTATTGTCAATGGACATCAGGAAATATGCTTCCTTGAAGTTCTTAATGTCTAGAATTATCAAAGTATTCTTTTTATTGCTTATCTGCAATGTTTAGTTTCTGCCGAAGGTTCCGATTTTCCTGAATTGCTTTTCTTCATCTCTGTTTCTGATTTTAGTTGATTTTTTTCTGAATGGCTCTTTTGTTCCATCTTTTCAGGATATGACTACCTTTGTCTGTGTTTGTATTCCAGAATTCCTCTCTCTCTATGAAACAGAGAGACTTGTGCAGGAACTTACCAAATTTGAGATAGATACACATAATATCATAATCAACCAAGTTCTTTTTCGTGAAGACGGTGTGCCACCATCCCCATCTTTCCCCTCGTTTCGCATTTTACGGAACTTCATTTATGCTTAAAGGAAATACTAAACACATTAACCGTTAATCTATGATATCTAATTGTTTCAGGTGTTGAATCCAAATTGCTCACAGCAAGAATGCGGATGCAGCAGAAGTACCTAGATCAGTTCTACATGTTGTATGATGACTTCAACATCACCAAGTTGCCATTGCTACCAGAAGAGGTACGTTATCTGCTGACATGGATAATACTATATTGTAAAAGTAGAGGTGGCAATTGGTGTACACGATCCGAACTCAACACGTATTTAGTGGGTTAGTGTTTTATTAAACAGTTAATGGGTCATTCATTGGGTTGGGTTAGGATAGGATTGACCTTCTAACTCGAAAATGACCCGAATATTTGAAATTATGATTATATTATCTCATTTTTTTACGGGTTAAATTACTATTGTCACCCATGAACACGAATTGAACCTCCCATATATTTACGTTTCATCCTTAATAGACATAATTACACGTGATCTGACCTATGAACATATTACCCGAACCAACATAATATAAGCGGATTAGGGGTTTGTTAAATAGATTTTGGGTCAAACTTTTAGACAGTACAGACCTAACATTATATAAGAAGATTAGGGGTTTGTTAAATAGATTTTGTGTCAAACTTTTGGACGGTAAAAGTTAACCTGCAAATGCCACCATTAATAGAGATAGTAATTATATGTGACATGCAAACACGACTCGAAACCGACACTAACCCGATTGGGTTACTTGACGCGATTATGATACACAACTTTTTCGGTTGGTTTAACTCATTTGTCACTAACTTGATAATGAATGTTCACCCCTATTATAAAGAATAGACACTAAGCGAGCCTTGGCGCAACGGTAAACGTTGTTGTCGTGTGACCGAGAGGTCACGGGTTCGAGTCTTAGGAGCTGCCTCTTGCCAAAAAAAATTGGCAGGGGAAGGCTTGCTCCCAGTACACCCTTGTGGTGGGACCTCTCTCCGGACTTTCGCTTAGCGGGGACGCGTAGTGTACTGGGCCGCCCTTTTTGAGATAATTATGGTACAAAAAAAATGGGTGGGGTTAGGATTAATTCATTATTGACACGAACACGAGCCACTTACACGAATTGATAATTGATCTCGTGTCACGATCAACTTACACGAATTCTCACCCCTATTATAAAGAATAGTTTCACTTGTGGGATAGAAAAGCAATACTTTTTTCCATTATTCTCTCAATTCTTGATGTCTGGATGGTGTGAAAGTTTCAATACATGTTTCAGAGTTATTATCAGCAATGTAACTTGCAAGAACTGGATTTGATAATAGGTAACTGGAGTCGAAGCGCTGAAAGCTTTTTCGAGTAATTTTCTGACACCGTATCAGACTTCCGGCATTAAAGACTCGGTGGAGGAGTTAGAACGGAGAGTATCTATCTTAAGGAAACAGTTAACAGATGCAGAAACCGATCTGGAGAAAGCCCGGAAAGGAAAACAAAAGGCGTAATAACCGTCTCTGCCTATTCTCACGCATTTTTGAGTTCAAAATCAATTGCCATCTGCTCACTTCATTCACATATGAATTTTTATTATTTAGATTAATTTTATTAATTAATTTATTTACTGTTAAGTTGAATTTCTCTGTCATTGAAATATTCTTCCTAATAGAATAATAGAAAATTGAGTTTCTTATAAGCAAAGCCAGTGAGTTTCTTTTTGCCATTAATGAAAGAATTTATGTCGCTGACACGAATGGTTTCACGGTTTCGTATGACGGTTTATGTTAGCCAACCCCGAATCATTTCGGGACTAAGGCTTTGTTGTTGTTGTTATAGTCAGCCTGTGTGCCGGATGATTCGATGATAGACTCCAATGTAGGGCTAAAATGAGCTGAGCCGCTTGATTCGGTTCGATAAAGCTCGATCGTGTTTGGCTCAATTTATAAACGAGCTGAGCTTGAGTGTGGCGAATATCTCCTCGAAAGTTCGCGAGGAGGTTCGATTATAGGTTCATGAACAAGTTCGATTATATTGTTTATGAACACGCTCTTGAGTAAGCTTGGTTCGATTATCTTTTAATAATAATAATATTTCTATAAAAGGAAAATGTGTGTAAAATTTAGTTGTATAGGCTTCAAAACTATAGTTTCATGTTA
Source organism: Euphorbia lathyris (assembly GCF_963576675.1). Classification (NCBI taxonomy): domain Eukaryota; kingdom Viridiplantae; phylum Streptophyta; class Magnoliopsida; order Malpighiales; family Euphorbiaceae; genus Euphorbia; species Euphorbia lathyris. The sequence goes on from NC_088911.1 coordinate 5,091,349, forward strand.
AAAAAGTTTTAAATCAATATAATTAATGAGTTGTTTACGATCGAAGTTCATGAAGTGAATTAACGAATTGCTTGTAAGTAAAGCTCATTAACAAGCTCTCGAATGGTTCGTGCGAATAGAAGGTTGAGCTCGAATTCGGGTTTGTCAATTTTCTGATGACTTGAGTCTGAGCTGGTCATGGTTTGGCTCGGTTTGATTACCGGTGTGAAAGACAAAGTTGGTGCAAGAAGATTGAATCAAGAGCTTCGATTTCTTTGACCAATGACAATCCCTCAAGTTTCGCCATTTGCGTCTCCATGAAACGACTACTTGTATTCTAAGCGCAACACTAAAACTTGCCTAAAGTACTCGTTGTGAAAATAGATGTATCAGAATTACACTTAAAGAAGTTAGAAACAAACAAGTCTGACCAATAGAGGTCGGAACTGGAGAATCTTTCAATTGTCGTGACTTAACCACTCAGGCAGAACGAGGCAATTATCAGGAGCGCGCTCACTGCACTGAAAATAATTTTTTTATGAATTTATAGTTGCCGTAAAAAAAATGTAAATTTTCATTTTAAGCTGTAAAAAGATATAAATCGAGTGATTATGTATTTTTAATCTAATTTAGTGGTAGATTCTATGGTTACTTTGTATTTTATTCGATAAAGGGATAAGATGTAAAAATACTCCTAACATATGCACCAATGAGCAATTTTACCCTTAACATTTAAAATTGTGCAATTTTACCCTTAACGTTGGCGGTTAAGAATAATTTTACTCCTAACGTTGACAAGTTGGGTCAATTGACGAAATTATTCATCAAATTGTCTTCTCAATTATGAATCTTGTCATCTACACTTCACATGTGCGTCATTTTATTACCCATTAATAACATATCACAAACATATGATTAAACGTTAATTTCATTTTTAAGAAAATTAGAAAATATACTGTATTTTGTACGAGTTTAACAATATTTCACCGAATTTAAAAATATTAATCTCCAATTCTATTATTAAATCACAAAAAATATGAAATTTTTTTAGAATCAATTTACGTGCAATTTGTGCAAAATAAGGAAAAAAATATTTAACTTTCGAACATTATGGGTAAAATTGATCTTGGCTGCCAACGTTAGGGGTAAATTTGTATCATTTTAGACGTTAAGGGTAAAATTGTTCCTACCTGTAAACATTAGGGGTATTTTTGCACCTTATTCCTTGTATAAAACTAATTATTTCGTTAATCAGGACGATTTATGTACTTTTAATTCGTTTCATAAAAAACTAATTATTTCGGTTTTTTTATAGACACCATTTATATGGATCCTCTCCAAATTAAAGCTTTTCTCGAGATCAAATTTAAGCGACTCGAGACCCTTAACCACTCAAATCAAATCAATCTTAATTGGTAAAAACTAATTATTTCGTTAATAAGAGTATTTATGCACTTTTAATCTAATTTAATATTCATGAGTAATTATTTTCTTAAATTAAGTTTGATGTTTATAATTATGATTAATCATGTACCTACCAATAAAAATAAAAAATAAGGACCTCTTGATAAATAAATAAATAAAGGAGTTTGAGTGTGTCCGTTTGTTTCTTGAAAATAATAAACAAAATTTATAGTATATATATTGACGTTTTCATCTCCTTAACATCAAAGTTGAGATGGCCGAGTTGGTCTAAGGCGCCAGATTAAGGTTCTGGTCCGAAAGGGCGTGGGTTCAAATCCCACTCTCAACAATTATATACTTTTTCTGGATTTTTTGCATGAGTCCATACACTTAAAATGAGCGCGTCCTCTCTGGATTTTTTGCATGATATTTTTCCATGAGTCCATATACACATAAAATGAGCGCGTCCTCATCAAGAATTCATAAAATTTAATAAGAAAACTAATTAAAAAAAAAAACATAATACTCATTTAGCTCCCTAAGGTTTTAAAGTCAATTAAGACCTTAAACTATTAAAATCATCAATCAGATCCCTGAATTAACAAAAAATCATCAATCGAGTCTCTATTCTAAATAAAAATCATCAATTGAGGCCTCATTGAATATCATTCGGTTGAACAGTTTCAGACCTTCTTCTCCAAACCTATTTTGAACCAACACAGAGATTATTAGAGTCTATATCAAATATTTACAGTTTCTGATTTTAGGATAGGATTGAGACTCAATTGATAATTTTTGCTTAGTTTAGGAACCTAATTGATGAACCTATTTTGAACCAACATAGTGATTATTACAGTATATATCAAATATTCACAGTTTCTGATTTTAGGATAGGATTGCGACTCAATTGATAATTTTTGCTTAGTTTAGAAACCTAATTGATGATTTTGATAGTTAGATATAGTACTTTTCCATTTTATGAGCGCGTCCTCATCAAAAATCTATAAAATTTAATAAGAAACTAATAAAAAAAAAGGCATAATACTCATTTAGCTTCCTAAACTAAGGTTTTAAAATCAATTAAGACTCCAAACTATTAAAATCATCAATCAGGTCTCTGAATTAACAAAAAATCATCAATCTAATCCTCATTCTAAACAAAAATCATCACTTGAGGCCTCATCGAATATCATTTGGTTGAACAGTTTCAGACCTTCTTTTCCAAACCTATTTTGAACCAACACAGAGATTATTACAGTGTATATCAAATATTCACAGTTTTTGATTTTAGGATATGATGGAGACTCAATTGATGATTTTTGCTTAGTTTATGGACCTAATTGATGATTTTGATAGGTAGAGTCATAGTTGACTTTGAAGCTTTAGTTTGAGGACCACAATAGATGTAATGCCTAAAAAAAATAAGGTGCAAAAATATTATAACGTTTATTGTTAGGAGCAATTTCACCCCTAATATCTAAAGTGATACAATTTTACCTTTAACATTGACAGTCGAAAACAATTTTATCTCTAATATTGACAAATTTGGTCAATTGGAGAAATTATTCATCAAATTGTCTTCTCGGTCATGAATCTTATCATTTGGACTTCACATGTGCGTCATTTTATCAGTTATTAGTAACAGATCACAAACATATGATTAAATATGATTAAATGTGAAATTTTTTTAGAACAAAAGTTAAAAAAAAATATATACTATATTTTGTACGAGTTGGACAAAAAAAAATTCAAATATTTCACCGAATTTATAAATATTAATCTTAAATTCTACTATTAAATCATAAAAATATATAAAATCTTTTTTTAAAATCAACTTAGCAAAATATTTGTGTTTTATACAACAACAACAACAACAACAAAGCCTTAGTCCCGAAATGATTCGGGGTCGGCTAACATGAACCATCATATAAAACCGTGAAAGTCAAGTCGTGTCAGCGACACAGATTCGCTCCCTCCAATCCGTCCTATCCACTACCATATTTTCCTCAATTCCCAGTAAACTCATATCACTCTCGATCACCCTCCTCCAAGTTTGCTTAGGTCTTCCCCTGCCCCTCACCACTACATCCCTTTGCCACTCTTCGGTTCTCCTAACCGGCGCATCAAGCGCTCTACGTCTCACATGGCCAAACCACCTTAGTCGGTTTTCTCTCATTTTATTCTCAATAGATGTGACCCCTACTTTTGTCCTAATTATTTCATTACGCACCCGGTCCTTTCTCGTATGACCACACATCCATCTCAACATACGCATCTCCGCCACCGACATCTTATGGATGTGGCAGTGTTTCACTGCCCAACACTCCGTACCATATAACAATGCTGGTCTAATTGCCGTCCGGTAGAATTTTCCCTTCAATCTATTAGGCATGCCAGGATCACAAAGGAAACCCGTAGCACTCTTCCACTTCGACCAACCAGCTTTAATAAAATTGTCTAAAATTGACCCAACTTACCATTGTTAGGGGATAAAATTGTTCTTGGCTGCCAACATTAAAGGTCAGATTACACCATTTAAGATGTTAAGAGTAAAATAGCTAAAATTGTCCCCGAAAAAAATAAAAACCGATGGAAATTAATTAATTAAAAGACAAGGTAAAGATAAGATTTAGTTTAATTTATAAAAAAATATAATTTTAAGTCTAATGTTTATAAAAAAGGGAAAAGTACAAAAATAAACCTTGTGGTTACACCCATTTTCGAACAACACATGTGGTTTAAAAGTTTGCAAAGTGGTACCATGTACTTCATTCCGTTAGCAAACACCTACCAAATTGACTAACGGTGTTAAAAGTCAAAGGGAAAATAGTTAATTTGGTCCTTATATTTATTTATTTTATAAATTAACCCCGTTATTATCTAATTATCATAAACAAACCCGAAAATCAAAAAAAAAAAAACCATCTTCTCTCTTTCTCTCTCCAATTTCTTCGCACCCTGATGATGATAACTATTAACCATGATTTCAATTGATTCTATCTAAAAAAACGAGTGAAATATTAAGATTACCGAAGTAGCCATGGTGGAATTCAGAGCACATTCATATTCACGCATTATCCACCTAGTTCTTATAGCTTTAGGTTTAATGTAGAAAACCAAGCTTTTCTTTGTGCCGATCTGTTCCTTGCGCTTATTTAACGCCTTACGAGGTTTGGCAGTGGGTTTCCAGTATCCAGCCTCCGTGGTCCGGTTAGACCGGCGGCTATGCAAATGCTTATAATCAGGAGGGCAGAAGAAGTACCACACTTGATCGTCAGAATTACTGTTGATTAGAGCTGCACATCGACAAATCTCTATTGATCAAAAAGATAGCAGATAACAGAGAAATTAAGAAGAGGATTAAGTTGAATTACCAGAAAAATCCCAAGGTTCGTAATCACAGACTTTGATCGGGGATTGGTGGCCGGTAATCAACATGGCTGAGCATTTTGGGGTTCAGAAAATGGGTGAAAAGTTCATCATCGGTTGGATGAAATCTATAGCCAACTAATGGGTTTGGTTGGAGTGGTGATTCAGAGTTTTTGATAGCTGTTACAGTTGGTACAAAAGAAAGAATTAGAAGAATGAAACAGATAAACAATGAATTTGGAGATGAAATTAAGAAAACTTACAAGATGAATTGCGGTGTTTCATTCCTCTTCCTAAAATAAATATTTGATGATTTATTTCACTTGCAAGGAGGAATGAGTATGATCATTGATTTGTAATGGCGAATGGATTGCAATGAGTATGATCATTGATTTGTAATGGCGAATGGAGAGGGAGGACATAGAGATGATTAATAAATATTTGATGATTTATTTATATATATGGAACTTGCAAGAGCAACAACAGAATATTATCAAGCAGCTATAATTTTTTTTTCTTAATTCCCTTTGATATGATTTGGTAAAGAGTAGCTTATGTTGAATTGATTTTAGAGAGAGAAAAATTAAGAGAGAAGAGAGAGAAAGAAGAAAAAAAACATAAGAAATTAAAGATACGAGAAAGATGGTATAATTGATTTTTATTTTTTATTTTGGGGTTTGTTTATAATAATTAGATAATTTATAAAAATAAATAAATATAAGGATCAAATTAACTCTTTTCCCTTTGACTTTTAACACCGTTAGTCAATTTGGTATGTGTTTGCCAACGGAATGAAACTCAAGGTACCATTTTATAAATTTTTAAACCACATGGGTGTGATCGAAAAAATGTGTAACCACAAGGTTTATTTTTGTACTTTTCCCTATAAAAAATTTATTTGCAATTTCATGTTGTGACAATTCTTCAACTACCAGTGTTATGGTCAGCCAATAAGATTTTAAATTTGTATATAAAAATGAAAAAAACTCATTTTGTATCGAAACTCTTATTTTTAAGTTGAACATTATTAATTAATATTTTTAAATTAAGCACTTATTTTTAATATTTACCAAACAATTACATCATTTAATGTTTTCAGTGTTTATTATATTCAATACTTAAAATTCAGTACTTATTTTTTCAACATGTTTTATCAAACACCATCTTAGTAGACCTTGGATTTGTTTTAAGTAGCATATAAAGTATTGCTTCGACAAAACTAGGTTAAGCGTCTTTGTGCAATGGTGCCTTAAAGACTCAACGACTAGATTTGATCTCCAAGAAAGCTAACAAATCAGGGTTGGATAGATAATAAAAAAAAGGCTAATTACAAATATAGCCCAACTAAAAGGGTCCATTTACATATCTGATCCACTTTGCTTCCATCTCACCAAATTAGACACTTTCATCCACTTTGGACAAGAATACCCTTATTTCAATTCACCTTCTTCCTCAGACTATCAATGTCTCTTCACCATCCCAAACCGACGAAAAGACGGTGGTTTATAGAGAGAAGAGATTATGTTTCGTTTAACCTTTGAAGAATTAGTGTCTGTGGAAGATGATTAGGATGGAAAGCTCAAAAAATGAGAAAAAAAAAATATAACAATTGAACTGATGCGATGTCGCATTTGGACGAATTTGTAAAAAATGCGACAAGAGTTGTCGCATTTGCGATTAAATGCGACAACTGTTGTCGCATTTGTGACGAAATGCGATAAATTTCGTCACAAATGCGACAACAATGGAGGAAAATTGTGGAAAATAGAGGAAATTGAAACGATACCATTACAAATGAAGAAAGAGGCAAGACCAACGAGAAAAGCAGGCATATAAGCTAAAAACATACAATTTCTACGGAAAATTGAACATAATACGTCAATAATCTCAAAAATCGCTAACGATTAGTATCAGAAATTGAAGAAGATGAACCGAAGAAGAAGTTGAAACAAAGAAGAAGAAGAAGAAGAAGAAGAACGATCGATCGAATAGAACTAAGGTAATTTTGTCCAAAGTGGTTGAAAGTGCCTAATTTGATAAAATGGAAGCAAAGTGGGTTAGATATGTAAATAGCCCTTTTAGTTGGGCTATATTTATAATTAGTCCAAAAAAAACTCATGCAAAAACTAAGTAATAATACTTCATTTGTTTCATAATAGATATCTTTCTAAATAATTTTTTATTTTATAATACACAACGTTTTAATTCAATCCATATACATTAATTAATTTTGTTACCAGTTATATCCTTATTTAAGTTACCATTTGTATTTTGTGAACAGATAAAAACTTATTAGTGGATGCAACTAATATAAAGGTAACAAAATTCTTTAGTTAAAATTTAATTATATTTGTTAATTTCGTGCATTCTTCTAAAAAGACATCTATTATCAAATGAAACAAGTAATTCACTAACTTAGACTTTTAAGGGCTAGAAACTAAAATTTCAAACTAAAAGTGGTAAAAAAACCGCTAATAAAAATTCGTCCATATAGAATGTAGAATCGTATGATCCGAGCCCTAGAGTATGGTAAACTCTCATTATTGTAAACTTCTAAGTACAATTTTTTATTATTATTAAAGGCCTCTTATTTTTCAGTTGTCGAGTCTCTCTAAACCTTTACTTATATAGTTCCCTCATAATTTTAATTAGTACAATATTTCACTTGCCATATTCTCATTTTGTGAATTAATTTCTTTATTAAAATAAAAAATTACTTAAATTTGTGCAAATTCCTTAATTATAGGTAAACTCTTGACCACTAGAATAAGAACTTCATTATAGTATTTCTTAGAATCATTAAACGAGTTAAACACATTGTTGGTCATTAAACTTACATGGTTTTGATCACTCAACTTCAATTTATTTCAATAAAATCATTCAACTTTGAGTTTTGTGCCAATGGGATCATTCTGACGATTTCAGTGATTAAAAGGGATCAGAATGATGATATTAGTGACACATCAACATGAGTCAACTCAGATATTTGATCGAAATGACACATGACATCCATTTATGTGCCACCTGGCAGTCACATGTCGTTTCAGTTATACATGTGAGTTAACTCATGCTCACGTATCAGTCATGACATCATTCCGATAGATTTTAACCATTGAAATCGTCGGAATGGCCCAATTGAGATAAAACTTAAGACAAAACTTAAAGTTGGATGATTTTACTTAAACAAATTAAAGTTAATTTATCATTTTGAGAGTCAACAACGGTGCATTTACCCAACACTAATTTCAAAGCTATTAGTTTAGGCCTCAATCAAAAGCACAGTTAAATTTTTGTAGGGCATAATAATATTTGCATGTTATCCATTATTAATGTTTTATTACTTAAAATATCACATGTTAGCAAATTATTTTAGGTACATTACATTTGTGGCCACTAAAAGTTATTCATTTTCACGGTATCATCACTAAACTTCAAAACGTAACGTAAAAATCATTCAACTTTGTAATTTCTAATAGAAAAAAATTATAAAACTGGGTCAAATGGGAGGCTCATTTACATATTTAACTCATTTACTCAACCAATTACATATCTAGACTTTATTTTTGTGACTTTCTCAAAATACCTCAATCTTTCATCTTCCTCTTCCCCTTCCCCTTTCTCTTCCAAATGCACGATTTTTGTGGCTTCACCCAAAATGGCTCCTCTTTCTCCTTCAACATGGATCTAACCTGCAAAATCTTCAACACGTTTCCCCACCTCTCTCTCCATTCTCGACTAAGACAACGTCGTCTACAGCCAATCCATTAGACCTATTACTTTTATCTCCGCTTTTTGAGGCGGCAGCCACAGTAGATTTCTCTCGATTCAATTTACTAACATGCAATGTGTTTATACGAGCCTCCAAAGATCCATCGACGGAGATCGGCGGAGCAATACCGTGAATCCTTGTTTTTAAACCGAGAGTATCCATTTCTGATTAATGTTAATTTTGGCTTTGAGTGATATTTATATACGGAAGAAGAATCAGGGAAAATAGGTTGAGCGATTTAGAAAATGAAAGCTAGCGTGCAACACCGTGGATTAAGGCGTTTACGATCGATTGTTATGATTTGAATGTTACAACTCACTTCGCATATTGTGCAATATGCGAAGTCTGCTAATTAGCATATTTTGATAATGTTATGATTTTAATGTTGTTATTGTGGCAATCTTATTGTAAATTGTCATAATGTTATGATTTTAATGTTAGAATCCGTTGTTGTTTGCCATTTTTTGTTATATACCACTTAAGCGAATTTTGTTAAAAACACATCCAGACTTCGCATATGCTAATTAAAATCATCAACTAAACCAAACATTCGCTTCGCAGGCTTCGCATATGCTAATTAAAATCATCAACTAAACCAAACATTAGCTTCGCAGGCTTCGCATATGCTAGAATCTGCGAAGTCAGGCGGGGAGGAGACAATCGCGCCGTAAAATTACAAACATATTGAGGGTATTTTGGAAAAGTTACACAAAAACAGTCTAGATATGTAGTAGGTTGAGTAAATGGATTAAATATGTAAATGAGTCTCCCATTTGACCCAATTTTATAATTTTTCCTTTCTAATATTGTGGCCATTATTAAACTTCTGTTAATGCCTCAAAATTACCATTGATAACCTCAAAATAGAAAATTTCAAAAATTGATTACATTCCAAACAAATTTAATTATTGAAAATGTTTGATTTTGAGATAATTTATATAAGGGAAAATTATAAAACTAGGTCAAATGGGAGGCTCATTTATATATTTAACCCATTTACTCAACCTACTACATATCTAGACTGATTTTGTGTGACTTTCCCATAATACCCTCAATATATACGCGCGTCTCGCCCCCTCCCGTCTGACTTCGCAGATTCCATATTATGTGAAGCCTGCGAAGCTAATGTTTGGGTTTATATGCGAAGCCTGCGAAGCTAAAGTTTGGTTTACTTGATGAATTTGGTTCGCATATGCGAAGCCTGTGAAGCTAAAGTTTGGTTTACTTGATGAATTTAGTTCGCATATGCGAAGCCTGGATATGTTTTAAAGCTAATTCGCGAAGTGGTATATAACAAAAAATGGCAAACAATAACGGATTCTAACATTAAAATAATAACATTATCAAAATTTACAATAAGATTGCCACAATAACAGCATTAAAATCACAACAACATCAAAATTTACAACAAGATTGCCACAATAAACTCCTAACAAGCACATCCACTCCTAAAATGGTTGGTTAGGAGAGATTGTGCCAATAATCCGGTACCAAACCTTTTGGGATGAGAAATGGAAGTCCAGACCTTTTTGGGATGGATGTGTCCCACGGTGCACACCAATATTACTCATCCGCTTCAAAATTGGTACCAGATTATTGGCACAATCTCTCCTAACTAACCATTTCAGGAGTGAATGTGTCAATCTTGAGGGAAGTTCATCCCTATACAGGAAGGAAAGTTATCTCCCCTGCATCCGAGGACGCCGCCTTCCAGAAAGGGATGTTACGTATTCAACCACCTTCATAAAAAATTAATCGTGTTAGGCAGCGAAAAAGACGATTTTAGCTTTGCGAAATGAGGATTAGCGAAGCATGCGAATGTAAATGTGCAGGGAAAGAGGTGATTTTACTTCGCTAATCGATGTTTTCGCGAGGTATGTGAGGTTTGAAACGTGACGATCTACGTCGCATATCGATGCTTTCGCGAAGTCTGCGAGGTCTGAAACGTGACGATCTATTCGCAGACTTCGCGAAATCATCGATTCGCGAAGTAGATCGTCACGTTCCAGGCTCTTTCTCTTTACAGATCTTCACGAAATCATCGATTCACGAAGTAGATCGTCACGTTCTAGGCTCTTTCTCTTCGCAAATCTTCGCGAAACCATCGATTCACGAAGTGTATTCATGAAAAAACGCAGAAAAAACAACATATACTTACATTTTTCGCGTCTTTCACCCTTAAAAGCGATAATAACAATATGATAAACTGGGAAAAACGAAGGAAATAACGTAGAATAACCATTTCTTTGATGGTAACAAGAAGAAAGAAACCAAGTAACGAACGGGAAGATGACGAACCATGGCTTCGTTTTCAAGAGATGAAGAGAGGAAAAACAGAAATTCATTGTGATTTGGCGAAATGGTGCAGATTTCGTGCAATTTAAAGGAAGAAAGGAAGATCAAAAGTCTTGAAATCATTAATGGAGGAGCCAACTTTTTGCGTAACCAAGGAGATAAGGGGAGCGACTGTTCGCGATGTGGTGGGAAGTGGGAAGGTTAGGGGTATTATGGGAAAGTCACACAAAATCAGTCTAGATATGTAATAGGTTGCGTAAATGGGTTAAATATGTAAATGAGCCTCTCATTTGACCTAGTTTTGTAATTTTCCCTTTATATAATGTTTGGTTAGAATAGAGAGTTTGATTTTTTTTAAGAGAACTTCAATATTTCTGTGGTTTTGAGAAATAAAAGATTTGATTCCATAGTAAATGTAGTTTTAAACAATTTCAATTCTTTAATATTTTTATTTCAAGTCGTCAACCGTTATTTTGACACGTTAATTGGAATTTCGATCATAATATTAGAAAATGTAAAATTGAGTAACTTTTATGTTATGTTTTGAAATTTAGTGTCCGTACTGTGAAAATTAATAAAGTTCTGTGATCATAAATGTAATTTAACCAATTATTTTATAAAATTTCTGATCTAAAAGTAAATCCTCATCATGGGGGTGCACAAATTGAATATGAATATCCACTATACTGTATCCAAATATTATCCTCTACGACTCGGCCTCATTGCTTCGACTTTTATCTTAGCATCCCAACCACTCATTCATATTTTCAAGTACACAGATCCAACGGTCAATCTGGAAAGTCAAAGCTTTTCGTGTCACTTCAGCATCGTACGGCTAGAAAGAAAGCATCATAAACAAGATCAACGGTTAGAATCAGAATGATCAGCATCGTCAACAATAGTACTGCCTTGTCATCTACTCGGATCTCTATCTCCCTGCTCCGTCCTCTGCAACTTCTCTCTTGCGAGAATTCATAACCTTCTCAAAATCGAAGTCTGTACACAAATTCCCCCAAATTTTTGGTCTCTGTTTGGTTCAGAATTAGCACAGAGATTTGGAGAGCTGAGTCTCTCTATTTGTGTTCTGTTTTGATTAGGGATTTTTTGAATTCATGGAGGCTTATAGAACATGGGTTAGGAGGAACAAAGATTATGTCCACTCGCTTGAGTCTCTTGCCAATGTAAGCTGCTACAGAATTTTATAGAATTTTACAGAATTTCTTATGCAATAATGTGAAGATTGAGATTGGTGTGGGTATACTGTTTCTGTTGCTATGTTCTAATTGTTAAATTTATGCTATTGTTATTTTGCAATCGATTTTGGATGTTAATCTGTTTCTTATGCAATGATTTTGTTGTTTGATATTTGAGTGTTCGTAATTGTTTGACAGGGAATGACATGGCTTCTTCCCGAGCGGTTTTCTGCTTCAGAGATAGGACCAGAAGCAGGTTTTGTGAAACTTTGGTAACATTTGGCTTCTTCTTTTGTGCTAAGAATATGTGATATGATGTACTTCTTTTTCTTTTTTTTTCCTCTTTTCCTTTGCCCTCTAGAATGGTTGGAAATTAATGAAAATGATGTATGGAATTTCATATTTTGCTTCAATTTTTTGGTGCAATGGCTACTTGAAATTATCCACACAACACAGTCAAAGTTCTATGGAATTTGTTGAATGTAATTTGTTCCTTTTGAGTAGAGGTGTCAATGAATATCCTCTCATATTCACCTTACTAAATAATAAAACTACAATTGTCACCGGATTCAGCAAACAAGAATCGAATATTCCATGTAAAATCATCCTTAATAGAGATAGTAAACTTATAAGTGACTTGTGAACATAAAGCAAACTCAATTTAATATACACGGATTAGGTTTTTTTTTAATAGATGGTCGGAAGGTCGGAGGTAACCTGCTAAATGACATAGTCAAATAAATATTTGGAAGTATTACTTTGGCTTAATACATCCTGCTCCCCTTGAACTTGTCCCAAAACGTCAACTGACCCCTGAACTTTAAAAATGTTCTATTGACCCCTATACTTGTTTAAAGTGAACAGTTATCCCCCTAAAATCCACGTGGCAGAGTAAGGAGTGGTTTCGAAAAAGTTGAAATTTGTACATTTTAAGCAAGTTCAGGGTGCTAATAGATCACTTTAACAAAGTTCAGGGGCTAAGTACCTTTCAGAGAGTCAATTGGTCACTTCAGGGGTAACTAGAACTTTTTCAAAGTACAGAGGACAATTGACTTTTTTGAACAAGTACAAGGGGCTAAAGATGTATTAAGCCTATTACTTGATCCTCCTTTTAAATGTCACCACTGATAAAAAGTGGTAAAACACGACAAGAAAACAATACTAACCTAATAACTGGATTGACACAAGTACAACACAAATTTTGTTTTAGTTGGGTTAGGGTTGTTGACTCTTTTGACACTAATCCTATAATTGACATGCACGAACACAATCCAGTACCCACTTGCACGAATTACCACCCTTACTTTTGAGTTTCCGTGTTTCTTTCAAACCAAGTCATGTCAGAACTGTTTTATTTGCTCAGATATTTTTCCCCTTCTTGCTATTATCTTGAATGTTGAATTTAGTGGTTTAGTAATTATCTGCAGTAACTGCTATTCTTGGCATAATCACTGCCATCAATGAGCATATAATTGATACTACTCCAACCCAGATGCAAGCAGGCTATGTAGAGCCTCATTCCTTCCCTTATTCATTGTGCATATCTGCAATGAAGGACTTGGAGACATTGGTTGAAGTTGCAGCAGAACATTATTACGGTGATAAGAAATGGAATTTCATAGCTATTACCGAAGCAATAAAGTAAGTAGCCTTTTTTTGGTCGAATGTGTGCCACTCTGTACTCGGTTTAGATCAGGGTTTTATTTCAGCACGTCGATACTTACCTAACAACTCGAAATTCCTATTCTCAGGGTATGTGTTAGGCTAGCACTGTTTCGGAACAGTGGATATAAGATGCTCCTTCACGGAGGAGAAACACCGAATATCGAAAAGGATGTGGATTTTTCTTCTGAGCATGCTCCCGGCGGCTCCTCAAAGCCTGGAATACATCACGGGCCTGGTCATTCACAGTTTATGAATGGACAGAACACTTGGAATCTAGAAGGAAGAGCATTATCAGCATTGAGCAGGTTTGGAGAACGTGCTAGAACGGTTTATGATCCAGTATGGTCGAGTAGGGTTCAACATCAACGTGCAATTATAGAGCCTCCGTGTATATATATTTCTTCAATTCTCAGCAGCTTCGTTTCGATTTCTAAGTTAATGTAATGGCCTTAAGATTTGGATTTGTTTTCATTGCAGCTCCAATTGATGAAAGGAAAACTCTTTCCGCAATATTATCAGAGAAAGGTTTCGATGGTGCATTGTTTGTCATGGGAGAGGTGCTTTTTATCACCAGACCTCTTATTTATGTCTTGTTTATCAGAAGATATGGGATTCGGTCTTGGATCCCTTGGTTTATTTCTCTGGCTGTGGACTTTGCTGGAATAGGCTTTCTTACAAAAATCACTAAGGCAAATCATGTTGAAAAAGGGCAACATTTTCATCTTACCGTCTCTGAAAAGGATGAGGTGAGAGCTCTGCAGGATGAATCTGCAATTTTTTTATGCATTCGTCTATCTTATTGACAATCGGGGATTAGGGGTTGCAACTCATGTGAGTCATGCTCGTGTCATGTCAATTATCTGGTTAGTGTCAAATGAGTTAATCTTAATCCAACTCAAAAAAATTGTCATAATTTTACTGTCTCTGAAAAGGATGAGGTAGGAGCTCTGCAGGATGAAATTGCAATTTTTTTATGCATTCGTCTATCTTGTTGACAATTGGGATTAGGGGTTGCAACTCGTGTAAGCGAGTCATGTTCGTGTGGTGTCAATTATCGGGTTAGTGTCAAATGAGTTCATCTTAATCCAACTCAAAAAAATTGTGTCATAATTGTGCCTACCCAATCGGGTTAGTGTTGGTTTTGTGTCGTTTTCGGAGGTCGCATGTGATTTACTACCTCCGATAATGGTGACGTTTATAAATATTGAAGGATATAGTAGTACTTGTGTATATTTATTTCATTTTTGGATTAGGAGTTTAATTTTGAACATCTAAAAATTTGACTCAAAATCCATTTAACCAACCCCTAATCCGCTAATAGAATGTTAAATTCGTGTAATGTTCTCAATCCACGTGTAATTTTTCTCTCTCTATTTAAGGATGAAATGTAAAAATATGGGAGGTTGAAGTCATATTTACCGATGACAATTGTAATTTTATTACCTCTATTAAGGTGACATGTAAAAACATGAGAGAATTTAATAGTAATTTTAAATATCAGTGGCATTTTTGAGTCAGTAGGTTAACCCTAACCCAAAAATTTGTATGTTAATATCGTGTCAACCCAAAAATAACCCATTACCTGTTTAATAAAACATTAATCCACCAAATTTGTGTTGGGTTAGGATTATTTTGTCGGGTTGTCTACACTATTTCCACCTCTATTAGAGAATCTACTCCTATTAATTTAAGTAGATTTTCGGAAAGTTTTAACCTTTGATTGATATACTGATTTCTTGTTATGTTGGAACAGTTGAAAAGAAGAAAATTGTTGTGGGCACTTTACCTTATGAGAGATCCATTCTTTAGCAAGTACACCAGGTAAAGGTCTTTTATTTGCTATCTATGTTTCACGGACACCGAAAACGTTATCTAAAATATAACCTTCATAAAATAGTCTTCATATGAAAATAGAGACACGAAACGCAAAAACGCCAGTTAAGAGAAGTGTCCGTGCAACAAACAACATTATTTCTAAAATATAATCTTCATAAAATAGTCTTCATATGAAAATAGACACGGACACGAAACGCTGAAAGGCTAGTAAAGAGAGGTGTCCGTGCAACATAATTTGCTATCTATGTCCTGATTTTGCAGTTCCTTGTTCGAACACAACAATGTTCTTTTTATTCATTTCAGGCAAAGACTTGAAAGCACTGAAAAACTACTGGAACCTGTTCCTCTTTTTGGGCTTCTAACAGGTTTGTTTCATATATGCTTTAAAGTTTCAATTTTCTGCGTTATACGTATATTAGAGGTGGCAATTGTGTGCACGACGACACGATATGAACTCAACACAAATTTAGCGAGTTGGTGTTTTATTAAACATGTAGTGAGTCAATTGTTTTTTATTGAGATGAAGCATAGTTGTTAAAGGCGCTAGGGGGTCCTGGAGCCTAGACGTAAGGCTCAGACGCGTGCCTGATGAACAGAAGGCGCAGAAAATGAAAAAAATAAAATAAATACAAAATCTAATTAGTATACTCTATTAGTAGTTAAAGCACAAGTTATGATGAACTAAAAAACGCTTATAACCACAAACAAGAGAAAACCACATAAAAAAAATAATTATTAAACGAATAGTTATTCAAGGCGCACTAAGGCGCAAATGGGTCCTTTTTTTCTTTCTAATTTAATCTCAGCCCTTCATCATAAAGATATCCTATGGTTGTGATTAGAATACTCTTTTATACTTTAAAACCCTAAAAAATCTAAAACTTGCGCAGAGGTGTGCCTCACTCAAGGCGAGAGGCTATGGTGTGCCTGAGTGACATCGCCCGCCTCACTGACCCAAAGGCGCTAAACCCTGAGCCTTAGATCAGGCGCGCCTTCACATCACACTCAAATTTTTGGGTTGTATTTGAGTGATTGAACAAAGGCTAAGGAGGACGGTGAAGATCTCGGAAAACCAGTTTGGCTTTATGCCGGGAAGATCAACTATGGAAGCCATCCATCTAATGAGACAATTAATGGAGCACTATCGAAATAAGAAGAAAGACTTGCATATGGTTTTCATTGACTTGGAGAAAGCATATGATAAGGTACCAAGGGAAGTACTTTGGTGGGCCTTGATAAGGAAAGGCATTTCGCGGAAATATATTGACATCATAAAGGACATGTATGAGGGAGTATGCACGAGTGTACGTACTAGTGTTGGGAAAACTGAAGAGTTTCCTATTACGATTGGAGTGCATCAAGGTTCCGCACTAAGCCCATTTCTTTTTGCCATCGTTATGGATGAACTAACAAGTTCACTTCAAGATGGTATACCATGGTGCATGCTGTTTGCAGATGATATTGTGTTGGTTGATGAGACGAAAGAAGGAGTGGAGATGAAGTTGGAACTATGGAGGCAAACTCTAGAATCTAGAGGCTTTAAGTTGAGTCGAAGTAAGACAGAATATTTGGAGTGTAAGTTTAGCGGCCGTAGGAGTAGGGAGGCAGGGACAATCACCCTAGATGGGAGAGTTGTTCAGGCCTCGGATTGCTTCCGGTATTTAGGATCTATTATCCAAACGGATGGAGAAGTAGATGGAGATGTTGCCCATAGGATTAAAGCTGGTTGGTCGAAGTGGAAGAGTGCTACGGGTTTCCTTTGTGATCCCGGCATGCCTAATAGATTGAAGGGAAAATTCTACCGGACGGCAATTAGACCAGCATTGTTATATGGTACGGAGTGTTGGGCAGTGAAACACTGCCACATCCATAAGATGTCGGTGGCGGAGATGCGTATGTTGAGATGGATGTGTGGTCACACGAGAAAGGACCGGGTGCGTAATGAAATAATTAGGACAAAAGTAGGGGTTACATCTATTGAGAATAAAATGAGAGAAAACCGACTAAGGTGGTTTGGCCATGTGAGACGTAGAGCGCTTGATGCGCCGGTTAGGAGAACCGAAGAGTGGCAAAGGGATGTAGTGGTGAGGGGTAGGGGAAGACCTAAGCAAACTTGGAGGAGGGTGATCGAGAGTGATATGAGTTTATTGGGAATTGAGGAAAATATGGTAGTGGATAGGACGGAGTGGAGGGAGCGAATCTGTGTCGCTGACACGACTTGATTTTCACGGTTTTATATGATGGTTCATGTTAGCCGACCCCGAATCATTTCGGGACTAAGGCTTTGTTGTTGTTGTTGTTGTTGTTGTATTTGACTGACTGACTCGAAGATGACACGAATACTTAAAAGTTAAAATTATTATTATATATTCTTATGTTTTTACATGGTCATTTGTCAAGAGGCAATCAAATTACAACTGACCGACTCGCGAACACAATTCGAATTTCCATATTTTTTAGTCATCCCAATAGTAAAATTACACGTAACCTCTGAACACAACTCGAAATTCTCATGTTTTTACATGGTTACCTGTCAAGAGGTAATCAAATTACAACCGACTCGTGAACACAACTCGACCTTTCATATTTCTAAATCATCCCTATAGTAAAATTACATGTTTCCTCTTAACACATTGCACGAACCCAACATGATATTAGTGGGTCAGGGGTTTGTTAAATAGATTTTGGATCAAAATTTTAGACGGTTAGGATTAACCAAAAATAACATAAATATTCAGAAGTTTTACTATATCATCCTATATTTTTACATACCACCATTAATCGAGAAAATGACATTATATGTAACCCGTGAACATGACACAAAAAAGGCACAAACAGTTAGATTGACATGGCTATGACACAAATTCTTTTTGGGTTCGGTCATGGTTGACTCATTTGACACTAACTCGATAATTGACACAATACGAACACAAACCACTTACATGAATCGCCACCCCTGCATATATACCGATAATCGACACCATACGAACACAAACCACTTACAGGAATTGCCACCCCTGGCCCCTGCATATGTACCTATAATTGACACAATAAACACAAACCACTTACACGAATTACCACCCCTGCATATATACCGATAATTGACACAAGACGAACACAAACCACTTACACGAATTTCCACCCCTGGATATATACCGATAAGACACAATACGAACACAAATCACTTATATGAATTGCCACCACCACATATGTTATATTGTTGATTGAAATAACTTGTCAAAGGTTGAAATTCTTCATACAAGTATTTGTGAAATGTATAGGAAAAGTTGTCGATGTATATAATTGACACAATACGAACACAAATCACTTACACGAATTGCCACCACATATATTATATTGTTGATTGAAATAATGTCAAGGATGAAATTCTTCATACAAGTATTTGCCAAATGTATAGGAAAAATTGTCGAACTTATTATCGGAGCTCAGACTCGTTACACATACATGTCGGGATCATGAAACAACTCCGGCGGAACTTAAATCTTCTCAAATTTCCACAACGGTTTAGGTGAATTACAACAAACGAATTGTAGGATATTATTATAGTTTTACTATCTTATATATTATTTATAATGATGATTCTAGGTAATATATTCATAAGGGGGAAAAAAAGCGCCACAGCAGTTAACCCCATAGATGGGGCAGTTTTTCCCCCCATTAAAAATATATCTGTTTACTACTCTAAAATTTAAATGGCATCTATTCTACCACTTCTTTGTAGGGCTGTGCATTATTCGGTTAAAATCGCATTACCGAACCGAACTGATTCCATTTGGATTTTTGGGTGGGGTTTTTGACACTTCGGTTTGGCATGGTTTGTAGTTTTAGGTGTATTTTGTAT
Organism: Euphorbia lathyris; assembly: GCF_963576675.1. Taxonomy (NCBI): domain Eukaryota; kingdom Viridiplantae; phylum Streptophyta; class Magnoliopsida; order Malpighiales; family Euphorbiaceae; genus Euphorbia; species Euphorbia lathyris. The sequence continues at coordinate 5,110,721 of NC_088911.1, forward strand.
GCCGTTTGGTAAAAAATGTAAAAAAAACCCACACCGCACTGAAATACTCGTATCGTTGTTGAGATAATAATCCCATATAAATATATTTTGAAAGTATTTTTTTTTTTTTTTTGTTGAGGTAAATTTAATGAGGAAATATAGTGGTTTTTATTTGTTGTTTTTAGTTTTTTAATTAATTCCAGGTTAGAACCGAACCAAAATATTCGATCGGTGTCAATTATTGGGTTAAACTCCAAAGAGAGGCATTTTAAGGGAATTATTCCCAACTCGGTAATGGTGCCATTATGGCGATGGGTCTGCCGTAATGGTACAAAAGACAAGCAATTCTGTTTTTGTCTTTTATACCATTACAGCGGGTCCACCGCCGTATTGGGGCTGTTTATAATTACAGAGTTAAAAACAGCCCCTCCATGAGAATTATTTCCAAACGATTGTTAATCGGGAATAATTCCCTTAAAAGGCTCCTTTTTGGGGTTAACCCATTATTTTTTGGTAATTTTAGTATTCGGTTTTTTCGGTTCAGTTTGAACTGATGCATATCCCTAAATCTTCGGGAACTTGAGTTCTTTATATTAAGGGTCAAAATGATCTTGAAAGTTGACAGGTGAAATCAATTTAACCTAAAATGAATTTTGGGCATTAATCTGTCCTAAATCGGTTCTTGTACACCAATCCTAAATTTCTGAAGAGAATCCCTCAAAAGATAGTGACGGGTTTTGTTTCCGATTTAAGGTCGGTGGACGAGCTGATTTCTAATATGAAACATATATATGCCCACCTTGTTAGGATGTAAATATTGTGTTTTATTCTCACGGACTAGAGCATGACTAACCCTTTTCACACGAAAAGGGGTTGATTCTACTTGGGATAATTTGTCAAATATTACCAAATTGCCCGAGTTAATAACTAACATTCGATTCAACTAGCATCAGGTAAGATGAGGCAGTCAAAAGTGACGTACTTTTGATACGATAACACGATTTACTGTTATCTTTTTGTATATATGTTTATTGGGAAATTTTACTGTATTTTTGGTGCAATACACCCAACCAATTAAAAGAGGCCACGTGTATATGTTTATTTCTTAACACCAATCATCTCTCATGAATTGATATCCATCCCTTTTTTGATTGTCCGGGTACTCGGTGTAGAGTAGAAATTCTCATATTTATATTATATATTTTTGTATACCACTACTACTAAAATTTAAAATATTGTAGTAGAGATTCTCATATAGATAAAATAATACCACTACTAAAATTTGTCCAATTCTCTTATATTTCATTTCCTTATTTTATTATCAGTTTATTTATCGGAAAATATTGAGTAAGGGAAAATTGTATTGGAAAGTAAAACGTTTTTATATGTTTGGTTACAAAAACGGAAACCGTTGTGAGTGGATACCCTTTTAAAAGGGTAAGTTAGAAAAATATTTTATTCCTTTAATGGTAAAACATTTTTCTTATTTTCTTTGTTAATTTTCTGTTGATTAATTGTTGACTTAAATTTTTAAACAAATAAATACCGAAAAATCAGGGAAATTTTTTTTGCTCAATATTTTTTGGGAAACAAAATGGGGCTTAAAATTTGACCAATTCTTCTAAATTTCATTTCCTTGTTTTATATCAGCTTTCTAAATTCTCTTTTTCTGGCCTATGTACAGCATTTTCTATTTTATTATGTATGGTACTTAGACATGTTCATATGTCGGGCTTTGTCTGGGCCTAATTGTGTTTTACACTAAACAATCTTGATGTCCGCATTACATTTACATCGGGTTCAAACTGGGTTGAGAAAACTGACATCAGTCTGCCTGAGTAATATATTTATATTAAATGAAAGGGTAATGTTTAAAAAAAACATGTGTTTTTACGTTTTGTCAGGTATTTGTGGAAATTTTTGTTTAAATGGGATTTTTTTTTTTTTTGCAATCAGGAGGATATGATTGAGGTTTTTCGTTTTGTTAAAAACAAGGATCTCAAAATTAAAATAACCGTTAACGATTTTAAAATTGAAATTTTTTAGACTTGATGATACTCTAAGCAATTTTAATTCGTCAATTTTTTATTATTATTTTGAGTTCATTTAGGTGGTGTTTGGTAATGAGAGAAAAGGTGAATGTATAGAGAGATTTTTGAAAATGATGATTTAGGAAAATAAAAAAAAAGATGGTTTATAGTAAATATAGTACTAAACTTTAATTTTTAAATTTTTTTATTTTGAAGTCTTTAATAGTCATTTTATAGTATTAAATAAAAAGATTCTCGTTTTTAGCAAAACGAAAACCTCAATCTTTGTTTGGAAAAAAAAGTCACAGGTATCTGTTTGATAAAACGTAAAAGTATGAAGGTTTTTTTTTAAATTAAATTATAAATATAACAAAAAAATAAATGAAAATTTAGTAAATTAATTCAATAAAACTTTATTAAAATAATTTTATATAACTAAAAAATATTTAGAAGTAATAAAAAGATTAAATAAAGGTAGAAACATAGATAAATGAGGTAAGGGTTAATACATGTTAATGGAATTTTTTTGTTCTAACGTAAAATTTAATTATAACTATAACATTTTCAATCAAGATCAATTTTAACTCTACATCACTTAACATTTGAAAAAACTGATTCGATTGTTATTTAACTAACATATTTTTTTTATTAGAAGATGGAGGCAGACGGAGGAGAATCCCACCGCCTGGCCCACAACAAAAAGAAAAAAAATTGTTCATACTATTCAAAACCATACAAAAAAAGAAAAATAAAAGCTAACTCAACCGAAATTGAATGACATCACTGTAATCATTAGAAATTTTATGTTTGCAAAATGACGGAGTTTAGTCCCACAACTGCAGAGTAGTAGTAGTGACACCATAACGGGCAAGACAATCAGCGGCATTATTACATTTGTAACAAATATGAGTGATCACTAATTGCAAACCAGAGCACGATGATTTGCATTTCTTCCATCTAGGTCTTAAATGTCAGGGAACTTGAATGTTATTGTACCTAAAGAGATTTACAGGTTACAGAGCAGGGTGAGCTGCATGTCTCCTGTTCATAATAGGAGGTGAGTCTAGATGTCGGGACCTAATATCTCTTAAAGTTATTTGGCCTGTGATTCTTGGGACTTGACTGGGCTTTACGAGACTTTCCGAGTCAAGCTTTTAATATGTAGTTGTTTTGCTGTATTTAAAGACAAGGAGACGCTACACATCCTATCTTTAGGAGGTAGATCTGTACGTCTTGCGGTTCCACGTGCCAAAGTTATTTCGCTACAAACATTATATATAATGGAGAATTTGGATATATGGTTGAATTTAAATTGTTGGTAGGCCATTGTGCCCATTATATAAAACAGGTAGTGAAGTAATCCACTAACCAAATTGGAATAGAAAGAAGGGCATCTTATACACCTAGTTAACAATAGGTTGATTTCAAATAAAATTACGTGGTTTTATTTATTTTTTTTTGCAGATCGGTATTTATAATTAAATGATATTTTAAATAACTTTAATATTTTAACTTTTTAGGGTTGATGTCATTTAGCTGATGTCTTTTAGGAGAGAAATTTAATGTTTAGAGAGAGAAAACTCCAAAAATGATGATTTTGAAAAATAAAAAATGTAGTTTCATAGTAAAAATGATACTAAGCAATTTTAATTTTTGAATTTTTTATTTTGAGATCGTTATCTGCCAAATTTCGTGAAAATTTTACCAACTATAGGTATCGATCTGAAAAAAAAATATAAAACCGCAAGGTTTTATTTAAAATTAACCCTTCAAAAATATAAAATATATATTTTTTATTTTTTATTTAAGAAAAAAAAAACTTAATTGCTCAAGTAAGCAAACCCTCACAAATACCATCCACTAACTAACTAAGATGGAAAAATAAATGAGAGCATTAAAATTGGAAAGAGCATGTGTAACTATACGATCCAGAGTGGGTAGTATCGGGGTAGAAGGAGCCTTGAGCAAAAGGCGGCGATAAGGAATGATGATGAGGATAGGAATGAATTAAATACTCATCTCGAAAAAAAAAAGATTACTCGGGTTTATTAGTAAGGCGTGTATTTAATACAGACGCGTTTTAACACCGTGAGGTCTAAAGTGTTAAATTTGAGCCAAAGCAGACAATATATATATGGTATTGCGCTAGGTTGTTACAAAATGACGTGTAACACAATAGTGTTTATGAGAATTTTGATTTACCAAATTTCATCAGTCGTCGTTAGATCTAAACTTATTAAATCTAACAAGTCTAGATCTAATAGTAACTGACATTCATTTGAACCAAATTGAAATCTTAATTTGGTTTGGTTATTTTAATCCCTGGTTCAATTCGGTTTTTATTTAGGCTTAGTTTGATATCAGTTTGGTTATTCCATAAAAAGTATTAAGTGAAATTGAACCAAAGTTTATATTAAATAAAAAAGTATAATCTTATTGTATATTCAGTATATAAGTGTTTTAGTTTTGAAAATGCTAAATTAATGTTGAATTTTAATGAAATTCAAATTTATAAGAAATATGATGGTTTTTTCATAAATAAATATATTTTCTTGTATAAAAATTTATAATTTTAAACAATTAAATTAGAAATTTATATATTTTCGGTTAATTAACCGAATCGAATTCAAATTTTTCAGTTTAATAATATTCGGTTACCAATTTTATTCGATTTGGTTCCTAAAATAAGACATTTTGGTTTAGTTAACCAAAAGTTCAATTCGATTAGTAATCGAACCGAACAGATACTCAAAACCAAATGAATCGCACAATAATTTTTGCATCAAGTTTTGTTTATAAAATTTAGCTAATAGTATATTGTTTTTTTACTTTATTTAAAAAAATTACGTAATTGCATTTACATTAAACGACAAAAAAAAAATCTATCTAATGTGATTTGAACCCGTGACCTTCCTAATTATAGGTATACTTTCAACCACAACTAATATAATATTACATATTTTAACAATTTAAAATAATTTTGTATATATATGATGTGGATATAAAAAAAAAACTCTAATACTTGAATTTGATAAAAAAAAAAAAAGGAAAATGTAAAAAAAAAGTGCATGGTCTATCCAATTTGCTAACACAAGATTGTGATTTATAAGTTTGTAAATAGAGATACGTGGTATATTTTATAAAATAAGATATTTTAAATTATACTATAATCAACGATATTTTTATTTTAAAAAAATATATTTATATATCGACAAAACGCGATTTCTAAAAAAGCTCTTTGCATCAAAACTATAAATCGCATGGTAGATATTTTTCTTTTTTCTACTATTTTTTAATAAAAATTGTGTAATTATGTTTATATTAAATAATAAAGAAAAAATTCCAGCTCATGTGGAGTCTATGTTTTGTCCACTTATCAACCTTTGATTGCATAGAAACAAAGTTAAAAGAGGGCCGTTGTTCGGGTAACCCACTTCGATGTGTGAGTTAGTTTATGAAAGGACTGAATGATGATTACAATCGGTAAACAAAAAATATAATATAAACTTAATAGAATGAACTTGTATATCTTGAGTCGGGCTTGCTTTATTTATATATGCTCGAACTATAAGAGACGATTGCGAGTTGAGGAGTGCGATATGTTACGTGTCACATGTTGATAGGTGAACATATCTTCAAATATCATAACTTGATATTCTCCAAGCCCACTAGGTTCATAAATTCTCGGGATCATGATAATCATGATAACAACTGGATTTTTGACTCTATCTAATGGGACTTGTTCTTAAATTAAAGTTCTTAATACGTAATCATGATGCTCTACTTCATTGAGAAGGTGTCGTGTGTTTCTTTTTTCGAGAGTTGATTCGAAATTTTTATTCACTACATGGCATAACTGTCAATTTATATTTTTTTTTTTTTGACTTTCTTCTAAAAAATGATAGGCTTAATACCCTTCCAACCCCTCAAGTTGGCCCGATACTGCAACTGATCCCGTACTTACACTTTTTATAAGTAACCTCCTCAACTTGCTTATTTGGAACAAATAACCTCTCAAATTGCTCAATTGGAGCAAATAACTCCTTAAGTTGTTTATTTAGAACAAATAACCCCTAAACCCAAAAAAAAAAACATTCAACATAATATTACATAAGAAATAAAAGATTTCAAATTATCGGTTACTACATCTAACTAATCTAGTGATACATTAAGTAAATGACAAAAGAAAAAATTCCAAAATAACCTATTTGAGGGGTTGTTTGTTCGAAATAAGCAAGAATGAGGGTTACTTGTTTTTTTTTTTTTGATAAAATGAGGGTTACTTATTAAAAGTGTAAGTACGAGATCAGTTGCAGTATTGGACCAACTTGAAAGGACTGGGAGGGTATTAAGCCAAAATGACATGATATCTTCAAATAAAATAGGATAAATAATTTATTAGTCTCTTACTTTTTACGTAACATATTGTTTAGTCCCTCTATTTTAAAAAGCACATTATAAGGTCCTTATCTTTTGCCAATATTAATCATTTGATCATTTTGTCTATTTTTTTTAGATTTTTAACGGAATATATCTTAACTTTTAGTACAACTATAGTACAGTATAAAAAGACCATGTTACTCTGTTATGTTATGTCTATCTTTTTATGCTAAATATAACGGTTAAAAGTCTAAAAAAATTAGACAAAAGGACCAAAACCTTAATATTGGTAAAAGATATAGGCCCTGTTTGGGAATTAGCTGTTAGCTGTTAGCTGATTACATTAGCTGATTTGATTAGCTGTTTGTGTAGACCTGTTTGGTAAAAATTAGCTGATTGATAATAGCGGTTTGTGCAAAAAGACGAATAAGGGCATTAATTTTGACGCAGGAGAAGAGGGAGTCTATCTATTAGGGTTAAAAAAAGTCCATTAATTTTAATATTGCAAAACGCTAATTGAAAAAGCTCCTTTTAAGAGCTTTTTCTAAATTAGCGTTTTCATCCCAAAACTCTCTTCCAAACTTCTCTCCACCAAACACTCCAATTAGCGGTTTCAGTGGTCAAACCTCTAAAGTTGGTCAAAACCGCTCTTTTTATCCCAAAACGTACCTTACCAAACAGGATCATAGACTTTATAATATGTTTTTCAAAATAGAGGGACTAAACAATATGTTAGGTAAAAAGTAGGGGACTAATAAATTATTTACCCAATAAAATATTAGTTAAGCTTTAAAAGTTTTTTAATCCTTTTCTAAAAAGAGAGCTTGGTGCGGGGTCCACGCATGTTGGTTCCACCCACAGAATAAGGAGGGCCCGCCAATCCAAATACTGACTTAAAAGGGTGCAGTTTGGAGGGCAAGTGGGTCTGTGGTCTTGAGGGTGGTGGGACCCTATCTACACTACCATTGGATTAAAGATTAGGTAATTAATATGGGACCTGATATTTACAATGGTGAACCCAACAGTAAGAAGACTCGAGCCGAGTCGAGCTTTGACCTGTTCAAATTTGACTCGCTATAAGATTAACGAGTTCGAGTCTGAGTCGAGCTTGCTATAAAATTAATGAGTTCGAACTTGAGCCGAGCTTTATCTTGCTCAACAAGCTCGAGCTTGTTTCGAGCCCAAAATCTTCTTTGGACTTGGTTTATTAAGAAAATTATCTAACCATCAATTGTTTGTAAGTAATCGTTAATTATATTTGTGAAATTTGCTTGCAAATAACTCTTTAGTTGTGTACATAAACAAGTCCACCATAAGCAAAGTTCGTGAATAAATAAACAAGATGCTTACAAATAGTTCGTTTATTACTCATTTATTATGTTTATGAACGAACTCATCTAATAGCAAATTAAATAATATTAAGTTTAGATATTTGTGAACTACACAAAATTATATAGTTTCTACAAAAACTAAAATTTGTTCATAAATATTCTAATCGAGCCTGCTCGCGAACTTTCGAACGGAGCTTTGGCCTGCTCATGCTCGGCTCGTTTACAAACCGAGCCAATAAATCGTGCTCACGAGCGGCTCGTTTACAAATCGAGCCGAGTTTTTACCGAGCTGACCATTGAGCCGTTCATGAGCGGCTCAGCTCATTTACAACCCTAAAGAAGACGATCTATAAACATTTCTATCTCGATTCGATTCCACTTTCATTGGAATCTCCATAAATGGAGCGATATATCGTTAGATAAATTACACCAATGGCTACTGAACTTTACTCATTTAATATTATGGTCATTAAACTTCAATTCTTAAAAGTATGACCACTGAACTTTATATTTTTTTAACACTGGTGGCTATTCAACGTCTCAAAATGACCGTTGACGGTCTGGAAATAAAAAAAAAAGAATCAAAGAGTTAATATATTTTAAGGAACTTTTTTTCTTGAAAATTTTCGTTTTGATGTCATTTAAGTGTTGTTTGGTTAGCAGAAAGAGTGAATTTTTAGAGAGAGAAGACTCCAAAAAAGGCGATTTTGGAAAATAAAAAATGTGGTTTTATGGTAAATGTCGTTCTGAACAACTTTAATTCTTGAATATTTTCATTTTGAGATCGTTAATGGTCGCTTTGAGGAGTTAGTTAAAGTTGAGTGATCATCAATATTAAAAAGTGTAAAATTCAGTAGCTTTACTGTTAAGAATTAAAATTCATATTAAAATGGGTAAAGTTCAGTAGCAATAAGCGCAATTTACTCATATATCTTTCCACAAATTTCTCTGTAGTCTTGAGTTACCACTCATACCGCTAATTTTTAGCAACAGTCAAATTTATTCTAATCATTTTTTGAAAAGTATATATTTATACGAAATAGTGTAGTTTTATCGTTAACATTATCAATTAAGATCAATTTTAATCATAACTAATAGAAAATTTAAATAGACTTATTTAACCGTTATTATCTTTCAAATAAATTTATCTATAAAATAAAACAGTTTTATATATTTTACCAAATTGTTTATAATTGTTTTAATAACATGTTAAATAGTTTTTTGTAATCAATTTGTATCTGATAAATTTAAATATTGATAGTTTGATAAGTTTTTGTAACTGCGTTAATAATAAAATAAATATTTTATACATAATTGATATTTGAAATGTCCAATGTAAAAGTTAAATAATAAGTCTGTTTGTTTAAATTTTCTGTTATGTAAAAGTAAAATTAATCTTGATTGAAATTGTTTGAGATAAAATTATATCATATTTCACGAATTAGAGATAAACTCATACTTCTAAAAAAGTAAAGCATAAAGATCAAATTTAACTCTAACGTTTTAAGTGAAATGCATATTTAGTTTTAACGTATAAAATTATATAAATTTAACCCTACATTTCCAAACAAGATCAATTTTTTCCTACATTATCGAAAATTAGAAAAAAAAAACTAGTTTGATTGGTATTTAACTGTCGCTTCAGACCTTTCAAATATCAACTATGTCTAAAATATTTAGTGTATTACTAAACAAACATAACATATAAGTTAATTATAAATTTTTTTTTTGTCAAACTGTCTAAAATATTTACTGTATTATTAATATAATTATAAAAAAATCAATAAAAAATATATAAAACTGCTTCAATTTAAATATTCGATAATACATTAAAATTGATTTTTTATGAAAACATTAAAATTAAATTTGTTTCATTTAATACATTAAAATTAAATCTGTAATGAAATTGACTCTTATCTATACTATATATAATTACGGAAGCAGAGAGAAATGAGAAGAAGTGTTTTAGAGGTCTTTTTGATGAGTTGTCAACGTAGTAAAAAATCAGATTAAAAATATTTAATTAATTAAAAATAAATATTTATTTCAAAACAAAATAACAAATTTATATTTATAATATATTAAATAATTACTAGCCTATTAATTAAAATAATACAAGAAAAGAGTTACGGGAAGATGAAAAAATACAAAGCAAAGGAAATCCAAAAGTCACAAATAAACTTCTATATAAAGCATGATAGATAGTATTCCACCATTATATTCATTGGTCACGATAGATAGTATTATATTTCTGAAGGTAAATATTCGATTTTTTTTCATATGTTGTAGTTATTTTGTTCTCAATTATGTTGTTGTTTTATTTTTATTAAACAATAGTTGTTATAGTTTCATCTTTCAGATTTATTTCTGTTGTTACTCGGGTTTTATACCTCTCGCTATCTTATCCATGTTTTCTTTTTTATTTGTCTTTTTTTTTTCCAAACTGATAGCTTCAATTGAAGAAATCCGACAAAAATAGAAGATGCATGAACAAATAAAACCGGAAAACACAAAAGTGTCAAAAATTACAAGAAATTCTTATGTTTCTCAAGGTAATTATTCGATTTTTTTCATATGTTGTAGTTAGTTTTGTTTTCAATTGTGTTGTTGTTTTCTTTTTATTAAACAATAGTTGTTATAGTTTCATTTTTCAGAGATGAAATTCCATTTCTATCGTTACCCAGGTTCCATACCTCTCGCTACCTTATCCATGTTTTCTTTTTTATTTGTCTTTTTTTTTTCAAAATGACTAAAATAAAGATTTTGTAAATTTGTATTCTTTTTTAGTATATGTTGCTAGGTGTTATTGTTTCGATTGCTAACTCTTAACTAAAATTTAGATTTTCGGCTTTATATGAACTCAATTTTTGACTTTCTCAAGTGTGCTGTTGTTTTATTTTTATTAAACAATTGTTGTTATAGTTTCATCTTTCAGAGATGAAATTCCATTTCTGTCGTTATCCAGATGTCATACCTCTCGCTACCTTATCCATGTTTTCTTTTTTATTTAGTTATTTTTCAAAATGACTAAAATAAAGATTTTGTATATTTGCATTCTTTTTTAGAATATGTTCCTAGGTGTTATCGTTTTGATTGTTAACTCTAACTAAAATTTAGATTTTCGGTTTTTTATGAACTCAATTTTTAGTTTTAATTGAAGTTAGATTAATTTTTCTAATTCGGAATATGTTGAAATCCACTCATTTTTTTACTTTGAGTTTAGCTAATTGACATGGATTGTATTTTTTATTTTTATGCGTTTTGGTACAAATAGATATAAAGTTTCACACGATAGTTGTTCATTAAAGTTTGAGACATATTAAATAAAATATTAAAGAGATATTGGAATATTATACTAACAATGAAGTTTATTTCAATATAAATTATGTTATATTATTATTATTATTATCAAGAAGTTATTTTTTCCCAATTTTCTAGACAAGGAGATTGTAAGCGTCTAATACGCTTGATAAGATGTTTATTCTTGAAGAATGTGGATTATGCTAGATACGAATTCAAAATCAAGGTAAATAAAAATAAATTTTGATGCTCAAAATCCTAAAAATGTACATTAATTATGGATATTTAGATAACTGCTTTTGCAACATTGGCTTATATAATTTTTAACTATTATATTATGGTTCGTACAAAATTGTTAGTATTTCAAGAGTTTTTAATAGATGAAAATGAAATATGATCATAGGACAAATTATTGAAAAATATTAATTAAGAAAATATTATTATTTGAATCTCTTCAAATTCTCAAATGTTGAGCATAATGATTCTAATTAATATAATTAATTTCACATATTAATTATAAAACATTTTTTTTTGTACTGAGTGGTTACAATTGCGATTTATTTCACATAATTAATATATTGATGTTGCTTCCATTTTAACATAGATTGTAATTCTTTTGTATCGTATATATAATATTTAATTTTAATTTTAGTTTAATTCAATTTTTGTTTAACCTATATTGTAATTCTTTTGTATCGTAAATATAATATTTAATTTTAATTATAGTTTAATTCAATTTTTGGTTTTTTTATTATATTCTAATATATTTCTTAATTAATCTGCTATTTTATTATTATTATTTCACATAATATTTGAAATATGAAAATGTATTAAAATTCCTAAAAAGTAAAAATTATTGAATTTTGTAAAAATAAATAAATCATTCATCTTTAGTTAAAGTTCTATAAAAAAAAGTAGTCAATTAATTTGAATTATTATTAAAAAATATATATTAATTTCAAATATATATAATATAAATTTTTTTCATAGCATAATATAAAATTATTTAAAAGTAAATATATCAAATTATTTATTTATCTAAATTATATAAAAATTAAAAAATATTAAAATCAAAATTTTGACATTATTAAAAAAAAAGACCAGAACAGATCGAACCGTACCGAAGAGAAGGAAGTTTCATTTAGACCGGTGAAAATGGCAGGGTCCCACCAATTTGGATTTGGGCCCACTTAACAACAACACAGGTGGGAGGATAGGGTTTCGTATTTGCAAAATGCAGTATTATTATTAAATTATTAAATTAAAAAGTGGGGGTATTTTTTCAACTTTAAGTTTTTTGTCTTCCCAACTCAACAAAATCACCTTTTTGCTTTTACACGTGATGCTCATTACCCTCCACCTACACTTGTCAATTTCGTGTTCGTGTCATGTCATTTTCGTGTTTGTATTAAAAAGATTAAACTCAAACTCAATCTAAAATTTTTTATATTATAATCGTGTTAGTATGTTTTGGGTTAGTATCGATTTCATATCATGTATTCGGATTATTTATAATTTTGTTACGTATATATATTAAGAGCTAATTATACCATTGGTCACTGAATTTATATAAATGTTTCAAAATGGTCATTCAACTTTGATTTATCTCAATAAAATCATTCAATTTTGAGTTTTGTCTCAATTAGATCACTCCAGCGATTTCAGTGGTAAAATGCATCAGAATGATGCCATGACTGACATGGGAGTATGAGTTAACTCAGATGTCTAACCGAAAATACATGTGACAACCACATGTTGGTTATTTTTGTGAAAATAACTTTTTTTCATAAAAATAACCAACATGTGGCTGTCACGTGACGCATAAATAATACATGTGACAACCACATGTCGGTTATTTTTATGAAAAAAACTTTTTTTCATAAAAATAATCAACACGTGGCTATCACGTGATGCATAAATAAATGACGTGTGTCATTTCGGTTAGACATCTGAGTTGACTCATACTCACATGTCACTCATGGCATCATTCTGATGCATTTTAATCACTGAAATTGCTGGAGTGATCTAATTGAAACAAAATTCAAAGTCAAGAAGATATGATATTTATTTAAATACTTTATGTTATTTTTATATTAGTATGTTAACACTAACCATCGGAAAGTCGCTAATATTATATTAAGAGATCATGCAATATGCTTATAACAATTTAGGATTTTATCTTATTTTCAAGTTAGCATGTCAACTTTAATACAATTCAAAAACTTGTGTTTCAATTTCGTATCAACTAAAAAATTACACATTACCTACTAAGCTAAACTCGAATACTAAAAATTATATGTTGATTTTGTGTCATATGTAATTTTTTCACATATAATCTCATCTCATCCTTTTGTTGTAATACTTTGGTCCAATGTCATGTAAATATTATTTGTTTTTGCCTAAATTAAGTCTATTGGGTCCAACGGCTTTAGAACACGTGCGAATTGTAAAAACATAAAACAATGTTGCGTTGAAATAATTTGGTGAGGGTTCTACAAACAAAATGAGAAGGGCTTCAAGGGTTGACTTGATTGGTTAAATGTCTTAGATTGCTTAAATTGGAAATTTCGAATTCGAATTCTATTATATGCAGAAAACATTAATTAGAAAGCATTCACTTAAAAGATGACAAGCGAGTCTTAAACCGAACAATCAAATAATATATATAAACAACATTAAATTAGTGAATAAACTCTAACCACCAAAAAAAAACTTTCAAGTTCTTCAACCAGCTTTTGTGATTGTTTTTTTTTTTTTTTTTTGTGTTAACGAGAAGATAAACTCATCATTTACTTTTGCTTTATTTTTTTCTTTATTGAATACTCCCTCCATTCCATTATATAAGTCATTCTAGGGTATTTTACACAAATTAAGAAATATATTAGTTAACTAAAAAAAATTCTCTCCCATGTCACTATTGGGCAATAAGCATTGGAATATTAAAAAACACATGTATCAATACAAAAAATAATTATCTCTCATGTCACTATTGGGCAATAAGCATTGGAATCCTAGAATGACTTATATTTAAGGAAAAAACCAATTTGCTAGAATGACCTATATAATGGAATGGAGGGAGTAGTTTTTTTGATCGATATACTATTAAGGTAAGTTTGATAGTGTCTCTTTTATCTCAAGTTCTTTGTTCTTTCGTATTTGTCTCCTTATATAGGTGGTTGTGGTTTGTCTTCCTGTATTGATGTTATCATGTTTTTCTTCATGAAAAAACGGAAGAGAGTTCTGTCTAATATCACATGGATTTGACTCATTAAAAGATCATGAAGTCATTCCTAGAGGAAAAGACTCTAGAACCGATTCTAGGTGAAATATGTTTTTCGCCGTTATGCTAAAAACTGTTTCAAGAATTGTCCACAATTTCTCTATCACAATCTATGATATTGAATATCGAGTTCAAGTTCCTCTGTTGTACTTATGGAGCGTAATTTTTTAATTAATTATGTCGAAATATACTATGAATGAAACAATTAATCTTTTCTTAAAAAAATAGTGAATAAACTTATAAAATTATTAAACATTTCATTTAATACTAGTTTTTGGCCCGTGCGATGCACAGATTCATCTTAATATATAAATATTAATAAAAATACAATCTACTAATTACAATTAATGACATAAATGTGTTATATAAATTAAATATTATTATTTGATTTTCACATTTACTTTAAATAATCTTTTTATAGATAAATATAATAATAGAATTAAAACTAATATATTATATTATATTTTTTATCAGTAAAAAATGAGGAAGTGACACCTCAGTTCCATCGTTACCGTTTTATATTATATATAAATTTCCTTCTTGAGAAGACAGAACAATTTTGTCTACTATCGCATAGATCTGACTCATTGAAAGATGATAAAATTATTCCTAGAGAAAAAGACTCTCAAGCCGATTCTAGATGAAGTGTGTTTTCTGTCGTTATCCTATGATAACGTCCACATGTTATCTCTGGGGTAAAATAGTAAAAACCCACGGATAAAAGGACACATTTATACAAAGCAAAACCATATGGCAAAAACCATATATACAAGGATAAGGCATATGCTAGATGGGGACAAATACGCCAATTAAGGCTGATATGCCATCATAACCGCAATAAAGCAGTTTTCCAGGAACTTCAAGAATTAGTGTTATTAATGGTTCACTAATGACACTAACAGACAAACCTATAGAATGTGCAATAAATACATTAAAAAGCACTAAAATCCTAGAATGTTCATATACTACAATATTTATTGAAGATGGATGGTTACAAAATCTAGTATAAATACACCAATACCAATGAGTACTATGTATATTTTCTTACTTTGCTAAAGTGCTTTTAAGATTATTATTGATATCGATTCTGACTTTGACATCGGAGTGTCCCCCACCGAACCCAACGACACCTTACAGGGAAGGGCTCGGACGAGAAGTTTATTTCACTGTTATCAACTGGTTCGGTGAACATGGAACTCTCAAGTTTTTAGAGTTTACACCTCGAACACAATGACATCAGACGGATCAACCCTCCCACAACTGGAACCAATGACACTACAACTCAGGGGGTTTCAAACCAACTCGGGGGGTTTCAAACCCATTGAGTTGTAGTATCATTGATTCTAGTTGTTGGAAATGTCATTTTGTTCGAGGTGCAATCTCTAAAAACTTGAGAGTTCCACGCTCACCGCACCAGTTGATAATAGTGAAATAAACTTCTCGTCGGAGCCCTTCCCTATGACGTGTCGTTGGGTTCGGTGGGGGACACTCCGATGCCAAAGTCAGTATCGATATCAAGAATAATCTCAAAGCACTTTAGCAAAGTAAGAAAGCATACCTAGTACTCATTGGGATTGGTATATTTATACTAGATTCTGTAATCATCTTCAATAAATACTGTAGTATATGAACAATCTATGATTTAATGTTCTTTTAATGTATATATTGCGCATTCTCTAGGTTTGTCTGTTGGTGTCATTAATGAACCATTAATAACACTGATTCTTAAAGTTCCTGGAAAACTGCTTTATTGCGGTTATGATGGTGTATCAGCTTTAATTAACATATATGTCTCCAGCTGGCATTTCAGGCCTTAGCTGGGTTTGTTACGTGACCATGCTTTGCATAAATAGTTATCTATGGATTTTTACTATTTTACCCCAAAAATAATACGTGGATATTATCAAAACTTAATAAAATTACTAAACATTTCATTTAATTATTCCCTTATGAGTTATGAATAAAATATTAAATTAATATTTTCTAGATGGTTTATAGATGGGTCCACTTAGAAGAAAAGGAGAAAACCCCCTTTAAAGGTGCACTTAACCGCTAAAGGCCCACCCACCCTAAGAACCGACCCATCAATTCTTCTCCATCATAATATATAAAGGAAATAACTTTTCAACCTTTCTGCTTCAATTTCCGGTTCAGTTAAGGTTTCTGTTTCACTCATTTTCAGTTTATTTCAGTTCAGTTTCATATCATTTTTACTTTAATTTCAGTCGGTTTCAGTTATATTATTATATATTCTGTAACTGTTTCATATATGACATTACATCTATTTGGATCCCCAAACTAAAGTTTCAAAATCAATTAGGATTTTAAACTATCAAAATCATCAATAAGGTCTCTGAACTAACCAAAAATCATCAATTGAGTCCTCATTGTATCCTAAAATCAGAAATTGTGACTATTTGATAAGACTGTAATAATCTTTATGTTGGTTCAAAATGAGTTTGTGGAATAGAGTCTGAAACTGTTCAACCGAATGATTTTCAATGAGGTCTCAATTGGTGATTTTTGTTTAGAATAAGGACTCAATTGATGATTTTTTTATTAGTTTAGGGACTTAATTGATGATTTTGATAGTTTAAAGTCCTAATTGATTTTGAAG
The DNA here is from genome assembly GCF_963576675.1 of Euphorbia lathyris. Lineage (NCBI taxonomy): Eukaryota > Viridiplantae > Streptophyta > Magnoliopsida > Malpighiales > Euphorbiaceae > Euphorbia > Euphorbia lathyris. Next base: position 5,127,638 of record NC_088911.1, read on the forward strand.
CCTTAGTTTAAGGAGCCAAATGAGTATTATGCCTTCATATATTAATATTATTATACATTTGCTTACGTTCTTGGATTAATTGTTTATAAGGACAATTTCAAAGTAAACAATGTGGTTGTAAGTTTTTACAGATTAGTAACTGTGTTTTTTATTACAAACCAAACTTTATAGTTTCTGCATTAGTAGAATCTTAATTCTGAAATTCTCAGATGTTATTGGATTTTCTGGGAATCCTAGAACGTGTGGGAACTCCTGACGTATGCGTTCTAACATCCGGGAATTCCTAGACATTTTAGGATTTCCAAAATTCTGGAACAAATTTTAAAAAAAAAAACAAAAGATAAGAAGAAGAAGGGAACATAGAGAGTTGATTTTGATTTTTCAAAGTAAAAAAAGTACCAAAAAATGATTTTTCTCAAAATACCTATATCTTTTAACAGAGTTAAGACATTCGTTTTGATTCTGCTAACGGTGCAAGCCACATTGTTTGATTCATAACAAAAAAAAAAACCACAGTATTGATTTGTAAAAACTTGTAGTTAATTTGAAATTATCTCTTGTTTATAATAATTATATCAATAAATTCATTTAGACCATAATTCATTTTATATAATCAACTCACGTTATCATTTGTGTTAAGCTAATAATTTATATTAATAAATAATTATTTGAAATGATTTTGATACTCTTTGACCGAAATTCCTTCCTTGTGAGGTGTTATTGGGATTGACGGGGGACACTCTCATGTCAAAGTTAGTATAGTATTTGAGAATGTAATAAGAATAATCTCAAAAATACTCTACAGCTAATAAGTGTACTTCGATCCCAGTAAACTGTGGTATTTATATAGGTTTATGTAACCTATAGCTTTGATGGTAGTGAATATGAACAGTTGTGCCTTCATTGTTCATTTAATGTTATTTTCTAACGATGTAATTACCTTCAAGAGGCGTTTACTCAGTTACATTCTTGTGCTCTTCCCTGTGACTGACATATGAACCGTAACGGCGGACCTTAACCCATCTGCCTTGGCGTATCTCTTATGTGGGGCGATACAGCCACATCAGCTTTCGTATACTATCATAGTGACACGTGACTGGTTATGATACTGGCAGACCCTTTACTTTTTCTATTCTTTCCATATTACTCATTGGATAAGATTTCAGATGTTATCAGATTCTATCCATTGATATTTGATTTAATATTTCATAACAAGTCCGTAAAGGTGAATTTAGAGACAAAGAAGGGGAATTAAGGGTCAACTTAATCTTTAAAGTTTACAGTTATAATATCAATTTAGTTCAAATCGAAGTTTAAGTATCAACACAACTATCCAGTTAATAAATTTTGGGTAATTAATTTATTAGTCCCTATATTTTGATAAAACACACTGTTTAGTTCCTGTATTTTTAAAAACACACGGTAAAGTCCCTACGTTTTTTTCGGTGAACTGTTTAGTCCCTAACGTTTTTCTCGGTGAACTGTTTAGTCCCTGCCGTCAGACTCTCATGAAGATTTTGTTAGCCAATTTGGATTTGCGTTCTTCTTTTCCTTTATTTTTCTTTCCTTTAAACTCTAATGCATCTTAAATCAACTTTGAGTGTTCTTTTTCTTGATTTTCTTCTTAATCGTTCAAATTCGTAAGCATTAGGTCTGTTCTTTTTCTTGTTCTCCATACAAATAGCTTCTTCTTCTAAATTGAATTTCCTCTTCTGAAGTTTGAAGGTAAATAGTAAAGGGTAATTTAGTCATTTCCGAAATCATAAACGGTAAAAAAGCTAATAAACAGACGGAATGACTAAACAGTTCACTGAGAAAAATGTTAGGGATCTTACCATGCGTTTTTGAAAATACAGGGACTAAACAGTGTGTTTTGTCAAAATATAGGAACTAATAAATTAATTACCCATAAATTTTTGACAAATCCATTTCACTACTTAAAATTTGTAAATATTTGAACTAATTTATAAAAGAAAAAAATAATAATTTAAGAACTGAGTTTTTATCTAAAATTCGATTTGAATTTAATTGGCAATGATTACTGATAATGATTATTATGACACTTTCATCTGGATTCGATTGATGTTGTAGCTATAAAATTTTCATAAGCGAAACGATATCAAAATGATTACTATGACAATTTTCCTTAGATTCAATTGATTCCGTAGCTATAAATTTTCATAAATAAAATGATATCGGAACTTTTCTATAAATTTTCTTAACAGCTTCGTGGCTTTCTCTATATCTCCAATTAATATTTTCCGTAGTAAATATTTAATTGAAAGATGTATAATAAATAAATTTATGATTCATCAGGCCAATTAAGAAAGAATAATAATTATACAAAGTAACACTTACTTCATTGAGAGCCTAAAACCTTTCAAAATCATCGTCGGGCTCTAACCCGCTCAAGAGGAGTTCGGGTTCCATCTAAGAGGACGTCAATGTTATTTCAACTTGTCCCAAGCCATATATAGTAAGGACACCTCACATTTTTAAGAAAAGTGGCGAGACTCTCTTTCTTTCCATGTTCTCTTATTACACTTGTTATTAATTTAATCGTAAATTGTATACAAACGAGATCACTCCCGACGTGAGATAAGAAGTTTGATGATATTTATCTCGATTATCTCGATACAAATCCCAAAGTAACTAATTAACCGAGCGATAATATTTAACTTTTTTCACAAATTTGAGGACACAAATAACAAATCAATTAATTAATAAAATATTTAACCCCTTAGGATAGTGTATAATAATATGTTTTATATTAAATTTAGAAAGTTTTAGGGTATTGATATAAAAAATAAAATATATAATACCCTAAAACTTTCTAAATTTAAAACAATTAACAATTGCAATACGGTAATTTTTATTTATCCATTTATAATATCTAACAATTGAATAAAAAGATAAAAATAAAAATTAACCATTATTTTTATTTAGGATAAGGTGTAAATTAACTCCTAACGTGTTGGAGAAATGCAAATTTACTTTTAATTTATGAAATTGTGTAATTTTATTTATAACATTATCGAGAAAGATTAATTTTATCTTTACATAGTAGAAAATTTTAATAGAATGTTTTACTGCAATTTAACTCATTATCTAATTATCACATCAGACCTTACAAAACATCAATTATGTTTAAAATATTTATTCTCTTACTAATACAGTTACAAATAAAAGCCGAAATAACTATAGATTTAAATCTTCAGATACAAGTTAATTATAAAAAAAAAACTATATAAAATGCTTGTTGTATTAGTAAAACATGTATAAGCAATCCATCAAAATACAAATAATTACTTTATTTTATCGACAACCTTGTTTGGAAGATTCGATGTGATAGTCAAATAACAGACAAATCAACCAGTTTAAATTTGCTGTTGTGTACGCGTAAAATTGAATTTGCTTAACAACGTTAGAGATACAATTACTCAATTTCATTTGTTAGAGGTAAATCTATACTTCCCGAACAACGTACAAATTTTGTACCTTATTTTTTTAGTAGTTGCTATTTGACGTTTTTACTTATCACCGCCCCCTTTTACTTATCACCGCCTCCATTTGACGTTTTTGCTTCTTTCAACCAAAACTTCTCATTCTCTCTCTAAACTCTCCAAAAATCACAAACCCTTACATGAGAATCATGGCGGGAAATTACGACAAATTTGTTAGGAATTTATAAACACAAAACCAAATTCCTCTTCCAGAACACAACGACAGAATGCGGAAATAAAATACGGAATATAGAAATAATCGAACAAGAAAGAACACAAGAATTTTACAAGGTTCACCACCAAATCAGTGGCTAATCCTTGGAGCTACTGCAAGAAGCCCTTTGCACTATAGGAGAATGAAGTACAAGTATTACAACACTCAATCACTCACTCACAACCCAAAACCCAAGTACACTCTACTTAGTTTTGATCACACACACAATTTACACAGGTGTGCAGAGTGAGAATTCCTGCAATACTTCTAAGCAAACACTCACAGCCTTTTTACAGCTCTTCTCTCTTAATTCTCCAGAACTATGGAGCCACTATTTATAGGAAATAAAGAACCCTAAAAATAGAATGTGATGCTTCGTAATCTCCATCTTCAATTAATGTGTTGTAGAGATCAAGATAACCTTTTAAATTCTTGACTAGGTTCAAAGCATAATCCTCCATCTCCTGGATAATAAATGCTTCATTTATTATGCACATAAAAACATACATGCACCTATTTCCAACAAAATTTACTGAAAAGTTACGATTTTTTGTTAAATTTTCATCGAAAACACGAGTTCCGTCTCCGAATTTGGAGACATAACTTGTCATCCGCCTACTAGGCGGGAGATTCATCCGCAGGCGGGAAGTTCATCCCTCGAGGCCAAATACGAATATTAAAAAAAAATCTAAATCGTCCATTTCCAGAATTCTCGGATCCATTTTTTACTTCGTTTTAAAAATCATCCATTTCCGAAATTTTCAGGTCCGTTTTTTTTAGAATTTCGGTTTTGCTCGGAAGAGAGAATGAATTTTTAGTTAAAAGAAATGAAAAGGACGAAATTGTCAAATGGTGGACGGTGATAAGTAAAATGATAGCGGTGAAATTATTATTATTATTATTATTATTTAAGAGAAACCATACTTTTTTTATTTACTTAGTTTATTGGTTATTTATCACTCCATACTCTCTTTACTTCAATTATCTCCACCTTTGAAAACTATGAAAAGTCCGTATAATGGAAGGATTTGGTATTTTTGGCTCATTAGATTGGACCCCTATTGACCCCACAAAACAGATAGCATCGTAATCCTGCGGACTGGGACCTACCACGTGTCATCATCCCAAGGTCCACTCAACTGTTTCAGACGCTAATAACCGTAGATTTCCCTTACCCTTTTCGTTTATTGACAGAATATGCCTCCTCCTATATATACACATAACACGTTTATCCCCTCATTGTCGACGTGTTCTTTCACTCCCCTTCTTCTTTTTCACCACACTTTTTCCTTCTTCGCCGTCGTCTATGGCCGGAAATAGAATCCAGAAACGAGAGATCGAATTCGAAGAAGATGAAGATACAAGGAACCTTGATCTGAGAATCAACGGCGGAGCTATGACGATGACGATTGCTCCTAAGCAAGAGAAAGTTGATTTAGAAGAGCGATCTTCTGCGTCTCTCGGAGTTGGAGTCGGAGTAGGCGTCATGCCTGTTGCTGTACAGGTCCCGGAAGCAGGAAGGAAGCAATTGACGGTGCCGAAAAGAGCGTCGACGAAAGATAGACATACGAAAGTTGAAGGGCGGGGAAGAAGGATCCGAATGCCGGCTACATGTGCGGCGAGGATTTTTCAGCTGACAAGAGAGCTAGGTCATAAATCAGATGGAGAAACTATCCGGTGGTTACTTGAACACGCGGAGCAATCGATTATCGCTGCAACCGGCACCGGAACTGTTCCTGCAATTGCTATGTCAGTTAACGGGACTCTCAAAATCCCTACCACGAATTCTAACGTCAATTCCGATCACAGTGACCCGTCGTCCGTCAAAAAGAAGAGGAAACGACCTGCGAATAGCGAGTACATTGATGTAAGCGACGCTGCTGTTTCAGTCACGGCGCCTCTCGCTCCGGTGACAGTAGCAGCAACAGCAGCTCAACAATCTCCGCCGTCTCAAGGTGTTTTACCTGTATCTTTTCCTTTACCTCAGGGTTTGGTTCCTTTTTGGGCTATACCTGCGCCAAACGGTGTCGTTCCTAATGCGTTTTTAATGGTACCACAAATGGCGGCGGCTACGGCGGCCGGACCATCTAATCACCCTCAGTTATTCGCTTTCCCAGCCACGCCTACACCGATGATCAATGTATCCGCCACCGGAAGGCCTATATCGTCGTTTGTAACCGCGGCAGCTTCCACTGCGAAACCTGCGTCTGTTATGGCGCCAAGTTCAAGTTCAACTACTACTCAGATGCTTAGAGACTTTTCCTTAGAAATATACGATAAACAAGAGCTTCAGTTCATGACTCGTTCTACAAAGCGTTAACAACTCAGTATTTCTTCTATTCCTCGCTTCACACAACTCAACTCAACTCAATCCGATCCGCCATGAACGAGTTGATTTTTTAAATTGTAATTTAATGTTTCAGCACAAAATTTGGATTGCGGAGGTGGAGGAGGAGGGAGGGAGAGGGAGAGGGAGAAAGCACGTGTTCACGTGAGGGCGGGGGGTTTAAAGGTGTGCACGTGTAAGGTGGGGTCGGATTAGGCGGAGGTGGGGACCACTGAGCACCGTGTACCGTGCAATGCAAAGCGAGCGAACGAGAGACCCAGTATTGGTGGGCCATGTCATGTGATGGGTGCGCGGGACCCAATACTTGTGGGGCCCAACAGTGGAGGAGGGGGGTCCGATTTGAGCGGTGTTTCCGAGGCGGCCGCGTGGTGGTCCCTCCTTATATGTTCGGTGGTCCGATCGAGAGCAGTGGGTGGGGTGGGGTGGGGAAAATAATGATAAGCTGGAGATGTGGACACGTGTCCAGATGCTATATGTATACGTGGGGTTACTTTTATTTAATTGGACACGTAGACTCTAATTTTTATGCTGACTCTGACAAAGGAAAAAAAGGAAAGCGTGAGGTCGTTGAGGTTGACGTTGACCTTGGTGAGCTTTACCACGAAATGCAAATGTAAATGTATCCTGTAACATATGCTAATTTTTATTAGTCAATCTGAATTGCAATAATTAAATTTCAAATCTCTGTTTTATTATTATTATGATTTATAATTTCTGGTAGTAGTAACTTGATTAATTAGGAAAAATAAATACTAATTGAAGTTCACCTGAATGATTAAAGACTATCACAGTATGTATATAAGTAGATATTAATGATTATTGATAGTTTTATCATGTCTTGGTAATAATAAAACAATTAATTTATGCTACATTTAATCATTTCAAACTATAATAAATAGGAATATGATATAAAAATGGTGTTTATTTGTAATTAAAGGAAAAGTTATTGGTTTATAGAAATCATGCCTCATTTATATTAAGTTTATAGAAAAACTAGATCAAATTATACTACTCTTCATACCAAAGTTAGAGAGGGACGGCAAACTTGTTCTGATGTCTAAGTCAGTTAAATTAAATGTTTAGGAATGGTTAAAGTCAGTTAAATTAAGTGTTTAGGAATAGTTAAAGAGTATGAACTAGTTGTGAGATAATAGTTAACGTGCAATAGAATGTGGCTATATTGGTAGGAGTATTGTAGGTGTTGGGATTCATTCTTCTATTAGGAGTTTGGTCTTATGAGTCCTTTGGAGTGTGGAACTCTTGATCTTGCTGCATGGGGTTCTCTCATATGATAAACATTCTATGAAAGTTTTTCATTGATCTGAATGTCCTATTCGTTACACATGGCGTTTAATCTGAGGGTTACCATTCGGCCACAGATATCATTAATGATAAATTCAAGGATAAAATAAGAAAAAAAAAAATCACATTAAAAAATTAAAAGTAATAAATAATATAAAAAAATGGTTAAGGTGTAAAAATACCCTTAACGTTTTGGGTCAGGAGCAATTTTACCTCTAACATCTAAAATGGTACAATTTTATCCTCAATGTTAGAAGCCAAGAGTAATTTTACCCCTAACATTGATAAATTGGACCAATTTGAGAAATAATTCATTAAACTGTTTTCTCGGTCACGAATTTTTTCATTTACACTTCACACGTGTGTCATTTTATCAGTAACAAATCACAACATATGTTGGGATGTAAAATAAAAAATAAAAAAAATATATTGTCTTTTATACGAATTGCACAAAAAAAATCACCGAATTTATAAATATTAATCTCCAATTCTATTATTAAATTATAAAAAACATGAAATCCTTTTTTTAGAACGAATTGATATGCAATTGGTGCAGAATAATGAACAAAAATATTTGTGTTTTATAATAGTATCTGAACTTGGCCCAAATTATCAACGTTAGAGGTAAAATTGTTCTTGGTTACCAACGTTAGAGGTAAAATTACACCATTTTAGATTTTAGGGATAAAATTTCTCCTGATCCAAAACGTTAAGGTATTTTTACACCTTAACCCTTAAAAAAAATCATTTCTCTCTAACAAATAATATGCATCGGCGAAGGATATCATAGTATGAACGGGTATATAATAAATTTTAATGGGGAGATTAGCCACATAAAAAAAAATGTGTCTAACTAATTTGTAATTATAGTTAACTAAAAAAATTGAACAACAAAAAGAGGAAAGATGTAAAGGAAATTCGTTTATGCATATACATTTAAAAGTAGATTGAAAATTTCTACGAGAAATATGTTTTGTGTTTTGCGTTCCAACAATCTTTAAAGCGGTTTGTTTCGGTTGTTGTTTACTATTAGCTGTTGCTGATATACAATAGATATTACTTGTTTTTTCGGTAGAAAGTACGTGTTTTAGAATTTTATTATACACTTTCTATCTTCTGTTTAGTATTGAAAGATAAAAAACAGTTCCGAAAAATGGAAACAAACGGGCATTTCATTTAATGACCACTTTAATTAGAGTATAAAAATTGAGACTTAAAGGTATGGATGTAAACGAAGCGGGCCGGAGCGGAGAATGCATTTCCCATCCCCATATCCGACTAGTCGGGGATTCTCCATCCACATCCCCACGAGTTAAATGGGGACAAACTTATCCCGATACCCGTTCCGCGGGGAATCCCTATCTCCACGGGATCCCTATTCCCCGTTTATAGATGTTTCAAAAATGTTATCCACATTCCACATTCCTTATTCTCCGTGGAACATCACTGTTTATGTTTAAAAAAACCAGTAAAGACGAAAACGTTTAAGAAACAATGACTAATAATACCAAATATTAACAATAATTCTCAAATTTTCCAAATCACAAAAATCTAAAAATTAAAAACAACCAAATACGAATACCTAATTAAAATGTACTTAAATCATAAAAAAAATTCAATTATCACGGGAAATAATAGGGGATTAACGGAACGGGGATGGAGATGCTTTTTTTCCATTCCCGTCACGAAGGACAAAATTATCTCCATCTTTATCCCATGGGAATCCTTATCAGGGATTCCCCGTCTTAATCGGAATGAGTCGCTGATGGGGACGGGGAATCCCCGACCCATTTACATCCCTATTTAAAAGAAATTCGATATAATTAATGAATAATGTGTTGGGGTTTTCTTTTAGGAAATAATGTGTTGGTTTAAGTGGTTGAATATGAAAGGAAATTATAATCTTAAAGCAAAATAAAATAATGGGAAAATTATAAAATTGGATCAAATGGGAGACCTATTTACTCAATCTACTATATATCTAGACTATTTTTTTATGTAACTTTCCCAAAATACCCTCAATATGTTTGTAATTTTACGGCGCAGCTGTCTCCCTCCCGTCTGACTTCGCAGATTCTAGCATATGCGAAGTTTGCGAAGCTAATGTTTGGTTTAGTTGATGATTTTAATTAGCATATGCGAAGTCTGGTTGTGTTTTTAACAAAATTAGCTAAGTGGTATATAACAAAAAAATGCCAAACAACAACAGATTCTAACATTAAAATCATAACATTATCAAAATTCACAACAAGATTGCCACAATAACAACATTAAAATCATAACATTATCAAAATTTACAACAACATTGCCACATAAACTCCTAACAAATCACTTTAAAGTGAACGTGACGAATCTGGATGGAAATTTCTCTTTTTACAGGAAGTCCAGACTTTTTGGGATGATAAATGGAAGTCCAGACTTTTTGGGATGGATGTTTCCCATGGTACACACCAAGATTGGCACAATCTCTCCTAACGAATCATTTTAAAGTGAATGTGCCAATCTTGAGGGAAATTAATCCCTATACAGGAAGAAAAGTCATCTCCCCTGCAGCCTAGTACGCCTCCAGAAAGGGATGTTACGTATTCAACCACCTTTAGAAAAAATTAATCGTGTTAGGCAGAAAAAATGACGATTTGGCTTCGCGAAATGAGGATTAGCGAAGCATGCGAATGTAAATATGCAGGGAAGAGGATGATTTTACTTAGCGAATCGATGCTTTCACGAAGTCTACAAGGTCTGAAACGTGACGATCTACGTCGAATATCGATGCTTTCGCGAAGTCTGCGAGTGAAATTATGAACTTTTCTACTCGTAGACTTCGCAAAATAATCGATTCGCTAAGTAGATCGTCACGTTTCAGGCTCTTTCTCATCGCAGATCTTCGCGAAATCATCGACTACGCGAAGTGATTTTATGAAAAAACGCAGAGAAAATAGTAGATACTTACATTTTCGCGCCTTTCACCCTTAAAATCGACAATAACAATATGATAAACTGGGAAAAACAATGGAAATAACGTAGAATAACCATTTCGTTGATATTAACAAGAAGAAAGAAACCAAGGAATGAGCAGGAACAGGAAGATGAAGAATCAAGAGATGAAGAGAGGAAGGAGAGAAATACATTGATGTGGAGAAATGGTGCAGATTTCGCGCAATTTAAAGGAAGAGAGGAAGATCAAAGGTTTGGAAATCATTTGGAGAAAAGCAGCGGGTTCGCGTAACCGGAAAGGAAAAGGGGGGAAGATGAAAGGTTGGGGTATTTTGAAAAAATCACACAAAAACAGTTTAGATATATAGTAGGTTGAGTAAATGAGTTAAATATGTAAATGAGTCTTCCATTTGACCCAATTTTGTAATTTCCCCTAAAATAATATATGATATTTAAAAAAAATATAGCAAGATAATTAAAGAGTTAACCTCAAAAGACAACAATCTTTTATTGGTAGGTATTTATAGGAGATTTTCCCCTTTTATCACGTGACTTATTACTATGGTTAATGTCAAAATCTTTGATAGGTGAGGTGGTGTGAGGTTTAATGGAAGAGAATTGCAGTGTACAAAATTTTAAAGTATTCTCGGACTAATACATCTGATCAATGAAAATCGTTTTACCTACTACCACTACATGGAAGATGATTGGTATAATGGAAATTTTTTTACATATGTGGTACAAATTGAATGGTAAGGAGTATTAATCCGGAAGTACTCTAAAATTTTCTTAAATTCTCTCCAAAATCGAGATTTTAGAATTTTCTTTCGGCTATTTAATTGGAAGATAAACCCATTTTGTACTTTGCTTTTGTTTTTTCTTATTTAATAATATTTTTTTACAAGTCTACTACTATGATAGGTTTGATAGTTTCTTTTTTATTTAAACTTTTTTGTTCTTTTTTGTATTTCTTATTGTATGGGTGATCGTGATATGTCACACAATATGAGTGATTGTTGTTTGTCTCTCTATATAGATGTTGATGAGAAGTCAGGATCGATGGGTTCTTGATGAGTCCACGTGCGTCGGGAGCGGTCCTTGAAAGACATTCTAACGATCAAGTTAGTATGAGAAGTATAAATATAGTAATATATAAAGAGAGAGAAAGCAGAGAGAATTGAGAGAGAGAAAACATCCACATACCATGAGACGGATCCTCCTATTTATAGGTTACTGTTACTGTGTATGGAATGTCCTAAATGCGGCCTAGGATGTCTCATGATCTCGTCGTAATAGCTGTAAGGGGTTGTTGGTGGAGCAAATAGGCTGGGATCGTAGCTTTTGGATCAGGTATCATCCCTGGGTCCATATCCTTCACTAGAAGCCCTCCTTTTAGGTCGTCGCATCAAGTCACTGTGTTTGCGAGCATCTTTAGGGGACACTTGGCTCTGTTAAGATGTCTATGAGAGTGCAGGATCTTTTGCTCCTGGTGCTCCATGTGTCACGTGTGGCGTGTTTTAGTTTTTTGACGACTGCTTTGTATTGTCATTATGACAGTATGTTGTAATTATTTGTCACGTGTGGGCAATCATTATTGCCTACGCTTCCTTATGTATGTTGTTGGTCCCTTATAACGTGACAAGTTAGTTCCAAGAGGGGGGGGGGATAGGAACTATTTTAAAATTTTGTCCGTTAAGGCTGACTTCTTTTCTTATGAAAAGATTTACACAGCGTCACTAAGCATATTTAAGACACAATCTTAGTCAACTTGTGACTAAGTCTGCTTCTTTACTTGAGTCAGGAAATAGCACTTAGAGTCTATTCCCTCAACCAATTGCTTTCTTGCCAATTTGGCCAGGAGGTCCATCTTACATGACCAAGTCTCCTATGCCATAGCCATGAATTTTCTTCCTTTGACACTAAGCATACAATTTTTGAAAACTTCTTTTCCAAGTCCAGCATAAAGACATTATCAATACGAGGGGCAGTTAAAATTAACTCATTTGTTTTACCCTCGAATATTTTACATCCAGTGTCATCAAATATAACTTTTCTCCCATTGTCACATAGCTGAGCTACGCTGAGTAAGTTATATTTGAGTCCGCTGACTAGGGAGACTGACTCAATAGTAGGATTACCACCAATGGTTCCTGACCCTACTATCTTACCCTTCTTGTTGTCTCCAAAACTTACACTTCCTCCTCGTTTACGCATAAACATGATGAACTGAGTTTCATCACCAGTCATATGCCTTGAGCATGCGCTGTCAATGTACCACATCTTTGACTTCTCAGCACACCTCAGGCTTACCTGCAATATAGCTAGTTACTTTTAGGTACCCAATTCTTTTTGGGTCCTTGCTTGTTAGGTTCAACAGGTAAAGCATCATATTTCATTTTATGACGACATACTTGGACAGTGTGTCCATTCTTTCCACAGAAGTCACAGCTGACCTTCCGTTTAGTATGTCTCACTGACTGGTCAGCACCCCAGTGCTGAGCATGCCAGCACACCTTTGTGGTGTGTCCTTTCTTCCCACAGAAGTCACACTGGACATTCCGCTGAGGATTCTATCTCTACTGACTAGTACTTCGGTACTCAGTTTTCAGAGGAATGTTTCTTTTATTCGGAACCTTAAGTTGGTTCTGAATTGATGTGGCATCCTTTCTCAGTTTCTTAGAATCTGATTGGACCTCAAAGACAAACTTTTGCATAATTTCTACATTACTATGCAAAGTTGAGTTGTGCTGGAGAAGATATCGTAGGTCACTCAGTTTGACCTCCTCAACCTCGTCACATCGCCTGCTGAGTGCTCTAACCTTTTTATTACACTTTTTGACAAGTGTATAGAGGTCACTCAGTGCATTAACCATTTCATCTCTGAGCAAGGGTAGTGATATTACCTCAGTTGAGTGTTCCTCATCGTCAGATGCAATGGAGGGGTCAGCATGCTCAGAAACACATGGCTCAGCAAGTTCGTCAGCCATGAAACAAATCTTTGCTGACTCAGTGGCATCAGCTTCTGATGATGAAGACTCATCACTGTCGCTCCAAGTTGCCACCATTGCCTTCTTGCTGTTCTTTCTTTCTTTCCTCAGCGTGGGATAGCTTGACTTGATATGGCCAGTTTGATGACATTCAAAGCATGTAATGGGCTTTGAGTTGTCCTTCTTGTACTTGCTGTCGCTGGACTCAGCTTTATACTTATCAAACTTCTTATAAGGCTTCTTAGAATATTTGTCATTCTTTCTGAACAACCTCTTCATCTTTCTAGTGAACATAGCCATTTCTTCATCGTCTGTTGAGCTCCCATCAGTGGAGTCAGCTTTCATGACAAGAGACTTTTGCTTCTTGTCTTCAGACTTCTCCTTCACCTCGAAGTTCTTCATTGATATCTTGTGGGTCAGCAGCGAGCCAATGAGTTCATCATACTTGTAGGTGGTTAAGTCTTGAGCTTCCTCAATAGCAGTTTTCTTTGCTTGTCAGCTTTTAGGAAGACTCCTAAGAATTTTCTTGACTTGCTCTTCCTCAGTGAAGATTTTTCCAAGTCTCTTGAGCTCGTTGATGATGTTTGTGAACCTTGCATTCATGTCAGAGATACCTTCATCATCAATCATTTCAAACAGCTCGTACAACCTCATGTGCTGGTTGACCTTGGATTCCTTCACCTTGTTGGTTCCTTCATAGGTGACCTCAAGCTTCTTCCAAATCTCATGCGTTGACTCACAACCTGAAATCTTGTTGTATTCTGCAACATCTAAAGCACAGTGAAGCATGTTTATAGCCGAAGCATGATTTTGTAGCTTCTTGAGATCATCCTCTGTCCATTTAGTCTCAACTTTGACAACCGTTTGGCCATCAACAGTTTCAACAGGAACAAATGGGCCTTGGACTATAGATAGCCATGCACTCATATTTGTTGCCTGAATGAAATTTTTCATTCTATTCTTCCAGAATGTATAGTTAGACCCGAAGAATAGAGGAGGCCGAGTTATGGACAGACTCTCAGGCAAAATCTGAGTTGTCAGATTTCCTGGGAGAAACCGAGTGCTGTTCTCAGCCATAGTGGGGATCAGCTCAAGGTAGTTAAACCTTGCACAGTGAGCTTTTAGGCTCTGATACCACTTGTTGGTCCCTTATAACGTGACAAGTTAGTTCCAAGGGGGGGGGGGGATAGAAACTATTTTAAAATGTTGTCCGTTAAGGCTGACTTCTTTTGTTATGAAAAGGTTTACACAGCGTCACTAAGTAGATTTAAGACACAATCTTAGTCAACTTGTGACTAAGTCTGCTTCTTTACTTGAGTCAGGAAATAGCACTTAGAGTCTATTCCTGAACTCAGCTTCTTAGTAAACTTAACTCAGCATGAGTTCTTTACTTAGTCAGTTTTCATAGCAAGCAATATATATTGAAGGAGTTTAAGGGTTAGAAAGATATTACTCAGCAGACTTATCCTGGTTCGGCCTCTCCGCCTACGTCTAGTCCCCGGAACTCGTTCCGAGCTTTTTGAATTCTCTACTGAGCTCTTTAAAGGTAGAGCACGGAACCTTTTACAAATAGAAGCTGAGTATAACAAGAGTACCTTCCTCTATACCTCTACTCACTCCTATATCTATGCTGAGTTCTATAACCGAGTACTCAGCCTCTCCTTTCTATTCTTCTAGAAATGATAAAGTGTTTGTCCTAAACAACAATTGCTAAGACACTTTAGATGATTGAAGATCACTCTAGACTTTTACACAATAATATGGAAATTGGTGTAAGGTATTTGCTTTGCTTTTCTCACAGAAACTTCAAGTATGAATTTGGTCAGCGTTTTGACTAATTGAAGATCTGCATCGATTGAAGAAAATGGATGGCCTTTATATAGTGACACTTGAGGCACCTGGCATTTCGAATTTCGAAATAACCGTTGGAGGGAAACGGCTTCCTGTCGTTGTCACTCTGGGCGTGCTCAGCGTCGTTGGCCAATAGGATTCATGCATCTTCTGTCTTCATCAGTCTTCGGCAGAATGTTTCGACATTTAAGGAAAAGTCCACGAGACAGCTTTCTGCGCCTTCTGAACTTTTCCCAAAGTAGAAATACTTTGTCTAGAAGTTGACCATTGTCTGCCGCTGTCCAGACTGCTTTATCGTCCAACTCAGCAGCTTCATCTTGAAGCTTTTGCCATGAAGGCTTCTCGATCCTTCTCTTGCTAAGTCGTCGTTTTAGTTGATACAGCTTCATTTTGAAATCTTAGGCCGAATGGTCTTGATGTGTTGACTTGAGCTTGACTTCCACTTTATGGGCCTTTGGGCTTTTTAATCTCAATGTCTTATACACAATTAAACTCAACATTGAACAAACACATTAGTGTAATAAATCAAAGCATTTAAATTTAATGTGTTAGAATATTTTTATCATTACTTAAATAATTTTGTCAAATCAAAATCATGTGGAAAGGTGTTTCAACAAACTCCCCCATTTTGATGTTGGCAAAAATATTCAGTCGAAGAACTCAGTGTTGAGCTCCCCCATGATAGTTGACCTTGTTTTATCAAACAACTCCCCCGTAAGGGTTGAGCTACTGACTTAGTTTTGCTCTGAACATTTCAAGGTTTAATTGAGCAAGTCTAAGGTCAGTTTTCAGAGATAGGCCAGCTCATGGAACATATTCTATTTAACTCAGTTTTTTCGCGGAAGGTTTAAATATCAGAGAGCGCTGAGTAAGCTTTGTTCAATGATTTTTAGTTAAGTGGACATATAAGAAGTGGTCAATATGTTTGATCAACACAGCAGACATATCATAAATTAATATAGATAGTGTAGCATAGTTGATTTAATGAAGATGCATTTTAACAAATTATAATAATCACTTAAGTAAGCATCGCATAAGAGTAGTCAGTATGAAAGAGATGCATATAATTTGTTTTGAATTTAAAGTCAGCACAGCAGGGTTCAAAAGGAACACAGATATAAAGGTTCAAAAAGCTAGCTATCCTAGTCAATACAAGTTAAGCTACTTTTGTTTGCCTTTGCCCTTGTGTTGCGGCTGACTAACTGAAGCTTGTTGAGTTCTTGGGGCTTGTTCTTTCTCCCCTGTTTTGCCATCATCAAGTTTGGGAATGAAGGTGGCTTCAAGTGCAGCTTGAGTGAGGCGTTGAGAAAATGCCTTTAGCTTTCTCGTGCTTTCATTCATTCCGTCGAAGATTGGAACACCATCATCCACAATGGATCGAGGAATTCCGATAGATGCAGCACTCAGCAGACTTAACATAGCAGCTTGAGACTTGCCAATCCAGTGCATGGTTTCAGTGAGCATTGCAAAGGCTTGATGAAACATCTTTAGCAAAGAGGAATCATAATACTCACGCTGAGCGTTGATTTGGCGCACATTGCTGAAAGTTGCTCGAGAATACTTCAGAATCTCGTTGGTTTTAAGCTCGTCAGTGGCCATCTCTTGCCTGTTTAAGTTCAGCAGACGCACAACCTCGCTAATTTGCTCAATGGAGCATTGAGAGGAGGTGGAAAGCTGGTGATTTGTTTTCTCTTGCTCAGTGTGAAGCTGGCTGAAGAGATGATGTACTTCCGTAGAAGTGGCATATGCTGAGTTCGCAGCTGACAATTGATGAATCTCCCCTTGCAGTGAGTTCAGATGGTTAACCATGGTCAGCTGGAGTTCGGCCAGCTTTGTTAAGGAGTCCTGCGTGGGCTGCTGAGATAGTAAGGTAGTCATGACACTCAGAAGATCCTTCATTCCTTTGATCTCGGTAAGAAGCAGAGTGACAGACGAAAATGGAGTTGTCTCATCATTAGTAGACCCAGCGACATTTGTACTTGTTTGATGGAGGTCCTGGATAAGAGCTTGAGCTGAGTCAACGATTCTTCGACCAGACTCAGAGGTATTGAGGTAGCTAAAGGATCCATCTTGTGTTGTCCCAGATGCCGGAGGAGGAGTAGAACCGAATAAAGGCAGTGTTTGGTTCTGCTCATCATTAGAAGGCTCAGCATTATCAGCAGCTGGCCTAGAATTGGGATTGTCAGTTGAAACTGACTGAATCTAATTCTGCTCATTGAGTTGTGGAAGTGGAGGATCAGCAGAAGGTGTTGCTTGCTCAGTGTCAGGTTGAAGCTGACTATGTGTTGGAAGTTGAGGAAGTGCATTGTTTACCTGAGCAGGTAATTCCTTGGCTTGCTCAACGTGTTGAGGAGCGGAATCATTGAGCACTTGCTCGGCATTGCTTTGGTTGGCAGAAGCATCTAAGTCGGCATGTTCCTTCGGGGAAACAGAGGCTTGTTTTTCTGGTAAATCTGGTTGAGGTACAGGTGGGTTGGAGAAGTATTTAAGATGTACCTCGGTGAGGTCAGTGATCTCATCTCTCAGCGGTGAATCACCCATGAGATCAATAACGGGTGCTTTAAAAGCTTTCTTCTTCCTCAGTCTCTTAAGCTTTGGAGGAGTAGGGTCACAATGGATAGACTCAATGGAGTCAGTGGGTGAGGTTTCCTTTGAACAATAGGAGCATTTACTTGGTGCTTAGTCTCTTCTTCATCAACCAACTCAGTGTTGATTGGTTCAAGATTCTTATCATCTGCTGGTTCCTCAGTGTCATCCTGACCACTTTCTTCTTCTTCAGACTCATCATCCAGTTCTTCTTCCTCTAACTGGTCATCCAACTCTTCCTCGACAAACTGACCACCTAATTGGTCTTGGTCTTGTTCTTCCTCAAACTGTTGCTCAACGTCAATGCCTTGACTCTGTGCATAGTGTGAGTTAGGAGGAACGATGATATCTATTGGTTGGGCATCGATAGGTTTTAACTCGAAGTTGAGCTTTTTCTTCTTCTTTGACGGTTGCTCATCAACGTCCTCTCTTTCTTCTGTCTCAGGCTCAGCTTTCCTAGGTCTTTTCTCTGCTGACCTAGATCCACCCTGACTTTGCTGAGTTTGAGGCTTAGTTCCCCCATATACAACTTTAATCTTCTTTGGAGCAGAAGCAGTAGCTTTAGAGGTGCTCTGGACAGCCTTCCTCTTTCTTTGAATTCTTCCCTTTCGAGTCACTGCCCCCTCAGCGTTCTGGACAGCTTCTCCTTTTCCTTTCTTCGGCAAAATAGGTAGATCATAAGCCAAACCGAATAGGGCAGCAACTGTAATCTCGGTTCCCCGAACTTGGATTTCCGTAATCATATCCACCTTGTGATCCTGGAGGATTCGAGTGATGAAGGAGCCCAGCCTAAGGGTCCATGTACTTCGTAGAAACCCACCGATTATGAAGACAGGCATATTTATCGGCGTGTAGGTTAGCATGTGCCATATCAAACACTGCTCGAAATTGGTTGCTGAGTTGGTGCAGTTGATTTTAGGGTAAAGGAAGTTCGTTAGTATGTAATGGGCCATCTTTTGATGCTGACCCATAGAAGTGCTCAAAATTTCACCTACATGACCCTCAGGTTTACAGAAGGTCTGAACGTAGTCGGTTTTCTCATGGTCACCTGATTTACGAAGTATAGCTCATTCGTTTTTCAATTTGAACAGTGAGGCAAGGTACGCTGGGTTGATGGAGATGTCCTTCCCTTTAACACGAGTCGCCAGGTAGTCCCTGTTGTCATTGGCGATTTTCAGGTTGGCGTAGAATTCTCGTACCAACTCAGGGTAAGTAGCATCCCGAACTGAGAACAGCTCGGTCCATCCATTGTTCTTGATCCACTCACAGAAAGGTTGCTCGGCCTCCACGAATCCTTTTGAGAACCACCGCGAGTGGTCAATCTTCCATCCCTTCACACTCTCAAAGACCTGAGTGTAGGTGCGTTCTACTACTTTCTTACCCTTGTCCTTTTGCTGCTGTTTCCCTTTGGAAGAGGTGGCTAGGACATCTTGAGCTTTCTTGCTCGGCGTAGTAACTCCAGCGTGATCACGCTGAGTGGGAGAAGTGGGATTGTCATCGGAGCGGTTATGGGAGAGACCGGCACCGGAGATGTTCAGAGAAATTTTAGTCATTTTCTCAGAGAACCTTTTAGAAGGTTTGGGAACTTTTTGAGAGAGAGAGTATGAATGCCAAAGATTTCTAAGCGTAAAGAAATAGAAGTGGGAATTCATCCACTATTTATAGGGATGTTGAGTTAATCAAGGCGTTGAGTAATCCGTTTTGCCTCGAGATTCTCAATCGATAAAGATTCTGACATTTATGACACATACGGCGCATGTATTTTCTAATTATAGCCTATACGTCATCCTAGGTGGCTATTTAATTCGCGTGCTTTGCATTAAAGTTTGCAACGGCTCTTTACTCAGTGTTAAGAATTTCAGGCGTTTAAAATTCTGAGTAGTCAGTGTTATGCAGAGGAATCGATCTTATGCGTAGTAACTCATCTTGAGATAGATACTCAGCATATATATATTTATCTACTCAGCATGTAATAGCACAAATCATTCAGCATGGTAATTTGAGTTTCATTTTACCTTTGGTCAGCCCTTGAGGAAATGACTCAGCGGCTGTTTCTTGGTCAGCGGGTGCTGAGTGTGGGTCATCCTCGGTCAGCGGCTGGTATCTACCTGCAGGGTTAGTTTCATCGAACTCAACATGTACCGACTCTTCTAAGACTTGAGTTCGTTTATTGAAAACTCTGTATGCTTTGCTGTTTGTTGAGTAGCCTAAAAAGATAGCTTCATCAGCTTTTGAGTCAAACTTAGCTAGGCTAACTTTGGTATTTAAGATAAAACATTTACAGCCAAAGGCATGAAAGTATCCAATGTTGGGCTTTCGTCCTTTCCAAAGTTCATAGGGGGTTTTCTTTAGTATAGGTCTAACTAGAGCCCTATTAAGAATGTAGCACGATGTGTTGACAGCTTCTCCCCAAAAGTACTTTGGAAGCCTATGCTCACTCAGCATTGTCCTGGCTATTTCAACCAAGGTTCTGTTTTTCCTTTCAACAACCCCATTTTGTTGAGGCGTTCTAGGAGCAGAGAAATTATGGTCAATGCCGTTGGTTTCACAGAATTCAACAAACTGTTGGTTCTTGAATTCTCCACCATTATCACTTCGGATGTGAGCTAACTTAAGGTCTTTATCATTTTCAAGTTTTCTTACTAAATTTGAAAACGTCTCAAAGGTTTCATCCTTGCTACTCAGCAAGATGATCCAAGTGTACCGAGAAAAGTCATCTACAATGACCAAGGAAAATATTCTTCCACCCAAGCTCAGCGGCTGGACTGGACCGAAGAGATCCAAGTGTAGTAACTCTAATGGACGCTTAGTTGAGACAATGTTTTTACTATGAAAAGATTGTTTGGTTTGTTTTCCAGCTTTGCAAGCGTGGCATAATTGATCTTTTTCAAATTTCAGTTCTGGCAGTCCCTCAACCAATTGCTTTCTTGCCAATTTGGCCAGGAGGTCCATCTTACATGACCAAGTCTCCTATGCCATAGCCATGAATTTTCTTCCTTTGACACTAAGCATACAATTTTTGAAAACTTCTTTTCCAAGTCCAGCATAAAGACATTATCAATACGAGGGGCAGTTAAAATTAACTCATTTGTTTTACCCTCGAATATTTTACATCCAGTGTCATCAAATATAACTTTTCTCCCATTGTCACATAGCTGAGCTACGCTGAGTAAGTTATATTTGAGTCCGCTGACTAGGGAGACTGACTCAATAGTAGGATTACCACCAATGGTTCCTGACCCTACTATCTTACCCTTCTTGTTGTCTCCAAAACTTACACTTCCTCCTCGTTTACGCACAAACATGATGAACTGAGTTTCATCACCAATCATATGCCTTGAGCATGCGCTGTCAATGTACCACATCTTTGAATTCTCAGCACACCTCAGGCTTACCTGCAATATAGCTAGTTACTTTTAGGTGCCCAATTCTTTTTGGGTCCTTGCTTGTTAGGTTCAACAGGTAAAGCATCATATTTCATTTTATGACGACATACTTGGACAGTGTGTCCATTCTTTCCACAGAAGTCACAGCTGACCTTCCGTTTAGTATGTCTCACTGACTGGTCAGCACCCCAGTGCTGAGCATGCCAGCACACCTTTGTGGTGTGTCCTTTCTTCCCACAGAAGTCACACTGGACATTCCGCTGAGGATTCTATCTCTACTGACTAGTACTTCGGTACTCAGTTTTCAGAGGAATGTTTCTTTTATTCGGAACCTTAAGTTGGTTCTGAATTGATGTGGCATCCTTTCTCAGTTTCTTAGAATCTGATTGGACCTCAAAGACAAACTTTTGCATAATTTCTACATTACTATGCAAAGTTGAGTTGTGCTGGAGAAGATATCGTAGGTCACTCAGTTTGACCTCCTCAACCTCGTCACATCGCCTGCTGAGTGCTCTAACCTTTTTATTACACTTTTTGACAAGTGTATAGAGGTCACTCAGTGCATTAACCATTTCATCTCTGAGCAAGGGTAGTGATATTACCTCAGTTGAGTGTTCCTCATCGTCAGATGCAATGGAGGGGTCAGCATGCTCAGAAACACATGGCTCAGCAAGTTCGTCAGCCATGAAACAAATCTTTGCTGACTCAGTGGCATCAGCTTCTGATGATGAAGACTCATCACTGTCGCTCCAAGTTGCCACTATTGCCTTCTTGCTGTTCTTTCTTTCTTTCCTCAGCGTGGGATAGCTTGACTTGATATGGCCAGTTTGATGACATTCAAAGCATGTAATGGGCTTTGAGTTGTCCTTCTTGTACTTGTTGTCGCTGGACTCAGCTTTATACTTATCAAACTTCTTATAAGGCTTCTTAGAATATTTGTCATTCTTTCTGAACAACCTCTTCATCTTTCTAGTGAACATAGCCATTTCTTCATCGTCTGTTGAGCTCCCATCAGTGGAGTCAGCTTTCATGACAAGAGACTTTTGCTTCTTGTCTTCAGACTTCTCCTTCACCTCGAAGTTCTTCATTGATATCTTGTGGGTCAGCAGCGAGCCAATGAGTTCATCATACTTGTAGGTGGTTAAGTCTTGAGCTTCCTCAATAGCAGTTTTCTTTGCTTGTCAGCTTTTAGGAAGACTCCTAAGAATTTTCTTGACTTGCTCTTCCTCAGTGAAGATTTTTCCAAGTCTCTTGAGCTCGTTGATGATGTTTGTGAACCTTGCATTCATGTCAGAGATACCTTCATCATCAATCATTTCAAACAGCTCGTACAACCTCATGTGCTGGTTGACCTTGGATTCCTTCACCTTATTGGTTCCTTCATAGGTGACCTCAAGCTTCTTCCAAATCTCCTGCGTTGACTCACAACCTGAAATCTTGTTGTATTCTGCAACATCTAAAGCACAGTGAAGCATGTTTATAGCCGGAGCATGATTTTGTAGCTTCTTGAGATCATCCTCTGTCCATTTAGTCTCAACTTTGACAACCGTTTGGCCATCAACAGTTTCAACAGGAACAAATGGGCCTTGGACTATAGATAGCCATGCACTCATATTTGTTGCCTGAATGAAATTTTTCATTCTATTCTTCCAGAAGGTATAGTTAGACCCGAAGAATAGAGGAGGCCGAGTTATGGACAGACTCTCAGGCAAATCTGAGTTGTCAGATTTCCTGGAAGAAACCGAGTGCTGTTCTCAGCCATAGTGGGGATCAGCTCAAGGTAGTTAAACCTTGCACAGTGAGCTTTTAGGCTCTGATACCACTTGTTAGTCCCTTATAACGTGACAAGTTAGTTCCAAGGGGGGGGGATAGAAACTATTTTAAAATTTTGTCCGTTAAGGCTGACTTCTTTTCTTATGAAAAGGTTTACACAGCGTCACTAAGTAGATTTAAGACACAATCTTAGTCAACTTGTGACTAAGTCGGCTTCTTTACTTGAGTCAGGAAATAGCACTTAGAGTCTATTCCTGAACTCAGCTTCTTAGTAAACTTAACTCAGCATGAGTTCTTTACTTAGTCAGTTTTCATAGCAAGCAATATATATTGAAGGAGTTTAAGGGTTAGAAAGATATTACTCAGCAGACTTATCCTGGTTCGGCCTCTCCGCCTACGTCTAGTCCCCGGAACTCGTTCCGAGCTTTTTGAATTCTCTACTGAGCTCTTTAAAGGTAGAGCACGGAACCTTTTACAAATAGAAGCTGAGTATAACAAGAGTACCTTCCTCTATACCTCTACTCACTCCTATATCTATGCTGAGTTCTATAACCGAGTACTCAGCCTCTCCTTTCTATTCTTCTAGAAATGATAAAGTGTTTGTCCTAAACAACAATTGCTAAGACACTTTAGATGATTGAAGATCACTCTAGACTTTTACACAATAATTTGGAAATTGGTGTAAGGTATTTGCTTTGCTTTTCTCACAGAAACTTCAAGTATGAATTTGGTCAGCGTTTTGACTAATTGAAGATCTGCATCGATTGAAGTAAATGGATGGCCTTTATATGTGACACTTGAGGCACCTGGTCATTTCGAATTTCGAAATAACCGTTGGAGGGAAACGGCTTCCTGTCATTGTCACTCTGGGCGTGCTCAGCGTCGTTGGCCAATAGGATTCATGCATCTTCTGTCTTCGTTAGTCTTCGGCAGAATGTTTCGACATTTAAGGAAAAGTCCACGAGACAGCTTTCTGCGCCTTCTGAACTTTTCCCAAAGTAGAAATACTTTGTCTAGAAGTTGAACATTGTCTGCCGCTGTCCAGACTGCTTTGTCGTCCAACTCAGCAGCTTCATCTTGAAGCTTTTGCCACGAAGGCTTCTCGATCCTTCTCTTGCTGAGTCGTCGTTTTAGTTGATACGACTTCGTTTTGAAATCTTGGGCCGAATGGTCTTGATGTGTTGACTTGAGCTTGACTTCCACTTTATGGGCCTTTGGGCTTTTTAATCTCAATGTCTTATACACAATTAAACTCAACATTGAACAAACACATTAATGTAATAAATCAAAGCATTTAAATTTAATGTGTTAGAATATTTTTATCATTACTTAAATAATTTTGTCAAATCAAAATCATGTGGAAAGGTGTTTCAACATATGTGCCTTCCATTAATGGAACAGCAATTAACCTTCCCTTAGCCGGCTATAAATAGGGGAAAAAGAAGCTCAAGTTATCTGGTTTGTCTTTTTAGTTTTGTTTCCTTTTGCCTTTTCTCTGCATCCTTGCTCTGCGATTTTTTCGGCGAAGAGTTTGCTGGTGTTTATGATGTTTTCAATGAGGATTTTTTAGGTCAGTCACTTTTCTTTTTTTCCGTGCCTCTCCCCCCTTTTTCGTTTACCCCTTAGGGAAATTTTAGATGAGTTTTGGTAGATCATGTCCGCCAGTGAGTTGTCTGGCTCAAGAAGTCCTTAAGCGGAGGTGGAAGTTGATGCGGTAGAGCATGGTGTGTCCGGCCAAGAAGTAGAGGATACAAAGATTTCATCAACTTCTGACGTAGTTGGTAAGAAGAAGAAAAAAATAGCCTAAAATTCCATCAATGTTGTCGCGTCATGGTGGATGGATTGTTAGTGAGAACAGATGGGTGGTGACTATTGGGAGGCCGAAGTGTACATGAAGATTGGCTTAGGTGCAGGCGTTGCGTTTTTGGACGTGGGGGAGATGGTGTAGCCTCGAGGGTTGGGGAGGAATAGTTAGTCAACTGGACTAAGATATGAACCGTTTAAACGCAGGAATAGATTTGCATTTCGGCATCGTGTTTGGCAAAGCGACGATGTTCGTAGGGGCGGATATAGGGGGCCCGGGCCCCTCCGACTGTCGAAACCACCATGACTAGGGGTGGTTCCGGCCCACCTGTCTCCAAAAAATTTGAGGATGTGATGTGCTAAATTAGTGATTTGATTAAACTTTGATTGAGTATTTGATAAACTAGGCATTTGACCTAGAACTTTGATTGGATATTTGATAAATTGGGGATTGTTATATGATTAATACAAAATTAACTCATTGAGGTTGTATTTAATTAAGGTTCAGAGTGGTTAATTAATTCATTGAGTTTGTATTTAATTACAAAATTCAACTAGATTAATATATAATAGGCGATAAATTTCTCAAAGTTTGTTAAAAAGCGACTCAATCTTACTTTTGTAGTCCAAATCTAATTTAATTTTGAAAATTTTTATATTGGTACGTTAAAATTGATTCTGGACCACTCATATGATTTTTTTTACGTACGCAAGTATAAAATTACCCTATATAAATCAATCCAGTTTTCACCACTGGTTGTTCAAGTATCCACCGTAAATATAATCATTGTAGGCGGGCAGACAAAAAGCGGAGACATAGCTGGATGAAGAAAGTGAAAAAGATGAAAATATTCAGAAAATACAAAACTATAGATGGATCACACGAGTTATTAGAAATGTGTGACAATAATATTTAATTGGCTTAATACATTTCCAGCCTTTTAAGTTGTAGATGGATCACACGGTGAGGCGTGATAGCCACACACTCGTTGTTAGAAAGGTAAAAAATAGCCTTTTCCCACCCTCAACCCATGAAAGGGCATTTTCGTCATTTCACGGAGTTAGGGGTGAAAATTTGAAGCTGGGTATAACAACACCCTAATTAATCCCTTCAATTTGTTTATTTGGAACAAATAATCTCTCAAATAGGTTAATATTTGTGATTTTAGGAGTTTTTTTTGTGCCCTTTAATTAATTTATCAGTAGATTAGTTAGATGTAGCAACCGATATTTTGGAAATATTTTATTTCTGATGTAATATTATGTTGAATGTTTTTTGGATTTTGGGGTTATTTGTTCCAAATAAGCAACTTGGAGACTTATTTGTTTAAATTGAGCAATTTGAGAGGTTATTAGGGATAACAACGGTTAGGGTACCCGCGGGTAGTGCCAATCTCAATCCCAAACCCTTACCATTTTATTTTTTAATTACCCGTTTTATTATCCTAACGGGTATACTTTTTGCATCTCATACCCTTCCCATTTAATTCACGGGTACCCTTACCCGTTAAGAATTAATAAATAAAATAAAAAATATTACGAATTTAATAAAGTATAAATTTAATAAATCATCTATCTAAAAATTGAACAAATTGAACCTTAATCAACAAGAATAAAGTAACTTAGTGGTATCGCTCAATAGTTAAAGAACAAAAAGTTGGGGTTCGAATCTCACATCTTATGTATAAAAAATAATAATGTTCTTTAATATATAAACGAGTTATAATGGGTAACGGGTACCTTAAGGGTATTCTCATACCCGTCCCATTACCCTAACGGGTAATGGTTTTGATCTCATATCCGTCCATACTCTTTTATACAGGGTATGAGTAGTCTCCTTAAGAACGAGTAGTATCGGGTACCCACGGGTATAATACTAATTGTCATCCCTAGTTGCAGTAAGTTTAGAAGGTATTAAGCCTATTTAATTTAATTTTTCTAATATCTTTATTTTAGAGTATAAACATAATTGTATAGTTTGTAGGTCATAGTATGGTGATCATTTGCCAACTAGAGAGAATAGTGGATGGATGCCTTTTTGTGTGTAGGGTACCCCTTCAATTTTAGGTGTGATACTCTTACCAAAATGTCCTACCATTCTCACCATCTATTTTATTTTATTTTTTTCCTTAATTATTATTAAAAATATAAAAGAATGATAAAATAGTGTTTGGTTGGATGGATAGAAAGAGAAGAGTAGATGGATAAGATGAAAATAATCTTTTTTTCTCTCATTATTAGCAAACAAATTTAATCATCTAAAGATTGAAAAAGAATAACTCCAACTTGTTGGAGATTTTTTAGTTGGCTTAAAACATGGCAAAAAGCATGATTAAGGGGTTAAATGCATCATTGGTCACTGAATTTATTTATTTGTTTCAAAATGGTCACTCAATTTCAATTTGGCTTAATAAAATCACCTAACTTTGTATTTTATCTCAATTAGGTCATTCCGACGATTTCAGTACTTAAAAGGCATCAGAATGATGACATTGGTGACACGTTAGCATGAGTCAACTCAGATCTCTGATCGAATCTACACATGATATCCACGTATGCACCACCTGGTTGTCACGTATAGGTTATTTTTACGAAAAAAAGATAAATTTTATTGACTTATGCTGATGTGTCAGCCATGACATCTTTCTGATGCCTTTTAATAATTAAAATCGATGGAGTGACCTAATTGAGATAAAATTCAAAATTGAGTGATTTTATTGAGACAAATTGAAACTGAGTGACCATTTTGAGACAATCATGTAAATTCAGTGACCAATTGTGCATTTAACCCCATGATTAAATATAAACCATAATCAATTATTTTTCCATCTTGAGTCTTTCATCATTGATTCTGTTATGGATTCGGCCCTTTGAACTTTTCCGTCGAGTTTGGACGGCACGCATTGTTAGGACGATTCGACCTATTGCAGTGGACGAATAAAAATAAGAGTTTATTGACTATGATAGATAGAGAGTAAAAAGTAATTTTTTTATAGAAATTAATTTCCAATAGGTTCTTCCAAACTTAATCTTTTCCTCTCCCATTTTCGGCATTACAATCGCCAAATCGATCTTCTCCTTTACCAAACTCGAAGAAAAAGTTCAATAAGGACCAAATCTATAACAAAATCAATGATTAAGGACTCAATGTGGAAAAATAATTGATTAGAGGTTTGATCTTTAAAATAAGTAAAGTTCATGGCTTAATTATGTTTTTTGCCTTAAAACATTTAAACTCCTTTAAATTTGGCTAAAAATATCGATTGACTTTCCAAACTTATACAATATCTCATTAGCTTTCTGAATGTAAAATGTTATTCACCCGATAGTATTTAAAGTTATTATCCCTCTAAAATTATTTAAAGTTATTTGTTAATTATCTAAATTTGATTAAAATGATATATGTTTCAATTTATCCAAATCATCTCTTATTTTGACACGTGGGCCTGTTTTATTCAGCTGTTAGCTAATAGCTGTTGCGGTTGTTGTTAGCTGTTTGCAGTTGCATAAGCTGTTAGTTGTTGCTGTTAGCTGTCTGCTATTAGCTGTTTAATTACTAGTGTTTGGTAAAATTATATTGAACTGTTGCTGTTCAGATTTAAAATGTCTAAAATGGACATGTTTTAAATTAATCAACGATGAAATTATAAAAGGAAAAATGTGAAAATGCGCATAACGTTTACAACTAGAAATAATTTTACTCTTAATGTCTAAAATGGTGCAATTTTACCCATAACGCTCGCAATTAAGAGCAATTTTACCCCTAACATTGGCAAGTTAGGTCGATTTCACATATTATTAGAAAACATAAATATTTTATTTCTTATTATATACCAATTGCACATACCAGTAGTTCTAAAAAAGATATTTCATATTTTTGTGATTTAATAATAAAATTAAAAATTAATATTTATAAATTCGATAAAATGTCGGAAATTTTTTGTCCAACTTGTACAAAAGATAATATTGGAGTATTTTTGCACCTTATCCTATTATAAAATAAAAAATGTGTTACACAAATTCATAAAAATAATCCATATAAAAAATAAAAAATTTATTGAACGCAACAAAATCTTGTTTTCCGATAATTATGTTGTAGAAATATAAATAATGTTAAAGAATAAACATATTTTGTGGAAATAAGAAGGATAATTCTGTCAATAACAACTAACTACAAACGGTTGTTTATGAAAAGCTCCAAATAGGAACTTTTCGTGAAACGCTCCAAAACGCTGCAGTTTTCAGAAAAAATGCTAAACGCTGCGGTTATATAAACCTAACCAAACGCTATATTTCCTGCGGTTTGGAGTGAAACGCTAAACGCTCATCCGAAAAGCTGAAACAAACACCCTCGTAAACTTAAAAGAGTTCATCATGTCAATTTAAGTAATTTTAGGAAGTTAACGAGACAATATGTAAATTTAAGGGACCAACTTTTTTTTTTTGAATTAAGAAAATAAAATGTCTAATACTGTCTCCACAGTAGAAATTTCAATTTATCATTTTCAAAATATTTTGTGGAACTTTTTACTTGAAAAGGTAAAAATAAATTAGAATTCTACTATTAAAAATAAAATTGAATTAAATATCATAAATTAAAGTGTAATTCATTTATTAATCTCTATACTTTTGCCTATACATTGTTAAGTCATTGATATTTGGTTTATTCACTAATTTAGTCCCTTAAATATTTGAATTATTAAACAGTTTAATCCCAAGATAAAAGTTAAAGATTAAACAATTTGTTTGTAGAACATAAAAACTAAATGATGTGTTAAGTAAAAATATAGAAACTAATAAATTATTTACTCTAATTAAAAAATATTGATATTACCTCAAGGATAAAGTTAGTTATATATCCTCTAAATAGATTTTTTTTAGCGTTTTATTTACGTGTTTTGCACTAATTGATACAATCAGTCAATTTTAAAAATAAAAATCTTGATCTTTTTTTTTATAAATTTGGGGATGAAATATTTTGAAACTCAATAAAATATTTATATTCTTTCAAATTTCCATTAATCCGAATAAGATGATATCAATAAAATATTTATATGTGATACGTAATTTTGATATAGGTTACCGATGTATGATAATAAACTCTAAAAATAGAATAGATATATAACAAGATTCATGATGGACTAAAGTACGTGGTTAACATGGTGGCTCTAAACATAAGCTAGAAGTGCGATCACCAGGAGCGGAGATACGGGTAGGCCTCTAGGGGGACATGTCTCCGGTTATCGGAATCACCCCGATTATGGATGGCTTCGGGACCTTGGCCGCCAGAGTCAGTCTTACAATGAATAGTTTCAATCCCATGTCACAAATTAAGATTAAAGTGATTAATTAGTTCATTGAGTTTGTATTTGATTATAAAATACAACTTGATTAATATATGGTAGGGGATAAATTTCTCTAGATTTGTTCAAAACGATTCAATTTTACTTTTATAATCCAAATCTAACTTAATTTTATAAAGTTTTATAGTGTTACGAAAAAATTAGTTCTGAACTAGTCATATGATTATATATATATATATATATATATATACGTAAAGAAAAAATTGAGTGCGTTTGATTTGGTAAAAATAACAAATTTTACGTATACATGTGTAAAATTTGCCTCCAAACGGACTAATCATGTATTCACCATTAGCGATCGGCTATGCAAAAGGCTAAAAGGGGGGCAAAAAATCTTTTTTATATATAAACTGTCACTATTCTTATTTCGTTTAGGGTCCAAAAATTATCATGAGTGACTCAAAGATTAAATGTTTTGGGATAGTTTGTTTGACTTTTCAGTTCGAGGTTCGTCAGGTACCTTTTAGATGGGTTTTCTCATTAAAATTCGAACTTGAAATATCTAATTTAAGTGACTTGAGATCCTTAACTATTCAACCAACCTTAATTGGTAGTAGACCTGGCCATGGGCCAGGTTGGTCCGGATCTGTCGGGGTTTTAGGTAAAAAATTTCAGTCCAGGCCCAGCCCGCTATTAATTTAGACGGGCTTGGACCGGTTTGGGCTCGGGCTTAAAAATCAAATCCCAAACCAACCCATATAAACCCACCTAAATATATATATATATAAAATTTTTAATTATAAAAAATAAATATTTAATATATCAATTTATTAATTAGTATTAATAGGTGGGTCGGATTGGACCGATCTGTGTTATTTTTATTAATTCCAAGCATATCCAAAAAATAGACGAGTTTTAAAGGATATGGATCAGACTGAACCTAAGTTCAATTTTTATTGTCCTAGCTCCTTGGACCCGTGGATAAGTCTAATTGGTAGCGACGAGAAGGTTAATATTTCATTTATGAAGTAAAATTGATTTTTTTTTTATCCTTTTTTTTAATGAAAAAAAAAAGATAAAAAAAAGGAAGAAAAAGTTATAAGTGACGTAAGCGTGGGCGTGGGTGGGGGGTAGGCTGGCTGGCTTACGTATGGGGTTTTTTTAACAGCTGGGGCCCAAGTTTGATGATGGAGTAGGCATAGATGGACCAATCAGATCATCTGGACCGTCCATTTAACTTGGCCTATCTCTTTCGTGAATTGGGGGGCATATGTAGGGTGGGGTCCCATGAGACCAACTTTGGAATTGGGATACTTAGCCGGTGGGGTCCGCTGTTTCGATGCTTCGAGATATGTTATTTCTGTGGGACCTACTGACCCCAGTGGACTAAAAATTAGTAAAATATATATTTACAATGATTATTGGTCATAAAGTAGGAAAAGGATAACCATTTTTGTCTTATTATTTTTATTTTTTTAGGGGCTAAATTACACTATCGCTACTGAAATTTACACTTTTTAATATAAATAATAAAATAGATTAAAGATTTAATTATATTCTAATAAATTTAATTTTTGAAATGTTTTATTTTAAGATAATTTAGGTGTTACTTGGTTAGGAGGTTAGGAGAGAAAGTGGATTTTTAAAGAGAGAAAATTCAAAAAATATAATTTTGGAAAATAAAAAATGCAATTTCATGAAATTTTTTATTCTGAACAACTTTAATTCTTTAATATTTTTATTTTGAGACTGTTAACAATCATTTTGAAGAATTAATTAAAGTTGAGTGGCCACCGGTGTTAAAAAAAGTTCAATGGTTATTTATCGTTAAGAATTGAAGTTCAATGGCCATAATGTTAAAATAAGTAAAGTTCTGTAACTAATGAGTGTAATTTGCCCTATTTTTAGGGATAAAGTATAAAAAAACGCCTAACGTTTACATCCAGAACCAATTTTACCTTTAACATTTAAAATTATGCAATTTTACCCTTAACGGTAGCGATCAAGAACAATTTTACCCTAACATTGACAAGTTGTGTCAATTTCTGACATCATTATACATCACAAATATTTTGTTCCTTATTTTGCACCAATTACATATCCGTTCTTTATAAAAAAGATTTCATATTTTTTTATAATTTAATAATAGACTAGAGATTAATATTTTAATTTTGGTAAAATATTTGAACTTTTTTTTTTGTCAAACTCGTACTATATTTTTTTCAAAAAATTAATTTTGTTTACGTCTAATCATATGTTTGTGATCTATTATTAATTAGTGATAAAATGACGCATAGATGGAACATAGATGACAAGGTTAATGATCGAAAAGATAATTTGATAAATTATTTTTCAAACTGACCCAATTTATCAACGTTGAAGGGTAAAATTGCTATTGATTGTCAATGTTAGAGATAAAATTGTACCGTTTTAGATGTTATGGGTAAAATTGCTCGTGGTTGTAAACGTTATAGGTATTTTTGCACCTTATCTTTTTTTTTATTAAGATAAAGGTTAAATATGATCTAACTTTTTAAAGTAAGATTAATTTTAATCCAACCTTACTAATATTTTAAAAGGATTGATTTGACTATTATTTCACTATCATATCAGAACTTTCAAACAAGTTTATTAATAAACTGAATTAATTTTTTGTACGTTTAATCATATGTTTGTGATCTATTACTAATTAGTAATAAAATTATGCATATATGGAGCGTAGATGACACGATTAATGACCGAAAAATAATTTAATGAATTATTTTTCAAATTGACCCAACCTATCAAGAGGGTAAAATTGCTATTGATTGCCAAAGTTAGAGGTAAAATTGCATCATTTTAGATGTTAAATATTTTTAAACAAGCTCAATTTTATCTTATGTTACTGAATTTTTTTTTTTTTTTTTTTTATAGTTTACCGGATTTTCAGACATCTTTTAGATGGATTCTCTCCCAATTAAAGCTTTATGTATACGCTAAGAGTCGAACTCAAGATATCTAGCTTAATCGACTTGAGACCTTTAAACACTCAAGCCAACCTTAATTGATAAAAATTCGTTTGACTGTTATTTAACTATTACATGAGACCTTTCAAACATCAATTATTATTTGAAAGATCTAGTGTAACAGTTAAATAACAGTTAAACCAGACTTTTCAAATTTTCAACAATGTAAGACTAAAATTTATCTTGCTTAAAAACATGTTTAAATTTAGATAATTTCGTAGCGTTAGGTTTAAATTTGGATAATTTTGTATGCTTAGGCTTAAAATCATTTTATATCTATACAAATATACAACAATGGAGATTTACTCCGGGATTCAATGTTTGTGCATACAACTCCATTAGCTTGTAAAATTAAGGGTAAAATATTCAGCGGTCCCTAAATTTCTACCTATTACACTAATTAATCCAATTTTAAAAAATAGATTATAAAGTCCCTAATTTTTTCAAAATCTAACCAATTAGTCATTTTGTATAAAATTGAACTTTTAGAATAACAGAATTAAGGACAAAATGTCTTGATTTTGTAAAAAAGACCTTATAATGTAATGTTCAAAATAGAAGTACCGACTAGTGTAACATGCAGAAACTCAACACGACTAATAAAACAAATATGAATTTCATTAATTTTATGAAAATAAACGGAATTCAACAATCTTTGTAACGCAAACCTTAAACTAACTTCAATTACCGTCGGTGTATTTTACCCTCTTTCTTGTTAATCATTTTATATCTATAGAAATATAGAACAATGGAGATTTACAAAAGACCGCTCCTGGATTCAATATTTGCACAGACAACTCCATTAGCTTATAAAAATAAGGGTAAATTATTCAACGGTCCCTAAATTTCTGCATATTACACTTATAAAGTCCCTAATTTTTTCAAAATCTAACCGATTAGCCATTTTGTATAAAATTAACAGAAGTCAGAACGGAAGGTCTAAGTTGATTTTGAAAAAGTAAGAGACTTTATAATGTAATGTTCAAAATAGAAGTACAGACTAGTGTAACATGCAAAAAAATCAACACGAATCAACACGACTAATAAACTATCTTCTGTATCAAATCAATATTCCAACAAGTTTTTGTATAAAAATTGACCGAAATAACTATACTGAAATCAAATATAAATTTCATTGATTTTATAAAAATAAACGAAACTCAACAACTTTTGCAACGCAAACCTTAAACCTCAATAACCGTCGGTGCATTTTACCCCTCTTTCTTGTTAATCATTTCATATCTATACAAATATACAATGGAGATTTACAAGAGACCCCTCTGGGATTCAATGTTTGTGCATACAACTCCATTAGCTTGTAAAAATAAGGGTAAATTAATTTCTGCATATTACACTAATTAGTCCAATTTTAAAACATATAGATTATAAAGTCCCTAATTTTTTCAAAATCTAACCAATTAGTCTATTTTGTATAAAATTCAACTTTTAGAGCAACAGAATTCAGGACGGAAGGTCTAAATTGATTATGAAAAAGTAAGGGACTTTATAATGTAATGTTACCGACTAGTGTAACATGCAGAAACTCGACACGACTAGTAAATTATTTACCCGAAAAATAATCGAAATTTAAATGGTTAGATTCTCTTGAATTGCAAGGAACGAACCAGTAATATTTCCACCAACATCAGGGAAAGTTTCACAGCCAGGAATAGGTGTAACTTTCCCTCTTCTATCAACTTCAACTGGGTATTTCAGAAGATGCCCTCTCATATCAGTAGCAATTTCTCCAACAAATTGCTTCCAATTCACCTCTCCGATACCTTTCATTCTTTTTACGCATTCCAGGCTTTCCGGCCGGGTGAAGCAGTCTTCAACTGTTCCGGTATGTTCTGCCCACAGCGACATTCGATATCCGTATATCTATGAAAAAGTAGAAACAACCAAAGAAATGGCGAATTAGTTGCTAGATTTAAAGCATTGTTGCGTAGGAATGAAAAACGAATTTAAAGTTCCTCTTTGCTGATTGTGCAAATTTTCCGGTGTTTTCTTGTTTAGTATTGTTGCGAAGGAGCAAAAAACTTCAGGTTAGTCAACGTAAAAACTTTACGAAGAAAGTGGGGTAAATTACACCCATGGCCAAAATTTACTCATTTTTACGGCATAGCGACTAAACTTCAAAATGTAACATAAAAGCCGGTCAACTTTACATTTTCTAACATTATAGCTACTAAACTTTAAGTAATGCCTCAAAATGACCATTAACGATCTCGAAATAGAAATGTTCAAGAAATAAAGTTGTCTAGAACGACATTTATCATGAAACCACATTTTTTATTTTCCAAAATCGCTATTTTTTGGAGCTTTCACTCTCCTAATCAAACAACATCTAAATGATCTCAAAACGAAAATTTTGAAGAATTAAAATTGCTTAAAATATCATCAATTTTTGGGATTTTTTATTTTAAGGTTATCAACAGTTATTTTGAGGCGTTTATTGAAGTTTAGTGATGATGATGTTAGAAAGTGTAAAGTTGAATGACTTTTATGTTACGTTTTGAAGTTTAGTGTTCATACGGTGAAAATGAAAGTGAGGAAAATGTTTTACCCTTTTGAAAAGAGTAAAACGTTTTCCCAAGCTTTTGGAACCATACTCTAATTCCAAACTTCCTTACTAGCCACCCACCACTTCTTCTTGTTTTCAAACACCGGAAACTATCTTATTTCCAACACAAAATTTTACGTTACCCAATATTTTTCAAAACACAATATTTTCTGACAAACAAACGGTGTCTAACTTACTTGTCCGTATGGATTAGATTGCTTCCTTGCCCAGGTATGATTAGGTTGATATGCTCCCATAGCGATTTCGGTATCTCTCGTACCCTCCATTGAACGCTGGTTTATATTTGCAGATCCGATTATCACATACTCATCATCTACTACCATTCCTTTCGAATGCACATAAATCATGAATCGCCTGCTTTTACGACTCAGTGCCTGCAAATGTGACTCAACTTAAGTAAATGGACTTCATGTATGCCGTGGAATCATGCAAATAAGCATATACCTGGGGGGAGTTTGCAGGAACAGCACTAGCCGAGTTTGTTATGTCGCAAGAATCTACAGACTCACGATTACCGAGGCAGAAGAAGTTCAAGTAATCCTGGGGACAGAACGCATTTTCGAGTCCTACCTCCACTAGAGCCTTGTAAATCGTTTCATACATCATTTGCATTGTTTTATGCTGCAGACGTTTAAGAAATTTAACACACGGCATCGTTAGATATATAATTGTTTCCGAAGTAACGATTATAGTCCGAATACAGTGAAATTTATAAACAAATATGTCCTGCATTCCTAAACAAAAGGGAGGAAGGAGGACAAGCTGGATCAAATGCACCTAAGTTCGACTTCTTACTCGCCATGTCAACTTTCCAGTAGGAATTTCACCGGATCCGACCATAGTGACTTTATTGATACAAAACTAACTCTAATGATCACCGACGCGCGAATGTTAAATTTTAGTGACTTTGGGTGCATTTGACCCAGAGAAGCTTGATACTCCATCTAGTCTCAAATATATGTCATTGAAGGTAATTAATGTAAATAATTAGAATTAAGGATAATTCCAAAAATAACAGTTGTGTCTGGGTATTTTTGTTGCAAAAAGAGGATCGAGGTTCTTTTATGTTTGCAAACAAGGACTTTCAGGTTGACATTGCTAAAAATGGTGGTTTTGGAAAATAAAAAACGTGTGCTAAATATGGTACTAAGCAAATTTAGTTCTTGAAATTTTCTATTTCGAGGACATCAATGGTCAAATTGGTAGTGTAAACCTAAAGGTCATTGGTTTTGCGAAATCGCGAGGACCTCATTCCTCTTTTTGCTACAAAAAAAACCAGACACTCATCTACAAATCAGCGAAAGCACAAGGGTTATTTTTTGAAATTATCCCTTCGAATTATTTTACATTAATTACTAACTCTCTCTCTTACCATAACTAAGGGCAAATTGGAGAAAAATTGCTAAAAAAAATTAGAAACGTCATATAAAAAGGACCAAATTGATAATCCTAAAAGGATATATATTTGAGACTGGAGGGAGTAATAGATTATTTCCCCAGAAGTAGAGAACACGAAAAACAAAGTTGAATATAGATTTAATTAGCAGTTCAGTAGCAGCCCACCTGCCAAAATAGAATTCTCTGTGTAGCAGCACCTGTTGGAACGCCCTCTGGCCACATTGGGACAACAATATAGGCAGCAAATCTCTCATTGGCCCTGATTTTTTCAGCAATCTTCAGAGCAATTTCCATTGGAATTAAATTATTAGCTCCTGCAAGACGAGATAGATCAGCATTTTGTGAATACAACCATTGAATTAATGATGAATATTGACATTGACAATTAACCGTAAAAATGATTCCTAAAACGTAGTAACTTCCTCACCCAAGTCTTTATATGAAGTCCAGTTGTATGAGGAGCCAATAAAATACTGATTCTCTATATATATAAAGTGCTGAGCAGCACGTATGGCCTTCACGTACGCGGAATGTATGCTCATGTCAATGAGGACATTCTTCCCGCACACCAGGTTCTGCAAAAGGGGGTTGTATTACATGCACAAATATATGCAAACAAGAATAAGAGAGTCAAATATGATCAACGAAATGTGTTCTCACCTTGCTTGTGGCTTCTCTTGGGTCCTTCGGGAATCCCCTAACCGAATTAGAATCTATTGAACGAAAGATCTGCATTTCCATAAACAGGGAAAACATCTATTAAGCCTAACGAGCTTCATACTAAGAAAAAAGCAATCAGCCGAACTCGATCGTCGACTTTCTAAGCAAGGTTTTGATCA
This sequence comes from Euphorbia lathyris, assembly GCF_963576675.1. NCBI lineage: Eukaryota > Viridiplantae > Streptophyta > Magnoliopsida > Malpighiales > Euphorbiaceae > Euphorbia > Euphorbia lathyris. The sequence continues at coordinate 5,165,453 of NC_088911.1, forward strand.
TATTACCTGAACATGCCAAGCTTCGGGATCGTTCTCACTAACAGAAGGAGCATCAAAAACTCCTATAATATCTGGAATTCTTTCGATCCTTAGCAGAGCATCATCATATGACATTTTCAGTTTTTTAATCCCATGGGGTTTTGCAGCCTTGAGCCAACGCTCCTCAAAATTGGTTAGAACGTCATATGCTGCTGGGCCGTCAATTCTAGAGTGCAAATCATGCCATGGTTCTCTTGGACTACCAGCAACATTACCCTGCTTTATTAATAAAATCACATTAGTAGAAGAGAAAAGCTGATTTCAGTTGTCAAAAAGTATACTTTTTTTAATAGGGAGCGGGCAGAGGCTATCAAGATCCACTGCTATGGGTGAGATTGGTTCAGTTCAACCGGAGATTTGAAAATCTCTACAATTATCAACAGTACAATTCGGTTCGGTCCTAAAGAAAAAATTAATGGTTCAACCCAATTTTGAATATTTTTATTCGAGTATTTAGTCCGTTTCCAGAATCTCCAATATTTGTGCTCAGTACTAAGCTATAAAGGGAAATCTCCAATATTTGAGTACACGGTTTTGGTTCAAGAATCTCCAAAATCCGTGCTCTGCCCTATACTACTAGGGTCCATGCTCTAGCTTTATGATCCCTAAAGTTCCACTGACTACATTTTTTGTGTATCATGAGTATGAAAAATTAACTATACTTCATAATGAAACAATTTACTAGATCACAATTGCAAAATAATGAGAGAGAAAATACGAAAGCTTACCGTGAAGGTTGGGTTGTGATAGTCATCTTTATGTATGGTGTCCAGCGTCCTAAATAAAGGATGATGTGGAGTATCGTATCGTCCATCACATAAATCAAGTCCGCCAACAAAAGCTATCATTTTTCTTCTGTTATTGCCTGCATCAGCATCTACAATTACAGTCTTCTGATGGTGTGTATATATAGTTCCAACTTCCTGATATTTATAGATTAAGAACAAATCTAGTGTGAGAAATTTCGAGTTTCCACGTGAAATTCTAAACAGTAAATATTAAGAATAAACAAAAGAAATGAAAGCTTCTTAGTATTTTTTAATGAAGCACTGATTTGAGAGAATGAGTTTCACTTCAATAAACCATAAGCTCATAGCTTCAATTTATGCGGGTAATCCCATACATAGAAGTTAAAAGAAGAACTATAAAAAAACTAAGCACAAATCGCGAAATGAAAGTAAAAAAGGAAGACCACTAATGTCATTGTCCTATATTTACATTATTAAGGAAAAAGGAGCCCATGAGGGCGAGCCTTGGCGCAACGGTAAAACGTTGTTGCCGTGTGACCAGAGGTCACGGGTTCGAGTCTTAGGAGCGGCCTCTTGCCAATTAAATTGGCAAGGGAAGGCTTGCCCCCAATACACCCTTGTGGTGGGACCCCTCCCCGGACCCTCGCTCAGCGGGGACGCGTAATGCGACCGGGCCGCCCTTTTTTTAAGGAAAAAGGAGCCCATCCAATTGCATCCTAAGTTGCGCGGACACTTCTCTTCAGTAGAGTTTCTGCATTTTGTGTCCGTGTCCGTGTCTGTTTTTGTTTGAAGGAAATTTTATGAAGGGTATGCTTTAGAAATAACGTTTCTTGTGTCAGTTTCTGTGTCCATGCAACATAGGTAACAGCAATAGAGCTTCACACTTTCAGTCTTCTTAAGAAGAGATACTCGACACTCCTAAAGAAAGAGTACGAGGTAGTCCAGAAATACAAGAAACAGGTAATTGAATACAACAGAAGCTTAACCCACGCATCAGATTCAATTAAAATATAACATAATATAGTCAAATAAAAGTGGACTATTTGATGCTTGAGCACTTAATTTAACTTGATGGACCAAACACTAAAAGGCTTCTAATAATTTGCAAAAAATTTCGCAATCTCAGCAGTTCAATGAAGAAAAAGATGCTTTAAGTATTAATGCAGCTCAAATTTCACTTTTATCAAGGATAAACTAACCCTCCCTTTGCCTGACCAGCTATGTTCTTATCAGTTCGCGTAATTTAATGAGTGGATAAACAATAGAAACTTTCAACAAAGCGAACTTTTTCATAGGCACATCAGATCAAGAGGAAATTGAAGATATTGTAAATATTAATACAGCTCAACTTCTGTTACAGAAAAACTAACCCTTTGTTTGACCCAACTGTGCTTTTTACCAGCAATGCGAGGACAAAGAAGTACTTGAACTGACGAGTGTTTGAAAAAACGACGGGTTTCTTCATCATGGGTTGCCATAATTCCATCCTGCGATAATCAATTTCGGAACTTTTAGTTCAAACTGTGACTTCCAATTAAATTCGAATGCAACATAACAGGAAAAGAATTAAAGGACAATATGACAACCATGAAAAATGGTAGTTGTTTCAATATTAGCATACAACCAAATTACACAATCAAGCAAATCGAATATTCTTACCGTTGTATATCCCAAAATGCTCCTTGAAGTTGGATCATCCCAAACAAGTAGCAGCACTCTTACACCTTCCTGAGACTTGGATCTCAGCAACTCTCCCAGTGTGACATTTGATAGCTGACCATTATCCCGAATCAGTCTAACTTTGTGCCATACTGACCACCCTGTAATGTAAATCAAACGCCTGGCATGACGTATTGCATCAAAAATGTCATGCCAACACTTCCCATGGACATAAGGCAACCCGTGATCAAGCATCAAGTTTGGAAGACACCCATCTGGAACATGGGCATCTTGATAAAGAGTCACTGTTCCACCTTTCCTAAGAGGAAAATAGGTGCCTGGTACACCGTGATAATCAGGACCTGCACCAACACCGTGATGGTAGATACTGAGTTTGTCCATTGGGGTGAACTGAATTGAAAGTTTCAATACTGCTCCAGGCTTACACGGCTTTCCACTGGCATTCAAAATAGGGTAAACTCCTTCAATTCTAGCTCCTGAATATATCTGTTCAACCGGAATGGCAACAACTCCTATCAACTGCGAACCAACGACATCACTGTCTTTAACGTAAAAATGAACTTCAGCAGCATGATGTGCAACAGGAACATAAAAATGTTGCATCCAAACAGGCTCCTCACTATTGCTAATAACAAAAGTTCTCCCAATTACAGCACCAGCAACAGCAATTGAAACATAAGGATCACTAGTGATTTTCCGGCTCATTTGTCCTTCAATCTTAGTGCCTATATTTCCTGGTAATTTATTGAACATATCTCCCAATGTCTTATGAAACATATCCATGTTTGGGAGGTTCTTAGCTTCATAGACACATATATCCAAATTCCCATGTAAAAGCAAAACCCTCAAAGACCCTTTCGAAGGCTGATAAGGCACAATTTGAGTATTCCTGCTCCTAGTTGATTCATTAAACGATCCCGAGTAGCCACCATAAACAGGAGGAGCAGCATAAATACTTGAAGAATCAACCCTACCAAAGTAAGCCCCCTCACAATTGCTAGAGAAGGAATCATTAGGATAGCCATAAAAATCATGTCTACCATGCTCCAAACTCGAAATTCGGAAACTAGAAGGGGATTCCGGCATAGATGGCTGTGCCCCAGGAGGTGAAGCCGGTGCAGAAGGACGATTAGTATCATTCAAATGCACTTTACTAAACAGACCATCCAACGGAGGGTAAGCAGAAGAGGAAGAAGAATTAACAGCATCATGAATCGGCGATGATCCAGTACCTAAAGAAGGGCAACTATCATGTCTTTGATAAATCCGACCGCTCTCATGCCCTAATTGCTGAGGATAAGGATACGGAAGAGGAGAAGAACTGTAACTGAAACTCCCATGATGTTGATGATTGACCAAAGGTGAACCTGGAATCGGCGGAGAAGAAGCAGAAGGAGAAGGCGGGTAGGGATACGGATACGGATACGGACTCGGATTCGGATACGGATACCCGGATTGCTGATGATGACTATAATCTAAAGGACCGGAATGACTCCTCGGCCGCGGCGGAGATGGAGATGGATAAGCGTAGGGAGTATTATTGTAAGCGTAGGGATAGGGTTGAGAGGGATGATTATATGAATCGGAATTAGGCGGTGGTGGATACGGATTATTCACCGGAGAAGGAGGAGGTCGATGATAAGGGTAAGGATATACATTATTATATGGGTATGGAGACGATGATCCGTAATTTTCCATTGAAAAATTGAAACCAAAATCAAATGCAGAAAGATATCAGAGATTCAATCTTTTCTTCTTCTTCTTCTCTATAGTTTCAAGCAAGTATGAATTTGAAACACAAAATCGATTACCTGATTTATGGGATGATGATTATGATGATATCTGAATTGCAGTTCTTGGAAACTTACAGAAGAAGAAAATACCAGTTTTCTTTTTTTGCTTTCTTCTGGTACAAATCTTACTCGGCTTGACAATGTCTTGACTTGGACCGGTAAAAGTTAAAAACAAATAATACATGCTTAATACATCATTTTGCAAACACCTCATCATGTTTAAAATGTCTTGCTTAATCAATATCCTATGGTTTTTTTTTTCTTTATAATGGAGGGACTAACCACTGGGAAACACCAAAAACATACCGACCTTTAAAGATCCAATAAGCTGCCATGTTCCCTTCCCGTAGGATATGAACGAGGCGCACCTCCCAATCTCTATCATATATAGATCACGGCACGCCATAATAAGCCAATAAAAACGATGTCGTTGAGCCACCTCATGACTAACAAGCCGAATTACTACCAACGTGTCCATTTCGAATACTACCTTGCAGTAATACCTAGCTCATGCGTACTTGAGGCCAATATCCTATGTTAAACGTTCACCGAATTCTGCGGTTCACTATCTTGCCCGAGTTGTGGATTCTGTGTCTATTCGTGGATGATACGGGCCTCTCATCGACTAGACGAGTGGTGGAAGAAGTCGGGACAAAGAGGCAACGCACCGAAGTAAAGAAAATACTCTTTATGTGCAAAACAGAGCCCACATGTCGCGTGGCTCTATTGAAAAGATCGTGATCCTTATTTTGGTAATCCACCCGCCGTGTGGACTACCAAAATCAACAACTATTTTTCGAATTAAAAGCTCACACATCGTGTGGACTATTAAAATACCGTCAAAGATCAATCATGCCCTCACTCTAGCTTTCCCCTAATTACAACTTTACCATTCCTTATTTACAACTCATGTCACTCTTTTACCTCTATCCGAGTTTACCACTTTAAGTTTTATCTATTTAGTTGTATGCATTTGCCCTTTTATGTAAATTGTCATTTAGGTTTTGAGATAATATAAATTCATCTTTTTTTTGTAATCACTTAACTTTTATTAATCAAAACTATATTTCTCTTTGAGAGCTTGTGTTAGGATTCATCCCTCCTACAATGGGGATTTCACGATTCCTACGAGTTTAGCCCGTGAATATTGAGATTAACTCATTCTAGTTTATCTAGAGAAGAAACCTCTTTATTGATTTACGATTAAATTCAACTCACTCGTCATTAATCCGTATTAGTGACATTCTTTTTGTTGATTCCAATTAGTAAAAGTTGGTTCCTTTAAAAAAATATTAATCACTCGGTTGTAAAAAAGCAAGTTGCATACGGAAGTTGTGTTGCACACACCTTATTATATAATTTACATAATAGATTAAAACATATTAAAAAAAGTTCTTACTTATCAACTATAAAACATATGTCATCTCTGATATTAGAACATCATACCTCAATCTTGGTTGTTTTTATTTTTTTGAAGACGCGTGCAACACAACTTTCGCATAACTTATTTTTTTACAACCAAATAATTAATTATTACATTTTAGGGTTAATTACATAGATGACATGTATTTTCGCCAATTTGTAGATGTGTACCTGTGGTATTTTTTGTTATAAATGCGACCCTGTGGTTTGCATCGTTACCAAAATCAAGACAAATAGAATGGATCTGTTAAGTGGATGACGTGACAGTGAGGTATTTTGGAAAAAATGATTTTTTTTTGTTTTTTTTTACTTTTCTCTCTTTTGTTCTTCCTCATTTCTTCTCTTCTTCCTCGTCTTCTTTTTTTATTTTTTTTAATTCTGGAGTTCCAAACGTTCTGAAAAACATCTGGAATTCTAGACATTGAAGAACTTCTAAAATTCTAGAAGTTCTTCACGTCTGGAAATTCCAGAATTCTTCACGTTTGAAAATTCCAGACGTGAAGAACGTCTGGAATTTCAGACGTTCTTCAATGTCAGAAAGTTCCAAACGTTGAACGTCTGGAATTCCAGAATTAAAAAAAAATAAGAGAAGAAGAAGGAAAGAGAGAGAAGTAAAAAAAAAAGTTAATTTTTTTCCGAAATTACCCCACTCATTTAACAATGTTAGGGCAATTGTTTTGATTTTGGTAACGGTGCAAACCAGAGAGTTGCGTTTGTAACAAAAAATACCACAAGTACTCATCTACTAATCGGTAAAACCACATGACATCTATATATAATGGGTAAATTACAAAACTAGGTTAAATGGGAGGCCCATTTACATATTTAACCCATTTACTCAACCTACTACATATCTAGACTGATTTTGTGTGACTTTCCCATAATACCCCTAACCTTCCCACTTCCCCTTACGCGAACGTTCTCTCCCCTCTTCTCCTTGGTTGCGCGAAACGGTTGGCAGCTCCTCCATTAATGATTCCAAGGCTTTTGATCTTTCTATCTTCCTTTAAATTGCACGAAATCTGCACCATTTCTCCAAATCACAATGTATTTCTCTTCTTACTCTCTTCATCTCTTGATTCTGCAACTTCCTAATCCTAGAAAACGAAGTCATGGTTCTTCATCTTCCATTTCCTGCTCGTTTCTTGGTTTCTTTCTTCTTGTGACCATCGAAGAAATGGTGATTCTACGTTATTTTGATCGTTTTTCCCAGTTTATCATATTATTTTCGTCGAAAAATGTAAGTATATACTGTTTTTCTGCATTTTTCCCATAAATCTAATTAGCATATGCGGTTTTCGCGAAGTCTGTGTCAAGAAATTTATCGATTTCACTTCGCGAAACGATGAATACGCGAAGTTTGCGAGGTAATTCGATAAATTTCTCTCGCAGACTCCGCAAAATCATCGTTTCACGAAGTCAGAGGGTCACATTTCTCCTCGCAGACTCCGCGAAATGATCGTTTTGCGAAGTCAGAACGTCGCATTCCTCCTCGCAGACGTCGCGAAATCATTGTTTCGCTAAGTAAAATCACCATCTTCCTTGCACATTTATGTTCGCATACTTAGCGAATCCTCGTTTCGCGAAGCCAAATCTTCCTTTTTTCTGCCTAACACGATTAATTTTTTCTGAAGGTGATTGAATACATAATATTCATTCCTGGAAGCCGGCGTGCTGGGGTGCCATGAGAGACATCCATTCCAAAAGGCCTGGACTTCCAACCATCGGTGGTGAATAGGAGCTTACACCGTGGGACACGTCCATCCCTTAGTGGTGAATAAGAGCCTATGTATCGTGAGACATCCATCCATCGGTGGTGAATAAGAGCCTATGTATAATGAAATGATTTATTAGGGGTTTATTGTGGCAATCCTGATTGAGGGTACCATGAGACACATCCATCCATCGGTAGTGTGTATTATGAAGTGATTTGTTAGGAGTTTATTGGGGTAAATTTCATCAATGGTGTATAACCTTTGCACCATTTCACATTTTGGTGTACAACCTTCATTTTGTCTCACTAATATGTACAAACTTGTGGGTGACCTCCTAATATGGTGTACAGCAGGTAAAAATGACCGGTCAATGGAAAGTGAACATTCCACCTCAGCATTTTTCACCCTAATCATTTAAAAGTGGGATCCACTATTTATGCAATTACTAAATTAACCTTATCCCTAATACAATTACTAAAATACCCCCATGCAACTCATATCTCCATCTCTACCTTTCTCGCCAAATCTTCTCTCTAGCTCCACTCTCTCTCTAAGAAGAAAATCTGAAATTTAGATACAAAATATTCAGAAAATAGAAACCACCGCGACTGCAAACCCCAATTAATTATATCTTTTGGTTTTGAATATTAAGCCAACAACAGAAATATAGATTATGCTTTATGGGTGTGGATCTGTTTCTGAGTATTTTGATATTAAATTCATTGATTAATACTCTTGAATATTGACGAGAAGCCATTTTCCAATCCATTCCATTTCTCATCATTAATTTCAATTCTTCATAACGTATTCGACTGTCTCTTTTCATTATACAGTTTGGCCCATACTCGGATTTTGCTGTCTGCTGAGCCGGTGTAGACTGTTCCATCGGCCGAGACAGCGACGGCATTGATTGCGTCATCTTGTGCTTTAACATACTCTAAACACTGGAGATCAGACGCTCTCCATATCCCATTAATAAATCAAGACATTATTAACGGCGAGGCAAGTGATCGGAAGGTTCGGCCGTGGTTGAAAAGAGTTTGTGCAAAGATGTGAGATGAGGTTGAGATTCTCAGGTGTTAGTTTTTTAGACGAAGGAAGAGTCTGGAGAGAGAGAGAGGTCGCACCTTAATTTCACGTTCTATGTTTCTAATTAGCAGAAAATTAAAAGTAGAGAGAGAAGTTGGAGTAAGAAGATAGAATATCACTACAGGAAAACAACTACTTAGCGACCGAAAGGATATGTTTTTAATTAGTGAAAAAGAAAAGGCTATGAAAGTAATTGTACATGTGTGGGTCAATTTTTTACTTTTTGACCGGTCAACCGGCTGATGTGGCACGTTGATTTTGTATTGACCGGTCATTTTTACCTGTTGTACACCATATTAGGAGGTCACCTACAAGTTGGTATATATTAGTGAGACAAAATGAAGGTTGTACACCAACGTGTGAAATGGTGTAAAGGTTGTACACCAAAGTGTGAAATGGTGTAAAGGTTGTACACTATTGATGAAATTTATCCGAGTTTATTGTGGCAATCTTGTTGTAAATTTTGATAATGTTATGATTTTAATGTTAGAATCCGTTGTTGTTTGATATTTTTTTGTTATATACCACTTCACGAATTAGCTTCAAAACGCATATACGCTTCGTATATGCTAATTAAATTCATCAAGTAAATCAAACATTAGTTTCTGCGAAGTCAGACGGGAGGGAGATAGACGCGCGTAAATATTAAAGGTATTATGGAAAAGTCACACAAAATCAATCTAAATATGTAGCAGGTCGAGTAAATGAGTTAAATAGACCTCCCATTTAATCCATTTTTATAATTTACCCATGTATAATTAACCCAACATTTCACACAAATTGAGTGACACTATCTATTTAAAAGTTCAGAGAGCCCGGGCAAATGATGAATTAAGCCAATAACATATGTATTTGTTCTCATTGTGGAGTAATCATTAAACATGTCACAAGCTTTGAAAAACTACAGAGATATGTTTGTAAATACATAAAATTATAAGGTTTATTTTTTTATTTGTTGTAACATATTTCTTAATGCCACGTGGGAACGATTTACTGGACGTTGAGATCACAAACCACCAAAGACATTAATTTGTATTCTAGTTTCCGGATTTCATTTTCAACTTTCATTATCATACCAAACATCATGGTTGCCAAATTTCTAACATGTTTACACTGAAAAATCTATTATATATATATATATAAAGTGTGGAACAAAAAATACACTTGTCACAATTTTAAAGTCTAAATTATATAATGTGGCACAATAAAGAGTTATTCTTAAGTGTAATTTTTATAGAATTTTAAATAAATTTTAAACAAATTAATAATATTAAAACCAATAAAGAATTTGAATTCAATCAATACTATTTTTTTTGTACAAAACTTTATTTACGGATTAAAATTAAAACTAATATTTTATTTAAGTAACTCAATTTGAAATATATATCAGATAGCATGTACTTTTTTCTCTCTATCATATCATATAGAATATTTTAAATTTATTATCTATTATATTTATCTATACACTTTTTTCTCTCAAATTTCAAACCATTTTTAAATTAATAATAGTAATATGTTTTAAGGCTATATCATATTTATCTATATTTCATATCCCGGCTCTTCCCTAATATTAAATGTATCAATTTAATCAACTTTATAATATGTTTTCCAATCAGATAATATTGACCTAACTAAAGAAACTACATTTTAGCAGAAATGGCTCCTCTTAATCTATCTTAATCTTCTCAAACAAATTTTTTGAGAAAACACTTGCTCACACCTTATATTCCTCAACAACTAGCCGACTGTTAATAGAATCCTAGCCTACAACAATCCCTCAGGATTAGGGTTTTACTCTCTCCAATTAAAACATGGTATCATGAAAAACTAATAGTGAGATGGAAAGCAAACTGTATTTGCTGAATCCCTAATCTTCTGCAGCTTCTCTATTTCCATCGATTTCGAAAACTGCTTGAATCCTTAAGCTATTATTGTTTCTCAATTAGGGATTCCATCTGTGGGGGCTGAGACTATTTCCATCTCCTCTATATTTCAATACAAACACTTACCTAAAGTTCAATTTTATTTCTTTTTTATCGTAATTGTGTTAATTGTTCAATTTAGTGTAATTGAGAAACTTGCTAACTACAAAATCTGCTGGTTCAATATACTGCAAGACGAAAAACCTAAGAAGAAGAAGAAGGAGGAGGAGGTATACTTGAAACGGATACAGAGGCCGAGCTTAGTGACAATTCAAACGATGATATCGATCTCAGTGACAAAAAACTGCTGGTTCAATACACTCCAGGAGGACAAAGCGAAAAAGAAGAAGAAGAAGGTACGTTTGAATAGACACCGATGTCGAGCTTAGTGCTTTATTGATGATAAAAACAATGATATCGATCTCAGTGACTATGGTAGTGATTAATTTTCAATTAAATTACCGTTGTTATATGTGCTATTGTTGATTTGTCTTTGGTGATATAGATTCTCACTTGATTTTAATCTCTTATTAGATATGCATGCCGACTACATATGCAAATCCTGATCTCTTATATCAGATTCTTTTCCTTTGAATTAGTTGATATTTTGATTCTGAGATTGGTTCTCATTGTCGATTCACAAATGGTAATCTCTTTCTTTTTAATTTTCTCATAGATTGACAATGTTAACCTTTATGATATAATTTTCATGGTTCTCTAAAACAGATGTGGTTTAGCCTGCAACTATTGAAGGGGGAGCAGATGTTCTAATTTGTTGGGCTATGTTGGATAGGTGTCTAAATATTGTTCTACTTTCTGCTTCAATAATGTAACCTGCATATTTTTTTTTATGCCTTTGAACTTTTGAGATTTGTCAGGTGTGCTCTTTAATTTCGTGTTATTTTCATTGATGTTATATAGTTTTGTTATTTATTTTGTTATTTTATACTTTAAAATGAAGTTACTACATCTCTATCTTGGAATATTTGTTTGGTCATTTTAGCTTGTGAATAGTGAATCAATATTATGAATTTTATCTCCAATTTGGAGTCGATGATGTTTATGTATGGATATTATAAGTCTTGATATTTATTTTTTCAATCTCATATTAGTTATTGAAGATTCATGAACTAATTAGTTTTTGTAAATAGGAAATCAGAATAGCTTTAGTGAGCGAAGGTTCTTTATTTTGCAGTATTGAAAGAGTATCACGAGGTATCATGTAGTTTAAAAATTGACATATTTGATATTTTTTTTTAATTATTCTAAAATATGCAATAGGAGTTTCAATCTTAACCAATTAAGATATATAGCCTATAAATAATTGTAGTTTTATCTGAATTTTCAATATTGTATCGAGATAAAATCTTATTCTTATCAGCGTGGATTAGAGATTTTACATATACAATGACAAAGGATCCCGAAGTTTAAAAGTTTGTTATTTTAAATATATTTTAAATTTAAATGACCAGATAAAAGTTTTACATTAAATAAGTATTTATATCCTTTTCAATTACTCCAATTTTGTCTTACCATCAATAATCAATAATTCTATCTTTTCGTAGATTCTTTGGTCTCTGAACTATCAAAATGTTACGATAGCTCCCTCAAATTGCTTAAAATATAATCCCTCAAATTGCTTAAAATATAATTCAACAATCTTTCAATTGTAAAAGAAAATAAGTTGCATGCAAAATATATAGTGCATGTGTATTGTGAAAAGTAAAACGAGCAAGGTCGATATATGAGGTAACTATGAGAATATTTTAAAAGTTCAGCGGCCAATCAAGCTTTTGGATAAGTTCACAGGTAAAATGATATATCGAAACAAGACACACACAACACATCTTCCGTATGTAGCTTATTTTTTTTTTTATATATAACTGAGTGATTAAATTGATGAAGTTTCGGGATATTTTAAACAAGTTGATAAGACTATTTTAAAAGTTGACAAGTTCAAAAGAAAATGTTTTATCTAAAGTTCAAATTGAGGTTGAATTAAAATTATAATTTCAAATATTTTTTTAAAAAATTGTTAATTCAAATAATATATACAATATTTGATATAACAAATCCATATAATATATTCAGTAATATTATGATATTAAAAAAATAAGTAAATATTTACCAATAAAAAAATTGTGCAATTTACACGTTATTTTAATGATTTAAACATTTAAAAAACTGTCATAAATTTGATTTGAAAATTATGCACACTATGATATCATATAATCTAACTTATAAATAAATATTATTAAATAAGCATATTTTCATTATTCATAAGTTTTGATCTACAAAACAAATTCTTAAATAACCAAAGCAATATACATTGTGAAAATGTAGAGTGCTTTCTATACATGCGTGTTTTAAAAAATGATTAGATAAAGAGATTGTTGGTAAGAATCGGTAAAAGAAATTTTTATTTGCTACTTTTAATTTTTTTAGGACAGTATCGAATATTTTGCATTATGATTGTAATTTTCTTGTGTTTTTTGTCTAATGATTTTTCCAACTAAGTACACGTGTACCGTGTTTATATTTCTATTATATATTTAAATAAAGTGTAATCCCGTACATTGTACGGGTGTAAAGCTAGTGTAATATATATATATATAGGAGAGGACTCTTGTGAGAACCATTTCTTAGGTGAGAACACTCCTTAGGTGAGAACCACTCAAAACTACGTAGTTTTGAGTGTAAAAATTAATTAAAAAACACTAATGTTGCTACTGGGGTTCAAACCCTGGCCTCCTCAATTACACTCTACACTCCTTACCACTGAACCATTTGCTTTTCTTATGTATTATGTTGTGCATTGCTTAATATACCAATGCCCTTGTAGCTTCTATTGTTTAATATTTGATGCATACACTTATTAATATTAATTAAATTTGCATAATAATAAATTATTAATAGAAAAAAAAGAAATTTGTATAATAATGAATTATTAATAGAAAGAAAATGTCCATAATAATGAATTATTAATAGAAAAAAATCCAAAAACATGCTCCAATTTCTTATTTATTTAATTCCTTTATATTTTTGTAATTTATGTTATATCAGAAAATATATTTTTTAAAACATACGTTAGAACATATATTTTAACTTTTAAAACACGAACTATGAAGTTTAGAACGTACGACATATTTTTTAGAACATACGTTATGTTTTTTAGAACATGTGTTATGTTTTTTCGAACATGAGTTATAAATTATATTGTAGAACAAATGAAAAAACGATCCATATATTTACTGATTTTTTAGAACATTATACTTAATTTTTAGAACACAAACTATATATTTTTTAAAACATACGTTATAACATATATTTTAACTTTTAAAACACGAACTATGAAGTTAGAACGTACGACATATTTTTTAGAACATACGTTATGTTTTTTAGAACACGTGTTATGTTTTTTCGAACATGAGTTATAAATTATATTATAGAACAAGTGAAAAAACGATCCAGATATCTACTGCTTTTTTTAGAAAATTATACTTAATTTTTAGAACACAAACTATAAACTTTAGAACATATGTTATGTTTTTTTAGAACATACGTTATGTTATTTAGAATGTAAGTTTTTTTTTTGAACAAAAAAAATGGCCCATATATTTACTATTTTTTTTAAAACATTATCTTAATTTTTAGAACACAAATTATAAAGTTTAGAACATATGTAACAATATTTAGAACATCGTCCTTAACAATTTAAAACATAAATTACAAAAATATAGAGGAATTAAATAAATAAGAAATTAGAGCATGTTCTTGGTTTTTTTCTATTAATAATTAATTATTATGCACATTTGTTTTTTTCTATTAATAATTGTTATGTGAATTTAATCAATATTAATAAGTGCATGCATCAAATATTAAACAATAGAAGCTACAAGGGCATTGGTATATTAATCAGCGCGCGGCAAAATACACAAGAGAAACAAATGACTCAGTGGTAAGCAATGTGGCGTGTAAGTGAGGAGGCCAGGGTTTGAACCCCAGCAGCAACATCAGTGTTTTTTAATTAATTTTTACACTCAAAACTACGTAGTTTTGAGTGGTTCTCACCTAAGGGAGGGTTCTCACTTGATCCCTCCCCTATATATATATATATTAATTAAAAAACACTGATGTTAAAAAATATTATATTTTAAATTATAAATATTTTGGTGTTGATCAACCATAAATCATCATGGTTGCCAAATTTCTAACATGTTTACACTATACAAATTATATATATAATAATGCTTGATATCAGACGAATACAAACATATAAGACTGTAAACGAGCCGAGCCGAGTTTTGATCTGTTCAAGTTCGGCTCGTTATAAAATTAACGAGCTTAAATCCGAGCCGAGCTTTGACTTGCTCAACGAGTTCGAGCCGAGCTTCGAACTTGTTTCGAGCCCAAAATCCTCTTTGAACTTGGTTCATTAAAATTTTTATCTAACCATTAATTATTTGTGAGTAAATCTTTAATTATATTTGTGAAGTTTGTTCGCAAATAACTCTTTAATTATGTACATAAACAAGCTCACAAACAAAGTTCGTGAATAAATAAACAAGATGCTTACAAATAATTCGTCTATTACTCATTTATTATGTCTGTGAATGAACTCATTTAAATCTAATAGCAAATGAAATAATATTAAGTTTAGATGTCTGTGAACTAATACAAAAATAAAATTTGTTCATAAATGTTATAATCGAGCCTACTCGTGAGCTTTCGAGCCGAGCTTTGGCCTGCTCAAGCTCGGCTCGTTTACAAACCGAGCCAGTAAATCGTGCTCACGAGCGGCTCGTTTACAAATCGAGCCGAGTCGAGCCGAGCTTTTATCGAGCCGACCACCAAACCGCTCGGCTCAGCTCATTTACAGCCCTACAAACACACGAGTGGCATTTATGAAGTCCGAGCCACCCGATATCAGAGCTTACATAGAATCAGTTCCTGGTACGGCCAAGTCTCATAATTTTGGTTCGGAAGATCTCCATTGACCCCATCAAAAATCAACATGTTACATCATTCTTGCCTAATCCCATCAACCACGGACAAGGAGTTTATTAGAATTGGAAACCTGACTTGAGATAACAGGATGGATGGATTTATCTAATGTCACCTGTTTCATCTCAAATGGTATTAGTAGGTATAAGTAATCCTCAGACTCAAATAAGCATTAATTAGTGATTCTGGATTATGGAGTGTGATGCTTTGACTCTGTGCGAGCACGATCCACTATAGGGGCCCCTGGGGTGTGTGAGAGCAGGCTTGGGGTATCACATAAAGTAATTACAGGATAGTTAATGTTAGATTGAGTATTCGTTACTACTGATAGATAAAAGATATATCCATGACCTATTGTGGAGAATTAGATATCCTTACAAGGTGATAGAGCTAAGAGTAGAAATTGGAATTTCACTTAACATATCTATTCAGAGTTAATTCTACCTGGTCAAGTAAAACAAACGTCTCATTATATTTAACTTGACATATTCCATAGTTACAAATTCGTCTAAGTCTATAGCTGATGAATGATCATATTATACTAGACCTAATACGGAAAAGTAAACGTCAGAATCAACCTGACTTTTTATCGCTCTAGCCATTGGCTCCACTCCGGGGTAATAGTTGTTCCGCTCCTTATAGTCCCCATACTATTGGTTCATATCTGCACTTTGTAGTGTTATTTTAATATTTCAAAGCGGTTAAGTTGGTTAAAACGTGTATTTTAATGTAAGGGGTCATAGATTTAACCCCATGAATCACATTTTATTTTATGAAGTTTTTATTTATTTGAACATTATTTTGCAAAACAATTATGTAACTTGTGTTACTATTATTAATTACTTTCAATGATTCTTTAACTCATTTTTACCATCTCTTTAAAAAAAAAAAATCAAAATTTTATTTAAAACTCAAATAACTTAATTTCTGAATTAAATTTTAATTTATGACAATTATAAAAAATTATAACTAAAAAAATATAAAATATTATAGTTTTTAAAAAATTAACGTTGAACTTATAGAAAATTAAATATGTTAAATTTTTTTTGCTCAACCCTAACGAGCTCGACTTTAAAAAATTACCTCCAATCGGAGAGCTAAAATTAACCCTTATGTATGAATTTTTGGATCAGCCATTAATATTTTCGGCTCAACACATTTTACCTTGATTTTAAATTAAGTGTGTGATTTATTTCATACTAGAAAGATACCTCGCTTCGCTTTGGTTAAAAAAATAGCTTTATTTATTTATTTATCGAATTTAGAAGAATCTACTGGTAATAAATTTATGTAATTTTTTTGTTACTTTTTACTCTTGATCTATCCTAGTTAATAAACTCTTATTTTTATTTGTCCACGTCAATCAGCCGAATCGCCCTAATGATGCGTGCCATCGATGAAAAAGTTAAATAAGGACCGAATTCATAACAAAATCAATGATCAATGATTCAATATGTAAAAATAATTGATCGAGAGCTTAATCCTTAAATAGATAAAGTTTAGAGGCTTAATTATGTTTTTTTTTGGAAAAAAAAAAGAAATACCAAGATGGAAGTTGGGAGTAATTAGAAGCCCTAATGATGTTCTAAAATGACACCATTTAACACCTAGTTAGATGGGAGCTGTGAACAAAAAAGAAATTAGCAAGGATAGATGTGGAAGTAAATTTTAAGGGTAAATCTGGCAGAAAAAAACGACACCGTTTAACACCTAGTTAGATGGGGAGCTGTGAAGAAAAAATGAAATTAGCAAGGATAGATGTGGAAGTAAATTTTAAGGGTAAAATTGGCAGAAATTGGGAATTTTTTGGAATTGACACTGTTCATGCCTTTCAATTTTATAAGTATATATAATGTATCCATAATGTGTCAAAACGTAACATATTTATTTAGTGACAAATCCAAAGTTCATTGTTTATTGTGATTTATGAGTGCTAAATTGATATCTAATTTAGTGCCTTACATAATATTAAAGGTTTGTTCACAGTTTTTTTTATAATCAGTGGATACTCAAACCCCCCTAAATCCTTCCAGATCTTCCGCTGTACGTACTTAACCAATAAAAATAAAATATGTTTTCTCCTAAGACATAGTATTAAAAGATAAAATACATTAACATAGAATATTTTCTGAATTTAAGTTACAATCAATAAATTTTGTGATTATTTGATCACTAAAATTCCATGGTTATTTCAAAATGATGACTCAACGTCAATTTATCTTAATAAAATTAAGTTTAAATTGTGTCAATAAAATCACTATATTGACTTTAGAGCAAAAAGACATCGGAAAATATGACGTACCTTCCACGTCAACATTAACCAACTTTCACAATTGGCCAAAATGACATGTGACATCCACCTAGATGACATATGGCTTCCACCTAGCTGGTCGAAACGACACATGTCAACTAACATGTGTTGTTTTAGTCAGCTAGATAGTTGTCACGCGTCGTTTTGGTCAGCTAGGTGGTTGCCACGTATTAATTGTTTCGATCAGCTGTGAAAGTTGACTACTGCTGATGTAACAGTCACGTCACTTTTCTGATGTCTTTTTGCTCTTGAAGTCGCTGAAATGACTTTATTGAAAAAAATTCAAAGTTAAATGATTTTACTATGACAAATTGAAATTGAGTGACCTTTTAAAACAACCATGAATGTTCACTAATGAACGGTTAACCCTAGTAACTATTGCCAAGTACTGTTCTCTACCCTCAAACCATAAGATACTAATAGTTAATATCATCTCTAACAGTCTCTTAGTTTGCCTCTTAAATTAAAATTTGAGGAAGAGTTAAAAATCAGCTCCAACAGTCTCTTAGTGGCTCCTCAAATCACTAAAAAGTCTCTTCATCATCTCTACTAATAGAGAGTATCTTTCCACCTCTTAGTGCCTCATTATTTTATTTTTTATTACTAATATATTATCGAGAGCCACTCCTTTTATTATTGGTAGATAGAAATAATTAATAATTTTAATTATAGAATAATAAAGAGTGAATATAGGAATATTGTTGGAGATGATATGTCTTAATCACTCTTAAATCACAGTCAATTATTTATATTATTTTTAGAGTGTGTATTAAAAGTTTCTTGAAGATGCTATAAGATAACGTAACATCATCACAGTGAATGGAATGGAACCAATACTGAAATTTTCTTATTGCCAAGTCACAACAATTCTAACATTGGCCCTGTTTGGGAATTAGCTGTTAGCTGTTAGCAGATTACATTAGCTGTTAGCTGATTACATTAGCTGATTTGATTAGCTGTTTATGTAGACCTGTTTGGTAAAAATTAGCTGATTGATAATAGCGGTTTGTGCAAAAAGACGAATAAGGGCATTAGTTTTGGCGCAGGAGAAGAGGGAGTCTATCTATTAGGGTTAAAGAAGTCCATTAATTTTAATATTGCAAAAACGCTAATTGAAAAAGCTCTTTTTAAGAGTTTTTTCTAAATTAGCGTTTTCATCCCAAAACTCTCTCCCAAACCCCTCTCCACCAAACACTCCAATTAGCGGTTTCAGTGGTCAAACCTCTAAAGTTGGTCAAAATCGCTCTTTTTATCCCAAAACGCTATTTACCAAACATGGCCCTTATCTTTTCCAGACACCCTAAAGTAATAGATTCCAAATGAATAATGTTTAGTTCTACTTTTTTTTTTTAACCCAACAAAACTCAATTATAATAATATTAATATATATTTTTCCCCTTGAGATATAATGTTAAAAGATAAAATACATTAACATAGAATATTTTCTGAATTTCAGTTAATCAGAATTTTTCTTAATATTACCATATTACATACGGTTAAATACATCATGAGTCACTGAACTTTTATAGTCGTATCAAAATGATCATTCAATTTTGAATTTTGTCTCAATAAAGTCACTTCGGCGATTTTAAGAGCAAAAAAACACTAAAAAAGTAACGTGACTGTCACATTAGTAGTAGTCAACTTTCATTATTGACCGAAACGACACATGACTACCACCTACATGACACGTGGCTGCCAAGTGTAATTTCAGCTAACTAGGTGGTAGCCGCATGTCGTTTCGGTCAGCGGTGAAAGTTGACTACAGTTACGTCACTTTTTCGGTGTCTTTTTACTCTTGAAGTCGTCAAAGTGACTTTACTGAGACAAAAATTCAAAATTGACTGACCATTTTGAGACAACCATGAAAGTTGAGTAACCAACAATGTATTCAACCCCGGTAACTATTGCCAAGGACTTCTAACCTTATATTTTCCATATCCTCCCCAATTACTGGTCCCTCTACTCAAATCATGACATACTAGTAGTTAGGATAATGTAGCATCATCTGAGTGGACGTGACCAGTACTGATCCCGATTTCCTATTGCCATGTCACAGCAATAGGACTTCTAACCCTATATTTTCCTGAGACCCAAGTAATAGATCCAAATGAATAATCTTCAGTTGTACTTTTTTTTACCCCAACAAAACTGACTGTAAAACTGAGTTCTTGCCCTAATTTCTGAAACCTCAAAACCTTAGGTTGTACAACAATGGAAACTCCATTAGGTTCTTCAATTTCTGCAACATAAGTTGAAGAAGAAACACCTACATTTGTCACTCTTCTCTTGTATGTCAATGTGTTCTTCTCAATATCACCTCCAAAATTTACAGCAAATGATGGGTAATTTAGATCACCAGGCTGAAAATTTATGTTTCCGAGGCAGCTGTAGTTCGTCCGGGACACCTGTTGGAGGTATTGCGACAATATAGCGGAAAAAATTAATTTATCGTGTAAAAATAAGGTTAAACATTAACTTTTAGGGTTTTAAAGCTTACAATTGATCGTTTATTTTTGGGATAAAGGTCAAATTTAAGTCTGACGTTTTATGAGAAATGCATATTTAGCCGCAAAGTACAAAATAGTGAAAATTTAACCCTAATGTTTCTAAGAAATATCAATTTTAGCCTTACG
Source organism: Euphorbia lathyris (assembly GCF_963576675.1). Lineage (NCBI taxonomy): Eukaryota > Viridiplantae > Streptophyta > Magnoliopsida > Malpighiales > Euphorbiaceae > Euphorbia > Euphorbia lathyris. Next base: position 5,185,813 of record NC_088911.1, read on the forward strand.
TTATCGAAAATTTCAAAAGACTCGTTTAACTGTTATTTAGCTGTCACTTCAAACCTTTCAAACATCAATTATCGATAAATCTTCCAAACATCAATTTTAGCTTGTTACATATAAGTTAATCACAAATTTTTATGTCAAAGTCTCTCAAATATTTACTGTGTTATTTTTTTTATCAAAATGCTTTAGCTTATCGATAAACTTGTTGGAAGCTCCAATGTGACAGTTAAAAACAGTCAAATAAGTATTTTCAAATTTTCAGTAACATGAGGCTAAACTTGACACTGCTTGGAAACATTAAGATTAAATTTATACCATTTCGTATGTTGGATTTAAATTCAGCCATTATCCCATTAATTTTTCTTATTAGAATCTTGAACTTTAATTTTCACACACATTGAATCTAGCGCTAACGATTTCGTTATCTAAACGGTTAGTTAATGAGCTCAATGTGTGTAAAAATTAAAAATAAGGAGTCTAATTTTTAAAATCTTAAAAGTTCAGAAACTTAATCATATATTGTGATTTTTTTAAATGATGTATTTTGACATTTGTTTACTTAGGGGTGTTTCGTACTCCATTTTCTCCACCTGTTTGCTTTTTTACTTTAAAAATAAGATTTTTATGTGTTTGGTTAGACATTTTATGTTTACCTTTTACAGCTGAAAAGTAGTTGTATCTAAAAGCACAAAATCCTTATTTTTTTTTAGAAAAGAAGCATTTTTCAACAACAAACAGCAAACAACGAACCACAAATAAACCAAATGGACCTATTATGCAATGAAGATAATTTTTTTTATTTCTATTTTTTTTTGAAAGAATTGATCAAATTTAATTATTTTCAAACTAATACATATAAATATTACTAATAAAAAATATTTAAATATAAGTAAAATTTGTTATACTATACAATCATCTTATATTAAATTGAGGCTATTTAATTCATGCTTTTTTATATAGTAAAATTTCATCATCTGTTGAGTTTCAAATTGTCCTCTTTTGAAGATCTATTTTGAGTAGGAAGAAGGAAGGAATTTTGTCTTCCTTCTTCCTACCATACCGGGTTAAATTTTATACGTTTTACTTTATTGTTTTTTTCTTTTTAGTCAGTTTCCATATATTTTATCGGATCTCTTCATCCATTTAAATTGTATCTGCTCTTTGTTATTCTTTCATTTATATCATTTTCGAATTTAGCAAGTGCGGAAACGGTTTATCTTATACGTGGATCAATATATCTACGTGGTTGCATCAAAAGAAAGGACTCAGATCCGAATGTTCGGAATGACCTAAATGCTGAAGACTGGATTGCATCTACTTTTCTACAGATTTCGATTTACGATAAATATATGTTTTGTTGTTGTTTTGTGTTTTTTATGCCTTTATGGCCTTTTTTGCTCTCTGTAGCCGTTTTAGTCTCTTTGTAGATCCTGTAAGAATTGATTTCTTACTGTTGTTTTCTTGTTGTACTTGTTGTGTTTTAATCTAATGAAGTTATAAGCATTTTAATAAAAAAAAAACGATGATATTTAAGCCCCTAAATTTATGAGCTTATTTATTTATTAGTATCTCTTAAAAATAATAAGGTTTAAGTAAATAAATGCCAAAACACCTTATTAAGCTCCTTTAATTTTGAAGATTATAAAGATTAAGCCCTGTTTGGTAAAGAGCGTTTTGGGATAAAAAGAGCGGTTTTGACCAACTTTAGAGGTTTGACCACTGAAACCGCTAATTGGAGTGTTTGGTGGAGAGAGGTTTGGAAGAGAGTTTTGGGATGAAAACGCTAATTTAGAAAAAGCTCTTAAAAGGAGCTTTTTAGCGTTTTGCAATATTAAAATTAATGGACTTCTTTAACCCTAATAAATAGACTCCCTCTTCTCTTGCGTCAAAATTAATGCCTTTATTCGTCTTTTTGCACAAACCGCTATTATCAATCAGCTAATTTTTACCAAACAGGTCTACACAAACAGCTAATCAAATCAGCTAGTCAAATCAGCTAATGTAATCAGCTAACAGCTAACAGCTAATGTAATCAGCTAACAGCTAACAGCTAATTCCCAAACAGGGCGTAAGCCCCTAAACTTTTAAGATGATTTATTAAGAACAAAATTTGGAAAAGTTAATTATTTATTATCTTTTAAAAAATAATAAGATTTTGAGTAAACAAATATCAAAATACATTATTAAACCCCCTTAACTTTTAAGATTTTAAAATTAAACCCTTAAACTCTTAAAATTATTTATTAAGAACGAAATTTGGGAAAATTAATTAATTATTATCTCTTAAAAAATAATAAGATTTTAAGTAAAAATTGTCAAAACAGATTATTAAGTATCTTGTACTTTTAAGATTTTAAGTATTAAGTCCCTGAATTTTAATTTTCGTCATTGAGTATTTCAGTAACAGCTTAGATAATGAAATTCTCAATGATCAGTGACTCAATACTTAAAACCCAAAAAGTTCAAGGACTAATTATATATTTAGCCTAAAAATAATAGAGTTAGAGAAAAGAACAATTTCAACAGCACCTGAAGTATTTGAGAAGTTGTGTAATTCAGGCTGCAAAAATAGTTCAGATAATCAACTGTTGTAATGTTGTATATAAGTCCCGGATCAGCCGCGTTTTCGGGGCTAACGTGACCCGAACCGAGCGAAAATGGTGTAGCCGAAGACGAAGACGATGAAGTTTTGTTTGCCCCAAAATCATCAATTTGTGCATTTTTGTTGTTCATAACATAAGCTGTGGTCATTAGCGCTGATTTGATCGCACCCGGAGACCAATCTTTGTGTAGAGACTTGAGTAGTGCGGCTAAACCCGTTACGTGAGGGCACGACATTGATGTGCCTGAAATTACGTTGAAAACGACTCTTCGTTTATCGGTCTTGAGGAGAGACGGGCTGCTTATAGGCGGCCAGGCAGCTAAAATGCTCACTCCTGGTGCAGTCACATCCGGCTTGATCACTTCAGGCCCGACCGAACTAGGCCCTCTCGACGAAAATGCAGCCATTGCTGGCGCGGGGTTACCATACGTTGTCCCCGCGAAAGAAATGGAAGCGGTAGGTTTTTTAGTTGAATTGACGTAGTTTTTTATAGCGCCCCCCGCGGTAGCTCCGAAAGAAATGGCAGGCAGGACATGTGAATCGGCGAGAACTTCTTCGCCTTGAGCGGGAGTATTGATTAGTAACATTCCCGCTCCGCCTGCCAATTTCACTTGCTCGCCTTTCGCGGTCCGCCCGTTTATTCCCCGTTCGCATAGTACGATTTTGCCTTTCACGAGCTTTTTGTTTAGTGACGCGGCAGAGCAAAACTTAGCGAATTGGTTACCGGCAGTTTTGGCGTACACAATCGGCAATTGCTTCGTTGGCTTGCCGAAATATAGTGAAGACCCGACAAATGTTCGTTTATTTCCGAGCACGGCGGACGAAGGGAAGCTTCGGTCCGTGTAGCTAGCAGCGACTGTCATGATCCACGGGGCGGTATTGTCTACAGTTGATTTAGTTGGACCGGAATTGCCTGCGGAGCAGGACACGAAAACCCCCTTTTCGATAGCCCCGAATGAGGCAATAGCTACATTGTCATTATAAAAAGGCTTGGCCGTACCCCCGAGCGAGAGCGATAAAACATCCACACCATCCTCAACGGCTTGGTCGATGGCCGCTAAAATATCCGAATTCGTGCAACCTAATGACCAACACACTTTATAAACCGCAATTCGTGCCGTGTACATCATTCCCGACGCTGAGCCTTTCGCTAACCCGAAAAGGTTAGCATTGGCTACAACATTGCCCGCGGCAGTTGATGCAGTATGTGTCCCGTGGCCTTGCGAGTCTCGAGGGGACCGAAAATCGAGCGTTTCGTTGATTTTCCCGATGACCGACTCGTAGCCTTTAAAAAACGCTCTGGCACCGATGATTTTTTTGTTGCAATTTTCGGCTGAAAACTTGGGGCCTATTTCACACTTCCCTTTCCATTTAGACGGCACATTAGGCATCCCGGCGTCGCGGAAACTAACATGTTCGGGCCAGATTCCGGTATCGAGAACTCCAACAACGACATCGGAGGCCAAATTCGGGGCATTCCAAAGGCCTTTTCCGGTTTCCAACCCGAGAAATTGAGGGGAATGTGTGGTGTGGAGGTTGAGGATTTCATCAGGAATTGCTGAGAGAAACCCATTCATTTTGCTCAAATGTTGGACTTGATCGGCAGATAACGTTGCAGCGAACCCGGAAACCGCGTTCTCGTAGACGTAAAGAATCTCAGGAGATTGATGTTCATCAATGGAATTGACCATTTGTTCATATAATTGCTTGGGATTTTCATGAAACTTGGTTTTATCCATGTGAATCACATATGTTTGTGTCTCGGAAGAGACCGAAACGGGCATGATTAAGCCTATAAACAGCAAAAACATCTTCGAAATCATGGTTATACTGAACTTGGCAAAAGAAAACCAAAATCAGAAACAAGAATGGGTTAGTGAAATTGTAAGAAAGTGGAAGAAAGTGTATGAAAGTGGAAGAAAGTGTATGAAATGGAAAGAAAGAGTAGGCGAGTTAAAAAGAGTTGAGAATTGTTTCATGATGGGATAAACTGCAAAAACACCCTTAACGTTGACCGTTATGAGCAATTTTACCCCTAGCTTTTAAAATGGTGCAATTTTACTCCTAACGTTCGTAATCGAAAGCAAATTAACCATAACATTTGCAAGTTGGATCAATTTAAGACATTGTTATAAAAGACGGATATTTCTTTTCTTATTCGGCACCAGTTGTTATTTGATTGGTTCTAAAAAATATATTTCATATTTTGTGTGAGTTAAATAATAATAGAATTGAAGATTAATATTTTTAAATTCGAGGAAATATTTGAATATTTTTGTTCTGGTATAAAATAGAGTATAATTTTTTTATTAAAAAAAATTCACGTATATTCAAATGGTTGTGATCTGTTACTAATAAATGATAAAATGACGCACATGTGAAGTGTAAATGATACTCCCTCCGTTCCAAATACATGTCTTTCTAAAGTTTTTTTTGGTTCCATAATACATTATATTTTGATTCAATCCATGTAGATTAATTGACTTTTACCAAAATATACCCTTATTTAAGTTGTTTGTTTACTTTAAGAATAAATAAAAATTAATTACTGGATGCAATTAATACAAGAGTAACAAAGTCTTTTATTTAAAATTAATTGTATTTCTTAATTCTTGTGTCTTAACCTTAAAAGACATGTATTGTGGAACAGATTGAATATTATTTATGACTGAGAAAACAGTTTAATAAATTATTTTTTAAATTGACAAAACTTGCCAACTTTATGGATAAATATGCTCTTTGCTGCCAATGTTAGGGATAAAATTACACGATTTTTATATTACGGGTAAAAATGTTTATTACGGTCAACGTTTTGCACCTTATCCCTTCCCACGTTATAGTGATGTTTGGTAGCTCTTTTTCATGCTCTTGTCTGTCTTTCCACTGCAAAAGAAAGAGTTTTAGGTTTTTGGTTAGTAATCTCATATTTGCCTAAAAATAGTTTTTCACAAAAATAGAAAATTACTGCTTTTTGAAAAAACATTTTTTCCAATAAACAATAGGTAAAACAAACCGCAGTACGAATATATAAAATTGAAAGCAAGAGTAGGTGAGAATTGTTTCATGATTGTGGAAATTATGACATTTAAGAAATAAACATAATGAATTCTCAGTGCATGCTTTGAAATGGGTGAAATTGCTTTTTTTTTCTCCACAAGCTACAGAATGATGGGTTGTCTGTGGGGATATCATGCCCACAAACATAGAAATTCAAACATTTTGATTATTTTTTTTTATGTTTAATACGTCATTTACCTCTCAACTTGTGGAAAAAAATTTGGTTGGTTCCTGAATTTTCGAAGTATCCAGATAGCCTCGTTAATTTGTATAAAATATTCAGTTAGCCCCCTAAACTTATGTAAAATGTAATTAATTGATCACTCAATTACAAAAAAAAAAAAAGTAAGTTAAATGCGGAAGATGTATTCCAAACATCTTAGATTGTTATTACATAATTTAAAAATAGATTAAAAATGAAGTTATTACTTGCTCAACTATAAAACTTGTCTTCTTTACTATTAGAACCGTATACCCCGATCTTAGTCGTTTTACTTTTTTTTAAAGACACGTGCAATAAATTTTACCGTATTTAACTTACTTTTTTTTTGCAACCGAGTGATCAATTGATTACATTTTACGCAAGTTCAGAGGGCTATTGGGACACTATGAAAGTTCAAGGGACCAATCAAGCTTTTTGGACAAGTTCATGAGGCAAATGATGTATTAAACCTTTTTTTATTGGATCTATTCACGGGTCTAGATACATATCCGGCTCATCCGAATCCTTTTCAAACGGATCGGGTATGGACACTAAAACTATTATTAGGCCCGACTCGGCTTAAGTCAGCCTATTTTTATGTCAGACTTTGAGATTTATAAAATAGAGGCTGGGCCCGGCCCGGCCCGACCTATTCATATTATGTTTTACTATTATTATCATGATTATTATATAAAATAGTAATATTAAGATTTTATATTATATATATTATAATTTAAAAATAAAAAATACACAAGGTGATCTTATTTGGTTGAGAACTTGATTTTTAAGTCCAAATCCAGCCTGGTACAAACCTGATTAAAGATTAAATAAATTAATAATAAGTTAGATTATACTTTAATCGAATGTTTTTTAGATATAGGACCATTGAGATCCCGTCCAACTCAATCTATGTTTTGACAGATTTGTAAAAACAGTGTACGCGGTTTAAAAATTTGTAAAAAGAAGTTACGTGCTTTGTGCAGTTACAAATTCAGTCATTCCGTCAAAAATTATTATCGTGACTATTTACTTTAAAAGGGAGAGATTCGAAGCAATTAAAAAAACCGACTTTACAAATACTCAAAATACAAGGTCAAACTTTACAAATTAACTAAATAACAAGTATTATTTGAACGAAAAATTGACTCACATATTCTTTAACTATAAAATTTACAAAATACAGACATAAATATCATAACTAATAAAAAATTTACAACTAAATCAGATTATCAAACATAATTCTGAATATGTTATTATTTTCTATATATAACAAATAAAATATGTTTTTATACCCTAATTTAAAAATTCTAAACTCCAATTCATATATTCTATACTTTAAACAATATATTCTAGACCACGTGATTTTATGAGTTTTACATAATTTAAAATTATGACTTAATATAATTGTAAATATTTTATTAAAAGTGAATTTGTAGGTAAATTTTGTAATACAGAATTTATGTTTGCAAACTTTTAAACCACGTGATATATTTTTATATTTTCTTTTCTTATTATTATATATAGTTGACTAATATAATGGAATTAGTGTTTTATTAGTTGGCATTTTTCTATGGTGCTTAAAAGAATCTTCTGAAAATAGAAATATCAATCATAATTCTAAATTATATTAGTAAAGATTTACTTCTTTTGTACATTCTTTTAATATAATTTCCCATCCCCGCTTCCCGACATATCGGGGATTCCCCATCCTCAAATTTTAAATGGAATTTTTTTTGAAAATAAATTATGCAGTTTGACCGATTTATAAATATAATTCATGTGATTTAAAAGTTTATGCCTACTAAACCTTTCTTTTAAAAGAGAAAGAGGAGAGATCCTAAAGTACTGAGATTGATTGGCTTTGCCGCCTTCATTCGCTTGCTCATCTTTATAATCTTGATTGTTCGTAGCCTTGCACGACTCCTGCCCAAGTAATTTTCTAGAAAGTAGAGCGTCTGAAATTTGAATATTTTCCTGGTTGTAGCAACTTACTTTCATCCTTCAAATGTCCCAAAACAAGCAGGTAAAACGTACGACTTAAGATATGCATTTTCTTTATCGAAGATAAATCTGAAAACATGCAAGTTTACCGGTAAATTGTAAAAAGTCAACTTTGTAATTTGTGCAGTTTACAAACTTTCATTCCATAAAAAAATATTACCGTGACTATTTATTCTAAAAGGGAACAATTAAAAAGACTAATTTTAAAAATTACTTAAAATATAAGGTCTGATTTTGTAAATGGCAAAAAGCATTATTAGGCCCCTGATCTTTCATTTTTCGGTTCATTAATTAAGCCCTTTATCTTTTATTTGGATACATTAAGCCCCTGATCATTTATTTTTGGCCTCATTAAGCCCTTTATGACCAAAAAAATTAATTTTGAACATAAAATTTGGTTAAGATATTGTTATCCAGTGCACTTGCATTCGAAATTTGTATATTTTCATTGTCTGAAAGCAATTTTGGATGTGTAATGTGATTATATAAAAATTGTAAAAACCTTAATTCAAACGATAATATATATATTTTTTAATAATTTCAAATATAAATGAAGTTAATAAAGTATTTTTAACAGAATTAGATGTTCATGACTTATTAATTTGGTCATAAAGGGCTTAATGAGACCAAAATTAAATTATCAGGGACTTAATGTATCCAAATAAAAGATCAAGGGTTTAATGAACTAAAAAATAAAAGATCAAGAGCCTAACGATGCTTTTTGCCTTTGTAAATTAACTAATCATTAAAATATAACATTGAAGAATCGACTCACAAATCCTTTAACTGCAAATTTCACCAAACACAGAATTTTAGTTTTTAAACTTTTAAACCATCTAAACTATCTTTACAAATTGATTTTTAAAAAAATATTTTTCTTATTAATGGGATAATGTACCAAAATAGGCATATGGTTTTTAGAAAAGTATCAATTTAAGCTTCACATACAAAATAGCACAAATATAGGCTTAACGTTTAGAAAATGATACCAATTTGGGTCTCGATAATGGAACAAGACACGATGTTGATATTACTTTCTGTCAATTGTACATGGAGGGAGAAATCAAAACTCAACAGAGTAATAGGAATGACGTGTCCAATCCGCTCTCGAGGCCTAAATTGATACCTTTTTTTAAACATTAAGCCTATATTGGTGCTATTTTGTACGTGGAGCCTAAATTGATACTTCTCTTAAAACGATAGGTATATTTTGGTATATATATAGTTGACTAATATAATGGGATTAGTGTTTTATTAGTTGGCACTTTCCATGGTGCTTAGAAGAATCTTCTAAAACTAAATTAAATAGCAATAATAATTATAAATTATATAGGTAAAGATTTACTTATTTTGGACATTCTTTATGAAAGATAATAATGGAATGTTTGGTGTATATGCATACAAAAGACACAAATAAAGAAGCATGAGTTTTAGAAACAATATTCTTTTTGTGAAAGAGAAGAAACTTTGCAATAATGATTGTGATCATAGTGGGTTTTGGCCATGTTCTTCTTTGCATCTTTTGCTTTGCTTTCTTTCTAAGGGAATGTGAGGTTTTTTTTTTTTTTTTTTGTGTGTAGTGCAGATTTTGTCTTGACGTATAAAATGGTTCAAATTTCACTCTATCGTTTTTAAGGAAGAGTAATTTTAGTCATATGTTACTGAAAAATTTAAAAATACTTGTTTGACTGTTATTTAACTGTTAAATCGGACATTAATTTCAATTATGTCTAAGATATTTAGGGGGTGTTTAGTTACTCATTTTCATGCTTCTGTTTACCTTTTCACTTCAAAAATGAGAGTTTTAAGTATTTGGTTAGGGATCTCATGTTTGCATTTTACACCTGAAAATTAGTTTTTTTTACGAAACTGCTTCAATTTATCGACAAACTTATTTGAAAAGTTCGATTTGACAATTAAATATTAGTTAAACCAATATTTTCAAATTTTCGGTAACATAAGGCTAAAATTGAACTTGGTTAGAAACTTTAGGCTAATTTACACCATTTCATATGTTAAAAGCTAAATCTGCACTTCTTAAAAAATGTTAGGGTTAAGTTTGATATTTATCCCAAGGAAATGGTTAAAATAAATAGGGATAAAATGTAAAAATACCTTCAACATTGACAATGCAATTTTACCCCTAACATCTAAACTGATATAATTGTAGTTTTAAGATTAGCAGCCAAGAGTAATTTCACCCATAAGTTGGCAAGTTGGGTCAATTTCAGACATCATTATAAAACATATATATGTAAGGCAAAAAGCATCATTAGGTCCTTCATCTTTCATTTTTTGGTTCATTAAACACTTGATATTTTATTTGGGTACATTAAACCCTTGATCATTTATTTTTGGTCTCATGAAGCCCTTGATGACTAAAAAAAGTAATTCTGAACATAAAATTGGGTTATCAGACTGTTATTCATTGTACCTGCATTTGAAATTTGTATTTTTTTCACTGTTTGAAAGCAGTTTTGGATTTGTAACGTGGTTATATGAAAACTTTAAAAATCTTAATTCGAACTGTAAAAAATATATTTTTTAATAATTTCAAATACAAATGAAGTTAATAACGTATATTTAACAGAATTAGATGTTCACAACTTACTAATTTGGTCATCAAGGGCTTAATGAGATAAAAAAAAAGATCAGGGGCTTATTGTATCCAAATAAAAAATCAAGGGTTTAATGAACCAAAAAAATGAAAGATCAAGGACCTAATAATGTTTTTTGCCTATATTTAATTCCTTATTACGCACTGGATTAATATCTCTTATTTCTAAAAAAAAAGATTTCATATATTTATGATTTAGTAATATAATTAGAGATTAATATTTTTAAATTCGATAAAAATATTGGATTTTTTTCCAACTCATAGAAAACACAATATAATTTTTTATTCATTTTCACATCTATTTTTGTGTTTGTGATCTGTAACTAATAAGTGATAAAATTACGCACATGTGAAGTGTAAATTACAAGATTTATGTATGATAAGACAATTTGATGAATTATTTCTCAAAATTGACCCAACTTTCCAATATTAGCGATAAATTTGCTCCTTGAATGTCAACGTTATTAATAAAATTGTACTATTTTAAATGTTAGAATAAAATTGCTCATTAGTCATGACTGTCACCGTTAGAGATATTTTTATATCTTATCCCAAACAAATATAGACAAATATAGGCGGGATCTTTCGCAGTCACATGGCTTCGCTAGAGGTTGTTTTGCCTTCTCAATCCCAGAATCTTTTGCTTGCATGGCAGAACTAAGAGCAATCATCTTTACCGTGGACGTTGCGTGGGAAAAGGGGTGGCACTGCCTCTGGATTGAGTCGGACTCATCTTATGCTGTCAATTTATTGCGGTCTCGTTCAACCTCGGTTCCCTGAACCATCCGGCAAGATTGGCTGCAATGCCTGTCTCAATGCTCGGGAATGATGATTGTCGTGTCCCACATCTACAGTGAAGGGAACAGGGTTGCCGACGCCTTAACAAAAATACGGACTTACTGTCCCCGCCTCAGACGTCTGCTGGTGGCCCGCGGCACCGGTTTTCTGTAATTCATTTATTCTTGATGACATTCACAATGTTTGTTAGTTTCGTGGTTCATAGATCAACTTTTACTTTTCTTTTGACATTCTTCTAGTAAACTCTCTCTCCATTTTTTATTTATTTTATTCTTTCGGGTTTGCCTGGTTAGCGGCTGGGGTGCCAACCTAGTTGGGATGTCAGTCATAACTAGGTATCGTCCCAACCTTCACTCAAAAAAAAAAAATATAGATAAAAGGAAAAATGGAAAAGAAAAGCTAGTTTTCCCATTAAACGAGTGGAATGAAGTAGTTGAGTGCCTATATGCCACCATATATGTGAGTTTATAATAGGATTAATACATAGTTTGCTCCGGAACTTGTCCAAAAAACTTGATTGACCCTCTGAACTTTTAAAGTGTCCTGATAATCACTCAACTTACATAAAATATTCATTTAGCCCCGTCAACTTGCATAAAATGTAATCAGTTGATCATTCGGTCGCAAAAAAAGTAAGTTAAATACCGAAGATGTATTCCACGCATCTTAGAATGTTATTACATAATTCAAAAATAGATTAAAAAGGAAGTTATTGATTGCTTAATTATACAACTTGTCTTCTCTAATCTAAGAACTGTATACCCCGATTTCGGCCGTTTTACTTTTTTTAAGACTCGTGCAATATATCTTCCGCGTTTAACTTACTTTTTTTTTTTGCAACCGAGTGATCAATTGATTACATTTTATGTAAGTTCAAGGGGCTAACTGAATATTTTATACAAATTGAGAGGTCTATCGGGATATTTTGAAAGTTCTGGGAGCCATTCAAACTTTTTGGATAAATTCAAGGAACAAAATGATGTATTAAGCCTTTCTAATACAATAAAAAAAAGGAAAATTTGTTTAACATAACTCATTTGATATGATCACTATTTTGTTTTATTGTAGTAGATTGGAGCGGAGCTGAGTTTTGATCTGTTTATATTCGGTTCGTCAGAAATTTGACGAGCTCGAGCTCGAACTCAATATCCTACTCGCGAGCTTGTTGATGAGGTTTGCTCGCGATCAGCTTGTTAATTTTGATCATAAATTTTGTCCGCAAACAACTCACTAATTATGCTCATTTGAAATTTTGTAATACAAAACTACATAGATTTGAAATCTACAAAACTGGCGTCATTTTGCATTTCTTCCTTTATAGAAATAATATTATTAAAAAAAATTAGAACCAAACTTGCTCACGAGTGTATTCATGAACATTTAGGCAAACTTAACCTATAAGCGAGCCTACTTGCGAGCTTTCGAAATGAATTTCATCATTCTCAAGCTCGACACATCTATAAATCTAGCTGAACATAATCAATCTTTTATCGAGCCAAATATCCACCCGCTTATAAACGGCTTGACTCATTTACAACTCTAGTTGTGTTTATATTATATAATCATGTAACACGACTTTAATATAACAATTCATTTTGACACTTTTATATTAAAAGACTTGTTTATTTATGTTGGAAATAAATATCCGGGTCGAATATTACTAGCTCGTAACTTGAATGAGTTGGATCAGGGTTATATGAGTAATTACCCTAATTACAGGCTATAAATAGTTAGCCACACCCATTATAACTCTAATCCTAGACATAACATAAAAGGAGAAGCTAATGAGGCTCCTCTCCATATGACACCCTCTTTTTTTCGACTTAGTTCGTGGAATCATCACTTCTTCTCACAAACAACTTCGACATAGGAATTGTGTGGTCGGTAATATGAGATCATGGTTTGAATTCTTCTACTGCAACAACTCAATGATAATCTATGCTACAAAGAGGTAATGTGATAACGGTATCCATATTCGAATTTTTTTTATGAATAATCTCTTCTTTGTATCAGAGTCACAAATCTCGTGTTATGTCAGAGTTGATCCATGATTTAATACAAGAATATGTGTAAGCGGCCGAAAACTTGTTTTCCAATAGTAAGTAAGTTTGAAAGACGGTAACCGAGCATTATGTAAATATATTACTTACTTTGGAAGAGTTTAATAAATGCATTAGGTAGTTCAACGCTAGAATCATGAGGAAATGTATCTCTTATTTTGATACAAATGAACATTTTGTAACACTTGGTTTCTAAAAGATAAAGTCCTTAGTTGATAGAACCAAAAATAAAAGCTAAGGAGCTTGATTCATCCATATAAAAAATCAAAGGGTTTTTAGACAAAAAAATTGAAAGATTAGGGACCTCAAAATGCTTTTTGCCATACTTTTATAATCACATAGGAAAGTGCATATATATTCTTTAAATAAGAAATTATAAATTTTGTTCTCAACGTTTCCAACGTGGAATAATTTTGGGTCGAAGTCGCAGTGAAAATCAGCAGGGATGGTAATGGATAGAGTTTTGCGAGTACTCGGTCCTGATGAGATTACTCGAACCTTGTGTAAAAGGATATGAGACTGGTATAAGACATAAAAACAAATTACAGGGTACGAGATTACCTCCTAGAGTATATGGTCGCCCGTACCCGCAATGTATTTGAACACATAAATTTTGTTCTCTTGAAAGTTGATGAATGTGGACACCAAATACAGGAAAAAAAATGAAAATTACGATTGTGTCAAAATGAACCTTTTATCTTTATGTTTAGTCGTATTTTAATTTCTTAATAATTTGAGTGAGTTAGAATGTTTGAATTTAGATATTTTTTTTTTAATTTGTGGATGGTTTATTAAATTTATATTTTGTTAAATTTGTAATTTATTTATTTTATGTGTTGATTCTTAACGGGTAAGAGTATTTGATGGTACCCTACCATTTATCATCCCTAGAAGTCAATCTTTATGGATGAGCTTAATTGTTTTTTTGGCCTAATACATCACCAACTCCCTAAACTTGTCCAAAACAATAGATTGACTCCCTGAATTTTGCAAGTGTCTGACCAGCTTCTTAAACTTGCTTATTTCGTATCACTAGCTCCTTAAATTTGTCCATAAAAGTATATTAGCTCCCTGAATTTTGCAAGTGTCTCACCAACTCCTCAAACTTGCTTATTCTGTAACAACTAAATACAAAAACCATAATACTAACTCTCGATCCTCATCCATTCAATCTCCCAAACCTGTAACACTAACTCTTATAATAGATTGAAAGGTAGGATAAGCGAAAAAATTACCTCTCGAATAGACGAAGACGTATTTTTAGAATTTAGGTTTAATATGGTTTTTTATTTAGTTGCTACAGAATAAGCAAGTTTAATGAGTTGGTGAGACACTTGCAAAGTTCATGGAGCTAACCTACTTTTATGGACAAGTTTAGGGAGCTGGCGATGCAAAATAAGCAAGTTCAGAGAGCTGATGAGACATTTGTAAAGTTCAGAGAACCAATCTATTTGGATAAGTTGAGGGAGCTGGTAATGTATTAGCACCCCCACATATGAAGTTGAAGGAATGTGCAGGGTTGAACCATCCTTTAACCTCCCCTAGTTCTTAATGGCTAGGGTTACACCGACACCCCATGCCTCCACCCTAGGTCCAAATAATAGTCTCGTTTTATGAGTTCTGTTACATACACCCAAAATTGATTCAACTTAATAACGTTGAGAACAAAATTTTAGCGTTTTTTACATTAAAGTTATACATGCACTCCCTAAAAAAACAAAACGTAAAGGGTCATGCCTTGGTGCCTCCACTCTAGGTCCAAATAATAGTCTCATTTTATGTTTCTATTACATATTGATGACCCGCGAAGCCAAACCGGGCCGAATTCATTACACAGGCCCAGCCCATACTTAGATCCATGGTCTAAGATGGGATGGGACCCGAATAGAGGAAGCGGGTGAAGTGAGTAACCGCCCCGAATTCCTAAATGGAGCACTAAAACTCCCACTCAGGACAAACGATACCACGTTTGTTGCCACGAAAGCCACGAGAGGGGGCATGACCTAAAAAGGAGTAACCGCCCTCGGAACATGGCCTGGAAGGGGTAACCGCCCTCGGCGGTTACTTAAGAACACTTATAAAAAGCCCTAAGGCCAAAGGGGGAAAGGTACATTCACATTTTTCCCACAATACTATTGTCAATTTACCAACCCTCCTACAAAAACTGACTTGATCGTCGGAGAGTTTTCTCGGAGATCCTGTCTCCGGTTCTGTTTTGCAGGTAACTACGGCGGAGATCATCAAATCGGATCCAGCAAGTTATCATTGGTGCGGTGAACGTGGACCTTTTTTACCAACATTTGGTTAAAGGTACACAAAGAACATGTCAAAACCATCACGAACGACCGGCGTTACAACCAGATCCACTAGTATGAACTCAAGGGGTCCACGGATTGCAAATTCGCAACCTTCAAGTACGCAGCCTGTGGTGCCTAGCTCGTCAAGCCCTTCGGGACAATTGAGTCCCTTATTGGAGGTTCAAGTGCAAAATGAAATGGAGATGTCCAATAGAGATTTCGTACAAATGGCAGGACAAGTCTTGGCTTCAAATATGAGCCAAACGGCGGGGGATCGAATGATTAGTTTGTTAACCGCAATGGCCGATCATAATACCGCCGTGGCGGCTGCTCCTCAACAACCTGTTGTTGTCTCCACACAACCATCGACTACTGCCGCCATATCTGCGCTTCCGCAGCCATCTCGAGAGCTAACCCAGATAGGTCAGAGTAGTCGCATGAACCCACGCAGCCATCCAAGCAACTACTCGTACCACGATCCTAGTATGACGATCCATCCGACCTGGCAAACATCCCAACCGACATCGGGAATGCCAGGAATCCTTCCACTACAACACACGGAACCCTTGGTTAACGGGCATTCAGAATTAATGGCGTCTGGGGCGAATAAGTTTGGGCAGGAGCACACCTGGAACTTTGATCCTATAACCGGACGACGGCTAGAACCACGGCGAGAACAAATCTCAACATCAATTGGCGGGTGGATGCCACCTAGAGTTCACCAACAGCGGATGGAAGAGGTTCGGCGAATACCCAATCTTGAGTTGGAAGATCAACTACGGAACATGATGGAGCGAATGGGGTACACGCCTAGGGCGAGAGCAGAGGTGCAGAGTGATTCGCCTTTTGCTCTGTCGTTGCGAGAATTTATACCAGATCACAGGATAAAGGCCCCGGCGATACCTAAATACTATGGGGATCCTAATTCTGATCCTGAGGCTCATGTCAGGAACTACAGAGAATTAATGGATGTTGCGGGAGCGAGTGAAAGTATAATTTGCAGATTATTCTCGACCACTTTGGGCGGAGCGGCATCTGATTGGTTTCGGTCTTTACCTGCTGAATCTATTCACAACTGGAATCAATACAGTCGTGATTTCTGTGCCAAGTTCGTGGGCTGTAAAGCGGCAGATGTGACGGATAGGCAGCTGAAGGAGATCAAATAGAGGAACTATAATTCCCTAAGGGAATTTGTTGTCGCATTCAACGATATTCTGGTGCGGTTGCAGAACCCGGATATCGTGAGCATCCGCAACATCATGGCGGATGGAACCACGGATTGGAGCATGCGGGAGGAAATCATCCGCAACAAGCCGCGCACAGTGGCTGAACTCATGAAGATAGCAAAGGAATTCATGGAAGTGGACGATGTCAACAGAGAACATAGAGCTCAAACCCGGAGGGAGAGAGATGCTCCTAGATCCACTTCGGACAATTTTGTTCGCAGAGGCGATCGCTCCTTTCAAGGGGGAGGATATCAAACACCATTGAATACGACTCGCCAGGAGGTGTTACTTTGGATCGAAAAGAACCCCCTGAAGAAGGATATGCGGTTCCCCGAGGCGAAAGGCCAAACTAGTTTGGGGCGATATCCTAACAAATATTGCAGGTTCCATAGATTGAACGGCCATGACACGAACGATTGCTATGAACTGAAGAAGGAAATAGAAAAGCTGATTGAGAGGGGCAAGCTAGGCCAATTCGTAAGAAAAGAAACGATTGATGAGAAAACAACGCTCCCGCATGAGGGAGAAGCAAGGCCCGAAAAGAAACAGAAGAAAGGGGTGATAAACATGATAGCTGGCGGGATCTATGAGCCGCCAACAAAAAAGGCACGCCGTGAACAACGAAAAAGCAACACGCATAGGGGGGATGCCCTCAATTACTCATTTGCGCGAACCACGGAGCCGCATGCGGATGCTTTGGTGATTACGATGGCTGTAGAAGGATGGGACGTCAAGCGGGTCCTTATTGATACTGGCAGTTCTTGTAATGTTATTACTCGGACTGCATTCAACAAGTTGGGAATTAATGACGAGCGAGTGGAACATACATTCATGGATGTAACTGGTTTTGGAGGTCAATCGTCTCAAACAAGTGGACAAGTGGTGTTGGAAGCAGAAATGGGCGATAAGAATCTAAAATGGCGAGGTGATCTAGAATTCGCAATTGTTGATCTCCCGTTGGCCTACAACATAATTCTGGGGCGTCCGTTCCTATCGGAAACGGAATCGCTCATCTCAATGAAGCACTTGACATTACATTTGCCAACACACCAAGGGCGAGTCATAGTTGAAGGTGATCAACTTGTATCTTAACAAGCCTATACATTGTCACTTGAACCAAAGCCAGGTGAAGAGGATAAAGTTGATGAGAAGTTGCCGGCAGAAGCATTAGGAGAAACAGAACTATTCGCCATCTCAAATGACAAGAATGTACGAATAGTGGCAGGACTCCCCGAGGAAACGAAGAAAGCCATTACCGAGGTGTTGATCCAATGCGAGTCGGCATTCGCCGCTCCAAATGAAGTGCTGAAAGGGATAAGTCCAGATATAGCAACCCATCGTTTGAATGTGGACAAAGGTGCAACCCCAGTGCGACAGAAAAAGAGAGGACACGCTCCAGAGCGGCAGAAGGCGATTGAAAAAGCTGTGGCGGATTTGCTAAAATCAGATGCAATTCGAGAAGTCACCTATCCGGAGTGGCTAGCCAATGTGGTGCTAGTCAAAAAGCCAAATGGAACGTACAGAATGTGTGTCGACTTCAAGGATCTGAATAAAGCTTGTCCGAAGGATATGTATCCGCTACCTAACATTGATATATTGGTAGATGTAACTGCAGGATTTGAAGCTTTATCGTTCACCGACGTGAAATCCAGTTACCACCAGATACCCATGGAGAAGGCGGATGAAATCAAAACATCATTCATAACTCATCAGGCGACTTATTGCTTCAAGGTGATGCCCTTCGGATTGAAAAACGCAGGAGCAACATACCAGAGGATGATGAACAAGATATTTTCAGACAAGTCAGGCGAGAACTTCTCAATCTACGTAGATGACATGATCATCAAAAGCAAGATGATGCGAGACCACCCGCAGGATATCAAAGAAATCTTGGAAGTGCTAATCAAATATGGCCTCAAGTTGAACCCAGAAAAATGCACGTTCGGAGCAAGGGCAGGAAAATTCCTGGGTTTCATTGTTAGTGGCAAGGGAGTTGAGGCGAATCCTGAGAAGGTTAAAGCAGTAATGGAGATGAAAACTCCGAGGAACGTAAGAGAAGTACAAAGACTAAATGGGCGGTTGGTGGCATTAGGGCGATTCATATCATGCTCGGCTAGAAGATGTCTACCTTTCTACAATGCCATCAAAAAATCTAAGTCCTTTGAATGGACGCCGGATTGTCAAGAGGCATTTGAGGGTATAAAGCGACTGCTATGCTATCCGCCCTTAATGAGTAGGCCGGAGGACGGAGAAGATTTATTTCTTTACGTATCCGTCACCAGTATGGCGATATGCACTGTAATGGTGCGAGAAGAAGAGGGCCAACAATATCCAGTGTACTATGTGAGCAAGGTCTTGAAGGATGCAGAACTTCGGTATTCGAAGTTGGACAAAATGGTTCTCGCGGTGATAACCACGGCGGCTAGGCTAAAACCATACTTTCAGGCGCATACTAACATTGTGAGAACCGGAATTCCAATGCGGAAGGTACTGCAGAAACCTGACGCATCCGGCCGATTAATGGAATGGTCAATTCGCCTGGGGGAATTCGATATTCGCTACGAAGGAAGACCAGCACTAAAGGGTCAAGTACTTGCCGATTTCGTGAATGAATTCACGTGGGATGAAGATGAACGTCCAAAGGCACAAAAAGAAGAGTGGAGCATGTTCACAGATGGGGCATTATCCACAGATGGGGCTGGACTGGGAGTCGTCATCAAAGGCCCGGAGGTTATTCGCCTGTACTATGAGGCAAAGTTAACTTTCAAAACTACCAATAATGCCGCAGAGTATGAAGCAATGATATGCGGATTGAAGCTGCTTAATGAACTTACGCCAGAAAGAGTGGTGATCTACAACGATTCTAAACTCATGATAAATCAGATCACAAAAAACTATCTGGTGAAACAAGAAGATCTGGTCAAATACCATCAGATAGTCGGCAGATTGACGCAGGAGTTAACACACAAGGGAGTCGTCTGGGAAATGGTGCATGTTCCAAGAGGCCAAAACACAAAGGCTGATGAACTGGCAAAAGCAGCGGCGAGTAAAGAACCATGGAATCAAAAAGCATGCAATTTGGAGATAAGATCCGCACCGGCATTTGAAGTCGATCAGATTATGGTCATTGAAGAGCTGGAAGATGATGAAGATTGGCGGATACCTATCCGCCAATATCTGGAGCAGGGAGATTTTCCAGATGACAAAAGCCTAGCCAGAAAGCTAATTGGACAATCAGCGAGATACTCAATTCGAGATGGAACTTTGTATCGAAAATCATATACATGTCCATGGTTGAAATGTGTTAGCCGCAATGAAGGAGACTACGTACTGCGAGAACTCCATGAAGGAATGTGCGTCGCACATGAAGCATCCGCGGCGTTGGCAAGAAAGGTCAAGTTAATGGGATACTATTGGCCAAAGGTGATGGAGGATTCCCAGAAGATGGTAGCGGAATGTCACAGCTGTCAAATCCATACGAATGAAAAGCACGTTCCCGGAGCCGAACAAATCTCTATAATGACGGCATGGCCATTCGCAACATGGGGAATCGATATAGTGGGTCCATTCCCAGAAACGACAAAGAAAAGGAAGTACTTGGTAGTCAAAGTTGACCACTTCAGCAAATGGGTAGAAGCGGAGGCAGTAACCGCTCAAACACCTGAACGAATTATCGAGTTCTTACGAGAGAACATTATCATGCGATTTGGAATCCCGCAAAAGCTTATAACTGACAACGGCACCCAGTTCAACTGTGTCAAGTTCAAAGCATACTGCGAAAGCATGGGGATCAAGAATCATTTTTCTTCCGTAAACCATCCCCAATCGAATGGTATGACATAGGTTACCAACAGGGCCATGATTCAAGGTATCAAGAAGCGGCTAGGTGATAAAAAAACAGGTTGGGCGGATGAGATACCCCATATGTTATGGGCATACAGAACTTCTGTAAAAGCAGCAACTGGCGAAACACCTTTCTCGCTGGTTTATGGAGCCGAAGCAGTCCTACCTGTTGAAATCAAGTCGCCTACAGATCGAATAATTTATTATTGCGACACACAAAAT
The DNA here is from genome assembly GCF_963576675.1 of Euphorbia lathyris. Classification (NCBI taxonomy): domain Eukaryota; kingdom Viridiplantae; phylum Streptophyta; class Magnoliopsida; order Malpighiales; family Euphorbiaceae; genus Euphorbia; species Euphorbia lathyris. The sequence continues at coordinate 5,206,735 of NC_088911.1, forward strand.
CCTATCAACATTAGAGATGCATTGGATTCTGTTGAAGAACGAAGAGAAAAAGCTTACATGCGAATGGCAGTGTACCGCAATAGAATCAAGAAATATCATGACAGAAGGGTGCGAAAAGTGATAATCAACGAGAACGACTTGGTCTTGAAAAAAGCGGACAAAATACAATCCAGAGAAGGCAAAGGCAAATTAGGCATCAACTGGATCAGACCATACAGAGTATCCAAGAAGCTGGGACCATCAACTTTTGAAATAGAAGAAATGAGCGGAAAAAAGCTCCCGCGCACCTGGAATCTAGAAAATCTGCGCCTATATAAACGGGCCGGGTAGTTCAGGGAAATGACGAGTACTCTTTTTCCTTTTATGAGTTTTTTCCCACTGGGTTTTCTGATAAAAGGTTTTAATGAGGCTTTGATCCCGCACATTTCATATACCAATGTAACAAAAAGTCTTTTCTTTTATCAATAAAGATGTTCAATTGTTGCATACGGCGTTTGAGTGCGGATCCTTTTTAGGACAACCACTTCAGTGTGTTATCTACAAACAAAAGGCGGGTAAATCGCGCAAAAACCTTATGGTTAAACTTAAAAACACATAAATGTGTTGCCTATTAAGAAAGGCGGATGCATGATTACGCATCACTCGCAAAAACCTTATGGTTGAACTTAAAAACACATAAATGTGTTGCCTCTTAAAGAAAGGCGGATGCATGATTACGCATCACTCGCAAAACCTTATGATTAACCTTATGATTATATTATTTTCGAAAGAAAAATTATAAGATAAGGCATAAAATTAAGCGAATTAACGAGTACTCAAAAAATTGCAAAAAGGGTCTGGCCACCCTAGCGGAAACGAAACTAAACTACGAGGAAATACAAATATGGAGTCGGCAAAAGGGCAAGGGTCACGTATGAAAACAAAGGGCAATAAGGAATAAAGCAACAATCGCACGTATAGGTAAAGCGGCAAGCAAAAGAAAATATATATATACGGGCAGTTTGTTACATACAACAATCCAGATATAAATCAAACTATGCTACAGCTTCCTCTCCTTCACCCCTATGGCCCTCCTCGCCTTCAGCGGCTCCCTCATCTCCTCCAGTGGGCGGATCTGCTTCAAGCGAATCCTCAACCCTCGAATCAGTAACCGCTTCAGAGGGCGGTACCTCTTGCTCAGGCTGAGAAAGGTCTTGTGGTGCCTCTTTTTCCGCATTCTGAGTAGGGATCTCGCAGCTAATTGGAGGGTTCTGAAAACTCTGCCAATCTAAGAAGAGTACCTCATCCATATCAGCATCCTCGGCTTCCAGCTTGTCCCACTTCTCAGTAGATCCTTTTCGGGGATGGGAACCTTGGGGCGGCTAAGTACTCGATCTGGATGTCCATGCTCATAAGCAGCATGAATTCGCTCCCCATACCAATAGATGCGAGCACCATCTTCGGCTAGAATCTCCTCAGCTTTCTTCTTTTGCATCTCCAGAGCCTCCTTGGATGAATTTAGATCATCAAGGACCTTTTGCAGCTCGTTGGACTTAGCCTGGAGGGATCTGAGAGCTTCCTCCTTCTCGCTCATAACCTTCTGACAAGCGCCTTCAAGAGCCTTTACCTTCCCTTGGACATCATCATAAAGCGACTTCTGAGTCGCCAATTCAGTACCAAGGTTCTCCAACTCTTTAGCGCATTCAGCGTCCCTTAGGAGAGCACCCTCCGCGAAGTTAATAATCTGCATAAAAGATGATTCGCAGATAATAAGAGCGGATAGAAATGTGCGGTTACTACAAATGCAAGATCCTTGAAAGAGAATATCACAAGTAACAATATACCTCTATGGCCCGCTTCTCAATCCCCTCCATAGCAGTAGGAAGCGGCACTTGCTCTCGCACGCGGGAAGCAGAGGGGAGTCGCCCAAGGACATTGCATATGGAAGAAATAATGTCCCTACACGAGAAGCTCACAGCCATGCCAAAGGTCCTAGTGCACCACCCGCTGATATCGGGAATTGGCTGCGAATGCATAAGGAGAAAGATCAGGAGAACAGCAGATAACTCTTAAGGAAAAATTAACAACATAAAAAAGGGGAATAGATCAATATACCTCGTGGATTGGTGTACTGCTTTTTCCTTTGGACGAGGCGGATACAGGTGTACCGCCAACAGTGAGGGACACAGAAGCGTTTTTCTTTCTGGGACGAGAAGACTCTGTATCCGCAGTATTCTTCCGCTTCCTAGTTAAGGGAAGGTCCTCGGAAGCAAAAGCTGGACCTTGTGAAACGGAGGCCCTTGCGAGAGAAGCCGCCTCGATAGAAGTAATCGCCCCTGCGACTGAAGTGTTTCCCTCCATTCGCCTCTTCCTTCTCGCTAGGGCTTTAGCCTCCCGATCTGCAACGAGTTGAGATAAAGGATCACCCCTGCAAAGGGTTAAAAGAAATCATCAACTTGGAAATAAAAAGTACCTTGTACAAAAACGCGATAAGCGAAAAAATAGATTGAAAGGTAGGATAAGCGAAAAAATTACCTCTCGAATAGACAAAGACGTATTTTTAGAATTTAGGTTTAATATGGTTTTTTATTTAGTTGCTACAGAATAAGCAAGTTTAATGAGTTGGTGAGACACTTGCAAAGTTCATGGAGCTAACCTACTTTTATGGACAAGTTTAGGGAGCTGGCGATGCAAAATAAGCAAGTTCAGAGAGCTGATGAGACATTTGTAAAGTTCAGAGAACCAATCTATTTGGATAAGTTGAGGGAGCTGGTAATGTATTAGCACCCCCACATATGAAGTTGAAGGAATGTGCAGGGTTGAACCATCCTTTAACCTCCCCTAGTTCTTAATGGCTAGGGTTACACCGACACCCCATGCCTCCACCCTAGGTCCAAATAATAGTCTCGTTTTATGAGTTCTGTTACATACACCCAAAATTGATTCAACTTAATAACGTTGAGAACAAAATTTTAGCATTTTTTACATTAAAGTTATACATGCACTCCCTAAAAAAACAAAACGTAAAGGGTCATGCCTTGGTGCCTCCACTCTAGGTCCAAATAATAGTCTCATTTTATGTTTCTATTACATATTGATGACCCGCGAAGCCAAACCGGGCTGAATTCATTACACGGGCCCAGCCCATACTTAGATCCATGGTCTAAGATGGGATGGGACCCGAATAGAGGAAGCGGGTGAAGTGAGTAACCGCCCCGAATTCCTAAATGGAGCACTAAAACTCCCACTCAAGACAAACGATACCACATTTGTTGCCACGAAAGCCACGAGAGGGGGCATGACCTAAAAAGGAGTAACCGCCCTCGGAACATGGCCTGGAAGGGGTAACCGCCCTCGGCGGTTACTTAAGAACACTTATAAAAAGCCCTAAGGCCAAAGGGGGAAAGGTACATTCACATTTTTCCCACAATACTATTGTCAATTTACCAACCCTCCTACAAAAACTGACTTGATCGTCGGAGAGTTTTCCCGGAGATCTTGTCTCCGGTTCTGTTTTGCAGGTAACTACGGCGGAGATCATCAAATCGATCCAGCAAGTTATCACATATATTCAAAATTACTTCAAATTGAAAATGATGAGAAAAAAATTTACCGATTTTTACGTTAAAGTTATACATGTACTTCCAAAAATAATATTAAGGGCCGCCGATCTAGGTCCAAATAATAGTCTCGTTTTATGGGTTCTGTTACATATATCCAAAATTGCTTCAAATTGAATACGTTGAGAACAAAATTTTACCGTTTTTTACATTAAAGTTATATGTACACTTCTCAGAAAATGTCCGGACAAATTTGAAGCTTATCTTTTCCATGAAGGTTGCTCTTAATTGAATACAATTCATCATTATTTCCAATTTCAATATGTAATGACACTTGAAATTAATATGTAATGTATAAGTTATGAGTAAATTATATACGTAGTGTATAACTTTTGTCATATTTCACACTTAGGTGTACAACCTTTAATTTTGCACACAAAGTGACCTTTTGGTGACCTCCCACTAAAGTGTACAGCTAGTAATTGTGACTGGTCAACGCGTCACGTCAACAATTTGACCTCCATAAAAAGTAGTTTTTTTACTTTTATGGAGGTCAAATTGCTGACGTGGCGCGTTGACTTCGCGTTGACCGGTCACAATTACCGGTTGTACACTTTAGTGTGAGGTCACCAAAAGGTTGTATATTTTTGTGTGTAAAATTGAAGGTCGTACACCAAAGTGTGAAATAGGACAAATGTGGTACACCACGTATGTAGGTTATCCATTTTTTACGTTAAAGTTATACATGCATTTTCCAAAAAAAATGTCAAATTTGAACCTTATCCCTTCCATAAACTTTGGTCTCTTAATTGAATACAATTGATCATTATCTCCAATTTCACTCAATTTCAACCAATTTCAAATTGTAAATGACACCTGAAACTAATATGTAAATGTGTATATATACATATATAATCAAAACAATTAAGCTTTACAAACTATTAGTATTAAAAATAAAAATTAAGGGTCCATGATTTGAGGTTGATCAGAGGGTGAAATCCTGTAAGATTTAAAAGCAACTCTGAATCCATCTATGCATTGAATAGCTACAAAAACCATAAAAGTAATGAAATAAATTAGGCATAATATTCATTTTGCTCCTTAAACTAAGGTGCTGTTTGATAAAATTGAAAATTAAGTACTGAGAATAAGTACTGAATTTTAAGTGCTAAATATTATAAGTGATGAAAATATTGAATGATTTAATTTATATAAAAATATTAGTTGATAATGTTTAACTTAAAATGTTAAGTTAAATATTTTGACTTATCAAAATAAGTGGTTTTAAACTTAATTAACTAATTTAAGTGGTGGAGAAACGATCGTTATCAAACGCACTTAAATTAAGTAAGTGTTTAACATTTTAATTTAAGCAATTAAGTGATTTATCAAACAATGCCTAAGGCTTCAAAGTCAATTAGGACCTTAAACTATCAAAATCATCAATCAAGTCCTTGAACTAACCAAAAATCAACAATTGAGTCCCCATTCTAAACAAAAATCTCCAATTGAGGCTTTATCGAAAATCATTCAGTTGAACAGTTTCAGACCCTCTTCCCCAAACTCGTTTTGAACCTACACATAGATTATTACAGTCTATATGAAGTCACAATTTCTGATTTTAGGATAAGATAAAGACCTCATTGATGATTTTTGCTTAGTTCAGAGACCTGATTGATGATTTTAATAGTTTAGGATCCTAATTGACTTTGAAGCTTTAGTTTAGGAACCCAAATGGGTGTAAATTAATATGTAGTGTATAAATTATTTTACCTTTTTTTACGTAAAAGTTATACATGCACTTCCCAAAAAATCGTTACGAGCAAATTTGAAGCTTATATTCCTTCTGTAAATGTTTCTCTTAATCAAATACATTGATCATTATCTCCAATTTCACTCAATTTTAACCAATTTATACAGGATCGCTCTTATGACCCTAAAAAGGGTAGGAAGACAAACGACTGCTGAAGTAAACATTGTTAAATGAAATTTAACATCCATAATATATTAAACCTTTAAGTGTAACTAATGATAACAAATTAATTTAATTAGAACAAGAGTTATAGAGGAACTCTAGTATACCTTTCAAAGCAATCCTCAGTGGAGACTTCTGAACTCTGCCTGACACCCTCTCATCATCATCATGGGTTATGGCTGTGTTCCAGCATCTCTCTATATCCATGGCTTTCTAAACTTCCCCTTTTAGCATCCATAGTTGTTAACTACTTAAGTTTAACTTCCGTATAGCATATTAGTTTAAAAAGATCCAGAGTTATAAAGCAACAATAGTTAGCCTTCAGACGAATCCAAGAGGTGTGTAGAGATGCTGGAACACAGCCATAACCCATGATGATGATGAGAGGGTGTCAGGCAGAGTTCAGAAGTCTCCACTGAGGATTGCTTTGAAAGGTATACTAGAGTTCCTCTATAACTCTTGTTCTAATTAAATTAATTTGTTATCATTAGTTACACTTAAAGGTTTAATATATTATGGATGTTAAATTTCATTTAACAATGTTTACTTCAGCAGTCGTTTGTCTTCCTACCCTTTTTAGGGTCATAAGAGCGATCCTGCACACATTATACACATCAGAAAAAACGGTCCACATAAAATGGTATCAGAGCCTTAAAAGGATCTCACAAATAGTTAGAACTTTTTGAAATCACTATGTCATCTTCATATACCAGTATGTTTGCATCACAGCTTAATATTGACAAAATTACAAGCGGCATAATTGAATTAGATTTAAGCAATAGTTTAGAAATTTCTATTCTATTAGGCAAATTAATTATATTATTAGAATATTACCAACATCTCCTTAATATAGGAACTAGTGATCTAAATAGGCATATAATGTTAATAAGAAAAGTAGAAATGATTAAATGCCTAATTAATTTCACAATCGTGATTTTTCAGAATTATACACACTAGATAATGGATATACCAGTTGAAAGTCTTAGGATTATTGCTGAAAAACCATTAATTTATAATCAGGATATCAATCAACATATTATAAGTTGTAGAAGAGCATTACAAATTATGGAATTAAAAGATAGACAATTAGAAGTAGCACAAGGTGCTTTAGATGCTAAGCGTATTGAAAAGATAAAATTACAAAAAAGAGTTTTTGACTTAGAAGATAAAGTAAAACGATTAGAAGAAAAACATAGAGAGCAAGAAGAGACAATAGAAATTCAAAAACAAATAATTACTGAAAGTTACAGACATATTCAAGCTTTAATCAATGGAAGAGAATAAAGAAATAACAGAACAAACCCATACAGAAAATACTAATATCTACTATCAAATGGATACTTATGAAGGTGGTATAACTCAAACTTTAAGTTTTAAACCAGATATTTATCAGAAAATACAAGATGAAACTGAAGAGCTATCTGTAAATAAGATATTTAAAACAAAATGGTTTGAGAGAAATAAAAATATACGATATATTGTTCAGAAGCATGAGAATATTATAGATACAACTACTATAAATGGTAGAGCAAGGATAAATTTAATAACAAATGACGTAATAAAAAGAGAATTATCCAAATTATCACATAAAGAAGCAAAGAAATATAGGAATATTTACTTTGGAGGAATAGAATTCACTATAAAAGCATATTTTCAGAAAAATATCGATACTCCTATTCAAATATATGTATTAGATGATAGAATATTAGATAATATCCAAGATGCCTTAATAGCAGTAGTAAGAGGAAACTTAATTTATCAGAAACTTAAATTCACAATTCAACCAGATTTTAGTATCTCATTAGAAGATAAACATAAAGATCTAGCTTTAACACTCTATTATAAATTAGAAGGAATAAGAATGCCCCCAGGAAGTAAAGTAATTAGTATAGAAACAAAAATGATATATGCCCTTACAGGTAATCATCATATCAGAAAACAAAATGATAGGGATATATTAGTACCAAAATTATATCAGGAAATATTAGAACCACCTAAGAAAGAATGGATCAAACTTGAAGACGGATGGATAAAAAGAATCTACAAAGATGAGTGATCCTAACCAAAAATTGGACCAAATATGGATAGAGATTGTAGCAAAAGAACAATTAAAGAATACTCTTAGTTTAATACAAGAAAACCATATTCAAATCCAAGAAATGATAACACATGAATTAACAAAACTGTGGAATACATCGGAAATACCAACGTTTAAGATAATTTTGGAAAAATTAAACATGTTAGTAGCTAATATAGACAAAAGAAAAAGACCCATAGAAGAAAGCTGTAGCATTACCTCAGGAGAAAATCTAAACATTACTATAACACAAACTAAACTCCAGAAATAGTACCCATAGATGCTTGGAGACGAAGCAAGGACCCAATAATGATGGATATAAGTGAAATAAAACCTAAAATCCCTACAACCGTAAATAAAACCTTAGATCTGTTAACCGATTTACACAAAAAAGGACAATTCTAATCTAATGGCCGAACAAGAACATAGTGTAATAACATTTCTTAAAAATCACGCCCAAGAAATTATTGAAAAGGAAAAATACAAATATGAACCGCTAAAAAACAGCAAACTCAAAGACAATGATGCTAAACCATCCAATGTAGACGTAAGCACCGAAGCCGAATACCTTCAACTAAAAATCGAAAAACAACATAAAGAAATCAAAGACCTACAAAAAGAAAACATAAAATTAGTCATAAATTCGAGTACAGAATGGGTCGAAAAATATAAAAAATATAAACACAAATTTAAAAATACTAAAAAAAGAATTAAAACAAACAAAGCTAGAATTAAAACAAACAAAAACAGAGCTAATCCACATTACAGATGAATTAAAAGAATTAAAGGAAGAAGTAAGAGTCTTAAGAACAATGGTTAAAGAAGTAAAAGGGAAAACTATTCACATCAGTAACAGTAGTAGTGATAGTTCAGATAGTTCAGATATTCAAAGTGAAAATAAACTAAAAATCATTGGGTATATAGAAGAAGAAAATAAAGATGAAACAAAATTAATAGAAGAAAATCATCAAATAATGAAAGCATTAGAACAAATGAAGAACATTAATGCAATAATAGAAGAAGAACCAGAAAGTGATATAGAAAACAACGAATACAACAACAAATACACTAGGTATGAAGAATCAGATATATGATCAGAAAATATAGTAAACGAAGATGCCGATAATTATCCAGAAGAAGAAATGATAGACCCCAATTTAGACGTAGTAACTAAAAGAGTACCTACGATTCCACAACATATACCTATAGGCCAACAAGGAGACTTTAAAGAATTTATAGGATCTATGTCTCAAGGATTAAATCCAAATGGATATTTTTTAGACTTAGATAATGTCTATGATGAACAAGAAATAAGTAGACGAATAAATGATTGGAATTTAGGAATGTACATAGCCTTAATGAATTCATCTCACACTGAAAATTTAGATTATATGTATGACCTAATCTCTAAAACAATGATAGGAAAAGTAGGATTTTGGATGGAATCTATAACTCATCAGTTAAGACCACAAATAGAAGCTTGTGCTCATGATTGGAAATCAATGTTATTATTATTCGATATGGTATTAAAAAGAGAATTTTTAGGAGAAAGATGGTTAGTGGCTAGAGAAACAGTATTTGCTGAAAGAAAAGCTGAAATAATAATGAATTTGAATAACATGAAATGTTGTAAAATTAGTAAATTACCAGAATATACTATCAGTTTTACTAAGTTCTTTTATGAAGCTAGGTTTTTACCACAAGAAGGATTGATATACCAACAACTATATTATGACCACTTACCAAACCCATACAACGTAGAAGTTTCAAAAGAATATACTCAATTAGAACCAAAAGAAAATACATTAGGAGAAAGAATTAGAGTACTACGAGCTTATCTTATGCGAAAATGTGAAGAATATAGAGTTCAACAAAAGGTTAAAAAGGATAAGAAACTCGGGTTACGAGAAATATGTGGATTCACGGAAAAACGGTTAGTTTTTGGTTGTGATGATAAAGTTAGGAGAAAATATAGACGATATACTCCTAATCGCACTTATAGACATAATCCGACATATAAGAAGTCTTATACTAACAAGTATGATAATGGACGATTTCGACGAAAACGATTTAGACGATATAAAAATAATCCCGAAAATCGGAACAGATTTAGATATAAACGAAAATTTAGGAAAAGACGAGAAAGACCACTAAGGGATAAAAATACTAAACTTACAGAATGTAAATGTTGGAATTGTAATGAGAAAGGACATTATGCTAATAAATGCCCTAAATTAAAACAAAAAGGTGTCAAATATATAGGAACAACAGAATTTATAATGAGTCTAGAACAAATAAGAGCCAGCGATGATAAATGGCATAAAGAAGATGAATTTTATATTACTGAAACAGAAGGTGAGAACTCAGAAGAATTAGAACCAATAGAATATGAAGATAGTGAAACTAATAACTAATGGTAGTCATATATGTAGAAGCACCGGTAGAATATAAACCTAATAAGATTATAAAACGCCGCATATTTATAGATAGTGGAGCTGATATATGTTTAGCGAAGCAAGATGTACTAGTTCCCCATAAATGGAAAAGATCTAAAGGACATAAGGTCAGAGTTACAGGATTTAATGAACAAATGAAAGAATTAGATATTATAGCTGAAAATATGAGATTAATACTTAACAAGACAATCTTTCGATTACCCATAATTTATCAAGAAAATAATATGAAACAACATATATTATTAGGAAATAATTTCCTTGATTTCTTTAAAGTCCAGCTAATCAAACCTGAAACCATAAGTCTTTTAACTCCTTGTAATAAATGGATTATCCTTAAGCGCGTCCTACCTTTATATCCACTCACAATACATAATATCAAAACAAACAGAGATACTAATTTAGAACTTTTAAAACAAAAATATTTAGACCATTTAAAGATCAACTTTGGAGAAAACCCTATAACATTGTGGGAAAAAGAAAAGATATATGCTAAGATAGAACTCATAAACCCTAATGATGTTGTTCGCACTAGACCAATAAGATATAGTCCTGATGATCAAAAGGAATTTGAAATACAAATAAAAGAATTATTAGACTTAAAATTAATTCAAGAAAGTAAAAGCCCTCATAGTAGCCCGGCATTCTTAGTAAGAAAACATAGCGAACAAAAGAGAGGCAAAGCAAGAATGGTAATAGATTATCGAGAACTAAATAAGAAAACGATTTTTGATGGATATTTTTTACCTTATAAGAGAAATTTAATTAATAGATTATCAGGAAAAAAGTGGTTTAGTAAATTTGATTGTAAAAGTGGCTTTTGGCAAATTAAGCTTACTAAAGAATCAAGACCTTTAACAGCATTTAGTGCACCACAAGGACATTATGAATGGATTGTGTTACCTTTTGGTTTGAAAAATGCACCCCAGATATTTCAACGACGAATGGATACGATATTTAGAAAATTAAATGACTTCTGTGTAGTTTATGTCGATGATATATTAATCTACAGTAATAATATAGCAGACCATTTACAGCACCTAGATGCATTTATAAAAACAGTACGACAACATGGAATCCTTTTATCTGAAAAGAAATCAGAAATCTTTAAAAATAAAATAGAATATTTAGGATATATAATAGATAGTGAAGGATTACAACTACAAGATCATATCGTAACTAGAATCGAAAATTTTAAAGAAAAATTAGATACTAAGAAAGAAGTCCAACAATTTCTAGGAATAATAAATTATGCATCAGATTATATAAAAGACTTACCAAAATTACGACAACCCTTGCAAGAGCTAATTAAGAAACATAAAGTATTTGAATGGACGACAACTCATACTGATACTATAAGAAAAATAAAAGAAGCAGTAAAAGTTCTCCCAAAATTAAGACTACCTAAAGATAATAATCAATTAGAATTATATACAGATGCTAGTGATATCGGGTGGGGAGGAGTACTCATCGCATATAGAAAAGAAGATATAGACAAAGAAACTCCTTTAATATGTGGCTATAGATCAGGAACTTGGAAACCCTCAGAGAAAAATTATCATATCAATGAAAAAGAATTACTAGCTGTTAAAAATGGAATTAAAGGATTTAGGTATCATTTGTTACCCATAGAATTTATCATAAGAACAGATAATACACAAGTAGGAGCATTTATTAGAAATAAAATAGATCCCCTACCAGAACTGAACAAAAGAAGGCATTGGCAAAGTTTTTTCAATTGCTATAATTTTGTTGTTAAACCTATCTCTGGAAAACGAAATATCTTAGCTGATTTTTTGAGCAGGAATGGAGATAATGATCCAGCGAATATCAGAAATCAGAAATCAGAACCGCCAGATGCTGGCAATGATCAGAAATCATGAGAACTTTCTGGACAACCTTGAGGAAGAACTCAAGAAACTCCAGTCTCAGAACAATCAGAATATACGAACCATGACTCCTAGATCATCTTATGAGTTGTTAGGAGATCTTCATAAGAAGCCAATTGAGCTGCCAACTTCAATCAATTTCGAACCAATTTAAGGCTTCAAAGTTAATTAGGACCTTAAACTATCAAAATCATCAATTAAGTCCCTGAACTAACCAAAAATCAACAATTGAGTCCTCACTCTAAACAAAAATCTCCAATTGAGGCTTCATCGAAAATCATTCAGTTGAACAGTTTCAGACCCTCTTCCCCAAACTCATTTTGAACCAACACAGAGATTATTACAGTCTATATAAAATAGTCACAATTTCTGATTTTAGGATAAGATGTGGACCTAGTTGATGATTTTTGCTTAGTTCAGGAACTTGATTGATGATTTTAATAGTTTAGGGTCCTAATTGATTTTGAAACTTCAGTTTAGGGACCCAAATGAGTGTAAATTAATATGTAGTGTATAAAATATTTTACCGGTTTTTACGTTAAAAGTTATACATGCACTTCCCAAAAAAACGTTACGAGCAAATTTGAAGCTTATATCCCTTCTATAAACGTTGCTCTTAATCGAATACAATTGATCATTATCTCCGATTTCACTCGATTTCACTCGATTTCAATTAATTTCACTCAATTTCAACCAATTTCAATCAATTTCAAATTGTAAAATGACACCTGAAATCTATATGTAAATATGTATATATACATATATAATCAAAACAATTAAGCTTTACAAACTATTATCCCTTCCATAAACATTGGTCTTAATTGGGTTTGATCATTATAATAGAATAATATATGTAAAGGGTAGTTTAAGATTATAGCTTAGATTAGTAAAGGTAATATGGTCTTTTTATCTTTCTTATTGACCTGCTCTATATAAACAGCAGATTAGGGATTTTCTAGATACGATTCTTCTTTATCTTTTCTCCTTGTAACAGACTCCTTCATCTCAATAGTTGAACATCAATTCCCTCACAATTCTTCTGAATTGTTGTTTGTTATGGTATCAGAGCACTTCCGTGCATCATCATTCATATCAATTTCTTCTTGTTTCTTCTAATTTGTTTCATATAATCAGATTTCATTAATTTTTCTTTTTCTTTTGATTGTATTCCGATCAAGATCTCACTTCTTCGTTGATTTCATATATCTTCTTTCATCTTGTTTTGCTGAATCTTTCATGACAACAACTCAAGATCCACCTGTTTCTGAGCATTCAAGCATCATAACAGATGCCTCTCAGAATCCTTCAAGTTACTTTTATCTTCATGCAGGAGAAAATCCAGGTTTGGTGTTAGTTGCACAATTACTTGATGGAACTAATTTCCACTCCTGGAGTCGAGAATTTCGCCGTGCATTGCGAGCCAAGAACAAGTTAATTTTCATCGATACTGCCTTTGGAATTCCAGCCATCAATGGTGAGAACAGAGCTGCCTGGGAAAGATGTAATACTATGATCTTTTCATGGATCTGCAGGTCAGTGATTCCTTCTATTGCTAATAGCATACAGTGGTTTGACAATTGTGCTGATGCTTGGGACAATTTGCAAAAACGTTTTTCTCACGGATATTTTATTAAGATTTCTGAATTGCAAGAACAACTCTATAGTTTTACCCAAGGATCTTTGACAATCACTGACTATTACACTAGGCAAATGACTTTATGGGAGGAATTAATCAATTATAGGCCATTATCTGTTTGTACTTGTAATCCGTCTTGCAAGTGTTCGACTCTTTTACTCAAAGCTAAGACTTATTAAGAGGAGGATTATGTCATTCGTTTCTTAAGAGGTCTCAATTCTGAGTATTCAGCAGCTAGGTCTCAAATCTTCTTGATGAAGCCTCTTCCTGATATAACGACAGCTTTATCTTTAGTTTTGCAACAAGAATGTCAAAACCAAAGTAGTTCTATACAGACTGAATCTTCTATTAATTTAGCCAAGACATAGCATTATGATAATAAGAGCAAGAAGAAATTCAGCCACTGTGACAAGCCAGGGCACACTGTAGACCAGTGCTACCGCAAGCATGGTTTTCCTCCTTCCTTCAAGTTCACCAAGAACAAGAAAGAAAATGTGTCTGGTAATGTGGTTGCTGATAATCAATTGCAAGATATTGTTGTTGTTTCTGGTGCTACCAATAATTCTGAGCATAATTCATATATGGATACAAGTGGAATAGGCATAACTTTATCCAAGGCACAATATTCTCGCTTGTTGGGGCTTTTGGATACACCTGATTCTTCTCAACATTCCACAGGTCATGTTGTTGGTAATGTGATCACAGGTACTTCTATACCCTGTATATCTTTTTCTGCTAAGCCTAAACCTTTTGCAACTAGTCTAGAAGTACCCTTTTGCAACTACCCATTCTGCTAAGTGTTAAGCCCAAAATATACCTAAAATATCATACATAAATACGTTAAATTTACATTGAAATCGTGCTAATTATATTCATTTGGAATACTTTTACGTCTTTATTTACTTCTTTGATGCAAGGTACTTAATTATTTGGTTAAATCCAAATAGGAGCGAAAACGGAGCTAAAATGGAGGAAAAACCTAAAAAACGTACCGAGAACGCATAACAGCCAGAAGAACGCTCAAGGAGGACGAAAAGCAGTCGAAAGATAGGGAAATATCTCTCTGTCACGACTGAGATTTTCAGAATCTCATATGAGATTTTCAGAATCTCATATGAGACAGCGAAGAATTCTGCACAGTTTTCACATGTTTAAATCCAAAAAAACACGTCTGTTCGTTTGGATAAAAGCGACCCTTCACCAACGGACACGACCCATCAATTACAACCCTTCACCAACTATAAATAAGTGATCCATTTCAAGAAATCAATGTTGGAAAATAGTTAGAGAAATTAGAGAGTTGTTATGTTGAAGAAACTCTGACTCAGAAATGAGTCAGATTAGATTACATTTCTGTGTAAACAAACTTGCTATACACAAGTTGTTATTAGATTAGTTATAAACACAGTATCAGTTTAGTTTCCAAGGTTGATCAGAGACAAGTTTTCATTCTGGTAGTGGACCTAGCAGTCTCTATTCCGAAGATCCAGCGAGAAGAAGTGACGGCTGAAGCGCATGAGGTTTGACGCACCTACGGAGTTTGAGGGAAAGATTGTCAACCCGGATCTCAAAGTTTTCGTTACAATGCTATCCAAGTTTCTACTTCTCTGTTAACTTGTGAAAATTCACATTTCATTAATGATATACTTATTTATTCAATACATTCTTACTGTTGTTATTTTGATATTGTTCTGACAAAATGATTTTCAAAATGATAAATTAGTGTTTTTATTAAAACGTTCTATTCCATCTTATTCATATAAGAACTTTGTTGAACACTTGACAGATTTAGTTTTTATGGATGACATGATCGCTGATCGCGGCTTATCAGACATAAAATACTAGTTTGATTAAGGTAGAAATCACCTCAACATCAGGGGGATTTCTACGGTTCAAAGCCATTTAATTGAATAAATCCTTATATTGTTACATGTCCATAATCTTTACAAAGTTAAAGTTGCTTTCTTTGCTTTATGAAAATAAGTTTTATACCTATTATTTATTCCAATTACGGAAGTATCTGTCTTGTAACCAAAATCCCAAGACAGAACTGTTCTCTAAACTCGATATAATACTTCTATCTAATCCTAATTTACCAAAACCAATTCCATCAATTAAACGTATTTCTTTTATTAAACCTAAACACGTGATTAAAACCGAATTAAATAAAGTTTTAGTTAAAAAGCATTCCCTGTGGGTTCGATATCTTTTATTACTACAAGCGTATACCGTGCACTTGCGGAAATCGCTCAACAAGTTTTTGGCGCCGTTGCCGGGGAACGCCAAATTTTTAACAAAAATTTATATTTTTCGTGTTTTATTCTGAACCTTGGTTAACAATATATTTATTTATCTTTATAGTTTTTTATTTATTTATTGAGGATGGTTACTAAGACTAAATCTTCGTTGTTATTTAACGTTTGCAATTAGATGTTTGCAGATAAAAAAAATCCAAGTTTTTTCAAAGATAACCTGGAGATTTGATCATCAATATAAATTCATAGAAGGAGTCTACAGAAAAGAAATTCGGCTAGCAAATACATCAGAAGGGAATGGAAATTTTTCAAATTGCATATCGGGTTCCGCAACTGCAGTATCAGGAACAAGACAGATAATTTTTCCCATGAAAAAAAATCTTCCCAGAAACCTTTACCTCTTTTCTATACACTTAGTCCTTCACCAAAACATCACACCTCTTTGTAAAAAATTATTCAAATCCTACATTACATCCAAATAATTTCTTCTTTTATCATACCATTTCCTTAAACACCTACATTTATCTCTCTAAGAAATCACCATGGAAATTTTTCTCAGAGAGATATATCAGAAAGTAGGAATAAGGAATACAGTCCTTGAAATTATCTTATCCCCCAGGAAGGAATTGTCGATTTTTACCATAGTTTCAACAGTTTCAGTTCATGCACGTAGTTCTTGTTCATGCGCGAAACCAGAAGTTCGGGCATTCAACCGGAATCAGTAGATCCTTAAATTGAGAAAACATAAAAAAAAACATATTATTCCCAGGTAAGTAAACAGAACCATTATTTAGAACCGGTCTAGGTAATTGACTCTGTCCATATTTTTGATTCTCCTTGAGAATTCTTAAGGATTATCACATTTTTAGTTTTTAATATTTCATATTCTAATTTTTATATTTCATTTTAGTTTAATTTTTATATTCATCTTTAGTTTAGCAATAATGTTTAGATTAGAAATAAAAAAAATTCATTGAAAGATATTGAAAATATGCTATGTATCTTAAATATTTGTACTTAATGAGGCAAGTGTCTTTTGATTTAAAGAAATCTCAATTGAATTTAAAGAAATCTCAATTGAATTAAAATCACACATAATTTAATTTTCTGATTGTATAGAGATTTTTAAACAAATCTCTACAGTGATTTTTATTTGACGTTTTTGAACTTACTGAGACTTTTTAATTCTCAACTAAGATTTTAAAATTCTCTATAGAACTAGGGAGGACATATGCAAAGCATTCCTTGCCAATGGGCAAGACGAGTCGCGATCGATATTCCCATTTCTCGACCATGACACGCATAATAAGATATCTTTTGTTCTATGAAAATTAATTTATTTAGTTTTCATATCTTTAATTTTTAGTTTTTCTTATCTTTTGTTCATAATTTTTATTTTTATTTTTATTTTATTTTTATTTTTAATTTTATTTACTTTAATTTTTATTTTTATTTTTATTTTGTGTACAAATAAGTTTTGTCAACATTAAAATTTTAATTTAGTCATGTTTTGAAAATGATTTCATTAAGTATTAAGTGTTATTGAGAAATTAAATATGCAGAAATCTCAGTTGAGAGTTTCCATGTTTCAGGATTTGGAAATCTCAGTTGAGATTCCGAAAATCTCAGTTGAGATTTTCTGTCTTTTGCAATTGAGATAACTGTAAGGGATTATAGTCTTCTTCCTTTAAAAATTTCTGTCAGTTGAAACAAAGAGGCATCACTTTGGCACCTTTTTCTTTTTAACAGACACAACCTTTCACTTATAGGTCTTATATATTCCTGTGGGATCAGACTTCTTCCATTTCATTTCATCTTTCTGAATTTCTTTCTAAAATTCTCAAATCCTACATACTTCATTTTCTTCTCTCTCACAGACATGACTAAGTCTTTGAAAAATGTTCAAAAACACACTTCTGCTCAAAGCGGGAAAGTTGATATCTCTGATCATTATGGTGCATGGTTTCCAATTTATAACCATGACGAAGGGAAATGTTTTCTGCAGTTTAGATATGTTCAATTCTTTGGCATGATGTATCTGGACGAGTTTCTGAACGAGGAACTCGGGATAAGCGAAGACATTGATCGCTATCTGACTAATTTGGGATGGACCAAATTTGTTTCTATGAAATTTCCTATAATTGGAAATTGGGTTCTGGAATTTTTATCCACTGTTCGATTCGTCAATAAGAGACGTGTTCGTCTCAGTTTTCGTTGTGAGGGGCAGATATTCACTTTTGGATATCCAGAACTTCATAATTGGTTTGGATTTCCACCCCGAGACACAACTCAACACCATCCTGGAAGGGATATGACTTCTAGAGATATATGGAGGATGTTAACAGGATTTTGGCCATTCAATCCACGTCTTGCCTTCAACAAATCCATCAATTCTAATTCCATGCTATATCTGCATAAATTCCTCTGTCACAGCCTTTTTGGTCGAGTCAGTAGCAATGTTGTGAAAGATACTGACCTCTATGTGTTGGGCGACATTTTCCAAGGCAACTCAGTGAACTCCTCGAAGATTCTAATGGAGGGGTTAGTTGCTGCTTCCCGTTCGAAGAAACGAAAGATTGGATTCACCAACATCATTTGTGGAATAATTTTAGGAGCCAAGGGAACCATTTCTGTCCCTTGGACTGATACGGAACCATTCCCTATTCTAGACTACGAGTTCTTGGAGAACGAGGGGCTTGTAAAACGAGTTTTTCGTTCTGGTCCAACGTTCCTTTCTGCACCAGAAAGGCAAGTCTTCATTCAAACGAAGATTAATAGGGCCAATGCACGTCGTCTGTCAACTACTTAGGGATATCATATGAGTTTCTGTTTTGTTTTCTTATATATATGAGTGTTTATATTTTTGTGTTTATATGAGTAAGATGTTTTTTATGTAATATATAATAAGGTATTGTTTATATTTTAGATTATAATAAATAAAAGTGCATTAATTCTTTAGTTTATTTCTTTTATTTAAGGAACAACCCTTGGTTTTCCTTTAATTTAATGTTTCAGTTTTGTTTATCTCAGTTTCAGGGATTAATATTCACATTAATGTCGCTTAATTATAAGAGAAATTGGTTTAGAAGTGTTAAAATCATCAAAAACAGTCCCAATTTTACCCAGAATTTCCAAAATCTCAGTTGAGATTTCGAATTCTCAGTTGAGACAGCAAGAGGACAACTTTCAGCGAAATTTCGACCCCCTTACATACTTGCTGTCGCGACTGAGATTTTGAAAATCTCAGTCGCGACTTGCGACTTACAGGGACGAGATTTGGGCGGAATTTTCATTCTTTTCCTATTCCTACTCTATATACTTACCTTTTCATCTATCCTAATCAATACCTATTACTTACACCTATTTAAATCACCTCTTTTTACACCAATCAATCATCTTTTCTCTTCCCAATACAAAGATTCACTCACCTTCCCCATAAATCCTTACCATATTCATCTTCTTCTTCCCTACTTCACCACTATTATCTTTTACTCTTCCTTTCATCCTTTCATATTTTCTTCATCTCTTTCACCAAATTTCACAAACAAAATGCCTAGACAAAAGACCGTTGCTAACAAAACTAAAGCCACTGAAGTTAATAGATTACAGGTTCAATATGGAGCACCGTTCGATATTACGACGGAAGCTGAAGGACGCAAATATCGCCGATTTTCTAATAGCCAAATAGAGTTCGTCGACATGCTTTTTCTTGAGACCGACACGGTAAACACACTTTCTTTTACCGAGCATATTGATGAACATCTTTCCGTTCTTGGTTGGAAACGATTTTCTAGTATGCGTTTTCCTAGTCTTAAATCGCATATTATTGAGTTTTTGGTTACTCTAACCTATGACAAGAAGAAAGGAGTTATCTCTTTTCGGAATGATGGAGTTCGTTATGACGTTGGGTATGCGGCCATGAACCGTTGGTTTGATTTTCCTACTCGGAATTTTTATTCCAAACCAAAGCCTTTTGATTCACACACGGTTTGGCTATCTTTAACCGGTTTAGATGTTTTTAATCCTAAGAATACATCTAGCAAGTTACTTAAGGATAATTGTATCTTTTTCTTTCACAAGTTTTTATCCTTTTCTTTATTTGGTCGGGTTGAAAGTTCAAAGGTGCAAGTTCGTGATTTGTTTGTGTTGGATAGTATTTTTAAGGGTTTGACCATTGATAGTATTGAGATGATATTTACTAATTTAGTTCGAGCTTCCAAGTCACGTAATAAGCAAGTGCCAATGGGTAATTTAATTACCGGCATTGTTTTGGGTGCTCGGGGTGAATTAGTGGATTATCAAAATATGCCTCATGTTGGTTTACCTTCATTGGATCTCACGGCACTTCAACGAGCCAATTTATTGAAGAAAATGGGACCGCCCGCCTTTCTATCATATGAGGATCGCACAAGACGTGTTTTTGCTACTTTGGGTGGTGAAGCTTCAAGTTCTCAAGGTTTAGGTGCCCAAGATGATGATGACGAAGATAATGAGGAATTTGATGAAGAGGAGGAAGAGGAGAATGTTGATGTTCATGATCAAGAGCAAGCAAATTTGGAACCGAACGTTGAAGAGCAAGTTGGTTGGCAACGTGTTTTGACACAAATGAACGAGCATAACCGTCACATGAATTTGCGGTTAGATGAAGTCGTTGCCACCAATACCGAAATGAGTTCGAGGATAAACACGGTGGATGCCAATATCACTACGTTGAGACGTGAGCACAAATCTACTCGTCGCCGGTTGCTATCTTTCTTCCGACGCCAAGGAGTTGAGACTACGCCTTCTCCACCGAGTTCACCTTGATAGGTTTTATCCTTTCCATTTTTACCTCATTTTCGTTATTATTGTTATGTCTTGTTAAATTTGGTACAATATTTTTACTTATGTTTAGTTCAATTATCTTTATTATTATGTTTTGAATGTTATCGTACTATATTTTTAATTCTAATTCGTACGGTTTATTTCGTACTATTTTTCGTGTTTTATCAATTTTTGCACCAATGAGGACATGGTCCAAATTAAGTGTGGGATGAGATATTTCATATTCATTTTAATTTTAAGTACGAATGAATGCAACGAATAAGAATGAATGCTATTTATTTACATGCATATTGTTATTCAAGATTAAGTAAAATATACTATGCAACATTTTGCAAAAACAAATGCAGCATTTTTGCTTATAGAGTGCAACACTTTTCAAAAATAATAGTAATTTTTCATAAACATATATTTTTGTTAAAGTATATTTATTTCATATGTTTCAAACAAGTCAACTTTTAAAATAATGTTAAAGCATATTTTAAGGTTATCATTATTGGTAGAAATAATATTTCTATACGGGCAATATTTTTACAAATATTTTTACAAATCTCTGATACAATTTTATCAAAAACGTCTCGAGTAAATGTATATACGTAAAATTTCTTTACTTTCAAATCTCTACTATATATCATGAATTCATGATAAATATAAATCTTATTTTCAATTTTCAATTAGGTTTATAGGCATAAATCGAACTAACAACTTTAGCTTTTTAGCTCGGTATGATTTTTTCGTCTTACATTAAAAACCAATTGAAGTTGTTAAGGAAACTTTAGCCATAATACATGTTGAATTTCAAGTCAATATAGGATGAATGTGCTATTTTTCTTTTCCCAATTTATAATTTTTCGTATTCTTAACTTTTGGCCACGATTGAGACCAACCTTATCACAATCGAGGTATGAAAGGGAAGAACATTATGTACCGTTTACTTTTGGCCACGATTGTGACCACCCTTATCACGGTCGAGGTATGAAAGGAACGTTAGAAATTAAAGCAAAATTAAACGTGTTTAAAGTTTTAAGTAACGATTGCGTCCACCCATGGCATGGTCGGTACCTCTTAAACGAACACGAAAGCAAATAAAATGCGTATAAAGTTACGATCAAGACCACCCTTATCTTGGGCGTAACTAAGCAAATATATTAAACCTAAGTCCTTAATAAATCTACAATTATAATAGTTTAGGTTTGGGAAAGGAAATTTTGTGCTTAGAAATGCCTTGAGACGAAAGATTTGGAAACATGCGTGCTTATACCGTCCTGAATACTTCAATATAAAAATTGAAATACAAGACGAGTAATATATCTCTTTTACACTAGCTAGTTTGATACTTTGCGTATAAATTTACCATGAAAAGTTTATCTTTCGGTTTAACTAATTTAAAGAGGAATATATGGATATATATTCTATTTATAAAGAGATTGATTAAAGAATAAATTCAGTGAAATTTTGCTCGGGACTAGCAAAAGCTTAAGTGTGGGAGTTTGTTAAGCCCAAAATATATCTAAAATATCATACATAAATACGTTAAATTTACATTGAAATCGTGCTAATTATATTCATTTGGAATACTTTTAC
Organism: Euphorbia lathyris; assembly: GCF_963576675.1. Lineage (NCBI taxonomy): Eukaryota > Viridiplantae > Streptophyta > Magnoliopsida > Malpighiales > Euphorbiaceae > Euphorbia > Euphorbia lathyris. Next base: position 5,228,964 of record NC_088911.1, read on the forward strand.
GTCTTTATTTACTTCTTTGATGCAAGGTACTTAATTATTTGGTTAAATCCAAATAGGAGCGAAAACGGAGCTAAAATGGAGGAAAAACCTAAAAAACGTACCGAGAACGCATAACAGCCAGAAGAACGCTCAAGGAGGATGAAAAGCAGTCGAAAGATAGGGAAATATCTCTCTGTCGCGACTGAGATTTTCAGAATCTCATATGAGATTTTCAGAATCTCATATGAGACAGCGAAGAATTCTGCACAGTTTTCACATGTTTAAATCCAAAAAAACACGTCTGTTCGTTTGGATAAAAGCGACCCTTCACCAACGGACACGACCCATCAATTACAACCCTTCACCAACTATAAATAAGTGATCCATTTCAAGAAATCAATGTTGGAAAATAGTTAGAGAAATTAGAGAGTTGTTATGTTGAAGAAACTCTGACTCAGAAATGAGTCAAGATTAGATTACATTTCTGTGTAAACAAACTTGCTATACACAAGTTGTTATTAGATTAGTTATAAACACAGTATCAGTTTAGTTTCCAAGGTTGATCAGAGACAAGTTTTCATTCTGGTAGTGGACCTAGCAGTCTCTATTCCGAAGATCCAGCGAGAATAAGTGACGGCTGAAGCACATGAGGTTTGACGCACCTATGGAGTTTGAGGGAAAGATTGTCAACCCGGATCTCAAAGTTTTCGTTACAATGCTATCCAAGTTTCTACTTCTCTGTTAACTTGTGAAAATTCACATTTCATTAATGATATACTTATTTATTCAATACATTCTTACTGTTGTTATTTTGATATTGTTCTGACAAAATGATTTTCAAAATGATAAATTAGTGTTTTTATTAAAACGTTCTATTCCATCTTATTCATATAAGAACTTTGTTGAACACTTGACAGATTTAGTTTTTATGGATGATATGATCGCTGATCGCGGCTTATGAGACATAAAATACTAGTTTGATTAAGGTAGAAATCACCTCAACATCAGGGGGATTTCTACGGTTCAAAGCCATTTAATTGAATAAATCCTTATATTGTTACATGTCCATAATCTTTACAAAGTTAAAGTTGCTTTCTTTGCTTTATGAAAATAAGTTTTATACCTATTATTTATTCCAATTACGGAAGTATCTGTCTTGCAACCAAAATCCCAAGACAGAACTGTTCTCTAAACTCGATATAATACTTCTATCTAATCCTAATTTACCAAAACCAATTCCATCAATTAAACGTATTTCTTTTATTAAACCTAAACACGTGATTAAAACCGAATTAAATAAAGTTTTAGTTAAAAAGCGTTCCCTGTGGGTTCGATATCTTTTATTACTACAAGCGTATACCGTGCACTTGCGGAAATCGCTCAACACTAAGCCTAAACCTTTTTCTGTAAAAGAATTGTGGCATTATAGACTAGGGCATTTTCCTTTATCCAAACTTGGTCTTATAGACAGTTTACCTATTTCCATTTTGAATAATAAGAATGATCATGTTGATTGTACAATATGTCCTTTAGCTAAAATGAAACGTTCTTCTTTCCCTATTAGTACTACTAAAACTATTTCTTTATTTAAGTTGGTTCATTTGGACATTTGGGGTCCTTTTAATACTACTTCTAATGCTGGCTATCGAAATTTTTTTACTGTAATTGATGATTACAGTCGTTATACTTGGATATTTCTTCTTAAGCATAAGTCTGAGGCACCCAAATGTATAGAGGGTTTTTACCAATATGTAAAGGTTCATTTTGACATGTGTATTAAAACTATTAGAAGTGACAATGCACCTGAGTTTCAACTAGTTGATTTGTGTAGGAATAAAGGTATTCTTCATCAATTTTCTTGTCCGTATACTCCTCAACAGAATAGTTTGGTTGAGAGGATGCATCAACATTTATTAAACGTTGCTAGAGCTTTGTGTTTTCAATCTTCATTGCCTCTTACTTTTTGGGCTGATTGTATTTTGCATGCTGCATACTTAATTAACTTGAGTCCTACTCCCGTGTTAGCTAATACTACACCTTACCATGTCTTGTATGGGAAAGACCCTGATTATAGTAATCTTAGGGTTTTTGGTAGTTTAGTGTTTATAGTTAATCTCAAAACCGGGAGAACTAAGTTTGATCCCAGGGCTATTCCCTGTATTTTTATGGGATATAAACCTCAGGTTAAGGGCTATAAGGTTTATAATCTCGACACTCACTCCTATACTGTGTCTAGAGATGTGAAGTTTGTTGAACATATCTTTCCTTATCAATCAGAAGTCTTAATGCAATCTTTAGAGAATAGGCAGGGTTTAACTACTGATTTTTTTAGAAGTATTTTCTCTGCTGATGATAATTTTCCTGCACTTAATACCAATATTGTTCCTAGTCAATCTAGTCAGGTCATTCTTGTTCATGCAAATATTGTGGATGAGACTGATATAGGTTTGCCACTTGAGGATGATGCTAGTGAACAAATTGTTAATCATCATAATGTAGGGGATCTTGTTGACACTGAAGTTCAACCACCTGAGCAAATTGCTCCTGTTGTGGTTGAGAGAAGGTCAACTAGGACTAGAACTCAACCTAGTTATTTAGTTGATTATCATTGCAATCAATTAAGTATGTTTAATTGTAGTGATTCTTCTAGTGTTCATTATCCCATTAAGTATCCTATTCATGATGTTTAGGGTATTCTAAGTTGTCTCCTGGGCACAAACATTATGTTTTGAACATAAGCATTCTTACAGAACCCATGTCTTATAAAGAAGCTATTAAACATGCATGTTGGATTGAGGCTATTAAAGCCGAACTTACAGCTTTAGAAGCTAATCATACATGGAAATTAATGTTGGAAATTAGGCTAAGGTATAGCAGCGGAAATATAAAAATTTTAACCTATTTCCATTTAACCACAAGATCCGTTAACCGTTATTTCATATAAAGAAGGATAAGAAGAAATACCTTTTAGAAGTTCTATCTACCGTTGCAAACGAAGTGCCCACAACTTCAAAAGAGATAAAAACTGTCTACCAATCTGCCCCTATCCGAAACAGACCTTCCAGACCTCCCAACGACAATCCTTTCGGTGGAAACGTGGAAGAATATGTCTAGAAGCTCCTGTACAAAAATCGCGACGATCCGACGGTTCAATCTCCGGGAATCCACGAAATCGTGAACTGACCTGATGTAGGAGTAGTAAAAACGAATTTCTCCCTTTTGTTTGTTTTTCTTCTTCGAGTTCCCAAACACGAAACAAAACACGGGAAGATTAATTTGGAATCAACCGTTGAATAGCAACCAAAGTAGATTGCCTCTAACTAATCAACACAAGATCAAGGATAAAAGAAATAGATGAAAATCAATTGATCAAATGAAGCCGTAGAGAAATCTCGTCCTCGAACTAGGGGTGTCGAATTTTCTCTCTCTTGGACTAAGTGAATTTCGAAAATCACAAGTAGGGTATGGCTTGCTTGGATTTCGAAAATCTCAAGGGAAGGGATATTTATAATCTCTTGTATCTAATCCCTAGTTAGATAGAATTAGGTTACTGAATAGGAATTCCATTCGGAATAGAATTCCTAATTATTATCTCACTATATATCTAATATATTAAGGATAATAATAATAACCTTATTGGATAATAATAGGAGTATATTAATCTAATTAAAACTCCTAACTTAATTATCTCTTAATTAATTTAATTCATATTCCTAATCTAATTAGGATTAACAAAATCAAATTAATTATTCATGTATATCACTACATGAATTTCGACCCCTTATGTCCATGGGCCTTATTGGGCTCAATGGGCTTCTATCAATTAATTAACATCTATCTCTCTTTTAGATTCCAAGTCTTATGTGTGATCCATTAGGTTCTTATTGCTTCTAGCCGTATGCAACGTTATTATATTAATTTTCAAAGAATTATATTTAATCTTTGCATAACGGAATGATGTACAGAGTATGTGATTAGCAAGTCCGTAATCATTCCCCCAGAGCTATAAGAAGACAGGTTGATTCTGTCGTTAACCTTTCCGTATTAGTTACAGTATAATTCGATCCTTTATCAACTACATCCTTGAACTGAATCTTATTACTATGGGTGATGTCAAGTCACATATAGCGAGACGCTCGTTTTACTTGTACAGGCCGAGTCAACTCAAAAAAATAGGTTAAGTGAAATCTGTATTTCTTACTCTTAAGCTATCACCTTGCAAGGATTTAGAGTCGAGTCTTCCACAAGCGATCCATGGATGTATCTCCCATTTATCGGGAGTGATAAATGCTCAATCCAATATATAACGACTCCGCAATCACTTCCTGTGATACCCAACGTCTACTGTTCACACCCCAGAGTCATCTCTGTTAAGGATCGTGTTACACCAGAGTCAAAGCATCACATTCCGTAATCCAGAATACCAATTAATATTCCTTTGAGTCCGAGGATTAGTTATACCTATTAATACCAATGAGATGAACAGGTGACAAGGATGAATCTACCCATCCTGTTATCTCAAATCGGATCCCCAATCCTAATGAACAACGTTTCATCGGATCTATGTAACTGTCCAGATATCTGTATATATGAAGCTTGTGAGATCAGCTTTCTGTCGGACAGAAGACATTGTTACATACAAGTCTCAACAGTGATATGTCAATCCCAAACATATCACTTGACTTGGGGTGGTTTTAAGTTTATCAGTTTACTATAAAGTTTTGTCTCACTTCATGCTTGTATGAACACTTTATAATCACTTTAAATAAACTTACGGATTTCCTTTTATTAGACTTTATTTAGTGCTTAAAAGGGATTGCCTTTATATAGTTATAAAACATATATCTCATTAAACAAATGATATAAAAAACAATTCATTTACATTAAGTTTGTATCCTAGAACAATTGTCTATAGGACACTAAACCCCAACAATTAACTCCTTTGCCACCTGGTAAAGTAGCTATAGGTCGTAGATGTATTTTTAAAGTAAAACTTAGAAGTGATGGAACACTTGAATGGTATAAAGCTAGACTAGTTGCAAAAGGGTACACTCAAGTTGAAGGCATTGATTTTCTGGACACTTTCTCTCCTGTAGTCAAGCTTAGTACTGTTAGGTTGATTTTAGCACTTGCGGTCATTAACAAATGGCCTCTTTTTCAATGTGATGTTAACAATGCATTTCTGCATGGTGAATTAAATGAAGAGGTATACATGTTACCTCCTGAAGGGTTACATTTGTCATCTCCCAATCTTGTTTGTAAATTAACCAGACCTCTTTATGGTTTGAAACAAGCAAGTAGACAATGGTTCTCTAGGTTGTCTGATTTTCTATATAAATTTGGTTACAAACAGTGTGAATCTGATCATTCCCTCTTCATTAAACATCAAGGTATTGCTATTACTGTTTTATTGGTTTATGTAGACGATATAATACTAACTGGCAATGATAATGTTGAGATACAAAATATTAAATGTTTGTTGGATGCAGAATTTAAAATCAAAGACTTAGGTACTTTGAAGTATTTCTTGGGTTTGGAAATTGCTAGAACTAGTGCAGGTTTGAGTATAACACAAAGGAAGTATGCATTGGAGCTACTTGAAGATGCTGGGATGCTGGCAGTAAAACCTGCTGCAACACCTATGGAGTCAACACTCAGACAAAAGGCATTCCTTTGACAGACCCTACTATTTATAGAAGAATGATAGGCAGACTAGTGTATTTGACTAACACCAGACCCGACATTACTTATGCTGTCAACACATTAAGCCAATATTTGGCAGCTTCTACTACAATCCATCTTCAGGCAGCAAGAAGAGTTTTAGCTTACATTAAAGGGGATCCAGGGAAAGGGTTGTTTTATTCAGCCAACTCTGCAATTGCTTTGAAAGCATTCTCAGATGCAGATTGGGCAACCTGCATTGATACAAGGAGATCAATAACAGGTTTCTGTGTGTTTTTGGGTGATTCTTTGATTTCATGGAAGATTAAAAAGCAACAAACTGTTTCAAGATCGTCAACTGAAGCAGAGTATCGATCAATGGCTTCCCTTTCTGCAGAGATTCAATGGTTTCATTATATTCTACAAGCTTTGCAGATTAATCATAAGTTACCAGTACCTCTGTTTTGTAATAATTTATCAGCCATCTATCTCACTAACAACTCCACTTTTCATGAGAGGACAAAGCATATAGAGCTAGACTGTCACTTTGTTAGAGAAAAACACAAACAAGGTCTGGTTCATCCATTGGCAGTGACTACACTCAATCAAGTAGCAGATATATTGACAAAGGCCTTGCCGACAAAATTGTTTCATTATTTCTTAAACAAGCTTGGAGTTTTGAGTATTTGCACTCCAGCTTGAGGGGGGGTAATAGAATAATATATGTAAAGGGTAGTTTAAGATTATAGCTTAGATTAATAAGGGTAATATGGTCTTTTTATCTTTCTTATTGACCTGCTCTATATAAACAGCAGATTAGGGATTTTCTAGATACGATTCTTCTTTATCTTTTCTCCTTGTAACAGACTCCTTCATCTCAATAGTTGAACATCAATTCCCTCACAATTCTTCTGAATTGTTGTTTGTTACATTATCTCCAATTAATTTCACTCAATTTCGATCAATTTCAACCAATTGCAATCAATTTCAATTGAATACAATTGATTATTATCTCCAATTTCACTCAATTTCGATCAATTTCAACCAATTTCAACTGAATGCAATTGATCATTATCTCCAATTTCACTCAATTTCAACCAGTTTCAACCAATTTCACTCAATTTCAACCAATTTCAAATTGTAAATGAAACCTGAAATTAATATGTAAATCTATATATACATATATAATCAAAACAATTAAGCTTTACAAACTATTATTAAAAATAAAAAATAAGGGTCGATGATTTGAGGTTGATCAGAGGGAAAAATCTTGTAAGATTTAAAAGCAAGTTTGAATCCATCTATGCGTTGAATAGCTGCAAAAAAAACCATAAAAATAATGAAAAATTACAAGTACTATTACAGAGAAGACATAATACCCATTTTGATCCCTAAACTAAGGTTTCAAAGTCAATTAGGACCTTAAACTATCAAAATCATCAATCAAGTCCCTGAACTAATCAAAAATCAACAATTGAGTCCTCATTCTAAACAAAAATCTCCAATTGAGGCTTCATCGAAAATCATTCAGTTAAACAGTTTCAAACCCTCTTTCCCAAACTCATTTTAAACCAACACATAGATTATTACAGTCTATATGAAATAGTCACAATTTCTGATTTTAGGATAAGATGTTGACCTAATTGATGATTTCTGCTTAGTTTAGGGACCTGATTGATGATTTTAATAGTTTAGGGTCCTAATTGATTTTGAAGCTTTAGTTTAGTGGGTGTAAATTATTTTACCGTTTTTTACGTTAAAGTTATACATGCACTTCCCAAAAAACCGTTACGAGCAAATTTGAAGCTTACATTCCTTCCGTAAACGTTGCTCTTAATCGAATAAAATTGATCATTATCTCCGATTTCAACCAATTTCAATTAATTTCACCCAGTTTCAATCAATTTCAACCAATTTCAAATTGTAAAATGACACCTGAAATCAATATGTAAATGTATATATATACATACATAATCAAAACAATTAAGCTTTACAAACTATTATCCCTTCCATAAACGTTGGTCTTAATTGGGTTTGATCATTATCTCCAATTTCACTCAATTTCGATCAATTTCAACCAATTTCAATCAATTTCAATTGAATACAATTGATTATTATCTCCAATTTCACTCCATTTCGATCAATTTCAATCAATGTCAATTGAATACAATTGATCATTATCTCCAATTTCACTCAATTTCAACCAATTTCAATTGAATACAATTGATCATTATCTCCAATTTCACTCGATTTCAATCAATTTCACTCAATTTCACTCGATTTCAACAAATTTCACTCAATTTCAATCAATTTCAAATAGTAAATGACACCCGAAACTAAAATGTAAATGTATATATACATATATAATCAAAAGAATTAAGCTTTACAAACTATGATTAAAAATTATAAACTAAGGGTCCATGATTTGAGGTTGATCAGAGGGAGAAATCTTGTAAGATTTAAAAGCAAGTCTGAATCCATCTATGCATTGAATAGCTGCAAAAACCATAAAAGTAATGAAATAAATAACAAGTACTATTACAAAGAATGTTGCTGCTGCATGTCTTTGTGGATTTGCTGCATCTTTCAATACTTTCTTATGATCTATTATTCCAAGTACCATTAATACTGCTGCCATTATAAACCCTATTAATACTGCTATATTCTTTAGTATTATGTCCAATACACTGTTCTTTTCCATCATCTGTAGCGGCAACGGACACCAGGAAACGTTGTTTTTGAAGGGTTATCTGGGAAATGTAGTGCGGAAATGGGAAACCCTAGAAAACAACGGTGTTTCTAGGGCGTAGTGGGGAAAGGGAATGGAAAAACGTAGGATGTGGATGTGGAAATGCGCGGAAATGGGAAACCCTAGAAGCGGGTTTTCTAAAACATGGTGAGGAAATGGAAAAAGGTAAAGGGATGTGAAGGCGAATGCGGAGAAACCTAGAAAATGTTATTTCTAAAATGTAGTTGGGAAATGGAAAAAGATAAATGGATGCAAAGGCGGAAATGCCTCGAGATGGAAAACCCTAGAAAATGTTATTTCTAAAACATAGGAACTGGGAAAACATAAACTACACCGGAAAGGAAAACCCTAGAAAACGTTATTTCTAAAACATAGTTAGTAAATGGAAAAACATAAAAAGTGGAAGTGCCTGGAACCCGGAAAATGTTATTTCTAAAACATAGTGAGGAAATGGAAAAACATAAAGGGATGGGAACACGGAAATGTCCAAAACCCGGAAAATGTTATTTCTAAAACATAATCAGGAAATGGAAAAACATAAATGGATGCAAACGTGGAAATGGAAAAACCTAGAAAACGTTATTTCTAAAACATAGTCAGGGGAAAAATATAAATGGATGCGAACGCAGAAAGACCAGGAATCTAGAAAACATTATTTCTAAAACATAGTCAGGAAATGGAAAAACATAATGGGAAAGTGGAAACGCCCTAGAAAACGTTATTTCTAAAACATAGTCAGGAAATAGAGAAACATAAATGGATGCGAACACGGAAATGCCCAGAAATGGAAACCCCAGAAAATGTTATTTCTAAAACATAGTCAGGAAACAGAATAACATAAATGGATGCGAACCTCGAAATGCCCGGAACCCAGAAAATGTTATTTCTAAAACATAGTGACGTAATGGAAAAACATAAACGGATGGGAAATGCCCGAAAATGGAAAAAGAGAGAAAATGTTATTTCTAAAACATAGTCAGGAAACGGTGAGGATTCAAATGCGGAAATGCTGATGAAGAGGAGTTTCTGGGCAACATAGGAATTAATTAATTAATTCCCAATTCTTTTCTCTCTATTCATCCATCATTTCCAGGAACAAGAAGGTTGAAGAATTTGACACCATGGAAGGAAAAAGTCAAGAATATCATTAGGAATTTTCTTAATTATCGATCAATTAATCTAAATTAACCAATATTTAGAGGTTAATTAATGGATGAGATGGTTAATAAGATATTTGAAAATTTTGGGTGTGGAAATGATTTTTTTAGTATATGGTTGTGAACGGATTTTATTTTTAAATTTAAATGGGAAGATAGAGATAGAATGAAAGTTTAGGTATTTATCGGTAAACAACGTCAATGGATGAAATGGTTTCTAGAAGTTGATACCTAGGTTTGTAAATTAACCGAGCTGCTCAGGAGCGGCTCAATAAAAGCTTGATCGTGTTTGACTCGTTTTACAAACGAGCCAAATTTAAGCATGGCAAAACTCGGTTTGAAAGCTCACGAGTAGGTTTGGTTATAAGCTGATGAACACCCTTGTGAGCAAGTTTGGTTCGATTATTTTTTTAATAATAATATTTCTATAAAGGGTGAAATGTAAAACAATATAGTTTTGTGTAAACTTTAGGTTTGTAGGTTTCAAAACTATGTAGTTTTGTATCAAAAAAAAAAATTCAAATCAATGAACATAATTAATGAGTTTTTCGCGAGTGAAGTTCATAAACAAAATTAACGAGTTGCTCGTGAACAAGCTCTTAAGCAGATCGTGAGCATAATATTGAGCTCGAACTCGTCAATTTTCTGACAAACGGAGTATGAACAGGCCAAAGCTCGGCTCAACACGATTATAGTCCTATTGATACTTAAATTTTCGGATTAGATTAGGGTTCACCTGCTAATTTGAAAATAACAAAAATATTTCAATTATTATTATCATATCCTCTCATGTTTTTACATATTTTATAATTGTCAGCCGCAAATATGACTTGAACCTTAAAAAAAGGGATAAGGCTAAAATTTGCTTATATCATTATTGGAAAAATGTAGATTTATTATTGACGCATGAAAATGGATAACATCTGAGTTAATTGTACCGATGGTCACTCAAGTTTGAAGTTAGTTTCAAAAAAGTCACCGAACTTTATTTTGTTTCAACTAAAGGATTGAACTTTTATTTTATTTCAATAAAGTCATTTCGCTCATTTGAGAAAGAAAAAATCACTTGAATAGTGATATAACAACCACGCTCAAAATGATTGACTTTTACGTATGATATGGTTGTGAGTGTTAAAAATAAAATATTAAACTTAATTTTTAATTATTAATAAATAAAAAAATAAGGTGTGGGTTAGACATGCATGTGATATGGAGACAAAAATATTCAAGTTGATGTCTCCGTACTTTTACTTTGAAAAAAGAAAAGAAAAAAATAAAATAAACAATTGTATGCAAAAGATGGAGAGATAGAACTTCTCATTTTGTACTAGTGTAGGAGAAATTAATAAAAAAGACTTTTTTTTGTGCCATTTTAGTTTCCTTTAGTCCATAAAATAAAAGTCCTCAAAATTATATAATTAGTCCTCACAAGTTACAATTCCAATCCTTATTAAATAGCAATTTTAGTCCCTCCATTTACAACCGTTAGATGATAGAAAAAGATAAAAAAAAAATATTTATTATTTATTTAATTTAACTGCTTAAAACTATCGCATGACAGTAAAAAAAATATTTTTATTTTTTTAGTTGTCACATAGTATACATGCAGTGGCCAGGTAGCTATCATGTTATGTGTAACAGACTTCCTTCCAACGTGGTTGTCATATCACCATTCCAATTATTTTTTCTATCTGAATTGGTTAAAATGACTGTATTGAAACAAAAAAGCAAAGTCTCATAACTTAATTGAAATAAATGAAGTTACCTTTTTGAAACTGCCTCCAAACTTCAGTAACTATTGGTACAATTTACCTTTAATGTTTTCAAACTAGATTAATTTTACCTATAGCTAACAGATAATTTGAACGAACTAGTTTGACAATTATTTGACTGTCATATCAAACATTCCCAACTTGTTTATATGTAAACTGAAGTAGTTTCGCTATTTGGACAGATTGTTTGAACTTTTTATTGATATTTTAGCAGGTTATTTGTAACTGTGTTAATAACACCGTAGACTTTTGGACATAATTGCAGTTTGAAATATCTGATGCAACAATTAAATAACAGATAAAGTAATACATTCAAATTTTCCATTACGTAGGTGTAAAATTGACCTTCCTTGAAATCGTAGGGATAAATTTGTACCATTTCTTATTTTAGAAGTAAATTTGCACTTCCCAACAAAATGATAGGGGTAAATTCGTACATTCTCTTTTTTTTTTTTTAATGTTGTCAACGTTAAAAACTATAGCACATTGTACATTATAATTTAAAAGGATTAGGAATTTGTTAAATAGATTTTGGATTTAGAATTAGAATATTAATTCAAAAAAGATATAAATATTTAAAAGTATTTCTATAAGTGACCGGTATTACATGTAGTAAAATTATATACGACATGAATAAAAAAAGACACCTACGATCATAACATGAAATGTTTTGAATTAGGTTAGAGTTGGCTTATTTAGCACTCATTCGATAATTGATACGACACGACTTGCTTACACAAATTGGCACTTTTTTTTAAACATATTCAAAATTTCGAAGATTATCGGTGTAATTTACCTCTAACGTTTCCAAAAAAGACCAGCTTTACACCTAGCTAACAGAAATTTGAATAAAGTTCATGTTAATTAAAGTCATTAAACTTTTATTTTTATTTCATTAAAGTCATTCTGACTAATTCAGATAGAAAAAAGCACTAGAATAATGATATGGCAGCCACGTTGGAAATGATTTAATTTTATATATGCAATAACAGTCACGTGTAGACCTGGTCATGGACCGGATTGGGCTCAGACCCGACCTATCAGGCTTTTATGTAAAAGTACTCAATCCAAGCCTAGTCCAGTCCGCTATAAATTTAGGCGGGCTCGGACCGGACAGGGCTCAGACTTAAAAATCAAATCTCAAGCCTAGTCCATATACAGGGTCGTCCCTGGGCATGGGCAGGAGGGGTGCCTGCCCAGGGCCCAAGGAATGTAGGGGCCCAAAAATAATATTTTTTCAAAATAATAATAATATAGAAATTAGATCTTAAAATGTGAAAGAGTTAAAGAAATAATACTAGGCCTAAACAAATCGCAGAACACATCTAGATACAAGGGGGAGGGGTTCGAAAAATAAAATTTTATAAAAAAATACATATTTGTTGCAAATGATTTTACCAAAATTATTGACAGTATTTAAAATTTTTGAGCTTGTCAAAACAGCAGATTGTGAAAACTTTCCATGATTGATTTTTTTACTTTATTTTTTATTTGAGGACCCTTCGCCCCTGACCTCTAGAATCTCAGGATCGGCCCTGCCCATATAAACCCACCTAAATATATTTACATAATTTTTAATTATAAAAAATAAATTTTATATTTAAAAGTAAATATTTAATATATAAATATATAAATTAATTAGTTAATATTAATAGGCGGGTCGGGCTGGACCGGCCCGTGCTATTTTAATCAATCATAAGCCCGCCCAAAAAATAGGCCGGTCTGGGCCTAAACTTAGTTTATATGTCCAAGTTCGGTCCAAAGGAGACGGGTCTGGATGGGCCGGACGAGTACTCGAGCCTGTGGAGAGATTTAGTCACGTGTTTGCCACGTTGCAATAAAAAAACAAACAAGATGAACTTTATATATTCATCAAATTTCATCACTTTGTCACATCAATCAATCATAACAATTTATGCAATTTTGATCATTATTCAAATGGTTTGAAAGCAACAATAGGGCTTCTTACAACTCTATGAAAGCTTCTCCATACAATTGAGCCAGAAATTATCTCTCCACTTGATAAAGGTTTAGCCTTTACAACAACCCTAAATCCCTTCTTCTCCAATGGATGAGTAAAGGTAAGAGATTGAGGTTTTACAATGATTTCAAGACCTTTAGGAGCTTTAATAGTCACATTATATACATTAGGAGAAGGACCAACATTTGTCACTATTCTTTGAAAAATCCCTAAACTTGGTTGCTTCTCATTTGAGACTCTAAGTTGCATTGTAGGGTAATTTAGGGCATCGTAGCCGATTCCCGGGATCAAAGACGAGCAATTTATCGATTTTGATCCGACCAATATTGATAGGGATGATCCTGAGTAGCCTTCGTGGCACAGGAATTGAATGTATGACATCTCGTCCATGTCGTAGACTAATCCAGGGTTTCTAGCTCGGGCTGGATTCAGTTGGCCAGCGCCGTAGGCGAATTCTGCATCGGTGTTTGCTCTTCTGCTTATCGGTTTTGCTTCATGATTGTTCAAGGAAATGTTAGGATTAGTTACACAAGTTCACAAGGGGTAAACGTGGTGTACAACATTTGTCCTATTTCACAATTTGGTATACAATCATAGAAAACTGTACAATCTTTTGCTGATTTCTCACTAAAATGTAAAGCCGGTAATTGTGACCGGTTAACGCAAAGTCAATGCCTATATTACCAATTTGACCTTTCTAAAAGTCAAAAGTTGATCTGTCAACGTGAAGTCAAAACGTCACGTCAGTAATTTTGACTTTTAGGGAGGTCAAATTGGTGACGTGATGTTTTAATTTCGCGTTGACCGGTCATAATTACCGGTTGTACAATTTTGTATTCAAAATTGAAGATTATACACCAAAGTGTGAAAAAAGACAAAGGTTGTACACCACATATGTAATTTACCCAGTTAATAAGTTATGTAGATGTAAATATAGTTGCTGAAACAGATGGACCGAACTACAGGGATCACACGTATCGAAAATTACATGTATCGATAAAAAAAAATGTCACTAAAAAAATTTAGTCGGTAATTTTATTGTTACAAAATTTGTGACAAATTTGACTCTAGTAACGAAGTTAGCGACGAATACTTCCGTGAGTTTTGATCCTAAAACAGTAAATTTGTTTCTTACTAAATTTTGTCTATCGACCCTCCGAATATTTGGCTTTGGTTTTGCTATGAAACGGATATGTTGTTTAGTTATATTATCGCAATAACTCCAACAATATGGTTACCTACCTGTCGTTAGAATGGCGGATTTGATAGCTGCTGCTGACCAATTGGGATGGAATGATTTTATATAGGCAGCTACACCAGCTACATGAGGACATGCCATGGAAGTTCCAGACATAAGCGTAAATTTCGAATACAGTGTATCGCCTTTTAGGCCAGTAATCGACTTTAAAGGCGTGTAGGATGCCAAAATATCAATGCCTGGTGCTGCAACATCAGGCTGCAAACATTGTAAAATTGTGCAATGTTAACACTAATGTTCTGTAGGATACAAATTTCGGATATAATGATGAATACTACCTTGAGAAGATGGTTTGATCCCGGATTCGGTCCCCGAGATGAAAATGAAGCAATGAAAGGAGCAGATACTTTTACTTCCTCGGATCTATGTATCGTTGCTGATGCTGATCTGCATCAGTCGGTTCGTCCATATGAATTAATCATCCATAAGATACAAATTTAGCTCTATGGTCATTCTGAGAGAACATATTTAGACTCCGGATATAAAACCATGCAATATTAGCACTAAATTTAGTTACACATGGACGTTAATGAAGCTTAGATGGCAGACATACGAGGTAAATTGCACCAATGGTCATTGAAATTTCGTGTCTGTTTCAAAAAAGTTACTAACCTTCATTTTGTTTCAATAAAGTCATTAAACTTTTAGTTTTATTTCATTAAAGTCATTCTGACCAACCAAAATAGAAAAATTCACTAGAATAATGATACGCTAGCCACGTTGGAAATGTTTTAATTTTACATATGCAATAACAGTCACGTGTGTGTCATGTTACAATAAAAAAAACAGTTTTGGCTGTCTCAACTTAAATAAACAAAAAAATGTCATCATCATAATCATTATTATTATTATTATCGTTATTATTGTCAGGTGACTGCTATGTCATAGGTAAAAGTTAGTCATTTTCAACATGACTACCACGTCATTATTTCCGTCATTTTTTCTGTCTGAATTTGCCGAAAGGATTTTATTAAAATAAAAATGAAAGTTCAATAAAATGAAGTTCACTGACTTTTTCGAAACATACCTCAAACTTCAGCGACCGTCAGTATAACCCCCCCCCCCCCCCCCAAATGGAACCAACTTAACAGAAAATGGACTTCCATAGATCTTTCATCGGTGGAGTCTGGAATAGCTTCTTCTATAAAACGTTAATATGACATTGCGGGTAAATTACATATATGGTGTACAACTTTTGTTTTATTTCACACTTTAGTGTACAACCTTCCATTTTGCACACAAAAGTATACAACCTTTTGATGACGTCCCACTAAAGTGTACAACCGGTAATTATGACTGGTCAACGCGCCACGTCAGCAATTTGACCGCCATAAAAGTCAAAATTGCTGATGTGGTACATTGACTTTGCATTAACCAGCCAATTTTTTACTTTTATGTTGGTCAAATTGTTGACATAAAGCGTTGACTTCACATTGACAAGTCACAATTACCAGTTGTACACTTTAGTGAGAGGTCACCAAAAGGTTGTACACTTTTGTGTGCAAAATTGAAGGTTGTACACCAAAATGTGAAATAGGACAAAGGTTATACACCATGTATGTAATTTACCTGTAATATTGCACGATTTTATACGTGGAGTCTAAATCCGCTATCCGAATTAGTTTGAGAGATTGAAAATGCAAGTATTACTTTGTGGAATGTATATATTTGTTAATGGTATCACCAACACTAGCATTAACCATAGATCCTGGTGTCATGAAGATTTGGGCAGCATCAAGAAATTGTTGACTTTCAACAATGGTTCCAACCCCTCCAATTCCTTTAACAATTGAATCAGAACCCCACACTTGTAGCTCACAGTAAATAAGTTTTCCTTTTACTTTGTTAGGGTCCATTGATCCTTCCAAGCAAAACCTGCAATTAAAGTTAGTGAAACTCGGTGAAAGTGAGCGAAATTCATTGAGAGTGGGTGAAATTGGATGAAAGTGAGTGAAATTGGGTGAAAGTGAGTGAAATTCTAGTTAAATTGGACGTATTTAAAGGTAATAATTTATTTCGGGTCAAATCATTGTGTTAGAAACATAAAAGAGTTTGAAAATTTGCTAGTAAGGCCCCGTCTTGTAGGAAAATATTGTGTTTTGGAAAAAAATTATATGAAAATATTTTTCAGTGTTTGACTACAATAACAGAAAATAGAAAGAAGTGGTAGGTGGCTACTATTCTCAAAAGGGTATGAAAGAATGAAGGCTCTGTTCTTTTTTACGAAAAAAACCGAACAAAACTGAATTCTACTGAAACTGAAATAATAATATAATCCTTTAAAAATAGCAATAATTAAAATAAAAAGCTTATAAAAATAATAATGGTTCTAATAATAAAAAGAAAAAAATAATTATAATTATAATAAGTAATGATAAGTTACTGAACTGGACTGATTGTTGAATTGAATGCTACTGAACTAAACTGAACTGGTTGATACTGAAATTAAGTGATAAAGAACATGGCTGAAGTAGGGTTCCAAAAGGTTAATAAAATGTTTTACTCTTTTAAAAAAAAGTAAAACATTTTTCTCACTTTCTTCATAAAAATTTCTATTGACTAACCCAAAATTTTTCGTTGGCTTATTTTTCTGAGCAAATAAACATTGGAAAATCGGGAAAAAAAAATTCATGCACAATTTTTTCCGGCAATAGAGGTCTAAAAATAGACAAGGGTAAGTTTTGGGATACTTGAAAGTCATTCGGGCTCACTTAAGAAGTTATTAAATTGAAATTAAAGGTTAAAATGGTCCTTAAAGTTGACAGTTAAAATCAATTTAATCCGAATTGAAGCTTGGGTATCAAGTTGGTAAATTTTGAAAATTTGGCTCGAATTTTATAAAGTTTTGGTATTAAAATTGATTGTATCTTGGCCAATTTGTCAAAATTTATCAACCTACGGGTTTAATTAATACATAAACTTCGATTTCGAGTAAACTGATATTGACTATTAGGTTTGAGCATCATTTTGACCCTTAATTCTATTAATTTGATTTAGGTAAAAGAGTAAGTATCCGTGTGGTTACATTTTTCTATTTTCAGAAACTAGCATGGAATTTTCATTCCTGCCAAACAATTAGCCGAGCCGTACATAAAACTCGACAAGTATTAACTATTGCTTCAAGAGTTGCGCCAAAGTGGGAGGTCCTCGTGATGAAAATTCTGCATGAGTCAACTCAGATCTCTGGCTGAAACGACACATAACATCCACATATGTGCAACCTGACATCCACGTGTCACTTATTTTTATGAAAAGAAAAACAAAAATTTAGATTTTTTCATAAAAATAAGCGACATGTGGCTGCCAAATGTCATTTCGGCCAATTCTGATGTATTTTAACCACTGATATCACCGAAGTGATGTAATTGAGATAAAACTCAAAGTTCTGTGGTTTTATTAAGACAAATTGAAATTGAGTGACCATTTTAAAACAATCATGTAAGTTTAGTGACCAAACAATGCATTTAACCCCAAATAAATTAAAGAGCCCTCGAGCATTCAAATGGTTTCGGTGAATAATTTTGATTTTCAGAAATAATATGTCTCATCTTTCATCAACGGATGTAAAATTAGTCGGATTACGTAAATATTATAATAATTTTCTTTCCGTATATTAAACTTGTTTTATCAATACCCGACCAGATTAGATTACCTTGCATCAATTTTGCTTTCAGAATTCTTAGCTGCATCAGCTCCACTAATTAAAGGGTATAATTTCTGCTTTGGCTCGAATGTATTCACCCCTACTCCCTGCATACAAATAACTAAATCAATACGATAATCGTGCTACGTTATTTACATAATTCACGTGATTATATATAATATAAATGAAATAAAAATGGCATTGGTTTAATATATCGATAGCCCCTCTACTTATCCACATTATCCGGTTGGCTTCTTGAAATTTGGAGATGTATTATTATCCCTCTGAACTTGCTTAGAATAATTTATTATCTTCCTGAATTTGCTTAAAATGGTTTATTGTACCCGCAAAGTGATGCTAATGATGTATTACCTTCTGAACTTATTTAACGTGAAACATGTTTTAAATTATCCAAATCTTTTATTATTATGCTAGGTGGAACGGGGCTAATGAAACATTTTAAGTAAGTTTAGGAGACTAATGAGGGGTTAAATGCACTATTGGTCACTGAACTTAAATGGTTGTCTCAAATCACTCAACTTCAATTTATCTCAATAAAACCACTGAACTTTGAGTTTTGTCTCAATCAGGTTACTCCGGTGACTTCAGTGATTAAAAAAGCATCGGAATAATGACATGGATGACACGCCAGCATGAGTCTACTTAGAGCTCTGGCCGAAACAACATGTGGCATCCACGTATGCACCACCTAGCTGTCAAATGTCAGTTATTTTTATGAAAAAATTTCATAAAAATAACTGACACATGGCTTCCATGTGTCGTTTCGATCAAATATCTAAGTTTACTCATACGGACGTGTCAGCCATGTTATCATTCTGATGTCTTTTAAGCATTGAAATCTTTAGAGTGGTCTAATTGAGACAAAACTCTAAGCTGAGTCATTTTATTGAGATAAATTGAAGTTGGGTGACCATTTTAAGACTACCATATAAATTA
This sequence comes from Euphorbia lathyris, assembly GCF_963576675.1. NCBI lineage: Eukaryota > Viridiplantae > Streptophyta > Magnoliopsida > Malpighiales > Euphorbiaceae > Euphorbia > Euphorbia lathyris. Next base: position 5,248,121 of record NC_088911.1, read on the forward strand.
AGTGACCAATGATGCATTTAACCCGACTAATGAGACATTTCCAAAGTTTAAAGGTCAATCAGATAATCTGAACAAGTACATTGGGCGTCTGATGTGTTACACCCATAATAATTGTGTCGAACACGTCATTTCAAGCGGATTGTTTCTGTAAAACGTGTTGTTATGTCAAAAATTAATAGAAATGAAATTTACTATTAAAGACATCAAGAGCCCCTAATACTTATCCATGTGAATATATATGATATAAATGTAATAGAAATAATAATGGATTAATCTTATAATTGTCCATATTATCCAACTGGCCCCTTAAATTTTGGAGATGTCTCGTTAAATTTGTTTAAAGTGACTTATTGAACTCCTGAAGTTGTTATAACGATCTATTAGCCGTTAACTAGCTTAAAGTGATACATTTTTAACTTGTCCAGATCTCTCCTTGTTATACGGACTAATCAAACGTTTTAAGCAAGCACACAGAGCTAATTAGACATTTTCGAAGTTCAAGAAACCAGTAGGATAATTTGAACAAGTACATATGTATTAAGTCAAAACTTAATACATAGGGCTCCTTGAACTTTATCTAAAAATCTGATTGACTTCCTAAACTCACAAAGTATCTCGTCAGCCTCCCTAAACTTATTTAAAGTAATATATTAGTTACGTGAATTTGTATAAAAGCGATTTATTGACTCTCTGAACTTGTTTACAGTGATCTAATATCTCCGTGAACTTGCTTAAAATGATATACATTTTGATTTTTCTAAATTCTATTTTTGCTTTGTCATGTTGACTTAGAGAGTTAATCATATCTCTTTAAGAAAGTTCAGGTGGCCATCGCCGACATTTTGTAAATTTAAGTCATGGCCTAATACATCTGTTGCCCCCTATACTTGGTCCAAAACATCAACTGCCCTTTGAACTTTTAAAAGTTTCAAATGACATCCTATTTTTATCCAATTGCATTCAACAACCCTCATTCTTGTCAAATTGCATTCAATAACCTTAAAACTTCAATTACCTCTTGAAAATTCAAAAGTTTCTAATTATTTATCTATTTGACATTTTCTTTTGACACATGATGATCACTTTGACACATAGCGGGAATGTTCTGCATCCAATAAATTATATTGAGGAATATTGAATTATTTAATACAATTGGACAAAAATCGGAGATCATTTAGAACTTTTAAAATTTCAAGGAGACATTTAAAGTTTTAGACTAAGTACACGAGGCAACCGATATATTAGACGTTAGGTGGCCAATCAATTTTTTAACCAAGTTCGGGACTGTGTGAAACAAATTAGCTATATAAATTGGGTTAAATGCATTATCGGTCACTGAATTTTCATGATTGTCTCAAAATGGTTAGTCAACTTCAATTTGTCTTAACAAAATAATAAAGTCACTCTAGCAACTTCAAAAGCAAAAAGACACCAAAAATATGACGCTTCCATATTAGTACTAGTCAACTTATACCGCTACCAAAACGACATGTGACTACCACCTAGCCAACAGAAACCACACATGGCTTCCACCTAGCTGCCACGTGTCAGCTAGGTGTCAACAACGTGTCATCTAGATAGTACTCACGTGTCGTTTCGATCAGCGGTGAAAGTTGACTACTGCTGATGTGGAAACCACGTTATATTTTCAGTGTTTTTTTGCTTTTTAAGTCGCCAAAGTGATTTTATCGAGACAAAATTCAAAGTTTAATGATTTTAATGAGACAGCTTGAAGTTGAGTGACCATTTTAAAACAACCATGAAAGCTCAGTAACTGTGATTGGTGATGCATTTAACCCCACAAGAATAGGGATTAAATGCACCGTTGATCACTGAATTTTCATGATTGTCTCAAAATAGTCATTCAACTTTCAATTTATCTCAACTTTGAATTTTGTCTCAATAAAGTTACTCTGACGACTTCAAAAGCAAAAAGACACTGAAAATATAACGTGACTTCCACGTCAGCGGTAGTCAACTTTCACCACTGGCCGAAACGCCACCTAGCTAACCGAAACCACACGTAGTTGCCACCTAGCTGACACGTGTCACATTGGTGGCAACAACATGTCAGCTAGGTGGCAATCACGTGTCGTTCCAGTTAGCGTTGAAAGTTGACTATTGCTTATGTGGAAACCACGTCATATTTTTTGTGTCTTTTTTCTCTTGAAGTCATCGGAGTGACTTTACTGAGACAAAATTCAAAGTTGAATGATTTTATTGAGACAAATTGAAGTTGAGTGACCATTTTAAGACAACCATGAAAGTTCATCCAACTTTGAATTTTATCTTAATAAAACCATCCAACTTTGAATTTTGTCTCAATAAAGTCACTCCGACGACTACAAAAGAAAAAAGACAACGAAAATATAATGTGACTTCTACATCAGCACTAGTTAACTTTCATCACTGACCAAAACGACACGTGACTACCACCTAGCTAACCGAAACCACACATGAATGCCACCTAGCTGACGCATGTCAGCTAGATGGCAACAACGTGTCATCTAGGTAGCAGTCACGTGTCGTTTTAGTCAGCAGTGATAGTCAACTATTGCTGATGTGGAAACCACGTCATATTTTCGGTGTCTTTTTGCTCTTGAAGTCGTCAGAGTGACTTTATTGAGACAAGATTCAAAGTTGAATGGTTTTATTGAGATAAATTAAAGTTGAGTGATCATTTTGACGAAAGTTCAGTCAACAACCATCCATTAACCCAAAAAGAGAGTGGATTAAAAAACTCACAGAAATAGTCATGCCATTCCCAAACTCAATCCTACTTTGAAACTGCCTATCAATTCCACTAGCAGCCACAGTGACTAACCAAGGTGCATGGTTAGCCACACTACCAAAAGATGGTCCATCATTCCCAGCAGAAGCCACAGTCAAAACCCCTTTTCTCATAGCATGAAATGACCCTATGGCTAATGTATCTGTCACATAATCAGAAGCAAGTCCTCCAATTGAAACTGAAATAACATCAACACCATCATGTATTGCTGCTTCAAATGCAGCCAGTATGTCCATATCTGAACAACCTGAGCTAGCCCAACATACTTTGTACATTGCTACTCTTGCTGACGGGACTGCTCCTCGTGCCGCGCCTTTCGCTAGCCCGAATAGACTTGCTTCTGCTACTTCTTTGCCTGCTAAGGTTGATGATGTGTGTGTTCCATGTCCGTCTGTGTCTATTGGGGATAAGATGTCGTTTGGGTCTGGGTTTCCGTCTAGTTTGAAGTATCTTGCTCCTACAAGTTTGCTTTAAAATGGAGATTTTACGTTAGGAATTGGATCCGCCGTTGATTATAACAAGTTTTATATGTAGAACTCTGTGTTGCACGGAAACGGAAAACTAAAATAGATAATGGAAGACGTTAATTTTAAAAAATGTAGCTACGAAACCATGATGGAAATGGAAATGAAACGCGGAAACGCTAATTAAGAAGAGCAGAGGTTGGAGATATATTAAAGGGATAAGGTACTAAAATAGGCCTATGGTTTTTAGGAAGTATCAATTTAGGCTCCACGTATAAAATAGTACCAATATATGTCTAACGTTTAAAAAATGTACCAATTAGACCTCGATAACGGATTGGACACGTCATTGATATTATTCTGTTAAGTTCTGATTTCTCCTTTTATGTACAATTGACATAACTTAACAGAGTAATATCAATGACGTGTCTCGTTCCGTTATCGAGGCCTAAATTGGTATCATTTTTTAAACTTTAAGCTTATATTGGTGCTATTTTGTACGTGGAGCCTAAATTGATATTTCTCTAAAAACCATAGACCTATTTTGGTACATTATCCCTATATTAAACCCAAAAAAAAGCATATCCTTTACCCAAGTAACACTCAAAAGCTTACATATGCTCATGGTTGTCAAAACTGACCTATTATAGAATCGGAAAAGGAAAAAGGTTAAGGGTTAAATTTAATCGGATCCAATCGAGGTTTTAAAAATACCTTAAAAATAATAGTTTTATTTGCATTTGATATCTAAATAGTAAAAATGATAACAATATTAATAGAAAATGGTGATAAAAATATTTTTTAGTATCAATTCATCAGATTATAATTATATATCAAATTAATAAATTCAATATTGCAAATTAAAAATATATATATATAATTTAAAAAATATAACTTTTTAAATAAATTATTATTATTATTATTGTTAATATTTTTACCTTTAGATATTAAATGTAAAGGTGTCTTCTATACTTACTTTGTTTTTAACAAAGTAAGATTTACTTTCTACCATTGGATGAGCTTACTTTATTAAAGTTTATCACCATCTAATGGTAGAAAAAACAAAGTAAGGCTTATTTTATTAAAAACAAAGTAAGCATAGCCTAAACGCTTTGTTTTTTCTGGTTTTATGACCGGTCCAGTTTTAACAACCATATTTCTAACCTCAACCGAACCGATCGGTTCCGATCAAACCGGTCGATCAAGTTCTAACAACTGTGCATATACTAGACCTTTTCATAGGTGGGTTGGGCCCATTAAAATTTCGCCTAAAAATACCCAATCCAAACCCTTTGCTAATTTAGATATATTTGGGTTTAAAAAATCAAACTCCAAACCCAACTCAAATATACCCACTTAAAAATCCTTTTCTTTAATAATAAAAACAAAATTAATATTAATACGCGGGTTCAAACCTAAACGATCCGTCTAGGTTTATAAATCCCAAGTACAGTCTAGAAATAGATAGGCTTAAACTAGACCGGCCTAATGTCGATATTGGTTTTTCTTGTTCAAACCCGATTCATTGGACACGGTTCTTGACAGACAGGACAGATATTTGAACCTATGAACATATACATATCATAAAAACACAAACTTAAAAACTCTTTCCATAAATAAATAAATAATCATTGTTTATATAAGCCTGAAAATATAGGTCTTGTTTGGCAAATAGTTGTTAACTGATTACGTTATTTGTTAGCTGATTTGACTAACTGATTTAACTAGTTTTTTTTTTTAATTAGAACATGGAAGGCCAGGGATGGATTAGGCAGACATCCCAACTAGTTGGCACCCCTGCCCGCTACAAAGAACCTGGTTCAACTGATTTAACTAGTTGATTGTATAAACTTGTTTGGTAAAATTTAGCTGATTGCTAATAACTGTTTGTATAAAATGACAAATAAGGGTATGGTAAAACCTTCATTTGGGGTTAAAGGATAGTAATTAGGGGTAAAAAATTCCATCAAAAGAGATGGAGCAATAAACTAATTGAAAAAACTCATAAAACTAGTTTTTTCAAAATTAGGTTTTTGGATCCAATAAGCTCTTTTAAAACTCGCTGCACCAAACATCGCTATTAGAGGTTTGAGTAGTTAAAACCTCTAAAGTAGCTCAAATCTCTACTTTTACTTCAAAAAGCTCTTTACCAAATAGTATTTTTAAGAATTTCAGAAAGCAATATTGAATTAGAATTTTTTTAAATAGAAGAATACAAAGAGGTAAAGATTGTTACTTGTTGCATCCTGAGAAATTAGCAAAGTGATGGCAAGTGCCTTTCCATTTCTTAGGGGGAGGACCGAACCCATCATCGTCGAAGCTTTCAGACTGCGGAGTGATCCCTGTTAATAATAGATATCAAATTATGGTACGTTAGGAAGTAGATCGGTGTTGATTATAATAAGCTTAATATGCGAAACAAAAAATTAGACATGCAATCGCATGGTTGAAACGTGATGAGAAGCACATAATTCATTATTAGCCAACAAATTAATACAATCATAATGAAATCGTTTAATCGTTTGAAATCGAGAATTCATTCCGATTTTCTTCAATTAGTCCCTCTAGATGCTTTTTAGCCTCCTATGCAATTTTTAGCTGTTAGGGGATCCTTCTATACCGTATGGATGTCGCGCAAGCGACAATGAACGAAATCGTTTATTATTATTATTGCACTATTATAGTTCATTTTTTAATATCGTCATATGGTTATTCGTGAAATGTGTTTATTATTTTTATATGTTTTGGTTTAATTGCGTTATCTACTTGTTTTCATGATATGGTTTAAGATTTTAAAGACATTGTTTCCAGGATCGATTCTGAGAATTTATAGACCTTACGCAAAATAAGAGATAAGAGCCACTTAAAAAAAATGTGCATAAAAATTAAAATATATTGTATTTCATTAAGAATTTTATGGTACGTATTATTACGTTCACCAAAAACTTATGTTTTACTCTAAAATCATAAAATTTTTCACAAATTGTTTAAATTAACTCTCGGCCTATATTTAAAAAATTAATTGGAGATTTTTTAAATCTAAAATATCAATTATTCAAATCCTTTAAAGCTTAAATGACATTAATATATGTATAAAAATATTTTTACTCCATATATATATAAAAGAAAAAAAAAATTAGACCACCTCTAGGCCTAGATTTAAGGTCGACCCCAATTGTAAATATTTTATTTTATTTATTTGAGTTATTTTAATATATTGTTGTTGAAATATTGATAATTGTATATTTTTAAATATATATTACAAATATTTTTTTTTATATTACAAATATATTTATTTTTTTTATATTAAATCATTTTGTATTACTAAAGATAGTTTAATACCTATTTTAATTGTTTCATATAACAATTTGTTTATTAAATAAAAAAAAATAGAAATACAAATCTGATTAATCCCCGATTAATTATCGAGAGTCACATTTGCCCAACTAGAATCTAGCGTTTTTTTACGACCTTGCAATTTTTACCTCTTTTCTAACTCTCAAATCTCATGAATCTAGTTACACCTTAAAGCTAACACGTATACATATCTTAAAGAGCAGAACTTCAAAAACTTTGGATGCAAATAGATCTGTCCACGAGTCTGTGTCTCTTGGGCCGGGTTTGGATAATAAAAATTGATCATAGGTAAAGCCTGTCTATTTTTTTAGCAGGCTTGGGATTGATAAAAATAGCACGGACCAGTTCAGTCTGGTCCGCCTATTAATATTAATTATTAATTTATATATTTATATATTAAATATTTAATTTTAAGTATAAATTTTATTTTTTATAATTACAAATTATGTATATATTTTTAGGTGGGTTTATATGGGTTGGGTTTAGAATTTGATTTTAAGTCCGAATCCAAACCGGCCCGAGCCCGTCTATATTAATAATGGGCTACGCTTGGACTGAGCATTTACATGAAACCCCAGTAAACTCGACTCATGGACAGGTCTAGATGCAAATAAATAAGCAAACAACCTTGTTTATATAGTTCTAAAATTAAGGTTAAATGCATCATCAGTCACTTGATTTTTATAGTTGTCTAAAAATGGTCACTGAACTTCAATTTGTCTCAATAAAAACATTCAAATTTAAATTTTATCTCTATTAAGTCACTTGAGCAAAACACACACTGGAAAAGTGACGTGATTACCATATCAGCAGTAGTCGACTTTCATCGCTAACCAAAATGAGACGTGATTGTCACCTAACTAACATGTGTCGTTTTGGTTAGTTAGGTAGTAGACACATGTCATTTCGGTCAGCTCTGAAAGTTGACTAATGCTGATGTGATAGCCACGTCACTTTTTTTTGTGTCTTTTTTCTCTTAAAATTGTCGGAGTGATTTAATTCAGACAAAATTTAAAGTTCAATAATTTTATTGAGACAAATTGAAGTTGAATGATTATTTTGAGATAACCATGAAAATTCAGTGAACAACGATGCATTTAACCCTCTAAAATTATAATCGTTTTCACTTAAATAAGTAAGTTAATACAATAATAATAAAAAAAAGGATTGAATAAGAAATTAAGATAATGATACCAGTATCTAGTAGGCCAACAATTATGTTTTTCTCCATTTTGACATGTCTTTTTGCAGCCTTAGGAAGTCCAATAAAATCCCATGATTTTGTTGTGTGAAGCTTGTGATACCTATTTGGGAATACAGAAAGTACTTCTTCCATCCCTGCCAACAAAACAAAAATTGATTAAATGCTAATTAGGGGTGATATCCGCTACAAATTTGAAAATTTCCGGAATTGTATTGAAATTCGATGAATTTACAAATTAAGTGTTTGGAATTGTATTGAAAAAGGGAGCTCTGATTGGATTGGATTGAATTGAATTTTTCGGTACAATTCAATCCGGGGATTTGGATATTCGGTTCTAATACAATTAGAACAGTTATTCGGATATTTATTATTGATCACAAATTATAACATACATTTCTTTTAATTAATAAAATCATCCAAATATTATAATTACACAATATTTAAATTGTTATTGTTTATAATTTATTCGTGTATAAAAATTTCGATTTTTTTGGTTCAATATAGTTCGGTTTTCGTTCAAGAAATTGGCATAGATAATAGGTTTAATACATTTCTAACTCCTTGTACTTATTCAAAAAAAAAAAAAAAATCAACTGCTCCTTATATTTTTAAAGTATCATATTTACACTTGGATTTGTTTAAAATGATCATATTTACACTTGGATTTGTTTAAAATGTCCTGTCCTATTAATCCCCTAAAATACACGTGGCACAGTAAGGATAGATTTTGAAAAGGTTGAACCTTAATTTATCAGTTTAAGCTTGTTGTATTGTACACGCTTCAAGCTCAAAGTGTATTCGCCAAGGTTATCAAACCTGGACCGGTCCGGCCGGTCCAACCCGGTTCGACCAAAACCGGTCACAATTTCAGGCCGGAGGTGGTCCGATTGTTAAATCCTTGAAAACCGTTCAGACCCGCTCAAACCGGCCGGTTCAACCATAAACCAGTTGACTCAGTATCGGTTAAGCGGTTTGGTCCGGTTTGCTTTTAGACATGTTTACTTAAAAAAATATATATAAATTTTGATAAAGGTAGGATTCGAACCTTGGACCTTTGGTCTATAAACTCTAATACTTACCACTACACTACCATTTCACTTATATCTGTTATTAACTATTTAAGAATAAATAATAATGTTATAACGTAAATAATTAAAATATGATTTAGTATTATTTTTTTCTATTTAGATAAATATCATTAAAAAATTATTATATTTTCTCAATATTAATACAATTTAATTAGCATTTAGATTTTAAATATATACAAATAAATTTTAAAAATCTAACAAATTTAAATTTAAGTTAAATTATAAAATACATATCCTATTAGCATATTTACATGTTAGTTATTAATTTTAAAAGTATATATTTTCTTTAATTTTTATATTTATTTGTCATGTTAAATTTATTAATTTGATATCATGTTTTGATACTAAATAAATGTTATTATATTAGTATAATTTTTATGAATATAGTTGATATTATACTATATTATAAGATTAAATATGAATAAAAATATAATTTGCACATGATTTTTGAATATCGGTTGAACCTCGGTTGGATCCCGGTTAAATCTCAAACCCTTGACCCTTTATCTTTTCCGGTTGTTTGACCGGTCCGGTTTTAATAACCATGGTATTTGCGTACATGATGAGATGATAATAATAAAAGTTAGTTTTGACTTTTGTGTATCAGTTTAAATTTTTGAATCAAATGACTTTTTGATAAATATTAATAAATATATAAAAGTGTACCTAATGAGAATCAATTCTACAATTCGATTTGATCCTAAAAAAAAATCAAAGTTCAATCAAATTTTGTATCTTTTTATTTGGGCATTTCTCCGATTCAAGAATCTCTAGAACTCCATAATCAGCCTAAGTGCTAACAATAATTATATATATTCGGGTTTCTTACATGAAAATCACATATGTTAAGAATATTATTGTTTTATTAATATTGGAGATTTAATTATTTTTTATCAAAAAATATGAGTTTTTATTTTGCAAATGTCAAGTAATTAGTTTAAATTATAAACTGGCGGTGAGAAAATATAGGGAAATGGCTTGTAACTGCCATAGTATTTCTAGAGTGATATAATTCAAAAAAGCCATTAACAAAATTGTAGATTTTTTTTTTAAATTTGAAGTTCCATGTAAATTTCCCTATATATTCATGAGTTAGATCAAGTCTAACCGGACTTGATAAGCCCATCACGGTCTGCACTATTTTCACATCTACTCGGGCCAGGCCGGGCTAGGTTAGGCTAAGAAAACTAATCTTCAAGTCTAGCTCAGCCCGACTCATTCAATTAATATATTTCTACTAAAAAACAACAGCTATGAACAATAATAAAATGCATCAAACTAAATTTAGTCGATTTATGAACGGACCGATAAATATGCATATCCAAACCCAACGCATAAAGACCCGCCTTAGGCGAACCAAACAAGTTTCGGGAGGGAATGCGGTAAGCTACACCTATACACATGATCTTTGAAATTCCTACGGGTGAATAGATTCACGAACATGTCCAAGAAAGTTTAGGGGCCTTGAGCACCCATTGATCGTTGAAAAATGCTAAAAAGTCTAAATAAACTGTGACACGGGGTATTACTTTTTCTTTATGTAAAAACACTAAAAAAAATATCAATTTAACATCCATAAATCACGATAAACGCAAGAAACGAAGAGAAAACTGAGTATACCTGATAACTTGTTGGCTTCAGATTGAGATAGCTTAGCTGCAAATGCATTAAAGCTCTTTGTGTAGCTATAAACTATGGAGTCCTTAGCATCATTTTCACTATTATAAGAAAAGAAATTAACAAAGATTAATTTGCATATGTAGTTTAGATCCTTTTTGTTTATCGAAAAATATTGTGCAAAAAAATATTTTACTGATTTTTCGGTATTTGTTTAGGCAAGTCAAAAGAAAAATTTATGAAAAATGTGAGTTGTTGGAACCCTGCTATATTTTTCCTTACCTTTTTTAAAACAATAGTCATCCACCACTTCTTTCCGTTTTCTGGTGTTATATCCAAAATACTGAAAAATATTTTGTTTTCCAACATAAAAGAATTCCTTATCCAAATTTTTAAAAAACACAATATTTTTCGACAAACAAACCGGGATTAAAAAGGAAAGAAAAGAAGATTAAATTGCACGTACTGTTACTTTAGTTTCGATCATGTTTCAATAAGTTCACGAAAATTCATTTTGTTTCAGTAAAATAACGCACTTTTGCATTTTATTCAATGGTTTCGGGTAAAGGCCTCACCGTAAATAGTCACTAGGACTTTTCAAAACTCTAAGCATATGTACTAGTCAGTATTTCCCGTGAGAATTTAGTGTGAAAATGTTTAAAGTGACTCTGTTGGTATAAAATGCAAAATAAATTATTTTATGGGATATGGATCAAATTTGACCCTATTTTTTTTCTCAAATGTAGATTTAGCCCTAGCGTATAAAATGGTCTAGACTTAACCAAACGTTTCCAAGCAATATCAATTTTAGTCATATATTATCAAAAATTGGAAAAGGCTGATTTGTCTGTTATTTAACTATAACATTAGACATTCCAAACATCAATTATGTCTAAGATTTTTAATATGTTATTAACAAACTTACAAAAAACCCAAGACTATCATATATATGTTAATCATAATTTTTTTTTTGTCAAAGCGTCTAAAATCTGTAATGTATTTGAACCAACAAAAAATGTACGACACTAATTCAGTTTATCGATAAACTTGTTTGAAACATCTGATGTGACAGTTAAATGACAGTCAACCCAGCCTTTTTTTTAATTTCAATAAGGTAGAGCTAAAATTGATCTTGTTTGGAAACTTTAGGTTAAATTTGCATCATTTCGTATATTAAGACTAAATTTATAATTCTTTTATATATTAGAGTCAAATTTGATTTTTATCCATTATTTTATTAATATAAAATCAACTTTTGTGATTGATAGAGAAGTGAACCTGCCTTACAGATGCTAAGATATCAACATGCATTTGAACTGCAGATAGATGGTCCTTTATTGAATCATCTCCAAGAAAAACTATGTAAAAATCCTGTTCAATCAATAAAAATCAGCTTGAATAGTCACAAAAATATCATATAATAATAAAAAAGGATGTAGATTGCATCACACAAGCGACGGATCCAGGTTTTACTAACAGTCAGAAGCGGATTTAGGGGTCATGAGCATATATTGATTACCGGAAAACATTAAAATTTTATGGAAACTGTACGGGATTTTATTTATTTTTTTATGTAAAAACGCCCAAAAAAAATAACACATATAAATCATGAGAGACCACTATAAGTACTTCTGAATCCATCAGTGCTGACAGTCTTATAGGATGAGAATTTCTACAGTGGACTGGGTGCAATGGACCCAACCAATTAAAAAAAGAGAATCATGCTATCTCATTAGGAGATAATTGGTGTAAGGAAAAAAATGTGCACAATTGCCACGTTTCTATTTGTAAGATCCAATGGACCGGGACCATAATAGAATTTCTCCTTACAGGAGATGTTTGATTTTTTTTTGTGATTTATGAATGCTAAATTGATAGTTTTTAAATACTTTTATAGAAAAATTGCACTTTGTGCATAGCTTTCATAGCATTTTCCGGATACCAGTGGGTGTTTAACACTCCAACCTAGGGGTGAGCATGATCCGGTTCGGTCCAAAAATCGAATCAAACCGAATTGGATCGAACTAAATTACCCCTATTTTTTAGGACCAAACCAACCCAAATTATAATTTGGTTTGGTCAGGATCAAACCAAATTATTTCGGTCCGGTTCGGTTTGGTTCATATTTGGACCAAACAAAGTACTAAAGACTTATAACTACGTGTGACTTTACTAACCAAATAATTATAGAAAGACAATAATCATATAATTAGTTTTTCTTTTGTATATATAATTAGTTGAGAGAGAAAAAACATGTTTAAGTGTTTTTTCCTTTCTATATATAATTAGTTAATTAATTTAAAACCTTAAAACGAAAAGTAGTATATATAGTATTTCAGTTTGGTTTTATTCGGTTTTGGACCGGACCAAACCGAACCGAACCGAAAACCAAACTAGTTTAAAAATTAGGACCAAACCAAACCGAAATATAATTCGGTCCGATTTGGTCCGGTTTTTTCGGTCTTTGGATTCTCGGTTCGGTTATGCTCACCCCCCCTCCCCCCCCACAACCCCTTTAAAGAGTCATGAAAATAATCGTATAATAAAGAGGATGTAGATTGGGTTACAAAGTGACCAATCCAGAATTCACTGATAGTCAATGATGGATTCAGTGGAGTTTGAGCATTCACCGGTCGTCGAAAAACACCAAAATTTCTATAGAAATTGTGTACGAGGCTTTAATTTTTATATAAAAAGGCTAAAAAAAAAATATCATTTTAGCATCGAGAGACCACCACAAACACCTATATCAGTGAATCCTGAATCTGTAACTACTGACAGTCTGACAGGAGTTTTTTCTTTATGATCCAGTGCTCAATTAATATTTTTAAGTACTTTTACAAAAAAGAAAAAAGCTCTTCAAGCATAACTTTTATAGCATTTTTCGGCGATAAGTGAGTGCTCAACCCCCAATAGGGATGAGTCCAGTGGGCTTTTAGCACTCATAAATCACGATAAGCCCCCTCCCTCTCAATGAATTCTGGATCCATCACTGCCCCAACCTTTTTAGATCCGTTACCGGGGTTAGAATTCTACCTTATTATCAGCATCTTCAGTTGCAGAAACCAGCCCTGTAAAGATCAAATTCAAGAGTATAAGAGGGATAAATTTCTGCCTGAACATGCTTGCTTTTATTTCATAAAACAGATGTTCATTGTTATATATATATATATATATATATATATATATATATATATATAGGAAACGTACACTTTTCATGTGAAGTTGTTGGTTGATGATGATAAGGTTTATGGGTTAGAAACCTTAAAAGATAACAAAAAAACCCAAAAAAAAAAGAGTAGTTGTTCCTTTCATGGATATTGCTTTTACTTGGTAACAAAAAAATTAATTGCTAGGATATTACTTCTAAGCAAAATCTTACAATTTGTCAATTTTTATGAGAATTGAGTAAATAGATTAATAGTATCTCTTGGTTTAAATAAAGGGTTAATTATAAGTAGATGTCGTGTGGTTTTTCCGATTTGCATATGAATATCTGTGGTATTTTTTTTGCAAACGTAATACTTTGGTTTAAAATTTTGCATTTGGATTCACGTTGTCAGAATTTGGCTGATAACGATCCCAAAAATGAAAAATTTTAAAAGTTAGATGATATTTTAAGCAACTTTTTAAGTTTAATGATTTTGAAAAACAACTTTTGAAGGTAGTGTTTTTTTATGAGAAAGAAAGTTAATATTTAAAGAGAGAAACTCAAAAAATGATGATTTTGAAAAATTAAAAATATTCTTCCATAGTACATATGATATTAAACAACTTTAATTCTTGAAAAAATTTCATTTTGAGATCGTTATCGGCTAAATTCTGACAACGTGAATCCAAATGCAAAATTTTGCAAACCACAGGGTTGAGTTTCCAAAAAAAAAAAATCTTATATATACATGTTATCATCTGAATGGTATAAAACTATTTTTTTATCTACAATTAAGCTACATTGAGTCGTTTTGAACAAAATTAGAGAAATTTATCGCTTATCATATACTAATCAAGTTGGATTTTGTAATTAAATATAAATTCAATGAGTTAATTAACCACTCTGAATCTTAATTTGTCAAAAATAGGGGACCAAAACTATCCATAATAGGATAGTTCAACGACGGAAAGTAGAAACCATTCATAATAGGGGTGGTTCCGGTGACCGAGAGGGCTTGAACCCTCCAGATCCCCTTGTCTCTACCCATGGGTATAAGACGAATATAGGCTCAACAAAATTGCCCATGAAGGATATGGGAATACCCTCTAGATTACCCGGTCCTGGATTCTTTATATAAAAATATATTAATAGTTTTAGACGTAGGAAGTGAGATTCGAAACCACAAGTCATGCATTAATAGTTTGTAGATGAATTATTTACAGATTGTTTATTAAATTTATGTTTTTGTTAAATTTATAATATTTTTTTATTTTATGTATTGATTTTTAATGAATAGGGATAATTGAGATTCATGAAATATACATGTTAAGATAATAGAATAAGTACATATAATGAAAGAATAAATAGGTAAAGATTTGGGATTAGAGTGGCACTATAAAAGGGTACCCTACCTGTTGTCATCCCTATCCACTTATGCCTTTGTTGCGTAACTAAACCGAGTGGTAAGAAGTTGAATATCTGGTTGTCAGGTTTGAGATTCGATTTCTTACTCCGTCAAAAATTAGACCTTATTAGTAGGTGTTATCTTGTTACCTGATCTGGCTTACGTGTCAAAGCCGCGGATCCAACGTCCTAATGAACCTACAAACAGTATGCAGGTCAGATGGGGCCAGAGTTCGGAAAACCCGCTCCGATACCTAAGTCAGTTTGTGATTTAGGACCGAATCAGAGAGTGAGAATTCTAAACTGGAGAGGTCATTTATTCAAGGAGTGTGTGAGCTTTATTTTTACTATATTGTCTGTTGACTCTATTTGTGTGTGGCCTATGGTCATCTGGGGTATTTGTGTTGAAACACCTTTCCACATGATTTTGATTTGACAAAATTATTTAAGTAAAATTAAATATATTCTAAACACACTAAGTTTAAATGCTTTGATTTATTACACTAATGTGTTTGTTCAATGTTGAGTTAAATTGTTTATAAGACATAAAGACTAAAAGGCTTAAAGCCCAATACGGAAGTTAAAGCCCAAGTCAAACAGATCAAGACTACTCGGCCCGCGTGTGCAAAACGCTGCCGTTATGTACAAAACGCAGCTCAGTGAAAGAAGGATCGAGAAGACCTTCGTTGAACAACTTCGAAACTAAGCTGCTGAGTTGTATCGACAAAGAGTACAAGACAGCAGCTGAGTAAGAACAACTTCCAGACAAAGTATTTCTACTTTGGGTAAAGTTCAGAAGACACAGAAAGCTGTCTAGTTGACCTTACCATAAATGGAGAGACATTCTACCGGACTGACTAAAAGCTGCTCAGTACTGACCGAAGACAGAAGATACTTGAATCTGATTGGCCAAGAGCACTGAGCAGGACTGAGTGACAACGACAGGAAGCCGTTTCCCTCCAACGGTTATTTAAAAATTCGAAATGACTGATGCCTCAGACGTCTCTATAAATAGGGCCTTTCAGTTGCTTCATTCTATGCAGATCATCATCAAGCCATTACGCTGACCAAAATTCTACTCGAAGTTCTGTGAGAAAAAGCAAAGCAAATACTTACACCAAATTCTATATCTTTCGTGTAAAAGTCTAGAGTGATTATTCAATCATCTAAGGTGTCTTAGCAATTGTTGTTTAGGACAAATCTTTATCATTTCTAGAGATTAGAAATGAGAGGCTGAGTACTCGGTTATAGTACTCAGCGAGAGATTAGGAGTGAGTAGAGGTATAGAGGAAGGTACTCTTGTTATACTCAGCTTCTAAGTTGTAAAAGGTTTGATGCTCTACCGTTAAAGAGCTCAGTAGAGAATTCGAAAGCTCGGAACGTGTTTCGGGGACAGGACGTAGGCTTAGAGGCCGAACCTGGATAAATCTACTGAGTAACATCTTTCTAACCTTAAACTCCTTAATATATATATTGCTTGCTTAAACAAAACTGACCAAGTAAAGAGGTCACGCTGAGTTGTGTGTATTGAGTATCTGAGTTCAGGAATAGACTCAAGTGTTATCTCCTGACTCAAAGAAAGAAGCTGACTTAGTCACCAGTTGAATAAGCTAGTGTCTTAATTTACTCAGCGCGTTGTGTAATCCTTTTTCAAAGAAAAAGAAGTCAGCCTTAACGTACTAAAATTTTAAATAGTTCCTATCCCCCCCCCCCTTGGAACTAACTTGTTACGTTATAAGGGACCAACAAGTGGTATCAGAGCTTAAAAGCTCACTATGAAAGGTTTAACTACCTTGAGCTCATCCCCACTATGGCTGAAAACAGTACTCGGTCAGACAACTCAGATCTTACCTGAGGGGATGTCCATTACTCGGCCTCCCCTATTCTTCGGGTCTAACTACACCTTCTGGAAGAATAGGATGAAAAACTTTATTCAAGCAATAAATATGAGTGCATGGCTTTCAATAGTCCAAGGCCCATTTGTTCCTGTTGAAGTTGTGGCTGGCCAAACAGTTGTCAAAGCTGAGGCCAAATGGACAGAAGATGATCTCAAGAAGCTACAAAATCATGCTTCGGCTATAAACATGCTTCATTGTGCGCTTGATGCTGCAGAATATAACAAGATTTCAGGTTGTGAGTCGGCGCAAGAGATCTGGAAGAAGCTGGAGGTCACCTACGAAGGAACCAACAAAGTGAAGGAATCCAAAGTGAACCAGTAGATGAGAATGTACGAGCTGTTCGAAATGAACGATGATGAAGGAATCTCTGACATGAATGCAAGGTTTACAAACATCATCAACGAGCTCAAGAGACTTGGGAAGATCTTCACTGAGGAAGAACAAGTCAAGAAGATTCTTAGGAGTCTTCCTAAAAACTGGCAAGTAAAGAAGACCGATGTTGAGGAAGCTCAAGACTTAACCACCTATAAGTATGATGAACTCATCGGCTCACTACTGACCCATGAGATCTCGATGAAGAATTTCGAGGTGAAGGAAAAGTCTGAAGACAAGAAGCAAAAGTCTCTTGTCATGAAAGCTGACTCCACTGATGGAAGCTCAACAGACGATGAAGAGATGGCTATGTTCACCAGAAAGATGAACAGGCTATTCAAAAAGAATGACAAATATTCTAAGAAGCCTTATAAAAAGTTTGATAAGTACAAAGTTGACTCCAGCGACAGCAAGTACAAGAAGGACAGCTCAAAGCCCGTTACATGCTTTGAATGTCATCAAACTGGCCATATCAATTCAAGCTGTCCCTCGCTGAGGAAAGAAAGAAATAACGGCAAGAAGGCAATGGTGGCAACCTGGAGTGATAGTGATGATTCATCATCATCTGAAGCTGATGTCACTGAGTCGGCGAAGATTTGTTTCATGGCTGATGAACTTGCTGAGCCATGTGTTTCTGAGCATGCTGACCCCTCCATTGCTTCTGACGATGAGGAACATTCAACTGAGGTAATATCACTACCCTTGCTCAGAAATGAAATGGTTAATGCCCTGAGTGACCTCTACACACTTGTCAAAAAGTGTAATAAAAAGGTTAGAGCACTCAGCAGGCGATGTGACGAGGTTGAGGAGGTCAAACTGAGTGACCTTCGATATCTTCTTCAGCACAACCCAGATTTGCATAGTAACATTGGAATTATACAAAAGTTTGTCTCTGAGGTCCAATCAGATTCTAAGAAACTGAGGAAGGACGTCACATCCATTCAGAACCAACTAAAGGTTCCAAACAAAAGAAATATTCCTCTGAATACTCAGTACCAAGGTACTGGTCAGCAGAGATGGAATCCTCAGCGGAATGTCCAGTGTCACTTCTGTGGGAAGAAAGGATACACCACAAAGGTGTGCTAGCACGCTCAGCGCTGGGGTGCAGACCAGTCAGTGAGACATCCTAAACGGAAAGTCAGCTGTGACTTCTGTGGAAAGAATGGCCATACTGTCCAAGTATGCCGCCATAAAATAAAACATGATGCTTTACCTGTTGAACCTAACAAGCAAGGACCCAAAAAGAATTGGGTACCTAAAAGTAACTAGTTACATTGCAGGTAAGCCTGAGGTGTGCTGAGAAGTCAAAGATGTGGTATATTGACAGCGCATGCTCGAGGCATATGACTGGTGATGAAACTCAGTTCATCACATTTGAGCGTAAACGAGGAGGAAGCGTAAGTTTTGGAGACAACAAAAAGGGTAAGATAGTAGGGTCAGGAACCATTGGAGGTAATCCTACTATTGAGTTTGTCTCCCTAGTCAGCGGACTCAAATATAACTTACTCAGCGTAGCTCAGCTATGTGACAATGGGAGAAATGTTATATTTGATGACACTGGATGTAAAATACTCGAGGGTAAAACTAATGAGTTAATTTTAACTGCCCCTCGCATTGATAATGTCTTCATGCTGAACTTAGAGAAAAAGTTTTCAAAAACTGTATGCTTAGTATCAAAGGAAGAAAATTTCTGGCTATGGCACAGGAGACTTGGTCATGTAAGCATGGACCTCCTGGCCAAATTAGCAAGAAAGCAATTAGTTGAGGGACTACCAGAACTTAAATTTGAAAAAGATCAATTATGCCACGCTTGCCAAGCTGGAAAACAAACCAAACAATCTTTTCATAGCAAAAACATTTTCTCAACTAAGCGTCCATTAGAGTTACTACACTTGGATCTCTTTGGTCCAGTCCAGCCGCTGAGTCTGGGTGGAAGAAGATTTTCCTTGGTCATTGTAGATGACTTTTCTTGGTACACTTGGATCATCTTGCTGAGTAGCAAGGATGAGACCTTTGAGACATTTTCAAATTTGGTTAGAAAACTTGAAAATGATAAAGACCTAAAATTGGCTCACATCCGAAGTGATAATGGTGGAGAATTCAAAAACCAACAGTTTGTTGAATTCTGTGAAGCCAGCGGCATTGACCATAATTTTTCTGCTCCTAGGACGCCTCAACAAAATGGGGTTGTTGAAAGGAAGAACAGAACCTTGGTTGAAATAGCCAGGACAATGCTGAGTGAGCATAGGCTTCCAAAGTACTTTTGGGGAGAAGCTGTTAACACAGCGTGCTATATTCTTAATAGGGCTCTTATTAGACCTATACTAAAGAAAAACCCCTGCGAACTTTGGAAAGGATGAAACCCCAACATTGGATACTTTCGAGCCTTTGGTTGTAAATGTTTTATTTTAAACACCAAAGATAGCTTAGCTAAGTTTGACTCAAAATCTGATGAGGCTATCTTTTTAGCCTACTCAACAAACAGCAAAGCATACAGAGTTTTCAATAAACGAACTCAAGTTTTAGAAGAGTCAGTACATGTTGAGTTCGACGAAACTAACCCTGCAGGAAGATATCAGCCACTGACTGAGGATGATCCACACTCAGTATCCGCTGATCAAGATCCAGCCGCTGAGTCATTCCCTCAAGGGCTGACCAAAGGTAAAAGTGAACCTCAAACTGTTTTCACTGACCAGTCTACACCTGCAGAGATTGTTGAAACACAGACAGCATAAGACATCAATCTACCAAAGGAGATAAGGATACTAAGAGGACACTCAGATAGTGCAATTCTTGATGCCGCTGCGAATACCCTGATGACAAGAAATCAACTCAGGAGATACCTCAGCAACGTAGCTTTCGTCTCAGTTCAGGAACCAAAGAACTTCGCTGAAGCTGAGCACAATGAATTCTGGATGAGCGCAATGCAAGAGGAGCTTGATCACTTTAGAAGAAATGATGTATGGGAGTTAGTGCCACATCCAAGGAGTCAGAAGACCATTGGAACAAGATGGGTCTTCCACAACAAGCTGGATGAACAAGGAAATGTGGTCAGGAACAAAGCAAGACTTGTAGCTCAGGGCTACAGTCAGCAAGAAGGTATTGACTATGGTGAGACCTTTGCCCCAGTGGCAAGGCTAGAGGCTATTAGAATTTTATGCGCTTATGCAAGTTATATGAACTTTAAACTATTTTAAATGGATGTTAAGAGTGCATTCCTTAATGGAGTTATAAACGAGGAAGTTTATGTTAATCAGCCTCCAGGTTTGAGGATTCTAAATTCCCAAACCACGTTTATAAACTCAAAAAGGCTCTGTACGGCCTCAAGCAAGCACCACGTGCTTGGTATGAAAGGCTGACCAGTTTCCTGCTGACTAGAAATTATGTCAGAGGCAAAGCTGATACAACCTTATTCATTAAGAGAAAGGGTAAAGATATCCTGCTGGCTCAAATTTATGTTGATGATATCATTTTTGGTGCAACTAACGAGTCAATGTGCAAAGAATTTAGCAAGAAAATGCAGACTGAGTTTGAAATGTCAATGATGGGAGAACTCAACTTCTTCCTTGGACTTCAAATTAAACAAGGAAAAAATGGCATCTTCATCAGTCAAGCTAAATATGCCAAGGAGATATTGAAGAAATATGATCTGGAAAATTGCAAGCCAATATCTACTCCTATGGGCGCTGACACTGTCCTTTGTGCTGACGAGAATGGTAAGTCGGTAGACAGCAAATTGTATCGAGGTATGATAGGCTCTCTACTTTACTTAACAGCAAGTAGATCGGACATTCAGTTCTCAGTATGCTACTGTGCTAGATATCAATCTAACCCTAAGGAATCTCATTACATAGCTATAAAAAGAATCCTTAGATATTTGCAAAGCTCAGTGAACGCAGGTTTATGGTATCCTAACACTCATGATTTCACACTCGTTGGATACACTGATGCTGACTATGGACGGGACAAGCTTGAACAAAAAAGCACCTCTAGAGGATGCCACTTCCTAGGAAGCTGTCTTGTATCCTGGTTCAGCAAGAAGCAGGCGTTAGTAACCTTGTCTACCACTGAAGCTGAGTACATTGCTGCTGGAAGCTGTGTTGCCCAAGTCCTTTGGATCAAGCAACAGCTCGAAGACTATGGTGTTCAAACAAAGACAATTGAAGTCAAATATGACAACAAAAGTGCAATTGATCTATCAAAGAACCCAATCCAGCACAGCAATATGAAGCATGTCAGCATCAGACATCACTTCATTAGAGACCATATACTCAAGGGCGAAATCAAGCTGACCTATGTCCCAACGGATGAGCAGCTTACGGATATCTTCATGAAGCCACTGGCTCGTGAGCAGTTCAGCATACTGAGAGAAGCCATAGGTATGTTTAATCCTCTTCAGTAAATTCCAGCTCTTAATATATATTCATGCTGAGTGAATTACCATGCTGAATGACCTATGCTATTACTTGCTGAGTGGATAGATGTATGCTGAGTATTTAATGCTAAATGAATGAATATCACATACTGAGCAAATATTGGCACCGAGTAGTTATCTCAAACTGAGAAATCAATTACTTAAATCATCCGTTTGTGTAAAACTGACTACTCAGAATATAAAATGTTTAGAATTCTAAACGCTGAGTATAAGATCTGTTGCATCTAATGCTAAAGCACGCGAATAGCCACCTAGGATGACGTATGCGCCGAATGTGTCATAAATGCCAGGATCCTTGTCGGTTGACAATCCCAAGGCAAAACTGACACATGGATTCGATAAGATCCACCTCTCACAGCTATAAATAATGGGCAAATCCCCATTTTTATCTCTTTACACTTACCGAATTCTCTGGCATAAATACTTTCTCTCTAAAAACTCTCAAAACTTCCAAACCCCTCTCTGAAACTTTGACTAAGATTTCCTTGAACATCTCCGGCGCCGGTCACTCTAAGGCCAGTTCCGATGAACCTTCCAGGCATTCTACTCCGCCTGGAACGACTAAGGCCACTACACGGAGCAACGGCAAAGCTGGCCAAGCCACCTCCTCTAAAGGAAAGCCGGCCAAAATCAGAACCTATACTAAGGTCTTCGAAAACATTAGAGAGTGGAAGATTGACCACTCAAGGTGGTTCTCTGAGGCTTTCGTAGAAACCGAGCAACCATTCTGTGAATGGATATCAAAGAATGGCTGGACCGAGCTGTTCTCAATCAGAGATCCAACTTACCCTGACTTAGTAAGGGAATTCTACCATAATCTGCGGGTTGCTGACGATAACCAGGACCACCTAGTAACTATGGTAAAAGAGAAAACAATTTTTGTCAACCTTACCTACCTTGCCAACTTGCTGAAACTGAAGAATGAAGGAACAAAACTGAGGAGGACTGGTGATCATGAAGGAACTAGGTACTCTGCCACCTTCTGCAAGCCCGTTGGCCATTCTGGAGAAATCTCCAGTTCATCAATGGGCCAGCACCAAAAGATGGCACACTACCTGCTGACCAATTATATCTTCCCAAAGATAAATTGCACCAGCTCAGTAACAAACTTTGAGCAATGCTTCATATGGCATATGCTGACCTACAAGCCCATCAACATGCCAGTATTCTTAATTGCCGGCTTCCAAAGGAGCACTGGAACTCTAAGGTTGGGCTCACTCATTACCAGAATCCTCATAGACCATCAGATTGACCTATCCGAGGAAACTGAGGCCCAAGGCTCTGAGATCACAGCTGCTACGCTGCGTGCCTTGAAGTTTGACCAACCGATTAAGAAAGCCCAAGCTGCTGATCAGCCTGCTGAGGAGACTGTCCCAAAGAAGGGCAAAAGAACAAAGGCTCCAGCTGCCCGCAAAAGGAAAGCTGTTGGGACTCCTTCAAAAGATGCTGAGTCTCCGGCCAAGAAGCTGAAGTCAGTTGCTCAAAAAGGTCAGAAGAGACCTAAGTCAGCTGAGAAGAGAAGCAGGCAAGATGAGCCTGATACAGAAGAAAGAATGGATGCTGATGAGCAACCTCTGAAGAAGAAGAAGTCTTCAGAGCTGACCCCTATTGATGCTATCCTCACTGACTTCATTGTTCCTGGTGATTCTCACTTCACACAATGTCAGGGAACTGAAGCTGAGCATCAAGAAGACGATATGCAACTGGATGATCAGTTCATCACACAGCTTGAAGAAGAGCTAGAAGAAGACGAAGGGAATGATCAACAGGAGGAAGAAGAAAATGGTCAAGATGACACTGAGGAGACAGCCAGTGAAGAGGAAACTGCTGACCCAACTAATACTGAGTTGGCTGCAGATGAAGAACAAGAACAAACTGATCAGCTCAATGCTGATCAAGAAGAGACTTCTCCTCCTCACTCAGTAGAGTCTATTCCAGCTGACACTACACCTCCTCGAAGAAGAAGACCAGTAAAGGCAAGTCAGACAACTATCATTGACCTTCCTGTCCAGAAGCCGACCAAAGACCCTTCTACACTTAAGCTAAAAAATTTCAGCAAACAAACTTCTTCCTCTCTGCCAGCTTCTCTTGAAAAGCAAGCCTCTGTTTCTTCACTACAGGAACAAGCCGACTTGAATGCTTCTGCCAACCCTACAAGCCAAACTGAGCAAGTTCTCGCTAATGCTGCTGCTCCAAGCACTGTGCTGCCTCAGGAAACTCCTGCCCCTGTCAGCACTGAACCCATTCATCTTACTTCTGCACCAACAATCATTCCTACCGATCAATCATCTCTACAAGAGAACCAAGTGCAGATTGAAAACCCCCTTCCAGTCACTGACCATGTCGTCACTGAGAAAAATCTGACTCCTCCATCAACTGGTCACATTGAGGAAACTAGGCAACCTGATGAAGGATCACTCAGCTATCTGCATGCCACTGAGTCTGGTAGACAAATCATCAACTCGGTGCAGTCATTAATCAAAAATCTTCATCAAAATGCTGAACCTACTGCTGGGTCTACCAATAATGAGTCAACTCAGCTGTCCCAAGTCACTCAGCTTTTAAATGAAGTTAAAGGACTGAAGGATCTGCTAAGTGTTATGATCTCAATTCAATCACAACAGCCCAAACAGGACTCAATAACGAAGCTGGCTGAGCTCCAACTGACAACTATTCAACATCTCAACACTCTTCAGGGACAATTCCAGACCTTGTCAGCTGCGAACACTCAATATGCAACTTCTGCTGAAGTTAAGATGCTCTTTGCCCAGCTTCACACTGAGCAAAACAAGACCAACCATCAGTTGGCTTCCTACTCTCAATGCTCGGTGGAGCAAATTAGCGAAGCCGTTCGTTTGCTGAACTTGAATAAGCAAGAGATGGACACTGACCAAATGAAGCAGAATGAGATACTGGTCACTACCCAAAAGACTTTCACCCATGTGCGTCACTACAATATCCAGCGTCAATATTATGACTCAGCCTTGCTGAAGACATTTCATCAAGTTTTTGCTGCACTGTCAAATACAATTACTTGGGTGGGTAAGTCTCAAGCCTACATACTGAGCATGCTCAGCGCAGCTGAACTCAGTATACCTAAAGAGGTCTTGGATGATGGCGTTGCTGTCTTCGAAGGCATCAATGAAAGTGCCGACAAGCTTAAGGAGTTTTCCGCCTTACTGACCAACGCGGCCTTAACCGACTCCTTTAGAATTCCTCCTCCTCCCGATGCTGACAAAACGGGGGAGAAAGAACAAGTTAGAACTCAGCAAGAGGCTGCTAGAAGTAGTTAGTCTAAGCATAAGAAGAAGAAATAGAAATAGGCTAACTCAGTTTGTTTATTATTTTGTAGTTTCTATGTTTCTTTTTGCTTATCTTTTTGCTGTATATGCTGACTACTTTATTTCAATACAATACTTGCATCTTTTATCCAAACTTGAGTTATTTTATATGATGATGAGTATTATGTTATTATGTATCTTCAAATACATCAACTGTGTTTACTATTTATAATACTTGTTGATTGTATGCTATGCTGATAAAATGTTTGACATTATCTTGTATGTTTATTAAACACTGTCTCATAAGACCCATTGAACAATAAAATACTCAGCGCTCTCTAAATGTTAAATCTTTCGCTTAACACTAAGTAAAATAGAATATGTTCCATGAGCTGACCTATATCTGAAAACTGACCTTAGACTTACTCGATTAAACCTTAAAATGTTTAGAGTAAAACTAAGTCAGTAGCTCAACCCTGACGGGGGAGTCTGCTAAGTACTATTAGGACAACTATCATGGGGGAGCTCAACACCGAGTTCTTCGCTGAATAGTTTTGCCAACATCAAAATGGGAGAGTTTGTTGAAACACCTTTCCACATGATTTTGATTTGACAAAATTATTTAAGTAAAATTAAATATATTTTAAACACACTAAGTTTAAATGCTTTGATTTATTACACTAATGTGTTTGTTCAATGTTGAGTTAAATTGTTTATAAGACATAAAGACTAAAAGGCTTAAAGCCCAATACGGAAGTCAAAGCCCAAGTCAAACAGATCAAGACCACTCGGCCCGCGTGTGCAAAACGCTGCCGTTATGTACAAAACGCAGCTCAGCGAAAGAAGGATCGAGAAGACCTTCATTGAAAAACTTCGGAACTAAGCTGTTGAGTTGTATCGACAAAGAGTACAAGACATCAGCTAAGCAAGAACAGCTTCCAGACAAAGTATTTCTACTTTGGGTAAAGTTCAGAAGACACAGAAAGCTGTCTAGTTGACCTTACCATAAATGGAGAGACATTCTGCCGGACTGACTAAAAGCTGCTCAGTACTGACCGAAGACAGAAGATACTTGAATCTGATTAGCCAAGAGCACTGAGCAGGACTGAGTGACAACGACAGGAAGCCGTTTCCCTCCAACGGCTTCGAAATTCGAAATGACTGATGCCTCAGACGTCTCTATAAATAGGGCCTTTTAGTTGCTTCATTCTATGCAGATCTTCATCAAGCCATTACGCTGACCAAAATTCTACTCGAAGTTCTGTGAGAAAAAGCAAAGCAAATACTTACACCAAATTCTATATCTTTCGTGTAAAAATCTAGAGCGATTATTCAATCATCTAAGGTGTCTTAGCAATTGTTGTTTAGGACAAATCTTTATCATTTCTAGAGATTAGAAAGGAGAGGCTGAGTACTCGGTTATAGTACTCAGCGAGAGATTAGGAGTGAGTAGAGGTATAGAGGAAGGTACTCTTGTTATACTCAGCTTCTAAGTTGTAAAAGGTTTGATGCTCTACCGTTAAAGAGCTCAGTAGAGAATTCGAAAGCTTGGAACGTGTTCCGGGGACAGGACGTAGGCTTAGAGGCCGAACCTGGATAAATCTGATGAGTAACATCTTTCTAACCTTAAACTCCTTAATATATATATTGCTTGCTTAAACAAAACTGACCAAGTAAAGAGGTCACGCTGAGTTGTGTGTATTGAGTATCTGAGTTCAGGAATAGACTCAAGTGCTATCTCCTGACTCAAAGAAAGAAGCTGACTTAGTCACCAGTTGAATAAGCTAGTGTCTTAATTTACTCAGCGCGCTGTGTAATCATTTTTCAAAGAAAAAGAAGTCAGCCTTAACGTACTAAAATTTTAAATAGTTCATACCCCCCCCCCCTTGGAACTAACTTGTTACGTTATAAGGGACCAACAATTTGGACAGGTAGAAATAATTATATTTGAAACAATGTTAAGATGTCTCCAAGAGTGGTTTTCCAAATGACTTGTCTGGGTTTGAGAGAATGGCAGGATATACAAACATTGCATCACGTCAGAAATGGTTCGGCACAAAATTCATTAGCACGTAGATGGTGTAGACCGCCTTCCCAGTTTCACAAGTTAAATATTGATACTTTCCTGATTCCGAGTTCTAGTTTGTTAGAGGTTGGAGCTGTTATAGGTGCCGCGGCCTCGCCCGGGCGGACCGGGGGGTGGACACCGTTGATGACAGATGCTGTGATTGGCGCCGAAAGCAACCAATCGCGGAATCAAGCTGCTCGGCAGGGCCGGAGCTCGGAGTATGGAAGAGTTGCCACCCACGAATGGGAAAATGAATACCGATCCTTTGCGGGAGACCGGTGTGGGTTCGGGAAACTTAGGTACGAGTCGAGAAGGCTAGCTCCTTTCCGGAAAAAGGCTACTAGGCACCCCGACATCGCCCGGTTATGAACCACCGGCCTCCTACTTAGCATGTCAGGCGATAACGGACTAATCGCATATTTCTTTAAGTTTAAAATTCATTTGAAACCTTTTCTTTCTCGCTTTGAAAACCGTTTTGAGCATGTTATTTGAAAGCCATTTTAGTAAAGAATCACCCATTTTTCATAAATTTAAAGTATATAGGAGAGAGAGGGAGAAGAAAGAATTGATTTATTCGCCGTGTGATTTTATGCTTTAAACTATACACTAACTCAAAGCTAATCTCATTCCCAAAAAAACGAGTTTATTTACATGGTTCGTACCTTAATCGCCGTTGGAACGATTTAGGTACGTTTCAAAACCCCGTTAATTTACATGATGTTCACATGAATCGCCGTTGGAACGACTCGAGTGTTTTTAAAAATGTGAGATAAGAAACTTTAACCAAAAAACGTGATTAAGCATACAAGTCCATTTATTTTTGTACAAAGCCTTTTAATTGAGAAAACGATTCAAAACTTTAATATATAAAAACGATTTTAATTACAAGGTTCGCTTAATCCGTCGTTGGAACGAATCAAGGTTTTAAAACGTGATGTTTTAGGAAATGGTTTAAAGTGATAAAAAAGGCCTTTTATTTACATTAGGAACTTCTAGAAAACTTAAGTTTAAATAAGCAAATTAAACTCTCTTTTTGTGGTTTGTTTTCCCTTTTTTTTCACTCAATTAACCTCTAATTACAACAATTAATAAATTTAGTCTAAATTCACCCAACCCAAATACATTTAAAGAATATACATATAGAAAGTCCAAAAGGAGAATAAATATACATATTTATACATATATACGAGAATGGTAAAAATAGTAATAATATATATATTAAATATATGATAAGAAAAATAATAATACATATATAAGTGAAAATAAAGATAATGTTAATTAAAATACACTTTGATTTTGATTTAAGAAGCAATATAAAGATAGAGAATAAAATTCATAAATAAGAAAATTAAACCTAAACCAAAATAGTTTTTGTACATAATAGTATATAGAGAGCAACTCACCCAAAACAATAAAAAGAAAACACATATATATATATACATATAGTTTTACAAAACCAAATTAATGTAAATTATACCCAAATGTACAAAAATAAGTAAATACCTAAATAATCATTAGATAAATACCCCAAAAATAACTTTAATAGATATACTATATAGTTATATATACATATATATATAAGAATAAATGTCAAAAAGGTAAGAAAAAGGTTCAAAAATAGACTTTTTAAAATTCCAGCAGCTTTAGCGACGGATATTCCGTCGCTAAACAGCTATTAGTGACAGAAAATGGAAAATTAAAGAACTACTCCAACAGTTTCCAGATTTATTAAAAAGCTTTAGATTAGATCTATTCTATCATTTTGGTCCCCGAACTACCCAAATCGGGTCATAGTCTATAACAGAGCCTCCCAAAACGATGTTTTATTTCAAAACATTAATTTAAGAAAGCTTTTCTAAATTCTATATTTACGACGTTTTAATCCCGAAATACCCTTAAATCGGGTCACGGTTCGTGTTGGGATTTTAAAACGAGGTTTTTATTTCAAAACAAAACAAAATGTTTATTTAATACGAGACGGGAATTAAATAAATACGGGGAAATAAATAAATGTGATAAATAAATAATTAAATAAAGAAAGAAAGAAACAAGACTATAAATAAAATAAATAGATGAAATAAATAAAACGAGTCTAGTCCTCGGATAATACCTCAAGATTGGTATTGACGGCTTGATGTCGGTCGATTCCACGAGTTATGATTTTTTGGTGTTTTGATAAAATATTAAACTTTTAGGAAATTTGGATTTTTTTAGGAAAAAAAATGTTTTCTCCCAAAAATTCACTTTCTCTCTCTAAAAATAATTTTCTAGAGTGAGAAGCTCCAAAATCCCTCCTCTCTTTCAAATGCACCCAAAAAGTTTTGGGCGTCACCCGACGGGAGTTGGGCGACGCCCAAAACAGGTTGGGCGTCCACCCGACGACGGCCAGGCGATGCCCGACACGGCCGGGCGGTCGCCGAACGGCCGTCGAGCGATGTTGACCGTGCGTCAGGCCACGCCCGACGCTCGACGGGCGACGCCCCCTCTCCGACGGGCGACGTCCGACGCTCGGCACGCCGGACGGACGCCCGACGTGCCGCGCACCGTGGTTTACGGAGCGACGATCGCTGCTGGGAGCGTCATTCGTCGCTCACCGGCCGACGCTCGGCCTCCGGGGCCTTATCGCTCACTGTCGTAACAGTGAACGTGCCCGACCTCACACAGGAGACGCCGACTTTGTTAGCGGGGCTTTCAAGTGCCGGATCTCCGGGCTTTTCTGTTTATTTTTAAATTTTCTAATTAATGGAATCAACCGACTTGACCGTTTATCGTGAGTTTTCGTCACAGGTCCTCCGACTCGGTGTCTATAGCTGTGTTTCGCAATAGTGAAGGCCAGTTCTGTGCTGCGTTTTTTAAGCTTCTCCCAAACAACTATCAAGTCAGAGATGAAGAAGCAGTGGGTATAAGAAAAGCGTTGAGTTGGTTTAAAAACAAAGATTTGGGAAGATGTGAGATTGAATCAAATGCTGCTACGGTAGTTAATCATTTTAGGGAATAATCTTTTAGGACTGCTTATGGTTTTATATTAGAAGAGTGCAAATCTCTATTAAGTTCTTTAAAGGGATAAGGTACCAAAATAGGCATATGGTTTTTGGAAAAATATCAATTTAATCTTCACGTACAAAATAGCACTAATATAGGTTTAACGTTTGCAAAAGAGTA
Organism: Euphorbia lathyris; assembly: GCF_963576675.1. Classification (NCBI taxonomy): domain Eukaryota; kingdom Viridiplantae; phylum Streptophyta; class Magnoliopsida; order Malpighiales; family Euphorbiaceae; genus Euphorbia; species Euphorbia lathyris. The sequence continues at coordinate 5,278,413 of NC_088911.1, forward strand.
TAATTTAAACCTCGGTTATAGATTGGACACGTCATTCCTATTACTCCGTTAAGTTCTGATTTCTCCCTCCACGTACAATTGACAGAACTTAACGAAGTAATATCAATGACTTATCGCGTTCCATTATCGAGACCTAAATTGATACCATTTTTTAAACGTTAAGCCTATTTTGTATGTTGAGCCTGAATTGATACTTTTTCAAAAAACATAGATTTATTTTGATACCTTATCGCTTCTTTAAATAATATTAGTGTCAATTTCATTAGCTGTTTATAACCATGAGTTTACTCTGACTATTCTCACTTTCAATAATAAAATTTTGTTTTTGCTTAAAAAATTTGAAAATTGATCTTAGTTTTTCCTTGTCACTACCTTGTTTGATTACTTGACCAAAAATCCCCCGCCATCTCATATTTCTGCAAGTTTCCGAGTAACTGGCAACAGCCTTAAACCCTAATTCCGAATCGGCGATTGAACTTTGATGTTCGTTCTCACTCGCATCTCCCGCCGTAAACCGCCGTGTACGTCGCTTCTGCTTGGGCAGATTGCTCGACATTTCTCTTCCACCTCCTCCTCCTTTTCAAAACTCCATGATCATTACTCCTTTAAACCCCCAGCCTCTCTCTCTCCCCAAAAACCTCAGAACCCCATTCCGAAACCCAGGAAAAAGCAAAAGCCTCCATACCGTCCACCTTCCTCGTTCGACCGGACGGCCTCGAAGCCTACACGCTCCGATCTTCCTTTTGATTTCCGGTATAGTTACACTGAAAGCAGTCCCGTTGTGAGGCCCATTGGAGTTAGGGAGCCTAAATACTCGCCTTTCGGTCCAGGACGTTTGGATCGGGTATGGACTGGAGTTTGTGCTCCGGTCGTCGAGCCGAAGGTGAAATCGGTGGACGTACAAGAGGTTCCCGATCTGGAGGAGAAGAGGAGGGTAATGAGAGAGGAAATTCAAGGAGAGCCGCTTAACAATGCTGAGAGGAAGATTTTGGCTGAAAGTTGTCAGAGGAATAGAAGCAAGAAACAAATTAACCTCGGTACACATTTTCTTATTTAATTTTAGGCCTTAATTGGAATCCTTAGCAATGAAATCTTGTTTGCATTTCTGGAATCTCTGGATTGTACTTGTTGTTTCAGGCCTTGAATTCTGTATACTGAACTGTGTGGCATAGTTTTTAGAATCTTACTATTTGTGATTCTAAACCTAGGATTCCATTCAATTTTGCTCTATCTCAATCCGAATCTATAAGGCAAATCTAAATTATAACAAAGCTTACCATTCACAATTAAGCTCTATTTTGAGGTGGATCCTCATCGCCTTCCATAAAAAACTTCGACAACACTAACTACTAAACTTACTCTGATTGTTATTTATCAAGTTATCAACTCAAACTAGTTCCATTTGATCATTATCAAGTTGACAACAAGGCAAAAAACCTGAGTCAGAAGCTCAAACTCTCCTCCACTAAGTTATTTAACAGAGTCCGATTTGTGAACTAGTTTTGTTAGGATTGCATTTGCATTAGATTTGAATTTGAAGTAATTTGTTGATATGATTTCTTTTTGACATTAAAATTGCAATTCTACACTAATTTTTTATAATATTTTGAGTTTAATATGGTATATGTATATTTTTTTATATATAGTACTATGAACTTGAACTGAATTTTACAATTCACGATTCACAAAATGTGGATTTAGATTCACGAGTCGAATCTCGATTTGACAAATATGTTGTGTGGTAATGTGGGATTTAAGTTTAGATAATATAGATGGTTGCAATTGTTAGAATGATGATATAATGATTAGTAAGTATGAATGGTTGTCCAGAAGCCTACCAAATTGTACTCTCTCATCTGGATATAGTTGGAAAGATAGATTGTTTATGGTATCGAGCTTCTGTAAAGCTATGTTGCACAAACACTTTGATTTTAAAGGATTTCGCTGGAAACATTTTGGAGATTGAAATTGTCTGAAACTTCGGCGAAAGGTTCCAACTCACGTTTCAGTAATTTAAGAAAATTGGGAAGTCGTTTCCTAGAATGTAATCTATTTTCAGAAGTATTTTGAGAAGCAGATCAATGCTAATTTACATGTTCAATAAATCCTTAATATTTAGATGGCTTAATACATTACCAGCTCCTTGAACTTTTCCAAAATAGTAGATTGACTCCCTTAACTTTGCAAGTGTCTCACCTGCTCCTTAAACTTGCTTATTTCGTATCACCAGCTCCCTAAACTTGTCCATAAAAGTAGATTAGCTCCCTGAACTTTACAAGTGTCTCACCAACTCCCCAAACTTGTTTATTCTGTAACAACTAAATACAATAACTTATTAAACCTAAATTCTAAAAATACGTCTTCATCTATTCGAGAGGTAATTTTTCGTTTCTCCTACCTTTCAACCTATTATAAGAGTTAGTGTTGCAGGTTTGAAAGATTGAATGGATGAGGATCGAGAGTTAGTATTATGGTTTTTGTATTTAATTGTTACAGAATAAGCAAGTTTGGGGAGTTAGTGAGACACTTGCAAAGTTCAGGAAGCTAATCTATTTTTATGGACAAGTTTAGGGAGCTGATGAGACATTTGCAAAGTTCAGGGAGTCAATCTACTATTTTGGACAAGTTCAGGGAGCTGTTGATGTATTAGGCCTATTTAGATCATCTTCTACCTATGTTGCGGGGAAACTCTTCTTCATTAGCTTTTCCATGTTTCTGTTTCCGTTTCCGTTTCTTTTTCCTTTTTTAGAAATAACTTTCCCGCTGTCTGTTTCAGTGCAACATAGTCTTCTACTAATAAAACCCTCTTTTTTGAGGTGACTCATTAGTGTATTAAACATCCATATAAATTATAATTTTTATAATTAAAAATATATTCTTGCCCCCAATACACCCTTGTGGTGGGACCCTTCCCTGGACCCTCGCTTAGCAGGTACGCGTAGTGCACCGGGCCGCCCTTTTACACATCTTCCCATGTTTCCATTTCCTATGTTTTTTAGAAATTTTATTTCTTGATGTCTGTTTCAGTTTCCGTATCCATTTTCATTTCCACCTAACATAGTCTGTAAGGTTCCATTCAGCTTAATCACATTTGCAGGGTGTTATTTTTTTAAGAATAAAACTGATTATATAGTAATTTCTTGTATATTTTTTAATCGAGTAGGAAGTTCAAATACATACAAATATGAGGTCTTCTAGATATTCTTACAACTTATTAATCAATAGTTTCTTCTCTTTCTTTACAAGTCTATTAGATCATCGATACTCTTATTTATCGCATAAACAATGTTGTATAATTATAAATGATTCCTTGGAAAGTGTCTGCTACAGAGTAAAACCTGCTAAAGAGAACAAGTATGAAAATCATATCTTTTGTTAGTTCTTTGTAAAGATCCTTGATCATTGGATCATACATCATATGCTCTCCTCCAGTTGCAAAAACACGTGATTTTTGCATATGTTAGGAACTAAGCCAGAAGAAAATTGAGGAAATAATGCTGAATGGTTAGTTTTTTGGGGCAAATTTTTGTTCATTGACCTCATTGAAGCTTGAAGCTCTATAGATCAAGACTAGATATTAGTGCTTATTGAACAAAGTGCTTTAATGTCAATTTCATTTGGCAGCTTCTGTACTTTTTATTTTTATTGCTCTGTACCAAAGTAATGTGATATCATTTGCTTGAACTTGATTTGCCTGTTATAGCTGATTGTATGTTAATCTGTATTTCTTTTGACTTATTTTAAGGCTCGTCTTTTTTTTCGGTAGGAAGAGATGGTTTGACGCACAACATGCTGAATGACATTCATAATCATTGGAAATTTGTTGAAGCAGTCAGGATTAAGTGTCTAGGAGTTCCCACCGTTGATATGAAAAATGTTTGCACTCAGCTTGAGGTACCTTCTTTATTTTAAACATGTCACTTCTTATGAGTTTTGCACCATGGTTTGCGGATACTCGTGAAATTAAGTTTCATATATGATGCAGAGGAATATCTGGTTCTCCACACCCGTTATTTTCCATTTAAGTGAAGTTTCAGACTTTCAGTTTCATTTTAAGTTTTTCCCATCAACTGCAGGAGAAAACCTTTGGGAAGATCATCCACAGACATGGAGGTACATTGGTATTATACAGGGGCAGAAACTATAATCCCCGGAAAAGGCCTGTGATTCCGTTAATGCTATGGAGACCACACGAACCAGTGTATCCGAGGCTTATCAAAACTACAATCGAGGGTCTGAGCATTGCAGAAACGAAGGAAATGAGGAAGAGAGGACTAGCTGTTCCTGCTTTAACAAAACTTGGTATTTTCATTTTCTATCTCGTTCTTAGTACTTAATGGTATGTACTTGCTAATTCTGCTCGTTGTATTGCAGCCAAAAACGGTTATTATGCTAGTTTGGTACCTATGGTCAGGGATGCTTTTGTAGTCAGTGAGCTGGTTCGAATCGACTGTCAGGGACTTGAGAGAAGTGATTACAAGAAAATCGGCTGCAAACTAAGGGTAAGTTTGAATTCGCCCCGATTCCTTGTCTATCTGTGTTTCTTTTACAAGAAGTGATTACAGACAGTGTCGGACCAGAAGTAACTGAGAGAGGGTTCGTGATTTATGGGTGCTAAATTGATATTTTTTTTAGTGTTTTTACATACAAAGCTAAAACCTTGTTCACAGTTTCTATAGAATTTTCGATGGTTTCTGACGACCAGTGTGTGCTCAAGCCCCCCTAAACCCCTGATCCACCCCTCCCATTAGTGATCCAATGATTTCAACTAGTCAACCGTGCAACAAACAGTCCCTGTAAATTTGGTATTTGTGCTTCCAGTAATTTCAAATAAAGGGTAAAAAATGGCCCCTAAAAGTGACAGGCGGGTTCAATTTAACTCAATCGAATTTTAGGTATAAATTCTGCCCTAAATGTGAGAATATTTGACAAATTACCCAATTACAAGCAGCTCCTCTCCGTGTTAGAGACGCTCTTGACTGTGATAAACAAAAAGCTAAGTCTCAACATCCTAACGAAGTGGGCATATATATATTTGGTATTATAAATCAGTTGTCCATCAAACCCTAAACTCTAATATCAGGTTAAGAATTCTAGTATTTTCATAGGATTTGAAGTAAAAATTAAGTTAATAGTATTGTAAAAGGATTTTCTTCAAGAATTTAGGGTTTTGTGCACAAGAACTGATTTCTAATATCAAATATATATAGATATATATCCCTGGACGGATCCAGGGGAGAGCTAGGTGGGCTTGAGCGCCCACTAGTAACCGGAAAACGCCGAAAATTCGATAGAAACTGTGTATGGTGCTTTATTTATTTATTTTATGTAAAATACCCAAAAAATATCAATTTAGCATCCATAAATCATGAGAGACCACCACAAGCACTCCTTGTAATTGAATCCTGGATCCGTCACTCTATATATATGTGTGTGTATATGTATGCCCCCTTTGTTAGGATGCAGTTGCTTATTTGTTTCTCCCAGTCATGAGCGGAGGTGCTGATGGTACTTGGGCTAATTTGTCAAGTTTAGAACTGAGCTGATATCTAAAATTCGATTGGGGCTAAATTGATCCCGCCTGTCAAATTTAGGGGCAATTTTAACCTTTAATTCCAATAACTTCTCAGGGTATGTAAGTGCGAATTTGGCAAATTACCTTCAAAAATCGACTTGCGCAATTGCATCATGTCTTTTTGTTGCTTCTTTCATGTAATAAAACATATTCTGAATGGCTACATTGTATGCAAGTTTGATTCTCAGCATATATGTTTGCTTTGGTTATATTGTTACAGGATTTGGTTCCTTGTATTCCTGTGACATTCGAGAAGGAGCAGATAGTCGTATGGAGAGGGAAGGATTATAAGCCACGAGAAGATGAACAGCATTTTATTGACAGGGCATCTTTCGACGATGCTGAGAGTGATTTCATTTGTAGTGAAGATACGTGCCCTACAGATGAGATCAACCATAAGCAGCAGGAGTACTTCTCTGGTGATGATGATGAGTAATTACTTTCAACTGCTTAATAACCCCTGGTGTTCGTATCTATTACAAGCCTGGATTTTCCTGTGTTTTCGAATTTGGAAGTTCTGGAATTCTCAGCAGAGTATAAATATCGACCATTCGAAGAACAACACGAGTGGGTAGCATTGTGATTCCAATCTTCCTCTCCAAACAAGGGTAATGGAGAATTGTTGAAGAAAAAGTGGGAAATATGTTGAAATGCGATGTGAAGTGGATGAACGTATCAGAATAGATTTCGTTTTGTCCCTGAAGTTGACAGGCATGTTCGGTTTAGCCCAAATTTAAGTTTAGATATTAACTCAGTCTCGAAGTTGACAAAACTCGACAAATTAGCCCAATTTTGACAAACTTTTAGGTATTAAAATACTTATTTTGAGGAAATTTGTCAATTTTTGCTAATTTCTTAGTTGATACCTGAACTTCGATTTGGGCTAAATTGATATTATCTGCCAACCTCAGGGGCAATTTTGACCTGTAATTTGAAATATGTAGTAGTTGATTGGATTGGTGAATATAGGCTTGTAAATATGGTAATTATTAGTTTGAAGTTAGGAATTATTTTAGTACAACGAAGACTTTTACTTTTGGGATACGACTATCAATTTCTAATACGAGATGATTTGCTTAACGTGATCTATTTGACACTATTATTATTTTTCTAGTGTTGCAAACAGGGTTTGGATTAAGCATTCTTGATGGGGATTCATCTGAATCGGAGCATAAAATCTCCATTTATTTTTGTGAGCTGCTAACTACCGGCCCCCAAATTACTTATCACCGTTTTCATTGGACTTTTTTGCCCTTCTCATAATTTTGATCAAAAATTGAAAATTCTCTCTCTAAAATCATAAACCCGAACAACAATAATTGAAATTATGAAAATAATTGATGTGTGAGTGTGACAACCTAAACCCCGAAATTGGATGATTACGAGTTGGAAACATTAAAATTTATATTTTTTTATCAAAGAACTAATGAAAATAATACACATTTTTCATGGCGCTTTTGCATTTTTCGTCATAAAAAATAGGAGAATTTTGCATTTTTCGTCACAAAAAATTAAACGATTTCGTCACTAAAAATTGGAGAATTTTGCATTTTTCAAAATTTGATCTAAATGGATGGCACATTCCCCCCGGCCCACGGCGGGAACGGATGGCGCATTCCCCCCGGCCCATGGTGGGGGCAGATGCGCCATCGTTCCCGCCATAGGTCGGGGGGAATGCGCCATCTGTTCCCACCATGGATCGGGGGGAATGCGTCATCCGTTTAGGCCAAATTTTGAAATTTTCTCTCAAATTTTTTTTCCCAGTTTTGTAAATTTTTTATATAAAGGACAAAATTGTTCCAATGGAAGCGTAAATAGAAAAAAAAATCTCCATCTCCACCTTGCACCAATTATAATTGCCATGATTTTGGCACGTGAGTAGCACATGAGTTACAGTGTTCTGTCTAGCATAGAATTGGTATGTCCAAACTTTCTCTTTGTATATAATAATATTATTATTATCAGTGGCGGAATCAGGACCCTGAATGACCCGGGGTTCAAACATATCAATAAAATAAATTTCAAAACGTTAAAAAAAAAATTCAAAATTAACTGTACGGTTGATGGTAAATTTTCAAAATCCAACTCGTTAGGGCTGGGCAAAATTTTTTTAGCCTCCAACGCATTAAAACTGTAAAAATATTATCATTTTTTTAGAAACTAGCATTGAACTAATTGAATATTAAATATGTTTATTTTTTTTAATGGTAAAGACATATTAAAAATGAATTCAAAAGTGTTATGAAAATACAAATAAAGAGTCAATTTAAAAATAAAAACTTTTTACAAGAAAATGAGGTTGAAGGGAATCAAACACAAGATCTCTCAAATAAAAGCAAGCATCTTTAACCATCTCATCTACCTTTAAACATTAATATAATACTACATAGAGTCAATATAATTCTCTCCAAAATATTACGAGACACCATTACTAGAAAAAAAAAATCTAAATTCTCGGACGGCCGACCGGGGCTGGAGCCCCAACCCCTGGTTCCGCCCCTGATTATTATTTTTGAACAAGAACAAGAAGATATTAAGGTGTTTCCAATATGATTCATGCTGATGTGGTTTCCACTTGTGATTATACATAAAATATTGATGATGATGAATGGCACGTTATTTGTGATTTTAATCAATTTGTATATAAAATTAGAAAAAGCTCAAGTGTTTTTTCTGAATAGGCATTTATTTTATACAATTAGCAATAAATATTTATGTATATATAATAAATTTGATTAACAATGTCGTGATACATGCTTCAAAAAAAAAAAATGTCGTGATACATTGATTTTATATCGTGGCACAATGTAACAAATTGCTAACGTGATATATTAACTAGGTACATGTGGTTGGTTAACCAGTCCATTAAAGTTAATTTGGTCGGTTAATCATTTAATCGGTTTTTTAAAAATAATAATTGTACACTAGTCCATTAAATTCGGTTAATCACTAATCGGTTAGCCAATTATTTCTGTCGGTTAACCTTTTATTTCGGTTTCTAACCATTAGTAAATAAAAAATAAAAACAATAAGAGAATTCTAATTTTTATTGTAAGTGGAATGATAGGTCAATGATGAGTTGAAGAAATTAACAACAGAGATGGAGATGTGAGTACATTGTGTCTGTCTGAACTATAGACTATGGATTGAACACGTCGGAGATTTTTTGTTTACTCAATTTTTATCTCATATTTGCCTTTTCATATTAAAAATGAGAGTTTTAGTTGTTTGGTTAGAAAATTACTATATGTCTTTTATATTTGAAAAGTAGCTTTTTCCAAAAGCAAAAAATCACAACAACAAAAAAGCAACAAATTGTAACAACAAACAAAAGGTAAACCAAACTTCCTTTTACAACAACTCTTTACAACATCAAATTACTATGTTTATTTTTTTGGACTAAATTATTATTCCTCGGGCTTTACCAACTAAACTCTATTTATGTATATTTTTTTTTGGTAGAAAAGGAAAAGAAAAACGAATAACAACAAACTACCCAGGAATTAGCCTAGGGAAGCTAACCCCAATCCTATCTTCTAAGAGAAGATGAGAGATGAAACTAGGGGAAACAGGAAGGGTAGTAACGCCTAACGTCCATTCATGGCCCGCCGCCGCCAAGCAATCAGCAACACGATTCTGCTCTCTAAAAATGTGTCTGAACTCTACGAACTCAAAGGAGGAGCAAAGCCTTATAATAGCTTTGATGAGGTTGCGACTGTTAAGACCCATAGAATGATTCTCAGAAATCATTTTGATTGCTTCCAAATTATCAGACTCCACAGAGAGCCTCTTAACACCCAGCCTTTTAGCAAGATTGATTCCAGTAAGAATAGCCCAGAGCTCCGCAGAAAAGGAAGAACCCAACCCTAAATTCTGGGAGAACCCAGAAAGCCAGACGCCCCCTACATCTCTAAGCACACCTCCAGCCGCAATCTTACCGTTACTGAGGCAGGAACCATCAGTATTCAGCTTCACAACCCCCTCTTTTGGCCTGCTCCATCCCACGAGATGGACATCACAACACTGAGAGGCTCTGGCAAGGGACTCTCCTTTGAAACTATCGATAATAGAGAAAAGTTTTTTCGAGAAGAAATCAGCTAAGTTTGTCATAAAAACAGTTTTATCTCCAAAAATCTCCTCGTTTCTCCATTTCCAAACTTGGTGACAGATAATAGCAAAGAAAATGTCACCATGCTCCATGTATGGAAGCAACTTTCCTCTAACACCATCAGAGAACCAGTCGACCTCAGAATGTGCCATGAAGGAAGAGAAAATATGGTGTGGGAGAATTTTCCTCCAAACCTCTTTACTATTAGAGCAATCTCTAAGAGCATGGCACAAAGTCTCAACATGGCCTCTGCATCTACTGCAAGCTCCAGAATCAGCCAAGTGCCTTCTGTGCCTATCCGAATTAGTAAGAAGCCTGTCCTTAACGCCCAGCCACAGGAAACTCCTAATACGGAAAGGAACTTTAAGGGTCCAAATCGACTTCCACACATCCGAGGGAGGATCAGATCTAAAGAGAGAGAAAGCTTCAAAGGCCGATTTGCAAGAATAAACTCCATTGTTAGTCAGCGCCCAACAGTGCCTATCCAAGTCTTCCTCTTGATTACTCACCTTCACTCCCCGCATTCTAAGGAGAGTCTCAAGGCTAAAGAAAGTATCAAACTTTGACCAGATCCAGTCCCCTTCCGAGTCAACCATATCGGCAATCCTCCAGTTGCGTATATCACTAGACGGGGGGGAAGAACACACCTCAATTAACGGTTTATCCCCAATCCAGTTATCAAACCAGAAACTAATGGACTTACCATTCCCCACCTCCAGGCCAACTCCCAAGCAGAACTCATCAAACACAGCACTAAGTCCTTTCCAGAGGAAGGAACAATTAGCAACTCTCTCTTTCGGGCCCCCGAAGATTTTATCTTTCCGATACTTACCACAAAGGAGGCGAACCCAAAGAGAGGAGGGGTTTTGCCACATACGCCAAAGGAGTTTCATTAATAAAACTTTATTATTGTCCTTTGCTTTCCTAATACCCAGACCCCCAGAATCTTTAGGCTGGCAAAACTCACTCCAAGGCACAAGATGGATCTTCCTGCCCTCCGCAGCTTCCCCCCACAGGAACCTACGGTTAATCTTGTCAAGATCATTAAGCACAGGATCCGGAAGCTTACAAGCCTGCATGATGTGATTGGGAGCAGCACAATTAACAGATTGAATTATTAATTTCACTAATTATCTAATTATTGACAAATTGGTAGTATGAATTGAGTTTTAGTTACCGAAAATAATTAGTGTTTCTTATTAATTTTTTTTTTTTGTTATTAACCCTTATTTATTCTAAGTGGGAAATTATACCATTATATATAAATATAAATAAATATATATTTTATATTTTTTAATATTAATTGATATTCGGTCGGTTTCGGTTAACCGCGGTTTTTGAAATACAAAAACCGTAACCATTAACCACTATTTTTAAAATTAAAAACCGTACACTAGTCCATCGGTTCCGGTTAACCTTATTTTCTGGTTTTTTGGTTTTACAGATTTTTGTGCGCACACCTAATATTAACTTAGTGATATGTAATATTGATTTATAGTTAACATAACATAATAAAATATTGGCTTTTATGCATAGTACCATTATGACAAACGCCATGCGCCTTAGGCGTATGATGACAGATTTCGGAGATTGCCAAGAATGTGGGCAATCGGAGACGACCATACATGCGTTAAGGGACTGTACGAAGGCCCGAGCGATCTGGCTGGAAATGATACCGAGCAGCGTAGCGTCCATCTTCTTCGGGTTGGATCGTGAGGAGTGGCTGAACCAAAATCTACAGGAAAAGGCGCTGATAAAGGGAGTTAGCTAGTAGACAATTTTTGTTTTTGCACTATGGTGGATTTGGAGATGGCGGAACAGCTATGCCTTCGAAGGGGAGCCGTTCAGAGGAAACCGAGCCGAGTTTATTTGCACTAAGGCGCAAGAATTTGTTACAGCTTTGAAGGAGATCCCTCCAACTAGTGCCGGACAGCGAGCAGAGTAGTGTGTGAAGTGGCACCCCCTGAGGAACCGTGGGTAAAGGTCCGAGCAAGGGCGAATCAGGGACGGCGTGTGCATGAGGTCTAATCAGGGACCACAATGGGCAATGGAAAGGAGGTTTTTACGCAAATCTGGGAAGCTGCTCCGCGCTATTGGCTGAGTTGTGGGGAGTTTTCTATGGTTTGTCTTTGGTTTGGTCTAAAGGGCACCGGTGGATTATGCTCGAAGTTGACTCACTAGACATGATTAAAGCATTGGAGGATGCGATGGGGGAGCAGCACCCCCTAGCATGGCTGATTTACAAATGTAGGTTACTCACTAAAAAAAACTGGAATGTCAAAGTATGTCATGTGCTTCGTGAAGGTAACCAGGCTGCTGACTGGATGGCAGATTTCGCAGGGACGTGGTCGTTGGGCTATCATGAGTGTGATGTGCCTCCTGTAGGCCTCCAGACTATTCTTGAGGATGACCGCCTAGGCATGTCATTTAGAAGAATAAGGTTTCTATAATTTTTCCTTTCTTTTTGCTTTGGGCTCTGCCTTCCTTGTAACAAAAAAAAATATTGACTTTTCTGATATGATGCGTTGAAACAATATTAGTTTTTAAAAAGAGAAATTCATTAAATCAAGCCTAAAAAAACAAATAAAAGGAGGACTTTGAGGTTAATAAGAAAGACTATCATTTAACTCACTTATCTGAACTATGGTATGGGCAACATGGTTTGTTTGTCTAGGAACAAAGATAAACCTGCAACATTCAATACGGTTAGAAATGGCTAACCAACTATGAACAATAAAATCAACTAGTAAACAGGTTAGGGATCGTGAGCACATCAACATCAAGGTTTGAATCGGACTTCATAGTGATATTAGAGTATTGATTAAGGGTCGGCTAAAATATGACCTCTTTAACGCAAATGACTTTTGTAGTTTTGACGTTAGGGATTCTAAGAATGAGCTTGGAGCCACTTCCAACATCTTAATTAGAAGAGTCTCGAACAACAAAACCAATCGCACATATGGCTACAAAAAGAGTCAGGTCAACATTAGCTTTAAGTAACCCAGCAAGAGGATTGGACTAATAGTTGACGGAGGGGTATGGAGGGCTAGCTGGCAAGGAGTGAAACAACTTTGCTTGAGCCTCATGGTACTTAATGAGAATGCCAATAGAGAGACTAACTGAGACATTTACTGACATTAGTAGATTTTTCCAAACAACATCGTTTCGGTGGCGCCAAATACCCCAAAGGATCATAAAAGAATTTGCAATCACATGATTGTCATGACTTCGGTTTAAAGTGTCAAACCAAGTTGTGAAAGAGTCCATTGGCAGGACAAACAAATTTAAGCGACTCGGTGCCAACAATCAAAGGCGAATTTACAGTCAACAAAAGTGTAGAAAGCATGCTCTCCTCTTGATAGGTCGGGCAGATATTCTCAACATTGAGGCCTTTAAGAAAACCTTTCCTTTAAAGGAAGAAAGTTGTTGCAAAACTTCTATCTTAATCTTTTAACACGAGGCGGGATGTGAAGGCTCCACAAATATAACCAACTCTCCATACGGTAGTTGTTGGGACCTCTGAAGCTTTGGTTTTCAATAGTTACACGATAACCTGACTTGACCCTATAAATCCCATTCTTGTCATAGTGTCAACAGAGCCTATCTACCACCTCTGTAACCCCCTTGGTAAATTCATAATAGCTCAGAAATCCTCATTATTAAAAAGATGACATAGGAGCGCATTGTTCTAGTAGGTAGTACATGTGAGCCAAAGATCTTCAACATATTGGATAATGGGGTACGAGGTATGACTAGACGTAACACGAAAAGAACCGCATGGGATCTAAGAGTCATCATAGATACAGATGGACCTTCCATCACCAACACGCCAACGATACCCATTCGACAAATATTGAACTGAATGCCAAATGCCTCTCCATGTTTGGCTCGAGTTGGAACCCGAAGAAACCAAGAGTAAGTCCCCTCCATGGAAATATTTTTCTTTGAGAAATTTGCTAACAAGGCATTAGGATTTTGAATAAGGCTTCGCACATGTTTATCTAACATGTTTAAGTTGAAGGAATATAGGTGAAGAAAGTTCAGGCCACCATTTTCTTTGCGAACACATAATCTCTCCCAAGAAGTCCAATGAATGTGTTTAGGCTCATCCGATTTAGATCCCCACCATATGGAATTCATAATTCATTGAATCTCTTCACAAAGCGAACCAAAAAGAAGGAAAACACCCATGCAGTATGAAGGGATAACTTGCACCACATATTTGATAAGAACCTCTTTACCAACTTGATTTATGTGTTTCAAATCGTTTAAATTAGAGATTTTAAATCAAAGTTTATAAACAAATGTTTGTACTTTGTATAGTTTGCAAATTCAAATATTTCAAATTAATTAAGCCATAAGTATTGTTTGATTGAAAAATTGACTTGCATATCATTTAACGGCAAACTTCATAAACCTCGTACCACTATTTTTAATTTTTAAACCACAAAACTCTTTTGTAAGTCAATCAAATCATATGATTTATTTTTGTTAAATTACACCATGGTCACTGAACTTTACTCATTTTCACAGTATAACCACTAAATTTCAAATTATAACAAACTACTCAATTTTACATTTTCTAACATTATGGCCACCAAACTAAAACTAATGCCTCAAAATAAGCTTTAACAACCTCAAAATGGAAACGTTCAAAAATTAAAGTTGTTTAGAATGATATTTACCATGAACCCACATTTTTTATTTTCCAAAATCACAATTTCTAAACTTTCTCTTTTTAAAAATTCATTTTCTTTTCTAACCAAACAACATCAAATGACCTCAAAACAAAAATTTGAGGAATTAAAGTTGCTTAGAATATAATCAATTTTAGAAATGTTTTATTTTGATGTCGTCAACTGTCATTTTAAGGCGTTGATTGAAGTTTAGTTGCCATAATATTAGAAAGTATGAAGTTGAGTGACTTTTATGTTAAGTTTTGAAGTTTAGTTGTCAAACTATAAAAATGAGTAAAGTTTAGTGCTCATGAGCATAATTTACCCTTCATCAAATTGTCTTTTTTTTTTTTTTGATAAAATACCACAAATCATTCCATTAACTTAAAAATACAAGTACATCACGAAACAAAGAGGAATAAAACCTCCATCCCATACAGGCAAAGACCCACAAAGGGAAGAAAATGACTACAAAGAGCAATACATAAAGTACAAAGAGCAATAAAAAAAACTACCAAGAGCAATAAAACCAGAAAAAATACAAATACAACAAACATAGAAATCATATTCTTCTCATAAGTCGAATCCCGTTGAAAAACCGTTGTAATTCATCATTTAGGCTCTTCCGGACGTTCGGATTTGAGTCCTTTCTGTTTGTGCATCGACGCAGATCTATAGATCTACGGACAAGATAAACCTTTTTCGCTCTTGCTAAGACCGAAAAAAGAATAAAAGAAAGAAGTATAGCTCACATGTCCGTTATTTTATCACTCATTAGTAACAGATCACAAACATATGATTAATTAGACGTAAAAAAAAATATGTATTTTCTTTTGTAAAAGTTGGACAAAAAAATTCAAATATTTTATCGAATTTATAAATATTAAAGGGTAAATTACACCCATGGCCATTGATCTTTACCCATTTAACATTATGGTCACTGGACTTCAATTCTTAACAGTATGACCACTGAACTTTACACTTTTTAACACTGGTTGTCACTCAACACCTCAAAACGACCATTGACGGTCTGAAAATAAAACATTCGAAGAGTTAATGATATTCTAAGGAACTTTAATTCTTGAAAATTTTCGTTTTGAGGTCATTTAGTTGGTGTTTGGTTAGGAGATAAAGTGAATTTTTAGAGAGAGAAAGCTCCAAAAAATGTGATTTTGGAAAATAAAAAATGTGGTTTCATGACAAATATCGTTCTGAACAACTTTAATTCTTAAATATTTTTTATTTTGAGGTCGTTAACGGTCATTTTGAAAACTTGGTTAAAGTTGAGTGGCCACCGGTGTTAAAAAGTATAAAGTTTAATAGTCATACAGTTAAGAATTGAAGTTCAGTGGCCACAATGTTAAAATGAGCAAAGTTCAGTGGCCATGGGTGTAATTTACCTAAATATTAAATCATAAAAAATATAAAAACTTTTTTTCTAGAAGCAACTAATATACAATTGGTGTAGAATAAAGAATAAAATATATGTGTTTTATAATAATATCTGAAATTGACTCAACTTGCTAACGTTAAGGATAAAATTGCTTTTGGTCTGTCAACGCTATGGGTAAAATTGCACTATTTTAAACGTTAGAAATAAAATGACTCATATCTATAAATGTTAAGGTTTTTTTTTTTTTTTTGTAAAAAGACTATTTTATAGAAAACCATAAAAAACGAAATGATTATTAGAAAAACAAAGAGCATATTAATTAATAATAAATTCCATCAATTATATTTTGTAATAATAATAGCATCTTATCATATGCTTTTTTTAATGACGTACTCGGACACGTAAACGTGTTTTTTCGTGTAAAGTAAAATATTTCTAGGGAATCGAGGGTATTATAGTCATTTCCGTCAGCTATAATTGGATAACATAAGCAATTCTTTAAGGCTTTTTTCAGATTCTTTTTAATATTGTCTTGGAGATAAATAATTAAATATTTCTTTTTTACTTTAAAAAAGTTCAAATCATATGAAAAAAATATAGTACTTTTTTCTCTCTTGCCCATGAACTTTCTTTTATATATATATATTACAAGAATAATAATTATTTCAGAAAATAGTATATCTTAAATAAATAATTAAAAATTACAATATAGAATATGATAAAAAACATTGAGTCTATATCTTCAATATTATAAATTATAATAAAATAGAAGTTTTTGATTGTCATCAATTATTTTTTTTCTCCCTTGCTCTGCTAGAGTTTATGGTGAGAGACAACCGGGTGAGAGAGAGGTCGTCGAAAAGGGTGGCGGCTGGTGAGGGAGGGGGTCGGTTTAGGGCAGATCGGGAGGTAGGGATGGGGGGGAGGTGGTGATAGAGGGTCGGATGAAGAAAAGGAAGGGAGAGGAAGGAGATCGGAGGCGGGGAGGGGATTAGGGGGTTCGATGGCGGGTGGCGATGGCCCTTACCATCGCTCGGCTTTGCAGGGATGTGAGGGGCGTGTGCTTGGGGTTGGCGCTGGTTTGGAGGCTGTCGGTAGGGGAGCAATTCTGGTAGATCTGGTGGGCGCGGCTGGTGTAGTGGCAAGCGTGGGTGCCGATCTGTGCCAGGCGGGAGGGTGGAGAGCTGTGTGGTGTTGGGGAGCGGAGGGGCGGGGCTAATGCCGCAGGAAGCGCGGACCAGGCGGGATGCGGGGCTGCTGTGAGCGCTAGCCTGGCTCAGGCGGGCGGTGAGGTTTCGGGTAGGGTAGGAACTTCTAGGGTTGGCCAGAAATTAGGGGGCGCGGCTACCTCCGTGAACCCAGCCGTTGCAATTGTGTCTCCTAGGTCATTTGGAGATATGGTAAATAAAAACAAATTTGACCTTGGAATTGGGAGAGTTTCGTGGAAGGATACAGTTATGAGAGTGGTCGAGGAGGAGCCTTGTTTAGATGAAGTAATTATGGAGGGAGATTCAGAAGAAGTTTATTCTGAGTCTGATGAAGAGAATGAGGATCAGGATGATCTGTTATGTCCTGTAATCCGACTTTCCTTAGCTGATAAGCGGGCGCTTAGGGATAAGTGGAGGATTTCATTAATAGTAACGGTGCTTGGAAAAAGAATTAGTTTTAACTATTTCGCTCAGAGGATCCAGGCTCAGTGGGCAAAGAAAGTGAAAGTCAGTATTACTGACTTAGAAAATGACTACTATGTTATTAAATTTACTCGGGTTGGGGATTATAACGTTGTGATCAATGGAGGTCCATACATTATTTCTAATCATGTTCCGGCCTTAAGGCCATGAGTTCCTAATTTTAATCCTCATGATTGCTCGGTAAACAGGATTTTGACGTGGGTTAGGTTCCCGAGCCTACCAATCGAATATTATAGTGAAAGTTTTCTTAATAAGATAGACGGTTTTGTTGGGAAGGTTCACCATGTGGATAAAACTACCATTGGGGGTATTAGAGGTAAGTTTGCAAGAGTATGTATTGATATTGATCTTGCTAAACCTCTTTTGTCAAAATTTTGTGTTCATAATAAGGTTTACTTTATTGAGTATGAAGGTTTACATAATATTTGTTTTGAATGTGGTATGTATGGTCATACTTATGAGGGTTGCCCTAAGAGGGAGAAGGTGTTAGAGGAGGTAATTGAGGTTGTTAATGGAAGAGCTGAAGGGATCCAAGGAGATGGGGGGAATTTTGGCCCCTGGATGGTTGCTAAGAGGTCGGCTAGACGAAGGACTCGTCCATCTGTTGTACAAAATCGTCCCCCTGACATTAATATTGAGTCTACTCTGACCCATTCTATTGCTAATCCTGTTGTCAAGGAGAAGCCTAACCCAAAAAATAGTGAGGATTCTGGGGTTGCTTTGGTCATCACTTCAGGGTCCAAATTTGGGGCTCTGACTATTGAGGAGGTCCAAGAATCTGACCAGTCTGACGAACACATTGAGCAAAGCATGCCAGGCTTAGAATCTGCTGAACCATCAAATAATGTGGTTGAGACCGTTAATCCCCTTTTGTTTCCAAAGGTGAAGCCCAGATTGGATCCCAAGCTTAGGCTTCTCAAGGGAAGGTGAAGTTAAATGAGGTTAGTATTCCTAATTACTATGTTGAGCCTAGTATTGGAAAGGCTATGGGTGTCAACAAAATTAGTATGAAAAAGCCTAAGGGTAAGCAGAAAATTATCCATAGTTCTATGGTTTTGTCGGATAAGAGGGGACCTGCTGGTACCTCGGCAAGGCTCTCAGGAGCCCCTAATAAATACCTGGTTTAGGGTAGTGGGTGGGGTCAGTTTTCCTCCTTTCTATGGATTTGTTGGTTTGGAATGTTAGAGGAGCGGCTAGCAAGGCTACCCGTATCCATGTTAAAGATTTAATTAAACAGTTTAATCCTTCTTGTTTTGTTTTAATGGAAACTAAGATTAGTGAAGTTAAAGCAGATGAGGTGGTTAAAAAGTTTAGGAACTGGAATTGTGTTAGATCGGAGGCTACTGGCCGGGCTGGTGAGATTTGGCTTTTCTAGAAGCCAGATCGAGTCCATTTCGATATTGTTAGTATGGATAAATAGTTTATTCATAGTAAAGTGAGCTTTTCTGGTAATAAACTTTTCTTTATTACCTTGGTGTATGCTGATCCTGTCCTGGTTAATCAGAAACGGCTTTTGGGAGGTTCTTTACTCTATGAGTGTTAGTATGACTGAGTCTTGGTTTGTGGCTGGTGATTTTAATGATATTGCCCTTATGAGTGATCAGAGAGGGGGTGCGAATCACTATGGGAATCGTTGCCTCAAGCATAAGCAAAGTATGGATTTATGTGGGCTTTCTAATCTGGGTGCCGCTCGTCATAAGTTTACTTGGAAGCGTAACCGTACCTTTGTTCATTTGGACAAAGTTTATGCTAATGTTTCAGCTCAAACTAGGTTTCCTGAAGTGTCTGTGTTAAATCTTTCCCTTTCGGCATTCGGATCACTGTCCTATCTTAGTCAGGCTGGTGAGAGGCAATCGGCCTAGAGGGGAGAGACCGTTTAGGTATCAGGTGGCTTGGGAATCTCATCCTGAGTTTAAAAACTTTGTTCAAGACAATTGAAAGCCTCACTCTAATGTCTTACAAGCTGCTGAAGGCTTCAGAAAGAATGTTCAGGGGTGGAATAAAAACGTCTTTGGTCATATTATTAGGAGAAAGAATAAATTATTGAGTAGAATTGAAGGCATTCATCGTAGGTTGGAGGTTAGTTTTGATCATAGTTTGGATGGTCTCCTCAGATCCCTTTAGAAGGAGTTGGAAGCTGTGCTTAGACAGGAAGAGTTACTTTGGTTTCAGAACTCTAGGAAAGCCTGGATCAAAGATGGGGATCGGAATACCATGTATTTTCATCTCTCTACTGTTATTAGAAGACAAAACAATAGGATTGATGCTATTAAAGACTCAAATGGAGAGTGGGTTTATGAGGATGAAGATATTCATCACTTGGCCCTTAATTTCTATAAAGACCTTTTTAAAGAGGACCTTGTTGATCTGGATAAGGCTCAGACTATTGCTACCTTTCCCATGTTGGGAGAGGATAGAATTCTGGAAGCCTTCCACCCTATTTCCCAGAAAGAAATTGATCAAGCTATATTTAGTACTGGGACTACTAAAGCTCCTAGGGTTGATGGTCTGCCTGCTGGTTTTTATCATAAACACTGGGAGGTTGTTAAGGAAGGCATTTATAGCTTTATTAAAGGTGTTTTTAATGGCTCTCAGGATATTGGGCTTGTGAACAGAACTCTTCTATTCTGATTCCTAAAGTTGAGAAGCCTTCTTCTTTCTTACAAATGAGGCCTATTAGTCTTTGCAATGTTCTCTATAAAGCTATTACTAAAATTGTGGCCAATAGACTCCGTTGTATTCTTCCTGATATCATTAGCCAGAATCAGGGAAGCTTTGTTCCTGGTAGACAAATGATGGATAATGTGGTCATTGCCCAAGAGATGGTCCACTCTATGAAAATCAAAAAGGGGAAGAGAGGTATTGTGGCTCTAAAGTTGGATCTAGAGAAAGCTTATGATCGCATAAACTGGAGTTTCCTTCTTGATAGTCTGAAGAGAGCAATGATCCCGGACAATTGGAGGATTTTAATTGAGGTTTGTATCTCTTCCCCTGTTTTTCAAGTTTTGATCGATAGGGATATGTCGGAGGAATTTTCTCCTTCCCGGGGTATCTGATGGGTTCATAATTGACCCTAATAACCATATGTTAGTTCACTAAAAATAGGCTTATGGGCTGTTAATTGTTATTAATTTAGGACTAAAGAACCCTTTTTGCAGATTTTGTGAAGAAAGCTGTCAAACAGCCCGTTGCAGGAAAAAGTAAAGGGAAATCTATGAACCAAAGGGTAATAGCATGTAAAGAGATGGAAGACAGCCAAGCAAAGACGTGGGACCAGTGGAGATCTAGCTTGTTGAGGAAGATTAGGGCCTTGAAGTGTTCAAGTGGCCATAATCTGTCAGAACAGTCTGTTTTTTGTGTACTTTTTAGTATATTTTATGTTTTCTTTCCTCCTAATTAAATAGATTACTGTAAAATGAGAGAGATAACTTTTGGGGGGCTGAAACTTCATCTTCCACGAGAGTTCTCTTTAATTTGGAGACCTAACTCCATTAATGGGGAGTTATGCAATTTCTGTGGTTGTTCACTCATAATTATGAGTGAGTAGTCAACTGAACGGGCTTGGCCAGCAAGGGCTGGTTATGTAAGTTTTCTATTTTTCTTATTTATGAATGAATGTTGATATATGTTGATGTGCTTGACAAATCCTTAACTCCATTGCTAAATGCATGTATGTTAGTGTTAGATGCATGATAGGACACTACTTTCATCTTCACGGAACTATTTGTCAAGCATTCAACCCCGAAACAGAGATGTTAGGAGGTTGCATCAAGGGTTTTCTTCATTGAAATGATGTTTAGATGGTAATGCAAGAAAGAACCAACATTAAGGGCCCTTAATGTTGTAGTACATCTTAGAATCTTAAGAACACACGAAAGTTGACTTACATGAGCTTTAAAACAGAGACCTTGACTTCACTTTATGTCATTCATGAATAAATAGGATGTTTAGAGGCTGAAAGTAACCTGTTCCGCTGTGGCCTAGCACGTTCTCTCTTTTTATCATAACCAAAACACATTTTCTGAGACTGAATCTTTATCATTAGTATTTCTATTCACCATATCAAATCATTTGTCAACTAAAGAAAATCACACACCACGAACACCCTGTTCTGCAAGGTTTTTCTAGTAAAATTTGGTCATCGATCCATGAGGAGACGATACTCTACTTATCATTTTATTACTTGTATCTAGCGCACTTGCTAGAGTATCATCAAAGGACAACAAGTTTTTGGCGCCGTTGCCGGGGATTGAAAGGAACAATTCTATTTGAAAATTTCTGTGAAACAAGGTGTTTTTAATCTGTTTGTTTAATAGTACAGCCTTTCCTATCGATCTTGAGTTAGAAAGAACGTGTAGAAAGAACCAGGCAGCAGCTAGACGAGCAAGACAAAAAAGAATGGCTGGAAGAGTACCAGAACAACCTGTTCAAGAAGAAGAAGGTGAAAACAATAATCACCCAGTCATGAGAATCAGAGATTACTCCAGACCTACCACTGAAGGGAACTCATCATGTATTGTGCTGCCTAATGAGGGGAACAACCTGTTTGAAATCAAGCCATCCATGATACAAATGCTTCAAATTGTTGTTCAGTTTGGTGGATACCACAATGAAGACCCTAATGCTCATATTCAGGATTTTGTTGCAATGTGTAACATTTTCAGAACAAATAGGGGGGTCGCCGATGATGTTATAAGGTTAAAGTTGTTTCCTTTCTCTCTAAAGGATAAAGCAAGAGTTTGGTTGAAGAACCTTCAACCCGGATCAATAACTACTTGGCAAGAAATGGCTAGTGCGTTCTTGATAAAGTACTTCCCACCACGGCAAGCTATCAAGTTGAGAAACGAGGTTTCTCGTTTTATGCAAGAAGAAAATGAGTCGTTAGCCGAGGCTTGGGAACGTTACAAGGAGCTCTTGAGAAGGGTACCAAACCATGGCATTCCCATGTGGATGCAAGTTCAGAATTTCTATAATGGAGTCACCAATACCTATAAAATTCAAATTGAGTCCATTGCAAATGGTAGCCCTGAAGATCTTGAACCACAAGCTCTATATGATCTCTTTGAAAGGGTGGTCAATACAAGTTACAATTGGCACTCGGTGAGGAGTGATGGGAAGAAGATTTCAGATTCTGATGTTGTTTCAAAGCTGACAACTCAGGTGGAACAGCTTGTTAAGCAAATCAGCAAGATGAATGTGTCTTCCATTCATAGTGAACCTTCATTTTCTGATGAATGTGACTTTTGTGGTGGTCCACACTTCGATATCAATTGCCCAAGAGTTAAACCGAGCAAAGCCAACCAAGAACAATGTCATTATGTTGGGTACAATCAAAGAAATCAACCCAATCCGTACTCAAACACATGTAATTCTGGTTCCATGGATCATCCTAACTTTGAGTGGACACAACAGCAAAATCAGCAAGAACAACCTAGGTACCAGCAGCAACAAAGAGAGCAATACCAAGAACAACCTCAGCAACAGTAGAAACAGCCTGTTCAGGCTAAAGAAGAGGTTGAGCCAGATTTGAAAACCATGATCATGCAATTCATGAAGCAAACTCAAGCTTCCATCAAGAATCTGGAGACTCAAATGCATCAAGTGGCATATTCGTGCTCATCCAAGGAAAAGGGTGTCATTCCAAGCAATACCGAGCCTAATCCTAAGGGAGATGTCACAACTATCACGATAAGGTCTGGTAAAGAATTCTCTGCCCCTACTAAAGCTAAAAAAGTTGTTGATGTTGCAGGTACCTCAAAAAAAGCTGAAACTGTTAAGGAACAGACTGTTCCAGAGGCCACCAGGCAGGTTGCTAAAGAACATGAGCCTATTCAAGTTCAGGAGGAACCTGGGGAGAAGTATATTCCACCTCCTCCCTATGTACCACCTGTTCCTTATCCAGCAAGGCTTGTGAATCAAAAGCTGAAAGAGGAAAACTCCAAAATCCTTGATACATTGAGAAAGTTACACATCAATATTCCATTTGTGGAAGCTCTAGCTCAGATGCCAAAGTATGCCAAGTTCTTGAAGGATATTATGTCCAACAAGAAAAAGCTTGAGAACATCTCCATGATCAAACTGAATCGAGACTGTTCCTCAATACTGCAGAACAGGCAGCAGCTTCCTAAAAAGCTCAAAGATCCAGGGAGTTTCTCAATCCCTTGTTCCATCGGTAAATTGAATATTGAAAATGCATTATGTGACCTTGGAGCTAGTATCAATCTTATGCCGTATTCTATTTATGCTAGGCTAGGCTTGGGAGAACCTCAACCTACTAGGATGTCGATTCAATTAGCAGATAGATCTGTACATTATCCTAGGGGAATTGTGGAGGATGTGCTAGTTAAAATAGGGAAATTCATATTACCCGTAGACTTCATTATCATGGACATAGATGAGGATTTGCATGTGCCCATCATTTTAGGGAGATCATTTTTAGCTACGGGTAGGGCCTTGATAGATGTTGAAAAGGGACAATTGTTTTTAAGGATAAATGGTGAAGAAATAATTTTTAGGATGAATGAGGCCATGAGGCGTGCTAACTCAAGTGATGATACATGCTATTTTTTGGATGCATGCCACACCCCGTCTGTTTTGCAGGACTATCACCAAGACACTTTGGAAACACTGCTGGGGGAAGAAGTGAATATCTGTGCAGGAACAGGCTGTTCCCTAGAAACAGCAACAAAACCACCACTTCCACCAGACACAATTGGGCCCTCACACAAAGAACCACCTGATATACCCACCCCCAAAAGGTGGCGTGATAAAAAGATTCAAGGGAAGGAATTCCATGAAAGGCAGAAAGTGCTCGTGTATAATTCCAGGTTGAGGCTGTTCCCTGAAAAATTGAAGTGCAGATGGTCTGGACCTTATATTGTGAACAAGGTGTTCCTTCATGGGGCTGTAGAAATTTTTGAACCAGGAGTAGTTGAGACCGTCCACTTCCAGGATCCACCATGACTCAAAGAGAACAGTGTGTTCGCTGCAAACACCAATTGCAGCAAACTAATTGGGCAACCCCCAATTTATCTATCCCTTAGTTAGATTTGTGTTAAATTCCTTTTTAATTTTGTTATTTTTATGCACTAACATGACTAATGTTGAATTTTGTGGTTCTTTCTAAATTTTGTTGGTAAAGGTTTTAAACTTTCATTTCCTAAAAATAGGTTGAAGTTTGAATTTTTACCAAATTAATTTGGGGGTGTTTGCTGTCTTCCTCTTTCGGTAACGAATCTAACCCTACTTCTAATTTCCTGTTTACTGCATGCTTGTGATAATCTGCAAATGTCCACTCTCATGGCATTTAAGTTTAACATTGAGGACAATGTTACATTTTAATTTGGGGGTGGGGAAAGAAAATGAATATCTTGATATATTTGTTGTGAGAACGGGATAAAAGCCCTAAAATTTTGATGAAAACTGTGATGGAAAGGTGAAATTAGCTTGTGAAAATTTGAGGAAACTCAAAATTAGACACTTGCTTGATATGGTTGTTAGTGTGTCATTCGAACCCCAAATATTGTGTCATTCCTTTTCTTTTTCTATCTTGTAAATGTCAGTACATGTTCGTAGTTTTTCTTAATTCCTCGTACTTTGTGTTAAATGTCTAAAAATTCTATGTTGTTCTCTGTTTCTGAACAGCATGTTCCGTTTCTAGTTTTTTGCTCTCTGTTTCCCTTTCTTTTTGTATATAGCAGCAGAATAATATATATATTAAAGAAAAAAAAGACTTTCAATTGCCAATCAATGATTGCATGCTTGCACCTCAAATTTAGTGTGTGGTGAACCCAGTGATAATTCAATTTTCAAAAGATAGAAGTTCTGAAAATTTTGGGTTTTAATTCAAAATTCAATTAGAGGACCTTAAGCCCTAGTGCATGTAAAAGCCCTAAATTGTGAGAACTTGAGCCTACATTAGCATGTAAATGCATTGATTCTTTGTGAGAGGGCTAGTACATATTGTCTTTAGGTAGGTTTTGCTTTGGTTGCCTAGTCAAAATGGTAAAATTTTGGAAGAACATAGAATGAAAAAGGCATTTAGATCCCAAATTCACTCCACAAAAAGCTTACCTGTGCATTGCACTCACACTTTTAGGATAACCAACTTGTGCCTTAGCCTATTCTTTCTGACACTACTTAAAGGAACGAATTCCCTTCACTTTAATCCCCAAACGCCTTGAATTTGTCTCATGCCTCAGAACAAGCTGCTCTAGTTAAAGAAAAATACATTTTTGAGAAAATCTGAGTGTATAATGATAAAATTGTTGAAATGATGACATTTGAGGGATGATGATTAAGTGAGGACCACTTTTTGAATAAGGTTAAAAGAAAAAAAATAAAAAAATAAAAAAATCCCAAATAGGAATTTTAGAAGATAACAAAAATATGTTTGAATAAAGTCTTTTCATTTTCAGGACACATGTTTATATCTTGAGCCTGAAATGAAATGTTTGGATGGTTGTATTTTGTGTGTTTGAAGAATCGTTTGGCCAATGTTGTGAAACAGGCTGTGTAGAGTGATTAGGTTGAGGCAGAATTGCTCAGTGTTGAGAACTGAGTATGGTGAATTACAGTGCATGTAGACAGAATTCTTACATTTAAATAGCCATTCACTTCCATACCTTAGCCTTAGCCTAACATTACAACCTATGTTTAAGACCTTTTGACTATGTTTGGATAATTTTTAATCCGTGGAGATAGGGCCAATAAGCAAAATTATAGCCTATTGATGTGTGTACTGAGCTGGGGAGTGAAGTTCCATTCCCTTCCTTGTGGCAACAAAGGCCATTTGAGAGTGAGTGAAAATTCCTTCCTTAGTGAGGCACTTTGGGGAATACAGGTTGTTGGATTGAATTTTGAAGTTCAACCTTACGCTTTGACGAATTTCTTGAATTGGAATTCATGTTTTAGATCTGGTCTAACCACATTTTTTATCAAGCTCTTGTGTGCTAATCAAAGGTTGAGTTAGTTGAAAGTTGAATAAAGTTCTGCTGCTATTTTTTTTTTCTTTTTGTTGTCTATTATCTCTTCTAGATCTGTTCCATTTCTTGTTCTTATGTTTTCTCCATTGCCTTGTTTCTATGTCATTCCCTTTTCTTTTTATTTTCTTTGCTTTTCCATTTTTGTTGTTCTTTTCTCTATTTTCTGTTGTGTTTGCTTGAGGACAAGGAAAAGTTCAATTTGGGGGTATTTGATGGGTTCATAATTGACCCTAATAACCATATGTTATTTCACTAAAAATAGGCTTATGGGCTGTTAATTGTTATTAATTTAGGACTAAAGAACCCTTTTTGCAGATTTTGTGAAGAAAGCTGTCAAACAGCCCGTTGCAGGAAAAAGTAAAGGGAAATCTATGAACCAAAGGGTAATAGCATGTAAAGAGATGGAAGACAGCTAAGCAAAGACGTGGGACCAGTGGAGATCTAGCTTGTTGAGGAAGATTAGGGCCTTGAAGTGTTCAAGTGGCCATAATCTGTCAGAACGGTCTGTTTTTGGTGTACCTTTTAGTACTTTTTAGTATATTTTATGTTTTCTTTCCTCCTAATTAAATAGATTACTGTAAAATGAGAGAGATAACTTTTGGGGGGCTGAAACTTCATCTTCCACAAGAGTTCTCTTTAATTTGGAGACCTAACTCCATTAATGGGGAGTTATTGCAATTTTTGTGGTTGTTCACTCATAATTATGAGTGAGTAGTCAACTGAACGGGCTTGGCCAGCAAGGGCTGGTTATGTAAGTTTTCTATTTTTCTTATTTATGAATGAATGTTGATATATGTTGATGTGCTTGACAAATCCTTAACTCCATTGCTAAATGCATGTATGTTAGTGTTAGATGCATGATAGGACACTACTTTCATCTTCACGGAACTATTTGTCAAGCATTCAACCCCGAAACAGAGATGTCAGGAGGTTGCATCAAGGGTTTTCTTCATTGAAATGCTGTTTAGATGGTAATGCAAGAAAGAACCAACATTAAGGGCCCTTAATGTTGTAGTACATCTTAGAATCTTACGAACACACGAAAGTTGACCTTGACTTCACTTTATGTCATTCATGAATAAATAGGATGTTTAGAGGCTGAAAGTAACCTGTTCCGCTGTGGCCTTGCCTGTTCTCTCTTTTTTATCATAACCAAAACACATTTTCTGAGACTGAATCTTTATCATTAGTATTTCTATTCACCATATCAAATCATTTGTCAACTAAAGAAAATCACACACCACAAACACCCTGTTCTGCAAGGGTTTTCTAGTAAAATTTGGTCATCGTTCCCTGAGGAGACGATACTCTACTTATCATTTTATTACTTGTATCTAGTGCACTTGCTAGAGTCTCATCAGAGGACAACATTATCCGTCAAGGGGACCCAATGAGCCCTTTCTTATTTGTTATTGCAATGGAAAGATTGACTCACCTTATCCATGATGCTGTTGGTAATGGGAAATTCCACCCGGTGTCCATCAATAAATTCTGTCCCCAGGTTACTCATTTGTTCTTTGCAGATGATGTTTTGATCTTTTTGGAAGGTAATGAGGAGCAGTTAAGTGTGATTATGGATATTTTTGATTGTTTCTGCACTGCCTCTGGTCAGAAACTTAATATCCAGAAGTCCAGAATGACGTGTTCTAAGAATATGAACCAGAGAGCCTGCAAAAGGTTGAGTGATTTGTCTGGGATTCCTCTGACTAATTCTCTGGGGAAGTATCTGGGGATTCCCCTCCATAGTGATAGAGTTTCGAAAGCTTCTTTTAAGGATACTTTGGATAAAACCAATAAGAAGTGTGCAATTTGGAAAGCTAAGAATCTCTCTCTTATGAGCCGCCTTACTTTGGTTCAGTCTGTCAATTGTGCGACTCCTAATCATATTATGCAGGCTTGTCGTCTGCCTGAGCCTGTTCTCAAAGATCTTGATAAAATTAATCGTCGGTTCCTGTGGGGGGAAGCTGAGGAGGGGAGGAAGATTCACCTTGTTCCTTGGAATGAGGGTTGTCAACCAAAGTATATGGGAGGTCTGGGCATTAGGAAAGCCAGAGGTAATAATGAAGTTTTATTAATGAAACTTCTGTGGCGAATGTGGCAACTTCCTTCAGCTCTTTGGGTTCAATTATTATGCGGTAAATATAGAAAGGATAAGGTTTTTGGGGGTCCTAAGGATAGAGTGGTTAATTGTTCCTTTCTTTGGAAAGGCCTTAGTGCTGTTTTTACTGAATTTTGCTCAAGGATTGAGTGGAATGTGGGTAATGGTAAATCTATTAGCTTCTGGAATGATATATGGATTGGTAAAAAGCCTTTATTGGAGGTTTGTGAGTCTTTGCCGCCTTTAGAAATTCAGAACTGGAGGATTGCAGATGTGGTGGATTCTGAGGGTGATTGGATTTGGTCAAAGTTTGATTCTTACCTCAGTCTGGAATCGCTCCTGAGAATTAGAGGAGTTCAGATTAGTAGTAAGGAGGAAGATAGGGATAGTTGTTGGTCCCGTGTGATTAGTTCCAAGGGGGGGTTAGGACCTAATGTAACTTTTTCGTTATTTATGCTGACTTAATCAATTCTTTAAGTTACTTAACTTAGTTTAGGTCAGCACGGCCGAGAGATGTAAGACAGCTTTAGTCAGATGCTGACTAGAACTGTTTTACTTGTGAGTTGAGAATTAACACTTGAGGTTAGCTTCCAACTCAGCACCAAAATTACTCAGTGTCAGCTTTTATAATTTATATTCTGAGCAATTTAATCAAGCAACACATATGTAGATATATTGAGAGAGAGTTAGAAATTACTCAGCAAGACTTATCCTGGTTCGGCCTCTCCGCCTACGTCTAGTCCCCAGAGTCCCTCCGGGCTTTTTCAATCCAATACTGAGCTCTTTAAAGGTAGAGCACAAACCGTTTACAAGGCAGTTGAATATGCAAGAGTACCTTCCTCTATTCGTCTACTCAACTCCTACTAAGTGCTATAACCGAACACCTAGATTTCTCTACCGCTGAGTACTAAAATCGAGTACTCAGCACCACTCTCTCAATTTTTACAATTGATACAAACTTGTTCTTTCTAGATGAAGAACACTTTAGATGATTACAAAATCAATCTAGCTTTTACACATAAATAGAAATTTGGTGTAAGATCTTTTTCTTGTTTGAATGTGCTTTGTACGTATATACTCTTTTTCTCTTTTGTATTTCGGTAATCGGCAAGTGATCCAAGAAATGAACTTGTCCCTTTTATAGTTGAAATCTGAAGTCTCAATCATTTGAATCTGGATCTATCCGTTGAATTAAAATGGCTCTTTCTTGCGTCATTGTTCTGGTCAGCTTCAGATTTGCAGGCCAATCTTGTCGTCTGAAATTAGCAGGCGTCAGGCTTGTCTTCTTCTCGCAGGTTCGTCTTCTAGTGCCAGTTTGTATTTTAGCTAACGGACAGTTGACCCATGCATCTCGAAATTAACTATGTGCGTAATTCCAAGGTTTCTATTATTGGTGCAGACAGATGTCGGATCTTGTCTTTTAGCAAACAGATCATTCGCGATGTCTTGACGAGTACTCAGCTTGACTTTATTGACGTTGCTTTTGTTCTTTGTTTCTGAGTCATATTCTTACTCAGCTTCCGTGGTCAGCTTCGTCTGCAAGCTTTAGTTTAGAGAAAGACTTCTCTTCTTTGATACTGAGTTGCGTTCCACTCAGCTTCTTTGTTCAGCTTCATCTTTAAGCATTTGTTCTGAAGATGACTTTTCTTCTATCATGCTGAGTTGCACTCCACTCAGCTTGTGCTATGTTCTCATGCTGACTTCGTCATGTCTTACTTTTTATTTCTGTTTTTATTTATACTTATACTCAACATTGAACAAACATATTAGTACAATTAAATCAAAGCACTTAAATTTAATTGCCCCTTAATTATGGATTAACTTAAATAATTTTGTCAAATCAAAATCATATGGAAAGGTGTTTCAACAATAGTTACTGTTGGTCTTTGAGAAACAACGGGGCTTTTTCTTGTAAATTGGCTTTTCAGGCTTTCTATCAGGAGTTGGATACTTCGTACCTAGAGGTGTGGAAGACGATTTGGGCCTTAAAAGTGCCTTACCGTATTAGAAGCTTCATGTGGCTAGGGGTTAAAAATAGGTTGCTTACTAATTCCGATAGGAAAAGGAGGCATTTGGTGGAGTCTGGAGCTTGTGGCAGACACATAGGTCATGAAGAAACTTTATGCCATGCTCTCAGAGACTGTGCGAAGAGTAAAGAGTTTTGGAGGAAAGTTCTCACTATAAAGGTGTTGTCTATGTTTTTATCCCACTCTGAGCTTGATTGGTTTGTGGATGGGATTAATGGGAAACTTTTGGCTGATTTGAAGCATGGTGTTCTCATATTTGTGGTTGTTTGTCATCAGATTTGGAAAAGGAGGAATGAGGAGATTTTTGGAGGAGAAACGGTTGTCATTCCTAATGTTTTTTATTTCTTTTCCAAAAAGATTTGCACCTTGGTTGATAGCTTCTTTGAGGATCCCTTGGCTATGGCTATTCAGAGGAAAGATGTCCATCTCTTAGGCTGGTGTAGGCCTAATGAAGGTGTGGTTAAGCTAAACACTGATGGCTCTTGTCTAAAGGACGGGAGAATTGCCGCGGAAGGGGTTCTGAGAGATGATGGTGGTGGTTGGGTTTCTGGTTTCTCTCAGAATTTGGGCATGGGATCGTCCTTTTCTGCAGAGCTTTAGGAGATTTTTTCTGGCCTTAGGCTAGCTAAAAATCTGGGGGTGAAGAAGCTCTTGTGGAATCTGATAACCTTGAAGCTATCAAAATGATCTCGGAGAATAATGCTTTTTGCTTGAATAGCCAAAATTTAATCAAAGGTATTAGAAGGATTTGCTCTTCCTTTGATTTTCTTAGCTTCAGCCATATTTATAGGGAGCAAAATCGAGTGGCGGACTGTCTCGCGGCTGAAGGTCATACAAGGATGTTGGGTCTATCAACCTTTTCTTCTCCTCCGTTGTTCATTTCGTCCCTGATCTTGGATGATTTGGTGGGGGTCAGCTTTTCTAGGCTGATCCCGGGTTAAACGTCTTTGTTTGTTTTTTCTTTCCTTTCCTACCGAAAAAAAAATAAATTATAATAAACTAATAATAAATGGTGTTTGATGTTTTCGGCTTGGCGGTGAGAAACATTAAATAACAAGAGAATTGATATCCCATTACGTATTAGGATTATTCGGTCGGGGGCTGATTTACACATAAAGGGCGGTCTGGTGCACTACGCGTCCCCGCTGAGCAAGGGTCTGGGAAGTGGTCCCACCACAAGGGTGTACTGGAAGCATGTCTTCTCCTACCAATTTATTTGGCAAGAGGCCGCTCCTAAGACTCGAACTTGCTCAATTTTTTTTAATGTATGCATGTTATAATTATAGTGGTGAAGAACTAACTTTTAAGTACTAATGTACAATTTCTCAAAATTAAGCTAGATTTTGTTTAAAATTCCTAACATGAAAAAAATTTGGATTTAGTGAGAGCCGAACAGGTAAAAAAATATAAAAAAAATTGATTTGAGATGACCTATTAGGCAAAAAAAAATAATAATTTGGATTTAGAAAGGTCTAACAGGCAAAAAAAAATCTAGAAATTTGGATTTAGAGAGTCCTAACAAGCCCCAAAAAATAGAAATTTGGATTTAGGAAGTACCTAATAGAATAAAAATATTAAAATTTTGAATTTTGAACAAGTCTAGCACTTAATGGGCCATCTTTAGGGGCTAATTCAACACCCTGATAAAAAAATTGAAACAGAGGACCGAAACTACCTGGAGTCAAAGTGGTTCCGGCGAGGCCCGGGTCCTCCAAGGCCCCCTTTCTACGCCCCTGTATATTATAAGAATAATTATTTCGAAAAATAATATCTTAAATAAATAGTTAAAAAATTACAATATAAAATATAATAAAAAAGTATAAGTTTATATCTTCCATATTATGGATTGTAATAAAACAATAATAAACGGTGTTTGATGTTTTCGGTATGCCGAGAAACATTAAATAACAAGATAATTGATATCCCGTTATGTATTGTATTGGTCATGGTTAACACAAGTAGGAATGTGAACGGGGCGGGAATGCATTTCTCCTATCCGTCCCCGACTAGTCGGGGATTCACCATCCCCATCCTCATGAACTAAACGGGGACAAACTGATCCTCATCTCCATCCTGCGGAGAATCCCCATCCCCGCGGGGATCCCATTCCCCGTTTACAGATGTTCCAAAAAGTTATTCACATTCCCCATTCCATATTCACCACGGAGAATCACCGTTTATGTTTAAAAAATCAGTAAAGGCAAAAACGTTTAAGAAATAGTGGCTAATAATACCAAATATTAACAACCATTCTCAAAATTTTCAAATAAAAAAAACTAAAAATTGAAAACAATCAATCACCTGATTAAAATGTACTTAAAATCATCCAAAAAAATCAATTATCACGGGGAATAATTGGGAATCCCCATTGGAGATTAACGGGACGGGGACAGGGATCCCCATGGGGCAAGAATACCTTTTCCCATCCCTTCCCCATCCCCGTCACAGGGGATAAAATTATCCCCATTCCCGTCTTATGGGGATTCTCATCGGGGATTCCCCGTCCCCATCGGGACGGGTCACCGATGGAGACGGGAAATCCCCACCCCATTTACATCCTTAAACACAAGTGAGAAATCGGACAATAAATGTTCGGTTTCTTTTTCTTTGTTAAATAACAGGATAATTGTAATAAATAATAATAATAATAATAATAATAATAATAATAATAATAATAATAATAATATTTTGTTTTCCATTTAAAAAAGAAGGCTGAATTATGTACTTACTTTTTTTTTCTGGTTACCGAAAATAACAAAAGCTAAAGTAGGAAAGTGCAGGTAACATTTAAATTTTTTCTTTATATAATAATAGGTATATTTAAAATATAGATCAAATCCATATTTGACCCATCGTGATCTCCAAACTTTTATTATTTGCTTTTGGATAAATAATTTATTAGTCCCTTACTTTTTACATAATAAATTGTTTAGTCCAATTTTAAAAAACACGTTACAAGATCATTGTCGTTTACCAATATTAACTCTTTGGTCATTTTATCTATTTTTTTAAGACTTTTAATCATTATATTTAGCATAGAAAAGACATACATAACATATCAAAATAACATGATCATTTTGTATTGTACTATGATTGTACTAAAAGCTAAGATATATTAGAGACCTTATAATGTGTTTTTCAAAATAGATGAGTTAAACAGTGTGTTACGTAAAAAGTAAAGGACTAATAAATTATTTACCCTTGCTTTTTATGGTATCATTTGTTAAATTTGATTTTTTTTAAGTATTCTCATAAGTGGCATTTAACTTATTTTACATGAAAAACTAACCGGTTTGCTAATTTTTAGCACATAACATAATTTTTGACACGTGACATATATATACATAGCAATTGCCTTAATTTTTTTTATCATATAGATTTTATATTTAGATAAATAAAGAATTCATTTTATTTATTTATCCTAATATTAAGTCTATATAGAAAAAGAAAAAAATACAAAAATAAATATTATAGTTTGGTCCATTTGCATAGACAACATTTATGGTTTAAAAGTTTGCAAATATGAATTTGTACTTTGTGAATTTTGCAATTAAAAGATGAGTCAAATTTTCGATCAAACAATACTTATGGTTTAGTTAATTTATAAAATTAGACTTTATATTTTGAATAGCTACCCACAACAATGATTTTTAAAGAAATGATTTTATTTGTAAACTGCAAACACAAACCTTTGTTTGTAAACTTTTAAACCACTATAACTATTTTTTCAAATCAGTTAAATCATATGATTTATTTTGGTACTTTTGTTAAAAAAATAACAATTAAAACAATTATTATATTTACATATCACGTGTTAAAAAAATTAGCATATGACAAAAAAACTTAATAAATCCACCCGTATTTCATTCAAAATTAATATATGGGTCAAATGAAAAAAAATTAGATGTTACATGGCCAAGGAGGAATATAATCCTTAAAAAAAGTGAACTGATATTTACTGCTCTTGAATTACTTATCACCGCCTATTTTAACATTTTTGCTCTTCTCACAATTTCAAACTAAAAATTCAAAACCTCTCAGATCCTCCCTAGCTTTTTAAGATTTTCAAAAACTCGACCTAAAACGACATGACACCAAAGCAAGGAATGGGAAAAGGCTTGATGAAGGTTCCGGTAAATTTGTTTTACAAAAATTGAATGAAATCATGAGTTCCGTCTCCGAAATCGAAGACAGAACTCATTTTTTTCCTAAACAGGTGCGCCTCTCGTTGCGACCATAGGCGGAACGCATGAACTACGCGTTCCGCTCATGGTGGCAACAGGAGCGCCATGCGTTCCACCATAAGGTGGAACAAGGTGCACCACCCGTTTATCCCTACGACCAAACGGATGCCACGTCCGTTTGGCCGTAAGGCCAAACGGTTGCGGCGCACCAGTCTAGGGCCGACTGGTGCGCCACAACTGTTTTGGCCTGGGCCGGGTGGTGTGAATCACCCACCCAGACAAAAAATGGGCCGTTTTTCAATTTTTTTCAAAAAAAGTTTATTCGGGCCGAAATAATAAAAAATCGAAAAACGAGAAATTGAATATAATAAATAAAAAATGTATTTACTTGCTTTTTTGGTTAATGTACAGGATGATATTGCTGAGGCGCGTTCTGGACACAGGCATACATCCTCACGTGTTGTTACTGCCTCTGCTCAGAGGATGCGGACGGAGTAGAGGTAGACGTGTTTAATTGTTGGGTTGTCTGCTGGATGCTTTTCTTTAACTGCTGCTAAGCACAGGGCTTTGCTTGAGCCGAACTCATATCACGCACAATTATTTTAGATGCGGTACGGAGTCCGCTCATCTGCCGACTTCCCTCTGTATACACACGTAACATATGATTGTGCTTGCCAGTTAACCCAACCTTAGTCTGTATCCCCCAACCAGAAAGGTCTGAATGTTGATAGGCTTTAACCTGAAAGGGTAAAAGACGGAGCGGTGATAAGTAAATTAGAGGCGGTAAATAGTAATATCTTAAAAAAATTTAAAGAAATAGAAAATGACGAAAAGCCCAATATGCAAAGCACGTGGCTAAAAATTATAGGATCCAATATTTTTTTTTTCAATATTTTTTCTTTAATGTGATTATTATTAGTAGTTATTACCAGTTAATTAAAATAATAGTAAGAAAATAAAGATCAAATTTAACCGTAGTATTTTAAGAGAACGGTATATTTAACCACGTTATATGTAAATTTAATCCTAATATTTACAAGCAATATCAACTTTAATTATATATTATCAAAAATTTAAAAAATTATTTTGACTAGTATTTAACTATCACTTGAGATCTTCCAAATATTAATTATATAAATGATATCTAGGACTCGTTTGTTTTATCTACTGTTTCCTGTTGGAAAAAACTGTTTTTACAAAATCAGAGATTCACTGTTTTTGTAAAAGGTTGCTTTTCAGGTGTAAAAGACAAACAGAAAGTCATTAACCAAACACCTAAAACTCTCAATTTTGAAGTGAAAAGGCAAACATGAGTATGAAAAATAGCAACTAAACGAGCTCTTAGAGCCCGTTTGTTTTACCTGTTGTTTGTTGTTTCTTGTTACGGTTTACTGTTTGAAAATGCTGTTTTTTCAAAAAGCAGAGATTCTCTGCTTTTATAAAAAAAGCTAATTTTTAGCTACAAACGACAAACAGGGGACGTCAACCAAACACTTAAAACTCTTATTTTCAAAGTGAAAAGGTAAACAGGAGGCGAAAAAACAGCAACCAAACACTCTGTTAGTGTATTACTAAGAAAATTACCAAAATTTTATTAAAGTACTAAAAACTAAATCTACTAAATATAAGCTAATCATATTTTTTTTTTGTCAAACTGTCTAAAATATTTACTGTGTTATTAATATAGTTATAAAAATGTACGAAACTATTTCAATTTATCGACAAACTTGTTTGAAAAATCTAATAATCAAACCATTTTTTTTAAATCAGAACTAAAATTGATATTATTTGGAAATATTAAATTTAAATTTGCACTATTTTATACATGGGTTTGATCAATTTTACTTCTAATGTTGGTAACCAATAACAATTTTACCTCTATTATAAAACACAAATATTTTTGTTTCCTATTCCGCACCAATTGCATATCAATTCGTTCTAAAAAAATGATTTCATGTTTTTTTTATAATTTAATAATAGAATTGAAGATTAATATTTATAAATTCGGTGAATTTTTTTAATTTGTTTGTGCAATTCGTTCAAAAGACAGTATATATTTTTTTATTTTTTTCACATCCCAATATACGTTTGTGATTTGTTATTGATAAAATGACGCACATAGGAAGTGTAAATGATAAGATTCATAATCGAGAAGACAGTTTGATAAATTATTTCTCAAGTTGATCCTATTTATCAATGTTAGAAGTAAAATTGTTATTGGCTTCCAACGTCAAGGGTAAAATTGCACCATTTTAAATGTTAGAGGTAAAATTCCTCCTGACTCAATACGTTCGGAATATTTTTGCACCTTACCCAATATTTTTTTAATGTTATTATTAGTAGTTATTACCAGCTAATTAAATAATTAAAAATAAATAAAAAAGATTCTACTTTTTCTAGTCCTCTCGTAATAATAATTAGTGCATCCAAATCCCTCTCCGGTTCCTACACTTCACTCGTTTCCAATTTTTACAGTCTCTCTGTCTCTCTGGCTTCCACTCAATCAATGGCCGAAGCTAATCTTTCTTCTCCGCTTCTCCCACAAAAATCCTCCGATAATCCCCATCTCATCCTCTCCGTCACCGATAACGACTCCGACAATCACCACATCCATCGCCGCCGCCACAATACCAGCAACGGCAATATCAACAATCACACTTCATCGTTCACTCATAATTTTCGCAATCCATTCGAGTTTATTGGATTGGATTGGTCATCTGTGCCTCCTCCGTCCACCGTTGATCCTTTCCGGAACAGTACGCCGAGTATTGATGGGGTTTATGAGGTTTTGAAGATCTTGATTTGCTTGCCGATTGCTGCTGTTAGATTGGTACTGTTTGGGGTTTGTTTGTTGATAGGGTATCTTGCTACTAAATTAGCTCTTCAGGGATGGAAGGATAGGCATAATCCTATGCCTAAATGGCGAATTGCGTTAATGTGGATCACTAGGATTTCTGCTCGCGCCATTCTTTTCTGTTTTGGGTATGCTTAATTCGATTCGCTTATTTTATTTGATTCTGATTGTGATTTTGTTGTTTGTTGGATTTGAAAAATGAAATGAAATTGAAAACTATCACTATTCACTACAGATACCAGTGGATAAGGAGGAAAGGAAAGGCTGCTCCTAGAGAGATTGCTCCAATTGTTGTATCAAATCATGTATCATACATAGAGCCTATATTCTACTTCTATGAGTTATTTCCTACAATGGTGGCTGCTGAATCTCATGATTCTATACCCTTTGTTGGAACTATAATTAGGGCAATGCAGGTGATGGCTAATTTCTAGCTACCTGTACTGATTCAATTGATTTTGTTTCTTTGTATTCATGGCTCTGTTTGGGATGATTTGCAGGTTATATATGTTGATAGGTTCTCTCAGACATCAAGGAAAGAAGCTGTCAATGAAATAAAGGTAGGAAGTTTCGAAATTTCATAAATCTGTTTTTCCTGTTTAGTGTTTACTATCTGGTCTGCATTCGTGGAATTCAATTGTGTTGGATCTATCATTGCACATAAGGTCTTTAGTTTTGGATTTTTGTTGATCTTGACTTGTTAAGAGCGTGTCTAATGCGTGTCCAGGAGGCGTTTGTATGTATTATGCAACAAAAGATTTAAATGATCTTTATCAATTTATAAGCTATTTGATACAGAAATCTCCTTTCAAGGAATTGAATACAGAGAAAGGCTTCATGCGATGGATTTCCGAGAGTGCTATTGTTTCCTGAGGGAACAACAACTAATGGAAAGGTTATCATTTCTTTCCAACTTGGTGCATTTATTCCTGGATTTGCAATCCAACCAGTGGTGGTTCGCTATCCCCATGTTCACTTTGACCAATCATGGTATGAGACTCCTTTTATGCAGAAATTTCGCTCGTGGCTCTCTTCAGTTTTGTCTTAATAATTTACTTATCTTGCCTTATCATTCTTAGGGGTTATGTTTCACTGGGAAAACTCATGTTTAGGATGTTCACACAGTTCCACAATTTCATGGAGGTATCATTCTCCTTCCTGTGAAGTGAAATCTTGTACATTTGGTGCTCTAAATCTGTGATTTATTTTACGTGAGGCTGATTTTTTTATTAATGGAAATAGGTTGAATACCTACCAATAGTTTCACCCCTTGATAATTGTAAAGAAAGCCCTGCTCATTTTGCAAAAAGGGTGAGTTTCTGCTAGTCATGTATCTGATTTGGTAGTTACTTTTCTATGGCATGGTAAGACGTAGACTAATTAATGATTATGGATCTTTGCAGACCAGCCATGCTATTGCATCTGCTCTTAATGTTGTTCAAACATTTCATTCCTATGGGGACTTAATGCTTCTAATGAAAGCATCCAAGTCAAAGCAGGTGCGAATCGTTTATTTTGTCTTTTTGGCTTTAAAATTTTATTGCTTGTGGATCTTTGAACTTACAATTTGTTATGAAGTGGTAATTGATGACAATCTTGGATCAGTTATGTTATGTGATTGTAATAGTGTGTAGATGAGTTTGGATATTTAATGTGCCTTGTTTCCTTTAAAAAAAACACTTGGTACTCTTCTATGTTCTTACTCCCCCCTCCAATTTTGTTATGTGGACATTGGAAAAAAGAATTTGAAAGTATAACGTTGCTCGATTTTGTTGTATTATATTATCTACCTTGAACTTGACGATTGTAGCCTCTAGCTAAGTTCTTGTGACTGCTAACTGGGCATGTCATTGTCAGATTTTTTCAACCATTTGTCTGTTTGAATTCCGTAGCAGCTGGCTTTCTTTCTAGGGATCTTCTACTCTTACCTTGCATATGGTAGTTATAATTGCATATCTACGAAAGGAGGCCTTTGTTAGGCTGCACTGCCTTGCATAAATGGTTGTATTATATTCATCTCATTTATCTCCATATTAGCTGCTGCTTCCTGGTAGATGCTTTTGAATGGTGAAGGTCTGTTTATGGTCAGAGCAATATGTTTGTGCTAATAATTTTGAATTAATATTTCGTTTTTTCTCATTACTTTTGCAGGAGAAACCCTCAAGTTTCTTGGTCGAAATGGCAGAGGTGGAATCAGTATGTCTTCAGACTGGAATACTCTATCTTTGAATTGCCCTTTTAGCATTACTAAAGGAGTGCCATTGGTTAATATTTCTGTGTCTTCATATGCTAATGAATTTTGCTTTAAATGATGAGAAATCTGAAACTGCTTTGCTTTTCTCCCCCTGAATTTGATCTTTTGAGTGTTTTTAAACAATTGTACAAGTTCATATGGCCCCTGATTTCTGTAATAAAAGAGTATTTTGCTTTAGTTTTATAGCCTTCAGAAACAGGCTAGCGTGTATATTTACTGTAATGATGGCTTACTTATTTTGTGTTTCAGTTATTCCATATAAGTAAGTTGGAAGCTGTGGATTTTCTTGATAAGTTCCTCTCGATGAATCCAGATCATAGGTATTACGTTTTCTCTTATCTCAGAGTTTGTTGGCAAATCATAATATTGCCTGTTACTGAGTTGGAATTTTTTGTTTTTTTTTAATAAATGCACAATGGCACATGTGCTTTGCATGTCATTGTCCCCAAGGACTTGTTATAGCTATACCCTGAATTTCCTTTGATTTTTGGTTAGGGTTTCTATTTTTGCATTTCAAAGACACACTTACACCCGTTTTGTTTGCCAGAAAATATTGTGTAGTAAAATATTTTCTTGATTTTCCGGTGTTTGTTTGCTTAGGAAAATAAGTCAATAGAAAATTTTAGGTTAGTCAACAGTGAGGAAAATATTTTACCCTTTTGAAAAGAGTAAAATATTTTACCCTTTTGAAAAGAGTAAAATATTTTCATGAGCTTTTGGAATCCTACTCCCTCCCTTCTTACCCTTTTGAAAACAATAATCATCCACTACTTTTTCCCCTTTTCGGTGTTGTAGCCAAACACTGAAAAATATTTTATTTTCCAACAAAAAATTTCCCTTATCCAATATTTCCGGCAAACAAACGGGCCTTAGTAAAACTGAATGATGGATTTTCTTAGCATTGAATCTTTACTTCCATGAGCTATAAATTTGTTTCATTTTTGTGCTGCAAACTGACTGCGTCATTTAATAATTGTGAGGTGTTAAATTATGCATCTCATATTAATGTTATTTGCTTGGCACTGAAAATGTATTGCTCGCAAACTTTGTTTTCAAAATTGATATATCTGCCTTTCTTAACTACAAATGAAAAATAAATATTCTGAGTGTTTGGTTCTTTCGACAGTGGGCGAGTTGAATTCCGTGACTTCTTGAGGGTTATGAGACTAAGAAGTTGCACTGTGTCAGAAGAGGTTAGTTACACCAAAATGTAGTTGCCTATGTTTGAATCATCTTTGCGATTTACCTACTTGTGTGGTGTTTTTTTGTTTCTTTTCTAATTTGCAAATCATTTCTTTTAAAAAAAAAAGGTTTGTAGAATGTGTAAATTTTGGGGAACAGTGACCATATCAAACTTAATGGTGTCAAAATGGATTGTCGTGTCATAAACGTGCTATGTGATCTATATTCCACATGATTATATGATATAAATGCAACAAAAATGATAATCGTGTCCATAATTATTATTAAAGGCACACGGCGCAGTAAGGCACAAGGGGATCCTGGTTATTAATGTTTGTTTAAGCGTTTGTTACTATTTGTATACATGCATTAGCATAATAATTGTATACGAAGGCGAACACAATTCTGTTTGTATAAACATAGTACAAACCTAGTAGTGATAGTACGAAGTACAGATATTGTGGAATCAATCAAATATCAATTCTCAATTCTATTTGTACACTTGTGTAATAATTGAATTCAAACACGATTCTATTTATACAAACATAGTATAAAGTACAAACACAGTGGCATAAATCAAATATCAATTGACAATTTAGAATCAGAGCACTAGAACTAAACAGTAAACAGAACCGGAAGTTTATTAGATCATTGTGTTGTCAGTTGTGCGGCTCTGACTCTTACTCTTCCAATTCAAATGTGTATCTTTCGTTTTCTTTCTTTGTTTATTGTTTATTTTGGACCCTTCGATGTGTCTAATCCAAGGGTGAACATAAACCAACAATAAAACACCTTAAAAAAACCTAAATACATACATATGCCATCGAGGCTCGCCTCTGATCTCTATTAGCACGTACCAAGGTGAGTGTGCCCTCCATGGATGGTAGTGAGGTGCTAGGCCTGGAGCCTTGTGCGCAATGCGGCTTTGGCACGCCATTAATAATTATGATCATGTCCAACGGGTCGTGCCAGGCGGATTCTCTGTTATATATCTTGTCATGTAATAAATTGATAGCCCTAATCAAACTGCAGGTGCTAAACTTAAATTGCACTGCACTTTCTTAATTTACGAACTTTTATTGGATTGCAGATATTTGCATTCATTGATGTGGAAAAGAAAGGATCAATCACATTTAAGCAGGTGATTTACCCTATCTTCTTTTTAGCTTGTTCGAATGAAGATTTTTAATCCTCCGTGTCTGCTTTTATTTAAAACGTATTTACTTGTCAAATCAATATGCGATCGTCATATAGGGGTAAATTTGTACGGATTGCAGTACTGACTAGCCTTTACCTTTTCTCATTAAATATACAAGTGGTCCGCGATACATGTTGAGGGAGAGTTGATTGTGGTAATTTTTTGCTTGCAGTTCTTGTATGTATCAGCTTATGTCATGAAGCAGTCTTTATTCAGGCAAGCCTGTGAACTAGCATTTACCAAATGCAGTGCCGGAGAAGATGATCTAATTTCAAAAGAACGTGTATGTTTCTCGTTGTTTTCGTTACCTCTATATGTTACCTTTCTTACTTAGGCGAATCCTGACCCGTTCTGGTTTCTTACTTCTATTTGGACCAGTTTGGAGATGCTATTAGACATGCAATTCCTGAACTCGATGACGACAAGGTAATTGATCCCTGCACCATTTCACTGTAATTGGACTAAATATAGCGCACAACGCTTACAGATCCTGCATTACCGATAACATGCAGATTCTCGAGCTGTTTAAGTTATTTGGAGCAGATGCTGGAGGAAATGTCAGCAAGGATAACTTCTTGTCTTGCCTAAGAAAGAATCCGCTGCTGATAGCACTGTTTTCACCATTTTTGGTACACCAAAACTCGTT
Source organism: Euphorbia lathyris (assembly GCF_963576675.1). Classification (NCBI taxonomy): domain Eukaryota; kingdom Viridiplantae; phylum Streptophyta; class Magnoliopsida; order Malpighiales; family Euphorbiaceae; genus Euphorbia; species Euphorbia lathyris. The sequence goes on from NC_088911.1 coordinate 5,321,283, forward strand.
CGGAGCCAGCGATATGGTGTTGGAGGAGATCGTGTGATCCATGGATATGCATTGCTGCTGGTTGGGTTCTGGTGGTGGTATGTAGAATTCATATTCCTTACTTTTTTTGGAGAGAGATAGAAAGAGAGAAAAAAGAGAAAAGGGAAAAGGGTATTTTTGACCTTCACCGCTCCGATATAGTTCTGATAAACCCAGCTTGGCATTCATTTGTAATTCTAATAGTGATTACTGATTAGGTGGTTCTTAACTTATATAATGAACATTCCAGTTTTTAGGAAATGAAATGAGATATGCATTTTGGGTGTGAAGAATTGCTCACAGACATTCTTTTTCAGTGGCGTTTTTGCGTTCCGTATCTGTACCTGTATCCGCTCTGGTTTTCGGTTCCATTTCTGTTTGAAGGTTATGTTTAGAACTAACGTTTTCCGGGGTTCATTTCAGTTTATGTGTTGTTTTTGTCCGTGTCCATGCAAACATAGCTAAAACATAGTCTGGGCTGGGCCTAGCATAGGCCAGAAGTGCGACCGCCTAGGGTCAAGGTTGAGAGAGGACCAAATTTTTTTTAGGTATATATATGGTACATTTTTTTTTATGAATAATATGAAATTTCATGCCTAATTTTTTTTTTTATCATTTATTAGAATACATTTTGAACCTTTACTTACAAAAATAATATGAGATTTCTGTGCAGAAGTCATATTTTGATGCTCAACTTTCCTAAGTTTTTTTTTTTTTATCAAGTTCCCCTAGTTAGGGTCCATTTGGTTCACCTGTTTGCTGTTACTGATGGATAGCAAATATTAATTGTTTTTTTATGTTAAAACAGTATCTTTTTCGAATTTTTACTGAACATGTATTCTGTTTAGAATTAAAAGGTAAAAAAACAGTTCTAGAAAATGTTTCTAAATTAGAAATGGAAAAATAGTATGTTAGATTTTGTTTGTTTGTTTTTATTATTATTGTTGATTAATTTTTTTTATATATTTTAAATTGATACATTGAGTATATTAGATTATCAGAAAATTACTTTTGAATTGAAATTGGGTTAAAAAAACCTACTGTTTAATTTATTTGTGTATAAAATTGTATTTTAACAATCTAAAATTAGTTTTTTATATTTCTTTTTATATGCATGTAGTAACAGAAAAACTATAAAATCTCATTTCAAATCAAAAAAAAATGTAGCTTTATCTATCGATGAAAGATTAGGTAACTTACACTTCGCTACTAATTTTGATGGTACAACCACTAAATTTTAAAATATAACAAAAACAGTATAATCACTGAATTTCAAAATATAACAAAAAAAATGCTAGTACACCTTTAAACATAACTACTAAATTAATAATTAATAATTAATTTGGTTTAATTGGTTAAAAGCTTCAATTTAAGCTATAAATTTTGATTTCGTGTTGTAGTGTGTACATCAAAAGGATTAGTTATGAGAGAATTTAACTAAAAGGTGTTTCACTAGTCTTGAATTGATACTATATATATATATATATATATATATATATATATATATATATATATATATATATATATATATATATATATATATACGGGTTTAGATATAATTGATATTTGAAATATCTGATATGATAGTTAAATAAGTCAAACCGTTTTTTTTTTTTTTTGTAATTTTTGGTAACGTATGATTAAAATTGATCTTACTTGAAAATATTAAAATTAAATTTAGATCATTTCGTACATTAGAATAAATCTGCACTTCACCGAAAACGTTAAAGGTTAAACTTGTCATTTTATTTATTTAATAAGACAATTTACTTTAAACTGTAAGTGAGACATCTTTCCAAAAACGTCCAAGAGCTGTCTTCTCAAACATCATATTTTCCCACATTTGAATTATGCCTTCCAAATATTTTAATAGGATAATAACAGATTTGTATTGATAATTATGGTAACTTTGAAATTAAATCTTCATTAATTATGACCTATGATCTTCTAAACTAATAATAATAATAAAGTTTATTAGGCAAACCGCGAACTTTACATGTTTTATGGATGAAGTTCCTAATCAATTAATTTTCCATATTGAACCCTTAGGGTCCGTTTGGTATGCCGTAATGCAATGTAATGTAATCAAAGTCGTAATGTAATCAAAATTGTAATGTAATAGAATGGAATAGTGATTCTATTACCATATTTGGTTGATAATTATGATGGAATGTAATAATCATTACAATACGTATACTAATCATAAAATTTTATTTACATAATTAAAATCAACGAAAAACATGAAAACGTGAAAAGCACGAAAAATGTGAAAAATCGAATCGAAATCAATAAATTAGTATATAGTTTTTCGTTTTTTCATATATTTTTTTTACATTTTTTTTGTTTCTTTTAATTTTCATTTTCAACATTTTTCACCGTTTTTTTAATTTCCATTTTGCAACATTTGTAACATTTTTCTATTTTCTCCTTTTCTCCGGTTTTTGTTTTTTTTTTCATTTTTCGCATTTTTTTGGTTTTTGGTTTTTGTTTTTTTTTCATTTTTCTTGTTTTCAATTTTTATGTTTTTCTACCTTTTGCGTTTTTTACAAGAATGAGAGGTAAGATTGAGATGTGGGATTTGAAAAATGAGAGGTTAGATGATAATGTAATGAGAATTCAAATTATTTTTGTATGTAATGGGGATTACAAAATTTCTTCAATAAAATTTAACTCAAGGTTTTCTCATTTCATTACAATGAAATTGTAACATGCAACCAAACATGGTAATGAGCCTTCAATGTAATGATCATTCCATTATGAAGGTCATTACATCTTACCAAACGGGACCTTAATCATTGATTCTGTTATGAATTCGGCTCTTATTTAACTTTTTCATCGAGTTAGGGCGGCAAACATTGTTAGGGTGATTCTACTTATTGACGTGGACAAATAAAAATAAGAGTTTATTGACTAGGATAGATAGAGAATAAAAAGTAACAAGAAATTACATAAATTAATTTCCAATAGGTTCTTCCAAACTCGATCTTCTCTCCCGTTTTGTGATTTTCAGCATTAGAATCGTCAAATCAATCTTCAGTTTTCCCAAACTTGATGGAAAAGTTAAATAAGGACCAAATCCATAACAAAATCAATGATGAAGAGCTTAATGTAGAAAAATAATTGATCAGGGAGCTTAATCCTTAAAATTCATGCTTTTTGCCTTATTATTATTATTAGCTATGGCTTGTTGCAACACATCCTCTTGCGTTGAGTTTTAACTTGAGAAGTCATGTTTAATACAACTTAACTATTAATTGCAAAATTATATTTATACTTCAAAGGTGGAGTTAACGAACAATAAAATTAAATATAAATGTCCAAAATTTTCAATTGAATCCCTCTCATCCATGTATGTCCTTCTAATTTTCTGGCATTTTTGTTTTCTCCACTTTCTTCACTCGGTCAGGCCCCTGCTTTCTGCCTATCCCCGTGTCCTGTCATTTTGCAGTACCATAGACCCAAATGCCCTTCTAAGCATAATATCAGAAACGCTCTACCGTTACACTTACGGAGGATACCCGAACGACCAATGACGGAATCAGGAATCCATACCTGAAGGGCTAATTTTAGACCTACAGTTGGAGATAATTTTTCAAAATCCAGTCCATTAGAGCTGGACAAAAAAAAAATTTGTCTCTACCATGCTAAAACTTCATCGTTAAGTGTGTCAACGTGAAAATAGTAAAAATATTTAATTTCCTAAAAGGTCAATGCTAATTTCTTAAAAATAATAACATTTTTACACGTTTTATTTTTAGTTATAATTTTTATAAATTTAATTCTGAAATTAAGTTATTTAAGTATTAAAAGTAAGAAATTGAATTTTTTTTTTTATAGAAAAAAAAATATAATAAAAATGAGTTTAGTGTTATTGAAAATAAAGAGTCCATACAAATAATAATAATAATGTTATCATTTCTAATTCAATTTTTATAATTATTTGGAAAACAAAGTAATTAATAATGGTAACGTATTTCTATAATTATTTAAAAAATAAAGTTCAAATAAATACAAACTGTTGAAAAATCAATTTAATAAAAATGATTTCAAAATTGTTATAAAAATAAAAAAGTCTATACTATAATTATTTGGAAAATAAAAATTCAAATAGATAAAAACTTGGGATCTTATTTGAGATTGCCTTCAGCAGTTGGGAGAAGTCGCACCTCTACATTTTCCTACATAGTGGACAGATTGAGAAAGAAGCTGAGAGTATGGCAAGGGAAGAGAAATTCACAAGGTAGAAAAGGGACTCTGATCAAAGTAGTGGCTCAGTCACTTCCATCCTATATTATACAGGTTTCCTCTCTACCTACAGCTATATGTGATAAAAAATAGAAGTCCTGCTTAACAGGTACTGGTGGGGGCGTGGTGTAAAATAGAAAGCATGGAAATAGCTCTGCATGCGTAAGGAATGGGGGGGGGGGGGGGCACTTGAATTTTAGATGCTTTCAGGAATTCAATCTTGATTTTCTAGGCAAACAAGCATGGAAATTTATTACCCAACCTGAGACTCTGGTATCCCGTATTTTCAAAGCAAGGTATTTTCCCAATTCAGACTTCGGGGAGGCACTTTTGGGTTATAACCCGAGTGCAATATGCTCCAGTATTTTCAAAAGTAGTGTGTTGATTACTGTAGGTACCTGGAATCAGATCTGAATGGTAGAAGTACTTGGATTTGGCAGGATTTATGGATTGATTCAGAATCGGACGCCCCTAGCTGATTGGTCGTACCAAATGAAGAGTGGACAGTCGACAAGTTGATTCAAAATGGTCAGTGGAATACCGATATACTTACTGAATTATTTTCATTGGAGGATCGGATGTGTATCTTACGCATCCCGATTTCCATGCGTGAAGCCGAAGATAAATTATGTTGGTGGTGGGAGAGGAGAGATAATTACAATGTTAAAACATATTACTATGCTTCGGTATCATCTTATCTGAAGCCCCGGAGGAGACGTGTAGAGCCCCCTAGAGTAAGCTATGGTAGATATCTTGTCCACCGAAAGTCAAAAACTTCCTTTGACATGCAACCTGGAACATTCTAACAACAAATGATAATCTTTGAGTTCGGCAGGTAAATGTTGATTCTATTTGTCTGTTATGCTTACATGGTATTGAATCTTCTTCACATATCTTCCTTGTTTGCCCGATTAGAACTGCTACCGGGAACTAGCCGCTAATCGCAGGCTTCAGATCGAGTCTGACTGAGATAAATTTCGAACAGTGGTTGTAGATCACTCTACACAACAGCTCTCTCACCAAAGCAGGTAACTGGGCTACGATGGCGTGGTTTGTCTGGCACGGTCGAAACCAACTTATACGGGAGAGATGACAGTTCAATCTGCAAGACATCGCAATACGCGCTACTTGATTTATAGATTCGTGGAGACAGGCACAAGATTGCTGCTACACGACAATACAATTAAATCCGACAATCCAAACCAGACACCAGTTCCCACCGACAGAAGGAATTAAGGTAAACTTTGATGCCTCGGTCAGAATAAGAGAAGATAGAATTAGAGCTGGAGCTGTTATACGAGATTTTGATAAGTTGTTTATTATTGCTCATTTTGCTTCATTGATGGGAACCTTCCAGTCGACTTTGGCAGAGGCAATCTCTTACCGGGAAGCACTTAGTTGGATCAAGCACTAAGGTGACAATGTAGTCAGTATGGAGATAGATTCACAGTTGGTTATCAATTCTTTAAGATGATGAGGATGATTGCACGGGTCTTAGGCTTGTTTTGGTGGACTGTCCCGGCCTCGCCAAGATCATCCTAGATTATAGTTTTCATTTTATTCACAGAAACGGCTGCAAGATTGGGATTCCACGCCTCATCATTCATTGTAACTCCTTCTATCCCATATTCTCTTGTAAGCCTAGTGGCTATTGATTAATTAATATTAAAAAAAACGTGGGATAAGGTGCAAAAATATCTCTTACGTTTACATTTAGGAGAAATTTTACTCGTAACGTATAAAATGGTGTAATTTTACCCATAATATTCACAAGTTGGACCAATTGAAGAAATTATTCATCAATTTGTCTTCCCGGTCATGAATCTTATCATCTATACTTCACATTTGAGTCATTTTATCACTCATAAGTAATAGATCACAAACATATGATTAAATGTGAAAAAAATTAAAAATACTCTATTTTGTACATATTGGAAAAAATTCCAATATTTCACCGAATTTAAAAATATTAATCTTCAATTCTATTATTAAATCACAAAAAATATTAATTTTTTTTAAATCAATTTTTGGTGTAGAATAATGAACAAAATAATTGTGTCTTATAATAATATCTAAAATTGACCCAACTTGCCAACATTAAAGATAAAATTACACCTACTTGTAAACATTACAGTTTCTTTACCCACTATTAATATCACTCGATCGTCTAAAGCGTTATCCAGTAAAATCAACATACATAAACAGGAACACATCTACAATTCCTTATAGTGAAGGTACGCTTCTATCTATTTTCCTTTTTATCCATCTTAGACTCTAAGCATGTTTTTCCGCTTTAATTTTTTGGTAAATTTCGTTGTCGGGTTCTTTTTGGGTGCACGGGTTTTCGTTTTTCTTGGTTCTTACGATCTTCCTTCTTCTCTACAACTCCCGTTGCTTCTTAAAGTGTTATACATAGTCTCCAATGCTTAACATTGTACGAAACATTAGAGACAAAGACTCTAACTTTGCTTCAACCTTAGTGGGTGTTTTTTTAGCTTTTCGAATAAGCGTTTAGCGTTTCACTCCAAACCGCAGGAAATATAGCATTTGGTTTAGGTTTATATAAACACAACGTTTAGCATTTTCTCTGGAAACCGCAGCGTTTTGGAGCTTTTCACGAAAGCTCCTTTTTTTAGTTTTGCATGAACATCTATTTGTAGTTATTTGTTATTGACAAAATTATCCTTCTTATTTCCATAAAATATTTTTAAACATGTGTGTATTAGACATTTTAAATCCGAACAGCAACAATAATTAAGCTTTAGAAGATAACGTCTCTCCCGCTGGAGTGTTTTCCTGTCTTCTCCATGTGAGTTGCCCTAACCCTAACCAAGCTTTTCAATTCTCTTAGTCCGATTCTCCAATCACCAACTATCCCCAAAACACCGCCCGCTGCCTCCCTTCAGAGAGTAAACCAGGTAATCACCATGGACGCCAAAAACGACATAACGAATGAATATGCGGACCTGCATATAGATGAATCAGGTGAAACTAGCCTGGTTTTGGCAGACGAACTCCTCCTCCCACCAGATACAACGCCGCAATTCTTTGTTATTGGACAATTCCAATCAGCCTGTAACATCCACTTTGACTCCATGCAATCGACGCTAGCCGCAATCTGGCGGCCGGTAAAAGGCGTGACAGTAACAGAAACTGAGATTGGAGGCAGATACCTTTTTCAGTTCTATCACGAACTTGACATGGCTAGGGTTTTGAACGATGGCCCATGGACCTTCAATCAGAATGTCATGATAGTTCAACAACTGAACACCTCGGAACAAGCATCACAAGTGGAATTGCACAACCTAATAATCTGGATACAGGTTTATGATATGCCCATTGATTTTCAGACAGAAGCAGCCTGCAAGGCACTGGGAAATAACCTGGGACACTTTATCGAGGCAGATCATAAAAACTTTACAGGGATGAGAAGGTGCTACTTGAGGATCAAGGTATCCATTGACATACGCAGAAGCCTTAAGCTGGGTCAGTTCCTACAAAGAAGAGGAGGTACGAAATTCTGGGTATCCTTCAAATATGAGAGGCTTCCCCAATTCTGCTTCTACTGCGGCATAAAAGGCCATGTGGATAAATTCTGTAATGCACTCTTTGATGACAAGGATAACCCAACAGAACGAAAATACGACAGCTTCTTAAGGGCCCAGATGCGTAAAACAGGAATTCAGGAGGGTAAAGCTTGGCTCAGGAAACCTATGGAGGATGTCGACGACATCTATTGCGATTCCGAGAGCGAATCCGGGGCTGCGGAGGGAGTTTTAATGAATGAAGGGCGAATTTTTGGAGTCCCCTCAGGAGCATCAAAGCCAATGACAGCAGTAGCACAGTTTATGGATGAAGGTGTCAATATTGACCCGAAAAGGAAGAGAGTAGTAAGGGGTAACATGGATGTTGATGTAGACTGCACCGCACAGCTCAAAAGCGGGAATGAGACGGGACCTGAGAGCCAGGCCCGTCAGGGATTATGAGCCTCATAAGCTGGAACTGCCGGGGTCTGGGCAACCCACGGACAGTGAACGTCCTAAGGGACTTGGTGCGCGCCCACAAGCCTTTGATTCTTTTCCTTATGGAAACAAAGGCGGCTAAAGAGCGAATAAGGACAATTTGTAGACAACTTGGTTTTGATGAATGGCATGCAATTGACAGTAGAGGTCTAGGAGGGGGTGTGGCTCTCCTGTGGAAGAAAAGCGTCACAGTTACAATAACAAATTCGACAGACAATTTCATTGATGCACAGATAGTGGGTAACCGAATGATGAATTGGAGGTTAACAGGGTTCTACGGCTACCCGAAACGCAGTAGAAGAGGGGAATCTTGGGAATTACTCCGTTCTCTAGCTTCCTCGCCCAACCAACCATGGTGTTGCATCGGAGATTTTAACGATCTCCTAAGACAATCTGAGAAGAAGGGGGGTAACAGGCATCCAAATCGATTATTGGAGGGGTTTCAGCTAATTGTTGAGGAATGTGGATTGTTCAGTCTGGCAATGCAAGGCTACCCCTTTACTTGGGAAACTGGTAGAGGAACCACACACTGGATTGAGGAATGCCTTGATCGTGCCCTTGTTAATCGACCGTGGAGAGAAAAATTTCCGAATGCAAAACTTCACAATCTAATTACGACATGCTCTGATCACACGACAATCTTGTTAAAAATTAAAGTTTGGATCCAAGTAGCCCACTCGAGAAGATTTCAGTTTGAGAACACCTGGGTCAGGGATGATCAATGTGGTACAGTAATCGAACATGCATGGAATCAGGTGGACATCACCACCATTGAACAAAAAATTGTCATCTGTACCGCGGCATTACAGCAGTGGAGCAGAACTTGTCAGGGCAATTTCAGCAGAACAATTAAACAGCTGCGTGGTCAAGTCGCAAGGCTAAAAAATCGAGCAGATGAGCTCGGGATCAGGCTGTTCCGCCAAGCTTCTGAAGAATATAACAAGGTCCTCTCGCATCAGGAGGATTTTTGGTGACAAAGAGCTAAACTATTTTAGCTAAGTGAGGGTGACTCTAATACTCGGTACTTCCATGAGTACGCGTCTGCCAGAACACGAAACAACACAGTGAATGAATTGATCAACGACGAGGGGGTCAAATGCAGTTGGGGTTCAGGACTTGACAAACTGCTGGTGAGCTACTTTCAGGATGTCTTTACAAGTCGAGGTAGCGAAGCCAGGGAGATTCTTGAGGGCGTGAATGTGTCTGTATCGGAAGCAGATAACAGGTATTTGACAAGGCCTTTCAATGCAAAAGAAGTTCGAGTTGCCTGTTTTGCAATGCATCCGGACAAAAGCCCGGGGCCGGACGGCCTAAATCCAGCGTTTTATCAGAGATTCTGGAGTATTGTAGGACCTGATGTTGCCTCTGCCTGTTTAAATCATCTCAACTCATCCACTATTCCAACTCAGCTGAACGAGACACTCATAATGCTTATTCCCAAGAAGCAACACGCAACACGGGTAACGGATCTTCGACCCATAGCTTTATGCAATGTGTTATTTAAGATCATATCGAAAATGCTTGCTAACAGGTTCAAAAAGGTCCTTCCTAAAGTTATCTCTGACAACCAAAGTGCCTTTCTATCCGGACGATCTATTTCAGATAATATAATAATTGCATTTGAGATGATACACAAATTGAAATTGTCAAAAGGAACGGGAATGGCAGCTCTCAAGTTAGACATGAGCAAGGCGTATGATAGAGTTGAATGGGGCTTTCTGAGTAGTATGCTTCAGAAAATGGGATTTCATCCTCAATGGATCAGGTGGATGATGATGTGTGTCACCTCCGTGTCATACAAAATTTTACATAATGGGCAAACCGGTGATACAATTATTCCATCTCGAGGGCTTCGCCAAGGGGATCCGATTTCTCCATTTTTATTTCTAATCTGTGCAGAGGGCCTTTCAGTAATTCTGAAAGTTAAAGAGAGAGCAGGTCTAATACATGGGTGCTCAGTGGTGAGATCAGCCCCCAGTATCTCGCATTTGTTCTTCGCCGATGACAGCTTCCTCTTCTTCAAAGCCAAACTTAACGAAGCTGAAACTATTCTCCAATGTCTGAAAGTTTACGAAGCAGCATTCGGGCAAAAAATAAATTACCAAAAATCCGCCTTGCTGTTTAGTAAAGGGGCGACCAATGTGGTAAAACAATCAGTAACCCTTCTGCTTGGTGTGACAGAAACTGATGATCTAGGCATGTATTTGGGAGCTCCAATCATTGTCGACAGAAGCAAAGCACAGGCATTTGGATATCTAAAGGACCGGATCTGGAATCGCATCAACAATTGGAAAGAAAAATTCCTTTCCCGTGCGGGTAAGGAGATTTTAATCAAAGCTGTCTTACAATCGATTCCTACGTTTATGATAGCTCCCATTTATATAGGGTTTTTAGGATTAATTTAGTTTGTTTTCCCTTTGTTTCTATTTAATTTCAGTATCGTTTTATTACTTTTTAGTTAAAATTAGTAATTTCCTTTATTTATGGTATTTTTGGTGTTTTCAGGGATTTTCAGGGACCTTTCGTGCATTTCCGAACCAGACCCAAGCCTATTGGAGCATTTTCGGATCATTCAGGGACCATTAGAGCACTTTTGGGATTCGTCAGGGACCATTAGAGCACTTTTCGGAAGTCCAGGGACCTAAACAAATAAAAGCCGGAGCCATAGTTCCTCAAATAGGACCTGTCTCGGCGAGACATCACCTGTCTCGTCGAGACAGGCTCTCGTCTCGTCGAGACAGGCCTTGTCTCGACGAGACGAGGCGGGGGAAGGCGCGCCTGCGCCTTCCCCTTTGCTGAAATTCGCGGATCAAGGCCCTAAAAGCCCATTTAACACTTTGTAAATGCCATTTTTACCCCTGAGGCATTAGGGTTTCCTCCCTAACTCTATAAATAGGGAGCTAAACCTAATCCTTGAAGGGGGATTAACCATTTAATAAATTAGAGAGCCGCTAGGGTTTTCTCTCCTCCAAAATGTAGATTTATATTTTTAGATTAGATTTCCTGCTTTTTAGATTAGGTTTATTTTCTATTTTGTCTTTTCTTTCAAGAACAATTGATAGGAGAAGTTCTTCATCTTCTATTTTTGTAATCAGAATCGGCAAAACGGGTTTTGGATTTCTATCTCTTTCCCTTTTATCTTTTGTGATTATATTTAATTGAAGCTTTTTCCATTATTCCTTTTATCCTTTTTGCTAAGATTAGTTTGTCTATGAATTAATCCCCATCCAATTTGGGATGGGGATGAAATTGATTGTATGAATATGTGTGACTAGGGATCTAAGACCTTTGATTGATCAGTTTATGCATGCTTAATGCCTAGAAATTGTTAGGAACAGGATTTATGCTAGAATGAACATTGATAATGATCAACTAGCCTGTTTATGTATATAATGTGCTTAATGCCTGTGACCCTGACATTAAATAGGATTATAGATAGATGAGAACCTGACCACGGAATCATCTATACCGAATTTGTATTAACCTGACTTCGCTAGAGACCACTAGGAATGAGGCTTTGTGGCTGGGCTACGGCTTTAGCCTTAGTTGTCAATAAACCTAATGCTTTGCATGACCTAGGGTATATGCCTAATCAAGCCGTCACCCGAATGCATGTAAATAGGAAGGACAATTCTGATCAAATTAGTCTTTCACTTAGGACAATTACCTTCAATCATTGGTAAAACATAAATCTGAACTCCCTAAACCCATACATAGGATTTAATCAAAGGATTCCTCAGCCTAGATTGTGCCAACCATTAATTCACCTTCAACCCTGTCAATTGTTCCCTTTATTTCGTTATCTTAATTGCTTTTAATTCAATTAGTTTGTTATTCAAAAACTCAACATTTATCCAACCCTCTAAACAATTAGATCATTCTAGGCAGATTTACTAGTTGTAACGAATAGTCTTTGTGGTTCGATCTCGTGCTTAGCACAATATTACTTGTTGCGATAGGATACACGTGTCCTATTAAATGCTATATACTTTACGAGCATCAGTTTATCATGAGTATTTTTTTGATGACGGAACAATTTTGTGATGAGATCAACAAAATGTTGAATCGGTTCTGGTGGAGAGGATCTGATGACTCTAACTCGGGTATTCACTGGAAGCGGTGGAGTCGACTATGCGTCCCGAAGAGCCAAGGAGGCATGGGCTTTCGTGATATAAAACAATTCAATGTCGCATTATTAGCTAAACAAGGGTGGCGTATAATATAGAATCCTAACTCGTTACTGGCGAGGGTCCTTAAAGCGAAGTATTTTCCTCATCATGCTTTTCAGGAAGCAGTATTAAGCCACAATCCTTCGTATGTATGGCGCAGCTTGTTGGCAGGGAGAGATCTGATTTTGAAAGGGATTAGAAGCAAAGTGGGCAGCGGCCAAACAATTTCGATTAGGGACAGCCCTTGGCTACCCGACTCACGAAATCCAAAACCAACAAGTCAAATAAATGTTGCATTCCAAACAGGTATGGTACAGGACCTTTTGGAAGAAGATGGTAGCTGGAATAAAGAGTTAATACAGACACGATTCAACGAACGGGATCAGAGACTCATCTTCTCCATTCCGCGGGGATTATCAACAAGAGAGGATGGCTGGTTTTGGAGACCTGACAATAAAGGAATTTATTCGGTCAGAAGTGGATACCGGTTAGCAAATGAAGATAGGCGGGTTGAGGGGCCGCAGGCACCAGTAGATTGGAATCGTATATGGCATTTTACAGCAGCTCCCAAAATCCGCAACTGCACCTGGAGGCTGTTTTCAGGCTGTCTACCGACAATGCACAACTTGGTGGTGCGACATAGCCTTCATCCAAACTTATGCCCGATGTGGAAGCTACCAGATGAAACTGAACATCATTTGTTCGCTGTGTGTGAGACGTCGAGGCGGGTCTAGGAGATATGGTTTCGGGATCGGAGGATGGATCAAGTTAGTGACTTCCTAGAATGGTTTGGAAACAGGGTGAAGGATGGTGATATTGATGAAGTGAGTGGCTTAGCAGTGGTTGTTTGGCAAATTTGGAAACACAGGAATGAAATTGTTTGGAAAGGCAGTAAATCCAGTCCATTGAAGATTGTGTTCCTGATACATCAGGAAATTCAAGGCTGGAGAGATGCGCAAAATTTACACATTCAGCGAAGAGATGGATGTGTACCGCCCCCAATTAAATGGCAACGGCCAGCTGAAGGGTTCCTTGCTTGTGATGTGGACGCAAGAGTATTTACGGAAGCAGGGTACTGCTCGACGGGTTTCATTCTTCGAGACAGGGAGGGCACTGTTCTTTTTGCGTACCATGGTGCTGTGACTGGTTTTATTGAACCGGCTCTAGCAGAAGCTATTGCGGTGAAAGAAGCACTATCCTGGATTAAGTCCGATGGGCTTAGTAGAATTGAAGTACGAACTGATTGTCTATCAGTTGTTCAAGAGCTGCAGGCTTCAATAACTAATAATTCTTACTTCTCGGATATTATTTCATTTTGTTTAGATATAATTCAAGAGCTAGAACTAGTTTCCGTCTCTTTCGTTAAATGTTCAGCAAATTCAGCAGCTCATTGCTTGGCAAGAGCGGTTGTTTCGGAGTCTGTTCGTGGAGAGTGGGCATGTTCACCTCCATTCCTATTTGATATTCTTTTGGCCGATTCGGCAAGTTAATAATATTCTTTAATTCTTTCCAAAAAAAAAATCCGAACAGCAACAGTTCAATATAATTTTACCAAACACTAATAATTAAACAACTAATAATAAACAGCTAACCACTTACTGCAACGGCAAATAACTAACAGCAACCGCAACAGCTATTAGCTAACAGCGGGACCAAACATCCTTAATCTCACACATGAAAAACGATTTTCTTAAGTGAAAAAGATTTTTCCCCACTTTTCAGAACCCACCTAATTATTGTCAATTTCACCTTATTTCAGCCACTTTTTATATTAATATTTATATGAATATTCATGCGAAGATATATAAATTTCGTCAAATAATGATATTCATAACGAATTTATATGATTGTATAGTATAATATATCTATGATTATTATGTTTTCGTCATACAATAATTGTTAAAAAAATGATTATATTTAGACTTAATACATTATTTGTCACTGAATTTGTTCAAAAAGTTTGATTGACCTCCTAAACTTTCAAAGTGTTTCGATAGCTCCTTTAACTTATACTCCCTTCATTCCATTATATAGGTCATTCTAGCAAATTAGTTTTTTCCCTAAATATAAGTCATTCTAGGATTCCAATGCTCATTGCCCAATAGTGACATGAGAGAGAATTATTTTTTGTATTGGTACATGTGTTTTTTAATATTCCAATGCTTATTGCCCAATAGTGACATGGGAGAGAATTTTTTTTAGTTAACCAATATATTTCTTAATTTGTGTGAAATACCCTAGAATGACTTATATAATGGAATGGAGGGAGTTTATAATCAATTAATTCACTCGGTTGTAAAAAAATAGGCTTAATACATCCAAAAAGCTTGATTGGCCCCCTGAACTTTCAAAGTGTCTCAATAGCCCTTTCAACTTGTATAAAATATTCAGTTAGCCCATTGAACTTGCGTAAAATGTAATCATTCAATCACTCGGTTGCAAAAAAAAAAAAAAGTAAATTAAATGCGGAAAATATATTCCATGCATCTTAGAATGTTATTACATAATTCAAAATTAGATTAAAAAGGAAGTTATTACTTGTTCAACTATAAAACTTATCTTCGGTAATATTAAAACCGTATACCTCTGATATTAGTCCTTTTACTTTTTTTTAAGACGTGTGCAATACATCTTCCACATTTAACTTATTTTTTTGCAACCGAGTGATCAATTGATTACATTTTGCGCAAGTTCAGTGGGCTAACTGAACATTTTATGTAAGTTGAAGGGCCTATCGGGACACTATGAAAGTTCAGATGGTCAATCAAGCTTTTTGGACAAGTTCAGGTGACAAATGATGTATTAAGCCTATTAAAAAATAAGTTCTTACTTTTTCAACTATAAAACTTTTTCTTCTCTGATATTAGAATTGCATACTCTGACCTTGGTCGTTTTCCTTTTTAAATGTGTGCAACATATTTTCCGCATTTAATTTACTTTTTTACAACCGAGTGGTTAATTGATTATATTTTACACAAGTTTAGGGGGTTAATTGAATATTTTATGCAAGTTCAATGGCTAGTGAAACACTTTGGAAGTTCAGGAGATCAATCAAACTTTCTAAATAAGTTCAGAGAACAAATGATGTACTAAGCTTTATATATATGCGTGTGAAAGTAATGATTATGATGGTTATTTTACATTACACAATATGAGAAAATAATGATAAATATGAATTATTGTATAAATAGGATTCATTATTGTATATTATTTGGTTCTACTTTTTTTAATCTTTTAATCTTATACAATCTTAAGATACAACTTTTTATACTTTCTGTTTTTAAGGTTTTGTAAATGTTACGTGGGAAGCGAAGAGTGTTTGTTAGAACAGATATTGGAGATGAGATAGGGATAAAAAAAAACAAGAGATAAGTTATCTCATGTTTGTTTGAAAGATAGAAGAGTAAGACGGATGGGGGGATAAGCTTCTTATCCCTCAAATCCTATACCCATGAGGGGGTGAGATAAGCTCCTGCAATTTTAATAGGATGGAAAAGTCCATCTTATCCCCCAATTCAATGTTATATAGTTTAAATAAGGTTAAAATAGTAAAATGTATTATTTTATCCACATCCCTATCGCACATACCAAACATTGAATAATAATTCTCGACTATCATATTTTTATCCTTATCTCAACCATTTATCCTTATCTATGTCCCAACCTTTATCTCTATCTCTATCCCAATAGAATACCAAACGCTCCGCGAGCGTATTGGAACCACACTCCAATTTTCTTACCCGTTTGAAAATAATACACAACTTCTTCCTTTCGGTGTTGTAGCCAAATGGAAGAAACAATTTTATTTTCAACAATATTTTATAAAACATAATATTTTCCAACAAGAAAACGAGGCTTATATGTTTAATGTGTGTTTTTTAGTTTAAAGTTGGTATTTTCTTTATTAGAAGGTTGGAATTATAAAAAAAATGTTAAAACGAATGCAATTAAGTACAAATTTGGATTCAAGATCGTTCTGGAGCCGTTCTCGATCTGAGCAATTCTCAAGCCGAGATGGTGTTTTTTCTCTTGAGCTCGAGACCCAAATTTTCGTGGTCGTCCTCATTCATTTCGAGTTGAATCAAGCTCAATCTCAGTTTGGCTTGTTAACACGTAATGACTTACCGATAGATAGAGATAATAACTGGTAGGATATCAACCCTACTCTTATTTTTACATGTTTACCATAGGTATTGCATATCCATTTACCGGTTAAAAATATATCTTAAATTACTTTATTTACATAGCAAATTCTAATTAGAAAATAATCCACCAAAAAATATCATAAATCTCAAATAATCAAACTAATTATATATTAAAAAAACAAATCAACTAATTTTAATAAATACATAAATCAAACTATAAATTTAATTTAATAAATATATTCAATTTTAACAAAGAAATTCAAAATGTAAGTTCAAATAAATATAATATATGATTCAAATCATAAATTTATTTATAATTATAAATAATAAAATATAGGGATAACATAACGTTTTAAGAAAAATGCAGATTTAGCATTAACGTATGAAATGGTACAAATTTAACTCTAAGGTTTTCAAAAAAGATATTTGACTGGTACTTCAATGTCACTTAAGATCTTCCAAATATCAATTATGTCTAAAATATTTAATATATTACTAACAAAATTACAATTTTTTTATTAAAATGCTAAAAATTAAATATGCTACATATAAATTAATCACACTTTTTTTTATCAAACTGTCTAAAATATTTATTGTACGAATCATCTTCAATTTGTCGATAAATTTGTTTGAAATGTCTGATGCGACAGTTAAAGAGTTTTTTCTAATTTTCGGTAACTCAGTGCTAAATTTGATCTTAGTTGAAAATATTAGAATTAAATTTGAACCCCATTTAAAACATTAAGATTAAATTTGACCTTTATTCCTAATATATATATAAATTAAAAATCAATTGAGCCAATTTACAAAGTTTCAAGCTGGGCTTAAAAAATTAAGCTTGGCTGGCTAATGTCTCGAACCAAGGTTAAATTGTTTACGAGACACTCAAATTAAGGGCAAATTATGCTTTTAGCTATCAGGACCGATCCTGAGATTTTAGAGGTCCGTGGGCGAATTACCAAATGGGACCCTAATAAATAAGTGAAAATAATAATAAAAAAAAGTAAAAAAGTAAATTGTATAAAAGAAGATTACTTAAAAATGACACTTTCTTGTTACATTTAACAAAATATCTAATAAAAGCATTTTGTATTGCTTTAAGTACCCAATTTCTTATACAAAATGATGTCTATGAGTATTTCTTAAATTTAATAAATTATGCAATAGTTCTAATAGATTTTATGCTCTTTACGATACAAAGCATGATAACAGAAAAATAAAAAAACTAAATTTGAAAATCACATCATTTAACGAGGTTTAGCGCCTAAGTTCTTGAAATTTGAAGATTTTGATACGTTTTTTCCAAACTTCTTTTGAAGATCGAGTAAATCAGAATGTGATAGAGTTTCTCAAAGACAATAAAAAAGGCTATTAGTAATTGGAAGTTTCACAGTGAGGTGATTAGAAAACAAAATTGATTATATAGCTGGTGAATTGAGAAGATGAACTGAGGATGTAGGATAATATTACTGTTTAATATTCTTTGGGATTGGAGTGTGATTGAAAAAGGGAGAGATAAATTGTAAATTTTTGTTGGGATTGATAGGTGGGAAAGATGATTATAGAAATACTTTGAGATAAATTAGAGAATTGATGCCCAAAGTTTTTATTAGGAAATTTGGAAAAAATAGGGTAAAGGCTATGCTTATTTTGTTTTTGACAAAGTAAGTCTTATTTTGTGTGTTTTCACCATTGGATTAGTTTTATACTCCATCATCCAATGGTGAAAACACACCAAGTAATGGTACTTTATCAAAAACAAAGTAACCATAGAAGGCACCGATAAAATAGGAAATTTAGAAAGACTATTTAATAACCGATGTCAACGTTTTTATTTGGAAAAACTAATTTGGAAAGAATCTATTTCAACGTTTTCAATCAACTATAATTTTTTTTTTTGAATTTAATCAAGTATAATTTAATAGGTACTAATACATTATTATAATTGGGGCCATTCTCATCCTTGGGCCCTGGCAGTCGCCCCTCCTGCCCATACTCAGTGACGGGCCTGATAGCCACTGAACTTTAATTCTTAATGGTATAACTACTAAATTTTACACTTTTTAATATTGATAGTCACTCAACTTTAACTAACTCATCAAAATGACCGTTAACGACCTCAAAATGAAAATATTCAAGAATTAAAGTTGTTCAGAACGATATTTACCATGAAACGATATTTTTTATTTTGCAAAATCACATTTTTTTGAGCTTTCTCTCTAAAAATTCACTCTCTCCTAACATAAAACACCTAAAGGACCTCAAAACGAAAATTTTCAAGAATTAAAGTTACTCAGTATATCATTAACTCTTCAACTATTTTATTTCTACGCCATCAACGGTGGTTTTGAATGGTCACCGGTGTTAAAAAATGTAAAATTCAGTGGCAAATACCGTCAAGACTTGAAGTTCAGTGGTCACAATATTAAAATGGATAAAATTCAATGGCCATAAGTGTAATTTACCATATATATATATATATTTATATATTTATTTATTTATATAGTGGTCCTTGGTATGTCCTTGTTGACAAATGTACAATCAACACGTAGAAACATGGGAGGCCCATCAGTGACATCATATGAAATTCCAAAATAATGATTGGCCCAATGTTTCTCAAAAATAGGCTGGGCCTAGTGGCCCACATCTCAGCCTAACTATTAGTTAGGTAATTATTAATTGATAATTCTTATATACTTTTTATGAAATATTTTTCATCTGTTTCTAAGAAAATACGTAGTCAATAATATATAATTTTTGTTTTTTTTGGTTTAATACATTATTTGCACTCTGAATTTATCTAAAAAGCTTAATTGATTCTCTGAATTTTTAAAGTGTCTCGATAATTCCATCAACTTGCATAAAATGTAATCAATTAATCATTCGGTTGCAAAAGAGTATGCTACATGCGGAAGGTATATTACACACACCTTAGAAAAGTAAAACAACCAAAGTCGGGTATCTCATTCTAATATTAGAGAAGATAGGTTTTACATTTAAGCAGGTAATAACTTCTCTTTTAATATGTTTTAATTCATTTTCTAAATTATGTAATAAAATTTTAAAGTGCGTGCAATACATCTTTCGTATACATCTTACTTTTTTTGCAACCGATTGATTAATTGATTACATTTTACGCAAGTTGAGAGAGCTTTTGAAATACTTTGAAAGTTCAGGGGTCAATCAAATTTTTTAGACAAATTTAAGGGTCAAATGATGTATTAAGTTTTTTTTTTTTTTAAGCAAGGTCTACTTGGTTTGATTGCATAAATAAAATTCTGAAAATTATAAGAAAATACCAGCCACATTTTGATTTAACACTTAAAATTTTAATATTAGACGTCTTTTATTTGTCGGAAAATATTGTGCAAAAAAATATTTTTCTAATTTTTCTATGTTGGTTTTTTTTAAGGAAATAATTCAAAAGAAAATTTTAGATTAATCAACAGAAAAATAATTCAAAAGAAAATTTTATATTAGTCAACAGGAAAATTTATAAAAAATTTAAGTAAACGTGTTATCGTTTTAAAAGGTTAAAACATTTTTCTCAACTTTTGTAATGTTACTATATTCCTTCTTACTCTTTTAAAAATAGTAGTTATACACTATTTTTTTCGTTTTTTGGTGTCGTCACCAAATACCAAAAAATATTTTATTTAAAAAAAAATTCTTATCCAATATTTTTTTTACAAATAAATTGACATAGGTTACGAGTTCTTATATTAAACATCTGATCTTTCATGTCATTTGGAGGACTCTCAATTCATATTTGATACGTGTATTATAACCTCACTTAATAATTAAAATAGTGGAGCTTTTTATAATAATTGTGAGTCCATATTACATGTGTCAAAGTATGTGTGGAAGGTCCCCCGTTTAACATAAAAAACCGGATGCTTCTAATAATTTCTTCTAGATTATAGTAATGTTCATATCAACCTTAATGATTAGATAAATTTAATTATTTACGGTTAGATTAAGATTTATTAATTTTAAGTCTTAAAATGTTTTGAATCTCGATATTAGATTCCGATAAGACTAGATTTAAATGTCTTTGTTTGGAACCGTACTTCATGAGAAACACATGTTCTATTGAAAGAAAACAAAAGTCAAGGAATGACTACGTGGAAGCTCCATAGGCATATGTTAAAAATAAATATAAATTGTAAAATTAAATCATCTAGAAGGCTTATTTGACATGAAGTAGAAAATGAAAATCAATTATTATAATAGATGAAGGTAGATTCATACATATATACATACATATACGTATATGGATATAAACTCAGGTTATTAAGTTACTTCTTGTATCGTGAAAATTTTGTTAAGATAAATATAGCGAAAGAACGAAATCTGCAATTTCGTATTACCGAACACACAGAACTCTAGTGTTATACACTCGTAAAAGATATATAACATTTCAACGAATATGTATCAGATCTGGTAGATAATTTTTTCAATGGATAATTATTCAACGAAAACTTCTCTTTTGAAACCTTTTTGAGCCACAGTAGATAATTTTTTCCTTTTTAATCACAAAGGCCGAAGGAGTGTGGCAACGAATCAAGCCAAGCATCTCGTTGTAAGACCACTGTTTTTTTGTAGGATTGAATGAGTGTAGCTCCCTCATTTTCCCTAGAACAAGGGGAAGAGATAAGGGGGCATGGAGGGGGCCAGACCTCCGGCTGCCGGAACCACCCCTACCATGGATGGTTTCGGCCCCCTCAGCCTTTGGAACTACTTTTATTATGGATGATTTCGACTCCACTGTTTTTTATAAATTAAAGCTCAGACTGGTTAGTAAACTCATTGAGTTTGAATTTAATTACAAAATCCAGCTTGATTAATATATGATAGGCGGTAAATTTCTCTAAATTTATTCAAAACCACTCAATTTTACTTTTATAGTCCAAATCTAGCTTAATTTTGAGAAGTTTTATATTGGTATGTAAAAATTGGTTCTTAACCACTCAAATGATAACATGTATATATACGGAAAAAAAATTGAGCAAGTTCGATTTAACAAAAAAATGTTTTTACACACAAACGTTTAAAATTACCCCCTCAACAGACCAATCATATATTCGCACTAAAACTTAGGGTATTAGCAAGGTTCCATGAATCAGGATTGCAGGGGGTTTTGTTCCATTTGGTAGCGAATGGAAACTCTTGCGGGTATGGATTTTCAGGGCTGGGAGTATTCAGTTTCATCCAAAACCACTTTGGTTTAAACGATTTAATGCTCTAAACTCTTTTATGTAGGAAGGGACGATGTTGAGGGCTGACAGACCAATAAATCATATATTCGTGTGATTTCTTATTAGGGTGCCAGCAAAACTGAAACAAAGGTCCAGTTATGTTCACACCCAAATCAGCACATACCTTTTTAAAGGAAAGTAATTCAATCCAAGCGTTTGGTGTAATCTGGCAAGGGCTTAGGTTAATCTCATTTAAAACGACAATGATTTCTCATGGCAAAGAAAATTGCATATCCCATTGAAGATACTGGATAAAAATTCCTAGGGTATTTGCAGGTGGATGGGTAGCTTTTACTATTCGGTAGGAAGACTCACAATCATTTGCTCTAGCATAGGATGTAGAGCAATAGTGTCATTTACATTGGTTTGAGTTAAGGTTGAAAAGGAACAGTCAAGTTCACTTTTCGAGCTTTTGCAAGAGTCTTTTTAGGGGTTTTCAAGGATGTAGAAGTAGAGGTTTCTTGAAGTTTGGAAGAGGTAGCTTTTCGTGATTTTGGAGCCATAGTGCAAAATTAAACTAAAAAGAAATGAAGGAAAATAAAAGGAGGAAGCATGAAACATACAGAAATTGCAGGGAAGAAGATGAAGCCAAGCGCAAATAGGAAAGCCACACTTGTTCAAAGATATAGGGGTTGAGAAAGATGAAGACTAAGAGGCAGGATGTGTCCGTAATTATTACCTATTCTTTTGATCTTCTAAAAAAACAAGGGTAATAATTACACTTACCGAAATGACGGCAGCCAGGTGAGCTAGAAGACACGTTAAGAATAAAGGATGGGCCTCTAAAACAATAGTTGAGTTCATCTTTACGAAAATAAAATAACCAATGCCTTAAAGAGCTTTCATAAATCCAATCGGGGGACATCTGATATCTTATGGAATAAAGGCTTAGGTCTGGACACGTGTACCAATAAGATATCTAAGGCATAAATCATAACCAACTGGATACGTGGACCAATAGCAAGGCTAGATTTCAAAGATACGTTCATAATCTTGATGGACATCTGATATCTTATGGAATAAAGTCTTAGGTCTCGACACGTGTACCAATTAGACATGTTCATGGGCTGGGCTCGGTCGGACTCGGGTCGGACCTATCCGGGCTTTATATATAATTATCTTGTCCAAACCCAACCCAGCCCACCTATATTTATATCGGGCTCGAGCCGGACTGAGTTTGACTATAAAAAGTAATTCCCAAGCTCGGCCCAACCCACCCATCTAATATGTTAATATTAAAAAAATATTTTTTTTCTAATGTAATTATTTTAGGACTTCAGAGTAATTTAATTTTAGAATACACCATCAAATTTAGTAACAGGAGTAAACTTTTTTTTTTAAATACCACGCACACATATATATAATTAAAAATATTACTATATAATATAAAATCGGGTCGAACCGGGCTCACTTGGGATTTTGAGAGCAATCCCAAGCCCAACCCATTTTATGCGCGGGCTTGGACCGGGTCAGGCCAAAGATCAAATATGAATGTCCACATCAGTCAACCCATGAAAGACGGGCCTGAGCGGGTTGGGCGGGCCAACAGACTCATGAACATGTCTAGTACCAATAAGATGTCTAAGGCATAAATCATAAT
This sequence comes from Euphorbia lathyris, assembly GCF_963576675.1. NCBI lineage: Eukaryota > Viridiplantae > Streptophyta > Magnoliopsida > Malpighiales > Euphorbiaceae > Euphorbia > Euphorbia lathyris. The sequence continues at coordinate 5,344,740 of NC_088911.1, forward strand.
TAACTGAACACGTGGACCAGTAACAACGCTAGATTCCAAAGATACGCTCATAATTCTGATGTTGCACTAATACGGAAAAGGAAAAGGAATACGATGCATAAGCCAATCAATCACTCACACATAGAAAGGTTATTCAGTAACATGTATATTTTGGTTGTCTATGAATAGCTCATCTTTAGATATTATAAGATATGTAATAATTTACCAAACACTTTGCTTTTAAATTTCACTATTTTTTCGAAGTAACTTTCCGACTTAAGCATCAAAGAGGGGATGTCGTATTCCGACCTTTCCTAACTCTCATTTTGTTTAAGTAATTCTAGTTCAGCCTAATCGTTACATTTCGTGGATTAAGAGACATAACCAACTAATTGAAATTGAAAGATATATATAATAGAGTTTTGTTAGGAAACTAAATTATTCAAAAATTACAAATACAAAAACTAATTAAGAATGAAATTAAAATACAAAAACCATGGTGTAGAAAAATAAAACAAAAATAATAATTTATGGTTTGACTATTTATGAAGTTAAATAGTTGTTTGAAGGTCTAATGCATCACCAGCTTTCTGAATTTGTCCATAAAAATAGATTGATTTTTAAATTTTACAAGTGTTTCACCAGCTTCTTGAACTTGATTATTTCATATCTAGGAGTTCGTGATAAGAAATAATCAAGTTCAAAGAACCGGTGAAACACTTGCAAAGTTTAGAAAGCCAATATATTTTTATAGGAAAATCCAATGAACGTATTAGACCTTCTTTAAAAATTTAAAGACTCGAATATAATTTATGTCTATATAATAAATAATAATCACATTATCAAAGCAACATGCGTTTTTTTTTCTATGTATGTTTGGTTGGACAAAACAATAGTATGGAATGAAAATGGTAATGGGAATGAGTAATTACCAGCTCCCTGAACTTGTCTAAAATAGTAGATTGGCTTTCTGAACTTTGCAAGTGTCTCACCAGCTTCTTAAACTTGCTTAATTCGTATCACCAACTTCCTAAACTTGTCCATAAAAGTATATTAGCTTCCTGAACTTTGCAAGTGTCTCATCAGCTCTCTAAACTTGATTATTCTGTAACAACTAAATACAAAAATTTATTAAATCTAAATTCTAAAAATACGTTTTCATTTATTCGAGAGGTAATTTTTTCGTTTCTCCTACCTTTCAACCTAATATAAGAGTTAGTGTTGCAGGTTTGAGAGATTCAATGGATGAAGATCGTGAATTAGTATTATGGTTTTTGTATTTAGTTGTTACAGAATAAACAAGTTTGGGGAGTTTGTGAGACACTTGTAAAGTTGAGGGAGCTAATCTACTTTTATGGACAAGTTTAGGGAGCTGATGATACGAAATAAGCAAGTTTAGGGAGCTGGTGAGACACTTACAAAGTTCAGGGAGCCAATCTACTATTTTAGATAAGTTCAGGGAGCTGGCAATGTATTAGGCCAAGAAAATATAATATGAAAGGCCTAATACATCACCAGCTCCATGAACTTGTCCAAAATAGTAGATTGACTCCCTGAACTTTGTAAGTGTCTCAACAGCTCCCTAAACTTGCTTATTTCGTATCACCATCTCTTTAAACTTGTCCATAAAAGTATATTAACTCCATAAATTTTGCAAGTGTCTCACTAACTCCCTAAACTTGCTTATTCTGTAACAACTAAATACAAAAACTTATTAAACTTAAATTCTAAAAATACGTTTTTTCGTCTCTTCTACCTTTCAACATATTATAAGAGTTAGTGTTGCAGGTTTGAGAGATTGAATGGACAATGGTCGTGAACTAGTATTATGGTTTTTGGGGAGTTTGTGAGACACTTGTAAAGTTCAGAGAATTAATCTATTTTTATGGACAAGTTTAGGGAGGCGATGATACAAAATAAGCAAGTTTAGAGAGCTGGTGAGACACTTACAAAATTTAAAGAGCCAATTTATTATCCGGATAAGTTTAGAAAAATAAGTCCAGGAACTCGTGATATATTAGGCCAAGAAAATATAATATGAAATGATAATCATATCACCTAACTTATAGGAATCAACAATCTCTCCCACGTTTTTTCTAGTTAGTTTTCTTCACAAATTAATATTTTCTTTTTCTTTTCAACCACGTTTTTTCTAATTTGTCCTTTGAACCATGATTTTGAATCAGGAAGTTTATTATTATTATATTATTATAAACTTTTGTATTAATTTCGATTCCGGTTATTAGAAAACCATAGCTTAACGGCCAATTATAAATTAAACCAAATAAAATAATTAAATAATCATTCCGATTTCGGTTTCATCCAATTCTAATTTCGAAATATGAACCAAACACTCCCTAAATTTGTTCAACTTACCTTTATACTTTAAATTAGTCCTCGTTAGCTATTTTTACTTGTAATTTTCAAATAATTGAACTCTTAATTAATAATATTTCTTGTAAACTTGACTAACACTGTTTATCTTATAATGAAGTTAACATGTCACATCATTAAGTCAGCATGTCACGTCAATAAAAGTTAATATTTTATTATGCCACATAAATAAAGTCAACAAGTCAACTTGATATGTTACTGAAATCAACATGTCACGTTACTAAAAACTAATACCATTAATCACGGTGGTTTTCACCTGGTCAGTGACTGACCAAGTAAATTTGGTCAGTAATCATTAGATCTATAAGGTGTAAATCTAAGCCTTAAGATGCTTTTAATCTCCACAACATGATTTTAATAAGCTCTGATCTAATTGTGACTGACCAAATCTACTTGATCAGTCACTGACCAGGTGAAAATTATTGCCATTAATCATATTATTGTTTTTATTTTGATAACTTCATAAAGCGAATGACTTTTTTTTTGTTTGCAAAAAAAATCATACTATTCAATTTACAAATCGATGAAATTATATTTTTGTTATATTTTTTCTTATTTTTTGTTAACTTGTTTACCCAAAAAAAAAATATCAATAAATAATAGAAAAAGTAAGTTTACCTGATTTGTAAATACAGTTTTCGTGGTTTAAAAGTTTGCAAACATGGATTTAGTATTTTGTGCAGTTTACAAACTTAGTCGTTATATAAAAAATTATTGTCGTGACTATTTACCCCAAAATGAAGCGATTATAAGCAATTAAAAAATTTGACTTTGCAAATTACTCAAAATACAAGATCCACTTTGCAAACTAACCAAACCACAAGTATTGTTTGATTGAAAAATTGACTCACATATCTTTTAATTTAACTACAAATTTCATAAAGCACAAAATCCCACTTTCTAAACTTTTAAACCACAAAAAATGTCTTTATAAATCGGTCAAACCACAATATTTATTATCGATTGTTATTCACCACCTTTTTACTTATCACCGCCACCCATTTGACGTTTTTGCCCTTTTCATTTTTTTTCAACCAAAACTTCTCATTCTCTCTCTAATCTCTCCAAAAATCACAAACCCCTACACGAGAATCATAACGGAAAATTACGGCAAATTTACTGGAAATTTACGTTTTTTTATTAATTTTTTTTATCGAAAACATGAGTTCCATCTCCGAATTTGGAGACGAAACTCGGCATCTGCCTACTAGGTGGATCCCCACCAAGGCCAAATACGAGTATAAAAAAAATTCTAAATCGTCCATTTTTGGAGTTCTCATGTCCACTTTTTACCTCGTTTTCGAAATCGTCCATTTCCGAAGTTCTCGGGTCCATTTTTTTTAGAATTTCGGTTTTGCTCGAGAGAGAGAGAATTTTTAGTTTTTAGTCAAAATAAAATAAGAAGGATAACATTATCAAATAGGAGACGGTGATAAGTAAAACAGGAACGGTGAATAGCAATACTCTATTTATTTTTATACTTTTCTCAAAACTAATTAAGATAAAATTGAAAAAAAAAACTTGTGGTATGAAGTCAACTTTCTCTCCAATTTATTTACTTTTGGAGTAAATCAAGCCACGTATACTTGTTTAATTTTGTACTTTGTACTAAAAAAATAAAGGGTAAATTACATTATGATACCTAAACTTATACATACTTTCTTATAATTTTTGAACTTCAAAATCTAACATCACAAACCCTTAAGATTTACAATTTACTAATATAATGACCCTTTATTACCATTGAGCACGTCAAAATGACTGTTGACAACGTTAAAATAGAAATTCCAAAAATTAGAGCTGTTTAGACCATTTCTAATCGATTTCATCATTTTTGCTACATCAAATTGTACTTTTTTCATTTTCTATCTCTGTTTTGATATTGCTACAGTATTTTTGCTCCAACTCATTTCCTCATTTCTTCTCTCCAAACACAAAATTTCTTTTAAATAATAATATTATATAACAAAATATACAATAACTGTATTTATATAAAAAATGGCTTAATACATCATTTGCTCCTTGAATTAGTCCAAAAAATTTGATTGATCCAAGAACTTTCAAATTATCCCGAAAGCCCCCTCAACTTGCATAAAAAGTTTAGTTAGTCCCCTAAACTTCCATAAAATGTACTCAATTGATCATTCGGTTGCAAAAAAAAAAGTTAAAAGCGGAAGATATATTGCATGAGTCTTAAAAAAAAGTAAAACGACAAAAATCGGGATATGCAGTTCTAATATTAGAGAATACAAGTTTTATAGTTGGACAAGTAATAACTTTCTTTTTAATTTATTTTTGAATTATTTAATAACATTCTAAGATGCGTGGAATACATATTCTGCATTTAACTTACTTTTTTTTGCGACCGACTGATTAATTGATTATATTTTACGCAAATTCAGGGGACTAACTGAATATTTTATGCAAGTTGAGGGAGCTATCAGGACGCTTTGAAAGTTGAGGCGGTCAATCAAGTTTTTTGGATAAGTTCAGGGGCAAATAACGTATTAAGCCTATAAAAAAGTAAACAAAAAAGTAAGAAAATAATAATAAAAGATTATTTGATGTTGTATCAAATTTTTTTGATGCAATGTCAAATTTGATGGAGGAAAACCGTATTCATCAAAATGAGAATACGGTTTGATGGTGGGTTAGAGAGCCAGCCATCATCAAATCTCTTTTCCAACATCAATTTGATGGTGGGCTGGAGATGATCTTATAATCATATTTCTCATGAAATTGCAATTTTAGATTTTTTTAATTACTATTTTCAAAGTTTTTTCTCTCTAAATATTAATGTTCTTTCTTTCAGCTAAATAACACTTAAATCACTATCAGACAAAAAATTTAAAAATTAAAGTTAATTAGAATATCATTTCCATCAGATTTATAATTGAGGGTTACATGTTAACATTAGGTATAAAGTGCAAAATTAATGGGTCATAATGTTAAGTTTTGAAATTTAAAAACCATAATTAAAGTAAATAAAAAGTTTAGGGGCCCTTTTCAAAAAAAAAAAGTTTAGGGGCCATCAAGGCCGGTCCTACAATTTAGAGGCTCTAGGCAAAATAAACAATAAGAGTCCTTTTAATATTAAATTTACAATTTAGGGCCCTAGTAGAAATTACAGGAAACAATTACACTTTCTCCTACAAACATCTTCTGTAGGAATCTCCTACATAACGTAAAATGTTATATGAGATTTTTGGAGGAAAGATTTCCTCCATAACTCACCTACAAATAATTGTTTCGCCTACGCATTTATTTGTAGGAGTTAAATAATAATAATAATAATAATAATAATATATACTTTATATATTTATTTTTTCTCCTTATTTTAGAAAACTTTTTCTCTAATTATTTACATAGGTATTATTATTTTTTTTAGATTTATTGTTATCATTGATATTGTTTTTGTTACTTTTTAGTATTAAATTTTAAATTGATTTTTATTCATGTCATTACATAAATTAATTTTTAATTTTCAAATTTAATCAAATTAAGGTAATAAAATGAAACTTTTTTTAAAATGAGGTAATAAAATGAAACTTACATTCTTACCTTAACTATCCATATCATTTATATATTAAAAATATATTAAAAGAGATTACAGTGGTAAAATTACAAAGGTGGGAATTGAACCCATGTCTTTTTAGTTAGAGAATAAGGTAATATCATTCTGCTACTTTAAATTTATCTACTTTTTAACGTCGGTGGCCACTCAACTTTAACTAGCTCCTCAAAATGACCCTTAACGACCTCAAAATGCAAATATTCACGAATTAAAATTGTCCAGAATGACATTTACCATGAAAGCACATTTTTTTTATTTTCTAAAATCACCTTTTTCGGAGCTTCCTCTCTCTAAAATTCACTCTCTCTTCTAACCATACAACGCCTAAATGATTTCAAAATAAAAAAATTTCAATTAAATTTCCTTAGAATATCATTAACTCTTTGAATTTTTTATACTGAGGCCATCAACGGTCGTTTTTAGGCATTGAGTAGTCACTGATGTTAAAAAGTGTAAAGTTCAGTGGTCATACCGTTAAAAATTGAAGTTCAGTGGTCATGGGTATAATTTACCCCAAATCGAATTTTACCTATTTTAACATTGTGGCTACTGAACTTCAATTCTTAACGGTATAACTACTGAACTTTACACTTTTTAACACTGATAGCCACTCAACGTCTCAAAACGACCGTTGATGGCATCAAAAAAAAAATTCAAAGAGTTAATGATATTATAAAGAACTTTAATTTTTTGAAAATTTTCGTTTTGATGTAATTTAGGTGTTGTTTGGTTAGAAGAGATAGTGAATTTTTAGAGAGATAAAGTTTCAAAAAAAGGTGATTTTGAAAAATAAAAATTGTATTTTCATGGTAAATATCATTCTGAACAACTTTAATTCTTGAATATTTTCATTTTGAAGTCAGTAACGATCATTTTAAGTAATTAGTTAAAATTGAGTAGTCGTCAATGTTAAAAAGTGTAAAATTCAATGGTCATACCGTTAATAATTGAATTTCAGTGATAACAATGTTAAAATAGATAAAATTCAGTATCTATGAGTGTAATTCACCCTTTCGGTTTGTATAAAAAAACTGATATGTATCGATCTGTAAAAACGTGGAGTCACGTGGTATTTATTTGAAATTAACGCTATTATTTATTTATTTATTTGAAAGTGTAAGATAGTATTATTTTATATCTTATTCTATAAATTAAATAAATAAATAAAAAGAATGGTGGTCCAGTGAAACAGAAGTGGTCCCGCAGACACCGTAACCTTAACTTTTCCAAGTTGAGCTGATACAGAAGTTAATGGGGGACCACACATACCACCAAACGAGGAAATAGCACCAACGACCAAAAACTCCATCCAATGTCCATAAAAACTCTCAACACGTGTCAGATGCCCACACGACCCCCCTTTCTTTTTCAATTAAATATTCATTTTGTTTTTTAACTAAAAACTAACATCATTTTATTAGCAACTTGTGCATCCTTGTTGTCACAATGCCTAAATTACATCAAGGGTAACTTTTTAATCAATTTCAAAAAAACAATCACCTATAAGTAAGGCTGACCTGATCAAACACGGTTCGTCATAATGTTAACGAATTCAAGCCGAACTTCAAATTTGGTTTAAATTCAAATTTGTGTTTTGGTTCGGCTCTTTTAGAAGTTTGTTTATTTACAAGCCGACTCGTTTATCTTGTCCATGAGTTTAGCTTAGGGGTGTGCATCGGTACAAAACCGAACCGAAAAAACTGAATACCGAAATGATCAAAATAATTCAAACCGATACCGAACCGAATAATAGGTAAAACCGAATTAAAACCAAACCGAAATATATGGTTCGGTTCGGTTTAAACCGAACAAACCGAATTAAGTTAAAAATAACAAATAACAAATAAAAATCACTATATTTTCTCATTAAATTTACCTCAACAACAATAAAAATTGAAATATTTCCAAAATATATCTATATTGAGTTATTATCTCAACAATAATAAAAAAAAAAAAGTAAACTTGTATAATCAAATATATGTGTATATATATATACAAACATAAAATATGTGTAATTCGGTGCGGTTCGGTTTTTTTACATTTTCTGTCAAACCGAACCAAACCGAACCGAACCGAATACCGAAATGCACTTAAAATTGAAACCGATGCCAAATTGAATTGTTAAAAAAACGAACCGAAAAACCGAATTCATTCGGTTCGGTATGCGGTTTACACCGAACCGATGCACACCCCTAGTTTAGCTTGTGGGCTGCTCATTTATTTTTTTCCACGAGGTTTGCTCGCGAGCAACTCGGTAAGCATGTTCATGAACAACTTTGTTTATTGTGTTTACGAATGAAATAATTTCAAATAAAACAGTAGCATGTTTACCAAATGAAATAATATAATTTTACATGCATAAACATTAAGTGTCTCATTTTAATCATTAAATAAAAAATAGTGCGAGGAGAGGGAGGTGGAAATAAAAAGATTGAAAGGAGGAAAAGTGAATCTTAAATCCATTGCATATCCTGTTAACCTAATTTATATTTTAGTATAATATGAAATAAAAGAATTTTGGAATAAGTCATATATCAAATTATAATCATTGAATATAAGATAATATTCGAGATTATTCATGAGCGTATTCATGAGCTTTTATCGAGCTTGTTCACGAGACGTTATCGAGACGATTCGTGAAAATTATAATCGAGCTTGTTTATGAACTTGTTCATGAGCCTATAACTGAGCCTGCTCGTGAGCTTTTGACCCGAGTTTTGCCTTGTTGAAGCTCGGTTCGTTTATAAATCGAGCTTTAAAGGTCGAGCTGAGCTTTTATCGAGTCGACTACACTGCTCATAAGCGGCTTGGCTCAGATATAGCCTTACCGGTAACATTAAGCCGAATCACTCCAAAGGCCATAGCAAAGGTTTAAAGTAAAATCGAAACTCGAACCTGACAAATAGAGATCCATCTCCTTACAACTCGAACCAACCCTCGTTGGCTCACCGAATTTTATTCCAATAAGGTTATAACTTCATTTTTTATTTCAATAAAATTATTCTAACCAATTCATACAGAAAAAATTCCTAGAATAATGATGTAATAATCATGTTGGAAAGAACATTTGAATTATATTATAAGGATAGATGCACTCCAGTGTTGAATTTCTTGATCGATGAAGCGAGCAGACCTCGTCAATACGTGTTACACAAACGATGCATCAAACGAACATGTAAGTGAATAAGGACCAGGTTCCTCAAGCAGGAAGCCGGCGACGAATCTATCTATAAATGTCATAAATATAGCTAATCTTTTTCGAAGGGTACAGATCAGCGTAAACTGACTTGTGTACACTCGGACTTTCTATTATATATAACATGACGTTCAAATATCAATCACGTATATTTCACGTGACAGATAGTTATTTTAATCAATATTTCATCACTAAAATTAGTGTCAAATTGTTAAAAGTTGATAAGGAAACTGCAACATATTATTCGATGTCATTGTAATGTCAGCCAACGAAAAGTTTGAATGAAGGTCATGATTTTTGCCGATGGAATTGCATTTCGAGTAGATCTGGGCATGGACCGGTGAGTCCGCCCGGCCCTCCCAGGCCCATTTAATCGGGTTTGGACACATGAAAATGTTGTCAGGCCCGGTTTGGCCCAAGCCCGTATAAGCCCGTCAAAAACTGGGCGGGTTTGGGCTTTATGAATTTTACATGGGTCCTGATAAGTGTCCAATTCAACGTTCAAATGTCCACTTTAGTGCTAGGTTATTTAATTAATTTGGTGTTATTTTGGGTATTATTGCTTGTTTTGGTTTGATTAGCCTCCACAGGACTCTAATGATTAAAAGGAGCATAATTGGACTTAATTGAAGAAACTTTGGACCAGAAAGGAATTTGGTGCTGAATTAAAGGAGCTGAAACGAAAATGGAGTTAGTCTTGCCTAAGACTAAGGACCTCCGAATCTGCTGATGTTGAAATTGACTAGGACTTTTTCCAACTCGAAAAAGAAGGCAGAAAATCAAGGATTTGAGATTATAGAAAAGATTGTTGATTTAGATAAATATTATTTGGTTACCTAACTTTTAGAAAGGGGTTTTCTCTATAAAAATATCAGAACTTACGCTTTGGAAGAAGAAGTTCTTTTTAGGTTTTATTTTTTAGTATCATTTTGTTCTCTTTTTGAAACAGAAACATGTGTTCTTCCATGGCTATTCGTAGCTAAACTTCTATATTCGGTTAAGGGTTAATTCAAATGAGGTTTTTCTTCATTATCGTGAGACTGTTGTGCTTTAATTATTCTTATTAATCTACCGTTTATTTGTTCATTTTATTTAGGGATTTATTTTCAATTGATTATTCAATCTTCAAATGATAACTGCAGGTCGTTCTTTGAATTGGATTGTCGTACGGCTGAATTGGTAAAGTTAGAGTTTTACCTAAATGAACCAATCATAGTAGCAATCGATAATATAAATTGAGTTAGTTTTGTATTTGAAAGAATAGATTCAGATTTGATAACCTGAGATTGTCATTCATGTGACATTAATACAAAAGTAATTAGGTTTATTCGAGTTGAATGAACAAGTAATTTAGTTTCTAAATCATCGAGGCTGAGTGTCGGTTGGCTAAGGTCAGGTTCTTTTAATTCATCAGGCTGTCAATAGATTAAATCTTGACCGCTGAGGCAGGTGTAGACACCGAGTCGGAGGACCTGTGACGAAAACCTGAAACAAGACGGTCGAAGCGATTGATTCCGGAAGTTTTGAAAAATATATAGAGAATAATAAGCTGAGGAAAATTAACGGCACGGCGCGGGCACACAACGGCATCCCGCACGCGGACGACGATGGTCGAACGCCCGCTTGACGGCTCGAGACGTGCGCGCAGCGTCCGTCGGACGCACCGCGAGTGGCACGCTCTCGACGCCCGAGCAATGCCTGGGACCGCTGGCGGTGCGCGCCCTCGTGGGCCGTTGAGCACACGTGCCTGGCAGCGCGGAGCGCGCGTTCGGCGGCCGCGATGTGCGAGCGTCTGGCTGCGCAGAACGCGCGCTCGGCGGCCACGGAGTGGACGCGTCCGACGGCGCGGGGCACGCCCCGAGGGTCGCCGGGTGGGCACCCAACCGCTTCGGGCGAACGCCCAACGCATCGGGCGGACGCCCGACGAGGGTTGGGCGCGGGCGTCCAACCTCGCGTTGGGCGCTCGCCCAACTCATGTTGGGCGGCCGCCCAACCACAATGGGCGACGCCCAAATTTTTTTGGCCGTCGCCCATTGTTCCGGGATCCGTTTCCCTATATAAGGGCATGGATCCCAAGGTGAAAAAGGGGGGGAGAAAAAAGGAGGAGGAGGCATTTTGGGAAAACTTTCTCACTCTAAACATTTTTAGAGAGAGAGAGTGGATTTTTTTGAGAAAAATATTTTTTTCTCAAAAATTCTAAATTTCCTAAGTTCAATTTTTTACTAAATTTTCATTAAAAAACGGAAGCTCGCGGTTCGTGGAATCAATCGGCTTCGACTGTCAGATACCGAATTAAAGGTATTATCCGAGGACTAGACTCTTTATTTTATTTAATTTATTTCTCTCCTTCTATTTTTTTTTATGCTATAGTTTTTATTCCTTTAGTCATTTATTTATTTTGTCACGTTTTATTTAGTTAGTGTATTTATTTAATTTTCGTTTCGTGTTAGATAAAATTCGGTTTTGTTTGAAAATAAAAAAACCTCGTCTTGATATCCCAATACGAACCGTGATCCGATAAAAAGGTAGTTCGGGTGTCGAAAACGTTGTAATTATAAGTTTCTAATTTAAAAAATATTTCCAAATAACGTTTTAAAATAAAAACATCGTTTTAGGAACTTTCTTTTTCGACTATGATCCATATTTGGTAGTTCGGAAGTCTAAAACGATTGAATTAGATTTAATTTAAAGCTTTTGAACAAATCTGGAAAATATTGGAGTGCTGCTGTAATTTGCCAATTCTGTCACTAAAGGCTGTTTACCGACGGATTTTCCGTCGGTAAATCTGCCAAAAATGTAAAAAATGTCATTTCGGTCCCTTTTTCTTAACTTTTAGACTTTCAATCCTTAGTGTATATATATATATAATTATGTAATATATTCTTTTCAAATTATTTTAGAATCTTAGCATCTATAATTATTTTAGGATATGTGTATATTATTATTTATCCCATTTCACAATATAAATATAAGTATATATATGTATTCTTTTTATTAATTTGGATTATGTTTTAAATATTAGTTATTTAGTATTTTTGGGGGAAATAATTAATATATATTAGCATATGGTATTTGTGGTATTTAAAACTATATTAGTTATGTATATGTATAGTTTTGAAACATTTGGGTTATTTTGGTGATTATTGAATAAAACTATTTTTGGTTAAGAATTATTTCATTAATTATAGGATTTGTTTCCTATTTTCATGTTTTTAAAGTATATATATATATATTGTACTCGTTATTTTTATATACATATAGTTCATTTTGTATTAGCTTTTATTCTCATATTCTATTTTTGATTTTAAATGTATATATGTATGCATAAATTACTTTCTTTATTTTTTTGGGCCTAATCTTATGTCCATATTTCAAGTGGGCTTTGTTTGAATATGGGTGGTGGTTTAAATGGGTTGTTAATATAATTATAATAGTTAGAGAGTCCATTAAATAAGTGGAGAAAATAAATCACAAAAAGAGAGTTTTCAATTAAATTATTTAAGCTAATGAGCTTTCTTAGATTTCTAATGTAGATAAATAGAGTCATTTTTGTTGATATTTCAAATCGTCTTCAAAACACCACGTTTTAAAACCTTAGTCCGTTCCAACGACGGATTAAGCGAACATTGTAATCAAAATCGTTTTCTTTGTTAATAATAGAGTTTTGAACCATTTTCTTAAAGAATTTGTACAAAATAAAATTGACTTGTATGTTTAACCATGTTTTCTTATTAAAAGGCTTTTACTTTAACGTTTTCAATTACTCGAGTCGTTCCAACGGCGATTCGGGTAAGCTTCATCGAACGGGGTTTTAAAACGCACTTAAATCGTTCCAACGGCGATTAAGGTGCGAACCATGTAATAAACATCGTTTTGGGGAAATAAGTTAATGTAGAATAGACACACAACATAACATTTAAAAACGGTTGTAAATAAATTACTTCTTTCTTCCCCCTCTCTGTGTATGTATAAACATAAATGGGTGATTCTTTACTGATGTGGCTTTTCAATATCATATGCTCAAAACGGTTTCTAAAAAGAGAAAGAAAAGGGTTTCAAATGAATTTTAAACTTAAAGAAGTATACGATTAGTCCGTTATCGCCTAACATGCTGAGTAGGAGGCCGGTGGTTCATAACCGGGCGATGTCGGGGTGCCTAGTAGCCTTTCTCCGGAAAGGAGCTAGCCTTCGTACCTAAGTTTCCCGAACCCACACCGGTCTCCCGCAAGGGATCGGTGTTCATTTTCCCATTCGTGGGTGGCGACTCTTCCATATCTCCGAGCTCCGGTCCTACCGAGCAGCTTGATTCCACGATTGGTTGCTTTCGGCGCCAATCACCGCTTACGTCGCCATGAGGTTGTCCACCCCCCGGTCCGCCCGGGAGATTAGGCCGCGGCACCTCGTCTAACAGCAGGATTATTTATTGATTAGGAATTGGTTATTTGCCGTGCTTGACCAGTTTAATATTAAGAAAGAATACTCCAAACCAATCCGGTATGTGTATAAGAGTATTTTATCTGTCTGTGATCGATACTGAGTGAATTACCTACCTACGAACCCCCTTGATCGGATTTTTCCAAACATTGTTTACAAAATCATATTTACTCTTGCTGATTTTATTTTATGTAAAATTCTCTTCACAATTGGTTGAATCTCATAAATCAAAACCTCTTGTTTATTTACTTTGGTTATTTATCAAGTCATTATTGTTTTGAGTCAGTAATATTCCCTTGGGTTCGACCTTTGCTTACCCTTTTTACAAATCCATATTTCGGTCAAGTAAAGTTATATTTATCTTTGGTGGATTCGACACCCATCAGGCCCGGCCCTATAATATATATATATATATATATATATATATATATATATATATATATATATATATATATATATATATATATATAATTATAATAAATAAATATAAATAACTTAAGTTTGGTGTGATATATAATTTATATAAATTATAATATATAAATATAAATATAAATATATTTTTATAAACATTTTAAATTTAATTGTATTTTTTTTAATATATAGATGGGCTTAGACGGGCGGGTTTGGGATTCATATCTTAGGCCTGAACCCGAGCCCGAACCCAACTAAATTTCTAGCGGGCTAGACTAGGCTTGAGCTCGTCACGCTTTATTAAAAGCCCGACAGGCTCAATCCATGCCCAGGTCTAATTTCGAGTGGAAGAAAGGGGAGTATTTAGAATTTCTAATCTATGCAAAAAAGAATTAGACAATGGGGAATGTAAAGTTTTAGTGAAGCAATCTGCCAACTGTTCTACAAAAGCAACAAGAAGTAGAAGAACTTTGTCTTCCCTAATTAATTAGCAATCAATTTCAATATGTTTTATCCTTCCAGGAAAAACTTTATTTTTAGCTATTTGTATAGTAGATAAGTTATCATAAAGTAACAGTGTGGTTGTGGATAATGAAAATGTAAATCTTGGAGTAAATACATCCACCACTGAAGTTCACTGGTTGTTGTTGGCATGGCTCGAGATATTCAACCTGCGATGATGATCTACTAACTGCGCTTTGATTTTTAGATTTCCATGAAATCAATGTATTCCCCAAGAATACACAATAACTAGTTGTAAACTTCATTTTATCTGTTCAATTGGCTGAGTAAGCTTGTAATTGAACTTTTGATGTTGCCGAAAGGAAACTAACTTGTACTAGATTGGGTTTTGATGCGCATTGAGCTAACGCTCAAAAGACTCACTAAAGAATAAGTGTACACCATCGTTATTAAGTAATAATTTGGAGAAGTCTAGGTATCGAATCCACATGATTTATGCAGCAAGTATTGGACTACTCAGTTTCAGATTGTTAGTTAGGTGATGATAAGTGGATTTGAGTTATTTTCTATATTAATCTACTCCTAAGGTGATCCAGAGCAATTGATAATTTCTCAAGAATGATGATGGTGCAATATGATAAGGCAAATATTGAAGCAGCTATCGATTTATGATTATAAGGAATTCAATATGGCATAGATATACCTAAAGATTAAACTGACTTATCCTTCTTAAGTGCTTTAACAGTGATTCCCTTGTAAGGCAGTAACTAGCTCTAAGGGCTCAGAAACTCGGGTTCATTACCGTGGTGTTGTCAATACCTATAGTCTCTGATATAAATGATCGGATTAGACTCACAATATGAACCAGTAGTCAATATTTGGACTTTTGACTCATTTAATCAATATACACTATGCAAACATTAAAGAACTCATAAACATGGAAGCTAAACTGAATTGATATTTGCATTAAAGATGGAAAGACAAAGTCACATGGCTTACAACCAATTCGAAATTTAGAGAGAGATCTATAAAAGTAGACAAGAGTGAGAGGGTAAAAATCCCTTTTGAAACATGTCGACTCAAGCGGTCGTCTTTCCAAACTTGGGGTGGCAACTTGAGAACTTGTAGTTGGTGATGGACGGAGCATTTGTAGATGGACAATGGCAATGGGTAAAGCTCGGATGTATCTTAAGGTGATAGGGGTTTTACAAATATAACTTAGGATGCATTAGAATGAATATCCAAGGTCTTTAAGTAGGCAAAGAAAATAAATGCTAACTATGAAATTCAAATAAAATAAAGTAGCTAGAATATCTATAGGGATTAGAATATGATTCAGGGGAAGAATCATTCAATTTGGACTGATTTGGAGGGCCAGCTCATCGAGCTGGCCTGTTGAAATATGAAAAAGCTTCTCCCTAAGGGCCAGCTCATCAAGCTGGCTCCCAACAGAAGCTGGTCTTTAGTCTCCTGCTTGGTCTTTGGTTGGCTAAAAAATCCCTGAAAAGTCTCCATTGAAATCTAATGTTCACCATAATCTCAAACATAAGCTAAATCACATTTGGGCTGAGATTATGGTGAACTGTGTTTAACGAGTATGATTTAATTTAACTATTGTTTAAAGGTGTGATGTGAAAAGTAATTAAACGAAAGATTTAGTTACGGTTATTTACTCATCTTATGCTAATAAGCCTAATCAAGTAAAAAATTCAACCAAGTAACCTAGCTTTACCTATACTTTAACCGGATATTGCGACTTTGTAGTCTAAGTTACAACTTAGCTTTAGCTTTCACCATAATTCATGCTTTTTAGTAACTTAGAGATTTTGCCTAACCAAGCATCGACATAAGGAATTAGGAATAGAGTTAGTTATTCTAGGCCAGGATTACTATCTTTTTAGGGAAGCTACCGTCTTTATTTTATGTCTTTATTGCAACACTACTTAGTTAAATATCATAGGAGTTAGACATGAGGATCCTAGATCTTAGATTTTCACTTATTCATTAGACAACCTTTATAAATCTTTGTCTTTATTTAACCTTAGTTTTAGAACACATAATTCTAATCACTTTAGCATTCCTTAGTTAATATAGAACTTTAGTCGAGTGGGGAAATTGAAACCTAGTCTATGTCGGATCGATACCCTTCTTAGGAACATTTACTACTTCAAACTGATAGAGTTCATTTGATCTTAGAGGTTAGGTATATTTTATCCCTATCAAGGAGTAGTTGTATTATTAATTATGGTAATAATGCTAAATTCGGTCGTGATAAGTGGATGGAAGACACACCTTTGCCGAATGTTGTCTGCTTGCAGGTATCTGTTGAGCGATTTTCGCAAGTGCACGGTTTCGCTTGTAGTAATAAAAAGATATTGATCCCACATGGAACGTTTTTTCACGAAAACTTATTTTAATACAGTTTAAATTACGTCTTTAGATTTATATTATAGAAAATCGTTTAATTGAATTGGATTGAATTGAATTGAATTAATCAGAATCAGATGAGAAATATATGTTGAAATTTAGAATACAATTTTGTCTGAGATTTGATTACGAGATAGAAACTTTTGTGTTTAAAGTAAGAAAAGTGTAAAACTCATTCGCATTAAGCAAAGAAAACAACTTTAACTTTGGAAAGATTATGGGCATGTAATAAATTGTAAATTTGTTCAATTAACAGGCTTTGAACCATAGAAATCTCTCTAGATCAGAGCAGATTTCTATCTTAATCAAATTGGTATTTATTTCCGATAAGCCGACTCGACGATCATATCTTCCGTAAAAACTAAATCTTTCAAGTGTTCAACTAAGTTTCCTTGTAATTATATGAAATTTAATACGTTTTAATGAAAACACCAGAACCTTACTTCGAATGTAACATCAAAGTAACAACAGAAATATTTATTGAATAAAGTAAACGTTTTATTATAGAATTGTGAATCTTCACAAGTTAACAGAGAAAAATAAACATGGATAGCATTTTAACTAATTTGAGTTCCGGGTTGTCAATCCTTTCCTCAAACTTCGTAGGTTTGTCAGACCCTGAGGCGCTTCAGCCGTTAGTTCTTCTCGTTGAATCTTCAGAATAGAGATTGTCCGATCTACTACCATAATGAGAACTTGTCTTCGAACAATTCTTAATCTAAACTTAATCGCTACTGCGTTTGTAATAATCTAAGAACAATATTGTGTACAACAAGTTTGCTTTACAGAATTGAAAACTAATCTCTGAGTCTTTTCTGACTCAGAATCTCAACATTATATATGCTCTCTAAAATCTTAATTAACCAACTAACATTAAACTCTGAAATCAACTCTCTATTTATAGATGTTGAAGAGTCGTGTTTGAAGGGTCGTGTCCCATGTGAAGAGACGTTTCTATCCACCCGAATAGGCACATTTCTTGAAATTTCGACATGTGAAATCAGTGCTTCAAAGGCTGTTGGTCGTACCGAGATTCTGGAATCTCAATCGCGACCTGGGGAGTGATTTTTTCCTCAGAACGACTTCATCTCCGTGCCTCATTATGGCGTGTCGCGACCGAGATATGGGAATCTCAGTCGCGACACGGGTTGTTCCTCCCGGTCTCGCTCCGTTCCCATCTCCTCTTATTAGTGCGCTGATATTCTCGTACTTTTGGCTCGTAACTTAGGGGTTTTCCTTCGTTTTTGATCCGTTTTAGCTCCTATTTGGATTTAACCAAATATTTAAGTACCTTGCATCAAAGAAACATATATGGACGTAAAAGTACTATAAATGGATATAATTAGCACGATTTCATGACAAAACTGACGTAAATATTAATGATATTTTAGGTATATTTTGGGCTTAACAGTATCGAAGACAGATCTTGAAGTCCGCCTCTGAGTATTGGGAAAAAGCGCGTGGGTGGAGATGGGACCGAATTGGGGTTTTGCTCCCGCTTATGTGCATATTCAAATTAGCTTCGTATGTTATCTTGGGCAATGCTACCGACGTGGATAGATGGTATACGAATGCTACTTCTTCCAGATCATTTTTAGTTAAATTTGCCTATTCTCTACTGACTGATGGTACTGATAATGCAGGAGCTACTGAGTTTGAGTGGAATATAGTGTGGCAGCTTGGTGTTCCAGAACGCATTAGATTCTTTTTTGTGGATGGTTGTTTATAATCGTATAATGACTAATGTGAATAGGGTGCAACGATATATAACAATTGAGGATACTTGTCCATCTTGTGTCTCTCCTGAGACTACCTTACATGTTCTCTGTGATTGGCATCTTGCTATAAATGTACAGAATCTGTTTATTCCCACTTCTTAGCGTGAAGCCTTTTACGAAGGTTCTCTTCAGGATTTTTTGAGAGCTAATATCAATTTGCATTAGGAGTGGAAGATGTTGTCATGGTCGTTGGTTTTTGCAACAACGCATTGGTGGTGGCGCAATACTTAGGTTTTTCGTGCGGAGGAGAGTAACTGTTGGATTCCATTAGAGTTTCTTGTAGGACAAGCTACGAAGTTTGAACGCGCTCATTGCTTGAGTAATTTGGGTGCAAAGAGACTGGTGAGAGAGGTGTTGGTGGGCTGGTCTCCACATTTAAAGGTTGGGTTAAGGTTAATTGCGACAGTGTGAGTAAGGGAAATCCCGAGTATGGTTCGACAAGGGATCTAGTGCGAGATTATATTGGAACTTGGTTGGGTGGCTTTGCTTACCACCTTGGTATTTGCTCTTCAATGTTACCAAAGTGGCGGGGGTTATATTATGGCCTTGACATGGCTTGGCGGATGGGACAGCACAAAGTTATTATTGATTTGGTTTCGCTTGTGCTTGTGGTTAGGTTTATTCAAAGTACAGTTTTGATTAGGCACCGATACCACTGGATTATTAATGGGGGTCGAAAACTTCCCCGACGGAATTGGGATATCAGAGTGCTTCATACCTTTCGTGAAGGGAATAAGACAACTGATTTGATAGCGAACTTCACAAGAAATCTTTTCTTTTTTCATCACGAGTACGGTGTGACGCCTGCAAGCATCCATGATCTACTTGAAGCCGATTGGAGGGGTGATCAACTCCCTATGATGGTTCGAGCTTAGTTTGTCTTTTGTTATTGTTCTGTTTTCCCTTAGGGTTTAACCCTATCTTCCTTACCAAGAAATAAAACACCATAATTTAAATTACACAATTAAATTCTCATGATGTTTACAATTGACAATTAATGGTATTTTTATCTTTAAAAAAAGTACATTTATATATTAACAAAAAACACAGTCCTCTTCAAAACCAAGTCTTCCTAGATTGAAACCACAAATCATATGGTTAACATTTCATTTTTTTATTAATTTAACAATTTATGAATTAAATTATCTCGATTGTAATCATAATTTAGTAATATAATTTAAAATACTATTTTCTACTCAGATTTTTATTTGCAAACTTCTAAACCACGTATCTATATTAAACCATATTTTTTTTTAATTTTTCTTTTAATTTAAGTGATTTTCTTTATTATCAAACTAGTGCTAAAATTATAAATGGACTTTAGTTGATTTTTTTCCTCAAATATAATAATAGTTACTTTTGACATCATAAATAAATTTTAGTGATTTTGTATAAGTGACATCATAACAAAAAGAATATTTTATTAAAATCAAACGTTGCTCTACCGTTAATTCACGTTGAACAGTTGAGTAGTACATACATATCACTCAAACAATACGGGTATTGCTATATACCGCCCCCTAATTCCGGCAATACACCGCCCCCTAATGCCGGTTCACCGCACTCTTTTGACCATATTGCCCTGGCCATTTTTTTTTCCTTCCAAAACCTTAAAAACTCTCTCTCCCTTTCTCTCCCGAGCACAAATCCCGGATTTTCCAAAAATGGATCCAAGCATTCCCGAAAATAATGATTTCGAACACGAGGTAATATTACGATTATTAAAAACGTAATTTGTTAATTTTGAATTTTTTTTTCGTTGGTTTTTGCCTGAACGGGTGGCGCATACTGCCCGTTCCTTAGGCCGGCCGGGTGAACTACCCGTTCGGTCTAAGGAACGGGCAGTATGCGCCACCCGATCCACTCATGGAACGGGTGGTATGCGCCACCCGTTCCACCAATGGACCGGTGGTACGCGCTGCCCGTTCCACCCACGGAACGGGCAGTACGCGATGCCCGTTTCCGCCTATGGTGAAACGGGCATCCTGCCCGTTCAGGCAAAATTGGGCAGAAATTGCCCCGGACTATTTTTGCAGGGGAGAAATTGCCCCGAAGTATTTTTTTTTAATTTTAATGTCAATTATGCTAACATATTATGCATTTTTTTGTATATTCAGGTACCGATAGAAGATTGGTACCTTATGGTGGAACGCGTGCGCCGCGCGATCCACCATATGGTGGATCGCACGGCTCATACTTGTTCCACTTACGGTGGAACAAGTAAATCGCACCCGTTTGGTGCGATTTCTGGAAATTTTGCCTCCGATTTCGGAGGCAAAAATCATGATTTCGTTAATTATTTAAATGGAAAAACTTACCGTAATACCCATGTATCCTTTGCCCTTGCCTACTTTTGGTGCCATGTCGTTTTAGCTCGGTTTTTTGAAATGGAAAGAAAGTAGAGAGGATTTGGAATTTTCAAATTTCTTGTTTGAAATAATGAGAAGGGCAATATGGTCAACAGGGTGCGGTGAACCGGAATTAGGGGGCGATATATAGTCGCTCACAATAATAATTTTAAATTTTAATGATAAACTCATAATTATTTAAAAAAATTTGAGCAAATAATTCAAATTTTTTTTGGAGGTTTGACCAATTGTTTTTTAAACAAGTTTATTATTATTATTATTACTATTATTATTGTATTTTAGATCTGACCCTACAAATTAATAATATGTTTCACTCAGTTTAATCCTTATATATGTAAAGTTAACTTAATATATTTATTTCACAATGCATTGTCTCCATTTCATAAAATAAAAAATATTTTAAGAAAAAATATTATGTAATAGGATAGAATTAAAATATAGAGATGTTAAAATCATATTTAAAAATATAATTTCTAATGAAGATTGAACTCATTTAACTGGATTTCGAGTTTGAATTATAATGTACATAAAAACGTTTAATTGGGATATAATCCATTCAAAGAGTGTCCGACAAGTCTCGAATTGAAAAATTAAACAAACTATAAAAATAATAATTACTAATACATTTTTTTTGTCAAAAACCTAATTAAAAAGAATTAAATTATTGGACAACGTAAAAAAAATTGTGATTTGTTGATACAGATTAAAATCGATGTGAAAGTTTACCAACAAAGAATTCAAACTTCTCAAGCTAGACTTGAAGAATGAGTAATCCCAAATGGATAAAAATCCAAACTCTTAATAGAGGCTAAGTGTTTGATTCAATAAAAGTTGTGTTTCTTTACAAATTAAAAAGCATATATACCCCTCCCTAATTCAAGTAAAAAGACCAAAATGCCTCATTAGGGCTACAAGCACATACTTAATAATAGGGATAAGATAGAAAAAATAAATATCCAGGGTAGTGGTGTAAATAGAGAGAATGACACCATAGTAATAATTAGAATAACAAAACAGTAAATACCTGGTGGCAGTCCTTGTCTGCCCCTTGATGAACTTGGAGGAGAAGGCAACTCAAAATGACTCACACGTCGTACCATATGACCCACACGGTGTTCGAGTCAAGTGCTGGATCTTTCAAGTTCTTCGTTCTCAATCACACGACAAGCTGGATGGCACGACGGATGGCACGGCGTGCGGAGTATGACTCAGCGTGCTAGGCTTCTCCTGGTCTTTACTCTTCTCGGCTTTCTTTGTGGCACACCATGTGGCATGTGGCTCGGCGTGCCACGTGAATTCTTCCCTCTTTCTCTTCTCAACTCCCTTGGTGGACATGGTGGTAGAGATGTCCTCGTCATTTGTCCTATTTACAAACATTACCAGATGGTTTAAAATTTGCAAATAGAGTTCTGTGATGTGTTTTCTTTTACAAAATAAAATTTTTGAATTTACATTGATCAAAAACATTTTTATTTTAATTTTAAATTACATTTACATATTGACAAACATAGACTCCCAAATCGAATTGTAGTTATGTAAAATGAACTTAAATATTAATTTAGTTTATAAACTGTCAAATTAGTAAAAAAAATATAAGATGTTCACCATATGATTTATGGTTTCGATTTAGGGAGTTGTGTTTTGGGAGATTTTATATGGTGCTATGATAGTTCCATATAGGATACCTAATTGGAACTTATATCCAATACAATGCATCCATGTGTATTCATTAATACACTTCAGCTGGACCCACATTAAATTAGAAAATAAAAAAATTAAATTTTAATTTTACATTATTTACTCTATTATGAACAGAATTTCCGATTCCTCCCACCACTCCTTGTGTTTAACTGCAAAACAATCTCTTCATCTGTTTTTTACGATTTTTTTCTGGCAGCCAAAGACTTCACCTCTTTCTTCGATTTTTTCAGTTTCTGGCCGCCAAACACTGCACCTTCAATCCCATGCTCATTTAGTTTTTCCATTGCAGACGTGAAGTTAATTCTTATAACAAAAAGTAATAGTTAGTTTAACAATGAATATGGATATTTGTAAAATTATCATAAAGTTTAAATACTTACTTGATTTAAATTAGTCCTATGATTAATGTTTTGCATCATGGATGTGAAAGACATATTTGATTCAATACCACTATAATCATATTGCATGTTCTATAAAAAGTATCAAAAAATCATTAGCATATATAGTATATATTTAAATAAAGGGATAAGGTACCAAAATAGACTTATGGTTTTTGGAGAAGTATCAATTTAGGTTCCACATATAAAATAGCACCAATATAGGTTTAACGTTTAAAAAATGTATCAATTTAGGTCTCGAGAACGGATTGCACACGTCATTTCCATTACTCCGTTAAGTTCCGATTTCTCCCTCCACTTACAATTGATAGAACTTAACGGAATAATATCAATGACGTGTCTCGTTCCGTTATCGATGCCTAAATTGATATTTTTTTAAAACGTTAAGCCTATATTGATGCTATTTTATCGCGAAGCCTAAATTGATACTTTCCTAAAAACTATAGGTCTATTTTGGTACATTATCCCTTAAATAAATAAAATTTTGAAAAACCTTACAGGAATCTGTTGCATTGTTTGCATTGATAAGGATAATGTTGTAGATGAAGGAATATTCTCGGGAGACACGATAGGAGTAAACCAACTCTATAAAAACAATATAATTAATAATTAGTTGAACTATTTCATTGGATCTTTTTTGTTCAAGTATATAAGATCAAAACTATTTCATTATAAAATAACTCATTTATTCTTCTAGTCAAAACTCTCACCTGTGAAGGTACAACCATTCTTTGAGAAATTTCTATGGGTTGAATCACAACATCCTCCACGTTTGTAACTTTTTGTTTAACTACAAATTTAAAAAAGATTATTAGTACACATATAACAAAATATTCAACTAGAGATTCTTATTAGTATAAGAAAACATACCTAATTTTTTAGATCCTTTTTTTGCTCTTGTTTTTCTTTTTTCAAAGTGGCCCTTCAATCTTGCATTCCCAACACCTTTTGGCTTAACCCGTGGAGGATTTAAAATTACAGTATTATTATCATCACAAAAGTCAGGGTTCACTTTATCATCAACCTTATCACCTTCCAAGTTTAATTTTTCTAGTTCACGCTCAACTTCCATCTCAATTCTAGTCAATGCATCTTTACAAATTTTCCTTGTTGTCTCAAATCGTTGACTTCTAAAAAATAAATTATATGCACGAGATGTTAAGTGATTGCGGAATATAGTTTCGGTCTCTTCAACAACATGGTTGCTTGATTCTCCTAACTCTATAGACTTAATCACATTTGCTTTTGCACTTCGAGTCCACCTCTTTAAAATGTACTTTTCAGGTATCATCTTTACATTTTTCACACTGAGAATTCGTAATGCATCAGAACAAAGTATACCCATAGACTCAAATTTCTTACAGCTGCAACTAATTTCTATTGTATCTGCATTAAAAATCACTATTCGAGTTTTCGTATCTCTCTCTTCTTCAACAATCACCTCAAAAGTATATATATTCTCATGTGATGAAACTTCTCTCCAAGTTTTTGCAATCCCATTTAGAAACTCATCCTCAAACACCTTATACATCCTCAATGTATAAACTCTGACAACACTCCTCAATATACTGCTATTTTTTATTTTGATTAAAGGAATACCTTGTTTGCAGTGAAAGTCTTCTGATGCTTCACCTTCACGCCAACCTGATATCAATTTCTCAAATGCAAGTACAAAATTGGTCAATGAAGTGGTTTTATTTGCCAAACCATTCAAAACACTATTGGTGCTTTCACTTCGTTGTGAGGATTTAATTTCTGCTGAAAAAAAATCCTTATTTAAACCTGTGCACCATTTCTTTCGTTTCTCATACAACCTACAAAGCCAACTATTATCTTTCAAACTTTCAAAACGATTCATCAGTTTTCCCCAAGTATCTTCAAACTCAAGTTCTGAGTCACAATGCATCAAACATTCATAAAACAACTTTCGAAATTCCTTATTAGAATTGAAACTTCCTAAATGAGATGACGCATTCTTTGATATGTGCCATAAGCATAACCTATGGCTTGTATGTGGAAAAACTTCTTTAATTGCATTAGCCATAGCTTGGTCTTCATCTGTAAAAATTGTTTTGGGCGCTTTGCCCCCCATTGACTCCAAAAATGATGTAAATAACCATATAAAAGACTCAGTTGTCTCATCAAGTAAAAATGCACAACCAAACATGATATTCTGCCAATGATGATTAACTCCAACAAAAGGAGCACATACCAAATTATATCTGTTTGTACGATATGTTGTATCAAAAATAACAACATCTCCAAATGAATCATAATCATGCATGCTACCCCCATCTCTCCAAAAGAAGTTTGTCATTCTGTTTTCTTGATCCACTTGAATCGTATAAAAAAACATTGCATCTTCGGTTTGTCTAAGCTTAAAATGGTTTACTAAACTTTGAGAATCCCCAGCTTCAATTAATACCATCTTCTGCTTATTCACATAATTATAACAATCTCTTTTTGTGAAACCAACAAACTTACTACCCCCAACCTCGGTTGACATATATGAATAAACATTTTTTGTGCTTATTCCTGAATTAACCATTGTGTCAATAACTTTCCCTTTATCAATAGTCACATCCCTATTAGATCTTAAGAGATGAACTTCCGATGGCAATGCAAGCTCATGATTATGATTTTGAATAAATTTGGTTATTTCCCATAAACCATTTTTAACTGAAAATCGTACCATTGCTTCACATCCCGTTCGAGTTTCTATTATACTACGATATCTTGTACTATTAGGATCTGCTGTACTATAACCTTGTTTAGAACAACAAAAGATACGCATTGAAATTTCCCTTGTCCCCGTACGAAATCTATGTGTATGTCTTCTAATACTGAACCCTTTCCGAATAGCATATTCATTATACAAACTATATGCCTCATCCTCATTTTGTACAGTCAATCCCATCAAATTGTCATTAAATTTATGATTGCGAATAATATGCAAATTATTCTCTTCACCGATTGACATATTGTCTTCGTTGTCATTAATATCTATAATTAAAAAATAATAATCATTATAATAATTACATAAAAAAAAGGTTTGTCAATAAAAATTGTACCTTTTATATTTTCCATTAAACTTTTGAATGCGAAGAACGAACAAGAGCAATAGACTTCTGATCGTTGAGAGCGTTCGAAATAATGAAACAACAAAATAACGAATTTTTCCAACCTTGCAAAAAAGGTAGTGAATGAGAATCTCGTATGCACATATATATATGGTTCATAACTCACTATCTCTTCAACAATCAATGTGAAAAACAAATAAAGTTTCATGCCAGCCTAAAAATCTAATATATCAAATAATAATAATTCTATATCAAATAATAACAATTCAATTTTGGTGCACTTGTTTTATGATTAGCTGCACTGGTTTAATTCTATATCAAATAATAACAATTCAATTCAATTCTATCAAAGTTTCATGATTAGCTGCACTGCACTTGTTTTATACATTTAAATTCAGTTTTGGTGTCTGTGCTTTTTATTACAAAAGAAAACATACATGCTCACAATAAAACAAAAACAAGATCGACTTATAAACACTTATCAAGCATCTATATAATAAGTAGACAAATCAACGAGCTTCATAAACAACGAAATTTATTCTCCTTCTCTCACTGTTTGTCACCGAGTTCGATTGTAATTTTGATAATACCTCAAACTCGGATGAACGTGCAGTTGTGGACTGCTAGAAACAGAAAAAAAATCAAAAGTTTAATTCTAATTGAGATAATACCTGGAAGCCGGATGAAGGTGCAGTCGTTGGCAGCCGGAAACAGAAAAAATCGAAGAAAGCAGGGAAAGTCGGATTGAAGGTGCAGTGTTTGGCGGCCAGAAACTGAAAAAATCGAAGAAAGAGGTGAAGTCTTTGGCTGCCAGAAAAAAATCGTAAAAAACAGATGAAGAGATTGTTTTGCAGTTAAACACAGGGAGTGGTGGGAGGAATCGGAAATTCTGTTCATAATAGAGTAAATAATGTAAAATTAAAATTTAATTTTTTTATTTTCTAATTTAATGTGGATCCAGCTGAAGTGTATTAATAAATACACATGGATGCATTGTATTGGATATAAGTTCCAATTAGGTATCCTATATGGAACTATTATAGCACCATATAAAATCTCGTGTTTTGGGGTGAGTTGAGTTTGTTAAATATATATATATATATATAATAAACTTAATTTAGAAAATTAAGAAAATAATAAAAAAAATCATTACTAAAGTCCATGATTGTTAGAATTAAATTCTACCCATATTTTGGATAAAAAGTCTTTGTTGTTTAGCTAAGTCTTTGTTGTTTAGCTAAGTCAATGTATGGTAGATTTTATACAGAGTCCCAATATTATGTATTTTGTAATGTGAGTTGAGAGAAGCCCAAAGGGTGAGGCAATAAAAGTTTGTGTATTTATCATTTTGTTTTATTATATTTAGAAAACTATTAGCCTTTAAAAATTACACACCAAGTCCATTCTAAATTACAATTTCGGTCCCTTGAATTTCAACAGAGTTTTGTCGGCATGTAAAAATAATTTTTTTAAGATAAAAATGTCCTTGTTGTAATGAGAATTTAACAATGTAATTTAATATACTTTATTTTTATTAAAGGAGCATATCTCAGTTGGTATACCTTAGAGGTGGAATGCTGTGGGTTCGAACTCACCCTCTTAATATATATATATATACAGTAATTTTCACCTAGTAAGTAGGTGACCAAACTCTATTTGGTCAATTACCATCAGATCGTATCTTGTTATAATCCTAGGGTAGAGAAT
This sequence comes from Euphorbia lathyris, assembly GCF_963576675.1. NCBI lineage: Eukaryota > Viridiplantae > Streptophyta > Magnoliopsida > Malpighiales > Euphorbiaceae > Euphorbia > Euphorbia lathyris. The sequence continues at coordinate 5,372,650 of NC_088911.1, forward strand.
TTACTTAATTAAATAAAGTTATTTTATTTTTTAAATCAGTAATTATCCTCATTAATGTCTTTTTGTGTGCAATTATCTGGATATTTGAACGTTGCTGCCGCCACCGTCTACGCTGATTGTCACCGGAGAAAAGCAAAAAGTAAAGCGTCACCTCCTAAAATTTCACAGCCGCCGCCTACGATGGTCGTCGTCGGAGAAAAGCAAAAGGTAAAGGTTGCTGCTTTTCTCTGTAGTTATCTCGATATTGCAGACTGAAGGTTGCTGCCGCCTACGATTGATTGTCGCTGGAGAAAAGGTAAAATGCTCGCAAGCTTAGTTGTTTGTCAATTTATCCAAGATTGATGATTATATTAATGCCAATTCTCGAAAGTATGTTTATCAATTTATAATAATTATTATTTATGGTAAAACTTTGAAGTGCAACTGATATTATTTTATATTAAAACTCATAGATTCATACTTTTAAGTATATAGTAGTATGTTAATTGTACTGATTTTTCAGTCACATAGATAGTTCAAATTTACCATGAAAAGGACAAAACATTTTTGCTTTTCCAAGCTCAAAGAAATTGATGCAGTTAGCGGCAACTATATCAGAAGAAGAATTGACATTTTGGCTTTAGTTAATTTATGAAAATTAGTACAGTGATGGTTTTTAATCAATTTATTTTGTTTGTTTGCTTAATATATTATCGTTGTTCATTTAAATTATTAATGCTAATAGTTGATTTTAAAACTAGTGATTGGTTCGAGAGACTCTAATCCGCTTCGAGGACATGGAAACCATACCAGATAAATTGATGTTCATTCCAGAAAATACTGAAAAGATATATATTTGTGATGTTGAAGATGATATGAAACCAAAAGTGGATCAACAATTCGATTCATTAGATGCGGTGTACAAGTTCTACAATAACTATGCACGTGAGGTTGGGTTTAGTGTCAGGAAAAGCCAGGACACGAAGAAGAAAGGAATAATAACTTGGAAAAAATATGTATGTTTCAAACAAGGAGAGACCGATGAAACATGGAGAAACAACAATGAAGTTGAAGAAAGAGACCGTAAGAATATACGAACAGGCTGTAATGCAAAATTGACAGTAAGCTATGATGGAAGTTGTTATGTTGTCAAGACGTTCATAGAAGAGCACAATCATCCGCCTACGACACCAAGCAGAGTTCACATATTACCATCACATCGTAAGTTGTCAATAGCAAAAAAAAATCTTATACAAGATCTAAAAAAGGTGGACATTCCATTGTACCAACAATTTGCATTATTTGAAACACAAGCTGGTGGGCATGAAAATGTCGGTTGCATTGAAAGAGATTTGTGGAATGCTGTTCGAGATGATAGGGCAAAAGTTAAGGGACATGATGTAGACATTTTATATGAGCACTTCAAAGCTGAACAAGAGAAGGATCCTGATTTCTTTTTTGAATTCGACACTGATGAAGAGCAAAGGCTTGTTAGATGTTTCTGGATCGATTCAATTGCAAAAAAAGCATTTTCAAATTTTGGTGATGTGGTTGTATTTGATACGACATACAACACCAATCGCTACAAGATGATTTTTGCTCCTTTTGTAGGCGTGAACCACCATGGGCAGACCATAGGTTTCGGATGTTCATTTTTGAGTGATGAGACTTTTGATTCGTTTGTATGGTTGCTGAACACTTGGCTTACGGCAGTGCCTAATGGACCTCCGCGTGTTATTATCACCGACCAAGATCAAGCAATGGCAAAGGCAATTGCTCAAGTTTTGCCAAGAACATTTCATAGGTATTGTATATGGCATATTTTAAAGAAATTTCCCGAGAAAACTAATGTAGCATTTATGAAAAACTATTACGAGTTTTTTAAGACTTGCATATGGGATTCAGAGTGCGAAGAAGAATTTGATGGGAGATGGTTTAAAGAATTGGAACGAAGTGGGCAAATAGATAATGAATGGTTGAGAAAAATGTACGAGTTGCGTGAAAAGTGGATTCCTGCATATGTCAATAAGTATTTTTCAGCAGGGATGTCGAGCAGCCAAAGGGTTGAATCTGAACATGCATTCTTTAAACGTTACTGCAGTAAAGAAAACAGCTTGATGGATTTTGTCACCCGTTTTAATAGGGCACTTGCTCATCAGAGGCATCAAGAATTGATTCAAGACCATAAAGATTTGAATGAGACACCCGTTTTAAAGCTGGGGATGCCAATGGAGATCCAAATGGCTCACTTGTATACAAAGAAGTATTTTCAGTATTTTCAAGTTCAACTTCATGATGGGAATGGCTATTTTGTTGATGATCTTTCGGAGGATGATGCTTGTGGTGTTCACACGGCGAAAAGATTGTATGCTAACAACCTTAGAATGAGAACGCTCACACACGATAAAGCGTCAAACATAGTGACATGCAGTTGTAGAATGTTTGAGTTTGAAGGCATGCCCTGCAGACATATTTTGGCTTATTTACGAGTAAAACAGATTATGAAGTTGCCAAAAGATTATATTTTGAGAAGATGGACAAGGTTTTCAAGAGTTCATAAGGAAATATGTCAAGGTCAAGATGGTGGAGATAGTTCATTAATAATGAGACACAATAATATGTTTAAAATTGCTTCCACCTTAATTGATGAGGCTGCTATTTCAATTGAAGGGACTGAGTTTGTAAAAAAATCACTTGATGGGCTATTGGAGCAAGTTAAGGAATTACATATTTCTATTGGCGAGTCTTCTAGAGATGGTTTCATAGCTGGAACTTCGCAAGAAAATCGTTATCTGGATCCTTTTCAAGTCAAGACTAAAGGTAGTGGAAAACGTCTAACATCATGGAGAGATAGAAAGGGAAAAATTAGACATTGCTCTATATGTCAAAGTACTAAACATACTAAAAGAACATGCACATCAATTAGGTACATATTTATGTATATATCCATCTATCTATTATATGTGTGTGTTATTTATACGTTAACTTGCTCCGTTTATAATATGTTTAGGTCAAATGTTGAAGAAGTCGGTGTTGACAATGCATTCGTTCAACAGGATGAACCATAACTGGTAAGTTATTTTATTTGATGCATATATGATTTTTTCTGCTAAATTTATCAAACTAATGCATCAATGGATGGATGACCAAAATATATCAAATCTTATTGTTTATAATGGTGCTTCTAGAATTCTGATCCATTCTCTTTTTTTTTTTTTTTAATATTATGCTGTTGTGATTTAGAAGAAATTAGTACTGTGGAGATTCTTGTGGCCAACCTATTTCTTAGTTTTTTAATTTTGTTTGCAGAATTCATCAATAAAAAGCTTTATCCTTTAAAAGTGTATAATTATTTAACGTAAATTATAGTATTCTAATATATATATATTTTTTTTTGCAGTTGCATTCAATAGGTTTACGTGCTTTGCAGTTGCCCAAACTTCCTATCTGTGGCGACATACAGATATCTTAATTGGAACAATATGATACTTATGCTTCGTTTTGCAATAATGACATTTGATGCTTAATTTGATTATGCACATCCATAATTTGTCAGTCGAGTTAACGGATGAGAAGAGATGATAGAGTACTTATTTAATTTAGTTTATTTTGATTTTTGTTTTACCAAAAAGAACTAACAGTTGTATACCAATTACTGATTTTTCTATAAGATAAACCATTTCTTCAAATGGTAGTAAAGAAATGCTCTCACATTTAGCAGCTAATTAAGAAAAGGAATATTATAAAAAAATTGACAATTTATTGAAGTAAACTTCCAGCTAATGGGTTATGATTTAAGGGGATGCAATAAAAAGTAAAAGCTTGCGTAACAAGCACTAGCTTAGAACACTATTCCACTTCTTTTCACTAATTTCTAACATTTTCAGTGCACCTAAAACATTAAAATAGGTATTTAAGCCAGTTGTGAACAAGTTGCATCTATCATGTTTACGTTTAAGTGTGCTCCACAACTAATTTTCAAGCCTAAAAATAGCTTGAAGTCAAACTCAACTCCAAAAGTCTAATCCATTTTGTTTCTGAATCTTTTCCTATCGCATAGAGATGGCTTTACCCATTCTAACAAGTTACATTAATGAGTTGGGCATTTTTTTATCGATTGCTCGCATCTTTGACACAGCACCTCGATCAAGATGACTTCCAAACTATATATACTATTCTTGACGTACAACATTGTCCATGACAACACAAATGAAATTTAGGAGACAAATGAAATTTAGGAGGGTAAATGGCTGAGAAATTCAAGATAAAATTTCCCATCATAGAACATTTGTCTAGAGCATTATCACAGAACACTCTGTCTATTTCCACACAATTGGCTATTCGTACCTGCAAATGTTATAAATTCATTCATCATTACCTTAAAATGTATTAACAGTAATAATTTTTTATTAAATGTACAATAGCCATTATATACATGCCTACGTTCCCGTGGAAGTGCAAATTGCAGTAAAAGAATGAACTAATACAAAGGATCGGTGCCCACTGGACCAAAACGTATGTTGTTTTCAAAATCATAATGTCCAACAATGGAAGGAAAATATACCTAAGTGCTATATTCTAATCATAACTAATATTCCAATGCTTGACTCTCTTAAACCTGCATTTGGTCCAGAAAACTAAAAAAAAAATGCAAATTAGTTCTAGGAGGAGCTAATAATTAATTCTTTCCTGTGTTGTGTTTACCTTTAACAAGGTTTGCTCCAAGTAAATCGATCATAATTGGTATGGCTGCATCCCTGCAAATCTAACCAAGAAACTACAAGTTATAGCTAATGAAAGCTGGAAGTTTTAATTTTCCACTCCCTCTAAGTGTTCTAGACAGTTCATTAAGGAAAAAAAAAATTTTACTGTATAAAACTTCAAACTCAAATCAATTTTAAACTTGAGTAGATGCATTCAATATACACTTTACCTAATCAATTTAGGTTGTATTGAAAAGAAGTATGCCTTACATAAGTAATTATTAACCTGCAACAAACTATTAAGGTAATATCCTATGATCTGATGAACTTGACACAAATGAATAATCCAAGTATTTGCCACACACCCAGAAAAATATACCAACTTAAATCCAAGCATCCAAATTTTCAAAATTTCATTAAAATCACTCTATACAACAATTTCGTATATGGAAATGAAATTGAAACATTCAAATTTAAAGCAAAAATCACTTTAAGGACGATTCATTATCAAGTGAAGCTCGATTTGTCTCTTGTTTTGGTCTGACAATATTGTATGCAGTCGCACTTCACCTTTTCCTTTTCTCCGGCGACTATCTTCGGCGACAGCGGCGAAATTGTAGGCGCTGACGCTTTACCTTTTGCTTTTCTCCGGCGACTATCGTAGACGACGGTGACGAAATTGTAGGCGCTGACGCTTTACCTTTTGCTTTTCTCCGACGACTATCGTAGGCGGCGGCTGTGAAATTTTAGGAGGTGACGCTTTACTTTTTGCTTTTCTCCGGTGACAATCAGCGTAGACGGTGGCGGCAGCAACGTTCAAATATCCAGATAATTGCACACAAAAAGACGTTAATGAGGATAATTACTGATTTAAAAAATAAAATAACTTTATTTAATTAAGTAAATTCTCTACCCTAGGATTATAACAAGATACGATCTGATGGTAATTGACCAAATAGAGTTTGGTCACCTACTTACTAGGTGAAAATTACTGTATATATATGTATATATATATAAACTTTTAAACTATAGACTCCTATTTGTAAATTGGGCAAACCACGAGTTTTTATTTTTTTTTACTTTTCCCTAAATTATTTATCCAAAATTTAATGAATTTTCAATTATAAATAGTTTCTAGAATGAATTGCTATTTTCATTGATATATTAAGCTTGATGGCCCCTTTTATTCATTCATTGATGAAAAGTGATATAATTTATTATGTATCATTATTAAGTTCCCAAATATCATAATTTAGCTAATAATGGGTTGTATAGAAAACGAAAGAAAAGGTGATAAATAAGTTACTTTTATTTTGAGAAAAAAAAAATATCTACAAGCCTTATCTTTTAATTTTTAATTGATATATTAAAGATTATATTGAGCTATTGTAACACTCTGATCCAATATCATGTAGATGTTATCCGTTTTAACCCAAATCTAACACATTGGGTGTCACGGCTTTAAAACACGTCTTCATGTATTGTATTCCTGTATCTTAGGGGGTGTTTGATTGCTCATTTTCATGTTCATATTAGCGTTTTTACTTCAGAATGGAGAGTTTTAGGTGTTTGGTCAGTGACCTCCTGTTTGCTTTTTATACCTGAAAAATATTTTTTTACAAAAACATGGAATCTCTGCTTTTTGGAAAAACAAATTTTTCCAACAGCAAACAATAGGTAAAACAAACGGACCCTTACTAATAAGTCTCAACCACTCCATCTTCATTTCCGATGTGGGATTCAATTCATTTCTGCCTCATCGATATCCTTTAGGGTAGCTCCTTACTCATACCTTCTACCCCCGCGCCACCCACTCCGGACTGGGTCGTTACACTATCGATCAATTATAATGAAACACGTTAAATTTATGATTGCCAAAGTAGTTAGTTGTGTACGTATAATTCAATTAATTGAGCATTACTTGTTTCATTTGCATCTAAAAATCTATTTTTACGGTCTGAAATAAATCTTCTAGAGTTTTTTTATAGCGACATCAAACATATAAAATTATTTTCGAACTTTTAAAATATAAATTTCGAATGCAAATAAAATAAATAATAAAATATTAACCATGCTTTATGTTTAAACTAAGTTTTATCAAAAGTTTAATGCATATAATCATAATTATTTAGGGCTCAATGTGTTAAATTCATTTAATACATCAGACCCTTCTGAACTTGATAAAAAAAACCGATTTGTCATGTGAACTTTAGAGATATCTAATTATCTCCCTAAACTTACTTAAATGACATATTAACCATCTGAGCTTACTTAAAAGACTTATAGGTCCTCTAAACATGTTAAAAATGATTAATTGGCTCTTGAGCTTTAATTAAAATGACATGCACTTCAGCTTCAATAAAGTCGTCTCTTCATTTACCATGTAGCAGTAGGAGGTTAATTAAATTACTTTAAGAAGTTCAATGAACTAACACAATATTTAACGTGTGAAACACAAGGAGGAATTATTAGGGTATAGTTTGCGACTGCAATCTCATGAGATAAGACAGAAAATGAGTTAAATGAGGGGTCAGGCACCAGCGACCTAACTCTGATGTCTAAGTTAATAGAGTTTTAGAAGGAGAATATAATGAATAAGAAAATTCCAGGATTTATGCCGAGATATCTTACTTGCATAGTCATTTTTGTTCTATTTATAATAAGATATTGAAGGGCAATTTGGGAAGAAGTTGGTTTCTGTACCCTAGATGAAGCCACAAACACATATAAGGATATAGAGGGGAGCATATTTTCTGGTGGAACCACCAAGATTTGTTGTTACCAATTGTATCTTGTATATCTCGGGATGACCGTTTTGATAAATTGGTGTGCTTTGCCTATTGATCCACGTGTTTGAAGCCATTATCTCCCATCACGTCTTTGATCCATATATATTGATTGGTCCACTGTGACATATACCGATGCCCAAGTTAGTAGAGTTTAATAAGGAGAAGATGATGAATAAGAGATTCTAAGGTTTATGCTGAGATATATTAGATTTACAATCATCTTATTCTATTTATAAGATATTGATGAGCAGTTTGAGGAGAGGTTGATTTTCGTGCCCCAACTAACGCTATAGACACCTGTAAGAATGTAGATTGTAGTATATCATTTGATAGAACCACCAAGATTTGATGTTACCAACTGTATCTCTTATATATTGGGATGACAGTTCTGATGTATTTGTGTGCATTCCCTATTAGTGGTTATCTCTCACATTGCATTTGATCCAGACATATTGATTGGTCCACGAGATATGTACTTTTATTTTGCATGTTTATATCACATGAAATAATACCAATATACATGTGTCCTCATTCTAGACTAACAGTGGCCTCCGGATTAAAGGAGTCGTCAAATTAAACTCAACATGGATATCGCAAATCATCAAACGCATGGACCAATACCGCAAATCTAAAAGGAAACCCAAATCAGGTATAACATAATAAATTACCTAAAACACGTTTGTGAGCGGTCACGAAACCCGATTACCCTTTTGCGTTTTTAGGACTTTCGGCAAATGGATTCCATTTTTACATTTGATCGTCACTTAGTGTTTTTAAGGACGACGCTTGGCGTTTCCTTTCCGATGAATGCATTACTTTACTTATTAGCCTTTTATCATGTTTTTAGGTTAATAAACATATGTCAGAGTCGCCACCCGAGATTAATATCGAGGAACATATAAATTAGATGACACACGGGCTAACAACATGTCATCTTTTCAAAGTTAGGTTCGTGACTTAAACGGTTTAAGGGTCTGATTAATTAACGCGTAAACTTGTCTTTTATTAAAATATCATATAATCTAAGTCAAATTTTATTTAAATTATCGTTTTATGAGCGAAATCGATAAATAAATACAAGAAAGTAAAAATATATTATGTCACAATCGAATGGCACAAATGACCCTAATACATAATTTTTAGTCCTAAATAAACTATTAAACTTGCAAAACTGATAAACATTAGCCGCAAGAATTAGGACCATTCTTTTGGATTAAACTACGATGCCAGACTTGATCAAATATGACTCATTCCAAGGCCTATTCAATATAACACCACATCATGCAATTATATCCACAACCTAGATTATAATTCTAATTGGTTTAAAGTTTCTTAAAAGACTAAAATACCCTTTATAATCCGCACTTGATTTTAATTCCATACAATTACAAAATAAAATATATAAATACAAAACAAATATAAATTTACCGAAAACAGAATATTCCTACTCTACCCGGACTAAAACAGGATTCTGTCTATCTGACTCTGTCGCCGGTTTGCCACATATGTAGCTGATCGGCAACAGGGGTAGCCGATTGGCAATGATGCCGCTGATCGGATTCCTATCGCAGATAGCAGAATTCTGCTTCAGTGAAGACAACAATGGTGGACAAAACCCGAAATACAGATTAAACCAAATAAACAAATTGCAAATTAAAAGGGGAGGCTTTAAAATCCCTTTAGAATATACATTTAGAGCTACAATCCAGTTTTGTATACGGTAAACCAGTGAATACAAAATTTTAGAGACTTAAACAGTAACCCGAACCCGATGTATTGATGATCAGAAAGATTCTGGAAAATCAGAAAAATGATTTGTAACATAAATAATAGGATTTAAACCCGAAAAAAATAGTTTCTAGAAGTTTACAATGACTTCAGAAACTTGAGATACAGAAAACGAACTGTACTGAATCCAATTCTTTTGTATTAACTTGTGTTTATGTGTTTAGATTTGGTGTTTAACACTGAAAAATCAATGATTTAAAGTATAATGTCTCTTTTTTCCTTTTTTTTATCTTCTATATCTTTTTCTTTTGCACAAAAATTGTTCTCCCCCCTTCTAATCTGGCGGTTTCTACTTATTTTATTTGAATTTCGATAGAAAACCGCCATAATTTGAATTTACAACTGCTGAAACCATCACTGGTAGCTAATCAGTAACGAGGTTGCCAATCAGTGACGATAGTAGCCGATCGGCAACTGACATGGCAGAAACAACGTATAATCTTTGAAAAACCAATAAAGTTATTTTTATTTATTTCATATGCTAAAAGATAAGGTTCAGGTCATGACTCGAGTTTTCGTACAACATGATATAAAGTCTACCTACATAAACCGTACGCATGTAATATAATATCATCATTAGGGTCGAAAAAATTATGTGCTCACAATGTTTAATTGTTTTCCAAAGAATCTAAGGATAACAAAATCTAGCGAATCTACCCATGAGCATCCTATAAATACAGCCTAAATGCTATAATCAAGGTACATACACACATCCATTGCAATTACTCTATTATGTACTTTGATAACTTAGGCATAAGAGTATAATCGTTTGTCCACGCACTGATCATCTTTCTATCTTACCTCAAGCACCCGAAAGATCACCTTAGGAAATAGTGTACAATTAGTCTCAATTGCTTAATACTCTATTATATACTCCGATAACTCAAGCATCAAAATGAGGTCGTATGTCAACGGCCTCATATTGATCATCTTTCTGTTTTATCTCAACCACTGGAAAAATCAACTCAAGCAACATCATACAATTACTCTCAAGTTCTTAGTATACTATCCTATACTCCACTAACTCAAGTATCAGAGTGAGGCCAGGTCTCGCATTGACCATTTCTCTGTATTACCTCAACACTAGAAAGTGCATCTCAAGCAACGATGTATAATTACTCTTAATTACTTAGTACTCTATCTTGTACTCTGCCAACTCAAGCATCAAAGTGATGTCGTTTATCAACGACCTCACGCTTATCTTCTTTTTTTCTTACCTCAAGCCTCAGAAAGACCACCTCAGCCAACAATGTACTATTACTCTCAACTACTTAGTACTCTATCACATACTCTGCTAACATAAGTATCAAAGTGTGGTCGCATGTCGATGGCCTCACATTGATTGTCCTTTTATCTTACCACAAGCCCTAGAAAGATCACCTTAGACAATAACATACAATTACTCTCAACTTCTTAGCACTTTATCTCATACTCTTTTAACTCAACCAACAAAGTGAGGCCAGACCTCACGCCAATCATCTTTCTGTCCTACCTCAAGCTCCGAAAAGATCACCTCATGCAACAATGTACAATTACTCTCAATTGCTGAGTACTCTATCCTATACTCTCTAACTCAAGCACTGAAGTGGGGTCATCTCTCAACGGTCTCGCGCTGATCATCTTTCTGTATTGCCTCAAGCACCATAAAGACCACCTTAGGCAACAATGTAATGTGTGCTCGCCTACCAACGACCTCGCACTAATTATCTTTATGTATTACCTTAAGCACCAGAAAGATCACCTCAAGCAACAATATACAATTACTCTCAATTGCTTAGTACTCTACTAACTCAAGCATCCAAGTGAGGTCATTTGTCAATGACCTCATGGTGATAATCTTTTTGTCTTACATCAAGCTCCGAAAAGATCACCCGAGGTAACAATGTTCAGTTACTCTCTTTTTACTTAGTACTCTATCATATATTCCACTAACTCAAGCATCGGAGTGAGGTCGTGTCTCGCGTTGATCATCTGTCTGTCTTACCTCAAGCATCAGAAACATCACCTCAGACAATAAGTCGTCTATCAACGGCCTCATGATGATCATCTTTATGTTTCATCTCAAACACCGAAAAAATCAACTTAAGCAACGGTATACGATCAAGAAAATTATCACTAATAGTTAAGGCATCCTATAAACACAATCTAAACGCTATAATCAAGATACATATACACATATCTTGCAATGAATCTATCATACTTTGCTAAGTTAAACATCACAATAGGGTCACACGTCAACGGTCACGCTGATCATCTTCATATCTTACTTTAGACATCAAAAAATCACCTCGATCAACACTGTACTACCTCACAGATCCTCTCGTATCACCTGTTAATCGATTTTTTTAAACAAAATTCAGAGACTTCAAAATCGAGTAATGGCAGGATAGGTAGGGATGGTAACAAGTAGGGTACCCACAAGTAATGCCAACCTCAAATCCTTACCCGTTTCTTTTTTAATTACCCGTACCCGTCCCATTACCCTAACATATATATTTTTTGTATCTCATACTCATCCCATTTAATTCACGGATATCCATAAATATATTTACCCGTTAAAAATCAATAAATAAAATAAAAAAGATTACAAAGATAAATTAATAAATCATCAATCTAAAAATTGAACAAATTGAATCTTAATCAATAACAATAAAATAACTTAGTTCTATCACTCAGTGGTTGATGAACAAAATCTTGGGGGTTCAAATATCACATCTTACATTTAAAAAATAATAATATTTTTTAATATATAAAAGAGTTATGACGGATAACATGTATCAGGTACCCTGGAGATATTTTCATACCCGTCCCATTACCCTAACTATGATGGTTCATGTTAGCCGATCCCGAATCATTTCGGGATTAAGGCTTTGTTGTTGTTGATTGAAATATTAATCTGACTCGTTGACATCTGAACTTTAATTAATAAATTATAACTCAAATTCAAGCAAATTCAATTTTATTCAAAATACGAGGAATATATCTCGAATAAAATTCATAATAGGTTAAAATTATATCTTAATTCTATTAAGTCACGTTATAAATATACTTTGGTATTTTTACCGATTTATACCGAAACATGACAAATTAGCTTTAATACACAATTTTTTCCTAATAGATTATTTTCGAGATAATATCGTATATTTTGAATCATTTAGGAATTGTTCAAATTTCGAGTAGAATTTATCAAAAACTTAAAAAAAAGGCCTGGACAAAAATGGGTATCTACAATTTTGATTTCATACCCGTCTCATACCCTTTTATACAAGGTACGGGTAAGGATGGCAACGGGTAGGGTATCCGCGGGTAGTGTCAATCCCAAACCCATACCCTTTTATACTTTTTGCTGTTCAAGCTCGACTCGTTTAGCAGCTCGATTGTTCACGAGCAACTCACAAGCCGATCTCATTTATCGAGCTCACGAGCTTGTTCACAAACAGCTCGTTTTATTTTTTCGTGAGCAGCTCATTCATTGTGCTCGCGAGCTTTGCTCACGAGCAACTCGTTTATTTTTCTATGAAAAGCTCATTTCTTGTGCTCGTGAGCTCTAACCACAAGCAACTCATTTTTTTTTGCTCACGAACGAGCTCTTTTATGGTGTTCACAAACAAAATAATATCAAATTCGGTACATCAAATAATATTAATTGTATACACATAAAACATCCTTTAGTCATTAGAAAATATATAAATATTATAATTGAGTTAGCTCACTAGCTTTTATCGAGCTTATTCACGAGCCTCTAATCGAGCTTTGGTTTGCTCAAGCTCGGCTCGTTTACAACTCGAGCTTCAAAATCGTGCTCACGAGCGGTTCATTAAAAAATCGAGCCGAGTCAAACCGAACTTGTATCAAGCCGAACACTACCGAGCAGTTCATGAATGACTCCGTTCATTTACAGCCTACCTGATATCTGTTGATACAGTACCCGTTGCCATCCGTAACGGTGGGTGACAAAAGCAAAGAAGTTGAAAAAAGGGGAAAAAACAGAAAAATGGAAAAAAAAGAAAAGAAAAAGGACTGAGTTGAGTTCTCAATGGTCCCATCTCCATGTGCGAATCATGGCAGGAACATATTTACATATTGATCATCACTTCTTCACACGTTTCACTTCCTTATTCGTTATCCTAGTACCTCCCACTGTACGGACTGATTATCACTGGTTTTCCATCTTTGTACTATCTCCCTTTTTCTATTTAATATTATATTACTCCATGAACCACCAAGAAACAAAGAAAAAAAATACATTCCCAAATAAAATTAATTAATTTATATATAATATACCAAACCCAATTATTACTATTATTATTTTTTTTATAGAAATTAGGACGGGACCGAACCTGGGCGGGGAGAGCACCCATGGCCCAAGAACTGTCAAACCCGTGATATATTAATAAAAGAAAAAATTGAGTGTCTGAACAAGAGAAGAGGAAGGAGAAAAGTTTAGGAAAAGTCAAGAAAAACGCAGGTGCGAAATACTATAAATGTCATCATTGATAAACATGTGGCAAAAAGCAGAAGCTGAAGGTCACCAATTAATTACTAAGAAAGAGACTCCAAACTTTGCCAAATCATCAACAACTCTATTTCATTCTCTAAAGATGTGTGAAAAGAGAATGTTCATCCTAGCCAAACCCAATTATTATTAAACTTTAACTAATTCCTCAAAAGGATAGGTAACGACATCAAAATGAAAATATTCAAGAATTAAAGTTGTTTAGGACAATATTTACCATAAAACCATATTTTTTATTTTCCAAAATCATATTTTTGGAGCTTTCTCTCTCTACAAATTCACTATTTCTTTCCTAACAAAAAACACTTAAATAATCTCAAAATGAAAATTTTCAAGAATTAAAGTTCATTACAATATCATTAACTCTTGATTTTTTTTTTATTTTGAAACCGTCTATAGTCGTTTTGAGACGTTGAGTGGCAACCGGTGTTAAAATATGTAATGTTCAATGACCTTACTGTTAAAATTGAAGTTCAGTAACCACAATGTTAACTGAGTAAAGTTCAGTAGCCATGAGTGTAATTTACCCCATCTTTGTACCATCTCCTTTTTTATTTTAATTTAATATATATTACTCCATGAACCACCAAGAAATAAAAAAAAATACATACCCAAATAAAATTTAATTTAATTTATATATAATATACCAAACCCAATTATTTATTATTTTTTAATTTTTTTCTACTATTCTACCTAATTTTCTATTTTAAATTAGTTATCTTTCCCCCTTTTTCTTCTAAATTTGCTGTTTTTAGTATTGGTCATGAGTTTTACCAAAACAAGCAAAGCATGGTTTTTTTTAAGTGGTAAAATAGTAATAATACTATTCATATTTGTCAATAAAAATTGTTTCTTTAAATAGGTAAAATTCATAGAAAGAAGAAGAAAGAAAAAAAAAAGATGGTTCAGTTCAGTTTCCAAAAAAATATGTCTTCAATCAATCCCTAAAAAACCCCATAAATAAATAAATCCCTAATTTTTGTGCACAAAAAGCTCAGGTTTTTCTAACTTTTTCTCTTCTTTTTGGGAAATTTTCTAAATCTCACTCTTTTCCTTATTGGATTCAGAAAAATCTCTTCTGGGTTCATCAATCTGGTAATTTTTTCATTTTGGGTATGTTTTATTAGGTCTATATCATCATCATAATCTTCATAAAAATCTGATCTTTTTGGGGGTTTTCTGAATTGGGGGAAGTTGACTTTGATTTTGATTTTGATTTTGATTTAGGATAGAGATGGTGAGGGGGAAGACGCAGATGAGGAGAATAGAGAATGCGACAAGTAGGCAAGTTACGTTTTCTAAGAGGAGAAATGGGTTACTGAAAAAAGCTTATGAGCTTTCTGTTCTTTGTGATGCTGAAGTTTCACTCATTGTTTTCTCTCCCAGAGGGAAACTCTATGAATTTGCTAGCTCCGAGTAAGTTTTCGTGTCCGTTTTCGTTTCCGTTTTTGTATTTTGAGTAGAAATAACGTTTTTTGGTGTTGTTTACTGTTTTCTAGCTATGTTTTGAAGTAAATATCAGTAAATAATGTTTTCCGGTGTCCGTTTTCGTTTTCATTTATGTTTTCTAGCTATGTTTTGAAGACTATATTGGTAGAAATAACGTTTTTCGGTGTCCGTTTTCGTTTGATTTACTGTTTTCTAGCTATTTTTGAAGATTATATTAGTAGAAATAATGTTTTCCGGTGTCCGTTTTTATTTTGTTTTCTTTTTCTGGCTATGTTTTATGAATTTGCTAGCTACTAGTAAGTTTTAGTGTCCGTTTTTGTTTTCGTTTCTATATTTTGAAGACTATATTCGTAGAAATAACATTTTCCGGTGTCTGTTTTCGTTTTTCTGGCTATGTTTTTTTCAATTTGCTAGCTCCCAATAAGCTTTTGTGTCCGTTTTCGTTTCCGTTTCTATATTTTGAAGACTATGTTTTGTAGAAATAACCTTTTTTTGGTTTGTTTTGGTTTCTAGTTTTGTTTTCTGGGTATGTTTTGAAGGTATATTGGTAGAAATAATGTTTTCCGGTGTCCGTTTTCATTTTGTTTTCATTTTTCTGGCTATGTTTTATGAATTTGCTAGCTCCTAGTAAGTATTCGTGTCGGTTTTCATTTCTGTTTGTGTTTTCTAGCTATGTTTTGAAGATTATATTTGTAGAAATAACATTTCCTAGTGTCCGTTTTCATTTTGTTTTGGTCTTTCTGCCTATGTTTTATGAATTTCCTAGTTCCTAGTAAGTTTTTGTTTTCGTTTCCGTTACTGTTTTCTAGCTACGTTTTGAGGATTATATTCGTAGAAATATCGTTTTCGGGTGTCCGTTTTAGTTTCCTCTCGTTTACTTTTTATGTTTTGAAGATTATATTAGTAGAAGTATCGTTTTCCGGTGTCCGTTTTTTTTTTTCCTTTTCCTGGCTATGTTATATGAATTTGCTATCTCCTACTAAGTTTTCATGTCCGTTTGTGTTTTCTAGCTATGTTTTGAAGACTATATTAGTAGAAATAATGTTTTCCGATGTCCGTTTTCATTTTGTTTTCGTCTTTCTGGCTATGTTTAAGGAATTTGGTAGCTCCGAGTAAGTTTTTCGTGTCCGTTTTCTTTTCAGTTTATGTTTTGTAGCTATGTTTTGAAGACTATATCGTTTTCCGGTGTCGATTTTTGTTTTCTTTCATTTTCTGGCAATGTTTTGAACAGTATATTTGTAGAAATATCGTTTTCCGGTGTTGGTTATAGTTTCTTTTCGTTTTCTGTGTTTTGAATACTATATTAGTAGAAATAACATTTTCGGGTGTCGGTTTTGAATAGTTTCCTTTCGTTTTCTGGCTATGTTTTGAAAACTATGTTCGTAGAGATAACGTTTTCCGGTGTCTGTTTTCGATGTTCACTTACAATTTCTTATGCCCTTGAATGTATTGACATGTTAGTATATCCCTTTCATGGTTTTAGATACTTTTTAGGGATCTCCAAGTACGTTTTCGTGTCCGTGTCTGTTTTCATTTCGTTTTGTAGACTGTTTTTAGAAATAACATTTTCCAGTGTCCGTTTTCATTTCATTTACTGTTTTCTAACTATGTTTTGAAGACTATATTTGTGAAAATAACGTTTTCGGTATCTGTTTCCGATCGTACCTTTCAATTTCTTATGCCGGAATCCACGGACATGTTAGAACATCCCTTTCATGATTTTAGATACTTTTTACTTTGAAGACTATATTTGTAGAAATAACTTTTTCCGGTGTCGGTTTTAGTTTTGTTTTCGTTTTCCAGCTGTGTTTTGAAAACTATATTCGTAGAAATAATGTTTTCCGGTATCCGTTTCTTACTGTTGCTTTCAATTTCTTATGCCATGACATGTTAGAATATCCCTTTCATGAGTTCAGATATTTTTTAGGGATTTTTTTTAATGAATTTTTTAGGGATTTTAATCTGATACTGATTTTGAAAACTGTATTCGTAAAAATAACATTTTCCTATGTCCGTTTTCATTTGCTGTCCGTTTCCGTTTCGTTTTCTGTTTTCTAACTCCGTTTTGAAGCCTATGTTTGTAGTCCGTTTTCATTTCGTTTTCTTTTTTCTAGCTATGTTTTGAAGAATATATTCGTAGAAATAACGTTTTCCGGTGTCCGTTTTAATTTCATTTTCTGTTTTCTAACTATCTTTTGAAAAATATATTTTTAGAAATAACGTTTTCCGATGTTTGTTTCCGATCGCCTCTTTCAATTTCTTATACTCTTGAATGTACTGACATGTTAGAATATCCCTTTCGTGATTTGTAGAAATAACGTTTTCTGGTGTCGGTTTCGTTTTTTTTAAGACAATATTTGTGAAAATAAAATAACGTTTTCAGTGTCCGTTTCCGATCGTCGCTTTCAATTTCTTATCCCCTTGAATGCACAACCGACAATGTTGGAATATTCCTTTCATGATTTTAGATATTTTTTAGGGATTCTAATCTGATACTGTGTCTTATCTCAAACCTTAAACTTACATATTTACCTCAATTTTCTTTTTCTTTTTTAATTAAATATGTAGTGTTTTTGTTATTAACGTTTCTGCGTTTCGTATCGGTATCCCTATCCGGACCCATTTTTGTTTGAAGACTATTTTACGAAGGTATATTTTTAGTGTTTCCGGTATTCGTATCCTTCAAACTAGTTGTTCTCTCAATTTTTTTGCTCTTTTTAAATTAAACATGTAACGTTTTTGTTTTATAGCGTTTCTGCATTTCGTATTTCTATCCGTTTGACTATTCTATGAAGGTTATATTTCGAAATAACGATTTCGGTGTTCATATCCTTTTCCATGTCCGTTTAACACAGTCTCACTATTCTTACTCGACAACACTATTTGCTTGATACAATCCGTTTAACATGATTTTTGTTGCATTTACATAGTATATAATCACGTGAAATATATAAATTACGTAACATGATAATCCGTTTTAATACTCCTAATTTAAACTAATTTGAGGTGCAGTTACATATAAATTAAGGTAAATAATTTATTAGTTCCCTACTTTTTATCTAACCTATTGTTTAGTCCCTCTATTTTGAAAAACACATTGTAAGATTCCTATCTTTTATCAATATTAACCATTTGGTCATTCTATCTAGTTTTTTTAGATTTTTAACTGAACATACCTTAGCTTTCAAGACGACCATAGTAAATACAAAATGGTCATGTTACTCTGTTATTTTCTGTCTGTTTGTTTACGCAAAATATAACGGTTAAAAATCAAGAAAAAAATAGATAGAAGGACTAAAGGGTTAATACTGATAAAAGATATGGATCTTATAATGTGTTTTTCAAAATAGAGGGACTAAACGGTGAGTTAGTTAAAAACGAAAGGACTAATAAATTATTTACCTTATACATTAACTATTAGTTAATTTGTTTTTAGTACAAGTCATGATGCACTTAATAATTCATGAGATATTATTTTCCATGATGCTTTAAACAATTATTTTTAATTTTAGTCCCTGTATTTTTACGTAACATATTGTTTAGTTCTCGTATTTTAATAATACATTGTTTAATCTTTAATTTTTGTTTTATTTGACAGTTTTGTTCCTTACAGACTAACCTATTTAATAATTCAAATATTTGAGATACTAAACTGTTGAATAGAACATATATAAAGTATTAAACAGTGTATTATTAAAAGACGAAGAAGTCAACTGAAAATTTTAGGTAAGTCAACTGGGAAATTTATGAATAAAGTGAAGAAAATATTTTACCTTTTGAAAAGAGTAAAACATTTTTCTAAACTTTTGGAGATCTGTTCAATTCATTCTTACCTTTTGAAAATAGTAGCCACCCACCATTTTTTCTTGTTTTTCGGCGTTGCAGCCAAACATCGGACAATAGTTTATTTTCCAACATAAAATTTTTCCTTACCCAAAATTTTCCGACACATAAACGGAGCCTAAGACCTTATTTAAGGGGGTAAAATGAAAATCCTAACAACTTATTAGTAAAAAGGATAAGTTACTAAAATAGTTTTAAAGTTTTTAGGAATAGCTAATTTAGGCTTTGCATATAAAACAATATAATTTCAGTCTCAACGTTTGTCAGATAACGCAATTAAAGACTGAATTAACACATTAGATGATTGTGCCGTTAAACCCTTTATCTTATTTTCCTTGATTAAATTTTTAGAATAATGGATTTAGTAATTAGGAGTGTTAAAATAGATTGTCGTGTCATAATCGTATTATGTAATCTATATATTCTACGTGATTATATATGAAATAAGTACAACAAAAATAAAAGCCGTATCAAATGAGTCGTGTATTGTTTTTGTAAATTGTATTATCGTGTTAGAAATTCACAGTCTGGATGATTTGTTATTAATTGAATATTACATTATTCAGTATGCAGGAGACAATTGATCGATTCAGAAAGCATGTCAAAGATACTCAAATTAAGAAGAAGCCAAACGATGAAAACATGCAGGTTAGTCTCTAATGATTACGATACGAACACGACACAAATCCGATACGAACACGACACGAATCCGTAATTTACACGACACGAATTTGACACGAATCTGATAATTTTCACCTCTACATGCATGTAGGAAAGAAACATCTTTAAGCACCTCATCTTTCCGATATTTATTGATTGAGTCTTTAATCTTTCAATTTGACACATTGAGTGCGCGATTGTAGACATATAATTTAGTTTGATAACATTACTCGTTTTATTTGCGTATGAAATTATATCTTTTATCATTCGAAGCAAGAATTTTACCATTTCTTTTATAGCCACATCAAATATAAAAAGACTGCTTTTGAATTGTTAAAAGAGCAATTATCGAATGCAAATGAAATAAGCAACATTCGGTTAACCGAGTTTTATATCTGAAACTGATTATCCAAATCACCAGACGCCTAATGTCTGCAATTATAATTGATCAAGAGTTCGACGTGTCAAAATAAGAGATCAAGGGCTTATGAGCAAAAATCAGAAAGATTAAGGGCTTAACATTTGCAATTATTTTATAATATTACCCCTAACATATAGTAATCAATCACATTCGGTCCAATGTAGATGATAATAGCGCGTATATAAAAAAATTCGTTGAATGTTTGCGTTTGATGATTACTAATCGCAACAATTGTTATAATATTTTATCAATATGCTTAGCTGCCTAATTTTTTCATATAATATTTCACACCCGGAAAACACTTGTTTTTCTCCGGTTCTACAACATTAGTAATCATCTCACACACGAATTAACGGATCTTCTTATATAAATACTAATTTCCGTCTAAATTGAACCAAATACGATTGATTTGTTGTACGTCAGAAACCGAATATTGTAATTGATTGTTGTACGTCAACGGGTAAATGTGACAAAATAATACGTCAGACAACAAATGAAAACATTGTTTATAAATATACATCCTTATAATTTTAATATTCATAAATATACCTCTAAAGTTTTATTATTTACACATTTCTTCACATACTTCTATAACTTTCAAAATTAGGGTTTTTCCTGGATCTGTTATTTTCGATTTTGCTTCTGTTTGTTATCTGCTACATTTACAGCAGTAAATTTTCTTTACTGCAGTTTTTGTTTAATTAAATTATTTAAATAATAAGCTTCTTCTCTTAATTAATTTAGCTTTATTTTGTGTTAATCATGGCAGCAACTGAAGATCGAAGCAGCTAACATGACGAAGAAGATCGAGCATCTAGAAGTTTCAAAAAAGTAATTTTTTTTTTAACTTTTTCGGGTTAATTACATACGTCGTCTTAAATTCTTAACGAGAAAGTTATCCCCGTTTTACTTTGGTTTCACTTATGCTGGATACTATTAAACGAGTTCTGATATTAAGTACCCGGTTTTCCATATCACTCGGAGGACCCTCAATTTATATTTGGACATGTGTATTGTGGTCTCACGTAATAATTAAAATAGTGGAACATCTTATAATATATGTGGGTCCATGTTACACGTGGCAAAATATGTATAGGAGGTCCTCCATTTGACATGGAAAACCGGGTGGTTCTAATAATTTGCCCGATTAAACACATTCTTTCGATAAAATTTTGATGACGTGTCATCCACGTGATATCTATGTTGAATGTGTTTATTAGGTTTCGGGTAAAAATAGGGTTAAATGCACCATTCGTTACTGAATTTTCATGGTTGACTTAAAACTGTCACTCAACTTTGAATTTTGTTTCAATAAAGTCACTCCAGCGAATTCAAGAGCACAAAGACACCAGAAAAATAGCTTGGCTGCCATGTCAACATTAGTCAACTTTTACCGTTGACCGAAGCGAAACGTGGCTAGATGCCGCGTGGTTGCCACCTAGCTGGTATCAGCTAGGTGGGAGCCACGTATCGTTTCAGTCAGCGGTGAAAGTTAACTATTGCTGATGTGGCAGTCATGTCACTTTTTCAATGTCTTTTTGCTCTTGAATTCGAATGAAGTGACTTTATTGAGACAAAATTCAAAGTTGAATGATTTTATTAAAACAAATTGAAGTTGAATGACCATTTTGAGATAAACATGAAAGTATATCAACCAACGGTGCATTTATCTCCGTTTTACTTTGGTTTCACTTATGGTGTATACGAATAAACACATTCTTTAGGTAAAATTTTGATGACATGTTGTCCACGTGACATTTATGTTGGATGTGTTTATTCGTTTTCGGATAAAAACAAGGTTAAATGCACCATTGATCACTGAACTTTCATAGTTGTTTCAATAAAATCATTTTTCTCAATAAAATCACTTCGACAACTTCAAGAGCACAAAAACACCGAAAAAGTAGCATGACTGCCATGTCAGCATTAGTCAACTTTCACTGCTAACCGAACAAAACGTGACTAGATGAAATGTGGCAGCCATTTGTAATTTTAGTCAGCAGTGAAAGTTGACTATTGCTGATGTGACAACTACGTCACTTTTCTGGTGTATTTTTGCTCTCAAAGTTACCGTTGGTGAGACAAAATTCAAAGTTGATGATTTATTGAGACAAATTGAAGTTGGGTAGCCATTTTGAGATAACCATAATGTTCAGTGACAAACTGTGCATTTAACCCGCGAAAACACCGAAGTCAATGCTCGTTAAGAATTAGTGTAATTAACTGTACTCTATTTTATATATTTAAAACGGAAAAAATTAAATATTTTGAGAAAATATTTAAGATAATTAAATTGAAATGTTGCAGGAAATTATTGGGAGAAGGTTTAGCTTCCTGTAATCTTGAAGAATTAACGGAGATAGAAAAACAGCTGGAAAAGAGCGTAAGCAGTGTCAAACTTAGACGGGTACGAAAACTGAAACGAACATCGGACAAAAATATAGAGAAACTATATAAATAATAAAAATAAGGGTATATCATAGGTAGCACCGACACGAGTATCCATATGGATGCAGGTGCAAATGCAATAAACAACATTTTTAAAAGATATGAGACACGGATACAGTAGGGATATACCAAATTTACATAGGGTAAATAATTTAAAAATCTCTTACTTTTTATCTAATATATTGTTTAATTTTCGTATTTTAATATCACATTGTTTAGTTCTTAATTTTTATTCTATTCAACAATTTAGTCTTTTACATAGAGGCCAAATTGTTTAATATTTCAGATATTTGAAAAACTAAACTGTTGAATATAATAAAAGTTAAGGATTGAACACTGTATTATTAAAATATGAGAACTAAACAGTTTGTTAAATAAAAATACAGGACTAATAAATTATTTATATATATATATATATATATATATAATATTTCAAACTATTTAAACTACCATCAAATTTTGATTTATTATTTCAGATATAATAATTTATTAGTCCTTATATTTTTACCTAATAAATTGTTTAATTTTTTATTATTATTTTTATAATATATTGTTTAGTCCTTAACTTTTTTCTACTTAATGGTTTAGTCCCTTATAGAAAGACTAAACTATTTAATAATTCAAATATTTAAGAAACTAAACTGTTGAATATAAAAAAAAAGTTCAGGATTAAACAGTATATTATTGAAATACGAGGATTAAATAGTGTTAGGTACAAATGTATGGACTAATAAATTATTTACCTTTTTCTATTAGGGTTTTTTATATATCAACCCCTCTTTTTTGTGAAATTATAAAAAGGTTACCTGTATATTCTACTCAATTAACTTAAAATCTATCCTCCCAAAGTGTTCGAGAACATAAGATTTTTATTTTGGAGTGTTCGGTGCATGTCTGGAGTGTCTGGAATGTCCTATACTCGTTGTTAGCCTCCTAAAAGTGGCCGTGCTTCCTAGGGTATGTCCTAGACTTTAGAGATACTCATTAGCTCCATGAACTTGTTTAAAACGACGTATTGACCCTCTAAACTTACTTAAACTGACCTATTAGTCTCCTGAAGTGATTATTATTAGTTTCCCGAACTTGTTTGAAATGGTACATATTTTAACTTGTCCATATCTCATTGTTTTGACACGTGGGTTTAAAAGACTAATTAGACATTTTAAACAAGTTTAGAGGGCTAAAGAGACGTCTCTAAAGTTCAGTGAGGTCAATCGGATAATCTGAATAAATACGAAAGAAAGTACATACAAATTTCTTAATAGTGGAAGAATGAGATTTTTCACATTGATAGACGTACGTTAGGGTTTTACTAAACATGTAATCAATATTAATCTACTTCTGAAAACACATTACATCACGAGAAACGAGTTTCTAAATTCAAATCAATAAGTTTCTAATTTTCTTAAATTATGAAAACATGACCTAAAACGTTTGGTACAAGTTTTTGAGAGTTTTGATTTTCGAAAAGTTTCCCGAAAAGTGAAACTAATTTAAAATCAAAATTTTCGTGCAATATAGATTAATATTTATTTTTATATATTTATACCTATTTATATCTATTTTTCTCAATTTTCAGGATCAGTTTTACAAGGAAGCACAAGCGAAGTTTGAAGAAAACGTAAACATTTAAAACCTGCATACATTTTCTTCACTTTTATTTTAGTATAAATAATTTATTGATCATTATATTTTTACCTAACATACTGTTTAGTCATCGTATTTTAATAATACACTGTTTAGTCCTTAACTTTTGTTATGTTAAATAGTTTGGCCCCATATAAAGGGTCTAAATTGTTTATAATTCAAATATTTGAGGGACTAAACTGTTGAATAGAATAAAAATTAAGGACTTAACAATGTATTATTAAAATACGAATATTGAATAATGTATTAGATAAATATTTACTCATTATTTTATTCCTAACCGAGGATTATTCTTTTCATCGTTCTCTTTATTTTTGCTTATTTTATAGGAGAAAATACGACAAGCTGAAAATAAAATGTTACGTGAAAAGGTAAAGAAAAAAAAAACTCGGCTATCAATTCTCGTTTCATAATTATTTTATGATTATAATGATATGAAGCCAGTTATCTCTTTATAAATTGTGTTACCCGCGTTTTGCAGCTAGCAAAACTTGGATCGCTTGCATCGAAAGAGGGAGAAGAGAATGTTAACCGTCGTGAAGAAAGTACTCCGGTTTCATATGTCGAGACGGATCTTTTTATCGGGCTACCTGAAATGAGAAAAAAGAGATTTCTTCCCACAAACTCAACGGTGATTCCTAACGGGAAATGTCATTGCTAATATATTACGTCTATCAGCAACAACAACGAGTAATAAGTGTAATTGTACGGTGAGAGTAATATAAATTTAATTATGTTATTTATTGAAAAAAAATTGAAACTAAATGGACTAATTTGAACAGAAAAGTTGTTCTTGTTATATATGTTATATGGTCCTTTGAAGTTTTCAATATTCAGATTTGCTCCAATTCATATGAATGTATATAAGGTTCCTATTATTTATATAAACGATCTAATGTTTTTTCTTTAACCAATTTACTCCTCTTTTTCAAGAATTTTTGTCGAAAAATCTGTAAGTAATTATTTATGGGAGTAATATTAATTTGAGGATCTTAGGGAAATTTAACCCTTAGGGTTCGTTTGGTTCGCGGAATAGAATAGCTGTTCCATGGAATCCCTATTCCTTGTTTTCATGCAATAGCTATTTTTCAATTTATCTAAAGAATAGCCTATTCCTAACATTAGATTCTTATCATTTACAAAATTATCCTCTATTAAATCCTCAATTTCTCTCTAGTCAATTTCTCAAATCTTATGTATTTTAGCGAATCCATAATTTAAATCATAAAAAAACGTGAAAAATGGAAAAATGAGAAAAACGTTAAAAAATGTAAAAATATGAAACACGAAAAACGTGAATAACGTAAAAACGTCACAAACACGAGAATATGAAAAAAAAAACGTGAAAAACATGAAAACGTGAACAAATGAAAAAAAAAGAAAAAAAACACACAAAAAAAACACAACACATAAATAACGCGAAAAAGTGACAAAACAAAAAATGTACGAAAACTTAAAAAATACAAAAACATGAAAAAAATACGAAAACGTGAAAAAAATACGAAAACGTAAAAAATGCTAAAACACAAAACGTGACAATATGTGAAAAATGCGATAAACATGAAAATTGAAAAACACAAATAAAAAACAAAAACGTAAAAAACACGAAAAAGTAACAAAATGCGAAAAATACAAAAACGCGAAACAAAGAAAAAAGGGAAAAACCGAAAAAATAAAACCTGAAAACATAAAAACGTGAAAAAATGAAAAAATACAATAACGTGAATAACACGAAAATGTGACAAAAATGCGAAAAATATGAAAATGTGAACAAATGCGGAAAACTTGGAAAACACGAAAAAACGTAAAAAAATGCAAAAAACATGAAAATATGAAAAAAATGTAATAAACGCATTTTTCACATTTACGTGTTTTTAACGTTTTTTCACGTTTTCGTGTTATTTGTTTTTTTCGCATTTTTCGCATATTTACAATTTTTTCGTTTTTCATCTTTTTATTTTTGTATATATTTTTTAAAATAATATATTTAAATAATTTATAGTAATAATTAAAATTTTAAAAGAAACAAGACCTTATATTTGAGGGCAATGTTGTGATTTGAATAAAAAAATATCTATTCTATTCAATCTTATTCCACCAACCAAAAATAGGAATAGTTATTCCTAAAGAATTTCTATTCCATTCTTTGTTATTCTATTCCTTTGGAATAGCCATTCTATTCCATTCCGCGAACCAAACGACACCTTATTCATATAATAGGCTCTGACTATATTATGAATGGGTATGGTGATATTATGAGAGATAATTTTTGGTTAATATGTGCGGAGCTACTTCAACTTGGTCGATAAAGCAGATTGGCTTTTCGAATTTACATATTATCATGTTAGCACCATAAATTTGTTTAAAGTGATATATTGGTAATATGAATTTATTGAAAATGATATATTTGTGAAAGTGTATTTTTTATTTTGAAAATAAAGTAGCAACAAAGAGCCTAAAAAAACTTAGGTTAACAGAGATAACATGATTACATACAAACAGACAGTGGCGGATTCAGGATTTGAGGGAGGAGGGGCATAACTCTATGTAAATTTTTTTTAGACAAAATAACATTAATTGAAAAAAAAAAATTAAACACAAATTTATCTATTAACCTACATAAATGAATAATGCCAAATCAATTCAATCAATAGTTTTGATCACATGCACTTTAATGAGCATGTAGAATTTGCTAATTCACCGTTAGATCTAGGCTTATTAGAATCCTAAGGTGGAGATTCAAAGCATCATGAGGCTTAGATTTAATAAGCTTATATCTAACGGTGAATGGGCAAATTCACTTGCTCATTAAGGTGCATGTGAAAATTCCTGATTCAATCAATTGACAAAATAAATTTACAATACACACAAAATATGCCAACAATCAAAACCCACCACAATATGAAAACCCACGGCATGGAGAAAACCCATCAACCTAAAATTACCCATCTATCATCATCATATCATCATCTATTATTCTTCAAAATAAATAAAATATGCCATCATCAATCAACCTAAATTATATATGGTTATCCAATTTCACACATGAATTAAAATTAAAGGGTAAAAGTTAACTAACCTAAACCCTAAATCTGAAATTGAGGTGTTGTTGGAGATGGTGGCCAGCCGGCGGCGACACTACTCGGTCGGAAAAGGAATGTTGACCGGACGGAAAGGAGGAGTTCAAAGCTTGGAGGGGGGAGCTCAGCTGCTATTCAAAGAATCCCCTATATAAAAAAACGATCTGCTGCCTCTACCTATACTGCTTCTTTTTATATAAAAAAACCCAAAGGGGGGGGGGGGGGGGGGGGAGGGGAAGGGAAGGGGGGATGCATTTTTCACGTTTTTCACGTTTTTTCAAATTTTTGCATTTTTTTTTTGGGTTTTCACATATTTAACATATTTGTCTTTTCCCTTTTCAAAAAAAAAAAACATATTTGTCTTTTTCCTGTATTTATGTAGTCGCATTTTTATCATTTTTCACATTTTTTTCCGTTTTCTTATTTTTCGCGTTTAAACATTTTTCACTTTTTTTTTTGTTTTTCACATTTTTATCGTTTTTACGTGAAATGTGAAACAAATGATCAGTGGATGTGAGGGGTAATTTTGGAATCAAAGAAAATATTAATTATGAAATAACTATTCATAGCTTAAATTAAGAACCCATATTCCACTCATTGTGGAATACAAATTCCATAAAAAAAATCAACCAAACGGTGGAATATGGATTCTCTAGAAATGACTTTTCTATATTCCTTATCTATTCCATGAACCAAGCAGGCCCCAAGTTCTTCTTTATGTTTCTCGAACTGATCAAGTTTCAAAGGGTTAGTCATGATATCTGCAACTTGCTCGCTTGTGCCACAATATTCCATATTAATTGATCCATCACCTATAAGATTTCTTAGAAAGTGAAATCTTACATCAATATACCTCTCTCATGAAATATCGTATTCTTTGCAAGCTTGATAG
The DNA here is from genome assembly GCF_963576675.1 of Euphorbia lathyris. Classification (NCBI taxonomy): domain Eukaryota; kingdom Viridiplantae; phylum Streptophyta; class Magnoliopsida; order Malpighiales; family Euphorbiaceae; genus Euphorbia; species Euphorbia lathyris. The sequence continues at coordinate 5,400,865 of NC_088911.1, forward strand.
TAGAAAAATGATCACAAAGTATTTTAACAGAATCACCTTGTGTACCTTCAATTTTCTTTAGAATTCGTTGCATCTAGACACTTTGACAAGCACATGAAGCATCAATAATATACTATGCTTCCGTAGTTGAAAGAGTTACCACATGCTACTTCTTCGGTACTTACTAGCTCCTCCACTTAACATGAAAACATAGCCTGAAGTACTATATTGATCATCAATATCACCAACGTAGTCACCATCTATATATATCCCATTATTTCAGTTGTGCAGCTCCTTTTATAAAAAATGCTGAAATCAGCAGTAGTTTGAATGTATCTCAGAATTAGTTGGGCTGCTAATATGTGTCTCTCCATATGATAGGACATGAATTTGCTTATGAGGCATACACTGAACATCAAATCTGGTTTTTATGACTGTCCCACAATCTGTTTGAACAAAGTTCCATATGCCTTTTCTCCTTCCTTCTCCTTTGATGTTTTGTTCCCTAGAACTATTGCATTTCTGACTTTATTGCAGTTTCTCACCCCGAACCTTTTAAGAATTTCACTGGTGTATTCCTTATGGCTGGTATAAATTCCATTGACACTTTTTTTTTAAAAAAGTTGTGCACAATGCACTTACATTAAACAAAGAAAAATTATATTAAATATAAAGGAAAACTCCCACCCCACCCCACCCCATGTGATTCGAACCCATTGTTGAAACACCTTTCCACAAGATTTTGATTTGACAAAATAAATCCATGATTACGAGACAATTAAATTTAAGTGGTTTGATTTAATTGTACTAATATGTTTGTTCAATGTTAAGTATAAATATAAATGCAAAAGTAAGACAGGACAAAGTTCGCATAAGAACACAACACAAGCTGAGTTAAGGGCAACTCGACATAACAATGGATAAAGCCATCCTTAGAACAACAGCTGAAGAATGAAGCTGATCAAAGAAGCTGAGTGGAATGGAACTCAGCATGAAAGAAGTAAAGTCTGCTTCAGAACTAGATCTTGCATAATGAAGCTGACCTTTGGAAGCTGAGTGAGAAGAACTCAGTATGAGAACTGGCAGACAATAAATCATCGGAGTAAAGCTGTGTAATTCACAGGACAGCATAAGTGTTCCGTTAGCTAAAAGACAAATCCGACAACTGTCTGCACCAATAATAGAAATCTCCGAATTATGCAAAAGCCAATTTCGAGAGACATGGGACAACTGATTATGGCTAAAAGACAAACTGCCACAAGAAGACAACGTCTGCAGGAAGAAGACAAATCTGACGTCTGAAGAAATCAGAAGACAGGATTGGCCTGACACTTGAAGTTGACCAGAAGTTTGTCCCTTAAAAGAGCCGTTTTGGACTCAACGGACAAATCAATTTCAAATGATTTGTTTCTCACATTTCAACTATAAAAGAGACAAGGATATCATTTGGAAGACAGCCGATTTACAGAAAATTACAAGTGAGAAAGATACAAACTCAAAGCACTCAAAACAAAAGAGAAAGCTTACACCAATCTTCTATTCTCTGTGTAAATGCTAGAATGATTGTTTGTAATCATCTAAAGTGTTCTTTGTTTAAAAGGAACAAGTGTGTGATCAACTGTAATATTGAGAGTGTACGTGTTGAGTACTTGTTATTTAGTACTTAGTGGTAGAGAAATCTAAGTGCTGGGTTGTAGCATTTAGTAGGAGTTGAGTAGACGAATAGAGGAAGGTACTCTTGCATATTCAACTGCATGTAATCGGTTTGTGCTCTACCCTTAAAGAGCTCAGTATTGGATTCTGAAAGCCCGGAGGATTCTGGGGACTAGACGTAGGCAGAGAGACCGAACCAGGATAAGTGATACTGAGTAATTTCTAACTCTCAAATATATATATATATATATATATATATATATATATATATATATGTGTGTGCTTGTGTTGCTTGTAATATTTACTCAGCATATAAACTGTTAGAAGCTGACACTGAGTAAATTGGAGTGCTGAGTTGAAAGCTGACCACATAAGCGTCAATTCCCAACTCTCAAGTAAAACAGTCTTAGTCAGCAACTAACTAAAGCTATCTTACATTAAGTTTGGCCAAGCTGACCAAAGGTGAGTTAATAAACTCACCAAAATAATTAAGTCAGCAAGATTAATTAGCGAAAAAGTTGTATTAGTTCCTAACCCCCCCCCTTGGAACTAATCACACGGGACCAACAAGTGGTATCAGAGCATAAGCTCACTACTCAAAGATATAACTATTTTGAGCGGATCCCCATAAATGGCTGAGAACAGCACTCGTTTCCTTCCCGGGAACCAAACAACACAGATACTCCCTGAGGGATTATCTATTACTAGGCCTCCCCTATTCTTTGGATCCAACTATACATTCTAGAAGAATAGGATGAAGAACTTTATTCAAGCCACAAACATGAGTGCATGGCTTGCAATAGTTCAAGGCCCATACGTGCCATATAAAACTGTTGACAATGAGAAAGTTGTTAAGAGTGAAACTGAGTGGTCAGAAGATGACCTCAGAAAACTTCAAAACAATGCTTCGGCTATCAATATGCTTCACTGTGCTCTAGATGCTGCAGAATACAATAAAATATCAGGTTGCGAGTCAGCACAGGAGATATGGAAAAAGCTCGAGGTGACCTATGAAGGCACAAGCAAGGTCAAAGAGTCAAAAGTGAACCAACATATGAGATTGTATGAGCTGTTCGAAATGAACGACAACGAGAACATCTCTGGAATGAATGCTAGGTTCACTAATATTATAAATGAGCTGAAAAGACTCGGCAAGAACTTCACTGAAGAAGAGCAAGTAAAGAAAATCTTGAGAAGCTTACCCAAGAGCTGGCAAGCTAAGAAAACTGCCGTAGAAGAAGCTCAGGACCTGACCACATACAAGTATGACGAGCTGATCGGATCTCTGCTGACTCATGAGATCTCAATGCAAAACTTTGAAGCTAAAGAGAAAGAAAAGTCAAAAGACAAGAAACAAAAATCACTTGTCATGAAAGCTGACTCGACTGAAGCTGACTCATCAGACGATGAGGAGATGGCCATGTTTACACGAAAAATGAAGAAGCTGTTTAGGAAGAATGAGAAGAACAGCAGAAGGCCATTCAGAAAAAATGACAGATACAAAGCTGAGTCTAGTGACAAATACAAGAAGGACAGCTCCAAGCCTGTCACATGTTTTGAGTGCCACCAAACTGGGCACATCAAGTCAAGCTGCCCAAACCTCAAGAGAGATAAGAAGGGAAATAAGAAAGCAATGGTAGCAACATGGAGTGACAGTGATGAGTCAACATCATCCGAAGCTGATGCAAATGAAACGGCGAACATATGCTTCATGGCCGATGCTGCTGATCACTCTCAATCTGAGCAAGCTTACCTCTCTGATGAAACTGACCAGGAGGTACACAACAATGAGGTAACATCCCTACTTTTGCTTAGAAATGAGATGGTAAATGCCCTGAGTGATTTATATGCACTAACTAAAAAGTGCAATAAGAAAGTAAAGGCACTCAGCAGGCGGTGTGATGAGATTGAAGAGGTCAAGCTGAGTGACCTCCGATATCTTCTCCAAGACAACTCAACGTTGCATAGCAACATGGAAATTATGCAAAAGTTTGTCTCGGAGGTCCAATCAGATTCAAAGAAACTGAGAAAGGATGTCACTACCTTACAGAGCCAAATAAGAGGCTCAAATAAAACTAAACCCCATGCTGAGTACTCAAGTACTAGTCAGCATAAACAGTTCACACAGTGTGACTGTTGCGGGAAAAAAGGACACACAAGAGAAGTGTGTTGGCACAATAAGCGGACTGTCCAATGTGACTTCTGCGGAAAGAGAGGACATACCACAAAGGTATGTTGGCATGCCCAGCATAATAATGCTGACCGCCCTCAAAGGGTAATTCATTGTGACTTCTGTGGCAAAAGTGGCCACACTATCAAAGTATGCCGTCACAAATTAAAATATGACTTTGCACCTGTTTATGCTAACAAACGAGGACCCAAAAAGAATTGGGTACCTAAAAATGAATAGTCTAAAATGCAGGTGAGCCTGAGATGCGTGGAGAAATCAAAATTGTGGTATATAGACAGCGCATGCTCGAGGCACATGACTGGTGATGAAACTCAGTTCATCACACTAGAGCTTAAACGAGGTGGAAGTGTAAGCTTTGGAGACAATAAGAAGGGTAAGATAGTCGGCTCAGGTACTATCGGAGGTAACCCATCTATTGAGTCAGTCTCCTTAGTTAAAGGTCTCAAATACAATCTGCTGAGTGTAGCTCAGCTTTGCAAAAGCGACAGAAAGGTTGTATTTGATGATACTAAGTGTCAAATACTCAAGGGAAAAACAAACGAATTAATTTTAACTGCCCCTCGTGTAGACAATGTATACATGCTGAGTTTAGAAAAACAGTTTTCTAAAAATATATGCTTAGTGTCTAAAGAGGATAACTCCTGGCTATGGCATAGAAGACTTGGTCATGTAAGCATGGATCTTCTTGCCAAATTAGCTAGAAAGCAATTAGTTGACGGATTACCCAAACTTAAATTTGAAAAAGATCAATTATGTAAAGCTTCTCAACAAGGCAAACAAACTAAGAAGTCATTTCAAAGTAAAAATACTGTCTCAACCAAGAGACCATTGGAATTACTACACTTGGATCTTTTCGGACCTATCCAGCCACTCAGCTTGGGTGGTAAGAAATTTTCCTTAGTTATTGTAGATGATTTCTCTCGGTACACTTGGATCATCTTGCTGAATAGCAAGGATGAAACATTTGAGATGTTTACCACATTGATTAAAAAGCTAGAAAATGACAAAGACCTAAGAGTAGCTCATATTAGAAGTGACAATGGTGGAGAATTCAAAAACCAACAGTTTGATGAATTCTGTGAAACCAGTGGTATTGACCACAATTTCTCTGCTCCTAGAACACCTCAACAAAATAGGGTTGTTGAAAGAAAGAACAGAACAATTGTCAAAATAGCTAGGACTATGCTGAGTGAAAATAGGCTTCCAAAGTATTTCTGGGGTGAAGCTGTCCACACAGCATGCTACATTCTGAATAGGGCTTTAGTTAGACCTATTCTTAAGAAAACCCCATATGAACTTTGGAAAGGACGAAAGCCCAACATTGGCTACTTTCGTGCCTTTGGGTGTAAGTGTTTTATACTCAACACAAAAGATAATCTTGCAAAATTTGATGCCAAAGCTGACGAAGCGATCTTTTTAGGGTACTCAACTAACAGCAAAGCATATAGGGTATATAATAAACGAACTCAAATTGTAGAAGAGTCTGTCCATGTTGAGTTTGATGAAGCTGACCCTGCAGGAAAGACAACTCAGCTCACTGAAGATGAACCAAGCTCAGCTTTCGCTGACCAAAATGAAGCCTCTGAGTCATCTATAAAAGGGCTGACCAAAGGTAAGCAAGAGAATGAAATAACATTTGCTGACCAATCTATTCCTGCAGAGATTGTAGAAACACCTGTTCCAACCAACTCAACATTACCCAAAGAAATAAAAATTCCAAGAGGACACTCGGAGAAGTCCATTTTTGATGCTGCTGACAACAAGCTGATGACAAGAGATCAGCTTAGAAAGTACCTCAACAATGTGGCCTTTATCTCAATACATGAGCCAAAGAACTTCAACGATGCTGAGCACGATGAGTATTGGATCAATGCCATGCAAGAAGAGCTCGATCAATTCACAAGGAACGAGGTATGGGATTTAGTGCCTAAACCTAGGAATCAAAAGACCATAGGAACTAAATGGGTATTTAGAAACAAGCTAGATGAGCAAGGAAACGTAGTTAGAAATAAAGCCCGACTTGTAGCCCAAGGCTATAGTCAGCAAGAGGGTATTGACTACGGAGAAACCTTTGCACCCGTAGCTAGGCTAGAGGCTATACGTATACTGTGTGCATATACTAGCTTTATGAATTTCAAATTATATCAAATGGATGTTAAAAGTGCATTTCTTAATGGCTTTATAAATGAAGAGGTTTATGTTAATCAACCTCCTGGGTTTGAAGATCCGAAACTTCCAAATCATGTCTATAAACTCAAGAAGGCCTTATATGGCCTAAAGCAAGCTCCACGAGCTTGGTATGAAAGGTTGACCAACTTCCTGCTGACCAGGAATTATGTCAGAGGCAAAGCTGACACAACCTTGTTCATTAAGAAAAAGGGTAAACATACCCTACTTGCACAAATTTACGTAGATGACATAATTTTTGGTGCTACTGATGATTCCATGTGCAAAGAGTTTAGTAAACAGATGCAAACTGAGTTCGAAATGTCTATGATGGGCGAACTCAACTTCTTCCTTGGACTTCAAATCAAGCAAGGTAAGAATGGCATCTTCATTAGCCAGTCTAAGTACGCCAAAGAAATGCTAAAGAAATTCGATATGGAAGAATGTAAACCCATATCAACCCCAATGGGTACTGATACGGTCCTTTGTGCTGACGAAAAAGGTAAGTCTGTAGACAGCAAACTATATCGAGGTATGATATGCTCTCTACTTTATCTAACTGCTAGCAGACCTGATATTCAGTACTCAGTATGTTATTGTGCAAGATATCAAGCTGACCCCAGAGAACCTCATCTTATAGCTGTAAAAAGAATTTTCAGATATTTGCAGAGCTCAGTTAATGCAGGTCTATGGTATCCAAACACAAGTGACTTCACACTTATTGGATATACTGATGCTGACTATGGATGAGATAAGCTAGAACGAAAAAGCACTTCAGGAGGATGCCACTTCCTAGGAAGCTGTCTAGTATCTTGGTTCAGCAAGAAGCAGTCATCTGTGGCCCTGTCTACAACTGAAGCTGAGTACATTGCTGCTGGAAACTGTGTGGCACAAGTCCTATGGATTAACCAACAGCTTGAGGTTTATGGTGTCAAAACAGAGACAATAGAAGTCATGTGTGACAACAAAAGCGCCATTGACTTATCGAAGAATCCAATCCAACACAGCAGGATGAAGCATGTGAGCATAAGACATCACTTCATCAGGGATCGTGTACTCAAGGGTGAGATCAAGCTGACCTACGTACCAACAAATGATCAGCTTGTAGATATCTTTACGAAGCCCTTGGCTCGTGAGCAATTTAACATATTAAGGGAAGCTATCGGTATGTCTAATCCTCCTCAATAATACTATGTGTTGAATTAAAACTTTGAGTGATTATCATGCTGAGTAATTTATGCTAAATTAGTAACTATTGTATGCTGAGTTAGAAATCATCATATGCTGAGTAGACCTATATGCTGTGTGATTGTCCTAGAATGAGTTACTAAGCACATAAGAATATTCTACGTAAAACTGACCACTCGGAATCTCAAACGCTTGATATTCTCAATACCGAGTAAAACCTATTTAAAACATTAAATGCTGGCACATGCATTAAATAGCCCCCTAGGATGACGCGAGTAATAATTAGAAAACCCATGCGCCGAACGTGTCATAAATGCCAGAATCTTTGTCGGTTGATCATCTCGAGGTAAAACGGCTAGTTCAGTGGTTAGGATCAACTCAAACGCCTATAAATAGTGGAAGAATTCCCACTTTGAACTCTTTACACTTGATATTTCTGGCAAAACTACTCCAATCTCTCTCACTCTTCCAAAATCTCAAAACCTCTCAAAGAAACTCCAAAAATGTCGGACTCTCAAAATATCTCCGGTGCCGGTTATCACGATGATGGCTCCGATGAAAACCCTAGATCTCCCACTCAACAGGAGTATGAAGAAACTCCTACCAAGTCCCAAACACGGAGTCAGCATGACCAAATGCCAAGCAAAAGCCCCCCAGCTGACCTCGCAACCTCCTCAAAACAGAAGAAGAAGGATAAAATGACCAAGGAAATGGTACTTTACAAAGTCTATGACAGCGTAAAGAACCATGAAGTACTTCGGTGCCGCTGGTTCTCTCCAAGCTTTATCACCGATGAAAAACCCTTCTGTGATTGGATATCAAAGAATGGGTGGACTGAGCTGTTCTCCCTGCCCGGTAGAACATACCCCAGGTTAGTACGGGAATTCTATTCCAACCTTCTAGTAGATGGAGATGATGCTGACTATCTCGAGACCACAGTGAATGGCCAACGAATCATAATCACCCCTGCCTATCTAGCAACCTTGCTAAAGCTGCCAGCTAAAGGCAAAGAATTTAGAACCACAAAAGAAAAGCTTGACCACGTCGTCAAATTTTGTAAGCCAGAAGGGCACAAGGGAGAAATACCCAGCACATGCATGGGACAAAACCAGAAGATGGCTCACTACCTGCTGACCAACTTCATCTGGCCCAAATTCAACGCAGCATCATCCGCATCCAACTTTGAGCAGTGCTTCATCTGGCACATGCTGACCTACAGCCCTCTCAACATGCCCGTGTTTCTGGTAGGTGCACTCCAACGAAGCACTATTAAGCTTAGGCTGGGCTCCCTCATTACGAGAATACTTGAGGACTACCAAATTGACGATGTTGAGGAAGTAGAAACTTGCGGGACGGAAATTACTGTTGCTCTACTATTTGGGTTGGTGTATAATCAGCCGATAAAATCAAAGAAAGGAGAAGTAGAGGAAGAAGAAAATGTGGTTGAAAAAGTGGCAACCAAGAAAGGGAGGAAGGGTAAAACTGCTCATGCTGAGCCATCAAAACAAGACAAGAAGAGAAAGGCCCTTCTAACATCTTCGAAAGATGTTCATGCTGTCCCGAAGAAACTTCGGTTTGTACTGAAGGAAAGGAGAACTGATGATGAGGAAGGTCAGGAAGGACCTAAGACAGCAGAGAGAGAAAAAGGCAAGTTGAGCCTGATGAGGAAACAGAAGAAGCTGATGAGGAGCCACTGCAGAAAAGGAAAAATAAATCCTCAGAGTTAAGCCCTATCAATGCATCTCCCATAGACTTCGTCGTCGATGCTGACTCTCACTTTGCCAAAAGTCAAGGCATCGATCTGGAAAGACCTGCTGCTGACCAAGACAAAGACTTGGGAAATCTAGATGGTCAGTATAGCACTGAGGATGCTGAACAAACAAAAGATGCTCATACTGAGCAAGTACAGACAGTGGATGCTGAGCAAGTTGGAAACGCAGTAGATGCTGAGCAGGTTGAGCACACAGTTGATGCTGAGCCCACCGACCAAGAAGGAGTTGTGGAAGAACTCAATGATGACATTGATGAGGAGTCCTCCCTTGAATCTATTCCTGCTGACCCAGTTCCTCCTACACCAAAGAAATTGAGAAGGCTAAAAAAGATGGCTAAAAAATCTCCTGTCATCGATCTTGATCTTTTGGATGATTCACCTTTGGAGCCCATCGGTAACCTCACGGACTTACAATTCAACTTCTTCTCCGCCAACACTGAGGAAAATCAAGCCTCTGTTACTCATGATGAGCAACATGCCAAGTCTCCAGAAAATCCAACTCATACCGAGCAGGAGCTCGAGGACCAAGCTGTTCAAGTAAACGAACAAGCTAATGTAAATCCTGCTCAAACTGAGTCCACTCCAGTCAATATTGAGCAGGTCAATATCTCTGCAGATCCACCAAGTTCTCATTCAAAGTCGCAGAATATTGAGCAGTCAGTTCCTGCTGCTAATCAACACCAAAGTCCAGCTGCTGATCTGGCTGGTACTTCCGCTCATGCAAAGCATCCAACACCTCCTCCATCCGGTGCTACCAAAATCCCGGCAGCTGACCAAGGCACTGAAGCCCAATTTGTCTATCTTCATGCCACTGAATCTGGCCGTCGCATAATCGACTCAGCCTAGACTATTCTTCGCGAACTCAACTCATCTTCTGCCGGCGTTGCTGGGTTTGCTAATGCCGAGTCACATCTAGTTTCATCTCTTACTCAGTTCATCAATGAAATCCATGGTCTCAAAGACCTGGTAAGTGTCATGACCACCGTCCAAGCCCAACAATCAAAGCAAGAATCAATTGACAAGCTGGCCGAGCTCCACTTGCTAATGGTAAATCACATCAACTCTGTTGGTCCCTTGTAAGGTTGCAAGTATAGTTCCAAGGGGGGGTTAGGAACTATTTAAACTTCTTTGCAATTAGGGTAGACTTCTTTTTCTAAGGAAAAAGGTTTTAACAGCGGCGCTGAGTAAACAACAAGATACTGGCTTAGTCAACTGGTGACTAGGTCAGTTTCTTAGCTTGAGTCAGGAGATAGCACTTAGAGTCTATTCCTGAGCTCAGATGTTCAACGCGCACAACTCAACTTGACCTCTTTACTTGGTCAGTTTTTGGTTATTTTAAGCAAGCAATATATATAAGGAGTTAAAGGTAAGAAATACTTCACTCAGCAGATTTATCCAGGTTCGGCTTCTTCTAAGCCTACGTCCTGTCCCCGGAACACGTTCCGAGATTTCGAATCCTCTACTGAGCTCTTTAAAGGTAGAGCCTCAAACCTTTTACAATCTTAGCAACTGAGTATAACAAGAGTACCTTCCTCTATACCTCTACTCAATCCTAATCTCTTGCTGAGTACTATAACCGAGTACTCAGCCTCTCCTTTCTATCTCTAGAAATGATAAGTGTTTTGTCCTATACAAAGATTTGCTAAGACACTTTAGACGATTGAAACAATCACTCTAGACTTTTACACAAATGTATGAATTGTAATGTAAGATTTGCTTTGCTTCTTGCTTGCAGAACTTGTGTAGAAATTTGGTCAGCGTAATGGCTTGATCAAGTTCTGTATTGAGTGAAGCTTCTGATGGCACTATTTATAGAGACGTCTGGGCATCGGTCATTTCGAATTTCGAAATAACCGTTGGAGGGAAACGGCTTCCTGTCGTTGTCATCCTGACTTGCTCAGAGCTCTCGGCCAATCAGATTTGTGTATCTTCTGTCCTCGGTCAGCTCAGCAGACTGTCTCTCCTTTTATGGTAAAGTCAACTGGACAGCATACTGTGTCGTCTGATCTTTACCCAAAGAGGAAATACTTTGTCTGGAAGTTTTCCTTAGCCAGCTGCTGTCTTGTAAGCTTTGTCGAGACTACTCAGCAGCTTCATCTTGAAGTTGTTCCCAAAGGTCTTCTAGATCCTTCTCTTTGCTGAGTTGTGTTTTGTCCAAAGTGACAGCCCCTCGTTTGTTACCTGTCGAAGACAAGGCCCAAGTCAAACAACTCAGTACAACTCGGCCCGCGTTTGTTAAAACGCTGTCACTTTGGACAAAACGCAACTCAGCAAAGAGAAGGATCTAGAAGACCTTTGGGAACAACTTCAAGATGAAGCTGCTGAGTAGTCTTGACAAAGCTTACAAGACAGCAGCTGGTAATTGAAAACTTCCAGACAAAGTATTTCTACTTTGGGTAAAGTTCAGACGACACAGTATGCTGTCTAGTTGACTTTACCATAAAAGGAGAGACAGTCTGCTGAGCTGACCGAGGACAGAAGATACACAAATCTGATTGGCCGAGAGCTCTGAGCAAGTCAGGATGACAACGACAGGAAGCCGTTTCCCTCCAACGGTTATTTCGAAATTCAAAATGACCGATGCCCAGACGTCTCTATAAATAGTGCCATCAGAAGCTTCACTCAATACAGAACTTGATCAAGCCATTACGCTGACCAAATTTCTACACAAGTTCTACAAGCAAGAAGCAAAGCAAATCTTACACTACAATTCATACATTTGTGTAAAAGTCTAGAGTGATTGTTTCAATCGTCTAAAGTGTCTTAGCAAATCTTTGTATAGGACAAAACACTTATCATTTCTAGAGATAGAAAGGAGAGGCTGAGTACTCGGTTATAGTACTCAGCGTGAGATTAGGATTGAGTAGAGGTATAGAGGAAGGTACTCTTGTTATACTCAGTTGCTAAGATTGTAAAAGGTTTGAGGCTCTACCTTTAAAGAGCTCAGTAGAGGATTCGAAATCTCGGAACGTGTTCCGGGGACAGGACGTAGGCTTAGAAGAAGCCAAACCTGGATAAATCTGCTGAGTGAAGTATTTCTTACCTTTAACTCCTTATATATATTGCTTGCTTAAAATAACCAAAAACTGACCAAGTAAAGAGGTCAAGTAGAGTTGTGTGCGTTGAACATCTGAGCTCAGGAATAGACTCTAAGTGCTATCTCCTGACTCAAGCTAAGAAACTGACCTAGTCACCAGTTGACTAAGCCAGTATCTTGCTGTTTACTCAGCGCCGCTGTCAAAACCTTTTTCCTTAGAAAAAGAAGTCTGCCCAAATTGCAAAAAGTTTAAATAGTTCCTAACCCCCCCCCCTTGGAACTATACTTGCAACCTTACAAGGGACCAACAAGTGGTATCAGAGCTTAAAAGCTCACTGTAAAAGGTCTAACAACCTTGAGCTGATCCTTACCATGGGCGAAAACAGCACTCGGTTTCTCCCTGGAAACCAAACAACTCAGATACTGCCTGAGGGGCTGTCCATTACTAGGCCTCCCCTATTCTTCGGGTCAAACTATACCTTCTGGAAGAATAGGATGAAAAATTTCATTCAGGCTACAAACATGAGTGCCTGGCTATCTATAGTTCAAGGCCCATTTGTACCTGTCGAAGTTGTGGCTGGCCAAACAGTTGTAAAAGCTGAGGCCAAATGGACAGAGGATGATCTTAAGAAGCTTCAAAATCACGCTTCGGCTATCAATATGCTTCACTGTGCGCTCGATGCTGCAGAATATAATAAAATCTCAGGTTGTGAGTCGGCACAAGAGATCTGGAAAAAGCTGGAAGTCACCTACGAGGGAACCAATAAAGTAAAGGAGTCCAAGGTGAATCAGGAAAAATGATAAATACTCTAAAAAGCCTTACAGAAAGTTTGATAAGTATAAAGCTGACTCAAGCGACAGCAAATACAAAAAGGACAGCTCAAAGCCCATTACATGCTTTGAGTGCCATCAAACTGGCCATATTAAGTCAAGCTGCCCCACACTGAGGAAAGATAAGAAGAGCGGCAAAAAGGCAATGGTGGCTACATGGAGCGACAGTGATGAGTCTTCATCAACAGAAGCTGAGGCCACCGAGTCAGCAAAGATATGCTTCATGGCTGACGAACTTGCTGAGCCATGCGTCTCTGATCATGCTGACCCCTCCGTTGAAACTGACGATGAGGAGCAATCAAATGAGGTAATATCACTTTCTCTGCTCAGAAACGAAATGGGTAATGCCCTGAGTGATCTCTATACACTTATCAAAAAGTGTAATAAGAAAATTAGAGCACTCAGCAGGCGCTGTGATGAGGTTGAAGAGGTCAAGCTGAGTGACCTCAGATACCTTCTTCAGGACAACTCAACGTTGCATGATAACATGAAAATCATACATGAGTCTGTCTCTGAAGTCCAATCAGTCTCAAAGAAACTGAGAAAGGAAGTCACAACTATCCAGAACCAATTAAAGGTTCCAAATAAAAGAAACATTCCTCTGAGAACTCAATACCAAGGTACTCAGCAGAGATGGAATCCCCAGCGAAAAGTCCATTGTGACTTTTGTGGGAAGAAAGGACACACCACTAAGGTGTGCTGGCACGCTCATCACTGGGGTGCTGACAAGTCAGTGAAATATCCTAAATAGAAGGTCAGCTATGACTTCTGTGGAAAGAATGGCCATACTGTCCATTTATGTCGCCATAAAATAAAATATGATGCTTTACCTGTTGCACCTAACAAGCAAGGACCCAAAAAGAATTGGGTACCTAAAAGTAACTAGCTACAATGCAGGTAAGCCTGAGATGTGCCGAGAAGTCAAAGATGTGGTATATTGACAGCGCATGCTCAAGGCATATGACGGGTGATGAAACTCAGTTCATCACGTTTGAGCGTAAACGAGGAGGGAGTGTAAGTTTTGGAGACAACAAGAAGGGTAAGATAGTAGGGTCAGGAACCATTGGAGGTAATCCTACTATTGAATCTGTCTCCCTAGTCAGCGGACTCAAATATAACTTACTCAGCATAGCTCGGCTATGTGACAATGGGAGAAAAGTTATATTTGATGCTACTGGATGTAAAATATATGAGGGTAAAACAAATGAGTTAATATTAACTGCCCCTCGAATAGATAATGTCTTTATGCTAGATTTAGAGAAAAAGTTTTCAAAAACTGTGTGCTTAGTATCAAAGGAAGAGAATTCCTGGCTATGGCACAGGAGACTTGGTCATGTAAGCATGAACCTCCTGGCCAAATTAGCAAGAAAGCAATTGGTTGAGGGACTGCCTGAACTTAAATTTGAAAAAGATCAATTATGCCACGCTTGCCAAGCTGGAAAACAAACCAAACAATCTTTTCATAGCAAAAACATTGTCTCAACTAAGCGTCCGTTAGAGTTACGACACTTGGATCTCTTCGGTCCAGTCCAGCCGCTGAGTCTGGGTGGAAGAAGATTTTCCTTGGTCATTGTAGATGACTTCTCTCGGTACACGTGGGTCATCTTGCTAACCAGCAAGGATGAAACCTTTGAGACATTTTCAAATTTGGTTAGAAAAATTGAAAATGAAAAAGACCTAAAATTATCTCACATCCGTAGTGATAATGGTGGAGAATTCAAAAACCAAAAGTTTGTTGAATTCTGTGAAGCCAGCGGCATTGACCACAATTTTTCTGCTCCTAGAACACCTCAGCAAAATGGGGTTGTAGAAAGGAAGAACAGAACTCTGGTTGAAATAGCCAGGACAATGCTGGATGAGCATAGGCTTCCAAAGTATTTTTGGGGAGAGGCTGTTAACACAGCATGCTATATTCTAAATAGGGCTCTAGTTAGACCTATATTAAAGAAAACCCCCTATGAACTTTGGAAAGGACGAAAGCCCAATATTGGATAATTTCGTGCCTTTGGCTGTAGATGTTTTATTTTAAATACCAAAGATAGCTTAGCAAAGTTTGATTCAAAAGCTGATGAGGCTATCTTTTTGGGCTACTCAACAACCAGCAAAGCATACAGAGTTTTTAATAAGCGAACTCAAGTTTTAGAAGAGTCAGTACATGTAGAGTTCGACAAAACTAACCCTGCAGGTAGATACCAGACGCTGACCGAAGATGATCCACACTCAGTAACCACCGGTGACTAAGAACCAGCTACTGAGTCATTCACTAAAAGGCTGACCAAGAGTAAGAGTGAACCTAAGATTACTTTTACTGACCCATCTACTTCTGCAGAGATTGTTGAAACAGAAACAACACAAGACATAAATCTGCCTAAAGAGATAAGGATCCCAAGAGGGCACTCAGAAAGTGCAATCCTTGATTCTGCTGGGAATACCCTGATGACGAGGAATCAACTCAGGAAGTACCTCAGCAATGTCGCTTTCGTCTCAGTTCAAGAACCGAAGAATTTCGCTAAAGCTGAGTACGATGAATTCTGGATGAACGCAATGCAAGAGGAGCTCGATCAATTCAGAAGAAACGATGTATGGGAGCTAGT
This sequence comes from Euphorbia lathyris, assembly GCF_963576675.1. Lineage (NCBI taxonomy): Eukaryota > Viridiplantae > Streptophyta > Magnoliopsida > Malpighiales > Euphorbiaceae > Euphorbia > Euphorbia lathyris. The sequence goes on from NC_088911.1 coordinate 5,416,275, forward strand.
GCCTCATCCAAAGAGTCAAAAGACCATTGGAACAAGATGGGTCTTCAGAAACAAGATGGATGAACAAGGGAATGTAGTCAGGAACAAAGCAAGGCTTGTAGCTCAGGGCTACAGTCAGCAAGAAGGTATCGACTACGGTGAGACCTTTGCCCCAGTGGCAAGGCTAGAGGCAATTAGAATTCTATGTGCATATGCATCTTACATGAACTTTAAATTATTCCAAATGGATGTCAAAAGTGCATTTCTTAATGGAGTTATAAACGAGGAGGTTTATGTTAATCAACCTCCAGGTTTTGAGGATCATAAATTCCCTAACCACGTTTATAAACTCAAAAAGGCTCTGTACGGCCTCAAGCAAGCACCACGTGCTTGGTATGAGAGGCTGACCAGTTTCCTGCTGACTAGAAATTACGTCAGGGGCAAAGCTGATACAACCTTATTCATTAAGAGAAAGGGTAAAGATACCCTGCTGGCCCAAATTTATGTTGATGATATAATATTTGGTGCAACTAACGAATCAATGTGCAAGGAGTTTAGCAAACAAATGCAGACTGAGTTTGAAATGTCCATGATGGGAGAACTCAACTTCTTCCTCGGTCTTCAAATTAAACAAGGAAAGAATGGCATCTTCATCAGTCAAGCCAAATATGCCAAGGAGATACTAAAGAAATATAATTTGGAAAATTGCAAGCCAATATCCACTCCTATGGGCACTAACACTGTCCTCTGCGCTGACGAGAATGGTAAGTCAGTAGACAGCAGATTATATCGAGGTATGATAGGCTCTCTACTTTACTTAACAGCCAGTAGACCGGACATTCAGTTTTCAGTATGCTACTGTGCTAGATATCAATCTAACCCTAAGGAATCTCATTACATTGCTGTAAAAAGAATCCTTAGATATTTGCAAAGCTCAGTGAACGCAGGTTTATGGTATCCAAATACTCATGACTTTACACTCATTGGATACACTGACGCTGACTATGGACGGGATAAGCTAGAACGTAAAAGCAGCTCTAGAGGATCTCACTTCTTAGGAAGCTGTCTTGTATCCTGGTTCAGCGAAAAGTAGGCGTCAGTAGCCTTGTCTACCATTGAAGCTGAGTACATTGCTGCTGGTCATTGTGTTGCTCAAGTCCTATGGATTAAGCAATAGCTTGAAGACTATGGTGTTCAAACGAAGACAATTGAAGTCAAATGTGACAACAAAAGTGCAATTGATCTTTCAAAGAACCCGATTCAACACAGCAAAATGAAGCATGTCAGCATCAGACATCACTTCATTAGAGACCATGTACTCAAAGGTGAGATCAAGCTGACCTTTGTCCCAACGGACGAACAGCTTGCGGATATCTTCACGAAGCCACTAGCTCGTGAGCAGTTCAGCATACTGAGAGAAGCAATTGGTATGTTTAATCCTCTTCAGTAAATTCCTGTGCTAAATGAATATGAATGCTGAGTGAATTATTATGCTGAATGATTGGTTTTGCTGAGTAACTCATAGAAATTGATTGAACATCAAATACTGAGTAAACTTGCACACTGAGTAAATTAGTTTAAACTTAAACTTAGAAATCATCCCTCTATGCAATACTAACCACTCAGAATATCAAACGATTAGTATTCTAAACGCTGAGTGTTATATCCGTTAGAATCATTGCAAAAGCACGCGTATAGCCCTAGGATGACGTATACGCCGTATGTGTCATAAATGCCAGGATTATTGTCGTTTCACAATCCCGAGGCAAAACTGACACATGGATTCGATAAGATCCATTTCTCACCTCTATAAATAATGAGTAAATCCCCATTTTTATTCTTTACGCTTGTCGAATACTCTGGCTAAGAAATTCCTTCTCTCTCAAAATCCCTCTAAGCTTTCCCATCCTCAACAATGACTAAGGTTTCCTACAACATCTCCGGTGCTGGCCACTCTAAACCCAGCTCCGATGACACTTCCAGGCAAACCTTTGTGCCGAAACCGACCAAAATAACCTCGCCGAGCAAAGGAAAAGCTGGCCAAACCTCTGGTCAGGGAAAATCTGTAAAAGTCAGGACCTACTCCAAGGTTTTTGAGAACGTCCGCGAATGGAAAGTTGAACCCTCGAGATGGGTATCAGAAAACTTCGTACAAAACAAACAACCTTTCTGCGAGTGGATTTCACAAAATGGCTGGACGGAGCTGTTTTCGGTTAGGGATGAAACCTATCCTGACCTGGTAAGGGAGTTTTACCACAACCTCCGCATTGCAAATGACAACACTGACTATCTGTGCACAGTGGTTAAAGAGAAAACCATCTTCATCAACCCTCTCTACTTAGGAAATCTCCTCAAATTAAAAACTGAGGGAGCAAGGCTGAGAAGATCTGGAGATCAGGATGGCACTGGGTATGAACAAAACTTCTGCAAACCTGAGGGCCACTCAGGAGAAGTCTCAGCTTCATCTATGGGTCAGCACCAGAAGATGGCTCATTACTTGCTGACCTACTTCATCTACCCGAAGATCAACTGCACTACATCAGCAACTAACTTGGAGCAATGCTTTATATGGCATATGCTGACGTACACTCCCATCAATATGCCAGTCTTTCTTGTTGCTGGTTTCCTTCGAAGTACTGGTACGCTGATGCTAGGATCAATCATCACAAGAATCCTCATCGACCATAAAGTTGATCTCGAAGGTGAGGAGAAGACTCGAGGAACTAAGATCACAGCTGCCTCGCTGAGAGCATTAAAGTTTGGACAGCCTTTGAAGAAAGGTAAAGCTGCTGCTGTTGCTGGACAAGCTGAAGGAACTACTCAGCCAAAGAAAGGGCGAAGGACTAAGGCCCCAGCTTCCTGCAAAAGGAAAACTACTGAGACTCCTTCCAAAAATGTTGAGTCTCCAGCAAAAAGGTAGAAGTCAGCTGGTAAGTCAGCTGAGAAACGAAGCAGGCAAGGTGAGCCTGGAACTGAGGACACTGCTGAGCAACCTCAGAAGAAGCAGAAACCTTCTACACTGACTCCCCCCAATGCCATACCTACAGACTTTATTGTGCCGGGTGACTCTCACTTCACCCAGTGTCAAGGTACAATGGCTGAGTCTGAAGAATATGAGGTACAACTGGATGATCATTTCATCTCACAAGTTGAGGAAGAACTTGATGGTGACAGTACCGAAGAAGAAGAAGAAGAGGCCAGCGGTCAGGATGACGCTGAGAAATCTGAGGAGACAGCCAGTGAACATGAAACTGAGCAGGCCAATACTGGGTTGGATGCTGGAAATGAGCAAGTACTTGACCAACACAATGTTGATCAAGTCCAAGTGCAAGCTGACCAGCCTCATGATGAACAACACGAATCTTCTCCTTCTCACTCAGGAGATGCCACTCAAACTGACACTCCACCTCGTAGAAGAAGAAGGTTGGTTAAGGCCAGTGAGAAGCCAGTCAGTGAACTTCCTGTTCCACCACTTATTCCTGACTTTGTCATTTCAAAGACAACCAAGGACCCCTCTTCTGTTAAGCTCAAATTTTTCAAACGCCAATCAACTTCCACTGTACCGGCGCCATTAGAAAAGCAAGCCTCTGTTTCTTCTCAACAGGAACATGCCGACCAAAATGCTTCCGCCACCTCAACCAGTCAGGTTGAGCCGATTACTGTGAATGCTATTTCTTCAAGCATGGTGCTGACTCCACACACTTCTGCCGTCAGCACAGACAATATTCGGATTATCACTTCTCCAACTCAACTCTCTGCCGATCAATCAACTATCCCTAAAACTCAAGTGCAGATTGAGAATGCTATTCCAGTCACTGACCAGGTCACTCCTTTCACTCCTCTTCCTTCCGGTCACACTGATGTCCCTGAAGGCTCTCAAAGCTATGTGAATGCCACTGAGTCTGGCAAAAAGCTCATTGACTCAGTTCAAGCGTTGATCCGAGACCTTCAACATTCCACTCCTGCTGCTGCTGGGTCTTCATCTATTGAGACCACTCAGCTCTCTCAGGTCACTCAGCTTCTCAACGAAGTTAAGGGACTCAAGGACTTGCTGAACGTCATCATATCCTTTCAAGCACAGCAAGCTAAGCAGGATTCAATAGCCAAGCTGGCTGAGATACAGCTGACCACCGTGCAACACTTGAACTCTTTACAACAACAAGTTCAGAGATTGTCAGCTATGAACAACGACTATGCCACCTCATCTGAAGTAAAGATGCTTTTTGCTCAGCTTCACACCGAGCAACTTAAGACAAATGAGCAAATGGTTTCTTACAATCAGTGCTCAATAGAGAAAATAGGTGAGGCTATTCGCTTGCTTAATCTGAATAAGCAAGAGATGGATACTGACGCATTGAAACAGAATGAGATGCAGTCTATCATACAATAAACTTTGAACCACATTCGTCATAACAATATTCAACGTCAGTATTACGACACAGCCCTTTTGAAGACTTTTCACCAAATCTTTGCTGGTCTTACTGAAGCTCTCATCTGGCAAGGCAAAGCTTAGCGTCAATATGCTCAGTGCTGCTGACCTCAACATACCCGAAGAGGTATCAACTGATGGAGTTGCAATTTTTGACGGCGTCAATGAAAGCGCTGAGAAACTTAAGGAGCTGTCCCAAGAACTGACTCGAGCTGCCTTAACTGATGCCTTCAGACTTCCTCCTCCTGATGCTGACAAAACGGGGGAGAAAGAACAAGCAGCTAGAGTTCAGCATGAGCGAAGTCAGTCGCAACACAAGAAAAAGAAATAGATAGGCTAGCTCAGTATAGACTAAGTCAGATGAAATCTATATGCCTTATCTATAAGTTTTATTGTGTAAACACTGACTACTATCAATATATCATATCTGCATCTTTTATTTTTATTCCTGAGTTATGATATATGTTAATACATGTTACTGTGTATTGAGTCATTACGTATCTTCAATTAAATCAGCTATGTTTTGTACTTATAAATCTTATTGACTGAATCAAATGCTGATAACATGTTTGACATTGTCCTATGTGCTTATAAAACATTGGTTGTTAAGAATCCATTGAACAACAAATTACTCAGCGCACTCTATATGATTAAACCTTCCGCTTTATACTGAGTAAAAAGAATATGTTTAATAAGCTGACCTATATCTAAAAACTGACCTTAGACTTACTCAATTAAACCTTTAAATGTTTAGAGTAAAACTAAGTCAGTAGCTCAACCCTTACGGGGGAGTTTGCTAAATTATACTAGGTCAACTATCATGGGGGAGCTCATACTGAGTTCCTTGCTGAATAGTTTTGCCAACATCAAAATGGGGGAGTTTGTTGAAACACCTTTCCACATAATTTTGATTTGACAAAATTGTTTAAGTATAATTGAAATACATATTCCAAACACACTAAGTTTAAATGCTTTGATTTATTCTACTAATGTGTTTGTTCAATGTTGAGTTAAAATTGTTTATAAGACACAAGAATTAAAAGGCCCAAGCCCAATATGGAAGACAAGGCCCAAGTCAAACAACTCAGTACAACTCGGCCCGCGTTTGTTAAAACGCTGTCGCTTTGGACAAAACGCAAAGAGAAGGATCTAGAAGACCTTCGGGAACAACTTCAAGATGAAGCTGCTGAGTAGTCTCGACAAAGCGTACAAGACAGCAGCTGGCAATTGAAAACTTCCAGACAAAGTATTTATACTTTGGGTAAAGTTCAGACGACACCGTATGCTGTCTAGTTGACTTTACCATAAAAGGAGAGACAGTCTGCTGAGCTGACCGAGGACAGAAGATACACAAATCTGATTGGCCGAGAGCTCTGAGCAAGTCAGGATGACAACGACAGGAAGCCGTTTCCCTCCAACGGTTATTTCGAAATTCGAAATGACCGATGCCCAGACATCTCTATAAATAGTGCCATCAGAAGCTTCACTCAATACAGAACTTGATCAAGCCATTACGCTGACCAAATTTCTACACAAGTTCTGCAAGCAAGAAGCAAAGCAAATCTTACATTACAATTCATACATTTGTGTAAAAGTCTAGAGTGATTGTTTCAATCGTCTAAAGTGTCTTAGCAAATCTTTGTATAGGACAAAACACTTATCATTTCTAGAGATAGAAAGGAGAGGCTGAGTACTCGGTTATAGTACTTAGTGTGAGATTAGGATTGAGTAGAGGTATAGAGGAAGGTACTCTTGTTATACTCAGTTGCTAAGATTGTAAAAGGTTTGAGGCTCTACCTTTAAAGAGCTCAGTAGAGGACTCGAAATCTCGGAACGTGTTCCGGGGACAGGACGTAGGCTTAGAAGAAGCCGAACCTGGATAAATCTGCTGAGTGAAGTATTTCTTACCTTTAACTCCTTATATATATTGCTTGCTTAAAATAACCAAAAACTGACCAAGTAAAGAGGTCAAGTAGAGTTGTGCGCGTTGAACATCTGAGCTCAGGAATAGACTCTAAGTGCTATCTCCTGACTCAAGCTAAGAAACTGACCTAGTCACCAGTTGACTAAGCCAGTATCTTGCTGTTTACTCAGCGCCGCTGTCAAAACCTTTTTCCTTAGAAAAAGAAGTCTGCCCAAATTGCAAAAAGTTTAAATAGTTCCTAACCCCCCCTCTTGGAACTATACTTGCAACCTTATAAGGGACCAACATCCCTAACCGAAAACAGCTCCGTCCAGCCATTTTGTGAAATCCACTCGCAGAAGGGTTGTTCGTTTTGTACGAAGTTTTCTGATACCCATCTTGAGGGCTCAACTTTCCATTCGCGGACGTTCTCAAAGACCCTGGAGTAGGTCCTGACTTTTACAGGCTTTCCCTGACCAGAGGTTTGGCCAGCTTTTCCTTTGCTCGGTGAGGTGACTTTGGTAAGTTTCGGCACAGAGGTTTGCCTAGAAGTGTCATCGGAGCTGGGTTTAGAGTGGCCAGCACCGGAGATGTTGTAGGAAACCTTAGTCATTGTTGAGGATGGGAAAGCTTAGAGGGATTTTTAGAGAGAAGGAATTTCTTAGCCAGAGTATTTGATAAGCGTAAAGAATAAAAATGGGGAATTACCCATTATTTATAGAGGTGAGAAATGGATCTTGTCGAATCCATATGTCAGTTTTGCCTCGGGATTGTGAACCGACAATAATTCTGGCATTTATGACACATTCGGCACGTACGTCATCCTAGGTGGCTATATGCGTACTTTTGCAATGATTCTAACGGATATAACACTCAGCGTTTTAGAATACTAATCGTTTGATATTCTGAGTGGTCAGTATGCATAATGGGATGATTTCTAAGTTCAAGTTTAAACTAACTTACTCAGTGTGCAAGTTTACTCAGTATTTGATGTTCAGTCAATTTCGATGAGTTACTCAGCAAACAACCAATCATTCAGCATAATAATTCACTCAGCATGCATATTCATTTAGTTCAGGAATTTCCTGAGGAGGATTAAACATACCAATAGCTTCTCTCAGTATGCTGAACTGCTCACGAGCCAGTGGCTTCGTGAAGATATCCGCAAGCTGTTCGTCCGTTGGGACAAAGGTCAGCTTGATCTCACCCTTGAGTACATGGTCTCTAATGAAGTGATGTCTGATGCTGACATGCTTCATTCTGCTGTGTTGAATTGGGTTCTTTGAAAGATCAATTGCACTTTTGTTGTCACACTTGACTTCAATTGTCTTCGTTTGAACACCATAATCTTCAAGCTGTTGCTTAATCCATAGGACTTGAGCAACACAATGACCAGCAGCAATGTACTCAGCTTCAGTGGTAGACAAGGCTACTGACCCCTGCTTTTTGCTGAACCAGGATACAAGACAGCTTCCTAAGAAGTGACATCCTCCAGAGGTGCTTTTACGTTCCAGCTTATCCCGTCCATAGTCAGCGTCAGTGTATCCGATGAGTGTAAAGTCATGAGTATTTGGATACCATAAACCTGCGTTCACTGAGCTTTGCAAATATCTAAGGATTCTTTTTACAGCAATGTAATGAGATTCCTTAGGGTTAGATTGATATCTAGCACAGTAGCATACTGAAAACTGAATGTCCGGTCTACTGGCTGTTAAGTAAAGTAGAGAGCCTATCATACCTCGATATAATTTGCTGTCTACTGACTTACCATTCTCATCAGCACAGAGGACAGTGTCAGTGCCCATAGGAGTGGATATTGGCTTGCAATTTTCCAAATCATATTTCTTTAATATCTCATTGGCATATTTGGCTTGACTGATGAAGATGCCATTCTTTCCTTGTTTAATTTGAAGACCGAGGAAGAAGTTGAGTTCTCCCATCATGGACATTTCAAACTCAGTCTGCATTTGTTTGCTAAACTCCTTGCACATTGATTCGTTAGTTGCACCAAATATTATATCATCAACATAAATTTGGGCCAACAGGGTATCTTTACCCTTTCTCTTAATGAATAAGGTTGTATCAGCTTTGCCCCTGACGTAATTTCTAGTCAGCAGGAAACTGGTCAGCCTCTCATACCAAGCACGTGGTGCTTGCTTGAGGCCGTACAGAGCCTTTTTGAGTTTATAGACGTGGTTAGGGAATTTATGGTCCTCAAAACCTGGAGGTTGATTAACATAAACCTCCTCGTTTATAACTCCATTAAGAAATGCACTTTTGACATCCATTTGGAATAATTTAAAGTTCATGTAAGATGCATATGCACATAGAATTCTAATTGCCTCTAGCCTTGCCACTGGGGCAAAGGTCTCACCGTAGTCAATACCTTCTTGCTGACTGTAGCCCTGAGCTACAAGCCTTGCTTTGTTCCTGACTACATTTCCTTGTTCATCCATCTTGTTCCTGAAGACCCATCTTGTTCTAATGGTCTTTTGACTCTTTGGATGAGGCACTAGCTCCCATACGTCGTTCCTTCTGAATTGATCGAGCTCCTCTTGCATTGCGTTCATCCAGAATTCATCGTACTCAGCTTCAGCGAAATTCTTCGGTTCTTGAACTGAGACGAAAGCAACATTGCTGAGGTACTTCCTGAGTTGATTCCTCGTCATTAGGGTATTCCTAGCAGAATCAAGGATCGCACTCTCTGAGTGCCCTCTTGGGATCCTTATCTCTTTAGGTAGATTAATGTCTTGTGCTATTTCTGTTTCAACAATCTCTGCAGAAGTAGATGGGTCAGTAAAAGTAATCTTAGGTTCACTCTTACTCTTGGTTAGCCTTTTAGTGAATGACTCAGTAGCTGGTTCTTGGTCAGCGGTGGTTACTGAGTGTGGATCATCTTCGGTCAGCGGCTGGTATCTACCTGTAGGGTTAGTTTCGTCGAACTCTACATGTACTGACTCTTCTAAAACTTGAGTTCGCTTATTAAAAACTCTATATGCTTTGCTGTTTGTTGAGTAGCCCAAAAAGATAGCCTCATCAGCTTTTGAATCAAACTTTGCTAAGCTATCTTTGGTATTTAAAATAAAACATTTACAGCCAAAGGCACGAAAGTATCCAATATTGGGCTTTCGTCCTTTCCAAAGTTCATAGGAGGTTTTCTTGAGTATAGGTCTAACTAGAGCCCTATTAAGAATATAGCACGCTGTGTTAACAGTCTCTCCCCAAAAATACTTTGGAAGCCTATGCTCATCCAGCATTGTCCTGGCTATTTCAACCAGAGTTCTGTTCTTCCTTTCTACAACCCCATTTTGTTGAGGTGTTCTAGGAGCAGAAAAATTGTGGTCAATGCCGCTGGCTTCATAGAATTCAACAAACTTTTGGTTTTTGAATTCTCCACCGTTATCGCTACGGATGTGAGCTAATTTTAGGTCTTTATCATTTTCAATTTTTCTAACCAATTTTGAAAATGTCTCAAAGGTCTCATCCTTGCTGGTCAGCAAGATGACCCACGTGTACCGAGAGAAGTCATCTACAATGACCAAGGAAAATCTTCTTCCACCCAGACTCAGCGGCTGGACTGGACCGAAGAGATCCAAGTGTAGTAACTCTAACGGACGCTTAGTTGAGACAATGTTTTTGCTACGGAAAGATTGTTTGGTTTGTTTTCCAGCTTGGCAAGCGTGGCATAATTGATCTTTTTCAAATTTAAGTTCAGGCAGTCCCTCAACCAATTGCTTTCTTGCTAGTTTGGCCAGGAGGTCCATGCTTACATGACCAAGTCTCCTGTGCCATAGCCAGGAATTCCCTTCCTTTGATACTAAGCACACAGTTTTTGAAAACTTTTTCTCTAAGTCTAGCATAAAGACATTATCTATTCGAGGGGCAGTTAATATTAACTCATTTGTTTTACCCTCGTATATTTTACATCCAGTAGCATCAAATATAACTTTTCTCCCATTGTCACATAGCTGAGCTACGCTGAGTAAGTTATATTTGAGTCCGCTGACTAGGGAGACAGATTCAATAGTAGGATTACCTCCGATGATTCCTGACCCTACTATCTTTCCCTTCTTGTTGTCTCCAAAACTTACACTTCCTCCTCGTTTACGTTCAAACGTGATGAACTGAGTTTCATCACCCGTCATATGCCTTGAGCATGCGCTGTCAATATACCACAACTTTGACTTCTCGGCACATCTCAGGCTTACCTGCATTGTAACTAGTTACTTTTAGGTACCCAATTCTTTTTGGGTCCTTGCTTGTTAGGTGCAACAGGTAAAGCATCATATTTCATTTTATGGCGACATACATGGACAGTATGGCCATTCTTTCCACAGAAGTCACAGCTGACCTTCTGTTTAGGATGTTTCACTGACTTGTCAGCACCCCAGTGCTGAGCGTGCCAGCACACCTTAGTGGCGTGTCCTAACTTCCCACAAAAGTCACACTGGACTTTTCGCTGGGGATTCCATCTCTGCTGAGTACCTTGGTACTGAGTTCTCAGAGGACTGTTTCTTTTATTTGGAACCTTTAGTTGGTTCTGGATAGTTGTGATGTCCTTTCTCAGTTTCTTTGAAACTGATTGGACTTCAGAGACAGACTCATGTATGATCTTCATATTATCATGCAGAGTTGAATTGTCCTGAAGAAGGAATCTGAGGTCACTCAGTTTGACCTCTTCCACTTCGTCACAGCGCCTGCTGAGTGCTCTAACTTTCTTATTACACTTCTTGACAAGTGTGTAGAGATCACTCAGGGCATTAACCATATCGTTTCTGAGCTGGGGAAGAGAAACTACCTCATTTGATTGCTCCTCATCATTTGATGCGACGGATGGGTCAGCATGCTCAGAGACGCATGGCTCAGCAAGTTCGTCAGCCATGAAGCATATCTTCGCTGACTCGGTGGCCTCAGTTTCTGTAGATGAAGACTCATCACTGTCGCTCCATGTAGCCACCATTGCCTTTTTGCCGCTCTTCTTGTCTTTCCTCAGTGTGGGACAGCTTGACTTAATATGGCCAGTTTGATGGCACTCAAAGCATGTAATGGGCTTTGAGCTGTCCTTTTTGTATTTGCTGTCGCTTGAGTCAGCTTTATACTTATCGAACTTTCTGTAAGGCTTCTTAGAGTATTTGTCATTTTTCCTGAATAGCCTTTTCATCTTCCTTGTGAACATAGCCATCTCCTCATCATCAGTTGAGCTCCCGTCAGTGGAGTCAGCTTTCATGACATGGGATTTCTGCTTCTTGTCTTCAGATTTTTCCTTCACCTCAAAGTTTTTCGTGGATATCTCATGGGTCAGCAACGAACTGATGAGTTCGTCATATTTGTAGGTGGTTAAATCCTGAGCTTCCTCAACCGCTGTCTTCTTTGCTTGCCAGTCTTTAGGAAGACTCCTGAGTATCTTTTTGACTTGTTCTTCCTCAGTGAAGATTTTCCCAAGTCTCTTGAGCTTATTAATGATGTTGGTAAACCTTGCATTCATGTCTGAAATGCCCTCATCATTGTTCATCTCGAACAGCTCGTACAGTCTCATCTGTTGATTCACCTTGGACTCTTTTACTTTATTGGTTCCCTCGTAGGTGACTTCCAGCTTTTTCCAGATCTCTTATGTCGACTCACAACCTGAGATTTTATTATATTCTGCAGCATCGAGCGCACAGTGAAGCATATTGATAGCCGAAGCGTGATTTTGGAGCTTCTTAAGATCATCCTCTGTCCATTTGGCCTCAGCTTTTACAACTGTTTGGCCAGCCACAACTTCGACAGGTATAAATGGGCCTTGGACTATAGATAGCCAGGCACTCATGTTTGTAGCCTGAATGAAATTTTTCATCCTATTCTTCCAGAAGGTATAGTTTGACCCGAAGAATAGGGGAGGCCTAGTAATGGACAGCCCCTCAGGCAATATCTGAGTTGTTTGGTTTCCAGGGAGAAACCGAGTGCTGTTTTCGCCCATGGTAAGGATCAGCTCAAGGTTGTTAGACCTTTTACAGTGAGCTTTTAAGCTCTGATACCACTTGTTGGTCCCTTGTAAGGTTGCAAGTATAGTTCCAAGGGGGGGTTAGGAACTATTTAAACTTCTTTACAATTAGGGCAGACTTCTTTTTCTAAGGAAAAAGGTTTTCACAGCGGCGCTGAGTAAACAGCAAGATACTGGCTTAGTCAACTGGTGACTAGGTCAGTTTCTTAGCTTGAGTCAGGAGATAGCACTTAGAGTCTATTCCTGAGCTCAGATGTTCAACGCGCACAACTCAACTTGACCTCTTTACTTGGTCAGTTTTTGGTTATTTTAAGCAAGCAATATATATAAGGAGTTAAAGGTAAGAAATACTTCACTCAGCAGATTTATCCAGGTTCGGCTTCTTCTAAGCCTACGTCCTGTCCCCGGAACACGTTTCGAGATTTCGAATCCTCTACTGAGCTCTTTAAAGGTAGAGCCTCAAACCTTTTACAATCTTAGCAACTGAGTATAACAAGAGTACCTTCCTCTATACCTCTACTCAATCCTAATCTCTTACTGAGTACTATAACCGAGTACTCAGCCTCTCATTTCTATCTCTAGAAATGATAAGTGTTTTGTCCTATACAATGATTTGCTAAGACACTTTAGACGATTGAAATAATCACTCTAGACTTTTACACAAATGTATAAATTGTAGTGTAAGATTTGCTTTGCTTCTTTGCTTGCAGAACTTGTGTAGAAATTTGGTCAGCGTAATGGCTTGATCAAGTTCTGTGTTGTGTGAAGCTTCTGATGGCACTATTTATAGAGACGTCTAGGCATCGGTCATTTCGAATTTCGAAATAACCGTTGGAGGGAAACGACATCCTGTCGTTGTCATCCTGACTTGTTCAGAGCTCTCGGCCAATCAGATTTGTGTATCTTCTGTCCTCGGTCAGCTCAGCAGACTGTCTCTCCTTTTATGGTAAAGTCAACTGGACAGCATACTGTGTCGTCTGATCTTTACCCAAAGAGGAAATACTTTGTCTGGAAGTTTTCCTTAGCCAGCTGCTGTCTTGTACGTTTGTCGAGTCTACTCAGCAGCTTCATCTTGAAGTTGTTCCCGAAGGTCTTTTAGATCCTTCTCTTGCTGAGTTGTGTTTTGTCCAAAGCGACAGCGTTTTGACAAACGCGGGCCGAGTTGTACTGAGTTGTTTGACTTGGGCTTTAACACTTGTATTGGGCTTGGGCCTTTTAATTCTTGTGTCTTATAAACAGTTTTAACTCAACATTGAACAAACACATTAGTAGAATAAATCAAAGCATTTAAACTTAGTGTGTTTAGAATATTTTACTTAAACAATTTTGTCAAATCAAAATTATGTGGAAAGGTGTTTCAACAAACTCTATTCAGGGTCAAATCCATGAACTTCAAAGTCAGCTTAATGCACTATCCACGGTCAACATGGGCTATGCAACTTCTGCTGAGCTGCATCATTGCTTTACCAAGCTGACTTCTGAGTTGACAAATACTCGAGAGATACTCTCCTCATCTTCCCAGTGTTCGATGGACGAAATAAGTGAAGTTGTGCGTCTGTTAAACCTGAATAAGGCAGAAATGGAAACTGACTTGGTCAAAACCAATACCATCCTGCAAACTTCTCAAAGCCTATTCAGACACGTGCGTCACACCAACGCTCAGCGTGATATCTATGATAAAGCTGTTCTAAAAATGTACCATCAATCATATACTCAGCTCACCTCGCCCATAACCTGGATCAACAAGTCACACGAGTATCTCCTCAGCTTGTTGAGTAAGTCTCTTCCCGTTCCTCTTACTGTGATTGGCGATGGAGTCGCCATTTTCGATGGGTTACGGGAAAGCACTGATCGTCTCAAGCGCTATTCCGTCAAGCTGTCTCAAGCTGCCATCAATGACACATTCATTCCTCCTCCCGCGGATGGTGGCAAAATGGGGGAGAACGAACAAGTTGCTGGAACTCAGCAAAGGAATGAGGAAGCTTCAGGAAGTCAGCAAAGGAGGATTGACAAAGGAAAAGGCATTGACTTGGTCAACAGAAAAAGAAAATAGCTAGATTAGCACTTGGCGTGTAATTTGTTGTAACTTTGCTGACCCAACCATCTATGTTAATGCATTTTGAACTCCATTACTTATCATAGATGTTTGATTGAAAATATTGTGCTGATATATCTAAAAATTGAACAAACAAATAACTTCAAATTAAAATACTCAGTAACTCTGATATCAAAACTAACCATGTATCAAACTGAGTTCTTCTGAAAATTGAACTAAGTCAGGATAAACATGTCTTCTCTAAGGTTTAGAGTAAAGTCAAGACAATATATGCATCCCTTACGGGGGAGTAATTTCAGAAGAATCAAATGTAATTCAATCATGGGAATTTCAATACCGAGTTTCATAAATTAAATATTTTGCCAACATCAAAATGGGGAAGTTTGTTGAAACACCTTTCCACAAGATTTTGATTTGACAAAATTAATCCATGATTACGAGACAATTAAATTTAAGTGCTTTGATTTAATTGTACTAATATGTTTGTTCAATGTTAAGTATAAATATAAGTGCAAAAGTAAGACAGGACAAAGTTCGCATAAGAACACAACACAAGCTGAGTTAAGGGCAACTCGGCATAACAATGGATAAAGCCATCCTTAGAACAACAGCTGAAGAATGAAGCTGATCAAGGAAGCTGAGTGGAATGGAACTCAGCATGAAAGAAGTAAAGTCTGCTTCATAACTAGATCTTGCAGAATGAAGCTGACCTTTGGAAGCTGAGTGAGAAGAACTCAGTATGAGAACTGACAGACAATAAATCATCGGAGTAAAGCTGTGTAATTCACAGGACAGCATAAGTGTTCCGTTAGCTAAAAGACAAATCCGACAACTGTCTGCACCAATAATAGAAATCTCGAAATTATGCAAAAGCCAATTTCGAGAGACATGGGACAACTGATTATGGCTAAAAGACAAACTGCCACAAGAAGACAACGTCTGCAGGAAGAAGACAAATCTGACGTCTGAAGAAATCAGAAGACAGGATTGGCCTGACACCTGAAGCTGGCCAGAAGTTTGTCCCCTAAAAGAGCCGTTTTGGACTCAACGGACAAATCAATTTCAAATGATTTGTTTCTCACATTTCAACTATAAAAGAGACAATGATATCATTTGGAAGACAGCCGATTTACAGAAAATTACAAGTGAGAAAGATACAAATTCAAAGCACTCAAAACAAAGAGAAAGCTTACACCAATCTTCTATTCTCTGTGTAAATGCTAGATTGATTGTTTGTAATCATCTAAAGTGTTCTTTGTTTAAAAGGAACAAGTGTGTGATCAACTGTAATATTGAGAGTGTACGTGCTGAGTACTTGTTATTTAGTACTTAGTGGTAGAGAAATCTAAGTGCTGGGTTGTAGCATTTAGTAGGAATTGAGTAGACGAATAGAGGAAGGTACTCTTGCATATTCAACTGCCTGTAATCGGTTTGTGCTCTACCCTTAAAGAGCACAGTATTGGATTCTGAAAGCCCGGAGGATTCTGGGGACTGGACGTAGGCGGAGAGACCGAACCAGGATAAGTGATACTGAGTAATTTCTAACTCTCAAATATATATATATATATACATGTGCTTGTGTTGCTTGTAATATTTACTCAGCATATAAACTGTTAGAAGCTGACACTGAGTAAATTGGAGTGCTGAGTTGGAAGCTGACCACATAAGCGTCAATTCCCAACTCTCAAGTAAAATAGTTTTAGTCAGCAACTGACTAAAGCTGTCTTACATTAAGTTTGGCCAAGCTGACCAAAGCTGAGTTAATAAACTCACCAAAACAATTAAGTCAGCAAGATTAATTAGCGAAAAAGTTGTATTACTTCCTAACCCCCCCTTGGAACTAATCATACGGGACCAACACCCATGACACCTTGATGTACTTCCACCCTCAAGAAATACTTCAACTTAGCTAGATGAATCATCTCAAACTCATTCTTCATTGTGTTTTGAAACCTTTGTATCATAAGCAAATCAATTCTTGGAAAAAAATAAGGTCATCAACCAAGAGACTTACGATCATAATTTGTTGTTCTCATGTTTTTTGAAAGAGATAAGGTGCAAAAATACACATAACGTTGATAACCAGGAGCGTTATTATCCCTAACCTATAAAATAGCACAATAAAGGACCTACGGTTAACAATTTGGACCAATTTTAGACATTCCTAACAGATTTATTTGTAAAGTTATGTTTTCTGTTTTCTCTTTGTATCTATCACGTGATTGAGAAAGCAATGGAAAAAATCTGTTTTTTTTTTCAATCACGTGATAGATGGAATTAGAAAACGGAAAACATAACAGTATAAATAAATCTGTTAAAATGTCCAAAATTGGTTTTAGTGGTTAACCTTAAGCCTTTAATTGTGTTATTTTTAGTGTTAGGGGTAATATTGTTCTTCACTGTCAACGTTATGAGTATTTTTTGCACTCTTTCGTTTTTTGAAAAATAAGGTAGGATCACATCAATTTCTCTCAAATCCTTCCTTTTTATAAATTATCCTTCAATCTTGCTAAACCATGCCCATTTTTCATAAAAGCCATCACATTTGGGGATAGTAGGTTGTACAAAGGTACTATTATTGCTGCTATTTTTTTTTTGATTTTGCCCCAAAATAGAGCTTTTAATGAAGATTTATTCTTATTGAGAGTCCGGTTAAACATTTTACCCACTGGAAGGCTTGTTTAATCGGACTCGAAACCGGAAGACAAGCTTCCGGTTTCAAATTGCAAAGAAACCGGAAGCTTGTCTTCTGGTTTCTATTTAATATATATATATTTTTTAAAAGCTTTGAAGAGTCCACCTCCGATCTTCAAAAAATTTTAAAGTGAAATTTCAAAAAAGTCCTTGTATAAACTTTTAATTTAACTTCAACCTTTAACTATTTATTTTTTAATTCATTAATTAAACATTTCCTTGCCAAATTAGTTAGTAGTAAATATCTAATTCGGTTAAAAATGTTTTATTCTTTTAAATGTAAGTTTGAAATTATACTTTTGACAGTTTAAATTACGATTTTTACAGTTTCTTTATAATTTAATTGCTTACAGTGATACATTCCCCCTGAACTTGTATAAAGTGGTATAGTTTTTAATTTGTCAAAATTCACTATTATTTTTTGCCACGTGGAAATAAAAATTTAATCATGTCGTTTTAAGAAAGTTCAAGGGTAATGAGATTCTTTGTAAGTTTAGCAAGCAACTCTTCTTTTTAGGCCAAGTTCAAGGAGCTCATGATTTATAAAACCTATAATTTTTAGGGTAAAGTCTAAAAAAAACTCATGTACTTTCACATTTTGTCAAACAGGTATCTGTAATTTTTTTTTTGTTCAAACGGGGATTGAGGATTTTGTTTAGATAAAAATAAGGATTATTTAGTTTGATACTATAAAAATGACAATTAACGACCTCAAAATGAAAAATTTCAAGAGTTAAAGTTGCTTAGTACCACACTTGCTATGGAACCAAATTTTTTATTTTCCAAATTCATCATTTTTGGACATTTCTCTCTCTAACACATCCACTTTCTCTTTCCTCACTAAACAACGCCTAAATGATCTCAAAATTAAAAAGTTGAAAAATTAAAGTTGTTTAGAATATTATCAAGTCTTTGAAATTTCCAATTTTGAGGTCATCAGTGCTTATTTTAATTTTGAGGTCCTTGTTTTTAGTAAAGAAAAAAACATCGGTCCCCGTTTTGATAATTTTTTTTACAGATACCAGTTTGACAAAATGTGAAAACACATGAGTTTTTTTTTTTTTGGACTCTACCCTACTTTTTATTAAGCTTAATTTATCAGGAGCCATATGACGTTGTCCCAAAAACTTGATTTGCTCCATGAATTTATAAAATATCTCATTAACTTGTTTAAAGTGACATGACGAACTCCCTAAATCCACATGGTAGAACAAGAGAAGATTTGAACAAATTTAAATATATATTACTTCATGGAGCCGATAGATCATTGTAAACAAGTTCACGTGATTAGTAGTTCACTTTAAAAAAATCAGGTCACTAATAGATCAATTTAAGTAAATTTAGGGAGCTAACGGACTAGTTGAACAGGCTCTGATGTATTATGCTTTTTCTTTTATGTGTTTCACCTTTGCATTATACTACGTAACAACAAAACATCTCATCAGAGATATTTGACATAACCTGTTTAATAACGCAATTATTATTTTTATTGCATTTATATCAATATATAATCAATTACATGGAAAGATTACAAAAAGGGCTTGATATTAGGGTTGTAAATAGGCTTCGTGGGAAAGAGATTGCTTCCCTCGTCCCCATCGAGATGGGGAATTCCTATCACTATCCCCATTTATAAATGTGAACATATACTCTCCATCGGTGACACTATGAGAATTTGGATCCCTGTGGAGATTCTCATTCCCAAATTCTAAATATAATTTTCTTATAGTAAAATTAAACAATATAATTCTTAAAACACTAATATACTTAATATGAAAATACAAAACTCATAATTCATAAGTAATACATCTTACGACATATGTAAATCAATTTAAATTATCAAAATATAAAAATAACCATAAAAAAATCCATATAAACTACATGAGAATGTAGATGAGATCCTCGTGGGGTGGAGAGAGAGGTTCTGAGGATTTTTTCTCCATCTCCACCCTGTACAAAGAATAAATAGGTACCCTGCATTCGTATTGGAGTGAATCTTCGTCGGGGTGGATAGTCCTCGCCCTGTTTACAACCCTACTTGGTATTTTGCATTCCTTCCCCATTAAGAGTCGCAATTACAGGTCTGTTGTTAGTTAAGCTTCAGGCGAAAGATTACTTGGAACTATCCCTCTTAGGGTACTTCATGTAGGGACGTTTTCAGACGGGGTCACATGGACTCGAGCACCTACTAATCGTAGGAACATTCCATCAGACCTTTGTACGAAGCTTTAACTTTTTAGGATAAATGAATTTAATATTCATAATCATTGAAACACCATCGCATGTGCAAATACCCTTCCTCCCTCAACTTTATAGATTGTACTGCGGGAGTAATACACTCAACCAATTAAAATTGTTTTTACATATCACTTCATAGGAGATGATAGGTTTGAAGGATAAATATCACATATTCTATATGGTTATCAGATTACCTCTTGTAGCGCGGATAATCTTTGATGTGATTTTTAGCGAAAGTATGGATCACCACGATCTTTGTATTACCAATCACGCTTTAACTACGTCTGGGTTAATCGGAAGAGGAATCGATCGATCCACAAACTAAGAGTGACTGAATCAGATAGATAGAGAGGGGGGGGGGGGATAGAGAGAGATGTGGCAGTTTAGGTTATTTCTCTCAGTCAGATTAGATAATTTAACTGTCTATTTACAGAGAGAGGCTAGATTAAAACCTAGCATTCTTTTCTGTCTATTTGGGTTAGGCTCACTCCATGCACGAGCAATCTCCTATTCGGTCCAAATTAAGTCTAGCAAGTTTTAAAAAAAACATATGTACATATAATATTAGTTGATTGGTTAAGTATATTATTTCCAAAATGTTCTAATTTTTTTATATGAAATTCATGAGGTGTTCACATTATGCAAAAATGATTGAAATAAAGTATCAGAACTCGAAT
The DNA here is from genome assembly GCF_963576675.1 of Euphorbia lathyris. Classification (NCBI taxonomy): domain Eukaryota; kingdom Viridiplantae; phylum Streptophyta; class Magnoliopsida; order Malpighiales; family Euphorbiaceae; genus Euphorbia; species Euphorbia lathyris. The sequence continues at coordinate 5,436,234 of NC_088911.1, forward strand.
AATGAAAACAATAAAATGGTATTTTGTAATTTAGGTTACTTATGATATTATACAAACGCTTTGGTAGAGGCTATTCTTACTCTGTTTTTTATAAAGTAAGTCTTACTTTGTATATTCTTAATATATTCCTATTTTTTACATATTATAAAAATATATTTTTATATTCTAATTTAAAAATTTTAAACTCTAATTCATAAATTTTAAAACCTAAAAAATATATCATAAACTTTTAATTTAGGGTAATTAATTTATTAGTCCCTATATTTTAATAAAACATACTGTTTAATCCCTGTATTTTCAAAAACACATGGTAAGGTCCCTAACCTTTTTCTCAGTGAACTTTTTAGTCCTTCTGTCTGTTTGTTAGATTTTTTTTACCGTTTATGACTTCGGAAATGACTAAAGTACCCTTTACTATTTACCTTCAAACTTCAGAAGAGGAAATCCAATTTAGAAATAGAAACTATTTGTATGGAGAACAAGAAAAAGAACAGACCCAATGCTTACGAATTTGAACGATTAAGAAGAAAATCAAGAAGAAGAACACTCAAAGTTGATTTCAGATGCATTAGAGTTTAAAGGAAAGGAAAATAAAGGAAAAGAAGAATGCAAATCCAAATTGACTAACAGAATCTTCATGAGAGTCTAACGGCAGGGACTAAACAATTCATCGAGAAAAACGTTAGGGACTAAACAGTTCACCGAGAAAAACGTTAAGGACTTTACCGTGTGTTTTTTGAAAATACAGGGACTAAACAGTGTGTTTTGTCAAAATATAGGGACTAATAAATTAATTACCCTTTAATTTATAGTCTTTAAAATATATTAAAAATAATTATTACTTTGTTTGATATAATTTAGAAATAATTTAAATAATATAATTGTAAATAATTTTTCAAATTGAATTTCTATATAAATTTCCCTTATATATAAACCTGCTTCTTTCTGGCACTCAACTAGTTCTTTGTTTCAGGCCAAAAGCCCAATAGACAATATATACCTTCTATTAATTTAAGCAATTTTTTGGTTTAGTATTATTTTTTGGAATAATGCGTAAAAACACCCCTAACATCTAAAATGGTGCAATTTTACTCTTAATATTAGCATTCACGAGTAATTTTATCCATAACGTTGACAATTTGGATCAATTTCAGACATTATTATAAAGCACAGATATTTTGTTACTTATTTTGTACCAAGTGCATATCAGTTCGTTTAAAAAAAAGATTTCATATTTTCAGTGATTTAATAATAGAATTGGAGATTAATATTTATAAATTCGGTGAAATATTTTGAATTTTTTTTTTGGCCCAACTCGTACAATAGACGGTAATTTTTTTTTAAAAAATTAATATTTTTTCACGTCTAACCATATGTTTATGATCTGTTACGAATGAGTTGTAAAATGACTCATATGTGAAGTGTAGATGACTAGATTCATGACCGAGAAGATAGTTTGATGAATTATTTCTCAAATTGACCCAATTTGACAATGTTAGGGGTAAAATTGCTCTTGGTTGCCAACGTTGAGGGTAAAATTGCACAATTTTAGACGTTAAAGGTAAAATTGCTCCTGGCTATAAACGTGAGATGTGTTTTTGCACCTTATCCCTTATTTTTTGATAGTTTTTGTCTACAAATTCATAAACTTGATATTTTATTATTGGCATAATATCCATTTGGATCCCCAAACTAGAGCTTTAAAATCAATTAAGACCTTAAACTATCAAAATTATCAATCAGATTTCTGAATTAAGTAAAAATCATCAATTGAGTCATCTTCCTAAGTAAAAATCATCAACTGAGTCCTCATAAAAAATCATTCGGTTGAACAGTTTTAGAGTCTTTTCCCCAAATTCATGTTGAGCTAATGCAAATATCATCATCACAGTTTACATCAGATAGTCACAGTTTCTAATTTTAGGATAGAATTGATTTTTGCTTAATTCAGAGACTTAATTGATGATTTTGATAGTTTAAGATACTAATTGGTTTTAAAGTTATAATTTAGAGGTAAAAATAAATGTTATGTCTTTATTATTTTACTGACGTGTGATGAGATGCAACAGATAATGGCTAAATTTTGGTGGAATGGGTCAGTAGATAAGAAACGAATTCATTGGGTGAGTTGGGAAAAATTGTGTTTACCTAAGGAGGAAGGAGGTCGGGGGTTTAGGAATGTTTTTGCTTTTAACCTAGCACTTCTTGCAAAACAGGTGTGGAGAATGGTTGAATTTCCTAATTCTCTGTGTTCACAGGTTTTTAAACATAAATACTTCCCAAGGGTGGGTGTATTGGAGGCTTCTGTTGGTTTTCGGCCTTAGTCATGTTTGGCGAAGTCTATTAAAGGCTAGACATGTGCTTAAAGATGGTTGCTGTTGGAGGATTGGTGAAGGTAGATTTGTTAATTTGATGGATTCCTGATGTACCATGCAATCGTCCTCTCTATTTATTGAATCCAGTTCCATCTCACAATGTTTCTTGTCTAATTGATTTTGATTCGTTTAGCTGGAAATCTGAGTTGATAAATTATTGTTTTTCATCAGATATAGCAGCTGCTATCTTGAGAATTCCATTGAGTCGCCGGCTCATCTCTGATTCTCTGTTTTGGGTTCATTCAAAAAACGAGGAATATTTGGTGAAGTCGGGATATAAAGTAGCGTGTGCTGCAATGAAGTGTGATTCTAATTTAGCATCTTCTTCCGTGGGAGTTCATGAATTTTGGTGTTCTCTTTAGAAGGTTAAAACTCCTACTAAATTTATTCATACTGTATGTTGTGCTGCCAAAAATATTTTGCCTTGCTCTGATAACCTTTTGAGGAAAGGTGTTTTTTTACAGGGTTATTGTTGGTTCTGTGGTTTTCACTCAGAAACTTTAATTCATCTGTTTAAAACTTGTCCAAAAATGAAATTATATTGGAAACAGGCGAATTTAGTTTACCATGTATATCAGGTCGAAGGTCTGGATTGTTTAGAATGGTTCTATAATGTGTAGAAAGTTTTATCAAATGAGGAGTTTGCCTTTTTTTTTTTCTTTCTCGTGGTATGGTTTTTTATATTTGGTTTGAAAGAAACCAATTGGCACATGGTAAGAAGTGTATTGGGGAGATTAAATCGGTTGGTGTTGTGGGTTTAAATCAAATTTCTCAAGCTACTCCCATTAATCATGAAATTGGGGAAGTTCAAAATTATGTCCAGGTTAATTTGATGGAATGGATGGAAAATAATGGTTCAATTGGTGGACTTACAGCAAATTTGAATATGGATAGTGTCATTTGTTCGGGTGAGACGGTTCGAGAAAATAGGATTATTTGGTTACCACCACCTTATAATTTTTACAAGATTAATTGTGATGCGGCCTTTTCGATGAAAACAAAAATTGGTTCATTCGGTATGATTGTTCGTGATTGTAATGGTTTAGTCTCTATGTCGGGTGGCGGTCCTATTGGTTCTACTTTGTCGGTGCTACATGCAGAATTATTTGCGATTCTATATTCGTTACGTGTGGTCCGGGATTGTGGATTCAATTCGATTGTAGTAGCTTCTGATTCAGCCTCTGCTATCCAAATTATTAAAGGTGATTTATCTTTGTCAAATTGGTTGGGGGTGATTGTTGGTGATATTTTTGAGGTAGCTCGTTATTTTGCATCAATTGAGTTCGTGCACGAAAGACGACAAGCGAATACTGCAGCACATATCCTAGCTGATTGGGCACGATCTCTTTCTCATATGGAAATTTTTATTGAAGATTTCCCAATTTGTATTTCTTCTTGTATTCAAACTGATGTAGCATATGTTGTTTCTTAATACATAAGGAAGTGGTTTTCCAAAATTGGAATATTATTCATGACTTCTTATCAAACGATTGTAAAGATTATGAAGATTTAAAAAAGGATAATTAATTTATTAGTCCCTATATTTTGATAAAATACACGGTAAAGTTCCTAACGTTTTTCTCGGTGAACTATTTAGTCCCTAATATTTTTCTCGATGGACTATTTAGTCCATGCCGTTAGACTCTCATGAAGATTCTGTTAGTCAATTTGGATTTGCGTTCTTCTTTTCCTTTATTTTCCTTTCCTTTAAACTCTAATGCATCCGAAATCAACTTTGAGTGTTCTTCTTAATTGTTCAAATTCGTAAGCATTGGGTCTGTTCTTTTTCTTGTTCTCTATACAAACTAGTATGAAACCCCGTGCAATGTACGGGATGCGTTTTAATTTTTTAATTATGTTGTTCCTATAAAAATTATATGAAAATATTATTAATTCTAAAAAATATTTGCATCATATTTGTAAATTAAATCAAATAAAATGAACAAAAACTTCAAACAAAATCTGCAAATATTATTAAATTCATTACGTAATTTGCAAATTAAATAAAAAACTCTAAGACTTAATAAATGATAAAAAAACTTTAAGAGAAATCAACAAATAAAATGATACAGCAGAAAAAAAAAACTCCTGAACCTCAAAATCCAATAAAAAAAAACTATCTTTTGTCAAATTATGAACTTTGTTGGTTCAAAAATATTAACACTCGGAAAGATATTAATGGTAGTTCCTATCTTTAATATCAGTTTAAACCATCAACGAAAGAATTGGCCAAGGAAGCGATACATTGTTGATAAAGAAATTGGAAAAAGTGCAAAAAAATCATTGTTTTGGACTGCACCCACACGATGGTTGATATATAAAATCTACAAAGCCAAAAACAAATTCAGACTAAATCATATATACATGTGTATAGCACACACACACCTATAAAAATCTGAACCATCCAACAATAAAATGACTCCAAAGCAAAAATTGGAAAATAATTTAAACAACAAATAGTCAAAGTGATTTAACTGCAGGAAAATATATCAGCTTTACTAAAAAGACAATTTTCATGAGAATCAGCAAGATCCAAGCAGCTCTAATTTAATGTCTTCCTCCAATAAATAAAAAGTAAATTCCAAATTCAACATCTCATACAGAGTGCACGATCCATTACAAACATATAAAAAGATACACACTTCATCGATTTTTAGATCTGTGAAATTTAAGGAAAACATAAAAGAAAATCACAATGCATCTATAACACAGAAGGAGTTTCTTTGTTACCTTCAATTTTAGTAGTCTAAAATCCGACAATGTCACCACCACACCTGCATGATATCCAGAATGCAAAGTTTAGAAAAGACATATCCATCTAAAGAAGAGCAATGTCCTACAACTAACACAATTGGTTTCAAATACAATTTGTAAATGAATTTTGCTTTTGTGTAAGCTCTGTTCTCTGTTTATTGGAGAAGTGACCAAGTAATAAAACCCCACATACTAAAACCTAACCTATTCTTGTGAAAGCTTTGATTCACTTCATAAAATTCAACAGCTTTCAGCTAAAGTCAAGGATTGATATAAAGAATCTAGAACCTGGTTTTTATACCCGTTTCATCTGCATCCCATCTCAAGAAAAGGCAAACCAATATTCCCTATATCATGTCTTTGTTGATTCCTTTTCCAAACCTTGAATTTGTATATGAACAGAACATCCAAACATATGAAAGCTGCAGCACAACATTTAATTGTGGAAATATTACAAATATTAGTTACCCTTTCTAGGATCAAACTGCAATTCCAACTTAATTGTACTGATGAAAATGCAAACATCAAAATCCAGGAATTGAATTATCTAGTTCTTGGAATCAACATCGACTTTAAGAATCTCAAGGTTGTAAGATCAATGTTCTATTGTATATACTAATTAGACCAATGTAACACAATTGAGATATACAAACCCATAAATCTATTTGGAAGAAATGGTCGTAAAAGATAAAGATCCTAAAAGTTGTTGGTGAAAACCCTCAACACAAGTCTAAAAAAAGAAAATAAGAGATCCAAACATGCAAGGACTTGGCAGAAGGGGAAAATAAATAAGATGTGTGCTCATATAATTAGGGGTGTAACCCAAATGAACAGAACCGAAAAAATAGATTACTAAAATAATTGACACCGATAATGATACCAAACCAAACAGAATAGAAGCGACAGATCGAAAATAGGAATATGCACTGATCTATATAGATCAATTACAGGCTGGCCTATGCATCTAAAATTTTAGGCAAGAGAAACAAACAAAAGAAATGACATATTGAAAGTATTCTCTAGTACATAAATAGTTTCACTTTGTCATACAGAAGCCTAAGGCATTCCATCTTCCAAAAAAATGACATTTTCAAAAGCATAAAGAAGACTAAGGCATTTCATCTTCAAAAAATGACATTTTCAAAAGCTCAAAGGCATCAAAATGACCAGCAAGTTACATTATTCAAAGCATGTATATATTAACTTCCAGTTCATTAAATTGATGTGAAACTTTAGCTTTTATACTCAACATAATCAAAAAGTTCATAACATTGCTAAAAAAATACATATTTTACCAAAATAGATACTTTATCACTCCCTATAGATTTCAACATGCTCCATCGCACCGTAAGTGGCGAATGAATAAATCATCTCAATCCTTCGATGTTGCCATAAGTGTTCAGTAATCAGTATGGTCCTTCAGTTGTATCAATGTGAATGGAGAAATAGAGAGAAAATGGAATTAAATGAAAAATAGGAAGGGATGAACAGAAAATTGGAACATGATGAAAAAGATGCAATTGATATTTTACAGCAAACCATAGAAGTTTGTCTTAATCGTCTTAAGCAATTAGACCCTGGAAGATAAAATGCAGCGTTCATGAATTCACATTCAGATGGAGGATTAGAACTGCTTACTGAATGTCAAAGTAATTGAGCAGATGCTTCACTGAAGCAACGTAATAGGGGGATATGTCACCGTAGAAGGGGGTAAATGTTGAGATTATTAACAGAGTGCCGATTATTTGGAGCGATTTCATCAACGACCCAGGGTGAAAGGCAAATTCGTCACTCTCAATAAAGTAGAAAATATGGAGCTATTTATCAATGACCACAGTGAAAGACATCGCCATTAAGAAAGCAAAAATTCAATTTGAGATGAACTATAACTGCCAAACAACCAAAACACTTGAAAATCGAAGGAAAATGCGCGGGAGATAGGTAGAAGGCGAGAATAAAATTAGACTCGCCAGAAAGAGATGAAAACAAACCCATATGAAAAATTACCGATAATTCCGCAGGGATTGGAGAAAATTGGCGAGAAGTTGAGTGGTCTGCAACTGCATAATGCAAGAATTTAAACGGAGCAGTAATCTAACAGAACACTACGCGAATCCATTCTGAAACCTAAAATACTACACTGAATCAATAATGAGAAGAACATCGATTTTGTAAAATCAAAAAAAAGAAGACTGTAAAAACAATCTTAAAAAGAATCACATCAGCGTATTTAAATTTAACCCCAAAAAACTCTAAAAAATGATTACCTTTTATATCCTTATTGCTTCTTCTATTCGGAAAATCATCCTGCAAGGGATATTAAATGTTCAGTTTTAGGAAAAGATACAGAAAGAAAAGGCATTGAAAGGGAGAAACAGAAAAATGATTACCCTGATTTTTCAGGCCAGAATCAGATGATATGAGAGAGATGATCGGTATAGAGAAGGAGATTTCATTGAGATGCAGACTTTGAAACAGTAGGAGAGAGATTGAAGCAGTTAATGAAATAATCAGCAGAAGAAGCAGTTGAGAAAGATGGCAATTTGAGAGCAGTTTAAGTATATATATATATATATATATATATATATATATATATATATATATATATATATATATATATATATATATATATATATATATATAGATAGTTTTTTCTTCTAAATTGGATTTGCTCTTCTGAAGTTTGAAGGTAAATAGTAAAGGGTAATTTAGTCATTTTCGAAGTCATAAACGGTAAAAAATCTAACAAACAGACGGAATGACTAAACAGTTCACTGAGAAAAATGTTAGAGACCTTACCATGTGTTTTTAAAAGTACAGGGACTAAACAGTGTGTTTTGTCAAAATATAGGGACTAATAAATTAATTACCCTTTAAAAAATCCTCTAAAATTCCTAACTCCATTAAAAGAAGGCAAAAAGCATCATTAGACCCCAATCTTTCATTTTTTGATTCATTAATCTCTTGATCTTTTATTTGGATACATTAAGTCCTGATCATTTATTTTTGGTCTCATTAAACCCTTTATAACCAAATTAGTAAGTTATGAACATTTAATTCCGTTAAAAATACGTTATTAACTTTATCTGTATTTGAAATTATTAAATTTTTTTTTACAGTTTGAATTAAAGTTTTTACAGTTTTCCTACAGCCACAGTACACATCCAAAACAACATTCAAACAGTGAAAAAAATACAAATTTCGAATGCAGGTGTAATGAATGACAGTATATTAACCGAATTTTATGTTCAAAATTGTTTTTTTTTTGTCATAAAGGGCTTAATGAGACCAAAAATAAATGATCATGGGCTTAATGTATCCAAATAAAAGATTAAGGGCTTAATGAACCAAAAAATAAAAGATCAGGAGCCTAATAATACTTTTTGCCTTAAAAGAATCACTTATCTCTGAAAGATCGTATTATAACTATAAGAATCAAAACGAACAAATAATTCGAAATTATAAAGAAAAATTAACAATTGTAATGAAAAAAATGCTAACAATTTGTCAATCTAATTCTTTTTTAAAGAACTTAAGGGGCGTTTGGTATTCTATTGGGATAGTGATAGTGATAGGGATAAAGGTTGGGATATGGATAATGATAAATGGTTGGGATAAGGATAAAAATATGATAGTCGAGAATTATTATTCAATGTTTGGTATGTGGGATAGAGATGTGGATAAAATAATACATTTTACTATTTTAACCTTATTTAAACTACATAACATTAATTTGAGGGATAGGATGGACTTTTCCATCCTATTAAAATCGCAGGAGCTTATCTCACCTCCTTATACCCCCCTCCCCTAGGTATAGGAGTTGAGGGATAAATCTCTCATCCGTCTCACTCTTCTATCTCGCAAACAAATACAGAATAAATTATCTCGTGTTTTTTTATCCATGTCCCACCTCCTATATCCCTTCTAACAAACACCGTTAAGAACTTGATAATAGCAACTTACTTCCAAATAAATTACTGTCCAAATTTTATTTGAAACAAACTTATTTATTGAATTCCATGCATGTATATTAGAATTAATAAACAATGGTCTTTTAATTTCTTAAAATATATTTTTCATTAACAAATACTAATTTTTCCTAAAATCGATTATTTTTCAAAAAATAAATGGAGAGGGAAACATATATAATAAACCATATATATATATATATATATATATATATATATATATATATTTTGATGAAAATGCTTCTATATTCATTAGATGAAAAAAGTCCAAATACAATCAGAAAATCATAAGGAATAAAACCTATAAAATCCACGAAGGGACGAAGACGACTACAAAGAGCAAGAAAAAACCATAAAATGTATAAAACACACAAAAAAAACAATGAACCATATATTTCTTGGAAATCCAAATCTATAGAAAAGCAACTGTAATCCGATCTTCATCATTCAAGCCCTTTCGAACATTCGGATCAGAGTCCTTTCTTTTGTTGCAACCACATAGATCTATTGATACATGTATAAAATAAATCGTTTCCGCTCTTGCTAAATCCGAAAAAGGTATAAATAAAAGAATAATTTGGAACAGATACAATTCAGACAAATATAGAGATCCGAAAAATATATGAACACTGATTAGAAAAAAAAATAACAAACAAACAAAAAAATACAAAACCTAACCCGGTGGGAGGAGGAAAAAGAAAGACAAACTTTCTTCTTTCTCCTCAAAGTAGATCAACAAAAACCAATGAGATTTTGATTTGGAAAAGAAAGAAGTAGAGAAATATGCAGTTTTTTTATACTCGTAGTGTTGATATTGAAATTTGTGTCCGTTTTGTTTACTGTATGATCAATCCGTCTCCCACCTTTTACTTTGGAGTCCCGTAATATTATGGACTTGGAACTGCTTAATGATTGCGCGCTTCAGGAATGCATATTCATCGGAGTTCAGTCAATGGTGGGGTTCTTTTGTGGCAATTCGGTTTAGGCAGATCCAAGGGCAATTTTCACCGACTCTAGCTGAGGCAATTTCATGTCGGGTGGCGCTGAGTTGGATAAAAGAAAGGGGAGATGGTGTGGTTTGTGTGCAGGGAGATGCTCTCAAGTGGTAATTAAAGCGTTGCGTTTGGAGACGAGAGATGATTTTTCAAGCCTAGGACTAGTTTTAGCTGATTGTCGTGCTATTAGGGAAGTACTTCCACGTTGTACGTTTCCAGTTTCTTCGTAAGACCTCGAATCGAGTGGTAGATGAGGCAGCTAGACTAGATTTGTCATCTTCCGTAATAACTATAACTATAACGGATATTATTCCTCTATAGTTTATAAACCTGTTGGAGACTGATTAATTTGATGAGTTAGGCTATGCTTACTTTGTTTTTAACAAAGTAAATCTTACTTTGTTTTTACCACCATTGGATGAACTTACTTTGTTAAAGTCCACCATCATCCAATGGTGAAGAAAATAAAGTAAGCTTTACTTTGTAAAAAACAAAGTAACCATAGAAAACACCTAATTTGATTTGTAATACTCATTATTTCGTTTAAAAAAACCCAAAAGGATTATAAGCTGAAAAGGTTATGATTAAATATTTGTTCGACATATTATTTCAGGGTAAACTACACCTATGGCCACTGAACTTTACCCATTCTAATATTATGGCCACTGAACTTCAATTCTTAACGATATGGCCACCGAACTTTACACTTTTTAACATTGGTGGCCACTCAATTTTAACTAACTCCTCAAAATAACCGTTAACGACCTCGAAATGAAAATATTCAAGAATTAAAGTTGTTCAGAACGATATTTACCATAAAACCACATTTTTTACTTTCCAAAAATCACATTTTTTTGGAGCTTTCTCTCTCTAAAAATTACTTTATCTCTCCTAACCAAACAACACCTAAAGGACCTTTAAATGAAAATTTTCAAGAATTAAAGTTCCTTAGAATATCATTAACTCTTCGAATTTTTTATTTTGAGGCCGTCAACGGTCGTTTTGAGGTGTTAAGTGGCAACCGGTGTTAAAAAGTGTAAAGTTCGGTGGCTATACTGTTAAAAATTAAAGTTCAGTGACCACAATGTTAAAATGGTAAAGTTCAGTGGCCATGGATGTAATTTACCCTATTATTTCACAACTTTATATTTATTTTTATTCCTAAATCCAACTTTTTCTAGAGTGAGAAGGTCTCACCTCTTTCTTCCTTTTTTTTTCTTTCCTGGGAACTTCTTCTTCCCTTCTCTAGTCTCCTTTTTCTTTTCTCTTTGTTTTTTCATATTTTCATTGACTCCCTTCTTATCAGGTCTACTCCTGAGAGGAAGAAGGAACCTATCTATCTTTTAAATTTAATTTTAGCGTTATATTTGCATTTTCTTTTAGCTGGGTTGAAATCAGATACCTTATCGAAGTTCTTTTTCGTTAGATTTACGTTTGTTAGCTATACTTTTTTAATTTATCCTTTTTTTGGGTTTAGCACGAGCAGATCTGCGTGGTTGCACAATAGAAAATGACTCAGATCCAAACGTCCGAAAGAGTTTAAATGATGAAGAATGGTTTGTAGCAGTAGTTCAACGAGATTCGACTTTCGAGGAGTATATGATTTTTATTTCCTTTGTATTAGTTGTACCTTTCATGGTTTTTATTGCTCATTGCAGTCTTTTTTTTCCTATGTGGATCTTATGGGTGTGAGGTTTTATACTTCCTAATTTTCATGATATATCTGTATCTGTACTTTTCCATCGAATGAAGTGATACGTGACATTTTATCCAAAAAAAAGATTTATTTTTATAAAATTAGATGTGGAGATACCGAGCGTCGAACCAACTTTAGATACGGACTCACAAACTTCTCGGGTCAAATACATGAATATCACGATTAAGTACAAAATTACAACTAAGTCATATCACCAAACTTAATTCTTAATATGTCATTATTCTCTATACATTATGATTTTACATCATAATTTAAAAATTTGGACTCTAATTCATAAATCATAAACCCTAGAAAATATATTCTAGACTTCTAATTTATAAATTCTAATCCTTAAAATATATTAAAAGTATTAATTTTACTAATTTGATATAATCTAAAATTATGATTTGACATAGTTGTAAATAGTTTTTAAAAATTGAATTTCAGTATAATTTTCCCAAACTTCTAACTGAAAACAATCAAGGGAAAATTACAGAGAAATTCATCTTCTAAAAACTATTTACAACTATGTCAAGTCATAATTTTGGATTATGTCAAACTAGTAAAATCAGTACTTTTAAGGATTAAAATTTATAAATTAGAAGTCTAGAATATATTTTCTAAGTTTTATGATTTAATGAATTGGAGTCTAAATTTTTTAAATTATAGTATAAAATCATAATATATAGAGAATAATGACATATTAAAAATTAAGTTTGGTGATATGATTTAGGTGTAATTTTGTAGTTAATTATGATATTCATGTACTTGACCCAACAATCAAAATTTAACTGGGCTCAGACCGAATCTGGTTTGGGCTTTAAAAACAAATTCTGAATCCAATCCAAGCAAATGAATCCTACTTTATTTATATAAATCCAAGCCCGATACAAATAGACAGACTTAGACAAAGTTAGAATACACCGTCAAGCCTGATATAATTTTCCTGTTCAAATTAGGATTCTTGAACAAGAGCATAAAATCGTAACGAACCAGACGGATACCCAAACATATGAACAACTCTAGTTGAATCGAAACCAAGAACAGGGATTTCCTTTGAAATTCTACCTACATCCATCATGATTTTTTATTTTGACTATTCATATAAATAATTATGGCGTAATACACAAATAACCCTCTGAACTTGTTCAAATGTTGCAACTGTCTCCTCCAACTTTCAATTATAACAACTTACCTTTTAAATTTGTCCAATTGTAAAACATAACCCGAAATTGGAAATTTTTTTACCCCGTACTTAAAGCAACCGTAAAAACGTTTTTCCGGATTCGTATCACGCCAAAGATCTGATTATCACATTCCATAAGCGTTGCAGCTTTTATATTTCACGTGTTTCTTCAATTGCAGTGCATGTCAGCATTTTGGGGTTATGTTTTACAATTGGACAAGTTTGAGGGGTTATGTTTTACAATTGGATAAGTTTGAAGGGTAAGTTGTTACAATTGAAAGTTCGGGGGACAGTTACAACATTTGGACAATTTCAGGGATTATTTGTATATTAGGCCAATAACTATTGTACTCAAATTTTGCCGCACATTAGTCGCAATAAGATAGGGGAAAGAAAAAATTGAAACCCAATTTAATATATAAACCTGATGCTTAATATTTGGTTTCTTTAATTGAAATATATAATTAAATATAGGCTTAATACATAAATAACCCCCTAAACTTGTTCAAATGTTGCAACTGCCCCCTCCAACTTTCAATTGTAACAACTTACCCCTCAAACTTGTCCAATTGTAACAACTTACCTCTTAAACTTGTCCAATTGTAAAACACAACCCCAAATTGCTGACATGGACTACAATTGAAGAAACACGTGAAATACAAAATCTGCAACGCTCGTGGAGTATGATAATCAGATCTTTGGCGTGATACGAATCCGGGGAAACTTTTTTACGGTTGCTTCAAATACGGGGTAAAAAAATTCTCAATTTGGGGTTATGTTTTACAATTGGACAAGTTTAAGGGGTAAGTTGTTACAATTGAAAGTTGAGGGGGGCAGTTGCAACATTTGGACAAGTTCAGAGGGTTATTTGTATATTAGGCCTTAAATATATAAAAAACTGTACATGGCGTTTTTTCATTAATACGCTTTCTACGGTTTCTAATCTGAATCGCAGGCATTGTGCAATTGATAACATCTGTAATCGATGTCAATCAATTGGTGAAGACGACGAACATGTATTCCTCCAATGTCCAGTTGCATCGGATACATGGAGGCTATTCTTTGGAGATGATCGTATGAACAGAGTGGGATCAATACGGATCTGGCTGGCCACAGAAGTGAATAGATTGAATAAACTGACAGTTGAAAGAATAGTAATGGTGTTCTGGTCTTTATGGAGAGCACGTAATGTTTATGTTTGGGAAAGAAAGATCACAACCCCAAGTCGTATTATAAGCGAAGCTCGGCAGGAATTGGAAGGTTGGCGGAATGCGCAAATCAGTCGAACAGTATCAGCGAGATGTCCAACAGCAGCGAATACGTCCTGGCAACGACCACCTGAGAATCAATGGTACTGTAATGTCGATGCAGGTGTCAGTAAGGAGAAGGATTTTTGTTCATTTGGCTTCTTACTCAGAAATCATCAGGGGCAATGTGAATATGCAATGCATGGTGCAATTGAGGGGCATTTTGAACCAATTTTAACCGAGGCTATGGTTGTACGTGAAGCTTTGTCTTGGTTGAAATCAATTCCGCATAGACGAGTTACAATACAAATCGACTGTTTATCAGTTGTTATGGCAATCACACAACCATCGGTGCAATTTTCTTATTTATCTGATATTATTCATGATTGTCTTTCTATTATGCAAGATTTAGATTATATAGCTATCTCTTTTGTTAGACGTTTAGCGAACCAGGCCGCTCATACACTAGCTAGGGCAGTCGGATCTATGTCTGTACGTAGTGAGTGGGACGGTCCTCCCGCTTTTCTGGTTGATGTCCTTTGTTCTGATTTAAGTTTAATGTAAAGTTCTTTAGTTTCAAAAAAAAAATTATATAATTAAATAGGGCCGGTCCTGACATTTTAGGGGCTCCATGCGAAATAAGAGATAATGGACCCTTAATAAAAGAAATTGTACTTAAAAATTTAAAAATAGAAATTTGAACCCATTTTAGACCTAAAATATCATATTATTTAATCAATTTTTAGACCTAACAGGTATTATAACTAAATTTATAACTAAAAAAATAGTATATATTCAGTAAAATTAAAATTTTTGGGTCCCTTTTAGCCTTGGGCCCTGGCCGGCCGCACCCGAGCCTATGCCCAGGGCCGGCCCTGTAATTAAGTATCACAAACACAAATTTTGAAAACTAATTACTAAGCAGTTTCATATATATAATATATGCATGTCTTACACATCATTAATTGTCTGAAAATGTCCTAAACCATCTTAGGCATTAATTAAATAATAATAATAATAGTAAAAAACATATAACATTAATATATAGAGTTTAATTATGCAATTGCTAATCTTCTTGCTTTTTTTAATTAAATTTGATGAAACGTTTCAAAGGACCCATCCCTCCATGAAATTAGTTTCACTCACTATGGTACTTCTTGGAACAGAAGATCCTTCAGATTGAACATAGTGATGGTACCTGTTAATTAATTAAAAAAGAATAAATTAATCCCTTTTAATAATTATTTTTATAAATGTTTATTTATTTATTTTACTGTTATTATAGAAAAATCAATAGATTAAGAATTAATTAAGAACTAATAAGTCCCAAATCAACAAAGGAGGAACAATCAATCAGTTCGGTTATTAAGAACGTCTCCAATCATAGCCGAAACTAACAAAGAAATGCTATTTTTGCAAACGCATTCTCTCCAATCCAAGCTATTTTTCTTATCCAAACCGGAGATGCTAACTCTTTTTTTTTTATCATTTATCTGATTACTCGGTTAAAAATTGTTCAGATACCTTTTAAGTGACCCTTCTTTCAATTAAGATTTTTTTCCGAGTACAAACCTAACACCTAGTTTAAGAGACTAAAAACCCTTAACGCTCAAGTCAACTTTAATTAGAGATCCTAATACTCATAACTCTATTTGGAGATGACAATATTTTATTATTATATTTTAAAAAAATAACAAAAAAAAAATTGTTTTGAGATATATTTATTTATGTTTGGCATATAATAGTCATAAAAGTTTTATGTGAAATAAAATAAAATAGAAATATCCTTTTTGGCTAGAAAATGTAGTAGGTTTGGGGAAAAATGGAGAAATGGATAGCAAAGATGGAGATGCTCAACATACCCTAACCGAACCGAACTTTTGGTTACCATAATTGAAATATTCCTAATTATTAAAACCGAGCAAATATAATAACCGAATATAACCAAACTAAAATTTATTGGTCGATTACCAATAAATGACCAACCGATTTTTTTTTTTTAACATAAGTTAAAAGGTTAAAAAATTTAAAAAATGTATAACAAATATAAAATAAATATGAAACAAAGAAAAAATATTAATATCTTGATATTAAATAATAGTAAAATAATAAAAGCATATATATATTGATATTATATATAAATTTTGGTTCGTTTTTTTATTACACTTATTTTTTTCTGAAATAACCAAAATATATTAACCAATAACCAAATTATTCTTAATATAAAACCAAACCAAACCAAACCGAAATTATAATACGTAAATAACTGAACCAATATTTTTTTTTCTAGTTCTATTAGGGGACGGGGGCACTATCCTCTCTTTCCAACTTATCGGGGGATCACCATTTCATTTTTTATATATATAAAATTTTTAATTTATTTTTTCTCAATTTTCTTATATAATGACAAGAATAAGATTGAGTATGAATGGAGTTGTGTAAAGAAAGAATAAAAAATCAACCTAACCTAATAACTTTAAAAAGAATCACATAAAAATATGTAGAAAACAAAATTTAAATGTTAAACGTGGAATCTATCCCCTCTCTCCGACTTATTGGGGAATCTGCGGGATCCTCGTGGGAACATATAAGGGACGGTTACGAGGATCCCCGACCCCGCTTGCGGGAGTCGAAACAATCCCTATCCGTTCCCCACATGATTTCTAATTGGGAATTCCCCGTACCCAAACCGTTTACAACCCTAACGTAGTTAGTAGCTAATGATATTTTCTTAATTTTATCAAGTAAACTTAAATTGTTTGTAATTTTGTTTAATAATCTGATAATTTAGTAATAAGAGAAGAAATAAAGAAGAGTACCCAATTTGTAGGACAGGTCCAGGATCACAGTCCATTGAATGGGATTGAGTAGGATGCAAAGTGAAGTTGTTGTTTCCATCTGTTACACCAGAGTTCCACATTTCTTGGATGGTCGTCATGCTTTGTCCTTCTGCAGCTACCTGAAGCTTATAACATATATCAAAAAATATATGATAATCAATATAATATATAGTAATAATATTACAAATACTCATTTTATGATATACTAATATATATAAGACCTTCAATTTCAGTTGCTTGTTTAAGTCTCCAAGCTGACGCTCCTGCTAACGAAGTGTAGAAACCAAAAGTTAATCTATCAATTAACTCCTTCTTTGGAAATGTTTTGGTATAATATTTTTCAAGAATTCAATTCAATTTTATATATATATATATATCAAATATTTGTTTGTAGAGGAATAAAATGTGAAGAATTCGTTTTTTTTTAAGAGGATGGATTCGAACCCACAAATTCCTACATTTAATTTCAGATTGTACCAACTGAACTATACGCCTTTGATAATTTATCTGTTAAATAATGCCTTAAATAACAAAATTTTAGGTCCAATTTTAGGTTCTAATTAAATTTCAGTGTTATAATTATGAACCACCATCCATTTATCTTTTTATGTTTATATAAATAAACTATCCTGCTCATAAATAAAGGTAAAAATATGTCTAGAAAACTTTCAAAATTATTGATATTTTCCTAATATATGCTTAGCTAATGAAGTGTTTTAATGAATAGTACATTTATTTTATTGTATCTTTAGTAATTTTAAACCATAATAAACAAGGGTATAGTAGAAAATTGATGATTATTTATATTTAACAAGATGAGTTATGCCTATTTCATTGGAATGAAAAATGTTGATATTGGCACATACTGAAAAATAAGAAACATTATTGATATTTTTCTAATATGCCCTTAAATTGATAAGTTATTCAATGAAATACAAACTATTAATTTATTCTAAATTTAATAATTTCAAACAGTTATAAACAAAGATGTATTAGGAAATTAATGTAATAAATATGGTTTATAGTACTGTCAACTTTTGACACGAAAATATAATTTATAGAAATAATTCGTCCGAGACTATCCATTTAATACGATTTTTTTTTTTTATATATATAATCATTATGTAGAATATAACAATTATATACATAATTATGACACGAAAACATTTTTACGCTGCTGCTATTTCATGAATATTATTTATTATTTGTGTTAATTAGGATAATTTCCTCAAATTACTTTGCAAGTGCTTACCTTTCTGCGGAGATCATCCATCTGCTGTATCATAATCTGTGTCTACATACAGATAACAAATTATGACGCATTGTGTTTCAGTAGTTTATTTATTTTACATACAAATTAGACTCTATATATTTTTATATAAATGAATGAGGTTGAGTATTAATTAACCTTTCTTTGCCTAGCTATAGCTAGGGCTGCCTCCAGCTGTTTCTCAAGATTTTGTAGTTCTTTGACACTCAACGGTCCAAGATCTTCCCCAAGCAAATGCCTTTTAGAAACATTAACAAATCAATGTCATAATTAACACGTTCAGTTGTTAACTAATAATGTTATTGTTGATGTTTACTATTAACCGATTAATTATTAGTATTTGGTAAAATTATGATTAACGGTTAACTAAAATGTTCATATTTAGTTTTTAATTTTGGTTTTATTAAATAGTTTAATCTCTCAAAATATTTGAAATATCTGAGGGACTTCAAATATTTGAAATATTACACAGTTTAGTCTCCTTCTATAAGGGACTATACCGTAGGATAAAACAAAAATAAAAAATTAAACAATATATTATTAAAATATGAGTACTAAACAATGTGTCAGGTAAAAATGCAGGGACTAATAAATTATTTACTTAATAAATTATAAAAATAAATTGTTATAAATAATTTAATAAAAATAATTTATATAAATAATAATTTATTGAGTGGAGTAAAATCTTACTCTTTCAATAGTAATATTACAGAGATAAAAATAACATTAGAAAATGTGTTTTGTGAAAATAAAAAAGATAATTTTATCAAAATCAAATAAATAAAAACAGTTGTTAATGGAAAGCTAAAAAAAAAAATTCTAAAACTCTATAGTTTCATAGAAAACTCTAAAAGTTATTATTATATAACCAAACATCATATTTTCTTCGGTTTGAGCTGAAATGTTAAATACTTCTCCGAACTCAAATAAACAGTATATATATATAAAGTTTACATAGTGGTGAAGCTCTTAGCCTAGTGGTTGAGAGCTTACCTATGCCTTGGGAGGTCATGGATTCGAATCACATCCGGGTCTGGTGGGGATTTTTCTTTCTTCTTTAATGTAAGCGCATTGCGCAAATTTTTTTTTTTAAAAAAAAAAGTTTACATAATAGACTGGAAAAAAAAATCATTTTGAAAACAAAATAATCTATAAAATATATAGGTTCATTAAATATGGGATTAACATTAATTTACTTTTGAAAAATCATTACATACAAAAAAAAATGAGTTTCCAACTTTTTTTTAAATTACAAAAGCTTGACAGAAGCATTTTTTACAAGTTTCCCGAAAGTTTAGGTTTCCAAAACATTTTAAAAAGATAAAACACTTCAGAATCAAAATTCAAGTGCAACATAGCTAAACACATATGAACAAGAAAAAAAACCTTTGAGTGCGTTGAAGAGATTCATATTTTGCCTTCAATTTTGTTACCTCTTGATACCAGCTCTGAAATTCAAGGCAAAAAGAATTTTAAGTTAACTGAGTTTCAAATTAAACTCTATCTCGGAAAACAAACAAGTAATTTCTATTAATTAAACAAACCTGAGTTTCACGTTCAAAACTGCTGTTATCTTGAGGAGTAGAGCAGCAACGTTGATACCGCTCAAGAGTTTTAGATGTGCTGCCAAACAGGTATAATCACACTAATCAACTAATTTTATTCTTAATCTGTGAAAGTTAAATCAAAATGAGTGATATACACATAGATTATCGAAAAGATCCAAAGCTCAAAATTCAAAAACATGGACCTGCAGTATAATCAATTAATTATATGATTTGAAAGAGAGATAACGATGATGAGGAGGAGCATTAATAGAACCAGAAGACTAAACAGTAGTTAATCGATACCGAAACCCTAGATCTTACACAGAGGTCCATGAACAGCACCGTTCGGTGATTTGACTGAATAAGAACAAAAGGAAAACGCTGATTTGAATTTCCGATCAGAACTTACTTTTTCTTCCCTATCAAACACCTACTGTTCATCATTATCCCTAACCTATAGCTCCACTTTTCAAAACCTAAAATCAAAAAATCCCCAAAAACAACGACGTGTCGGTCTCTGATTCGTACAGATTGGCTGGAGAGAGAGAGAGACTGAACAAACAAAACACACACACAGAAAGAGCGGAGAAGAAACAGAAAACAAACACAAACACAAACCGTAACAGAATCACAGATCAATCAACGGACTATTTCGAAACGCCTCTAAAATTAGGGCTTATTCAGAATTACAAATCAATCAATTAACGTACCCGTTGCTACCGAATTCGAAAAGCTTTCCGCGGCTAGAGAAGATGATGAGAGCGATTTCAGCGTCGCAAAGAACAGAGAGTTCATAAGCTTTCTTCAATAAACCGTTTCTTCTTTTGGTGAAAGTGACTTGCCGATTGATTTTGTTCTCGATTCTCTTCAGCTCGACTCTTCCTCTCCCCATGGTTGTTTGAATCGGAGATTTAGGGGAATAATAATATGTATGGAACAGTAGGAGCAGCAGTAGTTGTTCTTGATGTTGCACAAAAATGGAGGTGAGAAAAAGAGAGGGGGAGATGAGGAGGAAGAAGAAGTGGAACTGAAGGTAGTATAAATAGGCATGAAATAGAGTAAGTTGAGAAACCCAGGCTTTCTTATTCTTTTTTCCATTCTGGTTTTTAGTAATCATTTTTTTTTTCGTTGTCATTTTCTCTCTCTACCATTTGGAGAATTATGATTTCACTTCTCTTTTTAATTTGCAAATCATATATTTAACCACACTAAATTTAAAATTTATCTTAAAGTCCAATTACATGCCTAACGGGTAAATTACATAGTGTATTACCTTTAACCCATTTCATAATTTGATGTAGAACTTTCAATTTTGCACATAAAACTTTACAATTTTTTTGGTAACTTTCATTAATGTGTGCAACCCGTAATTGTGACCGATCAATGAGAAGTAAACGCGAAACGTGAGCAATTTTGAACCCCTAAAACTCAAAATTTAACCGGTCAATATGCGATGTCAGCAATTTTAACTTTTAGGGAGGTCAAATTGCTAACGTGACGCGTTGACAGGTTATAATTACTGGTTATACACTTCAGCGGAAGGTCAGCAAAAGGTTGTACAGTTTTATTTGTAAAATTGAAGGTTGAACATCAAAATGTGAAAAAAAAAAAGTTGTAAACCACGTATAAAATTTACCCCATCCCTAACATATACATTAAAAGTTAGGGGTAAGGGTCAAATTTAGCTGTTACGTTTAAAGCGAAGCGCATATTTAACTTTAACATATGAAACTATGCAAATTTAACTCTGACATTTTCAGGCAAGATTAGTTTTAACTCTACGCTATCAAAAATTTGAAAATATTAGTTTGATTGTTATTTAACTGTCACATCAGACCTTCCAAACAAGTTTATCGATAAATTAAAGCAATTTCGTACATCTTTTTTATTGGGTTTTTTGCAACTATATTAATATTATAGTAAATATTTTAGACAATTTGACCAAAAATTTGTATTAACTTATATGTATATCAGATTTAGCTTTTAGCATTTTAACAGAATTTTATGATTTTGTTAGTAATGCACTAAATGACCTAGACATGATTGATATTTGGAATGTCTAAAGTGACAGTTAAATACTAGCCAAACCAGTTTTATCTGATTTTCGATAACATATGGCTAAAATTGATATTTCTTATAAACGTTATAGGATTTAATTTGCACAATTTCATACATTATGGCTAAATTTGCACTTCCTTTTAAAACGTTAGAATTAAATATAGTCTTGATTTAAACCATACGAAGCGCCATAAAGTTATCCATTTTTTTTATCACTTTGTCACCTAAGTTGACAACCTATTAGCCACTCAAATTCCTCTAAAAGTTATGTCAAGGACATAATGTGTCCCTTAGTTTTCCTTAATCGGAGAAAATTTTGGCCATTCGGCTTTCGTTTGACTTCTCATATGAAGATGTGGTTTTTCCCTTAAAAAATGTTTACCCTTCTTGGATCATATTTTGCAATAGCCTCTCTAAACTCATACACACTTTGAAATATCATCCCGAAATGCCACGTTGCAAATTTTTATAAAAGGAAAGACAAAGTGAATATGGGAAGTCAACTGAAAGGCGAGTAGTCCTCATAGGTCAACATATTCCCCGATAGAGGAAAAATAAAAGGCATGTTATGCCACTTTCTGAGAGCTGGAGTGACTAATGAGTTGTCTGCTATATTCGGAGGGTAAAGTGATCAAAATAGATAACTTTAGAAGGCTCCGTATGATTTAAACCTAATTAGGTTCTACCAAAAGGTTAAACTGAGTTGGCAGCGCAAGCTGAATTTGTTAGAAGTGATCTCAGGTTCAAATTTCACTAAATACAACCGCAAAGAGGAAGAAGAAGCCTTAATATTTATTTCTGAAGGTTAGGGATCTAATTAGCTTTTAAAATATAGGTTGCGGATCTAATTAATGATTTTAGAAGGTTATGCATTTAGGAATCTAATTAGATTATAAGCCTTATTTTTTTTTTATGATCCAGATCCTTACCAATGAAAATGTGAAACTTGTTATATTTTTTTTGAAAGTATAAAAATAATGTCTGTGGTTTATCCAATTTGCAAATAGAAGTTTATAGTTTAAAAGTTTGTAAATAGAGGTATGTGCTATAATTTAATTTACAAAATAAGGTATTTCATATTACACAGTTAAGTTCGGATTACAACCAATGACATATTTATCTTAAAAAAATTATTCTTATATATCGACAAAACATGATCCCTCCCCCAAAACGTAGCCCCCTAAATCGAAACCATAAATCATATAGTGGAAATTTTACGTTTTTTTACTAATTTCACAGTTTATGAAATTGATATTTAAATTCGTTTTACATAGTTGCAGTTTAATTTTTTATTATTTGTTCTGTGAATATGTAAATGTAATTTAAAAAATAAAATAAAAATGCTCTCTTTTTTTAAAGATGCTCTTGATTGCAAATAAAAATGAAAGACGTGTAATTTGAAATATTTTGTCTTGTAAATAAAAATGCTCTTGATTGCATCAAAACTTAATAATGTAATTTGAAATATTTTATTTTGTAAACAAAGAATATACCACATAATTCTATTTGTAAACTTTTAAACCACATACCTCTGTTTGTAAGTAGTGCAAACCACAAATATTTTTTCATACTTTACCCTTTTTTCTTTACAACAATACTTTTTTAACGTGGTGATATACTTTTTTTTTTCAATGGTGTTCATTTTCCTAAAAAGAATTCCACCCGAAATAGTAGAATAGACGTATTTGATTAGGAATAAAAAAAGAAAGACGTGTTGATATCTATTTTGAAAGAAAAATTTAGTTAACTTCTTCCAGCTTGTAGTAAACAGTAAACAACTAACACGGTCAATAACAATAGAATAAACATAGATATAACAGTTAATGGCCAGTTTTATCCACTGTGAGGGTATATTTAACTGATTTTATGAGGTGTTCAAGAATTTCATGGATAATTTTAGACTAAAAGATAGCTTAAAAGAGATTACGGGCCAGAAAATTTATGTGGTAACCTTTTTTTTTAAAAAATTTGCGCAGAATGCGCTTACATTAAATAAAAAAAATCTCCACCCTATTCTATGTGATTCGAACGCATTACCTCTCTAGTCATAAATTATATAACTATACATTATAATAAATTTTAATTGGTTAATAACTTAACCGAACTGACTTTTTTTTTTGGTTCGGTTACGTGCAATTATTACACTCATTCCATTTACTTGGTTTGGTTTTAGTAATTTAATTTGATTCAATTAGTAATTCAAGCTCACTCCTACAAGTTACTTTTATAAATAAAAGGCATTCATCAATTGCATCCTAAACTAAAGTTTCAAAGTTAATCAAAACCTTAAACTATTAAAATCATCAATCAGATTTCTAAACTAAACAAAAATCATTAATTGAGTCATCTTCTTATCCTAAAAGCAAAACTGTGGCTATTTGATATAGACCGTAATAATTTTTGTGTTGGTTCAAATTGAGTTTGAGGAAGAGGATCTAAAACTGTTCCACCAAATAAATTTTGATGAGGCATTAATTGATGATTTTTGCTTAGTCCAGGGACCTGGTTGATGATTTTAATAGTTAAAGTCTTAATTGACTTTGAAGACTTAGGCCTTGTTTCATAAACCACTTAATTGCTTAAATTAAAATGTTCAGCACTTATTTAATTTAAGTGCGTTTGATAATGGTTGTTTCTCCACCACTTAAATTAGTTAATTAAGTTAAAAACCACTTATTTTGATAAGTCAAAATTTTTAACTTAACATTTTAAGCTAAGCATTATCAACTAATATTATCATAAAAATTAAATCATTTAATATTTTCAGCACTTATAATATTCAGCACTTAAAATTCAGTACTTATTTTTTCAGCACTTAATTTTCAGTTTTATCAAACAGCACCTAGTTTAAAGAGCCAGATGGATATTGCGCCTGAAAAATAAATAAAATTAAATAATAAATTGAGTACTAACTTATATAAAGCTTTTGTTAGAGAATTCATTCAAAAAGTAACTGACTAACTTCCAACTGAGAAATCGGATAAAAAGATTGTAAATATTTATGTCCCATTTAATATGAGATAGATATATTTCCACGTATAATGATTTTTTTTTTAAGTCTTAGAAATGGGAGCAGGTAATTCAACATTGTGACTAATGACTAATTAAATATAATATTATGTTAACAAAAATTTGGACTAATTAACTGCACTTAGATATATCTCAAAAAAAAAAAAAAAATAATAATAATAATTTTAGGAAGTATTTTCTCTCCTTTTGGAGTGTTCCTAGATCTTTTGAACAGTTACCGATCTATCACTTTACCTTCTTTCACTTTACCGATCATCTTCTTGATTTCCCGTCGGGCTGCCGATCATTGTCTTCTATTCTATCCCTTCCAATTTTGCTCTTTTCTTGGTTTTCTGGGGAAAGAATTTCCGTTGGGGTGCCGGGACCGTTATCCCTGATCTTTAAGCCGACTATACCTTCATTTCTACCTTCGGTCCCTTCTTCTTTTCCGTTTTCGATCGCTCCCACAAATTGGTGAATGAATAACAAGGGTAAGGGATTGGCGGTGGCCTACGCAAAGCTCTGTCTCTCCGGGGATGATTCCGATGGACTGGTTCTGGGGGATTCTTCGTTACAATCGATCGAGCAACAACACCTATTCATTATTGGGCAATTTCTCACTGCTAAACCAACACACTTCGAATCAATGAAGAATACACTCGCGGCCATATGGAGACCTGTCAAGGGTGTTACGGTAACTAATACGGAAGCTGAAGGAAGGTATCTCTTCCAATTTTATCATCCGATGGACTTGGCTAGGGTTTTGAATGATGGACCTTGGACATTCAACCAAAATCTTTTGATTGTGCGTCAATTACATGCCTTAGAACATGTAAATTTGATTGATATCTTTGATCTTATAATTTGGGTGCAAGTGTCAGATCTTCCAATTGGTTTCCAAACTGAAGCTGTATGTCATGCTATTGGGGATTGTATTGGCCATTATATTGAGTCAGATATTAGAAACTTTACAGGAGAAAGACGTAGCTTCTTGCGTATTAAGGTTACGATGGATGTTAGGAAGCCGCTTCGTAAGGGTCAGAAAATTAAACGTAGCAGAGGGGAATGGTTTTGGGTGGCTTTTAGGTATGAAAGATTACCACAATTCTGTTTCTTTTGTGGATAATTGGACATGCTAATAAATATTGCATTCATCTCTTTGATAATCCTGAGGCAACTGTGGTGAGACAATATGATAGCAATTTAAGGGTTGTTAATAGACGGGCTGGTATACAGATTGGTAGGGAATGGTTGCGGGATTTGTCAGGTGAAGGCAATCAGATTGAGAACATGGTGACTACGCAGGGAGGTTGTGATAGGCAGGAGCCAGATGCTATGCAACAGGAAGATGAAGATACTCTGGTTGTGGAACCTAAAAGACAACGTACAGGAACATGGTTTACAATGGTTGAAACACAGTTGAAGAAGGGAGATGCAGCGGGACTTGGGAACCAGGCCCGCGAGGGGTCATGAGTATCTTAAGCTACAACTGCCAAGGGCTGGCCAACCCTCGGACAGTTAGGGTCCTTAGGGACTTGGTTAGGGTCCATAGGCCGGTGTTTCTTTTTCTCATTGAAACTATGGCACTTGAAGATAAAGTGGTGGCTATTGGTAAGAGTTTGGGGTTTGATAGTAACATTGTGGTGGATAGACAGGGTCATGGTGGTGGATTAGCTTTGTTGTGGAGGAATCTTGCTTCCGTTTCGTTACTGAGCGTGTCCCATAACTTCATTGATGTCAAGGTTACAATTAATCACCTTGAACCTTGGCGGTTGACTAGCTTTTATGGCTTCCCAGAAAGGAGTCGGAGACGGGAATCTTAGGATATGCTTCGGTCCTTATGCAGGAGGTCAAACTTAGCTTGGTGCTGCATTGGTGATTTCAACGATTTGTTGAGTCAATCGGAGAAGAGGGGAGGTAATTGTCACCCCAATTGGTTAATCCAGGGTTTCCAAGTGACCCTTAACGATTGCAACTTGACTAGCCTGCATATGCGTGGACACAGATTTACTTGGGAGGTCAGTCGGGATCTCAACTCTGGATTGAAGAGTGTTTGGACCGGGTAGTGGTAAATACCAGGTGGAAAGAACTCTTTCACAATGCGGTTTTTAGTAATTTGACTACTGTTCATTCGGATCATTCCGCGTTGCTTCTCGAGTTTAAAGCTTGTATTAAGTGCGCTGATGTCAAACGATTCCGGTTTGAAAATTTTTGGTTGTTGGAGGAGGGTTGTAGTGAAGTGGTCCGGAACGCTTGGTCTGGCAATGAGGCGGATTGTTTATCTGCTAAAATATCAAGATGCACGGGTGCATTGAAACAATGGAGTGGGAACTTGGAATCCAATTTTACTAGGATTCTTGTTGGATTACGTGGAGAACTGAACCGACTGAGGAGTTTAACCGATGTGTATAGTGTTGAATTGTTCAAAACGGTCACGAATAAATACAATAGTATTCTTCAGAAGCAGTCTGAGTTTGGGAGTCAACGTGCAAAATTGTTCTGGATGAGGGATGGTGACTCTAATAGTAAGTACTTTCATGTCCATGCATCTGCGAGAAAACGCAATAATTCAATTATGGCTTTAAAGAACTCTAATGGACAGTGGAAGGGATGGGGTGATGGGTTGGAAGAACTATTGGAAAGGTATTTTAAGGAGATATTTACGAGCTCTGGAAGTGTGGCTGATTCAGTATTGGCTCGGGTTAAAAATCGAATTTCAGAGGAATGTCTGGAGGTTCTATCGGCACCATTTGACAAGGATGACGTTAAAGAGGCTTGCTTTGCTATGCACCCTGACAAGAGCCCGGGACCGGATGGTCTTAACCCGACATTTTATCAGCACTTCTGGAGCATTGTGGGTTCAGACGTCACTATGTCTTGCCTTAATATTCTGAATTCATCAGTTATCCCGACCAATTTAAATGATACACATATTGTGTTAATCCCGAAGAAAAAAGATGTTGAGGCTGTTACTGATCTAAGGACGATTTCTCTTTGTAACGTGCTGTTTAAAATTGTGTCTAAGATGCTTGCGCACCGTCTAAAACGGGTCCTACCATCGATAATCTCGGAATCCCAAAGTGCATTTCTACCGGGGCGCTTAATCACCGACAACATTATTATTGAGTAAGAAGCGATCCACAAATTGAAAGGCCTGCGTAAAGGGAAACACGGTTTAGCGGCTCTTAAGCTGGATATGAGTAAGGCATACGACAGGGTCGAATGGGGCTTTCTTCGATCTATGCTTCAGGTCTTGGGATTTCCTGGGAAGTGGGTGGAATGGATTATGTTGGGTGTAACTACTGTCAAATATACTATTACACATGGTAGTAGGGAGATTGGTTCGATTATTCCAACTCGTGGACTTAGACAGGGAGATCCTTTGTCTCCCTTTCTCTTTTTAATTGTGGCTGAAGGCCTATCGGTTTTACTTGATGCAGAAGAGAATGTCGGTCGCCTGCATGGATGTATGATTGCACGGTCAGCTCCACGAGTCTTCCACTTATTTTTTTGCCGACGACTGTATGATGTTTTTTAGAGCTAATGTTGCTGAAGCGGCAATTGTGCAAGGGTGCCTTAAGACTTATGAATTGGCTTCGGGTCAACAAGTGAATTTTTAGAAGTTTGCTATTATGTTTAGCCGGAACACGAGCATTGTTTCGAGGAACCAAGTGATTGAGGTCCTTGGAGTTAAGGAAGTCAACGATCACGGCATCTATTTAGGAGCTCCGATCGTGATGGGTAGAAGCAAAACTCAAATGTTCGGTTATCTCAAAGATAGGATCAGAAGCAGAATTGAGAATTGGAAAGAGAAGTTTTTGTCTAGAGCCGGGAAAGAGGTTTTGATAAAGGCGGTTATCCAATCCATTCCTACTTTTATTATGAGTGTATTTTACTTACCAGATCAGTTCTGTTCGGATATTAATAGCATGTCGAGTAGGTTTTGGTGGAAAAGCTCAAACAGTTCGAGTCGGGGAATCTACTGGATCAGTTGGCAGCAGCTATGTAAACCAAAAGGGGTTGGGGGAATGGGGTTTAGAGATTTAAGATGTTTTAATTTAGCTCTTTTGGCTAAACAAGGTTGGAGGATCCTTCTAAACCCGTCTTCCCTTGTGGCTCGCACTCTTAAAGCAAGATACTTTTCATCAAGAAATTTTTTGGAGGCTGAAGTTGGTCACAACCCGTCATATATTTGGCGAAGTATTCTTCATGGGAGGGAACTGCTGGTTAAGGGTTTGCAGAAAAAAATTGGCAACAACGCTGATACATCAATTTGGTTGGATCCATGGCTTTCGGACCCGGAGAATCCTTTACCGGTAAGCATTCCTGACCTTACAGTGGGGGATGGCAAGGTTCAATCCTTACTTGACAATGAGGGACGATGGAAGAAAGATTTACTGGAGGTTGTGTTCGCTCATCGCGATCGACAATTAATTGGGTCCATTCCAAAAAGGAATTGGTCGGTTAGAGATAAATGGTTTTGGTATTGGGAGAAAAATGGTATCTACTCGGTTCGTAGTGGATATAGGACTGCTATCTTACCCATTGCGGATACTAATCGGTCAGTCTCAGTTAACTGGAATGCGGTTTGGAATCTGAACGTTGCGCCTAAAGTGAAAAATTTTGTGTGGAGATTTTTATCTAAATGCCTTCCTACTATGTCAAATCTAGAATGGAGACACAGTAATTTGGCTAATTTCTACCCGGTCTGTAAATTTCCAAATGAGGATGAATCACATGCTTTCGTAAGGTGTGGATATGTGTCAGTTGTGTGGGAATGTTTCTTCGGGGACCGACGGATGAATCTGATACAATCCGTTATTGAGTGGTTTGCTTCGATTTTAATTGCTAAATCTGAACCAAGGTTGGAAGAAATTACCTATATGTTGTGGGCTTTATGAAAAAATAGAAACTTGGCCATATGGCAAGGGGATTTCCAACAGGCTGATGTTCTGGTAAGAGAGACAAAAATTGATTTTGAATTGTGGAATTCGTCGAGCAGGTCTAGGAAGGTATGTAGGGGGCTGGTTAATCGCTTGGCAATTCATTGGCAAAAACCGATGGGGAACACGCTGGCGTGTAATGTGGATGTCGGTATCTTCAAGGAGAGCGGGTACTGTTCATATGGTTTCTTACTGCGAAACTCGGATGGTCGGTGTATTTTTGTGGCTCATGATCAACTTGACGGGATGTTTGTGTTGGAATTTAGTGTCCTAAATACAATTGTTTTGGATATTAATATTAATGAATAAATTGTTTATTTGGTCATTTGTTTAATCAGATATATAGCATTAATATGTAACTATATATAAAGGCACAAATCTTTCGCAAATGAAGTAATCCTAAGTTTATTCAAGTAGTTATAAAGTGTTCATACAAGCATGAAGTGAGACTATACTTTATAATAGACTGATAGACTTAAAGTAAACCCAAGTCAAGTAATATGTTATAGGGATTGGCATATTACTGTTGAGACTTGCATGTAACAGTGTTTTCTGTCGAGACAGAAAGCTGATCTCACAAGCTTTAGATATTCTGATATCTAGACAGTTACATGGATCTAATGAAGGAGTTCATTAGGATTGGGACCCGACTTGAGATAACAGAATGGAATGATTTATCTAATGTGTCAACTGTTCATCTCATCGGTATTAGTAGGTATAACTAATCCTCAGACTCAAACATTCATTAATTAGTAATTCTGGATTGCAGAGTCTGATACTTTAATTCTGTGCGAGCACGATCCAATAGGTGAGAGCCTAGGGTGTGTGAGAGCAGGGTTGGGTATCATGCGAAGTAATTACAGAATGGTTAATGTCAGATTGAGCATTCGTCACTCCTGATAAATGAGAGATATATCCAAAGGGCCGCTTGTGGTGAATTGACTGAAATTCTTGCAAGGTGATACAGTTAAGAGTAGAAATAAACATTTCACTTAACTTATCTTTCAGAGTGAATTCAACCTGTACAAGTAAAACCAGACTCTTTGTTATATGTAACCTTGACACGTTCCATGGTTATAAGGAATTGACCAAAAGGATATAGTTGATGAAGGATCGTATTATACTGTACCTAATATAAAAAGGTTAATGTCAGTTATCAACCTGACTTCTTAATTGCTCTGGGGGAATATCATAGGTTCTGCTAGTAACAGCTCTCGACGGTATTCCGTTATATATATGTTGGAATTAATCGTGATGAATAATTTCAAATGATATATACGGCTAGTGGCAATAAAGAACCTAATGGGTCGCATATGGGACTTGGAATCGGAGGACGAAAATGTAATTAGTGGGACATACACATATGAGCCGAAATTTACATTAATTTAGGGATAAATTAATTTGATTAATAATCACAATTTGATTATGGTTATCAATTAAATTAAAAGATTATCTGATAATATTAATTAGAAGTTTTATGTAATTAAAACTCTATTTAATTATCCCTAACATTAATTAATTATTAATTTGATTAATAATAATTATCTAGATATAATTAGTTATTATTTAGATAATAGTAAAGTGTTTATTTAATTATCTAATTAGGAATCCTATTCCGAATAAGATTCCAATTGTTTAATTACCTAACACAACTGGGATTAGGGTTAAGAAAAATCTATAAATAGACTCCCCTAACCCCTAAATTTCGACACACATAAAATAGAAGAGGAGGAATCGTTCCGTCTTTCGTCTCGGCTAATTTACTTTATTTCTTACTCCCTCTTTGATCTCGTATCGATTTCTGTTAGAGGCAATCATTGCGATTGCTATTCATTGAAGGTTGATCACTGATTATCTTTTGTTTTGTGTTGAATCAAACGTTCGTGGTTCACGAGTTGATAATAACAAGTTGTGGGCACTTCGTTTGCAACGGTAGATAGTTCATCAGTAAAGGTATTACTATCTATCCCTCTTTATATGAAATAACAATTAACAGATCTTGGAAAAGGGAAATAGATAAAATAGATAAAAAATTTATTATTCCGCTATGCCTAGGCTTGTCTATTTTCCTACAGTTTGAACCTGTTATGGCTGAGGCGGTGGCTATTCGGGAAGTATTATCTTGGTTGAAGGCAGGGAACTACCAAGACGTGGACGTCCGATCAGACTGTTTATCGGTTGTTCAATCTATTAACGAGTCCGTGTTTCAACTATCTTACATAGGGGATGTGATTGCTGATTGTATTTCCTTATTACGAGACCTTCTTGATGTCTCTATTTCTTTTGTTGGACGTGCAACGAATTCTGCAGCTCATCGTCTTGCTCGAGCTGTAGGATCCGAGTCTGTCCGTGGAGAGTGGGATGACCCTCCTCCGTTCTTATTCGATGTAATTTCTGTTGATAATTTTTAATATAGCTTTTTTGATTCAAAAAAAATAAAAAAAATATATCTCAAAAAGGTATGCTCCTAAAATTTTGAGCAATATCAATTTTATATTTATTGTATAAAAATAGTCTAAAATGGATGTTAGTATTATTTAGGTGGTAAATGGAATAATAGTTACCTCCGTAATAATAATGGGTCAGATCCATCTAAAGACATAAAGTATTAGGATTAGATTTATCCTAATCCTTAAGCTATAAATAGACACCTTAAGCCACCTAAGGGAATGTTTGGTTACTCCATTTTGTCTTTCGGTTTGTCTTTTCACTTTAAAATTGAGAATTTTAGGTGTTTGGTTAGACATCTTTGTTTTTCTTTTATAGTTGAAAAGTGGTTTTTTTTATAAAAGCAGGGAATCCATGCATTTTGGAAAGCAGTCTTTAAACAGCAACATCAAACAGTAAACAACAACAACAAATAGCAGATAAATCAAACGGGGTCCTAAAACTCTAATATCATAAGCTTCATATTTAGCCTAATAGAGACAAAGTTGTCTCCTTCTTACTCCCTCTCTGCACCACTCTTTATCTCAATCGATCGCTCTGAGTTCATGGACTTATCATTTTCATCTTTCGATTAACCTCGGCATGGGTGATTCATGACCGATAATACGGGATAGTGGTGATCCGTTCTTCATGTGCAATCTTCTTAGCTGGTTCCTACTCTATAAGAGGTAACCCTTAAACCTGTATTTGGATGATTATGCTTCATTAGCATCAAAGCATTTGTTAGTTCTTGATCCGCGAACATGAAGAAACTCGTTGTTTTATTGAATATAATTGAAGAAAAGCAAAAAGCAAAAACCAAAATTAAGAGAAAGTCAAAACCAAAGCTTGAAAGAGAATTTCTAAAGAGCGGAAATATAGAGAGAGATGGAGGAGGAAGGTGTGAGCTTTCCTTCTCGACCACCCATTTATTTATAAGCTAAGGATAAATGGTGGACACCCCTCCCCTTTGTTGGTTAGCTTCCAATGGGATGTGCACAACTCTATTTGTAAAACCGATTTTCAGAAAATTTCTCCAAAAATTGTCTCCCAGACAAGCCTAAATATTTGAATGAAATTTTTTTTACCTCCAAGAGACATTTGTTCCGCTAACAAAATTCAGGTTAGTCGACTAAACTAGCCAGACAAACAAACCCTCTAAGATGAGGTAGAACTCGAATAACTCCTGTAATGAATCCTCTAAGATGGAAAAAATCTCGAACTACGAGGCAAATCCTCTTAGACAATATATCCCTCTAAGATGAAACAAATCTCGAACAACTAAGAGGTGAACCTTCTAAGATAAGGTAAATCTCGAATAGCTCCATCAGTAACCTTTCCAAGAAGATACAAACAACTATGAAAGTGAACAACAAAAATTAAACGACATCAAGCATAATGAGTCATGAAAAGAGTATTCAATGCATGTAAAAATTATGACAATACATCGATCAGGTGAGGACTGGAACTGTCGTGTCTATCCTTCATTCAAATAATTATTTTCATTATTTTTCTAAAACTTTATTGATTCAAAGATAAACACATCAACTATATTAATCAGAATGATTCAAGTCTTCCTAAATACAATAGGATTGCACTTGACGTCGAATGATTAATGAGTCTCGTAGAATCTTTCTCCCCCCATCTAGCATGCGATTAAGTATCTTCAAATCAACATTTCAAGTGTGATAACTTGTGTATACGAATTTGCGGTCCCTATGATGTAAGTTACGTACCCTATAAGGATGAAGTAAC
This sequence comes from Euphorbia lathyris, assembly GCF_963576675.1. Taxonomy (NCBI): domain Eukaryota; kingdom Viridiplantae; phylum Streptophyta; class Magnoliopsida; order Malpighiales; family Euphorbiaceae; genus Euphorbia; species Euphorbia lathyris. Next base: position 5,470,304 of record NC_088911.1, read on the forward strand.
AATCGATTCCTAAAGACCTTGTGATCAATGGAAATTTATAGGTCACTGAAAGAATGAGCCTTGGGAAGTTTGTGTTGGTCCCTTATAACGTTACAAGTATAGTTCCAAGGGGGGGGGGTTAGGAACTATTTAAACTTTTTGCCGTTAAGTCTGACTTCTTTTTCTATGAAAGGATTTGGACAGCGCGCTGAGTGAATTAAGACACTAGCTTAGTCAACTGGTGACTAAGTCAGTTTCTTTCGTTGAGTCAAGAGATAGCACTTAGAGTCTATTTCTGAACTCAGATACTCAGTATGCACAACTCAGCGTGACCTCTTTACTGGATCAGTTTTGTTTTAAGCAAGCAATTTATATATTAAGGAGTTTAAGGTTAGAAAGATGTTACTCAGCAGATTTATCCAGGTTCGGCCTCTAAGCCTACGTCCTGTCCCCGGAACATGTTCCGAGCTTTCGAATCCTCTACTGAGCTCTTTAAAGGTAGAGCCTCAAACCTTTTACAACTTAGAAACTGAGTATGACAAGAGTACCTTCCTCTATACCTCTACTCAATCCTAATCTCACGCTGAGTACTATAACCAAGTACTCAGCCTCTCCTTTCTAATCTCTAGAAATGATAAGTGTTTGTCCTAAACAACAATTGCTAAGACACTTTAGACGATTGAATAATCACTCTAGACTTTTACACAAAAGATATGAAATTTAGTGTAAGATTGCTTTGCTTTTTCTTGCAGAACTTTGCGTAGAATTTTGGTCAGCGTAATGGCTTGATCAAGTTCTGTTGTAGAATGAAGCAACTGAAGGGCTCTATTTATAGAGACATCTGAGGCATCGGTCATTTCGAATTTTGAAATAACCGTTGGAGGGAAACAGCTTCCTGTCGTTGTCACCCAGTCTTGCTCAGAGCTCTCGGCCAATCAGATTTGAGTATCTTGTGTCCTCGGTCAGCTTTTGGTCAGCTCGACAGAATGTCTCTCCATTTATGGTATGGTCAACTAGACATCATTCTGTGTCTTCTGAACTTTACCCAAAGTGGAAACACTTTGTCTGGAAGTTGTTCTTGCTCAGCTGCTGTCTTGTACTCTTTGTCGAATCAACTCAGCAGCTTCATTCCGAAGTTGTTGAACGAAGGTCTTCTCGATCCTTCTTCCGCTGAGCTGCGTTTTATACATAACGACAGCGTTTTGACATATGCGGGCCGAGTTGCTTTAAACTGTTTGACTTGGGCTTTTCACTTCCGTATTGGGCCTTGGGCCTTTTAATCTTTGTGTCTTATAAACAATTTAACTCAACATTGAACAAACACATTAGTAGAATAAATCAAAGCATTTAAACTTAGTGTGTTTAGAATATATTTAATTTTACTTAAACAATTTTGTCAAATCAAAATCATGTGGAAAGGTGTTTCAACAAACTCCCCCATTTTGATGTTGGCAAAACTATTCAGCGAGGAACTCAGTGTTGAGCTCCTCCATGATAGTTGACCTATTGTTTCTTAGCAAACTCCCCCGTAAGGGTTGAGTTACTGACTTAGATTTAATTGAGTGAGTCTAAGGTCAGTTTTCAAACATAGGTCAGCTTCATGAAATATATTCTACTTTACTCAGTATTAAGCGGAAGGTATTATCATTCAGAGGGCGCTGAGTAATCTTATTGTTCAATGGGTCTTTAAGACAGTTTTTAATAAGTATGCAAGTTAAAGTCAAATATTTAAACAGCTTAGCATATCAAAACATAATAACATAATACTCAGCATCAAATTAAATAACTCAGATTTGGATAAAGGATGCAAGTATTATAAACTAGAAGTAGTCAGCGTGTACAGCAAAAGATGAGCATAAACATAAAGACTACAAACTTAGTATTAAAACTGAGCTAGCCTATTTCTATTTCTTTTTCTTTTGCTTAGACTGACTAGGCTCATGCTGTGTTCTAGCTGGTTCTTTCTCCCCCGTTTTGTCAGCATCGGGAGGAGGTGGAATTCTGAAAGCGTCGGTTAAGACCGCTTTGGTTAGTGTGGCGGACAATTCTTTGAGCTTATCAGCGCTTTCATTTACGCCGTCAAAAACAGCAACTCCATCATCGATGATATCTTGAGGTATACCGATGGTAGCTGAGCTGAGCATACTCAGTACATAAGCTTGAGATTTACCAATCCAGGTAATTATATCCGTCAAGGCAGCAAAGGCCTGATGAAATGTCTTCAGCAAAGCTGAGTCGTAATATTGGCGTTGGATGTTGCTGTGACGCATATGAGTGAAAGTCCATTGAGTAGTCAGCAGAATCTCATTTTGCTTCATTTGATCAGTATCCATCTCTTGCTTATTCAGGTTTAGCAGACGGATAGCTTCGCCGATTTGCTCCACTGAGCATTGAGAGTATGATGCAAGCTGGTTGTTGGTCTTGTTTTGCTCAGCATGAAGTTGTGCAAAAAGCATCTTTACTTCGGAAGAAGTTGCGTACTGATTATTCGCAGCTGACAATGTCTGGATCTGCCCTTGAATAGCATTGATGTGTTGAACCATTGTCAGATGAAGCTCAGCAAGCTTTGTTATTGAATCCTGCTTGGGCTGTTGTGCTTGGATGGAGACCATAACACTCAGCAAATCCTTGAGTCCCTTAACTTCATTTAGAAGTTGAGTAACTTGGGATAGCTATGTTGAGTCAGTGTTGGTTGACCCAGCAGTAGGTTCATCACGTGAAGGAAGATCGTTGAGTAAAGCCTGCACCGAGTGGATGATTTTTCTACCGGACTCGGTGGCATTCAAATAGCTGAGAGATTCTTCTTCAGGATGCCTAGTTGCCTCAGTATGACCGGTCGGTAGAGCAGTTAGGTTGATAGTGTGGTCAGTGACTGGAATTATGGTTTCATTCTGCACAGGATTTTCTAGTAAGGATGATTGATCGGCAGAAGTGTTGGTTGGAAGCTGAGTTTCAGTGCTGACAGGAGCTAGAGTTTCCTGAGGCAGCACAGTAATTGGAGCAGCATCTTCTTCGAGAACTTGCTCGGTTTGGATTTGAGGGTTAGAAGCATTCAAGTCGGCTTGTTCATATGAAGAAACAGATGCTTGCTTTTCAAGAGAAGCTGGTGGAGTAGAGGAAGTCGGTTTTCTGAAAAATCTCAGCTTTAGAGAAGAAGGATCTTTAGTCGGTTGTTGCACTGGTAGGTCAATGACAGTTCCCTGACTTGCCTTGACTAATCTTCTTCTTCGCGGAGGAGTGTCATCTTGGATAGACTCACCTGAATGAGAAGGAGAATTCTCTTCTTGATCAGCATTAGGCTGGTCAACTTGTTCAGCATGTTCTTCTTCAGCAGCACACTCAGTATGAGTTGGCTCAGCAGCTTCCTCATCACTTGCTGTCTCTTCAATGTCATCCTGACCACTCTCTTCTTCATCATTGCCATCTAATTCTTCCTCAACTTGTGCAATGAACTGATCATCCAGTTGTACATCTTCCTCTTGATGTTCAGCATCAGTTCCTTGACAGCGTGAGAAGTGAGAATCACTTGGATTGATGAAGTCAGTGGGAACATCATCTATCGGGATCAGTGAAGAAGACTTCTTCTTCTTTAGTGGTTGCTCATCAGCATCAACCCTGTCCTCAGTATCAGGCTTAACTTGCCTAGGACGTTTCTCAGCTGACTTCAGCTTCTTTGCTGGAGACTCATCATCTTTGGAGAGGGTCTCAACAGCTTTTCTTTTGCGAGAAGCTGGAGCCTTAGTCCTTTTCCCTTTTTGGACAGTAGTCCCCTTAGTAGGCTGAACAACAGTTGTCTCGGCAGGCTGGACAGCAACAATTTTCCCTTTCTTAATGGGTTGATTGAAGTTGAGGGCAAAGAGAGAAGCAGCTGTGATCTCAGATCCATGAGTCCTCTCTTCGTCAGCAAGATCTACTTGATGGTCAATGAGGATCCTTGTGATGAGTGAACCCAGCCTGAGCGTACCAGTGCTCCTTTGGAAGCCAGCAATCAGAAAGATTGGCATGTTGATGGGCTTGTAAGTCAGCATGTGCCATATGAAGCACTGCTCAAAGTTTGTTGCTGAGGTTGTACAGTTGATCTTAGGGTAGATGTAGTAAGTCAGCAGATAATGAGCCATCTTTTGGTGCTGACCCATCGAAGTACTAGAGATTTCTCTAGAGTGGCCAGCAGGTTTACAGAAGGTGGCATCGTACCTCGTTCCTTCATGATCCCCAGATCTCCTCAGCTTCGTTCCCTCATTCTTTAGCTTTAACAGGTTGGCAAGGTAGGTAGGGTTTACGAAGATGGTTTTCTCCTTTACCACCGTTACCAGATAGTCTTGGTTATCGTCAGCAACACGGAGGTTGTGGTAGAACTCCCTTACTAGGTCAGGGTAGGTAGCATTCCTTATGGAGAACAGATCTGTCCATCCATTTGCTTAATCCATTCGCAAAAAGGTTGCTCGGTTTGTACAAATGCTTCAGAGACCCATCTTGAGGGCCCAACTTTCCATTCACGAACATTCTCAAAGACCTTAGAACAGGTCCTAACCTTAGCTGGGTTTCCCTTAGCGGACGAAGCTTGGCCAGCTTTGCCTTTGCTGGGTGTAGTGGGATGCCTAGATGGTTCATCGGAGCTGGACTTAGAGTGGCCAGCACCGAAGATGTTCATGGAGATCTTTGTCATTTTTAGAGAAGGATTTGAGTTCATGAGAGTTTTTAGAGAGAGAATTCTTAAGCCAGGGAATTCGGTAAGTGAAAAGAAATAAAAATGGGGATTTACCCATTATTTATAGCGGTGAAGTGTGGATCTTATCGAATCCATGTGTCATTTTTGCCTCGGGATTGTTAACCGACAATGATCCTAGCATTTATGACACATTCGGCGCATACGTCATCCTAGGTGGCTATTCGCGTGCTCTAAGCATTAAGTGCAACGGCTTCATTTACTCAGTTTGAGAATTCTAAACGTTAGATATTCTGAGTAGTCAGTTTTATGTTGCTCAGTTTTTGATATTTAGTCATTTAGCAATTAACACTCAGCATACATATTTCACTCAGCAGGTAATAGCATAAATCACTCGGCATGTTTATTCACTCAGCATGAATGTATGTTAAGAATTGGAATTTTACTGAAGAGGATTAAACATACCAATGGCTTCTCTCAGTATGCTGAACTGCTCACGAGCCAGTGGCTTTGTGAAGATATCGGCAAGCTGCTCATCCGTTGGGACAAAGGTCAGCTTGATCTCACCTTTGAGTACATGGTCTCTAATGAAGTGATGTCGAATGCTGACATGCTTCATCCTGCTGTGCTGGATTGGATTCTTTGATAGATCAATTGCACTTTTGTTGTCACATCTGACTTTAATTGTCTTTGTTTGAACACCATAGTCTTCCAGCTGTTGCTTAATCCATAGGACTTGAGCAACACAGTGGCCAGCAGCAATGTACTTAGCTTCAGTGGTAGACAAGGCTACTGACACTTGCTTCTTGCTGAACTAGGATACAAGACAGCTCCCTAAGAAGTGACATCCTCTAGAGGTGCTTTTTCGTTCAAGCTTGTCCCGTCCATAGTCAGCGTCAGTGTATCCAACGAGTGTAAAATCATGAGTGTTGGGATACCATAAACCTGCGTTCACTGAGCTTTGCAAGTATCTAATGATTCTCGATATAATTTGCTGTCTACTGACTTACCATTCTCGTCAGCACATAGGACAGTGTCAGTGCCCATAGGAGTGGATATTGGCTTGCAATTTTCAAGTTCATATTTCTTCAATATCTCCTTGGCATATTTAGCTTGACTGATGAAGATGCCATTTTTGCCTTGTTTAATTTGAAGTCCAAGGAAGAAGTTGAGTTCTCCCATCATTGACATTTCAAACTCAGTTTGCATTTGATTGCTAAAGTCCTTGCACATTGACTCGTTAGTTGCACCAAATATAATATCATCAACATAGATTTGAGCCAGCAGGGTATCTTTACCCTTTCTCTTAATGAATAAGGTTGTATCAGCTTTGCCCCTGACATAGTTTCTAGTCAGCAGGAAACTGGTCAGCCTCTCATACCAAGCATGTGGTGCTTGCTTGAGGCCGTATAGAGCCTTTTTGAGTTTATAAACGTGGTTTGGGAATTTAGGATCCTCAAACCCTGGAGGTTGATTAACATAAACTTCCTCGTTTATAACTCCATTAAGGAATGCACTCTTAACATCCATTTGAAACAGTTTAAAATTCATGTAAGATGCATATGCACATCAAATTCTTATAGCTTCTAGCCTTGCCACTGGGGCAAAGGTCTCACCGTAGTCAATACCTTCTTGCTGACTGTAGCCCTGAGCTACAAGTCTTGCCTTGTTCCTGACTACATTCCCTTGTTCATCCAGCTTGTTGCGGAAGACCCATCTTGTTCCAATGGTCTTCTGAGTCCTTGGATGTGGCACCAACTCCCATACATCATTTCTCCGGAATTGATCAAGTTCCTCTTGCATTGCACTCATCCAGAATTCATCCGGCTCATCTTCAGCGAAATTCTTTGGTTCCTGAACTGAGACGAAGGCTACATTGCTGAGGTACCTCCTGAGTTGATTCCTTGTCATCAGGGTATTCTCAGCGGCATCAAGAATAGCACTCTCTGAGTGCCCTCTTGGTATTCTTATCTCCTTTGGTAGATTTATGTCTTGTGCTGTCTGTGTTTCAACAATCTCTGCAGGTGTAGATTGGTCAGTGAAAACAATTTGAGGTTCACTTTTACCTTTGGTCAGCCCTTGAGGGAATGACTCAGCGGCTGTATCTTGATCAGCAGGTACTGAGTGTGGATCATCCTCGGTCAGCGCCAGATATCTTCCTGCAGGGTTAGTTTCATCGAACTCAACATGTACTGACTCTTATAAAACTTGAGTTCGTTTATTGAAAACTCTGTATGCTTTGCTGTTTGTTGAGTAGCCTAAAAAGATAGCTTCATCAGCTTTTGAGTCAAACTTAGCTAGGCTATCTTTGGTGTTTAAAATAAAACATTTATAGCCAAAGGCACGAAAGTATCCAATGTTGGGCTTTCGTCCTTTCCAAAGTTCGTAGGGGGTTTTCTTTAGTATAGGTCTAACAAGAGCCCTATTAAGAATATAGCACGCTGTGTTAACAGCTTCTCCCCAAAAGTACTTTGGAAGCCTATGCTCACTCAGCATTGTCCTGGCTATTTCAACCAGTGTTCTGTTTTTCCTTTCAACAACCCCATTTTGTTGAGGCGTTCTAGGAGCAGAAAAGTTATGGTCAATGCCGATGGCTTCACAGAATTCAACAAACTATTGGTTTTTGAATTCTCCACCATTATCACTTCGGATGTGAGCCAGTTTTAGGTCTTTATCATTTTCAAGTTTTCTAACCAAATTTGAAAATGTCTCAAAGGTCTCATCCTTGCTACTCAGCAAGATGACCCAAGTGTACCGAGAGAAGTCATCTACAATGACCAAGGAAAATCTTCTTCCACCCAGACTCAGCGGCTGGATTGGACCGAAGAGATCCAAGTGTAGTAATTCTAACGGACGCTTAGTTGAGACAATGTTTTTACTATGAAAAGATTGTTTGGTTTGTTTTCCAGCTTGACAAGCGTGGCATAGTTGATCTTTTTCAAATTTAAGTTCTGGCAGTCCCTCAACCAATTGCTTTCTTGCTAATTTGGCCAGGAGGTCCATGCTTACATGACCAAGTCTCCTGTGCCATAGCCAGGAATTTTCTTCCTTTGAAACTAAGCATATAGTTTTTGAAAACTTTTTCTCTAAGTCTAGCATAAAGACATTATCAATCCGAGGGGCAGTTAAAATTAACTCATTTGTTTTTCCCTCGTATATTTTACATCCAGTAGCATCAAATATAACTTTTCTCCCATTGTCACATAGCTGAGTTACGCTGAGTAAGTTATATTTGAGTCCGCTGACTAGGGAGACAGACTCAATAGTAGGATTACCTCCAATGGTTCCTGACCCTACTATCTTACCCTTTTTGTTGTCTCCAAAACTTACGCTTCCTCCTCGTTTACGCTCAAACGTGATGAACTGAGTTTCATCACCAGTCATGTGCCTCGAGCATGCGCTGTCAATGTACCACATCTTTGACTTCTCAGCACACCTCAGGCTTACCTGCATTGTAACTAGTTACTTTTAGGTACCCAATTCTTTTTGGGTCCTTGCTTGTTAGGTTCAACAGGTAAAGCATCATATTTTATCTTATGGCGGCATACATGGACAGTATGGCCATTCTTTCCACAGAAGTCACAGCTGACATTCTGTTTAAGATATTTCACTGGCTGGTCAGCACCCCAATGTTGAGCGTGCCAGCACACCTTAGTGGTGTGTCCTTTCTTCCCACAGAAGTCACATTGGACATTCCGCTGAGGATTGCTTCTCTGCTGACCAGTACCTCGGTACTGAGTATTCAGAGGAATATTTCTTTTGTTTGGAAGCTTAAGTTGGTTCTGGATAGTTGTGACGTCCTTTCTCAGTTTCTTAGAATCTGATTGGACTTCAGAGACAAACTTATGCATGATCTCCATATTATCATGCAAAGTTGAGTTGTCCTGAAGAAGGAATCTGAGGTCACTCAGCTTGAGCTCTTCAACTTCATCACAGCGCCTGCTGAGTGCTCTAACTTTCTTATTACACTTTTTGACAAGTGTGTAGAGGTCACTCAGGGCATTAACCATTTCGTCTCTGAGTTGGGCAAGTGATATTACCTCATTTGATTGCTCTTCATCATTAGATGCAATGGAAGGGTCAGCATGTTCAGAGACGCATGGCTCAGTAAGTTCGTCAGCCATGAAGCAGATCTTTGTTGACTCAGTGGCATCAGCTTCTGATGATGAAGACTCATCACTGTCGCTCCATATTGCCACCATTGCCTTTTGTCGTTCTTTCTATCTTTCCTCAGCTTTGGGCAACTGGACTTGATATGGCCAGTTTGATGACATTCAAAGCATGTTATGGGCTTTGAGCTGTCTTTCTTGTATTTGCTGTCGCTAGACTCAGCATTATACTTATCAAACTTCTTGTAAGACTGCTTAGAATATTTGTCATTCTTTCTGAACAGTCTTTTCATCCTCCTGGTGAACATGGCCATCTCCTCATCGTCTGCTGAGGTCCCATCAGTGGAGTCAGCTTTCATGACAAGAGACTTTTGCTTCTTGTCCTCAGACTTTTCCTTCACCTCGAAGTTCTTCATAGATATCTCATGGGTCAGCAGTGAGCCGATGAGTTCATCATATTTGTAGGTGGTTAAGTCTTGAGCTTCCTCGACAGCAGTCTTCTTTGCTTGCCAGTTTTTAGGAAGACTTCTTAGAATCTTCTTGACTTGTTCTTCCTCAGTAAAGATTTTCCCAAGTCTCTTGAGCTCATTGATGATGTTTGTAAATCTTGCATTCATGTCAGAGATTTCTTCACCATCGTTCATTTCGAACAGCTCGTATAGTCTCATCTGCTGGTTCACCTTGGATTCCTTTACTTTGTTGGTTCCTTCGTAGGTGACCTCCAGCTTCTTCCAGATCTCTTGCGCCGACTCACAACCTGAGATTTTATTATATTCTGCAGCATCGAGCGCACAGTGAAGCATGTTAATAGCCGAAGCGTGATTTTGTAGCTTCTTGAGATCATCCTCTGTCCATTTGGCCTCAGCTTTAACAACTGTTTGGCCAGCCACAACTTCGACAGGTACAAACGGGCCTTGGACTATGGATAGCCATGCACTCATGTTTGTAGCCTGAATGAAATTTTTCATCCTATTCTTCCAGAAGGTATAGTTAGACCCAAAGAATAGGGGAGGCCAAGTAATGGACAGCCCCTCATGTAAGATCTGAGTTGTCTAATTTCCTGGGAGAAACCGAGTGCTGTTTTCAAACATAGTGGGGATCAGCTCAAGGTAGTTAAACCTTTAACAGTGAGCTTTTAAGCTCTGATACCACTTGTTGGTCCCTTATAACGTTACAAGTATAGTTCCAAGGGGGGGGGGGGGGTTAGGAACTATTTAAACTTTTTGCCGTTAAGTCTGACTTCTTTTTCTATGAAACGATTTGGACAGTGCGCTGAGTGAATTAAGAAACTAGCTTAGTCAACTGGTGACTAAGTCAGCTTCTTTCATTGAGTCGGGAGATAGCACTTAGAGTCTATTCCTGAACTCAGATACTCAGTATGCACAACTCAGTGTGACCTCTTTACTAGATCAGTTTTGTTTTAAGCAAGCAATTTATATATTAAGGAGTTTAAGGTTAGAAAGATGTTACTCAGCAGATTTATCCAGGTTCGGCCTCTAAGCCTACGTCCTGTCCCCGGAATACGTTCCGAGCTTTCGAATCCTCTACTGAGCTCTTTAAAGGTAGAGCCTCAAACCTTTTACAACTTAGAAACTGAGTATGACAAGAGTACCTTCATCTATACCTCTACTCAATCCTAATCTCACGCTGAGTACTATAACCAAGTACTCAGCCTCTCCTTTCTAATCTCTAGAAATGATAAGTGTTTGTCCTAAACAACAATTGCTAAGACACTTTAGACGATTGAATAATCACTCTAGACTTTTACACAAAAGATATGAAATTTAGTGTAAGATTGCTTTGCTTTTTCTTACAGAACTTTGCGTAGAATTTTGGTCAGCGTAATGGCTTGATCAAGTTCTGTTGTAGAATGAAGCAACTGAAGGGCTCTATTTATAGAGACATCTGAGGCATCGGTCATTTCGAATTTCGAAATAACCGTTGGAGGGAAACGGCTTCCTTTCGTTGTCACCCAGTCTTGCTCAGAGCTCTCGGCCAATCAGATTTGAGTATCTTGTGTCCTCGGTCAGCTTTTGGTCAGCTCGGCAGAATGTCTCTCCATTTATGGTAAGGTCAACTAGACAGCATTCTGTGTCTTCTGAACTTTACCCAAAGTGGAAACACTTTGTCTGGAAGTTGTTCTTGCTCAGCTGCTGTCTTGTACTCTTTGTCGAATCAACTCAGCAGCTTCATTTCGAAGTTGTTGAACGAAGGTCTTCTCGATCCTTCTTCCGTTGAGCTGCGTTTTGTACATAACGACAGCGTTTTGACATATGCGGGCCGAGTTGCTTTAAACTGTTTGACTTGGGCTTTTCACTTCCGTATTGGGCCTTGGGCCTTTTAATCTTTGTGTCTTATAAACAATTTAACTCAACATTGAACAAACACATTAGTAGAATAAATCAAAGCATTTAAACTTAGTGTGTTTAGAATATATTTAATTTTACTTAAACAATTTTGTCAAATCAAAATCATGTGGAAAGGTGTTTCAACAGTTTGAAATACTTAGAAAACCCCACATATTGAATGTTTGTGAGAGTGGTAAGTTTGTAAAACCATCCAATATAGATGTTGTCGAGTCAGTTTGTCTTGTTTGAGCAGTCCGGCCTCCCTAGAAGAGCATGATTTCTCTCTTAGGGAAGCATTGGATCTCGACTCTTAAAGTCGACAGTCTCGACCTTCAGACTAGGGGGCTATAGGCCCTTCTTAGGGACAGTCGATCCACGGGGTTGGGGTCATCGACCCTTTAGCTGGAAGGGGCCGCCTAGATACATTTAGGAGGATCTATCCATGGACTTTATGATGGGGCATCTTAAAATTTGGAGGGGAATAGACTTTGTATTTGTAGTTTTGGATCGGTTTTCAAAGATGGCATATTTCCTTCCTTATAAAAAAAATGAATAGTGTCGTTTCCATTCCAAATTTTTTCTTCAGTGAGGTAGTTTAGCTACATGGAGCTCTTAAAAGCATTGTTTCAGACAAAGATATTATGTTCCTTAGTCATTTTCGGTGTACCCTCTCAGAATTATTTGGCTCATCCTTAAAGTATAGTACCATTGTTCATCCTTAAACTGTTGGTTAGATAGAGGTTGTTGAGAAGCCCAAAATATACCTTAATTAGCATGTATAAATATGTCAATTTCATGCAAAAAATATATTAATTATATTATTTTGGAAAGATTTCACATTGGTATTTGTTTTTTGTGTGCAAGTTGTTAATTATTTGGAAAAATCCAAATAGAAGCAAAAATGGAGTAGAAATGAGTGAGAAATCAAGCTTTAGTGAAAATCACATACGAGAATCAGAAATCACGTTAGAGAATTGAAGCATATAAACAAAGGAGGAAAAGAAGAGTAGCGAATCACGACTGAGATTCGAAAATCTCGACCGCGATAGGCCTTGGAGCAGCCTTAATGTGCGCCTTCCTTCCTTCCCGCTTCCCTTGTCACATACGAGATTCTTGAATCTCTACAGGGATAGCAAGCTGTTTAAACACATTTTACATGTTTATTCTCCAAGCGACGCATCATTTCATCCGGATAGAGGCAATCTTTCATCAACGGAAACGTCTCTTCAGTGTACCTCTTGGATGATTATAAATAGAGGAAGAATTCAGAGTTCAAAGAGTTACACCAACTTATTATACAAAGTTACAAAAGTTACAAGTTGTACAAATAGTTAGAGATACAAGATACATATTTTATTATTTACATTAGAGTTTACTCAAGTTGAGTTTATACTTCGTAGATCGACCGAGAGGTGCTATTTCGAAGATTCAGCGAGAAGAACCATGATTGGGGGCGACCCACAGTCTGACAAGCCTATGAAGTTGAGTAAAGGATTGACAACCCGGAACTCATACCTAGTCAAATGCCATTCAAACTTCTTCTTCTCTGTTAACTTGAGATGTTTATAACTCAAACTAATAAATAACTTTTAATTCAATTCCATCTTTACTGTTGTTTTATTTTAAGTTTGATCTAGCGATACTCTTTAAGTAATTCTAACGGGTGTTTTCATTCAAAAGTATTTATAAAGAAATTTTGGTATTTTCTCATGCAAACTTCGTTGAACACTTAAGCAAATTCAGATTTATATTTGGTCATTACGATAGGTCGATTAATCGGATATAAACACCGAATTTGATTAAGGTTTTTAGTCTTAGGCTTAGAGAAAAGATTGATTACAGTTCAATTCCTTTCAATTGAGTAAATTGGTAATTTGTTATATCTTTTCTAAACAAATCAAAGTTATAAGTTGTGTTTTCGCCCAGTATAAATAAACCTTGAAATAAGCTTTAATCTAAATATAATTTCTATAAATTGTAATCTTAACTATAACCAAAATTAGAAGTAGAAACAATTTAAACCATTTAACGATTTTTCTATTAACCTCGAGAAAACGAATTTAATCAGAATAGTAATTTTTATCAAAACGTTCTCTGTGGGATCGATATCTTTTTTATTACTACAAGCGAAACCGTGCATTTGCGAAAATTGCACAACAGTTGTGAATGAAACCTTGGGGAACCTCTTGAGAAGCATCTATATAGATAAGATGAAGACTTAAGATTTTCTGTTTGTTCAGGGTGAGTTTGCTTACACTGGGGTGATACATTCGGCTATCGAACGACCATCTTTTGAGATTGTGTATACCAAGGTGTCAAGCCATGCGTTGGACCTTGCAAATATTCTTGCAAGAGCAAAGCCGAATGTCTCAGCAGAAAGGTTAACCTAAGAGATCTGACACATGCATGAGGAGTTCTAGAAGAAGATGGAGAATAAAAATGTTACGATGAAAGAAAAAGGGAACACCAAAAACTTACAATTGAAGTTTGGAATAAAGTGATGATCTATTTAAGAAAAGAAACGCTAGCGAGTACGGGAAGCAATAAGCTCAGACCTCAGATAGTATGTACGTTGCACAGTTCAGAAAAAGTTCAGGTCAAATGCCTATGTTTTAGAACTTATGAATTGGCTAGGGAAGACATCACCATCATTCAATGTGAAGGATCTCATTCCATACAAGGCACGTGAACCCCTCAACTATCCACCGAACAATATTAGGGTCCAAATTTTTTAGAGGGAGTGAATGACAATAACGTCTTCTATGAAGAGATCCGACAAAAAGGAGAGAAATGCAAAAGACCATACTCATACACTAGAAGAGTGGAGTTCTAAATAAATAAGGAGACATCAAATGCTTTGTTCACGAATGGGATCCCGACACTAGCACATTCCTTCACAAAGTTTCTCATGATATCATGGTCAATTCGTTGTTTACTTCTCCATAAAGTATTAAGTTTTTCTTGTATATACTTTTATCCTTGTTCGTATCATTTGATCCTTGGACGTTTGTTGCCTGGGGTTCTAGACCAACTCTATAAATATGTAAGTTTGAATCGTTTAAGAATAATCAATCTTATTATCAATCAAAACTTATCTTCGAAGGTTCAACATTTGTTTCGAAGAGTGAACTTCTCCGTGTCTTTCGGAATTTTCATCAATTCCTCCCAGGTTAGCTTGAAAATCTTTATTGATTGTAATTTGAAACGCTCTTTATTAGTTTTCAATTAAACCTTCAAACCTCTTTCTCTCAACGGTATCCATCCTTATCACCCTCTCTCTATCATTGACTAAACCTTCATGGACCTAAAATAAAATCAAAATGTCTTTTCTTATTTTTCTATTTGGGGTAAAGCTACCCCGTGAACTACATCATAAAATGTTATCTTTGTGTATCTTTTTTGTTTTCTCATCAAAAGAAACGTTTCATCACCATAATTTTCAATTCAAAAGTTTGAAACTACATTTCTCTTATTACTATATGTATTCAAATATTATAGAATGGCTTAATTTCATGGAATCTTTAAAATAATTTTCTAATTTGTTTACATTAAAAATATTAACTCATGGAATAGACTAAGAACAGGGCCGGCTCAGGACTATTTAAGGCCATAAGCGAGATATGAAATATAGGCCTTTTATATATTCATGTGATACAAAAAATTTAATATTTATCTAAAGTTACTTTAGCTTTTTGAGATGTAAAATCACTAATTAAATTTTTAAATTCAATGTCTTTAGTGTCTCATTTTTCTATAGATAATAAAGTTAATCCATGTTCTTGAGTAGTATATATAGCTATTTTTTTATTTTTTTATGTTGTTTAAAGTAAAAAAAAGAAAAAAAAAACATTGCAAGATTTTGATAAATGGTAAAATATGGAATTGATAGACATATAGTAAAATCTTCATAAATTAATACTCGATAAATTAATAACCTCTTTAAAATAATAATCTCTTCTGGTCCCGATTTAGGTCAGTTCAATGAATTAATACTCCATAAATTAATATCTCTATAAATTAATAAAGTTTTATGGTCCCAATATTATTAATTTAAAGAGATTTTACTGTTGTATTGGATTTGGATGGAAGAATAAATAATTAGCATCCTAATTCCATAATATATAATATATTATTATATTTTTCTAAATTCTATCTATAACAAACATATTAAATTGAGGCCCTCATTTGTTCGGGGCTCTAGGCGGTTGCCTTGACTGCTTTAAAGGCAAGCCGGCCCTGACTAAGAATAAAATAGTTATTTCTAGAGAATCCATATCCCACTGTTTGGTTCATTAGTTTTTTGATGGAATAACTATTCGTGGAATTTGCATTTCACAATTGGTGGAAGAGGGATTTCTAATTAAACCTAGAAATAGCTATTCCACAATTAATATTTTCTTTGATTTCAAAATTAACTCTCTCATATCTATTGATAATTTGTTTCACATTTCACGCAAAAAAAAAAAGATAAAAAAAACGTGAAAAACAGAAAAAAATATGAAAATGGTAAAAACGAGAAAATGTGAAAAATTATAAAAGTGAAATCGGTAAAAATGTAAAAATGATAAAAACAATGTGAAACGTGAAAAACATAAAAACTTAAAAATGGACAAAGCGTGAAAAAAGTGGAAATGTGAAAAACGGTAAAAACAATAAAAACGTGAAAAGCATAAAAAAAACAGTAAAAACGTACAAAATGTACTGTTTTTATTTTTTTCGCATTTTTCTATTTTATTGTTTTTTCTTAAATAATATAGATTAAATATTTGATTAATTTATAGTAATAATTAAAAATAAATAGAAAATTACACTTGAGGGGTAAAGTTGTCTTTCAAACAATAACATTAGTTATTTCATATAATCTTATTCCATCAACTAAACATAGGAATAATTATTTCTAATGAATACCTCTCTTATTATAATGATTATTCTATTCCATTTCGTGAACCAAACGACACCTTACAGTATTACTTAGATCATGTTTAGTTTACGTGTTGTTTGGTGTTGTTTACTGTTGGAAAAGCAGAGATTCCATGCTGTTGAAAAATGTTACTTTTCATGTATAAAAGGGAAACAATAGTTCCCTAACCAAATACCTAAGACTCTCCTTGTTAATATAAAAATGAAAACATGGAGAGAAAATTGAGTAAATAAGCACTCACCCAACATGTTCTCCAGTTGCTTCAGCATCACCTTTTTTCCCTCAAAACCCGAAAACCCTTAGTGCGAGTTTGTTTCCACGTTTCGGAACTACTTTTTACCTTTTAATTATAAACCGTAGATAAAAAGTGTTTGGTAAGATTTCGAAATAGCTAACAATTGTCTATTATCTATCGATAACAGTTAACAGTTACAGTAAACCGGAATAGTGAACCAAATGGACCCTTAATTTCATGGAATCAAACTTTTAATTTGTTTAGTTTGTTTACTTATTCCATTATTATTTTTACCTACTCTCTAGGTCTATAGGTATATCTTTCTTAGAATAGTGTTGACATCAATTCTCTCTCTCATTTCCTCTTATTTTATGGGATTTCTGAAATTAGATAAAAATGTCTTCTTCAACTACTATATTAAGTTAACACACCTTTTGTCTCTATCCATTGCTTCTTTTGTTTAATTTTCTAAACAATAATTAGGAATTATTCTTACACAAAACAGAATATATACATTTTTACAATAAGTTTGAAATTAACACAACATTTCTCTCCACTTTTCTTACTCTATTTTTTAAAAAAAAAAATTAGTTTCTTTAGCAAAGTGATTATAAAGTCTAAAAATGGGGACAACTGTAATTGAAAATGATATTAATTTAAGGGTTAATTACAAATAGATGTCATGTGAGTTTATAGATTTGCTGATAAGTATATGTGGTATTTTTGTTACAAACGCAACTATGTGGTTTGCAAAATTTTCATTTTTTGTTCATTTTGCCAAATTTTGCCGATAACAACCTCAAAATGAAAAAATTTAAGAGTTAAATGATATTTTAAGCGACTTTAATTTTTCAACTTTTTTGTTTGAGGTCATTTAGGTGTTGTTTTTTTTTATGAGAGAGAAAGTTAATGTTTAGAAAGGGATAATCCAAAAATGATGATTTTGAAAAATAAAAAATGTGGTTCCATAGTAAATATGATATTAAACAACTTTAATTCTTGAAAATTTTCATTTTGAGATCGTTATCGGTCAAATTTGGCAACGTCAATAAAAAATGAAAATTTTGCAAACCACAGAATACCACATATACCCATCTATAAATCCATGAAACCACAAGGCATCTATTTGTAATTAACCCTTAATTTAATTATTCATTAAGAAATGCATCACTTGTTAATTATAACAAAGCTTAATACATCATTTATCCTGTAAACTAGTCCAAAAAGCTTGATTGACCGCTTGAATTTTCAAAGTGTCTCGATAGTTTTCTGAACTTGCATAAAATGTCCAGTTAGTCCTATAAATTTTTGTAAAATGTAGTCAATTAATTACTCAGTTACAAAAAGTAAGTTAAATGTGGGAGATGTATTGCACGCATCTTAAAAAATGTAAAACGGCCAAGGCCGGGAGCATTCTAATATTAGAGAAGACAAGTTTCACGGTTGAGCAAGCAATAACTTTATTTTTAATCTATTTTGTGAATTATGCAATAACATTCTAAGGCGCGTGCAACATACTTTTCGCCTGCAACTTACTTTTTTGCAACCGAGTGATTATTTGAATATATTTTATGTAAGTTTAGAGGACTAACTGAACATTTTATACAAGTTCATGGGTTATCGAAACACTTTGAAGTTCATAACTTTTAAATCGAATTACACCAAAAACTCGCACATATACATATTTTATAACCTCAAAACTCTAAGGCCCCATTTGTTTTACCTACTGTTTGTTGTTGCTGTTTGCTGTTGCAAAACCCGCTTTTTCAAAAAGCATGGATTCTCTGTTTTTGTAAAATGCTACTTTTGGAAAGGAAAATAGGGGGTCACTAACCAAACACCTAAAACTCTCATTTTTAAAGTGAAAAGATAAATAGAAACATGAAAATGAGCAACCAAACATCCCCTGAAACTCTGCAGCTTAAATAAGTAAGTAAAAAATTCTTGCTTGTAGGGACTTAAAAATATAATAATTTTCCAACTAAAATTCAGTTTAGAGAGTAACTATTCATATACTATTCTAATTCGAAAAACTAAAATAAATAAAATTCTAGATATACCTTAATAAGTTAGACCGGGTAGATGCGGACGTGTCAGAGAATTATATTATTCTCGAATTATGAATAAAATTGTACCTACTGACTTCTAAGTATGAAATTATTGTGAAGAATAAATAGATCGTAAAATTTTAAAGGATTTGATTATCAAAATGATACCGACTTTACAGAAATGATTGAAAAACAAACAAAATAAAATTGTACTGGAAATTTGAAAATTAAAACTAAGGAAATAGCTTAGAACTCTAAAAATGCTAAAGTCTATAGAGAATTTGCTAGAGTTCTATTTGAGTGTACGTTGAATTGTCATATTTTTATCGTTACTTCTTCCTTTTATAGATAATGGGAGTAACTTTGTACTTCCTTCCAATAAGTCATGTTTTCCATCTTCAGGTCATGTCTTGAGCAACTGCTCCACCATCTGGTCCCCATGATCTACATGATGGATTAATTCTAATATTTTCCAACTTTTCTACTTTTAAATTGACTACAGAATACACTTTAAAATATTAAATGACTTCCTGACTCCCCTTAGGCTTACCTCAGATCTTCCATGAGGTTCACTCTAGAAAATAGGTTTCCCACGAGGTTTACCTCAAGTATCTCTTAAGATTCACTCTAGAAAGTAGGTTTCCTTTAAGGTTCAATCTAGAAAGTAGGTTTCCCTTGTGGTTCATTCTAGCAAGTATGTTTCTCTTGAGGTCCACTCTAGGAAAATAGTTCTCCATTGAGGTTCACTCTAGAAAAACAGATCTCCTCTGAGAATAACTCTAGAGAAATAGGTTTTCCCTGAGTTTCACTCTAGGAAGTTTCCCCTAAGTTTCCCTCAATATGTTTTCAAGGTGTTTCCCTTGGTCTCCCTAACTGATTGGTTTAGGGAGAAGACAATAAGAACGTTTTCCAGAGGGCATGTACTCTATCATTGGTTGTCTGAGCTTTCCATTCACACTCCTTAAGCCAACGATAGTATTCTTTTAGATCATCAATCCTTGCTAGAGTGACTGAGGAAGCCATTTCTTCTATTCTAGGATTTATATTCTTTGGTTTGGAAGAGGAAGGTTTTCATTTAGGAGCCATGAGAGTAAAAAAAAGAACTAGATAAACAACTTGATTTTTTTTTTGGAAAACTCATAAGAATAGAAGATATTTGTTGCAGAAGAAGAACTTGTAAATTGAGAAGCGGAGAAATGAAATCTCACCTAACCCACACCTTTTATAATGTTGCAAGAGCAACGTTTCACATTCACAAAACCTTATTGGGGGGCATGTGTCGCATTTTCATTATAGCAAATACCTCGAAAGAGTGAAACAACGTGCTGCATTGGGAACAACAAAACACGTGCACTATCCTTAAAATGGTAGGTTCAACTTATGGGAGCGTTTCTGTACATAAGTGAATATTTGAGATCTAGTATTGAGTAGATTTGGATGCTCTTCTTATGATAGTTGGATATCCCAAATCATGCTTCCAGAAGGTTCTATCTATATTAAATGAGTTTAAGGAGTCCTTCCCTGAAGGGATCATTAGCGCACAAATATAGCGCCAAATAGATAAAGAAGAACGACAATCTCAGTTCAACTTTATAATTAAACACAAAGTCAGTTTTTTCCTAATTAGACTAGGAGTCCTCATTCCTATATAAAGGGGTCCAACTCCGTTTACAAAAGGTACGATATATTATATCTCTTTAAACTTTTTACTTTCTCTCTCTAAGATTAGAACTAATTTGAGCGTCAGAGTATTCAAGCCTTATTCAAACGCTTTCTTAAATCAGTCTAAAACACAATTATCCGAATCCTCTCATATTTGCATTCGGGTCTCTAAAAGAACAGAATTTCATACCGTGTCATCAGCTAGTTCGAGCTAGGACTGAGCAAAAAGTCCAAAAATCGGTAACCCGACTGATAACCGAACCGGAATCCTTGTTTGGTTCAGTTGATTTAATATTTTGATTTGGTTCGACTATCGATTTTTCCTTGTTTAGTATTTTATTGTCGGTCCGATTATTTCGAACAAAATTTGGTTTAATCAAAACTGGACCAAATTTATGTGTAAATAAAAGAATATAATTTTACTTATATTATATATTTTTCATATTTCAATTTGTAAAAAAAATCCAAAATTTTGATTTTAAACATTATTGAATTATTTTATAATCTGTCAAGCACGTGGTTAATTTTTTTTTGGTAGAAACAGGAAAGGAAAACAAACAAATAAAGAAGACTAACCCGAGATCATTCTAGGCAGACTGACCCCAATCCTATCCTCTAGAAGAATAGACGAAAGAAAAATGGGAGGAACAGAAATGGTAGAAACACCTAACATCCCCTCATGCCCAGCTGCCGCCAAGCGATCCGCACCCCGGTTCTGTTCCCTGTAGATATGGCTGAAATTTAAGAACTCAAAGGAAGGGCGAAGCCTTAAAATAGCTTTGATAAGATTTTGGCTGTTAAGACAAAAAGCCTGGTTATCAGATATCCTGTTGATCGCCTCCAAGTTATCAGATTCCACAGATAACCTCTTAACACCCAGGCTAATGGCAAGCTTGATACCCGAGAGAATACCCCAAAGTTCCGCCGAAAAGGATGAGCCCATCCCCAGGTTATGGGTAAACCCAGCCAGCCAAGCGCCACCTGCATCACGAAGAACTCCTCCAGCAGCAATTCTGCCATTGCTAAGGCAGGAACCATCCGTATTCAGCTTCACTACCCCTTCTCTAGGCTTGCTCCAACCAACTAGGTGGACCTCTTTTTCCTGGGTAGGTCTGACAAGGGGATCCCCTTTAAAGCTCTCCGTAATAATAGAGAGTTTTTTCGAGAAGAAATCAAGTAAGTCAAGAATAAGGACAGTTTTATCAGCAAATAACTCCTCGTTCCTCCACTTCCAAATTTGGTGACAGATGATAGCAAAGAAAATGTCACCGTTCTCCATGTTGGCCAATAATTTCCCACTAGCACCATCAGAGAACCAGTCAACCTCAGAATGAGCCATGAAGGAAGGGAGAGTGTGGTGAGGGAGAATCTTCTCCCAAACCTTTTTACTTTTAGGGCAATCCCTCAGAGCATGGCACAAGGTTTCCACATGGCCTCTGCATCTACTACAGGCTCCAGAATCCGCCAAGTGCTGTCTGTGCCTATCCGAGTTAGTGAGCAACCTGTTCTTGACTCCCAGCCACAGGAAACTCCTAATACAGTAAGGGATTTTAAGGGCCCAAATGGATTTCCAAATGTCCGAGGGAGGATCAGTCCTATTAGGGGTAAAAGCTTCATAGGCTGACTTACAAGAATAAGCTCCATTGTTGGTCAAGGCCCAACAGTGCCTGTCCTTATCTTCCTCTTGATTACTAATCTTCACTCCTCTAATTCTAAGGAGGGTCTCCAGGCTAAAGAAGGTGTCAAACTTAGACCAGATCCAGTCTCCCTCCAAGTCCACCACATCGGCAACTTTCCAGGGACGGATGTTACTAGGCGGGGGGGGGGGGGGGATCTACACACTTCTATAAGCTGTTTGTCACCAATCCAAGTGTCATACCAGAAACTAATGGACTTACCATTACCCACCTCCAGGCAATCCCCATGCAGAACTCGGCAAACACAGCGCTAAGCCCTTTCCAGCGGAAGGAACAGCTGACAACTCTCTCCTTAGGGCCACCAAAATATTTATCTTTCCGGTACTTGCCACAGAGAAGACGAACCCAAAGAGAGGATGGGCATTGCCATATTCTCCAGAGAAGCTTCATTAAAAATACTTTATTGTTGTCCTTAGCTTGCCTTATACCAAGACCCCCCCTGCTTTTCGGTTGGCAGACGTCCTTCCAAGGGACCAGGTGAATCTTTTTCCCTTCTCCAGACTCTCCCCAAAGAAAGCACCGATTAATCTTATCAAGCTCGTTGAGAACCGGCTCAGGGAGTCTACAGGCTTGCATGATATGGTTCGGAGCCGCGCAGTTGACAGATTGGATTAAAGTAAGACGGCCTGCAAGGGAAAGAGAATTAGCTTTCCAACTAGCACACAAACCGTTAGTTTTGTCCAAAGTATCTTTAAAAGAGGCTTTGGAGACCCTGTCACTGTGAAGAGGGACCCCAAGATACTTCCCCAAAGAGTGAGTCAGGGGGATGCCGGAGAGATCACTAAGCCTTCTGCACAAGCCATTGTCCATGTTCTTAGAACAAAGCATCCGAGATTTTTGGATATTAATCTTCTGGCCAGAAGCATCACAGAAGCACTTAAGGATATCCATCACCACATTAATTTGCTCCTCATTACCCTCCACGAAAAGCATCACATCATCAGTAAAGAACAAATGGGTAATAGGAGGACAATGTTTGTTGATGGAAACAGGGTGGAGAATCCCCTTGCTCACCGCCTCTTGGATCAGGTGCGACAGTCTTTCCATAGCAATAACAAAAAGGAAGGGGCTCATAGGATCCTCTTGTCGAATTCCCCTGGAGGGAGAGAACTCATCGGACATGTCTCCATTGATCATAACCTGGAAAACAGGAGAGGAGATGCAATCCTCAATTAATTTCCTCCAGTTCTCCGGGATACCAGCTTTTATCAAACTATCCAGAAGAAAGCTCCACTTTAGTCGATCATAAGCTTTCTCCAGATCCAGTTTGAGAGCCACGATCCCTTTCTTACCTTTCTTCATCTTCATGAAATGGACCACCTCCTGGGCAATAACAACATTATCCATCATTTGCCTGCCAGGAACAAAGCTCCCTTGATTCTGGCTTATAATATCTGGAAGGATCCTCCGGACTCTATTAGCCACAATCTTAGTGATAGCTTTGTACAACACATTGCAAAGACTGATAGGCCACATCTGAAGAAAGGAGGAAGGCTTATCAACTTTAGGGATCAGAACTAGGAGGGTTTTATTAACCAGCCTAATATCATTAGAACCACCAAAAACACCTAACACAAAACTGTAAATGCCCTCTTTCACAGTATCCCAGTGTTTATGGTAGAAACTAGTAGGGATACCATCGATCTCTGGAGCCTTAGTAGAACCGATACTGGAGAAAGCCAGATCAATTTCTTTCAGGTCAATAGGATGGAAAGCTTCCTTAATAGCATCCTCCCCCAAGCACGTGGTTAATTAGTTTTGGAATAACCTTTTTTTTTTTTTTTGAAATGTGAATAACCAATTTCAAATCAATGAAGTTTAAATTTGATAATTTATAACATTTTAAATATTTAAAATAGTAGACCTGGCAATTATCGTGTTTCGTGTTATCTCATATTTATGTTCCATATGGTTTTATATGTTATAAAGCTAAAAAAATGATTTTTATATCAATCGTTTCGTGTCAGTCGGGTTGGCTCTGTAATCGTGTTTTCGTATCAGAAATTGTCACCTCAACAAAACACCTATCTTATAATAAATTCACCTAAAATATTTCTTTTATAAATATATATGTCACTATTCAACTTATCCTATGATGCCGTTGAAAAAAAAAGTATTCTCTACCACTATAAAACTTCTCAAAATTGATCTAAATTTGGACTACAAAAATAAAATTATGCAATAAGATAGTTGGATTTTGTAATTACATACAAATTCAATGAATTAATTCGGAAACAGATGAGTGAAACCATCCGTAGTAGGGTCGTTCCAACGGCCGAAAGCCGAAACCATCCATGGTAGGGGATATTCCAGCAATTATCGTGTTCGTGTTGTCTCATTTTTGGGTTCGTGTTAAACAGAGTAAACCCAAATCCAAAATCTTCCGTGTCACAATTGTGTTAACTTGTTCGGGTTAGTGTCGATTTCGTATCGTGTTTTCGGATTGTAATTTTGTTATGCATATATATTAATGATAAGTTTTAAGAATATAAGAAGATATGGTACTATTTTTAAATATTTTATGTCATTTTTAGTTTAATAGTAACCATCGAATAGTCTGCTAATATTATGTTAGAGGGTCATGTAATGTATTTATAACAATTTAGAAGGTTCGAATCATATTTGCAAATAATAAATATAATTTTATTATCTTTATTATAAAGTGACATATAAAAACATGAAAGAATATAACAATAATTTTAAATATCTATGTAACGTGCTTACAATTTAGGAGATTCGAATTATATTTGCAAGTAATAATTATAATTTGATTATCTTTATTGTAATGTGACATATAAAAATACGAGAGAATATAATAATAATTTTAAATATTCGTGTCATTTCATGTCATTTTCAAATTAGCATATCAATCTTAATCCAACCCAACAATTTGCGTACCAGTTTTGTGTCAATCCAAAATGACACATTACCTACCTATTAAGCTAAACTCAAACACTATTTCATGTCGTGTAATCGGGTTGTGTGTACTTTTTCGACCTCTAGCTCCAATAGCCGGGGAGGGAGCGGGCTGGATAAGTCTCGCCCCTCTGTCTCCACCCTTGGTCCTATACCTTGATGGAACTTGGTAGAAGTTAAACGAAATTGAGAATGTACGAGCACGAGTTACAATATAATCGACAAATTTGAATTGGAACCATATTCATCCAAAAACTGTATAATCGATCTCAAAATAAGTAGTTTCGAATTTAAATACAGAAAAAAATACAAAATTGAGGAAGTGGTGGAACCAGAATCAAATATTCGGAGCTAAGTAAACAAATTCTAATAAGAAAATACTTAGGGGGCGTTCGGTTCGGGGTCTTTAGGAATGAGAATGAGAATGAGAGGGTTTCATTCCCTTTGTTCTTGTTTGTTTAAAAAAAAACGCATTCCCTTTACCCATTTTAGATTATGGGTTTACCTCACTTTAGGTTAAACCCATTACCCTAGGCTCTGTAGGGAATTGGATTCCCTTTACCCCATTCCCTTTTTTAAACATATCCAAACACATAGGGGAATTAATGCTTATTCCTTTCCTTTTCTTTAGTTTCCCTTTCTTGATTCCTTTTCCTTACCTCTTGTGAACCAAACGCCTCCTTAAGATTAAGAATCACTGACAAAAACTCTGTCGTTAGTTCCAGCCCAATTTGTCGCCAATTCTATAATAATGAAATAACGATGGATCCGTTGCTAAATCTATCATTTTGTTGTGTTCTCCCAAACTCAGGAGGTCGACATCCTCTTTCTGTCCTTGATTAAGGACATATAAATATACCCATGTGAATATATAAGCAGTCCAAAAGAGACTAGTGTATTTTCATTTTTTTTATCAAATTGGTATTTAGAAAAAAAAAAAAATCCACACAGGGATTAAAGTTTTCGTTTGGGACTAGGAGATTTTTGAGGTTTTGCATTTTACTAAAAACAAGAACCCCAAAATTAAAATGAGTGATGACAGTCTCAAAATTGAAAAATTACTGGATGATATTTTAAACAATTTTAGTTCTTCAATTTTTTTTTTTATTTTGAGTTCATTTGGTATTGTTTGGTGAGGAGAGAGTGAATGTTTTGAAGAGAGGAAGGTCCGAAAATGATGATTTTAGAAAATAAAAAATTTATTTCCATAGTAAAATATGGCACTAAACAATTTTAATTTTTTGAATTTTTTACTTTTAGATTGTTAACTGTCATTTTTATAGTGTCAAATTAAACGATTCTCGTTTTTAACAGAATAAAAACCTTAGTTTCCGTTTAAAAAAATCAGATACCAAATTTAATAAAAAGTGAAAGCATATTTTACTAAAAAGAAGAAAAGAGTGGTCAAAGTCACAATTGATGGTGATTTGTAAAAAAAAAAAAAAAAAAAAAAAAGTCAGGAGTGAGTAAATTTTATCAATACTCCTCAGATTTAAGTTCATCCTGCATTTATATATTGGGGTAGTTCCAAAAATAATCCCAATAGTTTCATTGATTTGCAGATGAATTTACGTGGGTTTTTCCGTTGCAAAAAGAGAATTGAGATCCTCGTTTATTAGCAAAACCAATGATTTTAGATTGACATTGTTATTTTAATCGTTGATGATCTCAAAATAGAAAATTACATGAATTGATGATTTTCTAAGCAAATACTAAATCTTCATTTTTTTAGTTTTGAAATTATTTAGGTGTTAATTTAGTACAAAATAAAATTTTAATTTTTGTAATTTTTTTATTTTGAGGTCATTAACGATCGTAATGTCAACTTAAATGTTATTAGTTTTGTTTCACATCGAGAACTTTAATTTTCTTTTAGAAAAAAAAAAACCCACAAACATTCATTTACAAACCATCGAAAAGCACATAAGTTATTTTTGGAATTACTCTTATATTTTATTGCAAAAGGTTTGTTTATGGTAAATATCATGAGTTTGGCAAATTTAGGATCCGTTTGATTCGCATGTTCCTGTTTGCTGTTGTTGATATTTAAATAAAAAAACTCAGTTATTTCCTAGTCGTAAAAGAAAATCTCAGTTCCCGTTTGAACAATTTTTTTTTCGGATTTGACAAAAAGTGAAATTTTGAAGTTTTCAATGTTCATTTTTATTTTGAGGTCTTTGTTTTTTTTGTAAAACGAAAAACTTCAGTCATTCCCTGTCCGTAAATGAAAACCTTAGTCGCTATTTGAATTTTTTTCAGGTACTAGTTTGACAAAAAGTTAAATTTTGAGGTTGTTAATGTTCATTTTAATTTTTTGAGGTCCTTATTTTTTTTGTAAAGCGAGAAACCTCAGTCATCTCCTAGTTGTAAATGAAAACCTCAGTCCCCATTTAGACAAAAAAAATTCCCACATACCAGTTTGATAAAAAAAAAGGTGAAATTTTGAGATCGTCAACATTCATTTCAATTTTGAGGTCCTTGTTTTTTTAAAGTGCAAAACATCATCCATCTCCTGGTCGCAAACGAAAACCTCAGTCCCCGTTTGGACAAAATAATTTCCAAACACCAGTTTGACAAAAAGTGAAATTTTGATGTCGTCAACGTTCATTTTAATTTTGAGGTCCTGGTTTTTTATAAAGCGAAAAACCTCAGTCATCTCCTGGTCGTAAACGAAAATCTTAGTCACCATTTGGATAATTTTTTTCCAGGTACCAGTTTGATAAAAAAAAAAGTGAAATTTTGAGATCGGCAACATT
This sequence comes from Euphorbia lathyris, assembly GCF_963576675.1. NCBI lineage: Eukaryota > Viridiplantae > Streptophyta > Magnoliopsida > Malpighiales > Euphorbiaceae > Euphorbia > Euphorbia lathyris. The sequence goes on from NC_088911.1 coordinate 5,497,641, forward strand.
CATTTCAATTTTGAGGTCCTTGGTTTTTAAAGCGAAAAACATCATTCATCTCCTGGTCGCAAACAAAAACTTCAGTCCCCGTTTGGATAAAATAATTTCCAAACACCAGTTTGACAAAAAAGTGAAATTTCGATATTGTCAACGTTCATTTTAATTTTAAGGTCCTTGTTTTTTATAAAGCGAAAAACATCCCTCATCTCCTGGTCGTAAACGAAAATCTCAGTCTCTATTTGGACAAAAAAATTTCCCAAATACCAGTTTGACAAAAAAATGAAACTTTAAGATCGTGAACGTTCATTTTAATTTTAAGATCCTTGTTTTAAAAAAAATCTCAATCGAACAAAAACCTCTAACAAATTTTACGAAACTTTCTTTGTAAATCGGGTAAAATATAATGTTTATTTTTGTATTTTATCCTCGATATACAATACTTTTATACGAAAAAAAGTGAATTGGAAGTGGAATGGAATAAGGTAAAAGTTGGAGGGCTAAAAGGGAAAGCTATGGAGCATTAAAGTACAGGCATAATTTGATTCAACTGCCAGTGGAGAAGTACAAATTGCAGAGACAGGCACAGCTAGAGAGGGGGGGTCCTATGCAAAAATATGGCCTTTCTATTTTTGGTAAGTATTTATAGCTCTCTATACCCACTTTCTCTCTTGCTTTTTTCAAAAATTAAAATATTACCAAAATAATATAATAATAATAATATTGAAATTAAATGAAAATATCTCTATTGAGTTGAGCACTCTGAGATCACTATGAGTGTTTGAAGAATCACCATTAGTTTTTTTGCACTCTAAGTTCTTTGAACGGTAATATGAATGACGTGTCACATTCCGTTATTAAAGTCTGAATCTACATTAGTGCTATTTTATACATAGAGCTTAAATTGATAATTTTCTAAAAAACTTAGGCCTATTTTAATACATTATCTCATATAAATATAATAGGCATACTATTCATTTGGCTCCCTAAACTAAGGTTTCAAAGTTAATTAGGAACTTAAACTATTAAAATCATAAATTAAGTCTCTGAACTAAAAAAAAACATCAATTGAGGTCTTATAAAAAATTATTCGGTTAAATAATTCCATACCATCTTCCCCAAACTCATTTTGAACAAACATATAGATTATTACAGTATATATCAAATAGTCACGGTTTCTGATTTTAGGATAAAATGAAGACTCAATTGATGATTTTTGCTTAATTTAGAGAACTGATTGATGATTTTGATAGTTCAGGGTCCTAATTGACTTTGAAGATTTAGTTTAAGGACTCCAATAGGTGTAATGCCAACATATTTGAAAGGACTTTTTTATTTGGAGAGAGCAAATGAGGAAATGAGTTGGAGCAAACACAGTGTAATAACATCAAAATAGAGAAAAAATGAAGAAAATACGATTGATGTAGCAAAAATGATGAAATAGGTTGGAGATGGTCAAGTTCCTTGGTGGGCTTAATATATCTGTTGCCCTATGTATTTGGCGCTCAAAACTTCAACTGTCCCCTAAACTTTCAAAAGTTCTAAATGATCATCTATTCTTGTCCAATTGCACTCAGTAACACCATATTTTTGTCCAATTACATTCAATAACACTTTATTATTGTCCAGTTATATTCAATAACTCCAAAACTTCAATTGCCCATGAATTTTCAAAAATTTCTAATTATTTATCTATTTGACATTTTCGACACGTGGTAGAGCGTGTTTTCCATTTTCTGCATCCAATAAATTCTATTGAGAAACATGAGGTTATTGAATGTAATTAAACAAAAGGGTTAAGGTGCAAAAATACTCTAACTTTTTGGTGTAATTTCACCCATAACCTTAGAAGCCAAGAGCAATTTTACCCCTAATATTAATAAATTTGATAAATTTGAGAAATAATTCATCAAACTATATTATCAGTCATGAATCTTGTCATCTTCACTTCACACGTACGTCGTTTTATCAGTAAGAAATCACAAACATATGTTGGGATGTGAAAAAAAAATAAAAAAATAAAAACATACTGTCTTTTGTACAAATTGGATAAAAAAATCACCGAATTTATAAATATTAATCTTCAATTCTATTATTAAATTATAAAAAACATGAAATCGTTTTTTAGAACGAATTGATATGCAATTGTTGTAGAATAAGGAATAAAAATATTTGCGTTTTATAACATGGGTAAAATTGACCAAAATGATCAAAGTCAGAGGTAAAATTGCTCTTGACTACCAACATTAGGGGCAAATTGCATCATTTTAGACGTTAGGAGTAAAATTGCCCATGATCCAAAACGTTAGGGATATTTTTGCACCTTAACGCTAGACAAAAATAGATATCATTTAAAACTTTTAAAAATTCAATAGAACAGTTGAAGTTTTGGGTCAAGTATACGAAAACAAATGTAATAAGACTTTATATTGGGGGTATATTTGTACATGTGAAAATCCAGTGGTCTAAAGCATGATGCAGCATCTGTTTGTTTGGTTAATGAAGAAGGGGGAACAAAGAGTACACATACAGTCATTATGGGGTTTGCTTGGAATTATCCTTTGTCTTTTTTCTAAAATTAATATTCATCTGATTTTTACTATATTAATACCCTGTAAAGTAACTCTAAAATTTACTTACTTGGTAAAAACATTTTAGACATAGTTTTATTACCATTTTATTGATTAAAAAACAAACAAGTATATATGGGGTGAATGGTAAATTAGAATAAGGTGTAAAAATATATCAAATGTTTACAGTTAAGAGCAATTTTACCTCTAAAATCTAAAATGATGCAATTTTACTTTTAATCAAAGTTGTAAAAAACGTTAGGCGCTAATTGGACGGACAGAGCAGTGGAAGATTAATCGAGGATTAGTCGGAAATTAATCTAGGATTAATCGAATTTGTATTTTTGTATTTGTTAATAAAAAAATTGTTATATAAAGTCAATTAAAATATGTATTATACCATCTAAAAAATAATATAAAATAATTTAATATAGAAAAACACGTATGTTTCGAATATACATCTTTAAGAATATGTAAACATTAACATTTCAACAACAATATCATTGAAACATCTTAAACAAATAAAATATAATGTTCACAAGTAATATAATATACCAAAATTTATGAAACAATATTATTAAAGTCTTAAATCATATCATTAAAATAAGTAGAGAACACAATTAGACAAAAATATATAAAAATAATAAATAAACACAATTCACGAATAACCATGCGATAATGTTCAAAAGTGATTTATAATGAAGTACTAAAAATGCTCTTATTCATCGTTGCTCTAAAAATCGTCTAGGGCGCAAAAACCGTTTAGAGCGACTAGTCGGAAAAAATCAAGGCGGATTCTCGAGATCGCCTAGGCGGAGCTTATGCAGCCTTGTTTTGTTAACATTGCCCCTAACATTGACATCAATTAGCAATTTTAGTCTTAATGTTGATAAGTTGGTTCAATTTGATAAATAATTCATCAAACTGTGTCTTCTTAGTCTTGAATCTTGTCGTTTCTACTGCATACGTACATTATTTTATCACTCATCAGTAACAGATCACAAACATATGTATACATGTAAAAAAAATTAAAAAATATATTGTATTATGTACGAGTTTGATAAAAAAAATCCAAATACTTTATCGAATTTAAGAATATTAATAATCTTTAATTTTATTATAAAATTACAAAAACGTAATAAAAACATTAGAACCAATTAATATGCAATGCAAAACACGGAAACAAAATATCTGTGTTTTCTAATAATGTCCGAAAGCGACCAAACTTGTCAATATTATGACTAAAACTACTCTAAATTGCTAACATTAGGGGTAAAAATGCATTATTTTATATATTACAGGTAAAATCACCCTTGAATGTCAACGTTAGGAGTATTTTTTGTATCTTATCCCGTGTAAATTCTCAATTGTGGGGGTGGGGTTAATGCACGATTTTGGACCTACTAACGCAGTAGATAAACTGTAATAATTCAGATTACTGTATTAATTAGATCTATTTACAGATCTAGATTCCCATTTAGTTTAGATAAGTTTCGGTCTAACGGAGTGTTCACATGGACCTTAATGACCAAATAAATTTGGTCATTCATTATTAGGTTTAGGATTATTAAATTTAAACCTTAGGATGCTTTGAATCTCCAATCTAGGATTCTAATAAACGTAGATCTAACGGTGAGTGACGAAATACTACATAATCATTAAGGTCCATGTGATCAAAATCCTCAGTTTGGATATGGAAAAATTACATTATCGTGGAGTTTTTAGGATTGGAACAACAAATTTTTATTAGCGATAAAGTGATAACGTAATTAGTCGTAATTAAATCCTATTATAATTAGGATTGAATACATATCAGTCTCCCTTAGTCTCGTGAACTTTGGTTACAATAATTTATTAACTTCTTAAATTTGTTTAAATTGACATATTGGTCCCTTGAAATGATTACAGTCAATGTTTTCAGAACCAAATCAGATATCAAACCAGTTATAATTGAGTCATGGGTCACTTGGTTCAACCAAATTAATCGAATTGTTCGGGCAGAATGATGTAATAAATAAATAAAAAATATTATATGTATAATTAATTTAAAATTATAAACCAACTATACATCATTTGGAAATTGTAATTGTTTTTTTTTCAACAATAACCTAATGTAACGACCCGGTCCGGAGAGGGTGGCACCGGGGTAGAAGGCCTGAGCAAGGAGCGGCCCTAAGGGATGGCGATGAGGGCAGGAATGAACTGAATCCCACATCGGAAATGGAGAGGGAGTAATTGGGGCTTATTAGTAAGATGTGAATCCAATACATGCAGACGCGTTTTAAAGCCGTGAGGCCCAATGTGTTGGAATTGGGCCAGAGCGGATAATATCTACATGGTATTGGATCAGGGTGTTACAATTGGTATCAGAGCCGACTCTCCACGTACGATGTGTGGTTCGAGGACGAACCAGACGGAAGCTGGTGGGCCTGTAACGACCCGGTCCGGAGAGGGTGTCGCCGAGGTAGAAGGCATGAGCAAGGAGCGGCCTTAAGGGATGACGATGGGGCAGGAATGAACTGAATCCCATATCGGAAATGGAGAGGGAGTGATTGGGGCTTATTAGTAAGATGTGAAACCAATACATGCAGACGCGTTTTAAAGCCGTGAGGCCCAATGTGTTGGAATTATGCCAGAGCGGACAATATCTACATAGTATTGGACCAGGGTGTTACTGTAACGACCCGGTCCGGAGTGGGTGGCGCCGGGGTAAGAAGGCCTGAGCAAGGAGCGGCCCTAAGGGATGGCGATGGGGGGCAGGAATGAACCGAATCCCACATCGGAAATGGAGAGGGAGTGATTGAGGCTTATTAGTAAGATGTGAATCTGATACATGTAGACGCGTTTTAAAGCCGTGAGGCCCAATGTGTTGGAATTGGGCCAGAGCGGACAATATCTACATGGTATTGGACCAGAGTGTTACAATTGGTATCAGAGCCGACTCTCCACGCACGATGTGTGGTTCGGGGATGAACCAGGCGGAAGCTGGTGGGCCTGTAACGATCCGGTCCGGAGTGGGTGGCGCCGGGGTAAGAAGGCCTGAGCAAGGAGCGGCCCTAAGGGATGGCGATGGGGGCAGGAATGAACCGAATCCCACATCGGAAATGGAGAGGGAGTGATTGAGGCTTATTAGTAAGATGTGAATCTGATACATGTAGACGCGTTTTAAAGTCGTGAGGCCCAATGTGTTGGAATTGGGCCAGAGCAGACAATATCTACATGGTATTGGACCAGAGTGTTACAATTTCCCTGTAACGACCCGGTCCGGAGAGGGGTGGCGCCGGGGTAGAAGGCCTGAGCAAGGAGCGGCCCTAAGGGATGGCGATGGGGGCAGGAATGAACTGAATCCCACATCGGAAATGGAGAGGGAGTGCTTGGGGCTTATTAGTAAGATGTGAATCCAATACATGTAGACGCGTTTTAAAGCCGTGAGGCCCAAGGTGTTGGATTTGGGCCAGAGCGGACAATATCTACATGGTATTGGACCAGAGTGTTACAATTGGTATCAGAGACGACTCTCCACGTACGATGTGTGGTTCGGGGACGAACCAGGCGGAAGCTGGTGGGCCTGTAACGACCCGGTCCGGAGAGGGTGGCGCCGGGGTAGAAGGCCTGAGCAAGGAGCGGCCCTAAGGGATGGCGATGGGGGCAGGAATGAACTGAATCCCACATCGGAAATGGAGAGGGAGTGATTGGGGCTTATTAGTAAGATGTGAATCCAATACATGTAGACGCGTTTTAAAGCCGTGAGGCCCAAGGTGTTGGATTTGGGCCAGAGCGGACAATATCTACATGGTATTGGACCAGGGTGTTACAGTTACACCTAATAAGCTCTCTGGATTTATCACTACCATGTTTCAGTATGATTACAACAATTTCCACATCAAACTTAGCATTTCAAAATTATTTAGGTAGAAAGAAAAAACTCAATGAATTATAAAAGTAACGAGACTTTGCTCCTCCTTTGAGTTCGTAGAGTTCAGACACATTTTTAGAGAGCAGAATCGTGTTGCTGATCGCTTGGCGGCGGCAGGCCATGAAGGGACGTTAGGCGTTACTACCCTTCTTGTTTCCCCTAGTTTCATCTCTCCTCTTCTCTTAGAAGATAGAATTGGGGTTAGCTTCCCTAGGCTAATTCCTGGGTAGTTTGTTGTTGTTCGTTTTTCTTTTCCTTTTCTACCAAAAAAAAAATAAAAGTAACGGGACTTAAACTCCAAAGTTTTCCAAAAATAATGGGTTTTTTTTTAATTAACTTCTAAAAAAATCAGGATCACCTAAGTTCTTGTCGGGTTGTTAATGTTTAACAAATCCAACATGACCCAGACCAGAGACTTAGCCGGTTCCGAGTATAGCAATATTGGTTATAAAGATCTACCCCAAAAATTGGTTAAAGTGATACACATTTTAACTTGTTCAAATCTCTCGTTTTTCTGTCATATTTGCTTAGAGGATTGCTAAGATATTTAAAACAAGTTCATGGGGCTAATCGAGACACCCTTTACGGGGCCTATTAAGCCTACAATAGTTGGGCATTTACCCACATCGACTCACACTCAACGAATCAAACTTGGATAGTCTAGAAAATAATAGAGGAAATTACATAAAAAAAAAAATCAGATTTTAACTTTTTAAATTTAAAATCATTTTCTATGTTTTTATCATAAATTCTAACATATCAAAATATTATAACTTTATTTTTAATTTTGTCAGTTATAAAAACTAATATATGTGATTCTAAATATTATTTTCAGTTTTAATTTACAAAAATTTGATATTTAGATAAATTTGTTTTAGAATATGAAACACTCGTAAATAATTCATCCAATCATGACTATTGAGTAAATAATATTAGCGTTCGGTAGAGTTTGACTTTTATAAAAATATAATAGAATGGGCCGGCCCAACTTATTAAATTCAAGCATAGCCTATTAAGAGGGCCGGGATGATCCTGAAAATGAACCCAGTCTAATCCAAACTCCCACTTCATATTTTTTAGAAAAAATTTCAAATAAAACTCCTGTGGTTTTACTAATTTTCAGATAGAGGACCGTACTTTAACTTTTTATCAAAACGAGAATTGAGGTTTTCAACTTTAGCAAAATAAGGACTTTTTCGATTGATATTATTAAAATCATCATTGACGACTTCAAAAATGACATATTTTAAGAACTGCTAATATTCTAAGCAACTTTAATTCTTCTAACTTTTTTATTTTGAGATTATTTAGATGATGTTTGGTAAAGAGAGATAAAGTTAATGTTTAGAGAGAGAAAGTTCCAAAAGAGATGATTTTTGAAAATCGAAAATGTAGTTCCATAGAAAATATAACATTGAATAACTTTAATTCTTGAAAATTTTCATTTTCAGGTCGTTAAAGATAGTTTTAATAGCATTAATCCAAGTGCGAAACCTCAATCCTCGTTTTGACAAAAAGTAATCTACAGTCCTTTATGTGAAAATTAGTGAAACCACAAGGGTTTTATTTGAAATTTACCCTATTTTTTAATTTTTTAACCATACATAATCATATTACATATATAATATTATATATAGGCAAAAAAAAGCATCATTAGGCCCCTGATCTTTCATTTTTTGGTTCATTAAGTCCTTGATCTTTTATTTGGATACATTAAGTCATTCATCTTTTATTTTTGGTCTCATTAAGCCCTTGATGACCAAATTAGTAAGTTGTGAACGTCTAATTCTGTTAAAAATACATTATTAACTTCATCTGCATTTAAAATTATTAAGAAATATATTTTTTATAGTTTAAATTAAGGTTTTTACAGTTTTTCTATAGCCACATTACACATCCAAAACTGCTTTCAAACAGTGAAAAAATACAAATTTTGAATGCAGGTGCAATGAATAACAGTTTGTTAACTGGATTTTATGTTCAAAATTACTTTTTTTGGGTCATCAAGGGCTTAATGAGACCAAAAATAAATAATCAACGGTTTAATGTATTCAAATAAAAGATCAAAGGCTTAACAAACCACTTAATGACTTAAATTAAAATATTAAACACTTATTTACTTTAAGTACGTTTGATAATAATTATTTCTTCACCACTTAAATTAGTAAAGAAAGTTCAAAAACACTTATTTTGGTAAGTCAAAATATTTAACTTAACATCTTAAGTTAAACATTATCGACTAATATTTTTATAATAATTATATCACTCAATATTTTCGGCACTTATAATATTCAGCACTTAAAATTCAGTACTTATTTTTTCAATATTTAATTTTCAATTTTATCAAACAGCACCTTATAATAGGACGGATTGTTGGGGTGAACTATTCTCCCAGAATTTAGGGTTGGGTTCTTCCTTCTCAGCAGAGCTCTGGGGCATTCTTACTGGTATCAAACTTGCTTTAAGGCTGGGTGTTAAGAGACTTTCTGTAGAGTCTGATAACTTGGAGGCCATCAATATGATTACTGAAAATCATGCTTTGGGTCTGAACAGCCGCAACCTTATCAAAGCTATTAAAAGGCTTTGCTCATCCTTTGAGAGCTTAGAGTTCAGTCACATTTTCGGAGAGCAGAACCGTGTCGCGGATCGCTTGGCGGCGGTTGGCCATGAGGGGATGTTAGGTGTTTCTACCCTTTCTGATCCCCCTGTCTTTCTCTCTCCTTTTCTTTTAGAAGATAGGATTAAGGTTAGTTTCTCCAGGCTAATCCCAAGGTAGTTGTTTTTTGTTTGTTTTTCCTTTCCTTTTTCTACCAAAAAAAACTATTCTATCCCCATCTTCATTTGTAACTAGGATTCTTTATCCCCGCCCCATTAAGATAAATATGGTTAAATTTTTATCTAGATAACATTTTATTATTTTTCTAAATTAATATTTAATATATTCAATTTTCTAATTACAATAATTAGACAACAATGATAATAGAAACTCATCATAAAAAAAAGAAATATGCATGTCCTTTTTTTATAAATATTCAAACTTTGTCTATCATTTCATATAAAATTTAAAGAGGAAATTATTTATATTTAAAGTTATATTTTTTTTATTCAAGTTTATAGTTTCGTATTCATAAAAAATATATATTGATATTTCAATTTGAAGGTGTAATTAATATTTTAAATTTGAAATTAATTAGTAAATTTTAGAAAATATATTATATAATATTAATATATTGATATTACAATGGAGCTATTTAGATGAAATTCATATCTGATTATAAAATTATAATTAAATCCTATTATAAAACTTAATTCTCAATATGTCATTATTTTCTATATATCACAAATAAAGTACTTCATCCATTTCATATTAGATGTCGTTTTGGAGAGTTGAACAGAAATTAAGAATATTAGGAAAAAGATTTTGTTGTCCTTTATTTATTGATTCCACTATTTATTTAATATATAATAAGTCCATTATTTTAATTAATCTCCATAAACTTATGTTTTATAGCACACAGAATGTGACTTAATATGTATTGATCATATAATATGACATGTAATATGAAACAAAAAAAACTCTAGAAAGACATGTAATATGAAACAGATGGAGTATTATTTTATCCTCTAATTTATAAAGTTTAGACCTCAATTCATAAAACTTAAACCCTACAAAATATATCTTAGACCTCTAATTCATAAAACATAATTATTAAAATATATATAAAAAATAATGTTTTTCTTAGTTTGATATTATTTAAATTAGTATTTGACATAGTTGTAAATAATTTTTTAAATCTGAATTTATGTGTAAATTTTCCTATTAATATTATATTTTAATGGGCAATACCCATAGAGCATGATTAACCCTAACGGTAATAGATTGGGATAGTTATTACCATCCCCGAGAGTGAGGATCATTCTATTTTCCATCTCCGACCATATATGAAAATGGGTATTGAGATTCTCCAACACTAATAGACAGGACCCAAATGGATATGTGTATTACCCGCCCTAGTAATAAACCTATAAATTATTGAGGGCCATGTTATTATTTTTCTCCATTTTCTCGAAAAATTATTTATATTATTAGATTGAGTTTGTTTTAGGGATGTAAACGGGGCGGGACAGGGCGGGGAATACATTTTCCATCCCTATTCTCCGAGTAGTAGGGGATTCCCCATCCCCGTCCCCGCGAGTTAAACGGTGACAAATTTTGTCCCCATCGCCGTCCCAATGGGAATCTCCATTCTCCGTTTATAGATGTTTCAAAACCTTTTTCCCCATTCTCCATCCTCCATTCCCCGCGGGGAATCACCTTTATGTTTAAAAAAATAGTAATGCCTAAAATTTTTAAGAATGAGTAGCTAATCAAGCATCAACAATCATTCTCAAATTTTTCAAACCACAAAAAACTAAAAATGAAAACAACCGATCACATAATTAAAATGTACTTAAATCATAAAAAAGCAATTATCACGAAAAATAGTCGGAGGATCTCCCATCGGGGATTAACGGGACGGGGACAAAGATTCCCATACGACTTAACTAGATGGTGTTTGACACGATCTTCTTTATTAGGTATCTTAGCCTCATAGTTAGTTCTTAAATTGTAGGAATTGTACCTTTTTCAAGTTCTTAAATTGTAGGAATTGTGCATTTTTCGCGTTTTTATTATATCGAATAGAATGAGTTTATCCCCATTCAGAATATGATCCTTATGTGAAGGTATCTTACTTCTTCAAGATGTACTTTAGCTCTTAGAAAATTGACGAGCTCAAGCTCGAGTCTGAGTTTAAAATCCTGCTCATGAGGAGCTCGTTAATTTTGTTCATGAACTTTGCTTGCGAACAACTCATTAATTATGTTTATTTGAATTTTTTTAACACAAACCTAAAGCTAAAGTTTACACAAAACAACATTGTTTTACAGTTTTTCCTATATAGAAATGCTAAGGTTGTAATCAAGCCGAGCCGAGCTTTAGTCTGCTTAAGCCCGGTTCGTCATAATGTTAAGGAGCTCGAGCCGAGCTTAAATTTGTGTTTGATCGCGGCTCGTTTAGAAACTCGTCTGTTCAAGAGCCGACTCATTTATTTTGTTCACGAGCTTTGCTCTCGAGCAGCTTGTTAAGCATGTTCATGAACAAGCTTGTTTATTATGTTCGCAAATGAAATAATATCAAATAAAATAATAATATGGTTAGCAAATAAAATAAATATAATTTTACATGCATAACCATTAAACATCTCCTTTTAATCCTTTTAAACAATAAATAAAAATAGATTTATCTATCATTAAACATTAAACATCTCCTTCGATATTATTCATGACCTTATTCACGAGCTTCTATCGAGGCTGTTCATGAACTTGTTCACGAGCCTATAACCGAGCCTACTCGCGAGCTTTCGAATCGAGTTTTGCCATGTTCAAGCTCGGGTCATTTATGAATCGAGCTTCTAAATCGTGTTTGTGAGCTGCTCGTTTATAAATCGAGTCGAGCCGAACATTGAGCCACTCATGAGCAGCTCGACTCATTTACAGCCCTAAGAAATACTATCATTAAAAAAATCAAACCAAGTTTGCTCACTAACATGTTTATGAACATTATAATCGAACTTGTTCATAAAACTATAATCGAGCATACTCGCGAGCTGTTGAGCCGAATTTCACCATGCCCAAACTCGATTCATTATAAATCAAACCGAACACGAGACGTCGCTCATAAGCAGCTCGGCTCATTTACAACCCTACTTATAAAAACACTTGAGAAATGTTGAACCGAATCTCCTAAGAAAATTATGAGATTTTTTTTTATAAGAATTTTGATCAAGGTTACCACTTTATAAAATATTCCTTTTTAGTGGCAAATCTTGTTTGACAAAAATATTTTTCACAAAATAAAAAAGATAATGTATATAAAGTTTTAGGGTCCACTAGTTGGTGAGATGGGGGGCAACACAAAGTTGATTGTAATGCTTCGAAACAAAATGTGATATAACTATTCGAAATAAAACCATGTGATTGAGACAACACGAATTTCTATTATCACTACCATCTTATGTATTGTGTTTTCAATTTTTCATCACACCAATACAACCACTCAATCAAAAAATTCTATCAAAAAAAAAATGTCAATAATAAAAATTATTTAAGTGTAAGGTGAAATTTTGTTGTTACCGTTTAACGTCATAAATGGTGCAATTATACTCGATATAGTTGTAAATTTTATTATTTCCATTTTACTCGTGCGTTATGTTATCACTTGATACTCGGGTAAATTACATACGTGGTGTACAACATTTGCCCTATTTCACAATTTGGTGTACAACTTTCAATTTTGCAGACAAAACTGTACAACCTTGTGGTGATCTCCTACTAAAGTGTACAACTGGTAATTATGATCGGTCAATATGCCACGTTAGTATTTGACATTCCTAAAAGTCAATTTGACTTTTAGGAAGGTCAAATTGTTGAAGTGGCGCATTGACTTCGTGTTGACCGGTCACAATTACCGGATATATACATTAGTGGGAAGTCACCAAAAGGTTGTATAGTTTTGTGTGTAAATTGAAGGTTGGACACCAAATTGTGAAATAGAGCAAAAGTTGTACACCACGTATGTAATTTACCCTCTGATATCATAAAAAATATTTAATGGAAACATCTTTTACATGTGGACCAATGTCACCAATTGAATTTGGAAGATGCATGTAGATCGTTCAATCTGGAAAGAGAATATTTCTTGATAATGTGAATGGAATCGTTCGGCCATATGGAAGAATCTCTATCGTCCGTCCATACAGTTGTACAGCTAGGAAGGAGCAACTGTTGGGTTAAAAGAAATGGTTGCACAAAGGATATGAGACAAGAGACATGGCGCATTGTTTGACACTTGAGAGATGTGAAGGGCGTAAGCCCAATGTAATCAGGACGTCTTGCAGCACACTTACAATATGGTAAGGTGCACCATCTGATGGCGTCACAGTCTGAGTTGGACAGAGCTAATCGAGAGTGGACATGTGATGAGTCAATAGGGCACCTTTCTAGAATGATGAATGTTTTCCCTTGGTAGCCATTATAAATAGAAAAGGTATGTGAGTTGCATGAGGTACGTGAACACAATTATTTTATCAATACTCTGATTATCTTTAACCTTCCTCCAATCTTGCTAACTTAAGCACCGGAGCGGGCTCGCCGAATGGTGCCTTTCTCTGAGCTGATGTTGTTCATATCTCGGATCGGGCAGGAAGGATCTAGAAGACTTCTCGAAAACAACAACATCACCCATTAGCAACAGATTAAAGACACGTGTACACACGTGAAATTTAAAAAAATATCTTGTATGTACACGCGTTTTTGATCTAGTGTAAAACACGAGATAATATTTCTGAACTTTTTAAAAACTTTTTCCATGTGTGTACTCACGTGTCTCTGATCCGTTACTGATAATCGTTAATATGACACACATGTGGAATCGAGATAAATAGATTCGTGACTTCGTAGAGCGTTTCGTTAATATTGACTCAAAATTGGTCTAACTTTCAATCATTAAAGGTAAATTGGCTCAATTTGTCAACGTTAAGAATAAAATTGAACCATTTTGGACGTTAAGATTAAAATTGCTGGTGGTTATCAATGTTGAGAGTATTTTTGCATCTTTTTTTTTAATTTGTATAATGAACAATCAGTAGTGAAGTTAGGAAAACGGATATGAGAAGACATCCCTACACCTTTTTTTACTTGTTTATGGATTTGAGTATGCGACTGGCGGTCTAAACCTGCATTCAATCGGTCAGACTTAAATAAAAAAAATGAGACTAAATTCGATTCGATCCAGATTCACAAAAGTTCATCTATTTTTGAACTAGACTTGGAATTTACAAAAATAAAATAGTTGGATTACTCTATTTATATTAATTATCAAATTTGTATATTTAATTTTAAGGAAAAATATTAAAAAAGACATGTGACTTTATCGATTTATAAATAAAGGAATGTAATATTTTTTCTTTCAAAAATAGCCATGTGTTTTACAAAGTTAGCAAAAAAAAAAAAAAAGAATTTGATTAATTGTGTTAGTCTTTAATGATGGGATATGTTGATTTTGATGATGTGACATATTGATTTGCCGACTGCTTAGAGCATCTCTAGTAGTAGGAAACAATCAGGGCCGACTCGGGACTACTTGAGGCCCTAGACGAAATATAAAATATGGGCCTTTATATACAAGCAAAACCATAAAAATAAATAGATGTATTTAAGTATAATATCATCCTCTCTTTTGATGGAGGAATACCTTACAACTTTTACAAATACATGAAAAAATATATATATTTATATACATGAAATTACAAATTTAATATTCATTTAAAAATTGCTTTAGCCCGTTGAGATGTAGAATCACTAATTAAACTTTTATATTCAATATCTTTTAATGTCTCATTTTCAATAGACAATAAAGCTAATCCATTTAATCTTTCCTGTGACATAGTAGAACGTAAATAATTTTTAATTAACTTTAATTTTGAAAAATTTCTTTCTGCAGACGCAACTGTTACAGGTATTGTTAGTAAAAGTCGATAAATAATAAAAGAATTAGGAAACGAGTTTATTCTTTTAATTATAGAGGAGCAGATTAGAATAATTATAGTTGAGCACAATTGTAAGTGAATATAAAGAAGAATTTGTAGTAGAGAAATTTAACTGTAAAGAACTCAATTTATAAGGACTGATCTTGTCTTTTCAAGTTTTTGAACGTTAGAAAACTGATACAATTGAATCTGTTTTCTTTTCCAAGTCTCTGATCAAACACAAAAAGAGGAGATAATGATCTACTTAATAGCATTTAGTCAATTGAGTGGGGCCTCTTTTATCCTTCCAGAAATAAAATATGGCAATATTTTGTACTTTCCAATCTCCACATTAAATGAAATTGACAATTTTTTTTACTTAAAATCTTATATATATAGCAAATTTATCCCAGCTCTCTTTTTTTACCAATTAACCAAACTAACCTATATATTAGTAATATTTTTTTTTGGTAGAAACAGGAAAAGAAAAAACAAAAACGAAATAAAAAACTAGCCTGGGATCAGCCTAGGAAAGCTAACCCCAACTCTATCCTCTAAAAGGAGAGAAGAAAGATAGATAGGAGGATCAGATAGGGTGGTAACACCTAACGTCCCCTCATGCCCAGCCGCCGCCAAGCGATCCGCAATTCGATTTTGTTCTTTGTAGATGTGGCTGAACTCTAAGGACTCAAAGGAGGAGCCAAGACTTCTTATAGCTTTAATAAGGTTCTGGTTACTAAGACAAATAGCATGATTATTAGAGATCATACTAATTGCCTCCTTATTGTCAGACTCCACAACAAGCCTTTTAAAACCCAGATCTCTGGCAAGCTTGACTCCAGAAAGAATACCCCAAAGCTCTGCTGAAAAAGATGAGCCCAAACCCAGGTTATGGGTGAACCCAGACAACCAGGCACCTCTGGCGTCTCTGAGCACACCGCCAGCCGCGACTCTTCCATTGATGAGGCAGGAGCCATCCGTGTTCAACTTCACCGTCCCATCCTTCGGCCTACACCAACTAACGAGGTGAACCTCTTTATTCTGGATAGAGTTGACAAGGGGGTCCCCTTTGAAGCTCCCAGAAATGGAAAGGAGCTTTTTTGAGAAGAACTCGGGTAAGTTCTGAATAAAAACAGTCTTCCCACCAAAGATCTCCTCGTTCCTCCATTTCCAGAGGTGGTGGCAGATAATAGCAAATAAAATGTCTCCCTGCTCCCTGTCAGCCAGTAACCTACCATTAACCCCATTAGAGAACCAATCATTCTCAGAGTGGGCAAAGAAGGAGGGGAGAATGAGGTGCGGAAGAAATTTCTGCCAAACCTCCTTACTCTTAGGGCAGTCCCTAAGGGCATGGCACAAAGATTCAACCTGGCCCCTGCATCTACTGCAAGCTCCAGAATCCGTCAAATGCCGTCTATGTCTATCCGAATTAGTCAGCAACCTGTCCTTGACACCTAGCCACAGGAAGCTCCTCATTCGATAAGGGATTTTCAGAGCCCAAATGGATTTCCAAGTATCCGAGAGAGGGCCAGATCTGTCGAGAGTAAAGGCTTCAAAGGCAGATTTACAAGAGTAAGCTCCATTGTTAGTCAGGGCCCAGCAATGCCTATCCTTGTCCTCCTCAAGATTGCTAATCTTAACTCCCCTGATTCTAAGGAGAGTATCCAGGCTCAAGAAGGTATCAAACTTAGACCAAATCCAGTCCCCATCAGAGTCCACCACATCAGCAATCCTCCAGTTGCGGAAGTTGCTAGGCGGGGGAGAGCAACAAACCTCAATAAGCGGTTTATCTCTGATCCAGGTGTCATACCAGAAGCTTATGGACTTACCATTACCCACCTCCAGGCCAACCCCCGTGCAGAATTCAGCAAACACAGCACTAAGCCCTTTCCAAAGGAAAGAACAATTGAAAATTCTCTCCTTAGGGCCCCCAAAGATTTTGTCCTTTCGATACTTGCCACAAAGCAAACGAACCCAAAGAGAAGAAGGGTTCTGCCACATTCTCCAGAGGAGCTTCATTAATAAAATATAATATTACTATAATAATATATATGGGGCCCTAATTTTTAGGGGGCCCTAAGCAATTGCCTAGGTTGCCTAGAAGCTCAGCCGGCCGTGGAAACAATTTAAAGGTGTCACATAGGAAAAACAACAAGAAAAATTTACATTCCATTAGGAACTATTATTACTTCATAATTTTATTAGGTAAAAAAATATTAATTAAATAAAAAATGACTAAAAATATAATTTGTTTTGTAAAAAACATCAAAGTTTGAAGTGACTTTCACTTTCCAAATAATGTTTGAAGTGATTTTCACCCTCCAAATGATGTTGACTTTTAAGACCATCCACAGTGCTCGTATCACTTTTTTCGTCTCACTTCACTAAAATACCACCTTTTTCAAAAAAATCTAATACACTCAACCACATCACCATTACACATCTTTTGTATCACTTTTCTATGTAGGCTCCACTTGTCATAAAACTCTTACACACTTCAAATAAACTATTATTTCTATCCACCAAACAATTCATCTAATTATTTCATTATTCAATTTAAATAATTCAATTAATCAATAAATTAATTAAAAAAATAAATATCAATTATGGGAGGTGGAGAACCCCTCATGGGAGATATTTGCATATTCGACGTATTTCGGTTTGGCATTTGGAAATGATTAGGATGTTGTGAATCAGAATATTGATTTTTCTGAGTGGATTTTTTGCTACTTTGGCGTTTATCCATACCTCTAAATATGTTTGACGTTAAAATTTGTAAGATGTAGGTGTATTTTTGTATGTGTAAATTAATTGGGTATTTATAAAGAATTTTTTTTAAAAAAATAGCTGTTATAGTGGTAATTTTATATATATACATATTAAATTTTTTTTGAAAACAATTACCAACAGCTATTAATAAACAATTGAATAAAAAATTCCACTATATCTATACATATAAATTAAAAAAATAAAAAAAATAAAAAAAATAAAAAAGAAGCAATAGTAGGCGCATCACAAATGTGATGCAAATCTTCTCTCTCCTGATTTAACTCCCTCCATTCCAATGCACTAATACAATTTTTTGCATCACTTTTTGCAAGTGATACACCCCACTGTGGATGGTCTAAGAAGTATAATAAAGTTTGTTAACGAATTTGATAACACTTCCTCTGGTTGGTTACAACCAGATGGTGCAAAGTAAAACTCAATTTACAACCACTACATAAGCTCTTACATGATATATTAAAATATTGATTTTTGATGACGTGACATATTAACTTGATGATGTAGTGTAGCAAATGATATTAGTCAAATTTCTTTATTTGATAATTTTATAAACACATGCCGTTTTTTCCAAGAAAAAAAATACCACCTTCTTCTACTTGCAAGTTGATGAAATTACAAAGTTTTTTTTATACTTTTCCTTATCTTAAATATAAGTTTTAATTTTTATCATTAACAAAAAGAAAAATTTAAATGGTGGGTTGAGCTTGAAATTTGATTTTTAAGTCTAGACCCAACCTAACCCGTCTAAATGAATAACATACTGTCTAAGCTTAAGTAAAGCATTAGGCAAGTTACTGGAAGGTTATTGAGGAGAATACGTGAGAAAGTTACTAAATGTCAAGAAATAGTGGCCTTCTTATATTTAAGAAGGCCGTTTTAATCAAATTCTTGTTAGGAAGCTGTTTTTCTATCAAAAGATCTTCTGATAGTTTCATTAAAGAAAATAGTCTTCAAGATGGTGGAAGAAAGTTAAAAAAAACAAAAGTAGTTATCACAGAGTGGAGATTATAGAAAGGTGGTTATCTTTAGTGGGGGAGATTAGGAGTGTTAATAACCTCGAATAGTGTTAGGCATGAAATTGACTAAGTTTTAACACGATATTTATAAATGAATAAGGGTGTTTTACTGTTATATTGTGAGAATGAAGGGCTAATTAATGTTTTTTTACAGATAAGTAAAGATAAAGCCAAACAATCTGGAAACAGCTTGTTTCGCAACTGCCAAAGAGGAGTTGGAGCCTTTCTCTGATCCAGCGGTCAAACACCGGATAATCTGATGACGGACAGCGATAGGACAAAAGTGGGCGTGGCAGAGGCAGCGGGTGGAAAGGTGTATCAGAGCTTTACCTAAGTAGCAAGATGACAAGAAGTTTCGACCCTTGAGTGTTCAAGGGTCAAAAGGATCCATTATCATTTCTAGTTTGTTTAGATTTTTGGACAATTGACTTATTTCTATAATATTTTGTAAAGGTACTTTTGGGTACCGATTTTGGCCCCGGTCTTTCCTTTAAATAGATGTAGCAAAGGGAGAGAGAGGGAGATTTATTTCAAGATAGCAAATTTTAGAACAGAAAAGTCACTGTTTAGGCAATAGAAGAGAGCTCCAATGGAGTTTCTGAATGTGGAAAGAATTTTCTTATTGCTCACTGCTCAATATGAGTGAGTAAATTATTTTGAATGGGCACGGCCAGTCCGGGCCGGTAATGTAAGTCTTATAACTTTGCAATGGATTTCTAGTGTTTTACCAATGATGTGTTGATAACATCGAGATATTATCCCAAGGACCAAAAGGGATATTCACCTCAAAGTACGCCACGTAGTGATCCCCAAAGGGAAGCTGGCTGGCGGATCTCCATGGATCAGCTCTAAGAGATCCGCTGGCGGACCGATGAGGCGAACCTCTCCATTCACCTGATTCGCCTCTATAACGGCTGGCCGCCGACTCAGCCATAAAAGATCATTAATGAGTTATTAATTAGCTAAACCGCCAGGTTAAAGATAACTCGTAACCGCCATTAATGAAGCATTAATGGAGACTTTCTAGTTACCTAGAGGTTACAACTTCCCAGCTATATATAGCCCGATCCCCTAGGCTATCAAGGTACACACACACACATTCTCACAGTCTTTGTCAATTCAGTTTGTTTTCCTTGAATCGCTTTACTGACTTTGGCATCGGAGCTTCCCCCCGTCGAACCCAACGACGCCCCCCACAGGGACGGACGTTGATCAGAATTTCCTCACCTGTTAACATTGGTGCGGTGAAGGTGGACCCTTAATCAAACAAAGGGTTTTTCGTTCACAATAAGAAACTATGACGACTGGAGATCCGAATCCTTCTTCAGGGATCGAAACACCATTAGTTACACCATCTAGTGCTGGCCGCATAGACACAACTGCTCCTGCAACACACGTTGAAAGTGGTACGAACCCTGATGCCTTCATCAGCATGTGTGCGCAAGCCATTGGTGAGCGGTTTGGAGCCGAGACAGGGGATCGCCTGCGGTCGTTCATGACTATGCCTCCATACTGGAGCATGGCGTCCACATCGACTGTATCATCTCGGCCCTTGTTAAAATTTGGACCAGGCGCCCTGAATTCTTCACCTCCAAGCTCACGTCACGGATTCTATGATAACCTCCACAACGTCAGCTGGTGAACGGCACATCAATCGTGAGTTATTTCCTGATGGCGCTGAAGGAAGTCAAAGAAATTACATGACCCTTCCTGGCGGATCTGGGGGTCCACGGTTGAATCTTGGTGGGTCCAATGTACCTAGGCGTCCACGGACGAATTTATCCCTTGGCAGATCTAAAGGGCCAACTCACAAGAAGCATAGAAAAGAGAAAGGTAGACGGACAAGGTCACCTTCGCCCCGGCGAGCGAGATCCTCCCGTCGTGGTAGATCGCCCCCATCTACTGGCCTTAGACGAAGTAAAAGGCCAGAAAAAACATCCCATGTAGGTGGACCACCACCGCTGCCGCCTTCAGGAACGGTTGGGCATATCCCGTCAGAAGGCCAGGGGGGAGGAAACGGTCCGACTCCCCCAGGTGGAGGAAACGGAGGAGGAGGTGGTGGTCCAGGAGGAGGCAGAGGAGGAAGTGGACGCGGTAATGGAAGAAGACGTTCGCCATCAGATCCATCATCTGATTCAAGTTCTTCTTCTTCTTCTTCTTCTCCAAGTAGATCGCCACGAAGAGGCCGCCCTGGGGCGGATCCGGAAAATTTTGATGATAGAGTAAGGGCCCTGGTGCTCCGTATGAATGAAGAAAATGCCAGGCACAACCCGTTCGCTAATAGGGATTCGCCTTTCGCAGCTTGGATTGAGGCGGAGGAGATGGAAAGAGCTTTTAAGATTCCCAATCTCGCAATATACACAGGCAGGGATAATCCAGAAGCTCACGTTCGAAAGTATCGAATACTGGCTAGGCTCAACCGAGATACCGAGCCCGTGCCCTGCAAAATGTTTGTCACCACGCTGGGGGGCCCAGCCTATTTGTGGTTTCAATCTCTACCTCTAGGCTCGATTAACAGCTTTGATCAGCTGAGCAGGGAATTTTGCGCTAAATTCGTCGGTTGTATTCCTGCAGTGGTGAAATCTGGGAAGCTTTTTTAGTTAAAGCAAAAGGCGAATGAGTCCCTTCGGAAGTATGTGGACACTTTCAACCAGTTGTGCATACAAATCGTTGATGTGGATATTTCTGTAGATGTGGAATGTTTTGTAAGAAACACCACCTGTAAGAGTTTGCAGGAAGATCTCATTCGAAAGAAACCCACCAGCATGGCAGAGTTGATGGAACGTTGTAAAGATTTCATAGAGGTGGATGACATTCGCCGAGGTTCACCATCATCACCGAAAAGGGACAAGGGCGAATCTCATCCTCGAGATAGAGACAGGGACAAACGTCAGGACTCTTCCTCTAGAAACAGGCGAAGAGATTCTAAGGGCAAATCAACGTTTGTCACCTCTTTCACACCTCTCAATGCTTCTAAAAGTGAAGTTCTTATGTGGATTGAGAACAGTCAACACAAACGGAGCATTTCATACCCCGAACCAAAGGGAGGGGAGTACACCAATAATGGTAAAAATCCTAAAAACTATTGTAAATATCACAGGAAAAATGGCCATGACACTGACGCATGCTGGGAGTTAGCTCGAGAAATAGAGCGCCTCATAGAGAGGGGCAAATTGGATCGGTTCATCCAAACTGAGGACAAGAAAGGAGATGGTGATAGATCCAAGGAGGACCCAAAGAGGAAAGGAAAGGGTACCATCAATGTCATAGCGGGCGGACCTGGGTACCAGCCAACGTTGAAAAAGGCAAAAACTACCGCCCTTGACAGGACGTCGTTAAAGCGCCCCTTTTCCGATATAGGTCCTGAAATACCACCCCATGCAGATGCACTGGTCGTCACTATGACGGTGGAAGGCTGGGAGATTAAAAGGGTAATGATTGATACTGGGAGTTCATGCAATGTCATCACCAGAGGTGCTTTCGCCAAACTCATGATTGATCCTGTTCAAGTAGAGCCAACTGTGGTCAATATCTTGGGAGTGACGGGACATACTATTCAAACAAAAGGCCAAGTCACTCTAGATTGTGAGCTTACAGATAATGATCAAATCTGGAAGGGAGATCTAGAATTTTCTATCTTGGATGGTCAGTTAGCTTACAATATCATCCTCAGACGGCCCTTTATCTCCGAAGTTGCAGCTCTTATCTCCATTCGCCACTTAACACTTTACATTCCCACGACCAAGGGAGGTGTAATGATCAGAGGTAGCCAAAAGGTGGCTCAGGAGACATATTCGGCATCACTAATGATTCGCCCGCAATCTAAGGAGGAAGACGAAGAGGAACACGTCACAATGGCCTTAGGCGAGACTGAAATGTACCTTATGGCGGATGAAAAGCAGGTGCGAATGGCTAAAGGGCTCAAAGGTGAAATCAAAGATGCAATCACTAAAGTGCTTTGTGAGGCGGAGGATGTCTTCGCATGGAAAGATGAAATTCTCCCTGGAATCAGTCCAGACGTGATCACTCACAAGCTCAACATTGATAAAGATGCAGTTCCCGTGGCTCAAAAATGGAGAAATCATGGCCCGGAAAGACAGAAGGTGATAGAGGAAGAGATCGCCAAGCTCCAGAAGGCGGATGCCATTGAGGAAGTGCTTTACACTCAGTGGTTGGCGAACGTCGTTTTGGTGAAAAAGGCTGGCGGATCTTACCGCATGTGCATTGACTTTACAGATCTCAATAAAGCTTGCCCCAAAGACAACTATCCTTTGCCATGTATTGATATGCTTGTAGATGGAACTGCCGGTCACGCAATGTACTCCTTTACTGATGTAAAGTCTAGTTATCATCAGATCCCTATGGAGCCCTCTGACAGAATCAAGACCTCGTTCGTAACACACCAAGCCACTTATTGTTTCAAAGTCATGCCCTTTGGGCTTAAGAACGCAGGTGCAACTTATCAGAGGATGATGAACAAGATATTTGCAGATAATAAAGGGGATAACTATTCTGTATATGTAGATGACATGATCATCAAAAGTACGACCATAGAAAAGCATGCGGATGATATAAAGGAGGTACTGGACGTACTCCGACGCCACAACATTAAGTTGAACCCAGAGAAGTGCACTTTCGGGGCAACGTATGGAAAATTCCTAGGTTTCATGATCAGTGAAAAGGGAGTTAGCCCAAATCCGGACAAAGTTAAGGCAGTTCTGGAAATGCAGGCACCACGGAATATTAGAGAAGTACAACGCCTTAACGGGCGGATCATAGCCTTGGGCAGGTTTATCTCTTGTTCAGCCCGCAGATGTCAGCCCTTTTACGATGTCATTAAGAAGCAAAAGGCATTCGAGTGGAATGAGGATTGTGAAAGAGCCTTCGAAGGAATCAAGCGGTTCCTCACGGAACCACCCATGATGAGTCGACCTTTGAAGGGAGAGGACCTCTACATGTATGTATCGGTTACGGACAAAGCCGTATGCACGGTCATGATACGAGAAGAGGATGGCCAGCAGTTTCCAATCTATTACGTGAGCAAAGTTCTGAAAGACGCCGAAACCAGGTATTCAAAGCTTGATAAAATGGCACTGGCTGTTGTAACCACGACAATCCACCTTAGGCCATATTTTCAGGCGCATACTGTAGTGGTTCGAACAAATATACCAATGAGAAAGGTGTTGTAGAAACCAGACACTTCGGGAAGGCTGATGGAATGGGCAATCCGCCTGGGCGAATTCGATGTGAGGTATGAAAGCAGGTCAGCTTTAAAAAGTCAAGTCTTGGCGGACTTCGTGAATGAATTCACTGATGAAGGGATAGATCATCCCAAGCCTCCGATTGAGGAATGGTCGATGTACACCGATGGTGCCTCCTCGGCGGATGGAGCTGGCGTAGGCGTTGTGATCAAGGGTCCCCAATACATAAAATTACGGTACGCAGCAAAATTAAATTTCCATGCAACTAATAATGCTGCTGAATATGAAGCTCTGATATTGGGATTACGCCTACTCAAAGAAATCACTCTAGAGCGGATTGTGATCTATAGCGACTCTAAACTAATGGTCAACCAAGTAATCAAGAATTACGAGGTAAAAGACGAGGTTCTGGCCAAATACGTAGCGGAAGTCAAAAAGTTGCTGGATCACCTTGAAACTAAATGGGAACTGATTCACGTACTGAGGGAGTCCAACACAGAGGCAGATCATTTGGCCAAAATGGCCTCTTGTGAGGAGAGCTGGGCGGATCCGGATTGTCCCTTCGAAGTTAAAATTGCTCCAGCATTCGCCTCAGAGGAAGTCTCCCTACTCACAACAGTGGAAGATGATTGGAGATCGGTCATTTGGAGATCGGTCATCCGTCAATATCTGCTGAATGGAACCTTACCTGAGGACAAAGAAGAGGCACGGCGGATAGTTAGGAGAGGGCTTATTTCTCCGTGATCAACGACTGCCTTTACAGAAAGTCCTTTAGTCATCCTTGGTTGAAGTGTATTCTACCGGAAGAAGGACAACAAATCCTCAAGGAGCTACATGAGGGATCATGTGGGGCACATGAAGCATCCGCCGCCATCTTGAAAAAGTCCAGGTTAGCAGGTTTCTATTGGCCCACGGCTGAATTGGATGCCCAAAAATTAGTAGAATCTTGTCACAGTTGCCAGATTCATGCGAATGAATCATATACTGCCAAACATATCCAGAGGCCAAACATATCCAGAGGCCAATCATAGAAGGACGTCCATTCGCCCTCTGGGGAATTGACATTGTTGGCCCATTTCCTCCGACTCACCGACAAAGGAGGTACGTGGTAGTGGCAGTAGATCATTTCACCAAATGGGTAGAAGCCGAAGTTGTTTCTTCCATTACTGCAGAACGAATGGTGGAATTCGTCAAAGACAACATTGTAGGAAGATACGGTGTTCCACATACCATCATCACCGATAACGGAACACAGTTCAACTGTGGCGAGTTCAAAGCTTTCTGCGAAGGGTTGGGCATCCTGAACAGATTCGCCTCCGTTTATTATCCCCAGTCCAACGGGATGACTGAAGTTACCAATCGAACGATCATAAAGGGGATAAAGAAGAGATTGGGAGAGCATGATAAGAAATGGGCGGACCATCTGACAAGTGTTCTATGGGCTTATCGCACCACCCCAAGGACGGCCACAGGGGAAACACCATTCGCCCTTTCTCATGGTGTGGAAGCCGTGATCCCAGTTGAAATACAAGTCCCTAGTGATCGAGTGGCCTTTTATTGTGAAGAAGACAACGGCAAACGGCTAAGGGAGCACCTAGATCAGATAGAGGATCGCAGGGACCAATCTTATGTGCGCATGGCGGCGTATAAACAGCGGATTGCAGCTTATCATGATAAAAATGCCAAGCTTGTGGATCTAAATATGGGTGATCTTGTGCTCCGAAAGGCGGACAAAGTCCAGTCTCGAGAAGGCAAGGGCAAGTTAGGGCTTAACTGGACAGGTCCATATCAGATAGTGGACAAGATTGGATCCGCCACATTTAAAATCCAAGACATGGAGGGCAATACACTGCCACGCACATGGAACCTCCAAAATCTCCGCAAATATTTTGTCAGAAAATAAAGTGTACATATGGTCTTGAGTACTCTTTTTCCTTTAATAAGCTTTTTCCCATGTGGTTTTTCTTATTAAAGGTTTTAACGAGGCACACCTATAAGACCTACTTGCTGTAATAAGGCATTTTTTCCATTAATAAACATCATTTGTTCTAT
Source organism: Euphorbia lathyris (assembly GCF_963576675.1). NCBI lineage: Eukaryota > Viridiplantae > Streptophyta > Magnoliopsida > Malpighiales > Euphorbiaceae > Euphorbia > Euphorbia lathyris. Next base: position 5,523,738 of record NC_088911.1, read on the forward strand.
TATCTATGCTCTTTTTATCGATTATTTCAGCAATATCAATATTCCAGTCTTAAAAAGAGGGGGGGCACCCAACGCTCTCCATATTTACAACGGATCGCTATCTTATAGCTACGTTCTTTTCGCCTTGCGGACATAAGAAGGTCAATCTTATAGGCGGATTCGTCTCTAGGCGGATCCCAATCTCCAATAGAGTTAAAACGATCCTTGGACGCAAGGTCTTTACACTCTTTTATCCTTTCCAGAGAAGGATTCGCAAGTCCTACGGGTGGATCATTTCGCCTCAAAGATAGGTAGCAAATTGATCCCCTAGGCAGCTTTACTTCCTCTAGAAGGAATAGAACAGCTTCTAAACCTTCACAAAGGTTCATAAAATGAAGTATGGCTGGCCACCTACTTCAAATCCTAGATGCCTATATATTTCCTTGCGCAAACGTAAAGGTAAAAATAACATAGCTTCCGTAAAAGGATCAAAACAAATTGTACTTAAAAATGTTTTTACAATGTCACAAATAAAAGCAAGCTAAACAACAATAGGAGCATCCTCCTTTGCGCTTTCTTCGCCCACAGAGCTTGCTTGGGGATTCTCCTTCTCCACGTCCGCTGACTCGCCGTTAGGAGATACCTCCTTATCCCCCGAAGATGTGGGGCCAAGGGGAAGAGCCTGATCAGGGATTGGTTCTGCATCCGCCTTGAGGGACACGTCACCAGGCTCATCCGCCAAGACCGTAGTAGAGGGTTTGGTCTCTTCCACAGGCCCCTTCATCCATCTCCGGAAGTAATCACGGATGTACTCCTTAGCGTCTGGCATTTCATTAAACTTCACCACCTCTTCTGGTTCGGGGACGGTGAACTGCGGGTCCGTGAAGTTAGTCTCAGGATGCGCCAAGGAGAAGTAGGCCATAAGCATCTCGCCATAATAAAAAGCTTGTACACCCGCCGTGTATTCAGCTTCTCCAAGGGCGTCTTCATGGCTCTTGGCATCAGACGCAATCTTTGCCTTTAAACTCTTGATTTCCTCATCCCTGAGAACTAAGGCGGCTGTGGCAGAAGCAAGGTTTGCATTCGCAGAGGCAAGACCTGCATTGATAGAAGCAATAGTGGAATTGGCTTCCACTATCTCTTTCTCTAATCTCTCGATAGTTGCCTTATCCGCCACATTCTGAATGAGCTCAGTTTCCATGGTACGTAGGCGAGCATACAACTGTCAAAAACAAACGATTCGATAAAAAAGCAAAAAGGATTAAGGAACTAGTATTGACTGTATCCTTTCTAAAGAAACTCACCGAAAGGAGCTCCGTCTTCCCCTTTTGGGCATGAATTGAACCAGGAATCTGGTTATAGTTCCTCTGCACTTCGCCCACTTGACCCAAGGCCTCATCCAAATCATTTAGGATGGATTCATTCTCGAAAGAACCTTCGCCGTCTACACAAACATGAAAGAGTCAGAACTCCGATCCAGAGCTTGATGAACAATGGAAATCCAAGATAACCTACCTGTGCAATCTCCTCAGCAGGTCTGGCGGACCTCATGGAATCCGCCATAAGCTTAGGAATTCCAGTGGTGTTAGGTTTCCTCTTCTTCAACGGCGGATCAACCCCCGTTTCCGTAGGACGTTTGCCAGTAACAGTCTAGGGATTCGCCGCTTGATCTTTCTTGCGTGCTTCAGCCTCCAAAAACTTCCTACGCGTCTCTGTAAGAGCATGATTGGCCTTAGATAAACCCCTGCCAAAGGAAACATTAAAATAATCAAGGTTCATGAAGAAATGAAAGGTACCTTGGTCAAATTGTGTAATCTTTGAGTAAATGAATTGATCCCCTTCACGGCGAATCAGTGGGATATCACTCATCATGAAGGCTAAGGCACCCGCATATGTCCATGCATCCGCCTTGATTTGCTTCATGAGCTCCGCCACCTTCTCATCACTATCCGTTAGGATACGCATGTCACTCGCCATATGTAGCGGCCTGGGATTCCAGACTGAAGGAAAACCTAGTGGCTCGCCATCCTTTATCTTCACGTAGAAGAATCTCTCGTCCCAGCAATGGACATTAGACATTTTGTCACTAAAGGGCGAATATACTCCGAATTTGGCGAACGTGAGATAGGATTCAGACTTCCTTTTTGAAGGTTTGTGAAAAGCTCTAAAGATACGGCCTGTATATGTAACGCCTAAATTTGAGGCAAGGTAGCAGTCTAAAGCTATGTCCAACCAGCAGTTAGGATGTAGCTGGCTGACTGTGATGTCAAAGTAAGAGAGGATGTCCGCCATCATCTTTGGAAGAGGAAGTCGGAACCCTCTCTCCACATGACTACAATGTACTGTGAGGAAGCCGCTAGGCGGACATGAAGGACGTTGATGAGATGCGGCGAGCTGAGTCTCATAGTTTTTAATCCAGGGAAAGCGATTTGCCAGATCCACTAAATCCGCGGCGCTTATACGAGACGGAGTGGACTCCGCTCTGGGATTCTTTTTCCTAGGGGGAATCGAAGAAGATGCCATTGATCCCGGAAACCACCTATGGGCACCGAACGGAGCGGCATCGGAGATAGAAGTAAAAAGGGATGGATTTCTAGTGGAACGAGTCTGATAATGATTACGCACCGAGTTATCAAACTCAGCTAAATCGGAATTAATCGTGTCCTCTGAAGAATGGGAATTCTCCGATGACGAGGAGGTCCAACTAAAATCGACTTCTATTTCAGAATGGGAGGTTAAATTAAAAAGTTCTGAAGTTGATCTAGAAGATGAAGATGAACTTCTAAACATCCAGGAAAAAGTTAAGAAAACGAACTTACATGAGAAATCGGAAGCTTGATGCGAAACTTTGAAGAAATCCCAGAAAAAGCTTCGAACGCAGGAGGAAAATGAAGAAATGAGGAAGAAAGAGAAAGCGTAAGAAGAAGAAAGGAGTCTTCTCCTTCCTGGGACAGTGTGTCCACTACACGTGTCGATCATCCACTAGCATTGAACATCGTGCTCATTTATGCAAATGTTTATGACGGCACGCGAAAGTTCAAAAGCCCTAAAGGACTTTAAGAGCATTTTGGGGGGGGGGGCTTCTGATAACATCGAGATATTATCCCAAGGACCAAAAGGGATATTCACCTCAAAGTACGCCACGTAGTGATCCCCAAAGGGAAGCTGGCTGGCGGATCTCCATGGATCAGCTCTAAGAGATCCGCTGGTGGACCGATGAGGCGAACCTCTCCATTCACCTGATTCGCCTCTATAACGGCTGGCCGCCGACTCAGCCATAAAAGATCATTAATGAGTTATTAATTAGCTAAACCGCCAGGTTAAAGATAACTCGTAACCGCCATTAATGAAGCATTAATGGAGACTTTTTAGTTACCTAGAGGTTACAACTTCCCAGCTATATATAGCCCGATCCCCTAGGCTATCAAGGTACACACACACACATTCTCACAGTCTTTGTTAATTCAGTTTGTTTTCCTTGAATCGCTTTACTGACTTTGGCATCGGAGCTTCCCCCCGTCGAACCCAACGACGCCCCCCACAGGGACGGACGTTGATCGGAATTTCCTCACCTGTTAACATGTGTTGATGAGGGTTTATATTTCTATGCTTAGGCATTTATGCATGTGATAGATGAATGTTAGGACACTGCTTGCATCTTCACTGATATCTCTATCAATCTCGCAACCTCGAAGCAGACATGTTAGATGGTTGTGTCAAAGGTTTTCTTAACAGAAATGCAGCTTTGATCTTAATGCAAGAAAGAATGTTCCTTTAGGACGCTATTGGCTCTAGTAAATCTTAGAAACTTAAGAACACACGAGAGTTGACTTAAGTTGGCATAAAAGCTGATACTTTGACTTCATTGGTATTGTCACTGATTCGTTGGACTATTCTAGGAGCTTTGCACTACCTGTTCGGCTGTGCTCAGCCTGTTCTATCTTTTAACTGTCATTTATTTGTTATATCTTTAATAGAATTAACACTCTTTAGTCTTAACTGACCAACCTCAACAATCAAGTTTACTAAGAAGATACCTTTACACACACACTGTTCAGCAACGATTTTCTTATATTATTTTGGATCTCAATCCTTGTGGAGATGATACTTGACTTATCACTTTATTACTTATATCTAGTACACTTGCTAAAGTCTCATCTGAGGACAACAAGTTTTTGGCGCCGTTGCCGGGGATTGAAAGCAACAAAATTTATCTGAAAGTTCTGTGAAACAGGGTGTTTTTAATCTGTTTGCTAAGGCGTGCAGGAAAAAGAAGTTCTCAACTTGTTTATGCGTAGAGCTGGACCTCCTGTTTTTCCTATCGATCTCGAATTAGAGAGAACGTGTAGACGAAACTGAGCGGGAGCTCGACGTGCTAGACAAAGAGAGAGACAAAGAGAAAGAAGAATGGCCGGAAGAGGACCGGAACACGTTGTTCAGCCTGGTCCTAAAGGAGAAGGAGAAAACAACAATCCTGCAATCATGAGGATTAGAGATTACTCCCAACCCACAACAGAGGGACATTCTTCATGCATTGTGCTACCCAACGAGGGGAACAACATGTTTGAGGTGAAGGGGTCCATGATACAAATGATCCAGGCCTCAATACAATTCAATGGGTATCAATCTGAAGATCCAAATGGACATATTCAAGAATTCATCACTCTGTGCAACACGTTCAGATCAAACAGAGGCGTTTCTGATGACGTAATCAGACTGAAGCTGTTTCCTTTTTCCCTCAGGGATAAAGCAAAGAACTGGCTAAGAAATTTACAGCCAGGGACAATCACAACTTGGGAAGAAATGGCACGAGCTTTTCTGATGAAATATTTCCCACCTCGATAAGCCATAAAACTGAGAAATGAAGTGTCTCGGTTTGTACAAGAAGAGGATGAGTCGCTAGCAGAAGTCTGGGAAAGATACAAAGAGCTGTTGAGAAGGGTACCATATCATGGTATCCCTATGTGGATGCAAGTGCAGAATTTTTATAATGGTGTGACAAACATCTACAAAATCCAGATTGAATCCATTGCCAACGGTAACCCAGAAGATCTTGAGCCACAGGCTTTGTATGACCTTATTGAGAAGGTAGTAAGCACAAGTTACAACTGGCACTCCGCCAGAAGTGAAGGAAAAAAACGGGAAATGAAGATGTTGTGTCAAAATTGACAAGTCAGGTAGAACAGCTTGCTAGACAGCTGGGCAAGATAAATGTGTCGTCAATCCACAACGAGCCACCATTCAATGACATTTGTGATTTTTGTGGAGGCCTTCATTTTAGCATCAATTGTCCCGGAGTTAAGCAGGGAAAGGGTGCACAGGCAGAATGTGATTACGCAGGGTATAATCAGAGGAATCCACCTAACCCGTATTCCAACACGTATAATCCTGCCACAAGAAACCATCCGAATTTTGGATGGACAGGCCAGCCGAACTAGTAGGAACAACCGAGATATCAACAACAGCAAGGAGGACACTACCAGAGGCAACCTCAGCAGCATTATAAAAAACATGTTCCACCAAAGGAAGATGTAGAGCCAGATATGAAGATAATGATGATGCAGTTTATGAAACAGACACAAACATCAATTAAAAATCTGGAAACACAAGCTCACCAGTTAGCTGCATCTACGTCAAAAGGGAAGGGAATAATGCCGAGCAACACAGAGCCAAATCCAAAGGGCGATGTCATGGCAATTACACTGAGATCTGGTAAGCAAACTCAACCCATTATATCGACTGGTGAAAATGCTGAATGCACAGGAACGTCCAAAGAAGCTGAAGGGGAGCAGGAACAGGTTGTTCCCAGTGAAGAAGAAACCAGGAAGAAAACCTGTACCAGTAAGCAGGATCAAGGGGAAAGCGAAAGGATGTATAAGCCACCGACGCCGTATGTTCCACCTATGCCATATCCAACGCGATTGATCAACAAAAAGCTGGAAGAACAAAATTCTAAGGTGTTGGACACCTTAAGGAAGTTGCACATCAACATTCCTTTCGTAGAAGCGCTGTCACAGATGCCGACATACGTAAAGTTCCTCAAAGACATCCTGTCTAACAAAAAGAAGCTGGAAAAAATTTCCATGATCCAACTCAACAGAGATTGTTCGTCAATACTCCAAAACAAGCAGCAGCTACCGAAAAAGCTAAAAGATCCAGGGAGTTTTTCTATTCCTTGTTCAATTGGAAAGCTAAATATTGAAAATGCACTATGTGACCTAGGAGCTAGCATAAACCTGATGCCTTATTCTGTATATGCTAAACTTGGATTAGGAGAACCCCAACCTACTCATATGTCCATTCAGTTGGCCGATCGTTCAGTATGTTATCCGAGGGGAGTAGTGGAAGATGTGCTAGTCAAAGTAGGAAAATTCATATTGCCCGTTGATTTCATTATAATGGACATTGATGAAGACTTGCATGTTCCTATTATCCTAGGTAGAGCATTTTTAGCCACGGGTAGAGCATTGATAGACGTAGGAGAGGGACAATTATTCTTGAGGATTAATGGGGAAGAAGTCATTTTCAAAATGAACGAGGCAATGAGACGTGCAAACAATAATGATGACACATGCTGTTTCTTGGATGATTTTCAAAGTCTTTCTACTTTGCAGGAGCAGGACACTCTGGAGACTCTATTGGGAGAAGAGGTGAACTTATCTGAAGGAACAGGGTGTTCCATTGAATCCAACTTACCGACACCTCCTTTCGATCCTACTGTTCCCACTCATCAAGAACCACCGGAGATACCAACTGTGCCAGTGTCTAAACCAGAATTGAAACCGTTACCAGCACACCTCGAGTATGCTTTCCTTGAACCACCCAGCGGAAGTCCAGTCATAATATCCTCAAAGTTAACTCCTGATCAGAAGGCGCAACTTATGGCGGTTTTGCGAAGAAACAAAGATGCAATCGCATGGAAAATTGATGACATAAAAGGTATCAGTCCAGCAGTCTGTGTCCACAGAATCTTGATGGAAAAGGAACACAAGCCATCTGTCCAACCGCAACGCAGACTGAATCCCCACATGAAGGAGGTTGTGCAAAAAGAGGTGATCAAGCTTCTTGATGCCGGCATTATTTACCCAATCTCTGATAGTGTGTGGACCAGTCCTATTCACATTGTACCCAAGAAGGGAGGAACGACCGTAATCCTCAACGAGAAAGACGAGTTGGTGCCCACAAGAACAATAACTGGATGGCGAGTTTGTGTTGATTACAGAAAGCTCAACGAAGCCACAAGGAAGGATCATTTCCCCTTGCCCTTCATTGATCAGATGTTGGAGCGGTTAGCGGGATATGCCTTCTATTGTTTTCTTGACGGTTATTCAGGATACAACCAGATCGCAATTCATAGTGAGGATCAAGAGAAGACAACGTTCACATGTCCGTATGGGACCTATTCTTACAGACGAATGCCGTTCGGACTATGCAACGCTCCAGCCACTTTCCAAAGATGTATGGTGTCCATTTTTCATGACATGGTGGAGCGGACCGTAGAAATATTCATGGACGACTTCTCTGTTTATGGAAACTCTTTTGATAGCTGTCTAAACAATCTCGAAGCCATGCTTGTGCGATGCAAGGAGACCCACTTGGTCTTGAATTGGGAGAAATGCCACTTCATGGTTACGGGCGGAATTGTTCTCGGGAATAAAATTTCAGAAAAAGGGATGGAAGTGGACAAAGCGAAGGTGGAAGTAATAGAAAAGCTGGCTGTTCCGGCCAATGTAAAAGATGTGCGAAGTTTTCTGGGGCACGCAGGGTTTTATCGTAGGTTTATCAAAGATTTTTCAAAGATTGCGCTACCCTTGTCAGCCTTACTTCATAAGGAAGCAGAATTTTCTTTCAATGCAAGCTGTTTAAAGGCGTTTGAACTCTTAAAGAGCAAGCTGATCAACTCGCCTATACTGGCAGGACCCGACTGGGAGCAACCTTTTGAGATGATGTGCGAAAGCGAGCGATACTTGTGTGGGAGCTGTTCTTGGACAAAGGATAGAGAAGAAGTTTAGGCCCATTTATTATGCTAGCAAAACATTAAACGAGGCCCAGCAGACCTACACCACTACAGAGAAGGAGCTTCTTGCAGTTGTGTATGCCTTCGACAAATTTCGACCCTACTTGGTGTTGTCCAAAGTAGTTGTGCATACAGACCACGCTGCGTTGCGCTACTTGTTCGTGAAAAAGGATGCTAAGCCTAGGTTAATCCGCTGGCTATTATTGCTTCAAGAGTTTGTTCTCGAAATTAAGGATAAAAAGGGAACGAAAAATGTCGCGGCTGATCATTTGTCAAGGATTTCTCACCAAGGCAGCCAGGAACAACCAGAGATTTTGGAAAGATTTCCAGACGAGCATCTATACGCCGCACAACCTGCGCCATGGTTTGCCGATATTGCTAATTACCTAGCAAGTTCGCTTAAGCCTCACAACCTGTCCACTAATCAGAGGAGGAAGTTTTTTGCTGAAATTAAATATTATTTTTGGGAAGACCCCTATCTTTTCAGGTTGTGCGCTGACCAAATTATTCGAAGATGTATATCTCAGGAGGAGCAACAGGGTGTTCTAAGCCATTGTCATGACCGAGAAGCTGGAGGGCACCATAGCGCCAGCAGAACTGCAGCCAAGGTTCTTCAATCAGGTTTTTTCTGGCCAACACTTTTTAAAGATGCCCATTTATTCATTAGCTCTTGCAATGAATGCCAACGAACATGCAATATCTCGGCTAGAAATGCCATGCCCCTCAACAACATAGTTGTTTGTGAAATTTTTGATATATGGGGCATAGATTTTATGGGTCCATTCACTACGTCTTTTGGGAATAAATATATCTTAGTGGTTGTAGATTATGTGAGCAAGTGGGTTGAAGCAATAGCTAGTCCCACCAATGACGCCCGTGTGGTTGTAAAATTCCTGAAAAGGCTGTTTGCCAGATTCGGTGCCCCACGAGCAATCATTAGTGATCAAGGAACCCACTTTTGCAATGCCAAATTTGAGAAGCTGATGGGCAAGCTTGGAGTCTCTCACATAATTGCCACACCTTACCATCCGCAAACAAGTGGACAGGTGGAGATTTCCAATCGTGAAATCAAAAGAATTTTAGAAAAAACTGTTGGCAGTTCTAGGAGAGACTGGGCAAACAAGCTTGACGATGGTCTTTGGGCTTATAGGACGACCTATAAAACACCAATTGGAATGTCTCCGTTTAGATTGTTATACGGAAAGTCTTGTCACCTGCCGGTTGAAATGGAACACATGGCTTTTTGGGCATTAACATTTTTAAATTTTGAGCAACAGGCTGTTGGAGATCAGCGAAAACTTCAACTCTGTGACATGGAAGAGTTCAGGCTGTTCTCGTATGAGAATGCAGTAAACTACAAAGAGAAGACCAAACAGTGGCACGATAAAAAGATCCAGGAAAAAGTCTTTCATGAAGGTCAAAACGTCCTTTTGTACAATTCAAGGCTGAGGCTGTTTCCAGGAAAGCTAAAGTCGCGACGGTCAGGACCATTCACGGTAAACAGGGTGTTCGAGCATGGAGCTGTGGAAATTTTCAAAAACGGTGATGCTCCTTTCAAAGTGAACGGGCAGCGTCTCAAACCGTATCTTGAGAATGACCACAAAAGGAAGATTGACACTGTTCACTTCCGGGACCCTCCGCACCAATGACCAGAGACACAAGGTGTTCGCTGCAAACACCCATTGCAGCAGGAAAGTACCCCTCCAACAATTCCTTTTTATGTTATTATCTCTCATCATGTGTTAAGTCATTTACCTGATAATAATTACATTGTCTCATTTTTGCTTTAACCATGCATTCAAATCACATCGATATACTCACAGGGAAAAATATAAAACTTCTACCCTTGTCAATAAGAGTGAAGTTTTAAGTTTTGCCTATGTGATCTATAGAGGGAATTGAAGCGAGGTAGTAAGAGTTTTTTGGGGGGAAATAAATTTAAGAAAAAAAAATAATAAACACACAAATCGGAAAGATAAGGGACACGTCAAATCCACTGTCATAAGCTGTAAATTATGCCTATACGCCCCCTCGGTAAAATCAAAGGGAGACGGTGTGCAGTAAATAAATAATTATGGTACCCTTGCGTCCTTTCACCTGGTAAGGTCATCTCTCCATATAACTCCTTCTAGGTGGCAAACGATCTTTAGGGCAGTAGTTCAAGAGATTTGTCTCTTCTTTTCTACTTAAAGGAAGCAGACTGCTGGGTACCCTAATTATTCTCTACTCACTATTCTTTCACACCTTTACCAAGAATTCTTTTTCGCATACACGGTTGTGGAGGCACCTATTTAGTTTGATTTTCAGATGAGAACTCGTGGATCTGGCAAGCACGTCAAAATCGAGGGCTCTACAAAGAAAGAGAAAGCCAAGGGCAAGATGACTGAACCAAGCACGGTTGCTTTCGTTCCGGATGAAAAGCTAGTTGATAACATTGTGATATTATCCCAAGGATCAAAAGGGATATTCGCCAAGGACCTACCACAAGAGACCCGTGGGCGAACCTATGAGACGAATCTCCATGAACCCTCGATTCGCCATTAGAAACAGCTGGGCCGCCCCGGCAGTAAAGGCCATTAATAAGCTATCAATTAGCTAACCGCCAGCTTAAAGGTAACCAGTAACCGCCAGCTTAAAGGTAACCAGTAACCGCCATTAATGGGACATTAATGGAGACTTTCTAGTTACTGCAAGTTACAACTTCATGACTATATATATAGCCTATACATCAGGCTATCAAGGTACACATTCACTTACCCTTTGTCAATTCAGTTTGCTCTCTTGATCTTCCTTATTGACTTTGGCATCGGAGTGTCCCCGGCCGATCCCAACGGCGCCTCACAGGGAAGTGCTCCGATCAAGGATTTTTTCCCGAGTTATCAATTGGTGCGGTGAGCGTGGATCTCTAACAAACAGAAGATCACAAAATCTTGATTGTATAGAGTTTCACAAAGAACAAAACAATGGAGTCAACAGAATAGAAATCACAATCTCAAACTTTGGCTCAATCAGTACAACAAATCTATCCAAAGATACAGTTCTCCATATATTGGTGGGAAAGAGTTTTCTACATTAAATCTGGAATTTTATGATGAAAAAGATAAGTTTACTCCCCTTTCTTATTCCATTTTTAATTAAAGAAAATTGAGATCCTTCACTCTTATAAAGTGCTATGAATATCATTACATGTTATTATGATAAATCTAATAAACTGTGAAAGATGAAGTCATAAACACAAATCTTTCATTAAATCTTGCATGCTTACTATGCCTTCATATTTTTATGCATGACAAGTATAATATGATATTATTATTGAATTAGTACAAACGCATGTATAAGACCCGTAATCTTGGGATTTACAAAAAAATCATCCATTCAATGTGTTTTTGTCATTTGATATTAAAATATCATAAAAGGGCTCATGTAATTACAAATGATTTAGATCTGGTCGGTCTTTTGGATGAACATGCATATAACTATTAGAAGAAATTACAAAAAAAAAAAAATCATATTTGGTTTTTCCTTGTACAATTCACCATCTATATATGGCTTTTCTCCTATATAGTACTTTTAATATCAGAAATTCATATTTTTGAATATTGTTTTGTCAAACAGTTATTTCATTCTCTTTTTTACAAGGATGTGTCTATTCATATAAAAACTGTTTATTTGACATTGTTAGAATTTCTGTTACCAACACAAGAGACTTGAAAATATTGAGTCTATTTGTAATTATCCTGCAATTGTCTCTAACTATTAAGGCCATTATGGGTTGATGAATTACCAAATTGGATAAACAAAACTTTCATGTCCTGATCTAACTACAAAATAGTGCAAATGTAAAACTACAAAATAGTGGAAAAAACTCTCTCAGTTCAAAGATGCTGAGGTGCAAAAGTACTACGAGGATCTGGCTAAACTTGAATTCGGGCCCATAAGAACAGTTTGTTGGGACACCCTGAAGAGGCCCAAGCGTGTTGAATGAGTGTGCAAGCTCATGGAAGCAGGCCATTTCGGCTGCTTCTTTGAGATGACGGAGCCGGTATACAAAGAACTGACGTTAGAGTTCCTCGCTACTTTCAAGCACGATGCTGAGATCACTGACCCTGATGAAGAAGGGAAGTTCAGTTTCAGGCTCATGGGTCACACTCAGAGGCCTTCGCTCAACATGTTTACCTGTTTGTTAGGCGCTTCGGATGATGATGACCTGGAGTTCGAGAGCTACAAGGAAGCATTTACCAAGATCCCTGATGTCTTTGACCCTACTGCCTTCTAGAATTCTATTTCGGGACAGCAACATTATGATGGGAGCATTTCCAAGGCGTCAAATATTGATGATTATGCTGTTCGTTACTTGCATAAACTGGTCTCCAGCACAATTTTTGCTCGCGAAAATCAAGCGACTATGCCGCATGCAGACCTTACAGCTTTGTGGAGTATGGCAATCGGGCCAATGATGAATTTAGGTTACTAGTTTGGGGAGTACATCAGTGCTTTTGGTAAAATGAACTCTTCAGTCATCTGCTGCGGGAGCATTGTGACTAGAATTGCTGAATCCATAGGGGTTTTTAAGCCTGAGGACCACTCTCGGCTCACTATTGTGAACCACCCGGACCAGATTGATCTCCGGAGTCTGCAGAAAATGTTGTTTGGCAAACTGGTGAATGGAAAGTGGGTTTGGATGGCAGACTTTGTTGCGGCCAGGAGAGTCGAAAGCCGGAAGAGGAAAAGTGAACCAACTGTGTCAGTCTCATCGGATTCCGAACAAGTCGAGCGGCCAAAGGATCTGGATTTCTATAAGAAATGTGCAAAGCTTTCTAGTGAGGACATCCTTGACAAGTTCAACACCCTATTTGCTCAAAACCAAGCCAACCGAGAAATGATATTTGCCCTTGAGCAAAAATACGAGTCACAACAGGGATCGATAGACATGCTGAAAACCATCTGTATTGAGGAGCATGGCAAGGAAAGTCCATCCGATTTTTCAGTCAAAAGTCCGGTAAGAAAAACACCTGAAACACCTGAAACACCTGCTAATGCTGATGCTTCCTCGAAAGGGGAGGGCATTCCTGCCGCTGCGGATAGAGAGGTTAACTCCTCTCTCTCCCAGCCCGTCTGATTCGTCACCTTTGTCGCTGTCCTAGCATTTGGTAACATCTAACACCCTTACTCTCTAAATTTGTGCACTGTGCCTATGTTATCATGCTGTTATTATGTATACTTTGATGCCATCCTGCTAACATTGAGGACAATGTTCCGTTTTAATTTGGGGGTGGGGAATTACACATCACAATATATGCATGCATAACATGATAAATATTTATTCAGGTTGTTAATTTAATTGATTTAGTGAATAGCAAGTATCCCCTTGTAAATCTTTGATGTAAATGTCCTTTGTAACTTTTCTTCGTTTTATCATCTTCTTGTTTATTCCATCTCTTCGACTGTTTTGTGTTCACGGGAATCACTGTACAGACTGTGCATTTTATGATAGATTTGTCTGGTTTTAGTTGTTTGTTTGAATTGTGTCTCCCCGAGTCTGGAAGTTCCGAAAATTTTGAAATTTTTAAATCTTCTTTCACATTTAGAAACCCTTGCCTTATTGCATTTCCCCAAAAATAGTGAGAACTTGAGCCTACAAGTGCATCTAAACTATGCATTGATTTTTTTCTGAGTGGGCCAGCACTCAATATCTTTAGGGAGAATTTGCCTTGGTTTGCCCTGATTGAAATGGAGATTCTTTTTAACAAACGTAGGAGGAAAAAGGCAATTAGATTCCATTTCCGCTACACAAAAAGCCACCTGTGCTTTGCACTCAAATTTTAGGATAACCAACTTGAGCCGTAACCTTTTCTTTCTAAAAACACGCAAAGAAACCCACTCCTTTCACTGATATTCCTAAATACCATGAATTCTGTCTTGTGCTTCAAAACCTGCTGCTTAATTTAAAATTATGTGCTTTTAAAGATACACAAATCACGAAAACAAAAGCGATTGAGCAGATGATGCTAAAGTAAAGATAGAAAGGGACCTGGGAATCATGTGTTTGGATGGGGAAATCTTTAATGATTGTTCACTATGAATAGAAAGAATAGTTTGTTATGAGAAGTAGGCTGTGTGGGTCGGGTAAGGAAAGGAATGCTAAGATGTTGAAAGCTGAGTAGGTTAAATAATTTGCATAAAGACAGAATTTATACACTCAAATAGCTTCTCACTGTCAAACCAGAACCTGAGCCTAACATTACAACCTTTGTCAAGTCCTTTGGACTATGTTTGGAAAAATTTTGACCCATAGATTCAGGACCAAAAGGCAAACTCACACCCTAGGGGTGTGGTGACTGAGCTAAGGAGTGAAGTTGCATTTTTTTTCCCCTATGGTAAATAAATGCCATGCGAGAGTGAATGACTTATTCCAGTCCTTAGTGAGGCATGTCGGGGGAGTGGTTGCTCCTTGTGAAAGTAGAAGTCTAATTTTAAGCTTTAAGGAACTTCTCGATAAGGGTACACAGTAAAGCAAGCTTTAACTTTTCAAAGAGATCATAGCTCGCATCTGTCAACTACCCCGCTGAACAAAACAATTTCTATTCTCCATATCATTCTCTATAATATTTCATTCCTAACTCTTCTTCTGTTGAATAATCGTCCTTCTTACCTTTGGTTGCTTGAGGACAAGCAAAGATTCAATTTGGGGGTATTTGTTAGGCATGAAATTGACTAAGTTTTAACACGATATTTATAAATGAATAAGGGTGTTTTACTGTTATATTGCGAGAATGAAGGGCTGATTAATGTTTTTTTACAGATAAGTAAAGATAAAGCCAAACAATCTGGAAACAGCTTGTTTCGCAACTGCCAAAGAGGAGTTGGAGCCTTTCTCTGATCCAGCGGTCAAACGCCGGATAATCTGATGACGGACATCGACAGGACAAAAGTGGGTGTGGCAGAGGCAGCAGGTGGAAAGGTGTATCAGAGCTTTACCTAAGTAGCAAGATGACAAGAAGTTTCGATCCTTGAGTGTTCAAGGGTCAAAAGGATCCATTATCATTTCTAGTTTGTTTAGATTTTTGGACAATTGACTTATTTCTATAATATTTTGTAAAGGTACTTTCGGGTACCGATTTTGGCCCCGGTCTTTCCTTTAAATAGATGTAGCAAAGGGAGAGAGAGGGAGATTTATTTCAAGATAGCAAATTTTAGAACAGAAAAGTCACTGTTTAGGCAATAGAAGAGAGCTCCAATGGAGTTTCTAAATGTGAAAAGAATTTTCTTATTGCTCACTGCTCAATATGAGTGAGTAAATTATTTTGAATGGGCATGGCCAGTCCGGGCCGGTAATGTAAGTCTTATAACTTTGCAATGAATTTCTAGTGTTTTACCAATGATGTGTTGATGAGGGTTTATATTTCTATGCTTAGGCATTTATGCATGTGATAGATGAATGTTAGGACACTGCTTGCATCTTCACTGATATCTCTATCAATCTCACAACCTCGAAGCAGACATGTTAGATGGTTGTGTCAAAGGTTTTCTTAACAGAAATGCAGCTTTGATCTTAATGCAAGAAAGAATGTTCCTTTAGGACGCTATTGGCTCTAGTAAATCTTAGAAACTTAAGAACACACGAGAGTTGACTTAAGTTGGCATAAAAGCTGATACTTTGACTTCATTGGTATTGTCACTGATTCGTTGGACTGTTCTAGGAGCTTGCACTACATGTTCGGCTGTGCTCAACCTGTTCTATCTTTTAACTGTCATTTATTTGTTATATCTTTAATAGAATTAGCACTCTTTAGTCTTAACTGACCAACCTCAACAATCAAGTTTACTAAGAAGATACCTTTACACACACACTGTTCAGCAACGATTTTCTTATATTATTTTGGATCTCAATCCCTGTGGAGACGATACTTGACTTATCACTTTATTACTTGTATCTAGTACACTTGCTAGAGTCTCATCTGAGGACAACAAATAGCTTGTAAATTATTCGAGCTCAGACCGGTCCAAGATCGATCAAAATTCGAGTCAATAGGGCTCGACTTGAGCTTGGTATCTGCTCGAGAGAGCTTCCTTAAATTCCACTCAAAAAGTCATGAACGGACTCAATTATTTTTAATTACTAAATATTTTATTATTTTTAAATTCAAAATAAAATAACTAATGACATGGGAAAAAGTTAGTAATTAGTAATCGGCTCTAACTCTCAACTAGTCACAATTCAGAAGGCCTATAAAAATATATTTAATGGTTACTTTGGGGCGAAGGCTAGTCCGAACATTAAGACTTCAGAACTTAAAATACAAGTCCTAAAGACTAATCTGTTTCTCTAAGTTCTATCTACTTTGTCATCCACACCGATAAAACTAACCCACCAAAGAAGTTACTATCCGATTTGTGAGTTCATCTTCTCCACCCACTAGTAGCAGCTGCTATTCTTAGAGCTTGGCGATGACTGATGATTTTTTTAAACTTCATGGAGTATGTTATAGAGTTTTTTTTCATTGTATGTTACTTATTATGTACATGTATGATCAATCTGGTCAAAAGCTTGATTAGGGCTCAATAAAAAGCTCGACTTTGTCAAAACTCGGCTCGATCAAAGATTGGTCAGATATCAACTCGAGAGGACTTGATTCGAGAAATTAACGAGTCAATACTGAATATACCTAAGCTCGATCTCGATTCGGCTTGTTAACTCCCCCAACGAAGCTTATGGGTAAGGAGGTTACCAAAAAAGAAGACTATAAAAGTTGAATTTATTCTCATTTTCAAGGTCACAACCAACAAATCCAAAAATACACAAACAAACTTTGCAACTATACTTTCAATTCCAACACTTTTCTTCTGACGTGACACATTCACTTCGTGTTGACCGGTCATAATTACCGGCTGTACACTTTAGTGGGAAGTCACCAAAAGGTTGTACAGTTTTGTATGCAAAATTGAAGGTTGTACACCAAATTATGAAATAGGTCAAAGGTTGTACACCACGTATATAATTTACCCCTTGATACCCTAAGAAATATTTAATGGAAACATCTTTTATAGGTGGATCAATGTCATCCTTCGGGTCCGAAAGATGCACATAGATCGTTAGATTTGAGAAGCGAATATTCATTGATGATGCGAATGGAACCGTTCGACCATATGGAAGAATCTCTATCATCCGTCCATGCAGTCGTACGACTTGGAAGGAGCAACTATTGGGTTAAAGGAAATAGTTGCGCAAAGGACGTGAGACAAAAGACACAGCGCGTCGTCTGACACTTGCGAGATGTGAAGGGCGTAGGCCCAATGTAATCAGGACGCTTGACAACACACTTACAATATGGCAGATTGCACTACTTGATCACTGTTGAAACACCTTTCCACATGATTTTGATTTGACAAAATTATTCATATTAATGATAAAAAATATTCTAACACATTAAATTTAAATGCTTTGATTTATTCACACTAATGTGTTTGTTCAATGTTGAGTTATTTGATTTATAAGACATTAAGTTAAAAGGCCCCAAGGCCCATGAAAGAGAGTCAAGCCCAAGTCAATGGATCATAGCCTCACGGCCCAAGAAGACCAAAACGCAGTCGTACTGAGTAAAACGCAAGCCCAGCTTGGAGAAGGATCGAGAAGCCTTCGTCTAAATAGCTTCAAGATGAAGCTGCTAAGTTGAGCGACAAGATAGTCCAGTCAGCAGTTGAGCTGAACAAACTTAGAGACAAAGTATTTCTACTTTGGGTAAAGCTCAGAAGACGCAGAAAGCTGTCTGGAAGACTTTACTATAAATGTAGAAACATTCTGTTTTGTCTGACGAAAAGCTGCTGAGCACTGCCGAAGACAGAAGATACAAGAATGTTATTGGCCGAGGACGCTGAGCACGTACTGAGTGAAAGCGACAGGAAGCCATTTCCCTCCAACGGTTATTTCGAAATTCGAAATCACCGGTGCTTCAAGTGTCACTATAAATAGGCCTCTCAAATGCTTCATTCGATACAGATCTTCAATCAAGTCGAAACGCTGACCAAATTGATATTCTAAGTTCTGTGAGAAAAGCAAAGCAAATCTTACACCAATTCCAATCTTGTGTAAAAGTCTAGAGTGATCTTATTCATCTAAAGTGTCTTAGCAATTGTTGTTTAGGACAAACACTTATCATTTCTAGAAGTATAGAAAGGAGAAGCTGAGTACTCGGTATAGTACTCAGTAGTAGAGATAGGAGTGAGTAGAGGAATAGAGGAAGGCACTCTTGTATACTCAGCTTCTATTGTAAAAGGTTTCGTGCTCTACCTTTAAAGAGCTCAATAGAGGATTCAAAAAGCTCGGAAGGAATTCCGGGGACTGGACGTAGGCGGAGAGGCCAAACCAGGATACGTCTGCTGAGTAACATATTTCTAACCCTTAACTCCTTTATATAAATTCCTTGCTATAAAACTGACTAAGTAATGGACTCACGCTGAGTATAGTGCACTGAGAAGCTGAGTTCAGGAATAGACTGAAGTGCTATCTCCTGACTCAAGAAAAGAAACAGACTTAGTCACTAGTTGACTAAGCCTGTGTCTTAAACTACTCAGCACCGCTATGTAAATCTTCTCTTAAGGAAAAGAAGTCAGCCTTAACGGACAAAAATTTAGAATAGTTCCTATCCCCCCCCCTTTGAAACTAATCTTGTCACGTTGCACGGGACCAACAAGTGGTATCAGAGCTTAAAAGCTCACCGAGCAAGATATAACTATCTTGAGCTGATCCCCACAATGGCTGAGAACAACACTCGTTTCCTCCTAGGAAATCAGTCAATTCAGATTCTTCCTAAGGGATTATCCATTACTCGGCCTCCTCTGTTCTTCGGGTCTAACTACACCTTTTGGAAGAACAGAATGAAAAATTTCATTCAGGCAACAAATATGAGTGCATGGCTTTCTATAGTCCAATGCCCATTTGTTCCTGTTAAAACTATTGACGGCCAAACGGTTGTTAAAGCTGAGGCTAAGTGGACAGAAGATGACCTCAAGAAGCTACAAAATCATGCTTCAGCTATAAACATGCTTCACTGTGCGTTAGATGCTGCAGAGTACAACAAAATTTCAGGTTGTGAGTCAGCACAGGAAATCTGGAAGAAACTGGAGGTCACCTATGAAGGAACCAGCAAAGTTAAGGAGTCCAAGGTAAACCAGCACATGAGGTTATATGAGCTGTTTGAAATGAATGATGGTGAAGGAATCTCTGAAATGAACTCAAGATTCACCAACATAATCAACGAGCTCAAAAGACTTGGCAAGATCTTTACCGAGGAAGAGCAAGTCAAGAAGATACTGAGGAGTCTTCCCAAAAGCTGGCAAGCCAAGAAAACTGCTGTTGAGGAAGCTCAAGACTTGACCACCTACAAGTATGATGAACTCATTGGATCTCTGCTGACCCATGAGATCTCAATGAAGAACTTTGAGGTGAAGGAGAAGTTTGAGGACAAGAAGCAAAAGTCTCTTGTCATGAAAGCTGACTCCACTAATGGGAGCTCAACAGACGATGAAGAAATGGCCATGTTCACTAGAAAAATGAAAAGGATGTTCAGAAAGAATGATAAATATTCCAAGAAGCCTTACAAGAAGTTTGATAAGTACAAAGCTGAGTCCAGCGACAACAAGTACAAAAAGGACAGTTCAAAGCCCATCACATGCTTTGAATGCCATTAAACTGGCCATATCAAATCAAGTTGTCCTACCTTGAAGAAGGAAAAGAAGAACAGCAAGAAGGCAATAGTGGCCACCTGGAGTGACAGTGATGAGTCATCATCATCAGAAGATGATGCCACCGAGTCAGCAAAGATTTGCTTCATGGCTGATGAGCTTGCTGAGCCTTGTGTTTCTGAGCATGCTGACCCCTCCATTGCATCTGACAATGAGGAACACTCAACTGAGGTAATGTCACTACCCCTGCCCAGAAATGAACTGATAAATGCCCTGAGTGACCTTTACACACTTATCAAAAAGTGTAACAAGAAGGTTAGAGCAGTCAACAGGCGATGTGATGAGATTGAAGAGGTCAAACTCAGTGACCTTCGATATCTTCTCCAAGACAACTCAACTTTGCATAACAACATGGAAATTATGCACAAATTTGTCTCTGAGGTCTAATCAGATTCTAAGAAACTGAGAAAGGACATCACATCTATTCAGAACCAATTCAAGGTTCCGAATAAAAGAAATATTCCTCTGAACACTCAGTATCGAAGTACTAGTCAGCAGAGATGGAATCCTCAGCAGAATGTCCAGTGTGACTTCTGTGGGAAGAAAGGACACACCACAAAGGTGTGCTGGCATGCTCAGCATTGGGGTTTGATAGGGGTCAAAAACCCCTATCTTTGGGTACGGTTTTAGGACGGTTTTTAGTATTATTTCATGAATAAGCGAGCAATTCTCGCATTTATATGCTTTTGTGTGAGTTAGTTAGAAATTGGAAATGTTTTATTTACTTTTCGTTGTTTAGGCTCGTTTTCTGGTTATTTTAGGCAAATATGGCCAAAATAGCATGTATGTTAAAATTCCATTATCTTTTATAGCTAATTGATCCGCCAAAAGTCGCACCAAACGGAGTGTCTACTCAAAATGAGCGATTGGCGGGTCAATTTAGCCTCGGAACTAATGTTATTTGGAGTTTTCGTGCATGTGCAGGCTAAAGTAGGAACGAGTTTGGGTGAAAGTCACGTCTCGGGGACCCCCAACAGTCGCTCGGCGAATTAGGCATCGGCAAGCAGCCCAGGCGCTGCTCGGTGAGCTGCCCAGGCGCTGCTCGGCGAGCTGCCCAGGCACTGCTCGGGCGAGCTGGCTGCCAGCTCGCGTCGAGCTGGCCTGCTCACCGAGCTGGCGCCTGCTCGGGCGAGCTGGCTTGCGGGAATGAGTCAAAAAACTGATTCCCGGCCCCACAAAGCCACGATTGGCCCCACCACTTCCTATTTGCGAAAGGACACGAATTAGGTCAGAAAGAGGGCCCGAACCGTGTCTATAAATAAGATTTTCCAATTGTAAATTAAACATCTTTTATCTTTGTAATTTTCTTAGCTTTCACCTTGAGAAATCCTCTCCACCTCCTCCATATCCTTCAACCCTCCATTGAAGACACCTCCGAAGCTCCGCTCACCGAGGATTGCTCAAGCTCCATGCTTAAGTCCTAGGAAGACGCCTGCATTGGTAGACAGGTTCCCTGAAAGGGATTTTTCTTATTTTATATTCTGTCTAGCCTCTGATCCATGTTATGAATCCTAGGCTCATTGTATCTTCGTGACAATACTTTTCATCTTTGATATATATTATAGTTTTGTTTATTCAATTGTTTTATTGCTTTAATCTTTGTCTTACTCTTTGTCTGATTGGTTTAACTCATTCGATAATCCCAAAATTAAGTTGGCACATATTGCGAGCTGAATCTGACCTAGCCAGTGCGTATAGGATTGACACCCCTATAGAAGATTAAGCCCAAATTGCTGAGCCTTAGAGCTAGTTTCGGCCTTACAAAGGAATCACGAACTAGGGACCTCAGGAGGATAGGTAGGGTTAATCGCCTCGGACACAAGTGACTTAGATTAGGTTTTAATTCCGTTGTCTAAACAATCTATTTTCATTATCATCGTATCCCTTCATGTTCCTTCGGATAATTACATTGGTAAAAGATCACCTAGGAGTAGTTTAACTTAATTAGGGGTAGAGTAACTTAATTAGGCGTAGAATAACTTAGTTAGAATTAGATAACTTAGCTAGGAGTAGTATAATTCAACCTAGGAGTAGATTAACTTAAGCAAAACCAAACTCAAAACCCCCAAAGCCTAGATAACATCTGAAACCAAGTAGCTTGATACTTGCAGAAATAAATCCCGTGGACGATACCTGGACTTATCCAGAATTTTATTACTTGATAACGACGGGGTACACTTATCCCTTAGTGAGTCTTCTCTGAAGGCGCATCAAGTTTTTGGCGCTGTTGCCGGGGATTTATTTCTTCTGCAATATCGAACCAAATATTGATTTGTTAGTTTAGGCATTCTTTTGTGAATATCCTTTGTTTATATCGTTTATACCTGTTTATATATAATTCTTTATAACTTCTATACTTGTTCATATCTTTTGTATTTGTTCATAACTATATACTTTTACTTATCATCTTTTGTGCTAGAACTTCACTTTTTCTCAGAATTCTCTGATCAATGAATTGGCAAGAAAGAGTCGAGTGGCAAGCTCAAAAGTTCACTATCCCATCAAGACAATACATTCATGCCCTGGAGAATGAGGCTCCCAATCCCTCCATGGCCGAGTTAAATAAGAAAATGGATATCTTGATGGCGAAACTGAGCCTCAACACCAATGAAAGTGTAAGTTTTGTGGGTAATCACCAAAGGTATAATTCTAACCCCAATTCTTACAGCTTTTATGGTAGTGATTGGAGGAGACCTCAACACTCAAATCTGTCCTACGGGAACCCTAACATGTTGAGGCCTCCAAATAGGTTTGTTAATGAGCATAGGGAAAATGAATTGGGAATGTTCCCTTACGAACAAGCAAGCCAAGTTCCTCCACAACCCTCTAGCTCACGAGATGAGGTGCTGTCCCTTTTGAAAGGAATATCAGCCCGACTTACAATTAACAAGGAGGTTTGCAAGGACTTGAGCAACCAATTGGCTCAAATAAACCATGAGATGCAAGAGCAATCCCGAGATGCTCTCCCAGGCATAAAGGAAAACATAGAAATCCCACAAAGGGAATCAGCTCAAGCCATCTCCTTGAGGAACGACAAAAAGGTAGAACCAAGCCCACTGTCACATGCATCACTCAAGGTAAGTGAGGAACCGGAAGCGGTAAGCAACCCCGGTTCAAAACCTAAAATCCTAAATCATGTGATAGAAATAAATGATCGAATCGAAGCTTGTGTATATCAACTACCTTTTCCTCAAAAGTTAGAAAAGTTTGGATTTACTCCTTGTTCAGAAGTTTTCATTCTCTTCGACCTACCAAGAGAATCCAAAAGGGAGCAAACCAAACATTTTCATAATCTGTTTAAATTTGGCCTCTTGTTTTTATTTAACTCATTTGAGGCTCCTAATCCGTTTTGTAGGTACGGATTATTTGTTAAGGAATTCGAGTTCCTAATGCGGATAGAAGCTTATACTTAGGAAGGAATTCTATGTCGAGCTCACCGACTATAATGTAGCGCTTCTTGGGGGGCAACCCAAGTTTTAATAAAACTTTTCAGGTTTATTTTATTTAGATTATACATTGATCTTTTAATTTAGTTGTTTAGTTTTCTTTAAGTGTTCGGGTTTAAAAAAAAAAAATATATATATATATTTTCGGACCTTCTGCCTGCCAGTTCGCGACGAGCTGAAAAAAAAAGCGTAATTTCGCCCCGGGAAGCCCAGCTCGCCGAGCTGGGCACTGCTGCCAAGCAGCCCGCTGGGCACTGCCGCCCAGCCCGCTGGGCGCTGCCGCGCAGCTCGCTGGGCACCCCAGCTCAGGCGAGTTGGGCACTCGCCGAGCTGCTCGGCCGAGATAAGCAACATTTCGGGATTTTTTCCGAACGGAGCTAAATAAATAAATAAATAAATTTGGCACCGCAAATCATCAAGTTTTTGGCGATTTCGATAAAATCAGTAAGTTGTCTTCTCCACCCTAACTTTTTGCACATGCGCTTGATGGTTTTAGATGCAATGTTGGAACTTATTGCATGATTTAAGTGTGAGGAGGAGGGGTAGACAAACTTACAAAAATTTGTATAATTTTTAAATTTTTGTTGCGTTGTGTCTAGTTTAGTTTAGCGTTTTCAGGTTTTATTTATGTTTTTGCATGTTTAGGGCCTAAAACCGTGAACCTCCTTCGAATCTAAACTTCGTTATTTTTCCTTGAGGGCTGAGAACCGAATCTAAAATTGCATGACAACTAGTTTAGGTGTAGGACACAACCCTTGTATCTGTAAAAGCATGAGCTAAAGTTTGCATTTAGACCCTACTTTTGAAGAAGTGCTAAAATCATTAATAAGGTAGATAACTTAAGAATTGAAGGCATGTGATATTAAACTTGAGTTTGGGGAAAACTAGTAAGCACAAATTTGAAACCCAAGAACTGTGAGTTGAATTTGAGCCCAAGAGCAAACATCAAAAAGCTCTTTTTTTGACATTTTTGTGTGAATTCTTTGACTTGTGGAAAGATTACAGATTTTGCACCTAATACTGAGTTGAACCTACATGCAATGATTTGAGATGGTAAACGATGAATCAGCCTCATTAGAATTAACCCTTTTTCTTTACCTTATTTTATCTTTTTCATCTACTCTAGGAAGCCCCTTTGAGCCTGTATTTTTGTAGTTTGTAGATTTTTCTTTCGTTCTAACCCAAATTTTTGCAAACCATCACTTGATTTGTTGCTTAACCGGAGTTTTTGCAAAGCTCGCATTGAGCCTTTGTTTTCTTCTAGCGCTTTATCCTTGTTTATGGCACCATAGTAGCAAGCCAAAAGGCTAAAAAGTGAATGAGCGTCACTATCCAAAAAGAAAAAAAAACAGAAAAAAAACAGAAAAAAGAAAAGAGACGAACAAAAGGAGAACCATATCTCCCAAATCTTAAATTAGAACGTCTCAGAAAACTATGTGAATAAAAAACTCAATCACTTCACAATTTGCTAAAGCCATTTTTAATTTTGTTTTTCTAGCGCTACCGGATAAGGAAATGATATCTAGCTTTTTGGATACTCTTAAACCACCCTTTTACAACATGATGTTAGCCAACACAACTGGGAACTTTTCTGATTTTGCGGTAGCGGGAGAAAGAATAGAGCAGGCCATACGAAAGGGAAAATTAGAGAGTAGTTCGCCGGACAAGAATGCTTTCCGGAAGGGTATCGTAGGGAAAAAGAAAGAGGAAGAGACACATATGTGTTGGAAATAGGGCTAAGGTATAGCAGCGGAAATATAAAAATTTTAGCCTACTTCCTTTTAACCATAGGATCTGTTAATCGTTATTTCATATAAAGAGGAATAAGAAGAAATACCTTTCGTTGATCAATCTACCGTTGCAAACGAAGTGCCCACAACTTCAAAGGAGAGGTAAACTGTTTACCAATCTGCCCCTATTCGAAACAGACCTTCCAAACCTCCGAACGACAATCCCTTCGGTGAAAACGTGGAAGAATATGTCTAGAAGCTACTGTCCAAAAATCGCGACGATCCGACGGTTCAATCTCTGAGAATCCTCGAAATAGTGAACTGACCTGATGTAGGCGAAGAAAAACGAATTTCTCCATTTTGATTGTTTTTCTTCTTTCGTGAACACGGTGAGGTTAAATTAGAATCAACCCTTATGAGATGTAACCAAAATAGATTACCTCTAATTAACCAACACAAGATCAAGGAGAAAGAGGGATGAATTAGATTAATCAATCGATGGAATGCCGAATGAATTCTTGTCCACGAACTTGGGGATGGGAATTCTTTTCTCTCTCTAACTAAGCAATTTCGAAAATCACTTTAGGGGAGGGTAGAGGCTTAGGTCGAAATTCACATGTAGCAGGGGTATATATATTTGCTTGTATCTAAACCCTAGTTAGATAGGAATAGGTTACTTAATAGGAATCCAATTCGGAATAGGATTTCTAATTATTATCTTACTATATATCTAATATAATTAGGATAATAATAAATAACCTAGTTAGATAATAATATGAGTATATTAATCTAATTAAAACTCCTAACTTGATTATCTCTTAATTAATTTAATTTCACAATCCTAATCAAATTAGGATGAATGGAATAAATTAATTCCTTACTCAAATACATATAAATTTCGGCCCCTCCATGTAATTGGGCCTTACTGGGCTTAATTTTGGGCTTCCATCTATTAATCATATACATCTCTCCTTTTGGTTCCAAGTCTTATGTGTGATCCATTAGGTCCTTACTACTTCTGGCCGTATGCAACCTATTAAATTAATTTCTTCAAGAATTATATTTAATCCCTTGCATAACGGAATGATGTACAGAGTATGTTATTGGCAAGTCCATAATCATTCCCCCAGAGTCCGTTAAGAAGACAGGTTGATTCTGTCGTTAACCCTTCCGTATTAGTTACGGTATAATACGATCCTTTATCAACTACATCCTTGAACTGAATCTTATGACTATGGGTAATGTCAAGTCACATATAGCGAGACGTTCATTTTACTTGTTATTGGCCGAGTCAACTCAAAAGATAGGTTAAGTGAAATCCGAATTTCTACTCTTAAGCTATCACCTTGCAAGGGTTTAGAGTCGAGTCTTCCACAAGCGATCCTTGGATGTATCTCCCATTCATCGGGAGTGATAAATGCTCAATCCAATGTATAACTACCCTGACATTACCTCCTGTGACACCCAACCTTTGCAGTTCACACCCCAGAGTCATCTCTGTTAAGGATCGTGGGACCACGCGATCAAAGTCTCACATTCAGTAATTCAGGATGACCAATTAACATTCCTTTGAGTCTGAGGATTAGTTATACCTATTAATACCAATGAGATGAACAGGTGACAAGGATGAATCTACCCATCCTGTTATCTCAAGTCGGATCCCCAATCCTAATGAACAACGTTTCACCGGATCTATGTAACTGTCCAGATATCTATATATGTGAAGCTTGTGAGATCAGCTTTCTGTCGGACAGAAGACATTGTTACATACAAGTCTCAACAGTGATATATCAATCCTAAACATATCACTTGACTTGGGGTGGTTTTAAGTTTATTAGTTTATTATAAAGTTTTGTCTCACTTCATGCTTGTATGAACACTTTATAATCACTTTAAACAAACTTACGGATTTCCTTTTATTAGACTTTATTTAGTGCTTTAAAAGGGATTGCCTTTATATAGTTATAAAACATATATCTTATTAAAACAAATGATATAAAGAACAATTCATTTACAATAAGTTTGTATCCTGCAACAATTGTCTATAGGACACTAAACCCCAACATACTCCCTCTTGGACTAAAGCCAATTGTTTCTAAAACTTATCCCAGTAGAAGTTAAATGACGATCATGTACTTTCTGGGCCAATGGCTTTGTCAACGGATCTGCAACGTTGTCCTCGGTAGGTACTCTTTCTATTCTCACATCTCCTCTAGCCACAATCTCTCTGATGATGTGGTATCGCTTTAGGTAGTGTTTGGATGCATTATGAGACCGTGGTTCCTTTGCTTGCGCAATGGCTCCATTGTTATCACAGTATAGAGTAATGGGATTGACAATGTCAGGCACCACTCCTAGTTCTGTAATGAACTTTCTAATCCAAAACGCTTCCTTTGCCGCTTCCGCAGCAGCGATGTACTCTGACTCGGTCGTAGAGAAAGCCACGCTTCCCTGCTTGGAACTCTTCCAACTGACCGCGCCCCCATTCAAGATAAACAGGTATCCTGATTGGGATTTAAAATCATTCTCATCTGTGAGATGACTAGCGTCTGAAAATCCTTCAATTTTCAGATCTCCTTCTCTGTACACTAGGAACATATCTTTAGTCCTTCTCAAGTATTTAAGAATGTTCTTGACGGCAATCCAATGCTCGTCTCCCGGATTCCCTTGGTAACGACTCGTTACTGATAACGTGAACGCTACGTCAGGTCTAGTGCATAGCATAGCATACATAATCGAACCGATCGCGCTGGCATACGGGACTACAGCCATGCGTCATTTGTCATCATCAGTTTTAGGACATTGATGATTGTTTAACTTCACTCCATGTACCATGGGTAAGTTACCTCGTTTCGATTCAAGCATGCTAAACCGATTTAGCACCTTTTCAATGTATGTAGCCTGTGAAAGACCAAGCAGTCTACGCGATCTATCTCTATAGATCTTTATACCAAGTATATAGGCTGCTTCACCAAGGTCTTTCATTGAGAAGTTACCGGATAGCCAAACTTTCACCGATTGTAATAGAGCAATGTCATTTCCCATTAACAGTATATCGTCCACATATAGTATGAGAAATGCTATAGAGCTCCCACTTGCTTTCTTGTAAATGCAAGCTTCCTCGCAATTTTGTTCGAAACCAAATTGTTTTATGGTTTCGTCAAAACGCTTATTCCAGCTTCTAGATGCTTGCTTGAGTCCATAAATGGATCTCTGAAGTTTGCAAACTTTATTCGCATCCTTTGATATGAAACCTTCAGGTTGCATCATGTATACATCCTCAAGCAGGTTTCCGTTTAGGAAAGCTGTTTTCACATCCATTTGCCAAATCTCATAATCAAAATGAGCGGCAATTGCAAGCATGATTCTAATTGATTTGGACATAGCAACGGGAGAGAAGGTTTCGTCATAATCAACGCCTTGTTTTTGACGATATCCTTTCGCTACCAACCTAGCTTTGTAGGTGCTAACCTTTCCATCCATGTCAGTCTTCCTTTTGAAGATCCACCTGCACCCGATGGGTTTTATTCCTTCGGGTGGATCAACCAAAGTCCACACTTGGTTAGTATACATGGAATCCATTTCAGAATCCATGGCCTCGAGCCATGCTTTAGAATCTGGACTAGTAAGAGCCTCTTCGTAGTTTTCGGGTTCATCGTCTAACACGGGAACCTCGTCATCATCTCCCACTAGAAAACCATATCTAACTGGGAGTTCACGAACTCTTCGTGATCTACGAATAGGTGCCACTGGAGTCTCATCTAATGGGACTTCTTCGGGTACTTCAACCGCTTCTGTTGTTTTAGCCAGCGTCTCTTCCTCTTGAACTTCGTTGAGTTCAATCACGCTTCCCTTTTGTGTTTCTTCGAGAAACTCTTTCTCTAAGAAGGTTGCGTATCTGGATACTATTACTTTCTGATCATCTGGATGATAGAAGTAATACCCTACGGTCTCTTTGGCATATCCAATGAAGAAACATTTATCAGATTTAGAATCTAATTTGTCGGACGCAATGCGTTTGACATATGCCGAACAACCCCATACTCTCATAAATGAGAACACAGGTTTCCTACCAACGAACAATTCATACGGTGTGGAACTAGCGGATTTAGTTGGTACTCGATTTAGGGTGAAGAGGGTAGTTTCTAAGGCATAGCCCCAAAACGTCTTTGGAAGTAAGGCCATGCTCATCATAGATCGTACCATATCTAATAGGGTACGGTGTCTCCTCTCGGATACACCATTGTGTTGTGGTGTATAGGGAGGTGTCCATTGTGAGCATATCCCACATTCAGTTAGATAATTCAGAAAATCATCAGAAAGATATTCGCCACCTCGATCAGATCGAAGTGTCTTTATTTTCTTTCCTAATTGATTTTCCACTTCATTCTTGAAGCATTTGAACTTGTCAAAAGCTTCTGATTTGTGCCTCATCAAGTAGATATAACCATAGCGAGTATGGTCATCTATGAAGCTAATGAAGTATCTGAATCCTCCTCTTGCTTGGACTGACATAGGACCACATACATCTGAATGAATGAGTCCTAGAGTGTTTGATACACGCTCACCTTTATTGCTAAAGGGTGTCTTTGTCATTTTACCTTTTAAACATGATTCGCATGTTTCCAATGATTCAGAATCGATTGGATCTATAAGCCCATCTGAATGTAGCTTTAGCATGCGTCTCTTGTTTATATGACAATCCCACAAGCAAGTTGAATTATCTAGCTTATGTCTTTTGGTATCAATTGCGAAAACAGAAATCTCACACATAAATCCCATTTTGTGATATTCCTGAAAAATAGAAAATCCCATCTCTATAAAAATCGCAATGTTTGTTCTTTATCGAAATATAGAACATACCAGATGTTGGAGTGCCGGCTTTTTCCCTTCTTGAGGGTAGCTAGGTACACCAAACAGTTTCTTTTCCAATGCCTTTCTTCACCACAGAAGTGGCACTTTCCTTTGGGCTTCTTCACTTCCTTTCCCTTAGTTTTGTTGGGCACGGCTTTCTTACCTTTTTTTATATTGGGCTCAACTGACTTGAGCATATTTGCAAGCTCTTCAAAAGAGGTTTGCAAGTCATTCATCTGATAGTTCATAATGAACTGTGAATAACTCTCTGGGAGGGATTGAAGAATTAAGTCTATGCTCAATTCGTTATCCATCGCAAATCCAATACTAGAAAGTTTGGTAATGTAGCCAATCATCTTGACACAATGTGTCATGACTGATGTGCCCTCTTGCATCCGGCAACGATATAGCAATTTGGATATCTCGTAGCGTTCGCACCTGGTCTGTTTCCCAAACAGTTCCTTTAGGTGCATGATGACGGAATAGGCATCCATCTCCTTATGTTGCCTTTGTAATTCCGACGTCATCGATGCAAGTATGATGCAACCGGCATGATCATCATCAACCTTGTGCTTCTGGTAAGCATCAATTTCCTCGATGGGAGCATCATCTTCCGGGATAGGGGGTATCGGTGTATCAAGTACATACCCAATTTTCTCGAACTTCAAAACAATTTTGAGGTTACGAAACCAGTCGGTGAAGTTTGAACCATTCAACTTGTTATCGGTAAGAATGTTTTGCAGATTGGTTTTAGTCATGATTTTCAAGAGTGAGTGTTTAAACAAAACCTGAGAGTGAGAAAGAGTAAACGTATGTTATTCATTTGTTTTAAAGTGTAACAATCTAAAATTATAGGCCTTTTAATTTATTTCAGATTGCTCCCACTATTTTGCCAAATTAATAACCCTCCATATTAATTCGAAGAATTTCATAAATCCTTTAGTGAGCTAGGATCCTAACTCCTGAGATTTCGCCTTAACTTTAGCCAACAAACTAGTCTCATTCATTAGGTAGATTCATTCAATCAATCACATCTCGAATGTGACTCCTAGGTTATTGGGTTACTAACCACATTAGTAACTAATATGTCATTCATATTAATCCCAACCATTTTGCCCATTAGTGTATGAACAACATGACTTTTGCCAACCAATTGTCATACTCTAATTTAAGTATTACCCCATATTCATGAAATAACTATTTTCGATAATCCAGGTGTTACCATAAGACCCCGAGCTTGACTTTTGCCAACAACCCAAAGGCCCCCAGTACTGCCGGCTAAATTATAATATTAGGGAGGGGCAACCGATTTTAATAACTTATTTATTTACTTAACTTTTAATGAGGGATTTTTTATTTAAGTCTCATAATCTAACTTAGTCTTGATTTGCTTTAGCATACATCAGACATACATTCACACATACATTGGCGTTATGGACATATTATCTAAATTATTCCGTCGAGCCAGAGACGGAATAAAAGGCCAAACCTAAGGAAATACTAACTATTACATATTTCTCTTTAGGTCCTCCGTCTTCTCCATGGCGCCTTGAAAATTACATATTAATTTTCTATACTACTAAAGAAAACTTCAATCGAAATTAAAGGGAATAGATGGGAAGAGAAATTACAATAGATAGTAGAAAGGCAGGACGCGCAGGCCCTATTTCAAAAATACCAAAAGAATAAAAGAGGGTCCAAATATGTCCATAACTCCAAACATGCAAAGACTCAATTAAATAAATTTAATTGGTTGATTACATAACTTATTTATGTAATATTTATGTTAATCAAATTAACTCATCAAATTAATTCCCATCTAATTTTACTTCTAACCGTTTTGCATCTTTATATTAATTCTTAGATTAATATAACCATACAAAACTTCAATTATGCATGTCCCAATTATTTTGATTTCAATTCATTTAACGCTTTGATTTACAACTTGGTAAAAACAAACTTTTAAACAAATTTTCATTCGATAATCAAAACAGAGAACTATTAATTTCCGAAACATGTATATATATATATTTTATATTCAAAACTAATTTTAAATTTCATATATATATCAGATTTTCAATACGGTTGAAAAGCGATTTTCAGAAATAGGAAAAACTACAATAGCTTTCCATTTTATCTTTAGAATCAATAAAACTAATTTTATTAATCTAACCATAAAACTAATAGATTTTGTTATAATGATTATCAACCGAAATAATTAGGAACATACGCATAATCTATTTCACTTATTTATCTTTAGAATTAATTAACCAAACAATTTGTTAATTAATCCTAACCATAAATATTCATTCAATCCTATTGAAAGCTTCTAAATTTCATATATGAAATAACGGATTAAACGATGGCTCTGATACCACTGTTGGAAATAGGGCTAAGGTATAGCAGCGGAAATATAAAAATTTTAGCCTACTTCCTTTTAACCATAGGATCCGTTAATCGTTATTTCATATAAAGAGGAATAAGAAGAAATACCTTTCGTTGATCAATCTACCGTTGCAAACGAAGTGCCCACAACTTCAAAGGAGAGGTAAACTGTTTACCAATCTGCCCCTATTCGAAACAGACCTTCCAGACCTTCGAACGACAATCCCTTTGGTGAAAACGTGGAAGAATATGTCTAGAAGCTACTGTCCAAAAATCGCGACGATCCGACGGTTCAATCTCCGGGAATCCTCGAAATAGTGAACTGACCTCATGTAGGCGAAGAAAAACGAATTTCTCCCTTTTGATTGTTTTCCTTCTTTCGTGAACACGGTGAGGTTAAATTAGAATCAACCCTTATGAGATGTAACCAAAATAGATTACCTCTAATTAACCAACACAAGATCAAGGAGAAAGAGGGATGAATTAGATTAATCAATCGATGGAATGCCGAATGAATTCTTGTCCACGAACTTGGGGATGGGAATTCTTTTCTCTCTCTAACTAAGCAATTTCGAAAATCACTTTAGGGGAGGGTAGAGGCTTAGGTTGAAATTCACATGTAGGAGGGGTATATATATTTGCTTGTATCTAAACCCTAGTTAGATAGGAATAGGTTACTTAATAGGAATCCAATTCGGAATAGGATTTCTAATTATTATCTTACTATATATCTAATATAATTAGGATAATAATAAATAACCTAGTTAGATAATAATATGAGTATATTAATCTAATTAAAACTCCTAACTTGATTATCTCTTAATTAATTTAATTTCACAATCCTAATCAAATTAGGATGAATGGAATAAATTAATTCCTTACTCAAATACATATAAATTTCGGCCCCTCCATGTAATTGGGCCTTACTGGGCTTAATTTTGGGCTTCCATCTATTAATCATATCCATCTCTCCTTTTGGTTCCAAGTCTTATGTGTGATCCATTAGCTCCTTACTACTTCTGGCCGTATGCAACCTATTAAATTAATTTCTTCAAGAATTATATTTAATCCCTTGCATAACAGAATGATGTACAGAGTATGTTATTGGCAAGTCCATAATCATTCCCCCAGAGTCCGTTAAGAAGACAGGTTGATTCTGTCGTTAACCCTTCCGTATTAGTTACTGTATAATACGATCCTTTATCAACTACATCCTTGAACTGAATCTTATGACTATGGGTAATGTCAAGTCACATATAGCGAGACGTTCATTTTACTTGTTATTGGCCGAGTCAACTCAAAAGATAGGTTAAGTGAAATCCGAATTTCTACTCTTAAGCTATCACCTTGCAAGGGTTTAGAGTCGAGTCTTCCACAAGCGATCCTTGGATGTATCTCCCATTCATCGGGAGTGATAAATGCTCAATCCAATGTATAACTACCCTGACATTACCTCCTGTGACACCCAACCTTTGCAGTTCACACCCCAGAGTCATCTCTGTTAAGGATCGTGGGACCACGCGATCAAAGTCTCACATTCAGTAATTCAGGATGACCAATTAACATTCCTTTGAGTCTGAGGATTAGTTATACCTATTAATACCAATGAGATGAACATGTGACAAGGATGAATCTACCCATCCTGTTATCTCAAGTCGGATCCCCAATCCTAATGAACAACGTTTCACCGGATCTATGTAACTGTCCAGATATCTATATATGTGAAGCTTGTGATATCAGCTTTCTGTCGGACAGAAGACATTGTTACATACAAGTCTCAACAGTGATATATCAATCCTAAACATATCACTTGACTTGGGGTGGTTTTAAGTTTATTAGTTTATTATAAAGTTTTGTCTCACTTCATGCTTGTATGAACACTTTATAATCACTTTAAACAAACTTATGGATTTCCTTTTATTAGACTTTATTTAGTGCTTTAAAAGGGATTGTCTTTATATAGTTATAAAACATATATCTTATTAAAACAAATGATATAAAGAACAATTCATTTACAATAAGTTTGTATCCTGCAACAATTGTCTATAGGACACTAAACCCCAACAATATGATTCACGGGTACCCATCTACAGAATATTCTAACTTCTCTCAGGGACCAAGCGCTTTCGCCCCAAACATACCTCAAAATGGGTTTGTTGCACACGCCGCAGGGGGTTCGCAACAAAGGAATTGGAACAATACTTCAAATCAGGGGAATAACTTTTCCCAAAACACCATGACCAGGAGACCCCAGGAGCCGATTGATCCAATTCCTATCACGTATGCTGAACTGCTTCCCCAACTACTCCAAATGTAGACAGGTGTCAATTAGTCCTATAGAACCCATGGCACCGCCATATCCCAAATGGTACGATGCTAATGCCAAATGTGAATACCATGCGGGAGTGTCAGGGCATAATATCGAAAATTGCACTGCTTTTAAGAGAAAAGTTCAGCAACTGGTTAAAGCGGGATGGTTAAAATTCAATCAACGAGATCAGAAAACCAGACGTGAATAAGAATCCACTTCCTAACCATGATGCAAAGGTAGTGAATGCGGTGACGAATGATGATTGTTGCTTGGTCAAGACCAAAGTGGAGGAAATAATGATGCCAATGGAACACTTATACCGCATAATGTGCAAAATAGGACTACTCGAGGAACATCCTGAAGGGAGAACCACATGTAGCTATCACGCGGAGAAAGTGGAACACCTAATCGCGGAATGCGATCAGTTCAAGCAAAAGGTCCAAGAATGCATGGATGCGAAGATGTTAATTTTTGAGGCGTCGAATCAAAGAGTGGCAGGTGTGAACGTGGTGCAAAGGGAGGAATCATCATTGCCGATTCCTATAGTGATTAACTATGATAGAAGGCAACAAGCTCTCGTTGGGGATCTTGAATCTACTTTCATGACAAAGTTGATCATTCAGGCTCTAACTTCTTTTCCATTTGAGAGTACACGGGCAGTACCTTGGAAATATGATAGTATGGTAGTACCACAAAATTGTAGTACCAGTCACGTGGAGAATTTGGCTGACATTTCTGGAACGACGGGAATGACTAGGAGTGGCCGGTGTTTCACATCAGAGGAAGTAGAAAAGAGACGTCGAGAAAGTACAGAAAGGCGTAGAAAAGGAAAAGCAAAAGAGGGTGATACGATAGAGGACTCTTTGGAAAAAGAATTCGATACCTCAGATAAGTCCTCCACTAAGGAAGTTGTTACAGAGGATGAAG
The DNA here is from genome assembly GCF_963576675.1 of Euphorbia lathyris. NCBI lineage: Eukaryota > Viridiplantae > Streptophyta > Magnoliopsida > Malpighiales > Euphorbiaceae > Euphorbia > Euphorbia lathyris. Next base: position 5,559,129 of record NC_088911.1, read on the forward strand.
CTTGTGAATTCCTAAAGTTGGTAAAGCAAAGCGAGTACAGAGTGATTGAACAATTGAACCAAATACCAGCTCGCATATCCTTATTGTCATTGATAATGTCGTCAACATCCCATAGAGCAGCTTTACTCAAGATTTTGGACCAGGCATATGTATGCCATGATATATCGGTGGAGAATCTGAATAATATAGTAGGTAATGTGGTAGCATCCAACTATCTCACCTTTACAGATGATGAAATACCGATGGAGGGTACGGGGCACACCAAGGCACTGCATATCTCTGTTAAATGCAAGGATCACGCTATTGCAAGGGTGTTGATTGATAATGGGTCATCCCTCAATATCATGCCCAGATCGACTTTAGCTCGACTGCCCGTGGATAGTTCATACATAAAGCCTAGCAACGTTCTAGTCAGGGCTTTCGATGGAACTAAAAGAGAGGTGATAGGTGATGTGGAGTTGCCAATTCAAATTGGACCAGTGACATTCAACATCGCCTTTCAAGTCATGGACATCACTCACTACAAGAAATGAGGTTGTTTGTGACAATATTTATTGTCACAAACTCCAAAAAAGTTGTCACATAACAATATATGTGACAATAAATAGGTGTCACATGAGTTGTCATGTAAAACTCCGTTGCTAATACTTTTTGACATATGTGACATTTAAATATTGTCACAAAATTTATTATTTTTTTTGTGATAATACGTTTGTTGTCACACTACTTTTAATTGTTACAACTTTAATTGTGAAGGAGAGCTCCAGAATTGGAAAACTTATGATCTTCCTGTAAAAAAGTAATAATAAGCGTTAATTTCTTTAAATTATGCCTAAGGTTTAAAGAATGAAATGTTATCTGGCGCCCTTTTCTTTTTCAATAAAAAGTTATTCAATAAAGTGCAAGTTTTCACACCTACGACCATCTTTCTTGTCTTTTCATATATCTATACCAATATTTATTATTTCTTTTTTTTCTTTCTTCTTCCTTTTATGATGTGTGCATTCAGGAGCAGTGATGAGGTATTTGACAATCATGATAATTATGAACCAATTTGCAATTTTGATAATTCGGTCTATGAAATAGACTCTGAAGGAGAAATCGAGGAAGAAATCCCTACAGAAATTGAAAGGATGTTAGAAGCGGAAAAGAAAACCATGGAACCACAAGATGAGGCCCTAGAAGTAGTAAACTTGGGGACGGAAAAGGAGCCCAGAGAAGTTAAGATAAATGGAACTTTGGACCAAGACATCAAAGAAAGGCTAGCAAGCTTATTAAAGGAATATAAGGATGTGTTCGCATGGTCATATGAAGATATGCCCGGTCTAAATACAGACATTGTGGTACATAAGTTACCGCTAAAACCTGAATCCAAACCGGTGAAACAAAAATTGAGAAAAATGAAGCCGAAAACATTGTTAAAAATAAAGGAGGAGGTGAAAAAGCAATTTGATGCTGGCTTTTTAGCGGTATCTAATTATTCAGAATGGGTTGCAAATGTGGTACCAGTTCCAAAAAAGGATGGAAAGGTAAGGATGTGCGTAGATACATGGATTTGAATCGAGCCAGTCCGAAAGATAACTTTCCGTTACCCCACATTGATGTATTGGTGGATAACACCGCCGGGTACCATATGTTATCCTTGATGGATGGCTACAGCCAGATCTTGATGTATTGATGTATTGGTGGATAACATATGGTACCCGACGGTGTTATCCACCAATACATCAATGTGGGGTAACGGAAAGTTATCTTTCGGACTGGCTCGATTCAAATCCCTGTATCTACGCACATCCTTACCTTTCCATCCTTTTTTGGAACTGGTACCACATTTGCAACCCATTCTGAATAATTAGATACCGCTAAAAAGCCAGCATCAAATTGCTTTTTCACCTCCTCCTTTATTTTTAACAATGTTTCCAGCTTGGATTCAGGTTTTAGCGGTAACTTATGCACCACAATGTCTGTATTTAGACCGGGCATATCTTCATATGACCACGCGAACACATCCTTATATTCCTTTAATAAGCTTTCTAGCCTTTCTTTGATGTCTTGGTCCAAAGTTCCATTTATCTTAACTTCTCTAGGCTCCTTTTCCGTCCCCAAGTTTACTACTTCTGGGGCCTCATCTTGTGGTTCCATGGTTTTCTTTTCCGCTTCTAACATCCTTTCAATTTCTGTAGGGATTTCTTCCTCGATTTCTCCTTCAGAGTCTATTTCATAGACCGAATTATCAAAATTGCAAATTGGTTCATAATTATCATGATTGTCAAATACCTCATCACTGCTCCTGAATGCACACATCATAAAAGGAAGAAGAAAGAAAAAAGAAATAATAAATATTGGTATAGATATATGAAAAGACAAGAAAGATGGTCGTAGGTGTGAAAACTTGCACTTTATTGAATAACTTTTTATTGAAAAAGAAAAGGGCGCCAGATAACATTTCATTCTTTAAACCTTAGGCATAATTTAAAGAAATTAACTCTTATTATTACTTTTTTCCAGGAAGATCATAAGTTTTCCAATTCTGGAGCTCTCCTTCACAAACAGACACCCAGTCACTTGGTCCTGGATCACCCTCGTCTTTCCCTATCACTGAAATGATCATCGTCCCGTCATTTAGCGAGAACCTTCCCTTACTTATGAAAGCACTGCTTATGGGAGGAAACTCCCTTTTATCTTCATTGACCTCCCTATTTTCCAACCTGGCAAGGCGGGCTTCTCTTTTTTGTTGTTGTATCTTCCACCTTTCGTGCCTAGTAGCGTGGTACCCCAATCCTACTCGAAAGTAGTTTGCCAAAGGTTCCAAACAATCAGCCATTCCTTGATTATCCTTTCCTAAACCTCTTTGCGCCTGATAATGGCTTCTTATCATTTCCCTGGCCATTACCATTACTACCTTAGAGTGTCAGGGCATAAAAATTTGCGGCCCTTTAGTAGTATAGGCTGCACTTGCAACCTCGAAGGTTTGAAATGAGCTTTCGATTGACTCTTCGGCGACATCGATGTAAGGTGTCGGAAGGGCATTTGCTTATCAAGATATCCTCCTCCCCAGATACCTCTATTAGCTTTCCATTCACTATGAACTTGATCTTTTGATGTAACGAAGACGGGATTGCTCCTGCAGAATGGATCCAGGGTCTTCCGAGCAACAAACTATATGCGGGAGTGATGTCCATGACTTGAAAGATGATGTTGAATGTCACTGGTCCAATTTGAATTGGCAACTCCACATCACCTATCACCTCTCTTTTAGTTCCATCGAAAGCCCTGACTAGAACGTTGCTAGGCTTTATGTATGAACTATCCACGGGCAGTCGAGCTAAAGTCGATCTGGGCATGATATTGAGGGATGACCCATTATCAATCAACACCCTTGCAACAACGTGATCCTTGCATTTAACAGAGATATGCAGTGCCTTGGTGTGCCCCGTACCCTCCATCGGTATTTCATCATCTGTAAAGGTGAGATAGTTGGATGCTACCACATTACCTACTATATTATTCAGATTCTCCACCGATATATCATGGCATACATATGCCTGGTCCAAAATCTTGAGTAAAGCTGCTCTATGGGATGTTGACGACATTATCAATGACAATAAGGATATACGAGCTGGTATTTGGTTCAATTGTTCAATCACTCTGTACTCGCTTTGCTTTACCAACTTTAGGAATTCACAAGCTTCATCCTCTGTAACAACTTCCTTAGTGGAGAACTTATCTGAGGTATCGAATTCTTTTTCCAAAGAGTCCTCTATCGTATCACCCTCTTTTGCTTTTCCTTTTCTACGCCTTTCTGTACTTTCTCGACATCTCTTTTCTACTTCCTCTGATGTGAAACACCGGCCACTCCTAGTCATTCCTGTTGTTCCAGAAATGTCAGCCAAATTCTCCACGTGACTGGTACTACAATTTTGTGGTACTACCATACTATCATATTTCCAAGGTACTGCCCGTGTACTCTCAAATGGAAAAGAAGTTGGAGCCTGAATGATCAACTTTGTCATGAAAGTAGATTCAAGATCCCCAACGAGAGCTTGTTGCCTTCTATCATAGTTAATCACTATAGGAATCGGCAATGATGATTCCTCCCTTTGCACCATGTTCACACCTGCCACTCTTTGATTCGACGCCTCAAAAATTAACATCTTCGCATCCATGCATTCTTGGACCTTTTGCTTGAACTGACCGCATTCCGCGATTAGGTGTTCCACTTTCTCCGCGTGATAGCTACATGTGGTTCTCCCTTCAGGATGTTCCTCGAGTAGTCCTATTTTGCACATTATGCGGTATAAGTGTTTCATTGGCATCATTATTTCCTCCACTTTGGTCTTGACCAAGCAACAATCATCATTCTTCACCGCATTCACTACCTTTGCATCATGGTTAGGAAGTGGATTCTTATTAACGTCTGGTTTCTGATCTCGGTGATTGAATTTTAACCATCCCGCTTTAACTAGTTGCTGAACTTTTCTCTTAAAAGCAGTGCAATTTTCGATATTATGCCTTGACACTCCCGCATGGTATTCACATTTGGCATTAGCATCGTACCATTTGGGATATGGCGGTGCCATGGGTTCTATAGGACTAATTGACACATGTCTGCTTTGGAGTAGTTGGGGAAGTAGTTCAGCATACGTGATAGGAATTGGATCAATCGGCTCCTGGGGTCTCATGGTCATGGTGTTTTGGGAAAAGTTATTCCCCTGATTTGAAGTATTGTTCCAATTCCTTTGTTGTGAACCCCCTGCAGCGTGTGCAACAGTGAATCATATGTGTCTCTTCCTCTTTCTTTTTCCCTACGATACCCTTCTGGAAAGCATTCTTGTCCGGCGAACTACTCTCTAATTTTCCCTTTCGTATGGCCTGCTCTATTCTTTCTCCCGCTACCGCAAAATCAGAAAAGCTCCCAGTTGTGTTGGCTAACATCATGTTGTAAAAGGGTGGTTTAAGAGTATCCAAAAAGCTAGATATCATTTCCTTATCGGACAAAGGTGGGATCACCTCTGCCGCCTTGTCTCTCCATTTCTGAGCATACTCCTTGAAGGTTTCAGAATCTTTTTTCTCCATGGTCCTCAGATCCTCTCTATTAGGGGCCATATCCATGTTGTGTTTGTATTGCTTTATGAAAGCGTCTGCTAAGTCTTTCCATTTGCGAATATGATCTCGATCAAGTTGGGTATACCACCTTAATGCTGGCCCCTTAAGGCTTTCTTGAAAAATATGCATTAAAAGCTTATCATTGCTGGCATAGGCTGCCATCTTGTTACAGTACATTGTCATATAAGTTTGTGGACAAGAAGCCCCTCTAAACTTCTCAAATTCGGGAGATTTGAATTTGTAGGGTATCACGATATCTGAAACCAGACAAAAGTGTCGTAGCGTCTGTGGTTCCATTGACCCCTTCGATGGCCTTCAACCTTTCTTCCAGCAGACTCCTTTCTGTAACAAACTTTCTCAATTCATCCCTTATCTTTACGTCGTCAAGATCTGGGACGACGGGTGCTTCTTGATGAACCTCCTCATTCCTCGGTATTTCGATAAAAATAGTATCCTTCTTTTTCCCGTGAGAGGAAGACGAGGTCCCAGCGCCGTGTGATTCAGGCGTTTTCTGAGTCTCTGTTGCCGATTTTCCTTTCACAATATCCATTAGTTGAGTCATTTGATCCTTTAGATCTGCGAGCCCAGCCAACTTAGCCACTTGTTCCTTTAACTCTTCCATTTCTTTCCTTATTTCTTCATACGCCTCTTCGTTCATCATTCTTACTCTTGCTCGGGTTTCGTAAAAATGAGCCAGGGGTGACTATATCGTTTTTGGTGAACTGCTGGCGCTAAAAGGAATTGTTAATTAAAATCTTTATTTTCATGATTTATGTATAGCAAGGGGAGAAGAAAAAAATACCAATGACATGCAGACAAATACTTATATGAAGATTACAATACATCAAAACAAGTTTTCCCACACAATATCCAAAATATGACATAACAGATAATATTCAATAAAATCTCGATCGGAATCTTCATTCGTGATTGCCATAGAACTCTAGTTCTCTGATGAGTCCATCGAGATAACATGATAAGTTAACTCCACTAGCATCAGATATCACTAGCTGGTCCTTGAGTTGTGCTAGCTCCTGTGCTATGCATCGAGCTCGTGCCGCAGTTTCCCTGAGAATGGTCATGGCCCTCTTGATTTGTTCCCTTGTCAAGTCTCCTTGTTCTTGATGGAGTTGATCCTGATCATACAGCCGCTGCACATCGTCCCACATGCTATTCAATTGTTGCTGGCTAGACTGATATAAAGCTCTGAGTTCCCGGATCTGGTCTTCATTCTCTCGAAGTTTTCCGGTTGCTTCCTCAACACAAAGTTGGTGTTTAAGAGCTGCCTCATCTCGTTCATGGATCACTAAATCCCTCTCATGAATCGCTGCATTCCTCTCATGGATTACCAAGTTCCTCTCGTGAATTGCCGAGTCTCTTTCATGCTCCACATAAGCTATTCTCCTTTCTAACTCCTATATCCTCATTTCCATTACTCGTTCCTCAAGCGTTTCAAACTCATCAATTGCCATAGGCTGAGCTTCAGCAAACTCATCTAGGTTGGTGGATCGAGGCAGCTCGTTAGATTCAAGGACTTCATCATCTTGCAAATATAGAGTGAGTTCCGTCGCAAACCTTTGGTGCCAGGAAATATACTCTCCGCTAATGCCCCCAGTCTGGTCCCGATTTGTGATAACTTTCAAGTTTTCCCAAGCCTTTATTACGGCATTGACTTTGTCCCTTCTTCCTAGACTTGTGCGATCCCTCTCTACCCTAACCTTTCCCTCTGCTCTTTCTTATTTCCAGCAAAAGAGAAAGCCCCCCGATCATGGTGGTTTCGTGGCGGCTCCCGTTCTTCCTGTCCTTCTCTCTTCCTTTGGACCTAGTCCGACTCTAGTCCGACAAATCCGGTGGCCGCTTTCTTCATTTTTTATTGGTGAAACAGAGCCGATTAATTCCGATCTACCCCGCTTATGGGGGTTTATAGACGGTTCGACACCCTTGGAGAGCGGACAGCCACCGTTCAGCGCCTCCGAAGTACCTAGGGGGTCCGATCTACTAGTGCATGCGGTTTTTTTCCTAAGGTAAAACGCGTTTTTTGTATTTTTTCTGTTTGTGTTTGCTCTTTGCGTCTTTTTTTTGTATTTTTCCGTTTGCTCCTTGTGTCTAGCTAACCTTTTTTGCATTTTTCTAGTCTTCCTTGAACTCGGAATACAGATCTCGTGGGTTTGCTACGGACTTGGGATTTCCTTAAGGTGAATCATGTTTTCCTTGTGCTTTTCCTGCTTGTGTTTACTCTTTTACAATTCCTTAACCTTTTTTGCGTTTTTTTCCCGAGTTCTTGGAACTCGGAATGCAGATCTCGTGGTGATTCGTTTTTTGTTACGGGGCAGAGGACACAGAGATGGTTGCTTGTGTCTTTTTTATTTTTGTTACAAGAAATTCTCGTCCTTTTGCTGGTTTATACCCTATTTTTGTCTATGGTTCTTTGGATTTGGTGTTTATATGAAAGGGTTTGCCCTTTTTTAAGAAGGGCCTTATTCTTTTGGGAGCTAATGTCTGGACTTTTTTAATTCAGGGGCTTAATATATATATAAAAAAAGGTCCTTTTTTTTAAAGTTGGTGTTGCTACTCTTGTTTTGGGGTTTTAGGGTTTTCATTGTAACAAAAAGGTATATCTTTATAAAGTCCCTGCTTTTTATTCATGCTTTTAGGATCCTGTTTTCCACTGTAACAAAAAAAGGTCCATTTTTTCATAATGTTTCTGTTTTTTTTTATTCATGGTTTAGTTAAAGAACCCAGAATGGTGTAAGGAGTGAAAGGAGGAGACTTTAGTGTTTAAACATCCTAAAGGACTCTTTCAGATTTGGAAAATAGGTATATTTTCCAGATCTCTTAAGATCCTTAGCATTTTGAGGCCTCTTGTTTGGTTTCCAAAACCTAGAAACCAGAAAAAGGTCTTTAAATGCCCCCCTTGATGTTTAGGCATTAAAGCTTCCTCCCTTTTTTTTATTAAGGAGATAGATCTGGGACCATTAATGGAAACCTTAATGGTTTTGTCTCTAGAACCTAGAGACAGAACCATTAAGGCTTTAATGGTCAAGGATTTCCACTTTTTGGAAAAAAAAGGATGCATTAATAAATGTCACAAGAAAAGATGAAGTAGGTTGACAAAAGAACAAAAAAAGAAATGGTGTGATGAATGCAGTAATAAATGTAACAGAAAGAGATGAAGTGGGTTGACAAAAGAATAAAAAAGGAAATGGTGATCTTACCTTTTGGAAGATCTGCAAGAGAGAAGAAGCTGCCTCTCTTCTAAATGACCCCCCTTTTTTTGTCTGTCTCCCCCCTTCTTTTGGGTCCACCAGCCTCTTTATATAGGCATATTTTTCAATTATTTAGTATAAAGTGCTTATTAATTAGTGTTAAACTCCATTAATTAGTTTGATGTATTTCAAATATTAATTGATTGTTTATGGGCTTTGGATTTGGATTTGGGCCTCTGGACCCTTATAATTTCTTAAGCTATTTAATAAGATATCATGTTTATTCATGTTTATTATTCTTTCATTAAGTGTTCATCACATAAACATTTAGTATATAGATTTTATTCCGTCTTTAATTACTTAACCAAGAATTCACAACTAAAAATTAATTACTATTTTATAACTTGATTATTTTATATTTTTGCTATAACTCTATTAATACAATTAAACATTATTTCATTCATATTTAATCAAAGAAATAACATTCCTTTAATTAATAATGAACATCCTAATTAATCGATTTAATCTTTATAACATGAATATTTAACCGATTATAGGGATTATATACATAATTTCAGTTTCTTTTTGCAAATATTAATTTATTAAGTAACTATCCATAATAAAAATATCCACGAAATAAATTGGCTTAAACTGGTGAAATCAGAAAAAACATGATAATTTATCCCGGACAAAATGGGTATCTACACTCGCATTGAGCCTTTGTTTTCTTCTAGCGCTTTATCCTTGTTTATGGCACCATAGTAGCAAGCCAAAAGGCTAAAAAGTGAATGAGCGTCACTATCCAAAAAGAAAAAAAAACAGAAAAAAAACAGAAAAAAGAAAAGAGACGAACAAAAGAAGGAGAACCATATCTCCCAAAGTCTTAAAATTAGAACGTCTCAGAAAAATATGTGAATAAAAAACTCAATCACTTCACAATTTGCTAAAGCCATTTTTAACTTTGTTTTTCTAGCGCTAGAACTCCTAACCCTTGTTGTACCTTTAACCCTCTAACCACATTACAACCCCAATTCGAGGCTGTTTTTGATATCATCGGAGTCATATAGCATAGTAGAGGAACTCGGATGAACGTGCAAAATCAACGTAATCCTAAGCAAGAACATAAGCCGAGAGTAAACACTTTAGCCACCAAAATTGTGTGAATTGAGTGAACTACCTATGGTGAGGTGTTTTACTTAGCTATCCCCTTAAGCTCGTTTAATTGAACATGTGTCCTTTTTCTTAAACATATGACCTGTGATAATTGAAATGCGGCTTTTGGATATCGTGTCTCTACTTTGTATTTCCGAATGCATGTAATTACAGATGCTCAAAATTGTGTCAAGCACCTAGTCAAACCAGGAGGTTTTCTAGCTTGCTTGTGATTGCGGGTTTAGTTTTTTAGTTTACTTGGGGACAAGTAAAGTTTTAAGTGCGAGGAGGTTTGATAGGGGTCAACAACTCCTATCTTTGGGTACGGTTTTAGGACGGTTTTTAGCATTATTTCATGAATAAGCGAGCAATTCTCGCATTTATATGCTTTTGTGTGAGTTAGTTAGAAATTGGAAATGTTTTATTTACTTTTCGTTGTTTAGGCTCGTTTTCTGGTTATTTTAGGCAAATATGGCCAAAATAGCATGTATGTTAAAATTCCATTATCTTTTATAGCTAATTGATCCGCCAAAAGTCACACCAAATGGAGTGTCTACTCAAAATGAGCGATTGGCGGGTCAATTTAGCCTCGGAACTAATGTTATTTGGAGTTTTCGTGCATGTGCAGGCTAAAGCAGGAACGAGTTCGGGTGAAAGTCGCATCTCGGGGACCCCCAGCAGTCGCTCGGCGAATTAAGCATCGACAAGCAGCTCAGGCGCTGCTCGGCGAGCTGCTCGGTGAGCTGCCCAGGTGCTGCTCGGCGAGCTGCCAGGCACTGCTCGGGCGAGCTGGCCAGCTCGCCGAGCTGGCGCCTGCTCGGGCGAGCTGGCCTGCGGGAATCAGTCAAAAAACTGATTCTCGGCCCCACAAAGCCACGATTGGCCCCACGACTTCCTATTTGCGAAAGGACACGAATTAGGTCAGAAAGAGGGCCTGAACCGCGTCTATAAATAAGATTTTCCAATTGTAAATTAAACATCTTTTATCTTTGTAATTTTCTTAGCTTTCACCTTGAGAAATCCTCTCCACCTCCTCCATATCCTTCATTCCTCCATTGAAGACACCTCCGAAGCTCCGCTCACCGAGGATTGCTCAAGCTCCATCCTTAAGTCCTAGGAAGACGCCTGCATTGGTAGACAGGTTCCCTGAAAGGGATTTTTCTTCTTTTATATTCTGTCTAGCCTCTGATCCATGTTATGAATCCTAGGCTCATTGTATCTTCGTGACAATACTTTTCATCTTTGATATATATTATAGTTTTGTTTATTCAATTGTTTTATTGCTTTAATCTTTGTCTTACGCTTTGTCTGATTGGTTTAACTCATTCGATAATCCCAAAATTAAGTTGGCACATATTGCGAGCTGAATCTGACCTAGTCAGTGCCTATAGGATTGACGCCCCTATAGAAGATTAAGCCCAAATTGCTGAGCCTTAGAGCTAGTTTCGGCCTTACAAGGGAATCACGAACTAGGGACCTCAGGAGGATAGGTAGGGTTAATCGCCTCGCACACAAGTGACTTAGATTAGGTTTTAATTCCGTTGTCTAAACAATCTATTTTCATTATCATCGTATCCCTTCATGTTCCTTCGGATCATGACATTGGTAAAAGATCACCTAGGAGTAGTTTAACTTAATTAGGGGTAGAGTAACTTAATTAGGCGTAGAATAACTTAGTTAGAATTAGATAACTTAGCTAGGAGTAGTATAATTCAACCTAGGAGTAGATTAACTTAAGCAAAACCAAACTCAAAACCCCCAAAGCCTAGATAACATCTGAAACCAAGTACCTTGATACTTGCAGAAATAAATCCCATGGACGATACCTGGACTTATCCAGAATTTTATTACTTGATAACGACGGGGTACACTTATCCCTTAGTGAGTCTTCTCTGAAGGCGTATCAGGGTGCTGACCAGCCAGTGAGATATCCCCAACGGAAGGTCAGATGTGACTTCTATGGGAAAAATGGGCACACTGTCAAAGTGTCTCGTCATAAGATTAAACATGATGTTTCACCTGCTGAGCCTAACAAACAAGGACCCAAAAAGACTTGGGTACCTAAAGATAACTAGTTATATTGCAGGTAAGCCTGAGGTGTGCTGAGAAGTCAAAGATGTGGTACATTGACAGCGCATGCTCGAGGCATATGACTGGTGATGAAACTCAGTTCATCACACTTGTGCGTAAACGAGGTGGAAGCGTAAGTTTCGGAGACAACAAAAAGGGTAAAATAGTAGGGTCAGGAACCGTTGGTGGTAATCCTACTATTGAGTCAGTCTCCCTAGTCAGTGGACTTAAATATAACTTGCTGAGCGTAGCTCAGCTGTGTGACAACGGCAGAAAAGTTATATTTGATGACACTGGATGTAAAATACTCGAGGGAAAAACAAATAAATTAATTTTAACTGCCCCTCGTGTTGATAATGTCTTTATACTGAATTTGGAAAAGAAATTTTCAAAAAATATATGCTTAGTGTCAAAGGAAGAAAATTCCTGGCTATGGCACATGAGACTTGGTCATGTAAGCATGGACCTCCTGGCCAAATTAGCAAGAACGTCAACGTAATCGTGATTGAAGACGCGGCCTCGCATGTAAGCCCTTTTCCTCCCTTTCTTTATAGAAAGAAAAAGTGACTTCGTTAGTTGAGGGACTGCCAGAACATAAGTTCGAAAAGGATCAATTATGCAATGCTTGTCAGTATGGAAAACAAACTAAAAAATCTTTTCACAGTAAAAACATTGTCTCAACCAAGCGTCCACTAGAGTTGCTACACTTGGATCTCTTCGGACCAGTCCAGCTGCTGAACTTAGGTGGTAGGAGATTTTCCTTGGTCATTGTAGATGACTTTTCTCGGTACACTTGGATCATCTTGCTGAGTAGCAAGGATGAAACCTTTGAGACGTTTTCAACATTAGTAAGAAAACTTGAAAATGATAAAGACCTAAAGTTAGCTCACATCCGAAGTGATAATGGTGGAGAATTCAAAAACCAACAGTTTGTTGAATTCTGTGAAGCCAGCGGCATTGACTATAACTTTTCTGCTCCTAGAACGCCTCAACAGAATGGGGTAGTTGAGAGGAAAAACAGAACCTTGGTTGAAATAGCCAGGACAATGCTGAGTGAGAATAGGCTTCCAAAGTACTTTTGGGGAGAAGCTGTCAACACAGCTTGCTACATACTTAATAGGGCTCTAGTCAGACCTATATTAAAAAAGACCCCCTACGAACTTTGGAAAGGATGAAAACCCAACATTGGATACTTTCGTGCCTTCGGTTGTAAATGTTTCATTCTAAATACTAAAGACAGCCTTGCTAAGTTTGATTCAAAAGCTGATGAAGCTATCTTTTTAGGCTACTCAACAAACAGCAAAGCATATAGAGTTTTCAATAAACGAACTCAGGTCTTAGAATAGTCCGTACACATTGAGTTTGATGAAACTAACCCTGTAGGAAAAGACAATAAGCTAACTGAGGATGATCCATACTCAGCACCTGCTGACCAAGAAATAGCCGCTGAGTCACTACCTCAAGGGCTGACCAAAGGTAAAAGCGAAACTCAAATTGTTTTCACTGACCAATCTATACCTGCAGAGATTGCTGAAACACAACCAGCTCAAGACATCACTCTACCAAAAGAGATCAGAATACTAAGAGGACACTCAGAGAGTGCTATTCTTGATGCTGCTGGAAACACCCTGATGACAAGAAATCAACTCAGGAGATACCTCAGCAACATAGCATTCGTCTCAGTTCTGGAACCAAAGAACTTCTCTGAAGCTGAGCACGATGAGTTCTGGATGGGTGCAATGCAAGAAGAACTTGATCAGTTCAGAAGAAATGAACTATGGGACTTAGTGCCAAACCCAAAAAGCCAGAAGACCATAGGAACAAGATGGGTATTCCGCAACAAGCTAGATGAACAAGGGAACGTAGTCAGGAACAAAGCAAGACTTGTAGCTTAGGGCTATAGTCAGCAAGAAGGTATTGACTACGGTGAGACCTTCGCCCCAGTGGCAAGGCTAGAGGCTATAAGAATTTTAGGTGCATATGCTAGTTACATGAACTTTAAGTGTTAAGCCCAAAATATACCTAAAATATCCTATATAAATACGTTAAATTTACATTGAAATCGTGTTAATTATATTCATTTGGAATACTTTTACGTCTTTATTTACTTCTTTGATGCAAGGTACCTAAATATTTGGTAAAATCCAAATAGGAGCGAAAACGGAGCTAAAATGGAGGAAAAACCTTAAAAACGTACCAAGAATGCATATCAGTCAGAAGGACGCTCAAGGAGGACGAAAAACAGTCGAACGCCATGGAGGAATACTCTCTGTCGCGACTGAGATTCTCAAAATCTCAGTCGCGACTTTCGGAGGCCGGCTTGGGGGAAAAACAAAGTTTCAAGCTCGCCCCTATACTCCCTGTCGCGACTGAGATTTTCAGAATCTCAGTCGCGACAGACAGCCCTCCTGCACACTAAACACATGTTTAAATTCAGAAAAACGCGTATGTTCGTTCGGATAAAAGCAACCCTTCACCAGCAGACACGACCCATCATTTACTACCCTTCACCAACTATAAATAAGTGATCCAATTCAGAAATCAAGGTTGGAAGAAGTTGGGTTAAGTTGAAAAGGTTAGAGAAATTAGAGAGTTGTTATGTTGAGTTTCTGACTCAGAAATGAGTCAGAAAGTTAGATTACATTTCTGTAAACAAACTTGCTATACACAAGTTGTTATTAGATTAGTTATAAAAACAGTATTAGTTTAGTTTTCATTCTGGTAGTAGACGAGATCAGTCTCTATTCCGAAGATCCAGCGAGAAGAATTGACGGCTGAAGCGCATGAGGTTTGACGAACCTACGGAGTTTGAGAGAAAGATTGACAACCCGGATCTCAAAGTTTTCGTTGCAATGCTATCCAAGTTTCTACTTCTCTGTTAACTTGTGAAAATTCACATTTCATTAATGATATACCTTCTTTATTCAATATATTCTTACTGTTGTTATTTTGATGGTGTTCTGACAAAAAAGGAGTTATCTCTTTTCATAGTGATGGAGTTCGTTATGATGTTGGGTATGCGGCCATGAACCGTTGGTTTGGTTTTCCTACTCGGAATTTTTATTCACAGCCAAAGCCTTTTGATTCACACACGGTTTGGAATACTTTAACCGGTTTAGATGTTTTTACTCCAAAGAATACATCTAGTAAGCTAATTAAGGATGATTGTATCTTCTTCTTTCACAAGTTTTTATCATTTTCCTTATTTGGTCGGGTTGAAAGTTCAAAAGTGCAAGTTCGTGATTTGGCTGTGTTTGATGCTATTTTTAAGGGTTTGACAATTGATAGTATTGAGATGATATTTACTAATTTAGTTCGAGCTTCCAAGTCCCGTAATAAGCAAGTGCCTATGGGTAATTTAATTACCGGCATTGTTTTGGGCGCTCGAAGTGAATTAGCGGATTATCAAAATATGCCTCATGTTGGTTTACCTTCATTGGATCTCACGGCACTTCAAAGGGCCAATTTATTGAAGAAAATGGGACCACCCGCTTTTATATCTTATGCGGATCGCACAAGGCGTGTTTTTGCTACCATGGGTAGTGAAGCATCGGGTTCACAAGGTTTAGGTGCCCAAGATGATGATGAGGAGGATGAAGAGGAATTTGATGAAGAAGAAGAGGAGGAGGAGCATGTTGATGTTAATGCCACCGAGCAAGCACATGTGGAACCGAATGAAGAAGTACAAGTTGGATGGCAGCGTGTTTTGCCACAAATGAACGAGCATAACCGTCACATGCATTTTCGGTTAGATGAAGTTGTTGCCACCAATACCGAAATGAGTTTGAGGATAAACACGGTGGATGCCAATATCACTACATTGAGACATGAGCACAAATCTACTCGTCACCGGTTGCTATCTTTCTTCCGACGCCAAGGAGTTGAGACTACGCCTTCACCACCGAGTTCACCTTGATAGGTTTTATCCTTTCCCTCTTTAACTCATTTTCGTTATTATTATTATGTCTTGTTAAATTTGGTACAATATTTTTAATTATGTTTGGTATAATTATTTTTATTATTCTGTTTGAATGTTATCGTACCATCTTTTTAATTCCCATTCGTATGATTTAATTTCGTACTATTTTTCGTGTTTTATCGCTTTTTGCACCAATGAGGACATGGTCCAAATTAAGTGTGGGAGGAGATATTTCATATTCATTTTTAATTTTAAGTATGAATGAATGCCACGAATGAGAATGAATGCTATTTATTTAAGTGTAAATGCATGTTGTTATTCAAGTTTAAGTAAAGTATAATATGCAACATTTTTCAAAAACAAATGCAACATTTTTTATATAAAATGCAACACTTTTCAAAAAACAATAGCAATTTTTCATAGAGCATAAATTTTTGTTAAAGTATATATTTCATATGTTTTCAAACAAGTCAACTTTCAAAATTATGTTAAGCATATTTTAAGGTTATCATTAATATTTTTATACGGGCTATATTTTTACAAATATTTTTACAAATCTCCGATACGATTTTATCAAAAACGTCTCGAGTAAATGTATATAAGTAAAATTTCTTTAGTTTCATATCTCTACTTTATATCATGAATTCATGATAAATATAAATCTTATTTTCAATTTTCAAATTAGGTTTATAGGCATAAATCGAACTAACAAACTTTAGCCTTTTAGCTCGATATGATTTTTCGTCTTACATTAAAAACCAATTGAAGTTTTTAAGGAAACTTTAGCCATAATACATGTTGAATTTCAAGTCAATATAGGATGAATGTGCTATTTTTCTTTCCCAATTTTATTTTTGTAGTAATTAAATCAAGTAGTCGTATTCTTAACTTTTGGCCACGATTGAGACCAACCTTATCACAATCGAGGTATGAAAGAGAAGAACATTAAGTACCGTTTACTTTTGGCCACGATTGCGACCACCCTTATCACGGTCGAGGTATGAAAGGAACGTTAGAAATTGAAGCAAAATTAAACGTGTTTAAAGTTTTAAGTAACGATTGCGTCCACCCATGGCATGGTCGGTACCTCTTAAACGAACACGAAAGCAAATACAATGCGTATAAAGTTACGATCGAGACCACCCTTATCTTGGGCGTAACTAAAGCAAATATATTAAACATAAGTCCTTAATAAATCTATATTTGTAATAGTTTAGGTTTGGGAAAGGAAATTTTGTGCTTAGAAATGCCTTGAGACGAAAGATTCAAAAGCATGCGTGCTTACACCGTCCCGAATACTTCAATATAAAAATTGAAATACAAGACGAATGATATATCTCTTTTATACAAGCTAGTTTGATACTTTGCGTATAAATTTACCATGAAAAGTTTATCTTTCGGTTTAACTAATTCAAAAAGGAATATATGGGTATATGTTCTATTTATAAAGAGATTGATTAAAGAATAAATTCAGTGAAATTTTGCTCGGGACTAGCAAAAGCTTAAGTGTGGGAGTTTGTTAAGCCCAAAATATACCTAAAATATCCTATATAAATACGTTAAATTTACATTGAAATCGTGTTAATTATATTCATTTGGAATACTTTTACGTCTTTATTTACTTCTTTGATGCAAGGTACCTAAATATTTGGTAAAATCCAAATAGGAGCGAAAACGGAGCTAAAATGGAGGAAAAACCTTAAAAACGTACCAAGAATGCATATCAGTCAGAAGGACGCTCAAGGAGGACAAAAAACAGTCGAACGCCAGGGAGGAATACTCTCAGTCGCGACTGAGATTCTCAAAATCTCAGTCGCGACTTTCGGAGGCCGGCTTGGGGGAAAAACAAAGTTTCAAGCTCGCCCCTATACTCCCTATCGCGACTGAGATTTTCAGAATCTCAGTCGCGACAGATAGCCCTCCTGCACACTAAACACATGTTTAAATTCGGAAAAACGCGTCTGTTCGTTCGGATAAAAGCAACCCTTCACCAGCAGACACGACCCATCATTTACAACCCTTCACCAACTATAAATAAGTGATCCAATTCAGAAATCAAGGTTGGAAGAAGTTGGGTTAAGTTGAAAAGGTTAGAGAAATTAGAGAGTTGTTATGTTGAGTTTCTGACTCAGAAATGAGTCAGAAAGTTAGATTACATTTCTGTAAACAAACTTGCTATACACAAGTTGTTATTAGATTAGTTATAAAAACAGTATTAGTTTAGTTTTCATTCTGGTAGTAGACGAGATCAGTCTCTATTCCGAAGATCCAGCGAGAAGAATTGACGGCTGAAGCGCATGAGGTTTGACGAACCTACGGAGTTTGAGAGAAAGATTGACAACCCGGATCTCAAAGTTTTCGTTGCAATGCTATCCAAGTTTCTACTTCTCTGTTAACTTGTGAAAATTCACATTTCATTAATGATATACCTTCTTTATTCAATATATTCTTACTGTTGTTATTTTGATGGTGTTCTGACAAAAAAGGAGTTATCTCTTTTCATAGTGATGGAGTTCGTTATGATGTTGGGTATGCGGCCATGAACCGTTGGTTTGGTTTTCCTACTCGGAATTTTTATTCACAGCCAAAGCCTTTTGATTCACACACGGTTTGGAATACTTTAACCGATTTAGATGTTTTTACTCCAAAGAATACATCTAGTAAGCTAATTAAGGATGATTGTATCTTCTTCTTTCACAAGTTTTTATCATTTTCCTTATTTGGTCGGGTTGAAAGTTCAAAAGTGCAAGTTCGTGATTTGGCTGTGTTTGATGCTATTTTTAAGGGTTTGACAATTGATAGTATTGAGATGATATTTACTAATTTAGTTCGAGCTTCCAAGTCCCGTAATAAGCAAGTGCCTATGGGTAATTTAATTACCGGCATTGTTTTGGGCGCTCGAAGTGAATTAGCGGATTATCAAAATATGCCTCATGTTGGTTTACCTTCATTGGATCTCACGGCACTTCAAAGGGCCAATTTATTGAAGAAAATGGGACCACCCGCTTTTATATCTTATGCGGATCGCACAAGGCGTGTTTTTGCTACCATGGGTAGTGAAGCATCGGGTTCACAAGGTTTAGGTGCCCAAGATGATGATGAGGAGGATGAAGAGGAATTTGATGAAGAAGAAGAGGAGGAGCATGTTGATGTTAATGCCACCGAGCAAGCACATGTGGAACCGAATGAAGAAGTACAAGTTGGATGGCAGCGTGTTTTGCCACAAATGAACGAGCATAACCGTCACATGCATTTTCGGTTAGATGAAGTTGTTGCCACCAATACCGAAATGAGTTTGAGGATAAACACGGTGGATGCCAATATCACTACATTCAGACGTGAGCACAAATCAACTCGTCACCGGTTGCTATCTTTCTTCCGACGCCAAGGAGTTGAGACTACGCCTTCACCACCGAGTTCACCTTGATAGGTTTTATCCTTTCCCTCTTTAACTCATTTTCGTTATTATTATTATGTCTTGTTAAATTTGGTACAATATTTTTAATTATGTTTGGTATAATTATTTTTATTATTCTGTTTGAATGTTATCGTACCATCTTTTTAATTCCCATTCGTATGATTTAATTTCGTACTATTTTTCGTGTTTTATCGCTTTTTGCACCAATGAGGACATGGTCCAAATTAAGTGTGGGAGGAGATATTTCATATTCATTTTTAATTTTAAGTATGAATGAATGCCACGAATGAGAATGAATGCTATTTATTTAAGTGTAAATGCATGTTGTTATTCAAGTTTAAGTAAAGTATATAATGCAACATTTTTCAAAAACAAATGCAACATTTTTTATATAAAATGCAACACTTTTCAAAAAACAATAGCAATTTTTCATAGAGCATAAATTTTTGTTAAAGTATATATTTCATATGTTTTCAAACAAGTCAACTTTCAAAATTATGTTAAGCATATTTTAAGGTTATCATTAATATTTTTATACGGGCTATATTTTTACAAATATTTTTACAAATCTCCGATACGATTTTATCAAAAACGTCTCGAGTAAATGTATATAAGTAAAATTTCTTTAGTTTCATATCTCTACTTTATATCATGAATTCATGATAAATATAAATCTTATTTTCAATTTTCAAATTAGGTTTATAGGCATAAATCGAACTAACAAACTTTAGCCTTTTAGCTCGATATGATTTTTCGTCTTACATTAAAAACCAATTGAAGTTTTTAAGGAAACTTTAGCCATAATACATGTTGAATTTCAAGTCAATATAGGATGAATGTGCTATCTTTCTTTCCCAATTTTATTTTTGTAGTAATTAAATCAAGTAGTCGTATTCTTAACTTTTGGCCACGATTGAGACCAACCTTATCACAATCGAGGTATGAAAGAGAAGAACATTAAGTACCGTTTACTTTTGGCCACGATTGCGACCACCCTTATCACGGTCGAGGTATGAAAGGAACGTTAGAAATTGAAGCAAAATTAAACGTGTTTAAAGTTTTAAGTAACGATTGCGTCCACCCATGGCATGGTCGGTACCTCTTAAACGAACACGAAAGCAAATACAATGCGTATAAAGTTACGATCGAGACCACCCTTATCTTGGGCGTAACTAAAGCAAATATATTAAACATAAGTCCTTAATAAATCTATATTTGTAATAGTTTAGGTTTGGGAAAGGAAATTTTGTGCTTAGAAATGCCTTGAGACGAAAGATTCAAAAGCATGCGTGCTTACACCGTCCCGAATACTTCAATATAAAAATTGAAATACAAGACGAATGATATATCTCTTTTATACAAGCTAGTTTGATACTTTGCGTATAAATTTACCATGAAAAGTTTATCTTTCGGTTTAACTAATTCAAAAAGGAATATATGGGTATATGTTCTATTTATAAAGAGATTGATTAAAGAATAAATTCAGTGAAATTTTGCTCGGGACTAGCAAAAGCTTAAGTGTGGGAGTTTGTTAAGCCCAAAATATACCTAAAATATCCTATATAAATACGTTAAATTTACATTGAAATCGTGTTAATTATATTCATTTGGAATACTTTTACGTCTTTATTTACTTCTTTGATGCAAGGTACCTAAATATTTGGTAAAATCCAAATAGGAGCGAAAACGGAGCTAAAATGGAGGAAAAACCTTAAAAACGTACCAAGAATGCATATCAGTCAGAAGGACGCTCAAGGAGGACAAAAAACAGTCGAACGCCAGGGAGGAATACTCTCAGTCGCGACTGAGATTCTCAAAATCTCAGTCGCGACTTTCGGAGGCCGGCTTGGGGGAAAAACAAAGTTTCAAGCTCGCCCCTATACTCCCTATCGCGACTGAGATTTTCAGAATCTCAGTCGCGACAGATAGCCCTCCTGCACACTAAACACATGTTTAAATTCGGAAAAACGCGTCTGTTCGTTCGGATAAAAGCAACCCTTCACCAGCAGACACGACCCATCATTTACAACCCTTCACCAACTATAAATAAGTGATCCAATTCAGAAATCAAGGTTGGAAGAAGTTGGGTTAAGTTGAAAAGGTTAGAGAAATTAGAGAGTTGTTATGTTGAGTTTCTGACTCAGAAATGAGTCAGAAAGTTAGATTACATTTCTGTAAACAAACTTGCTATACACAAGTTGTTATTAGATTAGTTATAAAAACAGTATTAGTTTAGTTTTCATTCTGGTAGTAGACGAGATCAGTCTCTATTCCGAAGATCCAGCGAGAAGAATTGACGGCTGAAGCGCATGAGGTTTGACGAACCTACGGAGTTTGAGAGAAAGATTGACAACCCGGATCTCAAAGTTTTCGTTGCAATGCTATCCAAGTTTCTACTTCTCTGTTAACTTGTGAAAATTCACATTTCATTAATGATATACCTTCTTTATTCAATATATTCTTACTGTTGTTATTTTGATGGTGTTCTGACAAAAAAGGAGTTATCTCTTTTCATAGTGATGGAGTTCGTTATGATGTTGGGTATGCGGCCATGAACCGTTGGTTTGGTTTTCCTACTCGGAATTTTTATTCACAGCCAAAGCCTTTTGATTCACACACGGTTTGGAATACTTTAACCGATTTAGATGTTTTTACTCCAAAGAATACATCTAGTAAGCTAATTAAGGATGATTGTATCTTCTTCTTTCACAAGTTTTTATCATTTTCCTTATTTGGTCGGGTTGAAAGTTCAAAAGTGCAAGTTCGTGATTTGGCTGTGTTTGATGCTATTTTTAAGGGTTTGACAATTGATAGTATTGAGATGATATTTACTAATTTAGTTCGAGCTTCCAAGTCCCGTAATAAGCAAGTGCCTATGGGTAATTTAATTACCGGCATTGTTTTGGGCGCTCGAAGTGAATTAGCGGATTATCAAAATATGCCTCATGTTGGTTTACCTTCATTGGATCTCACGGCACTTCAAAGGGCCAATTTATTGAAGAAAATGGGACCACCCGCTTTTATATCTTATGCGGATCGCACAAGGCGTGTTTTTGCTACCATGGGTAGTGAAGCATCGGGTTCACAAGGTTTAGGTGCCCAAGATGATGATGAGGAGGATGAAGAGGAATTTGATGAAGAAGAAGAGGAGGAGCATGTTGATGTTAATGCCACCGAGCAAGCACATGTGGAACCGAATGAAGAAGTACAAGTTGGATGGCAGCGTGTTTTGCCACAAATGAACGAGCATAACCGTCACATGCATTTTCGGTTAGATGAAGTTGTTGCCACCAATACCGAAATGAGTTTGAGGATAAACACGGTGGATGCCAATATCACTACATTCAGACGTGAGCACAAATCAACTCGTCACCGGTTGCTATCTTTCTTCCGACGCCAAGGAGTTGAGACTACGCCTTCACCACCGAGTTCACCTTGATAGGTTTTATCCTTTCCCTCTTTAACTCATTTTCGTTATTATTATTATGTCTTGTTAAATTTGGTACAATATTTTTAATTATGTTTGGTATAATTATTTTTATTATTCTGTTTGAATGTTATCGTACCATCTTTTTAATTCCCATTCGTATGATTTAATTTCGTACTATTTTTCGTGTTTTATCGCTTTTTGCACCAATGAGGACATGGTCCAAATTAAGTGTGGGAGGAGATATTTCATATTCATTTTTAATTTTAAGTATGAATGAATGCCACGAATGAGAATGAATGCTATTTATTTAAGTGTAAATGCATGTTGTTATTCAAGTTTAAGTAAAGTATAATATGCAACATTTTTCAAAAACAAATGCAACATTTTTTATATAAAATGCAACACTTTTCAAAAAACAATAGCAATTTTTCATAGAGCATAAATTTTTGTTAAAGTATATATTTCATATGTTTTCAAACAAGTCAACTTTCAAAATTATGTTAAGCATATTTTAAGGTTATCATTAATATTTTTATACGGGCTATATTTTTACAAATATTTTTACAAATCTCCGATACGATTTTATCAAAAACGTCTCGAGTAAATGTATATAAGTAAAATTTCTTTAGTTTCATATCTCTACTTTATATCATGAATTCATGATAAATATAAATCTTATTTTCAATTTTCAAATTAGGTTTATAGGCATAAATCGAACTAACAAACTTTAGCCTTTTAGCTCGATATGATTTTTCGTCTTACATTAAAAACCAATTGAAGTTTTTAAGGAAACTTTAGCCATAATACATGTTGAATTTCAAGTCAATATAGGATGAATGTGCTATTTTTCTTTCCCAATTTTATTTTTGTAGTAATTAAATCAAGTAGTCGTATTCTTAACTTTTGGCCACGATTGAGACCAACCTTATCACAATCGAGGTATGAAAGAGAAGAACATTAAGTACCGTTTACTTTTGGCCACGATTGCGACCACCCTTATCACGGTCGAGGTATGAAAGGAACGTTAGAAATTGAAGCAAAATTAAACGTGTTTAAAGTTTTAAGTAACGATTGCGTCCACCCATGGCATGGTCGGTACCTCTTAAACGAACACGAAAGCAAATACAATGCGTATAAAGTTACGATCGAGACCACCCTTATCTTGGGCGTAACTAAAGCAAATATATTAAACATAAGTCCTTAATAAATCTATATTTGTAATAGTTTAGGTTTGGGAAAGGAAATTTTGTGCTTAGAAATGCCTTGAGACGAAAGATTCAAAAGCATGCGTGCTTACACCGTCCCGAATACTTCAATATAAAAATTGAAATACAAGACGAATGATATATCTCTTTTATACAAGCTAGTTTGATACTTTGCGTATAAATTTACCATGAAAAGTTTATCTTTCGGTTTAACTAATTCAAAAAGGAATATATGGGTATATGTTCTATTTATAAAGAGATTGATTAAAGAATAAATTCAGTGAAATTTTGCTCGGGACTAGCAAAAGCTTAAGTGTGGGAGTTTGTTAAGCCCAAAATATACCTAAAATATCCTATATAAATACGTTAAATTTACATTGAAATCGTGTTAATTATATTCATTTGGAATACTTTTACGTCTTTATTTACTTCTTTGATGCAAGGTACCTAAATATTTGGTAAAATCCAAATAGGAGCGAAAACGGAGCTAAAATGGAGGAAAAACCTTAAAAACGTACCAAGAATGCATATCAGTCAGAAGGACGCTCAAGGAGGACAAAAAACAGTCGAACGCCAGGGAGGAATACTCTCAGTCGCGACTGAGATTCTCAAAATCTCAGTCGCGACTTTCGGAGGCCGGCTTGGGGGAAAAACAAAGTTTCAAGCTCGCCCCTATACTCCCTATCGCGACTGAGATTTTCAGAATCTCAGTCGCGACAGATAGCCCTCCTGCACACTAAACACATGTTTAAATTCGGAAAAACGCGTCTGTTCGTTCGGATAAAAGCAACCCTTCACCAGCAGACACGACCCATCATTTACAACCCTTCACCAACTATAAATAAGTGATCCAATTCAGAAATCAAGGTTGGAAGAAGTTGGGTTAAGTTGAAAAGGTTAGAGAAATTAGAGAGTTGTTATGTTGAGTTTCTGACTCAGAAATGAGTCAGAAAGTTAGATTACATTTCTGTAAACAAACTTGCTATACACAAGTTGTTATTAGATTAGTTATAAAAACAGTATTAGTTTAGTTTTCATTCTGGTAGTAGACGAGATCAGTCTCTATTTCGAAGATCCAGCGAGAAGAATTGACGGCTGAAGCGCATGAGGTTTGACGAACCTACGGAGTTTGAGAGAAAGATTGACAACCCGGATCTCAAAGTTTTCGTTGCAATGCTATCCAAGTTTCTACTTCTCTGTTAACTTGTGAAAATTCACATTTCATTAATGATATACCTTCTTTATTCAATATATTCTTACTGTTGTTATTTTGATGTTGTTCTGACAAAATGATTTTCAAAATGATATATTGGTGTTTTTATTAAAACGTTCTATTCCATCTTATTCACATAAGAACTTTGTTGAACACTTAACAAATTTAGTTTTTATGGATGACATGATCGCTGATCGCGGCTTATCAGAAGTAAAATACTAGTTTGATTAAGGTAGGAATCATCTCAAGATCAGGGGGATTTCTACGGTTCAAAGCCTTTTAATTGAGTAAATTGATATATTGTTTCATGTCCATAATCTCACAAAGTTAAAGTTGTTTACTTTGCTTTATGAAAATAAAGATCTATTTTATTCCAATTACGGAAGTATCTGTTTTGTAATCAAAATTCCAAAACGGAATTGTTCTCTAAACTTGATATAATCTTTCTATCTAATCCTAATTTACCAAAACCTATTTTATCAATTAAACGTATTTCTTTTATTAACCCTAAACACGTGATTAAAACCGAATTAAATAAAGTTTTAGTTAAAAAGCGTTCCCTGTGGGTTCGATATCTTTTATTACTACAAGCGTATACCGTGCACTTGCGGAAATCGCTCAACAAGTTTTTGGCGCCGTTGCCGAGGAACGCCAAATTTTTAACAAAAAAAATTATATTTTTCGTGTTTTATTCCGAACCTTGGTTAACAATATATTTATTTATCTTTACAGTATTTTATTTTTGAGGATGGTCACTAAGACTAAATCCTTGTTATTATTTAACGTTTGCATTTAGATGTTTGCAGATTAACAGAAAAAAATCCAAGTTTCTCAAAAGATAAACTGGAGATTTGATCATCAATATAAATTCACAGAAGGAGTCTACAGAAAAGAAATTTGGCCGACAGATACATCAGAAGGAAAAGAAAATTTTGTGAAACAGGATGTCAGACGTGACAGATGATTTTTCCAGAAAATTTACCTCTTTCCAAAACACATTTACCTCTTTTCTATACACTATCCCTTCACCAAAACATCATTTCTCTTTGTAAACAAATTATTCAAATCCTACATTACATCCAAATAATTTCTTCTTTTATCATATCATTTGCTTAAACACCTACATTTATCTCTCTAAGAAACGGCCGATTAACTCTTCTCAGACAGATATATCAGAAAGTAGGAATGGGGAATACAGTCAATGAAATTATCTTATCCGTCAGGAAGGAATTGTATACTTTTGATATAGTTTTGAAAGTTTCGGTTCATGTGCGTAGTTCCAGTTCGTGCACAAAACTAGAAGTTCGGGCATTCAACCGCAATCAGTAGATCCTTGAATTGAGAAAACGCTAAAAAAGCGAAAAAAAAACAAAAAAAAAGGAAAAAAAAGAGAAAAAAATAATTTAATTTCAAGTTGGGGGTACATTTCTACTTTCTCTTATTCCCACTTGAAATTATTCACAGGTAAGTAAACAGAACCATTATTTAGAACCGGTCTAGGTAAATGACTCTGTGCATAATTCTCCTTGAGAATTCTTAAGGATGATCACCTTTTTAGTTTTTAATATTTCATATTCTAATTTTTACATTTTATTTTAGTTTAATTTTTATATTCATCTTTAGTTTAGCAATAATGATTAGATTAGAAATAAAAAATTCCATTGAAAGATATTGAAAATATGCTATGTATCTTAAATATTTGTACTTAATGAGAAAAGTGTCTTTTGATTTAAAGAAATCTCAATTGAATTAAAATCACACATAATTTAAGTTTCTGATTGTATAGAGATTTTTAAAACAAATCTCTACAGTGATTTTTTATTTGACGTTTTTGAACTTACTGAGAATTTTTAATTCCTAATTAAGATTTTAAAATTCTCTATAGAACTAGGGAGGACCAATGCAAAGCATTCCTTACCAATGGGCAAGACGTGTCGCGATCGATATTCCAATTTCTCGACCATGACACGCATAATTTTCAATAAGATGTCTTTTGTTCTATGAAAATTAATTTATTTAGTTTTCATATTTTTAATTTTTAGTTTTTCTTATCTTATGTTCATGATTTTTATTTTTCTTTTTAATTTATATATTTTTATTTTTCTTTTTATTTTCATTTTTATTTTGTGTACAAATAGTTTGTCAACATTAAAATTTTAATCTAGTCATGTTTTGAAAATGATTTCATTAAGTGTTAAGTGATCTTGAGGAATTACAAAATGCAGAAATCTCAGTTGAGATTTTCCATGTTTCAGTATTTGGAAATCTCAGTTGAGATTCCGAAAATCTCAGTTGAGATTTTCTGTCTTTTTTGCAATTGAAATAACTGTAAGGGATTACAGTCTTCTTTCTTTAAAATTTCTGTCAGTTGAATCAAAGAGGTATCACGTTGGCACCTTTTTCTTTTTTACAGACACAACCTTTCACTTAAATGTCTTATATTCCTGTAGGATCAGACTTATTCCATTTCATTTCATCTTCCTGAATTTCTTTCTCAAATTCTCAATCCTACAGACATCATTTTCTTGTCTCTCACAAACATGACTACGTCTTTGAAAAATGTTCGAAAACACACTTCTGCTCATAGCAAGCGTGTTGACATTTCTTCACGCTATGGAGCATGGTTTCCAATCTACAATAATGATGAGGGGAAACGTTATTTATAGTTTAGATATGCACAATTTTGTGGAATGCTGTCTATGAGTTCCTGAACGAAGAACTCGGGATAAGCGATGACATGAATCGCTATCTGACAAACTTAGGATTGGCCAAGTTTGCATCAATGAAGTTTCCTATTATTGGAAACTGGGTATTAGAGTTTTTGTCTACTATTCGGTTCGTCAATAAGAGGCGTGTTCGTCTCAGTGTTCGTTGTGAAGGGAAGATATTCACTTTTGGATATCCTGAACTTCATACTTGGTTTGATTTCCCACCACGGGACACCACTTCATATCATCCTGGCAGAGATATGACTTATACTGATATCTGGAGAATGTTGACAGGATTTTGGAGACTCAATCCAAGTCTTGCCTACAATAAATCAATAAATTCTAAACTTCATGCTGTATCTACATAAATTCCTCTGTCATAGTCTTTTTGGTCGAGTCAGTAGCAATATTGTGAAAGATACTGATCTCTATGTGTTGGGCGACATTTTCCAAGGCAACTCAGTGAACTCCTCGAAGATTCTAATGGAAGGGTTAGTTGCTGCTTCCCGTTCGAAGAACAGGAAGATTGGGTTCGCCAACATCATTTGTGGAATAATTTTAGGAGCCAATGGAACCATTTCTGTCCCTTGGACTGATACGGAACCATTCCCTATTCTAGACTACGAGTTCTTGGAGAACGAGGGGTTTGTCAAACGAGTTTTTCGTTCTGGTCCAACATTCCTTTCTGCACCAGAGAGGCAAGTCTTCATTCAAACGAAGATTAACAGGGCCAATGCACGTCGTTTGTCAACTACTTAGGGATATAATTTGAGTTTCTGTTTTGTTTTCTTATATATATAAGTGTTTATATTTTTGTGTTTATATGTGAAAGATGTTTTTTATGTAATATATAATAAGGTATTGTTTATATTTTAGATTATAATAAATAAAAGTGCATTAATTCTTTAGTTTATTTCTTTTATTTAAGGAACAACCCTTGGGTTTCCTTTAATTTAATGTTTCAGTTTTGTTTATCTCAGTTTCAGGGATTAATATTCACATTAACGTCACTTAATTCTAAGAGGAATTGGGTTAGAAGTGTTAAAATCATCAACAACAGTCCCAATTTTACCCAGCATTTCCAAAATCTCAGTTGAGATTTCGAGTTCTCAGTTGAGACAGCAAGAGGACAACTTTCAGCAAAATTTCGACCCCCCCTACGTACTTGCTGTCGTGACTGAGATTTTGAAAATCTCAGTCGCGACTTGCGCCTTACAGTCACGGGATTTGGGCGAAATTTTGGTTCTTTTCCTATTCCTACACTAATTACTTACCTATTCATCTATCCTAATCAATACCTATTACTTACACCTATTTAAATCACCTAGTTTTACACCAATCACTCATCTTTTCTCTTCCAAATACCAAGATTCACTCATCTTCCCCATAAATCTTTACCCTATTCATCTTCTTCTTCCCTAAATCACCACCATTATCTTTTACTTTTCCTTTCATCCTTTCATATTTTCTTCATCTCATTCACCCAAATTTCAAATATGCCTAGACAAAAGACCGTTGCTAACAAAGCTAAGGCCACCGAGATCACTAGATTACGGGTTCAATATGGAGCACCGTTCGATATTACGACGGAAGCCGAAGGACGCAAATATCGCCGATTTTCTAATATCCAAATAGAGTTCGTCGACATGATTTTTCTTGACACCGATACGGTAAACACACTTTCTTTTGCCGAGCGTATTGATGAATTTCTTTCCGTTCTTGGTTGGAAACGATTTGCTAGTATGCGTTTTTCTAGTCTTAAATCGCATATTATTGAGTTTTTGGTTACTCTAACCTATGACAACAAGAAAGGAGTTATCTCTTTTCGTAGTGATGGAGTTCGTTATGATGTTGGGTATGCGGCCATGAACCGTTGGTTTGGTTTTCCTACTCGGAATTTTTATTCACAGCCAAAGCCTTTTGATTCACACACGGTTTGGAATACTTTAACCGGTTTAGATGTTTTTACTCCAAAGAATACATCTAGTAAGCTAATTAAGGATGATTGTATCTTCTTCTTTCACAAGTTTTTATCATTTTCCTTATTTGGTCGGGTTGAAAGTTCAAAAGTGCAAGTTCGTGATTTGGCTGTGTTTGATGCTATTTTTAAGGGTTTGACAATTGATAGTATTGAGATGATATTTACTAATTTAGTTCGAGCTTCCAAGTCCCGTAATAAGCAAGTGCCTATGGGTAATTTAATTACCGGCATTGTTTTGGGCGCTCGAAGTGAATTAGCGGATTATCAAAATATGCCTCATGTTGGTTTACCTTCATTGGATCTCACGGCACTTCAAAGGGCCAATTTATTGAAGAAAATGGGACCACCCGCTTTTATATCTTATGCGGATCGCACAAGGCGTGTTTTTGCTACCATGGGTAGTGAAGCATCGGGTTCACAAGGTTTAGGTGCCCAAGATGATGATGAGGAGGATGAAGAGGAATTTGATGAAGAAGAAGAGGAGGAGCATGTTGATGTTAATGCCACCGAGCAAGCACATGTGGAACCGAATGAAGAAGTACAAGTTGGATGGCAGCGTGTTTTGCCACAAATGAACGAGCATAACCGTCACATGCATTTTCGGTTAGATGAAGTTGTTGCCACCAATACCGAAATGAGTTTGAGGATAAACACGGTGGATGCCAATATCACTACATTCAGACGTGAGCACAAATCTACTCGTCACCGGTTGCTATCTTTCTTCCGACGCCAAGGAGTTGAGACTACGCCTTCACCACCGAGTTCACCTTGATAGGTTTTATCCTTTCCCTCTTTAACTCATTTTCGTTATTATTATTATGTCTTGTTAAATTTGGTACAATATTTTTAATTATGTTTGGTATAATTATTTTTATTATTCTATTTGAATGTTATCGTACCATCTTTTTAATTCCCATTCGTATGATTTAATTTCATACTATTTTTCGTGTTTTATCGCTTTTTGCACCAATGAGGACATGGTCCAAATTAAGTGTGGGAGGAGATATTTCATATTCATTTTTAATTTTAAGTATGAATGAATGCCACGAATGAGAATGAATGCTATTTATTTAAGTGTAAATGCATGTTGTTATTCAAGTTTAAGTAAAGTATAATATGCAACATTTTTCAAAAACAAATGCAACATTTTTTATATAAAATGCAACACTTTTCAAAAAACAATAGCAATTTTTCATAGAGCATAAATTTTTGTTAAAGTATATATTTCATATGTTTTCAAACAAGTCAACTTTCAAAATTATGTTAAGCATATTTTAAGGTTATCATTAATATTTTTATACGGGCTATATTTTTACAAATATTTTTACAAATCTCCGATACGATTTTATCAAAAACGTCTCGAGTAAATGTATATAAGTAAAATTTCTTTAGTTTCATATCTCTACTTTATATCATGAATTCATGATAAATATAAATCTTATTTTCAATTTTCAAATTAGGTTTATAGGCATAAATCGAACTAACAAACTTTAGCCTTTTAGCTCGATATGATTTTTCGTCTTACATTAAAAACCAATTGAAGTTTTTAAGGAAACTTTAGCCATAATACATGTTGAATTTCAAGTCAATATAGGATGAATGTGCTATTTTTCTTTCCCAATTTTATTTTTGTAGTAATTAAATCAAGTAGTCGTATTCTTAACTTTTGGCCACGATTGAGACCAACCTTATCACAATCGAGGTATGAAAGAGAAGAACATTAAGTACCGTTTACTTTTGGCCACGATTGCGACCACCCTTATCACGGTCGAGGTATGAAAGGAACGTTAGAAATTGAAGCAAAATTAAACGTGTTTAAAGTTTTAAGTAACGATTGCGTCCACCCATGGCATGGTCGGTACCTCTTAAACGAACACGAAAGCAAATACAATGCGTATAAAGTTACGATCGAGACCACCCTTATCTTGGGCGTAACTAAAGCAAATATATTAAACATAAGTCCTTAATAAATCTATATTTGTAATAGTTTAGGTTTGGGAAAGGAAATTTTGTGCTTAGAAATGCCTTGAGACGAAAGATTCAAAAGCATGCGTGCTTACACCGTCCCGAATACTTCAATATAAAAATTGAAATACAAGACGAATGATATATCTCTTTTATACAAGCTAGTTTGATACTTTGCGTATAAATTTACCATGAAAAGTTTATCTTTCGGTTTAACTAATTCAAAAAGGAATATATGGGTATATGTTCTATTTATAAAGAGATTGATTAAAGAATAAATTCAGTGAAATTTTGCTCGGGACTAGCAAAAGCTTAAGTGTGGGAGTTTGTTAAGCCCAAAATATACCTAAAATATCCTATATAAATACGTTAAATTTACATTGAAATCGTGTTAATTACATTCATTTGGAATACTTTTACGTCTTTATTTACTTCTTTGATGCAAGGTACCTAAATATTTGGTAAAATCCAAATAGGAGCGAAAACGGAGCTAAAATGGAGGAAAAACCTTAAAAACGTACCAAGAATGCATATCAGTCAGAAGGACGCTCAAGGAGGACAAAAAACAGTCGAACGCCAGGGAGGAATACTCTCAGTCGCGACTTTCGAAGCCCGGCTTGGGGGAAAAACAAAGTTTCAAGCTCGCCCCTATACTCCCTATCGCGACTGAGATTTTCAGAATCTCAGTCGCGACAGATAGCCCTCCTGCACACTAAACACATGTTTAAATTCGGAAAAACGCGTCTGTTCGTTCGGATAAAAGCAACCCTTCACCAGCAGACACGACCCATCATTTACAACCCTTCACCAACTATAAATAAGTGATCCAATT
Organism: Euphorbia lathyris; assembly: GCF_963576675.1. Classification (NCBI taxonomy): domain Eukaryota; kingdom Viridiplantae; phylum Streptophyta; class Magnoliopsida; order Malpighiales; family Euphorbiaceae; genus Euphorbia; species Euphorbia lathyris. The sequence continues at coordinate 5,591,334 of NC_088911.1, forward strand.
CAGAAATCAAGGTTGGAAGAAGTTGGGTTAAGTTGAAAAGGTTAGAGAAATTAGAGAGTTGTTATGTTGAGTTTCTGACTCAGAAATGAGTCAGAAAGTTAGATTACATTTCTGTAAACAAACTTGCTATACACAAGTTGTTATTAGATTAGTTATAAAAACAGTATTAGTTTAGTTTTCATTCTGGTAGTAGACGAGATCAGTCTCTATTCCGAAGATCCAGCGAGAAGAATTGACGGCTGAAGCGCATGAGGTTTGACGAACCTACGGAGTTTGAGAGAAAGATTGACAACCCGGATCTCAAAGTTTTCGTTGCAATGCTATCCAAGTTTCTACTTCTCTGTTAACTTGTGAAAATTCACATTTCATTAATGATATACCTTCTTTATTCAATATATTCTTACTGTTGTTATTTTGATGTTGTTCTGACAAAATGATTTTCAAAATGATATATTGGTGTTTTTATTAAAACGTTCTATTCCATCTTATTCACATAAGAACTTTGTTGAACACTTAACAAATTTAGTTTTTATGGATGACATGATCGCTGATCGCGGCTTATCAGAAGTAAAATACTAGTTTGATTAAGGTAGGAATCATCTCAAGATCAGGGGGATTTCTACGGTTCAAAGCCTTTTAATTGAGTAAATTGATATATTGTTTCATGTCCATAATCTCACAAAGTTAAAGTTGTTTACTTTGCTTTATGAAAATAAAGATCTATTTTATTCCAATTACGGAAGTATCTGTTTTGTAATCAAAATTCCAAAACGGAATTGTTCTCTAAACTTGATATAATCTTTCTATCTAATCCTAATTTACCAAAACCTATTTTATCAATTAAACGTATTTCTTTTATTAACCCTAAACACGTGATTAAAACCGAATTAAATAAAGTTTTAGTTAAAAAGCGTTCCCTGTGGGTTCGATATCTTTTATTACTACAAGCGTATACCGTGCACTTGCGGAAATCGCTCAACAAGTTTTTGGCGCCGTTGCCGAGGAACGCCAAATTTTTAACAAAAAAAATTATATTTTTCGTGTTTTATTCCGAACCTTGGTTAACAATATATTTATTTATCTTTACAGTATTTTATTTTTGAGGATGGTCACTAAGACTAAATCCTTGTTATTATTTAACGTTTGCATTTAGATGTTTGCAGATTAACAGAAAAAAAATCCAAGTTTCTCAAAAGATAAACTGGAGATTTGATCATCAATATAAATTCACAGAAGGAGTCTACAGAAAAGAAATTTGGCCGACAGATACATCAGAAGGAAAAGAAAATTTTGTGAAACAGGATGTCAGACGTGACAGATGATTTTTCCAGAAAATTTACCTCTTTCCAAAACACATTTACCTCTTTTCTATACACTATCCCTTCACCAAAACATCATTTCTCTTTGTAAACAAATTATTCAAATCCTACATTACATCCAAATAATTTCTTCTTTTATCATATCATTTGCTTAAACACTTACATTTATCTCTCTAAGAAACGGCCGATTAACTCTTCTCAGACAGATATATCAGAAAGTAGGAATGGGGAATACAGTCAATGAAATTATCTTATCCGTCAGGAAGGAATTGTATACTTTTGATATAGTTTTGAAAGTTTCGGTTCATGTGCGTAGTTCCAGTTCGTGCACAAAACTAGAAGTTCGGGCATTCAACCGCAATCAGTAGATCCTTGAATTGAGAAAACGCTAAAAAAGCGAAAAAAAAACAAAAAAAAAGGAAAAAAAAGAGAAAAAAATAATTTAATTTCAAGTTGGGGGTACATTTCTACTTTCTCTTATTCCCACTTGAAATTATTCACAGGTAAGTAAACAGAACCATTATTTAGAACCGGTCTAGGTAAATGACTCTGTGCATAATTCTCCTTGAGAATTCTTAAGGATGATCACCTTTTTAGTTTTTAATATTTCATATTCTAATTTTTACATTTTATTTTAGTTTAATTTTTATATTCATCTTTAGTTTAGCAATAATGATTAGATTAGAAATAAAAAATTCCATTGAAAGATATTGAAAATATGCTATGTATCTTAAATATTTGTACTTAATGAGAAAAGTGTCTTTTGATTTAAAGAAATCTCAATTGAATTAAAATCACACATAATTTAAGTTTCTGATTGTATAGAGATTTTTAAAACAAATCTCTACAGTGATTTTTTATTTGACGTTTTTGAACTTACTGAGAATTTTTAATTCCTAATTAAGATTTTAAAATTCTCTATAGAACTAGGGAGGACCAATGCAAAGCATTCCTTACCAATGGGCAAGACGTGTCGCGATCGATATTCCAATTTCTCGACCATGACACGCATAATTTTCAATAAGATGTCTTTTGTTCTATGAAAATTAATTTATTTAGTTTTCATATTTTTAATTTTTAGTTTTTCTTATCTTATGTTCATGATTTTTATTTTTCTTTTTAATTTATATATTTTTATTTTTCTTTTTATTTTCATTTTTATTTTGTGTACAAATAGTTTGTCAACATTAAAATTTTAATCTAGTCATGTTTTGAAAATGATTTCATTAAGTGTTAAGTGATCTTGAGGAATTACAAAATGCAGAAATCTCAGTTGAGATTTTCCATGTTTCAGTATTTGGAAATCTCAGTTGAGATTCCGAAAATCTCAGTTGAGATTTTCTGTCTTTTTTGCAATTGAAATAACTGTAAGGGATTACAGTCTTCTTTCTTTAAAATTTCTGTCAGTTGAATCAAAGAGGTATCACGTTGGCACCTTTTTCTTTTTTACAGACACAACCTTTCACTTAAATGTCTTATATTCCTGTAGGATCAGACTTATTCCATTTCATTTCATCTTCCTGAATTTCTTTCTCAAATTCTCAATCCTACAGACATCATTTTCTTGTCTCTCACAAACATGACTACGTCTTTGAAAAATGTTCGAAAACACACTTCTGCTCATAGCAAGCGTGTTGACATTTCTTCACGCTATGGAGCATGGTTTCCAATCTACAATAATGATGAGGGGAAACGTTATTTATAGTTTAGATATGCACAATTTTGTGGAATGTTGTCTATGAGTTCCTGAACGAAGAACTCGGGATAAGCGATGACATGAATCGCTATCTGACAAACTTAGGATTGGCCAAGTTTGCATCAATGAAGTTTCCTATTATTGGAAACTGGGTATTAGAGTTTTTGTCTACTATTCGGTTCGCCAATAAGAGGCGTGTTCGTCTCAGTGTTCGTTGTGAAGGGAAGATATTCACTTTTGGATATCCTGAACTTCATACTTGGTTTGATTTCCCACCACGGGACACCACTTCATATCATCCTGGCAGAGATATGACTTATACTGATATCTGGAGAATGTTGACAGGATTTTGGAGACTCAATCCAAGTCTTGCCTACAATAAATCAATAAATTCTAAACTTCATGCTGTATCTACATAAATTCCTCTGTCATAGTCTTTTTGGTCGAGTCAGTAGCAATATTGTGAAAGATACTGATCTCTATGTGTTGGGCGACATTTTCCAAGGCAACTCAGTGAACTCCTCGAAGATTCTAATGGAAGGGTTAGTTGCTGCTTCCCGTTCGAAGAACAGGAAGATTGGGTTCGCCAACATCATTTGTGGAATAATTTTAGGAGCCAATGGAACCATTTCTGTCCCTTGGACTGATACGGAACCATTCCCTATTCTAGACTACGAGTTCTTGGAGAACGAGGGGTTTGTCAAACGAGTTTTTCGTTCTGGTCCAACATTCCTTTCTGCACCAGAGAGGCAAGTCTTCATTCAAACGAAGATTAACAGGGCCAATGCACGTCGTTTGTCAACTACTTAGGGATATAATTTGAGTTTCTGTTTTGTTTTCTTATATATATAAGTGTTTATATTTTTGTGTTTATATGTGAAAGATGTTTTTTATGTAATATATAATAAGGTATTGTTTATATTTTAGATTATAATAAATAAAAGTGCATTAATTCTTTAGTTTATTTCTTTTATTTAAGGAACAACCCTTGGGTTTCCTTTAATTTAATGTTTCAGTTTTGTTTATCTCAGTTTCAGGGATTAATATTCACATTAACGTCACTTAATTCTAAGAGGAATTGGGTTAGAAGTGTTAAAATCATCAACAACAGTCCCAATTTTACCCAGCATTTCCAAAATCTCAGTTGAGATTTCGAGTTCTCAGTTGAGACAGCAAGAGGACAACTTTCAGCAAAATTTCGACCCCCCCTACGTACTTGCTGTCGTGACTGAGATTTTGAAAATCTCAGTCGCGACTTGCGCCTTACAGTCACGGGATTTGGGCGAAATTTTGGTTCTTTTCCTATTCCTACACTAATTACTTACCTATTCATCTATCCTAATCAATACCTATTACTTACACCTATTTAAATCACCTAGTTTTACACCAATCACTCATCTTTTCTCTTCCAAATACCAAGATTCACTCATCTTCCCCATAAATCTTTACCCTATTCATCTTCTTCTTCCCTAAATCACCACCATTATCTTTTACTTTTCCTTTCATCCTTTCATATTTTCTTCATCTCATTCACCCAAATTTCAAATATGCCTAGACAAAAGACCGTTGCTAACAAAGCTAAGGCCACCGAGATCACTAGATTACGGGTTCAATATGGAGCACCGTTCGATATTACGACGGAAGCCGAAGGACGCAAATATCGCCGATTTTCTAATATCCAAATAGAGTTCGTCGACATGATTTTTCTTGACACCGATACGGTAAACACACTTTCTTTTGCCGAGCGTATTGATGAATTTCTTTCCGTTCTTGGTTGGAAACGATTTGCTAGTATGCGTTTTTCTAGTCTTAAATCGCATATTATTGAGTTTTTGGTTACTCTAACCTATGACAACAAGAAAGGAGTTATCTCTTTTCGTAGTGATGGAGTTCGTTATGATGTTGGGTATGCGGCCATGAACCGTTGGTTTGGTTTTCCTACTCGGAATTTTTATTCACAGCCAAAGCCTTTTGATTCACACACGGTTTGGAATACTTTAACCGGTTTAGATGTTTTTACTCCAAAGAATACATCTAGTAAGCTAATTAAGGATGATTGTATCTTCTTCTTTCACAAGTTTTTATCATTTTCCTTATTTGGTCGGGTTGAAAGTTCAAAAGTGCAAGTTCGTGATTTGGCTGTGTTTGATGCTATTTTTAAGGGTTTGACAATTGATAGTATTGAGATGATATTTACTAATTTAGTTCGAGCTTCCAAGTCCCGTAATAAGCAAGTGCCTATGGGTAATTTAATTACCGGCATTGTTTTGGGCGCTCGAAGTGAATTAGCGGATTATCAAAATATGCCTCATGTTGGTTTACCTTCATTGGATCTCACGGCACTTCAAAGGGCCAATTTATTGAAGAAAATGGGACCACCCGCTTTTATATCTTATGCGGATCGCACAAGGCGTGTTTTTGCTACCATGGGTAGTGAAGCATCGGGTTCACAAGGTTTAGGTGCCCAAGATGATGATGAGGAGGATGAAGAGGAATTTGATGAAGAAGAAGAGGAGGAGCATGTTGATGTTAATGCCACCGAGCAAGCACATGTGGAACCGAATGAAAAAGTACAAGTTGGATGGCAGCGTGTTTTGCCACAAATGAACGAGCATAACCGTCACATGCATTTTCGGTTAGATGAAGTTGTTGCCACCAATACCGAAATGAGTTTGAGGATAAACACGGTGGATGCCAATATCACTACATTCAGACGTGAGCACAAATCTACTCGTCACCGGTTGCTATCTTTCTTCCGACGCCAAGGAGTTGAGACTACGCCTTCACCACCGAGTTCACCTTGATAGGTTTTATCCTTTCCCTCTTTAACTCATTTTCGTTATTATTATTATGTCTTGTTAAATTTGGTACAATATTTTTAATTATGTTTGGTATAATTATTTTTATTATTCTGTTTGAATGTTATCGTACCATCTTTTTAATTCCCATTCGTATGATTTAATTTCGTACTATTTTTCGTGTTTTATCGCTTTTTGCACCAATGAGGACATGGTCCAAATTAAGTGTGGGAGGAGATATTTCATATTCATTTTTAATTTTAAGTATGAATGAATGCCACGAATGAGAATGAATGCTATTTATTTAAGTGTAAATGCATGTTGTTATTCAAGTTTAAGTAAAGTATAATATGCAACATTTTTCAAAAACAAATGCAACATTTTTTATATAAAATGCAACACTTTTCAAAAAACAATAGCAATTTTTCATAGAGCATAAATTTTTGTTAAAGTATATATTTCATATGTTTTCAAACAAGTCAACTTTCAAAATTATGTTAAGCATATTTTAAGGTTATCATTAATATTTTAATACGGGCTATATTTTTACAAATATTTTTACAAATCTCCGATACGATTTTATCAAAAACGTCTCGAGTAAATGTATATAAGTAAAATTTCTTTAGTTTCATATCTCTACTTTATATCATGAATTCATGATAAATATAAATCTTATTTTCAATTTTCAAATTAGGTTTATAGGCATAAATCGAACTAACAAACTTTAGCCTTTTAGCTCGATATGATTTTTCGTCTTACATTAAAAACCAATTGAAGTTTTTAAGGAAACTTTAGCCATAATACATGTTGAATTTCAAGTCAATATAGGATGAATGTGCTATTTTTCTTTCCCAATTTTATTTTTGTAGTAATTAAATCAAGTAGTCGTATTCTTAACTTTTGGCCACGATTGAGACCAACCTTATCACAATCGAGGTATGAAAGAGAAGAACATTAAGTACCGTTTACTTTTGGCCACGATTGCGACCACCCTTATCACGGTCGAGGTATGAAAGGAACGTTAGAAATTGAAGCAAAATTAAACGTGTTTAAAGTTTTAAGTAACGATTGCGTCCACCCATGGCATGGTCGGTACCTCTTAAACGAACACGAAAGCAAATACAATGCGTATAAAGTTACGATCGAGACCACCCTTATCTTGGGCGTAACTAAAGCAAATATATTAAACATAAGTCCTTAATAAATCTATATTTGTAATAGTTTAGGTTTGGGAAAGGAAATTTTGTGCTTAGAAATGCCTTGAGACGAAAGATTCAAAAGCATGCGTGCTTACACCGTCCCGAATACTTCAATATAAAAATTGAAATACAAGACGAATGATATATCTCTTTTATACAAGCTAGTTTGATACTTTGCGTATAAATTTACCATGAAAAGTTTATCTTTCGGTTTAACTAATTCAAAAAGGAATATATGGGTATATGTTCTATTTATAAAGAGATTGATTAAAGAATAAATTCAGTGAAATTTTGCTCGGGACTAGCAAAAGCTTAAGTGTGGGAGTTTGTTAAGCCCAAAATATACCTAAAATATCCTATATAAATACGTTAAATTTACATTGAAATCGTGTTAATTACATTCATTTGGAATACTTTTACGTCTTTATTTACTTCTTTGATGCAAGGTACCTAAATATTTGGTAAAATCCAAATAGGAGCGAAAACGGAGCTAAAATGGAGGAAAAACCTTAAAAACATACCAAGAATGCATATCAGTCAGAAGGACGCTCAAGGAGGACAAAAAACAGTCGAACGCCAGGGAGGAATACTCTCAGTCGCGACTGAGATTCTCAAAATCTCAGTCGCGACTTTCGAAGGCCGGCTTGGGGGAAAAACAAAGTTTCAAGCTCGCCCCTATACTCCCTATCGCGACTGAGATTTTCAGAATCTCAGTCGCGACAGATAGCCCTCCTGCACACTAAACACATGTTTAAATTCGGAAAAACGCGTCTGTTCGTTCGGATAAAAGCAACCTTTCACCAGCAGACACGACCCATCATTTACAACCCTTCACCAACTATAAATAAGTGATCCAATTCAGAAATCAAGGTTGGAAGAAGTTGGGTTAAGTTGAAAAGGTTAGAGAAATTAGAGAGTTGTTATGTTGAGTTTCTGACTCAGAAATGAGTCAGAAAGTTAGATTACATTTCTGTAAACAAACTTGCTATACACAAGTTGTTATTAGATTAGTTATAAAAACAGTATTAGTTTAGTTTTCATTCTGGTAGTAGACGAGATCAGTCTCTATTTCGAAGATCCAGCGAGAAGAATTGACGGCTGAAGCGCATGAGGTTTGACGAACCTACGGAGTTTGAGAGAAAGATTGACAACCCGGATCTCAAAGTTTTCGTTGCAATGCTATCCAAGTTTCTACTTCTCTGTTAACTTGTGAAAATTCACATTTCATTAATGATATACCTTCTTTATTCAATATATTCTTACTGTTGTTATTTTGATGTTGTTCTGACAAAATGATTTTCAAAATGATATATTGGTGTTTTTATTAAAACGTTCTATTCCATCTTATTCACATAAGAACTTTGTTGAACACTTAACAAATTTAGTTTTTATGGATGACATGATCGCTGATCGCGGCTTATCAGAAGTAAAATACTAGTTTGATTAAGGTAGGAATCATCTCAAGATCAGGGGGATTTCTACGGTTCAAAGCCTTTTAATTGAGTAAATTGATATATTGTTTCATGTCCATAATCTCACAAAGTTAAAGTTGTTTACTTTGCTTTATGAAAATAAAGATCTATTTTATTCCAATTACGGAAGTATCTGTTTTGTAATCAAAATTCCAAAACGGAATTGTTCTCTAAACTTGATATAATCTTTCTATCTAATCCTAATTTACCAAAACCTATTTTATCAATTAAACGTATTTCTTTTATTAACCCTAAACACGTGATTAAAACCGAATTAAATAAAGTTTTAGTTAAAAAGCGTTCCCTGTGGGTTCGATATCTTTTATTACTACAAGCGTATACCGTGCACTTGCGGAAATCGCTCAACAAGTTTTTGGCGCCGTTGCCGAGGAACGCCAAATTTTTAACAAAAAAAATTATATTTTTCGTGTTTTATTCCGAACCTTGGTTAACAATATATTTATTTATCTTTACAGTATTTTATTTTTGAGGATGGTCACTAAGACTAAATCCTTGTTATTATTTAACGTTTGCATTTAGATGTTTGCAGATTAACAGAAAAAAATCCAAGTTTCTCAAAAGATAAACTGGAGATTTGATCATCAATATAAATTCACAGAAGGAGTCTACAGAAAAGAAATTTGGCCGACAGATACATCAGAAGGAAAAGAAAATTTTGTGAAACAGGATGTCAGACGTGACAGATGATTTTTCCAGAAAATTTACCTCTTTCCAAAACACATTTACCTCTTTTCTATACACTATCCCTTCACCAAAACATCATTTCTCTTTGTAAACAAATTATTCAAATCCTACATTACATCCAAATAATTTCTTCTTTTATCATATCATTTGCTTAAACACCTACATTTATCTCTCTAAGAAACGGCCGATTAACTCTTCTCAGACAGATATATCAGAAAGTAGGAATGGGGAATACAGTCAATGAAATTATCTTATCCGTCAGGAAGGAATTGTATACTTTTGATATAGTTTTGAAAGTTTCGGTTCATGTGCGTAGTTCCAGTTCGTGCACAAAACTAGAAGTTCGGGCATTCAACCGCAATCAGTAGATCCTTGAATTGAGAAAACGCTAAAAAAGCGAAAAAAAAACAAAAAAAAAGGAAAAAAAAGAGAAAAAAATAATTTAATTTCAAGTTGGGGGTACATTTCTACTTTCTCTTATTCCCACTTGAAATTATTCACAGGTAAGTAAACAGAACCATTATTTAGAACCGGTCTAGGTAAATGACTCTGTGCATAATTCTCCTTGAGAATTCTTAAGGATGATCACCTTTTTAGTTTTTAATATTTCATATTCTAATTTTTACATTTTATTTTAGTTTAATTTTTATATTCATCTTTAGTTTAGCAATAATGATTAGATTAGAAATAAAAAATTCCATTGAAAGATATTGAAAATATGCTATGTATCTTAAATATTTGTACTTAATGAGAAAAGAGTCTTTTGATTTAAAGAAATCTCAATTGAATTAAAATCACACATAATTTATGTTTCTGATTGTATAGAGATTTTTAAAACAAATCTCTACAGTGATTTTTTATTTGACGTTTTTGAACTTACTGAGAATTTTTAATTCCTAATTAAGATTTTAAAATTCTCTATAGAACTAGGGAGGACCAATGCAAAGCATTCCTTGCCAATGGGCAAGACGTGTCGCGATCGATATTCCAATTTCTCGACCATGACACGCATAATTTTCAATAAGATGTCTTTTGTTCTATGAAAATTAATTTATTTAGTTTTCATATTTTTAATTTTTAGTTTTTCTTATCTTATGTTCATGATTTTTATTTTTCTTTTTAATTTATATATTTTTATTTTTCTTTTTATTTTCATTTTTATTTTGTGTACAAATAGTTTGTCAACATTAAAATTTTAATCTAGTCATGTTTTGAAAATGATTTCATTAAGTGTTAAGTGATCTTGAGGAATTACAAAATGCAGAAATCTCAGTTGAGATTTTCCATGTTTCAGTATTTGGAAATCTCAGTTGAGATTCCGAAAATCTCAGTTGAGATTTTCTGTCTTTTTTGCAATTGAAATAACTATAAGGGATTACAGTCTTCTTTCTTTAAAATTTCTGTCAGTTGAATCAAAGAGGTATCACGTTGGCACCTTTTTCTTTTTACAGACACAACCTTTCACTTAAATGTCTTATATTCCTGTAGGATCAGACTTATTCCATTTCATTTCATCTTCCTGAATTTCTTTCTCAAATTCTCAATCCTACAGACATCATTTTCTTGTCTCTCACAAACATGACTACGTCTTTGAAAAATGTTCGAAAACACACTTCTGCTCATAGCAAGCGTGTTGACATTTCTTCATGCTATGGAGCATGGTTTCCAATCTACAATAATGATGAGGGGAAACGTTATTTATAGTTTAGATATGCACAATTTTGTGGAATGTTGTCTATGAGTTCCTGAACGAAGAACTCGGGATAAGCGATGACATGAATCGCTATCTGACAAACTTAGGATTGGCCAAGTTTGCATCAATGAAGTTTCCTATTATTGGAAACTGGGTATTAGAGTTTTTGTCTACTATTCGGTTCGCCAATAAGAGGCGTGTTCGTCTCAGTGTTCGTTGTGAAGGGAAGATATTCACTTTTGGATATCCTGAACTTCATACTTGGTTTGATTTCCCACCACGGGACACCACTTCATATCATCCTGGCAGAGATATGACTTATACTGATATCTGGAGAATGTTGACAGGATTTTGGAGACTCAATCCAAGTCTTGCCTACAATAAATCAATAAATTCTAAACTTCATGCTGTATCTACATAAATTCCTCTGTCATAGTCTTTTTGGTCGAGTCAGTAGCAATATTGTGAAAGATACTGATCTCTATGTGTTGGGCGACATTTTCCAAGGCAACTCAGTGAACTCCTCGAAGATTCTAATGGAAGGGTTAGTTGCTGCTTCCCGTTCGAAGAACAGGAAGATTGGGTTCGCCAACATCATTTGTGGAATAATTTTAGGAGCCAATGGAACCATTTCTGTCCCTTGGACTGATACGGAACCATTCCCTATTCTAGACTACGAGTTCTTGGAGAACGAGGGGTTTGTCAAACGAGTTTTTCGTTCTGGTCCAACATTCCTTTCTGCACCAGAGAGGCAAGTCTTCATTCAAACGAAGATTAACAGGGCCAATGCACGTCGTTTGTCAACTACTTAGGGATATAATTTGAGTTTCTGTTTTGTTTTCTTATATATATAAGTGTTTATATTTTTGTGTTTATATGTGAAAGATGTTTTTTATGTAATATATAATAAGGTATTGTTTATATTTTAGATTATAATAAATAAAAGTGCATTAATTCTTTAGTTTATTTCTTTTATTTAAGGAACAACCCTTGGGTTTCCTTTAATTTAATGTTTCAGTTTTGTTTATCTCAGTTTCAGGGATTAATATTCACATTAACGTCACTTAATTCTAAGAGGAATTGGGTTAGAAGTGTTAAAATCATCAACAACAGTCCCAATTTTACCCAGCATTTCCAAAATCTCAGTTGAGATTTCGAGTTCTCAGTTGAGACAGCAAGAGTACAACTTTCAGCAAAATTTCGACCCCCCTACGTACTTGCTGTCGTGACTGAGATTTTGAAAATCTCAGTCGCGACTTGCGCCTTACAGTCACGGGATTTGGGCGAAATTTTGGTTCTTTTCCTATTCCTACACTAATTACTTACCTATTCATCTATCCTAATCAATACCTATTACTTACACCTATTTAAATCACCTAGTTTTACACCAATCACTCATCTTTTCTCTTCCAAATACCAAGATTCACTCATCTTCCCCATAAATCTTTACCCTATTCATCTTCTTCTTCCCTAAATCACCACCATTATCTTTTACTTTTCCTTTCATCCTTTCATATTTTCTTCATCTCATTCACCCAAATTTCAAATATGCCTAGACAAAAGACCGTTGCTAACAAAGCTAAGGCCACCGAGATCACTAGATTACGGGTTTAATATGGAGCACCGTTCGATATTACGACGGAAGCCGAAGGACGCAAATATCGCCGATTTTCTAATATCCAAATAGAGTTCGTCGACATGATTTTTCTTGACACCGATACGGTAAACACACTTTCTTTTGCCGAGCGTATTGATGAATTTCTTTCCGTTCTTGGTTGGAAACGATTTGCTAGTATGCGTTTTTCTAGTCTTAAATCGCATATTATTGAGTTTTTGGTTACTCTAACCTATGACAACAAGAAAGGAGTTATCTCTTTTCGTAGTGATGGAGTTCGTTATGATGTTGGGTATGCGACCATGAACCGTTGGTTTGGTTTTCCTACTCGGAATTTTTATTCACAGCCAAAGCCTTTTGATTCACACACGGTTTGGAATACTTTAACCGGTTTAGATGTTTTTACTCCAAAGAATACATCTAGTAAGCTAATTAAGGATGATTGTATCTTCTTCTTTCACAAGTTTTTATCATTTTCCTTATTTGGTCGGGTTGAAAGTTCAAAAGTGCAAGTTCGTGATTTGGCTGTGTTTGATGCTATTTTTAAGGGTTTGACAATTGATAGTATTGAGATGATATTTACTAATTTAGTTCGAGCTTCCAAGTCCCGTAATAAGCAAGTGCCTATGGGTAATTTAATTACCGGCATTGTTTTGGGCGCTCGAAGTGAATTAGCGGATTATCAAAATATGCCTCATGTTGGTTTACCTTCATTGGATCTCACGGCACTTCAAAGGGCCAATTTATTGAAGAAAATGGGACCACCCGCTTTTATATCTTATGCGGATCGCACAAGGCGTGTTTTTGCTACCATGGGTAGTGAAGCATCGGGTTCACAAGGTTTAGGTGCCCAAGATGATGATGAGGAGGATGAAGAGGAATTTGATGAAGAAGAAGAGGAGGAGCATGTTGATGTTAATGCCACCGAGCAAGCACATGTGGAACCGAATGAAGAAGTACAAGTTGGATGGCAGCGTGTTTTGCCACAAATGAACGAGCATAACCGTCACATGCATTTTCGGTTAGATGAAGTTGTTGCCACCAATACCGAAATGAGTTTGAGGATAAACACGGTGGATGCCAATATCACTACATTGAGACGTGAGCACAAATCTACTCGTCACCGGTTGCTATCTTTCTTCCGACGCCAAGGAGTTGAGACTACGCCTTCACCACCGAGTTCACCTTGATAGGTTTTATCCTTTCCCTCTTTAACTCATTTTCGTTATTATTATTATGTCCTGTTAAATTTGGTACAATATTTTTAATTATGTTTGGTATAATTATTTTTATTATTCTGTTTGAATGTTATCGTACCATCTTTTTAATTCCCATTCGTATGATTTAATTTCGTACTATTTTTCGTGTTTTATCGCTTTTTGCACCAATGAGGACATGGTCCAAATTAAGTGTGGGAGGAGATATTTCATATTCATTTTTAATTTTAAGTATGAATGAATGCCACGAATGAGAATGAATGCTATTTATTTAAGTGTAAATGCATGTTGTTATTCAAGTTTAAGTAAAGTATAATATGCAACATTTTTCAAAAACAAATGCAACATTTTTTATATGAAATGCAACACTTTTCAAAAAACAATAGCAATTTTTCATAGAGCATAAATTTTTGTTAAAGTATATATTTCATATGTTTTCAAACAAGTCAACTTTCAAAATTATGTTAAGCATATTTTAAGGTTATCATTAATATTTTTATACGGGCTATATTTTTACAAATATTTTTATAAATCTTCGATACGATTTTATCAAAAACGTCTCGAGTAAATGTATATAAGTAAAATTTCTTTAGTTTCATATCTCTACTTTATATCATGAATTCATGATAAATATAAATCTTATTTTCAATTTTCAAATTAGGTTTATAGGCATAAATCGAACTAACAAACTTTAGCCTTTTAGCTCGATATGATTTTTCGTCTTACATTAAAAACCAATTGAAGTTTTTAAGGAAACTTTAGCCATAATACATGTTGAATTTCAAGTCAATATAGGATGAATGTGCTATTTTTCTTTCCCAATTTTATTTTTGTAGTAATTAAATCAAGTAGTCGTATTCTTAACTTTTGGCCACGATTGAGACCAACCTTATCACAATCGAGGTATGAAAGAGAAGAACATTAAGTACCGTTTACTTTTGGCCACGATTGCGACCACCCTTATCACGGTCGAGGTATGAAAGGAACGTTAGAAATTGAAGCAAAATTAAACGTGTTTAAAGTTTTAAGTAACGATTGCGTCCACCCATGGCATGGTCGGTACCTCTTAAACGAACACGAAAGCAAATACAATACGTATAAAGTTACGATCGAGACCACCCTTATCTTGGGCGTAACTAAAGCAAATATATTAAACATAAGTCCTTAATAAATCTATATTTGTAATAGTTTAGGTTTGGGAAAGGAAATTTTGTGCTTAGAAATGCCTTGAGACGAAAGATTCAAAAGCATGCGTGCTTACACCGTCCCGAATACTTCAATATAAAAATTGAAATACAAGACGAATGATATATCTCTTTTATACAAGCTAGTTTGATACTTTGCATATAAATTTACCATGAAAAGTTTATCTTTCGGTTTAACTAATTCAAAAAGGAATATATGGGTATATGTTCTATTTATAAAGAGATTGATTAAAGAATAAATTCAGTGAAATTTTGCTCGGGACTAGCAAAAGCTTAAGTGTGGGAGTTTGTTAAGCCCAAAATATACCTAAAATATCCTATATAAATACGTTAAATTTACATTGAAATCGTGTTAATTATATTCATTTGGAATACTTTTACGTCTTTATTTACTTCTTTGATGCAAGGTACCTAAATATTTGGTAAAATCCAAATAGGAGCGAAAACGGAGCTAAAATGGAGGAAAAACCTTAAAAACGTACCAAGAATGCATATCAGTCAGAAGGACGCTCAAGGAGGACAAAAAACAGTCGAACGCCAGGGAGGAATACTCTCAGTCGCGACTGAGATTCTCAAAATCTTAGTCGCGACTTTCGGAGGCCGGCTTGGGGGAAAAACAAAGTTTCAAGCTCGCCCCTATACTCCCTATCGCGACTGAGATTTTCAGAATCTCAGTCGCGACAGATAGCCCTCCTGCACACTAAACACATGTTTAAATTCGGAAAAACGCGTCTGTTCGTTCGGATAAAAGCAACCTTTCACCAGCAGACTCGACCCATCATTTACAACCCTTCACCAACTATAAATAAGTGATCCAATTCAGAAATCAAGGTTGGAAGAAGTTGGGTTAAGTTGAAAAGGTTAGAGAAATTAGAGAGTTGTTATGTTGAGTTTCTGACTCAGAAATGAGTCAGAAAGTTAGATTACATTTCTGTAAACAAACTTGTTATACACAAGTTGTTATTAGATTAGTTATAAAAACAGTATTAGTTTAGTTTTCATTCTGGTAGTAGACGAGATCAGTCTCTATTCCGAAGATCCAGCGAGAAGAATTGACGGCTGAAGCGCATGAGGTTTGACGAACCTACGGAGTTTGAGAGAAAGATTGACAACCCGGATCTCAAAGTTTTCGTTGCAATGCTATCCAAGTTTCTACTTCTCTGTTAACTTGTGAAAATTCACATTTCATTAATGATATACCTTATTTATTCAATATATTCTTACTGTTGTTATTTTGATGTTGTTCTGACAAAATGATTTTCAAAATGATATATTGGTGTTTTTATTAAAACGTTCTATTCCATCTTATTCACATAAGAACTTTGTTGAACACTTAACAAATTTAGTTTTTATGGATGACATGATCGCTGATCGCGGCTTATCAGAAGTAAAATACTAGTTTGATTAAGGTAGGAATCATCTCAAGATCAGGGGGATTTCTACGGTTCAAAGCCTTTTAATTGAGTAAATTGATATATTGTTTCATGTCCATAATCTCACAAAGTTAAAGTTGTTTACTTTGCTTTATGAAAATAAAGATCTATTTTATTCCAACTACGGAAGTATCTGTTTTGTAATCAAAATTCCAAAACGGAATTGTTCTCTAAACTTGATATAATCTTTCTATCTAATCCTAATTTTCCAAAACCTATTTTATCAATTAAACGTATTCTTTTATTAACCCTAAACACGTGATTAAAACCGAATTAAATAAAGTTTTAGTTAAAAAGCGTTCCCTGTGGGTTCGATATCTTTTATTACTACAAGCGTATACCGTGCACTTGCGGAAATCGCTCAACATTAAGTTATTTCAAATGGATGTTAAGAGTGCATTCCTTAATGGAGTTATAAACAAGGAAGTCTATGTTAATCAGCCTCTAGGGTTTGAGGATCCCAAGTTCCCAAACCACATTTATAAGCTCAAAAAGGCTCTGTATGGTCTCAAGCAAGCACCACGTGCTTGGTATGAGAGGCTGACCAGTTTCCTGCTGACTAGAAATTATGTCAAAGGTAAAGCTGATACAACCTTATTCATTAAGAGGAAGGGTAAAGATACCCTACTAGCTCAGATATATGTTGATGACATTATTTTTGGTGCCACTAATGAGTCCATGTGCAAGGAATTTAGTAAGCAGATGCAGACTGAGTTTGAAATGTCAATGATGGGAGAACTCAACTTCTTCCTTGGACTTCAAATCAAACAATGGAAAAATGGCATCTTCATCAGTCAAACTAAGTATGCTAAGGAGATATTGAAGAAGTATGAACTTGAGAACTGCAAGTAAATATCTACCCCAATGGGCACTGACACTGTCCTCTGCGCTGACGAAAATGGTAAGTCAGTAGACAGCAAATTGTACCGAGGTATGATTGGCTCTCTAGTCTACTTGACTGCTAGTAGACCGGACATTCAGTTCCCAGTATGTTATTGTGCTAGATGTCAATCTAACCCTAAGGAATCTCATTACATAGCTGTAAAAAGAATCCTTAGATATTTGCAAGGCTCAGTGAATGCAGGTTTATGGTATCCCAATACTTATGATTTCACACTCATTGGATACACTGACGCTGACTACGGACGAGACAAGCTTGAACGAAAAATCACCTCAGGAGGATGTCATTTCCTTAGGAGCTGTCTTGTGTCTTGGTTCAGTAAGAAGCAGTCGTCAGTAGCCCTGTCAACCACTGAAGCTGAGTACATTGCTGTTGGAAGCTGTGTTGCTCAAGTCCTCTGGATTAAGCAACAGCTAGAAGATTATAGTGTTCAGACTAAAACAATTGAAGTCAAATGTGACAACAAGAGTGCCATTGACCTATCAAAGAACCCAATCCAGCACAGCAGGATGAAGCACGTCAGCATAAGACATCACTTCATCAGAGACCATGTACTCAAGGGAGAGATCAAGCTGACCTACGTCCCAACGGATGAGCAGCTTACCGATATCTTCACCAAGCCGCTAGCTCGTGAGCAATTCAACATACTTAGAGAAGCTATCGATATGTTTAATCCTCTTCAATAAAGTCCAAGTATAATTCATGCTGAGTGATTTATTACATACTAAGTTGCTATACATGCTGAGTATCTTTTACCATACAATGAATTAAAACTGCTTTATACACTCAAAACTTGAACTGCTGAGTAACTACGTTGCTGAGTAAAGCAACTTACACAAATAGGGTTTGCACGCGTAGTTACGTAGTCTCTAGGATGACGTAAGCGTCATCATTAGTAAAAGCATGCGCCGTTTCTCGCAATTAATGTCAGTAATAACTGACTTCCGATGGTTCAAATTCCCACCGCTCTTTCCGACCTTTCAAATCACCATTTATTGTCTTTAAATAGTGAACGATTTCTCACTATTTACTTTCTACGCTTGAAATTCGCACTCGAACCTTCTCTCTTTCAAAATTTCTAATCTCTAAGCCTTTGCAAAGACGTTCTCAAGAACACCATGTCTGATTCCCAGAATCTTTCTGATGACCAGTATGAAGATAATCGCTCAGACATCAATCCTGGCTCTCCGCATGAGCAAGAGTATGATGAGACCACAGAAGATTAGGCTCACACTGGTCATGGTCAACATGACAAACCTATGGATGAAGTCAGCATCCTCGGTATTGATCCCAACACTGAACACTCAACCCCTTCTAAGAAAAAGAAGAAGGACAAGGGCAAGAAATCAAAGGAGCCTGAGAGAGAACCTTTCGATCCGTGTTCTCAGACGTTGAAGGACTTGATGTTGTGGCTTCACGATGGTTCTCAAAGAGCTTCGTCGAAGTTGAGAAACCCTATAGTGACTGAATATCCAAAAACGGATGGACCAAACTTTTTTCTTTAAATGGGCTAACCTACCCTAGGCTTGTAACTGAGTTCTACTCAAATCTACTGGTTGCTACAGACGATGTTGATTTTATGGTGACATATGTCAACAAAAAGCAAATCATCATCAACCGCTCATATCTAGCCATCCTTTTAGACTTAAAGGACGAAGGAGCTGAGCTGAGAAAAACCAATGACTATAAAAAGGTCAAATACACCGCCACATTCTGTAAGCCTAAAGGACATGTCGGTGAAGTCTCATGCACTTCACTTACTCAGCATCAAAGACATGCCCACTACCTGCTGACCAACTACTTATACCCAAAGGTCAATGCCACATCCTCTGCATCCAATTTCGAGCAGTGTTTCCTATGGGACATGCTGAACTATAAACCTCTGAATATGCTTGTATTCTCGATCGGGGCTATGCAACGAAGCACTAGAGCACTTCGAATAGGATCTCTCATCACCGAGATTCTCAAGGATCACAAGATCAGCTTTAAGAATGAGGAAAGCATACTGGGAACAGAAATCACCATTGAAAATCTTACTGGACTCGGACACAGCCTTCCCTTTAAATCAAAGAAAGGAAAGGATTCGGTGATCGAAACTGAAGAGGAAGCTGAGCCGACCTATAAAGGGAAAAAGAGAAAGGTAGACACATCAGCTACGGAAAAAGCTAAGCCCGCACTCTAAACTGTCAAAAGACTAAAGGTACTAATGACAAATCCCTCTCCCACTGAGTCAATTAAAAAGAAAGCTGAGCCTACCAAAGCTGCCAAAAAATGACATGTCGCTGACCAGGAAACTGAGGATGAACCAGAGAATACTGAGCCACCCCTAAAGAGAAAGAAGGCCTCTGGAGTTACTCCCTTGAATGTAACTCCTCTGGATGTGTCTATCCCAAAGGATTCCTTCTTTCTGCGAGCTCAGGAATCTGATAAAAGCACTCAACCATCAAACAATCAACAGAAACAGTCTGTCTCTGCTGAGCAGATAAAGAAAAGTGAGCCAAGTAAATCAACTTCCAGAAATCCGGCTACTGAGCCTAGTGCTAAGTCAACTGTTGACACCACTACTACCGAGGCTGAGCAAGTCCATCTCGAGTCATCCGACACCACTGACCAACTCCCTTCTTCAAACCTTTCTAAAGAAGGCAGTGGCAAACGATACAAGAAGAAGTCACACAAACCACTCGTTTTTGACATTTTAGATGATTCTCCTCTTCCTGAACCAATTGTTGACCTGACTGATTTGGATTTCAACTTCTTCTCCAAACCAATTGCCAAATCCACGCCAGTTAAGGAAAATCAAGGCTCTGTTTCTCACAATCAGGAACATACCAAAACTGACGCTCCTCAAGGTCAGAAATCTGCCGACACCGCTGCTCATGCCTCAACTGAGCATGTGATCGAAGAACCTACTGTTCAAGAAAATGAACAAGTAACTGAGAAATCTCCTGCTCAGGACAATCTCGAGCTGACTCCTCCACAAGTAAATACTTCGATCCAGAATGCTTCTGGACAGGTAGATATTGCTGCTGCACAAACCACTCCTCTTACTAAACAGTCAGCAAACCAGTTAGTGCCTGCTACTGGCCTCAACACTGAGTCTGCCACTCTAATTCCTCAACCTTCACATAATCAAGAAGGCAACTCCAATATTGGCGAGCATTCAAATGAACAACCACCTACTGCCAACCAAGGTTCAATTCCTATGAATTCACAAGCTGACCCCTTGCACTTCCTGACCTCTTCCCAGTCAGGGAAAAGAATTTTACAAGCTGCTCAAGAACTGATTCAAGACATCCAACGCACTCATGCCACTGATACCGAGTGTCGTTCTGCTGAGCCTACGCAACTGAGCACTATCACTCAGCTTCTAACTGAGCTAAAAAGCCTCAAGGAGCTCTTATGTGTGCTCACTGATATGGTCGCTCAGCAACCAAAGCAGGAGTTCGCTACCAAAATGGCAAACCTTCATCTGCACATGGTGCATCACATGGACACAATTGAAGGAAAGCTGAATGATCTATCTGCCACCAACTCTGATGTGGCTAAGTCAGTTCAAGTCACTCAAGTATTTACAGAGCTGGCCGCTACTCGCAAATTGGTTGCCTCTTCCTCACAATGCACAATAGAGCAAATTGCTGAAGCCATCCGCCTGCTCAACTTATCGAAAGAGGAGATGCAAACTGACCAGGCAAAGTCATATGAGATCTTTCAACTTGCCAAGGCCACTTATGACCATGTCACACATCAATCTCACCAGCGCCACCATTACGATGCTGGTTTGCTCAAAATGTACCATCAGTCTTACGCCATGATGACCAACACCATGAGCTGGATGGGCAAGTCCCTTCAATTTATACTCAGCGTCATCAGTTCTCATATGGACATTCCGTCGTCCAATATGGCTGGTGGGATCAAAGTCTTTGACGGGCTTAAGCACAGTACGGCTCAACTCCAACAGTATTCCGCCCTACTGACTCGTGCTGTTGATCAAGGGAAGTTTTATGCTGCTATCCCTCAGCCCGTTGATGCTGGCAAAAAGGGGGAGAAAGATAAACACCCAGCTGGAACTCAACAAAAGAAACAACATCTTGGTTCCACTTCTGCTGACCCTCCTAGCACTCAACCCCATCAACAAGATACACTCAAGTCTAGTCAGCAAACTAAGACCAAACCTAACCAAGTGTCTGTCAACATTAGGCGATAGATAGTTGTAAACTTGTGTACTTGCTGATGACATGTTTTGTGCTGAAAATTATTGTATCTTCATTAAATCATCTATGCTATCGGTTCATATTGCTCTATGTTTGTCTGCTGTTGTAGACATTGGAGTTATAGCCCTGTGATGAAAACCTTTTAAAGATGATTGGAAATATGATCGGAAATGGATCATGGAAAAATCCCTCGTTAAAAAGTCAAAGTCAACCATTTTCCATCTAAAACCAAAGTTTTCAGAGAACCAAATTGAATTTTAGGATATCTTAGTGAGTCATGTCCCCCGAGAGTGTCATAACGCACCTTTCCAGGATCAATTCGGAGGTCTAACAAAGAATCTGTGACTAGTTGAAGTTTTTAAGTGAAAATCGGGGTAAAACGGCCAATAACCTTAGTTCGGGTCAGTTTTAGCCTTAGGTTATTAGACGTAAAAATGTCCGTCTCTTCAAAACGAGTCCAACGGAACAAGAATCGTCAAAATCGAAGATCGATAAGATCATTTTTCACATAAAACAAATGATGGGACGGATTACCGGAAATGCCGTCGGTAATCCGTTGGTGCGGCTGGGCTCTTGCTGCTGGCAGCTGGGCCGCGCGCAGGGCCCAGCAGCAGGCCCATGCGTGCCCCCTTGCTCCTTTTTAGGGTTTTTCACAAACCTAAAGCCCAAAATTCCATTTTAACCCCTGCCTCATTTAATTAATTTCAAAATTGACCCGAAACCCTAATATTTACCTATAAATAGCAGCTCTTTCACAGCTCAGGGGAAGACGAAAATAGGACTAAAATAGGACGGAAAATAGGACGAAAATAGGATGGAAAATAGGAGGAAAATTAGACAGAAATAGCCGAAATTCTACCGAATCACTCTGAATAAATTCTAGTTTTTTGCGTTCATCATCCGGTTCCATTATTTGTGATTTTTCCAATCATCCCACAACCTAGGTAAAGGTTTCTGAGGGACAAATTCTGTCTATTATTTAATATTTGGTACTCTGAAATATAGATTGTTCTTCCTCTTTCTTATTTTATTTTTCATTGTTGATTTTTATTATCAATAGGCTGTCAAATATATTTTCTGTATATATTTGATCCCGAAATTGATTTAATTTAACTATAAAGCAATGATTTACCAGTTAAATCATTTGTTTTGAACCTTTTTTATTTACTTCAATCAACCTACTCTTTTTTATACTTTTATTCTTTCTGATATTAATAATATTACAAGTTAATATTATTGATCTAATTGGTTCTTTTCGTTCGTAACAATGATTTGGGATAAACGAATCAACTCGAGATAAATTTTATCTCACAATCGTTTAGGCATCAATAGTTATGATAAAACTTTCTTTTCTATTCATTTTAATTTCTAACCCAATAACTTCATTTTATTCACTCTAGCCCCTAATTTAGAACTTTTCCTTTTATTCATTCTAGTCCCTATTTTGGAACTTTATATTTTATTCACTTTGGTCCTTAATTTAAAGTTTTCCACTTTCTTTCAATTAGGTCCTTAAATAAACTTTTTGAGTTTATTCAATTTAGTCCTTTATCCATTTTTACACCACAATTAATTATATAGTTATGTTATTTCTTTCTAACCTTTTATTTTGATATGAGTATGTGAGGATATTGTTTTGGAGCGGATTGAAGACCCGGGAATGCCCGGATATAATTGTATTTAATTTTGCACCTATATCATTGCTTTTGGGATTGTAATATTTTGTTGTTTGTTTTCTTTTGTATATAACTATGCAATATGACATGAAAAGATGATTTTTTTCAAACAAATCATATTCAAAACGAATTTATAAAGCTTAAAAGAGTTATTAATAGCCTGATTGTATTTAGAAATGCTAAGTAGGAGGCCGGTGGGTTCACCGGGCGATTTTGGGGGTGCTTAATATTTACTTTCGAGGAGATATTAACCTTCCCCAAGCGTACCTAACTTCCCGAACCCACTTGCTTCCCGTAAGGAATCTCAGTAACATTCTCGGACCTAAAATCCGGGTGGCGACTCTTTCTCCGACACCGGCCCTGCCGAGCTAATCGTCTTCTCTAGTGGACCTCAAGTCCAAACAGCACCGTAGTAGTCATGGCGGACCTCCCGTGGGTGAAAGCTCACGAGGTAGGCTTCGTCTATAGTGGCGACTCTGCTGTGGATGCAGAGAAGTTGATTCCGAAAAGCATTTTCTTCTGTACACTTGGAACTATTCTTATTCTCTTTTAAGTTCGCATAGCATTTGCATAAAGAAAACCCTTTTGGGCAATTCTCACGAAAGTGCTTCAAGATCCATTCGATACTTGGAGATTACCTAGTGTCAATGCCCCCTTGTAAAAAGTTTTGGACTATTCTAACTCCATTCGAAAGGAATAGTTTGATCTTTTTACAATGGTCCCCATGTCACAACCAAACCTCATGTAATGGCTTTAGTTACTTCCCTTAGGATAAAGCATGACCCTAATAATGATTTTGATTTTCCATTGTATTTTGGCCTTTTGTTTGTCTTTTGTTATAGCCTATGACATACTGATATGGGTATTTTACCCCTATCTTTTAGCGTGATTTACGGGTTGATTTTGGATAAAATAAATAAGTTTAATTATAAAAATAAATTCTTTTTGATAAAATAAAGAAATAAAAATAAACCTCGTACTTTCAGTTTATTTTCCTCGTTTTTGATTAGTTTAGGAAATAAAAACGTCAAGCTAACTCGGCTCTCAAGATTTGTATTTCAGGTACGAGAAAGGAGCAAAAATCCACTCCATACGCGGGGCGTATAATCCTCTACGCGGGGCATGAAACATGGTGTCGGTAATGATTGCCTTATCCGCAGAAGCCATGTGGAACTGACTCAGCATACGCGGGGCGTATGCCACTCTACGCGAGGCATATGACACATGTCGGCAATAATTGGCCTAATCCTGAAAGTCAGACTGCATTGTCTCTCAGAGTCAACTCTCCATACGCGGGGCATATCACCATATACGCAGGGCGTAAAAGGCAGTTCTTCAACGAAAAAAGATCAGAGACTCTTTTACGCGGGGCATACTTCAGCTACGCACGGCGTAAAAGCACCAATTCAAGCAATAAAACTTCAGAGACTCAAACACGCGGGGCGTACAATCCTTTACGCAGGGCGTGCTTGAGACAACAAGACAACGAATTGGTCCACATGCAGGAGATTTCTGACGGAATGGGCATTTACGCGGGGCTTAGACCAATTTACGCGGGGCGTATCATGGGATTTCTGCACCAAATAATGTGGCTCCATACTTGTGCTTTGAGAAATTACAAACTTGCCCTTGCTTGATGTCTATAAATAAGAAGCTCTTGAACTTCATTTGACACCAAGAAATAATTACACACTAGAGAGCAAACTATACTTGTTTTGTTACTTGTTGTAGTGTAGATTCAGTTTTTGTAGCTAAACTCTCCACCTCGAGAGCTTGTTCGGTTGTTTCGGCATTCCATCGAAGTTCCACTCCGCCATTCGTCACCAAGCTTGAGAGTTCCACCTCCACGACCTAGGAGACGGCTTTGAGTCCGGTTAGCTAGTTTCAAGGGCGGATTCTCCCCTTTTACGTGCTAATTAGCTTGTACTCTTCCTATGTACTAGGCTTGGTTGTATTCCATTTATATACATTTCATATTTATAATTTCACGATTTATAATCTCTATTTCCCTTTACGTGTTAGTGTTTGCTACTTGTTTTGATATTGATAATTGACTATTGTGTAGGAGAACGCGATTTCCGACGCCATTCGGGCTATCCTTAGGGAGTTATATAGGTGTTGCCCTACCGGAAGTGACAAACTGGAAACCGTAGGAATTGACAAGCCACGGAACTTACGGGCCCTAGTTTCTAATTCCCTCGCTTTAGACACGCCTTGACTAGGAATCACGTAGTCTAAGTGCTTCACGGGTCGGTCCTACTACACTTAGTCGTCTTTGCAAGAGTAATTTACTATCCGTATATATTTAGAGTCATTATTTATCGTGGTTATAACTTATCGATGTTCATCCCACTTCATAGGGTTTTAGTTACATAAATCTGTAGTTAGTGTGTAGTTATGTCTTACTTTACCCCAAAGTAATCGCCGCTTAAATAACATACGAAACCGAGTCGTCTAATACTTGTAATTATAAATCCCGTGGATTCGATACCCGGTCTTAACCGGATTATTACTTGATACGACGGGGTACACTTGCCCCTAAGTAGCCGTAGCATCTAGTAGAGTTAAGAACATTGTCTAGTGAACATAGAGCATTTAGAAGGACCACATCCATAGCCAAAGCACTTATCATAATATCCATATATTCGTCGTAGAAAATACGACGCACTAGACGAAACTTACATCAAGTTTTTGGCGCCGTTGCCGGGGATTTATAATCTCTTGCAATATTAGACAAAAGCGTTTTATTGTTAGTTTAAGCATTTGTAAATATTATTTTCTATTTTTGTGAATAATTTATTTCATCGTTACTAATGATCTTTTCCGTGGTATGATGTCTCATACTCGTCATGTGTGGGATGACCACAAGGATGACGAGTGTTCGCACCAACAACCAACCTCGCAATTCGATGTGGTAATCTCTATACTTAAAGATATTCAAGTAAGATTATCTAACAATGAGGCATATTGCAGGGATTTAGGAAATCAAGTTGCTAGATTGACGTCTCGTATCGATTCAACCGCGGACGAATCAATTAGAGACGCCAATCCGGATGATCGAAATGTGGAGCTCGAGTTATTTGAGCTCTCTCAAGAAGAGTCCCCAAATTATTTAGGTTGTCTCAACTGCGAGGAACCGGAAATCCTAATCGATGCGCCGGTTGCGTGTGAACCCATGGAAAAGTATCCAAAACTAGAAGAGTTTGAGGTTCCTTCTACCTTGGAATATTTCGCCCTTTTTGAACTACCAAAGGAGTCAAAGAGGGAGCAAACTAAACTCTTCAATAATTTCTTTAAATATAGTTTTTGGTTTTCAATAAATTTCTTTGAATTTAACAACCCGTTTTGTAGGTACGGATTGTTCATTCAAGAATTTGCATTTCTAACGCGAGTGGAAGCATACACCTAGGAGGAAACGCTAAGTCGAGCTCACCGACTATAATGTAGCGCTTTTTGGGAGGCAACCCAAGCTCGAATAAGGGAGTTTTTCTTTCCCAGCTTTTATTTTTCGCATTTCGTTTTCCTACCGACTCATGTCATTTCTTTTAAATAAAAAAATAATCAAAAAATAATCAAAAGAAAAACAAATCCCACTTTTTCCAAAATAAGTCGCGCGGGGCGTACTCCATTGTTACGCCCCGCGTGTCCACCATTTTTCTTGTATAAATGGCTCAGAGATAGAAACACGCGCGGCGCCCCTCTTCATGCGCCTCGCGTATTTGAGTCTCTGTCCAGAAACGGCTCAACATGCACCTCCTACGCGGGACGCCCCTCTGGGCACGCCTCTCGTAGGACCTAACTCTAAGAGTCCTATTTTGTCCTTCTTTATTTTTGTTTTTGTTTTAACTTCTTTTTGCGACGCCCTTGGAATAGGCGTCATTTTAAATAACGCGGAGGGTCGTGCAACCCCGCACTTTTAGTTTGGTTTGCACTACCAAAAACAAAAATAAAAATTTAATAACAACAAAATAATTAGACTCATTTATCTACTCTCTTAAATTTTTCCGACACGTTATCCCTCCTTCGGAAATTAATTAAAGTTCTGTTATTTGTCATCAAAAATAAAAGTGTCGGAACATAAAGGAATGATTCGATTAAGAAATTTTAGTCTCGATCTTAAAGTTAGGGAATTTGTGCAAAACTTAGGTTTGGTACTAAACTAAGACATTGAGTCTTAACCCAAATGTTACCTCCATAATAAACTTTAAAAAGGCAATAAAAACGGGATAGTTGAGAATTTAGCGAAAACTTGATAGTACACAATTTAAACCCGAATCTTTGTGAGGTATTTTTAAGCCTAAAAGAGTTCGTACAAGAACTCTAATTCTTTCACAATTTTTCGAGAGCTTTGACTTCACTCGATTCATAGAATTTGCATCCAATACCGGGTTAAGTACACTTATTGTGGTAAAAAGGCAATAGATGATAAACCGAACCCACTTAGGCTAATTTTTCTTAATTAATTTTTCTCGTTTTCATTGAACATTAGGAAACCCCCTCGAGCCTATTAACCAACTTTTTTGTTAATACCCTCTTAACATTTAACCCTTTTTCCTCTTGTTCAAATACCGACATAATCAAGTTGCACCCGAATTACCCGAAATCAGTCACGGCCTTAGCAAACAAGCACCATTAGTTCTCAAAATATTGTTTTTGTGCCTCTGTCAAAACGAAGGATACAATAAAAAATAAAAAGGCATTCTCAAGCTCCACTCGAGCAATTTTGAAGTATATCTTGTAAAATTCGCCAAGGTCGAAACAAGCAATGATACGGTGCAATCATAAAACGGTATTTTTGAACTCGAGTTTCTTTAAAATAACCACTAAAGAAGCCACCAACATTACAACCCCCCTCGGGGTTCATTTTTAATATTGCCTAACCATATTCTAGGAGGAAAAACCCGGATAAAAATGCAAATTTAACATGATCTCGAGTAAGTGCAAAGAAGAGTGCTAAAACACCGACCCACCTAAAATTGAGCATAAGAGCGAAATCCCTTGGTGAGGTACTATCGGGTTCTCAAAAGATAATCAACCTCTATTAATATTGCCTATTAAATCTTGATCATGGAGGTTTCAAACAAGTTTTTGTACTCAATTGTTTGCGTAGGTACTTACCAAAACCTTTGCACAAAACCATAACTTTGAAATCACGCACTTAGCAAAACCAACCTTTGGTTTGTTTCTTAATTTTCTCAATCCTTTGTCTTTCGATTTCTTTTACTTGAGGACAAGTAAAACTTTAAAGTCCAAGGAGGTTTGATAGGGGTATTTTACCCCTATCTTTTAGCGTGATTTACGGGTTGATTTTGGATGAAATAAATAAGTTTAATTATAAAAATAAAATGTTTTTGATAAAATAAAGAAATAAAAATAAACCTCGTACTTTCAGTTTATTTTCCTCGTTTTTGATTAGTTTAGGAAATAAAAACGTCAAGCTAACTCGGCTCTCAAGATTTGTATTTCAGGTACGAGAAAGGAGCAAAAATCCACTCCATACGCGGGGCGTATAATCCTCTACGCGGGGCGTGAAACATGTGTCAGCAATGATTACCTTATCCGCAGGAGCCATGTGGAATTGACTCAGCATACGCGGGGCGTGTGCCACTCTACGCGGGGCGTATGACACATGTCGGCAATAATTGGCCTAATCCTGAAAGTCACACTGCATTGTCTCTCAGAGTCAACTCTCCATACGCGGGGCGTATCACCATATACGCAGGGCGTAAAAGGCAGTTCTTCAATGAAAAAAGACCAGAGACTCTTTTACGCAGGGCGTACTTCAGCTACGCACGACGTAAAAGCACCAATTAAAGCAATAAAACTTCAGAGACTCAAACACGGGGGGTGATAGGGGTATTTTACCCCTATCTTTTAGCGTGATTTATGGGTTGATTTTGGATAAAATAAATAAGTTTAATTATAAAAATAAAATGTTTTTGATAAAATAAAGAAATAAAAATAAACCTCGTACTTTCAGTTTATTTTCCTCGTTTTTGATTAGTTTAGGAAATAAAAAACGGCAAGCTAACTCGGCTCTCAAGATTTGTATTTCAGGTACGAGAAAGGAGAAAAAATCCACTCCATACGCGGGGCGTATAATCCTGTACGCGGGGCGTGAAACATGGTGTCGGTAATGATTGCCTTATCCGCAGAAGCCATGTGGAACTGACTCAGCATACGCGGGGCATATGCCACTCTATGCGAGGCGTATGACACATGTCGGCAATAATTGGCCTAATCCTGAAAGTCAGACTGCATTGTCTCTCAGAGTCAACTCTCCATACGCGGGGCGTATCACCATATATGCAGGGCGTAAAAGGCAGTTCTTCAACGAAAAAAGATCAGAGACTCTTTTACGCGGGGCGTACTTCAGCTACGAACAGCGTAAAAGCACCAATTCAAGCAATAAAACTTCAGAGACTCAAACACGCGGGGCGTACAATCCTTTATGCAAGGCGTGCTTGAGACAACAAGACAACGAATTGGTCCACATGCAGGAGATTTCTGACGGAATGGGCATTTACGCTGGGCGTAGACCAATTTACGCGGGGCGTATCATGGGATTTCTGCACCAAATAATGTGGCTCCATACTTGTGCTTTGAGAAATTACAAACTTGCCCTTGTTTGATGTCTATAAATAAGAAGCTCTTGAACTTCATTTGACAGCAAGAAATAATTTACACACTAGAGAGCAAACTATACTTGTTTTGTTACTTGTTGTAGTATAGATTCAGTTTTTGTAGCTAAACTCTCCACCTCGAGAGCTTGTTCGGTTTTCCGGCATTCTATCGAAGTTCCGCTCCACCATTCGTCACCAAGCTCGAGAGTTCCGCCTCCATGACCTAGGAGACGGCTTTGAGTCCGGTTAGCTAGTTTCAAGGGCGGATTCTCCCCTTTTACGTGCTAATTAGCTTGTACTCTTCCTATGTACTAGGCTTGGTTGTATCCCATTTATATACATTTCATATTTATAATTTCATGATTTATAATCTCTATTTCCCTTTACGTGTTAGTATTTGCTACTTGTTTTGATATTGATAATTGACTATTGTGTAGGAGAACGCGATTTCCGACGCCATTCGGGTTATCTTTAGGGAGTTATATAGGTGTTGCCCTACCGGAAGTGACAAACCAAAAACCGTAGGAATTGACAAGCCACGGAACTTATGGGCCCTAGTTTCTAATTCCCCCGCATTAGATACGCCTTGACTAGGAATTACGTAGTCTAAGTGCTTCACGGGTTGGTCCTACTATACTTAGTCGTCTTTGCAAGAGTAAATTATTATCCGTATACATTTAGAGTCATTATTTATCGCGGTTATAACTTATCAACATTCACCCCACTTCATAGGGTTTTAGCTACACAAATCTGAGTCGCCAATAGTTAGGATAGTGTGTAGTTGTATCTTGCTTCACCCCAAAGTAATCGCCGCTTAAATAACATACGAAACCGAGTCGTCTAATACTTGTAATTATAAATCCCGTGGATTCGATACCCGGTCTTAACCGGATTATTACTTGATACGACGGGGTACACTTGCCCCTAAGTAGTCGTAGCGTCTAAGTAGAGTCAAGAGCAATTTATAAAGATCACATTCATAGACATAGAGTCCGCACTCATAATATATACATTTCGTCGTAAAAACTCTATCACTAAGCGCCGCGCCATCAAGTTTTTGGCGCCGTTGCCGGGGATTTATAATCTCCTACAATATTAGACAAAAACGTTTCATTGTTAGTTTAATCATTCTTTTTTGTATAAATTGTTTATATAGACTTTGACTAACATTATTCTTTCTTGTTGATAACCTTTTATACTTCTTTTTACTTTATGCACACCCGATCGAAAAGTGATTCTCTTATTCCTATTGATCTTGAAATTGAACGTACTCTTTGTAGGATTCGAAAAGAGAAAATGGCAAACCCCAATGCCGAGGTCAACCAACCCGACGGAAACCAAAGGCCACACGTGAACAACGTCCGTGGGGGAAATGATACGCGTTCGATGATGGAAATCCTCGCTCCGCATCGCCCCCAGAATCGTAATGGCATTGTCGCTCCCACGATCCCGACCAACACATACGAGATCAAGACCGGAATGACCTAATTGATACAACAATGTGGTCAATTCGGAGGGGAACTCCATGAGAACCCCAACGAACATTTGGATAAATTTCTTATGTGTGCCGATACCTCTCGGTAAAATGGTGTTCCCGTTGAGGCTGTGAGACTGAAATTGTTTCCTTTTTCATTGACAGGACAGGCGTTGGAATGGCTACACTCATTGGAGGCGGGATCCATCACGTCATGGGAAGAACTCGAAAAGGAGTTCCTTTCCTACTATTTTCCACCGTCCAAAACAGTCAAGTTACGGACCGATATCACATCCTTCAGGTAGTTGGAATGCGAGGCCCTTCACGCAGCTTGGGCTAGGTTCCGGAAGTTGCTCCGAAACTGCCCCCACCATGACATCCCAAAGCACGACTTGGTAAGCACTTTCTACCACGGGCTAACTCCCACTAACCGTGCGACTGTTGATTCCGCTACAGGTGGGGATCTATTTCGGAAGTCAGCTAGTGAGGCCTACGAGCTCATTCATGAGCTCGTAAGGAAAAGTATGCAATGGCAAGAGGATCGGCTTGCCGGCCCGTCGCGACACTAGACATTCGTTGTGGAGAAAGAGGCTCCGAAAAGCTCCATAGCTGAAATGAACAAGAAGCTTGACTCGTTGATCACCCAATTGAGCCTAAATAAAAGTGTGCAGGTCCTGATGTGCACTCACTATGGTGGAGACCATGATGCGTTTAATTGCCAAGCCGGCAGCCCTTTTGCCGGCGATGCCGAAAACGTAAGTTATATAGGAGGCAACCAAAGGTATAATTCCCATCCGAACTCCTATTCTCACCACAATAATAATAATAACGGCGGATGGAGGCCTCGGTACCAACACCCGAACTTATCATATGGCAATAATAATAACGTGTTGAGGCCCCCATCCGGCTTGAGCAAGAATTTCGGGAAAACGGGCTCGGGCAATCACAAGCCGCGCCCGGTAATCGGAACGCTCCACCTTCCAACAATGTATACGACCAATCGGTCACGTCCTTGTGAATCACAACTCCCCATGGCAACTCCCTCTCTCTCCAACTTCCCATCACTCCTCTTCCCTATACAACTTTTCCACTTCCACACTCCACCTCCTCTTCCCCCCAATCAATTTCCATCCTTTCAAATTCAAATTTTCAACTTCCCTCCATAATAAATTTTCATTAACTACCCCCCCTTAATTACAAATTAATAAAAATTAAAAAGAGTCATAATAAAACATAAAAATCATAAAACCAATTAAAAATCATTAAACAATCATAAATCCAAAAGTCAAAAAAATCAGAAAAATTAGAAAATTACCAAAAACCACTAAAATCCTTCATCTTCTGTCCTCATACGCGGGGCGTAACCCCATTTACGCCCCGCGTCTCCGCCCTTTTTGTCATCAAAAAAGAGCAGGCGGTCCGATACGCGTGGCGTAACCCTATTTACGCCGCGCGTATCTCACCATTCTTGCGTAAAATAACATCAGGGGGAGGGATACGCGTGGCGTGGCCCCTTTACGCCCCGCGTACCCCTCTGGGAATCCGAGCTTTGCTTGGATTCCCCACTTCTCCCCTATATATATACTCCCTTTTTCTCCCTTTCCTTCCTCACAACTACCCCAACTCTTCACAAACATTCCTCTCCTACTCCCTCTTCATTCCTTCTCCCTTCTTCCTCATATAATCATGACCCGAAGCAAACGATCCGCCGTTAACACCCCCATAGACCAACAAATGCAAGCTCGTCGAGCTCGCACCACACGCTCCGCCCAAAATCAACAACCACCACCACCCGACCGGGAGGAAACACCCCCACTTACACGACAATACCGGGCCCCTTTTCACCTTCTCACCGAGGAGGAGGCCACCCGGTACGAAGAACTTTATGCGGCTACCGTCATGGAGCTTCCCTATATCCCACGAAGCGTGCTCGATCAACACGATCTCGGCACGCCTTTTGAAGCTCGTCTCCGTGCCCTCGGATGGTACGACATCTATAGTACCGAGTACCACGTGTACCCCTCCTTGGTCCTTGAGTTCTATACCACCCTCACCTCCAACAACGTCCCTAGAGCTGCACTCTTCAACTTCCGCCTCCACAACCGCCCATTCTCCATTGACACTCAATGGCTCCAACACCATTTCACTTTCCAAACGGAGGGGGGGAGATATAGTTGGCCCCCCGGCGTTGCCGCTCATGAGTTTTGGGCCTCCATTACGGGGTCCGATGACTATCACGTCTCCAACCTCCGCCCATCTCTCATCCGTGACCCTATCCTCCAACTTCTCCACCGCTTCATCTCATTTTACTTCTCGGGGAAGTCCGAGGCATCTAAGGTCAACAAACACGAACTGTTGGCCCTCTACTGTTGTGTCAATAGGCTCACCTATGACCTCGCCTACCACGTGGCTACTCACCTCCACTCCACACCCATCCGAAAGCGGGCCAAGCTCGGTTTTGGCCACCTCGTCACCATCTTCGCCCTTGCCGCTCTCGGTGAAGCGTCCCTCGAGCGCCTCCGCGCCTTGTGCCTCGGCCATTGGACAAAAACGCTTTTAAATCCCTAAATAATCCAACTTCCGGCCCGGGCGAGACCTCGGAGGTAGCCAACTCCAATGCGGAGGGTGACTCGGACTCGAGCTTGGGTCTCAATTTTAGTCCTCCACCCCTCCATGATTTTAACTCTCTTTATGCCCGGTTGGATATTTTGGAGGATAACCAACGTCGGGATCTGGCTCATTTCGACTCCCGCTTCGACACAATTGAGGCACAACAACGTGAGGACCGGGCCCATATTGACACTCGTTTCGATGCTCTCACCGCTTCCTTCGTCTCCTACTTCAACCTCCATGGCAATCCACCTCCACCTCAACCATAGTTCCATTTCTTTGTGTTTTCCATTTTCTTTTGATGTTTTGATGTTTTGCTGCTTTATTGTACTCTCTTTTTATTTTATTATATTAGTAATTTCCGTTTATGTTTCGTGTTATTTTTGCGTTTATTTTTGCTGTTTATAATAACTACACGCAGGGCGTACCCCATAGTATGCCCCGCGTACTCCTTATTTTCATACATAAAAAAGTTCAGAACCTTAAACACGCGGGGCGTCCCCTACTGCGCCCCGCGTATTTGAGTCTCTGACTCCAAATACAATAAAAATGCCACCTTACGCGGGACGTCCCCCTGGGCACGCCTCGCGTAGGGCACCTGACCTCTAAGGGTTTTCTTTTCCTTCCGTACCTTTATTTTATTTTTGTTTTTGTTTTAACTTCTTTTTGCGACGCCCTTGGAATAGGCGTCATTTTAAATAACGCGGAGGGCCGTGCAACCCCGCACTTTTAGTTTGGTTTGCACTACCAAAAACAAAAATAAAAATTTAATAACAACAAAATAATTAGACTCATTTATCTACTCTCTTAAATTTTCCCGACACGTTATCCCTCCTTCGGAAATTAATTAAAGTTCTGTTATTTGTCATCAAAAATAAAAGTGTCGGAACATAAAGGAATGATTCGATTAAGAAATTTTAGTCTCGATCTTAAAGTTAGGGAATTTGTATAAAACTTAGGTTTGGTACTAAACTAAGACATTGAGTCTTAACCCAAATGTTACCTCCATAATAAACTTTAAAAAGGCAATAAAAACGGGATAGTTGAGAATTTAGCGAAAACTTGATAGTACACAATTTAAACCCGAATCTTTGTGAGGTATTTTTGAGCCTAAAAGAGTTCGTACAAGAACTCTAATTCTTTCACAATTTTTCGAGAGCTTTGACTTCACTCGATTCATAGAATTTGCATCCAATACCGGGTTAAGTACACTTATTGTGGTAAAAAGGCAATAGATGATAAACCGAACCCACTTAGGCTAATTTTTCTTAATTAATTTTTCTCGTTTTCATTGAACATTAGGAAACCCCCTCGAGCCTATTAACCAACTTTTTTGTTAATACCCTCTTAACATTTAACCCTTTTTCCTCTTGTTCAAATACCGACATAATCAAGTTGCACCCGAATTACCCGAAATCAGTCACGGCCTTAGCAAACAAGCACCATTAGTT
The DNA here is from genome assembly GCF_963576675.1 of Euphorbia lathyris. Lineage (NCBI taxonomy): Eukaryota > Viridiplantae > Streptophyta > Magnoliopsida > Malpighiales > Euphorbiaceae > Euphorbia > Euphorbia lathyris. Next base: position 5,626,632 of record NC_088911.1, read on the forward strand.
CTCAAAATATTGTTTTTGTGCGTCTGTCAAAACGAAGGATACAATAAAAAATAAAAAGGCATTCTCAAGCTCCACCCGAGCAATTTTGAAGTATATCTTGTAAAATTCGCCAAGGTCGAAACAAGCAATGATACGGTGCAATCACAAAACGGTATTTTTGAACTCGAGTTTCTTTAAAATAACCACTAAAGAAGCCACCCACATTACAACCCCCCTCCGGGTTCATTTTTAATATTGCCTAACCATATTCTAGGAGGAAAAACCCAGATAAAAATGCAAATTCAACATGATCTCGAGTAAGTGCAAAGAAGAGTGCTAAAACACCGACCCACCTAAAATTGAGCGTAAGAGCGAAATCCCTTGGTGAGGTACTATCGGGTTCTCAAAAGATAATCAACCCCCGTTAATATTGCCTATTAAATCTTGATCATGGAGGCTTCAAACAAGTTTTTGTACTCAATTGTTTGCGTAGGTACTTACCAAAACCTTTGCACAAAACCATAACTTTGAAATCACGCACTTAGCAAAACCAACCTTCGGTTTGTTTCTTAATTTTCTCAATCCTTTGTCTTTCGATTTCTTTTACTTGAGGACAAGTAAAACTTTAAAGTCCAAGGAGGTTTGATAGGGGTATTTTACCCCTATCTTTTAGCGTGATTTACGGGTTGATTTTGGATAAAATAAATAAGTTTAATTATAAAAATAAAATGTTTTTGATAAAATAAAGAAATAAAAATAAACCTCGTACTTTCAGTTTATTTTCCTCGTTTTTTATTAGTTTAGGAAATAAAAAACGTCAAGCTAACTCGGCTCTCAAGATTTATATTTCAGGTACGAGAAAGGAGCAAAAATCCACTCCATACGCGGGGCGTATAATCCTCTACGCGGGGCGTGAAACATGGTGTCGATAATGATTGCCTTATCCGCAGAAGCCATGTGGAACTGACTCAGCATACGTGGGGTAAATGCCACTCTACGCGAGGCATATGACACATGTCGGCAATAATTGGCCTAATCCTGAAAGTCAGACTGCATTGTCTCTCAGAGTCAACTCTCCATACGCGGGGCATATCACCATATACGCAGGGCGTAAAAGGCAGTTCTTCAACGAAAAAAGATCAGAGACTCTTTTACGCGGGGCATACTTCAGCTACGCACGGCGTAAAAGCACCAATTCAAGCAATAAAACTTCAGAGACTCAAACACGCGGGGCGTACAATCCTTTACGCAGGGCGTGCTTGAGACAACAAGACAACGCATTGGTCCACATGCAGGAGATTTCTGATGGAATGGGCATTTACGCGGGGCGTAGACCAATTTACGCGGGGCGTATTATGGGGTTTCTGCACCAAATAATGTGCCTCCATACTTGTGCTTTGAGAAATTACAAACTTGCCCTTGCTTGATGTCTATAAATAAGAAGCTCTTGAACTTCTTTGACACCAAGAAATAATTTACACACTAGAGAGCAAACTATACTTGTTTTGTTACTTGTTGTACTATAGATTCAGTTTTTGTAGCTAAACTCTCCACCTCGAGAGCTTGTTCGGTTGTTCCGGAATTCCATCGAAGTTCCGCTCCACCATTCGTCACCAAGCTCGAGAGTTTCACCTCCACGACCTAAGAGACGGCTTTGAGTCCGGTTAGCTAGTTTCAAGGGCGGATTCTCCCCTTTTACGTGCTAATTAGCTTGTACTCTTCCTATGTACTAGGCTTGGTTGTATCCCATTTATATACATTTCATATTTATAATTTCATGATTTATAATCTCTATTTCCCTTTACGTGTTAGTATTTGCTACTTGTTTTGATATTGATAATTGACTATTGTGTAGGAGAACGCGATTTCCGACGCCATTCGGGTTATCTTTAGGGAGTTATATAGGTGTTGCCCTACCGGAAGTGACAAACCGGAAACCGTAGGAATTGACAAGCCACGGAACTTACGGGCCCTAGTTTCTAATTCCCCCGCATTAGACACGCCTTGACTAGGAATTACGTAGTCTAAGTGCTTCATGGGTCAGTCCTACTATACTTAGTCGTCTTTGCAAGAGTAAATTATTATCCGTATACATTTAGAGTCATTATTTATCGCGGTTATAACTTATCAACATTCACCCCACTTCATAGGGTTTTAGCTACACAAATCTGAGTCGCCAATAGTTAGGATAGTGTGTAGTTGTATCTTGCTTCACCCCAAAGTAATCGCCGCTTAAATAACATACGAAACCGAGTCGTCTAATACTTGTAATTATAAATCCCGTGGATTCGATACCCGGTCTTAACCGGATTATTACTTGATACGATGGGGTACACTTTCCCCTAAGTAGCCGTAGCATCTAGTAGAGTTAAGAACATTTAAAAGATCACATCCATATTCATAGCACATTCACCACAATACACATTTAATCGTCATTAGAAAACTCTACCTAGGCGCGCATGCTATCACGGGGCGTACAATCCTTTACGCAGGGCGTGCTTGAGACAACAAGACAGCGAATTGGTCCACATGTAGGAGATTTCTGACGGAATGGGCATTTACGCGGGGCGTAGACCAATTTACGCGGGGCGTATCATAGGATTTCTGCACCAAATAATGTGGCTCCATACTTGTGCTTTGAGAAATTACAAACTTGCCCTTGCTTGATGTCTGTAAATAAGAAGCTCTTGAACTTCATTTGACACCAAGAAATAATTACACACTAGAGAGCAAACTATACTTGTTTTGTTACTTGTTGTAGTGTAGATTCAGTTTTTGTAGCTAAACTCTCCACCTCGAGAGCTTGTTCGGTTGTTTCGGCATTCCATCGAAGTTCCGCTCCGCCATTCGTCACCAAGCTCGAGAGTTCCACCTCCACGACCTAGGAGACGGCTTTGAGTCCGGTTAGCTAGTTTCAAGGGCGGATTCTCCCCTTTTACGTGCTAATTAGCTTGTACTCTTCCTATGTACTAGGCTTGGTTGTATCCCATTTATATACATTTCATATTTATAATTTCATGATTTATAATCTCTATTTCCCTTTACGTGTTAGTGTTTGCTACTTGTTTTGATATTGATAATTGACTATTGTGTAGGAGAACGCGATTTCCGACGCCATTCGGGCTATCCTTAGGGAGTTATATAGGTGTTGCCCTACCGGAAGTGACAAACCGGAAACCGTAGGAATTGACAAGCCACGGAACTTACGGGCCCTAGTTTCTAATTCCCCCGCTTTAGACACACCTTGACTAGGAATCACGTAGTCTAAGTGCTTCACGGGTCGGTCCTACTACACTTAGTCGTCTTTGCAAGAGTAATTTACTATCCGTATATATTTAGAGTCATTATTTATCGTGGTTATAACTTATCGATGTTCATCCCACTTCATAGGGTTTTAGTTACATAAATCTGTAGTTAGTGTGTAGTTGTGTCTTACTTTACCCCAAAGTAATCGCCGCTTAAATAACATACGAAACCGAGTCGTCTAATACTTGTAATTATAAATCCCGTGGATTCGATACCCGGTCTTAACCGGATTATTACTTGATACGACGGGGTACACTTGCCCCTAAGTAGTAGTGACGTCTAGTGAACATAGAGCATTTAGAAGGACCACATCCATAGCCAAAACACTTATCATAATATCCATATATTCGTCGTAGAAAATACGACGCACTAGACGAAACTTACATCACATACCTGAAGTTTCATACCTCTTTCATAGAGATTTTACCTCTTTGTTCAAACCCGAAAGAAGGAGCAAAATTCTAATCTAGCATGACCTATTCTGAAAGAAACTAAGTAATCTCTTTAACCATGACTTATACTAGACCCAAAAAATTTATATTTCCCAAAAAGAGATTTTACCTCTTTCGTCAATAAGGGAAAAATGAAATCTAAGGTCGGTACAACCCATGATTCAAAGAGACCACTTTGGCATCTTTTGTCCAAATCATTGTTGGAAATTAGGCTAAGGTATAGCAGCGGAAATATAAAAATTTTAACCTATTTCCATTTAACCACAAGATCCGTTAACCGTTAAATAGCAACCAAAGTAGATTGCCGCTAATTAATCAACACAAGATCAAGGATAAAAGAAATAGATGAAAATCAATTGATCAAACGAAGCCGTAGAGAAATCTTGTCCTCGAACTCGGGGTGTCGAATTTTCTCTCTCTTGGACTAGGTGAATTTCGAAAATCACAAGTAGGGTATGGCTTGCTTGGATTTCGAAAATCTCAAGGGAAGGGGTATTTATAATCTCTTGTATCTAATCCCTAGTTAGATAGAATTAGGTTACTGAATAGGAATCCCATTCGGAATAGACTTCCTAACTATTATCTCACTATATATCTAATATATTAAGGATAATAATAATAACCTTATTGGATAATAATAGGAGTATATTAATCTAATTAAAACTCCTAACTTAATTATCTCTTAATTAATTTAATTCATATTCCTAATCTAATTAGGATTAACAAAATCAAATTACTTATTCATGTATATCACTACATGAATTTCGACCCCCTTATGTCCATGGGCCTTATTGGGCTCAATTGGGCTTCTATCAATTAATTAACATCTATCTCTCTTTTAGGTTTCAAGTCTTATGTGTGATCCATTAGGTTCTTATTGCTTCTAGCCGTATGCAACGTTATTAAATTAATTTTCAAAGAATTATATTTAATCTTTGCATAACGGAATGATGTACAGAGTATGTGATTAGCAAGTCCGTAATCATTCCCCCAGAGCTATAAGAAGACAGGTTGATTCTGTCGTTAACCTTTCCGTATTAGTTACAGTATAATTCGATCCTTTATCAACTACATCCTTGAACTGAATCTTATGACTATGGGTGATGTCAAGTCACATATAGCGAGACGTTCGTTTTACTTGTACAGGCCGAGTCAACTCAAAAAGATAGGTTAAGTGAAATCTGTATTTCTTACTCTTAAGCTATCACCTTGCAAGGATTTAGAGTCGAGTCTTCCACAAGCGATCCATGGATGTATCTCCCATTTATCGGGAGTGATAAATGCTCAATCCAATATATAACGACTCCGCAATTACTTCCTGTGATACCCAACGTCTACTGTTCACACCCCAGAGTCATCTCTGTTAAGGATCGTGTTACACCAGAGTCAAAGCATCACATTCCGTAATCCAGAATACCAATTAATATTCCTTTGAGTCTGAGGATTAGTTATACCTATTAATACCAATGAGATGAACAGGTGACAAGGATGAATCTACCCATCCTGTTATCTCAAATCGGATCCCCAATCCTAATGAACAACGTTTCATCGGATCTATGTAACTGTCCAGATATCTGTATATATGAAGCTTGTGAGATCAGCTTTCTGTCGGACAGAAGACATTTGTTACATACAAGTCTCAACAGTGATATGTCAATCCCAAACATATCATTTGACTTGGGGTGGTTTTAAGTTTATCAGTTTACTATAAAGTTGTGTCTCACTTCATGCTTGTATGAACACTTTATAATCACTTGAAATAAACTTACGGATTTCCTTTTATTAGACTTTATTTAGTGCTTAAAAGGGATTGCCTTTATATAGTTATAAAACATATATCTCATTAAACAAATGATATAAAGAACAATTCATTTACATTAAGTTTGTATCCTAGAACAATTGTCTATAGGACACTAAACCCCAACATACTCCCACTTGGACTAAAGCCAATTGTTTCTAAAACTTATCCCAGTAGAAGTTAAATGACGATCATGTATTCTCTGGGTTAAAGGCTTTGTCAATGGATCTGCAACGTTGTCCTCTGTAGGTACTCTTTCTATTCTCACATCTCCTCTAGCCACAATCTCTCTAATGATGTGGTATCGCTTAAGGTAATGCTTGGATGCATTATGAGACCGTGGTCCTTTGCTTGCGCAATGGCTCCATTGTTATCACAGTACAGTGTAATGGGATTGACAATGTCAGGCACCACACCTAGTTCTGTAATGAACTTTCTAATCCAAACTGCTTCCTTTGCTGCTTCCGCAGCTGCGATATACTCTGACTCGATCGTAGAGAAAGCTACACTTCCATGCTTGGAACTCTTCCAACTGACCGCGCCCCCATTCAAGATAAATAGGTATCCTGATTGGGATTTATAATCATTCTCATCTATGAGATGACTTGCGTCTGAAAATCCTTCTATTTTCAGATCACCTTCTCTGTACACTAGGAACATATCTTTAGTTCTTCTCAAGTACTTAAGAATGTTCTTGACGGCAATCCAATGCTCGTCTCCCTGATTCCCTTGGTAACGACTCGTTACAGATAACGTGAACGCTACGTCAGGTCTAGTGCATAGCATAGCATACATAATCGAACCGATTGCGCTGGCGTACGGGACTACAGCCATGCGTCGTTTATCATCATCGGTTTTAGGACATTGATGATTGTTTAACTTTACTCCATGTAACATGGGTAAGTTACCTCGTTTCGATTCAAGCATGCTAAACCGATTTAGCACCTTTTCAATGTATGTAGCCTGTGAAAGACCAAACAGTCTTCTCGATCTATCTCTATAGATCTTTATACCAAGTATATAAGCTGCTTCACCAAGGTCTTTCATTGAGAAGTTACCAGATAACCATACTTTCACTGACTGTAAGAGAGCAATGTCATTTCCCATTAATAATATATCGTCCACATATAGTATGAGAAATGCTATAGAGCTCCCACTTGCTTTCTTGTAAATGCAAGCTTCTTCGCAATTTTGTTCAAAACCAAATTGTTTTATGGTTTCGTCAAAACGCTTATTCCAGATTCTAGATGCTTGCTTGAGTCCATAAATGGATCTCTGAAGTTTGCAAACTTTATTTGCATCCTTCGATATGAAACCTTCAGGCTGCATCATATATACATCCTCAAGCAGGTTTCCGTTTAGGAAAGCTGTTTTCACATCCATTTCCAAATCTCATAATCGTAGTGAGCGGCAATTGCAAGCATGATTCTGATTGATTTGGACATAGCCACAGGAGAGAAAGTTTCGTCATAATCAATTCCTTGCTTCTGACGATATCCTTTCGCTACTAACCTAGCTTTGTAGGTGCTAACCTTTCCATCCATGTCTGTCTTCTTTTTGAAGATCCACCTGCACCTAATGGGTATTATCCCTTCGGGTGGATCAACCAAAGTCTACACTTGGTTAGTATACATGGAATCCATTTCAGAATCTGGACTAGTAAGAGCCTCTTCGTAGTTTTCGGGTTCGTCGTCTAACACGGGAACCTCATTATCATCTCCCACTAGAAAACCATATCTAACTGGGAGTTCACGAACTCTTTGTGATCTACGAATAGGTGGCACTGGAGTCTCATCTAATGGGACTCCTTCGGGTACATCAACCGCCTCTGTTGTTTCAGTCGGTGTTTCTTCTTCTTGAACTTCGTCAAGTTCAATCATGCTTCCCTTTTGTGTTTCTTCGAGAAACTCTTTCTCTAAGAAGGTTGCGTGCTTGGATACGATTACTTTCTGATCATCTAGATGATAGAAGTAATATCCCATAGTTTCCTTAGGGTATCCAATGAAGAAACATTTATCAGATTTCGAATCTAGTTTGTCGGACGCAATGCGTTTGACAAAGGCTGAACAACCCCATACTCTCATAAATGAAAACACGGGTTTCCTACCAACGAACAATTCATATGGTGTGGAACTAGCGGATTTAGTTGGTACTCGATTTAGGGTGAAGAGGGCAGTTTCTAAGGCATAGCCCCAGAACGTCTTTGGAAGTAAGGCCATGCTCATCATGGATCGTACCATATCTAATAGGGTACGGTTTCTCCTCTCGAACACACCATTGTGTTGTGGTGTATAGGGAGGTGTCCATTGTGAGCATATCCCACATTCAGTTAGATAATTCAGAAAATCATCTGAAAGATATTCGCCACCTCGATCAGATCGAAGCGTCTTTATTTTCTTTCCTAATTGATTTTCTACTTCATTCTTGAAGCATTTGAATTTCTCAAAAGCTTCTGACTTGTGCTTCATCAAGTAGATGTAACCATATCGGGTATGGTCATCTATGAAGCTTATGAAGAATCTGAATCCTCCTCTTGCTTGGACTGACATAGGACCACATACATCTGAATGAATGAGTCCTAGAGTGTCTGATACACGCTCACCTTTATTGCTAAAGGGTGTCTTTGTCATTTTACCTTTTAAACATGATTCGCATGTTTCCAATGATTCGGGATCGATTCGATCTATAAGCCCATCTGAATGTAGCTTTAGCATGCGTCTCTTGTTTATATGGCCTAAACGACAATGCCACAAGTAAGTTGAATTATCTAGCTTATGTCTTTTGGTATCAATTGCAAAAGCAGGAATTTTGTTATCTAACACATAAATCCCATTTTGTGATATTCCTGAAAAATAGAAGATCGAATCTCTATAAAAATCGCAATGTTTGTCTTTTATTGAAATATAAAAACCGTCGTCAACGAGACGGCTAATAGAAATAATATTTCTAGATATTCCTGGAATATCCTTAGGCTGCATCCGGTATCAAATACCAAAAGATTCAGACTGTGAAATTTCAATATAAAACATACCAGATGTTGAAGTCCCGGCTTCTTCCCCTTTTGAGGAAGGCTAGGTACACCAACAGTTTCTTTTCCAATGCCCGTCTTTACCATAGAAGTGGCACTCTCCTTTGGGCTTCTTCACTTCCTTTCCCTTAGCTTTGTAGGGCACGGCTTTCTTACCTTTCTTGGGATAATTAGGATTGGGATAGCTCCCTTTCCTTTTCTTTGATCCCTCAATGACAAGAGCCGGTATGGCTTTGTCTTTCTTCATATTGGGCTCAACTGACTTGAGCATATTTGCAAGCTCTTCAAGAGAGGTTTGCAAGTCATTCATCTGATAGTTCATAATGAACTGTGAATAACTTTCTAGGAGGGATTGAAGAATTAAGTCTATACTTAATTCGTTATCCATCGCAAATCCAATACTAGAAAGTTTGGTAATGTAGCCAATCATCTTGACACAATGTGTCATGACAGATGTGCCCTCTTGCATCCTACTACGATATAACAACTTGGATATCTCGTAGCGTTCGCACCTGGTTTGTTTCCCAAACAATTCCTTTAGGTGCATGATGATGGAATAGGCATCCATTTCCTCATGTTGCCTTTGTAATTCCGGTGTCATCGATGCAAGTATGATGCATCCGAGATGATCATCATCAGCCTTATGCTTCTGGTAAGCATCAATTTCCTCAATGGGAGCATCATCAGTAGGGAGAGGGGGTATCGATGTATCAAGTACATACCCTATTTTATCGAACTTCAAAATAATTTTGAGGTTACAAAACCAGTCGATGAAGTTTGAACCATTCAATTTGTTATCAGTAAGAATGTTTTGCAGATTGGTTTTAGTCATGATTATAAGAGTGGGTTTAATTAAACCTAAGAGTGAGAAAGAGTAAACGTATGTCATTCATTTGCTTAAAGTATATCAATCTAAAATTATAGGCCTTTTAGTTTATTTTAGATTGCTCCCACTATTTTGCCAAATTAATAGCCCTCCATATTAATTCGAAGAATTTCACAAATCCTTTAGTGAGCTAGGATCCTAACTCCTGAGATTTCGCCTTGAGTTTACTCAACAAGCTAGTCTCATTCATTAAGTAGATTCATGTAATCAATCACATCTTTAATGTGATTCCTAGGTTATTGGGTTACTAACCACATTAGTAACTAATATGCTATTCATATTAATCCCAACCGTCTTGCCCATTAGTTTATGACAATATGAGTTTACTCATCCAATTATCATAATCTAATTTAAGTATTACCCCATATTCATGAAAAATGATTTTCGATAATTCAGGTGTTACCGAAAGGACCCCGAGCTTGAGTTTACTTAACAACCCAAAGGCCCTCAGCACTGCCGGCTGAATTATAATATTAGGGAGGGGCAACCGATTTTAATAACCTGTTTATTTACTTAACTTTTTAATGAGGGATTTTATTTTAGGTCTCATAATCTAACTTAGTCTTGATTTGCTTTAGCATACATCAGACACATACATTCACATACATTGGCATTGTGGACATATCATCTAAATTATTCCGTCGAGCCAGAGACGGAATAAAAGGGCAAACCTAAGGAAATACTAACTATTACATATTTCTCTTTAGGTCCTCCGTCTTCTCCATGGCGCCTTGAAATTACATATTAATTTCTATACTACTAAAGAAAACTTCAATTGAATTGAATGGAATCAGATGAGAGGAGAAATTACAGTAGATAGTAAAAAGGCAGGACTCGCAGGCCCTATTTCAAAAATACCAAAAGACTAAAGAGGGTCCAAATATGTCCATAACTCCAAACATGCATAGACTCAATTAAATAAATTTAATTGGTTGATTACATAACTATCTTATGTAATATTTATGTTAATCACATTAACTTATCAATTAACTTTCATCCAATTTTACTTCTAATAGTTTCGTATCTTTTATATTAATCTTTAGATTAATATAACTATACAAAACTTTAATTATGCACGTTCCAATTATTTTGATTTTAATTCATTTAACATTTTGATTTACAAATTGGTAAAACAAACTTTTAAACAAATTTTCATTCGATAATCAAAACAGAAAACTATCAATTTCTGAAACATATATATTTAAATATAAAAACGATTTTAAATATATATATATATATATATATATATATATCAGTTCTAAAACTGTTTTAAAAATGATTTTCAGAAAATAGGAAAAACTACTATAGGTTTCCGTTTTATCTTTAGAATTAATAAAACTGATTTTATCAATCTAACTATAAAACTAATAGATTTCGTTATCATGATTATCAACCAAAATAATTAGGAATATATGCATAATCTATTTTAATTAACAATTAATTAAAACTTATTTATCTTTAGAATTAATTAATCAAAACAATTTGTTAATTAATCCTAACTATAAATATTTATTCAATCCTATTGAAAACTTCTAAATTTTCATATATGAAATAACGGATTTAACCTGGCTCTGATACCACTGTTGGAAATTAGGCTAAGGTATAGCAGCGAAAATATAAATTTTTTAACCTATTTCCATTTAACCACAAGATCCGTTAACCGTTAAATAGCAACCAAAGTAGATTGCCTCTAATTAATCAACACAAGATCAAGGATAAAAGAAATAGATGAAAATCAATTGATCAAACGAAGCCGTAGAGAAATCTCGTCCTCGAACTAGGGGTGTCGAATTTTCTTTCTCTTGGACTAGGTGAATTTCGAAAATCACAAGTAGGGTATGGCTTGCTTGGATTTCAAAAATCTCAAGGGAAGGGGTATTTATAATCTCTTGTATCTAATCCCTAGTTAGATAGAATTAGGTTACTGAATAGGAATTCCATTCGGAATAGAATTCCTAATTATTATCTCACTATATATCTAATATATTAAGGATAATAATAATAACCTTATTGGATAATAATAGGAGTATATTAATCTAATTAAAACTCCTAACTTAATTATCTCTTAATTAATTTAATTCATATTCCTAATCTAATTAGGATTAACAAAATCAAATTACTTATTCATGTATATCACTACATGAATTTCGACCCCCTTATGTCCATGGGCCTTATTGGGCTCAATTGGGCTTCTATCAATTAATTAACATCTATCTCTCTTTTAGGTTCCAAGTCTTATGTGTGATCCATTAGGTTCTTATTGCTTCTAGCCGTATGCAACGTTATTAAATTAATTTTCAAAGAATTATATTTAATCTTTGCATAACGGAATGATGTACAGAGTATGTGATTAGCAAGTCCGTAATCATTCCCCCAGAGCTATAAGAAGACAGGTTGATTCTGTCGTTAACCTTTCCGTATTAGTTACAGTATAATTCGATCCTTTATCAACTACATCCTTGAACTGAATCTTATGACTATGGGTGATGTCAAGTCACATATAGCGAGACGTTCGTTTTACTTGTACAGGCCGAGTCAACTCAAAAAGATAGGTTAAGTGAAATCTATATTTCTTACTCTTAAGCTATCACCTTGCAAGGATTTAGAGTCGAGTCTTCCACAAGCGATCTATGGATGTATCTCCCATTTATCGGGAGTGATAAATGCTCAATCCAATATATAACGACTCCGCAATTACTTCCTGTGATACCCAACGTCTACTATTCACACCCCAGAGTCATCTCTGTTAAGGATCGTGTTACACCAGAGTCAAAGCATCACATTCCGTAATCCAGAATACCAATTAATATTCCTTTGAGTCTGAGGATTGGTTATACCTATTAATACCAATAAGATGAACAGGTGACAATGATGAATCTACCCATCCTATTATCTCAAATCGGATCCCCAATCCTAATGAACAACGTTTCATCGGATCTATGTAACTGTCCAGATATCTGTATATATGAAGCTTGTGAGATCAACTTTCTGTCGGACAGAAGACATTTGTTACATACAAGTCTCAACAGTGATATGTCAATCCCAAACATATCACTTGACTTGGGGTGGTTTTAAGTTTATCAGTTTACTATAAAGTTTTGTCTCACTTCATGCTTGTATGAACACTTTATAATCACTTTAAATAAACTTACGGATTTCCTTTTATTAGACTTTATTTAGTGCTTAAAAGGGATTGCCTTTATATAGTTATAAAACATATATCTCATTAAACAAATGATATAAAGAACAATTCATTTACATTAAGTTTGTATCCTATAACAATTGTCTATAGGACACTAAACCACAATAATCATGTCATATTAGAATTGAAATTTCAGTTTGCTATAATCTATGTCAAAAGAATAGGGTTTCGAGTCTTTTAGTATAGGATGTACTACACCCAAAGTCTCCATTTACTCAAAAGAGCTTTTCACCTCTTTCAAATCAAAACAGTAATGGAGGTCAAGGTGGGTACAACCTATAGTAAAGGAAACGAACATGTCATTTAAAGTTAGTACGTGTCATACTTGAAACGAGAGAAAACCCCAATAGAGATTTCAACTCTATCTTAGGGGTACTTTCGAAATAAAGCCGACATGACCTATTTTAAAAGACATCGACTTGTCTAAGACGACCTTTGCTATATCCAAGTTTTGGAAATCACCCTAAGGAGACTTAAAACTCCAAATGTTGAAATGGGTGAATTCTATAGACTAGATTGGTATAGTTTGTCCTAAACAAGACCCTAACCGATAAGATAGCCCATGTAGTATCCTATGGTCCCATATGACCTAAGAAAATTGATACGGTCTATCTTAAAGGCGAACTAAAGGCCAACCTTGTATGATGATTGAAATTACATCGCTTTGAGAGTTATGCATGTCGTCGGTTTCGTGCATCCCCAGTTGATGCAAAACGAACCAAAACCAAAAATCCTAGGAAAGGACCTGAACCACTACGTGTATGGGAGGAATAAGGTTGGAAGGATAATATTATGATATGTGTTATGTGTGTTATAACTAACTGTTTGTTTATTTTGTTTTCTTTGTCTTTCTTTTTGTACAAATAAAAAAGGCACACACCACGAATCATGCATCCATATGTAGAACGCACAAATAGGTAGTTCCAGCATTTATCTTGTACATACATTTCATGATGTCTAGAAGGTTTCACTCATGCATCTTTACCTTTTCTTTGTCTAGATCACAGTAATGGCCCAATCTAATGGTTTAGACCGCAATCTTGAGAGCAAAGTGCAAAAGAGCTTAGTGAAGTGCCTATGTCTGATGAGCTCAAGCATGCTCTTAACATCAATGAGGCTTTTGAGAATGATGTGACTGATGAAGCAGTTGGCTGAGTTAGAGAATTAAGGAAGGAAAGTCAGAGCTCCAAGGGGATGGTTAGAGATCTTGAACTCAAAGAAGCAATTAAGCACGTCCTCCCTGATATTCTTTCTTCCATTGCATTCAAGAACGGGGTGAAGAAGTTGATCCGAGAGATCCAGAATGAGTCATTGACCATTGATACTCCTAAAGATGCTATTGTGGAGCCTATTTTCCATTCGATACCACAGTTTGCTCCGCCAACATCCACTCCACGAAGACCTGCCTCGTATTTACCTACTCCTCAGCAACAACAAGTTCCACCCAATTGGGGCAATAATTTTAACAGAGTTGTTCACCCTTCATCACACCCTCAGTTTGTTAAAGTGAAAAGGAAATTCTCCATTTTTACTCAACCATTGTCTGAAGTGCTCGAGAGGCTACAAAGGCTTACTTTGCTCCATCCCTTGCCAGCTAGTGATGCCTTAGCCTCTGTTCGAGCTGAACGTAATGGGTACTGCAATTTCCACCAAAAGCATGGTCATGAGACAAATTATTGTACTAGGTTGAAGCATGAGATTCAAGATCTTATTGACGTAGGAAAGTTAAGTGATCCAAATTCATCCCACAAGTGAATCCTTCAACAATGCCTTGAACAGAGGAACTCCAAAACGAATCAAAGGGAGTTGAAGAAGAAGTCCTCGAGATTGAGGACACTAATGCAGCAGAGGCACCTAAAGCTCCTTGAAGCAGCATGAGAATGGAGGATTTCATTTTTAGTCTTTTATCTTTGTTTTGTTCAATAAGACATCATGAACTACTCTTTTGATTTCAATAAAATTTTGTTTTTGTGCGATATTGATAATTTTGTACATTCTCATCTGCACCACATATCAACATTTGACATTCGCCCATTTGAAACACTTCTATTGCTATCATGGCATGGACGAAAGTCCCAAAAATATACTTATTGCTCATAACTTAACCACTGAAGAGAGAAAATTAATGGAGTGAATAAATAAAATAAATCATGAGAAGGGTTTCCTTGGCCTTGCAGTGATAAGCCAGACCTAAATTCATCAAACGAAGAGTTCTAACCTACTTTCACACAAAGAAGGTCGAGCAACAATTGGCAGAGCTCAATGAAGAAGAGGATAACAAGACAAAATCATACCGTTTCCAATCACCAAGATTTCAGTGAGAAGGTCACCTCCAATTCCACGAGGAACACTATCACATGGGTACCATATTCATATTGAAGCATAAAGGGTCAACTGACCCATAGATGATAATTGACCCTACCCCATGAGCAACGACAGGGTCCAAATCCATGATGTGATAATCCAAGACTACAAAGAAGGTGCCAGAAACATTCAAGGGCGAAGTCTAGCAATAAGAAATGAAGATGAAGCCATCCAAAGCCATCTTGGAAGAAGATCCTTCAAAATTCGAATGAGATTAAAAGCCAACACAGTCAATTAAGTGGCTTCGAGAAAAAAAAATCAATACTGCTTCACAAGTGACTAATCAAGCCTTCAAGAAAAGCTCACTTTATTCAAGGAAGAAATTATGGAGTCTATCAATCATGCTCTCAGAAGTTCATATCCAACATGGGAATTCCAAGCCAAGATCAAGAGTGTACTTAAGTGAAAAGAAGAATGACCACAAGTTCAGGAAGATGATTACCCTCAGTGAAGCCAAGAAATCCTTCTCATAAAAAATGCAAAAAAAAAATGAAAAAAAATCCTGATAGGTTGAAAATCCGCAAAGGACAACCTATGCAACAATAAGGGACTTCCCCAATGAGTGAAGACTCGCAAAGGGCATTCATTTGAAAATTCCAGGAACAAAAGTGAGGAAATAAAATAGCTGAAACGTGAAAACCTGTAAAGGCGCACTTCAGTGATAGTGGTTAGGAATCTGAGCAATAAACAATTCAATGTATATTTGCCAAGTGTTTTGTTTGAGTTGAACAGTTAGAAGCTGTATATACGATGAAATGTTTGAATCTCAACTCAAGAGAATTTTCAAAAAAAAAAAATCGAATAATAAGATCTGGATAGAAAAAGACTACTCCTCCATCTCTATGCTCCCTGAAGCTTAGTCTCTCTCCTCCTTTGTTGTCCTCTCAAGAGTCGACTTTGACAGAAGCATCCTGCGTTTATAATCATCCAGAGTAGTGAACTCTGGTCCAAACTGAGGAATATATCGAGTTCTTCACTCCTCATCTGTATGCACAGACCAATCAGCATAGCGAGTGACAATGGTTCACTCCCAACGGTGGTGTTCCACAATATAAATGCAAATAAGGCCTCACCTCAAGTTTTTCACAGGCATCCACCCACTTGAAACTCTAGTTAGCACCCAAGCTGCAATCTTCATCAAGGGTACATCTGCATGACCCGATCACCCTTCAGCCCATTCAGATGGCATCTCCACTGGTCAAAAGACTGAGAACCAACTCACATTTGATGTTGAGTATAGAAATCAACAAAAAATGACTCTTGGGTCCATGCACTTCAAAATACCCAATTTCTCTTGCATCCATGAAAATAAAGAAAAAAATGTTGGATTGAAAACCTCAAAAGAGGAAGTCCAGGCAAAAGGAGAGATAGAGAAAAAAACTGTGAGATGTTAAAAAGCTTAATTGAAAACCCATATGGGCAGTTCAGGCAAAAGGAGAGATAGAGAACAATAGAGAGATCCCGCTGAGTTGAAAACCCGAAAAGGGCGACTTAGGCAAAAATTAGGGAAAAAACGAACATATCAACACTTCCTGAAAAAAAAAGATATGAGCCTCATCAAGCTAAAACCTTGCCCCCAGAGCTTCTCATGTCAGACTTATTTATCCTCATCAAGCGGAAACCGTGCCCCCAGAGCTTCTCATGTCAGACTTATCTATCCTCATCATTTGCAGACAGCATAAGCTCTCACAAACTGGGGCATATCGTCGAAACATCATTCATTGATCCTAAAGATGCCCCATCTCTCGAGTCTGGAAAAGAGAATCTATGAAATCATTTCATCCATTCATGCATAATCTTCACACATGTACCAATGTAACAACACAGAATAAAATGCACGTCTAGCACACACATTCATTCACACACTCATGCATACATGCATACATTAGGCTACATACGCATCACTACACATTTGTCATTTGATTTGATGTCAACTCTACGAGAAAACGGGCATCTTGCTTTATTGCAGGGAATACCTGAAACTCCAGGGATCGTCACCAAAACAACATCTTCTGAAGCAAGAGAATCCAGGGGCATTAAATGAGAAAATTTAGTCCTAAGCAAAATAACAGAATTGCCAATAGACAGAGAAATTTCTCAATAGCGGCCTAAAGAAGGAGTCAGCCCACAAGAAGAATTCTAATCAATTCAACAAAGCCAGGTGGCTCCCGAAGGGAGAGTGGGGTTTTGTCTTCTACAGATCAGATGGCTTCTGAAGGGAGAGTTGGGTCATAGAAAAGATTATCATCAATTAAACAAGGCCAGATGGCTCCTGAAGGGATGGGGTTTTGTCCTCTGCAGATCAGATGGCTTCTGAAGGAAGAGTTGGGTCGCAGAAAAGATTATCATCAATTAAACAAGGCCAGATGGCTCCTGAAGGGAGAGTGAGGTTTTGTCTTCTGCAGATCAGATGGCTTCCGAAGGAAGAGTTGGGTCACAGAAAAAAGTTATCATAAATTAAACAAGGCCAGATGGCTCCTGAAGGGAGAGTGGGGTTTTGTCTTCTGCAGATCAGATGGCTTCCGAAGGAAGAGTTGGGTCACAGAAAAAATTTTATCATCAATTATTCAACAAAGCCAAATGGCTCCTAAAGGGAGAGTGGGGTTTTGTAGCTCACAAGTGGATTATTTGACAAGAATAATCAACTTTTGGGACAGGTCGTTGAAGACACCTACAACCCAGGATCGTTGAAGACATCCGCAACTACAGGTCGTTGAAGACACCTACAACCCAGGATCGTTGAAGACATCCGCAACTACAGATCATTGAAGACTCCTACAACCCAGGATCGTTTAAGAGATCAACCACAACCGGTCGTTGAAGAGACCAACAATCCAGGATCGTTGAAGAGATCCACAACCACAGGTCGTTGAAGAGACCTACAATCTGAGATCGCTGAAGAGATCAACTATAACAGGTCGTTGAAGAGACCTACAATCCAGGATCGCTTAAGAGATCCACAATAACAGGTCGTTAAAGAGACCTACAATCTGAGATCGCTGAAGAGATCAATAATCAGATGACCATTTGCTCCCAGTCGTTAAAGAGATTGGATCGATGAATCAATCACAACATCCTCCAACTCCAGATGAGTATTTACTTTATCATACTTTGTTCTATTACACACATTCTCTTTCTACATCTTCAAAGTAGGGGCAAAAACTGTTTTTCTCAAAATATCTACTTTGAATTCAGTTTTCTAAAAATGCACACAACTCACAATGCATGATAAAGTAGGGGCAAATGTAGACACTAGAGTCGTAGCCCTGTGATGAAAACCTTTTAAAGATGATTGGAAATATGATCGGAAATGGATCATGGAAAAATCCCTCGTTAAAAAGTCAAAGTCAACCATTTTCCATCTAAAACCAAAGTTTTCAGAGAACCAAATTGAATTTTAGGATATCTTAGTGAGTCATGTCCCCCGAGAGTGTCATAACGCACCTTTCCAGGATCAATTCGGAGGTCTAACAAAGAATCTGTGACTAGTTGAAGTTTTTAAGTGAAAATCGGGGTAAAATGGCCAATAACCTTAGTTCGGGTCAGTTTTAGCCTTTAGACGTAAAAATGTCCGTCTTGTCAAAACGAGTCCAACGGAACAAGAATCATCAAAATCGGAGATCGATAAGATCATTTTTCACATAAAACAAATGCTGGGACGGATTACCGGAAATGCCGTCGGTAATCCGTTGGTGCGGCTGGGCTCTTGCTGTTGGCCGCTGGGCCGCGCGCAGGGCCCAGCAGTAGGCCCAGCTCGCCCAGCAGTAGGCCCATGCGTGCCCCCTTGCTCCTTTTTAGGGTTTTTTCACAAACCTAAAGCCCAAAATTCCGTTTTAACCCCTGCCTCATTTAATTAATTTCAAAATTGACCCGAAACCCTAATATTTACCTATAAATAGCAGCTCTTTCATAGCTCAGGGGAAGACGAAAATAGGATGAAAATATGACGGAAAATAGGACGGAAAATAGGACGAAAATAGGACGGAAAATAGGAGGAAAATTAGACAGAAAATAGCCGAAATTCTACCGAATCACTCTGAATAAATTCTAGTTTTTTGCGTTCATCATCCGGTTCCATTATTTGTGATTTTTCCAATCATCCCACAACCTAGGTAAAGGTTTCTGAGGGACAAATCTTGTCTATTATTTAATATTTGGTACTCTGAAATATAGATTGTTCTTCCCCTTTCTTATTTTATTTTTCATTGTTGATTTTTATTGTCAATAGGCTGTCAAATATATTTTCTGTATATATTTGATCCCTAAATTGATTTAATTTAACTATAAAGCAATGATTTACCAGTTAAATCATTTCTTTTGAACCTTTTTTATTTACTTCAATCAACGTACTCTTTTTTATACTTTTATTCTTTCTGATATTAATAATATTACAAGTTAATATTATTGATCTAATTGGTTCTTTTCGTTCGTAACAATGATTTGGGATAAACGAATCAACTCGAGATAAATTTTATCTCACAATCGTTTAGGCATCAATAGTTATGGTAAAACTTTCTTTTCTATTCATTTTAATTTCTAACCTAATAACTTCATTTTATTCACTCTAGCCCCTAATTTAGAACTTTTCATTTTATTCATTCTAGTCCCTATTTTGGAACTTTATATTTTATTCACTTTGGTCCTTAATTTAAAGCTTTCCACTTTCTTTCAATTAGGTCCTTAAATAAACTTTTTGAGTTTATTCAATTTAGTCCTTTATCCATTTTTACACCATAATTAATTATATAGTTATGTTATTTCTTTCTAACCTTTTATTTTGATATGAGTATGTGAGGATATTGTTTTGGAGCGGATTGAAGACCCGGGAATGCCCGGATGTAATTGTATTTAATTTTGCACCTATATCATTGTTTTTGGGATTGTAATATTTTGTTGTTTGTTTTCTTTTGTATACAACTATGCAATATGACACGAAAAGATGATTTTTTTCAAACAAATCATATTCAAAACGAATTTAAAAAGCTTAAAAGAGTTATTAATAACCTGATTGTATTTAGAAATGCTACGTAGGAGGCCGGTGGGTTCACCGGGCGATTTTGGGGGTGCTTAATATTTACTTTCGAGGAGATATTAACCTTCCCCAAGCGTACCTAACTTCCCGAACCCAATTGCTTCCCGCAAGGAATCTCAGTAACATTCTCGGACCTAAAATCCGGGTGGCGACTCTTTCTCCGACACCGGCCCTACCGAGCTAGTCGTCTTCTCTAGTGGACCTCGAGTCCAAACAGCACCGTAGTAGTCATGGCGGACCTCCCGTGGGTGAAAGCTCGCGAGGTAGGCTTCGTCTACAGCTGTGTTGATCTATATATATGATCTCTCTCACATGTCTTTGTTGTCCTCAAAACATACTCTAGCAAGTGCACTAGATACAAGTATTAAAATGATAAGTAGAGTATCGTCTCCTCAGGGATTGATGACCAAATTTTACTAGAAAAACCTTGCAGAACAGGGTGTTCGTGGTGTGTGATTTTCTTTAGTTGAGAAATGATTTGATATGGTGAATAGAAATACTAATGATAAAGATTCAGTCTCAGAAAATGTGTTTTGGTTATGATAAAAAGAGAGAACAGGCTAGGCCACAGCGGAATAGGTTACTTTCAGCCTCTATACATCCTATTTATTCATGAATGACATAAAGTGAAGTCAAGGTCTCTGTTTTAAAGCTCACTTAAGTCAACTTTCGTGTGTTCTTAAGATTCTAAGATGTACTACAACATTAAGGGCCCTTAATGTTGGTTCTTTCTTGCATTACGAGCGAAACAGCATTTCTGTTTAGAAAACCCTCGATACAATCCCCTAATATTCCTATTTCGGGTCTTGGACGTTTGATAAAAGGTTCCGTGAAGATGGAAGCAGTTTCCTATCATTCATCTAACACTAAGATACATGCATTTAGCAATAGAGTGAAAGCTTTATCAAGCACAACAACATATAGCATCATTCATTCATAAATAAGAAAAATAGAAGACTTACATAACCAGCCCTTGCTGGCCAAGCCCGTTCAGTTGACTACTCACTCATAATGATGAGTGAACAACCACAGAAATTGCAATAACTCCCCATTAATGGAGTTAGGTCTCAAATTAATGAGAACTCTCGTGGAAGATGAAGTTTCAGCTCCCTAAAAAGTTATCTCTCTCATTTTACAGTAATCTATTTAATTAGGAGGAAAGAAACATAAAATATACTAAAAAGTACTAAGAAGTACACTAAAGCAGACTGTTCTGACAGATTATGGCCACTTGAACACTTCAAGGCCCAAATCTTCTTCAGCAATCTAGATCTCCACTGGTCCCACTTCTTTGCTTGGCTGTCTTCTATCTCTTTACACGCTATTGCCCTTTGGTCCATAGATTTCCCTTTACTTTTTCCTGCAACGGGCTGTTTGATAGAAATTTTCATTTTTCTTCACAAAATCTGCAATAAGGGTTATTTAGTCCTAAATTGATAACAATTAACACCCCATAAGCTCATTTTTAGTGAAATAATATATGGTTATTAGGGTCAATTATGAACCCATCAAATACCCCCAAATTGAACTTTTGCTTGTCCTCAAGCAAACACAACAGAAAATAGAGAAAAGAACAACAAAAAGGGGAAAGCAAAGAAAATAAAAACAAAAAGGGAAAGACAGAACAAGGCAATGGAGAAAACATAAGAACAAGAACTGGAACAGATCTAGAAGAGATAATAGACAAACAAAAAGGAAAAAAAACAACAGCAGCAGAACTTTATTCAACTTTCAACTAACTCAACCTTTGATTAGCACACGAGAGCTTGATAAAAATGTGGTTAGACCAGATCTAAAACATGCATTCCAATTCAAGAAATTCATCAAAGTTTAAGGTTGAATCTTCAAAATTCAATCAAACAACCTGTATGCCCCAAAGTGCCTCACTAAGGATGGAATTTTCACTCACTCTCAAATGGCCTTTGTTGCCACAATGAAGGGAATGGAACTTCACTCCTCAGCTCAGTACACACATCAATAGGCTATGATTTTGCTTATTGGCCCTATCTCCACGGATTAAAAATTATCCAAACATAGTCAAAAGGTCTTAAACATAGGTTGTAATGTTAGACTAAGGCTAAGGTATGTAAGTGAATGGCTATTTAAGTGTAAGAATTCTGTCTACATGCTATGCAATTCACCATACTCAGTTCTCAACACTGAGCAATTCTGCCTCAACCTAATCACTCTACACAGCCTGTTTCACAACATTGGCCAAACGATTCTTCAAACACACAAAATACAATCATCCAAACATTTCATTTCAGGCTCAAGATACAAACATGTGTCCTGAAAATGAAAAGACTTTATTCAAACATATTTTTGTTATCTTCTAAAATTCCTATTTGGGATTTTTATATTTTTTTTCTTTTAACCTTATTCAAAAAGTGGTCCTCACTCCATCATCATCCCTCAAATGTCATCATTTCAACAATTTTATCATTATACACTCAGATTTTCTCAAAAATGTATTTTTCTTTAACTATAGCAGTTTGTTCTGAGGCATGAGACAAATTCAAGGCGTTTTGGGATTAAAGTGAAGGGAATTGGTTCCTTTAAGTAGTGTTTCAGAAAGAATAGGCTAAGGCACAAGTTGGTTATCCTAAAAGTGTGAGTGCAATGCACGGGTAAGCTTTTTGTGGAGTGAATTTGGGATCTAAATGCCTTTTTCATTCTATGTTCTTCCAAAATTTTACCATTTTGACTAGGCAACCAAAGCAAAACCTACCTAAAGACAATATGTACTAGCCCTCTCACAAAGAATCAATGCATTTACATGCTAATGTAGGCTCAAGTTCTCACAATTTAGGGCTTTTACATGCACTAGGGCTTAAGGTCCTCTAATTGAATTTTGAATTAAAACCCAAAATTTTCAGAACTTCTATCTTTTGAAAATTGAATTATCACTGGGTTCACCACACACTAAATTTGAGGTGCAAGCATGCAATCATTGATTGGCAATTGAAAGTCTTTTTTTTTCTTTAATATATATATTATTCTGCTGCTATATACAGAAAGAAAGGGAAAACAGAGAGCAAAAACTAGAAACAGAACATGCTGTTCAGAAACAGAGAACAACACATAATTTTTAGACATTTAACACAAAGTACGAGGAATTAAGAAAAACTACGAAGATGTGCTAACATTTACAAGATAGAAAAAGAAAGGGAATGACACAACATTTGGGGTTCGAATGACACACTAACAACCATATCAAGCAAGTGTCTAATTTTGAGTTTCCTCAAATTTTCACAAGCTAATTTCACATTTCAATCACAGTTTTCATCAAAATTTTAGGGCTTTTATCCCGTTCTCACAACAAATATATCAAGATATTCATTTTCTTTCCCCACCCCCAAATTAAAATATAACATTGTCCTCAATGTTAAACTTAAACACCGTGAGAGTGGAAATTTGCAGATTATCAACAAGCATGCAGTAAACAGGAAATTAGAAGTAGGGTTAGATTCGTTACCGAAAGAGGAAGACATCAAACACCCCCAAATTAATTTGGTAAAAATTCAAACTCCAACCTAATTTTAGGAAATTAAAGTTTAAAACCTTTGCCAACAAAATTTAGGGAGGACCACAAAATTCAACATTAGTCATGTTAGTGCATAAAAATAACAAAACTAAAAAGAAATTTAACACAAATCTAACTAAGGGATAGATAAATTAGGGGTTACCCAATTAGTTTGCTGCAATTGGTGTTTGCAGCGAACACACTGTTCTCTTTGAATCATGGTGGGTCCTGGAAGTGGACGGTCTCAACTACTCCTGGGACCTCATGTGCAAGGTAGGGTTTCAACCTTTGGCCATTAACTTTGAAAGATTCATTTCCTGGTTTAACAATTTCTACAGCCCCATGAAGGAACACCTTGTTCACAATGTAAGGTCCAGACCATCTGCACTTCAATTTTCCAGGGAACGGTCTCAACCTGGAATTATACAAGAGCACTTTCTGCCCTTCATGGAATTCCTTCCCTTGAATCTTTTTATCACGCCACCTTTTGGGGGTGGGTATATCAGGTGGTTCTTTGTGTGAGGGCCCAATTATGTTTGGTGGAAGTGGTGGTTTTGTTGCTGTTTCTAGGGAACAGCCTGTTCCTTCACAGATATTCACTTCTTCCCCCAGCAGTGTTTCCAAAGTGTCTTGGTGATAGTCCTGCAAAACAGACGAGGTGTGGCATGCATCCAAAAAATATCATGTATCATCACTTGAGTTAGTATGCCTCATGACCTCATTCATCCTAAAAATTATTTCTTCACCATTTATCCTTAAAAACAATTGTCCCTTTTCAACATCTATCAAGGCCTTACCCGTAGCTAAAAATGGTCTCCCTAAAATGATGGGCACATGCAAATCCTCATATATGTCCATGATAATAAAGTCTACGGGTAATATGAATTTCCCTATTTTAACTAGCACATCCTCCACAATTCCCCTAGGATAACATACAGATCTATCTGCTAATTGAATCGACATCCTAATAGGTTGAGGTTCTCCCAAGCCTAACTTAGCATAAATAGAATACGGCATGAGATTGATACTAGCTCCAAGGTCACACAATGCATTTTCAATATTCAATTTACCAATGGAGCAAGGGATTGAGAAACTCCCTGGATCTTTGAGCTTTTTAGGAAGCTGCTGCCTGTTCTGCAGTATTGAGGAACAGTCTCGATTCAGTTGGATCATGGAGATGTTCTCAAGCTTTTTTTTGTTGGACAGAATATCCTTCAAGAACTTGGCATACTTTGGCATCTGAGCCAGAGCTTCCACAAATGGAATGTTGATGTGTAACTTTCTCAATGTATCAAGGATTTTGGAGTTTTGCTCTTTCAACTTTTGATTCACAAGCCTTGCTAGATAAGGAACATGTGGTACATAGGGAGGAGGTGGAATATACTTCTCCCCAGGTTCCTCATGAACTTGAACAAGCTCATGTTCTTTAGCAACATGCCTGGTGGCCTCTGGAACAGTTTGTTCCTTAACAGTTTTAGCTTCTTTTGAGGTACCTGCAACATCAACAACTTTTTTAGTTTTAGTAGGGGCAGAGATTTCTTTACCAGACCTCAGCGTGATAGCCATGACATCTCCCTTAGGATTAGGCTCGATATTGCTTGGAATGACACCCTTTCCCTTGGATGAGCATGAATATGCCAATTGATGCATTTGAGTCTCCAGATTCTTAATGGAAGCCTGAGTTTGCTTCATGAACTGCATCACCATGGTTTTCAAATCTGGATCAACCTCTTCTTTAGCCTGAACAGGCTATTTGTACTGTTGCTGAGGTTGTTGTTGGTATTGACCTCTTTGTTCCTGCTGGTACCTAGGTTGTTCTTGCTGATTTTGCTGTTGGGTCCACACAAAGTTGGGGTGATTCCCGAAACCAGAATTATATGTGTTTGAGTACGGATTGGGTGGATTTCTTTGATTGTACCCAACATAATGACATTGTTCTTGGTTGGCTTTGCTCGGTTTAACTCTTGGGCAATTGATATCGAAGTGTGGACCACCACAAAAGTCACATTCATCAGAAAATGAAGGTTCACTATCAATGGAAGACACATTCATCTTGCTGGTCTGCTTAACAAGCTGTTCCACCTGAGTTGTCAGCTTTGACACGACATCAGAATCTGAAATCTTCTTCCCATCACTCCTCACTGAGTGCCAATTGTAACTTGTATTGACCACCCTTTCAAAGAGATCATATAGAGCTTGTGGTTCAAGATCTTCAGGGCTACTATTTGTAATGGACTCAATTTGAATTTTATAGGTATTGGTGACTCCATTGTAGAAATTCTGAACTTGCATCCACATGGGAATGCCATGGTTTGGTACCCTTCTCAAGAGCTCCTTGTAACGTTCCCAAGCCTCGGCTAACGACTCATCTTCTTCTTGCATAAAACGAGAAACCTCATTTCTCAACTTGATAGCTTGCCTTGGTGGGAAATACTTCATCAAAAATGCACTAGCCATCTCTTGCCAAGTAGTTATTGATCCGGGTTGAAGGTTCTTTAACCAAAATCTTGCTTTATCCTTTAGAGAGAAAGAAAACAGCTTTAACCTTATAACATCATCGGCCAACCCCCTATTTGTTCTGAAAATGTTACACATTGCAACAAAATCCTGAATATGAGCATTGGGGTCTTCATTGTGGTATCCACCGAACTGAACAACAGTTTGAAGCATTTGTATCATGGATGGCTTGATTTCGAACAGGTTGTTCCCCTCATTAGGCAGCACAATACATGATGAGTGCCCTTCAGTGGTAGGTCTTGAATAGTCTCTGATTCTCATGACTGGTGGATTATTGTTTTCACCTTCTTCTTCTTGAACATGTTGTTCTGGTACTCTTCCAGCCATTCTTCTTTGCCTCTGCCTTTCTCTTTGTCTTGCTCGTCTAGCTGCTGCCTGGTTCCTTCTACACGTTCTTTCTAACTCAAGATCGATAGGAAAGGCTGTACTATTAAACAAACAGATTAAAAACACCTTGTTTCACATAAATTTTCAAATAAAATTGTTCCTTTCAATCCCCGGCAACGGCGCCAAAAACTTGTTGTCCTCAAAACAGACTCTAGCAAGTGCACTAGATACAAGTAATAAAATGATAAGTAGAGTATCGTCTCCTCAGGGATTGATGACCAAATTTTACTAGAAAAAACCTTGCAGAACAGGGTGTTCGTGGTGTGTGATTTTCTTTAGTTGAGAAATGATTTGATATGGTGAATAGAAATACTAATGATAAAGATTCAGTCTCAGAAAATGTGTTTTTGTTATGATAAAAAGAGAGAACAGGCTAGGCCACAACGGAACAGGTTACTTTCAGCCTCTACACATCCTATTTATTCATGAATGACATAAAGTGAAGTCAAGGTCTCTGTTTTAAAGCTCACTTAAGTCAACTTTCGTGTGTTCTTAAGATTCTAAGATGTACTACAACATTAAGGGCCCTTAATGTTGGTTCTTTCTTGCATTACGAGCGAAACAGCATTTTTGTTTAGAAAACCCTCGATACAATCCCCTAATACTCCTATTTCGGGTCTTGGACGTTTGATAAAAGGTTCCGTGAAGATGGAAGCAGTTTCCTATCATTCATCTAACACTAAGATACATGCATTTAGCAATAGAGTGAAAGCTTTATCAAGCACAACAACATATAGCATCATTCATTCATAAATAAGAAAAATAGAAGACTTACATAACCAGCCCTTGCTGGCCAAGCCCGTTCAGTTGACTACTCACTCATAATGATGAGTGAACAACCACAGAAATTGCAATAACTCCCCATTAATGGAGTTAGGTCTCAAATTAATGAGAACTCTCGTGGAAGATGAAGTTTCAGCTCCCCAAAAAGTTATCTCTCTCATTTTACAGTAATCTATTTAATTAGGAGGAAAGAAACATAAAATATACTAAAAAGTACTAAGAAGTACACTAAAGCAGACTGTTCTGACAGATTATGGCCACTTGAACACTTCAAGGCCCAAATCTTCTTCAGCAATCTAGATCTCCACTGGTCCCACTTCTTTGCTTGGTTGTCTTCCATCTCTTTACACACTATTGCCCTTTGGTCCATAGATTTCCCTTTACTTTTTCTTGCAACGGGCTGTTTGACAGCAGTTTTCATTTTTCTTCACAAAATCTGCAATAAGGGTTATTTAGTCCTAAATTGATAACAATTAACACCACCCATAAGCTCATTTTTAGTGAAATAATAAATGGTTATTAGGGTCAATTATGAACCCATCAGTCTTCCTAACTAAAACTTATTGAACAAAAGAACTACTCAGCTTACTCTGATATCTAAACTTAACCTTCCGCGTAACTTAACTGAGTAAAGAGGAAATGTTCCAAGCGCTGACCTAACTCTGAACACTGACTTTAGACTTACTTAATTAAACCTTGAAATGTTTAAAGTAAAACTAAGTCAGCGGCTCAACCCTTACGGGGGAGTATCTAAGGAAATCTAGGTCAACTATCATGGGGTAGCTCAACACTGAGTTCCTTACTGAATATTTTTGCCAACATCAAAATGGGGGAGTTTGTTGAAATACCTTTCCACATGATTTTGATTTGACAAAATTATTCATATTAATGATAAAAAATATTCTAGCACATTAAATTTAAATGTTTTGATTTATTCACACTAATGTGTTTGTTCAATGTTGAGTTATTTGATTTATAAGACATTAAGTTAAAAGGCCCCGAGGCCCATGAAAGAGAGTCAAGCCCAAGTCAATGGATCATAGCCTCACGGCCCAAGAAGACCAAAATGCAGTCGTACTGAGTAAAACGCAAGCCCAGCTTGGAGAAGGATCGAGAAGCCTTCGTCTAAATAGCTTCAAGATGAAGCTATTGAGTTGAGCGACAAGATAGTCCAGTCAGCAGTTGAGCTGAACAAACGCAGAAAGCTGTCTGGAAGACTTTACTATAAATGTAGAAACATTCTGTTTTGTCTGACGAAAAGCTGTTAAGCACTGCCGAAGACAGAAGATACAAGAATGTTATTGGCCGAGGACGCTGAGCACGTACTGAGTGAAAGCGATAGGAAGCCGTTTCCCTCCAACGGTTATTTCGAAATTCGAAATCACCGGTGCTTCAAGTGTCACTATAAATAGGCCTCTCAAATGCTTCATTCGATGCAGATCTTCAATCAAGTCGAAACGCTGACCAAATTGATATTCGAAGTTCTGTGAGAAAAGCAAAGCAAATCTTACACCAATTCCAATCTTGTGTAAAAGTCTAGAGTGATCTTATTCATCTAAAGTGTCTTAGCAATTGTTGTTTAGGACAAACACTTATCATTTCTAGAAGTATAGAAAGGAGAAGTTGAGTACTCGGTATAGTACTCAGTAGTAGAGATAGGAGTGAGTAGAGGAATAGAGGAAGGCACTCTTGTATACTCAACTTCTATTGTAAAAGGTTTCGTGCTCTACCTTTAAAGAGCTCAGTAGAGGATTCAAAAAGCTCGGAAGGAATTCCGGGGACTGGACGTAGGCGGAGAGGCCGAACCAGGATACGTCTGCTGAGTAACATATTTCTAACCCTTAACTCCTTTATATAAATTGTTTGCTATAAAACTGACTAAGTAATGGACTCACGCTGAGTATAGTGCACTGAGAAGCTGAGTTTAGGAATAGACTCAAGTGCTATCTCCTGACTCAAGAAAAGAAACAGACTTAGTCACTAGTTGACTAAGCCTGTGTCTTAAACTACTCAGCACCGTTGTGTAAATCTTCTCTTAAGGAAAAGAAGTCAGCCTTAACGGACAAAAATTTAGAATAGTTCCTATCCCCCCTTGGAACTAATCTTGTCACGTTGCACGGGACCAACAATCACATCACAGCTGAGTTGGACAGAGCCAACCGAAAGTGGACATGTGTCTGATGAGTCACTACGATGTCTTTTTAGAATGACGAATGTTACCCCTTGGTAGTCATTAGAAATAGAAAAGGTATACGAGTTGCATGAGCACATTTATTTTATCAATACATAATTATCTTCAACCTTCATTCAACCCTTGCTAACTTAAACATCGGAGTGGGCTCGCCTGGCATCGTCCCTTTCTGACTTGTTGTTGTTCTTATCTCAGACCGTGCAGAAAGGATCTAGAAGACTTCTCGGGAACAACAATATCATCACCCATTAGCAATAGATCAAAGCCACGTGTACACACGTGAAATTTAAAAAATATATATCAAAAAAATATATTGTATGAACACGTGTTTTTTTATTTGGTGTAAAACACGAGATAATATTTCTGAACTTTTTAAAAACTTTTTTCATATATGTACTCACGTGTATTTGATCTGTTACTGGTGATCGTTAATATGACACACATGTGGAATCGAGATACCTAGATTATGACTTCATAGAGCATTCATTAATATTGACTCAAAATTGGTCTAACTTTCAACCATTAAGGGTAAATTGGCTCAACTTGTAAACGTTGAGGATAAAATTGAACTATTTTGGATGTTAAGGTTAAAATTGCTGGTGGTTGCAAATGTTGAGAGTATTTTTCACCTTTCTTTTACAATAAACAATCAATAGCGAAGTTAGGAAAACGGGTAAGGAAAGACATCCCTATACTTTTTTTTAACTTGTTATGGGTTTGGGTATTCGACTGGCGGTGTAAACCTGCATCCAATCGGTAAGACTTAAAAAAATTTGAGACTAAATTCAGTTCGATCTAGATTCACAAACATGTATCTATTTTTGGAATATACTTGAAATTTACAAAAATAGAACGGTTACCTCACTCTATTTATATTAAGGAAAAATTACAAAATTGGATCAAATGGGAGACCCATTTACATATTTAACCTATTTACTCAACCTACTCCATATCTGGACTGTTTTTGTGTGACTTTCTCAAAATACCCTCAATATTTACGGCGCGACTGTCTCCCTCTAGTCTAACTTCGCAGATTCTGGCATATGCGAAGCTAATGTTTTGTTTAGTTGATGATTTTAATTAGCATATGCAAAGTCTGGTTGTGTTTTAACAAAATTCGCTAAGCGGTATATAACAAAAAATGCCAACCAACAACGGATTCTAACATTAAAATCATAATGTTATCAAAATTTACAACACGATTGCCACAATAACAACATTAAAATCATAACATTATCAAAATTTACAACAAGATTGTCATAATAAACTCCTAACAAATCTCTTCAAACTGAACATGACGAATCTGGATGGAAATTTCTCTCTTTACAGGAAGTCCAGACTTTTTGGGATGGATGTTTCCCATGGTGCATACCAAGATTGACACAATCTCTCCTAACAAATCATTTTAAAGTGAATGTGCCAATCTTGAGGGAAGTTAATTCCTATACAGGAAGGAAAGTCATCTCCCCTGCAGCCCAGTACGCCCCCTTCTAGAAAGGGATGTTAGGTATTCAACCACCTTCAGAAAAAATTAATCGTGTTAGGCAGAAAAAGGGACGACTTGGCTTCGCAAAATAAGGATTAGCGAAGCATGCGAATGTAAATGTGCAGGGAAGAGGATGATTTTACTTAGCGAATCGATGCTTTCGCGAAGTCTGTGAGGTTTGAAACGTGACGATATACGTCCCATATCAATGCTTTCGCGAAGTCTGCGAGTGAAATCATGAACTTTCCTACTCACATACTTCATGAAATAATCGATTCGTTAAGTAGATCATCACGTTTCAGGCTCTTTCTCATCGCAGATCTTCGTGAAATCATCAACTACGCGAAGTGATTTTATGGAAAAACGTAGAGAAAACAGTAGATACTTACATTTTTCGCGTCTTTCACCCTTAAAAGCGACAATAACAATATGATAAATTGGGAAAAGCGATGGAAATAATGTAGAATAACCATTTCTTTTATGGTAACAAGAAGAAAGAAACCAATGAACAGCAGGAACAGGAAGATGAAGAACCATGACTTCGTTTTCTAGGATTAGAAAGATGAAGAATCAAGAGATGAAGAGAGGAAGAAGATAAATACATTGTGGTGTGGATAAATGGTGCAGATTTCGTGCAATTTAAAGGAAGATTGGAAGATCAAAAGTCTGAGAATCATTAATGGAAGAGCAACCAACCATTCGCGTAACCACCAAGGAGAAGGGGGAAGTGGAAAGGTTAGGAGTATTATGGGAAAGTCACACAAAAACAGTCTAGATATGTAGTAAGTTGAGTACATGGGTTAAATATGCGAATGAGTCTCTTATTTGACCCAATTTTATAATTTTTCCTTATATTAATTACCAAATTTATATATTTAAGTTTAGAGGAAAATATTAAAAAAAACATATGGTTTTATAGATTTTTAAATAGAGGAATGTGATTTTTTTTTTGTGTAAAAATAGCAATGTTGGTTGTTACCAAACTCAAGTTGGGAACAACCAACCACTATAACACATGTGACTTAATATAGTTTGTTACTCTTTTTGGTAACAACCAAAAAATAAACCACAATTTACACTTGCCCACCTAAGGAGGGAGTGAGGTGAGTATCACGCAGTCAATAATTGGAAAGTGAACATCACTTTTGCGTGGATGCCTGTAAAAACATCAACTTTTGCTTTTTTTTTATCAAATTACAATATCAGTCCTCTGTCATTAATTTATATTTTTTTCTTACCCTATAAAATTCTAAAACAACAATGGTTCCTAAGAGCATGTCTAATGGTTTTATATAAGGACTAACTAAAAAGTTAAAAGTTAGTATCTATCAACACCTCTAGTGGTTCTTGAAAAGGACTAATCTACAAAAAGAAAAAATATAAAGTGGGTGTCTAACCACTACATAAGGAAGAAATTGTTGTATCCAAATTTGGTGAGTATCCAAATTTAAATACTGACTTCAAATATATATTGGTGGGTCCTACATGTAAAATAATAATAAAAAAAATCGTATGACATATCAGAACTTTGCTTTTGATATGGACCTGATAGCCATTTGGATTTTTTAAAATTGTATGGCATATCAATATTGTTTCATTTTCTTTATTTGAAAATCTCAACGTAAACTTTTTTTGTGTGCACAATTTGTGTTCTTTGTCTTATTTTATTCCTTTTTTTCAAACTTAAATTATAATAAATATTCTCTAACGGTAAAAAAAAATTAATATGTTAAAATCATTTTTTTTTAACATTTTGTACCAACGGTAATATTTTGAAAAAACAACGGAAATTAAAAAAAAACACTATATATAAGATTGAGTTTGAAATGCTATATCAAAAAATTCAATACTCTCTCATTATATATATACAATTTGTATTAGACCTGGTGTTAGACGAGGTGTCGCGGCCTAATCTCCCGGGCGGACCGGGGGGTGGACAATCTCATGGCGACGTAAGCGGTGATTGGCGCCGAAAGCAACCAATCGTGGAATCAAGCTACTCGGCAGGACCGGAGCTCGGAGA
Source organism: Euphorbia lathyris (assembly GCF_963576675.1). Classification (NCBI taxonomy): domain Eukaryota; kingdom Viridiplantae; phylum Streptophyta; class Magnoliopsida; order Malpighiales; family Euphorbiaceae; genus Euphorbia; species Euphorbia lathyris. Next base: position 5,659,589 of record NC_088911.1, read on the forward strand.
TATGGAAGAGTCGCCACCCACGAATGGGAAAATGAACACCGATCCCTTGCGGGAGACCGGTGTGGGTTCGGGAAACTTAGGTACGAGCCGAGAAGGCTAGCTCCTTTCCGGAGAAAGGCTACTAGGCACCTCGACATCGTCCGGTTATGAACCACCGGCCTCCTACTCAGCATGTTAGGCGATAACGGACTAATCGTATACTTCTTTAAGTTTAAAATTCATTTGAAACCTTTTCTTTCTCTTTTTAGAAACCATTTTGAGCATATATTATTGAAAAGCCACTTTAGTAAAGAATCACCCATTTATATCAATTGGATATTCATACAAAGAGAGGGGAGGAAGAAAGAAGTGGTTTATTTACCACGTGATTTACATGTCGTGTTGCGAGTTAATTCTACACTAACTTATTTCCCCAAAACGAATTTATTTACATGGTTCGCACCTTAATCGCCGTTGGAACGATTTAGGTGCGTTTTAAAACCCCGTTTGATGAAGTTCACCCGAATCGCTGTTGGAACGACTCGAGTGCTTGAAAACGTTGAGATAAAAACCTTTAATAAGAAAACGTGGTTAAACATACAAGTCAATTTTGTTTTTATACAAATCCTTTAAGAAAACGATTCAAAACTTCATTATTTACAATGAAAGCGATTTTTAATTACAAGGTTCGCTTAATCCGTCGTTGGAACGGACTAAGGTTTTAAAACGTGGTGTTTTGAGAAACGATTTGAAATGTCAAGAAAGCACAATTTATTTACATTAGGAACCTCTAAAAATCCATTAGTTTAAATAATTAAATTGAAAACTCTTTTTGTGATTTATTTTCCCTTTCTCCCTAATGGATTCTTTACTTGTCATAATTACATCAATAAACATATTAAATCCAAACTCACTCCCAAATAAAGCCCATTTGAAACATGGACCCATAAATGACCAAAAGAATAAAGAAAATAATATATGCATATATATATACATTTTAGTCAAAAGAAAAAAAGAAACATGAAATAAGGGTTAATGAAAAGATACTATATAATACATATATGAAGAATAAGGATGAAAATACTAAATATAATACATTTTTACTTTAAATATGTGAAAATAACAAATAAAACCCCTAAATAAGAAAATATCATTTGTCCCCAAAATAGTTTTATCTAATAATAACTAATATAGCCCAAATAGCCCAAAACTATATATATACATACATAATGTAATTTAAATGTCAAAATAATATCCATTTATCCCCAAAATTTCTACTAATTAATCACTCCCAAAACACCCAAGTAAATATCATTTTAAAATAAAATTCATTACCATTTAAATGAAGGAAAAAGATAAAAAGATAGATATACATATACTTATATTTAAATTAAATCAAAGAATGATATATAAATATCCTAAAACTATATGTACCAACTATCCAAAAATAATTTGAAAATGTTTGTTACATAAATATACATATATATATAAAGGATTAAAGGCTTAAAAGTTGAGAAAGAGGGACCAAAACAATATTTTTTACATTCCAGCAGATTTACCGACGGAAATTCCGTCGGTAAACAGCCTTTAGTGACAGAAAACGGAAAATTACAGCAGCACTCCAATTGTTTCCAGATTTATTCAAAAGCTTTAAATTAAGTCTAATTCAATCGTTTTGGATTTCCGAACTACCAATCGTGGAATCAAGCTGCTCGGCAGGACAGGAGCTTGGAGATATGGAAGAGTCGCCACCCACGAATGGGAAAATGAACACCGATCCCTTGCGGGAGACCGGTGTGGGTTCAGAAAACTTAGGTACGAGCCGAGAAGGCTAGCTCCTTTCCGGAGAAAGGCTACTAGGCACCCCGACATCGCCCGGTTATGAACCACCGGCCTCCTACTCAGCATGTTAGGCGATAACGGACTAATCGCATATTTCTTTAAGTTTAAAATTCATTTGAAACCTTTTCTTTCTCATTTTGGAAACCGTTTTGAGCATATATTATTGAAAAGCCACTTTAGTAAAGAATCACCCATTTACATCAGTTCAATATAAAAGAGAGGGGAGGAATGAAGAAGTGGTTTACTTTACAACGTGATTTACATGTCGTGTTGCGAGTTAGTTCTATACTAACTTATTTCCCTAAAACGAATTTATTTACATGGTTCGCACCTTAATCGCCGTTGGAACGATTTAGGTGCGTTTTAAAACCCCGTTTGATGAAGTTCACCCGAATCGCCGTTGGAACGACTCGAGTGTTTAAAAACGTTAAGATAAAAACCTTTAATAAGAAAACGTGGTTAAGTCATACAAGTCAATTTATTTTGTACAAATCATTTAAGAAAACGATTCAAAACTCTATTATTCACAAAAAAACGATTTTAATTACAATGTTCGCTTAATCCGTCGTTGGAACGGACTAAGGTTTTAAACGTGGCATTTGAGAAACGATTTGAAATATTAAGAAAACTCTATTTATTTACATTAGAAACCTCGAAAAATTCATTAGTTTAAATAATTAAGTTGAAAACTCTTTTTTGTGATTTATTTTCCTCTTTTTCCTTAATGGATTCTCTACTTGTTATAATTACAATAATAAACATATTTGAACCAAAACTCACTCCCAAGTAAAGCCCATTTGAAACATGGACTCCTAAATACCCAAAGAATAAAGAAAATAATGTAGATATACATATATACATTTTAACCAAAAACCATGAAATAAAAGTTAATGAAAAGAGACTATATAATACATATATGAAAATACTAAACATAATACATTTATACTTTAAACATTTGAAAATAGTAAATAAAACTCTTAAATAAGAAAATAACATTTATCCCCAAAATAGTTTTATTTAATAATAATTAATATAGCCCAAATATCCCAAAACTATATGTATACATACCTAATGTAATTTTAAATGTCAAAAATAATATATATTAACCCACTAATATCTACTAATTATCTCCAAAATGCTCAAGTAAGTAACATTTAAAATGAAATCCAATATAACCCAAATGAACAAAAAAAGAAAATATATATATACATATACTTATTTAAAAATAGAATAAAAAAATGATATACAAACATCCTAAATAATTATATATACTAAATGTCTAAAATAATTTGAAAATATATATTACATAACTATACATATATATATAAAGGATTAAAAGCTTAAAAGTTAAGAAAGGTGGACTAAAACAGCATTTTTTACATTCTGGCAGATTTACCGACGGAAAATCCGTCGGTAAACAGCAATTAGTGACAGAAATGGCAAATTACAGCAGCACTCCAATTATTTCCAGATTTATTCAAAAGCTTTAAATTAAATCTAATTCAATCGTTTTGGATTTCCGAACTACCAAATATGGATCATAGTCAATAACGGAAGTTCCTAAAACGACGTTTTTATTTTAAAACGTTATTTGGAAATTCTTTAGATTAAAACTTATAATTACAACGTTTTCAATACCCGAACTACCTTTTTATCGGATCACGGTTCGTATTGGGATATTAAAACGAGGTTTTTTATTTTAAAACAAAACCGAATTTTATTCAATACGAGACGAAAATTAAATAAATACGCCAAGTTAAATAAAAAGTGATAAAATAAATGAAAAATTAAATAAATAAAAACATAACATAAAAAATAAATAGAAGAATGAAATAAATTAAATAAAAATAAAAGAGTCTAGTCCTCGGATAATACCTTAAATTCGGTATCTGACAGTCGAAGCCGATTGATTCCACGAGTCGTGATTTTTTGATTTTTTGTGTTTTTTTAGTAAAAATTCAACTTTGGAAAATTTGGATTTTTTTGGGAAAAAAAATATTTTCTCCAAAAAATTGACTCTCTCTCTCTAAAAATGTTTAGAGTGAGAAAGCTCCAAAAATCCTCCCCCCCCCCCTCCTTTCCAAATGCATGGGGATCCGTGCCCTTTTATAGGGAAACGGATCCTCGGAAACTTGGGCGACGCCCGAGCAAAATCGGGCGTCGCCCAAGGTGGTAGGGCGGCCGCCCAACATTACGTTGGGCGATCGCCCAACAAAGGTTGGGCGGCCGCCCAACAATTGTTGGGCGATCGCCCAACAGCGTTGGGCGAGCGCCCAACGCAAGGTTGGGCGGGCGTGCCCAACCGTCGTTGGGCGCTCGCCCAACATTCGTTGGGAATTCGCCCAACGACCGTTGGGCGTTCGCCCGACGTGATTGAGCGCTCGTCCAACGGCCACCGAGGCGTGCCTCGCGCCGTCGGGCGTGCATGCCCCGTGGCCACCGAGCGCGCGTTCCACGCCGCCGGGCGCCCACACGTCGCGACCGCTGAACGCGCGCTCCGCGCTGCCGGGCGCGCACGCCCAGCGGACGACGAGAGCGCGCACCGCGCCACCGGGCCCGAGCATTGCTCGGACGTCGAGCGCGTGCCACTCGTGGTTGGACGCGTGCGTCCGACGGACACCGGGCGCATGCCCCGTGCCGTCGAGCGGGTGTCCGACCATCGTCGACCGCGCGCCGGATGCCGCTAAGCACCCGCGCCATGCCGCTAAGCATACGAGAGCCACCTTACTGTCAACAGCGACCCGTCGTATATTTTTTATTATTTTCTTTTTCAAAACTTCCGGAATCAATCGCTTCGACCGTCTCGTTTTCAGGTTTTCGTCACAGGTCCTCCGACTCGGTGTCTACAGTTGCCCCTACTTTTCTATTTTGACAGTGATGTGTGTGACAGTAAAAGACACGTAAAGAGTAGGAGGGAACATACCTGACCTTCACGCTGCGCGTTCCGGTGTCGTTCTCTGATTCTTTCCATCCTCGCCTCTGAAGCGGCTGTCGGTGGGTGTTCCTTTCTCGGAATCTAGCGTACGTTGACTATGGGTAAGAATGGCTCAAAAGCAATTTCGGTGCACGACCATGAGTAAGAGGGCTCGAAAGCGATTTCGGCCTACTAATGCGGAAAAATGGCTCAAAAGCAGCTCCGGTCTGCGACCGGGAGTAAAATGGCTCAAAAGCGGCCCTGGTCCACGACCGCGGGCAAGATGGCTCAAAAGCAACTCAGGTCTGCGACCTTGGGTAAGATGGCTCAAAAGCAACTCTGGTATACGACCGAGAGTAAGATGGCTCAAAAGCGACCCTGGTCCACGACCGCGGGTAAAATGGCTCAAAAGCAACTCCGATCAGCGACCGTGAGTAAGATGGCTCAAAAGCAACTCCGGTCTGCGACCGGGAGTAAGATGGCTCAAAAGAGACTCTGGTCCACGACCGCGGGTATTAGACGAGGTGCCGCGGGTATTAGACGAGGTGCCGCGGCCTAATCTCCCGGGCGGACCGGGGGGTGGACAACCTCATGGCGATGTAAGCGGTGATTGGCACCGAAAGCAACCAATCGTGGAATCAAGCTGCTCGGCAGGACCGGAGCTCGGAGATATGGAAGAGTCGCCAGCCACGAATGGGAAAATGAACACCGATCCCTTGCGGGAGACCGGTGTGGGTTCGGGAAACTTAGGTACGAGCCGAGAAGGCTAGCTCCTTTCCGAAGAAAGGCTACTAGGCACCCCGACATCGCCCGGTTATGAACCACCGGCCTCCTACTCAGCATGTTAGGCGATAACGGACTAATCGTATACTTCTTTAAGTTTAAAATTCATTTGAAACCCTTTTCTTTCTCTTTTTAGAAACCGTTTTGAGCATATGATATTGAAAAAGCCACATCAGTAAAGAATCACCCATTTATGTTTATACATACACAGAGAGGGGGAAGAAAGAAGTGATTTATTTACAACCGTATTAAATATTATATCGTGTGTTTATTCTACACTAACTTATTTCCCAAAAACGGATTTATTTACATGGTTCGCACCTTAATCGCCGTTGGAACGATTCAGGTGCGTTTTAAAACCCCGTTTGATGAAGTTTACCCGAATCGCCGTTGGAACGACTCGAGTATTTGAAAACGTTTGAGATAAAAAAAACCTTTTAATGAGAAAACATGGTTAAACATACAAGTCAATTTTATTTTGTACAAATTCTTTAAGAAAATGGTTCAAAACTCTATTATTCGCAAAGAAAACGATTTTAATTACAATGATCCTTTAATCCGCCTTTGGAACGGATTAGGGTTTTAAAACTTGGTATTTTGAAGACGATTTGAAATATTAACAAGAATGACTCCATTTATTTACATTACAAATCTAAAAAAACATTAGTTTAAATAATTCAATTGAAAACTCTCTTTTTGGTGATTTATTTTCCCCACTTACTTTAATGGACTCTTTAACTATTATAATTACAATAAACTAACATTTACACTCAAATGAAGCCCTTTTGAAACATGGACCCTATGAATGGGCCAAAAGAATAAAGAAAATGGTTTTAGACCATATATATATATGTACACATTTAAATCAAAAAGGAAGATAAGAAAATAAGATTTAACCAAAAATCACTATATGTATATGAAGATAATAAACACAATATATCTTATACTTTGAAATGTGAAAATAATAAGTAAATCCTATAACTAAGAAAGTAATACTTATCTAAAAATAATTTAACTCAATAATCACTAAAATAACCCAAATATTCTAAAAAAAACTATACATATATATACATAATTAATATAGTTTAAATATCAAAAATACCATATGCTAATGTCTATTCATTATTTCTCAAAATATCAAGTAACTAATATTTAAATATAACCTAAGTTAATAAAAAAGGGAAATACATATATATATATTTATACTTATATTACAAAATAGAATAAAAAGAAAGGGAAATACATATATATATATTTATACTTATATTACAAAATAGAATAAAAAGAGATATACAAATATTCGTCAATAGATATATATACTAAAGTTCTAAAATAAGTTGAAAAACATGTATTACATAATCATATATATATATATATATACTAAGGATTAAAAGTCTAAAAGTTAAGAAAAAGGGACTGAAATGGCATTTTTTACATTTTGGCAGATTTATCGATGGAAAATCCGTCGGTAAACAGCCTTTAGTGACAGAATTGGCAAATTACAGCAGCACTCCAATATTTTCCAGATTTGTTCAAAAGCCTTAAATTAAATCTAATTCAATCGTTTTGCACTTCCGAACTACCGAAAATGGATCATAGTCGAAAACGGAAGTTCCTAAAACGATGTTTTTATTTTAAAACATTATTTGAAAATTTCTTTTAAATTAAAAAACTTATAATTACAACGTTTTCGATACCCGAACTACCTTTTTATCGGATCACGGTTCGTATTGGGATGTCAAAACGAGGTTTTTATTTTAAAACAAAACCGAATTTTATTTAACACGAAACGAAAATTAAATAAATATGCTAACTAAATAAAACGTGACAAAATAAATAAATGACTAAAGGAATAAAAAACTATAACATAAAAAAAAATAGAACGAGAGAAATAAATTAAATAAAGAGTCTAGTCCTCGGATAATACCTTTAATTCGGTATCTGACAGTCGAAGCCGATTGATTCCACGAACCGCGAGCTTCCGTTTTTTAATGAAAATTTAGTAAAAATTGAACTTAGGAAATTTGGAATTTTTAAGAAAAAAAAATATTTTTCTCAAAAAAAATCCACTCTCTCTCTCTAAAAATGTTTAGAGTGAGAAAGTTTTCCTCTCAAAAAATCCTCCCCCCCTCACATTGGGATCCGTGCCCTTATATAGGGAAACGGATCCCGGAACAATGGGCGACGCCCAAAAAAAATTGGGCGTCGCCCATTGTGGTTGGGCGGCCGCCCAACAATGTTGGGCGATCGCCCAACGGCGTTGGGCGAGCGCCCAACGCGAGGTTGGGCGCCCGCGCCCAACCTTCGTCGAGCGTCCGCCCGACGTGGTTGGGTGCCCGCCCGGCGACCCTCGGGGCGTGCCCCGCGCCGTCGGACGCGTGCACTCCGTGGCCGCCGAGCGCGCGTTCCGTGCAGCTAGACGCTCGTACGTCGCGGCCGCCGAACGCGCGCCTCGCGCTACCAGGCACGTGTGCTCAACGACCCACGAGGGCGCGCACCGCTAGTGGTCCCAGGCATTGCTCGGGCGTCGAGAGTGTGCCACTCGCGGTGCGTCCGACGGACGCCGCGCGCACGTCTCGAGCCGTCAAGCGGGCGTTCGACCATCGTCGTCCGCGTGCGGGATGCCGTTGCGTGCCCGCACCGTGCCGTTAATTTTCCTCAGCTTACCATTTTTATATATTTTTCAAAACTTCCGGAATCAATCGCTTCGACCGTCTTGTTTCAGGTTTTCGTCACAGGTCCTCCGACTCGGTGTCTACAGTTGCCCCTACTTTTCTATTTTGAGAGTGATGTGTGTGGTTCGAAAACGTTTTTGCTAACGTAACACATGCAATGTAAAACATATAAAAGTAAAAGACACGTAACGAGTAGGAGGAAACATACCTGACCTTTGCGCTGCGCGCTCCGGCGTTGCTCTCTGACTGCATCAGACTCTGCTTCGGGCTGCACCCTAGTTCACGACCGCGGGGATAATGGCTAAATAGCTACCCTAGTTTATGACCGCGGGGATAATGGCTAAACAGCTACCCTATTTCAAGATTGCGGGGATAATGGCTAAATAGCTACCCTGATTTACGACTGTGGGGATAATGGCTAAACAGCTACCCTATTTCAAGTTTGCGGGGATAATGGCTAAACAGCTACCCTATTTCAAGATTACGGGGATAATGGCTAAACAGCTACCCTGATTTACGACTGTGGGGATAATGGCTAAACAGCTACCCTATTTCAAGTTTGCGGGGATAATGGCTAAACAGCTACCCTATTTCAAGATTACGGGGATAATGGCTAAACAGCTACCCTGATTTACGACTGTGGGGATAATGGCTAAACAGCTACCCTATTTCAAGATCACGGGGATAATGGCTAAACAGCTACCCTATTTCAAGATCGCGGGGATAATGGCTAAACAGCTACCCCATTTCAAGATTGCGGGGATAATGGCTAAACAACTACCCTATTTCAAGATTGCAGGGATAATGGCTAAACAGCTACCCCATTTCAAGATTGCGGGGATAATGGCTAAACAGCTACCCTAGTTTGTGATTATGAGTCAGATGGCTCAAAAGCAACTCCGATCTGCGACCATGAGTCAGATGGCTCGAAAGCAACTCTGATCTACGATCGTGAGTCAAATGGCTCAAAAGCAACTCCGGTCTGCGACCGCGAGTCAGATGGCTCAAAAGCAACTCCGATCTACGACCGTGAGTCAAATGGCTCAAAAGCAACTCCGGTCTACGACCGTGAGTCAAATGGCTCAAAAGCAACTCCGGTCTGCGACCGTGAGTCAGATGGCTCGAAAGCAACTCCGGTCTGCGACCGTGAGTCAGATGGCTCAAAAGCAACCCTGGTCCACGACCGCGGGTAAAATGGCTCAAAAGCAACCCTGGTCTCTAAATCGACCGCAGGCGTAATGGCTCAATAGCAACTTCGGTCTGCGACCGTGAGTCAGATGGCTCGAAAGCAACTCCGGTCTGCGACCGTGAGTCAGATGGCTCAAAAGCAACCCTGGTCCACGACCGCGGGTAAAATGGCTCAAAAGCAACCCTGGTCTCTAAATCGACCGCAGGCGTAATGGCTCAATAGCAACTCCGGTCTGCGACCGTGAGTCAGATGGCTCAAAAGCAACTTCGGTCTGCGACCGTGAGTCAGATGGCTCAAAAGCAACCCTGGTCCACGACCGCGGGTAAAATGGCTCAAAAGCAACCCTGGTCTCTAAATCGACCGCAGGCGTAATGGCTCAATAGCAACTCCGCTCTGCGACCGTGAGTCAGATGGCTCAAAAGCAACCCTGGTCCACGACTGCGGGTAAAATGGCTCAAAAGCAACCCTGGTCTCTGAATCGACCGTAGGCAAAATGGCTCAATAGAAACCCTGGTCTCTAAATCGACCGCAGGCGTGTAGTGATGCATATAGATGGGTGAATGTAGCCTAGTCTATGGATGTATGTAAACACCTATGTGTGTGTGTGTGCCGGTGACCGTGCGTGTGTTTGAATGTGCATAAGTGTGGCTTATGTGTTTTGCTTTATGCGGATGTATGGACATGTGTGTATGCAAACTATGTACATGTGGATGAAATGCTCGGATGGATTCCCTTTTCATAGGCTTGGAGTATTTTTGTAGCTTCAGATCGAGAAATGATGGTTCGGGCCGTCCCCAAGGAGTGCGAGGATGAGGGCGAGGTTAAGTTTGAAACCAAGGGTTGTAAGGATGAGGATTTGGTCTTGATGAGCTCGTGTCAAAGGGGCTCTCGCTTTTAACCAGAGTTTGACGTATTCATTTTCTCCCTAATTTTTACCTGAGCTGCCCTTTTCGGGTTTTCAACTCAACGGGATCTCTCCGATATTCTCTATCTCTCCTTTTGCATGAACTGCCCCTAGGGGTTTTCAATTCATCTTTTCTATATCTCATTGATTTTCTCTATCGCTCCTTTTGCTTGGATCGCCTCTTTTGAGGTTTTCAATCCAACTTTTTGTTCAATTTTTCTTCTCTTTTTCTTTCTTTCTTGATTGTGAATGATACCGGATGGCACAGGGGGCTTATATCCACGGGCCATTTCTATGCTAATCATTTGACGATGAGTTCATGCCCGATGCCTTCGTTAATGGAGAAGCTTCCGAAGTGAGATGGACGTTGATCTGATTGTAGGGCCGTGCCCCCGATTAAAGTTACCGTCTTGGCGTAGGTTAGAAGTTGATGCTAGCATATGCCCCTGCCAATTCGAGGTGAGATTTCATGTGCGCCAAACTAGGGATACTGCCGTTGGGAGTAGATATGGAGGAGAGACGCTTCGGTCGAAGTTTGACCCTTGAGAGGACCACATAGGAGCAGAGGAACCAGACTTCATGGAGCATGAGAGAGAGGAATAGTCTTCTTTTTTTTAGTTTTTCTTTTTTATAGATTTCGGATTGGTTTATGGGTGTTGGGGTGATTTCAGTTGAGATGGGGTGTCTATTGATGCGGGTGTTTTCATCACAAATGCAACCGTCTAGCTTAAATAAAGCACCTGGCAAAGATACATTGAATTGTTTACTGCTCAGTTTATTAACCACCGTCACCAAAGCATGCCCTTTCGGGTTTTCACACTTCAGTTATTTTAACTCTCTCCTTTTACCCCGGAATTTTCAAATAAGCACCCCGTGGGGTTTTCACTTATTGGGGTGTCCCTTATTGTTGCATAGGCCGTCCTTTGCGGATTTTCAACCTATCGGGATTTTCTTTCTTTCTTTTTTTTTTATTTTCATGAGAAGGATTCCTCGGTTCCCTCGAGATTGATTAAAGTTCTGAACTTTATTGCCGCCTTCGGCTTCCCTTGACTACGCATTTGATCTTTCTTCGTTACAGTGAGCTTTTCTCGTACATTTGATTACACATTTGTTGGACAATGTCAACCGCTCTTGCCACCTTGACGCCTCTTGGCTGATCACGTCAGCTTTTGATTTATTTTCTTTTACTTCCGATTGACTTGACTTTGCCCCAGGGCCTTTTTAGCATCATTTTTTTTTCTTCTTCCTTTGTTTAACTTTGAGTCATCATAGGTCTAAACCCTTTCGTTGATCTTGGAACAAAATACTTTATCGCTGATAGGTTAGTTGCCCCCGCCTCGTTCTAAAGGGCGCACTCCTGTACTTGTGTCCCCCTTTGGGGGAAGAAATCTTTGTCGGTGCCTCAGTGTAAGTATGGCTCTGAGGGCTTGTCGCTTGCTCCATATTTTCTTTTCTTTTTCTCTCTTTTGGATTTTGTTGATTGTCGCTCAATCTTCTTCTTGGCAAAAGCCGGTGAGAACCCTTCGTTTTATGGATCTACGTCCGACTTATCATTGTAGAGTCAGGGAATCGCTTCTCATGATTTATTTTGCTTTTTTTTTTATTCTCTTAATTTTCTCTCTTCAGTGGTTAAGTACTGAGCAATAAGTATATTCTAGAGCTTATGTCTGTGCCATGATAGAAGCGGGAATATCTCAATTAAGTGGATATCAAATGTAAGTACGTATGTTTAGGATAAACTTGCGGAAACGAAATTTCATTGAATTCAAAAGGAGGTTAATAACATCTTGTGGAATAGAAGATAAAATAAAAGACAAGGATAAAGACTACAAGTGCAATCCTCTCTCTCATACTACTTCAGGAAGCTTCAAGTTCTCCTGCTTCATAAGCGTCCTCAATCTAGAGAACCTCTTCTTTCGTTTATCCTGATCCGTGGTAGACCTCACCGTTCAAGGAACAAGTCGAAGACTTCATCTGCTGAGAAGGATTTGGGTCACTTATCTTCCCAGCTTCGATGAGATCTTGGATTTCATGCTTCAACTTCATGCAAGTGCTTGTTTCGTGACCATATTTCTGGTGGAAGTGTCAGTAGCCCCTGCGTTTGACTAATTCAGTGGTTGGACCTCCCGTGGCTGGTAGGGGATGAAGTATATCATGCATTTGTAGACCCTTCAACACTTCTAATAAGGGTTGAGTGAAAGTGGAGAATTCCCTTCCCTCCCTTTTATACTGAGTGGGCGACGGAGGGCGAACAACCCTGGTAATCTCATGTCCCCGATGGTGTGGATCTTGTTGTGTTCGTGAAATATGGTGTGAGACTACCCTTGGTGGAGTGAATATTTGTGGATTAACTTGTGACGCAAGGTGGAACATAGGTTTCTCCATAGCAGCTTTCGGGATCTCCGCAACCAGTGACTCGCTCAGGACCTCCCTGACCAACCTTTTCAGCTCTATCTTGAATTCATCTGAAGCAAGGATATCGAGAAGAACTCGCTCGATTTCTGCTCTGAGATTGAAATCTCCTATCATCTCTTGGGAATTTTCAACCCCCTCATGCTTAGTATTCTCCGGATCATTAAGAGCACGTTTGAACTCATCAGAAAAGATGTATTTGGCTAAAGCCCCTTGCACACGGCTCTTAAGATTGTGGTTTGAATTGCTGGACTGGGCCATGAGTTGGGTTTCTAACAAGGAAAGAGAAAGGATCGGTGAGTGGAGCTTTTTAGGCATCATGAATTTTGATGATGCGAATGCTAAAGCTATCTACTTGTGCCTCCTATAGATGGATGTATGATTTATGCATGATTCGTGGTCTGCGCTTTATTTCTTACAACATAAACACTATTTGACTGGAGCTAAACCCCTTCTTCTTTTTTTTTTTTTTTACCAGAGCCGTCGGCAGTACCTCGATCGTTTGTGCTAACTTACCAGTTTGGAAGTGCCGATGTCTGAAACCATTTCGACTGTTATACACACACTAGTACGAACCCTACAAGTTAACCTTGTAATGCTTTACAAGATGTACAATGTTGAATGACGCTCGACACGACTGACACTTGTGAGATTGAGACGACCCTCATGATACGTAAAATCCCCTATGACACTAGGTAAATGAGAGTGTACCCCGATGATATCCGTGACGTGTAGATACATTGGAGGGGTAGCGATATGAGTGGTGGGAATGGCATATTTGGTACATCGATATGACTCACGATCTAAAAAGAACAACCTAAGTGATAATGCCTGAGGTGGATGTGAGGGATTGCCATCCTTGGTAGTAATGACGTACTTCGAAGATACGCGGTGTTACATGGACTGATATGATGCTCATGGTATGTCCGAGACTCAAACAGACCGTGACGGAGACATGCGGGGCACTTGTCCATAGTTTACTTGGTATTGATACTGATAACAGGGAACCGTCTTTCTGGGAAACACAAGTTTCCTGAAACAGGTCGACATAGAGGATGTGTCCTAAACTAGAAGCAAGCGGGACGAGACCACCGCATATGGGGTGTGGGTCAATGGTTAGTTTAAACCCAAGACACGAATACGTAGGCATACCAACGGAACCTTGGCGTGTTATGCAGAAAGTGGTGATGCACGGGACATGCCCTAAATAGGTTAAGGCATAGGGGAGACTCGAGTGATATATGTCATGTGCACCAATCGTCAGCTTCTCCTGGAAAGCAACTATTACGATGATGGGTATTATCTGATGGGATAACGAACACGGAATTCCCGACACTCGAGGTACGAATAGGATGCATATGTCAACGTACGAGGTACGTGCCAATTATTAACTCCTACTTGGCTCACTAGCATCTTGACATAGTGGTTTGAAACGTGGTGCGTTCAGGAAATACGATGACGTACGTGGTATGCCTTAGAGGTAGCCAAAAGGCATGATGGGAGTCCCACTTGATGTGCCCCCACGATTGACTTATACGTAACTCACGAATGATGTGATGGCTTGATTTTGGGATTTCGACCATTGTGGGGGAAATCCAACATGCTAGGTACGAGACACGAATAGGGTACGCATATGACACACGTATTATCTGACCAACTTTGGGTATAGATGAAGCACAAAGATGACTCGAGAGGTACCTTCTAACAACATTGGAGGTGTAAGCTCGACACGATACCGACACGCAGGGTGTGGTTCAAGGATTAACTTAAGCTAGGGACCCAAATCCCTCGATGGATTTGCGGACATCAGTGCGTCCGGTAGAATGAGAGGTGTCCTAATCCGATCGAGGTATCAACGAGATGGAAATGAAGACTTACCTGGTGCGTGTCGAAGGTCAATTTGTTTCATAGCGCAAACCCGACGAAGATATGTTTTATGAGAATCACTAAAGATCTTACGCGGATATGTCTGACGTATTCGGTCCATCATTGATATTTGAGATACCAACGATGACACACAGTGTGGACATCCATAGTTCGACGGGAGCCTATTACTATGAGCAACTCGAGGAACAACGAGGACGCGAACCAAGACCTTCGAGGTAAGTGCCAAATGTTGGACTTAGCCGCGGTATGAACAACTCGATACTACTGATACGAGTGAGACTCAAATAGCAACACATAGGGCATGTGTCTCAGACTCGTGGATAAGGCAATTCGGAGTTTGGGGGCACATGGACAGCGGTACCAATGATGTAGGGAGAGCGTGTCGAGGATTTGACGATAGAAACAAACCGATGTTTGAGACGTACTCCAGATATGAGTGACAATTTACAGGGCGTACGTCAAGAGTTTGATAGGAACCTCATGACATGAACGACTCAGTGTGTCAAGGTATGGGCGGGATGCCCGAGATGTCCCATAGGGTACGTGCCTAAGGGTGTGACTTGGACTCGATGACATGAATCACTCTATATGACAGGTACGGGCCAAAAGTTCAATTTGAACTTGTCGATACAAATGACTCGACATTGGAGGTGTAAGCAAGATGCACGTGATGACATATATGAACTTGCCCCAGATTCGATTGGAACTCAATGACATGAGTGACTCGACATTTGATATGCGAACAAGACGTACCGAACCGCGTATGTGGGTGTGTGCCACAAGCTTAACCCTGACTGGATGGTATAAACGACTCAGTCTTTGATATGTGAGTAAGGTGCGAGGGATGACATATGGAACACGCGTCAAAGGTCGGTCTAGAATTGGATAGCCTAAGGACATATTCGTGGGCTACAAATATTGTCAATGACAAGGCGACATGTGGGGCACATTTTGACAAGGCCCAACGTATGACTAAGGCACAAGCGGTGACATACGGGATATGCACAGAAAGCTGATACACGTGGCATGTCTTAGCGTGGGATATGCACCTAAGGTTTCGATCTTACAACCACGTAACTTTGGAGTATAGGTGCACGGCGCGCCGACACACGTGGCATGTCTTAGCGTGCGAAGGTCATGATGGCAACCTACGAGGTGAGGGGCATGGATAATACCACAACGTAATTTGGAATCACCGAGGTATGGTGTATAGCGTGGCGACATCCGTGGGTATGTCTTGAGATACGAAAGGGAGGTGACGACGACCTGTGAGATTATGGTTCTATTTGAGATCAAGGTACCAGTCATAATCTTGAGATGTGTTGGCTAAGGCGTAGCGACATACATGGTATGTCTTGAGGTGTAAGTAGGACGTGTGTGAGACATGTGATGAATGGTTAATTCGAGTCTCGAGGGAACCGACGTCGTGATAATTTTTTTCTCTTTTTTTGTTGAACAACCGATATGTTGTCGGTGACATGGCGACACACCTAGTACGTCTTGAGTTGACCGTGCAGATAGTGTACAGGATTTGCCCCAAGATGCGAATGTCAGGATAAGCAGGGTATGACCACCAAACAAGCCTAACCACGATAGAGAGATACAGGATACATTACGACATATGGGATATGTCTCCGGATGATGTAAACACCACGGTGAAGGCGCATGTGACATGTCACGATGCACCAGGTACACTCTCTAATGGTATGAACAGGATGATAAAGACATGTGCGGTGTATCCCCCATAAAGTATAACATGGCGAAGACGTAGGGAATACCTAAAGGTCTAAAGGTGCTCCTCCGGACTAATATATGAGACACATCACAACATGCGGGGTATGTCTTCTGTTACACGGGATATGGCTCTGGACTAGTGTATCTGATATGGAAGCTGCATATGCGACCTATCGTGATGTACGACCTTGACAATACCCGAACGTACATGATGCACAGTTGTGCATCGAGCACACGTCTTGATTGGTCTATAGCTGACGTGATGGAGACGCATGGGACCTTTCACGATATGGAAGATGGGACGAGGTAAGGACGTATGGGATATGTCACGGCCCAAATGGTATGCCTTTCATCTAACGTACATAGCATGGTGAACAAGCACCTGACATGCCCTGACATATGGGGCATGCAACTCATGCCCCTCGCTTGGCACAAGGAATGAGGTGAAGATGTACAGGATGCGTTATGACACATATAGTACACCTTCTGACCGGTGTGTAATGACATGGTAGAGACACAAGGAATGGGTCATAATATACGAGGCACAACACGGAAAAGACATATGGGATATGTCACGACATAACGGGTACGCCTCTTGATCGGTGTCTGAATGATTAATGGAAGATGCATGGGGTGCGTTACGTCTCATGGAGTATGACAAAGTAAAGATGCAAGGAATACATCATCCCATGACAGGTGGGACTCACGACGGGTGGACACGTGATGATATGACGTAGCAAGGATATAGGGGATACGTCACGAGAGAACAGTACGCCTCTTGACAGGGTAAGGACATATTGGAGGTGCCGTGACATATGAGGTATGCCAAAACAAAAGCGTATGGGACATGCCATGACATAAGGGTTGTACCTTCCGACTAGTGCCTACGACACTAAAGAAACATACGAGGTACGCTACCATGCATAAGGTATGTTAAGGCAAAGACGCATAGGATACGTCACGACATAATGGACATGCCTCCTAGCTAGCATACAAACGACACGGTGAAGACGCGTGAGACGTGCCAAGGACGCATAGGATGCGTCCCAACACATAGGTATGACAAGGCAAAGACGTATGGGATACGTCACGACATAACTAGTATGCCTCCTGAATGACACGCGACGCTGGGGTCGACTCTTTCTCACTTTCCTAATAAACACGTCCTAAATCTATAAAACCTAGAATGGCTGCACGCAATGCGGTTAGCATGCAATGCTCTATATGGTATGATTGCAATGATTCGTTAAGCAGAGAACACATTATAACTTAAATCTGACTCGACTGATGTACAACAAGACATAAATCTATACAAACAAACTAGTTAGCAAAAATCGTACATAATGCGTAAGTAGATCGCAATAAGAGAAAGAAAACGTTAGATAACAATCACATTCATCACATCATCTCTCTTCCATCCTTATTCCTCCACACACTCATTGGTCCAAGTCTCTTTCCTAGGATTTTGGTATGGGCTCACATCGTGGTCCAGGGGACGCGTGATGCCGTCGATTATTGCATAAAAGTAAATCATCCATCAGACAATACAGTTCGTTTTGACGTATCCACGTTTAGTGACTAAGAAATCGACCAAGTTGGATTGTTCTTTCAGAATAACTCGTCTTTTGTCCTTTTGTGAGACGCATTAATTCGGGTTTTGACTCCCTTTGAGCGCATCTCAGTTTTTAGACACGGTTCGAGTTACTCTTCTAGTTCAATCGTTCGTTATTGTCAATGACTCGTTCCCTTTTATTCGCGTGGGTTCATGTCTCGATTTTTGGATTACAACGGGATCTTTTGGATCTATCGAGAGACGTAACCACGTGTTTATTTAGTGATGGAATCACTTTTGGATTTTATTTTAGGGAACGGACTCATCGCGTAACGCGTTTGTTCTTAGCGTCGAGGATTCGTTTGCTCATTTTGCTACGTGAAAGACGGTGAGTCTTATTTTGAGCGCACGGTAACCTTTCGGCTAGCAACAATTCGTTGTTTTTCCCAATCCACGGGATATATCATCTTAGTGTGGTTATAGAAAATCAACATTTTATTGAATCGCATGCTTATTCAAAGCGAGGACATCACCATTCTCTTTCCTTTAGGCACGATTTAAGCAAACACGTACATCGGGCCATATTTCTTGCAGTTTTGGTAACGGTCGAAATGATCGAGTTGTTAGTCAAAACTCGCAGTCTCGTCCATATGGCGCAATTATATGGTTTGGCTTAATTCGGCTTCGAGATTTTAAACGGTGTATACACTCGTCCGAGGCACGTATTCAACGACATTGGTTTATTTTCTTTAACTACTCTCGGTATTGATATATATCGTAGATTCGGAATGATTTTGGTCGTTTAGTTCATTTTTTTCTTCTTTATTTCCTTAGTCATCTGTACGGACACATCCATTTCTCTTAAGGACGACACGAGGCATAACGTAAAAGCTCGTCTTTCATTCGGAAGGGACGGGCTACTTGTGCGAAACTTTTCACGTTACAACAAGGTCGTTCGAAACAGAAATGTTCTTCGTTTTCGTTTCGTCTTGATCTCGTTTTATCCTAATTTATTTAAAGAATGTGAATAACGGCTATTGTTAATATAGTCTTTTGTATCGAAATGTAATTATCCTTAACACCGAACCGATTCATACTAATACGTGCTTACGTCATAACGCATTTCCTGAACACGTGCCTTCGTCGGGACACCGAAAGGGACAAGGCGGGCCGCACATGTTCATTCATATGAGATGACTAAGTCGTCTTTAGTTCAAATCGTTTCGATGTTTTAGGGTAATTAGTATGTCGATTCATGAGTATATATTAACGCATCGTCTCATTTTCTTTACATAATTTAGGATTAGACACGTATCATGGCGGTTTGAAAACACGAACTGATTCATTTATCACATCAAAAATAGTAACGGGTAATCCTATGGAAACTTCTAAGGCTACTATATGCTGACACGGATGACCGCGGGACCTCACAGGACCGCACAGATTCGCCCCTAACGAATGGATGGGGACCCTCTGGCGCCTTACTGTAAGGGGGAACTTACGCTAGCCTCTTTCGAGCGACGAATGGACTCTCGAGAGAGGTTTCGCGGAAATTACCCAAAGGGTTTGCAATAATGCACATGTATGCATACGAGAAGAAGTAAAACGATCCGTCCCCGTTAAGGGCTTAGTGCATGCCTTCCGGAATCAAATTTCTCGCTTCCCCAGCAGAGTCGCCACTTGTTAGACGAGGTGCCGCGGCCTAATCTCCCGGGCGGACCGGGGGGTGGACAACCGCATGGCGACGTAAGCGGTGATTGGCGCCGAAAGCAACCAATCGTGGAATCAAGCTGCTCGACAGGACCAGAGCTCGGAGATATGGAAGAGTCGCCACCCACGAATGGGAAAATGAACATCGATCCCTTGCGGGAGACCGGTGTGGGTTCGGGAAACTTAGGTACGAGCCGAGAAGGCTAGCTCCTTTCCGGAGAAAGGCTACTAGGCACCCCGACATCGCCCGGTTATGAACCACCGGCCTCCTACTCAGCATGTTAGGCGATAACGAACTAATCGTATACTTCTTTAAGTTTAAAATTCATTTGAAACCCTTTTCTTTCTCTTTTTAGAAACCGTTTTGAGCATATGATATTGAAAAAGCCACATCAGTAAAGAATCACCCATTTATGTTTATACATACACAGAGAGGGGGAAGAAATAAGTGATTTATTTACAACCGTATTAAATATTATATCGTGTGTTTATTCTACACTAACTTATTTCCCAAAAACGGATTTATTTACATGGTTCGCACCTTAATCGCCGTTGGAACGATTCAGGTGCGTTTTAAAACCCCGTTTGATGAAGTTTACCCGAATCGCCGTTGGAACGACTCGAGTATTTGAAAACGTTTGAGATAAAAAAAACCTTTTAATGAGAAAACATGGTTAAACATACAAGTCAATTTTATTTTGTACAAATTCTTTAAGAAAATGGTTCAAAACTCTATTATTCGCAAAGAAAACGATTTTCATTACAATGATCCTTTAATCCGCCTTTGGAACGGATTAGGGTTTTAAAACTTGGTATTTTGAAGACGATTTGAAATATTAACAAGAATGACTCCATTTATTTACATTACAAATCTAAAAAAACATTATTTTAAATAATTCAATTGAAAACTCTCTTTTTGGTGATTTATTTTTCCCACTTACTTTAATGGACTCTTTAACTATTATAATTACAATAAACTAACATTTACACTCAAATGAAGCCCTTTTGAAACATGGACCCTATGAATGGGCCAAAAGAATAAAGAAAATGGTTTTAGACCATATATATATATATGTACACATTTAAATCAAAAAGGAAGATAAGAAAATAAGATTTAACCAAAAATCACTATATGTATATGAAGATAATAAACACAATATATCTTATACTTTGAAATGTGAAAATAATAAGTAAATCCTATAACTAAGAAAGTAATACTTATCTAAAAATAATTTAACTCAATAATCACTAAAATAACCCAAATATTCTAAAAAAAACTATACATATATATACATAATTAATATAGTTTAAATATCAAAATACCATATG
This sequence comes from Euphorbia lathyris, assembly GCF_963576675.1. NCBI lineage: Eukaryota > Viridiplantae > Streptophyta > Magnoliopsida > Malpighiales > Euphorbiaceae > Euphorbia > Euphorbia lathyris. Next base: position 5,680,499 of record NC_088911.1, read on the forward strand.
CTAATGTCTATTCATTATTTCTCAAAATATCAAGTAACTAATATTTAAATATAACCTAAGTTAATAAAAAAGGGAAATACATATATATATATTTATACTTATATTACAAAATAGAATAAAAAGAGATATACAAATATTCTAAAATAGATATATATACTAAAGTTCTAAAATAAGTTGAAAAACATGTATTACATAATCATATATATATATACTAAGGATTAAAAGTCTAAAAGTTAAGAAAAAGGGACTGAAATGGCATTTTTTACATTTTGGCAGATTTACCGACGGAAAATCCGTCGGTAAACAGCCTTTAGTGACAGAATTGGCAAATTACAGCAGCACTCCAATATTTTCCAGATTTGTTCAAAAGCCTTAAATTAAATCTAATTCAATCGTTTTGGACTTCCGAACTACCGAAAATGGATCATAGTCGAAAACGGAAGTTCCTAAAACGATGTTTTTATTTTAAAACATTATTTGGAAATTTCTTTTAAATTAAAAAACTTATAATTACAACGTTTTCGACACCCGAACTACCTTTTTATCGGATCACGGTTCGTATTGGGATGTCAAAACGAGGTTTTTATTTTAAAACAAAACCGAATTTTATTTAACACGAAACGAAAATTAAATAAATATGCTAACTAAATAAAACGTGACAAAATAAATAAATGACTAAAGGAATAAAAAACTATAACATAAAAAAAAAATAGAAGGAGAGAAATAAATTAAATAAAGAGTCTAGTCCTCGGATAATACCTTTAATTCGGTATCTGACAGTCGAAGCCGATTGATTCCACGAACCGCGAGCTTCCGTTTTTTAATGAAAATTTAGTAAAAATTGAACTTAGAAAATTTGGAATTTTTGAGAAAAAAAATATTTTTCTCAAAAAAAATCCACTCTCTCTCTCTAAAAATGTTTAGAGTGAGAAAGTTTTCCTCTCAAAAAATCCTCCCCCTCTCACCTTGGGATCCGTGCCCTTATATAGGGAAACGGATCCCGGAACAATGGGCGATGCCCAAAAAAAATTGGGCGTCGCCCATTGTGGTTGGGCGGCCGCCCAACCTAGTGTTGGGCTATCGCCCAACCTTGTTGGGCGGCCGCCCAACAATGTTGGGCGATCGCCCAACGGCGTTGGGCGAGCGCCCAACGCGAGGTTGGGCGCCCGCGCCCAACCTTCGTCGGGCGTCCGCCCGACGTGGTTGGGTGCCCGCCCGGCGACCCTCGGGGCGTGCCCCGCGCCGTCGGACGCGTGCACTTCGTGGCCGCCGAGCGCGCGTTCCGCACAGCTAGACGCTCGTACGTCGCGGACGTCGAACGCGCGCCTCGCGCTGCCAGGCACGTGTGCTCAATGGCCCACGAGGGCGCGCACCGCCAGCGGTCCCAGGCATTGCTCAGGCGTCGAGAGCGTGCCACTCGCGGTGCGTCCGACGGACGCCGCGTGCACGTCTCGAGCCGTCAAGCGGGCGTTCGACCATCGTCGTCCGCGTGCGGGATGCCGTTGCGTGCCCGCGCCGTGCCGTTAATTTTCCTCAGCTTACCATTCTTTATATATTTTTCAAAACTTCCGGAATCAATCGCTTCGACCGTCTTGTTTCAGGTTTTCATCACAGGTCCTCCGACTCGGTGTCTACAGTGGGCAAGATAGCTCAAAAGCTACTCAGGTCTGCGACCTTGAGTAAGATGGCTCAAAAGCAACTCTGGCCTACGACCGAGAGTAAGATGGCTCAAAAGCGTCCCTGGTCCACGACCGCGGGTAAAATTGCTCAAAAGCAACTCTGGTCTACGACCGTGAGTAAGATGGCTCAAAAGCGACCCTGGTCCACGACCGCGGGTAAAATGGCTCAAAAGCAACCATGGTCTACGACCGCGGGTAAAATGGCTCAAAAGCAACTCCGATCTGCGACCGTGAGTCAGATGCCTCAAAAGCAACTCTGGTCTGCGACCGTGAGTTAGATGGCTCAAAAGCAACTCAGGTCTGCGACCGTGAGTCAGATGGCTCAAAAGCAGGGATTGTCTCTGGATTCTTTTACAACACTGTTGTCTGTACTTTCTCACTGGAGCTAGCGTCTCGGAGGTTTAATGGGAACGTGTTTTAGTCTGGAAAGATATAGACTAATGATAATTTTTCTGTTGACTGTTGTCTGTACTTTGACTGGTGTCACTGTTCTGTAAAAATTGGCTGTTGTCTAGAGTTCATATCTTGACAATATTGGTTGCCGTCTGGGAGAAATACAGGCTGAAACAGACTGCAAATCGGAGGTCTGTGCACCCGGTAATTAATTATTTACTTTTTACCTTTATGTCAAATCGTACTTTTTCATTATTTACGGGAATGCCATTCCCTCTTCCTATATAAGGTGGTGGGGTTTCATTTCAACCCCACACCTTCTCTCTCTTCTTTCTCTCTCTAGACTTTGATTTGGATTATTCTCGGGATGGATTTAGATGAATGGGATGGCACGAGAGGCATGGACGAGGTTTACGTGAACCTAGATAGAGTGGACCCTTTCCACGACCCTACGACGCATCTGAGCCGGACACGCTGCAACGAGGTAAGTAATTTCTCACTTTTGTTTGATTTAAATTCTAGGCTTTAGTATCCCTATCCGAACATGATTTGCATGCTAACCTTTAGATTGCCTTAGAGGACTTTAGCTAGAAAACATGAATTTCTTCAATTACAAGTAACACTTGTTTATTTCTGTGTGAGAATGCGCGCTATATGCATGTGAATAGTGCCACTACGAATTTATGCATGCTAACGGTAAAAAGCATGTGAATAGTAAAAACGTGAATAGTGCACGTGAATAGTAAAAACGTGAATAGTGAAAACTTAACTAATGCCTATGAATAGTACAACTTAACTAATGCGCGTGAATAGTGAAAACTTAACTAGTGCATGTGAATAGTAAAACGTGAATAGTGCACGTGAATAGTAAAAAAGTGAATAGTGCACGTGAATAGTGCACGTGAATAGTGTACGTGAATAGTAAAAACGTGAATAGTGAAAACTTAACTAATGCACGTGAATAGTATAACTTAACATATGCTCCTTGTCAATGCGGACGAGAGTGGATTAAAGAATTAACTAAACCTTACATGAACGACCCTAAAGGAGAGATTTTTACAGGAAGTTGGTCCTAACTGACCAGATGTCTCTAGGTTAGATCATGAAAGAACACTTAGTCTTAACGCGTTCTCATCAATCGTATGCTTTAGGAATCGTATTTAAATTTTCCTGTCTTGTTCTTTCTAGTTCATCGAGATTTCCGGGACTACGGCCGAGATTCATTCGTGGTATGCTAGGCTGGGCGCCGCAGCGAGGGCCCGTGTGCACGAGTTGGGCTTTGAGCCTTATGCGAGCAGTGGGTTGACTCGACCCACACTTTCCACCTTTCCTTTGGGGAGATGACCATCTCGCCCAGAGACTTCTCTTTGTTGACGGGGCTGCGGGGGAGCAGCACTCCAGTTCCCTTTCATTTTGACATGATGCGACCGCGGGTTGACCTCGCTAGACTCGCTGCTTTGATTGGACCGGGAGTTTGCCCAGGCGCCAGATCTACTCCGGCGAAGTTTATTTCCACTGCGAGCCTTTTGAGTCGAAGGGATTTTTGCGAGACCGACGATACTGACTTGGCAGTTCGTAGTTTCTTGGTATATACTCTGAGTGAGACGATTTTCCGCACCAAGGGCGGAAAGGTACACGCGGGTCTTATTCAGGCACTGAGTGATTTGGATGCGGCGGCTTCCTATGATTGGGCGGGGGCAGGCCTAGCCTTTCTATATAAATTTTTGGATCTGACTTGCCGGAAGCGCAAGGACTTCGATGGTTACACCTTTGCCCTGCTGGTACGTGACGCACCCTTGACTCGCCCATTTTATCTTCTTCGCGCTTTTCACACTTATAATCCTTGTTTTTACCGCAGGTTTGGGCGTATGAGAGGCGGATTCTTCCCAGCCAGTCTCGGCCTCGGCCACGAGTACCGAGGCTCCCTCTCATGACCCGATGGAGAGATTTTGACCTAGGCGCCGAGAGGAGACGGACTGTGGCGCGGCTCCTAGATTGGATTGACTCGTGGACCCTGGGACAGGTAGATGTCGTCTAGTCGTGCTAGATTCTTGTTTGAACCTTTCTGACTTTCTCTTTGTGTGTTTTTTTTTCTCTTTAGATTAAGTTCAGGTAGGAGCGGACCATGCCCCTGTCGGTCATCCGTCGGGACTTGACCCGTCGGTTCATTGGTAGAGAGGTGCGGGTTCATGCCGGGGGCCGTGATCCTTACTTATCTACTCTGCTGAGCGTGAGGGATGCCCCGACGGCAGCGATGGAGGTGGATCCGGTAGCAGACGTATTTTCGAGGGAGGCTGTTGCGGCAGTCTTTGGTCAGGAGGAGGTCCCGGTAAGTGATTCCGCCTTTTTACCTTTTATTCATGAGATGGTTAGCGGTACTTATTGTGTTTTTATTTGCAGGAAGGGTCCTGGAGGAGTGCCCATCTATCCGATTTCTTTAACGGCACTCGAGCTCAGACACCCGTGTGCGAGCCACCCTACTACGTCGGCGAGTCCTCCAGCGCCGCCCGACCGGAGAGGTCGTCCCTAGGCGTGCCCGTACCGGACTACGGGAGAGATTTTGCCACGGTTTGTTATGATGAGTCCGGGGCAGCTTATGAGGGGGTCGAGACGGCTCCTTCTATCTTCACCTCGAGGGTCCCATTTGATCCTTCAGATGCTTCTCTGACTACGAGGGAGACCTGTTCGGATTATGTGGGGATGTCTGGTTATCTCCGAGACCGCCTCAGCTTGCGCTGCGCCGATCACCTGGTATGCATCATTACTTTACTTTAGTGTAGTGGAATGTATGCATGTATGTATGATTTATGTTCTTGCCTATGCTGTTTCTTATTTTTATCTGTTTTTCCCTTCTTCTTCTTTAGAGCGATCTGCATGCCCATGAGCGGAGACAGAGCGAGTTGATGCGGGAGGCCGACGCCCGGGTTGGTCAGGTGTACCAAGAGCGGAACGACCACTGGTCGGGGGTGATGCGGCAGGAGACTGAGGTTGCCTTGCTGTCGAGGAGAGAACGCGTGATGAGTCGATTGGACGCCTCGCTGCCGAGGAGAGAGCACGAGTTGCCGATGAGAGAGCACGAGTTGCCGATGAGAGAGCGCGAGCTGCCGAGGAGACATTATCTGCGGAGCGGGCATCGCATTTGAGGGAGTTTGAGGCCTATTGGGACTTCCCTCCGTATTAGGCTTATTATGTATTGCTTTGTAGTTTTTTATTAGAGTTACCCCGATGTATAGCTGATGTATAGGGAGTGGGGTGGATAGCAGGTAGGCTTTTTTGTGAAAAGTAAGATAGGAAATGTATAACTCATGATTCATATTACCATGCATTCAGTAGATTATGATGATTCCAATCATTCTCGTCAAATATATTCATGCATGTATTTATTTACAAACAACAGAAATACTTAGCCTCTTATACATTGTTTTTGTAATTGTTCAAGTTATAACTATTGTTACCAGGACCCGCCTTTCGATTTTCGGATCCTGGCGATTTTTCTCCTCTCTTTTTACTATCCCACAATTTTCAAATGAGTGCCCTTTCGGGTTTTCACCCATTGGGATGTCCCTGACTGTTGCATAGGTCGCCCTTTGCGGGTTTTCAACCTATCGGGAATTTTTCTTTCTTTTTTTTTCTACGAAAAGTATTTCTTAAGCCTATCCAGGTTGGTAGGTTCGGAGAATTCCATGCCATCCATAGTAGTTAACTTCACCGCTCCTTTGCTTAGTATCTTCTTCACGATGAATGGCCCTTCCCAGTTAGGCTTGAACTTGCCCCTAGGGTCGGTATGCGTCACACGGATCTGTTTTAGCACCATATCTCCTTCTTTGATAGGGCTGGCCTTGACCTTTTTGTTGAAGGCTCGGGCCATCCTTCTCTGATATAACTGCACATGGTAAAGGGCTTCCATCCTTTTCTCGTCTACTAGTGCCAACTGTTCATATCGCTTCTTCACCCATTCCGTCTCGGGAATCTCTACTTCCACTGCGATTCTCAACGATCGCTTTTCAATCTCAATCGGGAGAACGGCTTCTGCACTGTATACCAAGGAGAACGGCGTTGCCCCAGTCGAGGTTCTAACCGTCGTGCGATAAGCCCATAATGCGAGTGGGAGCTGCTCGTGCCAATTCCGATGTGATTCCACTGTTTTTACGAGAATTCTCTTAAGGTTCTTATTAGCTGCTTCTACTGCCCCATTAGCTTGTGGACGGTACGGAGAAGACCTGTGATGTTCAATGCCATATTCTCGGAAGAGACTTCTTACTTCCCCCTGAAACTGGACCCCATTATCCGTAATCATGTGATGAGGCACTCCGAACCTGGTGATCAAGTATTTTTCAATGAACTTTCTCATCTGCTTGGATCCCAATTTGCTAAACGACTCTGCCTCTACCCACTTGGTGAAGTAATCGATGGCGACTGCAATAAACTTGTGCCCATTCGAAGCATTAGGCCTTACCTCACCTCTGATGTCAATGCCCCAAGCAGCGAATGGTCAAATAGGTGCTAACACATGTAATTCCATGGCTGGCAGATGACTACAATCGCCGTGGATTTGACAATCGTGGCATTTCTTCGCATACTCGTTACAATCTCTTTCCATAGTGAGCCAATAGAAGCCTTGTCTGATGATTTTCTTAGCTAACACTGCTCCTCCCATATGGGCCCCACAAATTCCCGAGTGTACAGATTCCATCGCTTCGCGGGCTTCTCCCGCATCCAAACACCTTAGCTGTAACCCATCGATGTGCCTTTTGTAAAGCAAATCGTTGTGGATGACGAACTGCTGAGCCAATCTTCTAATCACAACTTGATCCCTAGGTTCTGACTCTGCCGGATATGTTCCACTCTTTATAAAGTTCACGATGTCGAAATACCATGGCTTTTCATCTGCCCCTAACAGCATTACGTCTTCGTAGCATGGTTTGTGAGATCTCCTCAATACCAACGGTTTCGAGGCGAGGTTTCGGGGATTGTCCCAAACTGACACCAAAGTGGCCAAAGCATCCGCTGCTTGGTTCTGTGCTCGAGGGTTATGATGAAAACGACATTCTTTGAATCTTTGTGCCAACCCATCTAGTTGGTCTAGGTAGGGACGTAGCCTTTCTTCCCTTACTTCCCAGTTTCCTTGTGCCTGTTCGATGATCAGCTTCGAATCACCCCAAATTTCGACATACGATGCTCCCAGTGCTGCTAATGACTCTAAACCATAAATGCACGCTTCATATTCGGCCATATTATTGGTGAGAGGGAAGGATAACTTTTTGGCCATCGGGATCCTTTCTCCTTTCGGTGAAATAAGTAGTACTCCAACTCCGGCTCCATTCGAATTAACTGCTCCGTCGAAGAACATTTTCCAGGGTATGACTTCTATTGCGTTCAAGTGTTCATCGGGGAAATCATAGCTTATCTCTTCCTCTTCTGCATTCCGGGGTTGGTTGGCCAGAAACTCTGCCACGGCCCTCCCTTTGACAACCTTCTTCGTTACATATTCAATGTCAAACTCGGATAAAAGTAGTAACCATCGGGCTAACTTCCCTGTCAAAGACGGAGTTCGGTACAGATACTTCACGGGGTCCATCCGAGAAATAATGATTACTTTATATGATTGAAAATAATGTCGTAGTGTCTTCGTTAGCCATACTACCGCCACACACGTCTTTTCGATCATATTGTACTTGAGCTCGTACTCCAGGAACTTCTTACTCAGATAGTACACCGCGTGCTCCACACCGGTGTCTCCCTCTTGGGCCAGCATTGCCCCAATAGATCGCTCTTCAATCGCTACATAGAGGAGAAGCGGTTTTCCTAGTTTAGGCGGTCTCAGCACTGGCGGATTAGACAAATAGTTCCGGACGCTCTCCAAAGCTTGCTGACACTTATCATTCCAGATTGTGGGTTGGTCTTTCCTTAACAACTTAAAGATTGGCTCGCAGATTGCGGTGAGTCTTGCTATGAACCGACTGATATACTGAACCTGCCCCAGAAACCCTCTCACTTCTTTCTCATTCTTTGGTGCCGGCATTTCCTATATAGCCTTCACTTTATCGGGATCTACTTTGATTCCTTTATTTCCGATTACGTAGCCTAAGATCTTCCCCGATGACACGCCGAAAAAGCACTTCTTCGGGTTTAACCTTAGCTTGAATTCCGCAATTCGGGCCAAAAACTTCTCCAGTGCAACAAAATTCCCCTCTCTTGTCTCCGACTTGACCATCATGTCATCCACGTAAACTTCTACCTCCTTGTGTATCATGTCATGGAACAGTGCTGTAGCCATTCGCTGGCAAGTTGCCCCGGCATTTTTCAAACCAAACGGCATCACCCTGTAACAGTATGTCCCCCACTCAGTTGTGAACGAGGTTTTTGCTTTGTGTTTTTCGGCCATCTGAACTTGCATGTAGCCCATGAAACCGTCCACATTCGTGTGTAAGACGCTCGATGCCGCACTGTCGATCAATACGTCAATATGAGGCAATGCGAACTCATCTTTCGGGCACGCTTTGTTAAGATCTCTCTAATCAACACACATTCTCACTTTGCCGTCTTTCTTTGCGATGGGCACCACATTTGCGACCCAAGGGGGATAGTCGATTACTTCGATGAACCCTGCTTCTAACTGCTTCTTCACTTCCTCTCTGATCTTATCTGCCCATTCTGGTCTCATGCGTCGGAGCTTTTGTTTTACGGGCCTCGCCTCGGGATATGTTGGAATGCGGTGAGTTACAATTGATTGATCAATTCCTGGCATGTCTTCGTATGTCCAAGCGAACACTATTTCGTATTTTTTAATTATTCTCTCGAATTCTTTCCTCTCTTCAATAGTTAAGTCTTGAGCAATTTGTATAAGTTTAGGATTTTCATCCGTACCAAGATTGAAAGTTGACATTGCTATTGTATTGATTTCAAATGTAGGCATGTTATATGAATGAGAATGCATGGAATGATCACGATCAACATCAAGCAAGTAAGCAAAATCAGAATTCATTTCATTGATAGTGTTGGCGATTACATCATCTGATTCAAATAAAGCAGTAATACAATTTTCATCATCGAGGTTCTCGGGCTTCTCACATGCTTTGGAGGTACTGGGTTCATCTCCCGCTCCTGCAGTTACTTCAATGGTGATGACTTGCTCCTCGGCATTCAAGTCTAACATCATAATCTCCTCGACAAAGCAGCTCGCCTTTCCTTTGCCCCAGTCGGCAACATCATTGAAGATTTCGAAGCCCGGCAGAATCTTCCCTTCGGTGCTAGTCCACGACTCGGGGGTTCCTGAATACAACTTTCCATGCCCCTCATTCACGAAGTATTTTCTTAGGCCCACTTTTCCTTCACTACTTGCATTGGACGGACCTCCTTTCTCATATCCCAAACCCCTCCGGGTTTTCTGACTCTTAAAGTCCGGAAATTCTGGCAACCCCTGATGGTGTGCTCCTAAGCCCATTCCTGGGATGAAACCTCCCTTCATCATCTTCACCACATCGGTGGTCATGCTAGACTCGTAGATCCCAGAAACTTGGAATCCGGAGAAAAGCTGAGGCTCGATCCCCAATGCCGCCACTGAGCTCAATTTTTCTGCTCTGATTGTCACTATCTCTTCCCCGAAGGGAAACTTGATCATTTGATGGAGTGTGGAGGGCACACCTCCCAACTTGTGGAACCATGGGCGTCCCAACAATACAGCAAAGGTTACCGGGATATCCAGCATTGTGAACTCAGTTTCTTTTTCATGCGGCCCCACTTTCAACTTGGCCTTAAAGACTCCTTCAATATGCCTACAACTATCATCATAAGCCCTAATCACAGTTTCCGAGGCCGTCAAGTCTCCTCTTTCCACTCCCAGTTTAGACAAGAGTTTCAACGGGCAAACATTAATAGCCGATCCATCATCGACCATCACACAGCTAGTCTTCTTCCCATTAATCTCAGCTTGGATGTACAAAGGCTTGTTGTGAGCTTTTCCCTCCTCTGGGAGATCCTCGTCAGTAAACGTGATCTCGGTTTTCTTTCGAGCCATAATTGCCCCTACTAGCGCTGCCGGCTCAGTATTGGTAGAAATGACCAAACTCTGCAGCTCTTTCATCAGGTTCTCACGATGATACTTAGAATGGCATAAAACTTCCCACACCGTGGATTTAGCTTATGTCTTCTTCAACTGCTCGAGAACTTGGTCGTCGGGCTTAGGAGCCGACCCTTCCCCTATCTCAGTCTGTACCATAGGTGCCTTCCCTTCGGCCACTCGACCTGATCTTGTCATGACGGCAATTTCCGGCTCATCATCCGATTCATCCCAAATGTTAATAGGAATCCTCCGATTAGCATCTTCCTTGTCCGAAGAGCTCTCCCAAATGTCTACAATCATTAAATCCATAACATGAGGAACGTTCGGATTCAAATAAAAAAGATCCACCGATCCATACAATGCCCAGCCTATCAGATCATCATAATCTCGGAGGGACACTCTACTCATCCTTCTAGCTGCTAACGGAATAGCTCCTCTCTGTATGCACATAAGCTGCACCTTATCGCTCATTGTTTCGTGACACTGCTCATAACGGTGCCTCCACCTTCTAGCATAATCTACAAATGGTTCCTCGGGGAATTGCCTGATCCTATCCAGATCCTCCAGGGATCCCGTCCATGGAACATACATCTCATATCTTGCCACAAAGGCCCTCCTAAACGGTATCCAATGACCCATTTCCTCCTTTGATAGGCCTTGGTGCCACAATAAGGCTTCTCCCATTAAAGTTTCCGGGAAATGTTCATGTAATTCACACTGCGGAAATCCGGCGTCATACATATGATTGTGGAATAACCTCGCATGCTCAACAGGATCCTGGTATCCACCATACCTAGGCATCGCTAACACCGCATCGAGTGTTTGATAAGAGGGGGAATCCGGGGTTTGCTCTGCCAGCATCCATACCGTATACTCTTTGATAAACCTCTTCATCATTGCCGCCCAATCGGTCTTAACATACATTGGAAGTGACATATACCACATTAACGGCTCACCCATCAGCGAATTACAGAACAAGCTGGTGATCTCTTCTTCCTTAAAACCCAGAGGCGCCATGGCCAATAAGTAGAAGTGAAGGTGTTCCATAGGATCTTTGTTGCCATTATACTTGCTAACCCTCGGTAACGGACGCTTGATAGGTCCAATCTGCATTGCGAAGCGCTCTGCGGTCCTGTCCTCGGCTCTTTGGTACTTTTCTAAGAATAAATCTGATAATTGATCCCAATCATGCTTGCAAGAGTCGGGTAACGAGTGGAACCACCCCAAAGGCTCGCCTACCAGCGAATGGTGAAACCACTGAGCAATCTCGTCCACCCCGAAGGATTCAACAAACATGTCGCGCATATATTCACGCAAGTGCACCTCGGGATTACCTCCACCACTAAACAGACCCAATTCTGGCACAATAGTCCGAGACGACCCTTCTCCGGTCTCTTCAGCACTATCTTCATCATACGGTGCTCCACTGTCCAACCCTTCATTCATCAGTTCATCCTCCTGTTCCTCGCCAAGGAAGGACACATATATACCATTTCCTACATTGCTCTTTTCGTCGGAGTCCAACAACTCCTCTACATTCTCCTCGAAGGATTCCATCACTACACCTTCTGTCAGACCAACTCCGATCATGCTCACCCTATGATTAGGTAATGGATTACGCCTAACGAAAGGGTTCGCTGACGAAGGATCAGCTATCTTCTTCTCCTCGATTAAATCTTGGATTTCGTGTTTCAGCCTCTCGCAATTCTCAATTGTATGCCCATAACTGCTATGGAATTCACAAGACCCTCTAGCTTGTATCTGCGGAGTAGGTGGAGCTTTGTTATATGGGGTAAGGGCTTTCAACAATCCCTTTTTCTGCAAACGTTCGAAAACCTTTGCGTAGGTTTGATCAATCTTGGCGAACCGCCTCTTTTCAATAGCATTTAGATCAAGCACTTTCACTGCTGCAGATTCCGTACTCGCACTTGGCCCTCCGGCACTATATCCAGACTTTGTCCATTTGGTATAAGCTTTCTTTGGTTCTCCATCCCCCTCAACTGTCAAGGCACAACTGTACATCTGGTTAAAATCGGTAAAAGGCATATACCGCAACTCATTCTTGATATACGGCAACGTGTTGCCGACCACCATTCGGATCTGATCCTGCTCAAGCGGCTTCTGCCTCATAACCGCGGCCTTAGCCCTCCATCTTTTCACAAAATCGGAAAAAGATTCCCCAGCCTGTTGCTTAGTGCTCTCTAACTCCTTCAAAGTGACCTCAAGCATGGTGTTAAAGCTATACTGAGCGATGAATGACTTCGCTAACTCCTTCCAATCCCTCTTCATCACCATAGGCAATGCATGAAACCATGTGAGGGCAGCCCCCTCTAGATAAGTGTTAAATAACCCCAGGACTTGATCCTCAGTCAGGATCGTGTGCTTCATCACAGCAACATACTGATTCATGTGGGCAGTGGGATCCCCAGTTCCATCAAACTTTTTCATGTCAGGGAGTCGGAATTTCAACAGCAGAGTAGTTGCCGACAAACAATTCTTTAAGTTATAAAAGTCCTGACTCCCGGAACTTCCCCCACGTAAGTCCTGCACCTCCTGCGTGATGTGTTGTTTCCACTCCTCTTCCTTAGCTTTCTCTTTCTCAAGCTGTTTTCGGATATAATCCTGATAATCATCCTCGTTCCCAAAGCGAGGGCCATCGTTCACCTCATTCTCAGCGTGCTTGCTGCCACTCTTGTCCTCCTTCATGGCCAACTTAGCTATCTGGGCCACTATCGTAGCCAACTGCTCATTAATGTTGTTCACAGAGTTTTCCAATCCGGCCACTTTTTCGTCGGTTGCAGACATACTGACGGAAGAATGAGAATACTCGGACGAAGATGAATTAGAAGCCACAATTGCTGATTCGGGACTGTCAATCTGTAGCTGATCAAACTGTCTAACTAGCCGACTGCTCTCTCGGTACCACAACCGCTTAATGATGACGTCTGCGCGAACGGTATCCATTAGTATGTATGCATGATTTTATATGCATGATTCGTGGTGTGTGCGTTTATTATTTACGGATATATAAGATAAGAAGAACAAACATTAGTCTAATTACACGTATCACAACATCTCTCTTCCACCCTTATTCCTCCACACACTCGTTGGTCCAGGTCTCTTTCCTAGGATTTTGGTTTTGGGCTCACATTGCGGTCCAGGGGACGCGTGATGCCGTCGATTATTGCGGAAAAAGTAAATCATTCATCAGACAACACAGTTTGTTTTGACGTATCAACGTTCAGTGACTAAGAAATCGACCAAGTTGGATTGACCTTTCGGAATAACTCGTCTTTTGTCCTTTCGCGAGACGCATTAGTTCGGGTTTTGACTCCCTTTGAGCGCATCTCGGTTTTTAGACGTGGTACAAGTTATTCTTTTAGTCCAATCGTTCGTTATTATCAATGACTCGTTCCCTTTTATTCGCGTGGGTTCGTGTCTCGATTTTTGGATTACAACAGGATCTTTTGGATCTATCGAGAGACGTAACCACATGTTTATTTAGTGATGGGATCACTTTTGAATTTAGGGAACAGACTCATCGCGTAACACGTTTGTTTTTAACGTTAAGGATCCGTTTGCTCGTTTTGGCTACGTGAAAAGACGGCGAGTCTTATTTGAGCGTACGGTAATCTCTCGGCTAATTACAACTCTTTATTCCTTCCAATCTACGGGATATATCATCCTAGCGTGGTTATAGAAAATCAACGTTTCGTTGAATCGCATGTTTATTCGAAGCAAGGATTTTACCGTTCTTTTTCATTTAGGCACGAATTAAGCAAACACGTACATCGGGCCATATTTCTTGCAGTTTTGGTAACGGTCGAAATGATCGAGTCGTTAGTCAAAACCTGCAGTCTCGTCCATATGGCGCAATTATGCGGTTTGGTTTGATTCGGCTTTGTGATTTTAAACAGCGCATATACTTGTTCGAGACACGTATCCAACGACATTGGTTTATTTTCTTTAACTACTCTCGAGATTGACATATATCGTAGATAAAGAATGATTTTGGTCGTTTGTTTCATTTTTGCTTTTTACTTTCTTAGTCACTTTTGCGGACACGTCCATTTCTCTTAAGAACAATACAAGACATAACGCAAGAGCTCGTCTTTTATTCGGAAGGGATGGGCCACGTTTGCGAAACTCTTTACGTTACAACGGGGTCATTCGAAACAGAAATGTTCTTCGTTTTTGTTTCGTCATAATTTCGTTTTATCCCAACCTATTTAGAGAATGTGAATAACGGCTACTCGTTAATATAGTCTTTTGAATCGAGATATAACTATCCTTAATATCAAACTGATCCGTACTAATACGCGCTTACTCGTTAATATAGTCTTTTGAATCGAGAAATAATACGATCCGTCCCCGTTAAGGGCTTAATACACGCCTTCCGGAATCAAATTTCTCGCTTCCCCAGTAGAGTCGCCACTTGTTAGACGAGGTGCCGCGGCCTAATCTCCCGGGCGGACCGGGGGGTGGACAACCTCATGGCGACGTAAGCGGTGATTGGCGCCGAAAGCAACCAATCGTGGAATCAAGCTGCTCGGCAGGACCGGAGCTCGGAGATATGGAAGAGTCGCCACCCACGAATGGGAAAATGAACACCGATCCCTTGCGGGAGACCGGTGTGGGTTTGGAAAACTTAGGTACGAGCCGAGAAGGCTAGCTCCTTTTCGGAGAAAGGCTACTAGGCACCCCGACATCGCCCGGTTATGAACCACCGGTCTCCTACTCAGCATGTTAGGCGATAACGGACTAATCGCATATTTCTTTAAGTTTAAAATTCATTTGAAACCTTTTCTTTCTCATTTTGGAAACCGTTTTGAGCATATATTATTGAAAAGCCACTTTAGTAAAGAATCACCCATTTACATCAGTTCAATATAAAAGAGAGGGGAGGAAGGAAGAAGTGGTTTACTTTACAACGTGATTTACATGTCGTGTTGCGAGTTAGTTCTATACTAACTTATTTCCCCAAAACGAATTTATTTACATGGTTCGCACCTTAATCGCCGTTGGAACGATTAAGGTGCGTTTTAAAACCCCGTTTGATGAAGTTCACCCGAATCGCCGTTGGAACGACTCGAGTGTTTGAAAACGTTAAGATAAAAACCTTTAATAAGAAAACGTGGCTAAGTCATACAAGTCAATTTATTTTGTACAAATCATTTAAGAAAACGATTCAAAACTCTATTATTCACAAAAAAACGATTTTAATTACAATGTTCGCTTAATCCGTCGTTGGAACGGACTAAGGTTTTAAACGTGGCGTTTGAGAAACGATTTGAAATATTAAGAAAACTCTATTTATTTACATTAGAAACCTCGAAAAATTCATTAGTTTAAATAATTAAGTTGAAAACTCTTTTTTGTGATTTATTTTCCTCTTTTTCCTTAATGGATTCTCTACTTGTTATAATTACAATAATAAACATATTTGAACCAAAACTCACTCCCAAGTAAAGCCCATTTGAAACATGGACTCCTAAATACCCAAAGAATAAAGAAAATAATGTAGATATACATATATACATTTTAACCAAAAACCATGAAATAAAAGTTAATGAAAAGAGACTATATAATACATATATGAAAATACTAAACATAATACATTTATACTTTAAACATTTGAAAATAGTAAATAAAACTCTTAAATAAGAAAATAACATTTATCCCCAAAATAGTTTTATTTAATAATAATTAATATAGCCCAAATATCCCAAAACTATATGTATACATACCTAATGTAATTTTAAATGTCAAAAATAATATATATTAATCCACTAATATCTACTAATTATCTCCAAAATGCTCAAGTAAGTAACATTTAAAATGAAATCCAATATAACCCAAATGAACAAAAAAAGAAAATATATATATACATATACTTATTTAAAAATAGAATAAAAAAATGATATACAAACATCCTAAATAATTATATATACTAAATGTCTAAAATAATTTGAAAATATATATTACATAACTATACATATATATATAAAGGATTAAAAGCTTAAAAGTTAAGAAAGGTGGACTAAAACAGCATTTTTTACATTCTGGCAGATTTACCGACGGAAAATCCGTCGGTAAACAGCAATTAGGACAGAAATAGCAAATTACAGCAGCACTCCAATTATTTCCAGATTTATTCAAAAGCTTTAAATTAAATCTAATTCAATCGTTTTGGATTTCCGAACTACCAAATATGGATCATAGTCAATAACGGAAGTTCCTAAAACGACGTTTTTATTTTAAAACGTTATTTGGAAATTCTTTAGATTAAAACTTATAATTACAACGTTTTCAATACCCGAACTACCTTTTTATCGGATCACGGTTCGTATTGGGATATTAAAACGAGGTTTTTTATTTTAAAACAAAACCGAATTTTATTCAATACGAGACGAAAATTAAATAAATACGCCAAGTTAAATAAAAAGTGATAAAATAAATGAACAATTAAATAAATAAAAACATAACATAAAAAATAAATAGAAGAAGGAAATAAATTAAATAAAAATAAAAGAGTCTAGTCCTCGGATAATACCTTAAATTCGGTATCTGACAGTCGAAGCCGATTGATTCCACGAGTCGTGATTTTCCGATTTTTTGTGTTTTTTTTAGTAAAAATTCAACTTTGGAAAATTTGGATTTTTTTGGGAAAAAAACTATTTTCTCCAAAAAATTGACTCTCTCTCTCTAAAAATGTTTAGAGTGAGAAAGCTCCAAAAATCCTCCCCCCCTCCTTTCCAAATGCATGGGGATCTGTGCCCTTTTATAGGGAAACGGATCCCCGGAAACTTGGGCGACGCCCGAGCAAAATCGGGCGTCGCCCAAGGTGGTTGGGCGGCCGCCCAACATTTGTTGGACGATCGCCCAACAATTGTTGGGCGATCGCCCAACAGCGTTGGGCGAGCGCCCAACGCAAGGTTGGGCGCACGCCCAACGCAGTGTTGGGCGGGCGTGCCCAACCGTCGTTGGGCGCTCGCCCAACGACCGTTGGGCGTTCGCCCGACGTGGTTGGGCGCTCGTCCAACGGCCACCGAGGCGTGCCTCGCGCCGTCGGGCGTGCATGCCCCGTGGCCGCCGATCGCGCGTTCCGCACCGCCAGGCGCCCACACGTCGCGATCACCGAACGCGCACTCCGCGCTGCCGGGCGCGCACCCCCAGCGGGCGATGAGAGCGCGCACCGCGCCACCGGGCCCGAGCATTGTTTGGACGTCGAGCGCGTGCCACTCGTGGTTGGACGCGTGCGTCCGACGGACGCCGGGCGCACGCCCCGTGCCGTCGAGCGGGTGTCCGACCATCGTCGACCGCGCGCCGGATGCCGCTAAGCACCCGCGCCATGCCGCTAAGCATACGAGAGCCACCTTACCGGCAACAGCGACCCGTCGTATATTTTTTATTATTTTTTTTTCAAAACTTCCGGAATCAATCGCTTCGACCGTCTCGTTTTCAGGTTTTCGTCACAGGTCCTCCGACTCGGTGTCTACACCTGGCAATTGTCGTGTTCGAGTCGTGTTCGAGTCGTGTTCGTGTCGTGTCATTTCGGGTTCGTATCAAAAAGAGTAAACCCAAACCCAACCCAAAAACTTTCATGTCAAAGTCGTGTTAACCTATTCGGGTTAGTGTCGATTTCGTGTCGTGTTTTTGGGTTATATGTAATTTTGTTATGCATATATATTAATAATAACTCTTAAAAATATAAGAAGATATGGTACTATTTTTAAACATTTTATATCATGTTTAGATTAGTATGTTAACAATAATTATCGAAAAGTTTGATAATATCATGTTAGAGGGTCATGTAATGTGTTTATAATAATTTAAGAAATTCAAATCAATATTTGCAATTAATAATTATAATTTTATTATCTTTATTAATAAAATGACATAAAAAACACGAGAGCATATAACAATAATTTTCAATATCCGTGTCATTTCGTGTCATGTTCGGGTTCACATATCAACACTAACCCAACCCAAAAATTAGCGTGTCAATTTCGTATCAACCCAAAGATGACCCATTACCTATTAAGCTCAACACTAACACTAAAAATCTGTGTCGTGTTCGTGTCGTGTAATCGGGCCGTGTATCATTTTGCCACCTCTAATTTGTATCTTTGTATAATCTCACAATTTCGCATTAAAATGTCTACCGATAGCAGTGAAGAATTTTCGGCACAAGCCCAAAGAATGATAGAAATGATGGAGGAGGATGATCTAGAGGATCTCCATATAATTGAACAACATATCCAGCAATCAGAACCTCGACGGAGGAAATATGTGAGACGTGATCGTGAAGAAGCTGCAGAGCGACTTTTCAATGACTACTTTTCTCCTAATCCAGTTTATTCGGAGGAAAGGTTTCGCAGAAGGTTCCGGATGAATAAAAATTTATTTCTACGTATAGTGATAGACCTGGGAAATCACACAACATATTTCCAACAAAGAGTTGATGCCGCAAAAAGGAAGGGACTTACTCCGCTACAAAAATGCAGGCGGCTTTGCGTATACTTGCATATGGCTCTCCCGCCGATGCCCTCGATGAGTATATCAAAATTAGTGAGTGCACATGTTTAGAATGTGTTGAAATTTTTTTCGTGTTGTTATAAAAGTGTATGGACCTATGTATATGAGGAGGCCAAATAATGTCGACGTTCAGCGCTTGATTCAGATGCATGAGGAACATCATGGATTCCCTGGGATGCTTGGGAGTCTTGATTTCATGCACTGGGAGTGGAAAAATTGTCCAGTTGTGTGGGAAAGGCAATACACTCGTGGAGATCATGGGTGTCCAACAATCATGCTTGAAGCAGTCGCTTCTGTGGATTTGTGGATATGTCATGCATATTTCGGTGTTGCTGGGGCAAACAACGATCTCAATGTTTTGAACATATTGACTTTGTTCAATGACACACTGTTAGACGAGGTGCCGCGGCCTAATCTCCCGGGCGGACCGGGGGGTGGACAACCTCATGGCGACGTAAGCGGTGATTAGCGTCGAAAGCAACCAATCGTGGAATCAAGCTGCTCGACAGGACCGGAGCTCGGAGATATGGAAGAGTCGCCACCCACGAATGGGAAAATGAACACCGATCCCTTACGGGAGACCGGTGTGGGTTCGGGAAACTTAGGTACGAGCCAAGAAGGCTAGCTCCTTTCCGGAGAAAGGCTACTAGGCACCCCGACATCGCCCGGTTATGAACCACCGGCCTCCTACTCAGCATGTTAGGCGATAACGGACTAATCGTACACTTCTTTAAGTTTAAAATTCATTTGAAACCTTTTCTTTCTCATTTTGGAAACCGTTTTGAGCATATATTATTGAAAAGCCACATTAGTAAAGAATCACCCATTTACATCAATTTAATATACATACAAAGAGAGGGGGGAAGAAAGAATTGATTTAGTTACAACGTGATTTACATGTCGTGTTGCGAGTTAATTCTACGCTAACTTATTTCCCCAAAACGAATTTATTTACATGGTTCGCACCTTAATCGCCGTTGGAACGATTTAGGTGCGTTTTAAAACCCCGTTTGATGAAGTTCACCCGAATCGCCGTTGGAACGACTCAAGTGTTTGAAAACGTTGAGATAAAAACCTTTAATAAGAAAACGTGGTTAAACATACAAGTCAATTTTATTTTTATACAAATCTTTTAAGAAAACGATTCAAAACTCCATTACTTACAATGAAAACGATTTTAATTACAATGTTCGCTTAATCCATCGTTGGAACGGACTAAGGTTTTAAAACGTGGCGTTTGAGAAACGATTTGAAATATTAAGAAAACTCTATTTATCTACATTAGAAACCTCTAAAAATTTCATTGGTTTAAACAATCAAGTTAAAAACTCTTTTTTGTGATTTATTTTCCCCTTTTTCTTTAATGGATTCTCTACTTATCATAATTACAATAATGAACATATTTAAACCAAAATTCACTCCCAAATAAAACACAATTGAAATATGGGCCCATAAATGGTCCAAAAGAATAAAGGAAATGATATAAACATATATATATACCTTTAAATCAAAGAGAGAATATGAAAATAAAAGTTAATAAAAAGAAACCATATAATACATATATGAAAATACTAGATATAATACATTTATACTTTAAAGATGTTAAATAGTAAATAAATCTCATAAATGAAAGAAATAACATTTACCCAAAATAGTTTCATTTAATAACCAATAACATAACCCAAACATCCCAAAACTATATATATACATAACTAATATAGTTTTAGATATCAAAACTAACATATATCCATATACTAATACTTACTAATTAATTCCCAAAATGCTCAAATAAATAACCCTTTTAAATGGAATCTAATATAACTCAAATGAATAAAATAAAAGAAAACATATATACATATACTTATGTTTAAAAATTGAATAAAGAATGATATACAAACATCCTAAATAATTATATACACTAAATATCTAAAATAGTTTGAAAAACATAAATTACATAACTATACATATATATATTAAGGATTAAAAGCTTAAAAGTTGAGAGAAAGGGACTGAAATGGCATTTTTTACGTTTTGGCAGATTTACCGACGGAAAATCCGTCGGTAAACAGCAATTAGTGACAGAAATGGCAAATTACAGCAGCACTCTAATTGTTTCCAGATTTATTCAAAAGCTTTAAATTAAATCTAATTCAATCGTTTTGGATTCCCGAACTACCAAAAATGGATCATAGTCAATAACGGAAGTTCCTAAAACGATGTTTTTATTTTAAAACATTATTTGGAAATTTCTTTTAAATTAGAAACTTATGATTTCAACGTTTTTCGATACCCGAACTACCTTTTTATCGGATCACGGTTCGTATTGGGATATCAAAACGAGGTTTTCTATTTTAAAACAAAACCGAATTTTATTCAACACGAAACGAAAAATAAATACGCTAATTAAATAACACGTGACAAAATAAATGAATAACTAAATAAATAAAAACTATAACATAAAATAAATAAATAGAAGAAGGAAATAAATTAAATAAAATAAAAGAGTCTAGTCCTCGGATAATACCTTAAATTCGGTATCTGACAGTCGAAGCCGATTGATTCCATGAGTCGTGATTTTCCGGTTTTTTGTGTTTTTTTAGTGAAAATTTAACTTTGGGAAAATTTGGATTTTTTTGGGAAAAAAAATATTTTCTCCAAAAAATTGACTGTCTCTCTCTAAAAATGTCTAGAGTGAGAAAGCTCCAAAAAATTCCTCCTCCCAAAATGCATGGGGATCCGTGCCCTTTTATAGGGAAACGGATCCCCGGAGGAATGGGCGACGCCCGAGTAAAATCGGGCGTCGCCCAAGGGGGTTGGGCGGCCGCCCAACCTCGCGTTGGGCGATCGCCCAACAATTGTTGGGCGGTCGCCCAACAGCGTTGTGCGAGCGCCCAACGCGATGTTGGACGCGCGCGCCCAACTGCCGTTGGGCGTCCGCCCGACGCGGTTGGGCGCTTGCCCCACGGCCACCGAGGTACGTCTCGCGTCGTCGGGCGTGCACGCCCCACGGCCGTCGAGCTCGCGTTCCGCGCCGTCGGGTGTCCACGCGTCGTGACCGTCGAACGTGTGTTCCGCGCCGCTGTGCGCATACACCCTGTGGCCGACGAGTGCGCGCTTCGCGCTGCCAAGCTCGTGCATTGCTCGGACGTCGAGCGCGTGCTATTCGTGGTTGGATGCGTGCGTCCGACGGACGTCGAGCGCGCGCTTTGCATCGTCGAGCGGGCGTCCGACTGTCGTCGAACGCTGCCGGCTGCCGCTAAGCACTCGCACCATGCCACTAAGCATTCGTGAGCCATCCGATCAACAACAGCGACCCACCGTAACTTATTTATTTTATTATTTTTTTTTCGAAACTTCCAAAATCAATCGCTTCAACCGTCTTGTTTTCAGGTTTTCGTCATAGGCCCTCCGACTCGGTGTCTACAGTTGCCCCTACTTTTCTATTTTGACAGTGATGTGTGTGTTTTGAAAACGTTTTTTGCTAACATAACACATGCAATGTAAAATATATAAAAGTAAAAGACACGTAAAGAGTAGGAGGGAACATACCTGACCTTCGCGCTGCGCGTTCCGGTGTCGTTCTCCGATTCTTTCTATCCTCGCTCCTGAAGCGACCGTCGATGGACGTTCTTTTCTCGGAATCTAGCGTACGTTGGTTATGGGTAAGAATGGCTCAAAAGCAATTTCGGTCTATGATCGTAAGTGAAATGGCTCAAAAGCAGCTCCGATCTGCAACCGTAAATAAGATGGCTCAAAAGCGACCCTGGTCCATGACCGCGGGTAAAATGGCTCAAAAGCAACTCAGGTCTGCGACCGTGAGTAAGATGGCTCAAAAGCGACTCTGGTCCACGACCGCGGGTAAAATGGCTCAAAAGCAACTCCGGTCTGCGACCGCGAGTTAGATGGCTCAAAAGCGACCCTAGTCTACGACCGCGGGTAAAATGGCTCAAAAGCGACCCTGGTCCACGACCGCGGGTAGTATGGCTCAAAACCGACCCTGGTCCATGACCGCGGGTAATATGGCTCAAAAGCAACTCAGGTCTGCGACCATGAGTCAGATGGCTCAAAAGCAACTCCGGTCTGCGACCATGAGTAATATGGCTCAAAAGCGGGGATTGTTTCTAGATTTTCTTATGACACTGTTGTCTGTATTTTCTCACTGGAGCTATCGTCTCGGGGGTTTAATGGGAACATGTTTTAGTTTGGAATGATATAGACTGACGATTGTTTTTCTGTTGACTGTCGTCTGTATTTTGACTGGTGTCACTGTTCTATAAAAATTGGCTGTTGTCTAGAGTTCATATCTTGACAATATTGGTTGCTGTCTGGGAGAAATGTAGGCTAAAACAGACTGCAAATCGGAGGTCTGTGCACCTAGTAATTAATTATTTACTTTTTACCTTTATGTCAAATCGTACATTTTTCACTATTTACGGGAATGTCATTCCTTCTTCCTATATAAGGTGGTGGGGTTTCATTTCAACCCCACACCTTCTCTCTCTTCTTTCTCTCTCTAGACTTTGATTTGGATTATTCTCGGGATGGATTTAGATGAATGGGATGGCACTAGAGGCATGGACGAGGTTTACGTAAACCTAGATAGAGTAGGTCCCTTCCACGACCCTACAACGCATCTGAGCCGGACACGCTGCAACGAGGTAAGTAACTTCTCACTTTTATTTGATTCCAACTCTAGGCTTTAGCATTCCTATCCGAACATGATTTGCATGCTAACCTTTAGACTGCCTTAGAAGACTTTAGCTAGAAAACATGAATTTCTTCACTTACAAGTGACACTTGTGAGAATGCGCGCTATATGCATGTGAATAGTGACACTATGAATTTATGCATGCTAACAGTAAAAATAACGTGAATAGTAAAAACGTAACTAATGCACGTGAATAGTAAAAACGTGAATAGTGAAAATCTAACTAATGCGCGTGAATAGTGAAAAATGTGAATAGTGCACGTGAATAGTAAAACATGAATAGTGCACGTGATAGTAAAATATGAATAGTGCACGTGAATAGTAAAACGTGAATAGTGAAAACTTAACTAATGCACGTAAATAGTATAACTTAACCTATGCTCCTTGCCAATGCGGACGAGAGTGTATTAAAGAATGAACTAAACCTTACATGAACGACCCTAAAGGATAGATTTTTACAGGAAGTTGGTCCTAACTGACCAGATGTCTCTAGGTTAGATCATGAAAGAATACTTAGTCTTAACGCGTTCTCATCAACCGTATGCTTTAGGAATCGTATTTAAATTTTCCTGTCTTATTCTTTCTAGTTCATCGAGATTTCCGGGACCACGGCCGAGATTCATTCGTGGTACGCTAGGCTAGGCACCGCGGTGAGAGCCCGTGTGCGTGAGCTGGGCTTTGAGCCCTTTATTTCAGCGTTGCCCCGCACCAACGGGGTATGTGACCGTTTTGGCCTACGCGCCCTATGTGAGCGGTGGGTTGACTCGACCCACACATTCCACCTTTCTTTCGGGGAGATGACCATCTCGTCCAGAGATTTTTCACTGCTGATAGGGTTGCGAGGGAGCAGCACTCCCATTCCCTTTTATTTCGATATGATGCGACCACGGGTCGACCTTGCTAGGCTCGCTGCCTTGATTGGACCGGGGGTTCGCCCATGCGCCAAGTCTACTCCGGCGAAGTTTATTTCCACCGCGAGCCTTTTGAGTCGGCGAGATTTCTGCGAGACCGACGACACCGACTTGGCGATTCGTAGTTTCTTGGTATATGCTCTGAGTGAGACGATTTTCCGCACGAAGGGCGGGAAGGTACACGCGGGTCTCATTCAGGCACTCAGCGATTTGGATGCGGCAGCTTCCTATGATTGGGCGGGGGCAGGCTTAGCCTTTCTCTACAAGTTTTTGGATCTGACTTGCCGGAAGCGCAAGGATTTCGGTGGTTATACCTTTGCTCTGCTGGTACGTGACGCATCCTTGACTCGCCCATTCTATCTTCTTCGCGCTTTTCACACTTATAATCCTTGTTTTTACCGCAGGTTTGGGCGTATGAGAGGCGGATTCTTCCCAACCGGTCTCGACCTCGACCGAGAGTACTGAGGCCGCCTCTCATGACCCGGTGGAGAGATTTCGACTTGGGTACCGAGAGGATACGGACGGTGCCGCGACTCCTAGATTGGATCGACTCGCTGACCCTAGGATAGGTAGATATCTTCTAGTCGTGCTAGATTCTTGTTTGAACCATTCTGACTTTCTCTTTTGTGTATCTTTTTTAGATTAAGTTCAGGTGGGACAACCTCGACTTCGGTCCCGATTATATATATGTATCGGTGATCCAGGAGCAGCAGTGCGTGCTTATCGGCCCCTGTGTGCGGGCATGGTATTTGGGGGACCGAGGCATCACCGGGGTTAGTGACGCACACTGGACACCGGGCGAGATTCCCGTTTCCATGTTCGCGGTGCGGACCATGCCCCTGTCGGTCATCCGTCGGGACTTGACCCGTCGGTTCGTTGGTCGAGAGGTGTGGGTTCACGCCGGGGGCCGTGGTCCTTACTTATCTACTCTGCTGAGCGCGAGGGATGCCCCGGCGGCAGCGATGGAGGTGGATCCGGTGGCTGATGTATTTTCGAGGGAGGCTGTCGCGGCAGTCTTTGGTCAGGAGGAGGTCCCGGTAAGTGGTTCCGTCCCCTTCTTATTTCACCTTTTATTAATGAGATGTTTAGAGGTTTTTATTGTGTTTTTTGTTTGCAGGAGGGGTCTTAGAGGAGTGCACATCTATCCGATTTCTTTGACGGCACTCGAGCTCAGACACCTGTGTGCGAGCCACCCTACTACGTTGGCGAGTCCTCCAGCGCCGCCCGACCGGAGGGGTCTTCCCTAGGTGTGCCTGTACCGGACTACGGGAGGGATTTTGCCACGGTTTGTTACGAGGAGTCCGGGGCAGCTTATGCGGGATTCGAGACGGCTCCTTCTATCTTTACCTCGAGGGTCCCATTTGATCCTTCAGATGCTTCTCTGACTACGAGGGAGACCTGTTCGGATTATGTGGGGCTGTCTGGTTATCTCCGAGATCGCCTCAGCTTGCGCTGCGCCGATCACCTGGTATGTATCATTACTTTACTTTAGTGTAGTGGAATGTATGCATGTATGTATGATTTATGTTCTTGCCTATGCTGTTTCTTATTTTTATCTATTTTTCCCTTCTTTTCTTTAGAGCGATCTGCATGCCCATGAGCGGAGACGGAGCGAGTTGGTGCGGGAGGCCGATGCCCGGGTTGGTCAGGTGTACCAAGAGCGGAACGACCACTGGTCGGGGGTGATGCGGCGGGAGACTGAGGGTTACCTTTCTGCCGAGGAGAGAGCGCGTGATGAGTCGACTGGACGCCTCGCTGCCGAGGAGAGGGCACGAGTCGCCGATGAGAGAGCACGAGTTGCCGATGAGAGAGCGCGAGCTGCCGATGAGACATTATCTGCGGAGCGGGCATCGCATTTGAGGGAGTTTGAGGCCTATTGGGACTTCCCTCCATATTAGGCTTATTATGTATTGCTTTGTAGTTTTTTATTAGAGTTATCCCGATGTATAGCTGATGTATAGGGAGTGGGGTAGATAGCAGGTAGGTTTTTTTTTTGTGAAAAGTAAGATAGGAAATGTATAACTCATGATTCATATTACCATGCATTCAGTAGATTATGATGATTCCAATCATTCTCGTCAAATATATTCATGCCTTTATTTATTTACAAACAACAGAAATACTTAGCCTCTTATACATTGTTTTTGTAATTGCTCAAGTTATAACTATTGTTACCAGGACCCGCCTTTCGGTTTTCGGATCCTGGCGATTTTTCTCCTCTCCTTTTACTATCCCGGAATTTTCAAATGAGTGCCCTTTCGGGTTTTCACCCATTGGGATGTCCCTGACTGTTGCATAGGTCGCCCTTTGCGGGTTTTCAACCTATCGGGAATTTTTTTCTTTCCTTTTTTTTCTACGAAAAGTATTTCTTAAGCCTATCCAGGTTGGTAGGTTCGGAGAATTCCATGCCATCCATAGTAGTTAACTTCACCGCTCCTTTGCTTAGTATCTTCTTCACGATGAATGGCCCTTCCCAGTTAGGCTTGAACTTGCCCCTAGGGTCGGTATGCGTCACGCGGATCTGCTTTAGCACCATATCCCCTTCTTTGATAGGGCTGGCCTTGACCTTTTTGTTGAAGGCTCGGGCCATCCTCCTCTGATATAGCTGCACATGGTAAAGGGCTTCCATCCTTTTCTCGTCTACTAGTGCCAACTGTTCATATCGCTTCTTCACCCATTCCGTCTCGGGAATCTCTGCTTCCACTGCGATTCTCAACGATCGCTTTTCAATCTCAATCGGGAGAACGGCTTCTGCACCATATACCAAGGAGAACGGCGTTGCCCCAGTCGAGGTTCTAACTGTCGTGCGATAAGCCCATAATACGAGTGGGAGCTGCTCGTGCCAATTCCGATGTGATTCCACCGTTTTTACGAGAATTCTCTTAAGGTTCTTATTAGCTGCTTCTACTGCCCCATTAGCTTGTGGACGGTACGGAGAAGACCTGTGATGTTCAATGCCATATTCTCGGAAGAGATTTCTTACTTCCCCCTGAAACTGGACCCCATTATCCGTAATCATGTGATGAGGCACTCCAAACCTGGTGATCAAGTGTTTCTCAATGAACTTTCTCATCTGCTTGGACCCCAATTTGCTAAACGACTCTGCCTCTACCCACTTGGTGAAATAATCGATGGCGACTGCAATAAACTTGTGCCCATTCGAAGCATTAGGCCTTACCTCACCAATGATGTCAATGCCCCAAGCAGCGAATGGCCAAATAGGTGCTAACACATGTAATTCTATGGCCGGCAGATGACTACAATCGCCGTGGATTTGACAATCGTGGCATTTCTTCGCATACTCGTTACAATCTCTTTCCATAGTGAGCCAATAGAAGCCTTGTCTGATGATTTTCTTAGCTAACACTGCTCCTCCCATATGGGCCCACAAATTCCCGAGTGTACAGATTCCATCGCCTCGCGGGCTTCTCCCGCATCCAAACACCTTAGTTGTAACCCATCAATGTGCCTTTTGTAAAGTAAATCGTTGTGGATGACGAACTGCTGAGCCAATCTTCTAATCACAGCTCGATCTCTAGGTTCTGACTCTGCCGGATATGTTCCACTCTTCATGAAGTTCATGATGTCGAAATACCATGGCTTTTCATCTGCCCCTAATAGCATTACGTCTTCGTAGCATGGTTTGTGAGACATCCTCAATACCAACGGTTTCGAGGCGAGGTTCCGGGGATTGTCCCAAACTGACACCAAAGTGGCCAAAGCATCCGCTGCCTGGTTCTGTGCTCGAGGGATATGATGAAAACGACATTCTTTGAATCTTTGTGCCAACCCATCTAGTTGGTCTAGGTATGGACGCAGCCTTTCTTCCCTTACTTCCCAGTTTCCTTGCGCCTGTTCGATGATCAGCTTTGAATCACCCCAAATTTCGACATACGATGCTCCCAGTGCTGCTAATGACTCTAAACCATAAATGCACGCTTCATATTCGGCCATATTATTGGTGAGAGGGAAGGATAACTTTTTGGCCATCGGGTTCCTTTCTCCTTCCGGTGAAATAAGTAGTACTCCAACTCCGGCTCCATTCGAATTAACTGCTCCGTCGAAGAACATTTTCCATGGCATAACTTCTATTGCCTTCAAGTGTTCATCGGGGAAATCATAGCTTATCTCCTCCTCTTCTACATTCAGGGGTTGGTTGGCCAGAAACTCTGCCACGGCCCTCCCTTTGACAACCTTCTTCGTTACATATTCAATGTCAAACTCGGATAAAAGTAGTAACCATCGGGCTAACTTCCCTGTCAAAGACGGAGTTCGGTACAGATACTTCACGGGGTCCATCCGAGAAATAATGATTACTTTATATGATTGAAAATAATGCCGTAGTTTCTTCGTTAGCCATACTACCGCCACACACGTCTTTTCGATCATGTTGTACTTGAGCTCGTACTCCAGGAACTTCTTACTCAGATAATACACCGCGTGCTCCACACCGGTGTCTCCCTCTTGGGCCAGCATTGCCCCAATAGATCGCTCTTCAATTGCTACGTAGAGGAGAAGCGGTTTTCCTAGTTTAGGCGGTCTCAGCACTGGCGGATTAGACAAATAGTTCCGGACGCTCTCCAAAGCTTGCTGACACTTATCATTCCAAATTGTGGGTTGGTCTTTCCTTAACAACTTAAAGATTGGCTCGCAGATTGCGGTGAGTCTTGCTATGAACCGACTGATATACTGAACCTGCCCCAGAAACCCTCTCACTTCTTTCTCATTCTTTGGTGCCGGCATTTCCTGTATAGCCTTCACTTTATCGGGATCTACTTCGATTCCTTTATTCCCGATTACGTAGCCTAAGATTTTCCCCGATGAAACGCCGAAAAAGCACTTCTTCGGGTTTAACCTTAGCTTGAATTCTGCAATTCAGGCCAAAAACTTCTCAAGTGCAACAAAATGCCCCTCTCTTATCTCTGACTTGACCATCATGTCATCCACATAAACTTCTACCTCCTTGTGTATCATATCATGGAACAATGCTGTAGCCATTCGCTGGTAAGTTGCCCCGGCATTTTTCAAACCAAACGGCATCACCCCGTAACAGTATGTCCCCCACTCAGTTGTGAACGAGGTTTTTGCTTTGTGTTTTTCGGCCATCTGAACTTGCATGTAGCCCATGAAATCGTCCACATTCGTGTGTAAGATGCTTGAAGCTGCACTGTCGATCAACACGTCAATATGAGGTAATGCGAATTCATCCTTGGGACATGCCTTGTTAAGGTCTCGATAATCGACGCACATTCTCACTTTGCCGTCTTTCTTTGCGATGGGCACCACATTTGCGACCCAAGGGGGATAGTCAATTACTTCGATGAACCCTGCTTCTAACTGCTTCTTTACTTCCTCTCTGATCTTATCTGCCCATTCCGGTCTCATGCGTCGGAGCTTCTGCTTTACGGGCCTCGCCTCGGGATATGTTGGAATACGGTGAGTTACGATTGATTGATCAATTCCAAGCATGTCTTCGTATGTCCAAGCAAACACTATTTCGTATTTTTTAATTATTCTCTCGAATTCTTTCCTCTCTTCAATAGTTAAATCTTGAGCAATTTGTATAAGTTTAGGATTTTCATCCGTACCAAGATTGAAAGTTGACATTTCTATTGTATTGATTTCAAATGTAGGCATGTTATATGAATGAGAATGCATGGTATGATCACGATCAACATCAAGCAAGTAAGCAAAATCAGAATTCATTTCATTGATAGTATTGGCGATTACATCATCTGATTCGAACAAAGCAGTAATACAATTTTCATCATCAAGGTTCTCGGGTTTCTCATATGCTTTGGAGGTACTGGGTTCATTCACCGCTCCTGCAGTTGCCTCAATGGTGATGACTTGCTCCTCGGCATTCAAGTCTAACATCATAATCTCCTCGACAAAGCAACTCACCTTTCCTTTGCCCCAGTCGGTCACATCATTGAAAATTTCAAACCCTGGCAGAATCTTCCCTTCGGTGCTAGTCCACGACTCAGGGGTCCCTGAATAAACCTTTCCATGCCCCTCATTCACGAAATACTTCTTTAGGCCCACTTTTCCTTCGCTACTTGCGTTGGACGGACCTCCTTGCTCATATCCCAAACCCCTCCGGGTTTTCTGACTCTTAAAGTCCGGAAATTCTGGCAACCCCTGATGGTGTGCTCCTAAGCCCATTCCTGGGATGAAACCTCCCTTCATCATCTTCACAACATCGGTGGTCATGCTAGACTCGTAGATCCCAGAAACTTGGAATCCGGAGAAAAGCTGAGGCTCGATCCCCAATGCTGCCACCGAGCTCAATTTCTCAGCTCTGATTGTCACTATCTCTTCCCCAAAGGGAAACTTGATCATTTGATGGAGCGTGGAGGGCACACCTCCCAACTTGTGGAACCATGGGCGTCCCAACAATACAGCAAAGGTTACCGGGATATCCAGCACTGTGAACTCACTTTCTTCTTCATGCGGCCCCACTTTCAACTTGGCCTTAAAGACTCCTTCAATATGCCTACGACTATCATCATAAGCCCTAATCACAGTTTCTGAGGCCGTTAAGTCTCCTCTTTCCACTCCCAGTTTAGACAAGAGTTTCAACGGGCAAACATTAATAGCCGATCCATCATCGACCATCACACAGCTAGTCTTCTTTCCGTTAATCTCAGCTCGGATGTACAAAGGCTTGTTGTGAGCTTTTCCCTCCTCTGGGAGATCCTCGTCGGTAAACGTGATCTCGGTTTTCTTTCGAGCCATAATGGCCCCTACTAGCGTTGTCGGCTCAGTGTCGGTAGAAATGACCAAACTCTGCAGCTCTTTCATCAGGTTCTCACGATGATACTTAGAATGGCATAAAACTTCCCACACCGTGGATTTAGCTTATCTCTTCTTCAACTGCTCGAGGACTTGGTCGTTGGGCTTAGGAGCCGACCCTTCCCCTATCTCAGTCTCTACCATAGGTACCTTTCCTTCGGCCACTCGACCTGATCTTGTCATGACGGCAATTTCCGGCTCATCATCTGATTCGTCCCAAATGTTAATAGGAATCCTCCGATTAGCATCTTCCTCGTCCGAAGAGCTCTCCCAAATGTCTACAATCATTAAATCCATAACATGAGGAACGTTCGGATTCAAATAAAAAGGATCCGCCGATCCATATAATGCCCAGCCTATCAGATCATCATAATCCCGGAGGGACACTCTACTCATCCTTCTAGCTGCTAACGGAATAGCTCCTCTCTGTATGCACATAAACTGCACCTTATCGCTCATTGTTTCGTGACACTGCTCATAACGGTGCCTCCACCTTCTAGCATAATCTACAAATGGTTCCTCGGGGAATTGCCTGATCCTATCCAGATCCTCCAGGGATCCCGTCCATGGAACATACATCTCATATCTTGTCACAAAGGCCCTCCTAAGCGGTACCCAATGACCCATTTCCTCCTCTGATAGGCCCTGGTGCCACAACAAGGCCTCTCCCATTAAAGTTTCCGGGAAATGTTCATGTAATTCACACTGCGGAAATCCGGCGTCATACATATGATTGCGGAATAACCTCGCATGCTCAACAGGATCCTGGTATCCACCATACCTAGGCATCGCTAACATCGCATCAGGTGTTTGGTAAGACGGGGAATCTGGGGTTTGCTCTGCCAGCATCCATACTGTATACTCCTTGATAAATCTTTTCGTCATTTCCGCCCAATCGGTCTTAACATACATCGGCAACGACATGTACCACATTAACGGTTCACCCATCAACGAATTACAAAACAAGCTAGTGATCTCTTCTTCTTTAAAACCCAAAGGTGCCATGGCCGATAAGTAGAAGTGAAGGTGTTCCATAGGATCTTTGTTGCCATTGTACTTGCTAACCCTCGGTAACGGACGCTTGATAGGTCCAATCTGCATTGCGAAGCGCTCTACGGTCCTGTCCTCGGCTCTTTGGTACTTTTCTAAGAATAAATCTGATAATTGATCCCAATCATGCTTGCAAGAGTCGGGTAACGAGTGGAACCACCCCAAAGGCTCGCCTACCAGCGAATGGTGAAACCACTGAGCAATCTCGTCCACCCCGAAGGATTCCACAAACATGTCGCGCATATATTCACGCAAGTGCGCCTCGGGATTACCTCCACCACTAAACAGACCCAATTCTGGCACAATAGTCCGAGACGACCCTTCTCCGATCTCTTCAGCATTATCTTCATCATACGGTGCTCCACTGTCCAACCCTTCATTCATCAGTTCATCCTCCTATTCCTCGCCAAGGAAGGACACATATATACCATTTCCTACGTTGCTCTTTTCGTCGGAGTCCAACAACTCCTCTACATTCTCCTCGAAGGATTCCATCACTACGCCTTTTGTCAGACCAACTCCGATCGTGCTCACCCTATGATTAGGCAATGGATTACGCCTAACGGAAGGGTTCGCTGACGAAGGATCAGCTATCTTCTTCTCCTCGATTAAATCTTGGATTTCGTGTTTCAGCCTCTCCCAATTCTCAATTGTATGCCCATAACTGCTATGGAATTCACAATACCCTCTAGCCTGTATCTACGGAGTAGGTGGAGCTTTGTTATATGGGGTAAGGGCTTTCAACAATCCCTTTTTCTGCAAACGTTCGAAAACTTTTGCGTAGGTTTGATCAAACTTGGTGAACAGCCTCTTTTCAATAGCATTTAGATCAAGCACTTTCACTGCTGCGGATTCCGTACTCACACTTGGCCCTCCGGCACTATATCCAGACTTCATCCACTTGGTATAAGCTTTCTTTGGCTCTCCATCCCCCTCAACTGTTAAGGCACAACTGTACATCTGGTTAAAATCGGTAAAAGGCATATACCTCAGCTCATTCTTGATATACGGCAACATGTTGCCGACTACCATTCGGATCTGATCCTACTCAAGCGGCTTCTGCTTCATAACTGCGGCCTTGGCCCTCCATCTTTTCACAAAATCGGAGAAAGATTCCCCAGTCTGCTGCTTAGTGCTCTCAAGCTCCTTCAAAGTGACCTCAAGCATGGTGTTGAAGCTATACTGTGCAATGAATGACTTTGCTAACTCTTTCCAATCCCTCTTCGTCACCATCGGCAATGCATGAAACCATGTGAGGGCGGCCCCCTCTAGATAAGTGTTAAACAGCCCCAGGACTTGATCCTCAGTCAGGATTGTGTGCTTCATCACAGCAACATACTGATTCATGTGGGCAGTGGGATCCCCAGTTCCATCGAACTTTTTCATATCAGGGAGTCTGAATTTCAAAGGCAGAGCAGTTGCCGACAAACAATTCTTCAAGTTATAAAAGTCCTGACTCCCGGAACTTCCTCCACGTAGATCCTGCACCTCCTGAGTGATGTGTTGTTTCCACTCCTCTTCCTTAGCTTTCTCTTTCTCGAGCTGCTTTCGGATATAATCCTGATAGTCATCCTCATTCCCAAAGCGAGGGCCATCGTTCACCTCATTCTCAGCGTGCTTGCTGCCACTCTTGTCATCCTTCATAGCCAACTTAGCTATCTGGGCCACTATCGCAGCCAACTGCTCATTAATGTTGTTCACAGAGTTTTCCAATCCGGCCACTTTTTCGTCGGTTGCAGACATACTGACGGAAGAATGAGAATACTTGGACGAAGATGAATTAGAAGCCACAATTGCTGATTCGGGACTGTCAATCTGTAGCTGATCAAACTGCCTAACTAGCCGACTGCTCTCTCGGTACCACAACCGCTTAATGATGACGTCTGCGCGAACGGTATCCATTAGTATGTATGCATGATTTTATATGCATGATTCGTGGTGTGTGCGTTTATTATTTACGGATATATAAGATAAGAAGAACAAACATTAGTCTAATTACACGTATCACAACATCTCTCTTCCACCCTTATTCCTCCACACACTCGTTGGTCCAGGTCTCTTTCCTAGGATTTTGGTTTTGGGGCTCACATTGCGGTCCAGGGGACGCGTGATGCCGTCGATTATTGCGGAAAAGGTAAATCATCCATCAGACAACACAGTTCGTTTTGACGTATCAACGTTCAGTGACTAAGAAATCGACCAAGTTGGATTGTCCTTTCGGAATAACTCGTCTTTTGTCCTTTCGTGAGACGCATTAGTTCGGGTTTTGACTCCCTTTGAGTGCATCTCAGTTTTTAGACGTGGTACAAGTTATTCTTTTAGTCCAATCGTCCGTTATTGTCAATGACTCGTTCCCTTTTATTCGTGTGGGTTCGTGTCTCGATTTTTGGATTACAACGGGATCTTTTGGATCTATCGAGAGACGTAACCACATGTTTATTTAGTAATGGGATCACTTTTGAATTTAGGGAACGGACTCATCGCGTAACGCGTTTGTTTTTAGCGTTAAGACTCCGTTTGCTCGTTTTGGCTACGTGAAAAGACGGCGAGTCTTATTTGAGCGTACGGTAATCTTTCGGCTAATTACTACTCTTTATTCCTTCCAATCTACGGGATATATCATCTTAGCGTGGTTATAGAAAATCAACGTTTCGTTGAATCGCGTGCTTATTCGAAGCAGGGATATTACCGTTCTTTTTCATTTAGGCACGAGTTTAAGCAAACGTGCATATCGGGCCATATTTCTTGTAGTTTTGGTAACGGTCGAAATGATCGAGCCATTAGTCAAATCCACAGTCTCGTCCATATGGTGCGATAATGCGGTTTAGCTTAATTCGGCTTTGTGATTTTAAACGACGTATATACCAGTTCGAGGCACGTATTTAACGGTATTGGTTTATTTTCTTTAACTACTCTCGGGATTGACATATATCAGAGATACAGAAGGATTTTGGTCGTTCATTTATTTTTTTTCTTTTATTTTCTTAGTCACTTTTACGGATACGTCCATTTCTCTTAAGAACGACACAAGACATAACGCAAGAGCTCGTCTTTTATTCGGAAAGGGACGGGTCACGTTTGCGAAACTCTTTACGTTACAGCAGGGTCATTCGAAACAGAAATGTTCTTCGTTTTCATTTGGTCATAATTTCGTTTTATCCCAACCTATTTAAAGAATGTGAATAACGGCTACCGTTAATATAGTCTTTTGAATCGAGATATAACTATCCTTAATATCAAACCGATCCATACTAATACGTGCTTACGTCATAACGCATTTCCTGAACATGTGCCTTCGTCGGGACACGGAAAGGGACCAGGCGGGTTGCACAAGTTCATTCATACGAGATGACTAAGTTGTCTTTAGTTCGAATCGTTTCGATGTTTTGGGGTAGTTTGTATATCGGTTTAAGAGTACATATTAAGGTATCGTTTCATTTTCTTTACATATTTTAGGATTAGACACGTATCATGGCAATTTGAAAACACGAACTGATTCATTTATCACATCAAAAATAGTAACGGGTAATCCTATGGCAACTTCTAAGGCTACTATATGCTGACACGGCTGATCGCGGGACCTCACAGGACCGCACAAATTCGCCCCTAACGAATGGATGGGGACCCTTTGGCGCCTTACTGTAAGGGGGAACTTACACTAGCCTCTTTCGAGCGACGAATGGACTCTCGCTAGAGGTTTCGCGGAAATTACCCAAAAGGTTTGCAATAATGCTTATGAATGCATACGAAAAGAAATAATACGATCCGTCCCCGTTAAGGGCTTAATACACGCCTTCCGGAATCAAATTCTCGCTTCCCCAGTAGAGTCGCCACTTGTTAGACGAGGTGCCGCGGCCTAATCTCCCGGGGGAGGACAACCTCATGGCGACGTAAGCGGTGATTGGCGCCGAAAGCAACCAATCGTG
The DNA here is from genome assembly GCF_963576675.1 of Euphorbia lathyris. Taxonomy (NCBI): domain Eukaryota; kingdom Viridiplantae; phylum Streptophyta; class Magnoliopsida; order Malpighiales; family Euphorbiaceae; genus Euphorbia; species Euphorbia lathyris. The sequence continues at coordinate 5,716,561 of NC_088911.1, forward strand.
GAATCAAGCTGCTCGGCAGGACCGGAGCTCGGAGATATGGAAGAGTCGCCACCCACGAATGGGAAAATGAACACCGATCCCTTGCGGGAGACCGGTGTGGGTTCGGAAAACTTAGGTACGAGCCGAGAAGGCTAGCTCCTTTCCGGAGAAAGGCTACTAGGCACCCCGACATCGCCCGGTTATGAACCACCGGCCTCCTACTCAACATGTTAGGCGATAACGGACTAATCGTACACTTCTTTAAGTTTAAAATTCATTTGAAACCTTTTCTTTCTCATTTTGGAAACCGTTTTGAGCATATATTATTGAAAAGCCACATTAGTAAAGAATCACCCATTTACATCAATTTAATATACATACAAAGAGAGGGGGGAAGAAAGAATTGATTTAGTTACAACGTGATTTACATGTCGTGTTGCGAGTTAATTCTACGCTAACTTATTTCCCCAAAACGAATTTATTTACATGGTTCGCACCTTAATCGCCGTTGGAACGATTTAGGTGCGTTTTAAAACCCCGTTTGATGAAGTTCACCCGAATCGCCGTTGGAACGACTCAAGTGTTTGAAAACGTTGAGATAAAAACCTTTAATAAGAAAACGTGGTTAAACATACAAGTCAATTTTATTTTTATACAAATCTTTTAAGAAAACGATTCAAAACTCCATTACTTACAATGAAAACGATTTTAATTACAATGTTCGCTTAATCCATCGTTGGAACGGACTAAGGTTTTAAAACGTGGCGTTTGAGAAACGATTTGAAATATTAAGAAAACTCTATTTATCTACATTAGAAACCTCTAAAAATTTCATTGGTTTAAACAATCAAGTTAAAAACTCTTTTTTGTGATTTATTTTCCCCTTTTTCTTTAATGGATTCTCTACTTATCATAATTACAATAATGAACATATTTAAACCAAAATTCACTCCCAAATAAAACACAATTGAAATATGGGCCCATAAATGGTCCAAAAGAATAAAGGAAATGATATAAACATATATATATACCTTTAAATCAAAGAGAGAATATGAAAATAAAAGTTAATAAAAAGAAACCATATAATACATATATGAAAATACTAGATATAATACATTTATACTTTAAAGATGTTAAATAGTAAATAAATCTCATAAATGAAAGAAATAACATTTACCCAAAATAGTTTCATTTAATAACCAATAACATAACCCAAACATCCCAAAACTATATATATACATAACTAATATAGTTTTAGATATCAAAACTAACATATATCCATATACTAATACTTACTAATTAATTCCCAAAATGCTCAAATAAATAACCCTTTTAAATGGAATCTAATATAACTCAAATGAATAAAATAAAAGAAAACATATATACATATACTTATGTTTAAAAATTGAATAAAGAATGATATACAAACATCCTAAATAATTATATACACTAAATATCTAAAATAGTTTGAAAAACATAAATTACATAACTATACATATATATATTAAGGATTAAAAGCTTAAAAGTTGAGAGAAAGGGACTGAAATGGCATTTTTTACGTTTTGGCAGATTTACCGACGGAAAATCCGTCGGTAAACAGCAATTAGTGACAGAAATGGCAAATTACAGCAGCACTCTAATTGTTTCCAGATTTATTCAAAAGCTTTAAATTAAATCTAATTCAATCGTTTTGGATTCCCGAACTACCAAAAATGGATCATAGTCAATAACGGAAGTTCCTAAAACGATGTTTTTATTTTAAAACATTATTTGGAAATTTCTTTTAAATTAGAAACTTATGATTTCAACGTTTTTCGATACCCGAACTACCTTTTTATCGGATCACGGTTCGTATTGGGATATCAAAACGAGGTTTTCTATTTTAAAACAAAACCGAATTTTATTCAACACGAAACGAAAAATAAATACGTTAATTAAATAAAACGTGACAAAATAAATGAATAACTAAATAAATAAAAACTATAACATAAAATAAATAAATAGAAGAAGGAAATAAATTAAATAAAATAAAAGAGTCTAGTCCTCAGATAATACCTTAAATTCGGTATCTGACAGTCGAAGCCGATTGATTCCACGAGTCGTGATTTTCCGGTTTTTTGTGTTTTTTTAGTGAAAGTTTAACTTTGGGAAAATTTGGATTTTTTTGGGAAAAAAAATATTTTCTCAAAAAAATTGACTGTCTCTCTCTAAAAATGTCTAGAGTGAGAAAGATCCAAAAAATTTCTCCTCCCAAAATGCATGGGGATCCGTGCCCTTTTATAGGGAAACGGATCCCCGGAGGAATGGGCGACGCCCGAGTAAAATCGGGCGTCGCCCAAGGGGGTTGGGCGGCCGCCCAACCTCGCGTTGGGCTGCCGCCCAACATTGTTGGGCGAGCGCCCAACGCGATGTTGGGCGAGCGCCCAACGCGATGTTGGGCGCGCGCGCCCAACTGCCGTTGGGCGTCCGCCCAACGCGGTTGGGCGCTCGCCCAACAGCGTTGGGCGTCCGCCCGACGCGGTTGGGCACTTGCCCAACGGCCGCCGAGGTACGTCTCGCGTCGTCGGTCGTGCACGCCCCGCGACCGTCGAGCTCGCGTTCCGCTCCGTCGGGTGTCCACGCGTCGCGACCATCGAACGTGTGTTCCGCGCCGCTGGGCGCATACGCCCTGTGGCCGACGAGTGCGCGCTTCACGCTGCCAAGCTCGTGCATTGCTCGGACGTCGAGCGCGTGCTATTCGTGATTGGATGCGTGCGTCCGACGGACGTTGAGCGCGCGCTTTGCATCGTCGAGCGGGCGTCCGACTGTCGTCGAACGCGTGCCGGCTGCCGCTAAGCATTCGCGAGCCATCCGATCAACAACAGCGACCCACCGTAACTTATTTATTTTATTTTTTTTTTTTCGAAACTTCCGGAATCAATCGCTTCAACCGTCTTGTTTTCAGGTTTTCGTCATAGGCCCTCCGACTCGGTGTCTACACACGCTAGTCGGAAAAGCTCCATCAGTTCAGTTTAATGTTAACAATCACACGTACAAATTGGGATACTACCTAACAGATGGTATATATCCCGAATGGACTGCTTTGGTAAAAAGCTTTCTACATGCCCATGAACCTAAAAGACTCTGATATAAAGCAAGGCACCAGAGTGCAAGAAAGGATGTGGAACGAGCTTTCGGGGTACTTCAAGCCCGTTTTGCAATAGTGCGCGGACCAGCACGGAGTTGGAGTAAAAGAAAAATTCATGACATTATGGATGCTTGTATCATACTACATAATATGATTATTGAAAATGAGAGTGGTAGGTACTCGAGAGATTTTCCTGAAGAAGTTTGTCCAGAAATACTTCCTGAAGACGTTCAAAGTGGACATATTCAGGATTTCGTGCAATATCTTGCAAGGGATACAGAGATCCGTGATAGAGCAATGCACGTCCAACTCAAATTAGATCTAGTAGAGAACATTTGGGAACGTTTCGGAATCATCGACCTAACTGTGTGATTATCGTATTAATTTAACGCATTATGTTTGTTCGTTTTTTTTTCAAATGTATTTTTTTATATTTATAATTTTTATTCAACGACCGAATTTAATATTTTTTAAATCAATTAAATAGATTAATCAAATCATTTATATTTACTTAAATAATATTTAATATTATTAAATAAATTAATATTAATAAACATTAATAATTTAAAAAATGGATTAAAACAAAAATAATAATATGTTATACCGTGTGAGACTCATTAAAGTATGAGAAAGTATCTAACCATTAGAATATGTTTTGTAGAGAGAGTGTTTTAATATGAAGGGTGTTTTGTAATAGTGTTATTTGATGATATGGAGGGTAGAGTTTACAAAAGCATGTGTATCTAGATTTGGTAAGTATTAAAATTTGGAGGGTATCCAACTTGTGAATGAGTGGGCCCAACAACATAAAAAAAACTTACAATTAATTGAATTGTATTTTTTATTATTTATTATTCATTACTCTCAATTTGTTTTCTTCGCATATTGAATTATAATAAATAGTAAAAATTAATTTTTAATTATTACAATAATATTTAATATTATTAAATAACTTAATATTAAGAAATATTATTAAAATTCGTCCTGCCTTCGATTCTCTTACCTTCTCCCATATTTATAGGGAGCAAAACCGCGTGGCGGATCGCTTGGCAGCTGCTGGGCATGGGGGGATGTTAGGTGTTTCTACCCTTTCCGTTCCTCCTTCTTTTCTGTTACCTTCTCTTCTTGAGGATAGGATTGGGGTCAGTCTTCCTAGACTGATCCCGGGTTAGGTTTTTGTTTGTTTGTTTTTTTTCTTCCCTTCTTACCAAAAAAAAAAAGAAATATTATTAAAAAAATAGATTAAAGTAAAGAAAACAAAATTTTTGACGTGTGGGACCCATTAAAATAAAATAAAAGTATCTAACCACTAGAGATGATTTTTAGAAGAGTGTTTTAATAAGAAGAGTGTTTTGTAATAGTGAAAATTTATGATGTGTCAATGGTTGGAGTATCCAATCATTAGAGATGCTCTAATGGGTTGTAACTTTTGGTTGTAACATATCCTATGTGGCATCCCCAAGTTGTGACTTCCCATTAGACATGCTCTAATTTTGTTAGTCTTCAATGATGTGATATGTTGATTTTGATGATATGACACATTGACTTATTGACTTTGTTTAGACCATCTCTAATGGTAGGGAACAATTTAAAGGTACCACATAAGAAAAGCAATAAGGAACATTTACATTCCACTAGGAACCATTATTACTTTATAATTTTATTGGGTAAAAAAATATTAATTAAATAATAAAGGACTAAAAATGTAATTTGTTTTGTAAAAAACATCAAAGTTTAGAGTGACTTTCACTCTCCAAATAATGTTTGGAGTGATTTCCACCATTTAAATGATGTTGGCTTTTAGGAAGTATAATAAAGTTTGTTAACAAATTTGGTAACACTTCCTCATGGTTAGTTACAACCAAATGGTGCAAAATACTGTAACACACAATTTACAAGCCCTAGATAAGCTTTTACATGACACATTAAAATATTGACTTTTGGTGATGTGACATGTTAACTTGATTATGTGTCAAATGGTGTTAATCAAATTTTTTTATTTGGTAATTTTATAAAACACATGTCATTTCTTCCGAGCAAAAAATTACCATCTTCCTCTATTTACAAATTGATAAAATTACAATGTTTTTTTATACTTTCCTTTTTTTTTAAATAAAGTTTTAATTTTTTATCATTAATAAAATTATATATATTTTAAATGACGAGTTGAGTTTGGGATTTGATTTTTATGCCTGAACTCAATTTTAAATGATGAATTGAGCTTGAGCTTGAGATTTGATTTTTAAATGGTGGGTAAATTACATATGTGGTGTACAATCTTTGTCATATTTCACAATTTGATGTACAACCTTCAATTTTGTACATAAAACTGTACAACCTTTTGGTGACTTTCCACTAAAGTGTACAACCGGTAATTTTGACCAATAAAAAGGAGGTCAAATTACTGATGTGACGCATTGACTTTTCGTTGACCGTCAAAATTACCGACTGTACACTTTAGTATGAAGTCATCAAAAGGTTGTACAGTTTTGTGTGCAAATTTAAAGATTATTTACCAAATTGTGAAATATGGCAAATGTTATACACCACGTATGTAATTTACCCCCTAATACCCTAAAAAATATTTAATGGAAACATTCTTTACAAGTAGACTAATGTCATCCTTCAGATCCGAAAGATGTACAAAGACCGTCTGATTTGGAAAGTGAATATTCCTTGATGATGTGAATGGAACCATTCGACCATATGGAAGAATATTTATTGTCCATCCATGCAGTCGTACGACTAGGAATGAGCAACTGCTGGATTAAAAGAAACGGTTGCGCAAAGGATATGAGACAAGAGATAGAGCGCGTCATATGACACTTGAGAGATATGAAAGGCATATGCCCTATGTAATCAGGACGAATGGCAGCACAGTTACAATATGGCAGGATGCACCACCTGATGACGTCACGGTCTGAGTTGTTCAGAGCCAACCAAAAGTGGACCGCTACAACATCTTTATAGAATGACGAATGTTACCTTTTGGTAGCCATTATACATAGAAAAATTATGTGGGTTGCATGAGGTACGTGAACGCATTTATTTTTATCAATACTCTGATTATCTTCAACTTTCCTTAAACACTTGCTAACTTAAGCATCGGTGTTGGCTCGTTGGACGCCGCCCCTCTTTGACATATCGTTGTTCTTATCTCAGACTAGTCAGGAAGGATCTAGAAGATTTACCGGAAACAACGATATCATCATACATTAGCAACAGATTAAAGACATGCGTACACACATGAAATTTAAAAAAAATCAAAAAAATATCTTGTATGTACACGCGTTTTTGATATGGAGGAGATAATATTTCTGAACTTTTTAAAAACTTTTTTCATGTGCGTACTCACGTGTCTTTGATCCATTATTGATGAGCATTAATATGACATACATGTGGAATCCAGATAACGAGATTCATGATTTCATAGAGCATTTTGTTAATATTAACTCAAATTGGTCTAACTTTCAACCATTAAGGGTAAATTAGCTCAACTTCTAAACGTTAAGGATAAAATTGAACCACTTTAGATATTAAGGTTTAAATTGCTCATAGTGTCCAATGTTGAGAGTATTTTTGCACTTTATCTTTTTTTTTATTTGTACAGTGAACAATCAGTAGCGAAGTTAGGAAAACAAATATGAGAAGATATCCCTATACTTTTTTTTGCTTGTTTATGGATTTGGGTATTCGACTGATGGTCTAAACCTGCATCCAATCGGTCGGATTTAAATAAAAAAATTGAAACTAAATTCAGTTGGATCCAGATTCACAAAAGTTCATCTATTTTTGGAATCAACTTGAAATTTACAAAAATAGAACGGTTAGCTTACTCTATTTATATTAATTATCAAGTTTATTTATTTAAGTTTAGGAAAAAATATTAAAAAAACATGTGATTTTATTAATTTGTAAATAGAGGAATATGATTTTTTTTTTCTTTCAAAAATAGTCATGTGTTTTATAAAGTTCGTCAAAAAAAGAATTTGACTAAGAGCACCTCTAATGGGTGTGATTTGGTTGTTATCAAACTCAAATTGGTAACAACCAACCACTAGAGCTCATCTAACTTATTTAGGTTTGTTACTTTTTTTTGTGACAACCAAAATTTCAACCAAAATTTACACTTAACTAGATAAAAATAGGAAATTGAACATCACCGCCAGCCAAGTTCAAGAAGTTGAGTGCGACTCTGCACGTGATAGCAGGTAAATGTATCACTTTTTTCTTTTGCTTTTATTGGCAAATTAAAATTTCAGTCCTTTATTATTAATTAATATTTTTTTCTTATCCTATAAAATTCTGAAATGACAATGACTCCTAATGGGTTGTAACTTTTGATTGTGATATATCTTATGTGGCATCCCCAAGTTGTAACCTCCCATTAGGGATGCTCTAATAGTGTTAGTCTTTGAAGATGTGATATATTGATTTTGATGATGTTACACATTGACTTGTCGATTTTGCTTAGAGCATTTCCAATAGAGGGTGTTTAAAAGAGTGTTTGGTGATGTGACACTTGTTTTGACAACTTTCAAATGGTGTCATCTATTGGAATAAGAGTCGTTGCTTAGCAATGTTGCCACTTTTTGGTAACCCTACTTTAAGGTTGTCAAACTTTTTTTAATATAAAAAAAGTAATTTACTTAATTACTATTAGTGTACCTTTTTTATAATATTTATAAATTAAAATAAACTATATATAAAGTAATAATTTGTGGGGCCATTGTGACAATTTTTAAAGTTGCTTACTATTTGAGTATTTTTTTTAACCAAAGTTGACAAAAGTGATTTGGATGATTGAAATAATAAAATATTATATTTTAGTATGTTATGTTAAGTTTTGGCACCCTTTAAAACAATCTCTATTGGAGATGCTCTTAGAGCATCTCTAATGGTACCAAACAACTTAAAGGTGCCACATAGAAAAAACAACAAGGATTTACATCCCATTAGGACCATTATTTCTTGATAATTTTATTGGGTAAAAAAATATTAATTAAATGACAAAGGACTAAAAATATAATTTGTTTTGTAAAAAGCATCAAAGTTTGTAGATACTTTCACTTTTCAAAATTTGGAGTGACTTTCCCATTAGGAACATTATTTCTTGATAATTTTATTAGATAAAAAAATATTAATTAAATGATAAAGGACTAAAAATATAATTTGTTCTGTAAAAAACATCAAAGTTTGTAGAGACTTTCACTCTCCGAAGTCTGGAGTGACTTTCGCTTTCCAAATAATGTTTGGAGTGATTTCCACCCTCCAAATGATGTTGGCTTTTAGGAAGTATAATAAAGTTTGTTAACAAATTTGGTAACACATCCTCATGGTTGGTTACAACCAAATAGTGCAAAATACTGTAACACACAATTTACAAGCACTACATAAGCTTTTACATGACACAATAAAATATTGATTTTTGATGACGTGACATGTTAACTTGATTATATGGCAAACAGTGTTAGTCAAATTTTTTTATTTGGTAATTTTATAAAGCACATGTCATTTCTTTCAACCAAAAAAATACAATCTTCCATTGCTTGCAAATTGATAAAACTACAATATTTTTTTTATACTTTCCCTAATTTTAAATAAAGTTTTAATTTTTTTATCATTAACAAAATCATATATATATATATATATATATTAAATGAGGAGTTGAGCTTGAGATTTGATTTTTATGTCTGAACTCAACTTGACCCATCTAAATGAATAATGGATTGTCTGAGCTTAAATAAAGGATTGGACGAGTTACTAGAAGGTAATTGAGGAGAATATATGAGAAGGTTACTAAATGTCAAGAAGTGGTGGTCTTCTTATATTTAAGAAGGCCGTTTTAATCAAATTCTTGTTAGAAAGCTGTTTTTTTATGGGTGTTGTTAAACCCAACCCCAATTTCCCACCTCTAGCCCCGTGAAAGGTCGAAAATACCATTTCAGGCTTTGAGGTGGGAAATGGGGGAAAAATACCTCTCCCGGCACGCGGGCGTGAGGTACTCACGCCTCACCATGGTGAGTGATAGGGATGTTTTGTCCCTATTTTTTAGCGTGATTTACGGTATAATTTCTAGCTTAATAGACAAGTTTAATTACAAAAATAGTATGTTTTTGAATAAATTACAAAATAAAAATAAATTTTACGTTTTTAGTAATTTCTTTAGTTTTTGATTAATTTCAGAAAAATAAACATCAAGCTAACTCGATTTTCGAAGATCGTATTTTTTAGGTACAAAGAAGAAAACACTCAAGCACTAATTCTCGGATACGCGGGGCGTAAAACAAGGCACGCGGTGCGTAGCCACTTCCCCTCGACACACGGCAGTCAATTGCGCTTTCCCACTTGGTCAATACCTACCACGCGTGGCGTAAACCATAGTACGCGGGGCGTCTCCAGTGTGAATCGAAGACAAAAGTTCTAGGAACCCAACTATGCGGGACGTAACCCAGACCACGCGGGACATCCAAGCTGTATTTCAATCACATAAGTTCCAGGAGCTCAACCACGCGGAGCGTACTCCATTCTACGCGGGGCGTGGTTGAGTCAACAAGCCTAAATCCGGTCCACGCGGAAGAAATTATAAACGATATGGGCTAATTCGGCACAGACGCGGGGCATACCACCATCCACGCGGGGCATACCTTGTGAAACCTGCAAAAATAGTATGAATTCTTGTTTGTAACTTATGTAATTACAATTTTACCCCCGAGCTTGATGTGTATAAATAAGAGTGATTAGCACTCATTTCCTCATTCAGATTTTGTATAACTAAACTCTACTACTTTGAGAGGTTGTTCACTTATTCCGCCACTCCGTCGAAGTTCCGTTCCACCCTCCTCCACCAAGCTCGAGACGTTCCACCTCCAAGACCTATGAGACGGCCTTGAGTCCGGTTAGCTAATTCCAAGGGACGATTTTCCCCTTTTTACTTGCTAATTAGCTTGCACTCTTCCTATATACTAGGCTTGGTTGTATTCATATTCTTTTCACTCCACATTTATAATATATGATTTGCAATTTCCGTTCTTTATACGTATTGATATTTGCTACTTGTTTTGATATTCTTAATTGATTATTGTGTAGGGGAGACACGATTTCCGGCGACCCGTAGGGACGGGTTATCTTTAGGGATTCATATAGGTGCTACCCTATCGGGAGTAACATTCTGGAAACCATAGGAATTGACAAGCCACGGAACTTACGGGCCCTAGTTTCTGATCCCCAGCATTAGACACGCCTTGACTAGGAACCACGTCGTCTAAGTACTTCACGATGCGGTCCGTCTACACATAGTCTTCTTTGCAAGAGTAAAGTATCAATCGTATACGTTCGGAGTCTTTGCTTATTATAATTATAACTTATCATAGTCCGTAGAGTTCGGTTATACAAGTCTGTCTCACCGTAGTTTAGGAGTAGTTTGTACTTGTCACCCAAACCAACCTAAAGTATTCACCGCCTAAATAACGAATAGAGCCGAGTAGTTTAATACTTGTAGATATAAATCCCGTGGATTCGATATCCGGTCTTAACCGGATTATTACTTGATACGACGGGGTACACTTGCCCCTACGTAGTAGTGTCTAGTAGAGTTTTTCATCAACGCACACATCACATTTATCATCACCCAAATACCATATACACATTCCATTGTCCCACACTATACTACTAGGCGCCACGCTCATCAGTGAGGCGTGAGGTAATCACGCCTCACCCTGTGTTGAGGTGTGATTACCTCACGCCCGCATGAATAAATCCAAAAAAATTTGTTGATGATTGTGGTTAACTCGAATTATCCATTTAGAAATAAAAATTACGGCATTTTAACTTGAATTACCCTTTAACAAATAAAATTTAACAACATAAACATTAAAATAAAAATTAATAAACATAAAAGAGTACATATAATATCAAAAGTGTTAAAATGTAATAAAAGAGTACATATAATTACGACATTTAGTTCGCCCGACGCCACGCGTCCATAAACTCATCCATCTCCCTCTTAATGAGTGGAGCATGCTCGTCAGATCGGTGGGTAGCCGCTAGTTGGGTGACACGCCACAACCAGCTAACCCACTACAAAATAAATAAATAAATATTAAAAAATAAACACATAAACTAATACTAAATAATAATATTAAATAATAATAAACTTATAAATTCGTTGTTGGCGCGAGCATACTGGACCGGTCCATCTTGTGGTGCATGAAGGAGATGAGGATGCGAATATCGCATATACCAGTCCATGTAAGCAGCATCACAGGCAGTGGGATTGTATCCAACTGGCCGGTATCTCCTCCGATCAATGCCCCAAGCCGATGGAAATCTCCGCCATGTATCCTCAACTATAACAGAGGAATGCGTGAGCCTGTACGATAAAGACCTCCATGGTTGTACTGCTTTATCAGGTCTAATACGCTCATCTGGGATAGGTTGAGTATATCCGACCTGTCGCAACGCTCGATCCGGCATATACGGCTCGATGATGTCTCTACACCGTATCCAACCGGCGTAGGACACTCAAAGCCGATCATCATCGGGGACATGACCATAAGGCAACCATGTTGATATGGATGTTTTGTCCCTATCTTTTAGCGTGATTTACGGTATAATTTCGAGCTTAATAGACAAGTTTAATTACAAAAATAGTATGTTTTTGAATAAATTACAAAATAAAAATAAATTTTACGTTTTTAGTTAATTTCTTTAGTTTTTGATTAATTTCAGAAAAATAAACATCAAGCTAACTCGGTTCTCGAAGATCGTATTTTTTAGGTACAAAGAAGAAAACACTCAAGCACTAATTCTCGGATACGCGGGGCGTAAAACAAGGCACGTGGTGCGTAGCCACTTCCCCTCGACACACGACAGTCAATTGCGCATTCTCACTTGGTCAATACCTACCACGCGGGGCGTAAGCCATAGTACGCGGGGCGTCTCCAGTGTGAATCGAAGACAAAAGTTCTAGGAACCCAACTACGCGGGGCGTAACCCAGACCACGCGGGGCGTCCAAAGCGTATTTCAAGCAAATAAGTTCTAGAAGCTCAACCACGCGGAGCGTACTCCATTCTAGGCGGGGCGTGGTTGAGTCAACAAGCCTAAATCCGATCCACGTGGAAGAAATTATCAACGATATGGGCTAATTCGGCACAGACGCGGGGCGTACCACCATCCACGCGGGGCGTACCTTGTGAAACCTGCAAAAATAGTGTGAATTCTTGTTTGTAACTTGTGTAATTACAATTTTACCCCCGATCTTGATGTGTATAAATAAGAGTGATTAGCACTCATTTCCTCATTCAGATTTTGTAGAAATAAACTCTACTACTTTGAGAGCTTGTGCACTTATTCCGCCACTCCGTCGAAGTTTCGTTCCACCCTCCTCCACCAAGCTCGAGAAGTTCCACCTCCAAGACCTAAGAGACGGCCTTGAGTCTGGTTAGCTAGTTCCAAGGGACGATTTTCCCCTTTTTACTTGCTAATTAGCTTGCACTCTTCCTATGTACTAGGCTTGGTTGTATTCATATTCTTTTCACTCCACATTTATAATATATGATTTGCAATTTCCGTTCTTTATACGTGTTGATATTTGCTACTTGTTTTGATATTTTTAATTGATTATTGTGTAGGGGAGACACGATGTCCAGCGACCCATAGGGACGGGTTATCTTTAGGGATTCATATAGGTGTTGTCCTACCGGGAGTAACATTCCGCAAACCGTAGGAATTGACAAGCCACGAAACTTACGGGCCTAGTTTCTGATCCCCAGCATTAGACACGCCTTGACTAGGAACCACGTCGTCTAAGTACTTCACGGTGCGGTCCATCTACACATAGTCATCTTTGCAAGAGTAAAGTATCAATCGTATACGTTCGGAGTCTTTGCTTATTATAATTATAACTTATCATAGTCCGTAGAGTTCGGTTATACAAGTCTGTCTCATCGTAGTTTAGGAGTAGTTTGTACTTATCATCCAAACCAACCTAAAGTATTCACCGCCTAGATAACGAATAAAGCCGAGTAGTTTAATACTTGTAGATATAAATCCTGTGGATTCGATACCCGGTCTTAACCGGATTATTACTTGATACGACGGGGTACACTTGCCCCTACGTAGTAGCGTCTAGTAGAGTTTTTCATCAACGCACATATCACATTTATCATCACCCAAATACCATCTACACATTCCATTGTCCCACACTATACTACTAGGCGCCATGCTCATCAAGATTTTGGCGCCGTTGCCGGGGATGTGACACTTGTTTTGACAACTTTCAAATGGTGCCATCTATTGGAATAAGAGTCGTTGCTTAGCAATGTTGCCACTTTTTGGTAACCCTACTTTAAGGTTGTCAAACTTTTTTTAATATAAAAAAAAGTAATTTACTTAATTACTATTAGTGTACCTTTATTATAATATTTATAAATTAAAATAAACTATATATAAAGTAATAATTTGTGGGGGCATTGTGACAATTTTTAAAGTTGCTTACTATTTGAGTATTTTTTTAACCAAAGTTGACAAAAGTGATTTGGATGATTGAAATAATAAAATATTATATTTTAGTATGTTATGTTAAGTTTTGGTACCCTTTAAAACTATCTCTATTGGAGATGCTCTTAGAGCATCTCTAATGGTACCAAACAACTTAAAGGTGCCACGTAGAAAAAACAACAAGAAAAATTTTCATCCCATTAGGACCATTATTTCTTGATAATTTTATTGGGTAAAAAAATATTAATTAAATGATAAAGGACTAAAAATATAATTTGTTTTGTAAAAAACATCAAAGTTTGTAGATACTTTCAGTTTCCAAAGTTTGGAGTGACTTTTCCATTAGGGCCATTATTTCTTGATAATTTTATTGGATAAAAAAATATTAATTAAATGATAAAGGACTAAAATATAATTTGTTCTGTAAAAAACATCAAAGTTTGTAGAGACTTTCACTCTCCGAAGTCTGGAGTGACTTTCGCTCTCCAAATATTGTTTGGAGTGATTTCCACCCTCCAAATGATGTTGGCTTTTAGGGAGTATAATAAAGTTTGTTAACAAATTTGGTAACACATCCTCATTGTTGGTTACAACCAAATGGTGCAAAATACTGTAATACACAATTTACAAGTACTATATAAGCTCTTACATGACATATTAAAATATTGATTTTTGATGACGTGACATGTTAACTTGAATATATGGCAAACAGTGTTAGTCAAATTTCTTTATTTGGTAATTTTATAAAGCACATGTCATTTCTTTCAACCAAAAAAATACAATCTTCCTTTGCTTGCAAATTGATAAAACTACAATTTTTTTTATACTTTCCCCAATTTTAAATAAAGTTTTAATTTTTTCTCATTAACATAATCATATATATATATATATATATTAAATGAGGAGTTGAGCTTGAGATTTGATTTTTATGTCTGAACTCAACTTGACTCATCTAAATGAATAATGGATTGTCTGAGCTTAAATAAAGGATTGAACGAGTTACTGGAAGGTAATTGAGGAGAATATATGAGAAGGTTACTAAATGTCAAGAAGTGATGGTCTTCTTATATTTAAGAAGGCCGTTTTAATCAAATTCTTGTTAGAAAGCTGTTTTTCTATGGGTGTTGTTAAACCCATCCCCAATTTCCCACCTCTAGCCCCGTGAAAGGACGAAAATACCATTTCAGGCTTTGAGGTGGGAAATGGGGGAAAAATACCTCTCCCGGCACGCGGGCGTGAGGTAATCACGCCTCACCATGGTGAGTGATAGGGATGTTTTGTCCTTATCTTAATTTCGATCTTAATAGACAAGTTTAATTACAAAAATAGTATGTTTTTGAATAAATTACAAAATAAAAATAAATTTTACGTTTTTAGTTAATTTCTTTAGTTTTTGATTAATTTCAGAAAAATAAACATCAAGCTAACTCGGTTCTCGAAGATCGTATTTTTTAGGTACAAAGAAGAAAACACTCAAGCACTAATTCTCGGATACGCGGGGCGTAAAACAAGGCACGCGGTGCGTAGCCACTTCCCCTCGACACACGGCAGTCAATTGCGCATTCTCACTTGGTCAATACCTACCACGCGGGGCGTCTCCAGTGTGAATCGAAGACAAATGTTCCAGGAACCCAACTACGCGGGGCGTAACCCAGACTACGCGGGGCATCCAAGGCGTATTTCAAGCAAATAAGTTCCAGGAGCTCAACCACGCGGAGCGTACTCCATTCTACGCGGGCATGGTTGAGTCAACAAGCCTAAATCCGGTCCACGCGGAAGAAATTATCAACGATATGGTCTAATTCGGCACAGACGCGGGGCATACCACCATCCACGCAGGACATACCTTGTGAAACCTGCAAAAATAGTGTGAATTCTTGTTTGTAACTTATGTAATTACAATTTTACCCCCGAGCTTGATGTGTATAAATAAGAGTGATTAGCACTCATTTCCTCATTCAGATTTTGTATAACTAAACTCTACTACTTTGAGAGGTTGTTCATTTATTCCGCCACTCTGTCGAAGTTCCGTTCCACCCTCCTCCACCAAGCTCGAGAAGTTCCACCTCCAAGACCTAAGAGACGGCCTTGAGTCCGGTTAGCTAGTTCCAAGGGACGGTTTTCCCCTTTTTACTTGCTAATTAGCTTGCACTCTTCCTATATACTAGGCTTGGTTGTATTCATATTCTTTTCACACCACATTTATAATATATGATTTGCAATTTCCGTTCTTTATACGTATTGATATTTGCTACTTGTTTTGATATTTTTAATTGATTATTGTGTAGGGGAGACACGATTTCCTGCGACCCGTAGGGACGGGTTATCTTTAGGGTTTCATATAGGTGATGTCCTACCGGGAGTAACATTTCGCAAACCGTAGGAATTGACAAGCCACGGAACTTACGGGCCCTAGTTTCTGATCCCCAGCATTAGACACGCCTTGACTAGGAACCACATCGTCTAAGTACTTCACGGTGCGGTCCGTCTACACATAGACGTCTTTACAAGAGTAAAGTATCAATCGTATACGTTCGGAGTCTTTGCTTATTATAATTATAACTTATCATAGTCCGTAGAGTTTGGTTATACAAGTCTGTCTCACCGTAGTTTAGGAGTAGTTTGTGTTGGGGTTTAGTGTCCTATAGACAATTGTTCTAGGATACAAACTTAATGTAAATGAAGTGTTCTTTATATCATTTGTTTTAGTGAGATATATGTTTTATAACTATATAAAGGCAATCCCTTTTAAGCACTAAATAAAGTCTAATAAAAGGAAATCCGTAAGTTTGTTTAAAGTGATTATAAAGTGTTCATACAAGCATGAAGTGAGATAAAACTTTATAATAAACTGATAAACTTAAAACCACCCCAAGTCAAGCAATATGTTTAGGATTGACATATTGCGGTTGAGACTTGCATGTAACAATGTCTTCTGTTCGACAGAAAGCTGATCTCACAAGCTTCATATATACAGATATCTGGACAGTTACATGGATCCGATGAAAAGTAGTTCATTAGGATTGGGGACCCGACTTGAGATAACAGGATGGGTAGATTTTTCCTTGTCACCTGTTCATCTCATTGGTATTAATAGGTATAAATAATCCTCAGACTCAAAGGAATGTTAATTGGTATTCTGGATTGCGAAATGTGACGCTTTGACTCTGTTGTAACACGATCCTTAACAGAGATGACTCTAGGGTGTGAACAGCAGACGTTGGGTATCGCAGGAAGTGATTACGGGATCGTTATACATTGGATTGAGCATTTATCACTCCCGATAAATGGGAGATATGTCCATGGATCGCTTGTGGAAGTCTTGACTCTAAATCCTTGCAAGGTGATAGCTTAAGAATGAAATGAGATTTCTCTTAACCTATCTAATTGGAGTTGACTCGGCCAGAACAAGTAAAACGAACGTCTCGCTATATGTGACTTGACATTACCCATAGTCATAAGATTCAGTTCAAGGACGTAGTTGATAAAGGATCGAATTATACCGTAACTAATACGGAAAGGTCAACGACAGAATCAACCTGTCTTCTTATAGCTCTAGGGGAATGATTACGGACTTGCTAATCACATACTCTGTACATCATTCCGTTATGCAAAGATTAAATATAATTCTTTGAAAATTAATTTAATAAGTTGCATACGGCTAGTAGCAATAACCTAATGGGTCACACATAAGACTTGGAACCCAAAAGAGAGAAAGATGCTAATTAATTGACGGAAGCCCAATTGAGCCCAATAAGGCCCAATTACCAAGGGGGGCGAAATTTATGTAGTAAAATACATAAATGATTAATTTGATTTTATTAATCCTAATTAGATTAGGATTATGAATTAAATTAATTAAAGGATAAATAAGTTAGGAGTTTTAATTAGATTATATTACTCCTATTATTATCCAATAATGTTATTATTATTATCTTTTATATTTAGATATATTAATAGATAATAATTAAGAATTCTATTCCGAATTGAATTTCTATTCAGTAACCTAATTCTATCTAACTAGGGATTAGATACAAGAGAGATTATAAGTACCCCCTATGTGATTTTCGAAATACACTATTGATTCCAGGAGAGAGAATTTTAACACCCCCTTGTTGAGGACGAAATAATCCATCGCTTCCTACCGATTCAATTGATTTCATCTCTTTCTCTTTATCATTGATCTTGTGTTGATTAATTAGAGGCAATCTATTTTGGTTGCTATTCATCGGTTGATTTCTAATCGTTTACTTGTTTTGTTTTGTTGTGTTCATAAAAGAAGAAAAACAAACAAAAGGGAGAAATTCGTTTTACTACTCCTACATCAGGTCAGTTCACGATTTCGCGGATTCCCGGAGATTGAACCGTCGGATCGTCGCGATTTTTGGACAGGAGCTTCTAGACATATTCTTCCACGTTTCCACCGTTCAGATTGTCGTTCGAAGTTCTGGAAGGTATTTTCGGATAGGGGCAGATTGGTAGACAGTTTCTATCTCTTATGAAGTTGTGGGCACTTCGTTTGCAACGGTAGATAGAACATCTAAAAGGTATTTCTTCTTATCCCTCTTTATATGAAATAACGATTAACGGATCTTGGGGTTAATGGAAATAGGTTAAAATTTTTATATTTTCGCTGCTCTACGTTAGCCTATTTTCCTTCAGTTTGTACTTGTCACCCAAACCAACCTAAAGTATTCACCGCCTAGATAACGAATAGAATCGAGTAGTTTAATACTTGTAGATATAAATCCCGTGGATTCGATACCCGGTCTTAACCGGATTATTACTTGATACGACGGGGTACACTTGCCCTTACGTAGTAGTGTCTAGTAGAGTTTTTCATCAACACACACATCACATTTATCATCACCCATATACCATCTACACA
Source organism: Euphorbia lathyris (assembly GCF_963576675.1). Taxonomy (NCBI): domain Eukaryota; kingdom Viridiplantae; phylum Streptophyta; class Magnoliopsida; order Malpighiales; family Euphorbiaceae; genus Euphorbia; species Euphorbia lathyris. Next base: position 5,735,056 of record NC_088911.1, read on the forward strand.
TCCCATTGTCCCACATTATACTACTAGGCGCCGCGCTCATCACACGTCACCTGAAAAACAAATACTCAATAATAAATAATAATATACTATAAATAATACTTAAATTAATTCTAAAATTTTATAAAATACCTCTGCTGCCGTCATACGGTCCAGCTGCCCGTGTATGGTATCTAGTCGGACGGTCGTCTTGCCTGGTACCCCGACCTCCCATCTTAGTGCACGGACATGGTCAGCTGGGATCACGTGAGCTAGTCTATGCGGCCGGAACACCGGAAAATACTCGTATATCCACGCTTGTAGTATGGTCAAACATCCGCATATACCAGAACAGTCTCCTCTGCTCGCTATCTCCAGCTGCCGATACAACATGGCAAGTGTAGCAGACCCCCATGAAAGTCCAACTGCCCCTCTAACACCGCCGTAAACCTCAGCAAGATGAGCCAACCTAATCCTATCTCCACTCTTGTCAACAAACAAAGTGGATCCGAGCATAAGCCACATCCACGTTGTGGCCCGAGTAGCGTCATCCCTACCCTCGATGACAAGCCTGTGTACAGCATCAACAAATACACCTCCACCACTCCAGAGATGTCGGGTCGGCGACAGAAGCTGCTCCCGATCCACCCCGAACATCATCATGCACATGGCATGCAACCGGTCAATAGTGGGAGACTCGGACACCATCGCACCGTCGATCGAGATCCGAAGAATCTGCCATACATCATGCAGCTGGATAGCCATCTCCCCGAACGACATATGGAAGGAGTTCGTATCAGGCTTCCACCGCTCCATGAACGCAGTCAACAGTAGAGTGTCGATGTTCCTAAACATAATATGTGGAAGGTGAGACAACCCAGTCTTCTCGATCATATCCTTCAGTTGTAAAATGACACATATACAATTACTGAATGTTTTTGAGGTTTATAGTTAAAAATACAAATTACAATAAATGTTGACAAACTAAATTATTCTTACCTCGGGTGACGCACCAGAAAACCACACCCACAAATCCCGGCATGCTGTTGATCTGTTGTAGCATGTCAGAAACGACCGAAGCTCTCCTCCCAGCATCTGTGAGACAACATGTCCTAGAAAAACTAGGAATCACGGAACCATTAACGGGGCCACCATCCACCGGTCTACTAACAATCCAGGTCTTGTCCTCACTACCTTTGGGACGTTTGCTGGTCCCTGAAAGTTAAAAAATTATACCAAATTTATACTAAAGTTATAAAATTATACTAAAGTTATACTAAAACTATTAAATTATACTAAAATTATACTAAATTTATAAAATTACACTAAACTATACTAAAGTTATAAAATTATACTAAACTTATAAAATTATACGAAAGTTATACTAAAATTATACTAAAACTATTAAATCATACTAAAATTATACTAAAGTTATACTAAAATTATACTAAAACTATTAAATTATACTAAAATTATAGTACTAAATTTATAAAATTATACTAAAATTATACTAAACTTATACTAAAATTATATTAAAACTATTAAATTATACTAAAACTATACTAAATTTATAAAATTATACTAAACTATACTAAAGTTATAAAATTATACTAAAATTATAAAATTATACCAAAGTTATACTAAAATTATACTAAAACTATTAAATTATACTAAAATTATACTAAAACTATTAAATTATACTAAATTTATAAAATTATACTAAACTATACTAAATTTATAAAATTATACTAAACTATACTAAATTTATAAAATTATACTAAACTATACTAAAGTGATAAAATTATAGTAAAATTATAAAATTATACTAAAGTTATACTAAAGTTATACTAAAACTATTAAATTATACTAAAATTATACTAAAATTATACTAAACTATACTAAAGTTATAAAATTATACTAAAGTTATACTAAAATTATACTAAAACTATTAAATTATACTAAAATTATACTAACATTATACTAAAACTATTAAATTATACTAAACTATACTAAAGTTATAAAATTATACTAAAAAATACATGTACTCGCAAAGCGACCTCCTATGCGCTGGGCCGGCTGCTCATCGACATCCTCACCCTCACGATCACGTGTAGCTGCAGACTGTCGCAATACTTGGGCTACCACATCCAAGTAGTCCTCCACAGAATCGCTATCAGGTTCTCTGTCACCAAAATCCATCGCCCCCTCTGATCCATGAATATCGGGCTGATTCACAATCGGCCCCCTCCACACCTGCTCCGTCGCAGCCCCTCTTCGCCTACGACCAGATATATCAATACCTCACAATCTCGTATGTCGTGGTGTATCATCCTCGTCGTCCATATCTAGACGACGAGCAGATGACGGGATGGATTTCCCCCCTAGTAGGCTGCTCCGTCTACAAAAAAATTACACTAAGTTAATCTAAAATTGTAACATATAAATTATAAATTACACTAAATTAATTTAAATATAAATATAATTAAAAAAAACACCATCAGGCGTATGAACATCACGTCCGAACCACTGGTCGGGCGTATGAACATCACGTCCGACCTATGGTTCGGGCGTTTGAATATTACGCCCGACCTATGGTGCGGGCATGTGGCTATCACGCCCGCACCACTGCTCGGGCGTGATGTTCTTACGCCGGAACCATAAGTCGGGCGTGATGTTCATACGCCCGACTGCGATTCCAGCGATTTTCAAAAAGATCCCACAGATCTCAAATTGAAGCGTAAATCAACAAAATAAAACCGTAAATCTTACCATTTTCGCTTTCCCTTTACGGCCTCTGTCACCATCCATGATTTGGTTCAAAAATTAGTCCGGATTTGATCGAAGAGTGTATAGGGTTCTTGAGAGGTTTTGTCTTTTTTCAATTTTTATGCAAAGGGTAGTTCGGTCAATTCCCGAAGCTAGAGGTAGGAATTTGTGGCTAGGTATAGTAATTCACTTTTTTATTTAAGAGATTTTCTAGTAGTTCCATTAAAGAAAATAGTTACCAAGATAGTGGAAGAATGTTAAAGAGAACACACGAGGTTATATCACAGAGTGGAGGTTATAGAAATGTGGTTATCTTTAGTAGAGATTAGAAGTGTTAGTGAACTAGGATAGTCGCAAACTATTCAAGCTCAGGCCAGTCCAAGCTTGACCAAAGTTCGAATTGATAGGGCTCGACTTGAGCTCGATATCTGCTCGAGAGAGCTTCCTCAAGTTCCACTTGAAAGGTCGGGAATAGACTCAATTGTTTTTAATTACTAAATATTTTATTATTTTTTAATTCGAAATAAAATAATTAATGACATGGGTAACAAAAGAAAATTTGTAATTAGTCATTAACTTTAACTCTCAACTAGTCACAACTCACAAGGCCTATAAAAAATATATTTAATGGCTGCTTTGGGGCGAGGGCTAGTCTGAACATTAGGACTTCAAAATTTAAAATACAAGCCCTAAAGACTAATATGTTTCTCAAAGTCCTCTTCACTTTGTCATCCACACCAATGACACTAACCTTGGAGAAGTTAACATCCAATCTGCGAGTTCATCTTCTCTGCCCACCAGTAGCAGCTGCTATTCTTGGAGTTCGGCCATGGCTGGTGATTGTTTTATTTTATATTTGAAACTCACATGGAGTATGTTATAAGGTTTATTTTTTCAATATATGCTACTTATTATGTGCATGTATGATCAATTTGGTTAAAAGCTCGACTCGGTCAAAAATCGGCTCGATCAAATCTTGGTCAAATATCAGCTCGAGAGGACTTGACTCAAGACATTAATGAGTCAATATTAAACCTACCTAAACTCGATAACGATTCGGTTTGCTAACTCTCCTAACAGATATCATGGGTAAGGAGGTTACAAAAAGGAAAACTACAGAAGTTGAATTTATTCTCAATTTTCGAGATCACAACCAACAAATCCAAAAACACACAAACAAACTGTGCAATTGTACTTTCAATTTCGAATTCCAACATTTTTCTTTTGTTTTGGTTTCATTTCCTGTATTTTTCACTTTATCAGAACAATTAAATTTCAATTTTTGTACTTTTACGTTTCAACCTTCTTATAATTATACGACCTTCACAGTTGATTTATTTTTCTTTGCTTAATTCAAACTTTAAGGAATTATTTAGTCCACTTTATTCCGAACAACAGTCTGAAAGTCAGATTAAGTGCATTAAAAAATCCGTAGATACTATAAACTTTTGTCACACTTATAATTTCATTTTCGCTCCAAAAAGCCACAACATCTACTATATTTTTTTATATATAAAAAGTTAATAAATCCAATTTTGCTTAAGAGTAGGTAGTTTTTTTAAAAATAAATTGCGCGCAATACGCTTACATTAAATAATAAAGAAAAATCCTCACCCCACCTCATGTGATTCAAACCTAAGATTTCCCCGGTCATGGGTATGCTCTCAACCACTGGGTTAAGAGTTTCACTACTCATAAGAGTAAGTATTCAACAATAGTAAAAACCAAATATAAAAATGGTACAAAATTACACTAACAAAAAGGATTTGCACAATATTGTCACAAATATCAATAACAGATTTACATGAAAAAAAAACATCAAGGTTTATTTGGTATAAATGAATTCCAAAATTTTTGTGAATTTTATTTATAATTTCAAAATTTTTATTGTTTGGTTGAATGTTGAAATTAATTTGGCCAAATTCCAAATTTATGGAATTATTTTTAACTAAACCAAAATTTACAAAAATAGATAGATATTAGAAATAATTCAATGCCAAAAATTTAGAATTATAGTTTTTACAAAAATATGATGTTTCTTGTTTACTTCCTTTTTGTTTGTTTGTTTTACCTATTATATATTTGGGTTAATTTCAAATTAAATCTTGTGATTACAAATTTTTGCAGATCGGTATTTATAGTTTTTTTTGGTACATTTGCAAAATTTTCATTTTTTGTTGACTTTATCAAATTTCGCTGATAATGTCCTCAAAATGGAAAATTTCAAGAATTAAATGATATTTTAAGCAGCTTTAATCCTTCACTTCTTAGGTTTGAAGTCATTTATGTCTTGTTTTTATGAGAGAGAAAGTTAATGTTTAGAGAGAAAAAATTTCAAAAATGATAATTTTGAAAAATAAAAAATGTAGCTCCATAGTAAATATGATACTAAACAATTTTAATTTTTGATTTTTTTTTTATTTTGAAGTCGTTATTAGCCAACTTTGGTAAAGTCAACAAAAATAAAATTTTTGTAAGCAACATAGTTCAGTTTGTAATAAAAAAACCCATAGATACCAATCTGCAAAAACGTAGAACCACAAGGTTTAATTTAAAATTAACCCGATATATTTTACATTCTTTTTATAATTTTTCCCATTTTTATTTCTAATCGATTTTATCTAATAAAGAAGTAAGTTGGATGCGAAAACTATATTGCACACATCTTGAAAAAAGTCAAACAACTAAATTAGAGTATGAGTTATAATATGAAAAAAGACAGGTTTACAGTTGATTAAGTAATTTTTTTTTTAAACGTTTCAATTTTCTATTAATTATGTAATAATATTTTAAGACATGCGTAATACATCTTCCAGAAACTTACATCTTTGCAACCAAATGATTAATTGGCTACATTTTAAGGAAAATCAGAATATTTTAAGCAAGTTGATGAGATTATTGGGAACTTTTAAAAGTACAGGGGCAAGATAGATTTCTATATAATAAATGAAATAAAAAATAAAAACTAATAATATGAAACAAAATTTTGATTTTTGGAAATATTAAGTTTCATTTGTTCAATAGATAAAGGAAGGTAAAACGCATTATTAGACCACTGATCTTTCAATTTTTTTTTGTTTATTAAGCTCTTGATCTTTCATTTGAATAAATTAAGTCTATGATTATTTATTTTTGATCTCATTAAGCCCTTTATGACAAAAAAAAAAAGTAATTTTGAATATAAGATTCGATTAACAGACTGTTATTAATTGCACTTGCACTCAAAATTTGCATTTTTTCACTATTTAAAAGCAGTTTTGTATGTGTAATGTGACTGTAAAAAAACTATAAAAACCTTAATTCAAACTATAAAAAATATATTTTTAGATAATTTCAAATACATATGAAGTTAATAACGTCTTTTTAACAGAATTACATATTCACGATTTACTAATTTGGTCATCAAGAGCTTAATGAGACCAAAAATAAAAGATCATGAGCTAATGTATCAAAATAAAAGATCAAACGTTTAATAAACAAAAAAAATGAAATACCAGAGGCCTAATAATGCTTTTTGCCATAAAGGAATGGGTCATTGTTCAACAAATTTGGGTTCCTAAACCATAAAGAGCCGAGCCCAATATAGGGATCAAACAGGCCCAGCCCACATCAAGGAAACTATATAGCTGAACTCCGAGTAAATACGGCACCGTATAATCCATCAAAAGAGTTGAACAAAAGAAGAGCACACCTGAAAAGGCCGAGCCCAATATAGGGATCAAGCAGGCCCAGCCCACATCAAATAAACTACATACCTGAACTCTGATCAAATACGACACCGTATTACCCATCGAAAGAGCTGAACAAAATAAGAGCACTTCCTTTCTCAGTCTCAACCGGTGTTAGAATTTTCGTTTCGGCTTCAGCTAGCTCTCGAAGAGACAGACATGGCGGGAGTACCTGAAATGCAAAAGAGACCCGGTGGAAGACCGTTAGGACCTCCTCCGAGAGGTCCTCCGCCTCTTCAGCCCGTTGATCGCGAGAAGGTACTAAAACGCCTGTCTGTCTTGTTTAATTCATCGTTCTTTCTTTCTTTTAGGGTTTCGAAGGACTATATATTTTTGCTTTTACATATATGCTGTACATTGAGCTCAAATTCTAGGTTTCAGATAGTGAATCTACATTTCTGTTTTGCCTTCATTTACTTATTTTGCTTCATATTCTAGTTTGGTTTCTCTTCGCGGCCAGTATCTGTCATCAATTATCTAATGAACTTGCGCATATTAACTATTTGCTCTGTATATTGTTTTGATATTTAATCTTTAATCTTCAGTATTCTAATGATGCATATATTTTTTCCTCTCTCCCTGCCAATCGGAAAATGCAGACTTGTCCTCTACTGCTTCGTGTTTTTACTAAGGTATGTTCGCGATCTGAGCTCTTCTAAGGAACTTTTACTCAGTAATATTATTTTTTTTTGTCTGTTTGCAGGAGCATACAATTTTCTTTAGTAGTATAGATATCTTGAAATTAGTGCGGAGGAGACATGTGCAAAGTCTTATTTACACTTCATGCAATATAATTTGGAAGAATGCATAGCTATTCAACATATTATGTTAGTATAGGAACTTTGCTGGCATAGATAGACGATGTCTTGTCTCCATATATCCAAAGGATGCATCTGGTGCGTTGGTAAAAACTTAGCAATAAAAAAGCACATAGTGATTGTTTGATATTTTAATGAAACAAAACGAAGTACTATCTTTGTAATTATTGTTGGTAGAGAAACTTTTATGACAGAGAAAAGAGTGGGGCTTCTTCTTTATATTGCTTGAGCAGTTGTGTAGTGGTATTCTTTTCCAAGCAAGTGAAACTAAATTCATAGGTTACCTATAATGAAATCCTTTGAGAGTTTTTTATGTGTTCACCCACCTTTATCTTTGACAAGAGCTTTAGAATTATGATTGTGGTTGCAGTTCCACAGACCCCAGCCCTCCTCCTAATAGTGAACATCACTGATATGCTAATTCTCCAGTCCATTGTTTATTTCTGAAGTAATTGTTATCAATCATGTCATGTTGAGTCTGAATGGTGCATGGTAGGTAGTTATTTGCAGTTTGACAATCTTCATATGAATGCATGAAGGATTCATGAATTTTGGAGAATGTAGGGAAAGAATGCTGCAAAAGAAATTTGCATTTCCTAATCAATTTAAGCTGATTCCACTTTTACTGATTCATGTAGTTTGAACTGGTGTTCTTTTTTAAATGCACAATGTTCTGCTTTGAAATATCTATTTTACATATTTCCAGCTTTAAACTTTTTACAGAGACCATAAAGTTGGATTTCTGCTTCATCTTTCATTGTTCTTCTCTACTCTCAGATAAGTTAGGGAGAGTTTTTTTTTTTCTAATTGTTTTCATGGGTGACTTTTCTGGTCAGCATCTTTAATTTAGATAATTGGGAAATTTAGGAGCAATACAGTCAGAATCTATTGTTCCCCAATTGAGTAAAGTACATTGTACACGTAATACTTACTTGGTGATTTTATTGTAATTGTTTGATTTCTTGCAGATAGGGAGTCATCATTCCAAGGATGATTTTGCAGTGAGAGGCAAGGAACCCAAGGATGAGGTTCAAATTTATACTTGGAAGGATGCTACTCTTCGGGAGTTAACTGATCTTGTATGTCAAAATCACTTGTCAATTGTCATTGTACTTTCTTTTATATGCGTCTTACAGAATGTTTCTTATTGTCCTAGGAAATAAAGGAAGTTATGTTTGAATAACCACATTCCTTTTGTGATGAATTCCACTTAAAAAGATTATAACCGTCATGGCAACTTCTTTTTTCCTTTATGTAAGCCTCAGTTTGAGCTGTCTTCATTTCTTCTACTGGTTACATATGGAATTTAAAGAATCCTAGAACATGATTGTTCTCCTCTGGATTAAATCTTTTTACCATTGCTTTCTTCGATGCATGTGTTGCGGATGTATCTCTGTGTAATTCTATGCAATTTGTTTATGATCATTGAAAGGAAGGAAGAACAAGAAATCATTTTTTCTGTCGAGCTTTTTGGAGTATAAAATTCTATATGCGGGATTATGTTCAATGTCAAAACAGCTATTACTGTACAAAAAGTGCTACCTAAAACAGTCTGGTCTTAGCTGTGTACTTTTGTTGGAGATTTTGGTTCAGGGAGAAGAATCTTTTTCTCTGCATTGTTTTAGTATGCAGAAAATGAGTCTTCTAAACTATGACATAAAGAATGAGACTCTGCAAACTGTCTTGTCTTGCTACAAATCTGATGCTTCTGAATCTATAATTACATGCTATGCATGAATGCTATAAGCCTTCTCCCATAATGATTGCATTTGCGCCATCTATTTTTAATATCTTGAGTGATCTTTGGCTGGACTTGTTTTTTTTCTGCCATAATTGATTTTGTTTTAGGGTTTTGGCTTTCTTATACCTCATCTGACCTCTTTCACAGGTCAAAGAGGTGGCTCCAGCATCAAGGAGAAGAGATGCAAGGCTGTCCTTTGCTTTTGTATATCCGGACAAAAACGGTCGTTTTGTAGTGAGAGAGGTAAGTTGCTTTGCTCCTTTCCCTTGCCTTCCAATATGTGGATGATTCTCATTTTCAAATCCTCTAGCATATACTTGTGGATATCCCCTAAGAAGAAATCTATTACAAATGTATATTGGTATCATGCTTTGTTATTGATGTTAGTATGTTACTAAGCTGTCTGGATTAGGTTTTGTATACAGTGGTACTGATTTGAAAAACTTTGCCAACTTGGTTCTTTCGTGAAGGTTGGAAAGACCTACTCTAACAGAGGTGGGAAATTAGATGATGCTAAAGCATTGGCGGATCTTGGTTTTCAGGTAAAAGAGGATACGTTTTTTTTTTTTTTTTGTCTTTCTTAATGCACTTAGGGGTGGTAATTCATGTAAGTGGATCGTGTTCGTGTCGTGTCAATTATTAGGTTAGTGTGGAATGAGTCAATCCTAACCCAACCCAAAGTTTTTTGTGTCATAATCGTGTTAATTTAATCGGGTTAATGTTATTTTCATTTTGTGTTTGTGGGTCACATGTTATTTTTCTAGCTCTATTAATTGTGACATTTAACAATATATATATTCATACTTCTAGATATTTATGTCATTTTTGGATTAGCAGGTTAACTCTGACCATCCAAACCCAAAATCTATTTAGCAAACCACTAATCAGCTTATATTATGTTATATTTGTGGAATATATTCGCATGTCACTTCTAATTTTATTCCCTCTATTAAGGATAACATGTAAAAATATTGAAGGTTTGAGTCGTGTTCGCATGTGACAATTATAATTTTATTACTTCTATTAAGGTGTCATGTAAGAACATGAGAGGTTATACTAATATTTTAAACATTTATGTCGTTTTTGAGTTAACAGATCAACCCTAACCTAACTCAAAAATCTGCATGTCAATTTCGTGCCAACCCAATGATAACCCATTACTTGTTTAATAAAATGCTAATCCACTGTTGGGTATGTGTCGTGTTGTTGCATTGTGTACAATTGCCACATCTTATGCTAACCTATTCCACAGAGTGGATTCACAGCTAGTACATGCTTTACGTTTGCAGATAGGAGATTACTTGGATGTTGCAATTCTGTAGAGAAGATTTTACTGCGCTGTGTGCATTATTAGGTTGATTTTGGTTGGTTTTTTTTACGCATGTCATGCAAGGAATGATGATGATTAGTAAGCTGTATTTGTCAATGTTCTAAAGTTATTAGAAGAAAGGGTTAACTGATGAGCCTTGGCAGCATTTGTATGGTATTCCAAAATTTAACTTGATGATGTGAGTTTTCAACTTTAGATGTACCAATGGAATTTTAGCGACGGGCATTCGTCCCATATATTTGTACTTTTCAGCATTAATCACTTGACTTCTACAGCATTTTCCAAAGCACTATACTACTGTTGATTGTATTTTCTCAACATTTTGGTGTTCATGTGCAATTTCAGGTAACTTTTCTATGTTCAGTGGAAAGTCCAAAAGGTTAATTTATCATCTATATTAACTTATTCCAAATAGTTTACAACTTTGGAAGAAAAAGAAGCATATTTAGGCATTTAAGCTTTTCGGCTTTGGTAGTAATCCTAGTTACATTTGGAGGAGTGTGTGAAATTCCCGAGTGGTTATTGGCCTTGGTCTTTGGTGGCGTCTTGGTAATTTAGACAATATTCGTATTTGGAAAGATCCATGGTTAGCTAATGAAGATGACTTTTTTTGTTGTCAAACTTCCTGGTAATATTGTTGTTGAGGATGTAGTAGTCTCGGATTTGTTTGAAGAGGGAGAGAAGAGTTGGGATCATGAAAATGGAGTGAAGCACTCATGACATCTCTTTGTCCAATGTCCTTAAGCTCAAATTTTTCCATTCTCAATGCCTTCCGATGCGCTCTAAACTGGTGGTTCCGTTCTCGATGCCTTCCAATGCGCTCTAAATTGGTGGGTAGAAGATTGGACATTTCTTTGATCCATGTGAAAATGAAGTAATTTCATTTCCTCTAGTTTATGATTTCGAAGATTTTAGGGAGTTCTTCCCCAATCATTACGAGCATAAGCCTGAGGATTGGGTTGTCCGTGTGCTTGGTCTATTTGGAAACGGAGAAACAGTAAGTTGTGGAATGGCGAGATCTGGAATAGCGGTAACAGAAAATCAGCTTCAATAAAGTTTTCCTCAAAGATCCACCGCTGACTTCTTGAGCTACTGACTCTTTTTTTTCCCACTTGGTAGCTTTACTAGCCTTAGTGGCTTGTTTGGAGATCTACTCCGAAAGCAACTTGGAAGAGACTATAAGACATCGACAATTAGTTCAGACATGAATCATGAGAAGCCATTGGCCAGATGGAAGAGGAAAACGATGAAATAAAAGGCTAGAGGGCGATTCACTCTATCAGTAGCAGAAGAATAAAATACCCACATTTACTTCAACTATGGATTTTTCCTCTTCAAAATCTTCCACTGGTTAAGAACATATCATTGATTCTGGGGGAGTCATTTTCTTGGTTTTGGAAGAAGAATTCATTTCAAATACTAAGAGGGGAAGAAGGAAGATATTAAAACTTACTATTTTTACTTCTGCAAAAGGCTCGTAAGGAAATGGGCTTGCAGAGGATTCAAGGGATGTATACGATAACAAAAGTGTGAATATCACATATCTCTTCCCTCGTTATATAGAACTAAGCAGTGTTCACATGGACCCTAATGATCATGGTAAATTTGATCATTTACCATTAGATCTAGGTTGATTAAAATCTTAAAGTGGAGATTGAAAGCATCCCAAGGTTTAGATTTAATCAGCCTAGATCTAACGGTGAATGACCAAATTCACGTGGTCATCAGGGTTCATATGAAAAATACTGATATAGAACTAGAGCAACACTTCATTTTCCTGAGTGACTAATGGGCACATCTCCCGTTCTTATGGAAAGGAAAATCTTATGAAAATGGTGCATCTCATTGGAAAATGAAAGTCTTCTCTAGCCTTAAAAAGCTATGCTTATAGGGGGGAACATAAGTGAATATTGAAATTCGGTCTTGAGCAGACCCGAATCGCTCCTTTACACGAAGCCAAATGTCTTATTTGGGATTTTAGAAGCTTCATTCCTTGTCGAAGTGGGGAATTCTCTCCTAATTAAGAGTCTAAAAAATCACGCATAGCTAGTGCCGTCCATTAGGGAATACCGACTTTCTCAATATTCTTTCCTTAATGGAAAGAGAGCAAGTTTTCTCTTATTTCAACTAGGAGTCTCCATTCCTATATGAAAAGGTCCAACTCCTTTCATAAAGTATTCAATATTATCTAATCTCTCTTTAAGTAACGATTTCTCTTTTTTTTTTATAAAAAAATGATTCCTCACTTTCTTACTATATCTCTCTAAGATTAGAACTGACTTGAAAATTGGAGTATTCGTTGGTGATCCGATCAAGGTTTGTTTTTCAAAAACTTTACATTGAGATAACAAGTAACCCTATATACCCAGTTACCCTCATTCCCTTCTATGGTACAAAGAACACACATATAAATACTATTCCTCTTAATTTTAGATGATAGGGGAGTCAACGATCGAAGCTCTTGTGAACAACGGTCGTAACTATAATGATCGTAAGGTAGAAATTCAGGTTACATTTGTCACACAATTTTCTTTTTCTTTTAGGTCAACTCGATCAATTCCCATGTAATTGATAAAATGTGGATTAAGGATCTACATTATTATTAAATGCAAATATTAACTGTGCGTTGGTTTCATTTTCTTTATATGCTTTAATTATGTTTGCTTTAAGCATAGCCTCTAACTATGCTTTAAGATCTAGATGAAAATTTCTTTAATTTATGGCTAACCTAATTTTATATTAAACTCGGGATATTATTTAAATTTATATTTATCATTTTTTGAGAAGTGTAGATATACATTTAATGTACGAAATTGTAAAATTTTACTGTTAATATTTTCAAATTTGATCAATTTTATCCATATTGAATATAAAATTTGAACGAGCTGATTTGAGTGTTACTTGACTATCACACCGAACGTAAAAGATTACCTTTTCAAATGTTAATGATAAATCTGTACTTTTTAAAAAATGACAGATGTAAATTTAGACTTTATCCCATTAATTTATGATTAGTCTAATAATTTATCCAATTACTTGGTTCGAGTCAATTAAGACACCTTTTATTAAAATATTTCTCAATTAAAATTTTATGTATACACCACGATTTGAACTCAAAAGCTCTAATTTAAATAACTACTTGAAGATTTAAACATTCAAATCAATTTTAATGAATAGCGAAAAGTATAACTAATTTTATTTATATTTGAAATCATATTTTAATGGATCAACTTTTATTTTATATGCCTGTATCACTAGAGAAAATCTGTGAAATTATTATTTCTATTTGTAAAAAATAAAGTGTAATTTCAGATATAAATATAATAAATAATACCTTTTAATTGAATTTATTTTTTACAATAATGTTATAAACTTAAATTAATAAAAGTAAAATGAATAATCTATTTGTAATTTGCTTAACAATTCATCCATCTTCTGAAAAGTTACAAATGATTCATACTTTTGTTTAATTATATTTAGACCTGTTCATGGGCTGGGCCGGGCCGGGCTCAATCGGGTTGAGCTCTAAAATCATTTTCCCAGGCCCAGCCCAACCCACACTATTTAAAGGTCGGGCTGGGCCGGGTTCAGCCCGAGAAAAAAATTATAAATCCCAGGCCCGACCCAGCCCGTCCAATATTTTTTTTTAAATTATTTAATATTGAATTTTAATTTTTTTCACTGTATAAAATTTAGTGTAAAATGTTAAACTCATACAAACAAAAGCATGAATTAATATTTTCACAAAGCACAACCACTGATATATAATTTCGTTTTAATAATATTTAATATTTTAAAGCAGTACACAAAAAACTGATAAAAACTAATCTATTTATTAGCTTAGAATGTGAAAGTAAAAGATCCAAAGAAATCAATGGATCAGATTTATTGTATGGTATACAATTATAAAATGATAAATAAAATTTAAAGTATAAATTATAGAAGTCGGGCCGGGCCGGGCTATGTATGGGTTTTGAGATAAATCCCAAGCCCGTCCCATCTTATATTCGGACTTGGGTCGGGCTTGGCCAAAAACTAATTATGCATGACCAAGCCCAACCCATATACAGCGGGCCTGGGCGGGTTGGGCGGGCCGGCGGGTCCTTGAACAGGTCTAATTATATTTAGTAACCTATATTTCTCAATAAAATTTGTTAGATGCAGACAATACGAAATATGCTCCATCATTTGATGAGAACATTTCCAACACAGGCCCGTGTGATGAAGCAAATTCTATCGCAGCCGACGAAGAAGAAAGGAGTTGCTGAAAATCAGCTCCACACGTCATGTGGAGCCATGCCAAAACCTCATGTTCGTGACAATACTTAGCAGACGACATGTGACTTGGAGAGCATTAGGCACACGCCCGTGTGGCATGCCTGAAAAGGCTGTTCTAACTACTATTTCTGATCCAATTTTTGAAATTACTGTTGTGCCCCTATCAAAGTAAGCATAGAACGCACTGTGAAATTATTATTTCTAATTGTAAAAAATAAAGTGTAATTTCAGATATAAATACAATAAATAATACCTTTAATTGAATTTATTTTTTACAATAATGTTATAAACTTAAATTAATAAAAGTAAAATGAATAATCTATTTGTAATTTGCTTAACAATTCATTCATTTTCTGAAAAGTTCCAAATGATTCATATTTTTATTTAATTATATTTAGTAACCCATATTTTTCAACAAAATTTGTTAGATCCAGACAATACAAAATATGCTCCATCATGTTGATGAGAACATTTCCAACACGGGCCCGTGTGATGAAGTAAATTCTATCGCAGCCGAAGACAAAGAAAGGAGTTGCTGAAAATCAGCTCCACACGTCATGTGGAGCCATGCCAAAACCTCATGTTCGTAACAATACTTAGCAGACGACGTGTAACTTGGAGAGCATTGGGCACACGCCCGTGTGGAGTAGTGCCACACGCCGTATGGCATGCCTGAAAAGGCTGTCCTAACTACTATTTCTGATCCAATGTTTGAAATTACTATTGTGCCCCTATGATTTTTAGGGTTTGGCACGTGGGGTTAATAACCCAATGCCATTTAGCCTTTTATTTCCTTTTTTACCCCTACCTTTAATTAAGTGATTGTAACCCTAGTTGAGATATTTGTGCCTTTTGCGTTCTTTTGAGTGAGGTATATTAGCCTCTCTTCTTGTAAGAGAACACAACTTTTATGAAATATGATCAAATAGCCTCCATTGTTGAGAGTTTTGGTCTTCAAACTTGAGATTCACTCCTTCAAGTTAGACTTGAGAAGAAGTATTTTTTGTGGATTTAAGATTAAAATGTCCACTTTGATATCGATCCGTATCACACGTGTCAAAAAGAAAATTATAATTAGGAATTTTTGAAAGTTCACTAGGCAAATGAGGTTTTGAGGTTATTGAATGCAATTAGACAAGAAAAAGAAGTTATTGAATACAATAGGACAAGAATAGATGATTATTGAGCAAGACTTGAGACTTATTAAATGCAATTGGACAAAAAAAAATGGATTCATTTAAATTTTTTAAAAGTTCATGGAGGCAATTGAAATTTTAAGTCAAATAGAGGGCATAAAATGTATTAAGCCAAATTAAAAAGTTATTGTTGTTGATTATGCCGGTTTATCCAATCCGCTCCTATTTAATGCAGGACTCTATAATTCAAAAAACGACGTCGTTTTCTGGTGGAGAGAGAAGAAGAAAGAAAGCAAACAGAGAGAAGAAGAGAAAGGAGCATGAACTGATTATACCTATCTGAAGTAATCGCTCCTTCTCGCTCACGATTCTCACAAAGTTTCTCCGGCAAAGAGTTATCAACTCCCGATCGGAACTTTTTTGGACTCTCTCTGCTATTTTCCTGCATTTCACGCTTTTTTCTCTCCTCTGTCACTATCGAATCCAACTGTCATTGTCTGTTGCTTACCACCAATGGAGTGTTTCTAGAGATCTCCACTCATATCCGCCTGTAATCCTCTTTCCAGTTCTCCCTACCTACTTGATGTTCTACTTTGCTTTTTAACTGTTTTCTGAATTCGTTCTTTGGTTGCATAAGTTTATGTTTTCTGATTTTAGGTTTTGATAGGTAATGGCGTTGAAGCGGGGATTATCTGGTTCTGGAATCAATAGAAACCGTGGCGGAGGGCGTGGATCTTCGTTGCCGATTGTTCTTCTCATTTTCTTCTCACTATTGGCGCCATTGGTTTTCTTTGTTGGCCGAGGGTTGTATACGAGTGCTTCGATTGGTTAGTTTTCTAACTACTTTGACTGATTATTTTCGACATTTTTAATCTGGAATCTCCAGATCACATTTATGCGTCGCCATTTGTATTTTTTCTCTGTGCTGCTTTTGAGTCTAAATGAGATTATCAACCTTTCTGTGTTTAGTGTGCTTATTAGTTACTGAAGGTCTTCTTGTTTTTCATCACAATTAAGGGAGTTATATACGATTGTCAAAATATGTTTTATGGAGGTGAGAGAAGGTAAGTAAGATAAGAAAGACTTCCCAACCTTGTGGTTTTTAGAGACTAAAAGATGGATGTTGAAAGCTGTTGTCAATTAGTTCATGTCGTTTCTGCAAATGGCATTCTGTTTTACCAGTAGTTTGGGAACAACTTGGTATTGAGAGATATGTTCCTGTAATTGGAAAGTAGATTAAGCACGGGTTAAGTTAAAGCTTCTATTTTCATCTACTGTATGAAGAGAATTCTATAAGATTTAATGCATCAAGTGGACTATTATAGTTTACTTTTCTATACCGGGCTAAGTTTTTATATCCAAAGGTGAATAGTTATTATGCTCTCCAATTTGCTGCATTTGAAACCGTCTCATTATCATCCTTTTCATTCTCTCAATCTGTCACCAAACAAATGCACATGGACAGAAAGACTAATGCCGATAAAGACCTAGGATTTAGATATGGGAAGGTTTCGATTTTCTGGTTAGTTTAAGGGCTCATTTGGAGTGAACTATTCAATCTCTTGAAATTAGTTGCTATAGTTGTTGGAATATACTTGCTTGATCTTTGTTTCATTTTTGTTTTTGAAATCAAAACATTTCATTTGTTTCAGACTAAATGGTAGTACAAACAGCAGTTACTGTCTTCCAAGAGTAACTTCTCTGGATAAGCAGAAATAACTGTGACATAACTTCCTTTTATAGGCTGTCTACAGCAAAACAACACAAGCATACTGACAAACAGAATTAACAACACTCAAACAGTAAAACAATGTCTTACTGCTGTTGGCACATAACACTCTCCCACTTAAACTGGAACTTGTCCTCAAGCGAGAAGGAACATATGTTCCACCCATATTTTACTGGATTTTAACCAAAGTGAATCAGCATGAAATTCTGGAAGCGAGGGTGTCACAATTCATTTTCTACTGCAATATATTCTTGTAAACCACTAAGAAAAGTTTCAAATTTCTTTCTCTGGAGCCAAATCACTAGAACAGGTGGAAAGCTGTTCAAACTGCACTAATACAAAGGGTTAGTGCTGCCATCGAACTGAGGGAACTCAATTCTGTTATATCTGTTCGCGAAGTATGTTGTTCCAGGCTTGAGTTTCTGGCCAGCGGAACTTCTTTCTCCCTTTTCCCCTGTTCATACTGCTACTCTGCTTCACAGCCCTATAGTTGATATGGTATGCTTCCATCTCTTGGGTCAGACCATTAAGTTGAAGGGACAATTCTTGTTGCCTGGCTTCTGCCTGTCAATTGCGTTCCATTTCCGCCCTATCCTCTTGATACATTGCCATGAATGCTTCAAATTGAGGCTGCAATTTGTGTAAATCTCCCATAACTTCCTGCTCTGATACCAAGTTGGTATGCTTCCATCTCTTTGGCAGATCATTAAGTTGAAGGGTCAATTCTTGTTGCCTGGCTTCTGCTTGTCAATGCGTTCCCTTTCTGCCCTATCATCTTGATACATTGCCATGAATGCTTCAAATTGCTCCTGCAATTTGTGTAAGTCTCCCATAACTTCCTGCTCTGATACCAAGTTTCTATAGGCCTAGGATCTAGTTATGGGTAGGGTATGATTTTCTGGTTAGTTTGAGGGCTCGTTATAGAACCCTTTGATTGCTTGAAACTAGTTGCTACAGTTGCTGGGATATACTTGCTTGATCTTTGTTTCATTTATATCAGACTAAATAGTAGTAGAAACAGAAGTTAACTGTCTTCCAGGAACAACTTATCTGGATAAGCAAAAGTTACTGTAAAATATCTGCCTTTTATAAGCTGTCTACATCAAACCAAGGCAAGCAAATTAACAAACATAATTAACACAACACACAAACAGTAAAACAATCTGTGTTACTGCTGTTGGCACAGAACAAATGCACATGCATGGTACATGATATGGTCAATATTCTATCTAGATTTACTTCTGTCATAGAACAATTGAACTCAAAGCTTAAGCTGATAGTTAAAGGCCCAGTTCATATTCGAACCCTTGATCACTTGATCAAAGAGGATATTATGTCATGTCATGGAACCAACTATTTTAAAAGCTTAAGCTGATAGTTAAAACTTCAAACTTATTTTAATTTATAGTGCCATTATATTTATAAATAATCTCTTAATGGATCCAATGTGTACTTGTGTGCAGATCACAGTAATATTGCAGCTGGTTCCAGCAAACAGGTAACATTTTCAAAATGGTGCCATCTTAATCTTGTTTTATTTTCTGCTTCATTTTGAACATACTCTTAAGAGAAAAAACTTAGTTAAATTTGCAGGATTTGGATTGGAGACAACGGCTTGCCTTGCAACATGTAAAATCCCTTCTCTCAAAAGAGGCAAGTGCAAGTTGGTGGTCACTTTTGTTATGAGAAGTCAATATTTTTCTGTTCCTTTATATCGTGTTGGGATAATGTTAATCAGATAGCCTCTCTTTATCAATCCAATCTTGCAGGTCATTGATGTTATCACAGCCAGCACAGCTGATTTGGGTCCTTTCAGTCTGGATTCTTTCAGAAGAAACTTGTCAGCTTCGTGGAAAGTTATAGGGGTAGAATCAGTGAAGAATGACACCATACCTGAGGTTAGGACAAGTATCATGCTCTGGCATGGATCTGCTGCAAACACCTATATGTTTTGCACCACTCTTTTTTGTGTAAATTTCTTGTCTGGTTCCAGTTTCTTATTATTCATTTTATTGGGTTGTTGTCAAATTTTATAGCAAAACAAGGCACCTGGAATTGCCAAGCAAGAAGCACCCAGAGGCAAAGGAGACTACACCGGTAAAATTTCAGTTAATTGCAAATGTTTCTGGAGTCCTAATTGATTCTGATCTGGCATCAACCTGTTTATCTGCAGATGGTCATTCTCAGTTCATTGACTCACCTGCCAAATCAGCTCGAAGGGTTAGTATCAATTGTATATGCATGATCTAGTAGTTACCTAGGTTCTTCTTTGCTATTTCAAGAATCTTTAGGTCTGGAAGTATTTAGTATCAATCTTATATGGCATCATGTAGGCCTCATATTAGGCATAAGTCTAGATTTTCTGAGTTTTTTTTTTCTTCCGAGATGCGCAGCATCTGAGAGAAAAGAGGCGCGAAAAGCGTGCAGCTGACTTGATGCGACAAGATAATGAAGCTATTTTAAAACTTGAAAATTCTGCCATTGAACACTCTAAATCAGTTGATTCCTCTGTTATGGGCAAGTACAATATATGGAAGAAAGAGACTGAGAATGAGAACTCTGATTCAACAGTACGCTTTATACGCGATCAAATGATAATGGCAAGGGCATATATCGGTATTGCCCGCCTCAAGAAGAAACTTGACTTGCTCCAAGAATTACAAACTGGTCTAAAAGAAAGTCAGCGAACCACAGGAGAGGCATCATCTGATTCTGATCTACATCATAGGTAGCATATATATATATATATATCTTTTTTTTTTCATGAGTTTGTTGTATAATCTACATATTTTGTTCCTTTCATGTTGATGGTTATGGAATTCTTCTTATTGGAAAGGATATTAATGCATAAATTTGTTCTTAGTGCGCTTGAGAAAATGAAACTTCTGGGTCAAGTTTTATCAAAAGCAAAAGAACAACTGTATGAGTGCAATTTGGTAACTGGAGAACTCAGAGCGATGCTTCAAACAGCAGATGAGCAGGTTAGGAGCTTAAAAAAACAGAGCACATTTTTGAGTCAGTTAGCTGCCAAAACAGTTCCGAATGGAATACATTGTATGTCCATGCGTTTAACGATAGAGTACTATCATCTTCCTCCAGAGAAGAGAAAGTTCCCCGGGAGTGAGAATTTGGAAAATACTAATCTCTACCATTATGCTCTTTTCTCTGACAATGTATTGGCTGCATCAGTAGTTGTCAACTCAACCATCACGAATGCGAAGGTGATTTCTAAAACTGTGGCACGAGTATTGTTTTATGCCAAATTGAAAAGCAACAAATTCATTCTCAAGTACACTTCATGAAGGCAGATTCCATACCAAACACTGCTCGTTTCTGAGATTCTCATTTTATTTTGCTTGTTGCTTAAATATGCTTCTTGGCTGCTTTGCAGGATCCTTCCAAACACGTTTTCCATGTTGTTACCGATAAGCTTAACTTCGGAGCTATGAATATGTGGTTTCTTTTGAATCCTCCTGGAAAAGCCACTCTCCATGTTCAAAATATTGATGAATTTAAGTTTCTCAATGCATCCTACTGCCCAGTTCTGCGGCAGCTTAATTCTACTGCAATGAAAGAGTATTATTTCAAATCAAATCATCCAGCCTCTGTTTCATCTGGGTCATCGAACCTGAAGTATCGGAATCCAAAGTATCTTTCAATGCTGAATCACTTGAGGTTCTATCTCCCAGAGGTCTATCCCAAGTTAAATAAGATCCTATTTCTCGATGATGACATTGTCGTTCAGAAAGATTTGACAGCATTATGGTCAGTAAAATTGAATGGAAAAGTGAACGGGGCTGTGGAAACCTGCGGTGAAAGTTTTCACCGTTTTGATAAGTACCTGAACTTCACAAATCCTCATATTTCCAGAAACTTCGATCCAAATGCTTGTGGGTGGGCTTACGGGATGAATATATTTGACCTTGAAGAATGGAAACGAAGGGATATCACTGGCATATATCACAAGTGGCAAAACATGGTGAGTTTTTTTCTTGCACAGTTCACGCCCTTGTGTCATGCCAATTTAAAATTAACCCGCACTTTGCGAATGTAGAATATGCTAGTTGGGATCTCCCAACATGTTTAGCACTGACCTTTTTTTTTTTTTTTTATATCAGGATGGTTAAGATAAATTGAAATAGATTGGGATTCTCTCAATTTCACTTACATGAGCGGTCGTGTTGATAATCTCAACTATTCAATTCAAAATAAAAGGTTGAGATTCTCTCATTGTCGATCGTTTTGAATGGACGAGATTGATCTAACATGACCTCTCATGTTCGTTTTGAACTTGAGAGAAACTGTACCTCCCGGTCTGGTTTTTATTTTGATTCGAAAGAACTTGTAGATGCTCTGTTTCAAATTATCAATCTTATCCTGTCTTGAATCGGTTTCATCATTTTGTTGAATACCAGAATGAGGACAGAGCACTTTGGAAGCTCGGGACGCTGCCTCCAGGTCTTATTACATTCTATGGTCTAATACACCCTCTTCAAAAGTCATGGCATGTTCTTGGTTTAGGTTATAATCCAAGTGTCGATCGGTCAGAGATCGACAATGCAGCAGTTGTACACTATAACGGCAACATGAAACCATGGCTGGAGATCGGAATGGCGAAATACCGGCCATACTGGAACAAATATGTTAAGTATGACCATCCATACGTTCACAGCTGCAAACTAAGTGATTGATCTTCCATACAATGTGACTTCAGGTACAGCAAAACAGTCTTCCTCTCTCTCTCCCTAATTTGCAAATTTGAGTCTCGGTTGATTTAATTTAGTGCCGACGAATGCGGTTTAGTTTTCCGTGCTGCATTTCCTCGTACCCCACATAGTTCATTCTTCATTGTAATTTGTTAATTTTTTTTTTGTTACTACCCATAATCTATTAGGTGTTACTTAGCATTGTTGATCTGTAAAAATACTGTACGAAACAGTTTTTTTTTTTTCTTCACCTCACTCCCCTCCCCCTTAGGAAGGCTAAATTTCACATTAATGTGGATGTTTTGTATTCTTTTTACAATGTTCTTGTGGTGTCATGGATTTTCTGCCTCAAATCACCCGGGTAAATTACACCTATGACCCTTGAACTTTGCTTACTTTCATACATTATGGCTTTTGAATTTCAACATCGAACATTATAGCATTTGAACTTAACATTTTACTAACATAATGCCTTTTTTAATGTTGATCAAAATTACCACTCCAATGTTAGGTAACCCTTTATCGTATAGATGATGAAAATGATAGTCTAAAAAACTTTAATTTTTAAACTTTTTGGTTTTGATGTCATTTAGGTCTTGTTTGGTTAAGAGAGAGAAGATGGTTGTTTAAAGAGAGTTCCGTAAATGGTGATTTGGAACATTGAAAATGCGGTGGGTGTTCTGCACTCTTTTTACAATGTTTTGGTGGTGTCATGGATTTTCTGCCTCAAATCACTCGGGTAAATTACACCTATGGCTCTTGAACTTTGCTGTTACTTTCATCATGACTTTTGAATTTCAAAATCTAACATTATAGCATTTGAACTTAACATTTTACTAACATAATGCTCTCTTTTACTGTTGATCAAAATTGCCACTTCAATATTAGGTAACCCTTTATTGTATAGATAATGAAAATGATATTCTAAAAAACTTTAATTCTTGAACTTTTTGTTTTTGAGGTCATTTAGGTCTTGTTTGGTTAAGAGAGATGTTGTTTAAAAAGAGAGTGGTTTTTTAGGTCATTTAGGTCTTGTTTGGTTAAGAGAGAGAAGATGTTGTTTAAAAAGAGTGCTGTAAATGGTTGGAACATCGAAAATGATGGTTCTTAACGATTTTAATTTGTAGTTTTTTTTTTAAAAATGTTCAGATTGCCATATCAATAAAGTGCTGAGTTCTAATATCCAGTTTTGAAGGTTATGGCCCATGATGAAAGTGCAAAATTTAGAAACCATGAATGTAATTTACCCAAAATCAATCCCACAACTTTTTGCTACTCTGTTTTACATTCTACGAGTGTAAGGAATGCGATTCAAAAGAAGGGATGCCTATTATTTCATTGGAAAATGATTGATATAAAGATAAAAATTGTGTCTGTACATTTTGATTGATAAGGTATAATGGATTGGGATTATAACAAAGGATTATATATATGCATTAATAATTGAACTAGTTTTCATCTGGATCATACATTGATTAGGGTTGTTAACGAGCCGAATTGAGATGGACCTTATGACTCAGCTTGAAAATGGGTGAGATCCAACTTGACTTGGGCTAAAAAATTTAGATTTGGTTCGTTAATGTTTCGAAGTGATCCTGATCTTGAGCTCGACCCTGAGCCCTCTGAGTTAAGCTTGAATAATTTGCAAATTATCATAGTTATCTGTTTCTCATGTTAAAACTACTTTTATAAAACCAAATATTAAATATTGAATTTTAAGTATTAATATTATAAAAGTTAAAATTATTTTATTTTTTAGGTTATTAATTTTTTTTGAAGAGTAGTAATAAGTATATTTGAAGAGTGTAAATTATTTTTATATGAATTTTAGAATATTATTATTTAACTTTTTTAAAACTTGAATTAAATAGTTTTGCTTAAAATTGATTTTTATATACTCTTCGTTATGAATTATATGTGTTTTAAAGAAGGAAGAAAATTTATGAACTATAAATCGTTTTTACTCAATTTCACTCATTTTTCAATTTTGCCATTGCTAAATTTTTTTCCTTTAATAACGCATCTTTCCAATAACTTTTCAAGTTTATGAGAGAATATTGTGTCAAAGTAGAGAGATGACTATATCACTTTACAAATTTATCTATTGTATTATAATCAATTGAGAAAAGAGTGAATATTGAGTGAGAATGAGTTATTAAAGAGAATATTATAGGATAATATTGTCTTTTTAAATTTTATTTAATGACTTCTTAATTTATAAAATTTTATCTTAACGACATATTTTATAATGGAGAGAGTATATGATAATCGTCTTGCATTAATTTAATGAACTTATTAGTTAATTTTCAATTTTTACAAATACCAAAATGTAGAGGTGGCAAAAGTACACACGATCCGATTACATGACACGAAATCTAATGCAATTTCAGTGGTTGGGTTTAGGTTACTACATGACACGAAATCTACATGCAATTTCAGTGGTTGGGTTTAGCTTAATAGGTAATGTGTCATTTTTGGGTTGACACGAAATTGACACGTAAATTTTTGGGTTGGGTTAGTGTTGATATGCTAACCCGAAAACGACACAAAATGACACGGATATTTAAAATTATTGGTATATTCTGTTGTGTTTTTACATGTTACTTTATTAATAAATATAATAAAATTATAATTATTACCTGCAAAATATGATTCAAACCTCATAAATTGGTATAAACACATTAATAACCTTCCCTCTACGAGCATCTCCAATTCAAGATGTTTGGAAGAGTGCTTGATAACATGAAGCGTGCTTGATGATTTGAAGGGTGCTTGAATGAGTGTCTTGCATTAGAATAACAAATGTTGCTTAAATGATTATATGAATGTTGCCAATTTTTTGTACCCTTTTGACATCCTTACTTTTTAAAAAAAAAAAAATATAAAAAATGATTTAGTTGCCTACTATTTGTGGAATTTTATGGCAATATTTATTATTAAAATAAATTATATATAAAATAATGATTTGTGGAATCATAGTGCCAACTTTTAAAGTTGCTTAGTATTGAAGTTTTTTAAAAAAAAAAAACGTTGTCAAACAGTGATGTGGATAGGAAAGAAAATAAAATAATATATTTTGAAATGATGTGTTAAGTTTTGACAATTTTGAAAGGTGCTTGCATTGGAGATGCTCTAAAATGATATTAGCGGACTTTTCGATGGTTAGTATTAAGATACTAATCTGAAAATGCCATAAAATATTTAAAAATAGTACCATATCTTCTTATATTTTTAAAATTTATCATTAATATATATGCATAACAAAATTACATGTAACCTGAAAAAACGACACGAAATCGACATTAACCCGAACAAGTTAACACGATTGTGACACGAAAGTTTTTGGGTTGGATCTGAATTTACTCTTTTTAACACGAACCCGAAAATAACATAACACGAACACCAAAATGGTTATATTTAATTGCACATGAAACTTGGATTGTTTAATTAAAATATGTCTTTCTTTTTTAAATTATAATTTTGCATAAACAAGCATGCTTCCAAAATCTTCTAATTCCCAGTATGTTGATGACTGATACCCACATCACATGGCTACGTGCAACTAAACGACAAAGTAGGGATATAATGTCGTTTTGAACCAAAATTCTGCCTCTATATATTTTTGGACAAAGATGGTGTAAATGAGTCTTTGTGTTTGTCTAGAGGATCAATAACAATCTCTTGGCTCAAATTCAACCACATGTCAATTTTATGATTGTTTTTAGTTTATAAATATTGGCCCTGTTTGTAAAGAACTTTTGGGATAAAATTAGATATTCGACGTATTTTAGAGGTTTTGACTAGTCATATTTAGTGGTGGAGTCAGGAATTTAGATTTGGAGGGGTTGAATTTAGCCATGTGGTTGAGAGTAAATTTTTGCAAATTTTTTTTAGCCTCTAAAGCGTTAAAACACCGTCGTTTTGGTGTGTTCGCTAAAACATTAAAAGTGTCCAACGTAAAAAGAGTAAACCTATTTAATTTTCTAATAATTTAATACTAGTTTCTAAAAAATCATGGACCAGTTAATATGAAAAATGTTGAACAAACTCTCATATTTAGTGGCATTAATTGTGAGACTAATGACAATATTAATGGAACAATTAATAGGACAATTAATTATAAAGAAAGTGTAATACATGGGTCAGTTACAAGGGAAAAGATCAAAACGGTTGAACAAACTCTCATATTTAGCGGCATTAATTGTGGGACTAATGGCGACAGTAGTGGAATAATTAATATGACAATTGATTATGAAGGAGACATAAATCATAGGGCAGAACATGAGTCTGGAGAAGATATTATGGTTATGGAAGTAAAATGTAGAAGGAAGGAAGATGTTTTAAATGAGGGACAAGATGCAGTTTCAAATAATAGTCCAATTGTGGATCCAAGAACCAGATTTCAGGTGCGCTCTGCTGGACATACCCACTCATCATCATGAATCTATTAGTTTGGAACTGTCGTGGACTGGGCAATCCACGAGCAGTTGACATTTTAATGGATCTTGTCCAAAATTACAAACCATTTATTATTTTTCGTTCTCGTACTGCTGGAAACTTTTCGGTTAGGGAAGGTGAAGCTATTGGTATTCGAGAGACTTTTAGATGGATCAAACTCAACGGTTTGGATGGTGTGGAGGTAGGGTCAGATGCGCTATCAGTAGTGGAGCATATTCATCAAGCATACTTTCGTTTTTCTTATGGTTCAATTATAGACGATTATAAAAGTCTTATTTCTAGTATCAATGACATTTCTGTTAGATTTATAGGTCGTTCTGCGAATGAGGTGGCTCATGCTTTAACTAGGTCTTATCATTCCATGTCAGAACTTGTGGAGTGTGGTACTGTCCCTCCAGATTGTATTTTACCTTGTATGTTGATTCCGTTTAATGAAACTTATTTTTCTTAATTTTTTTTATAACATAGCTAGGTCTTCTCATTCCTTGTCGGAACTTGTAGAGTGGGGTATTACCACTCGAGATTTTAGTTTATATTCCTTGTATGTTGATTTCATTTAATGAAACTTATTTTTCTTAAAAAAAGTTATAACATTTTTATAGTTTATATTTTTAATTTTTTATATTTTTCATGAATTAAAATTTAATTCAGAAATTAAGTTATTTGAATCTTAAAAATAAAAAAATTATTTTTTTAATAAAAAAAACATAATAAAAATGAGTTCAAAAGTGTTATCGAAATAACAAGTCCATTTAAATTAATTAATAATGGTAACATATTTTTATAATTATTGAAAAATAAAGGTTTTTTTTTTTTTATAAAGATGCTTAAACATTTCATTAGATGATAAAATACAAGTACATCATGAAAATAGCAAGGGATAAAACCTTACACAAGTACAGGCTAGTGCCTAATACAACATCCATAAAGGAAATAAAAGGACTACAAAGAGCAAAAATAACAATAAAAGGTACAACTAAAACAATAAGACGATAAAACTCATACTTCTCACGAATCCAACTCCACATGAAAGCCATTGCAAACCAATCGTTATCATTTAGTTTTTTCCGACTAACTAGACTACCTGGATCTGAGTCCTTTGTACTGGTGCAACCCCGTAGATCCGTAGATCTACATATAAAATAACACGTTTCCGCTCTTGCTAAATCTGAAAAAAGCATAAACGACAGAGATATAGCTAACAGATGCGAATCAGATGGAGAAAATCCGATGAAAGGTATGAGTCTTCAACTGAAAACAAAAAGAAAACACTAAAAAACTAGAAAAAACGGAAATACAGCCATAGATGGAAGGAGGAAGAAGGAAGACAAGCTTCCTTCTCCTTCCTCCGACTAGATCTGGCTACTTTGTTCTAGTTTAAGGTTACAAAAAATCAAGTTTGGAAAAGGAGAAAAGGAAAGGGAAGAAAGAAGAAAGCAGAAGAGGAGGAGGTGGTGGGCGGCAAGAGTAGGAGAAAGACCTGGAGAGAAGACATAGCTTCTCTCTCTAGGTGGGCCGGCACTTTAATTTTTTCTATTGAAAAATAAAGTTAAAATAAATAAAGATTGATGAGAGTTAAACGTATGACATCTTAAATAGGAGCATGTATCTTTAACCATCTAATATACTTTTAAACATTGATATTATACTACAGAGAATCTATATAGTAATATTAAGGGGGCTACAAGGGGCAAAACAATTCGCAGGTGTTTAGTGAAGAAATATTTAAAAATGTTTATTGGGTCCAAAAATATAATTTTGAAAAAATTGGTTTTGTGAGCTTTTTCAATTAACTTATTGCTCTATCTCTTTTGAAGGAAATTTTTATTCATAATTACTACCCTTTAACTCCGAATAAAGGTTTTATCATGTCATTTTTTTTATCATTTTACACAAATAACTATTATCAATAATGATTGAATTTTACCAAACAATTTTACACAATCAGCTAACAAAAAAGTAATCAGCTAACAACTACTATTTGCCAAACAATACCAATAATTAATCTTTCTTGTAACAACGTGGTTCAATATTATGCAAATATCATCTGCTTTAGCTCAAGATTAAGAGCTTGTTTGGTTCGTTTGTTTCTTTTTGCTGTTGCTGATTATTACTTGATTAACTCGACATCACTATAAACAGAGTTATAAGCTCAACTCAATGTAGAAAAGTTTATTCATTCTATTAAACTAATTACAGTTTTCGTTTACTGATTATCATCATCCTTCAGTTCTTTCATAAACTAACTTAGGCATCAAAACGGGTTTACCGAACAACGACCCCATTCGACCTTGCTTTTATGCAGTTACAGGTTGATATGTGGACTCTCAAGATTTGATTATCAACATGGTTTATTTTTGGGTAATTAATTTATTAGTCCCTATATTTTGACAAAACACACTGTTTAGTCCCTGTATTTTCAAAAACACATGGTAAAGTCCCTAACGTTTTTCTCGATGAACTGTTTAATCCATGTCGTTAGACTCTCATGAAGATTCTGTTAGTCAATTTGGATTTGCGTTCTTCTTTTCTTTTATTTTCCTTTCCTATAAACTCTCATGCATCTGAAATCAACTTTGAGTGTTATTCTTCTTGATTTTCTTCTTAATCGTTCAAATTCGTAAGCATTGGGTCTGTTCTTTTTCTTATTCTCCATACAAATAGCTTCATTTTCTAAATTGGATTTCCTCTTCTGAATTTTGAAGGTAAATAGTAAAGGGTAATTTAGTCATTTCAGAAATCATAAACGGTAAAAAATCTAACAAACAGACGGAATGACTAAACAGTTCACTGAAAAAAAGGTTAGGGACCTTACCATGTGTTTTTAAAAATACAGGAACTAAACAATATGTTTTGTCAAAATATAGGGACTAATAAATTAATTACCCTTTATTTTTTTTTTTTGTATTTTTCTCAAAATTTGATTAACAAAATTTGAAAGTTTTAATTGGGTCATAATTGAACTAATCATTATCATGTAAGTTAGGAGGTTATTGTCAATCCATTCATATCCACATGCTTGGAGTTAACGTAACAAACCTTTAGATCTTCTTTTGTTTTTTTAAATAAAGGGTTAAGGTGCAAAAATACCCCTAACGTTTTGGGTTAGGAGCAATTTTACCCCTAACGTCTAAAATGATGCAATTTTACCCCTAACGTTGGAAACCAAGAGCAATTTTACCCCTAACATTAATAAATTGGGTCAATTTGAGAAATAATTCATCAAACTGTCTTCTCGGTCATGAATCTTGTTATCTACACTTCATACATGTGTCATTTTATCAGTAACAAATCACAAACATTTGTTAGGATGTGAAAAAAATAAAAAAATATACTGTCTTTTTGTACGGATTAGACAAAAAAATTCAAAAAATCTACCGAATTTATAAATATTAATCTCAAATTCTATTATTAAATTATAAAAAACATGAAATTCTTTTTTTTAGAACGAATTGTTATGGAATTGGTGCAGAATAATGAATAAAAATTTATGTGTTTTATAATAGTGTCTAAAATTGATCCAATTTATCAACGTTAGGGGTAAAATTGCTCTTGGCTTCCAACGTTAGGGGTAAAATTGCTCCTAGCCCAAAACGTTAGGGGTATTTTTGCACCTTAACCCTTAAATAAATGATGAGAAATCCTACTAAAAAAAGATTAGATTATTTCAGTATATATAAGATTTATATTGAAATTAACCTGAAATTAGAATATAGTTTTTTTATTAAAGAAATGAAGTTTTATACAACTCTTCATCCCAAATTTAATTCAAAACAAACCAACTTTCCTTCAATTGTTGTTTATCGTTTTCATTAAGTATATATTTTTGTAATTTATTAATGACAATATTAAAAAAAAACTCAAATATTGAAAAAATATTGAATTATCTTTTTTTTTAAGAATAATAATTGTTTCAATTCATAGGAAAAATAGAACATCCTGATGGAAGTAATTAAAAAATTACGATCCAAAAGCACAGAAGCTTTAATCTGCATCTTCAGTAACATGGATTGTGATAGAGCAATAATAAACTATGTTTGAAACTGTTTTTGACACAACGGTGAGAAATACACTTCATCCAGAATTGACTTCATAATCGTTTTTCTTTCCAGGAATGACTTCATGATTTTCACTGAGTCAAATCTATGGGGTAATAGACTGAACTCTTCTGTTTTTCTACGTAGAAAAACATGATAATGCTCGTATATGGAGACATACTACAACCACTCATAAAAAGAGAAAGAATAAAAAACTATAAATAAAAAAAATTTACCAAATTTATCACAGTAGATTAATAAAAAATTTATTCAATAAAAAAACAAAGCAAAAAATAAGTTTATCTTTCCACTCCCAAAACGTGAATGAAAAAAATAATATTTTTATGAAATAAATGAAGCCTTGTATTTTTTTTTTAAAATTGCGCACAATGCGCTTACATTAAAGAAGAAAGAAAAATTCCTACCAGACCCGGATGTGATTCGAATGTTGGATTAAAATCCAACATTATGGGCTTTACATGTATAATTGTAATTATGGGCTATCATATGTATGAGCCCGATTAAGTGATCTAAATTAGTTTATGGGCCTGTGGCATATATAATGGGTATGTGCTTAAATATGTGTAGATACCCAGTTGTAATTTACTAATACTATGATGGGCAGATTAGTAATTGCGACAATTAGGTTTTCAGTATAAATATAGGGTTATGGTCCCTAGGGCATTAGCATTCTAAATCTACAACCTCCCCCATCAAGTGTAGATGTGCTAGTTGCTTTTAGCCTTAGAAGACCAATCAACCTAAGGTGTCTCTGATTCTCTTCAATCCGCTACGCTGTGTATTCAGGTACGCTTCCGCTTTAGATCTTAATGGATTAACATGAGTTTATGATCTTGTGGTTTGTGGATCTAATTCCAATAAGTATTTCCAACAAGTGGTATCAGAGCTACTCATGGTAGATTCATTGAGATTTTATTTTTCTTCGATGAAAGGTTTTTCTTTTGGTTTTCGCCAATCTTATGCTAACGGTTTAGGAATCAATATTAATTGATTCAGAGACATTCAATTGAATATCAATATTCTTTTAAATTTGGTTTTCTTATGTTTTAGTTTATCAATGTTTTCAGTACATCGTTTTTTTTTTCCTTTGTTTCTAAACATGGAAAAATCTTATGGTCTTGTTTTTGGATCAAGTTTTTTTACTTGTATGTTATGGATTGAGAATCGCTCATGATATCTATTTTTATTTTTGAGGTTTTAAACATTGATTCAAAGATTTTAATTTGATGAACTCTTCAAACTTTTCAGTTGATTTGTTTTATTACAAATCAAAATTTTTAGATATTAATGTCTTTTATATTGTTTTTAATTCATAAAAACTTCATAATTTTAGACTTTTGAAGTTTTTGTGTTTTAATGTTTCGGTTACAT
Organism: Euphorbia lathyris; assembly: GCF_963576675.1. Taxonomy (NCBI): domain Eukaryota; kingdom Viridiplantae; phylum Streptophyta; class Magnoliopsida; order Malpighiales; family Euphorbiaceae; genus Euphorbia; species Euphorbia lathyris. Next base: position 5,767,151 of record NC_088911.1, read on the forward strand.
TAATGGTTATAAATTTTTGTAACAATTTTGGTATTTATTTCCTCATATTCATGTGTTGGTTATAAGTTTTTTTAATAACTTCAGTATTTATTTATGCATATTAATGTGTTGGTTATAAATTTTAATAATAACTTCAGTATTTATTTCTTTATGGTTTGGTAATAAAGTTTTGTAACAATTTCAAAATTTATTCCTTACATTAGTGTTTCGGTTACAACATTTTTATAATAACTTTTGTATTTATTAAACATTAATGTTTTGATTTTGAAATTGATTTATGGTTCGGTTTTAAGTTCTAAATTTTTTCAAATCATGGTATAGATGCCAATTAAATATGTAATAATTATTTGGGTTTCCATGTAAATATTAAACTTATCCAAAGATATGTTTATTATTTGATATGATTTATTGTTAATATTTGATTGATACAATAAGATTACCACTTACAAGTTAATATTTATGTCCAAAGACAAAATATTAATGTTGTGCTAGGTGTCTTATAATGAGATTAACCTTGATTTGATTTTTTTTTATTTGCCCAATTTTCTGATAATAAACTTTTGTGATTTTATTTGAGACAAATATATAATATTGGGTGATTATGTGAATTAAAGAAAAAATAATTTGGGCATAATCATTTTATGCAGTTATTTAGTTTCGATGGCCATACTTTTGTTATGAGAGTTTGTTATGACTAAATATTTATATATTGTCAAAAATATTTTTAGTTTTTAAGTTACATATGACAATATATAAATATTAAAGTTTTTTTTATGGTCAATTATGTATACTTGTCTCATCTGTATTCAAGTCATGGTTATAGACGTTTTATATAAATTAGTTTAAGCAACATCCCGCCAAAGTGGGCTCTCTTGTGGAGATTAATTTGATATATAACATCTATTCGGTTTTGTGTGCCTATTAATTCATGCGGATATTACCCGGCCCAAAGGAAGGCTAATATTTGGCCGAATTACATGCACACCTGTGGCAATAAATATGTAATAATTATCTAGTTTTCCATGTGAATAATAAATTTGTCCAAAGATGATTTATTATTTGACAGGACTTATTGTTAATATTTGATTGCTACAACAAGATGACCACTTACGAGTTAGTATTTTTTGTCCAAAGATAAAATATTAATGTCGTGCTAGGTATCTTGTGATGAGATTTGCCATGATTTGATTTTTCTGTCCGCCCAAATTCAAATATATATAACTTATGTGAGCTTATTAACTTCTTTGTTATTGAATTTGCTGCCATTATATTTGCTCATAATTCATTCAATTTGCATATTGAACGATGTTATTTAAGGTTTGAAAGAGAACATTATGTTAGTTCTCAATATGAAGTTTTGAAAGAGAACATTATGCTAGTTCTCAATATTGTTGATCTGGGCATTGTATTAGGAATTGATTAACTCACTGTCGTAATGACATCCGGTACTGATAATGATAAAATTCATCATTGGAAGTGAGAAGATCAAATTGCATGAGTCTAATGATCATGAAATGTTTCATTCTATAAGTTTTAAGGGTATTATATTGACTTATGAGGTATCTACAGATAAAGTTTCTTTGCTGAAATTGAGAAAAGATTTGCAAAGAATGAACATGATGATACCATTAAGGATAAGGAAAATGAAACATTATGGAGCACATTATAGAGATGTCTCATCTTGCTTTTAAGTTAAATACACTTTAAGTTGCAGTTGTCTAATGACATGCTCGTGTATAAGGTTGTAATTTATCTTATTGCACAATTTGATAAATTTAAGATGAGCTATAATTGTCATAAGGTCAAAAGGATATAAGATGGGCTCATTTTTTGAAGTTAATTTATCTCCAGTACCTGGACATACTTTGTGGGTAGATTCTGGTGCTACTACTCACATTAGCGCGTCCATGAAAGGTTGCCTAAGCTGCCGAAAGCCAAATGATGGTGAAAGATACATCTATGTGGGAGATGGCAAGGCAGTAGAAGTAGAGGCAATAGGCATATTTAGATTACTTTTGAAAACTAGTGCTTATTTAGATTTGAATGAGACTTTTATTGTGTCGTCTTTTAGACGGAATTTGGTTTCTATTTCTACTTTGGACAAGTTTGGTTATTGTTCATTTGGAAATATGAAATTGAGTCTTTTTCAAAATTCAGTTACCATTGGCACTGGTTCTTTATCTATTTATGATTATCTTTATATGCTTGGTGATGTTTCTTCTTATAATAAAACCTAGTACACGTGGTGTGGTATGAAGAGAAAATTAAATTATGAGAATTCTGCTATTGTGGTACAAAAGATTAGGACACATTTCTCAAGAGAGAATTGAAAGGCTTGTGTCTTATGGAATTCTCAATTCCCTTGATTTCTCAAAATTTTAATATATATGTCAGTTGCAATAAAGTTGGACATAATAAAAAGAATCATGTCAAAAACTGTGCTTGGCGTATAAAGAAAGGTACACTTTTTTTTGTTTGTTCTAAGGTTAATTTTTATGCTTGAACACACTTGATGAATTATATTTTTGGTATTATTATTCATATTGATGTGTTTGTGCGAGGTTGTCTAACCTAACATTCATTTGATGGTGAAAGATACATCTATATGGGAATGTTAAGGTAGAAAGTATTGACAATATACATATTAATATTACATTTGAGGACCGGTGTATATTCATATTTGAAGAAGACTTATTGCACCACCCTGTTAGGTGGATTTTGGTTTCTATTTTAAACAAATTCAAATATGTTTGTTTAAGAATAGGAAATTGTCGTTATCAAAATTTAGTTATGATGAACACTATACATTTATTCTTTGAGGATGTTGAGCTTGCAGGGAGAAATATGGTTAAATGATTCCTCATCCAGAAAAACAATCTCAACAACCTCAAGAATAAATGTCAGTAAAGTGAAATTCACTAGAGAAATGAGAAATACAATGTTTGATCATTATTTTGTATATCTCTAAGAACATAAAGATGGTATTGAGTTATCAATGCCTTAAGGAGTTCCAATTCTCGATTGTGGGTTGATGCCATTAATTTAGAGGTTTCAAATCTTGTCAATTTTCTCAAAGACAATTATGAAAAGATATAAGGTATTTATTGTTGTCAAAGACTTCAGACGAAAAGAAGACATTATTTGTGAAAAGCTTTCTTTCTAGTTTCATTGAAAGATTCTTTAATGTTATAATGGCATTGCTAACTGGTTATGGTCACGAATTTCACTAAGTTATTGTCTCATTGTTTTTGAGATGAATTTGTTTGATAATTATGTATATTTTGGATTCAGTGGGAGCAAATTTATTTTTTCTGTTTGAGAACTCCAAATCAGGTGATACCCTTATAATTAAAGGAGACGATTTTAGTCTCAAATAGTGCCCAAACAGTTATACATTATTTTTGTGTGCTCAAGTACGTATGCGTTCTGATATGTATTCATATTTGAGGTAATGAGCAGATATGCAAATATTTTAGTTTTGAAGTTTTAGAAAAGCAGCTAATAAGGTCATGCGCTATTCACATAGAATAAAGCTCGCATATAATATGTCAGAGTCAAATCAAGTAGAGATCATTATGTATACTGATTCTGATTATATCGGATGCTCATTTTGTTTAAAGTTCATTTCAGTTTATTAGATGGGTGAATCATTTCTTCCATCATGGCAGCTATATCTGTAGCGCATTATGAGGCATCTAGTTTTTTGGTTGACTGTGAAATTGTCATTAGGCTGCAATTCAGATATAGAAAGATAATATATTATGACAATAAGTCAATACTTATGTTCTACTAGTAATTAAATATCTAGTAGAGATTTCAGAATGGACCGGTGTCTAATGAGCATATTAGGACAAACTCTATGGATCCGCTCAGTTAATGATTATTGCCCATTATCTTTCATGAGCATATTGCTCATTTGGGTCTTGAATTGCTTAAGAAAATTTGAGTTTAGTGGGAGTTTGTATTTTGGATGCTATTTAGTTTTAGACATGTTTGTTTATTCGGTACCGATTCCAGTTAATAAAGTTTTAAGTTTATTCCATTCTGGAAGTGTTATAGTCTTGATCTCACTAATGAGGACCAGTTGGAAATAGGCATGTTAAGGTCACATTACATGTAATTTCCATGCTACACATCCATACTTAATTCATGTCATTTGATTATGCTAACATATGTGATCATTGTTGGTAAGGTTACACTAAAGGTGATTGATTCTGCTTTGGTTCTATGTTAGTATGATTAATGGACAGAATTGTTGGTATATGCCTATAGTAAATATGATAGCATATTTTGACGTCATAAAGGATTTATAATTTACAGGAATATACATGTTTCGCCCAGTGGGAGATTGTTGGATTAAAATTCAACATTATGGGCTTTACATGTATAATTGTAATTATGGGCTATCATATGTATGAGCCCGATTAAGTGATCTAAATTAGTTTATGGGCCTGTGGCATATATAATGGGTATGGGCTTAAATATGTGTAGATACCCAGTTGTAATTTACTAATACTATGATGGGCAGATTAGTAATTGCGACAATTAGGTTTTCAGTATAAATATAGGGTTATGGTCCCTAGGGCATTAGCATTCTAAATCTACAACCTCCCCCATCAAGTGTAGATGTGCTAGTTGCTTTTAGCCCTAGAAGACCAATCAACCTAGGGTGTCTCTGATTCTCTTCAATCCGCTACGCTGTGTATTCAGGTACGCTTCTGCTTTAGATCTTAATGGATTAACATGAGTTTATGATCTTGTGGTTTGTGGATCTAATTCCAATAAGTATTTCCAACATCGAACCCATGACCTCCCAAGGCATAGGTAAGCTCTCAACCACTAGGCAATGAAGCCTTGTATTACAGTAAATAGGTATACAAAAATTGTAAAAGAATACAATGGGTTTTCACACATTTGTAGATAGAGAACTATAATACTTTTTATTGCAAAAGAGTTATTAGATTTAGAGCTGTAATTGAATATCGCGTCGAAAAATTGATAAGTTCGAGCTCAACATCTTGTTGGTGAGTTGCTCACGAACTTATTCAAGAGCTTTAATTACGAGCAGTTCGTTTATTCTATTCATAAAATTTGCTCAGTGACTCATTAATGATGTTCATTTGATTTTTTTTACCACAAAACTATATAGTTCTCAAATCTACAAAACTAAAGTTTATACAAAATTATGTTGTTTTATATTTTCCAATCTATAGAAATACTATTATTAAGAAAATAATTGAATCAAACTTGTTGCGTGTTTATGAACATTATAATCGGCCTTGTTCATAAACCTATAACCAGGGGCGGATACAGGGGAGCCGAACCCCTCCGGCCGCCGGAACCACCATGACTAAGAGTAGTTTAAGCCTTACTGTCTCCATAAAATTTGAAGCTGTGGTGGTTTCGGCCCTCTGTCTTCAAGAAATTTTGATGAGGTGCTGAATTAGCACACCCAAAATTGGCCGGATACTATTAGGCCCTCTCAAAATCCAAAATTCTAATTTTTTGGCATGTTAAGCTCTCTCAAAATCCAAAATTCTAATTTTATTTACCTGTTAGGTCATCCTGAAATCCAAATTTTTTATTTTTTTACGCTGTTAGGCCTTCTTAAATCCAAATTTTTAAATTTTTTTTAAGCCATCCCTAAATTCGATTTTTTCTATTAGACACAATTTTTTTTTATGTTAAGAATCTTAAACATAATATAGCTTAATTTTGAGAAGTTTTACATTGGTACTTAAAAATTGGTCATTGACTACTCAGATTATAATACATATATATACGAACAAAATTTAAACAAGTTCGATTTAGCATTTTTTTTTTTACATATGTGTAAAATTGGCTCTCCAATCGACCAATCCTGTATTTACCACTGCCTATAACTAAACCTGCTCGTAAACTTTCGAGTTGAGTTTCATCGTGAAGATCGGCTCATTTATAAATTTAGAGGGTGTTTGTTTTAGCTTTTCGGAAGAGCGTTTAGCGTTTCACTCCAAACCGCTGGAAAAATAGTGTTTGGTTAGGTTTATATAACCACAGCGTTTAGTGTTTTTTCTGAAATCTGCAGCGTTTTGGAGCGTTTCACGAAAAGCTCCTATTTGGAGCTTTTCATAAACAGCTGTTTGTAGTTATTTGTTATTGACAGAATTATCCTTTTTATTTCCACAAAATATGTTTATTCTTTAATATTATTTATATTTCTACAAAATAATTACCGAAAAAACAATATTTTGTTGCGTTCAATAAATTTTTTATATAGATTATTTTTATTAATTTGTGTAACACATTTTTTATTTTATAATAGGATAAGGTGCAAAAATACTCCTAACATTTATAGCTAGGAACAATTTTACCTTTAACGTCTAAAATGGTGCAATTATACTTCTATTATTGGCAGCCAAAATCAATTTTACCCATGACATTCACAAGTTGAGTCAATTTGAGAAATAATTTATCAAACTGCATTCTTGGTCATGAATATTGTCATCTACACTTTACATACTATTTTATCATCGTTAGTAACAGATCACAAACATATGATTAGACATGAATTCTTTTTAAGAAAATAAAAAAATATTGTCTTTTGTACGAGTTAAACAAAAAAAATTCAAATATTTCACCGAATTTATAAATATTAATTTTCAATTTTATTATTAAATCACAAAAAATATGAAATCTCTTTTTTAAAACTACTGATATGTGCAATTGGTGTAGAATAAGAAATAAAATATCTATGTTTTCTACGGTATATTTAAAATTGATCCAACTTGTCAATGTTAGTGGTAAAATTGTTCTTAGCTGCTAGCATTATGGGTAAAATTGCACCATTTTAGAGGTTAAGAGTAAAATTATTCCTAGTTGTATATATTATAGGTATTTTTTCATATTTTTCCTTTTATAATTTCATCGTTGATTAATTTAAAACATGTCAATTTTAGACATTTTAAATCCAAACAGCAGCAGTTCAATATAATTTTACCAAACACTAGTAATTAAACAGCTAACAGCTTACTGCAACTGCAAACAGCAAACAGCTTACTATAACTGCAAACAGCAAACAGCTTACTGCAACTGCAAACAGCTAACAGCAACTGCAACAGCTATTAGCTAACAGCTGAACCAAACGGGCCCTTAGCCTCAAATTATTTACAACCCTAATTCATGCTCTACACGGTTAGAAAAAATATAACGTTATTTGATTTTATTGAAGTGACAATTAATATTATTAAATCAATGTGACATCAATGAATATCAACAATTTTAACATGTACTCTATCTACAAATTTCCCAAACAAGTTAATTTTTATCCCTAATTTATTTCAAATTCAGATATCTACTAAGAAAATTTTAAATATATATATATATATATATATATATATATATATATATATATATATATAAAATAATAATAATAATAATAAATGGATGATCAAACAAATTAATTATACTCATTTAACATATTGTTTGGATGCATTATTTAATATCTATTTGTATTCCGTGACCTAAGCTCTATAGTTATCATTTAAATTCAAATTCTTCCATCCAAATTAATTTATTCAAGATACATCCAAACACTTTTTTGTTTCCTTTTTCTAATTCAGCATGTCTTGTTTGAATTTCAGAAACTCCCAATTTTTTAATACCGTTAAATAAAAGGTTTCGATTAACATCGTTGAACACATCATCAAATTAATATATCACGTAAATAATTCAAAATAACGGATTAGTAAAAATCAATAATCTAATATGTTATGTCATCGAAAATCAACATGCCATAGTAACAAAATCTCTTATTTTATAATGGTATAAAATATGATTTTTTTTTTTATATAAAAAATAGGAATAAAGTGCAGAAATACCTCTAACGTTGACCGTCAGAAGCAATTTTACTCTTAATATTTAAAATGATGCAATTTTACCTATAATGTTGAAATTAGGTTTAGTTGAGAAATAATTAATCAAACTGTCTTATCAGTCATGAATAGTGTCATCTATGCTTACATATTCACCATTTTAACACTTGTTATTAGTAACAGACCACACATATGAATAAACGCAATTCTAATTTTTTTTCTAAAGATACTATATTTTGTACGAATTGGACAAAATAAATTCAAATACTTTGTCAAAATTTAAATATGTAGTAAATTGATGTCTGAAATTGATTCAACTTGTCAATGTTATGGGTAAAATTGCTCTTGGCTACCAAATCAGAGGTAAAATTGTACCATTTTAGACGTTAGATGTATTTTTTCCACTTTAACCCTACAAAATATTAAATTTCTCTATTTGTAATTAATATTTACAAAAACCATAATTTTGTTTTTCAATTTTCACTTTAATATTTTCATATTTTAATAAAAGGATGACTAGCTAGGATTATTTACTTTGAATGAATTCAATGTTGAAGATTGTTTTGAAGATATTTTAATAAGTTAAATAATTGGGTAGTTAATACCAAATGAATCTTCAAAGATTTCAAGCTAACATATGTTTTGGATTACTTTTAGCCATCTTTGTTTTGGCTCCACATTTGCCTTCTTTTGTCTCTTTCTTGTTTTTTAGTCTCCTCTCCTATGAGTTGTAGGACTTTCCTAGCTCTTGTATTTTCCCAATTAGTTTGTCTATATATGAACCTCTAGCTTTGCATTGTCATACCATATGTGGAAAGCACTTTGATATAATAAAAGGATAAAATAACAAAATACGTCTGTAGTTTTTAGAAAGTATCAATTTAGGATCCACGTATAAAATAACATTAATATGAGTGTAATGTTTAAAAAAGGTACCAATTTAGGTCGGAATGCGACACACTATTCATATTACTCCGTTAAGTCTGCCAATTGTATGTGGAGAGAGAAATCAGAACTTAAAGAAGTAATATGAATGATGTGTCACGTTCCGTTATCGATGCCTAAATTGGTACCCTTTTTAAATGTTAATCCTATATTTATGCTATTTTATACGTGGAGGTAAATTGATACTTAATAAAAAACCACAGACCTATTTTGGTACCTTATCCTAATAACAAAGGAAAGACTATTTAAATCAAAAGTTTAAGATGATATTGATACACCCTTCGCACCAATGTTCTTAAACTTGAAGTATATACAATACATGCTAATTCTATTATGTGCTGAAATTCCACTAATAGAGGTTATCAAAATTCGAACTCTTGATAATTTAGCCTAAGAGATTTTGATACCAGTTGATAAATTGAGTAATAATATGATGTGATAGATCTCATATGCCTTCCTTCATCCAAGTAATTTCTTACAAAATAGGGGAGACATTGACTGTCTGACGTAGACACTCTGATGCTTAAATCAGTATAACCTTATTTAGAAGGAACTCTAGAATGCCATTGTAGACACTATAATTAACTATACGATCCTAAAATAACGGATACTAGCTCACCACTCTTTGCAGACATTTTGACCAGCCCATGCCTAGAGGATTCAAATATGCATCATTGAAAGAATATAATGGACTAATGGATCCCACTACGCACATGAAAAACTTTTAAAGATCTATGGAGACTATGAAAGCCATAAATGCTCTCATATGCAGGCTCTTTCCTACCACACTCAAGGAAGCTACAACTTATTGGTATGAGCAACTCTTGCCAGAATCTATCCTGACTTTCAACCAAATTGAAAATGATTTTTTGAATACTTCATCAGATCCATACTAGAGAGAAAAAAGATATAAGACTTAAACTATTTGGTGTAGGAGTCGTATGAAGACCTTCATGAATGGGTAGAAGGTTTCAGAAGGCCACAATTCAAATTCGACAGCTAAATATAGATGGAGTCATTGATGCCATGGCCTCAAACTGTAGAAGCAAGGACCTATCAAAGGAACTCACAACTCGATGGCCCAAAATATTATTGGATCTTATGCGCGACGACCCAAAATATTTGTGAAGTGGGATATGCATCATCTCAATCATTTTCTCAAAGACATGGTGTGTCCAGTCAACACCTCAAAATGATCCAATAATGACAGAGACATAGACCGAAAAAGACCATGAGAGAAAATAGAGCGCAACTTTGCACCATTAAATGCTCCCAACAAAGAAATAGTATAGTGGGCTGAAAAGAACAAACAACAAATTCAATATCAGCTGAAGGTCAAAACCTCTATGGAGGGGCTTGAGTATGGACTGGTCGCCAGAAAATGGCACAAATCTTATGGAAACTATGAATGGGGCTTTAATTTTGTTTTTTTTTATGTAAAAACACTAAAAAAATATCAATTTAGCATCCATAAATCCCGATAAGCACCCCCTCTTAGTGAATCTTGGATCTCTGATTACTATTTTCACAAAAGTGAAGGCCACTACACTAAAGATTATCGACAACTGGCCATAGAATTGAATAAAATGGCAGAGCAACACAAGTTGGATAAATTCTTAAAAAACCTAGAGAAAGGACTTCGACAGTAAGCCAAATGTCGTCGAATGTGCGCCTAGGGGAGTCATAAATGTCATTGTTGGAGGGTCATAAGAAGAAAGTTCAGTCAAGCGAAAGAGGATATTTGATGACAAAGAGCGGTCATACGAATTCAACTTTGATTTCTCATTTGGAGGCCTACAAAACCTTCCAAAATAGTCCTATGAAGATGCCTTAACCATTGAAATGTTAATTGCAGACTTTAAATTATGTAAAGTTGATGGACGAAATGTGTATCGTGCAAAACTAAAGGCAAGTGCACCTTATCATGATCAAGTAATATAAAGTAAGTAGAGTATCATTCCCACAAGGATTGTGTTTATAGCTATTGATTTTTATGAATTTCTATTATCTAAGCAATAAATTTTAGATTTGATGATTACTAAACTAAAAACAAAAATAGATGCACTCAATTAATTAAAGAAAATAAAAACAATATTTGTAACTCTTATGATAAAGGTGCTAGAGCAAGGCTTCACCAAACCTAATGTATATAATCCACACAACAATCCTATCCAAGTTCTTAAGTTTTAATCTAGAGACGGTGATTATTTTCTAAAGTAATTAACCTAGCTTTGGGCCAGTCAAGATTAATCCTATTTCACATACAATTACCTTAGCTTTGGTCCAGTCAAGAATAAAGATATAATGAAAGCATTAAGTTCTCTGAAATAACCCCAAAGTTAAGTCGTGAAACTAAACCCTGAAAAACCGCACCGCATAGACACAGGTCTAAACTATGTAATTCCATTAATTATCTTAGTGTCGGTCAACCAAAATAATTAATTGTAATTTAGCTAAATATTGGCCAGATATCTAACTAGAAAATTAAGCTCCATAATTTAATTCTCTATTTAATAAATTATGAACTTGGAATCGGATTGCAAGTAAATCATCTACTTCGATTAGGATCCACCATAGCTCTAGCTATGGAGGAGTTAGTTCATGGTAGATGGAAAGAAAACAAGAAATTTAATAGAAAACATAATTAAAGTAAAGAGAAGAAAAGATGAAGTGAAAATAAACTTTGAAATAAAAACTAGAATCGGTTACAAAGGAAGAAAGGAAAAGGACAAAAAGAAAACTATAAAAAATCTAAAAGAGAGAGCTAAGAGAGTGTGGTGAGGCCCGTTCCATTGTTCCAGGTCTGCTTTCATGCTTCCAAATGTAGGTATTTATAGTTGCACATTGTAGACACCGAATCGGAGGACCTGTGACGAAAACCTGAAAACAAGACAGTTGAAGCGATTGGTTCCGGAAGTTTTTGAAAAAATATAAAGAATAATAAGCAAAGAAAATTAACGGCAGGGCACAGGTGCTTAGCGGCATCCTGCACGCGGACGACAATGGTCGAACGCCCGCTTGGCGGCACGGGACGTGCGCTCGGCGTTCGTTGGACGCATCGCGAGTGGCACGCCCTTGACGTCCGAATAATGCCCGGGTCTGGTGGCACGGTGCGCGCTCTCGTGGGCCATTGAGCGTGCGCACCCGGTGGCGCGAAGCGCGCGTTCGGCGACCGCGACGTGTGAGCGTCCGACGGCGCGAAACGCGCGCTCGGCGACCGCGGGGTGCGTGTGCCCGATGGCGCGAAGCGCGCCCCGAAGGTCGTCGGACGAGCGCCCAACCACGTCGGGCGAACGCCCAACGAACGTTGGGCGAACGCCCAACGATGGTTGGGCGCGGGCGCCCCAACGTTGCGTTGGGCGCTCGCCCAACGCCGTTGGGCGATCGCCCAACAATTGTTGGGCGATCGCCCAACGATGTTGGGCGGCCGCCCAACAATGTTGGGCGGCCGCCCAACTTAGTGTTGGGCGGCCGCCCAACATGCCTTGGGCGGCCGCCCAACAACTTTGGGCGACGCCCAACTTTATTTTGGCGTCGCCCAAAGTTCCGGGACCCGTTTCCCTATATAAGGGCACGGATCCCAAGGCAAAAAAGGGGGGGATTTTGGAGAGAGCTTTCTCACACTAGATATTTTTCTAGAGAGAGAAAGTGGATTTTTTGGGAAAAAACATTTTTTTTCCTAAAAATTGAAAATCTCTAAATTTCCTAAGTTCAATTTTTACTAAATTTTCATTAAAAAACGGAAGCTCGCGGTTCGTGGAATCAATCGGCTTCGACTGTCAGATACCGAATTTAAAGGTATTATCCGAGGACTAGACTCTTTATTTTATTTAATTTATTCCTCTCCTTCTATTTATTTTTTATGCTATAGTTTTTATTCCTTTAAGTCATTTATTTATTTTGTCACGTTTTATTTAGTTAGCGTATTTATTTAATTTTCGTTTCGTGTTAAATAAAATTCGGTTTTGTTTTAAAATAAAAAACCTCGTTTCGGATATCCCAACACGAACCATGATCCGATAAAAAGGTAGTTCGGGTATCGAAAATGTTGTAATTATAAGATTTTTTATTTAAAAGAGGTTTCCAAATAACGTTTTAAAATAAAAACATCGTTTTAGGAACTTCCGTTTTCGACTATGATCCATCTTTGGTAGTTCGGAAGTCCAAAATGATTGAATTAGATTTAATTTAATGCTTTTGAACAAATCTGGAAAAGTTGGAGTGCTGCTGTAATTTGCCAATTCTGTCTAAATGCTGTTTACCGACGGATTTTCCGTCGGTAAATCTGCCCAAATGTAAAAAATGTCATTTCGGTCCATTTTTCTTAACTTTTAGACTTTTAATCCTTAGTATACATATATATAGTTAGTTAATATATGATTTTCAAATTGTTTTAGAACTTTAACATATATGATTATTTTAGGAGATTGGTTTTTTCCATTTTTACTCTATTTTTATATATATGTATATATTATATTACTTTCCTTTTTATTATTATCCATTCAAGTTACATTAAATTCTATTTTAAATGTTATTTACTTGGGCATTTTGGGGAGATAATTAGTAGGTATTAGTATATATTATTTTTGATGTTTAAAACTATAATAATTATGTATATATGTAGTTTTGGGATAGTTGGGTTATTTCATTGATTATTATTTTTGGATAAATGTTATTTTCCTAGTTATAAGATTCATTTGCTATTTCCAACACTTTTAAAGTATAAATGTACTATATATAGTATTTTCATATATGTATTATGTAGTCCCTTTTTATTAATTTTTATTCTCATAATCTCCTTTTGATTTAAAGGTATATGTATATGTTAAGTTATTTTCTTTATTCTTTTGGCCCATTCATGGGCCCATATTTCAAGTGGGCTTTGTTTAAGTATAAATGGTGGTTTAAATGGATTTGTTAATGTAATTATGATAAGTAGAGAGTCCATTAAATAAGTGGGGAAAATAAATCACAAAAAAAGAGTTTTCAAATTGAATTATTTAAACTAATGTTTTTTTGTAATGTAAATAAATAGAGGCATTCTTGTTAATATTTCAAACCGTCTTCAAAATATCACGTTTTAAAACCTTAGCCCGTTCCAACGACGGATTAAGCGAACATTGTAATTAAAATCGTTTTCTTGGCAAATAATAGAGTTTTGAACCATTTCTTTAAAGAATTTGTACAAAGTAAAATTGACTTGTATGTTTAACCACGTTTTCTCATTAAAGATTTTTATCTCAAACGTTTTCAAATATTCGAGTCGTTCCAACGGTGATTCGAGTGAACTTCATCAAACGGGGTTTTGAAACGCACCCTAATCGTTCCAACGGCGATTAAGGTGCGAACCATGTAAATAAATCCGTTTTGGGGAAATAAGTCAGTGTAGAATAGACACACAACATAACCTTTAAATACGGTTGTAAATAAATCACTTCTTTCTCCCCCCTCTCTGTGTATGTATAAACATAAATGGGTGATTCTTTACTGATATGGCTTTTCAATATCATATGCTCAAAACGGTTTCCAAAAAAAGAAAGAAAAGGGTTTCAAATGAAATTTAAACTTAAAGAAGTATACGATTAGTCCGTTATCGCCTAACATGCTGAGTAGGAGGCCGGTGGTTCATAACCGGGCGATGTCGGGGTGCCTAGTAGCCTTTCTCCGGAAAGGAGCTAGCCTTCTCGGCTCGTACCTAAGTTTCCCGAACCCACACCGGTCTCCCGCAAGGGATCGGTGTTGATTTTTCCATTCGTGGGTGGCGACTCTTCCATATCTCCGAGCTCCGGTCCTGCCGAGCAGCTTGATTCCGCGATTGGTTGCTTTCGGCGCCAATCACCGCTTATGTCGCCATGAGGTTATCCACCCCCCGGTCCGTCCGGGAGATTAGGCCGCGACACCTCGTCTAACACACATGCCTTCATGCATTCCTTGTAACTTCCAACTTTAATGCCATTAAAGAGAAGATTAATGGAGGATTGAATTCTTTGCTCTAACTTCTTAACTTTAATGTAATTAAAAAGAAGATTAATGGAGAATTGAATTCTTCTTTGCAACTTTTTAACTTTAATAGAATTAAAAAGAGCATTAAGTAGTGTAACTCATTCTTGAGCATGAGCATTTAAAAGACTCTTCAAATAGTCATAACATTCCTTGGATGGTTATTGAGGAATTTATGACAATAAAGACTTATTTAAAGAGTCATGGATTCTTTATTCTTGAACTGCTACGAGGTCGCGACTGGAGGGAGTTCTGACCAGGCAACTTTATTTACTTCAGTAATGATTCCATAATTGCATTTTTGCCTCAAATAATACCTAAAAACATATGGAACAAGCATTATTTCTTAAAACACAAAACTAAACATAAAACAATTATAAAATATTAAAAACTATCTTAAAATGTATGATTACTATAACTAAAATATATTAAAAACTATATGAAAATGCAAGATAACAAAAGTGTTTGTAGATACAGGTAGTTTAGTAAACATCATCACCAGGAAAGCTTTCAACGCCCTTTAGGCTGGTCTCAAAAGACTGATACCGATATTGTCTCCACTAGTGGGAATTAGCGGAAACACGTACCATTACCGAGCATCATAAGAATGAAGGTTGCAATATGGGATGGCTGAATGAAGTGGAATATCGAGATATAGTTCCTAGTAATTGATACACTATTACCATACAACGCAATTGTTAGAAGGCCTCTATTATCTGAATCCATCGGAGCTCTATCCATCTATCATTTGGCTTGGAAAATACCTACTAAAAAGGGCATGGTTATTGCATAGGGTAACCAAGTGATTACATAAGAGACGTACATGGCCACTCTTAATATGAAGTCCCAATCAATAGATATGAACAATGACGTAAGAGAAAGAGCAGAACCAGTGGGTGAACTTGAAACGATGTAGCCTTGTAGAGGGAAAGTTAGTCAAAATCTCGGTTGAAGTACCGAAGGATGCAAGGGAGGAAATATTATATACATTGATGGAAAATATCACGACATTCGCTTCGTGTCCGATAGACATAGTAGGCGTTTCTCCCAAAATTATAATGCACTCACTCAACATGGATCCAAAGTCCACCACAGTAAAGCAAAAAACCACGAAGGAGAGCGACAAAAAGTGATTAAAGCCGAAGTAAAAAAAATTGATAGACTGTGGACTCATTGAAGAAGTCCGTTATCCGAAGTGGATGGCTAACATAATCTTGGTAAACAAGGCCAATGTGAAGTGAAGGTTATATGTTGATTTTATGGATCTAAACAAAGCTTGCTTAAAGGATTCTTATCCTCACCCGTGCATTGACATGTTAATTGATTCCACGGACAGATATACGATCTACTCATTCTTGGACGATGCAGCCGGATATCATCTGATCCCAATGAAACTAGGGGATTTGGAAAAATTAAGCTTCACCACACATAAGGGAACCTAGACTTCTCCATATTATTACTAGATAACGATATGATGCACTTATCTCTTAGTGAGTTTTTGAGCTTTACCTCAAGGCGCATCATGATCATACAGTCATGAAGGAGCAACCCTTGGATCAATATAAACGGTTGCGCAAAAGACATGGGACAAAAGACGGAGCGCGTCGCCTAACACTTCAGAGGTCCGAAGGTCGCAGGCCCAATGAATCCTCGACACTTGACAACACCCTTGCTACATGGGAAGGTGCACCACCTGACGACGTCACAATCTGAACTGGGTAGATCCAACCGAAGACTGATATACGTCTGGTGACTCATTAGGACGTA
This sequence comes from Euphorbia lathyris, assembly GCF_963576675.1. NCBI lineage: Eukaryota > Viridiplantae > Streptophyta > Magnoliopsida > Malpighiales > Euphorbiaceae > Euphorbia > Euphorbia lathyris. The sequence continues at coordinate 5,783,716 of NC_088911.1, forward strand.
TTTCCAGGTTGACAAAGATTCCTTGGTAGGAACTATAAATAGGAAAGATATGTGATCCACATGAGGTACGTGAAATACAGACATGATCAAACTTTGGTTATCTTCAACCTTTGCTAACCAAAGCATTGAAGCGGGTTCGCCGAACGCCGACCTCTCTCTAACCTACTGTCATTCTTATCTCAGGCCAAAGGAAGAAGTATCTAGAAGGCTAATCAGATACAAAAATGACACATTATTTACTAACCGAAATCCAAACACTAAATCATATATTGATTTTGTATCGTATAATCGGGTCTTGTGTACTTTTACCACATCTACTATATTGTAATATTATAATTACATCCCATATCTATTCCTTGGCTCCAATTTTATTTGGTCCAGTCACACCATACATTATAATATTCACCATATTACTATTATTATATAGTGCAGAATATGATGTTTATGCATAAAATAAAATAAAAAACAGAATGACAACAGAATCTTGTGGTGGCCAAAGACAAAAATACATCAAATCCATAATATATATATGTTTTCTAAATAAACACACACACAAAAGAAAAAATAAAAACTATGGAGCCCATTTCTCATATCTTTATTCCTAAAATTTGATTCTCTTTTCTTTTTTTTAATCATTTTTTTTTCTTTTATAGACCTAAAAAAGAAAATTAAAAAAAAAAAGAAAAAATTAGGTTCAGATATTTCTATGTTGCAGCCAAGTGGAAAAAACATCTAGGGTTTTCATGTCTGCTCTGTAATTTTTCTGGGTGAATTCAGAGAGAGTTGACCAGGTGAAATCTGGGTAAATTCTTGGATTCTTGAAGTCAACCAAAGAACTTGGAGGTTTGACTAGTTTGTCTTTGTTTGGACATAGGAAGAAAGCTAGTGATTTTCTTACTCTTTTGTTGTTCACTACTGCTCTGTGTAAGCAACTCTTGTATTTCCCATTTGATAATGCCTGCAATATGGTAAATTTATTGTGTCAGAAATAACGAGTGACAGATCCGGAATTCACTGATAATAGATACTTCTGTTTAATAGTGATATGTTTCGTGTTTTCGTTTGAAGGCTGTTTTATGAAGGTTACAATGGTGGATTTAGAAGCTTTCGGAAGGTGGACAATATCGGTAAGAAAAAACACAAGTGATGATAAGAGATTTTTTGTAGAATAGAATTTTTGTAAATTTTGGAGACAAACGTGTTCGAGTCTTAGGAGCGGCCTCTTGCCAATTAAATTGGCAAGGGAAGGCTTGCCCCCAATACACCCTTGTGGTGGGACCCCTCCCCGGACCCTCGCTCAGCGGGGACGCGTAATGCGACCGGGCCGCCCTTTTTTGGAGACAAACGTGTCATTTTAAATAAATTTAGAGGTCAATATGCCACATTAAACAAATTTAAGGGTCAATATGTAACTTTAACTAAATTCTGGGAACAAATATACCACTCTAAGTAAGTTTGAGGATTAAAAAAACATCCAAAAACGGGAGGGGTAAATAACCTTTTAATAGTGGCAGAACCATGGAGGCTGGACGTCAAGAGGGTGCAACTACCCTCGTGCCCTCTCTACATCTACTAATGGAAGGTTATGTTTTAGAAATAATATTTTCCGTGTCTGTGTCCGTACAATATAGACTGATAGAGCGTTGTGTTCTCTATTGTGATCTATGAGTGCTCAATTGATTTTTTTGGTACTTTTGCAGAAAAAATTAAATTTCGCACACAATTTCTATGGTATTTTCCAACACTGGGTGCTCAAGTGTCCTCTAGCTCCCCCTAGACCCATCACTATCTTATCTATAAGAACGTGTTTAGTTCAACTAGTGTTGTTTAATGGAAATATTGTTGTTAGCTATTTACTATTACGATTAACATATAGATATTATACGATTTTCCGTTCATATCTAATGTTTGGAGTAAGACAGTAAGAAAAACTACGATTTTCCTTTTATATATAATGATTGGTCAATTTTTCCCACCGGTAATCCGAGAGCACAGTAGAATTTATCTATTATATTGATTTAGAAACACAGAAAAAATAAAAGATAACAGAAAATACAAGGGTTAAATGCATCGTTGGTTATTAAATTTTGGGTAAATTTCAAATAAAACCCCTGTGGTTTCACTAATTTTCAAATAAATTTTTTATGGTTGTCTCAAAATAGTCACTCAACTTCAATTTGTTTCAATAAAATTATTCAACTTTAAATTTTATCTCAATTAAGTAACTATGACGACTTTAAGAGTAAAAAGACACCGAAAAGTTCGTGGCTTCCACATCAACAGTAACAGGACCGGTCCTGACAATTTAGGGGCCCTAGGCAAAATAAGCAATAAAGTCAATTTTAATATAAAATTTACTAATTAAAGTGTAAAGGTTGGACATGCATTTTAAATTATTTTTATCATTAGGTCATTCTGTCTGATTTTATCACTATCTATATTAAAAAAAAAAAAACTTTCATATATACATATAACACAAAATCTTTTTTTGGGCCCTCCAGCCCTGGGTCCTAGGCCAATGCATACCGGGCCTAGCTCCAGGGCCGGCCCTAAACAGTACTTAACTTTCACAGTTGAGCGAAACGACATGTAGCTACCACCTAGATGACACATGGTTTCCGCCTACATGACCGAAACAACACGTGAACGTCTCGTTTCGGTCAGCTAGGTAACAACTACAGGTCGTTCGTTAACGGTGAAAGTTGACTACTGATATGTAAGTCGCATCACTTTTTCGGTGTCTTTTTACTCTTAGAATCACCAGAATGATTTATTTAAGACAAAATTCAAAATTGAATGACTTTATTGAGACAAAATGATGTTTGGTGACCATTTTGAGACCTCCATGAAAGTTCCGTTACTGTGCATTTAACCGAGAAGAGAAGATTAGATATAATTACCATAAAAGTGTCGCCGATATTAACGACGAAAGCTTTCGGATCAGGACGAACAGAGAACCAATTTTGATCGAGAAAAACTTGGAGACCTCCGACATCATCTTGATGAAGAATAGTTAAGGATGTCGGATCACAATGAGGACCAGTTCCAAGAGTTAATTCTGGTTTCAGACATGTCGGATAACGATTTAATCTCATTATCGATTCATTTCCTTTGAAATATTCTCTGAAATATTCTCTTCCAACTCCTAAACTTAATCCCAATATTTCCATTATTCCCAGTGATAGCTTGCTCATTGCTTCACAATATTCTTGGTATAATTTCCTGAAAAATCCAAAAAAATCGGTATTTACGAAACTCGAATGAGACGTTGTTTAAAGAGAAGAAGCGTGTAATCGGTTTGATTAGTAGTTCGTGGACTGTTGAGATGGGCAAATTATTAGAAGCACCGGGTTCTCCATGTCAAATGGAGGACCTTCCATACATATTTTGACACGTGTAACAGGGACCCACATATGTTATAAGAGGCCCACTATTTTAATTATTACGTGGGATCACAATACACGTGTCCAAATGTGAATTGGAGGTCCTCTGAGTGACATGGAAGACCCGATGCTTAATATAAGAACTCGTTGAGATGATGACACGTCATGTGTCATCATCTCAATGGTCCTATGACCGAGTTCTTATATTAAGCACCGGGTCTTCCATGTCACTGGGATGACCCCCAATTCACATTTGAACACGTGTATTGTGACCCCACGTAATAATTAAAATAGTGGGGCCTCTTATAATATGCATGAGTCCATGTTACACATATCAAAATATGTATGGAAGGTCATCCGTTTGACATAGAGAACCGGATGCTTCTAATAATTTGCCCCTATGACCAGTTTGATTGGGCTCAAGTGGTCATTCCACTGCCATATCAACTATTGTTGATGTGGCAGCATTTGGTTGGACGTGATTAGTACTAGTCCGGTCCCACCTTAAAAGAATTCGATATTTACGAAACTCGAATATGAGACGTTATTTAAAGAGAAGAAGCGTTTAATCGCTTCGATTAGTAGTTCGTGGACCGTTGAGATGACGACACGTCAGATGTGTTGTTGACGGGTCATCATCTCAATGGTTAAAACCAGTTTAGTTTCAATAGCGTTTTAGATATTTACTCGGTCTTTAATTAAGATGATAGACATGATTAATTTTGTTAACCTAAATTAAATTTTAGGTTGACAAGTTGTAAACTAGACCAACTTAATAATTAAATTTTATAAAATTTGGACTAATTTATTAAATATTATTAATTTAAAAAACTGAATTGATACCTAAAATTTAATTTGAACTAAATTAATATTGTTTAACGACTTTAGAAACCATTTTGATTATTAATTAAGTTATATAAAATGGATAAGAGTATAATTAACTAAACCCGTCAGTTAGTGATTTTTTTGAAATTATATTATGAACTACTTAGATGATATCATATCAGCAGTAGTATCAACGTGTCATTTAAAACTACTTTATTCATGTACCACAAAATTTCTACTATGGTCCGAACTAGACCTATGAGGAACCGTTAAGATATTGACACGATATGGTTTCAACAGTTCCGAACCAGTATGGTTTCGAACCATGGTAGAACCTCTCTTTGTTGTTGTTTTTTTTTTTACAAAATTTAACTAATCCTTTTATCATATATCATCTTTATCCTTTTTAAGTAAATACCAACTAAAATTATCAATAATTTATAATTTTTTTTTTATCAAATTCTCTAAAAAAGGAAAAAATAAAATATGACAAAATAATTAATAAAAAAATTTACACCTACTAAAACATTTAAGAGTATAACTAAACATGTCACACAGTAATTTTTAAAAAATTGAACTACTCAGATGATGACATGTCAACCATAGTACTAACGTATCATCTAAGATCAGTTTAACTTCGTATGATAAAATATTTTTCATGGTCCAAACCGGTTTGGAACCGTTAAGATGTTATCACGTCAGCAGTTTTACTGACACACCATAATTTAAGCGGTTCCAAACCAGTATGGTCCGAGACCACTATAGAATCTCTCTTTGTACCAATATAAAGCAAAGACAAATTTAAAATATTTTTAACCCCTTATACTTGTTTGAAAAAACTCAATTACCACATGTACTTTGAAAAAGTTTTATTTATCCCCTAAACTTATTTAAAGTGAGTAATTGACTCTCTGAAAGGTATCTATTAGCCCTTAAACTTTCTTAAATTGATCTATTAGCCTCTCGAACTTGCTCAAAGTTTACAAATTTTAACTTTTTCAAAATCTCTCCTTACTCTACCACGTGAATTTTAGGGGGTTAACCGTTTACTTTAAACAAGTATAGAGGTCAATAAAATATTTTTAAAGCTTAGGACTCAGTTCACGTTTTGGAACAAGTTCAGACTGCGCAAGATGTATTAAATAAAAAAAATTAGAGAAAATTACCCAAAATTGCAAAAATTAAGTGAGTTCGATTTAGCAATTTTTTTTTTTGAGATAGTTCGATTTAGATTTTTTTGTACGAACACAAGTATAAAATTGGTCCCCCAACAGACCAATCATGTATTCACCACTATTAAGACGTTGTCATGTCGCCGGTGTTGCTGACACGACACAATCTGAGCTGTTCCGAACCAGTATAACTAGGGACCACAGTAGAATCTCTCTTTATATCAATATAAACCCAAAAAGATAAAAAAAAATAGTGAAATATACTTACCCAAATTGTATGAAGTCATGTCCCAAGACATTGAAGAAATAATCTTGAACAATATTTGAAGACTCAAAATGATCACAAAATTGAAAAGAAAGAGTCTCTTTCCATGGAAGTTTTGAAGAAAATCTACCACTAAAACTACTTGCATACCCACAATGTTCTCCAATCTTTCTCTTTGCTTTTTCCTTCTCAATCATTGGCATCCCAAAAAACACATCCATATACTCATGAGCTTTCCTCATAAGTTCATAATCAACCCCATGATTCACCACAAGAAAAAACCCGTGTTTCGTACACGCGTCGTGTACCACTTCACTAACGTTCTTCACGATCTCCGTATCACCAGACAGAAACCCCCCCAAATCAATTGGGGGAATCACTAGCTCGGGCGCGTCAAGGTGGGGTTGTTCGTGTTCCGGCCATATGAATTGAGGGGGGATGTTTGATTCGTGTTGGAGGATTTTCGCGTCGAAGATTAGCGGGGACGGAGACGGGGACGGCATTGCCATGGATGTTTTGAGGAGGAGGAAGATGAGAAGTGAATGAGAAGAGATGAGGGGAAGAGTTATAATAAGGGGGAAAAAAGAAAGAAAAGAAAAGAAAAAACAAAAAAGCCGTTTTTAGGAAATTAAAAAGATGAATTTATTCTATAAAATAAAATATGAATTTATTCTAAAAAATAAAAGAAAATAAAATATGAATTTTATAAAAATGGAATCTTGATTTTATGTTTTACTGTTGCGTCATTCTTTTCTTCACTTAGTCTCATACTTTGTCTTTTTTTATAACTTTGTATTATATCCATATATTATATAGTTTTATTTATTTGGGAATTTAATCATTAATGTTTATAAAATACTATAGGAAAAAGAGCATCTTATGTTTATGATTCATTTTTCCTTTTCTGGTTTTTGTTAATTATAGGTCTATTTGGAGAATGTAACCAACTTGAACAATCCTACCACCTAGATATTGTCCGTTTTGGTAGGTCTTACGGTTTTAAAACGTCTATTTACTAATAAGTTACAGTCAATATCTCTCTATTTTCGACGTGAGATTCAGTTTATTTCTGCCTCCATTGCCATCTTTTAACGTCATCATTGTTCAGGTTCTCTACCCAACGCCATCCACTTCTGACTGGGTTGTTACATGTCCACCAGCTTTCGTTTGGTTCGTTTCCAAACCACACATCGTACATGGAGAGTCGCTCGGATACCAATTGTAACGACCTGACCAAATACCGTGTAGATATTGTCCGCTTTGGTTCAAATCCAACACTTTGGACCTCACGACTTTAAAACATGTCTACATATATTGGATTCCACCTTACTAATAAGTCACAATCGTTCTCTCTCCATTTCCTACGTGGGGTTCAGTTCATTCCTACCCCATCGTCGTCCATTAAGGCTACTTCTTGCTCAGGCTTTCTACCCGGGACCACCCACTTCGGACTAGGTCGTTACAGAGAAGTTTTAATGTGGACCGAATCAGTACTAGTCATGAGCCATTGTAGAAATTTTATCGGGTTGTTATCAACCGTTGTCGGTTTGTTATCAGCCGTTATCAGTATATTAACTATTTTTCTTAGGGATAAGGGTCAAATTTGATCCCTAACGGTTTCGATGAAGTGCATATTTGGCCTTAACGTATAAAATGGTCCAAACTTAACCTAAGATTTTCAAGTATGATCAATTTTAGTCATACGTTATCGAAAATTAGAAAAGACTGGTTTGACTGTCATTTAACTGTCACATCGGACATTCCAAATATATATCATATTCTTGAATTAAGAGACGATCAAAGCTTTTATACCAAATGATGCAGAGAAAGCTCGAGAGAAATAATGATTATTAATTTTGACTACTTGATAACATCCGCCATGAAATATGAAGGACTAAGCTGGAGATATTCCCTACCGAAGAGGGTTTAAAGGGAGAAAAGACCCGCCTCCAAGATATATGGAGAACAGGTAAGGATACGATGTCGTCTTGAGCATTCCTTCTTGGGATCTGCCACATAGCACATAACAGGAATACACTATCGTCTCGTAGAGCTCCATTTATGATCCGCCTTAGTCAGAAATACGGCGTCGTACTAGGGCTACTTACAAGGATCCGCCCAAGAAGGGGCCAAAGGGGATTCGCCTCATATGGCAATACCCTTCTAGAAGAAGCAGAGGCTTAGACGGCGTAACTCATTATCATTTAATTAGCATTAATGATGGCTGAGAACCTGCCAAAGCTTGGAAGTTAGAAGATGAAGTTAAACCACATTGAAAGAGCATTACTCTTCATTAAAAGAGAAGGTTATTACGGTTATCACTCAAACTTGTATAAATACATTTGTAGCATGACAACAGAGGTACACTTAACACACTCTTCTTAGCTTTGTTTTGTCATTACAGTTTATTCTTTTAAGAAGTTTACTGATTTAGGCATCGGAGTGCTCCCGGCCGATCCCAACAGCGCCTCACAGGGACGCTTTACGGTGTTGCTAAATCTCAACAATATCACTACTCTAAATCAACAAAGAAATTAACAGGCTAAAACTTGTTTGAATTGAAATAACCTAAATAGATCGATAAGAACTCTAATTCTCATTAAGAGAAATATGAAAATTCATTTGATTAATTGATAAAGAAACTGGTTTAAAACTTGAAAGGGATGAATTTTGATAACATAAGTGGAGAAAGGGATTCAGATTCTTTTGTGAACTGAATCTCTAGGATTCGGCCTCAGTCTTGAGACTAACTCCTTCCTTTGTAATTGACTAAATACGAAGTCGTGGCTTTTAGAAGCTTCCATTTCTATAAGATCGGTTTAGCTCTTCTTACCTGTTTAGAAGAACTAAATAAGGAACGTAGATAGTGCATGCTAATTAGGAATTCAGATTCTCGGGGTCATTTCCTATTTGGATACAAAGTAAATTTCTTTAAATTTTAGACTAGAAATGTATACTCCTATATAAAGGAGTCGAACTCCTCTTCAAAATCTACATACATTATATTCTCATATCACTTATCACTTTTGAATTCCTCTTTCTCTCTTTAGACCAAAACTGACTTTATCATCAAAGTGTCCTCGTCAAGATCCAACCAAGTGATTTTCTTTATTTTGCAGGACATCCGCTCGAAGGACAACACCCGCGCTCTACCTTCACTACATCATCACTGGAACACATAAGGACCCCTAACAAGCTTAATATGAATCCTAGATGGGTCATATTTTCATACTCTGTTTTCAAATTTATACCCCTAAGGATCTTCTTAGATGAAGGTTTGACAATGTTCATTAAAGTGGAGGAAGGCAGAGGATGAGAGGTTATTTAGTTAATCTCCAAATCCCACCAATTTGGTGGGACTGAAATTGAGATTATTTCAAAGTTTTATAATCTTCATTTAACCCCTATTTAATCCTAATCTCCATTTAAACTCATTTCCAAGCAAAGTTAGCTAAATAACATCCTTTTATTTAATCTCTTCTAATCTCAAAACAAGCAGACCCTAAAGTCCTAAAAGTAAAAATACACCAAAATAAAATGAATAAGACAAAATAATAAAAAATGGTAAAAGAGTCCCATCATAATAAAATAAAGGAAGGAGACACTAAACTTGGAATTAACAAAATAGAAGGGAATGAGGATGTCTAGCCATAAAACCACGTATCCACGCCTTAACTGAAGTCGCCTAATAATTTACAAGTGTTCCATTTCAATGTTGTCTTCATTCACTTTTTTTCTATTATAAAAAGTGAAAGATACTTCTCTCTCTATATATATATAAGGTGCCGTCGTTAGGGGTGAGCAGAACCGAACCGAAAATCCAAAGACCGAAAAAACCGAACCAAACCAAATCAAATTATATTTTGATTTGGTTCGGTCCTAATTTTTAAGCTAGTTTGGTTTTCGGTTCGGTTCGGTTTGGTCCGGTCCAAAACCAAATAAAACCAAACCGAAATATAATATGTACTACTCTTAATTTTAAGGTTTTAAATTAATTAACTAATTATATATAGAAAAGAAAAAACAATTAAACATGTTTTTTCTCTCTCAACTAATTATATATACAAAAGAAAAACTAATTATATGATTATTTTCTTTATATAATTGTTTAATTAATGAATGTATAAGTATTTATAGGTCTCTAGTGCTTTGTTTGGTCCAAACATGAATTAAACCGGACCGGACCGAAATAATTTGGTTCGGTCCAGACCAAACCGAATTATAATTTGGTTTGGTTTGATCCTAAAAAATAGAGGTAATTTGGTTCGGTTTTTGAACCGAACCGGACCATGCTCTCCCCTAGCCGCCGTGGTGGTGCGGACCCTCTAAAATGATCCGGTGGTTTGGAAAAAAAATATATATATATATATTAATTCTGACCTTAAATTTTTATTGGGTTTTATATATTTATACCCGTCATCAATCATTAATCGAGACCTAATTTATCAAATTAAATTATAAAAAATATAATAAAAATTCAAGAACTTCATTTTTATAATCAGAATTTCACATTGTCCGTTCGCACATTTATTAGTAATTATTTTAGATAATCTTAATATTTTATTAGTTAATTTTTACTTATGTTAGACAAATTAAATTCAAAAAGGTTTTATTTCTTTTACACTTTTTAAAAATAATAATTTATTTTTACACCTTTTTTTTTTTAACTGAAACTAGAAGTGTCGTGGGCTGGGCAATCCACTGACAATTAGTGTTCTAAAGGATCTGGTGCAGATCCACATGCCCATGTAAGTGTTTTTTATGGAGACAATGGTTAATTCAGAACGCATCTCAGAAATATGTAAACAGTTTAGTTTTGAGGTCATTTTATCTTGTGTTAGTATCTTAAAAGAGCTAGGCAATTGCTTAGTCTCTTATTTAAATCGTTCAACGAATTCGATCGCTCATCTTTTAGTTAAAGGCGGTCAATTCTCAGTCTGTTCGTGGTGTGTGGGCATGTCCACCACCCTATCTCAATGTTGTTCTTTCTTCTGATTCTAATAATTAAAAAGTATTTTATTTCCAAAAAAAAATTAAATATAAATTTATTCTGCTCCAAACTATCTTCAAAAACTAGGTCAATATAAAAACACATTATAAATATCTCAATACGGATATTAATGTCAATTATATACACAAATATATATATATATATATATATATATATATATATATATATATATATATATATATATATATATATCAATTAAAGTCAATTATATACACAAATATATCCGATTTCTCGATACGAAATTTATCGGATACTTTTTAGATGGATTCTATCCCAATTAAACTCCACTTATATATATACATAGCTAATGATAAAAAGAAGGAAAAGGTTCTCTTGCCTAGGATGCCCATTAATAAGAAGTTCGATCCCACAAAATGTAGTGGAGAAAAATAGTATATGTTTCTTCTTTTAATTTTTATTAGAATATAATTAATATTATTATATATGGGCTAGTTGTATATATTTTAATAATTATTCTAAAAGAAACGAATATATAATAATTAAATGTAATTAATATATGTATATAAAACATACACTTGTCACATGTTGAGACTATAGGTTAAAAATATATATGTATGTATGAAATTATTAATGTTGGTGAATATCCAAATAAGATATATTCAATTGAAGTACCGAGTAGCCGAGTCTTGTCACAAATAAATAGCTACCCTTATACCTTTACCTAAGAGTGGAGATGACAATTAAAAATAATAACAATGATAATAATAATTATATACCTAATTTTGAGGTCTAGTTCTAGGACTAATCATTTAAAAGGGTATTTTTTAAATATAGTTTTAATTCTAGGATCATTTTAAAAATAATACTCTAGAAAAAATTGTTTGTTATTCAATAATTATTGATGTCCTTTATACTGGATTCTGATTTCTAACTGCATTCGGTGATCTGAGATAATAGCAAACAATTAAAGAGGGGTCGGAGTCCGGTAAACCCTCTCTGATGCTTAAATCAGAGATATATTAAGAAGTACGAATAGACTTGAAAGCAATGATTACAAGATTGATTGTATTAATAATAACATATATGAGGCTCTGAAATCAAGGCTATTTATAAATGATTTAATACATTTATATGTGGCAATCCTTTATTGGGGAACCTTTTGGTTAATTTCATTCTGCATTTCATGGTTGATTATGAAAGTTAGGGGTGTGCTTTTGAGGTCCGGAATAATCATTGGTCCACGTGTCCTCTTAACAGGTCCTTGAAGAAAATGTCTTGTATACTAGCTTTTGTAGTCTTCTTTCAATATGGGCTTCTTGGTTTAGGCCCATATCTTGTATTCGGTTACTAGCCTTTAAATGAACATTCGAGTCCATTTATTTGATGTTGTATCAATTATATATTTGAAGTTGAATTTAAAAAATTCCAATTTATTCTTTGGATGTATAAAAGCAATTAATTAATTGTTTTGATTAAATTAGGAACGTAAGGAGTGAAATGGAAGACAGTTTTAGCTCTAATAATGAATCTGAATTGACTTTGTTTAATGTTATGTATGATGAGGTGAAAAAACTTCTTGAAAAATTTCATACAAAAGGAATGGCGGGAGATTCACGAGAACAAAGACACGTCTTAACTTGTGAGATAGGAAAATTAATTAACGAAAGATTTGATGTAGTCGAATGAGAAAAAAAAGTTTAAAAGGACCTCAAAGTTCTAATAAGCCAATGTTGAAAAACACATTCTAAAATTACTCTATATTTTAGATCCTCAGAAAAAGTAAAAAAAAAAAAAAAAGTTTTGTAGAGGAAACTCCACTATAAATAGATGATAGAATATTTAATGAACTTTTAACTACGAAAAGAAAAATGTACAAACCTAATTACCAATATAGGATGAAATTTGGAGTTTATACATAGAGATTATCTTTTGCGGCTTGTAATTACCCTTACAAATTTTCTAAATTTACATTTTAAGGAAGGCCTTGGATATATGAATGGTTACTATGATAAGGTTTACAATTCAATATGTATTAGTGGTAAAAGGGGCATTATCGATGCACTTTCGGGGCTATTTGTGATGCACTTTTAACGTTGCAATAGCCTGCGACACTAATGTTGAGTGACGTGCGAATGAAAGGCACATAAAAAATGACAAGGTCATTTGCGATATGTGAAGGAAAGGCATGTCTCAAATGACCTCGTCCAGGAGATGCAAATGCCTTGTCATTTGTGACGTGCTACCTTTTGCACATATCACAAATGAGAAGGTCATTTTGTGTCTCTATAAGGCATCATAAATGACAATGCATTAATAAAAAGTTCCAAAAAAAATATATGGAAATACCAGTCTAGATTTTCTAAAATTCACATAAAATTCTGGAATTCACAAATTTCTAGATTACATTATAGAAACGAGGTCTAACCAGATTAAGAGAGACAACACATTACTGAAACATAGTTATAGTAGTAGAAAAAATAGTATGAACAATATATGATTGGTTGATCAGAAAATGCTATATCTTAATATATCAAAATTAAACTTATGATATTTCGCACGTTCTATCAAAAATTCGATAGGATCTCCCATGTAAAACGGACACCTAAGGGAGCGAGCACTCATAACAAGGCAAGAAAGCAAGCCACTGTTGATGAACTAGTAAAAGTGAATGATCAAGAACTCAGGCCAAGAATTGAACCCTATCTCGCTCAGTAAGAATACAAGCCCGAAAGGTTGGCCTTGCTTAAAAAAATACACTTCCATATGTTCAACACGACCACAAAATAAAGGAGGGAATTGAATCACTTCTATATATTCAACACAATAATAACAAAAAATGGAGGAATTCAATTATACTTAATATCGAGATTTAGTACTTCTAGCAATTTTCTCCAATTCATCAAAACATACTGCATTTTCAAATGAGAGATTTTGAATCACTTAATGTATCATCAATATTTGCTTTAAAACAATATACTATATACGGATTTTGCTTAGAAAATATTCTGCTACTAAATCTCAGATCTCCTTCTCTAAATAAAATGTTCTTGATTGTGGAAAATTCTGTAGTGAAAAGTATCAAAATTTCAAGAATGCATTAACCAACTTAAGGATTTAGTTAAATTAGAATAACAACTTCATCAATACTTACCTTTGCTAGATTCATACTCTGATGGTGAGTTTTCACTATTTCGAACATATAACGCATTACAAGTTTGTCATACTAGCGCACTACGTGTTTTGGAGTTTTAAAAATAAATTAATTCATCTACGAGTAAATTAACATATAAATTTAGCTAAAAAATCAAAATTATACGTGTTCAGTACTCCATGACAAGGTATGTTGGCTTTTAAGACGTCCTCTTTTCATTTGATAAATTTTAAAAACCTTACACAAAGGAGTAAATAAACAATATATACATGTTTAAAATACTATACACAAATAAATGCAAACTAAATAATTAATATATTCTCATGCACACATTTTTTTTTAACATGCAGGTATCTTCTCATACTTCATACCCATGGGGCATATAAGTTTATTTGCCTCTAGGAAAAGATCAGAAGTTCGTCCTTTAGGAAGCATTTTTTAGAAAGTTTCCAAGAACTACATAAACCTCTTGTTCGTCCAACTATTGCTCGCCTTTAAGTTGAATAATTTGAGGACGGCTGGGAGTTTAATGAAGTTTTTATAAACTTGATATAATATTTTCTCGGGGTTTGGCATTATTCTCATGAATCATGTTGGTGAGTTCCTAGTTCGAGGTAATTGTCTACTCCAGTCAGCATCGGACCCCCTATTAGCGGAAAGCATAGGATGTTGAGAAGTGTTAAGTTGGTTGAAAGATTCAGGTTTCTCTAATTTTCAATTGGAATTGGATTCACAACTCATAGTCATTGCTCTCAATAGATCTTCTGAGTTGGTTTTCCTTTTTGACATTCTGGTAGATGACTATAAAGCTCTATTAAGAGAGCTAGCTATTTCTTCAATGCTATTTTCTAAGAGGCATGCGAATTGGGTAGCTCATTTGTTAACTAGAGCGGCTAATTTTGAGTCTGGCCGTGGGGTGTGGGTGTCTGTACCTCCCCCATTTTATTTTTAATGCTTTAAGATCTGATATTGAATGAACTTCCATTTTCGTAAAAAAAAAATATAGATAAATTACGGGTTTTGCTAAATACCACCCCTAAATTACTTATTACCGGCCCTTCTTGGACATTTCCGCCCTTTTCATTTTTTCTATCCAAAAACTCAAAATCCTCTCTCTCCCGAGCAAGAAATTGGAATTTTATGAAAATGGATTCGAGCATTCCGGAAGTGGACGAATTCGAACACGAGGTAATGTTACGATCCTACAACCAACAAAATTTGCATATTTAATTTGTTTTATATGAATTTACACTAAACGGATGGTATACCCGCCCGTCCCACGGGCCGAACGGATGAACTACCTGTTCGGTCGTAGGGTAAAACGGGTGTGCCATCCTGTTTGTCCCGTGGGATGTACGAGATTTCCACCTGTTTGAACCCAGGGACAAACGTGGTGGCGCACCCGTTTTCTCCAGGGACAGACGGGTACCGTACCCGTTCTGACCTAGGGTCAAACGGGTATGGTCAGACGGGTGTCTTGCCCGCCCCCCTTAAAATGGGACCGAAACCCACTAAAACGTTACATTTGTAATTTTTAACGGCTTTTTTAACAATTGTTATGCATTTCTTATATATTCAGGAACCGCTAGAAGATTGTTATACCGACGGGATTGATTACAGTCGTCGTTTCATAACGGACACCGTTTTCCCTTCATGTTCTCATGCTGTTGAATGGTCAAAAAATGTTGCTATTCAGAATGGGTTTGAGCTAATAATATCTTCGCACAAACATGGGGGAAAGCAGAAGCTGTTGAGATGTTCACGGGGTGAACGTTATAGAGGAGTTGTGAAAATTCTTGAAGAGACTTTAAGAAGAAGAAGTAAAACTAAATCGTGTCGTTGTAAATTTCAGATTAAAGCCTTTCTGGTTGGGGGATACAGACTAAGGTTGGGTCCATTGGTATGCACAATCATACATTACGTGTTTATGCAGAGGGAAGTCGATAGATGAGCGGACTGAGTACCGCATCTAAAATAATTGTGTGTGATATGAGTTCGGCTCAAGCAAAGCCGTGTGCTATATTGGCAGTAGTTAAAGAAAAGAATCCAACAGACAACCCGACAATTAAACACGTGTACAATTACATGGATATGTTGAGGAAGGATGGGTTCGAAGGTAGAGACCTGGCTAGTCAATTCCTCCATGTTGCTGTTGAGAACATGTAAGTTAATTGGACCCTTAGTGATCCCGAGTCTGGTGTGATAACGCATGTGTTTATATCGTTTCCTCCACGTGTTTTGGAGTTTTAAAGATAAATGAATTCATCTACGAGTAAATTAACATATAAATTTAGCTGAAAAATCAAAATTATACATGTTCAGTACTCCATGACAAGGTATGTTAGCTTTTAAGACGTCGCCTTTTCATTTGATAAATTTTAAAAGTCCTGCACAAAGGAGTAAATAAACACTATATACATGTTTAAAATATTGTACACAAATAAATGCAAAATCAATAATTAATATATTCTCATACACACAATTTTTTAACATGCATGTATCTTCTCATACTTCATATCCATGGGGCACATAAGTTTATTTGCCTCTTAGGAAAAGATCAAAAGTTCGTCCTTTAGGAAGCATTTTGACAAAGTTTCCAAGAACTATATAAACCTCTTGTTCGTCCAACTTTTGCTCGCCTTTAAGTTGAATAATTTGAGGATGACTGGGAGTTTAACGAAGTTTTTATAATCTTGATATAATAGTTTCTCGGGGCTTGCCATTATCTCGTGAATCATGTTGGTGAGTTCCTAGTTCGAGGTAATTGTATACTCCAGTTAGCATCGGACCCCTATTAACGGAAAGCATAGGATGTCGAGAAGCGTTAAGCTGGCTAAAAGATTCGAGTTTCTCTAATGTTCAATTGGAATTGGATTCACAACTCTTAGTCATTGCTCTCAATAGATCTTCTGAGTTGGTTTCCCTTTTTTGACATTCTGGTATGCGAATTGGGTAGCTCATTTGTTAATTAGAGCGGCTGATTCTGAGTCTGGCCGCGGGGTGTGGGCGTCTATACCTCCCCCATTTTATTTTTAATGCTTTAAGATCTGATATTGAATGAACTTCCATTTTCGTAAAAAAAAATATAGATAAATTACTGTATAATTTTTGTCTCATATCACATTTTGGTGTATTAACCTTAAATTTTGCATACTAAAATACATGACGTTATGAGTGACCTCTCACTATGGTGTACAACAAGTAAAAATGACATATATATCAACATTGGTCAAACTGCCACATCATCAATTTTCATCTCATCCATTAACAAAACCGGAGCCCAATGCTTGTATAATTACTAATTTGCCCCTAATAGTTTCCCTCCTAATTAAAAAAATCAATTTCCTATAAACATATAGCAACTCTCTCTGTTCCATTTTCAAAAACTGAAACTCTCTCATCTAACTACATCTCTCTCTAACTCTCATTTTCTCGCGTTCTTTCTTTTCTCCCTCTCTAATTCCCGCTTTCTCACCGTGGGAGGTCATCCATAAAGTCATTTATTTTAGTGTGAAAAAAATGAAGGTTGTAAACCAAAATGTGATATAAGGTAGAGGTTATATACCGCGTATATAATTTACCCGGAAATATATATAGAAATTATTAGAGGTGCACATGGTCCGTTAACCAGTCCATTAAGGTTAATTCGGTCGGTTAACCATTTGATTGATTATTTAAAAACACTAACCATATACCAGTCCATTACTTTCGGTCCACCACTAATCGATTAACCAATTATTTCGTCTGGTTAATCTTTTATTTCGGTTTCTAACTATTAGTAAATAAAAATAATAAAAAGAGTTTTAATTTTTATTGTGAGTGGGACATTGGTCAATAGCGAGTTGAAGGGATTAGCAACGGAGAGAGAGATGTGTGTGCATTGTTTTTGTATGGACTACAGACTAAAGAGTGAAGGAGGTGAAGAAGGAGGCGGAATTTTTTGGAAAGGATGAACTAAGTAAAAATATGATTTAAAATAAAGAAATGAAAATATATTACATGGATGTGGATTGTATAAATAAAAAGTAGTATTTATTATTATTTATCAGGATAATTTGGATATTCAACTTATATTTTAATTCATATAAATAAATTTTAATATAAATTTAATTATTCTTGTTTCTATTTAGTCAATAAATATCATGTCTTCCCAGAACCAAGAGTGAAAAGAAAAGCAAAATTGTTTCTCCTTTATAGTAAGATTTTATAATTTGTTTTATACACAAAACGAAAAATATATAGGGTATTGTATATATCTTATTTTTAAAAAACATAGTATATATTTAGATAACTACGTAATTAGATAAGTGTAACTAAGTAGGTAACTAATTTTTTTGATTAAAAGCGGTGTGGTTGAACAGGAGCCCAAGACATCCCAGCTATGCTGGCACCCCTCGAACCACCCGGACAGAAACCCGAAAGAATAAATATAAGAATAAAGAATAAAAGAATACAAAATCATCCGACCAAGGAGGCTTAAATAAACTGAAAAGAATCTAGCCCTAAAGAATCTATTAACACAGTACTATTACAAAATTGAGGAATAGAGTCACACCACATGTCCGAAGAGCAGAGTCTGGCATGGTTAGCTAAAAGGTTAGCGGCGCGATTACCTTCAAGAAAAGAATGGGACGCCACAAACTGTATACTCGAGATGAACCCCTGGCATTTTATCCAATCAACCTGGAAAGGCCAAGGCATCACTTGCAAAGGATTCTTGAACAGGGAAATAACGTATGATGAATCGCTTTCTAACCAGATTGCATTCCAACCGCAAGCACCTGCATGATTAAGAGCAGCGATTGCCTCGCGCAACTCTGCCAAATGAACCATACGATAAGCAGACGGTGCAGCGAAACAGCCGAGGACCTGCCCAACGTTATTCCTAAAAACCCCTCCGTAACCCGTCGATGAACTGGTGACCAAGGCATCACAGTTTACTTTAATCCAACCAATCAGAGGGGGACGCCAGCTGACCGGGATGATTTTCGGAGCTCTAGCATATCACGGCAGCAAGTTGAGGTTGCACAGAACCGCAAGCTCCGCAGCCGAATTCCAAACGTGCCCAAGGTCGAAGTGGTCCGCCTTACTGATATGCAACCAAAGTGTTGTGCATTTTGGTGGGAGTATCATTAAACACACAGTCATTGCGTAAAGTCCAGATTATTCGACATAAATGAACAACAGCACTCGTCCATAAAATCCGAACCTGAGAACTGAATTTTTGAACCGCAACCCATTTAATACGCTCCTCAAACGAACCATTGTCGAGTAGATGTCTCCCAAAAAGCGAAGAAATGCTTCTCCACAATTCCTTGGCAAACTTGCATTCCATCAGGATATGATTAAGGGTCTCAGACTTCTCCTCATAAAAACAACAACAGGAGACCAAAATCAGACCCCGCTTCCGTAACATATCATGAGTCGGGAGATAACCCCACCAAGCACGCCAAGTGCAAAAAGAATGAGCCGATGGAATGAAATTATTCCAAATGAACTTAAATATCGGATCCGCAGGCAACTCCGTACCCAGCCATCTATAGAATAAGTTAGAATTGAAAATACCTTTATCACCCGGCTTCCAAACGCATAGATCCGTATCACTGCATCACGAAGTTTCGCCAATCGATGCTAAGATATCATCTGGAAGATGGGGAAGATTCTCTTAATTATTACCAATAAGGAAATCATCTACCCCATCCCGTAAATCACGTTGCAAGGTGGTCGGCAAACCTATCCTGTCAGCAATCGGCGGGGTCAGCCATTCCGCAGACCAAAAATTAAGGCTCGAAACTTCCCCAATGAACCACATACTGTGCCACTATAACAGCTTATAAGTTGCTCTAATTGAGAGCCAAACCGACGACATAGCCACGTTAACTTTTGGGAGACCCGCATCATAAAGGAAGCGGAGAAGATCCATCCATGGCGAGGTTCCAGCAACCAAATTCCAAGCCAATTTCCCAAGCAAGGCCGTATTAAACCGATCCAAATCCTTAATACCGAGCCCGCCTAATTTCACTGGTCTCTGACAGATCGACCAAGGTACCACAACAAGCTTCCTTGCGAAAATATTACCATTCCAAACAAAATTTCGAATTTGAGAGGAAAGCTTTTTCAAGAGCCCAGCTGGCCATTTATAAATAGAGAAGGAGTGAGAAAGCGAACCAGTTATAACCGAATTAACCAAAGTGAGCCTACCCGCCATTGAGAGAGAAGCCCCCATCCATCTCTCAAATTTTGCTGAAATCTGATCACAAAAAGCCTCAAGATGCCAGCGTCTAGGAGCACCACGGAATAAGGGAACCCCGAGGTACCTGAACGGGAACTAAGTAGGTAACTAATTACTAATTAGTATAGTTGGATAATGTATAATTACATATATAAATATCAATAAATATATTTTTATATTTTTCTAATATTTAATTGATATTCGATTGGTTTCGGTTAACCACGGTTTTTGGAATATCGAAACCGCAACCGTAACCATTAACCAATATTTTTAAAACTAATAAAAACCGTACACTAGTCCATCGATATCGGTTAACCTTATTTTCGGTTCGGTTTTCAATTTGATTTTTGGAATTTGGCAGGACTTAACCCAACACCTTACGACACGAGCTGATGATAGCCATGCACCACCTGTGTGCGCGTTCCTGAAGGCACCCCTCTCTTTCAAGAGGATTCGCGGCATGCCAAGTCCTGATAAGGTTCTTAACGCGTTAGCTACATCACTGCACGGGTCGATACACACAGTGCCGTGCATCCATCGTTTACGGCTAGGACTACTAGGGTATTTCACCTTATACGGCTCCTCGTTCAATTCTTTCGAAGTCATTGGATCTATAAAATCTGGAATACTATAAAATCAGTGAAGAATTCCATTAAGAATCTCTTGAGAGAGAAAGGTGAAAAAGGCAATCTATATATAATAGCTTGGATAGAGAGTGAAGAAGAACAAAATGCAAAACAACACATTGTAGACACCGAGTCGGAGGACCTATGACGAAAACCTGTAACAAGACAGTTGAAGCGGTTGGTTCCGGGAGTTTTAAAGCAAAAAAAATATAATAAAAAACGAGAGGTCAGTAAGAGTTGCGGTCGTCGAGTGGACGGCTCGCGAGAGCTCAGCGACATGGTGCGAGCGCCTAGCGACAGTCGGCGCGCGCCCAACGACAGTTGGATGCGCGTCCGACAGCGCGGGGCGCACGCCCGACGGCCACTGGGCGCGCACGCCCGACAACCGTTGGGCAAGCGCCCAACGACGTGGGGCGAACGCCCAACATCGTTGGGCGGACGCCCAACGGTCGTTGGGCGAACGCCCAACGTAAGCTGGGCGCGCGCCCAACATATGTTGGGCGTTCGCCCAACTGGTTTTGGGCGTCCGCCCAACATTTTGGGCGTAGGCCCAAAACATTTTGGGCGTAGCCCGACGCCCGTCGGGCTACGCCCAATTTTTTTTGGGATCCGTGCCTATAAAAGGCACGGATCCCCATGCATTAGAGAGGAGGATTTTTGGGAGAGCTTCTCACTCTAAAACATTTTTTAGAGAGAGAAGGTTATTTTTTGGGAAAAAACATTTTTTTTTTCTAAAAATTCCGAATTTCCTAAAAGTTAAAATTTTACCAAAAACACAAAAAAACATTGGAAAATCACGATTCGTGGAATCAACCGACTTCAACTGTCAATACCGAACTGGAGGTATTATCCGAGGACTAGACTCGTGTTATTTATTTTATTTATTTATTTTTATTTTTTAGTCTTTATTTTATTTATTTATTTGTCACGTTTATTTATTCTCCCGTATTTATTTAATTCTCGTCCCGTATTAAATAAATGTTCATTTTGGTTTTGAAATAAAAACCTCGTTTTAATATCCCAATACGAACCGTGATCCGATTCAAAGGTAGTTCGGGATTAAAAAACATTGTAATTATAAGTTTTTGAAAATATTTCTAAATAACGTTTTGAAATAAAACATCATTTTAGGAATCTCCGTTATAGACTATGATCCAATTCGGGGACCCAAAACGATAGAATAGATCTAATCTAAAGCTTTTGAATAAATCTGGAAACTGTTGGACTAATTCTATAATCTTCTGTTTTCTCTCACTAAAGGCTGTTTACCGACGGATTTTCCGTCGGTAAAGTTGCTGAAATATAAAAAATGCTGTTTTGATCCCTCTTTCTCAACTTTTAGACTTTTGATCCTTGTATATATATGTGTATAATTATGTAATGTATTTATGAAAATTATTTTGGGTTATATAACTATTAATTACATATTATTTATCTATCTACTTTATATTTTAAACTTAATTTACATCAATTTAGTTTTGTAAAGTAACATATTTGTACATATATATAGTTTTTGGTTTATTTGAGTTATATTAGCCATTATTTAGGGTGGGGTTATTTTCTATATATTTATTATGTAAAACTATTTTGGGATGAATTTAACTTTCTTATTTATGGATTTTATTCTCTATTTTTACATTGTTTCTTAAATCAAAATCAAAGTGTATTTTAATTAGTATTATCTCTATTTTCACTTATATATATGTACTATTATTTTTTCTTACCATATATTTAACCTACATATATTATTACTATTTTTACCATTTTTATATATATGTATATTTATTCTCATTTTAGGTTTTCTATATGTATATATTCTATAAATATATTTGGGTTGATTTAGACTAAATTTCTTAATTGTTGTGATTAGAGGTTAATTGAGTGAAAAAAGGGAAAACAAACCACAAAAAGAGAGTTTAGTTTGCTTATTTAAACTAAAAGTTTTTCTAGATATTCATTAAGAGTAAATAAAAGGCTTTTTCTATCATTTCAAACCACTTCCTAAACATCACGTTTTAAAACCTTAATTCGTTCCAACGACGGATTAAGCGAACCTTGTAATTAAAATCGTTTCTTTTCATTGTAAATAATGAAGTTTTGAATCATCTTCCTAACTAAACAGTTTTGTACAAAATGAATGGACTTGTATGCTTAATCACGTTTTTGGTTAAAACTTCTTGTTCAAACGCTCGAGTCGTTCCAACGGCGATTCGAGTCGATGTCATGTAAATTAACGGGGTTTTGAAACGTACCTAAATCGTTCCAACGGCGATTAAGGTACGAACCATGTAAATAAACTCGTTTTTTGAGGAGTGAGATTAGCTTAGAGTTAGTGTATAGTCTAAAGCATAAAATCATACTGTGAATAAATCAATTCTCTCTTCTCCCCCTCTCTCTCCTGTATACTTTAAATTTATGCAAAATGGGTGATTCTTTACTAAAATGGCTTCGAATAACATGCTCAAAAAGGTTTTCAAAGCGAGAAAGAAAAGGTTTCAAATGAATTTTAAACCTAAAGAAATATACGATTAGTCCGTTATCGCCTAACACGCTGAGTAGGAGGCCGGTGGTTCATAACCGGGCGATGTCGGGGTGCCTAGTAGCCTTTCTCCAGAAAGGAGCTAGCCTTCTCGGCTCGTACCTAAGTTTCCCGAACCCTCACCGATCTCCCGCAAGGGATCGGTGTTCATTTTCCCATTCGTGGGTGGCGACTCTTCCATACTCCGAGCTCCGGTCCTGCCGAGCAGCTTGATTCCACGATTGGTTGCTTTCAGCGCCAATCACCGCTTATGTCGCCATGAGGTGTCCACCCCCCGGTCCGCCCGGGCGAGGCCATTCGGCACCTTGTCTAACAAGTGGCGACTCTGCTGGGGAAGCGAGAAATTTGATTCCGGAAGGCATGTATTAAGCCCTTAACGGGGACGGATTGTATTATTTCTTTTCGTATGCATTCATAAGCATTATTACAAACCTTTTGGGTAATTTCCGCGAAACCTCTAGCGAGAGTCCATTCGTCGCTCGAAAGAGGCTAGTGTAAGTTCCCCCTTACAGTAAGGCGCCAAAGGGTCCCCATCCATTCGTTAGGGGCGAATTTGTGCGGTCCTGTGAGGTCCCGCGATCAGCCGTGTCAGCATATAGTAGCCTTAGAAGTTGCCATAGGATTACCCGTTACTATTTTTGATGTGATGAATGAATCAGTTCGTGTTTTCAAATTGCCATAATACGTGTCTAATCCTAAAATATGTAAAGAAAATGAAACGATACGTTAATATATACTCTTAAACCGATATACAAACTACCCCAAAACATCGAAGCGATTCGAACTAAAGACGACTTAGTCATATCGTATGAATGAACTTGTGCGACCCGCCTGGTCCCTTTCTGTGTCCCGAAGAAGGCACATGTTCAGGAAATGCGTTGTGACGTAAGCACGTATTAGTTCAAGTCGGTTTGATATTAAGGATAGTTATAGCTCGATTCAAAAGACTATATTAACGATAGCCTTTATTCACATTCTTTAAATACGTTGGGATAAAGCGAAATTATGACGAAACGAAAATGAAGAACATTTCTGTTTTGAATGACCCCGTTGTAACGTAAAGAGTTTTGCAAACATGGCCCATCCCTTCCGAATAAAAGACGAGCTCTTACGTTATGCCTTGCGTTGTTCTAAAGAGAAATGGACGTATCCGCAAAAAGTGACTAAGAAAATAAAAGAAAAGCAAAATTAAACAAACGACCAAAATCATTCTGTATCTACGATATATATCCATCCCGAGAGTAGTTAAAGAAAATGAACCAATGCCGTTAAATACGTGCCTCGAGCTGGTATGTACGCCGTTTAAAATCATAAAGCCGAATTAAGCTAAACCGTATAATTGCGCCATATGGACGAGACTGTGGGTTTGACTAATGGCTCGATCATTTCGACCGTTACCAAAACTACAAGAAATATGGCCCGATCTGCGTGTTTGCTTAACTCGTGCCTAAATGAAAAAGAACGGTAATATCCCTGCTTCGAATAAGCATGCGATTCAACGAAACGTTAACTTTCTATAACCATGCTAGAATGATATATCCCGTAAATTGGAAGAAATAAAGAATTGTTGCTAGCCGAAAGATTACCGTGCGCTCAAATAAGACTCGCTGTCTTCTCATGTAGCCAAAACGAGCAAACAGATTCTTGACGTTAAAAACAAACACGTTACGCGATGAGTCCGTTCCTTAAAATAAAAAGTGCTTTCATCACTAAATAAACACGTGGTTACGTCTCTCGATAGATCCAAAAAGATCCCATTGTAATCCAAAAATCGAGACACGAACCCACGCGAATAAAAAGGAACGAGTCATTGTCAATAACGAACGATTGAACCAGAAGAATAACTCGTACCACGTCTAAATCCGAGATACGCTCAAAAGGGAATCAAAACCCGAACTAATGCATCTCGCGAAATGACAAAAGACGAGTTATTCAGAAGAACAATCCATTTGGTCGATATCTTAGTCACTGGATGTGGATACGTCAAAACGAACTGTATTGTCTGATGGATGCTTTACTGTTCCGCAATAATCAACGACATCACGCGTCCCCTGGACCGCAATGTGAGCCCCAAACCAAAATCCTAGGAAAGAGACTTGGACCGTCGAGTGTGTGGAGGAATAAGGGTGGAAGAGAGATGTTGTGATACGTGTAATTAGACTGACGTTTGTTCTTCTTATCTTATATATCCGTAAATAAATAAACGCACACACCACGAACCATGCATATAAAATCATGCATACATTCTAATGGATGACCGTTCGCGTAGACTTCATCATTAAGCGGTTGTGGTTTCACGAGAGTAACCGGCTAGTCAGGAAGTTTGATCAGCTACAGATTGACAGTTCCGAATTGGCAGTTGTGGCTTCTGAATCACCTTCGTCCGAGTATACTCAGTCTTCTGCCAGTATGTCTACGACCGACGAAAAAGTGGCCGAATTAGAAAATTCTGTAAACAACATTAATGATCAGTTGGCCGTAATTTTGGCCCAGCTAGCTGAGCTGGCATTGAAGGATAATAAGAGTGGTAGTAAGCGCGCTGAGAATGAAGTAAACACTGGCCCCCGCTTTGGGAACGAGGATGACTATCAGGATTATATCCAGAAACAGCTTGAGAAAGAGAAGGCTAAGGAAGAGGAGTGGAAGCAGCACATCACTCAAGAGGTGCAGGATCTGTGTGGGGGAAGTTCTGGGAGTCAAGACTTTTATAATTTGAAGAACTGCTTGTCGGCAACTGCTTTGCCCTTGAAATTCCGGCTCCCGGACATGAAGAAGTTCGATGGAACCGGGGATCCCACAGCTCACATGAATCAGTATGTTGCAGTAATGAAGCACACGATCCTAACTGAGGATCAAGTCCTAGGACTATTCAATACCTATCTAGAGGGAGCTGCCCTCGTATGGTTTCATGCGTTGCCGCTGGTGACGAAAAGAGATTGGAAGGAGTTGGCAAAGTCATTCATCGCCCAATATAGTTTCAACACTATGCTTGAGGTTACTTTGAAGGAGCTGGAGAGTACTAAGCAACAAACTGGTGAGTCTTTTTCCGATTTTGTGAGGAGATGGAGAGCCAAGGCGGCAGTTATGAAGAAGAAGCCGCTTGAGCAGGATCAGATCCGAATAGTAATTGGCAACACATTGCCGTATATTAAGAGTGAGCTGCGGTATATGCCTTTTACAGATTTCAATCAGATGTATAGCTGCGCCTTGACAGTTGAGGGGGACGGAGAGCCGAAGAAAGCTTATACCAAGTGGACAAAGTCTGGATATAGTGCCGGAGGGCCAAGCGCGAGTACAGAATCGGCCGCAGTGAAAGTGCTTGATCTTAATGCTATCGAGAAGAGGCAGTTCGCCAAGTTTGATCAGACCTACGTAAAAGTTTTCGAACGATTACAGAAAAAGGGGTTGTTGAAAGCCCTCACTCCTTATAACAAGGCACCGCCTGCTCCGCAGATACAAGCTAGGGGATACTGCGAGTTCCACAGTAATTATGGGCACACTATTAAGAACTGCGAGAGACTGAAACACGAGATTCAGGATTTGATTGAGGAAAAGAAGATAGCTGATCCTTCGTCAGCGAACCCTTCCACTAGGCGTAATCCATTGCCTAACCATAGGGTAAGCATGATCGGGTCTGGGCTCGGAGCAAGATTAGTCATGGAATCCTTCGAGGAAAATGAAGAGGAGTTGTTGGACTCCGATGAGAAGAGTAATGTTGGAAATGGTTTATATGTGTCCTTCCTTGGCAAGGAGCAAAAGGGTGAACCGATGGATGAAGGGTTAGACGGTGGAGCACCGTATAATGAAGATAGTGCTGAAGAGACCGGGGAAGGGTCGTCTCGAACTATTGTGCCAGAGTTGAGTCTATTCAGTGGAGGAGAGAATCCCGATGTGCACTTGCGTGAGTATATGCATGATATGTTTGTTGAATCCTTCGGGGTGGACGAGATTGCTCAGTGGTTCCACCATTCATTAATTAGCGAGCCTTTGGGATGGTTCCACTCGTTGCCTGACTCCTGCAAGCATGATTGGGAACAGTTGTCCGATTTATTCCTAGAGAAGTACAAGAAAGCTAAAGATAAGACTGCGGAGTGTTTTGCGCTCCAAATTGGACCTATTAAGCGTCCGTTGCCAGCTGTCAGTAAATACAATGGCAACAAAGATCCAATGGAGCACCTTCACTTCTACTTGTCAGCCATGGGGCCGTTGGGTTTTAAAGAAGAAGAGATCACGAGTTTGTTTTGTAATTCGCTGATGGGTGAGCCGTTGATGTGGTATATGTCGCTCCCGATGCATGTCAAGAGCGATTGGGCAGCAATGATGAAGAGGTTTATCAAAGAGTATACAGTATGGATGCTTGCGGAACAAACCCCGGACTCACCCTCTTATGAAACACCTGAAGCGGTGTTAGCAATGCCTAGGTATGGTGGATATCGGGATCCTATTGAGCATGCGAAGTTATTCCGCAACCATATGTATGACGCTGGGTTCCCTCAATGTGAATTACATGAACATTTCCCGGAAACTCTCATGGGAGAAGCCTTGTTGTGGCACCAAGGCCTATCAGAGGAAGAAATGGGTCATTGGATAACGCTTAGGGATGCGTTTGTGTCGAGGTATGAGATGTATGTTCCATTGACGGGATCCTTGGAAGATCTGGATAGGATCAGGCAATTCCCAGAGGAACCGTTTGTGGATTACGCTAGGAGGTGGAGGTATCGCTACGAGCAGTGTCACGAAACGATGAGTGACAAGGTGCAGCTCATGTGCATACAGAGAGGCGCTATTCCGATGGCGGCAAGAAGGATGAGCAGAGTGTCCCTCAGGGATTATGAGGAGTTGATAGGCTGGGCCATGTATGGATCGGCGGATTCCTTTTATTTGAACTCAAACGTCCCTCATGTAATGGATCTGATGGTTGTGGACATTTGGGAGAGTTCCTCGGAGGAGGAAGATGCCGATCGGAGAATTCCTATCAATATCTGGGATGAATCTGATGACGAGCCGGAGATCGCCGTCATGACAAGATTAGGTCGGGTGGCCGAAGGGAAGGCACCCATGGTTGAGACAGAAATAGGGGAAGGATTGGCTCCCAAGCCAGATGACCAGGTCCTCGAGCAGTTGAAGAAAACACAAGCTAAGTCTACGGTGTGGGAAGTCCTATGTTATTCCAAGTACCACCGTGAGAATCTGATGAAGGAGCTGCAGAATTTGGTCATTTCTACCGATACTGAGCCGGCAGCGTTAGTAGGGGCGATTATGGCCCGGAAGAAGACTAAAATCACTTTCATCGATGAAGATCTCCCAGAAGAGGGGAAGGCTCACAACAAGCCTTTATACATCTGAGCTGAAATTAATGGGAAGAAAACCAGCTGTGTAATGGTTGATGATGGATCGGCCATTAATGTTTGCCCGCTGAAACTCTTGTCCAAATTGGGAGTGGAAAGAGGAGACTTGACTGCCTCGGAAACCGTGATCAGAGCCTACGACGATAGCCGCAGGCACATTGAAGGAGTCTTTAAGGCCAAGCTGAAGGTGGGGCCGCACGAGGAAGAAACAGAGTTCACTGTGCTGGATATACCGGTGACTTTTGCCGTGTTGTTGGGACGCCCATGGTTCCATAAGCTAGGAGGGGTGCCCTCCACGCTCCACCAAATGATCAAATTCCCCTTCGGGGAGGAGATAGTGACGATCAAAGCTGAGAAATTGAGTTCAATGGCGGCGTTGGGAATTGAGCCTCAGCTTTTCTCCGGATTCCAAGTTTTTGGGATCTACGAGTCTAGCATGACCGCCGATGTGGTGAAGATGATGAAAGGGGATTTCATCCCCGGTATGGGCTTGGGAGCACACCATCAAGGGTTGCCAGAATTTCCGGACTTCAAAAGTCAGAAAACCCGGAGGGGTTTGGGATATGAGCTGGGAGGTCCGTCCAACAC
Source organism: Euphorbia lathyris (assembly GCF_963576675.1). NCBI lineage: Eukaryota > Viridiplantae > Streptophyta > Magnoliopsida > Malpighiales > Euphorbiaceae > Euphorbia > Euphorbia lathyris. The sequence continues at coordinate 5,812,817 of NC_088911.1, forward strand.
AGGTGGTGAGGGACAGGTAGGCCTAAAGAAGTATTTTGTGAATGAAGGGCACGGGAAGGTTTATTCTGGGACTCCCGAGTCATGGACTAGCGCCGAAGGAAAGATTCTGCCAGGTTTTGAGATCTTCAATGATGTCACCAGCTGGGGCAAAGGAGAGGCAAGCTGCTTCGTCGAGGAGATCATGATGTTAGACCTGAATGCCGAGGAGCAGGTCATCACTATTGAAGCAACTGTGGGAGCGGTGGACGAGCCCGGTACCTCCAAGGCTTATGAGAAACCTGAGAACCCCGATGATGAAAATTGTATTACTGCTTTATTTGAATCCGATGATGTACTCGCCAACACTATCAATGAAATGAATTCTGATTTTGCTTACTTGCTTGATGTTGATTCTGATCATTCCATGCATTCTCATTCATATAACATGCCTACATTTGAAATTAATACAATAGAAATGTCAACTTTCAATCTTGGCACGGATGAAAATCCTAAACTTATACAAATTGCTCAAGAATTAACTACTGAAGAGAGGAAAGAATTTGAGAGAATAATTAAAAAATACGAAATAGTGTTTGCTTGGACATACGAAGACATGCCAGGAATCGATCAATCAATCGTAACTCACCGTATTCCAACATACCCCGATGCTAAGCCCGTGAAACAGAAACTCCGACGCATGAGGCCGGAATGGGCAGATAAGATCAGAGAGGAAGTGAAGAAACAGTTAGAAGCAGGGTTCATCGAAGTAATTGACTATCCCCCTTGGGTCGCAAATGTAGTGCCAATCGCGAAGAAGGACGGTAAAGTGAGAATGTGCGTCGATTATAGAGATCTCAATAAGGCTTGCCCCAAAGATGAATTCGCATTGCCTCACATCGACGTATTAATCGACAGTGCAGCATCGAGCGTCTTGCACACGAATGTTGACGGCTTCATGGGCTACATGCAAGTTCAGATGGCAGAAAAGCACAAGGCAAAGACCTCGTTCACAACTGAGTGGGGAACGTACTGCTATAGGGTAATGCCGTTTGGTTTGAAAAATGCCGGGGCAACTTATCAACGGATGGCTACAGCACTGTTCCATGATATGATACACAAAGAGGTGGAAGTTTATGTGGACGATATGATGGTCAAGTCGGAGACGAGAGAGGGGCATTTCGCTGCACTTGAGAAGTTTTTGGCCCGAATTGCAGAATTCAAGCTAAGGTTGAACCCGAAAAAGTGCTTCTTTGGCGTTTCATCGAGGAAGATCTTAGGCTATGTGATCAGTAACAAGGGGATTGAGGTGGATCCCGACAAAGTAAAGGCCATACAGGAAATGCCAGCACCCAAGAATGAGAAAGAAGTGAGAGGATTTCTGGGGCAGGTTCAGTATATCAGTCGGTTCATAGCATGACTCACTGCGATCTGCGAGCCGATCTTTAAGCTGCTACGGAAAGATCAACCAACGGTTTGGAATGACAAGTGCCAGCAAGCATTGGAGAGTGTCCGGAACTATTTGTCTAATCCACCGGTTCTGAGACCGCCTAAACTTGGAAAACCGCTTCTCCTCTATGTAGCGATCGAGGAGCGATCTATCGGGGCAATGCTGGCCCAGGAAGGGGACACCGGTGTGGAGCACGCGGTGTATTATCTAAGTAAGAAGTTCATAGAATACGAGCTTAAGTATAACATGATCGAAAAGACGTGTGTGGCAGTAGTATGGCTAACAAAGAAACTACGACACTATTTTCAATCTTACAAAGTGATCATTATTTCTCGGATGGATCCCGTGAAGTATCTGTACCGAACTCCGTCTCTAACAGGGAAGCTAGCCCGATGGTTGTTGCTCTTGTCCGAATTTGATATCGAATATGTAACAAAGAAGGTTATTAAGGGGAGAGCCGTAGCAGAATTTCTGGCCAATCAGCCTCTGAACGCAGAAGAGGAGGAGATAAATTATGATTTCCCCGATGAGCACTTGAACGCAATAGAAGTTATACCGTGGAAAATGTTCTTCGATGGAGCGGTTAACTCAAATGCTGCCAGAGTAGGAGTGCTACTTATCTCACCAGAAGGAGAAAGGATCCCAATGGCAAAGAAGCTATCCTTCCCTCTCACCAATAATATGGCCGAATATGAAGCGTGCATCTATGGGTTGGAGTCATTAGCAGCGCTGGGAGCATCATACGTTGAAATTTGGGGCGACTCAAAACTGATTATCGAACAAGCACAGGGAAACTGGGAAGTAAGGGAAGAAAGGTTGCGTCCATACCTAGACCAATTGGAGGGACTGGCACAGAGATTCAGCGAGTGTCGTTTTTATCACATTTCTCGAGCACAGAATCAAGCAGCGGATGTTTTGGCCACTTTGGTGTCGGTATGGGATAATCCCCGGAACCTTGCCTCAAAGCCTTTGGTATTGAGGAGGTCTCACAAACCATGCTACGAAGATGTAATGCTGTTAGGGGCGGATGAAAAGCCTTGGTATTTCGATATCGTAAACTTCATGAAAAGTGGGGCGTATCCGACAGAATCAGAACTTAGGGATCAGGCTGTGATTAGAAGGTTAGCTCAGCAATTCGTCATCCACAATGACTTGCTTTACAAAAGACATGCCGATGGATTACAACTGAGGTGCTTGGATGAGGGAGAAGCCCGTGAGGCAATGGAGTCAGTACACTCAGGAATTTGTGGAGCCCATATGGGAGGAGCAGTATTGGCAAAGAAAATCGTGAGGCAAGGCTTCTATTGGCTCACCATGGAAAGAGATTGTAACGAATATGCGAAGAAATGCCATGATTGTCAAATCCACGGAGATTATAATCACTTACCAGCTATGGAACTACACATGTTAGCACCCATTTGGCCGTTTGTGGCTTGGGGCATTGACATCATCGGGGAGGTGAGGCCTAATGCGTCGAACGGACACAAATTCATTACAGTCGCCATTGATCACTTCACCAAGTGGGTAGAGGCAGAATCATTTAGCAAGTTGGGGTCTAAGCAGATGAGGAAGTTCATTGAAAAGCACTTGATCACCAGGTTCGGAGTGCCTCATCACATGATCACGGATAATGGAGTCCAGTTTCAGGGAGAGGTGAGAAGTCTCTTCCAAGAGTACGATATTGAGCATCATAGGTCTTCTTTGTATCGCCCATAAGCTAATGGTGCAGTAGAGGCGGCTAATAAGAACCTTAAAAGAATTCTTGTAAAGACAGTAGAATCACACCGGAATTGGCACGAACAGCTTCCGCTCGCTTTATGGGCTTATCGCACGACAGTTAGAATGTCAACTGGGGCAACGCCGTTCTCCTTGGTATATGGGGCCGAAGCCGTCCTCCCAATTGAGATTGAAAAGCGATCGTTGAGAATCGTAGTAGAAGCAGAGATTCCCGAGACGGAATGGGTGAAAAAGCGATGTGAGCAATTGGCATTGGTAGACGAGAAAAGGATGGAGGCTCTTTACCACGTGCAGTTATATCAGAGAAGGATGGCCCGAGCCTTCAACAAAAAGGTCAAGGCCAGCCCTATCAAAGAAGGGGACCTGGTGCTGAAACAGATCCGAATGACGCACACCGACCCTAGGGGCAAGTTCAGGCCAAACTGGGAAGGACCATTCCTCGTGAAGAAAATCCTAAGCAAAGGGGCGGTGAAGCTTACTACTATGGACGGCATGGAGTTCTCCGAACCTACTAATCTGGATAGGCTTAAGAAATACTTTTCGTAAAAAAAAAAGGAAAAAAAGAAATGAAAATTCCCGATAGGTTGAGAACCCGCAAAGGGCGACCTATGCAACAATAAGGGACATCCCAATGGGTGAAAACCCGAAAGGGCACTCATTTGAAAATTCCGGGATAGTAAAAGGAGAGATGAAAAATCGCAGGGATCTGAAAACCGAAAAAAGACGGGTCCTGGTAACAGTAGTTATATCTTGAGAAATTATGAAAATAATGTATAAGCGGTTAAGTATTTCTATTGTTTGTAAATAAATAAAGGCATGAATATATTTGAAGAGGATGATTGGAATCATTACAATCTACTGAATGCATTGTATTATGAATCATGAGTTATACATTTCCTACCTCTTTCACATAAAAAGCCTACGTCCTATCCACCCCTCTCCATATATACCAACTATACATTGGGGTAATACTAATGAAGAAACTGCAAATAATGAGCCTAATGAGGAGGAAAATCCCAGAAGTCCTCAAAGTCCCTCAGATGAGAAGCCCGCTCCGCAGATAAGGCCTCCTTGGCGGCAAGGCGCCCCGCGGTCTCCACTCGCGTCCTCTCCTCTGCAGCAAGATGCCCCTCGGTCTCAACTCGCACCCTCTCCGACCAATGAGCATTTCTCTCGCGGTAGACATGCCCGACTCTAGCATCGACATCCCGCTGCGACTCACTGAACCGCTGCTCGTTTGCATGAAGATCGCTCTGCAAATAAAAAAACAAAAGAAGAAGAAGAAAAAATATATCATACATACATATGTGCATCACACGCATACATTTCACTACACTAATACAGAATAAGAATACTCATCAGGTGGTCGGCACAGCGCAGAGTGAGCTGCTCTCTAAAATAACCGGACAATCCCATATAATCAGTACACGTCTCCCTCAAAGTATGGAGGGCATCAGGGGGATCGAACGGCATCCTCGAAGTAAAAACCGAAGGGGCTGTCTCGATGCCGGAGTAGGCCACGCCCGCCTCGCCGTAATGAACCGCCGGAAAATCTCTCCCTGGGATCGGGAAGGGGGTGCCAAGGCGAAGCTGCTCTGGTCGGGCAACGCCCGAGGACTCGCCCGCATAATAGGAAGGCTCGCTCGCAGGCGTCCGGGCCCGAGCGCCGTCAAAAAAGTCAGATGTCCGAGCGCTCCTCAAGGAACCCTCCTGCATGTAAAGACACAATAAACATCCCTAACCACCTCGTAAATAAAGAATAAAAAAGTCAAGCACTCATCGGGATCTCCTCACGACCAAAAACCGCAGCAACAGCCTCCGCTGAGAACACGTCCGCCCTGGGATCCACGTCCATCGCAACCTCAGGAGGGTCCGCCGGAGTCAATAACATCGATAAATAGCGGGCGCGACCCCCTGCATGGTCCCACACATCTCGAGGGGCAAATCGGCGAGTCAAATCGCGACGAATGTCTGACAAGAGCATGGTCCTCACCGCAAACATCGAGGCAGGAATCTCTCCAGGTGTCCAATGTGAGGCGCTAATCCCGGTGATACCCCGGTCGCCCAAGTACCATGCCCGCACACAGGGACCTGTAAGTACGCACTGCTGCCCCTGGATGCGGGTAACGTAAGCGAAATCGGGACCAAAGTCGAGGTCGTCCCATCTAAATCGAATCTGAAAAAAAAGAGAAAAGAGAAGAGTCAGATGTGATCGAATAAAAATCGAGAATAGTTAGAAAGTATTCACCTGTCCTAAGGTCCGCGAGTCGATCCATGCTAAGAATCGCGCCACTGTCCGCCCCTCCTCGGCCTCCTACTCAAAATCACTCCACCGCGCCATGAGTGGAAGCCTAACCACACGCGACCGGCTCCTGCGGGTGCACGGAAGAATCCGCCTCTCGTAGGCCCAAACCTGCTCATAGAAACGGATGTCAAAAGCAGAAATCGCGAAAAGAATAAGGAGACAAGCCAAGGATAGGCGACATACCAGGAGGGCAAAGGTATAACCACCGAAATCCTTGCGCTTCCGGCAAGTCAAATCTAAGAACTTGTACAGAAAAGCTAAGCCGGCTCCTACCCAATCATAAGACGACACCGCATCCAAATCACGGAAAGCCTGGATAAGACCCGCATGTATCGTCCCGCTCTTAGTGCGGAAGATCGTCTCGCCCAAGGCATATAGAAGAAAGTTGCGAACGGCCTGATCCGTGTCGTCTCGGCCGCAGAAGTCCCTGCGACTCAGTAATCCGTAGGTAGTAATAAACTTCACCGGGGTGGACTTGACACCCGTATAGACTCCTGATCCAATCAGAGCAGCTAACTCGGCACGGTCAACCCGGGGACGCACCATGTCAAAGAAGAGGGGAACCGGGATACCGCTACCCCATAATCCGGTCAGCAAGGAGAAGTTGCGGGGTGAGATCGTCATCTCCCCAAATGAGAAGTGGAAAGTATGGGTCGAGTCTACCCATCTCTCACATAAGGCGCGAAGGCCGAACCGGTCGCATACCCCGTTGGCGCGAGGCAGCGCCAGGATAAAAGGCTCGAAGCCCAACTCTCGTACCCGGGCTTTGGCCGCCGGGCTAAGCAAGGCATGCCAAGCATGGATATCCTCTGTGGTCCCGAAAATGCCAATAATCTGGAAGGGACGAAACAGGTAAGTTTAAATCTCGCTTCTAGGATCACGTCTAATAAAGGTTTGTTAACCTAGTTATTCTTTCGGTTATGTTTAAATCTAACCTAGAGCTCTCTGTCAGTTAGGACCGTCACGTTGTGAGATTTCGTTCTTAGGGTCATTTGTATAAGATTTGATTAATTCATTATTCTTTGGTGTTCCACTCTCCCGCGTGTTTGCAAGGAGATTAATCCAATTCTAACGTAGGTTAAAAGCATTTGATTTAGTCGTTTATGTTTTTTTACTATCCACGTGCACTATTCACGTTTTTACTATTCATGTGCACTATTTACGTTTTTACGGTTGGCATGCATCATTCATGTTTTTACTATTCACGTGCACTATTCACATTTTCACTATTCACGTTTTTACTATTCGCGTGAACTATTCACGTGCACGATTCACGTGCGCTATTTGCGTGAACTATTCACGTTTTTACTATTCACGCGCACTATTCACGTTTGTACTTTGCGGTTAGCATGCATTATTCAATGTTTTTACTATTCACGAGCACTATTCACGTTTGTACTATTCACGTGCACTATTCACATTTTGCGGTTAACATGCATCATTCATGTTTTTACTATTCAGGTGCACTATTCACGTGTTATTCACGTTTTTACTGTTGGCATGCATTGTTCGTATTTTTACAATCCACGTGCATATAGGTCAAATTCTTTCAAAAATAAATAAAGCATTGCTTACGTGCATAGAAATTCGCGTTTTCTAACTAAAGGTCTTCTAAACGGCTTAGAGGTTAGCATGCAAATGATGTTCAAAGTAGGGCTACTAAAGCCTAGAAGTTTAGTCAAAAGATAAAAGAGTAGAGGGGTACCTACCTGATTAATGTTGGTCCGGCTCAGATGAGAATCAGGATCCTGAAAGGGAGCCACTCCCGTCAAGTTCGCAAAACCCACTTCCATGCCCTTCGTGCCATCGTATCTATCCGAACCCATCACAAGAATGCTCAAAAGGTTAGAGCTAGAGAGAGAAAGAAGAGAGAGAAGGTGTGGGGTTGAAATGAAACCCCACCACCTTATATAGAAGAAGGGAATGACATTCCCGTAAATAGCGAAAAAGGTACGACGTGACATAAAGGTAAAAAGTAAATAATTAATTACCAGGTGCACAAACCTCCGATTTGCAGTCCGTTTCAGCCTGCGTTTCTGCCAAGCAGTGGCCAATACCATAAAGATATGACTCCAGACAACAGTCGAAAGTTTATAGAACAGTGGCGCCAGTCAAAATACAGACAACAGTCAACAGAAAAATAATTCTTAGTCTGAAGTGTTCCAGACGAAAAGATAAGGACGTTCCTATCAAACAACTCAAATACCCGAGACGATAGCTCCAGTGAAAATACAGACGACAGTATCTTAGAATTCAGAATTGCTAGAAAGAACCTTTTTGCTTTTGAGCCATCTTACCTACGGTCCACGATCGGGATTGCTTTTGAGCCGTCTTACCTACGGTCCACGACCGAGGTTGCTTTTGAGCCATCTTACCTACGGTCCATGATCGAGGTTGCTTTTGAGCCATCTTACCTACGGTCCACGACCGGGGTTGCTTTTGAGTCGTCTTACCTACGGTCCACGACCGAGGTTGCTTTTGAGCCATCTTACCTACGGTCCACAACCGAGGTTGCTTTTGAGCCATCTTACCTACGGTCCACGACTGAGCTTGCTTTTGAGCCATCTTACCTTCGATCCACGATCAAGGTTGCTTTTGAGCCATCTTACCTACGGTCCACGACCGAGGTTGCTTTTGAGCCATCTTACCTACGGTCCACGACCGAGGTTGCTTTTGAGCCATCTTACCTACGGTCCACGATCGAGGTAGCTTTTGAGCCATCTTACCTACGGTCCACAACCGAGGTAGCTTTTGAGCCATCCTACCTACGGTCCACGACCGAGGTTGCTTTTGAGCCTTCTTACCTTTGGTCCACGACCGAGGTTGCTTTTGAGCCATTTTTACCCGCGATCGATTTAGAAACTAGGGTCGCTAGAAAGAGCTGTTTACCCGCGGTCGATTTAGGCTAGGATCCTTAAGAAAAACGTCCGCCGGCAGCCGATTCGAAGGCAAAGACGGAGAGGATCGAAGACGAAGCTGGAGCGCGCAGCGCAGAGATCAGGTATTCTTCCTCCTACTCTATATGTGTCTTTTACTTTATGTTAGCAAAAAACGTTTTCAAAACACACACATCACTGTCAAAATAGAAAAGTAGGGGCAACTGTAGACACCGAGTCGGAGGACCTGTGACGAAAACCTGTAACAAGACGGTTGAAGTGGTTGGTTCTGGGAGTTTTAAAGCAAAAAAAATATAATAAAAAACGAGAGGTCAGTAAGAGTTGCGGTCGTCGAGTGGACGGCTCGCGAGTGCTCAGCGACGTGGTGCGAGCGCCTAGCAGCAGTCGGCGCGCGCCCGACAACAGTTGGACGCGCGCCCGACAGCGCGGGGCGCACGCCCGACGGCCGCTGGACGCGCACGCTCGACAACCGTTGGGCGAGCGCCCAACGACGTGGGGCGAACGCCCAACGGTTGTTGGGCGAACGCCCAACGTAAGCTGGGCGCGCGCCCAACTGGTTTTGGGCGTAGGCCCAAAACATTTTGGGCGTAGCCCGACGCCCGTCGGGCTACGCCCAAAATTTTTTGGGATCCGTGCCTATAAAAGGCACGGATCCCCATGCATTAGAGAGGAGGATTTTTGGGAGAGCTTCTCACTCTAAAACATTTTTTAGAGAGAGAAGGTTATTTTTTGGGAAAAAACATTTTTTTTTCTAAAAATTCCGAATTTCCTAAAAGTTAAAATTTTACCAAAAACACAAAAAAACACCGGAAAATCACGATTCATGGAATCAACCGACTTCAACTGTCAATACCGAACTGGAGGTATTATCCGAGGACTAGACTCGTGTTATTTATTTTAATTATTTTATTTATTTATTTTTATTTTTTAGTCTTTATTTTATTTATTTATTTGTCACGTTTATTTATTCTCCCGTATTTATTTAATTCTCGTCCCGTATTAAATAAATGTTCGTTTTGGTTTTGAAATAAAAACCTCGTTTTAATATCCCAATACGAACCATGATCCGATTCAAAGGTAGTTCGGGATTAAAAAACGTTGTAATTATAAGTTTTTGAAAATATTTCTAAATAACGTTTTGAAATAAAACATCGTTTTAGGAATCTCCGTTATAGACTATGATCCAATTTTGGTAGTTCGGGGACCCAAAACGATAGAATAGATCTAATCTAAAGCTTTTGAATAAATCTGGAAACTGTTGGACTGATTCTATAATCTTCCGTTTTCTCTCACTAAAGGCTGTTTACCGACGGATTCCGTCGGTAAAGCTGCTGAAATGTAAAAAATGCTGTTTTGATCCCTCTTTCTCAACTTTTAGACTTTTGGTCCTTGTATATATGTGTATAATTATGTAATGTATTTATGAAAATTATTTTGGGTTATATAACTATTAATTACATATTATTTATCTATCTACTTTATATTTTAAACTTAATTTACATCAATTTAGTTTTGTAAAGTAACATATTTGTACATATATATAGTTTTTGGTTTATTTGAGTTATATTAGCCATTATTTAGGGTGGGGTTATTTTCTATATATTTATTATGTAAAACTATTTTGGGATGAATTTAACTTTCTTATTTATGGATTTTATTCTCTATTTTTATATTGTTTCTTAAATCAAAATCAAAGTGTATTTTAATTAGTATTATCTCTATTTTCACTTATATATATATGTACTATTATTTTTTCTTACCATATATTTAACCTACATATATTATTACTATTTTTACCATTCTTGTATATATGTATATTTATTCTCCTTTTAGGTTTTCTATATGTATATATTCTATAAATATATTTGGGTTGATTTAGACTAAATTTCTTAATTGTTGTGATTAGAGGTTAATTGAGTGAAAAAAGGGAAAACAAACCACAAAAAGAGAGTTTAATTTGCTTATTTAAACTAAATTTTTTTCTAGATATTCATAAAGAGTAAATAAAAGGCTTTTTCTATCATTTCAAACCACTTCCTAAACATCACATTTTAAAACCTTAATTCGTTCCAACGACGGATTAAGCGAACCTTGTAATTAAAATCGTTTCTTTTCATTGTAAATAATGAAGTTTTGAATCGTCTTCCTAACTAAACAGTTTTGTACAAAATGAATGGACTTGTATGCTTAATAACGTTTTTGGTTAAAACTTCTTGTTCAAACGTTTTCAAACGCTCGAGTCATTCCAACGGCGATTCGAGTCGATGTCATGTAAATTAACGGAGTTTTGAAACGTACCTAAATCGTTCCAACGGCGATTAAGGTACGAACCATGTAAATAAACTCGTTTTTTGGGGAGTGAGATTAGCTTAGAGTTAGTGTATAGTCTAAAGCATAAAATCACACTGTGAATAAATCAATTCTCTCTTCTCCCCCTCTCTCTCCTGTATACTTTAAATTTATGCAAAATGGGTGATTCTTTACTAAAATGGCTTTCGAATAACATGCTCAAAACGGTTTTCAAAGCGAGAAAGAAAAGGTTTCAAATGAATTTTAAACTTAAAGAAATATACGATTAGTCTGTTATCGCCTAACACCTGAGTAGGAGGCCGGTGGTTCATAACCGGGCGATGTCGGGGTGCCTAGTAGCCTTTCTCCGGAAAGGAGCTAGCCTTCTCGGCTCGTACCTAAGTTTCCCGAACCCTCACCGGTCTCCTGCAAGGGATCGGTGTTCATTTTCCCATTCGTGGGTGGCGACTCTTCCATACTCCGAGCTCCGGTCCTGCCGAGCAGCTTGATTCCACGATTGGTTGCTTTCGGCGCCAATCACCGCTTACGTCGCCATGAGGTGTCCATCCCCCAGTCCGCCCGGGCGAGGCCGTTCGGCACCTTGTCTAACACACATATAGATGTGTTTTAGGGATACATCTATAAAGTATAATGGTGACTATACTGCTGAGGTGGCATATAACACCCAATTCCAATAGCCTCCCCTCAAGTTGTGGATGGTGTCAAAGGAAACAATCCCAACTTGACAAGAACTGGTTGTATCTGAAATCCTGAAATGTTCTTGGTAAGTAAATCTGCAAGTTGATTCTTTGTAGCAATATGTGGCGTAGTAATAAACCCCTTCACCACATTCTCACGAACCACATGACAATCAATGTCGATGTGTTTAACCTTCTCATGAAAGACATGATTCACTTTGATATATATGGCTGCTTGGTTGTCGCAATGAAGAGGAATAGGAAGTGAAATTGTAAGCTAAAAACTCTGGCAATAAGTAACTCAACCACTTCAATTTGCACACAGTTGTGGCCATGGCTCTGTATTCGGCTTCAGCTGATGACTTACTCATAGTAGATTACTTTTTCGACTTCCAACTAATTAAACTTGAGCCAAAAAGTACACAATAATCCGTTACAGACTTCCTCGTGATCTTACAACACCCCCAATCAGAGTCACAGAAGCCTGTTAACAAGAAATTATTATTGCTTGAGTAAAATAATCCCAATGAACTCGTGCCTTTCAAGTATTTAAGAACATGAATTGATGTGCGCCAATGCAACTTAGTTGGATGTTGCATAAATTGGCTGAGTTGTTAGGTGATAAAAGCAATATTCGGCCTAGTAAATCCTAGGTAAAGTAGTCGCCCAATCACTCTTCGATATAATTCTGGCTGATAAAAACTTTCTGAAACAGGATCAGTGTGGTCAAGATTAATATAGCTAGGAAATGGACTTGAGACAGCTTTTGCATCTATATGTCCCGTATCAACAAGCAAATCATGTATATATTTGCATTATGATAGCATAATTCCCTTGTCTGATCTATGAAGTTCTACCCCCAAGGAAATATTTTGCATTTCCTAAATCTTTGATTGTGAAAAGCTTATGAAGAGCTTGTTTCACATCAATAATTTGTGAGAGTGAAGAACCTGTCAACAACATATCGTCAACATAAATCACAATTGCAGTGAAATTCCCTTTCAGCACTCGAGAAAAAAGACAATAATCATTCATAGATTTCTGGAATCCCAATTATTGTAAAGAAGTTGTGAATTCCTTGTACCATTGTCGTCCCGCCTGTTTAAAGCCATATAGAGATTTTTTTAAGCTTACATACCTGACCAGGTAAAGCCTTGGTATAACCAGCAGGGGGAATCATGTAGATATCCTCATCAACAAACCCATGTAAGTACGCGTTATTAACATCCACCTGATGTATTGGCCATTGTTTGACAGCTGCAATCTTTAGGAACAGCCGAACTGTAACTGTTTTGGTCATTGGAGAAAAACTCTCGGTGTAGTCGACACCATACTTTTGATCATAACCCCGTGCAATGAGCCTGGCCTTATAACGCTCAACACTCCCACCAACATGGTATTTAATCTTAAACACCCATTTACTGGTAATTGCTTGTTTTCCATTGGGTAATTGTGTCAATTGCCAAGTATCATTAGTTTCTAATGCCTCAATTTCCTTCCTTCCACTCTTGGTCTTGATTTGCTTCAGCAAAACTTGTAGGTTCCTTGACTTTAACAATATTTGCCAAGAACAAAGTTTGAGGAACTGTACAAAGCATAGAAAAATCACATGCAACAAAATCGTTAAGCCAAGTAGGGGGTTTAGTTACACGAGTAGAATGTCTAGTTGGGATAACAGATGTGGGAAGTATATTTGATGGAGTAGAAGAATGCTCGGGTAATGTGTGTAAAGAAGTGGAAGTAACAGGAGATAAGGAAGGTGTTTGAACATTGAATTGAGGAGAAGGAACAAATTGAGAGGATGACGATTCACTGATGGGAGAAGGAATTTCTTGGGATGATGAGGTATCAATATCACTAATTGGAAAACAAGGTAAGGGTAGAGAAGAGTGATCAGTAGATAAAGCTACACCGGGAAATTTGGTTTCATAAAATTGAACATCCTTAGAAACACAGAGTTTATGTGTATCGAGATTGTAAATTTTCCTTCCTTTTTGACCAGCTGAATTGCCCAAATAAATTCCTCGAAAAGCTCGAGAAGAGAACTTATCTCTGTGAGGTGTTGTATCTGACATATAGCATAAGCAACCAAAGCTGTGCAGTAAATCATAAGTTGGTTGTTTGTGATAAAACACAAAATGAGGACTCTGCCAGTTGAGAACCTTAGTAGGAAGAATGTTAATCAGGAAAGTAGCATGAAGCATAGCTTCTCCCCAAAATTGATTAGACAAGTTAGCCTGAAAAATAAGTGTTTGTGCAGTTTCAGCTAAGAATCGATGCTTTCTTTCAACGACACCATTCTGCTGAAGTGTGTGAACACAAGTCCACTGGTGTACAGTGCCATGTTGATGAAAAATAGATTGAGTTTTGGAACCAACAAGCTTTGTTCCATTATCTGAACGAACAGTTTTTATAATAGCATTAAACCGAGTTTTCACCATGACAAAAAAATTCTGAAGTAGAGTAGGAACTTGATCCTTTGAAGTAAAAATAAAAGTCCATGTAATTCGGGAGAAATCATCAACTATGGTTAACATAAAACGTGCACCAGTCAATGATACTTGTCTATACGGACCCCAAACATCAATATGCAGTAATTCAAATACACCAATTGTTTTGATTTCACTCGAAGGAAATACAAGTATGTGTTGTTTGGCTCTAGGACATACCTCACAAGAGGAATCAACAACTTTACATTTCAAACGTGGCATATGTAACAACTTGTGAGAAGAAACATGTCCTAATCGAATGTCCCATAACAAATCAGTGTTCTCAATACTAGATAAAGCTACATTATGCTGCTTGACACTAGAAATTGAAGTCTGCAAATTAGTCGGCTGCTGCGGTTGATACAGACCTCCTATCAATACTCCCTGTGCAACTGGTTTGCTAGAACCCAGGGCCTGCAATATACAATTCTTAGCAGAAAATTGCTATCTGTAAGCAATTGTCCAATTGAAAGTAGATTGTATGTGAAATTTGGAACAAAGAGCGCATTATGTAGATTCAAAACTGAATTGAGACATATTGATCCAATGTGTGTAACAGATTGTTTCGATCCATCGAGTAAATAAACCACTCGAGGAAGTGCAACTTTGTGTATTTGATTGAATAGAGATAACTCATGACACATGTGTGTGCTAGCGCCAGAATCAATGATCCAAACATTATCTACAGATGAAACGACATTTAAAGAGATAGGTAATGATGTATTACCACTATATTCGTTTGCAAAAGCAGTAAACTCAGAAGTATGAGCTGCTTCTTATAATCCTTTGCCTTTGAAATACTTATGGACTTCCTTTTGTATCATTTGCTCAAAAATTTGCTTATCAGAACCGGTTCTATGATCACTTGTGTCAACATCACAAGGTGAAACAAAATCTTCATGCATCAAATTTGCTTGCTGATATACTTGTTGCTGTTTCTTCTTCTTATTGCCTTTAAACCAGTCAGGATAGACTACAAGCTTGAAGCATTCTTCCTTTATATGTCCTCCTTTTTTACAATGCACACAAAATTTATCCTCTTTTGAAACAACAGATTTCTTCTTACTACGAGGATCATATCTAGTCCCCATATTTGTTGAATGTGTTAAATCAATTGCATCTACTTGTAAATCCTTTTGTTTCTCAACACGTAATATCATAGAAAAAGCTTTGTTTAAGCTAGGATATGGATCAAACAACAATATTTGGTTACGCACATGTTCAAACTCATCATTCAATCCAGCCAAAAACTGCATCAATTGATCCTCCTCATTGAAGGTTTGAATAGTAGATCTACTCTCACCACATTTACAGGTAGGCAAAGGCCTTAATGTAATCATTTCATCCCAAACCTTCTTCTGTTTGGTAAAATAAGAAGTAACAGATAAAGTTCCTTGCACAATAGAATTTACCTCTTGTTTAAGATGAAAGAAAAAAATACCATTGTTCGCACCAAATCTCTGCTTAATCTCGAGCCAGAGTTCTCGTGCGGTAGTCGCAAACATAAATCCTCTAGCATACTCTTTAGAAATGGAATTGACGATCCATGAGAAGACAAGACTATCAACTTCCTCCCATCGTTCATGAGTATCAGTATCTTTACTTGGTTCCAGATCTGCTTTCAAAACGTAATCAAGCTTGCGTTTGGCCCGTAACGCTCGAGTCATAGCCCGACTCCACGAAATGTAATTATTTCCATTGAGGAGTGTAGTGATGAGAACAAGACCTGGATTATCAGAGTGATGTACAGATCTAAACACATCCTATGGTGTGCGCTCAAGATTGCGATTCATGTTTGAATCAGAATCTGTATAATAGAATTCTTCTAATTCTTCCTCTTCGATTTCACTTTCTAGACTGTAAAGCACACATATAAGAAATTCTTACCAATGAAATGGCGTGAGGATCTTGAACTCTGCTCTGATACCATATAAAATCTGGAATACTATAAAATCAGTGAAGAATTCCATTAAGAATCTCTTAAGAGAGAAAATGCAATCCAATACCATTTTAATTTTTTTTGCTCCTGTTGAGAGCTTTCTCTTGTCATAAGAGGTTTTTTCTCGCTTTTTCGATTTCTTGACGTTTTCTCTTCGGAAATCTCTGTAATCTTTCCCCAATCGGTAAGTCCTGCTCTCTTTGCAACTGCATCTGGTGTGAGTTGTGTATTTCTGTGAGTAATCTTTCGGGGCCCTGTTCGTCTTGCTTTTGGAATTTGGTCTCGATCGAGGGTTCTTTTTCGGGGGTTTCTCCCAATTTTTCAATTAGGGTTTCCCATGGATTCAAGAAAGCCGCAACCAGTTATAATTGATGATGGATTCGAATTTACTGATGTTGGGGAGGATTCCGGCGTTAATCCTTATGATCTGTGTTTAGTAGGAATGCTTCTGACGGACCGCACGGTGAACTTCAAAGCCTTAAAACACAGATTGGCGGAGATATGGAGACCGGGTAGGGGTTTGACGGTTACGGAACTAGGATTGAAGATAATTCTGTTTAGGTTTTATCATGGACATGATCTTCGATGGGTAATGGAGGGCGGTCCATGGTCCTTCAATAACAATCTTTTGTTGCTGCGTGAATTGTAGGTTGGAGAAGACCCGTTAACCGTTCCTCTACATACTGCGAGGTTTTGGGTTCAAATCCATAAGTTACCGGCTGGTTTTTTCTCTGAAAATGTTGGAAAAGCACTGGGGAATTATATTGGGGATTCGTTAATTGTGATGTGAAGAATGCCTGGTCCTTCGTGTTGGTCCCTTATAACGTTACAAGTATAGTTCCAAGGGGGGGTTAGGAACTATTTAAAAATTTTAAGCTAGGGCAGACTTCTTTTTCGTGAGAAAAAGGTTTGGACAGCGGCGCTGAATGAATAGCAAGATACTGGCTTAGTCAACTAGTGACTAGGTCAGTTTCTTTACTTGAGTCAGGAGATAGCACTTAGAGTCTATTCCTGAGCTCGGATATTCAACGCGCACAACTCAGCTAGACCTCTTTACTTGGTCAGTTTTTGTTTAAGCAAGCAATAAATATATAAAGGAGTTAAAGGTTAGAAATATGTTACTCAGCAGATTTATCCAGGTTCGGCCTCCAAGCCTACATCCTGTCCCCGGAACACGTTCCGAGATTTCGAATTCTCTACTGAGCTCTTTAACGGTAGATCATCAAACCTTTTACAATCTTAGCAACCGAGTATAACAAGAGTACCTTCCTCTATACCTCTACTCAATCCTAATCTCTCGCTGAGTACTATAACCGAGTACTCAGCCTCTCCTTTCTAATCTCTAGAAATGATAAGTGTTTGTCCTAAACAATGATTGCTAAGACACCTTAGATGATTGAATAATCACTCTAGACTTTTACACAAAAGATATGAAATATAGTGTAAGATTGCTTTGCTTTTGCTTGGAGAACTTTGCGTAGAAATTTGGTCAGCGTAATGGCTTTATCAAGTTCTCTATTGAATGAAGCAACTGATGGCACTATTTATAGAGACGTCTGAGGCATCGGTCATTTCGAATTTCGAAATAACCGTTGGAGGGAAACGGCTTCCTGTCGTTGTCATCCTGACTTGCTCAGAGCTCTCGGCCAATCAGATTTGAGTATCTTCTGTCCTTGGTCAGCTTTTGGTCAGCTCGGCAGAGTGTCTCTCCATTTATGGTAATGTCAACTAGACAGCATACTGTGTCTTCTGAACTTTACCCAAAGTAGAAATACTTTGTCTGGAAGTTGTTCTTCGCCAGCTGCTGTCTTGTACTGTTTGTCGAATCAACTCAGCAGCTTCGTCCCGAAGTTGTTCCTCGAAGGTCTTCTAGATCCTTCTTCCGCTGAGCTGCGTTTTGTACATAACGACAGCGTTTTGACATACACGGGCCGAGTTGCCTTAAACTGTTTGACTTGGGCTTTGACTTCCGTATTGGGCTTGGACCTTTTAATCTTGTGTCTTATAAACAATTTAACTCAACATTGAGCAAACACATTAGTAGAATAAATCAAAGCATTTAAACTTAGTGTGTTTAAAATATATTTTAATTATACTTAAACAATTTTGTCAAATCAAAATTATGTGGAAAGGTGTTTCAACAAACTCCCCCATTTTGATGTTGGCAAAACTATTCAGCGAAGAACTCAGTATTGAGCTCCCCCATGATAGTTG
The DNA here is from genome assembly GCF_963576675.1 of Euphorbia lathyris. Lineage (NCBI taxonomy): Eukaryota > Viridiplantae > Streptophyta > Magnoliopsida > Malpighiales > Euphorbiaceae > Euphorbia > Euphorbia lathyris. The sequence goes on from NC_088911.1 coordinate 5,830,811, forward strand.
ACCTAATATATCTTAGCAAACTCCCCCGTAAGGGTTGAGCTACTGACTTAGTTTTACTCTAAACATTTGAAGGTTTAATCGAGTACGTCTGAGGTCAGTTTTCAGATATAGGTCAGCTCATGGAACATATTCTATTTTACTCAGTGTTTAAGCGGAAGTTATAGAATTCAGAGGGCGCTGAGTAATTTGTTGTTCAATGAGTTTTATAAGACAATGTTATATAAACATATAAGTCAATGTCAAACATGCTACCAACATTAGGTACAATCAACATGTTTTGTAAGCATTAAACATGGTTGATGTAATTGAAGATACATAATAACTTAATACTCAGCATCATAGATAATAACTCATAACTCAGTTTTTAAATAAAAAGATGCAAGTATTGATATTACTAGAAGTAGTCAGTGTATACAGCAAAAGAAGGAAAAAACATAACACATAGAGACTACAAACATAGCATAACTGAGCTAGCCTAATTTTTATTTCTTTCTCTTTTGCTTGGACTGACTATGCTCATGCTGTGTTCTAGCTTGTTCTTTCTCCCCCATTTTGTCAGCATCGGGAGGAGGAATCCTAAAAGCGTCGATTAAGACGGCTCTGGCCAGTTCTGTGGACAGCCTCTTAAGTCTATCGGCGCTTTCATTGACACCATCAAAAATAGCAACTCCATCATCTGATACCTCGGCGGGTATATTGAGTTCAGCAGCGCTGATCATGCTTACTATGAAGGCTTGAGATTTACCTATCCAGGTAAGTGCGTCGGTCAGACCAGCAACGACTTGATGAAAAGTTTTCAGTAAGGATGTGTCATAGTATTGACGTTGAATATTTGTGTGACGTATGTGATTGAAGGTTTGTCTAGTGATAGACAGCATTTCATTTTGCTTCATAGCGTCAGTATCCATTTCTTGCTTGTTCAAGTTCAGCAATCGAACGGCCTCACCAATTTGCTCCACTGAGCACTGAGAATAGGAAACCATTTGCTCGTTGGTTTTGATTTGCTCGGGGTGAAGCTGAGCAAAGAGCATTTTTACTTCATCAGAAGTTGCATAGCGCGTGTTCGCAGCTGACAAAGTCTGAACTTGTTCCTGAAGAGCGTTGAGATGTTGAACTATTGTCAGCTGGATCTCAGCCAGCTTTGTGATGGAATCTTGCTTAGCTTGCTGTGCTTGAAAGGTAACGATGACACTCAGCAAGTCCTTGAATCCCTTTACTTCGTTGAGAAGCTGGGTTACATGGGAGAGCTGAGTTGTCTCAGCAGTAGAAGATCCAGCAGCAGGTTGAATGGTTTGATGAAGGTCTTTGATTAGTGTTTGCATCGAGTCGATGATTCTTTTTCCAGACTCGGTAGCATGCAAGTAGCTAAGAGGGCCTTCATTAACTTGCCTTGTTGCCTCAGTATGACCGGTTGGAAGAGGAGTCAGTGGAATCACATGGTCAGTGACTGGAAGTGTGGTTCCAACCTGCACTTGAGTTTCTGGTAGAGTTGATTGATCGGAAGATGTGTTGATTGGAGAAGAGGTAATTCTAATGCTGTCTGTGCTGATTGGGGCAGGAATGGTTTGAGTCAGCACAATGCTTGGATTGACAGCATTTACAGGAATTGACTCAACTTGACTTGTTGAGTTTGCAGAAGCATTTAAGTCGGCGTGTTCCTTTGGTGAAGAAACAGAGGCTTGCTTTTCAAGGGAAGCCGATGGAGTAGAAGTTGGTTGTTTTCTGAAAAATTTCAGCTTTAGTTTAGAAGGGTCTTGGGTCGGCTTCTGGATAACAAAGTCAGGGACAGTTGGAGGAGGAGTGTCAATGATAGACTTCTGACTTGCCTTGATTAATCTTCTTCTTGGAGGAGGAGCGTCAGCTTGTATAGATTCTCCTGAGTGAGAGGGAGAAGTTTCCTCTTGATCAGCATTAAGCTGGTCAGCTGGTTCTTGTCCTTGATCAACATTGTGTTGGTCAGGTTCTTGTTCAGCAGTCAACCCAATATTGGTTGGCTCAACATCAACCTCACTAGCTGTTTCCTCAGTGTCCTCAGCGTCATCCTGACCACCTTCTACTTCTTGTTCTTCATCTTCTTCACTATCACCATCTAACTCTTCCTCAACTTGTGCAATGAACTGATCGTCCACATGCACCTCATCTTCTTGATGCTCAGCTATAGTTCCTAGACACTGTATGTAGTGAGAATCATCAGGAACAATTACGTCAGTAGGAATAGCATCAATGGGAGTCAGTGTAGAAGACTTTTGCTTCTTTTGAGGTTGCTCATCAGCATTTGTTCTTTCCTCAATTTCAGGCTCTTCTTGCCTGCTCCTTTTCTCAGCTGACTTAGGTCTTTCCTGACCTAGTTCAGCAGCTGACTTTGACTTCTTGGTCTGAGGCTCAGCCTTCTTGGAAGAGGTCACAACAGCTTTCCTCTTGCGGGCAGCTGGAGCCTTTGTCCTTTGGCTTTGCTTTGGAGCTGTTTCCTCAGCTTGTTGTTCAGCAGTAGCTTTTCCTTTCTTTAGTGGCTGATTGAACTTCAAAGCCCTCAGCGAAGCAGCTGTTATTTCAGACCCTCTAGCTTTAACTTCATCAGTTAGGTCTATTTGATGATCAATGAGGATCCTGGTGATGAGCGAGCCCAGCCTGAGAGTTCCAGTGCTCCTTATGAACCCAGCAATCAAGAATACTGGCATGTTGATAGGCGTATATGTCAGCATATGCCATATAAAGCATTGCTTGAAATTTGTCGCTGAGCTGGTGCAGTTTATCTTTGGGTAAATAAAGTAGGTCAGCAGGTAATGAGCCATCTTTTGGTGCTGACCCATGGATGAACTTGAGACTTCTCTAGAATGACCAGGGGGCTTGCAAAAGTTGACTTCGTAGTTGGTGTCATCCTGATCTCTAGTTCTTCTCAGTTTTGCTCCCTCATTTTTTAACTTTAGCAAATTGGCCAAATAGGTGGGATTGATGAAAATCGTTTTCCCCTTTACCACTATTGTTAAGTAGTCCTGGTTATCATCAGCGACTAAGAGATTATGGTAGAACTCCCTTACTAGGTCAGGATAGGTGTAATCCCTAATGGAGAACAGCTCGGTCCATCCATTTTGCGATATCCATTCGCAGAAGGGTTGTTCGGATGTCACGAAGGCCTCAGAAACCCATCGTGAGAGTCTACTTTCCATTCTCTAATGTTATCAAATACCTTGGTATAGGTTCTGATTGTGGTCGGTTTTCCTTTGGAGGAGGTAGCTTGCCCAGTTTTGCCTTTGCTAGGCATAGTGACCTTGGTGGTTTCAGGCACAGTAGTTTGCCTGGAGGGTTCATCGGAGCTGGTCTTAGGGTGACCGGCACTGGAGATGTTGATGGAAACTCTAGTCATTGTTTCAGAGAAGGGATTTGGAAGCTTTGAGAGTCTTAGAGAGAGAGAGAGAATGCTTTGCCAAAGAATTCGGTAAGTGTAAAGAAAATAAAGAATGGGGATTTACCCATTATTTATAGCGATGAAGTGTGGATCTTATCGAATCCATGTGTCAGTTTTGCCTTGGGATTGTCAACCGACAAAGATCCTGGCTTTTATGACACATTCAGCGCATACGTCATCCTAGGTGGCTATTCGCGTGCTTTTGCATTCAATGCAACGGATCTAACACTCAGCGTTTAGAATACTAAGCGTTTTATATTCTGAGTGGTCAGTAGTATATGAAAGGATGATTTCTCAGTTTGAGATTACTACTCGGTGTGCATATTTACTCAGTATTGATATGTTAAGTACTCAGCATAACAATCACTCAGCATGCATTTGTATAACTCATTCAGTATAGTAATTCACTCAGCATAAATTTACATTTTAGAATAGGAATTTACTGAAGAGGATTAAACATACCAATGGCTTCTCTCAGTATGCTGAACTGTTCACGAGCCAGTGGCTTTGTGAAGATATCCGCAAGCTGCTCATCCGTTGGGACATAGGTCAGCTTTATCTCACCCTTGAGTACATGGTCTCTAATGAAGTGATGTCTTATGCTGACATGCTTCATCCTGTTGTGTTGAATTGGGTTCTTTGATAGATCAATTGCACTTTTGTTGTCGCATTTGACCTTTATTGTCTTTGTATGAACACCATAGTCTTCAAGCTGTTGCTTAATCCATAGGACTTGAGCAACACAGTGACCAGCAGCAATGTACTCAGCTTCAGTGGTAGACAAGGCTACTGACGCCTGCTTCTTGCTGAACCAAGATACAAGACAGCTTCCTCAGAAATGACATCCTCCAGAGGTGCTTTTCTGTTCTAGCTTGTCTCGACCATAGTCAGCGTCAGTGTATCCAACGAGTGTAAAACCATGAGTGTTGGGATACCATAAACCTGCGTTCACTGAGCTTTGCAAATATCTAAGGATTCTTTTTACAGTTATGTAATGAGATTCCTTAGGGTTAGATTGATATCTAGCACAGTAGCATACTGAGAACTGAATGTCCGGTCTACTTGCTGTTAAGTAAAGTAGAGAGCCTATCATACCTCGATATAACTTGCTGTCTACTGACTTACCATTCTCGTCAGCGCAGAGGACAGTGTCAGTGCCCATAGGAGTGGATATTGGCTTGCAATTTTCAAGATCATATTTCTTCAATATCTCCTTGGCATATTTAGCTTGACTGATGAAGATGCCATTCTTTCCTTGTTTGATTTGAAGTCCAAGGAAGAAGTTGAGTTCTCCCATCATAGACATTTCAAACTCAGTCTGCATTTGCTTGCTGAATTCCTTGCACATTGACTCATTAGTAGCACCGAAAATAATATCATCAACATATATTTGAGCCAACAGGGTATCTTTACCCTTTCTCTTAATGAATAAGGTTGTATCAGCTTTACCCCTGACATAGGTTCTAGTCAGCAGGAAACTGGTCAGCCTCTCATACCAAGCGCGTGGTGCTTGCTTGAGGCCATACAGAGCCTTTTTGAGTTTATAAACGTGGTTTGGGAATTTAGGATCCTCAAACCCTGGAGGTTGATTAACATAAACTTCGTCGTTTATAACTCCATTAAAGAATGCACTCTTAACATCCATTTGAAACAGTTTAAAGTTCATGTAAGATGCATATGCACATAAAATCCTAATAGCCTCTAGCCTTGCCACTGGGGCAAAGGTCTCACCGTAGTCAATACCTTCTTGCTGACTGTAGCCCTGAGCTACAAGCCTTGCTTTGTTCCTGACTACGTTTCCTTGCTCATCCAGCTTGTTGAGGAAGACCCATCTTGTTCCAATGGTCTTCTGACTCCGTGGATGTGGCACTAGCTCCCATACATCGTTTCTTCTGAATTGATCAAGTTCCTCTTGCATTGCGCTCATCCAGAATTCATCTTCCTCAGCATCAGCGAAGTTCTTAGGTTCCTGAACTGAGACGAAGGCTACATTGCTGAGGTACCTCCTGAATTGGTTTCTTGTCATCAGGGTATTCTCAGCGGCATCAAGGATTGCACTCTCTGAGTGCCCTCTTGGAATCCTTATCTCTTTGGGTAGATTGATGTCTTGTGTTGTCTGTGTTTCAACAATCTCTGCAGGTGAAGACTGGTCAGTGAAAACAATATTTGGTTCACTTTTACCTTTGGTCAGCCCTTGAGGGAATGACTCAGCAGCTGTATCTGGATCAGCGGGTGCTGAGTGTGGATCATCCTCGGTCAGCGGCAGATATCTTCCTGCAGGGTTAGTTTCGTCGAACTCAACATGTACTGACTCTTCTAAAACTTGAGTTCGTTTATTGAAAACTCTGTATGCTTTGTTGTTTGTTGAGTAGCCTAAAAAGATAGCTTTATCAGCTTTTGAGTCAAATTTAGCTAGGCTATCTTTAGTGTTTAAAATAAAACATTTACAGCCAAAGGCACGAAAGTATCCAATGTTGGGCTTTCGTCCTTTCCAAAGCTCGTAGGGGGTTTTCTTTAGTATAGGTCTAACAAGAGCCCTATTAAGAATATAGCACGCTGTGTTAACAGCTTCTCCCCAAAAATACTTTGGAAGCCTATTGTAGACACCGGGGTCGGAGAATCGATGAAGAAAAATTACAAAAAGGGATCCAAATCAGTCGATTAAAATAAACTAGGAGTCAATAAAAATAATAAGTAAAAAACGTTGTTCGAAGGAACCGTGGAGGCCAGCTGGATTGAATTCGGAAATTAAATCGAGTGACGGGCGAATCGGTTCCGCGAATGAAATCTTAAATCGTCTCGCCGAGTTCGGAGTATTTCGTGTCATTTTCTTATTAATTTTATTAATAAAATTTCGGGTCAATAAGGGTTTTGCTTTAAAACTCGAAAAATGAAAAGAAAGTTTCGTAAAAAGACTAATTTTATAAAAGCTAATTTTATAAAATCGGTTTTGGTAAAAATATTTTTAATAAAAATCATTTTTTAGTTTTGGTTATTTAAGTGTATCTTATTTATTTAGTTATTTTTTTTATTTTTATACGAGTGCGGTCCCATCGGAGGTCGCTATTTTCGTCACGGGTCGTTGGACGAACCGTGACGGGGGCTGGGCCGCCCAGGCCCAGCCCCATGGCACTTGGCTTCGGCCAAGTGCATTTTTGCTCCACTTGGCCGAAGCCAAGTGCAAATTTCATCATTATTTAAAAAAAATAAAGTAAATTAAAATCAATATGTTGGCAGCTTACCTTGGCTCCAAGGCAAGGGTGAGCTGCCAACCTTTGCTTGGAGCCTACCTTGGCTCCAAGCAAAGGTAAATTACATCTTTGGGGCTCCATTTGCCTATAAATAGGATGGAGCCCAAGGCAAAAAAAAAAAAAAGACCCGAACCCCTGGAAAAATTCCCCGAGACCAGAACAAAGCAAAAACACAAAAAAATCCGACTCAAAACACTATCAATCGATTTGATTTGGCATTCCTATTACCGATTGAGAGGTAATAATCTGAGGAACTAGACCCGTTTATTTATTCATCTCTTTTTATTGTTTGAATCTATTTATTTATTTGTTTTTTACACTTTTATTGTTTAGATTTGTTAAGTTAATTTTTTTGTTTTGCATTTGAACAAGTATTTGGTTTTAGTTTTGAAATAAAAACTTCGTTTTGGATCCCAATACGAACCGTGACCCGATTCAAGGGTAGTTCGGGATCCAAACGTCGTAGATCTTTTGTTTTATAAATGTTTTGAACCGTTATTTTCAATAAAACGTCATTTTAGAATCCTCCGTAAATTGATAAAATAGAGTAGATCTAATGTTTTTGATAAAATCTGGAAACTGTTGGGCTATTTCTGTAAATTGCTGTTTTCTGTCACTAAAAGCGGGTTCCGTCGGTAAAGCTGCTGGAACTTAAAAAATCCATTTTCCCAACCTTTTCTCATCTTTTTTACATTTATTCTTGAATAGGTATATGTATAAATATGTAATAGGATTATTAAAATTATTTTCAAAGTATATGACTAGTAATAACTTACTATTGAATACCTATTTTGTATATTTGGGTATGATTTTCATTACTTTGGTTTTATGAAGGCTATATGTATATATGTATATTTTCCTTTTATTGTTTTGGGTGGGTTATCCTCCATATATTTATTATGTATAAAAACTATTTTAGTTTAAATATGGTTTTCTTATTTATAAACTTTATCCATTACTTTTTACATATTCTCAAGTTAAAATAAAATGTGTATCATATCTAGTATTATACTTACTACCATTTTTACTTATTAATTCATATATACATTATTATTTTACCTTTTTTTTATATAAGTATTATTATTATTTTGCCATAGTGTATATTCATATACAACAACAACAACAAAGCCTTAGTCCCGAAATGATTCGGGGTCGGCTAACATGAACCATCATATAAAACCGTGAAAATCAAGTCGTGTCAGCGACACAGATTCGCTCCCTCCACTCCGTCCTATCCACTACCATATTTTCCTCAATTCCCAATAAACTCATATCACTCTCGATCACCCTCCTCCAAGTTTGCTTAGGTCTTCCCCTACCCCTCACCACTACATCCCTTTGCCACTCTTCGGTTCTCCTAACCGGCGCATCAAGCGCTCTACGTCTCACATGGCCAAACCACCTTAGTCGGTTTTCTCTCATTTTATTCTCAATAGATGTGACCCCTACTTTTGTCCTAATTATTTCATTACGCACCCGGTCCTTTCTCGTGTGACCACACATCCATCTCAACATATGCATCTCCGCCACCGACATCTTATGGATGTGGCAGTGTTTCACTGCCCAACACTCCGTACCATATAACAATGCTGGTCTAATTGCCGTCCGGTAGAATTTTCCCTTCAATCTATTAGGCATGCCGGGATCACAAAGGAAACCCGTAGCACTCTTCCACTTCGACCAACCAGCTTTAATCCTATGAGCAACATCTCCATCTACTTCTCCATCCGTTTGGATAATAGATCCTAAATACCGGAAGCAATCCGAGGCCTGAACAACTCTCCCATCTAGGATGATTGTCCCTGCCTCCCTACTCCTACGACCGCTAAACTTACACTCCAAATATTCTGTCTTACTTCGACTCAACTTAAAGCCTCTAGATTCTAGAGTTTGCCTCCATAGTTCCAACTTCATCTCCACTCCTTCTTTCGTCTCCTCAACCAACACAATATCATCTGCAAACAGCATGCACCATGGTATACCATCTTGAAGTGAACTTGTTAGTTCATCCATAACGATGGCAAAAAGAAATGGGCTTAGTGCGGAACCTTGATGCACTCCAATCGTAATAGGAAACTCTTCAGTCTTCCCAACACTAGTACGTACACTCGTGCATACTCCCTCATACATGTCCTTTATGATGTCAATATATTTTCGCGAAATGCCTTTCCTTATCAAGGCCCACCAAAGTACTTCCCTTGGTACCTTATCATATGCTTTCTCCAAGTCAATGAAAACCATATGCAAGTCTTTCTTCTTATTTCGATAGTGCTCCATTAATTGTCTCATTAGATGGATGGCTTTCATAGTTGATCTTCCCGGCATAAAGCCAAACTGGTTTTCCGAAATCTTCACCGTCCTCCTTAGCCTTTGTTCAATCACTCGCTCCCAAAGTTTCATAGTGTGACTCATTAATTTGATTCCCCGATAGTTGGCACAATCTTGGACATCGCCTTTGTTCTTATACAAAGGGATTAAGGTACTTTTCCTCCATTCTGATGGCATCTTATTGTTTCTCCAAATTTTGTTGAAGAACGTCGTCAACCATTCGATTCCTCTTTCTCCCAAACATCTCCAAATCTCAATAGGGATGCCATCAGGTCCTACTGCTTTCTTCAACTTCATCTTACTTAATGCCATTTTGACTTCACCCTTTTGAATTCTCCGCAGGCATTCATGATTTATCATATCGTGATGGATACTTATATCTCCAACATCTTGTTGGCGATCTCCATTAAATAAGTCATCAAAATAGGACCTCCATCGTTCCTTGATATCCTTATCTCCAACTAGGACTTTCTGGTCCACATCCTTCACATATTTAACTTTTCCGAGATCTCGCGTCTTCCTATCTCTCATCCGAGCAATTCTATATATGTCTCTTTCCCCTTCTTTCGTATCCAATCTTGTATACAGATCCCGATTCACCTTTGCTCTAGCATCTCGTATGACCTTCTTTACTTCCCTTTTAGCCTCTTTGTATTTTTCGTAGTTCTCGTCACTCCTACATTTCCCCAATAGTTTATAGGATTCTCTCTTACTCTTTACTGCTTGTCGTACTTCTTCTGTCCACCAAGATGTGTCCTTACCCGGTGGCATGCTACCTTTAGATTCCCCTAGAACTTCCTTCGCTACTTCCCTTATACTATGCTCCATCTTATTCCATATCGAATCTATATCTGAATCCATATTGCAAGTCCAAATATCTTTTTTGGTCATCTCATCCACAAATTTTTGTTGATTCTCCCCTTGCAATTTCCACCACTTAATCTTAGTCTCTACTTGAGGTGTTTGTTTTCTTATACATTTCCTACTTCGAAAATCTAGCACCGCTACTCTATGTTGGGTTGTCGTACTCTCACCAGGGATCACCTTACAATCAATATAACTCTTTCTCCAAGCACTCCTTACTAAGAAGAAGTCAATTTGGCTCGCATTACCGCCACTCCGATAAGTCACTAAGTGGGATGTTCTCTTCATAAACCATGTGTTCATGATACTCAAGTCATAGGCTGATGCGAATTCCAAAATATCATTTCCTGCTTCATTCTTATCTCCAAAACCATACCCTCTATGAACACTCTCAAACCCATCTCGCCTAGAACCCACGTGTCCATTGAGATCACCCCCTAGTACCATTTTTTCATCCCTAGGAACCTGTTGCACCACTTCCTCTAAGTCATCCCAAAAAGCTTGTCTTATAGACACATCTAATCCTATTTGTGGTGCATATGCACTAATGACATTCACAACCTCATCCCCTATCACTAGCTTAACACTCATAATTCTATCGCTCTTCCTAGACACCGCTACTACCTCATCAATATACTCCCTATCAATAAGAATACCTACTCCATTTCTACCCTTATCCTTTCCTGAGTACCAAAGCTTATAACCCCAATGAGCTATCTCTCTAGCCTTAGCTCCAACCCACTTGGTTTCTTGTAGGCATAATATATTTATTCTCCTCCTCTTCATAACATCTACAATTTCAGCTAATCTTCCTGTCAAAGAACCTATGTTCCATGTCCCAAAGCGTAACCTACTACCCTTACCCCTACCCCTACCATTACCGTGGGCTAGCTTATTTACCCGCAACCCTTGCATATTTGACACCACCCTCGGGTCCTGGGGTGGCGCGCCGCTTCGGGGCGACGACCTAGCAACCCTTGCACATTTATCACTACACCCGGGTCTAGGAAGTGCAGCGCGTCGCTGAGTAGGGAACGCCCCAACGGTATTTATATTATGGTTCATGTCATAAGATGTGACTAAGTTTTACGCTGGCCGCCACAAACCTACCGCAACCCTCCTCCTTTGTCCGGGCTTGGGACCGGCTGTAAAGGCCACCAAGTGACCCTCACAGGCGGAGTTATAGTGTATATTCATATAAATAAGTATATTTATTTCCTCTTTTTTGAATTTCCTATATATATATATATATATATGTTTTAAAAAGTATTTGGGTTTGGTGAATTTGGGTTTAATTAGTAAGTGTTGTAATTATGTTCAAGTGAAGGTTAATTGAGTGAAAATGGGAAAATAAAAGACAAAAAGAGATTTCAAGTTGGTTGTTTAAATTAAAAGTTTTTCTAGATATTCCTAAAGTGTAAATAACTTTTTTTTTGTCATTTTTAAACCGTTTCCAAAACATCACGTGTTGAAACCTTAATCCGTTCCAACGACGGATTAAGCGAACATTGTAAATTGTTTCGTTGTAAATAATGAAGTTTTGAATTGCTTTCCTAACTAAATGGTTTTGTACAAAATAAATTGACTTGTATGCTTAATCACGTTTTTAGATTAAAACTGTTTGCTCAACGTTTTCAAACGCTCAAGTCGTTCCAACGGCGATTCGAGTGATCATCATTAACAGGGCTTTGAAACGTACCTAAATCGTTCCAACGATGATTAAGGTACGAACCATGTAAATAAACTCATTTTTGGGAGTAAGATTAGCGTAGATGTATTATACGACATAAAAGCCTAAATCACACTATGAATAAACCAATTCTTCCTTCCCCCCCTCTCTCTCCTATGTATTTTAAATTTATGCAAAATGGGTGATTCTTTACTAACGTGGCTTTTAAACAACATGCTCAAAACGGTTTTCAAAGCGAGAAAGAAAAGGTTTCAAATGAATTTTAAACTTAAAGAAATATGCGATTAGTCCGTTATCGCCTAACACGCTGAGTAGGAGGCCGGTGGTTCATAACCGGGCGATGTCGGGGTGCCTAGTAGCCTTTCTCCGGAAAGGAGCTAGCCTTCTCGGCTCGTACCTAAGTTTCCCGAACCCTCACCGGTCTCCCGCAAGGGATCGGTGTTCATTTTCCCATTCGTGGGTGGCGACTCTTCCATACTCCAGGCGCCGGTCCTGCCGAGCAGCTTGATTCCACGATTGGTTGCTTTCGGCGCAAATCACCGCTTACGTCGCCATGAGGTGTCCACCCCTCGGTCCGCCCGGGCGAGGCCGTTCGGCACCTTATCTAACACCTATGCTCACTCAGCATTGTCCTGGCTATTTCAACCAGTGTTCTGTTCTTCCTTTCAACAACCCCATTTTGTTGAGGCGTTCTAGGAGCAGAAAAGTTATGGTCAATGCCGCTGGCTTCACAGAATTCAATAAACTGTTGGTTTTTGAATTCTCCACCATTATCACTTCGGATGTGAGCTAGTTTTAGGTCTTTATCATTTTCAAGTTTTCTAACCAAATTTGAAAATGTCTCAAAGGTCTCATCCTTGCTACTCAGCAAGATGACCCAAGTGTACCGAGAGAAGTCATCTACAATGACCAAGGAAAATCTTCTTCCACCCAGACTCAGCGGCTGGACTGGACCGAAGAGATCCAAGTGTAGTAATTCTAACGGACGCTTAGTTGAGACAATGTTTTTGCTATGAAAAGATTGTTTGGTTTGTTTTCCAGCTTGGCAAGCATGGCATAATTGATCTTTTTCAAATCTAAGTTCAGGCAGTCCCTCAACCAATTGCTTTCTTGCTAATTTGGCCAGGAGGTCCATGCTTATATGACCAAGTCTCCTGTGCCATAGCCAAGAATTTTCTTCCTTTGAAACTAAGCATACAGTTTTTGAAAACTTTTTCTCTAAGTCTAGCATAAAGACATTATCAATCCGAGGGGCAGTTAAAATTAACTCATTTGTTTTTCCCTCGTATATTTTACATCCAGTAGCATCAAATATAACTTTTCTCCCATTGTCACATAGCTGAGCTACGCTGAGTAAGTTATATTTGAGTCCGCTGACTAGGGAGACTGACTCAATAGTAGGATTACCTCCAATGGTTCCTGACCCTACTATCTTACCCTTTTTGTTGTCTCCAAAACTTACGCTTCCTCCTCGTTTACACTCAAATGTGATGAACTGAGTTTCATCACCAGTCATGTGCCTCGAGCATGCGCTGTCAATATACCACATCTTTGACTTCTCAGCACACCTCAGGCTTACCTACATTGTAACTAGTTACTTTTAGGTACCCAATTCTTTTTGGGTCCTTACTTGTTAGGTTCAACAGGTAAAGCATCATATTTAATTTTATGGCGGCATACTTGGACAGTATGGCCATTCTTTCCACAGAAGTCACAGCTGACCTTCCGTTTAGGATTTCTCACTGACTGGTCAGCACCCCAGTGCTGAGCGTGCCAGCACACCTTTGTGGTGTGTCCTTTCTTCCCACAGAAGTCACACTGGACATTCTGCTGGGGATTCCATCTCTGCGGACCAGTACTTCGGTACTGAGCATTCAGAGGAATATTTCTTTTGTTTTGAACCTTTAGTTGGTTCTGGATATTTGTGACGTCCTTTCTCAGTTTCTTTGAATCTGATTGGACTTCAGAGACAGACTTATGTATGATCTCCATATTATCATGCAAAGTTGAGTTTTCCTGAAGAAGGAATCTGAGGTCACTTAGCTTGACCTCTTCAACCTCGTCACATCGCCTGCTAAGTGCTCTAATTTTCTTATTACACTTTTTAACAAGTGTATAGAGGTCACTCAGGGCATTACCCATTTCGTTTCTGAGCTGGGAAAGTGATATTACCTCATTTGATTGCTCCTCGTCATCAGATTCAATGGAGGGGTCAGCATGCTTAGAGATGCACGGCTCAGCAAGTTCGTCAGCCATGAAGCATATCTTCGCTGACTCGGTGGCCTCAGCTTCTGTTGATGAAGACTCATCACTGTCACTCCATGTAGCCACCATTGCCTTTTTGCCGTTCTTCTTATCCTTCCTCAGCGTGGGGCAGCTTGACTTGATGTGCCCAGTTTGATGACATTCAAAGCATGTAATGGGCTTTGAGTTGTCTTTCTTGTATTTGCTGTCGCTGGACTCAGCTTTATACTTATCAAACTTTCTGTAAGGCTTCTTAGAATATTTGTCATTCTTTCTGAACAGCCTTTTCATCTTCCTTGTGAACATAACCATCTCCTCATCATCTGTTGAGCTCCCATCAGTGGAGTCAGCTTTCATGACAAGAGATTTCTGCTTCTTGTCTTCAGACTTTTCCTTCACCTCGAAGTTTTCCTCAACAGCGGTCTTCTTTGCTTGCCAATCTTTAGGAAGACTCCTGAGTATCTTTTTGACTTGTTCTTCCTCAGTGAAGATCTTCCCAAGTCTCTTGAGCTCATTGATGATGTTGGTAAACCTTGCATTCATGTCAGATATACCCTCATCATTGTTCATTTCGAACAGCTCGTACAGTCTCATCTGCTGGTTCACCTTGGACTCCTTTACTTTATTGGTTCCTTCGTAGGTGACCTTCAGCTTCTTTCAGATCTCTTGCGCCGACTCACAACCTGAGATTTTATTATATTCTGCAGCATCGAGCGCACAGTGAAGCATATTTATAGCCGAAGCATGATTTTGTAGCTTCTTGAGATCATCCTCTGTCCATTTGGCCTCAACTTTAACAACTATTTGGCCAGCCACAACTTCGACAGGTATAAATGGACCTTGGACTATGGATAGCCAGGCACTCATATTTTTAGCCTGAATGAAATTTTTCATCCTATTCTTCCAGAAGGTGTAGTTAGACCCGAAGAATAGGGGAGGCCGAGTAATGGACAGCCCCTCAGGTAAGATCTGAGTTGTTTGGTTTCCTAGGAGAAACCGAGTGCTGTTTTCGCCCATAGTGGGGATCAGCTCAAGGTGGTTAAACCTTTTACAGTGAGCTTTTAAGCTCTGATACCACTTGTTGGTCCATTATAATGTTACAAGTATAGTTCCAATGGGGGGTTAGGAACTATTTAAAAATTTTAAGCTAGGGCAGACTTCTTTTTCGTGAGAAAAAGGTTTAGACAGCGGCACTGAGTGAATAGCAAGATACTGGCTTAGTCAACTAGTGACTAGGTCAGTTTCTTTACTTGAGTCAGGAGATAGCACTTAGAGTCTATTCCTGAGCTCGGATATTCAACGCGCACAACTCAGCTTGACCTCTTTACTTGGTCAGTTTTTGTTTAAGCAAGCAATAAATATATAAAGGAGTTAAAGGTTAGAAATATGTTACTCAGCAGATTTATCCAGGTTCGGCCTCCAAGCCTACGTCCTGTCCCCGGAACACGTTCCGAGATTTCGAATTCTCTACTGAGCTCTTTAACGGTAGAGCATCAAATCTTTTACAATCTTAGCAACTGAGTATAACACGAGTACCTTCCTCTATACCTCTACTCAATCCTAATCTCTTGCTGAGTACTATAACCGAGTACTCAGCCTCTCCTTTCTAATCTCTAGAAATGATAAGTGTTTGTCCTAAACAATGATTGCTAAGACACCTTAGATGATTGAATAATCACTCTAGACTTTTACACAAAAGATATGAAATATAGTGTAAGATTGCTTTGCTTTTGCTTGGAGAACTTTGCGTAGAAATTTGGTCAGCGTAATGGCTTTATCAAGTTCTCTATTGAATGAAGCAACTGATGGCACTATTTATAGAGACGTCTGAGGCATCGGTCATTTCGAATTTCGAAATAACCGTTGGAGGGAAACGGCTTCTTGTCGTTGTCATCCTGACTTGCTCAGAGCTCTCGGCCAATCAGATTTGAGTATCTTCTGTCCTTGGTCAGCTTTTGGTCAGCTCGGCAGAGTGTCTCTCCATTTATGGTAATGTCAACTAGACAGCATACCGTGTCTTCTGAACTTTACCCAAAGTAGAAATACTTTGTCTGGAAGTTGTTCTTCGCCAGCTGTTTTCTTGTACTGTTTGTCGAATCAACTCAGCAGCTTCGTCCCGAAGTTTTTCCTTGAAGGTCTTCTAGATCCTTCTTCTGCTGAGCTGCGTTTTGTACATAACGACAGCGTTTTGACATACACGGGCCGAGTTGCCTTAAACTGTTTGACTTGGGCTTTGACTTCCGTATTGGGCTTAGACCTTTTAATCTTGTGTCTTATAAACAATTTAACTCAACATTGAACAAACACATTAGTAGAATAAATCAAAGCATTTAAACTTAGTGTGTTTAGAATATATTTTAATTATACTTAAACAATTTTGTCAAATCAAAATTATGTGGAAAGGTGTTTCAACACTTCGTTCGTCCATACATGCGTATAAGGGTGCAACTGGATGTTCGCCATCCTCTTAAAATTGGTAAGAAAGGAAGGCAGGGGGAGAGTGGATAAATTGTAGTTTTAAATATGAAAAGCTGCCTACCTTTTGTTTTATCTATGGACTCATTGGTCATATTGACCGTAATTGTGACCGGTTCTATCAAGCTATGGAGGGAGAACTAATCAGAGAATGTGATGCATCCATAAAGGCACCAAGCAAGAGAGTGGTATGGGGAGGGTCTCGTTGGTTGAAGGAAGAGGAGGACATTGACAGCAGTACAGTGAATGAGGTGATCCAAAATGCTGAGATTGCAAGTAACTATGGGGGTCAGTTGGGTTCAATTCAACTTGCTTCCTTGGCATGTAATTTGGGTGCTTGTATGCTTGATAAAGGGAAGTCCAAATTGATCTCTCAGTCACCAACTGTAATGGCTCTGGAGGGGGTTAAAGTCAATGATGAACGTAAAAGAAGAAGGAATGAGGAGACTTATCAAAAAAAGGAAGGGGACTGATAATAAGGGACAGAGTCAGATGGGGATGGAGATTGATGGTGGATTGAAAGGAGTTGTCTTGACAAGTCTAGACTCTAAGAAGAGTACTGGTTTTCAGTTGGTATCCGAACTAAAAAATGGAAATTCGGCGGGCCTCGAGGGGGAGGTTCGCCCTGGATTATGATAATATTGAGTTGGAACTGCCGGGGGTTGGGCAACGTCAGGGCAGTTCCTATTTTTTGTGAGCTTATAAGAGTTCACAAACCTGATATTATCTTTCTGTTGGAAACCCTTGTATGTGGTGCCCGCATTGAGGAAATTAGGAATAGAATCAGATTTGAAGGGTCTTTTGCTGTTGATTGTGTTGGAAGGAGTGGGGGTCTTTGTGTCTTCTGGAGGAGGGCGCCTGACTGTTCGTTGCTTTCTTATTCTCAGAATCATATTGATGTTTGTGTTCATGATGTGATAAAAGGGGATTAGAGATTAACGGGTTTTTATGGCTATCCTGAGAGGAATCGTTGTAAGGACTCGTGGCTGTTGCTGGAAACTCTTGCTCGGAGGGCGGCTCTTCCTTGGGCTGTCATTGGAGATTTCAACGATTTGCTATCCCAATCGGATAAAAAAGGCTTGCTCCCTCATCTTGCTTGGTGTATTGATGGATTTAGGAATACGATTGCGGTATGTGGCCTTGTGGATTTACCTATGGCTGGTTATCCTTTTACTTGGATTCGTCAAAAAGGAAAACCCTCTGAAGTTCAAGAAAAATTAGATAGGACTTTGGTAATCGGTTCATGATCTATGCTTTTTCCGTCGGGTTTTCTTATAATACGTACGCTCCGTCAACGGATCATTCGCCAATTGTGCTTCAGACTAGTGCTCATAATGCAGGATATTCCCAGAGAAAGTTTGTGTTTGAGAATAAGTGGCTTAGAGAACCGGAGCTGTCTGGGCTGATTTCATCAAATTGGAGGTCCGGGGATGGTGCGTCTTTTACTGACAAGTTATTGGATCTTAGCTGTGTTATGGGTCAGTGGGGAAAGTCGCTCAATGTTAATTTCCGTAAGGCTGTAGCTAGATGTCATAGCAGGTTGGACCAGCTGAGAAGTGATTCGTCGCCGGATGGAGTGGCTGAATTTGAGAAAATAAAAGGGGAACTAGTTTCTCTACTGGTTCAGGAAGAGGATCATTGGAGGCAATGTTCAAAAAAAATTTGGCTACAAGAGGGAGATGTAAACTCAAATTTTTTTCACTCTTTTGCAAATGGGCGTAGGAATCAAAACGTTATCCGGAAACTTAAGAATGAAGTGGGGGATTGGGTGTCTGAGCCTGCGGACTTAGCGAAGCTTAGTTTGGACTACGTCACATCTATTTTTTCAAAGGGTAACAGCAATTTTGATCATTTATGTGGCCTTGTCACACCTCGGGTCAATGAGGACATGAACCAACTGCTTACTAGAGACTTCTGTATTCATGAATTTAAACAGGCACTATTCCAGATGCACCCCGATAAGGCCCCGGGTCCGGACGGTTTTAATCCGGCGTTTTTCCAAAAATTTTGGCATATGGTGGGGGAGGATTTGTTCAGAGCGGCTTTGATATGGGTTGAGAGGGGCGCTTTTCCCCTAAAATTCAATGATACTATTATTGCTTTGATTCCTAAATGTGCAGTTCCGGAGTCGATGAAGGATCTTAGACCGATTGCACTCTGCAATGTTGCATACAAAATATTCTCAAAGGTACTTGCCAATAGACTTAAACTCATTTTACCTGATGTTATCTCAGAAGTGCAGTCGGCTTTCATTAAAGGGCGGTCAATTACTGATAATGTCATGTTAGCTTTTGAAATTTTACATAGTATGAAGCGTAATCTGCATCGGAAGAATGGTGAGGTGGCTTTGAAAATCGATATTAGTAAAGCATTTGATAGAGTTGATTGGGGCTATTTAGAGGCCATTATGCTTAAATTGGGTTTTGCCGAGAAATCGGTATCAATTATCATGATGTGCATTTCGTCGGTCAGCTATTCGGTTAAAATGAATAATCAACTAATCGGTCCAATCATTCCACATCGGGGCTTGCGTCAAGGAGATCCTTTATCCCCGTACTTATTCTTGTTGTGCGTGGAGGGATTATCGTTTCTGATTGGTGATGCAGTTTCGAAGGGTCGGATTCATGGTTGTCGGGTTTGTCATGGCGCTCCCGCCATTTCACACCTTCTTTTTGCGGATGATGCGTTTCTATTCTGTAAAGCGGATATTGCGGAGTGTAGAGCCCTGAAGAATATTCTTGAGACTTATGAAATTGCATCTGGACAAGCTATTAACTTTGACAAATCGGGTATTATGTGCAGTAATAATGTGGCTTCTGATCTGTTTTCTGGCATTTCGGCAATTTTAGGGGTTTCCAAGCCACTCAATACGGGTCGGTACTTAGGGTTGCCCTCACTGGTTGGTAGAGCCAAAAAAGTGATTTTTGCCCATTTGAAGGAAATGTTGTGGAAGAAATTGCAATCATGGAGGGGGAAGCCATTATCGAAGGCCGGAAGAGCAACCTTAATTAGTTTGGCGGGTCAAGCAATACCAGTTTACTACATGGGTGTTTTTCTCCTTCCTGTGTCTACGGCTGAAGAAATCCAACGCATGTTAAATTCATTCTGGTGGGGGGTAAGAAGGATGGAGGGAGATCTATCAATTGGATGAGGTGGGAACGATTGTGTCTGCCTTTGGGAGAGGGTGGATTAAACTTCTGGGAGTTTACTGCCTTTAACTTGGCCATGTTGGGAAAGCAGGGGTGGCGTCTTACTACAGATCCACATGCTCTTGTATCGCGTGTTTACAAAGCTAAATATTTTCCGAAGGGGAATTTTCTCGAGGCTCGGTTAGGGCATTCACCGAGTTTCATTTGGAGGAGCATTTGGCAATCCCAACTTGTGCTAAAAGAAGGATATAGATGGAAGATAGGTGATGGAAGTAAGATAAGGGTTTGGGGTGATCCGTGGCTAAAGGATAATTTGAACGGTCATTTAGTTACACCGATTAATAACGAGTTGCAAGGTATCTTTGTGAAGGATCTTTTATTATCAAATTACCGGTCTTGGAATTTTGAGTTGCTGACTGAAATTTTTATGCAAAGGGATGTTTCTGAAATTTTGAAGTTACAGCCATCTTGGTCTTTAGGAACTGACATGCTAATCTGGCGGGAGAGCAAAACTGGGGATTATACAGTCAAATCTGCGTACCAAATGACTATCTCTCGCCTCTCTCAGAGGGATGAATTTTCTTCTTCGGGCGAGTGGAGACTGATTTGGAAAGCAAATATTCCTTATAAAGTTCGTTATTTTGCATGGCGAATGGCTAGGGAATGTTTGCCGAACCGATACAAATTAATACAAAGAGGTATTTCAGTTCAGCAGCAATGTGTGTTTTGTGGGATTGATTTGGAGGACAATTGGCATTTGTATATTATTTGTCAATTGGCTCGTGCTGTGTGGAGGGAAATTGGTATCGCCGGGTTGGTTCAGAGAGCTGCGGATGCTGCTGACAGTTTTTGTAGCTGGTTTTTTGATATCCTTGCAAGGCTTTCTGGTCAGGTTAGAGATTTATTTTTGACTATTTCTTGGTATATCTGGAAGCAGAGGAATGATAAATTGTGGAACCATCTGGATCCTTCCATTTCCCGTATCATTATCAGAGCTAAAGAATTGATTTCCGACTGGCAGCGGGCTCGCCGGTTGAAGATGGGTACTGTAAGTAAATCGGTTGGGTGGGCTGTAGTCTATGGCATCCTCCTAAGGTGGGAAAGTTCAAATGTTCCATGGACGCTGCTATTTTTAGCGATGTGGGAAAGGCGGGTATCAGCGCTGTAATTAGGAATTCGGAGGGGAGTTTTGTGGCGGGTCGGATTCAAAGGATTGAAGGTTTACCTTCGGTAAAGGAATGTGAAGCTTTGGCGATGTTTGAAGCGTTATCGTGGGCTGTGACCAGTGGCTATCAGGAAATGATCTTCGAATCTGACGCTAAGGTCGTGGTAGACGCGGTTCTTTCTTGTAACTCGGATGTGTCCGAATTTGGTGACATTATTGATCGGTGTCGTTCTATTCTTTTTTCTCATGGCTTATTCTCGGTCATTTTTTTGCGGAGACAGGCAAACGAGGTTGCTCATGTTCTTGCTAAGGAATCTCGTTTTGCCGATTGTCCCGTGGTGTTTGATTCTTTACCTAGATGTTTAGGAGATGTAATTACTATTTTTTGCACTTTAGTGGCTCATTAATGAAATTTTCTTTCAAAAAAAAAAGAACAAAATGCAAAACGACACATATAGATGTGTTTTAGGGATACAACTATAAAGTATAATGGTGACTATACTGCTGAGGTGGCATATAACACCCAATTCCAATAGAATCCTTTTTCTCGTTCGAGAAGTTCCTCACTTCCTCCACTCCGTTCCCATATGCACCCCAGAAACTATTAATTAGTGTACAAAAGTGTAACAAAATAATTAGAGCTTATAATGGTAGTAGTAAATATAAATTTATTTCGACGGTATTAAAATTCTGTAATTTAAAGAGAAAATAAGTTTAGAGAAAAAATAAATTATGCATGTACAACCTACTTTGTCCCATCAAAAGTACCAAACACTTAAAAAGCTGGCAAATTCCATAGACAAGAATAAAATTAACATATTTTCAGAATGCTTTCAGATTTTAATTTACATGCAATTTGCATAATGTTATGCTATTTGCATATTCCTTTTCTTTATTTATTTATCTTGTTTTTTTTTTTTTTTTAAACATCCTTTGAGCTTTTATTTTTTCTATTTTTTTCATTAATCCATTAGTTACCATTAATTTACGGAATGTAATAAAATAGCTATTTCTTAAAAATAAAATATGAGGGAATAATAGAATAGTTATTCTAGTTATTTCTATGTTTGGTTAAAAGATTGAAATAAGATGCTGAGGCGATCTCGTTTAGCTTCTTAGCAAGGAACTCCGATGGAATTTTCATTGCAGGGGCCAATGGATTCCTTACATGCTTGCAGGACGTGCTGCTGGCGGAAGCTCTGGCGTGCCGCGAAGCACTCACTTGGGCTAAGCAGCAAGGGTGGTCGGGGATTCAATTCGAATCGGATTCACAACTAATAGTTATGGCGATTAACAACGACAAAGTTTATGACTCTTGTTCAGGTGTTATCATTGAAGATTGTAAGGCAATGTTACTAAGCCTTGAAAGTTGTATTCTCAGTTATGTTCGTCGATCAATGAACCAGTGTGCCCATGCTTTAGCAAAGGCTGCTGACTCTATGTCTGATCCGGGTTTGTGGGTTGGCTCACCCCATTATTTTTATGTAACTTAATTATTGCTGATCAATAAAATTTTTTAATTCTTTTAAAAAAACTAGTTTTATAAGTAAAAGATATTCTTACCCTCAAGTGTAATTTCTTAGTTATTTTAAATTTTTTAATTATAAAAATAAATTATTCAAATATATTAGTTCAGAGAAAATATGAAAAACGATAAAAAAAAATACGACAAACACAAAAAAACGTAAAAATGTAAAAACAAGATAAATAAATAAATAAATAAAAAAGTTGAACTAAAAATAGAAATTCCTCATAAATACTATTATATTCTCTCTTTTTTTATAAACCAAACGAACCCTTAATCTTTCAAAGGAATGTATTATGATATAGGAATAAAGATTAAATTTGATCTTAACAATTTTTAAGCGGTAATATATGAAATGGTACAAATTTAGTCTTAATGTTTCGAAACAAGACCAATTTTAGTCCTAACATTAGCAATAAAATTTTAAAATTTTAAAAGTTAGAGGTCTAACTCATGAGTGTCAACATTAAGTATTTTTATACCTTCTAAAAATTAGACCACGTTCTTTATTACTTAATTTCAGTATCAATAAGTTCAGTTTAGTCAACAATAAGTTCAGTTTAATAATCATTTCAGGTATAATTACTCATGAGTGTCAATAATAAGTTTATTTCAGTAACTTATCATTATTTATTATAATTATAATTATTACTATTTTTAAAGAATTGTGTTATTATTTTAATTTCAGTAGAATTCAGTTCAATTCTTTTTTGTAGTAAAAAAAAAAAAAGCAGAGCCCTTTGATAAAAAAAAAAGGAAAATGGAATAATGAGAAATGATTTTTTGTTTTTTTTAATTAATTTTCATGAAAAGTGTTCGTACGGTACTCCCTTTGAAAAAGGTACTCCACTTTTGACTTCACCAACAAAGATGCTACAAAATTAAAATTAAAAAAAAAATATCATGTATATGCCTAATAGTAATATTTGGAAGCAATCAAAATGAAAAAAATATTCAATAAAAAAGAATTAAGAGCATCTCCAAGAGACTCTTAGTACATTCTTTAAAAATAAT
Source organism: Euphorbia lathyris (assembly GCF_963576675.1). NCBI lineage: Eukaryota > Viridiplantae > Streptophyta > Magnoliopsida > Malpighiales > Euphorbiaceae > Euphorbia > Euphorbia lathyris. The sequence goes on from NC_088911.1 coordinate 5,853,922, forward strand.
ATAAATAATTGACTCTTAGTGATTTAAGAGTGATTAAGACATTTCATCTCCAACAATGCTCCTTATATTCACTCTTTATTTATTATTTTATCATTAAAATTATTAATTGTTATTATATTTACCAATAGTGTGAGGAGAGCGACTGCTCAATAATAAATTATTAATAAAAAAATAAATTAAGAGGCACTAAGAGGTGGAGAGAGACTCTCTATTAATAGAGAGGATGGAGAGGCTCTTAGTGATTTGAGGAGCCACTAAGAGGCTGTTGGAGCTGATTTTTCATTATCCCTCCTCAAATTTTAACTTAAGAGCCAATTTAAGAGGCTGTTGGAGATGCTCTAAAGTAAAGTAAAGTAAAGAATGAGATTATCTTCCGACTAAAAGCCGAAAATCTCAAAATATAGATGAATAACTTGAGAGTTTTCTCGACGGTTGGGGCTTTGAACTTTACAGTTATATTAACATCGATAAAGCATGCTACTCATCATTTTCTACAATTTTATTAGTAAATTTTTTAGAAATTTACGTAGAAAATCAATTTTATAATTATATTAAATAATAAATTTAACTATATTAAACTAAGTAAATTATTATTTTCAATATATTTTAAGAACTAGTGTTTATAAATTAAAGGTTTAGAATATGTTTTTTTTAAGGTTTAGTATTTATAAATTGTATCTAAATTTTTAAAATCATAGTATAAAAGCATACTTGGTTTATAATATATACAAACAATAATATATTTAAAATTATTTTCTATGATATGATTTAATTGTAAAGGAAACTCATATAGTGATTTAGACTGGGCTCTAGCCCATCATATTTTGAAGGCCCATTTAGTAAGGTCTTGAGATAAATGATTTAAAACTCTAAACCATCTTATAAGGGTAAAATGGTATTTTACTAGTGTTAGAACGTATATGAGATAAGATGTAAAAATACTCATATGTTTATATATAGAAATAATTTTACCTCTAATATCGTGTAATTTTACCTCTAATGTTGGGAACCAAAAGCAATTTTACCTCTAACTTTAGCAAATTGGGTCAATTTGAGAAATAATTCATCAAACTGTTTTCTCGGTCATGAATCTTGTCATCTACACTTCGCATGTGTGTCATTTTATAACTCATTAGTAATAGATCACAAATATATGATTCGACGTAAAAAAAATAAATATAATACAAGTTTGATAAAAAAAAATTCAAATATTTCGCCGAATTTAAAAATATTAATCTCTAAATATATTATTACATCACAAAAAATATGAATTTTTTTTCCAATCACTCAAATGCAATTGGTGCATAATAAGGAACAAAATATCTGTGTTTTATAATAATGTCTGTAATTAACCCAATTTGTCAACGTTAGAGGTAAAATTGCTCTTGGCTACCAACGTTAGGAGTAAATTGCATAATTTTAGATGTTAAAAATAAAATTGTTCATGTTTGTAAAAGTTAGAGGTATCTTTACACCTAATCGCCTCATTATTACATCAATTATTTTCTCTTACTTCTCTATCTAACTTTGATATTGACCGAGAAGTAATAGAAAATGAACACTTCATCTTAGATGTCGTTATTAGTGTCAAAGTCGTTATTAGTGTGTAGATAGGGCTGTAATCGAGCCGAGCCGAGCCGAGTCAAGCTTTGGCATGTTCAAACTTTGCTTGCTATAAAATTAACGAGCTCGAGTCAGAGCTGAGCTTTGGCTTGCTCAAGCTCAGCTCAGCTTATTAGAAAATAAACAAGCTCGATCCGAGCTTCGAGCTTGTTTCGAGCCCAAAAACCTCTTTGAATTTGGTCCACTAAGAAAATTATCTAACGATGAATTGTTTGTGAGTAAACCGCTAATTATATTTATCAAGTTTGCTCTCAAATAGCTCTTTAATTCTGTACATAAACAAGCTCACAAGCAAAGTTCGTGAATAAATAAATAAGATGCTGACAAATAATTCGTCTATTACTCATTTATTATGTTTGTGAACGAACTCATCTAATAGTAAATAAAATAATATTAAGTTTATATATTTGTGAACTAACACAAAATTATATAGTTTTCTACAAAACTAAAATTTGTTCATAAATGTTCAAATCGAGCTTGCTCACGAGCTTTCGAGCCGAGCTTTAGCCTGCTCAAGCTCCGCTCGTTTACGAACCGAGCTAGTAAATGGTACTCAGCTCGTTTACAAGTCGAGTCGGCTGAGGTTTTATCGAGCCGACCACCGAACTGCTCATGAGCGGCTCGGCTCATTTACAACCCTATGTGTAGACGACCAACCATATATTGTTCACAAAATGAGACATTCCTATTTAGGCTTGTCAGTAGGGCGAATTGGGGATGGGGTGAGCAATTCCATCCCCATTCCCATTCATAATGGGGATTCCTCATCTCCGCCCAGTTCAAATGGGGATAAATTTGTCTATTTCCCCATACTAATGGGTAATAAGAATTCTCATGGATATACCCGTTCCATTTTGTAAAGTTTTTCTAAATTAATATCAAATATATACAATTTACTAAATATAATTTATTTAAAAAATATAAACATAAAATTGTGATTAAACTCAAAAAGTAAATAAAAAAAATATAGATGAGGAGAAGTAAAATTAACTTGCCTTATTAAATGAAGAATAGAGATGAACAGACCAATCTAATGAATTGAGTAAAAATTGTGGAATAAGACTTCCCAATTTATAAGTTTGAATTAAATAGGAAGTTAGAATTTACATAATCCTAATCGGAATTGAAATTTTATTATAATAGGAGATTAGGAATTAACATGTTTTATTTGTTTAGAATTCAAATGAAACAAACGAAAGTTGTAATTCTATTTAAAGTGGATTCTATAGACTATAGGATATAATTGCATTTTAGGATTAGTTTTTTTGCAAATTATATTAGTATTGAATATATATAGTATAAAATATAATTTTTTATATTAATAATACATTTTAATGGATATATTTTTGGGTATCCACATGGTAAACTCTAACGGTAATGAGTTGGGGATCCTCGTGGGGCGGGGATAGCGATTACCATCCCCATGAATGGGGATAATTTTCCTTCCCATCCCTAACCCTATAAAACTGGGTACTGAGAATTCTCCGATCCTAATGGAACGGGACCTAATGGATATGATATTACCCGCCCCATTGATAAGCCTATTCCTATTAGATGGAATTGGACATAAATTACATCGACTAAATTATTATAACGCCATTAATATTATCACCCTTATATTTCATTTTATGATACAAAAATTTATTAGTTTTATATTATTATAATATTAAAAATCTAAATAAAAAATATTCTATGAATTTAATCATTAGGGTCCATATGAACCGAAATAAACAAACAAGAGAATTCAAGGTCATTCAATTCATTTCTTCAATTAAATTTGTGCATGTTATTATCTTGTTGTTTATTTTATTTTTTCATATAGTTTTGTTGATTTGAATTTACTGTTCCAATAATAAAAAATTTAGAAAATTATATATGACCAAATGAAGTTTAAAAAACATATATATCTTGCCCATGGACTTGGAACTAAAATTTTAGGTGTGAATGTTACTAAATAATGGGCTTGATGAGCCCAAGACAACATCCCTAAACTAAGGCCTAGACATTGTGATAGGATTTTCTCAAAAATGGAACTAGCTCAAGAAAGAATAACAAAGGTTTTTTTTTTTTAAATACATGATAGCAAAATCCATGAAGCAAGAAAGATTTAATTATAGATATGGTACACGGATGATGTGATATATCGGGTTAATAGTTTCGTGGAGAAGAGGCGACACATTACATCGTATGTGGCTGTTGTAGTATTCATAGTGCGCATGAAGTTTTTTATGTGGATAGTAGAGTCCCGGGTTTCATTGTACTCTTTCAGCAATGGGTATTTGAACCTTATTGATATTGGCTCGATCATAATCATCGTACATAACAATATTTCGACTTCCATTATTTTGGGTTTCTTTGAGTCGATACATGCTTTGGCAATAGTGTTCTTCAACTCCGTCAACTCTTTTCGGATTGCCTCGTACTTAGCTTCGGAATCTCCGACTCTTTACAGGTTGTCTCTCTCCTTGGGTGGCCATCGATTCCAAATCTTAGGCTCGGTAACCTTTTTCTTATCTTTATGGCTCATGGATCGAGACTCGACCAGCCTGTGTCGAGTCCTTCAGCATTTTGAATTCGGGGTCCTCCTGTTCAGGGAGGGCTATTTTTCTTCTCTCACCCGGTTCAATTTCAGGGGAGATTGCTCGTTGGCACTCCTCAGGTTTCATGCAAGTGGGGTCTTTGATTTATGATGTCTTATTGATGAGTCTTCTCTTCCCATTGGCTTATCGCTCGAGCCTCTTAGCTGATTCATCAACGATCCATCTCGTTGGTGGCGGTAGCTTCAGATAGTGTGATATTTAGTAGAGCAAGTTGTATTCTCATATCTATTAATGTATCAGATGATCTCTTTGACTATCTCTAATTTCTCCTTTACCTCTGACATTTTAAATGGCATGCTTTTATCGCATTATGTTGACAATGTCTTGGACTGATCCGAGGTTTTTCGCCAATCAACTAGAGATTGCGCCCAAGATCCTTTATTTTTGTGGGCTAGAAGTGTCAATATCTTCCTCCATTCTAGGGTTAGGTCATTATTCACATGTTGCAATCGGCACACTTCTTCTGATGTCTTATAGACTCCAGATGTAGAAGTATACTGAAGGAAGTGAAATAAATGAAACTATTTAAACAAGTCATGGTTATATTTGTTTCACGCTTACTGCACCTATTTGATGTGGCTAAATCCTACAGGTCCTTAGGTAAGCCCGAAATAAGACAAAAAAAAAGGGTCAAAGGAGGGATTTGAGTCTAGTTAACCCGCTCTGAAGCCTAAGTCAGCTTTTGGAGACGATTTAAGGATGAACACAATAGTAAATGAAAGCTTGAGTATAAACTTAGTGAATATACAGTAAAACCTCTATAAATTAATACTCAATAAATTAATAAACTCTTTAAAATAATAATTTCTTATGGTCTCGACTTGGGCCAGTTCAAAAAATGATCAATTTTAATAAATTAATAAGATAATAATTTTCTGGAACAACCCTTTATAAATACATTGTATTATTACCTCTATAAATTAATAAGTTCTCAAATATATAGATATATATACTTAGGATAATTTAGCAAAATATGAATCTATAATATTTTGTTTTTTCTTAAAATTTAAATCTAGTTGAATTTCATCTTTAACTATTTTCAGTGCATTCAAAAGTTCCAGTGTATCCTTATCAAATTGTAACAAAAAAAATTGTAAAGAGTGGATGATGCTATAATTGCTTCCTTTCTTGTGACTAGTTTCAAATGTACCGAATCATCCTCAGCTTCATCCTCAATTGAATTTTGCATAACGCTCAACATAATTTCTTCTAAACTTTGGACTTGTGAGCATTCATTGTTTTCACCTGGATAATCTAATATTTGATTGACATTCATTTGATTGCGGTAACCAAGCTGACCAATCATTCCTTCAAGTTCATAAGTGTCTTCTTCAGTGATTGCTTCCTCTAAATTCGTTGTGACAGATTCATCCCTTGTATAAATTTGACAATATTTGAAACAATTTTTTATTGAAACAATTAGTAATTTAAAAATTTATTTTAAAGAAATTTAAAATCACTCTATAAATTAATAATTATTAATTTATCGATTAATTAATATCTCTATAAATTAATACAATTTCATGGTCCCAACATTATTAATTTATAGAGGTTTTACTGTAAATGGATTATGTACCTTAGATGGTGTCTTACTCTATTTATATTGTGCTCGAACAAGAAGAGGCAATTATAAGCTTTGGAGCGTGGTGTTTTATGTCACATGTTGATAGGCGATTGTGTGCCCACATAACGGGGTTCAGTATCACTCAAGCACACTTGGTTTGTGATTAACAGGACGGGACACAAATTTTTAAGAGGTTGATTTTTGACAGAGTCAATTGTTATCTCTTGAATTAAGACTATGAGATTGAGTCGTAGACTATGAGATTGAGTCGTATAAGGAACGGGTGTTGCTTCTTATCACCCCCAATTTACCTCATACCGCCCCCATTTGGACAATTTTACCCTTTTGAAAAAAAAAATTTGAGAAAAAAAAACGTCAAATTTGGTCTAGGTGGGTGCTAGATCCACCCAACCAATGGGATGGGCGGATCCAGCACCCGCCCAGCCATGGTCTGGACGAATCCAGCATCCGCCCAGCCAATGGCTTGGGCGGGTGGTATATCCACCCAATCCATTGGCTGGGCGGATGCTGGATCCGCCCAGACCATGGCTGGGCGGATCTAGCACCCACCTAGACCAAATTTGGACCTATGTACAATCCTATACTTTTTAGCGACGGAAAATATAAAATTCTCTAATTTTTTGTGACGAAAAATGCCAATCGTCACAAAAAATATGCATTATGTTCATGATTGTTTTGACAAAAAAAAATGTAAATTTTATTGTTTCCGACTCATAATCATCCATTTTCGAGATTCAAATTGTCGCATATCAATTATTTTCATAATTTCAATTATTATTGTTCGAGTTTGTGATTTTAGAGAAAGAATTTTTAGTTTTTTATCAAAATTATGAAAAGGACAAAAAAGTCCAAATGGGGGCGGTAACAGTAATTGAGAGGCGGTATGAAGGAATTCACATAAGGAACTAATTATCTTTGATGATTCCATGTGAGATCTGATTCCACGTGAGCATATAAATACGCGTCTTATAATCTTAATATTGCAAAGAAATAGATATTGAGAAACCTTATTTGTAAACAAACATGAGAAAGAAAAGGTTGAGAAAATGTGTAAATATTAAAAATATAAAACATGTTTATAAAGCCGCCGACTGTATATTTCTGCTCCTGTTGAGAGCATACTCCTATTGAGAGTATTGTTTTTCTGTTTTTGTGATATGGTATTGTGATTGTGAGTTGTTTTTCGATCATCTTTCTCAGCGCCGGCTGTCCATCGCCGCCTTCTTCCGTGCGGAGCGTCTGTCATCTCCGAGCTCGAAGCCGCCGTTTGTCCGATGCCTTCCACCTTCTCCGAGATCGAAGTCGTCGTCCGTCCTCTACGAGATTAAAACCGCCGTCTGTCCGACGCCTTCCGTCCAGCGCCGCCGCTTGTCCGAGATCGAAGCCACCGTTGGTCTGAGATCGTTGCTGGTGTCTGTCATTACCATCTATTCAGGGGACGATGTCGTTGCCAATCTGAGAGTGACGCCGTGTTTTCCTCTGAGTTTTCACAGATCTGAGTTTTCTTGAGTTATATCTCAGAAAAGAGAAAATAAATTTTACATGATGGCTATGAAATTTGTTTGAGATTGACGCCACCATTGTTTGCTGGAGTTGTGATATAAAGCTAATTTTTTCCCTGTTTGATCAGATAATAATTCATAATAAGGCTATGGCATTTGGTTGAGATTGATGACGCCGCTTGTTCGTGGTTAATTCTCGGATTTGTGATATAACGCTGATTTTTTATTGGTTGATAGGAAATAAAAATTACAATAAGAATATGGAAGAACAGATTCAGCAATTAAAAATCGTTGACGATGGATTCGAGTTTGGGGTGACAACCACCGAAGAAGAAACAACTGATTATAAGTGGTGTCTAATTGGATCACTTGTAACAAACAAAAACTTCAATTTTGAAATCTTCAAACATCGAATGGCTAGTATATGGAGACCTGGGAAAGGTTTAACAATTTCTGAAATTGGAGGAAAATTGATTTTGTTTCGGTTTTATCATCCGTATGATCTGAAATGGGTTAGTGAAAATGGACCCTGGACTTTTGATAATCAATTGTTAATCTTGTACACTCTGAAAGAAGGGGAAGATCCATCTGCGGCTCAGTTGACACATTCAAACTTCTGGATACAGATTCATGGTCTTACACAGAATCTGTTTACTGAGACAGTGGCACGAGAATTGGGAAATTTTATTGGGACTTATGTATCTATAAACCCAAAAGCAAAATGGATAAATGATCAGAGCTATCTCCGTGTGCGAGTTAGCGTGGATATTAGACAACCATTACAGAAAGGAAAAAAAGTAAGAAGGGCAGGAGGTGATTGGTTGAACTGTGTATTTAAATATGAAAAATTGCCAACTATATGTTTTATCTGTGGCCTAATTGGACATTTGGATAGACATTGTGAGATCTTTTTTCGTAGTAAGGAAGAAGACTTAGTGAGGGCTTGGGATGCTTCTATAAAGGCTCCCTTACGCCGTGTTAGTGTTATGGGAGGAGAAAGATGGTTGAAGGAAGAGGCTAGGCCTGAAGGAAATATGGTGTATGGCTCAAACAGAGATGCTGGTAGTGGCGCAGAGGGGCAGTTGAAGAAACAAATTCCTAGACATAATCTACGGCAGCTATCAAAGAACTTTGGTGTAAGCTTTTGTGATCAGGAGGATGAGGAAACCCCTTCAGTGAATCTCATGCAATCAGAAACCGAATTAGAGGTAGGAGAGGAAAGGAAAAGACGAAGGGGGGAACTTGTCTCATTTCAATCAAAACCAATGGAGACTATACAAGAGGTAACCATTCAAACTATGGAAGTGGATGATCTATCTCCAAACAAGGAAAACAATAGTGATAATAAGGATTGTGAGCAAGAACATAAAAATATGAAGGTTCAAAATAAGGCTAAACAGCAAACAGGAAAGACAGGCTAAATGGTCTGCCCAGAGCAATGAAAATCTTTAGTTGGAACTGCCAAGGTCTGGGCAACACTAAGGCAGTTCCCATTCTGTGTGAGCTAATTAAAGCTCATAGGCCTGATATTATTTTCTTGTATGAAACGTTGGTTGGTCAATCTCGCATTGAAGCTATCAGGGTACGCATTGGTTTCGAAGGTTGCTTTGTTGTTGATCGGATTGGGAGAAGTGGAGGAATTTGTGCTTTATGGAGGAAGGCTAGTATGTGATCCTTAAGATCTTTTTCATCAAATTTTATTGATTTAATGGTAAATGATCATAGGGATGGAGATTGGCGCCTTACTGGTTTTTATGGGTACCCGGAGAGAGCTAGACGAAGGACTTCTTGGGATTTACTAAGGAGCCTTGCTGCCGCCTCTTCCCTCCCATGGTCTATTTTGGGAGATTTTAATGATCTACTTGTTCACATTGATAAAAAAAAAGGGCTAAATGAGCATCCAGAATGGTGTTATAAGGGATTTAGAGATGCTCTGAATGATTGTGGCCTTATAAATATTCCGTTACAAGGCTATCTGTATACATGGGTCCGACATAGAGGTAAATCAAATGAAGTTCAGGAGAAGCTAGATCGAAGCCTTTGTACTGAAGCGTGGGGGAGAAGTTTTCCTGGTAATTTTTGTGTTAATTCTATTGCTGCCACTTCTGATCACTCTCCAATAATTTTGCATACGTCAATAGATTCAACAGGTCCGAGGCAAAAACATTTCAAATTTGAGCAACGATGGCTAAGGGATGAGGAGATTGGGAATGTGATAAAGGAGGCATGGGAATCAGACAGGCAAATGGTATTGAGTTCACGTTTAACGCATGTGGCAGAAGCGCTTATGAGATGGGGCAGGAATATTGATGTGAATTTTCATCAGAGAATTAAAAATTTACAGGCACAACTAGTACAACTACGTGATGTGGGGGGTCTGATTAATAGTGATGAGTATGAGTCGATCCGAGCTGAGTATGTGAGACTTCTAGTTCAAGAGGAAGACCACTGGAAACAGAGAGCAAAAGTCTTATGGCATCAGGAGGGAGATTTGAATACTCGCTTTTACCACTCTTTTGCCAATGGAAGGCGGAAGCAGAACAGTTTAACAGGTCTTAGGAATAATGTAGGAGAATGGATTGATGATAAAGATGAGATGGGGCATATTGCAATACAATATTTTGAATCAGTTTTCTCTGAAAGTAATAGCGAATGGGGTGAAGTGGTAGATTTAATGCAGCCACGTATCACTGATCGGGATAATGAGCAATTATTGCGATCACTTACAAAACAGGAATTCAAGAGAGCACTATTTGATATGCATCCTGATAAGGCTCCAGGACCTGATGGATTTAATCCATGATTTTATCAAAAATTCTGGAACATAATTGGGGATGATATCTTCAATGCTGGGTCAACATGGTTTGATCAAGGTATGTTCCTCTCTGAGCTTAACAATACTATCATTACTCTTATTCCAAAGTGTGAGAATCCTGTTATTATGACTGAACTTCGTCCAATAGCACTGTGTAATGTCATAATCAGAATTTTTTCCAAAGTCTTAGCGAATAGATTGAAAATGATTTTACCTGGGATTATCTCTGAAAATCAATCTGCTTTTATTAAAGGGAGGTCTATTCATGACAACGTTTTGATAGCATTTGAACTTATTCATAGCATTAATAGTAATGTTGCTAAAAAGGAAGGAAATGTGGCAATAAAAGTTGATATGAGTAAAGCATATGATAGGGTGGATTGGAATTATCTAAGAGAGGTAATGCTGAAGTTAGGTTTTGCTGATAAATGGGTTAATTTGATTATGCATTGGGTATCTTCTGTACAATATATGGTGAGAATAAATGATCAGTTAGTTGGTCCTGTTTGCCCAAAAAGAGGACTTCGCCAAGGTGATCCACTATCACTGTACTTATTTCTGCTTTGTGTGGAAGGGTTAACGTCATTATTGGTGGCAGCTGAGAATAGAGGGTTACTGCATGGATGCCGAGTTAAGAGAGGGGCGCCTGCAATTTCACATTTGCTCTTTGCTGATGATGCATTTTTATTTTGCCAGGCTACCATATCTGAAATTAGAATGTTAAAGAAAGTACTCAGAACATATGAGTTAGCTTCAGGGCAAGCTATAAATTATCAAAAATCTGGAATCATGTTCAGTAGGAATGTGGCAAATGATCTGGCTATGGGAATTTCTAGCATTTTGGGTATTACTAGTCCGTTGAATACGGGAAGATATCTGGGTCTTCCATCTTTGGTGGGTAGAACGAAAAGAGCAATATTTGCACATTTCAGAGACAGGTTATGGCAGCGGCTACAACGATGGAGAGTGAAAGGAATATCAAAAGCTGGCAAAGCTACACTTATTCGAGCGGCTGGGCAAGCTATCCCAATCTATTTCATGAGTGTTTTCCTGCTCCCTATATCGACGGCTGAGGAATTACAACGAATGTTGAATTCGTTTTGGTGGGGTAATAAAAAATCAGGTGAGAGAGGAATGAATTGGATGGCTTGGGACAAATTATGTGCTCCAAAATTGATGGGAGGATTGAGTTTCCGAAATTTCACGGCCTTTAATCTTGCTATGTTGGGAAAACAGGGATGGCGATTATTTACCAATCCATCTTCGCTTGTTAGTAAAGTTTTCAAAGCTAAATATTATCCAAAAGGGGATTTTATGGGGGCCTCATTGGGGCATTCACCAAGTTTTATATGGCGAAGTATCTGGAGTTCTCAATTAATTATTAAAGAAGGAGTTAGATGGAAAATTGGAAACGGTCAGTCAATAAATATGTGGAATGAGAGATGGTTGCGTGATGAAGAGGATGGCTATATAAGAACTCCTATGGTGGAAGGGTTGGAGTATTTGAAAGTAAATGATTTGTTTATCCATAATTCCAGGGATTGGGATGAAGAGCTGTTGGAGGAACTTTTCGAGCATAGAGATATTATAGAAATTCATAAACTGTCTGTTGGTACTTTGAGGAGTGAGGATCGGTTAATATGGCAATTCCATTCTTCAGGAAGATATACAGTGAAAAACGCTTACCGACTGGCTACAAAGTTGGAAGCGGGAGAGAGGTTTCATGTTCAGGGAGCCTGGAAAAAATTGTGGTATGCTGAAATTCCACACAAGGTCCGACACTTTGGCTGGCAATTAGCACGTAATTGTCTTCCAACACGGGTAAATTTGCAATTCCGCGGGTTACATGTATGTAGTAATTGCGTGATATGTAATGAACCTTGGGAGGATGGATGTCATCTGTTTATTGAATGTGCAGGAGCTATAAGAGTGTGGCAGAAGGCGGGACTTCTGGAACGAATTAATGTAGAGGCGGCGGTGGCTGAGAACTTGGCAGCATGGTTTCATAATATGATTAGAGCAACCCCGGAACAAATTGTGAAAACATTTTTGATGCACCTCTGGAGTTTATGGCAAGCAAGAAATATTCGTCTTTGGCAGTATGAGATTCGCACAACAGATCAAATAGTGACTCAAGCTTGCACTGTATTGAAAGATTGGACAGAAGCTAATGCCTTGAGGAATCGGACTGGTACGAGAGAACAACAGATTGGAAATACATCAGCAGGAAATATTTCATATGATGTTTGCACGGAGTGGCATACGCCACCAGAAGGATTTCTCTCGTGTTGTGTTGATGTCGCATGTTTTAACGATGATGGGCGTGCAGGGATGGGAGCAGCAGTACGAGATGCAAATGGGCAGTTTGTAATAGGAAGGTGTGCGAGATTGTTGTACTGTCCAACAACACGAGAATGTGAGGTTGAAGCTCTATTACAGGCTATGCAGTGGTTAGAAGCTGATGGAATAAGGAATGTGGTATTCGAGTCTGATGCTAAACAAGTGATTGATGCAATAAATTCTAGCTCCGTTGACGATTCTGAATTTGGAGATAGAATTGTTCAAATACGATCGATTCTAATATCAAATGACTCTTACTCAGTCAAATGGATACGGCGGCAAGCGAATGGGATGACACATGTGTTAGCACAGTCTTCTCGTTTATCCACTTGCCCTTCTTTTTTTAATTTATTACCTAGTTCTGTTTCTGTTTCATTGTTACAATTTTGCCAAAATTTGACACATTAATGCTTTTTTCTGTTTGATTCAAAAAAAAAAAAAAAACATGTTTATAAATTTTGATAATATAATAATAGATTTAAAAACATTATAAATAAATACCTATAAATGCAACTTTCATAGTAAAGATAACTATAATACAAAATAAATAAATATAAAAATAAGCTTTTACCTTTTGAGAGATCAGCAAAAAGTAATAAAATTATAATTATTATTTGTAAATATAATTCGAACCTTCTATAATTTTATATCGCATCCTTAAAAAAGATTGTAAAATTACATGTAGCCTGTAAACATATTATGTGAACCCAACGTGATATTAACAGATTTTTAGACACACATGGTTAACATATTGATCCAAAAATAACATAAAATATTTAGGAGTATAATAGTAAACTAATAATATATCGTCCTATATTTTTAAATATTACAATTAATATAGGTACACAGTATAATTACATATGATCCGAAAACACAATACGAAATCGATACTAATCCAATTAGATGGACACGATTATAATACGAAATTATTTAGATTATGTTAGAATGGACTAATTTTATACTAACCCGATAATTGAAAATACACTAACCCGACTAAAATTTGGGCATCTAAATGGATGAAAGAAAATCAATTAATTATATGATAGAAAAAGACATGAAACATCTGCTGGATCATGCTTACTTTCGTAACTTATCTACAATGTATAAATTATTCAAATTGAAAAGTTTATAATGAAGCCTACTCTTTCTAAAAAAAAACTTGCAATTGACAATCACATACAAAACAGTTCATGATCTTTGACTCCTCTATGGTTCTGTGATTGCGGTTCCTGGATTCACTGACAGTGGTGCTTCGGATGCTCTTTGGTCATCTATAGGTCCTAATTGATATTTTTAAAGTGTTTTTGCAGAAAAAAATAAATAAATAAAGCCACGTACACAACTTCCATGGAGTTCTCCGGTATTTTTGGACGATCATTGGGTGCTCATCGCTCACGCCCCAGGATTCATCCCTGAATGGATCTAAAGGCGGGCTTGAGCACCCACTGGCTGTCAGAAAACTCAATAGAATCTGTATACCGGGTGTTAATTTTTTCTACAGAAACACTCAAAAAGTATCAATTGAACACCCAGAGATCATTTCTAGTCTGTGTCTGCATAGACAAAAATTCATGGCGATCGCTAGATGAACACAAATTTTCAGCATATATATGCATTGAGGTTCCTAGCACCACATTCACCATGATCCTACCACAGGATTGCTTAAAAACTGATTAAGAAACTAACCTGCCATTGCCAACATCCAATGTCTCTGAATTCAATCGTCCAAGTATTCTGAAAGTAATGCACTGCCCTCAAAGAAAGCTTCGAGATTTCCTACAATAAGTTCACTTACATCCTTCAAAGATTCAGGTGTAAACACAGCACAATGTGGAGACAACACAACATTGTCCAATTTAAGTAACTCATGAGGAACATTAGGTTCATTCTCAAACACATCCAACCCAGCACCTGCAATCTCTCCTGAAACCAAACACTTCACCAGTTCCTTCTCATCGATTATCTCCCCGCGCCCGATGTTAACTACAACTCCTTTCTTCCCCAGTGCTGATAACACTTCCTTGTTGATCATGTGCCGGGTTTTGTCAGTCAATCCGCAGCAGATGATGAGGGCGTCGCAGTTGGCTGCAAGTTCAGTTACATTCTGATAAAAAGGGTTTGAAACATGAGGTTTTGTTTTCCTGGAGGTGTAGGAGATGCAGCAACCAAAAGCCTCAAGTCTTTTGGCAACTTCATGCCCAATATTTCCTAATCCCACAATTCCAACGCGCTTGCCTCTCAGCTGGAATCACCAATCATAATATGCGAGACAGGAAATTAGACACGCCATCATAAGAATAAGTAATTTACATGGTTTGAGATTACGGATACGAAAATAATGGGAAAAATTGGATTCAATTGTCAACTGCTCCTATCGAAAATAGGATTGACTACGGATTCTAGCCACTAATTTTGTTGCACGGGTGAGCAGAAGCACATAGTTCATGAGACCTGATTGCAAGCCAAAAGCTTACAAACATGCATATCTCAAGAATACAAGCTCTAAAACTCTATGCGCAAACAAATAAACAAACGTCTTGGCTTATATAGGCCTAAAAGTAAGTTAAAGAAGAAGTTTCCAATCCTATTCTAATTAAGAAAACGAAACTAAATAGGATTCTAGACAAATGTTAACAATCTATAAACATTTATGAAGTCTAATACGGGTACGGCTCAGATGAAACTTTTTAGGACCTAACATGGGTGTGACCACTTGTTAGTAATTGGATCGGTTATTGATTATATCAAGCTCTTAGATCAAATTCCTAACAATAAAGATTGCATAGTTTCTTTTAAATTAGGGTAACCCTCAACTTACCTCGTACTTCATTTATGAAGTCTTACCTTCAAAAAAAATATATGAATTTACCATTTACTAATATAAAAGTCCCTCAACTTAGTTTCGCATTTCATTTCATGGGACTGCCATTTTCGATTTTCTAAATCACTATTTTTCTCTCTCTAAACAGTCACCACCACTCTTTTCTAAGACATAATATATCTCCAGCTCCCCCAAGTTGTCCAAAAACTTCAAATGACGCATGAACTTCAAAATGTTACAACTAACCCCTCAACTTGTTTATTTGGAACAAATAATCCTTCAAATGTCACATGGCAGTGCGTGATTGGAACTTCAAAACATTACAACTAACTCCTTTATTATCACGCGCTGTCACATGACATTTGAGGAGTTATTTATTCCAAATAAGCAAGTTGATGGAGTTAGTTATAACATTTTAAAGTTTGGGGGCCAGTTGCAGTTTTTGGAGAGGTTGGAGATGTATTAGCCCCTTTTCTAACCAAAGAAAGCCTAAACGACTTCAAAACCAAAAAGTTTAAGAATTAAAATTGCTTATCATTTCTATCAACTCTATAATAAAGTACAACGGAGGATTACCTACTATAAACCGTCAAAGGTTGAAAGTCTTTTATCATAATTTTGGGCAAAGTTCATAGGCTTTTATATTCAGTTTAGTTTTGAAGGTAAGAGGTCATAAAGAAAAAGACTGAGTTGAGGAGCTAATTAAACTATATAATAATAGCTGATTCTTAGTTTTATATACATATTTGAACAATGTACATTGAAATTGCAAATGTATATGCTAGCAATCTCAAATACCAAGATAGAAAACTTGCAATACTGATCTTCTCTTTATTTCATAGTTTTCAATCTTACTATCATTAGTAAATTTTTTTGGTAGAAAAAAGTTTAGGTAAGAGTAGGTCTACCACTATCATTAGTAAATAATTGCAAACAAAAAGAACAAACAAATTAAGTAATAATAATAAAAAAATCTAACTGCATTATTGTTAGCAATAAGGACAATTCTGCATCAGGAATTAGAGAATATACCCAAATAATTGAACTGTGTATCCAATAGAAAACGCCGATTAAAGTTTGAGCAGAGAATTAACCTTAACGCCATGAGGATAATCCCCTTCTGTAAGCCAAAGCCCTCGCCGGACATACCGATTGCTAGCCGAAACACTCCTCCAAACATCGATCAACAAACCAACGGCCAGATCTGCTACGTCAGCGGAATACACGTTACCAGTATTGGCGACGGCGATTCCACGGCGGCGACATTCAGGGATGTCGATTTGGTTGAGGCCGGCGCTAGTAGTGACGATGAATCGAACAGATGGAAGTAACTGGAGGAGATCGGCGGTGACAGGAGCAGCTGCGGTAGAGAGAATAGCTCGTACAGAGTGCGCACGAGTGGATAAGAATTGATGGAGAGGGATCGGAGAATCGTACGCTTTTAGAAACCGAAATTTGGTAGAAGTAAAAGCTTTTTCGCCGATTATGGTAAAAAACGGTGGTTCTCGGAAAATCAGTACTTCTGGTTGAAGCTGTTCTTGAGGTTGTTGAGCTTCTTCCATTGAATTTGAAGCTTCTAAACAATCATGTAAAAATGAGTTTTCTCTAATTCAATCATGTGTAATTTACTAAATTGGTTAATTATAACATTTAATTTAAAACTATAGAAGTATATCCTGCATCGGACAATTATGGTATTGGAATAGTTCGTGATGTGTCATTCTCGGTTTTGTGTTTAAAAAAAAATAAGTCTACACCGAACCTAAAAACTTTTATCTCATAATCGTGTTAATCAATTCGATAGTGTAAATTTTATATGGTGTTTTCAGATTACACATAATTTTGTGATATATTCTTCACTTTTTACCTAACAGATTGTTTATTCTTAAAAAAAAATATATATATAATCTTTATATTTTGTCAATATTAATCTTTTGGACATTTTATCTATTCATTTTAGATTTTTAACGATTATATTTGCCATAAATAGATAAACATGAAATAACAGAGTAACATGGTCATTTTGTATTGTACTATGGATGTCCTGGAAGCTAAGATATGTTCGGTTTACATGTAATCGTCTTTACAAGATTAAACTGTTACTCTCTATATTCTGAAATATTGTTTATCACGTATTGTAATTTAACGCCACCTGTATCATCCCACAATGACTTGAAACACATGAAAACTGTCTCCCTAATAATTATGAGTAGTTTATAGTTGTTACCCAAACAAACCTAAAGTATTCACCGCCTAGATAACGTATAGAACCGAGTAATTTAATACTTGTGGGTATAAATCTCGTGGATTCAATACCTGGACTTAACCAGATTTATTACTTGATAACGACGGAGTACACTTATCTCTTAGTTGAATAGTCGTAGTAGTGGGGATCACCTCGAGTGCATCGCTGCTATCTTCGACTCCCATCACATAACAAAAATCAGGCGGTTTGATAAAGTCACTCAGAACTGGCCAAGTGGATTATTACTCGGGCAAAACAGGAGCTGGAGAGCTGGGTTGGTGCCCAAAGCAACAGAGACCTACAACAGAGTGCAGTTCCTCCGTTGACAGTGTCCAAACGATTTTCTAGCTTGCAATGTGGACGCATGAGTTTTTACAGAAAGGGGCTATTGTTCGTATGGTTTCCTGCTCAGAAATTCAACAGGTTTGTGTACCTTCGCTTCACACGCTCTACTCGATGGATTATATGAACCAATTGTTGCTGAAGCCATTGCAATCCGAAAGGTTCCGTCATGGTTGAAACTTCAAAATGTCAGCAATATGGAGGTGAGATCAGATTGTCTTTTAGTGGTTCAGACGATCAACAAACCTTCGTTTCAACTTTCATATTTATGTGATGTTATTTCCAAATGTATCTCATTAATGCGAGTATCAGATAATGTCTCAATTTCTTTTGTTAAGCGTATAACGAATTCTACAACTCACATATTAGCCCGAACTGTAGTATATAGGTATGTTTGTGGAGAGTAGGATGGTCCACCCCCGTTCCCTTGGAATGTTCTTTTAGCATATTATTTAATAAAAGTGTCCTTTGTTCTAAAAGAAACAAAAATACGCAAGGTTGAATTAGAGAGAAAACTACTACAAAAAAAAATTAAAAATTAGAGAGAAAACTCATTTTGCACTAATGGAAGAAGCTCAACAACCTCAAAAACAGCTTCAACCAGAAGTACTGATTTGCAGAGAACCACCGTCTTTTAGCGTAATCGGCGAACAAGCTTTTACTTCTACTAAATTTCGTTTTCTAAAAGCATACGAGTCTCCGCTCCCTCTCCATCAATTCTTAGCTACTCGCGCCCAATCTGTACGAGCTATTCTCTCTAGCGGAGGCGCTCCAGTTACCGCCGATCTCCTCCAATTTCTTCCATCTGTTCGCCTTGTCGTCACTACTAGCGCCGGCCTCAACCAAATCGACATCCCTGAATGTCGCCGCCGTGGAATCGCCATCGCCAACTCTGGTAACGTGTATTCCCCTGACGTAGCAGATCTGGCCGTTGGTTTGTTGATCGATGTTTGGAGGAATATTTCGGCTAGCAATCGATATGTACGGCAAGGGCTTTGGCTTACCGAAGGGGATTATCCTCTTGGCGTTAAGGTTAATTCTCTGCTCAAACTTTAACCGGCTTTTTTCTCTTTGTTTACACAGTTCAATGATTTGGGTATATCCTCTGATTCCTGAAGCAAAAGTGCTAACAATAATGCTATTTGATTTTTTTTTTTTTTAATTAATTTGGTTGTTCTTTTGTTTGCAATTATTTATTAATGCTAGTAGGATTGAAAACTATGAAATGATCTGAATTAGCCCCTCAACTCAGGCTTTTCTTTATGATCTCTTCTACGTTGAACCAGAACAGGACACCGGGAAAAGCTATTTCTAAATTATATATCCAGGGTTAAAAAAAAAAAACCTCAAAGAGGGACTAATCGGATAAAAAGAAACCGTCAAAGAGGGACTAATAGATATGCCATCCAGATGGTCCTGTTTTCGAACAATAGATATACTAACGAGAAATTTTACTGTCCGCCGGGCATACCACCTAATAAAAATGAGGTGGTATGCCAAAACCAATAAAAACATGACACTTCATTATAAATTATTTTAAATCATTTAAAAATAATTAGAATGCAAAAATTATCTAACTCTACCCTCTAGTTTCTCCCTTTTTCTCGATTTTTGCAGGAGTCCTTATCAGAAGCAACCACACCTCTGCCTGATTCTTCTCCGGTTAAACCAATCGTCTTCTCCGGCTAAACCTATAGTCTTCTCCGATTACTTCTGCTTGAGGGTTGCCTTTCCTTTGTCCCTTTTTCTCAGCATCCAATTTAAGAGACACCTTTCTTGATTTAATTTTACAGGAGTTGGTATAGAGTTGGTACAGAGACACCTTTCCTTGCCGGCGAGTTATGTAATCTCGGCAACTTCTGCTTTTTCTGTTTACCTGAGAATTTTAATCATGTTATAATGGTGCAGAGGTGGCGCTTCAACTGTTAGAAATATTAGATCTGCGTCCTTCACATTTATTTTTTACAGTGGGTCACAGCTCTTTGTTCGTTCTCCTCTTCCTTCAACTGTTAGAAATTTTAGATCTGCAGGCCACCACTATCTGCTCTAGCCATATTCCTGCACTAAATTAATCCAATTTTCGTAATGAATAAAATGGATATACAGTTTCATGGTAGATAAGAAGGAGATATAAAGTTTTGTGATAATTTAATTAGGCATTATTTAGAATCAGATATTACATAAAATCATGAATCTCATTCATTTTAGTAACATAAAACTTGAAAAAGAATCTAAATAAAAACCCAACCAATTTATAAGAATTGGAAATATGAGTTTTTTTTGTTCAACGAAAATTAGAACCCAGATGGGAATTTTGATTTGTTGGGAATTTTGATTTTGAAACAAACAACGATGAAAAACTTCAAGGGTTGCATAATAAAACTGCATCAAAAAAATTAGCAGTAATAGTTGCCCATGGAGAACAAAAACAGAGCAAAGAGGTTGTTGGCGGTGGCTTTTGAGAAAGGACGGCAAAGAAAAGAGATTGAAACCAGGCACAGATCTAATTGCAGGAGAAAAGAAAAGTAAAATAAATTTATTTTAATTTTTAAAGAAAATTTAATTGCCACATGTCTTGATTTAATTAGCTATGGCATACCACATCAGATTTTGATGTGGTATACCCGGCGGACAGTAAAATTTCTCATATACTAACATAGAACTCACCGTCCATGATAAAGTCCAAGAATTAAAAATTGTGAATATATATCTAATATAATTCATAGCTTTAGATGAACTATATTACTTGTGAATATATATCCAATAACATGCACATAATTTATAGTTTTTGATGAATTATATTATTTATGTTTTTTTTTTTAATTGTTCCAATGATATTGTTGTTTAAATGTTGATATTTATACATTTTAAAGATATGTTACAAATATATGTTATTGGAATATGCAACCGGATTTTATGAATTATGTGCTTCTCCTCACCTGTCCATGCAAACAAAATTAGCCAAACCATTTGAATTTGTGATTCAATTCTAATTTCCTGTCTCGAATATTATGCTTGTTATAAGCTTATAATAATGGGTCAATATATATATATATATATATATACCCCTGTATTTGTCTGTTTTAACATATATTGCCCTATATTTTTTTTTCTGATAAAATGTCCCTATATCAAACAAACAACTAAATATGTCCTCGTTATTGTAATTCCTTTATTTGAACGATTAGTTTATTTAGTATAACTTTGTTAGTCTAGTCATTACACCACTAATATTAATACAAATTAAAAACAGAGGATGATTAAATTAGTAAATCCAGAATTTTAGTAGGGGACGATTTTCATCATTAATTCTGTCGGTATGGTCTTTTTTAACGATAAATTTGGAGAGATCGACATGTAAAATTCAGTAGTACAAAATTTCGGCGCTAAAATATGTTACGTTACATTTTTTAGTTGAGGTGGAGGTGTTGCGCTGTTAATGCTATCATCAGTCTGTTAGATTAGGGCATTTTTTGTATCATTTGGAAAATATGAGGATATATTTAGCATATATGCTAAAACGGACAAATACAATGACATATATGTGTATAATAAACAATATCCGATACAATTTCTAACATTTATTATGCTTGGTGATTCCAGCTGAGAGGCAAGCAGGTTGGAATTGTGGGATTAGGAAATATTGGGCTTGAAGTTGCCAAAAGACTTGAGGTTTTTGGTTGCTACATCTCCTACACTTCCAGGAAAACAAAGCCTCATGTTTCATATCCTTTTTATCAGAATGTAACTGAACTTGCAGCCAACTGTGATGCCCTCATCATCTGCTGCGGCTTGACTGACGAAACCCGACACATGATCGATAAGGAAGTGTTATCAGCACTAGGGAAGAAAGGAGTTGTGGTTAACATCGGGCGCGGGGCGATAATCGATGAGAAGGAATTGGTGAGGTGTTTGGTTGCAGGAGAGATTGCAGGTGCTGGGTTGGATGTGTTTGAGAATGAGCCTATTGTTCCTCAAGAGTTACTTAAATTGGACAATGTTGTGTTGTCTCCGCATTGTGCTGTGTTTACACCGGAATCTATGAAGGATGTGAGTAAACTTGTCGTTGGAAATCTCGAAGCTTTCTTCTCTGGCGAGGCATTACTTACGGAATACTTGGATGATTAAAGACATTGGATGTTGGCAATGGCAGGTTAGTTTCTTAATTAGTTTTTAAGCAATGGTATGTGGTAGGATCATGGTGAATGTGGTGCTAGGAAACTCAATCCATATATATATTAGAGCCGGCAATTATCGTGTTCGTTTCATGTCATTTTTGGATTCGTGTTTAAAAGGGGTAAATTACACCCATGGGCACTGAACTTTACTCATTTTAACATTGTAGCCACTGAACTTTAATTATTAACGGTATGACCACTGAATTTTATACTTTTTAACACCGGTGGCCATACAACGCTTCAAAACAATCTTTAACGGCCTCAAAATAAAAAATTCAAAGAGTTAATGATATTCTAAGGAACTTTAATTCTTGAAAATTTTCATTTTGATGTCGTTTAGGTGTTGTTTGGTTAGGAAATAGTGATTTTTTAAAGAGGGAAAGCTCCAAAAAGGGTGATTTTGGAAAATAAAAAATGTGGTTTCATGGTAAATGTCGTTTTGAACAACTTTAATTCTTGAATATTTTCATTTTCAGGTTGTTAACGGCCGTTTTGAGGAGTTAGTTAAGGTTAAGTGGCTAAGTGGTCATACGGTTAAGAATTGAAGTTCAATAGCCACAATGTTAAAATGGGTAAAATTCACTAATGGCCATACCGTTAATATGTTCAGGTTACTGTCGATTTGTGTTGTGTTTTCGGGTTACATATATATTAATGATAACTTTTAAAAATACAAAAGAGATATAGTATTATTTTAAAAATATTTTATGTCACTTTTAGATCAGTATGTTAACACTAACTATTGAAAAATATACTAATATAATGTTAGGGGTCATGTAATGTGTTTATACCAATTTAGGAGGTTCGAATCATATTTGCAAGTAATAATTATTGGGTTTTGCTATTCGTCGCCCCTATTTTACTTACTGTCGCCTCATGTTTGACATTTTTTTGCCCTTTTCATTTTTCATTCAAAAAAATGAAATTCTCTCAACCGCGAAGAACAAAACGAAGAAAAATCATGCCTCCAAAACAAGAAAAAATAATTGAACATCTAAGTTTCGTATTTACCAATAATCTGAAATTTAACGAATTTAACTTGAAACGAATTTTTTTGATATCGGACCTAGCTCCCATGGCGGCTTCTTCGACGCCGGCGGCCGGCGACTCGCCGATTGCCATAGCCACCTTTTTTATCGCAAAGCTTTTGCAGAATTCTCTTTGAATGTCAATAGCCCAAACAAAAAACCACTGCCCTCCTCCTCAATCTTGTTTGCTGATGCCGTCAAGGGCACCATTCCCACTGTGATTCCAGCACCATCTCTTCCGAAAATCTCTGAGGAAGGGGGCTTCAGAGCGGTTCGTATTCCTCAAGACATTTATGAGGAAAGGATTAAGGTTGTACAGTTCTCAGTCATTGGACGAGTCACTCTGAGCAAAGGAGATCGACCATGGCGTCACGCAGACCTCAAGCATAAACTGAACAGTGTATGGAAACGGAATTTTGATTGGAAATTGATTTCTTTTGGAAAAGGTTTCTTTCAGATCATCATGCCCAACGAAAAGGCCATTCAAAATATCTGGGGGCATGGAGCAATCGCCTTGAAGCCGGGCATTATCAGATTTTCCCCCTAGACTCCGAGATTCAACCCTGATACACACAAAAACTCCTCTGCTCAGGTATGGGTTCGTTTCTATAATCTACCCTGGGTATTCTGGGACACCAGAATCATTGCCGGCATAGCTAGTGCCGTTGGAGTTCCTATCCGTTTTGATCAGAATACGGTGAATGGCGAATTTGCGCACTATGCCAGAGTTTTAGTTGACATTGATCTGTCCTGCGAAATTCAAACAGAACTCCGTGTTGACACTGATGATAGCAAACAATGGGTTTATGTGGAATATGAAAATCTCCCTATGATATGTGGCTCCTGCTCCGCCATTGGACACTCATCGGCTCTGTGTCGTCGTAATACCAAGCAGAACAAGCAGAAAACAAAAGATAAAGAAATGGCCAAAGAGGTTTGGCGTAAGGCTCCCTCGTCGGCTCCTGAAGATAAGCAGCCTGCGAAAGAGAGCGGAGACACCTCTAATGAGGCTGATAACAATGTGGTGAATCGGCTTCAAATGATTCTTCACAAGCCAGATGGAGATGGGGAGAGAGTTGAGCAGCCCCATGCTAAAGTCTTGAATGATGAGATTAGCAATCAATCTGACACTGATGCTGGGGAGATGGATAATCAGCATTATGAGGTAAACTTTTTATCTGAATCGCTTGAATGGAATCAGCATATTATAAGAACTAAAAACAAAATGAGCAGTGATGATAATGCCTATGCGGCAGAGGGAAGTAACTGGATCACTAATAGGAAGAAATCCAAGGCTAAATCTATCGACTCCCGGCTGAAAGGGAGGACTCGATTGTCTGCCAAATATACATGATCTGTCTGTATTGGAATTGTAGGGGGATCCAAAATTCGGGTACCCAGAGAGCTTTAAAACTATTATGCAGAACCAATCACCCTGATTTAGTTTGCTTGTCAGAGCCTTTAATTGCCTTTGATAGAACATCTGTTTTATTCTGGAATTCTCTAGGTCTTCAATTTCTTTTCAGTAATGATTTTAACACTTTGTGGGTTTTTTGTAAGAATGGCTTCAGTAACTCCTGTCATCCAATTTTATTGCACGAGCAGCACATCACCATTCGATTCAACTTGAGCTCTCAGGACTTTCACATCTCCTTTGTGTATGGAAATAATAATGCAGTAAGGCGGCGTCTGCTTTGGGATTCTGTTCTTAATCTGGACAACAGTGAGAAGAGGTTGGTGCTTGGTGACTTTAATGCAATCACAGGGGCACACGAAAAAACAGGTAGACCTCCTCCTCAAAGCAGCTGCAGAGATTTTCGAGATTTCATCAGAATGGGAGGATTGACGGAAGTAGATAGTTCGGGTTTGCAATTCACCTGGACTAATGGTAGACTAGGGGATGAACATGTAGAGTGCAAACTGGACCGTGCCCTTGTTAATGAGACCTTCATTGACAGCTGGGAAAACATTCAATGTTCGGTTCTACCTAGAAGCAAATCGGATCACTGCCCGATTCTGGTCTCTTGCACTAATGGGACTGCTCGAAAAGGAAGATTTAGGTTCCTGTCGATGTGGACAACTCACGACTCTCTCCATAAATTAGTTGCTGATCATTGGTCATCCTGCTCTATCTCTCTTCCTCCGGCTCAACTTCTGTGCCATAAGCTGAAATTGCTTCCCCCAAGCTCCGAGCATGGAACTTTGAGGTCTTTGGGAGGGTCGAAAGCAACATTAACGCTGCCATGAAAAAACTCGAAGAGGTTCAGATTGGTATCTTCAGAAATGGTCTCGACGAAATTAACGCTGCTCAGGAAGCAGAGGCTAAGCGTGAGCTGGATTTACAGCTTTACAGGCAAGAATTGCTTCTCATGGACAAAAGCAGGGAGAAATGGTTGAATGTTGGAGACCGCAATTCTGCTTTTTTTCATCGGTCTGCTAAGATTAGAAAGGTGCAAGCCTCTATGAACAGTCTTCTTATTGACAATTCCTTAGTGAGCGATGAGAGGGTGATTGCACAACATGCTATAAATTACTATGAGTTGCTTTTCACGGGGAGTATACGGCAAATCAATTATGAAGCGATCAATTCTGTTATTCCAAACATGGTGTCTGTCTCTGACAACGATGAGCTCACCAGGAGACCGAGTGATTCAGAGATCAGAGATGCGGTTTTCAATATGAATAAGGACAGCTCTCCTGGGCCTGATGGGTTTGGAGGGATCTTTTATCAGTACTGTTGGGACATTGTAGGTCCGGATGTATGCAGAATGGTTCTCAGCTTCTTTGATTCTGGTTATATGCTGCCTGGAATGAACTCTAGCATCATTTCGCTCATTCCCAAGGTTGAAGGCGCCAATGAAATTCAGCAATTTAGGCCGGTAGCTATGGGCAACTTCAATTACAAGATCATCTCCAGGATCCTTTCTGACAGAATTGCGCCTATTGCTTCTAGAATCATCTCTGAAAATCAATTTGGGTTCATTTCTGGCAGAAGTATTCATCACTGCATTGCTGCGGCATCCGAGGGTATCAATTTGCTGAAAAAGAAATGCTATGGAACATGGCTCTTAAAATTGACATCAGGAAAGCTTTTGACACCTTAGACTGGAACTTCCTGTTGGCTGTTATGGAATCCTTTGGATTCTCGCTAAAATTCAGGAACTGGATTCTGGAGATTCTTAGATCCGCCAGAATATCTATTGCGATTGGAGGTGGTATTAAAGGTTTTTTTGGCTGCTCCTGTGGCGTTAGGCAGGGAGACCCGCTCTCATCAACTCTATTTGGGCTCGCTGAGGATTTCGTAGGAAGATGGATTGCCAAACTCATTGGGGAGGGTAGATTTGCACCAATTCGTTATACAATGAGAGATGATTTTCCCTCTCATATCCTCTACGCTGATGATATGATGCTTTTCTGTCGTGCAACTCTGAAAAATATGAGGTGCATTAGAGACACTTTTGATCTCTATGAGTCCATGTCTGGACAGGCTGTCAACTGGGAGAAATCTCATGTTTTCTTTGGCAACTTCATCAATGCTACTCGACGGAATCGTCTAGCTGACATTCTTGGCATCAGAACTGGGTCTCTCCCTTTTAACTATCTCGGAGTACCACTGTTTCAAGGAGCTCCTCGAACTCGCTACCTGCAGCCTCTCATTGACAAATTTCTAAACAGATTTAATCTCTGGCGAGGCCAATCTCTTTCATCTGCTGGTCGGCTTACCCTGATCAAATCTTCGATGACGGGCGCCCTTGTCCACTCTTTCATGGTATACAAATGGCCTTGCGAGTTAATTACACGAGTCAACAAGGCTGTCCGCAACTTCTTTTGGACCGGTGATAGAGATAGAAGGAAGACCTTCACGGTTCCTTGGAGTATATGTTGCATGAATAATGAGAATGGAGGACTGGGAATAAAAGATTTCAAGATCTTCAATTTGTCTCTGATATCTAAACTCTGCTGGGATCTGATACAGGGCCAAGGTTTTGTTTTATCGTTGCTCAGGTCTCGGTTCTTGGATATTTCTGGCTTGGAAAAAAGATACATTTTCAATTCCTCCATCTGGTCTTCTTTAAGATTTATGTTTAATATTATCCGGAATGATACTGTTTGGTGGTTTGGTGAAAGCTCTAGTCTGAACTTCTGGACTTCTAGATGGATCGTTCCTTCCATAGCGGACAGATGGATATTCCCAGGAAAGAGCAGGCTAAGCTTTATCAGCCTATACATGAATTCAGGAACAATGGCAGCTGGGACAACCTGCAATCTCTTCCGATTCAGATTCAAAATAATATTCAGTTAATTGATTGCTTCGGGGAGGCGGACTGCTGTATTTGGAAGCCTGCAGATTCCGGATATTTATCAGCCAAAGGAGTTTATGCTAATCTCAAGCATGGGAATGAAGTTGGTTGGAACAAGCTCCTATGGAACTCGTTCATTCCCCCGAGGAGAGCCTTTACGAGCTGGATGATTCTTCACGGGAGGCTCGCGGTCCAAGAACAGATGCAAAAGCGTGGAATTGTCTTGGCTCAAAGGTGTGAATTGTGCAAAGAAGCTGGTGAAAGCATTGATCACCTATTCTTCAGTTGTAGCACTGCTCAGAGCCTTTGGCGTATGGTTTGCAGCGAACATGCAGTGAGATTTCATGGTTTTGATGTCAACGGTTTCTGCAATCAGATCAGACAAGTGCAGATCAGCAGAAATCGGAGAAAATGCTGGTATTTCTCTGCGATTACATGTATCTGGTATATATGGCATGTCCGAAACAGAGCTATTTTTGACCATGAGCTCCCCTCAATCCAAATGCTGCTACACCGCCTGATGATCTTAATTAGGGAAGGTTCGATCTATGCTCGCTCTCGTCCCCCGCCTAAACCAAACTACAAGATTGTGAGATGGATTCCTCCTCCTATCAACTGGTGGAAGGTAAACACAGATGGAGCCTCGAGCTCAGTGGGTAGCGCAGGGGCCGGAGGAATTTTTAGGAACTATCGAGGATTCGTAACTGGATGCTTTGCAAATCCACTACCGAATTCAAATGCTCAGTCAGCTGAGTTGCAAGCAATTATTCTTGCGGTTAATACTGCCTGGGAGAAGAACTGGCGAAACCTATGGATTGAATCTGACTCCTCCTACGTTGTCATGCTTCTGAACAGATTATCCTGGAAGGTGCCCTGGAGAATCAGAAGAGACTGGCGAATCTGTCTTCACAAACTCTCCAGAATGAATTGGCGTGCAACACATATTTTTAGAGAGGGACACCAAGCAGCGGATCGCCTTGCAAATATTGGACAAGCAGCAAACTCTCCGCTTTGGTGGTCTCAGGCCCCGGACTCTTGCCAGAGTTTCGTTTTTTATGACAGCTGCAACGTTGCACATATTCGTTTTCTTTAGTCTAGCTTTCTCTACTTTTCACTTATCATTTTTTATTTTTTGATCCTCCCTCTGTATTCTTTTTTATTTTATTAATAAATTTCGGGTTGTTGGCGGTGTCGGGGGTGCCAACCTAGTTGGGATGTCCGGCCTGCCTTCGCGTCTCAACTTTCATTCAAAAAAAACGAATTTTTTTTTTTCGTTGAATTTGCTCTAAACGGGTAGCCTATACGGTCCGGTCCATGGACCAGTAGGATGAACTACCCGTTTTACCTAGGTAAAAACGGGTAGCCTACCCGTTTCTACCTAGGCAAAACGGGTTTATTTATTTTTTTTAATTATAATAAATATTAAAAATTGATTGGACGCTTCAATACGTATTTTTTATTTCCAATTTATCTATACGTTTTTTCTATCCAATCAATACATAATTTATCAATAATTAAATTTACATTCTAAAAGATAAATAAATATAAATTAAGAAATAAAAATTAATTGCACTCGTTAATACGTATTTTTTTATTTCCAATCAATAATTTATATATACGTTTTTTCTATCCAGTCAATACATAATTTACGTATAATTAAATTTACGTTCTAAAAGGTAAATAAATATAATTTACCAAATAAAAATTAATTGGACACTTCAATACGTATTTTTTATTTCCAATCAATAATTTATCTATACGTTTTTTCTATCCAATCAATACATAATTTATCTATAATTAATATTTATTATAATTAAAAAATAAATAAACCCGTTTTCCCTAAAGGAAAACGGGTAGCCTACCCGTTTCTACCTAGGCAAAACGGGTAGCTTACCCGTTTCTACCTAGGCAAAACGGGTAGCCTACCCGTTTTACCTAGGTAGAAACGGGTAGGCTACCCGTTTTGCCTAGGTAGAAACGGGTAGGCTACCCGTTTTTATCTAGGTAAAACGGGTAGTTCATCCTACCGGTCCATGGACCGGACCGTATGGGCTACCCGTTTAGAGCAAATTCAACGAAAAAAAAAATTCGTTTCAAGTTAAATTCGTTAAATTTCAGATTATTGGTAAATACGAAACTTATATGTTCAATTATTTTTCCTTGTTTTGGAGGCATGATTTTTCTTCGTTTTGTTCTTCGCGGTTGAGAGAATTTCATTTTTTTTGAATGAAAAATGAAAATGGCAAAAATGTCAAACAGGAGGCGACGGTAAGTAAAATAGGGGCGACGAATAGCAATCCACTAATTATAATGTTATTATCGTTATTAATTAAGTGACATATAAAAACAGGAGAGAATATGACAATAATTTAAAATATTCGTGTCATTTTTGGGTTAGTATATCAATCCTAACCCAATCCAAAAATTTGTGTGTCAGTTCCTTGTCAACCCAAGAATGACACATTGCCTACTAAGCAAAATTCAAACATTAAAATTCTCTGTATAATTGGGTCGAATGTGCTTTTGCCACCTCTATATTTATTGAAAAATCGGTGTTCCTCTAACGATCATGTTGAACCTTTGTCTATGCAGACACGATCCCACAATCCAGGATTCACTGATAGGAAATGCTCTAGTAATCTATAGGTAGGGTTGTAATCAAGCCGAGCCCAGTTTTGGTCTGCTCATGCTTGGCTTGTCAAAAAATTGACGTTCGTGATCTCTGAATTTATGTTTATTAATTATATTGATTTGAAAAATTTCTTTAACACAAAACTACATAGTTTTGAAATCTACCAAACTATATTGTTTTACATTTCCCCCTTTATAGAAATGCTATTATTAAAAAAGTAATTGAACCAAACTTGCTCACGAGCTTATAATCGAGTTTGTTCATGAATTTATAATTCAGCTTTCGAGTCGAGCTTTGTCGCGCTCAAACTCGATTCGTTTATAAATCGAGCCGAACATGGTCGAGCTTTTATTGTACCGAATACTGAACCGCTCATAAGTGGATCAACTCATTGACAACCGTGCTCAATTGATATTTTATTAGTATTTCTTTAGAAAAAATTACTGTGCGGTATACTGTCTCTATGAAGTTCTCCGGCAACCAATAGGTGTTCAAGCCTCCGGTTAGATTCATTCATAGATGGATCCAAGGGTGCGGGCGATTAGCACCTACTGATCACCTAAAAATACCGGAAAACTCCATGGGGTTTAAGTTTTTTCTTGGAAAAAACACTTAAACAATATCAATTAAGACCTATAGATCACCAAAGAGCACCCCTAGATCCGTTCATGTATGCAGGGTATAAAACCGCCGCAAACGCGGAGCCATAAAGTAGTCAAAGATCATGAACTGCTTTTTTTGTCGTTGTAAATTGCAATTTCTTCCTATTTAATCCATCACTTATTAACACCGAAAAATATTTTATTTTCCAATAGAAATTTTTTCATTATCCATTGTTTTCAAAACACAATATTTTCTGGCAAACAAATGGAACTAAATGTGTATATTATTTACTATGTTGTGTGGATTTAACGAAAGATTAAAAAAAAACAATCGAAACACAGATTTACGTGGTTCACCAACGTTCGTGAGTTGTGTTCATTAATTATTAGGAGGCGGAAAATTAGATTATAAATTAGGTTTACATAATGGAGTATTTATAATACTCAATCTAACCTAATCCGACTTGGAACCCATGATGTCGCTTCTAAGTAGAAAACCGAAAGCCAATACGAATCCGAATAGAAAACAAGATATATCGTCCGTTGTTTCCTGTCGTAGTGTGTGTTCAAGGCATTACGACATACTAAAAAGTAAGCATGACCCAGAGATGCTTCATGGATGCCCAAATGTTAGAGGTAACAATTTCGGGTTAGTGTCTTATCAATTATCGGGTTAGTGTGAAATTAGGTGAATTTTTTATTATGATTATATCACATTCCATTTTTTATTTCGAAATTTGAACTAATCCTAAATGGAATACATTTATCAATTTTTGTAGTGAATATATTTATTTGAGTTGGAAGACGGGGCCTTCAAGAGTGTGATACAAAATGATACAATTAGGTCCTGTTCTTTTTGACTTAATTTCAGCATAAGTAAGTTCAGTTCAATTAAGTTCAGTTCAGTTCAGCAGCATTCAGTTCAGTTAATTTAATTTCAGTAATTATCATTATTTATTATAATTATAATTATTTATATATAATTCATCATTATTTATTATAATTATAACTACTTATATTCAATTTATTATTATTATTATTATTTATAATTTAATATTATTTATATTTATGATTATTTGTTATAATTATAAGTATTTATATATAATTTATAATTTAGCATTATTTATATATATTTCATCATTATTTATAAATAATGTATTATTATTTATTATAATTTTTTTATAAAATTCATCATTATTTATTATAATTATAATTACTTATATATAATTTATAATTTATTATATATATATATATATAATTTTTTATTTTTTATTATAATTATAATTTTTTATATATAATTTATCATTATATATATATATATATATATAATTTATCATTATTTATTGTAATTATAATTATTTATATATAAAATATATCATTATATATAATTTATTATAATTATAATTATTTGGTACAGTTAAGTTAAGTTAAGTTCAGTTCAGTTCAGTAGAATTCAGTTCAGTTAAGTTAATTTAATTTAATTTCAGTCAAAAAGAACATGGTCTTATACTTATACTTCTAACTTATAAAAATAAGGTACAATTATACTTCTAGTGGTCTTTAAAAAGGACTAGCTAGCAAATACAAAAAATATAAAATGAGTGTCCAACCATTGGAGAGGGTAGAAAGTATTGTATCTAAATTTGGTGGGTGTCTAAATTTGGATACTGATCTCTTATGGTCCCACATAAGAAAAAGTATTAAAAAAATTGTCATTTTTTTTAATTTGCTCCATTTTGTTTTTTTAATGAAAAAATTAAACCAAAAATTATTATTTATTACACTAAATTGGACGAATTTTTTTTATTACTCACCTTTATTTAATCTAAAAATCGAAATTTAACTCATTAATTAAATTATTCTCTAAAAAAACTCATTAACTAAATTAATAATATTTATGAAAAATAATAAATAGTAAAAATTATTTTGAATTAATAATAATTATTCAATAAAATTGAATATTATTGAATAATTTAATATTAATAAATATTACTAATAGAAAAATTAGATTAAAATAAAAGTATCCAACCACTAGAGATAGTATTTAAGAAGTGTGTTTTAATATGGAGAGTGTTTTATAATAGTGTATTTTGGTGAGGTGTCAATGGTTGGTGTATCCAACCATTAGAGTTTCTCTAATTATACTTTTAACGTCTGCAAGTAGGGCTGTAAATGAGTCGAGCCGCTCATGAGCGGCTCGGTGGTCGGCTCGATGAAAGCTCGGCTCAACTCAATTCGATAAAAGCTCGGTTCGACTCAGCTCGACTCGGCTCGATTTGTAAACGGGCCGCTCATGAGCACGGTTTACTGGCTCGGTTCGTAAACGAGTCGAGTTTGAGCAGGTCAAAGCTCGCGAGCAGGCTCGATTGGAACATTTATGAATAAATTTTAGTTTTGTAGAAAACTATATAGTTTTGTGTTAGTTCACAAATATCTAAAGTTAATATTATCTCATTTCTTATTAGATAAGTTCGTTCACAAACATAATAACTGAGTAATAGACGAACTATTTGTAAGCATCTTGTTTATTTATTCACGAACTTTGCTTGTGAGCTTGTTTATGTACACAATTAAAGAGTTATTTGTGAGCAAACTTCACAAATATAATTAACGATTTAGTCACAAACAATTCAGATGATTTTCTTAATGAACCAAGTTCAAAGAGGATTTTCGGCTCTAAACAAGCTCGAAGCTCGGCTCGAGCTCGTTAATTTTATAGCGAATCGAACTTGAGCAAGTCAAAGTTCGACTCGGCTCGATTACAGACCTATCTGCAAGTTGGATCAATTTTAGCAACAACTATAATTATACTCAATACGAATCGAAATTGTACAATTATGTCCCTAAAGTGTAAAAATAAGGTACAATTATATCCTTAATCACTTTTCAAAAGTAAAGCCGTCTGGACAGTCTAGGTCTTGTCTAAGCGTTCGAAATCGAGAATCCATCCCGATAATTTCCGATTAGTCCCTCTGGGCGTTATTTTAGTTTTTAGGCGATTTTTAACTGTTTGTGCTCCGCTTAGATCGCTTCGACGCTGTCTAGGCACCGTCTAAGCGACTATGAATAGAACATTTTTTACTGAATTTATTTTTTTACTTTATTATAATTCGTTTTTTATTTGTTTCTTGTTTAGGATTTTTCAATATAGAATATTTGTTAAATTTGTACATGCATTATTTATATATGGTTTATTAAATTTATCTTTTGTTAAATTTGTAATATTGTTTGTTTTATGTATTTATTCTTAATGGGTAAGGGCAACAGCAGGTACCGCGATTTAAATGCATCGAGTATGAGATTCATGAAGTATATTTTTTTTTTAAACAATCATGAAGTATATTAGTTAGGGTAATGAAACGGATATGAGTAATGAAAAAAATAAACGGATATGGGTTTGGATTGGTAGTAGCCACGAATACTCTACCTGTAGCCATCCCTAAACACGAGATAGTTTTCCCAACTTTATTTTAATAAGAACCAACATGTAAATTACACTCATGGCCACTGAACTTTATCTATTTTCACAGTTTGGTCACTGAATTTTAAAATATAACATAAAAGCCACTATTTTACACTAAATTACATTCATGGCCATTATTACCACTGACCCACCTTTTTAATTTTTGACTCCCTCTTCAGCGTTAACTCCTATTTCTCTTTATATTTTACCTCTCCCTTCTTTCATGTCTTCATCTCTTTCTTTTTTTTTATATATTTTTTTGGCTGAATACGTCATTTGCACTCTGAATTTGTTCAAAAACCTTGATTGATGTTATCGTCGTAATTTATAGAATTTTTAGTATTTAATTACTAGTTATTTTGTACCATTTTAATAAATTTTAATAATGATTTTTGTATATTTTCTTCATTTTATGTATCTAAGCCAATTTGTGTGTTTTCTAGGCACTTTCACAAGGTTTTCGGCACAAATAACCAAATCGGGGCTTAAGGCGGCAACTCGGGAGTAAAAGGGACCAGAAAAAGGAGTTTTAGTGACACCCAGCGTGCACTTCGTCGCGGATAGGTGCTGTAAAATAAAGTCCAATTGTTCACACTAGGACAGATTTGACACATTTTCGTATTTTCAACTTATCTCCCTCATACGGACTCGGATTGAGGCGATTCAAAATGCGTTGGAAAGCTAAGAGAAAGATGAACAAATGTCTAATAATAATCATCTCCAAATTCGAATTGCATCAGGCCCATAAAATTATCCAAAGTTGATGAATATGTTGAAGCCTAAGATTCCTTTGACATTTCAACTCCTAAATTATTAAAATCTTCCCCCATGCTCTCTTAAATGCTAAATTCAGATGATAAGGAGTGGGAGGCCATAAGGATGACTTGGTCTTTGGAATTTTGTGTGCCATTTTACTATAAAAGGAGGTCTTGGGTGCCATTTGAAGACACACCAAGCTTAGGCTTAATTCCTCCCTCTATAATGTTATTTTGTTGATTCTTCTCCTTAAGAATCAGTTGTTTGTGTTGTTGTTATTGTTGTTAGAGTGTTGTTTGTGCAAAAGTTCATCTAATAAAAGTAAGTTTCAAGTTACCGAAGAAGTTCGTTCGGTAATCGTCATTACGGTTTCTTCTAAACTTTAATCTCTTTTATTAATATGAACTCTATTATCTATCTTTCTAAAGTGTGTTTTAATCTAATGATGGGCTAAACCCCTCTTAACTAAGGGTAAAAGTGGATCTTAACCTTAATTATGTGGTAATTACGTTTAACCTATTTAAGTTATCTTTATCCTCTTTGAGAACTAACTTATGATTCTTAATGCTTGTAGGAGATGGGCCAACTCTCTACTCGGATATAATTAATCGTTTATATTGACCGTGATTAAATTGATTAATCGAAATTCATAAGTTGGACCTAATGACCATTTAGTGTGGCTTATCGGTTTTCCAAGGTCTTTCATGAATCTTATTACAAATCTTTAATTTATTACTTGAGCCGGACCAAGGGAAAGTAATAAATCGAAGGTTTGGAAATAAGAAAACTTAATGCTTCTTTGGATTAATTACTTGAGCCGGACCAAGGGAAAGTAATTAATCGAAAGTTTAGAACTAATTACTCGAGCGGTTTTTCTTGAATCTTAGGTAATCACTTTAGCCGGACCAAGGTAAAGTAGGTTAAAAAGGTTTAGATTTAATCTTGTTACAAATCTTAGATTTATTACTTGAGCCGGACCAAGGGAAAGTAATAAATCGAAGGTTTGGAACTAAGAAAACTTAATGTTTCTCTTGATTAATTACTTGAGCCGGACCAAGGGAAAGTAATTAGTCGAGAGTTTAGAACCGATCTCGAGAACTATTAGTTAATAAGAAAAATCGCCGTCTTAAAAAGGATAAACAACTTAAAAGGGGTTAAGTGTTTTACCAAGCAAAGAGGTTAAGTGAAGCTAGAAGCCTTAGTTTCTTTTATTATAAGTAATCTCTCACTTAATTTGTGTAATTTTTATTTCATTTCTTGCTTAAGTCTTAGTTTGGTTGTCCAACAAACTCTACATTTCGGTTGTTCAAATAATAGATAGTAAGCAAAGAGATTAGTACTTATAATCACCATCCTCGTGGGAACGATACTCTACTTTCACTTTATTACTTGATACACGACTAAGGTACACTTGCCTTCACATGCACGTATACGTAAAACGCGCACCAAGTTTTTGGCGCCGTTGCCGGGGATAGTAGAATTATAATATTAATCTAGTCGAGCTTCTATTAATTTAGACGTTTTTTTTATTATTATTATTTTATGAACACAAGAAGTTTGAGTTGGCCTTTATTATTGCCCGATCCTGAAATTGAGCGTACTTTCCACAGGAACTTGGCTAATCGAAGAGCAAACATGGCGCAAGAGGAACGTTCCATCATGGATCTACTCACTCCAAACCGTTTGGACATGAATTCAAGTATCGTGGAACCTACCATTGGAGCAAACAACTTCGAGATCAAGCCGGCAATGATCCAACTTATACAAAACTCCGGTCAATTTGGCGGAGATCCGAGAGAAGATCCAAACTCCCATTTAAATAAATTTGTTAAACATTGTTCTATGCTTAAGCAAAATGGGGTACCACCAGAAGCTATTAAACTAAAATTGTTTTCTTTTTCTTTAAGGGATGATGCAGCTGACTGGTTGGATTCTCTCGAGGCCGGATCCATTGGAACATGGGATGAGTTAGTTAAGAAATTCTTAGCTAAGTACTTCCCTCCATCTAAAACGGCGATGTACAAAAACGAGATAAGTTCTTTTCGCCAAACCGAGAGAGAGACATTATATGATGCGTGGGAGCGATTCCGTCGACTATTGAAGAAATGCCCACATCATGGATTTGAGAAGTGGCAACAGGTTAGTATTTTCTATAATGGTTTATCTTCCGCTAACTGTGCCACAATTGATTCCGCCGCAGGTGGAAACATCCTTAAGAAGACCCAAACGGAGGCTTATGATTTAATCCAAGAACTGGCGGAAAGGTGCTCTCATTGGCAAGCGGAGAAAAACCTCGAAACAAGAGCGGGAACATATTTGGTTGATTCGTCATCAAGATCCGGCTTTGATGAGTTAAATAAAAAATTGGATCTATTAATGGCTAATTTGAACCAAAATAATTTGTGTGATTTATGTGGTTTAAGTGGACATAAGAGTGAGGATTGTCAAGCGGCAAACCCATTTCTTGGGGATACCGCTAGTGCAAACTTTGTGGGAAATTTTAAGCAATCTAATCTTTATTCCAACACATACAATAATGGTTGGAGAAATCACCCTAATTTCTCATGGACTAATAATCAAAATGTGCAAAATCTGCAAAGACCTCCACCCGGATTTAATCCTAATGAAAAGAGAAATGTTGGTGATGAAGCTTCGGCTATTGTAACAATTCTTGCAAAAATGGAATCTCGTCTTGCAGGTATGGAGGAGTGGAAGAGAAATCAAGAGACGTTTACAAAAGGGCTTGAAACGAGCATAAGCCAATTAGCAAAAGCCATATCCGAACGTCCTATGGGATCCCTTCCAAGCAACACGGAAACAAACCCAAGGGAGCATGTGAAAGCCATCACATTGGGAAACAACAAAGAGTTACAGTCGGCTCCGAGCAAACAGGTAAAAGATACCACGAATGAGGTAAGTACCTCTCAACCTCAAGTTTCATCTCCTCCTAAGCTTTTTGCGGATCAACTTGTTCAACCTTACAAAACAAAAATTCCATTTCCCCAAAGGTTGAACAAGGAGAAACAAGAAAAACAATTCTCCAAATTTCTCGACATTTTCAAGAAATTACATATAAATATTCCGTTTGCGGAAGCCTTGGAAAAGATGCCCATGTATGCTAAATTTTTAAAAGATATACTTTCCAAAAAGAGAAAATTGGAGGATAATGAAACAGTGAAATTAACGGAAGGATGTTCGGCTATCCTACTCAATAAACTACCACCCAAATTGAAGGACCCGGGAAGTTTCTCTATCCCGTGTACTATCGGTGGTATGTATTTCAAAAGAGCTCTATGTGATCTTGGAGCAAGCATAAATCTCATGCCATTAAGTATCTTTCGGAAATTGGGTTTAGGAGAGCCGAAACCCACTAAGGTTTCCTTACAATTAGCTGACCGTTCTCTTGCATACCCCAAAGGGTTTGTAGAAGATGTGTTGGTTAAAGTGGATAAATTCATCTTTCCGGCTGATTTTATTATTCTTGATATGGAGGAGGATGATCGAGTCCCGATAATTTTGGGTCGTCCTTTTCTAGCAACCGGGAGAACACTTATAGATGTGCAACAAGGGAAATTAATTCTCCGGTTACAAGATGAGGAAGTGATTTTTAATGTTTTCAATTCTTTAAAGTATCCTTCCGACAATATTGACCATTGTATCTTTCTTGATATAACAGACGAAGTTGTTAAAGATGTTTTTTTGAATGACATGTGTGAAGACCCATTGGAAAAAGTAATGTTAAATGGTCTCGGGTTAAATCCAGAGGAGGTCGTGATAGATCGAGAAATTGCCAACTTGACTTATGACCCCGAGGATTGCATGTGGATCCGTGACCAATATGAGAAAATCGTTCGAGGGGACAAACCGAGGTCCAAATCATCATTGGAAGAGCCACCCGAATTAGACCTTAAACCCTTACCATCTCATTTGAAATATGCATTTTTAAGTGAAAACTCAAACTTACCTGTTGTAATTTCTTCTTCTTTGACAGGTGAAATGGAAGAAAAATTGATTAATGTGCTCAAAGATCACAAGAAAGCTTTCGGATGGACATTGGCGGACATCAAAGGAATAAGTCCTTCTATTTGCACACACAAAATTTTCATGGAAGAACAAGTTAAACCGACGGCCCAACCTCAAAGACGCCTAAACCCAAGCATGAAGGAAGTGGTGAAAACTGAAATTCTAAAACTCCTTGATGCAGGTATCATCTATCCAATATCGGATAGTAGTTGGGTAAGTCCGGTACAAGTTGTACCTAAAAAGGGAGGTATAACTGTTCAAGCTAATGAAAAAAATGAACTAATTCCGGTAAGAAAGGTAACCGGGTGGCGCATGTGTATTGATTACCGAAAATTGAATGATGCCACTCGGAAAGACCATTTTCCTTTACCTTTCATCGATCAAATGCTTGAAAGATTGTCGGGACATGCTTATATGTGTAATTTAGATTGCTATTCCGGATACATGCAAATCCCGGTTGCTCCAAGCGACCAAGAGAAAACAACTTTTACATGCCCATATGGAACTTTTGCCTATCGTAGAATGCCTTTCGGATTATGTAATGCCCCGGCTACCTTTCAAAGGTGCATGATGGCAATTTTTGATGACATGATTGAAAACTTCATGGAGGTTTTCATGGACGATTTTTCCGTGTTTGGAAAAACATTTGATAGTTGCATGCATAATTTGGAACTAGTGCTTAAAAGATGTGAAGATACTAATTTGATTCTAAATTGGAAAAAATGTCAGTTTATGGTTAATGAATCGATTGTTCTAGACCATAAAGTATCATGTCAAGGCGTAGAAGTAGATCCGGCAAAGGTGGAGGTGATTGCAAAATTGCCACCGCCTAATTCTGTTAAGGCTATCCGAAGCTTTCTAGGACATGTAGGATTCTATAGGCGTTTCATAAAAGATTTCTCGAAAATTTCAAAGCCATTGACCCAACTATTGATGAAAGATGTTGAGTTTAACTTTTCCAATGAATGTTTATCCGCTTTTGAACTATTGAAGGAAAAGTTAATTGATGCACCAATAATGATTAGTCCCGATTGGAGTTTACCTTTTGAACTAATGTGTGACGCTAGTGATTTGGCAGTTGGAGCATGTTTGGAACAACGGAAAGATAAGAATTTTCAACCGATATACTTTGCTAGTAGGACGTTGAATGAAGCACAACAAAATTATACAACAACCGAAAAGGAGCTACTAGCAATTGTTTTCGCTTTTGATAAATTTCGTTCTTATCTTGTGCTCTCTAAAGTTGTTGTTTGCACTGATCATTCCGCACTAAAATATCTCTTATCTAAACAGGATGCAAAACCAAGATTGATAAGATGGGTTCTCCTACTCCAGGAATTTGATTTGGAGATACGAGACACGAAAGGGGTAGCTAATGTGGTTGCCGAACACCTTTCACGATTGGAGTCTGAACCACATAAAACCAACGCGCAAAGAGAGATCAAGGAGTTCTTTCCAGATGAATCACTGTTTAGCGTATCAACATTACCATGGTTCGCCGACTTCGCAAACTTTCAAGCAGGTAATATACTTCCTCACGGGCTCACATACCAACAAAGACGTAAGTTCTTCGCCGACGCAAAACACTATCTATGGGATGAGCCTTTCCTTTTTAGGGTTTGTGGAGACAATGTAATTCGTAGGTGTATTCCAGAAGAAGAGGTAAGATCTATACTTGAGTTTTGTCACTCACGTGAACCCGGTGGCCACCACGGTCCAAACCGTACGGCTGCCAAAGTCTTACAATGTGGGTTTTATTGGCCTACGATCTTTAAAGATGCATATGCGTTAGTAAAATCTTGCGATAAGTGCCAACGAACGGGTAACATATCACGTAGACACGAAATGCCCCTATCGAGTATATTGGTTTGTGAAATTTTTGATGTGTGGGGCATTGATTTTATGGGTCCTTTTCCGAATTCATTTGGTAACCAATTTGTGCTTGTTGCAGTTGATTACGTATCCAAATGGGTAGAGGCGATTGCTTCACCTACTAATGATGCTCGGGTGGTTACGAAGTTCCTAAAGAAAAACATCTTCACTAGATTCGGAACACCCCGAGCAATCATTAGTGATGGTGGCACGCACTTTTGCAATAAGCAATTTGACCAATTGTTGGCGAAATACGGAGTCACCCATCGGGTAGCCACCCCGTATCATCCCCAAACAAGTGGTCAAGTTGAAATATCAAACCGGGAATTAAAGAGCATTTTAGAAAAAACGGTAAATTCATCCCGAAAGGATTGGTCGATTAAGTTAGACGATGCGTTGTGGGCCTATAGGACGACTTTTAAAACCCCTATAGGTGCCTCACCATATCGTCTAGTTTTCGGAAAAACATGCCATCTACCCGTAGAGCTAGAACACAAGTCGTTTTGGGCTCTAAAGTTTTTAAATTTTGATATGTGTTCTGCAGGAGAAAAACGTTTGATGTAGCTCAACGAACCCGATGAATTCCGCCTTTCGTCATATGAAAACGCGAAATTATATAAAGAACGGACTAAACGTTGGCATGACGAGCATATCATTCCACGAACATTCAAACCGGGGGATAAAGTTCTTCTATACAACTCTCGGTTACGACTTTTTCCCGGTAAGTTGAAGTCGAGATGGCACGGGCCGTATGAAGTAACCGAAACATTCCCTTCAGGAGTGGTCGCG
Source organism: Euphorbia lathyris (assembly GCF_963576675.1). Classification (NCBI taxonomy): domain Eukaryota; kingdom Viridiplantae; phylum Streptophyta; class Magnoliopsida; order Malpighiales; family Euphorbiaceae; genus Euphorbia; species Euphorbia lathyris. The sequence continues at coordinate 5,895,439 of NC_088911.1, forward strand.
GTTCAACGAGAAGGTGTGGCACCATTCAAAGTAAACGGACAACGAGTGAAACTATACGAGGCCGGAGACACAAGCATGAACGATTCCGTCGTATACCTCAATGCCCCGACCACGAGCAACTAGCCACTCAATAAACGTCGAGCTGATCGACGTTAAACTTAGCGCTTGTCGGGAGGCAACCCGATATTTCTAACCTCTTTATCTCAACTTTCACTCTTACTTTTATAATATATATTTATTTCAATTTTATTTTCGTTTTGTTTTTCGTCTTAAAAAAAAAGGCTACAGGTACACCTCGTCGAAGTGTAAAGTTCCAGAGACTTTGCAAGTCTTTGGAACTCCTCACCTCGACGAGGTGGTGTAAAGTTCCAGAGACTTTGCAAGTCTCTGGAACTCATCACCTCGACGAGGTGCATCCCGACCGCGACGAGGTGAATCCCAACCTCGACGAGGTTGGGCTCAACTTCGACGAGGTGGGTGATTAGGAGGGCTTAATGCCCCACTTTTGTTCTCTTCCTTATTTCTAACTTCTTCTCTCTTCCTTTGCAGCGCAGCCGTCCATCCCTCCCTCCATCTCTAGCGACTTTTCCAGCGATAACCTCCATTAAGCATTTAATTTCTACCTCCGATCAACCCCACACACTATAATCCTCACAGTTGCCTTCGACAGGGAGTCCTTCTATCCTTTACTTTCTACTTTAGTGTTAGTTTTTATTTCGCATTTCGGGACTAAATGCTACACTAATGGGGGATGGGAGTAAAGGATAGAACGTTATTTTTATTTTCTCTTTTATTGTTATTTTCGTACTTTTGTTTCAGTCGTGTGACGTACCTCCAATTTTAATGTTGTTTTACACTTTATTTTTACTTTGTTGTTATTTTGCACCTTATTTTCACCACCTTTATTTTTCTCTTTATTCTTACTATCTTTATTTAGCTTTTAAATAAATATTTTTGTTAAATAATTTTGAATAAAAACCCCACTCTAAAGTTTTGCTTTAATCGAACAAGAAAATCAAACAAAATTTTGTCTAGAATAAATGTTAAATTTTGATAGGATGAAATTTTATTTGAAAATCTTAAATTTTGTAAACGAATTTTGGACTATTTTGAATACGTAAATTTTTTTTGATTTCACTCAGTATTTAACAAATCGACATTTACATTTTGAGGAATAAAATTGAGTTAATTGGCACACATTACCTTTCCAAAGTGAGTTTTTGAGCCTAATTTAAAAAGCATTCACTAATGCTTCATTTTTGTCTCACGAGTGTTCCATAATTACACGAAACTTGAGAATTTGCATCAAATACCGGTCAAAACCTCACACGTCTAGCTCAAAACACGACATGATTAAGGCCTTCCTTGTTTTACCCCCACATTTCATACTCAAAATGATAGCCCACCTTAAACATATTTTCCGTCGTTCACCCCTTCGAGCCTAGACATTCCATTCATTTCACCACGTTACAAGCCGCATTCCCTTCATAAATACCATTTTTGTTCCCCCTAAATTTATGGGTAATTAGTAACCAATATGCTTGAGATGATGATTCACAATAAATACGAAATTCAAACAAACACTTCTACCGATATATAACGGTTATACCTCTCTATTTTCGTATATTTCATACTTTCTATATATATATATATATATATATATATAAAATTCATATTGATATTTATATATATAAAGTCAAAAAAAAAAGAAAAAAAATATATATATATATAAATAAAAATATATAGTATCATATATTTATAAATAAAAATAAAAGAGAGATTTCCGTTACAAAAATTCTGAATTTCCGAGAGACAAAATTCCTCTTGTGAATCTATCAAATAATTACCCGTGAATTTATTTACCCACAAATCTCCTCTTCTCCATACCTTTACCTTCAACCAACGTTACAACCCGTTAAAGACCTTTTGATCGTGTTTATAGTCAGTCGTGTTTGGTAAAGATTTGGATGACCATGCAAATTTTTAATAGTTAGTGTTTTTATCGGATTTGAGCGAAAATTTAATACCCTAAACACTTGAGCGTAAGAGTGACTTCCATGCGAGGTGTTTAAATTGGTTCAATTTTATTCAACATAATGAAAAATGTTGGTTTGGAAAATAAGAGTGTAAAAACAAATCATTTTATCCAAAGAAATAGTCCGAGATTTGAATATAGAATTTTTGCTCATTTTCGAGTAAAATAATTCCTGTCTTTACATTAACTTATTCGACGATAAATTTTGTTTTCAGCTTTTCTTTGCTTGAGGACAAGCAAAGCTTAAGTTTGGGGGTGTTGTTATCGTCGTAATTTATAGCATTTTTAGTATTTAATTACTAGTTATTTTGTACCATTTTAATAAATTTTAATAATGGTTTTTGTATATTTTCTTCATTTTATGTATCTAAGCCAATTTGTGTGTTTTCTAGGCACTTTCACAAGGTTTTCGACACAAATAACCAAGTTGGGGCTTAAGGCGGCAACTCGGGAGTAAAAGGGACCAGAAAAAGGAGTTTTAGTGACACCCAGCGTGCACTTCGTCGCGGATAGGTGCTGTAAAATAAAGTCCAATTGTTCACACTAGGACAGATTTGACACATTTTCGCATTTTCAACTTATCTCCCTCATACGGACTCGGATTGAGGCGATTCAAAATGCGTTGGAAAGTTAAGAGAAAGATTAACAAATGTCTAATTATAAACATCTCCAAATTCGAAGTGCATCAGGCCCAGAAAATTATCCAAAGTTGATGAATATGTTGAAGCCTAAGATTCCTTTGACATTTCAACTCCTAAATTATTAAAATCTTCCCCCATGCTCTCTTAAATGCTAAATTCAGATGATAAGGAGTGGGAGGCCATAAGGATGACTTGGTCTTTGGAATTTTGTGTGCCATTTTACTATAAAAGGAGGCCTTGGGTGCCATTTGAAGACACACCAAGCTTAGGCTTAATTCCTCCCTCTATAATGTTATTTTGTTGATTCTTCTCCTTAAGAATCAGTTGTTTGTGTTGTTGTTATTGTTGTTAGAGTGTTGTTTATGCAAAAGTTCATCTAATAAAAGTAAGTTTCAAGTTACCGAAGAAGTTCGTTCGGTAATTGTCATTACGGTTTCTTCTAAACTTTAATCTCTTTTATTAATATGAACTCTATTATCTATCTTTCTAAAGTGTGTTTTAATCTAATGATGGGCTAAACCCCTCTTAACTAAGGCTAAAAGTGGATCTTAACCTTAATTATGTGGTAATTACGTTTAACCTATTTAAGTTATCTTTATCCTCTTTGAGAACTAACTTATGATTCTTAATGCTTGTAGGAGATGGGCCAACTCTCTACTTGGATATAATTAATCGTTTATATTGACCGTGATTAAATTGATTAATCGAAATTCATAAGTTGGACCTAATGACCATTTAGTGTGGCTTATCGGTTTTCCAAGGTTTTTCATGAATCTTATTACAAATCTTTAATTTATTACTTGAGCCGGACCAAGGGAAAGTAATAAATCGAAGGTTTGGAAATAAGAAAACTTAATGCTTCTTTGGATTAATTACTTGAGCCGGACCAAGGGAAAGTAATTAATCGAAAGTTTAGAACTAATTACTCGAGCGGTTTTTCTTGAATCTTAGGTAATCACTTTAGCCGGACCAAGGTAAAGTAGGTTAAAAAGGTTTAGATTTAATCTTGTTACAAATCTTAGATTTATTACTTGAGCTGGACCAAGGGAAAGTAATAAATCGAAGATTTGGAACTAAGAAAACTTAATGTTTCTCTTGATTAATTACTTGAGCCGGACCAAGGGAAAGTAATTAGTCGAGAGTTTAGAACCGATCTCGAGAACTATTAGTTAATAAGAAAAATCGTCATCTTAAAAAGGATAAACAACTTAAAAGGGGTTAAGTGTTTTACCAAGCAAAGAGGTTAAGTGAAGCTAGAAGCCTTAGTTTCTTTTATTATAAGTAATCTCTCACTTAATTTGTGTAATTTTTATTTCATTTCTTGCTTAAGTCTTAGTTTGGTTGTCCAACAAACTCTACATTTCGGTTGTTTAAATAATAGATAGTAAGCAAAGAGATTAGTACTTATAATGACCATCCTCGTGGGAACGATACTCTACTTTCACTTTATTACTTGATACACGACTAAGGTACACTTGCCTTCACATGCACGTATACGTAAAACGCGCATCAATTGACCTTCTGAACTTTCAAAGTGTTGATAGCCTCCTCAACCTGCATAAAATGTCCAGTTAGCCACCCGAACTTGCATAAAATGCAATCAATTAATTACTAAGTTGCAAAAAAAGTAAATTCAATGCGGAAGATGTAAAGCACGCATCTTAAAAAAAAAAGTAAAACGACCAAGATCGGTGTATGTTGTTCTAATATTAGAGAATACAATTTTTACAGTTGAATAAATAAGAACTTCCTTTTAATTTATTATGTGAATTATGTAATAATATTCTAAGGTGCGTGAACACATTTTCCGTAACATTATTATAAAACATATATATTTTGTTCCTTATTCTGCACTAATTGCACGTAAGGTGATTTTAAAAAAATATTTTTTTTTTGTGATTTAGTAATAGAATTGAAGATTAATAATTTTAAATTCGGTGAAATATTTGAATCTTTTTGTCCAATTCGTACAAATATAGTATTTTTTTTGAAAAAAAAAATTAAAAATCACGTTTAATCTTATATTAAGTGATAACAATGACGCACATGTGAAAGTGTAGATGCCAAGATTCATGATCGAGAAGATAATCTGATGAATAATTTCTCCAATTGACCCAACTTGTCAACGTTAGGGGTAAATTTGTTCTTGACCACCGACGTTAAGAGTAAAATTGCATCATTTTAGACTTTATGGATAAAATTGCTCCTAGATGTATACACCTTATCTCATTATCGTTTGAAAAAATCCCCAATTTTCTGATGCATTTCTTATCTCCTTCCATATCTCAACACTCCTTTCGCACTTATAGTACCCTTGCAAGTCTATCAGAGGGAACTTCTTGACGGCCAAAAGTAAGAATCTCCGACGCGGAGTCTTTGGTGTGTGGATGAAGAACGTCGGGATGAGAGAAAAATATAGAAAGAAAAAGAGGTGGAGATGTAAAATAAGAATGGAGGAGTAAAATAGAGATAGAGAAAAATTCACTGATTTTTATGTTATGATTTAAAGTTTAGTGGCAATACTATGAAAAGGGGCAAAGTTAGTATCATGGTGTAATTTGTGGTGAAACTCTTAGCCTAGTGGTTGAGAGCTTACCTATAACTAGGAAGATCATGGGTTCGAATCACATCCGGGTCTGATGGTGATTTTTCTTTCTTCTTTAATGTTATGTTAGCGCATTGTGCGCAAATTTTTTTAAGAAAAATAAAAAAGTATCCATGGTGTAATTTACTTTGTAAACAAATGTTTATTATCTATTTTATTACTAATAAATGATAATCTATTATTTCCTAGACGTAATACTTTACCTTTGTCCATGTGTTTTTTAATATTCCAAAGCTTATTCTTAATCACAACATGAAAGAGAATTTTATTAGTTAACTAATGTAAAATTTATTAGTTTGACTCTATATTAATTATATTTTTTAATTTATGAAATACATTAAATGAATAATATGGGAGAATGGAGAGAGTAACAGTCAGGATGCACGTGTGAAATGAAAATAACAAAATTCATTATCGTAAAATATCTCACCAATAATGACTAAAATTGACACATCTCTAATTATCTTTAATCTTATGCAAAACACGATATAGTTTTTTCTAACTTTATTTTTAAAAAATCGGCACATAAATGCAAAACATGAGATAGTTTTATGCAGTATGCGAACACATATTTATAATCTATTCTATTACTAATAAATGGTAACGCAATATATGAAATAAAGATAACAAAATTCATAATTATAAAACATCTTATCAATAATAAACAAAATTGACCCTTCTCTCAAATAGAATAGGTATAAAACTAGCCCAATTTACACACACAAAAAAAAAAAAAGAATTACTAGTAAAATTGACACATATATCACGTAAAATTCAATAAATTTTAACACAATAATTTGGGAAGCTAATTTTAACCGTGCGGTTGATGGTAAATTTTTATAGTCCATTCCGTTAGGGTTGGACAAAAAATTTTTAGCCTACAACGCGTTAAAACTGTAAAAATATTATCATTTTTTAAAAACTAGCATTGAACTAATAGAAAATTAAACATGTTTACTTTTTTTTTTAATGGTAAAGAATATTAAAAATGAATTCAAAAGTTTTATCAAAATAAATAAAAACTTTTTAAAAGAAAATGAGATTGAAATGAGTTGAACATAAAACCTCTCAAATAAAAGTAAGCATCCTTAATCATCTCATCTATCTTTAAATATTGAAATAATATTATATAAAGTCAATATAATTCTCTCCAAGATATTATCAGACACAATTACTTAAAAAAAAAAAATTCTCAATTCTCCGACGGCCTGTCGGAATCGAGCGTACCCCAACCCCCTAGTTCCGTCATCAAACTATAATTATTAAACTTTAAAATGTGACAATAAAATCATTAAACTTATTTTCCAACCACAATAAAATCATAATGACTAATTTAGTGTCCACGTGACACCAAAAACATATTGAGAACGACTAGCAAAGAATTTCAATACGACATAGCATACGCATAGATCCATTTTGCCAGGTGGCAGACACGTTTCTGCCACATGGTAAAATGGATCTACATGTATGCCATGTGGTATTGAATGACATTAAAATCTCTTGCCAATCAATCACGTCTATGTTTTTAGTGTCATGTGAAAACTAAATCAATTGTGATTTTACTGTGGCCGAAGTAAAAATTTAAACTTTATTATCACGTTAGCAAATTTCCCGTTAGCAAATTTGAGTTACATGGATATCAATCCTATCACACTCAATATTTATTGTTTTGAGCAAAACAAAAAAAATCAAATTAAACTAAACTAAAAGGGCAGTCTCAAAGCAGATATTATTCAACAAAATCATAACAAGAAAACTAAAATCATTATCATAAAATAACAGATATCGATAACTTCACCGTAAGAAAGAAAACTACATTAGGATTATTTATACAGCCCCCACTAAGTTTTTGCTTTAGTTGGCTTTCAAAACCATGCAACTAATATGATCATAAATTACGAAGAAGAAAAAAAAACAACGAACAAATGCGACAACTAGAACTCTTTAGCTAATTTTGCTAGAGATGTGAATTAAATAAAAGAAAAAGCCCAACACTCTAAATTACATGATCTGGGCATCATACCATATACACACAAATCAAAAAATTTGATAAAAAATGGAGACTTTTACAGCCTTAAACTTAAACATAATTACATCTAAATACTAGGATGCTCTTCTATCACGCTCGGGTAGGAACATACGGTTCGAAAAGCGCTACACAGGGATTTGGATCGTACTGCATTATATTCGCAGCACGTTCAAATTCTTCCCTCAAAACTTTGATGCTGTACTTATCCACCACTCTACCGAGATCATGAGATGTCTCAAACGGGTCCTCGATGCATATCAAATGACGATCGTTCCCGATTCTCCTTGTCCAGTCCTTTTCTCGTTTACTGCGAAATAAAAAAATGAGGAAACAGCTAGATTTCAGAACATTTTCTAAGATTGGGAATCCGAATTACAAAATAATTCATAATCAGCAGGTTTGCAGAAAATGTCAACAGGAGACTTGAGTATATTACCTGATTAAAGCTCCTCTACGGACGGATATAACATCGTTTGCGTAATCATGACGATATGCCCAGTAGTTAAAAAAGGCCCACACTAGTTGCGAAATTGTTTCCTTGTTCCGGGATCCGTAACCACGAAGTTTTTCCACTTGATCAAAGTAGGAACACTGAATGTCATCTACAGTGACAAAATATGTTGTCTCCATTCCCTGAATGAGCAAAATATTAGTACATGTACATTCAAAGAGGAGATCTAGTAAAATTATATGGAAACAACATAAATTCAGGGAAACGGATACGGACACAGACACGGAAACGGACACCACCGAAGACATTATTTCTAAAACATAACCTTCTGACATGGACACGAAACGCAAAAACACTACGAAATAGAAGTATTCGTGCAACATAGATATCCAATAATCAATTTTTATCCACATTCGAGTATTGACATAGAAATTCAGTGCTATGACCGATAATTTTGCAAATGATTGGTCGAGCAATTACTAGACTAATATCTCAGCAACAGCACGGTAGAAAAGGAAATACCAGACAGTTGTTGGGTTCTAAAGTATGCAGAAGTACATTCGAAATTTTAACCTCCGAAATTGGGTAAAAGAGGAAAAACAAAATGTAAAATGACGGAATGGGCAAAGATCCACATACCTGTAAGCACGGAAGGATAGCAGGTCTTCGCTGCTGTAAAAAATGAATGCACATCAACACATACCTGAAATTAAAAGAAAATTGGTTAACCGAAATGCGATAAAAGGAGCATGAAAGGTCATCAAAATCTACTACTAGAATAGCTGTTAACAGTATAGTTTAAAGAGAAAAAGAAGTACTTACGCATAACTAGATAGTGTTCCCTGGTAAGTTTCATTAACACCTCTCGACTTTGCCCAGTGTTTTACTATAAAAGTCAATTGCCTTAACCTCACATCTATTAGCGAGTAATCCCGAAGAAGCTTCGTATTAACAACAGCCAAAACGTTGTTTATACATATGTCGCAGGAGAGTCCAGTCACTGGATCCATGAGCTTTACAATTGGGACCCTAGCACGTGTCAGTGCCTGCAAAAAAACTTGGATTAAGGACTCACCGTGAAGAGGTCATGCATGAATTAAACCAACGGTAAAACTAGTCCAAAAAAAGATAAACGAAAGATCAAACTCTAGAGCCAAAAAAAAACCATGACCACCATTTGAGTCGGGACCATAAACATATTATCAATTTACATTTACTTAACACTAAGCATAGCAATAAATCACCCAAAGAATATGCATAATTCCATTCTTATTACCACATGGAAATGGAAATAGATACGAAAAATTGAAACCGAAACAGAAAACGGGAAGCAATAATTTGTAAAAATTATAGGAAATGAGAAATGCGGAAGAAACATGTAAACATTGAAAATATATGGATATATCTATAAATTAATCATTTCCTCGGACATTCATTTAAGTCTTCTAGAGTGGCTACCTATTCATAAATAAATGATTACTAAGGACAGTGATGCATCAATTAAGGCATAGCAATTGAGGTTGAAATGATAGAGCCAAATCTAAAGAAGACCCTAATCTCTAGCAACGAGAAACAACCAGAAAAATAACAGAACACAAACACGTTTATGCATAAAGAATAGATAAAGATTTAAAGTGCCCTTCGCTGCACTTATCAAAGAGCATGTTATCATAACAGAAAAATGTTCTTGGCCACTCTGCCTCCTGATAATTTCTTAACATCTATATTCTTAAAACCAAGGCGAACTTTTGTTCTGAGTTTTGAGTCTGGTTGACAAACTGAAGAACTCAGCAGAGCAATGTAACTAATTATCGTATTAACAACATGGTATCAACAATGAATTTATAATGATGCTAATTTGACTCACCTGCACATTCTGGAGGTTATCTGATTGCAACAATTCTGCCAACTTCAACAATATTTCAGACTTGTTAATATCTCCATCTCCAATGGCAAGGCAAACATCAACATCGCTCTTCAAAACCCCAAATGAGTTGGCACACGAACCATATAGATATAATCGTGCTTGGGGCCATTCTTTGTTTACTAATTTCTCCAATAATGTCAAAAGTTGCTTTTGCTTTGCCTTTTCTTCCTCTGGAGGTATTAGAGACTCATAAATTGAAACAAAATGAGCATTCAATCTGTCTATGTCTCTATGACATTCCATCTGCCTTTTAAGCATTCTCATCCTTTGGCTTAGTATCTGCTGGCCCCGATTATCTAATCTGGTTTCCTGATCATAAAAGGAAGTTCAAAATCAGATGATTGACAATTGAAAACTACATTTTCCTGAGCAACAAACAATTCCTTACACTGACCTCAGTGATAATTTCATCAATAATACACCAATTATCATTTAAATAATTGATGGCATGAAAATTTTCATGTACAGATGCTAATTTAACCATTATTCCAAAAAGGCTTAAACCACTATTTGGTCCCAGACCTATGCTTTGGCAACATTTACCCTGATCTATCAAAATCAATAAAATTTGAACCAATTTGAACAGAACCATAGTTGTTAAAGGCACGCCTCACTCAAAGTAGTGAGCATTGATTGCAGAAAGCAAGGCACGCCTCTGTGTTTTCACTAAGGTTTTTTTTTATGTTTTGTGTAAAACAAATGTTTTGTTGTTGTTGTTGTTGTTGTTGTTGTAAAACAAATGTTTGACTAATCTCAAACACTAATCTAATTTAAATAAGATTAATATTAACCCTTGATCTAAATAAGAATAGCACGCATAACTAAATGTAGAAATGGATTAAGAGCGGTCACGTAAAGAAAGTCTCCTCCACTCCACTCAATATCAAGTGACAATGAATGTTTTATTAGTTTAGTAGCACTAGTTAAGACATTAAGTATATATTAATGTATCTATGAAGTATGAACTTAACTTGGTGGTTTTGACATTTATGATTTAGTATTATGTTTTAATGTGGTTTAGTTTTGTTTGTCTGATCACAAGTGTGTTTTTTTGGTTTATGCTTTAACTAGTAAAAGAGTTGTTTTTTTACTAGCTTTTCGGTTTAGGCTCCAGGATCCCCTTAGCGCCTTAGTGCGCCTTGTGCCTTTAACAATTATGGACGGAATTAAGAGATGTCATCTAAAATGTTTAGAGTGACAAAAACGAAATAATTCAAAAATATCATTCTCGCCGCCTTGACAAATACTGTACCAAGAAAGGCAAGAGAGACCTTTATCTTTCTATTTCCATTTAAGGATGAAAGTTTTGATGACTTAGTACATTATTTGGCAAGTTGGAATGACAGTTTTAAACTTGTATTTACCAAATAGAGGTGTAAATGTCATTAATTTTGGACCAATTAGTGCTTTAAGACTTCCATAAATAACTAGTACAATTAATAGATAAACAGATATTTGAACTTCAGTAAGAAACACATAGCAGAGACACAGTATACCTTCTCACGAGAATAGCGATTTTGCTTCATGTTATTCCTGCTATCCGAATCACCGTCCAGCAATAAAGAATCAACAATTTCTTCGCCAATATCAATCAAGTCATGATGACCATCATCCTTCCCATCTTCAACGACCACATCATCTAAATTCAACAAAGACGCCTCCACCTCCAATGCTGAAACAGATTGAAGATGTCTAGTGAGCCCAAAATCTCCTGAGCGATCAGCTTCCTTTACACTACTATCTTCACTGCTGAAAATAGCATGCTTGTTACTTAATTGGCCCTGATTCCCCCTTTCCATATTCACATTATGGTCTTGACCTCTGTTTCTGAAATCGAAGTCCCAATTCACTCCTCCTGCTCCTGAATTATTGGAAAATCCTGGAGGAGGCACTGGAAGTTGCAATTCCAGTGACTTATAATTACCTCCTCCATGGAGCTGCATTCCCCATCCACCACTAACTCTCTGATCCTTCTCGTGCAAATCGAAACTTCTCGGATTTCTCTCCAATCCGTTTAAATTTCTGATCCCCAATCCAACAACATCCAGCTCCTTTGAATTGAATACACCAGGAGGAGTTCCGATATCACTACGAAACGAGCCAAATTGTAGCTTCGGCTCCACTTGCTGCTTTGGCTGTAACAGATTATGAATTGGATGATTACCTCTGATATCAGTACTTGAAAACCCTAACCGCTGAAGATCATCACCAAAGAGTCCTTGAAATTGATTCGGCGGTGGCGGTGGCGGCGGCAATTGGTATGGATTTTGGGGAAACCCATACAAACTAGCAGGATGAAGATGAGGAGGAAGAGGAGGAGGAGGAGAAAGATTGTGAGGCCAAGGAGAAGATAAGAAATCCCGACCGTTGGATTGCCAACGTGGCTGTTGTGGCGGCGGCGCGTAGGGCATACTGGGGCCCACAGCCGCAACAGCAGGATCGAGATCGAGATGATACTGCTGCTGCTGCTGCTGCTGTTGCTGCTCAAACTGATATTGCAGTGATGTAGACGGAGTCATCGGAACCGGAATCGGAAATTGAGACTGAACATGCGAAGTAAGGGTTTGAGCGTGATGATGGTTGTTATTAGACCTCTGAAGCAAAGAAAGAAGAAATTCACCACCGGTCGACGACGGCTGCAACGGCGGCACATCACCTCCTCCGCCCCCGCTCATGGTGAGGTTTTGCAGTGAAGCGAAGAGGAAATAATGAAGAAGATAAAATAAAACTCCAGAGAAAACTACTACCTAAGAGTGAGTAGGGATCTTATACATATAGTCTTATCGTAAATCCTATCCGATTTAGGAAAGGAGTTAGGATTATCCAATTAACTGTCAAGGTGTGACGTAATCAACAGGATAGTGTCGTGGAATGCTGTAGGTGATCATTGGGAGTGAGGGTAATTTTGTCAATTCATATAGCCGAACGTCGCCTTGGTGAGTAAGTAGATATATAGAACACTACAATACAACGTCTTCTAGTTCTAATCTAACTGGTGTTGGTTTCGGTAGAGAAGTAAAAAAAAGAAGATGTACACGTGTCATAATTAGAGCAATTTATTTGAGTTGTATTTTGATAAGGTTTAATGAGTTTTTATATATATATATATTTTTTATTTTTATTTTTTTTTTGAACTCAAATTTCATTAATAAGCCACAACGGGAGTTTTTATATATATATTTAATTTAAATTCGTATTTTATTATATATTTAATTTAAATTTGTATTAATTTCAGTTGAGTAATATTTAGTTAAGTAGTATCATTATTTAATTATAATTATTTATAGATAATTTATTAGTATAATTTATTATTATTATTATTAAGTTTAGTTCAATTCATAGCATTCCGTTCATTTTAGTTTGGTCAAATGAGTTATTATCTTGTTAACTCATTCTGATGTTTAAGTCAGTTTATGAAAACACAGGATGATAGTCATATTTGGTAAATAAAAGTTGTAATATAAGCTTAATATAATAAACATATGTAGTTTGAGCTGTGTTTACTCTATTTATACGGATGTCGAACTATGGAAAACGGTTATGAGTTGAGTAGCAAGATAGGCCATGTGTCTTTTGTTGATAAAAGGAAGTGCATCCAAATATCGAGGTCTGATATCTCTCAAACCCACTAGACCCGTGATTTTCGGGATCATGCGTGATTATGGTAACGAGTAGATCATTAATTGCATTGAACTGAACTGAATTCTACTGAAACTGAAATAATAATATAATCCTTTAAAAATAGCAATAATTAAAATAAAAATCTAAATAAAAATCTGATAAAAATAATAACGGTTCTAATAATAATAATAATGGAAAAAATTATAATTAAAATAAATAATAATAAATTACTGAACTAAACTGAATTGATTACTGAACTAAACTAATTGATACTGAAATTAAATAATAGAAAACTGAGTCTAAGACTTTCTGAATTAAGCTTTCTGATATACGCTTATATTGTTTTCTTTCTAAGGAAATGTCATGTGTTTTCTATCTTTAAGATTTGAGTCGGGTCTCTTAAATGTTACGTGTTAAAGTTACACTAGTGTGATACCAATGCTTTTTTTATTATTGTACTTCTCTTTTATGTTTACTTTCCTTTATTAACATTCTCAATGAAATAATTAACGGATTATTTCCTAGTACAAATTTATGATATCATTATTGTTTGTAGATCTAATTAAGGAAGTTTTGTGAGTAATTTTTTTTTTTTTTTTTGAAATTATGCTATCATTTTATGAATATTATGTGGTTGATGCAATTTTATTTGTTGTGTTGTGGTTTGGTTACTTTGATTTGGGTGTCAAATTCTTACTTTCCACATTTGTACATCATCTAAATGATCCAAATATGAATACCGTTTTATAAAGTATAAACTCGTTGACAAAATTGCAGCGAAAGAACAGATCACTATGATCTCGTATTACCAATCACGAATCACCCACGCGGGGTTAATCAGGAAATGAAAATGATAAGTCGATGAGCTAAGAGCGAGCGACTAAGATAGAGAGAGGGTAGCGCAGAAAGGGAGTCGGAGTGGGGCAAGTGATTTGTCTTTTTTAGACTAATAAAGAGCTTATGTGGCTTAAGCTATCTATTTATAGATTAAGGACCAGGCAAACTCTAATCCTAATCCTCTATCTATTTAGATGGATCCAACCTATTACTATTACGGGCATAACTATTATTTACGGCTCGAATAATGATAACATCTCCTACTCGCACATAATCGAACAAATCCCGAGTCTCATCTTAATCTCATATATACTTTGCAAATAGTTCGTACGACTGACATACTATTAAGAGCTCTAGTGTTATACAGTCGTCTGAGATATATAGTTGCTCGATGTGCATGTATCAAATTCGGAACTATACACTCGTTGAAGATATATAGCCTTTGATTTTAACATGTATAATCCATAGTGTATGTCGTATCTTATATTCCATATTACATCCACTGTGATAACTTTGATCTCTATAATTTTTTATTTTTTCACAAATATGTACACGTGCATAAGTGTCCAGATAGTGAAATATGAAAACTCTAAGATGTGAACTCATGGATATCTTTCCCACCTACTATATTCTTTCCATCATAATATAATTCGGTTATCTGCGCGGGTTCTTTTCAATTGGAATTATCACGTTAACCTAGAGATTATCCTTCCAAGGTAGCCACATCAATTTATACTTTCAGAATAAGTTAATGGTCCTAAAGATAAATGATGTCAAGAAACTATAGTTTCATGATGTAAGTCTCACACTAGGAAAAGGCAAGATTGTTTCTTTTCCATTTTATGATCGCAAAGCACATATGGTATGAAAGCATGTGTTCTGGTGGTCAATCCTTTCTTCGAAATAAGAGCATGACACTCTTTCTAACACCATACAGAAACATATGTTGAGATGTACCAAAACATCTAACTTTAGTCTACTACATTTAGAGACTACTTCCGACTATAAAGACACAAGGGTTTAAGTTGTCTTTGACTTTCCATAATTACTTTCATACTTCTTGCAAGGCAGCTTTTGTATTAAACACGCTCTCAGATTGTTCAAAAATAACCTCATTCTTATCTTTGTCACCATGTGACAAAACAAGGGTAAACACTCGTGTGAGTGAGCTACTTCTCTGTCTGACATGCATTCTTATAACACAACAGTAAACATCAACAAATAATATTTTTACTTGTGTATTGGAAAAATTCATGAAACTTTTATTAAACAATCATGTTAACAGAATATATGAAAAAAAGTATGATTAGATCCTACTTTATCCGGGTAAATTTCATTAATGGTGTACAACTTTTACCAATTTTCACACTTTGGTGTACAACCTTCAATTTGTCTCATAAATATGTACGAACTTATAGGTGACCTCCCACTTTAGTGTACAGCAGGTAAAAATGACCGGTCAACAAAATCAAAATTTGACCAACTAATCTAAAATTACTTTTATACCCTCATCTTCCTCCTTCTCCTTCTCCTTCTCTTTCTCATTCTCCTTCTCATTCCCCTCTCCCTTTCTCTCTCTCACTCCTCTCTCTACCTTATTTCTCTTTATCTTTTCATTGTCTAAATGAATACTGAATTTTATCTTTGTGAGGAATTTGGGATGTTATCGTTGTTGTTCAACGATTTCCGCAAGTGCACGGTTTCACTTGTAGTAATAAAAAGATATCGATCCCACAGGGAACGTTTTTCAACAAAAACTTACTTATGTGTAGATTAAATACGACTTAAGGTTTATATAAATAGATAATCGTTATTTGAAATTGGTTTTGAAATTGATAGAATAAGAATTAGATTAGAATATGTAGAATGTTAGAAATCAATTCTGTTTTGAGTATGAATTCACAAAACAAAAACGTTTAGTGCTTAGAAAAAGAGAATAAAAGTATTCGTTTGCATTAAGTAAAGAAAACAACTTTAAACTTTGTATAAATTATGAAAATGTAATAACGTAAACTCCTTCAATTAAAGGGCTTTGAACCGCAGACAATCCTCCTACGGTCGGGTTAGATTTCTACCTTAACCAAATTAGTACTTATATGAATAAGAATTAATTTGCCTAAGTGTTCAACAAAGTTTCCTTGTAAAGATATTGAATTCAACTACGTATTAATGAAAACACCAGAACTCACTTCGGATCAATTACAAAAGTGCTACATAAAAACCTATTGAATTGCATAAACTTTATTAGATGAAGTATAAATTTGATACAAGTTTATAGAGAACAGAAAGCATGGAAGCATTCAAAACGACATTCAAGTTCCAGGTCGTCAATCCTTTCCTCAAACCTCGTTAGAGTTTGTCAGGCTCCGGGGTCGAATCCGCTACTTAATCTTCTCGCTGAATCTTCGGAATAGAGATGGGTCGTCTACTACCAAAATGTAAACTAATATAAACAGATCTTAATCTAAATCTAAATGCTACTGTGTTTGTAATTATTTGATAAACAATGTGTGTACATCATATTGCTTTTTACAAAATCGAACTTCTAACTTTGAATTACTTGACTCAGAATTTCTGCATTAATTCTGTACTAAATCTTCTCTTCATTATACCATATCAACTCTTTATTTATAGATGTTGAGGAGTCGAGTCTAAGGAACGTGTCTGCTATGAAGAGACGTTCTTATCCAATCGAACGGACGCGTATCTTTGAAAACGAACAAGTGTATATTGGGCTGCCTGAAAATCTAAACTTACCGAGAATGTAAATTCTCGGCCGAGAATGGAGAAACAGTTTTTCCAGCCTTCGAACGAAAGGGGGAAGTATCTGGGTGACGCGTGTCGTGACCGAGAATGGAGGATTCTCGGTCGCGATATGGGAGGTTTTTCTCCGTCTCTGACTTCGTCTTCATCCTCGTTTCGATGCGTTTGATTTTCGTCGTCTTTGACTCCTTTTGTAGGGTTTTTCCTTCGTTTTTGACCTCTTTTCGTTCCTATTTGGATTTTACCAAATATTTAGGTACCTTGCATGAAAGAAACATATTCGGACGTAAAAGTACTCTAAATAGATATAAACAGCACGATTTCATAGCAAAATTGATGTAAATATTAATGATATTTTAGGTATATTTTGGGCTTAACAAATCTCCACACTTAATCTTTTGCTAGTCCCGAGCAAAATTTCATTGAATTTATCCTTTAACTAATCTCATTATGAAAATAAAACATATATCTCTGTATTACTTTTTAAATTAGTTAAGCTGAAAAGACTAACTTCGCATGGCAAATTTATACGCAAAATATCAAATTAACTAAGTATAAAGGTGATATATCATTCGTCTTGTATTTTAATTTTAAATTGAAGTATTCGAGACGATATAAGCACGCATGTTATTGAGTCTTTCGTCTCAAGGCATTTCAAAGCACAAAATTTCCTTTCCCAAACCTAAACTATTACATTAAATGAGTAAGTATTTGGTTTAATGAATTGCTTAGTTATGCCCGAGATAAGGGTGGTCTCGATCGTAACTTTATATGCATTTTATTTGCTTTTGTGTTCGCTTAAGAGGTACCGACCATGCCATGGGTGGACGCAATCGTTACTTTAAACTTAAACACGTTTAATTTCTGCTTTTAAACGTTCCTTCCATACCTCGATTGTGATAAGGGTGGTCGCAATCGTGGCCAAAAGTAAACGATACTTTATTTTCTTCCCTTTCATACCTCGATTGTGATAAGGTTAGTCTCAATCGTGGCCAAAAGTTAAAAATATGACTAATTGATTTAATTAACATGAATTATGAAATTGTAAATTATAAATTGGGAAAAAGAAAAATAGCACATTCATCCTATATTGACTTTAAAATTCAACATGTATTATGGCTAAAGTTTCCTTAAAAACTTCAATTGGTATTAATGTAAGACGAAATCAAACCGAGCTAAAAACTGTTAGTTCAATTTAAAGCCTATAAACCTAATTGAAAATTTTAAAATAAGATTTATTGTATCATGGATTCATGATATAAGATAGAGATTGAAAATAAAGAATTTATTTACTTAAATACATTCAGTCGAGACGTTTTTACTTAAAATCGTATAATTATGAAAACTTAGTCAAATTTATATTGCCCGTATAGAAATATTATTTCTAACGATAATGATAACCTAAAAAAATAATCATAAGTTAAATATTTTTTAAACATATGAAAAATAATGTAAAGTTTATGAAAATAATGTTTACAAAATGTGTTGCAAAATGTGTTGCATATTGAATAATGTTAAAAATGTTGCTTAAAAGTTATTTTGTTGCATTAAGTCGTAATAAAAATTAAATGATATATGCAATATCTCCTCCCACACTTAATTTGGACCATGTCCTCATTGGTGCAAAAATTGATAAAACACGAAAAATATACGAAATAACATATACAGGATAAGATAAAAATAAATTCATCGAAGAAAATAGAAAAAGCATTCATCATAATTGAAAAATAAAATTGTACCAAACAAAATGGAAATAAAAATTGAAATAGAAACATTGTACCAAACATAATATAAAACAACAAAAGAAATGTGAAAGAAAAGATAAAACCTAAACATGTGAAGGTGAATCCGGTGGAGATGGTGAAGTTTCAACATTTTGACGACGGAAGAACGAGAGCATCCGACGACGGGTGGACTTGTGCTCCCTCCTCATGTTGTTGAGATTGTCATTCATCACCATGTTATTCTCAACCAAATCATCAATCCTTAAATTCATTTGTCGATTATGGGAATTGATTTGGTTCAAAATCCGCCTTAAATCAACCGGATCACCTTCTTGTGGTGCTTGGGCTTGGGGTTGTGCTTGTGGTGCATCTGCCGCTTCCTCCTCCTCTCCTCCTTCTTCGGTACCTACAAATTGGGAACTCGAAGCTCCTCCTCCAACATTACCACGAAGATGGGCAATACGTGACTCATAAGAAACAAAAACCGGAGGAACCGAAGTAAGCAATAAGTGAGCTCGTTCAAGAGCCGGAATATTCAAAAGAGGAACATATCCATGGTAGGAAGACATATCATAATCGGCCAATTCTCCACATGCACCCAAAACTATAGCGGTAATAAAATTACCTAAAGGGACTTGAATAGTGTGAGCCCTCGAAGCACGATACAAATTATCAAACAGCATGCCAATGCTATCAACCCTTAAACCTTTCAACAAGCAATCAATAGCAAACAAATCCCGAACTTGAATCTTGGAACTCTCAACACGACCAAACAATAAAAAACTCAAGAATTTGTGAAAGAAAAACAAACAATTGTCCTTAATCATCTTGCTTGAAGTGTTTTTCGAATTAAAATAGTCTTGACCCGAAAGAGTATTCCAAATGGTATCATTATCAAAATCCTTTGGCTTGTCAAAGAAATCACTTGTAGGGAAACCAAACATATTTCCCATTGCTTCATAATCAATGGTGTAAGTCACACCATTATTTCTAAAAGAGATGGAAGTCTTCTTCTTATTAATTTTCAATGTAACCAAAAACTCCACAATGTATTCCGTAATTCTAGGAAATCTCATTGAAACAAAATTTTGCCAACCTAAAGTATCAAGGTAAGCATTAATCCGAGTAGAGAAGTTTAACTCTCTTACCGAATCAAAGTCAAGGAAGTGCATGTCCACAAACTCCCTCTTCGAATTTGAAAAATGAGTGAAGCGAGCGGCCTCTTCCTCGGAAGCTATATCAAAATAAGCTCCGCAACGAAGACGAAGACGATTCACCTCCGTAATCTTAGTTCGATTGGCGGAAACCTTGGTTCTAGGCATGATGGTTGGTGTTAGGGTTTGAAAAATAGAGAAGAAGAGATGTAGAGAGAATATCAAAAGGTTAAAGAAGAGTTGGGAATGGTAAGGGTTAATTGAATGAAAGAGAAGGTAGATGAAGGGGTAATTGATTGTGAATAGTGATGAATAAATTGGGAAGAGTAAAAGTAGTGTATTGGGAAGAGTTTAGAGTGAGGGATTGGGTAAAAATTGAGGTGATTTGATGTTTGTGTAAGGAGTAGGTATATATATGGTTGAATAGAGTGAATTATAGGTAGATTAGGAATAAGAATAGGCTAATTTTTGTGCCAAAATCGGACTCCATCGGCGATAAATCACGCGTGTCGCGATCGAGAATCCGGATTCTCGATCGTGACACGTCAATTTCAGAGAGAAATCTCTCTAAAATTTACACGCTCTCGCTGATCTTACCGAGAATATTTAATTCTCGATCGAGAATCGGCCCCTGGTGGCTGAAATTTGCGTATTTTAACTCCATTCGTGCAATTTTCTGAGTAATTATGTCCTGAACCGAACTAAAACTGTACCTGTACTTAAAAACATAAATGAAAAGGCATTAAATACAAGGAAAACCAAAGGTTTATCCTAATTAATTGGAAAATAATGAGACATGAATGCCTTAATGAGTTTTAATGAATCATTAATGTACATTAAAACATATAAGTTAAATGAATCATCATAAATGTAATTAAATGTAAATTTATGTATGTAGTAATTCATTGTTTATAACCTGAAACTGTTAAGTTTGATATAGATACAGAAATTAATCAAAATAAGTTCAACGAGTGATAATCATTATATAAGATCATATAAGTTCATTAAAATCATTATCATGTTCATTAAGATCATTAGCATGTTCATATGAGTAGAATTCATTAACATGAAATGGATTTAATAAAGATTTGATGGATTATCATATAGAAATTGGAATTAATATAAACCAGAATCAAACTTAAGAAATGAACTAAAATGAATTGAAATTTTATTGAATAACACATATGTACAAAAAACATAAATACAAAGAAAAATATAACAAAATACAAAGATTTACAAACTCAAAATCAAAACAAACTAAACATCCCTATGAATTGGGATTCGCATGGCCCTATAACATTCTAGTTTTAACTGCACGAAAGTTTACCGTTCTGGTGCAGAAAGAAAACGCGGGCCTGTCCTAAAGATACGTCTCACGAGGCCTTCACTTTCCAAGAACTCATAGTCCAATGCTGGAAAGGATTCAACATCGCTCTAAGGAACAGAAATAGTCCCCCTGGCCCCGAGAATTATCCCACATATGATATTGCCGAAACTAATCTTCTTATCCTTGGATCGAGAAGCGGCAACAAGACCTTCCATCAAAATTTTGGAGGTATCAATGGTATTACCTTGGAAAATATCTCCAAGGACATATAAGTCTGTGTCTTTGACAACACTGTTAAACATGCATCCGAACAAACTGTGACACAGAAATTTATGTAAATATAACATCGAATTGGAGTTGATGGATTTGTTGTAGGCGAGACGAGGATTGAAACGCCAAAATCCTGTTAGGATCCTCCAAATTTCGCAGGATGTCATATCTCTGCCAGGACGATGTATGGTTGTATCCCTTGGGGGAAAACCAAACCAGGCATGTAATTCAGGGTATCCAAATGTAAAGGTTTCACCATCTCTACGAAAACTGAGACGCACCCGTCGCTTGTTCACGAAGCGTACTGTACAGAAAAATTCGAGAATCCAGTCTCCAATAATAGGAAACCTCATTTGGGCGAACTTGGTCCACCCTAATTTCTCTAGATAGCGATTCATATCATCGATGATTCTGAGTTTATCATTTAAGAACTCATTCATATACAACATGCCAACAAAAAACTTGTAGCGATGTTGGTAATATCTTCCGCCTTCATCATGATTGTATATAGGAAATGGCGCACCATAGCGCTCTGACAAGTCAGGACGCTTATTGCGTGAAGCGGCAATCTTCTTGGAAGATCTGTGCTTAGTTGTCATGGTGTTTGGAGGAACAAAAGGTTTCTGGAACTTTGGTTGAAAATGGTATTTAGAAGATCTGAATTTTGTCTGACAGAGATGAATAGAAAAGTAAGTAACAGAAATCTGAACCTCTTGAATTCATTTGTAGGGATCATAGGATGAAATAATGTGTCTTTTTTATTCTAAAAGGCATAAAACCAGACCTCTTGGAGTTGAAGAAACTCAATTTTTCGAGTTTGAATAGTTGTGTCTGCAGGAGGAAAAATAAACAAGGCTGACATGTGCTAAAAACACCCGTATCGCGACCGATAATCACGCTGATTTCCTCAGGGAAATCAGGCGTCGAAACCCTAATTTTCTGATTCTCGGTCGAGAATATAAATTCTCGGTAAGATCAGAAAATCTCTTACCTTCTTGGAAAATTCTGAAAGAGTGAATTCTCAACTGAGAATCTAGGATTCTCGACCGAGAATTGCTAATTTCTTCTAATTTGAACTATTTACCTAAAATCTGATTAAAACCATGTCTTAAATATATTTTTATGCATCTATAACTTTATATAAATTCATCTAAAAAACTAAAAATCATAAAAATGTGTAAAAATAAAATAAAATAAAAGCTAAACTAAGAATTTAAACAAAAACAAAATAAAATAAGTACATGAAAATTAACGAATTAATCTTCATGAAATTCTGTTATGAACTCAATTTCCTTAATTGGAGTGTTTTCATAATAGATTTTGCATCTATTACCGTTAACCTTAAAGCGAACTCTGTTAGGTCCTTCAAGTTCTAAGGATCCATAGTCGAATGTTTTAACGACTAAATATGGTCCTGTCCATCTAGACTTAAGTTTACCTGGAAATAATCGGAGTCGTGAATTAAATAACAGCACATTATCTCCAACGCTAAAGCTTTTGACTTTAATTTTGGCATCGTGCCATTTTTTCACTTTCTCTTTATATATTTTGGCATTTTCGTAAGACAAATGTTGTAATTCATCCAATTCATTTAAGTCGAGCAAACGTTTCTTACCTACTTGTTGTAAATCATAGTTAAGTTCTTTAATAGCCTAATAAGCTTTATGTTCTAATTCTACTGGCAGATGACATGCTTTCCCATACACTAATCGGTATGGTGTCATTCCTATTGGTGTTTTAAATGCAGTACGGTATGCCCATAACGCATTGTTAAGTTTACAAGACCAATCTCTCCTTGAAGACGAAACTGTTTTCTCTAGAATCCATTTGAGTTCTCTATTTGATATCTCTGCTTGACCATTCGATTGAGGATGGTATGGCGTAGATACGCGGTGGCGTACTCCATATTTTCTCATAAGTGATTCAAAACTACGGTTTATGAAATGGGTACCTCCATCACTTATCACAACTCTTGGGAATCCAAATCTACAAAATATATTATCAAGAAATTCAAAGACAACCTTAGAATCATTCGTCGGGGTTGCAATTGCTTCAACCCACTTTGAAACATAATCTACGGCTACTAAAATATAAGTTTTACCAAAAGAAGGGGGAAAAGGTCCCATGAAATCGATCCCCCACACGTCGAAGACTTCAACTTCTAACATGTTTGTGAGAGGCATCTCATCTTTCCCTCCTAAATTCCCGGTTCTTTGACATTTGTCACACCGAATAACAAATGAACGAACATCCTTAAACAATGTAGGCCAAAAGAATCCACATTCTAATATCCTAGCTACTGTTTTACTAACGCCGTTATGCCCTCCATAAGAGCTTGAATGGCATTCTGACATTATAGACCCGTATTCATTTTCACTAATGCATCTCCTAATCATACCATCACCACAAGTTTTGAACAAGAAGGGATCTTCCCAAAAATACTGTCTAACATCGGAAAAGAACTTTTTCTTTTGCTGGAAACTTAATCCTTCTGGAACAATATTAACTGCGAGATAATTTGCTATATCCGCATACCATGGTGACATGACACTTTTTATCTGATAGAGATATTCATCAGGGAAATCATCTCGTATACCGATAGTTTCTCCTATAGGACCATTTTCATCCTCAAGTCTCGATAGATGATCGGCGACAAGGTTTTCTACTCCCTTTTTGTCTTTAATTTCTATATCAAATTCCTGTAATAACAAAACCCATCTAATCAGACGCGGTTTTGCATCTTTTTTAGCAAATAAATACCTTAAATTTGCGTGATCGGTATATATAATAACTTTAGATCCTAGCAAGTACGGCCTAAACTTATCACATGCAAAAACTGTTGGTCCCGTGTGATTATTTCCAAGGGGGGGTTAGGAACTAATGTAACTTTTTCGCTTAATTATGCTGACTTAATCAATTCTTTAAGTTACTTTACTTAGTTTAGGTCAGCACGGCCGAGAGATGTAAGACAGCTTTAGTCAGATGCTGACTAGAACTGTTTTACTTGTGAGTTGGGAATTAACACTTGAGGTCAGCTTCCAACTCAGCACCAAGATTACTCAGTGTCAGCTTTTACAATTTGTATCCTGAGCAATTTAATCAAGAAACACATACACACACACACACACACACACACACATATATATATATATATATTGAGAGAGAGTTAGAGATTACTCAGCAGACTTATCCTGGTTCGGCCTCTCCGCCTATGTCCAGTCCCCAGAATCCCTCCGGGCTTTTTCAATCCAATACTGAGCTCTTTAAAGGTAGAGCACAAACCGTTTACAAGGCAGTTGAATATGCAAGAGTACCTTCCTCTATTCGTCTACTCAACTCCTACTGAGCGCTATAACCGAACACTCAGATTTTTCTCTACCGCTGAGTACTAAAACCGAGTACTCAGCACCACTCTCTCAATTTTACAATTGATACAATCTTGTTCTTTCTAGATGAAGAACACTTTAGATGAATACAAATTCAATCTAGCTTTTACACAGAAATAGAAATTTGGTGTAAGATCTTCTTTCTTGTTTGAATGTGCTTTGTATGTATGCTCTTTTCTTTTTTGTATTTCGGCAAAGGATCCAAGAGTTGTACTTGTCCTTTTATAGTTGATTCTGAAGCTCTAATCATTTGAATCCGGAAGTATCCATTGGATTCAAACGGATCTATTATGTCATTTGATGCTCGTAAAATATATAGCATTTAATAGGACAAGTGTATCATATCGCAACAAGTAATATTGTGCTAAGCACGAGATCAAACCACAAAGACTATTCGTTATAACTAGTAAATCTACCTAGAATGATCTAATTGTTTAGAGGGTTGGATAAAGATTTGGGTTTTTAATAACTAACTAATTGAATTAAAGGAGATAAACATAACAAAATAAAGTGAACAATTGACAGGGTAGAAGGTGAATTGACGGATGGCACAATATA
Source organism: Euphorbia lathyris (assembly GCF_963576675.1). Lineage (NCBI taxonomy): Eukaryota > Viridiplantae > Streptophyta > Magnoliopsida > Malpighiales > Euphorbiaceae > Euphorbia > Euphorbia lathyris. Next base: position 5,920,767 of record NC_088911.1, read on the forward strand.
GGTTGAGGATTCCTTTGATTACATCCTAGGTATGGGTTTAGGGAGTTTAGATTTGTGTTTTACCAATGATTGAAGGTAATTGTCCTAAGTGAAAGACAAATTTGTACGGGATTTGTCTAACCTATTCACATGCATTCGGGTGATGGCTTGATTAGGCATATACCCTAGGTCATGCAAAGCATTAGGTTTATTGACAACTAAGGCTAAAGCCGTAGCCCAGCCACAAAGCCTCATTCCTAGTGGTCTCTAGCGAAGTCAGATTTACACAATTTCGGTATAGACGATTCCATGGTCAGGTTCTCATCTATCTATAATCCTATTTAATGTCAGGGTCACAGGCATTAAGCACATTATATACATAAACAGGCTAGTTGATCATTATCAATGTTCATTCTAGCATAAATCCTGTTCCTAACAATTTCTAGGCATTAAGCATGCATAAACTAATCAATCAAAGGTCCTAGATCCCTAATCATACATATTCATACAATCAATTTCATCCCCATCCCAAATTGGATGGAGATCAGTTCATAGACAAACCAATCATAGCAATAGGAAAATAGGAACAATGGAAAAAGCTTCAATTGAATATAATCGCAAAAGATGAAAGGGAAAGAGATAGGAATCCAAAACCCGTTTTGCCGATTCCAATTATAAAAATAGAAGATGCGGAGCTTCTCCCATCAATCGTTCTTGACAAAAGAAAATAAAAACTGAAATAAACCTAATCTAGAAACATGAAAATAAAACTGAAATAAAAGCTAAATCTACATTGTGGAGGAGAGAAAGCCCTAGCGGCTCTCCAATTTATTGAATGGCTAATCCCCCCTGGAAGATTAGGTTTAGCTCCCTATTTATAGAGTTAGGGAGTAAACCCTAATGCCTCAGGGGTAAAAATGGCATTTATAAAGTGTTAAATGGGCTTTTAGGGCCTTGATCCGCGAATTTCAGCAAAGGGGAAGGCGCAGGCGCGCCTTCCCCCGCCTCGTCTCGTCGAGACAAGGCCTGTCTCGACTAGACGAGGGCCTGTCTCGACGAGACAGGTGATGTCTCGCCGAGACAGGTCCTATTTGAGGAACTGTGGCTCCGGCTTTTATCTGTTTAGGTCCTTGGGCTTCCGAAAAGTGCTCTAATGGTCCCTGACGAATCCCAAAAGTGCTCTGATGGTCCCTGAATGATCCGAAAATGCTCCAATAGGCTTGGGTCTGGTTCGGAAATGCACGAAAGGTCCCTGAAAATCCCTGAAAACACCAAAAATACCATAAATAAAGGAAATTACTAATTTTAACTAAAAAGTAATAAAACGATACTGAAATTAAATAGAAACAAAGGGAAAACAAACTAAATTAACACTAAAAACCCTATATAAATGGGAGCTATCAACCTCCCCACACTTGAATCTTGCTTGTCCTCAAGCAAGACAGAATCCAAAGCAGAGAAAAATCAACAAATAGCTCCCTTACAAAAACAAGAATCTACTACACTTTATTATTCACAACAGTTCAGACTACTCATTTTGCAATTAAAAACATAATGAACCTCAGACGAGTCTCCAAAACTGATTAATTTGGTTTTATCGATCAACACTTCATGAAAACGAAAGAAAAGAACTAAAATTGATAGCTCACAAGTGGTCACTCTAACGCTCAAGTGTTTGGGTAAATTTTTTTTTGTAAACGCTCTACATGTTATTGCACAAAGTGGTCACGTTGGGATTGCATCATCCATCCGGTCAAAATTAATGCATTAAAATTAAACAAAATCATAGGTCTTTAAGGGTTGTAACGTGGGCTGAAGGTTAGGGTAGGAAAAAGGGAATTTTAGGTAAAAAGTTAATGACTCAAAATAGTTAAATTTTTTTGCAAAAATGACATATTTTTAGCATTGGGGAGCTATAAACCACCTCCCCACACTTAAAATCTTGCTTGTCCTCAAGCAAGTCAGAATCCAAAAGGGACACGTTATCTGCTATGTATAAAAAGGTTTAAGCTTAAGGTTGTGTTTGTGAGGCAATGAAGTATTTGGGAAGCAACTAAAAATATAAACACGTCTTTTATCCTTTCCTCTATTTTTTTTTATTTTTTTTTATTTGGTTTTTAACCATTTTTTTTAATAGAGGGGATAAAGAGTGAAAATCAATTGGGTAAAGGTTGCTTCTTCTATTAAAATTACAACCTTTTAATGATTGCTAGCGAGAATTTGAAGGATAAGTGTGTCTAAGGATTTATTAAAACTAAATTGAGTCAATTAACTTGGGTGAGAAAGGATATTTAAGAAGGCTAAGGTTTGTAACAGGGTTGATCAAAGAAAGGGGTAAAAGGCTCAAAGGGGCTTATCTAGTGGAATTGTTAAGGGATTTTGGCTAAACAAAGAAATAGGCTAAATTTCACAAAGGGCTATACCTAGGTTGCCTAATCATTTCAAGTTTAATAGAAACACAAAATTCAACCAGTATTGGATGCAATTCCTATGAGCACAAAGACAATAAATGTAATCTCACACCTAAGAGATCAATTGTTCCTAATCATGAGTCTAAAATATTGATCTTTATGGCTCTAACTCACAATTGAAGGGTTATTTGTATCAATTCTAGCGTCAACTAACGTTCCGTTCCATGTCAATTTTAGGCAAATAATACTCTTTGGAGACTCAAACGTTGTTCAAGATTTTTCGCATGCATAAATTTCATTTAGAATGTGCAAATTTTTAAGCGCATTGTCAACTGTATTACGGGATAGCTAAATGTATCAACTTCAACTGCCTAGGATTCTTTTATTCCTAGAATTAAAAAGCAAACAAAAACAAAAAGCATGAAATCCTAAAATTAAAACAAAAACATGCAACCTAATATAGAAAAACAAAAAGAAATTAAAAACATGCAAATGGCAGAATCAAAAATCATCATATCCTAGTATCTCCTCCCCACACTTACAACATGCATTTACTTCCATCATTACATAAAAGTAAAACATAAAGTGCAGAAAAGAAATAGGATAGAAAAACTCCCTTAGGGTTGGCTTGTCAATCCAACCCCGAATTTCCGATGCTAAATTTTCAATTCCAAGCTGCAGTCTTGAAAATCAATCCGGCGTCGGTGAGTATTCCGATTAGAGGGTTCTGCCAATAGAAAAAAAAAGAAACAAACATAAGAATAGAAAAAGCAAAAGAAAAAACGTTTAATTTAATTTTTTTTTCTCGTGCCCGTCTTGGCGAGGTGAACAGTGTCTCGCCGAGACGAGACGGAATTTTTTTTTTCGGAAAAATTTTTCGGGGAAATTTTTTTTTTTTTTATGTGTCTCGTCGAGACAGCCAGGTGTCTCGACGAGACGACACGAAAAACCCGAAATTTTTTTTTTTCGGAAAAAATTTTTCGGAATTTTTTTTTTTAATTTTTATATACAAATCTAAACAATTGTTTCAACCTATTCAGTTTACACAGATTATAAACGAAATAGTCCCCGGCAACACTTGATGGTGTTGTTGTCGGGTATTCGAAATATAATCTAGTTATAAATAAAATAGTTCCAAGCAAATTTAATCTAATTATAATCAAAATAGTCCCCGGCAACGGCGCCAAAAACTTGATGGTGTTGTTGTCGGGTATTTTGAAATATAATCTAATTATAAACACATTTGTCTAGGCAAATTTAATCTAATTATAAACAAAATAGTCCCCGGCAACGGCGCCAAAAACTTGATGCTCGTAAAATATATAGCATTTAATAGGACAAGTGTATCCTATCGCAACAAGTAATATTGTGCTAAGCACGAGATCGAACCACAAAGACTATTTGTTATAACTAGTAAATCTACCTAGAATGATCTAATTGTTTAGAGGGTTGGATAAAGATTTGGGTTTTTAATAACTAACTAATTGAATTAAAGGAGATAAACATAACAAAATAAAGTGAAAAATTGACAAGGTAGAAGGTGAATTGACGGATGGCACAATATAGGTTGAGGATTCCTTTGATTAAATCCTAGTTATGGGTTTAGGGAGTTTCGATTTGTGTTTTACCAATGATTGAAGGTAATTGTCCTAAGTGAAAGACAAATTTGTACGGGATTTGTCTAACCTATTCACATTCATTCGGGTGACGGCTTGATTAGGCATATACCCTAGGTCATGCAAAGCATTAGGTTTATTGACAACTAAGGCTAAAGCCGTAGCCCAGCCACAAAGCCTCATTCCTAGTGGTCTCTGGCGAAGTCAAATTTACACAATTTCGGTATAGACGATTCCATGGTCAGGTTCTCATCTATCTATAATCCTATTTAATGTCAGGGTCACAGGCATTAAGCACATTATATACATAAACAGGCTAGTTGATCATTATCAATGTTCATTCTAGCATAAATCCTGTTCCTAACAATTTCTAGGCATTAAGCATGCATAAACTAATCAATCAAAGGTCCTAGATCCCTAATCATACATATTCATACAATCAATTTCATCCCCATCCCAAATTGGATGGAGATCAGTTCATAAACAAACCAATCATAGCAATAGGAAAATAGGAACAATGGAAAAAGCTTCAATTGAATATAATCGCAAAAGATGAAAGGGAAAGAGATAGAAATCCAAAACTCGTTTTGCCGATTCCAATTATAAAAATAGAAGATGCGGAGCTTCTCCCATCAATCGTTCTTGACAAAAGAAAATAAAAACTGAAATAAACCTAATCTAGAAACATGAAAATAAAACTGAAATAAAAGCTAAATCTACATTGTGGAGGAGAGAAAGCCCTAGCGGCTCTCCAATTTATTGAATGGCTAATCCCCCCTGGAAGATTAGGTTTAGCTCCCTATTTATAGAGTTAAGGAGGAAACCCTAATGCCTCAGGGGTAAAAATGGCATTTACAAAGTGTTAAATGGGCTTTTAGGGCCTTGATCCGCGAATTTCAGCAAAGGGGAAGGCACAGGCACGCCTTCCCCCGCCTCGTCTCGTCGAGACAAGGCCTGTCTCGACGAGACAGGTGATGTCTCGCCGAGACAGGTCCTATTTGAGGAACTGTGGCTCCGGCTTTTATCTGTTTAGGTCCTTGGGCTTCCGAAAAGTGCTCTAATGGTCCCTGACGAATCCCAAAAGTGCTCTGATGGTCCCTGAATGATCCGGAAATGCTCCAATAGGCTTGGGTCTGGTTCGGAAATGCACGAAAGGTCCCTAAAAATCCCTGAAAACACCAAAAATACCATAAATAAAGGAAATTACTAATTTTAACTAAAAAGTAATAAAACGATACTGAAATTAAATAGAAACAAAGGGAAAACAAACTAAATTAACACTAAAAACCCTATATAAATGGGAGCTATCATCATTCCCTTGGTCAGCATTCAGAATTGCAGGCCAATCCTGTCGTCTGAAATTAGCAGGCGTCAGGCTTGTCTTCTTCCGGCAGGTTTGTCTTCTAGCGCCAGTTCGTCTTTTAGCTAATGGCCAGTTGACCCATGCATCTCAAAACTGTCTTCATGCGTAATTCCAAAGCTTCTGTTATTGGTTTAGACAGTTGTCGGATCTTGTCTTTTAGCAAACGGATCAATCGCGTTGTCCTGACGAACACTCAGCTTGACTTTATTGACGTTGCTTTTGTTCTTTGTTTCTGAGTCATATTCTTACTCAGCTTCCGTGGTCAGCTTCGTCTGTAAGCTTTAGTTTAGAGGAAGACTTCTCTTCTTTGATACTGAGTTGCGTTCCACTCAGCTTCTTTGGTCAACTTCATCTTCAAGCGTTTGTTCTGAAGATTACTTTTCTTCTATTATGCTGAGTTACACTCCACTCAGCTTGTGCTGTGTTCTCATGCTGACTTCGTCCTGTCTTACTTTTTATTTCTGTTTTCGTTTATACTTATACTCAACATCGAACAAACATATTAGTACAATTAAATCAAAGCACTTAAATTTAATTGCCCCTTAATCATGGATTAACTTTAAATAGTTTTGTCAAATCAAAATCATGTGGAAAGGTGTTTCAACAAACTCCCCCATTTTGATGTTGGCAAAATATTTAATTGTGGAACTCAGCATTGAGATTCCCCATGATTGAAATTCTTTTTATACTTCTGAAATTACTCACCAGTAAGGGTTGCATCTATTGACTTAAATTAACTCTAAACCTTCTAAGATTTAATCGAGTAAAATTAAGACATGCCTATACTGACTTAGTTCAATTCTAGACCTTCCAAGATCTAATTCAGATGAGCCTAGGTCAGCTTTCAGAAGAGTTCAATGCTTGACACATATGTTTACTCAGTTTGATACATAGTTAGTTCAGGTATCAGAGCTAATGTGTACTGATGTAGGTGTCGCGGCCTCGCCCGGGCGGACCGGGGGGTGGACACCGTTGACGACAGATGCTGTGATTGGCGCCGAAAGCAACCAATCGCGGAATCAAGCTGCTCTGCAGGACCGGAGCCTGGAGTATGGAAGAGTCGCCACCCACGAATGGGAAATGAACACCGATCCCTTGCGAGAGACCGGTGAGGGTTCGGGAAACTTAGGTACGAGCCGAGAAGGCTAGCTCCTTTTCGGAGAAAGGCTACTAGGCACCCCGACATCGCCCGGTTATGAACCACCGACCTCCTACTTAGCGTGTTAGGCGATAACGGACTAATCGTATATTTCTTTAAGTTTAAAATTCATTTGAAACCTTTTCTTTCTTGCTTTGAAAACCGTTTTGAGCATGTTATTGAAAGCCATTTTAGTAAAGAATCACCCATTTTGCATAAATTTAAAGTATATAGGAGAGAGAGGGAGAAGAAAGAATTGATTTATTCACAGTGTGATTTATGCTTCAATTTATATATTAACTCTAAGCTCATCTCATTCCCCAAAAAACGAGTTTATTTACACGGTTCGTACCTTAATCGCCTTTGGAACGATTTAGGTACATTTCAAAACCCCGTCAATTTACATGATATCGACTCGAATCGCCGTTGGAACGACTCGAGCGTTTGAAAACGTGAGATGAGAAGCTTTAACAAAAAAACGTGATTAAGCATACAAGTCCATTAATTTTTGTACAAAACCGTTTAGTTGGGAAAACGATTCAAAACTCTATTAATTATAATTAAAAGACGATTTTAATTACAAGGTTCGCTTAATCCGTCTTTAGAACGAATTAAGGTTTTAAAACATGATATTTGAGGAATCGTTTGAAAACAATAAAGAATTAAGAAGAAACCTTTTAATTACATTAGGAACCTCTAGAAACCATTAGTTTAAATAATCAAGTTAAAAACTCTTTTGTGGTTTATTTTTCCCTTTTTCACTCAATTTACTCCTTACTTAAACACAATTACAATAATAAACAAATTAAATCCAAACTCACCCTAAATACATTTGAAATATATATATATACACAAAAATGAGTAATAATACCCATCAAAACCAAATAGAGAAAATAATACATATTAATAGGTAAAAATAATGGTGAAAATACTATTAGATATCATATACCTTTATTCAAATTAAAATCATGTAAAACAATGAACAAAGTTCATAAATGTAGAAAAACAACCTTTAATCCAAAATAGTTTTTTCCTAATAAACTCTAAACCAAGGTTTGATACCCCTCAACATCATCTATTAATTATCCAAAAAACCCCAAAAAACTATACATATATATATACATATAATTTACAAAAGCTAATTTAGTATAAGTGGTATCAAAATAGCGAATGAATAGATGTATAAATAGTATTTAATAGTTATATACCCCAAAAATAATTTTGATAAACATATTACATAGTTATATATATATATATATATATTTATATATTTATATAAGAATCAATTCCAAAAAGGTAAGAAAAAGGTTCAAAAATGGGCTTTTAAAAGTTCCAGCAGATTTACTGACGGAAAATCCGTCGGTAAACAGCCTTTAGGACAGAAAATGGCAGAATTACAGAAACAGCACCTAACTTTCCAGATTTATTCAAACACTTTAAATCTAATCTATTCTATCGTTTTGGGTCTCCGAACTACCAAAATTGGATCATAGTCAATAACGGAGACTCCTAAAACGATGTTTTATTTCAAAACGTTATTTGGAAATATTTTTAAAATTTATAATTACAACGTTTTGATCCCGAACTACCCTCAAATCGGGTCACGGTTCGTGTTGGGATGTCAAAACGAGGGTTTTTTATTTAAAACAAAAATATTTGTTTAATACGAGATGGGAATTAAATAAACGCGGAAAAGTAAATAAACGTGATAAATAAATAACTAAATAAATAAATAAAACTATATCCTAAAAATAAATAAATGAATAGAATAAATAAAATAAATAAATAAAACGAGTCTAGTCATCGGATAATACCTCAAGATCGGTATTGACAGCTGAAGTCGGTTGATTCCACGAATTATGATTTTTCGGTGTTTTTTGGTGTTTTGGTAAAATATTTAACTTTTAGGAAATTTGGATTTTTTAGGAAAAAAATTATTTTCTCCCAAAAAATTGACTTCGAGTTGGGCGACGCCCAACTAGCGCTGGGCGGACGCCCAACGCAGGTTGGGCGACGCCCAACGCCGGCTGGGCGGGCGTGCCCTGCTCTGCTGGGCGCGCGCCGGCCGTTGCTGGGCGCTCGCCCAACGCCGCTGAGCACTCGCGAGCCGTCTACTTGACGACACGCAATCCTTCCGGACCCTTTCGTGATTTTTATTGTTTAAATTATTGGAATCAACCGCTTCAACCGTCTTGTTTTGGGTTTTCGTCACAGGTCCTCCGACTCGGTGTCTACAACTGAGTATATTCCTTTTTAATTTTGTTTGTTTGTTCATTTAAGACAGATCAGCACATAGAACAACAAGTAAGTAAGCATCACATAAGATTTATCAGTTTGAATAAAAGATGCATAAATATATATAGATGGTCAGCATTAACACAATAGAACACGCCAGTAAAACTACAAGTCAAGAACTAAGACTATTTAATCTATTTCTTCCTGTTGACTTGAGCTTGGTTAGCTATTCCTTTTCCTTTGGCGATTCTTTGGTGCTGACGCTGATTGCCCGATTTGAGCTGAGTTCCGGAACCAGATGCTTCTCCCATTTTCTGCTGAGTTCCAGCAGCTTGCGTTTCTTTCTCCCCCGTTTTGCCAGCATCAGATGAAGGAGGAGTAAATGTCTCGCGAAGAACAACACGAGTCAGTTTTGATGAGTACGCTTGGAGTTGACTCGTACTCTCCCGAAGATCGTCGAAGACTACCATGCCATCGTCCAGAGTGGAAGCGGGTATCCTAATGGTGGCACTAAGCATACTGAGAAGATACTCTTGAGATTTCCCGATCCAAGTTATAGTGTCAGTCAGCTTGGCATATGATTGATGATACATTTTGAGCAAAGCAGCATCATAGAACTGACGTTGAGCATTGGTATGCCGGACATTTTTAAATGTGGCTTGAGAGTACTGCACAATCTCATTTGTCTTTACTTGGTCAGTGTCCATTTCTTCTTTACTCAAGTTGAGTAGGCGAACGACTTCACTAATTTGCTTAATGGAACACTGGGAGGAGGAGGAGATTAATTCACGAGCTCCGGTCAGCTCAGAAGTTACCTGGGAAAAAAGTTGATTAACCTCAGCAGAGGTTGCATAGATTGAGTTCGCAGCTGACAAATTATGGAGTTGGCCCTGGATAGAATTCATATGATTGACCATTGTCAGCTGGAGTTCAGCCAGCTTCACTATTGAATCTTGCTCGGGTTGTTGAGATGCGAAGGATGTCATGACACTCATCAAGTCCTTAAGACCCTTGATTTCGGTTAAAAGTTGAGTGACAGAGGATATATGTGTTGACTCAACATGGGCAGACCCAGCAGCATCGGCATGAGGCTGATGAATATCCTGAAGTAGGGCTTGAGCTGAGTCGATGATTCTTCGTCCAGACTCAGTGGCATGCAAGAAAGCATAGGATTCATCAGTTTGTGGTTCAGAGGCCGGAATTGGAATAGCACCGAATAGAGGAGGTGTTTGGTGCTGTCCAGAATTAGATGTGCCAGCGTGGTCAGCAGCTGGTCTTTTGTTCAGGTCAGCAGTAGGAACTGGCTGGTTTTCATTCCGCGTTGAAGGATTTGGAAGAGGTGGATCGGCAAAGATATTGACCTGTTCAGAGTCAGCTTGAAGATGATTTGAAGGTGAAGGTGAAGGTTGAGGTAGTTCAGTGCTGACCTGAGTAGGATTTTCCTTTGCTAACTCTTTGTCTTAAGTCGCAGGAACTTCGAGCACTTGCTCGGTAGAAACAGGACCTTGAGGAGCTTTGGGGTCGGCTTGTTCCTCAGCTTGAGAAATAGAGGCTTGCTTTTCCTTAAGTTGATCTGGAGTTGGTTCAGTGAAGAATTGAAACTGGAGTTTTGTGAGGGCAGTAATCGGTTCTCTTAGTGGAGAATCATCCAGAAGGTCAATGACTAGAGATTTTTGAGCCTTTCGTTTGAGTTGTTTGCCTATGCTGTTCTTATTAGTTGGAGGAGAGAGATCAGCAGCAATGGAGTCAAGAGACTCAGAAGAGGAGTTCAGCCCAAGGTCAGCATTGAGATCTCTCACATCTTTGTCTTTTGTTGTTGACTCAGCGTGCTTTTCAGTTGGCTCAGCTTCAACTGACTTATTTTGCTCAGCAGCCACTGTCTCACTTGGCTCAACATCATCTGTCTTTTCAGTATCAAACTGACCTCCAATATTACCCAGTTCTTCCTCCTGGTCAGTAGGAGTCTTCTCAAGGTCAATATCTTGACTCCGTACAAAGTGAGATTCAGGAGTAATCACGAAGTCAAGTGGGTTGGCTTCGATTGGTGTCAGCCCAGAGCTCTTCTTCTTCTTTCTCAGAGGCATTTCAGGTGTGTCCTCACTTTCTTCTTCAGGCCCAACTGGACTTTTCTGTTTTTCTGCTGACTTAGGTTCCTCCTAACCTTGCTCAGCATCAGCTTTCTTCACATTTGATACAAACCGAATCTTCTTCGGAGCTGAGTCAATATCTTTGGAAGAGGTTTGGGCAGCTTTCCTCTTTTTATCCTGTCTAGTGCGATCAGCAGGTTCCTTGTTCACCATCACTTTCTTTCCTTTCTTGGTTGGCACATCTTGTGCAGCTTCAACCCCTTCTTCATTTTCTTCTGCACCTTTCCCCTTTTTAGATTTAATCGGCTGGTTATAAGCTAGCCCAAACAATAGTGCCGCTGTGATTTCTGTACCCTAAGTCTCAACTTCTTCGACCGTGCTCACCTGATGGTCCTCAAGAATTCTTGTGATGAGGGAGCCCAACCTGAGTTTCCCAGTGCTCCGTTGGAATGCACCGACAAGAAATACAGGCATGTTGAGCGGTTTGTAGGTCAGCATGTGCCAGATGAAGCACTGCTCGAAATTGGAGGCTGATGAGGTGGAGTTGACCTTAGGGAATATGAAGTTGGTCAGGATGGAATGAGCCATTTTTTGATCCTGACCCATACACGTGCTGGCTATTTCACCTTTGTGGGTTTTTGGCTTACAGAACTCAACAGGATAGTCAAGTTTGGCATTTGTGGTTCTGAATTCTGTACCTTTGGTCGGCAACTTTAGCAGAGTTGCTAGATAGGATGGAGTAATCGTGATGTCCTTGCCTTTGACCTTGGTGATAAGATGGTCAGCGTTGTCCTCATCTACTCTGAGATTCGAATAGAATTCCTTTACTAATCGGGGGTAAGTTTTACCGGGGAGAGAGAAGAGTCCTGACCAGCCATTTTTTGGAGATCCATTCACAGAACGGTTGTTCAGCTGTTACAAAACCTGGGGAGAACCACTGGCAATGAAGCACCTCAAAATTCTTCACACTGTTGTAAACCTGAAGAAATACCTTTTCCTTAGGTTGCTTCTTCTTCTTCTGTTTCTTCGACGGAGTTGCTTGGTCAGCTTGGTTTTTGCTAGGAGTGGTAGCCTTGTTTTGGTCATGCTGACCATGTCCTTGAGACTCACTTGATGTCTCGTCATAGTCCTGCTGAGCAGGAGACGGAGGATTTTCATCGGAGTGGTTGTCGTCGTAACTGGCACCGGAGATATTTTGTGAATCATCAGACATGATTCTTTTGAGAAATTTTGAGAGGTTTTGGGATTTAAGAGAGAGAGGGATTGAATGCCAGAAATTTCAGATGTAAAGAGCGACAAATGGGAATTCGTCCACTATTTATAGAAATGCCGAGTTGATCTGATACGTTGGAGTGGCAGTTTGACCTCGAGATGATCAATCGACAATTATCCTGGCATTTATGACACATTCGGCGCATGTGTTTTCTAATTATTGCACCTACATCATCCTAGGTGGCTATTTAATGCGCGTGCTAGCATTTATTGTTTTACTGGCTTTACTCAGTGTCTAGAATATAAAGCGTTTTTGTTTTTCTGAGTGCTCAGTTTTACGTAGAGGAAATATTCATGTGCTTAGCAACTCAGCTTAAGATAATCACTCAATGTGTATGTCTACTCAGCATAGGGTGATATAATTCATATTCAGCTCAGCATGCAATACTTACTGATTTAGCACAAATCACTCAGCATGGTAATCACTCAACATCCAATTTAAACATAGAATTTTATTGAAGAGGATTAGACATACCGATAGCTTCCCTTAGTATGTTAAATTTCTCACGAGCCAGAGGCTTTGTAAAGATATCCGCAAGCTGTTCATCTGTTGGTACATAGGTCAGTTTGATCTCCCCTTTGAGTACATGATCTCTAATGAAGTGATGTCGAATGGTGACATGCTTCATCCTGCTGTGTTGGATTGGATTTTTGGATAAGTCAATAGCACTCTTATTGTCGCATTTGACTTCAATTGTGTCAGTTTGTACTCCATAATCCTCCAGCTGTTGCTTAATCCATAGGACCTGGGCCACACAGCTTCCAGCAGCAATGTACTCAGCTTCAGTTGTTGACAGGTCCACTGATGATTGCTTCTTGCTGAACCAAGATACTAGACAGCTTCCAAGGAAGTGACACCCTCTTGAAGTACTCTTACATTCTAGCTTATCTCGTCCATAGTCAGCATCAGTGTATCCAATGAGTGTGAAGTCATTTTTATTTGGATACCATAAACCTGCATTAACTGAGCTCTACAAATATCTAAAAATTCTTTTTACAGCTATAAGGTGAGATTCCCTGGGGTCAGCTTGATATCTTGCACAATAACATACTGAGTACTGAATGTCAGGTCTACTAGCAGTAAGATAAAGTAGAGAGCCAATCATACCTCGATATAACTTACTGTCTACTGACTTACCTTTCTTATCAGTGCAAAGGACAGTGTCAGTACCCATTGGGGTAGATATGGGCTTACATTCCTCCATATCGAATTTCTTTAACATTTATTTGGCATACTTAGACTGACTGATGAAGATGTCGTTCTTCCCTTGCTTAATTTGTAATCCAAGGAAGAAGTTGAGTTCGCCCATTATAGACATCTCGAACTCAGTTTGCATATGTTTACTAAATTCCTTGCACATAGATTCATCAGTAGCACCAAATTTTATATCATCTACGTAAATTTGTGCCAGCAGGGTATTTTTACCCTTTTTCTTAATGAACAAAGTTGTGTCAGCTTTGCCTCTGACATAGTTCCTGGTCAGCAGGAAACTAGTCAACCTCTCATACCAAGCACGTGGTGCTTGTTTCAGGCCGTACATGGCCTTCTTGAGTTTATAAACGTGGGTTGGAAATTTTGGATCTTCAAACCCGGGAGGCTGACTAACATATACCTCTTCGTTTATAAATCCATTAAGAAAAGCACTTTTGACATCCATTTGATATAGTTTGAAGTTCATGAAACTAGCATATGCACGCAGTATTCATATAGCCTCTAACCTAGAAACGGGAGCAAAGGTCTCACCATAGTCAATGCCTTCTTGCTGACTATAGCCTTGGGCTATAAGTCGGGCTTTGTTCCTGACTACATTGCCTTGCTCATCTAGTTTGTTTCTAAAGACCCACTTAGTTCCTATGGTCTTTTGATTCCTAGGTTTTGGTACTAAATCCCATACCTCATTTCTCTTGAATTGATCAAGCTCTTCTTGCATAGCATTGATCCAGAATTCGTCGTGCTCAGCATCGGTGAAATTCTTTGGTTCATGGACTGAGACGAACGCAACATTGCTAAGATATCTCCTGAGTTGATTTCTTGTCATCAGATTGTTCTCAGCAGCATCAAGAATGGACTTCTCCGAGTGTCCTCTTGGAATTTTTATTTCTTTGGGTAATGTTGAGTTGTCAGCAGGTGGTGTTTCAACAATCTTTACAGTTTTAGATTGGTCAGCAAAGGTAATTTCGGGTTCGCTTTTACCTTTGGTCAGCCCGCGCGGTAATGACTCAGCGGCTCCATTTTGGTCAGCGGAAGCTGAGCTTGGGCCATCTTCGGCAGACTGACTTGATTTTCCTGCAGGGTCAGTTTCATCGAACTCTATATGGACAGACTCTTCTACAACTTGAGTTCATTTATTGAACACCCTATATGCTTTACTGTTAGTTGAGTACCCTAGAAAGATCGCTTCGTCAGCTTTAGAATCAAATTTGGCTAGGTTGTCTTTCTTATTGAGTATAAAACATTTACAACCAAAAGCACGAAAGTATCCAATATTGGGTTTTCGTCCTTCCAAAGTTCGTAGGTTTTTTTTAAGAATAGGTCTAACTAAAGCCCTATTGAGTATATAGCATGTTGTGTTGACAGCTTCACCCTAGAAATACTTTGGAAGCCTATTCTCACTCAGCATTGTCCTAGCTATTTCAACTAGAGTTCTGTTCTTCCTCTCAACTACCCCATTTTGTTGAGGAGTTCTAGGGGCAGAAAAATTGTGGTCAATGCCGCTGACTTCACAGAATTCATCAAACTGTTGATTTTTGAATTCTCCGCCATTATCACTACGGATGTGAGATAATTTTAAATCTCTGTCATTTTCAAGTTTTCTTATCAATGTTGAAAACATCTCAAAGGCTTCATCCTTGCTACTCAGCAAGAGAACCCATGTATACCGAGAGAAATCATCTACAATGACTAAGGAAAATTTCTTACCGCCCAAGCTGAGTGGCTGGAAAGGTCCGAAAAGATCCAAATGTAGTAATTCCAATGGACGCATAATTGATCTTTCTCAAATCTAAGTTTGGGCAATCCCTCAACTAATTGCTTTCTTGCTAATTTGGCAAGGAGGTCCATGCTTACATGACCAAGTCTCCTATGCCATAGCCAGGAGTTGTCCTCCTTTGACACTAAGCATATATTTTTTGAAAAATTCTTTTCTAAACTCAACATGTAGACATTGTCAACACGAGGGGCAGTTAAAATCAAATTGTTTGTTTTTCCCTCGAGTATCCGACACTCAGTGGCATCAAATACAACCTTTCTACCGCTGTCACACAGCTGAGCCACGCTCAATAGGTTATATTTGAGACCGCTGACTAAGGAGATTGACTCAATAGTAGGGTTACCTCCGATAGTACCTGAACCTACTATCTTACCCTTCTTGTTGTCTCTGAAGCTTATACTTCCACCTCGTTTACGCTCAAGTGTGATGAATTGAGTTTCATCACTGGTCATGTGCCTCAAGCATGCGCTGTCAATATACCAAAGCTTTGACTTTTCCATGCATCTCAGGCTCACCTGCATTTTGAACTATTCATCTTTAGGTACCCAATTCTTTTTGGGTCCTCGTTTGTTAGCATGAATAGGTGAAGCATCATATTTTAATTTGTGACGACATATGTTTATGGTGTGGCCAGCTTTACCACAGAAGTCACAATAGGTTACCCTTTTAGGGTGATTTTGTTTCTGGTCAGCACGATTGTGCTGAGCATGCCAATATACCTTAGTGGTATGGCCTTTCTTTCCACAGAAGTCGCATTGGACATTCCGCCGAGTATACCAACACACATCTATGGTGTGTCCTCTTTTCCCACAACAGTCACACTGAGTGAACCGTCTATGCTGACCAGTACCTTGATACTCAGCATTGGGATAGAACCCTTTCTTAGCCGATTTACTCAGCTGATTCTGTATGGTTGTGATGTCCTTTCTCAGCTTCTTTGACTCAGTTTGGACTTCCGAGACAAAACCATAAATGACTTTTATATTTTCATCTTGCCTGGTGTTGTCTTGGAGAAGATATCAGAGGTCACTAAGTTTGACCTCTTCAATCTCATCACATCGCCTGCTGAGTGCCTTTAACCATTTCATTTTTAAGCAAGAGTAAGGATGTTACCTCATTGGAGTGGTCCTCTTGGTCAGTGTCATTAGAGAGGTCAGCTTGCTCAGATCGACAGTGGTCAGCAGCGTCGTCGGCCATGAAGCATATATTTGCTATCTCATTTGCATCAGCTTCTGATGAGGTTGACTCATCACTGTCACTCCATGTGGCCACCATAGCTTTTCTGCTACCTTTCTTTTCTTTCTTCAGATTTGGACAGCTTGATTTAATGTGCCTAGTTTGGTGGCATTCAAAGTACGTGACAGGCTTGGAGCTGTCCTTTTTGTATTTGTCGCTGGACTCAGCTTTGTACTTATCGCTTCTTCTGAATGGCCTTTTGCTGTTCTTGTCATTCTTTCTGAACAGCTTCTTCATTTTGCTTGTAAAAATGGCCATTTCCTCATCATCTGATGAGTCAGCTTCGGTTGAGTCAGCTTTCATGACAAGTGATTTTTGCTTCTTGTCTTCTGACTTCTCTTTAGCTTCAAAGTTTTTCATAAAGATCTCGTGAGTCAGCAGGGATCCGATCAGCTCATCGTATTTATACGTGTTCAGGTCCTGAGCTTCCTCCACAGCTGTTTTCTTAGCTTGCCAGCTTTTGGGCAGACTTCTTAAGATTTTCTTCACCTGTTCTTCTTCAGTGAAGTTCTTATCAAGTCTCTTCAGCTCATTTATAATGTTGGTGAATCTAGCGTTCATTTCAGAGATGTCCTCATTGTCATTCATCTCGAACAGCTCGTATAATCTCATGTGTTGGTTCACCTTTGATTCCTTGACCTTGCTTGTACCTTCATAGGTCACTTCTAACTTCTTCCATATTTCCTGTGCTGACTCGTAACCTGAAATTTTGTTGTACTCTGCAGCATCTAACGCACAGTGAAGCATATTGATAGCCGAAGCATTATTTTATAATTTTCTAAGGTCATCTTTTGACCACTCAGTTTCACTCTTAACAACTTTTTCGTTGTCCATAGTTTTGTAAGGCACATATGGGCCTTGAACTATTGCAAGCCACGCACTCATCTTTGTAGCTTGAATAAAGTTTTTCATCCTGTTTTTCCAAAATGTATAATTTGATCCGAAAAACAACGGAGGTCGACTAATTGATAATCCCTTAGGGAGTATCTGTGTTGTTTGATTTCCAGGAAGGAAATGAGTGCTGTTCTCAGCCATTTATAGGGATCAGCTCAAGATAGTTATATCTTTGAGTAGTGAGCTACTTAGCTCTGATACCACTTGTTGGTCCCGTGTGATTAGTTCCAAGGGGGGGGGGGGTTAGGAACTAATGTAACTTTTTCGCTTAATTATGCTGACTTAATCAATTCTTTAAGTTACTTTACTTAGTTTAGGTCAGCACGGCCGAGAGATGTAAGATAGCTTTAGTCGGATGCTGACTAGAACTGTTTTACTTGTGAGTTGGAAATTAACACTTGAGGTCAGCTTCCAACTCAGCACCAAGGTTACTCAGTGTCAGCTTTTACAATTTATATCCTGAGCAATTTAATCAAGCAACACATACATATATATATATATATATAGAGAGAGAGAGAGTTAGAGATTACTCAGCAGACTTATCCTGGTTTGGCCTCTCCGCCTACGTCCAGTCCCCAGAATCCCTCCGGGCTTTTTCAATCCAATACCGAGCTCTTTAAAGGTAGAGCACAAACCGTTTACAAGGCAGTTGAATATGCAAGAGTACCTTCCTCTATTCGTCTACTCAACTCCTACTGAGCGCTATAACCGAACACTCAGATTTTTCTCTACCGCTGAGTACTAAAACCGAGTACTCAGCACCACTCTCTCAATTTTACAATTGATACAATCTTGTTCTTTCTAGATGAAGAACACTTTAGATGAATACAAATTCAATCTAGCTTTTACACAGAAATAGAAATTTGGTGTAAGATCTTCTTTCTTGTTTGAATGTGCTTTGTATGTATGCTCTTTTCTTTTTTGTATTTCAGTAAAGGATCCAAGAGTTGTACTTGTCCTTTTATAGTTGATTCTGAAGCTCTAATCATTTGAATCCGGAAGTATCCGTTGGATTCAAACGGATCTATTGCGTCATTCCCTTGGTCAGCATTCAGAATTGCAGGCCAATCCTGTCGTCTGAAATTAGCAGGCGTCAGGCTTGTCTTCTTCTGGCAGGTTCGTCTTCTAGCGCCAGTTCGTCTTTTAGCTAACGGCCAGTTGACCCATGCATCTCGAAACTGTCTCCGTGCATAATTCCAAAGCTTCTGTTATCGGTGCAGACAGTTGTCCGATCTTATCTTTTAGCAAGCGGATCAATCGCGCTGTCCTGACGAACACTCAGCTTGACTTTATTGACGTTGCTTTTGTTCTTTGTTTCTGAGTCATATTCTTACTCAGCTTTCGTGGTCAGCTTCGTCTGCAAGCTTTAGTTTAGAGGAAGACTTCTCTTCTCTGATACTGAGTTGCGTTCCACTTAGCTTCTTTGGTCAGCTTCATCTTCAAGCGTTTGTTCTGAAGATGACTTTTCTTCTATTATGCTGAGTTACACTCCACTCAGCTTGTGCTGTGTTCTCATGCTGACTTCGTCATGTCTTACTTTTTATTTCTTTTTTCGTTTATACTTATACTCAACATCGAACAAATATATTAGTACAATTAAATCAAAGCACTTAAATTTAATTGCCCCTTAATCATGGATTAACTTTAAATAGTTTTGTCAAATCAAAATCATATGGAAAGATGTTTCAACAAAAACTACCGGTAGCATTTCTTTTTCGGTTGTGGTGTAATTTAATTGAGCACCAGACAATGTGTGACTGGCATAATAAATAACATGAAGCTTCTTATCCTTCCTTTGACCTAAAACACATCCTACGGTTAAGTCACTTGCATCACACATGATTTCAAAAGGTAAATCCCAATCGGGTTTAGCAATTATGGGTGCACTAACTAAAGCTATCTTCAATATCTCGAAAGCTTTAACACAATCTTTATTAAAATCAAAGGTTGAGTCCTTCATAAGCAAATTAGTAAGTGGTTTGGAAATTATAGAAAAGTTTTTAATAAATCGTCTGTAAAAACCTGCATGTCCTAAAAATGACCGTACTCCCTTAACAGTAGTTGGAGGGGGTAATTTTTCTATCACTGAAGTTTTTACTCTATCCACTTCTAATCCTTTTTCAGATATTTTATGGCCTAAAACAATTCCTTCGTCAACCATGAAATTGTTGAAACACCTTTCCACAAGATTTTGATTTGACAAAATCATCCATGATTAAGAGGCAATTAAATTTAGATGCTTTGATTTAATTGTACTAATATGTTTGTTAAATATTGAGTGCAAAAATATATAAAGTAAAGACAGGACAAAAGTCAGCACGAACGAAGCTGAGTAGAACGGAACTCAGCATGACAGAATAGAAGCTGAGTGCAGTTAAAATTCAGAAGCAAAACGAAGCTGACTAAAGTTGAAGACTTCTTCAGGAGCGGTTAAATAGAACGGAGCTGACCTTGAAGGAACTCAGTATGAACGTTGAACATTCGAAAAGAACAAACGGAGCTGAGTAATAGTCAGGACAACATGAAGGATCCGTTCACTAAAAGACGAAGTCTGCCAATCTTCTGCACCAATAATTGGAACCTCGAAGACACCTAAAAGACTAATTCCAAGAGTCATGGGACGATGGATTATTGGAAAAAAACAACTGACGCAAACAGACAAACCAGACGCTAGAAGACAAACCTGACGCTTGAAGAAAACAGAGAAAAGGAATGGCGGTGCAGTCTGAAGCTATCCAGAAATTGTTCCCTAAAAGAGCCGTTTTGACATTAACGGTCAAGACATTTCAAACGATCAAATCTACAGATTTCCTTCTATAAAAGGACAATCGAAAAACTTCGATAAAGATGCAAGCATCAAAAGAAAAATACAAGAGAGAAAGTTTCAAAAGCACTCAAATACAAAAAGGATCTTACACCAACTTTTCTATTCCTTGTGTAAATGCTAGATTGATTTGTAATCATCTAAAGTGTTCTTTAGTTCAAAAGGAACAAGTCTGTGATCAATAGGGATATTGAGAGTGTAAAGCTGAGTGCTTGGTTGTAAGCATTTCAGTGGTAGAGAAATCTAGGTGCTGGTTGTAGCACTTAGTAGGAGTTGAGTAGACGAATAGAGGAAGGTACTCTTGCATATTCAACTGCCTTGTAATTGGTTTGTGCTCTACCTTTAAAGAGCTCAGTATTGGACTCAAAAAGCCCGGAGGACTCTGAGGACTAGACGTAGGCAGAAAGGCCGAACCAGGATAAGTGATACTGAGTAATCTCTAAACTCTCTCTTATAATTGCATGTGTTATTTGCTTTATTTACTCAACATATAAATTGCCTAAGCTGATCCTGAGTAAGTAAGTGGTGCTGAGTTAGAAGCTGGCCTCCAAGAGTGTCAATTCCTAACTCTCAAGGAAACAACTTTGGTCAACATCTGACTAAAGTTGTCCTGTGATATATCTCACCAAGCTGACCAAAGGCTGAGTTAATAAACTCTCAAAATAACATCCAGTCAGCTCAATTAAAACACGAAAAAGTCATATTAGTTCCTAACCCCCCCTTGGAACTAATCACCAGGGACCAACAGAAATGACATTTTTCCCAGTTTAACACTAAATTCATCTCTTCACATCTAGACAAAACTTTATCTAAATTTCCTAAACATACATCGAAAGAATCTCCGTAAACTGAAAAATCATCCATAAAAACTTTCATGATATCTTCAATGAAATCGTTAAAAATTGCAGGCATACAACGTTTGAAAATGTTGCTGGTGCATTACATAGACCAAAGGGCATTCTCCTATATGCAAAGGTTCCATAAGGACATGTGAATGTTGTTTTATCTTGGTCATCCGGGTAAATATAAATTTGAAAGAATCCGGAATAACCATCTAGAAAACAATAAAAAGCATGATCGGCTATCCTTTCGATCATTTGATTAACGAAAGGTAGAGGAAAATGATCTTTCCTGGTTGCTTTGTTTAAGTTCCTATAATCTATACAAACTCTCCAACCGGTGGTGGTTCGCGTAGGTATTAATTCACCTTCGTCATTCCTTACAACAGTTATGCCTTTCTTTTTCGGTACACAATGGATTGGGCTAACCCATTCACTATCCGAGATAGGATAAATGATTCCATTGTCTAAAAGTTTAGTAATCTCATTTTTTACTACTTCTTTCATGTTCGGATTTAAGCGTCTTTGCCTATCCGCTTTAGGTGGCTTATCTTCTTCTAAGTGAATTCTGTGCATTACAATACTAGGATTAATTCCTTTCAAGTCTGAAATTTGCCATCCCATACTTCCTATCCTATTTCTAACAACTTCTTTCAATTTTTCTTCTTGATCTTTTGTTAACTTGTTAAAGATAATTATAGGTAGCGAATCGCCTTCGCCTAAGAAAGCGTACCTCAAATGGTCTGGTAACTCTTTAAGTTCTAATTTAGGAGGTATTACAATTGAAGACGGAACTGGTCCATCTTCTCGAATCAAAGGCTCTGGGTCCTTATCTTCTAATTCTTCTCCCATTATAGGTTCTATTACTTCTTCTTTTTGAATAATGTCATTGACACATTCTTCAACTAAATCAAGTTTCATACACGCGAATTCCTCCATAGGATATTTCATTGCTTTGTTCATATTAAACTCGATTTTATCCTCTCCTATCCTTAAAACTACTTTCCCTTCCGACACATCAACTAGAGCACGTCCCGTGTTCATAAACGGTCTACCAAAAATTAGAGGACAATTAACGTCATATGCAAAGTCTAATATAACGAAATCGATAGGAAAAATAAATTTGTCAACTTTAACTAAAACATCTTTAATTATACCATATGGTCTTTTAGTGGTTTGATCCGCTAATTGCAAAACCATATTGGTATGTTTGATATCTTCTTCTAAACCTAACTTATTAAAAATAGACAACGACATTAAGTTTATACTTGCTCCTAAATCACAAAGACAACTTGGGAATTCAATATCTCCCAACTTACACGGAATAGTAAAACATCCGGGATCTTTGAGTTTAGTAGGCAAATTGCTAGACACTATTGAACTACAGTCTTCGGTTAGCGAAATGGATGAAATTCTTTCCCAACTAATTTTCTTCGAAACTAAATCCTTTAAGAACTTACCATAGTTAGGAATTTGCGTAATCGCATCCATAAACGTCAAATTAATGTGCAAATTTTTAACTTTGTCTAAAAACGTTAAAAGTTGTTTGTCATAATCCTTATTTCGGACTTTGTGTGGAAAAGTTGGTTTGGGTACAAAAGTTTTTGTACTTGAGTCAATTGGTGAACTTTCTGTGTTTAGTGTATCTTCTTTGGATTTTGGTAAATCAGTTCTTGGTAAAGTCGAATCTCCGGACATTTTCGGACCTAAGTAATTTTTCCCTGAACGAAGAGTGATAGCCTTTACATGCTCTTTCGGATTTTCCTCCATATGGCTGGGAAGACTTCCCTCTTTTCGGGATGGAATTGATTTAGCAATTTGTCCAATTTGAACCTCCAAATTATGGATGCTAGATGAGTGGTTTTTAATAAGCTGATCGAATTTATTTTCGATCCGTTTAAAACCATCGTCGTGATTACTTATTTTTCCACCGATAGCATCTATGAATTTGTCGATTTTAGAAGATAAAGTGCTAATCGTATCTCTTGATTGATTTTGATAATTATTGGTACGATTTTGATTAGCATTTGCATTATTATTATTATCTCTCCAGTTGAAGTTAGGATGATTCATCCATCCAGGATTATAGGTATTAGAATAAGGATTATTAGTTTGGTTTTGCCCTTAGACAAAATTTACCTGTTCAATCTCGCTCATACCTTCATAATCCACATCCGTTTGGATTGGATTACCGTTAGAATTGCACGGTGCCATAAACCTATCAATTTTGTGTGATAAGGCAGAAAATTGGGCTTGTAACATCGCAACTGGATCAAGATTCACAATACCTTTAACTGATGATGTGGTTGAGGACGATGGTTTTGCCACCGGTATATGTCCACGTTCCGCGGGCCACATACTGTTGTTGATTGCCATTTCCTCTAAAAGTTCTCTTGCTTGGGCTGATGTCTTCTTCATAAATAACCCTCCCGACATAGCATTTAATGAACCTCAAGTTGTAGGATTTAATCCATTAAGTTCTTTAAAACGTTCCCAAGCCTCATAAAGAGTTTCATTATCATTTTGAGAAAAAGATGTTAACTCTTTTATGACTCTTACGGTTTTTGCTAAAGGAAAATATTTTGATAAAAATGCTTGGGCTAGTTGGTCCCAAGTTGCAAATGTTGCGCCTGACATAGAAGTTAACCACTCTTTGGCTCTTTCCTTCAAAGTGAAAGGAAAGAGGCGAAGTTTGATTGCTTCGGCAGTCACATCTAGTATTTTAAAAGTGTCACAAATTTCAAGGAAATTTGTCAAGTGGGTGTTAGGATTTTCGTTAGGTAACTCATAAAATGTTACATTATTTTGCAACATATTAAGCAAAGCGGGCTTAATTTCAAATTGGTTTGCGGTGATTCTGGGTCTAACGATACTATTGGTTACACCGGCCACTCTTGGCCTAGCGTATTCCATAAGTGTTGGTGGATTTGCCATATTTTCTGGTTGTGGTTCTGAATTTTGTTTTTCTTTATTTGTCTTGTCTTTCTTTTTCTTTTTAATGGTCTTTTCAATTTCTGGGTCAATTGGGTTTGGTGTAATGCCTGAACTTCGAGAACTGCGCATGAACTTGAAATCTTGCACGAACCGAAACTACCTTCAAAACAGAATTTGAAAAATAAATATATTAGTAAATTAAAATTTATAAATTACAAAAGTTAAAATAAGTATGTATAAACCTAGATTCGAAATAAAACACGAAAAATCTAAATTTTTGTTAAAAATTTTGGCGTTCCCTGGCAACGGCGCCAAAAACTTGTTGAGCGATTTCCGCAAGTGCACGGTTTCGCTTGTAGTAATAAAAAATATAAATCCCACAAGGAATGTTTTTCAACAAAAAAATGTTTTTCAACAAAAACTTACTTATGTGTAGATTAAATACGACTTAAGGTTTATATAAATAGATAATCGTTATTTGAAATTGGTTTTGAAATTGATAGAATAAGAATTAGATTAGAATATGTAGAATGTTAGAAATCAATTCTGTTTTGAGTATGAATTTACAAAACAGAAACGTTTAGTGCTTAGAAAAAGAGAATAAAAGTATTCGTTTGCATTAAGCAAAGAAAAAAACTTTAAACTTTGTATAAATTATGAAAATGTAATAACGTAAACTCCTTCAATTAAAGGGCTTTGAACCGCTGACAATCCTCCTACGGTCGGGTTAGATTGCTACCTTAACCAAATTAGTACTTATATGAATAAGAATTAATTTGCCTAAGTGTTCAACAAAGTTTCTTTGTAAAGATATTGAATTCAACTACGTATTAATGAAAACACCAGAACTCACTTCGGATCAATTACAGAAGTGCTACATAAAAATCTATTGAATTGCATAAACTTTATTAGATGAAGTATAAATTTGATACAAGTTTACAGAGAACAGAAAGCATTGAAGCATTCAAAATGACATTCAAGTTCCAAGTCGTCAATCCTTTCCTCAAACCTCGTTAGAGTTTGTCAGGCTCCGGGGTCGAATCCGCTACTTAATCTTCTCGCTGAATCTTCGGAATAGAGATGGGTCGTCTACTACCAGAATGTAAACTAATATAAATAGATCTTAATCTAAATCTAAATGCTACTGTGTTTGTAATTATTTGATAAACAATGTGTGTACATCATATTGCTTTTTACAAAATCGAACTTCTAACTCTGAATTACTTGACTCAGAATTTCTGCATTAATTCTGTACTAAATCTTCTCTTCAATATATCATATCCGCTCTGAAATCAACTCTTTATTTATAGATGTTGAGGAGTCGAGTCTAAGGAACGTGTCTGCTGGGAAGAGACGTTCTTATCCAATCTAACGGACGCGTATCTTTGAAAACGAACAAGTGTATATTGGGCTACCTGAAAATCTGAACTTACCGAGAATGTAAATTCTTGGCCGAGAATGGAGAAACAGTTTTTTCAGCCTTCGAACGAAAGGGGGAAGTATCTGGGCGATGCGTGTCGCGACCGAGAATGGAGGATTCTTGGTCGCGATATGGGAGGTTTTTCTCCGTCTCTGACTTCGTCCTCGTCCTCGTTTCGGTGCGTTTGATTTTCATCGTCTTTGACTCCTTTTGTAGGGTTTTTCCTTCGTTTTTGACCTCTTTTCGTTCCTATTTGGATTTTACCAAATATTTAGGTACCTTGCATGAAAGAAACATATTCGGACGTAAAAGTACTCTAAATAGATATAAACAGCATGATTTCATAGCAAAACTGATGTAAATATTAATGATATTTTAAGTATATCTTGGGCTTAACAGTTGTTTTATGAGGTTTAGATGAAGCATCTCCTGTCCATGCGCATATATCTGCACCGCTACTTCCAATTTCTTTGACACGAGATGCCATTGTAATAGGAAACGATGAAGATAAAATCCAAGTTTCCCCCAGAAGATCATCAACTCGCACCTGCAGATAACGTTGGTCCTGTTGCAGAAGATTAAGTTGCTCTGCAACTGTCGGAGAAGACGATCTGCACATATTTTCGGTAACAAAATCAATGAGAGGGACAAATCTCTGAATTTCAAGGAGCATATAGTAAGCAATAAGAGAGTAAAGAATACAAGTTTTAATTATAATCGGAACATAACTGGAAAAGAAATCCACAAACTAAAAAATCAAATCCACATAACTGGTAGCATTATTAACTTTGTAATTTATTGATCAGAGACTTGGTTGTTCTCGAATTTGGTTCAAATGATTGTAAACCTATGTTTCACATCTGAAAATATTTTTCAAATCATTGATTAATATGATGAGACATAAGGATAATTGTGAGTACACACATGAGAAGCAAAAGTGTGAATGATGAAGATCTTGCCGAGTTCAAGGCTTCACTCGCCTCAAGTACTGGATCAATGTTCTCTATTACTCACATGCTTTTCTCAAATTTGTCGTGCTTTTTCATAATCGCCGCTGGAACAGAATCGGGTGAGATGTATGATGGAGAGAGAGAGGAGTTAGAGAGAGAAATGGTTTACATGAAAGATAGATAGAGAAAGATGGGAATGGAGAGACATAAGCGAGAGAGAAATAGAAAGGGGAAGGATGAAGATGAGGGTATAGAAGTAATTTTAAATTAGGTGGTCAAATTTTGACTTTGTTGACCGGTCAAATTGATGAAGTGGCGCATTGACTTTGCATTGACCGGTCATTTTACTTACTGTATACCAAAGTGGGAGGTCATATGTAAGTTCGTACATATTAGTGAGACAAATTGAAGGTTGTACACCAAAGTGTGAAAAATGGTAAAGGTTGTACACCATTGATGAAATTTATCCTACTTTATCCCTATGATCTAATATGTTTAACATAAACATATCTTTTGATAGGTTTCGTAAGGGGCTCCACAACCACGATATGAGTCGACTCATACTTCATATTAACTTAGTTGCGTGCAATTAGGTCCATAACAAAGTGGCACTTAATCTCTATGTGCTTTGTCTTGTTATGGTATCTCTGATCCTTAGCAAGAGCAGTAACACATTGACTATCACTATTCATTATGACTATAGTATTAGAGGTAGTAACATTCAGATGGTTTAAGAATTCGTTCAACCGTACGACCTCTTGAACTGCTGATTAGTATGATATGCAATTGTTGAAACACCGTTCCACAAGATTTTGATTTCACAAAATCATCCATGATTAAGGGACAATTAAATTTAAGTGCTTTGATTTAATTGTACTAATCTGTTTGTTCAATGTTGAAGTATAAAAGAAAATACGAAAGATATAAAAAGTAAGACAGGACAAAGTCAGCATGAGATCAAAGAGCAAACTGAGCAGAGTTGAACTCAGTACCAAAGAACAGAAGCCTAGCAAAGCCAAGTGAAATGAAACTCAGCATCAGAAGCCATCTAACCAGTTGTCGTGCAAAACAAAACTGACTAGGAGAAAATTCAGCGGAAGAGTTGACAACGGACGAAGACAACGAATCAAGTAGAAGCTGAGTAAATCTTCAGGACAGCATGAAAGATCCGTTCACTAGAAGACAAGTCTTGCAAATTCTCTGCACCAATAATTGAATCCTCGGAATTACGCAAAAGACATTTTCCGAGATATATGAGTCAAGGGATTATTGCTAAAAGACAACTGCCACAAAAAGACAACGCCTGCAGGAACAAGACAAGCCTGACGCCTGAAGAATTCAGAGGATAGGATTGGCCTGCAATATCTGAAGCTAACCAGAATCTGTCTCCCAAAAGAGCCGTTTGTGGAATTAACGGCTAAATCATTTCAAATGATCCTCCTACAGGTCTTCATCTATATAAAGACAATCAAACCTCTTGGATCATTGCCGAAGTACAAAAAGAAAAATACAAGAGAGAAAAATACCAGTTCAAAGCACTTCAAAACAAGAAAAAGATCTTACACTCATTTTCTATTCCTGTGTAAATGCTAGATTGATTGTCTGTAATCATCTAAAGTGTTCTTTGTCTAAAAGAGAACAAATTGTATCAATTGAGATATTGAGAGTGTTGTGCTGAGTATTTGGTTGTAGACATTCAGTGGTAGAGAAATCTAAGTACCGGGTTGTGGTGCTTAGTAGGAGTTGAGTAGAAGAATAGAGGACGATACTTTTGCATATTCAACTGCCTGTAATAGGTTTGTGCTCTACCTTCAAAGAGCTCAGTATTGGATTCTAAAAGCCCGGAGGACTCTGGGGACTGGACGTAGGCAGAGAGGCCGAACCAGGATAAGTGATACTGAGTAATTCTTAACTCTCTCAACTATATATATATATATATATTTGTGCTTGTGTTGATTGTTATATTTACTCAGCATATAAACTTTTAGAAACTAACTCTGAGTAAATCGAAGTGCTGAGTTGGAAACTGACTACAAGAGAGTCAATTCCCATCTCCCAAGTAAAACAGTCTTAGTCAGCATCTGACTAAAGCTATCTTACGCTAAGCTCACCCAAGCTAACCAAAGCTGAGTTGTTCAACTTAATAAAATAACTGAGTAAGCAAGATTAATTAGCAAAAAGGTATATTAGTTCCTAACCCCCCCTTGGAACTAATCACACGGGACCAACAAGTGGTATCAGAGCCAAAGCTCACTACTCAAAGATCTAACAATCTTGAGCTGATCCCGAAAAATGGGTGAAAACAGCACTCGTTTCCTTCTCGGGAACCAAACAACACAGATACTCCCTGAGGGATTATCAATCAGTCGGCCTCCTCTATTCTTTGGATCAAACTATACATTCTGGAAGAATAGGATGAAGAACTTTATCCAAGCCACAAACATGAGTGCATGGCTTGCAATTGTTCAAGGGCCATTCGTGCCGTATAAAACTGTTGACAATGAGAAAGTTGTTAAAAGTGAAACTGAGTGGTCAGAAGATGACCTTAGAAAACTTTAAAATAATGCTTCAGCTAGAAATATGCTTCACTGTGCTTTAGATGCTGCAGAATACAATAAGATTTCAGGTTGTGAGTCAGCACAGGAGATCTGGAAGAAGCTCGAGGTAACCTATGAAGGCACAAGCAAAGTCAAAGAGTCAAAGGTGAATCAACATATGAGATTGTATGAGCTGTTCGAAATGAACGACAACGAAGACATCTCCAGCATGAACGCTAGATTCACTAATATTATAAATGAGCTAAAAAGACTCGGCAAGAACTTCACCGTAGAGGAACAAGTGAAGAAAATCTTGAGAAGCTTACCAAAGAGCTGGCAAGCAAAGAAAACTGCAGTAGAAGAAGCTCAGGACCTGACTACATACAAGTATGATGAGCTAATCGGATCTCTACTGACTCATGAAATCTCAATGCAAAACTTTGAAGCTAAAGAGAAAGAAAAGTCAGAAGACAAGAAACAAAAGTCACTGGTCATGAAAGCTGACTCAACTGATGATGAGGAAATAGCTATGTTCACTAGAAAGATGAAGAAGCTGTTCAAAAGAAATGACAGAAACAGCAAACGGCCATACAAAAGAGGTGACAGGTACAAAGCTGAATCGAGTGACAAATACAAGAAGGACAGCTCCAAGTCTGTCACATGTTTTGAGTGCCACCAAACTGGGCATATCAAGTCAAGCTGTCCAAATCTCAAAAGAGATAAGAAGGGAAACAAGAAAGCAATGGTAGCAACATGGAGCGATAGTGATGAGGCAACCTCATCTGAAGCTGAGCAAAATGAAACTGCCAATATATGTTTCATGGCAGATGATGGAGCTGACCATTCTTAATCTGAGCAAGCTGACCTCTCTGATGAAACTGACCAGGAGGTACACAACAATGAGGTAACACTGTTGAGCGATTTCTGCAAGTGCACGGTATACGCTTGTAGTAATAAAAGATATCGATCCCACAGGGAACGTTTTTTAACAAAAACTTATTTTGAATTGGTTAAATATACTTTTAAGATTTATAATAAGGAAAATCGTTAAATCGGATTTGGTTTTGAAATTGTTAGAATGAGAATTAGATTAGAGTATGAAGATGTTAGAAAATACTTCTGATTTAGGAGTGAATTTGCAAGACAGGAACGTTTAGTACTTTTTAGAAAAGTAAACAAATGTATTTGTTTGCATTAAGCAAAGAAAACAACTTTAAACTTTGTATAAATTATAAAGATGAAATAAATGACGGAACCTCTAATTTTTAGGCTTTGAACGCAACAATCCTCCTAACTGGTTTAGATTGCTTCCTTAACCAAATTAAAACTCTACCGAGATAATAATTTGTCTAAGTGTTCAACAAAGTTTCCTTGTAAAGATTTTGAATTAAATACGTTTTAATGAAAACACCAGCATCAATCCACTTCGGATCCTTTACCAAAGTACTGCATAAAAATTTATCGAATAGAACGGACTTTATTAGATGAAATATAAATTGATACAAGTTTACAGAGAACATGGAGCATGGAAACATTCGACGACTTGCAAGTGAACGGGTTGTCAATCCTTTCCTTGGGTTTCGTTAGAGTTTGTCAGGCTCAGGGGCGGATCCTCTACTCAATCTTCTCGTTGAATCTTCGTAATAGAGACGGGGTCTGTCTACTACCAAAATGTAAACTAAATTTGAACAATGTCTAAACGCTACTGTATTTGTTATTATTGAATAAACAATGTGTGTACATCATATTGTTTTGAACAAAAATGAAATCTAATCTCTGACTCATTTCTAAGTCAGAGTTTCTGCATAAACTCTGCACTAATCTTCTCTTCTAACTCTCTCATAATCATCTCAACTCTCAAATCAACTCTTTATTTATAGATGTTGAAGAGTCGTGATTGAAGTGTCGTGTCCGTTGTGGAGAGCCATGTCCGCTGCGAAGAGACGTTTCTATCCACCCGAACGAACGTGTTTCTTAGATTTTAAACATGTGTTTGTTGTGCTTGGCAGAATTTCTGATCTTACCGAGAATGGCAATTCTCGGCCGAGAATGGGGAAGTGATATTTCAGCCTTCGGACGAAAGGGAGAAGCTGCTGGAGAACGCATGTCGCGACCGAGAATTTGGGATTCTCGGTCGCGGCCCCCAAATTCTCTACCGAGAATTTGGATTCTCAACCGAGAATTGGAATTTTTCTCCTGTTTCTGACTTCGTTCTTGTCTTCCTTATATCGGTGTGCTGATTTCTTCGTCTTTTGGCTCCTAACTTAGGGTTTTTCCTTTGTTTTTGACCTCTTTTAGTTCCTATTTGGATTTTACCGAATATTTAGGTACCTTGCATGAAAGAAACATATTCGAACGTAAAAGTACTCTAAATAGATATAAACAGCACAAATTCATAGCAAAACTAATGTAAATACTAACGATATTTTAGGTATATTTTGGGCTTAACAAACACCCTTACTCTTGTTTAGAAATGAGATGGTAAATGCCCTGAGTGA
This sequence comes from Euphorbia lathyris, assembly GCF_963576675.1. NCBI lineage: Eukaryota > Viridiplantae > Streptophyta > Magnoliopsida > Malpighiales > Euphorbiaceae > Euphorbia > Euphorbia lathyris. The sequence continues at coordinate 5,951,990 of NC_088911.1, forward strand.
CTTATACAAGCTAACTAAGAAATGCAATAAGAAAATAAAATCACTCAACAGGCGATGTGACGAGATTGAAGAGGTCAAACTGAGTGACCTCCGATTTCTCCTCCAAGACAATTCAGACTTACATACCAACATGCAAATAATGCATAAGTTTGTCACGGAGGTCCAATCTGAGTCAAAGAAACTAAGAAAGGACGTTACAACCCTACAGAGTGAAGTAAAAGGCTCAAATAAAAATAAACCTCATACTGAGTACGCTAGTACTAACCAGCATAACAGTTCACTCAGTGTGACTGTTGCGGAAATAGGGGACACACGAAAGATGTGTGTTGGTTCAACAAGCGGATTGTCCAATGTGACTACTAAGGTATGTTGGCATGCTCAGCATAACAATGCTGACTACACTCAGCATCACCCCCAAAGGGCAACTTATTGTGACTTCTGTGGTAAAAATGGCCACAGTATAAAAGTATGCCGTCACAAACTAAAATATGACTTTGCACCTGTTTATACTAACAAGAAAGGACCCAAAAAGAATTGGGTACCTAAAGATGAATAGTTTAAAATGCAGGTCAGCTTGACATGCGTGGAGAAGTCAAAACTTTGGTACATAGACAGCGCATGCTCAAGGCACATGACGGGTGATGAAACACAGTTCATCACACTAGAGCTTAAACGAGGTGGTAATGTAAGCTTTGGAGACAATAAGAAGGGTAAGATAGTCGGCTCAGGTACTATCGGAGGTAACCCAACTATTGAGTCAGTCTCCCTAGTTAAAGGTTTCAAATACAATCTGCTGAGTGTAGCTCAACTTTGCAAGAGCGGCAGAAAGGTTGTATTTGATGATGCTAAGTGTCAAATACTCGAGGGAAATACAAATAAATTGATTTTAACTGCCCTTTGTGTAGACAATGTATACATGCTAGATTTAGAAAAACAGTTTTCTGAAAACATATGCTTAGTGTCTAAAGAGGATAACTCATGGCTATGGCATAGAAGACTTGGGCATGTCAGCATGGACCTTCTTGCCAAATTAGCTAGAAAACAATTAGTTGAGGGATTACCCAAATTAAAATTTGAAAAAGATCAATTGTGTAAAGCTTGTCAGCAAGGCAAACAAACTAAAAAGTCATTTCATAGTAAAAATATTGTCTCAACCAAGAGACCATTGGAATTACTACACTTGGATCTTTTCGGACATATCCAGCCACTCAGCTTGGGAGGTAAGAAATTTTCCTTGGTCATTGTAGACGATTTCTCTCGGTACACTTGGATCATCTTGCTGAGTACCAAGGATGAAACATTTGAGATGTTTACCACATTGATTAAAAAGCTTGAAATTGACAAAGACCTAAAAGTAGCTCATATTAGAAGTGACAATGGTGGAGAATTCAAAAACCAACAATTTGACGAATTCTGTGAAACCAGTGGTATTGACCACAATTTCTCTGCTCCTAGAACACCTCAACAGAATGGGGTTGTTGAAAGGAAGAACAGAACTATTGTCGAAATTGCTAGAACCATGCTGAGTGAAAATAAGCTTCCAAAGTACTTCTGGGGTGAAGCTGTCCACACAGCATGCTACATACTGAATAGGGCTCTAGTCAGACCCGTACTTAAGAAAACCCCATATGAACTTTGGAAAGGATGAAAGGCCAACATTGGCTACTTTCGTGCCTTTGGGTGTAAGTGTTTTATACTCAATACAAAGGATAATCTTGGAAAATTTGATGCTAAAGCTGGCGAAGCGATCTTTTTAGGGTACTCAACAAACAGTAAAGCATATAGAGTATATAATAAAAGAACTCAGGTTGTAGAAGAGTCTGTACATATTGAGTTCGATGAAGCTGATCCTACAGGAAAGTTAGCTCAGCTCGAAGAAGATGAACCAAGCTCAGCTTCCGCTAATCATCCAGGAGCCTCTGTGTCATCAATAAGGGTTGACCAAAGGTAAGCAAGAAGTTGAAATTACATTTGTTGACCAATCTATTCCTGTAGAGATTGTAGAAACACCTGTTCCAAACGACTCAACACTACCTAAGGAAATAAAAATTCCAAGAGGACACTCAGAGAAATCCATTCTTGATGCTGCTGACAACAAAGTAATGACAAGAGATCAGCTTCGGAAGTATCTAGGCAATGTGGCTTTTGTATCAGTACATAAACCAAAGAACTTTGCTGATGCTGAGCACGATGAATATTGGATCAACGCTATGAAAGAAGAGCTAGACCAATTCACACGAAATGAGGTATGAGATTTAGTACCTAAGCCTAAAAATCAAAAGTCCATAGGAACTAAGTGGGTCTTTAGAAACAAACTAGATGAGCATGGAAATGTAGTCAGAAACAAGGCTCGACTTGTAGCTCAAGGCTATAGTCAGTAAGAAGGTATTGATTATGGTGAAACTTTTGCACCAGTTGCTAGACTAGAAGCTATACGTATGTTGTGTACCTATGCAAGTTTTATGAACTTTAAATTATACCAAATGGAAAGTGCATTTCTAAATGGCTTTATAAACGAAGAGGTATATGTTAACCAACCTCCTGGGTTTGAAGATCCAAAATTTCCAAACCACGTTTATAAACTCAAGAAGGCCTTGTATGGCCTGAAGCAAGCTCCAAGAGCTTGGTATGAGAGATTGACCAACTTCCTGCTGACCAGGAACTATGTCAGAGGAAAAGCTGACACAACCTTGTTCATTAAGAAAAAGGGTAAACATACCCTACTTGCACAAATCTATGTAGATGATATAATATTTGGTGCTACTGATGAATCTTTGTGTAAAGAATTTAGCAAACAGATGCAAACTGAGTTCGAGATGTCCATGATGGGTGAACTCAACTTCTTCCTTGGACTTCAAATTAAGCAAGGTAAGAATGGCATCTTCATAAGTCAGTCCAAGTACACCAAAGAGATGTTAAAGAAATTTGATATGGAAGATTGCAAACCCATATCAACCCCAATGGGTACTGATACTGTCCTATGCAAAGATGAGAAAAGTAAGTCAATAGATAGTAAACTTTATCGAGGTATGATAGGTTCCTTACTTTATCTCACAGCTAGTAGACCTGATATACAGTACTCAGTATGTTATTGTGCAAGATATCAAGTTGACCCCAGGGAATCTCACCTAATTGCTGTAAAAAGAATTTTTAGATATTTGCAAAGCTCAGTTGATACAGGTTTATGGTATCCAACCTCAAATGACTTCACACTCATTGGATATACTGATGCTGACTATGGACGAGATAAGCTAGAACGTAAAAGTACTTCAGGAGGATGTCATTTCCTTGGAAGCTGTCTAGTATCTTAGTTCAGCAAGAAGCAATCATCCGTAGCCCTGTCTACAACTGAAGCTGAGTACGTAGCTGCTGGAAGCTGTGTTGCTCAAGTCCTATGGATAAAGCAACAGCTTGAAGATTATGGAGTGAAAACCGAAACAATAGAGATCAAATGTGACAACAAGAGTGCCATTGATCTATCTAAGAATCCAATTCAACACAGCAGGATGAAGCATGTCAACATAAGGCATCACTTCATCAGAGATCACGTACTAAAGGGTGAGATCAAACTGACCTATGTGCCAATAGATGAACAGCTTGCAGATATCTTCACCAAGCCATTGGCTCGTGAACAATTCAACATACTAAGGGAAGCTATCGGTATGTCTAATCCTCTTCAATAACTCTATGGGTAAAATTGAATGTTGAGTGAATGCCATGCTGAGTGAATTCAAAATTAGTAACTGCTACTTACTGGGCTTAAAATGTAGAAGACCACTCTATGCTCAATAGATGTACATGCTGAGTGACTATCCTATGCTAAGTTACTAAGAGATAAGAAATTCATCTACTAGGTACTTAGAATCACAAACGTTCCATATTCTAGTAAAACTTAGTAAAACCCACCTGCACCATTTAATGCAAACACGTGTAATGAAAAGGGGCTTCTAGGATAACGTAAGCAATAAAGGCAAAGCCCATGCGCCGAACATGTCATAAGTGACAGAATGTCTGTCGATTGAATATCCCAAGAGAAAAACGGCTAGTCCAACGAATAGGATCAAAAATCTCTATAAAAAGTGGAAGATTTCCCACTTAATCATCTTTACGCCTGGATCCTTTGGTATTCCAATTTCTCTCTCTGAATTTCAAAAATCCTCGAAAATCTCTGAGAAAAAGAATGTCGAACCCTCAGAATGTCTCCGGTGGTGATTCCGGCAAACATCACACCGATGAAAATCCAAAATCTCCTCAGCCTAACCAAAATCCAAACAAAAACCCTCAAGCTGAACCAGCAAGCTCTTCAAAAGAAACCTAAGAAAAGGACTATGGTCAAAGTCCACAAGAAAGTTAACAATCTGGAAGTTCTGAAATGTAAGTGGTTCTCTCCTAACTTCATCACCTCTGAAGAACCCTTTTGTGAATGGATTGAGAAGAATGAGTGGGTAGGACTCTTCTCTCTCCCAGGGAAAACCTATCCTAGGTTAGTTAGGCAGTTCTATTCCAATCTTCACGTTGACAAAGAAGATGCTGACTACTTGGAAACTTTCGTCAAGGGTCACAAAATTACAATCACACCATCCTACCTAGCAACCTTACTCAACCTGCCAGAAAAAGGAAAAGAGTTTAGGACAACCAAAGAAGCGCTTGACCACGTCAAAGGATTCTGTAAACCAGAGAATCACAAAGGAGAGATACCAAGCACCTGTATGTGGCAAAATCAGAAGATGGCTCATTACCTGTTGACCAACTTCATCTTCCCCAAACTCAGCTCATTATCGTCTGCCTCTAATTTCGAGCAGTGCTTTATATGGCACATGCTAACCTACAACCCACTCAACATGCCGGTATTTCTGGTCGGAGTATTTCAATGAGGAGGCAAGAAACTCAGATTGGGCTCCCTAATCACCAAAATCCTTGAAGATCAGAAAATAGAAACCATCAATGAGACTCAGAGTTTGGGAAATGAAATTACAGCGACTCTGCTGTTGGGGTTAAAATTCAATCAGTCGTTGAAGGGATCCGAAGATGTTGAGGAAGTTGAAGAAGAACATGATGCTGAACAAGAAGAGGAACCAAGGAAAGGAAAGCAAGTTGTTGAAGAGTCTGCTGAGCCAGTAAAAGCAAAGAAAAAGAGAAAGGCACTCGAAACATGCTCAAAGGATATTGATGATGTCCCAAGGAAGGTACGAGCTGTGTCAAAAGGGAAGAAAGTTGATACTGACCAAACACCTAGGTCAGCAAAGAAACGAAAAGGGCAAGATGAGCCCGAAGAAGAAAATGAAGAATCTCCAGAGCAACCTCTGCAGAAGAAAAGAAGAAACTCTGCATTACAAATTGTTGAAGCTAATCCCCTTGACTGGGTTGTCCCTCCAAAATCACACTTCGTCAAAAGTCTCGGAATTGATCTTGAGCAAACCCCCATTGAGCAAGAAGAGGAAGAACAGCTGAATGATGATGCTCAGCCTGATGTTGAGGAAGAAGAGCATGCTGAGCAAACACAGACTGAAGAAGATGATGAGCAAGAGGAGAATCCACCTATGGCACTTCAAACAGTGGAAGTTGAGCTCCCTGAACATGACATTGCCGAAGATGAGGATAATGCTGAGCTCACAGACAATTCCTCCTCTGATTCCAATGAAGATATTCAAGCTGATCCTTCACCCCCTCGAGCTAAGTCTTTCAAAAGGCTAAAGAAGAAAGCCTACAAAGCACATGTCATTGATCTACTAGGAGATTCTCCGCTTCGAGACCCAATCACCGATCTGTCTGATATCCAGTTTACGTATTTTTCAAAAAATACTGAGTCTCCTTCTACGGAACCTGCGGAAAATCCAGCCTCTGTTACTCACATTGAGGAACAAGCCAAGACTCTAGACAATCCAAATCCTGTCGAGCAAGTGCTCGAAGCCCAAGATAGTCAAGCTCGGGAGAAATCCATGGAACAACCTGTTCAACTCTTCCATCATGATGAGCAAGTAAATGACTCTGTAAGTCCTTTGCCACCAACTCCAAATACTCAAGCTGTTGAGCACTCAGCTCCTTGTACTGAGGTTCCGCAAGGTATACCTATTAATCCATCTGATAAGCAGCCAACTCCACCACCATCAAGTTCCACTTCAATTCCTGCTTCTATGACAAATCCTGCTGACACAATGGCCTATTTGAGTGCTACTGAGTCTGGACGCAAAATCTTTGCCTCTGCTCAGTCTCTCCTTCAGGATTTAAATCCTATGCCTATGGATGCTGCTGGAACTGCAAATCTTGAGTCCTCCCAAATCACATCCCTCACTCCACTTCTGCATGAAATTCGGAGCCTCAAGGATATTATCAGTATTATGAGCACAATTCAGACACAGCAACCTAAGCAAGACCAAATTGCAAAGATCATTGAACTACTGCTCATGATGGTCAACCACATGAATGCACTTGAAGGCAAAGTCCAGAGACACTCTGATGTAAATCCAGGATATGCTACTTCTACTGAGCTCAAAGATTATTTTGCTAAGCTGACCACATACATGGCCCACATTGGATCTACGGGTCATCCTGTGTATGCTACCTCTGTTGAGCTGAGTCAACACTTCTCAAAGCTGAGTTCTGATCTGCACTGCACTCGTGAACTAATTTCCTCCACTTCTCAGTGCACCATTGATCAACTGAATGAAGCTGTGCGCCTCCTCAATGTCAATAAAGACCAGATGGATATCGACCCCGTCAACACTGATGCATTCCTGAACTTTGTGCAAGACATCCATGATCAACGAAAATTCTTTGACTCAGCCGTACTCAAAATGTACCACCAATCCTATGCCCAGCTCACTGAGTCCGTCTCCTGGCTCAGCAAATCACATGAATATCTCATTAGCATCCTGAGCAGCTCCCTGCGAGTTCCTAGAACCATTGAAGATGATGGTGTTCCAGTAATAGATGGCTTAAGAGAAAGTACTAAGCGGTTGACGCGTTATTCCAAAGCCTTGTCCACTGCGACTAGAAATGATACCTTCGTTCCTCCTCCACCCGATATTGGCAAAACGGGGGAGAAAAGACATGGAACTCAGCGCACTCCGTACGCAGGTGGCGCATCTGGGAGCAAAGACAAGGGAAAAGGCAAGTTGTAAGCTGGAGAGCCCACCTTCAGGAAGAGAAAGTAGCTTAATCATATTTCAGGACTAAGCATGTACTTTGTGCTTAATATCTTTTCGGTTTGTTGTTATTTTTGTGCACTTTGATTGTTAAGCTATGGTAAGTATTATTCTATCCAAACTCTCTAAAAAACCATGTGCTGAAAACTGATAAATCAAAATTGAACAAACAAGCAAAAGTAAAACATACTCAGTATAAGATTAAAACACCAAAACAATCTGTGTATCAAACTGAGTATTTAACCACTTTAGAAAAACTGACCTAGATTAAATCTTAAATTTAAGCTAGGACAATTAATGCAACCCTTACGGGGGAGCAAATTCAGAAAAATGAAACAAAAAATTCAATCATGGGGAATTTCAAAACTGAGTTCCGTAATTATGTATTTTGCCAACATCAAAATGGGGGAGTTTGTTGAAACACCGTTCCACAAGATTTTGATTTGACAAAATCATCCATGATTAAGGGACAATTAAATTTAAGTGCTTTGATTTAATTGTACTAATCTGTTTGTTCAATGTTGAAGTATAAACGAAAATACGAAAGATATAAAAAGTAAGACAGGACAAAGTCAGCATGAGATCAAAGAGAAAACTGAGCAGAGTTGAACTCAGTACCAAAGAACAGAAGCCTAGCAAAGCCAAGTGAAATGAAACTCAGCATCAGAAGCCATCTGACTAGTTGTCGTGCAAAACAAAGCTGACTAGGAGAAAACTCAGCGGAAGAGTTGACAACGGACGAAGACAACGAATAAAGTAGAAGCTGAGTAAATCTTCAGGATAGCATGAAAGATCCGTTCACTAGAAGACAAGTCTTGCAAATTCTCTGCACCAATAATTGAATCCTCGGAATTACGCAAAAGACATTTTCCGAGATATATGGGTCAATGGATTATTGCTAAAAGACAACTGCCGCAAAAAGACAACGCCTGCAGGAACAAGACAAACCTGATGCCTGAAGAATTCAGAGGATAGGATTGGCCTGCAATATCTGAAGCTGACCAGAATCTGTCTCCCAAAAGAGCCGTTTGTGGAATTAACGGCTAAATCATTTCAAATGATCCTCCTACAGGTCTTCATCTATATAAAGACAATCAAACCTCTTGGATCATTGCCGAAGTACAAAAAGAAAAATACAAGAGGGAAAAATACCAGTTCAAAGCACTTCAAAACAAGAAAAAGATCTTACACTCATTTTCTATTCATGTGTAAATGCTAGATTGATTGTCTGTAATCATCTAAAGTGTTCTTCGTCTAAAAGAGAACAAATTGTATCAATTGAGATATTGAGAGTGTTGTGCTGAGTGTTTGGTTGTAGGCATTCAGTGGTAGAGAAATCTAAGTACCGAGTTGTGGTGCTTAGTAGGAGTTGAGCAGAAGAATAGAGGACGGTACTCTTGCATATTCAACTTCCTGTAATAGGTTTGTGCTCTACCTTCAAAGAGCTCAGTATTGCATTCTAAAAGCCCGGAGGACTCTGGGGACTGGACGTAGGCAGAGAGGCCAAACCAGGAAAAGTGATACTGAGTAATTCTTAACTCTCTCAACTATATATATATCTGTGCTTGTGTTGATTGTTATATTTACTCAGCATATAAACTGTTAGAAACTAACTCTGAGTAAATCGAAGTGCTGAGTTGGAAACTGACTACAAGAGAGTCAATTCCCATCTCCCAAGTAAAACAGTCTTAGTCAGCATCTGACTAAAGCTGTCTTACGCTAAGCTCACCCAAGCTGACCAAAGCTGAGTTGTTCAACTTAATAAAATAACTGAATCAGTAAGATTAATTAGCAAAAAGGTATATTAGTTCCTAACCCCCCATTGGAACTAATCACACGGGACCAACAAGTGGTATCAGAGCCAAAGCTCACTACTCAAAGATCTAATAATCTTGAGCTGATCCCGAAAAATGGGTGAAAACAGCACTCATTTCCTTCTCGGGAACCAAACAACACAGATACTCCCTGAGGGATTATCAATCAGTCGGCCTCCTCTATTCTTTGGATCAAACTATACATTCTGGAAGAATAGGATGAAGAACTTTATCCAAGCCACAAACATGAGTGCATGGCTTGCAATTGTTCAAGGGCCATTCGTGCCGTATAAAACTGTTGACAATGAGAAAGTTGTTAAAAGTGAAACTGAGTGGTAAGAAGATGACCTTAGAAAACTTCAAAATAATGCTTCGGCTATAAATATGCTTCACTGTGCTTTAGATGCTGCAGAATACAATAAGATTTCAGGTTGTGAGTCAGCACAGGAGATCTGGAAGAAGCTCGAGGTAACCTATGAAGGCACAAGCAAAGTCAAAGAGTCAAAGGTGAATCAACATATGAGATTGTATGAGCTGTTCGAAATGAACGACAACGAAGACATCTCTAGCATGAACGTTAGATTCACTAATATTATAAATGAGCTAAAAAGACTCGGCAAGAACTTCACCGAAGAGGAACAAGTGAAGAAAATCTTGAGAAGCTTACCAAAGAGCTGGCAAGCAAAGAAAACTGCAGTAGAAGAAGCTCAAGACCTGACTACATACAAATATGATGAGCTAATCGGATCTCTGCTGACTCATGAAATCTCAATGCAAAACTTTGAAGCTAAAGAGAAAGAAAAGTCAGAAGACAAGAAACAAAAGTCAATGGTCATGAAAGCTGACTCGACCGAAGCTGACTCAACTGATGATGAGGAAATAGCTATGTTCACTAGAAAGATGAAGAAGCTGTTCAGAAGAAATGACAGAAACAGCAAACGGCCATGCAAATAAATTCAAAGTTTTAAGTTAAGAGCGATACAAGTCTATTCTTAAGTAGACAGGCTATCAAATAAATTCAAAGTTAAAGGAACAACTTAGTGCAAGTGTTATAAAAAACAGATATATAGGAAATAGGTAAAAACACAGCTAGAACGGACAGTTCTAAGTTAATCACTTACTGAAATGCACAAGTTATAATGATCTAATGTATCTTCCACTATTATCACTGAAGTAAAGTCTCTTTGTCTTCCTATGATACATTAACCAAGTCTCCTTGCACTAACTTCATGATTAAGACGAAGAACAAAGAAGCAAATTCTTATAAATCACCCTTAGCACTAGATCTTCATGTCTCCAATATCAATCTACATGAAATTTATGATTTTTTCACTTATTAACCCAAGTCTCCTTGCGGTTAAATCAGCTAAGATAAACTGGTCTACTTATTTTTTTTAAGTGCTCACATTAATTAATCAGTTATTATCCTATGCATTTAGAACAAACAGATTAATACATTGAACCATCAACCCTTGGCTGGTTTTACCATAGTCAAGGAAGATACTGCTACTATAAAGAAACAAGCCATGAATAAATGCTTAAAATTAAATGATGAATACGAAGTAGATAGAAAATTAAATTATCAAAATAATGGTAATTGATTACAAACAAAATCAACATTTATATAGGTGTTGGAAAGACAAAATAATAATCTAAGTACAAGTTGCCAATTTGCAAAAGATATATAAGATGAATCTATCCTAACTACTCTTATTATGCAACCTCCATTTTTCTCACTCTGTTCACTCAAAATCAGAACAGTCTGTATTGGTTATAGAACCGCTCAAAACATCCAATAAAATCAGTTTAAGCTTCCAGTTATATCATAAACAAAAAGGATTGCGGCTTGGTGAATATATGTTTAGTGTTGAAGCAGTTGCCTCTGGCATCTTCGCCTTTAGAACAACCAATCAAAGAAGATATGCATTCTGGAAATTAATAAACAATCTTCAAAATGGGGTTGACCTTTTTGATTTGATTGACCTTACTCTTTTGATTTGATTGACCTTAAACAACTCTAATTAGTTCAATGAACCAATCAAATCATTCATTTTTTCCGCCAATTATTTTTCTTCTATTTCTTCCTCATTTCTAATGTGGCAGGAATTACGGAGTGACGGAAATATGGAATGACATAAATAAACCAAAAAATAAATACACCAAAAATTACGAAGTGGCATAAATGCGTTAAAAAAAACGCCATTGAGACTTTACTTCTTTTATTAGACTGTTGTGAAAACCACCTCAATCTCCATTTCAATTTCTAAAATCTATCTATTTATGAATGACCCAAACCCCACTCTCTAATCTCTCTGAAGGGCTTTTGATTAGAGGTGGCAATTTCCGTGTTCATATCAAATTCTGGGTTAGTGTCAAAAACCCAAACACGAAAACACATTCGTGTCAAAAGCTCAAACCCAAACACGACTCATTCTTGACACGAACAACAAAAGTTTTGTATAAAAGTAGATAAACATGTTAATTTGACCCTGTTGACACGAAAAACACGACCATGGCGAGTTTTTTATTTAAATATTGTTAACCCGACACGAGTCGACCTGCTAATACCTTAAGATGAACCATTTCACCACCCTCAATCATCAAGACTCTTTTTGTGTGCTCAACAAATGGCATTAGCAACACATACAGCCTGACACTGGTGATTTTGAACTCAAACAGTGGATTAGACGATGGATTTCCACGACAGGTGGTGGTAATATTTATACATTTTCTCTCATTAACTTTCTTTTAGTTTCATTTATTTCATCCTCTTTTGATTATAATGATTAAAATAATTGATTTTAATTCTTATATTTATACGTGATTAATTTATTAATAAATACACATCTATTTATAAAAATTATTGTTAGCTCTGGCTTATTACCTCATTTGAACCAAACAGTAAAAAAAGGGAATTAGAGATATATCATTCTCTTTCGGAAACTAAAACAAACCGATTAAATAATTCAGTATCATTTCATTCTTTTCTCCTTATTTTTCTTTCTTGAATCTATTTCGTTACCCTTACGCGAACTAAGGCCCCCTAATTGCTTTTGCCACTGCCTAGAAATTTGGAATTATTCAGTGGAGAGAAAAAAAAAAGGTATTGCTATTTACCATCCCAAAATTATTTATCATCGCCTCCATTTGGACAATTTTACCAAAAAACTGGAATTTTCTTTTTAGAGAATCGGCCAAAATTTGGCCTAGGTGGATGCGGCATCCGCTTAGACCAAATTTTGGCCCATGCAAAATCGTAAAATTTTTAGTGACGGAAAATGCAAAATTCTCTTATTTTTTATGACGAAAACTACAAGAACGTCATAAAAAATATGCATTATTTTCATGAGTCCTTTGATAAAAAAAAATACGTAAATTTTAATATTTCCGACTCGTAACCATCCATTTCCGGGGTTCGGGTAGCCACACATCAATTATTTTCATATTTTCAATTATTGTTGTTCGGGTTTATGATTTTGGAGAAAGAATTTTCGGTTTTTTATTAAGGGGGTGTTTGGTAGCTGCTTTTCGACCTCCTGTTTGCCTTTTCACTTTGAAAAGGAGAGTTTAAAGTGTTTGGTTAGACACCTCCTGTTTGCCTTTTACAGCCGAAAAGTAGCTTTTTATAAAAGCAGGAAATCCCTGCTTTTTGGAACAGCAGCCTTTTCAAACAGCAAACCGTAATAGGAAACAACAAACAGCAACAACAAACAGCAGGTAAAACAAACGGACCCTAAAATTATGAGAGGAGCAAAAAAGTCCATATGGAGGCGATAATAAGTAATTTGGAGGCGGTTATTTAGCAGCCCACAATGTTCATTTTTATTTTTAATATAAGATAAACAAATATCTAAATTTTATATATATATATAATGTCTTAGATGAAAAATTATAAATACAGCACAAAAATTAGGAGTTATAAAACTTTTCAACCATACAAATTAAAACCAGTACAAAATCCGCACAGCAGAGAAATGAAAATAAATTGCAATATTGATTTTTGGGTTATACTTAGAGACAACATATTACTTCCACTGTAAACCCTCATCGAGATTCGTGGTTTGTCCTGACCTTAGGAATGGATAGACCTACCATTACCTAAACTTTTCGGGATCAAAAAAAAAAAGAAAAAAGAGACAACATATTACATTTTTTCAAGAGAAAGTATTAATTTTTAAGGCCTTAAGGACACAATTAACAATGGAATTCTACCAAAAATTTTTTTTAACAATTGGAATTTATTTAACTATAATTAAACTCATCTGAAACCATAAGAAAATGTCAAAAAAATGAAAATCTGGTTCCTAATTTAATGGCTTAATTATTTATTATTATTATTATTATTTTTAATAATAATAATAAAAATCTAAAACCCATTTCTTAATTTAAAATTTGCCAATCAGCTGCAGTTTCTCCTGAAAACAAATAGATAATGCCTTAAAAAATTAAAACCATCTCTCCGATAACATTATCAAACGCCGACTAATGTCCTCACCCGGCGGCGCCGACAACACCATGCCCGATTTCGACCCGTACGAGCACTTACACATCGCTCGAAACCCGGACGGCACCATCACTCGCTTACTATCTCCTCCTCTCGAAGAAGCAAATCCCGACGCCATCACCGGCGCAGCATCGAAAGATATAACAATAAACGCTGAAAAACAAACATGGATAAGATTATTCAGACCGGCGAAATTACCTTCCAACGACAACACTGTAGCCCGCCTTCCCATCGTTTTCAACTTTCACGGCGGCGGATTTATTTACTTCAGCGCATCAATGAGAGAATCGCATAATCTCTCTGTTTCATTAGCCACCGAAATACCTTCCATTGCCGTTTCCGTGAACTACCGCCTTGCGCCTGAACACCGGCTTCCTGCGCAATACGAAGACGCCATAGACGCCATTCTCTGGGTAAAACAACAGTTTATTGACAAAAACGGAGAGCAATGGCTGAAAGAATACGGCGATTTCTCCCGATGTTACATCTCCGGGAGAGGTTGCGGCGGAAATATAGCGTTTCACGCATGTATAAGAAGCTTAGATCTGGATCTAACGCCATTGAAGATCTCAGGATTGGTGATGAATCAACCGATGTTTGGAGGTCTTGCGAGGAATAAAACGGAGTTGCAGCATTTGGAAGATCCAATACTTCCGTTGTCGGCCACCGATTTGATATGGGAATTAGCGTTGCCGGAAGGTGCAGATCGGGATCATCCATTTTCGAATCCGTTATCGGAGGGTTTTCATAGCAAGAAGGTACCGTTGTTAGGGAAGTGTTTGGTGTTTGGATTTTGTGGAGATGTTATGGTGGAGAGAGTACAGGATTTTGTAACGCTGTTAGTAATGGCAGGGGTGAAGGTTCAGGCTTGCTTAAACGACGACGGATTTCATAATATTGATATTGTGGATAAACGATGGTCTCGTGTGTTTGTAGACGCCGTTAGAGCTTTTATTAACTCATGAAACGACGTCGTGTTGTTTGGTTAATTCATTTTTGAGATTAGAATTGATTTTAGGAATAAGTATAAAATTAAATTTTGTTGGAATTGTAAAGATGTTATTATGGTTTTAAATTTACAAACACAGGTATGAAGTTTACTTCTTCTTCTTTTTTTTTTTTTTTTTAATAGTTTTGTCTTATTTCTCGGTTCGAGACTCGTCAGACACCCTTTATATGAATCATTTCTCAATTAAAGTTTTATACGTACACTAGAACTCGAACTCGAAATATAGCTTAAGCGACTTGAAACTCTTAACCAGTCAATCCAAATTAAGTAAGTTTACTTCATTATTAAAAATAGACTTTTTTTTTTTTTTACTAAAATGATCAGTAAATAATGAAAATTTTAGTTTTTTTTAAAAGCTTAATACATCATTTGTCTTTTGAAGTTGTCCAAAAAACTTGATTGCCCCCCTAAACTTTCAAAGTGTCCCGATAATTCTAACATTAAAATCATAACATTATCTCGAGTCTCTCGTTCACTTACCTTGGTGTTCCTTTATTCAGGGACGCCCCGAGAAGTCGACATGTGATGCCTCTTGCTAACTGTTTCCTTATAAAATTTGCTCACTGGAAAGGCAAATCACTCTCCTTTGTGGGACGTCTGGCCTTAATAAAATCGGCTCTCTCAGGTGCTCCTATACACTCATTCATGGGTTATCGTTGGCCGTCTTCGACCCTCCACAAACTCAACCATGCAGTTCGCAATTTCCTCTGGATGGGTTGTAAGGATTCAAAAAAACTTAACGATTGCTTGGGCAAGTTGCTGCAGGAGTACACGTAATGGAGGACTGGGAATAAAGAACTTTAGCATTTGCAATCTCTCTCTGCTTGGAAAGTTATGCTGGGAATTCATACAGAGAAACTCCTTTGTAGTGAACTTGCTCTGAGACAGATTCCTGTCCCGCTCTGGTCAGCCGAAAGCATACTTAGTAAACTCCTCGGTGTGGGTCTCGTGTAAACCAGCTTACTCCACTCTTCGGGGTCAAATTAAATGGTGGATTGGGAGCCGTTCTGTGCTGAATTTTTGGACGGACTCATGGATAAGCCCTTCTGTAGCGGATCAATTGAATATTCCTATCCGCAATCAGGATGGTCTTTTTAATAGTGTTGAGGAATTCCTTAATGATGAGTTATGGGTTAATCTGGACCGTTTTCCGCCATCTGTTCGTGAAAATATTCTGAGTATTCAGCGGGCGACGGATGAAGCTGATTTCTGCGCTTGGACGGCGGTGGACTCGGGGCTATTCACCGTTAAGGCCTTCTATAATGATCTGATCTCTCCAACGCTACAGGTCGATTGGGGACGTTTCATTTGGCGAAGATTTATTCCGCCAAACAGATCAACGACTTATTGGAAAGCAATTCAAAGAAAACTACTAGCTCATGATTCGCTCTAGGTACGCAGTTTTAAACTTGCATCTCATTGCGAGCTTTGTTGTTGTAAATCGGAAACTTTAGACCACTTAATGGTTTCTTGTTCGTTTGCTACTACGATCTTGTATGGAAACCATGGAACTACCACGCTATGAATGGAAACCATGGAACTTATTGACGAGCTTGTTCACGAACTTTGCTCATGGGCAGCACATTAATTCAATTCATGAATTTTGTTAACGAACAACTCATTATTTTCATTAATTATATTGATCTGAACTTTTTTAACACAAAAAGTACATAATTTTCAAACCTACAAAACTAAAGTATACACAAAAGTACATTGTTTTACATTTTTCCCATATAGAAATATTCTTATTAAAAAATAATTGAATCAAGATTACTCACGAGCATGCTCATTAACATTATAATCGAGCTTGTTCATAAACCTATAAATTAATCAAGTCTGCTTGTAAACTTTCGAACCGAACTTTATCGTGCTCAAGCTCAGCTCGTGTATATTCGATCGAGCTTTTATTGAACCATTCATGAACAGCTCGACTCATTTACATCCCTATTTGTAACCTAGTAAATAATTGACTGCATTTGAAGCAAGTTGAAGAAACTATCGTTTTATTAAAAACTCTTTTCACTTGCATATGAAACTAATTACACACTTTTTAATCCAAATTGTTGTTTATCTTACTAATCAACACCTTAATACACATGATTATAACTAATCAAAAACTTAATATGTCAAAATTCAAATTAAAAGATCTTATAATTAATATATATAAATTTTCATAATATTCATCATTGCATGGTTTCCACACGATCTTCATCTTGATCACCACCACTAACATTTTTACCGTGTTCCTCAGATGAAACAGACGCATCCTGATCACCACACGTGGCAATCTGACTCGCATCTTGATCACGACATGTGGCAGTCGGACTTTGATCCTGATCACGACACGTGGCAATCTGACTTTGATCCTGATCACGAGATGTGGCAATCTGACTCGCATCCTGATCACGACACGTGGCAATCTGACTTTGACTAACTAATTTCGATCTTATAAACATCTTAATATGAGTTAACATCTCCACCCTCCGATTAGAATCAATGATCTCAATCCTATGAAATCCAACGTCTGAGAAATGAGCTTCAACTTTGACTCCATGACTAATCAACATCTCAACTAACATCTGATACCGATCGATCAACGGATCCATTCCGTACCCCAAAATCAAGCACGGAGGAAGCAGCTTCATCTTATCTTGGTGTGGACCTTCAATCACTGGATTACAATACCTATGATCTTTATCAATCGCTTTAGGTAAAACTAATTCCCACACTAGATCTAATGCCGGTAACGGAATTATCTGATCCGTCGCATATCGGATCTCCGATTTCGTCCTCTGTTTCCCTCCAAACAACGGTTGATTCAATATTATCCCGATGAACTTCAACGGTTTCAAATCGGAGTCCATCAGACGTAAAGCTGTGTTGAACGCTATGTTTCCGCCATTGTTAGATCCGGAGAAGAAACATTTGGAGAAATCGCCGTATTCTCTAACCCAAGGATCTCCGTCGGGATCTGAGGCTTGATTCTTCAGCCACATGACTGCGTCGGCCGCGTCTTCGTATTGGCCGGGAAGTCGGCAATCGGGAGCGAGACGGTATAAAACGAGGATGATTATAGCGGGGAGAGAACTGGCGGTCCATTGACGGTCTTTATGTAAAGCGGGATTGTCGCCGGAGAACTGAACCCAATGGCAGCCGTAGAAGTAGAATATAATCGGAATACGGTTGCCTTTGGAGATGTGTTTTAGAGGAAGGTAGAGGCGGATTTTGAGATCTTTTTCTTCGTTGAGGATTATGTCTTTGGAGAGTACGGATTCGCCGGAATTTGGATCGGCGTTGGGTTTGGCCGGCGGGAAGTGGAGGAGACGATCAATTGTGCCGTCGTCGTTACGTTTTAGGTTCAGATGAGCGTATGCGTCGAACTCTGACATGGTTGGAAATTGATAATATGAACGTAAGTAATTATTTTGCATAAAAAAAAAAGAAAAATTTATTTAAATAATGAATTTGATTAATTTTTATTTATTTTAACCATGAAATTAGGAGATTAAGTAGTAGTTTAATTTCTAATTTTAATTTCTGAGAAAATGTTTTTGACAAGTTTTTGTGTTTTCTCCATTAATATAGGTAATTTAATTTGGTATTGTTTATTTTTTATTTTAAAAAATAAATAAATTAGTCCATCATTAATTTTATGGTTGTGGAGAATTTTTTTTACAATGGATGGATGGTGCAAAAACTTTGCAATTGAAGGTTAAAATTGTCACGGTAACGGATCGAAAAATTGAAAAGATTGGTTAATTCCAGAGCGCGGTTAGAAAGATTAGCCGCTATCTGAGCGGTACCACCCATCCTACCCTACCACCTATAGGCGGTCGTCCGTGCTAGAGCCGTCTGAAAAGGAACTGCAATGAACTTGAATAGGAATCCTACAGCGATAGATAGAATCCCTATAAAAAGGCTACGCTCCTCGAGAGATTTCTTCGAGGCCTTGGATCATAGTTAAAAAAAGCTAGTCACTATCAGAACGACTAAACATTCTCGTACTAGCGTTCGTTGACATGTGATTTTTTTTTTTTTTTGCATCAATACAACTTGATCAAGTTTTAGTGTATCACTAACCCAATTATAAAATTATAAGTTATCTATAAAAAAAAATCAAAATGTCTAAAATATTTAATGTGTTACTAATATAGTTACAAATAACTAATAAAAACTTATAAAAAAAAGTATAAAATTATTTTAATTTATCGGCGAATTTATTTGAAATGCTTAACATACATCTAAAATTAGTCTAGTTTGAACGCTAAAGTTGAATTTGTCATTTCAAATACAATGGCCCTGTTTGGGAATTAGCTGTTAGCTGATTACATTAGCTGTTAGCTGTTAGCTCTTAGCTGATTACATTAGCTGATTTGACTAGCTAATTTGATTAGCTGTTTGTGTAGACCTGTTTGGTAAAAATTAGCTGATTGATAATAGCGGTTTGTGCAAAAAGACGAATAATGGCATTAATTTTGGCGCAGGAGAAGAGGGAGTCTATCTATTAGGGTTAAAGAAGTCCATTAATTTTAATATTGCAAAACGCTAATTGAAAAAGCTCATTTTAAAAGCTTTTTCTAAATTAGCGTTTTCATCCCAAACCTCTCTTCCAAACCTCTCTCCACCAAACACTCCAATTAGCGGTTTTAGTGGTCAAACATCTAAAGTTGGTCAAAACCGCTCTTTTTATCTCAAAACGCTCTTTACCAAACAGGGCCAATAAGGTTCAATATTTTACCATTTGTTAAATTTGATATACTTTTGTCAAATATTACAAACTTTAGAACTGAGTTGATACATATATTTCGATTGGACTAAAGTGATCGTCTTCCAACTTGAGCAGCCATTTTTAATTGTAATTCAAAATTGCAAGACGTGGATACATATTGCAATATAAATATATTCCGGGAATGTTTGGTAGCTACTTTCATACTTCTATTTGTGTTTTCACTCTGGTTAGTGACTTTATATTTGCCTGTTACCATTGAAAAGTAGCATTTTACAAAACGGGTCATTCATCTTGCAATTGCTACACCATTTCTAGTAATTAACATTTTAATATATCTTCCCATTTCATAATAAACAAACTTGTTTAGGGGGTGTTTATTTTCTCCATTTTCACATCCTGTGTGCATTTTCATATTGAAAATGAAAGTTTCAAGTGTTTGGTTATGATCTGTTGTTTGTTTTTTTTCATATTTGAAAAGTAACTTTTACAAAAGTAAGGAATCACTGCTTTTTCAACAATAATAGTAAAAAAAATAGGTAAACCAAACAAACACTTATTCTCTATCCAAAAAGTGCATAAAATATACGACATATCTCTTTACAATTCAATTAGCAAGCGGATCTAGATGCTTTTACATTGATACAAGATTAATTTTTGTCTTGGGATGGTAAAATTGATTAATCCAAAATTAAGTTTGAATATCAAATTGACTTTTCAATTTGTCATTTTAAAATCAAATTAATCTAAAATAACATTCGTGAGTATATGGCTGGTAGATATTTGACACGTGTTACTTTTTAATAATGACATTAACTTTGGGGACCGAATTGAGTCTTTAACTTGTATCAATTTTATTATTAAATTTTACGTTGCTAAATTTCGACATTATACGACTTTGTATATATGTGAGATCGTTTGTTTATTTTGATGTACTTTTTGAGATAAGTTAAACCTTTGTAAAGAATGATAAAATGAAGAATAAATATAGCAAAAAGAACATTAACAAATGAAAGAAAACTTTAATCGATATCATTTTAGCTTAATGGTAATTAGACCTGTCCATGGATCAGGTTCGGGTCGAGTC
Source organism: Euphorbia lathyris (assembly GCF_963576675.1). Taxonomy (NCBI): domain Eukaryota; kingdom Viridiplantae; phylum Streptophyta; class Magnoliopsida; order Malpighiales; family Euphorbiaceae; genus Euphorbia; species Euphorbia lathyris. The sequence goes on from NC_088911.1 coordinate 5,972,275, forward strand.
TATCGGGTTTTTAGATAATCAATCCAAGTCCAGTCCAGCCAACTATTAATTTAGATGGATTCGGACCTGGCTGGCCTCGGGCTTAAAAATCAAATCTCAAGCTCAATCCATATAAACCCATCTAAATATATATAAAAAATTGTTAATTATAAAAAATAAATATTATACTTAAAAATAAATATTTAGTATATAAATATATACATTTATTAATTAATAGTAATAGGCGGGCCTGGCTGAACCGATCCGTATTATTTTTATTAATCCCAAGTTCGTCCAAAAAATAAGTGGGCTTTAGCGGGCCTAGGTCGGACTGGACCTATGAATAATTTTTATTGTCCAAGCCCGATCCAAGGGATACGGGTCTAGACAGACCAAATGGGTATCCAGATCCGTGGACAGATCTAATGGTAATTAGTGATTATTTGTTTTTCTTTACAACTATTTTTATTGATTAATAGAAGTAGTAAATATATAAATGTTTGGTTAGAATTGAAATTTTTTTAGTGCGGCGGAATTACAAATTATTAATAGGTGCCAAAAAAAACTCACTACGTATATCTCTCGTCCCCAAAATCTACAACACACGTAACTCTCTTGTTCTCAACGGACTATCTCTCTAGTCCCATGTGGTGTTCGATAGTTGGAGGTACGATGCTCCCATACATCCTCTACCACAGTCTATATATCGATAAACAGATACCATAATAACAAATAGTAAATAATAACAGTTAAATCAAATTGATATTTATTGAAAAGTAAAATATAAATTTGAACGATATTAAAATTTTCACTAATCCAAAAAAAAAACATATCAATAAATAATCAAATCAAGACAAAAAAAAACATCCCGATACTCTTAACTATTTCGATTTTGGTGCATTGAAATTCTGATATTTTATTTTAGCATATTAAGTTTTTGATGTTTTTTATACATTAGCCTTAGATGATAAAAAAAAAAATCATTTTTTAACATAAAATTCGATTAACAGAATGTACACATTCAATATTTGCATTTTTCACTGCTCGAAAATGAATTTTTTATATGTGTGATGCAGTTATAAAAAACTGTAAAAATCTTATTTTGAACTGTAAAACATCCAATTGCAGATAATATTATGTTAATCGAATTTTACGTCTACAACTAACTAATTTGGTAAACAATAGCTTAATCCGACCACAGACAAAAGAATTAAAGACTTAACGTGTTAAAATAAAAGATCAGTAACTCAATACACCAAAATCAGAATGATCCGAGAACTCGGGATTTTTTTTTCTAATGGTTAATTAATCACTTTAATTAGCTAGTTTTATTCATAAACTCTTTAACCAAATTATCAATAGCAACAGCTCTTCTAGGATCAACAAGTTCAATCCTATGAAACCCAATCTCATCAAATTGAGCTTGAACTTCAACACCATGTTTCACCAACATTTTCACAAACTCTTGTTGTCTATCGAACATCGGATTCATCCCGAATGCGATCACTAAACATCGTTGCAACGCTTTTAATTTCGTTGCATTATGTGGCGCATCCAGAGTTAACGGGTTACAAAATCTATGATCTCGATCCATCCCTTTTGGTAACGCTAGTTCCCACATCAAATCTAGCGCGGGTAACGGTAATATATTATCCGTCGCGTAATTCAATTCTGATTCCATTCTGGTTTGCCCCCCAAAAATCGGTTGGTTTAGTACCAGTCCTTCAATTTTTATAGGCGTCAAATCAAGATCCATGGCGCGTAGAGCTGCATTAAATACAACATTTCCTCCGCATCCGTTGCCGAAAAGGAAACATCTCGAAAAGTCACCGTATTCCTTTACCCACGGCTCGCCCTTCGGGTCCAACGCTTGTTTTTTAAGCCATAGGAAGGCGTCTATTGCGTCTTCGTATTGCGCAGGGAGTCGATTCTCTGGGGCGAGACGGTAGTCAACGAGGAGCATGATAGCCGGAACCGAACATGAGAGGTAGCTATTCCTCATGTGTACTTGAAAGTGTTTGGCACCGGATTGTACCCAAGCGGCATCGTGAAAGTAAAATATTATCGGTAGGCGTGATCCGTCAGTGTTTTTTAGTGTGAGTTTAGAAGAGACGAAAATTCGGAGGGTGGTTTTCTTCTGGGGATTGAGAATGATGTCTTTCGAGAGGACGGCTTGGCCGGAGTCAGGATCGGGATTATCATTTGCCGGCGGGAGATTAAGAAGGCGAGTAACAGATTCACCATCTGAATTGAGCTGAATGTGGAGTTGTTCATACGGATCGAACTTTGATTGCTCTACCGAATAACTGAAATCGGTGGCGGGAGTGGTGGTGCCGGTGGGCGTGGTAGTCTCCGTTCCGGTAATGTTCATATGGAAGATTATAAAGATTAATTACCCTAATTATGATTAGGAAATGTAGAGGAAAATCTTAATTAGTTCATTAATGAAGAAGAATAAGAAACCAAAATCAAAAGATTTTACTTCATTTTTTATTTTTGATATTGTGATTATTTTCAATGTCCGAAAATGTTGCATTATGTATGGATAATAAAGAAAGGCTAAGTTTAGATTTAATAATTATTTGACAATTTCAAATTATTTATCCGATTTAAACTATGATTAAATTAATTCAAAATTGAATTTTTTGTGGTTAATATTTTTTTTAAATTTATTATATAAGATGAATTAAACTAATTTTATGAGTTTTTTTTTAAGAAACTAATTTTATAAGTTTTGCATCTTCTGAATTTTTTTTATAGTTTGTTGGATTTCTCTCGTTAGACACTCTTTAGGTAGCTTTCTGCACATCCTAGAATTCGAACTCGAGATTTAGCTTAAGCGACTTGTGACCCTTAACCACTCAAGCCAACCTTAATTGGTAAAAAAATTAATAAAAAAATTAATATCATTATGTTTTTGGTTAATTTATGATTTGGGATCTATAATTAGAATTGAAAATATGGGATTGAAGCGACAAGACTATGGATATATCAAGCTCTGTATAGATTATCTATAAGCATGGCACCTCTAGTTCTTGGGTTCTAATTGAAGGTGTGAATGCTTCAATTATGAAAACTGCAACACTTTGTAATGAGAGGTATGATCAAGAAGATGTATACACATTCATGCCTCTCCAGTTCAATACATATTCCAGTGGTGAAAATGGCTACTGAGGCTCTAAATCCAAGTAAGATGCCAAAAATGGTGGAGGGTCTTAATTTTGTGGGAAGCAATTTTATAGTATGTGAAACATAAGTCGGAATGCATTATTGCTCACAAGCCTATAACTATTAATCACAAGAAGATGTCTTCTTATATAATATGTCTCACACATCTATAACTATTTAATCACAGGGAAGATGTCTTCATATGTAATATGTCTCACTCAATTTTTCACAAGTCTTTCTAATTTGAGTAAGAGTTGCACATTGTTGAATTAATTGAAAAGTGTGTAGAAATAACATATTACGATTCAAGGTTAGGAATAACATGTATGGGTTTATATTAGGTTTATTTGAGTTGAATGATGATGTTGGTGGTTTGAAACATATGATTTTAGTCAAGTCGATATTCAGTTTTTTTGTATTGTTTTTTGAAGTTATAAAAAAATAACAACCATGAGAAATAAATAACAACGTTAAATTATGTAGTAACTAAAATTAAATTGCATAATGAAAAGGAACAATCAGTAAAGATTAACATTTGATGAACTAATCAAAATTGCTATTACAGTCTTCTTCCATAACAACTTTCTTCTTTGTAGGACAATTCTTTGAATCATGACCAGTCTTACCACAAAATTTACAATGGTTCAAATTTACCATTTTTCTTTTGGTTTGGCCTATGGACTGGGGTTTGATGAACAAACAACCTGCTTTGATTTTAATATACTAGCCACAGTACGTCGACCCTTTGTTTTGCTAATATTGGAATCCAAAACTGTAACGACCCGGTCCGGAGTAGGTGGCGCTGGGGTAGAAGGCCTGAGCAAGGAGCGGCCCTAAGGGATGGCGATGGGGACATGAATGAACTGAATCCCACATTGGAAGTGGAGAGGAGTGATTGGGGCTTATTAGTAAGATGAAAATCCAATACATGCAGACGCGTTTTAAAGCCGTGAGGCCCAATGTATTGGAATTGGGCCAAGACGGACAGTATCTACATGGTATTGGACCAGGATGTTACAATTGGTATCAGAGCCGACTCTCCACGTACGATGTGTGGTTCGAGGACGAACCAGACGGAAGTTGGTGGGCCTGTAACGACCCGATCAGGAGTGGGTGGCGCCGGGGTAGAAGGCCTGAGCAAGGAGCGGCCCTAAGGGATGGCGATGTGGGCAGGAATGAACTGAATGCCACATCAGAAGTGGAGAGGGAGTGATTGGAGCTTATTAGTAAGATGAGAATTCAATACATGCAGACGCGTTTTAAAGCCGCGAGGCCCAATGTGTTGGAATTTGACCAAAGCGGACAGTATCTACATGGTATTGGACCAGTGTGTTACAATGTCCTATTTTTTTCTCTCTCTCCTTAACTTAACTTATCCGTATATATATAAAATCAAATATAACAATTTAATACTTTTTATTTATTTTATTTTTAATCATTATCTCATTAAAATGCTACTTAATAACTATTTAATAACTATTTTTATTGACTTAGTTGGTATGGTTTAATTTTTGAACCAAAGTTAATTTAATAATATTTTTTTAATAAAAACATAATTAATTATATAAATATAATTTATTATGTTAATTTTCTTTTAAGATGATAATACAAATAAAATTTAAATAAATATAATAAACGTCTATATAAATTATTTTACGGGCATTACAGTTCTTCCTCCCTTAAAAGAATTTCATCCCCGAAATTGACGCGCTAAACATTATTTTAAATGCAATGAAACTTTGATGAAATAATTTATATAGACATTTATTTATATATATAAAATTTGCACGGTCATTATTTATTAAATTAAGTTATATACGGATAAGTTAAGTTAAGGAGAGAGAGAAAAAAAATATTAATAATAACAATCATTATCTATTTTTAGTTGACAAAATAATAATAATTCAAGAATTAAATTAATTCTACCCTAAGTATATATATCCACAGGTTTTAGAAAAAGAGGCAGGGAGAAAAAAACCCTATTCTTTCGATTGCGGCAGCCAACATTAGATGAGAAAATTCTTCTTTCTTTATCAATTTTACACAGTAGAAAGAATAGAAGATTGATGATTGGAAATTGATTGTTATATTTAGTTAAATTTATTTGTATGTTCTCTGTATTTGATTGTTAAATTGGTAATTGACATGGTTCGTTGATTGATGTGTTAAGTTTGTGGTGTAAGAAACAATCGAGGGTTACAGAAAAAACCGAATTGAAATTGAGAATGGAAATCGAACAGTGCCGTGGCGGATGCCACTGCCTTGAAAGCGATTTCGGCAGATCGATGTGCAATCTGTAATTCTGATCGCTCCCCAAGGTTAACACAGAAACCTTCGAACTTGTGCACTCAAAGTCGAAGATGATGGAACAACAAGAGTGTATCTTTAAATGCCCAGAAAATTTGATTGAAGAGATTAGATGAAAAAACCGTGTAGAAAAGCTGGAAACTTATTGTATTTATAGGCCACAGAAATATGAACGTTAGAACGTTCATATACACGTTAAAACGTGGAGTGAAACCAGGAGATAAATAAGGTTCCGTTTTTTACTAATTAAAATGCTAAAGAAAAATTCAAAGAAGTTAAAACGGATAAAAAAATAAAATAAAATTCGGGCCCAGTCCAGTCCGGACGGGCATCGCGTGAACGAGCGAGCGCGCACGTGTGGTATATTTGCTAAAAACCACTTAACACAATTTAAAGACTTCTAAAGCCCAATTCTATATATACCCACTCAAAGGGTTATAAGTTTCCCATGTGAGATTGTAAAAGTGCTCTTGAGAGCAAAGTGGTTAAAGACAAATATACCCCACACTTTCAAAGCCATTTTTATTCAACACACCAAAGCCATTTTTTCTAACAATCCCCCACAAATGGCTTTATAAAAATAATTTTAAAATAGCACAAAGAAGATAATTTTCTGGGCAAATAAAAAGAATACGATAAGGGTATGAAGAACTTAAGTATCAATGTCTTTCGATTGAATTGATACGTAGTGAGATGAGGCAACAGGGTGACGTTTTAGAAGTGAATTACTCTTGAACTTCTAAAACTTTATCTGAGACCCCCACAACACGTAAATAACCTTAAAAACTTTTGTTGTTCTGCGATAATACATTACAACGCTTTTGAAGGCCATGCGTACACCTTGGGTCTCATGAGTGCTCTAGAAAGACTGCCTGAGTCTTTCATAGAAGGCGGCCCACCTCCACACTCAAGTAGGTGATCTCAAAATGAGATCATTAAGAGTTTCTCGTAACTCAACCTTCAAAACACATCCATCAGGTCCATTATCATGAACCACCACTTACTCGGGCTATGGATTACACACGCACTATTATTTGCCATAGGAATGGGAGTAGTATAGTGCATAACAAGGACAATATGGTTTCGTTTGACCATGAATGGTGTCCACCATATTTCCTTTACTCAACAGGCTTTAGTCCCATTCCCCTCGACGACTCAAGTACAACTCTTCTAGGTAACCCTTTGGTAAAAGGATCTGCTAGATTCTTTTCCGGCCTCACATAGTCTAAGGCAATTACCCCATTCTTCAGGAGTTGTTTCAAAATTCTATGTCTAATGCGAATAGGTCTTCTCTTTCCATTATAGACACTATTCTTTGCTGTACCGATAGCTGCCTGTGAATCACAATGCATTGAAATGGGTGCAGAAGAATTCCCCCACAATGGAACATCTGCTACTAGAGCTCTCAACCATTCTGCTTCTTGACTAGCCAGTTCAAGAGCTATAAATTCAGATTCCATGGTTGATCAAGCAATACAGGTTTGCTTGGATGATTTCCAAGACACTGCACCACCACCTAGAACAAAAACATAGCCACTGGTGGAACTCACCTTATCATTGTTAGATACCCAATTTGCATCAGTATATCCTTCTAAAACAGCAGGAAATTTAGTAAAGTGCAAACAATAATTCATGGTACCTCTTAAGTATTTCAATAAGCGATAAAGTGCAGTCCAGTGTTCATTACTTGGACAGTGAGTATATCTACTCAATCTACTAACAGCATAGGCTATGTCAGGTCTAGTATGGTTCATTAGGAACATTACACTACCTATGATCTTAGCGTATTCCTCTTGGGAGACACTATTTCCTCCCTTATTACTTGTTAAATTTACACTAGGATCATAAGGAGTTCTAGCTGGAACTACATCAAAACTGTTAAATTTTTTCAACAGCTTTTCAACATAATGTGACTGTCCTAATGAGAACCCATTTTCTATCTTAGTAATTTGGATGCCAAGAATTACATCCGCTTCTCCCATGTCTTTCATGTCAAAGTGAGAAGATAGAAAGGATTTTGTGTCATTAACCATATCTAAGCTTGTCCCTAAGATAAGCATGTCATCTACATATAGGCATATAATCACATAATTCGAATCACAAGATTTAGAATAGACACATGTATCCGATCCATTAACCACATACCGATTGGAAAGTAAAACACTGTTAAATTTTTCATACCATTGCTTGGGTGCTTGTTTCAACCCATAGAGTGACTTTCTCAATTTGCACACTTTGTCACACCCGACCCTAAACGACCTCAATCGGCATCGGGCGTGAAATAGAAATATCATAATCAATACTTAGGAGTCTCCAATTTATCCAAATATCATTATATCATATTTATTTATTTATTTATTTTGGCCTTAAAATAATAAACTCGTATTCCTATACATTGGTCATTCAAGAACCTCAATATATTTACCAACTCCATTATATTACAATTGCAATACTAAAGTTCTAATGGTAATTCTAACAATAAGCAACAACTTCTGATCATTGCCTAATCGGTCGGTAACCTTCTCTCTATCATGTACTTTCTCTCCTAAAAACATTTAAACATTTAAAAAGGTGAGACAAAAATCTCAGTAAGAAACTATCAGCCATAAAAACCAACTTTACTTAACATAGCTGTATATATACATTTATAAAGGGATTTAATCAAAACCTTATAAAATATATTCAAAACTTAAGTTCATAATATAGTCAAAGTACTACACCAACCGAAAACATAATCCAAATGAACTTAAAACATTGTATCCATCATCGAGTTTCTCCCCTTAAGTATCAATCCATAACCACATATATAGTCGAGACGTCTCTTAACATTGCCTATCCCATATGGTCTTACCCAACACTTCACTGCCATACCCAATAGGTCTTCAGACTGTGTACACAGACCATGTCCCTCACTGAACATGGTCTTCAAATAAAAAACCACCGATCCGGATAACTCTCGATGGATATACCGAAGAGTTTTACAGTTTCGGCAGTGTTTGGAGGGAAACGTCTTAGACAGGATTTAGAGGCGGATTGAACGGGTGTATTTTCTTCAATTAATAGCCAAGGTAAGTAACTATCAACTATATTTTGAGTTTTATGTATATAGATATATCTATAATCAAAGAAGTTTCAGAAATTGATATTTTAGGGTTTTTTCATGATTTTGCTTTTTATTGTGAAATTACGGTTCAAATGAAGCTATTGCTTATGCTTCTATGTGAATTTCATATTTTACTTGATTATGTTGATTTAAGGCTTAATTTGGTTGATTTACATATCAATTATAACCGAAAACATAATCCAAATGAACTTAAAACATTGTATCCATCATCGAGTTTCTCCCCTTAAGTATCAATCCATAACCACATATATAGTCGAGACGTCTCTTAACATTGTCTATCCCATATGGTCTTACCCAACACTTCACTGCCATACCCAATAGGTCTTCAGACTGTGTACACAGGCCATGTCCCTCACTGAACATGGTCTTTAAATAAAAAAACCACCGATCCGGATAACTCTCGATGGATATAAAATTATAAAATCACAACGTACTCAAATTTCTTTTTACAATCAAATTCCAAACTATTTCATAATCATAAATCATTTGGCTTCAATTAGCCCTTTTGTATCATAAAAATCATATTTGGACTTCAACCCAAAATAATAACAACAATAACCGCAACAGATTTCTCAATAAAAAAACAATCATCAAATTCATTTTGTTCATCTAGGTATAAATTCTAGAAATTTAGACCCAGACGTGACACACTTTGTCCTCGTGTCCAGGTATGACGTGTCCTTCTGGTTGGTGTACATAGATCTCCTCTTCTAAATCCCCGTTTAGAAATGCCGTCTTTACATCCATTTGATGTATCACCAGGTTATGAATTGCTGCAATGGCAATCAGAACTCTAATAGTAGAGATTTTAGTAACAGGAGAATAAGTATCAAAATAGTCAATTCCTTTCTTTTGACTATAACCCACTACAACTAATCTAGCTTTAAATTTTTCAATGGATCCGTCAGGCCTCAATTTTCGTTTAAATATCCATTTACACCTTATAGGTCTAGAGCCTTTTGGCAGATCAACTAATTCCCATGTATAGTTGGCCATAATAGAATCTATTTCACTCTTAATAGCTTATTTCCAAAAATCAGCATCTATAGAAGTGACTGCTTCTTTATATGTTTTTGGGTCTTCTTCTATTAGATAGGCAGATATAATCTCATCAGTAATGTTATCTGGATTTTCTAATAGAAAGGCTGAAATGAAAATCTGGTCCAAAGCTATTTTCTATTCTTCTTCTTTTGCTTCTCCTAGGTTCAAAAGCAACATCATTTTCATTCTCATCCTGAGGTAGAGATGAAGCAGACACAATTGGAGTAGGAATAGGTAATGAAGTAGAAGCACTAGTTGCATCACACTGTTTGTCTTTCTTTAGGGGAAAGGTGTTTTCAAAAAACACTACATCTCTAGATTCACATATGCTATAGTCGTTTAGATTCATGAACCTATAAGCGACACTATTTGAGGCATAACAAATGAAAACACAATCAAAGGTCTTGGGTCCTATGTTTGGCTTTCTAAAGGATGGAAATGCAACTTTAGCAAGACAACCCCAAACTCTCCAAAACTTCAAATTGGGTGCAAAACCCTTCCACAGTTCATAAGGAGTTTTATCTAAATTTTTTATGAGGAACCCTATTCAGAATATAACATGCAGATAAGACAGCTTCCCCCCACATGTTATCAGATAACCCAGAACTAATTAACATGGCATTCGTCTTCTCTTTGAGAGTTCTATTTTTCCTTTCAGCTATACCGTTTTGTTGAGGTGTATACGGCGCACTAGTCTCATGTACAATGCCATTATTCTCACAAAAGGACTTAGGGAAAAAGGTTCCATACTCACCTCCCCTATCGGATCTAAGCCTTTTTATTTTCTTATCTAATTGATTTTCTACCTCTGATTTAAACTTAATAAACATATGCTCAGCCTCATCTTTTGATTTCAATAAATACACTTTGGTATATCTAGAGAAGTCATCAACAAAAGTAATGTAATATCTTTTGCCACCTTTGCTAACATAATTTTTAAAATCAGCCAAATCAGAGTGAATTAAACCAAGCAGTTCTGTACTTCTACTCTCAACAGGTAAGAAAGGTTTCTTTGCAAATTTTGCTTCCACACATATAGAGCATTTGGAGTTAATTTCAGAATTAGTGACATTTATAACATGCATATTTCCCAATTTTTTAATGGAAGCAAAATTTACATGTCCTAATCTACCATGCCACAAATCAATGGATTCACTCAAGTAAACAGAAACAGATGTAGTTGCATTAATTCCAACAGAATTCACATGGACAGTGTTCAAAATAAAGAGGCCATTAGCTAGGTACCCTTTTCCCACAAAAGTCCCATTCCTACTGAGAATAACCTTATCAGCCTCAAAAATAATTTTTAAACCAGCCTTATTTAGCAAGCTACCAGAAATAAGATTTCTACGAAGAGCAGGCACATACAGCACATTATTTAAAGACAAGCTTTTTTTAGAAGTTAACTTAATTAAAACTGTTCCTTTACCGACAACACCAGCAGTAGTGGTGTTTCCCATGTAGACGCATTCCCCATCGGCAGCGTCCTTAAAGTGATTAAACAGGTCCTTGTTTGAGCATAAGTGCCTTGTAGCTCCAATATCTAGAACCCAGTCCATTTTGTTTTCAACCAGATTAGCTTCCACCACAATAGCAGCAATAATTTCTTCATTTTCCACCAGATTGGATTGTAGAGCAGCTCTGTTGTTTGGATTCTGATTGCTGTGTTGTTGGTTCTTCCTTTGGTAGCACTGAAATGCCTTGTGGCCAGGTTTACCACACACAAAACATTCCACTACTTTCCTCTTCTGAATTCTTCCATTCTTCTTGAAAGGCTTGTTCTGGTTTGAGCCTTTTTGGAATTTGGTTGAGGGTCCTTTGGTCCTGTCTTTTGGCACCACAACAGATTCAACAATATTAGCATTAATTGAAACAGATTTTGAGGAAAGTTGCTTATCTTTCATTCTATTTGCTTCTTCAGTTCTCATGTGGCTGACAAGCTCTTGGAGACTGAAGTCCTTTTTCTTGTGCTTCAGATGGTTTCTGAAATCACTCCAAGAGGGTGGAAATTTTTCCAAGAGGACATTGGCTTGCAGCAGATCAGACATTGTCATGCCTTCACCCAGAACTTCAGCAACTAGATTCTCATATTCATGAATCTGGTCAATGATTGGTTTTTCATCAACCATTTGATAATTGAGCCATCTTCCAACCATGTATTTACGTTTACCTGCATCATCGGAGCCGTATTTTTCTTTCAGGGTATCCCAAATTTCTTTGGCAGACCTTTTATTGACAAAAATATGGAACAGTGGGTTCGACATATGATTTAGGAGATGACCCTTAACTGTTTTGTTGTCCTTTTCGTATTTTGCAGAACGAGTGTCGTACTGCTGAACAATCAGAGACATGGCAGGACCATTTGGGTCAGAGGGTGGATCCTGGACAACAACATAGTCCAGTTCGAGCTGTTCAAAGAAAATCAGAATTTTCTACGACCATCTTTTGTAATTAAGACCGTCCAGAGGTTCAAGTTTGGAGAGGTCAGGAAGGGATTTCGCAATTAAAGCAGACATGATTGCGAAACAGAAACTCGCTTTCAAATTGTAAGAAACAATCGAGGGTTACAGAAAAAACCGAATTGAAATTGAGAATGGAAATCGAACTGTGCCGTGGCGGAGGCCACTGCCTTGAAAGCGATTTCGGCAGACCGATGTGCAATCTGTAATTCTGATCGCTCCCCAAGGTCAACATAGAAACCTTCGAACTTGTGCACTCAAAGTCGAAGATGATGGAACAGTAAGAGTGTATCTTTAAATGCCCAGAAAATTTGATTGAAGAGATTAGATGAAACAACTGTGTGTAGAAAAGCTGGAAACTTATTGTATTTATAGGCCACGGAAATATGAACGTTAGAACGTTCATATACACGTTAAAACGTGGAGTGAGACCAGGAGATAAATAAGGTTCCGTTTTTTACTAATTAAAATGCTGAAGAAAAATTCAAAGAAGTTAAAACGGATAAAAAATAAAATAAAATTTGGGCCCAGTCCAGTCCGGACGGGCATCGCGTGAACGAGCGAGCACGCGCGTGTGGTATATTTGCTAAAAACCACTTAACACAATTTAAAGGCTTCTAAAGCCCAATTCAATATATACCCACTCAAAGGGTTATAAGTTTCCCATGTGGGATTGTAAAAGTGCTCTTGAAAGCAAAGCGGTTAAAGACAAATATACCCCACACTTTCAAAGCCATTTTTATTCAACACACCAAAGCCATTTTTTCTAACATGTGGATATGAAACGATTGATGATGTCTGCCCTTTTTATTTTCGATGATAATATTGATGATGTTGTTGTTAGGAATAATTGAAATTACGATAAACGAAAAATAAGCAAACACACAAGAATTGTTAACCCAGTTCGCCACTCGATTAGAATGACTACGTCTAGGGGCACTACCAAGCCAGGATATTTCACTATAATGAATGAGATGCGGATTACAGAGAAAGAGGTTACATTTATACTCCTGAAACCCTAACCGTCTGAAACCCTAATCGCCCAATAGTTGGATCGCTGCAGTTGGGCCCATCGCTTTAGTTGGGCTTATATATTTTAGTCTCCATAAGCCCAACAGTTGTGACTTGCCTAATGAGTGCGGCTAGTGGTATGTATATTAATGTAATATTAAATATTATGAAATAATTATTATTGAGGAAAACGGACTTGAATGTTTGTGGTAAAGAAAGGAGTTGAGAATAATTAAAAGCTCATCTTGACGAAATATATTCAATGGTTCATTCGTGTACGTGTTGATGGTACATATATTTGAGTTAAGATGTGATTTGCTAGACAATTGTCATTGAGGCTAGTGTCGGAGTATCTCGGGATGCAGGAGATACTTTGTGCTGTTTTTGCTACGCACCGGGATGGTGCGGGGGTACATGGCCGAGAGCGGTATCATATGCTGTTGATTATGATGAGATTGTGATATTTTGAATTGACGGTGAATCATTGGGTATATCTCTTCTTGACAAGCAGGGCCCTTAGACGGATGTTAATAAATAAATAATAAAAGTTGTGTTTTGATGTTTGGATTGCCTATTAATTATTAAATGCATGTAGACTAAATTGTATGCGCATGTCGTTGTGCTATGTATATAATTAACTATCTTACTGAGCCTCCCAAGCTCACCCCACTCTCTATCAGTTTTCTTTTCAGGTTAAAGGTATTAATTGACTCTCGGTTCAATTGTCAGTATGGTCAATATGTTAACCTACGTTGCAGTCTATAGTAAAAATATAGACTTATTGTAAGGTTTAAGGTGTAAAGCTTTGATCAATTAATAAATCGGTGTATTTAAAACATCTACTTGTTTTAATGATGTTTTAATCGTCTATTATAGCTAAATGTTAATTAAATAAAACGGTTTTTTTGATACGGGTGTTACAAAAACTTCATTAGGAAACACTCCTTCATCATTTTAAAGATGTTTGAACTCGTTATCTAGGGGAACTTTGGACAATTCCACATTCAAGTCAGATAAAATTTTCATAGCCATTTCAAATGCTTGTTCCGATCTTGAAGCAAGGTAAGAAGTTATACAACAATTCTTTGTTAGTGTTCCGTACCTCAAATTTTTAGCTGCTTCTGGATGAGGGTACTTTCATCCTTGTCTCCACTCTTAAATACATCTGTTATTCCTTTAAACACTTTCAAATTCATTTTCTAATGGAGGAGAATCATTAATTTCACTATCTTGGCTTGCCTTTCTCTTTTTTCCTGAAGACTCCCCTACCACATTTCCAAACTTCTCTCCAGACATAGTTATGAATGAGTATAATACTTCGATATTAGTAATGTGATATGGCATGCAATGATAAGTGACTATTAATAGAGATTAAAACACCTTTTCCAATTCCCAATGATTTAAATTGACACTGTTTGGATTTCACGAATACATTGTAGGCAAATTGGATTTGTATTCAGTTAGATTCGTCATACCAACCCAATCGCATTTGTAAGCGTTTTCTTATAGGTATTCATGTTATATTTTAAAATTTTCATGCATTTATAACGCCACATTAGTGATATATATAAATATGTTTATGTATTTAATTCAGATTATCAAAAGACTTTTGAGATTAAGGACATTGAATTTGAATTATTGTGAGACTTTTGGATTATCAAGGTATTAATGACGCAAATACAAATGAGTCCATTAAATGACATTCAAATTTGAAAATTATAGTCGTATTTTATTTTTCTATATAAATATCACATACTCTCAAGGTGTGCTAGTCATTCTTCAACTTTGAATTAACATAGTAAATATTTCCAATTCAATTGATCCTTCCAATGAAGATGCCAATTTCTCTCCCTACCTATTCAAGGATGATTTTCATGTTATTTCTCCACTGAGAAAAATCAAGGAAGAGAAGTTTGAAAAAGAGGCGGCAGAGCCTTCATTAGGAAAGAAAAGAAAGGCACAACAAAATAAGGAGGTCAATGTACAGAATACATCAAGGAAACTCGTGCTTGGGATGACTGATGACGATGTTAAGCTTTTGGGTGAATTTTCATACAATACTCCTTCATCAATACATGAAATTGAAGGTGTTATTCAAGGATGTGTCAAGAATAACACCTTCAGTTTCATGTATTAATGAAGGAGTATCGTATGAAAATTCACCCAAAAGCTTAACATCATTATCATTCATCCCAAGCACGAGTTTTCTTGATGTGTTCCCTACATTGACCCCTTTGTTTTGTTGTGCCTTGCTTTTCTTTCCTAATGAAGGCTCTATTGCCTCTTTTTCAAACTTCTCTTCCTTGATTTTTCTCAATGGAGAAATAACATCATGAAGAGTATCCTTAAATAGGTAGGAAGAGAAATTTTCATCTCATTGGAATGATCAGTTGAATCAGAAATGTTTACTATATTTACATTTGAAGAATGAGTAGCACTAGGGTATGTGATATTTATATAGAAAAATAAAATACGACTATCATTTTCAAATTCGAATGTCATTTAATGGATTCATTTATATTTACATCATTCCAAAAGCCTCACAATAATTCAGATTTAATGTCGATAATCTCAAAAGTCTTTTGATAATTCGAATTAAATACATAAACACAATTATGCATGTCATTAATGTGGTGCTAAGATAGTGTAGATACCCATTTTTGTCCGAGACATTTTTATGCTTTAACTGACAATATTTGGAATTTCGACAAGTTTATAAATTATATCGGAAATAAAACACTTCATTCTCACATATGATTTATCTAAAAAATGGAGCTTTTGCATACCAATTTGTTATATCTCAATATAATTACCAAATCACACTCAAGGTATAATTCATTGGAATAAATGAATTTTCCATCCTGCTATAAATTATATGTGAGATATAATGTATTATTTTTTGAATATGATTTTGAAATTGTTATATTTCAAAATATGTTGTTAGTTAAAATCAATTTTTATTTAATAATTAAGTTAACTTATTCATTTTACGATTATGATCAAGAAATGAATATAGTTTTAAAGTATGATTTATTGTTAAGAGATTAGCTATTGAAGATAATTTTTTACATAAAATCATATTTAGAACACAATTTATTTCTTAGAACTAATTAATCATCAATGAATTAAGGTTCTAACTATTAAGAAATAATAAAACAAAAATAAAATAAAGTGCTTTTATGAAAAAAATAAAGTTTAATCAATTTTCATCTTTTGTTTTACAGATAAGGTCTACATGCAAAAACTCCAATCTCAATCTCAAGCCACAAGAATCAAATGCATTATTTGATTTGAATTTAAAAGCAGAAAAGGACGAATCCACCATTAAAGGCAGCCAATGCACTCCATCTTCATCTTGAAAAGAGCTTCAGTTTGAAAAAAGACATCTTGAAAACATGCAAGAGACAAATGCTGCAGAAGACCCACAAATCAACAATAACCTCACATTTCAGTTCTGAATATAGTTTATAATAAAAAAATCTTTCATTATGATCCTTTTTAGCTATAAAAGGGGGGCCGAATTGTTTTAGAGGGTGGGGGAGTCCAGTTTTCAGAAAGGGAATTTTGGTCCAAAGCTTAGAGAGAGCATATTTTTAGAATGTAATTAGAAGATTGGTTTCTGTAAATGTTCTCAATGTGAGCTTAATCTTGTACTCTCCATCAAACTCAATACAAACTCATCCTTTTTACATATAGTCTTCAAAGCTTTAAGCTAAGGGTTTTTATTCCTAGCTTATAGAAACAGTGATTAAGAGCATACATTTTGCTTTTAATATGAACTGATTCTATAAGTTTTAAATAAAGATCTATTAGCTCTCAGCTGATTTAAATACTTGTTATTCATTATCTTTCATATTTCTGATCTATATATTACACTAACATTATTATGTACATTCAGTTTATACTAATCATCTAACATTATTATACTAACATTATTATGTACATTCAGTTTATACTAATCATCTGTTATTTATGCTAACCATTTATATTTATTCCAATTAATTATATTTATTTTAATTTTCTAAATTAACCAAGCTAATTAAAGTTTGAAATTAGTTCATTTGTAAATTATTATTTTTTATTACCCTTCAAACAGATTAAATCTGATTTCATTCAAATCCCACTGGTACTCTCACTTCAGCTCTCATCATTTTGCATAGGGCAGATTTCCACTATTATATTTTTGTGTTACAGGTTTTCAGAAAAAACTCATTACAAAAGATCAGAAAGACAAAAAAAAAAAACTAATCAGCAAGCTAACTTAGAATCTATATATATATTTCCTCCTTTATTTTTTTCCTTTCCAGGAGCTCCGCCGCCGTCCTCCGATCACCGGCCATCCACCAGATCTAGAAACAAGAGAACTTTTAAAATAACAGATCTAACCAAGAACGTAAAAAGGAGACAACATAGAAATAAAAAAAAACCTTACCTCAACGCCGGCGAGACGAGATGGAGTTAGATGGCTTGAACAGTAGCGGCAAGAGCTGAGTCGATACGACGGAGGGGCAGACGGCGCATCAAAACGGAGGAGACGACGAGCAGGTGCACAATGGAGTGCTCAGGCAGCAGCAATGGCAGACCAGAGACCGGAGTGCGACTGTAGATGCGGAGGCAGACGCAGTGACTACGTCTGAGAAGAAGGCTGAGCGGCGGACTGAGGCAGCAGGAGGAAAACGGACGGGGAGGAGCATCCAGAACGAACTATGGCATCAGGAACGGGTGGCGCCGGCCAAAGGGGTGGCTGTCGCTGCAAACTTCTTTTTGAGAGAAGAGAAGGAGGGGAGCACGAGTGTGGCTGCACATGAATATGTGCAAATAAACCCTAAAAATCCAAAGTTATATATTTATATTCATATTTTTGTTATTTTAAATTTACCCTTCAATTTTCATTTCATTGCAATTCAGATCCCATAGTTTTAAGTCATTCATATTGAGCCTTCTTATCAATTTGACTTTATTAGTTCAAATAACTCTAAATCTTTTTTCATCTACCACATCCTAATTTCTGAATCCAACTCATAAAACCTCCGCCATTGGGTAATGATCTGGTGCTTACTTCATAAATATGATGAATTTCTCGCCAACTTTGCTAAAATTATATTTATTTAATGGAAATGACAATATATGATTTTCTGTTATTTTATCGAGTCTCTACCGCTGGATAGCAACTTTTAAAACTATCAAATCATCTCGATCATTGGATAATGATTCAAATAAATAAACGATAAATAATTAATAAATTATATACTATTAATATCTTTAAAAAATGTGTTGATATTTTAAACTATATTTAATCAATAAATAAAAATAATTTACGGGTTCCTCTATCAATTTTGATCGTTGGATAACGATTCTATTACGGTCGTATGACCACAACTTTACGAGTATCGTCAAAGGCTTGAATAGATACTATTAACAACATTTCGAGGCAATCATAAACACAAGCACGTAGAAGTACAACAGTACCGATTTATCGGGCGGGATAGGGTGAGATTTCGTCTCTTCCCTATACGTAACCGGAAACCGAATTTGGAATCATCGCAGACCAATACCTTATCCGAACTTTACCCGAATGGGTCAATTCGGAATCAAATCGGTGTCCAATCAGACCGTCAAACTGATTGGTGGCGACTCGAAAACCCCTTGGACCAGTCTCCTTGGAGGGACTGTCTAGCACCGTTGAAAACCAGTAGAGCGGGAGCCATATCGAAGATATAAATAGTTCGCGATCCGCGGGCACGGGCGCGACAGATAGATGCATAAAAAATTTAAAATATAACACGAATTCCTATAAGAAGACGTCTACAAATGTGATTCGGTTGGTATGATGAATCTAGCTGAATACAAATCTAATTTGCATACAATGTATTCGTGAAATCGAAGCAATGTCAATTAAAATCATTGGAAATTTTGAAAAGGTGTTTTAATCTCTATTAATAGTCTTTTATCATTGCATAAAATATCACACACTACTATCAAAATGTTATACTCATTCATAATTATGTCTGGAAAGAATTTTGGAAACGTGGCACATGAGTCTTCAGGAAAAAAGAGAAAGGCAAGCCAAAATAATGAAGGTAATGAGGCTCCGCCATTAGGAAATGAATTTGAAAGTGTGTTTAATGAAATAAAGATGTATTTAAGAGTGGAGACAATGATAAATTTATGAAATGTATTACATCTGCAGTGAAATTTTCCTTCGAATCAATGGTTGACTATTTTGAGTCAACAATGGAGAAGAACGAAGAATTGAAGAATAAGCTGAAAGATACATAAGTTTTGTTAGATGAGGAGAGTCGGAAAAATATAGATTTCATGTTGGATATCGTTTAATATTTTTTTTATGTTGTTTTTACTTTATTTTGTTTGCCTGAGTAATTATTTCTTGTTAAATACTACAACACATGTTCTTTATGAAACACATGGTTTTCTCCTTTTTCTCTATTTATGACTTCATTATTAGTGAAATATTATGTTTATTGATAGTAAATATTTTAAACTATTTATATCAAAATTAAGTATTATAGTAACTATATATTCATGTCAAAATTAGTAGTAAATATTTTAAACTCTAAAACGGATTATATAACAAAATGGATAGAGTATCTACTTAGAATGTACTTTTAAATTACAAGTTTTTAAATGTACTATGAAGAAACTAATAGACTACTGAAAAGACGTTTCATGAATTGATTTAGTTTCCAAATTAATTTCTTTTTTTTTTGTCTTAATACATAATTAATTAGACCTACTTAATTACTACAACAAATTTTCCTGTTCCTTAAAATAAAAAGTTAAATCCCTAGTAATTTTAGTCAACATTAATTGTTTATCTTGATATGTGTAGAACTCGTCTTTTAATTAGGAACAGATGGAGTAATATTTGATAATCCATAACGGCTAAAAATAATTTGAACTTAAAAAATACACCTTCAAGATCTTTTTATAAAACTTAATTCTCAATATGTCACTATTTTCTATATATCATAAATAAAGTATGATTTTATGTCCTAATTTATAAATTTTAGACCTCAATTCATAAATCCTAAACTCTAAAAAATATATTTTAGACCTCTAATATGTACAACATAATTCTAAAAATATATGAAAAACAATGATTTACTTAATTTGATATTATTTAAATAGGACTTGCAAAATTTTATTGTATCGACTAAAAACAAGTTTAGGCATTGCAAAATCAACCTCTTCATGCTCATCATCCAAACTTCTCTTCCTCTAATTTAGGCATTGCGGAATCAACCTCTTCATCCTCATTTTCTTTGGAATGAGCCATAGAATTGGAAATTACTATGACAGACATATTTATTGAATGATTACTAAACTTTGATAGTAAGTGATATATTTTTCATTGATACGTGTTGGGGACACTCTGATGTCAAAGTCAGTATGATATTTCATAAGAAAAGGGGTAATGCCAAGAGTTTGGAGGAAGTTATCTGAAACATATCCAAGTTAGGGTATTTATATGCTCTTTTGTAACCTCTGAGCATTAAAGATGTTCGAATTGAACAGTCACATCATTACTCATCTTTAATTGCTATTAATTGTCATTTAAGTATATTAATTCCCCTTTAAAGAAAATATAAAAGTGTTGTTTGATCTTTCTTGAAACTATTGAGATGAGATATGATAGCGGGCATACATCAGTTGGCGGATCTCCCTATCTAGCTACTTCTGTCGTATCTTACTTAGATGGTGTATCTTCCTAAGTTTGGTTCAGGTGGCGTGACATAGTGTTGTAAGCTCCTTCTCTTTCTACGTTTTTACACATTTTCCCCAGGGATATATTTGAATGTTATCAAGTTTAATTATCATCAATCCTCCATTAATTATCATTAATCCTACATTAATCATGCATTAATCATCATTAATGTTGTATTAATTGTCATTAATTCTTCCTCTAGAGGGAATAACGGTTTGCCATTATTTGTATTTAATTATCATTATTCCTCCTTCTAGAAGGAATAAATCCGGATATTATCAAGTAATAAAAACTATTTTCAAATTGCTTAGATACGAGAATAAATGCAACGTTGAATTAAATACATAAACACATTTATGTATGTCATTAATGTGGCGTTAAAATAAATGCATGAAAATTTTAAATTTCATTTTGGATAACGTTTAATGGATTTTTATGTTTTTTTACTCTATTTTGATTTATTCTCCTTGTTTAATTAATGTTACATAGTAATTATTTTTTATTAAATACTTCAATACAAGTGTTTTATGAAACTCATAGTTTTCTCTCTCTTCTCTAATTATAACTTCATTACTTATAAGTATAATATTATGTTTATTTTCATGAATCCTAATTTCCAAAACACCAAATGTTCAAAATTAATTCCTTGGACTCTAATTAATTTTTTTAAAAAAAAAAGAAATATACACAAATTAAAATATACTATAAATTTCTTCATATTTAGTAGTTTATTAATTGATTCATTGATATTTGTAATATTAATATCTTGATAATCCAAGGGTCTCATAATTAATGCTTTGAATCTCAAAAGTCTTAATGTTTTGATAACAGAAAAATGGCTAACATTAATTAATTGGGACTTAAAAAAACACTTTCTAGATTTTTTTTCGAGTAGCTTTAAAAATCATATACGGTAAACAAAATTTTAAGTTTGTCTTTACATGTTGGGGTTTTTTACATGAAAGTCATATTTTATAAATAAATTACTATTAAATCATACTCTCTTCATTCCCTTAGAGCAACTCTAGTGGTGGCAATTAGGACCGATTTGTAATTTGGAGAGAGTAAGAGCATCTTCAATAGATGGTGCTTGAAAGAGTGTTTGGTGATACGACAATTGTTTTGAGAACTTTCAAATGGTGTCATCTATTAGAGTAAGGGTGATTGTTTAGCAATATTGCCACTTTTTAACAATCTTGTTTTAAAGTTGCCAAACTTTTTTTAATATATAAAAAGTGATTTCCTGGATTATTATTGGTGCACATTTTTTGAGAAGTGTCGCCTTTTACTATTGGTTGACAATATTTATAATTAAAATAAATCATATAAAAAGTAATGATTTGTGGAATCATTATGTCAACTTTTAAAGTTGCTTACTATTGGAGCATTTTTAAATAAAAATTATAAAAAACGATGTGGATGATTAAGTTAATAAAATATTCGCTCAGTTCCAATATACTTATCATTTTAAAGGTGGGCACAAGAATTAAGATTTCATTGAATGCTTGTCTAAAATTATTTTTTTATCCTTATTAGTTGGACATAAGTGTCTGTCAATATATTTACCCAAAGATTGATATGCTGCAGTTTTAAAGGCAACTATTGAACCCTTTCCATCCCTAACTAATAAAATTCATAGAATTATAGGAGCTCGTTCGTTTGGACGAAATGATAAAAGAATATCCGAAAATACATCTACAGAAGTTTCCTATCGGAATCCAGAAACAAGCTATATAATTGATCGAGATACACAATGAGGATCGTATCTAGACGATTTTGCACTTCTCGACAAATATAATCTCTTTCGTCATACAAAATAATCATTAACAAAGAAGAAAATATCACATTTATGGCAACTAATGCAATTGTTTATGTTTATTAATCCTCAAAATGGGGTCTTGGGCATTGAAGAGTCTCCTTGGAACATGTTGGAAGGTGAATTAATAGAAAATTGTGTAATTTAATTAATGAACCATTTACATAAAAGTAAATTTAAATAGAGGTATATTTCGTAAAAATTAATTTATTTGTATAGATTAAATCAAAATGATATTATTATGGAACAAAAAAAAATTCTCTAGAAAAACATCTATTATGGAACGGAGGAAGTTATATTTTAGTATGATTTGTTAAGTTTTGGCACTCTAAAACAATCTCTATTGAAGATGTTCTAACTAACCACTAGAGTGAGCATTGAGAGATCCCTAAAAGCAATAGACTCGCCTGACTGGCCGAGTCTCCAGACAAATTTGGAAAAAAATTAAGCTGCCACAAATTAAAGAAGAGAAAGGACTTCCATAAAAAAAAAGTTAATGCACTTAACGTTTTGTATCAGGAGCAATTTTACCCTTAACGTTTAAAAGAATAAATAATTTTAATTTTAATTGCCTCTATTTTCTATTCCCACCATTTCATCTTCCCTGAGAAATTTTATAATTTTAATTGAAAGAATAAATGAAGTGGTTATTAATTCATTAGAAAAAAGATAATAAATTATAAAAGAATAAATAAACTTGAGTTTCTCACCATCCCATTTCATCTTCCGTCAAGAAAAAAATCTCATTCCCTCCATAATATTCCCCACCATTTCACCTTCCTTTTGAGATTTTTTTCTTTCAATTTCTCGATTTTTTTTTCTTTCAATTTATGTCCTCACTTCCTTTCCACCAACAAAAATAATAATCAAATTGGCCTTTGAAATTTAAGGCCTGAACACCCTCTCCACTTCCTTCTCGCCATTTCATCTGTCCAATTTAACAATCATTTCTCATCTCAATCAAATAAAAAAAAAAGATTTTCAACTCATAAAATAAAAGAAAAATCATAATTAACAACTCATAAAAAATAATGTCTATAAAAGTGGCCCAAAAAATTAGTAGTTTAGTTGAGTAATCTAATATTTGATTAAAAAGATATGATTCAAATCTTTATTACATGTATCAGCTTTGTTTCTTTTTGTCGATGCACCGTTCAACACAATAGCATCACTTAAAATAAAAGAAATCACGCCTTACAATTATACCATCTTTTTTTTGTTCGATCTTTCCAAATGCTAAAACCGTGTCGGCGTGCATAATTTTGGTAAAATACCCATGCTTCTTCTTCACTTAAAAATGTTTGACCCACAAATGGTTGTAACCGTAGGCTTGCTTGATCATGATTTTCTTCTACATTATCTTCTTCCATGAACGCAACTATTTCTTCATTGGATGGGAGGACATTCAAATCAAACATTTTGCTCTCAACTTAAAGAAGTGGAAATGAAATGGCAGAAATGAAGTAGAGGGAATGAGATATTAAGCCTTATAATTGAAAGTGTAATCTGATTATTATTATTTTTTTGCGGAAAAGGAAGTGGGGGGAAAAAGTTGAAAAAATTATACCATTTCTAAGGGAAGATAAAATGGTGGGTAGAAAATAGAGGGAATGATATGTTATGATGGGAATAAAATGGAGTATTTAATGTTCATTTAATAAAAAAAAAAAATTAATGATTAATTAGTAAAAAAATGATTAATGATCAATTAGTAAAAAAAAATGGTTAATGATCAATAATAACATCCTTTTATTTATTCTTTCAATGTAGCAATTAATGACAATTATTTTTCTTATATAGTGCCTCTGGGGGTGCTCGTTAGCTTTTGCCTTTATAAATTGAGACTATAATTATTACATTAGGTTACTATATGTTAAGGAATGCAAGTTCAATGATTGTTATAAATAAATGAAAGCTTAACGAATTATAAAACCTATGGATTTACAAATTGAGCTAAAAAAACTCAAGGATTTATTATTTGAAAATAAAATTATTAAGTTACGTTACGGTACGTTAGAGATTGTAAGCTCAATGATTGTTTATAAATAAATGAAAGCTTAAATAATTACAAAGCCTATATATTTACAAATTGAGCTACAAAAACTAAGGATTTATTAGAATGAATTTGACAATTGTGGCAGACTTCTACGAGTTTCAGGGCATCTTGTTTTGCATTTGGCCAGAAATATCCCAGCAGTCTAGCTTTCTTAAAGAGTGTAGCAGATGCCACGTGAGCCTCACATATGCCCTCATGTAGCTCTTGCAATATACATTTCAGCCAAGGCTGGCTAAACGGTTTTCGGTACATCTACTTATTCATAAAAGCATAATGTTCTGCTTTTTTTTTTACTAATCTTCCTGGTTTATAGTGTATGAGATTGAATTGGTTGAAATTGTAAATTCATAGGTTTTATAATTATTATTTTTTATGATTATTATTTTTCTTTTGTTATATCAGGGCACACATGGTTAAATTATTTTGAACACATATTTTTTGAAGGAAAAAGTACAAAAGTAAACCTTGTGGTTACATCTGTTTTCGATTGCAGCCTTGTGGTTTAAAAATTTACAAAATGGTATCTTGAGGTTCATTCCGTTAGCAAACACATACCAAATTGACTAATGGTGTTAAAAGTCAAAAGAAAAAGAGTTAATTTGGTCCTTATATTTATTTATTTTATAAATTAACCCCATTTGTTATCTAATTATCACAAACAAACCCGAAAATTAAAAATAAAAATCAAATACACATTCTTCTCAATCTTTCTCTAATTTCTTATTTTTTTCTTCTTTATCCCTCTTCTCTGTCTCTAAAAATATAAAATCAAAAACATTAAAATTAATTTACCCCCTTAGCTATTATCACAGCTCCTAAAATATTCTAACTTTCAATTACTTTTACTCTCCAAACCAATCTGATTATGTATCTTCTTCATCGCCATATTCCTTCTTCTTCCGTTTTACTAGTCACAGTCACAGTCCAATGCCCACCAATTTACAATGACTTTGAAGCATTTCGCCTTTTTTATTTTCTTTTCATGCTCTGGAGCACTGCGACTTATGAAATTGATAAGGTTTTATAGTGTATTATTGGGTTGGGTCAGTCTACGAAGTCTTCAATTCCTCAAAGCTTGACCAATTATAATCGTGGTTCAGTTCCTTGATAGAAAATTAATGAGAAATTCAACACCATTTTCTAGCTCCAAATTACAGTAATGAGAAATTCAACACCTAGAAGTTATCTCTAAAAACAGTTTATGTAGCTTACCTCGTCGTGAAATTCACCAGTCGAGCATACGAATTAGACACTTTACCATTGAAGGTATTTGTTAAAGTTGGAAACTTCATATCATAGGGTAAAATCTTCCTTTGTCAGCGATAGAAGAACGAAAATGGCGAAAACAAATGTCGAAATTTCAAACATAATATAAGCAGCAGGGTTTGTGAGAGGAAAGATGGGTAGATAGAGATAGAATTGGGGTTAAAAAAAGGTCTTGTATTTCTTATTTTGTATTTTTAGAGAGAGGAGAGAGAAAGATAAAAAAATACGAAATTAGGGAGAGATGGAAAAGAAAGTGTATTTGATTTTTATTTTTAATTTTGGGGTTCGTTTGTGATAATTAGATAATAAGGGGGTTAATTTATAAAATAAATAAATATAAGGACCAAAATAACCCTTTTCCTTTTGACTTTTAAAACGGTTAGTCAATTTGGTATGTGTTTGCTAACGGAATGAACCTCAAGTTACCATTTTGTAAATTTTTAAACCACAAGGCTGCAATCGAAAACAGTTGTAACCATAAGATTTATTTTTGTACTTTTTCCTTTTTTTAATACAACACATTTTCTTATCTATGAAGGTTTATACCATAACTTGAATATAACTTATTTTTAGGTGAAAATTTATAAATTAGGGCATAAAATCATACTTTATTTGTGAATTATAGAAAATAATGAGAGTTAATTTTCTTAATAAATTTATAAATTAATTTTTGTATTGCTCACTTCATGCCTTTATATAAGTAATTCTTTTTCTCTCCAAATATAAGTCATTCTAGTTAGACGCTTTTGAGGATTTTACACGAATTAAGAAATTTATTAATAGAACTAATAATTGACAATGGTGAGCTTGTTGAGATCAACACCACGGGAAATCAATTTACTTGGACTAATGGGCGTCAAGGTGCTGACCATGTAGAATGCCGTCTTGACAGGGCATTAGTTAACGAAAACTTTGTGGACTCTTGGGATCGTATCACTTGTTCTGCTCTTGCCCGTCACAGATCGGATCACTTCCCCCTTATTATAAACTGCACCTCGGGAGTCATCAACAGAGCTAGATTCAGATTCCTCGCCATGTGGTCAACACATAATTCGACCCGAGAGGTAATAGCGGAGCATTGGGCCAACTCGCACTTGTCTCTGCCGCCCGCTCAGCTTCTTACTCACAAGTTGAAATCGCTTCGTCCTGTCTTGCGAATCTGGAAAAGAAATGTATTTGGTAGGGTGTCTACCAACATCGCGGAAGCTAAGGGCAAACTTGAATCTATTCAGCGAGAAATTTCTGATATGGGAATGAATTCTGACAGAACCAGTAGACATAATCAGGTGCAGGAGGACCTCGATCTGGAACTTCACAGGCAAGAGCTTCTATTTAAGGATCAAAGCCGTGTTAAATGGTTGAAGGTGGGAGACCGCAATTCCTCTTTCTTCCACCGCTATGCAAAGTTAAGGAAAATTCAATCTACTATTGACGCACTTACAATTGAGGGTGTGCGTATCACTGATGAAAACACAATTGCGCAGCATGTCGTTGAATACTATTTGGCTCTTTTCACTGGTAAAAACTGCCCCGTCGACCTGAGCCCAATCAGTGAAGTGATCCTAAATCTGGAATCTGATGCAGATAATCTCTCCCTTACTAAGCGTCCCACTGCGGAAGAAATCAAAGATGCCGTTTTTAGTCTAAACGGAGACAGCGCTTCGGGTCCTGACAGATTCGGAGGACTTTTCTATCATAAATTCTGGGATATAATCGGCTCCGATGTCTGTAGCATGGTGACTAGCTTCTTCGACACATGCTACATTCTCCCTGGTATGAACTCAAACCTCATGTCTCTCATCCCAAAATTGAATGATGCTTCTGTGATTTCTCAATTCCGGCCTATTGTGATGGGTAACTTCAGTTACAAAATTATTTCTAAGCTGCTGGCAAACATGCTGTCTCATATTGCTGTGAAAATAGTTTCTGTTAATCAATTTGGTTTTGTCTAGGGTAGAAATATTCACCAATGTATCGTTGCTGCCTCTGAGGGGGTAAACATGCTTGCCAAAAAATGTTAAGGGGGAAACATGGCCCTTAAGATTGATATCAAAAAGGCCTTTGATACTCTGGACTGGAACTTCCTTCTGTCAGTAATGGAAGCTTTTGGATTCTGAGTATTCTGTCGTCTGCTAAAATCTCAATTCTTCTTGGAGGTAATACAAAAGGATATTTTGGCTGTTCATGTGGTGTCCGGCAGGGAGATCCGCTCTCACCAATTTTATTTGGAATTGCGGAGGACTTTTTTACTAGGTGGATCTCCAAACTCGAACGGGAAGGTTCTTTTGCTCCTATGAATTACGGTTCTGGCATGAATTTTCCTTCTCATCTTCTGTACGCAGATGATATGTTGTTATTTGGTAAGGCAACCTTGGGAAATATGAGATGTATCAGCAGGCTATTTAAGTTGTATGAGAAGCTCTCCGATCAGGCTGTAAGCTGGGAAAAATCGGCTGCTTACTTCAGAGCATCCGTCAACAGCAGCAGACGAATGAGATTGACCTCTACTCTTGGCATCCGACCCGGCCGTTTCCCCTTCAACTATCTAGGAGTCCCGTTATTCAGAGGCAGTCCAAAGAAAAGGTATCTTCAGCCTCTTGCTGACAGGTTTTTGGCCAAATTTAGTCACTGGAAAGGTTGCTCTCTGTCCATGGCAGGTAGACTAATCTTGATCAAGTCCTCGCTTACTGGGGCCTTAATTCACTCTCTGATGATATACAAATGGCCTATGGGACTACTGGCCACCATTAATAAAGCGATCAGGAATTTCCTATGGACAGGGGATAAAGACTCCCGTAAGCTCATCACAGTGCCATGGCGAATTTGTTGTAAGGGTACTATTGCAGGAGGGCTGGGCATTAAGAATCTAGCTTGGTTTAATCAAAGCCTGAAGGCAAAGTTTAGCTGGGACTTGCTGCAGGGGAACAATTTTATGGTTAACCTTCTCAAATCTAGGTTTCTGACAACATCTGGGCAGTCGAGGAAGTATATCAGTAATTCCACGATCTGGGGCTCCTGCAGGAAAACTTTCACTGATATCAGAAATCAATCAAATTGGTGGATCGGAACGATTTCTCACTTGAATTTCTGGACTGACCTTTGGATTCAACCCTCGGTTGCAGATCAAATAGGAATCCCTCGCAGGCTGCAGGCCAACATCTTTGATGGCATCGACAAATTTCTCATTGGTGATATCTGGGAAAACATCCATTTTTTGCCGGAGCAAGTTCAAGCAAATATAAGGCAGGTTAAAAGAGGTTTAGACTCCTCGGACATTTGTTTTTGGACGCCCTCTTCCTCGGGGCTGATATCTGCTAAAGACTACTATAAACACCTCACAGCTAACCCTGCATCTGACTGGGGAAACTTAATCTGGTCAATTCATATCCCTCCGCGGAGTTCCCTTATTTGCTGGTTGCTGCTGCACAATAAATTATCTGTGCAGGTCATGCTTCAGGCTCGCGGCTTCCCTTTTCCCAGCCGTTGCGAGCTTTTTAAATGTGAAACTGAGACTGTTGATCACTTGTTCATCCACTGCACGTTTGCGAGGGCGGTTTGGGATGCGGTCAGTTCACTTCTCTCCACGGCTATTCCTTGCACAGGTACGTTCTCCAGCTTCTTTATGTCTTTGCTTCAGCAGCAACTACCGCGTGCCAGGATGAATTCCTGGAAAATTGCAGTCATCACAACGCCTTGGTTTATATGGTATATCAGAAACAAGGCTATCTTCGAAAGCGAGCTCACTTCAATCCAAATGATTCCCGCTCTGCTTGGCCACTTTGTCAAGGAAGTCTTTCTCCTTAATCCGAGACCGACTAGACCGCCAGCAGCTCCAAATTTCACCTATGTGCGTTGGATCCCACCTCCCGCCGGGTGGATTAAAGTGAACACTGACAGCTCAGAAAAAGGATCCCCTGGTCCAGCAAGCTCGGGTGGAATTTTCAGGAATTGCAGAGGCTTCCCGAAGGGCTGTTTTGCGTTCCCTATTGCAAACGCGCACGCCCACATTGCTGAACTCAAGGTTGTAATTTTTGCGATGGATTTAGCTTGGGAAAAAGATTGGCGAAACCTGTGGATTGAATCGGACTCGACCTTTGTTGTTGAGTTACTCAAACGGCGTTCTTCCGCTGTCCCTTGGGCGATCAGACAAGACTGGCTTAGAGCGCTCACTCATTGCAGGAACATGAACTTTTTGATTACCCACATTTTTCGAGAAGGCAACAAAGTGACGGACGCCTTAGCTGGATTCGGCTATAGCTCCCCCGGCATCACCTGGTGGCCCTCTGCGCCATCTTTTTGCTCATCCTTTATTTTTAATGACCGTTTAAATTTTCCTTATATTCATTTCTCCTAATCCTTTGTACATACATTTATTATTTATTTTTTCTAATATATAAAGGTTTGGAGTTTGTGTAGGCCTGGGGTGCCGACCTAGTTGGGATGTTAGGCTTTCACATCTCCCCGTCCCAGATTCTTATTAAAAAAATGACTAAATTACCCTTTAATTAATTCTAATTCCCATTTATTGTTAAATTAATTGCTTTTTTAATCTTTATCACACTAAGATTTTTAATCTTTCTCCCTTTCTCTTAGGGGTCCATGTTTAAATTGATCTACTCCATAAATGCACTTTAACAAACATAATTAAGAAAATTACTTGGAAACTAAAATTTATAATTAATTAGAGTTGGAAATAGAAAGATTCATTAAGAAAGTATACTTGAAAACTAAACCTTACATTTAATAAGGTAGTTGAACAACTAATGTAGTAAAGGGCATACAAGGAAAAAATGGGTAAAATCACATTGTTATTGTAAGACATCTATTAATTTGGAAGATAAAAAGCACCCTAAAATGTCTAATAATATGTAACAGAGGGAGTAATTGACTACCGAATATGAAGAAATTAATAGTATATTTTAATTTGTATATGTTTCTTTTAAAAAAATTATTTAGAATTCAAGGAATTAATTCTAGATATTTGGTGTTTTGGAAATTAGGGTCCATGAAAATAAACATAATATTACACTCATAAGTAATGAAGTTATAATCAGAGAAGAATGAGAAAACCATGAGTTCCATAAGACACTTGTATTGAAATATTTAATAAGAAATAATTAATGTATTACATTAATTAAACAAACAAAATAAAACAAAACAAAGTAAAAAACAAACAACATAGAAAAACATTAAACGTTCTCCAAAATGAAATTTAAATTTTTCTGCCTCTCCTCATCCAACTGTTTATGTATATCTTTCAGAGTCTCATTTAATTCCTTGACCTTTCTAATTTATTAATATTTTAGTAAAATTTTGTAATACTTTATGTGTGGATTTCTATTAGAATTTCTATTTAGAATTTTGAAAATATATATAAATATACAAAATATAAGGAAGCCAAAAAGAATAGAGTCAAATTATTAAAAATAAGTCCTTTGAATGATGAGCAAATCTCTATGTGTTTGCTCATATAAAATGGAGTCAACCCACCATTGTGTATTGGTACTTATCGGGTATAAAATAAATTTGCTTCTATTTTTGTTGACTCATTGCAGATGTAATACATTTCATGAATTTATGATTTCATCATTGTCTCCAATCTTAAATACATATGGTATTCCTTTAAACACACTTTCAAATTCATTTTCTAATGGATGAGCATCATTATCTTCACTATCTTGGCTTGCCTTTCTCTTTTTTCCTAAAGACTCCCCTGTCACGTTTCCAAACTTCTCTCCATACATAGTTATGAATGAGTATAACACTTTGATATTAGTATGTGATATGTTATGCAATGATAAGTGACTATTAATAGAGATTAAAACACCTTTTAAAATTCCCAATGATTTTAATTGACACTATTTGGATTTCACGAATACATTGTATGCAAATTGGATTTGTATTCAGTTAGATTCATTGTACCAACCCAATCGCATTTGTAGACGTCTTCTTATAGGCATTCATGTTATATTTTAAATTTATCATGCATTTATCTTAACACCATTTTAATGACATACTTAAATATGTTTATGTATTTAATTCAGGTTATCAAAAGACTTTTGAGATTAAGGACATTGAATTTGAATTATTATGAGACTTTTGGATTAACAATGTATTAATTATACAAATACAAATGAATCCATTAAATGACATTCGAATTTGAAAACGATGGTTGTATTTTATTTTTATATATAAATACCACATACTCTCAAAGTGTGCTACTCAATTCTTCAACTATGAATATAGTAAACATTTCCAATTCAATTGATCCTTCCAATTTCCTACCTATTTAAGGATGATCTTCATGCTGTTATTTCTCCACTGAGAAAAATCAAGGAATAAAAGTTTGAAAAAGAGGTGGTAGAGCCTTCATTAGGAAAAAAACGCACAACAAAACAAGGAGGTCAATATAAGGAATATATCAAGAAAAGTCGTGCTTGGAATAAATGATAATGATGCTAATCTTTTGGGTGAATTTTTATATGATACTCCTTCATCAATACATGAAATTAAAGGTGTTATTCCAAGATGTGTCAAGAAATGTATACATCAACAAGCAAATGAATTCTTAAATATATTGCTTGTTGACGTATACATTTCTTGGCACATCCTTGAATAACGCCCTTTTCATGTATTTATGAAGGAGTATCGCATGAAAATTCACCCAAAATCTTAACATCATTATCATTTATCCCAAGCACGAGTTTCCTTGATGTATTCTCCATATTGATCTCCTTGTTTTGTTGTGCCTTTTTTTTTTCCTGATGAAGGATCTGCCACCTCTTTTTCATATTTCTCTTCCTTGATTTTTCTCAGTGGAGAAATAACAACATGAAGATCATCCTTAAATAGGTAGGGAGAGAAATTTTCATCTTCATTGGAAGGATCAATTGTTTACTACATTCATAGTTGAAGAAAGAGTAGTACACTTTGAGAGTATGTGATATTTATATAGAAAAATAAAATGCGACTATCATTTTCAAATTCGACAAGGATGTATTTAAGAGTGGAGACAATGAGGAAATCAAAATTCATGAAATGTATTACATTTGCTGTGAAATTTCTTTTTGAATCAATGGTTGACTATTTTGTGTCAACAATGGAGAAGAACGAGGAATTGAAGAACAAACTGAAAGATACACAAGACTTGTTGGATGAGGAGAGTCAGAAGAAATATGCATTTCATGTTGGATATCTTTTACTGTTTTTTTATGTTGTTTTTACTTTATTTTGTTTGCACATAGTAACTAGTTCTTATTAAATACTACAACACACGTTCTTTATGAAACACATGGTTTTCTTATTCTTTTTTATTCATAACTTCATTATTAGTGAAATATTATGTTTATTGATAGTAAATATTATGAACTATTTATGTCAAAATTACGAATTATAGTAACTATTCGTGTCAAAATTGATAGTAAATATTTTAAACACTAAAACGGATCATATAACAAAATGGAATATCTACTTAGAATGTACTTTTAAATTACAAGTTTATAAATGTACTACGAAGAAACTAATAGACTAATGAAAAGACGTTTTAGGAATTGATTTAGTTTCCAAATTAAGTTTTTTTTTGTCTCAATACATAATTAATTAAACCTACTTAATTACAACAACTTTTCCTTTTCCTTAGAACAAAATTTTAAATTACTAGTAAATTTAGTCAATATTAATTGTTTATCTTGATACGTGTAGAACTCCTAAAAACGCCTTTTAATTAGGAATGAAGGGAGTAAAATTTTGATAATCCATAACGGCTAAAAATAATTTGGACTTAAAAAATACACCTTCAAGATCTTTTTATAAAACTTATTACAAACCTTGATTCTCAATATGTCACTATTTTCTATGTATCATAAATAAAGTATGATTTTATGTCTTAATTTATAAATTTTAGACCTCAATTCATAAATCCTAAACTCTAAATTTTAGACCTCTAATTTGTACAACATAATTCTAAAAATATATGAAAAAAAATGATTTACTTAGTTTGATATTATTTAAATAGGACTTACAAAATTTTATTGTATCGACTAAAAACAAGTTTAGGCATTGCGGAATCAACCTCTTCATGCTCATCATCCAAGCTTCTCTTCCTCTAATTTAGGCATGGCGGAATCAACCTCTTCGTCCACATCTTCTTTCGAATGAGGCATAGAATCGAAAATTACTATTACAGACATATTTATTGAATGATTACTAAACTTTGATAGTAAGTGATATATTTTTTATTAATACATGTCGGGGACACTCTGATGTCAAAGTCAGTATGATATTTCATAAGAAAATGGGCAATGACAAGAGTTTGGAGGAAGTTATCTGAAACATACCCAAGTTAGGGTATTTATATGCTCTTTTGTAACCTCTGAGCATTAAAGATGTTTGAATTGAACAGTCACATCATTACTCCTCTTTAATTGTTATTAATTGTCATTTAAGTATATTAATTCCCCTTTAAAGAAGATATAAAAGTGTTGTTTGACCTTTCTTGAAACTTTCGAGATGAGATATGATAGCTGACATACATCAGTTAGCGGATCTCCCTATCTAGCTACTTCCGTCGTATCTTACTTAGATGTCGTATCTTCCAAGGTTTGATCCATGTGGCATGACATAGTGCTGTAAGCTCATTCTCTTCCTACGTTTTTACATATTTGCCCCAGGGATATATCTGTATGTTATCAAGCTTAATTGTCATCAATCCTCCATTAATTATCATTAATCTTGCATTAAACCTGCATTAATCATCATTAATCCTGTATGAATTATCATTAATTCTTCCTCTAAAGGGAATAACGGTTTGCCATTATTTGTATTTAATTATCATTATTCCTCCTTTTAGAAGGAATAAATCCGGATGTTATCAAGTAATAAAAACTCTTTTCAAATTGCTTAGATACAAGAATAAATGCAACATCGAATTAAATACATAAATACATTTATGTATGTCATTAATGTGATGTTAAAATAAATGCATGAAAATTTTAGATTTCATTTTGGATAACGTTTCATGGATGTTTATGTTTTTTTTACTCTGTTTTGATTTATTCTCTTTGTTTAATTAATGTTACTGTAGGTGCCGCGGCCTCGCTCGGGCGGACCGGGGGGTGGACACCATTGATGACAGATGCTGTGATTGACGCCGAAAGTAACCAATCGCAGAATCAAGCTGCTCGGCAGGGCCGGAGCTCGGAGTATGGAAGAGTCGCCACCCACGAATGGAAAATGAACACCGATCCCTTGCGGGAGACCGGTGAGGGTTCGGGAAACTTAGGTACGAGCAGAGAAGGCTAGCTCCTTTCCGGAGAAAGGCTACTAGGCACCCCGACATCGCCCGGTTATGAACCACCGGCCTCCTACTTAGCATGTTAGGCGCTAACGGACTAATCGCATATTTCTTTAAGTTTAAAATTCATTTGAAAACTTTTCTTTCTCGTTTTGAAAACCGTTTGAGCATATATTATTGAAATCCATATTAGTAAAGAATCACCCATTTACATGAATTTAGAGTATATGGAAGAAAGAGGGAGGTAGAAGGAAGAATTAATTTATTTACTACGTGAATTGTGTCTTAAGCTATACATTCAACCTAAACTAATCTCACTCCCCGAAAAGAAAGTTTATTTACATGGTTTGTACCTTAATCGTCGTTGGAACGATTTAGATACGTTCCAAAACCCCGTGGATTTACATGATGTTCACTCGAATCGTCGTTCGATCGATTAGATAAATATATAATACATATTTATTATCCATATATCCCAAAAATAATTTTAATAAATATATTACATAACTACATACATATATATACAAGAATAAATGTCAAAAAGATGAGAAAAAGGTTGAAAAAGGGGTTTTTTTTAAGTTCCAGTAACTTTACCGACGGAAAATCCGTCGCTAAACTGGTTTTAGTGACATAATATCAGAAATAGTCCCCCAACTTTCTAGATTTATTAAAATACTTTAGATCTAATCTATTCTATCATTTTGGTCCCCGAACTACCCAAATCGTGTCATAGTCTATAATAGAGTATCCCAAAATGATGTTTTATTTCCAAAACGTTAATTTAAAAAGCTTTTCTAAATTCTATATTTACAACGTTTTAATCCTGAACTCCCCTTAAATTGGGTCACGGTTCGTGTTGGAACTTTAAAACGAGGTTTTTTTATTTAAAACTAAAACGTTTATTTAATACGAGACGAGAATTAAATAAATACGGGAAAATAAATAAATGTGATAAAATAAATAAATAAACAAAACTAAAAATAAAATAAATAAATTAAACGAGTCTAGTCCTCAGATAATACCTCAAGATCGGTATTGACAGTCGAAGTCGGTTGATTCCACGAGTTGTGATTTTCGGTGTTTTTGGTGTTTTTTGTAAAATATTTAACTTTTTGGGAATTTTCAATTTTTAGGAAAAAAAAATATTTTTCCCAAAAATTTACTTTCTCTCTCTAAAAATAATTTTTTTAGAGAGAGAAGCTCCCAAAACTCCCTCTAATGCATGGGGATCCGTGCCTTTTATAGGCACGGATCCCCGAGATTGGGCGACGCAACGCCCAATTGGCGCTGTGCGCGCGCGCCCAGCAACCGTTGGGCGTGCGACCACTGCTGCTGGGCGCTCGCCCAGCAATCGTTGGGCACGCGCCCAATGTTGCTGGGCGCTCGCCAGCGATTGTTGGGCGCACGCCCAACGTTCGTTGGGCGCACGCCCAATGGGAGTCGGGTGGCCGCCCAATGAGTGTCGGGCGTGTGTCAAACGTCCGCTGGACGAGCGTTTGACGCGACGAGCGTCGTGTCTGCCGTTCGAGGGACGCCCATTTGCCAGGGGACGCCGTTAGTTGCCTACTCATCGACACCCAATCCTTCAGGGCCTTTCGTGATTTTTATTTTTAAACTAATGGAATCAACCGCTTTAACCGTCTATTATGGGTTTTCATCACAGGTCCTCCGACTCTGTGTCTACAGTTGCCCCTATTTTTCTATTTTAACAGTGACATGTGTGCTTTTTCGAAAAAACTTTTCCGTGAATGCGACACATGCAATGGGAAATATATTAAAGTAAAAGACACATATAGAGTGGGAGGGGAAATAACTGATCTCCATGTCGCAAGTTCCTTCCTTGTCTTCAGTCTCTTCATCGACCGTCTCCCCCTAGCTCTTTCTAGCGACCCTAGTCTATAAATCGACAGCAGGTAATATAGCTCTTCCTAGCGATCCTAGTCTCTAAATCGACCGCAGGTAATATAGCTCTTTCTAGCGACCCTAGTCTCTAAATCGACCGCAGGTAAAATAACTCTTTCTAGCGACCCTAGTCTCTACATCGACCGCAGGTAATATGGCTCTTTTTAGCGACCCTAGTCGCTAAATCGACCAGAGGTAATATTGCTCTTTCTAGCGACCCTAGTCTATAAATCGACCGCAGGTAAAATAGCTCTTTCTAGCGACCCTAGTCTCTAAATCGACCGCAGGTAATATGGCTCTTCTTAGCGACCCTAGTCTCTAAATCGACTGCAGGTAATATTGCTCTTTCTAGCGACCCTGGTCTCTAAATCGACGACATGTAATATTGCTCTTTCTAGCGACCCTAGTCTCTAAATCGACCGCAGGTAATATTTCTCTTTCTAGCGACCCTAGTCTCTAAATCGACCGCAGGTAATATTGCTCTTTCTAGCGACCCTAGTCTCTAAATCGACCGCAGGTGTGTAGTGATGCATATAGATCGGTGGATGTAGCCTAATCTATGGATGCGTGTAACCACCTATGTGTGTGTGTATGCACGTGACTGTGCGCGTGTTTGAATGTATGTAATCGTGGCCTATGCATTTTGCTTTATGCGGATGTATGGACATGTGTGTATGCAAACTATGTATGTGCGGATGAGATGGTCGGATGGATTCCCTTTTCATAAGCTTGAGGGTTTTGGTAGTTTCAGATCGAGAAACGAAGTTTCATGCCATCCCCAGGGTGTGCAAGGATGAGGACGAGCATAAGTTTGATACCAAGGGTTGTAAGGACGGGGATTTGGTCTTGAAGAGCTTGTGTCAAGGGGCTATCGCCTTTAACTAGAGATTGATGTATTTATTTTTTCCCTAATTTTTGCTTGAGCCGCCCTTTTCGGGTTTTCAACTCAATGGGATCTCTCTGATATTCTCTATCTCTCCTTTTGCATGAACCGCCCCTAGGGGTTTTCAATTCATCTTTTCTATATCTCACAGATTTTCTCTATCTCTCC
This sequence comes from Euphorbia lathyris, assembly GCF_963576675.1. NCBI lineage: Eukaryota > Viridiplantae > Streptophyta > Magnoliopsida > Malpighiales > Euphorbiaceae > Euphorbia > Euphorbia lathyris. Next base: position 6,010,473 of record NC_088911.1, read on the forward strand.
TTTTTCTTGGATCGCCTCTTTTGAGGTTTTCAATCCAACTCTTTTTTTTGTTCAGGTTTTTCTTCTTTTTTCCTTGATCGTAAATGATACCGGATAACACAGGGGGTTCATATATACGAGCCACTTCTATGCTGAGCATTTGACGATGAGTTCATGCTAGATGCCTCCGTTAATGGAGAAGTTTCCGGAGCGAGATGGATGGTGATCCGATTGCATGGTCATGCCCCCGATTGACGTTACCGTCTTGGTGTGGATGAGAAGTTGATGCGAGCGCATGCCCCTGCAAACTCGAGGTGATATTTCATGTGCATTCAAGCTAGGGATACTGCCGTTGGGAGTAGTCATGGAGGAGAGACGCTTCGATCGAAGTTTGACTCTTGAGAGGACAACAGAGAAGCAGGGGAACCAAACTTCATGGAGCATGAGAGAGAAGAATAGTCTTTTTTTTGTTTAACTTTTTTTTTTAGATTTTGGATAGTCTTTTTTTTTGGTTTAGTTTTTTTTTTTGCTTTGAGTCATCATAGATCTAAACCTTTTCATTGATCCTGGAACAGGGTCCTTTATCGTTGATAGGTTAGTTGCCCTCGTCTTGTTCTGAATGGTGCACTCATGTACTTGTGTCCCCTTTGGGGGGAGAAATTTTTGTCGGTGCCTCAGTGTTAGCATGGTTATGAGGGCTTGTTGCTTGCTCTTTCTCTCCTTTTCTTTTTCTCTCTTTTTCGACTTTGTTGATTGTCGCTCAGTCTTATTTTTGGCACAAGCTGATGAGAACCCTTCATTTGACGGATTTACGCCCAACTTATCATCGTAGAGCCAGGGAATCGTTTCTCACGATTTATTTTGTTTTTGTTTTTTTTATTATTCTCTTAATTTTCTCTCTTCAGTGGTTAAGTACTGAGCAATACGTATACTCTAGAGCTTACGTCCATGCCATGATAGAATCAGGAATATCTCAATTGAGTGGATATCAAATGTAAGTACGTGTGTTTGGGATAAAATTTACGGAAACGAAATTTCATTGAATTCAAACGAAGGTTAATAACATCTTGTGGAATAGAAGATAAAATAAAAGACAAGGATAAAGACTACAAGTGCACTCCCCTCTCTCATGCTACTTCAGGAAGCTTCGGGTTCTTCCACTTCATAAGTGTCCTCCATCTCGAGAACTTCTTTATTAGCTCATCCAGATCCGTTGTAGACTTCACCATTCAAGGAACAAGTCGAAGGCTTCATCTGTTGAGAAGGATCTGGATCACTTATCTTTCCAGCTTCGATGAGATCTTGAATTTCATGCTTCAACCTCATGCAAGTACTTGTTTCGTGACCATATCCATGTGTTTGGCTAACTCAATGGTTTGACCTCCCGTGGCTGGTAGAGGATGAAGTATGTCATGCATTCGTAGACCCTCCAACACTTCAAATAAGGGTTGAGTGAAAGTGGAGAACTCCCTTCCCTCCCCTCTATACTGAGCGGGTGATGGAGGGAGAACAACCCTGGTAATCTCATGTCCCGATGGTGTGGATCTTGTTGTGTTCGTGAAACATAGTGTGAGGTTACCCTTAGTGGGGTGAATGTTTGTGGGGTAGATTGTGACGCGAACTGGAACATAGGTTTCTCTACAGCAGCTTTCGGGATTTCTGTAACCAGTGACTCACTCAGGACCTCCCGGGCCAACCTTTTTAGCTCTATCTTGAATTCATCTGAATCAAGGATATCGGGAAGAACTCGCTCGATTTCTGCTCTGAGATTGAAATCTCCTATCATCCCTTGGGAACTTTCAACCCCATCATTCTTAGCAGCCTCCGGATCATTAAGAACACGTTTGAACTCATCAGAAAAGATGTATTTGGCTAAAGCCCCTTGCACACGGCTCTCAAGATTGTGGTTTGAATTGCTGGACTGGGCCATAAGTTGGGTTTCTAATAAGGAAAGAGAAAGGATCGGTGAGTGGAGCTTTTTAGGCATTATGAATTTTGGTGATGCGATGCACGTGTGATGCGAATGCCAGAGCTATCTACTTGTGCCTCCTATCGATGAATGTATGATTTATGCATGATTCGTGGTGTGCGCTTTATTTCTTACAACATAAACACGATCTTCAATAGAGCCAAACTCCTTTTTTTTAACCAGAGCTGTCGGCAGCACTTCGGTCGTCTGTGCTAACTTACCTGTTTAGAAGTGCGGATGCCCGAAACCATTTCAACTGTTATGCACACATTAGTATGAACCCTACGATTTTACTATGCCATGCTTTACAAGATGTACAATGTTGAATGATGCTCGACACGACTGACGCTTGTGAGATTGAGACGACCCTCAAGATAAGTAAAATTCCCTAGGACGCTAGGTAGATGAGAGTGTACCCCGATGATATCTATGATGTGTAGATACATTGGAGGGGTAGCGACATGAGTGGGGGGAATGACGTACTTAGTACATCGACACGACTCACGATCTAAAAAACAACATAAGCGACTATGTATGAGGTGTATGTGAGGGATTGTCATCATTGGTTGTAATGACGTACTTTGAAGATACGGGGCGTTACACGGGCTGATATGATGCTCATGGTACGTCAGAGACTTAAACAGACCATGATGGAGACGTGCGGGGCATGTGTCCATAGTTTACTTGGTATCGATACTTATAGCAGGGAACTGCCTTTCTGGGAAACACAAGCTTCCTGAAACAGGCCGACATAGAGGGTGTGTCCTAAACTAGAGGCAAGTGGGACGTGACCACCACATATGGGGCGTGGGTCAATGGTTAGTTTAAACCCAAGATACAAATACATAGACGTACCAACTGAACCTTGGCGTGCTATGCAGAAAGTGGTAAGACACGGGGTGTGCCCCAAACAGGTTAAGGCATAAGGAAGACGCGAGTGACATACGTGATGTGCACCAATTGTCAGCTTCTCTTGGAAAGCAACTATTACAATGATGGGTATTATTTGACGGGACAATGAACACGGGATACCCGATACTTGAAGTCCGAATAGGATGCATATGTCAATATACGAGGTATGTGCCAATTATTAACTCCCACTTGGCTCACTAGTATCATGACAGAGTGGTTTGAAACATGGTGCATTTAGGAAATACAATGACGTACATGGTATGCCTTAGAGGTAGCCAAAAGGCCTGATGGGAGTCACACTTGATGTGCCCCCACGATTGACTTATACACAACTCACTAACGATGTGATGGCTTGATTTTGGGATTTCGACCGTCGCGGGGGAAATCCGACATGCTGGGTACGAGACACGAATAGGATACACATACGACACACGTATTATTTGACCAACTTTGGACATAGATGAAGCACAGAGATGACTCAAGAGGTGCCTCCTAACAACATTGGAGGTATCAGCTAGACACGACACCGACACGCATGGTGCAGTTTAAGGATTAACTCAAGCTAGAGACACAAATACCTCGATGTATTTGCGGATATTGGTGCGTCTGGTAGAATGAGGGTGTCCTAATCCGATCGAGGTACTAACGAGATGCAAACGACGACTTACCTGGTATGTGTCAAAGGTCAACTTATTTCATAGCGCAAGCCAGATGACGAAATGTTTTATGAGAATCCCTAAAGATCTTATGTGGATATTTATGACGTATTTGGTTCATCACTGATATTTGAGATACCAGCGATGACACACAGGGTAGACGTCGATAGTTCGACTCGAACCTATCACTATGAATGATTTGAGGAGCAATAAAGGCACAAGCCGAGACATTTGAGGTAAATGCCAAATGTTGGACTTAGACGCGGTACAAACAACTCGATGCTACTGATACGAGCGAGACCCAAATAGTGACATATAGGGTATATGTCTCAGAATCGTACATAAGGCCATTCGAAGTTTGGGGCGCATGGACAATGGTAGCAATGATGTAGGGGGAGCGTGTCGAGGATTCGACAACATAAACAAACCGCTGTTTGAGGCGCACTCAATACATGAGTGATGACTTATGGGGCGTACGTCAAAAGTTTGACAGGAGCCTCACGACATGAACAACTCAGTGTGTCAAGGTGTGAGCGGGACGCCCGAGACGGCCTATAGGGTACGTGCCTAATGGTATGAGTGGGACTCGACGACATGAATCACTCTATATAACAGGTATGTGCCAAAAGTTTGACTCGAACTTGACGATACAAATGACTCGACATTGGAGATGTAAGCGAGATGCACATGATGACATATATGATACTTGCCCTAGGTTTGACTTGAACTCGATGACATGAGTGACTCGACATTTGACATGCGAATGGGATGTACCCAACCGCATATGGGGGTATGTGCCACAAACTCAACCCTGACTGGATGGTATAAATGACTCAGCCTTTGATATGTGAGCAAGGTGCGAGGGATGACATACGGAACGCGCGTCAAAGGTCGGTCTAGAATTTGATAGCCTAATGACATATTCGTGGACTACAAATATTGTCGATGACAAAGCGCAAACGGTGACATACGGGATGTGCACCGAAAGCTGATACGCGCTCGAAGCACCAGCGTCACATGTTTGGAATACTGACATGTTACGATATATGGTCACACACCTGGTGTGTCTCATATCGATTTGGACGTTTTGAAGATGTGATGGGGTGTCTCAAGAACGCTAAGGATGTGCGGGTTACCTTAGTACAATGACGTGTCGATATACAAGGTACGACCGAGGGTACCAATGGGGCGTGACGATGACCTACTCACTAAGAGGTGAGTACAACGATGCATTTTGACACATGGATTTATTAGGTGTGACGCGGCGACCTAGGAGGTGCTAATTAAAGTGCGGATATAATGCGATGACTATGTGCGTCGGAGGGTTAATGTGAGCCTGGGGTTCGGACAGTGGGACGATATAAATACAAGGGGGCACCATGACGACCGATATGGCACGCCCAAAGGTACAGATGGGAGGTGAGGACAATATACGAGTTAAGGGTTCGGTTCGGAGCTCCGAGTATTGCCCATAACTCTGACATACAAAGATGCCATGTACCACCGGGGACGTATGGGGTACCTCCCCAGGTACGAATGACGATGGTAAGCGAGATTCGTGTGAAACAGTCGACTTGACCCTAAGGTACTGATCGTACAACAACGTAACTTTGGAGTATAGGTGCACGGCGCACCGACATACGTGGCATGTCTTAGCGTACGAATTGTTGGGGTTTAGTGTCCTATAGACAATTGTTCTAGGATACAAACTTAATGTAAATAAATTGTTCTTTATATTATTTTTTTTAATGAGATATATGTTTTATAACTACATAAAGGCAATCCCTTTTAAGCACTAAATAAAGTCTAATAAAAGGAAATCCGTAAGTTTGTTTTAAAGTGATTATAAAGTGTTCATACAAGCATGAAGTGAGACAAAACTTTATAATAAACTAATAAACTTAAAACCACCCCAAGTCAAGTGATATGTTTAGGATTAATATATCACTGTTGAGACTTGCATGTAACAATGTCTTCTGTCCGATAGAAAGCTGATCTCACAAGCTTCATATATACAGATATCTGGACAGTTACATGGATCCGATGAAAAGTAGTTCATTAGGATTGGGGACCCGACTTGAGATAACAGGATGGGTAGATTCATCCTTGTCACTTGTTCATCTTATTGGTATTAATAGGTGTAAATAATCCTCAGACTCAAAGGAATATTAATTGGTATTCTGGATTACGGAATGTGACGCTTTGACTCTGGTGTAACACGATCCTTAACAGAGATGACTCTGGGGTGTGAACAGCAGACGTTGGGTATCATAGGAAGTGATTGTGGGATCGTTATATATTGGATTGAGCATTTATCACTCCCGATAAATGGGAGATATGTCCATGGATCGCTTGTGGAAGACTCGACTCTAAATCCTTGCAAGGTGATAGCTTTAGACTTGAAATACAGATTTCACTTAACCTATCTATTTTGAGTTGACTCGGCTTGTACAAGTAAAACGAACGTCTCGCTATATGTGACTTGACATTACCCATAGTCATAAGATTCAGTTCAAGGACGTAGTTGATAAAGGATCGAATTATACTGTAACTAATACTGAAAGGTCAATGACAGAATCAACCTGTCTTCTTATAGCTCTAGGGGAATGATTACGGACTTGCTAATCACATACTCTGTACATCATTCCGTTATGCAAAGATTAAATATAAATCTTTGAAAGTTAATTTTAATAGTTGCATACGGCTAGAAGCAATAAGAACCTAATGGGTCACACATAAGACTTGGAACCCAAAAGAGAGACAGATGTTAATTAATTGATGGAAGCCCAACTGAGCCCAGTAAGGCCCAGTAATAGAGGGGGTCGAAATTTATGTATGTAAATACATAAATAATTATTTTGATTTTATCTATTCTAAATAGATTAGGATTATGAATTAAATTAATTAAAGGATAAATGAGTTAGGAGTTTTAATTAGATTAAATTACTCCTATTATTATCCAATAAGGTTATTATTATTATCCTTTATATATTAGATATACTAATGGATAATAATCATGAATCCTATTCCGAATAGAATTCTTATTTCAATAACCTAATTCTATCTAACTAGGGATTAGATACAAGAGAGAGTATAAATACCCCTATAGGGATTTTCGAAATTCACCCCCTAAGAACAAGCTAGAGAATTTCGAATTCCACCCTAGCAACAAGAGAGAGAATTTCGACCCCTAGCTCGAGGACGAGATTTTCCACCGCTTCCTACAGATTCAATTGATTTCATCTTTCTTTCTTTATCCTTGATCTTGTGTTGATTAATTAGATGCAATCTACTTTGGTTGCTATTCAACGGTTGATTCTAACTTGATCTTATATTTGTTTTGTTCTGTGCTCGGGAACTCGAAGTAAGAGTTGTGGGCACTTCGTTTACAACGGTAGATAGAACATCAAAATGTATTTCTTCTTATCCCTCTTTATATGAAATAACGGTTAACGGATCTTATGGTTTATGGAAATAGGTTAAAATTTTTATATTTCCGCTGCTATACATTAGCCTATTTTTCCAACATTGGTATCAGAGCCATCGTTAAATCCATTATTTCATATATGAAAATTTAGAAGTTTTTCAATAGGATTGAATAAATATTTATGGTTAGGTTAATTAACAAATAGTTTTTGATTAATTAATCCTAAAGATAAATAAGTTTTAATTACTTGTTAATTAAAACAGATTATGCATATGTTCCTAATTATTTTGGTTGATAATCATTATAACAAAATCTATTGGTTTTATAGTTAGATTGATAAAATCAGTTTTATTAATTCTAAAGATAAAACGAAAATCTATAGTAGGTTTTCCTATTTTCTGAAAATCGTTTTAAAACCATTTTAGAACTTATATATATATATTTAAAAAATATTATTAAAAAAAATTAAATACGACAGCAGCTCGGGTCGCGCCTGACGGCGCGATCGGCCGCTGTCGCGCGGCTGCTGCCTCGCGGCAACAGCCGCTGCCGCAAGGCAGCGGTGATTCAGCCGCCCTAGGGCTGCTGCCAATCGGCAACAGCCCAACCTCGGACCCGGCCCGAGACCCACTTGAATTTTAAATTGTTTAAAATCAGTTTTCTATATAATTAAATATATATGTTTCAGAAATTTATAGTTTTCTATTTTGGTTATCGAATAAAAATTTATTTAAAAGTTTGTTTTACCCTTTTGTAAATCAAAAGTATTAAATGAATTAAAATCAAAATAATTGGGACGTGCATAATTAAAGTTTGGTATAGTTGTATTAATATAGAAGATACGACACTATTAGAAGTAAAATTGGATGAAAGATTAATATAGTGTTGTAAGCTCCTTCTCTTTCTACGTTTTTACACATTTTCCCCATGGATATATTTGAATGTTATCCAACTTAATTATCATCAATCCTCCATTAATTATCATTAACCATGCATTAATCATCATTAATGTGTATTAATTGTCATTAATTCTTCCTCTAGAGGGAATAACGGTTTGCCATTATTTGTATTTAATTATCATTATTCCTCCTTCTAGAAGGAATAAATCCGGATGTTATCGAGTAATAAAAACTATTTTCAAATTGCTTAGATACAAGAATAAATGCAACGTCGAATTAAATACATAAATACATTTATGTATGTCATTAATGTGGCGTTACAAATAAATGCATGAAAATTTTAGATTTCATTTTGGATAACGTTTAATGGATTTTTATGTTTTTTTACTCTATTTTGACTTATTCTCCTTGTTTAATTAATGTTATATAATAATTATTTTTTATTAAATACTTCAATACAAGTGTTTTATGAAACTCATAGTTTTCTCCCCTTCTCTAATTATAACTTCATTACTTATAAGTATAATATTATGTTTATTTTCATGAATTCTAATTTCCAAAACACCAAATGTTCAAAATTAATTCCTTGAACTCTAATTAAATTTTTTTTAAAAAAGAAATATACACAAATTAAAATATACTATAAATTTCTTCATATTTAGTAGTTTATTAATTGATTCATTGATATCTGTAATATTAATATTTTGATAATCCAAGGATCTCATAATTAATGCTTTGAATCTCAAAAGTCTTAATGTTTTGATAACAGAAAAATGGCTAACATTAATTGGGACTTAAAAAAACACTTTCTAGATTTTTTTTCGAGTAGCTTTAAAAATCATATACGGTAAACAAAATTTTAAGTTTGTCTTTACATGTTAGGGTTTTTTACATGAAAGTCATATTTTATAAATAAATTACTATTAAATCATACTCTCTTCATTCCCTTAGAGCAACTCTAGTGGTGGCAATTAAGACCGATTTGTAATTTGGAGAGAGTAAGAGCATCTTCAATAGATGGTGCTTGAAAGAGTGTTTGGTGATACGACAATTGTTTTGACAACTTTCAAATGGTGTCATCTATTAGAGTAAAGGTGATTGTTTAGCAATATTGCCACTTTTTAACAATCTTGTTTTAAAGTTGCCAAACTTTTTTTAATATATAAAAAGTGATTTCCTGGATTATTATTAGTGCACATTTTTTGAGAAGTGTCGCCTTTTACTATTGGTTGACAATATTTATAATTAAAATAAATCATATAAAAAGTAATGATTTGTGGAGTCATTATGTCAACTTTTAAAGTTGCTTATTATTGGAGCATTTTTAAATAAAAATTATCAAAAACGATGTGGATGATTAAGTTAATAAAATATTCGCTCAGTTCCAATATACTTATCGTTTTAAAGGTGGGCACAAGAATTAAGATTTCATTGAATGCTTGTCTAAAATTATTTTTTTATCCTTATTAGTTGGACATAAGTGTCTGTCATTATATTTACCCAAAGATTGATATGCTGCAGTTTTAAAGGCAACTATTGAACCCTTTCCATCCCTAACTAATAAAATTCATAGAATTATAGGAGCTCGTTCGTTTGGACGAAATGATAAAAGAATATCCGAAAATACATCTACAGAAGTTTCCTATCGGAATCCAGAAACAAGCTATATAATTGATCGAGATACACAATGAGGATCGTATCTAGACGATTTTGCACTTCTCGACAAATATAATCTCTTTCGTCATACAAAATAATCATTAACAAAGAAGAAAATATCACATTTATGGCAACTAATGCAATTGTTTATGTTTATTAATCCTCAAAATGGGGTCTTGGGCATTGAAGAGTCTCCTTGGAACATGTTGGAAGGTGAATTAATAGAAAATTGTGTAATTTAATTAATGAACCACTTACATAAAAGTAAATTTAAATAGAGGTATATTTCGTAAAAATTAATTTATTTGTATAGATTAAATCAAAATGATATTATTATGGAACAAAAAAAAAATTCTCTAGAAAAACATCTATTATGGAACGGAGGAAGTTATATTTTAGTATGATTTGTTAAGTTTTGGCACTCTAAAACAATCTCTATTGAAGATGTTCTAACTAACCACTAGAGTGAGCATTGAGAGATCCCTAAAAGCAATAGACTCGCCTGACTGGTCGAGTCTCCAGACAAATTTGGAAAAAAATTAAGTTGCCACAAATTAAAGAAGAGAAAGGACTTCCATAAAAAAAAAAGTTAATGCACTTAACGTTTTGTATCAGGAGCAATTTTACCCTTAACGTTTAAAAGAATAAATAATTTTAATTTTAATTGCCTCTATTTTCTATTCCCACCATTTCATCTTCCCTGAGAAATTTTATAATTTTAATTGAAAGAATAAATGAAGTGGTTATTAATTCATTAGAAAAAAGATAATAAATTATAAAAGAATAAATAAACTTGAGTTTCTCACCATCCCATTTCATCTTCCGTCAAGAAAAAAATCTCATTCCCTCCATAATATTCCCCACCATTTCACCTTCCTTTTAAGATTTTTTTCTTTCAATTTCTCGATTTTTTTTTCTTTCAATTTATGTCCTCACTTCCTTTCCACCAACAAAAATAATAATCAAATTGGCCTTTGAAATTTAAGGCCTGAACACCCTCTCCACTTCCTTCTCGCCATTTCATCTGTCCAATTTAACAATCATTTCTCATCTCAATCAAATAAAAAAAAAAGATTTTCAACTCATAAAATAAAAGAAAAATCATAATTAACAACTCATAAAAAATAATGTCTATAAAAGTGGCCCAAAAAATTAGTAGTTTAGTTGAGTAATCTAATATTTGATTAAAAAGATAGAATTCAAATCTTTATTACATGTATCAGCTTTGTTTCTTTTTGTCGATGCACCGTTCAACACAATAGCATCACTTAAAATAAAAGAAATCACGCCTTACAATTATACCATCTTTTTTTTGTTCGATCTTTCCGAATGCTAAAACCGTGTCGGCGTGCATAATTTTGGTAAAATACCCATGCTTCTTCTTCACTTAAAAATGTTTGACCCACAAATGGTTGTAACCGTAGGCTTGCTTGATCATGATTTTCTTCTACATTATCTTCTTCCATGAACGCAACTATTTCTTCATTAGATGGGAGGACATTCAAATCAAACATTTTGCTCTCAACTTAAAGAAGTGGAAATGAAATGGCAGAAATGAAGTAGAGGGAATGAGATATTAAGCCTTATAATTGAAAGTGTAATCTGATTATTATTATTTTTTTGGGGAAAAGGAAGTGGGGGGAAAAAGTTGAAAAAATTATACCATTTCTAAGGGAAGATAAAATGGTGGGTAGAAAATAGAGGGAATGATATGTTATGATGGGAATAAAATGGAGTAATTAATGTTCATTTAATAAAAAAAAAGATTAATGATTAATTAGTAAAAAAATGATTAATGATCAATTAGTAAAAAAAATGGTTAATGATCAATAATGACATCCTTTTATTTATTCTTTCAATGTAGCAATTAATGACAATTATTTTTCTTATATAGTGCCTCTGGGGGTGCTCGTTAGCTTTTGCCTTTATAAATTGAGACTATAATTATTACGTTAGGTTACTATATGTTAAGGAATGCAAGTTCAATGATTGTTATAAATAAATGAAAGCTTAACGAATTATAAAACCTATGGATTTACAAATTGAGCTAAAAAAACTCAAGGATTTATTATTTGAAAATAAAATTATTAAGTTACGTTACGGTACGTTAGAGATTGTAAGCTCAATGATTGTTTATAAATAAATGAAAGCTTAAATAATTACAAAGCCTATATATTTACAAATTGAGCTACAAAAACTAAGGATTTATTAGAATGAATTTGACAATTGTGGCAGACTTCTACGAGTTTCAGGGCATCTTGTTTTGCATTTGGCCAGAAATATCCCAGCAGTCTAGCTTTCTTAAAGAGTGTAGCAGATGCCACGTGAGCCTCACATATGCCCTCATGTAGCTCTTGCAATATACATTTCAGCCAAGGCTGGCTAAACGGTTTTCGGTACATCTACTTATTCATAAAAGCATAATGTTCTGCTTTTTTTTTACTAATCTTCCTGGTTTATAGTGTATGAGATTGAATTGGTTGAAATTTTAAATCCATAGGTTTTATAATTATTATTTTTTATGATTATTATTTTTCTTTTGTTATATCAGGGCACACATGGTTAAATTATTTTGAACACATATTTTTTGAAGGAAAAAGTACAAAAGTAAACCTTGTGGTTACATCTGTTTTCGATTGCAGCCTTGTGGTTTAAAAATTTACAAAATGGTATCTTGAGGTTCATTCCGTTAGCAAACACATACCAAATTGACTAATGGTGTTAAAAGTCAAAAGAAAAAGAGTTAATTTGGTCCTTATATTTATTTATTTTATAAATTAACCCCATTTGTTATCTAATTATCACAAACAAACCCGAAAATTAAAAATAAAAATCAAATACACATTCTTCTCAATCTTTCTCTAATTTCTTATTTTTTTCTTCTTTATCCCTCTTCTCTGTCTCTAAAAATATAAAATCAAAAACATTAAAATTAATTTACCCCCTTAGCTATTATCACAGCTCCTAAAATATTCTAACTTTCAATTAATTTACTCTCCAAACCAATCTGATTATGTATCTTCTTCATCGCCATATTCCTTCTTCTTCCGTTTTACTAGTCACAGTCACAGTCTGATGATCCGTGAAACCAAACCGGACCGAATCATAAACACGGGCCCAACCTATACTTAGGCCCATGGTTCAAGATCAAACGGGTTCCGAATAAAGGAAGCGGGTAAAACGAGTAACCGCCCCGAAATCCTAAACGGAGCATTAAACCTCCCACTCAAAACAAACGAGACCACGTTTGTAGCCACGTAAGGGACGTGGCCTAGAAAGAGTAACCGCCCCCGACGGTTACCTAGGAACACTTATAAAAAGGACATAGAAGCAAATGGGGAGGTACGTACACATCTTTTCCCCACAATACCAATATCAATTTACCAACCTTCCCATAAAACTGACTTGATCGTCGGAGGGTTTTCCCGGAGATCCTGTCTCCGGTTCTGTTTTACAGGTAACCGCGACGAAGATCATCAAATCGAATCTAGCAAGTTATCATTGGTGCGGTGAGCGTGGACCTTTTTTACCAACATTTGGTTAAAGGTACCCTAAGAACATGTCAGAACCATCACGAACGGCCGGAGTTACAACCAGATCAGCTAGTACGAACTCAAGAGGTCCACGGCAGCCTGCGAGTACACAGCCTGTGGTACCCAGCTCGTCGAATCCTTCAGGGCAGTTGAGTCCCTTATTGGAGGTCCAAGTGCAAACTGAGATGGAGATGTCTAATAGCGATTTTGTACAAATGGCAGGACAGGTCTTGGCTTCGAATATGAGCCAAGCGGCTGGGGATCGAATGATTAGTTTGTTAACTGCAATCGCTGAACACAATACCGCCGTAACGGCTGCCCCTCAAGAACCTTTTGTCATCTCCACACAACAACCAACTATTCCTGCCATATCTACGCTTCCACAGCCATCTCGAGAGCCAAATCGGATGAGTCAGAGTAGTCGCATGACACCACATAGCCATCCAGACCACTACTCACACCAAGATCCTATTATGACGATCCATCCGACCTGGCAGTCATCCCAACCAATGCCAGGAATGCAAGGAATTCTTCCGCTATGACAAACGGAACCCTTTGACCACGGACATTCAGGGTTGATGACGTCTGGAGGGAATATGTCTGGGCGGGAGCATACTTGGAACTTTGATCCTATAACTGGACAGCGGTTAGCCCCACGGCGAGAACAAGTGACGACACAGTATGGCGGGTGGACGTCACCCAGAATTCATCAGCAACGGATGGAAGAAGTTCGGCGGGAACCCAATACTGAATTGGAAGATCAACTGCGAAGCATGATGGAGCGGATGGGATACACACCTAGGGCAAGAGCAGCGGTGCAGAGTGATTCGCCTTTTGCCCCATCATTGCGAGAATTTATTCCAGATCACAGAATAAAAGCACCGGTGATACCTAAATATTATGGGGATCCAAATTCTGACCCTGAGGCGCATGTCAGAAACTATAGAGAGTTGATGGATGTTGCAGGAGCAAGCGAAAGCATAATTTGTCGATTGTTCTCGACCACTTTGGGAGGAGCAGCATCCGATTGGTTTCGGTCCCTACCAACTGAATCTATTCACAACTGGAATCAATACAGTCGTGATTTTTGTGCAAAGTTCGTGGGCTGTAAGGCAACAGATGTGACGGATAGGCAGCTGAAGGAGATCAAACAGAGAAACTATAATTCCCTAAGGGAATTTGTAGTCGCATTCAATGATATTCTGGTGCGGTTACAGAATCCAGATATCATGAGCATTCGCAACATCATGGCGGATGGAACCACAGATTGGAGCATGCGGGAGGAAATCATCCGCAATAAACCACGCACAGTGGCTGAACTCATGAAGATAGCAAAAGAATTTATGGAAGTGGACGATGTTAACAGGGAGCATAGAGCTCAAACCCGACGAGAAAGAGATGCGGCTAGATCCACCTCGGACAATCGCCGCCATCAAGGCCAAGCATATTCTAAGGGTAATCTGGTTCGAAAAAGCGATCGTTCCTTTAAAGGGGGGGATATCAAACACCATTGAACACGACTCGTCATGAGGTGTTACTTTGGATTGAGAAAAACCCTCTGAAAAAGGATGTGCAGTTTCCTGAGGCGAAAGGTCGAACCAATTTGGGGCGATATCCTAACAAATATTGCAGGTTCCACAGATTGAACGGCCATGACACGAACGATTGCTATGAATTGAAGAAGTAGATTGAAAAGCTGATTGAGAGGGGCAAACTGAGTCAATTCATTAGAAAAGAAACGATTGATGAGAAAGCAACGCTCCCGCATGAGGTAGAAGCAAGGCCAGAAAAAAAGCAGAAAAAAGGGGTGATTAACGTGATAGCAGGCGGGATCTATGAGCCTCCAACAAAAAGGGCTCGCCGTGAACAGCGAAAAAGCAACACGCGTAGGGGGGATGCCCTCAATTACTCATTTGTGCGAATCACGGAGCCGCATGCGGATGCTTTGGTGATTACGATGGCCATTGAAGGATGGGACGTTAAGCGGGTCCTTATTGATACATGCAGTTCTTGCAATGTCATTACTCGAACTGCATTCAACAAGTTAGGAATTAACGACGAGCGAGTGGAACATACGTTCATGGATGTAACTGGTTTTGGAGGTCAATCATCTCAAACAAGTGGACAGGTGGTGTTGGAGACAGAAATGGGCGACAAGAATCTAAAATGGCGAGGTGATCTAGAATTTGCAATTGTTGATCTCCCATTGGCCTACAACATAATTCTGGGGCGTCCGTTCCTGTTGGAAATGGAGTCGCTCATCTCAATGAAGCATTTGACATTGCTTTTGCCAACACACCAAGGGCGAGTCATTGTTGAAGGGGATCAACTTATATCTCAACAAGCTTATACATTGTCACTTGAACCGAAGCCAGATGGAGAGGATAAGGTTGATGAGAAGTTGCCGGCTGAAGCGTTAGGAGAAACAGAACTATTCGCCATCTCAAATGATAAGAACGTGCGGATAGCGACAGGACTTCCAGAGGAAACGAAGAAAGCCATTACCGAGGTGTTGATCCAATGCGAGTCGGCATTCGCCGCTCCGAATGAAGTGCTGAAGGGGATAAGTCCAGATATAGCAACCCATCGTTTGAATATGGACAAAGGTGCAACCCCAGTGCGACAGAAAAAGAGAGGACATGCTCCAGAACGGCAGAAGGCGATTGAAAAAGCAGTGGCGGATTTGCTAGAATCAGATGCAATTCGATAAGTCACCTATCCGGAGTGGCTAGCCAATGTGGTGCTAGTTAAAAAGCCAAATGGAACGTACAGAATGTGCGTCGACTTCAAAGATCTGAATAAAGCTTGTCCGAAGGATATGTATCCGCTACCTAACATTGATATATTGGTAGATGGGACTGCGGGATTTGAAGCTTTATCGTTCACCGACGTGAAATCCAGTTACCACCAGATACCAATGGAGAAGGCGGATGAGATCAAGACGTCGTTCATAACTCATCAGGCGACTTATTGCTTCAAGGTGATGCCCTTTGGATTGAAAAATACGGGAGCAACATATCAACGGATGATGAACAAGATATTTTCAGACAAATCAGGCGAGAACTTCTCGATTTATGTAGATGACATGATCATTAAAAGCAAGAAGATGCAAGACCACCCGCAGGATATTAAAGAAATCCTGGAAGTACTGATCAAATATGGCCTCAAATTGAACCCGGAGAAATGCACGTTTGGAGCAAGAGCAGGAAAGTTCCTGGGTTTCATTGTTAGCGGCAAAGGAGTTGAGGCGAATCCTGAGAAGGTTAAAGCAGTGATGGAGATGAAGACACCGAGGAACATAAGAGAAGTACAGAGACTGAACGGGCGGTTGGTGGCATTAGGGCGATTCATATCATGCTCAGCTAGGAGATGTCTACCTTTCTACAATGCCATCAAAAAATCTAAGTCCTTTGAATGGACGCCGGATTGTCAAGAAGCATTTGAGGGGATAAAACGATTACTATGCTATCCGCCCTTAATGAGCAGGCCAGAGGATGGAGAAGATTTATTTCTTTACGTATCCGTCACCAGTATGGCGATATGCACGGTGATGGTGCGGGAAGAAGAGGGGCAACAATATCCAGTGTACTATGTGAGCAAAGTCTTGAAAGACGCAGAACTTCGGTATTCAAGGTTAGACAAAATGGCCCTCGCGGTGATAACCACGGCGGCTAGGTTAAAGCCATACTTTCAGGCGCATACTATCATTGTGAGAACTGGAATTCCAATGCGAAAGGTACTACAGAAACCTGACGCATCCGGCCGATTAATGGAGTGGTCAATTCGATTGGGAGAGTTCGATATTCGCTACAAAGGAAGACCAGCTCTAAAAAGTCAAGTACTTGCCGATTTCGTGAATGAGTTCACGTGGGATGAAGACGAATGTCCAAAAGCACAAAAGGAAGAATGGAGTATGTTCACAGATGGGGCATTGTCCACAGATGGAGCTGGACTGGGAGTCGTCATTAAAGAACCGGATGTTATTCGCCTGTACTATGCGGCAAAGTTAACATTCGAAACTACCAATAATGCCGCGGAGTATGAAGCAATGATATGCGGATTGAACTTGCTTAATGAACTTACGCCAGAAAGAGTGGTCATCTACAGCGATTCTAAACTCATGATAAATCAGATCACAAAAAATTATCTGGTGAAACAGGAGGATCTGGTCAAGTACCATGAGGTGGTCGGCAGACTGACGCGGGAGTTAACAAACAAGGGAGTCGTTTGGGAAATGGTGCATGTTCCGAGAGGCCAGAACACAAAGGTTGACGAGTTGGCAAAAGCAGCGGCGAGTAGAGAACCATGTAGTCAAAAAGCATGCAATTTGGAAATAAGGTCAGCACCAGCATTCAAAGTCGATCAGATTATAGTCATCGAAGAGCTGGAAGATGATGAAGATTGGCGGATGCCCATCCGCCAATATCTGGAACATGGAGATTTGCCGGTTGATAAAAGCTTAGCCAGAAAACTAATTGGGCAGTCAGCGAGATACTCAATTCGAGATGGAACTTTATACCGGAAATCATATACATGTCCATGGTTGAAATGTATTAGCCGCAATGAAGGAGACTATGTACTGCGAGAACTCCATGAAGGAATTTGTGGCGCACATGAAGCATCCGCGGCGTTGGCAAGAAAAGTCAAGTTGATGGGATATTATTGGCCAAAGGTGGTGGAGGATTCCCAGAAGATGGTAGCGGAATGTCACAGCTGTCAAATCCATGCGAATGAAAAGCATGTTCCCGGAGCCGAACAAGTCACTATAATGACGGCGTGGCCATTCGCAACATGGAGGATCGATATAGTGGGCCCGTTCCCAGAAACGACAAAGAAAAGGAAGTACTTGATAGTCGCAGTCGACCACTTCAGCAAATGGGTAGAAGCGGAGGCAGTAACCGCTCAAACACCTGAGCGAATGATCGAGTTCTTACGAGAGAACATTATCATGCGGTTTGGAATCCCACAAACGCTTATAACTGATAATGGCACCCAGTTCAACTGTGTAAAATTCAAAGCATATTGCGAAAGCATGGGGATCAAAAATCATTTTTCTTCTGTAAATCATCCCCAATCGAATGGTATGACAGAGGTTACCAACATGGCCATGATTCAGGGAATCAAGAAGCGGCTAGGCGATAAAAAAACATGTTGGGCGGATGAGATACCTCATATGCTATGGGCATACAGAACTTCTGTAAAGGCAGCAACAGGCGAAACACCTTTCTCGCTGGTTTATGGAGCCGAAGCAGTCCTGCCTGTTGAAATCAAGTCGCCTACAGATCGGATAATTTATTATTGTGACACGCAAAATCCTATCAACATTAGAGATGCATTGGATTCTGTAGAAGAACGAAGAGAAAAAGCTTACATGCAAATGGCAGTGTACCGCAATAGAATCAAGAAGTATCATGACAGAAGGGTGCGAAAGGTGATAATCAACGAGAGCGACTTGGTCTTGAAAAAAGCGGATAAAATACAATCCAAAGAAGGCAAAGGCAAATTAGGCGTCAACTGGCTCGGGCCTTACAGGGTATCCAAGAAGCTGGGACCATCGACTTTTGAAATAGAAGAAATGAGCGGAAAAAAGCTCCCGCGCACCTGGAATCTAGAGAATCTACGCCTATATAAGTAGGCCGAGTAGTTCAGGGAAATGACGAGTACTCTTTTTCCTTTTATGAGTTTTTCCCACTGGGTTTTCTGATAAAAGGTTTTAATGAGGCTTTGATCCCGCACAGTTTGTATACCCATGTAATAAGAAGTCTTTTTTCTTTATTAATAAAGATATTCAATTGTTGCATCATTCGCAAAACCTTATGTTTAATCTTAAACACACATAAATGTGTTGCCTATTAAAGAAAGGCGGATGCATGATTACGCATCATTCGCAAAACCTTATGATTAACCTTATGATTATTTTTGAAAGAAAAATTATAAGGCATAAAATTAAGCGAATAAACGAGTACTCAAAAAATTGCGAAAAGGGTCTGGCCACCCTAATGAAAACAAAACTAACTACGAAAAATTACAAGTATGAAGTCGGCAAGAGGCAAGGGTCACATACGAAAATAACCGGCATTAAAGCGACGAAGGATAAAACAACAATTGCACATATATGAAAAGCGGCGGCAAGGTCGCTCGGTTGATATATATACTGGCAGTTTGTTACATACAACAGTTCGGATATAAATAAAATTATATTACAGTTTCTTCTCCTTCGCCTCTATTGCCCCCTTCGCCTTCAACGGCTCCTTCATCTTCTCCTGTGGGATGATCTGCTTCAAGCGAATCCCCAACAATCAAATCAGTAACCGCATCAGAGCGAGAAACATCTCGTTCAACGTGAGAAACATCTTGTGGTGCCCCTCCTTCTACGTTCTGATTTGGGATCTCACAGCTAATTGGAGAATCATGAAAACTCTGCCAATCCAGGAGAAGTACCTCATCCATATCAGCATCCTCGGCCTCCAACTTGTCCCATTTCTCAGCTAAATCCTTTTCAGGAATGGGAACCTTGGGGCGATTAAGTACATGATCTGGATGTCCATGCTCATAAGCCGCATGAATCCGCTCTCCATACCAATAGATGCGAGCACCATCTTCAGCTGTGATCTCCTCGGCCCTCCTCTTTTGCATCTCCAAGGCTTCCTTGGATGAATTCAGATCATCAATGACTTTCTGAAGCTCATCGGACTTAGCTTGGAGGGATTTGAGAGCTTCCTCCTTCTCGCTCATAGCCTTCTGACAAGCACCTTCAAGGACCTTTACTTTGCCTTGGACATCATAAAAAAGCGACTTCTGAGTCGCCAATTCAGTACCAAGGCTTTCCAACTCTCTAGCTCGTTCAGCATCCCTGTAGAGAGCACCCTCCGTGAAATTGATAATCTGCATATAAGACGATACGCGAATAAAAAGAGCGAATAGAGACATGCGTTTGAAGGATAGAACATAAGTGGAAAGCAATATACCTCTATAGCTCGCTTCTCAATCCCCTCCATAGCAGTCGGAAGCGGCACCTGTTCGCGCACACGAGAAGCGGAGGGAAGTCGCCCAAGGATATTGCATATGGAAGAAACAATGTCCCTACAGGAAAAGCTCACGGCTTTACCAAAGGTTCTGGTCCACCATCCGCTGATATCAGGAATCGGCTACGGATACACAAGGAGAAGGGTCAGGAGAACAGCGAAAACTGACAAGAGAAAATAAATAACGCAAGAAGAGCGAATAAATTATGATACCTCATGAAATGGGGGACCGCCCTTGGCTTTGGATGGAGTGGACGTAGATGTACCACCAACAGTCAAGGATACGGAGGTATTCTTCTTCCTAGGGCGAGAAGACTCCACATCCACATTACTCTTCCGCTTCCTATTTAAGGGAAGCTCCTCAGAAACAGAAGCGGGGCCCTGTGAAACGGAAGCAATTAGGGGGGGAAGCCGCCTCAACAGAAGGAGTCGCCCCCACAGGAGAATTCGCCCCTGCAACAGAAGTTGTTCCCGCCATCCGCTTCTTCCTTCTCGCCAGGGCTTTCGCTTCCCGATCTGCAGCGAGTTGAGATAAAGGATCACCCCTGCAAAGGGTTAAAAGAAATCATCAACTTGGAAATAAGTTAATAGTACCTTGTACAAAAACGCGATAAGGGATATAGACAACACGATCTCCCTCGCGGTAGGCAATCGCTACTCGGCTTCTTAGCATATGGAATGCCCGATCATATGTCCATACAAAAGGAGGAGTGCTCTTCAAGAACTTTATAATATCGGATTCCTCCTTGCTGGGGTAACCAAAGTTCAAACTCTTTACATTGGGTCGGCTCCAGCAGTGAAGAAAGTTTGGATTCCCTTCATGGAACTTAATGAAGAAACAGGACTTATCCCACCCGCGGATTTTGTTCGACTTCTCATCAAAGCCGTAGTAACCGCTCTGTCGGATGAAAGTAAAGTACTCCCCCGAACTCTTGAAATGATGAAGCTTAGAGAAAATCTTGAGCGAGAGGGGAACCTCCAGATAATCCGCCAAAAATTTATCCAAGGTTAAGTCGGCCCATCCGTTGGGATGCAGTTGTCCGGGTGCGATTCCATAACCACCAAGCATGGAAGCAATCTCATCCACCAGCGGATACGTGAAATCGCAGATAATCTGGGTGACAAAAATGGTGAAATACCCCTTTGGGTAGTCGCCCGGCCCTCTATTCTCCCCGGGAATGATGGTTTCCAGACCTTGGAGCCAAGGATACTGCTCCCGCAAGTGATCAATCGTCTCGCGGCAAACTAGGCTTCCCAACCTGTCCCTTTTTGGTAATAAACGGGGAGTTGGGACAGGTGGTGGAATCAACTTCTTAGGGTCAAAACCTAAACCCTCATCAGTTGTATTCGCCAGATGGAGAAAATCTGCGGGATGGGAATCAGACCAAGGAGAGCTGGTTGAAACTTCATCAACCATCTCATCAACCTCATGAGACACCTCGCGAACGTAATTTTCGTCGAACGGTGCGAAATCGAGGTCAGGGTTCGACATATTAACGAAGAAAGACGAGCAGAAATAAGAAAAGGGTCGAACGAGTTACAAGTTGCGGAAAGGAACACTTACATGTGAAAGAGAATACAGAGAAGAACGAACGCTAAAGGGTTGATGCCGGAGAAGAAATGACGGAGAATGAAAGAACCACTTTCGAATTTTGAATATCCAGACGAAGACAAAGAGTCCCCTATAACATATGAAAAGACCCTAAAGGGCTCTTGCCAAACTAAGGGGGAGGCATGTGATGATCCGTGAAACCAAACCGGGCCGAATCATAAACACGGGTCCAACCTATACTTAGGCCCATGGTTCAAGATCAAACGGGCTCCGAATAAAGGAAGCGGGTAAAACGAGTAACCGCCCCGAAATCCTAAACGGAGCATTAAACCTCCCACTCAAAACAAACGAGACCACGTTTGTAGCCACGTAAGGGACGTGGCCTGGAAAGAGTAACCGCCCCCGGCGGTTACCTAGGAACACTTATAAAAAGGACATAGAAGCAAATGGGGAGGTACGTACACATCTTTTCCCCACAATACCAATATCAATTTACCAACCTTCCCATAAAACTGACTTGATCGTCGGAGAGTTTTTCCGGAGATCCTGTCTCCGGTTCTGTTTTGCAGGTAACCGCGGCGAAGATCATCAAATCGAATCTAGAAAGTTATCACAGTCCAATGCCCACCAATTTACAATGACTTTGAAGCATTTCGCCTTTTTTATTTTCTTTTCATGCTCTGGAGCACTGCGACTTATGAAATTGATAAGGTTTTATAGTGTATTATTGGGTTGGGTCAGTCTACGAAGTCTTCAATTCCTCAAAGCTTGACCAATTATAATCGTGGTTCAGTTCCTTGATAGAAAATTAATGAGAAATTCAACACCATTTTCTAGCTCCAAATTACAGTAATGAGAAATTCAACACCTAGAAGTTATCTCTAAAAACAGTTTATGTAGCTTACCTCATCGTGAAATTCACCAGTCGAGCATACGAATTAGACACTTTACCATCGAAGGTATTTGTTAAAGTTGGAAACTTCATATCATAGGGTAAAATCTTCCTTTGTCAGCGATAGAAGAACGAAAATGGCGAAAACAAATGTCGAAATTTCGAACATAATATAAGCAGCAGGGTTTGTGAGAGGAAAGATGGGTAGATAGAGATAGAATTGGGGTTAAAAAAGGTCTTGTATTTCTTATTTTGTATTTTTAGAGAGAGGAGAGAGAAAGATAAAAAAAATACGAAATTAGGGAGAGATGGAAAAGAAAGTGTATTTGATTTTTATTTTCAATTTTGAGGTTCGTTTGTGATAATTAGATAATGGGTTAATTTATAAAATAAATAAATATAAGGACCAAAATAACTCTTTTTCCTTTGACTTTTAACACTATTAGTCAATTTGGTATGTGTTTGCGAATGGAATGAACCTCAATGTACCATTTTGTAAATTTTTAAACCATAAGGCTGCAACCGAAAACAGTTGTAACCACAAGGTTTATTTTTGTACTTTTCCCTTTTTTTTAATACAACACATTTTCTTATCTATGAAGGTTTATACCATAACTTGAATATAACTTATTTTTAGGTGAAAATTTATAAATTAGGGCATAAAATCATACTTTATTTGTGAATTATAGAAAATAATGAGAGGTAATTTTCTTAATAAATTTATAAATTAATTTTTGTATTACTCACTTCATTCCTTTATATAAGTAATTCTTTTTTCTCCAAATATAAGTCATTCTAGTTAGACGCTTTTGAGGATTTTATACGAATTAAGAAATTTATTAATAGAACTAATAATGACTAAATTACCCTTTAATCAATTCTAATTCCCATTTATTGTTAAGTTAGCCGCTTTTTAATCTTTAGCCCACTAAGATTTTTAATCTTTCTCCCTTTCTCTTAGTGGTCCATGTTTAAATTGAAATACTCCATAAATACACTTTAACAAAAACAATTAAGAAAATTACTTGGAAACTAAAATTTACCATTAATTAGAGTTGGAAATAGAAAGATTCATTAAGAAAGTATACTTGAAAACTAAACCTTACATTTAATAAGGTAGTTGAACAACTAATATAGTAAAGGGCAAGGAAAAAATGGGTAAACTCACATTGATATTGTAAAAAATCTATTAATTTGGAAAATAAAAAGCACCCTAAAATGTCTAATATATGTAACGGAGGGAGTAATTGACTACCGAATATGAAGAAATTAATAGTATATTTTAATTTGTATATGTTTCTTTGTAAAAAAAAATTAATTAGAGTTCAAGGAATTAATTTTGGGCATTTGGTGTTTTGGAAATTAGGGTTCATGAAAATAAACATAATATTACACTCATAAGTAATGAAGTTATAATTAGAGAAGAAGGAGAAAACCATGAGTTCCATAAGACACTTGTATTTTTAAATATTTAATAAGAAATAATTAATGGATTACATTAATTAAACAAACAAAATAAAACAAAACAAAGTAAAAAACAAATAACATAGAAAAACATTAAACGTTCTCCAAAATGAAATCTAAATTTTTCTGCCTCTACTCACCCAACTGTTTATGTATATTTTTCAAAGTCTCATTTAATTCATTGACCTTTCTAATTTATTAATATTTTAGTAAAATTTCGTAATACTTTATGTGTGGATTTCTATTAGAATTTCTATTTAGAATTTTGAAAATATATATAAATATAAAATATAAGGAAGCAAAAAAGAATAGAGTCAAATTATTAAGAATAAGTCCTTTGAATGATGAGCAAATCTCTGTGTTTGCTCATATAAAATGGAGTCAACCCACCATTGTGTATTGGTACTTATCGGGTATAAAATAAATTTGCTTCTATTTTTGTTGACTCATTGCAGATGTAGTACATTTCATGAATTTATGATTTCATCATTGTCTCCACTCTTAAATACATATGGTATTCCTTTAAACACACTTTTAAATTCATTTTCTAATGGATGAGCATCATTATCTTCACTATCTTGGCTTGCCTTTCTCTTTTTTCCCAAAGACTCCCCTGTCACGTTTCCAAACTTCTCTCCATGCATAGTTATGAATGAGTATAACACTTTGATATTAGTATGTGATATGTTATGCAATGATAAGTGACTATTAATAGAGATTAAAACACCTTTTAAAATTCCCAATGATTTTAATTGTCACTATTTGGATTTCATGAATACATTGCATGCAAATTGGATTTGTATTCAGTTTCATTGTACCAACCCAATCGCATTTGTAGACATCTTCTTATAGGCATTCATGTTATATTTTAAATTTACCATGCATTTATCTTAACACCATATTAATGACATACTTAAATATGTTTATTTATTTAATTCAGGTTATCAAAAGACTTTTGAGATTAAGGACATTGAATTTGAATTATTATGAGACTTTTGGATTATCGAGGTATTAATTATACAAATACAAATGAATCTATTAAATGACATTCGAATTTGAAAACGATGGTTGTATTTTATTTTTATATATAAATACCACATACTCTCAAAGTGTGTTACTCAATTCTTCAACTATGAATATAGTAAACATTTCCAATTCAATTGATCCTTCTAATGAAGATGACAATTTCTCTTCCTACCTATTTAAGGATGATCTTCATGTTGTTATTTCTCCACTGAGAAAAATCAAGGAAGAAAAGTTTGAAAAAGAGGTGGTAGAGCCTTCATCAGGAAAAAAAACGCACAACAAAACAAGGAGGTCAATATAAGGAATATATCAAGAAAAGTCGTGCTTGGGATAAATGATAATGATGTTAATCTTTTGGGTGAATTTTTATACGATACTCCTTCATCAATACATGAAAATGGTGTTATTCCAGGATGTGTCAAGAAATGTATACGTCAACAAGCAAATATTGCCCCAGGTCCTCTGACTCGGTGTCTACAGTTGCCCCTATTTTCCTATTTTAACAGTGACGTGTGTTCTTTTTCGAAAAAAAACTTTTTCGCGAATGCGACACATGCAATGGAAAACATATTAAAGTAAAAGACACATATAGAGTGGGAGGAGCAATACCTGATCTCCACGTCGTAAGTTCCTTCCTCGTCTTCAGTCTCTTCATTGACCGTCTTCCCCTAGCTTTTTCTAGCGACCCTAGTTTCTAAATCAATCGCAGGTAAGATTGCTTTTTCTAGCGACCCTAGTCTCTACATCGACCGCAGGTAAAGTTGCTCTCTCTAGCGACCCTAGTCTCTACATCGACCGCAGGTAAAATTGCTCTTTCTAGCGACCCTAGTCTCTACATCGACCGCAGGTAAAGTTGCTCTTTATAGCGACCATAGTCTCTACATCGACTGCATGTAAAGTTGCTCTTTCTAGCGACCCTAGTCTCTACATCGACCGCAGGTAAAGTTGCTCTTTATAGCGGCCCTAGTCTCTACATCGACCGCATGTAAAGTTGCTCTTTCTAGCGACCCTAGCCTCTACATCGACCGTAGGTAAAATTGCTCTTTCTAGCGACCCTAGTCTCTACATCGACCGCAGGTAAAGTTGCTCTTTCTAGCGACCCTAGTCTCTACATCGACCACAGGTAAAATTGCTCTTTCTAGCGACCCTAGTCTCTACATCGACCGCAGGTAAATTTGCTCTTTCTAGCGACCCTAGTCTCTACATCAACCGCGGGTAATATTGCTCTTTCTAGCGACCCTAGTCTCTACATCGACCGCAGGTAACATTGCTCTTCCTAGCGACCCTAGTCTCTACATCGACCGCAGGTAAAATTGCTCTTTGTAGCGACCCTAGTCTCTACATCGGCCGCATGTAAAGTTGCTCTTTCTAGCGACCCTAGTCTCTACATCGACCACAGGTAAAGTTGCTCTTTCTAGCGACCCTAGTCTCTAAATCGACTGCAGGTAAAGTTGCTCTTTCTAGCGACCCTAGTCTCTAAATCGACCGCAGGTAATATTGCTCTTTCTAGCGACCCTAGTCTCTAAATCGACCGCAGGTGTGTAGTGATGCATATAGATGGGTGGATGTAGCCTAATCTATGGATGCGTGTAACCACCTATGTGTGTATGCAGGTGACTGTGCGTGTGTTTGAATGTATGTAAGCGTGGCCTATGTATTTTGCTTTATGCGGATGTATGGACATGTGTGTATGCAAACTATGTATGTGCGGATGAGCTGGTCGGATGGATTCCCTTTTCATAGGCTTGAGGGTTTTGGTAGTTTCAGATCGAGAAACGATGTTTCAGGCCATCCCCAGGGTGTGCAAGGATGAGGACGAGCATAAGTTTGATACCAAGGGTTGTAAGGATGGGGATTTGGTCTTGATGAGCTTGTGTCAAGGGGCTATCGCCTTTAACCAGAGATTGATGTATTCATTTTTTTCCTAATTTTTGCTTGAGCCGCCCTTTTCGGGTTTTCAACTCAACAGGATCTCTCTGATATTCTCTATCTCTCCTTTTGCATGAACCTCCCCTAGGGGTTTTCAATTCATCTTTTCTATATCTCCCATATTTTCTCTATCTCTCCTTTTGCTTGGATCGCCTCTTTTGAGGTTTTCAATCCAACTCTTTTTTTGTTCAGTTTTTTCTTCTTTTTTCCTTGATCGTAAATGATACCGGATAGCACAGGGGGTTCATATCTACGGGCCACTTCTATGCTGAGCATTTGATGATGAGTTCATGCCTGATGCCTTCGTTAATGGAGAAGCTTCCGGAGCGAGATGGATGGTGATCCGATCGCATGGTCATGCCCCCGATTGATGTTACCGTCTTGGTGTGGATGAGAAGTTGATGCGAGTGCATGCCCCTGCAAACTCGAGGTGAGATTTCATGTGCATTCAAGCTAGGGATACTGCCGCTGGGAGTAGTCGCTTCGGTTGAAGTTTGACTCTTGAGAGGACAATAGAGAAGCAGGGGAACCAAAATTCATGGAGCCTGAGAGAGAAGAATAGTCTCTTTTTGTTTAGTTTCTTTTTTTTTTAGATTTTGGATTGGTTTATGGGTGTTGAGGTGATTTCAGTTGAGATGGGGTGTCTATTGATGCGGGTGCTTTCATTGCAAATGCAACCGTCTAGCTTAAGTAAAACACTTGGCAAGCATGCATTGAATTGTTTACTGCTCAGTTTATTAACCACCGTCATCAAAGTATGCCCTTTCGGGTTATCACATTTCAGTTATTTTAACTCTCTCCTTTTACCCCCCGGAATTTTCAAATAAGCGCCCCGTGGGGTTTTCACTTATTGGGGTGTCCCTTATTGTTGCATAGGCCGTCCTTTGCGGATTTTCAACCTATCGGGATTCTCTTTCTTTTTTTTTTAATTTTCATGAGAAAGATTCCTTGGTTCCTTTGAGATTGACCGTAGTTCTAAACTTTGTCGCCGCCTTTGTCTTCATTCGACTACGCATTTGATCTTTCTTTGCTAAAGTGAGCTTTTCTCGTACATTTGATCACCCATTTGCTGGGCAATATCAACCGCTCTTGTCACCTTGGCGCTCCTTGGCTAGTCACGTCTGCTTTTTATTTGAATACCTTTCTTTTACTTCTGATTGGCTTGACTTTGCCCCTGAGACTTTTCAGCATTACCTTTTTTTTTACTTTGAGTAATCATAGATTTGAACCCTTTCGTTGATCCTGGAACAGGATCCTTTATCGTTGATAGGTTAGTTGCCCCCGTCTTGTTCTGAATGGTGCACTCATGTACTGGTGTCCCCTTTGGGGGGAGAAATTTTTGTCGGTGCCTTAGTGTTAGCATGGTTCTGAGGGCTTGTTGCTTGCTCCTTCTTTTCTTTTCTTTTTCTCTCTTTTTGGACTTCGTTGATTGTTGCTCATTCTTCTTTTTGGCACAAGCCGATGAGAACCCTTCGTTTGATGGGTCTACGCCCGACTTATCATCGTAGAGCCAGGGAATCACTTCTCATGATTTATTTATTTATTTATTTACTCTCTTAATTTTCTCTCTTCAGTGGTTAAGTACTGATAAATAAGTATATTCTAGAGCTTACGTCTGTGCCCTGATAGAATCGGGAATATCTCAATTAAGTGGATATCAAATGTAAGTACGTATGTTTGGGATAAAATTTGCGGAAACGAAATTTCATTGAATTCAAAAGGAGGTTAATTAATAACATCTTGTGGAATAGAAGATAAAATAAAAGACAAGGATAAAGACTACAAGTGCAATCCTCTCCCTCATGCTACTTCAGGAAGCTTCAGGTTCTTCCACTTCATAAGTGTCCTCAATCTCGAGAACTTCTTCTTTAGCTCATCCTGGTCCGTTGTAGACTTCACCGTTCAAGGAACAAGTCGAAGGCTTCGTCTGATGAGAAGGATATGGGTCACTTATCTTTCCAGCTTCGATGAGATCTTGAATTTCATGCTTCAACCTCATGCAAGTACTTGTTTCGTGACCATATTTCTGGTGGAAGTGGCAGTAGCCCCTGCGTTTGACTAACTCAGTGGTTTGACCTCCCTTGGCTGGCAGAGGATGAAGTATGTCATGCATTCGTAGACCCTCCAACACTTCAAATAAGGGTTGAGTGAAAGTGGAGAACTCCCTTCCCTCCCCTCTATACTGAGCGGGTGATGGAGGGCGAACAACCCTGGCAATATCATGTCCCCAATGGTGTGGAGCTTGTTGTGAAACATGGTGTGAGGCTACCCTTAGTGGAGTGAATGTTTGTGGGGTAGATTGTGATGTGAACTGGAACATAGGTTTCTCTACAGCAGCTTTCGGGATTTCCGCAACCAGTGACTCACTCAGGATCTCTCGGACCAACCTTTTCAGCTCTATCTTGAGTTCATCTGAAGCAAGGACATCGGGAAGAACTCGCTCGATTTCTGCTCTAAGATTGAAATCTCCTATCATCCCCTGGGAACTTTCAACCCCATCATTCTTAGCAACCTCCGGATCATTAAGAGCATGTTTGAACTCATCAGAAAAGATGTATTTGGCTAAAGCCCCTTGCACACGGCTCTCAAGATTGTGGTTTGAATTGCTGGACTGGGCCATAAGTTGGGTTTCTAATAAGGAAAGAGAAAGGATGGGTGAGTGGAGCTTTTTAGGCATTATGAATTTTTGATGATGCGATGCACGTGTGATGCGAATGCCAGAGCTATCTACTGGTGCCTTCTATCGATGGATGTATGATTTATGCATGATTCGTGATGTGCGCTTTATTTCTTACAACACGATTTTGAATAGAGCTAAACCCCGTTTTTTACCAGAGCTGTCGGCAGCGCTTCGGTCGTCTGTGCTAACTTACCTGTTTGAAAGTGCGGATGCCCGAAACCATTTCAACCGTTATGCACACATTAGTATGAACCCTACGAGTTTACCTTGCAATGCTTTACAAGATGTACAATGTTGAATGATGCTCGATATGACTGATGCTTGTGAGATTGAGACGACCCTCATGATAAGTAAAATTCCTTAGGACGCTAGGTAGATGAGAGTGTACCCCGATGGTATCCGTGACGTGTAGATACGTTGGAGGGATAGCGACATGAGCGGGGGGAATGACATACTTGGTACATCGACACGACATCACGATCTAAAAGAACAACATAAGCGACTATGCATGAGGCGTTGATGCGCCTTCGGTGAAGAAGACTCACTAAGGGATAAGTGTACCCCGTCGTTATCAAGTAATAAATCTGGAAAGTTCAGGTATCCAATCCACAGGACTTATTTACCACAAGTATCGAAGTACTAGGTCTCAAGTGTTATCTAGGCTTTGTGGGGTTTGAATTGGTTTTGACTAAGTTAATCTACTCCTAGGTTGAATTACGCTACTCCTAGCTAAGTTATCTAGTTCTAACTAAGTTATTCTACACCTAATTAAGTTAAACTACTCCTAATTAAGTTAAACTACTCCTAATTGATCTTTCACTAATGCAATTACCCGAAGGAACATGGTATGAATGATAATAATGAGGTTAGGTTATTAGGTCTATTGATTAAAAACCTAATCTAAGTCACTTGTATTTAAGGCGATTAACACTACTTACCATCCTGAAGTTCCTAGTGCGTGATTCCCTTGTAAGGCCGGAACTAGGTCTAAGGCTCAGCAATTTGGGCTTAATCAACTAAGAGGTCGTCAATCTCCTAGGCTCTGACTAGGTCAGATTCAGCTCACAATATGTGCCTACTCGATTTTGGGGCTTTTGAATGAGTTAAACCAATTGAATAAAGCGTGAGACAAAGATTAAACAATTAATCATAGAACAAAATAAGAGCTAAAGTATTATTAAAGATGAATGATAATGTCATAGGATACAATTAGCCTAGGATTCATAGACTGTATCAAAGAGTAAAAACAAGGAAAAGTAAAAGGAGATACGAAAATCCCTTTCAAGGAACCTGTCTACTCTGCAATCGGCTTCCTAGGTCTTAAGGACGGACCTTGAATATTCCTCGAGAACAGCTTTGAAGGAGCTTCAATGGAGGTTGATGAAGATGGAGGAGATGGAGAGGAAATTCAAGGGGAAAGCTAAGATAATTTACAAATAATGAAAGATACTAATTTACATTGGAAAAACTCTATTTATAGGCGTGGCTCGGCCCTCTTTTTGACCTATTTTCGTATCCTTATACAGGTAGGAAGTCGTGGGGTCCGTCGTGGCATCGTGGGGGCGGAATTGGTCTTTTTGACCAATTCCCGCAGGTCTGCTCGCCGAGCAGGGCGAGCTGCTCGGCGAGCAGGCGCTTGTAGACACCGAGTCGGAGGACCTGTGACGAAAACCTGAAAACAAGACGGTCAAAGCGATTGATTCCGGAAGTTTTGAAAAATATATAAAGAATAATAAGCGGAGGAAAATTAACGGCACGGCGCGGGCACGCAACGGCATCCCGCACGCGGACGACGATGGTCGAACGCCCGCTTGACGGCTCGAGACGTGCGCGCGGCGGCCACGGAGTGCACGCGTCCGACGGCGCGGGGCACGCCCCGAGGGTCGCCGGGCGGGCACCCAACCACGTCGGGCGAACGCCCAACGCGTCGGGCGGACGCCCGACGAGGATTGGGCGCGGGCGCCCAACCTCGCGTTGGGCGCTCGCCCAACGCCGTTGGGCGATCGCCCAACATTGTTGGGAGGCCGCCCAACTATTGTTGGGCGTTGGGCGGCCGCCCAACCACAATGGGCGACGCCCAATTTTTTTTTGGGTGAGTTACATATAAATCAAGAAATATTTAGTTTATTACAAATGACTCTTACTTGTTAAAAATAATACAATTATGTCAAACTATGATAAACATATACCACTTTCATCCATAACCGATCATTCCTTTAAAAAGGGAGATATTTATTATTTTAATGTTTTTAAATATTCATAACAATAAAAAAAAATCCAAAACAACTCCTAGTTTGGAAAATAGAAATGGTTTCTTCCTTGCACTTTTGCTCTCTGTGCAAAAATGAAATTCATACATTCAATCTTTAATTTCGCAATGCTTTCTGATATTTCATCAAATCATCAACAGATATTCATGATTTAAGTCTTGAATCGATGACTCCGAGATGAAGAAGAAAATTCAATTCATATTACACTTCTGCTCGAAAAATAAACACAGTTTCTCCAATGGAATTTGTTCATGAAAGAACACACTTGCAAAAAAAACCGAGATAATCGAATAATTTATGAAAAAATAAATTGTTATGAATTGAATCCTACATAAACGCTAGAAAAGAGAAGTTGAAAAACAAAAAACTAAGAAGAAAATTAGAGAAATCGCAGGACGTAAAAGGGACACAGCAAAAGGATAGGGATGTAGTGTCTACGTAAATATAGAAGTGTATTATGAATTTAAAAAAATAACTTTTAATTATTTTTTTTTTTCAGCAAAAAAAAAATAAAGTAAATAATTCAATGTCAGTTGTAATGACAAAAGTAGAATTAATTCAATGACAATTGATGTTTTAAATTACAAATACCATAAAATGATAAATGGCAATTTAAAGGGATATTTAATTGTAATAAAAATTTCAAACTTGTTTTTGTGCGTAATTTTCTCAATTTTTTTTGGGCGTCGGCAAATCTGCCAAAATGTAAAAAATGTCATTTCGGTCCCTTTTTCTTAACTTTTAGACTTTTAATCCTTAGTATATATATATATAATTATGTAATACATGTTTTTCAAATTATTTTAGAATTTTAGTATATATATATTTATTTTAGAATATTTGCATATTGTTTTGTATTCCATTTTCCAATATAAGTATAAGTATATATATATATATAACAATTAGAGAGTCCATTAAGTAAGTGGGGAAAATAAATCACCAAAAAGAGAGTTTTTAATTAAATTATTTAAGCTAATGAGCTTTCTTAGATCTCTAATGTAGATAAATAGAGTCATTTTTGATATTTCAAATCGTCTTCAAAACACCACGTTTTAAAACCTTAGTCCGTTCCAACGACGGATTAAGCGAACATTGTAATCAAAATCGTTTTCTTTGTTAATAATGGAGATTTTGAATCGCTTTCTTAATGAATTTGTACAAAATAAAATTGACTTGTATGTCTAACCACGTTTTCTTATTAAAAGGCTTTTACTTTGACGTTTTCAATTACTCGAGTCGTTCCAACGGCGATTCGGGTAAGCTTCATCAAACGGGGTTTTAAAACGCACCTAAATCGTTCCAACGGCGGTTAAGGTGCGAACCATGTAAATAAACTCGTTTTGGGGAAATAAGTTAGCGTAGAATAAACACACAACATAACATTTGAATACGGTTGTAAATAAATCACTTCTTTTTCCCTCCCCTCTCTGTGTATGTATAAACATAAATGGGTGATTCTTTACTGATGTGGCTTTTCAATAATATATGCTCAAAATGGTTTCTAAAAAGAGAAAGAAAAGGGTTTCAAATGAATTTTAAACTTAAAGAAGTATACGATTAGTCCGTTATCGCCTAACATGCTGAGTAGGAGGCCGGTGGTTCATAACCGGGCGATGTCGGGGTGCCTAGTAGCCTTTCTCCGGAAAGGAGCTAGCCTTCTCGGCTCGTACCTAAGTTTCCCGAACCCACACCGGTCTCCCGCAAGGGATCGGTGTTCATTTTCCCATTCATGGGTGGCGACTCTTCCATATCTCCGAGCTCCGGTCGTGCCGAGCAGCTTGATTC
Organism: Euphorbia lathyris; assembly: GCF_963576675.1. Lineage (NCBI taxonomy): Eukaryota > Viridiplantae > Streptophyta > Magnoliopsida > Malpighiales > Euphorbiaceae > Euphorbia > Euphorbia lathyris. The sequence continues at coordinate 6,044,127 of NC_088911.1, forward strand.
CACGATTGGTTGCTTTCGGCGCCAATCACCGCTTACATCGCCATGAGGTTGTCCACCCCCCGGTCCGCCCGGGAGATTAGGCCGCGGCACCTCGTCTAACAGCGCTACTCGCGGCGAGCAGGCCTCTGGTGGCCTGCTCGGCGAGCAGGCATGGCCTACGGAGGCCCGCTTGTCGAGCATTCTTGCCCGGTATGCCCCCGCGTGCTTGCCGACTGCCGTCGATGCCTTTTTCGTCCGAACTTATACCTGCGCATGTACAGAAACTCCAGATAACATTAGTCCAAAGGCTAAATTGACCCGTCAATCGCTTATTTTGAGCAAACGCTTCATTTGGTGCGACTTTTGACGGACCAATTAGCTTCAAAAGCTAACGGAATTATACTATGCATGCTATTTTGGCCGTAATTGCCTAAATTGGTCATAAAACGAGCCTAAACAACGAAAAATAAATAAAACGTTTCCAATTCCTAACTAACTCACACAAAAGCATTTAAATGCGAGAAATGCTCGCTTATTAACTAAATAATGCTAAAACCCGTCCTAAAACCGTACCCAAAGATAGAGATTTTTGACCCCTATCAAACCTCCTCGCACTTAAAACTTTACTTGTCCCCAAGTAAACTAAAAAACTAAACCCGCAATCACAAGCAAGCTAGAAAACCTCCCGGTTTGACTAGGTGCTTGACACAATTTCGAGCATCTGTAATTACATGCATTCGGAAATACAAAGTAGAGACACGATATCCAAAAGCCGCATTTCAATTATCATAGGTTATAGTTTTAAGCAAAAGGACACATGTTCAATTAAACGAGCTTGAGGGGATCGCTAAGTAAAACACCTCACCATAGGTAGTTCACTCATTTCACACAATTTTGGTGGCTAAAGTGTTTACTTTCGGCTTATGTTCTTGCTTAGGATTACGTTGATTTTGCACGTTCATCCGAGTTCCTCTACTATGCTATATGACTCCGATGATATCAAAAACAGCCTCGAATTTGGGTTGTAAAGTGGTTAGAGGGTTAAAGGTACAACAAGGGTTAATAGTTCTAGCGCTAGAAAAACAAAGTTCAAATGGCTTTAGCAAATATGAAGTGATTGAGCTTTTTATTCATCCATTATTCTCTTTTTGGGATGTTTTCTTGAGACGTTTTGATTTAAAGAACTGGGGAATGAAGTTCTCCTTTTTGTTCGTCTCTTTTTCTTTTCTTTTTCTGTTTTTCTCTTTCTTTTTTTTTCTTTTTTTTTCTTTTTTTTTCGGGTAGCATTGCTCAATCACTTCTTAGCCTTTTGGCTTGCTACTATAATGCCATAAACAAGGAAAAAGCGCTAGAAGAAAACAAAGGCTCAATTTGAGCTTTGCAAAAACTTGGGTTAGGTAATAAACTAAGTGATAGTTTGAAAAAATAAGGGTTAGAACGAAAGAAAAAATCTACAAGCTACAAAAATACAGGCTCAAAGGGGCTTCCTAGAGTGGTTGAAAAAAGAGAAAATAAGGTAAAGGAAAGGGTTAATTCTAATGAGGCTGATTCATCGTTTATCATCTCAAATCATTGCATGTAGGTTCAACACAGTATTAGGTGCAAAATCTGTAATCTTTCCACAAGTCAAAGCATTCACACAAAAATGTCAAGAAAAAGAGCTTTTTGATGTTCGCTCTTAGGCTCAAATTCAACTCACAATTCTTTGCGTTTCAATTTTGTGTTTACTAGTTCTCCCCAAACTCAAGTTTAACATCACATGCCTTCAATTCTTAAGTTATCTACCTAAGTAATGATTTTAGCATTTCTTCAAAAGTAGGGTCTAAATGCAAACTTTAGCTCATGCTTTTATAGATACAAGGATTGTGTCCTACACCTAAACTAGTTGTCATGCAATCTTAGATTCGGTTCTCAGCCCTCAAGGACAAATAACGAAGTTTAGATTCGAAGGAGGTTCACGGTTTTAGGTCCTAAACATGCAAAAACATAAATAAAACCCGAAAACGCTAAACTAAACTAGACACGACGCCACAAAAATTTAAAAATTATACAAATTTTTGTAAGTTTGTCTACCCCTCCTCCTCACACTTAAAATATGCAATAAGTTCCAACATTGCATCTAAAACCATCAAGCGCATGTGCAAAAAGTTAGGGTGGAGAAGACAACTTACTAACCAAAGTTAAAAACAGAAATCTATAATTGAATTAAAAAGAAAAACAAACCTAGAAAAAGTTTAATCCAAACTTGGGTTGCCTCCCAAGAAGCGCTACTTTATAGTCGATTAGCTCGACATGGAGTTCCTTCCTAGGTGTAAGCTTCTACTCGCGTTAAGAACTCGAACTCCTTGAGAAATAACCCGTACCTACAAAACGGATTAAGAGCCTCTAATAAGTTTAATGAAAGCAGGAGGTCGAATTTAAACATATTATGAAAAAGTTTGGTTTGCTCCCTTTTGGATTCTCTTGGTAGGTCGAAGAGAATGAAAACTTCTGAGCATGAAGCAAACCTAAACTTTTCTAATTTTTGAGGAAAAGGTAGTTGAGATACACAAGTTTTGATTTGATCTTTTATCTCTATCACATGATTTAGAATTTCAGATTTTGAACCGGGGTTGCTTACCGCTTCCGGTTCCTCACTTACCTCGAGTGATGCATGTGATAGTGGACTTGGTTCTACCTTTTTGTCATTCCTCAAGGAGATGGTTTGAGCTGATTCCCTTTGTGGGATTTCTATGTTTTCCTTTATGCCTGGGAGAGCATCTCGGGATTGCTCTTGCATCTCATGGTTTATTTGAGCCAATTGGTTGCTCAAGTCCTTGCAAACCTCCTCGTTGATTGTAAGTCGGGCTGATATTCCTTTCAAAAGGGACAGCACCTCATCTCGTGAGCTAGAGGGTTATGGAGGAACTTGGCTTGCTTGTTCGTAAGGGAACATTCCCAATTCGTTTTCCCTGTGCTTATTAACAAACCTATTTGGAGGCCTCAACATGTTAGGGTTCCCGTAGGACAGATTTGAGTGTTGAGGTCTCCTCCAATCACTACCATAAAAGCTGTAAGAATTGGGGTTAGAATTATACCTTTGGTGATTACCCACAAAACTTACACTTTCATTGGTGTTGAGGCTCAGTTTCGTCATCAAGCTATCCATTTTCTCATTTAAGTCGGCCATGGAGGGATTGGGAGCCTCATTCTCCAGGGCATGAATGTATTGTCTTGATGGGATAGTAAACTTTTGAGCTTGCCACTCGACTCTTTCTTGCCAATTCATTGATCAGAGAATGCTGAGAAAAAGTGAAGTTCTAGCACAAAAGTTGATAAGTAAAAGTATATAGAACAAATACAAAAGATATGAACAAGTATAGAAGTTATAAAGAATTATATATAAACAAGTATAAATGATATAAACAAAGGATATTCACAAGGAATGCCTAAACTAACAAATCGACCTTTGGTTCGATATTGCAGAAGAAATAAATCCCCGGCAACGGCGCCAAAAACTTGATGCGCCTTCGGTGAAGAAGACTCACTAAGGGATAAGTGTACCCCGTCGTTATCAAGTAATAAATCTGGAAAGTCCAGGTATCGAATCCACAGGACTTATTTACCACAAGTATCGAAGTACTAGGTCTCAAGTGTTATCTAGGCTTTGTGGGGTTTGAATTGGTTTTGACTAAGTTAATCTACTCCTAGGTTGAATTACGCTACTCCTAGCTAAGTTATCTAGTTCTAACTAAGTTATTCTACACCTAATTAAGTTAAACTACTCCTAATTAAGTTAAACTACTCCTAATTGATCTTTCACTAATGCAATTACCCGAAGGAACATGGTATGAACGATAATAATGAGGTTAGGTTATTAGGTCTATTGATTAAAAACCTAATCTAAGTCACTTGTATTCAAGGCGATTAACACTACTTACCCTCCTGAAGTTCCTAGTGCGTGATTCCCTTGTAAGGCCGAAACTAGGTCTAAGGCTCAGCAATTTGGGCTTAATCAACTAAGAGGTCGTCAATCTCCTAGGCTCTGACTAGGTCAGATTCAGCTCACAATATGTGCCTACTCGATTTTGGGGCTTTTGAATGAGTTAAACCAATTGAATAAAGCGTGAGACAAAGATTAAACAATTAATCATAGAACAAAATAAGAGCTAAAGTATTATTAAAGATGAATGATAATGTCACAGGATACAATTAGCCTAGGATTCATAGACTGTATCAAAGAGTAAAAACAAGGAAAAGTAAAAGGAGATACGAAAATCCCTTTCAAGGAACCTGTCTACTCTGCAATCGGCTTCCTAGGTCTTAAGGACGGACCTTGAATATTCCTCGAGAACAGCTTTGAAGGAGCTTCAATGGAGGTTGATGAAGATGGAGGAGATGGAGAGGAAATTCAAGGGGAAAGCTAAGATAATTTACAAATAATGAAAGATACTAATTTACATTGGAAAAACTCTATTTATAGGCGTGGCTCGGCCCTATTTTTGACCTATTTTCGTATCCTTATGCAGGTAGGAAGTCGTGGGGTCCGTCGTGGCATCGTGGGGGCGGAATTGGTCTTTTTGACCAATTCCCGCAGGTCTGCTCGCCGAGCAGGGCGAGCTGCTCGGCGAGCAGCGCCCTGCTCGGCGAGCAGGCCTCTGGTGGCCTGCTCGGTGAGCAGGCATCCTGCTCGCCCGAGCAGGCCTCCAGGGGCCTGCTCGGCGAGCAGGCATGGCCTACGGAGGCCCGCTCGTCGAGCATTCTTGCCCGGTATGCCCCCGCGTGCTTGCCGACTGCCGTCGATGCCTTTTTCGTCCGAACTTATACCTGCGCATGTACAGAAACTCCAGATAACATTAGTCCAAAGGCTAAATTGACCCGCCAATCGCTTATTTTGAGCAAACGCTTCGTTTGGTGCAACTTTTGGCGGACCAATTAGCTTCAAAAGATAACGGAATTATACTATGCATGCTATTTTGGCCGTAATTGCCTAAATTGGTCATAAAACGAGCCTAAACAATGAAAAATAAATAAAACGTTTCCAATTCCTAACTAACTCACACAAAAGCATTTAAATGCGAGAAATGCTCGCTTATTAACTAAATAATGCTAAAACCCGTCCTAAAACCGTACCCAAAGATAGGGGTTTTTGACCCCTATCAGGCGTATGTGTGGGATTGTCATCATCGGTTGTAATGACGTACTTCGAAGATACGGGGCGTTACACGGGCTGATGTGACGCTCATGGTACGTCCGAGACTTAAACAGACCATGATGAAGATTTGCGGGGCATGCGTCCATAGTTTACTTGGTATCGATATTGATAGCAGGGAACCGCCTTTCTGGGAAACACAAGCTTCCTGAAACAGGTTGACATGGAGGGTGTGTCCTAAACTAGAAGCAAGCGGGATGTGACCACCACATATGGGGCGTGGGTCGATGGTTAGTTTAAACCCAAGATACAAATAGGTAGACGTACCAACGGAACCTTGGCATGCCATGCAGAAAGTGGTAACTGATAGGGGTATTTTACCCCTATCTTTTAGCGTGATTTACGGGTTGATTTTGGATAAAATAAATAAGTTTAATTACAAAAATAAAGTGTTTTTGATAAAATAAAGAAATAAAAATAAATCTCGTACTTTCAGTTTATTTTCCTCATTTTTTATTAGTTTAGGAAATAAAAACGTCAAGCTAACTCGGCTCTCAAGATTTGTATTTCAGGTACGAGAAAGGAGCAAAAATCCACTCCATACGCGAGGCGTATAATCCCCTACGTGGGGCGTGAAACATGGTGTCGGTAATGATTGCCTTATCCGCAGAAGCTATGTGGAACTGACTCAGCATACGCGGGGCGTATGCCACTCTATGCGGGGCGTATGACACATGTCGGCAATAATTGGCCTAATCCTGAAAGTCAGACTGCATTGTCTCCCAGAGTCAACTCTCCTTACGCGGGGCGTACCACCATATACGCGGGGCGTAAAAGGCAGTTCTTCAACATAAAAAAATCAGAGACTCTTTTACGCGGGGCGTACTTCAGCTACGCACGGCGTAAAAGTACCAATTCAAGCAAAAAAAACTCCAGAGACTCAAACACGCGGGGCGTACAATCCTTTACGCAGGGCGTGCTTGAGACAACAAGACAACGAATTGGTCCACATGCAGGAGATTTCTGACGGAATGGGCATTTACGCGGGGCGTAGACCAATTTATGCGGGGCGTATCATGGGATTTCTGCACCAAATAATGTTGCTCCATACTTGTGCTTTGTGAAATTACAAACTTGCCCTTGCTTGATGTCTATAAATAAGAAGCTCTTGAACTTCATTTGACACCAATTACATACTAGAGAGCTACACTATACTCTTTTCTTTCCTTGTAATTCAGATTCAGATTTTGTAAGTTAAACTCTCCCCCTCGAGAGCTTGTTCGTTGTTCCGGCGTTCCATTGACGTTCCGTTCCACCATTCGTCACCAAGCTCGAGAGTTCCACCTCCACGACCTAGGAGACGACTTTGAGTCCGGTTAGCTAGTTCCAAGGGCGGATTCTCCCTTTTTACTTGCTAATTAGCTTGTACTCTTCCTATGTACTAGTCTTGGTTGTATTTCATCTAATCACTTTCCATATTTATAATTTATGATTTATAATCTCTATTTCCCTTTATGTGTTAATGTTTATTGCTTGTTTTGATATTGATAATTGATTATTGTGTAGGAGAACGCGATTACCGCCGCCATTCGGGCTATCTTTAGGGAGTTATATAGGTGTTGCCTTACCGGAAGTGACAAACCGGAAACCGTAGGAATTGACAAGCCACGGAACTTACGGGCCCTAGTTTCTAATTCCCCCGCATTAGACACGCCTTGACTAGGAATCACGTAGTCTAAGTGCTTCACGGGTCGGTTCTACTACACTTGGTCGTCTTTGCAAGAGTAAACTATTATCCGTATACATTTAGAGTCATTATTTATCATGGTTATAACTTATCATATTCATCCCACTTTAAAGAGTTTTAGCTACATAAATCTGTGTCGCCAATAGTGAGGAATAGTGTGTAGTTGTGTCTTACTTAACCCCAAAGTAATTACCGCTTAAATAACATACGAAACCGAGTCGTCTAATACTTGTAGTTATAAATCCCGTGGATTCGATACCCGGTCTTAACCGGATTATTACTTGATACGACGGGGTACACTTGCCCCTAAGTAGTGACGTCTAGTGAATTTAGAGCAATTAGAAAGACCACATCCATAGTCCCATAGCACACTCATATCACACTACATCCGTAAACACAGCTAGACGAACCACACATCAGTAACACATGGGGTGTGCCCCAAACATGTTAAGGCATAAGGAAGACGCGAGTGACATACGTGATGTGCGCCAATTGTCAGCTTCTCTCGGAAAGCAACTATTACAATGATGGGTATCATTTGACGGGACAATGAATACGGAATACCCGATACTCGAGGTCCGAATAGGATGCATATGTCAACATACAAGGTATGTGCCAATTATCAACTCCTACGGTATGCCTTAGAGGTAGCCAAAAGGCATGAGGGGAGTCACGCTTGATGTTCCCCCACGATTGACTTATACACAACTCACGAACGACGTGATGGCTTGATAATAGGAGTTCGGACCCGTCAAGCTCCAACGCGGACGTCTTGCAATAAGCCGCCATACAAGAAAGTCGAGCTACTTCGACTTAAAACGTAGCGTCGGTTTGAATTCCTCGAACAACTTGTCTATATGTATTATAAGCGTTATCTCCTTTCTTTATTTTGCATTATTGTCTTCATCTTCACTTTATTTTATTTTCTCCCTTTTTCTTTTATTTTCATAAAATCAAAAGAAAAACAAATCCCACATTAATCCAAAATCTTAAAACACGCGGGGCGTACAACCCATTGCGCCCCGCGTAGTTGTGTGTTTGCCCCTTTTTACTTAATAAAGGACACACTACGCGCGGTGTACCTGAATTTGCGCCCCGCGTACGCTTTCCCTAAAACAAGCTCTTTTTAATAAATGCCACGTAGAGGACATGCGGAGCGTACCCTAGGGTACGCCGCGCGTATCCTCGGGAAGTTGTGAATCACAACTCCCCATGGCAACTTCCCATCTCTCAAACTTCCCATCACTCCTCTTCCCTATACACCTTTTCCACTTCCACACTCCACCTCCTCTTCCACCCAATCAAACTCCATCATTTCAAATTTAAATCTTTAACTTCCCTCCATAATAAATTTTCATTAACTACCCCCTTAATTACAAATTAATAAAAAAATTAAACACTCATAAATAAAACTTAAAAATGATAAAATAATTAAAAATCATTAAACACTCATAAATCCAAAAAATCAGAAAATTACCAAAAAACCACAAAAATCCTTCATCTTCCGTCCGTTTACGCGGGGCGTAACCCCATTTACGCCCCGCATCCCTGCCCTTTTGTCATAAAAAGGGGCAGGAGGTCCGATACGCATGGCGTAACCCTGTTTACGCCGCGCGTATCTCACCGATTTTGCGTAAGATAAAATACAGGGGGAGGGATACGCGTGGCGTGGCCCCTTTACGCCCCGCGTACCCCTCTGGGAATCCGAGCTTTGCTTGGATTCCCCACTTCTCCCCTATATATATCTCCTCTTTTTCCTTCTTCTTCCCTCACTATTATCTCAACTTTATCCCAACCTTCTCCCACCTTCTCTCAACCCTTCTCCATTCCTCACCATTGCCATGGCAAGAAAGAGAGCCGCCGACATACGCCCCCCACGGTCCACACGGGCCCGTTCCTCCCGTTCCGCACAAAACCAACAATCACCTCCACCTCCCGAACGGGAGGGAACTCCACCACTTACCCGCCTACACTGGGCCCCTTTTCATCTCCTCACCGAGGAGGAAGCCCAACGGTACGAAGATCTTTGGTTCGGCCACAGTCCAAGAGCTTCTGTACATCCCCCATAGCGTGCTTGATCAACACGATCTTGGCACACCTTTCGAAGCTCGTCTCCGTGCCCTCGGATGGTACGACATCTACCATAAACAATACCATGTGTACCCCTCCTTGGTCATCGAGTTCTTCATGTCCCTCACCTCCAACAATGTGCCCGGGGCCGCGCTCTTCAACTTTCGCCTCCACAACCGTCCCTTCACCATTGACACTCAATGGCTTCGCACCCACTTCACTGATCAAGCGGAGCCTAGCGTCGCCCATTGGCCCGACGATGTCTCCGCCCCTAAATTCTGGACTTCCATTACCGGGTCCAATGACTATCACGTATCCAACCTCCACCCGGCTAGTATTCGTGACCCTATTCTCCAGTTGCTTCACCGCTTCATATCCTTCTACTTCACGGGGAAATCCGAGTCCACCAAGGTCAACAAACATGAACTGTTGGCCCTCTACTGTTGTGCCAACGGGCTCACATACGACCTCGCCTACCACGTGACCGTCCACCTTTGCGCCACACCCATCCGAAAACGGGCCAAGCTCGGGTTCGGCCACCTCATCACCATCTTCGCTCTCTCCACTCTCGGCTCCGACACCATTGAGCGCCTCCCACGCCTTATGCCCCGGCCTTTGGACAAAAATGCATTTAAAACCTTGAAGCGTCCAACTTCCGGCCCGGGCGAGACTTCGGGGGCAGCCCACTCCGATGCGGAAGGGGATTCGGACTCGGATATGGGTCTCAATTTTAGCCCTCCACCTCTTCACGACTTCAATGCCCTTTACGCTCGGTTGGATATCTTGGAGGATAACCAACGTCGTGATCGGGCCCATTTTGACACCCGCTTCGACATCATTGAGGCACAACAACGTGAGGACCGGGCTCATATCGACTCTCGTTTCGATGCCCTCACCGCTCCCTTTGCTTCCTACTTCAACCTCCATGACAATCCACCTCCACCTCAACCATAGTTCCATTTCTTTTTGTTTTCCATTTTCTTTTGATGTTTTGATGTTTTAATGTACTATATTTTTATTTTCTAATATATTAGTAATTTCCGTTTATGTTTCGTGCTATTTTTGCGTTTATTTTTACTGTTTATAATAACTGCATGCAGGGCGTACCCCATAGTACGCCCCGCGTACTCTTTATTTTCATACACAAAAAGTTCAGAACCTCAAACACGCGGGGCGTCCCCTATTACGCCCCGCGTATTTGAGTCTCTGACTCCAAATACAATAAAAACAACAACTTACGCGGGGGGTCTCTCTCTATTGCGCCCCGCGTACTTGAGTCTCTGCCCAAATAAAGGATTTAAACGCCGCCCTACGCGGAGCGCCCCCCTGGGCACGCCTCGCGTAGGGCCCCTGGCCACTTAGGGTCTTCTTCCTTCCCTTCCTTAGCTTTATTTTTGTTTTTGTTTTAGTTTCTTTTTGCAACGCCCTTGGAATATGCGTCATCTTAAATAACGCGGAGGGATGTGCAACCCCGCACTTAACGTTTGTTTTGCACTACCAAAAACAAAAATAAAAATTTAATAACAACAAAATAATTAAACTAATTTATTGACTCTTTTAAATTTTCCCGACATGCTATCCCTCCTTCGGAAATTAATTAAAGTTCCGTTATTTGTCATTAAAAATAAAAGTGTCGGAACATAAAGGAATGATTCGATTAAGAAATTTTAGTCTTGATCTTAAAGTTAGGGAATTTGTGCAAAACTTAGGATTAGTACTAAACTAAGGCATTGAGTCTTAAACCCGAATGTTATCTCCATAATGAACTTTAAAAAGGCAATAAAAACGGGATAGTTGAGAATTTAGCGAAAACTTGATAGTACACAATTTAAACCCGAATCTTTGTGAGGTATATTTGAGCCTAAAAGAGTTCGTACGAGAACTCTATTTCTTTCACAATTTTTCGAGAGCTTTGACTTCACTCGACGCATAGAATTTGCATCTAATACCGAGTTAAGTACACTTATTGTGGTAAAAAGGCAATAGATGATAAACCGAACCCACTTAGGCTAATTTCTCTTAATTTATTTTTCTCGTTTTCATTAAACATTAGGAAACCCCCTCGAGCCTATTAACCAACTTTTTTGTTAACACCCTCTTAACATTTAACCCTTTTTCCTCTTGTTCAATTACCGACATAATCAAGTTGCACCCGAATTACCCGAAATAAGTCACGGCCTTAGCAAATGAGCACCATTAGCTCTCAAAATATTGTTTTTGTGCCTCTATCAAAACAAAGGATACAATAAATAATAAGGCATTCTCAAAGCTCCACCCGAGAAATTTTGAAGTACGACTTGTAAAATTCGCCAAGGCCAAAATAAGCAATGATACGGTGCAATAACAAAACGGTATTTTTGAACTCGAGTTTCTTTAAACTGACCACTAAAGTAGCCATCCACATTACAACCCCCCTCCGGGTTCATTTTTAATATTGCCTAACCATATTTTAGGAGGAAAAACCCGGATAAAAATGCAAATTCAACATGATCTCGAGTAAGTGCAAAGAAGAGTGATAAAACACCGACCCACCTAAAATTGAGCGTAAGAGCGAAATCCCTTGGTGAGGTACTATCGGGTTCTCCAAAGATAATCAATCCCCGTTAATATTGCCTATTAAATCTTGATCATGGAGGTTTCAAACAAGTTTCGTACTCAATTGTTTGCGTAGGTACTTACCGGAACCTTTGCACAAAACCATAACTTTGAAATCACGCACTTGGCAAAACCAACCTTCGGTTTGTTTCTTAATTTTCTCAATCCCTTGTCTTTCGATGTCTTTTACTTGAGGACAAGTAAAACTTTAAAGTCCGAGGAGGTTTGATAGGGGTATTTTACCCCTATCTTTTAGCGTGATTTACGGGTTGATTTTGGATAAAATAAATAAGTTTAATTACAAAAATAAAGTGTTTTTGATAAAATAAAGAAATAAAAATAAATCTCGTACTTTCAGTTTATTTTCCTCGTTTTTTATTAGTTTAGGAAATAAAAACGTCAAGCTAACTCGGCTCTCAAGATTTGTATTTCAGGTACGAGAAAGGAGCAAAAATCCACTCCATACGCGGGGCGTATAATCCCCTACGCAGGGCGTGAAACATGGTGTCGGTAATGATTGCCTTATCCGCAGAAGCCATGTGGAACTGACTCAGCATACGCGGGGCGTATGCCACTCTACGCGGGGCGTATGACACATGTCGGCAATAATTGGCCTAATCCTGAAAGTCAGACTGCATTGTCTCCCAGAGTCAACTCTCCTTACGCGAGGCGTACCACCATATACGCGGGGCGTAAAAGGCAGTTCTTCAACATAAAAAGATCAGAGACTCTTTTACGCGGGGCGTACTTCAGCTACGCACGGCGTAAAAGTACCAATTCAAGCAAAAAAAACTCCAGAGACTCAAACACGTGGGGCGTACAATCCTTTGCGCAGGGCGTGCTTGAGACAACAAGACAACGAATTGGTCCACATGCAGGAGATTTCTGACGGAATGGGCATTTACGCGGGACGTAGACCAATTTACGCGGGGCGTATCATGGGATTTCTGCACCAAATAATGTTGCTCCATACTTGTGCTTTGTGAAATTACAAACTTGCCCTTGCTTGATGTCTATAAATAAGAAGCTCTTGAACTTCATTTGACACCAAGTACATACTAGAGAGCTACACTATACTCTTTTCTTTCCTTGTAATTTAGATTCAGATTTTGTAAGTTAAACTCTCCCCCTCGAGAGCTTGTTCGTTGTTCCGGCGTTCCATTGACGTTCCGTTCCACCATTCGTCACCAAGCTCGAGAGTTCCACCTCCACGACCTAGGAGACGACTTTGAGTCCGGTTAGCTAGTTCCAAGGGCGGATTCTTCCTTTTTACTTGCTAATTAGCTTGTACTCTTCCTATGTACTAGTCTTGGTTGTATTTCATCTAATCACTTTCCATATTTATAATTTATGATTTATAATCTCTATTTCCCTTTATGTGTTAATGTTTATTGCTTGTTTTGATATTGATAATTGATTATTGTGTAGGAGAACGCGATTACCGCCGCCATTCGGGCTATCTTTAGGGAGTTATATAGGTGTTGCCTTACCGGAAGTGACAAACCGGAAACCGTAGGAATTGACAAGCCACGGAACTTACGGGCCCTAGTTTCTAATTCCCCCGCATTAGACACGCCTTGACTAGGAATCACGTAGTCTAAGTGCTTCACGGGTCGGTTCTACTACACTTGGTCATCTTTGCAAGAGTAAACTATTATCCGTATACATTTAGAGTCATTATTTATCATGGTTATAACTTATCATATTCATCCCACTTCAAAGAGTTTTAGCTACATAAATCTGTGTCGCCAATAGTGAGGAATAGTGTGTAGTTGTGTCTTACTTAACCCCAAAGTAATTACCGCTTAAATAACATACGAAACCGAGTCGTCTAATACTTGTAGTTATAAATCCCGTGGATTCGATACCCGGTCTTAACCGGATTATTACTTGATACGACGGGGTACACTTTCCCCTAAGTAGTGACATCTAGTGAATTTAGAGCAATTATAAAGACCACATCCATAGTCCCATAGCACACTCATATCACACTACATCCGTAAACACAGCTAGACGAACCACACATCAGTAACACATGGGGTGTGCCCCAAACATGTTAAGGCATAAGGAAGACGCGAGTGACATACGTGATGTGCGCCAATTGTCAGCTTCTCTCGGAAAGCAACTATTACAATGATGGGTATCATTTGACGGGACAATGAATACGGAATACCCGATACTCGAGGTCCGAATAGGATGCATATGTCAACATACAAGGTATGTGCCAATTATCAACTCCTACGGTATGCCTTAGAGGTAGCCAAAAGGCATGAGGGGAGTCATGCTTGATGTTCCCCCCTGATTGACTTATACACAACTCACGAATGACGTGATGGCTTGATTTTGGGATTTTGACCGTTGCGGGGGAAATCCGACATGCTGGGTACGAGACACGAATAGGATACACATACGACACATGTATTATCTGACCAACTTTGGACATAGATGAAGCACAGAGATGACTCAAGAGGTACCTCCTAACAACATTGGAGGTGTCAGCTAGACATGACACCGACACGCAGGGTGCAGTTTAAGGATTAACTCAAGCTAGAGACACAAATACCTCGATGTATTTGCGGACATTGGTACGTTTGGTAGAATGAGGGTGTCCTAATCCGATCGAGGTACCAACGAGATGCAAACGACGACTTACCTGGTATGTGTCAAAGGTCAACTTGCTTCATAGCGCAAACCAGACGATGAAATGTTTTGTGAGAATCCCTAAAGATCTTACGTGGATATTTATGACGTATTTGGTCCATCACCGATATTTGAGGTACCAGCGGTGACGCACAGGGTAGACGTCGATAGTTCGACTGGAACCTATCACTATGAACAAACTCAACGCTTGAGGAGCAACGAAGGCGTAAACCAAGATCTTCGAGGCAAGTGCCAAATGTTGGACTTAGACGTGGTACGAATAGCTCGATACTACTGATACGAGTGAGACCCAAATAGCGACATATAGGGTATATGTCTCAGACTCGTGAATAAGGAAATTTGAAGTTTGGGGCGCATGGACAATGGTAGCAATGATGTTGGGGGAGCGTGTCGAGGATTTGACAACATAAACAAACCGTTGTTTGAGGCGCACTCAAGACGTGAGTGACGACTTACGGGGCGTACGTCAAAAGTTTGACAGGAACCTTACGACATGAACAACTCAGTGTGTCAAGGTGTGAGCGAGACGCCCGAGATGGCCTATAGAGTATGTGCCCAATGGTATGACTTGGATTCGACGACGTGAATCACTCTATATAACAGGTACGTGCCAAAAGTTCGACTCGAACTTGACGATACGAATGACTCGACATTGGAGATGTAAGCGAGATGCATGCGATGACATATATGATACTTGCCCCAGGTTCGACTTGCACTCGATGACACGAGTGACTCGACATTTGAAATTTGAATAGGAAATACCCAACAACATATGGGGGTATGTGCCCCAAGCTTAACCCTGACTGGATGGCATAAACGACTCCGCCTTTGATATGTGAGTAAGGTGCGAGGGATGACATACGGAACGCGCGTCAAAGGTCGGTCTAGAATTGGATAGCCTAATGACATATTCGCGGACTACAAATATTGTCGATGACAAGGCGACATGCGGGGCACGTTTTGACAAGGCCCAACGTATGACTAAAGCACGAGCGGTGACATACGGGATATGCACCGAAAGCTGATACATGCTCGAAGCACCAGCATCACATGTTTGGAATACTGACGTGTTACGACCTATGGTGACACACCTGGTATGTCTCATATTGATTTGGCCCTTTTGAAAATGCGATAGGGTGTCTCAAGAAGGCCAAGGATGCGCGGGTTACCTTAGTACAATGACGTGCCGATATACAAGGTGCGACCGAGAGTACCAATGGGGCATGAGGATGACCTACTAGCTAAGAGGTTAGTACAATGACGCATAGATTTATTAAATGTGACAAGGTGACATATAAGGCGCTAGTTAAAGTGCGGGTATAACACGATGACTTCGTGTGAAACGTGCGTCAGAGGGTCAATGTGAACCTAGGGTTCGGACAGTGGGACGATGTAAATACGAGGGAGCACTATGATGACCCACGTGGCACACCTAAAGGTACAAATGGGAGGTGTGGCCAACACACGAGTTAAGGGTTCATTTCGGAGCTCAGGGTATTGCCCACACTCTGAAATACGGAGGTGTTATGTATGGACTACATCCCCTGAGGCGAATGACTATAGGTAAGCGAGATTCATGTGAAATAGTTGACTCGACCCTAAGGTACCGATCGTACAACAACGTAACTTAGGAGTACAGTTGCACGACGCATCGACATACGTGGCATGTCTTAGCGAACGAAGGTCAAGATGACCACTTACGAGATGAGAGGTACGGATAATATACCCACGTAATTTGGAATCTCATGGGCATCGTGTATAGCATGGTGACATACATGGGTATGTCTTGAGATACGAAAGGGAGGTGACGACGACCCGTGGATTATGGTTCTGTTTGAGTTCAAGGTACCGGTCATAATCTTGAGGTGTGTTGGCTAAGGCGTAGCGGCATACATGGTATGTCTTGAGGCGTGACAATGTCTTTTTTTTTTTGAACTACCGATATATTATCGGCGACACTCCTAGTATGTCTCGAGTTGACCATGCGGAAAGTGAACGGAATCTGCCCCACGATGGGAATGTTATGACAAACGAGGTATGACCACCAAGCAGTTTGGATCCGGCAAGGATGCATATCTAACGAATAGTATTCCTCACCATGATAGAGGGAGGCGGAGTACGTCGTGACGTATGGGCCATGTCTCCGGATGACTTAGACACGGTGGCAAAGACGCATTTGATATGTCACGATGCACAGGGTATACCTCCTAATGGCATAAACAGGACGATAAAGATGTGTGCGGCGTATCCCACACAAGGTATAACATGACGAAGACGTAGGGAATACCTCCGTGTCTAACGGTACTCCTCCGGACTAATATATGAATCACATCATAACATGCGAGGTAGACCTCTTGACGAGTATGCGAGATATGGTAAAGACGTGCGAGCTGTATTGTGATATACGGGGTATGTCTTCTGTTAGGCACCTAGCAAGGCGAGAACTCAGGTTATGACATACGGGGTATGGCTCTAGACTAGTGTACCCAATATGGAAGGCGCATATACGACCTATCGTGATGTACGACCTCGACAATTCCCGGATGTACACAATGCGTGGCGGCGCATCGGGTACACATCCTGACTAGTGTATAGCTGATGTGATAGAGACGCATGGGACACTTCACGATATGGAAGGCGGGATGAGGCAAGGACGTATGGGATACATCACGACCCAAATGGTATGCCTCTCTTCAAACGTATATAACATGGTGAAAAGCACATGATACGCCATGACATACGGGGCATGAAGCTCATGCCCCTCGTTTGGCGTAAGGGATGAGGCGAAGATGTACAGGATGCGTTATGATACACATAGTACACCTTCTGACCGGTGTGTAATGACATGGTAGAGACCAAAGGAATGGGTCACCATATACGAGGCACAACAGGGAAAAGACGTACGGGATACGTCACGACATAACCGGTACGCCTCTTGATCGGTGTCTGAATGATTAATGGAAGATGCATGGGATGTGTTATGTCCTACGGGGTACGACAAAGTAAGGACGTAAGGAATACGTCACCACATGACAGGTGGGACTCCTAACGGGTGGACACGTGATGACACGACGTAGCAAGGACTTAGGGGATATGTCACGAGAGAACAGGTTACCTCTTGATGGGGTAAGGACATATTGGAGGCGCCGCGACCTACGGGGTATGCCAAAACAAAGGCGTAGGGGATACGCCATGACATAAGGGTTGTACCTTCTGACTAATGCCTACGATACTGGAGAAATGTACGAGGTACGCTACTATATGTACAGTATGCTAGTGCGAAGACGCATAGGATACGTCACGACATAATGGACATGCCTCCTAGCTAGCATACAAACGACACTGTGAAGACGCACGAGACGTGCCAAGGACGCATAGGATGCGTCCTAACACATAGGTATGACAAGGCAAAGACGTATGGGATACGTCACGACATAACTGGTATGCCTCCTTTGGACACGCGACACTGGAGTCGACTCTTTCTCACATTCCTAATAAACACGTCCTAAGTCTACGAAACCTAGAATGGATGCACGCAATTTGGTTAGCATGCAACACTCTATATGGTATGACTGCAATGATTCGTTAAGCATAGAATGCATTATAACTTAAATCTGACTCGACTGATGTACAACAAGATATAAATCTATACAAATAAACTAGTTAGCGAAAATCGTACATAACGCGTAATTAGATCGTAATAAGAGAAAGAAAACATTAGATAACAATCACAATTATCACATCATCTCTCTTCCATCCTTATTCCTCCACACACTCGTTGGTCCAAGTCTCTTTCCTAGGATTTTGGTATAGGCTCACATTGCGGTCCAGAGGACGTGTGATGCCGTCGATTATTGCAGAAAAGTAAATCATTCATCAAACAATACAATCCGTTTTAACGCATCAACGTTCAGTGACTAAGATATCGACCAAATTGGATTATCCTTTTGAATAACTCGTCTTTTGTTATTTCGCGAGACGCATTAGTTCGGGTTTTGACTCCCTTTGAGCGTATCTCGGATTCAGACGTGGTACGAGTTATTCTTTCGGTTCAATCGTTCGTTATTGACAATGATTCGTTCCCTTTTATTCGCGTGGGTTCGTATCTCGATTACGATGGGATCTTTTGGATCTATTGAGAGACGTAACCACGTGTTTGTTTAGTGATGATATCACTTTTGGATTTTATTTTAGGGAACACACTCATCGCGTAACGTGTTTGTTTCCAGCCTCAAAATCCGCTTGCTCGTTTTAGCTACGTGAAAAGACGGCGAGTCTTATTCGAGCGCACGATAATCTTTCAGGTAGTAACAATTCTTTATTTCTTCCAATTTACGGGATATAACATCCTAGCGTGGTTATAGAAAATCAATGTTTCGTTTAATCGCATGCTTATTCGAAGCAGGGATATTACCGTTCTTTTCATTTAGGCACGAGTTAAGCAAACATGCAAATCGGGCCATATTTCTTGTAGTTTTGGTAACGGTCGAAATGATCGAGCCATTAGCCAAACCCACAGTCTCATCCATATGGTGCAATTATGCGATTTAGCTTAATTCGGCTTCGTGATTTTAAGCGGCATATATACCCGTTCGAGGCACGTATTCAACGGCATTGGTTCATTTTCTTTAACTACTCTCGGGATTGACATATATCGTAGATACGGAATTATTTTGGTCGTTTTTATTTTTATTTTTCTTTTATTTCCTTAGTCACTTTTGCGGATACGTCCATTTCTCCTGAGAACAACGCAAGGTATAACGTAAGAGCCCGTTTTTTGTTCAAAAGGGACGGGTCACGTTTATGAAACTCTTTACGTTACAACCGGGTCGTTCAAAACAGAAATGTTCTTCATTTTGGTTTTGTCATAATCTCGCTTTATCCCAACGTATTTAAAGAATGTGAATAACGGCTACCGTTAATATAGTCTTTTGAATCGAGATATAACTATCCTTAATACCAAACCGACTTGTACTAATACGTGCTTACGTCACAACGTGTTTCCTAAACATGTGCCTTCTTTGGGACACAGAAAGGGACCAGGCGGGTCGCACAAGTTCATTCATACGAGATGACTAAGTCGTCTTTAGTTCAAACTGTTTCGATGCTTTGGGGTAGTTTATATATCGGTTTAAGAGTATATATTAACGTATCGTTTCATTTTCTTTATATATTTCAGGATTAGACACGTATCATGGCAATTTGAAAACACGAATTGATTCATTCATCACATCAAAAATAGTAACGGGTAATCCTATGGCAACTTCTAAGGCTACTATATGCTGACACGGATGATCACGGGACCTCACAGGACCGCACAAATTCGCCCCTAACGAATGGATGGGGACCCTTTGGCGCCTTACTGCAAGGGGGAACTTACACTAGCCTCTTTCGAGCGATGAATGGACTCTCAATAGAGGTTTCGCGGAAATTACCCAAAAGGTTTGTAATAATGCTTATGAATGCATACGAAAAGAAATAATACGATCCGTCCCCGTTATGGGCTTAATACACGCCTTCCGGAATCAAATTTCTCGCTTCCCCAGCAGAGTCGCCACTTGTAGGTGCCACGGCTTCGCCCGGGCGGACCGGGGGGTGGACACCGTTGACGACAGATGCTGTGATTGGCGCCGAAAGCAACTAATCGCGGAATCAAGCTATTCGGCAGGGCCGGAGCTCGGAGTATGGAAGAGTCGCCACCCACGAATGGGAAATGAACACCGATCCCTTGCGGGAGACCGGTGAGGGTTCGGGAAACTTAGGTACGAGCCGAGAAGGCTAGCTCCTTTCCGGAGAAAGGCTACTAGGCATCCCCGACATCGCCCGGTTATGAACCACCGGCCTCCTACTTAGCATGTTAGGCGCTAACGGACTAATCGCATATTTCTTTAAGTTTAAAATTCATTTGAAACCTTTTCTTTCTCGTTTTGGAAACCGTTTTGAGCATATATTATTGAAAGCCATATTAGTAAAGAATCACCCATTTACATGAATTTAGAGTATATGGAAGAAAGAGGGAGATAGAAGAAAGAATTAGTTTATTCACAACGTGAGTTATGCTTTATATTATACATTAAGTCTACACTAATCTCATTCCCAAAAACGAGTTTATTTACATGGTTCGTACCTTAATCGTCGTTGAAACGATTTAGGCGCGTTTCAAAACCCCGTTAATTTACATGATGTTCACCCGAATCGCCATTGGAACGACTCGAGCGTGTGAAAACGTTGAACAAAGAGTTTTTAACAAAAAACGTGATTAAGCATACAAGTCCATTTATTTTTGTACAAAAACCGTTTAGTTAGAAAAACGATTCAAAACTCCATTATCTACAATGAAAACGATTTTAATTACAAGGTTCGCTTAATCCGCCATTGGAGCGAATTAAGGTTTTAAAACATGACGTTTAGGAAACGGTTTGAAATGGTAAAAAGCTTTTTATTTACACTTTATAAATATCTAGAAAAACTTTATTTTAAATAAGCAAGTTAAACTCTCTTTTTGTGATTTATTTCCCCATTTTCACTCAATTAACCTTTACTTGAATATGATTACAACAATGATCAATTTAAATCCCAAAACTAACCAAATAAAACGAATTTGAAATATATACATATAAATGTCCAAAAGTAGAGTGAATATACCTATATATATATATATATATTATCTAAAAATAAGGATATAACTATAGATTAAAAAACAAGTAAAAGATACTATATAATATAACTAAGTATATGCATAATAATGATAACGAAAAATACTAAATATAATATACTTTTATTCCAATTCAAAAATATGCAAAAATAATGGATAAAATTCATAAATAAGAAAACTACATTTAAACCAAAATAGTTTTTATACATAATAAATATATAGAGAGTAACCAAATTAGTGTAAATCATACAGAAATATACAAGATAAGTATTTAACAGTGAATTATTACTAATTATACATTTTGAAAATAATTTTAATAAACACCTTACCTATTTATACATATATCTATACAAGAATAAATGTAAAAAAAAGATGAGAAAAAGGTTGAAAAGGGGATTTTTTACGTTTCAGCAGCTTTACCGACGGAACATCCGTTGGTAAACAGCCTTTAGTGACAGAAAATGGAGAATTACAGAATCAACCCAACAGTTTCCAGATTTATTCAAACACTTTAAATCTACTCTATTCTATCATTTTGGATCTCCGAACTACCCAAATTGGATCATAGTCTATAAAGGAGACTCCTAAAACGATGTTTTATTTCAAAACGTTATTTAAAAATATTTTTAAAATCTATATTTACAACGTCTTAATCCCGAACTATTCTTAAATCGGGTCACAGTTCGTGTTGGGACTTTAAGACGAGGTTTTTATTTCAAAACAGAACAAAACGTTTTATTTAATACGAGACGGGAATTAAATAAATACGAGAAATAAATAAAACTATAAATAAAATAAATAGACGAAATAAATAAAACGAGTCTAGTCCTCGGATAATACCTCAAGATCGGTATTGACGGCTTGATGTCGGTTGACTCCACGAATTATGATTTTTTTGGTGTTTTTTGGTGTTTTGGTAAAATATTAAACTTTTAGGAAATTTGGATTTTTTTAGAAAAAAAATGTTTTCTCCCAAAAATTCACTTTCTCTCTCTAAAAATAATTTTCTAGAGTGAGAAGCTCCAAAAATCCCCCCCTCAAATGCATGGGGATCCGTGCTTTTTATAGGCACGGATCCCAAGGTTGGGCATACGCCCAACGGGAGGTTGGGCGGACGCCCAACACGGAGTTGGGTGACGCCCAACCTTGGTTGGGCGCGCGCCCAACAAACGTTGGGCGGACGCCCAACGCAGGTTGGGCGACGCCCAACGCCGGCTGGGCGCGCGCCGGCCGCCGTTGGGCACTCGCGAGCCGTCTATTTGGCCGCCGCTGGGCGCTCGCCCAACGCCTCCGGACCCTTTCCTGGTTTTTTATTTTTTTATTTTTTTATTATTGGAATCAACCGCTCTAACCGTCTGCCATGGGTTTTCATCACAGGTCATCCGACTCGGTGTCTACAATAGTGCTGTAAGCTCAACTCTTCCTACGTTTTTACATATTTGCCCTAGGGATATATCTGTATGTTATCAAGCTTAATTGTCATCAATCCTCCATTAATTATCATTAATCATGCATTAAACCTGCATTAATCATCATTAATCCTGTATGAATTATCATTAATTCTTCCTCTAAAGGGAATAACGGTTTGCCATTATTTGTATTTAATTATCATTATTCCTCCTTCTAGAAGGAATAAATCCGGATGTTATCAAGTAATAAAAACTCTTTTCAAATTGCTTAGATACAAGAATAAATGCAACATGGAATTAAATACATAAATACATTTATGTATGTCATTAATGTGATGTTAAAATAAATGCATGAAAATTTTAGATTTCATTTTGGATAACGTTTAATGGATTTTTATGTTTTTTTACTCTGTTTTGATTTATTCTCTTTGTTTAGTTAATGTTACATAATAATTATTTTTTATTAAATACTTCAGTACAAGTGTCTTATGAAACTTATGATTTTCTCCTTCTTCTCTAATTAATTATAACTTCATTACTTATCGGTGTAATATTATGTTTATTTTCATGAATCCTAATTTTCAAAGCACCAAATGCCCAGAATTAATTCCTTGAACTCTAATTAAATAATAATAAAAAAGTCATAATGCTCCTCCAACCATCTTAACTTGTCCAAATTAGATATTTTACCCCTCCAACTCATCGAATATCCTATTTACTTCCTTAACTCCATAAAAATGGTATTTCTCACCCCATTAACTTGCCCAAATTGGTCATTTTACCCCTCCTCAACTCATCGGATGTCCTATTTACCCTCTTAACACCATAAAAATGGTTTTTCTCACCCTTTATGGTCCTATTTACCTCCTAACTCGATAAAAAATGGTATTTCTTACCCCTCTATATTGCAAAATTAATAGAACTTATTTAAATGAGTTTGAAAATATATTTTTTTTAATATCAACTTTTTTTATTTTGTTTTAATTTGGTAATTATATTGATCTTTCATGTGTTTATTACAATAATATTGTATTACAATAATTAGATAATCAAATTTAACTAGCCAAAAAAATTGAAAAGAAAATGAATGAATAAAAGATACAAATAATAAAAAATATTAATATAAACAAGTTAAAGACATTATATGTAGGGATAAGGTACCAAAATAGGCCTATGATTTTTGAGGAAGTATCAATTTAGGTTCCACGTACAAAATAACACCAATATAGGTTTAACGTTTAAAAAATGTATCAATTTAGGCCTCGATAACAGATTGTAAGTGGTGAGAAATACCACTTTTGTGGAGTTGATGAGGTAAATAGGACATTCTATGAGTTGTGGGGGTAAATGGACAAGTTGAGGGGGTGAGTGTCACGTCCGTTGAGTATATTTTATAAGGTTTTGATTAAATCCCTTTATAAATGTATATATGTAGCTATGTTAAGTAAAGTTGGTTTTTATAGCTGATAATTTCTTACTGAGATTTCTGTCTCACGTTTTTAAATATTTTAATGTATTTAGGTGAGAAAGTACAAGTATAGAGAAGATTACCGACCGATTAGGCGAGGAGTGGAAGTTGTTACTTCTTGTTAGAATTATGGTTAGAACTTTGGTATTTCAATTGTAATATAATATGATATTATGATATTGGGATAAATTGGAGATTCCTAAGTGTCGATTGTGATCTTTCTATTTCATGTCCGATGCTGATTGAGGTCATTTAGGGTCGGGTGTGACAGTGAGAAATACTATTTTTATTAAGTTAATAGGGCAAATAGTACATTAATAAGTTTGGGAGGTAACATAACCAATTTGGACAAGTTAAAGGGGCTGGAGGACCATTAGACCTAATAAAAAAAGAAATATACACAAATTAAAATATACTATAAATTTCTTCGTATTCAGTAGTCTATTAATTGATTCATTGGTATTTGCAACATTAATATTTTGATAATCCAAAGGTCTCACAATTAATGCTTTGAATCTAAAAAATCTTAATGTTTTGATGACAGAAAAATGGCTAACATTAATTGGGACTTAAAAAAACACTTTCTCAAGTTTTTTTTCGAGTAGCTTTAAAAATCATATATGGTAAACAAAATTTTAAGTTAGTCTTTACATGTTGGGGTTTATTACATGAAAGTCATATTTTATAAATAAATTACAATTAGATCATACTCTTTTCATTCCCTTAGAGCAATTTTAGTGGTGACAATTAGGACTGATTTGTAATTTGGAAAGAGTAAGAGCATCTCCAATAGAGGATGCTTGGAAGAGTGTTTGGTGATGTGACAATTGTTTTGATAACTTTCAAAGAGTGTCATCTATTGGAGTAAGGGCGGTTGCTTAGCAATATTGTCTCTTTTTGGCAACATTGTTTTAAAGTTGCCAAACATTTTTTAATATATAAAAAATGATTTACTTGATTACTATTGATGCACCTTTTTAGGAGTCTCTCTCCTTTCACTATTGGTTGACAATATTTACAATTAAAATAAATCATATAAAAAGTAATGATTTGTGGGGCCATAATGGTAACTTTTAAAGTTGCTTACTATTAGAGCATTTTTTAAACAAAAGTTGACAAAAGTGATGTGAATGATTAAGTTAATAAAATATTATATTTTAGTATGATATGTTTAGTTTTGGTACTCTTTAAAGCAATCTCCATTAGAAATGCTCTAACTAACCACTAGAGTGAGCATTGAGAGAGTCCCTAGAAGCAAGAGACTCGCTTGATTGGGCGAGTCTCCTAGAAAAATTTGAAAAAAAATTTAACCTGCCACAAATGAAAGAACAAAAAGGACAAGCTATGATGTGATTAGTTCACAAAGGAGTGTGCGCTTCACCTTCACCTTCTTCAACTGGAGAGCGTGTCCCTAAAATCTAGGGATGCAAGTGGAGCGGTGATTCCCATTAATCCTTGATGGGGAATCCCTGACGGATCCTCAATTGTTTCCCATTTTACACTTTAAATACTATAATTTATAATATTTAACTTAAATTAAATAGACTTATTTTCAAATAAAAAATTAAATGGGATAAATAAAATATTAGTTAAGGACTAAATGGATATTTTTTCTAACTTAAACTAAATTAAAGGTGTAGTATTTTCTTTCGAACAAAACCTAGAATTAGAAAGGAGATAAGAAAAGAAAAGAAATATATATTAATTTATTTTTAAATATAAATGGTGATTCTCCGCGGAAACGATAATGTGGAATAGAAAAAAAAAGTGTTTTTTAACGGGGATGGAGATCCCTGTGGGATGAGGATGGGAGACAAATCTGTCTTCATCTAACTCTTGGGGACAGAGACGACCCGAGTAGTTGGGGACAGGGATGGAAAATGCACCCCTTCCTCGTCCCGTCCATTTGCATCCCTACTAAAATCCAAAAAATGATAAAGAAAATAGTGGGCCCGCCTCTTTATTTTTGTGTCTACAGATACAATAAAATGGAAATGCATAAATGTATGAAATATAGACAATTAAAAATAGGGTAAATTTTAAATAAAACCCCTGTGGTTTTACTAATTTTTAGATAAAGGACTGTGGTTTACTTTTTGTCAAAACAATGAGTGAGGCTTCGCACTTTTAATAAAACAATGACTTTTTGGATTAATGCTATTAAAACCATCTTTAACGACCTGAAAATAAAAAAAAATCAAGAATTAAAGTTGTTCAATGCCATATTTGCTATGGAACTACATTTTCGATTTTCGAAAATCATCTTTTTTTAGAACTTTCTCTCTTATTACCAAACATTATCTAAATAATCTCAAAATAAAAAAGTTGAAGGATTAAAGTTGCTTAGAATATTAGTAGTTCTTAAAATATATCATTTTTGAAGTCGTCAAGTGTGATTTTAATAGTATCAATCGAAAAAGTCCTTATTTTGTTAAAGTTGAAAACTTCAGTCCTTACTTTGAAAAAAAATAAATCACAGTCATTTATCTGAAAATTAGTGAAACCATTGGGGTTTTATTTGAAATTTATCCATAAAAATAATCGTATGTATTTTATAAAAAAAAAGTACGTATAATTACACATTGAGTTTTGTTGAAAAACTAAAATACTTAATTTTATATGTATATCAGACCTGGCCATGGGTCGGGCTCAGGCCTGGTCTATCGGATTTTTAAATAAAAATGTTCAGTCCAATCTCAGCCCAGTCCGGTATTAATTTAGGCAGACTCGGGCCGGACTGGGATCGGGCTTAAAAATCAAATCTCAAACCCAACCCATATAAACCCATATATATATATATATATATATATATATATATATATATATATATATATATAGAGGAGAGATCAGCTGTGACACATCTCTTATGGTGTGACAAACCTTATTGTGTGACAAAAACTAATTTTGTAATTAACTAAAAAGAGGTGACAAATTTGTAAATAAAATGAAAGAGAAAATTGTTTTATTTTTTTTCTTTAAAATGCATTTTCCCGACTTGTCCAACCTCGTTTTTCAAAAAATTTTATACCGTTGGACTCGTCTTAATTAAACGGTTATTTTAAGATCCATGAAGCTCAAGTAAAAAAAAATTCCGGTGAACGGAATCGGGGTGGGAGTTTTCCGGCAAGCAAAAAAGTGTCCAGAAAATTCTCAAAACATTCCAGAACATGTAAAACATTATTCTAAGAAACTTTAATTCTTGGGTCAAAGCGAGATTTCTTACGGTTTAGTCACAATAAAACTTTTTCCTTAATTTTATCCATTTTACATGCTTCAACAATTTGTTGAGTAAAAACTGTAAGGAATCTCGCTTTGAGCCAAGAATTAAAGTTTCTTAAAATAATATTTTACATGTTTTGGAATTTTTTGATAATTTTATGGACACGTTTTTTGTCATACTTACGTTGTTGCAAATCAATTTACCATTTGTTCCAACATAATACTTATATTGTTCCAACAGAAAATTGTTTTATTTCTTTTCTTTAAAATACATTTTTCTGACATTTCTAACCTCGTTTTTCAAAAATTTTTATACTATTAGACTCGTCTAAATTAGACAGTCATTTTAAGATCCCTGAAGCCCAAGTAAAAAAAATTCCGGTGAACGGAATCCGAGTGAGCGTTTTCTGGCAAGAAAAAAAGTGCTCAGAAAATTCTAAAAAAATTCCAAAAAATGTAAAACATTATTCTAAGAAACTTTAATTCTTGGGTCGAAGCGGGATTTCTTACGGTTTAGTCCCAATAAAACTTGTTCCTCAATTTTATCCATTTTACATGCTTCAACAATTTATTGGGTCAAAACTGTAAGGAATTTCTCTTTGAGCCAAGAATTAAAGTTTCTTAAAATGAAGTTTTACATGTTTTCGAATTTTTTGATAATTTTCTGGGTAGGTTTTTTGTCCTACTTACATTGTTCCAAATCAGTGTACCATTTGTTCCAACATAATACTTGCATTGTTCAATGTTTTATTTCTTTTCTTTAAAATACATTTTCCCGACATTTCTAACCTTGTTTTTCGAAAAATTTTATACTATTAGACTCGTCTAAATTAGACGGTCATTTTAAGATCTCTGAAGCTCAAGCAAAAAAAATTCCGGTGAACGGAATCCGGGTGAGCGTTTTCTGGCGAGAAACAAATTGCCCAGAAAATTCTCAAAAAATTTCAAAAAATGTAAAACATTATTCTAAGAAACTTTAATTCTTGGGTCGAAGCTGGATTTCTTACGGTATAGTCCCAACAAATTGTTGAAGCATGTAAAATGGATAAAATTAAGGAAAAAGTTTTATTGGGACTAAACCGTAAGAAATCCTGTTTCGACCCAAGAATTAAAGTTTCTTAGAATAATGTTTTACATTTTCGGGAATTTTTTGAGAATTTTCTGGGCACTTTTTTTGCTCGTCGGAAAATGCCCACCCGGATTCCGTTCACCGGAAATTTTTTTACTTGAGCTTCAGGGATCTTAAAATGACCGTCTAATTTAGACGAGTCTAATAGTATAAAAATTTTCGAAAAACGATGTTAGAGATGTCGGAAAAATGTATTTTAAAGAAAAGAAATAAAACAATTTTCTCTATCCTCTCTTTCATTTTATTTACCAATTTGCCACCTTGCCCTTTTTAATTATCATCAAAACTACGTAGTTTTGTTATGTCACACAATAAGCTCCTTGTCACAACTTAAGCCCTTGTCACGCTGGATCTCACCCCTATATATAAATATATATATATATATATATATATATATATATTTTAATTATAAAAAATAAATATTATATTTAAAAATAAATGTTTAATATATAAATTTATTAATTAGTATTAATAGGCAGCCCGGACTGGACCGACCGATGCTATTTTTATTAATTCCAAACCCGCCCAAAAAACAGGTGGGCTTTAGCGGGCCTGAGCCAGACTGGGCCTAAGTTCAATTTTCATTGTCTAAGTCCGGTTCAAAAGGCATGGGCTGGGGCAGGCCGGACCGTTACCCGGACCCATGAACAGGTCTAATGTATATCAAATGGATTTATTGCAAACCAAACCCTAACTTTTTAAAATTTCTATAAATACATATATTTTAATTCAAAATATACTACTCTCTCCATTCCCTTATATAAATTATTCTAGCAAAATAGTTTTTTCCCCAAATATAAGTCATTCTAACTTTCTAAGAACTTTTCATTTAATTTTTTGGTACAAGCATTAATTTTTTATCTTGATCCATGTGTTTTTTAACATTTCAAGGCTTATTCCTCAACCATAATAGGAGAGAGAATTTATTTTTAGTTAACTAATATAAATTCGTTAATTTGACTCTATATTAATTGTATTTCTTAATCTGTGTGAAATACACTAGAATGGCGTATACATTGTTTTTGAATCAAAATATCTAATTTACATTGGTTAACGATAACACATAGATCAAGACAAAAAAAATTAATGCTTGGACCATTGATACTAATTTTTTTTCTTTCAAAAAAAATTAAAAATTGTCGGAGAACTAGAATAATTTATATTTGGAGAAAAACTAATTTGGTAGGATCACTTATATAAGGGAATTGAGGGAGTAATACAAAAATTAATTTATAAATTTATTAAGAAAAATTAATTTATAAATTTTCGACTAAAAATAAGTTATATTCAAGTAATGGTATAAATCTTCGTAGATAAAAAAAAAATGTGTTGTATTAAAAAAAATATGTATTCAAAATAATTTAACCATGTGTGTCCTGATATAATAAAAGAAAAACAATAATCATAAAAAATAATCAATTAAATATCAAATTAAATACATAAACACATTTATATATGTCATTAATGTAATCTTTAAGTAAATACATGATAATTTACCAAAAAAAAAAATAAATACATGATAAATTTAAAATAGAAAATGAATGCCTATAAAAACGTCTACTATGTTATTAGATTTATACTGAATTATAATATACAAATCCAAGTTGCATACAATGTATACATGAAATCCGAACAGTGTCAATTAAAATCATTAGGAATTCGAAAAGTTGTATTAAGCTCAGTGATTGTTTATAAATAAATTAAAGGAAATTATATATACAATTTATATATGCATTAATTCTCGATGATTATTTATAAATAAATCAAAACTTAGAGAATTACATAACCTATAAATTTACAAATTGAGCAAAAAAAAAAAAACCCTAAGGATTTATAAATTTAAATTGTAGTTATTACGTTAAGTTACGGTATGTTAGAGAATGTAAGCTCAATGATTGTTATATATAAATGAAATCTTAACAAATTACGAAACATGTGGATTTACAAATTGAGCTAAAAAACCCTAGACATTTATTATTTGAAAATAAAATTACTAAGTTAGGTTGCGGTACCTTAAGGATTGTAAGCTCAATGATTACTTATAAATAAATGAAATCTTAAAAAATTACAAAACCTATATATTGACAGAGAATGGACGATTGATCGATTCATTCGTGACGGTCAGTGAAATATAGAGCTGCTTGATAATTTCTTCTCGGAGGATCGACAATGCATTCTGCAAATCCGAAGGTGAAAAACTTCCTATGGCACGCAGCCTGGAATCTAATCCCAACAAAAGTATCCCTCTACAACCGTCGTGTTAATATTGTTCTCCGATGCCCGTTTTGCCATTTTCAGAATGAATCACTGTCTCATCTACTATTACATTGCCCTGTGTCCGTTCAGGTTTGGAACTCCGCCTTACTGTCACATTTTCGAGAACAGTATGCTATTGATTTTGGTAATTGGTAGACCTATGCTCTAAACGTCTGCTCTGCTGATACGGCGGGACGCTGGGCAACATTAATATGGCATATTTGGTTTTGGCGAAAGCAACTAGTGTGGAATCGTCGAGCTGTAAGTCCAGCTGAAATCGCTAGCCGCGTAGCATTGATCCTCAAAGATTGGCTTTCCACGCAGAAAATGGATACGACAGTTAGGGAGCACCAAATCCGACGGTGGCGAATAGGTGGCTTCTGCTGCTTGCTGGTCTAAAGGTTAATTTTGACGCTGTTGTAAGGGCTGGAGAAGATTTCGTGGGGGTTGGTGTTGTAATCAGGAACAGCATCGGCGATTTTGTCGCCACCAGATACAGAAGATTATGGGGTCAATTCACTCCGGCTGTTGCTGAAGCTATCTCGTGTGGAAAAGCTCTGAGCTAGATAAAAGACTGTGACGATACTCAAATTTGTGTCGAAGGGAATGCGCAGATAGTTATTAACGCGTTAAAGAACGAATCGGAGGAAGATGTTTTTGCATTTGGCCTTGTAGTTTCGAACTGCCGTGAGATAGCAAATTCGATTCCAAACTGTTCCTTCCGTTTCACGCGAAGATGAGCAAATACGGTGGCAGACGAAGCTGCCATGTTAGGCTTGTCTTCCCCGATTTTGATTTTAACGAACCTTATTCCCCCGTCTTTTGTAAGCCTTTTGGCTATTTGATTAATTCTTTGATTCAATATATATATTCTTTCATTCAAAAAAAAAAGCTACAAAAACTAAGGATTTGTCAGCATGAATTTGACAATTGTGGCAGACTTCTACGAGTTTCTGGGCATCTTGTTCTGCATTTGGCCAGAAATACCCCAGCAGTCTAGCTTTCCTGAAGGGCGTAGCAGATGCCACGTGAGCCTCACATATGCCCTCATGTAGCTCTTGCAACACATCAACACCTCTCGTAGTTATACATTTCAGCCAAGGCTGGCTAAACGATTTTCGATACATCTGTTTATTCATAAAAGAACAATGTGCTGCTTTTTTACTAATCTTCATGGTCTATATAGGTCTCCTTGCCTCTTAAAAGTCGGGCTATGATGTATGAGATTGATTCGGTTCGGAACTCCCGAAATATAGACATGTTAGGAAAAGGTCTGTCTGTTTAGTCATAGCTCACCAAGTAGGTGTGCTTCAGCTCGCCGAGCAGTGGCTTTTTTCACGATTTCTTCCTCTGTTGACTTTGTCTCATGGTTGATTGCTCGTTGAAGACTTCCTCGACAACTAGGTGTGTAGCTCGTCGAGCACTATGTGTAGCTCGTCGAATAGCTCTTTGGACTTTTCCCCTTTTTGCTCTATTTCATGCTCGATTGTTCCTGAAACAACTCAAAACACTTATTAGGCGAATAATAGGCAGAAAGCACTATAAACCAGGGTAACAAGGCTAGAAAATCATATAAATGAGGCTTAAACTATATAACGATAACAATCTCCTCACACTTTGAACCTTGCTTGTCCTCAAGCAAGTCTCCAGATCAAAGATAAAATCAAATCTCAAACATTTAAGCTATTGCAATTAAATAACAGGACATATTTCACTCGACATTCTACCATCCTTATGCAAAGAAAAACAACAATTAAAGACTTGGGACATGGTTGAACTTGATCTAAAGGGTTTGATATTGTTAAGAGTAATAACACCATACAACAAATCCTTCTTCGGAAGTTTGAACTAATGCTTAGAACCTCACAATGTGGTCTCTCCATGCTCTATTTTCTGTTTTTAGCCTTTGCAATTCTTTTCGCTCAAGGGTTGGTGTTTGTGTTTTCAGTACAAGCAATGTAGTATTTAGACATTTAAGTGCTCAATTCCTCGATCTCCACCACTTTCTAATCTAGTTGTAAACTTAATCAGCAAGGTCTTTTACAAGGATTGTAATGTGGGTTTAGGTGAGGTATGGATGTGGGAATGATGTCTGTAATGGAGCTACGTGTGTTCAGATGAGTGCTTTTAACTGACTTTAACAGTAACAACTATTAGTTAACAGCTAAACTAAACAGACTCTAATTATAAGTTAATCAAATGCGTAATTTTAACTGATAAGACCTGTGAGCAATGTAGAAGGAAGGCCTCAACATGTGTAAAAATTTGTTTTTTTTACTCTATTATTTTTACCAAGAAATAGAATCAATAGACAATTTATGCTCCATGTTGGGCGATTTCCGCAAGTGCACGGTTTCGCTTGTAGTAATAAAAAGATATCGATCCCACATGGAACGTTTTTCAACAAAAACTTATTTATGTGTAGATTAAATACGACTTAAGGTTTATAAAAAATAGATAATCGTTATTTGAAATTGGTTTAGAGATTAATTGAATAAGAATTAGGTTAGAATATGTAGAATGTTAGAAAACAATTCTGTTTTGAATATGAATTACAAAACAGAAACGTTTAGTGTTTAAAATAAGAGATTTATTGTGTTCGTTTGCATTAAGCAAAGAAAACAACTTTAAACTTTGTATAAATTAAGAAAGTGTAATAACGTAAACTCCTTCAATTAAAGGGCTTTGAACCGCAGACAATCCTCCTACGGTCGGGTTAGATTGCTACCTTAACCAAATTAATTCTCAAAGAATGAATTTGCCTAAGTGTTCAATAAAATTTCCTTGTAAAGATATTGAATTTAACTACGTTTTAATGAAAACACCAAAACTCACTTCGGATCCTTTACAGAAGTGCTACATAAAATTATATTGAATTGCATGAACTTTATTAGATGAAGTGTGAATTTGATACAAGTTTACAGAGAATAAAAAGCATGGAAGCATTCAAAACGACATGAGAGTTTCGGGTCGTCAATCCTTTCCTCAAACCTAGTTAGAGTTTGTCAGGCTCCGGGGTCGAATCCACTACTTAATCTTCTCGCTGAATCTTCGGAATAGAGATGGTTCTTCTACTATCAAAATGTAAACTAATCTTCGAACAGATCTTAATCTAAATCTAACTGTTACTGTGTTTGTAATTAATTTAAGAACAACTTGTGTACGGCAAGATTGCTTTTACAAAAATGAAATCTAATCTCTGACTCATTTCCGAGTCAGAATTTCTACATAAATTTTGCACTCTTCTTAATTAATCTAACTCTCTATGAACTCTGAAATCAACTCTCTATGAACTCTGAAATCAACCCTCTATTTATAGATGTTGAAAAGTCGTGTCTAAAGGTCGTGTCCGCTGCGAAGAGACGTTTCTATCCATCCGAACGGACGCGTTTATTTGAAATTAAACATGTGAAAATGGTGTTGAAAGACCTGCTGATCCTACCGAGATTAGAGAGCAATTTTTATCCTTCGAAACGAAAGGGAGGGAGACCGAATTTTAGCGTGTCGCGACCGAGATTAGGGAATCTCGGTCGCGACACAGGATTTATTTCCCGGATCCGCCTTCATTCCCGTCCTTCATATTGGTGCGCTGAATTCCTCGTCTTTTTGGCTCGTAACTTAGGGTTTTTCCTTCATTTTTGATCTGTTTTCGCTCCTATTCGAATTTTACCAAATATTTAGGTACTTCGCATGAAAGAAACATATTCGAACGTAAAAGTAATCTAAATAGATATAAACAACACGATTTTATAGCAAAACTGATGTAAATATTAATGATATTTTAGGTATATTTTGGGATTAACACTCCATCATTTTATTCAATTCTTATCTAATTGGTTTAGATAAATTTCATTTTATTTTATTGTTTAATTGGTTTAGATAAATTATGTTTTAAACTAGTTACTAAGGAATGATAAAAATTATTCAAAGTTTCTAAGGCTTTGTTCTTTATTACTTAATTTCAGTAACAATCAGTTCAGTTGAGTAATCAGTTTAATTCAGTAATTTATCATTACTTTACTTATTATAATTATAATTATTTTTTCATTATTATTATTATTAGAACCATTATTTTTTTTTGGTAGAATTATTAGAACCATTATTAATTTTATCGAATTTTTATTTTAATTATTGCTATTTTTAAAGGATTATATTATTATTTCAGTTTCAGTATAATTCAGTTCAGTTCAGTTTTTTTCAATCATAAAGAACAGAATCTAAGTGGAGGACAATTATAAAATATATTAATTTATGTAATTTATTATTGAGTATTTGTTTTTTAATTTATTATTTTACATTACATATATAATTTACCCCATTACTTAAAGATTCTAGATCCGTATCCATCTCTATAATATAAGT
The DNA here is from genome assembly GCF_963576675.1 of Euphorbia lathyris. Classification (NCBI taxonomy): domain Eukaryota; kingdom Viridiplantae; phylum Streptophyta; class Magnoliopsida; order Malpighiales; family Euphorbiaceae; genus Euphorbia; species Euphorbia lathyris. The sequence goes on from NC_088911.1 coordinate 6,078,808, forward strand.
TGTGATTTTACAAATTAATTAAACCACAAGTATTAGTCGACCGAAAAATTAATTCACAATTTCTTTAACCGCAAACTGCATAAACTATAATCGGTGTTTGCAATTTTTTAATCGCAGGATTGTATTTCTAAATCGGGCGAACCAAGATTTTTTATACTTTACCTTTAGTAGTGTTGTAAAATAAATTTTGAAATGTTCCTTTTCTTTTAGGGATAATGATTGAAATATGATAATGTGTACTATTGTTATCGATTTTCAATTCTATTTGAGTTCACTATATCCTGGTTTTCAATAAACGACTACTATTAAATTCGGATAAAAGATAAATTGAAATATTTTCTGCATTGGAAACTCACTTAAATTAAAGACCTTATACGATCGCATATGCAAGCTCTCGCCACGTCCGAGTCGGATAACATTGAAAATATCTATATCTATATTGAAAATAACCGCGGGATTGTATTTCTAAATCGGACGAACCAAGTTTTTTTTTATACTTTACCTTTAGTAGTGTTGTAAAATAAATTTTGAAAGGTTTTTTTTTTTTTTTTTTGAAGGACAATGATTGAAATATGACAATATGTACTATTATTATCGATTTTCAATTCTATTTTAGTTCACTATATCATGGGGTTTTCAATATACGACTACTATTAAATTCGGATAAAGGATAAACTGAAATAAAAACTCACTTAAATTGAAGACCTTATACGGCCGCATATGCAAGCTCTCGCCATGTCCGAGTCTGACAAGCATTGAAAATATCTATGTTAAGGAGATATTTGGTTGCTCATTTTCATGTTCATTTTTATCTTTTTATTTCAAAATGGAGAGTTTTAAATGTTTGGTTAGTAGTCTCTTGTTTGTCTTTTACATGTAGTCTTTTACAAAAGTAGATTTTTGGAAAGGCAGTTTTTTCCAACCGCAACAGTAAACAGTAGGTAATCCAAACCGACCCTAATTGTTAATAGGGATGACAACGGGTAGTATACTCGCGGGTACCCGACACTACTCGACCCTAATAAGACTACCCGTACTCTATATAAAAAGGTATGAGACAGGTATGGGATCAAAACCATTACCCTAATAGGGTAATGGGATGGGTATGGAAATACCCCTAGGGTACCCGGTACCCATCATAATTTTTTTATATATTAATAAATATAATTGTTTTTTAAACATAAGATTTGAACTCCAATCTTTTGTTTTTTAACAATTCAATGATACCACTAAGCTATTTATTCTTATTAATTAAGCTTCAATTTGTTTAATTTTTAAATAAATGATTTATTAAATTCATACTTTGTTAAATTTGTAAAAAAAAGAATTTATTTCTTGATTCTTAACGGGTAAGGTTACCCGCGAATTAAATGGGACGGGTATGGGATGCAAAAAGTATACCCGTTAGGGTAATGGGACGGGTACGGGTAATTAAAAAATAAAAGGGTAAGAATTTGAGATTTACATTATCCGCGGATAGCCTACCCATTACCATCCCTAATTGTTAATCAAATCAACCATCATATTACCACTAATGTTGATTGATTTATATCCATGAAGAATTTAAAATTAAAATTCTTCAACTATATTTCCAACCACATAGATCCAATTTTTTCTCCTGCAAACATAAATATAAACAGATATAAACATTCATCTCCTTCACAATTTATAGAAAAAATACCTCAATTTTCCACAATGGATCCGTACGCATTCCTCAAAATCTCCCGAAATTCCGATGGCTCCCTCACCAGAAACCCTCCATTCCCCGACGTACCTCCGGTAGACATGATCCTCCCGGATTCCACCGTACCACAAGTCTCTCTCTCCAAAGACGTCCCTCTCAACAAAGCCAATTCCACCTACATCCGCATCTTCCGCCCTCTCCAACCGCCGCCAAACACAAAATTACCGATCATATTATACTTCCACGGCGGCGGATTCATCCTCTACACTCCCGCATCTATCATCTTCCACGAATCCTGCAGTAACATGGCCGGACAAATCCCCGCCCTCGTCCTCTCCGTCGATTACCGTCTCTGCCCGGAACACCGACTCCCGGCCGCCTACGACGACGCAATGGATTCGATAAACTGGGTGAAAAACCAAGCGCAGGGGAACGGAGATTGCGATCCATGGATGAAAGAATTTGGGGATTTCTCTCAGTGTGTTTTAATGGGAAGTAGTGCAGGAGGAAATATCGTCTACCACGCAGCTCTACGATCTCTTAACATGGACCTCTCTCCGATGAAGATCCGAGGGCTGGTAATGAATGTACCGTTTTTTAGCGGGAAAGAGAAAAGTGAATCTGAGATTAGATTGAAAAATGATAAAATATTACCTATGGAGGCGAATGATCTGATGTGGTCGCTTGCATTGGAGGAAGGTGTGGACCGTGATCATGAGTATTGTAATCCGACGGTTGTAGGGACTTTGGATGAGAATATCGGACGGTTGCCGATGTGTTATGTACGAGGGTATGGTGGGGACCCACTTTCGGATAAACAGAAGGAGTTTGCGAAAAAGTTGGAATCTAAAGGGGTAAAAGTGGAAAAATGTTTTCCTGAAGATGGGTTTCATGCTGTGGAGCTATTTGACCCGGAAAAAGCTAAGTCTCTTTTTGATGATGTTAAGGCTTTTGTTAGTAAGATGGTTTCTTCAAATTAGGAAAATGTTTTTTTGGGGGGGTTTAAATTCTCAATTATTTTTGTTTTTTTATTTTAATTTTGAAAGTAATAATTGTAGTTGTTTGATTTCCTCAATAAATTATACATTCATTTAGATGAATTTTTCTAACACATTCTTGTTTTAGTCAGTGAGGGATCCAGAATTCACTGATGAAATGGGTAAATTACATGTACAATCGTTGTCCTATTTCATACTTTTGTGTACAACTTTCAATTTTGTATATAAAAATATACAATCTTTTTGTGACCTCCCATTAAAGTGTATAATCAGTAATTGTGACCGATCAACGCGAAGTCAACGCGCCACGTCAGTAATTTGACCTTAATAAAAGTCAAAATTGCTGACATGACATGTTGGCTTTGTGTTGACCAATCAATTTTTTACTTTTATGAAGGTCAAATTATCGACGTGGCATATTGATTTTGTGTTGACCGGTCACAATTAACGGATGTACAGTTTAGTGGAAGGTCACCAAAAGGTTGTACACTTGTGTGTACAAAATTGAAGGTTGTACACCAAAGTGTGCAATATGATAAAAGTTATACACCACGTATGTAATTTACCCTTGATAAGAGATATTTGTAGTAATGTTTCGTGATTTGTGGGTGCTAAATTGATATCTCTTGAGTATTTAAGTCTCGTCAAGGCACTCGAAATCAAGAATTTATCCCGATTTTTTCTGATTAGATTTTTTGAGCGTTTTTTTTTTGTCTTTAGACGATTTTTAGCCACTTGGACACTGCCTTAAAAATGATAAACAAAAGCGTTTTTTGTTATTAATTTCTTTTTGTTTTATTATAATTTATTTTTTAATATTAATACATGGTTATTCGTTAACTGTGTTTATTATGTTCGGATATTTTGGTTTAATTCCGTTCTCTAATTTATAATATGATATAAGACTTTAATAATATTGTTTTATAATGATATTGTTATTGGAATGTTAATGTTAATGTTTACCAATTTTTTAAAATACATATTATAAATATACGTATTTTTCTATATTAAATAATTTTTTATATTATTATTTTTAACAGTATAATACATATTTTAATTAAGTTTATATAATAATTTATTAATTGACAAATAAAAATATATAAAAATAAAAATCTAATTAATTCCCGATTAATCTTCGAGATCATGTCCGCCCAACTATCGTCTAATTTTTTTACAAACTTGATATTTTTATATAAAAAATTAAAACTTGCGTACATAGTTTTTATAAAACTTTTGGCATTTCAACCATCATAAAGTTCTCACGTCTTTTTAATTTTGTCCCTGATAGCAGGGACGTGTCCAATATTTTAAAGGCTTTAATATTTTTTTTTTCTACATCTGAATTTAATCAAATTACTTGCAACCATGTTCTTAAAATAGCTCAAATTCCAACATCATATTTCTTTCTTTCTCATTTACAAAATTATATTTGAATAATTGATAGAATATATAATATATATTAAATATTTAAATAATTGATGATAATAATTAAAATTTCAAAAGAAAAAAAATACATATTAATATAATGTTATCTTTTAAATAAAAATTATTTATTTCATGTTATTTTATTTCATCAACTAAATATAGAGATAGTTATTTTTAAGGAATATATATTATATTATTTCTTATTTTATTCGGAAGAAATAACTATTCTATTTTATTTTAGGCCTAATGTCCTTCGGTCCCCCCTTAACTTGTCTAAATTGGTCATTTTACCCATTCAACTCATCGAATGTTCTATTTACCCCCCTAACACTATAAAAATGGTATTTCTCACACCCTTAACTTGTCCAAATTGGTCATTTTACCCCTTCCCAACTCATCGAATGTCCTATTTACCTCCTTAACTCTATAAAAGTGGAATTTCTCACCCTTCGTGATCATATTTACCCCCTTAACACCATAAAAGTGATATTTCTTACCCCTTTATAGTGCAAAATTAATAGGACTTATTCAAATGAGTTTGAAAATGTATTTTTTTAATATCAACTTTTATTGTTTTGTTTTAATTTGATAATTATATTGATCTTTCATGTCACAATAATATTGCGTTACAATAATTAGATAATAATCAAAATTTAACTAGCCAAAAAAAGTTGAAAAGAGAAGGAAGGATAAAAGATACAAATAACAAAAACATTAATATAAACAAGTTATAGACATTATATGTAGGGATAAGGTACCAAAATAGGCCTATGGTTTTTGGGGAGGTATCAATTTAGGTTCCACGTACAAAATAGCACCAATATAGGTTTAACGTTTTAAAAAATGTATCAATTTAGATCTTGATAACGGATTGTAAGGGGTGAGAAATACCACTATTGTGGAGTTAATGGGGTAAATAGGAGATTCTATGAGTTGGAGGGGGGTAAATGGACAAATTGAGGGGGTGAGAAATACCATTTTTATGGAGTTAAGGGGGTAATAAGACATTTAATGAGTCGAGGGGATAAAATAACTAATTTGGACAAATTAAGGATGCTGGGGAGCATCAAACCTTTATTTTATTTTATTTCATTCTATTGCGTGAACCAAACGTTCCCTAAAATGGTCTTTGTATGAAGTTGTTACTATTTGATGGAAGCTAGGTAATTAGTTGATAACTGGCGATGAACTTCTGATCGAATTCCTTCCCTGTGGGGGGCGTCATTGGGTTCGACGGGGGGAAGCTCCGATGCCAAAGTCAGTATGTGAATATGAATAAACTGTATTGACAAGAGAAGGGTCTAGAGTGAGAATGTGAATGTGTACCTCAATAGCTTGTGATGCAAGCTATTTATAGTCATGTGATTATAACTCCCAATAACCAGAAAGTATCCATTAATGCCTCATTAATGGCGGTTACGGATCTCCTTTAAGTGTGGCCGTTAGCTCATTAACGTTCCATTAATTGCCTTTTATTGAGAATCGGCTCAACCGTCTGACGGGCGAATCGAGGCATGATGGCGAGTCTCGCATAGATTTGACTACGGATCGTGTGTGGCGGAGTCTAGGTGATCCGCCATTTGGATGACTTGCTTGATACGCCATTGCTTCCCTGGGCGCCCAAAACGCTGCCGTTTTGGTAAATATCCTCTTTGATCCCATGGATAATATCTCGATGTTATCAGAAGCCCCCCCAAAGTTCCGTTAAAGTCCTTTAGGGCTTTTGCACTTCCTTGCGCGCCGTCATGATGAATCACATTTATGCTCACTCTGTTCCAGGCCATTCATCGAGCGACAGGTGTCCTAGGCGCGCTGCTTGAGGTAGGAGGCGATACCTTCTTCAACCTCTCTCTTCTCTTTCCGATTCATTTGTTATTTTCCTCTCATTTCGTTCGAGTTTCTTCAGAGCATTTTCCGGCATCAAGAATCTTCAAAGCTTCATGTTCTCATGTAAGTGAATCTTCTCGTCTTGTTTTCTGGGTTTTTTTATGAGTTCTTCTTCTGGGTCTACTACTGAACTCTTTAATCTGACCACCACTTCCTCCGAAACTTTAATTGGCTGGACCACTTCTTCCGAGAGTTCTAGTTCTTCTGAAAGTACGCCTAGTTGTGATTTTACCGAGTTGTGTAACACGGTGAGGGAGAGTAGGAATCGTCAAAATCGTTTGGTTAGGACTCGGAATTTTCCCACCGTCGTGACTCATATTGCTCCGACGATAGATTCTAGGAGATTTTCCGGAATGGAGGCTTCTTCCTCGACTCCGATTAGGAAAAAAGTGCCTCAGGCTGAGTCTACTCCGTCTTGTATGAGCGCCGCGGATCTAGCAGATTTGGCGAATCGCTATCCGTGGATCAAGGATTACGAGACTGAGTTGGCGGCTGCACACCAGCGACCCGCCTGTCCGCCAGTAGGATATCTGTCTGTATATAGTTGTCATATGGAGAGAGGGTTTCGTCTTCCTCTTCCTAAGATGATGGCGAATATCCTGGAGTATTTTGGGATCACTGTCTGACAGCTGCATCCAAATGGCTGGTTGGATATGGCTTTAGACTGTTATTTAGCTTCAAACCTGGGGGTAGTCTGTAATCCTCGAGTCTTCCGGTCCCTTCACAAACCTACGAAGCGTAAATCCGAGTCTTTCTATACTTTCACCAAATTCAAAACTTACTCGCCCTTCTGTGGTAAGATGTCGAACGTCCATCTCTGGGACGAAAAAATTTTCTTCGTTAAGGTGAAAAAGGATGAACCTTTGGGGTTCCCGTCGGTTTGGAATGCCAACCCTCTGCATATGGCTGGAGATCTACGTATACTGACAGACAGCGATGAGAAGGTGGAGGATCTCATGAAAAGCATCAGGACAGATGCTTGGACGTACGTCGATGCTTTGGAATTCATGATGAATGACATTCCTCTGATCCGCCGCGAAGAGAATGGAATTACTTACGTGAAGTTTACTCAACTAGATGAAGGTAATTTTGTTTCTTCCTTGAACTTTGATTATTTCGTTGTTCCCTTGCCAGGGGTTTGTCTGAGGCAAGTCGCGCCCTTGTAGAGTTGCGTAGAAAACAGAAGGAGCTAGAGGCCCAAAAAGATACGCAGGTGGTGGATCCCCATAAGAGCTTTGGGAAGCGTCCTGCTGAAGGCGTTGCGGATCCCCCCCTGCATAAGAAGAAGAGATTCGTTGCTTTCGGTGGAGGAAAGTTACTGCGGATGCCATGAGAGCTAAGAAGCCGATAACGGAACTTGAGCAGGTATGTTTGCTTTACCGTCTTTCCTTTTCCTACCATGGATCTTAATTTTGGCCTTTTAATTCTTGCACAGGTGGTTAAGCCCGACTTAGGAGGGTATTGGCTCGCCAAGTATGACGATAAAGGGTCCTTGAGGAATGAGTCCGTTATCAACAACCTTGACGAGGCCCTTGGTCAACTTGGCAAAGTACAGGAGAACCAGAACAAGTTCTCCGGATCAGCCCATGCCAAAATGGGAAAAAGGGATCTCCTTTTGGTGAGCTTTCTCTATCTCACATTTTTGGATGAAAGAGTGATCTTTAGGAGGAGACTTGTTTCTTACATCATCCTTTGTTTTGACAGGCGTATACGCACATGCGTGCTATGGAGGCGGATCTCCTCCAAGGGGTGGCGGATAAGGCAACTATAAAGAGGCTGGAGAAAGAGATTGTCGTCGCCAATACAAATGCTGCTTTCGCCATTGCCCTTAATGAGAGTAAAGATGCAGAGATCCGCAGCCTGAAGGAGAAGATGGGGGAGCTTGAGGAGGATGCTAAGAATCACAAGGCTGCCTTGTTGGATGCAGAGATCCTGGCGGGAGAACGTGCATACTACTATGGCAAACGGATCATGGCATACATTAAGCTTTCCTATCCCGAAATTGATTTTGTGGACCCAGAGTACGTGGTTCCCGAGGTTGAGGATTTCCTTAAGTATCGCAAGATCCCGAACGTTAAGGATTTCATCTGCGATCAAGTCCGGAAGGAGCTGAGCGGATCAGCTGAGGAGACCAAGCTTGTCGTGGATCTTGAATCTGGTGATCTCGATGAAGCATCCCAAGGGGCGGGCAAAAAGAGCAATGAGTCGATAATAGATTGTACGGTTCCTCAGGAAGGAACTATTGTTATGGAGAAGGAGGTTCCTCCAGAGGGTGCATCTCTAGAGAAAGATGCTAAGGAGGATGCCCCTGTAGATGTTTGAATGTAATAAGTACAATTTATTACTTTATTTTAATCCTTTTTCAACCTTTATTTCTACTTTACGCTTTATATCTTTCAGCAAGTAAATTTGTAGGTTTTAGGATTTATTTTACTAGTTCAAGGTACGTGGCCATCCGTACCCTAAGAGGTGAGCCTTTTTGAAGGCTTTAAAGCTTTTATTCCTTTTGAAGAAGTTAAGCTGCCTTAGGCGATCGATTTGCTTCCTATCTTTGAGGTGAATCGATCCGCCACTAGGACTTGGAACTCTTCTTTGGAAAGAGTATTCGAGAGTGTAAAGATCTCACGTCTGAGAAATGTTTTAACTCTGTCTCTGACGGTGATCAATTATTTCCTATCTTTGAGGTAAATTGATCCGCCGCTGAGATTGTTCTCCTATCTTTTGAGGAGAAAGTAGTTATACCATGATAGCATTATTCTACTGTGGGAATGCGTTTGTTGCCTCCCCCTTTTTGAATCTGGAATATTTATATTACTGCAAGAAAAGTTCTCAAAGAAAGAATTTACAAGATGAAAATTTCTCTTTATTAAATGGCGATTCGCCTTATTACAACGAATTGGTCTTATGCGTGAGCCTCGTTAAAACCTTTAATAAGAAAAACCACATGGGATAAAAACTTACTAAAGGAAAAAGAGTACTCAAGACCTTGGTTACATTTTACTCTCTGGCGAAATATTTGCGGAGGTTCTGAATATTCCACGTCTGTGGCAATTTATTTCCCTCCATATCTTGAATCTTGAAAGTGGCAGGTCCAATTTTGGTGACAATTTTATATGGCCCCGTCCAGGTGATCCCCAATTTTCCTTTGCCTTCCAAGGATTGAATTTTGTCCGCCTTTCGGAGTACAAGATCTCCTGGGTTTAAGTCCACGAGTTTGGCGTGTTTGTCGTGATAGGCTGCGATCCTCTGTTTGTAGGCGGCCATTCGTACATACGCCCTCTCCCTTCTTATTTCCAATTGGTCAAGACTTTCCCTTAACCTTTGGTCATTCCTGTCTTCGCAGTAAAACAAAACTCTGTCACTGGGGACTTGGATCTCAATGGGGATCACCGCTTCTACGCCATAGGTGAGGGCGAATGGTGATTCGCCAGTTGCAGTTCGAGGAGTGGTTCTGTATGCCCATAGGACATTCATGAGGTGATCCACCCATTTTTTATTATGCTCACCCAGCCTCTTTTTTATGCCCTTGACAATAGTTCGATTTGTTACCTCGGTCATTCCGTTGGATTGGGGGTAGTAAACAGAGGCGAACTTGTTTTGAATGCCTTGGTTTTCATAGAATGTCCTGAACTCTCCGCAATTGAACTACGTCCCCTTGTCAGTAATAATCATGTGGGGAACCCCGAATCTTCTGACTATATTGTCTCTGACGAACTCGACCATCCGTTCTGCGCTTATGGAGGAGATAGCTTCAGCCTCCACCCACTTCGTAAAGTGGTCCACGGCTACTACAACATATTTCCTTTGTCTCTTGGTAGGAGAAAATGGGCCAACAATGTCGATCCTCCAGATGGTGAAGGGTCGTCCTTCGATAATGGGCTTTTACAGGTGCTTAGCCGTGTGAGATTCATTTGCATGAACCTGGCAATTGTGACAGGACTCCACTAGCTTTTGAGCATCGAGTTCCACTGTGGGCCAATAAAATCCCGCCAATCTAGACTTTTTCAAGATGGAGGCGGATGCTTCATGAGCACCGCAAGTGCCTTCATGCAATTCTTTGAGGATCTGTTATCCCTCTTCTGTTGTAACGCACTTCAACCAGGGGTGACCAAAAGATTTTCTGTACAGCTGGTCATTTATTATGGAAAAGTATGCGGCCTTTCTCACCGTCCTCTTAGCCTCTTCTTTGTCTTGAGGCAAAGTTCCAGTTGAGAGATACTGCTGGATCGGTGATCTCCAATCTCCTTGGGCAGGTGATGGGGTTACGCCTAGTAGGTTGTGAATAGAGTGTGGATGATGGGTGAGAATATATAAGTGTAAGGGATGCACGTGTTCTTAGACTCTACTAGACGCGGCTACTTAGGGGCAAGTGTACCCCGTCGTATCAAGTAATAATCCGGTTAAGACCGGGTATCGAATCCACGGGATTTATAACTACAAGTATTAAACGACTCAGTTTTATATGTTATCTAAGCGGTGAATACTTTGATTTGATTCGGGGAACAACTACAAACTACTCCTAACTACGGGTGAGACCAATTTATATAACAAAAACTCTACGCAATGATACGGATGGCGATAAGTTATAAATATGACAAACAATGACTCCAAATATATATACGGTTAATGATTTACTTTTGCAATGACGACTACGTGTAGTGTGACCGACCCGTGAAGTACTTAGACTACGTGGTTCCTAGTCAAGGCGTGTCTAATGCTTGGGAGCAGAAATTAGGGCCCGTAAGTTCCGTGGCTTGTCAATTCCTACGGTTTCCGGAGCGTCACTTCCGGTAAGGCAACACCTATATGAATCCCTAAAGATAGCCCGAATGGCGTCGAAAATCGTGTTCTCCTACATAATAATCAATTACGAGTATCAAAACAAGCAATAAACATCAACACATATATAGAAACGGAAATTGCAGATCATATATTATAAATATGGAAAACGTAAATACGGAGTACAACCAAGCCCAGTACATAGGAAGAGTGCAAGCTAGTTAGCAAGTAAAAAGGGAAGAATCCACCCTCGGAACTAGCTAACCGGACTCAAGGCCATCTCTTAGGACTTGGAGGTGGAGCTTTCGAGCTTGGTGAGCGGAGATGGAGCGGAACTTTGATGGAACACCGGAATCAATGAACAAGCTCTCAAGGTGGAAGATTTTTGTCCTATAAATATAATCTCAAACCAAAATAACAAGAACTTAAACTATATTAACAATTGTATAACAAAAGGTGTGTCAAGATCTAAGGTTCTCTAAATGAGTGCTAGTCACTCCTATTTATACACATCAAGCTAGGGTAGGTTTGTAATTTCACAAGATACAAGTATGGAGGAACATTATTTTCTGCAGAATTCCCATGATACGCCTCGCGTATGGTGGAGTACGCCTCGCGTAGTTGCCCATTCCGTCAGAAATCTCCTGCATGTGGACCAAATCCAGATCTTGTTGTCTCAACCACGCCCTGCGTAGACTTGGATGCGCCTCGCGTGGTTGAGTTTCTGAGATTTTATTGCTTGAATTGGGTCATTTACGCCTCGCGTAGCTGAAGCACGCCCTACGTAAATGAGTTTCTGAGTTTTTGCATTGAAGAACTTCCTTACACGCCCCGCGTGTAAGGTGGTACGTCCCGCGTAGGGTAGTTGACTCAGGGAGACCATGCAGTCTGACTTTCAGGATTAGGCTTATCATTTCTGACACATGTTCCACGCCTCACGTGGTTGTTGGTACGCCCCGTGTATTGGTGACTAGATCCCACGTGGTGCCTGTGGATTGAACAATTATTTCTGACCAAGTGTTCCACGCCCCGCGTAAAGGGAGATACGCCCCGCGTATGTTGGTAGATTTTCACTCCTTGCTCATACCTGAAATACAATTCTCGAGAGCCGAGTTAGCTTGACGTTTTATTTTCTAAATTAATCAAAAATAAAGAAAATTAACCAAAAGTACGGAATTTATTTTTATTTCGTTATTTTATTAAAAACACTCTATTTTTGCAATTAAACTTATTTATTTCTCTTAAAATTTATCCGTAAATCATGCTAAAAGATAGGGACGAAACGCCCCTATCAGCAGGCGAGAGAAGAGCTACAATTTCTGGGGCGAATGCCGGTCTGTCTTTTATCTCGAATGGACATTGAAGGTCCACCCACTGATCCTTGCTTGAGGCTAGTTTAGCCAGGTGATCCGCTTCTGTGTTTGATCCTCGCAACACGTGAACCAGCTCCCACTTGGTTTCTTTAGTCTCCAAATGGTTTAATAGATTTTTGGCCTCCTCAACATACTTGACCAGAGTTTCATCTTTTACGTCAAAGTTCTTGATCACCTGATTGACCATCAGCTTAGAATCGCTATAAATCACAACCCGCTCTGGAGTGATCTCCTTCAGCAGGCGTAGTCCCAAGATCAAGGCTTCATATTCTGCAACGTTATTCGTGGCTGGAAACTCTAACTTTGCAGCATAATACAACTTGATGTAGTGAGGTCCCTTGATCACTACGCCGATTCCTGCACCTTCTGCCAAAGAGGCACCATCTGTATACATTGTCCACTCTTCTACTTTTGGCTTGGGAAGGTTTATGCCTTATTTGGTGAATTCATTAACAAAGTCTGCCAAGACTTGGCTCTTCAAGGCGGATCTGCCTTCGTAACGGACATCAAACTCGCCCAGGCGGATTGCCCACTCCATTAGCCTCCCTGAAGTTTCCGGCTTTTGTAATACCTTCCTCATAGGTATGTTGGTACGAACGATGACCGTATGTGCCTGAAAATAAGGTCTTAGGCGGATTGAAGTGGTGACCACTGCCAAGGCCATCTTGTCCAATCTCGAATACCGGGTTTCAGCATCTTTTAAGACTTTGCTTACGTAATAGATCGGATATTGTTGGCCATCTTCTTCCCTTATCATGAATATGCAAACCGCTTTATCTGTAACAGAAACATACATGTATAGGTTCTCACCTTCCAAAGGTCTGCTCATTAGAGGCGGTTCTGATAGGAAGCGCTTGATCCCTTCAAAGGCCTGCTTGCAATCTTCATTCCACTCGAAGCCTCTCTGCTTCTTAATTGCCTCATAAAAAGGTTGGCATCTACGAGCTGAACATGAGATGAATCGTCCAAGTGTTATGATCCGCCCATTAAGGCGTTGCACTTCTCTGACATTTTATGGCGCCTTCATGTCTAGCACCGCCTTGATTTTATCTGGATTGGGACCTACTCCCTTCTGGCTGATCATGTATCCCAGGAATTTTCCATAAGTTGCCCCAAAAGTACACTTCTTAGGATTTAGCTTGATGTTGTGGTGACGAAGGACTCTGAGGACTTCCCTTATGTCCTCCACATGCTTGACCATGGTGGTGCTTTTGATGATCATGTCATCCATATATACTGAGAAGTTGTCACCTTTTCTTCCTTCGAATATCTTGTTCATCATCTGCTGGTAGGTAGCTCCAGCATTCTTAAGCCCAAAGGGCATGACTTTGAAGCAATAAGTCACCTGGTGAGTTACGAAGGAGGTCTTGATCCTGTCTGATGGCTCCATGAGGATCTGGTGATAGCTCGACTTCACATCCGTGAAGGAATATACTACATGTCCCGCGGTTCCGTCGACAAGGATATCAATACAAGGCAGAGGGTAGTTGTCTTTGGGACAAGCCTTATTAAGGTCCGTGAAATCAATACACATGCGGTATGATCTGCCTGCCTTTTTAACCAGGACCACATTCGCCAGCCACTGGGTGTAAATAACTTCCTCAATGGCGTCCGCCTTCTTTAGTTTGGATATCTCTTCCTCTATTACTTTCTGCCTTTCTAGCCCATGATTCCTTCTCTTCTGAGCCACAGGGACCGCATCTTCGGCAATATTAAGTTTGTGAGTGATCACGTCTGGACTGACCCCTGTGAGGATCTCGTCCTTCCAAGCGAACACATCTTCCGACTCGAGGAGAACCTTCATAACATCTTCCTTAACCTCAACTTTCAATCCCTTGGCGATTCGTACCTGCTTACCATCTGAAATGAGAAACATTTCTGTGTCTCCCAGGGCCGTTATGACAAGTTCATCATCTTCATCCTCTTTGGACTGGGGGCGAATTGATAATGATGCAGAGTATGTCTCCTGAGCCACCTTCTGGTTCCCTTTGATCATCACACCTCCCTTGGTTGTAGGAATGTACATGGTCAAATGGCGAATCGATATGAGAGCCGCCACTTCTGAGATGAATGTCCGCCCTAAGATGATGTTATATGCCAATTGACCGTCCATGATGGAGAACTCCAGATCTCCCATCCACACCTGATCTTCATCTGCTAACTCGCATTCTAGTGTCACTTGGCCCTTTGTCTGGATTGTGTGACCCGTCACTCCCAGAATATCTACGATGGTGGTCTCGATCTGAATAGGGTCAACCTTGAGTTTGGTGAATGCACCCCTGGTGATGACATTACAAGAACTACCAGTGTCTACCATCACTCTCTTCATTTCCCATCCTTCCACCATCATAGTAATGATAAGAGCGTCTGCATATGGAGAGAGAGCCGGACCCACGTCTGCGAAGGGACGGTTGAGTGATGCTCTATCTAGGGCAATGGTTTTTGCTTTCTTTACCGCAGGCTGATATCCTGGACCGCCGACAATAATGTTAATAACCCCCTTAGCCTTTTTCTTTGGCTCATCTCTGGGTTTATCACCATCTCCCTTTCTATCATTCTGGACGAACCTATCCAGCTTTCCTCTCTCGATAAGCCTCTCAATCTCCCTAGCCAACTCCCAACATGCATCTGTGTTATGACCGTTCCTCCTGTGGTATTTGCAATAATTCTTGGGTTTTTTCCCCGTGTTGGTGTACTCCCCCCCTTTTGGTTCGGGGTATGAAATGCTCTGCTTATGCTGGCTGTTCTCTATCCACATTAGCACTTCGGTTTTTGAGGCGTTCAACGGCGTGAACGATGGCGTATATGCTGATTTGTTCTTAGAGTCTCTTCTCCTATTTCGGGAGGATGAGTCAGGGAGATTTTCTTTCTCCTTATCCCGTCTCCGAGATTCGCCCTTTCCTTTCTTGGGTGGAGATGTTGACTCTTTTCGAATGTCATCGACTTCCATGAAGTCTTTGCACCGTTCTATCCGCTCCGCCATATTCTTGGGTTTGTTTCTGATCAGATCCTCCTGCAAGCTCTTGCATGTTGTGTTTTTTACAAGTGCTTCCACTGCCATGGTGAGATCTACATCAACAATGCGGATACACAACTTATTGAACTTGTCGACATACTCCTGGAGGGGTTCATTTTCTTTTTGCTTCAGCTCGAAGAGCTTTCGAGATTTGACCACTGGAGGGATGCTTCCTACGAATTTTGAACAGAATTCCCTACTCAATTGATCCCAGCTATCTATTGATCCTGGGCGAAGAGATTGGAACCAGTCGTAAGCTAGTCCTTTCAGTGTAGTGATGAACATTCGACATTGCACTGCCTCGCTTGCACGGTTAAGTCCGAGTAACATGCGATATTTCCTTGCATGGGCTTCGGGATTATCCTCGCCAGAATAGGCTGGTATATTTGGAATCTTAAAATGCCTATCCGCTTCCTCGGCCTCGATCCATGCAGTGAAGGGTGACTCCCGATTGGCGAATGGATTATGCCTGGCATTCTCCTCGTTCTGTCTGCGTATCTCCTCCCTAATCTGATCCGCAATAGAACCTCGACCCCTTCTAGGGCATCTCCTACTGTTGGATCTGCTTCGCTGCGAGGATGAAGAACTAGATTCTGATGAAGGGTCGGATGGTGACCTACCGCCGTCACGTCCTCTTGATGGAGATCGTCCCCTCGGTGGAGATCTTCCTCTTGGTGGAGATCTTTCCCTATTACCTCCATCTGGCGGCGGATGTTGTGCAACCTGGCGAGGTGATCCATCTCGGCGTTCGTTTCCTCTTTGCTTGGGAGACGACCTTTCTCGCCGGGGAGACCTGGTTTTGCGTCTGCGATAAGAACGAGATCTAGACCGTCCCTCCTTATGTGATCGAGTCCGCTTTTTACGCCTGTGACCACCACGTCTGCCTTCCGGCTGATCTGTGGCTGTGTTATTCCGTCCCCGATCCGCTGCCGGTGGAGCTCGAGATCCGCCAATAATGATCCCTGGATTTGTTGTGTTTCTCCGGGGAGATTGATCATTTCTTTGACTTCCTTCTAGTATATAATGAAATAGCGCTCGATTCAGTGGTGGGTTATCGCCGAGTCCCAAATTGACAATGGTCGAATCCACGGGTTGAGAGAGGAAAAACGACGAGTCACGGCGTGCATTAGGCATAACATAGGCGTTCTGCCATTGCGTTAAGGTGGGTCTTGGTGGCGGACGGTGATTAAGCGGGAAAGCAGTTCCTGTCGTTGCTCCTCCTACATCTCGATTCGTCAGGAAAGCTCTTAATCGGCCTTCCATAATTGGTCCATGTTCTCTGCCTACGGTACTTGCGCAAATATCCAAAAGGGTTTCTGGTGACATGTTCCCTTCGTCATGAATAATTGGCGCATCAGGATCGACGCGTCCAGCACCTGTAGTGAGATTAGTTGACGGTGGTATAGATGGTATTGTAGTTCCCGTTGAGGTGTTAGACCATCCAGTTTCCATGTTTAGGTTGTGAACTGAATCATTTTCTGATTAGGATTTCCACGTTCACCGCACCAATTGATAACTGGCGATGAACTTCTGATCGGATTCCTTCCCTGTGGGGGGCGTCGTTGGGTTCGATAGGGGGAAGCTCCGATGCCAAAGCCAGTATGTGAATATGAATAAACTGTATTGACAAGAGAAGGGTCTAGAGTGAGAATGTGAATGTGTACCTCAATAGCTTTTGATGCAAGCTATTTATAGTCATATGATTATAACTCCCAATAACCAGAAAGTCTCCATTAATGCCTCATTAATGGCGGTTACGGATCTCCTTTAAGTGTGGCCGTTAGCTCATTAACGTTCCATTAATTGCCTTTTATTGGGAATTGGCTCAACCGTCTGACGGGCGGATCAAGGCATGATGGCGAGTCTCACGTAGATTTGACTACGGATCGTGTGTGGCGGAGTCTAGGTGATCCGCCATTTGGATGACTTGCTTGATACGCCATTGCTTCCCTGGGCGCCCAAAACGCTGCAGTTTTGGTAAATATTCTCTTTGATCCCATGGATAATATCTCGATGTTATCATTAGTTAACTTTTTTTTCCAAAACAATTATAATGAGTTATTTTTTAATTCTAACCAAATATTATAATATTAAGTGATAGAAAAAAATCAAGGCAATAAAAAAAACTAAAAAACCCACATTATAATCTTAAGCAATAAAAAGTAGGGAAAATTACAAAACTAGGTCAAATGGGAAGGCCATTTACATATTTAACCCATTTACTCAACCTATTACATATCTAGACTCATTTTGTGTGACTTTTCAAAAATACCCCCAACCTTCCCACTTCCCCCCTATCTCCGCGAATCACCGCTCCCCCTATCTCCTTGGTTATGCGAAAAGTTGCTCCTGCATTAATGATTTCAAGACTTTTGATCTTCCTTTCTTCCTTTAAATTGCACGAAATCTGCACCATTTCGTCAAAATCACAATGAATTTCTCATTTTCCTCTTTTCATCTCTTGATTCTGCAACTTTCGAACCCTAGAAAACGAAGCTATGGTTTTTCATCTTCATGTTCGTTGCTTGGTTTCTTTCTTCTTGTTACCATCAAAGAAATGGTTTTTCTACGTTATTTCCTTCGTTCTTCCCATGTTATCATATTATTATTGTCGCTTTTGGGGGTGAAAGGGGCGAAAAATGTAAGTATCTGTTTTTTTTCTGCGTTTTATCATGAATTCACTTCGCAATCGATGGTTTCGCTAAGCTTTGCGAAGAGAACGAGCCTGGAAAGTGATGGTCTACTTCGTGTATTGATGATTTCGCGACGTTCTGCGAAGAGAAAGAGTCTGAAACGTATGGATCTACCTCGCGAATCTATTAGTTCGCGAAGTCTGCGAATAGATCCTTACGTTTCAGACCTCGCAGACTTCGCGAAAAAATCGTTATGCGACGTAGATAGTCACATTTCAGACCTCGCAGACTTCGCGAAAAAATCGTTATGCGAAGTAAAATCACCTCTTCCCCTGCACATTTACATTCGTATGCTTCGCTAATTTTCATTTCGCGAATCCAAAATCGTCCTTTTTCATAACTAACACGGTTAATTTTTTCTGTAGATGGTTGAATACGTAACATCCCTTTCTGGAAGGCGGCGTACTGAGCTGCAGGGAAGATGATTTTCCTTCCTGTATAGGGATGAACTTCCCCAAGATTGACACATTCACTCCTGAAATGATTCGTTAGGAGAGGTTGTGTCAATCTCGGGGTGCACCATGGGACACGTCCATCCCATGGTGCCAATCTTGTTAGTAGATTTTGATAATGTTATGATTTGAATGTCGTTATTGTGGCAATCTTGTTGTAAATTTTGATAATGTTAGTAGAGTTCATTGTGGCAATCTTGTTGTAAATTTTGATAATGTTATGATTTGAATGTCGTTATTGTGGCAATCTTGTTGTAAATTTTGATAATGTTATGATTTTAATGTTAGAATCCGTTGTTGTTTGCCCTTTTTTGTTATATACCACTTCGCGAATTAGCTTCAAAACACATCCAGGCTTCGCATATGCGAACTAAATTCATCAAGCAAACCCAAACATTTACTTCGCAGACTTCGCATAGTATGGAATATGCGAAGTCAGACGGGATGGGGCGAGCCGCGCGTAAATATTGGGGGTATTTTTGGAAAGTCACACAAAATGAGTCTAGATATGTAATAGGTTGAGTAAATGGGTTAAATATGTAAATGGGCCTCCCATTTGACCTAGTTTTGTAATTTTTCCTAAAAAGTAAGGTAAACATCACGAGGCAAACATCACGAGCTCTTTAATTATTCCGATTTTTGATGCAATGAGTTTACATATTTAGTTTTTGATCTTATATTTTTTTGTGAACACATAATTTTCGATTAATAAAGTTTTATACATTTTATATGCGTGAAATAAGAGCATCTCCAGCACTAACTAGTTATTTGGCTCTCTAA
The DNA here is from genome assembly GCF_963576675.1 of Euphorbia lathyris. NCBI lineage: Eukaryota > Viridiplantae > Streptophyta > Magnoliopsida > Malpighiales > Euphorbiaceae > Euphorbia > Euphorbia lathyris. The sequence goes on from NC_088911.1 coordinate 6,097,895, forward strand.
AATAATATAAAATATTAGTTTAGTCAAATTTAGCTAGCCAAATTTATGTTTTGCTCCAACCATACTAGCTATTTGACTTTCTATTTGATTATTTTAGAGACTAGTCAAATTTAGCTAGTGAAAATGACTAGCTATTTATTTTAGAGAGCCATGTCGCTTTGTTGGAGTGGTCACTCTCTAAATGGCTAGTTAAATTTAACAATTCAGAGAGTCATGTCACCTTATTGGAAATGCTCTTTGTTTATACATTTTCTCTACAACCAAATCATACATATAAAAAATTGTTTATAAATGGTTAAAAATGAGTAAAGTTTAACATTGAAAGCTAATTTTATGGTTATTATGATTTTAGGAGGAAAAAAAAGTTATAAATTTAATGCGCCGAAATAAAAGATGAAAGATATTTAACAAAATAAAAATATTTAGAATTTTCAGAATGGTATATTCCAAAACATAAACTTGATGTGATTGGTCACTTTTTATGAAGGGCTTAATACATTATTTGATCCCTGAACTTATCCAAAAAACTTGATTGGTCCCCTGAACTTTCAAAGTGTTCCGATAGCCCCATGAACTTACATAAAACGTAATCAATTGATCACTCAATCGTAAAAAAAGTAAGTTAAATGTGGAAGATGTATTCCACGAGTCTTATAAAAAGTAAAACGACCAAAATCGGAATATACGATTCTAATATTACAGAAGACAAGTTGTATAATTGAGCAAGCAATAACTTCCTTTTTAATCTATTTTTTAATTATGCTATAACATTCTAAGATACGTGGAATACATCTTCCGCATTTAACTTACTTTTTATAACCGAGTGATCAATTGATTACGTTTTACGCAAGTTTAGGAGGCTAACTGAATATTTTTTGTAAGTTCAGTAGGCTATTGAAACAATTTGAAAGTTCACAGCGCCAATCAAGCTTTTTGGACAAATTCACGGTGCAAATGATGTATTAAGCTTTTATGAAGTGAAATTGATGTGATTTGGGGGTAGGTGGGGATTTGGCAATAGAAGCAATCCAGTACAAGGTTACATGTCAATTGTCTGGCCATAAAGTTTGATTTACCCTTAAATTTATATAATATTTTATAAAAATTTGTTTGAAGTGTGAATATTAAAGGCCTGTTTGGTTTTAGCGGTTAGCTAATAGCTGTTGCAGTTGCTGTTAGCTGTTTACAGTTGTAGTAAGCTGTTAGCTGTTTGTTATTAGCTGTTTAATTATTAGTTTGGTAAAATTATATTGAACTGTTGTTGTTCAGATTTAAAATGTCTAAAATGGACATGTTTTAAATTAATCAACAATGAAATTATAAAAGGAAAAATTTAAAAAAATGCCCATAATGTTTACAACTAGGAATAATGGTCCTGGATTTGGAGGCTTGCAGTCCCGTTGAAAGTTAGGCACTTTGTGTGGAAATGTTGCAGGGATATACTCCCTACTTTCACCCAACTTCGAGGTCGCGGAATTGATGCATCGGTGATGTGCCCACAATGCGGAAGGGAAGAAGAGACTTCGATACATACTTTAATTTTTTGCAATGCAAGCAAACAGGTCTGGAAGGTTTTATTCGATGTTGACAGTCGATGGAAAAAACAGGCGAAGGATATGGGAATGTGGCTGGCCAATGTCGTGGCTATCGTGAGTAAGAAGGAGATGGACAGAGTTGCGATGGTGCCATGGATGTTATGGTATGGCAGAAACAGGATGGTCCATGAGAGAAAGATACCGGACCATGGGGATATTGTGACGAAGGCCAACAAGCTACTAGAGGAATGGCGTATGGGACAGACAGCAACCACGAAGGAAAACGACGACAATGATGAAATAGCAAATACTGACCCTGGTAACCCACGTTGGAAAGCACCGGAAGGAACGTTTGTAAAAGCGAATGTAGACGCGTCATGGATCGAGGATAACAAGGGAGGTATTGGGGTGATTATCCATGACGAGAATGGAGACATTCTGCTTGTTGCGGCGAAACAAATCCCTGTAACAGCAAATGCAAAAATTACCGAAGTAAGATCAGTAGAATGGGGATTGGAGGTGGCGAGAGAAGGAGGATGGCAGCGGGTGATTTGGAGACGGAATGTGAAGTAGTAGAAGCAGCTCTAAACGAAAGAACGACAGGTTTGGGCGCTGCGTCTATGCTGATCGAAGACGTGCGTAATTGTGCTACACAGCTGCAGCAGGTAATATTTTCGCATATTAGGCGAAGCGGGAACATGGTTGCGCATGAGCTAGCTAGACAGTGTAGATGTAGCGGAAGAACGAAGGTCCTAATTGGGGATGTCCCTGATGAAATTGCTATGTTGTGCGTTAAAGATAAGTGTAATTTAGCCACTATTTAATACAAGTGAAGTATTCTCATAAAAAAAAAATGAATAATTTCACTTTTAACGTCTAAAATGGTACAATTTTACCCATAATGCTGGCAGCTAAAAGCAATTTTACCCTTAATATTGACAAATTAGGCCGATTTTAGATATTATTAGAAAACACAGATATTTTATTTCTTATTCTACACCAATTGCACGCATCAGTTGTTCTAAAAAAGAGATTTTATATCTTTTTTGTGATTTAATAATAAAATTAAAAATTAATATTTATAAATTTGGAGAAATATTTGAATTTTTTTTTTCCAATTTGTACAAAAGACAATATATTTTTTATTTTCTTAAAAAAATCACGTCTAATCATATGTTTGTGATCTATTACTAACAATGATAAAATGGTGCACATGTGAAGTGTAGATAACAATATTCATGACCAAAAAGACAGTTTGATAAATTATTTCTCAAATTGACCAAACTTGTCAAGGTTAGAGGTAAAATTGCTTTTGACTGCCAATATTAGTGGTATAATTCCACCATTTTAGACGTTAAGGGTAAAATTACTCCTAGCTATAAATGTTAGGGGTATTTTTGCATTTATCTTATTATAAAATAAAAAATGTGTTACGCAAAGTAATAAAAATAATCTATATAAAAAATAAAAAAATTATTGAACGCAACAAACTTTGTTCTTCCGGTAATTATGTTGTAGAAATATAAATAACATTAAAGAATAGACATATTTTTTGGAAATAAGAAGGATAATTTTATCAATAACATATAACTACAAATTTATGAAAAGCTCCAAATATGAGCTTTTCGTGAAACGCTCCAGAACGGTGCAGTTTTCAAAGAAAATGCTAAACGCTGCAGTTTTATAAACCTAACCAAACGTTATATTTTCTGCGGTTTGGAGTGAAACGTTAAACGCTCATCCGAAAAGCTGAAACAAACACCCTCTCTAACTCCATAAAAAGTTAATTTTAAAAAAAAATTAAAATTCAGCTTTTATTTGTGAAGTTTTGATTTTTTTTTTTAAAGATTTAGACAAATTATAATGCATATCACTTTAAATAAATTTAAAGGATAAATTGAACACTGTAAACAAGTTCAGAAGGTCAATAGGTCACTTTAAAAAAAAATTAGCCAATATGTTATTTTAAGAAAGTTAAATGGACTAACGAGTAGGGATGTTCATCGGTCGGTTCGGTTTGAAAATCGAACCGAACTAAAATAACTGAAAACCGAATATCCTTAAAAATAAAAATTGAACCAAACAGTAATAAATAACCTAATCGAACCGACTAAATTATTTTGGTTAGTTCGGTTTGGTTATTCAGTTTTTTACATTAAAAATTTTTATTAACAATTTTTTTTTATGTAAAGTTAATATTACTAATAATGTGCTTGACATTTACTTATCTATACAACCTGTTTTTGTTTTTTAATCCTGGTATTGTATTAAAAAAAAATTGGTATATTATATTATATAATTAAAATATAAATTATAATTTATATTAAATTAAATAAATTCAAGAGAATATGTATTATGTTGTGCTTGTAGTCTCCTGGATATAAATTATAGTTTATACTATATAACAATTTCAACCATTTATTACTTATTAATTGTTAAATCTAAAGTTAATTTATAATCAGGACAATTAAGTTATACTAATTACTAATTAATAAATCTAATTTTTAATTAAATTTAATTTAGTTTTGGTCGGTTCGGTTAATTCGATAATTTTGATTTAAAAACCGAATCGACTAAATTTACCGAATTATTTAAAAAATAAAACCGAAACCGAACCTAATAGACCAAAAAACCAAAATATTTCGGTTCGATCGGTTATTTCAGTTCGGTTTGGTTTTTGCACACTCCTAATAACGAGATACCATATAAATTGAGAAAGTCAATCAAGATTTTTAGACAAGTTTAGAAAGCTTTTAATTTTGATGTATTAAACCTATAAAATTTAAATTTCACTATTTGTAATGATAAAGAAAAACCTTGATACTACTTTTGATTCGAACCTATAATCTTCCCGTCATATGTAAAATCTCAATCACGAAGTTTATGTTAAAAAAAGGTTTAATGCTCCTCCAGTCCCAATAACTTGTCCAAATTAGTCATTTTACCCCTCCAACTCATCGAATGTTCTATTTACACATTTAACTCCATAAAAATGGTATTTCTCACCCTCTTAACTTATCGAAATTGGTCATTTTACCCCTCCTCAACTCATCGAAAGTCCTATTTACCTCATTAACTCCATAAAAGTGGTATTTTTCACCCCTTATGATCCTATTTATCCCCTTAACTCCATAAAAGTGGTATTTCTTACCCCTTTATTGTGCAAAATTAATAGGATTTATTCAAATGAGTTTGAAAATATATTTTTTTAATATCAACTTTTTTATTTTGCTTTAATTTGATTTGCAATAATATTGTATTACAATAATTAGATAATCAAAATTTAACTAGTCAAAAAATTGAAAAGAGAAGGAATGAATAAAAAATACAAATAACAAGAACATTAATATAAACAAGTTAAAGACATTATATGTAGGGATAAGGTATCAAAATAGACCTATGGTTTTTGAGGAAGTATCAATTTAGGTTCCACATACAAAATAGCATCAACATAGGTTTAACGTTTAAAAAATTGTATCAATTTAGGCATCGATAACGGATTGTAAGTGGTGAAAAATACTTTTGTGGAGTTAAGGGGGTAAAAAGGACATTCTATGAGTTAGGGGGGTAAATGGACAAGTTGGGGGTGAGAAATACCACTTTTATGGAGTTAAGGGGATAAATAGAATATTCGGTGAGTTGGAGGGGTAAAATAACTAATTTGAACAAGTTAAGGGGACTTGGGGAGCATTAGGCCTAAAAAAATGATATTGAAGTGAGAGGAATTTTTTTAAGAGCAATTTTATAGCTATTAATAAATATTTGAGGGTCTTGATATTCAAAATTTTTTACTAGGTTAGACTAATTTTAGATATTATTAACGGAAGTTATTAATTAATCTTGGTTACCTCTAATTTATATATAATTAGGAATGTGTTATTATTCATTAAGTAATATAAAAGGTTAATACATATATTATTGTATTTGCTCGTGTTGTCACATATGTCTTTATATCAAATAAACAGTTAAATATATGTCGTATTTTTCAAATGACACCAAAAATACCTCCACTTCACGTGTCACCCCATTTATATCAAACAAACAGTCAAATATGTCCTCGCAATTGTTAACGACAGACAAATATACCTTTAAAAGTGTGATGACTAGACTAACGGAATTTTGTTAGTCTAGTTATCACACTTTTAAAGGTATATTTATCTGTCGTTAATAATTACAATAATATATTTAACTGTTCATTTGATATATGGACGTATGTGACAAAAAAAAAAAAAACAAATATAAAAACATATATTTGTATTAACCCTAATATAAACGACATATATAATAAACCTTGTTCATTCCTATGATATTATAAAAATCATAATAATCATTAAAAAATAAGTGCTTTATGAAAATATAAAAGATAATTTTATTAATAATAAATATAAACAAAAAAAAATCCTAACAATTAAAAAGAAATTAGGATTAATACATATATGTCATTGTTTTATTTAGTGTTGTCACATATACTTCTGTATTAAATGAACAGTTAAATATATTCTCATATTTTTCAAATAACACCAAAAATGTCTCCCCATCACCTCCAAATTCACCTGCTACCCCACCTATCTCAAATAAACAGCCAAATACGACCTTATAGTTGTTAACGACAGACAAATATACCTTTAGTTGTGTTATGACTAGACTACCAGAACTATACTAAATAAGTTTACCATTTAAATAAGGATGTATTTGGCTGTCGTTAACAACTAGGAGTGTATATTTGGTTGTTTATTTGATATATAGACATATGTGATCAAACAAACAAATACAAGAACATATACATGTATTGACCCAAAAAACTACTATTACATAAAAAAAACTAATAAATGTTTTTCGGAGACAAGAATACAAATTTGAAAATAAGAGCACATGAGATTTTTTGTGCAGTTTGTAAAATCATTCATCTCGTCAAATATTAGTATAGTGCTTATTTATTCCAAAACAAAGCGATTTGAAACAATTCAAAAATTTGACCATGCAAATTACCTCATGCTTGTCAAATATTAGCTATCATAAGAAGAGCAAATATTGACTAATAAAGTTTGATTTTTCAAAATTATAAACGTTAAAACACGTAGGCCAATCACATGATAAAGCTTGAATGCACGCTCCCTTTCCTTTATTCTCTGCCGGAATAAGTAGAAGCAACAAACACTCTCAAAGGTAACCGAAATGAACACATCATTCAGATAATGTCATGCGAGAGTCTACTAAAATGTAGAATACTTCTCAAAGTTACTATAAATACCAGGCACAACATCAAGTACACACTAACTCATTCCTCTTTCAGCTATTATAAAGCTTCCTCTTCCAGTATAATCACCAGCTTAAGCATTAGAACAGGGTCACCGGTCTTCAGCCCTTCTCTAACCATTCTTCTTTCTTATTTCAGGTGATCAATGCGGTATTACTAGTCCACCTTGAAAGTGTTAGATATCACCCCATATATAAAATCTGACTTTACAAATTAATTAAACTATAACTATTATTTGACTATTTTGACTCAATATCCTTTAACTGTAAACTTCACAAAATATTGTGATAACTTGTTACCTGATCTTGCTAACATGTCATGGATGTAACTATGATCTGACATCGTAATGGCCCTATAAAACAGTAATTAAGCCGGACAGACCCGAATCCGGTGAACCCGCTCCGATGCCTAAGTCAGATTGTGATTTAGGACCGAATAAGAGGGTGAGAATAGGTTTTGAGATAGTAGTTAATGTACTGAACCTTGTGCTTATACCTGTCTATTTACAGTGCTCGATTAGGTTAAGGTTGTCACCTTAATAGGAATCCTAACGAGTTTAGGATTCTTATTCCCTTAAAGATTCCGAATTCTGGAATGAATCTTTTGTCTTATAGGATACTAGAAGATTCTCATTGTTTTTGGGCCTAAAGCCATGCATATTATGGGCTGGGATTGGATGTAGCTAAGCCTTTTGCTACTGGGCTTGCGCCGTCGTGGAAGTGCTCAAATCTTTATTATTTGGACTTGAGCTGCCAACTCCACACATATATTGGGTTTTAAAGAGGATGATGCTAATATCATGCATGTGACATCATTTTGCATGATATTACATTGTTTATAAATTTTTAAACCACAATACTGTTTTTACGGGTAAATTACATGCATGGTATATAACATTTGTCATATTTCACACTTTGGTGTACAACCTTCAATTTTGCACACAAAAGTGTATAACCACTAATTGTGACCGTTCAACACGAAGTCAACACGTCACGTCAGCAATTTGATCTCCATAAAAATCAAAAGTTGACCGGTCAAGGCATCACAATTACCGGGGGTAAATTTCATCAATGGTGTACAACCTTTGTCTCATTTCACACTTTGGAGTACAACCTTCAATTTGTCTCACTAATATATACGACCTTATAGGTGACCTCTCACTGTGGTGTACAGCCGGTAAAAATGACCGGTCAACGTTTCACCTCATCATTTTCATTCAAGTCATTAGTAAAGTGGGCCCCACAAATTATAAAAAAATCATTTTTTTTATCTTTCTCTCTTTTACCCTTATCCCTCTATCTCTTCATCTTCTTCCCTCTACTTCTTTCTCTCTTTTCATATTTCTTTCTCTCTCTAACTTCTCTCTTTAAATTTCTCTCTCTAACTCACCTCTCTATTCTATATTGATATCTTCTAACAAAATCATAAGCCAATAGAGAAAATGTTGGAGACTCCATTATATTCCCTCCTTCGTTTCCATGTTATTATGGTTTTTGAGGGATTTGTACCACTTATTGTTATGAATCACTATGCCATTTTCCCTTTCACATGACATAAGATACATGACAAACATTTGTTTTCGTGTCGTCTGAATATGTTTCGTGACAGTATTTTAATTCTATGTCATCGGAAGGCGAAATAAAAAATGCGCTCGCGTCTCAGATGACGTTATGGTTACAGTATGCTGTCATCCCAAAAGAACGCGATTTTGATGGAAAAGTCACTTAAGCATCAGACGAAACTTCGAATAAATGACTGTCATTGTTGTACGAAAATAAAAAAGCGGCAACCAAAACTTAGAAAAGCGGGGGAGCAAAAACTCTAACTTTTAGTTTGCGCGCTTAAAAAAAGAACGGGGTATATAAGGCCAATTTAGCCTAAACCCAGTCTTTCGATCCTCCTCTTCTCCTTCGATCTCCACCTCTGCAAAAGCCCTAAACACAATTCATCTTCTCCTGCTTGGTTTATCTCTCTCAATCGGGTGAATCGTCTTCTAACTCGTTAATTCTTCATCTCGGTAAGGTTCGTTTTAGGGTTTATTTAACACATTACGCTATGTTTATGACGATTGTTCTTGAAATTATTAGACTATCTGCATGTTAGTTTTGACTTAATCTACTGCATATTCTTTCTATAATTCGAAGTTTGTTTGCTTAAAATTAGGTATTGACATTCTGAAATAAGGGTTTTATGTGATTTTAGTATATCTAGTTATTTTTTGTGTTTATCTAGTTTTTTGGCAATGCTGTTCTATTTGGATGATTCTTTCATATACTTTTGATGCTGGGTTTACTTTGGATGGTTCTTTCATGTACTTTTGATGCTGGGTTTACTTTGGATGATTCTTTCATGTACTTTTGATGTTGTGTTTACTTTGGAGATGATTCTTTAATGTACTTTTGATGCTGGGTTTATAGTCTTGCAGATACATTTTCATATACATTTTGGGTTTCTCTGCTGTTTTATGTTTGTCAATGTATGTGTTTATTGTTAATTATTAGTTAGAATACAACTGATTATAGATTATGTTACTGATTATAGATTATGTTTGTTCAAGATGGATAAATCATGGATGGTGGCTGATAGGAGATCACTACAGTTTAGAATAGGTTTACAAGAGTTTCTAAAGTTTGCAACTGCTAATGCTACAAACTCAAACTATATTTTCTGTCCTTGTGTCAAATGTTGTAACCTCAGAGGTGGTAGTATTGACTTTATTAAGGATCATTTAATCTGTAATGGAATTATGAAAACATATACAACTTGGGAATGGCACGATGAGTGTTCTATTGCAGACTCAAATCATATAGGTGAGAGTTCTGAAACAGTTGAAATGAACCATGACTTAGGGAGAGACTTAGAAGAAGATGGGTGCTCAGTAGAGTCAGATGAATTTATGCATTTCGTTCATGATGGAGACAAGCCTTTGTATCCTGGTTGTACTAAATCCACCAAGATGAATGGTTTACTACAAACCTTTAATCTGAAAGCTAAACATGGTCTGACCGAGTCTTGTTATACTGACATTTTATTGTTGTTTCACACCCTACTTCCTGATGGGAATGAAATGCCAATGTCTGCCAATGAGGCCAAAAAAACTCTTCATGCTTTAGGGATGAAATATGATAAGATTGGTGCATGTCCAAATGACTGCATTTTGTATAGAGATGTTAATGAGGGTGCTACTCGATGTCCATCATGTAATGTCTCTAGGTGGAAACTAGCTAGGGATAATACAGAGAAGGTAGGGGTAGCTGCTAAGACTTTATGGTATTTTCCACCAATCCCAAGGTTTAGAAGAATATTTCAGTCCATAGTTACCGCTAAGGAACTTACTTGGCACTCGACTGGTAGGAAAAAGGATGGATTGATGAGACATCCAGCTGATTCCCCAACTTGGCAAATGATTGACACTAAGTGGCCAGATTTTGGTAGTGAACCTAGGAACCTTAGGATAGGACTATCTTCAAATGGTTTTAACCCATTTGGCAATCTTAGCAACACCTACTCGTGTTGGCCAGTCATAATGGTTGTTTATAACCTTCCGCCATGGCTATGTATGAAACGAAAGTACATGATGTTAACTTTGTTAATTTCCGGACCCAAGCAGCCTGGAAATGATATTGATGTGTACTTGCAGCCTTTAATAGATGACCTAAAAGTCTTGTGGGATGATGGAATTGATCGGGTGTATGATGCAGTGAGAAGAGAATACTTTAGGTTGAGAGGGGTCTTGTTGTGGACTATTAACGATTTTCCCTCTTATGGGAACTTATCAGGGAGCATTGTTAAAGGGTACAATGCATGTCCTATATGCATTGACCAGACCAAACCGATAAGGTTGAAGTATTCTAAAAAGATGGCTTATATAAGGACTCGTAGGTGGACTGCAAGAAACCATCCTTATAGGAAGCAAGCTTCTGCTTTTGATAATACTGTAGAAAAGGATGATCCTCCTAAACCATTAACTGGGGAGGAGTTATATGAAATGTTGAAACACCTTTCCACATGATTTTTATTTGACAAAATTATTTATGTAATTGATAAAAAATATTCTAACACATTAAATTTAAATGCTTTGATTTATTCATACTAATGTGTTTGATCAATGTTGAGTTTATTGATCTATAAGACATTAAGATTAAAAGTCCAAAAGCCCATAAGTGGAAGTCAAGCCCAAGTCAACACATCAAGACCTCGCGGCCCAAGATTTCAAAACGAGGTCGTTTTGTACAAAGCACAAGCTCAGCTTGAAGAAGGATCGAGAAGCCTTCTCTCAATTGCTTCAAGATGAAGCTGCTGAGTGGAACGACAAGAAGTACAAGACAGCGGCAGACAAGAACCAACTTCTAGACAAAGTATTTCTACTTTGGGTAAAGTTCAGAAGGCGTAGGAAGCTGTTTGGAAGACTTTGCCAAAAATGTCGAAACATTCTGTTTGCCAGATGAAAAGCTGCCGAGCACTACCGTGGACAGAAGATGCAAGAATCTCATTGGCCAACGACACTGAGCACGTACTGAGTGACAACGACAGGAAGCCGTTTCCCTCCAACGGTTATTTCGAAATTCGAAATTACCGGTGCCTCAAGTGTCACTATAAATAGGCCTCTCATTTGCTTCGTTCGATGTAGATCTTCAATTAGCCGAAACGCTGTCCAAATTCATACTTGAAGTTCTGTGAGAAAAGCAAAGCAAAAATCTTACACCAATTTCCAATCATTGTGTAAAAGTCTAGAGTGATTTTCAATCATCTAAAGTGTCTTAGCAATTGTTGTTTAGGACAAACACTTTATCATTTCTAGAAGAATAGAAAGGAGAGGCTGAGTACTCAGTTATAGTACTCAGCGGTAGATATAGGAGTGAGTAGAGGTATAGAGGAAGGCACTCTTGTATACTCAGCTTCTATTGTAAAAGGTTTCGTGCTCTACCTTTAAAGAGCTCAGTAGAGAATTCAAAAAGCTCGGATGAGTTTCGGGGACTGGACGTAGGCGGAGAGGCCGAACTAGGATATGTCTGCTGAGTAACATATTTCTAACCTTTAAACTCCTTTATATATTGCTTGCTATAAAACCGACTAAGTAACGAACTCACGCTGAGTTGAGTGCACTAAGAAGCTGAGTTCAGGAATAGACTCTAAGTGCTATCTCCTGACTCAAGGAAAGAAACAGACTTAGTCACAAGTTAACTAAGCTTGTGTCTTAGAATTACTTAGCGCCGCTGTGTAAACCTTTTCTTAAGAAAAGAAGTCAGCCTAAACGGACAAAATTTTAAATAGTTCCTATCCCCCCCTTGGAACTAAACTTGTCACGTTATAAGGGACCAACAAGTGGTATCAAAGCCTAACAGCTCACTGAGCAAGATATAACTATCTTGAGCTGATCCCCACAATGGCTGAGAACAGCACTCGTTTCCTCCCAGGAAATCAGACAACTCAGATTTTACCTGAGGGACTGTCCATTACTCGGCCTTCTCTGTTCTTCGGGTCTAACTATACCTTTTGGAAGAACAGAATGAAAAATTTCATTCAGGCAACAAATATGAGTGCATGGATTTCTATAGTCCAAGGCCCATTTGTTCCTGTTGAAACTATTGACGGCCAAACGGTTGTTAAAGCTGAGACTAAATGGACAGAGGATGATCTCAAGAAGCTAAAAAACCATGCTTCGGCTATAAACATGCTTCACTGTGCGTTAGATGCTGCAGAGTACAACAAAATTTCATGTTGTGAGTCAGCGCAGGAGATCTGGAAGAAACTGGAGGTCACCTACGAAGGAACCAACAAAGTTAAGGAGTCCAAGGTGAACCAGCACATGAGGTTGTACGAGCTGTTTGAAATGAATGATGATGAAGGAATCTCTGAGATGAACGCAAGGTTCACAAACATTATCAACGAGCTCAAGAGACTTGGCAAGATCTTTACTGAGGAAGAGCAAGTCAAGAAGATACTGAGGAGTCTTCCTAAAAGCTGGCAAGCCAAGAAAACTGCTGTTGAGGAAGCTCAAGACTTAACCACCTACAAGTATGATGAACTCATTGGCTCGCTACTGACCCATGAGATCTCGATGAAGAACTTTGAGGTGAAGGAGAAGTCTGAAGACAAGAAGCAAAAGTCTCTTGTCATGAAAGCTGACTCCACTGATGGGAGCTCAACAGACGATGAAGAGATGGCAATGTTCACTAGAAAGATGAAGAGGCTGTTCAGAAAGAATGATAAATATTCCAAGAAGCCTTACAAAAAGTTTGATAAGTACAAAGCTGAGTCCATCGACAGCAAGTACAAGAAGGACAGCTCAAAGCCAATCACATGCTTTGAATGTCATCAAACTGGCCATATCAAATCAAGTTGTCCTACCTTAAGGAAGGAAAAGAAGAACAACAAGAAGGCAATGGTGGCAACCTGGAGTGATAGTGATGAGTCATCATCATCAGGAGACGATGCCACTGAGTCAAAAAAAGCTGCTTCATGGCAGATGAGCTTGCTGAGCCTTGTGTTTCTGAGCATGCTGACCCCTCCGTTGCATCTGACGATGAGGCACACTCAACTGAGGTAATATCACTACCCTTCCTCAGAAATGAAATGATAAATGCCCTGAGTGACCTCTACACACTTGTCAAAAAGTGTAACAAGAAGGTTAGAGCACTCAGCAGGCGATGTGACGAGATTGAAGAGGTCAAACTGAGTGACCTTCGATATCTTCTCCAAGACAACTCAACCTTGCATAGTACCGTAGAAATTATGCAAAAGTTTGTCTCCGAGGTCCAATCAGATTCTAAGAAACTGAAAAAGGATGTCACATCTATTCAGAACCAACTCAAGGTTCCGAATAAAAGAAATATTCCTCTAAATACTCAGTACCGAAGTACTAGTCAGCAGAGATGGAATCCCCAGCGGAATGTCCAGTGTGACTTCTGTGGGAAGAAAGGACACACCACAAAGGTGTGCTGGCATGCTCAGCACTGGGGTGCTGACCAGTCAGTGAGATATCCTAAACGGAAGGTCAGCTGTGACTTCTGTGGGAAAAATGGACACACTGTCCAAGTGTGTCATCATAAGATTAAATATGATGCTTTACCTACTGAGCCTAACAAACAAGGACCCAAAAAGACTTGGGTACCTAAAGATAACTATCTATATTGCAGGTAAGCCTGAGGTGTGCTGAGAAGTCAAAGATGTGGTACATTGACAGCGCATGCTCGAGGCATATGACTGGTGATGAAACTCAGTTCATCACATTTGTGCGTAAACGAGGTGGAAGCGTAAGTTTCGGAGACAACAAAAAGGGTAAGATAGTAGGGTCAGGAACCGTTGGTGGTAATCCTACTATTGAGTCAGTCTCCCTAGTCAGCGGACTCAAATATAACTTACTCGGCGTAGCTCAGCTATGTGATAATGGGAGAAAAGTTATATTTGATGACACTGGATGTAAAATATACAAGTGTAAAACAAATGAGTTAATCTTAACTGCTCATCGTATTGATAATGTCTTTATGCTAAATTTAGAAAAGAAATTTTCAAAAACTGTATGCTTAGTGTCAAAGGAAGAAAACTCCTGGCTATGGCACAGGAGACTTGGTCATGTAAGCATGGACCTCCTGGCCAAATTGGCAAGAAAGTAATTAGTTGAGGGATTGCCAGAACTTAAGTTCGAAAAAGATCAATTATGCCACGCTTGTCAAGCTGGAAAACAAACCAAACAATCTTTTCATAGTAAAAACATTGTCTCAACTAAGCGTCCATTAGAGTTGCTACACTTGGATCTCTTCGGTCCAGTCCAGCCGTTGAGCTTGGGTGGTAGAAGATTTTCCTTGGTCATTGTAGATGACTTTTCTCGGTACACTTGGATCATCTTGCTGAGTAGCAAGGATGAAACCTTTGAGACGTTTTCAACTTTAGTAAGAAAACTTGAAAATGATAAAGACCTTAAGTTAGCTCACATCCGAAGTGATAATGGTGGAGAATTCAAGAACCAACAGTTTGTTGAATTCTGTGAAGCCAACGGCATTGACCATAATTTTTCTGCTCCTAGAACGCCTCAACAAAATGGGATTGTTGAAAGGAAAAACAGAACCTTGGTTGAAATAGCCAGGACAATGCTGAGTGAGCATAGGCTTCCAAAGTACTTTTGGGGAGAAGCTGTCAACACAGCGTGCTACATTCTTAATAGGGCTCTAGTTAGACCCATATTAAAGAAGACCCCCTATGAACTTTGGAAAGGACGAAAGCCCAATATCGGATACTTTTGTGCCTTTGGTTGTAAATGCTTTATTCTAAATACCAAAGACAGCCTAGCTAAGTTTGACTCAAAAGCTGATGAAGCTATCTTTTTAGGCTACTCAACAAACAGTAAAGCATACAGAGTTTTCAATAAACGAACTCAGGTCCTAGAAGAGTCAGTACATGTTGAGTTCGATGAAATTAACCCTACAGGAAAAGACAAGCAGCTGATTGAGGATGATCCATACTCAGCACCCGCTGACCAAGAAACAACCGCTGAGTCACTACCTCAAGGGCTGACCAAAGGTAAAAGCGAAACTCAAATTGTTTTCACTGACCAATCTACACCTGCAGAGATTGTTGAAACACAACCAGCTCAAGACATCACTCTTCCAAAAGAGATCAGAATACCAAGAGGACACTCAGAAAGTGCCATTCTTGATGCTGCTGAAAACACCCTGATGACAAGAAATCAACTCAGGAGATACCTCAGCAATGTAGCATTCGTCTCAATTCAGGAACCAAAGAACTTCGCTGAGGCTGAGTATGATGAGTTCTGGATGAATGCAATGCAAGAAGAACTTGATCAGTTCAGAAGAAATGAAGTATGGGACTTAGTGCCAAAACCAAAAAGCCAGAAGACCATAGGAACAAGATGGGTCTTTCACAACAAGATGGATGAACAAGGGAACGTGGTCAGGAACAAAGCAAGACTTGTAGCTCAGGGCTACAGTCAGCAAGAAGGTATTGACTACGGTGAGACCTTCGCCCTAGTGGCAAGGCTAGAGGCTATAAGAATTTTATGTGCTTATGCAAGTTATATGAACTTCAAATTGTTTCAAATGGATGTTAAGAGTGCATTCCTTAATGGAGTTATAAATGAGGAAGTCTATGTTAATCAGCCTCCAGGGTTTGAGGATCCCAAGTTCCCAAACCACGTTTATAAGCTCAAAAAGGCTCTGTATGGTCTCAAGCAAGCACCACGTGCTTGGTATGAGAGGCTGACTAGTTTCCTGCTGACTAGAAATTATGTCAGAGGTAAATCTGATACAACCTTATTCATTAAGAGAAAGGGTAAAGATACCCTATTGGCGCAGATATATGTTGATGACATTATTTTTGGTGCCACTAACGAGTCAATGTGCAAGGAATTTAGTAAGCAGATGCAGACTGAGTTTGAAATGTCAATGATGGGAGAACTCACCTTCTTCCTTGGACTTCAAATCAAACAAGGGAAAAATGGCATCTTCATCAGTCAAACTAAGTATGCTAAGGAGATATTGAAGAAGTATGAACTTGAAAATTGCAAGCCAATATCTACCCCAATGGGCAATGACACTGTCCTCTGCGCTGACGAAAGTGGTAAGTCAGTAGACAGCAGATTGTACCGAGGTATGATTGGTTCTCTACTTTACTTAACTGCTAGTAGGCCGGACATTCAGTTCTCAGTATGTTATTGTGCTAGATATCAATCTAACCCTAAGGAATCTTATTACATAGCTGTAAAAAGAATCCTTAGATATTTGCAAGGCTTGGTGAATGCAGGTTTGTGGTATCCCAATACTCATGATTTCACACTCATTGGATACACTGACGGTGACTACGGACGAGACAAGCTTGAACGAAAAAGCACCTCGGGAGGATGCCACTTCCTTGGAAGCTGTCTTGTGTCTTGGTTCAGCAAGAAGCAGGCGTCAGTAGCCTTGTCAACCATTGAAGCTGAGTACATTGTTGCTGGAAGCTGTGTTGCTCAAGTCCTATGGATTAAGCAACAGCTTGAAGATTATGGCGTTCAGACTAAAACAATTGAAGTCAAATGTGACAACAAGAGTGCCATTGACTTATCAAAGAACCCAATCCAGCACAGTAGGATGAAGCATGTCAGCATAAGACATCACTTCATCAGAGATCATGTACTCAAGAAAGAGATCAAGCTGACCTATGTCCCAACGGATGAGCAGCTTGCTGATATCTTCACAAAGCCACTGGCTCATGAGCAATTCAACATACTTAGAGAAGCCATTGGTATGTTTAATCCTCTTCAATAAATTCCAAGTATAATATATGATATATGCATGCTGAGTGAATTACCATGCTGAATGATTTATGCTAAATCAATAACTATCACATGCTGAGTAGATATACATGCTGAGTGTTTATCTTAAACTGAGCTACTAAGCATAAGAATTATTCCTTTGCGTAACACTGACTGCTCAGAACTTTAAGCGTTTGAAATTCTTAACAATGAGTAAAAAATCCATTGCAAAACTTAATGCAAAACACGCGAATTAAATAGCCACCTAGGATGACGTAAGCGCAATAATTAGAATATACATGCGCCGAATGTGTCATAAATGCCAGAATCATTGTCGATTGAGTATCTCGAGGTCAAACGGCCACCTCAACGCTTAGGATCAATTCGAGACCTCTATAAATAGTGGACGATTTCCCACTCTTACCTCTTTACGCTTAGAAATCTTTGGTATTCAAATACTCTTCTCTAAAAACTCCCAAACTTCTCAAAACTTCTCTAAGAATCATGGCAAAAGATTCTCAGAACGTCTCCAGTGCCGGTTACACTGTTAATCGCTCCGATGAAAACCCTCAATCCCCTGCCCAGCAGAAACACCGTGAAACTCCCACCAAGTCTCAAGAAACTCAGCGTGACCACTCAAAGGTCACTACACCGAGGAAGCAAACTAAGGCTGACCAAGCCACCTCCTCGAAAGGAAAACAACAGAAGAAGACCGTGGAACGCACCTACTCTCTGGTTTACGAGAGTGTGAGGGGATATAAGGTTGACCACTCTAGATGGTTTTCAAAGGGTTTTGTGGAAGCTGAGCAACCCTTCTGTGAGTGGATCAAGAAGAACGGCTGGACCGAGCTATTCTCAGTTCGCGATGCTACCTATCCCGAGTTAGTAAAGGAATTCTATGCTAACCTAAGAGTCACCGATGATAACCAGGACTATATGGTCACCAGGGTTCGAGGAAAGAACATCTTCATCAACCCTGCCTACCTTGCCTCACTACTTAATCTGAAAAACGAAGGAGCAATACTTCGTAAATCTGGTGACCAAGATAAAACCAACTACTCCGTTGAGTTTTGTAAACCTCCTGGTCATGTAGGGGAGATTTCGAGTACCTCCATGGGTCAGCATCAAAAGATGGCCCACTACATACTGACCAATTTCATCTTTCCCAAGATCAACTGCACCAACTCAGCGACAAACTTTGAGCAGTGCTTCATCTGGCACATGCTGACCTATACGTCGATAAACATGCCTGTCTTCATAATCGCTGGGTTTCAAAGAAGTACTGGAACCCTTAGGCTAGGCTCCATCATTACCAGGATCCTCAAAGATCACAAGGTCAGTTTGGTTGAGGAAATCCACACTTGGGGCACAGAGATCACTACAGCTGCACTGTTTGGTCTATTCTACGATCAACCGATTGTGCCTAAGAAAGGGAAAGCTGCCGCTGTCCAGGAAATTGATGGGATGCAGACCCGTAAAGGAAAGAAGGAAAGAAAGAGGAAAGATGTTCAAAGCCCCTCTAGAGACGTTGTTTCTCCACCAAAGAAGCTTAAATTTGTATCAAGAGGAACTAAGCCTCAAACTCAACAAGGTCAGGATGGACCTAGGTCAGCTGAGAAAAGACCAAAGCAAGCTGAGCCTGAGGTAGAGGAGAGAGAGGACGCTGATGAGCAACCTTTGAGGAAGAAGAAGAAACTCTCTTTTGAGTTAAGACCCATCAATGCACCTCCCACTGACTTCGCCATTCCCGCTGACTCTCACTTCGTACGAAGTCTTGGTGATGACACTGAACAACAGTCAGATGAAGAGGAAGAACAAGACCAATTGGGTGGTCAGTTTGAAGAAGTAGAAGAACTGGGTGGTCAGGTTGACACTGAGAAGACAGCTGATGATGAACAATATGAACCAACCAACACTGAGCTGGTTGACGAAGAAGACGATGAGCCAACGGTAAATCATCCCGCTATTCAAAGGGAAACTTCACCTACTGACTCTATTGAGTCCATTCCTGCTGACCCTACTCCTCCAAAGCTAAAGAGACTAAGAAGACTTAAGAAGAAGGCATATCGAGCCCCCGTCATTGACCTCATGGGTGACTCACCTCTGAGGGATGAGATCACTGACCTAACAGATATACACCTTAAGTTCTTCTCTAATCCTATTGAGTATCCACCTGAGCAACAAGAAAATCAAGCCTCTGTTTCTCAACCGAAGGAACATGCCGACTTAACTGCTTCCCCCAGCCAAAATGATGCCGAGCAAGTGCTCGAAGATCCTGCTCCTCAACATGTTGAGCAAGCTAAGGAAATGCCTGCTCAGGTCAGTACTGAACCTTCTCCTCTTCCCAAATCCAGTCAGCTTCAGCCTGACCCTGAGCAAGTAACACATTCTGCTGATCATCCTCTTCCACAAATCCAAGTACAGAATCTAATCCAGTCAGCCTCAACTGGAAATGTGAACTCAAGACCAGCCGCTGATCATGCTGGCACTTCCAATATTGAGCAGAACCAAACACCGCATCCATTCGGTTCTACTCCTCTTCCGGCATCTGGGCCAAATGATGATGGATCCTTCTCGTATTTGAATGCCTCTGAGTCTGGTCGAAGAATGATTGACTCAGCTCAAGCTCTCCTCCAGGACCTCCATCAAACAAGTATCGATGCCGCTGGGTCAGTTCCTGTTGAGCCAACTCAGCTTTCTTCTGTCACTCAGCTTCTTACAGAGATCAAAGGTCTGAAGGATCTTCTGAGTGTCATATCTTCATTACAGTCTCAACAGCCCAGGCAGGAATCCATAACCAAGCTGGCAGAACTCCAGCTGACAATGGTCAATCACATGAACTCCCTACAGGGTCAAATTCATCAACTGTCAGCTGCAAACACAATGTATGCAACTTCTGCCGAAGTTCATCAACTCTTCAACCAGCTGCACACTGAGCAAGAGAAAACCAATCACCAACTCTCTTCCTCCTCCCAATGCTCCATTGGGCAAATTAGTGAGGCTGTACGTCTGCTAAACTTAAATGAGGAAGAGATGGAAACTGACCAGCTTAAGACAAACGAAATCCTGAAGTACTGTCGAGTCACTTTCAACCACGTGCGCCATACAAATGCTCAACGTCAGTATTTTGACACATCCTTGTTAAAGATGTTTCATCAAGCATTTGCCATGCTTACTGACAGTATACACTGGGTTGGAAAGTCTCAAGCATATATTCTGAGTATGCTGAGTGCCTTAGCTATCCGGATTCCACGTTCTATTCTGGATGATGGTGTTCCAATTTTTGACGGCATAAATGAAAGCACACAAAAGCTCAAGGCATTCTCTAAACGCCTAACTCTAGCTGCCATTGAAGACACCTTCATTCCTCCTCCTGCCGATGATGGAAAAATGGGGGAGAAAGAACAAGCTCAAAGAACTTAGCAATCAGAGGAAGCTTCAGGTAGTCAGCAAAAATACAAGGGAAAAGGAAAAGCTAAAGAGCATGAAGCCCAACTCAACTACAAGAAAAAATAGCTTGACTAGGATTGACTAGATTCAATTTTGTTAAACTTATAGTCTTTCCCTTATGCATTTTTTTTTTGTGCTGACCTGAATACAAAACTATGCATGCATCTATCTTTTCAACACTGACCAATCTTATGTGATGCTTACTTATGTTTTGTGCTGAATAGTTAATGCATCTTCATTAAATCAACTGTGCTACTTGTCTACATTGCTTTATGATTGTATGCTGTGTTGATCTACAAGTTGACCTCTCTTACATGTCTTCTTAAAACACATTGAACAAAGAAATACTCAGCGCTCTCTGATATATAAATCTTCCGCATAAACTGAGTTAAAAAGAATATGATTTAATAAGTTGACCTATTTCTGAAAACTGACCTTAGAGTTACTTGATTAAACCTTGAAATGTTTAAAGTAAAACTAAGTCAGTGGCTCAACCCTTACGGGGGAGTATTCTGAGTAATATAAGGTCAACTATCATGGGGGAGCTCAACACTGAGTTCTTCAACTGAATATTTTTTCCAACATCAAAATGGGGGAGTTTGTTGAAACACCTTTCCATATGATTTTGATTTGACAAAATTATTTATGTAATTGATAAAAAATATTCTAACACATTAACTTTAAATGCTTTGATTTATTCATACTAATGTGTTTGCTCAATGTTGAGTTTATTGATCTATAAGACATTAAGATTAAAAGTCCAAAAGCCCATAAGTGGAAGTCAAGCCCAAGTCAACACATCAAGACCTCGCGGCCCAAGATTTCAAAACGAGGTCGTTTTATACAAAGCATAAGCTCAGCTTGAAGAAGGATCGAGAAGCCTTTTCTTTTTTTCTTCAAGATGAAGCTGCTGAGTGGAACGACAAGAAGTACAAGACAGCAGCAGACAAGAACCAACTTCTAGACTATTTCTACTTTGGGTAAAGTTCAGAAGGCGCAGGAAGCTGTCTGGAAGACTTTGCCAAAAATGTCGAAACATTCTGTTTGCCAGACAAAAAGCTGCCGAGCACTGTCGTGGACAGAAGATGCAAGAATCTCATTGGCCAACCTTATTTTCTGTAAGTATTATCGTGTATACCTTGTGATTTTGCTTTATTTTTTTTTGTTTGTAGAATAAGTAATTATTGCTTATCTATGAAATATGTATGAATTGCAGGGAGCATATGAAGTTCTTAGAGTTGAGTTATCCCGGCCAAAAAAAGAATCCTAAGTGGATGAGAGATAGACAAAACAAGACATTTCCCGATTGGCTTAAAAACAGGGTAATTTTTACATGAATTTATTTGTCAGGGTAATTATGCATATCCGGTTGAAGTAATGGGTTGTTGTGTACTAACTATAAATGATTTCATTTGTCAGGTTTCAAATGAAATAAGATTTGACAAGTCTGCCGTTTCAGAGACCTTGAGGTGGCTTGCTTCTGGACCGAATAGTCACGTTCCTACATATCAGGGTTATCATGTCAACGACGTTGATTTCAACACAAAAGCACGGGACGTTACCAGATCAGTTCAAAACAGTGGTGTCTTCTTAGTTGCTGATGCTATGCAGTTTGCAAGCGCGAAGGATAAAAGGCCTAAGACTATGGACATGAATTTTTATGGCCGTATCAGTGAGATTTGGGAAGTGGACTACTACCACTTTAGGATTCCAGTATTCCTGTGTGATTGGGTTGAGTCGGCTAGAGGGGTGAAAGTAGACGATCTAGGCTTTACTTTGGTCAAACTAGATAGAATTGGTCATTTGAACGATCCATTCGTGCTGGCTACCCATGTAAAGAAAATATTTTACATTGAGGACCCCTTGGATCCTGAATGGTCGGTTGTCGTGACGTGCCCAGATAAATATTTCAAATGTGATGACGAAGATGAAGCTGATGTGGTTGATGATGATTATTATGATGATGATAATAGCAGGATATTCGATGAACATCCACTGAATGTGCCTACCTTCGACGATGTTGACATCGATTGTACAGTTTCATATGCTAGACCAGGAGAAGAAGCAATCTGGATTGATAAGTGAAATTATGATGAAATTGTTTGTTTGCTTGTTCTTATACAATGTATGTCAATCTGGATTTACTTGTACACTTTGGAATAATTAATGTTTGATGAAATCAATGTGATTTGCTTGAGTTATTGTGTGTGAACTTGCTTTGGTTATAATGTGATTGATTGTGAGTTATTGTGCATACTCCTAATGTCATGTACCTACAAGTTTCCTTCATCTATGTTTTCATTGATGCAACTTCAGGAATATCATCATGGCACCCAGCTCTAATACGAGAGGAGCACTAGAAAAAATGCATGCACGACATATTGCAAAAAAATAAAGCAAGCTGCAAATAAGTCATTGGAACGCAAGAGAAAACATAAAGAGTCACCCAACAATGACGAGACAGCGATCACAACCCTTAGTAAACGTCAATCGAGTTCACCTCCCTCTGAATCGCCACATGTTGTCGACGAACCTGAAATCACAAATGTGACTGGTGGGTTAAAACTGCTAAAACGTGAGACCGTGACTATGGCGTGGCTGACCCAAGCCATGATTCGGATGAAGAAGATGCACATTAAGTATAATCGCCATGGAGATCCTATTGGCAAGGAGTTTGGGTGGATGCAATCTTATATAGGAGTGTTGGCACGCACGAGGATATCCATCACGTACAAAGACTGGAGACAAGTGCCAGCTGATGCAAAGGAACAGCTTTGGGAATCTGTTACGGTATACACATATTTGTATGTTGTTCTTTAAATGTTATTTGTATGTTGTTCTTTAGACGTTATTTGTATGCTGTTCTTTAGACTATACTTGTATGCTGTTCTTTAGTCTTTGTTTGTGCTATCATCGAGTCAAAAGAAGGAAGTCCTGGTATCTGCTTGATGAGTGTCCGGTAGAGCTCTAAATATATATTATGATAAGGACGTTACGACTATGGATGTGATCTTCATAAATGCTCTATCTCTACTAGACGCTACTACTTAGGGGCAAGTGTACCCCGTCGTGTCAAGTAATAATCCGGTTAAGACCGGGTATCGAATCCACGAGATTTATAACTACAAGTATTAAACGACTCGGTTTTATACGTTATCTAAGCGGTGAATACTTTGGGTTGATTTGGGAAACAACTACAAACTACTCCTAACTACGGGTGAGATAGATTTATATAACGAAAACTCTACGAAGTGACATGGATGGTGATAAGTTATAAGTATGATAAACAATGACTCCAAATATATACGGTTAATGATTTACTCTTGCAATGATGACTACGTGTAGTGTGACCGACCCGTGAAGTACTTAGACTACGTGGTTCCTAGTCAAGGCGTGTCTAAAGCTGGGGATTAGAAACTAGGGCCCGTAAGTTCCGTGGCTTGTCAATTCCTATGGTTTCCGGAATGTTACTCCCGGTAGGGCAGCGCCTATATGGTTCCCTAAAGATGACCCGTAGAAAGGGCGCCGGGTATCAAACTCCCCCTACACAATAATCGATTACAAATATCAAAACAAGTAGCAAACATCAACACGTATAGAGAAACGGGAATTGCAAATCATATATTATAAATGTGGAATGGAAAAATATGAATACAACCAAGCCTAGTACATAGGAAGAGTGCAAGCTAATTAGCAAGTAAAAAGGGAAGAATCGGCCCTTGAAACTAGCTAACCGGACTCAAGGCCGTCTATTAGGTCTTGGAGGTGGAACTTCTCGAGCTTGGTGGAGGAGGATGGAACGGAACTTCGACGGAGTGACGGAATAAGTGAACAAGCTCTCAAAGTGGTAGGGTTTAGCTATATCAAAATCTGAATTTAAATCTAAAACTACATCTACATACTACATACTACTTTCCAAATGAGTGCCAATCACTCCTATTTATACACAAATCAAGCATGGGTCATAATTGTAATTACATAGTGTGAAGAAAAGACTTTGAATGAAGACTTTCAATGTGAATGGAGACTTTGAATGTGAATGTGAATGGAGATCTTGAATGTGTGTAAAAGTGGTAGGAAGACTTTGAATTTGATGTAGAATAATGAAGCATGTGATGCTTCATTATTTTCTTATTTTCTCCCTTGCATATTTCACACCCATGGAAG
Source organism: Euphorbia lathyris (assembly GCF_963576675.1). Classification (NCBI taxonomy): domain Eukaryota; kingdom Viridiplantae; phylum Streptophyta; class Magnoliopsida; order Malpighiales; family Euphorbiaceae; genus Euphorbia; species Euphorbia lathyris. The sequence continues at coordinate 6,122,553 of NC_088911.1, forward strand.
ATTTCCTAAGCTTCAACACGTCCAGCAACTTGGATTAATTATTTGAGCCTGTTTCGCTGCGAATTTGGAGATGAAATTATTAGTCACTTGTACATATTTCTCTTAGCTTTCCAACGCATTTTGAATCGCCTCAATCCGAGTTCGTATGAGGGAGATACGATGAAAATACGAAAATGTGTCAAATCTGTCCTCAATGTGAACAAGGTGACCTGACACCTATGCTCCGCGTGGAATACCTATGCCCCGCGTAGATGAGCTTCTGAAGTCATATTTTTGTCCTCAAAAAGGTCCACGCTCCGCGTGGAAAGGGTCACGCTCCACGTAAATGATTTACTGACGCTTATCAAACACTTCTCACTGATTTAAGCTCCGCGTGGACGTTTATTCATCGCATTTTCCGTCTTATACGTTTGTCCTGCAAAGCACAATTATGAACACCGAGATTACTTGATTTATTTATTTATTTTATTTATTAAAAATGACGAAAATCAACTAAAGGTACATAATTTATTACTTGTTGCTAATTTAGTGAAATATGCAATAAACTAGCACTAAACCTAACAACTTAGCTTAAAAATAAACCGTAAATTACCCCAAAAGATAGGGATAAAATGTCCCTATCACTGCTGCAACCAAATGGAGGAACTTCAAGTCTTTACTTACATCCAAGTATATCATGCCCCACAAGGATGATGTTGAAGTCTTGCAAAAGGTTCCTGATGACTACCGGTTCATGAATAAGGACGACTGGCATCAGTTTGTATCCGATCGGCTTACAAATCAGCACATGGTTTGCCATTTGATTTACGTATATGTTGTACTCTTAATTTGTTAGTTTGTATGTGCCGTGCTAACAAATACACATATATATATATATATGACTTTATTGTTTAGGAAATCCGCCAAGTGCAGATATCCAAGCGGCAAAAGAACAAGTACAACCACTGGATGTCTCGCAAGGGGTACAAAGGAATCCGGGTTGAAATGGTATGGTCGTTTATTGTCTATTTTCATACTTCAGATTTGCATGATTTTTGATATTATTCGTACTATGTGGCAGACCTCAGAGCTATCAAAAGAGGAAGTGGAAAAAAACAGCAGGCACACATATTGGATAAAGGGAAGACAAGACAAACTGGGAAATTTTAAGGACACTGAAGTAGAGGAGGCGGTTAAAAGAATTGTAAGTAGCATTTATTCAAATACACAATGTAATTGATAAAATGCATATGTATAACTGATTTATATATGTTTATTTCCATAGTTGAAACTGGAAAAGGAGGAGGCCGAAGGTGTGTTTAAAGCCAAAGGTAGTAATGATGTGCTAACTGAGGTATTAGGGAATCCAGAACACAGTGGCAGGGTTAGAGGAGTGGGTGCTGTGAAGCCGGTAGTATTCTTCAAGCTACCGGGTCAGAAGAGGGGAAGAAAGAAGCTAGCCGAGGAGTTGCAAGCATTGCTTGAAACAAAAAGGGCAAAGTGGGAGGAAAAGTCAACAAGGAAACATGAAGAAGAATTGAAGAAGATACATGAGATGTATCAAGATGAGTTAAAGAAGTCTGAAGCGAAAATGGTCCAAAAACTAGATCGAATGGAGAAACTTGTGTCCAAGGGGGTTACGACTGAGGAATCCCCAACAGCTGCACCAACAACTTACAATGGCAAATCAAGAGAAGGTAGTTGTAATAGAGATGATATCGATAGAGAGGAGATATTAGGGAAATATGAAGCTGTGGTGAAGAAGAAGTTGGTATTATAGGTCTCTAATACTATAGAAGAGGAAGTTGTTGGTGAAGGCCCAGGATATGAGATTCCAACGATCTCAGAGGTAAACGGTTATTATGATTGTCAGCTTATTGAATTTATCACTTATATATATACTTAGTTAATTAGTTGTATTTGAAATTGTTGAATTAGGACAATGAACTTGACATTGAGGTTGCACTATCAGTGGAAGAGAGTGGGAAGATTGTTGCCCATGGCAGATTGATACAATCAGACATTGACCAAGAAGAGCAGACAATCCATGGGCGACCACTGGGAAAGGACAATTATAGAGTGGAGATTGTGTCATTTGATGATGGAGATGCATGTCTGCCATACCCGATAAAAGGTGAAATGGAAGTTGTTAGGGAGGCAATGGGGTCTATTGTATCATGGCCAAAGGTGCTATGTAGTGTCAAATCTGTTGAGGTAATATTCATTTATTTCTTATGTATTATGTGTTTCGATTATTTCTTTGGTTGTATAATGCGTGTTTAATTATTGCAATCAGGAGGCAAACAAGGCAGCAAAAGTTTTTGCGAAGGCCTTGAAGAAAGTTAATAGTGAGGCTGAGGCGATTGATTTCGTTAAGTTGCCAACAAATTTACCACGGCCATTGCAGAAGTTGTGCAACTGGGCGAGAACCAATATGATGGATGGAATCAAATGTATAACCAAAACTTTTGGACCTGAGTTGTTCGGAGCAGAACGAAAGCAATTATTGATGCCTAGCGATTTATATGCAATGGTACACTTTCATGAGATGACCGCAGGCACAATTACATTTTACATGAGGTACATGAATGCAATACACAAATTTATTAATTTGGATATCTATTTCATCAACACTTATACATGTATTTGCCCAGTGATCTATACCATGTATTGAAAAAAGCATGAATGGAAGAAAGGGTGTTATTTGTTGATCCATGTACCACTTTTGCTCTTGGAACTAAGAAAACTCCAACGGACCGCTCGAAGTAGTTGATGGATCGGTTCAAATAGGGTGGTGCTAATTCTATATTCCTTATTCCTTACAACTCAGGGTAACTATGAATCTTTTGTACTGTGTGTTTATCAGTTGATTAACTGACATTGATACAGTTGAAATGGATAATGTTTGCAGATCACATTGGACTCTCATTGTCGTTGATATTGAGAAGAAAAAATCATATTGGTTAGATCCATTGAAAATGAGATTGCCAAATTCCACAGAATGGATGGATGTTGTGAGCAAGTAAGTTACCAAATGCCTCTAATGTGTACGCCATTCAAATAGTTACTCACATAAGCTATCATGTTGTTACGCTTGTTGCAGTGCGATGAAGTTTTATTATGCTCAGAAAGACCCAAAGAAGGTGACGAAGACCAAGCTGAAGATGACACCGCTTCTAGTGAGTTTTACAGTTACACAAGCAAGTGTATATTGTCTTTTTTGGGGTCTAATCATTATATTTCGTGCCACGGGGGATACCTGAGCAACGAGATGATAAAACATGTGGTTTTTGGATAATGCTGTATATGCGGGATATCGTCATGGATAAGGAATTAAACTTTGTTGCAAAGGTACCATAATTCATTACCATAATATTATGTTCAGATATATGCAGTTGTTATCAGTGATATAGAGAAAATTCCTAATAGTAAAGCATTTATGTTTTGTAGTGGATAAACAAGCGTGGATTGACTTACAGCCATTCGGATTTGGATCATCTCCGCACAGAATGGGCAGATCATGTGCTTTACTTGAAGTGATTGTGTATGTAATCCTGTTTTCGTACAATATGATAATCAGTTTGTGGTACACTGTTGTTGTGCATATTTTGGGTCTTTTTTTTTGCTGTACAATGATATCCCACTGGTTCTGTGTATATATTGTGCACAATTGGTGTACATGTTATGTAAATAATGGATAGTTAAGTTATATATATGAAGTTTATAGCTTGGTTGTAATTGGAGTATTAGTATCATGTAATTTCAATTGCAGTATGTACAAGTGCATTAAAGGGTTACAGGTTATGCGACACAGTTGGGATAAAAAATCTGGCGTCTAATGCATTAATGAATGAGCGCAAAATTAAAAAAAATTGTCATATTATGACGCGTGACACGATACCAGGTTAATGAAATACTGTCATGACTAAAACGCTAAGATGGCATTAATAAAAAAATAGGACTGTCGTCTTACAATTAACGTAGTCAAATTTCATTGACTTTTATGACATTTGATTAAATGAAAAATGTCATGTGAAATCCACGCACAAGACAAAAAAATTAAAGGCAACGTCAACTGAAACATCTTTGAACGACAGCAACAAAGAGGAAAACTATGGTCATAACTTATCTACAATGACACAAACAATAATAAAAAAAAATTCGTATGACAAGAAAAAGGTCTATGGTTTTACATACTACAATGAAGGTTTATATAAAAAAAACTGTCATTAGAAATTATCCAATACTACGGTTTTGACAAAGTCGAACGTCGTTGTAACATGGAAAAGATGACAGACGCTTAGGAAGCGCGTGTCGTCTGTCGCGTCGAAAGATAATAGAACTCGACCGTCGTCTGATGCCTTATCAGACAGCAGCGAGCCCTGTGACAGATTTATATCGTGCGGGACGACGGTTTTGAACCATCGTCTGAAGAGGGTTTTGGCGTAGTGAATGGCTTATCGGCAGGAACAACAATTTTTTTACTGTTTAATTAATTAAACTCATAATTAGCATAAGTAAAAGAAAATTAATTAATTGTGATATAAAACTAGTACAAACCTGTATGTTCCTGGCTTAACCCAGATGAAGACCAATTCAGAATTATTAGGTGGAACAGAATCGATTAGAATTACATTAGACAAGTCAACTGCACCACTAATATGACTTAGGGCCCGTTTGTTTTACCTACTGTTTGCTATTGCTGTTTGCTATTGCTTCTTGCTGTTTGTTGTTGCTACTTGCTGTTACGGTTTACTGTTTGCTGTTGGAAAATGATGCTTTTCCAAAAAGCAGAGATTCTATGCTTTTGTAAAAGGCTACTTTTCAGGGGTAAAAGGCAAACAGGAAGTCACTAACCAAACACCTAATATTACTTTTCAGGTGTAAAAGACAAATAGGAGGTCACTAACCAAACACCTAAAACTCTCCATTTTGAAATGAAAATGCAAACAGAAGCACGAAAAGGAGCAACCAAACACCCCCTTAATATCATCATAATAAAACAACATATCTTCATTATTGTAGCTGCTGCAACCATTTCTTGATTTAACAATAACTTAGTAATTTTGAAGTGTGTTTTTTCTGATAATGTATGAAGCTTAATTAATTAAGTCTTCCATGTATTTATATTGTGATTATAGATATAATATTAATTCTTCATAAAAAGGTCAATGAAATTAGTGGTCGAAAACATCGTCAGCTAAACAAGTATTAATATTAATGGAGATCATGACAATGACATCAAAAGCCTCATGCCCGCCAAAATAGCTTCTGAATTTTATTTATTTTTTCTTTTTACTTTTGGATGAGTTGAATTCTGAAAATGGTTTTGAACCATTAGAAAAGTGATATCAATACAGAATGTTAGAGAGATAGGGCTGAGTTTGAGATTGAAAGAGATTTAGAGAGAGAGTGTGGGAGGGGTTATAGAGGGAATGAAATTTGAAGAGAAAGAAAGAAATAAAGGTAAGAAGGGGTAAATTACATACGTGGTGTACAACCTTTACCCATAATCACACTTTGGTGTACAACCAAAATTTTGTCACACTAAACCGTACAACCTTTTAGTGACCTCCCACTAAAGTGTACAGCCGGTAATTCTGACCGGTCAACGCCTGGTCAACGCGCCACCTCATCACTTTTAACCTCCTAACAAATAAAAGTGGGTCCCACCAAATATTAAATGACTAATTTAGTCTTAGTTATTTTTGTTTCACGTGGAGGCGGCAACCACTTCTCTCTCTCTCTCTGAAGGAGAACACCAAAACGGAAACGACACACCTACAGTAAACACTTCAAATTCCTTCTCCACCTTTGTCCCCGGCGCCGATGACATCCGACAATCAACGGCCCTGGTGATTTCGTTCGAGAATTCGGGAGTTTTAAAGGTGTCTTGTTCAATCCAAAATTGAAGTCACAAAACTTTGAGTTCAAAATTGTGTTTTTGAATTGAAACAGAAAAGAGGAGAAAGATCACTTAGATTTTAATCCTGTGGAACATTTTGTCGAACAATAACATAGCAAAAGTAAAATAGAAGAACACCATAGCAAAAGTTCAATCCTTGGCATCCTGAATCCAGATCTCCATAGGCCCAGAAAGCTGGAACGGAGCAAGAACAGGCAACACATTTCCGCCTTCTCACTCTGCTCCACCAATCCATTCTCATCACCAGGCCTAACACTTCCCTCTTCCTCCATTCTAAAAATGGGCAAATCTACATAATCCCATCGGTTCACATCCTCCAATAACTTAAACTGCTGGCCTATCAATATTCACCAGAATCTGTCAGTACTCCCTCGGCGCCGTCACTCAAACTTTCGCCGGCCAAGTCGGCACTCTAGATCTCGACGCGGTCTCTGTCGAGAACTCGGTCATCGTCGGCTTTATGTTTGGTATCATGGTACAATCAGTAACCCCTAAAACTCGATTTAATTTGAACTATTTTCCATTGATTAAAAAAAAGAAAAAACTAAATGTTGAACGATGGATCGACAACTTGGAATGGGAAACGCGCTCGAAACTCTCTGCGGGCAAGCATTTGGCGCAGGTCAAATTGACATGTTAGGAGTTTATTTGCAGAGATCTTGAGGAGTGGTGAAGACGATGGAAGAGGCGGAAGAGAGGAAGAGAGACGGGAGAGAGAAAAAGATGAATATTAATATAAAGAAAAATAAAAAATAAAAGAAAATGTTAGTAAAGGTAAATTAGTCATTTAATATTAGGTGAGACCCACTTTTATTTATTAGGAGGTTAAAATTGATGAGGTGACGCGTTGACCAGACGTTGACCGGTCAAAATTACCGGCTGTACATTTTAGTGGGAGGTCACTAAAAGATTGTACGGTTTAGTGTGACAAAATTTTGGTTGTACACCAAAGTGTGATTATGGGTAAAGGTTGTACACTACGTACAGTAAAACCTCCGTAAATTAATATTCGGTAAATTAATAAACTCTTTAAAATAATAATTTCTTATGGTCCCGACTTGGGCCAGTTCAAAAAATGATCCATTTTAATAAATTAATAAGATAATAATTTTCCGGAACAACCCTTTATAAATACATTCTATTATTACCTCTATAAATTAATAATTTTTCAAATACATATGCGAAATATATATAGATATACATACTTAGGATAATTTAGCAAAATATGAATCTATAATATTTTGTTTTTTCTTGAAATTTAAATCTAGTTGAATTTCATCTTTAACTATTCTCAGTGCATTCAAAAGTTCCGGTGTATCCTTGTCAAATTGTAAAAAAAAATTGTAAAGAGTGGATGATGCTATAATTGATTCCTTTCCTTTGACTGGTTTCAAAAGTACCAAATTATCCCCAGCTTCATCCTCATTTTTGGTATGATTTGAAACAACATTCCATATAAATTTATATAGTAATTCATTAACTATGATACATTGAATATTTTTAACATAAATACAATGAACTTCCAAGTTCAATTAACTTATATAATGCACATTTAATTTTATTTGTTTATTGATTTTAGACAAAAACTTTATTTAAATTAGTAATTTAAAATCACTCTATAAATTAATAATTATTAATTTATCGATTAATTAATAACTCTATAAATTAATAAAATTCCAGGTCCCAACATTATTAATTTACAGAGGTTTTACTGTATGTAATTTACCCAGGTAAGAAGATGAAGGGATAGATGGATAAGGGTAAAAGAGAGAAATTATAAAAATTGATTATTTTTTTATAATTTATGGGTCCCACATTTTGAATGAAAATGATGAGGTGACGTGTTGACCAGGCGTTGAACGGTCATTTTTACCGGTTGTACACCAAAGTGGGAGGTCACCTATAAGGTCGTACATATTAGTGAGATAAATTGAAGGTTGTACACCAAAATGTGAAATGAGGTAGAGGTTGTACACTATTGATGCAATTTACCCCAATTACCGGCTGCATACTTTAGTAGGAGGTAATCAAAAGATTGTACATTTTTATCTACAAAATTGAAAGTTGTACACCAAAATGGGGTAGGGATCCTCTAGAGTTGAAATGCCTCTAGAGTTGGTGGAGTTGTAATCTCAACCATTAATTACAAAATGAATGGATTAGATTTGATTTATAAATTCTAATATTTAATTAGTCATTTATTGATCAATCAAATCTCATCCATTCATTTTGTAATTTTGTAATTAATGGTTGAGATGCATATAACTCCATCAACTCTAGAGGATTTCAACTCTAAAGGATCTCTGCCCACCAAAATGTGAATAAGACAAACCTCATAATTTAACCCTGTGTTTGCAGATCAAGAAATCATATGAATTATTTTATACTTTCCAATTTTTTTAATAAACCTAATACTTGTTTTTTAAAACTAAAAACAGCTCCATCCAGCAGAAACAAACAATCCATATACTTATAATCTTGAGAGTAAAAAATAAATAAATCAAACATTAACAACAAACATAAAAACCAAACATCATAAAATCTTAAGCAATAAAAAATTAAACTTGATGTGAAGTGAAATCATTTCATTACAATGGAAAATTGTAAAAATATTCTTATAATACATATATCTTATAAAACCGGTCTAACGGTCCTGAGCAATTTTATCTCTAACATTTAAAATAATATAATTTTACTCGAAATGTCTAAAATGGTGTAATTTTAGATCTAACATTGACACTGAAAAGCAATTTTATTTCTAATATTGACAAATTGAGTCAATTTATCATCAAACTATCTTTTCAGTCACGAATCTTATCATCTACATTTCACATTTGCGCCATTTTATCGGTGATTAATAACAGATCAACAAACACATGAATAGAGGTGAAAAAATAAAATCAAAAAATTATACTGTAGTTTGTACGAGTTGGATAAAAAATCCAAATATTTTATCGAATTTAAAATTGTTAATCTCCAATTCTATTATTAAATCACAAAAAAAAAGATTTTTTTTTAGATCTAACTAATATGCAACTGGTGCAATATAAGGAACAAAATACCTGAGTTTTATAATGATGTATGAAATTGACGTATTTTATTATTAAATCACAAATTTTTTTTTTTTTTTAGATCTAACTAATATGCAACTGGTGCAATATAAGGAACAAAATATCTGAGTTTTATAATGATGTATGAAATTGACGTAACTTGTCAATATTAGAGTAAAATTGCTCTCCAACATTATAAATAAAATTGCATAATTTTAGACGTTGGGTATAAAATTGTCCCTGAGTATGATCGTTAGAAATATTTTTTCACTTTATCTTACAAATGTCAAATTATACAAGTGTCATATTATTTTTTTTTCTTTTGAAATTAATATATAATCACCCAACTATGACATTTTTTAATATTAATTTGACTAATTCTTACTCTCGAAGTTTATATTAAAAAAAAAGTGATATTGAAAAACAAGTTACAAAATAAATTATATTATTATTTTATGAGAAATTTTACAATACTTCGAAAGTAATACATCCGTCCAATGAAAATTGTTTTGTTTATCAGTAGTCGAACACTCGAGCATTATGCGAGTTATATAATATTATTTATTATAAATTTTTATAACAAATAAAATGATTTTTTTTTTTTGCATATTTCTCTTTTTATTGACATTTCAATGTTACTTCAAGAATGTATAAATTACATATATGGTGTATAACATTTACTTTGTTCCACAGCTTGGTGTACAACTTTTACCATGTTTCACACTTTGCTGTACAACCTTTCATTTCAAAATTGTTACTTTTTGAAAGTAATAGTTAGAGAAAGAGAAAGGGTAAAAGCGAGAGAAAGTGAGAGTTAGAGAGAAAATAGGTTGAAGAAGATCAGTGAATCTCTTTTTTTTTTGTTAAAAATTGGTGATGTGGCAGATTGATTAGGTTTGACAGGTAATTTTATCTACTTTTCATTTTAGTGGGAGGTCACATTTAGGTTATGCGTTTTGTATGTAAAAATGAAGATTATATACAAAAGTGTGAAACAAAGTAAAAGTTATACACCACGTATGTAATTTGCCCTTCCAAGAATACATTAAAAATTCTCGGAAGATTATGAGATTGTTTCTCTTATTTGTCCACCCAATCTAAGAGAAAGTATAACGGCCCGTTTGTTTCAGGTATTCATGTTTGCTGTTTGTTGTTGCTTTAACTATTTGTTGTTGCTAATGGACAGTAAATATTAGTTGTTTTCTATAAAAACAGTTGTTTTGGAATTTTACCAAACACTTTCTATCTCTTGTTTAGTGTTAAAAGGCAAAAAGCATTTCCGAAAAATGGAAATAAACGAGCACTGAATATAAAAAAATTCAATATAATTTATTTAAACTTAATAAAATAATGAATAAAAACTAAATCAATGCAAGAATATGAGGTTTTTTTCTAATGAAAACACAATATATTTTTATGAGTAGAAAGTGACAAAGAATAAACAATGAACAAACAAAAACAACATCAATGATTTAATAAACCAAAATATATATAAATAAAAAAAATTAATTACTAATACACATTACTTGTAAGACAATATTAACTTACTTATGAAGAAAATATTCATTAAACTAATATATTGTGAATTAGGTGAGACCAATTCTTGGTAGAGAAAGGAACAAAATGTATATAAATAAAAGAGATATGCTTCATAACATTTGGTAACTCATAATTTACAATATTATACACCTAAAGTCTATATTATGAATTTTAATCCAACAATCTCTCACTTGGACAAAATAAGTTATAAACATTTATAATGTCAAATATACTATCATATTTACTATAGATATATATCAACAATTTTGTCCATTAATTATGCCAACATGAAATCAAAGCAGAATCAGTCACCTTTAGCGTGACCTTACCAGCAATGATCACATATGTGCTCACATGTATTAGTATAGCCAAATGAAATGAATCAAGGATGGGTGTGTAGCATGAAAATTACATGTAATGTGATCTCAATGATACGGATTATTGACGTTTGAGTTAGTTTTGATCGTAAACTAATAAAAAGGTTCTTCTCTAACTAAACTAGAAGGAGTGAATCCCAAGATTTATGAGCTAAAACCCGTAAGAATCAAAGATTTCATTTTATAAAAGGGATGAACCCTAATACTCCTCAAAGAGAAACATAATAATTTGATTGATAAAAAGTTAAACATTACGAATGAAATAGATGAATTTCTATCATCTCTAAACGTAAAGATGAAATTACATATAAGAGCAAATACATACAAGTAAAATAGATGAAGCTTTTAAAGTGTAAAATGGGATAGAGGTAAATGGGTGGCATGAGTTGTATATAAGAGGTGATATGAATTGTAAATAAGGGTGACAAAGTTGTAATTAGGGGAAAGTTTGAGTGAGGGGCAAGATTGATCTTGTAAGGCATTTAAAGATTCCACACGATGTGTAGGCTTTTAATTCGAAATTGAACTGGTGATTTTGGAGGTTCATACGACATGTCGAATTCCCACACGGCATGTGAATTTCCAAAATGAGAATCGGGAGTTCAACATTAGATCCACACGGCGTGTGGTTATATTTTTCACCAAAAGGGTTTTCTCTTTGCTTTGGTGTGTTGCCCGTTTGACCCGACTTCGTCCACCACTCGTCGCCTCACATATCATCGACTGGATGCCCGCATCATTCACTCACTCTTGAAAAGAACTTGATCTCAAGTTACTTATTGAGTATGGACGAAGCTCGTTGATCTTGAACGGACTCAAAACTCTCAAATCGAACCAAAATATGGCTCGAAATGAATTCATGAAGTTCATTCCACAAATTTCTGGATTCACCTTCTTCACACGAACTTCATCCCATATTTCAACTTGTGACTCGTCCCAGTTCTCCTCCTCATGACATTCGTCTTCCACTTTCTACCGGCATCAAATGGGATATCTTGATGAAGCTTGTCGAACCACTCCTTAACAAGATCTTGCATTCTCTTCCAACTTCCCACAGCATGTCGAATGGACCAGCCTCGGACCTTCTCAATCGCCACTTCACTAGCTTGAAGTTTATCCACCAATTTTCTCCGCTCATAGCCGACCTCAAATGGAATGTCTCGGTGAAACATATCAACCTAATTCGGAGCGATCCCTTGAGCACTCTTCAAAAGCTCAACATGACTTTGAGTTGAATATTTCCGGAACATAGGGTACATGTTTATAAATTTTTAAATCACATAGTTTATAATTGAAAACTAGTGGAACCGCATGGTTTATTTTTGTACTTTTCCTATTATATATATTATATTATTTTTCGGAGATTTTTACGGGCGGGGTCGGGATCCCCACCGTTCAGGGATGTAACACCCACCCCGCCCAAATTTAATGTTCGGGACTAAATTTTCCTCCGCTCCAACCCTGCACGAAAAAAATTCGATTTTTCTCCGACTCTGTCGGTTCGGATCCCTACGGTTTTCCCCGTCCCATTTCCATCCCTAACCCGACCTAAGTCCGTCTAAGTCCACGGGTCAGGTTGGACCGGGCTTGGACCGGGCGTAACAGACTTTTATGTAAAAATACTCAGTACAAGCCCAAGCCGATATAAACCCGTCTAAATTAATAACATGTTGGCCTTAGACTGAGTGTTCTTACATCAAAGTCTGTTAGACTCGGCCCGAACCTGATCCAGCTTGAACCATGGACAATTCTAGTTTGTTAACGTGTGCTGAAATAGGTGTAGAAATGTAAATAAATCTCAAAGAGATCTAATTTTGTAATTTTCTCTTCAAAAATCTCAATCAACTTTATACACAATTATTATGATGAAGGTTTCGTATATTTTTCAATAAAAAAAACGGATAGAACAAATAGACATTTGGTAAATTACAACAACAAAATCCGCAAAATTGATAGGTAGGGACCTGTACTAGAATCACGTTACGTACATCATATATAAATATTTAAGATTAAGATTTTAACATATAGTTTTAAAAAAATAATTGGCATAATATCCATTCGACTCCCTAAATTAAGATTTTAAAATCAATTAGGACTTTATATTATTAAAATCATCAATTAAGTCTGTGAATCAAACAAAAATCATTCATTACATTCTTGTTTTAAACAAAAATCATCAATTGAGACCTTATAGAAAATCATTCAGTTGAACAGTTTCAGACCTTTATCCCCAAACTCATTTTGAACCAACATAAAAATTATTACAGTCTATATCAAATATTCACAGTTTCTCATTTTAAGATTAAATAAGAACACAATTGATGACTTTTGCTTAATTAGCGACCTGATTGATGATTTTGGTAAATTAAGGTCCTAATTAACTTTAAGGTCCCGTTTGGTAAGATGTAATGGGCTTCGTAATGGAATGACCATTACATTCAAGGCCCATTACCATGTTTAGTTGCATGTTGCAAATTTGTTGTAATGGAATGAGAAAATCATTAGTTAAATTTTGTTCAACAACTCTTGTAATCCTCATTACATAGAAAAATGATTTGAATTCTCATTACATCCAAAGCATGTAATTCTAATTCTTATTTTTAAACCTCAATCTAACCTCTCATTTATCAAATCTCACATCTTATCATTATTAAAAACACAAAAAGAGAAAAACATGGAAAATTGAAAACGGAAAAAAAAACGCAAAAAATGAAAAAATAATGGGAAACCGGAAAAAAAAACAAAAAACGGTGAAAATGTTGAAAATGGAAACTAAAAAACGAAAAACTATTCATTAATTTATTGATTTCAGTTAATATAATTTTATATTTGATTTCGATTCAAATTTCTTTCCATTTTTCGTGTTTTATGCTTTTCACGTTTTTCTCATTTTTCATGTTGTTCGTTTATTTTAATTATGTAAATAAAATTTTATAATTACATTTAATTAGGAAAACATAAGTATTGTAATGGTCATTACATTCTATCATTTTGTTTTTAGTTGTCAACCAAACATTGTAATAGAATCATCATTCCATTACATTACATTACAAATTTGATTACATTACAAATTTGATTACATTACATTGCATTACGGCATACCAAACGGACCCTAAAGCTTTAGTTTGGGAAGCTAAAATGTAGATAATGCCAACACAATTTAGGTGCCGTTTGGTTCGCGGAATAGAATGGAATGGAATAGAATGGTTATTCCAAAGGAATAGAATAGCAAAGAATGGAATAGAAATTCTTAGGAATTACAATTCCTATGTTTGGTTAATGGAATAAGGTAGAATGGAATAGATAATTTTTTTATTAAAAAGACAATATTATCCTCAAATGTAATTTCTTATTTATTTTAAAATTTTAATTTTTTACTATAAATTGTTCAAATATTTAATATATATTATTTTAAAAAATATATAAAAAATAGAAAAATGGGAAACACGAAAGACGAAAAAAACACGAAAAATACATTAAAAACGAAAAAACAATAAGAACATGAAAACAGAAAAATTGTAAAAACACGAAAAAAGAGAGGTAAAAAAACAAAAACAAAAGAAAAAAATGAGATAAAAGTGGAAAAGGGTGAAAACGCGAAAACATATAAACGTGTTAACACAAAAAAAAACACACGCAAAATATGAAAAAACACAAAAAAATGTGCAAACCGTAAAAAACACAAAAACATGAAAAAAGTGAAAAACACGAAAATGTGAAAAAAAAATGAAAAACGTGAAAAAATCGAAAAACAAGAAAACATGAAAGTGTTAAAAACACGAAAAATGCGTTTGTAACGTTTTTTTTATGTTTTTCCGTGTTTCCCAAGTTTTCTTGTTTTTTCCGTTTGTTCACGTTTTCGTATTTTTCACGTTTTGTCATGTTATTGTGTTTTATTTTGCATTTTTTCGATTTTTCACGTTTTAGTTTTTCGGTTTTTCCCCTTTTTGTTTTTTTTTGCGTTTTTGTATTTTTCGTATTTTGTTACTTTTTCGTGTTATTCACGTTTTTCCATGTTTTTCGTATTTTTTCATATTTTTTTGTTTTTAACGTTTTCGTGTTTTGTTTGCGTTTTTCGCATTTTCATGTTTTTCACATATTGTCACGTTTTTGTGTTTTAGCATTTTTCGTATTTTTTCGCATTTTCGTGTTTTTATTTTTCACGTTTTTTAATATTTCGTGTTTTGTCACTTTTTCGCGCTATTCCTATTTTGTGTTTTTCGTGTGTTTACTTTTTTTTTGCGTCTTCGTGTTTTTCGCATTTGTTCATGTTTTCATGTTTTTCGCGTATTTTATTTTTTGCATATTCTCGTGTTTGTAACATTTTCACATTTTTCATGTTTCATATTTTTCGTATTTTTACATTTTTTAACGTTTTCGTCATTTTTCCATTTTTCACGTTTTATATGATATAAATTATGGATTGACCAAAATTTATAAGATTTGGGAAAGTGATTAGAGAGAAGATTGAAGATTTAATGGAGGATAATTTTGTAAATTACAAAAATATAATATTAGGAATAGGCTATTCCTAACCTAAATTGAAGAATAGTTATTCCATGAAATCAATGAATAGGGATTCCATGGAATAGCTATTCCATAAAAAAAAATCAACCAAAGGTGGGAATAACTATTCTTTAGGAATAGACTATTCTATTCCCCCTCTATTCCGCGAACCAAACGAGCCCTTAGGGTTTAGAATATAGTATTTTATTTTAAATTTCACTTAAAAAATAAATTAATAATTTTTGCTGTAAATTTTTTTTATGATTTTTATATTGAGATTTAAAATTTTTGAGAAAATAATTATAATTAATGGGGTGTTTGGTAGCTACTTTTCATGCTACTCTTTGTCTTTTCACTTCAAAATTGAGAGTTTTAGGTATTTAGTTAGTGACCTCCTGTTTGCATTTTACACCTGAAGATGAGTCTTTTACAAAAGCAGTGAATCCCCGTTTTTTAGAAAAACAGTTTTTTCCAACAGCAAACCGTATGTAAAATAAACGGGCGCTAAGGTTATCAATAGGTAGGCAGATAGTAAGAGGGTGTATAAAGAGCTCTTATGAATAAAGCAGCAAATTTAGAGAGGTCCAATTTTTTTTTATTATACAATATATATTTAAATAAAATAATTTTAATTATGTTTATTATGTAAAAAATTAAGTTAATGTTTATTATGGAAAAAATCAAGTTACTTGTCGACTTAAATCAAGTTAATGTTGACGATTTTTTCACGCCCTTACCTTGTATTAGGGTTCTCGATGTTCTTACCCTAACTTAGGGTTTACGTAACCAGCTTTTCAACCTAGCCACCACATACCGCCATCAACCACCGTAAGCTATACACCTACACACCACCAACACCACCTGCTTATACAGATCAATCCATCAAAACACACAGAAAACCACACTAATGGACGAACTAGCCAATAACTACCTACAACTTTCGCTTGAGGAGGAAGAAACCGCACCAGTAGTCACGTTGGAAGCTGAAACTCTACCAGCCTACGATCTTTGATGGAGCTGCGTAGGAAGATTTATCACTGACAAGCCTATCAACATAGAAGGTATGAAGATTACACTGTCGAAGCTTTGG
Source organism: Euphorbia lathyris (assembly GCF_963576675.1). NCBI lineage: Eukaryota > Viridiplantae > Streptophyta > Magnoliopsida > Malpighiales > Euphorbiaceae > Euphorbia > Euphorbia lathyris. The sequence continues at coordinate 6,139,020 of NC_088911.1, forward strand.
AAACCAGCCGGAGGAATATCCATTATCGAGATGAACGAAGAACGCTTCTTATTCCAGTTTAATCACGCGTTCGATATAAATGCGATACTTAATGGCGGACCATGGACGTTTGAGAATAAACTGCTGATAACTAAAAGAGTCTTCCGACCGGAGGAAATCCTATCAATCGACCTACATGAATCTGCGTTTTGGATACAACTACACGGACTACCAGTGGGATTCAGAACTGAGAAAATCGCAGCAGCTTGTGGCAGTTTCGTAGGACCAGTTCTACGCACAGACCCCTGCGACTACATGGAACCGTTTCATGGATATCTACGAGTTCAAGTTCAGATGGATGTGAGGAACACACTGAAAAGAAGAACGAAACTTGGAAGATCAGCAACATACTGGTTCTGGGTGAATATTAAATATGAAAGATTACCACACTTTTGCTTCTACTGTGGATTAATCGGACACAATGCTCGGGATTGCACGGCTTACCGAATGTTAAACGACCCAAACGCACCGACACTGTATGGCCCATATCTTCGTGCTGCACCACGCAGGAACACGCAGAATACATCACCTTGGCTCAAAAGCACACCAATTCTGATATCGCAGGAAACCAGAAATCCAAACCTAACAGACAGTTTAATACAGACGCAGGAGAGACTGACACAACAAGTTAACGAGGAGGAGGAACTAAGAATCATCACTGAACAGAAACGTAAACGCCAAACATTAGAGGAATCAGACAAGAATGCAATGGAAGGAGTCACAAATGAAAAAGAGATATCGGCATGCCTAAATACACAGGCCAGCCGGAAGCTATGAAACTGTTAAGCTGGAACTGTCGAGGAGTGGGTAACCTCGCAACAGTTCGGGAGCTGAAAGAGCTCATATCCACCCACAAACCTTCCATTATTTTTCTAATGGAAACCATGATAAGTAAAGAGACAGTAACACAAGTAAGGAACAACATTGGCTTCAACCGGTGTTTTGCAGTGGATAGTTACCGAGGGGGAGGTGGAGTGGCACTGTTCTGGAAAGAGGATACAAAGGTAAATCTGAACAAATTTGGTGGTAATTTCATTGATGTCTCAATCCTTGAAGAAAACACCACTATGTGGAGATTCACCAGCTTCTACGGTTTCCCCAAAAGGAGCAGACGGTCGGCATCATGGCAGTGTATGAAGGACCTATATCGAATCTCAAATCAGCCATGGCTAGTAATGGGAGACCTGAATGATATGATGTACTCTTTTGAGAAACGGGGTGGACGAAGCCACCCGTTTGCACTATTATCGGGCTTCACTGACAGACTAAACCAATGCAATTTAACAGAAGTATACATGAAAGGGTATCCATTCACATGGACACGGAACAGACAGCTACAAGACATGATCGAGGAGAAACTAGACAGAGGCGTCGCAACACCATCATGGCATGACATGTTTCCAGATGCAAGCATTATGAACATCTGTACAACACAATCAGACCACTCTGCATTACTGCTGTCAGTCGACGAACCGCAGAGAGGAAGACCGGCGAACTTTAGATATGAAAATGCATGGGGTTTAAATGATGACTGCAGAAATCTAATTCAGCAGCAATGGGAAGCGACATCCATACTGAACTTCACGGACAGACTTAACAACTGCCGAGCCGAAATCCAGAGATGGGGAACAGCATATAAAAATCAGTTCAAAGGTAAAACGGTGCGTCTGAAACGGCAATTAGAAGAGTTCAGAGGACCGACACACAAGGAAAACTTTCAACGCATCAGTAAGGAGTTGGATTATACGCGACTAGAACAAGAAATGTACTAGAAGCAACGAGCGAAAATTCAATGGCTTCAGGAGGGCGATAACAATTCACGCTTCTTTCATACATCGGTACGAAGCAGACGAAAGAAGAATGATTTCTATGGCCTAAACACAAATGACGGCACACATCTGACATGGACAACAGGACTCGCGGAAGCAATCCAACAGCACTTCATGGAACTATTCATGACTCAGGGGACAACGAACTTGAATATTATTGAAACAGTGAACAGTAAACTGACAGCGAGCCAAAAACAGAGACTTGAATGAGAATTTATGGAAGCAGAAATTAAACAGGCAGTATTTGCAATGCATCCGGACAAAGCACCAGGGCCAGACAGACTGAACCCGAGATTTTTCCAGCAATATTGGAATACCATTGGCGGAACTGTTGCACAATATTGCACCATGTGTCTAAACTCTGGAGATTTCCCACATCAGCTCAATAGCACCAATATAATCCTAATCTCGAAGAAGCAACCTCCAGTAGCAATGACAGATTTGCGTCCTATAGCGTTGTGCAATGTACTGATGCGAGTTTTGACAAAGGTATTAGCAAACAGAATCAAATCCATTCTACCGTCAATCATCTCTCCAGCGCAAAGTGCATTCATCCCCAAACGATCAATCACTGACAATATTATGATAGCATATGAAGCATGACATGCGCTGAGACTTGGCAAAGGAGGAAGGAAAGGTTATGCTGCACTAAAAATCGATATGTCAAAAGCCTACGACCGAATCGAATGGGATTTCCTCTGGGCAGTACTACAACATTTCAACTTCCCTATGCGCATAGTGGAGTTAATTATGAAATGCGTGTCGATAGTGGAATACCAAATCTCAAATAGAAACGCGTCCTTCGTACCTTTCAAGCCGTCAAGAGGACTTAGACAGGGTGACCCGCTTTCTCCATATCTCTTCATATTATGCACAGAAGTCCTAACCTCACTCATGAAAAGAGCGGAAGATCTGGGAAATATTCATGGCTGCCGTATCTGCAGAGGAGCCCCAACTATCTCACATCTATTATTTGCAGACGACAGCTATTTTTTCTTTCAGGCAACAATTGAAGAATGCGGAGCTATACAAAACATCTTCCAAATCTATGAAGCAGCATCGGGTCAGAAAATCAATTTCGAGAAATCAAAGATTATGTTCAGTTCAAAGGTGCCACAGGAGAGAATGACAGAATTAGCACAGCGGCTAGGAGTCCAAATAGTCGACACATAGGATACATACCTGGGCTTACCATCATCCATAGGTAGGAATCGCACAGCGGCCTTCTCATACATTATCGACAGACTCATACGCAGACTGAAGGGGTGGCTGACAAGCAGAATATCACAAGGAGGAAAAGAGACATTAATCAAATCAGTAGCTCAAGCGCTACCATCCTATGTCATGCAGGTTTTTGCTCTCCCCAAAACAATATGTGATAGAATAGAGATTATGTTGAACAGTTACTGGTGGGGGCGTGGAGTTAAATGGAAAGCGTGGAAATACCTTTGTGTACGTAAACAATGGGGCGGCTTAAACTTTCGAAGATTCCAGGAATTCAACCTTGCCTTACTCGGCAAGCAGGCATGGCGGTTCCTCACACAACCAGAAAGCCTGGTATCAAAAATTTTCAAAGCCCGGTACTTTCCGCAATCGGACTTCAGGGAGGCACAACTAGGCAACAATCCGAGTATAATATGGGCTAGCATCTACAAAAGTCGCACACTCCTAGCAGACGGAATCAGAAATCGAATTGGTAATGGCCAGAAGACTCGGATTTGGCGTGATAAATGGCTTAATACGGCAGCAGGTCTACCGAACAGATCAGAAGAACTACAACAGGGGATACAGTAGACGGACTCATTCAGAATGGCCGCTGGAATGCACACTTACTGTCAGAATTATTCTCACGGGAGGATCAGCAGAACATTCTTCAAATTCCAATACTCATAAGTGAAATTGAAGATTGTTTAAGTTGGCGGTGGGAAAAACGAGGCTCTTACAGTGTTAAATCAGCTTATTTTGCTTTGACGGCTCAGCACCCAAGGCCCGCGGAGGAGATATGTGAAGCTCTGTGGAATAAGCTATGGCAAATGTCGTGCCCACCGAAAGTTAAAAACTTCCTATGGCGTGCAGCCTGGAATATCCTACCAACAAATGACAACCTTCAAATTCGACAGGTTCAAGTTAACATTTTATGCCCTTTGTGTATGCAGGAACCGGAATCAATCGAACATCTATTCCTGAAATGCGGGTAACAAGGAGAATATGGCAACAAGCGAGAATGACAAATGCTGTTAACCAGCGAGACGGCGTGACCTTTACACAATGGTGGCGAGAGGCGCTGATACGCGAATCACCAGAAACAACAAGGAACTGGGCATCGCTCCTCTGGTTCATCTGGTATAGCAGAAACCAATGTGTCTGGGAAAGAAAACAAGTCATACCTGCCGATGTTGCAAACCGGGCGACAAGCTTCATTCTTTCATGGCGACGTGCGCAACAGTCGAATCCGACAAATGCCGAACAAGACACAACGACAAACCGATGGATAGCGCCCACTGCAGGCATCAAACTGAATTTCGACGATGCTGTCCGAATAAACGCAAATCGTTTTGGTTTTGGAGCTGTACTGAGAGACACACAAGGACAATTCATAGCAGCCAGATATGGAGCAGAGACCGGAATCATTGACCCGACAATAGCAGAAGCCATCTCGTGTAGAGAAGCACTAAGCTGGATCAAAGAGAGAGAAGACCAAATAGTCGAAGTTGAGGGAGATGCGCAAACGATTATCAACTCGTTGCTAAAGGAAGATGAAGATGATCTTTCTAGTCTAGGAACTATATTAGCAGACTGAAGTATGCTTGCTAATTCAATCCCTAGTTTAAAATTTCATTTTGTTCGTAGGAATGCTAACCGGGTGGTTGATGAAGCAGCTCGTTTAGGATTAGATACCTCTTCTACGATAGTAACTAACATTATCCCCTCAACGATTGTAAGCCTTATGGTTGTTTTTTGAGTAATATATTCTTTCATTCTTGATTCAAAAAAAAAAATCAAGTTAATGTTATTATATTTAACAGGAAGTCTAAGAGTCTCTTACTACTGCAATTTTTTTTAGAGAAAAACATCTCAAGATCTAATTTTTTTCATTTAGCATAAGATCCTAAAAATATTTAAAACGGTCTTGTAAATAGAGTAAAATGAGTATAAGGACCTTTTCCCCACCGTCACCGGCTAGATGAAGAATCTCTATTTTCATCCCTATTTATAAAATGTTAAAAATATAGTCATCATCATTTATATAGGATTAGGTGAAATTTAAAATTTTATCTTTTAATACAATTATTTAAATAGAATTTATAAAATATTAGTATATTTGAAAAAAAAAATCGATTATAATAATTTATAAATAATACGATTAATCTATCAAATAAATAAAAACGAATACAATATAAAAACAAACATCTAGGGTGTTTGCTATGGTTACTTTGTTTTTTACAAAGTACCGTTACTTGGTGTGGTTTTCACCATTGGATTAATTTTATGCTCTATCATCCAATGGTGAAAACCACACCAAGTAACGGTACTTTGTAAAAAACAAAGTAACCATAGCGGGCACCAACATCTAGAAATAGTCTAATACATCGTTAACCCCTATACCTATAAAAAAAAAGTTAAATGTTTCGTATACTTTAAAAACATCGTATAACTTGTTTAAAATAATCTATTTATTTATCCACTAAAATCCACGTGATGAGCAATATGAAATCTTGAATAAGTTGAAGTACGTATGCCATAAGTAAGTTGTGAGGCCAGTTGATGAGATGGATCAATAAGAGAGCCAATAAATTACTTTAATCATGTTCGTGAGGTAAATTTGTCATTTTAAACGTACAGGACGAGAAAAAGTACTTGTAGCCATAGATAAGCTCTCAAATCCATAATAACTAGGTCGAAACTTGACCTGCTAGAACTAACTCTCGTCGGATCGATAATCCCTGTCCCGTTTACATAACACGTTCCTCAATTCTCACCGGAAACCCGCCTCTCATCTTCGCAGTCAAGTACGAATAAAATTCCGGCTCAACTCCGGGCTCCATCACCGGAACCACCTTAAACTTACTCAAAACTCCGGCCACCACTCTCTTCATTTGCAAAAAAGCCATTTCTTTTCCCAAACAAATCCTTGGCCCACCTTGAAAAACCGGATAAGTATAAGCATCTCTCCCCACAAAACTCCACTTACCGGAATCTCCATCTCGCCGGAGCCATCTCTCCGGTTTATACTCCGCCCAATCGGACCCCCACAACATCGCCAATCTCCCCATCGCAAACGGATGATAAGTAACCGCCGTCCCTTTCTTCACCGCCGTTCCATCCGGCCAAACATCATCGTCTTCCGCAAATTTCGTATCCGCCGGCACCGGCGGATACAACCTCATACTCTCACATAAAGCAGCATGAGTATAAACCATACTCCTCACTTCTTCAAAAACCGGCGTCTCCGTTTCCGATTTCTCGGTTATCTCGTTAATTATTTCCGTTTCGGCGTCTGGATTTTCCGATAATACCCAGAAAAACCACGTTAAAGCTGCGGAAGTCGTGTCTCGGCCGGCGATTATGAAGCTAATTACAATATCAGTAACAAATTTCTCATCGGAGTGACCGGAGCTTAAAAATCGTGACAAAAGATCAACCGATTCAATTGATTTTTCCGTTTTCAATTCCCCCTTCTTCTCCTTAACTAATTTCACCGCAAAATCACGAACTTCCGCCACCGCTTCCCGGAGTTTCCTCTCCGATCCGACATTGAAAAACCTCCTGATTTTCCAGAGCAACGAATTAAACCTCTCGCTACTTATCCTAACTCCATCTTCAAAAGCTCGAGCAAATTTTTCCTCCGGGAGAGACGGTAAAAGATATTGGGGATCATACCCAAACGCAATCTGACAAATATTATCAAACATAAATCTCTGAAGAACATCCTGAAAATCGATAATCTCCCGAGTTTTAGCGGCGGAGGAAAGAATTGGGATTAACCGGCGGGATAACTCAGTATCAACGACGGTTTCGATAAATTTCCGGAGCGATTTGGTGTTGAATTCATGAGAAGCGATTTGACGCTGGAATTTCCAGGTATCGCCGTCGGCATTAAAGATGCCGTTCCCGAGGAAATCAGAGAGGATAGTACGGAAATCGTTGCCTTTCTGGTAATTGTGGAAGCGAGTTTTGAGGATGTGTTGAACATTGGCGGGGTTTCCGGTGACGATGCGGCGGCCGCCGGTGGGGTGGAAGAGGGTGAAAGTTGCAGAAGGTGAGTTTTGGAGAATTGAAGATATCCATTGAGCTCGGCGATTCCAATTTGCTTTGAGATCGAAGTAATGGCCGATTATAGGGTATGATTTTGGGAGATTTGGGGAGGTTTTGGGGGATCTGAAAATGGAGAGGATGATTAGGGGAAAAAGGAGGAGGAAAAATGAGAAGAAGAGTTGGAGAATGAAAGTCAACATGATGATTGTGGATACGATGAGTTTTAGGAGTTAGACACTTGTTTGGGTACTTATAGAGAAATTTTATAATACGGAAGTAATACTCTCGATCAATCAAAATTATTTTGAATACTACTGTATGAATATAATTGGTGGGTAAATTATACCTATGATCACTGAAATTTACCCATTTAACATTTTAGTCACTGAACTTCAATTCTTAACAACATGATTATTGAACATTATATTTTTTTAACCATCAGTGGCTACTCAACAACTCAAAAGGACCGTTGACAGCTTCAAAATAAGAAATTCGAAGAGTTAATGATATTCTAAGGAACTTTAATTCTTGAAATTTTTTATTTTGAGGTCATTTAAGTTTTGTTTGGTTAGGAGAGAGAGTGAATTTTTAGAGAGAGGAAGCTCCAAAAAAATGTGATTTTATAAAATAAAAGATGTGGTTTTATGGTAAATGTCGTTCTGAACAACTTTAATTCTTGAATATTTTTATTTTGAGATTGTTAATGGTCATTTTGAGGAGTTAGTTAAAGTTGAGTGGCTATGGATGTTAAAAAAAATGTCAAATTCTCTGATCATACCGTTAAGAATTGAAGTTCAGTGTTAAAATAGATAAAATCCAATGGTCATGTGTGTAATTTATCCCAAAATAAAATTGAAGGATAAAAAATATTTGTACCCCATTGAATTAGTGGATTACTAAACCCAGCCATGAATTCCGACCCCAGCCCCATGAAAAGACCAAACTACCATTTACCTAAAATTTGAAAAAACACAAAACCTCTCAAATACCCTACACACTCTTTGATCAAATCCGGACTAATTTGTGAACCAAAACATGGAGTGTAACAACAACCGTAAAGGGAAAGCGAAAATAATAAGATTTACCGTTTTTGTTTTTTGATTTAAGCTTAAAAATTGAATCTGTGGGTGATTTTTTAAAAATGCCGGAATCGCAGTCGGGCGTATGAACATCACGCCCGACCTTCGGTTCCGGCGTATGAATATCACGCCCGACCTGTGGTTCGAGCGTGAGGCTATCACGCCCGACCTATGGTTCGGGCGTGATGTTCATACGCCCGCACCATAGGTCGGGCGTGATGTTCATACACCCGACCTATGGTTCGGGCGTGATGTTCATACGCCCGAGGGGTTTTAATTAATTTAATTAATTTTTTGTAATTTTTAGTTTGTTTAATTTAGTTTAACTAAATTTTTATGTTGTAAATTTTAGTTGTTGTAAATTTTATTTTGTTTAATTTAGTTTTAACTAAATCTTTATTTTGTTAATTTTAGTTAAATTTTTATTTTGTTAATTCAGGTATTTACGGGTTAAATTCAATAGCGGACTAATTTTTTTACGGGTTTAATTCAACAGCGGACTAATTTTTTTACGTAACAGGTATTTACGGATTTAATTCAATAGCGGACTAGCTATTTTTTTTGCTCTCCCGACACGCGGGCGTGTGCCTATCACGCCTCACCTTATGGTCGGACGTGATAGCCCCACGTCTCACCGTGTGGTCGGACGTGTAGCGATCACGCCCGACCACACGGTGAGGCGTGGGGCTATCACGCCCGACCACAAGATGAGGCGTGATAGGCACACGCCCGCGTGTCGGAAGAGCAAAAAAAATAGCTTTTTCCTCCCCAAAACCCATGAAAGGGTATTTTCGTCCTTTCACGGGGCTAGGGGTGGGAATTTGGGGCTGGGTTTAACAACACCCTTGAATTATTGGATAGATTACACTCGTACCCTCCTATTTACATCAATGAAGTATCAAATTAAATTTAACTCAGTTACCAAAATAGACCTGTGATTTTTGCAAAAATATCAGTTTAAGTTTAAAGTACAGAATAGTACCAATGTATACTTAATGTTTAAAAAAGAGTACAAATTTAAGGATCAATAACAGAACGTGACGTTATTTAAAAGTTCTATTAATTGTACGTGGATGGAGAAATCAGAACTTAATAGAGTAATATGAATGACGTGTCACATTTCGTCATCGATGCCTAAATTAGTACACTTTTTAAATGTTAAGCCTACATTGGTGCTATTTTAGGGCCCGTTTGTTTTACCTACTGTTTGATGTTCCTGTTTGTTGTTTGCTGTTACGGTTTGCTATTATGGTTTGCTGTTGGAAAAAGCTGCTTTTCCAAAAAGTAGAGATTCTCTGCTTTTATAAAATGCTGCTTTTCGGATGTAAAAGGCAAACAGGAGATCACTAACCAAACACCTAACACTCTCCCTTTTGAAGTGAAAAGACAAACAAGAGCATGAAAAGGAGCAACCAAACACCCCCTTATACGCGGAGCCATATTGATATTTTCCTAAAAATCTTAGGCCTATTATGGTACTTTATCCCAAATTAAACGTTTTCAAAGTATATTGATATCACATTTTTTGGAGCTTTCTCTTTCTAAAAATTCACTCTCTCTTCTAGCTAAACAACACATAAATGACCTAAAAACGAAAATTTTCAAGAAATTAAAGTTCCTTAGAATATCATTAACTCTTCGAATTTTTTATTTTGAGGCCATCAACGGTTGTTTTGAGGCGTTGAGTGGTCACCAGTGTTAAAAAACTGTAAACTTCTGTGAGCATACCATTAAGAATGGAAGTTCAATCACCACAATGTTAAAATGGGTAAAGTTCAGTGGTCATGGGTGTAATTTACACAAATATTTAATGTGTCACTAACACATTTATAAAAAAAAAATGTTAAAACGCTAACCACGTATAAGTTAATCACAAATTTTGTTGTCAATGTATCTAAAATGTCTACTGTATTATTAAAATAATTAGAAATAATCAATAAAAAATTACGGAAGTGTTTATATTTATCAACAAACTTGTTTAGACTTTTCAAATTTTTTTTGTAATGTATGACTAAAAATTGATCTTACTTGCAAATATTATAGTTAAATATGAACAATTTCATATGCTATAACTAAATCTGTAATTTTTCAAAAACGTTACGATTTAATACGGCCTAATACATTACCAGCTTCCTGAACTTGTCCAAATTAGTAGACTGGCTCCCTGAACTTTGCAAGTGTCTCACCAGCTCCCTAAAGTTGCTTATTTCGTATCACCAGCTCCCTAAACTTGTCCATAAAAGTAGATTGGCTCACTGAACTTTGCAAGTTTCTCACCAACTCCCTAAACTTGTTTATTCTGTAACAACTAAATACAAAAACTTATTAAATCTAAATTCTAAAAATACGTCTCCATCTATTCGAGAGGTAATTTTTTCACTTCTCATACCTTTTAACATAAGAGTTAGTGTTGCAGGTTTGAGAGATTGAATGGATGATGATCGAGAGTTAGTATTATGGTTTTTGTATTTAGTTGTTACAGAAGAAGCATGTTTGGGGAGTTTGTGAGATTGCAAAATTCAGGGAGCTAATCCACTTCTATGGATAAGTTTAGAGAGTCGGTAATATGAAATAAACAAATTTAAGAAGTTAGTAAGACACTTGCAAAGTTTAAGGAGTTAATCTACTATTTTAAACAAGTTCAGAGAATTTGTGATGTATTAGACCATTTAATCCTTATTTCAGGATAAAATAGATATTTTGGTGATTGATAGAAAGAATATAAATTGTCAAACATATCTAGTTTACTTTTATATTAGAGTTGAAGTTTATGGATCGGTATGAATGTAATTTGGTCATAAAGTAAACTAAATTAAACATATCTTTTGTAACGATCCGGTTTGGTGGGTGGCACCGAGGTAAGAGACATAAGTAAGGAACGGTCCTAAAGGATAGCGATGTATGCATGAATGATTCCACATTATAAATGAATAGTGAATGATTGAAACTTATTAGTAAGACGAGTATCCAATACAGGTACACGTGGTGAGTCCTAAGATGTTGAATTTGAGTCAAAACAGACAATATCTATATGATATTGAGCTAGGATGTTATATCTTCGGTTGGTTTATAAAAATAAAGAATTTTTATATGGGATAAAATCAGGGTTAAATGCACTATTGGTCACTGAATTTATATGGTTGTCTCAAAATGGTCATTCAATTTCAATTTGTCTCAATAAAATCACTCAACTTTGAGTTTTGTCTCAATTAGGGCACTCTGACGATTTCAGTGATTAAAAGGATCGAAATGCTAACGTAGGTGACATATCAGCATGAGTAAACTCAGATTTCTGACCGAAATGACATATGTCATCCACGTGTCGGTTATTTTTTGTAAAAAAAACTAAATTTTGTTTTTTTATAAAAATAACCGACATGTGATAGCCATGTGACACATGCGTGGATGTCATGTGTCGTTTCGGTCAGAGATTTGAGTTGACTTATGCAGACGTGTCATGTATATCATCATTCTTATGCTTTTTAATCATTGAAATCGTGAGAGTGACCTAATTGAGACAAAACTCAAAGTTGAATGATTTTATTGAGACAAATTAAAGTTGAATGACTATTCTAAGATAATCATATAAGTTTAGTGATCAATGGTGCATTTAACCCGATAAAATAAAATAAGTATTTGATGATTATTTACTGTGATATTGATAAAAAAGAAAATAAATGTCAAACTTATTTCAATTTATTTCTATATGAGAGTTGAAGTATATGGATTTGCTATGAATGCTATTTGGGCATAAAGTAAACTAAAGTGACATTTGCATGGGCGGCATAGTTTTTCTTTTTCTTTTAATGAGAAATTAGGACAACCTTTATTTAATCAAAAGAACAAAATTTATTATGATTTGACGTGTAATCCATCAAATATTTGTGTTCACATGTAATTAGGGTTTAGTGATGCGTAAACGGCTAGGTAGAGAGTTCTTAAACGACGAAATATATATTATGATGAGTGCGTTATGACTATGGATGTGATCTTCCTAAATGCTCTATCTCTACTAGACGCCACTACTTAGGGGCAAGTGTACCCCGTCGTATCAAGTAATAATCCGGTTAAGACCGGGTATCGAATCCACGGGATTTATAACTACAAGTATAAACGACTCGGTTTTATATGTTATCTAAGCGGTGAATACTTTGAGTTGGTTCGGGGAACAACTACAAACTACTCCTAACTACGGGTGAGACAAATTTATATAACAAAACTCTACGAAATGATATGGAAGGCGATAAGTTATAAATATGACAAACAATGACTCTCAATATATAATCGGTCAATGATTTACTCTTACAATGACGACTACGTGTAGTGTGACCGACCCGTGAAGTACTTAGACTACGTGGTTCCTAGTCAAGGCGTGTCTAATGCTTGAGACCAGAAATTAGGCCCGTAAGTTCCATGGTTTGTCAATTCCTACGGTTTCCGGAGCGTCACTTCCGGTAAGGCAACACCTATATGAATCCCTAAAGATAGCCCGAATGGCGTCGGAAATCGCGTTCTCCTACACAATAATCAATTACGAGTATCAAAACAAGTAGCAAACATCAACACAAATATAGAAAAAGAGATTATGAATCATAAATTATAAATATGGAGAATGTAGATATGAAATACAACCAAGCCTAGTACATAGGAAGAGTACAAGCTAATTAGCAAGTGAAAAGGGAAGAATCCACCCTCGGAACTAGCTAACCGGACTCAAGGCCGTCTCTTAGGACTTGGAGGTGGAGCTTTCGAGCTTGGTGAACGGAGATGGAACGGAACTTTGACGGAATGCCGGAATCAACGAACAAGCTCTCAAGGTGATAGAGAATTGCTATGTAAACTAAAATCTCAAACTATCTAACAAGAACTATATTAAGAATTGTATATAAAAAGGTGTATCTCCAAGGGTGTTTAAATGAGTGCTAGTCACTCCTATTTATACACATCAAGCTAGGGGTAGAGTTGTAATTTCACAAAATACAAGCATGGAGGAACATGATTTTCTGCAGATTTCCCATGATACGCCTCGCGTATGGTGGAGCACGCCCCGCGTATTTGCCCATTCCGTCAGAAATCTCCTGTATGTGGATCAAATCCAGATCTTGTTGTCTCAACCACGCCCCACGTAGACTGGGATGTGCCTCGCGTGTTTGAGTTTCTGAGATTTTATTGCTTGAATTGGGTCTTTTACGCACCGCGTGGCTGAAGCACGCCTCGCGTAAATAAGTCTCTGAGTCTTTTAGGTCGAAGAACTTCCTTACACGCCCCGCGTGTAAGGTGAGACGCCCCGCGTAGGAGCAGTTGACTCTGGGAGACCATGCAGTCTGACTTTCAAGATTAGGCTTATCATTTCTGACATATGTCGCACGCCTCGCGTGGTGGTTGATACGCTCCGCGTATTGGTGACTAGATCCCACGTGGTGTCTGTGGATTGAACAATTATTTCTGACCAAGTGTTCCACGTCCCGTGTGAAGGGTGATACGCCCCGCGTATGTTGGTGGATTTTCGCTCCTTGCTCGTACCTGAAATACAATTCTCGAGAGCCGAGTTAGCTTGACGTTTTATTTTCTAAATTAATCAAAAATAAGGAAAATTAACCGAAAGTACGGAATTTATTTTTATTTCATTATTTTATTAAAACACTCTATTTTTTTTGCAATTAAACTTATTTATTTCTCTTAAAATTAATCCGTAAATCACGCTAAAAGATAGGGACGAAACGCCCCTATCAAACCTCCTCGGAATTTAAAGTTTTACTTGTCCTCAAGTAAAAGAAATCGAAAGACAAGGGATTGAGATTATTAAGAAACAAACCGTCGGTTGGTTTTACTAAGTGCGTGATTCCGAAGCTAAAGTTTTATGCAAAGTTTTCGGCAAGTACCTACGCAAACAAATGAGTGACCAAAACTTGTTTGAAACCTCCATGATCAAATTTAATAGGCAATATTAACGGGGGTTGATTATCTTTTGAGAACCCGAAAGTACCTCACTAGGGGATTTCACTCTTACGCTCAAATTTTAGTGGGTCGGTGTTTTTGCACTCTCCTTTGCACTTACTCGAAGTCACTTTGAGTTTGCATTTTCATCCGGGTTTTTCCTCCTATGATATGATCTAGGCAACATTAAAAATGAACCCGGAGGGGGGTTGTAATGTGGGTGGCTTTTTAGTGGTTAATTTTTAGAAACTCGAGTTTAAACACCATTTTGATGATCGCACCGTGTTTTTATTTTGGCCTTAGTAAGTTCGTAAAATATAACTCGAAATTTCTCGGGTGGAGCTTGAGAATGCCTTTTGCTCTTTATTGTGTTTTTCTTTTTCTTTTTGTTTTGAGAGCGGCACAAAAACGATTTCGAAAGCTTATGGTGCTTACTTATCAAGGCCTTGACTTATTTCGGGTGCGATTTGATTTTATTGGTATTTACCCAAGAGGAAAAAGGGGTTAAATGTTAAAAGGGTATTTAACAAAAAAGTCGGTTAATAGGCTCGAGGGGGTTTCCTAGAGTTTAATGAAAACAAGAAAAATAAGTTAAGAAAAGAATTAGACTAAGTGGGTTCGTTTTATCATCTATTGCCATTTTAACCAAAATAAGTGTACTTAACCCGGCATTAGGTGCAAACTCTATGAGTCGAGTAAAGTCAAAGCTCTCGAAAAATTGTGAAAGAAATAGAGTTCTCGTACGAACTCTTTTAGGCTCAAAAATATCTCACAAAATTTTGGGTTAAATTGTGTACGTTCAAGTTCTCGTCAAATTTTCAACTATCCCGTTTTTATTGCCTTTTTAAATTTCATTATAGAGATAGCCTTTGGATTAGGACTCGATGCTTTTGTTTAGTACAATCCTATGCTTTGCATAAATTCTATAACTTCAGAATTAAGACTAAAATTTCTTACTAAAACCGATCCTTTGTGTCAACATCTTTTCATTTAAGAACAAATAACGGAACTTTTATTAATTTCCGAGGGAGGTAGTGTGTCGGAAAAAATTTAAGAATCAATAAATTAGTTTAATTATTTTGTTGTTTATTTGATTTTTATTTTTGTTTTTGTTAGTGCAAAACAAACGGTGAGTGCGGGGTTGCACGGCCCTCCGCGTTATTAAAATGACGTCTATTCCAAGGACGTCGCAAAAGAAGAAAAACAAAAACAAAAATAAAGATGGAATATAAAAAGGACCCTTGAAGGTCAGGTCCTACGCGAGGCGTGCCCAGGGGGCGCCCCGCGTAGGAGGTGCGTTTTTAGCCAATTTTGGCCAGAGACGCAAATACGCGGGACGCACTAAGAGGGGCGCCCCGCGTGGTCATACATTTGAACTTAGTAAAAAGATCAGAAGCTTGGCTACGCGGGGCGCACCGGTACGTATGCTTCGCGTGAATGGTTAAAATAGTGCCAGAGACTCGGCTACACGGGGCGTGATGGTATGTACACCCTCCGTAAGAAATTTGGATTAGTATGGGATTTGTTTTTCTGTTGATTTTAAAGAGATAGTGATATATACAGAGGGTTTAAGGAACGCAAACCGAGGCTACGTTTAGAGTCGGAGTAGCTCGACTTTCTCGTGATGCGTGCATACTTACGGTGTTTGGAGGAATGTGGCTTCGCCGTGTTGTGGAAGAATGCCTCCGCAGTATATTTTCAGACGGTGGCCGTTCACCCGGTGGGTTGCGTTGTCGGAACCTTGGATGTCAACCGCTCCAGACGAGTGGGCATTAATAACGGTGTACGGCCCCGACCACCGACTTTTTAATTTTCCTGGGAACAGGCGGAGGCGAGAATTATATAGGAGGACTTGGTCCCCCTTGTTGAATTCCCTGATTTGCACGTGCTTGTCGTGCCATTTCTTCGTACGTTCTTTGTAAATCTTGGCATTTTCGTACGAACCGAGACGAAGTTCATCAAGGGTATTGAGTTGGAGGAGACGTTGGTCCCCCGTGGCCTGCACATCAAAATTTAAAAATTTCAGAGCCCAATAGGCCTTATGTTCCAATTCCACCGGTAAATGACACGATTTCCCGAAAACTAAACGATAAGGAGACATCCTAATAGGCGTTTTAAACGCCGTACGGTAGGCCCAAAGAGCGCCATCGAGCTTTAGGCTCCAGTCTTTCCTAGAGGAACTAACCGTTTTTTCCAAGATACGTTTTAGTTCGTGGTTAGAAACCTCGACCTGTCCACTAGTTTGCGGATGGTAGGGCGTGGAGACTCGGTGTGCAACCCCGTATTTTTGTAAGAGTTGGTCGAATTGGCGATTGCAAAAATGGGAACCCCCATCGCTAATGATAGCTCGAGGGGTTCCAAACCGAGTAAAGATGTTTTTCTTTATAAATTTCCCTACCACCTTAGAATCGTTTGAGGGTAAGGCAACGGCCTCCACCCATTTGGAAACATAGTCAACCGCCACGAGAATGTAGGAGTTGTTATGCGACTTAGGGAAAGGTCCCATAAAGTCTATCCCCCAAACATCAAAGAGTTCGCAAACTATGATCCCTTGTTGGAGCATCTCATGTTTACGGGAGATGTTCCCGCTCCATTGACAAGCGTCACATGATTTGACGAAGTCTTGGGAATCCTTGGATAAGGTAGGCCAATAAAAGCCATATTGTAGAACCTTTGCCATAGTCTGACTTGGGCCGAAGTGGCCCCCCGGCTCTTGGGTGTGACACATGTGCAACACATGATTTACCTCTTCTTCCGGTATGCACATACGAATGATATTATCAGCACAAGATTTAAACAAGTAAGGTTCTTCCCAAAAATAGTTCTTAGCGTCATGAAAGAACTTCCTATGTTGCTCGTAAGTAAGATGCGAGGGAAGAATATTACCGGCTTTGAAGTTCGCCATATCGGCATACCAAGGTAAAGGTGTTACTGCATAGAGAGTTTCGTCGGGAAAGGTCTCCTTGATCTCCACAACTTCCGGAGATGTGGCTTGCTCGCTTTGTAACCGGGAAAGATGGTCGGCTACGACATTTTCCACTCCTTTTTTATCCCTGATTTCGATGTCGAATTCTTGTAGGAGTAGAATCCACCGTATCAACCGTGGTTTGGCATCCTGCTTAGTCATTAGGTACTTGAGAGCTGCGTGGTCAGTGTATACAATAATTTTGGATAACACGAGATATGATCTAAATTTATCGAAAGCAAAAACTACAGCAAGCATCTTTTTTTCCGTAATGGAATAGTTTTGTTGGGCTTCATTGAGCATTTTGCTCGCATAAAAAATGGGGCAGAAAATTTTATCCACCTGTTGGCCCAAACAAGCACCTACAGCCAAATCACTCGCATCACACATAAGTTCAAAGGGAAGACTCCAATCGGGTTTCACCATGATGGGTGCATTAATTAGTTTTTCCTTTAGCGTGTTAAATGCATGCAAACATTCGGAGGAAAAACTAAATTCCGCATCTTTTAAGAGGAGTTGGGTCAAGGGGGTTGCTATTTTAGAGAAATTTTTAATGAATCGCTTATAAAACCCCGCATGACCTAAGAAACTCTGAATCCCTTTAACATTGATTGGAGGAGGCAATTTCTCAATCACCTCAATCTTGGCCGGATCGACCGCGATTCCTTCCCCGGACACCTTGTGTCCTAAAACGATACAATCTTGAACCATAAACTGACACTTTTCCCAACTAAGAGCTAGGTTAGTTTCTTCGCAACGTTGAAGGACTTTATCAAGATTGCTTAAACAAATTTCAAAGGACGATCCGAAAACAGAAAAATCATCCATGAAGACTTCCATGAAATCCTCAATCATCTCGGAGAATATAGCCGTCATGCACCGTTGAAAGGTGGCGGGGGCGTTACCAAGCCCAAACGGCATCCGCCTATATGCAAATGTCTCATACGGACAAGTAAATATCGTCTTTTCTTAATCCGAATGATCAACGGGGATTTGCATATAGCCGGATAGGCCATCGAGGGTACAAAAGAATTTATGCCCCGCCATTCTTTCCAACATTTGGTCAATGAACGGCAAGGGAAAATGATCTTTTCGGGTGGCTTCATTAAGTTTCCTATAATCAATGCATACTCGCCACCCCGTTATCTTTCGCGTGGGAATTAATTCCCCTTGATCATTTTCCATCACCGTAGTGCCCCCCTTTTTGGGAACGCATTGGACCGGACTAACCCACGGACTATCGGAGATAGGAAAGATTATACCTGCGTCGAGGAGTTTGATTACCTCGGCCTTCACTACCTCTTTCATGTTGGGGTTAAGTCGTCATTGCGGCTGCACGGAGGGTTTGACTTTGTCCTCCATAAAGATGCAGTGTGTGCAAATGGTGGGGCTAATCCCTTTAATGTCGTGAATGGTCCATCCAAATGCGCCCTTGTGTTTTTGTAATACCGCAATCAATGCTTCCTCCATTTTCGCTGTCAAAAGTGAAGATATAACAACGGGTAAGAAATTAGGAGGTTGCAAAAACACATATTTTAAATTAGGAGGCAAGGGTTTAAGTTACAAAGTCGGAGGCTCTTCGAGAGATGACTTTGGTTTTGCTTTGCTATCCCGGTCCAAACCCTCGAACCGGCTCCTTGCCAACAGACATTGTTCAATCTCGGAGGAGTATTCAAATGGCTTGTTCAATGGCTCCTCATCCAAATGCTCATTACCATCTATTCCCGAAGAGGTTCCCGCCGAAGACCTATCACAAAAATCCTCAACAAAAAGATCAATAGAGTCTATGGAATTTAAAAAGTTGCAATCCTTCATGGTATGAGACGGGAATTTCATGGAGTTATATACGTTAAACTCTACCTCATCGTCTTGCAGCCGTAGGATGAGCTTACCTTCGTGGACATCGATGAGAGTCCTACCCGTTGCAAGAAATGGTCGTCCTAGGAGGATCGGTACCGAATCGTCTTCCGCCATGTCGAGCACCACAAAATCGGCGGGAAAAATGAACTTGTCCACTTTTACTAGGACATCCTCCACAACTCCTTTTGGCCGGGCAATGGATCTATCGGCCAATTGAAGTGTTATATTGGTAGGCTTCGGCTCTCCCAAGCCGAGCTTCCTAAAAACAGACAAAGGCATTAGATTGATACTAGCACCTAAATCACATAAAGCTCTACTAAACTCAACATTACCAATTGTGCATGGGATAGAAAAACTGCCTAAATCCTTGAGTTTAGGTGGGAGTTTATTTGTTATAATCGCGGAGCATTCCTCCGTAAGCGCTACCGTTTCGTTGTATTCTAACTTCCTCTTTTTGACGAGGATCTCCTTAAGAAACTTCGCATAGGTGGGCATTTGTTCCAATGCCTCCGCAAGTGGGATGTTAATGTGAAGTTTCTTAAAGATCTCCAAAAACTTGCCATATTGATGGTCCAATTTTTCCTTTTGAAGTCGTTGTGGAAAAGGGAGCTTCGGTACGTAAGCCCCAATTGGATCACACACATTCTTATTCTTATCCGAGGAAGTCGTGGGTTTCGGATCCGAACCGGGGTTGCTTACCACTTTCGGTTCGTCACTTACCTTGGGAGAGGTTGGAGTCGCCTTTGGAACCGGTGGTTCCAAACCCTTACCACTACGGAGAGTTATTGCTTGTGCGGTCTCCCGGTTCTTTGGTCTCGGGTTTTGTTCGATGTTAATCAGGAGAAACTCATGTGTTGAAACACATTTCCACAAGATTTTGATTTGACAAAATCATCCATGATTAAGAGGCAATTAAATTTAAATGCTTTGATTTAATTGTACTAATGTGTTTGCTCAATATTGAGTGCAAAAATATATATATAAAGTAAGGCAGGTCAGAAGTCAGCATAAGCCAAAAGCTGAGTGGAACGGAACTCAGCATGAAAGGATAGAAGCTGAGTAAAGTAGAACTCAGCATCAGAAGCTTCTTTCAAAGTTGCCAGAACGAAGCTGACTAAATTAGAAGACTCCTTCAGAATTGAATAAACAAGAACGGAGCTGACTAAGAAGGAACTCAGCATAGAAGTTGAACATTCGAAGATAACGGATGAAGCTGAGTAACAGTCAGGACAGCATGAAAGATCCGTTCACTAAAGGACAAAGTCTGCCAATCTTCTGCACCAATAATTGAAGCCTCAAAAGCACACAGAAGACTAATTCCAAGAATCATGGGTCTGTGGATTATTGGTAAAAGACAACTGGCACAAAAAGACAAGTCTGATGCAAGAAGACAAAACCTGACGCCTGAAGAAAACAGAAGAAGGGAATGGCGGAACAGTCTGAAGCTGACCAGAAGCTGTCTCCTAAAAGAGCCATTTTGGACACAACGGCTAAACCAATTCAAAATGATCCAATCTTCAGAAATTCATCTATAAAAGGACAATGAGAGTTCTTGGATCATTTGCTCAAGTATCAAAAGAAAAATACAAGAGAGAAAATTCTAAAAGCACTCAAATACAAAAAGATCTTAAACCAACTTATTTATTCTCTGTGTAAATGCTAGATTGATTGTTTTGCAATCATCTAAGGTGTTCTTTACTTGAAAAAGAACAAGTGTGTAATCAATAGGAATATTGAGAATGTTGAGCTGAGTACTTGGTTGTAAGTATTCAGTGGTAGAAAAATCTAAGTGCTGGGTTGTAGTACTTAGTAGGAGCTGAGTAGACGAATAGAGGATGTACTCTTGCATACTCACTACCTTGTAAAGGGTTTGTGCTCTACCTTGAAAGAGCTCAGTATTGGATTGAAAATCCCAGGAGGAACTGGGGACTGGACGTAGGTAGAGAGACCGAACCAGGATAAGTCGCGCTGATTAACTTCTAAACTCTCTCTCTCAATATATACATATATGTGCATGTGTTGCTTGTTGTATTTACTCAGCTTATAAATTGTTAAAACTGAAACTGAGTAAATCTGAGTGCTAAGTTGGAAGCTGACCTTTCAAGTGTCAATTTCCAACTCTCAAGTCAAGCAGTCTTAGTTAGCATAGAACTAAAGCTGTCTGACTAATCAAACGCCCGTGCTGACCAACATGCTGAGTTATCAAACACTTAAAATAACATTAAGTCAGCATAATTAAAAGCGAAGTGGTATCAGAGCCTAAGCTCACTACTCAAAGATCTAACAATCTTGAGCTAATCCCGAAAAATGGGTGAAAATAGCACTCGTTTCCTCCCAGGAAACCAAACAACACAGATACTCCCTGAGGGATTATCAATCACTAGACCTCCCCTATTCTTTGGATCTAATTATACATTCTGGAAGAATAGGATGAAGAACTTTATTCAAACCACAAACATGAGTGCATGGCTTGCAATAGTTCAAGGTCCACATGTACCTTATAAAACTGTTGATAATGAGAAAGTTATCAAGAGTGAAACTGAGTGGGCAGAGGATGACCTCAGAAAATTACAAAATAATGCTTCGACTATCAATATGCTTCACTGTGCTCTAGATGCTGCAGAATACAATAAGATTTCAGGTTGTGAGTCAGCACAGGAGATCTGGAAAAAGCTGGAAGTAACTTATGAAGGCACCAGCAAGGTCAAGGAATCCAAAGTGAACCAACACATGCGATTGTATGAGCTGTTCGAGATGACTGACAATGAGGACATCTCAGCAATGAATGCCAGGTTCACCAACATAATAAATGAGCTTAAAAGACTCGGTAAGAATTTCACTGAAGAAGAACAAGTGAAGAAGATCTTACGAAGTCTTCCCAAAAGCTGGCAAGCCAAGAAGACAACTGTAGAGGAAGCTCAAGACCTGACCACATACAAATATGATGAGCTGATCGGTTCCTTGCTGACCCATGAAATCTCCATGAAAAACTTTGAAGCTAAAGAAAAATCTGAGGATAAGAAACAGAAATCACTAATGATGAAAGCTGACTCCACAGAAGGTGAGTCAACTGATGATGAGGAAATGGCCATGTTTACTAGAAAAATAAAAAAGCTGTTCAGAAGAAATGAAAGAAATAGTAAGCGGCCATACAAGAGAGGAGACAGATATAAAGCTGAGTCCAGTGACACCAGATACAAAAAGGACAGCTCCAAGCCTGTCACATGTTATGAATGCCATCAAACTGGGCATATTAAGTCAAGCTGTCCTAATCTGAAGAAAGATAAGAATGGAAGCAAAAAGGCAATGGTGGCCACGTGGAGTGACAGTGATGAGTCAACATCATCTGAAGCTGAGCAAAATGAAACAGCCAACATATGTTTCATGGCAAATGATGGAGCTGACCAATCTCAATCTGAGCAAGTCGACCTCTCTGGAGATTCTGAGCAGGAGGAAAACAACAATGAGGTAACATCCTTACTTTTGCTTAGAATCGAAATGGTAAATGCCCTAAGTGACTTATATACACTAACTAAGAAGTGTAACAAAAGGATTAAGGCACTCAGCAGGCGCTGTGACGAGATTGAGGAGGTCAAGCTGAGTGACCTCCGATATCTCCTCCAGGACAACTCAGATTTACATACGAACATGCAAATCTTACATAAGTTTGTCACAGAGGTTCAAACTGAGTCAAAGAAACTTAGAAAGGATGTCACAACTTTACAGAACCAAATAAAAGGTTCAACTAAGAATAAACCCCATGCTGAGTACTCAGGTACTGGTCAGCATAAACAGTTTACTCAATGTAGCTGTTGTGGGAAGAAAGGACACACAAAAGCTGTGTGCTGGCATAACAAACAGACTGTCCAATGTGACTTCTGTGGTAAGAAAGGTCATACTACCAAGGCATGCTGGCATGCTCAGCACAACAATGCTGACCACACTCAATATCACCCTCAAAGGGTAACTATGTGTGGCTTTTGTGGTAAAAGTGGCCATACTACAAAAGTATGTCGTCACAAGTTGAAATATGACTTTGCACCTGTTTACACTAACAAGAAAGGACCCAAAAAGAATTGGGTACCTAAAGACGAATAGTTTAAAATGCAGGTCAGCTTGACATGCGTGGAGAAATCAAAACTCTGGTATATAGACAGCGCATGCTCAAGACACATGACAGGTGATGAAACTCAGTTCATCACACTAGAGCTTAAACGAGGAGGTAGTGTAAGCTTTGGAGACAACAAGAAGGGCAAGATAGTTGGCTCAGGAACTATCGGAGGTAACCCTAAAATTGAGTCAATCTCCTTAGTTAAAGGTCTCAAATATAATCTTCTAAGCGTAGCTCAGCTTTGCAAGAGTGGAAGGAAGGTTATATTTGATGATATTAAGTGTCAGATACTCGAGGGAAAAACAAATGATTTGATTTTAACAGCCCCTCGTGTAGAAAATGTTTACATGTTGAGTTTGGAAAAGGAATTTTCAAAAAGTATATGCTTGGTGTCAAAAGAGGATAACTCCTGGCTATGGCATAGGAGACTTAGGCATGTCAGCATGGACCTCCTTGCCAAACTAGCTAGAAAGCAATTAGTTAAGGGATTACCCAAATTAAAGTATGAAAAGGATCAACTTTGTAATGCTTGTCAGCAAGGTAAACAAATTAAAAAGTCATTTCATAGAAAAAGGTTGTCTCAACCAAAAGACCATTGTAATTACTACATTTGGATCTTTTCGGACCTATCCAGCCACTCAGCATGGGAGGTAAGAAATTTTCCTTAGTTATTGTAGATGATTTCTCTAGGTATACTTGGGTCATCTTGCTGAGTAGCAAAGATGAGACATTTGAGATGTTTACCACATTAGTCAAAAGGCTTGAAAATGACAAAGACCTAAGAGTAGCTCACATTAGAAGTGATAATGGTGGAGAATTCAAAAACCAATTGTTTGATGAATTCTGTGAAACTAATGGTATTGACCACAATTTCTCTACCCCAGAACTCCTCAACAGAATGGAGTTGTTGAAAGGAAGAATAGGACAATAGTAGAAATTGCTAGGACAATGCTGAGTGAAAATGGGCTTCCAAAGTATTTTTGGGGAGAAGCTGTCAATACAGCATGTTATATATTGAATAGGGCATTAGTAAGACCTATATTAAAGAAAACCCCTTATGAACTTGGGAAAGGACGAAAGCCCAATATTGGATACTTTCGTGCCTTTGGGTGTAAATGCTTTATACTCAACACTAAGGATAATCTGGCAAAGTTTGATGCAAAAGCTGACGAAGCGATCTTTTTGGGATACTCAACAAACAGTAAAGCATATAGAATTTATAATAAAAGATCTCAGGTAGTAGAAGAGTCAGTCCATGTAGATTTCGATGAAACTGACCGTGCAGGAAGAACAACTCAACACACAGAGGAAGAACCCAACTCAGGTCCTGCTGACCAGAATGGACATGCTGAGTCATCAGTACAAGAACTGACCAAAGGTAAAATCGAAACTGAAATTATCTTTGCTGACCAATCTGTCCCTGCAGAGATTGTAGAAACACCTGTTCCAAACAACTCAACATTACCCAAGGAGATAAAAAATTCCAAGAGGACATTCAGAAAATTCCATCCTTGATGATGCAAACAACAAAGTAATGACTAGAGATCAGCTTAGGAAGTTCCTTAGCAACGTTGCTTTCGTATCAGTTCATGAACCAAAGAAGTTTGCTGATGCTGAGCATGATGAGTATTGGATCAATGCTATGCAAGAAGAGCTTGGCCAATTCACAAGAAA
Organism: Euphorbia lathyris; assembly: GCF_963576675.1. Lineage (NCBI taxonomy): Eukaryota > Viridiplantae > Streptophyta > Magnoliopsida > Malpighiales > Euphorbiaceae > Euphorbia > Euphorbia lathyris. The sequence goes on from NC_088911.1 coordinate 6,163,770, forward strand.
TGAGGTATGGGATTTAGTACCTAAACCTAGGAATAAAAAATCCATAGGAACTAAGTGGGGTTTTAGAAACAAACTAGATGAGCATGGAAATGTAATTAGGAACAAAGCTCGACTTGTAGCCCAAGGCTATAGTCAGCAAGAGGGCATTGATTATGGTGAAACCTTTGCACCAGTTGCTAGGTTAGAAGCTATACGTATCTTGTGTGCATATGCTAGTTTCATGAACTTTAAATTATATCAAATGGATGTTAAAAGTGCATTTCTTAATGGCTTTATAAACGAGGAGGTATATGTTAATCAACCTCCGGGCTTTGAAGATCCAAAATTTCCAAACCACGTTTATAAACTCAAGAAGGCCTTATATGGCCTGAAGCAAGCTCCAAGAGCTTGGTATGAAAGGTTGACCAACTTCCTGCTGACCAGGAATTATGTCAGAGGAAAAGCTGACACAACCTTTTTCATTAAGAAAAAGGGTAAACATACCATACTTGCACAAATCTATGTAGATGACATAATATTTGGTGCTACTGACGAATCTTTGTGTCAAGAGTTTAGCAAACAGATGCAGACTGAGTTCGAAATGTCTATGATGGGAGAACTCAGCTTCTTCCTTGGACTTCAGATCAAGCAAGGTAAGAACGGCATCTTCATTAGTCAGTCCAAGTACACCAAAGAGATGTTAAAGAAATTTGATATGGAAGATTGTAAGCCCATATCAACCCCTATGGGTACTGATACTGTCCTATGCAAAGATGAGAAAAGTAAGTCAATAGATAGTAAACTTTATCGAGGTATGATAGGCTCCTTACTTTATCTCACTGCTAGTAGACCTAGTATACAGTACTCGGTATGTTATTGTGCAAGATATCAAGCTGACCCAAGGGAATCTCACTTAATTGCTGTAAAAAGAATTTTTAGATATTTGCAGAGCTCAGTTGATGCAGGTTTATGGTATCCAGCCTCAAATGACTTCACACTCATAGGATACACTGATGCTGACTATGGACGGGATAAGCTAGAACGTAAGAGTACTTCAGGGTGATGCCATTTCCTTGGAAGCTGTCTAGTATCTTGGTTCAGCAAGAAACAGTCATCAGTTGCTCTGTCTACAACTGAAGCTAAGTACGTTGCTGCTGGAAGCTGTGTAGCTCAAGTCCTATGGATAAAGCAACAGCTTGAGGATTATGGAGTAAGAACTGAGACAATAGAGATCAAATGTGACAACAAAAGTGCCATTGATCTATCCAAGAATCCTATTCAACACAGCAGGATGAAGCATGTCAGCATAAGGCATCACTTCATCAGAGATCACGTACTAAAGAGTGAGATCAAGCTGACTTATGTACCAACAAATGAATAGCTTGCAGATATCTTCAACAAGCCTTTGGCTCGTGAACAATTTAACATACTAAGGGAAGCCATCGGTATGTCTAATCCTCTTCAATAATTCTAAGTATTTGAATAAATGTTGAGTGATTGTCATGCTGACTAATATCAATCTAGTAACTACTACACATTGAGCTTAATAGTCTATGCTGAGTAGATACAAATGCTGAGTAAATATTCTGTGCTGAGTAAATAGACATATTGAGTAATCACCTTATGCTGAGTGAATGTACATGTTGTGTGATGAACGTATGTTGAGTTACTAAGAGATAGGAAATCCATCTACGTAGAATTAAATACTCAGTATCATAAACGATTCATATTCTGGCAAACTGAATAAATGCCCACTTGCACCGATAAGCGATGACACGTGTAACAAATCATACCTAGATAAACGCAAGTAATGATGAATACCCATGCGCCGAACCTGTCATAAATGGCAGAGTCTTTGTCGATTAAAGTCCCAAGATGAAAACGGCTAGTTCATTAATGACTAAAAACTCTATAAGTAGCGGAAGGATCCCCACTCATTCCTCTTTACGCTTACGATCCTCTGAAATCGAATTCTCCTCTCTCCCTAAATCTTAAAAACCTTCCTCGGTAACAATGGCTTCCGGCAAGAACGAAATCCCTAACCTCACCACTCAGCCTGGCCAAACCTCTGGCAAACCCACTCAAGCTGACCCCGCTGGTTCTTCGAGGCAAATCGAAAGGAATATGATCAAGGTCCATAAAAAGGTCAATAACTTGGTAGTATTGAAATGTAGATGGTTCTCTCCAGGTTTCGTCACTTCAGAGAAACCGTTCTGCGACTGGATCGAGAAGAACAAATGGACCGGTCTCTTCTCACTCGCCGGAAAAACGTACCCCAGGCTGGTCAGAGAATTTTACTCTAACATGCTTGTTGATGAGGATGATGCTGACTACTTGGAGACTACAGTCAAAGGTCAGAAAATCACCATAACCCATGCCTATCTAGCTACTTTGCTTGATTTACCAGATGAAGGAATAGAATTTAGGACAACAAAAGAGAAAGTACCAAAGGAAAAACTTGATAAGATCAAGAGGTTCTGCAAACCCAAAGATCATAAAGGGGAAATACCCAGCACGTGTATGGGGTAAGACCAGAAGATGGCTCACTACATGCTGACCAACTTCATCTTCCCCAAACTCAACTCAGCCTCATCTGCCTCCAATTTTGAACAGTGCTTCATATGGCACATGTTGACCTACACTCCACTCAACATGCCCGTTTTTCTGGTTGGGGCTCTTCAACGTAGTGGAAAGAAGCTCAGGCTGGGTTCTTTGATCACTAAGATCATTGAGGACAAACAGATTGAGACAATCAATGAAACTGACACTTTGGGAAGTGAGATCACAGCAGCTCTACTGGTTGGACTGTTGTACAATCAACCGTTGAAGGGATATGAAGAGGTTGTTGATGATGAAGCTGAGCTAGACATTGAGCCTGAAAATGAGCCTGAGAAAGAAGTGGAGGTTCCTGCTGAGTCACCTAAGGAAAAGAAGACGAAGAAGAGAAAGGCCATTGAAACATGATCCAAAGACATCCATGCTGTCCCAAAGAAAGTGAGACTAGTGTCTCAAGAAAAGGTTAAAGCTGACAAAGCTAAGGAAAAAGCTGAGTCGGCAGAGAAGAGAAAGAGGCTAGAAGAGCCTGAGGATGAAGAAGAGGGTACTCCAGAATCCCCCTTGATGAAAAGGAAGAAGGTTAATTCCTTAAAGACAGTTGAAGCTGATCCCCTAGATTGGGTTGTATCGTCCAAAAGTCATGGAACTAACCTAGAAAAGGAAGCTGAGAAAGAAACTGAGCAACAAGCTGAGAAAACAAATGTTAAAGTAGAAAGGGAAGCTGAGAAAGAAACTTATATTGAGGAAGACATTAATACTGAGCAGGAAGAACCTGCTGATGTTGAGCAACCTCAGGCTGATGCTGAGCAAAGAGTTGAGGAAGAAGAAAACATTGCTGTTGAGGATCATGCTGAGCAGCATGAGCATCCAACTATGGTAGAGGAGACAGTTGATACTGATGAGGAAAACATTGATGCTGACCCTTCTCCTCCCAAGGAACAAAGGTTCAAGCGGCTTAAGAAGAAAGCCCACAAAACTCAAGTTATTGATCTTCTTGCAGATTCTCCTCTTCCAGAACAATTCAATGGCATGTCTGAGCTACAGTTCGTATATTTTTCAAACGACCCTGAGTCTCCCTCAAAGGAAAAACAAGCCTCTGTTACTCAGGATGAGGAACAAGCCAAAACCCTTGAAGATCCAAATCCAACTGTTCAAGAAGGAACAAATACTACTTCAACTTCACCCACTCAGGATGAGCAGGTCAACATGACTAACCAAACTCCACCCCCAACTCAGCATGTTGACAACTCAGCTCCTGAAGGAAATCTGCATCAAAGTCCAGTCACCAATCAAGGTGATCAATCTGGCAAAGAGCAAACTCCTCCACCATCAAGCTCAATTCCAGCCTCTGAGACAAATGCGGCTCAATTCACCTACTTGAATGCCACTGAGTCAGGCCGACGCATCATTGCCTCTGCTCAGTCCTTGCTTCAAGAATTGAACCCTCCTCAAGCTGATGCTTCTAGATCTTCTAATACTGAGTCCTCTCAACTGCCTGGAATTACTCAGCTTCTCAATGAGCTAAAAGGACTCAAGGATCTAGTAAGTGTTATGACCACCATTCAGACTCAACAACCAAGGCAAGACCAAATAACAAAGCTGACTGAATTGGTTCTCACAATGGTAACCCATCTGAACTCGCTTGAAGGTAAAATTCAACAACCCTCAGAAGTCAATCCAGGGTACGCCACTTCTGTTGAACTTCAAAGATATTTTGCCAAGTTAACTGCAGAACTGACCAAATCGAGCGCACCTGGCAATGCTGAGTTTGCCACCTCTACCGAACTTCAAGAATGCTTTACCAAGCTTACTACTGAGCTGACCAGTACGCGTGACTTAGTATCTTCCTCTTCTCAGTGTAAAATTGACCAACTGAGTGAAGTAGTCAGCCTACTCAACATCAACAAAGCACAGATGGATGTTGATCCAGTCTCCAACAGTGAACTCTTGAGCTTTTCCCAAGCCATAATGAAGGCAATGCGTATCAACAATGCCCAGCGCATATTTTATGACTCTGCCTTGCTCAAGATGTACCACCAATCTTTTGGTCAGCTTACCAGCTCGCTCACCTGGCTTAGCAAATCCCATGAATGCCTGCTCAGTATGATTAGCAGTTCTCTTCGAGTTCCTCGCCATGTCCAAGATGACAGTGTTCCTATAATTGATGGCTTGCGAGAAAGCACTAAGAGGCTCTAGCGATACTCAACTCACCTCTCTGCTCATGCTCGCACTGACACATTCATTTATAAACCCGATGATGGCAAAACGGGGGAGACAAGTCAAGGAGGAACTCAGCTTGCAGGTAATGCCTCAGGAAGCAAAGACAAAGGCAAAGGAATAGCTAAAGCTGACCACCAAGCTCAGAAGAAGAAGAACTAGATATAGTCTAGTAAATGTTTAGAACTTAGCATAGAAACCTTCATATATGTGTTTGCCTTATTTTTCTTGTTCAATCTATGCCAAGTACTATTTTCTCAATATAGTCGATAAAATTGAACAAACAAATTAAGAAGTAAAACATACTCAGTATACATTAACACTAAAATACTTAGGTAATAAACTGAGTAACAACATACTTCTAATATTTTTGAAAGCTGACTTAAATTCAAAAAGTTCAGATCTTGAAAAATCCAACATTAAACTAAGTCAGTATACACAAATGTCTTAAAGATAATTCAATTAAATCTTGGAAGGTTTAGAATTAAGTTAAGACAATATGTGCAACCCTTACGGGGGAGTCATTTCAAAAATATATCAATCATGGGGTAACTTATAACTCAGTTCCATAATTATGTATTTTGCCAACATCAAAATGGGGGAGTTTGTTGAAACACCTTTCCACAAGATTTTGATTTGACAAAATCATCTATGATTAAGAGGCAATTAAATTTAAATGCTTTGATTTAATTGTACTAATGTGTTTGCTCAATATTGAGTGCAAAAATATATATATAAAGTAAGACAGGTCAGAAGTCAGCATAAGCCAAAAGCTGAGTGGAACGGAACTCAGCATGAAAGGATAGAAGCTGAGTAAAGTAGAACTCAGCATCAGAAGCTTCTTTCAAAGTGCCAGAACGAAGCTGACTAAATTAGAAGACTCCTTCAGAATTGAATAAACAAGAACGGAGCTGACTAAGAAGGAACTCAGCATAGAAGTTGAACATTCAAAGATAACAGATGAAGCTGAGTAACAGTCAGGACACCATGAAAGATCCGTTCACTAAATGACAAAGTCTGCCAATCTTCTGCACCAATAATTGAAGCCTCGAAAGCACACAAAAGACTAATTCCAAGAATCATGGGTCTGTGGATTATTGGTAATAGACAACTGGCACAAAAAGACAAGTCTGATGCAAGAAGACAAAACCTGACACTTGAAGAAAACAGAAGAAGAGAATGGCGGAACAGTCTGAAGCTGACCATAAGCTGTCTCCTAAAAGAGCCGTTTTGGACACAACGGCTAAACCAATTCAAAATGATCCAATCTTCAGAAATTCATCTATAAAAGGACAATGAGAGTTCTTGGATCATTTGCTCAAGTATCAAAAGAAAAATACAAAAGAGAAAATTCTAAAAGCACTCAAATACAAAACGATCTTACACCAACTTATTTATTCTCTGTGTAAATGCTAGATTGATTGTTTTGTAATCATCTAAGGTGTTCTTTACTTAAAAAAGAACAAGTGTGTAATCAATAGGAATATTGAGAGTGTTGAGCTGAGTACTTGGTTGTAAGTATTCAGTCGTAGAAAAATCTAAGTGCTGGGTTGTAGTACTTAGTAGGAGCTGAGTAGACGAATAGAGGACGTACTCTTGCATACTCACTGCCTTATAAAGGGTTTGTGCTCTACCTTGAAAGAGCTCAGTATTGGATTGAAAATCCCAGGAGGAACTGGGGACTGGACATAGGCAGAGAGGCCGAACCAGGATAAGTCGTGCTGAGTAAGTTCTAAACTCTCTCTCTCAATATATACATATATGTGCATGTGTTGCTTGTTGTATTTACTCAGCTTATAAATTGTTAAAACTGAAACTGAGTAAATCTGAGTGCTAAGTTGGAAGCTGACATTTCAAGTGTCAATTTCCAACTCTCAAGTCAAGCAGTCTTAGTTAGCATAGAACTAAAGCTGTCTGACTAATCAAACGCCCGTGCTGACCAACACACTGAGTTATCAAACTCTTAAAATAACATTAAGTCAGCATAATTAAAAGCGAAAAAGTTACATTAGTTCCTAACCCCCCCCCCCTTGGAACTAATCACTAGGGACCAACATCATGTTGTCTCTCTTGTCGTTGGCGACTTAATTGGGCCACTTGATGTCCCAAATCCCTGCAAAAAGCCTCATTGTCAGCAAGACGGGAAGATATTTCTCTTAGGAGATTAATTACTGTAGAGTCTTGCGCATTGCTGGGAGGTTGAGAACTTTGTCCTCCTTGGGCATTGGGGAATTGGCCCAAACCTTGCTCCCGAAACTCATTATGGAATCCGGATGGGGGCTTCAACACCTTTTGATTATTTTCGTAAGACAAAGTCGGGTGTGGGTGTTGAGGCCTCCATCCGTTGTTATTATTATTATTACGGTGGTGATAAGCATTCGAGTTATGGAAGGAGTTGTAATTAGAATTATACCTCGGTTGTCTCCCTACATAACTTACGCTCTCGGCGTCGCCGGAAAAAGGGCTTCTGACTTAACAATCCTGATAACATCGGGATATTATCGCAAGGACCAAAAGAGATAATCGCCTCAAGTATGCCATGAGGCATAGGAAGCCGCCCGGCGGATCCCCCTGGGTTAGCTCTAAGAGATCCGCTGGCGGATCTCTAAGGCGAATCTCTCCATTTACTTAAGTAACGGCTAACCGTCAACTCGGCCATAATGATCATTAAATGAATCATTAATAGTCTTAACCCGCCAGGTTAAGAGTAACTTGTAACCGCCATTAAATGAGCATTAATGGAGACTCTCTAGTTACCTAGTAGTTACAAATCCATCTACTATAAATAGCCTACGTCTAGGCTATCAAGGTACATTAACTCATACTTACTCTTCGCTAAGCTTTGTCCATTCAGTTTATTCTCCTTATTCGTTACTGACTTTGGCATCGGAGTGTCCCCGGCCGATCCCAACGGCGCCTCTTAGGGACGTGATCCGATCGGAAGTTTCTCCAGTGTTATCAATTGGTGCGGTGAACGTGGAATCCTTGGTTAAATAAAGGATTTTTTGTTCACACTGAAACATCATGACGGAGGAAAGACGAAATTCCTCCTCTGAGATTAAATCACTGATAATTACACCGCCAAGTGCTGGTCGCACAAATACGACCACTCCTGAGAATTGTTATAAATGTCACAAGGAAAATGGCTACGCGGATGCTCGTTGGGGGTTGACTCGAAAAACCAAACGACTTGGTGGACAAGGTAAATTGGATCGATTTATCCAAATAGAAGGAAGAGAAGATGATAGACTCAAGGAGGACTCGACGAAAAGGAAGAGAAAAAACATAATTAACGTCATAGCTGGCGGACCTAGTTATCAGCCAACGACAAAGAAGGCAAGGATGACCACCCTTGAGAGAATGTCATTAAACCGCCCTTTTTCAGATACAGGTCAGAAGATTACACCCCATGCGGACGCACTGGTTGTCACCATGAGGGTTGAAGGTTGGGAAATAAGGCGAGTAATGATTGATACGGGAAGTTCATGTAACATCATTACACGAGGAGCATTCGCCAAACTCAAAATTGATCCTGTCCGGGTAGAACCAACTGTGGTCGATATTTTAGGAGTAACTAGTCATACCATTCAGACGAAAGGTCAGGTTACTTTGGACTGCGAGCTTACTGGGGATGATCAAGTTTGGAGAGAAGATTTGGAGTTTTCGATCTTAGATGGACAATTAGCTTACAATATTATCCTTGGACGACCTTTTATCTCCGAAGTTGCAGCTCTTATCTCCATTCGCCATTTAACACTCTACATTCCCACGGCCAAGGGATGCATGATGGTCAAAGGTTGTCAAAAAGTGGCCCAAGAGACATATTCTGCATCCTTAATGATTCGCCCTCAATCTAAGGAGGAGGATGAGGAGGAACGCGTCACAATGGCTTTGGGGGAAACCGAAATGTACCCTGTGGCGGATGGGAAGCAGGTGCGGATAGCTAAAAGTCTACAAGGTGAGATCAGAGACGCAATCACCAAAGTACTTGGCGAAACTGAAGATGTTTTCGCGTGGAAGGATGAAGTACTCCACGGGATTAGCCCAAACGTGATCACCCATAAACTCAACATTGACAAAAAAACGCGGTTCCTGTGGCTCAGAAGAGGAGAAACCATGGTCCGGAAAGGCAAAAAGTGATTGAGGATGAAATCGCCAAGCTTCAAAAGGCGGATGCCATCGAGGAGGTGCTTTATACCCAGTGGTTGGCGAACGTCGTACTAGTCAAGAAAGCTGGCGGGTCTTATCGTATGTGCATCGATTTCACAGATCTTAATAAAGCCTGCCCCAAAGATAATTATCCTCTACCGTGCATAGACATGCTTGTAGATGGAACTGCCGGACACGTAATGTATTCCTTTACTGATGTAAAGTCTAGTTATCATCAAATCCCTATGGAGCCCTCGGATAGAATCAAGACCTCGTTCGTAACACATCAGGCCACTTATTGTTTCAAAGTTATGCCCTTCGGGCTCAAGAATGCGGGAGCTACCTATCAGAGGATGATGAACAAGATATTCGCGGACAATAAAAGTGGTAATTATTCCGTCTACGTAGATGACATGATCATTAAAAGCACGACGGCAGAAAGGCATGCAGAAGATATAAAGGAAGTACTGGGCGTACTGCGACACCACAACATCAAGTTAAATCCCGAGAAATGCACTTTTGGAGCTACATATGGAAAAAATTTAGGATTCATGATCAGTGAAAAAGGAGTTAGCCCAAACCCTGACAAAGTCCAAGCAGTTCTTGAGATGCAAGCGCCTCGGAACATCAAGGAGGTACAACGCCTTAACGGGCGTATCATAGCCTTGGGTAGGTTTATTTCTTGCTCAGCCCGTAGATGTCAGCCTTTTTTCGAAGTTATCAAACAGCAAAAAGCATTCGAGTGGAATGAAGATTGTCAGAATGCCTTTGAAGGAATCAAGCGGTTCCTCACAGAACCACCTATGATGAGTCGACCTTTGAAGGGAGAAGATTTATACATGTATGTATCGGTCACGGATAAAGCCGTATGCACGGTCATGATACGGGAGGAGGATGGCCAACAGTTCCCAATTTATTACGTGAGCAAGGTTTTGAAAGATGCTGAAACCAGATATTCAAGACTAGATAAAATGGCACTGGCTGTTGTAACCACGGCAATACGCCTTAGGCCATATTTTCAGGCGCATACAGTAATAGTTCGTACCAATATACCAATGAGAAAAGTATTGCAGAAGCCGGACACTTCGGGAAGGTTGATGGAATGGGCGATCCGCCTAGGCGAATTTGATGTAAGATATGAAAGCAGGTCATCATTGAAAAGTCAAGTCCTGGCGGACTTCGTGAATGAATTCACTGATGAGGGGATATCTCATCCCAAACCTCCGTTAGAAGAATGGTCGATGTATACCGACGGGGCTTCATCGGCGGAGGGAGCAGGGGTGGGAGTTATGATCAAGGGTCCCCATTACATAAAATTGTGGTACGCAGCAAAATTAAATTTCCATGCCACTAATAATGCTGCTGAGTACGAGGCCCTGATATTGGGTCTACGTATACTTCAAGAGATCACCCCAGAGCGGATCGTGATCTACAGTGATTCAAAACTAATGGTCAACCAAGTCATCAAGAATTACGAGGTAAAAGACGAGATCCTGGCCAAATATGTAGCAGAAGTCAAAAAATTGCTAGATAACCTTGAGGCTAAAGAAGCCAGATGGGAATTGGTTCACATACCAAGAGAATCCAACACAGAGGCGGATCAATTGGCCAAAATGGCTTCTTGTGAGACAAACTGGGCAGATCCGGACTGTCCCTTCGAGGTAAAAATGGCCCCGACATTTGTATCTGCAGAAGTAACCCTACTTACAACAGTGGAAGATGATTGGAGGACGGTTATCCGCCAATACTTGCTAAATGGAACATTACCTCAAGATAAAGAAGAGTCGCGAAGGATAATCAGAAGGGCAGCTTATTTCTCCTTGATCAACGATGGTCTTTATAGAAAATCCTTTAGCCATCCTTGGCTGAAGTGCATTCTACCTGAGGAGGGACAGCAAATCCTTAAGGAGCTGCACGAAGGATCTTGTGGATCACACGAGGCATCCGCCACGATTTTGAAAAAATCCAGGTTAGCAGGTTTCTACTGGCCTACGGCCGAGTTAGACGCCCAGAGTTTGGTAGAATCTTGTCACAGTTGCCAGATTCATGCAAATGAGTCACACACCACCAAGCACATCCAAAAACCAATCATTGAAGGCCGTCTGTTCGCCCTCTGGGGAATAGACATTGTTGGCCCATTTCCTCCAACTCGCCGGCAAAAGAGGTATGTAATAGTGGCGGTGGACCATTTCACCAAATGGGTGGAAGCCGAGGCCGTTTCCTCCATTACAGCGGAGCGGATAGTGGAGTTTGTTAGGGACAACATCGTGGGAAGATACGGCATTCCACATACTATTATCACCGACAACGGGACACAATTTAACTGTGGCAAATTCAAGGCTTTTTGTGAGGGATTGGGCATCCTGAACAGATTCGCTTCCGTTTATTATCCTCAGTCCAATGGAATGACCGAAGTAACCAACCGAACGATTGTAAAAGGGATAAAAAAGAGACTAGGAGAACACGACAAAAAATGGGCGGATCAGCTTACGAGTGTTTTGTGGGCCTATCGTACAACTCCTAGAACTGCTACAGGAGAAACGCCATTCGCCCTTTCTCATGGAGTGGAGGCTGTAATCCCAGTTGAAATACAAGTCCCCAGTGATCGAGTGGCCTTTTATTGCGAAGAGGACAATGATAAACAGTTAAGGGACCGCCTAGATCGGGTTGAAGACCGTAGAAACCAATCCTATGTACGCATGGCAGCATATAAACAGCGGATTGCCTCTTATCATGACAAAAATGTCAAGCTTGTGGATTTGAAGACGGGGGATCTGGTGCTTCGTAAAGCTGATAAAATCCAATCTCGAGAAGGCAAAGGCAAGTTAGGGATCAATTGGGTAGGTCCATACCAGATAGTGGAGAAGGTTGGACCAGCCACATTCAAAATACAAGATACGAAGGGCAATACGCTACCACGCACGTGGAATCTCCAAAACCTCCGCAAATACTTCGTCAGAAAATGAAGCACGCTCACGGTCTTGAGTACTCTTTTTTCCTTTAGCAAGCTTTTTTTTCCCATGTGGGTTTTCTTGTTAAAACGGTTATCAAATGAAGCTCCTTTATAAAAGACCTATTCGCTGTAATAAGGTGTCTTTTCCATTAATAAACATGGTTGATCAACTTTATATCCTTTACTGTTGCAATTTCAGTATGTTACAAAGAGAACATCCTGAGTTCTCTACATTCACAATAGATCCGCCACTAGGCGGATCATGGTCACCGATAGAGTTAAAACGATCCTTGGACGCAAGGTCTCTACACTCTCATATCCTTCCCAGAGAAGGATTTATAAGTCCTGCGGGCGGATCATTTCACCTCAAAGATAGGTAACAAATTGAACCCCTGGGCAGCTTTACTTCCTCCAAGAAGGAATAGAACAGCTTCAAAACCTTCACAAAGGTTCATATAATGGAGTATGGCTGGCCACCTGCTCCAATCTTTAAGTAAAAGCGGAAAAATAGGGTTATCCCCTTTCTTCTTCGCCCTCATTACTTGAGGGTCCTCCTCCACATTCATAGATTCGCCACCAGTAAAGATACCACCTAAAGGACAAAATTTAACGAACAGATGAAATCAAATCATCCGTCATAATTATGATGTCACTATACGTGCCGGCCATAAAAGAACATCGAGCAAAATGCTCACAGAAGCATAGAACGACGCGCAGAAGTCCAAAAGCCCTGAAGGACTTTAAAAGCCTTTTGAGGGGGCTTCTGATAACATCGGGATATTATCGTAAGGACCAAAAGAGATAATCGCCTCAAGTATGCCATGAGGCATAGGAAGCCGCCCGGCGGATCCCCCTGGGTTAGCTCTAAGAGATCCGCTGGCGGATCTCTAAGGCGAATCTCTCCATTTACTTAAGTAACGGCTAACCGTTAACTCGGCCATAATGATCATTAAATGAATCATTAATAGTCTTAACCCGCCAGGTTAAGAGTAACTTGTAACCGCCATTAAATGAGCATTAATGGAGACTCTCTAGTTACCTAGTAGTTACAAATCCATCTACTATAAATAGCCTACGTCTAGGCTATCAAGGTACATTAACTCATACTTACTCTTCGCTAAGCTTTGTCCATTCAGTTTATTCTCCTTATTCGTTACTGACTTTGGCATCGGAGTGTCCCCGGCCGATCCCAATGGCGCCTCTCAGGGACGTGATCCGATCGGAAGTTTCTCCAGTGTTATCAAATCCTTACCATGGTGGTCACCACCGCAATGTGAGCACACCAGGACATGTGCTGTATTCTGGAGGCTCAATTGCGCCACTAAGGCGTCTAGCTTTTTATTCATCTCGATCATAGAGATCTTGGGAGCCTCGTCTTCTACGGTAAAAGTTTGATGTCGCGAGGGTCCGGCAAGCCGATCTTCTTGCCATTGGACACTTTTCCTATCTAATTCGTGGATGAGCTCATAAGCCTCGCTTGCCGATTTTCGAAACAAATCCCCACCTGCGGCGGAATCAACGGTTGCACGATTAGTGGGAGTTAAGCCATGGTAGAAGGTACTTACCAAATCATGCTTAGGGATGTCATGGTGGGGACAGTTTCGGAGCAACTTCCGGAACCTAGCCCAAGCTGAATGGAGGGCTTCGTATTCAAGTTGCCTAAAGGACGTGATATCGTTCCTCAACTTAACCGTTTTGGAAGGCGGGAAGTAGTAAGAAAGGAACTCCTTCTCGAGCTCCTCCCATGATGTGATCGATCCCGCCTCCAACGAGTGCAACCACTCCAACGCTTGTCCTGTCAAAGAGAAAGGAAACAACTTTAGTTGGATGGCCTCAACCGGGACGCCGTTTTTCCGAGAAGTTTCGGCACACATAAGAAATTTATCAAGGTGTTCGTTAGGGTTTTCATGGGGTTCCCCTCCGAATTGACCAAGTTGTTGGATTAGTTGGATCATGCTAGTCTTTATTTCATATGTGTCGGTCGGAATGGTGGGGGCAACGATTCCGTTGCGGTGTTGAGGACGATGCAGAGCAAGAATCTCCATCATCGAGCGCATGTCATTGCCTCCACCATTGCGGTTGTTATTCACGGGTTGCACCGGCGGCCTTTGGTTGACCTCGGGTTGGTTAGCTTCATTATTGAGGTTTGCCATTTTCTCTCTCCGAATCCTACAAAGAGTACGTTCAATTTCAAGATCAATAGGAACGAGAGTATCACTCCGGGATCGGGTGTGCATAAAATAAATAAATGAAATAAGTTATAAACAAGAAAGAGTATTGTTAGTAAAAAGTATATATAAAAAGTATGTATAAACAATTTACACAAAAATAATGCCTAGACTAACAATAAAACGGTTTTGTCTAATATTGCAATAAATTATAAATCCCCGACAACGGCGCCAAAAACTTGATGCGTAAACGGCTAGGTAGAGAGTTCTTAAACGACGAAATATATATTATGATGAGTGCGTTACGACTATGGATGTGATCTTCCTAAATGCTCTATCTCTACTAGACGCCACTACTTAGGGGCAAGTGTACCCCGTCGTATCAAGTAATAATCCGGTTAAGACCGGGTATCGAATCCACGGGATTTATAACTACAAGTATTAAACGAATCGGTTTTATATGTTATCTAAGCGGTGAATACTTTGATTTGGTTCGGGGAACAACTACAAACTACTCCTAACTACGGGTGAGACAAATTTATATAACAAAACTCTACAAAATGATATGGAAGGCGATAAGTTATAAATATGACAAACAATGACTCTCAATATATAAACGGTCAATGATTTACTCTTGCAATGACGACTACGTGTAGTGTGACCGACCCGTGAAGTACTTAGACTACGTGGTTCCTAGTCAAGGCGTGTCTAATGCTTGGGACCAGAAATTAGGGCCCGTAAGTTCCATGGTTTGTCAATTCCTACGGTTTTCGGAGCGTCACTTCCGGTAAGGCAACACCTATATGAATCCCTAAAGATAGCCCGAATGGCGTCGGAAATCGTGTTCTCCTGCACAATAATCAATTACGAGTATCAAAACAAGTAGCAAACATCAACACAAATATAGAAAAAGAGATTATGAATCATAAATTATAAATATGGAGAATGTAGATATGAAATACAACCAAGCCTAGTACATAGGAAGAGTACAAGCTAATTATCAAGTGAAAAGGGAAGAATCCACCCTCGGAACTAGCTAACCGGACTCAAGGCCGTCTCTTAGGACTTGGAGGTGGAGCTTTCGAGCTTGGTGAACGGAGATGGAACGGAACTTTGACGGAATGTCGGAATCAACGAACAAGCTCTCAAGGTGATAGAGAATTGCTATGTAAACTAAAATCTCAAACTATCTAACAAGAACTATATTAAGAATTGTATATAAAAAGGTGTATCTCCAAGGGTGTTTAAATAAGTGCTAGTCACTCCTATTTATACACATCAAGCTAGGGGTAGAGTTGTAATTTCACAAAATATAAGCATGGAGGAACATGATTTTCTGCAGATTTCCCATGATACGCCTCGCGTATGGTGGAGCACGCCCCGCGTATTTGCCCATTCCGTCAGAAATCTCCTGCATGTGGACCAAATCCAGATCTTGTTGTCCCAACCACACCCCGCGTAGACTGGGATGCGCCTCGCGTGTTTGAGTTTCTGAGATTTTATTGCTTGAATTGGGTCTTTTACGCACCGCGTAGCTGAAGCACGCCTCGTGTAAATAAGTCTTTGAGCCTTTTAGGTCGAAGAACTTCCTTACACGCCCCGCGTGTAAGGTGAGACGCCCCGCGTAGGAGCAGTTGACTCTGGGAGACCATGCAGTCTGACTTTCAGGATTAGGCTTATCATTTCTGACATATGTCGCACGCCTCGCGTGGTGGTTGATATGCCCCGCGTATTGGTGACTAGATCCCACGTGGTGCCTGTGGATTGAATAATTATTTCTGACCAAGTGTTCCACGCCCCACGTGAAGGGTGATACGCCCCGCGTATGTTGGTGGATTTTCGCTCCTTGCTCGTACCTGAAATACAATTCTCGAGAGCCGAGTTAGCTTGACGTTTTATTTTCTAAATTAATCAAAAATAAGGAAAATTAACCGAAAGTACGGAATTTATTTTTATTTCGTTATTTTATTAAAACACTCTATTTTTTGCAATTAAACTTATTTATTTCTCTTAAAATTAATTCGTAAATCACGCTAAAAGATAGGGACGAAATGCCCCTATCATTTAGCCATAATAGAGTATTTCAAATCTAACTTCACACTATGAAAACATATTGTTAATATATTACCATGCATGTAGAATTAGGGTCAACCGGAATTGAGAAACACTGAAAATTACCGAACAAAATAATAGATAGAGTCGTGGACTAAGTCGCTTTCTTTAAAACGTTCACGAAACTGTCAAAAAAGTACAAGTAGATCAAATTCTGGTTGTCTTGATGATAAAACAGCTTACTCATAATACGAGTTCGTATTCCACAGTACGAACTCGTTTCTGCCTACATTCTTTATTGGTCAGTTTCGAAAATTTACAGAGAAAGTACGGTATTGAGTGCTTTTTAAAATGACAATTGTATTTGTACAGGAAAAAAGAGTTGTTATGCTCTAATTTAGGGGAGAAGAAAGAGGGAGAGAAATCAGTGTAGTGGGGTATTGGAATGACTGGTTCAGAAAGACCAGATCAAGAGAAACGTGAGAGAAGAAAAAATATTTAATTAATTAAAAATTATTTATTCCGAAATCATTAAAATAATAATAAAAATTATTCTTATTTTTTCAATAAAAAATACGGAGTTTACACCACATCACAATAACCCAACCCGGCCCGACTCGGATGGACGACAGTAGCGACGCGCGTGCGTGGTGGTCAAGCATCAAGTAGGTCCTCACCCTTTTACAAAGTGGGTTGCCCCTTGCGGCACATCTAAGTGTGTGAGGACCTCCTTTGTAACACCCTGGTCCAATACCATACCATATAGATATTGTCCACTCTGGTCCAAATCCAACACCTTGAGCCTCACGGCTTTAAAATGCGTTTGCATGTATTGAATTCACACTTTACTAATAAGCCTCAATCACTCCTCTCCACTTTCGATGTGGGATTCAGTTCATTTCTGCCCCCATCGCCATCCCTTAAAGTCGCTCCTTGCTCAGGCCTTCTACCCCGGCGCCACCCACTCCGGACTGTGCCGTTACAGGCCCACCAGCTTTCCGCCTGGTTCGTCTCCGAACCACACATCGTACGTGGAGAGTCGGCTCTGATACCAACTGTAACACTTTGGTCCAATATCATGTAGATATTGTCCGCTCTGGTCCAAATCCAACACTTTGGGCCTCACGGCTTTAAAACGCGTTTGCATGTATTGAATTCACACCTTACTAATAAGCCACAATCACTCCATCTCCACTTCTGATGTGGGATTCAGTTCATTCATGCCCCCATCGCCATCCCTTAGGGGCCGCTCCTTGCTCAGGCCTTCTACCCCGGTGCCACCCACTCCAGACCGGGTCGTTACATTCTCTCTCTAAACGTTAACTTTCTCGTTCCTAACCAAACAACACATAAATGACCCCAAAACTACAAAAGTTGAAGAATTAAAGTTGTGTAGAATATCATCAATTTTTGGAATTTTCTATTTTGAAATTCAACAACGGTTAAATTAACAATATCAACGTAAAAGTCATTGATTTGTAAATGGAAAAAGTTCAGTCGTTTTTGTAACAAAAAAACCACAGACACTAGAAGTGTGCATTGGTGTAAAATCGAACAAAAAAACCGAATACCAAAATTATCAAAATAATTGAAACCGATACCGAACCGAACAATAGGTAAAACCAAACCGAAATATTTGGTTCGGTTCGGTTTAAACCGAACAAACTGAATTAAGTTAAAAATAAAAATAACAAATAAAAACCACTATATTGGGTTATTATTTCAACAATAAAAAAACTAAACTTGTAAAATCAAACATATATATATATATATATATATGAGATCACGTGTGACACATTTCTTATGGTGTGACAAGCCTTATTGTGTGACAATAACCAATTTTGTTATTAACCAAAAGGAGGTGGCAAATTTGTAAATAAAAGGAAAAAGAAAATTGTTTTATTTTTTTTCTTTAAAATGCATTTTCCCAACTTTTCCAACCTTGTTTTTCAAAAAAAATTATACCGTTGGACTTGTCTTAATTAGACGGTCATTTTAAGATCCCAGAAGCTCGGGTAAAAAAAATTCCGGTGAATGGAATCCGACAATCTGTTTTTCTGTGAGAATAAAATATCCAGAAAATTCTCAAAAAATTCCAGAAAATGTAAAATATTATTCTGAGAAACTTTAATTCTTGACTCAAAATGATATTTTTTACGGTTTAGTCCCAAATCAACGGAATCCGGCGGTTAGATAGGGGTTTTCCGATAAAAAACCCGAAAATACCCATAAAATTCTCAAACAATTCCAGAAAATGTAAAACATTATTTGAAGAAACTTTAATTCTTGAGTTAAAGTAGGATTTCTTACAGTTTAGTCCCAATAAAACTTTTTTCTTAATTTTATCCATTTTACATCCTTCAACAATTTATTGGGTCAAAACCGTAAGAAATATCACTTCAGCCTAAGAATTAAAGTTTCTTAGAATAATATTTTACATTTTCTGCAATTTTTTGAGAATTTTCTGGGCACTTTTTTTCTTGCCAGAAAACGCCCACCCGGATTCCGTTCACCGGAATTTTTTTTACTTGAGCTTCAGGGATCTTAAAATGACCGTCTAATTTAAACGAGTCTAATAGTATAAAAATTTTCGAAAAACGAAGTTAGAAATATCGGAAAAATGTATTTTAAAGAAAAGAAATAAAACATTTTTCTGTTGGAACAATATAAGTATTATGTTGGAACAAATGGTACACTGATTTGGAACAAATGGTACACTTATTTGGAACAATGGAAGTAGGACGAAAAACGTGCCCAGAAAATTATCAAAAAATTCCAAAACATGTAAAACATCATTTTAAAAAAACTTTAATCTTGGCTCAAAGCGAGATTCCTTATAGTTTTCACCCAATAAATTGTTGAAAGATGTAAAATGGATAAAATTAAGGAACAAGTTTTATTGGGATTAAACCGTAAGAAATCCCGCTTCGATCCAAGAATTAAAATTTCTTAGAATAATGTTTTACATTTTCTAAAATTTTTTGAGAATTTTCTGGGCACTTTGTTTCTCGCCAGAAAACGCCCACCCGGATTCCGTTCACCGGAATTTTTTTTACTTGAACTTCAGGGATATTAAAATGGCCGTCTAATTTAGACGAGTCTAATAGTATAAAAATTTTCGAAAAACGAGGTTAGAAATGTCGGAAAAATGTATTTTAAAGAAAAGAAATAAAACAATTTTCTGTTGGAACAATATAAGTATTATGTTGGAACAAATGGTACACTGATTTGGAACAATGTAAAACGTGCCCAGAAAATTATCAAAAAATTCCAAAACATTTAAAACATCATTTTAAGAAACTTTAGTTCTTGGCTCAAAGTGAGATTCCTTACAGTTTTGACTCAACAAATTGTTGAAGCATGTAAAATGGATAAAATTAAGGAAACAGTTTTATTGGGACTAAACCGTAAGAAATCCCGCTTCGACCCAAGAATTAAAGTTTCTTAGAATAATGTTTTACATTTTTTGGATTTTTTTGAGAATTTTCTGGACACTTTGTTTCTCGCCGGAAAACGTCCACCCGGATTCCGTTCACCGGAATTTTTTTTACTTGAGCTTCAGGGATCTTAAAATGACCGTCTAATTTAGACGAGTCTAATAGTATAAAAATTTTCGGAAAACGATGTTAGAGATGTCGGGAAAATGTATTTTAAAGAAAAGAAATAAAACAATTTTCTCTATCCTCTCTTTCATTTTATTTACAAATTTGTCACATTGCCCTTTTTAATTATCATCAAAACTACGCAGTTTTGTTATGTCACACAATAAGCTCATTGTCACACCCTAACCCATTGTCACACTGGATCTCACCCCTATATATATATATATATATATAAGAATATAAAATGTGTAACTCGGTGCAGTTCGAGTTTTTTTACATTTTTTGTTACACCGAGCCGAATATGGAAATATACTTAAATTGAAACCGATATCAAACCGAAATATATAAAAAAAACAGTAATTTTCACCTGGTCAGTGACTGACCAAGTGAATTTGGTCAATCACAGTTAGATTTAAACTTATTAAAATCCAATGGTGGAGATTAAAAACATCGTAAGGTTTAGATTCACACCTCCTATATCTAATGGTGATTGACCAAATTCACTTGATCAGTTACTGACCAAGTGAAAACCACCAAAAAAATGAACCAAAATAACTAATTCAATTGGTTCGGTTCGATATACGATTTAAACTGAACCGATGCACACTCCGAACAGAAACGCATCTGCAAATTAAACCATGTTTTTTTTTAATTAACCCTATATAAAATGACTCATGAGTTTATTGAATAAATAACTAATTTAAATTATTTATTATTATTAGTATTTGAAAATTAAATTCTAACTCTTTCTAGAGTAAATTCTAACTTATATATATATAAAAGTATGTGTATCCAGTGACGAATATGTGAGGACTACCTAATTAATATATGCAATTTATGGATATTAAATAAATCACAAATTTGATATCCTTGAGTTCAGCCACATTTTTCGGGAGTAGAACCGTGTTGCAGATCACTTGGCGGCGGCAGGCCATGAGGGGTGTTAGGTGTTTCTATCCTTGCCGTTCCCCTATCGCTCTTTCTCCTCTTCTTTTAGAGGATAGGATTGGGGTTAGCTTTCCTAGGCTAATCCCGGTGTAGTTGCTTGTTTTGCTTTGCTTTGCTTTCATTTTCTACCAAAAAAAAAAAAAAAAGAAGTTAGTAGCTTTTGAAGAAAAGAAGAAGCACGTGCAGAACCTTGAATTTTTTTTTTTTTTAATTTATGGATAATGCGTTTACATTATTATTTAGAAAATAATAATCACGTCTATATATATATATATATATATATATATATAATAGCGAAAATAGAGAGAATTTGCAAGAAATGTTTTAGAGGCTTTTTAACTTAGCTGGTATCGTAGAAACAAAGTGAATTAATGAGTTAATTAGTTTTAATTATCTCTATGTAATTAGTACTATATTAACATATTATTTATTATCAATTAATAATCTATACTATATATATAATAGCGGAAGCAGAGAGAATTTGCAAGAAGTTGATTTATTAGAAATTTTAAAAAGCACGAGAATTTTTTTTTAAGGAGAGCTAGAATTTGATTGAAAAAACATCACCACAAAATGTAGTAACTATTTTAAAATTGCAAGATTATATAGAAAAAATATTATATAAGAACGGAAAGGAATGATCCTTACAAACATGTCATCTGAGACAATAGATTATGACTTCAACAACTTTCAAACACTATTATCAAGCAATTATAATGTATGTTCATTAATTTATTTACAATTCGTAAATTTAAATTATTTTAAAATAAAATATTAATATCACTATATGTAAATGATATAAAATTTAAAAAATATTAAAATGTTAAATTTATATAAAAAAAATTATCCACTTGCGCAACGCGCGAGCACAATACTAGTTAAAAACCATGATAACAGACACCAAAGAATTCGGAATAATAAATAAAATAAAAGGATTAGCATTAGAACAAACACTCCTAACTAAAGTATAAGCAGCTTTATTTGCTAATCGAGATAAAAAAGACACCCTAAAATTAGGACAACCTGATAAAACACCTTTACATTCCCGGATGATTTTACCAAATTCAGTAATATCAGCACAAACACCATTAATTTGGTCAGTGACTATCTTAGAATCAGATTGGAAGATCATATTGTGAAATTGGAGCTCAACGATCCACTTCAGGCTGTTCAAGAGAGCAAAAGCCTCTAGCATCTTAACCGAGTGACTGCCAGTAGAGGTGTTGTTGCGACAAGCAATGAAGGCGCCAATGTCGTTGCGGATCACTGCACCCCAACCAAATCTGTTCGTCGAAGTGAACACAACAACGTCCAAATTACAGCAAAGCGCCCCCTCGTCGGCTTCTGCCAGATTGACTCTAGAACCACCACACGGGCAGATTGATGCTGCTGTCGTAGGTATGACCTTCTTGGTTATAGGTATGCTTTCAACTACTAAGCTAAGAGCTTCGCCACAAAATGAAGAACCTTCAATTGAATGTTGAATATCACATGCTTTGAAATAGTATTTTAAAACCAGAATACTGGATTTTTATAGCATGAACATTGTGTATTGCGATTTTCCGTCTATTTTAACGTAAAAGTTATCTATTGTTAGGGTAAAATAGTTTTTACATTTTATGCACATTAAACTTTATATTAAAATTTTAAAATAAAATTTGAACCCGGCTTCACTTTAGTTAAGGATGGAAGAGCTCCTACCACTCAACCACATCCCTCAAAAAACCGGATTAACGTATATAATTCATGAATATTAATAATCAGAAATTAGAAATTACTAGACCTGTCTATGGGCCAGGCTGGCTGGGACTATCAGGTTTTTAGGTAAAAATGCTCAGTCCAAGTCCAACCCAGCCCACTATTAATTTATACGGGCTCAGACCGGACTGGACTCGGGCTTAAAAATCAAATCTCAAACTCAATCCATATAAACTCATATATATATATATAATTGTTAATTATAAAAAATAAATAGACGGGCTTTAGCAGGTTTGGACCGGGTTGGACTTAAGATCAATTTTCATTGTCCAAACCGGGCCGAAAGGACACGAACCTGACGGACAGGACAGGTATCCAGCCAGATCCGTAGACATGTCTAGTATTTCTACTAGTAGCTAGAAGCACGTGGTAGGGTGAGCAAAATAACCGGTAACCGATTACCAAACCGATAACCGAATCGAAGTTTAAGTTTGGTTCGGTTATTTTAACGTTCTGGTTCGGTTCGGTTTTAATTTTAGCTTAGTTTGGTAATCGGTTATCGGTTCGGTTACTGAAAAAATATATCGGTATAACCGATAACCGAACCGAACTTGGTATATAAATATAAAAAATATAATTTTATTTTTACATATATAAATAACTTATAAAATATAAAATCTAACCCCTAAAAAATATACTTTTATCTTTATATATATAAATTTTGGTTCATTAGTCTTTAATTTCATCAATTGTAACTTTTATACAAGTGCATTATTTGAAAACCAATTAAATAAAAATATACAAAAATTAAATATTATGAATTTTCGGTTATTCGGTCGGTAACCGAACCGAACCGAAACTTTTTGATTAAATAAAATTCGGTTACCAATCTTATTCGGTTCGGTTCGGTTATGAAAATAACACAAACTTCGGTTTGGTTAACCGAAAGTTCGGTTCGGTTAGTAACCGAACCGAACCGATGCTCACCCCTAGCACGTGGAGAAGCTTCTATTGAATGATGGATCAATTAATTGTCGTTTTAAGAAACAAAAAAGCGTACAAGTAATCGTTTTCATTTTCGTTTGGTGTTGTGTTGTCAAACTGTACTCTCAAAATGGAATATTAATTGTTCAACTGTCTTTCTAGAAACTAACTTTTGGTGGTTGACTAAATCATAACATGACTTATATAATCTCATTAAACTCTACATAGGTGGTCTATTACGAGTTCTTATATTAAGCATCGGATCTTCCATATCACTCGGAGGACCCCCAATTCATATCTGGACACGTACCCCATGTAATAATTAAAATGGTGGGGCCTCTTATAATATACGCGGGTCCATGTTACACGTGTCAAAATATGTATGAAAGGTCCTCCATTTGACATGAAGAACCTGGTGCTTCTAATAATTTGCCGGTCTATTACATTGTTGAAGTATGCGGAACTGTTAGGCCATGTTCTTTATTACTTAATTTCAGTAACAATCAATTCAATTCAGATCAGCTCAGTTTAGTTCAGTAGCAATCAGTTCAGTTCAGTTGAGCATTCAGTAATTTATCATTATTTATTATAATTATAATTATTTATTATTATTTACTATAATTTTTCATTATCTATAAATTAGATAAAAGTCAAGAGATTGTAGTTTATTAAAATATACATCATTTAATAAAATAAAATAAAATAAAGTATGAATCTATATTTGAAAATTAGGAATTGCATCTTTTTTTCCCTTCAATTATTAATGGACAAAACTAGATTTATGGGATAGGCTTTACAATTAAGTGTAGAGTTAAGGTGCAAAAATACCCCTAACGTTTTAGGTCAAGAACAATTTTACCCCTAATATTATAAAACACATATTTTTGTTCCTTATTCTGCACCAATTGCATATCCATTCGTTCTAAAAAAGGATTTAATGTTTTTATAATTTAATATAGAATTGAAGATTAATATTTATAAATTCGGTGAATTTTTTGAATTTTTTTGTCCAATTCGTACAAAAGACAATATCTTTTTTTATTTTTTTACATCCCAACATATGTTTGTGATTTATTACTGATAAAATGACGAACATGTGAAGTGTGGATGACAAGAAAGATAAGCGAACATGAAAGACCATTGGCTTAGAATGCTTGTTGCCATATTAAAATTTAAATTGACAAAAATTCATTGAAAAATAAGCGAAATAATAATTTGCACAAACAAATTTAATTATAGGCATATTATCCATTTGGGTCCCCAAACTAAGGTTTTAAAGTTAATTAGAACCTTAAACTATCAAAATCATTAATCAAGTCCCTAAATTAAGTGAAAGTCATCAATTGAGTCCTCATTCTAAACAAAAATCATCAATTGAGGCTTTATTTAAAATCATTCGGTTGAACAGTTTCAAACCCTCTTGGTTTGGATCAACACAGAGATTATTACAGTCTATATCCAATAGTCACAGTTTCTAGTTTTATGATAGGATATGGACTCAATTGATGATTTTTGTTTAGTTCGGCGATTTGATTGATGATTTTAATAGTTTAGGGTCTTAATTGACTTTGTGATTTTAGTTTGATGATCCAAATGGCTGTAATGCCTTAATTATATTATTGACTTTTTTTTATATATGGGATAAAATAAATATTTGATGTTTATTTATGGTGATATTGATAAAAAGAAAATAAATGTCAAACTTATTTGGGTAATTAATTTATTAGTCCCTATATTTTGACAAAACACACTATTTAGTCCATGTATTTTCAAAAACACACGGTAAAGTCCCTAACGTTTTTCTCGGTGAACTGTTTAGTCCCTAACGTTTTTCTCGGCGAACTGTTTAGTCTCTACCGTTAGACTCTCATAAAGATTATGTTAGTCAATTTGGATTTGCCTTCTTCTTTTCTTTTATTTTCCTTTCCTTTAAACTCTAATGCATCTGAAATCAATTTTGAGTGTTCTTCTTCTTGATTTTCTTCTTAATCGTTCAAATTCGTAAGCATTGGACCTGTTCTTTTTCTTGTTCTCCATACAAATAGCTTTTTCTTCTAAATTGGATTTCCTCTTCTGAAGTTTGAAGGTAAATAGTAAAGGGTAATTTAGTCATTTCCGAAGTCATAAACGGTAAAAAATCTAACAAACAGACGGAAGGACTAAACAGTTCACTGAGAAAAATGTTAGGAACCTTACCATTTGTTTTTGAAAATACAAGGATTAAACAATGTGTTTTGTCAAAATATAGGGACTAATAAATTAATTACCCTTATATTATTGACTTTTTTTTTATGGTGATATTGATGAAAAGAAAATAAATGTCAAACTTATTTCAATTTATTTTTATTTGAGAGTTGAAGTATATGGATTTGCTATGAATGCTATTTGGGCATAAAGTAAACTAAAGTGACATTTGCAATGGGCGGCATAGTTTTTCTTTTTCTTTTTCTTTTAATGAGAAATTAGGACAACCTTTTTTTAATCAAAAAGAACAAAATTTATTATGATTTGACGTGTAATCCATCAAATATTCATGTTCACATGTAATTAGGGTGGATCCATAATAGAGTATTTCAAATCTAACTTCACACTATGAAAACATATTGTTAATTTATTACCATGCATGTAGAATTATTATTTTTTGTAAGTACAATTGTCATTCCACGAGTTTGATTTTTTCATATTCTTTGACAAGTTTCTGTTTTTGCATGGAAAGTTCTTTTTTCCATCTATGACATCGGGAATATTTAGGTATTTTTTCGTACTCCTGTTTGCCTTTTCAGTTTGAAATGGAGAGTTTTAGGTGTTTGGTTAGTTACATTCTTGTTTGCATTTTACATTTGAAAAGCAGCATTAAGTGTTTGGTTAGTCACCTCCTGTTTGCTTTTTACACCAGCCTTTTACAAAAGTAAAGAAACTCTGCTTTTTGGAAAAGCAGCATTTTCCAATAGCAAACAGCAAACCGTAACAGCAAACAGCAACAGCAAACAGTAGGTAAAACAATCGGGTCCATCATCAAGTAATCACTCTGGAGAATGCATTCTAGTTAAGATAAGAGCTTTTCAAGGAAATCTCAGTTCTCAGTTAGCCGAGGCCATGACTATCAAGTAAACTTTAAGTTGGATTAAGATGCATCGCATCAGTGAGAAAATTCAAATTCAGTTGGATTGTCTAGTTATAGTCAAGGCAATTCAAATGAGTTTAGAAGGTCCTACGTATTTAGTTGACATTATGGATTCTAAGTAATCACTTTAGAGAATACATTCTAACTAAGATTGGAGCTTTTCAAGAAAATCTCAGTCTTCAGCTAGCCGAGGCCATGACTATCAAAGAAGTTTTAAGTTGGATTAAGATGCATCGTCCCAGTGAGAAAATTCAAATTCAGTTGGATTGTCTCATCTTAATCAAGGCAATTCAAATGGGTTTAGAAAGTCATTTGTAATTAGTTGACATTATTTATGATTGTGTTCATTTATTACGAGATTTAGAGCCGTGCTCTATCTCCTTTATTAAGCTTTCAGTGAATTCGGCTGCCCATGCTCTAACAGAAGCGATCAATTCTGTGTCTGTTCGGGGTGAGTGGGCATGTCCAATACCATTTCTTAGCAATATTTTTTCATTTGACTTAAGTTAATAAAAACTTGACATTATTTCAAAGTAAAAAGTACATGGGATATGGCTCTGAATGAGCAGAGCTCCTCATCACCAACTGATACTGATCCATGACTAGACTTGATAATTATTGTGTTCGAGTCGTGTTTATATCGTATCATTTTCGAATTCGTGTCAAAAAGAGTAAACTCAAACCTAAACCCAAAAACTTTTGTGTCACAATCGTGTTAACTGTTAGATTTTTCAGATAAAAATAAATAAATAAATAGCAGAAGTAATAAAATCAAAGGAGCTAGATATTCACTTTAATTATAATTTTATTAACTTTGTCTGTGTTTACAAAATAATAAGTCTATATATAGGCCAATAAAGAAACAAACAAACATAATATTTAGTATCTACTGACCTATTTAGTAGTTATTAACTGTAGTATCCTTTAACTTATTTATTATATATTAATTTTAGTAACTCTACTAATTAAAATATATTAAATATTTTTCATAACAATTGAATAAAAAGTAACTAATTATTGAACTTTGAATCAAACCTAACATTAACCTATTCGAGCTCTTTTTTAAATAAATTCTAACTTAATATTATTATTATAAATAAATAAATAAAAGTACTTGTAGACAGTAACGAATATGTGAGGAATATATTAATTTTTTTTTTACCGTTTATCCGATTTTTCAAGTTGAGAGTCATAGAACATTCTTTATATAGATTTTCTCCCAATTAATGGCCCGTTTGTTTTACCTACTGTTTATTGTTTGCTATTACGGTTTATTATTTGTTGTTGTTGTTTGCTGTTTGTTGCTGGAAAAAGCTGTTTTTCCAAAAAGTAGAGATTTTATGGTTTTGTAAAATGCTGCTTTTTGGGTGTAAAACGCAAACAAAAGGTCACTAACCAAACACCTAATACTGTTTTTCAGATGTAAAAAGTAAACAGGAAGTGACTAACCAAGCAACTAAAACTCTCCATTTTAAAATAAAAAAACAAACAGGAGCATGAAAATGAGGAACCAAACACCCTCTAAACCTTTATAAGTGCGCTAGAACTTACCATTTTATACCTAATTAATGTATGTACTTCATGGATATTAAACAAATTATAAATTAGAAATTAGTAGCTATTGAAGATAAGAAGAAGCACGTGCAGAACCTTCTATTGAATGTTAGATCAATGAACTGTCGTTTTAAGAAACAAAAAGCATAGAATACAAGTAATCATTTTCATTTTCGTTTGGTGTTGTGTTGTCAAACTGTACTCTGAAAATGTAACATTAATTGTTCAACTGTCTTTCTAGAAACTAACTTTTATTGGTTGACTAAATCACAACATTTTATTGGTTGACTAAATCACAACATTACGGGCCCGTTTGTTTTATCTATTGTTTATTGTTGATGTTTACTGTTACGGTTTGCTGTTGGAAAATACTGCTTTTCCAAAAAGCAGAGATTCTCTGCTTTTGTAAAAGGCTGATTTTCAGGTGTAAAAGCCAAACAGGAGGTGACCCGTTTGTTTTACCTATTGTTTGATGTTGCTGTTACACTTTGCTGTTGCTGCTTACTGTTGCTAGTTGCTGTTTGTTGTTACGGTTTGCTGTTTGCTGCCGAAAAAGACTGCTTTCCAAAAACCAAAGATTCTCTGCTTTTGTAAAAGGCTGATTTTTAGGTGTAAAAAGCAAACAGGAGGTCACTAACCAAACACTTAAGGCCTGTTTGTTTTACCTACTGTTTGTTGTTGCTGTTTGCTGTTACGGTTTGCTGTTGCTGTTTGCTGTTGCTGTTATAGTTTGCTGTTTGCTGTTGGAAAAAGCTGATTTTCCAAAAAGCAGAGATTCTCTGCTTTTGTAAAAGGCTGCTTTTCGGGTGTAAAAGGCAAACAGGAGATCACTAACCAAACACCTAATGCTGCTTTTCAATTGTAAAAGGCAAACAGGAGGTCACTAACCAAACACCTAAAACTCTCATTTTTGAAGTGAAAAGGCAAAAGGAGCGTGAAAAGAAGCAACCAAACACCCCCTTAATGTTGTTTTTCAAGTGTAAAAGGCAAACAGAAATGTCACTAACCAAACACATAAAACTCTCCATTTCGAACTGAAAAGGCAAACAGGAGCACGGAAAGGAGCACCCAAACACCCTCTACTTATAGGTTCTGTTTGGCAATAATTATTACCTGATTACATTAACTGTTAGTTGACTATCTTTTTAGTTAGCTGATTTGACTAGTGAATTTATACGGGTATAGATGTCCATAAAAAGAAATTGAGCAATAAGCTAATTGAAAAAGCTTATATAATGAGCCTTTTCAAAATTAGTCTTTTAAACCCAATAAGCACTTTCAAACCTCTATTCACCAAACACCACTATTAAAGGTATGACTAGTCAAAACCTTTAAAGTGGCTCAAACCTCTAGTTTTACTCCAAAAAACTTTTTACCAAACAGGGCCATAATCTCATTAAACTCGACATGGTAATCTATTAATATTATCACAACATTACTTATAATCTCATTAATATTATCTCTGTGATCAATTTCTGTGTAAATCCCATGCCACAAGACGAGCTCGAATTTGAAAGAGAGAGAGATCGGTTTTGAGAGTGAGAGATGAATGATTAATTGTATTTCCCTTAATTAAGGTTTCATATTATAGTAAGCATAATCCTAATACAATACTAAGACTAAGAGTACAATTAGAACTTTGTAAACATAATTATTCTAAAGATAATTGAAGCTATTATCTCTATTAACAGTGATAATTATCACAGAGATAATATGAATGATTATCTCTAACATCCCCGCAAGCCGATGTCGAGCTTGAACTAACAACCGGGATCAGAGAGTAGTGAAACAAAGACTAGGGAGCAGTTTGGTCAGAATGTCTGCAACTTGATCATCTGTCGGAATAAAACGACCACTGAGAAAACCATTGCTGACTTGTTCATGAACAAAATTATAATCGAGCTTAATGTGTTTTGTACGAGCATGAAACACGGGGTTCGATGTGAGATAGATTGCACCCACGTTGTCACACCATACTTGTACAACTGTTGGAATCTGAAATCCTAAGTCCGATAACTGATCGAAACCAAAGTAGTTCAGCTGTAGCATTAGCCACTGCTTTGTATTCACTTTTAGTGGATGAGTGTGCAATAGTGGGTTGTTTGCGAGTTTTCCATGAGATAATGCTCTTGTCGTGATAGACACAGAAAGCACTCGTAGATTGCATATCATCCGGACAACCACCCCAATCACTATCAGAGTAATAGTGAACATGGTCAATCAACTTCGAGGACATGGTAATATCGAATTTTATAGTGCCTTGAAGGTACCGTAACACTCTCTTTATACTCTTCCAATGCTCATATGTAGGGCAATGAAGAAACTAACATAACTTATTTACTGCAAATGCAATGTCAGGTCTGGTCAAGAGAAGATACTAAAGAGCGCCGATGATGCTTCGATATTCGTCTCCAGATGGAAGACTATTGCCAAGAGTCTTTGATAAAGTTGGTGTAGTTGTCATGGGTGTCGAAATTGGTTTGGAATCAATCATCTTGACCATGTCAAGTAACTCAGATGCATATTTAGCCTGACATAGGCGAATCCCCTCTTTTGAATATTGTATTTCAATACCCAAGAAATATTCCGCTTTGCCTAAGTTGCCAATGGGAAATTTATTTTTGGTTGAAGCGATCATATGAACAATATGATCCGGGATATTGCCAGTGATTATAATGTCATCCACATAGCATAAGATGTACGTTTGCCGCGGACCTTTCTTATATACGAAGAGTGAGTCATCAGCCAGAGACATTTGAAAGACAAGAGAGATGAGGAAGTTCCATAATCTGGTGAACCACTCTCGTGGTGCTTATTTTAGACCACACAAGCTCTTACGAAGAAGACAACCATGATCAATCGACTTCGAGGACATGGTAATATCGAATTTTATAGTGCCTTGAAGGTACCGTAACACTCTCTTTACACTCTTCCAATGCTCATATGTAGGGC
Source organism: Euphorbia lathyris (assembly GCF_963576675.1). Classification (NCBI taxonomy): domain Eukaryota; kingdom Viridiplantae; phylum Streptophyta; class Magnoliopsida; order Malpighiales; family Euphorbiaceae; genus Euphorbia; species Euphorbia lathyris. Next base: position 6,194,706 of record NC_088911.1, read on the forward strand.
AATGAAGAAACTAACATAACTTATTTACTGCAAATGCAATGTCAGGTCTGGTCAAGAGAAGATACTAAAGAGCGCCGAGGATGCTTCGATATTCATCTCCAGATGGAAGACTATTGCCAAGAGTCTTTGATAAAGTTGGTGTAGTTGTCATGGGTGTCGAAATTGGTTTGGAATCAATCATCTTGACCATGTCAAGTAACTCAGATGCATATTTAGCCTGACATAGGCGAATCCCCTCTTTTGAATATTGTATTTCAATACCCAAGAAATATTCTGCTTTGCCTAAGTTGCCAATGGGAAATTTCTTTTTGGTTGAAGCGATCGTATGAACAATATGATCCGGGATATTGCCAGTGATTAGAATGTCATCCACATAGCATAAAATGTATGTTTGCCGCGGACCTTTCTTATATACGAAGAGTGAGTCGTCAGCCAGAGACATTTGAAAGACAAAAGAGATGAGGAAGTTCCATAATCTAGTGAACCACTCTCGTGGTGCTTATTTTAGACCATATAAGCTCTTACGAAGAAGACAGCCATGATCGAACTTGTTAGGGTCCCGAAAACCTTGTGGTTGTTCCATATAGATGACTTTAGATAAATTTCCATGAAGGAAAGCATTAGACACATCAAGCTAATTTATGAACTATCCATTAGCAGCAGCTATGGCAAAGACCGTCCGAATGGTAGTTGCTTTGACTATAGGGCTGAAGGTTTCTTTGTAATCAATCCCAGATTTCTGCATAAATCCTCGTGCCACAAGATGAGCTCGATTTTAAAAGAGAGATCGGTTTTGAGAGAGGGAGAGAGATCAGTTTTGAGAGAGAGATGGATGAATGATTAATTGTATTTTCCTTAATTAGGGTTTCATTAATGAGATGTATTACAGTAAGTATAATCCTAATACAATACTGAGACTAAGAGTAGAATTAGAACTTTGTAAACATAGTTATCCTAAAGATAATTGAAGCTATTATCTCTATTAACAATGATAATTAACCCAGAGATAATATTAGAGATAATATGAATGATTATCTCTAACATACACTTCACAACACTAAATGCCGTCAGTTCATGCTTTCTAGAATCATTCTAGGTTTGGACCCCACTCAGGGCGGGGACAGAGGAGGATTTGGAGTTACCGGACACACCGATTGTTGGAACTACAACTAAGGATAGTAACATGAATTATACCTGCAAATACTCCCATCTGATCTTAATGAAATTATCCGTACATTGTATATGAGACCAAAATTTTTATCCGTGATGGGTATGGGATGTGAATGGAAATACCTTCTAGGGTACCGGTAATCGGTACCCGCCATATATTTTAAGGGTAATAGATAACGGGTAACCCATTACTCACTACTCGTCTCGACTCCTTTATGTAAAACTAAAAAAAAATAATAGTTTTAGTTGTAGAAAATGGAATTCAAAACCATAGCCTATTGTTAAATTTAGGGTTTTGCTATACGTCGCCCCTATTTTACTTACCGTCGCCTTCTGTTTGACATTTTTGCCCTTTTCATTTTTCATTCAAAAAAGTGAAATTCTCTCAACCCCGAAGAACAAAATGAAGAAAAATCATGCCTCCAAAACAAGGAAAAATACTTGAACATCTAAGTTTCGTATTTACCAATAATCTGAAATTTAACGAATTTAACTTGAAACGAATTTTTTTTTTCCGTTGAATTTGCTCTAAACGGGTAGCCCATATGGTCCGGTCCATGGACTGGTAGTATGAACTACCCGTTTTACCTAGGTAAAAACGGGTAGCCTACCCGTTTCTACCTAGGCAAAACAGGTCCTCAACCCGTTTTCCTTTAGGGAAAACGAGTTTATTTATTTATTTTTTTAAATAAAAACGTATAGATAAATTATTGATTGGAAATAAAAAATACGTATTGAAGTGTCCAATTAATTTTTATTTGGTAAATTATATTTATTTACCTTTTAGAACTTAAATTTAATTATATGTAAATTATGTATTGACTGGATAGAAAAAACGTATATATAAATTATTGATTGGAAATAAAAAAATACGTATTAACGCGTGCAATTAATTTTTATTTGTTAATTTATATTTATTTATCTTTTAGAACGTAAATTTAATTATTGATAAATTATGTATTGATTAGATAGAAAAAACGTATAGATAAATTGAAAATAAAAAATACGTATTGAAGCGTCCAATCAATTTTTAATATTTATTATAATTAAAAAAAATAAATCAATAAACCCGTTTTTCCTAAATGAAAACGGGTAGCATACCCGTTTTTACCTAGGTAAAAACGGGTAGTCTACCCGTTTCTACCTAGGCAAAACGGGTAGCCTACCCGTTTCTACCTAGGCAAAACGGAAACGGGTAGGCTACCCGTTTTTACCTAGGTAAAACGGGTAGTTCATACTACCGGTCCATGGACCGGACCGTATGGGCTACCCGTTTAGAGCAAATTCAAAAAAAAATCATTTCAAGTTAAATTCGTTAAATTTCAGATTATTGGTAAATACGAAACTTTGATGTTCAAGTATTTTTCCTTGTTTTGGAGGCATGATTTTTCTTCGTTTTGTTCTTCGGGATTGAGAGAATTTCACTTTTTTGAATGAAAAATGAAAAGGGCAAAAATGTCAAACAGGAGGCGACGGTAAGTAAACTAGGGGCGACGTATAGCAATCCACTAAATTTATTGGTGAATAATTCATAGATGGTTTACTAAATTTATACTTTGCTAAATTTGTAATATGTTTTGTTTGATATATTGATTCTTAACCGGTAAGGGTACTCACAATTTAAATGGGACGAGAATGGGATTCATGAACTTTATGCGTTAGGGTAATGGGACGGGTATGAGTAATGAGATTAAACGGGTAAGGGTTTGAGATTGAGATTGAGATTGACACTACCAGTGAGTACCCTACTCGTTATCATTCCTAACCACCGCTATTATTTTACCATCCGGTTGATGGAACTACCCCTTGATAAGTCTGTATCTGAACTTGTGATGAAAGTCTGATTTTCCTTCCGAGTCTTCTAGAGTCAACCTATAAAACAGAACCAAAAGTTAGAGAGGGGTCAAAGTTTGACAAACCTATTCTGAAGCCTATGTTAGTAGGTGTTTTGGAAGAGTTGAAGAGTAAGAACTGGTTATAGGATAGTAGTGTTAAGTACCATTAGGTGTGATCATACCTATATATTTATAAGGTTGGGCCGAACCCCCCTTCTTCTAGAAGTCATTTTTGTATTAGGGTTTATTCTCCTGTTAGGAGTCTGGCTTTAGGATAAGTCTTCTGTCATGCAGAGCTTTAACCTAGTAGCATGAAGGTTTCTTTAAGGAGAAACGTTCCACGGAAGCTTCCTGATTGATCCGAAAGTCCAACTTGCAACACATAGTAGCTGATCTGAGGGCCCCTATATGATGCCACGTGTTTGATTCGTTTTAGACGATATCACTCCTATTATGGATTATTTCAGCCCCTTATTTTCGACAAATTAAGGGTTGGGATGGTTAATTAACTTAATGAGTGGATTCATCAGCCTCCGCTTCATTCCAACTGATCATCAACTTGCGAACATTCTCACCAAGCTGCTTGCTACTGCTCGCTTCGCTATGCTCGACTCTCGCCTTTTTGTCCGTTCTCACCATCGGCTTGAGGGATGGGTGTTAGAGATAATGTTCCACATTATCTCTTAATTAGATTTTTATCTAGTTAGTGTTTATAATTGTCTATAATACTTATAGTTTATCCTAGTCCTACAATAACTCTTGTATCTACTACTATAAATAGAAGGTTTTATGCCTAACCCTAATGAAGGAACTCATTATGGCCATGTTTGGTAAACAACTTTTTGAGGTAAAATTAGAGGTTTGAGCTACTTTAGAGGTTTTGACTAGTCAAACCTCTAATAGTGGTGTTTGATGAAGAGATGTTTGAAAGAGCTTATTGAGTCCAAAAAGCTAATTTTGAAAAAGCTCATTTTATGAGTTTTTTCAATTAGTTTATTGTTCAATCTCTTTTGATTGATATTTTTACTCTAATTATTATCCTTTCACTCCAATTAAATGTTTTATTATATTCTTATTTGTCATTTTACACAAACAGCTATTAGCAATCAGCTAAATTTTACCAAACAAATTTACACACTCAGCTAATCAAATCAGTTAATCAAAATCAGCTAACAAAAAAAAGTAATCAGCTAATAGCTAATTGTCAAACATGGCCTATATCTCTATACATCTTTCTGTCTATCTCTTTTATACGCATAGTCTAACTGTATATGTATCGCATAATTAACAACTCTTTTCTAGAGTATATTAAAAAAAAATCTAGAGTGTATATATATAAGTATTCAGGAATTTTCACATGCACCTTAATGAGCAAGTGAATTTGCTCATTCACGGTTAGATATAGGCTTATTAAATCTAAGTCTCGGGATGCTTTGAATCTCCATCTTAGGATTCTAATAAACCTAGATCTAACGGTGAATGGGCAAATTCTAAATGCTCATTAAGGTGCATGTGATCAAGACTGTATAAGTATTTATATGCAGTTTCGAATATGCTGAGAAAACCTAATTAATGTATGTAATTCATGAATATTAATAAATCAGAAATTAGAAATTACTACTAGTAGCTATTGACGATAAGAAGAACCACGTGCAGAACCTTCCATTGAATGTTAGATTAATTGCTATTTATCGTCCCCACTACCTCCATTTGGACAATTTTACTATTTTCATAAAAAATGTTAAAACTAAAAATTTGGATATTCGAGAGAATTGGCCAAAATTTGGCCTAGACGGATATGGCATCCGCCTAGGCCAAATTTTAGTCGGTACAAAATCATAAAAAATTTAGTAACGAAAAATATTAAATCGTTAAAATTTTTGGACAAAAAATGTAAAATCGTCATAAAAATATGCATTATTTTCATGATTTTGTTGATAAAAACGTAAATTTTAATGTTTCCGACTCGTAATCATCCATTTCCAGAGTTCGGGTTTTCACACATCAATTATTTTCATAATTACAATTATTGTTGTTCGGGTTTATGATTTTGGAAAGAGAATTTTCAGTTTTTGATCAAAATTACGAGAATGGCAAAAAAAATCCAAATGAAGGCGGTAACTAGTAAAAAGGGATGGCATTTTTTTTTTGTTACAATAGAGGGACTAACTCTGAGAAAACACCAAAAACAAACCGATCCTTAAAGACATGTCATTCTGAGAAGCCCATAACCACAAAAATCAGAAAAAGAATGTCCTGGATGCCTGCAGGAGGCGCATCTCACTCGTGAAGACCTAAACTCAAACTCCCTGCGTAGTTTGTCATCCAATCACCTGCCCTGTTCCCTTCCCGTAGGATATGAACGAGACACACCTCCCAATCTCTGTCATATAGATAACGACACACCATAATAAGGCAAGAAAAATGATGTCATTGAACCACCTCATGACTAACAAGCCGAATTATACCAAAGAGTCTATTTTGAATACTACTTTACAGTAATATCTAGCTCATACGTACTTGAGATCAAAATACAAACCCCATAGTTCTGTAAGTAGTAATCGTTTTCATTTCCATGTCGTGTTGTGTTGTCAAACTGTACTTTGAAAATGGAACATTAATTGTTGGACTGTTTTTCTAGAAACTAACTTTTGGTTGTTGACTAAATCACAACAATACCTATAATCTCATTAAACTCAGCATAGGTGGTCTATTACACTTTACACTTTACAACCACTAAATGTTGTCAGTTCATGCTTTCTATAATCATTCTACTTTCATAGTTTTGGACCACTGTGTGTATCGTTTCGATTTAAACCGCATATCAAACCAAACCAATCGAATTCAACTTTTCAGTTTAGTTTTTTTGGTACTTCGATTTTACATCGGTCTTACTTTTAGATATATTTCAGTATTTGGTTTGGTTTAGTTTGATAAAAAAAATGTAAAAAACCCGGATCGCACCGAATTACATATATTATACATTATTTTATATATATATATATATATATATATATATATATATATTTGATTGTACAAGTTTATTTTTTTTATTGTTGTTAAGATAATAAGCCAATATAAATATATTTCAAAAGTATTTTATTTTTTTAGGTAATTTTAACGTGAAAATCTAGTGATTTTTATTTGTTATTTTATTTATTTTTAACTAAATTTGGTTTTTCGGTTTAAAAACCGACCAAATATTTTGGTTCGGTGTTATTTTGGTTTTACATGTTATTCGGTTTGGTGTCAACATCAATTATTTTAGTGATTTTAGTATTCAGTTTTTTTATTCGGTTTGGTTTTAAACCGATGCACACCCTTCCTTTACTGCGGAGCTCTGGGGGATCTTGTCTGGCATTAAACTCGCCATTCGCATGGGTGTTAAAAGACTTTCGGTGGAGTCTGACAATTTGGAGGCTATCAACAGGATTTCGGATAGACAGGTTGTTTGTCTTAAGAGTCAGAATCTCATTAAAGCCATCTTGAGGCTTCGTCCTGCCTTCGATTCTCTTGCCTTCTCCCATATTTATAGGGAGCAAAACCGCGTGGCGGATCGCTTGGCAGCTGCTGGGCATGGGGGATGTTAGGTGTTTCTACCCTTTCCGTTCCTCCTTCTTTTCTGTTACCTTCTCTTCTTGAGGATAGGATTGGGGTCAGTCTTCCTAGACTGATCCCGGGTTAGGTTTTTGTTTGTTTGTTTTTTTTCTTCCTTTCTTACCAAAAAAAAAAAACCGATGCACACCCTAATCTAGAGTGGCTCAGGCTCATTGGGTGTCAAAACCACCACTACTATAGATGGTTTTGCCATCTGGCTATTGGAACTGCACCTTGATAATTGTGTATCTGAACTTGTGACGAGATTCAGATTATCATGTCGAGTCTTCCGGAATCAACTTGTAAAACATAACCAAAGGTAGGTATGAACATACCTATCTATTTACAAAGTTGGATCGAACACATTTTCTTATAGGAGTCCTTTTTGTATTAGGATTATTCATTCTACTGTTAGGAGTCTCGCTTTAGGAGAAATGTTCCACGGAAGCTTCCCGATTGATATGAAGGTCCAACTTGCAACACGTCGAAGCTGATCTGAGAGCCCCTATATGATGCCACATGCCTGATTCACTTTATACGATACCACCTCTATTATGGATGGTATCGACCCCTTATTTTCGATAAATTAATGTTCATGATGGTTAATTAACTTATTGAGTTTGTATTTAATTACAAAATCCAACTTGATTAATATATGTTAAGCGATAAATTTTCTTTAAGTTTGTTCAAAACGACTCAATCTTACTTTTATAGTCCAAATATAGCTTAATTTTGAAAAGTTTTACAGTGGTACGTACAAATTGGTTCCGAATCACTCAAAATGATAGCATGTATATATACGCGAAAAAAAAATTAATCAAGTTTGATTTCATAGTTTTTTTATGCACACACGTATAAAATAGGTCACAACCGACCAATCATATATATTCGGCACTAACAACACTAGTCTGAAACGCTTTAATTGTACTATATTAGTAGTGTCATGAACCACACTAGTCTGGAACCGCTCAAATTGTACGATACAATTTGTATATGTCGCTTTTGAGCAAAGTTTAAATTCTGATTATATGTAGTTTTTATACATTTTATTGAAATTTGTTTTTATTTTTCAATTTATATATAGATTTAGAATGTGTCATGAAAATCTTGGTTTGATTGATTAAACTTCAAGTCGTTTAAACTATTGATATTCAACGTATGTAGTAAACTTTAATAGGAAGAGAAGTCATTTAAAAAGTGTCTCAACAATTTTAAACCACAAGAAATGTCGGTATCACTGACGAAATTAACCAACAAATTCTTTTGTTCAACGGAATACCGACATATAATTTTTGGGTAATCACCAACTCATTTCCCTATATATGTTTCTAACATATCGGTGATATGCGGTGGATAATTCTCGCCCTTATCACTAATAGAATTGGTTGGAGTTTAATCTATCGTGATATCACCGACACATTTCTTGTAGTCATCAATGAAAATTTACGGGTAAATAAAATAAAATAAAATTGAACTTTTAAGTTAAAGGTCAGTTTGGGATAATTGGAATAACAAATTACAAAATCAAGGTTTTATCAAATATTTTTTAATTTTAAGGTAGTCAACTCGTCCATTCGAGATCAAAAACCCAAAAGAGAGTTTGAGTTTTATAATTTCGAACGGATTATTTCCCTTATTGGGACTTAAAATCCTCGACGGGTTCTTTGCAAGGATTCCATGTCAAAAAGCAAAGTTCAGGACTTTAAGTCTCAAACTCTTGTTTTACAGCTTAATTCTATCTCTATAGACATGACATGTCTGAATGTACCAAACGTACTCTATCCTAGATTGAAGGTACACACTTTAATATTAGGATGACAACGAGTACTATATTTACGGGTACCCGACAGTATCCGATCCTAATCTATTTACCCATACCCCCTATAAAAGGGTATGAGACATGTATGAGATAAAAAAAAAATACATGTGACGGATATGAGAATACTCCAAAATACTCATTCCCTAGTACCCGCCATATATTTAAAAGATAATAAGTAAATAAATAATCTGTTGTCCGCTATTCGTCCCAACTTCTTTATGTAACACAAAAAAAGTTATTAGTTTTAAATGTAGGAAATGGGCATCTAACCAACAACCAATTGTTAAATTTGTAAATGAATAATTTATGAATGATACTAAAGTCTTAGTGAGAGAGAGTCCCACTTCTCTTAGAATTTGCCCCTGGTGTGGGTTTGGTCCTTTCTTCCTCACTGATCTACCCCTCCCCTTTCTCCTTTGCAGTGGGTTTTTTCCTACCTTCTTCTTCGCCTACCTGGTCTACTTCATCTTCGGTTTGTTTTCAGTTTCACCGACTGCCATCCCTCGGATCTGCTTCTTCTCGGTCAAATGAAGAGGTTTAGGTTGACAGGGGTTGTTGGACGACCTAGAATGAACTCGGGATCTCTTCGATTTTGGGTGGAGCATCATCGTCTCTGGCCGGATCTGGCGGATTCTTGGAAGGTAGTAGATCGTGGGAAGGGGAGACGGACAAGTACTCTCTTTGACGGTTCTCTTTTCAACGGTTTCCTTGCCTTCATCACTATGTCGGTTGTTATTGCTCAGGTTTCAGTACCTCCGTGCAACCATATATGGTTAGTACGAGATTTTCGGGTCTGTTCCTGGGATCTTCCTTTCCAGCCGACTAATGAAGGTCAAGAGGTTCAGAAAGCTTCGTACCAGCTCAAGGATCGGGCTTCCAACGTGTTTTGCCTTTTCACTGATTTCATTCGGGTTGTTTATGACCTTAATGTTAAATCTGTTGTTGGAATTTTGTCTGTGGTATTTAGATCCTTGTTAGCTTTGTTTCGATACTTTATTGTATCTGGTTTATTTCCGTCAGCGAACCGGGTTGTCCTTTCTGTTGTTCGGACACCGGCTCTCAGTCTGGCTGTCTATTGTACGTGAATGATTTGATTTCTTAATGAATTGTTTCTTTGTGTCAAAAAAAAATTATGAATGATATACTTTGTTAAATTTATGAATTATATATATATATATATATATATATATATATATATATATATATATATATTTGTTAAATTTGTAATATTTTTTATTTTATATCGGCCTAATGCTCCCTCGGTCTTCTTAACTTGTTCAAATTGATCATTTTACCCTTCCAACTCATCGAATGTCCTATTTATACCATTAATTCCATAAAAGTGGTATTTCTCACCCCCCTCAACTTGTCAATTTACCCCTCCAACTCATAGAATGTCCTATTTACCCTTTTAACTAAATAAAAGTGGTATTTCTCACCTCTTACAATCTGTTATCGAGGCCTTAATTGATACCATTTTTTAAACGTTAAACCTATATTGATGTTATTTTGTACGTGGAACCTAAATTGATACTTCTCAAAAAACCAGAGACTTATTCTAATACCTTATCCCTACATATAATGTCTTTAACTTGCTTATATTAACGTTCTTGTTATTTGTATCTTTTATTCATTCTTTCTCTTTTCAACTTTTTTGGCTAGTTAAATTTTGATTATCTAATTATTGTAATACAATATTATTATAATAAACACATGAAATATCAATATAATTATCAAATGAAAACAAACTAAAAACATTGATATTAAAAAAAAAATCAAACTCATTTGCATAAGTCCTATTAATTTTGCACTATAAAGGGGTAAGAAATACCACTTTTATGGAGTTAAGGGGGTAAATAGGATTATAAGGGGTGAGAAATACCACTTTTATAGAGTTAATGGGATAAAAAAGACATTCGATGAGTTGTGGAGGGGTAAAATGGCCAATTTGGACAAGTTAATAGGGTGAGAAATACCATTTTTATGGAGTTAATGAGGTAAATAGGACATTCGATGAGTTGGAGTGGTAAAATGACCAATTTGGACAAGTTAAGTGGGTTGGAGGACCATTAGACCTTTTATATATTGATTCTTAACGGATATCCATAGGTACCCATAATTTAAATGAGACGAGAATGAAATTCATGAAATATACATGTTAGGGTAATGAATAATTAAACGTGTAAGAGTTTGAGATTGACACTCCGCGAGTATCCTCCCCATTGCTATCCACATTTAATACTATTGCCTTCTTCTCTCACTGTTCACTTCATTACACCCATACCCATTTTGTCTTTCTAGACATTTGTACTTATTGTATTTTGTTTCAGCAATTGGGTTGCTGGATTTCATCTCAAGGTTGGATTTTTATGACAATTTTGCTTCTAGAACTTTTAAACAATATAAAATATAAAGAAAAGATTTGATCTTTAATTGTGATTTTTATATGAAAACATAAGTGAATATTTGATTCTGTACGGAGGAGACTAAGATCCTCTCCTCACACCTTCCGGATATCTCTTCTTCCCTGTAAGGTTGGTTTAAGGACATTTCCTAAACATAAATCTTTAGGCTCACAGAAAGCACCTTAACGATAAGAAAAACTGAATTTCTCGATTCTTTTTCATAATTAAATAAAGTAAAACCTCTATATAGGAATACAATTGGGATCGGGTTATTTGTATAACAATTGGGATGTTATTACTAAATAGAATTTGGTCATAGAGGTTATTGCCAAGTTGGGACCGAGTTTTTTTTATAACAAAATAGAGATTATTTCTATATAGAGTATTCCTATATAGAGGCTTTACTGTACATAGTTAGTTTACACCTCTTTAGACTAGGAGTCTCCAGTCTTGTATAAAGGGTCCAACTCCCTTCACAAATGGTACATTATACTCTTTAGAACTTTTCTCTTTAAGGCCCTATTCTTTTTAACTGAAATTAAATTAAATTAATTGAACTGAATGTTACTGAACTTAACTTAACTGAACTGAACTGAATTTAACTTAACTTAACTTCATTAAAATTAACTGAACCAAATAATTATAATTATAATAAATTGCATATATATAATGATAAATTTTATATACAAATAATTATAATTATAATAAAAAATGATATATTATATATATAAAAAATTATAAATTATATATAAGTAATTATAATTATAATAAATAATGATGAATTATATATAAATAATACTAAATTATAAGTCATAAATTTGAACTATATCAAACTAATAAAATTACCATTTTTAACTAGAGTTTATAAATTAGGGGTTTGAAATATATTGTCTAGGGTTGAGAATGTCTGAATTGGAATTTAGAATTTTTTAAATTAAGGTGTAAAATTATACTTTATTTGTTATATATAGAAAACAATGACATATTCATAATTAATTATAAATTTATAGTTAGATATGATATTCATATAGGAAGCCGACTTAATTGTAATTTTGTACTTTTTTTTTTTTTGAAAGGAAACAATTCTTTAGATTAAATCAGCAGACAAGATATCAATAAGAAAAGGCGGTGGACATGCCCACTCGCCACGAACAGACCTAGAACTAACAGCCTTTGCTAAGCTATGTGCTGCTAGATTCGCTGAACGTTTAATGTAAGAGATAGAACAGTAGTTCAAATCTCGTAAAAGGTCACAACATTCACGTACAACATCCGATAGATAAGATAAATGAAATTCCTGATGTTGAATCGCACGTACTACATTCAAACAGTCGGATTGAACCTCTACATGGCTGAGGTTCTGGTCTTTAACCCATGATAAGGCTTCTTTGATTGCCAAAGCTTCCGCAAGCGATGGCTCGACACTGTCCGCCAAAACTCTCATCTGAGCAGCGAAGCAACGCCCTTGGTGATCCCGTATTAACATTCCGACAGACGAAAACTGATCCGCAATATGGATACCTGCATCGACATTACAGGTGAAGCATCCAGCCATCGGCCGCTGCCATTTCGTTAGCGCTGAGGATGCCGAGTTGATAGGAATTGGTCGTCCATCTGAGCCGTCTGCCATGCTTGATGATCTGAAATTGCAAAGTTAAATATCTCTTCTGGGCTAACGCTTCTGTTATTCCACACCTTTTCATTGCGCGCTTTCCATATTCCCCAACATAACACAGTAATAAGAGCACTTTCCACAGCTGAGTTGCCCAGGTAATTGTTAAACCATTCAGCAAAATCCCGAACCAGGTCCATCCTATGATCACCAAAAAACAATTGCCAGATTCGAACCGCTCTGGGGCATCTAATGAAAATATGAGTTTCATTTTCTCCATAGGCGCCGCATACAGGACATCAATTTGGCAGATTGCTATGATGTTGAGCAAGGTTATTCAAGGATGGTAGACATTTAGACAGAACTCTCCACAAACAATTTTTTTATCTTTGGCGCCACCTGCAATTGCCATAACACTTTCCAGTTAATGGCATTCGAATTGATTAATAGCCCAGATGGTTGTCTGAGACCGTGAAGATAGCCACTTCTTACTGTATATTCCCCTGTATTATTCCCACACCAGAGCCAACTATCATGCTCACTTCTTCGTCGAGCTGGTATCACACGAATTAACTGTGCATCCCGCCTGTTAAAGCTGCTATCAATAATAGTATTATTCTAATCTCCTTACGCGTCCAGTAAATCCTTCACCATTCCAGTTGGTAAAGTTGTATCCTCCACACTTGTCGGAAGAGGGTTCAGCGGGTCTGGAAGCCACGGACTGCTCCAGATAGGCGTATTCTCGCCTGTGCCAATCTTCCGCCTCAATCCACTCATGAAGAAATCTCTTCCTGCCAAGATGCTCCTCCAAATAAAAGAGGGATTATGTCCCAGTGGTGCCTGCAAAAAATCAATGTGAGGAAAGTATCGCGCCTTAAGCGTTCGAGTCACCAGTGAGTTTGGATTTTGGATAATCCTCCAGCTCTGCTTCGCCAATAGAGCCAAGTTAAAAACATGAATATTACGGAAGCCCATTCCTCCACTCGCCTTTGGACAACACATTTTCTCCCATGATTTCCAGTGAATTCCAGTTGCAGTTTGTCCTGAGGATTTCCACCAAAACCTGTTAAGCATTCTATTCACATCCTCACAAAATCCTTTAGGCATAAGAAAGATACTCATTATATACTTTGGGATAGATTGGAGCACCGATTTTATTAGTACTTCCTTTCCAGCCCGAGATAAGAATTTCTCTTTCCAGTTGTTGATTCGATTCCACATTCTATCCTTCAAAAACCCAAATGATTGCATTTTACTTCTCCCAAATACTACCGGAGCCCCAAGATAGCACCCCATATCCTCCACTTCATTCACACCCAGTTTCTGGCTAACCTCAACTCTGAGAGAAGATGTGGTATTAGTACTGAAAAACACGGCTGATTTCTGCAGATTTATACACTGGCCTGAAGCCTTTTCGTATTGCAATAAACACTCTTGGATCACCTCAACTTCCGTCCTCTCAGCCCGAAAGAATAAATAGTTGTCATCAGCAAAAAATAGGTGAGAGATTTTAGGAGCACCTCGGGTAATCTGTGCACCATGAATCAGTCCAGCTTGTTCTTTAGCAGATAACAGGGCGGATAGGCCTTCTGGACAGATAATAAATAGAAAAGGAGAAAGAGGATCACCTTGTCTCAGACCACGTTGGGGAATAATAGGCTCGATTTCCCTCCCTTCATGAGTAATTGTATAAGATACAGTAGAGACCAACAATATGATCCAATTGATCCAGTTTATGTGGAAACCAAGTTTATGTAACATATTCTTCAGAAAACCCCATTCAATTCGGTCATATGCTTTGCTCATATCCAGTTTCAATGCAGCCACCCCATGTTTTCCTTGCCTCAATCCACGCAACTTATGAATAGTTTCATATGCAACAATAATATTGTCTGAAATTAATCTACCCGATAAGAAAGTACTTTGAGATGCTGATATTACAGACGGTAGGACACGCTTGATTCTGTTTGCTAACATTTTGGATAAAATTCAAAGTAATACATTACAAAGAGCTATAGGGCGTAAATGAGAAACAGTTTCAACCTTACTTGTCTTACTTATGAGAACAATAAGCGTGTCATTGAGGTTCGGTGGAAGCCATCCCTGGCTCAGAATGGACAGACATACTTTGCAGACATCAGGCCCTACTATCTCCCAAAAGTGTTGGTAGAAAGCCGGGTTCAGCCCATCAGGTCCTGGGCTCTTGTCTGGATGCATAGAGAAACAGGCCTGCTTAACTTCATCATTAGAAAACGGAATTGATAGCATTTCATTCTGTGCTTGTGAAACCCTTGCTCGGACCGTAGATATCAGACTAGCATCCTCGTTGCCAGTACTTTGGAAAATATCACTGAAATAGTCGGACAGGACTTGTTCCATACCATTTCCCCATGTTCGCCAATTTCCTGTATCATCCTTCAGCCTTGAAAAACCATTTCGTCGTTTTCTATCAGTGGCGTATGAGTGAAAGTACTGTGAATTAGAGTCACCCTCTCTAAGCCACATTAGTTTTGCCCTCTGCTTCCAAAACTCTTCCTGCTTCCTTAGCGTCATCAGATATGCTACAGCCGCCTGTTTATAATGCTCCACCCCAACTGTATCATATCTGCTTTTATACATCACCATCTGAGTCCGATATTCAGCTATCAATTGTTTGAAGTTACTCTCCAATCGTGAACTCCATGTTATTAGTGCTTCAGAGCATGCCTTAATTTTGCTTTCGATGGTTTGTGCGCTGTCCGAATGCCAGGCCTGACGGACAAACTCAGCGCAATTAGCCTCCCTGATCCACACGTTCTCAAAACGAAACCTTTTAATCGTAGGGCACCGTATCCACACCTTAATTTCCATGAGAATTGCTAAATGATCTGAAACTGTTGTAATCAGATTTTTGCTTTTAGAATTAGCAAACAGTTCTGTCCATTTGGAATTAACCAGCGCCCTATCCAACGTCTCCTCAATCCACCTAGTCGTGCCTCTTCCCACTTCCCATGTATATGGGTGCCCCTCCATAGGTATTTGGTTCAATCCACACTCCTCTACCGCTTCTTTAAAGCCTTCTATTACCCAATTCGGTTTCCTTCTTCCTCCACGCTTCTCTTGCTAACACAGAATATCGTTAAAATCGCTGACACATCACCAGGCTAAACCTTCTTGGTCTTTGAGGGATCGCAGCAAATCCCAAGAGGTTCGGCGTCGATGTTGTTCCGGGTATCCATAGAATCCAGTTACTCTACAGATTGATAAGCTCGGGAAAGTAATAAGTGCATTTATGAAATTCTGTGACGAAGATATCACATTGACAAGCAAATTATCTTTCCACAAAAGAGCTAATCCTCCTCCATGCCCCAAACTGTCCACAATAAAATGCCCATTGTATCCCAACTTTTTACTAACAGCCACCACTTTATCTTGTTTGATCATTGTTTCCATGAGGAAAACAACCATAGGCCTATGGACCCTGACCAGGTCCATTAATACATTAACTGTACGTGGGTTGCCTAACCCACGACAGTTCCAGCTAAGGATGCTCATGTGTACAGGCGGGCTTGGCTTCCAGGTCCCGCCCCAAACTCGTTTTTTGAACTATTATTATCATCCACTTCCATCCCTTGTTCCTCTGTTCTAGGACGCTTAGGGTCCTGTATAAATCCCTGCTCTTCATGTACTTTTATTTGTAATTTTGTACTTAATTATAATATTCATGTATTTGACCCAATAGTTTTTCACATAAAAAGCCCATTTCTTTAAGAATCGTCACTGGCCCAAATCTTTACTTGTACGGGCCCACCCAATTATATACGGGTACAATTGAGATGAATTTCCATATCCAGCCCAACTTAGCCCATTTAATTCTGTATGATTAATATATGTTAATGTACATACTAATAAATATATATATATATACTTATTAGGAGCGGTAAATAGCAGTTCACTTATTTATATTTATATATATATATATATATATATATATATATATATATTTATTACCGTCTTCTATTGACAATTTTGGTCTTCTCATAATTTGAACTCAAAAAACCAAAACCTCTCAAATTCTCTCAAGCATTTTTGGATTTTCAAAAACCCGACCTAAAACGACATGACACCAAAATAAGGAAAGGGAAAAGGCTTCATGACGATTCCGGCAAAAAAAATTTCAAAAACATTGTTCGAAAACACGAGTTCTGTCTCCGAAATCGGAGACGGAACTCGACATAAATGGACTAAACGGGCAGGCCACCCGTTTCACCATAGGCAGGAACGGGCAGCTTACGCTGCCCGTCCCATGGGTGGAATGGGCGGGGCACGCTGCCCTTTCCATAGGTGGAACGGGTAGTTCATCCGTTCGACCTATGGAATGGGCAGCATGCGCCACCCGTTCAGGCAAAAATCATGAAAAAAATTAAAAATTTCAGATTTCGATTTTTTTTTAAATGTAGGATCGTAATATTACCTCATGTTCGAAATCATCTACGTCGGGAATACTCAGTTTCATTTTCGTAAAAATTGAATTTTTTGCTCGGGAGAGAAAGGGAGAGAGATGATTTTGAGTTTTGGATGCAAAATAATGAAAAGAGTGGAAAGGTAAAAGAGGGGGCAGTAATAAGTAATTTGAAGGCAGTGAATAGCAAAATCCATATATAATTTACTTTACGTAATATAATTATTACAAATGAATTTTATATGAGTGATATATAATAATAAAGAAAGAACATATTTAGTTTTCACGTATAAAATAATATTGCAATCTTAATCTAATGTTTATCGAACTGTGCAATTTCAAGTTTTATTATTAAAAAATATGACTTCTTTTATGTACAAGTTTAAACTTGATTGATAAAAATATCAAATTGCACATAAAAACACACACATTTCATTGATCAGACTTGAAATTATACTGTTTGATAAACATTAGATTTAAAATTACATTATTTTATATATATAGATTAAATCTGTTTTTTTTAAGGCTAAATTTGTATTTATTCCAAGATATAATTATGGATTTGGACGCACACAGTGAATACATAAACTCGGAAATGATTCTCTATCTTAACTTTGGAGAATCAACATCTCCATCCCCGTATATAAATTGAAGAAAAAATTCCCCAGATACCTACTATGTCGGAGTATCTACAAGAATCGAATTTCTTTTATTTTTTTAAGTATTAATTAAAAATTAAATTTATATAAAAGAAAACATTAAATTAATAAAAGAAAAATATAATAATTCTAACATTTTAATTAAATATAAAATAATTTTTTTTAAAGTGTTTATAAATTTTTTAATCACTTTATAATTATATATTTAATAAGTATACAGGAGGAATCTGTGTACCCAGCTGGGAATTTAGGATTAACAATGGCTAAGACACCTAGAAGATTTTGGCAGTAGCAACCAGCCAAAAGTTCAGATTTGATCCTTCTACTTTATATAATTTTCTTTTATTTTAAAATTTGGAAGCATTTGACTTGTATATTTTAATTGTTTTATTCAAGTGAAAAATGATTACTACATTAACATTATATTGTATTATATATATACAAAAGAGGCATGATCAAATTATTTCTTATAATTGTGTACCCTTTAATATTATATGGAAAACAAATAATAGCATTTTTAGGGGAAAAAAAAAAATTGAAGGATAAGATCTATTTTTATTCCCTAAATTATTGGAGACCATTTTTTATTAGGCAAAAGTATGGAAAAAATGCATGTGATTTGCTCAATTTGTAAACAGAGACATGTGGGTTAAAAGTTTTCAAATAAAGATGGTATGTGGTATGTTTTATTTACAAAACAAAATACTACAATTACACAATTAAGTTCTTATTACAATCAAAGACATTTTTATCTTAAAAAAAATTAATCTTACATATCAGTAAAACACAACTTCCGAAAAAGACAACTTCCTAAATTGGAACAATAAATAATATGGTGAAATATTATGTTTTTTTAACTAATCTACAGTTTATGAACTGAATTGATATTTACGTTCATTTTACACAGTTGCAATTTGATTTTGGGATCCGTGTTTTGTCAATATATAAATGTAATTGAAAAAAAAATTAAAAAATGCTCTTATTATCATCAATTACTTAAAAGTTTAATTTTAAATACTTTGTTTTGTAAAAAAAACATACCACATACTTCTATTTGTAAATTTTTAAATCACGGATCTCTATTTGCAAATAAGGTAAACCACGAGCATTTTTTCGTACTTTGCCCTTTTATTATTATTATTGTACAAAACGATCTGATATTGCTATTATAGGATATTTCGGTTGGATCGTCTTTGATTGGGTCCGACCCGATTAGATGAAAAAACATGACTTTTTCTTCTCTATTAAAGAAAAAGAAACGTTTGTTTTTTCAAGGTTGGTTACTTTAAAACTAAGAATCAAAAAAACATTTGTCTTTTTTACTTAAATTTTACGGGAGGTATTTATATTATGAAACTAATTTTCATAATTCGTCATTCGATTGATGTGATTATGATATTTAATTCATGTTTTATGACCTTGGGCCTGATTAATGGTGGGTTAATCTCTTAAAAATTCATGAGCTTTTTACATGAATATCATAATTGACTACAAAATTACAACTAAATCATATCACCAAACTTAATTCTTAATATATCATTTTTTTCTATATATATGCTTTTACACTTAATTTAAAAAGTTTAAACCTTAATTCATAAATCTCAAACTTTTGACAATATATTATAGACCTCTAATTTATAAACTTTAATCTTTAACTATAATGATTTTATTAGTTTGACATAGTTCAAAATTATAACTTGACATAGTTTTAAATAGCCCGCTGCTTTCTGGCTAATCTGCTCCCGCAGCTTTAGGCTTTCTTTACCTTATTTACCAGTGCAAACAACATAAATAGAAAAGTCATTCCAAAGTGTCTCGCAAATTAAATAGTTTTTCAAAAGCGAATTTTTGTGTAAATTTCCCTTAATTTAATTCATCATAGTAGAATTTGTAGCCCATTTATCTTTTCTCAACATAATTTCATTGATATTTATCTAGAAAAACTTGAATTAAACTTTAGTGTTTACAATGAAGGTAGGTGAAATTAATAATCTCCTCCAGTAATTTTAAAAAGCAAATTTTATCCTTGTTCCAAAAATTTAAATACGGGTAAAATATACACATGGTCACTTAAGTTTATCTATTGTCACAATATGGTAATTAAAATAAGTCAAGAAAGTCCCAAAAGTTTTGTTCCGATTATAATAAAATCACAACGACCATTTTAATATGATTTGGATAGTGGATTACTAAATCCAGCCATGAATTTCCACCCCTTAGCCCCATGAAAAGACCAAACTACCCTTTACCCAAAATTTGAAAAAACACAAAACCTCTCAAATACCCTACACACTCTTTGATCAAATCCGGACTAATTTGTGAACCAAAACATGGAGTGTAACAACAACCGTAAAGGGAAAGCGAAAATAATAAGATTTACCGTTTTTGTTTTTTGATTTAAGCTTAAAAATTGAATCTGTGGGTGATTTTTTAAAAACGCCGGAATCGCAGTCGGGCGTATGAACATCACGCCCGACCTGTGGTTCGGGCGTGAGGCTATCACGCCCGACCTATGGTTCGGGCGTGATGTTCATACGCCCGAGGGGTTTTAATTAATTTAATTAATTTTTTCTAATTTTTAGTTTGTTTAATTTAGTTTAACTAAATTTTTATGTCGTAAATTTTAGTTGTTGTAAATTTTATTTTGTTTAATTTAGTTTAACTAAATCTTTATTTTGTTAAATTTTTATTTTGTTAATTCAGGTATTTACGGGTTAAATTCAATAGCGGACTAATTTTTTTACGGGTTTAATTCAACAGCGGACTAATTTTTTTTACGTAACAGGTATTTACGGATTTAATTCAATAGCGGACTAATTTTTTTACGGGTTTAATTCAACAGCGGACTAATTTTTTTTACGTAACAGGTATTTACGGATTTAATTCAATAGCGGACTAGCTATTTTTTTTGCTCTCCCGACACGCGGGCGTGTGCCTATCACGCCTCACCTTGTGGTCGGGCGTGATAGCCCCACGTCTCACCGTGTGGTCGGGCGTGTAGCGATCACGTCCGGCCACACGGCGAGGCATGGGGCTATCACGCCCGACCACAAGGTGAGGCGTGATAGGCACACGCCCGCGTGTCGGGAGAGCAAAAAAAATAGCTTTTTCCTCCCCAAAACCCATGAAAGGGTATTTTCGTCCTTTCACGGGACTAGGGGTGGGAATTTGGGACTGGGTTTAACAACACCCTTTGAATAAGATGGAATATGGACTAATTTGTAAAATAAAAATAATCCTAAATTAGAATATGAGTTAGATGGCGATGCAAACTGGTCGATGAAGCGATGCAATCGATGAATAAATTAAGTTTTAATTTTTTATGCAGATTAGAAAAGTGGTACGAAGGTGTAAAAGCATACTTTATTTATTATATACGAAAAATAGTGATCAAGTATTTTTTTTTCTAAGAATTTACAATTTAGGTTATTTTGTTGGAAGTGACATTTCAGAAAGGGAAAATTACACAAAAAAGCATATCACAGTTGGTGCAAATTTTATTTTACATTTTATTAAATAGGAAGTTACTCTAAACCGATTGATTTGGATAGGATTGGAAAAGAGTGGAAATTCAGAAAAGTCCAAATAGGAAGTTCATTTTCTCTATGACACTTCTAGAATAAAATTGATAAATCTGATATAATAGAAATAAAATTTACCAATTTGATTAAATTATAAATATTATTAGTATTATGATTGTTTTGTAAAAAGCCCTTTCAGAAATAGCAAGGGGATTTTAGATTCGTACTTTCGTTTTCTTTAAGGGTTTTCTACATAAATTGACTACCAAATTACAATAAAATCATATCACCAAACTTAATTCTCAATATATCATTTTTTTTCAATATATACCAAATAAAATATGCTTTTACACATAAATTAAAAAGTTTAAATCACAAATTCTTAAAATATATTATAAATCCCTAATTGATAAACTTCAACCTTTAAAAATAATATTTTTATTAGTTTGACATAATTATAAATTATTACTTGACATAATTATAAATAATTTTTCAAAAGTGAATTTCTATGTAAATTTCCCTAATGTTTTTTGTATATAAAGAGTAAGGCCGGCCTGAGTTTAGGGTAAAAGCGTGTCCGACTGGGCGAGGGTTGGAGGAGACCTAAAAAAAATAGGTTTATATATATATATATATATATATATATATATATATATATATATATATATGGAGTAAAAACAATTTATACATATATGAATATTATTTAGGTTTTAAAGGGCCTAAATAATTGATATTTTAAATTTCAAACAGGTTCAATTGATTTTTTAAATATAGGTTGAGGGTTAATTTAAAAAATTGTAAAACATCCTTTTGATTTTAGATAAACAAAAGTATTTGGTGAACGTAATAATATGTATCAAACAATTATTAATAAATATTTTTTATGTTATCATTTAAACGCCGTTCTCCCAAGAAATGCTAGCAACAACTTCGGCATTATCTGATTCAATTTCAAGACGATGCACAACGAAGACCCATAAGTTTCAGTCATTTTCTCTCTATTTTCAATGGAATTCCTTTCATTCCTACTCCTATCACCATCATTTAAAGTCGTTCATTGCTCAAACCTTCTATTCTAATCCCACCCATTTCAGACCGAGTCAACAAAGACCCAAGAAAAGGGCTTAGAAATACATCTTACTAACAAATTTCAGTCACTTTCTTTCCATTTTCAATGGATTTCACTTCATTCCAACTCCCATCACCACCTCTTAAACACGTTCCTTACTCAAACCTTCTACTTCAACGCCACTCATTCCAGACCGAGTCAAAACAATATCTCCTCTACATAAATATCAGCTTCAGAAACCAAAGAATTGAAGATTGTTCAGGAAATATCTTGACTAAGAAGTCAAAAAAAGAATCTTTATTTTTTTGGCTCAAGTACCTAATGAAATTTGGAGTATCTTTCACACATCATGTTCATAATTGAGAAAGCAGCTTTTGAAGATTTGTGAAAATTAGGAAATCTGAAATTGAAATAAGCTGAAGAATAGTACAATTCTCATTAATATTCTTAATATAAAGACAAAATATCACCATGTGAAAATTAATATTCCTTACCTTGCAGAATCTTATTTTATTTTTCATTAAACTCATATGGAATCACATTTGTTGACAAACTATATACCTAATTTACAAGTGCCAAATATATTAAATGGGTTCTCTTTGCTTTCTAATTTAGATTTGATACACTTTGCAACTTGCTAATGGTGTTTTTAGGGGTGTAAATGAGTCGGGTCGAGCCGAATCTAGGTAGGCTCGACTCGTTAATATTTCGACCTGAGCTTTGACCGAGTCGAGTTTTGATCGCGCAGAACTTTTATCGAATTTCTAACGAGTTTTAACAAAATTGACCATATGTGCATAAATAATTAGCGTAGGAGATAAAAAGGGTTTTATTACATACTTTATATGAGTTTAAAAAATTATAAGAAAAACAATCACATGTTATGACCAAGATTCAAGAATAGTACATGGTATTCGTGGTTGGAGAATACAAACTCACAAAAAAAATTAAGGGTAAATTACACACATGGCCACTGCACTTTATTCATTTAACATTGTGGTCACTGAACTTCAATTCTTAACAGTATGGTCATTGAACATTATACTTTTTAACACCGGTGGCCACTCAATGTCTCAAAACGACCATTGACGGCCTCAAACGGCCTCAAAATAAAAAAATTCAAAGAGTTAATGATATTCTAAGGAACTTTAATTCTTGAAAATTTTTGTTTTGGGGTCATATATGTGTTTTTTATTTGGAGAGAGAGTGAATTTGTAGAGAGAAAAAGCTTTAAAAAAATGATTTTGGAAAATAAAAAATATGGGTTCATGGTAAATGTCGTTCTGAACAACTTTAATTCTTAAATATATTCATTTTGAGGTCGTTACCTATCATTTTGAGGAATTAGTTAAAGTTCAATGGCCACCGATGTTAAAAAGAATAAAGTTCAGTGGCCATACCGTTAAGAATTGAAGTTCAGTGACCACAATGTTAAAATGAGTAAAGTTCAGTGACCATGGATGTAATTTACCCAAAAAATTAACAATGAAATATATATTAAAATTTATAATATATTTTATTCCTTCTCAAAATTTAATTTTCTAGCTAAAGACTTAACTTTTTTGTGTCATTTTTTTTTTTATGTGTTGTATCTTATGTAAATTATGAATTGTGATGAAAATAAATAATAATTAATGAAAGAAAAATTTAAAACAATGCAATATTATATATCTTCAGTCCAAAGTGAAGAAAAGCTTCAAGGCCATACAAAAAGTTTACGAGTATGAAGACTTCAATAATGACAGTAAGAGTCGAAAATAGATGAAACTTTTGGAAATAATGAAAACGTGAAAGACATCATTACCATTTTGCAAAAAAATCCCCTTGTGATTGAATTCTAGACCTGCCCACGGGCTTGGGTACTCGCCCGGCCCATTCAAGCTCGTGTCAATCCGGTCCGCTCTATTAATATTAATCAGTAAAATTATATATTTATATATTAAATATTTATTTTTAAGTATAAATTTTCTGTTTTATAATTAAAAAATAATGTATGTTTTTTTAAATTGACTTATATGAGTTAGATTTGGTATTTGATTTGTACGTTCGAATCCAACCCAATCCAAATCCACCTAAATTAATAGCGAACTGAATAAAACTACTGAATATTTTTAGATAAAAGTCCGTTACGCCCGATCAACCCGACCCATGGAATATTTTCAGTGAATTCCATGTTGATTGGATCAACTTAAGAAAACTAAAAAGATATACATTTGACCCTACACTTCCCACACACTCACTTTACTAGAGGCCACTCAAGGCAAAGGGCAGCCAAATATTGGTATCATTAAAGCTATATCTTTTACATTTACCGTTATTAATCCTTGGATTCCTAACCTAACATTCATAAGCTTCTTTTCAACAAGCAAAAGTCAATTGCAATAGTGCATCAAAATCATCACCAACACTTAACTAAATTTGTAGGTCCAATGTTGAGTTTTTTCCTTTGTAATAATGTCTTTTTGGAGGAAATTTATTTTAGATTCGGTTGTGAAAGTAAAACTCGGGTCATCCAATCATCCGGTTCAGATGCTACTGGAGTGACTACGGTTCGGTACAATTTGGAGACTTGAAAATCTCTATAATTGTATTTAAATAAAAGTTAATGGTGCAAAGCCAACAGTACAATTCAGATATCCGATCTGGTTCTAGAATCTCCAGCATATTTATTGAATAATATTAGAAATTTGAAAATATCCAGAATTATACCTAATGTAAATCAATAGTACAACTTGATTCGGTCCTAAAAAAAGTAAACTGTTAAATTCAATTATGGATCTTTTTATTCTGATATTTGGGATTCAAGAATTTCCAAGATTCACGCTCAGCTCTAACTATAACGGAAAAGGTTAATGCAGTTATTCTGGCAATGGTATTAGATATCAGGCATTTCTTTGCAATGAACGTGGTGTTTAGATCATCGGGTTCTTTGTGTTTAAAACTAGTATTCAAAACACTAATTTCATGACCCTTTTGGAAGGGTTAAAATTAGTATGAAAGTGCATTTTACAATGACAAATTTTTACCTAATTCTTGAGAAAAAATCACCCAAATTTCATAAAAGAAAACACAGGTTTTAAAAGTAAAAAATCTGTGATTCCATTATCAGATTCAGTAATAAATATTGAAAAAATTGTAGCAACTATCATTAAAACCGGTATTTAGTTCATCAGGTTCTTTGCTTAACGTTTAGAACACCAATTTCGCAATCCTTGTGACATGGTAAAAGTGATATTAGTGTATTAAAAATGGAAATTAAGAGTCAAAATGGTTCTTAAAGTTTGGTATCTAAAATCAATTTAATCCAAATCCAAATTTGATAAATTGATCTGGATATAATTGGTTTTAATACAAAAATATTTATAAAATTTAAACCAATTTAACAAGTTAAAGACTGAAAATGATACCTAAAATTCAAATGGAACTAAATTAATTGTAGCAACAAGTTTAAGAGCTATTTTGACCTTAGTTCATTAAAATGAGATCCAAAGTTCATAAAAAGAAACATATGTATATTCATTTTCAATTGTGGCAACAGTTTCTTTCTACAAACATGATAATTAGAAACAGCCTAAACATAATTACTCCAATTAACACACTCTACAGTTAATCATAAACAATGTCATGAACACCAATAATTAACTCACCTCACCGGACCTTCTTCCGAGACTTGAACGGAGAATTCGACGGCGGCGATGGTGAAAACTCGAACGGCAAGTGCGGTGGTTCAGCCTCACCGGAAAGCATCCCCACAATTTCCTTCATACTTGGCCTCTTAACAGGAGATCTCTGTAAACAAAGTAATGCAATCGTAATACAAAGTAATGCCTGATCTTTATCTAATGAATGTATTGATGAATCAATTAGATCTAAAAGCTTCCCATTGGAAGCTAGTTGTCTTGCCCATGAAATCAAATTAGCCCGTTCAAATTCCGACATCGGAGAGGCTGTTACTTGTAGTGGTCGCCGGCCGGAAACCACCACGAGGAGAAGAACACCGAAGCTGTAAACGTCGCATTTTTCTGATAACAAACCGCCGCCGCCGTACTCAGGGGCAATGTAACAAACAGTTCCTCGCATACTCGGTGTGCTACTTACTCCGCCGCTCTTTGGTATCTCTCCGCTGGCCCAATCTTGGCTGTTTCGCCGGGGGTTCCTTATTTCGCCGCTGAATCCATCTAACCACCAATCGATGCTTCCTCTGCTTGTTTTTGTCTTCTTTTTCTTGCTTTCTTGTGCGATGTCTTCGTCTTTTTGCCACCATGAATCTCCGCCGCCGTTGAGTCCTCTTTTGTTCTTCTTCTTCTTTGAAAGCTCGTCGCAGAACTCTTCTCTCCACCATTCTTTAGGTTTTCGACATTTCTCCTTTTGGATTCGTTCTTCATCTAAAGATGCCCACCATTCTAATTTCTTCCTCTGCTTCTTCTTCGGCTCGGTCGTCAAGCTTTTTGATCTGATTATATTGTTATCAACTGAGTTAGGTGATGCAATCCATTCGTTTTTCGGTCTTTCCTTCTTAATTTCACTTCCAATCCACTCCATTACATAATCTTTAACTCGTCCTGACTCGGAACCTCCTCCTCCATTGTCCTGTTTCCACCACCAATCCCTTCTCGACCCGTTCTTCTTTCCTCCATTAACCAAATCCTTGCCAGTTCCACTATCAACACTAGTTTTATCAAATCCAGCCTCTGAAACACTTCCCTTATCGACTCCCATCTCCGGCGACGCCAAAACAGTCATCTCCGGTGAAGCATCTGAATCTAAAACCCTAACCGCAAAGCTCTCTGGAGATCGATCAACGCCTGCAACAGTAGTACTATCATCGTAACCAGTCGCTACACTCTCCGTCTCCTCCAAGATCGATCCATTATCCTCTCCGACTGCAAAACCTTCCTTCTTTTCCCCTACATTCTCCTCTATCTTCAATCTCGCAAGTCCGAAATCACCAATTTTAGCATTGAAGTACGCATTGAGCAAAATATTACTCGGCTTTATATCTCCGTGAATCACCGGCGGATTACAAAAATGATGTAGATATTCCAATCCTTTCGCAACATCAGTCACTACATCGAATCTTTTCCTCCAATGCATAAGTTCTTCACATTTCCGATCTAGCAAAGCATCTTGAAGGCTCCGATTCTCCATGAGCTCGTACACCAAAATCAGCTTCCGTTTCCGGCGATTCGACGAGAATCCAAGCAGAGAGACAACGTAAGGAGAGTTGAGAGACGAAGCAAGAGAGAGCTCGTTGTGAAACTCCCGCTCTCCTTGTAACGAGCCATTCGGATCCATAACCTTCACTGCCAACACCTGGTTCGATGAAGGAATCACAGCTTTATAAACCGAGCCAAATCCACCATGGCCAAGCCGGTTAGAAGCAGAGAAAGAAGCCGTCGCACTCCGGAGTACCGAATACGAGAACCGACGACATTGCTGCTGCTGCGAACGGTGATTCTTATCATGACTCGGAGATTTAAGGTCCGATGGAGCCGTACGGTTACGAGATAGCTTCCGGTACAAAAAGAACACAATAATAATAAAAGAAAACAGAGTAAAAGACAGAACACCAGCAAGAACAGAAGGAAGTAAATACCGGTGCCGATGGTGACTATAATGCGGCTGGTTAAGCGGAGGAGCCGCCGGAAGTAGATGACGAGATGGCATAACAGTAAATAAAAACGAATTTAAGGAGTTAATCGGAAACCATTAATGGATGTTTCTTCAGCTGTGAACAAACAAAAGAAGAGAAGTTGGTTTTGCTTTTCTAAATATTGGGGATAAGGAAAGTGCTGATATGAAAACGACGTCGTAGATAACTGATAGTACTGGGTACTTGTGGAACCAATTGGTTTGACTTTTAGTGCCACGTGTTGATACGTGGTTTGTTGGTCACCGGAATCTCAGACTTTAGCTGTGATCTAGTAAGTGAATGTTAGTAGGAGCTTTATAGCACACTTTTTTCACTAGTCAATGGTGCTGAGGAGGGAGGGGATATTACACGCGCTTTAAATGCGCGTACGATGGTGTATGAGAGTCATCATGGAGGAAATGTTACA
Organism: Euphorbia lathyris; assembly: GCF_963576675.1. NCBI lineage: Eukaryota > Viridiplantae > Streptophyta > Magnoliopsida > Malpighiales > Euphorbiaceae > Euphorbia > Euphorbia lathyris. The sequence goes on from NC_088911.1 coordinate 6,222,893, forward strand.
CGCGCTTTAAAACGTGCGTAGGATAGAGTGTGAGAGTCACGTGGATCACTGATCCATGTACTGTTTTAAGTTTTAACCACGTTGGTTGGTGGGTCCATTCGTCTAACAAAATCCAATGACATCATACCAATTGGAATTAGTTCTTTTGTATTTTGGATTTATTGTTTTTTGATTTAACCTTAAATAGTTTGGATTTAATAATTATTAATTAATTTAGTCTAAAAAATACATTATAATTTTTTTTTTTTTTGTGATAGTTAACATTTTAGTCGTTTTATCTATTATTTATTTAGATTTTTAATCAAATATGATACGGTTTTCAGAATATCTATAAGGCGATATAAAATGCTATTGTTATTCTGTTATTTTTTGTTTGCTTTTTATACTGAATATAACGGTTAAAATTAAAAAAAAATAGATAAAAGGATCAGAAGGTTAACAGTGACAAATGATATAAATCTTATAATGTGTTTTTCGAGATAGATGATTAAACAGTGTATTAGGTAAAAAGGATATAACCAATAAATTATTTATTCATTAATCTATAATTTTGTTTCAAGAGGAATTTTCCTTGAGACAACGTGCAAAGACGTTTAGGTTAAAGGGAGGTGACTTTAATTTCAAATATTTTCATGTGCGTATGCAAGATCGGATGAACTAAAACATCATTTAGCATTCGAAAGGTGATGATAGCTAGATAATCTCATTAAACATTATTTTCTAATGTCTTTACTTCTAAGTCGTCCAATCATTACTCTTTTGTTCCTGTGTTTGATGGATTATGACTTTTGACGTGAATAACAATTTGATTGCCAGTTTTAATCGCTCAAGTATAAGACTGTTGCGTTTTGAATGTAAGTTGATAAAGCCACTGGTTCGAACCCAAGGTTCTATCATCTGGAATCTGATTGGTACTGATGTCTTTCATGTTTGCATAGGTTGGTTGAATAGAAACAAATTTCCTGGTAATATAAATGATATTGTGGTTGTTCTTATCCCCAAAATATGATAATCCTAACCGACTGAAGGACCTTCGACCTATTCCTTTGTGCAATATTTTGTACTAAATAGTTGCTAAAGTCTTGGTTAATCGTCTCAAAGTCATCTTGTCGAATATTATCTTAGAAAGTCAGTTTACCTTTGTCCCAAATAAATCGATTATTGGTAATGTTTTGCTTACTTTTCAATCATGACATTTTATGAAATGGAATAATAGAGGGCTAAAAGGTAATGTAGCTCTGAAGATTAACATTAGCAAAGCCTATGATCGTGTTTATTGGGGTTTCTTGAAAGATGTTTTAAAAAAATTATGTTTTCATTCTAACCGGGTTTCCTAAATTATGCTTTGTGTGACAACTGTATCTTACTCTGTAGCTATTAATAGTGACTTGATTGGCCTTATTGTTCTTGGTCGAGGTTTGCAATAGGGTGATTCTCTATCTCCCTATCTCATTATCCTGATTCAGATGGCTTTTCTAAACTGTTGTATCATGCTGAGATGGATGATTTGCTTCATGAGCTCCATCTATTTCTCATCTGCTATTGGATGATTACTCCTTTCTTTTCTTCAATGGTGATCTGGATGAAGGTAAGGTGATTTTTGAGATCCTCCATAGATATGAGGAAGCTTCAGGCCAAGCAATCAACTTACAGAAGTCAAGCATTTTCTTTAGCCCTTATGTGCAGAAGAATTTTAAACTTGATATTCGGGCTATTTTACATGTTGACACTCCCCTTGACACTAGCAGATATCTGGGTTTACTGTCCTTGGTAGGTAGAACAAAGACTGTTATCTTTTCTTTTCTGAAAGATAAGTTGCGGAAGCATTTTAGTAGTTGGGGTGTCAAATTTCTTTCTAGTGCCGGAAAGGTTATTCTCTTAACATGTGTAGCTCAAGCTCTCCCTACATATTGTATGAGTGATTTTCATTTGCATCGGTCTTTGTGTGATTAGTTACAATGAATGATGAATTCGTTTTGGTGGGGTTGAAGGGTGATGGTAAGAAAGGCATTCACTCGGCTGACCAGAATCGTTGGAGATAATTCACACACAAGTGGATGACTTGGTTACAAGAATCTTCATTCTTTTAACCTTTCTCTTCTTGAAAAACAAGGTTGGAACTTCATTGATACCCCTAATACTTTATCTAGTCGCATGTTCAAAGCTAAATATTTTTTAAAAGAAAACTTTCTTTCTTCTAAATTACGCACCAATCCTAGTTACGTTTGGAAGAGTATTTGGGGCTCTCGTGATGTTCTTTGTCTAGGGTTGAGATGTCATATTGGAAATGGTAGGAGTGTGCATATTTGGCAGGATCCTTGGCTTCCTGTAGCTAATGGGTTTATTCCTACACCAAGCAATAATAGTATTATCACTAATACAAGTGTTTCAGATCTTTCTATAGATGAAGCTTGTTGTCGGGACCGTGATGGCTAGTTTCGTCTAGTGTAGTGTTCTCTATGACAAAATATGTATGATAAGTGCGTTACGACTATGGATGTGATCTTTCTAAATGCTCTATCTTTACTAGACACCACTACTTAGGGGCAAGTGTACCCCGTCATATCAAGTAATAATCCGGTTAAGACCGGGTATCGAATCCACTGGAATTATAACTGAAAGTATTAAACGACTCGGTTTTATACGTTATTTAAGTGGTGAATACTTTGAGGTTGATATGGGGGCCAACTACAAACTACTCCTAACTATGGGTGAGGCGAATTTATATAACGAAACTCTATGAAATGATGTGGATGCGATAAGGTATAAATATGACAAATAATGACTCCTAATGCATATACGGTTGATGTTTTGCTCTTGCAAAGACGACTATATGTAGTGTAACTGATCCGTGAAGTACTTAGACTACGTGATTCCTAGTCAAGGCGTGTCTAATGCTTGGGACCAGAAATTAAGACCCGAAGTTCCGTGGCTTGTCAATTCCTACGATTTCCGGAGCGTCACTTCCGGTAAGGCAACACCTATATGAATCCCTAAAGATAGCCCGAATGGCGTCGAGAATCGCGTTCTCCTACACAATAATCAATTACGAGTATCAAAACAAGTAACAAACATCAACACATATATAGAAAAGAAAGATAATGAATCATAAATTATAAATATGGAGAATTTAAATATGAATTACAACCAAGCCTAGTACATAGGATGAGTACAAGCTAATTAGCAAGTGTAAAGGGAAGAATCCACCCTCGGAACTAGCTAACCGGACTCAAAGCCTTCTCTTAGGACTTGGATGGTGGAGCTTTCGAGCTTGGTGCACGGAGATGGAGCGAAACTTCGATGGAATGCCGGAATCAACGAACAAGCTCTCAAGGTGAAAGAGTTTGGCTATATAAAGCCTAAAAACAAAATCTAAAACTACAAATGATAAGAATTTAATCTAGATGGTATATGTTATAAGGTGTCTAAGGTATAAGGGTATCTCTTATTTATACACATCAAGCTAGGGGTAAAATTGTAATTCCACAAGGTGCAAGCATGGAGGATCATGATTTTGTGCAGAATTCCCATAATACGCCTCGCGTAGGGTGTGGAACGCCCCGCGTGTTTGCCCATTCCATCAGAAATCTCCTGCATGTGGACCAAATCCAGATTTTGTTGTCTCAACCACGCCCCGCGTAGACTGGGATGCGCCTTGCGTGGTTGAGTCTCTGACTTTTTATTGCTTGAATTGGTCCTTTTACGCCGTGTGTAGCTGAAGCACGCCTCGCGTAAATGAGTCTCTGATTCTTTTAGGTTGAAGAATTCCCTCACACGCCCCGCGTGTAAGGTGGTACGCCCCGCGTATGGATAATTGACTCAGGGAGACCATGCAGTCTGACTTTCAAGATTAGGCTAATCATTTCTGACATATGTCATACGCCTCGCTTAGGGTGGTATACGCCTCGCGTATGCTGAGTAGATCCCACGTGGTGTCTGTGGATAGGGCAATTATTTCTGACTTGGTGTTTCACGCCCCGCGTAAAGAATGAGACGCCCCGCGTATTGTGGTGGATTTTCACTCCTTGTTCGTACCTGAAATACAATTCTCGAGAGCCGAGTTAGCTTGATGTTTTTATTTCCTAAATTAATCAAAAACAAGGAAAATTAACCGAAAGTGCGGAATATATTTTTATTTCGTTATCTTATTAAAACACTCTATTTTTGCAATTAAACTTATTCATTTCTTCTAAAATTAATCTGTAAATCACGCTAAAAGATAGGGGTAAAATACCCCTATCAGACCGTGATAAGAGGGTTGGGAGATTTAATATGGCAGAGCCTTACTTAAGTAGATACTCCAATTATGCTAGTGTGACCGCATAAAAGAAGTTGGTCCACGTGGAGAACTGCCATTGGGACAACACGTACATTCAACAAGAAGACGACACTTCAAAACCATCGGTAATCATACTAATCTATATAAAGAGAACTAAAATAAATTTTCAAGATATGTTCAAAATCTTTGCCTTTTCTTCTTCTCTATTTCTCTAAGAGTGAAACTAACTTAAGCATTAGAGAGTGCTTCCGTCGAGTAGCCGATACCTCTCATATTTTATAGAAATTTACTCTAACGATGAAGGATGTCTATATCCTTGTTATATATAAAAAATTACATAAGTTATCATATATATGATTATTTGTAACTAGTGGTAATAAGAATTGGATTTCGTAGGTTTTTTAGTTATCAAAATTGGAAAGCCCATGAACTTTATCTTAAGTTCCTAATCAATTTTTTTTTTATGTTGAGTCATTAACCATTGATTTTGTAAGAAATTCATGTTGTGCGGAATTAATGAAAGATAAATAATAAAGCAATCGAAAAACACAGATTTACGTGGTTCACCAATGTTGTGTTGGCTAGTCCACGGGCAGAAGGAGAATAGTATTATTAGGAGGCGAAAAACAGATTACAATGATTAGGTTTACATAATGGGGTATTTATAATACCCAATCTAACCTAATCCCACTAGGAAACCCATGATCATAATCCCACTAGGAACCCATGATCCCAATCCCACTAGGAACCCATGATCCCAATCCAACTAGGAATCCGAAACCCAATACTACTCCGAATAGGAAACCCATGATTCAAGGCATTACGACAAATCTCCACCTTGCTTTGAATCCTCCTGAAAACATAACAAATGCACTCATGACAGTGCTAGATGAACAGACTTCTCCCTCTACCTCAAAGTTGCCCCCACAGGGCAACTAATAATCTCTGACGTTTAGCAAGTCCAAACAGTGTTGAAACTTGCTATGTGGAACAGGCTTGGTAAACATGTCAGCCGGATTGTCAGCAGTGCCTACCTTCTTCACCTTGACCCTCTTCTCACTTCTCAGAAAATGATACCTCACATCTATATGCTTGGTCCTCTCATGATGAACCTGATCCTTGGCTAAACAGATTGCACTCAACATGTCACAATACACTGTAGCCTGATCATGATGTAGACCAAGATCACTAACCAGTCTTTTAAGCCAAATCCCCTCCTTAGCAGCTTCAGTCAGTGCCATATACTCTGCTTCCGTAGTAGACAAAGTCACTGTAGGCTGCAAAGTAGCTTTCCAACTGACAACTGAACCGCCAAGAATGAAAACATAACCAGTCATAGATCTTCTACTGTCAACATCTCCAGCATAATCAGAGTCTGAAAAACCTGTCACCAAACACTCTGTATCACCTCCATAAATGAGACCAACGTTAGATGTACCTTTTAGGTACCGAAAGATCCTCTTCACAGCTTGCTAATGCTCCTTGCCAAGTTCACCCATAAACCTGCTAACAACACTAACAGACTGTGCAAGATTAGGTCTAGTGCAGACCATTGCATACATCAAGCTTCCTACTGCACTAGCATAGGGAACTCGAGACATGTACTCCTTCTCTTCAGCGGACTTAGGTGCAAAAGCAATAGACAGATGTGCACTTGCAGCACTAGGAGTATCTATGGGCTTTGCGGTAGACATGCCAAATCTTGACAAGATCTTCTGAATATAGCCCTTCTGTGACAGAAAAAGTTTCCTTTTGCTTCTGTCCCTGTAAATTTCTATTCCCAGAATTTTCCGAGCTGCACCCAGATCCTTCATCTCGAACTCTGCGCTGAGAAGACCCTTCAACTTTTGAATGTCGTGCTTCTTCCTTGCAGCTATCAACATGTCATCTACATATAACACCAGATAGATAAAAGACTCAGCTTCTAGTTTATTGTAATAGACACAACAATCATATAGGCTCCTGGTGTAGCCTAGCTGCATCATGTAGCTGTCAAACCTATTATACCACTGTCTGGGAGACTGCTTAAGTCCATACAAGGACTTCTTCAACTTGCAAACATAATTCTCCTTCCCAGGAATCTGGAAACCATCTGGTTGGGTGATTGGGGTCAAAAACCCCTATCTTTGGGTACGGTTTTAGCACAGGTTTTAGCATTATTTAGTTAATAAGCGAGCATTTCTGGCATTTAAATGCTTTTGTGTGAGTTAGTTAGGAATTGGAAACGTTTTATTTATTTTTCGTTGTTTAGGCTCGTTTTATGACCAATTTAGGCAATTACGGCCAAAATATCATGCACAGTATAATTTCGTTATCTTTTGAAGCTAATTGGTCCGCCAAAAGTCGCACCAAACGAAGCGTTTGCTCAAAATAAGCGATTGGCGGATCAATTTAGCCCTTGGACTAATGTTGTTTGGAGTTTATGTGCGTGTGCAGGTTAAAACATGATCAATTTCAGGCAAAAATCGTGTCTCGAGGACCCCCGGCAGTCGCTCGGCGAATTGAGCATCGGCGCGCAGCCCGGGCGCTGCTCGACGAGCAGCCTAGGCACTGCCCAGGCACCGCCCAGGCACTACCCAGGCACCGCCCAGGCACTGCCCAGGCACTGTGCCTGCTCACCGAGCAGGCCACCAGAGGCCTGCTCGCCGAGCAGGGCGCTGCTCGTCGCGAGTAGCGCCTGCTCGCCGAGCAGCTCGCCCTGCTCGGCGAGCAGACCTGCGGGAATTGGTCAAAAAGACCAATTCCACCCCCACGAAGCCACGATGGACCCCACGACTTCCTACATCAATAAGGACACGAAAATAGGTCAAAAAGAGGGCCGAGCCACATCTATAAATAGAGTTTTTCCAATGTAAATTAATATCTTTTATCTTTGTAATTTTCTTAGTTTTTCCTCTTGAGAAATCCTCTCCACCTCCTCCATATCCTTCAAACCTCCATTGAAGACACCTCCGAAGCTCCGTTCACCGAGGATTGCTCAAGCTCCATCCTTAAGTCCTAGAAAGACGCCTGCATTGGTAGACAGGTTCCCTGAAAGGGATTTTTCTTCTTTTACATTCTGTCTAGCCTCTGATACATGTTATGAATTCTAGGCTTATTGTAACTTCGTGACAATATTTTCCATCTTTGATATATATTATAGTTCTTGTTCATTCAATTGTTTTAATGCTTTAATCTTTGTCTTACGCTTTGTCTGATTGGTTTAACTCATTCGATAATCCCAAAATCAAGTTGGCACATATTGCGAGCTGAATCTGACCTAGTCAGTGCCTATAGGATTGACAACCCTATAGAAGATTAAGCCCAAATTGCTGAGCCTTAGAGCTAGTTTCGGCCTTACAAGGGAATCACGAACTAGGAACTTTAGCAGGATAGGTCGGGTTAATCGCCTCGGACACAAGTGACTTAGGTTTTAATTCAATTGCTTAAACATTCTATTTTCATTATCATCGTATCCCTTCATGTTCCTTCGGATAATTGCATTGGTAAAAGATCACTTAGGAGTAGTTTAACTTAATTAGGGGTAGAGTAACTTAATTAGGCGTAGAATAACTTAGTTAGAATCAAATAACTTAGCTAGGAATAGTATAAATCAACCTAGGAGTAGATTAATTTAGCAAAACCAACTCAAAACCCCCTAAGCCTAGATAACACCTGAAACCAAGTAACTCGATACTTTCAGAAATAAATCCTGTGGACGATAACCTGGACTTAACCAGAAATTTATTACTTGATAACGACGGGGTACACTTATCCCTTAGTGAGTTCTCATCTCTAACTTAGGTGAGGGCGCATCAAGTTTTTGGCGCCGTTGCCGGGGATTTATTTCTTCTGCAATATCGAACCAAATGTCGATTTGTTAGTTTAGGCATTCCTTGTTATTATCCTTTGTTTATAATCGTTTATACTTGTTTATATATAATCCTTTATACTTTTCTTTTTGTGAATATTTGTTTTTAATTTTTATTGTTATTTCTAATGATTCTTCTTTTTTGAGAAAATGGCTAGAAACAATGGAAATAAGGAATCTATTACGCATTTGCTTAGCTTTCTATCTACTCACGAAGATCAAACTGACGATTTGTATGCCTCAATTAAAAATTTATGCATACAAAAAGGGATCCTAGTTGATTCAACCGTGGAGGAATCAATTAAAGAACCCAATTTGGTAGGTCAGGTTGATAAGGTAATATCTTTTCCCATTAACAATGAAGAACTGATCCCTAATTATGAGAAACCAAAAGTTTCAATATTAATTGAGGAATCAGTTGAAATTGAGCCTCTAGAGAAGAATCCAAAAATAGAAGAGTTCAGTTTTGCTCCAAGTCCAGAAATTTTCATTCTCTCTGATCTACCTAGAGAATCAAAAAGGGAGCAAACTAAACTTTTTCATAATTTATTTAAATTTGATCATTTGTTTTCAATAAAAATCTTTGAAACTGATAATCCGTTTTGCAGGTACGGATTATTTATTCAGGAATTTGAATTCCTAACGCGAATGTCAGCATACACCTAGGCGGGAATTCTATGTCGAGCTCACCGACTATAACGTAACGCTTCTTGGGAGGCAACCCAAATTTTAATAAAACTTTTCAGGTTTATTTTATTTAGATTATACATTGATCTTTTAGTTTAGTCTTTTTAGTTTTCTTTTACGTTTTTTTTAAAGTGTTCGTTTAAAAAAATAATAATAATAATAATAAAATAAATAAAATAAATAAATATTTTTTTAGTTGTTTAGTTTTCTTTTATTTTATTTTATTTTATTTTTATTTTTTATTTTTAAGTTTTCAGGTTTAAAATAATATATATATATATATATATATATATATATATATATATATATATATATTTTTTGGCCCCAGGAGGCCCAGCTCGCCGAGCTGGGCACTCCAGCTCGGGCGAGCTGGGCACTGCCGCCCAGCTCGGCGAGCAGGGCCCAGCTCGCCGCAAGCTGGGCGCTGGCGCCCAGCCCGCCGCTGGGCACTGCCGCCCAGCCCGCTGCTCGGCCGCGATAAGCAAACTGTTCGGGATTTTTTTTTAAATCCCGAACGGAGCTGAAAAATAATAATAATAAATAAAAAAACAAAATTGGCACCGCAAATCATCAAATTTTTGGCGATTGCGATAAAATCCGTAAGTTTTCTTCTCCACCCTAACTTTTTGCACTTGTACTTTATGGTTTGTGATGCAATGTTGGAACTTATTGCATATTTTTAGTGTGAGGAGGAGGGGTAGACAAACTTACAAAAAATTGTATAATTTTTTAATTTTTGTTGCGTCGTGTCTAGTTTAGTTTAGCGTTTTCGGGTTTTATTTATGTTCTCGCATGTTTAGGATCTAAAACCGTGAACCTCCTTCGAATCTAAACTTCGTTATTTATCCTTGAGGGCTGAGAACCGAATCTAAGATTGCATGACAACTAGTTTAGGTGTAGGACACAATCCTTGTATCTGTAAAAGCATGAGCTAAAGTTTGCATTTAGACCCTACTTTTGAAGAAATGATAAAATCATTACTTAGGTAGATAACTTAAGAATTGAAGGCATGTGATGTTAAACTTGAGTTTGGGGAGAACTAGTAAACACAAAATTGAAACCCAAAGAATTGTGAGTTGAATTTGAGCCCAAGAGCGAACATCAAAAAGCTCTTTTTCTTGACATTTTTGTGTGAATGCTTTGACTTGTGGAAAGATTACAGATTTTGCACCTAATACTGTGTTGAACCTACATGCAATGATTTGAGATGATAAACGATGAATCAGTCTCATTAGAATTAACCCTTTTCTTTACCTTATTTTCTCTTTTTCATCCACTCTAGGAAGCCCCTTTGAGCCTATATTTTTGTAGTTTATAGATTTTTCTTTCATTCTAATCCAATTTTTGCAAACCATCACTTGGTTTGCTACTTAACCCAAAGTTTTTGCAAAGCTCACATCGAGCCTTTGTCAATTCTAGCGCTTTGTCTTTGTTTATGGCATCATAGTAGCAAGCCAAAAGGCTAAGAAGTGAATGAGCATCATTATCCCAAAAAGAAAAAGAAAAAAAAAAGAGAAAAGGGAAAAAGAGAAAAACAGAAAAAGAAAAGGAAAGAAAAGAGACGAACAAAAAGGGGAGAACTTCATTCCCCAGTTCTTAAAATCAAAAACGTCTCAAGAAAACATCCCAAAAAGAGAATAGTGAATAAATAAAAAGCTCAGTCACTTCATACTCGCTAAAGCCATTTTAACTTTGTTTTTCTAGCGCTAGAACTATTAACCCTTGTTGTACCTTTAACCCTCTAACCACATTACAACCCCAATTAGAGACTGTTTTTGATATCATCGGAGTCATATAGCATAGTAGAGGAACTCGAATGAACGTGCAAAATCAACGTAATCCTAAGCAAGAACATAAGCCGAGAGTAAACACTTTAGCCACCAAAATTGTGTGAATTGAGTGAACTACCTATGGTGAGGTGTTTTACTTAGCGATCCCCTCAAGCTCGTTTAATTCAACATGTGTCCTTTTGCTTAAAACTATGACCTATGATAATTGAAATGCGGCTTTTGAATATCGTGTCTCTACTTTGTATTTCCGAATGCATGTAATTACAGATGCTCGAAATTATGTCAAGCACCTAGTCAAACCGGGAGGTTTTCTAGCTTGCTTGTGATTGCGGGTTTAGTTTTTTAGTTTACTTGGGGACAAGTAAAGTTTTAAGTGCGAGGAGGTTTGATAGGGGTCAAAACCCCCTATCTTTGGGTAAGGTTTTAGGACAGGTTTTAGCATTATTTAGTTAATAAGCGAGCATTTCTCGCATTTAAATGCTTTTGTGTGAGTTAGTTAGGAATTGGAAACGTTTTATTTATTTTTCGTTGTTTAGGCTCGTTTTATGACCAATTTAGGCAATTACGGCCAAAATAGCATGCATAGTATAATTCCGTTATCTTTTGAAGCTAATTGGTCCGCCAAAAGTCGCACCAAACGAAGCGTTTGCTCAAAATAAGCGATTGGCGGGTCAATTTAGCCCTTGGACTAATGTTGTTTGGAGTTTATGTGCGTGTGCAGGTTAAAACATGATCAATTTCAGGCAAAAATCGTGTCTCGAGGACCCCCGGCAGTCGCTCGGCGAATTGAGCATCGGCGGGCAGCCCGGGCGCTGCTCGACGAGCAGCCTAGGCACTGCCCAGGCACCGCCCAGGCACTGCCCAGGCACTGTGCCTACTCGCCGAGCAGGCTGTGCCTGCTCGCCGAGCAGGCCACCAGAGGCCTGCTCGGGAGAGCAGGATGCCTGCTCGCCGAGCAGGGCGCTACTCGTCGCGAGTAGCGCCTGCTCGGCGAGCAGACCTGCGGGAATTGGTCAAAAAGACCAATTCCGCCCCCACGAAGCCACGATGGACCCCACAACTTCCTACATCAATAAGGACATGAAAATAGGTCAAAAAGAGGGCCGAGCCACATCTATAAATAGAGTTTTTCCAATGTAAATTAATATCTTTTATCTTTGTAATTTTCTTAGTTTTTCCTCTTGAGAAATCCTCTCCACCTCCTCCATATCCTTCAAACCTCCATTGAAGACACCTCCGAAGCTCCGTTCACCGAGGATTGCTCAAGCTCCATCCTTAAGTCCTAGAAAGACGCCTGCATTGGTAGACAGGTTCCCTGAAAGGGATTTTTTTTCTTTTACATTCTGTCTAGCCTCTGATACATGTTATGAATTCTAGGCTTATTGTAACTTCGTGACAATATTTTCCATCTTTGATATATATTATAGTTCTTGTTCATTCAATTGTTTTAATGCTTTAATCTTTGTCTTACGCTTTGTCTGATTGGTTTAACTCATTCGATAATCCCAAAATCAAGTTGGCACATATTGCGAGCTGAATCTGACCTAGTCAGTGCCTATAGGATTGACAACCCTATAGAAGATTAAGCCCAAATTGCTGAGCCTTAGAGCTAGTTTCGGCCTTACAAGGGAATCACGAACTAGGAACTTTAGCAGGATAGGTCGGGTTAATCGCCTCGGACACAAGTGACTTAGGTTTTAATTCAATTGCTTAAACATTCTATTTTCATTATCATCGTATCCCTTCATGTTCCTTTGGATAATTGCATTGGTAAAAGATCACTTAGGAGTAGTTTAACTTAATTAGGGGTAGAGTAACTTAATTAGGCGTAGAATAACTTAGTTAGAATCAAATAACTTAGCTAGGAATAGTATAAATCAACCTAGGAGTAGATTAATTTAGCAAAACCAACTCAAAACCCCCTAAGCCTAGATAACACCTGAAACCAAGTAACTCGATACTTGCAGAAATAAATCCTGTGGACGATAACCTGGACTTAACCAGAAATTTATTACTTGATAACGACGGGGTACACTTATCCCTTAGTGAGTTCTCATCTCTAACTTAGGTGAGGGTGCATCATTGGGTCATGTAGATCTCTTCCTCCAAATCTCCATGCAGAAAGGCTGTCTTTACATCAAGTTGCTCAAGCTCCAAATCCTGATGTGTAACTATAGCTAGCAACACTCTAATAGAGGTGTGTCTGACTACTGGTGAGAATATCTCATTATAATCCACTCCCTCTCTTTGATTGAAACCTCTAGCAACAACTCTAGCCTTATACTTGACTCCCTCTGTAGGTGATATCCCTTCCTTCATCTTGAGAACCCACTTGCAAGTAATAATCTTTCTCCCTGGAGGTGGTATGACTAAATCCCATGTTTGATTCTTATGAAGGGATTCCATCTCATCTCCCATAGCAGCAAGCCATTTCTCAGAATTGGTGCCTGAAACAACTTCTTGGTAAGTTGATGGTTCACGAGTGTCCACCTCTTCAGCAACCTGTAGTGCATAGCCCACCATGTCCTCATACCTCTTAGGTGGCCTAACTCCAACCCTCCTTGGTCGATCTTGAGCTAAGCTACGATGTGTAGCTTCAGATGGTTGAGAAACTGATGGTGTAGACTCTGGTAGCTCTATTTCTGCTTCTAACTCTTGTTCCTTCAAGCCACTCTCACTCTGTATGACTGAAACTCCACCTGTTTATCAATGCTATCAGTTTCTGTTGCAGTTGTAAGCTTGACAATGGGTCTAAGCACAGATTTTTCGTCAAATACTACATTTCTGCTCAAAATGACCCTTTTCTCTGATGGAGACCAAATCCTGAAGCCTTTAACTCCATCTCCATAGCCTACGAACACTCCCTTCTTGGCTCTTGGCTCTAGCTTACCCTCATTAACATGATAGTAAACTGTGCACCCAAAAGCTTTCAAATTTGAGTAATCAGCAACCTTTCCTGACCACATTTCTGTAGGCGTCTTGAGTTGTATGTCGGTGTGTGGTCCGCAGTTAATCAGATAACATATTGTGTTCACTGCTTCAGCCCAGAATCTTTTTTCTAACCCAGCGTTAGAGAGCATGCACCTTACCCTCTCTAGTAATGTCTGGTACATTCGTTCAGCTACACCATTCTGTTGTGGTGTATTCCTAACTGTGTGATGCCGAGCAATCCCTTCATCCTTACAGAACTGATCAAACTCAGACGAGCAGAATTCCAGACCATTATCAGTTCGCAGCCTTTTATCTTCTTTCCTGTTTGGGTTTCCACCAATGCTTTCCACTGTTTGAAATTCTTGAAAGCTTCACTTTTATGCTTCATCATGATGACCCAAGTCATCCTTGAATAATCATCAATCAGAGACATAAAATATCTGTGACCTCCCAAAGACTCAACTCGAGATGGACCCCAACAATCAGAGTGGATGTAATCAAGTGTGTCTTTTGTTATGTGAATAGCTTTGGGAAACTTGTTGCGATGTAGTTTCCCAAAGACACAGTGTTCACAAAGCTCCAGACTCTTGACCTTATGACCATCAAGAAGATCATCATTTGATAGAATCTGCATCCCTCTTTCTCCCATATGACCAAGTCTCATATGCCATATCTTTGTCATATCATCCTGGTCAATCTCTGACGATGCAGCATTAGCTGAACCTGTAACAGTGGAACCTTGCAAGAAATACAAAGTACCATGCTTCACACCTTTCAGAATCACATCAGAACCTTTATAGACATATAGAACTCCATCTTTTCCTGACCAGCTGAGACCCCTGCTGTCTAACAGACTCAGAGATATCAGATTCTTCGTCATCAATGGAACATGCCTGACTTCATTCAACATGCAGAACTTACCATCATGTGTCCTCAACTTGATCGAGCCTATTCCAACTGCTTTGCAGACATGACTATTAGCCATTGAAATGCTACCTCCATCTACCTGCTTATAAGTTGAAAACCACTCTCTCCTTGGACAAATATGGTAAGATGCTCCAGAATCAAGAACCCACACATCAGAGTGATGAGTGTGTCCATCAGCAACTAGAGCAATATCATTTTCAGAGCTGCTGTCGCCATCTACTACAGCAGCAGAACCTGGTTGATTTTCTGATTTCTTCTTCTTCTTTGGACAATCAGTTTTCCAATGTCCTTTCTCCTTACAGCAGTTACAGGTGTCGTCTGGCTTGGGACCCTTTGAGAATGGCTTCTTAGACTTCTTCTTTCCACTGTTTCCCTTTCCCTTACTGCCGCTGGCAACCAGTCTAGAGGCCTGATTATCTGCACCTGTATTGCTCGCCTTATGGCGCAACTCTCTGCTATGAAGAGATGACCTAACTTCTTCCAGAGTCACAGAATCTTTACCAACAATAAATGATTGAACAAAATTCTCATATGAAAGCGGTAAAGACACCAACAGAATCAAAGCAGCATCTTCATCTTAATTTTCACATCAATATTACGTAATTCTAATAATAATGTGTTCAATTGATCTAAATGATCCCTGAGTTGCGTACCTTCCTGCATTCACAGGCCAAACAAACGTTGTTTCAGAAGAAGTTTGTTCGTTAGAGATTTCGTCATGTATAAGCTCTCTAACTTCATCCACAGACCGGCAACAGTCTCTTCGTCTGAGACCTCAGTGATGACGTCATCTGCGAGGCACAACATAATTGTTGAATGTGCCTTTTCTTCTAGAATCGTCATCTCAGCAGTGACTTCTCCCGTTGCCTTCTTCAACGGCGTCCACAGACCTTGTTGTTTTAACAAAGCCCGCATCTTGATCTGCCATAGACTGAAACTATTTCTCCCAATAAACTTTTCGATTTTCACGTTCATCGCAGACATCTTTCTCTCCAGAAAACAAAACCCCGATCAACCGAAAGCTCTGATACCTGTTTGTTGTGCGGAATTAATGAAAGATAAATAATAAAGCAATCGAAAAACACAGATTTACGTGGTTCACCAATGTTGTGTTGGCTAGTCCACGGGCAGAAGGAGAATAGTATTATTAGGAGGCAAAAAACAAATTACAATGATTAGGTTTACATAATGGGGTATTTATAATACCCAATCTAACATAATCCCACTAGAAACCCATGATCCTAATCCCACTAGGAATCCATGATCCCAATCCCATTAGGAATCCGAAACCCAATACTACTCCGAATAGGAAACCCATGATTCAAGGCATTACGACAATTCAAGCATTATTTAACTTTTTTCATCGAGTTTGGACGACACGAGCCTTTGAGGGACTGGTCTGTTGATGTGGACATTTTTACTTATATGAGGACAAATAAAAAATAACTTTATTGACTTAGGGAGAGAGAAAAAAAAAAGTAAAATTTACATAAATCAATTTCCAGTAGGTTCTTTGAAGTTGGAAATTGAGTTTGAAAGAACCTCCTATAAATGGATTTTGGTGTTAGTGATACATATTAAAGACGATCGTGATGATTTTAATCAATAAAGAGTTTCTTCTCTAGCTACACTAGAAGGAGTTAATCCTAAGATATAGGTATGAAAACCTTACTCCCAAAGAGAAATTTGTTTGATTGATAAAAGTTGAGGTTCATCCTTACAATCATGGGTTTTAAATATTTCACCTAAAGAAAGATAATGGACATGATTACCCTTATTAGGGTTACAATACAAGAAGAACAGAAAGGGTAAAATAGGCATCTTAAATGTGGACAAATAGTACTGAATGGCACAGGCAGTAATTAGGACAAGACTATCATCTTTGTCGGCTGGTTTCCTTCGTGATGAAATAACATTTAACCCTTGTTGGGGAAGTTCGGTATGCTTATAGGGTACGCCTTCAATGTGCTCCTCTAGGACACGTCTTCAGGGATACGCCTTACGGTACACATGTTGCTTGTAGCTTCAACTACAGGAGAGCATCCGCCAGCTTGTGCTTGACTAGCGGGTCCCGACAGGATGTCCGCATCAGTTAGGAGAGAAGATGGATTTGGCAATTCTAATGCCACTCAAACTCGATGAAAAATTTAAACAATGACCGAATTCATAACAAAATTAATAATCAATGTCTCAATATGGAAAAATAATTGATAAGGACTTACTTCTTAAAACAGATAAAGTTCAGAGGTTTAATTATGCGTTTTGCGAATTGAAAACTAAAATCAAATAAGTAACCTATAGATTAGAGGAACTTTCAAAATAGCTTATAAAAAAAATACAATATACAAGCACATGTTATTCTACTTATAAAAAGAAATACATTAATGAGTAATTAATTTAGTTTCATAATATGTCTTCTTTGATGGAGGAGTTTAACCTATATTAGAATCTATATTATGTTGTTAATTTATCAACGCAAAGACCATTTCCATTTCCATTTCCAATATAAATACTTGAAATTCCATTTCCATTCATTCCATTGGCGGGTAACTTACTCTCATGGTTATTGAACTTTACTCATTTTTACGATGTGACCACTAAACTTCAAAATATCACATAAAAGTCACTCATAATATTATAGCTACTAAGCGTAAATTAACGTCTCAAAATAACCGTTGATGACCTCAAAAAATAGAAATGTCTAAGAGTTAGAGTTGTTTAGAACGACATTTATCATAGAACCACATTTTTTCTCAAAAATAATTATTTTTTAAGCGCTCTCTCTAAACATTCATTTTTTTTTTCTTCTAAACAAGCAACAAAAATTACCTTAAAATCAAGAAGTTGAAAAATTAAAGTTCGTTAAAATACCACCAGTTCTTAGAATTTTCACTTTTTAGGTCATCAATGGTCATTTTGAGGCGTTAATTGAAGTTTAGTGGCCATAATGTTAGAAAATGGAAAGTTGAGTGGCTTTTATATTTCGTTTTGAAGTTTAGTAGTCATACCGTGAAACTTAGTAAAGTTCAGAACCATGAGCTCTTTCAAATCTTTTTTCATCAAACACCACTACTAGAAATTTGACTAGTTAAAACCTCTAAAATTGCTCAAAGCTCTAATTTTACCTTAAAAAGCTCTTTACCAAACATGGTTAATATCTGTTTGTGTAAAATGATAAATGAGGATATGATAAAGCCTTTATTTATGGTTAAATGACAGTAATTAGTGGTAAAAATGTCATTCAAAAGAGATAGAACAATAAGCTAATTGAAAATTTCCTAAAAACCAGTTTTTTCAAAATTATTTTTTTGGACCTAATAAACTCTTTCATACATATTTTCACCAAACATCATTATTAAAGTTTGATTAGTCAAACCCTTTAAAGTAGCTCAAAACTTTAATTTTATCCAAAAACCTTACCATTAGTGCAGTTCTTGCAAGCAATTTGGTTGTTACTTTTTACAAATTAGTTGTAGACAGCCACTATAGAAATTGTTAATAAATTTAGCGGTGTTTGATTGCTCATTTTCATACTTTTGTTTACATTTTCACTTCAAAATGAAGAGTTTTAGGTGTTTAGTTAGTGACATCATGTTTGTCTTTTACACTTGAAAAATATCATTTTACAAAAGCAGAGAATCATTGCTTTTTGGAAAAACAGTTTTTTCCAATATCAAACAGCAAACTGTAACAACAAACAGTAAGTAAAACAAACAGACCCTTAGTGTGTGTGACTAAGTTTGGTTACAAATTTTAGCTTTCACCAATTTCATATATAAAGCAAAAAGGGAGCGGAATCTGGGAGGCGCTAGACACGCTGCATCTAGCGCGTGTAGTACACGCGTCAAATAAGTCATGTCTGGCACCTCATAAAGTTGCTTTCCAAAAGTTTTTTTTTTTATGTCAGATTACAAATCCAATCATTATTTTTTTTATCTTTAAATTTTTTGAAGTAACAAAGGCTCTCTTAGGGATGGCAATGGGTAGGGTACCCGTGGGTAGTGTCAATCTCAAACTCTTACCCGTTTATTTTTTAATTACTTGTACCTATTCCATTACCCTAACAAGTATACTCTTTGCATCTCATATCTGTCCCATTTAATTCATAGGTACCCGTGGGTATTCTTATCCATTAAGAATCAAACATAAACAAAAAATATTAAAAATTTAACAAAGTATAAAAAATCATCCATCTAAAAATTGAACAACTTGAACCTTAATCAATAAGAATAAAGTAGCTAAGTGGTATCATTCAACGGTTGAAGAATAAAAGGTTGAGGTTTGAATCCCACATCTTACATCTAAAAATCAATAATATTTTTTAATATATAAAAGAATTATAACGGATAATAGGTACCAGGTATCCTGAAGATATTCTTAAACTGTCTCATACCCGTCAATGGTAATGGTTTTGATCTCATACCTGTTTAATACTCATTCATATAGGGTACAAATAATCTCATTATTAGTATCAGATAGTATCAAATATCCACGAATAGAGTATCCGTTGATATCCATAGGCTCATTAATAGAGCGTAATTTTAAGGAAAAATTACAAAACTAAGTCAAATAGGAGGTCCATTTATATATTTAATCTATTTACTCAACCTACTACACATCTAGACTAATATTGTGTGACTTTTCCATAATACCCCTAACCTTCCCATTTCCCCAAACGCGAACGGTCTCTCCCCTCTTCTCCTTGGTTACGCGAAACGGTTGGCAGCTCCTCCATTAATGATTCCAAGACTTTTGATCTTCTTATCTTCCTTTTAATTGCACGAAATCTGCACCATTTCTCCAAATCACAATGTATTTCTCTTCTTCCTCTCTTCATCTCTTGATTCTGCAATTTTCTAATCATAGAAAACGAAGCCATAGTTCTTCATCTTCCATTTCCTACTCGTTTCTTGATTTTTTTCTTCTTGTGACCATCGAAGAAATTGTGATTCTACGTTATTTTCATCGTTTTCCCCAGTTTATCATATTGGTTTCGTCGAAAAATATAAGTATAGTAAAACTTCTATATAGGAATACTCTATATAAGAATAACCTATATTTTGCTATAAAAAAACTCAGTACCAACTTGGTAATAATCTCTATTATCAAACTCTATTTAGTAATAATCTTCCCATTGTTATACAAATAGTCTGGTCCCAAGTGTATTCTTATATAGATGTTTTACTGTATATACTATTTTTTCTGCGTTTTTCCCATAAATCCACTTAACATATGCGATTTTCGCGAAGTCTGTGGGGAGAAATTTATCAATTTCGCTTCGCGAAACAATGATTATGCGAAGTTTGCGAGGTAATTCGATAAATTTCTCTCGCAGACTCCGCGAAATCATCATTTCGTGAAGTCAGAGCGTCACATTTCTCCTCGTAGACTACGTGAAATCATCGTTTCGCGAAGTCAGAGCGTCACATTCCTCCTCGCAGACGTCGCGAAATCATTGTTTCACTAAGTAAAATCACTCTATTCCTTGCACATTTGTGTTCGCATACTTAGCGAATCATCGTTTCGCGAAGCCAAATCTTCCTTTTTTCTGACTAATACGATTAAATTTTTCTGAATGTGGTTGAATACATAATATTCATTCCTGGAAGCCGGCGTGTTAGGGTGCCATGAGAGACATCCATTCCAAAAGGCCTGGACTTCCAACCATCGGTCATGAATAAGAGCTTACACCGTGGGACACGTCCATCCCTGTGGTGAATAAGAGCCTATGTATCGTGAGACATCCATCCATCGGTATTGAATAGGAGCCTATGTATAATGAAGTGATTTGTTAGGAGTTTATTGTGGCAATCTTGTTTTGTACCGTGAGAAACATCCATCCATCGGTATTGAATAGGAGCCTATGTATAATGAAGTGATTTGTTAGGAGTTTATTGTGGCAATCTTGTTGTAAATTTTGATAATGTTATGATTTAATGTTAGAATCCGTTGTTGTTTGACATTCTTTGTTATATACCACTTCACAAATTAGCTTCAAAACACATACAGGCTTCGCATATGCTAATGAAATTCATCAAGTAAACCAAACATTAGCTTCGCAGGCTTCGCATATGCTAATTAAACTCATCAATTAAACCCAAACATTAGCTTCGCAGGCTTCACATAATATCGAATCTGCGAAGTCAGACGGGAGGGAGCGAGACGCGCATAAATATTAAGGGTATTATGAGAAAGTCACTCAAAATCAATCTAAATATATAATAGACTGAGTAAATGAGTTAAATATATAAATGAGCCTCCTATTTAATTCATTTTATAATTATCTCTTATTTATATTATTTTTGGAGAGTACGTCTTAGGTTAATAAATTATTTAATCTTATCTTATATACAAATATACACATAAAAAGGTGTAATTAGTTGAACATTGTAATTTTTTTGAAAGGAGTTGAATATTGTATTGAGGTCAAAGAAAAAGATGGGTAAATGGAAAGGTAAGGTTTGACTTTATAGCTTGGTAAAAGGAATCTTGCTGGCTATGAAGAAGAAAGCCCAAATAATAAAACAAAAAAAACACAGTCTGACATAGTAATAAATAAATAAAAAATAAAAGAGGAGTGAGATCACGTGAGTCCCACACTCCCTCTCTCTCTATCTCTCTTTTAAAGTCGTCTAATCCACGCTTGTCGGGGGCTCTTGATATTCCCCAGACTCCACTTATGATGACACACTTAAATACCCCTCCTCCTGGGTTTTGCTATTCGTCGTCCTTATTTTTCTTACCGTCTTTTTCCTGTTTAACATTTTTGCCCTTTTCATTTTTCATTCAAAAAAGTGAAATTTTCTCAATCACGAAGAACAAAACGAAAAAAAATCATGCCTCCAAAACAAGGAAAAATAATTGAACATCTAAGTTTCATATTTACCAATAATCTGAAATTTAACGAATTTAACTTAAAACGGAATTTTTTTTCGTTGAATTTGCACTAAACGGGTAGCTCATACGGTCCGGTCCATGAACCGATAGCATGAACTACCCTATTTCACCTAGGCAAAACGGGTAGCCCACCCTATTTTGCCTAGGCAAAATAGGGTAGCCTACCCGTTTTGCCTAGGTGAAAACGGGTAGGCTACCCGTTTTCCTTTAGGGAAAATAGATTTATTTATTTATTTATTTTAATTATAATAAATATTAATTATAGATAAATTACGTATTAACGCGTGCAATACATAATTTACGTATTTTTTATTTCCAATCAATAATTTATATATACGTTTTTTCTATCCAGTCAATACATAATTTACGTATAATTAAATTTACGTTCTAAAAGGTAAATAAATATAATTTACCAAATAAAAATTAATTGGACACTTCAATACGTATTTTTTATTTCCAATCAATACATAATTTATCTATAATTAATATTTATTATAATTAAAAAAATAAATAAATAAACTCATTTTTTCTAAAGCAAAACGGGTAGACTACCCTATTTTGCCTAGGCAAAACGGGTAGACTACCCTATTTTGCCCAAGCAAAACGGGTAGCCCACCCGTTTTGCCTGGGCAAAATAGGGTAGCCTACCCGTTTTGCCTAGGCAAAATAGGGTAGTCTACCCGTTTTTCCTAAGTAAAATAGGGTAGTTCATGCTATCGGTCCATGGACCGGACCGTATGGGCTACCCGTTTAGTGTAAATTCAACGAAAAAAAAATTCCGTTTCAAGTTAAATTCGTTAAATTTCAGATTATTGGTAAATATGAAACTTAGATGTTCAATTATTTTTCCTTGTTTTGGAGGCATGATTTTTCTTTGTTTTGTTCTTCGTGGTTGAGAGAATTTCACTTTTTTGAATGAAAAATGAAAAGGGCAAAAATGTCAAACAGGAGGCGACGGTAAGGAAAACAGGGGCGACGAATAGCAATCCACTTCTTTTATATATATAAAAAACACACGTAACTCTGAAATTAAAGTCGGGATAAGGTGCAAAAATACCAATAACGTTTATAGTCAGAAACAATTTTATCCAGATAAATTATATCTATTGCTACTGAACTTTACTCATTTTAACATTTTGGCTAATGAACTTCAATTCTTAACGGTATGACTATTGAATTTTACACTTTTAACACTGATAGCCGCTCAACACCTCAAAACGATCATTGATGGTCTTAAAATAAAAAATTTGAAGATTTAGTGGTATTCTAATGAACTTTAATTCCTCAAACGTTTCGTTTTGAGGTCATTTAAGTGTTGTTTGGTTAGGAGAGAGTGTATTTTTAGAGAGAGAAATCTAAAAAAATATATGATTTTAAAAAATGTAGTTTCATGGTAAATATTGTTATGAACAACTTTAATTCTTAAATTTTTTTTTTATTTTGAGGTCATTAACGGTCATTTTGAAGAGTTAGTTAAAGTTGAGTGACCACCAACGTTAAAAAGTGTAAAATTCAGTGGTCGCAATATTAAAATGGATAAATTCAGTGGTCATGAGTGTAATTTATCCCAATTTATTAAAAAAAACATAACTCCCAAATTAAACTCGGGGATAAGGTGTAAAAATACCTCTAACGTTTACGATCAGAAGTAATTTTACTTCTAATGTCTAAAATTGTGTAATTTTACCCTTAAAGTGGCAACCAAGAGTAATTTTAACCCTATCGTTATTTCAGATTGAGTCAATTTCAGACATTATTATAAAACATAGATATTTTGTTTCTTATAATGCACCAATTGCATATTAGTTCGTTTTAAAAAAAAGATTTCATATTTTCTATGATTTAATAATATAATTGAAGATTAATATTTATAAATTCGGTGAAATATTTTGAATTTTTGTATCCAGCTCGTACAATAGACAATATATTTTTTAATTAAAAAAATAATTCATGTTTAATTATATGTTTATCATTTGTTACTAATGAGGGATAAAATAGCTCACACATGAAGTGTAAATGATAAGATTCATGACCGAGAAGACAGTTTGATGAATTATTCTCGAATTGATAACGTTATGGATAAAATTACTCATGACTGCCAACGTTAAAGGTAAAATTACTCATGACTATAAATGTTAGAGGCATTTTTATACCTTATCCTTTAAACTCGTAACTAGTAACTAGAAATGTTCATGAGTTAGTTGATCCGTCCAACCCGTCAAATCCATCTCTCATATTATATACATTTTTATTTTTTTTATTACCTCTATTTTATTTTATTTACTTTGTTGAATATATTTTTGTTATATAAAATTATTTTTATTGAGTTTTGTTAAATTACTTAACTAGAAATTTAATTTGTTGTATTTTTATTATTAAAGTTTATAGTTTAATAAGTTTTTTAATTAATTTTTTAATATAAATATATATTAGTTGGACAGATTAAGCTGAATTTAAAAATTAGTTTTCTTATGTTGTCCAATTCAACCCGAATCCGTTATAAATATAATGCAGATTAAGTTAGATTTAGGCCTTGTTTGATAACTCACTTAATGACTTAAATTAAAATGTTAAACACTTATTTTTTTTTGGTAAGAAAGGAAAGGAAAAAAAACAAAACCAACAAAAAACCTACACCGGGATCAGTCTAGGAATGCTGACTCCAATCCTATCCTCTAGGAGAGAAGGCAAAAGAAAAGAAGGAGGAACAGATAGGGTAGAAACACCTAACATTCTCCCATGCCCAGCAGCTGCTAAGCGATCCGCCACGCGGTTTTGCTCCCTAAAAATATGGGAGAAATTAAGATACTCAAAGGCAGGACGAAGCCTCAAAATAGCTTTGATGAGATTCTGGCTCTTCAGACAAACAGCCTGGCTATCTGAAATCCTGTTAATAGCCTCCAGATTATCAGATTCCACCGAGAGCTTTTTAACACCCATGCGAATGGCGAGTTTAATACCTGACAAGATACCCCAGAGCTCCGCAGAAAAGGAGGAGCCCGTCCCCAAGTTATGGGTAAACCCCGCCATCCAATTGCCACCAGCATCCCGAAGAACTCCTCCAGCAGCAATTCTGCCATTGCTAAGGCAGGAGCCATCAGTATTCAACTTAGCAAACCCTTCTCTAGGCTTACTCCAGCCAACTAGCAGGATCTCCTTATCCGGGGAGGGGCGAACAAGGGAATCTCTTTCAAAGCTTTTAGTAATAACAAAGAGCTTCTTCGAGAAGAAAAACAGTAAATCAGGAATAAGGACAGCCTTACCCGCAAATAATTCTTCATTCCTCCACTTCCAGATTTGGTGACAAGTAATAGCAAAGAGGATGGCACCGTGCTCCATGTTGGCCAGCAAGTTCCCCTTGGCTCCTTGAGAGAACCAGTCCCCTTCAGAAAAGGCCATGAAGGAAGGGAGGATGTGATGAGGGAGGATCCCTTCCCAGATCTTCTTACTATTTGGGCAATCCTTCAAGGCATGGCACAAGGTTTCCACATTGCCTCTGCATCTACTACAGGCACTAGACTCAGTCAAGTGCCTTCTGTGCCTATCCGCATTCGTAAGGAGCCTGTCTTTGATACCCAGCCAAAGGAAGCTCCTGATACGGTAAGGGATCTTGAGGGACCATATGGACTTCCAAATCTCCGAGGGAGGATCAGCCCTATTAGGGGTAAAAGCTTCATAGGCCGATTTACAAGAATAAGTACCATTATTCGTCAAGGCCCAACAATGTCTATCCTTATCCTCCTCTTGATTGCTAATCTTCACTCCTCTAATGTTAAGAAGGGTCTCCAGACTAAAGAAAGAGTCGAACTTTGACCAGATCCAGTCTCCCTCCGAGTCCACCACATCAGCAATTTTCCAGGAAAGGAGATCAGCCGACGGAGGGGCATTACACACATCAATCAGCGGTTTATCACCAATCCAGGTGTCATACCAGAAGCTAATAGATCTACCATTACCCACCTCCAGGCCAATCCCCGTACAGAATTCAGCAAACACGTCACTGAGCCCTTTCCAGAGGAAGGAACAGCTAACAACCCTCTCCTTCGGGCCACCAAAGATTCTATCTTTCCGATACTTCCCGCACAAGAGACGGACCCAAAGAGAGGAGGGGCATTTCCACATTCTCCAAAGAAGTTTCATTAACAGGACTTTATTATTGTCCTTTGCCTGCCTAATACCAAGACCCCCCCTGTTTTTAGGCTGGCAAGCTTCCTTCCACGGGACCAGGTGAACCTTTCTCCCATCTCCAGACTCACCCCACAGGAAACGCCGATTTATCTTATCCAGGTCACTAAGGACAGGCTCAGGAAGCTTACAGGCCTGCATGATGTGGTTCGGAGCAGCGCAGTTAACTGAAAATATTTAACTTAACATTTTAAGTTAAACATTATCAACTAATATTTAACTTAACAATTATTTATTCACCATTTAAATTAGTAAATTAAATTAAGTTAAGTTAAACACTTATTTAATTTAAGTTAAACACTTAAATTATTTATTCACCATTTAAATTAGTAAATTAAATTAAAAAACACTTATTTTGATAAGTCAAAATATTTAACTTAACATTTTAAGTTAAACATTATCAACTAATATTTTTATAACAATTACATCATACAATATTTTCAGCACTTATACTTATTTTTTCAGCACTTAATTTTCAGTTTTATCAAACAAGTAAAACCTATTGGATAGGGCCCATGCCTAACTGAGTCCAACCCATAAACAGGTCTACTTATAACGACTAAACTTTAGATCGACTAATATTATAGCCATTCTATTTCAAAACCTAAAATAAAAGTTATTTAACTTTCTTTGTTGGTTTTTAGAAAAAAAAAACTTTGCTCTTTACTTTTTTTTTTTTTGGTAGAAAAGGAAAGCAAAGCAAAGCAAAACAAGCAACTACACCGGGATTAGCCTAGGAAAGCTAACCCCAATCCTATCCTCTAAAAGAATAGGAGAAAGAGCGATAGGGGGAACGGTAAGGGTAGAAACACCTAACACCCCCTCATGGTCTGCCGCCGCCAAGTGATCTGCAACACGGTTCTGCTCCCGGAAAAAGTGGCTGAACTCAAGGATATCAAATGAGGGGCTAAGCCTCTTAATAGCTTTAATAAGGTTGCGGCTATGAAGACCCATGACATGACTACCCAAAATCATATTAATGGCCTCCAAGTTATCTGACTCCACAGAAAGCCTCTTAACACCCAGCCTAATCGCCAGCTGGATCCCAAAGAGAATGCCCCAGAGCTCCGCAGAGAAGGAAGAACCGAAACCCAAATTCTGGGTAAACCCAGAAAGCCAGGCGCCTCCCGCATCCCTAAGAACACCTCCGGCAGCAATCTTACCATTACTGAGGCAGGAACCATCAGTATTCAGCTTCACAACCCCCTCACTCGGCCTGCTCCAGCTCACGAGGTGGACATCACTACTCGGGGAAGATCTGGCAAGGGACTCACCTTTGAAACTATCAATAATAGAGGAGAGTTTCTTCAAGAAGAACTCAGCTAAGTTAGGCAAAAGCACAACTTTATTATCAAAAATCTCATCGTTCCTCCATTTCCACACTTGATGACAGATAATGGCAAATAAAATGTCCCCATGCTCCATATAAGACAATAACTTTCCCCTAATACCATCTGAGAACCAGTCGTTCACAGAATGGGACATGAAGGAAGAGAAAGTATGATGAGGGAGAATTTTCTTCCAAACCTCTTCACTCTTAGGGCAATCCCTAAGAGCGTGGCACAATGATTCAACATGGCCTCTACATCTACCGCAAGCTCCAGAGGTCGCCAAATGCCTTCTGTATCTATCTGAGTTAGAAAGTAATCTGTTTTTAACGCCCAGCCACAGGAAGCTCCTCATGCGGTAGGGGATTTTAAGGGACTAAATGGTCTTCCAAATATCCGAGGGATTATCAGTCCTGTTAAGGGAAAAAGCTTCAAAGGCAGATTTGCAAGAATAGACTCCATTGTTAGTCAGCGCCCATCAATGCTTATCCATGTCTTCCTCTTGATTACTCACATTCACTCCTCTAATTCTAAGGAGAGTCTCAAGGCTAAAGAAAGAATCAAATTTAGGCCAAACCCAGTCCCCTTCAGAGTCCACCACATCGGCTAACCTCCAGTTTTGGATATCACTAGGCGGGGGGGAAGTGCACACATCCACTAAAGGTTTATCCCCAATCCAGGTATCAAAGCAGAAGCTTATGGACTTACCATTACCCACATCCAGACCAACCCCCGAGCAAAACGCAGCAAAAACGGCGCTAAGCCAACATTAGGGATAACGTGCAAAAATATCTTTAGCATTTACAACGTCTAAAATAATGCAATTTTACCTCTAACGTTGGTAGCCAAGAGCAATCAACGTTGGTAAATTGGGTCAATTTCAGACATTATTATAAAACACATATATTTTGTTCTTTCTTCTGTACTAATTGCATGCAAGTTGATTCTAAAAAAAAGATTTCATATTTTTTTTGTGATTTAATATTTTTAATTCGGTGAAATGTTTGAATTTTTTTGTTCAACTCGTACAAAATACAGTATATTTTTTTATTTTTTCATGTTTAATAATATATTTGTGATCTGTTACTAATGAGTGATAAAATAACGCACATGTGAGGTGTAGATGGTAAGATTCATGACCAATAAGATAATTTGACGAATAACTTCTCCAATTGACCCAACTTGTCAACGTTAGGGTAAAATTGCTCTAAAATTGCACCATTTTAAATGTTAAGAGTAAAATTACTCCTAGGTGTAAATGTTAGGGCTATTTTTACAGGGTTAAATGTATCATTGGTCACTGAACTTACATGGTTGTCTCAAAATGGTCACTCAACTTTAATTTGTCTCAATAAAATCACTCAACTTTGAGTTTTATCTTAATTAGGTCACTCCATTGATTTTAGTGGCTAAAACGAATCAAAATAATGACATGGGTGACACGTCAATATCAGTTAA
Organism: Euphorbia lathyris; assembly: GCF_963576675.1. Taxonomy (NCBI): domain Eukaryota; kingdom Viridiplantae; phylum Streptophyta; class Magnoliopsida; order Malpighiales; family Euphorbiaceae; genus Euphorbia; species Euphorbia lathyris. The sequence goes on from NC_088911.1 coordinate 6,251,225, forward strand.
CTCAAATCTCTGACCGAAACGAAACGTGACAGCCACATGTCGGGTATTTTTATAATAAAAAACTAAATTTTAGTTTTTTTTCATAAAAATAATAGACACGTGATAGCCAGGTGACGCATATGTGGATGTCACGTGTCATTTCGGTTAGAAATATGAGTTATGTCATATTGATATATCACTTATGTCATCATTCCGATGTTTTTTAATCACTAAAATCGTCATAGTGATCTAATTGAGACAAAACTCAAAGTTGAGTGATTTTATTGAGACAAATCGAAGTTGAATGACCATTTTGAGATAACCATATAAGTTTAGTGACTAATAGTGCATTTAACCCTATTTTTACACCTTATCCATAATTTCATTAGTTAAGTTGTTGGTGAGAGGGGTTCAATACATGCCAATGTCATTTTTTAATTGAAAAAAAAGTCTTATATAATAAATAAATAAATAATTACTCTTACACTCAACTCAAAGTTTAGTTTAATTTATATAATAAATAAATAAAAAAGTCTTATATAATAAATAAGTTGAGACTTTCAAGTTAAAAAGGACTTTACAATTATAAACTCCTTCGATGTAAAACCACAATCTTTTTAGGCTTAGGTCCGTTTGTTTCGCCTACTGTTTGCTGTTGCTATTTGATGTTTGCTATTACAATTTGCTGTTGCTATTTGCTGTTTGAAAAATATGCTTTTCCAAAAAGCAGAGATTCTCTGCTTTTGTAAAAGGCTGCTTTTCAGGTGTGAAAGGCAAACAGGATGTTACTAACCAAACACATAATGCTGCTTTTCAGATTTAAAAGGCAAACAAGAGACAACTAAGCAAACACTTAAAACTCTCCCTTTTGAAATGAAAAGGCAAACATGAGCATGAAAATGAGCAAACAAACACCCCTTTAATTAGAGGTGGCAAAATGACACACGACCCGATTACACGACACGGATTTTTAGTGTTAGTGTTGAGCTAAATAGGTAATAGGTCATTTTTGGGTTGACACGAAACTGACACGTTAATTTTTGGGTTGGGTTAGTGTTGATAAGTGAACCCGAAAACGACACGAAATGACACGGATATTGAAAATTATTGTTATATTCTCTAGTGTTTTTTTTATGTCACTTTATTAATAAAGATAATAAAATTATAATTATTAATTGCAAATATTGATTTGAATTTCCTAAATTGTTATAAACACATTACATGACCCTCTAACATGATATTATCGAACTTTTCGATAATTATTGTTAACATACTAATCTAAAAATGATATAAAATGTTTAAAAACAGTACCATATCTTCTTATATTTTTAAGAGTTATTATTAATATATATGCATAACAAAATTACATGTAACCCGAAAACACGACACGAAATCGACACTAACCCGAACAGGTTAACACGACTTTGACACGAAAGTTTTTGGGTTGGGTTTGGGTTTACTCTTTTTGACACGAACCCGAAATGACACGACACGAACACGACTCGAACACGATAATTGCCAGGTCTACCTTTAATATCATTTGTGCTTCAATTCCCAGAGTGTCCTGATAGCCTTATAAACTTGCATAAAATATCCAATTAGCCCCCTAAACTTGAATAAAATAAATCAATTAATTATTTAATTGCAACAAAGTAAGTTAAATGTGGAAAATGTATTGCATTTATCTTAAAAATAGTAAAATGATCAAAGTTGGGTATAAATTCTAATATTACAAAATACATGTTTCACAGTTGAGTAAGTAAGAACTTTATTTTTAATATATTTTAATTTATTATGTGAATTATATAATAACATTCTAAGACACGTGCAATATATTTTCCGCATGCAACTTACTTTTATTGCAACCGAGTGATTAATTGATGACATTTTACTCAAGTTCAGATGACTTATTGAAAATCGTATGCAAGTTCAAGAGACTCTCAGGACATTTTAAAAGTTCAGGTTAATCAAGCTTTTTGGACACGTTGAAGGAACAAATGATGTATTAAGCCATTTTTTAATTTGGACAAATCTCACATATGAATCAACTTTTGGTATCAACCAGTTAGAAGAGTGAATTAATTACCGCAAGAGCCACCATTTTTTGGGTTTCCAAATGAGCGTCCGAATCAGGGTCGGTCCTAATATTTTATGCGCCCTAATCGAAATAAGAGATAAAAGACTTTTTTTTGGAAAGAGAGATAAAAGACTTTTAATAAAATAAATTGTATTGAAAAGTTTAAAATAAAAATTTGAGCGCATTTTAGGATTAAAATATTAGTATATTACTTGGTTATTTTTGGACTTGAATGAATTAATATTATAACTACGTTTATAATAATAATAATAATAATAATAATAATATATATTGTAAAAAAGATAAATTGGACCCCTTTTAGTCTTGGACTTTGAAAGGTCTTAGGCCCTGTTCTTTTTGACTGAAATTAAATTAAATTAAATTAACTTAACTGAACTGAACTGAATGCTACTGAACTGAACTTAAGCTTTTGTTTGGGAGTTTGGAGGTTAATGGAGGTGAGAGTTAAAGGAGGTAATGGAAAGGGAAGGGAAGTGATGGAATGGAAAGTTAAAAGTTAACCTTGTTTGGGAGTTTTATAAGATGTAAATGAGGTTAAATGTTTAACCTTGTTTGGGAGTTTAAATATGGGAGGGAAGGAAGGTTAAATTTACACGGCAGAGACAAGAAATTTTTAGAAAGTTTACGTTACTTCCGTTAACCCCCAATTTGGAGGTTAGAGTTTGGAGGTTAGAGGAAGTAAAGATTTAACCCCATTAACCTCCATTTACTCTCAAAAAATAACTCCCAAACAAGGTTAACTTAATACTTAACCTTCCATTACTCCCATTAACCTCCTCCCAAACAAGGGCTAACTTAACTACACTAAATAATTAACTGAGCTTAACTGAACTTAACTGAACTGAACTGAACTGAACTGAACTGAACTGAACTGAATGCTGCTGAACTGAACTGAACTTACTTATGCTGAAATTAAGTAAAAAAGAACAGGGCCTTGCTCCTAATCTATATCCAGAACCGGCTCTGCTTCGAATCTCCAAAATGTTTAGTCTATTTGAACCAATTTACCTAAACAAAAAATGAATTTCTCCTCCATTGGTTGAGTTAGCTCAAATTTTACTCTAATTACAAACAAGTCACTTTTGGAAACCATAAAAAATACTTTTTATAAATAGGGTTGTAATGAGCAGCTCAGCATTTGTCTCGTTAAAAACTGTATTCGACTCGATTTATAAATCAGTCGAGTTTGAGCATAAAAAAACTCGACTCAGAAGCTTGCAAGTAGGCTCGGTTATACGTTCATGAACAAACTCGATTATAATGTTCATGAACATGCTCATAAAAAAAAACTTGGTTCGATTTTATTTAATAATAGTATTTCTATTAATAGAGAAATATAAAACTACATAATTTTGTAAGTTTCGAAACTATGTAGTTTTGTGTTAAACAATTTGCAAATGAACATAATTAATGAGTTGCTCACGAGCTTTAACGAGCAGTTTGCGAGAAACTCACAATATGATATTGAGCTCATCTCGAGCTCATTAATTTTGTAACGAGTCGAGTATGAACAGACAAAAACTCGACTCGGCTCAACTCGGATATTGAGCCAAACTCGAGCTCGAATTTGTTAATTTTTTGATGAACTGAGCATAAACATGCCAAAACTTAACTCGAATCGACACCACCCAATTATAACCTTACTTATAATAGTATGAAAAATTGGAAAGATTATATGGGAGACTACACAAGAGACCAACTAAATTAGTAGTTGAAGACAAAAAGGATAAGGGTAATAAATCATACCACCTAGCCCAACATAGCAAAATACTCTTTCATTAAATAACACATTTTACCATCACATTTTTGGAATGTAAATTTATTAAATTTAAGAGTTAATTATAAGTAGATATCATGTGATTACACCAATTTGCAGATAGATGTATGTAGTATTTTTCTTTATAAACGCAACCGTTTGATTTGCAAAATTTTGCATTTTTTTTAATTTGCCAAATTTGGCCTCAGAACGACTTCAAAATGGAAATTTTTTACAATTATAAACTCCTTCAACATAAAACCACAATTTTTTAGGTGAGTCCGTTTGTTTTACATACTTTTCATGTGAGCCCGTTTATTTTATATACTGTTTGTTGTTGCTATTTGCTGTTGGAAAAAGCTGTTTTTTCAAAAAGTAGAGATTCTCTGCTTTTGTAAAAGGTTGATTTTCGGATGTAAAAGGTAAACAGGAAGTCATCAACCAAACACTTAATGCTGCTTTTCAGATGTAAAAGGCAAACAGAAGATCACTAACCAAACATCTAAAACTCTCCATTTTGAAGTGAAAAGGCAAACAAGAACATGAAAAGGAGCAACCAAACACCCCCTTGATCTTTGAACTTTTAAAGAAAGGTTGATTGGTTAACTTTTAAAGTGTCTTAATAATCCCCTCAACTTATATAAAATGTTCAGTTGGTTCTCTGAACTTGCGTAAAATATAATTAATTAATCACTTAGTTGCAAAAAAGTAAATTAAATGCAGAAAATATGTTCACACCTCATAAAAAAAGTAAAATGACTTAAGTCGGGGTATACGATTCTAATATCAGAGAAGACAAGTTTTACAGTTGAGCAAGTAAGAACTTCATTTTTAATATGTTTTATTTTATTATGTGAATTATGTAATAATATTCTAAGGCACATGCAACACATCTTCCGTATGCATCTTACTTTTTTTTTTGCAATTGAGTAATTAATTGATTAAATTTTATACAAGTTCAGGAGGCTAACTGAATATTTTATGCAAATTCAGTGAGCTATCAGAACACTTTAACATTTTAAGGAATTAATCAAGTTTTTTGAACAAGTTGAAGGAAAAAATGATGTATTTACTTTGGAAATCTCACGTATATTAATCAACTTTTTTGTATTAACCAATTAGAAGAGTGAATTACAAAAAGACCCACCATTTTTTGGGTTTGGGAGATGAGTAGAATCTATGTTCTAACATTTTATGGGTCATAGTCGAAATAAGAGATAAAAGATCTTTAATAAAAAAATTTGTACTTATCACGCAATTGACATTTATCCTAGAGGAAAGGAAGGAATTTCTAGTCGAGCAACTTTCTTCATATGTAGGCCTTCCTACTGTCTATCTTCGTAAAAGCTTAAAATAAAAATTTGAGCCAATTTTAGATTAAAATATTAATATATTATTTGGTTCTTTTTAGATTTGAACGAGTATCGTAACAACTTTTGTAACAAATTTTTTTTAATATATATTGTAAAAACATAAATTGGATCTCTTTTGGTATGGGTTTTGGACGGTCGCACTCCTAACCTATATCCAAACCGACCCTGCTTCGAATCTCCAAAACATTTAGTCTATTTGAACCAATTTTCCCACCTAAACAAAAAATGATTTTTCTTCTCCGTTGATTGAGCTATTGGCTCAAATCTTACTCTAATTACAAGCGAGTCACTTTTGGATATCATAAAAATGCTCTTATAAATAGGATTGTAAATAAGCCGAACTGCTTATGAGCGGTTTGGCGTTCGTCTTGTTAAAAGCTCAATTGTGTTTGGCTTAACTTATAAACAAGCCGAGCTTGAGCACAACAAAATTCGACTCGAAAGTTTGCGAGCAGAGTCGATTATATATTTATGAACAAGCTCGATTATAATATTCATGAACATGCTTGTGAGCAAACTTGGTTCAATTTTTTTTTTAATAATAAAATTTCTACAATCAGGAAAATTTATAACAACGTAGATTTGTAGGGTTCGAAACTATGCAGTTTTATGTTAATGAATTTTCAAATGAACATAATCAATAATTGTTCGCAAACAAAGTTTATGAACAGAATTAACGAGCTACTTGCGAGCAAAACTCGTAAACAAATAAATGAATAGTTTATGAGTAGCTCACGACATGATATTGAGCCCAAGCTCGAGCTCATTAGCCAAGCATGAACAGACTGATGCGAGCATCTAGTCGACTAGAAGAGATGTGGAAGAAGCCGGGTCAAAGGTGCAACACATTGGAGTAAAGAGAAGACCTTTTGCTGAAATCAGGTTGGAAAAGCTCCTGATCATCACTTGGCAAATACACACCGTATGGGTGTGGACTGCCAAAATTAGCAACTACTTTTCGGACTAAAGCCCACACGGCGTGTGGAATTTTAAAATGCTATAAAAGATCAATCTTGCCTCCACACTCCAGCTTTCCCCTAATTATAATTTTATCGCTCCTTATTTACAACTTATATCACCTTTTTATCCTTAACCCATTTTACCCTTAACCTTATCCTTTTAATTAGTTATGTAATTTGCCCTTTTATGTAAATTTCATATTTAGGTTTAAAGATTGATCTTTTACAACATTTTAAAAGTCCACACGGTGTGTGAATTGCTAAGTGAGGATTATGAGCTTTTCCAATAGATCCACACGGCGTGTGGACCTGTTTTTTAGCAAAGAGTCTTCTCTTTGCTCCGGTATGTTACCCTTTTAACCCAGTTTCTTCTATCACCCGTCTCCTCTTGTCTAATCTACTAGATACCCGCATCACAGACCAAAACTAGACTCCACTCAATTATAACCTTACTTATTCATAGTAGTATGAAAAGTTGGAAAGATTATATGGGAGACTACACAAGAGACCAACTAAATTAGTAGTTGAAGACAAAAAGGATAAGGGTAATGAAAAATATAGATCTTTGAGATTTTTTCACATATGAAAATTCCAATTCCAATTAATTGATATTGGATGGTGTCACTCTCTATTCCCCAATTGGGGTTTTCTTCCAATTTTCTACAAACAAACAGACACCAAACATAATGAATTCTAGGCTTCTAGCTTGGTCCCCCCAAACCTCATTTAACTTTGAAATCTCTCACACTTAGCCCAACATAGCAAAATACTCGTTCATTAAATAACACATTTTACCATAACATTTTTAGAATCTAAATTGAGTGATAACACTATGAATAGTGGAAAATTAACACTAACGTTTTCAATCAAGATCAACTTTAGCTATACATTATTAAAAATTTGAAAAAGTTGGTTCGACTGTTATTTAATTGTCACATCAGACATTCAAAACAAGTTAGTCGATAAATTGAAGCAATTTCGTACATTTTGTTATTGGTTATTTGTAGCTATATTATTAACACAGTAAACATTTTATACACATTGACAACAAAAATTATGATTAACTTATAAACAGTAGACTTATGTCACGTTTGACATTGTTTTCCTAGGTCCTGAAAGCAACTTTCTCAGCTAAAAATATTAAATACAAAACTGTTTTACTTAAAAGTTGGAAAAGCTCAAAAATACTTTAAATCTATAATTTGTAGCTTTTCAAATAAGTACTTGTTAATGTCATAACTTATTAAGAAAACTTATTAAGAAAACTGATATTTTTTTTTTTAAAAAAATAGCATAACTTTCAACATAATCATATATATTTATTTATTTAATTTTCATTTCTTAACTTTTGTGTACACTTATGCTTTCCCCACAACAAGTTCTTTTGGCTGCACCATTGCCAAGCTGGCTCTTAATTGTTAGCATTTTTAACAGTTTTTTTAATTGTGTTTTTAATACATTAAATATCTTAGATATAATTAATGTTTAAAATTTTTAATATAACAATTAAATAACAGTCAAACCCTATCAAACTGGGTTTTTCAAATTTTCGGTAAACGTATGGCTAAAATTGACGTTGATTAAAAATATTAGAGTTAAATTTGAACAATTTTATACGTTAGAATCAAATTTGTATTTCACTGACCTTGTTATTTTTTGGTGCTACATAGGTCAAATTAATGAGCATAAGGGACAAACCATTATAATAGTTTGTTACTTCCAATTTTTTAAGGGCTACTTATCAACAAAATAATTAATTCAATACTTATTATTATTTTCATAAAATTTAATAGTTAAATAATAATTATTAATTAAATAAAAATTATTGAGTGATTTATTATTTATAAATGAAATAAAATTATTAAAATGAAAAAAATTGATTAATTATTTATCAATTGAATAAAAAGCTAATTAACTAAAAAAATATCAATTAATTAGGAATTATTAATTGAGAAAAGCTTGCTGCAGAACGCCATGAGAGGGTTTTGGGCGTGTCTATTTTCTCTTCTCCCCCTGAATTCCTGCTGTCTTTGCTTTTTGAAGATAATGTGGGAGTTAGCTTTCCTAGTCTAATCCCGGACTAGCTTGTTATGGTGTTTTGTTTTTAATTTCTTTTCCCTACCAAAAAAAGATTAATTAAGAAAAGCACATTTGGAATAATGATTGCTAATTGAAAATAGTATATCATAAAAAAAAGCATAAACTACATAATCAAAAGCACGAGATTATAAACGATAAAATAACATAATATTTTATGATGATTAATCATTAAGATTGGTGACTCTGAAATATTGCCATATATGCTCGATCTGATCGAGTCTGAGATTGGCATGACTTGCTCTATTGCCGAGGTATAAATCTCGTGTGAGGAAATTCGTAAAATCAGAAGCAACTCTTTATTGAAGGTCTTCAATACCGAATAGTTCGAATACTTATGGATGATAGGTTATGGATAGAGATGTTGCTCTTCTTTGACAAATATGTTATGTAGTATGATGCATGTTAACTGATATTTTATCAGTTGGTTAGTTAAGTAATTAGTTAGATAGAATAGGGTTATAATAGTAATTTTATTTTTTGATTAGTTTTGTACTGCTATTATATAAAGCAGATTAGGGAACTCTTCATTCACAACTTTTATACTTTACTTTCATCTGTATATTCTTCTTTCAATTTCAATGAAATCTTCTTTCAATTCTTCAATAATGGAATTGTTCACATGGTATCAGAGCAATTTCTGATTTCTATGCTTCCGCGTTCTTCATATTTTCTGTTTCTTTAGGAATCATTGATTTCTAAATTGTTCGATCTCTTTTTCGATAAGATCCGATTTTCTTCTTTCTTTCAAATTGAAAGTTTCTTTCTTCTATTTTCTGCAAATCTTTCTAATGGTTGTTCGAATCGGAGAGTCTAGTGTGTATTTTATACACCCTAGTGAAAATCCTGCTCTTGTTCTAGTTACGTCTCCACTTTCTGGACCAGGGGATTATCATTCTTGGAGTCAAAACATGAAGATGGCTTTACTCTCTAATAATAAGTTGGATTTTGTGGATGGGACTATTGACGCTCCAGAGAGAGATTCTAATATGTTTCAAGCTTGGAAAAGGTGTAATAATCTTGTGCTTTCTTGGTTTATTCGTTCTGTTTCACCAACAATTCAACAAAGCGTTTTATGGTTAGAGGATGCAAGAAAGGTCTGGGATAATCTAAAAGAGAGGTTTGCTCAATCTGACATCTTTCGTGTGGCTGATTTGCAAGGAGAGATATTTACTATTAAGCAAGGTATGAGAAATGTCTCTGAATATTTTACTTGTCTTCAGAAATTATGGGATGAATTTGTCTCTATAAGATCTATTCCTAAATGTGTATGCGAAGGATGTGTGTGTAATGCTCTTTATGTTGTTCAAAGGATAGGAATTTAGATCAGGTGATCTGTTTTCTTAAAGGTTTGAACGATTCTTTTAGTACTATAAGGTCCCAGATCATGGTGATGGATCCACTGCCTAATATCAACAAAACTTTTTCTCTTATCATTCAATTTGAAAGACAGAATGTTGTTCAAGATTCAGCTTTAAGTGAGAATTTTGTAGCTTTTGTTCAGAACAACAAACTTTCAAAGAAGTGTACTTATTGTGGTTTTAAGAATCATACGGTTGATACTTGCTATAAGAAGCACGGATATCCACCAGGTTATAAGTTCAAGAATAAAATGGTTAGGGCAAATATGGTTGACAATGAAGTTTTTCCTATCAAGAATGATGAAGCTGGTATCTTGGGTGCTATTCCTCAGGCAGAAAAACAAATTGTTTCTCAATTAACTCCAGAACAGATTACTCAACTGTTGAAATTGATTCCTAGTACGCAGACTTCCTTTGTGAATTGTGCTACAACTTCAGTTTGTCCTACTTCCACTTCTATGATGTCAGGTACAGTTTTATTTTCCAATGCTTTATATAAGAAAGATAATTGGATTATTGATACAGGTGCTAGTTCTCATATTGCTAGTTCGAAAAGTTTTTTTGTTCAAATTCAACCAGTTAATAATTGGCAAGTTTTATTGACAAATCAAATGGTTTTAAAAGCTACTCATACAGGCACTGTTAAATTCACAGATGATTTTGTATTACAGGATGTTTTATATGTTCCTTCTTTTTCTTATAATTTGATATCTGTTTCTAAGTTAACAGCTTCTTTGCATTGTGTTGTTAATTTTTCTAATTCTGGTTGTCTTATACAGAACTCTCAGATGGGGAGGATGATTGGATCAGCTAAGTTGAGTGAAGGATTATATTGTTTGAATTTGCCTGCTGTTGATTCTGTTTCTTGTTCTGAACATGTTGAGAATGTTAACATGTTGAATGTTGTTAATTCTGTTTCTGTTAAGCAAACAATTGAGCTTTGGCATAATCGATTAGGGCATGTTTCTCATAGTTGTTTACATCAACTTCGTCAATATATTGGTATTGATTCTTTTGCTAAAATTGCTTGTGATGTTTGTCATATTGCTAGGCAAAAGAAGTAAGTTTTTCCTTTAAGTATTTCTAAAACTGTTGAACCTTTTGCCTTGGTGCATATGGATATTTGGGGGCCAACCTCAGTTTCCGTTCAAGGGTATAAATATTTTCTTACTGTAGTCGATGATTACACTAGGTTTACTTGGATTTTTTTGTTAGAGTCAAAAGCTGTTGTTGCAGTTTTAATTCAAAATTTTGTTGCATTAGTAAAAACTCAATTTAATAGAGAAATTAAAGTTATAAGGAGTGATAATGGCTTAGAGTTTAAACAAGATCAGTTTTATGCTTCTAAAGGCATTTTGCATCAGACTAGTTGTGTGGAAACTCCACAACAAAATGGTATTGTTGAGCGTAAGCACCAACATATACTTAATATTGCTAGAGCTTTGAAATTTCAAAGCAATTTGCCTCAGGTTTATTGGTCTTTTTTTTTTGTTTCACATGTTGTTTTTCTTATTAATAGATTGCCTTCTAAGGTTCTTAGTAATAAATCACCTTATGAGATGTTATATCATGTTGTTCCAGATTATGGTGAGTTCAAGTCTTTTGGTTGTTTGTGCTATGTTAATACTTTGTAGTGACAGAGGACTAAGTTTGATGCTAGATCAGATAAAGCTGTATTTTTAGGCTATCATATAGGAAAGAAGGGTTATAGGGTGTTGCATCTGGATTTGCAACAAATCTCAGTTAGTAGAAATGTTGAGTTTTATGAGCATGTCTTTCCATTACTTCATAATTCTATAGATAGTCTAGATAATCAGACTGTTTTACCTTCTTCTAATGAGGCTTGTGAGACCTTAGTTAGACATGAGGATAATCCTTCTCAAAATCCAAATTTAAGAAGGTCTCTTAGACAACATAAACAACCCCAATATTTACAACAATATCATTATACTTTGGCAGAGGGGCAACCTGTTAGTGCTTTAGAAGAACAAGTTTATCATCCTTTATCAAAAGTATTGCCATACGACAAGTTATCCAATACACAAAAAGTTTTTTCTGTTTCTTTAGTTAAAGATAAGGAACCTAAAACATATAAACAAGCTGCTCAGTTTCAAGAGTGGCAGGATGCTATGGCCGATGAAATTAAAGCTCTTGATGCAAATCATACTTGGGAAATATGTTCTTTACCACCAGGAAAACAAAAAATAGGTTCTAGATGGGTTTTTCGTATTAAAAGGAAAAGTGATGGTAGTATTGAGAGGTATAAAGCTAGAGTTGTAGCTAAAGGATATACCCAACAGGAAGGTGTTGATTTCTTAGAAACCTTTTCTCCTGTAGCTAAGTTAACCACTGTTCGTTTATTATTGGCTTGTGCAGCTGTTAAAGATTGGAAAGTAGAACAATTGGATGTTAATAATGTTTTTTTTACATGGGGATTTAGAAGAGGAAATTTACATGGAATTACCACCAGGAATTCAAACAAATATTTCTAATCCTGTTTGTAGGTTAACTAGATCCTTGTATGGCTTAAAACAGGCTAGTCGTCAATGGAATGCTAAGTTAGCTTCGGCTTTACTGTCTATAGGTTTTCAAAAATCTGTTGCAGATCCATCTTTATTTACTAGACAAAAGGATAACAAGTTTATAGCCATTACTATTTATGTTGATGATTTGATATTGGTAAGTGACAATGCAGGAGATATTAAAGAAGTCAAAGATTATTTGCATCAGTTGTTTACCATTAAGGATTTGGGTAAGTTAAAATACATTTTAGGAATTGAAGTTGCTAGAAGTAGTGAAGGTTTTTATTTGTGTCAAAGAAAATATGTTTTACAACTTTTAGCAGATTTTGGTTTTCTTGAGTGTAAGCCATGCTCAACTCCTATTTCCATGGATAAAAATATTCCTGCAGATTCACCTTTGTTATCTGATGTCACACATTACAGGAAATTAGTTGGAAAATTATTGTATTTAACGAATACTAGGCCAGATCTGAGTTTTGCTATTCAACAGCTAACTCAATTCATGGATAAACCTACTGAAGTCAATTTAGCAGCAGCACATAGAGTCCTGCGTTATTTGAAAGGTAATCCAGGTCAAGGTATTTTGCTCTCTGCAAATTCCATTTTACAAATGAAAGCCTTTACAGATTCAGATTGGGCAAATTGTTCTCAAACTCGAAAATCAATAACTGGCTTTTGTATTTTTTTAGGACAATCTTTAATAGCATGGAAATCTAAGAAACAACAGACAATTAGTAAATCTTCTTTTGAAGCTGAATATAGGGCTATGTCTTTAACATGTGGTGAACTCCAATGGATTCAATATTTATTATCTGATTTACAAATTGCTGTTGTATCTCCTGCTGTGTTGTACTGTGATAATATTTCAGCCATTTATATTGCTAAAAACAATGTGTTTCATGAACGAATGAAACACATTGAAATTGATTGTCATTATATACGTCAACAAGTACAAGCTGGTAAGGTTCATTTGTTACCAGTCCGCTCCAGTGAACAGCTTGCAGATTTCTTTACAAAGGCTCTGCATACACCATCTTTTTTATTTCAGTTGCAGCGTTTAGGCATCTGTAACATTCACCTTCCAGCTTGAGGGAGGGTGTTAACTGATATTTTATCAGTTGGTTAGTTAAGTAATTAGTTAGATAGAATAGGGTTATAATAGTAATTTTATTTTTTGATTAGTTTTGTACTGCTATTATATAAAGCAGATTGGGGAACTCTTCATTCACAACTTTTATACTTTACTTTCATCTGTATATTCTTCTTTCAATTTTAATATTATGAGGTTTACTTTGATGCGTAACTCCGGCTAGTCCACAATCTTATGTAATTTTTATAGTTTGTTTATGCATTTTTAATTTTTTTTGTTTAATATGTTCTTCAAGGTTATGAAGAAAAATTATCCCGTATTGCACTAAATATTGGGATGCTTTAATTTTTGAAATTGTATTTTTTTTTTGTAAAATTTCGTGAAAGTCGTATTCTCTTTTGGTTTTCAAAGACCTTTCGGCTTATCCATTTTGAAATGATTGGTGATTCTGTTTCAAAAATCACCGAGCCGTTGATCCATATCAACGACTTAAACCTCGTTGTTGACCCGCTAACAGATTGTGTGCACTCATCAACTGATCCCTTATTTGGAGATTACACATAAATTAGGACTAATTCAGAATGCTACCTTTGTGTATAATATTATATACATATTATTAGTAAAAAGCCCACCAGGGTAATAGTTCAACATCGTTTGATAATTTCAGATCTATCCATACATACGGATAGGGGCATTTGATTCAATGGATATTGCATATACAAATCATAGAAAGATCGTGGAGTGGACCTGAATGAAGATCTTTGAAATTTTGACATATTTAAAGTGTGAAATTATAAAATTTGTGAAGTTTAGTTTAGTAATTGAAAATTTTGTACTGAGTGTTTGAAACCCGAAGTGTTTGAAACCTGTAGATAATATTGGCTTAAATAATCTTAATTAAAAATTAAAGATTTTGTAATGAGAATAGAGGAATGACATTGAATTTTTAGGATTTTTTTTTTTGGAATTATTATTGTTAAAAATAATTAAAATCTTTGAAAAAACAACCTAACACTTTTCTTCTTCGTTTTTCTGTCAAAGTTTCATATTTTATTGATCTATTTTGAGGAGGAAAAGAAGTTTATCTTCATTCTTCCTTCTTCCATTAGGTTAGGTTTTTGTGTTTTTTTTTTTAATTTTTTGTTTGGTCTGTGTTCATATATTTTATTGAATCTGAAACTATTCCATCATTTATACATTTTTCAGATTTAGTAAAAGTGAAAACAGTTTATTTTATCCGTGGATCATAGTTACAATAAAAGAAAAGTCTAAGATCCAAATATCTAGAATAACCTAAATAATGAAATTTTGATTGCAGATGCTTTTCTACAGATTTGGATTTATATGAAATATATATTTTATTATTGTTTTGAGTTTTTTTATATGAAATTTTGTAGTCATTTTCATCTCTTCGTGGATCTTGTATTGACTTTAGCCTGTACGATATTTTATTCCTCACTTTTAGCTTGTTGTATTTCTTATGTTTTTTTCATCTAATGAAGATACATGCATTTTTCTTAAAAAAAAAGAAGAAGAGAGAAATGACTCACATACATCATTTCGGGATTTTGAAACGTGCCACATTTAACGCGTGTGTATTACATGCAGCCCAATTGGCACCTTACGCTGCAACCTTACTGATGAAGAGTATGAGTTGATGGGCCAAGCCCATCAAAGCCACCTCTCTATCTTACATGTCCAAGGAACACCAAGCCCATAATGCTTGATAAGACCAAGGGCACAAGGGGAACTCCACCAAATACAAGAGTTCATTAAGGTAAAAGGATCCTATTCCTCTCTCTCCCACTATTTAATCTTTTAATCTTTGATAGTTAACTGACATGACTGTTGGAGGGGATTTTATACTGGAGTCCGGGTTCTCCAACTAGGATAAAGAACCTTCCATACAAAATTGGACACGTTAGTAACAAGAAAACACTTATCAAGATGCATCGTTCATTGAAGCGCTATCGGTCCGTGAAGCTCTTAGTTGGATCAAAGACCGCGGTTGGAAGGATGTAATCATTGAATCAGATTCTTTGATCATGGTACAGTCTATGGCCCGCCCGTTAGAGGTTTCATCTCCTTTTAACGCCTTAGCCAATGATTGTCATTTTTCTTTGAACGAGTCTTTTAATTGCTCTATTCGTTTTGTCTGCCGTTCTGCAAACTCTGTTGCTCATTTGTTAGCTAGAAGTAGTATTTTACCTTTACATCGGGGTGAGTGGTTTTCTGTACCCCCTGATTTTATTTGTAATATGCTTCTTCTTGATTCTTAATATATGCTTATTTGGTTGTCAAAAAAAAAAAAGAAAAGAAAACCCTTTTTATCCCTTTTACCCTTTCTACAAATGGACGGAATCAGCAGGCATCTCCATCCAGCCACCGATCTCCATTTATCGTCGCCACCGATCTCCAACAATTCATCAGTGCGGGTCGCCGCTTCACACCATTCCGTCGTGTCTAACCCAGCTTCCGGTGACCGTAACTGTAACTCAGGCGAAAAAAAGGCTTTGAATTTGGACTATGTTTTTGAGTTTGGTATTATGTGTTCGATAAGAGTCTGCAGATTCTGTATAAATTCCAATTATGTAAGTTTTGAATTATGAATAAAAAAATTTGTTTGCTGGAATATCTTTCTGCTCCTCTTTTGCAGATTTCTGTATAAATTCCATATTGATTGTCCTCATAGATGCAAACCCCAATCCAAAACCATCTGAACATACTCCGGTAAGCCAAAAACTAGAACTAAACCATTCTTTATTAACAATTAATGGAACTGTGGAATTATAATTTCCTTCCGCAGAATTAATCCTCTTCATGACGCCTTGATGAACTTTGCAATTTAACCATAATCCAAAGCTTTCTTTTTTACAGAGTTACAGTCTCAGTGTCCGAAGCTGGGTTGAAAACGCCAACGCCGGAATGGTGTGAACAGCGACCATCACTCATGTCGGAGATTGGCGGCGGCAACTGAGGAAGTTAGGCGGCCATAGTGGGTTATTTTATTTGGTATAATTAATTTCTTTTCAGTGATTGAATACAGAGTATTTTAATTAACGACGTGTCCAATTTTGTATGGAAGATTCTTTATCCTAGTTGGAGAACCCGGACTCTAGTATAAAATCCCCTGTTGGAGTGCATTTAGGAGATCAGTCCCGACACAAGTGACATCCGAAGACAGCACAGTGAGACTGGAAATCTCACTTCAGCATTACTTATTACAAAACAAAACCCTAAACCCTCAAATACTAAATATATAAAAGTTCATAATTCAAGAACTTAATATATACGTTCAAAATAATTGATCAAAAACTTAAGGTGTCCATTTAAAATGTCGAAGGATAATTACTGAATCAATCAGAGGCTTAAATACTTGTTTTCCTTATTACTGAATCAATCAGACTTATATACGTGTTTTTCCTTATACTGGCAACTATAGCAAAATGACTGCATGATTGGTTCATAATCATCTTAAAAAAAAAAAAAAAGGCTTAATACATCGTTAGCTCTCAGTACTTGTTCAAAAAATTTAACTGCCCGGGTACTTTAAATAGAACATTTCCAAAGTGACAAATTGACTATCCGAAAGGTATCTATTAACCCCCTGGACTTTCTTAAACCTGAACTTGCTTAAAGTGTACATGTATCAACTTTTCCAAAATCTCTCACTCCAACACGTTTTAAAAGTACAGGGTGGCAATTGATTTTTTTAGACAAGTACAGGGGACTCGGGATGTATTAAGCCAAGAAAAAAAAATAAAAACTAGCAAATGATAACTTCAGAAAAAGACACATCGAAGTGTTATTTTTGTACACATTGTTTTGAATGTCTTGCTATCTATTCACGTATCCAGAGCATGAGTTGAAAGAAAACTAGAGGATGATTCAGAATAACAAATGACTCAACTCTTCCTATTTACGAGGAGAAAAACAAACGAACAAACAAACAAGTCATGTAAGAGCAAGCAAATAACCTTTCTACAGAGGCTTTGCCCCTCCGTTTTCCTGTGCACTATTGACCGGAGTTGAAGAGCCGCTTCTTTTGCTGGATTGTCCGGTGAATGTCCTCCCCACAAACTTCCCTGCTTTGCTAAACCCACTGGTCAACCCACTCCCGACAACTCCAAGACCACTACCTACTGCACCAACACCAGTCCCAACGATCCCGACTCCAGCACCAACTCCAGTACCGACAAGTCCAACTCCAGCGCCAATACCCGTACCTACCATCCCTACTGCTCCATCAAATGCGTCCGAAGCACTTCCTATAACTCCTGCATCTTTTAGTTTCTTCCTTTCTTCCAGGA
The DNA here is from genome assembly GCF_963576675.1 of Euphorbia lathyris. NCBI lineage: Eukaryota > Viridiplantae > Streptophyta > Magnoliopsida > Malpighiales > Euphorbiaceae > Euphorbia > Euphorbia lathyris. The sequence goes on from NC_088911.1 coordinate 6,268,770, forward strand.
TCCTCTTCTCCGCTTCCAGAGCAGCCAATTGCTCATCCGCGTTAAACTCGTGGTACAAGACCTACAAAGTCAACCCAAATACGTAAACGGAACAAACAACTAGGAATTTAATGATTTCAAATAGAAATTTGTAATAACTGAAGCATATCATGTAAAGACGAACAAAACAAAATAAACAACGAAACCACATATCTACCTTAATTGTAATAGTTCCTCTGTCCTTCTTATCCTTAATCTTCAACATGTCAAGTGATGGCAGCAGTCTTAGATCCATTTCTTTCCAAGTTTCTCCTTCTAGTTCAATTAAAGGAACCTTTACTATTCCCAACCTCTTGTCTTGCCCGATATCCTTATCAAAGACCTGTACGAAGATTTCCATCACCTTATTCGTAAGCAAAATAATTGATCCGTGCACTTCCACAGAATAAGAACATTGCATACGATTTATCATTTTCTACCAAAAAAATGGAACCCCGAAACAGGATTCATCATTTGAACAAGACATTACCAAGTGTTCATAAACACAACATTTTGACTAGGGGTGTCGAAATGGGTTATCGTGTCATAATTGTGTTATATGATCTATATATTCCACATCATTATACATGATATAAATGCGGCAAAAATGACAATCATGTCAGTTATTAAAGACACCATAACCCATTTCGACACCAAAAAACCGTGTATAGTGTGCCTCTTATAACCACGCCAGGTGCGTCTTGCCGTCGCCTAGGCAAGAGCGCGCATGCCTTTTGGTGTGGTAAGGCGCTCGCCTTTTGCGGGAGCCTTAGGCACACCTTTAACAACTATGCAAATGCACACCTTTAACAACTATGCAAATGCACACCTTTAACAACTATGCAAATGAGTCTTGTTAGGCGGATTGTCTTTGTAAATCGTGTTGTCAGAAATTGATGGCTCTAATTTCGAGAACATTAGCAGAAGAGATGAAAAAATGGAAGCACTATCTAACCTCAAGTACAAGTGCCTGTGTCTCCTTGTCTTCAGCAATCAACTCAAAGGATTCATCCCAGACAGGATTGAGGTTGTTCTCAACAACTTGTGTTTTAACCTTGATTACTGGCCGAATATATAACACCACATAAGGATCAGACTTTCCAATCATTTCCATGTTCTTCAACTCATTTGCTTTCACTACTGTCACTGCAAGCTTTCCTTGAGGTTTAAGCTCTAATTCTCTGCATAATAACATTAAAGTGAGGAAAAAGCATGCTCAACCATACATGAAACTGAATGAGAAAACAAATGTGCATTGTTACCTTAAGTCAACAGGTGTACCACCAATTGGAACGACAATCCTGTGAGGCCACTGAAGCATATCTGTGACAATCGAGTGTACAGTGTCCTACCAAATTTCGGGTAATCAGCATAATGTGTAAGAAAATGATACCAACAAGGAAACAAGGGTGTGTCAAAGCATTTTAGCAACATATAAAGAACTCACATCAATCATATCTGATAGTCCAGGAATGGCTGATATGCTTCCACCGACAGCTTTCAGAATGTAGTCAATTTTGGGCTTTGGCTGATTGATACATAAAAGATATGTCATTTCCAAAGAACATTGAAACTCATAACAATGTCTAAAAAGTAAAAACGTTTACAGGATCATCTAGTTCATAGAATGCCAAGCATTGTCACTCCAACTCAGACATGCCAAGTATTGATTAGATGCTTCAAAAGTTTAAGTACACACATTACAAAGGTTGAATATTATGGTGCACAAAACCCATGTAATTTATTTCAAAATGTACAACTCGTGTCACCACTTCGCTCTTCAGACAATGAGGCCCAAATAATTGTTATCTATATCACAGCAAAGCAGTTGCATGGACAATGCTCAACCACTTGATGAGCATGACCATCGACCAAATTATAACATGTAGAACACATTGCAATATCAAGAGCATCACTCGAAAGATAAACTTATTACCATTACATAGGTTAGCACAATGTATAGTGCTAAACAACACATAACTTATTTTTTATCAATTACTGATGATATAGCTATTTTCAGAGGCTGACTCAACAATATCACGCTTGCATAGAAGGTGATCTCTTTTTAATTATCAACAACAGCAAAACTCTACCAGTTCTGAGTGTGTCAAACCTAAGCAGGTATCTTTAACAACCACTCGGTTGGCTGTTTCCTATAAATGAATGACACAAGAAATTTAAAACTTTATGTATTATATAGAATTTTAATGGCTGGAGAGAAACAATTAGCATTTCACCAAATTACAATCATCAGCATCTAGAACAAAAGATAGTAAGTATCAAGAAGAGATTTGAAAAGCAGCTTCAAACTTATGAAGATGTACCTCAGAGAGAAGAGCAATGACAACAGCAGAAATACATGGTATCTCATCGCAAAGTTGGAAGATGACACGGATAACAGTATAAACTTCAAGGTCTTTCAACTGTAGAAAGTTGAAGCGCAGAAGGATTGATATTAGTAATTTTGAGAAAAACTTGAATGAATGAATGAATATAAATCAATAAAGTATGTTTACTAATAAAGGTTATTAATCTAGAGTACCTGAATGGGTATATTAACAACTGCAGCTTCAACTCCTAATACAATGCTTGGATCACCACACCACCGGAAATCAATATCCATTGTTATTTGACCTTTCTTGAGACTCTGGACACGAATACCTGCATCATCAAGTAATTAAGCATAAAAAACAAGTGCAGTTCAGTGGTTGTATCCAAATTACAAAAACTGTACATTCACATTTTTCCTGTTCAATGTCAATATGCAAGTTTGAGTGCACCAAAATGAATTCAGGGTATAATTAAGAGCCCGTACTCACATTTTTATTTTATGGCATTAGGAATACAATGGAACTCTATGAACATCAAGAAGCAAGGTATCCTAACAAATTACCGATATGCCAATGGCACAAGACATAAAAATAAAAACGAAATGGAAATCCAACACAGAAAGACTAGTTATCTATTTGTACCTTCGATCTTGGGTGGCACAGTTCCAAGAGAAAATTTGTTAAACTTCAATGACGTAATCCCTGGGGGCCGATAGTCATCCAATAGTGGTTCAACAGATTCTTTAACCACCATAGTAGCTGCCTGTATACAAACACATCCAACAACCTTGGCTGAATATTCAATTAAAAGAACGCTATGTGGAACAATTAAAGTTTCAAAATCTTTAATCTAAATTTCCCTCCAGCTAAAATTTTCCAGCTCTCTCCCTTCTCAAACTTTGACCAATAGCTTTGTTTGCCAAGAAGTGAGGAAAACACAATGAATTTAATAATAGCCAATTCTTTGTTGAATATAAACACTACATACATTATAGGAACGAAAAAAAATAATCACACAAGCTTTTATCTATTATTATTTCCCAAATAGATGACTGGTTACATTTATAGACTAGAATATATTGAGAAAAAAAGAAAAGAAAGAAAAGCAGTAGGCTTACATCTGCTATATACGGCCATAACTTGCTCAGTTGCTTGTTCATCCATTTCACCTGCAAGACGTGACCAATGCATAACATGACAAAATCAAAACGATTATTATTAAGAAAACTAAGTTTAAGGCCACATCTAATAAAAAGGTCAATTCTTCAATGCAAACTCATGTTTTAGACTGAATAGAACAATATTAGAATCATTTAGAATAAATCAACATAATATTAAAAATCGGCATGCATTCTATGGCTATTTTTGGTTTAGATAAAGTATCTTTCTCTTCATCCTTTGATGATGAAACTAATATTAATTCTAGGGTGAGACGAAGAAAGTATGTGATAGAAAAAAAAAAAAGTAAACATAGAATACACCTCAAAATGAAAGCAATTAGTCAACCAAAAGAAAAAACAAAAGCACACATGCCCAACTTGCAAAGAAAAGGGCAATAAGGATTTCATCTAAAACTGTGCGTGATAATTCAAATATTAGGATATTCTGAGGTAAGAAAGCAAACCTGTTCAAAGGCAGGAAAAGATATCCATGCAGGAAAATTGTCACCACAAATTTTCTTTAAATCATCTCTATTTAGGGACCCAAGAAGTTTAATATCAACTGCCTGCAGTGCAGAATAGATTCAGTAATGAATAGTCATGATATATGAATGAGGTATCTCTCTAGAGTGGCAAAACTTCAAGTACTAGAATATGAGGTTAGAACCTAAACAGCATTTTAGCAAATAAGATGTTGATGACATGAAATCAGCCAGTCATTCACATTTGAGGAGCTTGCAACTACAGAATAAAACGAATACAACACAGTGAAAATTGAATATCTCTTTAAGAATGACTTGTATAAAACTCCACCTACCAATTCTCCATGCTTGCATTTTTGATAAAGAGGGGAAAATCTAGATTTTCAGCAATTTTATATGTAAAAAGAAAAGAGCTACCAATTTTCACACAAATGCAAGATACCACACCTACCAAAATGCCTATTCATCACCTTGCATGCAGTAATTTCTAAAGTAGATGAATTATTAAATGAAATTTTACCATATGAAAGTTTCTTCAGCTATATGCACGTAAGAATTCCATATGGAGGTAAAATTGGCAAGTTCAAACTGCATATTAATACTGGAAATCAGGTCTAAATCAAAGAAACTAAAAGAAAAAAGAAATCTGCAACTGAATTCTTGAGGAGTAGAGCTAGCCAACTAACAGACCATTTCTTCACTTATTCTATTCAATTAAAACAATTCGAATTGTGCAAATCACAAACAGTCTAAGCACAACAAAATTTCATTCAGATGAACGAAAAATGAAGAAGACTAGTTCAAAATAGAATGTGAACATTCAAAATTAAATTCAACGGGAAAACAAGAAAGTAAGAACAGTGTTCAGTCATCAAACTCATGAAACCAGTTCCAAAACAGCGAATAAACTCAAAAACCACAAGAAATCCATCTAAACACAATCAAATTCAGCCAAAACAACAATAACTAATAATAAAATTCCTCACAAAACAGAAATTAAAACCACCTTAGCAACTCGCTTGGTGCTCCGATACTTCATCATATGCTTCCATCCCGCCATCACCGCGATCCCGAAGATCATTCCCATAAACATCCCCGAAATCAACCCCATCTTCTTCCCCAGGACTCACAAGTAAAATCTCCTGAAAGCAATAAAAACAAAAATCAACCAATTAATCCATCAAAGAAACAGAAAAATTACCGACAAAAACTCACTGCGATGGAAACACAATTGAAAATTCAAGGATCGATTAAAACAGAGGAAATGCTTTACGCTATCGACAAGATAAGGTAGTTTCTCTCTGTAGAAAAAGAGAATCGTTTCTTTCTCTCGGTCTAAAAGTCTCTATCTATCTATCTATCACACTTGTGGTCATCGTCGTGGAGGAGGAGGAGGAAGCATTTGCTACTGTTTCTTCCAAAATGTAGGGCAGAGATTGAAATTAACGATGTCGACTACAATCTTCTCTCTCTTCTCTCTGTGCATTCAATCCAAAACGCTGGGGCATTCAATTCCACCACCGGTGTGGCCGTTTCTGCTTTTTGTTTGGGAATGTTTCTTTGTGTATTCCGTTATTAACTTTTTCGGGATTTTCTTGTTCTGATCCCTTCTGTTTCTTTGGGTTTTCTTGTTTGGGACACATAGTATACGTGATCCTGTTCTGGTTGTAGCTGTTCCTAATCCTGTTTTGGATATGTTTCTGCTTATTCTCGTTTTACGTCGGTTATACAACTGTCCAACTTTTTTTTTTAATAGTTATACAACTGTCTAACTTACCGTAGGAAATTACAACGTTCCACTTTATCTGTTGCACGTTATGAATGTGTTGAAGACAGTGAACATTAATTTACTTATTTATTTATTTTTGACATCTATTCAAAACAATATTAAAAAATCAGGTAAATAATTTATTGGTTTGATTCAAAAATAAATAAATAAATAAATATATTGGTTTAATACATCATTGTCCCCTGAACTTGTCCAAAATGGTTAATTAGTCCCCTAAACTTTCAAAGTATCTCGATAGCCCTTGAACTTGCATAAAATGTTCAGTTAGCCCCCTGAACTTGCATAAAATGTAATCAATTAATCACTCAGTCGTAAAAAAAAGTAGTTAAATGCGGAAGATATGTTACACACATCTAAAAGAAGTAAAACGACAAAGATCGGAATATGCGATTATACGGTCTTGATCACATGCACCTTAATAAGCATGCAGAATTTGCTCATTCACTGTTAGATCTAGGCTTATTAGAATCCTAAGGTGAAGATTCAAAGCATCCCGAGGCTTAGATTTAATAAGCCTATATCTAACGGTGAATGAGCAAATTCACTCACTCATTAAGGTGCATGTGAAAATTCATGTGCGACTATAATATTAGAGAAAAAAATGTTTTATAGTTAAATAAGTAAGAAATTCTTTTTTAACATGTTTTAATCTAGGATAATTAATTTATTAGTCCATATATTTTGACAAAACACACTGTTTAGTCCCTGTATTTTCAAAAATACACGGTAAGGTCCCTAACCTTTTTCTCGATGAACTGTTTAGTCCTTAACGTTTTTTCTCGATGAACTGTTTAATCCATGCCGTTAGACTCTCATGAAGATTCTGTTAGTCAATTTGGATTAGCAGAAACATCTTTGGTCATCAATGAAACAGTTGGCAGTAAACATGAGTTAAGAATATGGAGGAAATTAAACTCACAATTGAGAGTAAGAGGATTTCCACCTTCAATTCTAACAAGAAGAGTAAGCGAGAGAGATTTGAGTCGATTTCTACCTTCAATTCAAATAGGAAGAGTGAGCATGAATGGTTTGATTATGGGTTATGGATTCAATCATTTCTCCATTTTTTTTGTGAGCGCGAGTTGTGAGAGAAAGACATAGAGGTGTGAATTGCTTTTGACTTATAAATAGTAAAGGGTAATTTAGTCATTTCCGAATTCATAAACGGTAAAAAATTTAACAAACAGACGGAAAGACTAAACAGTTCACTGAGAAAAAGATTAGAGATCTTACCATGTGTTTTTAAAAATACAGGGACTAATAAATTAATTATCCATATTAATCCGTAGAATTTTAAAAACATAAACTATGCATTTTAAAAGTTGGCAAACAAATATCCTGACTTAACGGTGTCAAAGGGAAAAGAATTGATTTTGTCCATATATTTATTTATTTTATAAAGTTCTAATACACAAATAACCTACTGAACTTGTCCAAATATTGTAACTGCTCCCCCAACTTTCAATTGTAACAATTTACCCCTTGAACTTGTCCAATTATAAAACATAACCCCAAATTGGGATTCTTTTTACCCGTACTTGAAGCAACTGTAAAAACGTTTCCCCGGATCACGCCAAAGATCTGATTATCACACTCCACGAGCGTTGCACCTTTTGTATTTCACGTGTTTCTTCAATTGCAGTCCATGTCAGCAATTTGAGGTTATGTTTTATAATTGGACAAGTTTGAGGGGTTATGTTTTACAATTGGATAAGTTTGAGGGGTAAGTTATTACAATTGAAAGTTCGGGAGAGGGGGGGGGGGCAGTTGCAACATTTGGACAAGTTTTCAAGGATTATATGTGTATTAGGCCTTTTATAAATTAATCCTCTTATTATGTAATTATCACAAACAAATCCCAAAATGAAAAATACAAAGCAAATATACCATCTTTTTTTTCTTTCTTGGGTAATTAATTTATTAGTCCCTATATTTTGACAAAAAATAATGTTTAATCCTTGTATTTTTAAAAACACATGGTAGATCCCTAACCTTTTTCTCAGTGAACTGTTTAGTCATTCCGTTTGTTGATTAGATTTTTTACCGTTTATGACTTCGGAAATGACTAAATTACCCTTTACTATTTACCTTCAAACTTCAGAAGAGGAAATCCAATTTAGAAGAAGAAGCTATTTGCATGGAGAACAAGAAAAAGAACAGACCCAATGCTTACGGATTTGAACGATTAAGAAGAAAATCTAGAAGAAGCATTCAAAGTTAATTTCAGATGCATTAGAGTTTAAAGGAAAAGAAAATAAAGGAAAAGAAGAACGCAAATCAAAATTGACTAACAGAATCTTCATGAGAGTCTAACGACAGAGACTAAACAGACTTTACTGTGTGTTTTTAAAATACATGACTAAACAGTATGTTTTGTCAAAATATAGGGACTAATAAATTAATTACCCTTCTTTTTTTAATTTCTTATTTTTCTTCTTTATCTCTCCTCTTTTTTGTTAATTTATCTCTCCAAAATCAATCGTAATCACCAATCTACAACTAATTAACATCCCACAATCCAACAAAACTAGTACTTAATCACCATCATCAAAAATTCTCAAAATCACTCAACAATGGAGAATCAATCCCCAAATCAACACCAAAACACCACCCCTTACCGATCTCTGAAAATCTGTTGTGCATTTACCGCCATTGTTATAATCTTACTAGTTCTAGTTTTCATCATCCTCTACTTCATACTCTTCAAACCAAAAGAACCAACAAATTTAACTTAATCAGCAACTTCAGAAGGATTCAGGTTAAAAATTGGCCGGCGTTTTACTTAAATGTTACATTAGGAATGGGGTTAACGATCATAACAAGAACTACGACAGATTCCGATATGAAACACGACCACTTATATTAATTATGAGGAAATTATAGTCGGGGAAGCTCCGGTTTCGGCGGACACAGTTAAAGCTCGGCAACACACATGATGTAGATCTGGGCATGGGCCGGACTGAACCGGACCTGTCGGGTTTTTAATAAAGCCTGACGAGCCCAAGCTCAGCTCAGCCCGCAAGGAATTTAATCGGGCTCGGGCTCGGATATAAGATGTGAATCCCAAGCCCGTCCGTCCAAGCCCATTTATATTTATATATAATAATTTATATATATATATATATATATATATATATATATATATATTTATATGGGGTTGTTTTCAATGGTGAGCACTAAATTATCTCCATGGATGGTGAGTGTTTAATATCTATTGGATCAAGATCTAATGGTCCATGATTTAAGTTGTGATTTAATATTAAAATGAGCTTTACCTGATGACATGTCAGTTGTAACTTGGAATATTGTGCTTTGAAAAATGTTTTCTCTTTCCTCAAGATATAAACAACTTCCAAGAAATAATTTTTTTCCCGGTTGTTTTTATTTTACATAAGAAGACGTCTTCTTTTAAGTAATTTTGTATCCGTCTAATCAATGTTATATGCATTAAATCTTAATAAATGATTATTCATTGGGAACATGAAAAGCTTGACATTGAGAATGTACAACATTATTTATTATAACTAAATTAAACATTAATGATGTTCTAATTAATGGTGTTGTCCCCCTATTTATTACCTTAGAATTGTAAGCTCAATTTATAAATTTTTAGGATTGTAAACTCAATTTGTAAATCCTTAGGATTCCAAGATCAATTTGTAAATCCTTATTTTTTTTTATTTCTTTAAGCATTCATTTATTTATAAACAATCATTAAACTTACAATCTCTATAATTCATATATTCTAATGCCACACTAATGACAATAATAAATTTCTAATGTCATTCATTTAGATGTCGTATTAAATACTACTCCCTTCATGCAATTGATTTATATTCTCACACAAACGTAATGTAAATATCACTGAACAGAAAATTTTACGGAACTCAAACATCACTGAACTGAAACATTACTGAACTGAAATATTACTGAACCGAAACATCAGTGAACTGAAATATTTTGAATTGAAACATCACTCAACTGAAACATCACTCAACTGAAACATCACTGAACTGAAACATTACTGAACTGAAACATCACTAAACTGAAATATTACTGAACTCAAATATTACTGAACTGAAACATCACGAAACTGAAATATCACTGAGATGAAATATTATTGAACTCAAACATTACTGGATTGAAACGTTACTAAACTAAAACATTATTAAACTGAAACTTGAATTATTACTGAACTGAAACATTACTGAACTGAAACACCACTAAACTGAAACACCACTGAACTGAAATATTATTAAACTGAAACATTACTAAACTGAAATGTCACTAAAATGAAATATTAATTAATTGAATATCACTGAACCGAAACATCACTCAACTGAAACATTACTGAACTGAAATATTACTGAACTGAAACATTACTGAACTAAAACATAACTGAACTGAAATACTACTAAACTGAAACATTACTCAACTGAAACATTACTGAACTGAAACCTCACTAAACTAAAACATTGTCGAATTGAAGCATTACTAAACAGAAACATTACTGAACTGAAACATTACTGAACTGAAACATCACTGAACTGAAATATTACTAAACTGAATATCACTGAACCAAAACATCACTGAACAGAAACATCACTGAACTAAAATATCACTAAACTTAAACATCACTTAACTGAAATATTACTAAACGGAAACCTTACTCAACTGAAACATTACTGAACTGAAACATCATTGAACTGAAACATTACCGAATTAAAACATTACTAAACTGAAATATTACTGAACTAAAATATTACTAAACTAAAACATCACTGAACTGAAATATTACTAAATTGAAACATCACTAAACTGAAACATCACAGAACCGTAACATCACTAAATTGAAACATTACTGAACTAAAAGATTACTAAACTGAAACATCACTGAACTGAAATATTACTAAACTAAAACATCACTGAACTGAAATATTATTGAACTGAAACATCACTGAACTGAAACATCACTGTACTAAAATATTACTGAACTGAAATGTCACTGAACTGAAACATTACTGAACTCAAAGATTACTTAACTGAAACATTACTAACTTCAAATATTACTGAACTGAAATATTACTGACTTCAAACATAACTGAACTCAAACATCACTCAACTGAAGTATTACTGAACAAAAACATTACTAACCTGAAACATTATTAAACTGAAACATTACTGAACTGAAATATCACTGAACTGAAATATTACTGAACTGAAATATTACTGAACTGAAATATTACTGAACTAAAACATCACTGAACTGAAATATTACTAAATTGAAACATTAATCAATTAAAACATCACTGAACTGAAATATTACTAAACTCAAATATTACTGAACTGAAATATTACTTACTTCAAACATAACTGAACTCAAACATCACTCAACTAAAACATTACTGAACTGAAACATTACTGAACTGAAACATTACTAACCTGAAACATTACTAAACTAAAATATTACTGAACTGAAACATCACTAAAACATTACTGAACTGAAATATTTCAGTTCAGTAATGTCTGAAATATTTCAGTTCAGTAATGTTTCAGTTCAGTGATGTTTCAGTTTAGTAATGTTTCAATTTAGTAATATTTCAGTTAAGTGATGTTTAAGTTTAGTGATATTTTAGTTCAGTGATGTTTCTGTTCAGTGATGTTTTGGTTCAATGATGTTTTAGTTCAGTAATGTTTCAATTTAGTAATGTTTCAATTCAGTGATGTTTCAGTTCAGTGATGTTTCAATTCAGTAATGTTGCTGTTTAGTAATATTTAAGTTCAGTGATGTTTTAGTTCAGTAATGTTTTAGTTCAGTGATATTTTAGTTCAATAATATTTCGCCTTTGTAATGTTTTAGTTTAGTAATGTTTGAGTTTAGTAATATTTTATTTTAGTGACGTTTCAGTTCAGTGATATTTCAGTTTAGTAATATTTAGTTCTAGTGATGTTTCAGTTCAGTGATGTTTTAGCTTAGTAATTTTCGGTTTAGTAATGTTTCAGTTCAGTAATATTTCAGTTTAGTAATGTTTCTATTAAGTGATGTTTCAGTTCAGTAATGTTTCAGTTCAGTGATGTTTTAGTTTAAAGATGTTTCAGTTCAGTGATGTTTCAATTTAGTAATGTTTCAATTCAGTGATGTAATGTTTCAGTTCAGTGATGTTTTAGTTTAAAGATGTTTCAGTTCAGTGATGTTTCAATTTAGTAATGTTTCAATTCAGTGATGTTTCAGTTCAGTGATGTTTCAATTCAGTGATGTTGCTATTTAGTAATATTTAAGTTCAGTGATGTTTTAGTTCAGTAATGTTTCAGTTCATTGATGTTTTAGTTCAATAATGTTTCGCCTTAGTAATGTTTTAGTTTAGTAATGTTTGAGTTTAGTAATATTTTAATTTAGTGGTGTTTCAGTTTAGTGATATTTCAGCTTAGTAATATTTAGTTCTAGTGATGTTTTAGTTCAGTGATGTTTTAGCTTAGTAATTTTTGGTTTAGTAATGTTTCAGTTCAGTAATATTTCAGTTTAGTAATGTTTCTATTAAGTGATGTTTCAGTTCAGTAATGTTTCACTTTAGTAATGTTTCGGTTCAGTGATTTTTCATGTCAGTAATGTTTCAGTTTAGTCATGGTACGATTCAGTTATGCTTCAGTTAAGTGATTGTTTCAGTTCAGTAATGTTTCAGTTCAGTGATGTGTCAGTTGAGTAATGTTTAAGTTTAGTAATATTTCAGTTCAATGATATTTTAGTTCAGTAATGTTTCAGTTTAGTAATGTTTCAGTTCAGTAATGTTTCAGTTCAGTGATGTTTTAATGTAGTAATATTTCAGTTTCGTGATGTTTTAGTTTAGTAATATTTCGGTTTAGTGATGTTTTAGTTTAGTAATGTTTTGGTTCAATGATGTTTCAGTTCGGTGATGTTTCATTTCAGTGATGTTTAAGTTTAGTGATGTTTCAATTCAGTGATATTTCAGTTTATTAATATTTCAGTATAGTGATGTTTCAATTCAGCTATGTTTCAGTTTATGTAATGTTTAAGTTTAGTGATGTTTCAGTTTAATGATGTGTCATTTCAGTAATGTTTCAATTTAGTGATATTTTAGTTCAGTAATATTTTAGTTTAGTAATATTTCAGTTTAGTGATGTTTTAGTTTAGTAATGTTTCAATTTAGTAATATTTGAGTTTAGTGATATTTGAGTTCAGTGATGTTTCAGTTTAGTAATATTTCAATTCAGTAATGTTTCAGTTCATTAATATTTCAGTGTAGTAATATTTCAGTTCAGCGATATTTCAGTTCACTGATGTTTCTATTTAGTAATGTTTCAGTTGAGTATTGTTTTAGTTCAGTGATGTTTCAGTTTAGTAATGTTTCGGTTTAGTGATGTTTTAGTTTAGTAATGTTTCGGTTTAGTGATGTTTCAGTTTAATGATGTTTCAGTTCGGTGATGTTTCAGTTCAGTGATATTTCAGTTTAATGATGTTTCAGTTTAGTAATATTTCAGTTCAGTGATATTTCAGTTCAGCTATGTTTCAATTTATTAATGTTTCGGATTAGTGATGTTTTAGTTTAATGATGTGTCAGTTCAGTAATGTTTCAATTCAGTAATGTTCCAGTTTAATGATGTTTTAGTTCAGTGATATTTCAGTTCAGTAATATTTCAGTTTAGTGATGTTACGGTTTAATAATGTTTCAGTTCAGTAATGTTTCATTTTAATAATGTTTCAGTTTAGTAATGTTTCACTTCAGTGATGTTTCAGTTCAATGATGTTTCAGTTGAGTGATGTTTCAGTTTTGTAAAGTTTTAGTTTAGTAATGTTTCAATTTTGTAATATTTCAGTTCAGTGATGTTTCAGTTTTGTAATGTTTCAGATTTGTAATATTTCAGTTCAGTGATGTTTCAGTTCATTGATATTTCAGTTCAGTGATGTTTCAGTTCAGTGATGTTTCAGTTCAGTGATGTGCTAGTTTAGTAATATTTCAGTTCAGTGATGTGCTAGTTTAGTAATATTTCAGTTCAGTAATATTTCAGTTCAGTAATATTTCGGTTTAGTAATATTTCAGTTTAGTATACCTATAAATTATTAGGATTGTAAGCTCAATTTATAAATCCTTAGGATTATGAGCTCAATTTGTAAATCCTTAGTTTTTTTGGTTTCTTTAAGCTTTCATTTATTTATAAACAATCATTGAGCTTACAATCCATAACGTAACGTAATAAATATAAGCTCAATTTATAAATCCTTAGGATTGTAAGCTTAATTTGTAAATCCTGAGGATTGTAAGCTCAATTTATCTATAAATAGCCATTGAGCTGTCAATCTGTAACGTAACATAACGTAACATAATGTAACGTAATTTGACACGACGTAATGTAACTTGGCATGGCATAACATATTATAACGTGATGTAACCTAGCGTAACGTAACATAATATAATGTTACATAACGTGAATAACGTAACGTAACGTAACGTAACGTAATGTAACGTAACGTAACATAACGTAACGTAATATGATGTAACGTAACATAATGTGATGTAACATAATGTAATGTGACGTAACGTAACGTAATGTAATGCAACATATACCATAACGTAACGTAACATAACATAACGTAACGTAGATCACTAACTTTCACGAAAAATATTACTTTCATGTAAAAATTTTGAACTTTACGTAAATCTCATATCTTTAGAGATAATTTACGTAAAATTGGACTTAATTAACATAAACTTGTATTTTTACAAAAAAAAAAAAAATAGTAACATTGCAAAAAATCAAGTTTTACGTAAAACATTTGAATTTTATATAAATCTTATATGTTTAGGTGACATGACGTAACGTAACGTGACATAAGCTCAATTTATAAATCTTTAGGATTGTAAGCTCAATTTATAAATCCTTAGGATTGTAAGCTCAATTTGTAAATCTTTCGGCTTTTATTTTTATTTTTTCAAACTTTTATTTATAAACAATCATTGAACTTGCAATCCTTAATGCAACGTAACGTAACATAATGTAAGTAACGTAACATAACATAATAAATATAAGCTCAATTTATAAATCCTTATGATTTGAAGATGAATTTGTAAATCCTTAGGTTTTTTTATTTCTTTAAACTTTTATGGGATAAGGTACCAAAATAGGCCTAAGGTTTTTGAGGAAGTACCAATTTAGGCTCAACGTTCAAAATAGCACCAATATAGGTTTAACGTTTACAACATAATATCAATTTAAGCCTAATGTTTACAATATAGCATCAATTTAGGACTCACGTACAAAATAGCACCAATATAAGCTTAATGTTTACAAAATAATACGAATTTAAGCTTAACATTTACAAAATATATCTAATTTAAGCCAAACGTCACAATTAAATTAACCATATTATATTCTTTTCTTATTAACTTTATATGTTTTTTTATTTAGTTCTATTTTATTATTTATTATAATAAAATTAATTAGTTTTCTTGCCCATTAAAACCTTATATTTATTTTTCATCAACCATTCCATGACTCCGAAATTCCATGACTCATGTAATATATGCAAACTAAAAGTAATTGAATATCCACAATATTTTGAACACTAGTAAATATAATATTGATACTCAATTACTTTTAGTTTGCATATATTACATAAGCAATGAAATTTAGTAGTCATTGAATCATTTATGAAAAACAAATATAAGATTTTAATGGACAAGAATACTAATTAATTGTATTATAATAAATAAGGATATAGAACTAAATAAAAAAGATAACATATAAAGTTAATAGGGAAAGAATATAATATGATTAATTTAATTATCACGTTTAGCTTAAATTGTATATATTTTGTAACACGTTAAGCTTAAATTCGTATTATTTTGTAAACGTTAAGCCTATATTGGTGCTATTTTGTACGTGAGGCCTAAATTGATGCTATATTGTAAACGTTAAGCCTAAATTGATATTATGTTGTAAACGTTAAGCCTATATTGGTGCTATTTTAAACGTTGAGCCTAAATTGGTACTTCCCCAAAAACCTTAGGCCTATTTTGGTAGCTTATCCCAACTTTTATTTATAAACAATCATTGAGCTTACAATCCTTAACACATCGTAACCCAACGCAACGTAAGTAAAGTAACGTAATAAATATAAGCTCAATTTAGAAATCCTTAGAATTATAAGCTCAATTAATAATTGAGTGGTCATCGGTGTTATAAAAGTGTAAAGTTCAGTGACCATACCGGGAAGAATTGAAGTTCAGTGGTCATAATGTGAAAATTGATAAAGTTCAATGGCCATGGGTGTAATTTACCCAAATAAAATCATTCACCAAAGCTGGAGACAACGATTTTTTTTATTGATTTATTATTTATTGATTTATTGATTTATTTATTTTTAATGTTTTATGAATTTATTATAGAAAGAGTAAGTATTTTTTGGAAAATGTGGACAATCATTTATTATAGAGAGAGAAATATGCATTTAGGTAACCTGCTATAGCAGGTCATTTATTTAGAATATAATAGTCTCCATGGATGGAGACTCACCATTGAGAACTCTTCCATATATATATATATATATATATATATATATATATATATAAATATCACAGAAGTTATAATTTATAAATTTATATAAAATATATATATTATATATTATATAAAGTATATCGGGCCGGGCCGATGTAAAATTCGTAAAGTCCAAACCCGTCCAGTTTTTAACAGGCTTATACGGGTTTGGACCGGGCCAGACTTGGCAACATTTTCATGTATCCAAACTCAACTAAATGGCCTGGGTCTAGGCGGGTTCGCCGGCCCATGCCCAGGTCTAGATATAGCTATGTATGTAACAATTATCGCTGATAAATTGTTGCTTGAGAATAAGAATTTTAGTAGAGATTTCTGAGTTCTAGTTTGAGAGGGAAAGTGATTTTGTTTAACAATTTGATTAAGGTGAAAGCTGTTAGTGAGACTAGGTGTGAGTTATCTCTCCGTATATTAAGGTTAATTCAATTGATTTTAGAGAAAGAAAAATTAATAAAGAGGAGAGAGAAGAGAGAGAAAGAAGAAAAAAAAAGAAAAATTAAAGATAGAGGGAGAAGATGGTGTATTTGATTTTTATTTTTTATTTTGGGGTTTGTTTATGATAATTAGATAATAATGAGATTAATTTATAAAATAAATAAATATAAGGACAAAATTAACTTTTTTTCCTTTTGATTTTTGACTTTTTTTTAAACTCCGTTAGTCAATTTCGACTGCGTTTGACAACGGAATGAACCTCAAGGTATCTGTTTGCCAACTTTTAAACCACATAGGTTATGTTTGAAAATGATCCAAATCACAAGGTTTATTTTTGTACTTTCCCCTAAATTATGTACATAGTGTATAATATTTGCATTATTTCATAATTTAGTGTATAATTTTCAATTTGGAATATAAAACTGTACAACCATTTCCCACTAAAATGTACAATCGGTATTTGTGACCGATCAACACGCCATGTCAGTAATTTGACCTTCCTAAAAGTCAAAGGTTGATCAGTCAACATGCCATATTAACAATATTAACTTCTAGAGAGGTTAAACTGTCAACGTATCGTGTTGATCAGTCATAATTACCGGTCGTACATTTTAATAGAAGGTAACCTAAAGGGTGTATAATTTTACGTGTAAAATTGATAGTTGTATCAAAGTGTGAAAAAAGACAAAAAAAAAAAAAAAAAAAATTCAACATCACGTATGTATTTTACCTCATTAGTTAGTCCTTAAGTCTTGATCTATTTAATAGTCGGTTCCTCCAAATTTTGAATCTATTATTATTATATATATAAAAGGAGAATACTAACTAAGCCATGTGTCAAATTCTTAGACAATTAGCTGATGTGTAATTTTCTTATAAAATTGATTGATTTATAATTTTATTAATTATTTAGAATTATTATATTTTTTATATTTTTTATTTTACCATTCTTTATAGTTATCACTTGCTAATTTTTCGCCCCATTTCTCTCAACTGCTTTGCATTCCTACTCTCTTTATACGATTGCACGATTTCCAACTCCGAATTAGCTGCCAACTCCATCTCTCGTCAGGAACACCTCCTTCAGTCTCTCCGTTGTTCTATGTATCATGCTTTTTACTGGTATTCATATTCATATTATTGTTTAGAGGATTTACAGTTACCTTGGCATTTACAATAGCTTAATTTTTCATTATAGGTTTTCTAATTCCCAATTGCATGTTCAGATCTCAATATTTACCAATTGAGAAATTGTGCAAATTACAAAAATTGTCTTCCTCAACTGTGGAAATTCATATATCTGATTGTTGAAAGGATTACAGTGCAATGAACTAAACTATACATTCATATTTCCAGGATGCCCTATCTTTTTATTTATTGAATTTATAGATACACATGTTTAGGAATTGCATATCGTGTTCATGGAAATTGAATTTTTTTTTAAGAATTCATTGCCAACCAAGTAGGAAAAATAAATTTATGAATGGTTTGTACCTGATTATTTATTTCTGTGGAAGCATCATAAATAAAAATGGTGTGGAAAGCTCATAATTGTTTGTTTCTATGTTTTTCTATTATAGTTTAGAAAACAATATGAATATATATTCAAGTTATAGATGATTTGTTATTTTTTAAAGGGTAAATTCTAAAAACAACCTCTGTGGTTTCATGGATTTCAAAAAAAAAAACATGTGGTTTGTTTTTACAAAAAAAAAAAAAAAAGAAGGACCGTGTTATACGTCGTTACTCAAAAACGGAAAATGGCTTAACACCGTTAAAAAAGCTGACGTGACACAGGGACAATTTAGGAAATTCGATTTTTTAATTTTTTGTTTAT
Organism: Euphorbia lathyris; assembly: GCF_963576675.1. Lineage (NCBI taxonomy): Eukaryota > Viridiplantae > Streptophyta > Magnoliopsida > Malpighiales > Euphorbiaceae > Euphorbia > Euphorbia lathyris. The sequence continues at coordinate 6,287,390 of NC_088911.1, forward strand.
AAGATAATTCACTAATGTAAATATAATTTAATTTTTATGTTGTTATTAATAGGTAATTTTTAATAAATAATAAAATTATATTTTATGAGTTTGTACACTAAACCATTAGATTTGTATTTCAGATCTAAAACAAAACAATACGTTCATTATTAGAAAACGGAGCCAGTGAAACAGCAATGGCAATCTCGAATGCCAGAAACTTCATTCCATTACAATATTACAATTTTACAGTTGTAGCTAAAAATAAATTTATTTTATGGGTTTCATAATACACAATAATAATTAGTAATTTTAAAACACAAGACACGAGTTGTAATAATTGCAAGCAATTATAAAATTTTAAAAGGAAAAACCGTATATTTAAGTCACTAATTAATTTAATATTTAAGATTAAGCATTTGATCTTTTAAATTGATACGTTAAGTTTCTAATTAGTAATTATTTTTAGGCAAATGATATATACAGCCCTTAGGGTTGTATATAAGCATTAATTATTCACATATAACAATAAAAAAGAAAATTTTAATTCTAAAATAAGTATTTATTTGTATTGGAAATATAACAATCTATTATGAATATATGCATTTAAATATTTAAGCAATTAAGTATTTAAGCAATTAAGTATCAATAAATTTTATGTATTGAAAAACTAAATGAATACTAATAATATGAATTTTTTAGTTTTATTTACAGCCCTAAGGGCTGTAAATATCGGAACCCTTATTTTTAACACATTAAACCCATAATCTTATAAATGAAGTCTTTGCTTATTTGCTTTTTAATACATTAAGCCTCTATTGGAAGATTCATGTATGTGTGTGTGACTCAAACTCTATTGTTGACGTGTAAATGTAACTGTCAACATTTCACTATTTTATCACGTCAATTAACTTATAGACTATCACATCAGATAATTTCTTAATTGTACATTATCACATTAGATAATTTCTTAACTGTATATTATAATCTTAAGTGTACATTGTAAATTTAAAGTAACCATGATATTATGACAGTTTTATGGATACTTAAACATATTTTAAAATATTTAAAGGCTTATTATATCTATTTAAAAATCAGGAGCTTAATGGGTTGAAAAAATAATTAATCAAAAACTTAATATATTGATTTTTTTAATGAAAACTTAATATGTTGATATATTTGAAAGATTAAGGGCTAATTAATAAAAAAAATAAAATCATTAGAGATTTTAATATGAATTTTACTTTTTAAATGCGTCTAACGACATAAAACTATATATTTAATTAAATAATTTTTCTTAATAAATCCTAACAACATAAAATATAATAATTGTAAAAGTTGTGTTGTAAAAAAATATATTCAAAAAAGTATTTTTCAAAAAAAATATTAATAACATAGAGTGAATAAAAAAAACATAGAGTGAATAATTAATAATTTAGCAGAACACATTTTATTACTTCAATTTAAATTAAAAATAGTATTTGATTCCTTTTTCTAATTTATATATTCAATAATATTATACTAATGGAATCTTTATATATGCAAAATTGATAAATAATATACTAACAATATCCGTGCAATGCACGGGCCTGTATCTAGTTATTAAACAAACTGGAACTAAACTGTTAAATAAAATAAAAGTTCGTGACTAAACAATATATTATTATTTAAATACGAGGACTAAATAGATTGTTAAAGAAAAATATAGGGATTAATAAAATATTTATTCTAAAACATATGCATAATACATCTATTGCCCCCTGTATTTAATCCAAAATATAAACTGCCTCCTAAACTTTTAAGAGTTTCAAATGACTCATATTATTGTCCAACTATGTACATCAATAACCCCCTATTTCTCAATATAATTTATGTAGCAAATGCGAGATACAATCTACCACATGTCAAAGTGCTAACTACGTGTCAAATAAACAAATAATTAGGAGGTTTTCACGAGACAGTTAAAGTTTTGGAGTTATTGAATGCAATAGGATAAGAATAGAGGGTTATTGAATGCAATTGAACAAAAATATGAGGTAATTTGAATCTTTTAAAATTTTAATGGGCGGATAAAGTTTTGAGCCAAGTACATATGAGGCAACAAATGTATCAAACCTAAAAATTAGGATTAAACCCTCGTTTGGGTTATGTGGTATCTAAAATCTTATCGTTTGTTATCCGTAGTATTATTTAATAACATTTACCCTTAAAGTATTTTCATATGTGACATTTAACAAATTTCGGATAAAAAATTATATTTAGTTAACTTTTGTTACACGGCACAATTTTTAACACGTGTCACGTATGGATAACATTTATTTTAATTGTTTTTCCATATAGCTATAATATATAGAAAATATTGAATAATTTTTTTTATCCACGTATTAATTCTATATGAAAAAAATATTAAAAGAATTGTTATGTGTACATGTCATGCGTCAAAAATTGTGAAATTTGTCAAGAATTAATAAATGAGTTAACTTTTCCATCCAAAATTGGCTGGTGATGTTTGTTTACTCCATTTCCATCTCCTGTTTGCCTTTTCATGTTAAAAATAAGAGTTTTAGATGCTTGGTTAGAAGTTATTGTTCGCCTTTTCATACATGAAAAATAGTTTTTTTACAAAAGTATGGAAACTCTGCTTTTCCAACAGTAAACAACAGCAAACAGTAAACAATAACAAATAACCAGTAAACCAAGCGTACCCTAAATATCACATTTGTGAATACCTCACGAATAAATGATATAAAATGAAATACTGCAGAAGACAAATGACAATATTTTGGACACCACCAAATAAGCATTTATTCCTTAGAAAAACCTAGGGGTTTCATCATGTGAATTTTTTTTAACAAAACGACACATGTGGTTTTCAATATTACACAAAAATTAGTGACACTCTTAAAATTAAAGAGAAATTTTAATATTACTATTTAATTAATGACTTTGTATTTTCTTTTCAATTAATATTCTCTAATGCAATATATCTCTATAAATAAAAGAAAAAATAATCCACAATAAGAATTTTTTTTAAAACAATAGTTAAGATAAAACTCACGACGTGTTTGTTAGAAGGTATATAGGAGGTGAGATAAAGATAAAAAATACGAGATAAATTATCCCATATTTGTTTGGGAGATAAAAGAGTGAGACGGATGAGGGCTAAACCTCTTGTCCCTCAAATCCTATACCCAAGAGGGGATGGTATAAGAAAGTGGGATAAGCTCCTGCGATTTTAATAGGATGAAAAAGTCCATCTTATCCCTTTATGTAGTTTAAATAAGAGGTAAATTACATACGTGGTGTACAACCTTTACCCCAAATCACACTTTGGTGTACAACCAAAATTTTATCACACTAAACCGTACGAACTTCAGGTGACCTCCTACTAAAGTGTACAACCAGTTTTTGTGACCGGTCAACGCTGGTCAACTATGCCACGTTAGCATTTTTCATCGAAAACACGAGTTCCATTTCCGGATTTGGAGACAGAACTCGTCATCCGCCTGCCCTTTGGATAGGCGGGATTTTCTCCCGTGGAGGCCAAATACGAGTATAATTTTTGTTTTTCTAAATCGTCCATTTCCAGAGTTCTCGAGTTTATTTTTTTAGAATTTCGGTTTTGCTCGGAAGAGAAAAAGAATTTTCAATTTTTGATCAAAATAAAATGAGAAGGGCAAAATTGTTAAATAGGGGACGGTGATAAGTAAAACAGAGGCAGTAGATAATAACACTCTAATTTTAATGATTAGATTCTTGATTATTTAATTTTTCAAAGTAAGTCCTTATTCTTTACAATTTTAAGAATTAAGTCTTCAATTTTTAATTTGTAACACATTAAGTATTTGTTTGTTTCCATTTTTCGGAACTACCTTTCTACTATTAAAAAGAGGATTAGGGTCCTCAGCGTTAGTAAAATTAAAAATATTTAGGACGATGTTATCAATTTTAACCATTAATAACATGTAATTAGAAAACTCTAAGAATTAAAAATGTTCATATTAGCTATTTTACTTGCTAATAGCAAAAGTTTACTTAATAAAAGTTGATTAAAAAAATTCATCATAATTTTACCAAACATTAATAATTAACCAGCTAATAACAACAATGGAGTTTATACCTGCAAGTCTGTCTTTGAGGCTTTCAATCTAAATGGGACGAATCCTCACTCTGAAGTTTGGAAAATCATTTGGGCTTTAAAAATTCCTTACCGAATTAGGAGCTTTCTGTGGCTAGGTGTTAAGGATAGACTGCTCACTAATTCAGATAGAAATAGACGGCATCTGGTGGATTCAGGTGCTTGCAGCAGATGCAGAGGGCATGTTGAAACTATTTGCCATGCTCTTAGGGATTGTACTAGGAGTAAAGAGGTGTGGAGAAAAGTTCTCCCTCACCACATGCTTTTTACTTTCTTGGCTCACTCTGATCATGACTGGTTTACTGATGGAGTTAGTGGGAAAGCTATTGGCTAACCTTGAGCATGGTGATATTTTCTTTGCTATTGTCTGTCACCAGATTTGGAAGTGGAGGAATGAGGAGATCTTTGGAAGGAAAACTGTTTCTATTCCTAATTTAGTTGAGTTCTTCTCGGAAAAATTATTCAATATTACTGATAGCTTCAAAGGAGATTCTCTTGCTAGGACGACCCAGAAGAAGACTGTTCACCTCCTTGGTTGGTGCAGGCCTAGGGAAGGGGTGGTGAAATTAAACACGGATGGTTCATGCCTGAAGGACAGTAAGATTGCTGCAGGAGGTGTTCTCAGAGATTATGGGGGTGCCTGGTTGTCTGGGTTTGCTCATAATCTGGGTATGGGTTCGTCCTTCTCGGCTGAGTTTTGGGGGATTTTTTCTGGCATTAAACTTGCCAAGAGTCTGGGTTTGAAAAAATTGATTGTAGAATCTGACAACCTTGAGGCTATCAAAATGATTTCCGATAAAAATGCTATTTGTTTAGATAGCCAAAATCTAATCAAAGGTATTAGAAGGTTTTGCTCTTCCTTTGATTTCATTAATTTCAGCCATATCTTCAGAGAACAGAACCGGGTAGTGGATCGTTTGGCGGCTGCTGGTCATGAGGGGAGGTTGGGCGTCACAACCTTTTCGTATCCTCCTGATTATCTTTCCTCTCTTCTTATGGAAGATATGGTAGGGGTTAGCTTCCCTAGGCTGATCCCAGACTAGGTCTTTGGTTTTTGTTTTTTCTTTTCTTTTCCTGTTTCTACCAAAAAAAATCAGCTAATAACAACAAATAACTAATTAGAATAGCTAAATGCTAATCGTAATAACAATAATTATTGTATTATGTATTACTCCCTCCATTTCAAAATAATTGTCACTTTTGATCAAAATTTTTCATTTCATATTATTTGTCAGGTTTAGTTTCCAATGCAACTTTTTCCTATTTTATCCCTATTAATGAGCTTAATATTAATTACACTTTTTGCTATTTTAAGTTTTGAATGTATGGAGAGAGGTTCAATTTAATGAGAGACATAAAAAATGATAATTATTAATGAAGAGAGATAGAGGGTATTCTAGTCCATGTTACATAAATTTAATGCAAATCAATCATTTCCTTAATATGTGTGCTTTGGTCAAATGTGACAATTATTTTGAAATGGAGGGAGTAATTAATAGCTGAACCAAATAGACATTATATATATGTATTAATTAATTTTGAGTTTTTTAAACTATTTTTTGTTTTAAATTCGAGACAAATTAATTACTCCTCAATCAGTCCTAATAAAAATGATAAAAGTGACAGTTATAATGGAACGGAAAATAATAATATATACAATTTTTTTTTTAAAGATTGTATCAAATATTCATGCCCACAGCTCATTATTTAAGATATGGACATTAAATTTAAGATATGGACAAAAATTAGATATATCAAATTTTAGGTGATGGGACAATTAGCTTAATTCCATCCAAGAAGCTTTTGCTTAGAAGCTTTTGCTTTTTCTTGCTTTTTCTCTCCCTGTTGAGAGGTTTTCGCTTTTCTCTCCCTGTTGAGAGGTTTTGGGTTTTTCTGTCTGTAAAGATTCTTGATCCTTTGTGATTCTTTGCAATTCTTGATCCTTGTTTTCTTAAGTGTTCATGCTTGGCTGTTTGGTTTTAGTTTGTGTTTGAGTTTTTTGATTTATTTTTGGGGGATCTGAGATTGTTTGTTGGGTCTGAAGTGATGGAAAATCTTATGGATAACCTTTCAATGGAAGATGATGAGAAGGAGGAGGTTGCCATCCCGGAGATTCAATTAGACAGACAATCTATAGGATCGAATCTTTTCCTTGTTGGAAGGCTTTTGACTGATCGCTCAATTCATTTTCCGGCGATGGAACACCGATTAGCGAGTATATGGAGGCCGTGAAGGGGTCTTTGCATTCAAAAATTACCAGATAAAAGGTACCTTTTCCAATTTTACCATTCGGTAGATATTGATCGAGTAATGGAGGGAGGGCCATGGGCTTTTGATAGTCATTTGTTAATCCTTCATCGTTTAAAGCCAGGGGAGGATCCTTTGGAAGTGGAATTAAATGAAGTATCAATATGAGTTCAGGTCCATAATCTTCCAGTCGGATGTATGTCTGAGGTTGTAGGAAGGCTTCTTGGTAATTTCGTGGGATCTTTCTTATCTTATGATCCGAATAATAATGCAGGTGGATGGCGAAACTACATGCGAATCAGAATCTTGATGGATGTACGGAGGGTTCTAAAAAGGTGGAAACGAATAAAAACGATGGATGGAACTTCACATATTGTTCAGTTTAAATATGAGAGACTTACATATTTCTGTTACTACTGTGGGATGCTAGGGCATACTGATATTTTTTGCCACAAGCTTTTTAACCTTTCACCTGAACAAATGAAGAAAGATTGGGGACCGTGGTTAAAGGTCCAGCCTCGAAGACTAATTGGTGGTGGCGGGGAGCAATGGTTAAGAAGTGCTGATGGGAGTCCTTTATTAGCAGACAGAGGTGGAGTTTTCTTTTCACCAATTTCCTTGGGGAGGGGCTGTAATATGGTGAATGGTATTCAGGAAGATACATCCATTGGGATGTCAGAAGATAGTGATATCGAATTGGACGAAATTATTGACAAGAAAAGGAGAAGGGGGAAAGAGAATTCCAAGATTTCAACTGAAATTATATCGGCCGGACTCATTTCGGAGTCCCGCCGGGAATCATGATTGGCGTTTGTTGGAACTGCCGTGGGTTGGGCAATCCACGGGCAGTGCTTACTCTTAAGAATATTTTTAAGAGTATTAAGCCGGATTTTATGTTTTTGATTGAAACTTTGGTTCACCAAAATAAGTTGGAACAGTTAAAGAAGACGGTGGGTTTCGAAAATGTCTTTTGTGTTGATAGGGAAGGAAGAGGAGGAGGTCTTGCTTTTGTTTGGAATAATAATCTCAATGCTACTGTGTTGAGTTTTTCAGTAAGTCATATTGATTTGGGTTTAAAGGATAGTGAATGGAGGGTTTGGAGATGCACCGGGTTCTACGGTCAGCCGGACAGATCAAAGCACATGATGTCTTGGGATTTACTTCGTGAGCTTCATTCCCGATCCTCTCTCCCATGGTGTGTTATTGGGGACATGAACTGTATTTTGAGCCAGGATGAGAAGAGAGGAGGGTGCAGCTATCCGCAATCTTTAATACATGATTTTCAGGAAGCATTGGGTGATTGTGGTTTATCTGATATGTATATGGAGGGCTATCCGTTTACGTGGGAGCGAGGTAGGGGGAATGTTAACTTTGTTGAGGAAAGACTGGACCGCTGTTTGGTATCCCAAGCGTGGAGGGAGCTTTTTCCATTGGCTGAATTTGGTGCGTCACACTTTAGTTCTTCCGATCATTTACCTATCATCATTAATACATCACCACTGGCTAAGGGTTCGGGTTCCCCTTATGAATTCCGATTCGAAATGTCATGGTGCAGGGAGCCAGATTTTATGGCTTTAGTTAAGGAAAATTGGCAGAAATCGGTTGGTTTGGACTTGTTGACTCGTCTTGGGTTATGTAGGGAGGAGATGATCAAGTGGGGGAATGCTTTTAGGGGTCAGTTCTCCTCCAAAATAAAGAAATTGAAAGCAAGATTAGCTCAGTTGATTAGCAGGGTTCAGGGGAGTGCTGATGATGAAATTATTGAATGTCGAAAGGAGTTACATGACTTGCTGGAACAGGAAAACCTCTATTGGAAACAACGTTCGAAATCGGCATGGCTGAAGGGTGGGGATAGGAACAGTAAGTTTTTCCATGCGTGTGCGTCCCAGCGGAATAAGGTAAATAAAATCTCTAGATTAATTCAGTCTAATGGGGAATGGTGTGATGATAGCAAGGTGATTGAAGGAAAATTTTTTGATTACTACAAAAATCTGTTTACTGCTGTTGAAACTTGTGAGCTTGATATGGTGAATTATGTTCCGCCCCGTATTGGTTCTGAGGAAAACGAGAGTTTAATGAGGTCGTTCACGTTAGATGAGTTTAAAGAGGCAGTTTTCCAAATGAATCCTGATAAGTCTCCGGGGCCTGACGGTTTGGGGCCGGGTTTTTTTCAAAAATTCTGGAGAATCATTGGGATGGATGTATTCAATGCCAGTATCAAATGGTTGGAGGAGGGTTTTTTCCCTAGCGATTTAACAAGCACGAATATAGTTCTGATTCCAAAAGTTGAATCGCCTTCGGATGTGGGGGATTTTCGACCGATTGCCTTGTGTAATGTTGTTTATAAGATCATATCAAAAGTTCTTGCTAACCGGTTAAAAGGTTTTCTTCCTGGTATCATTTCTGAGGAGCAATCTGCATTTGTTCCAGGTAGACTCATTGTCGATAATGTAATTGCTGCCTATGAAACTATTCACTCAATGAAGACTAAGCAAAAGGGGAGTGTGGGCTCAGTTGCTATAAAGATTGACATCCGGAAAGCTTACGATAGTGTGCGGTGGGATTTCTTGGAGCTGATGCTGCGGAAATTGGGTTTCCATGAGAATTGGGTAAAGTGGATGCTGATGTGCATAATGTCAGTTACTTATATGGTTCGTGTAAATGGTTCCAAGGTTGGCCCTATTACTCCGGGACGAGGTATTCGGCAAGGCGATCCACTGTCGCCGTATCTCTATATTATATGCGCTGAGGGATTGTCTGGCTTGCTGGCGCAGGCTCAAAACGCGAATTTTTTGACGGGTTGCAAAGTATCTAGAGGAGCACCGGAATTATCCCATTTGCTGTTCGCTGATGACAGCATACTGTTTTGTAAGGCAAACATTAATGAGTCACATTGTTTGAAAGGTATTTTGGATCGGTATGAAGCTGATTCGGGTCAGGCCATCAATTTACAAAAATCAAGCATTTTGTTTAGTCGTAAGGTGGAAGAGGTGGAAAAAAACAGAATTTGTGGGATTCTTGGTATTCATCAACCAATGGAAATAAACAGATATTTAGGAATGCCTATCTGTATAGGGCGAAGGAAGAGGGCTGTTTTTGGTTTTTTAAAGAATAAATTATGGAGGCGTCTTTTTGGTTGGTCGGGTAAGTTGTTAGCTCAAGCGGGGAAGGAAGTTTTGTTGAAAGCTGTTGCGCAGGCCATTCCTACCTATTGTATGAGTGCGTTTTTGATTCCCATTACGCTTTGTGAAGAACTTCAAAAAATGATGAATTCATTTTGGTGGGGATCGAGCCCAACGGGGAAAAAACGAATTCATTGGGCTTCATGGGAAAAACTCTGTGTTAGAAAGGAATTTGGGGGTATTGGTTTTAGACATCTGCAGTCGTTTAACTTGGCAATGTTGGCCAAGCAAGCATGGTTTCTTGTCTATCATCCAAATACGTTATTTTGTCGAATTCTCAAAGCAAAATATTTCTCAAGGGGAGATTTCTTATCATCAAATTTGGGTTCAAGTCCGAGTATGATCTGGCGTAGTATTTGGAATTCAAGGGCTATGTTAAGGCAAGGTCTTCGTTGGAGAGTTGGTAATGGTCTGCAAATTAATATTTGGGAGGATCCCTGGTTAATTGATACACCAAATTTTAAAATTCAATCTGCTATTGCTTCGGGTTGTGAGAGAATGTCTGTGGCGGACCTGTTTCGGGAAGGCAATGATTGTTGGGATATGGATTTGATGAGGTCGATTTTTAATGAGGAGGATATCAGGTCTATTCTTCATGTAAATCGTGGGGTAAGGGGAGAAAATGATATTCTTATTTGGCATCATGATAAAAAGGGGTTATATTCTGTAAAATCCGGATATCGTGTAGCTTGGGACGAATGGCGAGGGAACTCTCAAAATGATCAGAGGATGGGTTGGTCGAGAATGTGGTCTTTCTCTATTCCACCTAGAGTAAAACTTTTGGTCTGGAGAATATGCAGGGAGTTTATTCCTCTCAAAGACGTCTTGTGGACTAAAGGTTTAACTAATGATAATATTTGTGGGTTGTGTAAAGAGGAAGGCGAGCACTCGGTGCATTTGTTTATTGATTGCCCTTATGCGGTTCAATTTTGGGATGCCATGGGGATCAATCAACATATTCCTGGTACTGATTTCTTCCTTCAGTGGTTTGGCAATTTTCTTCAAACCAGGAACCTCCAGGAATGTCAGCAGGTATGTATGGGGTTATGGGAGTTGTGGTGTCAGCGGAATTCGTGTTTGTGGGAGGGGGTCTTTATTGCCCCGGCTGTTGCGGCTCGGTTGTGTAAAGAATTTTTGCAGCAATATTCTCTGGCGTTAAAAGGAGGGGCTGTACCATTTTTTAAAACTCGAGCTGATCGCTGGTTGTGTCCACCGTCGGGTTTTGTTAAATTGAATGTGGATGCGGCCGTCAGACCGGGTGGGGATAAAATTGGTTTAAGGGGTGTTCTCAGGGACCATTTGGGCGGGTTTATATGCTGTTACTCTCTCCCTTTTACTGGTATTTTTGCTCCCAGGCTTGCGGAAGTGTTGGGCTTAAGAAAGGCGCTGGAAATGATAAAAGAAGCGGGTCGGGCTCAGGTGGTGATTGAAATGGATGCGGAAGAGGTGGTTATTGCTGTTCAAAAGGGGCTGGAGGATAGATCAGAGTTTGGGGCTGTAGTTAGCTACTGTAGGAGGCTTTTATCTGTCCTACATGAGGTGTCTATTATTTTTTCCAATAGGTCTACCAACCAAGTTGCTCATTTGCTTGCAAATGAAGCCTTGTCTTTGGTCACGCCTTGTTTTTGGCAATTGGAACCCGAGTTTATTCGGCCCTTTTTGTCAAAAGATGTAAATGCTATTCATTAATAAATTTTAGTGATTCTTTGTCAAAAAAAAAGCTTAATTCCATCCAAGTTGTTTTTTTTTTTTTTTTTTTTTTTTTTTTTTTTTGTCAAGGGTGATATGACCGTTACATAATAGTCAAATCAATAATTTTAAATTTTCGGTAGTGTAAAGAGTAAAATTAATCTTACTTGGAAACGTTATGATTAAATTTAGATCATTTCATACGTTGAAGTCAAATATACACTTTGCCAAAAATATTAGGATTAAAAATTTGACCATTATCCCTTATTATTATTTGGATTTGAAATTTGTACGAAACATACTTATCTATTTTCATTCTATTATTTGTTAAATTTCATTAATAATTAAAGTTGTCAGTATGTTGAGAAATCAGTTGACCTAAAAAGATTTAGGGTCGAAATTCTAACCATTTCATTTGTTAAACTATCAAACTAGCTCCGACGATAATAACATTTTGTATGTTATCACTGTTACAATTTAATCATCCCAGTATCATTAACATGAATCAAAATTATATAATTAACCATATTAAACAATAATTGACAAACTATGTAAACTGTTTAAATATTTCTTGTAGATTTTTAAGTATGTTATTTCGATTACTTCGTTTACAAAGAAACAACGGATAAAAGAAATAAAAAATCGAAAGATAGAATTTTGTGTTTTCTTATTAGAGAAAGAGGGAAAAAACTTACATTTTTCTAAAAGTGAAGTTATCTTTTATCGTTCTAATTTTTTTCATATTTATATAAACCATATTGGATTTGACCAGGTCGGATCCCATCAAGAATGATATGAGTGAAATATCCAGGGCCGTCTCTGAGTATGAGCAGGAGGAGCATCTGCGCTGGGCCTAAGAGATGGAGGGGTTCAAAAATAATTATTTTTCAAACAAAAAAATAATATACAGAAATTAAATCTTAAAAGATACAATGGTTACAGAAATAATTTTAGACCTAGACAATTCGTAACACACATCTAGGCATAAGGGAAGGAGGGACCCAAAAATAATTTATTTATCAATAAATACAAAAATTAAAATCTCAAAAATTACAATAAATATAATTTACAGAACTAAACAGTCACAACACTTAAATTTATAACTATATTTGCTTGTAATAATTTTTTGCATGCTGATGCATATGATATTCTTTAAGAAATGAAAGTCTTACAAATGCTTTGGCTAAAATTATTGATGTCAGCATTTGACATTCTTGAGTTTGTCAAAGCAGATTGTTATCCAAATATTTAAACTCCGTTTATGTCAGTGACCATTGTGTCATGCGGTGGTTTTCACCTGGTCAGTCACTGGTCAATCACCATTAGATCTGGTGATTGACCAAATTCACTTGATCAGTCACTGACTAGGTAAAAATTACTGTGAGAAAGAGAATATTCATGTAGACACCATTTTTAGTGATTCTGCATCTAGAAATTCTTGTAGATAATATTTTATACAAGTAATTGAGTTTTTAATGCGAAATAAAATATTTTTTATTTGAAATTCGATATTTTTTTTATTAGATCCATTGTCAAGTGTAATAAAAATGTATCATTTTTAAGTATTTTTTCACTTGTATTTAGGTCCCTCATTTAGTACTTCACCTCTAGGCCTCTAGAATCTCAAGATCGGTCCTGGAAATATCCAACAATCATATTAGTAGAAAAGGAAGAAATATATAATTTAGGCTTAATACATCATTTGCCCCCTAAAATTGTCCAAAACATTTGATTGACCCCTGAACTTTTAAAGTTTCTCAATAGTCCCCTTAACTTGCATAAAATGTTCAGTTAGCCCCATGAACTTGCACAAAATGTAATCAATTGATCACTCGGTTGTAAAAAAGTAAGTTAAATACGGAAGATGTATTACACGCGTCTTAAAATAAGTAAAACGGCAAAGATTGGAGTTATACGGTTTTAATATTAGCGGATACACGTTTTATAGTTGAACAACTAATAACTTCCTTTTTAATCTATTTTTGAATTATATGTAATAACATTATAAGATGCGTGGAATACATCTTCCGCATTTATTTTACTTTTTTTTTTTGCAACCGAGTGATTAATTGATTATATTTTATGAAAGTTCAAGGAACTAACTAAACATTTTATGCAAGTTGAGGAAGTTACTGGAACACTTTGAAAGTTCAGAATGCGAATTAAGTTTTTGACAAGTTGAGGAGTGAAATAATATATTAAGTTTTTGACAAGTTCAGAATGCCCAGAGCCTAAGAGATGGAGGGGCCGAAAAATAATTATTTTTCAAACAAAAAGAATCATATATAGAAATTAAATCTTAAAAGATGCAATAGTTGCAGAAATAATCTTAGACCTAAACAATTCGCAACACACATCTAGGCACAAGGGAAGGAGGGGCCCAAAAATGATTTTTTATAAAAAAATATAAAAATTAAAATCTCAAAAAATTACAATAAATATAATTTACAGACCTAAACACTGACAACACTTAAATTTATGTCTATATTTGCTTGTAATAATTTTTCGCCTCTTTCAGAAACGAAAGTCTTGCAAATGCTTAACCAAAATTATTGATGTCAGCATTTGACATTCTTGAGTTTGTCAAAGTAGATTGTTATCCAAATATTTAAACTCCGTTTCAAATCCTCTTAACTATGTCAGTGACCATTGTATCTGTTGAAAGAATTTTTTCGAAGTTAAAATTATTGAAAAACTATTTGAGATCATCAATGTCTCAAGAAATATTAAATGATTTAGTAATTTTATGTATTGAGAAAGAGAATATTCATGTAAACACCATTTTTAGTGTTCTTGTAGATAATGTTTTATATGAGTAATTAAGTCTTTAATGCGAAATAAAATATTTTTTATTTGAAATTCCATATTTTTATTAGATCGCTTGTTAAGTGTAATAAAAATGTGTCATTTTTAAGTAATTTTTTTTAATTGATTTTTTCACTTTATTTTTCACTTGTATTTAGGCCCCTCATTTAGTACTTCTCCCCTAGGCCTCCACAATCTCAAGATCGGTCCTGGAAATATCCAACAATCACATTAGTAGAAAAGGAAGAAATATATATTTTAGGCTTAATACATCATTTGCCCCCTTAAACTTGTCCAAAAAGCTTGATTGACCCCTGAACTTTTCAAAGTGTCCCAATACCCCCTCAACTTGCTTAAAATATTCAGTTAGCCCCTGAATTTTGATCACTCGATTGCAAAAAAGTAAGTTAAATGCAGAAGATGTATTGCACGCGTCTTAAAAAAACGTAAAACGACCAGGATCGTAGTTATACAGTCTTAAAATTAGCGAATACAAGTTTTATAGTTGAACAAGTAATAACTTCTTTTTTAATCTATTTTTCAATTATGTAATAACATTCTAAGATACGTAGAATATATCTTCCACATTTAATTTACTTTTTTTTTTCAACGAGTGATCAATTGATTAGATTTTACAGAAGTTTGAAAGAGCTAACTGGACATTTTATACAAGTTGAAAGGAATCAAACTTTTGGACAAGTTCACAACCCAAATAATGTATTAAGCCCATATTTTAACTCACATCTTCATCAAGAATCCGCCTGAAATACCAACAATTTTGATATTTGTGGACAAAGCATTAATGACAAGTAATGTTAAAAAGCTAATCTTGCCTTATCAAGTTATTGAGTTGTTAGCAATAATGAGAAAAAAGAAATTAAATGTTTGATTGGGACATATATAGCCCATACTGTAAAACTAAATGTAAGAGTTTCCTCTTTCCATTATTTAAGCATACACAAAGAAAGTATTTTATAAAACTCATCTCAATGGATTATCTGAGTATCCTGTTAGTATTTTCCTTCACATCAGCAATATTCATCTATGTTTTCAAATCCAAACCCCTCTCCCTTCCACCCGGTCCGAAACCGTTTCCGATCATCGGAAACATATTAGAAATGGGCATAAATCCACACCACTCCCTCACTAATCTCTCTAAAAAATTCGGACCTTTAATGACACTCAAATTAGGAACAATAACAACCATAGTCATATCTTCCCCTGAATATGCCAAAGAAGCATTACAAAAACATGACCAAGCCTTATCTAGCCGAACCATCCCAAATTCTGCTCTTGCACATGACCACTACAAGTTCTCAGTGGCATGGCTACCTGTTTCAGATCAATGGAGGAGCCTCAGAAAAGTCATGACCATAGAATTATTCACATTGAAAAAGTTGGAATCAAGCCAGAATCTTCGGCAGAAAAAAGTGCAGGAGTTGTTAGGGTTTGTGGGAGAGAAGTGTAAGATTGGGGAAGTTGTTGATATTGCTCAAGCTGCTTTTACTACTGTGCTGAATCTGATATCGAACACCTTCTTTTCTATTGATTTAGGGAGTTATGATTCTGATTTATGTCTGCAGTTTTATGAGGCAGTTGTTGATATAATGGAAGAAGCAGGAAAGCCTAATGTTGCAGATTATTTTCCGTTGATTCAGATGATGGATCCTCAAGGAATTCGGAGGCGGACGAAGATTTGTTTGGATGTTTTGTTTGAGAAATTTGATGGAATTATCAGAAAGAGATTGCAATCTTCATCCAGAATAGTTGAGGAGAGGCAAGATCTACTTGATTTCCTTCTTAATATGAGCCAAGAGGAAAATGATTCTGATTTGAGTCTTGTTGAGATAAAGCATTTGCTTTTGGTGAGTACTTAATTTTAATTTCTCTCTAATTTTTGTCATCTAGATGACACGTGACTGCCATCTAGCCGACTGAAACGACACGTGTTAGCTAGGTGACAGCCACCACCTATCGTTTTGATCAGCTGTTTATTATTTTTAGATTCCCCTTTTAGAAGGGAATGGGGAAAGAAGTGTCTTCATCTTGCCCCATTTGTCACCTATTTAAACAAAAATTGATGGTCTCTAATGAATTCATCTGTAGGATCTTTTCGTAGCGGGCACCGATACAACTGCAAAAACATTAGAATGGGGAATGGCAGAGCTACTTCGTAATCCCGAGAAGCTTTTGAAACTCAAAAAAGAGCTCAAAGAAGTAGAAGGAGAAATTCAAGAATCTGATATTAAGAAGTTGCCTTATCTACAAGCAACGGTTAAAGAAATCTTTAGATTGCATCCGCCAGCCCCATTCTTGGTACCCCATAAAGCTGAATCTGACGTGGAGATTGGTGGGTTTAAGATACCAAAAAATGCACAGATACTTGTCAATGTATGGGCTATGGGAAGAGATGGAAAGATATGGGAGAACCCGGATAGGTTCGAGCCAGAAAGATTTTTAGCAAGCAAAATTGACATGAAGGGAAGAGATTTCGAGTTGATCCCATTTGGAGCGGGGAGAAGGATTTGTCCAGGTTTGCCATTAGCGCATAGAATGTTGCATCTAATGTTGGCTTCTCTCGTCCACTCATTTAATTGGAAGTTAGCACATAACATTCAACCAAATGAATTGAATATGACTGAAAAGTTTGGCTTGTCACTCGCCAAAGCACAACCTCTACTAGCTATTCCTTATTTTTGAGACTTGTATTGCCTTTCATTTTAATAATATTTATTGATTTTCTATTATAACTTCTTTTTTGGATAAATAATTTATTAATCCCCACATTGTTTAGTCTTTGTTTTTAATATTACAATATTTGGTCATTAACAGTAAAAAAAGAGCTTTTAGTAATGAAAACCATTGTTATTAAAAGTCCAAATACCCTTAATAAAAGCTTTTAATAAGTAGAAACGCCTCTTATGGACCCTTGTTAAACGTTACCTTACTAATTGTTTTTAATAACGAAAATGAGTCCGTTTATTATTAAACTTACAATAATGGGAAATCTACTAATATTAATAAATGTTTATAATAATTAATTATCCGCTTTTTAAAATTAATTAGAATAATACAAAAAATTCTTATTAAGAACGAATTTAGATGATTAAAAAGCCCCTTATTACAAACTAATTATAGTGATTAAAAACTCTTATTAAAATTATTATTAATAATAAAAAAATCCCATATTAAAAGTATTTATAATGATAACTGAAAACCGTAATCATCAAGCAAACTAGGAGCAAGGAAACCTAGAGGAATCAAAGTGAGAGGAAGTAAAGGAGATACTCTTTCTAGTTTCTAAGATAAACAATAAATTTGGATGTTCAAACGAGCTCCAATAGGTGAAAGTGTTTCAAAAAGTACGTGCTTCTACATCTTCAAGTGATGGCCATCAGAGCTGATATGGTGGTCTACGTTGTGTGACTAGTCACACAGTTGAATTAGGGATTGTGAGCAGCTCGCGCAAATTGAGCAACAGTTGAGAAATTTTGAAAGGAAACAGTTTCAACTAGGATTTTGGTGTGAAATTTTGGAGCATTTAACGAAAACCAAATTTGAGGAGAAAACGATTTCCATTAGGGTTTTGATTTGACATTTTTGAAGGGAAACGAGGAGCTGGAAATGAAATTTGAGGATGGAAACCTAATTAGTGTTTGGCGGTAAAACCAAAACCTTTTATTAAGTGGTTTGTTTGTTACTCTTCCAAATAAGGGGTTTTACTTTTTGCTATCAAAAAAATTAATAACGGGTTTATTTGTTACCATTACAATTTATAATTATTTACATTTTTCTAATATAATTATTAAGAGTTTTACTTTTGCTATTAAAACGTTTTAATAAATGATTTATTTGTTACTATTACAATTAATAAGTATTTACCTTTTTTTCATGGTTTTAATTTTAATAAAGAAATAAAAATAAAAATATTTTAATTTAGAGTGAACTAATAAGGGAAAATTTTAATAAAATTTAACAAAAAAAAGAAGAAGGGTTTTTCTAATTAATAGTATATTAATAGAATTTAACATTATTATATGTATGAAAAATATACTTTTAATAAGTGTATTTTACATCTTTACTAAATTTTGCATATTAGTACTCGTTTTTTTGTAGTGTAACTTTTGTTTTATTCAACAGTTTAGTTCTTCAAATATTTAAATTATTGAACAACTTAGTCCCTTTGTAAGGGACTAAACTGTAGAATAGAACAAAAATTGTAAACTAAACAATATATTATTAAGTATATGAAAACTAAACAAAATGTTAGGTAAAAAATATAGTAACTAATAAATATGTGTTATATTCTTAAAAAAAAAATAAAAAAAAATAAATATGTGTTATATAAGGGTTTTTTTTTTGATGAAGTTATACAAGTCTATTCTTATTTTATTTTATTTTAGATATTTAAGTTGTCAAATATTCATGTCCACAAGTCTATTATTTAATATACTTTTCAAAACAAAATCTATTATTTTTAATATATGGACATTAATTAGATATCTTACGGTCCTTATCAAATATTGGGTGATGTAACAATTCACAATCACTACAGGAAAACAAATTTTTTGTGGGAGAGAATATATATATATATTTTTTTTATTTAGAAAATACAATAATAAGTAGATATGAGCCCTGAAAAGCATTTAAGGTAGAATTTTAGGTTTTTATAAACATTTTGATAGGTCCCAGTCAGAACAAATAGAATAATGTTCTTTTAGGGTAAGAATTCACCACAATTTGTTTAGTTGAATGATCATACCTTTCCATTAACTTCAAGAGATTTAAATACAAAAGCAAATAACAACTGCATCCTATTTTCTAGGAAAGTAAATAACATCAGATAATGACTTCAACAGTCATATTCTATTCACTCAACTAACTCCTTAAATCAAGGATCCCTTAATACCCACTAAAACAAACACTAACAGTTGCACTAATTAAATAACATAAACAAATACTAATAAAAGGAAATGGTCCACGTGAAACTTGACTTGTGGAATATCAGTCCATGTCTTCTTTCTTCAACTTAATCCAAATACTTAGGATTCTTCTTAGGCACCCTTTGTGATTTTTGAATCCTAACATTACCCTCCCCATTAAGAGCAACCTTGTCCTCAAGGTTGGTGACAACAAATTTTTCAAGTAATTCTTCCGTATTTTCCCACGTGGCGTCTTCAATAGGTAAGCCTTTCCACTGAACGAGGCTTTCCTCAACATCGGCACTCCCTTGCTGAACCCACCGGTTTTCAATTATTGCTGCAGGTTGAGGTGCTATTTCTCCATTAACTGTCAATAGAGGAAGAGTAGGATTGGTTTGCATATGATCGCCCACAAATTTTCTGAGCAGAGAAACATGAAAAACATTGTGAATTCTAGCTCCATCTAGCAACTTTAGTCGATATGCTACTGTCCCAATTTTGTCGATAATCTGGAATGGCCCATAGTAGATGCTAGCTAGCTTGTGACAAGCTCTTTTGTATACGAAAGTTTAGCGAAATGGATGCAACTTCAGAAACACATATTCTCCAACTTGGAAATCTATGTCACGTCTTTTCAGATCAACCCTCTGTTTCATCTGGTTGCGATCATCATAGAGGTTTACCTTTAGCTGCTGTAAGATCACATCCCTATCAGCTAGCATTTGATCCACTTCATCCATCTTAGACGTGTTGTACCAATATTCTGCCCAGGGTAGGAAGGTGGTCCATTTGCGGGGCTGTTGAGCAGTGAAGCATCAGAGGTATTGTTCAAGACATCGATTTGTGACCTCTGTTTGGCCATCAGTTTGGGGGTGGTAGGAAGAGCTCATATTTAATTTGGTACCGGAAAGGTTAAAAAATTCTCGCCAGAAATTACTAGTAAAAGTTGGATCACGATCACTTACAATTGAACGTGGCAGACCATGCAACTTGATCACATGATCAATAAATTTCTTAGCGATGGCCTTTGCAGTATAGGGGTAGGAAATTGGAATGAAGTGGCTATATTTGGTAAGGCGGTCAACTACTACGAGAATCGTATTGAAGCCATGGGAAGGGGGCAGGCCTTCAATGAAATCCATGGAAATATCTTCCCACACTGACAAGGGATAGGGAGGGGTTGTAATAGGCCGGTGGGGTGTTGGGTAAGGACTTTGTTTCGTTGGCAGATGTCACAAGAGGTGATGTATTTCTTTATAGTTTGATGCATGGATGGCCAATAAAATTGGCTGGCAATTCTTTTGTAAGTTCGCAAAGTACCTGAATGACCACCGAAGGGCGAGTCGTGGAATTCTTTCAGTAAAAGCTCAATAAGTGTGGACTGTGGTGGAATAACAACTAGGTTTTTGTAATAAACCAGACCATTCCTCCATGAATATGGTTCTCCTGGTTTCTCATGGGCATGCTTGGTAATAGATAGCATATATGGGTGGTTCTCTGCTTCCTTCTTCAACATGTCCCATATGGAAGTCATGGGTATAGAGATGTTGTTCAAACACGGGCTGCCATTCACCCTTGACAATGCATCAGCAGCTTTATTTTCTATCCCTGGCTTATATATTATTTCATAGTCGTACCCTAAAAGCTTGGCCACCCACTTTTGTTGTTCTGGTGTTGCTACTCGCTGCTCCAACAGAAATTTCAAGGCTCGTTGATCAGTATGAATAAAAAATTTCCTTCCAAGCAAGTAGGGACGCCATGTGCGGATTGCTTCGATAATTGCCAACATTTCCTTGGCATAGACCGACCAGGTCTGTTTCGCAATTCCAAGGGCGCGACTCATGTAGGCAATTGGCCAGGATTGCTGCATAAGGACTGCTCCGATTCCGCCATGGGATGCATTAGTCTCTAAAATGAAGGGCTGCTCAAAATCTGGCATGGCTAGTGTTGGGGTGCTGGTCATAGCATTTTTCAACTCCAAGAATGCATGATCTACTTCTTGTCCCCATGTGAATTGCCCTTTTTTCAATAAGTTGGTCAAGGGTCGGGCGATAACTCCATAATTCCGCACAAATTTGCGATAGTAACCTGCCAAGCCTAAAAATCCACGCAATTTTGAAACATTAGTAGGACGGGGCCATTTTACCATGGCCTGAATTTTTTATTCATCCACCTTCACACCATG
Source organism: Euphorbia lathyris (assembly GCF_963576675.1). Taxonomy (NCBI): domain Eukaryota; kingdom Viridiplantae; phylum Streptophyta; class Magnoliopsida; order Malpighiales; family Euphorbiaceae; genus Euphorbia; species Euphorbia lathyris. The sequence goes on from NC_088911.1 coordinate 6,308,537, forward strand.
GGAAGTGACAATATGGCCAAGATACTCAATTTCTTGTTGCCCAAAAGCACATTTTTTTAGTTTCACATACATCTCATTATGCCTCAAAATTTCAAAAACCTTTTTTACATGTTCAATATGCTGGGACCAATTGGGGCTATAAATAAGGATGTCATCAAAGAATACGAGGATGAATTTTCTGAGATACGGATAAAAAATGGAATTCATAAGGGCTTGGAAAGTTGAAGGTGCATTGCAAAGGCCAAACGACATAAGTAAGTATTCGTAATGGCCATTATGGGTTCTAAATGCAGTTTTAGTAATGTCAAAGGGATGAACTCGTACCTGGTGATATCTCGCCCTCAAATCGAGTTTGGTAAAGTAAGAAGCTCCATGTAGCTCATCTAACATGTCATCAATTGTAGGGATAGGAAAACGATCTTTAATAGTAACAACGTTCAAAGCTCTATAATCCGTGCAAAAACGCCAGGAACCATCCTTTTTTTAACAAGTAAAACAGGATAGGAAAATGGACTAGTACTAGGACGGATTAACCCCAATTGTAGCATATTATGAACTTGTTTTTCAATTTCAGATTTTTGAAAGTAGGAAAACCTGTATGGGCGCACGTTCACTGGCTCAGCTCCTTCTTTGAGAGTAATTTTGTGCTCAATTTCTCGTTGGGGGGGGGGGGGGGAAGCTTATTTGGTTCTGCAAAGATATCCCCAAATGCATCCAATAAATTCTGCATATCTGTGGCAATTTGTTGTTCTCCGCTGTCATGAACTGTCTAGATGCTTATGGCATAGACAGAGCATCCATATTTTGAATTCTTCAGCACTGACTTGGTAGTAGATACCCCAAGAGGAGGACTGTCCAACCCGTGGAGCTGATGTTGTTTCCCACCCCACATAAAATCCATGGTCATCTTCTTCCAATCACATGTTACTTTCCCCAATAACTCCAACCAATGTATTCCCAAAACCATATCCAAACCCATCAAAGGCAGGGCATAAAGAGTAATTGAGAATGGAATACCTTGAACAATGATCTTCACATTGTCAAAACGACGTTCACACGTCAAGTTGTTGCCATTAGCAATTTTCATAGCAAAAGGGTGTGTGGCTAGGATAGGTAATTGTAGAAATTGGGCCACTTTATCATTGATGAAGTTGTGTGTGGATCCACTGTCAATGAGAGCATTCAGCACATGTGAGCCAATCTTTGCCTTGACCCTCATAGTTCTGTTCCCTTCGCAACCTGATAAGGCATGTAAAGAAATCTCTGGCAATCCCTCCTAAACTTCCAAGTCATCAGTGCCCAGATTGTCGTTATCCTCAACTGTTAGTAGCAATATTTTAGGAGATTGACATCGATGGCCTGGTGTGAATCTCTCATCGCAATTAAAACATAAACCTCGTGCCCTCCTTTTCTGCATTTCTTCCTAAGTGAGGCGCTTAGTAGGCGTGGTTATAGCCTTCTTGAGTGGATAAGTCTCAAAGGATGCTTGGTTGAATGGTTTTGAAAATTGACGTTGTTTCTGTAGCTGTTGATCTTTCATTCTAGCATATTCAATCGCATCTTTGAGAGTTTTTGGTTTAAATAACCGGATTGGATCCGCTATTTCTGGTTTGAGACCTCCCATAAACATCCCTACCAAAGCCCTTCGTGTCCATCTATGAACCCTGTTCCCCAGCTTCTCAAACTGCCTCTGATATTCCCGCAACGAACCTGTCTGCTTTATTTTTGATAAAGCTTCATCGAAATTTTCTACCTCTGCTAGACCGAACCTCATCCATAGCTCTTCAACGAATGTTTCCCATATGACCACCCTGCCATCATTTTTGTATGCCTTCTTAAGCCACTGCCACCATTCATTAGCTTCACCTTCTAAATGATAAGAGGCCAGGGGCACCTTTTTGGACTCAGCTGTCATTTGAAAGTCGAAGTATTGTTCAGCTCTGGTGTGCCACATAGTTGGATCATCTCCTTGGAATTTTGGAAATTCTAGTTTAGCTGGTCTGGATTCGAACATCGGCCTGTGTTCGTCATATGTTCCTTCTTTTTTGAGTTACGAGGTCTCCGGGTCGGTTGCTTTTTCTTCCAATATCACGTTGGACAGTTTAGTGATAGTGGACTCCAGCCTTTGCAATCTCTTCACGAGACTATTTTCCATGGAATTGAACCATTGCTGTAAGAGCTCAATTTTCTCTTCTGCTCTCTCAATTCTTTCTCTGTTTGATGCCATAGTAACCGGCTCTGATACCAATGATAGGTCCCAGTTAGAACAAATAGAATAATATTCTTTTAGGGTAAGAATTCACCACATTTTGTTTGGTTGAATGATCATACCTTTCCATTAACTTCAAGGGATTTAAATACAAAAGCAAATAACAACTGCATCCTATTTTCTAGGAAAGTAAATAACATCAGATAATGGCTTTAACAACCATATTCTATTCACTCAACTAACTCCTTAAATCAAGGATCCCTTAATGCCCACTAAAACAAACACTAACAGCTGCACTAATTAAATAACATAAACAAATACTAATAAAAGGAAATGGTCCACGTGAAACTTGACTTGTGGAATATCAGTCCATGTCTTCTTTCTTCAACTTAATCCAAATACTTAGGATTCTTCTTAGGCACCCTTTGTGATTTCCGAATCCTAACACATTTGCCCTCTTGTTTTTTCTATAAAAGTCCTACAAACAATTTTGATATTTATGGACAAAGCATTAATGACAAGTAATGTTAAAAATCTAATCTTGCCTCATCAAGTTATTGAGTTGTTAGCAATATAATATATAAATTATAAAATTGAATGTAAGAGTTTCATTTTCCATTATTATTATTATTTTTTTTTTTTTGAAAAAATGCTTGTAATTTCATTATATAAAAATAGAAGAACAAATACAACAAACAAAATGTAAAAACCTTACACGATTACACACTAAAACAAAAACAACATCCACAAAGGGATGAAAATGACTACAAAGAGCAAAAAGAAACCATAAAAGACATAAAAAAAAAATACAAAACAACAATATATTTCGCGTAAATCCAAATCTATAGAGAGACATCTGCAATCCAAACTTCATCCTTTAGACCATTCCAAACATTCGGATCTGAGTATAAACGATAGAATAATAGAGAGCAGATATAATCAGACGGATAAAGAGTTCCGATGAAATATATAAACACAGACTAAAAAAGACTTAAAAAGAAATATAAAAATCTAACCCCATGTGAGGAGGAAGAAGGAAGATCCTTTATCCTCCTCAAAGTAGATCAACAAAATAGAAAAAGAGAAGAGAAAGGAAGAAGAAATATTGGCAGTTTTTTTTTTTTTGTTTCTGCAACTTTTGGAGAGGTTTCTGTGGTTGGGCTCTTGATAATATTGTACGTATTCTATTCATTTTCCATTATTTAAGCATACACAAAGAGGGTATTTTATAAAACTTAATGGATTATCTGAGTTTGCTGTTAATATTTTCCTTCACATCAGCAATATTCATCTATGTTTTCAAATCCAAAGCCCTCTCCCTTCCACCAGGTCCGACACCGTTTCCGTGTTAGAGATAATATCTGTATTATCTCTACGGATAATTATCCTCACAATAAATAGAATTGTAGTCTGTACACAAGTCTATTTAGTGTGCAGAGATAAGATTCCATTATATCTAGGATTAAGTCTTAGAGTTGTATCTAAACTATACAACTAATTAGGGTTCAGAAAACCTAATTAGTATACATTCATATGTCTATCATATATATACCTGTGATCAATACGAACCCTAATCAAGGAAATCATTATTCATTCAATTTATCTCTCTCTCTCTAAGATTCGGCCTCTCTCTCTCTAAACATCGAATCATCCAACATGGTATCACGAGCAGGAAACGGTTCAAATCTGTCTGGCTCCACTTCCGCATCAATCCCTCCCAATTCCCTCAATCAATCCGCACCTCTATCTCAAGAACAACAGATGTCGTCAATCTTTCTATCCGAATCAATGCCAATCGCGGCTCACAATCCGAACGCAGGAAACACGTCGCCGTCTGCGATTATGTCAATTGCAGAAACAGGCGAAGCAACCAGCTTCGCGACTCCGCCACCTGCTGCCGCGGCCGCTCGGTCGAACAGCAGAATCAGAAGTTTCAACACGGAATACACCGTGGATATAGCATCTGCCTCGTCGCTTCAGCCGTCGTCTAGCTGGAGATTCGAGTCTCCTTTCACGACGGCGCCAATGTCGTCGGTCACCTCCTCATATCTATTCGAACAACATGATGGAGGACTCTTTCCTCGACCGCGATAGCAAGAACAGCCGCAACGGACAGCGGTTCAGTAGCAACACCCACCGCTATTTCATCCTCTAGGTAATTTTTCGCAACCGCCTATCAGACCTGGCTTTGGACCTCCCCCGTCCTATCATAGTTTGCAATTACCTTCTACTTTTTACACACAGTCCAATGACTCGTTGTATGCAAATCCACCTCAAGTTCGTCCCACCAATCAACATCATAACCACATTGGCTCGTCCAATTATCAAGCTTACTCCACACCTAATAGTGAATTTGTTAATCAGCCTCGCTCTCATCCTACGCATACTCAGACTCATATTAAATTAACACCACACAATTATAAAGCATGGAGGATGGCCATTGTGTCTACCCTCAAATTTTATCATTACTTTGATCACATCACAAGCAATATACCACCACCACCCAAATTTCTATCTAGGGGAGGTTTTCTGTCCAATAATGATAATGTTATTCTTAACCCAGCCTACACTGTGTGGGATGAGTTAGAAAATGCTGTGATGTCCTTGCTATTACATTCTATTACAGAGGAAGTTTATGAAATTATCACTTGCTTTCACTATTCACATGATATCTGGGTTGCACTTGAAAACGCGTATGGCATTATTACTGATGATAAACAGTTTCACCTAAGCATTCAGTTACATGAGTTTGAACAAAATGAGTTACCCATTGGTGAATATATGCAAAAACTCAAGGCTATTCTTGATGATCTGGCTGCATCTGGCAATCCATATCCCATGCACCTTCTACCGTCATTACTTTACAAGAATGTTGGGGATCCTTTCAAGTCATGCATTCAAAATTTAGTAACTCACAAGGGTATTCATATTGATTATTATCAATTGTTGAGCAAGCTGAAAACTGTTGAAGGGATGATTCAATCCACAAAGAAACCCACTTTCACACTTCCGGTACCACAATTAAGCTCTCATGAAGCAAATGTGTCCATAGTCTCTTCTTCTACAAATGCAAAATCCAAAACAAAAAAGAGGAGAAGCGGTAAATGCTTTAACTGCGGTGATCTTAACCATTGGGTGGACAAATGCAAGAGGCCTAAGGGGTTTGCAACACAGCAATCGCGACCTAGTGCACAGGAAAATGTTGCATGGCACACTCCTATGGATCCATTCAGTGGGCCGCCGCAACCCTGGTACCCGGACACAGGAGCCACAAATCATATGACAGCTAATTCAAACCAGTTACAACAAATGCATCCCTACCCTGGGAATGATACGGTCCACTTTGGCAATGGGCAAGGTTTGAAAATCTCTCATCTTGGTCAATCTCATATCAATAATCTCAAAATTTCTGATATCTTGCTAGTACCAAAACTTACAAAGTCATTATTGTCTGTTCAGAAATTTACTCGTGATAATGCTTGTTTCTTTGAATTTTGGTCTAACCATTTTCTTGTGAAGGATCAAACTACTGGGGAAATCCTGTTACACAGTCCGAGTAAGGATGGGCTTTATGTGCTTTCACCCAACTTGAAAGAGGCGCTAGTCGGAGAGAAGGTTTCCTTTGAGCGGTGGCATGCACGACTTGGTCACTGTCAGAATCAAACAGTTAGTAGAATTTTAAAAGACAATAGTTTACTATCATCCGCACCTGCTAGTACTTGTTCCTTTTGTCCCTTAGGGAAATTATCTCAGTCTTCTTTACCTTCAATTGTTCGTTCTAGTACTTTTCACTTTGAAAATTTGCATTTGGATGTTTGGGGTCCTGCCCCTACTCTTTCTTTTAATGGACATCGTTATTTTTTGATTATCATTGATGAATTCACTCGCTTTAGCTGGTTATTTTGTCTCAAGAATAAAAGTGAAGTAGCTTTAACATTCCAAATTTTTTTTGCCATGATTAGAAATCAATATGATGCTAAAGTTAAAAACTTCTACTCCGATTTTGGGGGAGAATTTCAAAAACTTCAGCCTTTTCTCCATGAAAATGGAATTGTGCACAAAATTGCTTGTCCACACACACATGCTCAAAATGGCATAGCCGAACGAAAAATTAGACATGTTGTAGACACGTGTTTAACAATGCTTGCTAATGCCAATTTACCTCTAAAATTCTGGAATTATGCTATGATTCACAGCGTACGCATGATCAATATCCTTCCTACCAAAACACTTAGGAATCGCTCTCCCTTTTTTATGTTTTATCAAAGACAACCTGCTTACTCGTTCCTTCGAATATTTGGTAGTGGCATTTATCCGTTACTACGGCCTTATAACAAAAACAAGTTTGATTTTCGTTCCAAACTTTGTGTTTATCTTGGACCTTCATCCAATCATTCTGGCGAGTTATGTTTAGACATATCCACATGCAGAATTTACATCTGTAAATTTGTCAAACATGATGAAGGAGTCTTCCCGCCAGCTCAACCGGTCATCACGCCTCTCTCCACTAGCGCAGGGTTGGATGCGACGACATTAGAACTACCTTCCATTGTTGGACCGTATCCAGGTAATCCTCAAACTTTCATCCCTGTCTCTCTTCCATCCTCTTCTCCTCCACCTGTGCTACCTGTTCAGTCATCCGCGAATCCGACCAACGCGACTCACCAAACACATCAGTCCGCGTCGTTGGAACCGCAAGCCACAAATAGCGATGAGGCTGCAGCAATTAGCGAGACAAGTGACAATCTAAACTATGCCTATAGTGGCACGCAAGTTTGTGACATCACATTACGGGTTCCTCTTGTTGATCATAATCACCACAGCTCGCCAGCCCCCCTGTCCAGTACAGCGATAATGGTGACAGCCGACACTCGGCATGGTGCGGCACAAGAGCTATGCACCACTACGGCAACGATACCCACACCGAAAATCGAACCAGATACATCCAGACGTCATACAATGCAATTACGTCACTCAACACTGCACTCACGTGGCAGATTTGAAGCACTTCTAGTGTCACATGAAAATGGGGTGATTGATTCTACGTGTTTTAGCAAAGCACACAAATTACCAGAATGGCGGCAAGCCATGTCAGAGGAAATCAAAGCCCTTCTTGACAACGGAACTTGGAAATTTGTTCAACGACCCCAAGGAAGACATGTTATTACTTCTCGCTGGCTCTTTCGCACAAAACGAAAGTCGGATGGATCAATTGATCGATACAAAGCTCGGCTTGTGGCACGTGGATTCACTCAAAAATCGGGCATTGATTACAAAGAAACATTCAGTCTAGTAGTAAAAGCAACCACTATACGAACAGTTATGGCTATTGCTGCAGCAAACAGGTGGTTCATCAATCAGCTTGACGTCTCGAATGCATTTCTCCATGGAAACCTCACTGAAACAATTTACATGGAACAACCACAAGGGTTTCATGATCCAGATAAAGCTGATCATGTGTGTCTACTCCAGAAGAGTCTGTATGGGCTAAAGCAGGCTCCGCGGGAATGGTTCACTCGCCTACGAAATTTTCTAATTTCTCTTGGATTCCGCATGTCACTGGCTGATAACTCCCTATTTGTTCACCAAAATAGAAGACTTCAGACATACATCTTATGTTATGTGGATGACATCCTTATCACATGTAACTCACCGGCTCACATTGTTAGTGTAATCTCTTCAATTGAAACTGAATTTCCCATTCGCAATTTGGGACGTGCGGAATATTTCTTGGGCATTGAGATTCAGTATTCAAAAGATGGTATTCACCTGTGTCAAGCAAAATATGCAGCCGACATCCTTGATCGTGTAAACATGGCGGATGCCAAACCAATCACGACACCTATGAGTACCACTCCCACGTTGTCAAAAAGTCTTGGCACTCCGCTTGCATCAGGGGATGAATATCAGAGTGTTGTCGGTGCTCTTCAATATCTTCTTCTCACTCGACCTGACATTGCCTTCTCGGTCAACAAGCTATGTCAGTTCCTTCACTGTCCCACGGATGAACACTGGAAGAGTGTAAAGAGGGTGCTTTGGTATCTTCAGGGAACTCTTGAGTTTGGCATCCTTATGTCACCTAAACACATTTCGCATATGCATTGCTACTCGGACAGTGATTTGGGGGGGGGGGGGGGGGGGGTGCCCGGATGACAGACGATCAACTGGAGCTTTCTGTGTATACATTGGGAATAGCATTGTTTCCTGGAAAACGCGAAAACAACCCACCATTGCAAGATCGTCCACTGAAAGTGAGTACAAAGCAGTTGCAAATGCAACAGCGGAATTACTCTGGCTCAAATCATTGTTGAAAGATTTGGGATTTCACATACCACCCCCTGTACAATTATGGTGTGAAAAAGTAGGTGCGATTTATCTCACCTCAAATCCTGTGTTCCATGCTCGCACAAAACACATTGAGCTGGATTATGACTTTGTCCGTGAACAAGTCACAAATGGTTTTCTCAATGTCAGATTCATTCCTACTGATGATCAAGTAGCAAACATTTTAACCAAGCCGCTACCCAGTCTTCGCTTCACGCAGTTACACTCTCGACTGTTGGTTTCTCCGCGACATCGGCTTGAAGGGGGTGTTAGAGATAATATCTGTATTATCTCTACAGATAATTATCCTCACACTAAATAGAATTGTAGTCTGTACACAAGTCTATTTAGTGTGCAGAGATAAGATTCCATTATATCTAGGATTAAGTCTTAGAGTTGTATCTAAACTATAAAACTAATTAGGGTTCAGAAAACCTAATTAGTATACATTCATATGTCTGTCATATATATACATGTGATCAATACGAACCCTAATCAAGGGAATCATTATTCATTCAATTTATATCTCTCTCTCTCTAAGATTCGACCTCTCTCTCTCTCTAAACACCGAATCATCCAACATTCCGATCATCGGAAACATATTAGAAATGGGCATAAATCCACACCACTCCCTCACTAATCTCTCTAAAAAATTCGGACCTTTAATGACACTCAAATTAGGAACCATAACAACCATAGTCATATCTTCCCCTGAATTTGCCAAAGAAGCATTACAGAAACATGACCAAGCCCTATCTAGCCGAACCATCCCAAATTCTGCTCTTGCACATGACCACTACCTGTTTCAGATTAATGGAGGAGCCTCAGAAAAGTCATGACCATAGAATTATTCACATTGAAAAAGCTGGAATCAAGCCAGAATCTTCGTCAGAAAAAAGGGCAGGAGTTGTTAGGGTTTGTGGGAGAGAATTGCAAGATTGGTGAAGCTATTGATATTGGTCAAGCTGCTTTCACTACTGTGTTGAATCTGATATCGAACACCTTCTTTTCTATTGATTTAGGGAGTTATGATTCTGATTTATGTCTGCAGTTTTATGAGGCAGTTGTTGATATAATGGAAGAAGCAGGAAAGCCCAATGTTGCAGATTATTTTCCGTTGCTTCAGATGATGGATCCTCAAGGAATTCGGCGGCGGACGAAGCTTTGTTTTGATGTTTTGTTTGAGAAATTTGATGGAATTATCAGAAAGAGATTGCAATCTTCATCCACAGTAGTTGAGGAGAGGCAAGATCTACTTGATTTTCTTCTTAATATAAGCCAAGAAAATGATTCTGAATTGAGCCTTGTTGAGATAAAGCACTTGCTGCTATCTAGATGATACTTGACTGTCATCTAGCTGACTGAAACCACACGTGTTAGCTAGGTGACAGATACCACTTATGTTTCGATCAGCTATTATATATATTTAGCTTCCCGGTTTAGAATGGAATGGGGAAAGAAGTGTCTTCATCTTGTCCCATTTGTCACATATTTAAACATAAATTGATGGTATCTGTAGGATCTATTCATAGCGGGCATGGATACAACTTCAAAAACATTAGAATGGGGAATGGAAGAGTTACTTCGTAATCCCGAGAAACTTTTGAAACTCAAAAAAGAGCTTAAAGAAGTAGAAGGAGATATTCAAGAATCTGATATTAACAAGTTGCCTTATCTACAAGCAACGGTTAAAGAAATCTTTAGATTGCATCCGCCAGCTCCATTCTTGGTACCCCATAAAGCTGAATCCGACGTAGAGATTGGTGGGTTTAAGATACCAAAAAATGCACAGATACTTGTCAATGTATGGGCTATGGGAAGAGATGGAACTATATGGGAGAACCCGGATAGGTTCGAGCCAGAGAGATTTTTAGCAAGCAAAATTGATGTGAAGGGAAGCGATTTTGAGTTGATCCCATTTGGAGCGGGAAGAAGGATTTGTCCAGGTTTACCATTAGCGCATAGAATGTTGCATCTAATGTTGGCTTCTCTCGTCCACTCATTTAATTAGAAGTTATCACATAGCATTCAACCAAATGAATTGGATATGACTGAAAAGTTTGGCCTGTCACTTGCCAAAGCACAGCCTCTACTAGCTATTCCTTATTTCTAAGACTTGTGTTCTTTTCAATTTAATAATATTTATTGATTTTCTATTTATAACTTTTTTTGGATAAATAATTTATTAATCCCTGCATTTTTACTTAACACATTATTTAATCTTTGTATTTTAATAATACAATATTTGGTCCTTAACACTAACAAAAGTGCTTTTAGTAATGAGAAAATGTGTTATTAAAAGTCCAAATACCCTTATTAAAAACTTTTAATAAGTGGAAAAGTCCTATATAAACTCCTTGTTAAACATTGTCTTGTTAATTGTTTTTAATAGTGAAAATGAGTCCATTTATTATTAAACTTATAATAATGGGAAATCTACCATTATTAATAAATGTTTATAATAATTAAATATCCGCTTATTGAAAGTTATTAGAATAATACAAAAAAAAAACTTATTAACAACGAGTTTCGATGATTAAAAATCTGCTTATTACAAACTAATTATAATGATTAGAAAGCTTTACTAAAAATATATTATTAATATTAAACAAATCCCTTATTAAAACATATTTATAATGATAACTGAAATCCTAAATTCATCAAGCAAACTAGGAGCAAGAAACCCTAGAGGAATCAAAGTTAGAGGAAGTAAATGAAATATTCTTTCTAATTTCTAAGATAAACAATAAATTTGGATGTTCAAACGAGCTCTAGCGGGTGAAAGTGTTTCAAGAAGTACATGCTTCTACAGCTTCAAGTAATGCCTATTGGAGCTGATATGGCTGTTTGCATTGAGATGTAGTTGCACAGTTGAATTAGGGATTATGAGCAGCTCACGCAAATTAAGCAACAGTTTAGAAATTCTGAGAGGAAACAGTTTCAACTAGGATTTTGGTCTGAAATTTTGGAGCATTTAACGAAAATTTCCATTAGGGTTTTGATCTGATATTTTGGAAAGGAAACGAGGAGCTGGAAATGAAATTTGAGGAGGGAAACCTAATTAGTGTTTGGCGATAAAGACAAAACCTTTTATTAAGTGGCTTGTTTGTTACTATTCCAAATAAGGGGTTTTACTTTTTGCTATCAAAAAATTTAATGATGGGTTTATTTGTTACCATTACAACTTAAAATTATTAATATTTTTCTAATATAATTATTAGGCCTAATACACAAATAACCCCCTGAACTTGTCCAAATGTTGCAACTAGCCCCCCCAACTTTCAATTGTAACAAATTACCCCTCAAACTTGTCAAAACGTAAGACATAACCCCAACTTTCGAAATGAAAACGCAGTTGATGACCACGCGCTGCCACGTGGATTAGGTTGAAAAGTCAGACAATACATGTGGAGACACACGTGGAAATTGATGTAATTATTTATATAATGTAAAAATAATGCCTTTTTGATCCCCAATCCCTAACGAGACCCTTCGATTCTCCGTTCTTCTTCTCAATGGAAAATCCAAAACCGTAATCCCCAACCCTTAATCTCTTAATCCCTTGTGACTGCTTCAATTCTCTGTTCTTCTCTTAATCCCTAAGCCAAAACCCTAATTGATTTAATGAATCGAAATAGAGGGAAATTAACAATTCGAAGGAGGAGATCATCAGATGAGATTGAGGTGAATGAAGAAACTGCAACATATAATCAAGAGGTAAGCTTATTTTAATGCTTTAATGGTACAATGACAGGGCAAAAAGTTAGATTATTTTAAGCATTTGGCATTTTTGTGAATTTTGGTTAAAAGACAGGGCAAAAGTTCGAGTGTAGTATATTAGGGTTTTTAACTTTATGCTTTTGGTTGAGTATCTGAAAGTCATTGTCAATGTTTGCATTACTTTGTTGAGTATAGTATAGTATATATTTTTAGATTAGATTCCTTATTGTGATTTGAGCATTAAAATTCACCATGGAGGTAAATTAGTGATAGGCAATTCTGGAACTTGGCATTATGTTGATGGGTTGGTATATTTCAAGTCAAAGATAGATGCTGATAAGTTTGGGAAATTGGATATACTGTGGAGTCTTAGGGATTTAGGATATACAAATTGTGGCCCTATTTACTACTGTCCTAAAGATACATATAATTATATAGAATTAAGAGATGAAGTTAGTGTATTAAATATGTTAAAGGATAAAGACAAAAGTGCTTGGTTGGATGTTTATGTGGGTTGTTTGCCTGATGACTTTGTTAGAGATGCTGAGGTGGAATCTAGGGCCGAGCTGGAAGCGGTAGCTAACATGGTTATAAAAAGGACTCCATTGTATGCTGTTGCTGACTTTACTCCAAACAAAAATATCCAGCATTCATTTGAAGCAGCATATCTTTATGGTGGGAATGAGGGTGATGTAGAGGAGGTTGGGTCAGAAAGTGATAATGAGTCTAAAACTACTGATGATGAACTGTATGATGTGGAGATAGATGATGACAATGGAAGTGATAATGATGCAGAGGCTTTAGAAATAATGAAAAACGTATCAAGCTATAGGAAAGAGAGGTCAAGATGGAACAGACCTGCACATACAAGTGTAATTGAGTTAGGGGAGGTTGGTATAGACAAGGGATGAGAGAGTTATATCAAAGAGGGAAATAAGTATGCTGGTTTACTTGGAGGTGATGAAGACTATATAGGAAGCTCAGATCTGGATAGTTTTGCTTTAAGTGATGATCAGGAGGATGAGTTCGAACATAGACGTATGAGAAGGACTTTGAAAAAAGTGCATTATGATCCAGAATGTGAAGAACCTTTATGGGAACTGGGTATGGTATTTAAGAATGTTTATGAATTTAGAGAAGCAGCGGGAAAGTATGCAGTGAAGAGGGGCATAAAATTGGATTATGAAAAGAATGATTTCCATAGAGTAAGGGTGATTTGCTGTGAGAAATGCCCATGGCATATCTATGGGAGTTTGGAGAAGAAGACAAAGAATTTTGTTGTGAAGACATATTATCCGGTCCATAAATGCATGAAGACAAACAGAAACAGGCACTGCAATTCTCAGTTTATAGCTAACTATTTTAAGGAGAGAATTCTGGATCAGCAAAATATCAAGTTGTGGAAGTTGCAGGATTTGGTTAGAACCAAATTGAAGGTTCATGTTGGTAAACACAGTTGTAGAAGAGCAAAGATGATAGTACTTAACCAATTCATTGGTGATTACAAAGAAGAATATGCTAGGTTGTATGACTATAGAGATGAACTGTTGAGATCCAATCCAAGCAGCACTGTGGTTATTAATGTTGATAGGAGATTGGAACCTGAGAGACTAATTTTCAGGGGGTTTTATGTATGTTTTAGTGCTGTTAGGGAAGGGTTTAAAAGGGGATGCAGAAGATGTATTGGATTGGAACAGTTGATGCTGAAAGCAAGCATACATGGCGGTGGTTTCTGGAACAGTTGTTATCAGACTTGGAGCTTCAAAATGGTGCAGAGTACACTATCATTTCAGACATGCAGAAGGTATGTTATTATGTTGTTTGTTAGAATTTAGGATGCCTAGTAGTATGTTATGGTATTAATGTGATATGTTAAAATGATTTTTTGATTGTAGTATGTTATTAACATGTTAGTTGTTTATGATTGATATGTTATTGTATTAATGTAGGGTTTAGAGGCAACAATAAAGGAATTATTGCCACAAGCTGAGCATAGAATGTGTGCAAAGCATATTCTTGCCAATTGGGCAAAGAAATGGAGAGGGGTAGAAGCTAGGAATGCATTTTGGAGAGTGAGTAAGGCTACATTTGAAGCAGAACTTAAAGACAGATTGCAAGAGATGAGCCAATTGGGAACAGGGATTGTAAATGATCTTATTAATTATGAGAAGGAAAGATGGATGAGGACATACTTTTCCACAAGCACCAAGTGTGATTCTGTTGACAATAATATCTCAGAAACATTTAATGGATGGATATTGGGGGCAAGGCACAAGATGATCATAACAATGCTTGAGGAGATTAGGGTTGAGGTCATAGAAAGGAGAATGGCAATGGTTAAGTTTGCTGAGAAGTGGACAGCTGATATTTCACCTATGGCATTCTCAATTCTACAAACTAATGCCAACACAGCAATGAACTGCCAAATAGTATGGAATGGAGATGCTGGTTTTGAGGTGACAGAAGGTCAGTACAGACATGTGGTGGATTTGAAGTTGTTGACCTGTTCATGTAGAGCTTGGGCTCTCAAAGGAATCCGCTGCCTACATGCAATTGCAGCTATGACTAAAGTTAACTACGAGCATATCAATTATGTGAGCCATTGGTATCATAAGCAGACTTACCTACAAGCATATGGAAGCTTCATACAGCCTGTACTCAATATGAAGATGTGGCCTCCTAGTTCACATCCCGCAATCCAACCACCAGAAGTAAAACCATTGCCAGGAAGGCCAAAGAAGAACAGGAGGAAGTCTAGAGATGAAGTAAAAAAAATTGGAAAGTTGTCAAAAAGAGGTGTGCACATGACCTGTTCATATTGTAAAGGTTCAAATCACAACAAGAAAGGCTGCTTAGCAAGGAAGAATGATTTAAGACAGGTTTTTTGTACTCATTTTGTATTTTTATTATTGCTGGTAATAGCATTTAGGGATGTTATGTAAATGGGATTTTTATTTTCTGTGCAGGGTATTTCAAGGGAAAGAATACCTGAAACTGAATCTCAACATCAAGAAGAGCCAGCAAGAAAAAGAAAGTATAGTGCATCACAGGCCAGTAACAACAATTCAATTCATGGGAGAAAGCAAAATGCATCACAACCACAAGAGGTAATTTTAAGTTTAAGTTGTGCAATGGAGAGATTTTTAGACTATTTCTCAATAAATTAATGATACTGATGCTGTTCTCAATAAATTAATGATACTGATGCATCCATTCATTTCGTTTAAAGAAAGTCTATATTGATATTGATGATACTGATGTTGTTCCAAACATGTGAAAAAAGAAAGAAAGAAAGTCTATATTGATGATGATGATACCAATTTTAACATGTGAAAAAGGAAAGAAAGAAAGTCTATATTGATATTGATGATACTGATGCTGTGGTATAGAAAGTATAAACCTTGATCTGTTTATCCCATTTCCATAATATCCTCTTTCCATAATATCCCCTTCCCTAATCATCCCATTTCCATAATTATCTCATTTCCTAATTATCCCATTTCCTGATTGATATTGATTGATTGATTTATTTGATTTACATTGTTTGTTCTTTAGACTACTTTCAAATTGATTTTTTTTGGGTTGGGGGCTGAAATGGATGTTATGCCTAAATTATTACTAGGTACCAAGAACCTCTAAGAAAAAGAATGCAAAATATGGATATGGAGTTTTTATATCAGAGAAAACTAGATATACAGTTCAATAGGTATAATAATGAAAAGTCCATATTCATTATTACAGTGTGTTTACAGGTTTTTATAGTATTCATGATCTTATGTTATTTACTGCAGTGAAAGTTCTGCACACATTACAGGGGATATTGGATTTGGACCTACTAAGGTTAAATCCAAGGGAAAAGGCCATATGTTACCTAATGAGCTCCAAGAAGAGAGGGTGCTGAGAAGCAGGGGAGTAGGAGAAGGGTGTACAAGGAGTTCTCCCGCATATGGCCTCAAATTTAAGAGGGCCTAATTTTTTTTATTATACAAATCTAAACAAATTATTGTTATTAATTATTATTTGAAAAATTAAATGAATGTTAATTTATCTAGAAAATTAACGCTCTAAGAGTCTTAAGAGGCCCAATTTTATTATTATTATTATAAAATATCTAATTTAATTATTTTTATTATATTTATTATGTTAAAATTCAAGTTAAACGTATTTTGGTGTTTCATTTTGTAGAAACATTATATGAAAACATTAATTTTTTTAATGAACATTGTCCAATTTTCCATTTAGCACAGGCCCCAAAAATGTTTAAGACGGCCCTGCTGAGAAGGGCTATGTATGAAAGCAGGAGGATGCATACCACTTAAAATGGGGTTCTAGCTCTCCATCATACCACTTAAAATATCCACAACTTGGCTCTTTCCTCTGAAGAAAAATAGACATAATTCATCATGAATGCATTTACTTTGTTTTATTCAACAAAAACAGTAATCATCATGTAAATGCATCATATTTAAGATTTGAAATTTTTTTACCCCGTAATTGAAGCAACCGTAGAAACGTCTCCCCGGATTCGTATCACGCCACGAAATCTTCAATGGAGCTATTTCTCCACATAAACACCTTTTCACTGTCATAGTGTCACAAAACTTGGAATTGAGAAATCACTCGAAAAAGAACAGGAAGAACAAAAAGAAGAAAAAGAAAAAGACCAGTGCTTCCTATCCTATTCACCCGCCATACGTGCCTGGAAGAGAAAATACTATAATGTTAATGTGAAGGAATCAATGACTGCCTATTCTTTGCTTCAGATTCCATTCATGAAAACAATTATTTGCCCCATAGAAACCAGAGGAATAAGATGGAGGAGAATGGAGGACGGAGGATTTGGGATTTTTTTACGGTTTGAAGATAGATTGAAGAATTAGGGATTTGTTTATTTAAATATTGATTTTTTTTTGTTCCAAACATCTTATTATCACGCTTCACGCGCCTTGTAGGGTTTGTGTTTCACTTGTTTGTCCATGTCAGCAATTTGGGGTTATGCCTTACGTTTTGACAAGTTTGAGGGGTAATTTGTTACAATTGAAAGTTGAGGGGGCTAGTTGCAACATTTAGACAAGTTCAGGGGGTTATTTGTGTATTAGGCCTAATTATTAAGAGTTTTACTTTTGCTATCAAAACTTTTTAATACGTGATTTATTTTTACTATTACAATTAATAAGTATTTATTTTTTAATATAATTATTAAGGGGTTTTAATTTTACTAAAGAAATAAAAATAAAAATATTTTAATTTAGAGTGAATTAATAGGGGAAAATTTTAGTAAAATTTAACAAAAAGGAAGTGTTTTGCTAATAAATAGTATATTATGAAGAATATACTTTTAATGTTTAAAAAAAGAATATGCTTTTAATGTTTAGAACTCTTCAGAAGGAGTTGGAAGCTGTGCTTAGACAAGAAGAGTTACTTTGGTTTCAAAAATCTAGGAAAGCCTGGATTAAAGATGGAGATCGCAATACCAGGTATTTTCATCTATCTACTGTTATTAGAAGACAGAATAATAGGATTGATGCTATTAAAGATCCGAATGGAGGTTGAGTTTATGAGGATGAGGACATTCGTCACTTGGCCCTTAAATTCTATAAAGAGCTATTTAAAGAGGACCTTGTGGTTCTGGATAAAGCTTTGTCTGTTTCTTCTTTTCCCGTTTTGGGAGATGATAAAATTCTAGAAGCTTTCCATCCTATTACCCAGAAAGAGATTGATCAGGCTATCTTTAATATTGGGGCTACTAAAGCTCCTGGAATTGATGGTATGCCTGCTGGTTTTTATCATAAACCTTGGAAGGTTGTCAAAGAGGGCATTTATAGTTTTATCATTGGAGTTTTTAATGGTTCCAAGGATATTAGGCTGGTGAACAAAACTCTTTTAGTTCTTATTCCTAAAGTGAAAAAGCCGTCTTCTTTCTTACAAATGAGGCCTATTAGTCTTTGTAATGTGCTTTATAAGACTATTACTAAAATTGTGGCCAATAGACTCCGGTGTATTCTTCCTGATATTATTAGCCAAAATCAAGGAAGTTTTGTTCCTGGAAGACAATTGATGGATAATGTGGTCATTGCCCAGGAAATGGTCCACTCCATGAAAATTAAAAAGGGTAAGAGGGGTATTGTGGCTCTGAAGTTGGATATGGAGAAAGCTTATAATCGCCTCAACTGGAGTTTCCTTCTTGATAGTCTAAAGAGAGCGGGGATTCCAGATAATTGGAGGAGTTTAATTGAAGCTTGCATCTCTTCGCCTGTTTTTCAAGTTTTGATTAATGGGATATGTCTGAGGAGTTTACTCCTTCCCGGGGCATCCGTCAAGGGGACCCTATGAGTCCTTTCTTATTTGTTATGGCAATGGAAAGACTGACTCACCTGATCCAAGATGCTGTTGGTAATGGGAAGTTCCATCTGGTGTCCATCAATAAATTCTGTCCCCAGGTTACTCATTTATTCTTTGCAGATGATGTTTTGATCTTCGTGGAAGGCAATGAGGAGCAGATTAGAGTAATTATGGATATCCTTAACTGTTTCTGCTTTGCCTCTGGTCAGAAGCTTAATATCCAAAATCCCAGATGTTGTGTTCTAAAAATATGAACCCAAGAGTCTGTAAAAGGTTGAGTGAGTTATCTGGTATTCCTCTGACTAATTCACTGGGTAAATATCTGGGGATTCCCCTCCATAGTGATAGAGTTTCGAAAGATTCCTTTAAGGAAAAATTTGATAAAACTAATAGGAAGTGTGCCAATTGGAAAGCCAAAACTCTTTCTTTTGCGGGCCGCCTTACCTTGATTCAATCAGTCAATTGTGCGGTCCCTAATCATATTATGCAGGCTTATCGTTTGCCTGAGCCTATTCTTAAAGACCTTGATAAAATCAATCGTCGGTTCCTGTGGGGGGAAGCTGAGGAGGGGAGGAAAATTCACCTTGTTCCTTGGGATGAGGTTTGTCAACCTAAAAATATGGGAGGTCTGGGGATTAGGAAAGCCAGAGACAATAATAAAGTGTTATTAATGAAACTTCTGTGGAGAATGTGGCAACTTCCTTCTTCTCTTTGGGTTCAATTATTGTGCGGGAAGTATAGAAATGATAGGACTTTTGGGGGTCCTAAGGAGAGAGGGGCTAACTGTTCATTTCTTTGGAAAGGCCTTAGTGCTGTGTTTTCAGAGTTTTGCTCTGGGATTGGGTGGGATGTGGGTAATGGTAAATCTATCAGTTTCTGGAATGACATCTGGATTGGTAAAAAGCCCTTATTAGAGGTTTGTGTTTCCATGCCGCCTTTAGATATTCGGAACTGGAGGATTGCGGATGTGGTGGATGTTGAGGGTGATTGGATTTGGACGAGGTTCGAATCTTACCTTAGTCTGGAATCGCTCCTGCAAATCAGAGGTATTAAAATTAGTAGCAAGGATGAAGACAATGATAGTTATCGTTGGTCTTTGACAAACAACGGGGCTTATTCTTGTAAATCTGCTTTTGAGGCTTTTAATCCAGGATTGGAAACTACGCACCCTGAGGTGTGGAAGACTATTTGGGCCTTGAAAGTGCCTTACCGTATTAGAAGCTTCCTGTGGCTTGGCGTTAAAAATAGGCTGCTTACTAATTCTGACAGAAAAAGAAGGCATTTGGTGGAGTCTGGAGCGTGTAGTAGATGTAGAGGGCATGAAGAAACCTTGTGCCATACTCTTAGAGACTGTGCTAAGAGTATAGAGGTGTGGAGAAAAGTTCTCCCTATAAGTGTGCTTCCTTCTTTCCTTTCCCATTCTGATCATGACTGGTTTGTTGATGGGGTTAGTGGAAAGCTTCTGGCTGATCTAAAGCATGGTGTTATCTTATTTGTGGTTGTATGTCATCAGATTTGGAAATGGAGGAATGAGGAGATTTTTAGAGGAGAATCGTTTGTTATTCCTAATGTTTTTGATTTCTTCTCTAAAAAGATTTGGACTTTTGTGGAGAGTTTCAAAGAGGACTCCTTAGCTAGGGCTATCCAGAGGAAGGATGTCCATCTCTTAGGCTGGTGTAGGCCGAGGGAAGGCGTGGTGAAGGTTAACACTGATGGCTCTTGTCTTAAGGATGGGGGAATTGCTGCTGGAGGGATTCTGAGAGATGATGGTGGTGGTTGGATTTCTGGTTTCTCTCAGAATTTGGACATGGGCTCTTCCTTTTATGCAGAGCTTTGGGGGATTTTTTCTGGCCTTAGGCTAGCTAAAAGTCTGGGTTTGAAAAATCTTCTTGTTGAATCTGACAACCTCGAAGCTGTCAGAATGATCTCAGAGAATAATGCTATTTGTTTGAATAACAAGAATTTAATCAAAGGGATTAGAAGGATTTGTTCTTCATTTGATTCTCTTAGTTTCTACCATATTTATAGGGAGCAAAATCGGGTGGCGGACCGTCTTGCGGCTGAGGGTCATGTCAGGATGTTGGGTCTCTCAATCTTCTCTTCTCCTCCTGAGTTCATCTCGTCTCTTCTTTTGGATGACATGGTGGGGGTCAGCTTTCCCAGGCTGATCCAGGGTTAGTTTGTTTGTTTGGTTTTTGTTTGTTTTTTCTTTCCTTTCCTACCAAAAAAAAAAATCAATTTCAAATAAACATAATTAATGAGTTGTTCGTGAGTGAAGTTTATGAACAGAATTCATGAGCTACTCGCGAGCAAATCTCGTGAGTAAACTCGTGAACAAGCTTGTGGCTAGCTCGCGAGTAGCTCATTAACAAGATTTCTAGCTTGAGCTCGTCAAATTTCTAACAAATCGATCGTGAAAATACTAAGATTACGCTCCGCTCGACTCGATTATATATATATATATATATATATATATATATATATATATATATATATAGAGTGATGTTAGTTGAATTCCATTTTCATACACGTGTGTTTTTTCTATAAAAGCCTACAAACAATTTTGATATTTTTGGACAAAGCATTAATGAGAAGTAACGTTAAAAGCTTATCTTGCCTTCTCAAGTTATTGAGTTGTTAGCAATAACCAATTAATGACAAAAAAAAATAAAAATAAATGTTTTTGATTGGGACATAATTACCGTCATAATCTTCTTTCATCTTACTGTATATTGAATTTTATAACACCAAATATCTTGTCCAAACTCAATTCAGCCCGCATTATATTTACGTTGGGCTCGGAGCAGGGTAGGTCAAGGTAAGAAAACTAATCCTCAAGCGCATTCAATCTGCGCAACTAATATATATTTATATGAAAAAATTAATTAAAAATAATATTGAACTATAATATAAACAATAAAAATACAACATATTAAAATTTTAGTTAATTATTTTGATAAAACCAACAGATATAATTTTATGTAACAAAATCATATTTAACAAAGTAATAAAAATCAAATAGAGGTAATATAAACATATAAAATGTATATAATATAAGGGTGGACCGGACCGGGTTGAATTTCGGCTTTTAAGGCAAATCCTTAAGCCTAACCCATTCTATGTGTACTTGAGCGGGTTCGGGCTGGATCAGATGAATTCTCAAATGTACATGTCCAAGTCCAATTCATGAGAGACGGAGCGTGGGTGAACGAGCATGCTCATAAACACATGTCTAAATTTCATTAACAAATATAGTTGTCAAGTACTTAAGGTCGGAATATGTTAAGAAACCATTTGACCTAAAAAATAGTTTAGGGTCAAAATCCTAACCAATTCATTAGTTAATGGAGACGATAACATTCTGTATGTTATCACATTAGAACATCTCCAATACAAGCAACTTTAAAAGTGGATATTTTAACTCAAATCTTGGTTATCTTCAATCTCTATAGTAATTTTTTTTCTTAATCCATTGCTCCATCTTTTGTCAAAAAGAATATATTTTACTTTATTCATTTTCGTACAATACATTTATTAACCCGCAAATAAATAAAATGTTCATGTTATTCCGATAGGGTTTGTACGATTTTCGTGGTCATGTTCATGACTCACGAGTAATTAATGGTGACATTTTAAGAATAATAATAAAAGGATTAGTAGTAGTACGATTATTTATATCAACACAGTTATTCAGTGTTCATAGTTAGGACTGAAAGTGAGAAGTGAACTCAAACTGGTGGATCTATCCAAACGGACAACCTTCCCCCTTCTTCTCTGCTAACTCACCCCGCGTTCCTCCTTCATGTCTACGGCTCGATCGCAAGATTAGATTTGGTTTCTAAGGTGGATTGGTTGAGGCTATTTCATGGTGTTGAAGTTTAGTGGATTCGATAGGTGGATTGAAAGAGGAAAACGGCTATTTCATCGCGTTGAAGAGGAAAGCCGCTATTTCGTCGTGTTGAAGAATATTTAGTCTGATATCTAAAGTGAATAATATATTTGGATTGTTAACATTCTGGATATTGACTTTTGGGTTTTTTTAGTTACAGTCCATGAGACACTTTTAAAAAGTGTTATTAAAAATGTGTTGGCAAAAACCCATTTTTTTATATTGAAATATTGCATCAACGCGATGTGCCAACCGTTTCCCTTTCAAAATCGGCAAAACCTATGTTTAATTCAAATATACAAGACTGTATCAAAGCTTATCTCTAAGGGGGCGTTTGGTTCGGGGTCTTTAGGAATGGGAAAGGGAATGAGAGGGTTTCATTGTTGGACAAGAAAACTGAAAATATTATTCACTTTATTTAGTAAAAGAAATTACAACAATCAAAACTCTCAAAACAATGACACAAAAATAACAAAGCCTTTTGTTTGATTTTTTTCTTTGGCTTTGCACTCACTACTCACACATTAAACTTATCATATATATATATATATGATTGAAGACCAAATTTTCGTTTTCTTTTTTTTTTGTCAAAGTATAATCACTTCTTTTACACTTTGTCCCTTTTCTAGCAAGCATATAGCCTCCACTTTTTTTTTATTTTAATTTTTTTATGATCTTCCCAACTACAACTTCTTGTCTCCCCCATGCCTTTTTTGTCTTCTTAATTAAAGAGTATGACACTCTCATTTTTCTTCTTTGACTTTGTTTTTTTTTCTTTTTTTTTTCTTTTTTTTTATTTTAAATAATTAAGTTTATTTTTTATTTAACATGCCCCCGTAAACTTAATTTTTCATGACTCCCAGTTGATCTCTCAATTGACTGAACACGTCATACTTCAATGGCTTTGTAAAAATATCTGCAATCTGATCTTCCGTCTTTACGTACTTCAGTGTCACCTCCTTTTGCTCAATGCACTCCCGAATAAAATGATACCTCGTGTCAATGTGTTTACTCCGATCATGAAACACTGGATTTTTTGCTAATGCCAACGCAGACTTATTATCGATAAAAATCTCTGTTGGATAATTTTGAGTCATCTGAAATTCTTCTAGCAATTTTCGGAGCCAAATCGCATGACACACACATGAGGTTGCAGCAACATATTCAGCTTCACAGGTTGACAGCGTCACAATTGCTTGCTTCTTTGAACTCCAAGTAAATGTAGTATCACCCAGAAAAAATACAAAACCAGTTGTACTTTTTCGGTCATCCTTGTCACCAGCCCAATCACTATCACAGTATCCAACTAATTTGAAATCGTCAGTTTTTGAATAAAATAATCCCAAATTAGTTGTACCTTTCACGTAACGGAGAATTCTTTTTGCTGCATTCCAATGTGACACCGTCGGGGCTTCCATGTATCGACTTACTAAGCCGACTGCATAGAGAATATCCGGTCTCGTACATGTCAAGTATCTGAGACTTCCGACCAAGCTTCAGAATAATGTCGGGTTGACTTTGTCTCCACCTTCATCTTTTGTCAACTTGATTCCACATTCGACTGGCGTGCTGACGGAATTGCAATTTTCCATCTTGAACTTCTTTAAGATCTCCTTTGCAAAACCACTTTGAGAAATAAAAATTCCGTCGTCATTCTGCTTCACTTCAATGCCAAGATAATATGACATTAGACCAATGTCAGTCATCTCGAACTCACGAGCCATTGTCTTCTTGAACTCCTCAAACATCTTAGGATTGTTCCCTGTAAAAATAAGATTATCCACATACAAACAAACAAGTAACATATCTCCATTTTTCACTTTTGCATACATGGCATATTCATGTGGGCATTTGACAAAACCATTTTCTTGAAAATATTTGTCAATGCGACTGTTCCAGGCTCGTGGTGCTTGCTTAAGACCATAAAGTGCCATTTTTAATTTTAGCACTTTATTTTCTTGACCTTTCATAATATACCCAGGTGGTTGCTGGATATAAATTTCCTCTTCCAGATATCCGTTGAGAAATACGGATTTCACGTCCATTTGATGGATTCTCCACCCGTGTTGAGCAGCTACAGAAATTACCAGTCTGATACTCTCCATTTTGGCAACAGGAGCAAAAACTTCATTGTAGTCAATTCCGGGTCGTTGACTGAACCCTTTCGCCACCAATCTTGCTTTATGTCGGACAATTTCACCGTTTGCATCTTTTTTTGCTTTGAACACCCATTTAACTCCAATGAGTTTTTGACCGGCCGAAAGTGATGTCAGCTCCCATGTTTTATTTTTCTCGATCGAATGAATCTCCTCTTCCATGGCTTTTCTCCATTTTTCATCCTTCATTGCTTCTTCTGGATCTGTTGGTTCATCATTAACAAAATGACAATAAAGAGTTAATTCATCATCGAGATTTCTTGTTACATTATAGAGATCTTTAATAGGTATGAATTTTTTAGGCTTTCCGGGCGGATGTTCATCTGAACTGTCTTCATTACTCGAGGACGAACTCGAACTGGATGAGTTTGCTGATGTCAAACTGGTTGCTGGTGTTGTGGCTGGTTCTTCCTGATCATTATCTTCATCCATGAAAGGATAAAAACTGTAGTTGTTTTCTTTTTCACCGGTCCAGTCCCAAACTGCTTCTTCATAAAAAGTGACATCTCTACTGATGAAGATTTTCTGAGTTTGAGGATCGAACATTTTGTACCCTTTGGAATGTTCTGAATAGCCCACAAATAAATATTTCTTGCTTTTATCATCTAACTTCTTGCGTTCTTCATCCGGTACATGGACATGAGCAACACTGCCAAAAATACGCAAATGAGAAATACTGGGTTTTATTCCGCTCCATGCTTCTTGTGGAGTTTGATCCAAACACTGACAGTTGGCGATCTGTTCAACAGGTAGACAGCACAGTCTACTGCTTCGGCCCATAACTCCTTCGGTAAATTTTTGCTTTTTAACATGCTCCTCACCATATTGAGCACCATTCTGTTCTTTCTTTCTACTACGCCATTTTGCTGAGGTGATCTGGGGACTGAAAGGAAATGACGGATTCCATGCTGTTCACAAAATTGCTTGAAAGAGGTGGATATGTATTCACCGCCTCTGTCTGATCTGAGTGCCTTAATAAAATGACCACTTTCTTTCTCCACTTGGACTTTGAATTTTTTAAATGTCTCAAATACTTCTGTTTTTTCCTTCAAAAAATACACCCAAGTTTTTCTACTATAATCATCAATGAAAAGTAGAAAATATTTATTTTTACCAAGAGACTGTGGAGTGATCGGTCCACACACGTCTGTGTGAACTAGCTCAAGTGGTGCCTTTGCTCTTGACATGGACTGCTTTGGAAAAATGGTTCTGAATTGTTTTCCAACAAGACATCATTGACACAGTTGATGAGGCTGGTCAATGTGAGGCAATCCGTTTACCATATGCTTCTGTCCCAACTGCTTCAATCCTCCAAAATTGAGATGTCCATACCGTAAATGCCAAAGCTATGGGGGACTTTGCACACAAGCTTTCAAATATTTGGCCACATCCGTCTGAATGTTAATTGTGAACATTCTGTTTCTCGCCATGGGTACTCGTGCAATCAGCTCCTTTTTCTCATTCAACAGGAGTAGTTTCCGGTCCACCATGTGAACTTCATAATTTTTCTCCAGTAATTGTCCCAAACTCAAAATATTGCTTTTCATGTTGGGAACATAATAAACATTATCAATAAACTCGTGAGCGCCATTTTTGAGCCGAATCAGAATGGTTCCTTTGCCTGTAATAGGAACCTTAGAGGAATCTCCAAATACAGCATTACCACGAACGGATTCATAGAGCTCCACGAACATCTTCTTGTCACCACACATATGGTTACTTGCCGCATTGTCAAGATACCATATATTATTTTCGTGATTTTCTTCACCTTCGTAGGTAAGTAACACTGTGTCAGTTACTTCCTCATCTTGAATATTATTGGAAGTCTCCTCTACCTCCTTAGGCGGACTCCAACATTCCACCGCGTAGTGACCGTACCTAGAGCAATTGTAACATTGAATGTTGGACTTGTCACGTCCTTCATTCGGCCTCCAGTTTCCTCTTCCTTGACCGCGTCCTCGGCCTCTTCCTCTGCCTCTAGTGAATTGAGTGCTTCTGTCATTGTTGTTGTTGCCGTTTTCATTTCTGCCTTGATTTCTGCCACGTCCTCATCCTCTACCATTTCCTCCTCGACCTCTTCCGCGTCCTCTGCCGGACTGACTGCTTTCGCCATTTTTAAACACAGTCTTCGTTGCTAAGACTTGTTCTGCAGAATCTTCTCTTCGTTTCTCAAACCGCTCCTCGCGTGCTTGTAATGACCCTACAACTTCATCAACGGACATTTCACTGATGTCTCTGGACTCCTCCATAGCCACCACTACGTAATCAAATTTTGGTAGTAGTGATCGCATAATTTTTTCAACAATTCTGGACTCTTCAATTTTTTCTCCATACTGCCGCATCTGATTTACGACAGATTTTACTCGGGATGAGTAATCACTAATGGCCTCCGTCTCTTTCATCCTCATCGTCTCAAATTCTCCTCTCAGCATCTGCAAACGAACCTTTTTAACTTTCTCCTCCCCTTGAAGAGAAACTCGTAGGATTTCCCACGCTTGTTTGGCGGTGGTAGCTTCGGCTACTTTCTCGAACATTAATTCATCCAAACCTTGATGGATGAGAGTAAGCGCCTTTTGATCGCTTTTGCGATTTTTCTGCAGAGTATCTTTTTCTGCCTGTGTCAACGCTGCCTCGTTGCCTGGAACTACGTAGCCTTTTTCGACAATATCCCAGACATCTTGACATCCGAGTAACGCCTTCATTCGAATACACCAACTTGAATAATTGGTTTTGGTGAGCTGAGGGTATTGATAAGGAAGTTTGAGACCGTCTGACATTTTTATAGGGTCTGTTTGGCGGAAGACTGACTCTCGTAATCTGGCTCAGATACCACTTTGTTGGACAAGAAAACTGAAAATATTATTCACTTTATTTAGTAAAAGAAATTACAACAATCAAAACTCTCAAAACAATGACACAAAAATAACAAAGCCTTTTGTTTGATTTTTTTCTTTGGCTTTGCACTCACTACTCACACATTAAACTTATCACATATATATGATTGAAGACCAAATTTTCGTTTTTTTTTTTGTCAAAGTATAATCACTTCTTTTACACTTTGTCCCTTTTCTAGCAAACATATAGCCTCCACTTTTTTTTATTTTAATTTTTTTATGATCTTCCCAACTACAACTTCTTGTCTCCCCCATGCCTTTTTTGTCTTCTTAATTAAAGAGTATGGCACTCTTATTTTTCTTCTTTGACTTTGTTCTTTTTTTTTTTTTTTTTTTTTTTATTTTAAATAATTAAGTTTATTTTTTATTTAACATTCATTCCCTTTGTTCTTGTTTGTTTAAGAAAAAAACTCATTCCCTTTACCCATTTTAGATTATAAGATTACCACACTTTAGGTTAAGCCATTACCCCAAGTCCTATAGGGAATTGGATTCCCTTTACCCCATTCCCTTTCCTAAACATATCCAAACACCTAGGGGAATTAATGCTTATTCCTTTCATTTCCTTTAGTTTCCCTTTCTTGATTCCTTTTCCCTTACCCCTTGTGAACCAAACGCCCCCTAAGTAATTGTATATTTACAATAGTAATCTTATCACTATAAAGGATGAAATGTAAAACAATGTAGTTTTGTGTGTACTTTTATTTTGTAGGTTTCAAAATTATGTAGTTTTATGTTAAATCAATTTCAAATAAACATAATTAATGAACATAATAAATGAGTTGTTCGTGAGTGAAGTTTATGAACAGAATTCATGAGCTACTCGCGAGCAAATCTCGTGAGCAAACTTGTGAACAAGCTTGTGGCTAGCTCGCGAGTAGCTAATTAACAAGATTTTCGAGCTTGAGCTCGTCAAATTTCTAACAAGTCGAGCGTGAAAATACTAAGATAACGCTCGACTCAATTATATATACACGTGTTTTTTCTATAAAATCCTACAAACAATTTTGATATTTTTGGACAAAGCATTAATGAGAAGTAACGTTAAAAGCTTATCTTGCCTTGTCAAGTCATTGAGTTGTTAGCAATAACCAATTAATGACAAAAAAAAAAATGTTATGATTGGGATATACTGTAAAACTAAATGTAAGAGTTTCCTCTTTCCATTGTTTAAGCATACACAAAGAAAGTATTTTGTAAAACTCAATGGATTATCTGAGTATTCTGTTAGTATTTTCCTTCACATCAGCAATATTCATCTATGTTTTCAAATCCAAACCCCTCTCCCTTCCACCGGGTCCCAAAACCGTTTCCGATCATCGGAAACATATTAGAAATGGGCATAAATCCACACCACTCCCTCACTAATCTCTCTAAAAAATTCGGACCTTTAATGACTCTCAAATTAGGAACAATAACAACCATAGTCCTATCTTCCCCTGAATTTGCCAAAGAAGCATTACAGAAACATGACCAAGCCCTATCTAGCCGAACCATCCCAAATGCTGCTCTTGCACATGACCACTACAAGTTCTCAGTGGCATGGCTACCTGTTTCAGATCAATGGAGGAGCCTCAGAAAAGTCATGACCATAGAATTATTCACATTAAAGAAGTTGGAATTAAGCCAGAATCTTCGGCAGAAAAAAGTGCAGGAGTTGTTAGGGTTTGTGGGAGAGAAGTGTAAGATTGGGGAAGTTGTTGATATTGGTCAAGCTGCTTTTACTACTGTGTTGAATCTGATATCCAACACCTTCTTTTCTATTGATTTAGGGAGTTATGATTCTTATTTATGTCTGCAGTTTTATGAGGCAGTTGTTGATGTAATGGAAGAAGCAGGAAAGCCGAATGTTGGAGATTATTTTCCGTTGCTTCAGATGATGGATCCTCAGGGAATTCGGCGGCGGACGAAGCTCTGTTTGGATGTTTTGTTTGAGATATTTGATGGAATTATCAGAAAGAGATTGCAATCTTCATCAATAGTAGTTGAGCAGAGGCAAGATCTGCTTGATTTCCTTCTTAATATGAGCCAAGAGGAAAATGATTCTGATTTGAGTCTTGTTGAGATAAAGCATTTGCTTTTGGTGAGTACTTAATTTTAATTTATCTCTTATTGCTGCTATGCAGATGATACGTGACTGTCATCTAGCCGACTGAAACGACACGTGTCAGCTAGGTGACAGATACCACTTATGTTTCGATGAGCTGTTTATATATATTTAGATTCCCTATTTAGAAGGGAATGGGGAAAGAAGTGTCTTCATCTTGCCCCATTTGTCACCTATTTAAACATAAATTGATGGTCTCTTGTAGGATCTTTTCATAGCGGGCACGGATACAACATCAAAAACATTAGAATGGGGAGTGGCAGAGTTACTTCGTAATCCCGAGAAACTTTTGAACCTCAAAAAAGAGCTTAAAGAAGTAGAAGGAGAAATTCAAGAATCTGATATTAACAAGTTGCCTTATCTACAAGCAATAGTTAAAGAAATCTTTAGATTGCATCCGCCACCTCCATTCTTGGTACCCATAAAGCTGAATCCGACGTAGAGATTGGTGGGTTCAAGATACCAAAAAATGCACAGATACTTGTCAATGTATGGGCTATGGGAAGAGATGAAAAGATATGGGAGAACCCGGATAGGTTCGAGCCAGAAAGATTTTTAGCAAGCAAAATTGACGTGAAGGGAAGAGATTTCGAGTTGATCCCATTTGGAGCAGGGAGAAGGATTTGTCCAGGTTTGCCATTAGCGCATAGAATGTTGCATCTAATGTTGGCTTCTCTCGTCCACTCATTTAATTGGAAGTTATCACATAGCGTTCAACCAAATGAATTGGATATGACTGAAAAGTTTGGCCTGTCACTCGCCAAAGCACAACCTCTACTAGCTATTCCTTATTTATGAGACTTGTATTACCTTTCATTTTAATAATATTTATTGATGTTCTATTTATAACTTTTTTTTGGATAAATAATTTGTTAATCCCTACATTTTTACTTAACACATTGTTTAGTTTTTGTTTTTAATAATACAATATTTGGTCCTTAACACTAAAAAAAGAGCTTTTAGTAATGAAAAAAAAATTGTTATTTAACAGTCCAAATACCCTTAGTAAAAACTTTTAATAACGTTACCTTACTAATTGTTTTTAGTAACGAAAATGAGTCTGCTTATTATCAAACTTATAATAATGGAAAATGCACCATTATTAATAAATGTGTAAAATAATTAATTATTCGCTTATTAAAATTAATTAGAATAATATAAAAAAAACTTATTAAGAACGAATTTAGATGATTAAAAAGCCCCTTATTACAAACTAATTATAGTGATTAAAAACTCTTATTAAAATATATTATTAATAATAAACAAATCCCTTATTAAAAATAGAGATAAGGTACCAAAATAGGTCTAAGGTTTTTGGAGAAGTACCAATTTAGGCTCAACGTTCAAAATAGCACCATATAGGCTTAACATTTACAACATAATATCAATTTAGGCTTAACGTTTATAATATAGCATCAATTTAGGCCCCACGTACAAAATAGCACCAATATAGGCTTA
Organism: Euphorbia lathyris; assembly: GCF_963576675.1. Taxonomy (NCBI): domain Eukaryota; kingdom Viridiplantae; phylum Streptophyta; class Magnoliopsida; order Malpighiales; family Euphorbiaceae; genus Euphorbia; species Euphorbia lathyris. The sequence continues at coordinate 6,339,636 of NC_088911.1, forward strand.
ACGTTTACAAAATAATACGAATTTAAGCTTAACGTTTACAAAATATATCCAATTTAAGCTAAACGTCACAATTAAATTAACTATATTATATTCTTTTCCTATTGACTTTATATGTTATCTTTTTATTTAGTTCTATTTTCTTATTTATTATAATATAATTAATTAGTTTTCTTGCCAATTAAAACCTTATATTTGTTTTTCATCAACCATTCCATGACTCCTAAATTACATGGCTCATGTAATATATGCAAACTAAAAGTAATTGAATATCAAAGTGAGAGGAAGTAAAGGAGATACTCTTTCTAATTTCTAAGATAAACAATAAATTTGGATGATCAAACGAGCTCCACTAGGTGAGAGTGTTTCAAAAAGTACGCGCTTCTACAACTTCAAGTGATGGCCATCGGAGCTGATATGGTGGTCTACGTTGAGTGGTAGTCACACAGTTGAATTAGGGGTTGTGAGTAGCTCGTGCAAAATGAGCAACGGTTGAGAAATTCTGAGAGGAAACAGTTTCAACTAGGATTTTGGTCTGAAATTTTGGAGCATTTAACGAAAACCAAATTTGAGGAGAAAACGATTTCCCTTATGGTGTTGATTTGACATTTTGGAAGGGAAACGGGGAGCTAGAAATGAAATTTGAGGATGGAAACCTAATTAGTGTTTCGCGGTAAAGCCAAAACCTTTTATTAAGTGGTTTGTTTGTTACTGTTCCAAATAAGGGGTTTTACTTTTTGCTATCAAAAAAATTTAATAATGGGTTTATTTGTTACCATTACAATTTATAATTATTTACATTTTTCTAAGAGTTTTACTTTTGCTATTAAAACGTTTTAATAAATGATTTATTTGTTATTATTACGATTAATAAGTATTTACCTTTTTTCATATAATTATTAAACGATTTTAATTTTACTAAAGAAATAAAAATAAAAATATTCTAATTTATAGTGAACTAATAAGGGAAAATTTTAGCAAACTTTAACAAAAAAAAAAAAAAGAAGTGTTTTGCTAATTAGTAGTATATTAATAGAATTTAACATTATTATATGTATGAAGAAACATACTTTTAATAAGTGCATTTTACATCCTTACTAAATTTTGCATATTAGTACTCGTTTTTTTTTGTAGTGTAATTTTTGTTCTATTCAACAGTTTAGTTCCTCAAATATTTAAATTATTGAACAGATTAGTCCCTCTGTAAGAGACTAAACTGTTAAATAGAACAAAAATTATGAACTAAACAATATATTATAAAAAAATATGAAAACTAAACAAAATGTTAGGTAAAAAACTATAGTAACTAATAAATATGTATATAAAATTCTTATTTTATTTTATTTTAGATATTTAAGTTGTTAAATATTAATGTCCACAAATCTATTATTTAATATACTTTTCAAAAAAAATCTATTATTTTTAATATATGGACATTAATTAGATATCTTACGTCCTTATCAAATATTGGGTGATGTAACAATTCACAATCACTACAAGAAAACAAATTTTTTTTTTTGTGGGGAAGAAAATATATATATATATATATTTAGAAAATACAATAATAAGTAGATATGAACCCTGAAAAGCATTTAAAGTTGAGTTTTAGGTTTGTATATACATTTGCCTCTTATTTTCAGAGTGATGATAGTTGAATTTCATTTTAATACAAGTGTGTTTTTTCTATAAAAGTCCTACAAACAATTTTGATATTTATGGACAAAGCGTTAATGACAAGTAATGTTAAAAAGCTAATCTTGCCTTATCAAGTTATTGAGTTGTTAGCAATAACCAATTAATGACATATATAAATGATAAAATTAAATGTAAGAGTTTTATTTATTTATTTATTTATTTATTTTTTGAGAAAATGCTTGTAATTTCATTAGATGAAAATAGAAGAACAAATACAACAAGCAAAATGTAAAAACCTTACACGATTACATGCTAAAACAAAAACAATATCTACAAAGGGATGAAAATGACTACAAAGAGCAAAAAGAAACCATAAAAGACATAAAAAATACAAAACAACAATATATTTCTCGTAAATCCAAATCTGTAGAGAGACATCTGCAATCCAAACTTCATCCTTTAGACCATTCCGAATATTTCTGAGTCCTTTTTTGTTGCAACCATGTAGATTTATTGATTTACGGACAAGATAAACCATTTTCGTTCTTGCTAAATCTGAAAAAAGCATAAACGATAGAATAATAGAGAGCAGATATAATTAGACGGATAAAGAGTTCCGATGAAATATATGAACACAGACTAAAAAAACAATAAAAAGAAATATAAAAATCTAACCCCATGTGAGGAGGAAGAAGGAAGATCCTTCATCCTCCTCAAAGTAGATCAACAAAATAGAAAAAGAGAAGAGAAAGGAAGAAGAAATATTGGCAGTTTTTTTTTTTTTTTTTGGTTTCTGCAACTTTTGGAGAGGTTTCTGTAAACATTAGGGTACCATGAGAAATTTTACAGTACTCCTGGAGTAATACTCCCGACTAATTAAAATGGTTTTAAATTCTACTACATGGACATGATTGGTGGAAAGAAAAACTATATATGCATGTGTCAGTGAATTCATTGATCCGGAGTATTTCTCCATTTTCCATTATTTAAGCATACACAAAGAGGGTATTTTATAAAACTCAATGGATTATCTATGTTTTCAAATCCAAACCCCTCTCCCTTCCACCCGGTCCGACTCCGTTTCCGATCATCCGAAACATATTAGAAATGGGCATAAATCCACACCCCTCCCTCACTAATCTCTCTAAAAAATTCGGACCTTTAATTAGGAACAATAACAACCATAGTCATATCTTCCCCTGAATATGCCAAAGAAGCATTACAAAAACATGACCAAGCCTTATCTAGCCGAACCATCCCAAATTCTGCTCTTGCACATGACCACTACAAGTTCTCAGTGGCATGGCTACCTGTTTCAGATCAATGGAGGAGCCTCAGAAAAGTTATGACCATAGAATTATTCACATTAAAAAAGTTGGAATTAAGCCAGAATCTTCGGCAGAAAAAAGTGCAGGAGCTGTTAGGGTTTGTGGGAGAGAATTGCAAGATTGGGGAAGTTGTTGATATTGGTCAAGCTGCTTTATCAAACACCTTCTTTTCTATTGATTTAGGGAGTTATGATTCTGATTTATCACTGCAGTTTTATGAGGCAGTTGTTGATATAATGGAAGAAGCAGGAAAGCCTAATGTTGCAGATTATTTTCCGTTGCTTCAGATGATGGATCCTCAAGGAATTCGGAGGCGGACGAAGATTTGTTTGGATGTTTTGTTTGAGAAATTTGATGGAATTATCAGAAAGAGATTGCAATCATCCAGAATAGTTGAGGAGAGGCAAGATCTACTTGATTTCCTTCTTAATATGAGCCAAGAGGAAAATGATTCTGATTTGAGTCTTGTTGAGATAAAGCATTTGCTTTTGGTGAGTACTTAATTTTAATTTCTCTCTAATTTTTGTCATCTAGATGACACGTGACTGCCATCTAGCTGACTGAAACGACACGTGTTAGCTAGGTGACAGTCACCACCTATGTTTTGATCAGCTGTTTATTATTTTTAGATTCCCCTTTTAGAAGGGAATGGGGAAAGAAGTGTCTTCATCTTGCCCCATTTGTCACCTATTTAAACAAAAATTGATGGTCTCTAATGAATTCATCCGTAGGATCTTTTCGTAGCGGGCACCGATACAACTGCAAAAACATTAGAATGGGGAATGGCAGAGCTACTTCGTAATCCCGAGAAGCTTTTGAAACTCAAAAAAGAGCTCAAAGAAGTAGAAGGAGAAATTCAAGAATCTGATATTAAGAAGTTGCCTTATCTACAAGCAACGGTTAAAGAAATCTTTAGATTGCATCCGCCAGCCCCATTCTTGGTACCCCATAAAGCTGAATCTGACGTGGAGATTGGTGGGTTTAAGATACCAAAAAATGCACAGATACTTGTCAATGTATGGGCTATGGGAAGAGATGGAAAGATATGGGAGAACTCGGATAGGTTCGAGCCAGAAAGATTTTTAGCAAGCAAAATTGACGTGAAGGGAAGAGATTTCGAGTTGATCCCATTTGGAGCGGGGAGAAGGATTTGTCCAGGTTTGCCATTAGCGCATAGAATGTTGCATCTAATGTTGTCTTCTCTCGTGCACTCATTTAATTGGAAGTTAGCACATAACATTCAACCAAATGAATTGAATATGACTGAAAAGTTTGGCTTGTCACTCGCCAAAGCACAACCTCTACTAGCTATTCCTTATTTTTGAGACTTGTGTTGCCTTTCATTTTAATAATATTTATTGATTTTCTATTATAACTTCTTTTTTGGATAAATAATTTATTAATCCCCACATTGTTTAGTCTTTGTTTTTAATATTACAATATTTGGTCCTTAACACTAAAAAAAGAGCTTTTAGTAATGAAAACCATTGTTATTAAAAGTCCAAATACCCTTAATAAAAGCTTTTAATAAGTAGAAACGCCTCTTATGGACCCTTGTTAAACGTTACCTTACTAATTGTTTTTAAAAACGAAAATGAGTCCGTTATAAACTTACAATAATGGGAAATCTACCAATATTAATAAATGTTTATAGTAATTAATTATCCGCTTTTAAAAATTAATTAGAATAATACAAAAAATTCTTATTAAGAACGAATTTAGATGATTAAAAAGCCCCTTATTACAAACTAATTATAGTGATTAAAAACTCTTATTAAATTTATTATTAATAATAAACAAATCCCTTATTAAAAGTTTTTATAATGATAACTGAAAACCGTAATCATCAAGCAAACTAGGAGCAAGGAAACCTAGAGGAATCAAAGTGAGAGGAAGTAAATGAGATACTCTTTCTAATTTCTAAGCTAAACAATAAATTTGGATGTTCAAACGAGCTCCAATAGGTGAAAGTGTTTCAAAAAGTACGCGCTTCTACAGCTTCAAGTGATGGCCATCGGAGCTGATATGGTGGTCTACGTTGTGTGACTAGTCACACAGTTGAATCAGGGATTGTGAGCAGCTCGTGCAAATTGAGCAACAGTTGAGAAATTTTGAGAGGAAACAGTTTCAACTAGGATTTTGGTGTGAAATTTTGGAGCATTTAACGAAAACCAAATTTGAGGAGAAAACGATTTCCATTAGGGTTTTGATTTGACATTTTTGAAGGGAAACGAGGAGCTGGAAATGAAATTTGAGGATGGAAACCTAATTAGTGTTTGGCGGTAAAACCAAAACCTTTTATTAAGTGGTTTGTTTGTTACTCTTCCAAATAAGGGGTTTTACTTTTTGCTATCAAAAAAATTAATAACGGGTTTATTTGTTACCATTACAATTTATAATTATTTACATTTTTCTAATATAATTATTAAGAGTTTTACTTTTGCTATTAAAACGTTTTAATAAATGATTTATTTGTTACTATTACAATTAATAAGTATTTACCTTTTTTTCATGGTTTTAATTTTAATAAAGAAATAAAAATAAAAATATTTTAATTTAGAGTGAACTAATAAGGGAAAATTTTAGTAAAATTTAACAAAAAAAGAAGAAGGGTTTTGCTAATTAATAGTATATTAATAGAATTTAACATTATTATATGTATGAAAAATATACTTTTAATAAGTGTATTTTACATCTTTACTAAATTTTGCATATTAGTACTCGTTTTTTTGTAGTGTAACTTTTGTTCTATTCAACAGTTTAGTTCCTCAAATATTTAAATTATTGAACAGCTTAGTCCCTTTGTAAAGGACTAAACTGTAGAATAGAACAAAAATTGTAAACTAAACAATATATTATTAAGTATATGAAAACTAAACAAAATGTTAGGTAAAAAATATAGTAACTAATAAATATGTGTTATATTCTTCAAAAAAAATAAAAATAAAAAAATAAAAAAGTGTTATATAAGGGTTTTTTTTGATGAAGTTATACAAGTCTATTCTTATTTTATTTTGTTTTAGATATTTAAGTTGTCAAATATTCATGTCCACAAGTCTATTATTTAATATACTTTTCAAAATAAAATCTATTATTTTTAATATATGGACATTAATTAGATATCTTACGTGCTTATCAAATATTGGGTGATGTAACAATTCACAATCACTACAGGAAAACAAATTTTTTGTGGGAGAGAAAATATATATATGTATATTTTTAGAAAATACAATAATAAGTAGATATGAGCCCTGAAAAGCATTTAAGGTTGAGTTTTAGGTTTTTATAAACATTTTGATAGGTACCAGTCAGAACAAATAGAATAATATTCTTTTAGGGTAAGAATTCACCACAATTTGTTTGGTTGAATGATCATACCTTTCCATTAACTTCAAGGGATTTAAATACCAAAGCAAATAACAAATGCATCCTATTTTCTAGGAAAGTAAATAACATCAGATAATGACTTCAACAGCCATATTCTATTCACTCAACTAACTCCTTAAATCAAGGATCCCTTAATGCCCACTAAAACAAACACTAACAGCTGCACTAATTAAATATCATAAACAAATACTAATAAAAGGAAATGGTCCACGTGAAACTTGACTTGTGGAATATCAGTCCATGTCTTCTTTCTTCAACTTAATCCAAATACTTAGGATTCTTCTTAGGCACCCTTTGTGATTTTCGAATCCTAACATTACCCTCCCCATTAAGAGCAACCTTGTCCTCAAGGTTGGTGACAACAAATTTTTCATGTAATTCTTCCGTATTTTCCCACGTGGCGTCTTCAATAGGTAAGCCTTTCCACTGAACGAGGCTTTCCTCAACATCGGCACTCCCTTGCTGAACCCACCGGTTTTCAATTATTGCTGCAGGTTGAGGTGCTATTTCTCCATTAACTGTCAATGGAGGAAGAGTAGGATTGGTTTGCATATGATCGCCCACAAATTTTCTGAGCAGAGAAACATGAAAAACATTGTCAATTCTAGCTCCATCTGGCAACTTTAGTCGATATGCTACTGTCCCAATTTTGTCGATAATCTAGAATGGCCCATAGTAGATGCTAGCTAGCTTGTGACAAGCTCTTTTGTATACGGAAGTTTGGCGAAATGGCTGCAACTTCAGAAACACATATTCTCCAACTTGGAATTCTATGTCACGTCTTTTCAGATCAGCCCTCTATTTCATCTGGTTGCGATCATCATGGATGTTTACCTTTAGCTGCTGTAAGATCACATCCCTATCAGCTAGCATTTGATCCACTTCATCCACCTTAGACGTGTTGTACCAATATTCTGCCCAAGGGTAGGAAGGTGGTCCATTTGCGGGGCTGTTGAGCAGTGAAGCATCAGAGGTATTGTTCAAGACAGCGATTTGTGACCTCTGTTTGGCCATCAGTTTGGGGGTGGTAGGAAGAGCTCATATTTAATTTGGTATCGGAAAGGTTAAAAAATTCTCGCTAGAAATTACTAGTAAAAGTTGGATCACGGTCACTTACAATTGAACGTGGCAGACCATGCAACTTGATCACATGATCAATAAATTTCTTAGCGATGACCTTTGCAGTATAGGGGTGGGAAATTGGAATGAAGTGGCTGTATTTGGTAAGGCAGTCAACTACTACGAGAATCGTATTGAAGCCATGGGAAGGGGGCAGGCCTTCAATGAAATCCATGGAAATATCTTCCCACACTTGACAAGGGATAGGGAGGGGTTGTAATAGGCCGGCGGGGTGTTGGGTAAGGACTTTGTTTCGTTGGCAGATGTCACAAGAGGTGATGTATTTCTTTATAGTTTGATGCATGGATGGCCAATAAAATTGGCTGGCAATTCTTTTGTAAGTTCGCAAAGTACCTGAATGACCACCGAAGGGCGAGTCGTGGAATTCTTTTAGTAAAAGCTCAATAAGTGTGGACTGTGGTGGAATAACAACTCGGTTTTTGTAATAAACCAGACCATTCCTCCATGAATATGGTTCTCCTAGTTTCTCATGGGCATGCTTGGTAATAGATAGCATATATGGGTGGTTCTCTGCTTCCTTCTTCAATATGTCCCATAGGGAAGACATGGGTATAGAGATGTTGTTCAAACACGGGCTGCCATTCACCCTTGACAATGCATCAGCAGCTTTATTTTCTATCCCTGGCTTATATATTATTTCATAGTCGCACCCTAAAAGCTTGGCCACCCACTTTTGTTGTTCTAGTGTTGCTACTCGCTGCTCCAACAGAAATTTCAAGGTTCGCTGATCAGTATGAATAAAAAATTTCCTTCCAAGCAAGTAGGGACGCCATGTGCGGATTGCTTCGATAATTGCCAACATTTCCTTGGCATAGACCGACCAGGTCTGTTTCGCAATTCCAAGGGCGCGACTCATGTAGGCAATTGGCCGAGATTGCTGCATAAGGATTGCTCCAATTCCGCCATGGGATGCATCAGTCTCTATAATGAAGGGCTGCTCAAAATCTGGCATGGCTAGTGTTGGGGTGCTGGTCATAGCATTTTTCAACTCCAAGAATGCGTGATCTACTTCTTGTCCCCATGTGAATTGCCCCTTTTTCAATAAGTTGGTCAAGGGTCGGGCGATAACTCCATAATTCCGCACAAATTTGCGATAGTAACCTGTCAAGCCTAAAAATCCACGCAATTCTGAAACATTAGTAGGACGAGGCCATTTTACCATGGCCTGAATTTTTGATTCATCCACCTTCACACCATAGGAAGTGACAATATGGCCAAGATACTCAATTTCTTGTTGCCCAAAAGCACATTTTTTTAGTTTCACATACAACTCATTATGCCTCAAAATTTCAAAAACCTTTTTTACATGTTCAATATGCTGGGGCCAATTAGGGCTATAAATAAGGATGCCATCAAAGAATACGAGGATGAATTTTCTGAGATACGGATAAAAAATGGAATTTATAAGGGCTTGGAAAGTTGAAGGTGCATTGCAAAGGCCAAACGGCATAACTAAGTATTCGTAATGGCCATCGTGGGTTCTAATGCAGTTTTAGTAATGTCAAAGGGATGAACTCGTACCTGGTGATATCCTGCCCTCAAATCGAGTTTGGTAAAGTAAGAATCTCCATGTAGCTTATTTAACATGTCATCAATTGTAGGGATAGGAAAACGATCTTTAATAGTAACAACGTTCAAAGCTCTATAATCCGTGCAAAAACGCCAAGAACCATCCTTTTTTTTAACAAGTAAAACAGGATAGGAAAATGGACCAGTACTAGGACGGATTAACCCCAATTGTAGCATATTATGAACTTGTTTTTCAATTTCAGATTTTTAAAAGTAGGCATACCTGTATGGGCGCACGTTCACTGGCTCAGCTCCTTATTTGAGAGTAATTTTGTGCTCAATTTCTCATTGGGGGGAAGCTTATTTGGTTCTGCAAAGATATCCCCAAATGCATCCAATAAATTCTGCATATCTATGGCAATTTGTTGTTCCCCGCCGTCATGAACTGTCTGGATGCTTATGGCATAGATAGAGCATCCATATTTTGAATTCTTCAGCACTGACTTGGCAGTAGATACCCCAAGAGGAGGACTGTCCAACCCGTGGAGCTGATGTTGTTTCCCACCCCACATAAAATCCATGGTCATCTTCTTCCAATCACATGTTACTTTCCCCAATAACTCCAACCAATGTATTCCCAAAACCATATCCAAACCCATTAAAGGCAAGGCTTAAAGAGTAATTAAGAATGCAATACCTTGAACAATGATCTTCACGTTGTCAAAACGGCGTTCACACGTCAAGTTGTTGCCATTAGCAATTTTCACAGCAAAAGGGTGTGTGGCTAGGATAGGTAATTGTAGAAATTGGGCCACTTTATCATTGATGAAGTTGTGTGTGGATCCACTGTCAATGAGAACATTCAGCACATGTGAGCCAATCTTTGCCTTGACCCTCATAGTTCTGTTCCTTGCGCAACCTGATAAGGCATGTAAAGAAATCTCTGGCAATCCCTCCTCAACTTCCAAGTCATCAATGCCCATATTGTCGTTATCCTCAGCTGTTAGTAGCAATATTTTAGGAGATTGACATCGATGGCCTGGTGTGAATCTCTCATCGCAATTAAAACATAAACCTCGTGCCCTCCTTTTTTGCATTTCTTCCTAAGTGAGGCGCTTAGTAGGTGTGGTTATAGCCTTCTTGAGTGGAGAAGTCTTAAAGGATGCTTGGTTGAATGGTTTTGAAAATTGACGTTGTTTCTGTAGCTGTTGATCTTTCATTCTAGCATATTCAATCGTATCTTTGAGAGTTTTTAGTTTAAATAACTGGATTGCATCCGCTATTTCTGGTTTGAGACCTCCCATAAACGTCCCTACCAAAGCCCTTTGTGTCCATCTATGAACCCTGTTCCCCAGCTTCTCAAACTGCCTCTGATATTCCCGCAACGAACCTGTCTGCTTTATTTTTGATAAAGCTTCATCGAAATTTTCTCCCTCTGCTGGACCGAACCTCATCCATAGCTCTTCAACGAATGTTTCCCATGTGACCACCCTGCCATCATTTTTGTATGCCTTCTTAAGCCACTGCCACCATTTATTAGCTTCACCTTCTAAATGATAAGAGGCTAGGGGCACCTTTTTGGACTCAGCTGTCATTTGAAAGTCGAAGTATTGTTCAGCTCTGGTGTGCCATATAGTTGGATCATCTCTTTAGGATTTTGGAAATTCCAGTTTAGCTGGTCTGGATTCGAACATCGGCCTGTGTTCGTCAGCTGGTGTGACGAAAACCTGAAAACGAGACAGTTGAAGCGATTGATTCCGGAAGTTTTGAAAAATATATAAGGAATAATAAGTGAAGGAAGAATAGCGGCACGACGCGGGCGCGTAACGGCATCCCGCACGCGGACGACGATGGTCGAACGCCCGCTCGACAGCACGAGACGTGCGCGCGGCGTCCGTCGGACGCACCGCGAGTGGCACGCTCTCAACGTCCGAGCGATGCCTGGGACCGATGGCGGTGCGTGCCCTCATGGGCCGTTGGGCGCACGTGCCGGGTAGCGCGAGGCGCGCGTTCGGCGGCCGCGACGTGCGAGCGTCCGGCGGCGCGGAACGTGCGCTCGGCGGCCACGGGGTGCACGCGTCCGACGGCGCAGGGCACGCCCCGAGGGTCGTCGGGCGGGCGCCCAACCGCGTCGGGCGGGCGCCCAACCGCGTCGGGCGAACGCCCAACGCGTCGGGCGAACGCCCGACGAGGGTTGGGCGCTCGCCCAACGCCGTTGGGCAATCGCCCAACGATTGTTGGGCGATCGCCCAACACATGGTTGGGCGGCCGCCCAACACATGGTTGGGCGGCCGCCCAACCTCAATGGGCGACGCCCAAATTTTTTTGGGCGTCGCCCATTGTTCCGGGATCCGTGGGCCTATATAAGGCACGGATCCCAATGCAAAAGGGGAGAAAAAAAAGAGAGGGGGGAGGATTTTTGGAGAGCTTTCTCACTCTAAACATTTTTAGAGAGAGAGAGTGAATTTTTTTGAGAAAAATATTTTTTTTTCTCAAAAATTCCAAATTTCCCAAAGTTCAATTTTTACTAAATTTTCATAAAAAACGGAAGATCGCGGTTCGCGGAATCAATCGTCTTCGACAGTCAGATACCGAATTAAGGTATTATCCGAGGACTAGACTCTTTTATTTTATTTATTTTCTTCTTCTATTTATTTTTATAGTATAGTTTTTATTTATTTAGTTATTCATTTATTCTATCACGTTTTATTTAATTAGCGTATTTATTTAATTTTCGTTTCGTGTTGAATATATTCGGTTTTGTTTTAAAATAGAAAACCTTGTTTTTTTATATCCCAATACGAACCGTGACCCGATAAAAAGGGTAGTTCGGGTGTCGAGAAACGTTGTAATTATAAATTTTAATTTAAAAGAAATTTTCAAATAACATTTCAAAATAAAACATCGTTTTAGGAACTTCCGTTTTCGACTATGATCCATTTTTGGTAGTTCGGAAGTCCAAAACGATTGAATTAGATTTAATTTAAAGCTTTTGAATAAATCTGGAAAATATTGGAGTGCTGCTGTAATTTTCCAATTCTGTCACTAAATGCTGTTTACCGAGGGATTTTCCGTCGGTAAATCTGCCAAAATGTAAAAAATGCCATTTCGGTCCCTTTTTCTTAACTTTTAGACTTCTAATCCTTAGTATATATATATATAATTATGTAATATATTCTTTTCAAATTATTTTAGAATTTTAGCATACATAATTACTTTAGAATATGTGTATATTATTATTTATCCCTTTTTACAATATAAATATAAGTGTATATATGTATTCTTTTTATCAATTTGGATTATGTTTTAAATGTTAGTTATTTGGCATTTTGGGGGAAATAATTAATATATATTGGCCTATGGTATTTGTGGTATTTAAAACTATATTAGTTATGTATATGTATAGCTTTGAAACATTTGGGTTATTTTGGTGATTATTGAATAAAACTATTTTTGGTTAAGAATTATTTCATTAGTTATAGGATTTATTTACTATTTTCATATTTTTAAAAGTATATATATATATTGTACTTATTATTTTTATATACATATAGTTCATTTTGTATTAGCTTTTATTTTCATATTCTATTTTTGATTTAAATGTATATATGTATGTATAAATTACTTTCTTTATTCTTTTGGGCTTAATCTTATGTCCATATTTCAAGTGGGCTTTGTTTGAGTATGGAGGGAGGTTTAAATGGGTTTATTAATGTAATTATAATAGGTAGAGAGTCCATTAAATAAGTGGGGAAAATAAATCACAAAAAGAGAGTTTTCAACCTAATTATTTAAATTAATGAATTTTTTAGAGTTTCCTAATGTGAATAAATAGAGTCGCTTTCGTTAGCATTTCAAATCATTTCTCAAAATATCACGTTTTAAAACCTTAGTCCGTTCCAACGACGGATTAAGCGAACATTGTAATCAAAATCGTTTTCTTTATTAATAATAGAGATTTTGAATCGTTTTCTTAAAGAATTTGTACAAGATAAAATTGACTTGTATGTTTAACCACGTTTTCTCATCAAAAAGTTTTTATCTCAAACGTTTTCAAATACTCGAGTCGTTCCAACGGCGATTCGGGTAAACTTCATCAAACAGGATTTTAAAACGCACCTAAATCGTTCCAACGACGATTAAGGTGCGAACCAAGTAAATAAAACTCGTTTTGGGGAAATAAGTTAGCGTAGAATAAACACACAACATAACATTTAAATACGGTTGTAAATAAATCACTTCTTTCTTCTCCCCTCTCTGTGTATGTATAACATAAATGGGTGATTCTTTACTAATGTGGCTTTTCAATAATATATGGTCAAAACGGTTTCCAAAAAGAGAAAGAAAAGGGTTTCAAATGAATTTTAAACTTAAAGAAGTATACGATTAGTCCGTTATCGCCTAACATGCTGAGTAGGAGGCCGGTGGTTCATAACCGGGCGATGTCGGGGTGCCTAGTAGCCTTTCTTCGGAAAGGAGCTAGCCTTCTCGGCTCGTACCTAAGTTTCCCGAACCCACACCGGTCTCTCGCAAGGGATCGGTGTTCATTTTCCCATTCGTGGGTGGCGACTCTTCCATATCTCCGAGCTCCGGTCCTGCCGAGCAGCTTGATTCCACGATTGGTTGCTTTCGGCGCCAATCACCGCTTACGTCGCCATGAGGTTGTCCACCCCCCGGTCCGCCCGGGAGATTAGGCCGCGGCACCTCGTCTAACAAGTGGCGACTCTGCTGGGGAAGCGAGAAATTTGATTCCGGAAGGCGTGTATTAAGCCCTTAACGGGGACGGATCGTTTTACTTCTTTTCGTATGCATTCATGTGCATTATTGCAAACCCTTTGGGTAATTTCCGCGAAACCTCTAGCGAGAGTCCATTCGTCGCTCGAAAGAGGCTAGTGTAAGTTCCCCCTTACAGTAAGGCGCCAAAGGGTCCCCATCCATTCGTTAGGGGCGAATTTGTGCGGTCCTGTGAGGTCCCGCGGTCAGCCGTGTCAGCATATAGTAGCCTTAGAAGTTGACATAGGATTACCAGTTACTATTTTTGGTGTAATAAATGAATCAGTTCGTGTTTTCAAATCGCCATGATACGTGTCTAAATCCTAAAGTATGTAAAGAAAATGAAACGATGCGTTAATATATACTCTTGAATCGACATACTAATTACCCTAAAACATCGAAACAATTTGAACTAAAGACGACTTAGTCATCTCATATGAATGAACATATGCGACCCGCCTTGTCCCTTTCGGTGTCCCGACGAAGGCACATGTTCAGGAAATGTGTTATGACATAAGCACGTATTAGTATGAATCGGTTCGGTGTTGAGGATAGTGACATTTCGATACAAAAGACTATATTAACAGTAGCCGTTATTCACATTCTTTAAATAAATTAGGATAAAACGAGATCATAACGAAACGAAAACGAAGAACATTTCTGTTTTGAACGACCCTGTCGTAACGTGAAAAGTTTCGCACAAGTAGCTCGTCCCTTCCGAATAAAAGACGAGCTTTTATGTTATGCCTCGTGTCGTTCTTAAGAGAAATGGATGTGTCCGCAAAGGTGACTAAGAAAATAAAAGAAAAGAAAAATGAACTAAACGACCAAAATCATTCCGAGTCTACGATATATGTCAATCTCAAGAGTAGTTAAAGAAAATAAACCAATGCCGTTGAATACGTGCCTCGAACGAATGTATACCCCGTTTAAAATCTCGAAGCCGAATTAAGCCAAACCATATAATTGCGCCATATGGACGAGACTGCGGGTTTTGACTAACGACTCGATCATTCCGACCGTTACCAAAACTGCAAGAAATATGGCCCGATATACGTGTTTGCTTAATTCGTGCCTAAAGGAAAGAAAACGGTGATATCCTCGCTTTGAATAAGCATGTGATTCAACGAAACGTTGATTTTTATATAACCACACTAAGATGATATATCCCGTGGATTGGGAAGAACAATGAACTGTTGCTAGCCGAAAGGTTACCGTGCGCTCAAAATAAGACTCGCCGTCTTTTCACGTAGCTAAGATGAGCAAACGGATCCTCGACGCTAAGAACAAACGCGTTACGCAATGAGTCCGTTCCTAAAATAAAATCCAAAAGTGATTCCATCACTAAATAAACGCATGGTTACGTCTCTCGATAGATCCAAAAAGATCCCGTTGTAATCCAAAAATTGAGACACGAATCCACATGAATAAAAAGGGAACGGGTCATTGACAATAACGAACGATTGGACTAGAAGAATAACTCGTACCAGGTCTAAAAACTGAGATGCGCTCAAAGGGAGTCAAAACCCAAACTAATGCGTCTCACGAAAGGACAAAAGACGAGTTATTCTGAAAGGACAATCCAACTTGGTCGATTTCTTAGTCACTGAATGCTGATGCGTCAAAAACGAACTGTATTGTCTGATGGGTGATTTACTTTTCCGCAATAATCGACGGCATCACGCGTCCCCTGGACCGCAATGTGAGCCAAAAAACCAAAATCCTAGGAAAGAGACCTGGACCAACGAGTGTGTGGAGGAATAAGGGTGGAAGAGAGATGTTGTGATACGTGTAATTAGACTAACGTTTGTTCTTCTTATCTTATATATCCGTAAATAAATAAACGCACACACCACGAATCATGCATATAAAATCATGCATACATACTAATGGATACCGTTCGCGCAGACGTCATCATTAAGCGGTTGTGGATTCGCGAGAGTAATCGGCTTGTCAGATAGTTTGATCAGCTACGAGTAGACAGTTCCGAATCGGTAGTTGTGGCTTCTGAATCATCTTCGTCTGGGTATACTCAGTCCTCCATCAGTATGTCTGCGACCGACGAGAAAGTGGCTGAATTAGAAAACTCCGTGAACAATATCAATGATCAGCTGGCCGCGATTTTGGCCCAGCTGGCTGAGCTAGCACTGAAAGACAACAAGAGTAGTAGTAAGCGTGCTGAGAATGAGGTGAACGATGGCCCTCGCTTTGGGAATGAGGAGGATTATCAGGATTATATTCGTAAACAGCTGGAAAAGGAGAAAGCTAAGGAAGAGGAGTGGAAGCGACACATCACACAGGAAGTGCAGGACTTGCGCGGAGGAAGCTCCGGAAGTCAGGATTTCTATAACTTGAAGAATTGTTTGTCGGCAACAGCTTTGCCTTTGAAATTTCGGCTCCCTGACATGAAAAAGTTCGATGGAACTGGAGATCCCACCGCTCACATGAATCAGTATGTTGCTGTGATAAAGCACACGATCCTGACTGAGGATCAAGTCCTAGGGTTGTTTAACACCTACCTAGAGGGGGCTGCCCTCACATGGTTTCATGCATTGCCGATGGTAACAAAGAGGGATTGGAAGGAATTAGCGAAGTCATTCATCGCTCAGTATAGCTTTAACACCATGCTGGAGGTCACTTTGAAAGAGTTAGAGAGCACTAAGCAACAGGCTGGGGAATCCTTTTCTGATTTTGTGAAAAGATGGAGGGCTAAGGCCGCAGTGATGAAACAAAAGCCGCTCGAGCAGGATCAGATCCGAATGGTGGTTGGCAACACTTTGCCATATATCAAAAATGAGTTGCGGTATATGCCATTTACTGATGTCAATCAGATGTATAGTTGTGCCTTGACGGTTGAAGGGGATGGAGAGCCGAAGAAAGCTTATACCAAGTGGACGAAGTCTGGATATAGTGCCGGAGGGCCTAGCGCGAGTACGGAATCCGCAGCAGTGAAAGTGGTTGATCTTAATGCTATTGAAAAGAGGCGGTTCGCCAAGTTCGATTAGACCTACGCGAAAGTTTTCGAGCGTCTGCAGAAAAAGGGGTTGTTGAAAGCCCTTACCCCGTATAACAAAGCTCAACCTACTCCGCAGATACAGGCTAGAGGGTATTGTGAATTCCATAGCAGTTATGGGCATACAATTGAGAATTGTGAGAGGCTGAAACATGAAATCCAAGATTTAATTGAGGAAAAGAAGATAGCTGATCCTTCATCAGCGAACCCTTCCGTTAGGCGCAATCCATTGCCTAATAATAGAGTGAGTACGATCGGAGTTGGTTTGACAGAAACTGTAGTGATGGAATCCTTCGAGGAGAATGTAGAGGAGTTGTTGGACTCCGATGAAAAGAGCAATGTGGGAAAGGGGCTGTATGTGTCCTTCCTGGGTGAAGAACAAGAGGATGAACCGATGGGGGAAGGCTCGGATGGTGGAGCACCGTATGATGAAGATAGTGCCGAAGAGACCGAAGAAGGGTCGTCTCGAACTATTGTGCCTAATTTGGGTCTGTTTAGTGGAGGGGGAAATCCCGAGGTGCACTTGCGTGAATATATGCGCGATATGTTTGTTGAATCCTTCGGAGTGGATAAGATTGCTCAGTGGTTCCACCATTCTCTGATAGGCGAGTTTTTGGGGTGGTTTCACTCATTACCCGACTCTTGCAAGTATGATTGGGATCAATTGTCAGATCTATTTCTAAAAAAGTATCAAAGGGCTGAGGAAAGGGCCGCGGAGCGCTTCGCAATGCAGATTGGACCTATCAAGCGTCCGTTGCCGAGGGTCAGTAAGTATAACGGCAACAAAGATCCGATGGAACACCTTCACTTCTACTTATCGGCCATGTCGCCCTTGGGTTTTAAAGAAGAAGAGATCACTAGCTTGTTTTGTAATTCGTTGATGGGTGAGCCGTTGATGTGGTATATGTCACTTCCGATGTATGTTAAGACCGATTGGGCGACGATGACGAAGAGGTTTATCAAAGAGTATATGGTATGGATGTTGGCGGATCAAACCCCGGACTCCCCCTCTTATGAAACGCCCGAGGCAGTGTTGGCAATGCCTAGGTATGGTGGATACCAGGATCCTGTTGAGCATGCGAGGTTATTCCGCAACCATATGTACGACGCCGGATTCCCGCAATGTGAATTATATGAACATTTCCCAGAAACTTTAATGGGAGAAGCCTTGTTGTGGCACCAAGGCCTATCAGAGGAGGAAATGGATCATTGGGTACCGCTCAGGAGTGCCTTTGTGGCAAGATATGAGATGTACATTCCGTGGATGGGATCCCTGGACGATCTGGATAGGATCAGGCAATTCCCCGAGGAACCGTTTGTGGATTATGCTAGAAGGTGGAGACACCGTTATGAGCAGTGTAATGAAACAATGAGTGATAAGGTGCAGCTTATGTGCATACAACGAGGTGCTATTCCGTTGGCCGCAAGAAGGATGAGCAGAGTGTCCCTTCGTGACTATGATGAATTGATAGGTTGGGCTTTGTATGGATCGGAGGATCCTTTTTATTTGAATCCGAATGTTCCTCACGTCATGGACTTAATGGTCGTGGACATTTGGGAGAGTTCTTCGGACGAGGAAGATGCCAATCGGAGGATTCCTATTAACATTTGGGACGAATCGGACGATGAGCCGGAAATTGCCGTAATGACAAGATCAGGTCGGGTAGCCGAGGGAAAGGCACCTATGGTAGAGACTGAGATAGGGGAAGGGTCGGCTCCTAAGCCCGACGACCAAGTTCTCGAGCAGTTGAAGAAGACGCAAGCTAAATCCATGGTGTGGGAAGTTTTATGCCATTCCAAGTACCATCGTGAAAACCTGATGAAAGAGCTGCAGAATTTGGTTATTTCCACCGATACTAAGCCGGCAGCGCTAGTAGGGGCAATCATGGCTCGAAAGAAAACTGAAATCACGTTTACCGACGAGGATCTCCCAGAAGAAGGGAAGGCTCACAATAAGCCTTTGTACATCCGAGCGGAAATTAACGGGAAGAAGACTAGCTGTGTGATGGTCGATAATGGATCGGCTATTAATGTTTGCCCGTTGAAACTCTTGTCGAAGTTGGGAGTGGAAAGAGGAGACTTGACGGCCTCTGAAACTGTGATTAGAGCATATGACGACAATCGTAGGCACATTGAAGGGGTCTTCAAGGCCAAGTTGAAAGTAGGGCCGCACGAGGAAGAAACTGAGTTCACAGTGTTGGATATCCCGGTAACCTTTGCCGTTCTGTTGGGACGCCCTTGGTTCCATAAGTTGGGAGGTGTGCCCTCCACGCTCCACCAAATGATTAAATTCCCCTTCGGGGAGGAGATAGTGACAATCAGAGCTGAGAAACTGAGCTCGGTGGCAGTATTGGGAATTGAGCCTCAACTCTTCTCCGGATTCCAAGTTTCCGGGATTTACGAGTCAAGCATGACCACCGACGTGGTGAAGATGATGAAGGGAGGTTTTATCCCAGGAATGGGATTAGGAGCACACCATCAGGGGTTGCCAGAATTTCCAGACTTTAAGAGTCAGAAAACCCGGAGAGGTTTGGGATATGAGCAGGGGAGTCCGTCCAATGCGAGTGCTGAAGGAAAAGTAGGCTTGAGGAAGTATTTTGTGAGCGAGGGGCATGGGAAGACATATTCAGGAACCCCCGAGGCATGGACTAGCACAGAAGGAAAGATTCTACTGGGGTTCGTAATCTTCAATGATGTTGCCGACTGGGGCAAAGGAAAGGCGAGCTGCTTTGTCGAGGAGATTATGGTGCTAGACTTGAATACCGAGGAGCAGGTCATCACCATCGAAGCAACTGCAGGAGCATGGATTGAGCCTAGTACCTCCGGAGCACGTGAGAAGTCCGAAGGCCCGGATGATGAAAATTGTATTACTCCTTTGTTTGAGTCAGATGATGTAATCACCCACACTATCAATGAAATGAATTCTGATTTTGCTTACTTGCTTGATGTTGATCATGATCATTCCATGCATTCTCATTCATATAACATGCCTACATTTGAAATCAATGCAATAGAAATGTCAACTTTCAATCTTGGTACGGATGAAAATCCTAAACTTATACAAATTGCTCAAGAATTAACTATTGAAGAGAGAAAAGAATTCGAGAGAATAATTAAAAAATACGAAATTGTATTCGCTTGGACATACGAAGACATGCCTGGAATTGATCAATCTATCGTAACTCACCGCATTCCAACTTACCCCGAAGCAAAGCCCGTAAAGCAGAAGCTCCGACGTATGAGACCAGAATGGGCAGATAAGATCAGAGAGGAGGTGAAGAAGCAGTTAGAAGCAGGATTCATCGAAGTGATCGATTATCCCCCTTGGGTCGCGAATGTGGTGCCAATCGCAAAAAAGGACGGCAAAGTAAGGATGTGCGTTGATTACAGAGATCTTAACAAGGCATGCCCCAAGGATGAGTTCGCATTGCCTCATATCGACGTATTGATCGACAGTGCAGCGTCAAGCGTCTTACACACGAATGTGGATGGTTTCATGGGCTACATGCAAGTTCAGATGGCTGAAAAGCACAAAGCAAAAACCTCGTTCACAACCGAGTGGGGGACATACTGTTACAGAGTAATGCCGTTCGGTTTGAAAAATGTCGGGGCAACTTACCAGCGAATGGCCACAACACTGTTCCATGATATGATACACAAGGAGGTAGAAGTCTACGTGGACGATATGATGGTCAAATCAGAGACTAGAGAAGGGCATTTTGCCGTGCTCGAGAAGTTTTTGGCCCGAATTGCAGAATTCAAGCTAAGGTTAAACCCGAAGAAGTGCTTTTTCAGCGTTTCGTCGGGGAAAATCTTAGGCTATGTAATCGGAAATAAGGGAATCGAGGTGGATCCTGATGAAGTGAAGGCCATACGGGAAATACCGGCACCAAAGAATGAGAAGGAGACGAGAGGGTTCCTGGGGCAGGTTTAGTATATCAGTCGGTTCATAGCAAGACTCACTGCGATCTGCGAGCCGATCTTTAAGCTGCTACGGAAAGATCAACCCACGATTTGGAATGATAAGTGTCAACAAGCCCTAGAGAAGGTCTGGGACTACTTGTCTAATCCACCAGTTTTGAGACCGCCTAAACTGGGAAAGCTGCTTCTCCTCTATGTAGCAATTGAGGAGCGATCTATTGGGGCAATGTTGGCTCAAGAGGGAGACACCGGTGTGGAGCACGCAGTGTATTATTTGAGTAAGAAATTCCTGGAGTACGAGCTCAAGTACAACATGATCGAAAAGACATGTGTGGCAGTAGTATGGTTGACAAAGAAACTGCGGCACTATTTTCAATCGTATAAAGTGATCATTATTTCTCGGATGGACCCCGTGAAGTATTTGTACCGAACTCCATCCTTGACGGGGAAGTTAGCCCGATGGTTGTTGCTTCTGTCCGAGTTTGACATCGAATATGTGACGAAGAAGGTTATCAAAGGAAGGGCCGTGGCAGAGTTTCTAGCTAACCAACCCCTGAGCGCAGAAGAAGAAGAGATAAGCTATGATTTCCCCGATGAACACTTGAACGCAATCGAAGTTATACCGTGGAAAATGTTCTTCGACGGAGCAGTTAATTCGAGTGGAGCCGGAGTAGGAGTACTACTTATCTCACCGAAAGGAGAAAGAATCCCGATGGCCAAGAAGTTATCCTTCCCTCTCACCAATAATATGGCCGAGTATGAAGCGTGCATTTATGGTTTAGAGTCATTAGCGGCATTGGGAGCATCATATGTCGAAATTTGGGGTGACTCAAAGTTGATCATCGAACAGGCACAAGGAAACTGGGAGGTAAGAGAAGAAAGACTACGTCCGTATCTCGATCAGCTAGAAGGGTTGGAACAAAGATTCAAAGAATGCCGTTTCTGTCATATTACTCGAGCACAGAACCAGGCGGCGGATGCCTTGGCCACTTTGGTGTCAGTTTGGGACAACCCCCGGAACCTTGCCTCGAAACCGTTGATATTGAGGAGATCTCACAAACCATGCTACGAGGACGTAATGCTGTTAGGAGCAGATGAAAAACCGTGGTATTTCGATATCGTGAACTTCATGAAGCATGGAACATATCCGGCAGAGTCAGAACCTAGGGATCAAGCTGTGATTAGAAGGTTAGCTCGTCAGTTCGTCATCCATAACGACTTGCTTTACAAAAGGCACATTGATGGGTTACAACTAAGATGCTTGGATGCGGGAGAAGCCCGCGAGGCAATGGAATCAGTACATTCAGGAATTTGTGGAGCCCATATGGGAGGAGCAGTACTAGCTAAGAAAATTATTAGGCAAGGCTTCTATTGGCTCACCATGGAAAGAGATTGTAACGAGTATGTGAAGAAATGTCACGATTGTCAAATCCACGGCGATTGCAATCATCTTCCGGCAATGGAACTACATGTGTTAGCACCTGTTTGGCCATTCGCTGCTTAGGGCATTGACATCATCGGTGAAGTAAGGCCTAACGCTTCAAATGGACATAAGTTTATTGCTGTCGCCATCGATTATTTCACCAAGTGGGTAGAAGCAGAGTCGTTTAGCAAACTGGGATCCAAGCAGATGAGAAAGTTCATTGAAAAACACTTGATCACCAGGTTTGGAGTGCCTCATCACATGATAACGGATAACGGGGTCCAGTTTCAGGGGGAAGTAAGGAATCTTTTCCGAGAATATGGCATTGAACATCACAGATCTTCTCCGTACCGTCCACAAGCTAATGGAGCTGTAGAAGCAGCTAATAAGAATCTTAAGAGGATTCTCGTAAAAACGGTGGAATCACATCGGAATTGGCATGAGCAGCTCCCACTCGCATTGTGGGCTTATCGCACGACAATTAGAACCTCAACTGGGGCAACACCATTCTCCTTGGTATACGGAACAGAAGCAGTCCTGCCGATTGAGATTGAAAAGCGATCGTTGAGAATCGCAGTGGAAGCAGAAATCCCCGAGACGGAATGGGTGAAGAGGCGATGTGAGCAGTTGGCTTTAGTTGACGAGAAAAGGATGGAAGCCCTTTACCATGTGCAGTTGTATCAAAGAAGGATGGCTCGGGCTTTCAATAAAAAGGTCAAGACCAGTCCTATCAAAGAAGGAGATTTGGTGCTGAAACAGATTCGTGTGACGCACACCGACCCTAGGGGCAAGTTTAAACCTAACTGGGAAGGGCCATTCGTCGTGAAAAAGATACCAAGTAAAGGAGCGGTAAGGTTAACTACCATGGACGGCATGGAATTCTCCGAACCTACCAATCTGGATAGGCTTAAGAAATACTTTTCGTAAAAAAAAAAGAAAAAGAAAGAAAAATTCCCGATAGGTTGAAAACCCGCAAAGGGCGACCTATGCAACAATAAGGGAAATCCCAATGGGTGAAAACCCGAAAGGGCACTCATTTAAAAATTCCGGGATAGTAAAAGGAGAGGAGAAAAATCACCGGGATCCGAAAACCGAAAGGCGGGTCCTGGTAACAATAGTTATAACTTGAGCAATTACAAAAACAATGTATAAGAGGCTAAGTATTTCTGTTGTTTGTAAATAAATAAAGGCATGAATATATTTGACGAGAA
This sequence comes from Euphorbia lathyris, assembly GCF_963576675.1. Taxonomy (NCBI): domain Eukaryota; kingdom Viridiplantae; phylum Streptophyta; class Magnoliopsida; order Malpighiales; family Euphorbiaceae; genus Euphorbia; species Euphorbia lathyris. Next base: position 6,362,973 of record NC_088911.1, read on the forward strand.
TGATTGGAATCATCATAATCTACTGAATGCATGGTAATATGAATCATGAGTTATACATTTCCTATCCTACTTTTCACAAAAAGCCTACCTACTATCCACCCCACTCCCTATACATCAGCTATACATCGGAGAAACCCTAATAAAAGCTACAAAGCAACAATGAAAACTACAAAGCAATAATGAAAGCTACAAAGCAATACATAACGAGCCTAATACGGAGGGATGTCCCAATAGTTCTCAAAATCTCTCAGGTGTGATGCCCGCTTTGCAGATAATGCCTCCTCGGCAGCTCGCGCTCGCTCATCGGCAACTCGTGCTTTCTCATCAGCAGCTCGTGCTCTCTCCTCTGCAGCAAGGCATCTGATCGACTCGTCGCGCGCCCTCTCCTCGACGGCAAGGCGACCCTCAGTCTCCCGTCGCATCATCCCAGACCAGTGGTCGTTCCTCTCTTGATACACATGACTAACTCGGGCATCAGCTTCCCGCACTAGCTCGCTCTGTCTCCGCTCGTGGGCATGCAGATCACTCTACAGAAAAAAGAAAAAAAAGAACAGATAAAAGGCAGCATAGGCAAAAACATAAATCATACATACATGCATACATTTCACTACACTAAAGTACAGTAATGATACATACCATATGATCGGTGTAGCGCAAGCTGAGGCGGTCTCGGAGATAACCAGACAGCCCCACGTAATCCGTACAAGTCTCTCTCGTGGTCAGAGAAGCGTCTGAGGGATCAAACGGGACCCTCGAGGAGAAGATAGGAGGGGCCACCTCAAATCCCGCGTAAGGTGCCCCGGACTCGTCATAGCAGATCGTAGCATAATCTCTCCCATAGTCGGGTATAGGCACGCCTAGGGAAGACCTCTCCGGTCGGGCAGCGCTGGAGGACTCGCCAACATAGTAGGGCTGCTCGCACACTGGCGTCTGAGCCCGAGTGCCGTCGAAGAAATCAGATAAGTGGGCACTCCTCCAGGATCCCTCCTGCAAACAAAACACACCATAAAACCACTGAACATCTCATGAATAAAAGGGGTAAAATAAAAAGGGAATGGAATCACTTACCGGGACCTCCTCTTGACCAAAGACTGCCGCGACAGCCTCCCTCGAAAATACATCCGCCACCGGATCCACCTCCATCGCCGCCGCCGGGACATCCCTCGCGCTCAGCAAAGTAGACAAGTAAGGCTCACGGCCCCCGGCGTGAATCCACACCGCTCTACCAACATACCGACGGGTCAGGTCCCGACGAATGACCGATAGTGGCAGGGTTCGCACCGCGAACATAGAGACGGGGATCTCGCCCGGCGTCCAGTGAGCGTCCCTAACTCCGGTGATGCCTCGATCCCCTAAATACCACGCCCGCACGCAGGGGCCGGTGAGCACACATTGCTGCTCCTGGATCATCGATACATATGTATAACCAGGGCCGAAGTCGAGGTCATCCCATCGGAACTTAATCTAAAAAATGCACAAAGAGAAAGTCAGAAAGATTCAAACAAAAAAACCAAGCATGATTAGGCAAAATCTACCTGTGTGAGGGTCAGCGAGTCGATCCGATCTAGAAGCCGCGACACTGTCCGACTCCTCTCGGCGCTCAAGTCAAAATCCCTCCACTGAGTCATGAAAGGCGGCCTCAGTACTCTCGGTCGAGATCGAGACCGGCTGGGAAGGATGTGTCTCTCATACGCCCACACCTGCGGTAAAAACGAGGATTAGGAGTGTGAAAAATGCGAAGAAGATAAGACAGATAAGTCAAGAAGGCGTCACGTACCAGCAAAGCAAAGGTATAACCACCGAAGTCCTTGCGCTTCCGGCAAGTCAGATCCAAAAACTTGTAAAGAAAGGCTAAGCCTGCCCCCGCCCAATCATAGGAAGCCGCTGCATCCAAATCGCTGGGCGCCTGAATGAGGCCCGCATGTACCTTCCCGCCTTTCGTGCGAAAAATCGTCTCACTGAGAGCGTATACCAAGAAGCTACGAACCGGCAAGTCAGTATCGTCAGTCTCGCAAAAATCTCGTCTACTCAAGAGGCTCGCGGTGGAAACAAACTTCGCCGGAGTAGACTTCGCACATAGGCGAACTCCCGGTCCAATCAAGGCAGCGAGCCTAGCAGGGTCGACCCGCGGTCGCATCATACCAAAATGAAAAGGGACGGGAGTGTTGCTCCCTCGCAATCCGGTCAATAGCGAAAAATCTCGAGACGAGATAGTCATCTCCCCAAAGGAAAGGTGGAAGGTGTGGGTCGAATCAACCCACCGCTCACACAAGGCCCATAGGCCAAAAGGATCGCATACCCCGTTGGTACGGGGCAGTGCTCCAATAAAGGGCTCGAAGCCCAACTCACGCACGCGGGCTCTCGCCGCGGCGCCTAGCCTATCATACCACGAATGAACCTCGGCGGTGGTCCCCGAAATCTCAATGAACTAAAAAGGAACAAGATAAGGAAATTAAATACAGCTCCTAAAGCATGCAATTGATAAGAACGCGTTAATACTAGGTATTCTTTCATTTTCTAACCTAGAGACATCCGGTCAGTTAGGACCAATTTTCTGTAAAAATCTCTCCTGTAGGGTCATTCACGTAAGGTTTAGTCAATTCTTTGATCCACCCTCGTCTGCGGTGACGAGGAGCATAGATTAGGCTTTACTATTCACGTGCATTAGTTAAGTTTTTACTATTCACGTTTCACTATTCACGTGCTCACTATTCACGTTTTTACTATTCATGTTTTTACTATTCACGTGCATTAGCTAAGTTTTACTATTCACATTTTTACTATTCACATCCAATATCCACGTTTTTACTATTCACGTGCACTATTCACGTTTCTTACTATTCACGTGCATTAGCTAAGTCTTTACTATTCACGTTTTTACTATTCATTTGCACTATTCACGTTTTCACTATTCACGTCTTCACTATTCACGTCGTTTTTACTGTTAGCATGCATAAATTCATAGTGTCACTATTCACATGCATATAGCGCGCATCCTTACAAAAATAAACAGGTGTTACTTGTAAATAAAGGAATTCACGTTTTCTAGCTAAAGTCCTCTAAGGCAGTCTAAGGGTTAGCATGCAAATCATGTTCGTATAGGAATGCTAAAGCCTAGAGTTCGAACCAAATAAAAGTGAGAAATTACTTACCTCGTTGCAGCGTGTCCTGCTCAAATGCGTCGTAGGGTCGTGGAAGGTATCCACTCTATCCAGGTTTACGTAAACCTCGTCCATGCCTCTAGTGCCATCCCATTCATCTAAATCCATCCCGAGAATAATCCAAAATCAAAGTCTAGAGAGAGAAAGAAGAGAGAGAAGGTGTGGGGTTGAAATGAAACCCCACCACCTTATATAGGAAGAGGGAATGACATTCCCGTAAATAGTGAAAAAGGTACGATTTGACATAAAGGTAAAAAGTAAATAATTAATTACTAGGTGCACAGACCCCCGATTTGCAGTCTGTTTCAGCCTGCATTTCTCCCAGACAGCGACCAACAGTGTCAAGATATGAACTTCAGACAACAGTTAATTTTTACGGAACAGTGACACCAGTCAAAGTACAGACGACAGTCAACAGAAAAACAATCGTTAGTCTATATCATTCTAGACTAAAACATCTTCCCATCGTACCTCCGAGATGATAGTTCCAGTAAGAAAATACAGACAACAGTGTTGTAAGAAAATCCCGAAACAGCCCCCGCTTTTGAGCCATTTGACTCCTGGTCGCAGACTGGAGTCGCTTTTGAGCCATTTGACTCCTGGTCGCAGACCGGAGTTGCTTTTGAGCCATCTGACTCCTGGTCGCAGACCGGAGTTGCTTTTGAGCCATTTGACTCCTGGTCGCAAACCGGAGTTGCTTTTGAGCCATCTGACTCCTGGTCGCAGACCGGAGTTGCTTTTGAGCCATCTGACTCCTGATCGCAGACCGGAGTTGATTTTGAGCCATCTGACTCACGGTCGCGGACCGGAGTTGCTTTTTAGCCATTTGACTTACGGTCGCAGAACGGGGTCGCTTTTTAGCCATTTGACTCACGGTCGCGGACCGGAGTTGCTTTTTAGCCATTTGACTCACGGTCGCAGACCGAAGTTGCTTTTTAGCCATTTGACTCACGGTCGCATACCGGAGTTGCTTTTTAGCCATCTGACTCGTGGTCGCTGACCGGAGTTGCTTTTTAGCCATATTTACCGCAGTCGTAAATCAGGGTAGCTATTTAGCCATTATCCCCGCAATCTTAAAATAGGGTAGCTATTTAGCCATTATCCCCGCAATCACAAACTAGGGTAGCTATTTAGCCATTATCCCCGCAGTCGTAAATCAGGGTAGCTATTTAGCCATTATCCCCGCAATCTCAAAATAGGGTAGCTATTTAGCCATTATCCCCGCAATCACAAAACTAGGGTAGCTATTTAGCCATTATCCCCGCACTCGTAAATCAGGGTAGCTATTTAGCCATTATCCCCGCAATCTTAAAATAGGGTAGCTATTTAGCCATTATCCCCGCAATCACAAACTAGGGTAGCTATTTAGCCATTATCCCCGCAATCTTAAAATAGGGTAGCTATTTAGCCATTATCCCCGCAATCACAAACTAGGGTAGCTATTTAGCCATTATCCCCGCGGTCGTAAACCAGGGTAGCTATTTAGCCATTATCCCCACAGTCGTAAACTAGGGTAGCTATTTAGCCATCATCCCCGCAGTCGTAAACTAGGGTAGCTACTTAGCCATTATCCCCGCAGTTATAGACTAGGGTAGCTATTAAGCCATCATCCCCACAGCCGTAGACCAAAACGCGTTAGAACCATTCTCATCGCAGCCAGCCAGTGTAGGCCGGAATCGAAAAGAGGGATGTTCGCTAGCAGCCGGTTCAGAGGCAGCACGGTGCAACCCAAAGCAGAGTCTGAAGAAGTCAGAGAACAACGCCGGAGCGCGCAGCGCAAAGGTCAGGTATGCTCCCTTCTATTCTTTACGTGTCTTTTACTTTTATATGTTTTACATTGCATGTGTTGCGTTAGCAAAAAACGTTTTCAAAACACACACATCACTGTCAAAATAGAAAAGTAGGGGCAACTGTAGACACCGAGTCGGAGGACCTGTGATGAAAACCTGAAAACGAGACAGTTGAAGCGATTGATTCCGGAAGTTTTGAAAAATATATAAGGAATAATAAGTGAAGGAACAATAGCGGCACGACGCGGGCGCGTAACGGCATCCCGCACGCGGACGACGATGGTCGAACGCCCGCTCGATAGCACGAGACGTGCGTGCGGTGTCCTCGGACGCACCGCGAGTGGCACGCTCTCGACGTCCGAGCGATGCCTGGGACCGATGGCGGTGCGCGCCCTCATGGGCCATTGGGCGCACGTGCCGGGTAGCGCGAGGCGCGCGTTCGGCGGCCGCGACGTGCGAGCGTCCGGCGGCGCGGAACGCGCGTTCGGTGGCCACGGAGTGCACGCGTCTGACGGTGCGGGGCACGCTCCGAGGGTCGTCAGGCGGGCGCCCAACCGCGTCGGGCAAACCCCCAACGCGTCGGGCGAACGCCCGACGAGGGTTGGGCGCGGGCGCCCAACTTCGCGTTGGGCGCTCGCCCAACGCCGTTGGGCGATCGCCCTACGATTGTTGGGCGATCGCCCAACGAAAGTTGGGCGGCCGCCCAACATTGTTGGGCGGCCGCCCAACAAGGTTGGGCGGTAGCCCAACACATGGTTGGGCGGTCGCCCAACCTCAATGGGCGACGCCCAAATTTTTTTGGGCGTCGCCCATTGTTTCGGGATCCGTGGGCCTATATAAGGCACGGATCCCAATGCAAAAGAGGAGAAAAAAAAGAGAGGGGGGAGGATTTTTGGAGAGCTTTCTCACTCTAAACATTTTTAGAGAGAGAGAGTGAATTTTTTTGAGAAAAATATTTTTTTTTCTCAAAAATTCCAAATTTCCCAAAGTTCAATTTTTACTAAATTTTCATAAAAAACGGAAGATCGCGGTTCGCAGAATCAATCGTCTTCGACAGTCAGATACCGAATTAAGGTATTATCCGAGGACTAGACTCTTTTATTTTATTTATTTTCTTCTTTTATTTATTTTGATAGTATAGTTTTTATTTATTTAGTTATTCATTTATTCTATCACGTTTTATTTAATTAGCGTATTTATTTAATTTTCGTTTCGTGTTGAATAAATTCGGTTTTGTTTTAAAATAAAAAACCTTGTTTTTGATATCCCAATACGAACCGTGACCCGATAAAAAGGGTAGTTCGGGTGTCGAAAAACGTTGTAATTATAAATTTTAATTTAAAAGAAATTTTCAAATAACATTTCAAAATAAAACATCGTTTTAGGAACTTCCGTTTTCGACTATGATCCATTTTTGGTAGTTCGGAAGTCCAAAACGATTGAATTAGATTTAATTTAAAGCTTTTGAATAAATCTGGAAAATATTGGAGTGCTGCTGTAATTTGCCAATTCTGTCTCTAAATGCTGTTTACCGACGGATTTTCCGTCGGTAAATCTGCCAAAATGTAAAAAATGCCATTTCGGTCCATTTTTCTTAACTTTTAGACTTCTAATCCTTAGTATATATATATATAATTATGTAATATATTCTTTTCAAATTATTTTAGAATTTTAGCATACATAATTACTTTAGAATAGGTGTATATTATTATTTATCCCTTTTTACAATATAAATATAAGTGTATATATGTATTCTTTTTATCAATTTGGATTATGTTTTAAATGTTAGTTATTTGGCATTTTGGGGGAAATAATTAATATATATTGGCCTATGGTATTTGTGGTATTTAAAACTATATTAGTTATGTATATGTATAGCTTTGAAACATTTGAGTTATTTTGGTGATTATTGAATAAAACTATTTTTGGTTAAGAATTATTTCATTAGTTATAGGATTTATTTACTATTTTCATATTTTTAAAAGTATATATATATATATATTGTACTTATTATTTTTATATACATATAGTTCATTTTGTATTAGCTTTTATTTTCATATTCTATTTTTGATTTAAATGTATATATGTATGTATAAATTACTTTCTTTATTCTTTTGGGCTTAATCTTATGTCCATATTTCAAGTGGGCTTTGTTTGAGTATGGAGGGAGGTTTAAATGGGTTTATTAATGTAATTATAATAGGTAGAGAGTCCATTAAATAAGTGGGGAAAATAAATCACAAAAAGAGAGTTTTCAACCTAATTATTTAAATTAATGAATTTTTTAGAGTTTCCTAATGTGAATAAATAGAGTCGCTTTCGTTAGCATTTCAAATCATTTCTCAAAATATCACGTTTTAAAACCTTAGTCCGTTCCAACGACGGATTAAGCGAACATTGTAATCAAAATCGTTTTCTTTGTTAATAATAGAGATTTTGAATCGTTTTCTTAAAGAATTTGTACAAGATAAAATTGACTTGTATGTTTAACCACGTTTTCTCATCAAAAAGTTTTTATCTCAAACGTTTTCAAATACTCGAGTCGTTCCAACGGCGATTCGGGTAAACTTCATCAAACAGGATTTTAAAACGCACCTAAATCGTTCCAACGGCGATTAAGGTGCGAACCAAGTAAATAAAACTCGTTTTGGAGAAATAAGTTAGCGTAGAATAAACACACAACATAACATTTAAATACGGTTGTAAATAAATCACTTCTTTCTTCTCCCCTCTCTGTGTATGTATAACATAAATGGGTGATTCTTTACTAATGTGGCTTTTCAATAATATATGCTCAAAACGGTTTCCAAAAAGAGAAAGAAAAGGGTTTCAAATGAATTTTAAACTTAAAGAAGTATACGATTAGTCCGTTATCGCCTAACATGCTGAGTAGGAGGCCGGTGGTTCATAACCGGGCGATGTCGGGGTGCCTAGTAGCCTTTCTCCGGAAAGGAGCTAGTCTTCTCGGCTCGTACCTAAGTTTCCCGAACCCACACCGGTCTCCCGCAAGGGATCGGTGTTCATTTTCCCATTCGTGGGTGGCGACTCTTCCATATCTCCGAGCTCCGGTCCTGCCGAGCAGCTTGATTCCACGATTGGTTGCTTTCGGCGCCAATCACCGCTTACGTCGCCATGAGGTTGTCCACCTCCCGGTCCGCCCGGGAGATTAGGCCGCGGCACCTCGTCTAACTTCACCCTTTGTGATTTCCGAATCCTAACACATTTGCCCTCTTGTTTTTTCTATAAAAGTCCTACAAACAATTTTGATATTTATGGACAAAGCATTAATGACAAGTAATGTTAAAAATCTAATCTTGCCTCATCAAGTTATTGAGTTGTTAGCAATAACATATATAAATTATAAAATTGAATGTAAGAGTTTCATTTTCCATTATTATTATTTTATTTTTTTTTGAAAAAATGCTTGTAATTTCATTATATGAAAATAGAAGAACAAATACAACAAACAAAATGTAAAAACCTTACACGATTACACACTAAAACAAAAACAACATCCACAAAGGGATGAAAATGACTACAAAGAGTAAAAAGAAACCATAAAAGACATAAAAAATACAAAAGAACAATATATTTCTCGTAAATCCAAATCTGTAGAGAGACATCTGCAATCCAAACTTCATCCTTTAGACCATTCCGAACATTCGGATCTGAGTATAAACGATAGAATAATAGAGAGTAGATATAATCAGACGGATAAAGAGTTTCGATGAAATATATAAACACAGACTTAAAAAGAAATATAAAAATCTAACCCCATGTGAGGAGGAAGAAGGAAGATCCTTCATCCTCCTCAAAGTAGATCAACAAAATAGAAAAAGAGAAGAGAAAGGAAGAAGAAATATTGGCAGTTTTTTTTTTTTGTTTCTGCAACTTTTGGAGAGGTTTCTGTGGTTGGGCTCTTGATAATATTGTACGTATTCTATTCATTTTCCATTATTTAAGCATACACAAAGAGGGTATTTTATAAAACTCAATGGATTATCTGAGTTTGCTGTTAATATTTTCCTTCACATCAGCAATATTCATCTATGTTTTCAAATCCAAACCCCTCTCCCTTCCACCAGGTCCGACACCGTTTCCGTGTTAGAGATAATCTCTGTATTATCTCTACAGATAATTATCCTCACACTAAATAGAATTGTAGTCTGTACACAAGTCTATTTAGTGTGCAGAGATAAGATTCCATTATATCTAGGATTAAGTCTTAGAGTTGTATCTAAACTATACAACTAATTAGGGTTTAGAAAACCTAATTAGTATACATTCATATGTCTGTCATATATATACCTGTGATCAATACGAACCCTAATAAAGGGAATCATTATTCATTCAATTTATCTCTCTCTCTCTCTAAGATTCGGCCTCTCTCTCTCTAAACACCGAATCATCCAACATGGTATCACGAGCAGAAAACGGTTCAAATCCGTCTGGCTCCGCTTCCGCATCAATCCCTCCCAATTCCCTCAATCAATCCGCACCTCTGTCTCAAGAACAACAGATGTCCGAATCAATGCCGATCGCAGCTCACAATCCGAACGCAGGAAACACGTCTCCGTCTGCGATTATGTCAATTGTAGAAACAGGCGAAGCAACTAGCTTCGCGACTCCACCACCTGTTGCCGCGGCCGCTCGGTCGAACAACGGAATCAGAAGTTTTCAACACGGAATACACCGTGGATATGGCGTCTGCCTCATCGCTTCAGCCGTCGTCTGGCTGGAGATTCGAGTCTCCTTTCATGACGGCGCCAATGTCATCGGTCACCTCCTCATATCTGTTCGAACAACATGATGGAGGACTCTTTCCTCGACCGCGACAGCAAGAACAGCCGCAATGGACAGCGGTTCAGCAACAACACCCGCCACTATTTCATCCTCCAGGTAATTTTTCGCAACCGCCTATCAAACCTGGCTTTGGACCTGCCCCGTCCTATCATAGTTCGCAATTACCTTCTACTTTTTACACACAGTCCAATGACTCGTTGTATGCAAATCCACCTCAAGTTCGTCCCTCCAATCAACATCATAACCACATTGGCTCGTCCAATTATCAAGCTTACCCACACCTAGTAGTGAATCTGTTAATCAGCCTCGCTCTCATCCTACGCATACTCAGACTCATATTAAATTAACACCACACAATTATAAAGCATGGAGGATGGCCATTGTGTCTACCCTCAAATTTCATCATTACTTTGATCACATCACAAGCAATATACCACCACCACCCAAATTTCTATCTAGGGGAGGTTTTCTGTCCAATAATGATAATGTTACTCTTAACCCAGCCTACACTGTGTGGGATGAGTTAGAAAATGATGTGATGTCCTTGTTATTACATTCTATTACAGAGGAAGTTTATGAAATTATCACTTGCTTTCACTATTCACATGATATCTGGGTTGCACTTGAAAACGCGTATGGCGTTATTACTGATGATGAACAGTTTCACCTAAGCATTCAGTTACATGAGTTTGAACAAAATGAGTTACCCATTGGTGAATATATGAAAAAACTCAAGGCTATTCTTGATGATCTGGCTGCATCTGGCAATCCATATCCCATGCACCTTCTACCGTCATTACTTTACAAGAATGTTGGGGATCCTTTCAAGTCATGCATTCAAAATTTAGTAACTCAGAAGGGTATTCATATTGATTATTATCAATTGTTGAGCAAGCTGAAAACTGTTGAAGGGATGATTCAATCCACAAAGAAACCCACTTTCACACTTTTGGTACCACAATTAAGCTCTCATGAAGCAAATGTGTCCACAGTCTCTTCTTCTACAAATGCAAAATCCAAAACAAAAAAGAGGAGAAGCGGTAAATGCTTTAACTGCGGTGATCTTGACCATTGGGCGGACAAATGCAAGAGGCCCAAGGAGTTTGCAACACAGCAATCGCGACCTAGTGCACAGGCAAATGTCGCATGGCACACTCCTATGGATCCATTCAGTGGGCCGCCGCAACCCTGGTACCCGGACACGGGAGCCACAAATCACATGACAGCTAATTCAAACTAGTTACAACAAATGCATCCCTACCTTGGGAATGATACGGTCCACTTTGGCAATGGGCAAGGTTTGAAAATCTCTCATCTTGGTCAATCTCATATCAATAATCTCAAAATTTCTGATATCTTGCTAGTACCAAAACTTACAAAGTCATTATTGTCTGTTCAGAAATTTACTCGTGATAATGCTTGTTTCTTTGAATTTTGGCCTAACCATTTTCTTGTGAAGGACCAAACTACTGGGGAAATCCTGTTACGCAGTCCGAGTAAGGATGGGCTCTATGTGCTTCCACCCAACTTGAAAGAGGCGCTAGTCGGAGAGAAGGTTTCCTTTGAGCGGTGGCATGCATGACTTGGTCACTGTCAGAATCAGACAGTTAGTAGAATTTTAAAAGACAATAATTTACTATCATCCGCACCTGCTAGTACTTGTTCCTTTTGTCCCTTAGGGAAATTATCTCAGTCTTCTTTACCTTCAATTGTTCGTTCTAGTACTTTTCGCTTTGAAAATTTGCATTTGGATGTTTGGGGTCCTGCCCCTACTCTTTCTTTTAATGGACATCGTTATTTTTTTATTATCATTGATGAATTCACTCGTTTTAGCTAGTTATTTTTTCTCAAGAATAAAAGTGAAGTAGCTTTAACATTCCAAAATTTTTTTGCCACGATTAGAAATCAATATGATGCTAAAGTTAAAAACGTCTACTCTGATTTTGGGGGAGAATTTCAAAAACTTCAGCCTTTTCTCCATGAAAATGGAATTGTGCACAAAATTGCTTGTCCACACACACATGCTCAAAATGGCATAGCCGAACGAAAAATTAGACATGTTGTAGAAACGTGTTTAACAATGCTTGCTAATGCCCATTTACCTCTAAAATTCTGGAATTATGCTATGATTCACAGTGTACGCATGATCAATATCCTTCCTACCAAAACACTTAGGAATCGCTCTCCCTTTTTTATGTTTTATCAAAGACAACCTGCTTACTCGTTCCTTCGAATATTTGGTAGTGGCATTTATCCGTTACTACGGCCTTATAACAAAAACAAGTTTGGTTTTCGTTCCAAACTTTGTGTTTATCTTGGACCTTCGTCCAATCATTCTGGCGAGTTATGTTTAGACATATCCACATGCAGAATTTACATCTGTAAATTTGTCAAACATGATGAAGGAGTCTTCCCGGCAGCTCAACCGGTCATCACGCCTCTCTCCACTAGCGCAGGGTTGGATGCGACGACATTAGAACTACCTTCCATTCTTGGACCGTATCCAGGTAATCCTCAAACTTTCATCCCTGTCTCTCTTCCATCCTCTTCTCCTCCACCTGTGCTACATGTTCAGTCATCCGCGAATCCGACCAACGCGACTCACCAAACACATCAGTCTGCGTTGTTGGAACCGCAAGCCACAAATAGCGATGAGGCTGCAGCAATTAGCGAGACAAGTGACAATCTAAACTGTGCCTACAGTGACGCGCAAGTTCGTGACATCACATTGCGGGTTCCTCTTGTTGATCATAATCACCACAGCTCGCCAGCCCCCCTGTCCGGTACAGCGATAATGGCGACAGCCGACAATCGGCATGGTGCGGCACAAAAGCTACGCACCACTACGGCAACGATACCCACATTGGAAATCGAACCAGATACATCTAGACGTCATACAATGCAATTACGTCACTCAACACTGCACTCACGTGGCAGATTTGAAGCACTTCTAGTGTCACATGAAAATGGGGTGATTGATCCTACGTGTTTTAGCAAAGCACACAAATTACCAGAATGGCGGCAAGCCATGTCAGAGGAAATCAAAGCCCTTCTTGACAACGGAACTTGGAAATTTGTTCAACGACCCCAAGGAAGACATGTTATTACTTCTCATTGGCTCTTTCGCATAAAACGAAAGTCGGATGGATCAATTGATCGATACAAAGCTCGGCTTGTGGCACGTGGATTCACTCAAAAATCGGGCATTGATTACAAAGAAATGTTCAGTCCAGTGGTAAAAGCAACCACTATACGAACAGTTATGGCTATTGCTGCAGCAAACAGGTGGTTCATCAATCAGCTTGACGTCTCGAATGCATTTCTCCATGGAAACCTCACTGAAACAATTTACATGGAACAACCACAAGGGTTTCGTGATCCAGATAAAGCTGATCATGTGTGTCTACTCCAGAAGAGTCTGTATGGGCTAAAGCAGGCTCCGCGGGAATGGTTCACTCGCCTACGAAATTTTCTAATTTCTCTTGGATTCCGCATGTCACTGGCTGATAACTCCCTATTTGTTCACACAAATGGAAGACTTCAGACATACATCTTATGTTATGTGGATGACATCCTTATCATAGGTAACTCATCGGCTCACATTGTTAGTGTAATCTCTTCAATTGAAACTGAATTTCCCATTCGCAATTTGGGACGTGCGGAATATGATGTGATATTGGTTATGAAAAAGAGATAATAACCAAATCAACAAGTTTTCCCGATCTATCTTAAGGAATTAATAGAATCAAATAACAAACATAAATTGGTGATAACAAACCAATCCCAAAGAATTAAAGACAATGAAAGGAGATCTGACCTTACACCTTCGAATAATTAAATTGGAACCTGAGTGTTTGGCGATTCACAAGTACCTTACCAAAATACTTGTTCACGATCAAGATAATATTGCAAGAATGATGACCCGGTCTCTCAAGCTCACAATAAAGAATTCAATCCCGGATTAAAAATAATTCCCAAAGGAAAAGAAGAACTTTTGTTCATAAAAATATTGATTTCTGATTGATAAAAGTAATGAAGAATACAAGCCTTTATATAGGCTACAAAATAAACCTAAACCTAAACTAAAAAGGAAGTTGAATCCTAGTGCACCAAGGTAAAAGAAATCCTAATTAGACAAGAAAAAACATTAAATTCGTTTTTGTCCTTTAGAGCCCAATTTCAGCCCACTAATTAACATTATTTGGGCCTTTTAATTAGCTAGAAATAAGCCCAATCAAACCTATAAGGTTATAGCATTAATTTTAATGAGTCCCAATGGGTTTTGCACATGCCAAACACATGCAAGTCCAAAGCTTCTCTTAAAATATGATCAACCTTTTTACATATCACTATTATGGGCTTGGGCTTGGATACAACACAAAAACACACCATCTTTAATGACTTCGCTAGAATTCATTCCTTGTTTAAAGAAGCTCAAGATGAGTCCATTAAGCATTTGTTGGTCTTTCTTTGCACGATTCTTCGTCATAGGTCCAATTGACAGCTCCAATGGATCCCTCATGCTTCTACTAGGCTCCTTAACTCCAAGCTCCTTTGTTCCATGCTCTTGTGCTTTTGATATCACATCATTCCCTCTCTCTTGAAAAGGATTTGTCCTCAAATCTTCATCTCCTACATCAAACAAAGATAAATCAGCCACATTAAAAGTTGCATGCACACTATACTCACCTGGCAAGTCGAGCTTGTAGGCATTATCCCCAATTCGTGCGACTACTTGAAATGGACCATCGCCTCTAGGATGTAGCTTTGATTTTCTCTGAGCGGGGAACCTTTCCTTGCGCATATGCAACCACACCCAATCACCGGGTTCAAATAGAACACATTGTCGACCCTTGTTAGCTTGCTTTGCATAATGCTCATTCTTCTTCTCCAGTTGTTGTTTCACTTGTTCATGTAACTTAAGCACCATTTCTGCCTTTTTCTTTCCATCTAAACTTTTCCTTTCATCAACAGGCAAAGGGATCAAGTCTAATGGTGTCAAAGGATTAAAACCATAAACAATTTCAAATGGTGAGAAGTTAGTAGATGAATGTATAGCCCTATTATAAGCGAACTCAATAAATGGTAGGCATTCTTCCCATGACTTAAGATTCTTTTGAATAACTGCCCTAAGAAGTTGTCCTAAAGTTCTATTTACTACTTCGGTTTGACCATCAGTTTGAGGGTGACAAGAAGTAGAAAACAACAGTTTAGTCCCCAATTTATTCCACAAAGTCTTCCAAAAATAGCTTAAAAACTTAGGATCTCTATCACTAACTATACTCTTTGGCATCCCATGCAGACGAACAACCTCTCT
The DNA here is from genome assembly GCF_963576675.1 of Euphorbia lathyris. NCBI lineage: Eukaryota > Viridiplantae > Streptophyta > Magnoliopsida > Malpighiales > Euphorbiaceae > Euphorbia > Euphorbia lathyris. The sequence goes on from NC_088911.1 coordinate 6,378,044, forward strand.
AAAGAACAAGTTAGCAATATTAATAGCATCATCAGTTTTATGGCATGGTATGAAATGTGCCATCTTAGAAAAGCGATCTACAACCACAAATATGGAATCATTACCTCTCTTAGACCTAGGTAAAGCCATCACAAAATCCATGGATATAGCAGTCCAAGGTTCATTCGGCACAGGTAATGGAGTGTATAAACCATGAGGCATAACTCTAGACTTAGCTTTCTTACAATTAATACAACTAGCACATATTCTTTCCACATCACGTTTCATATGAGGCCAAAAGAAATGTTCAGAAATCATGTCCAAAGTCTTAGCAACCCCAAAATGCCCCATCAAGCCTCCACCGTGGGCTTCCCTCACAAGAAATTCTCTATGTGAACATTTAGGCATGCATAATCGATTATCTCTAAATAAGTAGCCCTCATGTCTATAAAATTTTCCAAAAGCAGTAAGTTCACAAGCTTTATAAATAGATGCAAAGTCTAGATCATCAACATATAATTCTTTGATATACTCAAATCCTAAACACTTAGCATGCATCACATTCAATAAGCTAACTCTCCTACTTAATGCATCAGCAACTACGTTTTCCTTCCCTTGCTTATACTTAATCACATAAGGAAACGTCTCTATAAATTCCACCCACTTGGCATGTCTTCGGTTCAATTTTTGTTGACCCTTAAGATGTTTCAAGGATTCATGATCGGTGTGGATCACAAACTCTTTAGGCCATAAATAATGTTGCCACATTTGCAAAGCCCTAACTAATGCATAGAGTTCTTTATCATAAGTGGGATAGTTTAAGGTTGCACCACTAAGTTTTTCACTAAAGAAGGCTATAGGTCGACCCTCTTGCATTAAAACAGCACCAATCCCTACTCCTGACGCATCACACTCAATTTCAAACGATTTATCAAAGTTTGGAAGTGCTAAAACGGGGGCAGAAGTTAGTCTTGCCTTAAGCATCTCAAAAGCATCCTCTTGTGCTTTGCCCCACTTAAAGCCAACATTCTTTTTTATTACCTCGGTTAGTGGTGCGGCAATGGTACTGAAGTTCTTCACAAACCTCCTATAGAAACTCGCCAAGCCATGAAAGCTCCTCACCTCGGTAACTGAATTTGGCGTTGGCCACTCTTGAATGGCTTTCACCTTTTCAATATCAACAGAAACTCCTTGTGCTGAAACAATAAAACCCAAAAACACAACTTTCTCCATGCAAAATGAGCACTTAGAAAGGTTAGCGTATAATTTCTGTTCTCTCAAAACATCTAATACAACCTTAACATGTTCTATGTGTTCTGCCTCAGATTTAGAATAGATAAGAATGTCATCAAAATAAACAACAACAAATTTACCTATAAACTCTCTCAAAACATGATTCATTAATCTCATGAAAGTACTAGGTGCATTTGTTAAACCGAAAGGCATAACTAACCACTCATATAAACCATGCTTAGTCTTAAAAGCCGTTTTCCATTCATCTCCTAATGACATGCGAATCTGATGGTACCCACTCTTAAGATCTATTTTAGTGAAAATAACAGCCCCATTTAATTCATCCAACATATCATCTAACCTAGGGATAGGATGACGATACTTTACCGTGATTTTATTGACGGCTCTACAATCGATGCACATCCGCCAAGTTCCATCTTTCTTTGGTACTAGGATGACTGGTACAGCACACGGACTCATAGATTCACGAATCAACCCTTTTGCCATTAGTTCCTCGACTTGCCTTTGTAGTTCTTTTGTCTCCTCAGGGTTACTTCTATAGGCTGGTCGATTTGGAATTTGTGCTCCGGGAACAAAGTCAATTTGATGCTCAATTCCTCGAATCGGGGGTAACTTATTAGGCATCTCTTCGGGGAATAAATCCTTGAATTCCTGCAAAAGAGGGGAAATACTAGAAGGAAGGTTAGACTGACTTACAGAAGATAAACAAAAACTCTTACAATAAAATAATAATAAATTTTTGTTTTCAAAATCAGCTTGCTTTACATCCCTCAATTTAGCATATAAAGATAGATTTTGGCTTTTGTTAATGCTCCTCTCTTTTTCTCTCCTCTCACCCTCATTTCTCGACCTCACTAATGCCTTTTCACTCACCTCTTCTCTCTTCACACCCTCACTGATTTTATCACTCTTATTTTCTCTCGCCTTAACCTTTTCCCTTCTCACAGATTGTTCTTGTAACATTCTTTGCATGTAGAGCTGATCTTCAAACACTTCAGCAGGTGATAAAGGTGGCAAAATATACTTCTTCCCATCCTTAGCAATAGTAAATTTATTTGTTCGACCATGATGTAGTGCTGATCGATCGAATTGCCAAGGCCTCCCCAATAACACATGACATGCTTGCATAGGTACTACATCACATAATACCTCATCAGAAAAAGAACCAATAGAAAAGTTCAGAAGCACCTGTTTAGTAACTTTGAGTTCGTTACTATCATTCAACCATTGTAACCGATAAGGATTGGGATGTGGAATTGTTGATATCCCTAATCGGCTTGCTAACACATTGCTTACCACGTTGCAACAACTTCCTCCATCAATAATTAGTAAGCATGTTTTTCCAAGTATGTTGCAATGAGCATGAAAGATGTGCTCTCGTTGCTCAATGTCACCACTCACTCCCATCTTCAATGTTCTACGAGTGACTAAGTTAACTCCATGTCCTCCTTTACTATCCACCTCTTCTATATCACTACAATCTTCTAAGGTGGGCATATCATCTGATTCATGTTCGGACTCACTTTCGGATATTAACTCACCATGCTTCATAACCATCGCCTTTTGATTCGAACACTCTCTTGCATAGTGCCCTCTCCCTTGGCACTTAAAACACACAATTTCACGAGTTCTTGTGGGTTTTTCAGTAGTTTTGTATTTTGGAGTAGTTCCACCAATTTGCAATTTCCCAAATGCTTTTGAATCAACCTGAGGCGTTTGGTCACTTTTAGAGCTAAATTCAGATTTAGTTTTGAAATTACCTCTTGGATCTGACTTCCATGGAGTGGAAGTAGTGCCTTTGAACTTTGATCTCCCTTTCTCAACCTCTTGAAGTTGTCTCTCAATTTTTATCGCTTTATGGAGCATCTCGTCCATGTGGAAATAAGTTTGTAGCTCAAGAGGGTTGCGAATCTCCCTCTTCATTCCCATGAGAAATCTAACCATGGTAGCTTCCTCATCTTCTTGTATATCAGCTCGGATTAGTGCCATCTCCAATTGTTTGTGATAATCTTCAACAGATTGGTTACCTTGAGACATGGATTGGAGTTCTTTCAACAACTCCTTATAATAGTGAGCCGGCACAAATCTCTTTTTCATGACCTTCTTCAATTCACCCCATGTTCTTATGGGTTCATCACCATCTCTTTTTCTTGTGCGCTTTAATTGGTCCCACCAAACAGCCGCATATTCAGTTAGTTCGGATACTACAAGTTTCACCTTATTCTCCTCGGAATACTCATGTATGTCAAAGATTGTTTCAACCTTTCGTACCCAATCAAGATACGCCTCTGGGTCACTAGCTCCTCGAAAAGTAGGCATTTTAAGTTTGATAGCATTAAGATTACTATCTTTTCGATCGTTACCCCTTTTTCGGTATCCAAACTGCTCCTCCTCTTCAGACTCGGATAGTTCATCATCAAAATTCAATCTCCCGCGTCCTCCTTTCTTTTGGCTTGATTTCTTTTGGTTTGAAACCAAATCAGCCACAATAGCCCCTAACCTCTTCATCTCACCTACAATAGCTTGTTGCCATTCTTTAGAATCAACATCGTTAACGTTGTCCTTTTTAGGTTCGTTAGACATGACAAAATATATAAAGAATGAAAGAAAAGTGAAATCTAGTCTAAAGCAAGAAAAGAAGAAAAAGAAAGTAAAAGAAGTACCTCACAACCGGTTCAATCACTCTTTTATATTATCTTGATAGATCACAAGGATTATCTCGGGTAATATAAATGCCAATGAAGCAAAAGAATGACAAAATAAAGTAGAGCAGAAACTAGAAGCAAAGAAGACTAATATTGTAACGATAACCAAAGTTTAGCACACTAAGAATAGAATAAAAGACGATTTTCGAAGAAGAGACAAATGTTTGAAAGAAATTTTAAGAATGTGTGTTTAGCATGCAAATTCTAGAAAACTTGTAACTTTAGTACAAACAATGAGCCGATTTTTTTATTTTTTCCTTTTTTTTTTCCTTTTTTTTTCCTCTTTTTTTTTCCTTTTTTTTCCTTTTTTTTTTCTTTTTTTTTTCTTTTTTTTTAAACTAGATTGGAATTGATTAAAAAATTAAACTTGCACTAATGATTTAGCATGCAAAAAAAAATTGAAGAAATTCACACACATAAATGGGTTTGGCTAGTAAGAATAGAATCCAAAAATAATCAGTTCGCTACAACTAAGAACCTAAATAACTAGATGCAAAGATATGAGGAACTCGATCAATAATTAAAGACTCTAGATTGGGGTAATTTTTTTTTTTTTTTTAATTTCGACAAATAAAACAAAAACAACAAATTCCTTAAGAGCCAAAGCTCTGATACCAATTGATGTGATATTGGTTATGAAAAAGAGATAATAACCAAATCAACAAGTTTTCCCGATCTATCTTAAGGAATTAATAGAATCAAATAACAAACATAAATTGGTGATAACAAACCAATCCCAAAGAATTAAAGACAATGAAAGGAGATCTGACCTTACACCTTCGAATAATTAAATTGGAACCTGAGTGTTTGGCGATTCACAAGTACCTTACCAAAATACTTGTTCACGATCAAGATAATATTGCAAGAATGATGACCCGGTCTCTCAAGCTCACAATAAAGAATTCAATCCCGGATTGAAAATAATTCCCAAAGGAAAAGAAGAACTTTTGTTCATAAAAATATTGATTTCTGATTGATAAAAGTAATGAAGAATACAAGCCTTTATATAGGCTACAAAATAAACCTAAACCTAAACTAAAAAGGAAGTTGAATCCTAGTGCACCAAGGTAAAAGAAATCCTAATTAGACAAGAAAAAACATTAAATTCGTTTTTGTCCTTTAGAGCCCAATTTCAGCCCACTAATTAACATTATTTGGGCCTTTTAATTAGCTAGAAATAAGCCCAATCAAACCTATAAGGTTATAGCATTAATTTTAATGAGTCCCAATGGGTTTTGCACATGCCAAACACATGCAAGTCCAAAGCTTCTCTTAAAATATGATCAACCTTTTTACATATCACTATTATGGGCTTGGGCTTGGATACAACACAAAAACACACCATCTTTAATGACTTCGCTAGAATTCATTCCTTGTTTAAAGAAGCTCAAGATGAGTCCATTAAGCATTTGTTGGTCTTTCTTTGCACGATTCTTCGTCATAGGTCCAATTGACAGCTCCAATGGATCCCTCATGCTTCTACTAGGCTCCTTAACTCCAAGCTCCTTTGTTCCATGCTCTTGTGCTTTTGATATCACATCAGAATATTTCTTGGGCATTGAGATTCAGTATTCAAAAGATGGTATTCACCTGTGTCAAGCAAAATATGCAGCCGACATCCTTGATCGTGTAAACATGGCAGATGCCAAACCAATCACGACACCTATGAGTACCACTCCCACGTTGTCAAAAAGTCTTGGCACTCCGCTTGCATCAGGGGATGAATATCGGAGTGTTGTCGGTGCTCTTCAATATCTTCTTCTCACTCGACCTAACATTGCCTTCTCGGTCAACAAGCTATGTCAGTTCCTTCACTGTCCCACGGATGAACACTGGAAGAGTGTAAAGAGGGTGCTTCGGTATCTTCAGGGAACTCTTGAGTTTGGCATCCTTATGTCACCTAAACACATTTCGCATATGCATTGCTACTCGGACAGTGATTGGGGGGGGTGCCCGGATGACAGACGATCAACTGGAGCTTTCTGTGTATACATTGGGAATAGCATTGTTTCCAGGCAAACGCGAAAACAACCCACCATTGCAAGATCGTCCACTGAAAGTGAGTACAAAGCAGTTGCAAATGCAACAGCGGAATTACTCTGGCTCAAATCATTGTTGAAAGATTTGGGATTTAACATACCACCCCCTGTACAATTATGGTGTGACAATGTAGGTGCGATTTATCTCACCTCAAATCCCGTGTTCCATGCTCGCACAAAACACATTGAGCTGGATTATGACTTTGTCTGTGAACAAGTCACAAATGGTTTTCTCAATGTCAGATTCATTCCTACTGATGATCAAGTAGCAGACATTTTAACCAAGCCGCTACCCAGTCTTTGCTGTTAGATAAAATGGCTTTAGTGTTGAATAAGAAATAGCTTTAAAAGTGTGGGTATATTTGTCATTAACCTCTTTGCTCTCAAGAGCACATTTACAATCCCACATGGGAAACAAACAACCCTTTGAGTGGGTATATATAGAATTGGGCTTTAGAAGCCTTTAAATTGTGTTAAGAAGGTTTTAGCAAATATACCACACGCGCGCGCTCGCTCGTTCGTTCGCGCGACGCCCGCCCGTCCCGACTGGACTGGGCCCGAATTTTATTTTTATTTCTATCCGTTTTAACTTGTTTGAATTTTTCTTCAACGTTTTAATCAGTCAAAAACGGAACCTTATTTTTCTCCTGGTCTTACTCCACCTTCTAACGTGTAAGTGAACGTTCCAACGTTCTTATTTCAGAAGGCTATAAATACATGAGTTTCCAGTTTCTTGAACACACAGTTTTTTCGATATTCCTCTTTAATCAAACTTTCTGGGCACTTGGGCACTTAAAATAACCTTTTGCTGTTCTATTATCTTCGACCTTGAGTGCACAGGTTCGAAGGCTTCTGTGTTAACCTTGGGGAGCGACCGGAATTACAGATTGCACCTCGGTCTGCCGAAATCGCTTTCAAGGCAGTGGCAACTGCCACAGCACAGCTCGATTTTTGTTCATTCCAATCGTATTTTCTGTAACCCTTATCTATTTTCTCTCAATTTGAAAGCGAGTTTCTATTTCGCAATCATGTCTGCTTTAATTGCGAAATCCCTTCCCGACCTTTCCAAACTTGAACCTCTGGACGGTCTTAACTATAAGAGATGGTCGCAGAAAATTCTGATTTTCTTTGAACAGCTCGAACTGGACTATGTTGTTGTCCAGGAACCACCCACTGACCCAAACGCTCCTGCCATGTCTCTGATTGTTCAGCAGTACGACACCCGTTCTGCAAAATACGAAAAAGACAACAAAACTGTTAGGGGTCATCTGCTGAATCATATGTCGAACCCACTGTTCGATATTTTTGTCAATAAGAAATCTGCCAAAGAAATCTGGGATACCCTCAAAGAAAAATACGGGTCTGATGATGCTGGAAAACGTAAGTATGTGGTTGGAAGATGGCTCAATTATCAAATGGTTGATGAAAAACCCATCATTGATCAGATTCATGAATATGAGAATCTTGTTGCTGAAGTTCTGGGTGAAGGCATGACAATGTCTGATTTGCTGCAAGCAAATGTCCTCCTGGAAAAATTTCCACCCTCCTGGAGTGATTTCAGAAACCATCTGAAGCATAAGAAAAAGGACTTCAGTCTTCAGGAGCTTGTCAGCCACATGAGAACTGAAGAAGCAAATCGAATGAAAGATAAGCAACTTTCCTCTAAGTCTGTTTCAATTAATGCTAATATTGTTGAATCTGCTGTGGTGCCAAAAGACAGGAACAAAGGACCTTCAACCAAATTCCAAAAAGGCTCAAACCAAAACAAGCCTTTCAAGAAGAATGGAAGAATTCTGAAGAAGAAAGTAGTGGAATGCTTTGTGTGTGGTAAACCTGGCCACAAGGCATTTCAGTGCTACCAAAGGAAGAACCAACAGAACACCAATCATAATCCAAACAACAGAGCTGCTCCACAATCCAATCTAGTAGAAAATGAAGAAATTATTGCTGCTGTTGTGGTTGAAGCTAATCTGGTGGAAAACAAAACGGACTGGGTTCTAGATACTGGAGCTACAAGGCACTTATGCTCAAACAAGGACCTGTTTAATGACTTTGAGGACGCTGCCGATGGGGAATGCGTCTACATGGGAAACACCACTACTGCTGGTGTTGTTGGTAAAGGAACAGTTTTAATTAAGTTAACTTCTGGAAAAAGCTTGTCTTTAAATAATGTGTTGTATATGCCTGCTCTTCGTAGGAATCTTATTTCTGGTAGCTTGCTAAACAAGGCTGGTTTAAAAATTATCTTTGAGGCTGATAAGATTATTCTCACTAGGAATGGGACTTTTGTGGGAAAAGGGTACCTAGCTGATGGCCTCTTTATTTTGAACACTGTCCATGTGAATTCTGTTGGAATTAATGCAACTACATCTGCTTCTGTTTACTTGAGTGAATCCATTGATTTGTGGCATGGTAGATTAGGACACGTAAATTTTGCTTCCATTAAAAAATTGGGAAATATGCATGTTATAAATGTTACTAATTCTGAAATTAACTCCAAATGCTCTATATGTGTGGAAGCAAAATTTGCAAAGAAACCTTTCTTACCTGTTGAGAATAGAAGCACAGAACTGCTTGGTTTAATTCACTCTGATTTAGCTGATTTTAAAAATTCTGTTAGCAAAGGTGGCAAAAGATATTACATTACTTTTGTTGATGACTTCTCTAGATATACCAAAGTGTATTTATTGAAATCAAAAGATGAGGTTGAGCATATGTTCATTAAGTTTAAATCAGAGGTAGAAAATCAATTAGATAAGAAAATAAAAAGGCTTAGGTCCGATAGGGGAGGAGAATATGGAACTTTTTTCCTTAAGTCCTTTTGTGAAAATAATGGCATTGTACATGAGACTAGTGCACCGTATACACCTCAACAAAACGGTATAGCTGAAAGGAAAAATAGAACTCTTAAAGAAATGATGAATGCCATGTTAATTAGTTCTGGGTTATCTGATAACATGTAGGGGGAAGCTGTCCTATCTGCATGCTATATTCTGAATAGGGTTCCTCATAAAAAATTAGATAAAACTCCTTATGAACTGTGGAAGGGGTTTGCACCAAATTTGAATTTTTTGAGAGTTTGGGGTTGTCTTGCTAAAGTTGCATTTCCATCATTTAGAAAGCCTAACATAGGACCCAAGACCTTTGATTGTGTTTTCATTGGTTATGCCTCAAATAGTGCCGCTTATAGGTTCATGAATCTGAACGACTATAGCATATGTGAATCTAGAGATGTAGTGTTTTTTGAAAACACCTTTCCCCTAAAGAAAGACAAACAGTGCGAGGCAACTAGTGCTTCTACTCCATTACATTTTCCTACTCCAATTGTGTCTGCTTCATCTCTACCTCAGGATGAGAATGAAAATGATGTTGCTTTTGAACCTAGGAGAAGCAAAAGGAGAAGAATAGAAAATAGCTTTGGACCAGGCTTCATTTCAGCCTTTCTATTAGAAAATCCAGATAACATTACTGATGAGATTATGTCTGCCTATCTAATAGAAGAAGATCCAAAAACATATAAAGAAGCTGTTACCTCTATAGATGCTGATTTTTGGAAAGAAGCTATTAAGAGTGAAATAGATTCCATTATGGCCAACCATACATGGGAATTAGTTGATCTGCCAAAAGGCTCTAGACCTATAAGGTGTAAATGGATATTTAAACGAAAATTGAGGCCTGATGGATCCATTGAAAAATTTAAGGCTAGATTAGTTGTAGTGGGCTATAGTCAAAAGAAAGGAATTGACTATTTTGACACATATTCTCCTGTTACTAAAATCTCTACTATTAGAGTTCTTATTGCAATTGCAGCAATTCATAACTTGGTGATACATCAAATGGATGTAAAGACGGCATTTCTAAATGGGGATTTAGAAGAGGAGATCTATATACAGCAACCAGAAGGACACGTCATACATGGACACGAGGACAAAGTGTGCAAATTGAAAAAATCACTCTATGGGTTGAAACAAGCACCCAAACAATGGTATGAAAAATTTAACAGTGTTTTACTTTCCAATGGGTATGTGGTTAATGGATCGGATACATGTGTCTATTCTAAATCTTGTGATTCGAACTATGTGATTATATGCCTATATGTAGATGATATGCTTATCTTAGGGACAAGCTTAGATGTGGTTAATGACACAAAATCCTTTCTTTCTTCTCACTTTGACATGAAAGACATGGGAGAAGCGGATGTAATTCTTGGCATCAAAATTACTAAGACAGAAAATGGGTACTCATTAGGACAATCACATTATGTTGAAAAACTGTTGAAAAAGTTTAACAGTTTTGATGTAGTTCCAGCTAGAACTCCTTATGATCCTAGTGTAAATTTAACAAGCAATAAGGGAGGAAATAGTGTCTCCCAAGAGGAATATGCTAAGATCATAGGCAGTGTAATGTTCCTAATGAATCATACTAGACCGGACATAGCTTATGCTGTTAGTAGATTGAGTAGATATACTCACTGTCCAAATAATGAACACTGGAGTGCACTTTATCGCTTATTGAAATACTTAAGAGGTACCATGAATTATTGTTTGCACTTTACTAAATTTCCTGCTGTTTTAGAAGGATATACTGATGCAAATTGGGTATCTAACAATGATAAGGTGAGTTCCACCAGTGGCTATGTTTTTGTTCTAGGTGGTGGTGCAGTGTCTTGGAAATCATCCAAGCAAACTTGTATTGCTCGATCAACCATGGAATCTGAATTTATAGCTCTTGAACTAGCTAGTCAAGAAGCAGAATGGTTGAGGGCACTAGTAGCAGATGTTCCATTGTGGGGGAATTCTTCTGCACCCATTTCAATGCATTGTGATTCACAGGCAGCTATCGGTACTGCAAAGAATAGTGTCTACAATGGAAGGAGAAGACCTATTCGCATTAGACATGGAATTTTGAAACAACTCTTGAAGAATGGGGTAATTGCCCTAGACTATGTGAGGTCGGAAAAGAATCTAGCAGATCCCTTTACCAAAGGATTACCTAGAAGAGTTGTACTTGAGTCGTCGAGGGGAATGGGACTAAAGCCTGTTGAATAAAGGAAATATGGTGGACACCATTCGTGGTCAAACGAAGCCATATTGTCCTCGATATGCACTATATCTCTCCCATTCCTATGGCAAATAATAGTGATTGTGTAATCCATAGCCCGATTAAGTGGTGGTTCATGTTCATGGACTTGATGGATGTGTTTTGAAGGTTGAGTTACGAGAAACTCTTAATGATCTCATTTTGGAGATCACCTACTTGAGTGTGGAGGTGGGCCGCCTTCTATGAAAGACTTAGGCAGTCTTTCTAGAGCACTCATAAGATCCAAGGTGTACGTATGGCCTTCAAAAGCGTTATAAAGTTTTATCGCGGAACAACAAAAGTTTTTTTAAGGTTATTTACGTGTTGTGGGGGTCTCAGATGAAGTTTCAGAAGTTCAAGAGCAATTCACTTCCAAAACGTCACTCTGTTGCCTCATCTCACTACGTATCAATTCAATCGAAAGACATTGATACTTAAGTTTTCATAACCTTGTCCTACTCGTTTTATTTGCCCAGAAAATTATTTCCTTTGTACTATTTTAAATGTTTTTATAAAGCCATTTGTGGGGGATTGTTAGATAAAATGGCTTTAGTGTTGAATAAGAAATAGCTTTAAAAGTGTGGGTATATTTGTCATTAACCTCTTTGCTCTCAAGAGCACATTTACAATCCCACATGGGAAACAAACAACCCTTTGAGTGGGTATATATAGAATTGGGCTTTAGAAGCCTTTAAATTGTGTTAAGAAGGTTTTAGCAAATATACCACACGCGCGCGCTCGCTCGTTCGCGCGACGCCCGCCCGTCCCGACTGGACTGGACCCGAATTTTATTTTTATTTCTATCCGTTTTAACTTGTTTGAATTTTTCTTCAACGTTTTAATCAGTCAAAAACGGAACCTTATTTTTCTCCTGGTCTTACTCCACCTTCTAACGTGTAAGTGAACGTTCCAACGTTCTTATTTCAGAAGGCTATAAATACATGAGTTTCCAGTTTCTTGAACACACAGTTTTTTCGATATTCCTCTTTAATCAAACTTTCTGGGCACTTGGGCACTTAAAATAACCTTTTGCTGTTCTATTATCTTCGACCTTGAGTGCACAGGTATTTAGTGTGCAGAGATAAGATTCCATTATATCTAGGATTAAGTCTTAGAGTTGTATCTAAACTATACAACTAATTAGGGTTCAGAAAACCTAATTAGTATACATTCATATGTCTGTCATATATATACCTGTGATCAATACGAACCCTAATCAAGGGAATCATTATTCATTCAATTTATCTCTCTCTCTCTCTCTCCCTCTCTCTCTCTCTCTAAGATTCGGCCTCTCTCTCTCTAAACACCGAATCATCCAACATTCCGATCATCGGAAACATATTAGAAATGGGCATAAATCCACACCACTCCCTCACTAATCTCTCTAAAAAATTCGGACCTTTAATGACACTCAAATTAGGAACCATAACAACCATAGTCATATCTTCCACTGAATTTGCCAAAGAAGCATTACAGAAACATGACCAAGCCCTATCTAGCCGAACCATCCCAAATTCTTCTCTTGCACATGACCACTACCTGTTTCAGATCAATGGAAGAGCCTCAGAAAAGTCATGGCCATAGAATTATTCACATTGAAAAAGCTGGAATCAAGCCAGAATCTTCGGCAGAAAAAAGTGCAGGAGTTGTTAGGGTTTGTGGGAGAGAATTGCAAGATTGGTGAAGCTATTGATATTGGTCAAGCTGCTTTCACTACTGTGTTGAATCTGATATCGAACACCTTCTTTTCTATTGATTTAGGGAGTTATGATTCTGATTTATGTCTGCAGTTTTATGAGGCAGTTGTTGATATAATGGAAGAAGCAGGAAAGCCCAATGTTGCAGATTATTTTCCGTTGCTTCAGATGATGGATCCTCAAGGAATTTGGCGGCGGACGAAGCTTTGTTTTGATGTTTTGTTTGAGAAATTTGATGGAATTATCAGAAAGAGATTGCAATCTTCATCCACAGTAGTTGAGGAGAGGCAAGATCTACTTGATTTTCTTCTTAATATAAGCCAAGAAAATGATTCTGAATTGAGCCTTGTTGAGATAAAGCACTTGCTTTTGGTGAGTACTTAATTTTAATTTATCTCTTATTGCTGCTATCTAGATGATACTTGACTGTCATCTAGCTGACTGAAACCACACGTGTTAGCTAGGTGACAGATACCACTTATGTTTCGATCAACTATTATATATATTTAGATTCCCGGTTTAGAATGGAATGGGGAAAGAAGTGTCTTCATCTTGTCCCATTTGTCACCTATTTAAACATAAATTGATGGTCTCTGTAGGATCTATTCATAGCGGGCACGGATACAACTTCAAAAACATTAGAATGGGGAATGGAAGAGTTACTTCGTAATCTCGAGAAACTTTTGAAACTCAAAAAAGAGCTTAAAGAAGTAGAAGGAGATATTCAAGAATCTGATATTAACAAGTTGCCTTATCTACAAGCAACGGTTAAAGAAATCTTTAGATTGCATCCGCCAGCTCCATTCTTGGTACCCCATAAAGCTGAATCCGACGTAGAGATTGGTGGGTTTAAGATACCAAAAAATGCACAGATACTTGTCAATGTATGGGCTATGGGAAGAGATGGAAAGATATGGGAGAACCCGGATAGGTTCGAGCCAGAAAGATTTTTAGCAAGCAAAATTGATGTGAAGGGAAGAGATTTTGAGTTGATCCCATTTGGAGCGGGAAGAAGGATTTGTCCAGGTTTACCATTAGCGCATAGAATGTTGCATCTAATGTTGGCTTCTCTCGTCCACATTTAATTGGAAGTTATCACATAGCATTCAACCAAATGAATTGGATATGACTCAAAAGTTTGGCATGTCACTTGCCAAAGCACAGCCTCTACTAGCTATTCCTTATTTCTAAGACTTGTGTTCTGTTCAATTTAATAATATTTATTGATTTTCTAATTATAACTTTGTTTTGGATAAATAATTTATTAATCCCTGCATTTTTACTTAACACATTATTTAATCTTTGTATTTTAATAATACAATATTTGGTCCTTAACACTAACAAAAGTGCTTTTAGTAATGAGAAAATTTGTTATTAAAAGTCCAAATACCCTTATTAAAAACTTTTAATAAGTGGAAAAGTCCCATATAAACTCCTTGTTAAACGTTGTCTTGTTAATTGTTTTTAATAATGAAAATGAATCCATTTATTATTAACCTTATAATAATGGAAAATCTACCATTATTAATAAATGTTTATAATAATTAAATATCCGTTTATTGAAAGTAATTAGAATAATACAAAAAAAACACTTATTAACAACGAGTTTCAATGATTAAAAATCTGCTTATTACAAACTAATTATAATGATTAGAAAGCTTTACTAAAAATATATTATTAATATTAAACAAATCCCTTATTAAAACATATTTATAATGATAACTGAAATCCTAAATTCATCAAGCAAACTAGGAGCAAGAAACCCTAGAGGAATCAAAGTGAGAGGAAGTAAATGAAATATTCTTTCTAATTTCTAAGATAAACAATAAATTTGGATGTTCAAACGAGCTCTAGCGGGTGAAAGTGTTTCAAGAAGTACATGCTTCTACAGCTTCAAGTAATGGCTATTGGAGCTGATATGGCGGTTTGCATTGAGATGTAGTTGCACAGTTGAATTAGGGATTATGAGCAGCTCACGCAAATTAAGCAACAGTTTAGAAATTCTGAGAGGAAACAGTTTCAACTAGGATTTTGGTCTGAAATTTTGGAGCATTTAACGAAAATTTCCATTAGGGTTTTGATCTGATATTTTGGAAAGGAAACGAGCAGCTGGAAATGAAATTTGAGGAGGGAAACCTAATTAGTGTTTGGCGATAAAGCCAAAACCTTTTATTAAGTGGCTTGTTTGTTACTATTCCAAATAAGGGGTTTTACTTTTTGCTATCAAAAAATTTAATGATGGGTTTATTTGTTACCATTACAACTTATAATTATTAACATTTTTCTAATATAATTATCAGGCCTAATACACAAATAACCCCCTGAACTTGTCCAAATGTTGCAACTAGCCCCCCCCCCCCCCCCCCCAACTTTCAATTGTAACAAATTACCCCTCAAACTTATCAAAACGTAAGACATAACCCCAACTTTCGAAATGAAAACGCAGTTGATGACCACGTGCTGCCACGTGGATTAGGTTGAAAAGTCAGACAATACATGTGGAGACACACGTGGAAATTGATGTAATTATTTATATAATGTAAAAATAATGCCTTTTTGATCCCCAATCCCTAATGAGACCATTCGATTCTCCGTTCTTCTCAATGGAAAATCCAAAACCGTAATCCCCAACCCTTAATCTCTTAATCCCTTGTGACTGCTTCAATTCTCTGTTCTTCTCTTAATCCCTAAGCCAAAACCTTAATTGATTTAATGAATCGAAATAGAGAGAAATTAACAATTCGAAGGAGGAGATCACCAGATGAGATTGAGGTGAATGAAGAAACTGCAACATATAATCAAGAGGTAAGCTTATTTTAATGCTTTAATGGTACAATGACAAGGCAAAAAGTTAGATTATTTTAAGCATTTGGCATTTTTGTGAATTTTGGTTAAAAGACAGGGCAAAAGTTAGAGTATAGTATATTAGGGTTTTTAACTTTATGCTTTTGGTTGAGTATCTGAAAGTCATTGTCAATGTTTGCATTACTTTGTTGAGTATAGTATAGTATATATTTTTAGATTAGATTCCTTATTGTCCTCTCACTGTGGCAGATGGGAGAGCGTGATTTGAGCATTAAAATTCACCATAGAGGTAAATTAGTGATAGGCAATTCTGGAACTTGGCATTATGTTGATGGGTTGGTATATTTCAAGTCAAAGATAGATGCTGATAAGTTTGGGAGATTGGATATACTGTGGAGTCTTAGGGATTTAGGATATACAAATTGTGGCCCTATTTACTACTGTCCTAAAGATACATATAATTATATAGAATTAAGAGATGAAGTTAGTATATTAAATATGTTAAAGGATAAAGACAAAAGTGCTTGGTTGGATGTTTATGTGGATTGTTTGCCTGATGACTTTGTTAGAGATGCTGAGGTGGAATCTAGGGCCGACATGGAAGTGGTAGCTAACATGGTTATAAAAAGGACTCTATTGTATGCTGTTGCTGACTTTACTCCAAACAAAAATATCCAGCATTCATTTGAAGCAGCATATCTTTATGGTGGGAATGAGGGTGATGTAGAGGAGGCTGGGTCAGAAAGTGATAATGAGTCTAAACCTACTGATGATGAACTGTATGATGTGGAGATAGATGATGACAATGGAAGTGATAATGATGCAGAGGCTTTAGAAATAAGGAAAAACGTATCAAGCTATAGGAAAGAGAGGTCAAGACGGAACAGACCTGCACATACAAGTGTAATTGAGTTAGGGGAGGTTGGTATAGACAATGGATGAGAGATTTATATCAAAGAGGGAAATAAGTATGCTGGTTTACTTGGAGGTGATGAAGACTATATAGGAAGCTCATATCTGGATAGTTTTGCTTCAAGTGATGATCAGGAGGATGAGTTCGAACATAGACGTGTGAGAAGGACTTTGAAAAAAGTGCATTATGATCCAGAATGTGAAGAACCTTTATGGGAACTGGGTATGGTATTTAAGAATGTTTATGAATTTAGAGAAGCAGCGGGAAAGTATGCAGTGAAGAGGGGCGTAGAATTGGATTAAGAAAAGAATGATTTCCATAGAGTAAGGGTGATTTGCTGTGAGAAATGCCCATGGCATATCTATGGGAGTTTGGAGAAGAAGACAAAGAATTTTGTTGTGAAGACATATTATCCAGTCCATAAATGCACTGCAATTCTCAGTTTATAGCTAACTATTTTAAGGAGAGAATTCTGGATCAGTAAAATATCAAGTTGTGGAAGTTGTAGGATTTGGTTAGAACCAAATTGAAGGTTCATGTTGGTAAACACAGTTGTAGAAGAGCAAAGATGATAGTACTTAACCAATTCATTGGTGATTACAAAGAAGAATATGCTAGGTTGTATAACTATAGAGATGAACTGTTGAGATCCAATCCAGGCAGCACTGTGGTTATTAATGTTGATAGGAGATTGGAACCTGAGAGACTAATTTTGAGGGGGTTTTATGTATGTTTTAGTGCTGTTAGGGAAGGGTTTAAAAGGGGATGCAGAAGATGTATTGGATTGGATGGATGTTTCTTGAAGGGAATTTGCAAGGGGAAATTGTTGGTAGCTGTGGCAAGGGATGGCAATCACCAGATGTATCCTGTGGCATGGGCTGTTATAGATGATGCTGAAAGCAAGCATACATGGCGTTGGTTTCTGGAACAGTTGTTATCAGACTTGGAGCTTCAAAATGGTGCAGAGTACACTATCATTTCAGACATGCAGAAGGTATGTTATTATGTTGTTTGTTAGCATTTAGGATGCCTAGTAGTATGTTATGGTATTAATGTGATATGTTAAAATGATTTTTCGATTGTAGTATGTTATTACATGTTAGTTGTTTATGATTGATATGTTATTGTATTAATGTAGGGTTTAGAGGCAACAATAAAGGAATTATTGCCACAAGCTGAGCATATAATGTGTGCAAAGCATATTCTTGCCAATTGGGCAAAGAAATGGAGAGGGGTAGAAGCTAGGAATGTATTTTGGAGAGTGAGTAAGGCTACATTTGAAGCAGAGCTTAAAGACAGATTGCAAGAGATGAGCCAATTGGGAACAGGGATTGTAAATGATCTTATTAATTATGAGAAGGAAAGATGGATGAGGACATACTTTCCCACAAGCACCAAGTGTGATTCTATTGACAATAATATCTCAGAAACATTTAATGGATGGATATTGGGGGCAAGGCACAAGATGATCATAACAATGCTTGAGGAGATTAGGGTTCAGGTCATAGAAAGGAGAATGGCAATGGTTAAGTTTGCTGAGAAGTGGACATCTGATATTTCACCTATGGCATTGTCAATTCTACAAACTAATGCCAACACAGCAATGAACTGCCAAATAGTATGGAATGGAGATGCTGGTTTTGAGGTGACAGAAGGTCAGTACAGACATGTGATGGATTTGAAGTTGTTGACCTGTTCATGTAGAGCTTGGGCTCTCAAAGGAATCCGCTGCCTACATGCAATTGCAGCTATGACTAAAGTTAACTACGAGCATATCAATTATGTGAGCCATTGGTATCATAAGCAGACTTACCTACAAGCATATGGAAGCTTCATACAGCCTGTACTCAATATGAAGATGTGGCCTCCTAGTTCACATCCCGCAATCCAACCACCAGAAGTAAAACCATTGCCAGGAAGGCCAAAGAAGAACAGGAGGAAGTCTAGAGATGAAGTAAAAAAAATTGGAAAGTTGTCAAAAAGAGGTGTGCACATGACCTGTTCATATTGTAAAGGTTCAAATCACAACAAGAAAGGCTGCTTAGCAAGGAAGAATGATTTAAGACGGGTTTTTTGTACTCATTTTGTATTTTTATTATTGCTGGTAATAGCATTTATGGATGTTATGTAAATGGGATTTTTATTTTCTGTGCAGGGTATTTCAAGGGAAAGAATACCTGAAACTGAACCTCAACATCAAGAAGAGCCAGCAAGAAAAAGAAAGTATAGTGCATCACAGGCCAGTAACAACAATTCAATTCATGGGAGAAAGCAAAATGCATCACAACCAC
This sequence comes from Euphorbia lathyris, assembly GCF_963576675.1. Taxonomy (NCBI): domain Eukaryota; kingdom Viridiplantae; phylum Streptophyta; class Magnoliopsida; order Malpighiales; family Euphorbiaceae; genus Euphorbia; species Euphorbia lathyris. Next base: position 6,396,806 of record NC_088911.1, read on the forward strand.
AAGAGGTAATTTTAAGTTTAAGTTGTGCAATGGAGAGATTTTTATACTATTTCTCAATAAATTAATGATACTGATGCTCAGGGCCGGTCCTGACAATTTAGGGGCCCTAGGCAAAATAAGCAATAAGGACTTCTTAAAGTTTAAAAGTTGGACATGTCTTTTAAAAAAAATTATCAACGGGCTTTCAGAAATAAATAGACCCTCCTATATAATTTTATCACTATTTATATTATAAAAAAATTAATTTTCATACATACTGTTAGCGATATTTTCGAAATATGCTAATTTCAACCTTGTCACGTGTGGTTAGGGTGCGGGCGTGCCAGAGAAATTATTTCTCAATTATTAAAGTGGGTTAAGTTTATGGATTTGCGCGCCAAAACTTGAATTCTAAACGAAACGATTGGCGAGGGACGCAAGGATTGAAAAGTGCCTATTGGGTCTCCAGCGCCGTTATAGAAACTTTGCTAGATAAATTGTTTTATTTAAGCTAATGCGAATAAATTGAAGATGTGAAAAATAAAGAAATTGAAAGATGCGAAATTGACACAAGATTTGGTGAAAATTGGTATTTTATTGATGAATAAATGTTTGAAACATGAAATTGGAAATGAATTAAATTACAATTGAGAAATCTCTATATTAAACATATAGGTAATCAATTGAATTGGAACAAACAAATCAATACAAAGAATTGAAATGCGATAAAATAAATTGAAATTCAACAACAAACTCGGAGCCACAATAGCTATCTCGGATTGAAGTTAAATTTTGGTGTAGGTGCGAGGTCCTCGGAGAGCTGCAACCGGTCGGGCCCGTACGGTATGTGCTTTGTGCAATGACTAAACGTTGGTGGGCAAATGGGGCAGATTTAAACCTTGACTTTGGGGAGCTTGGTTGGAGTATTTAAGAACACGGAATTGGACAAGTAAATAGTGTAAATTGAACTTCGGGAGGTTAGGAACAACTTTCTATAAGGGATCGAAGGCTAAAACGGATTCTAAATGGACGGAATCTGGCTTTGAAAACAACTAGTCGAATCTGGGAAATTCTGGGCAGAATAGCTAAAAGAATTTGGGGTACAAAGATCAGCTTGTAAACGGAGTTTCTGGACACGGAATTGAGTGAATCAAAAGGCTAGATCGAAATTCAGGACGTTAGGAACAACTTTGTCTAAGGGATCGAAGGCAAAAAATAACGCTAAATGGACAGAATTGGGCTTTGAAAAAGGATGGACGAATCTGGAAAATTATTTTAGAAAGGAAATTCTAATTGAAAACTTGAGCAGAGTAACGACTTTGAAACACTAATTTGATTTGAGAAACTTGAAAAAAGGCTTTGGAAACTTGAATTGAAGCTAAAGGAAGCTAAATGAGGGATTAAAACTAAGAAAAACGAAGAACGAAAGGAAGAACTTTGAAGAACTTGAAGAACTAGAAGCTAAGAACTAAAAACTAAAAAGAGAGCATTGAGAGTAACCTTTAGAGAGGGGTTTGTATGTGTGTTGAGTGTGTCCTTTAATGAAAGGGAGGGGGTCTATTTATAGTATTTTGGAGTGGCATTTTGGTAATTATTCAGTGGCGTTTTGGTAATTATTCACCAACTAACACAACTACCTCCATGCCACATCACCCCACTACCTCAACTTCTACTAACTACCATCAACTTCCATTGACTGCTTCCAACTGTTGCCGGAAGAGGCAATACGCCCCGCGTATTGTTGGTTACGCCCTGCGTATTGGAGGTCCTGAAGCTTGTGCGTTTTGTTAATGGTATCTGCGCGTGGCGCCTCTGGTGTTACGTCCCGCGTAGGAAAGTACGCGCTGCGTAAGAGAAGGACGCCCCGCGTGTTTGTGCTCCTGAACTTGGAACGCCTTGTTGATGCGCTTTACGCGTGGCGTATAGGAAGACACGCCCCGCGTAAAGCAGTCTCTGAAGCGGAACGTCTTCGGGTGTGTGGAATACGCCCCGCGTGTGAAAATACACGCCCCGCGTATTTGAGGTGAGCTTACGAATTGTTTTTCTGATTTTTATTTATTATTATTATTTCCTAGACAAAATATAAACTATATCCTAAATTTAACAACAAGCATTATATATATATATATATAAAATAAATTTTCTTTATTTTGGGCCAACACATACATATAAGGTTAGAAATTTTTTTTGGGCCCCCTCCGGCCCTGGGCCCTAGGCCATCGCACCCCGGGCCTATGCCCAGGGCCGGCCCTGCTGATGCTGTTCTCAATAAATTAATGATACTGATGCATCCATTCATTTCGTTTAAAGAAAGTCTATATTGATATTGATGATACTGATGCTGTTCCAAACATGTGAAAAAAGAAAGAAAGAAAGTCTATATTGATGATGATGATACCAATTTTAACATGTGAAAAAGGAAAGAAAGAAAGTCTATATTGATATTGATGATACTGATGTTGTGGTATAGAAAGTATAAACCTTGATCTGTTTATCCCATTTCCATAATATCCTCTTTCCATAATATCCCCTTTCCTAATCATCCCATTTCCATAATTATCTCATTTCCTAATTATCCCATTTCCTGATTGATATTGATTGATTTATTTATTTGATTTACATTGTTTGTTCTTTAGACTACTTTCAAATTGATTTTTTTGGGTTGGGAGCTGAAATGGATGTTATGCCTAAATTATTACTAGGTACCAAGAACCTCTAAGAAAAAGAATTCAAAATATGGATATGGAGTTTTTATATCAGAGAAAACTGGATATACAGTTCAACAGGTATAATAATGAAAAGTCCATATGTTACCTAAGGTTAAATCCAAGGGAAAAGGCCATATGTTACCTAATAAGGTTAAATCCAAGGGAAAAGGCCATATGTTACCTAATGAGCTCCAAGAAGAGAGAGTGCTGAGAAGCAGGGGAGTAGGAGAAGGGTGTACAAGGAGTTCTCCCGCACATGGCCTCAAATTTAAGAGGGCCTAATTTTTTTTATTATACAAATCTAAACAAATTATTGTTATTAATTATTATTTGAAAAATTAAATGAATGTTAATTTATCTAGAAAATTAACGCTCTAAGAGTCTTAAGAGGCCCAATTTTATTATTATTATTATAAAATATCTAATTTAATTATTTTTATTATATTTATTATGTTAAAATTCAAGTTAAACGTATTTTGGTGTTTCATTTTGTAGAAACATTATATGAAAACATTAATTTTTTTAATGAACATTGTCCAATTTTCCATTTAGCACAGGCCCCAAAAATGTTTAAGACGGCCCTGCTGAGAAGGGCTATGTATGAAAGCAGGAGGATGCATACCACTTAAAATGGGGTTCTAGCTCTCCATCATACCACTTAAAATATCCACAACTTGGCTCTTTCCCTTGAAAAAAAATAAACATAATTCATCATGAATGCATTTACTTTGTTTTATTCAACAAAAACAGTAATCATCATGTAAATGCATCATATTTAAGAATTGGAAATTTTTTTACCCCGTAATTGAAGCAACCGTAGAAACGTCTCCCCGGATTCGTATCATGCCACGAAATCTTCAATGGAGCTATTTCTCCATATAAACACCTTTTCACTGCCATAGTGTCACAAAACTTGGAATTGAGAAATCACTCGAAAAAGAACAGGAAGAACAAAAAGAAGAAGAAGAAAAAGACCAGTGCTTCCTATCCTATTCACCTGCCATACCTGCCTGGAAGAGAAAATGCTATAATGTTAATGTGAAGGAATCAATGGCTGCCTATTCTTTGCTTCAGATTCCATTTATGAAAACAATTATTTTCCACATAGAAACCAGAGGAATAAGATGGAAGAGAATGGAGGACGGAGGATTTGGGATTTTTTTTATGGTTTGAAGATAGATTGAAGAATTAGGGATTTGTTTATTTAAATATTGATTTTTTTTGTTCCAAACATCTTATTATCACGCTTCACGCGCCTTGTAGGGTTTGTGTTTCACTTGTTTGTCCATATCAGCAATTTGGGGTTATGCCTTACGTTTTGACAAGTTTGAGGGGTAATTTGTTACAATTGAAAGTTGAGGGGGCTAGTTGCAACATTTAGACAAGTTCAGGGGTTATTTGTGTATTAGGCCTAATTATTAAGAGTTTTACTTTTGCTATCAAAACTTTTTAATACGTGATTTATTTTTACTATTACAATTAATAAGTATTTATTTTTTAATATAATTATTAAGGGGTTTTAATTTTACTAAAGAAATAAAAATAAAAATATTTTAATTTAGAATGAATTAATAGGGGAAAATTTTAGTAAAATTTAACAAAAAGGAAGTGTTTTGCTAATAAATAGTATATTATGAAGAATATACTTTTAATGTTTAAAAAAAGAATATACTTTTAATGTTTAGAACTCTTCAGAAGGAGTTGGAAGCTGTGCTTAGACAAGAAGAGTTACTTTGGTTTCAAAAATCTAGGAAAGCCTGGATTAAAGATGGAGATCGCAATACCAGGTATTTTCATCTATCTACTGTTATTAGAAGACAGAATAATAGGATTGATGCTATTAAAGATCCGAATGGAGGTTGAGTTTATGAGGATGAGGACATTCGTCACTTGGCCCTTAAATTCTATAAAGAGCTATTTAAAGAGGACCTTGTGGTTCTGGATAAAGCTTTGTCTGTTTCTTCTTTTCCCGTTTTGGGAGATGATAAAATCCTGGAAGCTTTCCATCCTATTACCCAGAAAGAGATTGATCAGGCAATCTTTAGTATTGGGGCTACTAAAGCTCCTGGAATTGATGGTATGCATGCTGGTTTTTATCATAAACATTGGAAGGTTGTCAAAGAGGGCATTTATAGTTTTATCATTGGAGTTTTTAATGGTTCCAAGGATATTAGGCTGGTGAACAAAACTCTTTTAGTTCTTATCCCTAAAGTGGAGAAGCCGTCTTCTTTCTTACAAATGAGGCCTATTAGTCTTTGTAATGTGCTTTATAAGACTATTACTAAAATTGTGGCCAATAGACTCCGGTGTATTCTTCCTGATATTATTAGCCAAAATCAAGGAAGTTTTGTTCCTGGAAGACAATTGATGGATAATGTGGTCATTGCCCAGGAAATGGTCCACTCCATGAAAATTAAAAAGGGTAAGAGGGGTATTGTGGCTCTGAAGTTGGATCTGGAGAAAGCTTATAATCGCCTCAACTGGAGTTTCCTTCTTGATAGTCTAAAGAGAGCGGGGATTCCAGATAATTGGAGGAGTTTAATTGAAGCTTGCATCTCTTCGCCTGTTTTTCAAGTTTTGATTAATGGGATATGTCTGAGGAGTTTACTCCTTCCCGGGGCATCCGTCAAGGGGACCCTATGAGTCCTTTCTTATTTGTTATGGTAATGGAAAGACTGACTCACCTTATCCAAGATGTTGTTGGTAATGGGAAGTTCCATCCGGTGTCCATCAATAAATTCTGTCCCCAGGTTACTCATTTATTCTTTGCAGATGATGTTTTGATCTTCGTGGAAGGCAATGAGGAGCAGATTAGAGTGATTATGGATATCCTTAACTGTTTCTGCTCTGCCTCTGGTCAGAAGCTTAATATCCAAAATCCCAGATGTTGTGTTCTAAAAATATGAACCCAAGAGTATGTAAAAGGTTGAGTGAGTTATCTGGTATTCCTCTGACTAATTCACTGGGTAAATATCTGGGGATTCCCCTCCATAGTGATAGAGTTTCGAAAGCTTCCTTTAAGGAAACGTTTGATAAAACTAATAGGAAGTGTGCCAATTGGAAAGCCAAAACTCTTTCTCTTGCGGGCCGCCTTACCTTGATTCAATCAGTCAATTGTGCGGTCCCTAATCATATTATGCAGGCTTATCGTTTGCCTGAGCCTGTTCTTAAAGACCTTGATAAAATCAATCGTCAGTTCCTGTGGGGGGAAGCTGAGGAGGGGAGGAAAATTCACCTTGTTCCTTGGGATGAGGTTTGTCAACCTAAAAATATGGGAGGTCTGGGGATTAGGAAAGCCAGAGACAATAATAAAGTGTTATTAATGAAACTTCTGTGGAGAATGTGGCAACTTCCTTCTTCTCTTTGGGTTCAATTATTGTGCGGGAAGTATAGAAATGATAGGATTTTTGGGGGTCCTAAGGAGAGAGTGGCTAACTGTTCATTTCTTTGGAAAGACCTTAGTGCTGTGTTTTCAGAGTTTTGCTCTGGGATTGGGTGGGATGTGGGTAATGGTAAATCTATCAGTTTCTGGAATGACATCTGGATTGGTAAAAAGCCCTTATTAGAGGTTTGTGTTTCCATGCCGCCTTTAGATATTCGGAACTGGAGGATTGCGGATGTGGTGGATGTTGAGGGTGATTGGATTTGGACGAGGTTCGAATCTTACCTCAGTCTGGAATCGCTCCTGCAAATCAGAGGTATTAAAATTAGTAGCAAGGATGAAGACAATGATAGTTATCGTTGGTCTTTGACAAACAACGGGGCTTATTCTTATAAATCTGCTTTTGAGGCTTTTAATCCAGGATTGGAAACTACGCACCCTGAGGTGTGGAAGACTATTTGGGCCTTGAAAGTGTCTTACCGTATTAGAAGCTTCCTGTGGCTTGGCGTTAAAAATAGGCTGCTTACTAATTCTGACAGAAAAAGAAGGCATTTGGTGGAGTCTGGAGCGTGTAGTAGATGTAGAGGGCATGAAGAAACCTTGTGCCGTGCTCTTAGAGACTGTGCTAAGAGTATAGAGGTGTGGAGAAAAGTTCTCCCTATAAGTGTGCTTCCTTCTTTCCTTTCCCATTCTGATCATGACTGGTTTGTTGATGGGGTTAGTGGAAAGCTTCTGGCTGATCTAAAGCATGGTGTTATCTTATTTGTGGTTGTATGTCATCAGATTTGGAAATGGAGGAATGAGGAGATTTTTAGAGGAGAATCGTTTGTTATTCCTAATGTTTTTTATTTCTTCTCTAAAAAGATTTGGACTTTTGTGGAGAGTTTCAAAGAGGACTCCTTAGCTAGGGCTATCCAGAGGAAGGATGTCCATCTCTTAGGCTGGTGTAGGCCGAGGGAAGGCGTGGTGAAGGTTAACACTGATGGCTCTTGTCTTAAGGACGGGGGAATTGCTGCTGGAGGGATTTTGAGAGATGATGGTGGTGGTTGGATTTCTGGTTTCTCTCAGAATTTGGACATGGGCTATTCCTTTTATGCAGAGCTTTGGGGGATTTTTTCTGGCCTTAGGCTAGCTAAAAGTCTGGGTTTGAAAAATCTTCTTGTTGAATCTGACAACCTCGAAGCTGTCAGAATGATCTCAGAGAATAATGCTATTTGTTTGAATAGCAAGAATTTAATCAAAGGGATTAGAAGGATTTGTTCTTCATTTGATTCCCTTAGTTTCTGCCATATTTATAGGGAGCAAAATCGGGTGGCGGACCGTCTTGCGGCTGAGGGTCATGTCAGGATGTTGGGTCTCTCAATCTTCTCTTCTCCTCCTGAGTTCATCTCGTCTCTTCTTTTGGATGACATGGTGGGAGTCAGCTTTCCCAGGCTGATCCCGGGTTAGTTTGTTTTTTCTTTCCTTTCCTACCAAAAAAAAAATCAATTTCAAATAAACATAATTAATGAACATAATAAATGAGTTGTTCGTGAGTGAAGTTTATGAACAGAATTCACGAGCTACTCGCGAGCAAATCTCGTGAGTAAACTCGTGAACAAGCTTGTGGCTAGCTCGCGAGTAGCTCATTAACAAGATTTCGAGCTTGAGCTCGTCAAATTTCTAACAAATCGATCGTGAAAATACTAAGATTACGCTCCGCTCGACTCGATTATATATATATATATATAGAGTGATGTTAGTTGAATTCCATTTTAATACACGTGTGTTTTTTCTATAAAAGCCTACAAACAATTTTGATATTTTTGGACAAAGCATTAATGAGAAGTAACGTTAAAAGCTTATCTTGCCTTGAATTTCGGCTTTTAAGGCAAATCCTTAAGCCTAACCCATTCTATGTGTACTTGAGCGGGTTCGGGCTGGATCAGATGAATTCTCAAATGTACATGTCCAAGTCCAATTCATGAGAGACGGAGCGTGGGTGAACGAGCATGCTCATAAACACATGTCTAAATTTCATTAACAAATATAGTTGTCAAGTACTTAAGGTCGGAATATGTTAAGAAACCATTTGACCTAAAAAATAGTTTAGGGTCAAAATTCTAACCAATTCATTAGTTAATGGAGACGATAACATTCTGTATGTTATCACATTAGAACATCTCCAATACAAACAACTTTAAAAGTGGATATTTTAACTCAAATCTTGGTTATCTTCAATCTCTATAGTAATTTTTTTTTCTTAATCCATTGCTCCATCTTTTATCAAAAAGGATATATTTTACTTTATTCATTTTCGTATAATACATTTATTAACCCGCAAATAAATAAAATGTTCATGTTATTCCGATAGGGTTTGTACGATTTTCGTGGTCATGTTCACGACTTACGAGTAATTAATGGTGACATTTTAAGAATAATAATAAAAGGATTAGTAGTAGTACGATTATTTATATCAACACAGTTATTCAGTGTTCATAGTTAGGACTGAAAGTGAGAAGTGAACTCAAACTGGTGGATCTATCCAAACGGACAACCTTCCCCCTTCTTGTCTGCTAACTCACCCTGCGTTCCTCCTTCATGTCTACGGCTCGATCGCAAGATTAGATTTGGTTTCTAAGGTGGATTGGTTGAGGCTATTTCATGGTGTTGAAGTTTAGTGGATTCGATAGGTAGATTGAAAGAGGAAAACGGCTATTTCATCGCGTTGAAGAGGAAAGCGGCTATTTCGTCGTGTTGAAGAATGTTTAGTCTCATATCTAGGGTGAATGATATATTTGGACGGTTGACATTCTATATATTGACTTTTGGGTTTTTTTAGCTACAGTCTATGAGACACTTTCAAAAAGTGTTATTAAAAAAAGTGTTGGCAAAGACGCATTCTTTTATATTGAAATATTGCATCAACACGATGTGCCAACCGTTGCCCTCTCAAAATCGGCAAAACCTATGTTTAATTCAAATATACAAGACTGTATCAAAGCTTATCTCTAACTAATTGTATATTTACAACAGTAATCTTATCACTATAATGGATGAAATGTAAAACAATATAGTTTTGTGTGTACTTTGATTTTGTAGGTTTCAAAATTATGTAGTTTTATGTTAAATCCAATTTCAAATAAACATAATTAATGAACATAATAAATGAGTTGTTCGTGAGTGAAGTTTATGAATAGAATTCATGAGCTACTCGAGCAAATCTCGTGAACAAGCTTGTGGCTAGCTCGCGAGTAGCTCATTATAACAAGATTTCGAGCTTGAGCTCGTCAAATTTCTAACAAGTCGAGCGTGAAAATACTAAGATTACGCTCGGCTCGACTCGATTATATATATATAGAGTGATGTTAGTTGAATTCCATTTCAATACACGTGTGTTTTTTCTATAAAATGTTACAAACAATTTTGATATTTATGGACAAAGCATTAATGACAAGTAATGTTAAAAGCTAATCTTGCCTTATCAAGTTATTGAGTTGTTAGCAATAATGACAAAAATAAAAATAAATGTTTTGATTGGGACATATCCAAACCCCATACTGTATGTTTTGATTGAGTTTCCTCTTTCCATTATTTAAGCATACACAGAGAGTATTTTATAAAACTCAACTCAATGGATTATCTGAGTATCCTGTTAGTATTTTCCTTCACATCAGCAATATTCATCTATGTTTTCAAATCCAAACCCTTCTCCCTTCCACCCGGTCCGACACCGTTTCCGATCATCGGAAACATATTAGAAATGGGAATAAATCCACACCACTCTCTCACTAATCTCTCTAAAAAATTCGGACCTTTAATGACACTCAAATTAGGAACAATAACAACCATAGTCATATCTTCCCCTGAATTTGCCAAAGAAGCATTACAGAAACATGACCAAGCCCTATCTAGCCGAACCATCCCAAATGCTGCTCTTGCACATGACCACTACAAGTTCTCAGTGGCATGGCTACCTGTTTCAGATCAATGGAGGAGCCTCAGAAAAGTCATGACCATAGAATTATTCACATTGAAAAAGTTGGAATTAAGCCAGAATCTTCGGCAGAAAAAAGTGCAGGAGTTGTTAGGGTTTGTGGGAGAGAAGTGTAAGATTGGGGAAGCTGTTGATATTGGTCAAGCTGCTTTTACTACTGTGCTGAATCTGATATCCAACACCTTCTTTTCTATTGATTTAGGGAGTTATGATTCTGATTTATGTCTGCAGTTTTATGAGGCAGTTGTTGATATAATGGAAGAAGCAGGAAAGCCTAATGTTGCAGATTATTTTCCGTTGCTTCAGATGATGGATCCTCAAGGAATTCGGAGGCGGACGAAGATTTGTTTGGATGTTTTGTTTGAGAAATTTGATGGAATTTTCAGAAAGAGATTGCAATCTTCATCCAGAATAGTTGAGGAGAGGCAAGATCTACTTGATTTCCTTCTTAATATGAGCCAAGAGGAAAATGATTCTGATTTGAGTCTTGTTGAGATAAAGCATTTGCTTTTGGTGAGTACTTTCTCTCTAATTTTTGTCATCTAGATGACACGAGACTGCCATCTAGCTGACTGAAACGACACGTGTTAGCTAGGTGACAGCCACCACCTATCCTTTCGATCAGCTGTTTATTATTTTTAGATTCCCCTTTTAGAAGGGAATGGGGAAAGAAGTGTCTTCATCTTGCCCCATTTGTCACCTATTTAAACAAAAATTGATGGTCTCTAATTATCTGTAGGATCTTTTCGTAGCGGGCACCGATACAACTGCAAAAACATTAGAATGGGGAATGGCAGAGCTACTTCGTAATCCCGAGAAGCTTTTGAACCTCAAAAAAGAGCTTAAAGAAGTAGAAGGAGAAATTCAAGAATCTGATATTAACAAGTTGCCTTATCTACAAGCAATAGTTAAAGAAATCTTTAGATTGCATCCGCCAGCTCCATTCTTGGTACCCCATAAAGCTGAATCCGATGTAGAGATTGGTGGGTTCAAGATACCAAAAAATGCACAGATACTTGTCAATGTATGGGCTATGGGAAGAGATGAAAAGATATGGGAGAACCCGGATAGGTTCGAGCCAGAAAGATTTTTAGCAAGCAAAATTGACGTGAAGGGAAGAGATTTCGAGTTGATCCCATTTGGAGCAGGGAGAAGGATTTGTCCAGGTTTGCCATTAGCGCATAGAATGTTGCATCTAATGTTGGCTTCTCTCGTCCACTCATTTAATTGGAAGTTATCACATAGCGTTCAACCAAATGAATTGGATATGACTGAAAAGTTTGGCCTGTCACTCGCCAAAGCACAACCTCTACTAGCTATTCCTTATTTATGAGACTTGTATTACCTTTCATTTTAATAATATTTATTGATGTTCTATTTATAACTTTTTTTTGGATAAATAATTTGTTAATCCCTACATTTTTACTTAACACATTGTTTAGTTTTTGTTTTTAATAATACAATATTTGGTCCTTAACACTAAAAAAAGAGCTTTTAGTAATGAAAAAAAAATTGTTATTTAACAGTCCAAATACCCTTAGTAAAAACTTTTAATAAGTGGAAAAGTCTCTTATAAATCGTTGTTAAACGTTACCTTACTAATTGTTTTTAGTAACGAAAATGAGTCTGCTTATTATCAAACTTATAATAATGGAAAATGCACCATTATTAATAAATGTGTAAAATAATTAATTATTCGCTTATTAAAATTAATTAGAATAATATAAAAAAAACTTATTAAGAACGAATTTAGATGATTAAAAAGCCCCTTATTACAAACTAATTATAGTGATTAAAAACTCTTATTAAAATATATTATTAATAATAAACAAATCCCTTATTAAAAATAGAGATAAGGTACCAAAATAGGTCTAAGGTTTTTGGAGAAGTACCAATTTAGGCTCAACGTTCAAAATAGCACCATATAGGCTTAACGTATACAACATAATATCAATTTAGGCTTAACGTTTATAATATAGCATCAATTTAGGCCTCACGTACAAAATAGCACCAATATAAGTTTAACGTTTACAAAATAATACGAATTTAAGCTTAACGTTTACAAAATATATCCAATTTAAGCTAAACGTCACAATTAAATTAACTATATTATATTCTTTTCCTATTAACTTTATATGTTATCTTTTTATTTAGTTCTATTTTCTTATTTATTATAATATAATTAATTAGTTTTCTTGACAATTAAAACCTTATATTTGTTTTTCATCAACCATTCCATGACTCCTAAATTACATGGCTCATGTAATATATGCAAACTAAAAGTAATTGAATATCAAAGTGAGAGGAAGTAAAGGAGATACTCTTTCTAATTTCTAAGATAAACAATAAATTTGGATGATCAAACGAGCTCTAATAGGTGAAAGTGTTTCAAAAAGTACGCGCTTCTACAACTTCAAGTGATGGCCATCGGAGCTGATATGGTGGTCTACGTTGAGTGGTAGTCACACAGTTGAATTAGGGATTGTGAGTAGCTCGTGCAAAATGAGCAACGGTTGAGAAATTCTGAGAGGAAACAGTTTCAACTAGGATTTTGGTCTGAAATTTTGGAGCATTTAACGAAAACCAAATTTGAGGAGAAAACGATTTCCCTTATGGTTTTGATTTGACATTTTGGAAGGGAAACGGGGAGCTAGAAATGAAATTTGAGGATGGAAACCTAATTAGTGTTTCGCGGTAAAGCCAAAACCTTTTATTAAGTGGTTTGTTTGTTACTGTTCCAAATAAGGGGTTTTACTTTTTGCTATCAAAAAAATTTAATAATGGGTTTATTTGTTACCATTACAATTTATAATTATTTACATTTTTTCTAAGAGTTTTACTTTTGCTATTAAAACGTTTTAATAAATGATTTATTTGTTATTATTACGATTAATAAGTATTTACCTTTTTTTCATATAATTATTAAACGGTTTTAATTTTACTAAAGAAATAAAAATAAAAATATTCTAATTTATAGTGAACTAATAAGGGAAAATTTTAGCAAAATTTAACAAAAAAAAAAAAAAAGTGTTTTGCTAATTAGTAGTATATTAATAGAATTTAACATTATTATATGTATGAAGAAACATACTTTTAATAAGTGCATTTTACATCCTTACTAAATTTTGCATATTAGTACTCGTTTTTTTTTGTAGTGTAATTTTTGTTCTATTCAACAGTTTAGTTCCTCAAATATTTAAATTATTGAATAGATTAGTCCCTCTGTAAGAGACTAAACTGTTAAATAGAACAAAAATTATGAACTAAACAATATATTATAAAAAATATGAAAACTAAATAAAATGTTAGGTAAAAAACTATAGTAACTAATAAATATGTATATAAAATTCTTATTTTATTTTATTTTAGATATTTAAGTTGTTAAATATTAATGTCCACAAATCTATTATTTAATATACTTTTCAAAAAAAAAATCTATTATTTTTAATATATGGACATTAATTAGATATCTTACGTCCTTATCAAATATTGGGTGATGTAACAATTCACAATCACTACAAGAAAACAATTTTTTTTTGTGGGGAAGAAAAAAATATATATATATATATATATATATTTTTAGAAAATACAATAATAAGTAGATATGAACCCTGAAAAGCATTTAAAGTTGAGTTTTAGGTTTGTATATACATTTGCCTCTTATTTTCAGAGTGATGATAGTTGAATTTCATTTTAATACAAGTGTGTTTTTTCTATAAAAGTCCTACAAACAATTTTGATATTTATGGACAAAGCATTAATGACAAGTAATGTTAAAAAGCTAATCTTGCCTTATCAAGTTATTGAGTTGTTAGCAATAACCAATTAATGACATATATAAATGATAAAATTAAATGTAAGAGTTTTATTTATTTTATTTATTTTATTTTTTTTTTGAGAAAATGCTTGTAATTTCATTAGATGAAAATAGAAGAACAAATACAATAAGCAAAATGTAAAAACCTTACACGAATTACATGCTAAAACAAAAACAATATCTACAAAGGGATGAAAATGACTACAAAGAGCAAAAAGAAACCATAAAAGACATAAAAAATACAAAACAACAATATATTTCTCGTAAATCCAAATCTGTAGAGAGACATCTGCAATCCAAACTTCATCCTTTAGACCATTCCGAATATTTCTGAGTCCTTTTTTGTTGCAACCATGTAGATTTATTGATTTACGGACAAGATAAACCATTTTCGTTCTTGCTAAATCTGAAAAAAGCATAAACGATAGAATAATAGAGAGCAGATATAATTAGACGGATAAAGAGTTCCGATGAAATATATGAACACAGACTAAAAAAACAATAAAAAGAAATATAAAAATCTAACCCCATGTGAGGAGGAAGAAGGAAGATCCTTCATCCTCCTCAAAGTAGATCAACAAAATAGAAAAAGAGAAGAGAAAGGAAGAAGAAATATTGGCAGTTTTTTTTTTTTTTGTTTCTGCAACTTTTGGAGAGGTTTCTGTAAACATTAGGGTACCATGAGAAATTTTACAGTACTCCTGGAGTAATACTCCCGACTAATTAAAATCGTTTTAAATCCTACTACATGGACATGATTGGTGGAAAGAAAAACTATATATGCATGTGTCAGTGAATTCATTGATCCGGAGTATTTCTCCATTTTCCATTATTTAAGCATACACAAAGAGGGTATTTTATAAAACTCAATGGATTATCTATGTTTTCAAATCCAAACCCCTCTCCCTTCCACCCGGTCCGACTCCGTTTCCGATCATCGGAAACATATTAGAAATGGGCATAAATCCACACCCCTCCCTCACTAATCTCTCTAAAAAATTCGGACCTTTAATGACACTCAATGTTACGTCCGTGTCTAAATTTCTATGGAGACTTCTAAGTATTGATTATGATCTTTCTACGTCCGATGTCAATTGAGGTGGTATAGGGTCGGGTGTGACACTCAAATTAGGAACAATAACAACCATAGTCATATCTTCCCCTGAATATGCCAAAGAAGCATTACAAAAACATGAGCCGAACCATCTCAAACACCTTCTTTTCTATTGATTTAGGGAGTTATGAATCTGATTTATGCCTGCAGTTTTATGAGGCAGTTGTTGATATAACGGAAGAAGCAGGAAAGCCGAATGTTGCAGATTATTTTCCGTTGCTTCAGATGATGGATCCTCAAGGAATTCGGAGGCGGACCAAGATTTGTTTGGATGTTTTGTTTGAGAAATTTGATGGAATTATCAGAAAGAGATTGCAATCTTCATCTAGAATAGTTGAGGAGACGCAAGATCTACTTGATTTCCTTCTTAATATGAACCAAGAAGAAAATGATTCTGAATTGAGCCTTGTTGGGATAAAGCATCTGCTCTGGGTGAGTACTTAATTTTTATTTATCTCTAATGGTCTTGAGTCTATAATATTAAACATCTACTGTTTTAAACTGGACGATACTATGAACCAGAACTAGTATTGGTCTCAAATGATTTTGCATCAGCAGTTGGAATGATGTGGCATTATCTAAGTGGACGACACTAGTACTAGTTAAGGTCCATTGTAGAAATTTTCAAACCGAATAGAAATTATTTGTCTCTGTGGGTGATTCATTCAACCGGGACGGAGAATCCCCGTTTATTTTTCCATAGAATGGGATTGGGGAAACAAAATTATCTCGATAACATGTTAGAGATAATAATAATAATAATAATAATAATAATAATAATAATAATAATAATAACTATTCTTATAGGACGGAGTGAAGGAGAGAGGTCCTCTCTCCCTACTCTAGGGGCCTCGTATAATTTATATGGATTTTTAGATATTTGTTTTTATATGCTAAAATACCTATTTGAAGTGTTGATTAATTAATTTATTTTATTGATTAAATCTTTCAAATTGGTATGTTAAGTTTTTTTTTTATCAATTATTTGTTAACATATTAAGCCTCTGATCTTTTAAATAAATATATTAAATTCCTGATCAATTAATTTTTAACACATTAAGGTGTTGTTTGATAAAACTGAAAATTAAGTGCTGAAAAAATAAGTACTGAATTTTAAGTGATGAATATTATAAGTGCTGAAAATATTGAATGATATAGCTTTTATAAAAATATTAGTAGATAATGTTTAACTTAAAAGGTTAAGTTAAATATTTTGACTTATCAAAATAAGTGATTTTTAACTTAATTAACCAATTTAAGTGGTGGAGAAACAATCGTTATCAAACACACTTAAATTAAATAAGTGCTTAACATTTTAATTTAAGTAATTAAGTGTTTTATCAAACAAGGCCTAAGTCTTTATTAGACATGTCAAAACATTAATGTTTCTCTAAAGTAAAATAGTTAAAAATTTATTTGGTGTGGTAATATATATGTTAATTGACGTGTTAAAAGAGCTTCTAGCCTTCTTGTTCACTAAAACAATTTTGACGTGTTAACACATGTTGGTGTTCCATTTGCGTTAAATAAAATTTGAATCACACACATAAGTGGATCATCCAAAAGGAGCTTAATATGTTTTAAAAAAATAATGATAAGGAGTTTAATGTCTCCATTTAAAAGATTGGGCTTAATATGTTCAATAAAAATGAAATTGAGCAGGAACTTAAATATGCATTTTTTCTTTTTATATTTTGTAGATTGATGTGTTACTTATGAATTGTGTGATTAATGCATTTTTTTTCTTTTTATATTTTGTAGATTGATGTGTTACTTATGAATTGTGTGATTAATGCATTTTTATTAAATATACTAATATTTTATAGACTATATTATCTAACTATATTATCTTCATCTTGCTTCATTTGTCACCCTATTTAAACACAAATTGATGGTCTCTGTTGAATTCATCTATAGGATCTTTTCATAGCGGGTATGGATACAACTTCAAAAACATTAGAATGGGGAATGGCAGAGCTACTTCGTAATCCCGAGAAGCTTTTGAAACTCAAAAAAGAGCTCAAAGAAGTAGAAGGAGATATTCAAGAATCTGATATTAACAAGTTGCCTTATCTACAAGCAACAGTTAAAGAAATCTTTAGATTGCATCCGCCAGCCCAATTCTTGGTACCCTATAAAGCTGGATGTGATGTAGAGATTGGTGGGTTCAAAATACCAAAAAATGCACAGATACTTGTCAATGTATGGGCTATGGGAAGAGATGGAAAGATATGGGAGAACCCGGATAGATTCGAGCCAGAAAGATTTTTAGCAAGCAAAATTGACGTGAAAGGAAGAGATTTCGAGTTGATCCCATTTGGAGCAGGGAGAAGGATTTGTCCAGGTTTACCATTAGCGCATAGAATGTTGCATCTAATGCTGGCTTCTCTCGTCCACTCATTTAATTGGAAGTTATCACACACCGTTCAACCAAATGAATTGGATATGACTGAAAAGTTTGGCCTGTCACTTGCCAAAGCACAACCTCTACTAGTTATTCCTTATTTCTGAGACTTGTGTTGCCTTTCATTTTAATAATATTTATTGATTTTCTATTTATAACTTTTTTTTTGGATAAATAATTTATTAATCCCTACATTTTTACTTAACACATTATTGAGTTTTTGTTTTTAATAATATAATATTTGGTCCTTAACACTAAAAGTTCAAATACCCTTAGTAAAAACTTTTAATAAGTGGAAAAGTCTCTTATAGATCTTTGTTAAATGTTACTTTACTAATTGTTTTTAGTAACGAAAATGAGTCTGCTTATTATTAAACTTACAATAATAGAAAATGTACCATGATTAATATTAGTTTATAATAACACAAAAAAAAACATTTATTAAAAATGGATGATTAAAAAGTCTCTTATTGCAAACTAATTATAATGACTAACAAACGAACTCCAGCTAGTGAAAGTGTTTCAAGAAGTACCTACTTCTCTAGTTTCAAGCGATGGCCACCGGAGCTGATGTGGTGGTCTGCGTTGAGTGTTAGCGGTAGAGAAATTCTGAGAGGAAATAATTTCAATTAGAATTTTGGTCTAAAATTTTAGAGCATTCAAGTGAAACCTAATTAGTGTTTGGTGATTTCTATTAGGGCTTTGATCTGAAATTTTTGATGGGAAAGGAGGAGTAGGAAATGAAATTTGAGGAGGGAAACCTAACTAGTGTTTTGCGGTAAAGCCAAAACCTTTTAGTAAGTAGTTTGTTTGTTACTATTCCAAAAATAAAGGGTTTTTCTGTTGCTATCAAAAAAGAAATTTAATAATGGGTTTATTTCTTACCATTACAATTTATAATTATTTACTTTTTCTAATATAGTTATTAAGGGTTTTAATTTTGCTATCAAAACGTTTTAATAGTGATTTATTCGTTACTATTACAATTAATATATATTTACTTTTTTCTAATATGATTATTAAGAGGTTTTAATTTAGAGTGAATTAATAAGGGAAAATTTTAGTAAAATTTAAACAAAAAAGAAAGTGTTTTACTTATTAATATTAATAGTATAGTAATATAATTTAACCTTATTATGTATGAAGAATATACTTTTAATAAGTGTGTTTTACATCCTTATAAAATTTTGCATATTAATATCCGTTTTTTTTTTGTAGTGTAACCTTTATTTTATTCAGTGGTGAAGCTCTTAGTCTAGTGGTTGAGAGTTTACCTATGCCTTGGGAGGTCATGGGTTCGAATCACATCCGGGTCTGGTGGGGATTTTTCTTTCTTCTTTAATGTAAGCGCATTGCGCAAATTTTTTTTTAAAAAAAAACCTTTATTTTATTTAATAATTTAGTTTCTCAAATATTTAAATTATTAAACAGTTTAATCCCTTATTAGGGATAAAATTATTGAATAGAAAAAAAGTTGTGATTAAACAATATATTATTAAAATTATGAAAACTAAAAAAAAATATATTAGATAAAAACATAATAACTAATAAAAATGTGTTATATAAGTCTATTCTTATTTTATATTATTTTATTTGAGACATTTAAGTTGTCAAATATTTATGTCCACAAGTCTATTATTTAAGATATGGACATTAATTAGATAGCTTACATCCTTATCAAATATTGGATGATGTAACAATTAACAATATATTGTCTTCAGAAAAATCCAACAATTATTATCACATCATCATCTTAGTGAATGTAGGTTGAGTTTGAAGTTTGTATAACCCATATTTATATTCTTTAATTTTGCTATGTATATGTAGGTTGAGTTTGAAGTTTGTATAACCCATATTTATATTCTTTAATTTTACTATGTATTGAATTTCATTAGACCTATTCATGGACTCGGTGAGATGAGTTTATACCGAGCGTAATCGGATTTTACACTAAATTATATTGTTCTAACTCAATTCTTATATTTACATAGAGTTCGGAGTGGGTTGGACCAAAATAAGATTTTCAAGCTCACTCATTCCTCCGATTTATATTAAAAAATATTAATTAAAAATAATATTAAACTATAAATATAAACAATAAGAATATAAGAAATTAAAATTTTAATTAATTAATTCAATAAAACCCAACAAATATAATTTGATTTTCTTCTCAATAATTCTGATTTGAGCTTTGTTGGCATAAATCATTTGCTTTTAGTGAGTACTTAATTTTAATTTATCTCAATGATGTCGAGTCGATATGATATAAGGGTAACTTTTTTTTTTTTTGGTAAGAAAGGAAAGGAAAAAAAACAAAACCAACAAAAAACCTACACCGGGATCAGTCTAGGAAGGCTGACTCCAATCCTATCCTCTAGGAGAGAAGGCAAAAGAAAAGAAGGAGGAACAGATAGGGTAGAAACACCTAACATTCTCCCATGCCCAGCAGCTGCTAAGCGATCCGCCACGCGGTTTTGCTCCCTAAAAATATGGGAGAAATTAAGATACTCAAAGGCAGGACGAAGCCTCAAAATAGCTTTGATGAGATTCTGGCTCTTCAGACAAACAGCCTGGCTATCTGAAATCCTGTTAATAGCCTCCAGATTATCAGATTCCACCGAGAGCTTTTTAACACCCATGCGAATGGCGAGTTTAATACCTGACAAGATACCCCAGAGCTCCGCAGAAAAGGAGGAGCCCGTCCCCAAGTTATGGGTAAACCCCGCCATCCAATTGCCACCAGCATCCCGAAGAACTCCTCCAGCAGCAATTCTGCCATTGCTAAGGCAGGAGCCATCAGTATTCAACTTAGCAAACCCTTCTCTAGGCTTACTCCAGCCAACTAGCAGGATCTCTTTGTCCGGGGAGGGGCGAACAAGAGAATCTCTTTCAAAGCTTTTAGTAATAACAAAGAGCTTCTTCGAGAAGAAAAACAGTAAATCAGGAATAAGGACAGCCTTACCCGCAAATAATTCTTCATTCCTCCACTTCCAGATTTGGTGACAAGTAATAGCAAAGAGGATGGCACCGTGCTCCATGTTGGCCAGCAAGTTCCCCTTGGCTCCTTGAGAGAACCAGTCCCCTTCAGAAAAGGCCATGAAGGAAGGGAGGATGTGATGAGGGAGGATCCCTTCCCAGATCTTCTTACTATTTGGGCAATCCCTCAAGGCATGGCACAAGGTTTCCACATTGCCTCTGCATCTACTACAGGCACTAGACTCAGTCAAGTGCCTTCTGTGCCTATCCGCATTCGTAAGGAGCCTGTCTTTGATACCCAGCCAAAGGAAGCTCCTGATACGGTAAGGGATCTTGAGGGACCATATGGACTTCCAAATCTCCAAGGGAGGATCAGCCCTATTAGGGGTAAAAGCTTCATAGGCCGATTTACAAGAATAAGTACCATTATTCGTCAAGGCCCAACAATGTCTATCCTTATCCTCCTCTTGATTGCTAATCTTCACTCCTCTAATGTTAAGAAGGGTCTCCAGACTAAAGAAAGAGTCGAACTTTGACCAGATCCAGTCTCCCTCCGAGTCCACCACATCAGCAATTTTCCAGGAAAGGAGATCAGCCGACGGAGGGGCATTACACACATCAATCAGCGGTTTATCACCAATCCAGGTGTCATACCAGAAGCTAATAGATCTACCATTACCCACCTCCAGGCCAATCCCCGTACAGAATTCAGCAAACACGGCACTGAGCCCTTTCCAGAGGAAGGAACAGCTAACAACCCTCTCCTTCGGGCCACCAAAGATTCTATCTTTCCGATACTTCCCGCACAAGAGACGGACCCAAAGAGAGGAGGGGCATTGCCACATTCTCCAAAGAAGTTTCATTAACAGGACTTTATTATTGTCCTTTGCCTGCCTAATACCAAGACCCCCCCTGTTTTTAGGCTGGCAAGCTTCCTTCCACGGGACCAGGTGAACCTTTCTCCCATCTCCAGACTCACCCCATAGGAAACGCCGATTTATCTTATCCAGGTCACTAAGGACAGGCTCAGGAAGCTTACAGGCCTGCATGATGTGGTTCGGAGCAGCGCAGTTAACTGACTGGATCAAGGTAAGGCGACCTGCAAGGGAAAGAGAATTAGCTTTCCAGCTAGCACACAAACCATTAGTTTTGTCCAAAATATCCTTGAAAGAGGCTTTGGAAACCCTGTCACTGTGAAGAGGAACCCCAAGATACTTCCCCAAAGAGTTCGTCAGAGGTATGCCAGAGAGCTCACTCAGTCTTCTGCACAAGCTATTGTCCATATTTTTGGAACAAAGCATACGGGACTTTTGGATGTTAACCTTCTGGCCAGAAGCCTCGCAAAAACAATCAAGGATATCCATAATTGTTTTAATTTGCTCCTCATTACCCTCAACGAAAAGCATGACGTCATCAGCAAAGAGTAAATGGGTAATAGGGGGGCAATGTCTGTTGATAGAAACAGGGTGGAGAGTACCTTTGCACACCGCCTCTTGGATCAGGTGAGACAGTCTTTCCATGGCAATAACAAAGAGGAAGGGACTCATAGGATCTCCTTGACGAATTCCTCTGGAGGGAGAAAACTCATCCGACATGTCCCCATTGATCATGACCTGGAAAACAGGAGAGGAGATACACTTCTCAATCAAAATCCTCCAGTTCTCCGGGATGCCAGCTTTGGCTAAACTATCCAGAAGAAAGCTCCAGTTCAATCTATCATAGGCTTTCTCCAGATCCAGTTTGAGGGCCACAATCCCTTTCTTACCTTTCTTAATCTTCATAGAATGGACAACCTCCTGGGCAATAACAACGTTATCCATCAATTGTCTACCAGGAACAAAGCTCCCTTGGTTCTGGCTAATTATATCCGGAAGGATCTTCCGGATTCTATTAGCCACAATTTTAGTAATAGCTTTATACAAAACATTACAAAGACTGATGGGTCTCATCTGGAGGAAGGAGGAAGGCTTAACAACCTTAGGAATCAAGACAATGAGGGTTTTATTAATAGACCTGATATCGTTAGAGCCACCAAAAACACCTAACACAAAACTGTATATGCCCTCCTTAACAGTATCCCAGTGTTTATGATAGAAACTAGCGGGGATACCATCAATCCCAGGAGCCTTAGTGGACCCTATGCTAGAGAAGGCCAGATCAATCTCTTTAAGGTCAATAGGATGGAAAGCATCTTTAATAGCCTCCTCCCCCAAACGAGGAAAGGAAATACCAGAGTGGGCACTCTCCAAGTCCACAGCTTCCTCTCTAAACAGGTCCTTGTAGAAATCAAGGGCTGAGCGACGAATGTCTTCCTCCTCAAAAATCCACTCGCCACTAGCGTCCTTGATAGCATCAATCCTATTCCTCTGTCTCCTAATGATCGTAGAGAGATGAAAAAACCTGGTATTCCGATCCCTATCTTGAATCCAGGCCTTCCTAGACTTCTGGAACCAAAGAAGCTCTTCCTGTCTAAGCACAGCTTCCAACTCGTTCTGGAGAGCTCTAAGGTGACCATTTAAGCTATGGTCGAAACGAGCCTCCAAGCAACGCTGAACGCCTTCCATCCTCCTCAAGAGTTTATTCTTCCTCCTGATAATATGGCCAAAGATGTCTTTATTCCAAACAACCACCTTCCTTCTGAATTCCTCAGCAGCGAGGAGAACATTAGAGTGGGGATGCCAATTGGTTTTCACGAAATTCCTAAAGTCGGGATGAGAATCCCAAGCCACAAGATATCTAAAGGGTCTGTTACCTTTCAGCCGGTTACCTTTGACCAAATTAATGAGGATAGGGCAATGGTCAGAATGACGGAATGGGAGATTCAGCACCTTGACCTCAGGAAACCTACAGATAGCCGCAACATTAGCATACACCTTATCCAACCTCACAAACAAGCTATTTCTTTTCCAGGTAAATTTGTGGCCAGCAGCACCCAGGTCTGAAAGCCCACACAGATCCATACTACGCTTGTGGTTAAGGCACCGGTTCACATAATGATTACCCCCTCCTCTCTGATCACTTAAAAGGGCAATATCATTAAAATCCCCGGCCACCAACCAAGCCTCCACCATGTTAGAGCTAATAGAATGAAGGATCTCCCACAACCTTGTACGATTAGAAAGAACAGGATCGGCATAAACAAAGGTAACAAAGAAATGTTTATTACCAGGGTAGCACACCTTACTATGAATGAACTGACAGTCCATACTAACAATATCAATATTAACAAGACCTGGCTTCCAAAAGAGCCAAATCCCCCCAGCCCGGCCAGTAGCCTCCGATCTGACACAATTCCAATTCTTAAACTTTCTAACCACCTCGTCTGCTTTGGCTCCACTGACCTTGGTCTCTAGAAGAACAAAACAGGAGGGGTTAAACTGTTTAATAAGATCATTAACATGAATGCGGGTTGCCTTGCTCGCCGCACCTCTAACATTCCAAACAAAGAAATCCATCAGAAAGGAAGACTACTAACACAAGCCCAAACCCTAGATCAGGTATTTATTCGGGGCTCCTGAGAGCCTAGAGGAAGTCCCAGAAGGTCCCTTTTTAGCCCAAGAGTCTAACCCATTAAGGTTCTTCTTAGGTTTCACTTTAAGTTTCTTCATGTTCATCTTACTCACTCCTATAGCTTTTCCAATAGGAGCATCCACAGGAGGATTCAGAGAAACAGCCTTACTACTCGACCCTTCCCCTGTAGAAAGGTGAGACTGGGAGCTCCCTTTATCCTTAGCATCAGAGACAAAGAGGGGATTAATAGATTTACCCCGACTAGAAACAGGCTCGACCGATTCCAGACCAGGCATGCTCAAATCAATCTGTTCATTGGAAGGGTCCGATTCCCGACCTTCCTCCAGGGACAAGACACCGAACCTAGACCCCGAGCCAGAAGCTGAGACCACACCAGCCTCACTCCTCTTCTTGATATCCGGGGGTCTGACCTTGATCTCAGGGGCAATCTGGAGCGTAGTCATCTTCCGACTAATATCTGGCGGATGAATAGAACTAACATTAGCACTTGGCTTCCTTCTCACTGACCTCTTGGCCAGCATCCATGGCCCAAAACTCCTTTCTTCCCCCTGACTTTTCTCAACTCCACCTATGATAGGTTGCATCAACTCCTCTGCCTCCTTCCTCTTCTTAGGACATCCCTCAAATGTATGGCCAAACATACCACATTCAAAACAGATATTATGTATACCTTCATATTCAATATGAAAAACCTTATTCTGAATACAGAATTGAGAAAGAAGAGGCTTAGCAAGATCAATATCAATACAGACCCTGGCAAACTTGCCTCTTACTGCCCCAATGGTAGTCTTATCGACATGGTGGACCTTACCAACCAGGCTACCAATCTTGTTCAGGAATCTATCACTATAGTATTCAAGAGGAATGCCTGGGAACCTAACCCAAGTAAGGATTCTGTTAACAGAGCAGTCATGGGGGTCAAAATTTGGGACCCAAGGTCTCAGAGCCAAAACATGATTGGAGATAATATACGGTCCACCATTGATCACCGCATTGTAATCCTCAGCCCTTGTGAATCTAATGACATAATAGTCATTATCAAGGTCAGTGATGGTAACCTTCCCTTTCTTAGCCCATTGAGCCTGAATCCTCTGGGCAAAGTAGTTGAAACTGATTCTTTTCCCCAAAACAGTGACAATTAATGCCAATTTCCACTTGGATCTCATGACCCGCTTGTCTTCTGAGGAAAGACGGATCCTAGGACACAAAGGGTTCTCAGGCTGACCATCCTCAGAATCGGAATCGGAGAGAAAATCCCCATCATCGTTCTCAAAAGTATCCTCCTCCATCATGGGTTCCTCCTCCACCACCCCTAACAACTTATCCCTCCAGGAGGGAGCTCCCCCATCCTTTTGATAACCTTGGGCATGCTGGCCCTGAGTAACCCGAGTGCCTGGGGATGAAACACCTTCCATAGTTTGTCCCGGAAGTAAAAGACTTAAGTCCCCCGGCACAAATGCCTGCGCGGCTTGCGTGGCCTGCGCGGCCAGCGCGGCCTGCGCAAGCCGCAAAGAATACCCTGCTTGCGCGGCCGGCACTCCCAGAGCACCAAGCGCAGGACGCGTCCCCCCCATCACAACGTTCTGCTCAACCCCACGGTCCACAGCCGAAAACATCGGACCTTCTCCTTCCCCAACGCCAGACGTGGCAGCCGTAGAACCCTCCCTTCCTTGATCCAGATCGGCCACCCCAACCACCGAAACAGGCACCGAATTAACCAGATCCGCCTCCCCACCATCAGCCCACTCCGATCTACTACGATCCCTGGACCGATCCCTCGGTCTTTCGTTACTCCGCCGTCTACCCCGAGGAGATCCTTCTGATCTCCCATCATCAGAAGGATAACTAATATGGTGTCGAGTTTATAAGATTAAGGGTAACTAATTTATTAGTGCATAAATAATTTATTAGTCTTTCTATTTTTACTTAATACACTGTTTAGTTCTTGTATTTTAATAATATATTTTGTGATTTTAACTTTTATTCTATTTAACCATTTAGTCCCTTAAAGATGGACTAAACTGTTTAATAATTCAAAAATTTGAAGGACTAAGTTGTTGAATAGAACAATGGTTAAAGACTAAATAGTGTAGATTCAAATTACGAGGACTAAACAGTGTAGGTAAAATTATAGGGGCTAATTAATTATTTACCCTTTATTAATTGTTACATTTTAACCTAACATAATGTTTAGTCAACCTATTTTAACAATAAATTGTTTATATTCAATAGTTTAGTTCCTCAAATATTTAAATTATTAAACTGTTTAGTCTTTTATAAAAGGACTAAACTATTGAATAAAACAAAAGTTAAAGACTAGACAATACATTATTACAATATAAGTACTAACCAGCGTGTTAATTAAAAATATCGAGAGTAATGAATTATTTACCTTAAGATTAAACATATAGGGTTGTAAACCGGATAGGGATTATTCGTCTCCGATGGTGATTCATTCAACTGGGACAAAAAATTCCCATTTATCTTTCTGATGGAATGGGAATGGGGAAGCAAAAAATTTTAGAGACATCGTCAGGGATAATAACAAAAACTATTTTTAGGCCTTAAATATTAGCTTAAATTTTTAATTTAATTCGTTTCTTAACATAGTATCAGATCCTCAAAGAAATAGCAGGAGAAATTCAAGAATTTGATATTCACAAGGTGCCTTATCTACAAGTAACGGTTAAAGAAATCTTTAGATTGCATCCACCAACTCCATTCTTGGTTCCCCATAAAGCTGAATACGACTATAATACCAAAAAATGCACAAATATCTGAATGTATGGGTTATAGGAAGAGATGAAAAGATATGGAAAAACCCAAATGAGTTTGAGTCGGAAAGATTTTTGGCCAGCAAAATAGACGTGAAGGGAAGAGATTTTGAGTTGATTCCAGTTGAAGCAAGGAGAAAGATTTGTTCGGGGTTTGCCATTAGCGCAAAGAATGCTACATTTAATGTTGGCTTATGTCTTCTATATTTATAAATTCGGCAAAATATATGAATTATAAAAAAATGTTGGCTTCTGTACGTCCACAACTCATTTAATCTCCAACTCTATTATTAAATTATAAAAAAATGTGAAACTTTTTTAGAATCAACTGATATGTAATTGGTGCAGAATAAGGAACAAAATATCTATGTTTTATAATAATGTTTAGAATCGATCAAACTTGTCAATATTAAGGGTAAAATTGCTCGTTGCTGATAATATTAGGGATAAAATTACACCATTTTAAATATTTAGAATAAAATTGCTCATGATTGTAAACGTTAAGAGTATTTTTTTTTTTTTTAGATATTTAAGTTATCAAATATTCATGCCCACAACTCATTATTTAAGCTATGGACATTAAATTTAAGATATGGACATTAATTGGATATATTACGTCCAATTAACTTAATCCTATTCAAGTTTTTTTTTCTTTAAAAAGGCATCTTTAGACACCTGATATTTCATCCTTCGAGACCATCAATTTCTGTCACATCTTCATAGAGCAAAATATGGTGGCAGACCGTCTTGCAGAAGAAGGCCACATGAGGAGTCTGAGAGTTTCTACCTTCTCTTATCCTCCTAACTTCCTTTCTTCTGTTCTGAGGGATGATATGGTTGGGGTCGGTTTTCCTAGACTGATCCCGGGCTAGGTTTTTGTTTTTGTGGTGTTTTTTTTTTCCTTTCCTTTCCTACCAAAAAAAAGTTTATTATTAACATCTAATTCAATTAAAAAGTCGTTACTCATTTTGTATGTGCTTAAAATTTTATTTTTTACAGTTTGAATTAATGGTTTTACAGTTTCTCTATAACTACATTACACATATCAAATATTGATTTTAAATCGTTAAACGTATAAATTTCGAATCCAAATGAAATGAATAACACTATGGTAACCAAATTTTATGTTTAAACTGATTTTTTTTGTCAACGGATTAATGTAACAAAAAATAAAGATCACTGGCTTAATTTATTTAAATAAAAAATTAAAGATTAAACGAACCAAAAATTGAAAGATTAAGAGCCTCTCACGATACTTTTTGTTTTGTTTTTTTTTTTTCAAAGATCAATCTTAGTTACAAAAAAAAGAAGTTAAATACGTAAAATGTATTGCACGTGTTTTAACAAAAGTAAAACCAAGATCGGATATGCGGTTCTAATACTAATACTAGAGAAGATAAGTTTTATAGTCGAGCAAGTAAGAACTTCATTTTTAATATATTCTTTGAATTATGTAATAACATTCTAAAATACATGCAATATATCTTTCGCATTTAACTTACTTTTTTGCAAACGAGTGATCAATTGATTAAATTTTACATAAGTTCATGGAACCAACTGAACATTTTATGCAAGTTGAAGAAGCTATTATAAAACTTTAAAAATTCAAGAGGTCAATCAAACTTTTTAGAAAAGTTCAGAAATGTATTAAACCAAAAATAAAAATTATCTTTTATCCTTCAATTTATTTTTATTTATAACAAACTAAATAGATCGACCCGTTTGAAATATCCAACAACCAGACCGGAAAAGGAAGGAATTAGATATTTTAATTCGAATCTGCATTATCTCCAATCTCTATAGTATTTTTTTCTGGGTTTAGGTACAAAACTACCCATAACATTTTGAATCAAGAGCAATTTTATCCCTAACGTCTAAAATGGTGTAATTTTACCTCAAACGTTGGTAGCCAATAGCAATTTTACCCCCTGACGTTGATAATTTGGGTCAATTTTACCCCTATTAAAAAAACACAAATATTTTTGTTCCTTATTCTGCACCAATTGCATATCAATTCGTTCTAAAAAATGGATTTCATGTTTTTTTTATAATTTAATAATAGAATTGGAGTTTAATATTTATAAATTTGGTGAATTTTTTGATTTTTTTTATCTAATTAATTTGTACAAAAGACAGTGTATTTTTATTATATTTTTTTTTCACATCTCAGCATATGTTTGTGATTTGTTACTGATAAAATAACGCACGTGTGAAGTGTATATGACAAGATTCATGACCGACAAGACAGTTTGATGAATTATTTCTCAAATTGCCCAAATTATCAATGTTAAGGGATAAAATTGCTTTTGACTACAAACGTTAGGGATAAAATTGCACAATTTTAGATATTAGAGATAAAATTGCTCATGGCCCAAAAGTTAAAGGTATTTTTGCACCTTAGAGCAATCCAACGCTCCCCATAAGGAGCATTGGAGATGCTAATATAAGGAGTGTTGAAGTCCAACCCTCCCTATATCCTTCCCTTCTTTTAGGGAAATTCAGAATTCTTCCCTAAAAGAAGGGAAGCAAAATGATTCCCCATTTTATGGGAAACATTAATTTAATATGTTTTTATTAGTTTTTATTTATTAAAGACATGTTTTAAATGTAAAAGGTATTATAATATTAATAAATATTGTATGTTAAATGAAATTGGGAAAGAAATTTGGGTTGGAGAAAAAATAGGGATAGGAGAAGAAAAAATGGAAAATTAGGAATAGGGAAGGGAATTAAGGAGAATTGGGTTGGAGATACTCTTACCCCTAAAAAAAATTGTTCACTTAATCTGATTGGGTTTGTATGGTTTCCGTGATTCGTGACTTACAAGTATTTGGTGATTTTTTTAAAAAAAAATTAATAAGATGATTAGTAATATTTTCAAAATATTTATGTTATTTTTTTATTAATATGTGATACGAGACTAATATAAATATGTCTACATTATGAAGTCCGAGCCACCATTTGGAATCAGAGCTCATGTGAAATCATCACAGAAAATCAATTCTTTGAATGATCCAATCTCATAATCTTTATCTAGAAGATCACCATTGACCCAACCAGGGTCGACCCTGGATCTAGGCCGGATGTGTGGCGATCTAGGGCCGGGGTTATAGGGGGCAAAAAAAATTTAGGTCTATAAATATGTGGAGTATTTTATTTTTTTTGTATACATATATTAATACTATTTAGGTTTTAAACGGTCTAAATAATTGACATTTTAGACTTCAAAAGAGCCCAATTGATTTTTTGAATATAGGTTCGATTTGATAATATTCAATTACCAATATTATCCGGTTATGAAAATAGGACATATTTCGATTCGGTTAGTAACCAACCCTACATACTTGTAACCAGTTTTTGTAATTCAACCACACTAGTCAATACTTTATTAGGTACCAACATAGCACAATGGCATTCCAGACTCGGATCAAACAGGTTGCACCAAATATCAGATAATCATATTGGATTTTTAAAGGGTTAAGGTGTAAAAATATTCCTAACATTTTGGGTCATGAGTAATTTTATATCTAACGTCTAAAATGATATAATTTTACCCCTAACGTTGCTAGTCAAGAACAATTTTACTTCTAACATTGATAATTTGGATCAATTTCAAATACTATGATTAAACTCAAATATTTTGTTGCTTATTCTGCAACAATTGCATATTAATTAGTTTTAAAAAAGATTTCAAATATTTTTTATAATTTAATAATACAATTGAAGATTAATATTTATAAATTCGGTGAATTTTTTGAATTTTTTTTATCCAATTCATACAAAAGACTATATATATATATATAGGGAAAAGTACAAAAATAAACCATGTGGTTACACCTGTTTTCGAACAACACTCATGTGGTTTAAAAGTTTGCAAAATGGTACATTGAGGTTCATTCCGTTAGCAAACACATACCAAATTGACTAACGATGTTAAAAGTCAAAGAGAAAAGAGTTAGTTTGGTCCTTATATTTATTTATTTTATAAATTAAACCCTCTTATTATCTAATTATCACAAACAAACCTCAAAATAAAAAATAAAAAACAATTATACCATCTTCTCTGTCTCTTTAATTTCTTTTTTTTCTCTTTCCCTCTCTTCTCTCTTAATTTTTCTCTCTCTAAATCAATTGAACACCAAACAAACACCTCATTATCCCCTTTAACATGTTGTTTCCTTGGTTTCTAATTCTAATGCTCACATGTTTCAATCTAACTCGATCTGATCCACAGTTTTATGACTCATCCGATTGTTCATCAGATTCAAACTATCCAGGTTCAAGATACACTTGCAAATCTCACCACAAATCATGCTCTACATTTTTAGTCTACAGAGCAAATCAAAACTTCAACTCTATCTCAACTGTCTCTGGTTTGTTCCAATCCGATTTTCATTAACGGCTTCGCCTAAACAATCTCTCACCTTCGTCAGACATCCTTATATCAGGTAGAGAAGTTCTTCTTCCTGTCATATGTTCTTGTATAGACAAGTTCTTTCAGGCAAATTTTAGCTACATTGTTCCTGAAAACACCACTCTTTCGGACATCGCTTGTGATATTTTCGAAGGATTAGTGAAATTCAGTACTCTGCTAGCATCTCAAGAAAATGGTACTGAAATTCATTTGCCTTTGAAATGTGCCTGTCCTGATACAAATGATTATGTGCTTAATTACTTACCCTCTAGTAGAAGGAGATGGATTCAATCTATTAAGCAAGAAATTTGGTATATCTCCTATGGATATATGGACTGCTAATCATTTTGACCCTTATCCTACTGTTTATCCTAACACAACAATACTGATTCCACTGAAAAATCATCCGATCATCGATTTTAGACATAACCACCTCTCTTTTCTTTAAGAGATAAATAGATAGATCAGATCTTGGGATGGTAACTGAAGCTTTATTAGAGAGGATAATGAGGTGGGGTGTTTAGTGGTGGTTCAATTAATTTTAGAGAGAGAAAAATTAAGAGAGAAGAGAGAGAAAGAAGAAAAAAAGAAATAAAAAAGATGGAGAAAATGGTATAATTGATTTTATTTTTTATTTTGAGGTTTGTTTGTGATAATTAGATAATAAGTAGAGTTTAATTTATAAAATAAATAAATATAAAGACCAAACTAACTCTTTTCCTTTTGACTGTTAACACCGTTAGTCAATTTGGTATGCGTTTGCTAACGGAATGAACCTCAATGTACCATTTTACAAACTTTTAAACCACACGGGTGTTGTTCGAAAACAGATGTAACCACAAAGTTTATTTTTATACTTTTCCCATATATATATATATATATATATATATATATATAGGGGTGAGATCCAGCGTGACAATGGCTTAAGTTGTGACAATGAGCTTATTGTGTAACATAACAAAACTACGTAGTTTTGATGATAATTAAAAAGGGCAAGGTGGCAAATTGGTAAATAAAATGAAAGAGATGATAGAGAAAATTGTTTTATTTCTTTTCTTTAAAATATATTTTCTCGACATCTTTAACATCGTTTTTCGAAAATTTTTATACTATTAGACTCGTCTAAATTAGACGGTCATTTTAAGATCCCTGAAGCTCAAGTAAAAAAATTTCCGGTGAACGGAATCTGGGTGGGCGTTTTCTGGCGAGAAACAAATTGCCCCAAAAATTCTCAACAAATTCCAGAAAATGTAAAACATTATTCTAAGAAACTTTAATTCTTGGGTCGAAACAGGATTTCTTACGTTTTTGTCCCAATAAAGCTTTTTCCTTAATTTTATCCATTTTTACATGCTTAAACAATTTGTTGGGACTATACCGTAAGAAATCTCGCTTCGACCCAAGAATTAAAGTTTCTTAGAATAATGTTTTACATTTTCTGGAATTTTTTGGAAATTTTTTGGACACTTTGTTTCTCGCCAGAAAACGCCTACCCGGATTCCGTTCACCGGAATTTTTTTTACTTGAGCTTCAGGGATCTTAAAATGACCGTCTAATTTAGACGAGTCTAATAGTATAAAATTTTTTAAAAAACAAGGTCAGAAATATCGAAAAAAATGTATTTTAAAGAAAAGAAATAAAACATTTTTCTGTTGGAACAATACAAGTATTATGTTGGAACAAATGGTACACTGATTTGGAACAAATGGTACACTTATTTGGAACAATGTAAGTAGGACAAAAAACATGCCCAGAAAATTATCAAAAAATTCGAAAACATGTAAAACATCATTTTAAAAAACTTTAATTCTTGGCTCAAAGCGAAATTCCTTACAGTTTTGACCCAATAAATTGTTGAAGCATGTAAAATGGATAAAATTAATGAACAAGTTTTATTGGGACTAAACCGTAAGAAATCCCGCTTCGATCCAAGAATTAAAGTTTCTTAGAATAATGTTTTACATTTTTTGGAATGTTTTTAGAATTTTCTGGGCACTTTTTTTCTTGCCAGAAAACGCCTACTCGGATTCCGTTCACCGGAATTTTTTTTACTTGAGTTCCAGGGATCTTAAAATGACTGTCTAATTTAGACGAGTCTAATAGTATAAAAAAATTCGAAAAACGAGGTTAGAAATGTCAGAAAAATGTATTTTAAAGAAATGAAATAAAACAATTTTCTGTTGGAACAATACAAGTATTATGTTGGAACAAATAATACATTAATTTGGAACAACGTAAGTATGACAAAAAAACGCGTCCAGAAAATTATCAAAAAAATTCAAAACATGTAAAACATTATTTTAAAAAACTTTAATTCTTGGCTCAAAGCGAGATTCCTTAGAGTTTTTACCCAACAAATTGTTGAAGCATGTAAAATGGATAAAATTAAGGAAAAAGTTTTATTGGAACTAAACCGTAAGAAATCTCGCTTCGACCCAAGAATTAAAGTTTTTTAGAATAATATTTTACATTTTCTGAAAATTTTTGAAAAGTTTCTGGACACTTGTTTTCCTGCCGGAAAACGCCCATCCGGATTCCGTTCACCGGAATTTTTTTTACTTGAGCTTCATGGATCTTAAAATGACCGTTTAATTAAGACGAGTCCAACCGTATAAAATTTTTTGAAAAACGATGTTGGAAAAGTCGGGAAAATGCATTTTAAATAAAAAATAAAACAATTTTCTCTTTCCTTTTATCTACAAATTTGCCACCTCCTTTTGGTTAATTACAAAATTGGTCATTGTCAAACAATAAAGCTTGTCACACCATAAGAGATGTGTCACACCTGATCTCTCCTATATATATATATATATATATAGGGATGAGATCCAGCGTGACAATGGTTTAAGTTGTGAGAAGAAGCATATTGTGTGACATAACAAAACTACGTAGTTTTGATAATAATTAAAAAGGGAATGTGGCAAATTGGTAAATAAAATGAAAGAGATGATAGAGAAAATTGATTTATTTTTTTTCTTTAAAATGCATTTTCCCAACTTTTCCAACCTCTTTTTTCAAAAAAAAAATTACCGTTGGACTCGTCTTAATTAAACGATCATTTTAAGATCCATGAAGCTCAAGTTCCGGTGAACGGAATCCGGGTGGGCGTTTTCCGGCGAGCAAAAAGGTATTCAGAAAATTCTCAAAAAATTCCAGAAAATATAAAATATTATGCTAATAAACTTTAATTCTTCGGTCGAGTGAGATTTCTTACGATTTAGTCCCAATAAAACTTTTTCCTTAATTTTATCCATTTTACATGCTTCAACAATTTGTTGGGACTATACCGTAAGAAATCTCACTTCGACCCAAAAATTAAAGTTTCTTAGAATAATGTTTTACATTTTCTGAAATTTTTTGAGAATTTTCTGGGCAGTTTATTTCTCGCCAGAAAACGCCCACCCGGATTCCGTTCACCGGAATTTTTTTTACTTGAGCTTCAGGGATCTTAAAATGACCGTCTAATTTAGACGAGTCTGATAGTATCAAATTTTTCAAAAAACAATGTTAGAAATATCGGAAAAATGTATTTTAAAGAAAAGAAATAAAAAAATTTCTATTGGAACAATACAAGTATTATGTTAGAACAAATGATACACTGATTTGGAACAAATGGTACACTGATTTGGAACAATGTAAGTAGGACAAAAAACATGTCCAGAAAATTATCAAAAAATTTGAAAACATGTAAAACATCATTTTAAGAAACTTTAATTCTTGGCTCAAAGCGAAATTCCTTACAGTTTTGACCTAATAAATTGTTGAATCGTGTAAAATGGATAAAATTAAGGAACAAGTTTTATTGGGACTAAACCGTAAGAAATCCCGCTTTGACCCAAGAATTAAAGTTTCTTAGTTTTTTGAATTTTTTGAGAATTTTCTGGGCACTTTTTGTCTCGCCAGAAAACGTCCACCCGGATTCCGTACACCGGAATTTTTTTTACTTGAACTTCAGGGATCTTAAAATGACTGTCTAATTTAGACGAGTCTAATAGTATAAAAATTTTCGAAAAACGAGGTTAGAAATGTCAGAAAAATGTATTTTAAAGAAAAGAAATAAAACAATTTTCTGTTGGAACAATATAAGTATTATGTTGGAACAAATGGTACACTGATTTGGAACAACGTAAGTAGGACAAAAAACGTGTCCAGAAAATTATTAAAAAATTCTAAAACATGTAAAACATTATTTTAAGAAACTTTAATTCTTGGCTCAAGGCGAGATTCCTTACAGTTTTTACCCAACAAATTGTTGAAACATGTAAAATGGATAAAATTAAGGAAAAAGTTATATTGGAACTAAACCGTAAGAAATCTTGCTTCGACCCAAGAATTAAAGTTTCTTAGAATAATATTTTACAATTTTTGAAATTTTTTAAAAATTTTCTGGACACCTTTTTGCTCGTCGGAAAACACTCACCCGGATTCCGTTCACCGGAACTTGAGCTTCATGGATCTTAAAATGACCGTTTAATTAAGACGAGTCCAACGGTATAAATTTTTTTGAAAAACGAGGTTGGAAAAGTTTGGAAAATGCATTTTAAAGAAAAAAAATAAAACAATTTTCTCTTTCCTTTTATTTACAAATTTGCCACCTCCTTTTGGTTAATTACAAAATTGGTAATTGTCACACCATAAGAAATGTGTCACACCTGATCTCTTCTATATATATATATATATATATATATATATATATATATATATATATATATATATATATATATATATATATATATTCCACATATCACCATATGTTTGTCATTTGTTACTAATAAACTCCGGGCTTGGAATTCTTCAACATTTGTTGTTTTTGATCTGGCACAAGATGTTGATTTTTCCGAATGGTGGAATCGCGCCATAATAAACAACAACGCACATGTGGTGGGGCAATGGGCGACTATTATGTGGTATGTGTGGTATGGTCGGAACCAATGGGTGTGGAATCATAGACTGATCGGCCCTGAACAGCTGGCTGCCAACGCAAATGCGTTTTTAAATTCATGGAAATCTGCTCAGCTAGGCGAACAGCAGTTCCGCAATACTTCAGTATCAAATATAGATCGTTGGGTCCCTCCAATTTCTGGGGTCAAACTGAATTTTGATGCGGTAGTTCGAAGAGACGAAGATTTTACGGGTTTAGGGGCTGTTATTCACGACGGTTCAGGTGCTTTTGTGGCTGCCCGTTCTCAACAGTATCAAGGTCAGCTGTCCCCGGCTGTGGCTGAGGCCATTTCATGTAGAGAAGCTCTTAGTTGGTTAAAGGAGAGATGGGTCGAAGAAGTATGTGTCGAGGGAGATGCTCAAGTTGTTATCCAAAAGTTATGTATGGAGGAAGATGAGGATTTCTCGAGCCTGAGACTTATCATTGCGGATTGTCGTGCTATTGCAGAAGCAATCCCGATCTGCTCCTTTCGGTTTGTTCATCGGTCAGCTAATAAAGTGGCGGATGAATTGGCTAGGCTTGGTTTATTTTCTTCTTCTTTGATTGTAACTAATATTATCCCTCATTCGATTGTAAGCCTATTGGCATCGGATCTTCATTGATTTATTAAAATCATTCTTTCATTCAAAAAAAAAATGATGCACATGTAAAGTGTAGATGACAAGATTCATGACCGATAAGATATTTTGATGAATTATTTTTCAAATTGACTCAATTTATCAATGTTAGAGGTAAAATTGCTTTTGGCTTCCAACGTTATGGGTAAAATTGCACCATTTTAAACGTTAGAGGTAAAATTACTCCCGAATCAAAACGTTAGAGGTATTTTTACACCTTAACCCGTTTTTTAAATATAATAATTTAATAAGAACCGAGATCAACCTGGAACCCGATAGTCAAGTAATGGCCTAATGCTCCTCCAGCCCCCTTAACTTGTCCAAATTGGTCATTTGACCCCCTCAACTCATCAAATGTGCTATTTACCCCCTTAACTCCATAAAAGTGGTATTTCTCACCCCCTCAACTTGTTCATTTACCCCCCACTCATAGAATGTCATATTTAACCCATTAACTCTATAAAAGTAGTATTTCTCATCCCTTACAATCCATTATCGATGCCTAAATTGATACCTTTTTTAAATGTTAAACCTATATTGGTGCTATTTTGTAGGTGGAATCTAAATTGATATTTCCCCAAAAACCATAGGCATATTTTGGTACCTTATTCTTACATATAATGTCTTTAACTTGCTTATATTAAGGCTAATTAATACATCATTTGCCCTCTGAACTTGTCTAGAAAGATTGATTGGCCCCCTGAACTTTTAAAGTGTCTCGATTGGCCCCCTAAACTTTCAAAGTGTCTCGATAGGTCCCTGAACTTGCATAAGATGTTCAGTTAGCTCTCTGAACTTGCATAAAATGTAATCAATTGATCACTTGGTTGCAAAAAAAAGTAAGTTAAATATGGAAAATGTATTGCACGCGTCTTAAAAAAAAGTAAAACAATCAAGATCGGGGGGTATGCCGTTGTAATATTAGAAAATACAAGGTTTATAGTTGAACAAGTAATAATTTTTTTTTAATATATTTTTGAATTGTGTAATAACATTCTAAGACACGTGGAATACATATTCCACATTTAACTTAGTTTTTTTTACAATCGAGTGATCAATTGATTACATTTTACACAAGCTCATGGAGCTAACTGAACATTTTATGCAAGTTCATAGGGCTATCGAGACACTTTGAAAGTTTAGGGGCTAATCAAACTTTTGGACAAGTTCATAGAGCAAATGATGTATTAAGCCTTATATTATTGTTCTTGTTATTTGTATCTTTTATTTATTCATTCATTCTCTTTTCAAATTTTTTGGCTGGTTAAATTTTGATTATCTAATTATTATAATACAATATTATTGTAATAAACACATGAGGATCAATATAATTATCAAATTAAAACAAAATAAAAAAATTTGATATCAAAAATATATATTTTCAAACTCATTTGAATAAGTTTTATTAATTTTGCACTATAAATAGATAAGAAATACTATTTTTATGGAGGTAAGAGAGTAAATAAGATTATAAAGGGTGAAAAATATCACTTTTATAGACTTAAGGGAGTAAAAAAGACATTCAATGAGTTGAGAATGAGTAAAATAATTAATTTGGACAAGTTTTTTTTTTTTTTTTTTGACAACCAAATAGCATATATTAAAAATCAAGAAGAAGCATATTACAAATAAAATATATCAGGAGGTACAGAAAACCACTCACCTCGATGTAAAGGTAAAATACTACTTCTAGCTAACAAATGAGCAACAGAGTTTGCAGAATGACAGACAAAACGAATAGAGCAATTAAAAGACTCGTTCAAAGAAAAATTAATTTGAACAAGTTAAAAAGGTAATACAATTCTTATAGTATTAAAAGTAAATAAAACATTCTGAATTGGAGGGATAAAATAACAAATTTAGATAAGTTAAGGAGGTTAAATAAACATTAGCCGTCAAGTAATTAATAATCTAATAAATCGGATTTTATATCCGATCTGGTTATTATAAAATTGATTTTTATGGGACTTCTCCTCCATTCAATCTGAAGCCGACATCTTTATCCATGACCTCTTTTAAAACAATTCCAAAAATGAGCAACAGAGAGTTGAAAAAGTGCCGTTTGTGGACCCCACATCCACGTGGACTTCGTGGAGTCATCGTCTTCCAAATATTCCTTTCTCCACCGTCGACATCGTGGCCTTTATCAATTCAAAATCCGTTCGAAGAAAAAAAAAAACTCAATCAGATCGAAAACAATGCCTACCTTTCTTCATCTAACCCTAGCTATTCTCACGATCGCCTCCGCCGCTTCTCCTCCTACTTCCTACAGTAACCACACCGTCGGAGACAAAGCTGGCTGGTTCTTCGATTCCGCCACAAACACCTCCGCCTTCAACTATTCATCTTGGGCGGCTTCTCAGACCTTCAATCTCGGAGATTTCCTCAGTAAGTTTCATTTTCTTTCTTTTGAAGCTGTTCATTCAGTTCATCCTAATATAAATTAATTAATTTCTATCCTGAAATGTGCAGTTTTCAATACGAATTCAAATCAGTCTGTAATTCATACCTTCAACGACACCACATTCAAGAGCTGCTCAACAGATGATGACTCCGATAATGATGATACGATCCAGTACGGCGGTGGTAGTACGGCGTTTGGTGAACCGTTAACCATCGCTGTACCGTTGGTTATTGAAGGTTCAAATTACTTCTTCTCCGATGCCGATGACGGTTTTCAGTGTGAACATGGTCTAGCATTTGAGATCCAAGTTAATCACGGACTCGGTTTGCCTCCTAGCCTCAACCAACCGCCGCCGCCTCCGTATAAATCGCCTCCAGGTCCTCAGTCGCCGCCGATTACTATTCCTGTTGGATCGGAATCGGAATCGGAGACGCCGTCTAATAGTGGATGTGGATTCAATGACGATGATTATGTGCGAGTGCGACGCTTTGCGGTTGCCGCCGTTTGCTTTGCCGTGGCTAGCATTGCTGTTTATTAACGTCGCAGTGGTGATCTTTCTTTTTGTTCCAAAGTGTTGCCGTTTTGGAATTTGGAATTTTGGATAGGCAAATGAGAAGTTGTACTTGTACTTGTACACGGATCCTTGGATATAATCTTTTTCATTAAACTGTTACGTTAATAACTTTCTAAACAAATTTATCGATAAAATGAGTAATTATATACATTTTTTTATCGGATTTTTATCGATAAAATATATATTTGAATCTTCAATGGTTATAAAATTGAATCTTTAATGGGCGCAAACAATATAAAATATAAGATTTGGAGACTTCAATTTTTATAGAATCCTATTTTTATATAAAAAAGTTCTTATAAAAAACTTAATTCTTATAACCCAAACAAACTTGTTCTTATAAAAAAAAAATGCTGAGAAGAAAACGTCCTACACGCCTCACCCTTTTCATCAGCAACATCTCTTCACTACAATCAGTGGCGGAGTTAGGGATGGCAACGGGTAGGGTACCCGCGGGTAGTGCCAATCCCAAACTCTTACCCGTTTATTTTTTTAATTACCCGTACCCGTCCCATTACCCTAACGGATATATTTTTGCATCCCATACCCTTTTCATTTAATTCGCGGGTACCCACGGGTACTCTTACCCATTAAAAATCAATAAATAAAATAAAAAATATTACAAATTTAATAAAGTATAAATTTAATAAATCATTTATCTAAAAATTGAACAAATTGAACCTTAATCAATAAGAATAAATAGCTTAGTGGTATCACTCAATGGTTGAAAAACAAAAGATTGGAGTTTAAAATCTCAAATATTACATCTAAAAAACAATAATTTTTTTAATATATAAAAAGATTATGACGGGTAATGGGTACCGGGTACCCTGGGGGTATTCCCATACCCGTCCCATTACCCTAACGGGTAATTATTTTGATCTCATACCCTTCCCATACCCTTTTATCCAGGGTACGGGTAGTCCCATTAGGGTAGGGTAGTGTCGGGTACCCGCGGGTACACTACTCATTGCCATCCCTAGGCGGAGTCACAAATTTAAATTTGGGGACTAATTTTAGTCATGCAGTTAAAGGTAAATTTTTTAAAGTTCAGCCCATCAGGGCTGGGCAAAAAATTTTTAACCTCCAACGCGTTAAAATTGTAAAAATATTATAATTTTTTAGAAACTAGCATTCAACTAATAGAAAATTAAATATGTTTGCTTTTTTTTAAATGGGCTGGCTGCGCCCCTGGCTACTACTGCTGGTTCTACCCTGAATCTCAACATTATTTCCTTCCATGTCATCGTCATCAGCATCATCTAAGAACAGCTATGATGTTTGTTTCTCCGCCGTTAGAGGTAGATTTCAAAGAAAAATAGGAAATTAGAAAATAAATAATTAAAGATAATTGGAGAGTGTTTATTTCTCTTTTATCTTCCATAACAATAGCATTATATGTATGAGCTTGGGGGTGGGATGAATGATTATGACTGGGCTGTTTAGCGTACTCAATGCAATAAATAATGGGTTTTGTTTTGATTGTTAAGAACGCAACTGGTTTTGTTTTGATTGTTTCATTAATTGTTTTATTATTTTAATTTAGTTGTATGTAAACAAAGTGAAGAATTTTTTTTAGAGAGAGATAAGTTAGAGAGAGAAATAAATTTGAAAAGATAGAGGTTAGAGAGAGAAAGAAATGTAGGGGAGAAGATGAAGAGATGGAGGGGCGAATTTTACTAAGGGATAATTACTAATCTGATCCAATCAAGGACCCCAATTTACATATCTAACACACCTTACTCAAAGTTACCAAATTAGACACTTTCACCCATTTTGGACAAAACTAACCTTAGTTCTATTTGATGAATCGATCTTCTTCTTCTTCTTCTTCTTCTTCTTCTTCTTCCTCCTCCTCCTCCTCCGCTTCATCCGCTTCTTGTTCTTCTTCTTCTTCGTTTCAACTTCTTCATCTTCTTCAATTTCTTATACCAATCGTTAGCGATTTTTGAGATTTTTGACATATTATGTTCAATTTCCCGTACAAATGGTATATTTTTTGCTTATACGATTGCTTTTCTCGTTGGTTTTGCCTCTTTCTTCATCTTTAATGGTATCGTTTCAATTTCCTCTATTTTACATAATTTTATTTTCATTTTCGTCCATTGTTGTCGTATTTGTGACGAAATTATCGTATTTCGTCGCAAATGCGACAAGAACTGTCGCATTTCGTTGTTAATGCGACAACTCTTGTCGCATTTGTTAATGCGACAACTCTTGTCGCATTTGCGACGAAATGCGACAGTTCTTGTCGCATTTGCGACGAAATGGGACAGTTCTTGTCACATTTGTGACGAAATGCGACAATTTCGTCACAAATGCGACAGCAATGGAGGAAAATGGAAAAAATTATGGAAAATAGAGGAAATTGAAACGATACCATTACAGATGATGAAAGAGGGAAAACCAACGAGAAAAGCAAGCGTATAAGCAAAAAATATACCATTTGTACGGGAAATTGAACATAATATGTCAAAAATCTCAAAAATCGCTAACGATTGGTATCAGAAATTGAAGAAGATGAACTGAAGAAGAAGTTGAAACAGAGAAGAAGAACAAGAACAAGAAGAAGAAGAAGAAGAAGAAGAAGAAGCGGATGAAGCGGAGGAGAAGGAGGAGGAGGAAGAAGAAGAAGAAGAAGAAGAAGAAGAAGAAGAAGAAGAAGATCGATTCATCAAATAGAACTAAGGTTAGTTTTGTCCAAAATGGGTGAAAATGTCTAATTTGGTAACTTTGAGGCAAGGTGGGTTAGATATGTAAATTGGGGTCCTTGATTGGGTCAAATTAGTAATTATCCCTTTTATTAATGGTGTACAACCTTTACCACATTTCACATTTTGGTGTACAATCTTCAATTTGTCTCACTAATATGTATGAACTTATAGGTGA
This sequence comes from Euphorbia lathyris, assembly GCF_963576675.1. Classification (NCBI taxonomy): domain Eukaryota; kingdom Viridiplantae; phylum Streptophyta; class Magnoliopsida; order Malpighiales; family Euphorbiaceae; genus Euphorbia; species Euphorbia lathyris. Next base: position 6,439,307 of record NC_088911.1, read on the forward strand.
TCTCCCACTTTAGTGTACAGCAGGTAAAAATGACCGGTCAACGCGAAGTCAACACACCACATCAGCTTTGATTGGTCAAAAAGTAAAAAATTGATTCATTACATACGTTTTTACTAAAATGCCCTTATTTATTTGAGTCTTCTTCCTAAAACCACCATTAAAGTACCTTATATTTCTCTCTCTTGCTTTTCTCTCTCTTAAACATCACCAATGTCTCTTCATCTGGCTTCATACATTAGATCAAATTGATTTTTTAGTGTTCACAATTAATTAATAGCGTTTGCTGAACTTAAGCTTAATTTCTAATCTTTATTTATTGTCCATATCATGTTATTGCAGAGAAGAAACCAATTGATGATCTTTCATCTAGCTGGCCCAACGAACCAGCTGATGATTTCTTTTCCGGCAGGCCGAATAAACAAGTTGACGAGCCCTCCTTTTTCAGGACCACTAAATCAATTGATGATCTCTCATCTAACAGGTCCAGCGATTTGCTATCACTAATTGTTGGTGGTGAGAATGGCGAACCGTTGATTGTTGGTGGTGAGAAAAATGGATCATTAATTGATGTCAGCGAAAAAAGTGGCTCCCAGGTTTTTGATGGTAGAGCAACAGAGAACATTCTTCCAAGCTTTCCTTTGCAATTGTCTGGAATGGCAGATGGTTTTTGATAATTATACATCACAACACCTTCTTTCCCTGTCACGGAAGGGAGTTGAGCCGTTCTTCGATTTGGGAATTGTATCTTCAGACAAACTGCAAAATATTGAAGTAGAGAATCTTGGCACTAAGGTATGAAGCCAGATGAAGAGACATTAGTGATGTTTAAGAGAGAGAAAAGCAAGAGAGAGAAAGATAAGGTACTTTAATGGTGGTTTTAGGAAGAAGACTCAAATAAATAAGGGTATTTTAGTAAAAATGTATGTGATGGATCAATTTTTTACTTTTTGACCGGTCAAAGCTGATGTGGCGCGTTGACTTCGTGTTGACCGGCCATTTTTACTTGTCGTACACTAAAGTGAGAGGTCACCTATAAATTCGTACATATTAGTGAGACAAATTGAAGGTTGTACACCAAAATGTGAAATGTGGTAAAGGTTGTACACCATTGATGAAACTTACCCAGAGATGGAGGGATAAGGGTAAAAGAGAGAAAGGTAAAAATATTTTTTTTTATAACTTTGGGTCCCACTTTTATTAATTATTTGAATGGAAATGATGAGGTGGCGTGTTGACCATGCGTTGACCGGTCATTTTTACATGTTGTATACCAAAGTAGGAGGTCACATATAAGGTCGTACATATTAGTGAGACAAAATGAATGTTGTACACCAAAGTGTAAAACGGGACAAAAGTTGTACACCATTGATGAAATTTACTCCTACCAAATGATACCACATGAGAAAAATTACAAGATTTTAGATAACATGGAGGCCAAATATATCTTTATTCCTATGGAAAATAAAAGGGATAAGCTATAAAATTTGACCCAATTAACATTGACAACTAAATCTTAGTGTAATAAATGGTGTAATTAATGTATACTGTTTGGTAAATTGAGCCAATTTAAGATATTATTAACGAAACTCTCTCTTCGGTATTATCTTTAATGTACATGTGTGTCTTATTATCATACATAAGTAATAAATTAAAAGATACATACTCTTTAAAAATAATTTGAAAACAATATCTCGTGCTCTATATGTATGGACATTTTTTAAGGGTTAATACACATATTTGTCCATATATTTATCCGTTTTTACACATATGTCCCTATATCAAATAAACACACAAATATATCCTTATATTTTTCAAATAACTCCAAAAATACTCCAATCTAACAGAATAAGCATATGGCAGTAACAGTTCAACACGTCAGCCTCACCTTTAGCGTCAACATCTTCATCATCATCACCAAATGATACCGTTTTTCCAAACCGTACCTCCTCATCCACCTCCACCGCCTTCGTCTCCTTTCAACTCTTTATATCTCATCCTTCACCTCTGTTCAACCCTTTCTATTTCATCACCTTCATTCAACTCTTTCTATTTCTTCATTCACCTCCTCATCCACCTCCACCGAAAATCCCTCCATTATAAAACATAAAATCTCTTTCTTTCCCTCCCTCCATTAACATAGATTATAGAGCTTTGATATTTAGATCAACTCGATTAATTGGATTGTCTCTCAACTGCTCTTTTTTCTTTCTTCGATTACGATTTTGTATTCCTTTGGTTGAATATTATAAATAACCACATTTTTCCAATTCTCTGATTTAGGTATACTTCAGCGGCTTCAGCCGTTTTTGTAACCCCCTCACTAGGATCACATGATATCTCACACAATATCAGTTATAAACATGCTTTCAATTCTCAATCATATAAACTTCAATCTCATATAAACTTTACATATTATACATAAGAGAAAGCATTTACAATTTACAATACAGGTTTAAGTCATTATCCTACATAGAGGATTTACAAAACAAAAGTACATCACAAGACTCCAAAATGCCTAGATAAGAATGGACTGACACTGTCGGTGCGACCTTAAGCAAGAAGAACTCCACCTAACCTGTAAAATCTGTTGGCAAGGGGTGAGCTGCCTATTCAATAAACATATTACGCATATATGTATATACAAAAGTAATGTAAAGAGCACAAATCAAAATATATCATCAGTACCAAGTTAGAATTTTCAATAGAAAGATATTCACTTGTTTCACTTAGTATAGTAATACTTATTTTAGAAAGGTCTTGCTATACTTAGACAATATATATAAAATGGTCCTTGGGCCTAATCTTTATTCCGGCTCACTAAATTCGGAATACAATCATCTGTGCTACGGAGGAGTTACACTCAACTCACGTACTCATATATCTCAACACATGTGCTTCCGGCTCACAATATTCGGATAGAACTCTCAACTTGGACCATTTCACATATCCATCTAAGCAAGCTCATATTCATATCTTATCCAACCATTATTCAGTTCCAGTATGTGCACGAGGCTCAACATGCCATATTTACTCATAACACTGCAACATACTTAATCATATCACTTTCTTATCAATCATAACGTATCACAAACACTCAAACATTATTCACATCATTCACATCAAATTCAACCACATCTCACACTCAACAAGTCACAAGGAATAATACATTCATACACATATATAAGCAATATGCTTACCGTCGCACTTGGTTCGATCTATTCAACACGATCGGGTGTGCGTTCAATTGCACCTTGCCCTCCTAATGTCACATAACATTGATACAATTAGCCTTAACATAAACTTAATGAAAATATAAACTAATGAATGTTATATGATTTACAAGACACTAACTCCACAAAGTTCATGCAATCTAATCCTTTTGTCTTAGATCATCACATGACCTACTTGCACACATTCTGCCATAACTTTCTCTATATGAATCCAAATTCCCTGTTTCTTGAACCTACTGAAACTAAACATATATGGGTATAACATATCCAAAATTCACTTCTACACAATATATGGCATGCAAAATAATTCTGTCCTATTTCCAGCCAAGAAACAGACTACCCAGATTTGCATCTACCATAATTCACTCAACCTAGCTCACACTAAACACAATGGATTGCCAAATCCTTTTACAGACATATACTTCAAGTAGTTAGGAACACTTTTGTATAAAGAAACTTTCTCAAATTCGTAATCTAAGGTCCTCAAAATGCTACATCAACATGGCTGCCTCACATGACATTCAATTTCGAGGAAGTCGTGTTGCATCTAGGTTTTCTTCATCTATATATGGAATTAAAGTCCCATATTTTACAGAGGGTTTCATACGATATATAGGAACATAGTTTATTCTTTATGTATCTTCAAATTCGAACAAATATCAATATGAAAAACATGCTCCAAGATGACTGAAAGCAGTACCCTATATTTCTGTTTAGGGCACTTGATACATATCTTTCATTTGGACAGTCTATAATCACTTTAAACAACACCAAAGCTCAACAAACTCAATCACAACTCATCCATAACAAATCCTATGATCATACCTAGGTATTTCAGAATCTCAAACTCATAGAAAACAAGCTAAAACAGCATACTAACCTTCAAGTTGTGTCTATCACCTAGTATGCTTCCTAACTTAACTTGTTTGGTTTGAAAATGGAAGAAAATGGAAGAGTTTTCTTTGGAGAGGTTTAGGGTATGAACAAGGAAGGTTTTGCTGAAGCTTTGGTCGAAATTTGGGAAGCAAAGGATAAGAATTGAGACATATACATCTTTTTAAATCAAAGAGGTGTATTTTGTCTTAATATGGGGGTGACACCTCGTGCTTGCTCATAAACCTCAAATTCAGCCCTCCTAAAGTGTAAGTTAATCAATTTAGGACATATGAATTTATTCGTTCATTCATTTAAGTCCTAACTCAATTAACCAATAGTTACATCTTAACGACACATTAATCGCCTACTAATCGCACGGTAATCGCATTATGCATACGAAACTTCTACTGACAATGAGATGAATCTAAAATGTATGTATTCAATTATGAAAACATATATGAATGTGGGAAGACTCATATGTTAGGGTTTTAGGGATGTTACAGTTTTTGATCTGTAGAAGGAGGAGAATTTCATCACTCTCAGCTAGACCTGTCCACGGGCCCGGGTACCCGTCCGGCCCGCCCAGGCCCGTGTCCCTTGGGCCGGGCTTGGACAATGAAATTTACTTTTAGACCCAGCCCGGCCCAGGCCCGCCAAAGCCCGCCTATTTTTTGGGCGGGCTTGGGACATATAAAAATATCACGGGCCAGCCCAGCCCGGCCCGCCTTATTAAGATTAATTAAAAAATTTATATATTTATAATTAAATATTTATTTTAAGTATAAATTTGATTTTTTATAATTGGAAATTACGTATATTTTTTTAGGTGGGCTTATATGGGTTGGGCTTGGGATTTGATTTTTAGGCCCGAGCCCGGCCCGGCCCGAGCCCGGCCCGGCCCGAGCCCGCCTAAATTAATACTGGGCTGGGCTGGGCTTGGGACGAGCACTTTTACACAAAAGCCCGCCAGGCCCGGCCCGAACCCGGCCCATGGACAGGTCTACTCTCAGCTGATATATTGTTACAAAGAGATAGATACTCACATAAAGAAATTGGAGCTGCTATTCTCATCATTAGATCTGGTAAGTTCATCATTTTCTTACCTTCTTCACCTAGTTTCTGATTCGCACTCTCTGTCGAGTTGGCTCATTTTCGTCCTTTCTTGAACATTCCTTTCTATCGAGTAGACTCCGTCTTTGCATTTCCAGATTAGGTTGATGATTTTTCATCGCATTTGATGCACGGATTGGTTGGATGATGATAAGTCCTTAATTTCCATGTAATTTATATGTTTAATTTTACATTAATGATATGTCAATAGCTAATTGGCCACCTAATGATAAGATTAAACGTAGTTTATGCATCATAGATTAACTGTTAGATTAAGGTATAATTGCTTGTTTTTGAAAAATTTCAGGATACTTTTGTGGATTTATTTGATGTAAGGACATATCTATTTATCCGTGATAATACAAGAGCAAATATGTGTATTAAGCCATTTTTTAGATAGAAATTATTTTATCGATTATTAATATATACCATCTATAAATCTATTTTAAATCACAAGGAAAAATCTTTTATTTATGACCCAACTGATAGAAACTCGTGCATAATATAAATATTTTTATTTTTAATTGATTCAAATTGGACCATTTATGACATTAGGGGAAAATTACTATCGTTGTCAACATTAGAGATTTTTTTTATATTAAAATTAAAATTAAACATTTTTTTATTTCTTTATCATTAGTACACATATTTCACTAAGATTTCACTCACTCTTTCCAACAACAATAGTCTCAAAGATAAGGAATAACTAAGAGAGGTTGATCCTTGGCTAGTGCCAAGCCAAACCTTTCAGTCATATCTAGTTCATTTGGCTGAATATTACCTGCTAACTTCCAATCAAATGAGTGGATGAGAGAAGCCAACATTAGATGCAACATTCTATTCGCCAATGGCAAACCGGGACAAATCCTTCTTCCCGCTCCAAATGGAATTAGCTCGAAATCACTTCCCTTCACGTCTATTTCACTCTCTAAAAACCTTTCTGGCTCAAAACTATCAGGCTTCTCCCATATGCTTCCATCTCTTCCCAAAGCCCATACGTTGATAAGTATCTGCGCATTTTTTGGTATCTTGAACCCACTAATCTCTACGTCATATTCAGCTTTGCGGGGCACCAAGAATGGAGCTGCCGGATGCAATCTAAATATTTCTTTAACTGTTGCTTTAAGATAAGGCAACGTGTGAATATCATACTCTTGAATTTCTCCATCAACATCTTTGAGCTCATTCTTGAGTTTTGAAAGCTTCTCAGGGTTCCGAAGTAATTCTGTCATTCCCCATTCGAATGTTTTAGTAGTTGTGCCGGTTCCAGCTATAAAGAGATCCTACAAATCAATTCACATCAGACAAGTAATTATGTGTTTAATCTTGTGGACTAGAGACCATAAAATTAAGTATACTTACCAAAAGCAAATGCTTTATTTGAACAAGGCTCAATTCAGAATTATTTTCCTCTTGACTAATATTGAGAAGGAAATCAAGTACATCCTGACTGTGCTCAATTGTTGTGGATGAAGATTTTCGTTGTAACCTCTCCATGATAATTTTGTCGAATATCGCAAACAATCTATCAAAATTGTGCTTCGTTCGTCGGCGAATTCCTTGCAGATCTATCATCCGAAGAAGCGGAAAATAGTCTGCAAGGTTTGGCTTTGCTGCATCTTCTGGTATAGATGTTATTACATCATAAAACTCTAGCGAGGTATTAGAACTATAGCTAGCTAAATCAATAGAGAAGCAGGTGGTTGACATTAGATTTAGGGCAGTAGTGAAGGCAACTTCACCTATATCAATAGCTTCACCAATCTTGCACTTCTCTCGCACAAACACTAATAACTCCTGCACTTTTTTTTGACGAAGATTCTGGCTTGCTTCCAACTTCTGTGTGGTGAACAATTCTGTGACCATAATTTTTTTAAGGCTCCTCCATTGATCTGAAACCGGAAGCCACGCTACAGAGAACTTGTGGTAGTCATGTGCACGATTAGAATCTGGGATGGTTCGACTAGATAAGGCTAGGTCATGCTTTTGTAATGCTGCTTTGGCAAATTCAGGGGAGGATATGACTATGGTGGTTATACTTCCTAACTTGAGGGTCATTAGAGGTCCAAACTTTTTAGAGAGATTAGCAAGTGATCGGTGAGGATTTATGCCCATTTCTAATATGTTTCCGATGATCGGAAAAGGTTTTGGACCTGGCGGAAGAGAAAGGGAGTTTTGGCAAAAGGTTTTGGATTTGAAAACATGGATTAATATTGCACATGTCAAGAATAGCACCAGAAGTAAACTTAGATAATCCATTCAATTTCTCTCTAGCTTCCCTTAGTTTCCTAGCTACTCTCTTCTCTCTACTTAAATAATTTACGAGGAACAAATTCTTAAAACAAATCATATTTCTTTCAATTTGAAAATAATATTGGGGTACACATGTTGGAAAATAAAGAAATGAATTATGAGATAATTAATTATCCTTTTTAATCATTCACCTCTTTAATTATTATCTCTATAGTTAAGATGCTTATGTCAATAATTTATGTGAAATTTTAGAATACTCCCAATGCATGTATGACATGAGCATATCTTACAAGATTTTATGGATTGAGCATTCACGGAAAAAAGTAGAAAAAGAAGAAGTTCGTATCTTTTTCGTGCAGCAAACAAGTTATTCTAACATTTGAAAAGAGTCTAAGTAAACAACTACGCATAAGGGTCAAACATGTTGGTGTGTCCTAGTTCATGCCCTAGTTCATAGGTATTGGTTCTATCATGTGAATGATTAAGGCCACAGACTTGTCTATTCGATAACTGTATGGTAGTAATTAATACTAGTCATAACACTTTTTAAGTCAATTGTGAATATATGTACATGTTGCATACATGTGACTGAATCAATCCGCCTGAGAAAACTACATAGTGGTTGTGTCATAAGTTTTCTTAAATAAGTCTCTAAGTGTCTTCGGACCAGATTTTATTATAATATCAATATGGAATTCGATTCACTATGATATACCGTTAACAGGTCTATAACAGGATTCCACATACGAGTATGATTAGGTGAACAGGTGAACACATTGGCATTGATAGTGAAGTGATGGAATTACCACTCATGTAACAGTGAGATGATATCACAGACCACTTGATAAGTGAGATTGCTAAGGATGTGGCCACACCCTGATAAGTAGTTTACTTATCTGATTCATCAATCTACTTAAGATTAAAAAATATCATAAACAACATATAAGATGACAGTCATCATGCCTCTAGTTTATAATATAGATAGCAAATGGTAAAAGACGTTAAGGCAGTAATGATTTGCTAAAACTCACTTACTGTCTGTGGATCGTGAGCCCACTGCTAACTAAGGACATTCCCATAGGATCATGTACATAGAACTTCTGAATTGGAACTTATAGAATAATACACTAGAGAGATGAAATTAATTAATTAATTGACAGTATAATGTCATGATAATTAATTAATTATTAATTGATTGATTAATTATTACTTTGTATCAAGATAATCCAATTAATAAATTTAGGAGTTAAGTATTTAATTAATTTGATTCAAAAAAATATTTAATCAATTAATTGGTTTGCAGAATGTAATAAATTAATGGAATTACATTCGGTGAATAATTAATTAAATTATGCAAAATGTTTTACTTGCTCACTTAATTAGCCAACCGAACCCCTCCTCCTTGTCCGAACAGCCATAATCAGAAGACCGTGCATGGCCTATAAAACAATATCTATCATAAGATGATGTAAAGTAAAAAAGATACTTAGTATAGTCACATGATGTCCAAATAGAAAAATGTAACCAATGTAACCAATGGCATCATTAATCTTGCACAAACAAATCGAGCAATTGTTCCTCTGGGGTCTCTCTCTGCCCATTGCATGTAAATGATATCCTGATTTTGACGAATACATCCCATTGGTCGTGTAATGCCATATCATTCTGTCAGCTCTATGAGATAATGGGAGGACCATTCTGCTAATTGCATTAGCAATATTTGCAGCAAAGATCGAATTGAGCTTACCGCGATCCCATAATCTTGTGCCTGGGATAAACAACTCATTTACCGTCACCTCCTGATTGCTGACATTCTCAATTGGGCCAACACACATTCTATCTTTATCCCAAATCCAAGTATCAAGGTGAGCAAGCACTTGCTCTGCTTTCCCAATATTCCATCTCAGGACTGATTTCATCAATGCAATAGAACTCTATACACTCCTCCAAACAAAACTAGGATTATTGTCTAATTTGGAAGAAAGGAAAGCCCCTCTAGGGTAATATTTTGCTTTGAACATTCGACTAACTATTGTATGAGGCTCATCAATCAATTTCCATGTCTGCTTACCAAGTAGTACCAAATTGAAATCTCATAGGTCCCGAAACCCCAATCCGCCTCTACGCTTCTACTCGCAAAGTCTACTCCATTCGAACCAGTGAATACATTTACTCCCATTCTCCTTCGTACCCCACCAGAAGGAGTTCATCATCCTTTGCAGCTCATCACAAGTAGACCTAGGTAACAAAAAGGTACTCATACAAAAAGTGGGAAGGGTCTGAGCTACAGATTTAAGGAGTACTTCCTTCCCAGCTGATGAAAGGAAGCGAACAATCCAGTTATTTAGCCTTTTAGACAACTTCTCCTTTCAGAAGCCAAAAATTGACCTCTTAGATCTCTCTATTAGAGAAGGTAGTCCTAGATATCTACCCGTATCCAGAGGGTTTCGCACATGAAGAATACCACTAAGTGCTAGTCTTAAATCACTTCTGACATTTGAGCTGAAAAATATCCATGATTTGCTTAGATTCACGGTCTGGCCCAACACTGCTTCATATTCTACAAGCAATTCCCTTATACTAGTGCATTCTGCTTCCGTAGCCTGAAAAAACATGAAACTGTCATCTGCAAAGAAGAGGTGTGTCATACTAGGCGCTCCCGAGCAAATACGACATCCCTTAATCAATTCCATTCGCTCAGCTCTTGCAATTAATTGGGACAAGACCTCTGCACACAATAGAAGAAGGTATGGTGATAGCGGGTCACCTTGTCGAAGACCTCTCCCAGAAGTAAGAGGGCCAACAACATTTGAGTTAATCCCGAAGGAGTATGAAACAATGCTTACACGTAGCATAGTCCAGTCAATCCATTTAGCATAAAAGCCCATTTTCCCCATGACTTCCTTCAAGAATCCCCAATCCACCCTATCATAGGCTTTGCTTATATCAATTTTTAAGGCCACTTCACCCTTGGCTCCCCTATTCTTCCTCTTCATGTAGTGAATAAGCTCAAAAGCTATCTGCAAACTATCAATTAGGGACCTTCCAGGCACAAAGGTCGATTGACTTTCAAAGATCACTTCCGGCAAAATTACCTTCAGCCTATTTGCCAAGACCTTAGCAATAATCTTATACAGCACATTGCATAAAGAGATAGGCCTCAGATCGGTCATCTGACGAGGGTTGTTGTTGAAACACCTTTCCACATGATTTTGATTTGACAAAATTATTTAAGTTAATCTCATGATTAAGACAATTAAATTTAAGTGCTTTGATTTAATTGTACTAATGTGTTTGTTCAATGTTGAGTATATTAAATGAGAACAGAAATAAAAAGTAAGACAGAACGAAGTCAGCATGAGCCACAGAAGCTGAGTAGAACACAACTCAGCATCATAAAAGAAATGTCTTCTTCAGAACAAACGCTTGAAGACGAAACTGATCGAAGACGCCGAGTAGAATGTTACTCAGTCTCCGATAAAGATAAAGGTCGAAGGCAACGTCAATTAAGTCAAGCTGAGTGTTCGTCAGGACAGCATCAATGATCTGTTGACTAAAAGACAAAGTCCGACAAAGGTCTGCACCAATTCAGAAGCCTCGGAATTACGCCAAGAGACCTTTTCGAGACGCATGGATCAACTGGCGTTGTGCAATAAGACAAACCGGGCGCTAGAAGACGAAACCTGGCACAAGAAGACGAAACTGGCAAGCCTGGTGCCTGCTAAATTCAGACGACAGGATTGGTCTGCAATTACTGAACGCTGACCTATCAATGACGAAAGAAGACCGTTTGAATTCAATGGATATGTCCGAATTCAAATCATTGGAGCTTCAAAAATTGCTATAAAAGGACAAGTTCATCACTTGGATCCTTTGCTGAAATACAAGAAAGCACAGACAGAAAAGAAAATCTTCACAAGAGTGAAAATCCAAAAGAGAAACTGTCTAAATAGAAAAAGCAAGTTCTTACACCCAAATCCAATCTCTGTGTAAAAGTCTAGAGTGAATTTGTATTCATCTAAAGTGTTCTTCGTTTAGAGAGAACAAATCTTGTATCAATTGTAAAGGTTGAGAGAGTGAAGTTGAGTACTCGATTTTAGTACTCAGTGGTAGAGAAAATCTGAGTGTTCGGCTATAGCGCTCAGTGAGATTGAGTAGACGAATAGAGAACAGTATTCTTGCATACTCAATTGCTTCGTAAATGGTTTGTGCTTTACCTTTAAAGAGCTCAGTAGTGGATTGAAAAAGCCCGAAAGGATTCTAGGGACTGGACGTAAGCGGTGAGGCCGAACCAAGATAAGACTGCTGAGTAATCTCTAACCCTTCTCTTGATATATATGTATGTGTTGCTTGCTTAAATTACTCAGTATATAATTTGTATAAGCCGACGTTGAGTAATCAGAGTGCTGAGTTGGAAGCTGACCTTAAGTGTTATTTCCCAACTCACATGTGAAACAGTTCTAGTCAGCCTCTGACTAAAGCTGTCTTACCTCACGCTCAGCCTTGCTGACCAAAACTGAGTGAAGTTATTTAAAGAATTAAATTAAGTCAGCATAATTAAACGAAAACGTTACATTAGTTCCTACCCCCCCTTTTGGAACTAATCCTATTACATTACACGGGACCAACAAGTGGTATCAGAGCTCAGTAGCTCACTACTCAAAGATAAAACTATCTTGAGCCGATCCATGTAAATGGCTGAGAACAGCACTCGTTTCCTTCCAGGAAATCAAACAACACAGATACTCCCTGAGGGATTATCTATTAGTCGGCCTCCCTTGTTCTTTGGGTCAAATTATACATTTTGGAAGAACATGATGAAAAAATTTTATTTAGGCAACAAACATAAGTGCATGGCTTGCAATAGTCCAAGGCCCGTTTGTTCCTTACAAAATTGTAAACAACGAGAAAGTTGTTAAAAGTGAGACTGAGTGGTCAGAAGATGACCCATGCTCAGCTTCCGCTGACCAATCTGGAGCCGCTGAGTCATTACCACAAGAGTTGACCAAAGGTAAAAACGAACCTGAGATTACCTTTACTGACCAATCTAAAACTGCAGAGATTGTTGAAACACATGTTCCTGAAAGCTCAACACTGCCCAAAGAGATCAAAATTCCAAGAGGACACTCGGAGAAGTCCATTCTTGATGCTGCTGAGAACACCCTGATGACCAGAAATCAACTCAGGAGATATCTCAGCAATGTTGCGTTCGTCTCAGTTCATGAACCAAAGAACTTCACCGAAGCTGAGCACGACGAATTCTGGATCAATGCGATGCAAGAAGAGCTTGATCAATTCAAGAGAAATGAGGTAAGGGATTTAGTGCCAAAAACTAGAAATCAAAAGACCATAGGAACAAAATGGGTTTTTCGAAATAAGCTAGATGAACAAGGTAATGTAGTCAGGAACAAAGCCAGACTCGTAGCTCAGGGCTACAGTCAGCAAGAAGGCATTGACTATGGTGAGACATTTGCACCTGTAGCTAGGTTAGAGGCTATAAGAATATTGTGTGCATATGCTAGCTTCATGAACTTTAAACTATTCCAAATGAATGTCAATAATGCATTTCTTAATGGAGTTATAAACGAAGAGGTCTATGTTAATCAGCCTCTAGGGTTTGAAGATCCAAAATTTCCAAACCACATTTATAAACTCAAAAAGGCATTATACGGCCTGAAACAAGCACCACGTGCTTGGTACAAAAGGTTGACTAGTTTCCTGCTGACCAAGAACTATGTCAGAGGTAAAGCTGACACAACTTTATTTATTAAGAAAAAGGGTAAAGATACCCTGCTGGCACAAATATATGTAGATGATATAATCTTTGGTGCTACTAATGAATCTATGTGCAAGAAATTTAGTAAACAGATGCAAACTGAGTTCGAGATGTCAATGATGGGCGAACTCAACTTCTTCCTTGGACTTTAAATTAAGCAAGGGAAGAATGTCATCTTCATTAGTCAGTCTAAGTATGCCAAAGAAATATTGAAGAAATTCAATATGGAAGAATGTAAGCCCATATCTACCCCAATGGGTACTGACACTGTGCTTTGCGCTGACGAGAAAGGTAAGTCACTAGACAGCAAGTTATATCGAGTTATGATTGGCTCTCTGCTTTATCTAACTGCTAGTAGGCCAGACATTCAGTACTCGGTATGTTACTGTGCGAGATATCAAGCTGACCCTAGGGAATCTCACTATATAGCTGTAAAAAGAATTTTTAGATATTTGCAGAGCTCAGTTAATGCAGGTCTATGGTATCCAAATACAAATGACTTCACACTCATTGGATACACTGACGCTGACTATGGACGAGACAAGCTGGAGCGTAAAAGCACCTCAGGAGGATGTCACTTCCTTGGAAGCTGTCTAGTGTCTTGGTTCAGTAAGAAGCAATCGTCAGTGGCCCTGTCAACAACTGAAGCTGAGTACATTGCTGCTGGAAGCTATGTGGCACAAGTCCTATGGATTAAGCAACAGCTGGAGGATTATGGAGTACAAACAGAAACAATCGAAGTCAAATGCGACAACAAGAGTGCCATTGACATATCCAAAAATCCAATCCACAGCAGGATGAAGCATGTCAGCATTAGGCATCACTTCATCAGAGACCATGTACTCAATGGTGAGATCAAGTTGACCTATGTTCCAACAGATGAACAGCTTACAGATATCTTTACGAAGCCTTTGGCTCGTGAGCAATTTAACATACTAAGAGAAGCTATCGGTATGTCCAATCCTCTACAATAGATTTCTGCGCGTAAATGAATGTTGAGTGATTATAACATGCTGAGTGATTAAGATGCTGAGCTAATATGAATGATATAAAATCACCCTATGCTGAGTAGACATACATACTGAGTGATTACTATGAGCTGAGTTACTAAGCATGCTAAAATCCCTTCTACGTAAAACTGAGCATTCAGAACTTCAAACGTTTAACATTCCAGATACTGAGTGAATCCACTTGCACAATTAATGCTAGCACGCGCATTTAAGTAGCCACCTAGGATGACGTAAGCTCAATAATTAGAGAACCATGCGCCGAATATGTCATTAATGCCAGAGATAACGGTCGATTGATCAACTCGAGGTGAAACCGTCATTCCGACCTATCAGATTAACTCGAAACGACTATAAGTAGTGGACGATTTCCCACTAACTTCTTTTTACACTTGAAATCTTTGGCATTCGATTTCTTTCTCTCTAAAAATCCCAAAACTTCTGTACTTCTCTAAATCTCAAGAAAATCATGTCTAGCGATTCCCAGAACCATTCCGGCCAAGAATACGACGACAATCGCTCCGATCTGAACCCTCCGTCTCCTGCCGAGCAGGACTATGAAGAGACTTCCACTGAGTCTCAAGAACAAGGTCAGCATGACCAATCTGTCACCAAGGTCAGCATGAACCCTAAAGCTGACCGGGCAACTCCGTCGAAAAAGAAGAAGGAGAAAACCAAGGAAAAGGTGTTCCTCCCAGTCTACAAAAGCGTAAAGAATTGCAAAGTCTTTCGTTCTCGTTGGTTCTCCAAAGGATTCGTAGAAGCTGAGAAACCCTTCTGTGAGTGGATCTCCAAAAATGGTTGGACCGAACTCTTCAAACTCCCTGGTACCACTTACCCGCAGTTGGTAAGAGAATTCTACACGAACCTCAGGGTTGCTGAAGATGATGTTGATCACTTAGTGACCCAGGTCAAAAACAAGGACATCACCATCACTCCGGCCCATCTCGCTAAACTATTAAAGCTGACGGCAAAAGGATCAGAACTCAGGTGCACGAACGACTACACCCGCATTGATTACCCTGTTGAGTTCTGTAAACCAAAGAACCATAAAGGCGAAATCGCCAGTACTTGCATGGGTCAGCCTTAGAAAATGGCCTATTACATTCTGACCAACTTCTTGTTCCCAAAGATCAACGCCTCCTCCTCAGCTTCCAATTTTGAGCAGTGCTTCATCTGGCACATGCTGAACTACAAGCCACTCAACATGCCCGTTTTTCTCATCGGCGCCTTCCAACGCAGTACCGGGACACTGAAGATGGGTTCTCTCATCAAAAAGATATTGCAGGATCACAAGGTCAGCATGGTAGAGGAGATTGAGATTTCGGGTACGGAAATCACCGCAGCAGTACTGTTCGGCTTAGCCTACAACCAACCGATAAAACCTAAGAAAGGAAAGGGGACTACGGTTGAAGAAGAACCCGCTGAGAAAGACATAGAAGGGGATAATATGGTTGAAGCAGCACAGGATGCGCTGACCAAGAAAGGGAAGAAAGTTGTGGTTGAAAGGGAACCTGCTGAGCGCACTAGGCAGGATAAAACGAGGAAAGCTGACCAATCCTCCTCAAAAGACATTAACACAGCTCCGAGGAAGCTTCGGATAATCTCTAGTGCAAAGAAAGCTGCTGCTGAGCAAGCTCAAGGGGAACCTAAGTCAGCGGAGAAACAGAAAAGGCAAGTTGAGCCTGAGGAAGAAAGTGAGGAGACACCTGATCAGCCCCTGAAGAGGAAGAAAACCTCTGGGTTGAAGCCGATTGAAGCTGACCCACTTGACTTCGTGATTACAAAGGAATCACACTTCGTGCGGAGTCAAGAAATTGATCTGGAGAAAACTCCATGTGATCAGGAGGAAGAACTGGGTGATACTGAGGGACAGCCTTATGCTGACAAGATGGGTCATGCTGAGCAAAGTAAACCAGTTGATGCTGAGCAAGCTGAGCACCCCGTTGCGTCACCAGTGAAGGTCAAGGTTGTGGAAGGCCTTGATGCTGACTTTGGACTCAATTCTTCTTCCGAGTCCCACGACTCCATTGCTGCTGACCCCTCTCCACCAGCCAAAACTCCTAAGGACAGTGCAGAAAAGCGTTTCAAACGCAAAGCCCAAAAACCCAACCTCATCGATTTGTTGGATGACTCCCCGCTAAGAGATCCAATCACTGACTTAATCGGGCTTCAGTTCCAGTTCTTCACCACCATTGTTGAACCCTCTCCTGACCAAGTGAAGGAAAAACAAGCCTCTGTTTCTCAAGCTGAGGAACAAGCCGACCTGAAAGCTCCTAAGGGTCCAATTTTTGCCGACACTTCTGCTTAACCTTCTAGTGAGCAAGTGCTCGAAGTCCATGCTGCTCAACCCAACGAGTTAGCAAAGGAAACTCTTGCTCAAGACAGTTCTGAGTTGCCACAACCTCCCAATTCTACTCAACTTTAGACTGACACTGAGCAGGTTAATAACTCTGTTGATCCACCTCTTCCCACTCCTACTAAGCAGAATGAAAATCAGTCAGCACCAGCTGCTGACCTGAATAAAAGTGCAGCTGCTGACCAAGCTGGCACCTCCGTATCTGGACAGCACCAAAGACCTCCTCCATCCGGTGCTAACAAAATTCCGGCCCCTGAGCAAAACATAGATGATTCCTATGCTTATCTGAATGCTTCTGAGTCTGGAAGAAAAATCATCGACTCAGCTCAAGCTCTATTTCAGGACATTCATCAAACTCACGCCGATACTGCTGGGCCTGTTCCTGCTGAGCCAACCCAAATATCCTCTGTCACTCAACTCCAGACCGAAATCAAGGGTCTCAAAGATTTGATGAGTGTCATGACATCTTTTGTATCTCAACAGCCCAAGCAAGAGTCAATAGTGAAGCTGGCTGAACTCCAGCTGATGATGGTGAACCATATGAACTCCATCCAAGGTCAACTCCATACCTTATCAGCTGTGAACTCAACCTATACAACCTCTGCTGAGGTCAATCAACACTTCTCCCAGCTGACCTCTGAGTTGACTGGAGCTCGTGACCTTATCTCCTCTTCTCAGTGCTCCATCGAACAGATTGGTGAAGCCATTCGCCTACTCAACTTGAACAAAGAGGAAATGGAAACTGACCAGGTCAAGACCAATGAGATTATGCAATGCACGCAATCCACACTTGCGCAAGTCCGGCACACAAATGCTCAGCGTCAGACATACGATAATGCGCTACTCAGGATGTATCATCAATCCTATGCTCGGATAACAGAATCGATCACTTGGATCGGAAAATCTCAAGAGTATTTACTCAGCATGCTCAGTGCCAACATTAAAATCCCCGCTTCAAGTATGGCTGATGGCATGCAGGTCTTCCAAGGTCTAAGAAAAAGTACGAGTCAACTCCAACTGTAGTCCTCGAAACTGACTCGTGTTGTTCAATAGGGGATCTTCTATACTCCTTCTCCTCCATCTCATGATGCTAGCAAAACGGGGGAGAAAGAACGAACAAAGCAAGCTGCTGGAACTCAGCAGAAAACGGGGAAATATCTAAGCCAGATGCCAGAACTCAGCAAAAGCCTGGTTCAACTTCTGCTGACCCGAGCACCCACACTCAACAACAACGAACTGCCCAAACCAAACCCAAGAAATAGTGCTAGCAATAGTCTATATAGTCTTTGCTTGTAACTTATATTGTATGGCATGTTCTTATTAAGCTGAGTAATATAATTTATAAGCATCTTTTATCCAAATTGCCTTTATATATGCGATGCTTACTTGTTGTGCTTATATTCTGATCTGTCATATTTAACTGTTCATTGAACAATAAATTAAAACTTGTGAACATAAGAAATATACAAGTAAAACATACTCAGCACACAACTCTGATACCTATATGCAACACTGAGTAACAAATATATGTTCCAAGAAATTGACCAACTTCTGAAAACTGACCTAGGCTCATCTGAATTAGATCTTGGAAGGTCTAGAATTGAACTAAGTCAGTAAAGGCACGTCTGAATTTCTCTCGATTAGATCTTAGAAGGTTTAGAGTTGGATTAAGACAGTAGATGCAACCCTTACGGGGGAGTAACTTCAGAAGAATAAAAGGTAAATCAATCATGGGAAACCTCAATGCTGAGTTCCATAATTAAATACTTTTGCCAACATCAAAATGGGGGAATTTGTTGAAACACCTTTCCACATGATTTTGATTTGACAAAATTATTTAAGTTAATCCCATGATTAAGACAATCAAATTTAAGTGCTTTGATTTAATTGTACTAATGTGTTTGTTCAATGTGAGTATATTAAATGAGAACAGAAATAAAAAGTAAGACAGAACGAAGTCAGCATGAGCCACAGAAGCTGAGTAGAACACAACTCAGCATCATAAAAGAAATGTCTTCTTCAGAACAAACGCTTGAAGACGAAGCTAATCGAAGACGCTGAGTAGAATGTTACTCAGTCTCCGATAAAGATAAAGGTCGAAGGCAACGTCAATTAGTCAAACTTAGTGCTCGTCAGGACAGCATCAATGATCCGTTGACTAAAAGACAAAGTCCGACAAAGGTCTGCACCAATTCAGAAGCCTCGGAATTACGCTATGAGACCTTTTCGAGACGCATAGATCAACTGGCGTTGTGCAAGAAGACAAACCTGGTGCTAGAAGACGAAACGTGGTGCAAGAAGACGAAACTGGAAAGCCTGGCGCCTGCTAAATTCAGACGACAGGATTGGCCTGCAATTACTGAACGCTGACCTATCAATGATGAAAGAAGACCGTTTGAATTCAACGGATATGTCCGAATTCAAATCATTGGAGCTTCAAAAATTGCTATAAAATGACAAGTTCATCACTTGGATCCTTTGCTGAAATACAAGAAAGCACAGACAGAAAAGAAAATCTTCACAAGAGTGAAAATCCAAAAGAGAAACTGTCTAAATAGAAAAAGCAAGTTCTTACACCCAAATCCAATCTCTGTGTAAAAGTCTAGAGTGAATTTGTATTCATCTAAAGTATATTCCGTTTAGAGAGAACAAATCTTGTATCAATTGTAAAGGTTGAGAGAGTGAAGCTGAGTACTCGTTTTAGTACTCAGTGGTAGAGAAAATCTGAGTGTTCGGTTATAGCGCTCAGTGGGATTGAGTAGACGAATAGAGGACGGTACTCTTACATACTCAATTGCTTCGTTGTGCTCTACCTTTAAAGAGCTCAGTAGTGGATTGAAAAAGCCCAGAAGGATTCTGGTGACTGGACGTAGGCGGTGAGGCCGAACTAGGATAAGACTGCTGAGTAATCTCTAACCCTTCTCTTGATAATATGTATGTGTTGCTTACTTAAATTACTCAGTATATAATTTGTATAAGTCGACGCTGAGTAATCAGAGTGTTGAGTTGGAAGCTGATCTTAAGTGTTATTTCTCAACTCACATGTGAAACAGTTCTAGTCAGCCTCTGACTAAAGCTGTCTTACCTCACGCTCAGCCTTGCTGACCAAAACTGAGTGAAGTTATTTAAAGAATTAAATTAAGTCAGCATAATTAAGCGAAATCGTTACATTAGTTCCTAACCCCCCCCCCCCTCCCCTTTGGAACTAATCATATTAAATTACACGGGACCAACAGTTGTCACCCTTAGGTATTAAGGTGACAATAGTATCATTCAAATTTGTAGGAAATTCATTTTTACTAAGCCAGTCAGAACAAACAACAAAGACATCCCTTCCAATTAAAGACCAATAGTGTTGAAAGAAACCTGGGTTTAGGCCATCAGGCCCAAGAGATTTATCAGGATGCATTTGGTTGATGGTTGAAGTGAATTCCTTAAAGGTGAAGGCTTTCTTCAATTCATCATTCATAGCAGGCTTGACTTTTTCTGAAAGAACATCAGCAACTTCATATGTAGACCTCTCACTGCTTCTGAACAACTGCTCAAAGTACTTTATAACAATGTCACACATCCCAGCCTGATCAGAAACTTCAATTTCCCCCCCCCCCCCCCCCCCCTTCATCAATCAAACTCGGAATCATATTGATCTACCTTCTCGCTTTAACACAATCATGAAAGAATTTTGAATTAAGCTCCCCATCTTTAAGCTAGAACTCTTTCGCCCGCTGGTACCAATAGCTCTCCTCCTGTTCAAGTAACACATTTAGACTATGCTTGGCCTTAAAAAAACTCCTCGACTGACACTGGATCCGTGCAGTCCCACAATTGTTCCATCAGAAGTTTGCTTTTTGCGATTTTCCGAGTAAATCGCGTTTTGAAGTGCCGCCCCCAGTTTTCCATTGCCTCACAGCATTTGGAGAGTCTTGTAGAAATATCAGCTCGCCTAGTCTGCCTCTAAACACCTGAAACCAAACCATCAAATTCTTCTTCCCAGAGCCGAGCCCTGTCAAACCGAAATCTTCGCTTCCTTTTACCTGTTCGACGTCCATACACATGTAGTAGAATCTGGGAATGATCAGAGTAAGCTATAAATATGTCATAAAACTAAAACCTCAATCACTCGCTCTGAACGGCTAATATAAACCGATCGGATTTATGGATAACATAATTTTCATTTCAAAATATATAAAACGGTCGGGTTTATGGATAGCAAAATTTTCATGCCAAAAATTTGATGTTGTTGTCCATGTGGCATCAATTTCTGGTGAATATTTTATTGATGATTTCAAGATAAAGGTAAACAAAAAAAATTAAGCAGTAATTTCTTGACTCATTAAGAAATTAAAAAATTTAAGAAGTAATATCTTCACTCATTAAGTAATATCCCATCAGCCAGTAGAGATCTCACGGAATTTGGTAGTGTGATTCATGAAGTGAGAAATTTACGGTATAATCACCCTAGGTTTTCAGTGGTTTTGGTTTCAATGTTAGCGAATGAAACAATTCATGCTCTAGCAAGACATGTTCGTTCTTATGCTAATTCTTTTATTCATTATTTTATCTCTATATTCATTCGAAGCATTCTGATTCGTGATGCTTCTAGTAGCAATTAATAAAGTCGTAGTTCTTCAAAAAAAAAAATCAAACAATTCATACGCAATTAATCATCTAACTTTACATCAATAAACCAAAATTCATAGATGGCCTCAACATCATAGCTCTTAATAATTCATTCCCATAATAAAAAAAAAAAAAATAAAAAAAAAAACTAAACATCCTGTTAATATTTTATGGGTAAAGTCTAAAAAAAACAACTATGTGCTTTCACATATTGTCAAACTACTAACTAAAAAAATGTCCAAACTGTGATTGAGCTTTTTCGCTTTGTCAAGAAAATGATTGAAGTTTTTTGTTTTACTAAAATCAAGACTCTTAAAATTAAAATGAGCGTTGACGACCTCAAAATTGGAAAATTCGAAAACTTAATGACTATGATGCACGGAAACGGAAACGAAAATGAAAATGGGGAAACGGAATTTCTAAAAAGCATAGGAAACGGAAATGCGGAGGAAACGTGTAAATATTAAAAATATAAGGACATATTTATAAATATTAAAAATAAAATACACATAAAAATAATAATAAATTATAAATAATAAAATAATTATTGATAAAACAATAAAAAAGTTTGACATTCATATCTTTAAAATTATATTCTTTATGTTAAAAGGAAAAAAAAGTCCAAAACCTTACATTCATAAAAAAAAATAATAATAATAAATAAATAGAGCCTAACAATACATTCCAGAAGAATCCCCCACCACACATTCAGAGAAGAAATAAAAAAAAAAGAGCCTTGCTCTTCTGTTGCAATAAACAGAGAAAACCATACTCGAACGGGGCATTTGTTATTCTATTGGGATAGGGATAAGGATAAAGGTTAGGATAGACACAAGGATAAATGGTTGGGATAAGGATAAAAATATAATTCGATAATTATTATTCAATGTTTGGTAGGTGGGGTAGGGATAGGGATAAAATAATACATTTTACTATTTTAACCTTATTTAAACTACATAACATTAATTTGAGGGATAAAATGGACTTTTCCATCCTATTAAAATCGCAGGAGCTTATCCCACCTCCTTATACCACCCCCTCCTGGGTATAGGATTTGAGGGATAAGAGACTTATCCCTCATCTGTCTCACTCTTCCATCTCACAAACAAACACGGGATAACTTATCTCGTGTTTTTTATCCCTATCCCACCTCCTATATCCCTTCTAACAAACACCCCGGAAGAAGAAGACAACAGAGAAAACAACCCAGACCAGACTCGAAGAAGAAGAAGAAGAAATATGGGTTTCTATTAAGTATCGCAATAGGTAAAATCTGTTCGAATTTAGATGCTGAAATCTGGAAACGCTTTCCAATTTTTCTCTAATTAGAAAAACGTGCCTGGAAACGTTTCGTTTCCGTTTCCGGGCGTTTCCATTTCCCACATCTTATGGAAACGTTGAAACGTTGGTCCAAGAACGTTTCCATGTTTCATAGCTTAATGATATTCTAAACACCTCTAATTCTTTAACTTTTTAATTTTGAGGTTATCTAGGTGTTTTTTGGTGAGAGAAAATGAATGTTTAGAGAGAAAAATCTACAAAAATTATGATTTTGAAAAATAAAAAATTTGGGTCCATAATAAATGTGATACTAAACAACTTTAATTCTTGAAAATTTCCATTTTGAAGTTGTTAACGATCATTTTTATAATGTCCAACTAAAATATCCTTGTTTTTAGCAAAACCAAAAAGCTCAGGTACCAGTTTGAATACGTAAAAGCACATAGGCTTTTTTTTAGACTTTAACCATATTTTAATGAATATTCCCATTTGACTTTTTCTAATTCATTGAGATTTTCAGCCAGATATCTCCTTCACATTTTAATGGATGTACATATGATATAAACTCTGAAAGTATACAAATTCCATGAGTTATAGTCAAGAAAACATGAACTTGGAGCAGGAGAAAAACCCTTTACTGTCATGTGTCCAGCTTATATCCGAAAACTTGTCACAAAAATATATAGTATAAGAAGGAGCTTAAAAGGCTTAATACATAATTAAGCATCTTTTCGAGGTTTGTGAACTTATACTTGGACCCAGGGGCGGAACCAATGGGGGGGTTGGGGTGGGTTCAAGCCCCGGCAGGCCGCCAGAGTATTGAGAGAAAAAAAAAAAATTAGTAATAGTGTCTGGTAATATTCTGGAGAGAATTATATTGACTCTATGTAGTATTATTTCAATGTTTAAAGGTAGATGAGATGGTTAAGGATGCTTATTTCTATTTGAGAGGTCCTATGTTCAATTCTCTAGATCCTGGTTCCGCCACTGCTTGGACCAATAAGACACCTAAACTTATCAATTTTAGATCTCTGGCATCTTATGTGTTTATTTGGCAAACTTGTAGATGCCGAGTCAAACTTCCACTAAACATATTTCAAAAACATGCAAGTTTAAATGTGTGATAGGTCCAAATACAAGTTCACTGTGTCAAACGATGTGTAATTATGTACTAAGCCAGCTTAAAACCATCAAAACTATCAAGTATCTCTATGATAATAAAAATGCAGCAAACTCTTACCCAAGATAGAGTTTCAGCCTCAACTCTCTTATCCTCAACACGCATGACTTTTAGCGTCACCCATCACTCCCGCTTGAGCTAGGCCCGTAAGTCAAGCACTTGGCATCCTGGCTAATAGAAATCATGTTAAGTGAAACAGTTCCATCCTCACTAAGCGCATTAGGATCAAGTAAGACCTTTGATTCATTCTAAACTATCATGTATGATGTATCAATTCCAACAAATTGAACACTAGTTTAAAAGAAACACAAATATAATTAAGCTCTTCTATATCAAATTGAAATCCTAGATTCTATTCAGCAAACTGCTAACCTGCACGTAAGGAAAATAATTAAGCTCTTCAACACACTATCCATCAATTTCACCTAGTTCTGCACGATTATCAAATAGC
This sequence comes from Euphorbia lathyris, assembly GCF_963576675.1. Classification (NCBI taxonomy): domain Eukaryota; kingdom Viridiplantae; phylum Streptophyta; class Magnoliopsida; order Malpighiales; family Euphorbiaceae; genus Euphorbia; species Euphorbia lathyris. Next base: position 6,463,450 of record NC_088911.1, read on the forward strand.
ACAGTAACTGGCGGCAGCAATTGCAACACAAGATCTGAGAATAATCAGAAATAACATAATTGAAAAAAGAGCACAGACACACACTAATTGAATAAATAAATCAATACGAATCCATGCCCTCCATTGTTAGACCTATCTTCGGTAGTGATGGGGCAGAGATAGAGAGAGAGTACTGTTTGAGACTTGTTCCAAGAGATGCTCCATAGACGTTCACCATGAACCGCTGATAGATGGATTACTAGCTGCCTCTTCTTATTGGAACTGAAATTGGATTAGCTCAAAAACCATATTAGATCTGTGGATAATCAGATCAAAGAGCAAACAGGTGAAAGGGGAAAATGTCAGGGGTAAAAATGGGATTAAGGCATAAGGATATTTATTTTACACGCGTGTAAGCGATATAACTATATAAGTTCATTTAACAATTGTTAAATTTTCAAACTATTTAATGTATTTTATAGCGACGCTTTTTATAAATGCATATATAGAACTATTGGTATAGGGCTATTATTGGTATAGGGCTATTGGTATACGCTTTTTGTAAATGCATATATAAAACTGTTGGTGTAGGGTTTTTTGGCGCAATGGTAAACGTTGTTGTCGTGTGACCGAGAGGTCACGGGTTTGAGTCTAAGGAGCGGCCTCTTGCCAAAAAAATTGGCAGGGGAAGACTTGCTCCCAGTACACCCTTATGGTGGGACCCCTCCCCAGACCCTCGCTTAGCGGGGACAAGTAGTGCACCGGGCCGCTCTTTTTAGTGTGGTAATGATTCAGAAAGTCAAGGGTCTATTTGATAAGTTCAATGCAAGTCTAGTACCTTCCTACCATCCGTTTGTTCGAGCTTTGGAAGCTCCTATTACATTGTGAGGACAGTCTAGTGATAAATTAAATAAATCATTAGAGATAAGTTAAAATTAATCAAAGTACCTCAAAAAAAATAAAGTACATCCTACCTTTCCTTTAACTTGTGTGGATGAAGATTTTAATTGCAATGTCTATAAGATGACTAATTCCTAGCTTCTCTCTTATCTATGGTTGAATAAATTGAAAAGGAACAACCCTATGACCAATGGAACAGCCTCTATAAGCTACCCGTTATCTTTAATCCTACATTCATAAAACTTTTTTTTTTTTGTCTTTCATTTCGTTTCATTAATTTCCCCACATGCATAATTAACAATATTTATTAAGATTCTATCTATAAGTTTTGTGTTGCATCTCCAAACTCTTTTTAAATAATTATGGGTTAATACATCAAAATTCTCTTGACACAAAAAAAAAAAAATTATACATAGTTGTTAAAGACACAAGGCGCACTAAGGTGCTAAGGAGTCCTCGAGCCTAGGCTCAAGGTGCGCGCCTGAGGAACACGAGGCGCAGAAAATTTAGAGAAAAAAAAAAGGGTGGCCCGGTCGCACTACGCGTCCCCGCTGAGCGAGGGTCCGGGGAGAGGGGTCCCACCACAAGGGTGTACTGGGGGCAAGCCTTCCCCAGCCAATTTATTTGGCAAGAGGCCGCTCCTAAGACTCGAACCCGTGACCTCTTGGTCATACGACAACAACGTTTACCGTTGCGCCAAGGCTCGCCCTCGTGACCTCACAAAAAAACTCTTTTACTAGTTAAAACATAAACTAAAAAAACACACTTATGACCACACAAACAAAACAAAACCACATAAAAACATAATACTAAATCATAAATGTCAAAAACACCAATTTAAGTTCATACTTCATAGAGACATTAACATGTACTCAACGTCTTAACCTAAGTACCTAACTAATGCTACTAAACTGATAACTATTCATTGTCACTTTATATTCTTCTGTGTCCATCGCAGATTCTGTTTGAGTGGAGTGGAAGAGACTCTTCTTTACGTGACTGCTTTTAATCTCTCTCTAGTCTTTTTATATTTAGTTGTGTTTTGATATTCTTATTTAAATAAAGGGTTAAAGATTAATCTTATTTCAATTAGATTAGTGGTTGAGATTAGTCAAACATTTAATTAACACAAAACAGTAAAAAGGAAAAAGAAAAAACCCTAGTGAAAACACAGAGACGCGCCTTGATTTAGACTCCAATGCCCAGGCGAGGTGCACAAGGCGAAAGCCTTTTAAACAGGGCCTTTCTGCAATCAAGAGTGGACAACTATGAAATTATATTTAACTAAATTAATAAAAAATTATAGTTATTTTTACTAATTTAATGTTTGATTTTATATAAATTTAATTTTTAATTAAAATTAAACAAAAAGTAAGATTGCCACAGAAAAAGATTTTTCAGCTCCCAAATTCTGCATGTGGGGAAATTCATGAATTGAAATGAAAAGCAACAGAAGTTTAAAAATAAATAGCTAGCAACAAGGTTGTTCCTTAACAATTAAGATGGATTATCTAAGTTTAATCCTGCTATCACTTCTCATGGCATTGGCAATATTCATCCATATTTTCAAACCCAAAACCCTTCCCCGGAACTCCCTTTCTCTTCCCCCGGGTCCGAGGCCTTTTCCGATCATCGGAAACATATTAGAAATGGGCATTAATCCTCACCAATCACTGGCTAATCTCTCTAAAACATTTGGACCTCTAATGACCCTCAAGTTAGGAAGCAGAACAACCATAGTCATATCATCCCCCGAATTTACAAAAGAAGCATTACAGAAACATGACCAAGTCTTATCTAGCCGAACTATCCCAGATGCTGCTCGTCCACATGACAAGTTCTCAATCCTATGGATGCCAACATTAGATCGATGGAGGCGCCTCCGAAAAGTTATGGCTACAGAATTATTCACCTCACGGAAGTTGGAAGCAAGCCAGAATCTTCGTCAAAAGAAAGTGCGGGAGTTGTTAGTGTTTGTGGGAGAGAATTGTAAGATTGGTGAAGCTATTGATATTGGTCAAGCTACTTTCACTACTGTCATGAACCAATTATCAAACACCTTCTTCTCTATTGATATAGCTAGCTATAATTCTAATGTATCTCTACGTTTTCATGATGCAATTGTAGATATAGTGAAAGAATTAGGAAAGCCAAATTTTGCAGACTATTTTCCATTACTTCAGATGATAGATCCGCAAGGGATTCGTCGACGAACGAAACTCTATTCCGACAGATTGTTTGAGATATTCGACGGAATTATCACACAACGATTGGAGCTAAAATCTTCATCCATAATAGTTAAGGACAAGGAGGATCTACTTGATTTCCTTCTCAATAATAATTCTGAATTGAGCCTTGTTGACATAAAGCATTTGTTCTTGGTGAGTACTTAATTTTAATTTATCTCTAATATCCAATCAACAAGATTAAACATATAGGGTTGCAACCCGGACACAGATTATCCGTCTCCGATGGTTATTCGCTCGACCGGGACGGAGAATTCCCATTTTCATTTTTCTCATTGAGTGGAGTTGAGGAAACAAAAATCCCTAGAGGCACGGGGATGGAAAGGAGATGGGACCTGTCTCCTCACTCCGTGGGGTTCCCTATGTAGTTTATAGGGTAACGATCACCTGGATACATCCTAAGGTGTAGATTTAATGAGCCTAGATCTAACGGTGAATGACCAAGTTCATTTGGTCATTCAGGTCTAGGTGAAAGCTACTGGTAGTTTATATGTATCTTCATATGTTTATTAAACACAATTAATTGTTTGTGTTTTGTCATGGATTAATTTGTAGGATCTTTTCCTTGGTGGCACCGACACAACTTCAAAAACATTGGAATGGGGAATGGCAGAGTTACTTCGGAACCCCGAGAAGCTTTTGAAACTCAAGAAGGAGCTTGAAGAAGTTGAAGGAGAAATTCAAGAGTCCGATATTAACAAGTTGCCTTATCTACAAGCAACAGTTAAGGAAATCTTTAGATTGCATCCGCCAGTCCCATTCTTGGCGCCCCGTAAAGCTGAATCCGACGTAGAGATTGGTGGTTTCAAGATACCAGAAAATGCGCAGATACTTATCAACCTATGGGCTATGGGAAGGGACGGAAAGATATGGGAAAACCCAGATAAGTTCGAGCCAGAAAGGTTCATGGCAAGTAAAATAGACGTGAAGGGAAGAGATTTTGAGCTAATTCCATTTGGAGCTGGGAGAAGGATTTGCCCAGGTTTGATATTAGTGCATAGAATGTTGCATCTAATATTGGCTTCTCTCGTCCACTCATTTAATTGGAAGTTAGCACATAGCATTCAACCAGAAAAACTAGACATGACTGAAAGTTTTGGCTTGGTAATGTCCAAGGCTCAACCTCTGCTAGCTATTCCTTATCTTTGAAAATTGATGAAGCTTCCCCACAGGCATGGAGAATTTCAAACAATAAAATTAATGCTTAATCCCAATAGGGGCTAATAGTTTGCAAGATATATATAAGTATACTCATTAGATGCCTTAATCTTGAGTTATTTCTTTAAAAACTCTTCGTTCTGGAAACAAGTTAAAAAAATGGACTGCATGTTGTATAGAGCAGACATTACAAGGATATATAAGTAAACTCATTAGATTCCTTAATCTTGAGTTATTTCTTTAAGCAATGGCATAGGTAAGAATATTTCTCTGCAAATAGTTCATGTTTATATGGGTTATTGGAGTTCTGGACTTCTTGTTAGAGTTTTGGACTTCTTGTTAGATTTATTATTCAAAGCGTATGAAGTGTAGAACAGATACGTTGGGTGTTTTTGTTTATGTATGAGAATTTATTAAAGATTTCATGAGTTTAATACATACTAAGAACCTAAAATCGTGTAGAGATATAGATTTGAAGTGTTAGGATAGTGTTACAAAACTGTGTGAGCAACCACCCAGATACGTTCGAGCCAGAAAGGTTTGTGGAGAACAAAGCTGACATGAATGGAAGAGATTCTGATCTAATTCCATTGAGAGCAGGGAGAAGGATTTGCCCGGGGTTGCCATTAGCGCATAGAATGTTGCATCTAATCTTGGCTTCTCTCATCCACTCATTTGATTGAAAGCTAAGTTAACACATGACATTCAGTCAGCCAAATGAATTGGACATGACTGAAAGGTTTGGCATGACACTGAACACGGCTCAACCTCTGCTAACAATTCCTTGGCTTTGAAACTACTGTTGCATTTCATTTCAGTTGATGAAGTGTCCCAACATTCATGGAGATTTTCAAACAATGTCACAATTTAGAGAGTCATAAAACCAAAAAAAGATCAATTAGACTTAATTAATTGTTGATGCTTAATACCAATAAGGCTCAATTCAAAATAAATTCACCGTTTTTCTACTATAATATAGAGCAAGTTCTATAATAAATACCAAAGATCCATCCCATACACGATTTCAATTCATTTAAAACCTAGTTAGGCATAAAATATCCAAACAGGAAAACTGAAACTAATAATGGAAAGGGGAGTAATCAAAAGAATAATAATAATCCAACATGTTCATCAATTTAAAGAATAAAATATAGAAATTGTGCACATGTATATGTATGTAAATCCCAAAACAAAACATTCATAGATTTGCAAATTATAACAAATCTGGAAACTGAAATTAGGATTTGGGAGAAATAGAAATAAGAGGAGTTGATGACATACAGGTGATCGGGACTGTTGGAGGTGATGATCGGCAGTGATCTGAGCAAGGAGATGAACGGAGAATGGCGAAGCAATGAAAGGAACGACGATGAACGGCGGAGGAGCGGCGAATCAAAGAATTGGGACAGGACACCGGAATAGGCTTGGGTTACTGAAAACTGGAAAAAAGAAAAGGCAAAGTAAAAGGTAAAAGGAAAAAAAAAAAAAAAAAAAAAAAAATTAATAAGTGTGGTTTGATTTACAGCTACAAAAATTCAACCGGACCAAATTAAAAAAAAAAATCTCCAAAATCGAAAGCCCTATGTGGCGCCGAGATTTCCCTTGGTCTCGCCAATTTCTACCAAAAGAGTCTATCTTAAACCTCACTTTATAAAGGATCCGTACTATGGGTCATCTCATGGGACCAAAGTGTCCATAGGGGTTCCACCCTACGGAGACATCTGCCTCCCTTCCCAAAGGCTGGATGTTCAACTCTCCTAGTTCCTAGAGGACTAGGGTGAATCGCTTAAACCGGCCCCGACAACTGGCCTAGGGGTTGGTGGAGATCCGACCCCAGGTGACCCTGTCCCCCTATAGTATTCCTTATGCCGACTTGAGACCGCCAGCAATGGACATGCATATGTCTTATTCACCACTCTCCTACGAATTGCCCCAATCTGCCTTACCGACGAGTCCGATCCTACTCGATGCCTTGCCACTGCCCTAGCCAATGTTCATGTCGATACTTGGGGTGACTTGGCCATGCCTAGGGCTGAGATTTGCCTATGGCCAAACGACTTTGCCTACGGCCAAATTCTATCCCCGTGACATTCTCCGCCACTTAGATGATCAACATCCTCATTGATCGAGTTGGCTTCCTCCGAACGACAATTGAGGTTCAAGTCGCCTGCCCCCTTGATTCACAAATTGATCTCTGCTCACTCTGAACCCTGCTTGAAATAACTGAAAAAATTGATTCGATTTCAACCAGCATTGCGCTGGTTTCCAATCTTTAACTTACAACAAAATTTTCCCGTTGCACCCAAAAGATTCATCCACCGTGATTAGGGGTGTTAATGAGCTAGGGTGGCTCGCGAACTATTCGAGCTCGGCTCGGTCAAAGCTCGGTCAAAACTCGACTCGACAGGGCTCGACTCGAGCTCGCGACCGGCTCGAGACATTAACGAGCCAATACCAAGCTTAGAGAGGTTCGGCTCGAAAGCTCGCAAGCCGGCTCGAATATTTTAATTAATATATTTTATTAATATTTAATTTATAATATGTTATATATTTTATTATTAATAAATATGAAAAATTGTAATAAATAACCTTTTTTTTTTTAAGTAGTACCTAATAATAGTTTTTGGGCCCAAATACATAATACCCAACCCAATCCAAAAACTCACCCGTAATGTGTAAAGCTCGATTTGAGCCTAAAAATTTCAGGCTCGCGAGCTTTTCGAGCTCGAGCCGAATCTGACTCGAGCTCGAGCCGAGCCTGAAATTTCAAGGCTCGTCGAGTTTCGAGCCGAGCCGAGCTCGAGTAAAAATTTAATCGAGCCGAGTCGAGCCTGGCAGGGTTCGGTCTCAGCTCGGCTCGTTAACACCCCTAACCGTGATAATAGCACAAGAAAAAATTTCGAAGTTTTGAAATGCGAAAAATTTCTTCCTAATATTACGGAAGCAGTTAGAAGAGTTGTTTGAGGTAGGTTTATTAGGCCTTCTAAAGCTCCTTTCAGAGCACCTATGTTATTTCAAAAGAAAGTCGATGGAAGTTTGAGGTTGTGTGTGGACTATCGGGCCCTCAACAAAATCACTGTGAGGAACAAATATCTCATTCCCTTGGTGGTTGACTTATTTGACCAATTAAGTGGAGCTAAATACTTCACTAAGTTGGATTTGTGATTTGGGTACTATCAGGTCTGAGTGAAAGATGAGGATGTGCCGAAAATGGCATGTTTAACTAGGTATGGGCATTTGAATTTCTTGTTATGCCTTTTGGTTGCTAAAACAATGATATTTTAATTTGTATAAAAATAACCATTAACAGTCTCAAATAGAAAATTTCAAGAATTAAAGTTGTTTAGTATCACATTTACTATACAACTAAATTTTTTATTTTTCAAAATCATGATTTTCGGAGCTTTCTCTTCCTAAACATTCACTTTCTCTCTCCTAACCAAACAACACCTAAATGACCTCAAAACTAAAAAAGTTGAAGAATTAAAATTATTTAGAATATCGTCGATTCTTGGAATTTTTGAATTCCAAAATCGTTAACGGTCATTTTAAAAGCAAAATCCTTTTTTAGCAAACCTTGTTGAAACATAATTTCCATGAGTTTTTTATTATGACAAAAATAATTACTAAGGAAATTAGATCCCAAAGTATTTAATTTCAGAACTAAATTAAGCTTGATTTATGCTAATGAGTTTGTTGAATGTTGATTATATCTTAAGCATTAAATCAAAGACAAACCAAATAGGCCTTAGAATGATTAAAGGCTCAAGCCTATTTCTGGCCCAGAATCCATAAGCCAGAAGTCATAACCGAAACAAAGAAGGCGTTGACATTGAGTCAAATATCGCCATTCCCAAATTGGTAAAAAGGATAGATGACAGAAGTCATGTCCACCCTAATATCTCTATTTATTATCCAAAAATGGGAAGAATGCAGACTGTAAACCTGCAACACCAAAGTCAGAAGAACGCGCGACTCAAGAGACAGAGTCCAGACTGTGACAATGGGAACCTTTTGGATAACATGCACATAAGTTAGAAGTAGACAACGACAGAAGTCGTTTTCCTTTAAACGACTAGTTTGAATTCAAACAGATCTTTTCCTAAACCTTCTACTATAAAAGCCAAGGCCAAGCTCATTTCACAACTAATCATTAACGCTGAAAAGAGATAAAAAAAAAAAAAAACCTTCAAATGAAAAGCTAGAGCAATACTGTAATATGATAGAGTAAAAAAACTCTTATCTTTTGATACGGTTTTTAGGATAGTTTTACACTAATTCTAGTCACTACAAGAAAATGGCGAATTAATGATAGGAAAACCCATCATTAAAAGTCTAATTCCACTCATTAAAGGTTTTTAATGAGCAGAATTTTACCCTTGAGAAAACCCTTCTTACTAAAAGTATTAATGAGTGGAATTATTCCGCTCATTATTAACTTACAATGAGTGGACATTAATTAGAAACTATGTATAATGTATAATGATTAAAAATATGCTCATTAAAAGTATTTATAATGATTCAAAATACACTCATTAGGAGTATTTATAATAATTAAAAATACACTCATTAAAAATATTTATAATGATTAAAAAATTATCTCATTAAAAATATTTATAAAGATTTGGATTGAAGGAAGCTTCTCTAAATTGTCTCATCAAACTGTGCAACAAGACCAAATAATCTAAAGCTTAAAAATTGGAAGTGCACTGTAATTTAAATACGAGAAGAAGCAAGGGAACAATGCAATATCTTAAGACAATTCAAGCTCTCAATTTGAGGAAGAATAGCGCTGTCAATTTGTTGTTAATACGATCCCTGTTACGTGAAAACATTTCCTTTAACTTAACTAAAAGCAAACATAAACCAAATGAAATCACAAACCCAATCATAAATCGAAACAAAACTCATACAATTTAGTAAGACCCAACAGATCACTTCCCTGCAAGCAGTTAACATTAAATCCCATTTTCATTTCCAGTTTAAGGAAAAAAAATTACAAATTCGAAGAATCTAATGCAAGTAATTTACAATTCAATGACAACTCTAAATCAACAAGAGACGCCGGACCAAGTCAGCAGATCGCCATCACTACAAAAAAACGGCGTTCATGCAGGATTCAGTTTAAAATAATGCTGCTGCATTTATCAAAAAGGCATACCTGAAACAGCAACATAGAATAAAATTGCTAGGCGATATCTGTCTATCCATGGCAAATTCACTTCAAGGGAGCAGTATCTTCGATGTTTTCCTACTTTGATGGATTCCGTGGACTTCAAGGGAGCAGTCTATTTCAATCGATCCGAAGTTCGGTTGGCCTATAAGGAATCTACATTTTAGAATCATGCCCCAAAAATATACTTTTCAAGATAAAACTACGGTTGATGAAAATCCTCACTCACCATATGTACATGACTTGAATCTGCAATTTTGGTTCATTACTCTCATTGTAGTTGGTGTCAACCAAGCTACAAATCTCACTATGAATTTCAGCAGCGAGTGTATTGCTTTTTCAACAGCTTGAGTAAGTCCACTTGAGGTTACATCATATAGAGTGGATATCCTGTTGCACAGTCATATCGTGAGATTTCTCCAAAATGAACATCTCCACTTATGAAGAACACTCCCTCTCTCTGCACAAGCAAATATGAATGTTAAACAAGGACCATTACAAGAATACATCTCAGACAAAAGTTTATAAGATTGTCGTACATTTTGCAATGTAAAACTTCAGATTCTAAAGCAATTTAAGAGGAGTAAATGGAGATTCTCACCTTACTATCTGCTATCAATTTGAATAGGCGGTTCCTCTCCTTTGGGAAACGTCCCCAAGATTCCAACTAGAACAGGGGACCAGTGGCTGCTGAAAGATTTGATATAACCTGAAATTTGAGGGGATACTGCAGAATTAATCCAATATGACACTCCATTCAAACTGTATAAAAAAATAAAAGAATTATGGTCACTAGAAAATTTACTCTTAATAATTATCAAGGATAAACCTTGGTTAAAAAAATAATTCCATTGTAATGCTAATTTTAACAATGTATGAAACCGGCATCAAATGCAAAGAACCCGTGATTCAATCACCTGAAATCTAACATCTGGTGTTTCAAACACCAGTGTTAGAACAGCTTCTGCAACTTTCTCAATGGCAGCAACATTTAACACTGAACCCAAAGATTGTTTCACCGGGTTCTTTGCATTTGAACCCAGTGTATTAAACACCGGTTTCTTATGTCTTCTGAAGACCTATATAGGAGCATTAGGTCCGGAATTTTTTTTAACCAGGCCTTACTTAAGGAATTTTCCTCCGAAAAAGCATTAATTTGAGAAAAAATCCACTAGAAAGCACACTAGCCAATGATCACAACCTCATCGCAATGCTTGCTCACCTTAGACAGATAGCCACAACACAATGAAACTATTAGATATGGATATTTCTGCTGTAATTTAGGAATATAATTGATTTGTAATTATCATGTTCACACATATATCTTGTGTATATATATCACATTATCAATGAATGGAAAGGCAAGGATTCTACATTATTATGGTATCATGAGCCTAATTTCTTTCCTAAAAACTCTCTCCTAAAATTTCTCTCCCTAATCCCACCCAAATCTCTTCTTTCTCTCTTCCTCATTCTGCCGTTCTTCATCCCTAAAAACTCTACTGCCACCATGCCAAACAATGAACAAAACAATGGTGCCGCCGCCGCACCAACTCATCCGGCCCTCTCCATTATCAACATTACCTCCTTTATTCGTGATCCTCTCGAATCCGGCAAAGGCCTCTATACCACTTGGGCTGAACTTTTTAAAACACATGCCCGTGCTTTTCAAGTTCTTGATCATATCCTTCCTGAAACCGACGATAAATCGGAAACCTCTTCTTCGGTTATGAAAGCAAAGAATCCAGGTTTATGGTCTCGTGTTGATGCCATCGTGTTGCAATGGATTTATGGAACCATATCTTCAGACCTTCTCAACAGTATCATCGGACCAAATTTAACAGCCGCCGACGCTTGGAAACTCCTAGAACAACAATTCTCCGATAATAAAAATTCAAGAGCCCTTTATTTACAACAAGAACTGTCCAATGCTAGACTTGAAAATTTTGATGATATCTCTGCCTACTGCCAACATTTGAAGTCCCTCTCGGACCAATTAAGCAACGTCGGGGCTGCCGTATCCAACGATCGTCTCGTTCTTCAATTAATTTCGGGGCTCACTGACGCCTACGAGACAATCGGAACACAAATTCGCCACAATGACATTCTGCCCAATTTCACAAAGGCAAGGTCCATGTTATTATTGGAAGAATCTGCCCGTAAAAAACGCACAGCCGCCACCGTCGGATCTGAAATTGCCGCCGTTACTATCGCCCAACAGTCCCCGTCGAATCAAGCTCCTCCATATTCAAATCACGTTCGGCCTTCTTTCCCTCAAAATTCTGGCGCTGCTCGCGGTGGCCGGGGTTATTATCGCCGTGGCAGAGGCGGACGGGGCAGAGGCGGACGATGGCAGCAAAATAGCGGTCCTCGCTGGTCAGGGGCTGTTTCTTTACAACAGCCATGGGGGTACGGGCCATGGACTGGACAGGCGCCCCAATGGGCCTATCCCCCATGTCCTTATCCTTCTTGGCCCAATTCTTCACATGGTGCAACTCATGGTGCAACTCGCGGGCCTGTTTTTAATAACAATTCTTCTGCAGTCCAGCCAGGCATATTGGGAGCCCATCCGCAGGCCCATCTGGCCCAGTATTACACTCCAACAAACATTGAGGCGGCTATGCACACCTTGACAATCACACCACCTGCAGAACCTTGGCATATGGACACCGGCGCCACTTCTCACATGAGCGGGGATGGAGGTAAACTCACATCTTATTTAAATAAGAGTCCTAACACGAGTATCGTAGTAGGTAATGGCACTTGTATTCCTGTTATCGGTCTTGGTAATGCATCCTTAAAAACAAACAACAAAACCCTAGAATTGAACAATGTTTTACATGCCCCTAGATTAATCAAAAACCTTATATCTGTGCGGAAATTTGCTATTGATAATAATGTGTCCGTTGAATTTGATCCTGTTGGTTTCTCTGTGAAGGACTTGCGCACGGGGATCCCTATTATGAGATGTAATAGCACCGGTGATTTATATCCAGTCACATCCTCCTCTTCAGAGTCTTCTTATGCTTTAAATGCTTCTGTTTTATCTCCTTCAGTTTGGCACAATAGATTGGGCCATCCTGGTCCTCAAATTTTAGACAATCTTCGAACTAATAATTTTATTTCTTGTCCTAAAAATGTTGATTTTTCTATTTGCAATTCTTGTGTGCTTGGGAAACATATTAAATTGCCTTTTTATGCTTCTAAAAATATGTCATCAATACCGTTTGATATTATTCATAGTGATATATGGACATCTCCTGTTCTAAGTTCTAGTGGCTATAGATATTATGTTCTTTTCCTAGATGATTATTCTAATTTTCTGTGGACTTTTCCCTTAGCAAATAAATCTCAAGTTTTTTCTGTGTTCCTCACATTCCGAAATTACGTACGTACTCAATTTGAAAAAGATATCAAAACTTTTCAGTGTGATAATGGTGGTGAGTATAACAATAGTCATTTTCATGATTTTTTTAACAATAATGGTATGCAATTCCGTTTTTCATGTCCACATACTTCCTCCCAAAACGGTAAATCTGAACGAACGATTCGAACAATCAATAATATAATTCGCACTCTTCTAACACATGCTTCTTGCTCTCATTCTTTCTGGCCTCATGCTCTTGCTCATGCGACCTATCTTTTAAATATTCTCCCTCACAAAAATCTTAGTCTTCTTTCACCGACTCAAATTCTCTACAATCGTACTCCTTCTTATACTCACTTACGCACTTTCGGTTGTCTTTGTTACCCACTTGTCCCTTCTTCCTCTAGAAATAAACTTCAACCTAGGTCCTCTCCATGTGTGTTTCTTGGATATCCATCCAATCATCGAGGCTATAAGTGTTACGACATCTCCGCGCGGAAAATAATTATATCTCGTCACGTTATTTTCAATGAAAGCAAATTTCCATTTTCCACTCAACATGTCTCGGCCTCCCCTCCCATTTCTTCTATTTCCAACTCACCTACACAAACAACCCAACCCATTATTCCCTTCCCCACTAATGCGTCCACTCCTAACCAAAGCCCAGTTTCACCACGGCCCAACAGTCCCAACCCATCTTCCCAAAACAGCCCAGCACTTCCCCCTTCTCCTCTCGACAGTCCCTTTCCTTCTCCAATTCAACACGGCCCAAACACAAATTCCCCACAACAGCTCACCTCCCCACAACAGCCCACTTCCCCGCCTTCTCCCGATCCTATACACGCCAACCCAACCCAACCGACTCACCCTATGACAACCCGAGCTAAACTTGGAATTTTCAAACCCCAAAGAAAGCTCAACTTACACACCACCACTATTTCTCCTATTCCTTCTAATCCCTCACTTGCTTTACAAGACCCTAATTGGAAACAAGCCATGACTGAAGAATATAAGGCTCTTATTGAAAATAAGACGTGGGTCCTCGTACCCCGTCCTTCTAATGCTAATGTTCTTCGTAGTTGGTGGATTCTCAGGCACAAATTTAATGCAGATGGATCTTTTGAAAGATACAAAGCAAGACTTGTTGGAAATGGGGCGAATCAACTTGTTGGGGTAGACTGTGGTGATACTTTCAGTCCAGTTGTTAAGCCAGCAACAATTCGAGCTGTATTAAGTATTGCACTTTCTAAAGGTTGGCCACTACATCAGCTGGATGTAAAAAATGCTTTTCTTCATGAGACTGTTTATATGCATCAACCACTGGGATTTCGGGATCCCAACTATCCAGATCATGTATGCCTTCTTCAAAAGTCTCTTTATGGTCTCAAACAGGCACCACGGGCGTGGTACCAACGGTTTGCCTCTTTCTTATCTACCATGGGTTTTTCTCACAGTAAATCTGATCATTCACTGTTTGTCTTTCGTCGGGGAGCAGAGATGGCATATCTACTCTTATATGTGGATGACATCGTTCTAGCTACTTCTTCCACTGCTCTACGAGAGTCAATTATCAACAAATTGAGTTCCGAATTTGCTATGAAAGATCTTGGCCCATTGAGTTATTTTTTAGGGATATCTGTCACTCGGAGCGCCGGCTCTCTTTTTCTGTCTCAAAAGAAGTATGCTACTGAGATCATTTCTAAAGCCGGTCTTTCTTCAGCAAATTCCTGTACAACACCTGTTGACACTAAGCAAAAACTGAGTGCTTCATCTGGTTCTGCTTATCATGATCCATCTGAGTATCGAAGTTTAGCTGGTGCATTACAGTATTTGACTCTCACTCGCCCAGACATCAGTTATGCTGTTCAGCAAGTCTGTTTATTCATGCACGATCCCAAAACGTCTCATATGGCAGCTATCAAGCGGATTCTTCGATATGTTAAAGGAACCCTGGAGTTCGGACTTACATTCACAACCTCTTCACTAGATTCCTTGGTCTCCTATACAGATGCAGATTGGGGGGGATGTCCTGACACTCGACGTTCTACTTCAGGATATTGTGTTTTCCTTGGTGACAATCTTCTGTCTTGGTCTGCTAAGCGGCAACCCACTTTATCTCGTTCTAGTGCTGAAGCAGAGTATCGTGGTGTTGCTAATGTCGTATCTGAAACTTGCTGGATTAGAAATCTTCTTCTTGAACTTCATTGCCCTATTAGTAAATCCACCTTGGTATATTGTGACAATGTGAGTGCAGTTTACCTCACTGGTAATCCTGTACAACACCAACGTACCAAGCATATTGAGATGGATATACATTTTGTTCGAGAAAAGGTTGCTAAAGGAGAGGTTAGGGTACTTCATGTTCCTTCTCGTCATCAAATTGCAGATATTTTCACCAAAGGTCTACCACAAATTCTTTTCGACGACTTCCGCTCTAGTCTCAACGTTCGACCACCTCCCGTTTCGACTACGGGGGTGTATTAGATATGGATATTTCTGCTGTAATTTAGGAATATAATTGATTTGTAATTATCATGTTCACACATATATCTTGTGTATATATATCACATTATCAATGAATGGAAAGGCAAGGATTCTACATTATTAGAAACTGCTGGAATATAACTAGTGCTTGTGTATACAATACAATCACTCATTCATAAACGTTATTAGAGGTAGATGACAATTTGAATATTACCTGAATAGAAGATCCAATTATTGTAATGGCTGTTTTGGGTCCATTCAACTCTTTTTCTAGCCATGTCCATTGAGAAACCCCCAATATAGTTCCATCACTATGCAATGGATCCCTGTGGTATCTCGTATCCAAGAGAATAATCTACATAAATTTTAATCACCAAAGTTCAGTAGGCGCAGAAGGTTCCTCTACATAAAAATAAGCCACGCCAATAATGTTATGCCAATGACCCTCATAGAGACCACTCACTACATGAAAAAGAATAGCACGTTAACTCTTTTATACCTTAATTTGTCTGTTCACAGGGCCAAAAGTATAAGAAGTATATACACCTTCCTGTTTCCACCTACAATATTTAAATCCCAACGATTAAGTTGGCCAGCAGAGCAATACACCACTTTCTTTATTTGACTTTTACTCAATACAAATGAGAATTAAACAATATGTCAATCAGATAGATCTGATCATATGTAATTCTGTAAATCTTCTGAATTAAAAAGATAAAGGAAAAAATGAGTTGTTGAAGAGTATATCTCACCGAGGACTGTCTTGAGGTTCATCCAAGAAATCTAGAAGAAGCCTCTGGTTGGTGAGTTTCCCTTCAAATTCTTTTCCAGCATCATTTAAGCCATAATCATGGTCATCCCAAGTGCCAATTAGCGGGTAAATTTCATGAATGATGTACAACTTTTACCTCATTTCACACTTTGGTGTACAACCTTCAATTTGTCTCACTAATATGTACGAACTTATGGGTGACCTCCCACTATGGTGTATGGCCGGTAAAAATGACCGGTCAACCCAAAGTCAACGTGCCAACTCATTAATTTTTACTTTATTCACAGGGGGCAAATAATGTATTAAGCCTTCATGGCTTAATACATTATTTGCTCCCTGAACTTGTCCAAAAAGCTTGGATGGCCCCCTGAACTTTAACAGGGTTTAAGTAGCCCCTGAACTTGCAAATAGTGTAACCAACTGCTCCCTCAATTCTCAATTCCAGAATATAGATGGGAACTGGGACCCACGCGCCATTGACTTTTCAAAATAGAGTGAGAGCTGTCGCCACATAGGATTAATGAGTGCCATGTCATTTTAATCAGAAGAAAAATGATTCTCTTACGTTTCCCTCTCAAAACGTGACAGAAAACTGAACAGTCAAAAATCCCTAATCTTCAACATCAGTTTCCCAAATTTCCATCATCACAAATCGTTTTGATCACACATTTGCAATCCCTAATTTCCATAAACACAAAGTTCTTCCTTTTCATCACAAATCTTTCTCCCTAATTTCCATGAACAGTCAACTGAGATTTACATTCCTCCATAGTTGAAAGGCGATTCAATGAAGTGATTTATCCTGGCGTTGAGGTTAGTTGTTTCCATTAAAGTAAGCATATTCCATTATCATCTTGGTTGCTTGAGGTTAGGTGTTTTCTTCTTATGGCTTATTTCATTGAGTTTATATAGGCATTTGACTGAATCTTTTACTGAATGTGTAAAATGGATATTATACATGGAAAGTAAGGGTATTTTTGTTCTTTGGCATAATGTTGAGCATTTGGGGTTAATTTTTGTCTTGAGATTCTCTTTCATTTGTTTATCATTTTTTTTGCTGTTGAAAAAGTCTTATGTAGTCATATTTAATTGCTTTTGTTGTAGCCATTTTGTTTTTTTTTTTTTGTGGATTCCTCCATTCCTGTCTAAATATGCAGTTATTTTCATTGTTAAAAGACTAAAAAAGCTGTGATTTGTTGGATTGCTTTTCTTTATTCAATTCTATAGTTATTGACCAAGTTGTTTTGCTCAAATTGTTTTATTTTCAGTCAAACTAGTGGTGAAATGTCAGTCCATATTAAATGGCATCATGGAGGGAAATTAAAGGATGAAGGAGGGTCAAAAAAATACGTTGGGGGTATTCAGGAAGTGGAAAAAATTATAGACATGGATAAAATCAGCAGGTTAGACCTTCTTTGGACAGTACGTGGGGTGTTTAAATATGTTGTATGTGGCCCTTTATACTACCAACATAGAGGTACAAGAGAATTTATTGAGATAATACATGATGGGGTGGTTATGGATATGTTAGATGGTGTAAATAATGGGGAGAGTGTTGATGTCTATGTGGATTATATAGATGGGTCCCACCAGGCTGATGTGGAAGAAAATAGGGCAACCCTGGAAGAGGTTGCAAATATGGTTATTTCTATCCATAGTAATGCATTTAATACACATCAGAGACCAGTTTTAACACCGTTCACTGTTTGATGTGTTTTAATAGTCTGGTACACTGGGTGGAAGAGTTGTTACAACTGGTGCAAGGAACATCAAAAATTCTGCTGATGTAACAGGAGATAATGGATTCCAGCCACAAAAGCTTAAGTTTTTTGGAAAGAAATCTATGACTCCACAACAATTGCAGCAAGAATTAGCAAACAGACAACGTGTTACTTCCAGTCAACCCGAAGTTAGTGAAAGAAGACCAGCAACTCATTCAACTGATAAAACAAACTCACAACCTACAGTTGTTAGGTGGTTTAATAAGTAGTAGCTAAACTTATAAATTGTGTACTTTTTTGGACACAAGACTGTTAACTTGAAGTTTGTAATTCGTTATTTTGGGAATGATTTTGTAATGAACAAATTATCATTTTGTGTTTAATCCATTTCTGTTGAATTTATATTACAAGTTATTCGTGTGAATTTATAATACAGGTATATTAATATGTGCCAACAATGCTGGTATAATTTGTAATAGCAATATTGTAGACAAATTAAGGTAAAAATACACAGCAATTTATACCTTAAATATACAGCAAATACGTATTGTCAAATTACAGCAAATACACCTAACCAAATTACAGCAAACACACTTAACCAAATTACATGTCTCCTAATTACACCAGCCAAATTAAAGTACCACATGTTACACTTAAAATGAAAATGCTAAGAATTTCTTCCAATTAGCTCTCTTGCATTGCTGCATTCCAAAGCCAACTTCATGCACAATGTCTTCTTGAATTGAATTTTCTCTTATATTTTTCTTCACCAGCAACCCCCACATAACTTGCCTATAATGATCATTCAAAGGAGGATCATACCACATTTTTCATTCCCCTGCATTACATACCTTCTATTTAATTAATCAAATTAACAAAAATCAAATCAGAGTTTTCTAATTATAATTGCTATTTACATCATATTTTCTGCAACCAAATAACTTTCTTCCTGGATTTGGTGTTTTCCATGAAGCCATTAAAGTTGTAATTTGACCACAATAACAATTGGGTATACCATCACCTCCATAATCAATCTAACAAAAGTAAATTCAGAAACCAAAATCAAAGAAGGGGGAAAAAATAAGAAGAACCAATTCCTTCAATAAGAAGGATGAACAAATAACCTACTTTACAAAAACTAAAAATTCATAAAACCAAATTCATAAAACCTAATATTGAGGAAACCAGATCAAACCTAATATTTCCACCAGATTAAAATATAATTGAACAAAAATGAGGATCGCCAGAAGAACTAAACCATCAGCTGAATAAAATAAGAAACGAAAAAGAAAAAATTACCATCTTGATTGAAAATCGAAGAACGAAGTCCGTTACTTTGAAGAAAGATTCAAAAGAATCATGGATTTTACCATTGTCAAACGGTATAAAATAGGAGGAAATCCTCTTCTTTTGGCTGTTCACGCGCTTCTCTTTTCCTGATATGTACGTGCACTGCCACATAGGATGGAGGGAGCAGTTGGTTACACTATTTGTAAGTTCAGGGGCTACTTAAACCCTGTTAAAGTTCAGGAGGCCATCCAACCTTTTTGGACAAGTTCAGAGGGCAAATAATGTATTAACCCTTCATTTATAAAATGGGACCCACATATAATGTAATTACAAAAATACCTTTTTTCTAAATAAAAAAACAATATGTCTCCATCTTTTAATTTCCCCCATCTTTCATATTTTTTCCACCAAATGCTCATTTGCTTCTCCATTTCCTTCTCTCTCTAACCCCTCTCTCTACCTTATTTTTTGATTTAATTTTGCTAAATCCCAAATCTAAAAGATCTACAATCAAATCACAATTTAAAAACTTATCCAAGTTAAAATTGAAAGAGGTAAAATACCGATCCCGATTTCAATTTTTGCCATTCTTAGCAGCCATCATTTGTTTAAACTCTGGAAAATTAACACAATCATCGCCCCCCTGTTCTTCCATGACTAGCACTGTTTTTTAAATAAGCACGCGAAACCTCTGAATTCATCTCTTCCAATATTGTTCAAGCTAAGCGAACCGACAGCGGCGGTTTTGGTATTATCATTTTCAACGCACTTCTTTTCTTTCTCCTTTGTTGTTTATTGTCTTATAATGCATACCACATGTTTATATGTTTATTAAATTGCCAGTATTGTCTACTTTTAATTTTCTAAATAAAAAACAAATCCAAGAGTCCATCACCCATAAACCAAACCTAATTCAAAATTTCCAGGAGCAATTTTATAAATCAAATTGATTGGAGTATATAGAGGTGTGAATTTAATAGTTCTATTGACTAGGCTTGATATATAATTTACAAAATCTGTTAGTATAGGGTTCGGCTCTTTTAGGTAAGTACTGATTACTGAGTAGAGCATATATAAGAAGCTGATTGTCAATGGGGATGTTGATTTATGCAAAGATGAAGGTTGGGCAAGACCACACTGGAGCTTCCTTCCAAAGAGATTATTCGAAAGTCAGTATAAGGAAATGAAGAAGAGCATTAAATGAAGAAATAAGGTAGAGAGAGAAGGAAATGGAGAAGGAAGAAGGATTTGCAGGAAAAAAAATGAAAGATGGATAGAGAAATTAAAGGGTAAATTTCACCAATGGTGTACAACTTTACCTCATTTCACACTTTGGTGTACAACCTTCAATTTGTCTCATTAATATGTACGAACTTATAGGTAACCTCCCACTTCGGTGTATAGCAGGTAAAAATGACCGATCAATGCGAAGTCAACGAGCCACATCAGCATTTTGACCGGTCAAAAGTCAAAAATTTGACCACCTAAATAAAATTACTTATATACCCTCTTCTTCCTCCTTCCCCTTTCCTTTCTCTCTCTAACCCCTTTTCTCTCTTCCTTATTTCTCTGTCAAAAATAGAAATGATGTTTGTTAACCATGATGAATTTATTACTGTGCTTATGCATTTATAAAAATAAAACAAATGAATTAATATAAAAATATGCTTTAAAACATATGCTGTAATATCCATTCCATGTAAAAGTCAAGTCCATTCCTACTCCTTCAAACGTCATGTACGTCGTCGGCACCACCATTGTTCCTTGCCTATCATTACTTTTACTTATATCCAACATATTTACAATTCAATGGATCTCATGGACCATTTTCAAATTTTAATTAAGAAGTTTAGGATTAATTTAATTATTGAATGGTGATAGGATAAAATTTTGGAACTGATATCAATAAATTCAATTGTTGTTTTTATGATATGCATAATTCAATCCTAACCTAAATTGAAGCATTACATGTAATATCCAGCAACTGTTAGGAGGAGCACGTTTTTTGTATTATTTTCAGGGATAGAATCAACAGCAGCCTGGACCGACTGGAACTCCTGCACCGACTGGAACTCGCTGGAGCCACCAACGTCAACGGTGATAACACCGGGACTGACGGGACAAAACCACTTGTGGTGGTGCTTGGTGGAGGTGTTAAACAATGATTAAAATGAAATAAGCCAGCGATCTTGATCTAATGAAATAAAACTTTCTCTCTCTAACTCTTTTTTCTCTCTCTTTTATTCTGTCAAAATTACAAAAGAAAAAGGTTTCAATATGAATTGAGTTAGTGAGAATACAATTTTGTGATTTTTGTATGTTACAAATTTATTGGTTATGGCAGAATAGACTAGAGAGAGAATGGAAGAGAGAGAAGAGGAATGAGTCGAAATAGATGAGAGAGAAATAGGAGTTAGAGAGAGAGTGCAAGAGATAGATCTTGAAAGAGGAAGAAAGTAGGTTTTTAATTAAGGGAAAAGAAATGGGTATAAAAGTAATTTTAATTGGTGGTCCCACAATTCAATTTTTTAAAAAGTTAAAAAATACTGACATGGCGCGTTGACCGGACGTTGACCGGTCATTTTTACCTGCTATACACCATAGTGGGAGGTTACCTATAAGGTCGTACATATTAGTGAGACAAATTGAAGGTTGTATACCAAAGTGTGAAATGGGTCAAAGGTTGTACACCATTAATGAAATTTACCCGAAATTAAAAGATGGAGACATATTGTTTTTTTATTTAGAAAGATGATATTTTTGTAATTGCATTATATGTGGGTCCCATTTTATAAATAAATAAAGTAAAAATTGATGAGTTGGCACGTTGACTTTGGGTTGATCGGTCATTTTTACCGGTGTTAGACAAGGTGCCGAACGGCCTCGCCCGGGCGGACCGGGGGGTGGACACCTCATGACGACGTAAGCGGTGATTGGCGCCGAAAGCAACCAATCGTGGAATCAAGCTGCTCGGCAGGACCGGAGCTCGGAGATATGGAAGAGTCGCCACCCACGAATGGGAAAATGAACACCGATCCCTTGCGGGAGACCGGTGAGGGTTCGGGAAACTTAGGTACGAGCCGAGAAGGCTAGCTCCTTTCCGGAGAAATGCTACTAGGCACCCCGACATCGCCCGATTATGAACCACCGGCCTCCTACTCAGCGTGTTAGGCGATAACGGACTAATCGCATATTTCTTTAAGTTTAAAATTCATTTGAAATCTTTTCTTTCTCGCTTTGAAAACCGTTTTGAGCATGTTATTTGAAAGCCATTTTAGTAAAGAATCACCCATTTTGCATAAATTTAAAGTATATAGGAGAGAGAGGGAGAGAAGAAAGAATTGATTTATTCACAGTGTGATTTTATGTTTTAGACTATATTACATCTATGCTAATCTCACTCCCAAAAACGAGTTTATTTACATGGTTCGTACCTTAATCGTCGTTGGAACGATTTAGGTACGTTTCAAAGCCCTGTTAATGATGATTACTCGAATCGCCGTTGGAACGACTTGAGCATTTGAAAACGTTGAGCAAACAGTTTTAGTCTAAAAACGTGATTAAGCATACAAGTCAATTTATTTTGTACAAAACCATTTAGTTAGGAAAGCAATTCAAAACCTCATTATTTACAACGAAACAATTTACAATGTTCGCTTAATCCGTCGTTGGAACGGATTAAGGTTTCAACACGTGATGTTTTGGAAACGGTTTAAAAATGACAAAAAAAGTTATTTACACTTTAGGAATATCTAGAAAAACTTTTAATTTAGACAAACAACTTGAAATCTCTTTTTGTCTTTTATTTCCCCCTTTTCACTCAATTAACCTTTACTTGAATATATTTACAAGAATGAACCATTTAAATCCTCAAAATTCACCAAATAAAACAAATTTGAAATATATACATATAAAGGTCAAAAAGTGAAGTGAATATACATATATACATATATATATATATATACATTTTTATCTAAAAATAAGGATATATCTATAGATTAAAAAAATAAGTAAAAGATACTAAATATATGTATAATAATGATAATGAAAAATACTAAGTATAATACACTTTTATCCTAATTAAAAACATGTAAAGCAATGAACAAAGTTCATTAAGAATAAGAAAATAAACCTTATATCCCAAAATAACTATTATAATAAATATATAGAAAATAACCCTCCCCAAATATACATTAAACATCAAAATAACATCTAATTATCCCCAAAACGTCTACTAATTAATTACCCCAAAATGCCCAAGTAAATAACCCTCTAAAATAATACCCAATATAGTTTAAATGAGTTAAAAGAAAATATATACATATAGTTTTGCAAAATCAAATTAATGAAAAGGATACCCAAATGTACAAAATAAATAAATACATAATAAGTAATTATTAGTTATTGTTAGCCCAGAAAAATAAAATAATTATTTTTATGTATATAAATGCTTAGGTTATATTTTTAGGATATAGTTTATATTTTCTAGAAATAATACACCTATAAGCTAAGCTTCAACCCGTGGAAAAATCCGGCACCACGCGGGGCGTGTCCTCAATACGCAGCGCGTAAACAAGGCGTCCGGAGAAATCAACGTCAAAACGCAAACACGCAGCGCGCCCTTCACCTTACGCGGGGCGTAATTTCTCACGCGGGACGTATTTGCCAATACGCCGTGCGTAAGACGCATTCGCGGAGCATGCCAGGATCAGAGGCTTGAAGACGCGGGGCGTATCTACAAGACGCGGGGCGTAATCCTTCACGCGGGACGCGACACCAGAGACGCCATGCGTGAAAACCATTAATGAAACGCACTAGGCCTAATGTCCGCCAACACGCAGGGCGTAGCAGAGTATACGCGGGGCGTGTCGTCTCGTCCAGAAGCAGTTAACGGCAGTTTGAGGAGGTTAAGTTAGTTAATTAGAGTTAGGTGGGTTTGGTTAAGTTAGTTGGTGATTATTTACCAAAATACCACTCATTATTTACCAAAATACCACTCATTATTTACCAAAATGCCACTCTAAAAAACTATAAATAAACCCCCTCCCCTTCCTTATTTTTCACACTCAACACAAACGCAATCCCCTTCCTAAAGGTCCCTTTCAATGCTCTCTCTTTTCTAGTTCTTAGTTTTCAAGTTCTTAGCTTCTAGTTCTTCAAGTTCTTCAAGTTTTTCTTTTTCGTTCTTCGTTTTTTCTTAGCTTCGATTCTCTTTTAAGCTTTCTTTAGCTCTAATTCAAGTTCCAATAGCCTCTTTTCAAGTTTTTTCAATTCAATTTAGCATTTCTAAAGCTGTTACTCTGCTCAATTTCCAATTAGAGTTTTATTTCCAAATTAATTTTCCAGATTCGTCCAATCGTTTTCAAAGCCAGATTCCGTCCATTTAACGTTATTTTTTGCCTTCGATCCCTTCGAAAAAATTGTTCCTGACGTTTTGAATCTCAATCTAGCCTTTTTAATTTCCCAATTCCGTGCCCAGAAGCTATAGTTACATGCTGATCTTTGCACACCAAATTCTTTTAGCTATTCTGCCCAGATTTTTCCAGATTCGTCCAGTCATTTTCAATCCTCAATTACGTCTATTTAAAGTCCGTTTTAGCCTTCGATCTCTTATACAAAGTTGTTCCTGACATTCTGAAGTTCAATTTACACTATTTACTCGTCCAATTCCGCGTTCTCAAACACCCAAACGAACCTCCTGAAGTTAAGGTCTAAATCTGCCCCATTTGCCTACCAACGTTTTGCCATTGCACCAAGCACATACTGTACGGGCCCGACCGATTGCAGCTCTCCAAGGACCTCACGCCGATGCCAAAATTCAACATCAATCCGAGATAGCTATTGTGGCTCCGAGTTTGTTGTTGAATTCCAATTTATTTTAATTGCATTTCAATTCCTTGTATTTGATTTGTTATTCCATTTCAATTGAATCAGCTATATGTTTAGTATAGAAGTTTTTCAATTGTAATTCATTTCCAATTTCATGTTTCAAACACTTATTCAATCAATAAAATACCATTTTTCACCAAATCTTGTGTCAATTTCGCACTTTAAATTCCTTTATTTTCTCGTCTTCAATTTACCCGCATTAGCTTAAATAAAACAATTTATCTAGCAAAGTTTCTATAATGGCGCTAGAGACCCAAGAGGGACTTTTTCAATCCTTACGTCCCTCGCCAATCGCTTCGTTTAAGATTTCAAGTTTTGGCGCGCAATTACATAAACTTAACCGTCTTTAATATTTTGAGAAATAATTTCTCTGGCACGCCCGCACCCTAACCACACGTGACAAGGTTGAAATTAGCATATTCGCAAAATATCGCTAACAATTTGGTATGGTAAAGTGGGGCCTTTTTTCTTAGGCTTTGCCAAAAATTTCAATACCCATCACACACAATTTTTCCACACTCATTATCCCACTTCCACTTTACCAAAATTTATTAGCTCACGCTAACAATTTTTGGCACGCCCAGTGGGACCTGTTTTTAAGTTTTGCCAAAAATTTAGAACCCGTTTTTGTGCCTATTTTCTTCCGTAATTTTTTTTATATCACATTTATTTTTCATTATCCCACTTCCACTTTACCAAAATTTATTAGCTAAAGCTAACAATTTTTGGCACGCCCAGTGAGACTTTGTTTTAGGCTTTCGCCAAAAATTTCAATACATTTTTCTTATAACCCGATTCACATTTATTTTATTTATTTATTTATTTTCCACTTATCCTTTATGCTTTGCTTTTATTTCATTTATTTTCCTGTTCTTTCTTTGTTCAATATTAGTTTACTAACTTGATTTCATCATTTTTACCTATAAGTATTCACGAAGAATGCCTCCTAGAAAGAACACGGGGAAAGATCCCATCTCATCGGACTCCGAAGAGAGTCAAAATCAGAACCGGGACCAGAGCAATGAACCTGGTATGCCCGAAGGCAGTGCGGCTGAGACCATGAACAATAGCGGAGGTGCAAACCAACAACCACCTCAAGGCTCACCCTCATTCGACCTAACACCTTTTTTTACGAAATTAGAAAACCAAATCGACCAATTCCTACGCGGGTTTTCACAATCCATGAAGGAAAGTCATGAGGACATATGCAAGGCAATGCAAGCCAACAACGAGGTGGCAAACAATTCCAATAAGGGATCGGCTCTCGAGGAAAGGATCGTTGATTTAACCGGAGAGATCAGTAAAATCCCGGAAAAGTGCGCCGAGTTGTTCACACAAAGGTCGACATCTCAAGGACCGGGAGATTGCGGGAAGAAAACACTGACATCAGGGGCTGGGGAAAGGTATACCCCGCCACCAGCTCGAGAAGAGAATCTCAGGTTCAATGAGCGCGGTGACAGGATCAGCCCAGAACCTACTCAAGTCCCGCCACCTCAACAACAATTTAGGTCTCATACAGGACCTAGCAACCATGCCGAACATTACGAGGAAAGCTATGCTCGTAATGTGGGGGGCAATGCGAGACAAGCCAACTTTCACCCACAACGGACGACGAACACACGCATGGAGCCCACCACCGCCAACAACTTGGGAGAGGCCCAACGCATAAGAAACATCATCCAAGAGATCTATGGGCCAGCCGTGAGGGAAGTACACCGACCTGAATTCCAGAAACCCTATCCACGACACTATGATCAGTTATACCCGTTTCCCCACAATTTTAGAGTGCCTGATTTCACTTTATTTTCAGGGGAAGAAGGGCAATCCACCATGGAGCATGTGGCACGCTTCACCTTTCAGTGCAGTGGTTTAAGCATGGACACGAACTTCGACATGTTACGCTTGCGGTTATTCCCAGGTTCACTAACGGGACCAGCTTTCTCTTGGTACACCACCTTACCATCCGGATCCATTCTTGGGTGGGAGCAAATGGAAAGACTGTTCCACAACCAGTTTTATCGGACAGAGCCCGAGGTCTGTGTTGCGGAGCTGTCCCGAATGACGCAACGGCATGGAGAACCGGTTGAAAATTTCATCAACCGATTCAAAAAGATGCGACATCGATGTCGAATCAACATCCCCGAGGTCGAGTTCGTGAAGATTGCCCAACGTGGGTTGGAATTCGAAAACCGGAAGAAGTTTCAGGGGATAGATTTCCGCGATTACTACGAGTTGGTGGCCAAGGTTTCCGAGTACGAGGAGTTGATGAGGGAAGATCATCGACGCAAGAAGAACTCTGTGGGAAGCTACCAAGGGGAGGTACAAACGCATGAGGTAGCCATCGCCGACTTAACGAACACCGGATCTCGAACATGTCCCGTGTTGTTAAAAAATCCCAAAGCACCGGAAGTAGTGAAGAGGATCCCAACCACCCAATATACGTTTGACGTCTCGAAGACAGAAGAGATCTTCGACTACCTGCTAAAGGAACAATTCATCACGTTGCCTCCTAGACATGTGATCCCATCCAAAGAGGAAATACGCGGACGAGACTACTGTAAGTATCATGACAACTGGAGCCACAACACTCAAGCATGTTTTGGTTTTAGAAATGCCGTGCAGGATAGGATTAACCGCGGGATACTCCAATTCCCGAAAAAGAAGGAAAGCATGCTAATCGACGAGGACCCATTCCCAATAGCCAACATGGTCAATTCCACTTCACTAGTGTGGGGGGGCAAAGGAAAGCAACAAGGCGACGTGAAAATTCGACAAATATGGGTACCAAAAGCGACGCCATCTAAGTCGGAGGACAGCTCAAATCAGTCGCGAAACGCAAAGAAAAGAGACGTGCAACAACAACGGCCACGTTTCGTGACACCCTCAAGCACGTCACCCCTAAATCAATGGCAATTAAATTGCCACAAGAAATTCCCAAGGCCTCTCTCTAGGAATGCAAAGAGAAGATTAAGGAAAAGAGAGGCAGAAAAAAGAAATAGTCAAAAGGAGTCATCCAGCGTCAACTCCAACGATGCAAAAAGAGGAGGAAAAAACCAAGAGAAGAACCTCCAGATCCGGGTTGGAGATTTCATCATACGGGTAGATTGTGCAGCTACCTCTTTAATCTTACCTTCAGACTTTAGAAGCGACGACATTAAGAAGGAAATCCCCAAGCCTAAGTACAAGGAACAAGAAGACGCAACACCAAAGGAATCAGGTGAAGAGGGCATGAAGAGGATTTACTTTGACAAACCCACTCCGAGGATGACTCGCCATATCAAACCTCTATACATCAAGGCTCATGTAGATGGCAAACCAATTTCTAGGGTGCTCATCGATAATGGATCAGCCGTTAACATCATGCCAATGAAGATGGTCTTAGCCTTAGGGAAATCAGAGGAAGATATAATCTCATCAGAGGTGTCAGTTTCAGCCTTCACGGGAGAAATTGCAAAGACATACGGCATCCTACCATTGGAACTCACTGTTGGCTCTCATACCGCCATGGCCGCTTTCTTCGTGGTAAATTCAACCGCGAGTTATCAGGCACTATTAGGAGAGATTGGATTCACTCTAACTCATGCATCCCGTCGTCTTTGCACCAACTTCTTCTGTTTTGGAAGGGTGACAAGGTGGAAGTCATCCGGGCAAACGAGAAACCATTCGAAACCTACTCAGATGTGGTCGAGGCGAGACTATACGAGGAATCTGTAGGCCCAATCCGAGTAGGATCCAAGTACAAAGAGCAATCATGTGGCGAAGAAATCAAGAACATCCTAAGGCCAACGGCAATCATGCCCTACCGAAGGCCATTCCGTGATGAACCAATAATTGAAGAAATTCCATGATCAAGACAACATTCGGAAAAGAAGCGGTGGCTTCAGCCGCTATATCAAAACTGAATGCACAACAACTAGCGGAGAAACTATACCAGGAGAACGACATGAAGGTCTCAGAAATCAAAGTACCCAAAGGAGTAGCAGAACTAGATCCTCAAGGAGAAGAAATCCAGTTACAAGATCTGAAAAGGGCGAACCCGAAGTTAGAAGATGAAGGTTCCATGGCAGTCGATCCTCTGGACGAAGTGAACCTAGGGACAGAAGAGAAACCACGGGTTACATTTATCAGCAACCTGCTACGCCCAACGTTAAAGGAAGCTATCATCGTTTTGCTACGAGAGTTCAAAGATTGTTTCGCGTGGAATTACGATGAAATGCCCGGATTAAGCAAAGACGTGGTGGAACATAGGTTGCCAATCAAACCGGAGTTCAAACCCTTCAAGCAACCAACAAGAAGGATGAGCAAAGAGGTTGAAGGCAATGTGAAGGAAGAAATAGAAAAGTTGTTCAAAGCCAAGTTCATCAGACCGGCAAAATACGCGGAGTGGCTATCGAACGTCGTGCCCGTAGTAAAAAAGAACGGTAAATTACGCGTATGCGTAGATTTCCACGATCTAAATCTAGCTACGCCAAAAGACATCTATGTGATGCCTATCGCCGATATGCTAGTAGACGCTGTGTCCAAAAATGAATTAATATCTCTTTGCGATTGCTATGCGGGGTATAACCAAATCCCCATCGCCGAAGAAGACATTGCAAAAACTGCATTTCGATGCCCAGGGTCGATCGGCACGTTCGAATGGGTCGTCATGCCGTTCGGTTTAAAGAATGCCGGCGCCACATACCAAAGAGCAATGAATGCCATATTTCACGATTTACTCGGCACCTCTATGGAGGTATACGTGGACGACATCATTATCAAATCCAAGCGAGAGGCAGAACACGTCGGCCATTTGAGGAAGAGTTTCGAGCGGATGCGTAAGTACAATTTAAAACTCAACCCTCTGAAGTGCGCTTTCGGGGTCAAAGCAGGGACTTTCTCAGATTCTTGGTCCACCAAAGAGGGATCGAGATTGACGACAATAAGGCGAAAGCAATCAAAGAAGCTCAACCTCCGAAGAACAAGAAGGAGTTGCAACGGTTCTTGGGCCAAGTAAACTACTTGAGACGATTCATATCAAACTTGGCTGGAAAGTCCAGAGCATTCTCAGATCTGTTAAGACTCAAAGACGAAGAAAGCTTCAAGTGGGACGACAAGCATCAAACGGCATTCGAAGAGATCAAAACCTACTTGAGTAATCCACCTGTGTTGATGCCACCAAGGGAGGATACTCCACTCAAGCTCTATATATCAGCGACCGACGAGTCAATTGGATGCTTGCTCGCCCAAGACAACGCAAACCGTCATGAACAAGCCATCTACTATCTAAGTCGAACCTTGCTATCGGCGGAGACAAGATACAGCCCAGTCGAGAAGACATGTTTGGCCCTTTACTTCGCTTGCACAAAGTTGAGGCATTATTTACTCAAAGCAAGAGTTTACGTGATCGCTAGCACCGACTTGGTCAAATACATGCTAAACCAGCCTATCCTCTCAGGAAGAATAGGAAAATGGTCACTAGCATTGGCCGAGTTCACTTTGGTGTATCTCCCGCAATCTTCGATAAAAGGAAAAGCAATCGCAGATTTTGTGGCCGACCACCCAATCAACTTTCAATATCCCGAGGAAGCAGAACTTCCAATTTATCTGACGCACAAAGAACCATGGCAGTTGAAGTTCGATGGTTCAAGCACAGACAGTTCCAACGGAGCAGGAGTAATCATCACAGCCCCATCCGGAACTAAGACAATATTAGCGGTAAACTTGGATTTTGAGTGCACAAACAACCAGGCTGAATATGAAGCTCTAATCATCGGCTTAGAGATCTTGAGAGACCTAGGAGCGAAAGAGGTCGAGATTTTCGGCGATTCACAGTTGGTCATACGACACCTAACAGGAGAATATAAATGCTCAAGTTTATCCTTGCTACCTTATTTCGCGTTTGCAATTCAACTTCTGGAAATGTTTGATGAGGTTAGTTTGGAGCATATTCCAAGAAATGACAATTGGGAAGCTGACGAGTTAGCCCAAATCGCTTCTGGAATGAAGATCTCCAAAGAAACGGCGTACAAGGTCGTCATCATTAGAAGACAAGGTCATCCATCTGTGGCAGATAGAGGTGTCCAGTTTGAATCGTTCGACATCGACATCAACTTAGCCCAGGATTGGAGGAAACCCTTTACCGACTACCTCAATCACCCATCCAAAAAAGTAAAATATTCATTGAGCATTCAATCTCGAAATTACATGTTGATGGCAGGTGATTTATACCGCAAGAGCTACGACGGAATGCTACTCAAATGTCTCGGCTTCCCAAAAGCAATGGAAGTCATGAAGCAAGTCCATGAAGGCATATGTGGAGCTCACCAATCCGGAAGGAGAATGCGATGGCTTATCAATCGCCATGGACACTTCTGGCCAACGATCCTGCGCGATTGCATCACATATGCGAAGGGTTGCAAGAAGTGTCAACTGTATGGCCAAATCCAACGAGTCCCGGCAGAAGAATTACACTCAGTAGTAAAGTCATGGCCATTTAGAGGGTGGGCTATTGATCTAATAGGGAAAATATTCCCAGCTTCATCAAAGGGCCATTGTTTCAAGTGATACGGTTCATCAAAGAGAACTTGATTCATAGATTCGGAATCCCATAATCCATCACCACGGATCAGGGGACCATGTTCACAGGAAAAGATATGAACGAGTTCGTTGAAGAGTACGGGATTAAGTTGATTCACTCTACCCCATTTTATGCACAAGCGAATGGTCAAGCGGAGGCGTCCAACAAGATCTTGATCCAAATCTTGGAAAAGATGCTAGAAGACAATCCTAGATAATGGCACAAAGTTCTCTCAAGAACACTGTGGGCCATGCGAACGTCTAAGACACGAGCGACCGGAGTTAGTCCATTTTTTCTAACATTTGGTCATGATGCAGTAATACCATTAGAAGTCATCGTGCCTTCATTACGAGTAATGCGTCAGAATGACTTAGAGTCGGACAATTACGTACAAGCCATGACCATGGAACTAGAAGATTTGGACTACGAAAGGCAGAAAGCGCTCGATTGTATGATGATCCAAAAGAAGAAAGTGGAAGACGTGTACAACAGGAAAGTCAAAAAGAAAAGCTTCAGAGAAGGCGAACTAGTGTGGAAGTTAATCCTACCAATTGGGACGAAAGACCGTGAGTTTGGAAAGTGGTCGCCTAACTGGGAAGGACCATTTCAAATCCACAAAGTGCTTCCCGGGAACGCGTATTGGTTAAAGAGCCTGGGTGGGGAACCACACAGGAGATACATCAACGGTAAATACTTGAAGAAATATTTCCAAAATATGTGGGACGCAATTGATGTAGCAACCAGTCCGCGAGACATAGAAGAGGCTCGACTACGCGGGGCGTGACACCAAACACGCCACGCGTGAAATACACCGATAAAGCATTTCAGGTTCAGAAGCACCAACACGCAGGGCGTATTCGTGAATACGCGGGGCGTACCTCTCTGCGCAAAGCGTAATTCCAAAGACACCACGCGTGAAACGCATCAACAAGACGCCTCGGGATCAGGAACACAAATACGCGGGGCATCCTTACTTCACGCGCGGCGTAAACCAATCATGCACAAAAAGAAACGCTCCAGGAGCATGAACACGCGGAGCGTATATTCTCATACGCGGGGCGTGTACTAGACGTGTGTAAAAGACAGACCCCAGGAACACGAACACGCGAGGCGTGTATTCTATTACGCGGAGCGTATGCCAAACACGCAGGACGCTTCACCCAATACGCAGGACGTGTACCAAGACATACATAGAAGATACGCTCCAGAGGCTTGACTACGCGGGGCGTAACACCAAAGACGCCATGCGTAGTCATCGACGACTATACGCTTCAGGGTCAGGAACACAAATACGCGGGGCGTGACCAGGTATACGCGGGGCGTAAGTACTCTTTTTCTGGGCATTTACAATTTTTCTAGTCATTTGTATATTGTCTTTTCAAGTACTATAAAGGGTCATCAATAAAAGAATAAATATGCCATAACCAAAAAGAATATATAGAGGACTTAGCAAATGTTCAAATGGCAATCAACTCACAAAACAATGCCCATTCGTTCTACACAAATAAATGAAAGAATCAAAACAAAGAGGGAAAGTACGGGCAACCCATGAACATGCCTCACGGAAACAAACAAAAGTCAGGTTTCGGGTATTTCGCACAAGATTCGCAAAGTTTGGAGGCAGCCTCTTTGTGTTGCTCACTCTGCCGGTGCCATGCCAACATTTCATCGTAATGATTGGCCAATCAATCTTTCTCACGTCCCAGCTCTTCCTCCATCCGCGGGAAACAAGCCCTAAACCCGGAGCTAGCTCTAACCATATCCTCCTTAAATGCTCGAGCCTCATCCACCTCCTTCTCCAATACCGCAAGCCGCTCCTCTACAGCTGAAATTTTGACTAACCGTTACCGATCCGCTTCTTCAGCATCAACCAAAGCATTAAACTTCTTGCTGTAGGCCTCTAACTCTGCCATATTCGATCTAACTCGAGCTGCGAGACCTGCTGCCACGTTTTTCTCAGTGACATAGGACTGATAGCAAAATAATACGTGGTTCTTGGCGGATTTTAACGGCTCAGTTTTGAAGGGATGAGCACACACACCCATCATGAGGTCAAAATCAATCATAGCCCTTTCAACACGGGTCGGAGTCCAAGAGTCAAGAGGAGAGGCGACAAGCTTACTGAGATTGGCACGAGCATCACTCAAAGAATCGTCGATAGGCAGGGATGACTCAGCTACGGTGTTAGACGGTCCTTTTAGAAACGAAAAATCCAAACCAGCAAAAGGATTATCAGCCTTAAGGCCAACAGGAACTAATGGAGGGCGCACTAGAGCTGATTCCTATCATTTTCACAAAGGACATTTCAATCAATCAATATGACTCAAGCATCCCAAACATAATTCACAAATCATACAAACCTGAGACAATGGTGCAGCAATCAATCGGTTTAAAGAAGAGGCAGAAGGAAGATGTGTTCGTGCTGGAAGTTGCAATGGAGTTATGTCCACCTCAGCTGAGCTATCATCAAGAGATAGGGTTCTAATCGAGGAAGTCACGTTCCAACGTGCCCCTAATTGATCCAGTTGATCCAGCGCTCCATCCTCAAAACCAAAGTACAGGTCTTCGTCAGAATCAACTCTCTCTCCTGGTCTCACCGAAGGGTCTGCTGCGGTAGGTACCGGCCCTTCCCCATCCAACATGATTGCTTTGCCTTTGCCTTTTTCGTTTGTCTCAAGAGCATTCGGAACCAGAAGAGTCAGATTGTTATCCTTCCCCGAGCTACCACTCGAATCTAAAAAAAAAAATGAATAAATGTATATGTATATAAAATATACAAACAAAATAAAAAGAGCTTACCAACGGGTGGAACACACTGCTGAAAAACGGTATCCCACCAAGCATAAAATGAAGGTCGATCCGACCCAAGCAAAAGTGGTCCCTGATCATATCCAGCGTACAAAACCGCAGCGGCTATATCTTCATCACTAGCTCCATATCGCTGAGAGGAGGTAGGAAATGGGAGTGACCCTGGAATAGATTGAAAAAAGCCTAATTGACGTGCCCAAAGGCAAGGCGCATACAAAGTCAGACCAGGATTCGATGACCTTGAGGTTCTAGTTCGGTTCACCCCATGGTGTAACCGACGTGTTACACACACCGTCATCCACCACTCAGTACCTTCATGGGGGGTAGCAGACAAGTAAGAAAGTGCCCAGGATGGTAGACATGAATTACTCTTATTCCAAAAGAGAAACAGCTCATTGTGAGGGGATGGCACTAAAGTACGAAGAAATCTCACGACCACACCAACAGCCAAACTCGAAGAGCTGTAGCAAAGGTCTACACCAAGATGATCGGAAACCCCCACTGATGAAACGGTAGCCAAATGAGGGAAGTAGATGAAGACCCACAGTTGTAATAACCACAAGCCACCCCGACGTTTTACAAATGGTCTACCCTCAACCGTAAGAGCCAGACGGTGAAAGGTTGAAGCTAGCAACATGGTGCCAAGAGCTAAACGATGGCCTGAAGCCAAAGCCTTAGCAATAATCAATATTTCAGCGGTAGGCCTAAGACCCAACGGCTCAAAGATGTAATTGCTAAGCATCATCCACAGGAAATGCACATGATCCTCATCATCCAACTCCGCCTTATCCAATTTCTTCTTAATTATCTTGGCATACGTCCCAGCCTCTTTAGATAAGATGGCTTGCACTCCAGGGAATGCATGGGTATCTACACAACTTGGGACTTCCTCTCCAATGATAGGCAACCCCGTCAAAGCAACCACATCACGTAAAGTGATAGACATCGGACCCAGCGGGAGAATCAATGAGTTGCATGACGGTGACCAATAATTCAAAACTCCTTCAAGCACATTCACATAAGGAGTAATTTCATGACGAGTTAAACGAACGAAATTCCTAATGCCAACCTGATCCCAAACACTTGCATACCTCAGTTCTAAGCGATCTACAAGGTCATTCCACCCAGTGTAGCAACGAGGGAATACCAGACCTTTCCTATTCACAGGGAATTGATAGGTCTCCCTATGGAGGGCCAATTCGATAACGCTACTCATGGGATAAGGGGGCAAAGGTGAGCTATTCATAGCAACAGGGCTGATGGTAAGGACACTGTCCTGAAAACAAAGTGCAGACACAATCAGTCAAAACCTAAGGATGCTACCTTCAAATACATGATCATGAAATTATGAAAATTACCTCCTGCAAGCCAAGGGTTATGCCTAGGCGAGAATCAGCGCGAATGGTGTCAGAATACGAGTTCGCAGCTGTGACAGACAGATGCAAATTTCAGCAATACAATTCCATCTCCATGTAACAATTCTAAAATTCTTATGTCTTTATTCCAATTCAATCTATTTTCTAATAAAAAAGCAAAAAAAAATCAAAAAGAAAAAAAATATAGATTGCATACCCATGCTTGAGAGACTGAGGGCTTGATTCTGAGTGTCCTTGAGCTTGGAGAAAAGAAAATGACAGAAACAAAGATAGCAAAAAAAAAGAAAAAGAAGAGTTGTAGATGGTTTAAGATAGAGAGTTCTAAGGAATTCAAAATTCTAAAATCCTGCAGGATTCTTTTATCTATTATCTTTGAAAAGAAAAATATTTAATAAAAATTCTTTTGTACATAAATTTTATTATCACTAATTCATTTATGCACAAAAGAGGGGGTCAATTGTTAGCCCAGAAAAATAAAATAATTATTTTTATGTATATAAATGCTTAGGTTATATTTTTAGGATATAGTTTATATTTTCTAGAAATAATACACCTATAAGCTAAGCTTCAACCCGTGGGAAAATCCGGCACCACGCGGGGCGTGTCCTCAATACGCAGCGCGTAAACAAGGCGTTCGGAGAAATCAACGTCAAAACGCAAACACGCAGCGCGCCCTTCACCTTACGCGGGACGTAATTTCTCACGCGGGACGTATTTGCCAATACGCCGTCGTAAGACGCATTCACGGAGCATGCCAGGATCAGAGGCTTGAAGACGCGGGGCGTATCTACAAGACGCGGGGCATAATCCTTCACGCGGGACGCGACACCAGAGACGCCATGCGTGAAAACCATCAATGAAACGCACTAGGCCTAATGTCCGCCAACACGCAGGGCGTAGCAGAGTATACGCGGGGCGTGTCGTCTCGTCCAGAAGCAGTTAACGGCAGTTTGAGGAGGTTAAGTTAGTT
Organism: Euphorbia lathyris; assembly: GCF_963576675.1. Lineage (NCBI taxonomy): Eukaryota > Viridiplantae > Streptophyta > Magnoliopsida > Malpighiales > Euphorbiaceae > Euphorbia > Euphorbia lathyris. The sequence goes on from NC_088911.1 coordinate 6,500,142, forward strand.
AATTAGAGTTAGGTGGGTTTGGTTAAGTTAGTTGGTGATTATTTACCAAAATACCACTCATTATTTACCAAAATACCACTCATTATTTACCAAAATACCACTCATTATTTATCAAAATGCCACTCTAAAAAACTATAAATAGACCCCTCCCCTTCCTTATTTTTCACACTCAACACAAACGCAATCCCCTTCCTAAAGGTCCCTTTCAATGCTCTCTCTTTTCTAGTTCTTAGTTTTCAAGTTCTTAGCTTCTAGTTCTTCAAGTTCTTCAAGTTCTTCAAGTTTTTCTTTTTCGTTCTTTGTTTTTTCTTAGCTTCGATTCTCTTTTAAGCTTTCTTTAGCTCTAATTCAAGTTCCAATAGCCTCTTTTCAAGTTTTTTCAATTCAATTTAGCATTTCTAAAGCTGTTACTCTGCTCAATTTCCAATTAGAGTTTTATTTCCAAATTAATTTTCCAGATTCGTCCAATCGTTTTCAAAGCCAGATTCCGTCCATTTAACGTTATTTTTTGCCTTCGATCCCTTCGACAAAATTGTTCCTGACGTTTTGAATCTCAATCTAGCCTTTTTAATTTCCCAATTCCGTGCCCAGAAGCTATAGTTACACGCTGATCTTTGCACACCAAATTCTTTTAGCTATTCTGCCCAGATTTTTCCAGATTCGTCCAGTCATTTTCAATCCTCAATTACGTCTATTTAAAGTCCGTTTTAGCCTTCGATCTCTTATACAAAGTTGTTCCTGACATTCTGAAGTTCAATTTACACTATTTACTCGTCCAATTCCGCGTTCTCAAACACCCAAACGAACCTCCTGAAGTTAAGGTCTAAATCTGCCCCATTTGCCTACCAACGTTTTGCCATTGCACCAAGCACATACTGTACGGGCCCGACCGATTGCAGCTCTCCAAGGACCTCACGCCGACGCCAAAATTCAACATCAATCCGAGATAGCTATTGTGGCTCCGAGTTTGTTGTTGAATTCCAATTTATTTTAATTGCATTTCAATTCCTTGTATTTGATTTGTTATTCCATTTCAATTGAATCAGCTATATGTTTAGTATAGAAGTTTTTCAATTGTAATTCATTTCCAATTTCATGTTTCAAACACTTATTCAATCAATAAAATACCATTTTTCACCAAATCTTGTGTCAATTTCGCACTTTAAATTCCTTTATTTTCTCGTCTTCAATTTACCCGCATTAGCTTAAATAAAACAATTTATCTAGCAAAGTTTCTATAACGGCGCTAGAGACCCAAGAGAGACTTTTTCAATCCTCGCGTCCCTCGCCAATCGCTTCGTTTAAGATTTCAAGTTTTGACGCGCAATTACATAAACTTAACCGTCTTTAATATTTTGAGAAATAATTTCTCTGGCACGCCCGCACCCTAACCACACGTGACAAGGTTGAAATTAGCATATTCGCAAAATATCGCTAACAGTTATATACCTCAAAAATAATTTTAAAAAACATATTGCATAATTATACATATACATATACAAGAATAAATGTCAAAAAAGATGAGAAAAATGTTGAAAAGGGGTTTTTTTAAGTTCCAGCAGCTTTACGACGGAAATTCCGTCACTAAACTGCCTTTACCGACAGAAACGGAAGAATTACAGAAACAGCTCCTATATTTTCCAGATTTATTAAGAAGTTTTAGATCTGATCTAATCTATCATTTTGGCCACCGAACTACCCAAATCGGGTCATAGTCTATAACGGAGCATCCCAAAACGATGTTTTATTTCAAAACGTTAATCAAAAATATTTTTAAATTTTAGATCTACAACGTTTTAGTCCCGAACTACCCTTAAATCGGGTCACGGTTCGTATTGGGACTTAAAACGAGGTTTTCCGTTTCAAATCAAAACCAAAGATTTATTTAATGAAAACATGAAATTAATTCAACAAATCTAAACAATAAAAGTGCAAAAACAAATAAATAAATAGATCTAAACAAGAAAAAGAGATGAATAAATAAACGGGTCTAGTTCCTCGGATTATTACCTCTCAATCGGTAATAGGAATGCCAAATCAAGTCGATTGATAGTGTTTTGAGTCGGATTTTTTTGTGTTTTTGCTTTGTCCGGGTCTCGGGGAATTTTTTCAGGGGTTCGAGTTTTTTTTTTCTCTCCATTTTGCCTTGGGCTCCATCCTATTTATAGGCAAATGGAGCCCCAAACTTCATTTATTTTTGGCTCCAAGCCAACTTGGAGCCAAAGGCAAGCTAGATGAGCTTATTCATCATTATCTTTATTGTTATTATTATTATTATTATTATGATTATTATTTTATTTTATTATTTTATTTTTATTATTTTATTTTTTTTTTTAAAAAGACAAATAAAAGCACTTGGCTTTGGGCAAGTGCAGCGAAATTGCACTTGGCCAAAAGCCAAGTGCTATTGGGCTGGGCCTGGCGGCCCAGCCCCGTCACGGGCCGTCCAACGGCCCGTGACGAAAATAGCGGCCCCCGACGGGGCCGCGTTTATATATATAATAATAAAAAAATAAAAATAAATAGTTAAACAAATAAAATACACCTAAAATTAACCAAAATCCATAACGATTTTCATCGAAAATGATTTTTGTCAAAACCGATTTTATAAAATTAGCTTTTTATAAAATCGATCTTTTTACAAAACCATGTATATATATTTTGGATTGCTCGAATACCAAAATAAAATCCTCTATCGTCCCGAGATTTTATTAATAATAAAATTAATAGGAAAAGGGCGTGAAATACCCCGAACTCGGCGAGACGATTTAAGATTTCACTCGCGGAACCGATTCGCCCGTCATCTCGATTCGATTTCCGAATTCGATCAAACTGGTCTTCACGGTTCCCTCGAACAACGTTTTTTTTTATTTTTTATTGACTCATCATTTATTTCAATCGACTGATTTGGATCCCTTTTCATGATTTTTCTTCATCGGTCCTCCGACCCCGGTGTCTACAGTTGCCCCTACTTTTCTATTTTGACAGTGATGTGTGTGTTTTTGAAAACATTTTTCGTGAACGCAACACATGCAATGGAAATATATTAAAGTAAAAGACACATATAGAGTGGGAGGAGAAATACCTGATCTCCATGTCGCAAGTTCCTATCTTGTCTTCAATCTTCACTTTGGTTGTCCCGTCCTTGCCTCTGAATCGGCTGTCGGCGAACGCTCCTTCTGGGGCCCCTAGTCTCTAAATCGACCGCAGGTAAAATGGCTCTTTCTAGCAACCCTAGTCTAAATCGACCGCAGGTAAATGGCTTTTTCTAGCGACCCTAGTCTAAATCGACCGCGGGTAAATAGCTTTTTCTAGCGACCCTAGTCTAAATCGACCGCAGGTAAATGGCTTTTTCTAGCGACCCTAGTCTTCACATCGACCGCAGGTAAAGTTGCTTTTTCTAGCGACCCTAGTCTTTATCTCGACCGCAGGTAAAGTTGCTTTTTCTAGCGACCCTAGTCTTTATCTCGACCGCAGGTAAAGTTGCTTTTTCTAGCGACCCTAGTCTTTATCTCGACCGCAGGTAAAGTTGCTTTTTCTAGCGACCCTAGTCTTTATCTCGACCGCAGGTAAAGTTGCTTTTTCTAACGACCCTAGTCTTTATCTCGACCGCAGGTACTCTTTCGTTTTGAAATTAATCATTCAACCCTAATCTCCACATCGATCGCAGGCGTCCTTTCGTTTGCGTATCTCCACATCCATCGTTCGACCCTAATCTCTACATCGATCGCAGGCGTTTTCATGTATTGCAGGCCTCCAAATCGAACATCCGACCCTAATCTATACATCGATCGCAGGCGTCCTTTCGTTTGCATATCTCCAAATCCATCGTTCGACCCTAATCTCTACATCGATCGCAGACGCTCTTCGTTGATGATAGCTGGGCTTTATCACTCGTCCGAGAGTTGGAATTGAGACCTCGTCCAAGAGGTTTTGACCGCAGTCGCTTTGATATTTGGGTTATATCACTCGTCCGAGAGTTTGTGACCGCAGTTGCTTCATGCCGTAGACTGGAGTCCGTAGCGAGGCCTATGCCCATGGATAATGTCGTAGACCGTAGTCCGTAGCGGGGCCTGTGCCCATTGATAATGCCATAGCCCGCAGTCCGTAGCGGGGCCTGTGCCCATTGATAATTCCATAGACCACAGTCCGTAGCCGGGCATGTGCCCATTGATGATGTCGTAGACCGCAGTCCATAGCGGGGCATGTGTCTATTGATAATGTCGTAGACCGCAGTCCGTAGCGGGACCTGTGTCCATTGATGATGCCATAGACCGGAGTCTGTAGCGGGGCCTGTGCCCATTGATAATGCCATAGACCGTAGTCCATAGCGGGGCCCGTGCCCACAGATTGAATCCTAATTTGCCTATCGAAGCCTACCTAGACTTGCACGGATTTCGTGGAGCTATCCGAGTATTTCTGCATGTGGCTTGACTTGAGCCACAACCACCACCTGGTGAGTATTTTTATTGTATAACCTAGTGTAGTGATATGTATGCACATGATTATGAATGAATGTATATATATTTTTCTCTTTTTATTTTTACATTGCTTCCCTCCTATTTTTCTTTACAGGGAGACCTCCATTCTATTGACCGGAGAGTACAGGAGAGCGTGGTGGTCGCACGAGAGGAGTCACTGCGGGATGATGATGCTTAGATCATACGTCGTTATCGGGATATGGAAGATGAGCGCTCCAGCTGGGAGGAGCGAGGCCAAGCAGCCGAGAAGAGGAGCCGTGTGGATATAGAGGCCTGACGAGCTGCTGAGAAGAGTTTGCAGATTGCGGTGGAGAACCGCCGAGTTTCGGATGAGGGTTGGCAGGCGGCCATGGATGCCTGTCGAGCTGCCTAGGAGGCCTTAGCTGAGAAGTGGGTTACTTACTTCAGAGATTTTGATCCGTTAGGGCACTTTTGGGATCTCGGATTTCCTCCGCATTGGTATGACTGTCATTGTTTTGCCTCGTAGCTTTCTTTTATTAGTATCACCCCGATGTATAACTTGTATATGGAAAGGAGTGGATATTTGTGTAGGCTTTTTATTCGGTGGTGGAGAAAAGAAATGTATAACTCATGATTCATAATACAATGCATTCCGTAGATTATAATGATTCCAATCATCCTCTTCAAATATATTCATGCCTTTATTTATTTACAAACAACAGAAATACTTAGCCGCTTATACATTATTTTTATAATTGCTCAAGATATAACTACTGTTACCAGGATCCGCCTTTTTTCGGTTTTCAGATCCCAGCGATTTTTCAACTCTCCTTTTATTATCCCGGAATTTTCAAATGAGTGCCCTTTCGGGTTTTCACCCACTGGGATGTCCCTTATTGTTGCATAGGTCGCCCTTTGCGGGTTTTCAACCTATCGGGAATTTTTATTTTTTCTTTTCTTTTTTTTTATTTACGAAAAATATTTCTTAAGCCTATCCAGATTGGTAGGTTTCGGAGAACTCAATGCCACTCATCGTGGTTAGCTTCACCGCCCCTTTGCTTAGGATCTTCTTCACGAAGAACGGTCCTTCCCAGTTTGGCCTAAACTTGCCCCTAGGGTCGGTGCGCGTCATTCGGATCTGTTTCAGCACCATGTCTCATTCTTTGATAGGACTGACCTTAACCCTTTCGTTGAAAGCCCGGGCCATCCTCCTTTGATATAGCTGTATGTGGTAAAGGGCCTCCATCCTCTTCTCGTCTACCAATGCCAGCTGTTCATAACGCTTCTTCACCCATTCCGCTTTAGGAATCTCTACTTCTACCGCAATTCTCAGCGATCGCTTCTCAACCTCAATAGGCAGAACCGCTTCTGCCCCATATACTAAGGAGAACGGCGTTGCCCCAGTTGACGCTCTAACCGTCGTGCGATAAGCCCATAAAGCGAGCGGAAGCTGCTCGTGCCAATTCCAATGTGATGCTACTGTCTTTACGAGAATCCTCTTAAGGTTCTTATTGGTGGCCTCCACCGCACCGTTAGCTTGCGGGCGATATGGAGAAGACCTATGATGCTCGATACCGTATTCTTGGAGGAGACTTCTCACTTCCCCCTGAAACTGGACCCCATTATCCGTAATCACGTGGTGAGGCACTCCAAACCTGGTGATTGGGTGCTTTTCAATGAACTTCCTCATCTGCTTAGATCCCAACTTACTAAACGATTCTGCCTCTACCCACTTGGTGAAGTAATCAATGGCAACCGCGATGAATTTGTGCCCATTGGATGCATTAGGCCTCACTTCTCCGATGATATCAATGCCCCAAGCTGCAAACGGTCAAACGGGTGCCAACATGTGTAGTTCCATAGCTGGTAGGTGGTTATAATCCCCGTTGATTTGACAACCATGGCATTTCTTCATATATTCGTTTCAATCTCTTTCCATGGTGAGCCAATAGAAGCATTGCCTTACGATTTTCTTTGCTAATACTGCTCCTCCCATATTGGCTCCACAAATTCCTGAGTGTACCGACTCCATTGCCTCACGGGCTTCTCCCTCGTCCAAGCATCTCAATTGTAATCCATCGGTGTGCCTTTTGTAAAGCAAATCATTATGGATGACGAACTGATGAGCTAGCCTCCTGATCACAGCCTGATCCCTAAGTTCTGATTCTGCTGGATAAGTCCCGTTTTTCATGAAATTCACAATGTCGAAGTACCAAGGCTTCTCGTCTACTCCTAACAATATTACATCTTCATAGCACGGTTTGTGGGACCTTTTTAGCACCAAAGGCTTTGAGGCAAGATTCTATGGATTATCCCACACCGACACCAAGGTGGCCAAAGCATCCGCTGCTTGGTTCTGTGCTCGGGGAATGTGATAAAAGCGGCACTCGCTGAATCTCTGTGCCAACCCCTCCAGCTGGTCTAGGTATGGGCGCAACCTTTCTTCCCTTACTTCCCAGTTTCCTTGTGCTTGTTTGATAATCAGCTTTAAGTCGCCCCAGATTTCAACGTACGATGCTCCCAATGCTGCTAAAGACTCTAACCCGTAGACGCACGCTTCATACTCGGCCGTATTATTAGTGAGAGGGAACGATAACTTCTTTGCCATTGGGATCCTTTCTCCTTCTGGCGAGATAAGTAACACTCCTACCCTTGCTCCACTTAAATTAACTGCGACGTCGAAGAACATTTTCCACGGTATAACCTCTATGGCGCTCAAATGCTCGTCGGGGAAATCATAGTTCGTCTCCTCTTCTTCCGCACTTAGGGGCTGATTGGCCAGAAATTCTGCTACGGCTCTCCCCTTGATAACCTTCTTCGTTACATATTCGATGTCGAATTCTGACAGAAGCAACAACCATCGGGCCAGCTTCCCGATTATGGATGGAGTTCAGTACAGATACTTCACGGGATCCATCCGGGAAATAATGATCACTTTGTAAGACTGAAAATAGTGCCGCAGCTTCTTCGTTAGCCATACTACTGCCACGCACATCTTTTCGATCATATTATACTTAAGCTCGTATTCCAGGAACTTCTTACTCAGATAATACACTGCATGCTCTACACTAGTGTCCCCTTCCTGGGCCAACATTGCTCCAATGGATCGCTCCTCGATCGCTACATATAGGAGAAGTGGTTTTCTGAGTTTGGGTGGTCTCAAAACTGGCGGATTAATCAAATAGGTCCAGATGCTCTCCAAGGCTTGCTGACATTTATCATTTATCATTCCAAATCATGGGTTGATCTTTCCGTAGCAGCTTAAAGATCGGCTCGTAGATCGCAGTGAGTCGTGCTATGAACCGACTGATATACTGAACTTGCCCCAGGAATCCTCTCACTTCTTTCTCATTCTTGGGTGCTGGCATTTCCTGTATGGCCTTTACTTTGTCGGGATCCACCTCAATCCCCTTGTTACTGATCACATAGCCTAAGATCTTCCCCGATGAAATGCCGAAGAAGCACTTCTTCGGGTTCAACCTTAGCTTGAATTCTGCGATTCGGGCCAAAAACTTCTCAAGTGCAGCGAAATGCCCCTCTCTCGTCTCCGACTTGACCATCATGTCGTCCACATAGACTTCCACCTCTTTGTGTATCATATCATGGAACAGTGCCGTAGCCATTCGTTGATAAGTTGCCCCGGCATTTTTCAAACCGAACGGCATTACCCTATAGCAGTACGTCCCCCACTCAGTTGTGAACGAGGTCTTTGCCTTGTGCTTTTCTGCCATTTGAACTTGCATGTAGCCCATGAAGCCGTCAACATTCGTGTGCAAGATGCTTGATGTTGCACTGTCGATTAATACGTCGATGTGAGGCAATGCGAATTCATCTTTGGGGCACGCCTTGTTAAGATCTCTATAGTCGACGCACATTCTCACTTTGCCGTCCTTCTTCGTGATTGGCACTACATTTGTGACCCAAGGGGGATAGTCGATTACTTCGATGAACCCTGCTTCTAACTGTTTCTTCACTTCCTCTCGGATCTTATCTGCCCATTCCGGCCTCATGCGTCAGAGTTTCTATTTCACGGGCTTAGCCTCGGGGTATGTTGGAATACGGTGAGTTACGATTGATTGATCGATTCCTGGCATGTCTTCGTACGTCCAAGCAAACACTATTTCGTATTTTTTTATTATTCTCTCAAATTCTTTTCTCTCTTCAATAATTAATTCTTGAGCAATTTGTATAAGTTCAGGATTTTCATCCATGCCAAGATTTAAAGTTGACATTTCTATTGCATTGATTTAAAATGTAGGCATGTTATATGAATGAGAATGCATGGAATGATCAGAATCAACATCAAGCAAGTAAGCAAAATCAGAATTCATTTCATTGATAGTTTTGGCGAGTACATCATCGGATTCAAACAAAGCAGTAACATAGTTGTCATCATCGGGGTTCTCGGGGTTTTCATGGGCCTTGGAGGTGTTTGGTTCATCCACCGCCCCCACGGTTGTCTATGCAGTGATAACTTGCTCCTCAGCATTCAGGTCAAGCATCATGATCCCCTCTATGAAGCAGCTTGCCTTTCCTTTGCCCCAGTCAGTAACATCGTTGAAGATCTTAAATCCGGGCAGATTCTTTCCCTCGGTGCCTCGGCCCGACTCTACCATTACGGCAATTTCCGGCTCGTCATCAGACTCATCCCAGATATGGATTGGAGCTTTCTAATTGATACCTTCCTCTTCCGAGGAACTTCCCCAGATATCCACAACAATCAGATCCATCATGTGAGGGACGTTCGGATTTACGTAGGAAGGGTCCGACGATCCATACCGAGCCCATCCTATAAGCTCATCATAATCCTTCAAGAACACCCTGCTCAACCTCTTTGCCACAAGTGGAATAGCACCCTTTCGGATGCACATGAGTTGCTCCTGATCGCTCAAGGTGACCTGACATGAAGCATACTTGAACCTCCACCTTCTTGCGTAATCCACAAATGCTTCTTCGGGAAACTGCTTGATCCTTTCTAAATCTTCCGACGACCCCGTCCACGGAATGTATGTCTCATATCTCCGCACAAAGGCTTCCATGAGGGATCCCCAATCCCCTTTTGTCTTCCCCGAGAGCATTCGGTGCCACATCAAAGCTTCCCCCGTGAGTGTCTTTGGGAAATGCTGAATCAACTCACTTCGATGGAGTCCTGCATCATACATGTGAGTGTGGAAACGGTTTACATGATCGATGGGGTTCTCATCTCCCTTGTACTTAGCCATGGTTAATACTGCCTCAGGTGTCTCCTCATCGGGTGACTCAGGCATTTCCTCTAGATGTCCCCATGCGGTGCATTTCTTGATGAATCTCTTAGTCATTTCAGCCCAGTCCACCTTAACATTCATCGGAAGAGACATATACCACACCAGCAATTCTCCTGCCAACGAGTTGCAAAACAAACTCGTGATTTCCTCCTCTTTGAAGCCCAACAGCCCCATCACTGACAAGTAGAATTGCAAATGCTCCATAGGGACTTTGTTGCCGTTATACTTACTAACTGCTGGCAACGGGCGCTTGATGGGCCCAACCTGCATTGCGCTACTTTCTGCCGCTCTCTCTTTAGCCTTCTTATACTTTCCAAGAATAAACTTGCCAATTGTGACCAATCACCCTTGATGGAATCAGGCAAGGATCGGAACCACTCCAAAGGCTCGCCCATCAACGAATGGTGGAACCACTGAGCGATCTCATTAATCCCAAACGGTTCAACAAACATAGCACACATATACTCATACAAGTGGGCCTCAGGGTCCTCCACCCCACTGAATATCTTTAACTCAGGAATAATTCTCCGAGATGACCCCTGCCCGGTCTCTTCGGTGTCATCTTCGTCATATGGCGCTCCATCGCCCAATTCCTCATCTATCATCTTGCCCGCTGTTTCCTCTCCCAGAAAAGACACATACAATCCGCTTCCTATCGTCATTTTCTCATCGGAGTCCAACAGCTCCTCTTCATCCTCCTCAAAGGATTCTACCACCGTACTCTCCTCAATCCCGGATTCGATCATACTTACCCTATGATTAGGAAATGGATTACGCTTAGTGGAAGGGTTTGCTGATGATGGATCAGCTATCTTTTCTCCTCAATCAAATTTTGAATCTCATGCTTCAACCTCTCACAGTTCTCAATAGTGTGTCCGTAGTTGCTATGGAACTCACAGTACCCCCTAGCTTGCATCTGAGGAGTAGACGGTGCTTTGCCATAAGGAGTGAGGGCTTTCAATAATCCCCTTTTCCGCAATCGTTCGAAAACTTTTGCGTAGCTTTGATCAAACTTGGCGAACTGCCTCTTCTCGATAGCGTTAAGTTCAAGCATTTTCACTACGGCTGATTCTGTACTCGCACTTGGCCCTCCGGCACTATATCCAGACTTTGTCCACTTAGTGTAAGCTTTCTTCGGCTCTCCATCCCCTTCAACTGTCAAGGCACAACTATACATCTGATTGAAATCGGTAAAAGGCATATACCGCAACTCATTCTTAATATACGGCAACGTGTTACCAACTACCATTCGGATCTGATCCTGCTCAAGCGGTTTCTGCTTCATGATTGCGGCCTTGGCCCTCCATCTCCTCACAAAATCGGAAAAAGACTCACCAGTTTGTTGCTTAGTACTCTCCAGCTCCTTCAGAGTAACCTCAAGCATAGTGTTGAAACTATATTGGGCGATGAATGACTTTGCCAACTCCTTCCAATCTCTCTTCGTCACCAGCGGCAACGCATGAAACCATACGAGGGCCGCTCCCTCCAGATAGGTATTGAATAGTCCCAGGACTTGATCCTCAGTTAGGATCGTGTGCTTCATTACTGCGACATACTGATTCATGTGAGCCGTGGGATCCCCGGTTCCATCGAATTTCTTCATGTCCGGGAGCCGGAATTTCAAGGGCAAAGCCGTTGCCGACAAGCAGTTCTTCAAATTATAAAAGTCTTGACTCCCGGAACTTCCCCCACGCAGATCCTGCACTTCCTGAGTGATGTGCTGCTTCCACTCCTCTTCCTTAGCCTTCTCTTTCTCAAGCTGTTTCTGGATATAATCCTGATAGTCATCCTCGTTCCCGAAGCGGGGACCGGTGTTCACTTCATTCTCAGCGCATTTGCTACCACTCTTGTTATCCTTCAATGCTAGCTCAGCGAGCTGGGCCAAGATTGTGGCCAACTGATCATTAATGTTGTTCACAGAGTTTTCCAATTCGGCCACCTTTTCGTCGGTCGCAGACATACTAGCAGAACACTGAGTATACTCGGACGAAGATGATTCAGAAGCCACAACTGCCGATTCGGAATTGTCAATTTGTAGCTGATCAAACTGCCTGACTAGCCGGTTTCTCTCGCGAAACCACAACCGCTTAATGATGAAGTCTGCGCGAACGGTATCCATTAGTATGTATGCATGATTCGTGGTGTGTGCGTTTATTATTTACGGATATATAAGATAAGAAGAACAAACGTTAGTCTAATTACACGTATCACAACATCTCTCTTCCACCCTTATTCCTCCACACACTCGTTGGTCCAAGTCTCTTTCCTAGGACTTTGGTTTGGGGCCCACCTTGCGATCCAGGGGACGCGTGATGCCGTCGATTATTGCGGAAAAGTAAATCATTCATCAGACAATACAGTTCGTTTTGACATATCAACGTTTAGTGACTAAGATATCGACCAAGTTGGATTATCCTTTCGGAATAACTCGTCTTTTGTCATTTTGCGAGACGCATTAGTTTGGGTTTTGACTCCCTTTGAGCGCATCTCGGATTTTAGACGTGGTACAAGTTATTCTTCTGGTTCAATCATTCGTTATTGACAATGACTCGTTCCCTTTTATTCGCGTGGGTTCGTGTCTCGATTTTTGGATTACGACGGGATCTTTTGGATCTATCGAGAGACACAACCACGTGTTTGTTTAGTGATGAAATCACTTTTCGGATTTTTTCCTTAGGGAACGGACTCATCGCGTAACGCGTTTGTTTTTAGCGTCAAGGATCCGCTCGCTCGTTTTGGCTACGTGAAAAAGACGGCGAGTCTTATTCGAGCGCACGATAATCCTTCGGCTATTAACAACTCTTTATTTCTTCTAATTTACGGGATATACTATCCTAGCGTGGTTATAGAAAATCAACGTTTCGTTGAATCGCATGCTTATTCGAAGCAGGGATATTACCGCTCTCCTCATTTAGACACGAATTGGGCAAACACGCCAATCGGGCCATATTTCTTGTGGTTTTGGTAACGGTCGAAATGATCGAGCCATTAGTCAAACCCACAGTCTCGTCCATATGGCGCAATTATGCAGCTTAGCTTAATTCGACTTTATGATTTTAAACGGCGTATATACCGGCTTGAGGCACGTATTTAACGGCATTGGTTCATTTTCTTTAACTACCCTCGGGATGGATATACATCGTAGATACAGAATGACTTTGGTCGTTTGTTTATTTTCTTTTATTTTATTTTCTTAGTCACTTTTTGCGGATACGTCCATTTCTCTTTAGAACAACGCAAGGCATAACGTAAGAGCTCGTCTTTTATTCGGAAGGGACGGGCCATGTTTGCAAAACTCTTTACGTTACAACGGGGTCATTCAAAACAGAAATGTTCTTCGTTTTCGTTTCGTCATAATCTCGTTTTATCCCAACCTATTTAAAGAATGTGAATAACGGCTACTGTTAATATAGTCTTTTGAATCGAGGTATAACTATCCTTAATACCAAACCAATTCATACTAATACGTGCTTACGTCATAACGCATTTCCTGAACATGTGCCTTCTTTGGGACACGGAAAGGGACCAGGCGGGTCGCACAAGTTCATTCATACGAGATGACTAAGTCATCTTTAGTTCGAATCGTTTCGATGTTTTGGGGTAGTTTGTATATCGGTTTAAGAGTATATATTAACGTATCGTTTCATTTTCTTTACATATTTTAGGATTAGACACGTATCATGGCAATTTGAAAACACAAACTGATTCATTTATCACATCAAAAATAGTAACGGGTAATCCTATGGCAACTTCTAAGGCTACTATATACTGACACGGCTGATCGCGGGACCTCACAGGACCGCATAAATTCGCCCCTAACGAATGGATGGGGACCCTTTGGCGCCTTACTGTAAGGGGAAACTTACACTAGCTTCTTTCGAGCGACGAATGGACTCTCGCTAGAGGTTTCGCGGAAATTACCCAAAAGGTTTGCAATAATGTGTATGAATGCATACGAAAAGAAATAATACGATTCATCCCCGTTAAGGGCTTAATACACGCCTTCCGGAATCAAATTTCTCGCTTCCCCAGCAGAGTCGCCACTTGTTAGACAAGGTGCCGAACGGCCTCGCCCGGGCGGACCGGGGGGTGGACACCTCATGACGACGTAAGCAGTGATTGGCGCCGAAAGCAACCAATCGTGGAATCAAGCTGCTCGACAGGACCGGAGATATGGAAGAGTCGCCACCCACGAATGGGAAAATGAACACCGATCCCTTGCGGGAGACCGGTGAGGGTTCGGGAAACTTAGGTACGAGCCGAGAAGGCTAGCTCCTTTCCGGAGAAAGGCTACTAGGCACCCCGACATCGCCCGGTTATGAACCACCGGCCTCCTACTCAGCGTGTTAGGCGATAACGGACTAATCGCATATTTCTTTAAGTTTAAAATTCATTTAAAACCTTTTCTTTCTCGCTTTGAAAACCGTTTTGAGCATGTTATTTGAAAGCCATTTTAGTAAAGAATCACCCATTTTGCATAAATTTAAAGTATATAGGAGAGAGAGGAGGAGAAGAAAGAATTGATTTATTCAAAGTGTGATTTTATGTTTTAGACTATATTACATCTATGCTAATCTCACTCCCAAAAACGAGTTTATTTACATGGTTCGTACCTTAATCGCCGTTGGAACGATTTAGGTACGTTTCAAAGCCCTGTTAATGATGATTACTCGAATCGCCGTTGGAACGACTTGAGCATTTGAAAACGTTGAGCAAACAGTTTTAGTCTAAAAACGTGATTAAGCATACAAGTCAATTTATTTTGTACAAAACCATTTAGTTAGGAAAGCAATTCAAAACTTCATTATTTACAACGAAACAATTTACAATGTTCGCTTAATCCGTCGTTGGAACGGATTAAGGTTTCAACACGTGATGTTTTGGAAACGGTTTAAAAATGACAAAAAAAGTTATTTACACTTTAGGAATATCTAGAAAAACTTTTAATTTAGACAAACAACTTGAAATCTCTTTTTGTCTTTTATTTTCCCCTTTTCACTCAATTAACCTTTACTTGAATATATTTACAAGAATGAACCATTTAAATCCCCAAAATTCACCAAATAAAACAAATTTGAAATATATACATATAAAGGTCAAAAAGTGAAGTGAATATACATATATACATATATATATATACATTTTTATCTAAAAATAAGGATATATCTATAGATTAAAAAAAATAAATAAAAGATACTAAATATATGTATAATAATGATAATGAAAAATACTAAGTATAATACACTTTTATCCTAATTAAAAACATGTAAAGCAATGAACAAAGTTCATTAAGAATAAGAAAATAAACCTTATATCCCAAAATAACTATTATAATAAATATATAGAAAATAACCCTCCCCAAATATACATTAAACATCAAAATAACATCTAATTATCCCCAAAACGTCTACTAATTAATTACCCCAAAATGCCCAAGTAAATAACCCTCTAAAATAATACCCAATATAGTTTAAATGAGTTAAAAGAAAATATATACATATAGTTTTGCAAAATCAAATTAATGAAAAGGATACCCAAATGTACAAAATAAATAAATACATAATAAGTAATTATTAGTTATATACCTCAAAAATAATTTTAAAAAACATATTGCATAATTATACATATACATATACAAGAATAAATGTCAAAAAAGATGAGAAAAATGTTGAAAATGGGGTTTTTTTAAGTTCCAGCAGCTTTACGACGAAAATTCCGTCACTAAACTGCCTTTACCGACAGAAACGGAAGAATTACAGAAACAGCTCCTATATTTTCCAAATTTATTAAAAAGCTTTAGATCTGATCTAATCTATCATTTTGGCCACCGAACTATCCAAATCGGGTCATAGTCTATAACGGAGCATTCCAAAACGATGTTTTATTTCAAAACGTTAATCAAAAATATTTTTAAATTTTAGATCTACAACGTTTTAGTCCCGAACTACCCTTAAATCGGATCACGGTTCGTATTGGGACTTAAAACGAGGTTTTCCGTTTCAAATCAAAACCAAAGATTTATTTAATGAAAACATGAAATTAATTCAACAAATCTAAACAATAAAAGTGCAAAAACAAATAAATAAATAGATCTAAACAACAAAAGGAGATGAATAAATAAACGGGTCTAGTTCCTCGGATTATTACCTCTCAATCGGTAATAGGAATGCCAAATCAAGTCGATTGATAGTGTTTTGAGTCGGATTTTTTTGTGTTTTTGCTTTGTTCGGGTCTCGGGGAATTTTTCCAGAGGTTCGGATTTTTTTTCTCTCCATTTTGCCTTGGACTTCATCCTATTTATAGGCAAATAGAGCCCCAAACTTCATTTATTTTTGACTCCAAACCAACTTGGAGCCAATGGCAAGCTAGATGAGCTTATTCATCATTATCTTTATTGTTATGATTATTATTGTTATTATTATGATTATTATTTTATTTTATTTTTATTATTTTATTTTATTTTTTAAAAAAAGAAAAATAAAAGCACTTGGCTTTGGCCAAGTGCAGCGAAATTGCACTTGGCCAAAAGCCAAGTGCTATTGGGCTGGGCCTGGCGGCCCAGCCCCGTCACGGGCCGTCCAACGGCCCGTGACGAAAATAGCGGCCAGGGGCCGCGTTTATATATATAATAATAAAAAAATAAAAATAAATAGTTAAACAAATAAAATACACCTAAAATTAACCAAAATCCATAACGATTTTCAGCGAAAATGATTTTTGTCAAAACCAATTTTATAAAATTAGCTTTTTATAAAATCGATCTTTTTACAAAACCATGTATATATTTTTTGGATATATATTTTTTGGATTGCTCGAATACCAAAATAAAACCCTCTATCGTCCCGAGATTTTATTAATAATAAAATTAATAGGAAAAGGGCGTGAAATACCCCGAACTCGGCGAGACGATTTAAGATTTCACTCGCGGAACCGATTCGCCCGTCATCTCGATTCGATTTCCGAATTCGATCAAACCGGTCTTCACGGTTCCTTCGAACAACGTTTTTTTTTTTTTTTTTTATTGACTCATCATTTATTTCAATCGACTGATTTGGATCCCTTTTCATGATTTTTCTTCATCGATCCTCCGACCCCGGTGTCTACAACCGGCCATACACCATAGTGGGAGGTCACCTATAAGTTCGTACATATTAGTGAGACAAATTGAAGTTTGTACACCAAAGTGTGAAATGAGGTAAAGGTTGTACACCATTCATGAAATTTACCCGCCAATTAGCTGCAAACTCCACTTATTATCACTCAGAAGCGAATAAAATACGGAAAAAGACAAAAAGAAAAAGGCAATTTCTAACACAACAAGGCAATCTACTGACCACAGCCGATTAACAGGACACATTGTTAGACACTATTGACATTATTATCATTTTTATTACATTTATATATATATATATATGCATATATAACATAATACAGTTTTGATACCATAACAAGAATTGCCAGAATCTAAAGAATTCAATGATTGGAAATAAATCAAGAAGTCTAATCCCTTAGCAAAAATGGAATTAGAAAAATAATAAGACGAAAGCACCTTAGTAGTCTGGCAGAGACGAGAATAAGCAGGATTAGGCTTAGCTTTGTGGTATCTGGACTCCAATTCCTGCTGAGAGGAAGGAACAAACCTAGGAGCATTCTTCCATGGCCCAATAGTCCTTTCCTTTCCAAATACTTTGTAAGGGCGTCTAATATCTCCATAAACGTTATCACCCAACCAAATGAAAATTTGGGGATCGAAGTCAGTTGAGGCCTTCCATATAGGCTACATAAAACAAAAAGACAATTGTTCCATTACTCTACCGAGATTGAAAGCTAACAAAATGATCAATAACGCCATCTATGATCCATGAAAAAAAAACTCAGTTATCAGAGTAAGAATTGAAGGATTAGTACTGTAGCAGAGAGAGATTACCTGTTATGCCTTGTATTTTATCCGTTCCTTTAATCAAAATAACAAATATCCCCTTTTTTTTAACCAAGTCTCTAAATCCAAGGTTTCAGCAATTGCCTTCTCGTCTCCTACATAACTTGCACGAACACCATTAGGACCTCATTAAAACAAAATAACTACTTCGATCTTTTAACTTGTTGTAGAAAAATATTGTAAGGCCTCATGTATTCTAACATAGTGTGATTATATGATCAAAATACGAAAAGAGAAGTAGTGAAAAGAGCAGCCAATTGTTACCTTTCATGGTGGTTGGTCCTTGCAACCAGAGCTCCCCTCGCTGGCTAGGAGGCAAGGCTGAACAGGAACACCCTCTAACACAAGCTGAACAGGAACACAAAGATCCACTAAAATCAAGCAAGTAAAGATACACAAGAAGAGAATAATGCATCTCTATGTAAGCCAACTCTAACCATGAAAAGGAGCAAAATAATCCTCTGAATCTATCTTGATGCCTTAGGTAACCTAAGCCTGAGTTACGTTAGGTGTACAACTTACTCATACTAACTTTCTCCCGGTGCTCAAATCGGTACATTTGCATTCCTTTAGTCACAGAGTGACTTTGCATGCCTGATGTTGCTGTGGTATTGCTTGATAAGGACGAAGCCTCTATTGATTCTGATCTCGGGGTCTTTATTACAGGCAGAGCAAGAATTGCTCTGTCATCGGAGGTGCTCCAGCAAACCTTTGAGCGCCTCCAATAGAGTGAAACAATGTCTGTTAACTCAAGACTTCCACTTGTACAGCTCAATTCTACCTGCCCCAAACCATGAGTGGAATTTGCCCTGTTTTTGAGCAATAGGAGTTAAATTGCTTCCTCAAAAAGGGACTTACCTCAAGAAAACTAAAATTGTACAGCTCAATTCTACCTGGCCCAAACCATGAGTGGAATTTACCCTGTTTTTGAGCAATAGGAGTTAAATTGCTTCCACAAAAAGGGACTTACCTCAAGAAAACTAAAATTCTAACCAGTTAAACAATGATAGCTTCCACATAAGCTTGTATTTCTCTTTTTAGCATGTATATTAAAATGGTAGAGCAATCATCCTCTCCACGTCTTCAATATAAATATTTACACTAAGAAGGATAGAGTTTACCCTTGTTTTTGAGTTTGTAATACTGCAGGACAGAACATAGAAGAGCTTGGAAATCTAGAAAAATATACCATAGAGCACAACACAACTTTTTGGTGCCACTCTGCAAATACAAAGAGAGCTACAATGATTCAAGTTTAGAAAGATCTCCACTTGCATCTCCTATATAAATTCTATTAATAAATAAAGTTATTAGGATTTGCGCGCTCAATCACTTGGTCTAAAAGGTTCCATCATATAACTTATGTTGAAGTTCTATTAATAAATGAAGTTACAGATTTGAACTCTTGATTGATTTAAGAGGCTATAACATCATGTCTATGAACCAACTAATCTCATAAATAACACCCAAAATGTAGCATACATATTGAATGCTTGAAATGTAAAAGCCATTTGAAAGAGGAATTGATTCTATGAACCATCTCCTATACATAATGAATGCTTGAAATTGTTAAGGAAGGTAGCAGCAATGTTGTCCAAGTTAAAGAGATCAGTGTTTCAAAGGGAAATTCGAGGAAGGTACATATCAGTATCTCGAATGAGTACAGAGAAATAGTTATTTACTGGTGTTGATTTCGGTGTTTACGTGCTGCATAGCCCATGCCAAAGAAAATTCTTCTTTTTAGTTAAACTTTAGATCACAACTATAATCATTGGTTTGAAAACAATACTATGATACAATTAATCTATAATACTACAAGCACTTGCCTTTCTTGATTCATATCATACTTAAAGGGAAACATATAATTTACAATAAGTCGACCATATCATACTTAAGAACAAATAGGACTTTTATCGAACACTTGGGCTGCAAAACGAGCAACGTAAAATGTAACCTAAAGCAATCACCTTTTACCCCAATCAAACATGTATTTCAATAAGATAAGCCAACTACTTCATACTAGATTATTTCATTCAACAAGCTATTCTCAACCACAAACATTATCAAAACCATTCAACTAGCAATTCCTATTCTCAAATTTGAACCAGTCAAATCTTACATTCAAAATTGCAAAGAAAAGAAATGAGGAGCCAAGAGAAAACAGAATCCTTAACAAGAAATCCCTAAAACTATAATTAACACAACAAACAATTAATTAACCTCAATTAGATCTATGATTTTTCAGCGCACCTACTATCAAGTCCCAATCGAGAGACTGAGCGGTGAGATTGTCGATACTCTAGAGAGCTGGACTGCTGTCTGTCTGCTTCTAGATGATGAGTTGGACTGCAAGTGAGAGTTGAGACAGTGCAAAAAAAAACATGAGAAGAAGAAGATGGATTACTTACAGTGCCGTCGGAGAGAAGGAGGCAAGGCGATTGATCATGATGGAAACCCAGACCTAGCCCTAGGTCGAACAGGAAGCTCAATGTTAGGTCGAAGAAGCAGTGAGAAGAGAAGACCGAGTGAGAAGCCCAGATCTAGGTTAATCCCATTTCAAAGGTTTTTTTTTTTTTGTCTGAATCCTCAAGATAATCGGAGGGAAACAATTTTGTCTAATTTGAGGAAAATGAAATAAGTGGAGGGAATATTTATGTGAATTGGGGAACCACCGGACTCGGTGTGTAATGCCCCATGGAGTAAGCTTTGGTAGATGGACTGTCCTCCGAAAGTAAAAAACTTCTTGTGGCGTGCTGCATGGAATGTTATTCCAACAAAGGTAACTCTCTATAATCACCATGTTGATATTGATGTACGGTGTCCCCTTTGCCAGAATCAGGATGAAACTCTACTTCACACCCTCTATCAATGTCTGTATCTGGATCGTGTCTGGCAATCTCCAAGTATGCTTACTGTCAGAAATTCTCAGCTTGTACCCAGTACAAACTGGTGGATAGAAGAGATTGATAACCGAAGTTCAGAAAGTGCAGGTCGATGGGCAGTCGTACTGTGGTACGTCTGGTTCTGCAGAAACCGTTGGCTGTGGGAAAAGAAACGTGTACCTCCCGAACAGATACTTAATCGGGCTGCTGAATACTGGCAAGCGTGGAAAGCTGCTACCACTTCTGATCTGCCCCGTACGGTTCCGCAATGTCGAAATAATGTTGAGCGTTGGATCAGACCTGGTGCAGGAGTAAAAGTGAACTTTGATGCTGCTATTTGTCGGGTCGGGTTTATCGGCGTTGGAGCATGCATTCGCAACAGCGATGGCCATTTTGTGGCTGGAAGATATAGGCAAATTCTGGGTTTGTTTACACCAGCAGTCGCAGAAGCCATCGCATGTCGAGAGGCATTGGGTTGGATCAAAGACAGAGGGGATTCAGAGGTTTGTGTGGAGGGGGATGCGCAAATAATCATCCAAGCGTTAAATCTAGAAGCTGAAGACGACAATTCTCATCTTGGTTTGGTTCTTACTGACTGTCGAGAGTTAGTAGGTTCAATTCCCTTTAGCTCTTTCCGTTTTGTGCGAAGAGAGGCCAATCGGGTTGCGCACGAAATGGCTAGGCTAGGATTATCAAGTTCAGCTACGATTGTAACCAATTTTCCCCCGAGTTCGATTGTAAGCCTTTTGGCTATTGATTCTTAGATTTATACAATTCATTTATTCATTCAAAAAAAAAGTTATGTGAATTGGGGGCAAAAATGAAAATGGTAGATTATGCATGAGTGGTTACATCTAGTGAGTGATTTTTTTTTCTTACAGTACAAATAACGAGTGGAATGTTAATGAAGTTAAGAAAAAATCAATATTTTAGTCAATAATAGTAGGGTTGCTCATTAAATGTATTAAAACCATATTTTTAATGAGTGGATAGTAAACCCATATTAAATTTTGGTCATTGAAACCTTTTTTTTTTTTTGTAGTGAGTAAATAAATAGCAATTTCTCGTGCTTTATTTCACTTATGTCAATTATTTAGTTTCTAGCTATTTTTTAGCACTTTTATGTAGTTTTTAGGGTAAATTTCAAATAAAACCCATGTGGTTTCACTAATTTTCAGATAAAAGATTGTGATTTACTTTTTTTCAAGGTAAGGACTGATGTTTTCAACTTTAGCAAAATAAGGATTTTTTCGATTGATACTATTAAAATCACCCTTGACGACTTCAAAAATGGCATATTTTAAGAACTACTAATATTCTAAGTAACTTTAATTCTTCAACTTTTTTATTTTGAGATTATTTAGATGATGTTTGGTAAAGAGAGAGAAAGTTAATGTTTAGAAAGAGAAAGTTTCAGAAAAGATTATTTTCAAAAATCGAAAATGTAGTTCCATAGCAAATATGACATTGAACAACTTTAATTCTTGAAAATTTTTATTTTCAGGTCGTTAAAAATGATTTTAATAGCATTAATCCAAACGGTCCTTGTTTTCTTAAAAGTGTGAAACATCAATTCTCGTTTTGACAAAAAGTAAACCACAATCCTTTATCTGAAAATTAGTAAAACCACAAAGGTTTTATTTGAAATTTACCCTAGTTTTTATGTCATTTTTAATAAAATAATGTCAAGTTAAGCACTCACCTAAATTTTTCTTTAATCTTTTGGGCTAATTGATTCACCAAATGTCAGTATGAATCAATTTGGTACTTCAGGCCTAAGTTTGGTGAATCAATTTAGCCTTAGAACTAATGTTTTTGGAGTTTTAATGTGATGTTGCAGGTCAAATACGAAAGGGGCGAGACCATCAAACACATAAAGGAAAAGAAATTCGTGTTTGGGGACCCTTGGGAGCCAGCTCGGCGAGCTGGACCTCCGAATCAGTCATAAGCGCAACTTTAATGGTTGGAGGGTTGCACACCCTCCAACCATTCTACCTCACCCATTTCTAACAACTCTCTCCACAAAACAACTCCACAAAAAATCTTATATAATGGTTAGTCACTATCACAATATTCAATGGGTCCCACATGTTATATAATATTTTATATCTTTTATAATAATAATAAATTAATATTAATTGAATAAAAAATATTTCAATTAAAATTAAAAGCGTAATATAAATTTTTTATTTCAATTTTAATTGATATTAATAATTAATGAAAGTACAAAATATATTAAAAACTGAAAATTACAACGTAAAAGTAATATTGACTAATATTGACTGTATTTGTTATGGAAAGTTTGGATTTGTTGTATTTTGAGAAATAAGAGTAATATTGATTATATCCATTGTGAAACTCCATTTGAAAATAAATATTAAGAATAAAAAAATATAGTTTATTGTGAATTAAATGAGATATTTTGTGGGGTTTAAAAAAAATTACTTTTACACAATTTACAAAACATAACCACTGTATATTTTTATTTTATAATAAATCTTTTTCAACAAAAATAAAAGAATTAACAAAATTATTCTCTTCTACAAATTATAACCATAAGATATACTATATTAATTTAAAATGTTTATTTTGTTCCCAAAAAGCTATTGATGGCATTTGTGCGAAAAGAATATACAGGACCCACATTGCAGACAATTGAAATTTGATGGAACGCGCGTTTGAACTCCACGGAACCATTCATCCTCTTCACATGCAAGGCGCGTTGCTTCACCTTCAATTTCCTTGCTTCCCTTGCTATTTTCTTGTTTGGTCCTGGAGAGTCGCCCAATCCAAGCGAATCGTTTTTGTGCTTCTCTAATGGTTGGGGTCTCTGGAGTAAATTACACCAATGGTATCTGAACTTTACTTTAATTTACACTTTGGTACTTAGATTACATTTTATCTCAAAAATATATCCAAAGTAACGATGACCAGACAATTAAGTATATTTTACCGGTTAATGGCCGGTCAATGCGATTTTGAGAAATAAATTACGCTGATGGTACCTGAACTTTACCCGAATTCACATTTTGGTACCTAGATTTTATTTTGTCCAAAAAATACACTTCAAGTAAAGATGACTCAATATTTTAGTATATTTGACCAATCAGTGATTGATCAATCCGAGTTTGACCATTTTAAATTAAAAATTGAGACCAATCATACACTCAATTAACATAAAAATTATAATACTGTCATTTAGCTCATAAATGACAATATTATAATTTTATGTTAATTGAGTGTATGGTGAGTCCCAATGTTTAGTTCATGTTACCCGGTCACTAACCGATCAAATGAACTAAACCTTTCAGTCACCTTTACTTGTGTTATGTTTTTAGGATAAAATAAAATTCAGGTACCGAAGTGTGAATTATGGTAAAGTTCGGGTACCATTAATGCAATTAACTCATGAAACTCGCGTTCACCGGTCATAACCGGTAAAAATATACTAAATTGTCCGGTCATCGTTAGTTCAGGTATATTTTTGTGACAAAATATAATCTAGGTACCAAAATGTAAACTATGTAAAGTTGAGGTACCATTGGTGTAGTTTACCCGGAGTCTCTGCCAAATTGTAAATTGGTACCCCAACCATACCATTAGAGTTGCTCTAAGTGACAGATTCAAACCCAATTTTAAGTGGGATTGAGTCTATTAAATCCTATTTGAATTATGTAACATAAACTTGAGTATTTTTAGGTTTTCTTTTGCCTATTTAAAGACCCTAGGTGTTCCTTCCCAAGGCACCATGTAAAAATCCATCAATAGTTTTTATCATTCTGTAATTAGTTTTTTTTATCTTTTGCCTTCTAATTTAGTCTTCCCCTACCTTGAAAATTCATCCCAAATTCCTCCATCTGCCATTGAAGCACCAAGGTTCCATCTCCATCTTCAAGGGGTTCCCAATGTTCCATCCTCCAGTCCCAGAAAGATGATTTCTTAGTCGATAAGTTTCCAAAAGGGATTTCCTATTCTCTTTAGTTTATCTGTTTACTTTAGATCCTTCCTATGTATTCTGGGTTGGTTGTATCTATGACAATCATTATTCCATCTTTAATATAAGTTTTATATTTGATTTCTCAATTAATTTCTCATTCTATCTGTTTATGCTTAGCTTAATTGGTTTAAATCATTCAAAAGTCCAAACAGCGAGTCGAATTTGATTGTCTGTAATCAAAGAACCTGTGAAATTGACAACTTTATAGTTGATAAGACCCAAATTCTTGAACCTTAGAGCTAGCTCAGCCTGTAACAAAGGAATTGCGTGCTAGGGATCCTAGAAGGATAAGTAGGTTTAATCGCCTTAGGCTTAAGCAACTAAGAATAGGTAATTGTTTAATTAGATTGAATCTTATATTATCAGGGCCGATCCTGAGATTATAGAGGCCCAGGGGCGAAGTAGCAAATGAGGGTCCTCAAGTAAAAAATAAAGTAAAAAAATCAATTATGTAAAGTTTTCACAATCTGCTATTTTGACAAACTCAAGAATTGTAAATACTGACATCAACAATTTTGGCAAAATCATTTGCAACAATTCTGTATTTTTTTATAAAATTTTATTTTTCGACCCCTCTCCCCCCTTGTGTCTAGATGTGTTCTGCGATTTATTTAGGCCTAGTATTATTTCTTTAACTGTTTCACATTTTAAGATTTAATTTCTATATTGTTATTTTTTTGAAAAAATATTATTTTTGGGCCCCTACATTCCTTGGGCTCTGGGCAGGCGCCCCTCCTGCCCATGCACAGAGACGGCCCTGTATATTATCGTATCATTCCATTCACTGCTTGATTAATTACCTAGCTTAAGATCACTTTAGGAGTAGATTAACTTAATTACAAACCCTCAATCCAATTTTCCACCGCCTAGATAGCATTAGAAGCCTAGTAGTTTGGTACTTGCGGTATAAATCTTGTGGATTCGATACTTGAACTTGTCTAGATTATTACTTGATAATGACGGGGTATACTTATCCCTTAGTGAGCCCTTGAACGTCAGCTCGGGGTGCATCATAATACATATTCATTTTCATATTTATGTAAATCCAATAGAGTGATAGTACTTCAACTGTGTTCTATATTAGAACCAATTTTCTATTTGTAAATTAGAAGCTCTGTTGTTTGCTTCGGTTATAGGCAAATAACTAGAGAGATAGATAGCTGATAACATCTGAATATTATATGGGGAAAAATCCCTGAGGATCCACATAATCAAAGGACTAAATAGCATTTAAAACGTAATCAAGCGGCCAAGATACGCCAGCTAGATGGCGTACAAAGAAAAGATATATGCCCTAAGAGGGCCACAACATGTAGATATGTCATGTGAAGGCCAAGAGTCTTCCCGAGGTCCGCCTTCGCCAAAGAGAGGAGGTCCGCTATTCAGCTTTGACTAGCTCAGGGGTGTTGGCGCCGACTTTTAGGAGAAAACGGACATCATTAATAACTAGAAACAGCTCAATAAATGAGCTAACAGCCAGTCATAGATAATGTAACAATCTTACCTTAAGAGAGCATTAAACAAAAGGCTTTCTAGTTACTAATCGATGGTTACTAAATCCTAGTATAAATAAGCCATGCCCCAAGGTATTGAGGTACACAGATTATGCTAACCCTACATTGTGATTATTGTTTTATTCTAAAGATTGTTACTAACTTTAGCATCGGAGTGTCCCGGCCGATCCCAACGGCGTCCCACAAGAAGATCTCCAGTCAGAGATAATCAGCAGGATATTAATAGCTGAATGCGAGTGTAAAGGAAGGTACTTTACAGAAGTTATGTCTATTGTATAAAGATTTGTGCTTAGTGGATTAAAGCTCAGAAGAATGTACTTTGAGGAGTGGACGTAGGCGAGAGGCCGAACCAGTATAAATCTCCCGAGTAACATATTTTTAACTCTGCCTTTATCACTTCTGATTATATTGTTTGCTCTAACTTATTTATCTTACTCATAAGCTCCGAACATTGTGCGTCATTTAAACTACTAATCTTGAGAAGTCAGAAGCTCTACTAAAACGAGTTGTCATCTGAGCGCATTTATTAGAAGCGAAATCAAGCTCAATAGACTAATTAACTCAGTAAACTGAACTTGCCTCTGACTCTGAAGCTTGTCTCTGTGCTAAGCCATTAAACGCCAAGTGAGAAATTTATAAAAGGTTGAAATTACTAATGGTTCCATTCACCCTTTTGGAACTAATCTAACTTTATAAGGGACCAATAAACCTCTAGTCACAAAAGAAAACCTAAGTTCCCATTTGGGCAAAATAAAAACACTGACAAGTATCTCGTGTTGTATATGTGTTGAAAAAAAAAAGTTAAATATTTCATAAAATGTAACAACATTTGATGTCCAAAATATAATTTAAATTGGTACAAAATACAAAATCCTTTATTTTTAAATGATAGGGATAAGGTTTAATTTGTCTGTAATGTTTTTGAGAGAAGTGCAGATTTACCTTAATGTTTGAAATTGTGCAATTTTACCTTTAATGTTGCCAAACAAATTCAATTTTACCCTTATATAATAGAAAATTTAAACCGACTCTTATACTACTATTTAATTCGTTATTTAACTATTATACCAGACCTTTCAAACATCAATTATATCTAAAATATTTATTCTGTTACTAACACAGTTACAAATAACTTGTTGAAATGATAATATTTAAGTCTATAAGATACAAGTTAATCATAAAAAAAATTGCATAAAATGTTTACCATGTTATTAAAACATGTATAAACAACCCGTCAAAATACACACAACTGTTTTATTTTATTGATAAATTTGTTTGGAAGATTCGATGTGATAGTCGAATAATTGTTAAGTTAGTTCAAATTTTCTATTGTGTAGGGGTAAAATTGAACTTTCTTGATAATATTAGTGTCACGACCCATCCCACGGACCGTGACCGGCACTAGAAAACGGGTAAGGTCAAGCTACCGGAACCCGTAGCAAGCCTTAATATAATATACGATCAACCTTATCAATAGTCTTAACATAATTTAATATTAAAATCTTCAAAAAAAAAAACACAACATAATCCTCAAACTAGTACTGCGGTCTAGACCTGTCCACGGGCCCGGGTACCCGCCCGGCCCGTGTCCCTTGGACCGGGCTTGGACAATAAAAATTGTTCATCGGTCCAGCCCGGCCCAGGCCCGTCAAAGCCCGCCTATTTTTTGGGCGGGCTTGGGATTAATAAAAATAACACAGGCCGGCCCAGCCCGGCCCGCTTATTAATATTAATTAATAAATATATATTTATATATTAAATATTTATTTTTAAGTATAATATTTTTTTTTATAATTAACAATTATATATATATATATTTAGGTGGGCTTATATGGGTTGGGCTCGGGATTTGATTTTTAAGCCCGAGCCCGCCTAAATTAATTGTGGGCTGGGCTGGGCTTGGGCTGAGCATTTTTACTTAAAAACCCGACTGGTCCGGTCCGAGTCCGGCCCAGCCCGGCCCATGGACAGGTCTACTGCGGTCTAGAGTATCAACTTTAACATAATTCTTTAAATATCCATACATAACAAAATAGATGTGCTGCCCGGAGAAAGGTTGTGGGCTGCAACAAACTTCTAGTCACCTGAAAAATTAAAGGAGTCAAACCTCCCATAGTGAATTAATTATATGCAATGCATGAGTAATTTAACATTTATGTCACACACAATAATAATTATGATAAATTTCAAATAAAACGTTGTGGTTTTACTAATTTTCAGATAAAGGACTATGATTTACTTTTTATCAAAACGATGATTGAGGTTGCGCAATTTTAATAAAATAAAGACCTTTTGAATTAATGTTATTAAAGCCATATTTAACGATCTGAAAATAAAAAATTTTAAGAATTAAAGTTGTTCAATATTATATTTACTATGGAACTATATTTTCGATTTTCGAAAATCATCTTTTTTGGAACTTTCTCTCTCTAAACATTAACTTTATCTCTCTTTACCAAACATTATCTAGATAATCTCAAAATAAAAAAGTTGAAGAATTAAAGTTGCTCAGAGTATTAGTAGTTCTTAAAATATGTCATTTTTGAAGTCGTCAAGGGTGATTTTAATAGTATCAATAAAAAAAGTCCTTATTTTGCTAAAGTTGAAAACTTTAGTCATCGTTTTGACAAAAAGTAAACCATAGTCCTTTATCTGAAAATTAGTAAAACCACATGGGTTTTATTTGAAATTTACCCTAATAATTATATATATATAATATGAGTAGGCACACAATATGCTTTTCACAAAATTGTCTTATAAATAAATAGATAGGTGGTTTAATACGTGTTGGACCCTAAACCTCAATACCCAGTCTAATAATCCACCAATAATCATATTTCACTTATATCCAATAACTGGGGGACCGAGAATAACTCAACCGACCACACGCCCAGTAGCTAAAGGACCGAGAATAACTCAACCGATTCCGTTCCCAGCCTCACTTAAATCCAAAATTCACATATCATATAGCCCGAGAATATCTCAACCGAGCTTATCCATATATCATAACATTCACAATATTAGTATCATCAATATCCAATAACCCGATAGTACCCGTGCGCACAAGGTCCTGATGCCGCTCATCGGGAAGCATGTCCATAACACGTATTTAGTCACAAACAATTACATATGAATTATTATAAATAATAAGACACTTTTATAAGTGAAAATAATACTTTACTTGAAATCTCATGAAATAGTTTGTTATGAATGCAAATGCTAAATTAAAAATGCATAACATACAATTAACTCACAAATTGCTCATAGCTGACTGTCCTAGTTTTTAGGTACTGCTGCTCCTCCTACCGGTTAAATATCTAAAAGAGATAATATTATTTTTAGAATCTATATTGGTTTAGGAAAATATTGAAATTTATTTCGTCACATTTTTATAGACTTTCTACCGAAAATTCGGCAGAGTCTCCCCTATAAAACGGACATCCTCCTAGTAATGACTAGGGTCAACCCTGCAATAAAATACACTTCTATATTAAAAAATATTCAAAGTCCAAACCAGGACTCTATAGACTGCAATTTATCAACCCGGTTGGACATCAATCATCCGACAGTTCTATAACTGTCAGTAATTCTAATACTTTACTTCCAAAATTACTCATCATCAAACAACATATAAACATATATATTTATAATCCATTTTCATAATATCTATATCAATCAAATTAACTAACCAATAATCTTAAGAGCATAATTAATTAATTATGCTTAGTCCAATCTTCCTTCAACCCTTATTTTTAAAATTATATATTCTGAATTTTTATTTAAATGAGGATCCAAAAATTATTTTTAACCCAACTTAATTATTTTCCTTAATTTCACCAAACTATATACTTTTGTAATTTATAGAGATTAAACGGTAAGGAATTTGGCCAAAGTTCAAGAATTAATGTTGCTCCAAATAATATTTAAAACATTCTGAAGTTAACCAAATATTTTTTTTGCCCTTATTTCGTATGTCACCGGAAAATATCACCGGTGGTCGGGATCCACCATCGGAAAAATTAAAGTTGGTTGTTTTGAGAAACTAATTATACCATTTTGTTTCTTATGATTCCAGGAGTCTAGAATCACTCTCAAAACACCCAAAATCAACCGGAAGATTAAACTTTGGTTAGATTTCTTACTTTTTCCGGTGTAGCTCCGATTACACCTCAAAACTCCTTACATGCATCAAAAGCTAGTGTATCCATAGGTAAATCGACCCCCTGAGTCCATTTTTGGTGTTAGAATTTCAAAATAATGAACATAGGACCGAGAAATAGAGAGAATAGCAAAAGTGACGAATTTTCTCTCTCTAAATGATTTTTAAAAACTCAAAATCTCATCATAAAACTTACATGCACTTGTAGCTGGAGTTGAGAGCTTCGTTTCGGTATAAAGAACGCCAAAAATGGTGAAGAAATGAGGAAGAATGAGGTATATGAAGGGTGAGGAATGAAAATGAAACTTATTTCCATATTAGTCCTATATTTATAATATCTTTTAAAAATTACCCAAAAGTAATTATACTTTAACTTTAACTCTTTCTAACTAATTTATTTTAGCAATTAACTTAAATATATATAATTTGGGTATTACAATTAGGAGTAAAATCGTACTATTTCAAACGTCAAATGTAAATTTGCATTTTCTAAAAAATATTAGGGTGAATTTGAATATCCCTTAATCATATGCAATTGCAAACATGGTAAGAAAATAACTACTATGTTTTCTAATAATATCTAAAAGTAATCTAGTTAGTCAACATTAGACGTTACAAGTAAATTATATCGATGATAATTCAAATTTTGACCGAGTTTCAAAAATGTAATTAAAATTTATTTTGTTTCAATAAAATATAAAATGCATAATATTTATTTGACTTTTTAAATTAAAACTTCCAAACTATTAAAATTATTAGTCAGATTCAAGTAAAAATTATCAATTGAGCCCTAACTTTATCCTAAAATCAAAAGTTGTAACCAGTTGATATTGACTGTAATGATCTATATATTGTCTAAGAGTATGGAGAAGCTAATTTAAAACTATTCAGTTGAATGATTGTTAATGAAGATTCAATGATATTTTTTACTTAGGATAAAGATTCAATTGATAATTTTTATTTAATTTAAAGATCTGATTAATAATTTTAATAGTTTAAAATTCTAATTGACTTTCAAACTTTAGTTTAGAGAGCCAAATTAATATTATTCCAATATAAAGTCATTGAAGTTTTGTTTTTAACTTAAATAAAGTGATTCCAACTATTTTAAAGAATATATATAAACTTTTTTAGGAATTTCCTAAAACTACCGTTAAAAATATTGGGGTGGAATGCGGAATGCATCCTTGCTATTGTCCTGTTGCCACCCTTAACAAAAGCATATAATTTCAATGTTTTTTAAATGATGCAATTAAAGGCATTAATAATTTGTTAACCTATTGAAATAATTTTCATAAAAAAAAAACCTTTTGAAATAAAACGGAATTAAATGATTTTATTGAAATAAAATAAAATAATTGAATTTTGTGTTTTATCATCTTAGAGATAAAATTGCTCTTCCGCTCTGTCCCTGTGTGGCTGTGCTCCGGGATTTCACCGCCGCGACGCCGACTCTCTCTCCGCCCTTCTCCATTTCTGGTCAATTTTACCGCCATCTGCTGAACTTAAGCACCCTAGCTAAGCTATCATCTCTATTTCCAGCATACACAAGTGGTGTATGCCTTTTCTGGTGCAGGACTGCCAGAGTTGAATCGAAATTGTACACTCTTCCCTAGAAGAATCTTATACGAAATCCATGGCTTCCTTCAACTCAGCCAAAGGCCAGCAAGATCAGGTCTATATATCTCCATTCCCTTCTGATTATCTCTGTTTTTTTTATTGAGGTACGGAAGTGAGAAAACTTTGAGGTGTTAGGTTGATGCTCTTAATTTATGAATGATAATTTGAATTGAAGCTTCTTCATCCATTTTAACAGTGAAATTGAAGTATAGTCATATATTCAATGGGGATTGATTTCGAAAATTAATGTTTTATCTATTAGTTGAGAATATTGGAAAATCTCCATGCTCTTTCTATTAATCTATTTATATTTTCTTTCTTTCTCTCTTGCAGATTCTGGTAGAGGAAAACTTGTTTGCAAGAATCTTGACACTAAACAGACCTAAACAGTTGAATGCCCTTTCCAGTCATATGGTTTTCGCTCCCAAACTTTTAATTCTAGTTTAAGCCTTTTTGTTATTATTCTTATTGATTTTCAAACCTAATCACATCAGTTATTTTGTCAAATTGTAGGTTTCTCGGCTGTTGGAGCTTTTCCTTGCTTATGAGAAGGATCATAATATCAAGTTGATTGTTCTCAAGGTTTTAATTTATGACCCCATTTCAAAATTTGATGATTTATATGCCAAATAAAAATGGAATCCTACCATACTTGCATATTTTGTGACTTATCTTTTAGTCATTAGTGTCTTTTCCCAAACAGGGTAACGGAAGAGCATTTTGTGCAGGTGGTGATGTTTCTGCCGTGGTTCGTGATATTGGTGAAGAAGGTATGGGTGTTTTTCTTTCATTACATTTTAACTGTTTTAGTTTATCAATGTTATTCATAACACCGAAGACTAATAGTCCAAAACCTTAAGGAACCTTCTTTGTATTATGGTTTCATAGACTTAGAGAAACTTAGCTGATACAAAGTACTTAATGTTTAATGCATCAGGTAGTTGGAGATCAGGTGCCAGGTACTTTGGGAAGGAGTTTATTTTGAACTATGTGATGGCGACTTACACCAAACCCCAGGTGGCTAATTATTTCATTCAAGAAATTTTTGCAATTAGCTTCTTTAATTTATTATCTGATTATTGTGAAGGTTTCAATCCTGAATGGAATTGTCATGGGAGGTGGTGCTGGAGTTTCAATGCATGGAAGCTTTCGTGTTGCAACAGAGAATTCGGTAGTCTTTTCATTTTGATCTAGGTTTGCTGCAATAGGGAGTTCTTCTTACGTCTCTTAGAAATGGGCATTTATGCGACTAACATTTTAATAGTCTAATTTTCTTTTTCCTAACAGTGGATTTGCAATGAAAGTTTTGTATTGTTGTGCGTATTTATGTGATCACATTCAATGTAAGTCCAAGAGAACTTGTTTAGTAACTTAGTAATTGTCTTTTTTTGGGGGAATTTTTCAGGTTTTTGCCATGCCTGAAACAGCTCTTGGACTTTTCCCAGATATAGGCGCCTCATATTTCTTATCAAGACTTCCTGGATTTTTTGGTAATACCATCTTTAACCTTGACTTACCCCATATATGCTGGTTATTTGATATCTGGAGATAAAAGTGAAAGACCAATTTCTTCAAGTAGTTTGTGATATGGCCCTTATAGGTTCAATCCAATTTGTTCTTATATGTCAATTTGGATGTTGTTGCTGTTAGCCCTTTTTATATGTGGAGTTTCAGTTTTCATTTGATATGTCTTACCTTAACCATCCATCTGGGCCTATGTCTCTTAAGAGCTTTTATGCCAGGATTTGAACTCTGCGATTTTAGGTAAAAAGTTCATGAATCTATGCCAGGATTTGAACTTTGTGATTTTAGGTAAAAAGTTCACGAAATATTTATGTCGTTCAATACATTGTCTGGCAGGAGACAATACAATAATAAAACAGGAAAGTAAAATAATACACGAGAAAGCAATAGTGAAACAATTATGGCACACCATAAGGAATTATGGGCTTTATTGCTGAAGGAAATGATTAGCTTATGAAGACAAGAATTGTAAATGGACATAGAATATACCCTCAACCCCTTTGGGAATGATGCATTCGGTCTCTTCCCCAAAAGAGTAGAGCCTATGCTAGAGCAGAACATAACTGCCAAAATAGTTTTTCCTGCCCCACCTCACTAACTACCCAACTTTATGTGCCAGCTCATATTGTGACAACTTAGCAAACTGTCATGGATCAAATTTCTTTCTCTTAGTGTAGACTTTCCAAGCCTGTGGCAATCATTCATGGGGTGAAGTATAGCATCGCGAGGCCCATTTTCAGATTCCTTATCATTACCACACCCTCCCGAAGGAGTCTCGTCCTCAAGACTGAAATGTGGAAATTCGCTGCTGATGGTGAACTCATCCCCCAAGAGGTTTCAGCAGCATCCTTCAAACTCCACTTAACCAACCACCAAACAATGGAATCTATGTGCTTTTGGATCACACGAGTAGCTAGGATGCATTCAGGAAGGACTCTACTCCATCAATCTCAAGCTTGCGTGGGAGCTCTTTGTAATCACATGATTGGCAACAACATGGAAGACCGGGTGGATCTTGGATGGATGAAATGAGCAATTGAAGGCGACAAGCAACAATACCAACATTTGTCAAAACCTAATATAACCGTAGGAGTGAGCGAGCATCTTTGGACAAATTCTACAAACTACTAGATGTTGCTTATGGGATCAAAGCTTGAAAAACATCCAATCCCCAACCCCAAAGGGCATCTTTGGACAAATTCTACAAACTACTGTTCGTTGTTGCACATCAATATATTGAATTATCGTTTGCTTGCTGTGTTTGTGGTTATTATTTGGCAATATGACTGGCGTAAAGAAAAATGAAGCTAGCAAAACTGTTGTTAGTAGCATTATGACGGTATCTCCTAAGATCACCGATCATAAACTGACCGTGTCCAACTATATTGATTGGTCCAAAACCAATAAGATATATCTGCATAGTACCATGAAGACTCATCACTTAACTGATGATCCGAAGACAGATAATGAGGATTGGATGGCAGATGATGCTTGTTCGGAATGAAGAACTGTATTGATACGTCAATTGTTGGTACGGTTCGTCATTGTGAGTATGTCAAACAATTTATGGACTATTTGCGATATTTATATGCTAGAAAGGGTAATGTCTCTCACTTATGTGATACTTATAAATTATTTTATACCACTAATCACCAAAGTCAATTCTGCAGCCGAATGAATTGCTACTTTGAACACTGATATCAAAGTGCTACAAGCTCAATGGAAACAAATGTTTGTTCTCTGCTTTTTATGTGGACTTGGCTTTGATTTTTAGGGTGTTACTTTTCAGATCCTTTCTCGTGCCACCATTCCTAATGCTGAAGAAGCTCTTACTTGTGTTTTGCGAATTGGGCTGGTTCTTTTAGCCACCCTATTGTTCCTGCTTCTAGTGCTCTCTTCAGTGACAAGAATACATCTGGCCACTCTTATAGAAGTCCGGCTAAGGGTACTACTCACCAAAGGTCCGACCGAAGGAAGCAGAATAATTGAGTGTTATTATTGTCATGAGTCAGGTTTTACCAAGCGTATTTGTCTGATACTCAAAGCAAAGGCTTTGAGGAATCGGTCTGCTCAAGTTGCCACTAATGATGCTACATCCTCGGGCCCGACTTGCACTCTTACTCCAGGAACAACAGGAGTGGGAAAGAACCGATCCACTTCGCAAAACACAAGTAAGAGTCTCTTCAGCATCAGGAATGGTGGCGCTAGAAAGGAATGGAAAAGTAACCCCTTAAAATTAGAGTCAAGTCCACATAAAAAGCGAAGAACAAACATTTGTTCTCGTTGTGCTTGCAGCACTTTGATATAAATGCTCAAAGGTAGCAATTCATTCAGCTGCTCGAAAATTCCTTCACCTGCATATAGTAATCCTGAGCAGATTGACTTTGGCGATCAGTGGTGTAGAACGACTATAAGTATCAAATAAGCAAGTGGTACCCTTTCAAGCATATAAATATTGCAAGTAGTCCATAAGTTGTTTGACATTCTAACAATTGTCGTATCAATAGAGTTCTTGATTTCGAGAAACAGACAAACATCATTTGTATTCGGATCATCAGTCAAGTGATGAGTCTTTTTTTATACTACGCATATATATTTTAATGGTTTTGGACCAATCAATATAGTTGGACCAGTCAGTTTATGATCGGTGATCTTAGGAGATATGGTCACAATGCTACTAACTATGGTTTTGGTAGCTTCATTCTTCTTTTCGTCAGTCATATTGGCAAATAATAAACATAAACACAGCAAGCAAAAGAATACAATATAATGATGTGATGTGCAACAACTCAAAACATAAATCCGATCACCAGTAACAAAAGCAAAAAGGAACCAAAAAGAGATTGACCTCCATCGGAAAAAAGTTTCCATAAGCAGAAATAAAGTGGACATGCAGGCCGGGATAACGAGACGAAGCAAAAGATGTCAATCGGAGATGGTCAGCGCGTGTGCTTCACTCTTCGGTCGGAATGAAATCGGCCGATCGGAGCACGGGCAGTTGATTGGAAGGTGGTGAGAACAGCAGGAGGTTGGTGGTAAGAAGAATTCTCAATGTTGATTATGAAAAAGGTCTGGGTATTTATACAGAGAATCGGTGTCTAACTAGGAAAAGGAAATAAATGCTAACTACTACCGATATTAATGACTACAACTGTACACATCACATTATATACGTTCACCCAGCAAGTTTAGGATGATAAGCAGAGCTAAGCTGAAGTCGAGTTCCTTGTACCTTGAACAACTCCTGCCGGAACTTGCGAGCAAATATTGGATCCCTGTTATCATCTGTAGACTTAGAAGGCCATAGAAACAAATACTTAAGCGATGCTCTTACCCCTGTAAAGATTCTTCAGGGCAATGAAATGGCCATATTTGCTCAGCCTGTCCACCACTTCATAATCGCTTCAAAGCCCTTGGATTTGGGTAACCCAGTTGATAAAGTCCATTGATTGTTCTTTGCAAACCAGTTCTGGCATCTTGAGAAGTTGTAGCAAACTGCCAGAGGCTGAACTGGACGACTTAAAGTGTTTACAAATATCACACTGTTGGACATACAGAAAAGTAAACAAAGAAAGTAATTAAGAAAGTCAAGTTTGGGCAGCTAGCAGAAGTCGAATATCTCCTTAACGGTGTTGATGGTTCTGCCTTCCCACGAGCGGCATCCACAACATGTTGGCTACAACCCTTGTATATCTAAGTGAATGCATACACATAGAGAGTAGAAAGATTTAAGTTTGTGAATATTATCAAACAACAATAAGTGGCTAGTATTTTAAAAACAACAGAAATAGAGAGATAAATGGTTGAAACTAAACCTGATTACACTTTAGCATGCTTTATTCTAGCCTTGGCGAAACGGTAAACGTTGTTGTCGTGTGACCAAGAGGTCACGGGTTCGAGTCTTAGGAGCGGCCTCTTGCCAAATAAATTGGCCCCAGTACACCCTTGTTGTGGGACCCCTCCCCGGACCCTCGCTCAGCGGGGACGCGTAGTGCAACCAGGCCGCCTTTTTTTTTTTTACCATATTTATTTTCTCATGTTTTCCTATTGTCAATTGAAATCAAAATGGTTTTTAAGATGTTGAATGCAAATGTATGTTAACTTGCATGACTCTTAAGCTAATAACTACAATTCCTGTACTTGTTAGTTTTCATTTCCTTATGAATTCAAAAGTGTAAAATTTGATCTCGTGCATTCTTTTGGTTATATATAGGTGAATACATTGGTCTTACTGGTGCAAGGTTGGATGGTGCTGAAATGCTTGCATGTGGCCTTGCAACTCATTTTGTCCCGTCAGTGGTATATCATTCATCTATTGGATTTTTCAATACTAATTCTTGCCTGTTCATAGAAGAATGTTGAAATAACTTTTCTTCAAGAACATTGGTCAACATGTTCTGATGGTCTGTACGTTGTGGAGTAAAACGTCATTCTTTTCATATTGACATGTCATGCTGCTGGCTAATTTAAGATCATATGAGGTTCTGACATTTCTTTATGAGCTTAAAATAAGTTGCTCATGGGAAATTTTCCTTTTTGGTTCAATCTTTATGTTAAACATTGTTAACATCTTTAGAATGTGTACTAAAACGCCATAAGCTAGTAAACTTAAAAATATTGAACTTGAGGTTATGCTATAGTTTACACTTGATAAGTTTTAAGTAGACATTCAATTTCATGGACTTGTACAGTATGCTGAAGTACAAACAAATACTTTAACTTCTAGGTGTTTGTTTTGTGTTTATTTTCCCTCTTGAAATTGTTTTTTTTTTCTGTTTTACAGAAGTTGCCTCTCCTAGAAGAAGCATTGCAGAAAGTAGATTCGAGTAATTCCGCTACCATTTCAAATGTAATTAATGAATACTCTCAGCAGCCAAATTTGAAAGATCAAAGTGCCTATCACAGGTTAATTTTTTTTTTTAAGCATTATTTTTCCTGATTGTGTTCACTTTATGGGGCACTCTTTGATTGTTCACATGGATTGTAAAAGATCCCATTATTTTTCCCTATGTGGTCAATAATGTATGTATTGGATAGCCAGCTGCAAGTATAGTTCGTTATTTATTGATAAATTATAATATTCCTTTTAAATCCATGAAAGGAATTGTAGGTAAGAAATTGTTGTTGTAGAGACTCTCTATATTGTTTATGTATTGTGACAGTCCATAAAAGTATGCAATTTTCATCACGCTTGTTGAATAATAAATCAGTATGCCTCTGAAAGAAGAGGGCTGTAGACTTGTACTACTAAACAGTAACTGTCATTATTGTTCATCGATCATTTTGTGCACTGAAGAGTTTCCTATTACGATTGGAGTGCATCAAGGTTCCGCACTAAGCCCATTTCTTTTTGCCATCGTTATGGATGAACTAACAAGTTCACTTCAAGATGGTATAGATGATATTGTGTTGGTTGATGAGACGAAAGGAGTGGAGATGAAGTTGGAACTATGGAGGCAAACTCTAGAATCTAGAGGCTTTAAGTTGAGTCGAAGTAAGACAGAATATTTGGAGTGTAAGTTTAGCGGCCGTAGGAGTAGGGAGGCAGGGACAATCACCCTAGATGGGAGAGTTGTTCAGGCCTCGGATTGCTTCCGGTATTTAGGATCTATTATCCAAACGGATGGAGAAGTAGATGGAGATGTTGCTCATAGGATTAAAGCTGGTTGGTCGAAGTGGAAGAGTGCTACGGGTTTCCTTTGTGATCCCGGCATGCCTAATAGATTGAAGGGAAAATTCTACCGGACGGCAATTAGACCAGCATTGTTATATGGTACGGAGTGTTGGGCAGTGAAACACTGCCACATCCATAAGATGTCGGTGGCGGAGATGCGTATGTTGAGATGGATGTGTGGTCACACGAGAAAGGACCGGGTGCGTAATGAAATAATTAGGACAAAAGTAGGGGTCACATCTATTGAGAATAAAATGAGAGAAAACCGACTAAGGTGGTTTGGCCATGTGAGACGTAGAGCGCTTGATGCGCCGGCTAGGAGAACCGAAGAGTGGCAAAGGGATGTAGTGGTGAGGGGTAGGGGAAGACCTAAGCAAACTTGGAGGAGGGTGATCGAGAGTGATATGAGTTTATTGGGAATTGAGGAAAATATGGTAGTGGATAGGACGGAGTGGAGGGAGCGAATCTGTGTCGCTGACACAACTTGATTTTCACGGTTTTATATGATGGTTCATGTTAGCTGACCCCGAATCATTTCGGGACTAAGGCTTTGTTGTTGTTGTTGTTGTTGTTGTTGATCATTCTGTGCACACTCTTACGAAATTCACTTTGAAAATGCTTTTTCTGTTTTAATTTCTTAATTCTAATCATTTTTTTGTTGAGTTGCAGCCTAGCATTGCTTTATGTTTCTTTGCTCTTCATTTTTAATATTACTTCGTTTCAGGTTGGATGTAATTGATAAATGTTTCTCCCAGAGATCAGTTGAACATATTTTATCTGCTCTTGTAAGTTCCTGATGTGGATTTCGTTATCTTTGATATCTTTCCTATCAGCATATAGTACTATACAACAATAGATATTTAATCATCACTTTGTAAATGAGGCTTATATAAATGTTTTCTTACATTGTTAATGGAAAAATTGCCTTTTCTATATTTGATTTTAATCTGAGCATTTTGTTCATAAGATGTGAAAGTACAATACAATTAGTACTAAGAGAATATAAAGACTCTAAGCATAGTTGTTAAAGGCTCAAGGTAGTGAGCCTTGATTGTAGAAAGCAAGATCCTGTTTAAAAGGCTCTCGCCTTGTGCGCCTTGGAGCCTGAATCAAGGCGCGGTCTGAATAAGAATATCAAGAGACATAACTAAATATAGAAAGACGAGAGAGAGATTAAGAGCAGTCACGTAAAGAAGAGTCTCCTCCACTCCACTCAAACAGAAACTGTGACAGACGCAGAAGAACAAACAGAAGAATATCAAGTGACGGTGAAGGTTATTAGTTTAGCAGCATTAGTGAGGTACTTAGGTTAAGACATTAAGTATATTGTTAATGTCTCTATGAAGTATGAACTTAACTTGGTGCTTTTAACATTTATGATTTAGTATTATGTTTTTACGTGGTTTTGTTTTGTTTGTGTGGTCACAAGTGTGTTTTTTGGTTTATACTTTAACTAGTAAAAGAGTATATATATTTTTTATTATTTTCTATGCCTCGTGTTCCTCAAGTGTGCGCCTTTAACAAATATATGACTAAGGATATTGATGAGCACTAACAACAATTTAAGGATGATCAGTGAAATTTTCCTGCCATGATCTAAATTATTACTATGAATTAACCTCCCACATTTGTGCAGGAGAAAGAACGCAAGAAGAAAGATGATGCTTGGGTCGCTACTACAATTCAGTCACTTAAGAAGGCTTCTCCAACAAGTCTTAAGATTTCTCTTAGATCTGTAAGGGATTCTTTTTACTGCTTTTGAACACTTTCTTTTACTTATTTATTCTTTACCTCTTTGTCAAAAAGAAAATGAAAATATAAAAGAATTACGGGGACTTTAATCATTTTCAATTCACACAGTGAACCATTAATTTGTCATCCTTCTAAATTTGTGCTGCATTATTAGTACTGAACTAGGAAGCACCGACACGAGTACTCAGTACGGTTGCGATGCCAAATTTATATGTATATATATGATAAATAACATCCATTAGTCATTATATTATCATAAATAACATCCCTAATAAGTCATTAATTCTTCAAAAAGAAACATTTAATACTTCAAACTATTTAAACTACCAAAACAAAGACGGTTGCTATGTTCTTTTCTTTAAATTTTGATTTCTTTTTTTTTTTATTAGAGTTTTTTTTTGTATATGTCAATACCTCTTTTTTGTAAAATTATTAAAATGTACCCCTATATTCTACTTAATTAACTTAGAATTCATATCCCAAAGTGTCCAAGAAGTGTTCCCGAAGTGTCTCCATTTGAAAAAAAAGAGGGGACGCTTGTTTGGAGTGTTGGGTGCGTGTCCCGGAGTGTCCCGGGTGTCCGACACTCGTATGTTAACCTTCTAGAAGTGTCGATGCTTCCTAAGTACTGAATCTTCCAGTCTAAATCTTTTCATTATTACTTATGTTTCC
Organism: Euphorbia lathyris; assembly: GCF_963576675.1. Taxonomy (NCBI): domain Eukaryota; kingdom Viridiplantae; phylum Streptophyta; class Magnoliopsida; order Malpighiales; family Euphorbiaceae; genus Euphorbia; species Euphorbia lathyris. The sequence continues at coordinate 6,541,581 of NC_088911.1, forward strand.
AAATGGGAGTGTAGTATTGCTAATAAACTTTCTATAGTAATTGCCTTTAGTCTCCTAGGCTTGATGGACCTGAAAATTTTGAAGTTGAGCAATCATTTTTCATAGGAATCAGGTCCAAATTTGTCTTAACATTTTGGGAAAGTGCATATATACTCCTATAGTAAAAATTGATAAATTTTTGTTTTTAACGTTTCAAATTTGGAGCAATTTTGGATCCAAATAATAGTACACAAATCAATTTTGGGCCTAGCTAATAAAACCCATAAAACGTGATTCTTATTTGGGCCCATATGCAGAGGCAAGAGGGCATAGGGGTGCCACTGTCCACCTCTTCATTTAGATGTTGTTTGGTTAGGTAAGAGAAATGGTGATTTGGAAAATCGATTTTGTGGTTCTAAACAACTTTAGTTCCCGGATTTTTCCATTTTGAGGTCGTCAACGGTTATTTTAAGGTCGTTTACTTTCATCAGGGACTTTTATATTTGATTTTGAAGTTTAATGACTATGTGTGTAATTTATCCAATTTTTATGGTGGGAAAGAGTAGTCAAATGTTTACATCATGGAAGAACTCAACTGGATCTGCTGGGATATTGAAATATAAAGTTTGATTAAGCTAATGGTGTTTCAGATTAGGGAAGGAAGGCTTCAAGGTGTAGGTCAATGCCTTGTTCGTGAGTACAGAATGGTTTGCCACGTCATGCAGGGAAAACTTAGCAAGGATTTCTTTGAGGTTAAACTGAGTAAACACAAAAACATTTATCATCTCCATTTTTTTCGCTAATCAATCTGACAACCAAGGCTCTAATGCAGGGTTGCAGAGCTATACTTTTGGACAAGGATAAGAACCCAAAGGTACTTTCTTTATCCCTCCACCTTTAAAAAAAATAAAAATTGGGGTAAAGTCTAAATTTGCCTAACGTTTTAGAAAGTGCAAATATACTCCTAATATGAGAAATTATGAACTTTTATTCTCAACGTTTATAATGTGGAGCAATTTTGAGCCAAACAATGGCGGAGTCAGCTTTTGACTGCTTCGAAAGATAAACCTAGCATATATGTGTTGGGCTTAAAAATTTTTTGCCCATACCCAGGTCAAAACGACGATGTTCTGGCCTAAGCAGGAGCCAAAAATAAAACGATGTATAACTTATCATCTGTCGGGATGCAATCAATCAGCACCCTCAGAGAAGAAGATTGAGGGGTGTGCAGGGGCTTAACCACCCCATAACTACCTCTATAAGTAGTTGATCATGTGGGCAGAAGTGCACCGAAACCCCGCTGTGCTCCCTTGCCTCCGCTTTTGGACCCAGTTAAGAGTATGGGTCTGTAATAACCCGGTCCGGAGTGGATGGCACTTGGGTAAAAAGTCTGAGCAAAGAGCGGCCCTAAGAGATGGTGACGGGATAGGAATGAACTGAATCCCACATCGGAAATGGAGAGGGAGTGTCCGGGGCTTATTAGTAAAGTGGGAATCTAATATATGTAGACACGTTTTAAAGCCATGAAACCCAAGGGGTTGGGTTTGGACCAAGGTGGACAATATCCATATAGTATTGAGCCAGGTTGTTAAATTTATGATGAGTCCAAAATTGCTCCATGTACCATTTTTCAGGCTTAAAAATTGTTCCAATTTGGACATGACATAATCTTGGTATGTTAATATTAGGGAAATTTTTGTACCTTTATCCTTTTATATAAATATATATATATAAAATATAGGGTAAAGTAAAAAAAAAAAAAGAAACCGGTGGATTGCCCTATTTGCAAATAGAGCTACCTGGTATGTTCTTTTTACAAAACAAATTATTTGAAATTACAAGTTTTCATGACAATTAAAAGCATTTTTATTTTTTTTTAAATTACATTTATATTGACAAAACACAAACCCTCAAAATCGAATTGCATCCGTGTAAAATGAATTTAAATATCAATTTAGTTCATAAACTATTAAATTAGTAAAAAAAACATAAAATGTATACCATATGAATTATGGTTTCGATTTAGGGAGATGTGTTTTGAGGGGGCTATACTTTGCCGAGATGTCAAAATAATTTTTTTAAATTAAAAATACCCTTTAGTTGTGATCGGTGTAATTTGTAATACTTTGTTTTGTAAATAAAACATACCACACATTTCTATTTGCAAACTTTTAAACCACATACCTCTATTCGCATATTATGCAAACCAGGTGCATTTTTTGTTTTTCGTACTTTTCACTATTATATATTATAGCCATAGTTTTCTTTTGCATAACAGTACAAGGCTTTAGTGGTACACATTTTTTTAAAAATCATTTCTCTAATTCATTTGGTATTTTTTGTCCATTATAAATTTAGTGGGAACCTTCAAAATTGGAGCTGATAAGTGATGATATGGTTGAGCAATACTTTTCAAAAGTGGATGATGAAGAATGGGAAGATTTAAGACTTCCTGCTCGGTTAGATCTGCCTGGATATCCCATAGCAAAGCTTTAAAATTGAGGGTCAACAAGGTTTAATAAGAATGTTTAGATAATAATGTTGTATTTTACATGTTAAATTAATCATTTTGTTAAATAAAATACATCTTACTGAATGGTTTTAATCATTAGATGCTGCCAATAAAAAAATTAAAATCATCATAAAATTATGTATTGCCACTGTCTACATGATGGATTTTAATTCTCCCATTCTCCAGTCATTACCGGCTTAGCCTTGTCAGTTCCGAAAATATAAGCATCGGCCGTAGTTAGTGTCCGTTTGATTTTCTTTTTTATTTGTTCTACTAGAATTGAGAAACAGTTGTTGATCCTTATCTCTAAGGATCATCTTTAACCCACTCCAATTTTAGGTTAGAGTTGCTATTATTGGTAGTAATTGTTGATAGTTATTTCATGTTTATGGAATGTAATATTGATTGTTTACCTCTAAAATTTTAAATATTTAATTGGTACTTGTCTGAATTATAAAACTGAACAGTCCTGAGTCTGATAAGCTACTAATTTTCCCTTCTTTTTTATTAGGGTAAATAATTTATTAGTCTCTTCATTTTTACTTAACACACTGTTTGGTCTCCCTATTTTAAAAAACACATTATAAGATCCTTATCTTTTGTCAATATTAACTCTGATCTTTCTTTCTATTTTTTTAGATTTTTAACAGAATATTTCTTAGGTTTCAGGATAGCCATGGTACGATACAAAATGATCATGTTACTCTGTTATTTTCTGTCTCTCTGTTTATGCCAAATTTAACAGTTAAAATTTTTTTAAAAAAATAGATAAAAGGATGAAATGGTTAATACAATTGACAAAAGGTGGGGACCTTGTAATGTGCTTTTCAAAACAGGGGGACTAAACAGTGTGTTAGGTAAAAATATGGGGACTAATAAATTATTTACCCTTTTTATTATATGTTTAAGGTTTTTCACCAAATTAATAAATATTTAGAAAAATTATTAAAATGATTAATTTATGTTAATACTTCTTTCTAAAACTTTTTTTTTATGTAAAATTCTCTTTTTTTAAGAATGTTTTCATTAATATTGTTGGATTTTTTTGGGTTAATTATAAGCAGATGTTTTGTGTTTCGTCGATTTACAGATGGGTATCTGTGGTATTTCTTTTTGCAAACGCAATCATGTGTTTTGCATTTGGGTTTACGTTATCATAATTTGGTCGATAATGACCTCAAAATGAAAATTTTCAAGAGTTGCATAATATTTTATTCAATTTTCATTCTTTAACTTTTTAGATTTGAGGTCATTTAGGTGTTTTTTTTATGATAGAGAAAGTTAATGTTTAGATAGAGAATTTCAAAATTGATGATTTTGAAAAATTAGAAATATGGTTCCATAGTAAATATGATACTAAATAATTTTAATTCTTAAAAAATTTCATTTTGAGGTTGTTATCGGTCAAATTTGACAAAGTAAAAAACTGTAAAATTTTACAAACTATAGAGTTGTTTTTGTAAAAAAAAAAAAAAAAAAGTATAGATACATCTCGGCAAAACCATATTTATTTGTATTTTATTTTTTTAAGAAAAAAGAATATATTGAGAAGGGCAACTCAAAGCATTAAAAAAGGAAAGCACGAGGGATAGACGTCCATAGAAGCCATCGTTCTAGTAAGGATATGAATAGTAATATTCGTTGAACATTTGACAAAATTGAGAAAACAATTCCTTAAATCATTTAATATGGATTTACAATCATTTATAACTAAACCAAAAGGCAAACTAGATACCAAAGCACCAGGTATTGCTTGATAAACTACAGTAAAACCTCTATATAGGAATACACTTGGGACCGGACTATTTGTATAACAATTGGGAGGTTATTTCTATATAGAGGTTGGTATAACAAAGACTCTCAGCACTTGGGACCAAACTTTTGTATAACAATTAGGAGGTTATTCTAATATAGAGTATTCCTATATAGAGGTTCTACTGTAGTTGTAAATCCGATTCAGACAACACATTGTGCAAGCCACATGTTGTAAGTAAAGGCCTCAACCAAAAGCACATCACTTGAACATATGAGCTCATTAGTTTTCGCAGCCAAAACAGTAGAGTCGAACCAGCAAAGAGCAGTAACGGTAACCGACTGCATTTACATTAATCTCAAAGAATAATGTGACCATTGTAGGTGAATAGATTAATTTAAATAAATTTATATAGTCAATAGATACTTTAAATAAGTTTAGAGAGCTAACGAACATTCTGTAACTTCAAAAAATCAATTAGCTTTTTGAACCAAATTTAGGAGTCTCCAAAGATTAAAGATTCGATCTACCAAAAAAAAAGGGGGTAAATTAGAAACGTGATTTACAATATTTATCATATTTTCACACTTTGGTATACAATTTTAATTTTTGTAAAGAAAACTTTACATCCTTATAGTAACTTTTCACTTAAGTGTACAATAGATAAAATGACCCATCAACCTGCCACATCACTAATCATTAACTTATCTTGGATTCCTTCCTAAATTTCTGAAATGACTTTGTTTTTGTTTCGTGCAACTCGTTTTTTCCATGGTAAATTGTGTAAGATTTAATGCAAAATTGATGCGTTTTAGTAGGTTCATATGGTTCGAAATTCTTTTAGGCATATCTAAATTCAGTTGGTTTAATTCTTTCTATTGATATCTTTGTTGGAAATAAAAAAATTTGAGATCTTCCATATGGGTTCTGCATTATTCACTCTAGGGTTGTGCTTTACTGATTAATGCAAAAAATTTGTGTTTTATGTGTTAAATTTGTTTGCAATATAGATTAAAATTGAGATTAACTTAATTTCTTCAACTAATTCTACTTCAATTTCAACTAATTCTACTTCAATTTCTTAGAGTTGAGATTTTTATGCTTTTTCATATTGGTTTTGGTAATTTTTACCATGGGTTGTGATTTTGTTTTGTTAAGATGTTCATATTGGTTTTGGTAATTTTTATCATGGGTTGTGATTTTGTTTTGTTAAGATATTCATATTAGTTTTGTTAATTTAGTGCGGAAAGCATGTGGAATGCATTTAGTTCTGATTTATTTCAGTTTCAATTCATAAACCACGTAAAAGAGCCTTAAGCAGTAATAGTATAGAGAGAAAGGAAGAATTAGAGAAAGAGATGAGAGTTAGAGAAACGATGCTTAAAAAATGAAGAAAAGAAAAAATAAAGATGGAAATACATGGTTAAAGAAGATAGGTGAATCCCACTTTCATTAAAAAATCCATACAAAAATTAGTGATATATTAGATTGACTATAGTTGACAGTACACTAAAATGTAAAACATGTTAAAATGTCCAATATAATTTATCCAAAAAAGAGCATACACATTTTGCCTTTTTATTTATAATGCAAAAAGAGGCTAGAAGGAGAATCTAAAAGGACGGCTAATGATTAACCTACTCTAACTAAAGTAAATACAAGGATTTAGCCTTTAATCTATTTAATAGCCATGACATTTTATTCAATCACATTTAACCCCTGAAAATTGGTGAAATTTCAACATTTAGATAAAAACTTGATTTAGTCCTGTTTGTTTTTAATTTTCGGAACTGCTTTTTTGTCTTCTAAATCTAAACAGGAGACAAAAGACGTTTGGTAAAAAATCGAAACAACTGCTTTTTACACAAAAAGCAACTAATATCTGCTACGTATCAGGAAACAGAAACATGCAAAACAAACGAACCCTTAAAACTTAACAAAACCATTACTGATATTTTAACATAGAATTGACTTGACACGTCGCAGTCTTAAAATTTTATTTACCACATAAATTTTCTCTTATGAAAAAAATAATTAATTAAATTAAAAAAAAAAGAAATAACAAATCCCTAAACTAAAATCTATATATATCAATAGGATAACAATTAAATGTCCATCCAAATTCAGTGAAATTTTACTATTAGGATAGATCAGCGGTCAAATGTGACCTACTAATAGGTTATGGGTCAAATGACAAAATTGCAGATATATTGAGGGCCAAACGATTTAAGCCTAAATACAAAACAATATTATCACACTATCTATGAAAATGAGCCCAAAACCGAGGTTACATCACATTGACATATATAATCCAAAAGATTATTTTAATTTCCCAACCTAATGTCCACACACAAAGCATGACCTTGAAATGCCTCATCATTTCCATATATAATAACTGCTATGCTATGACTCTCATTAATATATCATGTCAAATTTCCTATTTTGCTTTTTCATAAATTTAAACTATAACCATATAAAAAAGAAAGCCTAAAATAAGCTGTACAGAAGATCATTTAAATCTACTCAAAATTGCTGCCCATAATATTATCATATCTGAATTCATTGAACTGTTAGTCTTTGGAGATGATCCAAAAACACCTCAAAGCTTACGTCATCTGTAAATATAACATCTCCTCCACCTGCAGCCGGGACATCGCTGTTGTACGTAGATGAAGGGTTTAATTTTGCTAGAAGAAAACGTGCCTGCAATAACCACTACGATTTTAGTTGCATTTTGAAAAAGAGACTGCCATTTGCAGAACTACAATCCAGAAAACTGTCGATAAGATAGCTAAAGATAAGGTCCAAATACTTAATGTTTTTTTTGCGGAAGTACAGATATACTCGTAATATAAGAAATTGTGAAATTTTGTCCTTAACGTTTTCAACTTGGCCCAATTTTGGGCTTAGGTAACAGAACTCATAGAACATGAGTCTCACCTAGACCCGGAGGCATGGGTAGGGCTGTAATCAAGCAAGCCCAGCTTTGGCCTCATGCTCGGCTCGTCTGAAAATTGACGAGCTCGAGCTCAACATCCTTGCTCGTGAACAGTTTGTTAATTCTGTTCATGAACTTAGCTCACGAATAGTCTTTCACACAAAACTATATAGTTTTGAAACCTAAACTACAGTGATTTTACATTTCCCCCTTTATAGAAATACTATTAAAAAAAAAAAGGGCGGCCCGGTCGCATTACGCGTCCCCGCTGAGCGAGGGTCCGGGGAGGGGTCCCACCACAAGGGTGTATTGGGGGCAAGCCTTCCCTTGCCAATTTAATTGGCAAGAGGCCGCTCCTAAGACTCGAACCCGTGACCTCTGGTCACACGGCAACAACGTTATAGAAATACTATTATTATTTAAAAAAGAAACTAAACCAACCTTGCTCACGAGCTTGTTCATGAACCTGTAACTGAACCTGCTCGCGAGCTTTCGAGCCGAGTTTCACCGTATTCAAGCTCGGCTCGTTTATAAATCGAACCGAACACAGTTGAGCTTTTATCGAGCCTCTCATGAACGGCTTGGCTCATTTAGAGCCCTAGGCATGGGGTGCATTGCAACCTGACCGTCAGGAACCATCCCCTATAGGGGTGGTTCTGCCCTTGCCAAACCCTCCATACGATGCTGATTGCACCCCAGCAGATTAAGGGTGTGCATCTTATTTTCTTTTTTTGCCCCAACCCAAGCCAAAATTGGGTTATTTTGGCCCAGGTAGAAGCAAATAAAAAAAGAAAATTAAGCCGAGTTTATTTTTTGCGCTCCAAACAGTCAAAGGTTGACTCCCCACTGCTTAGGTTCAAATTGCGCCATGTTAAAACATTGACAAAATTTTACTATTTTTAGGGGTATATCTACACTCCCAAAACCATTAGGGAAAATTTGGACCTTATCCCTAATTATAAATATAATAAGATTAATTATGGATCAAATTTGAGGGCGAGCCTTGGCGCAACGGTAAAAACGTTGTTGCCGTGTGACCAGAGGTCACGGGTTCGAGTCTTAGGAGCGGCCTCTTGCTAATTAAATTGGCAAGGGAAGGCTTGCCCCCAATACACCCTTGTGGTGGGACCCCTCCCCGGACCCTCGCTCAGCGGGGACGCGTAATGCGACCGGGCCGCCCTTTTTTTAATTATGGATCAAATTTATGTTTTCAAGGAATAACGAGAATGAGGGAACCGTGTTATGTCAAGCATCCTCAACATGTTGGTCAAACATAAATCAAATTATTATGCAAGCAAGAATTATAGAATAAGTCAACAGAGCTAAATTAATTCATTGTTTAACCACTGCAGATAGCAAGTTTGAAAGTTAATCACCTGTGAACCGTGTTGATCGCAAATGACCAAACGAGGGACGGGAAACCTTTCCTTGATTATTGCTTCTCCATCGTCGTGAGGAGCTTGCAGCAATTGGGCAAAAGCCTGCAAAAGAACACAGCAAGCAAAAACCAAGTATAAGAGAACGCTTTTTTTCATATTAGTAGCTAAGAACAAATTAATCAAGACAATTTCATCGAAAAAAGGTTAAAAGAGATTGAAGAGTTCTCTCTAAACAAGCCCTTAATCAAGAGATTGAAGGGTTCTCTCTATAAACAACAAACCCCCCCTTAAATTAACCAGAAAATCATATCTTCCCATTACTAGATCCTAAGCCTATATCACAAAGATTCTTGTTCAAAAAGCTGGTAAGACTTCATATTAGAGGATAATTTCGGTCCCTTCAACAACTTTTGCATTCTAACACTAAATTTAATATGGAATCCCAGTTAAACTTCCAACTATGCTTTATAAAAACATAAGAGCTCAATTAGACAATGTACACTGCGGGGATTGATTAGTATACCATCTAGTAAATTTCACTAGACCCTATGTTGCACGGACACGGGCATGGAAACAGACACGGGAAACGTTATTTCTAAAACATAAACTTCATAAAATAGCCTTCAAATAAAAACGGATACGAAACGCTACTAAAGAGAAGTGTGCATGTAACATAGACTAGACCTAAGGGAAAATTGTTACAGAATAGTAGAATAAATGAGATACATATCCAGGGGCAGAGGGACAGGGAGTCATAGAGGGTCCATCAACCCCCCACCCTGGGGAGAAATAAAGAAAAATTAGAATTACCAACATAATGTTTCGTCACCAAATGTATAATATTTGTCAGTAATTTCGTTATGTTCAACATCTGTAACGGATTTGGTATTAGACGGGTTCTGTGACAGAAATTTCCTTCACTGATGCTTCGTACTAACAAAAATCTGCGAGTTTTAACAAATTTTCATCCATTGACCACCCAAATATTTGTTTCTGACTCCGCCCCTCTACATATATGTAGATATCCTGTTGGTACTTTTCAGCTAAAAGATGGAACACCACTAAAATTGGGAGATCAGCTATATTTTAGCTAACTTTTAGCCTAGAAGCTAATTGATGTGAATATAAATTATCACCAAACAAAATGCCAATATAAATAGAATAGGGCATTAAGTTATTGAATATGTAATAGGAAACTCTTTTTTCAAAAACTGAATGGTATCACAGCTGATTGCTTCATAACCCCTATCCCTTCAAGGCCCAAGTCCTGATAGACTAACAATTTCATGATTAACAGAAGCATGTCATACCTCAATCTTCAACAAAAACTTAAACAAAGAGTTATTTCACCTTCTATTTGGTGTGATTGCTACATAACCCCTAAATCTGTTTAATATTTATACATTCCTATTATGAAACTGAATTATGATGTACTTGGATTTTACTCCTTTTACTGTTTAGTCATTCTAGTAGGAAAATAAAGTCTTTGTCATCAGGTTGACATGCAAAGACCAAGTTCCTAATGTAAAAATCAAGTAAAACAAGAAAAGAATAACTTAAGGACTGAACTTTTAGCCCCCAAGCTAACTAATTTGAACACTTGCTATTTTTATGCTTTATAATCATATTCAAGTCCGAGGATACAGGAGTTAGGAACCACTAATTATTATGATCCAACTTCAGCATATATACAGTAATTCACCCTTCTATTTTGAAGTCAAAAGGCATATTACCTGATGTTCCGGTTGATGATGGTAGCCAGCTTTTCGCCACTGTGCAATTGTTGCACCATGAAAAATAACAACAGTGAAATAAGAATCCAAAAGCAGGATCCTGTCAGCTGCAATGGCAGCGACATCAAGAAGAGCTGGCTCAGGTCCTGAATGAAATGAATAAGAAATCAATGAAGGTTGTATCATCACAACAGAATTGGCAACATTCTCTCGGTTTAGTATGACTCTGAAGTATGCCGTCTCATCAGGGCTGTTATTGAAGACCTGTGAATTTTAGAAATCAGAATTCACACGGATTTCAATAGAACTGCAGAATATTAAGCTATTGTTCTTAATAGATAATAACGATATACCTGGACAAATTGGGAACGCCGCAGATGAAACATAAACTGAGGGAATATTGAGAGACGTGGAGATAAGCTGAAAGAAGATGGATTGTCTTTTTGGTAATCTCCAAATCGTGAACATAGATGTATAAGAGCTTTATCAAGCCATCTTATTGGGTCAAATTCAGCCTGCATCAAGTTATGGATGCTTTAATTTACAAGGGTCCTTATGTCGGTTGTGCCTAGTGCAAGGTAAAATTTACTCGTAATTTTTGCTTATAGTCATACATGTGTCCACATGTGCGTGCGTGTGAAGTAGAGAGGGGGGGATAATTGATCATGCCTATACAAAAGATTTCAGCTATAAACATAAAATTTGAAGCATGGTGCAGCATATTGTTTGTTACCTCAATTTCCATCTTAAATGAAACTAGGCGTGCCATGGCTACAGCAGCTGCTTCTTGATCAAATCCAGCTATCAAATCCTACAAACAGATTGAATAGCAACAAAACAATCTATCACTGTTATCACATGAAGATTGAGAAAGATGCATATACTTTGAACAATCTATCAGTCCAAGTGAACTAGCTTATAGCAGCCCAACTCAACCTACAAATATTATCACCAATAGTTTTTTACCTCCTTAGATAAGTATGGGAGATGAAAACATTTAGTTTACAATATGTATGAAAATTATAGATAAGGGTGTGCTTTGGAGTAAACATTAGAAAAAACAGAAAGAAAGCCAGATGTATACCCTCATCCATGCTCTAGTTCCATGCCATATAAATTACTCAAGTAAAAAAAGAAAAATAAACAAAAGGAAAAGTTACCAACAATATTATAAAGTTAATTACATCATCAATTATTAATACACATATCAACAGCAGTAGTAGCTGTATTGTTTAATGAAAAAACTGTTGTAATTATCATCCATAAACCACAAGCTATTAGCTTCTTACTGAACCAAGGACAACCAGCTAGTCCTCTCTAAAAACTTTCACCTCATTTATCATTTAGAGTATAATGTACTTTTTCCCTATCACTTTTACAGAATAGATATAATGGAAATTTAAAACAGTAATGTAATACAAAAACTTGCCTGTATGCTTCCAGGTCCAGCGACCCATCTCCTGGATAGAGTTGTAACACGAAGTCTCATTTGACCACTACTATGCTGGTAACTGTAGCAAAATGTCAAATTATTTTCCATCTTAATCAAGCATTTAGCATGTAAATGATGATTAGAGAAAGCAGAAGTTTGGATTCCATACTAAGTCAAGAACTGGAAGTAAAATTGATTGCTTGCTGGTTGAACAGTAGCCTCTACAGCATCCTTCTTCACTATTTCGAACATTATACATACAGTCGTAGCTTTGTCGAGGCCACACATCTTCCATGCACTGGTATTCCCTTGGCCAATCACAGTATCAGAGCACAAAGGACTTTTCTGCATAAAATCATTCAGAAGTATACAGTAAAAAGAGTAGGAAGAGAGGGCATTGTGGTGCTTTAATATGTATATACCTTCTCAAGTGATGCACAAGGGCCAATTATGCCTTGAACTTTGATATCCTTTGAGCAATTTATCTCAAATATACCACTGTATGGATAATAGCAGGAAAAATAAATAAGATAATGCTTCATCTTGATTATCAGAAACATAAATGATCAAAAATTGAAGGAATGCAAGAGTAAATGTGGAAACAACCCTATAGTTAAAGTTTTTTCCATGGTAAATATTCTCACAAAACAGTTTCCAGTGTTAAGGGTACTTGGAAGCATAGAATGTCAAAATTTGAGAAACCAAAACCATTTTTAAGAAGACATGAACAATATCTTCGCAAAAAGCAAGTCATTTTCCACAAACTCATAAAGATGGAAGATCTCCATACAGTAACCACACAGAGCCATCGGAATTAGTAAACCCACAAGTCTTACCACTACCATCATTACTGATTTCTACTAGAACCACATCTTTTTCTGCATTACTCTAACTAACTAGAAATAGTGCATGAGGTACTGTCAGGTCTAAAAAGTTCCACAGAATTGCTCATTAAAATAAGATATTTTCAATGGCCCTGTTTGGCAAATAGCAGTTAGCTGATTACATTAGCTGATTACCTTGTTGGTTAGCTATTTGTGTAAATTGACAAATAAGGACATGGTAAAGCCTTCATTTGGGGCTAAAGGGTAGTAATTAGGGGTAAAAATGTCCTTCTGAAGAGATGGAGCAATAAGCTAATTGAAAAAGCTCCTAAAACCAGCTTTTTCAAAATTAGCTTTTTGGACCCAATAAACTCTTTCAAACCTCTCGTCACCAAACACCACTATTTAGGGTTTGACTAGTCAAAACCTCTAAAGTGGCTCAAACCTCTAATTTTACCCCAAAAAGCTCTTTACCAAACAGGGCCAATGTAAGATCAACTAACTAAAAATGATTGCCAATTGACTTTTCAGTATTTGCTAGCATGGAAGACTTTTTTCAACAGAAGACCAGTCAGTTTCCACAAAAGAAATGAAGCATATGCATCATTTTCCATTACGATTTTACAAAGATTACTCAAGGAAAATATTGCAATATCAAAATAAACAAAACTGAAAATCATATAGCCTCAAAAAGCCGAAAGGTATTAAGTAAAACTGAAAGTTTAAATGCAATGGGGGACTCAGAATCAAAGATGCAACTTCAGTTACAAATTTACAACAGTTACAGAGATTGATGAAGTCTTACTTCGATGATAATCCAAGGTCAGAATCACCCGATTGGAAAACACGTCTAAGTGAGTCCTTAAATACTGGATGGCCAAAGCTTTCTGCAAGTACAACAAGCCCACCAGTTTTTTCAACTGCAACTTTAATTTCAGCAACCCCCACCTATGAAGGAGAAACAATTGGTTTAGAAGCCATAGGAAGTATTCAATGAAGTAAGAATATGCAACTGAAACTGCACTGAACATATGCTTGAAAGAGAGAAGGCAACACATTGATCATGGGAATGTGATGAACTTATAGGTTTATGTTTATCAGCCTTAATAGTCCTTCAAAACCGAACTGACAAATTAACTAAATAGCAGAGTGGGAAGCAGACAACTAGATAAAAAAAAATGGCATATAAAAGAATGAAATACCTTCCCACCTAGAAATGAAATAAAGTAAAAGGCAGTCACTAAAATGGGCCATCCATAAAAAAAAGGGATAGGGAGGAGAAGCCTAGTAGTCAATGTCGTAGATAACAAATCCAAAAAGCAACAATATTAAAAGAATGCGAGGTAAGATGTAAGAGAGGATAGGATATTCCTGACCAATTTATGCTTTAAACACAAAAAGGCCGCTAGATCATGGCACTGATACTATCAGTTTGGATTTACATGAACTACAATCCATCATCCAGAAGTACTTTCCAGCCTCAGAATCCATAACATTCTCAAAACTAGAATCCTCCACATGTCCCCAGAAAATGTCACCAAATGATCATTGAGAAACAGCTGCAATAAGCTATATGCTCATTTATAAGTTGAACATTACCTGGTCAAGGGCACATGCAAAAAGATCAAGTACATGGCCCTGATGCACAAGCTGCTTCGCAAGTCCTTCATAGAATCTCACAGCTCTATGATAATGAGGAGCAGAATCTTTGTCCAGGTCCTTGTGAGAGCGAATTGGGTCTGAAAGATTCTTTGAGACAATCTACAAAAGATATTAAAAAACCACAACTCATTTAAATAAAAGACGAAGTCCAATAGCGTAGCTGTAGAAATGAACATAAGAACAGAAAGACTAAATAGACAAGGCCTCTCTCGTATATAGGAAAATGAGTTTGAATAATTAAATACCAGTTGAAAGGCCAATAATGTAAGGGAATAAGAAGGATAAAAGATAATGTGCCAAAGAGCAAAGAAATGTTCCGACCAGTAGAACAACATGATAAAACCATCCAGCAGATTTGACTACGGGTGTAAATAAGACAGGGCAAGCACCATGCACAAAAATTTGGATGCGGAAACAGTATAAGGCTTCAGATAATCAATCAGTGATGAGTGCCCAGATTAAATTACTGACACATATGTAGAATATAAGTGAGCTAAGCATAGAATTAAACAATTGTATAGCGTGTTAAGAAGAACAAGCTGTCTTACAGCACCAAGTCCTTCAGTGGATGGACCGCCAATGAATGCCATAATCCGAGCTCCGCACCCAGGAACACAAGCTCCTAACAAGCTGGCAGCCACACTGAGAGCGGTGCTGGTGCACCTGGTAGACCGCTGATCTTGTGGAACAGGCCAAGGATCTTTCTGTAGCTCCTCTAAAACCTTAAATATTTATTTATTTATTTTTGGTCAGAACAATAAAATAACTAAAATCACAAACAATAAACGAGAAAAAGAATAACACATTGAAATGAAATGTTTGTTAATACCGAATTGAGAGTAAATTCACAGTCAGCAGCAGGCAAGAGGAAACGGGAAATACTGTCGGACGAGAGACCGTCCCTGGCACCGGCAATGACACCAGTCGGAGGCTTAGGCTTCTTGAGAAAGAAACCCATCTGATCGAGAAGCTGATCCTTGGAGACATCCTTGGAGCCCTTGAATACGTAGGTTTTAGGGATCTGGCCAAAGCCTAGCTCGTGAACATGAACTAACGTCCCAAAAGTGATGAGGCCAACAAGAGAATTATCTGGAAGAAGATCGATAGCCTGAGACAAAGCCGACTTGAGGAACGCCATTTCCTCCTCAATTATGCAAGTATCTATCACAAACATGAACACAGCAGAGTAAGAATTCTTCTCTCCCGGAGTTTCATACTCGATTGTGGTGTACTGCGGGAAGAGTTCCGCAGGGAGATTGTCATCGCTTATAGACGCGTAGTGAGTCGGGAAGTGATTGCGTTGAAAGCAGAAGGGGCAGATCCAGATCTTGGCAGCAAAATCGACGATTGAAAATGGATTGAGCACGGAACGGCAAGTGCGGCAACGGAGAGGAGAGTACGGAAGAACCGGCATGCTAGGGAAGGTCTTGATCGGAGTGTAGATTGCTGAAACCGGAACCACGCAGTTGCCGGCCTCTAGCTTCGTTCCCGGAAGCACGTTCCACGGCATTCTCACTCCATCTTGTGCTTCCAGGTCGAGGAATTCCGCCATTTCTCCTTAATTCCTTTGATCCTACAAGAGATTGGGATTTATTGAAGTGTATATCTGTTGTATTTGATTGGATTCGACTTTCGAGTAAATCTATGAGAGTGAAAAAGAGAGAATGGACTTCATGAACATTTACGAGAATCCTCTATTGAGGTTCTCACCATTGTTTCTTCCACTTTTTTTTCTCTCTTTCCACGAAAATGCTTACAGTAATTGTCGTCGTCGTCTTCTTCTTTGTAATTATTGTTTTTTTCTTTTTATTTTTGCGAGTGAGGTATGGACCGTGCGGTTAACTAAATACACTCTTAACTGTGATTGGTTGTTTTACGTGCATTTTTTTTTTATTTGTCTTTTTTATATTGAAAATAACATTTTTTTTCTTATTTATCTTTTTATATTAAAAATAATAGTTTTGTTCCGTATTTTAATAAAAAAAATTAGTTATCCCGATAAACTAGCAATTCTCTCCCTACATTTTTCCAACCTCCTTCGCTTGGTCGAACGATGCTCTCTTAACCTTCCAGCGATTACATTGATAACGCCCCTCAGGGTCCTCTCCTCACGATGCTTATTCTTCGGCTTCTTGACCTTGATGGCCTTCTTCAAAAACATGTCTAACTTTCCAGCTTCGGGCATTTTATTGAGCTCAGCTGCCAATTGTCTGCAATCTTCGGTAGTGCCCTCGCTCTTATGAAATTCACCATGCAGGCCATTGTGCCTTCGACCTGAAGATTTTAACTTCGGAGGGTACTGAATGTGTTGTTTATTGGTTTTAACCTCATTTCTAGAGGCATTCAAAGGTATGCAATTGCGATCTACATTTTTCTTAAACTTCTTCTGCTCCTCCTTATGTGCATTTTTTTTATTTGTCTTTTTTATATTGAAAATAACATTTTCTTTTCTTATTTATCTTTTTATATTAAAAATAATAGTTTTGGTCCGTATTTTAATAAAAAAAATTAGTTATCCCGATAAACTAGCAATTCTCTCCCTACATTTTTCCAACCTCCTTCGCTTGGCCGAACGATGCTCTCTTGGCCTTCCAGCGATTACATTGATAACGCCCCTCAGGGTCCTCTCCTCACGATGCTTATCCTTCGGCTTCTTGACCTTGATGGCCTTCTTCAAAAACATGTCTAACTTTCCAGCTTCGGGCATTTTATTGAGCTCAGCTGCCAATTGTCTGCAATCTTCGGTAGTGCCCTCGCTCTTATGAAATTCACCATGCAGGCCATTGTGCCTTCGACCTGAAGATTTTAACTTCGGAGGGTACTGAATGTGTTGTTTATTGGTTTTAACCTCATTTCTAGAGGCATTCAAAGGTATGCAATTGCGATCTACATTTTTCTTAAACTTCTTCTGCTCCTCCTTACGTGCATTTTTTTTATTTGTCTTTTTTATATTGAAAATAACATTTTCTTTTCTTATTTATCTTTTTATATTAAAAATAATAGTTTTGGTCCGTATTTTAATAAAAAAAATTAGTTATCCCGATAAACTAGCAATTCTCTCCCTACATTTTTCCAACCTCCTTCGCTTGGCCGAACGATGCTCTCTTGGCCTTCCAGCGATTACATTGATAACGCCCCTCAGGGTCCTCTCCTCACGATGCTTATCCTTCGGCTTCTTGACCTTGATGGCCTTCTTCAAAAACATGTCTAACTTTCCAGCTTCGGGCATTTTATTGAGCTCAGCTGCCAATTGTCTGCAATCTTCGGTAGTGCCCTCGCTCTTATGAAATTCACCATGCAGGCCATTGTGCCTTCGACCTGAAGATTTTAACTTCGGAGGGTACTGAATGTGTTGTTTATTGGTTTTAACCTCATTTCTAGAGGCATTCAAAGGTATGCAATTGCGATCTACATTTTTCTTAAACTTCTTCTGCTCCTCCTTACGTGCATTTTTTTTATTTGTCTTTTTTATATTGAAAATAACATTTTCTTTTCTTATTTATCTTTTTATATTAAAAATAATAGTTTTGGTCCGTATTTTAATAAAAAAAATTAGTTATCCCGATAAACTAGCAATTCTCTCCCTACATTTTTCCAACCTCCTTCGCTTGGCCGAACGATGCTCTCTTGGCCTTCCAGCGATTACATTGATAATGCCCCTCAGGGTCCTCTCCTCACGATGCTTATCCTTCGGCTTCTTGACCTTGATGGCCTTCTTCAAAAACATGTCTAACTTTCCAGCTTCGGGCATTTTATTGAGCTCAGCTGCCAATTGTCTGCAATCTTCGGTAGTGCCCTCGCTCTTATGAAATTCACCATGCAGGCCATTGTGCCTTCGACCTGAAGATTTTAACTTCGGAGGGTACTGAATGTGTTGTTTATTGGTTTTAACCTCATTTCTAGAGGCATTCAAAGGTATGCAATTGCGATCTACATTTTTCTTAAACTTCTTCTGCTCCTCCTTACGTGCATTTTTTTTATTTGTCTTTTTTATATTGAAAATAACATTTTCTTTTCTTATTTATCTTTTTATATTAAAAAAAATAGTTTTGGTCCGTATTTTAATAAAAAAAATTAGTTATCCCGATAAACTAGCAATTCTCTCCCTACATTTTTCCAACCTCCTTCGCTTGGCCGAACGATGCTCTCTTGGCCTTCCAGCGATTACATTGATAACGCCCCTCAGGGTCCTCTCCTCACGATGCTTATCCTTCGGCTTCTTGACCTTGATGGCCTTCTTCAAAAACATGTCTAACTTTCCAGCTTCGGGCATTTTATTGAGCTCAGCTGCCAATTGTCTGCAATCTTCGGTAGTGCCCTCGCTTTTATGAAATTCACCATGCAGGCCATTGTGCCTTCGACCTGAAGATTTTAACTTCGGAGGGTACTGAATGTGTTGTTTATTGGTTTTAACCTCATTTCTAGAGGCATTCAAAGGTATGCAATTGCGATCTACATTTTTCTTAAACTTCTTCTGCTCCTCCTTACGTGCATTTTTTTTATTTGTCTTTTTTATATTGAAAATAACATTTTCTTTTCTTATTTATCTTTTTATATTAAAAATAATAGTTTTGGTCCGTATTTTAATAAAAAAAATTAGTTATCCCGATAAACTAGCAATTCTCTCCCTACATTTTTCCAACCTCCTTCGCTTGGCCGAACGATGCTCTCTTGGCCTTCCAGCGATTACATTGATAATGCCCCTCAGGGTCCTCTCCTCACGATGCTTATCCTTCGGCTTCTTGACCTTGATGGCCTTCTTCAAAAACATGTCTAACTTTCCAGCTTCGGGCATTTTATTGAGCTCAGCTGCCAATTGTCTGCAATCTTCGGTAGTGCCCTCGCTCTTATGAAATTCACCATGCAGGCCATTGTGCCTTCGACCTGAAGATTTTAACTTCGGAGGGTACTGAATGTGTTGTTTATTGGTTTTAACCTCATTTCTAGAGGCATTCAAAGGTATGCAATTGCGATCTACATTTTTCTTAAACTTCTTCTGCTCCTCCTTACGTGCATTTTTTTTATTTGTCTTTTTTATATTGAAAATAACATTTTCTTTTCTTATTTATCTTTTTATATTAAAAAAAATAGTTTTGGTCCGTATTTTAATAAAAAAAATTAGTTATCCCGATAAACTAGCAATTCTCTCCCTACATTTTTCCAACCTCCTTCGCTTGGCCGAACGATGCTCTCTTGGCCTTCCAGCGATTACATTGATAACGCCCCTCAGGGTCCTCTCCTCACGATGCTTATCCTTCGGCTTCTTGACCTTGATGGCCTTCTTCAAAAACATGTCTAACTTTCCAGCTTCGGGCATTTTATTGAGCTCAGCTGCCAATTGTCTGCAATCTTCGGTAGTGCCCTCGCTCTTATGAAATTCACCATGCAGGCCATTGTGCCTTCGACCTGAAGATTTTAACTTCGGAGGGTACTGAATGTGTTGTTTATTAGTTTTAACCTCATTTCTAGAGGCATTCAAAGGTATGCAATTGCGATCTACATTTTTCTTAAACTTCTTCTGCTCCTCCTTACCTCAGTCACTCTTCCCCTTCTTAGGTTGATAAACCGAAGTCAATCTCTCCTTCAACAAAAGATTCAGGCGATGGCTACCCAATTTCACAAAGTCTATGTCTCTCCTCATTAAATTTGGAAACGTATGAGGCCTCCTGGTTGTCAGCTCTTTAGAAAGATCCTTGCTCCAACAATTGTCTGCCATAGCTTCAACGGCTGCTTCCACATTCAAATTCTTTATCTGGATTGCCACCCTTTGGAATCTTTCCACCCATTCCTTCAAATAGTCACTTGGATCTTGAACCAAGTAGTTCAGATCCTGCATAGTTTTACTTTCTGGAATAGAGGTTATAAAATGATCACAGAATTCTTGGGACATTTTCCTGAACGACCGAATAGATCCCGGCAACAACTGATCATACCAATACATCGTCGAATCTCTCAAGGTTGTTGCGAATAATCTGCACATGACTGCATCGGTGGCCGTAGTAGTCTGCAAGGCTATCTGAAAATTCTTGACGTGAAGAGTAGGATCAATCATCCCATTAATCTTTCAACACTGGATACTTAAATCCTCTTGGCGTCTTCTTGCTCATGATTTCCAAACTCAAAGGAGTTTCAGTTTCTATAGCCGCAGACCCCTTAGACTGGAAACCCTCCTTCTTCATAGCCTGTCGAAGCTCACTCATGATAAGATTCTGCATTTCTTCCTTTAAAGAAAGATCTTTTTGCTTCGCTAGCTCCCCATTACGAGGTTCAGAAGATTTCGATTCCTCCAGAGAATCATACCGATCGTATCTTCTTTTCTTCGGAGATCTTGCTCTCCCCCTAGCCGAAGGTCGTGGTCTGACAGGTGAGGGTGAATATCTCCTATACTGAGGACTATCATATCTTTCCTTTGATCTTCCTCTCCTCATTTCCGGCTGAGACTCTGCGGTACGATCCTTCCTCCTAGGACACGTCTTCACTGTATGATGCCTTGTGGGACACACAACAGAACTTCCTTCATCCTTATTCCTACCCCCCTTCATGGCCTCCAACAACTCCAAACACATGGCCTCCATCTGAGAAGCGTGCTCCGCCCTCAACAAATTCATGGATTCTTGGACAGAACCCATGTTGTAAATGAGTTGCTTTGTCAAATTACCCATGAAGTATCACTGCTAAGGCTCCAACAATCCTAGATAAGCCTCAATTTGGCGATCAAGGCCTGGGGTGATAAAGAGAGGGGGAATGGGTTGATTCCGAGAATCCAATAGGTCATGATTTATTGTAGCTGAAGAACTAGGAACACCACCTCCTCCCTAAGTGGGTAAAGTTGGAGATTGAACCATTAGCTGAACAATGGGTGGGGTAATTTGCTGGAAAAGAGGCTCAATTGTGGGCTGGACCACTGATGACTGAACAAAAACAATTATTTACGTGAAAGTTCCATGATCACCGCACTAAAATGTTACCGTCGTTTCGTAACTTGTTTCCACGATCAAGATTCTGGTCACTTGTAAACACAAGAATCGTTAGAAAAGGGACCGGAGACCGACGAATCCTCTTCGATGGTAAAGTCAGTTGATAACACTTGGAGTCCATCATTCTTATTGGTCCACGTGTCCTTAGATATACCTTTTGACTGATTACCTTCGGTCGTACTGAGATGACCGAAGGATGGTTCCGGTCAGCGTCCGAACTCCTCCTAAAGGCTCTTTATATTGGGCCAAGGCTCATCTGAATATTATAATTCATAGTGGGCCCACTTGTTATGAGCCCAAATGAATTAATACTATAACACCTTCCACCATAGCAAAATATCAAAGTTTGTGGAGTCATTTTGCAATTATTAATATAAATTCAAGTATAGATTTCCTAGCATCGGTACCATCACCCTCAATTCTTTGCTTCTTATACATACTTTTATAGAAATGTCTTAGCACTTGCTTTAATATAAAATGAAATCAATTAATATATATTATAAAAGAAATACATGCAGGTTGTAGTTCGGTTAGCAAGGCAAATTGAGTTTCTGAAAAAAAAAACTCAAATTTGATTCCAACTATATAAAGTTGCTTCTTTAATAAGGATTGCTTCTCTAGGGGTATATGGGTGATTTTGTTAAAGTAGAAAACACAAGTAGCTTATGCTTTACAGGTGTACTTGAATATGGTACATGCAAAGTTTGACGCAAATGTTAAAGTCATCAAGACTTGTAACGGAAATGAGTTTGTGAATCAAACTTGCTTATAGTTATTTCCAAAACTTGTGTTTATACTTCACAACAGAATCGAGTTTTAGAGAAAAAGCAAAAACACATTCCATTATGGTCAGATCCTTATTATTTTAATTTTGGGGAGATCCCATTATGATGGTTCAACATATCATTAATGTATTTCCCACATGATTATATCATTTGGTCAGTCCATATGAAAGATAATTTAGTAAGAAGCCACACTATGATATGTTTCATGTGTATGGCTACAAGCGATACTATACAAATTTATTTCCTTCCAAAGGCAAATTTGTCACGACATTTCCTAGTATATTTATAGGGTTTTTTAATAGTCAGAAAGGATATAAGATTTTTGATCTAGCTACCGAGAATATTGTACATGGATGCTACATTTCATGAAGAGTTTGTTTCCGTTTAAGGAGTCAATTACTAATGTTCACTATGATAATATTGAGAAATTTTTTTTGGGGAATCATGTTAGAATTTGTCTTCATATCCTTTGCCTTTTCCAAGTACTATGGTTCAAGTTAACTATATCTCCGAACAAAAAAAATATTATCTTCAAAGTGAATTTATCATATACAATATAAACCTATAAGCGAAATTGATAGGCACAAAGCCACTAGAGGAAAAAGGGTACAACTAGATGTTTGGGGTTGATTATTTTGAGAGTTTTAGTCTACTTGGTAAAATAGATGCAATAAAGCACCTTTTAGCTATTCGAGTAACTCATAAGTGGCATATACATCATATTAATATGATGTGAATAATGCTTATTTGCATGGAACATTGATGAAGAGATGCTTATTAACGCAAAAAAGGTTTGGGAGGAAGAATGGTTAAATCAATAAAGAAATTCACAACTTATAAGAATTGATAAAATCCCCAAATCTTGGGTATAAATCCTAATTTCTTATAAAGAGAAAGGAGCTCTGAAGTTTCATGGATATATTTGATAAAATTTGGCTACATAAGTTAATATTTGTGATTTCGAAAGTTTTTTTTTTTTTTTTGCCCTTTAGTTAATGTATAAGCAGATTAGTAAGATGTAACAATCGATATTTTGGATATCTTTTATTTCTGATGTAAAATCGTGATGAATGTTTTTTTTTTTGTTCAGGGGTTATTTGTTCCAGAAACGCAATTGGATGAGCTATTTGTTTTAATTGAGTAACTTTAAGGGTTATTTGTTCCAAATAAGTAAGTTCATGAGGTTAGTTGTCACATCACAACTCCAATGGTTAAACTCTATAACCACTCAATCATAATAGACTCACCAATCACTAAGGATCCACCAATTAATTAAACCAATCATAATTGATCCACCAATTAATTAAACCAATCATATTATTTTAAAAATAAAAATATATATATATAAAAATAAGCAAAAGCTCAATAAACATTGAGTGGTTGATAATGATTACTTTTTATCATACTCTCTCCAATGGGAGAGTATGATACAATGGAGTATATTGAGTGGTTTATTATACCTCATTGGAGATGCTCTAAGTTCGGAGTCAGTTATAGTATTGAGACAACTTGAAGGACTAAGAAGGTATTAAGTCCTTGATGACCAAATTAGTAAGTTGTGAACATTTAATTCTGTTAAAAATACGTTATTAACTTCATCTATATTTGAAATTATTTAAAAAAAAAAATTTTACAGTTTGAATTAAAATTTGTACAGTTTTCCTATAGACACATTACACATCCGAAACTGCTTTCAAATAGTTAAAAAAGTACAAATTTTGAATACAGGTACAATGAATAACAATCTGTTAACCGAATTTTATGTTCAAAACTTACTAATTTAGTCATCAATGGTTTAATGAGACAAAAAATAAATGATCAGGGACTTAATATATTCAAATAAAAGATCAAAAGCTTAATGAACCAAAAAATGAAAAATCAGACGTAAAATGATGCTTTTTGCCAAATAGATATAATGGTATATTTGCAATTTAATTGATGGAAATATTGTAAAAAACTAAAATAAAATAAGAAGGGCATTCCACCACGTATCTAATTGGAAGAATAAAATCTAAAGGGGGAGAAAGTTTGGTTAGGCGTGAATATGCCTACAAAATCACATTGGGTCGTTGACCCATATTTGGGTTGCACGATCCAAAGGATCTAGCTGGTCCTTGAAACAATGATCCAAAGTTTAGGCCCCGGACTCAAGGGCTCAATTTGTCCGTTCGCTACATTTTTTACCCTTGATGTGTAACATGGAAGACCAAGTACTTAATATAAAAACTCATTCGGATGACTTATATACTTCCCCATTGCATCTGTTTGAGTCCACTGGACTCGATTCCTTTTAATCCTCTGGTTTATCATTTTCCATTAACTTAATGTTTTCATCATACACTTTCCTATAAAAAAGAACTTGACTCCAAATTGTTTGTAGAGTATCAAAGAGGCTAATCAAGATTGAATGGAATCAAAATTTTCATATTAAACATAAGAATGTTATTCTCAACCAATCTACTTCTAAGCCCCAATCTTCATTCTCCTTTCCTTTTCCAAGATTCCCAACTTAGGGGGTGTTTGGTTCACAAGGGGCAAGGGAAAAGGAATCAAGAAATGGAAATTAAAGGAAAGGAAAGGAATAACCATTAATTCCCCTATGTGTTTGGATATGTTTAGGAAAGAGAATGAGGTAAAGGGAATCCAATTCTTTAGTAAACAAACAAGAACAAAGGGAATGAAACCCTCCCATTCTCATTCCTATTCCTAAAGACCCCAAACCAAACGCCCCCTTATTGTAAATTTTTTTTTTTTATCTTATCTCACCCTCCATTATTTAATCTTTCCTAACCCCCTCTCATTCACACCATTAAGAGACAAGAGATCTCATAATTATTCGGAGAAGGTTTCCTATTGAATACCTCTAAATAGGACGCCCTAGACGAGTGTCTAAGCCAACTCCCCTAAATCCGACTCTTACTATAGTCTATCAACCAATCTTACAACTGTTGTCAAATTGGTACCTGTAGTTGATTGCCTATAATGTGTTGCCAATTGTATTCTTTGGCAACTTTCTACCGCATTCCCAAATCAAACTGATCCAGGATGTTCAAATCATGTCGCATCAGTAGTGGTGTTGGAATGATATGATCTGAACAGTCCTGGACCATTCTAGAATTTGTTTCATATTCTTAGCAACATTTATGATTTAAATTGAACAACAAAATATGATTCATACGATAAGAGATAGAGAAGGCAAATTAACTATAATATAAATCATAACAGCTTATTCATTAGTCTTATTCAATAAGGACCAGCAACAACTGTATGGTTTTTCTTCCTATAGATAGCTATTTCCTTATGCTTGAGTTGAAACTTTCTTGATTCTTGCCAAGCAGTTGTCATTTGGTCTTGTATGCGGTAAGAACCTCAGAAAACATCCTGGGTTGGTGCGCTCAAGCCTGTAACAAGAGAAAAATGAGCCAAAAAAGAGTGGTTAGCACAGGGAATTGTTGCATTATAATCTAATGGCAGAAAAACATTCATGATTAGAAAACTCATTTACATGTTTAACAGTTTTTTTTATACAATGTGCTTACAGTGAATCTGTAAAAAACCTTATTTCGAAGGTAGATGAAACACGTAATGCTCTTTTAACTGAATTAGATGTTTATAACTAACTAATTTGACAAACAATACTTTAATGTGACAAAAAATTAATGATTAATGTCTAAGAGGGACGGAAAATGACGGATTGAGACTGCGAGGGGGTGCTTATAGTGATTTATAGGTGCTACGTTACATAAGAAAATAAAACTTTCCATTTTCCATAGAATTTTTGGCGTTTTCCAGCGACCCAATGGGTGCTCACGCCCCCCTAAACCCCTTTGGAGGATGGATATGGACGCGAGGGAGGCTTGAGCGAGCACTAATCACCGGAAAATTCCACGCGAACTGTGTATGAGTATTTAATTGTTTTATGCAAAATCACTCAAAAATTGTCAATTGCTCATCCATAGATCACCAGAGAGCATTCAAGAACTCCTTGTCTAACTATAACTTACTTGTAATTAAGGAGAAAATGATGCAGAAAAACAGCAATTTCAAGCTTAGCTAGATCATTTCCAGGGCACAATCTACTTCCTGCTCCAAAGGGAAGGAAAGTTCCTGCTTTCGGTGTATAATTCTACATTCAAATTAAAGCATATAATTAGATAACAAGCCAGAGATAATTACACAGTTTCAATTGTAAAGAGCCCAGCCGATTCAGTACAAGTTTCCAATGTCAGGCGTCGGATTTGATATCTAACATTTGTACTAAACTCGGTGATTTACCAGAATCTTTACAACTAGAACTGATGTTTAACTAAACATTATCTTTACAAATATCTTCCGAAAAGCATTATTCTGAAGAAAAATCCGTAAACTTACATCCCATCTGGAAGGATTAAATTCCTTTGGGTTGGGATAGATGTCTGGACTGAAGTGAACACTTCTGAACCAGACCAGAACTTTCCAACCCTTGGGGATGACATATCCTGTGAACAAGAAGAAACCCATTTCAATAAATCACCAATTAGAGAAATGAGTTAGGATTGAAACTTTTTGACTTAATACATCAGTAACCTTCTAAACTTGACTCAAAAAGTCGATTGGCTTACTGAACTTACAAAGTGTCTCATTAGACCCTGAACTTAGTTCAAGTTAGCCGCTTAACTTATTTGGCCAAGTTCGGGAGACTACTAATGTATTAAGCCAAAAAAATTCATTCAGAAGAGTGGTATGCAGAGAATGATGTACTAACCATTTATGTTAACATTTTTTTTAGCCTCTCTGAAAACTGTGAGTGAGAATGTTATCAGACGAAGTGTTTCATCAATCACCTGCAAATAAAATATCAAAAAATTGCTCAGCTAAATG
Organism: Euphorbia lathyris; assembly: GCF_963576675.1. Taxonomy (NCBI): domain Eukaryota; kingdom Viridiplantae; phylum Streptophyta; class Magnoliopsida; order Malpighiales; family Euphorbiaceae; genus Euphorbia; species Euphorbia lathyris. The sequence goes on from NC_088911.1 coordinate 6,568,415, forward strand.
GGAAATATAGTATATGTTAAGCACAACGCAAGGGATTCTAAAGCCTAGGCACAAGATGCAGACACACGTCAGCGACATAAGGAGGTACTGAAAGAAATATATATATAAAGTCATAAGTTAATTAACTAATAGTCTATTTGTGATATTTTTGAACTCTTCATAATGGAGCAACATCTTTTTATGTTGCTCTTTACAATAGTTTTTGCCGTTATTCTTTTTTTTATTCTACTTTAACACTCATTCGAGCGCTTTTTGAACAGAACCCGCTCTTTGGATTCTTAGATGACATGTCTGAAGCTTAGAGCTTTTTGCGCCTGAGGTGCGTCTTTAATAACTATGCTCCACTAATGATAAAGTTTGTAACGTACCTTAGACAGATAATCCATTTCTCGAACTTCTTTGAGGGTCAAACGATTTTGACCGGGTGGCCTCTTTTTTATGATCTCCTCTTGCTCTTCCTAAAAATAATTTAATGTATACAAGAATACCAAGAATTAAAGGAGAAATAATATCTGACATTATAGAACGATTTATAGAGATAGCTCGACTGATACAACATGATTATCATTTCTCTTATATATAATCATATGAAAGATATAGAATTGCTATTGTACCTTAGCTTTTTGGAGAATTTCTGGGTGGTCTTGAAGTAAAACAGCAGCCCACATAGTGATGTGGCCTGAAGATTCATGTCCAGCATTGAGATACATCAACAGAACATCAATGATTTCTTGGTCGCTCAATTTTCTGCCATTTTCATCTGCACTTTCCAGCAGAGCATCCATCATATCTTTCTTCGACGTTGATGAACCAGAGCTCTTCTTTTGATTTCTCCGCTCATCCACAACAGATTGTAATACATTCACTAGCTTCTTACGGGCCTGAATTTAATAATATAATAAACTTTTTAGTTTTGAGGTCATTTAGATATTATTATATTATATAGGTTTTTTATTACACCTATTTTTATTTTGGAATAACCGAACTGATAACCGATAACCAAACAAGTCCATTTTCAAAATTGAACCAAACCAAATTATAATATTGGTTCCTTTTCGATTCGATTTGGTTATTGGTCAACTTTGCTAACCACTACCGGTGGGTGGAGCTTAGATGGCTATATGAAATCACATTAAAGGAAAATGAACTTCTATCTAATCTACTGTTAATGAAGTCTGAAATTACCCTATATACATACAAACGTTAATGTTACCATTGCACGGTTTTATAGTCTTAATCTAAATTTGTTTGGTCTCACTAACCATAGGGCATATATATATATATACATAGGGGAGAGGAGCTGACCTTGAGTGCTTTATGGTAAGCAAAGCCAGGAAGATTGATTGCCATAGCTCGAACCCCATGATTAAGAGTAGTGTATTCGTTCTCCAAAGCCTCCATCACAGGCTCACTCTCAGAGCTAAGGAAGATATGCATGATGATCCTGAAAGTAAGTTTCCTTACATGAGTGAGAAACTCGAATTCTCCCATTTTCTCCCATTTTTCCAAAGCAGAAATAACATTCTCTTCTATGAACTTCAAATACACAGAAAGAGCTTCATGGCCGTTGACCGGAGCAGCAGTAAGTCGCCGGAGACGCTTGTGTTCTTCGTAAGAAATACCAATGAATGACTTGTCTCCGATTAGATCAACTGTGGCTTTAGGCCATCCTGGCTGAAATGCATCATCATCTGTCAATACTCTCTTGGACGCTTCTGCAGTTGTCACCACCACACTTGGATTCCCAAACATGAACGCCTTGTACATCCCAGTATCTCCATATCTAGGGTTATCACGATCATAATAATATTATATCAGCTATATATTTAATATGATTATACATAATATAATGACAAAAATGATAATTGTGTTAAACAAGTAGTTTCAAATAAAATATTTCTCTAAATGGTATTGTCTGTCAGATTCATTTCATGGGTTAATTAGACCTTCATCAACTTTAGTCTAACGTTACTTATGGCCCTTTAACTTCAAAAGGGCATATAAAAGTTATTGAAATTTGCCTTATACTAACATAAAAGCCCCTTATGACATTAAATGCCCTCAAAATGACTATTGATGATATAAAAATGAAAAAGTCTAAGAATTAAAGTTGCTTACAACCATATTTTGTATAGAATCACATGTTCAATTTTCCAAAATCACAAATTCCTGAGTTTTCTCTATCAATAGAATCACCCTCTCTCCTAACCTAACAATTTTTTCAGTGCTTATTTGTTTTGATGAAATAAAGGGTAAATATAAGATCAAAGTTGAAGGACCGTAAATGTAATTTACCCTTTATCAAAAAAAGTAAAACAAAAAGCCTATTTTCGTTTTGGGTTTCAACAATTCTAATTGGCCTTTTTTTTCTTAAATTAAAAGAACAATTTGCACAGTAAGTCGCCCCACTATGGAGGGAGGGGGGGAGGGACAACCAAATCTTTGGATTCAATGAACGATCCCATCCCTCGGAGGTCATACAGTCAGTTTTGACATAAGAACCATTCGTTTCATATCTTACTTCCAATCAATCAGACATCTTTATCCTTATAGCATTATTTGGCACTTGACATCTCAAAAATATTGGTTTTTGTACGTGATCTATTATTTGGCACTTGACAGCTCAATTTCGTTTAGAGATGCGCTTGTCCAAAAAAAATTCTCTTTCTCTCTCTTCTTCTTGAATTTCCAGAATTCTATCGATTCTGAAATTTCTAGAATGAAGAAGAAGAAGAGAGAAAAGAGTACGGGAGGCTTTTTTGTAATTTATCCAAATATAATGGAATATAGAGAATATATGTGAAGTGGGCTTCCACCAAAAAACAAGAGGTATAGATTTGTTGTTTACCATGTGAATGTGTCTCTTTCTTAAATTCATATCACAATGTCAGTGAATCCAACTTACATTAAAATGCGTAATCCCACTTTTACTAATTCAGCTGTTTTTCTTTTATTCGATATTTATAAAAACAGAGAAAGGGATAAAAAAGAATTAAAAAAAAAAGGTGTCACATCATGAGTGAGAGTCAAATGAAGCAAAACAGAGAGACAGACAATGACATATAGAAGAAACGGTAGGTGTTGGACGGTTGCATTAGAAAATACTATAGTCCACATCAAAGGAGCAAATTAAAGAGCAAAAGCTTTTAATAATATAGCAAACGAAAATGACAAAAGTGGCGGGTTCTCAATAATGCTTTATTTTATTTTTTATAAAATAGTGCTTATTATTAGGATAGATAATATTTAAACCGGAGTTAAAAAAATTACTCCATAATTTTATTTTTAAGACATACTCACATCAAAAGCAATAAACTATTTTTTTTAGGAAAAAAGCAATAAACTATTAGTTAAATTATTAAAATTACTAATTTATTTTAATTTTTATCTCTTGAAACTCTGTTTTTTATGTAAAAAAAGTATTTTTTTCTTGAATATTATATTTTAATTAAATTATTTACATTAAGACTAGTCATCTCTTACTATAAATAAAGATAAAAAAAATTTAAATATCAAAACTACATTAACAATATAAAAAGACAAATTGATAAAACTTAAACAATGTCTATTAGAGACATTTGTCTTTAGCTTTTTTGGAAGTGCTAATTTCCCATGATAAAATTTTATCCATAATTCTAATAGTTGTAAAGCAACATTAATTTTATCTCTACTTAACACAAAGAGAATGAATAGCATCAAATTTGAACTCTGTCACCATTTTTAACTATATCAAAGATTGTATGAATTTAGTGTTTAAGATAAAGTTTTCAAATGGTCATATACCGTATTTTAATAAACGTTAGATTTCCTTTAAAAAAAATAAATTAATTAAACGTTAGATTTCCTGTTAAAAAAACGTTAGATTTCAAAAATGACAATCTGATATCGGTTACATCTTATATTTGTGTTGAATCCGATAATTGAATTGCAAGTGTTTTAAACACTAGGTTCAATTCAATGCTTCTTCAAAAAAAAATTACTAGGTTCAATGCTTTCAAAAAATGTTTCAAAAAAAAAAAAGCTTTCGAAAAAAAATACTAGGTTCAATGTTTGTTTATCCTTTTTATAATTCTTTTTTACTTTTTAACTTCAAATCGTAAAATAAATTGATTAATTGACAATATTTATTGTTAAATCTATTTTGAAAGAAAAAATAAGTAAACTCCGACAAAAATAAAAAGAAAAATCATAACATTTTGGAAAAATCCAAAAGGGGCCAGCTCCACAACCTTACCCCCTGACCCCATTTACAGACCATGACGTGTTCTGATTCCTCATCATCCCTACTCGCTAACGTACACAGTAGATCATAGCACACTCCTCAAACATTTTTTTGTTTTTTCATCAACTCAACCTCTCTTTTTTTAAACAAAATTCAATTGTTTCTGTAAGCATAAACTAACAGATTCAAAATCGCAAGATCAACATCCAAAATCAAACAATCAAGCAACGAAGTCAATAAATCTCTGCATATATACGATTAACAAGACGACGATTCGATAACAAAAGAAAAACCACTAACCTGTTAACAACGTTGCGGATAAAAGAATCAGGATCGCTCGACTTGAAAGCTCTGAGAAAAGTCCACATGTTACCAATGAAAGGCCAACCTAAATCACCAGGAGGCAGCGCATATCTGATTTCACCGAGTTTAGACTCGTAGAGCCAGCCATTAACGCTCTTCAGAAACCATTTCAGAGCTTCGAAACCGATTATGCATACGGTTACAGCGACCGCCGCCCAAATAGAACTCGCCTCCATTGATGATCTTAGAAGAGCGAAAAGTGAGAGAGATTTTGAATTTCAATGAGAGTTGCAGAGAGAATTCTCAGGCGCTCTGTAAGAGCCAAACAGGCCTGTATTTATATTGGGAATGGAAGGGAAGGAAGGAATATGAGGGTATAATGGTAATTTTCATAGTAAGGGTATAATCGGTAGAGAAATATTTTATTTTATTGAATAGTTTTTTACTAGAGTAGAGGCTATGGATGAATAGAGTATATGGAAATTGGGTGACAAATAATGGAGATAGGTACAGAGAACATATAAAATATTATTTAAAAAAAAACATATGAAAATAAAATAGGAAAATAATTAAAATAATAGAGATTAATTAGGCTAATTTTTAAATTATAATAAAATTTTGGATAAATAATTTTATTTTTATTTTTTTGTGTTAGTTTTTACTTATCAAATTAGTTAGGGATAAGGTATCAGAATAGACATATGATTTTTGAGTGGGTATCAATTTAGGTTTCACATATAAAATAACACCAATATGTGCTCAACATTTAAAAAATTGTATCAATTTAGGTCTCGATAACGGATTAGACATATCATTTCTATTACTTTGTTAAGTTCTGATTTCTCCCTCCACTTACAATTGACAGAACTTAACGAAGTAATATCAATGACGTGTCTTGTTTTTTTTTATCGATGCCTAAATTGGTATCTTTTTTTTAAACGTTAAGTCTATATTAGTGCTATTTTGTACGTGGAGCCTAAATCGATACTTCCCCAAAAACCATAAGCATATTTTGGTACCTTATCCCAATTAGTTATTCATTGTATTATTGGTTAAGGTACCAAAATAGGTCTATAGTTTTTGAAAAAGTATCAATTTAAGCTTCACGTACAAAATAACACCAATATAGGTTTAAGGTTAAAAAAAATAACCAATTTAGGCTTCGGTAACGGAACGAGACACGCCATTGATATTACTCTGTTAACTTCTGTCAATTGTATGTAGAGGAAGAAATCAAAACTTAACGAAGTAATAGGAATGACGTGTCCAATCCATTATCGATGTCTAAATTGATACATTTTTTAAATGTTAAGCATATATTGGTGTTATTTTGTACGTGGAGTCTAAATTGATACTTCCCCAAAAACCATAAACATATTTTCGTACCTTATCCCTTATATTATTAAAGAGTGTTTATTTGAACTTTTTGGATAAGCGGTTAGCGTGACATTTCAAACCGCAAGAAATAGGTTTATACAACAATTGCATTTAGTATTTTCTACCGAAACTGCAATATTTTGTCCAAATAAAAGCTTTTTATGTGAAAAAGTGTTTATATATTTAATGTTGTTATTATTTAAGTTGAATAAAATATACCCTTAAAATAAATAAGGTTTTTAAATTTTATTGTTGTCGGTTCAGTTTAATATTTGAAACATCATCAAATCATCAAACCATTGACACATTATCAAACATTTAATCAAGCATCCTCTGATAGAGATGCTCTTAATATAAACAGAAAAAATAAAAATTTATGACCAAAAAGTAACGTCAAATTAGTATTTTACCATGTATTTAATAGTGAAAACTATCAAATTAGATAAATATAATAAAATCTTTCTAAATTAATACTTGATAAATTAATAATTTTTTTAAAATAATAATTTTTTCTGGTCCCAATTTGGGTCAGTTCACTAAATTAATACTCAATAAATTAATATTTTTATAAATTAATAAAATTTCATGGTCCTAACATTACTAATTTATAGAGGTTTTACTATAGATTAAATTGTTGATAGAAATAAAATTTATAGGGATTTATAAAATATTTTTATAATACAAGAGGACTGCTAGTGTAATTGGGAAAAAATATCAGAAATTAATAAATTATTTACTTTTAATATTTTAAACATGTATTTTTTATTATAATTAAATAAAAATCTGATTGTAAATATGGCAATACCATCTTAATATTTTGCTCAGTTACCAAAATAAATGAACTTACTATATAATGGATATATACTAAGATTTTGGCCAGTTTTATTTTATGGAAAGTAATTTATATATACTATATATATAACTTTTTTTTTTATTTTTTTAATGATACCATGCATGAATAAAGATTTTCATTTTAGTTCAAGAATTATAAGTTCAGTTTTTTACACGAAAAATAATTTTATTGTTATTAGTATTTTTTACTGTTTGTAACTCAAAAGGAAATTTTGTCAATAAAAATAATTTTCTAGTCAATAAATTTTTTTAAGAATATTTTTTATTTGAAAGGTTAAAAGAATTCTTATTTTACGAAATACAACTTATTTTCCAAGAGCTCTTGCCCTTTGATTCACGAAATTGAATATAATAAAATAAAAATAAACATTATCAAGGAATAGAATAGGTGAAATTAAAATATATATTTTTAGAAATAATTATTTTTAATATTAATTGATGGAATGAGATTACATGAAATAGTTAATGTTATTGTTCAAAATATAACTTTACCCCGTGATGTTTTCAATTATAAATAACACTTTCTGATCTATCTTCTGGTGACCTGAATAAACAACAAACAGTTAGGGAGGGGTTGGAATCCGGTATCCCTCTCTGATACTTAAGTTAGTAAGATACTCAGGGGAAAGTATAAACTTGAAAGCAGTTAATGAGAGAGTATGAATAGTAAAAGTAACTTGAGCAGTGTTTCAAAGGCCATTTATAGATGATTAGATACCTAAAGTGTAATGCACTTTCCATGTGTCAACTCCTGAGTGGGTTGGTAATATGTCTTTCCACGTGTAGAGTTCTGGTTAGCTTCAAACTCCTTTCCTTTTTCATTTCGTAATGTATGGTGCGATCGATGAAATAGGTACCTTTGAGGTCTGAAACACCCATTGGTCCACGTATTAAGCCACATAACTTCTTGTTGAAGCTTCTAATTAGTCGTACAACCCAATTCCTTTAACTTGTTTTAATATGGGCCTTTGGTTCAAGCTCATATTGTTGATTTGATCAGGCCTTTGTCTAGGTCTAGTCATTTTATCCTATATCAGATGTCCTCTCTCCCCCCTTAAGCTTTAAAAACGTCTGTGATACCCAACGTCTGCCGTACACACCCCAGAGCCATCCCTGTTATGGATCGTGTTACAACAGGATCAAAGCATCACATTCCATAATCCAGAATCATTAATTAACATTCCTTTGAGTCTTAGAATTACTTATACCTATTAATACCAATGAGATGAACAGGTGACAAGGATAAATCTACCAATCCTGTTATCTCAAGTCGGGTCCCCAATCTTAGTGAACTCCTTTCATTGGATCCATGTAACTGTCCAGATATCTGTATATCTGAAGCTTGTGAGATCAGCTTTCTGTCTCGACAGAAAATATTGTTACATGTAAGACTCAACAGTGTTATGTCAATCCCTATTCAAAACATATCACTTGAATTGGGGTGAATTTAAGTTTATTAGTTTATTATAATGTTTCGTCTCACTTCATGCCTGTATGAACACTTTATAATCACTTTAAATAAACTCAGGGATTTCCTTTTATTAGACTTATTTAGTTCTTTAAAAGAGGTTGCCTTTATACAGTTATGAAACCATATCTTATTAAAACAAATGACATAAAGAACAATTCATTTACATTAGGTTTATATCCTGGAACAATTGTCTATAGGACACTAAACCCCAACATACTTCCACTTGGACTAAAGCCAATTGTTTCTACAACTTATCCCAGTAGAACTTAAATGACGATCATGTACTTTCTGGGTTAATGGCTTTGTCAACGGATCTGCAACGTTGTCCTCTGTAGGTACTCTTTAAAGCTTCATTGTATGAAAAGATGATGTTCTACTCAAAACGTTGATCAATGTTGACACTTCACTGATACCTCACGTAAGCCGTCGTTTCTTAGTCTGCCATTATTACTTTAGGCTTTGAGACAAAAGAAAAGCTTAAGGAGTAATGATGACAAACTGTTCGAAATTCTCCTCCTATATATAATGAAAAAACATCTTCCATAATTCACCTTTTGCTTTCGTCTTATCCTCTGCCATTAATCTTGTAAGTTTCTTCATCATGCCCTTCCTTTATTTTTCTTTAATTTTTCCTTCCATGTCTTCGAAATCATGAAAAGCCCCTTTTAAAAAAATTACATTTCGAAGAAGACTCAAGCTTCTTCCTCCCAGAATCCAGAAGAAGCTCTAGTAAAAATTCGCAATGTGAATTTAAAGGTTCCTGCACAACGTTCCACCATGAATCTTGATAACATTGGGATATTATCCCGAGGACTAAAAGGGATATTCACCTAAAGAAACGTCGCGTATTGATCCTTCAAAGAGATCCGACAGGCGGATCACCAAGGACCCATCAAAAGAGACCCGCCAGAGAACCTATGAGGCGAATCTCCTTGAACACTCATTCGCCATTAGAGCGGTTGGGCCGACTTGGCCATAAAGACCATTAATGAGCTATCAATTAGCTAACCGCCGGCTTAAAGGTAACTTGTAACCGCCATTAATGGAACATTAATGGAGACTTTCTAGTTACTGTAAGTTACCACTTTCTAGCTATATATAGCCTACGTCTCAGGCTATCAAGGTACACATTCACTTACCCTTTGTCAATTCAGTTTGCTCTCTTGTTCTTCCTTACTGACTTTGGCATCGAAGCTTCCCCCCGTCGAACCCAACGACGCCCCCACAGGGACGGAAGTTAATCAGAATTTCTCCGCGTGTCATCAATTGGTGCGGTGATCGTGGAAGCCTCAAACAAATAAAGGGTTTCCATTCACGTTAGAAGGAATATGACAAATGGAGAGCAGAACCCCTCCTCAGGGGTTGAAACGCCACTAATAACACCATCGAGTCAACCAATAACTAGTGCTGGGCGCACTGATCCAAATGCTCCCACAACACAAGCTGAAAGTAGTATGACCCCGGATGCATTCATCACCATGTGTGCAGAAGAAATAGGGGAAAAGTTTGGCCCTGAAACAGGTGATCGCCTACGGTCGTTCATGACCATTCCTCCGTTTTGGAGCTTGGCGCCTACATCTACGACATCTTCTTGGCCCCAGATGACTCTAGGACCAAACGCCCACAATTCTTCATTTCTCCAAGCCCACAATACGGAATCCATGGTAACTACCACGGCGGCGTTTGGAGAACGACCGATCAATCGGGAATTATTCCCTGCTGGCGCAGGAGGAAGTCAAAGGAACGATCAAACTCTTCATGGCGGATCTGCAAGCCATGGGATCAATCTAGGCGGATCAGATATCCCAAGGCGACCACGGTCGAATCTCTCCTTGGGTGGATCAGAAGGGCGAAAACACAAAAAGCGTAGAAAAGAGAAAAGTAGGCGGTCCGAATCACCTTTGCCCCGAAGACCGAGATCCTCCCGCAAAGGCAGATCACCCCCGTCTACTGGACGTAGACAGAGCAAAAGGCCAGTAGGGACACCCCGTTCGAATGGGCCACCGCCACCACCACACCAAGGAAATGAAGGGCACATTTCTTTAGGAGGCTCTGGAGGGGGTAACGGTCAAGCTCCCCCGGGCGGACAGGGTGGTGGAGGTGGAGGTGGAAACGGAGGCGGAAGCAGAAGCGGAAGCGGACGATCACCCTCGGATCCGTCTTCGGGATCCAGCTCTTCATCTTCTCCAAGAAGATCTCCACGGAGGGGCCGCCCAAGAGCGGGTTCGGAGAATTTTGATGACAGAGTTCGAGCTGCGGTGCTCCGCATGAATGAGGAGAATGCCAGGCATAACCCATTCGCCAATAGAGATTCGCCCTTCACGGCTTGGATCGAGGCAGAGGAAATGGATAGGCATTTTAAAATACGTAATCTCCCTATATACACGGGTGCTGACAACCCAGAGGCCCACGTCAGAAAATACCGAATACTGCTTCGCCTCAACCGTGCAATTGAACCAGTGCTATGCAAAATGTTTGTCACCACGTTAGGAGGTCCCGCTTATGGCTGGTTCCAATCTCTACCTCCTGGCTCGATAGACAGTTGGGACCAACTAAGCAGAGAATTTTGTGCTAAATTCGCCGGTTGTATCCCTCCAGTGGTTAAGTCAATGAAGCTTTTTGAATTAAAGCAGAAGGCGAACGAATCCCTTCGAGAGTATGTAAACTCTTTCAACAAATTGTGTATACAAATTGTTGATGTGGATATCTTCATGGCAGTGGAATCTCTGGTAAAAAACACCACTTGTAAGAGTTTACAGGAGGATCTAATTCGAAAGAAGCCCAGCAGCATGGCAGAATTGATGGAGCGCTGCAAAGACTTTATGGAGGTAGATGACATTCGCCGTGAATCATCATCTCCGCCTAGAAGAGACAAAAGCGAATCTCGCCATCGGGATAGAGAAAAGGACACGCACCAGGATTCCTCTTCTAGAAGCCGACGTAGAGGTTCTAAGAACAAATCGGCATTTGTCACCTCCTTCACACCTCTCAATGCTTCTAAAAGTGAAGTGCTTATGTGGATCGAGAATAGTCAACACAAACGGAGCATTTCATACCCCGAACCAAAAGGGGGGGAGTACACCAATACTGGTAAAAATCCTAAAAATTATTGTAAGTATCACAGGAAAAATGGCCATGACACATATGCATGCTGGGAGTTAGCTCGGGAAATAGAGCGTCTCATTGAGAGGGGCAAATTGGATCGGTTCATCCAAAATGATGGCAAAAAGGATGGCGATAGATCCAGAGATGACCCAAAGAAGAAAGGAAAGGGGACCATCAATGTCATAGCAGGCGGACCTGGGTACCAACCAGTACTGAAAAAGGCAAAGACCACTGCTCTTGACAGGGCATCGTTGAATCGCCCCTTTGCGGACGTAGGTCCAGAGATCTCTCCTCATGCAGATGCTTTGGTCATTACTATGATGGTGGAAGGCTGGGAGATGAAAAGAGTGATGATCGATACTGGGAGCTCGTGCAATGTCATCACAAGAGGAGCTTTCGCCAAACTCATGGTTGATCCAATCCAAGTAGAACCAACCGTAGTGGATATCCTAGGAGTGACATGACATACCATCCAGACAAAGGGCCAGGTAACATTGGATTGTGAGTTAGCAGATGAGGATCAGGTCTAGAAAGGCGATCTAGAATTTTCTATCTTGGATGGTCAGTTGGCTTACAATATTATCCTCGGACGGCAATTTATTTCTGACGCAACAGCCCTTATCTCCATACGCCACTTAACTCTTTACATCCCCACGGCCAAGGGAGGTGTAATGATCAGAGGGAGCCAAAAGGTGGCTCAGGAGACGTATTCCGCATCACTAATGATTCGCCCCCAATCTAAAGACGAAGATGAAGAGGAAGTCATCACAATGGCCTTGGGCGAGACATAAATGTACCTCATGGCGGATGAAAAGCAGGTGCGAATGGCTAAAGGGATCAAATGTGAAGTTAAAGAAGCAATCACCAAGGTTCTCCATGAAGCGGAGGACGTCTTTGCATGGAGAGATGAGATCCTCCCAGGGATCAGTCCAGACGTGATCACTCACAAACTTAACATCGACAAAGATGCAGTTCCCGTAGCTCAGAAACGGAGAAACCATGGCCTTGAAAGGCAGAAGGTGATAGAGGAAGAGATCACCAAGCTCCAACGGGCGGACGCCATTGAAGAGGTACTTTATACACAATGGTTGGCGAACGTCGTTCTGGTGAAGAAGGCAAGCGGATCCTACCGCATGTGTATTGACTTTACGGATCTCAACAAGGCTTGTCCCAAAGACAACTATCCTTTGCCATGTATTGACATACTCGTAGATGGAACGCAGTTCAACTGCGGCGAGTTCAAAACTTTCTGTGAGAAATTGGGCATTTTGAACAGATTCGCCTCCGTTTATTATCCTAAATCCAATGGTATGACTGAAGTTACGAATCGGACGATCGTAAAAGGAATAAAGAAGAGATTGGGGGAGCATGATAAGAAGTGGACGGATCAGTTGACAAGCGTCTTATGGGCGTATCGCACTACTCCTAGAACGGCCACAGGAGAAACACCATTCGCCCTCTCTCATGGTGTAGAAGCTGTAATCCCAGTTGAAATACTGGTCCCAAGTGATAGAGTTGCATTCTATTGCGAGAAGGACAACAGCCACAGATTAAAAGAGAGTCTTGATCAAGTGGAAGATCGAAGAGACAAGGCATATGTACGTATGGCAGCATATAAGCAGCGGATCGCCGCTTACCATGACAAAAATGCCAAAATTGTAGACCTGAATGTGGGAGACCTCGTGCTCCACAAAGCCGACAAAATCCAGTCTCGAGAAGGGAAGGGCAAGTTAGGGCTCACCTGGATGGGTCCATATCAAATAGTGGACAAGATTGGGTTCGCCACATTTAAGATTCAAGACATGGAGGGGAACACATTACCACGCACGTGGAACCTCCAAAATCTCCGCAAATATTTTGTCAGAAAATAAAGTGTACATACGGTCTTGAGTACTCTTTTTCCTTTAGTAAGCTTTTTCCCATGTGGTTTTTCTTATTAAAGGTTTTAACGAGGCTCACATGTAAGACCTGCTTGCTGTAATAAAGCATTTCTCCTATCAATAAACATCAATTGTTCTATTATCTATGTTCTTTTTAAAGTTTTTTGTAGCAATATCAATATTCCAGTCTTAAAAAGAAGGGGGGCATCCAACGCTCTCCACATTAAAAAAAGTACTGCTATCTCATAGCTACTTTTTCTCCACAAAGATAGGAGAACAAATCTCATGGGCGGATCCATCTCTAGAGGATCCCCATTCGAGATAGAGTTAAAACGATCCTTAGACGCAAGGTCTTTACACTCTCTTACACCCTTACCAAAGAAGGATTCACAAGTCCTAAAGGCGGATCACTTCACCTCAAAGATAGGTAGCAAGTTGATCCCTAAGGCAGCTTTACTTCCTCTAAAGGAATAGAACAGCTTCTAACCTTCACAAAGGTTCACGCAATAGGAGTATGGCTGGCCACCTACTCCAAAATAATCCCTAGGCGCTTATATGTTTACTTACGCAAACGTAAAGGTAAAATAAATAGCTACCATAAGGATTAAACAAATTCTACTTGAAAAGTTTTACAAACAAAATAAAACATCAAGTAACCACAGGAGCATCCTCCTTCACATTCTTCTCGCCAGAAGCACCTGCTTGAGAAGCTTCCTTCTCGACAGCCCCGGATACGTCCACCAAGGGGACTTCCGTTTTCACAGAAGATGTTTCCCCTAGAAGAGAGGGGCCATCGGTTATCATCTCCTCACCAGACTTCGGAGGCACTTCCTCGAGATCCACTAGCTGGACGTTGGTGGCGGGTTTGCTTTTTTCAACAGGTCCCTTCATCCATTCCCGAACACGATCCCGAATGTAGTCCTTGACATTTGGAGTTTTGCGATATTTAACAACTACATTCGGATCGGGAACGGCGAATTTCGGATCCGTAAAATCGATCTCAGGATATTCCAATTGGAAGTACGCCATAAGCCATTCACCATAAAAGAAGGCTTGCTCTCCAGCCATAAATTCGGCATCCGCTAAGGCTTCTTCATGCTCCTTAGCATCCACTTCAATCTTCTCCTTCAACTGTCGGATCTCAGCATCCTTACGGGCGGATTCAGCAACTTTAAGAGCAAGAGCTGATTCGGCATTCGCCTTCACAACCGCAGCTTCTTTTTCCAACCTTTCTATGGTGGCCTTATCCGCCGAAGATCAATTTTCCTAGTTAAAACATATGACTATCACAATTCCCTAGGAAAATGAACGATAAAATCAACCACCATCGGGGAAACTGGGTATCTTTACCCAATACCTGAAATGGGAAATGAGGTTTCCCTTGCCTAGAGGCGTTGTGGTTGTTTTAAATGAATTCAACCTTTGTCTATGCCAAATTTCACCTAATTCCTGACTTGAACTTCTCATGTTCAACAAAGTTAGCGAAGATCTGGATGTTGATTGATCTGACCTTTGTTTTGGAATTTCTAGCACCATATGAGTAAGAGGGACGAAGACATGGTCTATTGGTTCATCTATATGTTTCGTCATCCTTTTTATAGAGAAGAAGATACAGAGTGTAAAAAACTTTAAACTGAAGTGGTTATTGTTGAGCGATTTTCGCAAGTGCACGGTATACGCTTGTAGTAATAAAAGATATCGAACCCACAGGGAACGCTTATTTTGTAAAAACTTATTTAATTCAGATTAAATTCACTTTCTTAGGTTTAGTTAGAAAATCGTTTTTGTTTGGTTTGAATGGAATATATTGTTGTGACTTAGAATTCAATTCTGTCAATAGTTTCGATTACAATTACAGGAACTTAAGTTTAAGAATGAGAAGAATTCAAAACTCGTTTGCATAAAGCAAGAAAGCAACTTATAACTTTGATTAGATTATGAATATGTAATAACTTCTCATTTAATACAATTAACGGGCTTCGAACTGCAGACAATGTTTCTACGGTCGGAACAGATTGCTACCTTAATCAAATTGGTGTTCTATGTTTGATAGGCCGAGCTATCGATCATATCATCCATAAATCCTAATTCTTTTAAGTGTTTAACAAAGTTTCCTTTGAAATATATTTTGTGTAAAATGGGTTTTAATCGAAAACACCGGTTTATTACTTTAAAGAATATCGCTAGATGAAACTTGAAAATAACAACAACAGAGAATATATTGAATTGAAAAGATAATTTATTAATGAACTATGAATCGTCACAAGTTAACAGAGAAGAAGAAGCTTGGATAGCATTTTAACTAATTTGAGTTCCGGATAGTCAATCCTTTCCTCAAACTTCGTAGGCTTGTCATACCCTGGGGCGCTTCAGCCGCTGGTTCTTCTCGCTGAATCCTTAAAATAGAGATCGCTGGATCCACTACAGAATGTAAACTTATCTTTGAACAATTCTCGAACTTAAACTAATGAAACTGTGTTTGTATCTAAACTAATGAACAACTTGTGTACATCAAGTTTGCTTTTTACAGAAATGAAAAACTAAATCAGAACTTAACGGAGTAATAAGAATGACGTGTCCAATTCGTTATCGATACCTAAATTGATACAGTTTTTAAAACGTTAAGCCTATATTGGTGCTATTTTGTACGTGAAGCCTAAATTGATACTTTCTCAAAAATCATAGACCTATTTTGGTATCTTATCTCTTGTATTATTAAGGAGTGTTTGCTTCGCTTTTTGGATGAGCGGCTAGCGTTTCATTTCAAACCGTAAGAAATGTAACGTTTAGTTAGGTTTATATAACAATAACAATGGCGTATAGTATTTTCTACAGAAACTATAATATTTTGTCCAAATAAAAGCGTTTTATGAAAAATTGTTTATATATATTTGATGTTGTTATCAGTTAACAGCTGAATCAAATATACCCTTAAAATATATAAGGTTTTTAAATTTTATTATTGTTAATTCAGTTTAATATTTGAAACATCCTCAAACCTTCATCAAACATTCAATCTAAGTACCTTTTATTAAGATGCTTTTAATATAGACGAAAAAAAAAGAAATTTATGACCAAAAATTAATGTCAAATTAGTAATTTTACTGTGCATTTAATAGTGAAAACTATCAAAATAGATTAAACTGTTGATAGAAATAAAATTTATAGGGATTTATAAAATATTTTTATAATATAAGAGAACTGCTAGTGTAATTGGAAAAAAACAGAAATTAATAAATTATTTACGTCTAATATTTTAAACATGTATGTTTTATTATAATTAGGTCTAATGTTCCTCCAACCCCTTTATCATTTTACCCTCCAACTCATCGAATGTCTTATTTAACCCTTTAACTCCATAAAAATTATATTTCTTACCCCCTTAATTTATCCAAATCAATCATTTTACCCCTCTCTAACTTATCGAATGTCCTATTTACCTCATTAGCTCCACAAAAGTGGTATTTCTCACCCCTTATAATCCTATTTACTTCCTTAACTTTATAAAAGTGGTATTTCTTATTCCTTTATAGTGCAAAATTAATATGACTTATTCAAATGAGTTTGAAAATATATATTTTTAATATCAAATTTTTATTTTGTTTTAATTTGATAATTATATTGATCCTTCATGTGTTTATTACAATAATATTGTATTAGAATAATTAGATAATCAAAATTTAACTAGCAAAAAAAAGTTGAAATGAGAAAAAATGAATAAAAGATATAAATAACAAGAACATTAATATAAATAAGTTAAAGACATTATATGTATGGATAAGGTACCAAATATCAATTTAGATTCTATATATAAAATAGCACCAATATAGGTTTAACGTTTAAAAAATGGTGTCGATTTAGGTCTCGATAATGGATTATAAGGGGTGAGAAATA
This sequence comes from Euphorbia lathyris, assembly GCF_963576675.1. Lineage (NCBI taxonomy): Eukaryota > Viridiplantae > Streptophyta > Magnoliopsida > Malpighiales > Euphorbiaceae > Euphorbia > Euphorbia lathyris. The sequence goes on from NC_088911.1 coordinate 6,585,519, forward strand.
CCACTTTTATAGAGTTAAGAGAGTAAGTAGAACATTCTATCAGTTGGGGGGGGGGGGGTTAAATAGACAAGTTGAGGGGGTGAGAAATACCACTTTTATGTAGTTAATGATGTAAATAAAACATCCGATGAGTTGGGGGATAAAATGACCAATTTGGACAAGTTAAGGGGACTGAAGGAGTATTAGGCCTTATTATAATTAATATAAAAGAAATATTTCGGCTTAATACATATTTACACCCTTGAACTTGGCACATTTTGTATATTGGCACCCTGAACTTTTAAAATAACCTATCACACACCTATAATTGGCTTTAAAAACCTATTGCACACCTATAGTTGGCTTTAAAAACCTATTGCACACCTATAGTTGGCTCATTCGGACCTCCTACACACAAAATCGTTGATCTTTCGTCTTTAACGAACGAGGTGGTATGCGTGTTATAGAAAAAAAAATAAAAGCGCGGGAGTTCGTTCGGTATGCCACCTCATCCGTCAAAGACGAAAAATCAACGATTTTGTGTGTAAGAGGTCCGAATGAGCCAACTATAGGTGTGTGATAGGTTTTTAGAGCCGGCTATAGGTGTGTGATGGGTTTTTAAAGACAACTATAGGAGTGTGATAGATTGTTTTAAAAGTTCAGGGTGTCATTAGGCAAAACTTGTTAAGTTTAAGTGTGTATATATGCATTAAGCCAAAAAAAATTTCCATTTCCAAGGAGACGAGTTTATACCACACGCATCTTGGCCGGTTAATAAAAGTCTGATTGTGTTGTCAAAAAAAAAAAAAAAAAGTCTGATTGTAAATATGGCAATACTATCTTAATATTTTGCTGAGTTACCAAAATAAATGAACTTACTGTATAAATAGATATATACTAAGATTTTGGCCAGGTTTATTTTATGGAAAGTAATTTATATATACTATATATAACTTTTTATTTTTATTTTTTTTAATGATAACATGCATGAATAAACATTTTCATTTTAGTTGAAGAATTATTAATTCAGTTTTTTACACAAAAAATATTTTTTTTTTTTTTTTTTTGCTGTTTGTAACTTGAAAGTAAATTTTGTCAATAAAAATAATTTTCTAGTCAATAAAACTTTTTAAGAATAATTGTCTAGTCATTTTCTATAAAGTGTTTTTTGTTTCAAGATTAGCGAATGAAGCGACCTATATCACTGTAAGGCATGCTTTGTTCAATGCTAATTTATTTACTATTTTCAGTTCGTAGTTGTATAAAGGTGTTTTTTCTTTAAAAAAAAGAATAATTTTCTTTTGAAAGGTTTAAAAAAATTCTTATTTTATGAAAAGCAACTTATTTTTCAAGAACTCTTGGTTCACGGAATGAAATATAATGAAATAAAATATGTATTATCAGGGATAAAATAGATAAGAATAAAATATATATTCTTTAGAAATAATTATTCTTAGTATTGGTTGATGGAATGAGATTACATGAAATAGCTAATGTTGTTGTTCAAAAGACAATTTTATCCCGTGATATCTTCAATTATAAATAACACTTCCCATATGTCTTCTGGTAAATTGAATCAACAGCAAACAGTTAGGGAGGGGCCGAAATCCGACGTCTCCTCTCCTATGCTTAAGTTAGTAAGATACTTGGGGGAAAGTACAAAGTCGTTAATGCGAGAGTATGAATAGTAAAAGTACAGCTTTATTTCAAAAGTTATTTATAGATAATTACATACCTAAAGTGTAATGCACTTTACATGTATCAACTCCTGAGTAGGTTCGGTAATGTGCTTTTCCACGTGTACACTTCTGGTTAGCTTCAAACTCCATTCGCTTTTCATTCCGTAATGTATGGTGTGATCGATGAAATAGGAGCGTACCTTTGAGGTCTGAAACACCCATTGGTCCACGTGTTAAGCCGGATAACTTCCTGTTGAAGCTTTTAATTAGCCGTAAAACCCAACTCCTTTGGTTCGGGCCCATAACGTTGATTCGGTCAAGCCTTTGTCTAGGCCAAGTCATTTTTGTTGAAACACATTTCCACAATGATTTTGATTTGATAAAATTATTCAAATTAGAATTAAATATCCATGATATAATATTCCAACACATTAAATTTAAATGCTTTGATTTATGTGTTACTAATGTGTTTGTTCAAATGTTGAGTATTTAATTCACAAGTATTAAGAGACATTATGACCAATGTCCAAAGCCCAAGTCAACAGATCCAAGCTTATGGATCAACTCAGCTCAGTAAGAAGAAGGATCCAGAAGCCTTGCTAATTGCTTCACGATGAAGCTGCTGAGTCGAACGGATAGAAAACAAGGCAGAAGTTGACCTCAACAACTTGGAGACAAAGCCAATCCATTTTGGGAAAAGGTCAGATGCCCCAGAAAGCTGTCGAGAAGACCTTACCATAAATGGAGAGACAATCTTATACTTACTGACCAAAAGCACCTGATCCCTGATCAACACAGAAAATACGACATTCTTATTGGCCGAAGACACTGAGCACTAAGGAGCGAAAGCGATAGTGAACTGTTTCCCTCCAACGGTTATTTCGAAATTCGAAATCACCGAAGGTTTAGATGTCACTATAAATAGACCTCTCATTTGCTTCATTCGATGCAAATCTTCATCAAGTCGAAACGCTGACCAAATTGCTATCTGAAGTTCTGTGCCAAAGCAAAGCAAAGAAATCTTACACTCACTCTTATGTTGTGTAAAAGACTAGATTGTAGATCATCTAAGTGTACTGTGTATTTAGAACAAAACCTTTATCATTTCTAAAGATTGTAAGGAGATACTGAGTTGCTCGGTTATAGCACTTAGTGGTAGAATAGTGTTGAGTACAGGATATAGAGGAAGGTACTCTGTATACTCACTGACTATTGTAAGAGGTGTGTGCTCTACTTGAAAGAGCTCAGTAGTGGATTAAAGCTCGAAAGGATTCCAGGGGCTGGACATAGGCAGGAGGCCGAACCAGGATAAATCTACTAAGTAACATTCTCTAACTCTTAACTCCTTATCTGCTTGCTTTGTACAGTGCCTAGTAAAACGCTAAAACTGATAGATATATATATATATATATATATATATATATATATATACTGTTTTGTGTGTTTTGAGTACTGGGTTCAGGAATAGACTCTAGTGCCATTTCCTGACTCAACGTTAGAAGCAACCTTAGTCTTGGATTAACTAAAGCTGCCTCTAACCCTACTCAGCATTATTGTGCTAAACGACTAAGTGAAAAATCTTAAGTATAAAAATAAAGTCGGCTTTTAAACGAGAAAATTTTAAATAGTTCCTTAACCCCCCTGGAACTAATTCTCACACTACAAGGGACCAACAAGTGGTATCAGAGCTAGTAGCTCAACGCACAAGATAAAACTATCTTGAGCTGATCCCTATTATGGCTGCAAACAGCACTCGTTTCCTTTCTGGAAATGAAACAACTCAGATACTATCTGAGGGTTTATCTATCACTAGGCCTCCACTGTTCTTCGGGTCAAACTATACCTTTTGGAAGAACAGGATGAAAAATTTCATTCAGGCAATAAACATTAGTGCATGGCTAGCAATAGTTCAAGGCCCGTTTATTCCCTCTGAAACTGCGGACAACGTAAGAGTTGTCAAGGATGAGGCAAAATGGACTGAGGATGACCTCAAGAAACTGCAAAACCACGCATCGGCTATAAACATGCTTCATTGTGCGCTAGATGTTACAAAGTATAATAAGATTTCAGGTTATGAGTTAGCACAAGAAATCTGGAAGAAACTCGAGGTCACCTACGAAGGAACCAGCAAGGTCAAAGAATCAAAGGTGAACCAACATATGAAGCTGTATGAGCTGTTCGAGATGAATGTCGATGAAGGCATCTCTGAGATGAACTCAAGATTCACCAAATTATAAGCGAGCTCAAGAGACTTGGAAAGAACTTCTCTGAAGAGGAGCAAGTCAAGAAGATACTGAGGAGCCTATCGAAGAGCTGGCAAGCCAAGAAGACTGCTGTTGAGGAAGCTCAAGATATGACCACCTACAAGTATGATGAGCTTATTGGATCTCTACTGACTCACGAGATCTCAATGAAGAACTTCGAGGTCAAAGAAAAATCAGAAGACAAGAAGCAAAAGTCTCTTGTCATGAAGGCAGACTCCACTGACAACAGCTCGTCAGATGATGAGGAAATGGCCATGTTCACCAGGAAAATGAAAAGTTTGTTCCGGAAGAATGATAAATATGGAAAGAAGCCATGCTAGAAGTATGACAAGTACAAAGCTGAGTACAACGACAACAAAGTCAGAAAGGAGAACTCAAAACCGATCACTTGCTTTGAATGTCATCAACCTGGCCATATCAAGTCAAACTGCCCTACTCTCAAGAAAGATAAAAAGAATGGCAAGAAGGCAATGGTGGCTACCTGGAGTGACAGTGACGAGTCATCATCCTCTGAAGCTGGTGCCACTGAGTTAGCTAACATCTGCTTCATGGCTGATGAGCTTGCTGAACCCTGTGCTTCTGAGCATGCTGAACCCTCCTATGCATCAGACAACGATGAACAAGCCGCTGAGGTAATATCTCTTCATGTGCTTAGGAGTGAAATGATAAATGCACTGAGTGATCTTTACTCACTGGTTAAAAAGTGTAACAAGAAAGTAAATGCACTCAGTAGGAGGTGTGATGAGATCAAAGAGGTCAAACTCAGTGACCTTCGACATCTCCTCCAAGACAATACTAGGTAAGATGAGAATCTCAAAATCATATATAGATTTGTCACGGAAGTCCAATCAGATTCTAAGAAACTGAAAAAGGACATCACATCTATTCAGAACCAACTCAAGGTTTTGAATAAAAGAAACTCCCATCAGAACACTCAGTACCAAGGTACTAGTCAGCGGAGATGGAATCCCTAGCAAAATGGCCAATGTGACTTTTGTGGGAAGAAAGGCCACACAACAAAAGTGTGTCGCCACCGAGTAAAGTACAATGTATTACGTGCTGAGGCTAACAAAAGAGGACCCAAAAAGATTTGGGTACCTAAAAGTAACTAGTTATATTGCAGGTAGGCCTGAGGTGTGCTGAGAAGTCAAACTGTGATACATTGATCGCGCATGCTCAAGGCATATGACGGGTGATGAAACTCAGTTCATCACACTTGTGCACAAACGTGGAGGAAGCGTAAGTTTCGGAGACAACAAGAAAGGTAAAAGAGTTGGATCAGGAACCATTGGTGGAAACCCTACTATTGAGTCTGTCTCCCTAGTCAGAGGGTTTGAGTATAACCTACTGAGCGTAGCTCAACTGTGTGACAGCGGTAGGAAAGTTATATTCGATGCCTCTGGATGTCAAATAATCGAGAGCAAGATCGATGAGTTAATTTTAACTGCTCCTCAAATTGATAATGTCTTTATGCTGAATTTGGAAAAGAAGTTTTCAAAAGAAATATGCTTAGTCTCAAAGGAAGAAAATTCCTGGATATGGCACAGGAGACTTGGTCATGTAATTATGGACCTCCTGGCCAAATTAGCAAGAAAGTAATTAGTTGAAGGACTGCCCAAACTTAAGTTTGAAAAGGATCAATTATGCAACGCTTGTCAGTATGAAAAACAAACTAGAAAATCTTTTCAAAGTAAAAACATTGTGTCAACCAAGCATTCGTTGGAGTTACTACACTTGGATCTCTTCGGGCCAGTCCAGCCGCTGAGCTTGGGTGGTAGAAGCTTTTCCTTAGTTATTGTAGATGACTTCTCTCATTATACATGGGTCATCTTGCTCAATAGCAAGGATGAAACATTTGAGATGTTTTCAACACTGTGTAGAAAAATTGAAAACGATAAGGACCTAAAAATCGCTCATATCCGAAGTGATAATGGTAGAGAAGTCAAGAACCAACTGTTTGATGAATTCTGTGAAGCCTGTGGCATTGACCATAATTTTTCTGCTCCTATGACTCCTCAACAAAATGGGGTAGTTGAAAGGAAGAACAGAACTTTGGTTGAAATGGCCAGGACAATGCTGAGTGAAAATAGGCTTCCAAAGTACTTTTGGGGAGAAGCTGTTAACATAGCATGATATATACTCATAGGGCTCTAGTCAGACCTATACTGAGGAAAACCCCATATGAACTTTGGAAATGACGAAAACCTAACATAAGTTATTTTCGTGTCTTTGGTTGTAAATACGTTATTTTAAATACTAAAGACGATCTTGCAAAGTTTGATTCAAAGGCTGATGAAGCCATCTTTTTAGGCTACTCAACAAACAGCAAAACATATAGAATTTTCAACAAACGAACTCAGGTTTTAGAAGAGTCTATTCATATTGAGTTCGATGAAACTAACCCTGCAGAGAAGGTCAATCAGACAACAGAAGATGATCCCAGTCCAGCACCTGTTGAGTTGAGCGCTACTACTGAGTCGTTCCCTCACGGACTCACTAAAGGTAAAAACGAAACCGAAATCATCTTTACTGACCAATCTACAACTGCATACCTTGTTGAAACACAAAACGCTGAGGACATTACATTGCCGAGAGAAACCAGAATCCCTAGAGGACATTCTGAAAGCAACATTCTCGATGCTGCTGAGAATCACCTCATGATAAGAAATCAACTCAGGATGGGTGCACTGCAAGAGGAGCTTAACCAATTCAGAAGGAATGAAGTTTGGGATCTAGTGCCACATCCTCAAAGTCAGAAGACAATAAGAACCAGATGGGTCTTCCATAACAAACTCGATGAGTAAGGAAATGTTGTCAGGAACAAAGCAAGACTCGTTGCTCAAGGGTACATTCATCAGGAAGGTATTGACTACGGTGAGACCTTTGCCCCAGTGGCAAGGTTAGAGACTATAAGAATACTATATGCTTATGCAAGCTTCATGAATTTTAAATTATTTCAAATGGATGTCAAAAGTGCATTTCTAAATGGAGTTATAAATGAGGAGGTATATGTTAATCAACCTCCAGGGTTTGAGGATCCAAAGTTCTCAAACCATGTTTATAAGCTCAAGAAGGCTCTGTATGGTTTAAAACAAGCACCACATGCTTGGTATGAACGTTTAACAAGCTTTCTACTGACCAGAAATTACGTCAGGGGAAAAGCTGATACAACCTTATTTATAAAGAAAAAGGGTAAGGATACCCTACTGGCACAAATTTACATTGATGACATTATATTTGGTGCTACTAATGAGTCTCTTTGCAAGGAATTTAGTAAACAGATGCAAACTGAGTTTGAAATGTCTATTATAGGAGAACTCAACTTCTTCCTTGGAGTTCAAATCAAGCAAGGCAAGAATGGAATCTTTATCAGCCAAACTAAATATGCAAAGGAAATATTGAAGAAGTATGAGATGGAAAATTGTAAGTCAATATCCACTCCTATAGGCACTGACACTGTCCTCTCTGCCGATGAAAATGGTAAGTCAGTAGATAGTAAGTTATACCGAGGTATGATTGGCTCTCTACTCTATCTTACGACAAGTAGGCCAGATATTCAGTTCTCAGTATGTTACTGTGCTAGATATCAATCTAACCCTAAGGAATCTTATTACATAGCTATAAAAAGAATCCTTAGATATTTGCAAGGCTCAATAAATGCATGTCTATGGTATCCCAACACTGCTGAGTTCACACTCCTTGGATACACTGATGCTGACTATGGACGAGACAAGCTGGAACGAAAAAGTACCTCAGGAGGATGTCACTTTCTCAAAAATAGTCTTGTATCTTGGTTCAGTAAGAAGCAATCATCAGTAGCCCTGTCGACCATTGAGGCTGAGTACATTGCTGCAGGAAGCTGTGTTGCCCAAGTCCTTTGGATCAAGCAACAACTGGATGACTATGGAGTAAAAACGACAACAATTGAAGTCAAATGTGACAACAAGAGTGCCATTGACCTATCTAAGAATCCAATCCAGCACAGCAGGATGAAGCATGTCAGCATAAGGCATCACTTCATCAGAGATCATATACTCAAGGGTGAGATCAAACCGACCTATGTTCCAATTGATGAGCAGCTCGTCGATATCTTCACGAAGCCACTGGCTTGTGAGCAGTTCTGCGTATTGAGAGAAAACATAGGTATGTTCAATCCTCTTTAATAACTCTTAAGTGTAAAAATTTGCTGAGTGATAAATTGCTTTGTATGCTATGTGATAACACTGAGTGGACAACCTATCTTTTAGGGTTTGCATGCGTACCAAGCTAGTGACTAGGATGACGTAATTAATTATTGATTAGGGAACCATACGCCGTAATTAACATTAATGTCAGATTAATTGCCCTAAATGATTCAAATTCCCACCGTCAACTCTGACCTATCACCTCCTTCCTTTTTCGGCTATAAATAGTGAGGTTGTTTACCTCATTTCCTCTTACGCTTGAATATTCGCACTATTCCTCTCTCTCTCTCTCAAACCTCATACTCTTTCTGGAAAAACTCAAGAACATGAAGAACATAATGTGTTCATATTCTGAACAAACTTCATCCAGTAAAACTGAATCCTACGAGGATAGATCCTCTGAAATTGACCCATCCTCACAGGATGATGTACAAGAACTGGACTACAATAATACCCCTGAACATCAGTCAATTCATAGTCAAAACGATCAAGTCATGACTGAAGCAAGTATCCTAGAACAACCAGAAACTCAGCACAATACTGATGCTGAGTATATGCCTGACTCAAAAGTTAAGCATACTGAACAAACTCAGCACAACGCTGAGCAACCTGCTGAGTCATCTCAGCCTAAGACAAAAAAAGGCCAAGAAAGGCAAAGCTCCTAAAGAACGGAAGTTCTGCACCGCATATAAGTCACTGGAGGATCCAAAAGTCTATATTTCTCGGTACTTCTCCATTGACTTCATCAAGTCAGCTCAACCCTTTTGTAAGTGGATTGCTGAACTTGGATGGGAAACCCTGTTTGGCCTGCCTGGAACTACCTACCCAGCGCTGGTCACAAAATTCTACTGAAACCTTAAGATTGATGAGGATGATATTGACTACATGGTCAGCTCAGTAAAGGGTACTGAGATCACAATTACCCCGAAGTACCTAGTTGGTCTACAGAATCTGAAAACTGAGGGCACTGAGCTTTGTCGAGTGGGAGATGAGAAAGACCTTGACTATGACAAGGAATACTGTAAGCCTAAGGGCTTTATCGGTGAAGTCGCAACAACTTCTCTTTCTCAGCCTCAACGTCAAGCTCACTACATGCTGACCAACTTTCTCTTCCCAAAGGTCAATGCAACAACATCTGCCTCAAACTTTGAGCAGTGTTTCATATGGCATATGCTGGAGAAGAAACCTCTAAACATGCCTGTCTTCTTAATTGGAACGCTTCAATGTAGCTCTAGACAGCTTAGGATGGGCTCACTGATCACAACCATCCTTACGGACCACAAGGTAAATTTTGAAAAAGAAGACAGTGAAGTTGGATCAGAAATCACTGTTGAGATTCTCCACGGTCTCACACACAGCAGACCACAAGTGCCTAAGGGTAAGAAAGCTGAGACTGCTCAGGGCACTGAAGCTGCCAAACCCAGTAAGGGCAAGAAACATAAGGTCGATATGCCTAAATCACCTCTGCCTAAGTCTCCCAAGGCAACAACCAAAAAGGTCAGGGTCTCAATAAATGACTCTGAGCCAACACCTGCTGAGACGCCTCAGAAAAGAGCTGCCACTGATGACCTCACTAGGGATGACCAACCTCTGAAGAAGAAGACAACCTTCAGGTTAAGAGCTCTGCCGCTGGCTATTGCTGTACCTGAGGATTTGCATTTCCTCAAAGCACAAGGTAAGGCTGCTGAGGAAACTCCAGTTACAACCTTTGCTCCGGGACAACCAGCCCCTATTGTCTCCTCTATTCCATCCACCACTGAACAGATTAATGAACCAATCCACACTAAGGAGCGGATTGAAGGTCAAGGTGAAGAAATAAGAACTTTTGAGAAACCTACAACTGCTGGAGAGCGGGTTAAAGGTGAAGGAATACGAACTTCCGAGGAGGAACACACTCAGCAACCAAACACTGATCCCTCTCATTCACCAGCTCCTATTTCTACTACCTCTCCTAAACATAAACATCATCATCGCTCCCACAAAGAAAAGAGGTATAAGAAGACAAGCAAGAAACCCAAGGTTCTTGTTATTAATGAAGATGAGCCCATTGATGCACCTACTCTCACTCCTGATAACATTGAGATTACCTTTCCCATCTTCACACCTAAAACTCTGCTTACTGAGCCCTCAGCTCAGCAAAAGCAAGCCTCTATTTTTGGACATCAGGAACAACCCTTATCTGAACCCAACTTGGGCCCCCAACAATCCAACACTGCTGCTCCCACTATCTCCTCTACTAAGCCAGTGCCTGACACAACTACTGTTCAAATCAACTCCTCCGCTAAGCAGGTGATTGAAGCAACAACTGCTCTGAACAAATTCACAACTAAGCAAGTGTCCAAATTAATTGATGCTCTCTCTTCCTCAAATCTTGAGCAGACAATTCCTGAGTCCTCTGCCGCTGCTCTGATACTTGCACAAATGAGCAAGCTCGCACTGACTCTCAACCTCCTGTCCAAAATCCTTCAACTCAAAATCAATCATCTGGAATGGACAAGGAACCGGCCACTAAGACTTCTCTTGGGAAAGACAATGTTATCCCAGAACCACTCATCTTTCTCAACGCCACTAAGTCTGGGCAAAAGATTCTCCACTCTGCTTTTGGCTTAGTAAATGACATGGCCAAGTCTCAAGCCACCAACACTGCCACACCTTCCGCTGAGCCCACTCAACTTAGCGAAGTCATGCATCTACTGAATAAACTGAAAAGTCTCGAAGGATTGATGCATGCACTGACTGCTTTAGTCTCTCAGCAAAACTACAAGGTGTTCACTGATAGAATGGCAGAACTGCAACTGCTGATGGGCCATCATATGAATACCCTTGAAGGTAAAATTTCAGCCATCTCAGCTACCAACTCCAATGCTGCCACATCTGCTGAAGTAACTCAACACTTCCAGCAGATGGCCACTGAGCTCGCTAAAGCTCATCATTCTATCACGTCTTCATCCAAATGCACCATAGAGCAAGTTGTTGAGGCCATCCGGCTTCTCACTATAAATCGTGCAGCGATGGAGACTGAACAAAAGAAGACCTCTGCCATCTTTAACTTTTCCAAAGACACATTTGGGCATGTCAAACACCACACCCAGCAGCGCCACAATTATGATAGCTAATGCTAAGTCTGCATTAGCAATCCTATGCTAAGCTCACTGACACGCTGTCCTGGCACGCAAAAGCACTTCAATTCCTTCTCAACAACTTGAGTGCATCCGGCAACGTGCCCGAAGCTAATATGGACGCTGGACTATTAGTTTTCAATGGTCTCAAGGACAGTACGAGTGCATTACAAATGTACTCTTCCAGACTCACTCGTGCTGTTGCCGCTGGTCAGTTTCTCCCTTCCTCTTCAGCACCCAGTTCTGATGCTAGCAAAAAAAGGGAGAAAGAAAAGGAAAAGGCTAAGGAAGAACAAAGGAGTCATTCCACTGAGCAAGGAACCCAACAACAAACTCACTCCTCTTCTGCTGGCCAAAGACCACAACAAACTCTGCAACAAGGAACTTCAGAGCAACGAAAATCTAAAAATGTCCAATATAACACAAAATAGATAGATTCCCTTAGATAGCTTTTCTAGCATCTTAGATCTTCTAAAACTTGTTTGTGTTATGTACTTTTCTGTTGTGTTACTTGCTTGCTATGTTATAAGAACGTATCTTTCATATATCATGTGTTGACTATATACTGTGTTCATATCCTAATTGTTTAAGTCTTTTTTGTTGGGAATAATTGAAATTACGGTAAACGAAAAATAAGCAAACACACAAGAATTGTTTACCCAGTTCGCCACTCGATTAGAATGACTACATCTGGGGGGCACTACTAAGCCAGGATATTTCACTATAGTGAATGAGATACGGATTACAGAGAAAGAGGTTACATTTATACTCCTGAAACCCTAACCGTCTGAAACCCTAACCGTCTGAAACCTCAATCGCCCAAAAAGTCCCAAAACCCGATGGCCCAACAGGGGCTACCGCCCCCGTACCCCCGTCCAACTCAGCAGCGAGTTGGATCGCTGCAGTTGGGCCCATCGCTTCAGTTGGGCCTATATATTTTAGTCTCCATAAGCCCAACAATCTCCCACTTGGAGACTAAATCCGTCATCTGATGGTAGTGCCATGCCTTTAACTTAATTACCAAGGCCAGCTGAAGCCATACATAGCTTCAGCTTCTCTAAGGTTACAACCTTAGTCAACATGTCTGCATGATTCTCTGTGCCTGCAATCTTCATCAACTGCAATATCTTCCTGTCCAGGAGATGCCGTATGTAGTGATACTTCAACTCTATGTGCTTTGTTCTTGAGTGAAAGGCGGGATTCTTTGCCAAATGTATGGCACTCTAACTGTCGCTGTACAGAACAAGATCCTTCTGCTTCTTTCCCAACTCACGCAAGAAATTCTGCAACCATACCATCTCCTTACTAGCCTCAGTCACTGCAACATACTCAGCTTCTGCAGTAGACAAAGCCACCACCTTCTGCAGCTTTGAAGCCCAAGAGACAGCAGTACCACCCAATGTGAAGACATATCCGGTTGTACTTCTTCTCTTGTCAAGGTCACTAGATGCCAAATCTGCATCCACATATCCTGTCAACATAACTTCCTTGCCCTCAAAACATAAGGCATGTTCAGTGGTTCCCTTCAGGTATCTCAAAATCCACTTTACTGCTTCCCAATGCTTCTTACCAGGGTCTCCCATGAAACGACTAACAACTCCCACAGCATGTGCAATATCCGGCCTTGTGCACACCATTGCATACATCAAGTTGCCAATTGCTGAGGCATACAGAGTTCTCTCCATCTGGACTCGCTCTTCTCTGCTCTTGGGTGAGTCATGTTTAGATAGCTTTGAATGGCTACCCAAAGGAACCGTAGCTGGCTTGGCATCTTGCATGCCGAATCTAATCAAGACCTTCTTGATAGACTCAGCTTGTGAGAGATACAACTTTCCAGCCTTCCTATCTCTTTCAATCCTCATGCCCAGAATCTGCTTAGCTTCTCCGAGATCTTTCATAGCAAATCGCTCAGATAACTGCTTCTTCAGTTTTCTCACTTCTCGAGCACTCGACCCTGCAATCAGCATATCATCAATATATAACAGTAAAATTATGTAGCCTTCATTCAATTTCCTGAAGTAACAACAATGATCAGCTTCACTCCTCACGAACTCAATTTCGTGCATGAATCCGTCAAATTTCTTGTACCACTGTCTTGGAGCTTGTTTCAAACCATACAAGCTCGTGTTCAACTTGCACACCATTTCAGCGTTATCATACTCATAGCCCTGAGGTTGCTTCATATAGATGTCTTCATCTAAGTCCCCATGAAGAAATGTTGTTTTTACATCCATTTGCTGCAGGTCCAAATCTTCTGCAGCTACCATACTCAACACTAAACGAATAGTAGTAAGCTTCACCACTGGAGTAAAAACTTCAGTATAATCTATACCATACCTCTGCTGAAAGCCTTTCACGACCAGCCTTGCCTTATAGCGCTTGCTACCATCAACCTCTTCTTTGATTCTGAAGATCCACCTGTTTTGTAGAGCCTTCTTACCCTTTGGAAGCTCAACAAGTTCCCAGGTGCCATTGGTCATCAAGGAATCCATCTCATCATCTATTGCAAGCCTCCACTTGCTCGCATCCTCTCCACGAGATGCCTCCAAGTAGCTTTCTGGTTCACCACTATCTGTCAGCAGCATGTAGTTGCTTGTAGGCGTGTACCTGTCAGGTGCTCTACGCTCTCTGGTGGATCTACGTAGTGTAACCGGTGGAGTTTGGGGTTCTCCTACCTCCTCCACAACTACCTCCTTGCTCCCACCAGAATTCGTGATGTCTAGGTCCACGACCTCTGGTTCTAAATCAGCAGTATCAGATGCTCCCAGACTATCCTTGTACATCATCTGCTCATTAAAAACAACATCTCGACTGCGGATAATCTTCCTATTCTGACTATCCCAAAACCGATATCCGAAATCATCACCACCGTATCCAATGAACGTACATTTAACAAACTTCACATCTAACTTACTTCTCTCAAGGGGAGCAATATGAACATATGAATCACATCCAAATACTCGCAGAAAAGACAAATTTACCTACTTGCCACTCCAAGCCTCTTCTGGAATGCCGCTCTGTAAGGGAGCCGATGGCCCTCTGTTGATCAAGAATGCTGCAGTGTTAACTGCTTCTGCCCAGAACATCTTCGGAAGTCCACACTTCAGCCTCATGCTTCTAGCACGCTCACACAGAGTTCTGTTCATTCATTCTGCAACTCCGTTCTCCTGAGGAGTTCCTTTCAAAGTCTTCTCCATGCGAATTCCATTCTCAGCACAGAATTCCTTGAATTCCCTAAGCTCATACTCCCCACCATTGTCAGACCTCAAACACTTTACTTTCAAACCTGTCTCATTCTCAACCAGGGCCTTCCATTTTCGAAAGGAATCAAAAGCATCAGATTTCTTTCTCAGAAAATAGATCCACACTTTCCTAGTGGAGTCGTCAATAAGGGTCATGTAATACAAAGCTCCACCAAGAGATTTCACAGGTGCAGGACCCCATAGATCGCTGTGAACTAACTCCAACTTTTCTTTCTTCAAAGTTCTGCCACCTTTAGAAAAACTGACTCTTTTCTGCTTCCCAAAGATGCAATCCTCACACAGCCCAAGATCAGCAGATTTCAAACCCGGCAACAGACCCTTTGAATACAGCACTTTCATCCCCTTTTCACTCATGTGACCAAGACGATAGTGCCACAAATCTGCATTGACATTCTCCCTCACGACATCAATGCTATTGAAAACGTTGTCTGTTAAGTACAACGATCCAACCTTCTCACCACGGGCAACCACCATGGATCCTTTGGTCATTTTCCAAGCACCACCTGCAAAGATTACACAATAACCTTCATCATCCATTTGCCCAATTGACAACAGATTTCTCTTTAGGCCAGGAACATGCTTTACTCCAGACAGCTTTATCACAGATCCATTCAGAGATTTGATCGAAACATCTCCCTTCCCTACAATCTCCAAAGGCTCATCATCAGCAAGATAAACCTTTCCGAATTTCCCAGGGGTATAGTTTTCCATCAAATCTGCACTACTACATGAATGAAACGAAGCTCCTGAGTCTAATACCCAAGACTCCAAAGGACTTCTTACACTCAATACCAGGGCTTCTACTGCTGTTTCTGCAGTTGAATTACTCAGAATCAACGCATCACCAAAATCCTCGCTGGCTGAATTCACTGACTTCTCCTTATGCGGTGCCTTGCATTCACTCTTGTAATGACCATTCTCATTATAGTTCCAGCACTTGATGTGGCTCTTGTCCTTCACAGGTTTCCCTCTCCCTTTGGACTTAGACCTGCCACGATTCTGCTTTGATCTGCGATCTGACCTGCCCTGATTCTCTGCATTCAAGGCTGATCCAGATGTGGAACCTGACTCTTTCCTGTGAATCTCCTCGCTTATAATCAGGTCTCTGACATCATCAAACCTAAGTTTTTCTTTCCCTGCTGAAGCACTCAGGGCAGTAACCGTGCCACTCCAACTTTCTGGTAAAGAAGATAATAGAATTAGGGCTAATACCTCTTCGTCGAAATCAATATCCACAGAACTTAATTGAGTGATCGTCATATTAAAATCATTCAGATGCGTCGCCACTGCTATATTCTCCGTCATCTGTAGATTAAACAGTCATCGCATCAGATGAACTTTATTGGCCGCGGAAGGCTTCTCGTATAACGAACTCAAAATCTCCAACATCTCCTTCGTGGTCTTCGCCTTCACCGTGTGATGCGCCACGTTCCTAGACAGCGACAGGCGAATCACGCTCATCGCTTTTCTATCCAACAGCTTCCACTCTTCATCATACATATCCTCCGGCTGCTCACCCAGAGGTTGGTACAGATCTTTACCGTACAGGTAATCCTCGATCTGCATCTTCCAGAAACCGAAACCCGAACCATCGAATTTCTCCACAGGGGTTTTTCCGTCTCCCATCGTAATTAACCTGGCTCTGATACCATTTGTTGGGAATAATTGAAATTACGATAAACGAAAAATAAGCAAACACACAAGAATTGTTTACCCAGTTCGCCACTCGATTAGAATGACTACGTCTGGGGGCACTACCAAGCCAGGATATTTCACTATAATGAATGAGACACGGATTACCCAGTTGGATCGCTGCAGTTGGGCCTATATATTTTAGTCTCCATAAGCCCAACATTTTTACTACCATGTTGAACTTATCTTGACTTACTTACAATGTCCATCACTTAAAACATACTAAACAAATGACTCAACTTAAGAACATAAAATTTATTCAAGTATAAGCCACTGAGTATTTCTTACTCAGTAACCTTGATAACTCAATATCACTTTCAACTATGATATCTGAGCACTCATGTTTAATAGAACTTTTTAAAACAAGTATCGAAACTGAGTGAAATGAACATGTTCTTAATCTTGACCTGCTTCTGACCTTGGACTCAGCCTTGCTTAAAATAAACCTTAAAATGTTTAAAGCAAAGCTAAGTCAGTAGGCCAACCCTTATGGGAGAGAACTCAGAAGCAAAAGTAAGGTCAAAAATCATGGGGGAGCTTCACACTGAGTTCCTAATTTAATATTTTTGCCAACAGCAAAATGGGGGAGTTTGTTGAAACACATTTCCACAATGATTTTGATTTGACAAAATTATTCAAATTAGAATTAAATATCCCATGATATAATATTCCAACACATTAAATTTAAATGCTTTGATTTATGTGTTACTAATGTGTTTGTTCAAATGTTGAGTATTTATTTCATAAGTATTAAGAGACATTATGAACAAGGCCCAAAGCCCATGAGAAAGTGTCAAAGCCCAAGTCAACAGATCCAAGCTTATGGATCAACTCAGCTCAGTAAAAAGAAGGATCCGGAAGCCTTGCTAATTGCTTCATGATGAAGCTGCTGGGTCGAACAGATAGAAAATAAGGCAGAAGTTGACCTCAACAACTTGGAGACAAAGCCAATCCATTTTGGGAAAAGGTCAGACGCCCTAGAAAGTTATCGAGAAGACCTTACCATAAATGAAGAGACAATCTGATGCTTACTGACCAAAAGCACCTAATTCCTGATCAACATAGAAAATGTGACGTTCTTATTGGCCGAAGACACTGAGCATTGAGGAGCGAAAGCGATAGTGAAGCCGTTTCCCTCCAACTGTTATTTTGAAATTCGAAATCACCGGAGGTTCAGATGTCACTATAAATAGGCCTCTTATTTGCTTCATTCGATGTAGACCTTTATCAAGTCGAAATGCTTACCAAATTGCTATCTGAAGTTCTGTGCCAAAGCAAAGCAAAGAAATCTTACACTCACTCTCATATTGTGTAAAAGACTAGATTGTAGATCATCTAAAGTGTACTGTGTATTTAGAACAAAACCTTTATCATTTCTAAAGATTGTAAGGAGATACTGAGTTGCTCGGTTATAGCACTTAGTGGTAGAATAGTGTTGAGTATAGGATATAGAGGAAGGTACTCTGTATACTCACTGACTATTGTAAGAGGTTTGTGCTCTACCTGAAAGAGCTCAGTAGTGGATTAAAGCTCGGAAGGATTCCGGGGACTGGACATAGGCAGGAGGCCGAACCAGGATAAATCTACTAAGTAACATTCTCTAACTCTTAACTTCTTATCTGCTTCCTTTGTACTGTGCCTAGTAAAACACTAAAACTGATATATATATATATATATATATATATATATATATATATATATATATATATATATACTGAGTTGTGTGTTTTGAGTACTAAGTTCAGGAATAGACTCTAGTGCCATTTCCTGACTCAACGTTAGAAGCAGCCTTAGGCTTGGATTAACTAAAGCTGCCTCTAACCCTACTCAGCATCACTGTGCTAAACGACTAAGTGAAAAATCTTAAGTATAAAAATAAAGTCAGCTTTTAAACGAGAAAATTTTAAATAGTTCCTTAACCCCCCCTGGAACTAATTCTCACACTACAAGGGACCAACAAGTGGTATCAGAGCTAGTAGCTCAACGCACAAGATAAAACTATCTTGAGCTGATCCCTGTTATGGCTGCAAACAACACTCGTTTCCTTCCTGGAAATGAAACAACTCAGATACTACCTGAGGGTTTATCTATCACTAGGCCTCCACTGTTCTTCGAGTCAAACTATACCTTTTGGAAGAACATGATGAAAAATTTCAGTCAGGCAACAAACATGAGTGCATGGCTAGCAATAGTTCAAGGCCCGTTTGTTCCCTCTGAAACTGTGGACAACGTAAGAGTTTTCAAGGATGAGGCAAAGTGGACTGAGGATGACCTCAAGAAACTGCAAAACCACGCCTCGGCTATAAACATGCTTCACTATGCGCTAGATGCTGCAGAGTACAATAATATTTCAGGTTGTGAGTCAGCACAAGAAACCTGGAAGAAGCTCGAGGTAATACGAAGGAACCAGCAAGGTCAAAGAATCAAAGGTGAACCAACATATGAAGGCATCTCTAAGATGAACTCGAGATTCACCAACATTATAAACGAGCTCAAGAGACTTGGAAAGAACTTCTGTGAAGAGGAGCAAGTCAAGAAGATACTGAGGAGCCTACCGAAGAGCTGACAAGCCAAGAAGACTGTTGTTGAGGAAGCTCAAGATCTGACCAGCTACAAGTATGATGAGCTTATTGGATCTCTACTAACGCACGAGATCTCAATGAAGAACTTCGAGGTCAAAGAAAAATCAGAAGATAAAAAGCAAAAGTCTCTTGTCATGAAGGCAAACTCCACTGACAACAGCTCGTTAGATGATGAGGAAATGGTCATGTTCACCAGGAAAATGAAAAGGTTGTTCCGGAAGAATGATAAATATGGAAAGAAGCCATACCGGAAGTATGACAAGTACAAAGCTGAGTACAACGACAACAAAGCCAGAAAGGAGAGCTCAAAACCGATCACTTGCAATGATGGCTATGCTGAATTTAATATGCAGTGATGGCTACTTCGATTTTATGAACAAGAAAGGAAAAATTGTGTATCGAGGCTCAAGAAAATTCAAAAGGGTAGAAGGTGATTTTTTTTTCCTTGTTTTAATTTGTGATTTTTTGCTTGATGCAGGTAATTCTGACTTAATATATATTCATGCCAAGGTTGTAAAAAACGCTAGGCGCTAGTCGGACGGACAGGGCCCTCAGGGATTAGTCAGAATTAATAGGAGATTAATCGGATTTGTATTTTTTATTTGTTAATTAACAAATTATTATATAAATTCAACTAAAATATGTATTATACTATCTAAAAATAATAATATAAAATTATTTAATATAGAAAAACATGTGTATTTGTAACATATATTTTTAAAAATGTGCAAACCTCAACATTTCAACAACAATATCATTGAAACAACTTAAAATTGAATTATAATAAACCAAAAAAAGTAAATTCACAATAAAAAATGCTTTTGTTCATTCTCGCTAAAGCGGTACCTATGCGGTCGAGGTGGCCTAGGCGGAGGCAAGATGACTAAAAATCACTTAGGAGTCAATAAAACGCCTAGAGGGACTAATTGGAAAAATCACGGCAGATTCTCAATTTCGAACGCCTAGGCGGCCTTCGTTTCGAACAGTGATTCATGCCCAATTCACAGCCCAAATCAAGGCCTTGAGCGCTACTCAAAATCCTTCTAACACTTCAGCTTTTCCTGCTGCTGCCGAAGGAACGAATGACATACCTGAGGCTGAAATGAATGTTGATAATTGGACGGTGACTCATCCCAAAGTTCAGGTTGATCAAACTATTATTGTCAAAATGCAGGCTGGAACTAAGGCCGAAGCTCTTCCTACCTCCTCCGCTGGCGTAATAAAAACTGAAGCTGGGATTGAGACTCCTCTAACCCTTGTTGTCACTACTCCACTTTTGCCTCTGCCGAATGAACCTACCGGGGCGAACAAAGAAGCCCTTCCATCCCTTGATTTGTTTGTTGATACTCCTTTTCTTCATGAAGAGGGACAACAACAAACTCATTCATTGATTTCGATACCTTCATCACCCGAAGCTGACAATGCTATACAGGCTTTTGCTGAAAACCAAGCCATATGTTCCCGACAACTTCCCTGATTTCACCAGACAAATCAGTTTGCTTCATCCCATTTTTTCCAGTTAGTTAGGAATCTAGTTATTTGAATTCTGATGTTTCTACAAGAGCCTAATGGATGAAGCTGGAATAATTGAGCAAATAGGATCTTATATCCCGACTTCGGTGCCTCCAACGAATCTGAGTACCTATCGCTGAAAACCCCAAACTTATTGGGAATCGCCAAAGGGTGCCAGATATAGATTTTACACCTTCAGAAGAGCTTGTCCCGAAGAAATTTATTCAGTAAAAAAATACAAAATAAAGAAAAATAAAGAACTTATCTATCAGTTAAAAGTCGAAAGAACACCCCAAAACCTGGATAAATAATTTCTTGACGGCTACATTTACATTTTTATTTTATTTTATTTTACTTTATTTTATCATTGTTTTTTTTTTTTTTTATGAACTTCTTATCTTCTTCCTATACGATATTCCTACACGATGATATAATACACTGTAATTTTTTAATTGACTATAGAGAGAAATTGATGACTAATAAATAAAGATAATTTAGTACATGAATGATTAAATAAATTTGATTCAAATCTAAATCAATAACCAAATTCGTTTGGTCATTCAGTGTCCAGATGAATATTACTATACATTTAATAGTAGATACTATTAAAATCATCCAAAAATAAAATCATAAATTTACTTTTTTTTTCTTATTTTATTTTATCCTGGATCTAACAGTAAATGACCAAATTCATTCGGCCATTAAGGTCTACGTGAACACTCCTGTTTTTTCTCAATAACATATTAGGGGACGGAAAAAAGAGAAATTTATGACTAATAAGTGATGTTAAATTAGTATTTTATTACGCATTTAATAGTGGAAACCATCAAAATGAATAAATAGATTAAACTATTGATAAAAATAAAATTTAGAGGTCTTATAAGATATTTTTTTATAGTAGAAGAGGACTACTAGTGTAATTGGGAAAAAAATCAGAAATTAATACATTATTTACTTTTAATATTTTAAACATGTATTTTTTTTATTATAATTGAAGGGAAAATTCTACCGGACGGCAATTAGACCAGCATTGTTATATGGTACGGAGTGTTGGGCAGTGAAACACTGCCACATCCATAAGATGTCGGTGGCGGAGATGCGTATGTTGAGATGGATGTGTGGTCACACGAGAAAGGACCGGGTGCGTAATGAAATAATTAGGACAAAAGTAGGGGTCACATCTATTGAGAATAAAATGAGAGAAAACCGACTAAGGTGGTTTGGCCATGTGAGACGTAGAGCGCTTGATGCGCCGGTTAGGAGAACCGAAGAGTGGCAAAGGGATGTAGTGGTGAGGGGTAGGGGAAGACCTAAGCAAACTTGGAGGAGGGTGATCGAGAGTGATATGAGTTTATTGGGAATTGAGGAAAATATGGTAGTGGATAGGACGGAGTGGAGGGAGCGAATCTGTGTCGCTGACACGACTTGATTTTCACGGTTTTATATGATGGTTCATGTTAGCCGACCCCGAATCATTTCGGGACTAAGGCTTTGTTGTTGTTGTTGTTGTTGTTATAATTAAGGCTTAATACATCATTTGCCTCATGAACTTGTCCAAAAAGTTTGATTGGTTCCTAAACTTTTAAAATATCCCGATAACCCTTTCAACTTGCATAAAAGGTTCAGTTAGCCCCCTGAACTTGCACAAAATATAATAAATTGATCACTCAGTTGCAAAATCGACCAAAATCGGGATATGTGGTTCAAATATTAGAGAAAGCAAGTTTTATAGTTGAGCAAATAATAATTTCATTTTTAATCTATTTTTTAATTATGTAATAAAATTCTATGATGCGTGGAATACATCTCCCACATTTAATTTACTTTTTTTTTTTTGCGATTGAGTGATCAATTGATTATATTTTACGCAGGGGCTAGCTGAACATTTTATGCAAGTTGAGGGGGCTATCGGGACACTTTGAAAGTTTAGAGGACCAATCAAACTTTTTGGACAAGTGCAGGGGCAAATGATGTATTAAGCCTATAATTAAATAAAAGTCGGGTAAATTACACCAATGGCCACTGAAATTTACCCATTTTAACATTGTGGTCACCGAACTTCAATTCTTAATGGTATAACCACTAAACTTTATATTTTTTAACACCGGTGGCCATTCAATTTTAACTAATTCCTCAAAATGACCATTAACGACCTTAAAATGAAAATTTTCAAGAATTAAAGTTATTCAGAACGACATTTACCATGAAACCACATTTTTTATTTTCCAAAATCGCATTTTTTGGAGCTTTCTCTCTCTAAAAATTCACTTTCTCTCTCCTAACCAAACAACACTTAAATGACCTCAAAACGAAAATTTTCAAGAATTAAAGTTCCTTAGAATATCATTAACATTTAGGATTTTTTTATTTTTAGGCCGTCAACGGTCATTTTGAGGCGTTGAGTGGCCACCGGTATTAAAAAGTGTAAAGTTTAGTGACCATACAGTTAAGAATTGAAGTTCAGTGGCCAGAATGTTAAATTGATAAAGTTTAGCGGTCATGGTGTAACTTACTCAATAAAAGTCTGATGATAAATATGGCAATACCATCCTAATGTTTTGCTGAGTTACCAAAACAAATGAACTTACTATATTTAAACTTAAATACAGATATGTACTAAGATTTTGGCCATGTTTATTCTATGGAAAGTAATTTATATACTATATATAACTTTTTATTTTTATTTTTTTTAATGATAACATGCATGAATAAAGATTTTCATTTTAGTTCAATAATTATAAATTCAGTTTTTACACAATATATATATATATATATATATATATATATATATATATATATATATATTTATTTATTTATTTATCATTTTTTTACTGTTTGTAACACAAAAGGAAATTTCGTCAATAAAAATAATTTTCTAGTCAACAAAACCTTTTAAGAATAAAAAAAATTCTTATATTGTGAAAAGCAACTTATTTTTCGAGAGCTCTTATTCGTTAGAAATAATTAATTTTATGTTTAATTTTTTTCGGTAGGAAAGGAAAAAAAAAACAAATAACAAAAAAATACAAAGACTTAGCCCGGGATCAGTCTAGGAAACCCGATCCCCACCATGTCATCCCTAAGAAGAGAAGAAAGAAAAATAGGAGGATAAGAAAAGGAAGAAATTCCCAGACTCCTCATGTGACCTTCTTCTGCAAGACGGTCTGCCACCTTGTTCTGCTCTCTATAGATAAGACCGAAACTGATGGTCTCGAAGAAAGAACAAAACCTTCTAATCCCTTTAATTAAGTTATTGCTACTTAGATAAGTAGTATTCATATTGGAGATCATTCTAATAGCTTCCAGATTGTCAGATTCAACAATCTGGAAGCTATTGATAAAATAAGATTGTGACCCTGTTTATCAATTAACTGTTAGATGGTTACTTTTTATTTAGCTGATTGTGTAAACTTGTTTAGTTAAACTTAGTTGATTGTTAATAGCTGTTTGTGTAAAATGATAAATAAGGATATTGTAAAGCCTTTATTTGGAGTTAAAAGGTAGTAATTAGAAGTAAAAATATCATTCAAAAGAGATGGATCAATAAGCTAATTGAAAAAGCTAATAACACAAGCTTTTTCGAAATTAACTTTTTAGATCCAATAAACTCTTGCAATCATCTATTCACCAAACACCACTATTAGAGATTTGACCAGTAAAAATCTCTAAAATAGCTCAAACCTCTAATTTTACCTCCAAAAAGCTCTTTACAAAACAGGGCCTATATGAAATAGCTAATGTTGTTCTTCAAAAGACAACTTTACCCTCTAAGTGTAATTTTCTATTTATTTTCAAATTTTAATTATTACCATAAATTATTCAAATATTTAATTATATATTATTTAAGAAAAAAAGTGAAAAACGATAAAACAAAAAAATAAGAAAAAATGTGAAAAACGGTACAAACGTGAAAAATACAAAAAATAATTAAAACGTGAAAAACGAAAAAAAAAATCAGTTAACATAATTTTTACTATAGGTATTCACGTTTTCCCATTTCATTTTCTTAAGTTTTTATGTTTTTCACGTTTCTCATTTCACATTTTTATCATTTTTCATGTTTTACCCGTTTTCATTTTTTTTCGTTTTTCACGTTTGTTCATTTTCACATTTTATCGTTTTTCACGTTTTTTTTAATTTTTGCATTTTTATATTTTTTGTGTGAAATGTGAAATAAATTATCAATAGATATGAGAGGGTTCAGGAATGATCACATACACTTTAATGACTAAGTGAATCTCCACCTTAGAATTCTAATAACCCTAAATCTAATGGTGAATGACCAAATTCTACATGGTCATTAAGGTGCATGTGATCAAGACCGGGAGAGTGTTAATTTTGGAATCAAAGAAAATATAAATGATGGAATATGTATTCCTAGATTTAATTTAGAAATCTTTATTATTCCTCATGGTAAAATAATGAACCAAATGGTACCTTAAAAATAACTATTCCTAGCCTATGCATGTAAATGAAAATGAGAATGAAAAATATTTCTATTACACTCATATTTTAAGTGGGTTACTAAACCTAGCCACTAATTCCCACCTCTAGCCCCTAGAATTGACCGAAATACCCTTTGGACTAAATTTCAAAAAATCCAAAACCTCTCAAGAACCCTAAACGTTTTTTTATCAAATCCGGACAACACATTGAGCCGAATCATGGATGGCGACAGAAGACGTAAAGGAAAAGATAAAGCGGTAAGATTCACCGCTTTATTTCGTTGAATTCGAGCTCGTAACGAATCTGTGTTGTTTTTTTTGGAATTCGCCGGAATCGTAGGTCGGGCATATAAGTATCACGCCCTCCCTGCGGTTCGGGCGTATGAGCATCACGCCCTACTAATGGTGAGGGCGTGATAGCCATACGCCCGAACCGCAGGGAGGGCGTGATACTCATACGCCCGAACCGCAGGGAGGGCGTGGTGATATCACGCCCGAACCATTGGCAGGGCGTGATGCTCATACGCCCGAACAATGGTTCGGGCGTGATTCCCTTACGCCCACGTGGGTTTTTAAAATTTATATTATTTAAAATTTTATTAATTTTAGTTTAATTTATATTATTTAAAATTTTATTAATTTTAGTATAGTATTAGCATGATTTTTACAATTTAATTAATTTAGGGTAATTTTATAATTTTGGTATAAATTGATTAAAACTTTAGTATAATTTATTTTAATTTTATAATTATAGTATATTTACAATTTTATTAATTTAGTATAATTTTTTTATGTAGACGGAGCGGCCTACTAGGGGTGGAAAATGCATCCCGTCATCTGCTCGTCGTCTAGATATGGACGACGATGATGATACACCACGCCAAACGAGATTGCGTGGTGTAGATGTATCTAGTCGTAGGCTGAGAGGGGCTGCGACGGAGCAGTTGAGGAGGGGGCCGATTGCGGATCAGGCCGATATTCATGACGCAGAGGGGGCGACTGATTTTGATGACAGAGAGTCCGGTAGCGATTCTTTGCAGGACTACCTCGATGTGGCAGCCCGGGCAGTGCGACAGTCCACTGTTGCACATGATCGCGAGGTTGAGGAGAGCGATGAGCAGCCGCCCCCGGGGAGACAGCCGACCCAGCGCGTAGTATTTTTTAGTATTTTTTAGTATTTTTTAGTATTTATAGTATAATTTAGTATAATTTAGTATTTTTTAGTATAATTTAGTATAATCTAGTATAATTGAGTATAATTTAGTATAATTGAGTATAATTGAGTATTTTTTAGTATAATTTAGTATTTTTTAGTATAATTTAGTATTTATAGTATAATCTAGTATTTTTTAGTATTTTTGAGTATAATTTAGTATAATCTAGTATAATTGAGTATTTTTTAGTATAATTTAGTATTTTTTAGTATAATTTAGTATTTATAGTATAATCTAGTATTTTTTTAGTATTTTTGAGTATAATTTAGTATTTTTAGTATAATTTAGTATAATTTAGTATTTTTAGTATAATTTTGTATAATCTAGTATAATTGAGTATAATTTAGTATAATTGAGTATTTTTTAATATTTTTTAGTATAATTTAGTATTTTTTAGTGTAATTTAGTATAATCTAGTATAATTTTGTATAATTTTATAATTATCAGGGACAAGCAAACGTTCCAAAGCTAGTGAGGACGAGAGCTGGGTAGTTACTGGACCGGTTGCTGGTGGTCCCGTTGATGGTTCCGTGATTCCTAGTTTTCTAGGACATGTTGCCTCACGGATGTTGGGAGGAGAGATTCGGTCGTTTCTGACATGCTACAACAGATCAGCAGCATGCCGAGATTTGTGTCAGTGGTTTTTAGGTGCGTCACCCGAGGTAAGATTAATATAGTGTGTCAACATTTATTGTAATTCGTATTTTTAACTATAAACATACAAAACATTCTGTAATTTTATAATTTTATGTGTCATTTTACAGCTAAGGGAGATGATCGAGAGGACTGGTTTGTCCCACCTTCCACGTGCCATGTTCAGGAACCTCGACACTCCGCTATTGACTGCGTTCGTGGAGCGGTGGCAGCCCGATACGAACTCCTTCCACATGCCGTTCGGTGAGATGACTATCCAGCTGCATGATGTGTGGCACATTCTTCGGATCCCGATCGACGGTCAGATGGTGTCAGTCTCCCCCTGTTGACTCGCTTCATGCCATGTGCATGATGATGTTTGGGGTGAGTCAGGCTGAGCTTCTATTGCCGACTAGTCGTTTATGGTCAGGTGGAGGTGTATTTATTGCGGCTGTACAGAGGCTACTGGGTGAGGATAGGGATGACGCTACTCGGACAGCGGCGTGGATGTGGCTTATGCTTGGAAGAGTGGAGATAGGATTAGGCCGGCCCATCTTCATGAGGTTTACAGCGGTGTCAGCGGGGCAGCTGGACTATCATGGGGGTCTGCGACATTAGCCATGTTGTACCGGCAGCTGGGGATAGCGAGCAGAGGAGATTGCTCCGGTATATACGGATGTTTGACCCTACTGCATGCATGGATATATGAGTATTTTCCGGTTTTCCGGTCGCATAGAGGAGCTCACCTGATCCCAGCTGACCATGCCCGTGCACTGAGATGGGAGGTCGGGGTCCCAGGCAAGACGACCGCCCGACTAGATATCTTTCGGGGGTAGCTGGATCGTATGACGGCGGCAGAGGTATTTTATAAAATTCTAGAATTTATTTAATTATTATTTATAGTATATTATTTGTATAATTGAGTATTACTTTTTTCCAGGTGACGTGGTTGCCTTATGGTCCTGTCGCTGATGATGATCGGCTTCGGGTGTCCTACGCCGGTTGGATACGGTGTAGAGACATCGTCGAGCCGTATATGCCCGACCGAGCGCTGCGACAGGTCGGATATACTCAGCCTATCCCAGCTGAGCGTATTAGACCTGATAAAGCAGTACGACCATGGAAGTCGTTATCGTACAAGCACACGCATTCCTTAGTCACAGTTGAGGACACCTGACGGAGATTTCCATCGGCTCGGGGCATCGATCGGAGGAGATGCCGACCAGTCGGATACGATCCCACTGCCTGTGATCCTGCTTATATGGATTGGTATATGCAGTATTCGCATCCCCATCTCCTTCATGCACCACAGGCTGGACCGGTACAGCATTCTCGCGCCAACAGCGAATTGGTAAGTTTATTATTTTTTAATATTATTATTTTGTATTGGTTTATATGTGTTTAATTTTAAATATTTATTTATTGATTTTTTTTGCAGTGGGTTAGCTGGTTGTGGCGTGTCACCCAACTTGCGGCTACCCACCGATCTGACGAGGATGTTCCACGCATTAAGAGGGAGATGGATGAGTTTATGGATGCGTGGCGTCGGGCGAACTAGATTATTTTTTTTTTTATAACTTCATACATTTGAACACTTTTTGTTGTATATATTACGTTTATAAATGTTTATGTTTATTAATGTTTATTTTAATTTTTATGTTTTTAAATTTTTTTTGTTAAGTACATTTAACGGACTATTTACGGGTTTAACGGCCTATATACGGGATACATAACACATTTTTTTTGCTCTCTCGATACACGGGCGTGTGAAGATCACGCCTTCCCGTGTGGCCGGGCGTGATAGCCCTACGCCTCACCGAGTGGTCGGGCGTGATACTCATACGTCCGACCACTCGGTGAAGCGTAGGGCTATCACGCCCGGCCACACGGGAAGGCGTGATCTTCACACGCCTCACCATGTGGTGAGGCATGATGTCCATACGCCCTTGCATCGAGAGAGGAAAAAAAAGTGATTTTTCCACCCCAAAACCTATGAAAGAGTAATTTCGTCCTTTCACGGGGCTAGGGGTGGGAAAATGGGGCTGAATTTAACAACACCCTATTTTAATTGGATTCTGTAATTAATTATTTTCTGACCTAATTTTGGTATTTGGGTAATTTAGCCGAATTGATAAATTATTGAATTTCAGGCCTAATTAAATAATTTTGTTTTGAGAGAAGTTAAATAATTTTGTTAAATTAATTAATTGATTGCTTTTTTTATTAACTGTATCAATTGATTAGTTATGTGAATTAGTTAATTTAGGATAAGGTGAAAAAAAAAATAATAACTATAATGTTTATAGTTAGGAGTAATTTTATCCCAATATTTAAAAGGGAAAATTATAAAAATGGGTCAAATAGAAGGCTCATTTATATATTTAACCCATTTACTCAATCTACTATATATCTAGACTGATTTTGTGTGACTTTCCCATAATACCCCTAACTTTCCCACTTCCCCCAACGCGAACGGCCGCTCCCCCCTTTCTCCTTGGTTACGCAAAAAGTTGGCTCATCCATTAATGATTTCAAGACTTTTGATCTTCCTATCTTCCTTTAAATTGCACGAAATCAGCACCATTTCGCCAAATCACAATGAATTTCTCTTTTTCCTCTCTTCATCTCTTGATTCAACAACTTCCTAATCCTAGAAAACGAAGTCATGGTTCTTCATCTTCCTGTTCCTGCTCGTTACTTGGTTTCTTTCTTCTTGTTACCATCAAAGAAATGATTATTCTACGTTATTTCTATCGTTTTTCCTAGTTTATCATATTGTTATTGTCGCTTTTAAGGGTGAAAGGCGCGAAAAATGTAAGTATCTGCTATTTTTTCTACGTTTTTTCATGAATACACTTCGCGTAGTCGATGATTTCGCGAAGATCTGCGAAGAGAAAGAGCATGAAACGTGACGATCTACTTCGTGAATCGATTAGTTCGAGAAGTCTGCGAGTAGAAAAGTTCATGATTTCCCTCGCAGACTTCGTGAAAGCATCGATATGCGACGTAGATCGTCACGTTTCAGACCTCGCATACCTCACGAAAACATCGATTAGCGAAGTAAAATCACATCTTTCCCTGCACATTTACATTCGCATGCTTCCCTAATCCTCATTTCGCGAAGCCAAAATCCTCTTTTTCCCTGCCTAACACGATTAATTTTTTCTGAAGGTGGTTGATTACATAACATCCCTTTCTAGAAGGCGGCGTCCTCGGATACAGGAGAGATAACTTTCCTTCCTGTATAGGGAAAAATTTCCCTCAAGATTGACATATTCACTTTAAAATGGTTGGTTAGGAGAGATTGTGCCAATCTTGGTGTGCACCATGTGACACGTCCATCCCAAAAAGTCTGGACTTCCATTTCTCATCCCAAAAGGTCTGGACTTCCTGTAGAGAGAGAAATTACTCATCCGCTTCAAAATTGGTACCGGATTAGTCAGATTCACTTTGAAGTGATTTGTTAGGAGTTTATTGTGGCAATCTTGTTGTAAATTTTGATAATGTTATGATTTTAATGTTGTTATTGTGACAATCTTATTGTAAATTTTGATAATATTATGATTTTAATCTTAGAATCCGTTGTTGTTTGACATTTTTTTGTTATATATCACTTCGCGAATTAGCTTCAAAACACATCAAGGCTTCGCATATGCTAATTAAATTCATCAAGTAAATCCAAACATTAGCTTCGCAGGCTTCGCATATGCTAATTAAATTCATCAAGTAAACTCAAACATTAGCTTCGCAGGCTTCGCATAATATCGAATCTGCGAAGTCAGACGGGAGGGAGCGAGACGCGCGTAAATATTGAGGGTATTATGGGAAAGTCACATAAAATCAGTCTAGATATGTAGTAAGTTGAGTAAATGATTTAAATATGTAAATGGGCTTCCTATTTGACCCATTTTTGTAATTTACCCTATTTAAAATTGTGTAATTTTATTGGCAGCTAATTTTACTCCCCACGTTGTCAAGTTGGATCAATTTGAGAAATAATTCATCAAACTGTCTTCTCGGTCATAAATCTTTCCATCTACATTTCACATATGAATCATTTTATCACTCATTAGTAACAGATCATAAACATATGATCAGGGGCGCAGACAGGGGGGTCCGGCTCCCTCCAGCCGCCGAAACCACCTTGACCTCGGGTAGTTTTGGCCCCCTGTTTCAAAAAATATATATTAATGGGATGTTGAATTAGCCCTCCCAAGATGGTCTATGACGTGTTAGGTTTGTCCAAAATTCAAAATTTTAATGCTTTGGGCCTATTAGGTACTCCCTAATTCAAAATTTCTAGTTTTTTGAGCCTGTTAAGCATCTCTAAATCTAAATTTCTTTTTTTTTTTGCCTGTTAGGCCTCCTTAAATTCAAATTATTAATTTTTTGGCATGGTAAGCCCCTCAAATGAAATTTTTTAATTTTTTTACCTGCTCGACCCTCCTTAAATCCAAATTTTTTACATGTTAGGAATCTTAAACAAAATCTAGAAATTGTGCATTAATACTTAAAAATTGGTTCTTGATCACTCAAATTATAACATTCGTATATACAAAAAAAAAATTGAACAAGTTCGATTTAGAAAAAAAAAATTGCAAACATATGTGTAAAATCGCCCCCCCAACCGAGTACTGCTTATGATTACACGTGAAAAAAAATTAAAAATATACTGACTTTTGTATGAGTTGGATAAAAAAATTCGAAATTTTTTCACCGAATTTATAA
This sequence comes from Euphorbia lathyris, assembly GCF_963576675.1. Lineage (NCBI taxonomy): Eukaryota > Viridiplantae > Streptophyta > Magnoliopsida > Malpighiales > Euphorbiaceae > Euphorbia > Euphorbia lathyris. Next base: position 6,616,813 of record NC_088911.1, read on the forward strand.
ATATATTAATCTCCAATCCTATTATTAAATCACAGAAAATATGATTTTTTTTACACAAACTAATATGCAATTAATGTAGAATAAAGAACAAAATATCTATGTTTTATAATAATGTTTGAAATTGACCAAACAAATCAATGTTAGGAGTACAATTGCTCTTAGCTACCAATGTTAGGGATAAAATTGCACCATTTTAGACGTAAATATAAAATTGCTTCTGACTGTAAACGTTAGACGTATTTTTACACATTATCTCGTTAATTTAATTAAGTTGGTTTGTCATGGGATGAAATTTAAATTGGAAGTTGGTAAATGTGGAGATGCAGTTGAAGGTTTTCCTTGTCACATGAGCATTCAAGAATTCTCTTGCTTTCAATTAACATGGTGTTTGTTTCCGCTGTTCGGAGGAGCGTTTAGCGTTTCACTCCAAACCGCAGGAAATATAGCGTTTGGTTAGGTTTATATAACCGCAGCGTTTAGCATTTTCTCTGGAAACTGCAGCGTTCTGGAGCGTTTCAAGAAAAGCTCCTATTTGGAGCTTTTCATAAACAGTTGTTTGCAGTTATATGTTATTGACAAAATTATCCTTCTTATTTCCATGAAATATGTTTATTCTTTAACATTATTTATATTTCTACAATATAATTACCGGAAGAACAAGGTTTTATTATCTTAAAATAAATTTTTTATTTTTTATATAGATTGTTTTTATTGATTTGTGTAACACATTTTTTTATTTTATATAGGATAAGGTGTAAAAATACCTCTAATATTTGTAGTTATGAGGAATTTTACTTTTAACATCTAAAATGGTGCAATTATATGGGTATTTTTTTTTATATTTTTCCTTTTATAATTTCATCATTGATTAATTTAAAACATGTCCATTTTAGACATTTTAAATCCGAACAACAACAGTTTAATATAATTTTACCAAACACTAGTAATTAAACAGCTAATAGCTAACAACTGAACCAAACATGCCCTAAATTTTTTCATTTCAATTCAAAAATCTTCGATTTATGATCGCGAATTTGAAGCTTTTGCATCATTTCGGTTTTAACACAATCATCTAGTATAGAAGTCAAATTTAAAAAACTTTTTAAGGTTTTCTTGCAAAACTTATAGTACGGTCATTTTTCAGAAATAAAAAATCTGAAACAATATTTTTGATATGTTCGGTGGGGCCACAACGCCGCCACTATAGAAAATTTTGAAAGATCAGACTGTTGCTGCATCAGATGATGTTGTCCCCCGGGAGAAATCCAGTATGGGGTACTGACATTTGTATTTTTAAAAATCCAAATATTAATTTTGAAGTTTTAGAGCTTTGCCCCCCTTCATCAATGGAAGTTTAAGGTAATGAAGAATAGTTTTAAATTTAATATTTTTTTAATTCTGTTTTAAAGCAAAACGGTATCGTTTTATTTAATTAGAACTACGTCGTTTTGTTTACGACAAAAAAATGTAAATATTTAAATGTAAAACTAAATAGGTTCTAAAACAAATCATCGGTCTCTCTTACCCTATTTAATCTCTATAGTTCTTCTTCCACAATTCCTCTTTCTTCTTAAGCCTAAATCGAAATCCTTAATCCTAACTAAGATTAAATCAAAATCGGTAGCCAATCCCTCCGTAGTCGGATCGTTGATCGTTAGTCCGGCACTCCATCTCCGATCTTTGCATCTCTGTTTTGGTTTTTTTTTGCTCCTACTTGAATTTTAATTTTATATTTCTGCTACTATTTTACTTGAACTTGAGCTTTGATCTCTGGTTTTCTATAATTATTATTTTTTAGATAAAAATTATTTTATATTGTTTGCCCTCATCGAAGAGAAATCCTAGATTCACCCCTGGTTGTCCCTGGTAACACAGGACACATTGATGAAGTTCTTGAACAAATTGAAAGAGCTCTACACACTTCTTCAAAGGTAAATGTCCAGTTTCCTCCCTCTAGCCCAATAGAAGGAGGGGCCTTATCAAACAATCCTAGAGGAGGATAATTCTCAAATAATGGTTGCATACATTACCAATATATTCATATCTTGTTTGTAATAAATGTTAGATTCTTAAGAAAACAACATCTCTGTTTTAAGAATGTTAGATTCTTAAAAAAACAACATTTTTGTCTTAAAAATGTTAGATGTGATTAACCGAAAAACAAAACGAACACAGAAAAATATATGAACCATAAAACTAGAAATTAAAAGGAAAGAGTTAACAAATCTGAGGCCTGTATTAGCAGTTTCCTTAAGACAGATGTCGTCGTTATTGACGATCGTCTCCCAAGATACAACAGATTACGCAAGCGAACTCAAATCGTGTGTAGGCTCGTTATCACCGGAGTAAGAAAACAAAGAGTTTTTTTTTCAACCAAACTTCAACCACTTATGAATTTGACAATCCATTCTATATAAATAACTCGAAAGGATATGTCCAGGGGAGTATGAGAAGGGTGTACAAGGAGCTCTTCCATACAGGTCCCAAATTTAAAAGAGCCTAATTGTTTTTATTATATAAATTTAAATAAATTATTGTTATTAATTATTATGTGTTATCTAAAAAATTAACGTTCTAAGAGTCTTTAAGAGTCCAAATTGCGCCAAATTTTCTATTATTATACAATATCTAATTTAATTATTTTTATTATGTTTTTTTTAAGAAATATGCTTGTGTTTTTATTAGATGAAAAAAGAAGGATTACAACAAGCAAAATATAGAAATAAAAGTTCAAACAAGTAAAGGCTAAAGCCAATACAAGATCCACGAAGGGATGAAAACGACTATAAAGAGCAAAGAAAACCATAAAAGTATAAAAAAACATCAAACAATAATGTAACATATACTTCTCGTAAATCCAAATCTGTAGAAAAGCATCTGCAATCCAAATTTCATCCTTTAGGCCATCCCGAATATTCGGATCTGAGTCTTTTTTATTGTTACAACCACGCAAATTTATTGATCCACGGATAAGATAAACCGTTTCCGCTCTTGTTAAATCCGAGAAAGGTATAAACGACAGAATAATAGAGAACATATACAATTCAAATAGATAAAGAAGATCCGATAAAATATATGAACAATGAGAAAAAAACAAGAATAAAAAACATAGAAATCTAACCCGGTGGAAGGAGGAAGAAGGAAGACAAACTTCCTTCGTCCTCCTTATAGTAGATCAACAAAATAGGAGACTTTAACACTAGGAGGAAAAGAGAAAAAAAGAAAAAAAAAAGAGGGAGATGGAAGTTTTTTTCCAGAGAACGGAGAGCTATTTTTATTATGTTAAAAATTAAGTTAAAAGTATTTTGGTGTTTTATTTTGTAGAAACATTATTATTATATGAAATTATTGATTTTTGAATAAATAGGCTCAATTTTTTTATTTAGAATAGGGTCCCAAAAATATTAAAGACGGCTCTAGATATGTCTTTTCATGAACGAACACGACTGTACACGGACAAACACGACTGTTCATATACAAACACGACTATTCACGACGGATACAACTGTTCATAAAAAAAGTTGTTTGTTGGTATTTAGATTAATATGTTTATTCAAAATTTTCCAACAATAAAAAAAAAAAAGATTTTGAGGGAAATTACATTTAGAAATGAATTTTAGAGAGGGAAAATTACACAGAAATTCATATTTTAAAAACTATTTACAATTATGAAAATCGCTTTTATGTATTTTATCATTATATGATTTTAAATTTTAAAATATCAGAATATCATAATTTTATTTCTATTTTTGTCAAATTTTCAGTTATTCAGTTGCAGGAAATAAAAACAGTTTTAAAAAAACCACCAAATATGACATTTAAATAAATTTGTTTGACATTTAAATAAATTTGTTTAAGAGTCTGACACAGTTATAAATAATTTGTTAATTATAATCATTGTGTAATTTACCCTTTTAGAGATCTCTAGACAAAGAGCAAATCGACCTTGTCTATCTTGAGTTCTAGAGAAAAAAAAAAACCTTGTCTATTTTGAGTTTCGGAGAAAGAATATTTTTGCTTATTTTTTAATTTAATAATCTAGATAGATTTTTATTAGGGTTAATTTTTAAAAAAAAATTACGGTCTTACGTTTTTGCAGATAGATATTTGCGGTTTTTATTTTTTTTTGACCCAAAACAAATCTTGTTATTTACACCATTAGTAAAATGTAGACAAATTCCTTAACACCGTTAAACTGCAAATATATTTTCAAATTTTTTTCTTTCATTTTTTAATTGACTTCTCTCTTTTTTAGAACTGAAATTCCGTTTTTAGAATTCCAGATTTCTGACATTCCAAAAAATGGAATAAAATAAAACGAAGAGATTAAATTTTTTTTCTCAAAAATACCTCTACCACATCAGTAATCTAACGGTGTCAAACTATTTGCCTTGATTTTACTAACGATGAAAACCACAGAGTTTGTTTCAAGGTAAAACAAAAATCACATATACCGATTTACGAAAACGTAAAACCACCAAAGTTTTTTTAATTAACCCTTTTTTATTGTTTATCTTATGAATTTATTTAAGCTTTGAAAGAATATATATATATATGATCATACTATTGTATATCGAAAAATAATCGGAGATTAATTGAACTTATTTTTCTAAATAAATAAATTATTATACATATAAAGGCAATTAAAATATATATTATACTATTTAAAAAGGTCTAATACATCCACATTCCCTTCAAGTTCGTTCAAAAATTGCAACGGACCCCTGAACTTCAAAACGTTACAGCTAATTCCTTCAACTTGCTTATTTGAAACAAATAACCCCTCAAATGCTATGTGGCAGCACGTGATAGTAGAGAGTTAGTTGTAACGTTTTGAAGTTCACGCGCTGCCACATGATATTTAAGGACTTATTTGTTCCAAATAAGCAAGTTAAGGGGATTATTTATAATATTTTAAAGTTTAAGAAGTCAATTTGTAAATTGTGGACAACTTGGAAAAGCTAGGGATGTATTATGCCATTTAAAAATAATAATATAAATTAATTTAGTATTGAAAAATATAAATGCTGGTCAGGGGAGTAGATGAGGGTGTGCAATGAGTGCTTATGCATAGGACCTCAAAATTATAAGGACCCCAAAATTTAAGAAGTTAGATATTAACTTAAATAAAAAAAATAACATAATGTAATAAGATTTATTGACACTTTTTCATTACATTGAGTACGTATGTGATTTAGATATTCAACCATTTAAAATTTACAATCTTAATACAAAATTCTATTAATTATTAAGGGTTTAAGAAAAATTTAGCACAGGGGCCCCAAAAAGTTTAAGACGGCCCTGATGCTGGTAACACATATCCTTAAACATGTGCCAAAAATAATATTTCAATAACAATATTATTGACGTTCGTGAATAATTGAATTCATCAAAAACTATAAAACAATATCACTAAGTCTTAAATTATATCATAGAAATAAATAGAAAACGCAAATAAACCAAAATATCTGAAAATAATAAAAACAATGTAATAATATTAAAAAATAAATGTTTTTTGACTTAATACTTCTCGAGTCCCCTAAATTTATCTTATCACTTAACCCATGTACTTAGTGGCAAATGTTTCAACCCCTAAACTTGTCCATTTTTATAACGTAACCCCTGTAACACATTTAACCTTTTTTTTTTTTTTTTTGCATACATTGAAATGGCACATACATGCCTCCACCGCCATGTAGGTAAAAAAAAACTAAACATATAACAATTGTTGAGTTTAGGATGCTAAATTAGCCGCAAAGTATAAGAAACTAAGTGATAAAAGAGAACAAGTCGAGAAGCTGGGGAGGTATTAAATTCAGGGCCCAAAAGGCCAACAAATGCCAAAGCAAACTAGATGGAAAAAATCAAAACGAATTCTCAATTTTAAACATCTAGACAACCTTTTTTCTTGAAACTGATATATAAGGGAGCGCTATTATAGGATATACTTGTAACCGTATATTTCTACTTTTTAGGGGACGTTTGATTCGAGGTCTTTAGGAATGGGAATGGGAGGGTTTCATTCCCTTTGTTCTTATTTGTTTAAAAAAAACTCATTCCCTTTACCCATTTTAGATTATGGGTTTACTACACTTTAGATTAAGCCCATTACCCCATGCCCTGTAGGGAATTGGATTCCCTTTACCCCATTCTGTTTCCTAAACATATCCAAACACATAGGGGAATTAATGCCCTTTCATAGGTTATAGGGTGAAAAAGTTTTTTTTTTTACCTTTCCGTCACGCGGGCGTGTGGCTATCACGCCTCACCGCGTGGTCGGGCGTGATAGCCACACGCCTCACCGTATGGTCGGGCGTGATAGCCACATGGTCGGGCGTGTGGCTATCACGCCCGACCACACGGTGAGGCGTGATAGCCACACGCCCAACCATGCGGTGAGGCGTGATAGCCACACGCCCGCGTGAAGGAAAGGGAAAAAAAATAGGCCATTAAACCCGTAAATAGGCCGTTAAACCCGTACCTACATAATTGTACTTAAAACCTAAAAATACCATACAATTTTAACTAAAATCAGTAACAATAATATAAGTTCATGAATAAATATTATTAATTACAACACATAAAACTAATATAATCTAGTCCAAGCCGCTCTCCTTTCAGCGTATAGATTGTCCAAATTGTTGAAACACCTTTCCACATGATTTTGATTTGACAAAATTATTTAAGTTAATACCATGATTAAAACAATTAAATTTAAGTGCTTTGATTTAATTGTACTAATGTGTTTGTTCAATGTTGAGTAAGTTAACTAACTAGAACAGTAAAGTCTATAAAAGAAAGACAGAGCAAAGTCAGCATGAGCAAGTCACATAGCAGAGCTGAGTAGAATGCAACTCAGCTTTACGAAAGAAACGTCTTCTTCAGAAAAGCTTGAAGGCGAAGCTGCAGACTCAAGCTGAGCAATATTCAAGTCACCGCTAAGTCAAGCTGAGTGATAATCAAGTCAGTGTCCAATTATCCGTCAACTTGTGAGACAAAGTCTGACACATTTCAGAAGCCTCGGAAATCCGTTTCAAGGACCTTTTCGAGACGCATGGACCATCTGACGTTTGGCAAGAAGACAAATCTGGCGCTAGAAGACGAACCTGGCGCAAGAAGACGAAACTGGCAATCTGGCTCCTACTAAAAACAGACGACAGGATTGGCCTGCAATTCTGGAAGCTGATCAATCAATGACGAAAGAAGACCGTTTACTCTCAACGGATATGTCTGAATTCAAATCATTGAAGCTTCAGAATTCACTATAAATGGACAAGTTCATCACTTGGATCATTGCCGAACACATACAAGAGAGATACAAACAAGCAAAATCTTCACTAAGTCAAAAATCCAAAAGAGAAGCTGTCTGAATAGAAAAAGCAAGTTCTTACACCCAATTCCAATCATTGTGTAAAAGTCTAGAGTGAATTTTATTCATCTAAAGTGTTCTTCGTTCTGTGAGAACAATCTTGTATCGATTGTAAAGGTTAGAAGAGTGTGTTGAAACACCTTTTCACATGATTTTGATTTGACAAAATTATTTAAGTTAATCCCATGATTAAGACAATTAAATTAAGTCAACCTTATTAAGCGAAAAAATTATATTAGTTCCTAACCCCCCTTGGAACTAATCCTATTACATTACACGGGACTAACAGAGTGAAGCTGAGTACTCGGTTATAGTACTCAGTGGTAGAGAAAACCTGAATACTCGGTTATAGTGTTCAGTGGTAGATAGGATTGAGTAGACGAATAGAGGACGATACTCTTGCATACTCAGTTGCTATTGTAAACGGTTTGTGCTCTACCTTTAAAGAGCTCAGTAGTGGATTGAAAAAGCCCGGAGGGATTCTGGGGACTGGACGTAGGCGGTGAGGCCGAACCAGGATAAGTCTATTGAGTAATCTCTAACCCTTTTTCTTAATATATATATGTATATGTATGTGTTGCTTGCTTAAATTGCTCAGTAAATAATTTGTACAAGCCGATACTGAGTAATCAGAGTGCTGAGTTGGAAGCTGACCTAAAGTGTTAATTCCCAACTCACAATTGAAACAGCTCTAGTCAGTATCTGATTAAAGCTGTCTCACACCTCACTCAGCCTTGCTGACCTAAAGCTGAGTTAAATCGTCAAACATTTAATTAAGTCAGCATTATTAAGCGAAAAAGTTACATTAGTTCCTAACCCCCCCTTGGAACTAATCCTACTACGTTACACGGGACCAACACAAATGACGAACACTCGGATCAGGAAATATACGCCATTGGGTGGTAATGGGAGGCACTGGAAATTCAGGTCTTAAATAAAGACGTATGTAGTGTTGATAACTCCCCAAATGACAAATCACAATCTCTCGCTCTGGTGGTCTTCCATCGTCCGAACGTATCGGCAGTATAGTGCAACATCCTAACTGTGATGTAGTAAAAAGGAATATTACTGCATTCAAAACAGATGCAGCAGCATATAAGTCATCCGGCAGCATCGAATCCATTCCCGAACACTGGCGCATATAGATCACGGTTTGCCCGCATCTCATTCTCTATGAGCACTATCCACAGTTACCATCTGCTACAACATCATGGTATCCAGTAATAAATGGTACGATGAGACCTTGAACCCGATGTAAATGGTGGTAACCGGCGATATCCGCATCAAATCCGGCTGAAAATATTAATATATGAAATTCATCAAAAAAAATATATTTACTTTAACTTCAACATATATATCACTAAAATAAAATATACCCGACATCTCGTTGTTATGCACAGATGAGGATGAGGATCGGGCTCGACTACGACTACTCCTCGAACCTGAGGACCGTGCTCGACCTCATGGTGCCTAACTGTACTTCCATGCACTCGAATTTCGTTTCGTTGATGAATTCCCCTTTGGTCTACCCCTAACAGTGTCTTTGACCTCGGGTTCTTTGAAGCCACTTTGTTCCAGGTTTATCTGATCATGAATCATCATCGATATGCTATGCACCATTGAAGGATCTAATTTTTCAACCTTTTCCACAATAGAGTGAAAAAATCGGTGATCCTCAGAACCGTCAGCATATTCAGGAGCAGTAACTGGTATGTCACTCAAACCTTCAAATGCATGAGATCTCCAAAAAGGATGGATGCGGTCAGCACGGACCGATGTGTCCGTGTCAATATACGTTTTAAGCTCACATGCACACGGAATGCCATGTGTCATGGGCAACACACATCCGCATTCACTTACCACATCCATACTCAATCCGCGCATACGCTTGAGCTCATCATTTAGTACACGCAAGCAGTAATGTGAAACGTGCAAGTCGAGATACTAGAAAGGTTCTTTACAGTGAGCCACCGCAGATCTTCTTCTCGAGTCCTCGAGTGAGTATCTGATTATATATAGTAAAGGATTACAAAACTAATGTATTACAATTTAAAAGATTAAATTAAATAACATAATAAATGTCTTACTTGATCGCCTCGATCTGAGCCTCAATGTCCTTGTGCACCTTCGCCCACACTGTATCGAGTGCACCAGTAGATGAATTCAACCACTGTTTCAACTGTGCATATGAACTCTCCACTCGACAGGTTGTGGTGTTTCCTAAGTGCAACACCTTGTTCGTCCATGCTCGATAAAACTTCTCTTTATGCACTAGCCATGTGGTCTCCACGTACTCTATCACACGAGGCCAGTTGGCAGTAGTATTCTTCATGGCTACCACTGCCGCCTCATATTCGGCTACTATCGGGGCTTCAATTATACGTTCCATTTGGAATTCTTAAAAATTTCACCAAAACTCTTCATTCCACACAACTTGCCTACTCCATCCTCCACATCTTTATTAATATGCCATGTGCACAATAAATGATGACTATGAGGAAATACCTCATGAACCGGTCTCAGCAGTCCTAACTCTCGGTCCGTAGCAATGGTTGTCGGATGCACATCAGGTTGGAGCAAAAGCTTCAATTTTTGTAACACCCACATATAACTTCCCTCAGTTTCATCCTTCATGATTGCATAGGCGATCAAGAAGTTTTTGTTTGAAGGCGTCATTCCAATGATCTCAAAGAATGACATCTTATACTTGTTTGTTTTATATGTTGAGTCCATACCAACAAACAAGTAATAAGATCGGAACAGTGTGATCAATGTAGGATGTGCCATAAATAAGTGAGTCACAACATTGCTGTCCGGCACCGCTTGCGTCCAATGTACGTATTCCTTATCTATAGCAAGCTGATAAAACTGACCGATTACATCCCGACCCTCAAAGCTCTCAGTCCTGATTTTCTCCCTGTAGTTATAAATATGTCTTTGTGTCGGGCAATCCCCCGGATGTTTTTCTTTGATTGCAGCAAAAATAGCACAAGGCTTAGCTTGAGTTGAACTCATTTCACGAAAAAGTTTTTTGGAACCCGGGCTTAGTCCGCTCATCTGCCTGTAGCCCTGACGATATACAGCCAACTGATGACAATGTTGTCCTCTATCTCCAGCAATCCCATTCACCACCCAACCGCCTAATTCAGCGATTTCCAGAACCTTTATCTGGAATTTGCAACCACAGTACTATGTTTTTGTATCCCTCCGTACTACTTCCTCCATATCCATATCCATGTCCTTTTTCCTTCTATAATTCTTAATACCACGAGCACATTTAACCAATATCCATTTTGACTTGCCCCCTGTCTTGTGCGACGTTGTGGTTAACTCGAAGCCAATCCCAATTGCCGTCTGTTTTGCCCAGTTAACAGCTTCATGATATGTTTGAAACGTTTGTTTGGGAAAAAACTGCGAACTGTAACCAATGTCGTTTCCGCTAAAATCTTCAAACGAAACCTCCTGCAAATGATAAATAACGAACATTACATTCCAACACGCGATATTTGTACAACGTTTCAGTGTCTAAACCCGAAAAAACAGCCACAAATATGCCCGGGCGTGTGAGCATTACGCCCCACCATGTGGTGGGGCGTAATATTCAAACGCCCCACCACATGGTGAGGCGTGATGCTCACACGCCCGAGAGTTGAACCAACGATTTTTTTTCAAAAAATTGACACAAATCAATGAAAGTTCAATCGGAAAAATACCTCGACTTCACGGACAGCGTCATTCTCGTCTCTTCGCGGTGATAACGAATCGCTCTCCATCAAACATGTTGTCTTTGATTTCGGAACAAAATGTATTTGGGAGAGTTTGAGAGAGTTTGGGAGGGTTTGAAATTTTCAATTTTTGGCTAAAGGGCGGTTACGTCTTTTGTCGGGACTGGAAGTGTGAAATTGGGACTGAGTATAGTAATCCACTTTTTTTGGATGAGCTTAAATATAATATATAAAAGATTTGTATATTTAACAAAAAAAAACATTCATGAGTACTATATAGGAAAATACAAAAATAAATCTTGTGGTTTAGCCAATTTACAAAGACAGTCTCGTAATTTAAAAGTTTACAAAAAGAAGTGTGATTTGTTTAGTTCGCAAATTAGATATTCCGTCAAAAAATTGTTGTAACAACTATTTACTCCAAAAATAAACGATTTGAAGTAATTAAAAAGACTAACTTTGTAAATTACCTCATATATGTAAGGTCCGACTTTACAAATTAACTATATCACAAGAACTATTGTACAAAAAAATTGACTCGTAAATCCTTTAACTCCGAACTTTTCAAATCTCAAACTCATGTTTATAAGAGCATCTCCAACAGCCTCTTAAGTTGATTCTTAAGTTAAAATTTGAGGAGGGAGAATGAAAAATCAGCTCCAACAGCCTCTTAGTGGCTCCTCAAATCATTAAGAGCTTTTCCATCATCTCTATTAATAGAGAGCTTCTCTCCACCTCTTAATTCATTTTTTATTAATAATTTATTATTGAAGAGTCTCTCTTCTCACACTATTGGTAAATATAACAACAATTAATAATTTTAATGATAAAATAATAAATAAGGAGTGAATATAAAGAGTATTGTTGGAGATGAAATGTCTTAGTCACTCTTAAATCATTATTTTTAGAGAGTGCACTAAAAGTCTCTTAGAGATGCTCTAAGTTTTTAAACCACAAGACTACGTTTACAAATCATTGCAAACCACAATTACCTTTTTATACTTTACTCTCACGTGAGAGTTCTAACAAATATAAAAATCTTATTAGAAAAAATAATTTTATTATTATTATTGGGCTTAATACATCAAGTTTAACCCTTAAACTTGTCTAAAGGGTTAAACTTGTCTAAAAAGTTTGATTAGCTCCCTCAACTTTCAAAGTGTTCTAATAGTCTCTTCAACTTGGTTGAGATGTTCTGAAAGTCCCTCAACTTGCTTAAAATGTAATTAATCAATCCGTAGGTTGGAAAAAAGTAAACCACATGCAGAAGGTATGTTGCACGCACCTTACAATGTTATTACATAGTTCATAAAATAGATTAAATCACATTAAAAATGTTCTTAATTACTCAACTGTGAAGTTTGTTCTCTCTAATATTAGAACATCATACCCGAACCTTGATCGCTTTACTTTTCCGAGGTGCGTACAACACGTCTTCTGCATTTAACTTACTTTTTACAACCGGATGGTTAATTGATTCAATTTTACACAAGTTGAGAAGACTATCCGACATCTTATACAAATTGAAGGGGATATCGAGACATTTTAAAAACAAATGATGCATTAAGCTACTTATTAGACTTAATACATCATTTGCCCCCTAAACTTGTATAAAATGTTTAGTTAGCACCATGAACTTGAGTAAAATGAGTTGACCACTCAGTTGCAAAAAAAATAAATTAAATGCAGAAAATGTATTCCACGCATCTTAGAATGTTATTAAATAATTTAAAAATAGATTAAAAATGAAATACATCTTCCGCATTTAACTTACTTTTTTCTAACAGAATGATCAATTGATTACATTTTATGTAAGTTTAGAGGGCTAACTGAATATTTTATACAAGTTAAGGGGGCTATCGGGACAACTTGAAAGTTCAAGGTCAATCAAACTTTTAACGGTTGGGGGCGTATCCGCATCTCGGATGGATAATTTCCGCATCATTCGCAACCCTACAAATAACAACAATGGAACCAAACAGACTCCGACCTCCTAGAGTAAACTAAACAACAGTCTGTCCTGCCAAAATAACTGCTAGCATTAGACTATAAGTTAAGGAAATTAGTTAGCTACTTAACTTGCTGCCTCTCTACTTATTCTAGCTATCAAAGTTTTTATTTTTTTTACATTTCCTGTATGACTTTTTTCCCCAATCAACAAACAGAAAGGGGAAATAAAACCTCGCAACCATATGAAATCTGCTCCCGTTTTGCAATCTCCTTATCGGGAGATAAACAAATCTAGTTTCTACATTATACTTGCATCCAAACAGCATGTTCAAATACGCCAGCTGCCTTGCTTCTTTGCCTCGAAGGAGGCTCCGTCGTTAAGCATGTCTTGGGCATCCGTTTCCATCCCGAGCTTGGAAAGTGCAAGAGCTTGCATGTAGAAAGCAGTAGGCCATTCAGGTAAGCATACCTGAGCTTGCATTGCATCTCTCAAAGCAAGTTCTGCTTGCCCAATCATCAAATATGAGAACGCTCGCCTTACGAAAACAGTGCTCGACGGAACAGGCATCATCGATCCCAACTGTAATCGTAAAGATTGTGAAGCTTAAAATACAGATTTATCTAAACTAAGGAACCAAAATCAGTAACTATGCTCTGAATAGCATCAAGTAAACAAGTGCTGGTCTCACAAAAAATAGTCAGAAACAGAGGATATACACCCTTCGCAATGACGATATATATACGAGATAAAATTCAAAGATCTTCTTTCTAAAGAGCAAATGTCATATAACATGAGTTTCAAGGAGATGGCAGTGCAAAAATAGAGGCATATGTAGCACAGAAGCAAATGTCAATAATTTTTGGCCTAGATGCTTAGATCAATTGATTTCTTTTAGTCAAGCAACAGGCCGAAAAACCTATCAACTTAATAGGCAGCTTTCTTATGCAGCTTTAAATCTCATAAAAAGATATTACTTCTCGGTTTTTTAGCTCGTAAAAGCAAACTAACTGAATATAGTGACAAATTTTAAAAAACATTAGAAGTTTATTAAAGTGTTTTCCTCTTTTATCTCTAGGCACATAATCAGTGGCGAATACATAATTGCTCGGTTGGGGGGGGGGGGCGATTTTACACGTGGTGTGTAAAAAAAAAATTGCTAAATCGGTGTCTAATAGAAAAAATTCGGATTTAGAGAGGACCTAATAGGTGAAAAAAATTAGAAATTTGGATTTAATAAGGGCCTAACAGGCCAAAAAAATTAGAAATTTGGACTTAGAGGGCCTAACAGGCCCAAACAAATTGAAATTTTGGATTTAGAGAGGACTTAATGAGACCTGGGCCAATTTTGGGGTACTAATATAGCACCCGAGCTAAATTTCTTGGAAATAGAGGGGCCGCCGGAATCACCACAACCTTAAATTTTGTGGAGACAAGGGGGGCCGAAACTACTCGTGGCCATGGTGGTTCCGGCGGCCGGAGGGGCCCCCCTGTCTCCGCCCCTGCACATAATAGCAAGTGGTTACGTGTTGACTTGCGCCGTTTCCAGAAATGAGGAACAGAGGGAGGAAACAACGAGCTATGAGTGATCAGGATGGATTGAAGGTAGCTTTGCTTTGCAGGATAAAATTGTTTCTCAGATTGTTGATAGAAATGAGTTAGTGTGTGTGTAATAGGGTCAGTTTAATCCAAAATCAAGTTTGGGTATCAACCTGGCCCTTGAACTTGACGTTTGAGATCAAATTAGTCCAAAATGACGTCACACGTGTCAAATAACTACAAATATATGCTGACATGTGTCATTTTGGACTGATTTGATCCTAGATGCCAAGTTGAAAGGTGAAATTGATACCCAAACTGACTAAATTGGTCCTACTAGGCAACTTGAAGGGCTAAATTGATCCTTAATTCGATTAATTAGTCTCAATCAATATGCTTTTATGCCTGGCGGAAGGATTGTTGACGATATACTCCTTGCACATGAATTATCCAATGGCAACAATTGTGCCACAAAAGTAGATATTAGGAAGGCTTATGACACTATGGACTGGGATTTGATTGAGAAAGTTCTGTAGTATGAAATTCCCTAACCAGTTTATCAAATGGATTATGCAGTGTCTTCGAAACCGAAGCAGACTCTATTAGCTTCTTGGGTTATTAAAAACAAACTCGAGAAACTTAGTTTTTGGGAAATAACTAAGCCTTTGGAGGCTAGTTAGTGTTCGAGGAATGTGCTGAAGTTGAGAACAGGTCTGTTAGAATATAAGCTTGAGGACGGTAAGCATTTTTCTTTCTGGCATGATCTTTGGTTAGATGAAGCCAGTTTGGCGGGTTCGTTCCCTCTATTCATATTAAGGATACTGATATTAGTAAATGGGAAAAAGTGGCTGATTCTTAGCTTACTGATGGAGTTTGGACTAAGGTTAGACAATTTCGTATCAGGGATAATGTGCAGAATCTATCAATTGGAATAGGAATAATTCCAGTTTGTACATTGTTTCTTCGGCTTGAAAAGCGCTGAAAGTTAGATCACCTAAAGTGAGTAGGAAGAAAATAGACTAGAGTCATCAACATGTTCCTAGATTTAGTTTCGTTTTGTGCTTGGCTTTGCATAACAGACTAGCTTCCCAAAAGCATCTGTTTAGATCGAAGATCGTTGCTGATAAGAAGTGTTTGTTTTGTAACGTTGAGGATGAAACTATCCAACATCCGTTTTTTGCTTGTTCCGTGAACAATCAAGCTTGGTCTGTGATTCCTAGGCGTTGTAATATGAGTTTAGAGCAGATTCCCGAAGTCAAGAAGAGCAGGAGATTTCATCGACGAACATAAAACCATGCATGAGACTCCTATTGCTACAGTCATGCAGATATATTAGAGTATAAAATTTCATGATTTTTTAAATTTGGTAGGAAGACACGTACCTTTATATAATAATCGACAGCGTTTTTGAAATCCTTGTCTCTGAAAGCAATATCACCAAATTTTTTTGTATTCAGCATATCTTGCACTTGTTGAGTCCACTCTTGAAATGACAGCTTCAGAGAAAACGTATTGACAGCAGAAATTAGTGAATAAGATTATGCCATTTGGTCGGTTGTCTTTCTGCTTCTTTCTTTTCGTGGTTCTGGCCAAAAGGAGAATCAATACATAAAAAAAACGAAATAGCTCTTTTAACCCACCTCATTCTCTGCACCTTCTTCATCTTTATAGCCTGTTTTAAGCAAGATATCATGCACCGCAGTAAGATCCATCCGAGCACAAGCCTTTCCAAGCGGGGAAAGCATGGTTGGCAGCACAACAGGCGTTTTTGATAGACCCATTAGCACATGTGATGAAACCTAAGTAAACCAATTTTAAAATAAACCTTAAGACCAGCAGTGTCATTATGCCACTAGGCTCGACGCATCCCATAACAAACAGCAAAACAACGAATCTTTCAGGAAGAAAAAGGTATCTGCAAACCTCTTTCTGCTTCTGAAGGGGTGCTACTGCTGAGAGAAGAAACTTGATATCAGGTCGATCTTTGGCCTCATACTGTAAGCACTTTGAGGCGAGTTCGACCAATTCCGTTGCATCTTCATTTGCATATTGTCCTTCCAAGGATGAATCCATTAATAATAATAAATTCTTCCCCCTTATCAGGTCTAATGCCTGGAGAAGAAAATTATGAAACATGATTATTAAAACTCGCCAACCAATATAGTCAATAAAGATACAATCTTGCCACAAATAAGCAACGACTAGAAGTGACACGTCAATAAGTTTATGTTGCATTATAAGTTTAGATGTGTGGAGTCAAGATATATCATCTGGTTAACAGATAATATTTGTCAACATGCCCATTTAAACCAGAATAGGGCTGTAAATGAGCCGAGCCGCTCGTTCAGCTCGATAAAAGCTAGACCATGTTTGGCTCAATTTAGAAACGAGCCGAGCTTGAGCATGGCGAAACTAGGCTCAAAAGCTCGAACTTCATGAACAAGCTCAATTGTAATGTTCATGGACATGCACACTCTCATGAGCAAGCTTGGTTCGATTTTTTTTAATAATAGTATTTCTATAAAGGGAGAAATGTAAAACAATGTAGCTTTGTGTAAATTTTATTTTTGTAGTTTTCAAAACTATATAGTTTTTGCGTTAAAGAAATTTCAAATGAACATAATTAATGAGCCAATCGCGAGCGAAGTTTATGAACAGAATTAACGAGCTCTTGCAAGCAAAGCTCGTAAACAAGTTTGCGAGCAACTCGCAAATAGGATGTAAGCTCGAGCTTGTCAATTTTAATGAGCAGGCCAAAGCTCGCTCGGCTCGATTACAGCCCTAAACCAGAAAGCTAAAACAGTGTGAGAACCAGATTAAAATACCATTTGCAGTAGAATAATTGCTTAGAAATACAAAAAGACAAACTTGCGAATGGTCTAATTTAAGCTAGAAAGTTGGCATTACAATTTGCTGACAGTAAGCATAATAAAACACGTGTAATACATGAGAAAACGTAACATACATGGCTTGGAGGGATATGTTTCCCACTCAGAAGATCCAGAAGAACAGTTCCATAACTGTAGATAACACTCTCAGGGATGACTCTACCTGGCAACATTTAAGCACCCAATCTCAGTCT
Source organism: Euphorbia lathyris (assembly GCF_963576675.1). NCBI lineage: Eukaryota > Viridiplantae > Streptophyta > Magnoliopsida > Malpighiales > Euphorbiaceae > Euphorbia > Euphorbia lathyris. Next base: position 6,634,476 of record NC_088911.1, read on the forward strand.
TTTAATATTATTATCAAAAGGCTAGCACTAGTAGAATGCTTAATCATATTTCTATGTCAAATGCCTAAACGATCATCTAATATATATTTGTGTTATAGATCAACGCGTCAATTTGTCAAAAATGCTCTTTATAAAAAAAAAAAAAAAAATCTGCTTTCTTAAGAGACAATGGGGTGGCGTAAATGCATAAAATTAGTTCGTTGTTGAATTTAGTACTGTAGTTATTTGGTTTGAATTGGAGCCTTAATAGATAGATAGATAGATAAGAGAATATTAAGAAACTTCACCTGTTCGCAAAAATTCTGGCGGAGTATAAGCCAAGTTTGTGCTGTAGCTTTTCCCATCCCGGCTATTCTTCATAAGTCCAAAACTAGATAATCGAGGATCACCATCCTATCATTAAAAGGGATTAAAGTGCAAGAAAAAACCAAACAAGTCCTCTATCAACTCTTTCAACAGTGTGAACCTCCTGATAAAAGATGAAACAGAATAGATAGGCAGAGAAAAAGGGGCATCTTTGTTGATACAACAGATTCACAGTCACCCATAAAAAAACAATTGGGCACTTAAGTTTCTAGGCTTGGCAAGTTATTATGTAGATTTTTATTGTATGCAATCTTGACGGTGAAACCTCTTACAAACCACAAATAGATTGCACTGGATATTATCATGTCAGCCACAAGGCATGCAATGGCAAGTAGGGGCACTATAGCCTATGTTGAGACTTCTAACCAACTCCCCACAATCGGAACTTCGCAAAGAGGGGTTGAGGCCAACCACAAGGACCAGGAAACTTTATCTCTAAAATATAGCCTTCATCATAGCCGCCTTCAAACATAAACACAAAAAGGAAACAGAAAGAGATACAAACATGGACACAAAACGTATGAACGCTACTAAAGAGTAGTGTCCGTGTAACATAGATTATAGCTCTTTCCTAGTTGCTTAATTTTCTTGCCGTGACTCAACTACTCATGCTGCAATCTTCCAATAGCAATTCAACCACAACCAAATAAACTTCAACTTTTACTTAATACGAGTATCCATAGTTGTCAAATCCAGATTCGACTCGTGAATCAAGATCCTCATTTTGTGAATCGTGACTCGTTAATCGAATTGAAAGATCACTTCAAATTCATAATATTATAAAAAAAATAAAAAATATTTACCATGTTGAACTCAAAATATTACCAAATATTAGTCTAGAAATGCAATTTTAATGTCACAAAAGAAACCATATCAACCAAGTACTTAAAATTCATATCTAATGCAAATGCAATTAATAACTTAGTGGAGATGGAGAGTTTGAGTTTCTGACTCTGTTTTGTTGCCTTGTTATCAACTTCATAATGATGGAACGGAACTAGTTTGAGTTGATAACTTGATAAATAACAATCCTACTAGAGGAGAGTGAGTTCACTAATTAGTGTTGTTGAAGTTTTTGATGAACGGTGATGAAGATCCAGCTCAAAATATAGCTAATCGAATCGAATGATTTGAATCACGAATAGTAAGATTCTGTTATAATTTACACTCGCCCTATAGATCTGGCTCGAAATAGAGCTGAATCGAATGGAATAGTAAGATTCTAATAACAGTGCGAGTATCTTATACAATCCAGCTTTTAATCAGCACACTAATCAAATGAAAAAAAAAATAGTTCAAATTCAGGGTTAAACTTAGACCAAAAGCATAAAGAATAAAGGTATTGCTTTAAAAGTGAACCAAATGAGAGAGACAAAAAGTAAATGAGTGACAAAAGTGGATGTTTAGAATATGATATATATATATAGATATATAGATATATATATACCTCATCAAAAAGAACTCTGTAGGCATTCAAATCATGATAAATATTGCGGTTTTGGGCATTGCAATGATCAAGTACTTGTGCAATATAATGAGCAATTCTGACACGCATATCCCAGGGCAATGGTTGCTTTTCCCCTAATTTCAAACAATTTAAACAATCATCAGCAGAAGCAAAGAGAAGAGAAAAAAAAAGGAAGAGCAAACCTACAGTGAAATAGATGCTTTGAAAGAGTATCATTAGGCATATATTCCGCAACCAATAACCGCTCATCTCCCTCAGCGCAACACCCAATTAAATTAACCAGTCTCTTATGCCGAACTTTTCCAACTCCAGAAGCCTCCGTCTAGATGAAAAAACGAGAAATCCGTGAAGAAATTGGGATGAATTTAGAAAAAATTAGGTTAAACATTACATTACATTACCACAAACTGGTGAGGATCAGGCCAGGAGAGTCTGGAAAAGCGTTTGACAGCGACGAGACGATTGTTACTGAGCTTCCCTCTGTAAACAACATTGGGAGCTTTGTCGCCGCTCTCGGAAACAATAAAATCGGGAGTGAATCCGTTAGTAGCAGAACGAAGTTCAGCGAAGGTGAACTCAGTAAACTGAGGGACTTTATCTAGGGAATGATCATGATTTCCATTATCAGGTAGATCTGAGGAAGGTTCTTGAGGAGGAAGGGGGTTTTGATCAGGAGAAGCTAAATGAGTAGTTTTGGACTGAAAACAGCCCATTCCCTCCCGTTTTTGAAGGTAATGATCGCTGTTTTGGTGAGCGGTTTCAATGGAGGAAAAGGGGAGAATGGTTGAAGCTCGGGAATCAGCGTTGACTCATTGTGGAATCGGGAAATAGAGGAAAAGAAGAGTCGGCAAATAGGGGGGAGGAAGGAAATGAAGGAAGGAGAAGGAGTGTGTTTAGTTTGGGGGTTTCTATAGTTCTTTCTATTGTCTGCTCTGCAACAGTACTTTCAGGTTCAGTTCAGGAAGAGGAAGCTCAGGGAGAGTGACGATGGTCACATGACAAGCTGACTATGAGCACGTGAATAGGGAAATTGTCCTAAACTTGGTCCAAAAGGGTAAAAGGAGATTTGTTTAAGTTGGAGGGATTAATTTAAAAAGTTTTTTTTTTTTTTTTTTGGAAGCAATTTAAAAAGTTTTTGAAACGCTGTGAAATGGTCTAAATTTAATTCTAAAGTTTTTAAAAATACTAATTTGACTGTTATTTAATTGTTAAATTGGACCTTTCAAACGTCAATTACGTCTGAGATATTTAATATGTCACAAACACAGTTATAAAAAAACAATCAAATTGCTAACAACGAAGCCTACTACATACAAGTTGATGTGGTTGAATCATGAAAGTCCAGTATCAACCTGCAACTACAGAAAAGCAAAGTTAAAGGGGGGTTTGTATGGGGAACTCGTTCCAATGTCTAATTCAGTTTGAGAAAAGGACTGGAGGATGATTAAGGTCATTAAATAAAGTTGTAATGTGAGCTTAATGTAAAAATGAATGAATATGTTTACCTCGAGTTGAGCTTACTCTATTTAGACCGATGTTGAGTTGTAGAAGACGGTTACAGATTGTGGAGTATGACGGACCATGTGTTTCTTATTGATATGAGGGAGTGAGTCTAGATATTAGGGCCTGATATTCCTCAACGCAGCTTGGCCCATGATCCCGGGGATCGGATGTGATTATGGCAAAGACTGGATCCTTGACTTGGTCTAAAGAGGCTTTCCGAGTCAAGCTTTTAGTATGTAATCGTTTTCTTATACTTGTCTAAAAAGACGCTACATATTCTATCTTTTGAGAGTGGGTTCGGGTAGGACTGTAATCGCGCCGAGCCGAGCCAAGCCGAGCTTGCTATAAAATTAACGAGCTCGAGCCCGAACCGAGCTTTGGCTTGCTCAACGAGCTCGAGCCGAGCTTCGAGTCCAAAAATCCTCTTTGGACTTAGTTCATTAAGAAAATTATCTAACTATGAATTGTTTGTGAGTAAATCGTTAATTATATTTGTGAAGTTTGCTCGTAAATAACTCTTTAATTGTGTACATAAACAAGCTCACAAGCAAAGTTCGTAAATAAATAAACAAGATGTTTACAAATAGTTCGTCTATTACTCATTTATTATGTTTGTGAACGAACTCATCTAATAGCAAATGAAATACTATTAAGTTTAGATATTTATGAACTAACACAAAACTATATAGTTTTCTACGAAACTAAAATTTGTTTATAAATGTTCTAATCGAGCCTGCTCGTGAGCTTTGGCCTGCTCAACCTCGGCTCGTTTACGAACCGAGCCAGTAAGTCGTGCTTACGAGCGGCTCGTTTACAAATCGAGCTGAGTCGAGCCCAGCTTTTTTCGACCCGACCACCGAGCCGCTCATGAGCGGCTCGACTCATTTACAGTCATAGGTTCGGGCTTCTACAGTCCTACATGAAAAAGTTACATCTGCCTGATATGAGATGTCCTCTGGTCTAATTTATTATTTCCTGATAAGTTGATAGAGATGGTTTAAATTTTGGTACACCTTTTTGGAAGTTTTTTTAGAAATTGTAGACTGATAAGGAGGTTATGGACGTTCCTGGCAGTTAATTTTCCCTTCATCCTGTTCTCATAAATGCAAATGCCATAACACATTTTCTTGCAATTCTAGACGTCTTTCGAGTTGACAACAATTTCTCCTTGCGTGCCATGTGTTGTAGTATTACGATTTTTAAGGGTGCGTGTCAGAGGCATTTAATGCTTCATTAATCATTACTAATAAATAATGATAACACATGTGGCTTCTACTGTTTTCCCAATAATATCAAAAGGGTAGAGTTTTGTTGAGGGTTTCTTTTTACTCCTTCATCTCTTTCTTGCCTCGTCTTTTTGCATGAACTTTCTTTGGTGATTTCGGCTTTTAAGTCTAAGTGTTTATTCTGTCTTTTTTCTTTTTTTCTGTTTTCCTTTTCTGGTTATGGTTCCTAAAAAATAAAACTCTAAGAAAGCCTATGAAGCCGACAGGTCCGCTGGGGAGAAAAAGGTTTATCTACATGCTAAACAACATCCATCTACTTTGGCCGCGATGAAGATTAAGTCATTTGTTGAAGGCTATCCTGGTATGCAAAGGATGGACGTTCGTACCCCTTTCCCAACCTGTCGAGTAAGGTCTGGTCGCCGAGATTATTTAGGTATTTATATTTAACATGTGGAGACAGGACTGTGATTTCCCCGTATGAGAATTGTGGAGGATATTTTGGCGGAATTCACGCTTTGCCCCTTCCTATATGTCTCGAACTTGTGGGTAGAGTTGCTTGCTTTTGCTAAGATTTCTCATGACTTCCATATTGAGTTGAACAAGGCCATATTTTTTAGCTTCTAGAGGTCCAAGTAGACATGTTCATGGGTTGGGTCCAGCGGGCTTTTGTCTAAAAATGCTCAGCCCAAGCCCAGCCTTGTCGGCTGCTAATTTAGGTGGGCTCGGGCTCAAAAATCAAATCCCAAGTCCAGCCTATATAAGCCTACCTAAATATATATATATATATATATATATATAATTTTTTTTTGAATAAAAAAACAATGCATTAATGAGCCAGATCATGGAAAAATTGTAACAATGAATCAGAAACAGAACTCGGTAATAAATTAAAAAATGAAGGGCAAGTGGATAAACGAGAAGACTGTGCTAACATATGTGTCATCCCATTCGCTTGTTGTCGTATCCATTTGACTGAGTAAGAGTCATTTGATGTTAGAATCGATCGTATCTGAATAATTCTATCCCTAAATTCAGAATCATCAACAGAACTATAATTTATTGCATCAATCACTTGTTTAGCATCAGATTCGAAAACCACATTCCATATTCCATCAGCTTCTAGCCATTGCATAGCCTGTAATATAGCTTCAGCCTCACATTCTCGTGTTGTCGGACAACATAACTGACCCGCACATCTCCCCATTACAAACTGCTCATGTGCATCTCGTATTGTTGCTCCCATCCCTGCATGACCATCAACGTTAAAACATGCGGCATCAACACAACACGAGAGAAAACCTTTTGATGGCAGGTGCGAAGCCGTGCAACCAGCAGATGAAATATTTCCTGCTACTGTATTTCCAATCTGTTGTTCTCTCGTACCAGTCTGATTCCTCAAGGCATTTGCTTCTGACCAATCATTAAGTACTGTGCAAGCTCGAGCCATTATTTGATCTATTGTGCGAATCTCATACTGGCAAAGACTGTTGAAACACCTTTCCACAAGATTTTGATTTGACAAAATCATCCATGATTAAGAGACAATTAAATTTAAGTGCTTTATTTTAATTGTACTAATCCGGTTGTTCAATGTTGAGTATAAATATAAATATAAATAGATATAAAAGTAAAACAGGACAAGTCAGCATGAGACAACAGAACAAGCTAAGCGGAATAAAACTCAGTATAGAAGTCTCATGATCAAGCTGAGTGGAAACGAACCCAGCATCAAAAGATTGAGGCTTAAAATCCAACAGAGCTTAGTGAGATAGAACTCAGCATGAGAAGCCGTCTTAACAACTGTCTTACGAAGATGAGCGAACTAAAACATAACTCAGCATGGAAGTTGCCTGAGTGAATCCTCAGGACAACATGAAAGAGTTGCTTGCAAGACGACAAAGATTGCCGACCCTCTGCGTCAATAATTAAAACCTTGGAATAACGCAAAGGACACATTCCGAGATGTATGGGTCAATGGATTACTGGTAAAGGACAACTGGCACAAAAAGACAAGTCTGCAAGATAATGACAAACCTGGCATCTGAAGAAATCAGAGGAAAAGGATTGGCCTGAGAATTCTGAAGCTGACTAGAGGCTGTCTCCTAAAAGAGCCGTTTTAACATTAACGACTACATCATTTCAAAATGATCCGATTCCAGATTTTCCTTTATATAAGGACAATCAAAATCCCTGGATCATTGCCGATTGACAAAAACAAAAATTACAAGAGAGAAAAGATACAAAATCACTTAGATACAAAAAGAGATCTTACACCCATCTTCCATTCTTTGTGTAAATGCTAGAGTGATAACTTGTAATCTTCTAAAGTGTTCTTTAGTTGAAAAGGAACAAGTGTTTATCAATTGTAACATTGAGAGCGTTGTGCTGAGTGTTTGGTTGTAAACATTCAGTGGTAGAAAAATCTAGGTGCTGGGTTGTAGCACTTAGTAGGAGTTGAGTAGACGGATAGAGGAATGTACTCTTGCATATTCAACTGCCTTGTAATCGGTTTGTGCTATACCTTTAAAGAGCTCAGTATTGAATTCTAAAAGCCCGGAGGACTCTGGGGACTGGACGTAGGCGGAGAGGCCGAACCAGGATAAGTGATATTGAGTAATCTCTAACCCTCTCTCAATATATATATTTGCATGTGTTGTGTGAGAAGTTTACTCAGCATATAAAATTGTCTAAAGTTGACTCTGAGTAATTTCAAGTGCTGAGTTAGAAACTGACCTCCAAGAGTGTCAATATCTAACTTACAAGTAAAACTGCCTTAGTCAATATCTGGCCAAAGTTGTCTTGTAACATATCCGGCCAAGCTGACCAAAAGCTGAGTTGACAAACTCATCAAATAACTAAGTCAGCACATTAATTAAACGAAAAAAGTTATATTAGTTCCTAACCCCCCCTTGGAACTAATCACACGGGACCAACAAAGACGGGTATTTCTAGCCTGCCATAAACTCCAGAGGTGCATCGAAAATGCTTTCACAATCTGTTTCGGTGTTGCTCTAATCATATTATGAAACCATGATGTCAAGTTCTCAGCCATCGCCGCCTCCATATTAATTCGATCCAGAAGTTCCGCCTTCTGCCACACTCTTATAGCTCCTGCACATTCAATAAAAAAGATGTCATCCATCCTTCCAAGGTTTGTTACATATCACACAAGTACTACATACATGTAACCCGTGTAATTGAAGATTCACACGCGTTGGAAGACAATTGCGTGTTAGTTGCCAGCCAAAATACCGGACCTTGTGTGGAATTTCAGCATACCATAAGTTTATCCAGGATCCTGATAGGGGTCAAAAACCCCTATCTTTGGGTACAGTTTTAGGACGGGTTTTAGCATTATTTAGTTAATAAGCGAGCATTTCTCGCATTTAAATGCTTTTGTGTGAGTTAGCTAGGAATTGGAAACGTTTTATTTATTTTTCGTTGTTTAGGCTCGTTTTATGAACAATTTAGGCAATTACGGCCAAAATAGCATGCATAGTATAATTCCGTTATCTTTTGAAGCTAATTGGTCCGTCAAAAGTCGCACCAAACGAAGCGTTTGCTCAAAATAAGCGATTGGCGGGTCAATTTAGCCTTTGGACTAATGTTATCTGGAGTTTCTGTACATGCGCAGGTATAAGTTCGGACGAAAAAGGCATCGACGGCAGTCGGCAAGCACGCGGAGGCATACCGGGCAAGAATGCTCGACGAGTGGGCCTCCGTAGGCCTGCCGAGCAGGCCACTAGAGGCCTGCTCGCCGAGCAGGGCGTTGCTTGCCGCGAGCAGCGCCTGCTCGCCGAGCAGCTCGCCCTGCTCGGCGAGCAGACCTGCGGGAATTGGTCAAAAAGACCAATTCCGCCCCCACGATGCCACGACGGATCCCACGACTTCCTACCTGCATAAGGACACAAAAATAGGTCAAAAAGAGGGCCGAGCCACGCCTATAAATAGAGTTTGTCCAATGTAAATTGGTATCTTTTATCTTTGTAATTTTCTTAGCTTTTCATCTTGAGAAATCCTCTCCACCTCCTCCATATCCTTCAAACCTCCATTGAAGACACCTCCGAAGCTCCGTTCACCGAGGATTGCTTAAGCTCCATCCTTAAGTCCTAGGAAGATGCCTGCATTGGTAGACAGGTTCCCTGAAAGGGATTTTTCTTCTTTTATATTCTGTCTAGCCTCTGATACATGTTATGAATCCTAGGCTCATTGTAACTTCGTGACAATACTTTCATCTTTGATATATATTATAGTTTTTGTTCATTCAATTGTTTTAATGCTTTAATCTTTGTCTTACACTTTGTCTGATTGGTTTAACTCATTCGATAATCCCAAAATCAAGTTGGCACATATTGCGAGCTGAATCTGACCTAGTCAGTGCCTATAGGATTGACGACCCTATAGAAGATTAAGCCCAAATTTCTGAGCCTTAGAGCTAGTTTCGGCCTTACAAGGGAATCACGAACTAGGGACTTTAGGAGGATAGGTCGGGTTAATCGCCTCGGACACAAGTGACTTAGGTTTTAATTCAATTGCTTAAACAATCTATTTTCATTATCATCGTATCCCTTCATGTTCCTTCGGATAATTGCATTGGTAAAAGATCACTTAGGAGTAGTTTAACTTAATTAGGGGTAGAGTAACTTAATTAGGCGTAGAATAACTTAGTTAGAATTAGATAACTTAGCTAGGAATAGTATAATTCAACCTAGGAGTAGATTAACTTAGAAAAACCAACTCAAAACCCCCTAAGCCTAGATAACACCTGAAACCAAGTAACTCGATACTTGCAGAAATAAATCCTGTGGACGATAACCTGGACTAAACCAGAAATTTATTACTTGATAACGACGGGGTACACTTATCCCTAAGATCGGCCTCGCTCCACAACCACGCGAGGCCGCGTCAAGTTTTTGGCGCTGTTGCCGGGGATTTATTTCTTCTGCAATATCGAACCAAAGGTCGATTTGTTAGTTTAGGCATTCTTTGTGAATATATCTTTGTTTATATCATTCATACTTGCCTATAGCATATACTTGTCAATAATAACTATACTTATTCATACTTATACTTGTTCATATCATTGTCTGTTTATATACTTGTTTATAATCATGATACTTGTTTATACGTATCTATATCGTTTATACTTATTTTCATATACTTGTTCATATATACTTGTTTATAATAGTCATACTTGTTTATACTTACACTTGTTTATATTCGTTTGTACGAATGTGTATTTATACTTGACAACTTCATCTATACGTGTCTATATGTGTTTGTTTATACCATTTTTATACTAGTACACTCTTACATTTATATTTGTTCATATGCATACTTGTTTATCTCTAATAAACTATGCCATGTACATCAACCCATATTTGTCAATATCAATATAAACCAATACTTGTACAAAACTGTGCAACCTTGTATGATGTGTATGATTTTCCTTCCGCTTTCATTTATTTCTTGTATTTATCTCTTCTCAGCGTATGCCTACGAGATCAGTGAAAATACCGTGTGTCCCTCTTAACCCTGAACTTGAACGTACTCTTCGCAGGAGCAAACAAATCGGAAAGCTGAAGCAAGACAAGATCATTGAGCCTATCAAGATGACTGACAATGAACGGAACAATGAACGGAATACTGAGAACACCGAGCCAGAAAATGACACTCGTCTGATGAGTGAGATCCTGGCACCACACCGGCACCAACATTTGTCCGGCATTACCGCTCCAAATATTCCGGCTAATACATACGAAATCAAGTCCGGTATAATTCACTTGATCCAACAGACCGGACTGTTTGGAGGAGAAGCACATGAGAGCCTGAATGATCATCTGGATCGCTTCCTAATATGCGCAGACACCGCAAGAACAAATGGGGTTCCCCAAGATGCTGCTAGGCTGAAATTGTTCTCGTTTTCTCTGACTGGGCAAGCTTTGGAATGGCTGAGAACACTGGAGCCCGGATCAATCACGACTTGGGCAGGGTTGGAGAAGGAATTCTTGTCCTCCTACTTTCCTCCCTCGAAGACAGCAATGCTCAGGGGTGAGATCACATCCTTCCACCAACCCTAGCACGAAGCGCTCCACACATCTTGGACCCGATTCAGAAAAATGATGCGCATGTGCCCTCATCATGACATACCCAAGCATCAATTGGTAAGCGTCTTCTATCACGGACTGACACCCACCAACAGAGCTATTGTAGACTCCGCAGCGGGTGGAGATTTATTTAGGAAGACAGCAACAGAGGCATATGACATGATTAATGAGCTGGCCAGAAAGAGTGTGCAGTGGCAAGAACAGAAGCTCGATGGCCCCACAAGGCAGCGGGTATTTACCGTGGAAGAACAAGAACAAAATTCGAGTGTTGCGGATATAAGTAGGAAGATGGACGTCCTGTTGGCTCAATTCAGCCAACCTCCCACCTGTGTGCACTATGGCGGCGACCACCATGGAAAGGAATGTCAAGCAGGTAGCCCTTTCGCTGGAGACGGGATGGAGATGGTCAATTACGTTGGGGGACAGCCGAGGTACAACCAGAACTATAACAACTACAACCCCAACAACCACAACTCCTACAACAACAGCAACAACTACAGGAGGCCTCAGCACCCGAACTTATCTTACGGGAATTCAAATCAGAATGTGCTTCGACCTCCTAGCGGTTTTGTTCAGGAGCATAGAGATCAGGGGCTTGGCATGCCCCCATATCAACAGCAGAATCAAGGGCCAATGCAACCTCCTAAGGAATCTGACGAGGTGGTCACTCTTTTGAAGGAGATCTCGGCTAGGCTTGCCAACAATGAAGTCTTCTGCAAAGATTTGAGCAATCAGGTAGCTCAGATCAATAGGGACAGGCAGGAAAGGCCACAGGGTTCTCTCCCAAGCACAACAGAGAAGAATCCAAAGATCCTGAGAAAGGATTGAGTAAGGGAGAGAAATCGAGTTCTCCTCGGTTTAAATTCAAAGCTTGAACAATTTACTTCTGCATTTCCTTTCCTTTTATTTTTTTGTTGATTTTGGTTGTTGAATTTTAATCTCATTTTTTCCTTTTTATTTACATTGTCAAGTTTTGCCTTCCCCCATACTCTCTTAAAAAAAAACGAATTTCGCCCAACCCGGACGAGTTAGGCACTGCCCAGCTCGCCGGGCTGGTCGGCCGAGCCAGTCAGCTCGGCCGACACGGGCTGTTCGGGATTTTAAAATCCCGAACCAAAAAAAAGAAGGAAGAAAGAAATAAGAAAAGGGGGGGATGACTCATCATCCCCTTCCCCACCTTCTTCTTCCCTTCTCTCTTTCTTTCTTTTTCTTATTTCATTCATTCTTTCTTCCTTTCTTCCTCTCTTTCCCTTTCAAAACCTAACCCCCCAAATCCACCATACTAACCCGAATTCAAGATATAAGGTATGAATCTTTACCCATTTTTGATTTCTAACATGTTTCTAGGCTTAGATTTTAGCTTAGGGTGATAATTTTTAAGATTTAAGGAAAACCCTAAGTTTTAGGTTTTTCTCTCTTTTCTCAAATAAATCTCTTGTTTGCCTTTAATTCTTGATTTCCTTGCAATATATGTTAACATCATGATTAATTTGTGGTTTGGGTGTGATTTCTGTTCTTAATTTGTGAATATTTGGAGAAATTGCTCAATTTGTGTAAAATCTCCATTTTAGCTCAAGTTCAACTATTCAATTTATAGTTAAAAACTTGCCAATAGAGTTATGAATTGCATTCTTACCATGTTTTAGTCATTGGGCATCTCTAATTTTGCATGAATTTGTGAATTACGGGTAAAACACTTAGGGACCGAATACTTATGGTTTTAGTCCCTAAATTCCTAAACTATGGTTTATGCCTATGAATGGCTTATTTGGGGGTTTATGTTCAAAATTGTAAATATGTCCTAACTTGTCCATTTTTTTGGTCTATTCCTCAGGAACTATGGGTAAGAAGGGCAAAGCCAAGGTCGTAGTTGAGAATGAAGCCGAGTCTGACGTCGAGTTCAGCGATACACTCCAAGCTAAGTATGACCCACCTTTTGGGCTCGTTAATGAACGTGAGGGGGTATTGTATGATAGATTTTCTAAGCAAGAACTTGCCACCCATATAGTTGTTGATCAAACATATTTAGTGTCTATAAGCCTGAAAAAGGATTTCAATGAAATCCTTAAATTCCACGGCTGGTTTAGACTAGCCACAAAACCGACCCCAGTTTATCACAACTTCACTATGGAATTTTTGACTACTTGGAAAAAAGAGCTACCCTTGGGCTGTGGTAAGCATTCTTTTAGACTAAATGGTAAACCTTACCGTCTCAGTGATACCACACTAGTAGCCCTGATGGGAGTCTATAACAATCCAGAGGCAATCTCAGATTTTGAGAAACCCATGACAAAAGATATGGCCTGGGAACAATTAACAGGCATATCGGAATTTGACTCCCAGACTGCTAGCCCAGTCGCTCTCTTGGACCCACTCCTCAACCTTGTTCACAAGTTTATGGCTCACAACTTGTTGGGCAAAAACGAGAGCAATAAAGTCTCAAAGACAGAATTGCTCATACTGTGGTGTGTGGCCAACCACAAACACGTGGATAATGTCAAGACCATCTTTGAGGGCTTCTCAAGCCAAACGAGTAGAAAACGCGGTTCCCTTGGCCTTGGACACTTAGTTACCAATGTACTTGATAGCCAATTCAAAAATTTGGACATTCAAGAAGTTGCTTTTTACCCTACTTTGCTTAACTCCAAGTTTTTGGGGAGATCTACTTTTCGTGAAGTCTTAAACAGGAACCCAACCGAAGGAGCAAGCTCTAGCAGAGGGGGACGGAAAAGAGCACGAATTCCACCACAGCATAGGGATGAGGAACCTGAGGAAGAAGAACCTGTGATAGCAGGAGACCAAATGGAAGACCAAGCACCGGGGACGGAGGCCCAATTCCAAGCCATCAACACCATGATGGCAGAAATGCGAGACCTGAACCTTCGGACATTCAACACTGTTCAACAAATGGACCATCGATTCACAACCTTCGAACAGAACATGAACCGGAGGCTCACGGGCCTTGAATATGTAGCGTCAGACTACTGCGAGCGCTATAACATGCCATGGCCACCTCCCCCGGCCGATCAGTAAGTTATCTTCTCCACCCTGACTTTTTACACTCGTACTTTATGATTTGTGATGCAATGTTGGAACTTATTGCATATTTTTAGTGTGAGGAGGAGGGGTAGACAAACTTACAAAAATTGTATAAATTTTTAAAATTTTTATTGCGTCGTGTCTAGTTTAGTTTTGCGTTTTTCGGGTTTTATTTATGTTTTGCATGTTTAGGACCTAAAACCGTGAACCTCCTTCGAATCTAAACTTCGTTATTTGTCATTGAGGACTGAGAACCGAATCTAAAATTGCATGACAACTAGTTTAGGTGTAGGACACAATCCTTGTATCTGTAAAAGCATGAGCTAAAGTTTGCATTTAGACCCTACTTTTGAAGAAATGTCAAAATCATTACTTAGGTAGATAACTTAAGAATTGAAGGCATGTGATGTTGAACTTGAGTTTAGGGAAAACTAGTAAACACAAAATTGAAACCCAAAGAATTGTGAGTTGAATTTGAGCCTAAGAGCGAACATCAAAAAGCTCTTTTTCTTGAAATTTTTGTGTGAATGCTTTGACTTGTGGAAAGATTACAGATTTTGCACCTAATACTGTGTTGAACCTACATGCAATGATTTGAGATGATAAACGATGAATCAGCCTCATTAGAATTAACCCTTTTCTTTACCTTATTTTCTCTTTTTCATCCACTCTAGGAAGCCCCTTTGAGCCTATATTTTTGTAGTTTATAGATTTTTCTTTCGTTCTAACCCAATTTTTGCAAGCCATCACTTGGTTTGTTACTTAACCCAAAGTTTTTGCAAAGCTCACATCGAGTCTTTGTCGTTTCTAGCGCTTTATCTTTGGTTATGGCATCAAAGTAGCAAGCCAAAAGGCTAAGAAGTGAATGAGCATTACTATCCAAAAGGAAAAGAAAAACAGAAAAAGAAAAGAAAAGAAAAGAGACGAACAAAAAGGGGAGAACTTCGTTCCCCAGTTCTTAAAATCAAAACGTCTCAAAGAAAAAAAAAATATATTTATGAATAAAAAGCTCAGTCACTTCATATTTGCTAAAGCCATTTGAACTTTGTTTTTCTAGCGCTAGAACTATTAACCCTTGTTGTACCTTTAACCCTCTAACCACATTACAACCCAAATTCAAAGCTGTTTTTTATATCATCGGAGTCATATAGCATAGTAGAGGAACTCGGATGAACGTGCAAAATCAACGTAATCCTAAGCAAGAACATAAGCCGAGAGTAAACACTTTAGCCACCAAAATTGTGTGAATTGAGTGAACTACCTATGGTGAGGTGTTTTACTTAGCGATCCCCTCAAGCTCGTTTAATTGAACATGTGTCCTTTTGCTTAAAACTATGACCTATGATAATTGAAATGCGGCTTTTGGATATCGTGTCTCTACTTTGTATTTCTGAATGCATGTAATTACAGATGCTCGAAATTGTGTCAAGCACCTAGTCAAACCGGGAGGTTTTCTAGCTTGCTTATGATTGCGGGTGTAGTTTTTTAGTTTACTTGGGGACAAGTAAAGTTTTAAGTGCGAGGAGGTTTGATAGGGGTCAAAAACCCCTATCTTTGGGTACGGTTTTAGGACGGGTTTTATCATTATTTAGTTAATAAGCGAGCATTTCTCGCATTTAAATGCTTTTGTGTGAGTTAGTTAGGAATTGAAAACGTTTTATTTATTTTTCGTTGTTTAGGCTCGTTTTATGATCAATTTAGGCAATTACGGCCAAAATAGCGTGCATAGTATAATTCCGTTATCTTTTGAAGCTAATTGGTCCATCAAAAGTCGCACCAAACGAAGCGTTTGCTCAAAATAAGCGATTGGCGGGTCAATTTAGCCTTTGGACTAATGTTATCTGGAGTTTCTGTACATGCGCAGGTATAAGTTCGGACGAAAAAGGCATCGACGGCAGTCGGCAAGCACGCGGAGGCATACCGGGCAAGAATGCTCGACGAGCGGGCCTCCGTAGGCCTGCCGAGCAGGCCACTAGAGGCCTGCTCGCCGAGCAGGGCGTTGCTTGCCGCGAGCAGCTCGCCCTGCTCGGCGAGCAGACCTGCGGGAATTGGTCAAAAATACCAATTCCGCCCCCACGATGCCACGACGGATCCCACGACTTCCTACCTGCATAAGGACACAAAAATAGGTCAAAAAGAGGGCCGAGCCACGCCTATAAATAGAGTTTGTCCAATGTAAATTGGTATCTTTTATCTTTGTAATTTTCTTAGCTTTTCATCTTGAGAAATCCTCTCCACCTCCTCCATATCCTTCAAACCTCCATTGAAGACACCTCCGAAGCTCCGTTCACCGAGGATTGCTTAAGCTCCATCCTTAAGTCCTAGGAAGATGCCTGCATTGGTAGACAGGTTCCCTGAAAGGGATTTTTCTTCTTTTATATTCTGTCTAGCCTCTGATACATGTTATGAATCCTAGGCTCATTGTAACTTCGTGACAATACTTTCATCTTTGATATAGATTATAGTTTTTGTTCATTCAATTGTTTTAATGCTTTAATCTTTGTCTTACACTTTGTCTGATTGGTTTAACTCATTCGATAATCCCAAAATCAAGTTGGCACATATTGCGAGCTGAATCTGACCTAGTCAGTGCCTATAGGATTGACGACCCTATAGAAGATTAAGCCCAAATTTCTGAGCCTTAGAGCTAGTTTCGGCCTTACAAGGGAATCACGAACTAGGGACTTTAGGAGGATAGGTCGGGTTAATCGCCTCGGACACAAGTGACTTAGGTTTTAATTCAATTGCTTAAACAATCTATTTTCATTATCATCGTATCCCTTCATGTTCCTTCGGATAATTGCATTGGTAAAAGATCACTTAGGAGTAGTTTAACTTAATTAGGGGTAGAGTAACTTAATTAGGCGTAGAATAACTTAGTTAGAATCAGATAACTTAGCTAGGAATAGTATAATTCAACCTAGGAGTAGATTAACTTAGAAAAACCAACTCAAAACCCCCTAAGCCTAGATAACACCTGAAACCAAGTAACTCGATACTTGCAGAAATAAATCCTGTGGACGATAACCTGGACTAAACCAGAAATTTATTACTTGATAACGACGAGGTACACTTATCCCTAAGATCGGCCTCGCTCCACAACCGCGCGAGGCCGCGTCAGATCCCCGAACATGAAATATCTCTCCTGCATCCAACGTTGTAGCCAGTAGGTAAGCACTTTTCACTGTGTAACGTCGTGAAGAATGGAATTTCCATATTAATCGATCCTCACTACTCAAAGTACCAACTAGCAGTTTATGAATTTCTGTAATATCTCTATGCTCGAAAATTTCCTCCAATAGCTCTTCATCCCAATCCTTGGAATTATGGATAAATAAATCATTAACTTTCAAATACTCCAACCCTTCCACCATAGGGATTCGTATATAGCCATCCTCCTCATCACACAACCATCTCTCACTCCACACATTTATTGATTGACTGTTTCCAATTTTCCATCTGATTCCCTCTTTAATGATTAGTTGAGAACTCCAGATACTTCGCCATATAAAACTTGGTGAATGTCCCAATAAGACCCGCATAAAATCCCCTTTTGGATAATATTTAGCTTTGAAAACTCTACTAACAAGCGAATCTGGATTGGTAAATAACCGTCATCCCTGCTTTCCCAACATAGCAAGATTAAAGGCTATGAAATTTTGGAAACTCAGTCCTCCCAATAATTTTGGAGCACATAATCTGTCCCATGCCATCCAATTCAGTCCTCTCTCACCTGACTTTTTATTACCCCACCAAAATGAATTCAACATTCATTGTAATTCCTCAGCCGTTGATATAGGGAGCAGGAATACACTCATGAAATAAATTGGAATGGCTTGCCCTGCTGCTCGAATAAGTGTAGCCTTACCAGCTTTTGATATTCCTTTCCTTCTCCAGCATTGTAGCCGCTGCCATAACCTATCTCTGAAGTGTGCAAAGATTGCTCGTTTCGTTCTACCCACCAATGATGGAAGACCCAGATATCTTTCCGTATTCAACGGATTAGTAATACCCAAAATGCTAAAAATTCCCATAGCTAGGTCATTTGCCACATTTCTACTGAACATGATTCCAGATTTTTGAAAATTTATAGCTTGCCCCGAAGCTAATTCATATGATTTGAGTAATTTTTTAAGATTCTAATTTCAGATATGGTAGCCTGGCAAAATAATAATGCATCATCAGCAAAGAGCAAATGTGAAATTGCATGCGCCCCTCGCTTAACTCGGCAACCATGCAGTAAACCCCTATTCTCAGCTGTCACCAATAATGACGTCAACCCTTCAACACAAAGCAGAAATAAGTACGATGATAGTGGATCACCTTGTTGGAGTCCTCCTTTTGGGCAAACAGGGCCAACCAATTGATCATTTATTCTAACCATATACTTCACAGAAGATACACAATGCATTATCAAATTAACCCATTTATCTGGAAAACCCAACTTTAGCATCAATTTTCTTAGATAATTCCAATCCACCCTGTCATATGCTTTACTCATAACCACTTTTAGTGCCATATTACTGTTGAAACATCTTTCCACATGATTTTGATTTGATAAAATTATTTAAAGTATATTTAAATTCCCATGTAAAATATTCCAACACATTAAATTTAAATGCTTTGATTTATTAATACTAATGTGTTTGTTCAATGTTGAGTTAATTGATTTATAAGAATTAAATACATTAAAAGATCAAGGCCCAAAAGCCCACAAGAGAAGGTCAAAGCCCAGTCAACATTCACAAGCCTTACGGCCCAGCAGAGCAAAGCTCAGCCCAGCAGAAGGAAGAATCGAGAAGGAATTTCTCAATTGCTTCATGCCGAAGCTGCTGAGTCAAGCAGACAAGGAAGTCAGGTCAGCAGATGGCCTAAACAACTTGGAGACAAAGTCTTTCCACTTAAAGAAATGTTCAGACGAAGTAGAAGGCTGTCTGAAAGACTTTTCCGTAAATATGGAGACACTCTGACGAGCCTGAGTAAAAGCAACTGATTCCTGACGAATACAGAAGATGCAACGTTCTTATTGGCCGAAGACGTTGAGGACTGACCGAGCGAAAGTGACAGGAAGCCGTTTCCCTCCAACGGTTATTTTGAAATTCGAAATGACTAAGGTCTCAGCTGTCATTATAAATAGGCCTCTCAAATGCTTCATTCGATGCGGATCTTCACCAAGTCGAAACGCTGACCAAATAGCAACTCGAAGTTCTGTCTTGAGAAGCAAAGCAATTCTTACACCAATTCTTATTTTTGTGTAAAAGTCTAAAGTGATTTATTCATCTAAAGTGTTCTTCAATCTGTTAGAACAAACACTTTATCATTTCTAGAGATTAGAAAGGAGAAGCTGGGTTGCTTGGTTATAGCACTCAGCAGTAGATATAGTATTGAGTAGAAGAATAGATGAAGGTAATCTTGTATACTCAGTAGCTATTGTAAAAGGTTTGTGCTCTACCTGAAAGAGCTCAGTAGTGGATTCAAAAAGCTTGGAAGGATTATGAGGACTAGACGTAGATAATGAGGCCAAACCAGGCTAAGTTTGTTGAGTAATATCTTTCTAAACCTTTACTCCTTTATATATTGCTTGTTGTGCATTGCCTAGTAAAACATTAAAAAGAACATAAGCTGAGTTGAGTGATCTGAAAGCTGAGTTCAGGAATAGACTGAAGTGCTATCTCCTTACTCGTGATAGAAGCAATTTTAGTCAGTAGTTGACTAAGCTTGCCTCTAATCTTACTCAGCATCGTTGTGCTAAAAGACTTAATAAAAGTCTTTGTTAAAAATATAAGTCAGCCTTACGTGAAAATTTTAAATAGTTCCTAACCCCCCTTAGAACTAACTTTGTCACGTTACATAAGACCAACAAGTGGTATCAGAGCTTAACAAGCTCAGTTCACAAGATAAAGCTATCTTGAGCTGATCCCTATAATGGCTAAAAACAACACTCGTTTCCTCCCTGGAAATTAGACAACTCAGATACTCCCTGAGTGATTATCTATCACTAGGCTTCCACTGTTCTTCGGGTCTAACTATACCTTTTGGAAGAACGGGATGAAAAATTTCATTCAGGCAACAAATATGAGTGCATGGCTATCTATAGTCCAATGCCCATTTGTTCCCTATGAAAATGTTGACGGTGCAAAATTCGTTAAGGAAGAGGCTAAGTGGTCAGAGGATGACCTCAAGAAACTACAAAATTATGCCTCGACTATAAACATGCTTCACTATGCTCTAGATGCTGCAGAGTACAATAAGATTTCAGGTTGTGAGTCAGCACAAGAAATCTGGAAGAAGCTAAAGGTCATAATAACAGGATTCTCACACTTTGGAATGAGAGTAATGATAGTATTATTAAGCTCAGAGGGGAACATACCTTGATCAAACCATGTTGACCCATCAATGAAGATATCATCTCTAATTATGTCCCATAATTTTTGATAAAATTCTGGATTAAATCCATCAGGTCCTGGAGCCTTATCAGGATGTATATCAATTAATGCTTTATTGAATTCCTGTTTTTTCAGTGCAGTAATTGCTCATTGTCCCAATCAGTGATGCGTGGCTGCATTAAATCTACCACTTCACTCCATTCACTATTACTGTCAGAGAAAACTGATTCAAAATACTGTATTGCAATCTACCCCATCCCATTTTTATCATCAATCTAGTCTCCTACATTATTTCTGAGCCCTGTTAAACTATTCTGCTTCCACCTTCCATTGGCGAAAGAGTGGTAAAAACGAGTATTCAAATCTCCCTCCTGAAGCCATAAGACTTTTGCTCTCTGTTTCCAGTGGTCTTCCTCTTGAACCATAATTCTCACATACTTAGCTCGGGTCGACTCATACTCATCATTATTGTTTGGGCCTCCCACATCACGTAGTTGTATTAACTTCGCTTTTAATTGTTCAATTTTCTGATGAAAATTGACATCACTACTTCTGCCACATGCGTTAAACGCGAACTTAGTACCGTTCGCCTATCCGATTGCGATGCCTCCTTAATCATATTCCAAATCTCTTCATCCCTTAGCCATCGTTGCTCGAATCTGAACTGTTTTTGCCCCAGAACAGCTAAGTCGGTTGATGTATGCAAAATTATTGGGGAGTGATCTGAAGTGGGAGCAATAGAATTTACACAAAAATTACCAGGAAAATGTCTCCCCCACGCTTCTGTATAGAGGCTTCGATCTAGCTTCTCTTGAACTTCATTTGATTTACTTATATGTCGTACCCATGTATATGGATAACCTTATAACGGAATATTAGTAAGGCCACAATCAGTCAGAGTATCTCTAAATCCTTTGTAACACCACTCCAGATGCTCATTTATCCCTTTTTTATCACTATGAACAAGTAGATCATTAAAATCTCCCAAAATAGACCATGGTAGAGAAGAGGCGGTAGCAAGGCTCCTTAATAAATCACAATAAGTCCTTCGTCTAGCTCTCTCCGGATACCCATAAAAACCAGTAAGGTGCCAGTCTCCATCCCTAGGGTCATTTACAGTCAAATCAATGTAATTTGGTGAAAATGACCTTAAAGAGCACATACTGGCCTTCCTCTAAAAGCACATATTCCTCCACTTCTCCCAATCCTATCAACAACAAAACAACCTTCAAAACCAATGTGTATCCTGATGGCTTTAATGCGAGATTGACAAACCAGAGTTTCATACAAGAAAATAACATCAGGCCTATGAGCTTTGATGAGCTCACACAAAATGGGAACTGCCATAGTGTTGCCCAGACCTTGGCAGTTCCAACTAAAGATTTTCATTGCTTTAGGCATACCATTTGACCTCCCTTTCATGTTTGCTGTTTAGCTTTGTTTTGTACTTTCGAGTTTCTCTGTTCTTGCTCATAAGATTTATTATCATTATCGTTTTCCTGGTTTGGGGATAGATCATCAACTTCCATGGTTTGAATAGTTACCTTTTGTATAGTCTCAACTGGTTTTGATTGAAATGCCACAAGTTCTCCCCTTCATATTTTCCTTTCCTCTCCTACTTCTAATCCGATTTCTGATTGCAAACGATTAACTGGAGAGACTTCCACACCCTCCTGAGCATAAAAACTGACACCAAAGTTCTTTGATAGATGTCGGAGATTATGTCTAGGAGTTGGTTCATTCAACTGTCCCGCTGTACTACTACAAGCATCTCTGTTTGAGCCATATACCATATTTCCTTCGGGCCTAGCTTCTTCCTTCAGCCATCTTTCTCCTCCCATAACACCAACTCGATGAAAGGGAGCCTTTATAAAAGCATCCCAAGCCCTCACTAAGTCCTCTTCCTTACTACGAAAAAAGATCTCATAATGTTTATCCAAATGTCCAATTAGACCACATATAAAACATATAGTTGGCAATTTTTCATATTTAAAACCACAGTTCAACCAATCACCTCCTACCCTTCTGACCTTTTTCCCCTTTGTAATGGTTGTTTGATATCCACGCTAACTCGCACATGGAGATAGCTTTGCTCATTTATCCATTTCGCTTTTGAGTCCATATATACATAAGACCCAATGAAATTTCCAAATGTCCGTGCCACTGTCTCAGTAAACAAATTATGTGTAAGATCATGAATCTTTATCCAGAAGTTTGTATGTGTCAATTGAGCCGCAGATGGATCTTCGCCCTCTTTCAGAGTATACAAAATCAATAATTGATTATCAAAAGTCCAAGGACCATTTTCACTAACCCATTTCAGATCATACGAATGATAAAACCTAAACAAAATCAAATTTCCCCCAATCTCATAAATCATTAAACCCTTTCCCGGTCTCCATATACTAGCAATTCGATGTTTGAAAATTTCAAAATTAAAGTTTTTGTTCGTCACAAGTGATCCAACCAGGCACCACTTATAGTCAGTCTTTTCTCCTCTAGTGTCTTTCGCCTCGAACTCGAACCCATCGTCAACAATCTTCAATTGCTGGAACTGGTCTTCCATCGCTTTTTAGTAAATTGAATTTTCTGATCAAACAAAAAAAAAAGAAAAACTAGCAATCTATCGCAAATCTGGCGAGGGAGACGTCAATATCGCACACGAACAAACAAACAACGGTGGACAGACAGCGACGAGAGACCCCAATCAAACAAACGGCTTATGTTTGCACAAAGCCAACAGTCGGTGATGAACAAAACAGGCGGCGCTGGACAGAACAGATGGCGATGGACAGAGAAAACACCGATCGGACAACGGCGGCTAGAGAGACGCACCAAACAACTGCACACGATCGAATAGACACCAAACAAACACTATCAATACACAAAGAAATAGTCGGCGATGGACATACGACGGTGAGGCCTCGATCAGATAAAAACGACGCCCAAAACGACCTCACACAACCGATTGGACACCAAACAACAAAACCAGCATTCTCAATAGGAGTAGACGGCGGCGATATAAACTC
The DNA here is from genome assembly GCF_963576675.1 of Euphorbia lathyris. Classification (NCBI taxonomy): domain Eukaryota; kingdom Viridiplantae; phylum Streptophyta; class Magnoliopsida; order Malpighiales; family Euphorbiaceae; genus Euphorbia; species Euphorbia lathyris. The sequence goes on from NC_088911.1 coordinate 6,657,600, forward strand.
TCATTTGGAGTAGGCGCTCAACATGAGCATTTTGGTCGGCGGCGGCAACTTGTTCTCCTTTTCGCAAACCCTAACAGAGCGACATTCTCTCCTGTTTCAATTTTCTTTTATATATATATATATATATATATATATGTATATGTGTAATTTTGAATAATAAAAAATTAAATTTATATTTAAAAATAAATATTAATATATAAATTTATTAATTAATATTAATAGACGGACTAGCTCGTACTATTTTTATAAATTCCGAGCCCGCCCAAAAAAGAGACGGGCTTTTGCGAGCCTGGACCGGGCTAGGCTTAAGGATAATTTTTCATGTCTAAGCCCAGCCTAGGGCCTAAGCCCGTGAACAGGTCTAGGCCCAAGTATAGTCCATATACAATACAAACAATGCTAGGTTATATCTCTATCAAAAGGGAGTGTATCCTCTAATGAGACCACCAAGATTTGACATATACCAACTGTAAGTCATATATCTCGAGATGCCAATTCTAGTAATTTGGCATGCCTTCCTCATTATTCCACGTGTCTGAGGTGTTGTCTTCCATTATTACTTTGATCCAGCTATATTGATTGGTCCACGTGATATGCTCTTTTATTTACCCGTTATTAGTAACTTTTTAAATCTCATTATCTTTTTCGGCTTTTTTATAGGGTTTTTTTATTAGGATTGGATAGTGTTGGATACCCGTAAAACCCATATCTATTGTAAATAAAAGATAATAAGTGATTTAATCCATTAAAATTAAAAATTATGAACACTAAAATTATAATGTTGAAGGATCCCAAATAATCTATCCCATTCCAATAATTACATCACTTCACTACCAAATACTATTTATTGTCAAAAGGTATTTGGGATCCTTCAACATTATAATTTTAGTGTTCATAATTTTTAATTTTAATGGATTAAATCACTTATTATCTTTTATTTACAATAGATATGGGTTTTACGGGTATCCAACACTGGAAAAAAATCTTTTATCCCGAATTCCCTGTCCCCTTCTCTGTCCCCCATTCAATTTTTGACACGTGTCCCTCTAATTATATTTTAACCAAAGTTAAGTATATCTAACCATAGTTAGTAGCAATAAAGTAAGATAAAAGGGACACGTGTTAAAAATTGAATGAGGGACAGGAAAGGAGACATGGAATTCAGGACAGAAGATTTTTTTCATATTAGATGGATGAGTTGCATGAAGAGAGTGGAGGAAATTGAAATGAATGGGATGGAATACAACTTCCCTTTCAATTACCGCATTTGCATTTAATGACTGATTCAACACATTTTACTTTATCAGTCAACGTCATTTCTGTACTGTCTTCTATTGTTTGTATTTCTATGGATATAATATTATCATAACCAGGCATCAAAACCAATTTATAATTAAGTCATAAATTACTTGATTGGATCAGATTCATCGGATTAATTGAACCAGATTAAGTAATAAATAAATAAATAATATTTATATATTAAATATATATATAATTAATTTAAAATTATTTTTATAGATTATATATATCCAAAACAAATTATAAATAAGTTTATTATTTTTTTCTCAATTTGAGACTTAAATATGTAATAGATAAATGAAGTTTAGAATAACTTGAAATACATCAATGTATTTTATGTCGTGAGAGTTTTTTTTTTGGTAGGAAAGGAAAAGAAAAAAAAAAAAAAAAAACAAAAACCGCTCAACCCGGGATCAGCCTAGGAAAACTGACCCCCACCACATCCTCCAAGATCAAAGAAGAGATGAAGACCGGCGGAGAAGAAAAGTAGAAAGACCCAACACACTAGAGTGCGCTTCCATCGCAAGACGGTCCGCAATACGGTTCTACTCCCTATAAATATGAGCAAACCTAATAGACTCAAAGGAGGAGCCAATCCGTTTAATGCCTTTAATAATGTTCAGGTTATTCCGGCAAACAGCATTGCCCTCAGAAATCATTTTAACTGCTTCGAGAGTTTTTTAATAGTATATTATAAATTCAAAACGGATAAGTGATAAATGAGAAATTGATGCTCAAAGTGAACCGTTTGAAATAATTTAAAAGAGGCAATGTAATAAATCTAAATATGTAAATAGATCTATCAATTGAGTCAATTTTATAATTTACCTTTAAAAGCATTTTAAAATGCTAACAACTACAAGTTAATCATAACTTTTTTTTTTTATCGAATTGTAAAATATTTACTGGCATTACTAATATAATTAGTAATAACCAACAAAAAAAAAAAAAATATGAAATTGTTTTAGTTTATTGATAAAGTTATTTGAAAAATCCAATGTAACACTTAAATAACAATCAAATCAATATTTTTAAATTTTCGAAAATGTAGGATTAAACTTGATGTTAATTTGGGATATAAATTAAATTTGTACTATTTTGTGCGATTCAAATCAAATTTACATTTTCCAAAAAATTTAGGATTAATTTTCCCTTTTATTCCTATTAATTTGATTCAAGTCTGTAAGGGGCGGAGGCACGATGAATTTAAGGGGGGCAAAATTTTAAAGGGATTGTTAGCTGGACTAGGGGGATAACTGAGGATTTTAACGGGACCAAAATTATTTACTCACTGATAACAACCCAAATTATTCTTGAATAAGGAATAAGGGAAAATTAATAGAAATAATGGCAAACCATTATTCCTTCTAAAAGACATATTTATGCATGATTAATGTGGAATTAATGATAATTAATGCAGGGGCGAATATGTAAATAATGAGGAAAAGGAAGGAGTCTCTAGCATTATGCCACGCCACGTGGACCATGGCGAGATACGCCATAACGAGATACGCCCGATGAGAGCGAGTAATGGAGACCCGCCATTGTTCTCAAGGAGAGCGTACATACGCCTTGACGGATCCAAGAATACCAAAAGACGCCTTTATTACCATCCATGAATGGGAATAAATACAATTAAATGGCAATTAATAGCCATTAAAGGGGAATAAAGACTTGACTGTTCAACTCTGAGGGTTTTAATGATAAATGCTGGGATTAATGGAGAATTGATAGCAATCAAAGATGAGTAATGGCACAACTCTTTACATGCTTCCCCATTAATGCTGAAGGTTACAGAAACTTATATAAATACCCCAGCTTCCTAGGATCAAAGGTACACTTACTGATTCTCTACTTTTGTGTTTACAGTTTATTCTCAGAAATATTACTGACTTTGGCAGCGGAGTGTCCCCGGCCGATCCCAACGGCGCCTCACAGGGAAGTGCTCCGATCAAGGATTTTTCCATAAGTTATCAATTGGTGCGGTGAGCGTGGATCTCTAACAGATAGAAGATCACAAAATCTTGATTGTATAGAGTTTCACAAAGAACAAAACAATGGAGTCAACGGAATAGAAATCACAATCTCAAACTTTGGCTCAATCGGTACAATAAATCTATCCAAAGATACAGTTCTCCATATATTGGTGGGAAAGAGTTTTCTACATTAAATCTGAAATTTTATGATGAAAAAGATAAGTTTCTTCCCCTTTCTTATTCCATTTTTAATTAAAGAAAATTGAGATCCCTCACTCTTATAAAGTGCTATGAATATCATTACATGTTATTATGATAAATCTAATAAATTGTGAAAGATGAAGTCATAAACACAAATCTTTCATTAAATCTTGCATGCTTACTATGCCCTCATATTTTTATGCATGACAAGTGTAATATGATATTATCATTGAATTAGTACAAACGCATATATAAGACCCGTAATCTTGGGATTTACAAAAAAAAATCATCCATTCAATGTGATTTTGTCATTTGATATTAAAATATCATAAAAGGGCTCATGTAATTACAAATGATTTAGATCTGGTCGGTCTTTTGGATGAACATGCATATAACTATTAGAAGAAATTACAAAAAAAATCATATTTGGTTTTTCCTTGTACAATTCACCATCTATATATGGCTTTTCTCCTATATAGTACTTTTAATATCAGAAATTCATATTTTTGAATATTGTTTTGTCAAACAGTTATTTCATTCCCTTTTTTACAAGGATGTGTCTATTCATATAAAAACTGTTTATTTGACATTGTTAGAATTTCTGTTACCAACACAAGAGACTTGAAAATATTGAGTCTATTTGTAATTATCATGTAATTGTCCCTAACTATTAAGGCCATTATGGGCTAATGAATTACCAAATTGGATAAACAAAACTTTCATGTCCTGAGCTAACTACAAAATAGTGCAAGTGTCGGTTTCGGATCAGAACATTAATTTATGCAAAATTCTTAGGATATACATGAGAATTCCTTAAAGATTGGAGGATTGTATGTGAAGGTAGGTGAGAGTGGATTTTGAGTAATTTTCCTTACACTCCAAATTGGAGGAGAATCATGGTACATGTATTTTTCTTCCAAAATTACCCTTTCTCTTTTATTTTATTCGTACAAATAAAATGATATAAGAGTAATTTTATATATAACTATATTATTAAATCATCACTTACCTTTCTTTAATTACACCTCATTCAAATGAGGCTTTAATGATCTCTGAATGCCATTAATGTATGGATGCACAATATTAATTGCAAGTAAATAGCAACTATGTAAGATATCTTACCCAATATAGAATGTCATAACTTTTATGACGTTTAAAATAAATATGGTATCTTGAATATTAATGCGCATTGAAATACAAAAGGACATTATTCTTAAACCATTCTCATTATGGTTATTTATTAAGAATTCATTATGATATTCATGTGCAGTAGCAATCTTTATGGTTATGACCGTTATACGTGATATTATTATTAAAACAAGCACGATTAAAATTCTATTATGAATTTGTTTGACATATAATATTTACTCAGTTTTATCCTTTGACTAAGTTCATTCTAGAGTCAGGGACCAACGTGAAGGAATTATTAAGTTGATTCCAAGATGAACTCAAAATTCCATAAAGAGACATTGCATTATACATGATATTTGCCAACAAGGTCAATGCAAACAGTCTTTTGCTATGAAGTATGTTCCGTGGATCAAGCCACTGATCCCCAAGGTAAGTGAATATAGCTTTTATGCCTTACCACAATCTTTTAATAATGGACAGGGTATGCCCCACTTCTGGAGTTCTTTCAGTGCTAACCCACAGGTACAAGGGAATTGCTAATAATGCAACCAGTGCCAAACACTAGCATGAAAAATAAAGCTCAATCCAGAGAAGTGTATATTCAGAGTCACTTCAGAAAAATTCCTTGACTATGTCATTAGCAAAAAAGGAGTTAGAGCAAATCCAGATAAAGTAAAAAGCTTTGCGAGGAAAAAGGTGAAAAGAGCGCCTAAATGAAAACCCCACAATGGGTGAGAAAGATCCAGAGGTTGAACGGGCGGATCATCATACTAGAAAGATTGTCAACAAGCATATCAAGGTATAAAACAATTCCTAGCAGAACCACCCTTGATGAGCAGACCAATCTGAAGGGGAGACCTGCATTTGTATCAATCTGTCATGGATAAAGCTATGTGCACCGTGGTTATTCAAGAAGAAAAAGGTCAGCAGTTCTCCATCTATTATGTTAGCAAAATGTTGAAGGATGCGGAGACAAGATATTCGAAGCTAGATAAAACGGCTCCCACGATTGTGACAACATCCATCCGCGTTAAACCATAGCTCCAAGCATAACCTCAACATGATCGAGATCAAGATCAAGAGCCGGCTTCACCATCACGATTCAACATTGAACACATGGATGATGAGATTGAAAGGCGAGTGCATACCGCTCTAGATAGACAAGAGAACAATGCAGAAAGATATGCCATCCAGTTAATAGGAATTCGCCATTCACAGCACAGATCTTGAGGTACGAGGCGGACAGAATGTTTAAAGCTTCCAACTTGCCACAATATAAAGGAGAAGAGTCAATATAAACGGGACATTACATATCCCGAACCCAAAGGAGGGGAGCATGTAACCATTGGAAGAAACGCCAAAGCGTACTACAGGTTGGCCACCACACTGAAGCTTGCTGGGAGCTGGCAAACTAGATAGCTTTGTCCAGAATAACAAATAACAAAATGACAAGTAGAAGATAGATCCCAAAAATAAATTCAAAAGTGTCATTAATGTCATAGCAGATGGACCAGTGTATCAGCCACCCGTGGAAAAAGCAAAAATATCCGCTCTGGATAAAACATCCCTCCATTGCTCCTTTTGCAGAAACAGGTCCAGTAATCTCTCCACATGCAGATGCATTGGTAGCAACAATGGCAATTCAAGGATGGGAGATAAAATAAAGCGAGTAAAGACACGGGCAGTTCTCGCAATGTCATCACCAAAGGTGCATTTGCCAAACTAAAGGTTGATCCTATCCAAATAGAAACAACCATTGTTGACATCATTGGAGTGACAGGTCACACTATCCAGACCAAGGGCAGAGGTTGCAGCCCTAATTTCCATCCGTCGTCTGACAATGTACATTCCCACCAGCAAAGGAGGAGTAATGATTAGCGGGAACCAAAAGGTGGCTAAAGAGACTTATACTCGGCGTCACTATCAATCCGCCCACAATCCAAAAAGGACGAAGGTGAGAAATATTAACTTGTCACTACAGCTTTGGGCGACACAGAAACGCTCCTTATTGCTGATGGAAAGCGGGTGCGGATCGCCAAAGGATTAAAACTTGAGATCAAAGAGGATGTTAAAAAAGTTCTCATTGAGTCTGAAAGCGTATTTACATAGGAGAATGAGATCCCCACAGGAGTAAACCCAGATGTGATTACTCATAAGTTAAACATCATTGAGGATGCGGTTCTAGTTGCTCAGAAAAGGCGGAACCATGGGCCTAAAAATCAGTATTTTTACATATTCTTATATGTGCATTAAACTGTTATAGTATCATATATTTTATAATTTATTCTTTCTCGCCATACTTCTTATATTCATTTGCCTAGCTTTTAGTGCTGATATACGCCCAATGGCTGGCGAATGAAAAGTTCCACAGGTGGATCAATTACCTCAAAGATGGGACAATTGATCCCATCACGGGCGGATCCCCTTTCCATAAAGATAAGAAGCACAGACCCTCAGGAGCTTTCAAATGAGCTCAACTCTCTCCTCAAAGACAGGAAAAGGATTGACCACCATCAAAAGCGGGTTAAAATCGTCTCAAACATGAGATCATTACACCCTCAACTTTCTCCTCAAAGATAGGAGAACACTCTCATGGGCGGATCCATCTTTAGATGATCACCATTCGAGAAAGAGTTAAAACATTCCTTGGACGCAAGGACTTTACACTCTCTCACTCCCTTCCCAAAGAAGGGTTCACAAGTCCTACGGGCGGATCGCTTCACCTCAAAGATAGGTAGCAAGTTGATCCCCTAGGCAGCTTTACTTCCTCTAGAAGGAATAGAACAGCTTCAAACCTTCACAAAGGTTCGCACAACGGAGTATGGCTGGCCACCTACTCCATATTAAATCCTACAAACTTATAAGGATTAAAACAATTGTACTTAAGTTTTACAAACAATCGGACAATAATCTCAGCGGCGGATCGATCTACCTCAAAGATAGGAAACAATTGATTGCCGTTAGAGACAGAGTTAAAACATTTCTCAGACGTGAGAACTTTACACTCTCAAATACTCTTCCCAAAGAAGAGTCTCAAGACCTGGCGGCGGATCGATTCACCTCAAAGATAGGAAGCAAATCGATCGCCTAAGGCAGCTTAACTTCCTCACCAGAAATAAAAGCTTCTAAACCTTCACAAAGGTTCACACATTGGGGTACGGCTGGCCACCTACCCTAAACAATCAGAGAAATGCTAAACCAGATTCTAGAAAATTACTTGCTAAAAGATATAATGCATTAGTAAAAATAGTTCTGGAAAGCAAAGGGTTCATCCAACTAATGAAGCCTCGTCTTCATCTCCAAATAATGAAGCCTCGTCTTCATCATCAAAATAATGAAGCCTCGTCTTCATCTCCAAGTAATGAAGCCTCGTCTTCATCTCCAAGTAATGAAGTCTCGTCTTCATCTCCAAACAATGAAGCCTCGTCTTCATCTCCAAACAATGAAGCCTCGTCTTCATCAAATTAATTAAGCCTCGTCTTCTTTCAATTCATGAAGCCTCGTCTTCATCCAAATAATGAAGCATCGTCTTCATCTCTAAATAATGAAGCCTCGTCTTCATCCAAGCAATGAAGCCTCGTCTTCATCAAAAGCAATGAAGCCTCGTCTTCATCAAAAGCAATGAAGTCTCGTCTTCACAAATGCAAAGTAAAAACACTTTGGAAAATGAGTAAAGGCTAAAAAAGGCAAGTGCCTAGAGTGTCAAAACCCCCCACAAAATGCACAAAAGTCCCTAAATGGATGATCATTCTTACTGATCCCTAAGGGCGGGTCATTCTCCTCAATATGGCAAAACTGAAGAAAAGAAATCTAAGGCGAATCATAATCCTATGCGGTAGGAACAAATGGTCCCATAAAGGGCGGGTTATTCCCTTTCTAAAGGAAATATAACTCTCAAGAAGCCCCTAGAGGCTAATAATGGATACGGTTGGCCACCTATCCACGAAGAAGCAAAATCCCCTAAAAGCGTATCATATCCATATGTGATCCCCCATCTAGGGCGGGTCCACTTTCCTCCAAGATAGAAAAATGAAACACCATTTAAACAGCCCTAAAGAGCTTTTTATACCTTTAGGGGGGGCTTCTGATAATAACCCAAATTATTCTTGAATAAGGAATAAGGGAAAATTAATAGAAATAATGGCAAACCATTATTCCTTCTAAAAGAGATATTTATGCATGATTAATGTGGAATTAATGATAATTAATGCAGGGGCGAATATGCAAATAATGAGGAAAAGGAAGGAGTCTCTAGCATTATGCCACGCCACGTGGACCATGGCGAGATACGCCCGATGAGAGCGAGTAGTGGAGACCCGCCATTGTTCTCAAGGAGAGCGTACATACGCCTTGACGGATCCAAGAATACCAAAAGGCGCCTTTATTACCATCCATGAATGGGAATAAATACAATTAAATGACAATTAATAGCCATTAAAGGGGAATAAAGACTTGACTGTTCGAATACCTCAACTCTGAGGGTTTTAATGATAAATGCTGGGATTAATGGAGAATTGATAGCAATCAAAGATGAGTAATGGCACAACTCTTCACCTGCTTCCCCATTAATGCTGAAGGTTACAGAAACCTATATAAATACCCCAGCTTCCTAGGATCAAAGGTACACTTACTGATTCTCTACTTTTGTGTTTACAGTTTATTCTCAGAAATATTACTGACTTTGGCATCGGAGTGTCCCCGGCCGATCCCAATGGCGCCTCACAGGGAAGTGCTCTGATCAAGGATTTTTCCACAAGTTATCACTCACCATACTAAAATATATATTTAGGTTGGCTAGGGGACCAAGGCCCCCTAGACATGATGTCGGTTCGCCCCCTGAAGTTAGTGACAGATCCAATATTCATTGATGGAGAATGCTCGTGGTGGTCTCTCATGATTTATATATGATAAATTGATATAATTTTTTTTTGGCTTAATGCATATTTACACTTTTACACTTGACACTTTTTGCATCTTGACATGCTGACTTTTAAAATGACATATCACACACTTATAGCTGACTTTAAAAACATATTACACACTTATAGTTAGTCTTAAAAACCTATCACATATATGTAGTTGGCTCATTCGAACCTCATGCACATAAAATTGTTGGTCTGTCATCTTTGACAGATCAGGTGGCATACAGACCAAACTCAATCGCTTTTTTTATAGCACGCACATCCCACCTCATATGTCAAAGATGACGAATCAATGATTTTGTGTGCATGAGATCCGAATGAGCCAGCTATAGATGTGTGATGAGTTTTTAATTATAAGTGTGTGATAGTTTTTTAAAGTCAACTATAAGTGTGTAATATGTTATTTTAAAAGTTCAGAGTGTGAATAGACAAAACTTGCTAAATTTAAGAGTATAAAAATGCACTAAGCCTTTTTTTTATGTGTTTATATAAAAAAAATTAAAACTCACATAATTTCGATAAAAATTTTGACGTTTTTGTGGATCAGTGCCCCGTGATCCATCCCAATTCAAGTGGTGTGAATTAGGAGTGGCAACGGTGCGGAACGTGGACGGTTCAATGATTCGGGGATTTTTTCATCCTCATCCCCTCCCAATGCGGATCTCCACGGGTAACGGAGAATCTCCATGCCCAATAAAATAACAACATTAATTAAAAAATACACTTAATTTATTTAAGTAATGTCAATTTGGGTTCTCTTATATTTATTTTTTTGGTAGGGAAAAAAAAGTAAAGACAAAACAAACACCACAACAAATTAACCCGGGATTAGCCTAGGAAAGTTAACCCCCACAATATCTTCAGAAAGCAAAGATAACAGGAAATCAGGAGGAGAAGAGAAAATAGAGACGCCCAAAGCCCTCTCATGGTCCTCAGCAGCAAGCCGATCTGCCACCCGATTCTACTCCCTGAAAACATGGCAAAAGTTGATAGAATCGAAAGAGGATCAAATCCTTCTAATTGCTTTAACTAAATTCTGGCTCCCTAAACACAGAGCTCTTTTATCAGAAATCATCTTGACTGCTTCGAGATTGTCTGACTCTACTAGCAGTCTCCTAATTCGCAGATCCTCTGCCACCCTAAGCCCAGAAAAGATACCCCAGAGCTCAGCAATAAAAGAGGAGCTCAAACTCAGATTCTGAGCAAAACCTGACAACTAAGCACCTCCTGCATCTCTTAGTACACCGCTGACAACAATTCTTTCGTCCTCTTTACGCGACCCATCGGTGTTCAACTTTACCATCCCTTCAACCGGTCTATCCCAGCCTATCAGATGAACAGTTGTCTTTTGGATAGAACCTGCTAAGCTATCAACCTTGAAACTCTCGATTATTGAATTAACTTTTCTGAAGAAGAAATCTAGCAAATTTGGGTTCTCTTATATGATTCTAAATTAGTCTCCACTAAATAAAAAGTTTTTTTAATACATTAAATCAATTAAACTTTGAGTGATATTTAAAATCAAGAAGTTTATTTGGAGATCATTACGGAACTTATATGGTAACGAGAAGGAGATCCCCAAGCGGATATAGCAATCCCTATTCCCATTCCCATTCTCATTTAGGTTTCGGGAAAAAATTATCCTTCATTACTATCCTCTTTGGTTCGGATACCCGCAGTTTTTAAATCATCTCTTTCCCGTTATGAATGGAGAAAGAGGCATTACTCTTTTATTTTCACAATTTACATAGCTACTTCCCTTACATAACCATAACCATGAGATGATTTTTTAATTTTTGAATTCGGTTAGTCATTTAAGGGAGTGGGGAAGCCATATTTTATTTTTGTAGCAACAAAATAACAAAAATGTCGTTCAGTTTCCCAGGTAACAAACACAAATACTTGGACTATTATCATGCACATGATTTGGGATGAAGATGAGTGAGAGTATAAGTCGATATTGTAACCCTGGTACTTCTATTCTTGTATCATAAACTATTCGTCCTATTATCTTAACGAATATGTATTTTAAAAAGATAAAGTAAAAAAAATACATTTATATATATTCGATTAAATCACGAGGTAATTCTGGAGGGATTCACACTATGAGAGCGTAAAACCATATCTATATCCAGACTAATCCTCATTCACTGGTTGATAAACACCTCAAATGTATATATATATATATATATATATATATATATATATATATATATAGAGAGAGAGAGAGAGAGAGAGAGAGAGAGAATGGAGAGGGATTCCCGCCCTTACTTTTTATTCTAAAAGAATAATAGAATTATTCTAATTACCAAACAATACTAGAGTTATTTAATTAAACAAATTTAATTAAATTAAAATCCTAACAGTTTTCTCAATCGCCCTCTATTGAACACGATTCACAGTGCTCTCTCTTTCTCCTTGTTCCACTTCACGACCGTCTCTCTCCTTCATCCCTTGAACAATTCACGACTTCGACCAAGCCAGAAATCGGTGAGTTTCTATCAACAATCTCCGTTATCTAGAAACAATTATGAATCGTGTTCAATAGAAGGAGAGAGAGAGAGTCGTGAAGTGTAACAAGGAGAGAGAGCACTGTGAATCGTGTTCAATAGAAGGAGAGAAAAATCTGTTAGGATTTTAATTTAATTAAATTTGTTTAATTAAATAACTCTAATATTGTTTGGTAATTAGAATAACTCTATTATTCTCTTAGAATAAAAAGTAAGGGAATTTATATACATATAAAGTGGTAACAAATAATTAGAGTTGCAATTGGGCATGAAACCTCCATCTCAGTAGAAGAGAGAACAGAGAATTCCTATTTACTTTTTCCATGAGGTGGGGATGATGATATTTTGTAGGATTAAATGGAGTAAACAGGCTTGATCCATTTATGACCCGTGTATAACCTGATCAGTTAGGGTTAGCCTAGCTATAAATAGATAGTTATGGAGGCTAAACCTAACACGCAAGAACACACTAATAACATAAGATACATAGAATATTGCACAAGGCAATTCCTCTTTCCCTACACACTCTAGTCGCTGCCCCTTCTGCTCTTCGGAATGCATTCTTAGTTCGTGGAACAACGGTGATTGCTCCTCTGGTGTAGCAGCCTCCTAGATCAGTGATACAGAGATTCTTCCACTGCTATTACAAAAGGTAACCCTAGATTTGTTATTTGTTTATTGATTGTTTTGGATTTATTACCCGTCACTTTGAGGTTGGAGATAATATGTATAACGGCTATTAGAGCCTTCACATTTTTTTTTCCAAATGTGTGGATAGGGCGAGGACACTGGCCTCTCTCTCATCTCACGGGGATCCTCATGCCATCCCCACCCACCTACCATGTCCTGTAAGAATTCTTAAAAATATATACATTTGGTAAATTCATGAATTTTTTACATTAAACAATTAGTATTTTATATGATTTTTAGATGTTTATTTTTATTTGGATAATTTTTATATTTGATATATTACTTATTAATTATAACTAATGCGTTTTTTTTTATCAATTATACTAATATTTTAAAAATTGTATATTGTCTAACTGTATTATACAACAAAATTTTTAAATTACATAAAAAATATGGTAGTTAGAATTTGAGCAACGACAAATAAAAATTCTCACAAAAACTCAAATCCCCACAGGACGAGAGCCGAGACAATTTCATTAGTAAAAACGGAGATGGAAATTTTACGTCTAGACAAGAACGTAGATAGAGAGCAGTCCTCATCTCCACCCCGTCCCGATTTGTGAACCTTTCAAATAACAACCTTGTTTTGTTACCTCGGTAACAAACACAAATAATGACAACCATTTTATTTTAGGGAAAATTACACATAAATTCATATTTTAAAAACTATTTACAACTATGTCAAGTCTTAATTTTAGATTATGTCAAACTAGTAAAATTAAGTACTTTTAATATATTTTAAGAATTAGAATTTATATATTAGAAGTCTAGAATATATTTTATAGGATTTATGATTTATGAATTAGAGTCTAGAATTTTTAAATTATGATGTAAAATCATAATATATAAAGAATAATGACATATTAAGAATTAAGTTTGGTGATGTGACTTAACTGTAATTTTGTACTTAATTATGATATTCATATATTTGACCTTTTATTTTATTTTGGGAAAATTACACCGAAATTCATCTTTTATAAACTATTTACAACTATATCAAGTCATAATTTTGGATTATATCAAACTAATAAAATCAGTACTTTTAATATATTATAAGGATTATAATTTATAAATTAGAAGTCTATGATTTTTTTTTAGGGTTTATGATTTATGAATTAGAGTCTAGAATTTTTAAATTATAGTGTAAAATCCTAATATATAGAGAATAATGGCATATTAAGAATTAAGTTTGGTAATGTGATTTAGTTGTAATTTTGTAGTTAATTATGATATTTATGTAATTGACCCTTTTATTTTTGGTGTACTCCCTACAGTGTCTAAGCCCACATGGGCCTGTGGTTTAGAACCCAAAAGTAGGTAAAAAGCCCAACAATTCTGCACATAAAGTGTTGATGGTATTTGTTTGGGCTTACTCCAAATATTAATTGGTTGGCCTGTGTACTTCCATTTTTTTAAGCAAAAAAAAAAAAAAGGAGGGAATATTATGAGATTCATGATCGATAAGATAGTTTTATTAATTATAGCATAGTGCCGTTTTTTAATAGCTCCATTAATATTTGGCTTATATTAATATTTTGTAGTATAATTTCAATATTTGAAAGTAGTTGAGTTGGTTTGGGTTGTATGCTTTAATGTAAAAGGTGATGAGTTTTAATTCTATATACCTCATTCTTTTTTTTATAAAGTTTTTATTTGTTTGGATTTTATTTTCTAAATAACTATGTTATATTGTTAATTACTTTTGATGTGGTTAAATCCTGTAGGTCTTTAAATAAGCCTGTAATAAGATAGAAATATGGTCAAAGGAGGGTCAACGTCTGACTAACCCGTTATGATACCCATGTCAGCTTTTAGGAAAGCTTTGAGGGTGAACACAATCATAAATCAAAACTAGAGTATAAGCTTAGTGAATATGAATGAATTGTGTTCATTGGAGGATGTCTTACTCGTTTTATACTAAGATCGAACAAGGACATGCTGTTATAAGCTTTGGAGCATGTTGTGCTACGTGTCACATGTTGATAGACGAACGTGTGCCTACAAATCGAGGTTCGGTATCCCTCAAGCTCACTTGATCTATGATTCGACGAGATTGAGCACGATTGCTATAATATGTTGATTTTTAACGGGGTCAATGGTGATCTCCCGAATCAAGATTGGGAGACTAGATCGTATGGGGAACTAATTCTTTGTAATGATTCTACATGAGCTCTGATTTTTAGTGGTGGCTCGAGTTTCATAAAGTGGGTCGCCGATTTCTAATTCCTCTTTAACCTTTTTTCTATCATATCCCAGCCATTCAAAAGATTCATCAAACTCAGTTCAAATTACCTCATATCAAAAAGTTGTCAAAGATTTTTATAATTAATTAGCCAATATAAAATTTGCTCTCAAATAAGTAGGAGGGCAAATATATTATGTATCACATATTACATAGTAAATATAACATGTAATAAAATGCAAGACATATGGAGGTGATGTAATGAAGTTAATAAGATATTCTGTAGCATCCTATATTGTCCGTTTTGTTTCAAATCCAATTCCTCGAGCCTCACGATTTTAAAACGTGTCTGTACATATTAGATTTTCATCTTACTAATAAGTCTCAGTCACTATCTCTTCATTTCTGATGTGGGATTCAGTTCATTCCTGTCTCATCACCATCTCTTAATGTCGCTCATTCCTCAGCCTTTTTACCCCAACGACACCCACTCCACACCGGGTCGTTACAGACCCACCATCTTCCGCATGGTTCATTCCCGAACCACACATCGTATGTGGAGAGTCGGTTCTGATACCAATTGTAACATCCTGGCCCAATACTATGTAGATATTATCCTTTTTGGCGCAAATCCAACCCCTTGGGCCTCCCCCGGCTTTAAAACGCATTTGCATATATTGGATTCTCATCTTAATAATAAGGCTCAGTCATTCTATCTCTATTTCTGATATGGGATTCAGTTTATTTCTGCCCTCACTGTCATCCCTTATGACCGCTCCTTGCTCATGCCTTCTACCCCGGCGTCACCCACTCTGGACCGGATCGTTACAGACCCACCACATTCCGTCTGGTTCGTCCCCGAACCACACATCATACGTGGAGAGTCAACTTTGATACCAATTGTAACATCCTGGACCAATACTATGTAGATATTGTCCGTTTTGGTCCAAATCCAACCCCTTAGAGCTCACGGCTTTAAAACATGTCTTTATGTATTAGATTCTCATTTTACAAATAAGCCCGAGTCCCTATCTTTCCATTTCCGATGTGGGATTCAGTTTATTCTTGTCCTCACCGTCATCCCTTAGGGCCGCTCGTTGCAGTGACGGATCTAGGATTCACTATCTCTCATGATTTATGAGTGCTAAATTGATATTTTTAGTGTTTTTACATAAAAAGGTAAAAATTTGTACAAATTTTCCGTAGAATTTTTAGCGTTTTCTGGTGACCAGTGGGTGCTCAAGCCTCTCTCTAAATCCGTCCTGACTCCTTGCTCAGACCTTTTATCTCGGCACCACCCACTCCAGACCGAATCGTTACATGTTATATAATGGTATTTTATAAAAAAAATAATATATACATTATATAATGGTCTTTTTGGAGTTTGATTAAATTATAATACATGTTGATTTATAAAAAGTAATTACTAGTGTAGGCTCCAACTCACTCACACTTAAAAAAGAAGAAAGATTATATATAATGTTGAAATTATTTAACAACTTGCAACTTTAAAATCTTTTTAAATAAAAAAGATGATAAGCACTGTCTTGTTTGGTAGATATTAGAGGCTGCTTATTAAATAGCCACTCAAGTGATAAGCAAGAAAGCTGTCCTCCAAACACTGCCGTGCTTGAATTGGCATTGAATTCCAGGGTAAATTACACTCATAGCCACTAAATTTTATACATTTTAAAATATGACTATTAAATTTTAAAATGTAACATAAAAACACTCAATTTTATATTTTTTTAATATTACGGTCATTAAACTTTAATTAATACCTCAAAATGACCGTCATGACGTCAAAATAGAATATTTCAACTACTAATAGTATTTTAAGTAACTTTAATTGTTCAACTTTTCATTTTAAGGTCATTTAAATATTGTTTCGTTATGAGGGAGAAAACTCCAGATATAGTGATTTTGGAAATAAAAATATGGTTACATGGGAAATATGTTAGTGGCGAATACATGATTGCTTCACTGAAGGATAATTTTACACTTGCATGCGTGTTTTTTTTTTTTTTTGCAAAATCGAACTCGTTATTTTTTTTGTGTTATATAAATGTTATCATCTGAATGGTCCGAAATTAATTTATTTGAGTTAGATTTGAACTATAAAAGTGAAATTGAGTCGTTTTGAACAAACTTAGAGAAATTTATCTATTATCATTTTTTTTTTAATAAAATTTATCACTTATCATACACTAATTAAATTGTATGTTATAGTTAAATACAAACTCAACAAGCTAATTAACTATCCCAAAATTTAATTTGCCAAAGATAAAAGGGCCATAATTATTTATGGTAAGGGTGGTTTTGGTGGTCGGGAACTGAAACCATCCATGATAGGGTGGTTTCGGCAGCCAAGAGGCCTGGGCCTTCTAGGCCCACCCATGTCTCCGCTTCTCAGTGTGGTTAATAACGCACAAAAGAATTGAAGATTAATATTTATAATTTCGGTGAATTTTTTGAATTTTTTTATCTAATTCGTACAAAAGACGGTATATTTTTTTTGTTTTTTTATTCTCAATATATGTTTGTGATTTGTTATTGATAAAATAACGCACGTATGAAGTGTAGATGACAATATTCATGACCGAGAATACAGTTTGATGAATTATTTCTCAAATTGACCCAATTTATCAACGTTAGGGGTAAAATTGCTCTTGGCTATAAACGTTAGAGGTAAAATTGTACAATTTTAGACGTTAAGGGTAAAATTGCTCCTGACCTAAAACGTTAGGGGTATTTTTATACCTTAACTCTTTAAATTATAACGTAAAAATGAGTAAAGTTTAGTGACCATGAGTGTAATTTACTCTTGAATTGGGAAGTCCCTTTCAGATTTTGTAAGAAAGCGAAATGGAAATCAAATACGGCCAACTCTAAACAAACACTTATCATACTTACACCGTTGAAATTAGTGATGCAAACCAATCACCACATTTTGCCATATTATATATATATATATATATATATTAAATTATAGAGTTGTTTAAAGTTTAAACAATGACGTTTAATATTGTCATTTTTATTTTTATTTTGAGAAAAAACTATGCATATTAAATAGAATCAGAATACAAAACTTGAACAATGAAATCTGGAGGACTAGTATGTTATTCCATCAGTCCTGATATAGAATATGATGCTCTTACAAGTTCATGGCAACACTATTCGCAGAACGACTAGCAAAAATGATATTAATATCATTAAACGAATGAATCAACATATTACAATCATCAAGAACAAGTCGTAATAAGACCTGATAGCAGGTTGATTAAGATCTAAAATCATCACATCTGCATCGGTTTCAACAAGATAGTCGTTCATACTCTTTCTGTTGAGCCAACTTAGAGCTTTCCGAATGCCCGTAACTTCTCCTATACGAGGTAAGAAATCACCCAGCACAAGTTTGGAAAAAGATCCACAAAACTTGTCGTTGCAGTCCTGTAGCACCGCCTCTAAACCCAGAGATTGTGCTATGGGACTGCAACATTGTCTTAAAATGTGATTCTAGTAAATGTATTAAATATGATCTAAACGTCTGAAATTGAGAACTGATCCTATTTTTTTCCCATTCGTCCCATTGTGCGTTTTTTGGTAGATCTGATATATTTATCTGTTTGTGTATGGAGTGATGATTTTCATTCTCACTTATATCATGCTAAGTGATGTCACACACATGATGTGATCACCATCCTTATTACGGTCCAAATCCAAAAGTAATAAAGGCCTAGACGACGTCCACGATGGCCCATGACCCACGTCAACAGTCGGAATATGTCCACAACGGCCCAAATCCAACGAACGACAGCCCATCGCGACTAACATGTTTCTAACCTCCAAGAAGCCAAAGGATCTTCTAGAATCCTACGAGACAAAGGATTCCTCCTAGCATTCAGACTCTTCAAGGGATTAGGAATCCTAGCTCCATAAGGATTTCCAAGCAGGTGACAACCTTAAACCTAATTGAACACTATAAATAGACAGGTATAGACACAAGTTTCGGTACGTTAACTACTATCTCACAGCTAGTTCATACCCTTCCATTCGGTCCTAATCATAAACTGACTTAGACATCGAGCGGGTTTGCCGGACTCTGACCTCGTTTGACTTGCATACTATTTTGTAGGTCCAATACGACATCGAATCATCATCACGGGACGACCGCTCTTATCTAGTTCAGCAAGAGCCTTGTCTATCAGACACCTAGCCTGGCTAATACCCACAGACGAAGGAATGGCTGTCGCCCAAGGGAACCAACTAGTAGCACATTAGACATATATGGCCTCCTTGGATATGAAGCCAGGGGTTGAAGACACACGATAGGAGGAAAAGGAGCGAGCTGAGCCTGTCGGGTCATTGGAAATAGTCTGGTTGGCTGAAGGTAAGCCTGTTCAGGTGGCCGAAGGATTGCCAGATCCAATTAAGAAAGACAACATCAACACTTTCTCCTAGTGTCCTTCGAATGTCACAGGTATCTCGCCAGAGGTAATGATGCACACTCTCAATATTGATAAAACTGTGGAAGGGGTTTGTTAAAAAAGGAGGAAACATGGCCCCAAATTACAGAAGATAATTAGTGTGGAGATCAAAAAGCTCTTGGACCACGGACACATAAAAAATATCCAATATCCGAAGTGGAGAGAAAATGTGGTGCTCGTTAGGAGGGCGAATGGGAAGTGGCAGCTTTGCATTGATTTCACAGACCTCAACAAAGTCATCCCAAAGTTGGAACTTTATGTCATGTGGCATATGCTGGAGAACAAACCTCTAAATCTTCCCATCCTTCTGATCTCCTTCATGAAGAAGGTTAACACCCAGCTTATCTACAATTCCCTCATTACCCTGATTCTTGCTGATCAAACGATTGATATTCTTGAAGGATGCCATGTCCTCAAAGGCTCCATTATCAACGAGAAAATCTTATTTGGACTGAAATATGACAAACCATACAAAGTTATTCCTATTGAGGAATTAAAACCCTCCAAATCGTCCAAGTCCAAGAAAAGCAAGAAAGGCTCTAACAAGCCCTTAAAAGCTGCTAAAACAAAAAAAGGTTAGGAAAGCCTCTAAAACCAAAACTTCTTATCAACAACCACCTAAAACCTCTGAGCTTCTTCAACCCAAAACTTCTTACAAGAGAGCCTTTGAATCCAAATCCTCTGAACAAAAGCCCCCCAAGGCCTCTAAAGATACCGAACCCATCATTTTTTACAAGAGAGATTCTGACCCTAACACAAAATCATTTAATGAGCCATCCTTAAAGAAGAAGAAGACTTCTTCTGAAATTATCTCAAAGAAGCCTCATTCTTCAATTGTCATCAATCCACAACCAACTGCGCTTAAGGTAAAGATTTTAGCTATTATCGAAAATCTATCGAAAGCTTCTCAAAAGCAGAAGAAGGATCATTCTCCTCCTACCTCTGACTTTGATTATGACTCATACTAGAAACTACTGGACAATTTGGATGAGACCATTGCTAAAACTCCCAAACTTAGCAAGTCTGGTCTTCCAAACATGTTCTTTGGAAGTGGCTCAGGCAAGCCAAGCTCCGAAGTCAATCCCCAAGAGTCTTTAAAAATCGCTCCTTCCATTCTAGAGCTTCCTAAATTTTTTCCTTCCACTACTTCCAATCAGAAAGAGGATAGTCAGAAGGATGCTACTTTTCTGCCAAACCTTCATTTGACTAATGCTTTTTTAGGCCTCGAAAAAGAAGTTATCAAAGTCAATGAAATCTCTCATCTGAAGATTCAAAATGTTGATCTTTCTGACTTTGAACTTCTCAATCCTCTGAAGAACCCTCCTCCAACTCCACTCAAAACTCACTATACTGAGGAAGACAAAGCTCTAACCGATGCAGCTCAGAAAATTATTAATCATGGCGCAACCAAACTGCCATAACATAAAGACAAAATCACTTAGTCCACCCCACTTGTTGCTCAAGAATAGATTGCTAGAAAACTTCAAGATGCTACTGATCGTCTACTTCAAGTGGTAAGGAACTCCTCCATTCCTTATATTTCTCAGTCTTCTCTGCTGGCTGCTCATTCTATTAGAGAGATGTCTCTACTTCTGAGTGAATTAGCAAGCATTAAGAGCCTTCTCTATACAGTAGCTTCACTCACCAGTCATCAAGAGATTCATACTTATACGTATAAGATGGCAACTATCCAATTAAGTATGCTTTCCCATCTGGCTCAATTGGAGCATTCCACCACATTCATACCCTTTGAAGATTCCATTGCTAAGGATGTGCATAGTAAGATCACCTATGAACTTCAAACTATCGGCAAAAATATTTGCGATCTTCATGAAGGTGTATCTCAAGCTTATGAAGCACCTGCTGAGAAAATAGATCTCATTCTGAAGTATTACCGGAAAATTAAAAAAGCCATCAACTGTCAGGATTAGAAGCTGACCATTATTTCCTAGCAGTATAAGACTTTGGATACCAGTCTTCTGAACATTATTCAGAAGTACTCTCATTCTCTCACTATTTTTTCCTTCTAGAACACAAAAGCCATTCAACTTCTTTCTAACAGAGACGAGCAAGCAAAGGACTCTTTCTCCTGAAGGTGATACAATTTTTTAAGAAATAAACGCATGACTCGTATAGAGTTCTGAAAAGCTTCAAAAAGTCACTCAACGGCTCAATTCACGCCCAACTTCCTCTGCCTCTGCTGATACTTCTTCTTACCCCATTACTTAGAACAAAAAGGGGGAGAACGAGAAAGAGAAAGAAACAGAAGAAGACCAATGACTAAACAAAGAACAAACTCAATAGTCTAGGCCCTTAGCTAGAGATTCCAAGTTTAATTTTTTGATATTCTGTTTCTGACTTACACTTATCTTAAATTTATGCTTTGAATATTTTGAACTGTTCAATTTTGTTTTTTTATGCTCTGATACATTATTGAATTCTTCAAACATTTCCATGCTCTGATATTCATCTTAATCTTTTAGCTCTGATACCTTTTGGTATTGAAATATTTAACATTCTGATTATTTTCTTATTAGTAAAGTCAGTAGCTCCACCTTTATGGGGGAGTAACCAAAACAAGCGTAAGTTCAGTAACTCTAGGGGAGTAAGTAAAATATGTGACTTCCTCTGAATATTTTTGTCATCATCAAAATGGGGGATTGTTGAAACCCAATTTTGATGCAGTTTAGATTATGACAAAAATTACATTAAGAAATTAGATCCTTCAAGTATATAAAAAATTCAGAATTAATTATGCCTTTATGAACTAACAATTTTGTTAAATGTTGAATATTTATTAAGGCATATTAGGTTGCTTTTAAGAACATTAAGCAAGAACATCAAAAGGCCTTATTTAATTAAAGGCCGAGACAAAAGCTGGGCCCATCGAACCAGAAGCCTAGAAGCCCAGCGAATCAGAAGCTAGACCCAAGTTCGAACTTAGAAGAAGACAATTGCATTGTCTTTCCCAAAGTTTGCTCATTCTGGATAATTGCAGAAGATAGTCATCTCTACGAAAACAACACATCTCTCTCTATATACACCAAAACAGAAACTCTACAAGATCATAAACCAGAGAAGATCATCGGATGAAGCTTCTCAATGGTCAATAGTCTTCTAAGTCTCAAACAACTAGTTTCTCCATTTGGCAATACGAGAGAAGAACCAGAAATCCCAGAGAAGAACAGAGGACGTTTTTTCTCAACATATATCTTTTGGATTCAAACGACTAGTTTGAATCTCTGCCTATATAAGCAAATCTCAAGAACAAAGTCAAATAGATCAATTGAAGTGCATAAAGCTACATACGAGATATATTGTAAAAAGTGAAAAACGGAGCAAAGAGCTAAACACATATGTGTAATTGTTAGAAGAGAGATTAGTTCAATACACTTTATATCAGAAGATAATGTACCCTTTCGATTGTAATTAGTAGTTAATTGTTACTTCGGTCATAAGTAGCAAAGAGTGAATCAGCGTGAGTGTTGAGTGAAGGAATGTACTTCATTCAAACTTAGGATGTTATGCAAAAGGTTTCGCTCTCTACCTCTGAAAGAGATCGTTAGTGGATTAAAGCTCATGAGAAGATATCCTAAGGACTGGACATAGGCAAGATGCCGAACAATATAAATCCTTATGAGTATTTCTTTCCCTATTATTGCTTTTTACTTATACTGATATATTTATGCTATGAACTTTATCTCACATATCAACATTCTGAACTTTCTTAACATTGTGCATATTTTACATATTGTTCTCCAGAACCTCTGAAATAAAGGAATCCTTCAAGTTGGAAATTATCAGAAGTTTAAACAATCTCAGTAGACTAAATTGTTGAATAATCCAGTATACTGAAATTGCTCTGGTGTTGAAATTACCCTCTGTGTTATATTGACTTGAGTAAAAAGTTTTAAAGGCATGAAATTACTCAATAGTTCTATTTATACCCTTTAGAACTAATCCGTCTTATTAAGGACCAACATTCCTCTCAACGTGTCACCATTTTGAGTCGATTTCCTCATTTTTACAGATTCGATCAACTTGATGTGCTCATTCATTATTCATAAAATTACAAAGTAAAATTGTTCTTAGGATAATATTATTAGAGATATTGGAGATATTTTTATACTAAAGCTATTGGATTCCACTAATAAGAGTTAGTAAAAGAAAAACATTTAAATTGAAAAAGAGAAGTATTGTCTTCAAATACTTGATATTCAATGATCTCATATAAAAAGGTCAAAGATTATCATAATTAATTAGCCAATATAAAATTTGGTCTCAAATAAAATAGGATCACAAATGTTGGATTGCTCCCTGGAGTATGTCTCTAGATTAACGAATAGAGTGGCTCATCATATAACCCCATTAAATATGTTCCAATGCTAATTTATTTAGTACGTCTGAACTTTCTAGTTTTTTAGTTCAAGCTTTATGTAACGATAAGGGTAAAGTACAAAAATAATGTTTGGCGTTTACCCTATTTACAAATAGATGTATGCGATCTAAAAGTTTACAAATACAGGTATACGATAGTTTTTTTTTTTAATAAAACAAAGTATTTCAAATTACACATTTTAAGTTCTAATACTAATCAAAAACATTTTTTTTATTAAATTATATTTATATATTGACAAATCACAGACTTCAAAATTGAATTGCAGAGTGTAAAATAAACTTAAATATCAATTTATGATTTCGATTTAAGGAATTGTGTTTTTTTTAGAACTATATTTTATTGATATATAAGAATAATTATTTTTAAGATAAAAATAACATTAATTATAATCAGAACTTAACAATGTAATGGAACTATTCGCAATCTTTTAAACCATATACTTCTATTTACAAATTCAACAAACACAAACATTATTTTTATACTTTTCCGTAAAGATAATATTGCTAATAAGAGTTTCTGTTTTCTTTAAAATAAAAAATAGGAGCACAAATGCATTACGTATCACATATAACATATGATAATGATCTTAATAAGATATTAATATAAAAAAAAAAAGTTAATAAGATATTATATAATGGTCTATTTTGGAGTTTGATTAAATTATAATTCATGTTGATTTATAAAAAGTAAGTAATTACTGGTGTAGGCTCCAACCCACTTACACTTAAAAAAAAAAAAATTATAGGCTTAATGCTTCTCCAGCCCCTTAACTTATTTAAATTGTTTATTTTACCTTCCAACTCATCGAAGGTCCTATTTACCCCCTTAACTCCATAAAAATGGTATTTCTCACCCCCTTAACTTGTTCAAATTTGTCATTTTACCAATTCTCAACTCATCGAATATCCCATTTACCCCCTTAACCCCATAAAAGTGGTATTTCTCACAACTTATGATCCTATTTACCCTCTTATAACTCCATAAAAATTGTATTTCTTATCCCTTTATAGTAGTAAAAAAAGTTGAAAAGAGAAAGAACGAATAAAAAATACAAATAACAAGAACATTAATATAAACAAGTTAAATACATTATATGTAGGGATAATGTACCAAAATAGGCCTATGATTTTTAGAGAAGTATCAATTTAGGTTCCACTTACAAAATAGCATAAATATAGGTTTAACGTTTAAAAAAAAGTTATCAATTTAAGCTTCGATAACAGATTGTAAGGGGTGAAAAATACCACTTTTATAGAGTTAAGGGGGTAAATAGAACATTCTATGAGTTGGGGGGATAAATGGATAAGTTGAAGGGGTAAGAAATACCACTTTTATGGAGTTAAGAGGGTAAATAGGATATTCGATGAGTTGAAGGGGTAAAATAATCAATTTGGACAAGTCAATGGGACTAGGGAAGCATTAGGCCAAAATTATATGTAAGGTTGAAATTATTTAACAACTTGCAACTAGAAAATCTTTTTAAATAAAAAAGATGATAAGCACTGTTTTGTTTGGTAGATATTTGAAGCTGCTTATTAAATAGTCACTCAAGTGATAAGCAAGAAAGCTGTCATCCAAACACTGCCGTGCTTGAGTTGGCATTGAATTTGAGGGTAAATTACAAAAATCACCACTGAATTTTATCTAATTTTACTATATGACCATGGGTACGGGTATCCGCTCAACCCGTCCAGACCCGTGTCTTTTGGATTGGGACTTCGACAATGAAACTTGATCATAGGCCTAGGCCGGTCTAGATTTCCTAAAGTCCACGTATTTTCTAGACGGGTTTGGGATTAATAAAACTAGCACGGACCGGTCTAGCCTGGCCCGCGTTATTAAAATTAATTAATAAATCTATATATTTATAGTTAAATATTTATTTTTAAGTATAAATTTTCTTTTTTATAATTAAAAACTATGTATATTTTTTAGGTTGGTTTATATGGGCTAAGCTTGAGATTTGATTTTTAAACCCGAATCTAGCCCGGTCCATGTAAATTAATAGTGAGCTGGACTGGGCTTGAGATGATCATTTTTATTTAAAATCCCCTTAGGCCCGGCCCGGCCTATGTACATGTCTAATTATTCTTAGATTTCAAAATGTCACATAAAAATCGCTAAACTTTATATTTTTAAGAATAAGAGCCAAAGCTAACCCTAACATTTTAAGAGAAGTGCAGATTTAGTCCTAACATGCGAAATAGTACAAATTAACCCCAATATTTCCAAGCAAACTCGATTTTAGGCTTACAGTACCGAAACTTTAAAAAAACTTATTTGACTGTTATTTAACTGTCACTTCAAACCTTTCAAATATCAATTATGTAATATTTAGTATTTTACTAACACAATTATAAAAAAACCTGTTAAAATACTGACAACCAAATTTTTCGCATATAACTTTTTTATTTCAATTTAATTCTTTAATTTTTTTGTTTTGAGATCATTCATCTGTTGTTCAGTTAGAAAAGAGAAAGTGCCGGGGGTGCCTGGCGCAGGACTATGCGCCGATAGTGCCGGGCACTGCCCAGGCGCTGCCGGCTCCTCGGTCGGGCAGTGGGCTGGGGCTGTCGGCGCAGTGCCTTGCGCGGGATCCTCTCCTCCGGGCTGTGAGGGGCAGGCAGGGGCTACGACGGGGAGGCAGGCTGCCTCGGGTCTGGATGTTTCTAATAATTCGGGAAGGGTGGGTGTTGTAGGAGTAGCTCATGGGAAGACGGTCTCCCCCAGACCTAGGGTTCAGATGAGCGAGATTGGTAAAAACTCTTGGAAGGACACGGTCATGGGGGTGGCTGAGGAAGAGCCGGTTTTAGAGGAAGTTTTAATGGTGGGAGATTCTGATGATATGTTCTCGGATTCTGATGAGGAAGATAATGGCCAGGAGGATCCTCTCTGTCCGGTCATTAGACTTTCCGCTGCAGAGAAGCGTGAGCTTAGAGAGAAGTGGAAGGTGTCTTTGATTGTTACTGTCCTGGGTAAGCGAATTAGTTTTAACTATTTTGCCCAAAGAATACAAGCGCAGTGGGCAAGGAAAGGTAAAGTCAGTATTACTGACCTGGAAAATGACTACTATGTCATTAAATTTACTAGGGTTGAGGATTATAATTCGGTTATCAAGGGAGGCCCATATATCATTTCCAATCATGTTTTGGCCTTAAGGCCTTGGGTTCCTAATTTTAATCCTCACGACTGTTCGGTTAACAGGATCTTGACTTGGGTAAGATTCCCGGGCCTTCCCATTGAGTACTACAGTGAAAACTTTCTGAGTAAAATAGGAGGTTTGGTTGGTAAGGTCCACCATGTGGACAAGACTACAATTGGGGCCATTATGGGTAAGTTTGCTAGGGTATGTATAGATGTTGATCTGGCTAAACCTTTACTTTCTAAGTTCTGTGTTCAGGATAAAGTGTTCTTTATTGAGTATGAAGGTTTACATAACATCTGTTATGATTGTGGCATGTATGGTCATTCTCAGGAGGGTTGCCCTAAAAGGGAGAGGGTTGTTATAGAGAGGGTTGAGAGTAGTGTGCGGATTACTGGAGGGAACCAGGGGTATGAAGGGAACTTTGGTCCCTGGATGGTGGCAAAGAGGCCCGCTAGACGTAGGAATCAACCTGCAGTGGTTCACAATCGTCCTCCTGATATCAACACAAATTCTAAGTCCCTTTCTCCTAAAGCTACTGTTATTCCAAATGTCAAGGAGAAGCCTGTCCTCAAAGCTAGAAAGGAGGCTGGGGTTTCTTCAGTAGCCTTGCCTGGGTCCAGATTTGGGGCCCTGATGATTGAGGAAGTTCAAGAGTCAGACCAAGATGAGAATCATATGGATGAGAGTATTCCAGGATTAGAGTCTGTAGATCCAGTCGAGAAGGTGGTTGAATCTGTGAACCCACTTTTTGTCTCTAAGGATGAAGCCCAGGGGGGGACCCTGACCCTTGCAGCTAGAAGGATGAAGAATTCAAATGAGGTTAGTATTCATGTTCCTGGTATTGATCCTGGGATTGGGAAATCTATGGGAGTTAACAAAACTAATATGAAAAAGCTTAAAGGAAAACAAAAAAGTGGCCTTAACACTTTGGCGTTTCCAGATAAGAGGGGGCCCGGGGGTACCTCGGTAAGGCTCTCAGGAGCCCCTAGTAAATACCTAGCTTAGGGTAGGGGTGTGGTCAGTTGTCCTCCTTTCTATGGATTTGTTATTTTGGAATGTTAGGGGTGCGGCTAGCAAGGCTACCCGTATCCATATTAATGATCTTATTAAGCAGTTTAATCCATCTTGTTTTGCTCTTTTGGAAACTAAGATTAGTGGTGAGAAAGCAGATGAGGTGGTTAAGAAGTTTAAGAACTGGCACTGTGTTAGATCGGAGGCAACTGGCCGGGCTGGGGGGATTTGGCTTTTTTGGAGGCCAGATCGGATTCATTTTGATATTCTTAGCATGGATAAGCAGTTCATTCATTGTAAAGTGAGTATTTCCGGCAATACTCCCTTTTTTATTACCCTTGTGTATGCTGACCCTATCTTGTCTAATCGAAAACGGCTCTGGGAGGTTCTCTATTCTATGAGTGTCAGCATTTCGGAGCCCTGGTTTGTGGCGGGTGACTTCAATGATATCGCCTTTATGAGTGATCAGAGAGGGGGATCCAATCATTATGTTAATCGCTGTCTGCATCACAAGAATAGTATGGATTTATGTGGGCTTTCCGATCTGGGGGCTTCTGGTCATAAATTCACTTGGAAGCGTAATAATACTTTTGTTCGATTGGACAAAGTCTACGCTAATGTTTTAGCTCTAACTTCCTTCCCCGAGTGCTCTGTGTTGAACCTCCCGTTCCGTCATTCGGATCATTGTCCTATTTTGTTTAGACTTTTGAGAGGTAAGCATCCTAGGGGTAAGAGACCGTTCCGGTATCAGTTGGCTTGGGAGTCCCATCCTAAGTTTAAAGAGTTCGTTCATGAGAGTTGGAGACCTCATTCGTATGTACTGCAAGCTGCTGAAGGGTTCAGGAATAAGGTGCAGGGGTGGAATAGGAATGTGTTTGGGCATATTATCAGAAGGAAGAACAAGTTATTAAAGAGGATGGAGGGCATTCAACGCAGGTTGGAGGGGAGGTTTGATCATAGCCTTGAGGGCCTCCTCAGAACCCTTCAGAAGGAGCTGGAGGCTGTGCTTAGGCAGGAGGAGTTCCTTTGGTTCCAGAAGTCTCGGAAGTCCTGGATTAGAGATGGGGATCGTAATACCAAATACTTCCATCTCTCTACCCTGATCAGAAGGCAGAGAAATAGAATTGAGGCCATTAAGGATTCTAATGGTGATTGGGTTTATGAAGATGAGGTTATTCGGAACTTAGCCCTGGATTTCTACAGAGAGCTGTTCAAAGAGGAACCTATTCTTTTGGAGAGGGCTCACTCTATTGCTACATTTCCTTTAATCAATGAGGATTGTAGTCAGGAGGCCTTTCAACCTATTTCCCGAAAAGAGATTGACCAAGCTATCTTCAGCATTGGGGCTTCTAAAGCTCCTGGGATTGATGGTCTTCCGGCGGGCTTTTACCATAAGCATTGGGATGTAGTGAAGGAAGGCATCTATAATTTTGTCTTGGGGGTGTTCAGTGGTTCGAAGGATATTGAGCTGGTTAATAGAACCCTCCTGGTTCTGATTCCTAAGATTGATAAGCCTTCTTCCTTTTTGCATATGAGACCTATCAGTCTTTGTAATGTTCTTTACAAAACTGTTACAAAGATTGTGGCTAATAGAATCCGTGGCATTCTTCCTGCGATCATTTGTCAGAATCAGGGTAGCTTTGTGCCTGGTAGACAAATGATGGATAATGTGGTGATCGCCCAAGAGATGGTCCACACGATGAAGATTAGGAAGGGGAGGAAAGGCATTGTGGCTCTGAAGCTGGATTTAGAGAAGGCCTATGATCGAATTAATTGGGATTTCTTGATGGAGAGCCTTGAGAGAGCTAGAATCCCGGACAGCTGGAGAAGTTTAATTAAGGTATGTATTTCTTCTCCTGTGTTTCAAGTTATGGTCAATGGGGATATGTCGGAGGAATTTTCCCCGGGCAGAGGAATTCGTCAGGGGGATCCTATGAGCCCTTTCCTTTTTGTTATTGCTATGGAGAGGTTCTCTCACCTGATTCAGGATGCGATTGATAATGGGAGTTTCCACCCTGTGGCGATCAACAGCTTCTGTCCCCAGGTGACTCACTTATTCTTTGCAGATGATGTCCTTATCTTTCTTGAGGGTAATGAGGAGCAGTTGAGAGTCATTATGGATATTCTGGATTGTTTTTGTTCGGCCTCTGGGCAGAAGCTTAATATCCATAAATCTAGGATGATGTGCTCTAAGAATATGAATCAGAGAGTCTGTAAGAGATTAAGTGATCTCTCAGGTATTCCTCTTACTGATTCTCTTGGGAAGTATCTGGGCGTTCCCCTCCATAGTAAGCGTGTGTCTAAAGGCTCCTTCAAAGAGACTTTGGATAAAGCTAATTCGAAGTGTGCCACTTGGAAAGCCAAGACTCTGTCTCTCGCTGGCCGCCTCACGTTAATTCAATCTGTTAATTGTGCTGCTCCCAATCACATCATGCAGGCTTGTAAGCTTCCGGATCCTGTGCTTAATGATCTTGATAAGATTAACCGTAGGTTCCTGTGGGGGGAAGCTGCGGAGGGCAGGAAGATCCATCTTGTGCCTTGGAGTGAGGTTTGCCAGCCTAAAGATTCTGGGGGTCTGGGTATTAGGAAAGCAAAGGACAATAATAAAGTTTTATTAATGAAACTCCTTTGGCGTATGTGGCAAAACCCCTCCTCTCTTTGGGTTCGCCTCCTTTGTGGTAAGTATCGGAAAGACAAAATCTTCGGGGGCCCGAAAGAGAGAGTTGCTAATTGTTCCTTCCTCTGGAAAGGACTTAGTGCTGTGTTTGATGAGTTCTGCTTGGGAGTTGGCCTGGAGGTGGGGAATGGTAAGTCCATTAGTTTCTGGTTTGATAACTGGATTGGGGATAAACCGTTAATTGAGGTGTGTTCTTCCCCCCCGCCTAGTGATATACGCAACTGGAGGATTGCCGATGTGGTTGACTCGGAAGGGGACTGGATCTGGTCAAAGTTTGATACTTTCTTTAGCCTTGAGACTCTCCTTAGAATGCGGGGAGTGAAGGTGAGTAATCAAGAGGAAGACTTGGATAGGCACTGTTGGGCGCTGACTAACAATGGAGTTTATTCTTGCAAATCGGCCTTTGAAGCTTTCTCTCTCTTTAGATCTGATCCTCCCTCGGATGTGTGGAAGTCGATTTGGACCCTTAAAGTTCCTTTCCGTATTAGGAGTTTCCTGTGGCTGGGCGTTAAGGACAGGCTTCTTACTAATTCGGATAGGCACAGAAGGCACTTGGCTGATTCTGGAGCTTGCAGTAGATGCAGAGGCCATATTGAGACTTTGTGCCATGCTCTTAGAGATTGCTCTAATAGTAAAGAGGTTTGGAGGAAAATTCTCCCACACCATATTTTCTCTTCCTTCATGGCACATTCTGAGGTCGACTGGTTCTCTGATGGTGTTAGAGGAAAGTTGCTTCCATACATGGAGCATGGTGACATTTTCTTTGCTATTATCTGTCACCAAGTTTGGAAATGGAGAAACGAGGAGATTTTTGGAGATAAAACTGTTTTTATGACAAACTTAGCTGATTTCTTCTCGAAAAAACTTTTCTCTATTATCGATAGTTTCAAAGGAGAGTCCCTTGCCAGAGCCTCTCAGTGTTGTGATGTCCATCTCGTGGGATGGAGCAGGTCAAGAGAGGGGGTTGTGAAGCTGAATACTGATGGTTCCTGCCTCAGTAACGGTAAGATTGCGGCTGGAGGTGTGCTTAGAGATGTAGGGGGCGTCTGGCTTTCTGGGTTCTCCCAGAATTTAGGGTTGGGTTCTTCCTTTTCTGCGGAGCTCTGGGCTATTCTTACTGGAATCAATCTTGCTAAAAGGCTGGGTGTTAAGAGGCTCTCTGTGGAGTCTGATAATTTGGAAGCAATCAAAATGATTTCTGAGAATCATTCTATGGGTCTTAACAGTCGCAACCTCATCAAAGCTATTATAAGGCTTTGCTCCTCCTTTGAGTTCGTAGAGTTCAGACACATTTTTAGAGAGCAGAATCGTGTTGCTGATCGCTTGGCGGCGGCGGGCCATGAAGGGACGTTAGGCGTTACTACCCTTCCTGTTTCCCCTAGTTTCATCTCTCATCTTCTCTTAGAAGATAGGATTGGGGTTAGCTTCCCTAGGCTAATTCCTGGGTAGTTTGTTGTTATTCGTTTTTCTTTTCCTTTTCTACCAAAAAAAAAAAAAAAAGAAAAGAGAAAGTGGATATTTATAGAGAAGAAACTGATTTTGGAAAATAAAAAATGTGGTTCTAAATAACTCTTCAGTGTTTTTATTTTGAGGTTTTTAATTGTTATAATAAGGTATAAATTAAATTTAATGGTCAGGATGTTAGAAAATGTAAAATTGAATAATTTTATATTACGCTTTGACGTTTTATATGGTGTTCGCTATGGTTACTTTGTTTTTTACAAATACCGTTAATACTGTAAAAATGAGTAAAGTTCATTGGTCATGGCTATAATTTATCCTTGAATTCGAAGTCCCTTTCTGAAAGCGAAATGGAAATCAGATACGGCCAACTGTAAACGCACTTATCATACTTCTGCCATATACACCGTTGAGATTAGTGATGCAAGCCAATCACCACATTTTGCCATCTCATATATATTAGATTAAATTATGGAGTTTTTAAAGTTTACACAATGATGTCTAATGTTGTTTTAAAACGTGACTCTAGTAGATGTATTAGACATAAGCAACGTTTATATGTTAACAAATTTAAAGTTAATATAAGGCTTAATACATCATTTGCTCCCTGAACTTGTCCAAAATGGTTGATTGGTCCCCTGAACTTTCAAAGTGTCTCGATAGCTCCCTGAACTTACATAAAATGTCTAGTTAGCCTCATAAACTTGCGTAAAACGTAATCAATTGATCACTCGTTGCAAAAAAGTAAGTTAAATACGGAAAATGTATTGCACACGTCTTAAAAAAAGTAAAACAATCAAGATCGGGGTATTGCGGTTGTAATATTAGAGAATACAAGGTTTGTAGTTGAGCAAACAATAACTTCATTTTTACTCTATTTTTAAATTATGTAATAACATTCTAAGACACATGGAATACATCTTCCGCATTTAACTTACTTTTTTACAACCGAGTGATAAATTGATTACGTTTTACGTAAGTTCAGGGGGCTAACTAAACATTTTATGCAAGTTCAGGGAGCTATCGAGACACTTTGAAAATTTAGGGAGCCAATCAACTATTTCGGACAAGTTCAGGGGGCAAATGATGTATTAAGCCTTAATATAATATTGATGTGGTTGCTTTCAAAAAAGAAAATATTGATGTTGTTAGCACTTGTCATGGGAT
Organism: Euphorbia lathyris; assembly: GCF_963576675.1. NCBI lineage: Eukaryota > Viridiplantae > Streptophyta > Magnoliopsida > Malpighiales > Euphorbiaceae > Euphorbia > Euphorbia lathyris. The sequence continues at coordinate 6,690,858 of NC_088911.1, forward strand.
CAGGTTGAGCCACACTAAAGTTCCGTGTGGCACCGAGATTTTCCCGGGTCTCGGCTAGCCAACTCATACCAAAAGGATATATTCCCTTAGAACATCAAACATCCCATTAATTCGTCTGTATTCCATTCCGAAAGGGATTCCCGTGGTTAAACCTCGCTGTACAAAGGACACGCACTATGGGTCATCTCGTGGGTCCAAAGTGTCCGTAGGGGTTTTCCTCCCTACGGAGACATCCGCCTCCCTTCCCAAAGACCGGATGCCCGACTCTCCTAGTCCCTAGTAGGTTAGGGTGGATCGTTTAAATTAGTTCCGACAGCTGGCCCAGGGTTGGCGGAGATCCGACGTCAGGTGACCCTGTCCCCCCTATAGTGTTTCTTACGCCGACTTGAGGCCGCCAGCCAATGAACATTCATATGTCTCATTCACCACTTGTCTATGAACTATCCCATTATGCCTTGACAACAAGCCCAATCCTCCTCGACGCCTTGCCACTTCCTTAACCAACGCTCATATCGATACTTGGATGACTTGGCCATGTCTGGGATTGAGATTTGCCTACGACCAAATGGCTTTGTCATAGTAAACCTTCAATTGGACAGAAACAAAGTTAAATGGCTCGCGGTCCGGCTAACCCGTTCCGATACCTAAATCAATTGAGTTAAAACTTGAAGATTAACACAACAGTAAATCAAAACTAAGACTTAAGCTTAATGAATGATTGAAGTAGTATACCTTGAGCTGTTCTTATTCTATTTATAGTGTTATCGAGTTATAGAAGATGATTACGAGTTTAGGAGCGGGACGTGTTACGTGGCACATTAATGAATGAATAAAGTAGTGTACCTTGAGAGGTTCTTACTCTATTTATACTGTTATCGAGTTATAGAAGACGATTATGAGTTTAGGGATGTGCTATGTGTCACATGTTGATAGGTGAACGTGCGCCCGGATATCAGGTCTGATATCCCTTAAGCCCACTAGGTCTGTGATTTATGGAATCAGGCGTGATTTTGTAACAGGTGGATTCTTGATTAGGTCTTTTGAGACTTCCCGAGCCAAGGCCTTCAATATAGAGTCGTATTGACCAATTTTGCTATGGTGATGCCAGATGTTCTCTTTTTCTGGATGATTGTTCGAGTTTCCTAAATGCCATGTGGCAAATTTATATTTGCTTGATACCATATGTCCCATTGGGTCTAATTTATCATTCTTTAGGATGAGAAAGTATCGGTTTCGGGAATCATTGTACTTGTTGATTCCTGATAAGTTGAAACATGATAATTTTGGGTTTTTTTGAGAAATAATGGACCGATAAGGAAGTTATACGGGCTTCTGACGGTTGATTTGCCCGTCGTTTGCTCTGCCCATAAATGCAGCTGTAAGATCACGTTTTCATGTGCTTTGGATGTTTTTTGAGTTGATGACGATTCATCTCTGTTCGCCATGTGTCACAGTTTCATATTTTTTGAGTGGGCGTGCCAAAAGCAGTTAATGATCTTTGATAATTACTTGCTAGTAATGATGATGTATGTCGTTTCACTTGCTTCCTGAGTGGTATAAAAGGAGAAATGTGATTTGATGAGTTTCTTTCACTCCTTGCTCATTTACCCCGCTTTCTTGCTCTTTTATTTCTTTCCGACGATTTATTTTTAAGCGTAATTTTTATCTTTTTTTTCTTTTCCAGTTCCTCTTTTCATGGTTATGGCCCCTAAAAAAACAAAATCCTAGGAAGCCCTATGAGCTGAGGCTGATAAATCTACTCGGAAGAAGACATTTGATTAAGGGAAGAAGGTTTATCCTTGGACTGAGCAGCAACCTTCTATATTGATTACGAAAAAAATTCAGTAATAAAAAGCTTAACTTTGAAATGCTAATAATTTGATGTAAAAATTATTATAATCAAACTGAAATATTATATATTTAACTTATAATTTTAAATAATTATATAATTAATATTATTTATTACGTTATTTTATCTAATCAACCCGAATCATTTGGTTCAACCAAATGAAAATTAAATGGAATATTTAATTCAACTCAAATTGCACGTTTTGAAAAAAAAAATGAAAAAAAATAAAATAAAAGCTGAGTTGGAAGCTAGGGATAAGGACAAAAAATGTTTAATTATGCCTAAGCGAGATTAATAAAAAATTAAGACTAATTTCTAAACATAGTCAAAAGTGGAGGGTGGACTTAAAAAGTCACACATAAAAGACAATATAGCAAACGTGTCAGCGATAGTAACCAATGAAAATAACACGTGTGGATGCTTTTGTTCATCAGATTAAGGTAGGACACAAAATTATTGTAATAAGATATCAAAATACACCCACAGGCGCTCGCTTGGTATTCTATTGGGATAGAGATAAGGATAAAGATTGAAATATGGATAAGGATAAATGGTTGGGATAAAGATAAAAATATGATAGTCGAGAATTATTATTCAATGTTTGGTACGTGGGATAGGGATAGGATAAAATAATACATTTTACTATTTTAACCTTATTTAAACTACATAACGTTAATTTGAGGGATAAGACGGACTTTTCCATCCTATTAAAATCACAGGAGCTTGTCCCACCTCCTTATACCACCCCCTCTTGGGTATAGGATTTGAGGGATAAGAGGTTTATCCCTCATCTGTCTCACTTTTCTATCTCACAAACAAACACGAGATAATTTATCTCGTGTTTTTTTTATCCCTATCCCACCTGCTTTATCCATCGTCTGTCTCACTTTTCTATATAATACCGATATAGACTTAATGTTTGAAAAAGAGTACAAATTTAGGCATCGATAACGTAATGAGACACGTCATTAATATTAATCCATTAAGTTCTGTCAATTATACGTGGAGTGAGAAATTATAATTTAATGTAGTAATAGGAATGACATGTTACATGTTCAATCCATTATTGAGGCCTAAATTAATACCATTTTTTAAAGGCATAATATGTATTTGGATCCTTAAACTAAGGCTTCAAAATCAATTAGAATCTTACACTATCAAAATTATCAATCAGGTCCCTGAACTAACAAAAAATCATCAATTGAGTTCTCATTCTAAACAAAAATCTTCAATTGAGGCCTCATCGAAATCATTCGGTTGAACAGTTTTAGACTCTCTTCCCTAAACCCCTTTTGAACCAACACAAAGATTATTACAGTCTATATCAAATAGTCATAGTTTCTGATTTTAGAATATGACGAGGACTCAATTGATGATGTTTGTTTAGTTCAGGGACTTAATTAATGATTTTGATAGTTTAGGGTCCTATTTGACTTTGAAGCTTTAGTTTGGGACCCAAATGGGTGTAATGCATTTTTTAAACGTTAAGCCTATATTAGTGCTATTTTATACATGAAATCTAAATTGATATTTTCCTAAAAACCATAGGTCTATTTTGGTACCTTATCCCAAAATTATTAAACATATATTTTCTTTAACATTATTTTTATTCTATATAGTATTATTTTCGAAAAATAAATAAAGTTTTACCTCATTCAATAAATTATTATTTAGTTATTTTTATTATTTTTATTAATTCATGTATTGTAATTTTTATTTTTATAATCTACTATTGATTAATTTAAACATGCTCATGTTAAACATTTCGCATACTAACACTGGTTCATCACAATTTTACCAAACGCTAAAATTAATCAATTAATTGCAATATCGAACAACTAACAGCTGAACCAAACATCCTCTCTCTAAAGCCTACCAAGCAAAACAAAAGGAAAATAATGTTAAAAAAACCAGATGACTGTAAATAAATTCAGAAGGTAAATAAGACATTTTGAAAATATAAAGAGATAATTAAATTTTTGGAATAAGTACTTGGACTAGAAGTAGAGATGTATTAAACCTAAATTCTGTTCCATCATATCTTTCCATTTAATACACTATCTCAACTTTCGGATCATATAGATATCCCTTCAACACAACATAGGTCATCGAAAGGATCTCGGAGATCCACCAAAGCACGAAAGCCAGGATCTTTCAGAAAATGGATTCCTATTCGAAAAGTGCATAACCGCATGGATAAGCTCATACTAACCCGTCAATTTTGGATCCAATTCCCATTTATCACTCAAGGACAAAACTTTGCTTATTTCTTTTTTTAGGATCGACGAATCAAATGATATTTTTGTTCCAATTTTTGCCTCTTATTCTCCCGTTGAATCAAACTTTTTCTTGCCATAATTTTGCACTTCCTATTAGCATACCTAGAAGATGTTCATAAGGAAAAAGACTATTCACTTTACATCTTCATCAAGATAAAGAAATGTCACCTATTCCTCTAATCCTATTAATTTCATTATCAAGGAAAATGGACATTAACTATTACCTTAAAGTTATTAATTTTACTATTATTAAGGTTATATTCTTTATAAATTATTATATATTAACTTAATTTTTAGATTAAGAATTATATTATTAAAATAGAAACTTAATCTCGATATTAAATATCGTGAAAGTACACTTTGTATTCAACCAATTCCTAGTCATTCGTACTAAATGACACATCATCATATCTTAGTCATTGGTTCATAACGAATTAGTTGTATGTTACTTTTTGTTTTGATATGCTTTACTGCATAACGTGACTATGATATACATATGAAATAAGATGAAATGATGATCTTATTTTATCTTCTTATCTTGAATAAATTTTTCTCATGGCATCAGAGCATCTTTGTGAATCTAAGTAACTGTTGTGGAAAGAGGAAATCGCTTCTGTGAATTAAGAGAAAATGAAGAGTTTTCTGAAGATGAAGAAAAGTTTGTTAATAGAGAAAATACAAATTCAAATGTCTCGCGAATTATGATGTATAGAGTTGATAATCCTTGTTTGATCATCAACAATGTGCAGCTTAATGGAAACAACTATACACCTTGGAGTAGATCTATGATTCGAGCATTACAGGTTAAAGAAGTGTCAGTTTTTGTTCTTAAGGATACTTAAATACCACTAGAAAGAAAAATGCTTAGAAAAAAGGTTAAAATAGACTGTTTAGTCACTTCTTGGATTCTTAATTGCATAGTCAATGAGATTGCAGGGAGTTTTCAGTATGTAATCACTACTTGTGAACTTCGGCAAGATCTTGCACACCGATTTTTAAAGAGAACTCGACCATAGATCTTCAAGATCAAAAGAGAGATATTGTTGAAACACGATTTTCTACATAGTTTTTGAATGTGACAAAAATTAATTAATCTGAATCTCAAATAAACAAACTAAGGCTAAAAAATGATTTATTTACTAATCTTGTGTGTTGAGTGTTTTGATCTAAATTATAGTAAAGAAAAACAGAAGGGGCTTGAGAAACATTGAAGGCTTATTTCTGTATTGGAGGACCACATCGCCAAACAAAGCCTGGTCATTGATTCGAAAGACCCTACTTGCTTCCGGAGTCCACAAGTTAAAAGAAATTAACAGCTGGCATGCTTATTCCCAAGGGTTGATCTAAAAGATAAGTGACACAGTGGGCACGTCAGATCAATGTACTTATGCTATAGCAGCAGACAGAAAAGGTGGCAGAATTACTCTGTCCAAGACTGAAGTGGTGGACGTGTGGCAAACCTTTTCACCTACCAGACAAAAAGGTGTCAAGAGCAAATGGGACAACCTCCGTTCTATCAGAACGGTAACTTCAAGTTCAAACGGATCTTTTCATTTCAACTGCATATAAATAGAAACTCACAAGCTTCACTTCGACTTGACGACATCCAAAAGCTCTCAAGCAAAATCAATCTTCAAAAGCAATATTCAAACACTCAAGCATTGTTCTTACTTTAGTTCATCCAAGGATATTATTTAGATCTTCACTGCATTTCTTGTAAAAGAAAATCCATTGTTCATAATATTTTTTTTCGGATGCTCTGTTGTTTGCTTTGGTTATAGGCAATCAATAAAAGTATAGATAGTTGAGTGATTAAAGGAAGGTACTTTACAGAGGCTCTGTCTATTTGTATAAGGTTTGTGCTCTCTGAAAGAGTGCTCTAGTGGATTAAAGCCCAGAAGAAGGTATTCTAGGGACTGGACATAGGCTGGAGGCCGAACCAGGATAAATCTGCTGAGTAACTATTTTCTAACCTCTGACCTACTGCTTCTGATTACTTACATGTTATAACTGTCATTGCATAAAGGTTCTTATCTATTTTTGTTCCATCACTTACTACTTAAGCAGTTCAATATATTTCTTCAATTGTTAAAGCTTATCATTTGATTCGGAACACCATAATTGTAATCAGAACCGTAAAGATAGTCAGGTTCTTCTGTCTACCTTAAGGAAGTCACTGATTCCAACTGTTGTGCATTTTTGTGTCTCGTGTTAACAACGTAAGAATTTATAAAACGTCAAAATTACGCGTTAGTTCCATTCACCCCCCCTTGGAACTAATAATGTCTTACAAGGGACCAACAACTATTTCTTTTCAAGTACTTCTTCGATTCCGGCTTATTTTAATAAGCTAAATAGACTTTAGGATGAATTAGTTTTTTTAAGGCCAATGCCATCTTACTAATGTGGTGCAACATATAATTGTGATTGCAATGCTTTCAAACTATTAATTGGTGTAAACGAACAAGACAAATTCATTAAATTGTTAATGGAATTAAATGAACAACATGATCATGTAAAGAATAAAATCATGTTATGGATCCACTGCCTAATCTCAACAAAGCATATTATATGTTTTTTTAAGTTGAGAAACAGATCGAGATTTCAATTTATCAATCAGTTGAGATAGCTATATAATTTCTGAAAAACTGATAAAAATATGAAAACAAGTTATAAAGGGAAAAACATGAAACGATATAATGGCGATAAATTATGATCACTATGATATGCTAGTCATAAGGGCCACATGTTTTAAGATCACATGTTATCCGAATTGGTGAAAGGGGAATAGAGAAGTAAAAAAGAAGGAGATGGCTCATTATTCTGTCAAATCAAAAGCAAATTTTGTTTACAAAAAGATGTCTTCTCATGATGAACCTAAAGGGAATGAATCAAACTTAGATAACAAACATGAAAAATATGAATTATACGGTGAAGGAGGGTTATAAGATGCTTAAAGGCAAATCAGTTCAAGAATCTCCAACTGATTTCACTGCTTTTATAGACTACTCTCATAAGCCAACTGCAAAATTAACTTTGAGTAGAAGATGTTGGATAGTGGATAGTGGTGCTACTTCATATATGTTCACAAAAGAAATTCTTAAATAAGTGTGTTGTTATAACACATCAACAAATTGTAATTCAATTGGATGGAAGTTCACATTTTATAAAGCTTATGAGATCAGTTCCATTATTTGAGAAGTTGGTGTTGAAAAATGTGTTTGTTGTGCCTAATTTTCAATATAACTTTTTGTATGTTAGCCAATTGTTAAGAGAAAATAAGATTCCAGTATCTTTTTACAAGGATTATTGTTGCATGCAGGACCTAAAATCTGATGAGATAATTGTTGTTGCATGGATGGTGGATCATATATATTTGTTGGATTCAATCTTATTTTCAGTGATATCATTCAGAAAATTAAGATGTGTTGTAGTGTTTCAGTTTCAAGTAGTTAAGTTTCTAGCATTTGGATTCAATCTTATTTGGGAAAGATCTGACTAATGAAGTTTTTAGGTGTGGTTGCCATTGTTTTTATACCAATATGCATTCAGGGAAATACAAATTTACTCATAGGGCACATAAAGGGCTATTTTTGGGCTTTGTTATAGGACATAAAGGGTATAAGGTATTGAATCTTGCTATAGATAAAATTACCATTAGCACAGACGTGCAATTTCAAGAAACAATATTTATTCTATCCATTTCAAAAAAAATGTACTTGTACTAGATTCCTTTTCTTCACAACTTCCTGTTATTCCAAATGAACCTTCCATATCTTATTTACCTGCAACTACTGATATTCATATTCCTAATAAAAAAATTTGACAATCAAATGCATTTACCTACACACTAGACCTCTACCTTACCTATGAGAAAATCATCTAAAATAACCAAAAAGCCAGGTTAAATGTAAGATTTCGTTGTTTGTGTTCAATCTTCAAATTCTTCCATTCTTCACTCAACATCATATTATGTTGATCATAAAGTTTTTAGCCAACATTCACAAAAACAAAGAACCAATCCATTATTATGAAGCTTGCAATGAGGCTAACTGGGTCAAAGCTATGAAAGATGAACTTGATGCTCTAGAGAGCAATGATACTTGGGATATAATGACTTTCCATATGAAAAAAAACCTCTAGCAATAAAATAGGTCTTTAGAATAAAGTATAAACCCAATGGTGAGATAGATAGATATAAGTTCAAACTTATGGAAAAATGGTACAACCGGGAATTTGAAGTGGGATATCATGAAAGTTTGAATTCAATGGCAAAGTTAGTGTGCAGTAAATATGTTTTTATGTAATATGAACAATAAAAGATTAGAAAATACATCAAGTAGATGTGATAATGCTTATCTATATGGCACCATTGATTAAGACATTTATCTTCAGCCACTATTGGGATATTTAAAAGAAAATAAAGGACAAGCTTGCAAGCTAGTTAAGTCCCTTTATATGCTTCAACAAGTTGGAAGGTAATGGCATAAAGAGATGTCTTTGAAGTTGATTGAGTATGATTTTAAAAGGTCACAAAATGAACACTTCCTCTTCATTATGCCAGAAGGATAAGATCCTAACTTCATTGCCTTATTGATGTATGCAGATGACGTTTTGATCATGGGTCCTGTGAAACAAATATTGATATTACAAAGCTTACTTGCATCAATTGTTTACAATAATATAAATCTTACTTGCATTAATTGTCTGCAATAAAAGATATTGGATCTGCTAACTACTTCATTAGCATAAAAACTACAAGATCTTCTAGGATACTGCTTACTCAGACTAAATATATTTCGACTATCTTAGCGGATGCAAGAATGAATGAGACAAGTTCAATTGCTAATTCTATGACATGATATTGTGCTAACTGATCCATATGTTTTATTACTTGATTCAACTGTAATTCGAAGGTTACTAGGAAGATTGTAATATCTGCAACTTCCTAGACTTAACCTTACTTTTGTTACCCATCAACTAAACCAATATATGTAGAGTCCTTGTGAGAATCATCTTACAGCTGCAATTTATGTCATAAGATACTTGAAATGCATAATAAATCATGGTATTTTTTATTCAAGCTCATCTGATCTAAACTGTGTCACTGCATATTGCGATGTAAACTTGGGAAAGTGCAAACTTACATAGAGATCTTTGACTAGTTATTATGTTTTTCTATGACCATCTCTTGTGTCATGGAAAATAAAGAAACAAGTGATAGTTAGTCGTTCATTTATTGAGTCTGGGTACAAAAGAATGGCCTCTAGTACATAGCTATAAATTGAAATGGATTCAATACATATTGACATATTTTGGTATTACAATTCAACTACCCATTACATTACACTGTGACAACAAATATACTATTGTTTCGACTCAAAATCTTATATCATATGACGATACTAAGCATATCGATATTGATTACCATCTTATTAGAGTACATATAACATCAAATTTTATTCAAAAATCTCACATTATAACTTCACAATAATATCAATTTACAAAATTACTTAGCCTTCAACATATAATGCGTGCTTTATCCAAGATGGGGTTAATAAATACTATACCAGTTTCATCTTGAAGAGATGTGTGAAACTACACTTTATATTCAATCAAATCCTAGACATTCGTCTAAATGACACATCATTGGTATCTTAACCATTCATTCATAACAAAATTAGTTATCGGTTATTTTCTGTTTTCACATGCTTAACTACCTCTTTTTTTTTGTATATAAACATTGCTACGATGTACATGTGAAAGGATTAAACCCATACTTGATCAATGTGGCATCTAAAATTTTATCATTTGTTCCAGTTTATCCCTTTAATTATTCTCATTGGTGACATTTAACCCATTTTAGATGGAAACTAATTGATTCGTTAAATTTTTTGCCACATTGCATAATTTTTGACACGTGACATATGCACGTGGAAATTGATAGTTTTTTTTCTTATAGATTTAATATGTGAATAAATAAGAAATTAATTCTTTTCCTTATTTATCTACATATTAAGTCTATATATAAAAAAAAACTATTATATTTACATGTCACGTGTAAAAAATTTAACATATCGCTTAATTTTCTATCTAAAATGAGTTAAATGTTACCTATGGAAATACTCCACGGAGCAAACGTTATCAAATAATACCACAGAAGCCAAATGACAAAATTTTGGAATATGGATTTGATTTAATCATAATACCATAAGACCAAATAGAGTTTATTCCTAAGGTAAAATGATGGTTTTCTTTTATTTACCTTTCACCATCTTGAATAATCTTTTCTCAAATATTAATTATTCAATTTCCTTTGATGTATTATTGTACTACAAGATTTTAAAAAAATTTAAACGCTAGTTGGACAGACATAGCCTTTTGGAATTAATCAGGGATTAGTCGAAGATCAATCGGGGATTAATCAGATTTATATTTTTGTGTTTTCTTACATAAATGCAATTAAAATATGTATTAGACTATCTAAAAATAATAATATAAAATGATTTAATATAGGAAAACATGTATTTGTAGCATATATTCTTAATGACGTGTAAGAAAAACATTTCAACAACAATATCATTGAAACAAGTAAAAAAAATAATGTTCATAAGTAATACAATTAGGCGTAAACTATAAAATAATGTCCTTACAGTTTTCAACCATATCATGGAAACAAGTAGAAAACATAATTAAATAAAAATATTCAAAAATAATAAACATAATTCACCAAAAACCATCCAATAAATGTTAAAAATGATTTATAATAAATGAAAAAAAATAAAATAATAATAAAAATAAAATATTTTATATTTTTATCGCCGCGTAAGTGGCTTTTAGGCGAATAAAAAACGGCTAGGGGCCAAAAAACGCTTAAGGAGTTTAGGTAGAGAGAAAGAATTCTCATTTTGAGCGTCTAAGCAACACCTAAGCAGTCTAGACGATTTTCTTATTGAACACTACTATTGTATCATTGAATTCTATAATTAACATTGGTATTACTTTAAAAAAATCATTAATTCTGGTTAAAATGAAAAAACTTTCAATTTTTTTGTTGTTGTTGTTGTTGTTGTTGTTGTGGGTTTAGGTTTATGGATGTAAATGAGCCGAGCCGGTTTTGAGCGATTCGGTGTTCAGCTTGATAAATACTCGATTATATTCCGCTCAATTTATAAATGAGTCGAGCTTGAGCATGATGAAGCTCGGATCGAAAGCTAACGAGTATGCTTGATTATAATGTTTATGAAAACGCTCGCAAGCAACCTTAGTTCGATTAGGTTTTAATAATAATATTTTTATAGGGAAAATATAAAATAACATAGTTTTGTATAAACTTTAGTTTTATAGTTTAAGCCTTATACAACCCCACCCTCCGAAGTTGTTAAAAAACTGCAACTGATCCATGAACTTCAAAATGTTATAACTAACCCCATCAACTTGCTTATTTGGAACAAATAGCCCCTCAAATGCCACGTGGCATCTCATGAATGGCAGTGAAGGTTAGTTGTAACTTTTTGAAGATTCAAATCACACGCTGCCACGTGGCATGTGAGGGGTTATTTGTTCCAAATAAGCAAGTTGAGAGGGTTAGTTGTAACGTTTTGAAGTTCAATGAGTCAGTTGCAGTTTTTGGACAATTTCGAAGAGCTGAGGATGTATTATACCTAGATTTTAAAATTATATAGTTTGTGTTAAATCAATATAATTAATGAACATAATCAATGAATTACGAGCGAAGTTTATGAACTGAATTAACAAGCTGCTCGCGAGCAAAGCTCGTTAACAAGCTGACAAACAGAATGTTGGATTCGAACTTGAACTCATTAATTTTCTAACAAGATTAGTATGAGTGGACCATAACTCGGCTCGGCTCGCTTACACCCCTGTTTATGCTCCAATATATATATAAGGGATAAGGTACCAAAATAGGTTTTTGAGAAAGTATCAATTTAGGCTCCACATACAAAATAGCACTAATATAGGCTTAACGTTTAAAAAAGAGTACCAATTTAGGCATCGAGACACATCATTGATATTACTTCGTTAAGTTTTGTCAATTGTACGTGGAGGGAGAAATCATAACTTAACAGAGTAATATGAATGACGTGTCCAATCCATTATCGAGGCCAATTGATACCCTTTTTAATCGTAAAGCCTATATTAATGCTATTTTATAAGTGGAGCCTAAATTAATACTTCCCAAAAACCATAAACCTATTTTGGTACCTTATCCCCGTATATAATGGATGATAATTACAATTAGGGCCAGCTAAGTCATTCACTAGTCATCACCTAAGTGTGGTACTAGTATGGAGGCTTCAACTCAACTCAAGTGGCTTTTTATGGCAGACAGAGCATGTACCAAGATGTTTTTATCCTCTTAACTAAAACATCATATTCATTGGATCTTATGAGCTCCAGCTCATATTATTATAATTCTTTTGACTTTTCTATATGTTTGGAATCCAATTTAACTCTTCTTTTAATTGCTGAATATATTAGGATCTTTTGAAATTGATTAAAAAAAAAATTGATTCCTACCCTCAATTTTAAATAATGATCCAGTTCGGAGTGAGTGGTGCAGGAGTAAAACGTCTAAGCAAGAAAGGAAGTGGAGAGAAAATTAACTGAATAGACATCAAAATTTGAGAGAAAGAGAGTGACTGAGATTTATTAGTAAGGTGGATTTTTAATACATGTGACGTGTTTTAAAGTCATGGATGAAGTTTGAAAATCGATTGGACGAGCCCCTTTTCTAAAAAAGGGTCATTGGGAGCAGTGGCGGAGCTAGGACCTAAAGGTCGGGGCGACTTGACCGTCTACCAAAAAAAAAGGTTAATGTGCAAAAATACTTCTAACATTTTACATCAGGAGCAATTTTACCTCTAACGTTAGTAGCCAATAGCAATTTTACCCCTAACATTGATAATTTAGATCAATTTCAGACAATATTATAAAACATAGATATTTTTGTTCCTTATTCTGCACCAATTGCATATCAATTCATTCTAAAAAAAAGATTTCATATTTTTTATAATTTAATAATAGAATTAGAGATTAATATTTATAAATTCAGTGAATTTTTTGAATTTTTTTTATCCAATTCGTACAAAAGATAATATATTATTTTATTTAATTTTTTCACATCCCAAAATATGTTTGTGATTTGTTACTGATAAAATGACACACGTGTGAAGTGTAGATGACAAGATTCATGACCGAGAAAACAGTTTGATGAATTATTCTCAAATTGACCCAATTTATTAACGTTAGGGGTAAAATTGATCTTGTCTTCCAAAGTTATAAGTAAAATTGCACCATTTTAAAAATCATAAATTAGAAATCTCTAAGCAAAAATAACATATGAATAATCCCCAAATAAAATTGTAAATTAAAATTCACTCAAAAAATCCCTAATTTAGAAATCATAAATCTTATTTGGAAGTTAGAAGTTGAGTGAGAATAAAATATTCTCTAAGCAAAAATAACATATGAATAATCCCCAAATAAAATTGTAAATTAAAATTCACTCAAAAAATCCCTAATTTAGAAATCATAAATCTTATTTGGAAGTTAGAAGTTGAGTGAGAATAAAATATTCTCTAAGCAAAAATAACATATGAATAATCCCCAAATAAAATTGTAAATTAAAATTCACTCAAACAATCCCTAATTTAGAAATCATAAATCTTATTTGGAAGTTAGAAGTTGAGTGAGAATAAAATATGATTGAGTGAGGTAAAATAAAAAAAACATGAGAAAATAAGGAGTAATTTATAAATTTTTCCTAAAGGCTTTTTTCTTTCCCGAAAGACATAAGGGTAAGTTACATGAAAATCACAAATAATAATAATAATTACAATTTAATTATACTACAAAATTTTATTATTAATACATCAAAAGTAGTAACTTAGTTTTCAAAATGTCAAATAAATAACTGCAAAATCTATTCAGATTTTTTTCAAATTTCCTTAACTGCTGTAATTTGACAAAAGTAAAAAAGAAATATGGGTTTTTTATAAAAATAAAAAACGACTTTCCTTAATTGTAAAAAAAATATCAAACATGATTTTACGTGTAAATTCCTCAAGACATAAAGTGGGAAATAAAGAAGAGTGGTAGATGGAAATGACATTTTGGCCCTTTCCATCTATTTTAAAAACAGCCCAAAACGACGTCGTTTTGGGCTGTTTTTACTTAAAAAATAAAACAAATGGAAAGGGCCAAAATGCCCTTTCCATCTGCAATTAATTAACACAGAAGAAGACCTAAATGTTGGTCTTCTTCTTTAGCCATGGCGGCCTCTGGCAGAGCCAGGGAGAAAACCCCATCCCTAGAGTTTTCGGCAGGGCAAGAGGGTCGGGAGACCCTCCCCTACCCCCTAGCTCCGCCCCTGATTGGGAGTCACATGTATTCCTCGGGATACGGAAATATCTCAGAAACGATCCAAGGTGTTGGATTTGGCTTAAAGTGGATAACATATACATGGTATTGAGTCACACTATTGCAATTGGTATTAGAGTCGACTATCCATGTGTTGGTTTGAGACCAAGCGAAAGATGGTGGCTCTGTAAAGACTTGGGCTAGAGTAGAAATTGGAGGGAGACTCACTGAGGCTTATTAGTAAGATGAATTTTTAATAAATGTAGCATGATTTAAAGTCGTGGACGATGTTTGAAAATCGATCGGACGAGCTCCTTTTCTAAAAAAGGCCATCGGGAGTCTCACGAATCCCTCGGGGTATGGGAATATCCAAAAATGGTCCAAGATGTTGGATTTGGGTTAAAATGGTATTAGAGTTGACTATCCACGTTAGATGTTGGCTCGGGATCAGGCGAAAGATGGTGGGGCCATAAAGACTCGGGGTAGAGTAGAATTGACGATAGATTGACTGAGACTTATTAATAAGGTGAAATTTTAATACACGTGACGTGTTTTATAGAACCGTGAGACTTAAGGTGTTGTTGAATTTGGAAAAGTAGACAATGTCTACATGGTATTGAACCAGACTATTGCAATTGTTATATAAGTCGATTGTTCACGTACGATGTGTTGGTTCAGGAACGAACCAGGAGAAAGATAGTGGCCCCATAAAGACTCGAGCAGAAGTTGATGGCGATGAGATAGGAATGAACCGAATCTCACATAGGAAATGGAGAGAGAATGACTAAGACTTATTAGTAAGATGGATTTCTAATACATGCATATGTGTTTTAAAGTCGTGAGCCCCAATATATTGGATTTGAACTAAATCTGATAAATATCTACATGGTATTGGACCAGACTCTTACACCACTAGTGCTTTAAGCGCATGATTAATCCTTTATTGCTACGTGATAACATAAAATAATATTTCAATAAATGGAAGCGTGTATTATTTTAACTAAGCTAAGAGACTAATATATCATTTTAAGCAAGTTCAGGGGAAATATATCGGGTTAAACCCGAAAAAGGAGCCTTTAGGGGAATTATTCTCAACCCGGTAATAGTTGAAAAATAATTCCCTTAAAAATGATATTTTTAACTCGGAAGTTAAAAAAACAACCTCATCAGGGCATCTAAGGCAATGTGGTGGGATTATTACAGTAATGGACTCGTCATAATGAGACCATTGCAGCAATAGTCCTGCTGTAATGGTCCAAAATACAAAAGCAACTCTTAAATTATTATGGTGGGCCTAATAATCGAGTTGAGAATAATTCCTTAAAATATCACTTTTTAGAGTTCAGGGTCCGTTTGATTGTCGAAAACATTATGTTTTGGAAAATATTAGATAAGAAAAAATTGTGTTGGAAAATAAAATATTTTCCGGTATTTGGTCATAACACCGAAAAATAAGAAGAATGGTGAATGACTACTACTTTCAAAAGGATAAGAAGGGATAGAGTATTCAAAAAGTTTTGAAAAATGTTTTACTATTTTCAAAAGGGTAAATATTTTCCTCATGTTCTTTATAAATTTACCTAAAAGATTTCTTCAACTTATTTTATTAACAAACAAATACTGAAAATCAGAAAAATATTTTCTGACAAACAAACAGAATCTATACGTCACTTTAAATAACTTTAAAAAATTTGAAAAATTACTTTAAATAAATTTATGAGATTAATAAAATATTTTCAAAATTCAAATAATAATCAAATTTTTAGCCAATTTTAGAGATTTTTTTTTGATGTATTGAGTTTTATTATTATTTGATAACACCCCGATTCTCGATGGTCTCATCAACCGTTAGCAACAACCGAATACATAGAAAAATAGGAATCTGAGGAGTTCCACGATAAGATAGGCGAATCTGCATGAGATAGGTTTGCCTTCGAGGTCTCCTGATAAGAGATCCGCATAGGGAACCTTGTATCTAGAGAATCGCAAAAGGTCTTGTCTGTTGAGATCTGCGTGAAAGACTGGCTAAGGGATTTTTCGGAAGTCGGTCGAAAGAAGATAAGGATGAAAGAGGTATATTGCCACGTCATTATACCTCTTGTACGGTTACATAGAGTCCCGAGAAAACCGTTATTCCTTCTGGAACGGGAATACCGACAAAATAGGAGTAACGGCAAAATAGGAGAACGTCCCAATTAAGAAAAACACTTATGAAAGAGTATATGTTAACAACATTCTCTTCAATAATTTTCAATAACTTTTAATCCCTCATTATACTACTAACTTTATTATTGGAGGTGCCACAGTCGAATCCAACAGCGCCTCACCAATGAGGAAACCACCAGTAGATCCATTAATTGAGGAGGTGTTGTTATTATTATTATTATTATTATTATTATTATTATTTTATTATTTTTTTAATGGCCATGAATTGTTTTATAATATAGTATAGTGAATGCCTGAGAGATGAGTATAACAGTATCCAGTATATGCTCTCTTATGTTATGTCCTTCTCACTAAAAATACTTGGTCATCTTATTTTCCCAAATGACACAAAGACTTAATTATTAATTTTAGTCAATTAAATTATTTCATAATGAACATTGGTCCTACCCCATAAATTTATCACTACATTATTATTTAATAATGTCGACAATCAAATGAAATAAAGATAAATTCTTTCAAAAAAATAAAAATAAAAATAAAAATAAATAATACATCAAGTACATTGTTTGGTATTATTTTTTTTAGAGAAAAGACTTAACACCCGCATTTTTATATAAAGTACTTTTAAGAAATTAGGAATACAAAAAGCAATAAAATGATGAACATTAAAATAAGAATGTTAATCTTAAGCTAATTCATGAGCAACTTTGTTCGCTAATCGAGGAACAAACGTCACCAGACAAATCGGACGATTCTGAAGAAGTTTTTTGATGTTTTGAATTACTATTCCACCATACTTCGTAAGATTCTTGTGGCTCGAGGAGCAATTATTCATCACTCGTTTTGCGTCAAATTCAAAATTGACATTGTTGTAGCTTAAGAAAGATGTCTAAGCAATACCGTCTCGTAATGCCAATGCTTCACTCAGCTTGGGCGATATCAAACCATTTGAGACCGAGCTATAATAAGCCATAAACAGGTCCTCGTGATTACGTAGAACAACACCCATACCAAAACAAGATGAGGTTTGAGAAATAGTTGCGTCTACATTGCATTTCACCCACCATTTTACTCATTTTCTCCATAAATTTTGCCTTTGGTCACTGTTTCTGATCCCCAGCCAGCCATATTCAATATTGATCCTCTGCCCTTGCCACCAATCATATAAAAACTGCATTGAACTTCTTACGTGTTGCTGAAATTCTGACACGACTATGAACGGCCATGGAACCCGATTACCCTACTCTCGCGAG
The DNA here is from genome assembly GCF_963576675.1 of Euphorbia lathyris. NCBI lineage: Eukaryota > Viridiplantae > Streptophyta > Magnoliopsida > Malpighiales > Euphorbiaceae > Euphorbia > Euphorbia lathyris. Next base: position 6,708,788 of record NC_088911.1, read on the forward strand.
GGATTTCGGCAAATGGGATTCCATTTTTACATAACATCGTCACTTACCGTTTTTAAGGATGACGCTTAGCTTGTCTCTTCCGGTGCATGCATTCTTTTAATTATATCCTAACCTTTTTATCATGTTTTGAGGTTAGAATACTTATATCAGAGTCGCCACCCGAGTTTTAATGTTCGAGAACATGTCAAAAGATTAGATGGCACACGGGCTCACAACATGCCATCTCTTCAGAGTTAGGTTCGTGAATTATACGGTTAAAGAGTTTGATTAGTAAATGTGTAGACTTGACTTCTGTTAGAATATCATAATATTTCTATTTCAGATTCAGTTTAAATATCGTTTAACGTTCGAAAGAGATAAATAAATACTGGAAAGGTAAAATTATTACATCAATTTCACAAATGGCACAAATAGCCCTAATACATCAGATCTAGCCCTAGAAAATAAATCTATTAAACCTGCAAAACAGATAAATATTAGGTGCGGATACTTTGGGACCCGTCTTTCAGATTTAACTACGACGTCAGACTCAATCAAATAGGACTCATTCAGATCCTATTGTCTAATCACATCAGCATGCATTAAAACCCGTGAACTAAATCTATATATTCTAACATATTTAATATTTATTCCAGAAATACCCCTAAACCCGTAATTAATCACATTTTACGTGTTTGAGTGTTTATATACCTAATTAAGCCTAAATGAATATAAATTTACTAAAAATTACATATTAGTCCCTAAACTAAACAGAAATAAAATGAAATCAATTAACACAATAAAGAAAGACTTTTAAACCCTTTAGAGTATTACCTTTGGCGCTATAATCCAATTTGATGTAGAGGTAGATTCACGAACGCAAATGAACAAAACAGCAACCGAAACCCGAGATCAAATTCCCAAAGTGGTGGAATTAGACCCGAACGGAACTGAATTGATATTAATTGGTTGAATTAATATCTTTCCTTGCATATTGGAAGGATTAAAATGTCAAATTGGATGATTACCCGAAGAATCAGTGAAGGAAATGATAGTTTTCACTCGCTTTCACCAACTTTCACTAACTTTCAAGTGTTTCTCTCTCTAGAAACCTCTCTCTAAACTCTCAATTCTGATCTTAAATCATGAATTAAGATGATTTGGGATGATTTGCAAGTGTTTGGGAATGATTTGGATGTGTTTTGGGTGTTTTAGGATTGAAGAAGATGAAGAACCAGAAGCTTTCTGTAACTTTCTCTCTCTACTTTCTCTCTCTATCTTTTTAAAAAAAATTCACCAAAATGAACTTTCCCCCTTAGAGTCACAGTTTCCCAGCCTTTTAGGCCGAATTTGAGCAGTTCTGGGCGGTTTTGGAGCAGTTTACAGCAGTTTTTTCGATAAAAACTGCTGCTGCTTCCCGACGGTCCCCGATCGGGTATGAGTCATCCCCGATTGAGGATGGGGGTCCCGATCGAGCATGGGTCATCCCCAATTGAGGACAAGGGTCCCCAATCGAGTATAGGTCAATTAGAGACATATTTACCCCTAAACAAGCCCTAGATTGTTTCAGTTTCCGAAAATAGCCTTCCCGACCTCCGATTTCGATGACTATTATACCGTTGGATTCGTATTGACGATACAGATATTTCATATTTTATATTTGAAGGCTAAAAATGACTCGATCAAAAGATATGGCTCCACGACTGTCTGGAGCTTCCGTTTGGAAAACTTCAAATGATCATAACTTCTTCGTTTGACCTCTGAATTGAGCTCGGAAAAGTAAGTTAGGCTTAAAATGGGATATATAACTTCAAGCTCTAATATTGAGAGAAATAATTTTGGGTTTTGGCCTTTGATCCCGTTCGGAGCGATGTGGGACCCACTTGCAACATACCGAGCATATGTAACCTGAATTTCATCATCAGGGTCAGAAAGGTTCGTGCTCATAACGACTTCGACCAAAACCAAGCATTCCTTTGTGTCTAGATATACCAGAGAACCACTGCCGAAACACATACAAATTCCGGATTCGCCGCTTCACATAGATCAATAACATAATCTTCGACTTGCTCCAAGAGCTGGTAACTGAAATGTTGCCTAACATTGCTTCACATACGAACATCCCGCAAAGATATGATAGCCATGTTCAACATCATTCATACAAAGAAGGCACCCAATAAGAACACTAACAGGCTTCCCAATGAGGCGAATTCGAGTAGGCAGAGTCATAGTAGCAAATCTCCAAATGAAAAACTTCAATTTAGAGGGAAGGACTAAGCTCTATAGATTTATCCATCCTTTTCAGCTTTGCATCATGCAACGAGAAGACTCAATAATTTGATACCCAACTTTTGACGAGTATAACCCATCCTTTGAGAAATGCCAAATGAGATAGCAATCCTTATCTAAGAAAGGTACCACTATAATGCAAATGATATTCGCCTCCGAAAGATTGAACCAACTCTCGACTTTGCCCTGATCTCACATCCTCGCACCATGGATCAAAAGGGGAACTCATAATATCATTACAATTCGCATTAGTACTATGTGATGTAACCATCTGATTATCATCATTAGCAAGCCACCGGTCCTTCCAAATAGATACCTTACCTCCCCTCCCAACTTTCCACTATAAACCTTAATTCAAGACCTCAATAGAGCCCCCACACACTCCTCCAAACCATACTAAGATTATTGCCTAATTTGGAAGAAAGTAAAGACTCATTAGGGTAGTATTTAGCTTTGAACAAACGACTCACCAATATGTCTGGATTACTAATAAACTTCCATCATTATTTACCGAATAATGAAATATTAAAATCCTGAAGATCTTGAAACCCCAACCCTTTTGTCTTTATGGGTACACAACATCGCCCAATCAAACCAATGGATATTCCTCTTTCCATCTCCATTCGTACAAAAAAGAATTAAGCATCTTGTGTAGATCATCGTACCCAGATTTGGGAAGAAGAAAAGTGCTTATATAGAAAGTAGGTAGAGCTTGAGCCATTGGTTAAAGTAGAACATCTTTCCATGTTGTCGAGAGAAAATGAAAACTCCAACCACTAAAACGCTTACTGAGCCTGTCTTTCAGAAAATTGAAGATCATGCATTTATACCAATAAGGGATGGTAGACCCATATATCTCTCGGTATCAAGAGGTGAAGCAACACCCAAAATAGAGCAAATATTATTATGAACCTCCTCTTTACATTCGAACTGAAAAAGATGTCAGACTTCAAGAAGAAGAAGAAGAAGAATAATAATATATCTCCCGATATCAATAGGTGAAGCAACACCCAAAATAGAACGAATATTATTATGAACCTCCTCTTTACATTCGAACTGAAAAAGATGTCAGACTTCTGGAATTCCAAGAAGAAGAAGAAGAAGAAGAAGAAAATCGTTTTCCCCAAAATACCATATGCCACGTCACCAACTTAACAGATTCCATCCAATTGCCTTGATTTTGGTAATGGGGCAAACCACAAGGTTGCGTTTGTAAAAAAATACCACAGGTGTCCATCTGCAAATCAGTGATACCATAAGGCACCTATATGTAATTAACCATATTTGAATTGTATTTATATAACAGTTTGTTAATTAACAAATAAAACATACAAAAATACAAATCCAATTAATTCCCGACTAATCCTCGAAGGCTCTGTCCGTCCGACTAGAGTCTAACATTTTTTACAATCTTACTAATGAATGCTTACATGATACTCATATGAAGTATAGATAATAAGATTCGTTACTGCATTGAGTATAATTGTACTGGGGCGGTAAAACTGGTCCAAACTTGAAAGCATAGAGGCATAGTTTTGTCATTTTTTTTTATGTTTGGTTAAAAAATTTCTTAAGTCCCAATGTTTAGGTATTTTTACATTTTATTCCTAAAAAGTAGAATATAAAAATTAATAAAAACAATCTAAATAACTCACTCATGGAGAAGCTACTTCAACAATGCTATTATAGAGCTTGGAATAACATTAAGGGTCCGTTTGGTATGCCGTAATGCAATGTAATGTAATCAAACTTGTAATGTAATAGAATGGAATGATGATTCCATTACCATGTTTGATTGTTAAATAAATAGAAAATGAAGTAATGTAATTACCATTACAATATTTATGTTTGCCTGAATAAATATAATCATAAAATTTTATTTACACAATTAAAATTAACGAAAAACATGATAACGTGAAAAATGAGATGAAGCGAAAAACGAAAAACACGAAAAATACAAAAAAAAAATTGAATCAAAATCAAATACAAAATTAGATTAGCTGAAATCAAATTATTAGTGCATATATATAAAAAAAAAATTACTTTTTTCTCGTTTTTAAATTTTCACATTTTTCTACCTTTTGCGTTTTTGAGAATGATAAGATGTTAGATTGAGGTGTGAGATTTGATAAATGAGAGGTTAGAGAAGCTTTGAGAGTAACAATTAAGATTGCATATTTTGGATGTAATGAGAATTCAACTCCTTTTTCTATGGAATGAGGATTACAAGCTTTATTGAACAAAATGTAACCTATGGTTTTCTCATTACATTCCAATAAAATTAAAAATTGCATCCAAACATAGTAATGGGCTTTTAATGTAATGGGCATTCCATTATGAAGTCCATTACGTCTTACCAAACGTACCCTAAAGAAATAAAATGAAAATTTAAAAGATAATTTTATCAAAATTAAATAATATGTAAAAAAAGCATTTCATAAAAACTCTGAAAATGAGTTTTTCGTAAAATATCCACAAAACCACGGTTTCCATCAAAAAAAGCTAACACATTGTTTAATAAATTTAACAAATCACTATGTTATTTATTGTTTGGTTTAAAAAAAAAAACTAAAAACGTATTCAGAAAGAGGAAATAAAGGGGTGTTTGTTTACTCATTTTTATCACCATGTTTGTCTTTTCATTTTAAAATACAGAGTTTTAGGCGTTTGATAGAAACTTCTTGTTTGCATTTTATACATGAAAATCAGTTTTTTACAAAATTAGAGAATCTATGCATTTTGATAAAACAACATTTTCCAACAGCAAACAATAGGTAAACCAAACGGGCCCAAACACCTGTTAAGTGTTTGTTTTAGTTCTGCTTTTTGTAGGGTAAATTATACCAATAGTACCTGAATTTTACCCATTTCACACTTTGGTACCTAGATTACATTTTGTCCCAAAAATATACCTAAAGTAACAATGACCGGACAATTTAGTAAATTTTACCGGTAAATGACCGGTCAATGCAAGTTTGTCTGAGTAAATTACATCAATGGTACCTGAATTTTTCCTAATTCACACTTTGATACCTGAATTTTTTTTGTCCTAAAAATATAACTCAAGTGAAGGTGAGCGGATAATTTAGTATATCTGATCGGTTAGTGACCAATCAACGATAGTTTGACCATTTTGAATTAAAAATTAGGATCTATAATACACCCAATTAACATAAAATTATAATACTACCCTTTAATATATATGTAGAGCTAAAGGGTAGTATTGTATATGTTAATTGAGTATATGATGAGTCTAAATTTCTAATTTAAAATGGTCAAACTCACGTTGACTGGTCAAATATACTAAATTATCGATTCATCTTTACTTGAAGTGTATTTTTTGGACAAAATGAAATTTAGGTACCAAAGTGTGAATTAAGATAAAGTTTAGGTATCATTAGTGTAATTTACTCATCAAACCATTATTGACCGGTTATTGACCGGTAAAATGTACTAAATTGTCCGGTCATCGTTAGTTCAGGTATATTTTCGGGACAAAATGTAATCTAGGTACCAAAGTGTGAATTAAGGTAAAATTCAGGTACTATTGGTGTAATTTACTCGCCTTTTGTAATTCATTTCTGCCATTTCACTCTAAACAATAGGTACAAAGTTTTTTTTGTATAATTTGTCTGATTAATTAGTTTGAGACTCATTAGACACTTATGTGGATCTTCTTTCAATTAAGGTTTTCTGCATACATTAGAACTTGAACTCGAGATCTCTAACTTAAACAATTCAAGACCCTTAATTATTCAAATCAACCTTAATTGATAGTAATATAAAGTGTTTAAAATCGAAAAATAACTACCGGTAACTATTTAAAAACAAACCAGCTAATATCTATTTGCTACCAATAACAACAAACAAAAACCATAATAACCAAAACAAACAAATCCTAATTAATGATTCCATTACCGGTTTCCTTAAAAGAAAGATTCCCTTTGGTACTATATAATCTAGACATATGTTATTATGTTGTGTTATTAGTACAGTTTTGGAGGTGCCTTTTATGGTTATTTTGTTTTTGACAAAGTATCTTTACTTTGTGTGTTTTCACCATTGGATGATAGAGTATAAAATTAATCCAATGGTTAAAACACACAAAGTAAAGCTTTACTTTGTAAAAAACAAAGTAAGCATAGCCTTTACCTAGTTTTGGATATGTGATTTTTATATTAATTCCCATAAGCTAGCATTATTAATTAATTAATTAGTTTATGATGTATGCCATTTTCATTTGTTTTGCAGGAGGAAATATTCGGCTTTCTAACTAATCTTATATTAAATTATATTTCATTTTAAAGCCCCAAATCAATACAAATGGCAATAATGAGTTCCTTCATCATTCTGATTTTAGTGTGATAACCGTCTTTATGAACTTATGATAGAGGGTTTGAACATCTTGCTGAATCTTCATAATTGAATCTGTAAAACAAAACTAAAGGTTAGAGAGAGGTTGGAGTCCAGCGAACCCGCTCTGATACATAAATTAGTAGGTGATTTAGGATGGGTTGAAAAGTAAGGATTATTTGTGAGTTGTTGAAGTAACGTACAGTAGGATGTGGCTATACCTGTCTATATATAAGGGTGGGTCGGATCTCTTATCTTCTAGGAATCCTTTGTGTTAGGACTCATTCTCCTTTTGAGAGTCTGATTCTAGGAGAACTCCTTCATGGTGTATAATCTTCGACCTAGCCGCATGGGATTCCCTTTTGGAAGGACACTTTCTAAGAAAGCTTCTCAATAGATCTAAAGACCTGTTTTGAGACACACGGTGGCCAATCCAAAGGCTCGTGACGTGCCACTTGTTGATATCATAATGCACTAAGCATCTAGTCTTTCATTTCAATATATTAAATATCTGAGTTTTTTTTTTATCACATTAAGTTCTTAATAATCAGAAAAGTCATTCTTCAATATAAAACTCGATTGTCGTTATTCATTTCATATGCGCTTGAAATTTACATATTTAACAATTTGAAAGCAATTTTTTTATGTGTGATGTGGTTATAAAAAAAATGTAAGAACTTTATTCCGAACTTCAAAATATATTATTGTAGACATAAATGAAATAAGTAATGCTTTGCTAACCGAGTTTTATATTCATGTCTAACTAATTTTGACAACATGCGCTTAATGTGACAAATAAAAAACCAAGCAATGCTTTAATGCGTTGAAATGAAAGACCAAAAACTCAGTACACAAAAACCAGAACGATCAGTAGCCTCAAAATACTTTTGCCAATACAAATTAATGTACTATAAGGCCTATAATCATTTTAATTTTGGTTGATTACCCCGTTCATTTGCCGAAAATAGTGTAAAAAATATTTTTCTGATTTTTTGGTATTTATTTGGTTAGCAAAATAAGTCTATGAAAAAATTTAGGTTAGTCAACAAAAAAATATATGAAGAAAGTGAGGAAAATATTTTACCATTTCAAAAAGTGTAAAAGCATTTTCCTAAGCCTTTTGGATCATTACTTCATTTCTTCTTACCCTTTTGAAAGTAGTAGCCACCACCAATTGTTCCTGTTTTTCAATGTTGTTGCCAAACACCGAAAAATATTTTCTTTTCCAACAAAAAATTTTCCCTTACACAAAGTTGGGTCTGACACAAGAGTTTGATCGTTGATTCAGTCTTCAAAGGTTGACTTGCTAATGTCAAAGTTAGTATGATTGTCAAGGAAATTATTGTAAGTGAATGTAGAATTTGCCTTAAAGAGAGAGAGAGAGAGAAGAGTGAGATTACCTTACTGTCATGGGTGAGGTGGTGATTCTGAGTCGATGTGAGGCTCTTGGGTTTATAGAGGGACGCATCTTTTTAAGAGTCTCATTCCCATTTGGGATTGGGCCTTTAATTTGTCAGTCCATAACAGACCCACCCCTCATGGTGCATTTTGAATCATTACATGTGAGATGAAAATTTAATATATATCGTCTGATGACAAGCGTGCTTTAAATCCGCCGTGAGGATCTCCGTACTTGTCCTCAATATGCCTCTGCAGGGTCCTGATGGTTTCTCTAATTAATTCTTCATTTAACATTTATATATATATATATATATATATATATATATATATATATTATGTGATTCTTTCTAAATTTATTAGGTTAGGTGAATTTATTCTTTCCTTCTACCACTCAACTCAACTCAAATCTAATCTTATTATATTTGTCATTATGCTATGACAATTGTCAAGATGAGGGAGAAAAAATAGAATAATTTTTGTTTATATATTAAGAAATCAAAATGAAATGAGGAATAGAGATCCCCATAAGGATGGAGATGGGATGAGGAAACGCCAATAGGTCATGGAGTGGAGATGGGGAATGTAATCCTCGCCCATTTGTTTTATATCCCTATAGCCAATCCATACTAAACTTAATCAAATACATAAGAGACAAAAGTTACCCCCTTATTCTCTCTCTACTGCGTCGCCCCCTTTCTGTCTATCTCAAGAGACTGCTCTTAGTTTATGGACTATCATTTCTCCTTCCAAAAAACTTCGGCGTAGGAGTCATATGGTAACTCGATAACTCATGTTTTATATTCGAACCCCTCTTCAGTGGCGACTCGTCTGGCAATAGATCATGTCGTTTGATGTCTTTTTAATAGGCTTCCAGCAGGAACAAAACAGAGCTTCAGTCAGATTGATGTCTAAATCCTCACAAATTTTTGCAAATGCAAGCAGTTCCAACCAGGTGTTTGGAGAAACCTAGCAAGGACACAAATTGAATTCGTTTAAGACATTCACCAATCCATCAGAGAGTGGTAAACGCATGCCCTACTTCAATAATTGGATACAAACACCAAAATATCATTCTCTACTTCTCAATAGGTAGTTGAGCATCCATCACATTAATTCTGGATATAGGTCCACAATATTGATAAGCTTCTTCGTTGTTAAGCTGGAAGGTTGATCATAAACCATTGGATTCACCTGTTTGGAGGAGCCTGCCTTCTCAGATGGTTGGATTTTCTTAGAAGCTTTTATGGATTTAGACTTTCTCGATGGTATGACAGTGTTTTGGATATGAAAAACGGAATATGTTCTTCAACACTCTCAACAATGGGAGATGAGATTTATTTGAATTCTTTTGTCTCAAACCTTCCATACAACTAAAAAATAAAGCAACAAAGATAAAGGAAACTTACTGTTTAGATTCTTGAAGGAGAGGAAGAAATGATGTAAGTGCACAAAAAAATCCTAAAAGTATTTTTCTACGTTATTTATAATAACACGCGGAAGGTAAGGGGACGACACATGTAATAAACTATCATCATAAAACCCCACCTCAAGGATAGCCCAAAGGTCTAGAAATTTGCAATAATAACCTCGAATAACGCATTATTACACGCAGAAGTAACATCTGTCAAGAATATAGAAGGTTATTAGGCAGGGAGGTGACGTCATGTTAATATCCTCGTGTGATCTCTTAGGACTTGATGACATCATATCATGTACCCATATGTCATCACGTCACTCATTCACCTATTTCTCTTGCTTCAAAAAAGAAAGTTTGCTATGTATCATCCCTTAAATATGAAATAAGAAGTACCGAATGATAGGTCAATAATACCCTGATCAAAATACATAGGAAATTACCCTTCGACTACACAATAGAATGAATTCCTAAAGCCCTTCTGAACTATGGCTTCAGACGGACACCTGATATCACACTATTATTACGAATATACATGGACCAATAAAACACTCTCACCCTCAAGTGTAACCTCTAGAGTCATGTGGCCTAAAAAATATGGCCTTAAAGCTCACGCACATCCTAACCCACGGCCCGCATCGGGATTAAAGGAATTATAAGTGTCCTTGATGAAACCGTTATTTGACCTCCCCATTAAATGGTTGTCACATGGTCCTCTACTTATATTAAAGACGCACACCTTATATCTCCTATAAAGACAAGGTACACAATACTCAAAAGCTACTCGATTCATTGTACTAGCTCACCTAAATTTACATACTCTTCAGCATCATTTTATCATCACTAACTTAAACATTGGAGCAAGGTCGCCAGTTCTCGGTCCTTCTTTGACCATTTCCTATCTTATATCAAGCACTCAGTGGACACATCAAACTTACCTCAAAATCACTCACATCACCATGTGTCCTTAGAGACCATGAGATGAAAAAGATACAATCTCAAATTTGTCCAGTATGAGACTCGTCTCGTAAAACTATGGTCTTTTTGAAATCTATCCTTAGGGCCTTTAGTTTATTCTGAGAGTATAATCTAGTGTGTCTACCTTGGAAGAATGCTGAGTGATTCGACTTGGAATGGACCGACCATACACACGAGTTGATTATGAAGGAATGAATATAGTACGAGGGAAGGATTGCATGTGTTGACATCTTATAGTTTTTATGTTTCACTGTACGGACACTTGCGCACATATGCGTAATTGTGAAAATAGAAAATTGTAGAGATAAAAAAATTACAGTGGATATAATATGAAATGTAGGATAAAGCATACAACTTGTTACGATACATGTTCAATCAAAAGTCTATATATCTCCAACAACTAGATTTGATACATGTCTATAGAAACGTTAATATCTTTGACGACTGTATATCACTAGAGCTTTTGATTGTACGTCGGTCGCACGAACTATATGTAAGTATGAATGAGAATGAGACGAAATAAGAAATATTTTCCATTACATATGTAAGTAGAAAATGTAGGAAATATTTAGTTTAGGGCGAATAAATAACCGCCCATAACGGGAATGACCACATCCATAATTAGGTGGATGATTAGAGTTTGCCCTAATCACTAGCTATAAATATATAGCTACTCCACACCAAACCTAACCTAATACACAATACACAAAAGTTGTCCCCTTCTCTTTCTCTCCCTGTTGCGCCACCCCCTCTCCCTGCCTCAAGAGACTACTCTTAGTTCAGTGAGTATCGTTTCTCCTTCCGAACAACTTCGGTGTAAGAGTCGTGCAGGGGCAGATACATGGGGTCCGGACACCTCCATCCACTGAGTAGTTTCGGCCCCCTTGTCTTCACAAAATTGAGGCTGTGGTGGTTCCGCCCCTGTCTCCAAGAAATTTAGATTGAGTACTGAATTAGCACCCTAAAATGGATCCAGGTCCTGTTAGGCCCTCTCTAAAATCCAAAAATCTTTTTTTTTTTTTTTTTTTTTTGACATGTTAGGCTCTAAATCCAAATTTCTAAATTTTTTTTGGCCTATTAGACACAATTTTTTTCTAAATCTGATTTTTTCTATTAGACACAATTTTTTTTACATGTTAAGAATCTTAAACACAATGTAGCTTAATTTGAGAAGTTTTATGTTGGTACTTAAAAATTAGTTCTTGACCACTCAAATTATAATACGTATATATATGAAAATAATTCGAACAAGTTCGATTTAACAAAAAAAAAAAAATACACACACGTGTAAAATCGTCCCCCACCAAACCGAACAATCATGTATTCACCACTGGAGTCGTACAATCAGTAATACGAAATTACGGTTTCTATTTTTTCACTACAATCACTTCAAGAGATACTTCGATAACCCGTATTTGCTATCAATGCATACCATTATAATGCTTTATGGGAAGTAAAAACGCATGTTTCCCATATGTCAAAATCAAGAGAACCTAAACCACACATTTAAACACTCAAAATGATCCCAAATTAAATTACTTGAAAAAGACATAATTAAGTCATGGATGATGATCATATATCCATTGACAACATAATTTTATAATGATCATCATTTTCATTTGCAATAATAGTTTAATTATACATTTGCTGTATCCAACCATATCACGCTTCTTTTGCCTCTTTTCCCTTGTTTTCCTAAATACATTGCTTCTAAACTCTTTTTCTTCCAATTCCAATTTTATTTTATATTTAGAGATAAAAGTGCAAAATATCTTCAACATTTACAACTAAAAACAATTTTATTCTGACGTAATACATCATTTACCTCCTAAACTTATCCAAAAAGCTTGATTGACTCCTTAAACTTTCAAAGTGTTCCGATAGCCCCCTGAACTTGCATAAAATGTTCAGTTAGCCTCCTCAACTTCCATAAAATGTAATCAATTGAGCACTCGGTTGTAAAAAAAGTAAGTTAAATGTGGAAAATATATTGCACGCGTCTTTAAAAAAATTAAAACAATCAAGACCGGGGTATTGCGATTGTAGTATTAGAGTACAATGTTTATAGTTGAGCAAGTTATAACTTCATTTTTACTTTGTTCTTGAATTATATAATAACATTCTAAGACACGTGAAATACATCTTCCTCATTTAACTTACTTTTTTTTGCAACCGAGTGATTAATTGATTATATTTTACGCAAGTTCAGGGGGCTAACTGAACATTTTATGCAAGTTCAGGGGGCTATCAAGACACTTTGAAAGTTCAGGGGGCCAATCAAGCTTTTTGGACAAGTTCAGGAGGCAAATGATGTATTAAGCCTTCTTAATACCTAAAATATAGCTTAATTTTATCCCTAAAGTTTACAATAAAGAGTAAATTTATCCTTAACATTAGCAAGTTGAGTCAAATTTATTGTCTTCTCAGTTATAAATCTTATCATCTGCACTTCACATGTGCTTCATGTTATCACTGATTAATAGCGTACCAGATCACAAACATATGAATAGATGTAAAAAAAAATAAAAAGTTAAAGAAGAACACTGTATTTTGTACGAGTTTGATAGAAAAAATTCAAATATTTTGTCGAATTTGAAAATATTAATCTTCAATTCTATTATTAAATCACAAAAATGTCTGATGCGGAACAAAAAAACAAAATATATGTGTTTTATAATGATGTTTGAAACTTATTCAACGTACTAACTTTAGCGGGGTATTTGTTAGAGGGGATAAAGACACGGGGATAGGGATAAAAAAAACTAAGACGAGTTATCTCATATTTGTTTGAGACAGGTTAGGGAGATAAGAGCGGGATATGAGTCTTATCCCTCAACGGGGTGTTTGTTAGGAGGGATATAGGAAGTGAGATAGGGATAAAAAAACACGAGATAAGTTATCCCGCGTTTGTTTGTGAGATAGAAGAGCGAGACAAATGAGGGATAAGTCTCTTATCCCTCAAATCCTATACCCAGGAGGGGGTGGTATAAAGAGGTGGGATAAGCTCCTGCGATTTTAATAGAATGGAAAAGTCCATCTTATCCCTCAAATTAATGTTATGTAGTTTAAATAAGGTTAAAATAGTAAAATGTATTATTTTATCCCTATCCCTATCCCACGTACCAAAAATTGAATAGTAATTCTCGAATTATATTTTTATCATTATCCCAACTATTTATCCTTGTCCATATCCCAACCTTTATCCTTATCCCAACCTTTATCCTTATCCCTATCCCAATAGAATACCAAACGCCCCGCAAATCCTATACCCAAGAGGGAGGTGGTATACGGAGGTGGGATAAACTCCTGCAATTTTAATAGGATGGAAAATTCTATCTTATCCCTCAAATTAATGTTATGTAGGTTAAATAAAGTTAAAATAGTAAAATGTATTATTTTATCTCTATCCATATCCAACGTACCAAACATTGAATAATAATTCTCTACTATCATATTTTTATCCTTATCCCAACCATTTATCCTTATCTCTATCTCAAGATTTATCATTATCCCTATCCCAATAGAATATCAAACGCCAAAATTGCATTTGATTGTCAATAGTAGAAGTAGATGTTACACACACACACAAAAAAAAAATATTTACATGTTAAGAATCTCAAACACAGTATAACTTAATTTTGAGAAATTTTACGTTAGTATTTAAAAATTAGTTATTGACCACTCAGATTATAACACGTATATATACGAAAAATATTTGAACAAGTTCGATTTAGCAAAAAAAAAAATAAATAAATAACAATTTCAAAACAACAATTTTTAGTAGAAAAATCAACTAATATCTATTACATATTGGTACAAGAATTTCACATGCACCTGAATGAGCATGTAGAATTTGCTCATTCATCGTTATATATATAGGCTTATTAAATCTAAGTCTCAGAATGCTTTGAATCTCCACCTTAGGATTCTAATAAGCATAGATCTAACGGTGAATGAGCAAATTCTACATACTCTTTAAGGTGGATGTGATCAAGACTGCCTATTGGTAATAGCAAATAGCAACAACAAACATGAACAAGTAAACTTTTTTGAATCATGGTTAAATTAATAACCTTAATAATTTAATTAATACTATTAAATTGGTTTTAATGAGTATATATTAAAAAAAAAAAAAAGAGGAATACCTTTTTATATTTTAATTTAACAGCTAGACTTAATTAAATTAAAATATTACTTCAAAAAAAATTAAATTAATTGTTTATTATCCGGAAAATCTGAGCCATCCATTTGTTGATGAGATTTTTCTATATATATCCAAAGTTCCAAACCCTTTGCTGCAGCATACTTTCTCTGATCACTCCCTTATAAAGCTTTTTCCAGCTAATTCCCCTGCACATTCCATAAGAAACCTTTCCTTCATTCATTTCTTGCTCTTTTCCTTTGCATTTTCACTGCAACAAACATGGATTGTTTGAACATTTCCAAACAGGTCTGTGATTTTATTTTTTTCATCTCTCAATTTTATTTTGGATTCTTTTTTCTTGTGATTCTGTTGTTTAAATTGTCATATTGTATGGGAAATTGGGTGAAATTGCCATTTTCACCCCCAAAATTTAGCTTAAACTCGCAGAGGCGGAGACAGAGAGGTTCGAGGCAAGGGGAATGTAGATTTGAAATGTTGGGGGTGTCAATTTGCACCCCCATAAACTCTCTTTATTGAGGGGGTGAGGTTTAATCAGTGGCGGAAACAGTCCAGTATATGGAGGGGTGATATTGTCATTCTCACCCCTAAAATTTAGATTAAACTCACATTTATCAACGGGGGCTGAGACATAGAGGTTCGGGGTAAGGGAAATATAGATTTGAAATGTTGGGGGTGTCAATTTACACCCCAACAGGCCTCTTTTTATTGAGACCGTTAGGTTTAATCAGTGGCGGAGACAGTCCAGAATATGGAAGGATGATATTGTCATTCTCACCCCTAAAAGTTAGCTTAAACTCATCTTTATCAACCGGGGACGGGGACAAGGGGTTCGAGGCAGGGATGAATATAGACTTTAAAAAATGGGTGTCAATTTGAACCCCGTCAGCCATTTTTTGTTGAGGCGGAGCCCAGCCCTTTTTTGTTGAGGTAGAGCTCACATCCTCTGACGAAACTCTCAAATGAGGGACGGTATTGTAAATATCAAATTAGTTACTTATTTGTTAATATTTGATACTGTAGATATATTTGAATAGTTCAAATCTCCTGTATCTTAGAAAATCAATTTGTTGTAACCTCTCACGATCTTCTCTTTATATTTATTCAGGGGCTTAACATCCTAAAATCTCTAATTTTCCCTAATTTTCCCTGCTTCCAATTTTTTTTTTCAATTGCTTCACGATGACAACTAGTGGCACCGTACCACCACACCTGTCGCAACCTCCACTCAAATACCCACTACAAACCTGTCATTATAGATTACCCAGAAGCTTACTTCGATTAATTTTCTCCCTCTCTTCCGAAGTCTAAACCTTTTCTATCTTTTTTTCCTTGTTTTCAATCATCCTCCTTTCTTTGTTCGCCGTGCCACTAGCATTGAAGTCTGCCCCTCTCTCGCGGCCCCACTACAACCTGCAGGACTAAAATTAGCATCCTAATCTTAAATCTCGGCTCCGCCACCAGACTTACTAAAATAATTTTAATAAATGTGTATCCAAATTAATTTGAACTATGAATATGATTATTAAGATGTGTTTGGGAAAATTTTAATTTCAGGGAAATGTTGGAAAGACAAAAAATGAACAAGAGATTTACACAAAGGATGGAAGTGTTGATAGACATGGTCGTCCTGCTATAAGGGACAAGACTGGTTCATGGTTTGCTGGAATTTTAATACTAGGTAATTTTATTATATATATATATATATATATATATCATATTTCATATTTTTGTAATTGGGATATTTACTTTGTTTCTGGGTTGGGCTGGGCTGGGCTAGGCTGGTCCCAGCCCGTTTTGGTCTAAAAAAGCCAAGCCCAGCCCGCTTTAATTTAGGCAGGTTCGTGTTTAACAAATTATAAGTCTCGTCTAAAAATAGGTAAATTTTAATGGGTTTGAATCGGATTAGATCTAATGTCAATTTTTCTTATTTAAACTTAACCCATTAGATGCAGACTTAAACGGGTATTTAGGCCCATGAATAGGTCTATTCGAGACTTTATTTATTTGCTATCATATTATTTTTCTTTTTCATAATAATAATAATAATTATTATAATAATAATAATAATAATTATTATTATTAATATTATTATTGTGGGGAAAAACCTTGAGCACTCATCATCAAATAATAAACTTTTTTTTTTCGAAAAGATTTTTTGATTTTTTTTTAAAGTTCGATTTTTTTTAATCATTTAAAGTTTGTTTTTAATTTGCATAATTGCGCTTTATTAAATGAATAGAAAAAAATCTCATTTTATATGATTAAAATCCATGACTTCTCCAGTCATAGGTAGAGTCTCCATCAGTAAGCTACGACTTTCACACACAAAAAAAATGAGAAGACGTTTTTCAATTCATATATGGAGATGAAAATAAAATTCTCTAAAATATCCATAGATGTGAACAATGGGATCATTATTCGTACTCATCCGACCCATTTATAACTAGACATGTTCATGAGGGTACCCACTCGATCTGTCAAGGCCCGTGTCCAATAAGTTGGACTTATAAAAAGAAAATTGATATCAAGTCCACACCCATCAAAACCCACCTAATTTTAGGACCGGCTTAGAATTTATAGAAATAGGACGACCCGACTCGACTCATCTTATTAATATTAATTATTATATTTTTTAGTACAAATTTTAGTTTTTTAGTAAATTTATTTGCATTGGGCTTGAAATTTAATTTTTAAATTCGAACCCAGCTCACCTTAAATCCCCATAAATTAACAATGGACTGGGTTAGGTTTGGACTAAGTATTTTCAAACAAAAACTCGTTGGACTCTTATTGGGGGAGGTTCAAAACATGTCTATTTATCTCGATCATTTTGATTTCGGTAGATTACGGGCTTTTGGATTGAAATAATTGAATTTGTATATATTATGCAGTAAATCAAGGATTGGCAACATTGGCATTTTTTGGAGTAGGTGTGAATTTGGTGCTATTTTTAACAAGAGTATTGGGGCAAGACAATGCTGAGGCTGCTAATAATGTCAGCAAATGGACTGGAACTGTTTATATTTTTTCTCTATTAGGTGCCTTTTTAAGTGACTCTTATTGGGGGAGGTTCAAAACTTGTGCTATCTTCCAAGCCATTTTTGTCTTTGTAAGTATTTTCGAATCCCGATCGATGAATCGTTCTGATTTTGATGAATTGAGTCTCTGATTTATTATTTCGGCATATTAGATTTTTTTTATTACGTTAAGTCTATGTATGCTAAACTAGTTAGTTGTGAATATCTAATTTAGTTTTAAAAATGGTTTTTAATTTATCTGCGTCTGTAATTATAATTTTTTACGGTTAAAATAAGATTTTTACGGTGATTTTGTAGATAAATTAACATAAAAGATTGTTTTTGAACTGTTGAAAATGTCAATTTGGAACGAAAATTAAATGAGTAACGAGTAACGCTCTATTTTATAGAATTTTATTTTTAAAGATGATTTTTTTAGGCATCAAGGATTTAATATGATAAAAAAAAATAAAGATCAAAAGCTTACCGTTAGACATGTTCATTGGTCTGGGTCTAGACCCATGTCCAATGGGCCCATCTTGAACAAGAAAAATAACATTAGGAGTGGTATGTTAAAATCCGTCTATTTTTAAAGCGAAATTGGGATATATAAAAATAAAACGGACCGATCTGACTTATTAATATTAGTTATTAAAATTATATTCTTATATATTAAATATTTGTTTTTCAGTATAAATTTTAAATTTTATTATTATATTCTTTTCTAAGTGGGCTTATTCAGGTTGGGTTTGAAATTTAATTTTTTTAAACCCGACTCTGATTTAGCCCGAATCCGCTTAAATTAATAGAGGACTGAATTAAATATAGACTCAACACTTTTAAAAGAAAGCCCCTCAGGTTCGATTCCACCCATGAAGAGATCTATCTAAAGTATTGAAAAAATATATATATATATATTTTTTTTAATACGGACTCATTCATGTTGTGTTTGAAATTTGATTTTTAAATCTAATACCAAAACCAATCCAGTCTTGTCTAAATTAACAATAGACTAGTTGGACTTAGGTTGAGTATTTTTTAGTAAAAACCGTTGAACCCGATTCGAGCTCGACTCATGAATAAATATATTTAATATATGAAAATGAAAAATTGAGACCCGATCCACCAAAATCACAATTTTTTTTATCTTATCGATTAATTAACTAATGTAATTATTTGGTTTTTGAACAATAGGGTCTAATCTCGCTATCCCTAACGACCTACTTATTCTTACTCAAACCCACTGGTTGTGGCTCCGAAGAATCCCCATGTCAATCACACTCAAGTCTCCACATAGGCCTATTCTACATCTCAATCTACCTTGTGGCCTTAGGCAATGGAGGTTATCAACCAAACATAGCAACATTTGGGGCAGATCAATTTGATGAAGAAAATCACAAAGAAGGGCACTCAAAAATAGCATTCTTTAGCTATTTTTACTTGGCTTTAAATCTTGGGTCACTTTTTTCAAACACCATTTTAGGGTATTATGAAGATAGAGGTCTGTGGGCACTTGGGTTTTGGGCTTCTACCGGCTCAGCTGTCTTGGCACTGGGGTTGTTTCTCGGGGGTATGGGGAGATATAGGCATTATGTGCCTAAAGGGAATCCACTTTGTAGGTTTTGTCAAGTTTTGGTTGTTGCATGTAAGAATTGGAGGGTTGGGGAGGAGGTTAAGGAGGGGGATTTGTTTGAATTGGAGGATTCTAAAGGAGGAGATAGAAAGATTGTGCATTCGAAAGGATTCAGGTACTTAGTAGTCCATATATACACGTTGAATTCTGTTTTATTATACGTTTGGCATACCCAGAGGTTCTACTCTGGTCCAAACCCATTAAGATGTTGACACGCCACACGTCAGCATCACAACGGTTCGAGACTGTTGAGATGCTGACATGTTAGTATTACTACTGATGTAGTGACGTGTTAGCATCAAACCAGTCCAAGACGAGTGTAGTATGAGACTATAGTAAAATTTTGTTGGCATGTGGCATCATTCGTACAGTAAAATCAATGGTCCTATACCACATTAGTTTGGAACTGTTAAAATGCTGACACATAAGTATTTATGTTGACATGTTAGCATCACAATGGTTCAAGACTGTTGAGATGCTGACATGTTAATATTACTATTGAAGTAGTGACATGTTAGCATCACAACTGTTCCAGACCAGTATGGTCTAGGATTATAGTAGAAATTTTGTTATCGCGCATTGTCATCTATACTATAAATCAATAGGTCTAGACCATACTGGTTTGGAACCATTAAGATGCTGACACGTGAGTATTATTGTTGACATGTGAGCATCATAATGACTTGGAATGGTTAAGATGCTGACATCTTAGTATTACTAGTGACCTAGTGATGTGTCATCATCACAACGGTGCGATATCAACATCACAACAGTCTCATGTCAGTGTTGTTCGTGACTATTGTAGAAATTTTATCACGTGCGACTCCATTCGTACGTTAAATCAATAATCCCATACCATACTGGTTTGGAGTTGTTGAGATGCTAACATGTCAATATTACTATTAATATAGTGGCATGTCACCATCCCAACAATGTCAGACCTGTATGTGGTTTGGGACTATAGTAAAAAAATTTGTTGGCGTGCAACGTCATTCATACACTAAATCAGTAGTTTGATCACGTAACTAATAATTTAATGGACTAAAAAATATTTCATTAATGAGTTACGTAATACTAATATTTTATTAGTTAAAATATGACGATATATTAAATTGCTGACTTGACGCACAAATGACATGGCGTGTAATACAAATTTAATGAATAATATTTTACGTTATTTCGAAGATATTTATTCAGTTATTAGATACGTAATTTAATTTTGAATTAAAATTTTCTCAAATTAAATTTTAACTTGAGAATTCATATTATAATCTTAATCGTTAATTTTATAATTAATGATTGAGTTTAACTTTTAAATTCAAAAAAACCATAATTTTTTTTTTGCAAATTTATTTATTATACATCATGTTAATTGATTTACTAAATTATATTTTCAATAATCAGATTCTTGGATAGAGCAGCCTTCATCAAAGAAGAAAATTACTCAAATATGGCTATGCGCACTCCATGGCATTTATGCACAGTTACACAAGTGGAAGAAGTAAAATGCATACTTAGACTACTTCCAATATGGCTATGTACAATCCTCTACTCTGTAGTCTTTACTCAAATGGCATCACTCTTTGTTGAGCAAGGTGCAGCCATGAAAACCACAATTTCATCCTTCCACATTCCCCCGGCGAGCATGTCGAGCTTCGACATACTAAGTGTCGCGATATTCATATTCGTTTACCGAAGAGTTTTGGACCCACTGGTCGCCAGGATAAGAAACGGCCCTAAAGGACTGACGCAGCTTCAGAGGATGGGAATCGGTTTAGCCATCGCGATAGTCGCGATGGTCGTAGCAGGAGTCGTCGAGTTATTTAGATTGAAGCATAAGTACGTGACGAAAGACTGCGCTAGTACCGCTGAAGGATGTCAAGATGCGAGCTCGTTGAGTATATTATGGCAGATCCCTCAGTATGTGTTGATAGGGGCATCGGAGGTGTTTATGTACGTCGGGCAATTAGAATTCTTCAACGGGCAAACGCCAGATGGGTTGAAGAGCTTTGGAAGTGCGTTGTGTATGACTTCAATTTCGTTAGGGAATTATGTGAGTAGTTTGTTAGTGACTATAGTGATGAAAGTGTCGACTAGCGATGAAATGCCTGGATGGATTCCAGGGAATCTTAATAAAGGGCATCTAGATAGATTTTACTTTCTATTAGCAGCGCTTACTGCTGCCGATTTTATCATCTATCTATTGTGTGCGAAGTGGTACAAGTATATGAAGTTTCGGGTCGATGATCGGGACGTTAATCAACGGGTTTGATCGATGATCTAGTTAGAATTTAAATTTGTTTTATTGTATTCAACACTTGCTTAAATTTCTAAGCAGGAAATTATAACAGTTTGATCCAATAATTCAATAAAATGTACATATTATTTGTTATTGAAAAATTTATCAATATAGTTATGTCATTGTTTCTCTACTTTTTTGGAATAAGGAGCAAAAATACAGTAGAATTTTAATAGTCCAGAGTAATTTTACTTCTAACACTTAAAATGGTATAATATTATCCTTAATATTAGCAGTCAAGAGCAATTTTATCACTAACGTTGGCAAATTGGATCAATTTCAGACGTCATTATAAAACACATGTATTTTGCTCCTTATTCTGTATCTGTCTATTAATTGGTTTTACAAAAAAAGATTTCACATTTTTTATTTAATAATAGAATTGGAGATTAATATTTTTAAATTCGACGAAATATTTGGATTTTTTTTGTCCAACTTATACAAAATAAATATAACTTTTTAAATTTCTTTTGTTAATTTCACGTCTATTCATATGGTTGTGATGTGTTACTAATGAGTGATAAAACGACGCAAATGTGAAGTGTAAATAACACGATTCATGACTGAGAAGACGGTTTGATTAATTATTTCTCAAATTGACATAATATATCAACGTTAGAGGTAAATTTGATCTTCACTGCTAACGCTAGAGGTAAAATTGCACCATTTTAAATGTTAGGAATAAAAAACGTGACAAATTTAATATTTACATATTAAATAGTAACCTAATCAATTTAAGAATTTTATTTAATAATAATAATTCGATAATATTAAAAGATTCAAAAATGGAATATTCAAAATATTCTTATTAAATTGAATACTAGCTAGAATTTCAAATTAACTAAAATTTCTATAGAAAATATTTAATAAATTTAATAAAATTGAAATCTGTAAATCGAATTTAAATAGAAATTTAAAATCTAAGTAATAGGATCAATTATAAAAAAAGATACCTAGTTTATAATTTAGGCCTTTATTTACGCCGAGTCATTTAATAGAAAGCACTATAGGTTAAGAGTACGACCATCTAGAGGTCGGGGCTAAAAAGGGTCCAGTTTTTTTTTACTATATATATATATATATATTAAGGGGGCGTTTGGTTCAAACTTCGGAATCGGAATCGGAATGTTACGGAATCAGAATCGGAATGATTATTTATTTATTTTGTTTGGTTTAATTCGGAATCGGAATCCAATTACTTTTAAGAGTGTTTGGTTCAAATTTCGGAATTGGAATCAAAATCGATAATGAACAAAATTAAAATTTCTTAAATTTTAATAAATAAATAAAATATGAAAACTAACTGAAAAAAAAATTCATTATAAAAATATTTATAAATTGAATTAATATAAATAAATATACTATATTATATTATAGTTATAAAATTTATTATTCTAACAATATACTATTTGTAGAGCAATCCACTATAATATACTAGATTATATTTTATGAATCTACGATCCTAGAAAGATTATATTATTATACTATATTTTCAGAATTATTATTCTAACAATATACTAGATTATATTATATAAATGAATACAATATATTATAATATACGGTAGAACATATATGTGGGTGGTTAACTTTTTAATTTTTTTTATATATAGGCAGTTAAAGGCATAAAACGTGGGGGTTTTTTTTTTTTGAGAAAATAAAAACGTTGGTTTTATTTTTATTTTTATTTTTTTCAATTAAATTTAATAAAGGAATGAGAATCATATTTGATTGAAGGGGAAGGGAGAGGGAATGGTTGATTCCCATAGTGGGGTGAATATGATTCCATTCGTACATCAAATTTTATAAAACCAAACATCAACAATAGTAATTAAATATCATGATTCCCATTCCCTACTCTAAATAGGACTAACCAAACACCCCCTAAAAGTTTTTATTGTGAATGTAGTTAATTCTTTTTCTTTTTTTTTAATCAGAAATGTCATATATTAAAGACTCATTGCATTATTACAAAGAATTGGTCACACTATATCCGGACTATCCCCGTGTAATATCAGTGGTGTTTGAAAATCTCGTGCCCATCTAGCTAGTTGGTGGGCTACCTTATTTCCTTCCCTTTTCGTAAATGTAAAGCGACAAACAGAGAACTGTTGAGCTAGTTGTAGAACATCTAGGTATAGGAAATAAAGAGAGGAGAGCGGAACAGTACCGTTTGTCAAAGCGTCAACAGCCACCTTCGAGTCAGATTCAATATGAATCGCATCTAGGTGACGATTTTTGGCTAGACGAAGGCTCTCATGAATTGCAATAACTTCCGCCGCTTCAGCCGAGAGACATCGTGCGAGTGGAATTCTGACAGATAGCACAACATGTGCTCTTGAGTCCCGAGCAACCACCCCGATACTTGAGGAGAGGCCATTGCCCTCCCATGCGGCGTCACAATTGAATTTTGTGATACCATCAGGAGGGGGACGCCAAACCTTGTAAGTATCAATGGGTGAGTTGGCTGACCCCGATGTTGCCGGGA
The DNA here is from genome assembly GCF_963576675.1 of Euphorbia lathyris. NCBI lineage: Eukaryota > Viridiplantae > Streptophyta > Magnoliopsida > Malpighiales > Euphorbiaceae > Euphorbia > Euphorbia lathyris. The sequence goes on from NC_088911.1 coordinate 6,732,801, forward strand.
TTCCATGCCGCTGTCTCCAGTCAGAGTGGAAGCTTCTGGCCTTTTGGGCAACAACATTCGCTTCCAGGCACTGTCCTTTGTGAATAAGAGTATTCTGGTTGAACCAAATCCACCAAGCAATAATCAGCCCTAGCGCACATTCTTCTTCTGTCGATTGTAACAAACACTCGAGCAGCCACTCCCGTATATTCATTGCGTGTATCCTGTCCCAACGAGTTCTTAGCCCTGTCGCTTTCCAAACTTGTCTCGCCGATATGCAATGAATGAAGACATGGGGCAGCATTTCATCCTCCGCCGAGCAGGCCGCACACCCCGCCATTGCATTAATTCCTCGATGGCGAAGGACCGACTGGCACGGCAGTATTCCATTTGCGAGTTTCCAGCTGAAGTGTTTGACCTTTGGTGGGACATTGTGCTTCCAGAACTTTTTCCATATGGCTTGCTGATTCGTAGAAGATGACGGTTGCTCATTGCAAGCACGACGACGTTCCTCTAACAGGAAGTAGCAGGATTTGATAGTAAACCGTCCGTTAAGGGTCGCCCGCCAGTAGAAGTCATCAAAATATCGCATCTCGCTGAGTCGGATCTTCTCGATTTCTGCAATGTCTGATAACACAAAACAATTAGTTAGTAAATCAGAGTTCCAGTTACAGCCTGTTTCATCAATTAGTTCCTGCACCAACATCGGTTTAGGATTAGCGAGCGATATTAGAGGACGGCAAGTATTAAGTGAAGGAACCCAGCTGTCTTCCCAAATCTGAATCCGTGAGCCATCCCCCACGCGCCACATCATCCCGTCTTTGATTGCATCACGGACAGCCCATAGGCTCCGCCATAAATAGCTGGGATTGCGCCCCTCAGGGGCATTGAGAGGATCTGAGTTTGGGAAATATTTAGCCCTCAATACCCTTGCACATAATGAGTCTGGTCTGACCATCAACCTCGGGCTTCCCCCGGGAGACCTGTAAACCGTGCAATTTCCTGTGTTCCTCAGCCCTCCTCAGATTGGCAGACAAAGCTTCTGCACAGACAACAAATAGATATGGTGAGATGGGATCCCCCTGTCGGAGTCCTCTTCCTGGTTTTAAATGACCCATTGGTTTCCAATTAATCAGGAAAAACATTGAGACGGTGGACACACACTGCATGATCAGATGAACAAAGTGGGGAAAGAATAGTAATTTTCTGAGTACATTGTCAAGGAATACCCATTCAATCCTGTCATAGGCTTTGCTCATATCCAGTTTTAGTGCAAAGTTTCCTCTATTCCCTTTTATTCTAGTTTTCATACTGTGAAACGCCTCAAAAGCAAGCATAGCGTTGTCGGTGATTAGTCGTCCTGGCATAAAAGCTGTTTGTGTGTCAGCAATAATACCAGGGAGAACCCTTTTCATTCTATTTGCGAGGACCTTAGAAATGATCTTGTATAACACATTGCACAACGCAATTGGACGCAGGTCCTTTATTGTAGTTGGGTTCCTGACTTTGGGTATTAGTGTTATAAATGTATGATTAAGATCCTCAGGAAAGACACCATTAGTTAGACAATCTAAAACCATAACAACAATATCGTCACCGATGATATGCCAATACTGCTGATAGAAAATTGGTGACATACCGTCGGGCCCCGGGGCTTTCGTGGGGTGCATTTGGTTCAAGGCGCTGATAACCTCCTCCCTAACAAAATCCGCGGACAAGGCTTGCTGTTGTTCTGTTGTCAGGCATGTATCGATAGCTTCCAGGAACGGCCACCTAGCTCTGGATCCGAGCTACTGAACAATTTAGAGAAGTAATCCACCACTATCTCTACAATGTTCAATGATCCCTCTCGCCAAACCCCATTCTTATCTTGTAGCCGAGAGATTCTATTGTTTTATCGCCTTGCTGAACATTTGGAATGGAAATACCCGGTGTTCTGATCACCGCCTTTGAGCCACTCAACTTTAGCCCACTGCTGCTATTTTATTTCTTCACATTTCTCAAGTTCTGCAATGTGTTGCTTTACTCAGGTCTCAGATTCGACGAGTTCCGAATTAGCCTGTTGTTGAATCGAATTCAGCTCTACCGTCAGCGTTTTGATCTCCCTGTGGGCATTACCAAAAGTTCCTCTACTCCACTCTTTCAATCTCTTGGATACTGTACTGATCCGTGCCTGAACAGACTGACCCGAGCTGATCTCCTTCCATCCATTCTCTACTACATTGACGCACGAGCTCTCTCGTGTCCATATTGCCTCAAAGCGAAAAGGCTGTTGTCTGATTCCCATGTCACATGCCTCGGCTGCGCAGCAAACCAGGATAGGATTATGGTCGGATGAGAGACGGGGTAGTGTATGTACCCGTGTTCTAGGAAACAGATCAAACCATTCATCCGTAGCTACTGCTCGGTCAAGACATTCCCATATTGCCTCCTCAGCCTGACGCCGATTATACCAAGTAAACTCAGCTCCCACATATCCCAAATCTCTCAACTTGCACTGGTCGAGGCAGTTATGGAAGTCCGCCATACTGTTGTTATCCCTATTACGACCCCCGCGTTTCTCAGACTGCCATAGTATCTCATTGAAATCCCTAAAGGCCATTAGCGGGATGTCGTCTAGTCCGTGGACATATTAAAGGAGGTCCCATGTGAGAGCCTTACTTGCTCTTTCTGGCCATCCATAAATGCCCACTCCACGCCAAACGGGTTGTTGGTTCATACTGACCACGAAATAGACACAATGAAGGGAGTAACGAGATATAATCACATCAATTTCTTTCTTCCAACCAAAAATTAAACCACCACTTCTCCCTACTGCATCAATGATAAACAAATTAAAATCAGAAAACTGTCTGTAAAAGTTATTGCATTCGTTTTTCTGTAATCGAGTCTCCATTAAGAAAAACATGTCTGGGCAATTGTCCCTCAGTAACCTTTTGAGTGTCCGGAACGTCCAAGCATTACCCATCCCCTAGACGTTCCAACTGAATATTTTCATAATGTAGGGTGGGGCCTGCTATCGGCCGCCACCCTCTAGTCATCATTCAGCTGTAGCTTTTTCCTCCCTCTACTCTCATAATCCAGAAAATCCTTATTGAAATCCATAGATTCTCGTGCCCTTTTTAACCCTACCATACTGTTGCTTTGATTTGTGATCATTGGCAGTTTTCCCCTAGCCAGCTTCTTCAGCGTTGGTTTCCGCCCCCCACGACTAGGCCTTGATCTTTCCCCAGCAGAAAAAACCATTTCTTGACGTTGTTCCGCTGCCGTGTTCACTGCAGCAACGAGCATGTTGTGGATTCTACTCGCCTCTCCACCAGATTCGGATATTGGAGAGGTCTCAACCCTATGTTCCCCCACATCTCCAACAGTGTCCACTGGCTCAATATCCTCTTGCATATCAGTAACTTCATTCGAATGTTGTGCTGGTACCGTGTGCCCACTTTTGCTCAGCTTCGGGAATAGGGTTCGTTTTGTCGCAGGTGGCACTTCTCTTTGTTCTTGCTTCTTTCCCACGGTATCAGCTGCTTTTTTATCCTCAAAGCCACAGCTCACAGATCGGAGCTTAGTCGGTGACGCCCTGAGGCAAGGGTCATACGGCCAATTGATGCAGATTCCGGAGAATCCTCACTAAGGGATAAGTGTACCCCGTCGTTATCAAGTAATAAATTTCTGGTTTAAGTCCAGGTTATCGTCCACAGGATTTATTTCTGCAAGTATCAAGCTACTCGATCTCGGATGTTATCTAGGCTTAGGGGGTTTTGAGTTTGGTTTGTTTAATTAATTTACTCCTAGGTTGAATTATGCTAATCCTAGCTAAGTTATCTAATTCTAACTAAATTATCTAAGTTATTCTATGCCTAACTAAGTTACTCTACCCCTAATTGATCTTTTACCAAAGCAATTAACTGAATGAACATGAAGGAATACGATGATAACAATGATAGAATGTTTAAGCAATTGAATTGAAACTAAGTCGCTTGTGTCCAAGGCGATTAACCCGACCTATCCTCCTAAAGTCCCTAGTTCGTGATTCCCTTGTAAGGCCGAAACTAGCTCTAAGGCTCAGTAATTTGGGCTTAATCTTCTATAGGGTCGTCAATCCTATAGGCACTGACTAGGTCAGATTCAGCTCGCAATATGTGCCAACCTAATTTTGGGATTATCGAATGAGTTAAACCAATCAGACAAAGCGTGAGACAAAGATTAAAACATCAAAACAATTGAATGAACAAAAACTATATTATATATCAAAGATGAATGTATTGTCACGAAGTTACAATAAACCTAGAATTCATAGCATGTATCAGAGGCTAGACAGAATATAAAAGAAGAAAAATCCCTTTCAGGGAACCTGTCTACCAATGCAGGCGTCTTTCTAGGATTTAAGGATGGAGCTTGAGTAATCCTCGGTGAACGGAGCTTCGAAGGTATCTTTAATGGAGGTTTGAAGGATATGGAGGAGGTGGAGAGGATTTCTCAAGGTGGAAGCTAAGCTAATTACAAAAGTAAAAAGATATCTAATTTACATTGGAAAAACTCTATTTATAGACGCGGCTCGGGCCCTTTTCTTGACCTAATTCGTGTCCTTATTGATGTAGGAAGTCGTGGGGTCTATCGTGGCATCGTGGGGGCGAAATTGGTCTTTTTGACCAATTCCCGTAGGTCTGCTCGGCGAGCAGGCGCCTGGCGGCCTGCTCGGCGAGCAGGCACAGTGCCTGGGCAGTGCCTGGGCTGCTTGCCAAGCAGCGCCCGGGCTGCGTGCCGATGCTCAATTCGCCGAGCAACTGCCGGGGGTCCCTGAGACACGATTTTTGCATGAAATTTGATCATGTTTTAACCTGCACACGCACATAAACTCCAAACAACATTAGTCCAAGGGCTAAATTGACCCGCCAATCGCTTATTTGAGCAAACGCTTCGTTTGGTGCGACTTTTGACGGATCAATTAGCTTCAAAAGATAACGGAATTATAATATGCATGCCATTTTGGCCGTATTTGCCTAAATTGATCATAAAACGAGCCTAAACAATGAAAAGTATATAAAACGTTTCCAATTTCTAACTAACTCACACAAAAGCATTTAAATGCGAGAATTGCTCGCTTATTAACAAAATAACGCTAAAACCCGTCCTAAAACCGTACCCAAAGATAGGGGTTTTTGACCCCTATCAAACCTCCTCGCACTTAAAACTTTACTTGTCCCCTAGTAAACTAAAAAAAACTAAACCCGCAATCACAAGCAAGCTAGAAAACCTCCCGGTTTGACTAGGTGCTTGACACAATTTCGAGCATCTGTAATTACATGCATTCGGAAATACAAAGTAGAGACACGATATCCAAAAGCCGTATTTCAATTATCATAGGTCATAGTTTTAAGCAAAAGGACACATGTTCAATTAAACGAGTTTGAGGGGATCGCTAAGTAGAACACCTCACCATAGGTAGTTCACTCATTTCACACAATTTTGGTGGCTAAAGTGTTTACTCTCGGCTTATGTTCTTGCTTAGGATTACGTTGCTTTTGCACGTTCATCCGCGTTCCTCTACTATGCTATATGATTCCGATGATATCAAAAACAGCCTCTAATCGGGGTTGTAATGTGGTTAGAGGGTTAAAGGTACAACAAGGGTTAATAGTTCTAGCGCTACAAAAACTAAGTTTAAATGGCTTTAGCAAATATGAAGTGACTGAGCTTTTTATTCATCCCTTATTATTTTCGTTTTGGGGTGTTTTCTTTGAGACGTTTTTGATTTTTCTAAAAACTGGGGAATGGAGTTCTTCCCTTTTGTTCGTCTCTTTTCTTTTCTTTTTCTTTTTCTGTTTTTCTCTTTCTTTTCCCCCCTTTTTTTTCTTTTTGGGATAGTGATGCTCATTCACTTTTTAGTCTTTTGGCTTGCTACCGTAATGCCATAAACAAAGACAAAGCGCTAGAAGAAAACAAAGGCTCAAATCGAGCTTTGCAAAAACAAAGGTTAAGCGGCGAACCAAATTGTGGTTCGCAAAAATGGGTTAGAATGAAAGAAAAATCTACAAACTACAAAAATTTCGGCTCAAAGGGGCTTCCTAGAGTGGATAAAAAAAGAAAAACAAGGTAAAGAAAAGGGTTAATTCTAATGAGGCTGATTCATCGTTTACCATCTCAAATCATTGCATGTAGGTTCAACACAGTATTAGGTGCAAAATCTGTAATCTTCCACAAGTCAAAGCATTCACACAAAAAATGTCAAGAAAAAGAGCTTTTTGATGTTCGCTCTTAGGCTCAAATTCAGCTCACAATTCTTTGGGTTTCAATTTTGTGTCTACTAGTTTTCCCCAAACTCAAGTTTAATATCACATGCCTTCAATTCTTAAGTTATCTACCTAAGTAATGATTTTAGCATTTCATCAAAAGTAGGGTCTAAATGCAAACTGTAGCTCATGCTTTTACAGATATAAGAGTTGTGTCCTACGCCTAAACTAGTTGTCATGCAATTTTAGATTCGGTTCTCAGCCCTCAAAGACAAATAACGAAGTTTAGATTCGAAGGAGGTTCACGGTTTTAGGTCCTAAACATGAAAAAAAACATAAACAAAACCTAAAAACGCTAAACTAAACTAGACACGACGCAACAAAAATTTAAAATTTATACAATTTTTGTAAGTTTGTCTACCCCTCCTCCTCACACTAAAACATGCAATAAGTTCCAACATTGCATCATAAATCATGAAGTACGAGTGTAAAAAGTTAGGGTGGAGAAGACAACTTACTGATCGGCCGGGGGGTATGGCCAAGGCATGTTGTAGCGCTCGCAGTAGTCTGCCGCTACGTACTCAAGACCCGAAAGCCTTCGGTCCATGTTCTGCTCAAAGTTGGTGAACCGTTGGTCCATCTGCTGAACAGTGTTAAAGGTTCGTAGGTTAAGATCTCGCATTTCTGCCATCATAGTGTTGATGGCTTGGAACTGGGCCTCCGTCCCCGACGCTTGGTGTTCCCTTTGGTCTCCTGCTGTCGCAGGTTCTTCTTCCTCGGGTTCCTTGTCCCTTTGTTGCGGACCCCATGCTCTTTTTCTTCCCCCTCCGCTGGAACTTGCTCCTCAAGTTGGGTTCCTGTTTAAGACTTCTTGAAAAGTAGATTTCCCCAAAAACTTGGAGTTAAGCAAAGTAGGGTAAATAGCAATTTCGGGGTTATCCAAATTTTTAAATTGGCTCTCAAGCAGGTTGGTAACTAAGTGCCCCAGACCTAGGGAACCATGTTTTCTGCTCGTTTGGCTTGAGAAGCCTTCAAATATGGTCTTAACATTATCCACATGTTTGTGGTTGGCCACGCACCACAGTATGAGCAATTCCGTCTTTGAGACTTTATTGCTCTCGTTTTTGCCCAATAAGTTGTGGGCCACAAATTTGTGAACAAGATTGAGAAGTGGGTCTAGGAGAGCGACTGGGCTAGCAGTCTGGGAGTTAAAGTCTGATATGCCTGTGAGTTGTTCCCAAGCTATATCTTTTGTTATAGGCTTCTCAAAGTCTGAGATCGCCTCTGGGTGATTATGAACTCCCATTAGGGCTGCTAGTGTGGTAGCATCAAGGCGGTAAGGTTTACCGTTTAGCCTAAAAGAATGCTTCCCACCGCCCAAGGGTAGCTCCTTTTTCCAAGTGGTCAAGAATTCTATAGTAAAGTTGTGATAAACCGGAGTCTGTGTTGTGGCTAGTCTATACCAGCCGTGGAATTTGAGGATTTCATTGAAATCCTTCTTTAAGCCTAGACTCGATAAAAAGGTTTGATCGACAACTACGTGTGTAGCAAGGTCTTGCTTGGAAAACCTATTGTACAAAATTCCCTCACGTTCATCAATAAGACCAAAGGGTGGATCATACTTAGCTTGGAGGCTTTCGTCGAACTCGACCTCAGATTCGGCTTCGTTCTCGAAGATGATCTTAGCTTTGCCTTTCCGACCCATATTTCCTGAGGAATAGACCAAAAATGGAAGAGTTAGAAAATATTTACAAGTTTCAACATAAACCCCCAATAAACCATTCATAGGCAACAATCATAGCTTTAGGCACTTAGGGACTAAACCATAAAGTATTTGGTCCCTAAGTCTTTTACCCGAAATTCACAAAATTCATGCAAAATTGAAGATACCCAATGACTAAAACATAAAAAGAATGCAATTCACAACTCTATTGACAAGTTTCTAACTATGATTTGAATAGTTGAACTTTGAGCTAAAATGAGGATTTTGCCCAAATTGAGCAATTTTTCCAAATATTCACAAATTGAGAATAGAAATCACACCCAAACTATAGATTAATCATTATGTTAACCTAAATTGCAAGGAAATTAAGAGTTTAAAAGCAAACAAGACATTAATTTGAGAAAAGGAAAAAAAAACCAAAACTTAGGTTTTTCTCAAACCTCAAAAATTATCACCATAAGCTAAAATCTAAGCCTATGAACATGTTAGAAATCAAAAATAGGTAAAGATTCATACCTTATATCTTGAATTCGGGTTAGAATGAAGAATTTGGGGGGTTAGGTTTTGAAGAAGCAAAAGAGGAAGGAGAAGGGAAGAATGAAAGAATATGATAAAAAAAGAAAGAAGAGAGAAGGAAAGAAGAAGGTGGGGAAGGGGATGATGAGTCACCCCCCCTTTTTCTTTTCTTTATTTTTTTTTCTTCTTTCTTTCTCTTTTTTTTTTAATAGAGTGCGGGGGAACAAAGTTTGACAGTATAAATAAACAAACGAGATCAAAATTCAATTAACCAAAATAATAAAAGGAAATAGGAGCAAAATAAAAACAAAAAGAAAAGAAAATGCAGAATCAAATTGTTCAAACTTTGGATTAAAAACCGAGGAGAACCCGATTTCTCCCCCTTACTCAATCCTTTCTCAGGATCTTTGGATTCTTCTCCGTTGTGCTCGGGAGAGAACCCTATGGCCTTTCCTGCCTGTCCCTATTAATCTGAGCCACCTGATTGCTCAAGTCCTTGCAGAAGGCTTCGTTGTTGGCAAGCCTAGCTGAGATCTCCTTCAGAAGAGTGATCACTTCGTCAGATTCCTTAGGGTGTTGCACTGGCCCTTGATTTTGCTGTTGGTATGGGGGCATGCCAAGCCCCTGCTCTCTATGCTCTTGAACAAATCCGCTAGGAGGTCGGAGCACATTCTGATTTGAATTCCCGTAAGAGAGGTTCGGGTGCTGAGGCCTCCTGTGGTTGCCATTGTTGTTGTAGGAGTTGTAGTTATTGGGGTTACCGTTGTTGTAGTTCTGATTGTATCTCGGCTGCCCCCCAACGTAATTGACCATCTCCACCCCATCTCCAGCGAAAGGGCTACCTGCTTGACAATCCTTTCCATTGTGGTCGCCACCACAGTGCACGCAGGTGGGAGGTCGGCTAAGCGTAGCCAACAGTACATCCATCTTCCTACTCAAATCTGCAACAGCTGGATTTTGTTCCTGTTCTTCCACAGCAAATACCCGCTGCCTAGTGGGGCCGGCGAGCTTCTGTTCTTGCCACTGCACACTCTTTCTGGCTAGCTCATTAATCATGTCATATGCCTCTGCTGCTGTCTTTCTAAACAAATCTCCACCCGCTGCGGAGTCGACAATGGCTCTGTTTGTGGGTGTCAGTCCGTGATAGAAGACGCTCACTAACTGATGCTTGGGTATGTCATGATGAGGGCACATGCGCAGCATTTTCCTGAATCGAGTCCAAGATGTGTGGAGTGCCTCATGCTCGGGTTGGTGGAAGGATGTGATCTCACCCCTGAGCATTGCTGTCTTCGAGGGAGGGAAGTAGTAGGACAAGAATTCCTTCTCCAACCCTGCCCATGTTGTGATTGAACCAGGCTCCAGTGTTCTCAGCCATTCCAAAGCTTGCCCCGTCAGAGAGAATGGGAACAGTTTCAGTCTAGCAGCATCTTGGGGGACCCCGTTGGTCCTTGCAGTGTCTGCGCACATTAAGAAGCGATCCAGATGATCATTCGGGCTCTCGTGTGCTTCTCCTCCAAACAGTCCGGTCTGTTGGATCAAGTGAATTATACCAGACTTGATTTCGTATGTGTTTGCCGGAATGTTTGGAGCAGCAATGCCTGACAGATGCTGATGTCGGTGGGGTGCCAGGATTTCACTCATCAGACGAGTGTCGCTCTCTGGTCCGGTGTTCTCATTGTTCCGTTCATTGTAAGTCATCTTGATGGGCTCGATATGCTCGATGATCTTGTCTTGCTTCAGCTTTCCGATCTGTTTGCTCCTGCGAAGAGTACGTTCAAGTTCAGGGTTAAGAGGGACAACCGGTATTTTCGCTGATCTCGTAGGCATACGCTGAGAAAAGATAAGTACAGAAATAAATGAAAGCTGAAGGGAAATCTTACAAATCATACAGGTTTGTACAAGTATAAGAACAGTATAAAAACACATACAGACATGTATAGATGAAATTAATAACTATATGTTCGTACAAACGAATATAAACAAGCGCGAGTATTAACAAGGATGGTTATCATAAATGAGTATATATAAATATGTGTATATAAACAAGTATAAACGGTATAGATACGTAGTAAAAAGAATCATGATTATAAATAGGTATGTATGATATTAACAAAGGATATTCACAAAGAATGCCTAAACTAACAAGTCGACCTTTGGTTCGATATTGCAGAAAAAATAAATCCCCGGCAACGACGCCAAAAACTTGATGCGGATTCCGGAGAATCCTCACTAAGGGATAAGTGTACCCCGTCGTTATCAAGTAATAAATTTCTGGTTTAAGTCCAGGTTATCGTCCACAGGATTTATTTCTGCAAGTATCAAGCTACTCGATCTCGGATGTTATCTAGGCTTAGGGGGTTTTGAGTTTGGTTTGTTTAATTAATCTACTCCTAGGTTGAATTATGCTAATCCTAGCTAAGTTATCTAATTCTAACTAAATTATCTAAGTTATTCTACGCCTAACTAAGTTACTCTACCCCTAATTGATCTTTTACCAAAGCAATTAACTGAATGAACATGAAGGAATACGATGATAACAAAGATAGAATGTTTAAGCAATTGAATTGAAACTAAGTCGCTTGTGTCTAAGGCGATTAACCCGACCTATCCTCCTAAAGTCCCTAGTTCGTGATTCCCTTGTAAGGCCGAAACTAGCTCTAAGGCTCAGTAATTTGGGCTTAATCTTCTATAGGGTCGTCAATCCTATAGGCACTGACTAGGTCAGATTCAGCTCGCAATATGTGCCAACCTAATTTTGGGATTATCGAATGAGTTAAACCAATCAGACAAAGCGTGAGACAAAGATTAAAACATCAAAACAATTGAATGAACAAAAACTATATTATATATCAAAGATGAATGTATTGTCACGAAGTTACAATAAACCTAGAATTCATAGCATGTATCAGAGGCTAGACAGAATATAAAAGAAGAAAAATCCCTTTCAGGGAACCTGTCTACCAATGCAGGCGTCTTTCTAGGATTTAAGGATGGAGCTTGAGTAATCCTCGGTGAACGGAGCTTCGAAGGTATCTTCAATGGAGGTTTGAAGGATATGGAGGAGGTGGAGAGGATTTCTCAAGGTGGAAGCTAAGCTAATTACAAAAGTAAAAAGATATCTAATTTACATTGGAAAAACTCTATTTATAGACGCGGCTCAAGCCCTTTTCTTGACCTAATTCGTGTCCTTATTGATGTAGGAAGTCGTGGGGTCCATCGTGGCATCGTGGGGGCGAAATTGGTCTTTTTGACCAATTCCCGCAGGTCTGCTCGTCGAGCAGGGCGAGATGCTCGGCGAGCAGGGCTACTCGCGACGAGCAGCCCCCTGCTCGACGAGCAGGCGCCTGGCGGCCTGCTCGGCGAGCAGGCACAGCCTGCTCGGCGAGCAGGCACAGTGCCTGGGCGGTGCCTCTGGTGGCCTGCTCGGCGAGCAGGCACAGTGCCTGGGCGGTGCCTGGGCAGTGCCTGGGCGGTGCCTGGGCAGTGCCTGGGCTGCTCGCCAAGCAGCGCCCGGCTGCGTGCCGATGCTCAATTCGCCGAGCGACTGCCGGGGGTCCCCGAGACACGATTTTTGCCTAAAATTTGATCATGTTTTAACCTGCACACGCACATAAACTCCAAACAACATTAGTCCAAGGGCTAAATTGACCCGCCAATCGCTTATTTGAGCAAACGCTTCGTTTGGTGCGACTTTTGACGGATCAATTAGCTTCAAAAGATAACGGAATTATAATATGCATGCCATTTTGGCCGTATTTGCCTAAATTGATCATAAAACGAGCCTAAACAACGAAAAGTAAATAAAATGTTTCCAATTTCTAACTAACTCACACAAAAGCATTTAAATGCGAGAATTGCTCGCTTATTAACAAAATAACGCTAAAACCCGTCCTAAAACCGTACCCAAAGATAGGGGTTTTTGACCCCTATCACCAATCATTGTCGTTGGTTCTGTCTGAGGGTTCCTCACAATCTTCGTGCACATGCCCAATCACCCCGCAGAGATAACAATAGTTCGGCAGCTTTTCATACCGAATCGCTACCCAGTTGGCCTCATCTGTTTCTGTGGCTAATTTAATACCACGCAATAGCTTCTTAGAGACATCCATCTGAACTCGCACTCGAATGTATGTAGCCCAATTCTCCATGCTATCATCATCCACCCTAACCACCTCTCCCACTCTTCCGGCAATCTTTTCTATTAGATCCGTCTGTCTAAAGTGTAAAGGCATATCCACTAGACGAATCCAGAATTCACATATATTCATATTTAACTGTGACAGTTGTGCTATTCCTTCTAGGTTAGCTAATATGACCAAGTGTCTATCATAATGCCACGGAGAATCCCTCAACACTCTCTCCTTATCCTTCATAGATTGGAACTCGATGATGAACAGACCATCCCCTCATTGACCTTGAACCCCTTGTATGTTCTCTAAATGGCGTTGAAGGCGTTGGACATGGATCGTATGTTCAACGGTTTTGATGAAAGTAGTCGGCCTACTACTTTTCGTGAGGCATCTGTGTCTGCGGGTATCTCTCTTTGTTCAATAACCAGTGTATCGTCCTCAGCATCTGTCAGTTTCATATTTCTCCATTGTCGCTCAATTCCTTCCATACTCACGTACTCAAAGGTTGTGCAGCTCGAAAGCAATCAAAACTAGGAGACATGAAGGTTTATGTATGAGGCAAAGAATGAAAGAAATTGCACCAGGAACGGCAAAAAGACCTAGCCGCATGTTCACAACGCCGCAGGTTAAGAAAACCTCATGTTAGGGCTTCAGCTCTCATTCTTGAGTTATAAATTGTTTCAAAGCCGTAGTTAATTCTTTTTCTAAAAAAAAGTTATAATACTCATATAATGTGATATTTTAGATCTAAAATCGGTTCAAATTTTTATTTTAAACTTTTAGATATATATTTTTTATTAGTGAGCTGCTAAATACCGCCATCAAATTCCTTTTCACCGTCACTTTTGGACTTTTTTGCCTTTCTCATAATTTTGATCAAAAACTGAAAATTCTCTCTCCAAAATCATAAACCCGAACAACAATAATTGAAATTATGAAAATAATTGATTTGTGACAATCCAAACCCCGAAAATGGATGATTACGAGTCGGAAACATTAAGATTTACATCTTTTTATCAAAGAACTCATGAAAATAATACATATTTTTCATGACGATTTTGCATTTTTCGTCACAAAAAATTGAATGATTTAGTATTTTCGTCACTAAAATTTTTACGATTTTACATATTTCAAAATTTAACCTAAACGGATGCGGCATACCATTCCCACCATAGTGGGAACGGATGCAGCATCTGTTCCCGCCATGGTGGGAATGGTATGCCGCATCCGTTCCCACCATGGTTGGAACGGATGCGGCATACCATTCCCACCATGGCGGGAACGGATGCCGCATCCATTCCCACCATGGTGAGAATGGTATGCCGCATCCATTTAGGCTAAATTTTGAATTTTCTCTCAATTTTTTTTTCCTCAATTTTGACAAAAAAAATTATGCCAAAGGCAAAATGGTCCAATGGGTGCGGTGATAAGGAATTTGAGTGCGGTATAGAGCAATACCATTTTTATTATTAAGAGAATCCTTATCTCTTACTTCGTCTACGAACCATAAAATCTCAGGAACGACCCTCATAGAAAGTGAAAACACTGTTAAAGATTATATTCATAGTTATTTCAACTATTTTCGCTAGTTTTCAGTTCTATTAGTTAAGTGATAGTTTAGTTTTTTTTTTTGAAAGAATAAAGAATTGTATTAACTTAAATCGAAAAGTAAAACATCGATAAGAAAAGGTGGTGGACATGCCCACTCACCCCAATCAGACCTAGAACTAACAGCTTTTGCTAAAGAATGAGCTGCCAGATTCGCTGATCGTTTTATGAAAGAGATCGAAACAGAGTTCAGATCTTGAAGAATAGAACAACAATCATGAATAACATCAGATAAATACGAAAAATTGAAGACTTTGGATTGAATTGCTTTTACCACGCTGAGACAATCAGACTGAACCACAACTTGGGAGAGATTTAGAGCTTTTATCCAGCTGAGCGCCTCCCGTATTGCCATTGCTTCGGCCAAACTCGGATCAGTTATGTCAGCTAGGCTTGCTTTCCTGGCATGTATGCAATCTCCTAGATGATTTCGAATAAGCATACCGACGGAACAGAAGTCCGGGCCGACCTTAACACCCGCATCAACATTACAGAACAGCAAACCTGGAGACGGCGTTTTCCATTTGGTTGGACTGACCGGATCAGTAGTTCGATAGTGCGGTGCGAAGACCTGAGCCTCCCTCCAAGCCATCTCTTCCGTCCTAGCTGCCATTAATATTGTTCCAGGAAGGCTGAATTTTTTATTCCAAACTACCTAGTTTCGATATTTCCATATATTCCAAATAACGAGTGCCGCTGATTCTGCAGCTGGTAGAGACGAAGTCAACAAGCTTTCAAACCAGCAAAAGACATCAGATATGAATTCCATACGATTATCAGAAAAGAAAAGACCCCATAATTGTTTCGCAAAGAGACATGAGATGAAGATGTGAGTTTCTTCTTCCCCGATTGATTGGCAAATAGGACACCGATTTGGTAGAGAGCTATGACGTTTTTCCAGATTTGACATTGTAGGCAAACAACGCGCAAATAACCTCCACAAACAATTCTTAACTTTCGGAGCCACGTGCAGTTTCCATATTAGATTCCAATTGATAGTGCTCGACGAAGATGATGTATTAGTTTCTTTTGCTACAGTAGCCCAGTATCCGCTCCTCACTGTGTAAACATTTGACGGTGTAAATTGCCAAAACCACATATCTTCGCTGCCATGATTTCGTTCAGGTATAGAAAATAAGAGCTTTCGATCACGGTCATTGAGAAGCAAAGAGATTTTATCCACATCCCAATTTCCATACTGATTTTTCAAATCGCTGACCATCTCAATGTTGCAGTTTGTAGGCTTCGGGGAGGAAATAAAAGGATTCAGCGCATCCGGGAGCCAGGGGTCCTCCCATATCCGAATTGAGTCGCCTCGTCCAACCTTCTGTCTTAAGCCGTCGCGAAGAACAGAGCTGCCTGCAATGATACTTCTCCAAATATAGGAAGGATTATGACCCAAACCTGCATCAAGAAAATTAGTGTTAGGAAAATAACGAGCTTTAAGAATTTTTGCCACCAGCGACTCAGGATCTTGTATAATGCGCCAACTTTGTTTAGCTAAGAGAGCTAAATTAAAGAGATAAATATTTCTGAATCCCATGCCACCTTCAGATTTAGGTACACATAAATCTTCCCATCGCTTCCAATGAATCCCTGACGGATTGGCCCCTGATGATTTCCACCAGAACTTGTTTAATAATTTGTTCACTTCATCACAAAAATCCTTAGGCATTAGGAATAGACTCATCAAATATGTGGGAATAGATTGCAAAACTGCTTTGATCAGAATTTCCTTGCCAGCTCTTGATAGGAATTTCTCCTTCCAATTGTTTACCCGGTTCCAGATTCTATCTTTGAAATAACCGAAGACTCGTATTTTACTTCTTCCGATGTCAATTGGGGCTCCAAGGTAATTATCCAATGCTGAAACTTCACCGACACCCACCTTATTAACCACTTCGGCTCTGTCTTGAGTCGTAGTATTAGTGCTGAAAAACAGAGAGGATTTTTGAAAGTTAATACATTGCCCAGAAGCTTTCTCATATGTCGACAAACACTCTTTAATACAACTAGCCTCAGCCTTGTTAGCCCGAAAAAATAGAAGGCTGTCGTCTGCGAAAAATAGGTGAGAGATTGTAGGTGCAGCTCTTGCTATTTTGAACCCATGTAATTTCCCTTCCCGTTCCCTAGCTGTCAATAGAGCTGTGAGACCTTCAGCACAAATAAGAAAAAGAAATGGCGAGAGCGGATCACCTTGACGTAATCCCCTTTGAGGAATAATTTGGCCAAGCTCCCTGTTATCTTGAATGATCTTATACGACACAGTTGTAACACATAACATGATCCAATTGATCCAGTTTGTTGGAAAACCCAACTTTTGAAGCATATTTCTCAGGAATTGCCATTCAAAACGGTCGTAAGCTTTGCTCATGTCTAATTTGAGTGCCGAACAGCCTACCTTTCCCTGTCTGAGACTTTTCATTTTGTGTATGAACTCATATGCCACCACGATATTGTCGTTGATGAGTCGTCCGGGAATAAATGCACTCTGACTGAGTAAAATTATATCAGGAAGAACTTGTTTGAACCTGTTTGCCAACATCTTGGAGAGAATTTTAAATAAAACGTTGCATAAGGCTATTGGCCTGAGATCAGACACCCTCTCCACATTTTTCTTCTTCGGAATTAATACGATAAGAGTGTCATTAAGATGCGGAGGTAATTGTGTTTCTCTTAGGGTCGACAGACATGTTCTGCAAACATCCGCCCCTACAATTTCCCAATAGTGTTGGAAAAACGTAGGGTTAAGTCCGTCAGGTCCCGGACTTTTTTCGGGTTGCATAGAAAAACATGCTGTTTTAACATCTTCATTTGTAAAGGGTTCAGACAGGAGAGTAGAATGAGAACTTGTGATTTTAGAACTGACCTGGGTGATGATATCAGTATCTTCAACACCTGTGCTGGTAAATATATTCTCGAAATATCCTGTGAGCTGCTCTTCCAAACCGTTACCCCATGTTACCCTGTTTCCTGCATCATCCACTACTGATGAAAAACTATTCTTCTGTTTCCTCTCAGTGGCATAAGAATGGAAGTATCTCGAATTTGAGTCCCCTTCTTTTAACCAAAACAACTTTGCGCGCTGCTTCCAGAAATCCTCTTGTTGCTTCAGTATTTTTGTATATTCATTAGAAGCTTTGAAGAATTGTTCAATACCGTACTCGTCTTTGCTGCTTCTATACCTCTCCATCATGATTCTCATAGAACCGAGAGACTTTCTGAAATTGCTTTCCAAACTTGAGCTCCATCTTTGTAAAGCCGAGGAACACCTTTCAATTTTTTCAGATATCGGACAATTATCAGCAGTACACCATGAATCAGCCACTATCGAAGCACACTGAACTTCTCTAACCCAAGCATTTTCGAACCGAAACCATCGGACCTGAGGTCTGCGAATCCAGGCTTGTAATTCTAGCAATAGAGCTGAATGATCGGAAGCCACTGTTAATAAATTGAAAAGTTTTGAGGATGCGAAAGTTGACTTCCATACCGTGTTAACCAAAGCTCTATCCAGACGTTCCTCTATCCAATGATCTGTCCCGCGACCTGCTTCCCATGTGTATGGATGTCCAGACATATCAACATTGAATAGATCACTATCTTCAACTGCTGATTTAAATCCATTCATTAGCCAATCCGGTTGTCTTCTTCCTCCGGCTTTTTCATTGATATTAAGTATATCATTAAAGTCACCAATACAACACCACGCCAACCCATCTTGTTCCTTGAGGGATCGCAACAAGTCCTAAGATGCTCGGCGCCTAACTCTTTCCGGATAGCCATAGAAACCAGTTATCCTGCAAGAACTGAAATTAGGGAGTGAAATAATAGAGTTGATAAAATTTGGTGAGGATGATATAATTTCCACTTTGATTGTGTCCTTCCAGCACAAAACCAGGCCACCCCCGTGCCCAGAACCCTCAACAATGTGATTCCCCGAGAATCCCAGTTGCTTACAGATCTTCCTAACTCTCTCTTCCTTAATCATAGTCTGCATCAAAAAAAGAACCACGGGCTTGTGAATCCTGATTATGTCCAGGAGAACATTAACTGTGCGTGAGTTGCCCAACCCACGACAGTTCCAGCTAAGGATACTCATTTGTTCAGGCGGGCCTGGTTCCCAGGTCCCGCCCCTTCTTTGTTTTTTGAGAAAACCGTGACATCCATATCCATCTCCCTCTCCTCCATTCTCGGTCTTTTAGGATCATGAATAAAGCCAGATGCTCCTGTAGAGTCTCCCTGTGCCTTAGGAAAAACTTACTTTTGTTGTTGTATCCCCTGAACAATATCCTTGCTTGCCCCCTCTTCTACTACTGGTGATTCCCGCAACCATTCTCTCCCTGCTTGGCTGCCTCCTCGCCGCAGAAGTGCCCTTAGGAAACTACCGAATTGTCTCTCGACAGGAGGATTAGGATCATCATATAAGGAGACACAAAATTTGTCAGAGTGCCCTATAACTCCACAGTAGAAGCAAAAGCTAGGAAGGCGTTCATACCTGAAGTTAATCCACAACCAATCCCCTCCACTTCTTTTCATCTTTCGTCCCCTTTTGATTGGCTTTTGGATGTCCATAGTCACTTTAATCCGTAAGAAATTGCGTCTTAGACCTGAGAAGTTATGGGAATCTGCTTCAACAAACTCTCCAATGTAATTCCCTAAAATGCGACAAACCGTTTCCGTTTGGAAACCTATAGGAAGATCTGCTATTTGAACCCAAATTAAAAGGTTGTATAACTCCACTTGAAGTGCCTGCTCTGTTACCTCCAACCTCTTGATAATCAGAACGTTTTGATTGAAGGTCCAAGGGCCGTCGTTTAGAACCCTGGCAATGTCCATCTCATGGTAGAATTGGAATAGATACCTGCCTTCTCGGTCAGTTTCGGTGATAGTAACCCCTTTTACCGGTCTCCATATGGCTGCTAGAGTGCACTTCATACTGTCAAAGTGGACGGACTTGGCCAGTAGAAATTGTCCTATTACGAATAGAGAAGGCTGCGATTGATCCACCGGAGCTTCTTCCGCTGACAGAATCAGCCCTTCCTCATCGTCATCAGCGAGCCTTAACCTTGCATACGCCTCGAGAACCCCTTTCCCCTTTCCCCATTCCCTGAACCTCAGCAAACCCTCGAAATCGTTGATCGCACCAGTTAGGTTGTAAAAAAACAGAGAAGAAATTGAACCCGGTGATGAGTCGAACACAACCTAGAATCCAGAGATTCGTATCAGAAACTTCGGGATCGTTGATGAAGAAAGCCGCCGGTGACAGTAATAGGTGATAAATAAAAGAAGCAATAATCAGCGATAAGACTCAAAAAAACCAACAAGGCGAAGGCTTATTCAAAGGAAAGGATTGAATTTAGTGGCGGTTAACAACATCGGCGGCGACAAAAGGAAGACCTAGACGACTAAGAGAAAGAAAATAAAACTCCTCAGCTGAGAAGACGGAAAAACATCTCACACGGAGAAGACTTTTAAGTGATAGTTTAGTTGATTAGAAGTTCGGTAAGAGAATATTCTAGGCGGAAAATAATATTGAGTTAGTTAGCTGATGTGGTAACTAATATTCAAACATTTGTACCTACTCGTTAATTCAATAAGAAAATATGCAAAAAACAAAAAAAAAAATAAAAATAAAGGTCTAATACACAAATAACCTTTTGAACTTGTCCAAATTTTGCAACTGTCCCCTCCAACTTTCAATTGTAACAACTTACCCCTTAAACTTGTCCAATTGTAAAACATAACCCCTCAAACTTCTCCAATTATAAAACATAACCCCAAATTGTTGACACGCACTGCAATTAAAGAAACACGTGAAATAAAAAAAGCTACTAACGCTCGTGAAATATGATAATCAGATCTTTGGATCCAAAAAAATCAGTATTTAAGTAACAAAATCCTCAATTCTTCAACTTTTTTTTCTTCTTTTTGTTATTCCTATTCGTTTTTTTAGTGATTTCTTGATTCAAAGTTTTGGGATATTATGATGGTGAAAATGTGTTTAGGTGGAGAAATAGCTCTATTGAAGATTTCATGGCGTGATACAAATCCGGGGAAATGTTTTTACGGTTGCTTCAAGTACGGGGTAAAAAAAATCCCAATTTGGGGTTATGTTTTACAATTGGACAAGTTTGAGGGGTTATACTTTATAATTGGACAAGTTTGAGGGGTAAGTTGTTACAATTGAAAGTTGAGGGGGGCAGTTGCAACATTTGGACAAGTTCAGGGGGGTTATTTGTATATTAGGCCAAAAATAAATTATTTATCTCACATTTCTCTTTCAACATGATAGTATGAGAGTTATGGTTTAATATTAGATCACTACTAATATTTTTTTTTTTGGTAGGAAAGAAAAAACAAACAAAGCCGTTTAACCCGGGATCAGCCTGGGAAAGTTGACCCCTACCAAATCATCCAAGATCAGGGACGAAATGAACAACGAAGGAGAAGAAAAGGTTGAGAGGTCCAACATCCTTGTATGACCTTCAACAGCGAGACGGTTCGCAACCCGATTTTGCTCCCTATAAATATTGTCGAAGCTAAGAAAATCAAAGGAAGAGCAAATCCTTCTAATACCTTTGATTAAATTTTGGCTATTTAAGCAAATAGCATTATTCTCCGAGATCATCTTGACCGCTTCAAGGTTATCAGATTCCACCAGAAGCTTCTTCACCCCCAGATTTTTAGCTAGCCTAAGGCCAGAAAAAATCCCCCAAAGCTCTGTAGAAAAGGACGATCCCATGCCCAAATTCTGAGAGAAACCAGAAACCCAACCACCACCATCATCTCTCAGAACCCCTCCCGCAACAATTCTCCCATCCTTTAGACAAGAGCCATCAGTGTTAAGCTTAACCACACCTTCACTAGGCCTACACCAGCCTAAGAGATGGACCTCTTTCCTCTGAATAGCCCTAGCCAAGGGATCCTCAACGAAGCTATCAACCAAGGTGCAAATCTTTTTGGAAAAGAAATCAAAAACATTAGGCAAACAACAATCGTTTCTCCTCCAAAAATCTCCTCATTTCTCCATTTCCAAATCTGATGGCAAACCACGACAAATAAGAGATCACTACTAATATTAATTTCACGCTCTAAATAAATTAAATGTGAGAGAGAAGTGTTAAATATCTTAAATTGCTTAATAATAGAGCTAAATGTTGGATCTCCTATTGATATTATTAGTAACAGATCGGGATTCACAAAGATGGAGTGCTTATTGTAATTTATGGATGCTAAATTGATATTTTTTTTATGTTTTTACTTAGAAAAGATTAAAGTCTTGATAACTTGCTAGATTCGATTTGATGATCTTCGCCGCGGTTACCTGCAAAACAGAACCGGAGACAGGATCTCCGGGAAAACTCTCCGACGATCAAGTCAGTTTTATAGGAAGGTTGGTAAATTGATACTGGTATTGTGGGGAAAAGATGTGTACGTACCTCCCCATTTGCTTCTATGTCCTTTTTATAAGTGTTCCTAGGTAACCGCCGGGGGCGGTTACTCTTTCCAGGCCACGTCCCTTACGTGGCCACAAACGTGGTCTCGTTTGTTTTGAGTGGAAGGTTTAATGCTCCGTTTAGGATTTTGGGGCGGTTACTCGTTTTACCCGCTTCCTTTATTCGGAGCCCGTTTGATCTTGAACCATGGGCCTAAGTATAGGTTGGGCCCGTGTTTATGATTCGGCCCGGTTTGGTTTCACGGATCATCACATGCCTCCCCCTTAGTTTGGCAAGAGCCCTTTAGGGTCTTTTCATATGTTATAGGGGACTCTTTGTCTTCGTCTGGATATTCAACATTCGAAAGTGGTTCTTTCGTTCTCCGTCATTTCTTCTCCGGCGTCAACCCTTTAGCGTTCGTTCTTCTCTGTATTCTCTTTCACATGTAAGTGTTCCTTTCCGCAACTTGTAACTCGTTCGACCCTTTTCTTATTTCGGCTCGTCTTTCTTCGTTAATATGTCAAACCCTGACCTCGATTTCGCACCGTTCGACGAAAATTACGTTCGCGAGGTGTCTCATGAGGTTGATGAGATGGTTGATGAAGTTTCAACCAGCTCTCCTTGGTCTGATTCCCATCCCGCCGATTTTCTCCATCTGGCGAATACAACTGATGAGGGTCTAGGTTTTGACCCTAAGAAGTTGATTCCACCACCTGTCCCAACTCCCCGTTTATTACCAAAAAGGGACAGGTTGGGAAGCCTAGTTTGCCGTGAGACGATTGATGACTTGCGGGAGCAGTATCCTTGGCTCCAAGGTCTGGAAACCATCATTCCCGGGGAGAATAGAGGGTCGGGCGACTACCCAAAGGGGTATTTCACCATTTTTGTCGCCCAGATTATCTGCGGTTTCACGTATCCGCTGGTGGATGAGATTGCTTCCATCCTTGGTGGTTATGGAATCGCACCCGGACAACTGCATCCCAACGGATGGGCCGACTTAACCTTGGATAAATTTTTGGCTGATTGTCTGGAGGTTCCCCTCTCGCTCAAGATTTTCTCTAAGCTTCATCATTTCAAGAGTTCGGGGGAGTACCTTACTTTCATCCGGCAGAGTGATTACTACGGCTTTGATGAGAAGTCGAACAAAATCCGCGAGTGGGATAAGTCCTATTTCTTCATTAAGTTCCATGAAGGGAATCCAAACTTTCTTCGCTGCTGGGGCCGACCCAATGTAAAGAGTTTGAACTTTGGTTACCCCAGCAAGGACGAATCCGATATTATAAAGTTCCTGAAGAGCACTCCTCCTTTTGTATGGACATATGATCAGGCATTCCATATGCTAAGAAGCCGAGTAGCGATTGCCTACCGCGAGGGAGATCGTGTTGTCTATATCCCTTATCGCGTTTTTGTACAAGGTACTATTAACTTATTTCCAAGTTGATGATTTCTTTTAACCCTTTGCAGGGGTGATCCTTTATCTCAACTCGCTGCAGATCGGGAAGCGAAAGCCCTGGAGAGAAGGAAGAAGCGGATGGCGGGAACAACTTCTGTTGCAGGGGCGAATTCTCCTGTGGGGGCGACTCCTTCTATTGAGGCGGCTTCCCCCCCAATTGCTTCCGTTTCACAGGGCCCTGCTTCTGTTTCTGAGGAGCTTCCCTTAAATAGGAAGCGGAAGAGTAATGTGGATGTGGAGTCTTCTCGTCCTAGGAAGAAGAATACCTCCGTATCCTTGACTGTCGGTGGTACATCTACGTCCACTCCATCCAAAGCCAAGGGCGGTCCCCCATTTCATGAGGTATCATAATTTATTCGCTCTTCTTGTGTTATTTATTTTCTCTTGTCAGTTTTCGCTGTTCTCCTGACCCTTCTCCTTGTGTATCCATAGCCGATTCCTGATATCAGCGGATGGTGGACCAGAACCTTTGGTAAAGCCGTGAGCTTTTCCTGTAGGGACATTGTTTCTTCCATATACAATGTCCTTGGGCGACTTCCCTCCGCTTCTCGTGTGCGCGAACAGGTGCCGCTTCCGATTGCCATGGAGGGGATTGAGAAGCGAGCTATAGAGGTATATTGCTTTCCACTTATGTTCTATCCTTCAAACGCATGTCTCTATTCGCTCTTTTTATTCGCGTATCGTCTTATATGCAGATTATCAATTTCGCGGAGGGTGCTCTCTGCAGGGATGCTGAACGAGCTAGAGAGTTGGAAAGCCTTGGTACCGAATTGGCGACTCAGAAGTCGCTTTTTGATGATGTCCAAGGCAAAGTAAAGGTCCTTGAAGGTGCTTGTCAGAAGGCTATGAGCGAGAAGGAGGAAGCTCTCAAATCCCTCCAGGCTAAGTCCGATGAGCTTCAGAAAGTCATTGATGATCTGAATTCATCCAAGGAAGCCTTGGAGATGCAAAAGAGGAGGGCCGAGGAGATCACAGCTGAAGATGGTGCTCGCATCTATTGGTATGGAGAGCGGATTCATTCGGCTTATGAGCATGGACATCCAGATCATGTACTTAATCACCCCAAGGTTCCCATTCCTAAAAAGGATTTAGCTGAGAAATGGGACAAGTTGGAGGCCGAGGATGCTGATATGGATGAGGTACTTCTCCTGGATTGGCAGAGTTTTCATGATTCTCCAATTAGCTGTGAGATCCCAAATCAGAACGTAGAAGGAGGGGCACCACAAGATGTTTCTCACGTTGAACGAGATGTTTCTCGCTCTGATGCGGTTACTGATTTGATTGTTGGGGATTCGCTTGAAGCAGATCATCCCACAGGAGAAGATGAAGGAGCCGCTGAAGGCGAAGGGGGCAATAGAGGCGAAGGAGAAGAAACTGTAATATAATTTTATTTATATCCGAACTGTTGTATGTAACAAACTGCCAGTATATATATCAACCGAGCGACCTTGCCGCCGCTTTTCATATATGTGCAATTGTTGTTTTATCCTTCGTCGCTTTAATGCCGGTTATTTTCGTATGTGACCCTTGCCTCTTGCCGACTTCATACTTGTAATTTTTCGTAGTTAGTTTTGTTTTCATTAGGGTGGCCAGACCCTTTTCGCAATTTTTTGAGTACTCGTTTATTCGCTTAATTTTATGCCTTATAATTTTTCTTTCAAAAATAATCATAAGGTTAATCATAAGGTTTTGCGAATGATGCGTAATCATGCATCCGCCTTTCTTTAATAGGCAACACATTTATGTGTGTTTAAGATTAAACATAAGGTTTTGCGAATGATGCAACAATTGAATATCTTTATTAATAAAGAAAAAAGACTTCTTGTTACATGGGTATACAAACTGTGCGGGATCAAAGCCTCATTAAAACCTTTTATCAGAAAACCCAGTGGGAAAAACTCATAAAAGGAAAAAGAGTACTCGTCGTTTCCCTGAACTACTCGGCCTGTTTATATAGGCGTAGATTCTCTAGATTCCAGGTGCGCGGGAGCTTTTTTCCGCTCATTTCTTCTATTTCAAAAGTCGATGGTCCCAGCTTCTTGGATACCCTGTAAGGCCCGAGCCAGTTGATGCCTAATTTGCCTTTGCCTTCTCTGGATTGTATTTTATCCGCTTTTTTCAAGACCAAGTCGCTCTCGTTGATTATCACCTTTCGCACCCTTCTGTCATGATACTTCTTGATTCTATTGCGGTACACTGCCATTTGCATGTAAGCTTTTTCTCTTCGTTCTTCTACAGAATCCAATGCATCTCTAATGTTGATAGGATTTTGGGTGTCACAATAATAAATTATCCGATCTGTAGGCGACTTGATTTCAACAGGCAGGACTTCTTCGGCTCCATAAACCAGCGAGAAAGGTGTTTCGCCTGTTGCTGCCTTTACAGAAGTTCTGTATGCCCATAGCATATGAGGTATCTCATCCGTTTTTATCGCCTAGCCGCTTCTTGATTCCCTGAATCATGGCCCTGTTGGTAACCTCTGTCATACCATTCGATTGGGGATGGTTTACAGAAGAAAAATGATTTTTGATCCCCATGCTTTCGCAATATGCTTTGAATTTTACACAGTTGAACTGGGTGCCATTATCAGTTATAAGCGTTTGTGGGATTCCAAACCGCATGATAATGTTCTCTCGTAAGAACTCGATCATTCGCTCAGGTGTTTGAGCGGTTACTGCCTCCGCTTCTACCCATTTGCTGAAGTGGTCGATTGCGACTATCAAGTACTTCCTTTTCTTTGTCGTTTCTGGGAACGGGCCCACTATATCGATCCTCCATGTTGCGAATGGCCACGCCGTCATTATAGTGACTTGTTCAGCTCCGGGAACATGCTTTTCATTCGCATGGATTTAACAGCTGTGACATTCCGCTACCATCTTCTGGGAATCCTCCACCACCTTTGGCCAATAATATCCCATCAACTTGACTTTTCTTGCCAACGCCGCGGATGCTTCATGTGCGCCACAAATTCCTTCATAGAGTTCTCGCAGTACATAGTCTCCTTCATTGCGGCTAATACATTTCAACCATGGACATGTATATGATTTCCGGTATAAAGTTCCATCTCGAATTGAGTATCTCGCTGACTGCCCAATTAGTTTTCTGGCTAAGCTTTTATCAACCGGCAAATCTCCATGTTCCAGATATTGGCGGATGGGCATTCGCCAATCTTCATCATCTTCCAGCTCTTCGATGACCATAATCTGATCGACTTTGAATGCTGGTGCTGACCTTATTTCCAAATTGCATGCTTTTTTACTCCATGGTTCTCTGCTTTTTGATGGCATTGTAGAAAGGTAGACATCTCCTAGCTGAGCATGATATGAATCGCCCTAATGCCACCAACCGCCCGTTCAGTCTCTGTACTTCTCTTATGTTCCTCGGTGTCTTCATCTCCATCACTGCTTTAACCTTCTCAGGATTCGCCTCAACTCCTTTGCCGCTAACAATGAAACCCAGGAACTTTCCTGCTCTTGCTCCAAACGTGCATTTCTCTGGGTTCAATTTGAGGCCATATTTGATCAGTACTTCCAGGATTTCTTTAATATCCTGCGGGTGGTCTTGCATCTTCTTGATTTTAATGATCATGTCATCTACATAAATCGAGAAGTTCTCGCCTGATTTTTCTGAAAATATCTTGTTCATCATCCGTTGATATGTTGCTCCCGCATTTTTCAATCCAAAGGGCATCACCTTGAAGCAATAAGTCGCCTGATGAGTTATGAACGAAGTCTTGATCTCATCCGCCTTCTCCATTGGTATCTGGTGGTAACTGGATTTCACGTCGGTGAACGATAAAGCTTCAAATCCCGCAGTCCCATCTACCAATATATCAATGTTAGGTAGCGGATACATATCCTTCGGATAAGCTTTATTCAGATCTTTGAAGTCGACGCACATTCTGTACGTTCCATTTGGCTTTTTGACTAGCACCACATTGGCTAGCCACTCCGGATAGGTGACTTCTCGAATTGCATCTGATTCTAGCAAATCCGCCACTGCTTTTTCAATCGCCTTCTGCCGTTCTGGAGCATGTCCTCTCTTTTTCTGTCGCACTGGGGTTGCACCTTTGTCCACATTCAAACGATGGGTTGCTATATCTGGACTTATCCCCTTCAGCACTTCATTCGGAGCGGCGAATGCCGACTCGCATTGGATCAACACCTCGGTAATGGCTTTCTTCGTTTCCTCTGGAAGTCCTGTCGCTATCCGCACGTTCTTATCATTTAAGATGGCGAATAGTTCTGTTTTTCCTAACGCTTCAGCCGGTAACTTCTCATCAACTTTATCCTCTCCATCTGGCTTCGGTTCAAGTGACAACGTATAAGCTTGTTGAGATATAAGTTGATCCCCTTCAATAATGACTCGCCCTTGGTGTGTTGGTAAAAGCAATGTCAAATGCTTCATTGAGATGAGCGACTCCGTTTCCGACAGGAACGGACGCCCTAGAATTATATTGTAGGCCAATGGGAGATCAACAATTGCAAATTCTAGATCACCTCGCCATTTTAGATTCTTATCGCCCATTTCTGTCTCCAACACCACCTGTCCACTTGTTTGAGATGATTGACCTCCAAAACCAGTTACATCCATGAACGTATGTTCCACTCGCTCGTCGTTAATTCCCAACTTGTTGAATGCAGTTCGAGTAATGACATTGCAAGAACTGCCTGTATCAATAAGGACCCGCTTAACGTCCCATCCTTCAATGGCCATCGTAATCACCAAAGCATCCGCATGCGGCTCCGTGATTCGCGCAAATGAGTAATTGAGGGCATCCCCCCTACGCGTGTTGCTTTTTCGCTGTCCACGGCGAGCCCTTTTTGTTGGAGGCTCATAGATCCCGCCTGCTATCACGTTAATCACCCCTTTTTTCTGCTTTTTTTCTGGCCTTGCTTCTACCTCATGCGGAAGCGTTGCTTTCTCATCAATCATTTCTTTTCTAATGAATTGAATCAGTTTGCCCCTCTCAATCAGCTTTTCAATCTCCTTCTTCAATTCATAGCAATCGTTTGTGTCATGGCCATTCAATCTGTGGAACCTGCAATATTTGTTAGGATATCGCCCCAAATTGGTTCGACCTGTCGCCTCAGGAAACTGCACATCCTTTTTCAGAGGGTTTTTCTCAATCCAAAGTAACACCTCATGACGAGTCGTGTTCAATGGTGTTTGATATCCCCCCCCCCCTTTAAAGGAACGATCGCTTTTTCGAACCAGATTACCCTTAGAATATGCTTGGCCTTGATGGCGGCGATTGTCCGAGGTGGATCTAGCCGCATCTCTTTCTCGCCGGGTTTGAGCTCTATGCTCCCTGTTAACATCGTCCACTTCCATAAATTCGTTTGCTATCTTCATGAGTTCAGCCACTGTGCGTGGTTTATTGCGGATGATTTCCTCCCGCATGCTCCAATCTGTGGTTCCATCCGCCATGATGTTGCGAATGCTCACGATATCTGGGTTCTGTAACCGCACCAGAATATCATTGAATGCGACTATAAATTCCCTTAGGGAATTATAGTTTCTCTGTTTGATCTCCTTCAGCTGCCTATCCGTCACATCCGCTGCTTTACAGCCCATGAACTTTGCACAGAAATCACGACTGTATTGATTCCAGTTGTGAATAGATTCAGTTGGTAGGGACCGAAACCAGTCGGATGCTGCTCCTCCCAAAGTGGTCGAGAACAATCGACAAATTATGCTTTCGCTTGCTCCTGCAACATCCATCAACTCTCTATAGTTTCTGACATGCGCCTCAGGGTCAGAATTTGGATCCCCATAATATTTAGGTATCGCCGGTGCTTTTATTCTGTGATCTGGAATAAATTCTTGCAATGATGGGGCAAAAGGCGAATCACTCTGCACCGCTGCTCTTGCCCTAGGTGTGTATCCCATCCGCTCCATCATGCTTCGCAGTTGATCTTCCAATTCAGTATTGGGTTCCCGCCGAACTTCTTCCATCCGTTGCTGATGAATTCTGGGTGACGTCCACCCGCCATACTGTGTCGTCACTTATTCTCGCCGTGGGGCTAACCGCTGTCCAGTTATAGGATCAAAGTTCCAAGTATGCTCCCGCCCAAACATATTCCCTCCAGACGTCATCAACCCTGAATGTCCGTGGTCAAAGGGTTCCGTTTGTCGTAGCGGAAGAATTCCTTGCATTCCTGGCATTGGTTGGGATGACTGCCAGGTCGGATGGATCGTCATAATAGGATCTTGGTGTGAGTAGTGGTCTGGATGGCTATGTGGTGTCATGCGACTACTCTGACTCATCCGATTTGGCTCTCGAGATGGCTGTGGAAGCGTAGATATGGCAGGAATAGTTGGTTGTTGTGTGGAGATGACAACAGGTTCTTGAGGGGCAGCCGTTACGGCGGTATTGTGTTCAGCGATTGCAGTTAACAAACTAATCATTCGATCCCCAGCCGCTTGGCTCATATTCGAAGCCAAGACCTGTCCTGCCATTTGTACAAAATCGCTATTAGACATCTCCATCTCAGTTTGCACTTGGACCTCCAATAAGGGACTCAACTGCCCTGAAGGATTCGACGAGCTGGGTACCACAGGCTGTGTACTCGCAGGCTGCCGTGGACCTCTTGAGTTCGTACTAGCTGATCTGGTTGTAACTCCGGCCGTTCGTGATGGTTCTGACATGTTCTTAGGGTACCTTTAACCAAATGTTGGTAAAAAAGGTCCACGCTCACCGCACCAATGATAACTTGCTAGATTCGATTTGATGATCTTCGCCGCGGTTACCTGCAAAACAGAACCGGAGACAGGATCTCCGGGAAAACTCTCCGACGATCAAGTCAGTTTTATGGAAAGGTTGGTAAATTGATACTGGTATTGTGGGGAAAAGATGTGTGCGTACCTCCCCATTTGCTTCTATGTCCTTTTTATAAGTGTTCCTAGGTAACCGCTGGGGGCGGTTACTCTTTCCAGGCCACGTCCCTTACGTGGCCACAAACGTGGTCTCGTTTGTTTTGAGTGGGAGGTTTAATGCTCCGTTTAGGATTTCGGGGCGGTTACTCGTTTTACCCGCTTCCTTTATTCGGAGCCCGTTTGATCTTGAACCATGGGCCTAAGTATAGGTTGGGTCCGTGTTTATGATTCAGCCCGGTTTGGTTTCACGGATCATCAAGTCTCGTTTACAATTTCTATAGAATTTCTGACATTTTCGAATGACTAGAGTACTCAACTCCCTCATAAGCTCTCTTGTCTCTAAACTGGAAGTAACTTTTGGAAGGAGTTTTGAATTTTATTTATAAATACGTTTGAGAGATTTTTCAGTCAAATGTTCTATTTGGTAAAGAGCTTTTTGCAGTAAAATTAGAGATTTAAGCCACTTTAGAGGTTTTGACTAGTCAACCTTCTAATAATAGTGTTTGATGAAGAGGGATTTGAAAGAGCTTATTTGATCCAAAAATCTAATTTTGAAAAGGTTGGTTTTTAGGAGTTTATTCAATTAGCTTATTATTCAATCTTTTTTACCCCTAATCACTACCATTTAATCTCAAATAAAGGTTTTACCATGTCCCTATTTGTCATTTTTACAGAAACATCTATTAGCAATCAGTTAAGTTGTACCAAACAAGTTCACACAATCAACTAGTTAAATCAAACCAAAAAGGTAATCTAACGGCTATTTGCCAAACAGGGTAAAAGACTAAATTAAGCACGTGATCTTCCATATCACTTGGAGAGCCTCCAATTCACCTTTGGACATATGTATCGTGACCCTACTTAATAAAAAATAATGGACTCTATTATAATATATATGGATTCATGTTACACATGATATTGTGTGGAAGGCCCTCCATTTGACATGAAGAACCGGATGCTTCTAAATAATTTCCCAGAGACGGAGAGCTTGTATATTGAATTTGCTCTAATTTCAATATTATTGAAAAACACAATCTAAGCACAAAGTGCTCAATAAGAAATTTGAGGCATAACAAAAATAAAATAAAGGTAATAAATTGAAAAGAGAAAAAAAGATAGACATAATTTGCGGAAAAATATAAAAATAAACTTTATAGTTTGACCGATTTATAAAGACAGTCATTGTAGTTTAAAAGTTTGTAAACAGAGTTCTGTATTTTTTACAGTTTACAAACTCAGTCGTTCCTTAAAAAATTATTGTCGTGGCTATTTATCCCGAAAGAGAGCAATTAAAAAGACCGACTTTACAAATTATCCAAAATTCAAGATCTATCTTTACAAATCAACTAAACTACAAGTATGGAAATTAATAAAGTTGTGATTTATTTGTGATTGCTTGAGCTAGTAAAGCTTTATGTAGTGGAACTAGGACACAATATATTTTTTTCCAATTTTTGAATCTTTTGTTCAATAGTTTGTTTTAAAAGTGAGAGATTACAAAAAAAAAAACACAAGACTAATTTGGGAATCAGTTTCCATAATATGTTCATAAAAACCGACAAAATCAAAGTTAAATTTAGCATACTTCGAAAATATCGCTAATAAACTTTTTCCAACGCTAATAAAAGGTTCAAGGAAACCAAAAAAACCTTTAAGTTTGTCCATGATTACGGGGTGTTTGTTTACCCATTTTTCCATCTCCTGTTTGCCTTTTCATGTTGAAAATGAGAGTTTTAAATATTTGGTTAGGAGCCGTTGTTTGTCTTTTGATACCTGAAAAGTAGTTTTCTACAAAAACATGTAACTTCTATTTTTCCAACAACAACATCAAACATCAAATAGTAAATATCAGGTAAACCAAACGAGCCCTACAATCGAATGGAAACATCCTATCATCAAAATATTGATAATCACATATGTCATTTCCATAATTATCCAAATTTAATTATCAATGATATGGGAACTAAGTATTGGCATAAAAATAGTTTTAGTAATTAAATTAATTCAGAGTGAAAATAGATCATTGTAATAAAATAAAACACTAATTTATTTGATGTTTTTAGGTTTACCACAAAAAAAATCCACGTTGTTACCGCCAACAATGATCACACTTTTTTTACAGCTATTTTTCATTTTGCGAATAAAACAAAACCCATTTCTGAGCAAGTGGTCGGCTCCATAGGGGACAGGGTAAGTTCAAGCAGAGGAGTACGATTTTGTCCCTCAAATTAATTAAAAATAACAGTAGAAATACAACAACAACAACAAAGCCTTAGTCCCGAAATGATTCGGGGTCGGTTAACATGAACCATCATATAAAACCATGAAAATCAAGTCGTGTCAGCGATACAGATTCGCTCCCTCCACTCCGTCCTATCCACTACCATACTTTCCTCAATTCCCAATAAACTCATATCACTCTCGATCACCCTCCTCCAAGTTTGCTTAGGTCTTCCCCTACCCTTCACCACTACATCCCTTTGCCACTCTTCGGTTCTCCTAACCGGCGCATCAAGCGCTCTACGTCTCACATGGCCAAACCACCTTAGTCGGTTTTCTCTCATTTTATTCTCAATAGATGTGACCCCTACTTTTGTCCTAATTATTTCATAAAAAAAAAATAACAGTAGAAATAAAAGATTAAATTTAAAGCTAATGATTTTTTTTTTAGAAATGTTAATTCGACTTTTACATACAAAATCATACAAATCCAGTTTTAATGTTTTCAGTTTTTATGAAATCTTTTGTTACCAATTGACATTGGATATTAGTATTTGATAATTATATCTGAAATCGACCCAATTTATTAACGTTACATATAAAATTACTCTTGAATGCAAACATTAGAAGTAAAATTGCATTATTTTAGATCGTAGAAATAAAATTGCTTCCGACTATCAATGTTAGGAGTACTTTTGTATTTTATTCTGAAAAGAAAACAAGAAAAAAAAAAGCTAAAAGTATTAAGAGTTGGACTAAAAAAAGCAAAAGAAAAAAATTGCATGAAAATAAAACATTGCCCAATCACAATTCATGCACATCAAAGTTTTGATGCGATAGTTAAATAACAATCAAACCAACACTTTTAAAATTGGATAATTAATTTATTAGTCCCTATATTTTAACAAAACACACTGTTTAGTCCATATATTTTCAAAAACACACGGTAAAGTCCCTAACGTTTTTCTCGGTGAACTGTTTAGTCCCTAACGTTTTTCTCGATGAACTGTTTAGTCCCTTCCGATAGACTCTCATGAAGATTCTGTTAGTCAATTTGGATTTGCGTTCTTCTTTTCCTTTATTTTCCTTTCCTTTAAACTCTAATACATCTGAAATCAACTTTGAGTGTTTTTCTTCTTGATTTTCTTCTTAATCGTTCAAATTCGTAAGCATTGAGTCTGTTCTTTTTCTTGTTCTCCATACAAATAGCTTCTTCTTCTAAATTGGATTTCCTCTTCTGAAGTTTGAAGATAAATAGTAAAGGGTAATTTCATCATTTTTGAAGTCATAAACGGTAAAAAAAATCTAACAAACATATGGAAGGACTAAACAGTTCACTGAGAAAAAGGTTAGGGACCTTACCATATGTTTTTAAAAATACAAGGACTAAACAGTGTGTTTTGTCAAAATATAGGGACTAATAAATTAATTACCCTTTAAAATTTTGGTAATGCATGGCTGATCTTGCTTGAGGGTTAAATTTAGACCATTTATATATTAGAGCTAAATATGTAGTTCATCAAAAATATTATTAGGGTCAAATGATAATGTCCTTATTCGATAATGTGGTATGTTGACTTCGATTACATGACATGTTGATTTGATGAGGTGACAAATGATGTGTACACTTTAAATAAATTAATGTAGAGTGAAACTAGATCATTGTACGTTCAACAATTTTTTCTACTGACCTAAGTGTGCTCATGCCGCGACATTATAAAAGTATGTATAATCACAACATTCATTATTTATTAAAACAATGCTAGTACAAGTGTCCACATGCATGTAATATTAATTGTATACTGTATTTAAAGTTGTATTAACCATGTAAATTCATATAAAGTGACCAGTTGACTCTTTGAAACGAACCTGTTAGTCCTCATGAACTTCATTAATTGGAAATGGACCAACAGTAAAAGAAAAATTGGGGGCTAGGTAGAAAGAATTGGAATGAATTCTTTAATTTTGAGTGTCTAAGAATTATTTTGTCAATGTTATAACATGACCAGTGATTATTATTATTATTATTATTATTATTATTATTATAATCTTAAGATTTTTGGGTAAGTACCAATTTTGTTCAAACATACAAAAATAACATATGTTTCGAAAAAAACATATGTTTGTGAAATTTCTTATAGTCTCTTCCAAAATATATGCTTCCCTAAACCTAAAACTCCAAACCCTAATAAACCATAAACAATAAACTATAGTATATTGCTTCCCTAAACCTAAAACACTAAACCCTAATAAACCATAATCACTATACTATAGTAAATTGTTTTTCTAAACCTAAAGCCCTAAACTCTAACAAACCCTAAACCCTAAACAGATTTATGAAATTTGATCTAGAATACATTACAATTTGACTATGCGTACGATATGCATGCAATGTATTCCTGAAAAATAACTTGAGCCTAAAAAGCAATTAAGGATGACCCAATTTTGCTTATTGTTTTACTATAGGTTTGTTTCTTGTACTAATAGTAATCTAATAATAATCAATATAATCATCAAATAAACTATTTGAAATATAATTAGTTAGTTCTATTTGGTTACAATTACGTGGGAATAATCAATATATCATTATTTTTTTATGATTTAATAATAGAATTAGAAATTAATATTTATAAATTCAGTAAAAAAAATTAATTTTTTTTTATCCAACTAGTACAAAGGATGATATATTTTTTTTGTTTTTAATTTTTCTCATGTTTAATCATATGTTTGTGATCTGCTGCTAATGAGTGATAAATTGATGCGCATGCGAAGTTTAGATGCCAAGATTCATGACCGAGAAAGTAGTTTGATGAATTATTTCTCAATTTGACCTAACATGTCAATATTAGGGATAAAATATCTTGCAAGCCAATGTTGGGGTAAAATCGCACCATTTTAAACGTTAGGGGTAAAATTACTCTTGGTTGTAAACGCGTGAGAGGTATTTTTGCACCTTATCCTTTATGAATTTATATATTTTACAAAAGATAAATATTATTAAAAAGTTATTTTATCTTTGTAATATAAACAAATATTATTCATATTTGTTTCAGCTCTTTCGTGGGAAATTGCGGGCGTGCCAGATAATTATAGTATTATCAAACTGTGGAGTGAAATTGAGTGCGCTTGCTAACTTCTAATTATCAAAACGATTGTAAGGAATAAAGAGACCGTAAAATTCCTAAGATTCGATTATCAAAACGATACCGACCTTACAGAAAATGGTT
This sequence comes from Euphorbia lathyris, assembly GCF_963576675.1. Classification (NCBI taxonomy): domain Eukaryota; kingdom Viridiplantae; phylum Streptophyta; class Magnoliopsida; order Malpighiales; family Euphorbiaceae; genus Euphorbia; species Euphorbia lathyris. The sequence continues at coordinate 6,768,208 of NC_088911.1, forward strand.
GAACAACAAATAAAATAAAAATGTACTGGAAGCTTGAATAGTATAGTGATTCCACAATGGTTCCACATAACCCTTCAAATGATTTTTTTACCAACTCAGTACCTTCAATTGAAATAGCAGCCTCATCAATTAAGCTAGAAGCAATTTTGAACATACTGTTGTGTCTCATTATCAATGAACTATCTCCACCATTTTTACATTGACATGTTTATTTATGAACTCTCAAAAATCTTGTCCATCTTCTTAAAATATAATCTTTTGGCAACTCCATAATTTGTTTTACTCGTACAAAAGCCAAAATATGTCTGCAAGAAATACCTTCAAACTCAAACATTCTACAACTGCATGTCACTATGTTTGACACTTTATCATGCACAAGTGTTCGCGGTCTAAGGTTGTTAGCAATCAACCTTTTCGTTTTGTAAAAACCACGAACGTCATCCTCTAGTACAAACTCAACAAAATAGCCATTACCATCATGAAGCTGAACTTGAAAATACTGAAAATACTTTCTAGTATACAAATGAGCCATTTGGATCTCCATTGGCATCCCAAGCTTTAAAACAGGTGTCTCATTCAAATCTTTATGGTCTTGAACCAATTCTTCATGCCTCTGATGGGCAAGTGCCCTATTATAATGTGTGACAAAATCCATTAAGCTATTTTCTTTACTGCAATAACGCTTAAAGAATGCATATTCAGATTCAACCCTTTGACTGCTTGACATCCGAGCTGAAAAATACTTGTTAACATATGCCGGAATCCACTTTTGACGCAACTCGTACATTTTTATCAACCATTCATTATCTGTTTGTTCACTTCTTTCTAATTCTTCAAACCATCTCCTATCAAATTCTTCTTCACACTCTGAATCCTGTATGCACTTTTTAAAGAACTCATAGTAGTTTTTCATAAAAACAACATTAGTTTTTTCGGGAAATTTCTTTAGAATATACCATATACAATACCTATGAGTGTTTGGAAAAACTTGAGCAATTGCCTTTGCCATTGCTTGATCTTGGTCGGTGATAATAACATTCGGAGAACCATTAGGCATTGCCACAAGCCAAGTGTTCAACAACCATACAAATGAATCAATAGTCTCATCACTTAGAAATGCACATCCAAAACCTGTGGTCTGTCCATGGTGGTTCACGCCTACGAAAGGAGCAAAAACCATCTTGTAACGATTAGTGTTGTATGTCGTATCAAATACAACCACATCACCAAAATTTGAATATGCTTTTTTGACAGTTGAATCGATCCAGAAACATCTAACAAGTCTTTGTTCTTCATCAGTATCAAATTCGAAAAAAAATCAGGATCCTTCTCTTGTTCAGCTTTGAAGTGCTCATATAAAATGTCTACATCATATCCCTTAACTTTTTCTTTCTCATCTCGAACTGCATTCCTTAACATTTTCATGTCCACCAGCTTGTGTTTCAAATAAAGCAAATTGCTGGTATAATGGAATATCCACCTTTCTGAGGTCTTGTACAAGATTCTTTTTTGCTACTGACATTTTACGGTGTGATGATAATATATGAACTCTGCTTGGCGTCGTAGGTGGATGATTGTGTTCTTCCATAAAAGTCTTGACAACATAACAACTTCCATCGTGACTTACAGTCAATTTTGCATTACACCATATTCGAATATTCTTGCGGTCTCTTTCTTCAACTTCATTCTTGTTTCTCCACGTCTCATCGGTTTCTCCTTGTTTGAAACATACGTATTTTTTCCAAGTTACCATTCCATTCTTCTTTGTATCCTGACTTTTTCTGACACTAAATCCAGCTTTATTTGCATAGTCATTATAGAACTTGTATACAACATCTAATGAATTGAATTGTTGATTGATTTTGGATTTCAAATCATCTTCAACATCAGGAATATATTTCTTCTCACTATTTTCTTGGAAGAACATTAATTTTTTTGGTATGATTTCCATATTGTACTTGATTCAAGAATATACTAATGACCTGTCAATCCAAATTCCAATTACATAATCTTATTAATTATTGTAAATGAATCCAGAACTGAGATAAATACAAATAACTCATTACAATAAAAAGAAGACAAGTGGAATGTGCGAAAATTGATCAGAAAGTATAAAATCATACAATTACCAACAAGATAAGCATGAATAATTAAAAACATAAAAAGAAATCAAACCAGCAATTCTAATTGGAAACATACCACACTTCAATTTTCACGAATAGAACTGGCGGATAGAACTGACGGTGGTAATTTTCTCCGGCGATAAGAACTTGCGAATAGAATTAGCGGACTAGCAGTGGAAATTTTCTCTGACGATAAGAATTGGCGAATATAATTAGCAGTGGTAATTTTCTTCGGTGCCAAGAACTGACAGTAGTCTTTTTCTCTCTCTCTTCACGTAAGAAATTGAAATCGTGATGATCAGGTGAAATTAGTTAGAATTTGATCCACTTTTTATTACTTCTTAACTAATTAGAAAACTAAAAGGATATGTTTTAGTTTAAATAATATATAAAATTCGTAACCGTTAGATTGAATTAGTCTGTATCCAAGGGTGGCTGACCAAATTTCATTTGGTCAGCCATTGAGCAGGGGAACGTCAAAAATGACAAGACCTGTTAAATTAATTTAATTGGGAATTGAGGACCATTGCGAAAGCCTTCGAATCCAACTCGGGCTGTAGCCCACCAACAAGAATTTGGTCCCGTGTGATTAGTTCTAAAGGGGGGTTAGGAACTAATATAATTTTTTTCGTTTTAATTATACTGACTTAATATAATTCTTTGAGTTTTACAACTCAGCTCTGGTCAGCACGGCCGAGTGAGGCGTAAGACAGTTTTAGTCAGATACTGACTAGAGCTGTTTTACTTGTGAGTTGAGAAATGACACTTTTGTGGTCAGCTTCCAACTCAGCACTCTGATTTACTCAGTGTCAGCTTAAATAATTTATATACTGAGTAAATATAACAAGCAACACATACAGATATATATTGAGAGAGAGTTAGAAATTACTCAGCACGACTTATCCTGGTTCGGCCTCTCCGCCTACGTCCAGTCCCCAGATATCCTCCGGGCTTTTTAAATCCAATACTGAGCTCTTTAAAGGTAGAGCACAAACCGTTTACAAGGCAGTTGAATATGCAAGAGTACCATCCTCTATTCGTCTACTCAACTCCTACTAAGTGCTATAACCGAACACCTAGATTTCTCTACCACTGAGTACTTAAAACCGAGTACTCAGCACAGCTCTCTCACTTTACAATTAATACAGAATTATTCTTTTTCACACAAAGAACACTTTAGATGATTACAAAAATCACTCTAGCTTTTACACAGAATTGGAAATTTGGTGTAAGATCTTTTTCTTGTTTTGATGTGCTTTTTGTATGCTTGCTATCTCTTATGTTTCGGCAAAAGATCCAAGAAGTGTACTTGTCCTTTTATAGTTGAGGTCTGAAGCAGAAATGATTTGAATCCGGAATTATCCGTTGGATTCAAACGGCTTTTTCCTTGCGACATGTTCTGGTCAGCTTCAGATTTGCAGGCCAATCCTGTCGTCTGAATTCCGCAGGCGCCAGGGTTGTCTTTTTCTCGCAGGTTTGTCTTCTTGTGCAGTTTTCGTCTTTTAGCCAGCGGACATTTGACTCATGCATCTCGGAATTAACTTTTGCATAATTCCAAGGTTTCTATTATTGGTGCAGACAGTTGTCGGATCTTGTCTTTTAGTAAACGGATCATTGGTGTTGTCCTGAAATCATTCAGCATGTCTTTGATAGCCGTTGTCTTTGATTGTTACCAATTCCGATGCTGAGTTTCCTTTCACTCAGCTTCCACAGTCAGCTTCGTTCTGCAAGATATAGTTCTGAAGAAGACTTCTCTTTTTTTATGCGGAGTTGCTTTTCACTCAGCTTTTACGGTCAGCTTTGTTCTGTAAGCTTCGGTCCTTAGGAAGACTTTCCTTCTTTCGTACTGAGTCATTCCTTACTCAGCCCGTGCTATGTTATCACACTGACTATGTTCTGTCTAACTTGATTCTTGTTTTTATAAATATTTTTATACTTAAGATTGAACAAACGCATTAGCACAATTAAATCAAAGCACTTAAATTTAATTGTCTTAATCATGGATTAACTTAAATAATTTTGTCAAATCAAAATCAAGTTGGAAAGGTGTTTCAACAAATTCCCCCATTTTGATGTTGGCAAAAAATTTTAATTATGGAACTCAGTTTTGAGATTCCCCATGATTGAAATTCTTTTTATGCTTCTGAAATTACTCCCCCGTAAGGGTTGCATATATTGACTTAACTTAACTCTAAACCTTCTAAGATTTAATCGAGTAAAATTAAGACATGCTTATACTGACTTAGTTCAATTCTTAGACCTTCCAAGATCTAATTCATATGCACCTAGGTCAGCTTTCAGAAGAGTTCAGCACATGTTTTACTCAGTTTGATACATGGTCAGCTTAGGTATCAAAGTTATAGAGAGAAAAAATGTATCAAGGCTAATGTGTACTGAGTATTTTCCTTCTTTGTTTGTTTGTTTAATTAGGACAGATCAGCATTAAGTACAATACGTAAGTAAGCATCACATAAGATTAGTCAAGTTAAATAAGGAATGCATAAATATATAGATGGTCAGCAAGACAAAATGCGCCAGATAACAAAAAAGATTACAAGTCAAGGTCTAACCTTAGCAAATCTAGCCAAACTATTTCTTCTTGTTGACTTGGGCAGAATTAACTTTGCCTTTTCCTTTGGCGTTTCGCTGCTGACTACCTGATGCTTCTTCTCCTGCTTCCCCTAATCTATGCTGAGTTCCATCAGCTTGTTCTTTCTCCCCCATTTTGCCAGCATCGGGCGGAGGAGGAATGAAGGTGTCATTGAGAGCGGCACGAGTTAACCGTACTGAGTAGGCTTTAAGCTGTTTTGTGCTCTCTCGGAGACCGTCGAAAACAGGGACGCCATCGTCTATAACTGAGCCAGGGACTCGGATGGATGATCTAAACATTCTCAGAATATATTTTTGTGATTTCCCAATCCATGTCAGCGTGTCAGTCAGCCTAGCATAAGCTTGATGGTACATTTTGAGCAACGCCGAATCATAGAACTGACGTTGAGCGTTCGTGTGGCGTACATGTTTGTAGGTGGCTTGGGAGTATTGAAGGATTTCATTTGTTTTCACTAAGTCAGTATCCATCTCTTCTTTACTCAAGTTGAGTAGACGGACAGCTTCGCTTATTTGCTCGATCGAACACTGTGAAGAAGAGGAAATTAGGGCACGAGTGTCGGTCAGCTCAGAGTGTAGATTGGTGCAGTGGTGGTTAACCTCAGCAGAGGTAGCATATCCCGTGTTGACTGCAGATAGAGCATTTATTTGGCCTTGGAGGGAATCCATATGATTCACCATCATTAACTGCAGTTCAGCCAGCTTCACAATAGATTCTTGCTTGGGTTGTTGAGTTTGAACAGAGGTCATGACACTCACAAGATCTTTGAGACCCTTGATCTCATTCAGGAGCTGAGTGAAAGACGAAAGTTGGGTTGACTCAACATTAGCGAACCCAACAGCATCGGCATGAGATGTATTCAAATCCTGGAGAATAGATTGAGCTGAGTCAATGATTCGACACCCAGACTCAGTAGCATTTAGGTAGGCGTAAGTTGCCTCAGGAGTTTGCTCAGCGGCCGGTTTTTGAGTAGGTTGCTTAGATGGGCCAGCATGATCTCCAGCTGGTCCTTTGTTTAAGTCAGCACCAGGAGCTGACTGTTCAACATTCTGTGAAATTGTTTTAGGAGGAGGTGGATCGGCAGAGATGTTGACTTGCTCAATATGTGATGGAAATTTAGTTGGTGCAGGAGTAGGTACTTTAGAACTTACAGAATTTTCCTTTGCTTGCTCACCCTCTTGAGCAGCTTGAACTTCGAGCTCTTGCTCGGCAGGAATTGGATTTTCAGGGTTCTTGGCTTGTTCCTCAATATGAGTAACAGAGGCTTGCTTTTGCGTGAATTGATCTAGAGTTGGCTCGATGACGGAGGAGAAAAATTCATAATGAAGTCCGGTTAGGTCGGTAATTGGTTCTCTGAGTGGAGAATCAACTAACAGATCTAGGGATTTGGACTTGTAAGCTTTGCGTTTAAAACGCTTTTCAGAACTTACCGTGTTGGGTTGAGGTGAGAGATCAGCAGCAATTGAATCAAGAGACTCAGATGATGAAGTGAGCTCTAGGTCATCATTCAAGTTCCTCTCAGCTTGAACTCTTTCTGTTGGGTTAGCTTGTGATTTAGTCAGCTCAGCATTAACGGACTTAGTGCGCTCAGCAGTACCCTTATCTTCCTCATTATTAACATTGGCTGTTTGCTCAGCATCAAACTGGCCTCCAAAATCTTCCAAGGCATCTTCCTGTTCAGAGGGTGTCTTCTCAAGATCAATCTTTTGACTTCTCATGAAGTGGGAATCTTCAGAAACGACAAAGCCAAGAGGGGCAGCATCAATTGGACTTAGACCAGCAGGTCTCTTCTTCTTTCTTAGAGGCGTTTCTGGAATATCCTCAGTTTCTTCTTCCTCAACCACAATGGGCCTTTTCTCTGCTGACTTAGGTACTTACTGTCCTTGCTCAGCATCCACTTTCTTAGCACCGGAGATTATTCTCAGCTTCTTAGGAATTGTGTTAATGTCCTTTGCTGATTGATCAGCTTTTCTCTTTTTATCTTGCCTAGTGCGATCAGTACGAGGTTGCTCCATAACCTTCTTTCCCTTCTTAGTCGGCATAACCTGTATTTCTTCAACCGCTACTCCTTTTCCTTTCTTTGGTACAATTGGTTGGTCATCAGCCAAGCCGAACAGAATACCTGCAGTAATCTCTGTGCCCCAAACCTGAATTTCCTCTGCTAAGCTTACTCGGTGATCTTGAAGGATCCTTTTAATAAGGGACCCCAACCTGAGTGTCCCTGTGCTTCGCTGAAATCTGCCGATAAGGAATACAGGCATGTTGAGTGGCTGGTAGGTCAGCATATGTCATATGAAGCATTGCTCAAAATTAGAAGTAAAGGATTGAGCATTGATCTTGGGATAGATGAAGTTGGTCAGGATGTAGTGAGCCATCTTTTGATTTTGACCCATACACGTACTGGCTATTTCTCCCTTGTGATCTTTTGGTTTACAGAACTCCACGGGATAGTCAATCTTGGTGGAATCGTTTGTGGTTCTGAGTTTGGCTCCTTCGTTCTTTAGATTTAGGAGTTTAGCGAGATAAGGAGGGTTAATGAAGATCCTCTTCCCTTTCACCTCAGTAACCATATAGTCACTATCATCATCAGCAGCTCGCAAGTTGGCATAGAATTCCCTGACTAACTCAGGATAGGTGGCTTCACGGATAGAGAACAGCTCAGTCCAGCCATTCTTAGAGATCCATTCGCAGAAGGGCTTTTCAGCTTCGACAAACCCTTTAGAGAACCAGCGGGAGCGATCAATTTTCCATCCCCTAACGCTACCGAAAACTGGAGAGTAGGTTCTTTCTGGTTCTTTCTTTTCCTTCTTCTTCTTCCTTTTTGAAGAGGTTGCGAGGTCAACTTGGGGGCTCTTGCTCGGAGTTTGGTCATGATGACCTTGTTCTTGAGACTTGGTGGGAGTCTCGATGTATTCCTGCTGAGCAGGAGATGGAGGGTCTTCATCGAAGTGATTGTCGTCATAATCAACTCCGGAGATGTTTTGGGAATCCGACATGATTTTTGATGATTCTTTGAGAGTACTTGAAGATCAGAGATTTTAGATAGAAATCAGATTTCCAAAGATTTCAAAGTGTAAAGAGATGTGAGTGGGTATTCATCCATTATTTATAGAGGGTCGAGTTGATCTGGAACGTTGAAGTAGCCGTTTTACTTCGAGATGATCAAATGATAATGATCTGGCATTTATGACACGTTCGACGCATTTGTTTTCTTAATTATTACGATCACGTCATCCTAGGTGGCTATTTATGACGCGTGTGCAAGCTTTTAATGTTAGATGGATTTTACTCAGTATTTGGAATTCTAAATGTTTGAGATACTGAGTGCTCAGTTTTACGTAGAGGAAGTTTTCACTTTTCATACAGAAGTAACTTTGCCTATATTAATCACTCAGCATGTTTGTCTAGTCAGCATAGGGTGATTCTATGTTATTCAGTTTAGCTCAGTTTGAGTAAGTTACTTAGCATGCATTAACTACTCGGCATATAGTATGATCACTCAATATTGATCAAGAATTTATTGAACAGGATTACACATACTGATAGCCTCCCTGAGTATGCTGAATTGCTCACGAGCCAAGGGCTTAGTGAAGATATCCGCACTCTGTTTATCTGTTGGTACGTAGGTCAGCTTGATCTCACCTTTGAGTACATGATCTCTGATGAAGTGATGCCTTATGCTGACATGTTTCATCATGTTGTGTTGGATTGGATTCTTAGATAGGTCAATAGCGTTTTTGTTATCGCAGTTGACTTCAATTGTTTCTGTTTTGACACCGTAATCCTCAAGCTGTTGCTTAATCCATAGGACTTGGGCCACACAGCTTCCAGCAGCAATGTACTCAGCTTCAGTTGTAGACAGGGCAACTGATGACTGCTTCTTGCTGAACCAAGACACCAGACAGCTTCCAAGGAAGTGACATCCTCCAGAAGTGCTCTTACACTCTAGCTTGTCCCGTCCATAGTCAGCATCAGTGTATCCAATGAGTGTGAAGTCATTTGAGTTTGGATACCACAAACCTGCATTAACTGAGCTCTGCAAATATCTAAAAATTCTTTTCACAGCTATAAGGTGTGATTCTCTGGGGTCAGCTTGATATCTAGCGCAATAGCATACTGAGTACTGAATATCAGGTCTACTAGCAGTAAGATAGAGTAGAGAGCCAATCATACCTCGATATAACTTGCTGTCTACAGACTTACCTTTCTCGTCAGCACAAAGGACAGTATCAGTACCCATTGGGGTTGATATGGGCTTACATTCTTCCATATCAAACTTCTTTAACACTTCTTTGGTGTACTTAGACTGACTAATAAAGATGTCGTTCTTACCTTGCTTGATTTGAAGTCCAAGGAAGAAGTTGAGTTCCCCATCATAGACATCTCGAACTCAGTTTGCATCTGTTTACTAAATTCTTTGCACATAGATTCGTCATTAACACCAAATATTATATCATCTACGTAAATTTGTGCCAGCAGAGTATTTTTACCCTTTTTCTTAATGAATAAGGTTGTGTCAGCTTTTCCTCTGACATAGTTCCTGGTCAGCAAGAAATTGGTCAACCTCTCATACCAAGCACGAGGTGCTTGTTTCAGGCTGTACAGAGCCTTTTTGAGTTTATAAACGTGGTTTGGAAATTTTGGATCTTCAAACCCAGGAGGCTGACTAACATATACCTCTTCGTTTATAAATCCATTAAGAAAAGCACTTTTAACATCCATTTGATATAGTTTAAAATTCATATAACTAGCATATGCACACAGTATTCGTATAGCCTCTAACCTAGCAACGGGAGCAAAGGTCTCACCATAGTCAATGCCCTCTTGCTGACTATAGCCTTGAGCTACAAGTCGGGCTTTGTTTCTAACTACATTGCCTTGCTCATCTAGCTTATTTCTAAAGACCCACTTAGTTCCTATGGTCTTTTGATTCCTAGGTTTTGGTACCAAATCCCATACCTCATTTCTTTTGAATTGATCAAGCTCCTCTTGTATAGCATTGATCCAATGTTCGTCGTGCTCAGCTTCTGAGAAGTTCTTTGGCTCCTGCACTAAGACGAATGCAACATTGCCGAGATACTTTCTAAGCTGATCTCTTGTCATCAGCTTGTTGTCAGCGGCATCAAGAATGAACTTCTCCGAATGTCCTCTTGGAATTTTTATTTCTTTAGGTAATGCTGAGTTGTCTAGAATAGGTGTTGTTGAAACACCTTTCCACAAGATTTTGATTTGACAAAATCATCCATGATTAAGAGACAATTAAATTTAAGTGCTTTATTTTAATTGTACTAATCTGTTTGTTCAATGTTGAGTATAAATATAAATAAAGATAAATATAAAAAGTAAGACAGGAAGAGGTCAGCATAGAAGCCTAAAGTATCAAGCTGAGTGGAATCAAACTTAGCATCAAAAGACAAAGACATACACACCCACAACAAATGTCTCACGAAGATGAGCTGACTAAAAATATACTCAGCTTGGAAATTGCCGATGACAATGATTTACGCAGAAGAAGCTGAGTAATTCCTCAGGATAGCATGAAAAAGTCGTTTGCTAAAAGACAATGATTACCGCCCCTCTGCACCAATAATTGAATCCTTGGAAAATACACAGAAGACACATTCCGAGATGTATGGGTCAATGGATTATTGGTAAAGGACAACTGACACAAAAAGACAAGCCAGACGCAAGAAGACAAGCCTGACATCTGAAGGAATGCAGAGGAAGGGAATGGCCGGAACAGTCTGAAGCTGACCAGAATCTGTCCCCTAAAAGAGCCGTTTTAACATTAACGGCTACATCATTTCAAAATGATCCATCACAGATTTTCCCTATTTAAGGACAATCAAACTTCTTGGATCATTGCCGAATCACAAGAAGAAAAATACAAGAGAGAAAAGATACAAAAGCACTTAGATACAAAAAGAGATCTTACACCCATCTTCTATTCCTTGTGTAACTGCTAGAGTGATTACTTGTAATCTTCTAAAGTGTTCTTTATTTGAAAAGGAACAAGTGTTTATCAATTGTAAAATTGAGAGTGTAGTGCTGAGTGTTTGGTTGTAAACATTCAGTGGTAGAGAAATCTAGGTGCTGGGCTGTAGCACTTAGTAGGAGTTGAGTAGACGAATAGAGGAAGGTACTCTTTCATATTCAACTGCCTTGTAATTGGTTTGTGCTCTACCTTTAAAGAGCTCAGTATTGGATTCTAAAAGCCCGGAGGACTCTGGGGACTGGACGTAGGCAGAGAGGCCGAACCAGGATAAGTGATACTGAGTAATCTCTAAACTCTCTCTCAATATACATATGTGCATGTGTTATGTGTGAAGTTTACTCAGCATATAAAATTGTTTAAAGTTGACTCTGAGTATTTTCAAGTGCTAAGTTAGAAGCTGACCTCCAAGAGTGTCAATATCTAACTTATAAATAAAACAGCTTTAGTCAATATCCGGCCAAAGCTGTCTTATAGCATATCTGGCCAAGCTGACCAAAAGCTGAGTTGACAAACTCAAAAAATAACTAAGTCAGCATACAATAAAGCAAAAAAGTTATATTAGTTCCTAACCCCCCCCCTTGGAACTAATCACACGGGACCAACAAGTGGTATCAGAGCCTAAGCTCACTACTCAAAGATATAACTATCTTGAGCGGATCCTATAAATGGGTGAGAACAGCACTCGTTTCCTTCCAGGGAACCAAACAACACAGATACTCCCTGAGGGATTATCAATCACTAGACCTCCCCTATTCTTTGGATCTAATTATACATTCTGGAAGAATAGGATGAAAAACTTTATTCAAGCCACAAACACGAGTGCATGGATTGCAATTGTTCAAGGTCCACATGTGCCATATAAAACTATTAACAATGAGAAAATTGTTAAGAGCGAAGCTGAGTGGACAGAGGATGACCTCAGAAAATTACAAAACAATGCTTCGGCTATAAATATGCTTCACTGTGCTTTAGATGCTGCAGAATACAATAAGATTTCAGGTTGTGAGTCAACACAGGAGATTTGGAAAAAGCTTGAAGTGACCTATGAAGGTACCAATAAGGTTAAGGAGTCCAAAGTCAATCAGCATATGAGACTCTATGAGTTGTTCGAGATGAACGAAAATGAAGACATCTCAAAAATGAACTCAAGATTCACCAACATCATAAATGAGCTCAAAAGACTTGGAAAGAACTTCACTGAAGAAGAACAAGTGAAGAAGATCTTGAGAAGTTTACCTAAGAGTTGGCAAGCAAAGAAAACAGCTGTAGAAGAAGCTCAGGACTTGACTACCTACAAATATGATGAGCTAATCGGATCCCTGCTGACCCACGAGATCTCTATGAAGAATTTTGAGGCAAAATAAAAGTCTGAGGATAAGAAACAAAAATCTCTAGTGATGAAAGCTGACTCCACAGAAGCTGAGTCAACTGATGATGAGGAAATAGACATGTTCACTAGAAAGATGAAGAAGCTGTTCAGAAGAAATGACAGGAACAACAAAAGGCCATACAATAGAGGTGACAGGTATAAAGCTGAGCCAAGTGACAACAGATATAAGAAAGATAGCTCCAAGTCTGTCACTTGCTTCGAGTGCCACTAAACTGGGCACATCAAGTCAAGTTGCCCAAACCTAAAAAGAGATAAGAAGGGAAACAAGAAGGCAATGGTAGCAACATGGAGTGACAGTGACGTGTCAACATCATCCGAAACTGAGTAAAATGAAACTGCCAATATATGCTTCATGGCAGATGATGGAGCTGACCAATCTCAATCTGAGCAAGCTGACCTCTCTGATGAAACTGACCAGGAGGAACACAACAATGAGGTTAGCTTGACATGCGTAGAGAAGTCAAAGCTGTGGTATATAGACAGTGCATGCTCAAGACACATGACAGGTGATGAAACACAATTCATCACACTAGAACTTAAACAAGGTGGAAGTGTAAGCTTTGGAGACAATAAGAAGGGTAAGATAGTCTGCTCAGGTACTATCAGAGGTAACCCAACTATTGAGTCTGTCTCCTTAGTCAAAGGTCTCAAATACAACCTACTGAGTGTAGCTCAGCTTTGCATGAGCGGTAGAAAGGTTGTATTCGATGATACTAAGTGTCAAATACTCGAAGGGAACACAAATGAATTGATTTTAACTGCCCCTCGTGTAGATAATGTTTACATGCTAAATTTAGAAAAACAGTTTTCCAAAAACATATGCTTGGTGTCTAAAGAGGATAACTCCTGGCTATGGCATAGAAGACTTGGGCATGTCAGCATGGATCTTCTTGCCAAATTAGCTAGAAAGCAATTAGTTGAGGGATTACCCAAATTAAAATTTGAGAAAGATCAATTATGTAAAGCTTGTCAGCAAGGGAAACAAACCAAAAAGTCATTTCAAAGTAAAAATATTGTCTCAACCAAGAGACCATTGGAATTACTACACTTGGATCTTTTCGGACCTATCCAGCCACTCAGCTTGGGAGGTAAGAAATTTTCCTTGGTCATTGTAGATGATTTCTCTCGGTACACTTGGATCATCTTGCTGAGTAGCAAGGATGAAACTTTTGAGATGTTCACTACACTCATTAGAAAGCTTGAAATTGACAAAGACCTAAAAGTAGCTCATATTAGAAGCGACAATGGTGGAGAATTCAAAAACCAACAGTTTGATGAATTCTGTGAAACCAGTGGTATTGACCATAATTTCTCTGCTCCTAGAACACCTCAACAGAATGGGGTTGTTGAAAGGAAGAACAGAACAATTGTCGAAATTGCTAGAACCATGCTGAGTGAAAATAGGCTTCCAAAGTACTTCTGGGGTGAAGTTGTCCACACAGCATGCTATATACTGAATAGGGCTCTAGTAAGACCTATACTTAAGAAAACCCCATCTGAACTTTGGAAAGGACGAAAGCCCAACATTGGTTACTTTCGTGCTTTTGGGTGTAAATGTTTCATACTCAATACAAAGGACTATCTTGCAAAATTTGATGCTAAAGCTGACGAAGCGATCTTCTTAGGGTACTCAACAAACAGTAAAGCATATAGAGTCTATAATAAACGAACTCAGATTGTAGAAGAGTCTGTTCATGTTGAGTTTGATGAAGCTGACCCAACAGGAAAGACAACTCAGCTCACTGAAGATGAACCAAGCTCAGCTTCCGCTGACCATAATGGAGCCTCTGAATCATCAATACAAGGGCTGACCAAAGGTAAACAAGAAGTTGAAATAACATTTACTGACCAATCTATTCCTGTAGAGATTGTAGAAACACCTATTCCAAACGACTCAACATTGCCTAAAGAAATAAAAATCCCAAGAGGACATTCAGAAAAGTCCATTCTTGATGCTGCTGACAACAAGCTGATGACCAGAGATCAGCTCAGGAAATACCTCAGCAATGTCGCATTCGTCTCAATACATGAACCAAAGAACTTTGCTGATGCTGAGCACGATGAATATTGGATCAATGTTATGCAAGAAGAGCTTGACCAATTCACTAGAAATGAGGTATGGGAGTTAGTGCCTAAACTTAGGAATCAAAAGCCTATAGGAACTAAGTGGGTTTTTAGAAACAAACTAGATGAGCATGGAAATGTAATAAGAAACAAAGCTCGACTTGTAGCCCAAGGGTATAGTCAGCAAGAGGGTATTGACTATGGGGAAACATTTGCACCTGTTGCTAGGTTAGAAGCAATACGTATATTGTGTGCCTATGCCAGTTTCATGAACTTTAAGTTATACCAAATGGATGTCAAAAGTGCATTTCTTAATGGTTTCATAAACGAAGAGGTATATGTTAATCTACCTCCTGGGTTTGAAGATCCAAAATTTCCAAACCACGTTTATAAACTTAAAAAGGCCTTGTACGGCCTAAAACAAGCTCCAAGAGCTTGGTATGAGAGGTTGACCAACTTCCTGCTAACCAGGAACTATGTCAGGGGAAAAGCTGACACAACCTTGTTCATTAAGAGAAAGGGAAAACATACCCTACTTGCACAAATATATGTAGATGATATAATATTTGGTGCTACTGATGAATCTTTGTGCAAAGAATTTAGCAAACAGATGCAAACTGAGTTCGAGATGTCCATGATGGGGGAACTTAACTTCTTCCTTGGACTCCAAATCAAGCAAGGTAAGAATGGCATCTTCATAAGCCAGTCCAAGTACACCAAGGAAATGTTAAAGAAATTCAATATGATGGACTGCAAACCAATATCAACCCCTATGGGTACTGATACTGTGCTATGCAAAGATGAGAAAAGTAAGTCAATAGACACTAAACTCTATCGAGGTATGATAGGTTCGTTACTTTATCTCACAGCTAGTAGACCGGATATACAGTACTTAGTATGTTATTGTGCGAGATATCAAGCTGACCCTAGAGAATCTCATCTAACAGCTGTAAAAAGAATTTTTAGATATTTGCAGAGTTCAGTTGATGCAGGTCTATGGTATCCAACTTCAAATGACTTCACACGCATTGGATATACTGATGCTGACTATGTACGAGATAAGCTAGAACGTAAGAGCACTTCAGGAGGATGTCATTTCCTTGGAAGCTGTCTAGTATCTTGGTTCAGCAAGAAGCAATCATCTGTGGCCCTGTCTACAACTGAAGCTGAGTACGTGGCTGCTGGAAGCTGTGTTGCTCAAGTACTCTAGATAAAGCAACAGCTTGAGGATTATGGAGTGAAGACTGAAATAATAGAGATCAAATGTGACAACAAGAGTGCCATTGATCTGTCCAAAAATCCAATCCAACATAGCCGGATGAAGCATGTCAGCATAAGGCATCACTTCATCAGAGATCACGTACTAAAAGATGAGATCAAGCTGACCTACGTGCCAACAAATGGACAACTTGCAGATATCTTCACCAAGCCCTTGGCACGTGAACAATTCAACATACTAAGGGAAGCTATCGGTATGTCTAATCCCCTTCAATAAATTTCTAAGTAAATGTTGTATGATTGCCATGCTGAGTGAAAATTTGAACGTTGTGCAAATGCCATGCTGAGTAAAATAAACTACTACTGAGCTCAAAATGTAGAAAAATCACCTCATACTGAGTTGACATACATGTGGTGTGATTATCCTGAGTAGGTACATATACTGAGCAACTATCATATACTAAGGTAGGAATACACCTCGATAAGAACTAGGTTCTCAGTATCACAAACGGTTCATTTTCTAGGAAAACTGCGCTAAAACCCACTTGCACCATTAAATGCCAACACGTGTAATAAAAAGCACCTAGGAGAGGCAAACAATTATGAGACAACCCATGCGTCGGAAATGTCATAAATGACAGAATCTCTGTCGGTTGAACGCCCCAAGGAAAAACGGCTAGTTCAATTAATAGGACCGTTTTAGGTATATATAAATAATGGATAAAATACTTCTCAAATCTCTTCACACGTAAATCCTTTGGTATTCAGAATCTCTCTCTCTCAAATCTTCCACAAAAACCTCTGAAAAATGACCAACACTCAGAAAATCTCCGGTGAAAATTCTGGAAAATTGATCACCGATGAAAGCCCCAAATCTACTCCTCAGTCTAATCTAACTTCGAGCAAACGCCGACAAACGGACCCGGCAAGTTCCTCAAAACAGAAGAAACCCAAGGCCAGAATCATGGTAAAGGTTCACACGAAAGTCCACAACTTGGAAGTCCTAAAATGCCGCTGGTTCTCTCCCAGCTTCGTTACCGCCGAAAAGCCATTCTGTGAATGGATTGAGAAGAACGAATGGGCAGGCCTCTTCTCTCTCCCCGGAACCACCTATCCTCGGTTGGTTAGGGAATTCTACTCCGGTCTCCATATTGACAAGGACGATGCTGACTATTTGGAGACGCACGTTAAAGGTCACAAGATTGTAATCACTCCGTCCTACTTGGCAACCTTACTCAACTTGCCTAACAAAGGAACCGAGTTTAGAACAACAAAAGAAAAGGTATCAACGGAAAAGCTTGACCAGATGAAGGGATTTTGCAAACCCAAAAATTACAAAGGAGAAATCCCCAGCACCAGTATGGGGCAAAACCAGAAGATAGCACACTACCTATTCACCAACTTCATCTTCCCTAAACTTAACTCAGTCTCGTCTGCTTCCAACTTTGAGCAGTGCTTTATATGGCACATGCTAACCTATTGCCCACTCAATATGCCTGTATTTTTGGTAGGAGCACTTCAATGTGGGGGTAAGAAACTTCGACTAGGTTCCCTAATCACCAAGATCCTTGAAGATCACAAGATAGAAACCATCACTGAAACTAAAAGCTTAGGAATAGAAATAACCGCGGCTCTGCTATTTGGGTTATTGTTCAACCAACCTCTAAAGGGAGGTGAAGATGTTGAGGAAGATGAGGAAGAAAACGATGCTGAACAAGAAATTGAAACTGAGCTAGCAGCAGATGATGTTGAGCCAGAAGTTGAACCAGAGGAAGTTCCTGCCGATTCCCCCAAGGCAAAGAAGAAGAGAAAGACACTTGCCACTTGTGCAAAGGATATTGAAACTGTGCCCAGAAAGAAGAGGGCTATGACCAGAGGAAAGAATGATGATGCTGACCCACCCCAGGTTACACCTAAGTCAGCAGAGAAAAGGAAAGGGCAAGCTGAGCCCGAGAAATAAAGTGAAGAATCCCCAGAACAACCTCTAAGGAAGAAAAGTCGAAGTTCTGGATTGAAAGTTGTTGAAGCTGATCCAATTGATTGGGTTGTGACACCCAAATCTCACTGCACTCAGAACATTGGGATTGATCTTGAGAAAACTCCAGTTGAGCAAGCTGATGAAGGAGAAGAACAAAGACAGGTTGATACTCAGCCTAATGCTGAAGAAGCAAATCATGCTGAGCCGGATAATGTTGAGCAAAATCAGGAGGCACATGTTGAACAAGAAGAAGAGGAACATCAAAGAGAGGATCTGAATGTTGAAGCCGAGGTTGAGGATGAAAATGTTCAAACTGACCCTTCACCTCCAAAAACTAAGTCCCTCAAAAGACTGAAAAAGAAAGCTGTCAAGACTCCTCTTATTGATCTCTTGGCTGAGTCTCCATCTTTGGAGCAAATTACGGATCCATCCACTATCCAGTTCGAATATTTTTCCAACCATGTTGAGTCTCCTCTTAAGGAATCGGAGCAAAATCAAGCCTCTGTTACTCGCACTGAGGAACATGCCAAGACTCTAGAGAATCCAAATCCTGTCGAGCCAGAGCTCGAAGATCTAGCCACTCAACACGGGGAGAAAGGTATGGATCCACCTGTTCAAACTCAACATCCTGGTATTGCACCTCATCAAGACCCAATTACTCAAGCTAGTAAGCACCCAACTCCACCACCATCCAGCTCCACCTCCATTCCTGCGTCTGAGCCAACTTCCACTAAGCAACATGCATATCTTAGTGCAACTCAGTCTGGCCGTCGAATCATTGAAACGGCTCAATCTCTTCTCCAGGAGTTCACCACTTCTGATGCTGCTAGGTCTGCTCATCCTGAGTCAACGAATATCTCTGCCATCACTCAACTTCTTACTGAAATTAAGGGACTCAAGGATCTTATCAGTGTTGTGACCACCGTCCAATCACAGTAACCTAAGCAAGATCACATTGCCAAACTGACTGAGCTATTCCTCCTGATGATAAACCACATGAACTCTCTTGAAGGTAAAATCACAAATCTCTCTGCACCTACTCCAGGATATGAAACTTCGGCTGAGTTAGATCACCACTTTGCCAAGCTGAGAACAGAACTGCCCAACCTTGGGACAACAGCCAATCCTGAGTATGCCACATCTGCTGAGTTGCAGGGATGCTTTGCCAAGATGACTGCTGATCTCACTTGTACATGTGAGCTCGTTTCCTCCACTTCTCAATGTACAATTGATCAATTGAGTGAAGCCGTGAGTCTCCTCAATGTCAACAAAGCTCAGATGGATGTTGAACCCAGCACCAATGACAAACTTTCACAAGGTATTCTGCAGGCCATTCGCTATGACAATGCTCAACGCATCTTCTATGACTCTGCCCTATTGAAGATGTATCATCAATCCTTTGCTCAGATTACCAGCTCTCTTACTTGGCTCAGTAAGTCCCATGAGTGTATTATCAACCTGATCACTGGGTCCATCCCTGTTCCTCGAACCGTTCGAGATGATTGTGTTCCTCTCATAGATGGCTTGAGTGAGAGCACGAAGCGTTTACAATGTTATTCCAATGTTCTCTCCTCAGCTGCAAGAAATGACACCTTTGTCTATAAACCCGATGCTGGCAAAACGGGGGAGAGAACTCAAGATGGAACTCAACAAAAGACAGGTGCATCAGGGAGCAAAGTGAAAGGAAAGGGTAAGGCCTCAGAGTAAGAAAAGAAAGGGTTAAGGCTGTGCTTGAAGCACAAGTGAAACTTAAGAAGTGAAACTTAAGTTTGTTTCTGTTTCAAAATCTATTTTGTGGGCATAAGTATTGTGTATGTGTATGTTTCATTCTATCCAATGAACTTTTTTAATTCTGTTCAAATGCCATGCTTGTCAATACACATTAACGTAAGCAAATTGAACAAACAAATACTCAGTATACCAAATAACGAGTAAATCAAACTGAGTATTCAAGCATTTCTGAAAGCTGACCTAAACTCGAAGTAAATTAGAACTAAATCTAGTCAGTACACAAATCCTTAGTTTGTCTCAAAATAAATCTTGGAAGGTTTAAGAGGTAAATTAACAGATGCAACCCTTACGGGGGAGAAATCTCAGAAATATGAAAAATAAATCAATCATGGGGAATCTCAAAACTAAGTTCCATAATTATGCATTTTACCATCATCAAAATGGGGGAGTTTGTTGAAACACCTTTCCACAAGATTTTGATTTGACAAAATCATCCATGATTAAGAGACAATTAAATTTAAGTGCTTTATTTAATTGTACTAATCTGTTTGTTCAATGTTGAGTATAAATATAAATAAAGATAAATATAAAAAGTAAGACAGGAAGAGGTCAGCATAGAAGCCTAAAGTATCAATCTGAGTGGAATCAAACTTAGCATCAAAAGACAAAGACATACACGCCCACAACAAATGTCTCACGAAGATGAGCTGACTAAAAATATACTCAGCTTGGAAATTGCCGATGACAATGATTTACGCAGAAGAAGCTGAGTAATTCCTCAGGACAGCATGAAAAAAGTCGTTTGCTAAAAGACAATGATTACCGCCCCTCTGCATCAATAATTGAATCCTTGGAAAATACACAGAAGACACATTCCGAGATGTATGGGTCAATGGATTATTGGTAAAGGACAACTGACACAAAAAGACAAGCCAGACGCAAGAAGACAAGCCTGACGTTTGAAGGAATGCAGAGGAAGGTGATGACCCACGAAGCCAAACCGGGCCGAATTCATTACACGGGCCCAGCCCATACTTAGATCCATGGTCTAAGATGGGATGGGACCCGAATAGAGGAAGCGGGTGAAGTGAGTAAACCGCCCCGAATTCCTAAATGGAGCACTAAAACTCCCACTCAGGACAAACGATACCACGTTTGTTGCCACGAAAGCCACGAAAGGGGGCATGACCTAAAAAGGAGTAACCGCCCTCGGAATATGGCCTGGAAGGGGTAACCGCCCTCGGCGGTTACTTAAGAACACTTATAAAAAGCCCTAAGGCCAAAGGGGGAAAGGTACATTCACATTTTTCCCACAATACTATTGTCAATTTACCAACCCTCCTATAAAAACTGACTTGATCGTCAGAGAGTTTTCCCGGAGATCCTGTCTCCGGTTCTGTTTTGCAGGTAACTACGGCGGAGATCATCAAATCGGATCCAGCAAGTTATCATTGGTGCGGTGAACGTGGACCTTTTTTTACCAACATTTGGTTAAAGGTACACAAAGAACATGTCAGAACCATCACGAACGACCGGCGTTACAACCAGATCCACTAGTATGAACTCAAGGGGTCCACGGATTGCGAATTCGCAACCTGCAAGTACGCAGCCTGTGGTGCCTAGCTCGTCAATCCCTTCGGGACAATTGAGTCCCTTATTGGAGGTTCAAGTGCAAAATGAAATGGAGATGTCCAATAGCGATTTTGTACAAATGGCAGGACAAGTCTTGGCTTCAAATATGAGCCAAGCGGCGGGGGATCGAATGATTAGTTTGTTAACCGCAATGGCCGATCATAATACCGCCGTGGCGGCTGCTCCTCAACAACCTGTTGTTGTCTCCACACAACCATCGACTACTGCCGCCATATCTGCGCTTCCACAGCCATCTCGAGAGCTAACCCAGATAGGTCAGAGTAGTCGCATGAACCCACACAGCCATCCAAGCAACTACTCGTACCACGATCCTAGTATGACGATCCATCCGACCTGGCAAACATCCCAACCGACATCGGGAATGCCAGGAATCCTTCCACTACAACACACGGAACCCTTGGTTAACGGGCATTCAGAATTAATGGCGTCTGGGGCGAATACGTTTGGGCAGGAGCACACCTGGAACTTTGATCCTATAACCGGACGACGGCTAGAACCACGGCGAGAACAAATCTCAACATCAATTGGCGGGTGGATGCCACCTAGAGTTCACCAGCAGCGGATGGAAGAGGTTCGGCGAATACCCAATCTTGAGTTAGAAGATCAACTACGGAACATGATGGAGCGAATGGGGTACACGCCTAGGGCGAGAGCAGAGGTGCAGAGTGATTCGCCTTTTGCTCCGTCGTTGCGAGAATTTATACCAGATCACAGGATAAAGGCCCCGGCGATACCTAAATACTATGGGGATCCTAATTCTGATCCTGAGGCTCATGTCAGGAACTACAGAGAATTAATGGATGTTGCGGGAGCGAGTGAAAGTATAATTTGCAGATTATTCTCGACCACTTTGGGCGGAGCGGCATCTGATTGGTTTCGGTCTTTACCTGCTGAATCTATTCACAACTGGAATCAATACAGTCGTGATTTCTGTGCCAAGTTCGTGGGCTGTAAAGCGGCAGATGTGACAAATAGGCAGCTGAAGGAGATCAAACAGAGGAACTATAATTCCCTAAGGGAATTTGTTGTCGCATTCAACGATATTCTGGTGCGGTTGCAGAACCCGGATATCGTGAGCATCCGCAACATCATGGCGGATGGAACCACGGATTGGAGCATGCGGGAGGAAATCATCCGTAACAAGCCGCGCACAGTGGCCGAACTCATGAAGATAGCAAAGGAATTCATGGAAGTGGACGATGTCAACAGAGAACATAGAGCTCAAACCCGGAGAGAGAGAGATACTGCTAGATCCACTTTGGACAATCGACGCCAGACCCAGTCTAAGGGTAATTTTGTTCGCAGGGGCGATCGCTCCTTTCAAGGGGGAGGATATCAAACACCATTGAATACGACTCGCCAGGAGGTGTTACTTTGGATCGAAAAGAACCCCCTGAAGAAGGATGTGCGGTTCCCCGAGGCGAAAGGCCGAACTAGTTCGGGGCGATATCCTAACAAATATTGCAGGTTCCACAGATTGAACGGCCATGACATGAACGATTGCTATGAACTGAAGAAGGAAATAGAAAAGCTGATTGAGAGGGGCAAGCTAGGCCAATTCGTAAGAAAAGAAACGATTGATGAGAAAACAACGCTCCCGCATGAGGGAGAAGCAAGGCCCGAAAAGAAACAGAAGAAAGGGGTGATAAACATGATAGCTGGCGGGATCTATGAGCCGCCAACAAAAAGGGCTCGCCGTGAACAGCAAAAAAGCAACACGCATAGGGGGGATGCCCTCAATTACTCATTTGCGCGAATCACGGAGCCGCATGCGGATGCTTTGGTGATTACGATGGCTGTAGAAGGATGGGACGTCAAGCGGGTCCTTATTGATACTGGCAGTTCTTGTAATATTATTACTCGGACTGCATTCAACAAGTTGGGAATTAATGACGAGGGAGTGGAACATACATTCATGGATGTAACTGGTTTTGGAGGTCAATCCTCTCAAACAAGTGGACAAGTGGTGTTGGATGCAGAAATGGGCGATAAGAATCTAAAATGGCGAGGTGATCTAGAATTCGCAATTGTTGATCTCCCGTTGGCCTACAACATAATTCTAGGGCGTCCGTTCCTATCGGAAACGGAATCGCTCATCTCAATGAAGCACTTGACATTACATTTGCCAACACACCAAGGGCGAGTCATAGTTGAAGGTGATCAACTTGTATCTCAACAAGCCTATACATTGTCACTTGAACCAAAGCCAGGTGAAGAGGATAAAGTTGATGAGAAGTTGCCGGCAAAAGCATTAGGAGAAACAGAACTATTCGCCATCTCAAATGACAAGAATGTACGAATAGCGGCAGGACTCCCTGAGGAAACGAAGAAAGCCATTACCAAGGTGTTGATCCAATGCGAGTCGGCATTCGCCGCTCCGAATGAAGTGCTGAAAGGAATAAGTCCAGATATAGCAACCCATCGTTTGAATGTGGACAAAGGTGCAACCCCAGTGCGACAGAAAAAGAGAGGACATGCTCCAGAGCGGCAGAAGGCGATTGAAAAAGCTGTGGCGGATTTGCTAAAATCAGATGCAATTCGAGAAGTCACCTATCCGGAGTGGCTAGCCAATGTGGTGCTAGTCAAAAAGCCAAATGGAACGTACAGAATGTGTGTCGACTTCAAGGATCTGAATAAAGCTTGTCCGAAGGATATGTATCCGCTACCTAACATTGATATATTGGTAGATGGAACTGCAGGATTTGAAGCTTTATCGTTCACCGACGTGAAATCCAGTTACCACCAGATACCCATGGAGAAGGCGGATGAAATCAAAACATCATTCATAACTCATCAGGCGACTTATTGCTTCAAGGTGATGCCCTTCGGATTGAAAAACGCAGGAGCAACATACCAGAGGATGATGAACAAGATATTTTCAGACAAGTCAGGCGAGAACTTCTCAATCTACGTAGATGACATGATCATCAAAAGCAAGAAGATGCGAGACCACCCGCAGGATATCAAAGAAATCCTGGAAGTGCTAATCAAATATGGCCTCAAGTTGAACCCAGAAAAATGCACGTTCGGAGCAAGGGCAGGAAAATTCCTGGGTTTCATTGTTAGTGGCAAGGGAGTTGAGGCGAATCCTGAGAAGGTTAAAGCAGTAATGGAGATGAAAACTCCGAGGAACGTAAGAGAAGTACAAAGACTAAATGGGCGGTTGGTGGCATTAGGGCGATTCATATCATGCTCGGCTAGAAGATGTCTACCTTTCTACAATGCCATCAAAAAATCTAAGTCCTTTGAATGGACGCCGGATTGTCAAGAGGCATTTGAGGGTATAAAGTGACTGCTATGCTATCCGCCCTTAATGAGCAGGCCGGAGGACGGAGAAGATTTATTTCTTTACGTATCCGTCACCAGTATGGCGATATGCATTGTAATGGTGCGAGAAGAAGAGGGCCAACAATATCCAGTGTACTATGTGAGCAAGGTCTTGAAGGATACAGAACTTCGGTATTCGAAGTTGGACAAAATGGCTCTCGCGGTGATAACCACGGCGGCTAAGCTAAAACCATACTTTCAGGCGCATACTATCATTGTGAGAACCGGAATTCCAATGCGGAAGGTACTGCAGAAACCTGACGCATCCGGCCGATTAATGGAATGGTCAATTCGCCTGGGGGAATTCGATATTCGCTACGAAGGAAGACCAGCACTAAAGGGTCAAGTACTTGCCGATTTCGTGAATGAATTCACGTGGGATGAAGATGAACGTCCAAAGGCACAAAAAGAAGAGTGGAGCATGTTCACAGATGGGGCATTATCCACAGATGGGGCTGGACTGGGAGTCGTCATCAAAGGCCCGGAGGTTATTCGCCTGTACTATGCGGCAAAGTTAACTTTTCAAACTACCAATAATGCCGCAGAGTATGAAGCAATGATATGCGGATTGAAGCTGCTTAATGAACTTACGCCAGAAAGAGTGGTGATCTACAGCGATTCTAAACTCATGATAAATCAGATCACAAAAAACTATCTGGTGAAACAAGAAGATCTGGTCAAATACCATCAGATAGTCGGCAGATTGACGCAGGAGTTAACACACAAGGGAGTCGTCTGGGAAATGGTGCATGTTCCAAGAGGCCAAAACACAAAGGCTGATGAACTGGCAAAAGCAGCAGCGAGTAGAGAACCATGGAATCAAAAAGCATGCAATTTGGAGATAAGATCCGCATCGGCATTTGAAGTCGATCAGATTATGGTCATTGAAGAGCTGGAAGATGATGAAGATTGGCGGATACCTATCCGCCAATATCTGGAGCAGGGAGATTTGCCAGATGACAAAAGCCTGGCCAGAAAGCTAATTGGACAATCAGCGAGATACTCAATTCGAGATGGAACTTTGTATCGAAAATCATATACATGTCCATGGTTGAAATGTGTTAGCCGCAATGAAGGAGACTACGTACTGCGAGAACTCCATGAAGGAATGTGCGGCGCACATGAAGCATCCGCGGCATTGGCAAGAAAGGTCAAGTTAATGGGATACTATTGGCCAAAGGTGATGGAGGATTCCCAGAAGATGGTAGCGGAATGTCACAGCTGTCAAATCCATGCGAATGAAAAGCACGTTCCCGGAGCCGAACAAATCTCTATAATGACGGCATGGCCATTCGCAACATGGGGAATCGATATAGTGGGTCCATTCCCAGAAACGACAAAGAAAAGGAAGTACTTGGTAGTCGCAGTTGACCACTTCAGCAAATGGGTAGAAGCGGAGGCAGTAACCGCTCAAACACCTGAATGAATGATCGAGTTCTTACAAGAGAACATTATCATGCGATTTGGAATCCCGCAAAAGCTTATAACTGACAACGGCACCCAGTTCAACTGTGTCAAATTCAAAGCATACTGCGAAAGCATGGGGATCAAGAATCATTTTTCTTCCGTAAACCATCCCCAATCGAATGGTATGACAGAGGTTACCAACAGGGCCATGATTC
Source organism: Euphorbia lathyris (assembly GCF_963576675.1). Lineage (NCBI taxonomy): Eukaryota > Viridiplantae > Streptophyta > Magnoliopsida > Malpighiales > Euphorbiaceae > Euphorbia > Euphorbia lathyris. Next base: position 6,793,917 of record NC_088911.1, read on the forward strand.
AAGGTATCAAGAAGCGGCTAGGTGATAAAAAAACAGGTTGGGCGGATGAGATACCCCATATGTTATGGGCATACAGAACTTCTGTAAAAGCAGCAACTGGCGAAACACCTTTCTCGCTGGTTTATGGAGCCGAAGCAGTCCTACCTGTTGAAATCAAGTCGCCTACAGATCGAATAATTTATTATTGCGACACACAAAATCCTATCAACATTAGAGATGCATTGGATTCTGTTGAAGAACGAAGAGAAAAAGCTTACATGCGAATGGCAGTGTACCGCAATAGAATCAAGAAATATCATGACAGAAGGGTGCGAAAAGTGATAATCAACGAGAACGACTTGGTCTTGAAGAAAGCGGACAAAATACAATCCAGAGATGGCAAAGGCAAATTAGGCGTCAACTGGATCGGACCATACAGAGTATCCAAGAAGCTGGGACCATCAACTTTTGAAATAGAAGAAATAAGCGGAAAAAAGCTCCCGCGCACCTGGAATCTAGAAAATCTGCGCCTATATAAACGGGCCGGGTAGTTCAGGGAAATGACGAGTACTCTTTTTCCTTTTATGAGTTTTTTCCTACTGGGTTTTCTGATAAAAGGTTTTAATGAGGCTTTGATCCCGCACATTTCATATACCAATGTAACAAAAAGTCTTTTCTTTTATCAATAAAGATATTCAATTGTTGCATACGGCGTTTGAGTGCGGATCCTTTTTAGGACAACCACTTCAGTGTGTTATCTACAAACAAAAGGCGGGTAAATCGCGCAAAAACCTTATGGTTGAACTTAAAAACACATAAATGTGTTGCCTATTAAGAAAGGCGGATGCATGATTACGCATCACTCGCAAAAACCTTATGGTTGAACTTAAAAACACATAAATGTGTTGCCTCTTAAAGAAAGGCGGATGCATGATTACGCATCACTCGCAAAACCTTATGATTAACCTTATGATTATATTATTTTCGAAAGAAAAATTATAAGATAAGGCATAAAATTAAGCGAATTAACGAGTACTCAAAAAATTGCAAAAAGGGTCTGGCCACCCTAGCGGAAACGAAACTAAACTACGAGGAAATACAAATATGGAGTCGGCAAAAGGGCAAGGGTCACGTATGAAAACAAAGGGCAATAAGGAATAAAGCAACAATCGCACGTATAGGTAAAGCGGCAAGCAAAAGAAAATATATATATACGGGCAGTTTGTTACATACAACAGTCCAGATATAAATCAAACTATGCTACAGCTTCCTCTCCTTCACCCCTATGGCCCTCCTCGCCTTCAGCGGCTCCCTCATCTCCTCCAGTGGGCGGATCTGCTTCAAGCAAATCCTCAACCCTCGAATCAGTAACCGCTTCAGAGGGCGGTACCTCTTGCTCAGGCTGAGAAAGGTCTTGTGGTGCCTCTTTTTCCGCGTTCTGAGTAGGGATCTCGCAGCTAATTGGAGGGTTCTGAAAACTCTGCCAATCTAAGAAGAGTACCTCATCCATATCAGCATCCTCGGCTTCCAGCTTGTCCCACTTCTCAGTTAGATCCTTTTCGGGGATGGGAACCTTGGGGCAGCTAAGTACTCGATCTGGATACCCATGCTCATAAGCAGCATGAATTCGCTCCCCATACCAATAGATGCGAGCACCATCTTCGGCTAGAATCTCCTCAGCTTTCTTCTTTTGCATCTCCAGAGCCTCCTTGGATGAATTTAGATCATCAAGGACCTTTTGCAGCTCGTCGGACTTAGCCTGGAGGGATCTGAGAGCTTCCTCCTTCTCGCTCATAACCTTCTGACAAGCGCCTTCAAGAGCCTTTACCTTCCTTTGGACATCATCATAAAGCGACTTCTGAGTCGCCAATTCAGTACCAAGGTTCTCCAACTCTTTAGCGCGTTCAGCGTCCCTTAGGAGAGCACCCTCTGCGAAGTTAATAATTTTCATAAAAGATGATTCGCAGATAATAAGAGCGGATAGAAATGTGCGGTTACTACAAATGCAAGATCCTTGAAAGAGAATATCACAAGTAACAATATACCTCTATGGCCCGCTTCTCAATCCCCTCCATAGCAGTAGGAAGCGACACTTGCTCTCGCACGCGGGAAGCAGAGGGGAGTCGCCCAAGGACATTGTATATGGAAGAAATAATGTCCCTACACGAGAAGCTCACAGCCATGCCAAAAGTCCTAGTCCACCACCCGCTGATATCGGGAATTGGCTGCGAATGCATAAGGAGAAAGATCAGGAGAACAGCAGATAACTCATAAGAAAAAATTAACAACATAAAAAAGGGGAATAGATCAATATACCTCGTGGATTGGTGTACTGCTTTTTCCTTTGGACGAGGCGGATACAGGTGTACCACCAACAGTGAGGGACACAGAAGCGTTTTTCTTTCTGGGACGAGAAGACTCTGTATCCGCAGTATTCTTCCGCTTCCTAGTTAAGGGAAGGTCCTCGGAAGCAGAAGCTGGACCTTGTGAAACGGAGGCCCTTGCGGGAGAAGCCGCCTCGATAGAAGTAATCGCCCCTCCAGGAGAATTTGCCCCTGCGACTGAAGTGTTTCCCTCCATTCGCCTCTTCCTTCTCGCTAGGGCTTTAGCCTCCCGATCTACAGCGAATTGAGATAAAGGATCACCCCTGCAAAGGGTTAAAAGAAATCATCAACTTGGAAATAAAAAGTACCTTGTACAAAAACGCGATAAGGGATATAGACAACGTGATCCCCCTCGCGATAGGCAATCGCCACTCGGCTCCTTAGCATGTGGAAAGCCTGATCATATGTCCATACAAAGGGAGGAGTACCCTTCAAAAACCTGATCACAGCGGATTCTTCCTCGCTGGGGTAACCGAAGTTCAAACTCTTTACATTTGGTCGGCCCCAACGGCGAAGGAAGTTCGGATTCCCTTCGTGAAACTTGATGAAGAAATAAGATCGGTTCCACTCGCGGATTTTGTTCAGCTTCTCGTCAAAACCATAGTAACCGCTCTGACGGATGAAAGTAAAATACCCCGCCGAACTTTTGAAATGATGAAGCTTGGAGAAAATTTTGAGCGAGAAGGGAACCTCCAGACAATCCGCCAGAAATTTGTCCAGAGTTAAATCGGCCCATCCATTGGGATGCAACTGACCGGGTGCGATTCCGTAACCGCCAAGGACGGAGGCAACCTCATCCGCCAGCGGATACGTGAAGCCGCAGATGATCTCGGCGATGAAAATGGTGAAATACCCCTTTGGGTAGTCGCCCGGTCCTTTATCCTCCCCGGGAATAAGGGTTTCGAGGCCTTGGAGCCAAGGATACTGCTCCCGCAAATCGTCAATTGTCTCTTGACAAACTAGACTTCCCGACCTGTCCTTCTTCGGTAATAAACGGGGGGTTGGGACAGGTGGTGGAATCAACTTTTTAGGGTCAAAACCTAGGCCCTCATCGGTTGTATTCGCCAGGTGGAGGAAGTCGGCGGGATGAGAATCAGACCTAGGAGAGCTGGTTGAAGCTTCATCAACCATCTCCTCGACCTCATGGGAGACCTCGCGGATGTAATTTTCGTCGAATGGTGCAAAGTCGAGGTCAGGGTTCGACATATTGATGAAGGAAAATGAACAGAAGTAAAGAATCGAGCGAGGTACAAATTCTGGAAAGGAACACTTACATATGAAAGACGACACAGAGAAGAACGGACGCAAAAAGGTTGATGCCGGAAGAGAAACGACGCAAAAGGTGGATGCCGGAAAAGAAACGACGGGAAAGGGAAAGTCACAATTTTTGAATTTTGAAAATCCAGACAAAAACGAAGAGTCTCCTATAAAAAAGACCCTAAAGGGCTCTTGCCAAACTAAGGGGGAGGCATGTGATGACCCGCGAAGCCAAATCGGGCCGAATTCATTACACGGGCCCAGCCCATACTTAGATCCATGGTCTAAGATGGGATGGGACCCGAATAGAGGAAGCGGGTGAAGTGAGTAAACCGCCCCGAATTCCTAAATGGAGCACTAAAACTCCCACTCAGGACAAACGATGCCACGTTTGTTGCCACGAAAGCCACGAAAGGGGGCATGACCTAAAAAGGAGTAACCGCCCTCGGAACATGGCCTGGAAGGGGTAACCGCCCTCGGCGGTTACTTAAGAACACTTATAAAAAGCCCTAAGGCCAAAGGGGGAAAGGTACATTCACATTTTTCCCACAATACTATTGTCAATTTACCAACCCTCCTATAAAAACTGACTTGATCGTCGGAGAGTTTTCCCGGAGATCCTGTCTCCGGTTCTGTTTTGCAGGTAACTACGGCGGAGATCATCAAATCGGATCCAGCAAGTTATCAGAAGGGAATGGCCGGAACAGTCTGAAGCTGACCAGAATCTGTCCCCTAAAAGAACCGTTTTAACATTAACGGCTACATCATTTCAAAATGATCCATCACAAATTTTCCCTATTTAAGGACAATCAAACTTCTTGGATCATTGCCGAATCACCAGAAGAAAAATACAAGAGAGAAAAGATACAAAAGCACTTAGATACAAAAAGAGATCTTACACCCATCTTCTATTCCTTGTGTAAATGCTAGAGTGATTACTTGTAATCTTCTAAAGTGTTCTTTATTTGAAAAGGAACAAGTGTTTATCAATTGTAAAATTGAGAGTGTAGTGCTGAGTGTTTGGTTGTAAACATTCAGTGGTAGAGAAATCTAGGTGTTGGGCTGTAGCACTTAGTAGGAGTTGAGTAGACGAATAGAGGAAGGTACTCTTGCATATTCAACTACCTTGTAATTGGTTTGTGCTCTACCTTTAAAGAGCTCAGTATTGGATTCTAAAAGCCCAGAGGACTCTAGGGACTGGACGTAGGCAGAGAGGCCGAACCAGGATAAGTGATACTGAGTAATCTCTAAACTCTCTCTCAATATATATATGTGCATGTGTTATGTGTGAAGTTTACTCAGCATATAAAATTGTTTAAAGTTGACTCTGAGTAATTTCAAGTGCTAAGTTAGAAGCTAACCTCCAAGAGTGTCAATATCTAACTTATAAATAAAACATCTTTAGTCATATCCGGCCAAAGCTGTCTTATAGCATATCTGGCCAAGCTGACCAAAAGCTGAGTTGACAAACTCGAAAAATAACTAAGTCAGCATACAATAAAGCGAAAAAGTTATATTAGTTCCTAACCCCCCCCCCCTTTGGAACTAATCACACGGGACCAACAGGTGTTTCTACCATGTCTGCAGGAGTAGATTGGTCAGCAAAGGTAATTTCGGTTTTGTTTTTACCTTTGGTCAGCCCTTGTACTGATGACTCAGCGCCTCCTGTTTGGTCAGCGAAAGCTGAGCTCGGTTCATCTTCGGCGGACTGAGTTGTCTTTCCTGCAGGGTCAGTTTCATCAAACTCTATATGGACAGACTCTTCTACAACTTGAGTTCGTTTATTATACACCCTATATGCTTTACTGTTAGTTGAGTACCCTAAAAAGATCGCTTCGTCAGCTTTAGCATCAAATTTTGCAAGGTTATCTTTTGTATTGAGTATAAAACATTTACACCCAAAGGCACGAAAGTAGCCAATGTTGGGCTTTCGTCCTTTCCAAAGTTCATATGGGGTTTTCTCAAGAATAGGTCTAACTAAAGCCCTATTGAGTATGTAGCATGCTGTGTGGACAGCTTCACCACAAAAATACTTTGGAAGCCTATTTTCGCTCAGCATTGTCCTAGCAATTTCAACTATTGTTCTGTTCTTCCTTTCAACAACCCATTTTGTTGAGGTGTCCTAGGAGCAGAAAAGTTATGGTCAATGCCACTGACTTCACAGAATTCATCAAACTGTTGGTTTTTGAATTCTCCGCCATTGTCACTTCTAATATGAGCTACTCTTAGGTCTTTGTTATTTTCAAGCCTTTTTATCAATGTTGTGAACATCTCAAAAGTTTCATCCTTGCTACTCAAAAAAGATGATCCAAGTGTACCGAGAGAAATCGTCTACAACGACTAAGGAAAATTTCTTACCTCCCAAGCTGAGTGGCTGGATAGGTCCGAAAAGATCCAAGTGTAATAATTCCAATGGTCTCTTGGTTGAGACAATATTTTTACTTTGAAAAGACTTTTTCGTTTGTTTACCTTGCTGACAAGCATTACATAATTGATCTTTTTCAAATTTCAATTTGGGCAATCCCTCAACTAATTGCTTTCTAGCTAATTTGGCAAGGAGGTCCATGCTTACATGACCAAGTCTCCTATGCCATAGCCAGGAGTTATCCTCTTTAGATACTAAGCATATATTTTTGGAAAACTGTTTTTCTAAACTCAACATATATACATTGTCAACACGAGGGGCAGTTAAAATCAAATTATTTGTTTTTCCCTCGAGTATCTGACACTGAGTAGCATCAAATATAACCTATCTACCGCTATCACAAAGCTGAGCTACGCTCAATAGGTTATATTTGAGACCCTTAACTAAGGAGACTGACTCAATGGTGGGGTTACCTCCGATAGTACCTGATCCTACTATCTTACCCTTCTTATTGTCTCCAAATCTTACGTTTCCACCTCGTTTAAGCTTAAGTGTGATGAACTGAGTTTCATCACCAGTCATGTGCCTCGAGTATGTGCTATCAATATACCATAGTTTCGATTTTTCCACGCATCTCAGGCTCACCTGCATTTTAAATCATTCATCTTTAGGTACCCAATTCTTTTTGGGTCCTCGTGGGTTAGCATAGACAGGTGCAAAGTCATGTTTTAATTTGTGACGGCATACTTTTATGGTGTGGCCTTGTTTACCATAGAAGTAACAATGAGTTACCCTTTTAGGGTGACTTTGTTTTTGGTCAGCACCATTGTGCTGAGCATGCCAACATACCTTAGTGGTATGCCCTTTCTTTCCGCAGAAGTCACATTGGACAAACCGCTTATTGAACCAACACACATCTGTGGTGTGTCCCCTTTTCCCACAACAGTTACACTGAGTGAACTGTCTACGCTTACCAATACCTGAGTACTTAGCATGGGATTTATTTGAACCTTTTATTTGGTTCTGTAGGTTTGTGACATCCTTTTTCAGTTTCTTTGAATCTGATTGGACTTCCGAGACAAACTTGTGCATGATTTCCATGTTATCATGCAAAGTTGAGTTGTCTTGGAGAAGATATCGAAGGTCACTTAGCTTGACCTCTTCAATCTCGTCACATCGCCTGTTGAGTGCTTTTATTTTCTTGTTACACTTTTTAGTCAGTGTATACAAATCACTCAGGGCGTTAACCATTTCATTTCTAAGCACGAGTAGAGATGTTACCTCATTGGAGTGTTCCTCTTGGTTAGAACCGTTAGAGAGGTCAGCTTGCTCAGATTGATTATGGTCAGCAGCATCATCTGCCATGAAGCATATGTTTGCTGACTCGGTGGCATCAGCTTCAGATGATGTTGACTCATCGTTGTCACTCCATGTAGCCACTATTGCCTTTTTGCTTCCCTTCTTTTCTTTCTTTAAGTTGGGACAGCTTGACTTAATGTGCCCAGTTTGATGGCACTCGAAGCATGTGACAGGCTTAGAGCTGTCCTTTTTGTATCTGCTGTCACTGGACTCAGCTTTGTACCTGTCGCTTCTTTTGTATTGCCTCTTGCTGTTCCTGTCGTTCTTTCTGAACAACTTCTTCATTTTTCTTGTAAACATGGCCATCTCCTCATCATCTGATGAGTCATCTTCGGTTGAGTCAGCTTTCATGACAAGTGGTTTTTGTTTCTTATCCTCCGACTTTTCTTTTGCTTCGAAGTTTTTCATAGAGATCTCATGAGTCAGCAGAGATCCGATCAGCTCGTCGTATTTGTACGTGGTCAAGTCATGAGCTTCTTCCACAACTGTCTTCTTGGCTTGCCAGCTTTTGGGAAGACTTCTCAATATTTTCTTCACCTGATCCTTTTCGGTGAAGTTCTTTTCGAGCCTCTTGAGCTCATTTATAATATTGGTGAACCTTGAGTTCATCTCCGAGATGTCTTCATTTTCACTCATCTCGAACAGCTCGTATAGTCTCATATGTTGGTTCACTTTGGACTCCTTGACCTTGCTTATGCCTTCGTAGGTCACCTCCAGCTTTTTCCATATCTCCTGAGCTGACTCGCAACCTGAAATCTTATTGTACTCCGCAGCATCTAGAGCATAGTGAAGCATATTGATAGCCGAAGCATTATTTTGTAATTTCTTAAAGTCATCTTCTGACCACTCAGTTTCACTCTTAACGACTTTCTCATCGTTAACAGTTTTATAAGGCACATATGGGCCTTGAACTATTGCAAGCCATGCACTCATGTTTGTGGCTTGAATAAAGTTCTTCATCCTATTCTTCCAGAATGTATAATTAGATCCAAAGAATAGGGGAGGCCGACTGATTGATAATCCCTCGGGGAGTATCTGTGTTGTTTGGTTCCCTGGAAGGAAACGAGTGCTGTTCTCAGCCATTTATCGGGATCAGCTCAAGATAGTTATATCTTTGAGTAGTGAGCTATTAGGCTCTGATACCACTTGTTGGTCTCGTGTGATTAGTTCCAAGGGGGGGGGGTTAGGAACTAATATAATTTTTTCGTTTTAATTATACTGACTTAATATAATTCTTTGAGTTTTACAACTCAGCTCTGGTCAGCACGGCCGAGTGAGGTGTAAGACAGTTTTAGTCAAATACTGACTAGAGCTGTTTTACTTGCGAGTTAAGAAATGACACTTTTATGGTCAGCTTCCAACTCAGCACTCTGATTTACTCAGTGTCAGCTTAAATAATTTATATACTGAGTAAATATAACAAGCAACACATACAGATATATATTGAGAGAGAGTTAGAAATTACTCAGCACGACTTATCCTAGTTCGGCCTCTTCGTCTACGTCTAGTCCCCAGAAATCCTCCGGGCTTTTTAAATCCAATACTGAGCTCTTTAAAGGTAGAGCACAAACCGTTTACAAGGCAGTTGAATATGCAAGAGTACCGTCCTCTATTCGTCTACTCAACTCCTACTAAGTGCTATAACCGAACACCTAGATTTCTCTACCACTGAGTACTTAAAACCGAGTACTCAGCACAGCTCTCTCACTTTACAATTGATACAGAATTATTCTTTTTCACACAAAGAACACTTTAGATGATTACAAAAATCACTCTAGCTTTTACACATAATTGGAAATTTGGTGTAAGATCTTTTTCTTGTTTTGATGTGCTTTTTGTATGCTTGTTATCTCTTATATTTCGGCAAAAGATCCAAGAAGTGTACTTGTCCTTTTATAGTTGAGGTCTGAAGCAGAAATGATTTGAATCCAGAATTATCCGTTGGATTCAAACGGCTTTTTCCTTGCGACATGTTCTGGTCAGCTTCAGATTTGCAGTCCAATCTTGTCGTCTGAATTCCGCAGGCGCCAGGGTTGTCTTTTTCTCGTAGGTTTGTCTTCTTGTGCAGTTTTAGTCTTTTAGCCAGTGGACATTTGACCCATGCATCTCGGAATTAACTTTTGCGTAATTCCAAGGTTTCTATTATTGGTGCAGACAGTTGTCGGATCTTGTCTTTTAGTAAACGGATCATTGGTGCTGTCCTGAAATCATTCAGCATGTCTTTGATAGCCGTTGTCTTTGATTGTTGCCAATTCTGATGCTGAGTTGCCTTTCACTCAGCTTCCACAGTCAGCTTCGTTCTGCAAGATATAGTTCTGAAGAAGACTTCTATTCTTTTATGCGGAGTTGCTTTTCACTCAGCTTTTACGGTCAGCTTTGTTCTGTAAGCTTCGGTCCTTAGGAAGACTTTCCTTCTTTCGTACTGAGTCATTCCTTACTCAGCCCGTGCTATGTTATCACGCTGACTATGTTCTGTCTAACTTGATTCCTGTTCTTATAAATATTTTTATACTTAACATTGAACAAACGCATTAGCACAATTAAATCAAAGCACTTAAATTTAATTGTCTTAATCATGGATTAACTTAAATAATTTTGTCAAATCAAAATCAAGTTGGAAAGGTGTTTCAACCATCCTCTTAAACCAAGGGAACCCAAATCACATATAACACAACTTACCTAAATTATGTCCAAACTATTTTCTAAGGAATCTATGGATAATGATATCCTGTAAGTACGTCTTCAACCCCATAATCAAGGTACATGCAAACATTCTTTGCAATTATTCTGAATTGCTTAGTATTATGTCCTATGTTGTGCTAACTTAAGCATCAGAGTGAGGTTGCATATTAACAGTCTCACACTAATCATCTTTCTATCTTACTTCAAACATCAGAAAGATAATCTCAGTTATCAAAGTAATACTCTACAAATCTCTCATATCAAATTTATGGGGTGAACGTGGATCGACAAAAAAACGACTATGGTTCAACCAGAAAACAATTACAACCTTGTATCCTTGCAACAACCTAACACTTTCTGCGATGCCAGTAACAATCCAATAACTTTCCTTTAGATTACGCTGGAGATCGACTAGCGCATGAGCGAAGCCTTAGGTTCCCTAGAACCTTCAAACATAGAATTTATGAACCATATTACAAACAACTTCTTTATACTATAAGCAATGTCCAACACGTCACCAATAAACAAGCTGTCAAAGTGGTCAAACTATAAGAAAAACTGTTTGTAACAGAAAAGAGAATGTCTACCACCTTTCATTGTCGATATTTTATTTCTTGATTCGCTTTAATGAAGTTTGTTTTAAAAAATTATAAATACTAATAGTATATAATAGTGTATATATACTATCTACACTATTCAAATTTTATTATAAATATATTTTTAGATCAATTATTGATTAATTTTTAAAATCTAAAAAATAAATTTTTTATAGTTAATTTTTTACTTTCATTTATAAAAATAGATATATAAGGAAGTATAGAATTTATTAAAATAAAACTTAGAGTCTGTTTAGTACGTTGTAATGCAATGTAATATAATCAAAGTTGTAATATAATCAAAGGTGTAATGGAATGGAATGGAATGGAATAATGATTCTATTGTCATATTTGGTTGTCAAATATTAATAAAATTGATAAAATGCGATTATCATTACGATACATATGTTTATATTATTTAAATGTAATTTTCATATTTTTTGTGTTTTTCTCGTTTTTCGTATTTATTAATTTTTTGTTTTTTTCTTCGTCGTATTTCCACGTTTTTTTCATAACTCTTTTATGTTTTTTTTTTATTAAAAGCGGAGGACTCAATACGGAGCACAGACATCCCAACTATGTTGGCACCCCTGAAGAACCGCAAACAGAGCCCAAAATGATATAAAAGAATAGGAAAAAATGAAAGAATACAAAGGAGTTCAATCGGGCAAAGCAGAATGTTGCCCGACCTGAAAAATTGAAAGCAAGTAAGCTATTACAAAAATAAGGAGGGGAATCCCACCAAGTAACCTCGCTGCTTGTACGGGCATAGTTGGCTAAAGAGTCCGCCACTTGATTACCCTCGCGGAACAAATTCGTTACGACCACTCTCATTATTGCCAACTTACGTTGAAACTCAGCCCATTCAGATCTCAAAATCCAAGGAATATCACACCCATGGTTTCGAAAGACAGCCACCACATAAGTTGAATCAGATTCAAGCCAAATCGAGTTCCATCCTCGATCATAAGCTTGATTAACCACAAATAAAGCAGCACGAAGTTTCGCCAGATGAACCAGGCTGTTAGTACCGGGGAAGGAGAAAGCCCCAAGGGCAAAACCTGCGCTGTTGCGGAATACACCTCCACAGCCAGCAGCACCATTCATTAGCGAAGCGTCGGTGTTCGCTTTGACCCAGCCAACTGGCGGTGGCAACAACCGAACAGAGATGATTCTAGGGGCTTTGGGAAGACGCGGGATGAGGCCTAGGTTGCGAAGGATTCCTAGTTCCGTAGTTGAATTCCAAGTGAATCCAGATTGAAAGTGATCCGCCCGTCTAGAGTGAAGCCAGATGAGATTAAGAGCACGATGAATATCTGGGGGTTTATCATTGAAAATACAATCATTCCGAATGAGCCATATTGCCCAAATTGCATGTAAAACAGCGCTGTTCCAAAGGGCATAAATTTGAGAGCTGAACTTTTGTGAGGAAGCCCAACAAAGACGATTGCGAATAGTATTACTGTCAGGAATTCTTCTGCCAAACAAGAAGGAGATACTCAACCAAATTTCTTTCGCAAAACAGCAATGAATCAACAAATGATCCAAACTTTCAGCATCCTTCTGACAAAGACAACACCAAGAGACAATGCAAAGACCACGCTTCCTGAGGTCCCAATGCGTAGGAAGAGCACCCCAATAAGATCTCCAACAAAAAAACGAGTGTGCCGGAGGTATGTACTTCCGCCAAATGAACTTGAAAATACGCTCCGATGGGGATTCAGAACCCATCCAATGATAAAATAGTTTAGTGGAAAAGTTACCATTAACTGCCGGCATCCAAACGCATATGTCAGAGTCCTGAGCATCAAATCCGATCCCATTTAGAACCTGTAAAACATCATCTGGCAGAGGAGGCAGGTTCATCCATTCACCTTCAAATTGGAAATCGTTCACCGTATCAAGATGCCGCCGTTGCTCAGCGATTGACCATCCCAACCGATCCGCAATCGTTGGGTTCATTCAGGAGGCAGACCAAAAATTCAGAGATGAAGAATCTCCCAGAAACCAGCGACTGTGACTTCGCAAAAGCAAATAGGCGCTCCTAATAGAACTCCAGATCGTAGAGTTGGAGAGGTGCAGCCTTGGGAGGCCGGCCGGATCAAGAAACCTGGATTGAAGCAGTAGGAGCCAAGTTGAATCCCCGGTAAGAATTCCCCACGCTAATTTTGCCATAAAGAGCCATATTAAATCTGCTAAGATCCTTAATTCCCAGGCCTCCACTAGAAACCGGCTTGACACAGGTGTTCCAAGAAACCGTTATCAACTTTTTCCCAAACACATTCCCATTCCAAATGAAATTCCGAATATGTGATTTTAAATGCTTTAACAAGCTTTGAGGCCATCTATAAACAGAGAAAGAATGAGTAAGAGAGCTCGTGATTACCGAGTTCACCAAAGCTAACCGACCCGCTGTTAGACGAGGTGCCGCGGCCTAATCTCCCGGGCGGACCGGGGGGTGGACACCTCATGGCGACGTAAGCGGTGATTGGCGCCGAAAGCAACCAATCGTGGAATCAAGCTGCTCGGCAGGACCGGAGCTCGGAGATATGGAAGAGTCGCCACCCACGAATGGGAAAATGAACACCGATCCCTTGCGGGAGACTGGTGTGGGTTCGGGAAACTTAGGTACGAGCCGAGAAGGCTAGCTCCTTTCCAGAGAAAGGCTACTAGGCACCCCGACATCGCCCGGTTATGAACCACCGGCCTCCTACTCAGCATGTTAGGCGATAACGGACTAATCGTATACTTCTTTAATTTTAAAATTCATTTGAAACCTTTTCTTTCTCTTTTTAGAAACCGTTTTGAGCATATATTATTGAAAAGCCACTTTAGTAAAGAATCACCCATTTACATCAATTTGATATACATACAAAGAGATGGGAGGAAGAAAGAAGTGGTTTATTTACCACGGGATTTACATGTCGTGTTGCGTGTTAATTCTATACTAACTCATTTCCCCAAAACGAGTTTATTTACATGGTTCGTACCTTAATCGCCGTTGGAACGATTTAGGTACGTTTCAAAACCCCGTTTGATGAAGTCCGCCTGAATCGCCGTTGGAACGACTCAAGTGTTTGAAAACATTAAGGTAAAAACCTTTAATAATAAAACGTGGTTAAGCATACAAGTCAATTTATTTTGTACAAATCATTTAAGAAAACGATTCAAAACTCTATTATTTATAATAAAAACGATTTTAATTACAAGGTTCGCTTAATCCATCGTTGGAACGGACTAAGGTTTTAAAACGTGGTATTTTAAGAAACGATTTGAAATGTCAAGAAAACACTATTTATTTACATTAGGAACCTCTAAAAATCCATTAGTTTAAATAATTAAATTGAAAACTCCTTTTGTGATTTATTTTCCCATTTTTCCTTAGTGGATTCTCTACTTGTTATAATTACAATAATAAACATATTTAAACCAAAATTCACTCCCAAATAAAGCCCATTTGAAACATGGACCCCTAAATGGCCCAAAAGAATAAAGAAAATAATATAAGCATATATATATACATTTTAATCCAAAAAGGAAACATGAAATAAAAGTTAATGAAAAGAGACTATATAATACATATATGAAAATACTAAATATAATACATTTATACTTTAAACATGTGAAAATAGTAAATAAAACTCCTAGATAAGAAAATAACATTTGTCACCAAAATAGTTTTATTTAATAATAACTAATATAGCCCAAATATCCCAAAACTATATATATACATAACTAATGTAATTTTAAATGTCAAAAATAATATATATTTATCCACTAATATTTACTAATTATCTCCAAAATGCTCAAGGAAATAACATTTAAAATAAAATCCAATATAACTCAAATGAATGAAAAAGGAAATATATATATACATATACTTATAATAGATCAAATTAATGAAAAATAATATATAGACGTTCTAAATAACTATAGGTATCAAATGTCTAAAAATAATTTGAAAATATATATTACATAAATACACACATATATACAAAGGACCAAAAGCTTAAAAGTTAAGAAACAGGGACCAAAACAGCATTTTTTACATTCCAGCAGATTTACCGACGGAAATTCCGTCGGTAAACAGCCTTTAGTGACAGAAAATGGAAAATTACAGCAGCACTCCAATTATTTCCAGATTTATTCAAAAGCTTTAAATTAAGTCTAATTCAATCGTTTTGGATTTTCGAACTACCAAAAATGGATCATAGTCAATAACGGAAGTTCCTAAAACGACGTTTTTATTTTAAAACATTATTTGGAAATTTTTTTTTTAGTTAAAACTTATAATTACAACGTTTTCGATACCCGAACTACCTTTTAATCGGATCACGGTTCGTATTGGGATATCAAAATGAGGTTTTTTACTTCAAAACAAAACCGAACGTTTATCTAACAAGAGCCGTGAATTAAATAAATAGGAAAAATTAAATAAAACGTGATAAATAAATAAATGACAAAATAAATAAAATTATAACATAAAAATAAATAAAGGAAAAGAAGTAAAAATAAAACGAGTCTAGTCCTCGGATAATACCTCAAGTTCGGTATCTCACAGTCGAAGCCGATTGATTCCACGAGTCGTGATTTTCCGGTTTTTTATGTTTTTTTAGTAAAAATTTAACTTTGGAAAAATTTGGATTTTTTTGGAAAAAAAAATATTTTCTCCAAAAAATTGACTTTCTCTCTCTAAAAATGTTTAGAATGAGAAAGCTCCAAAGAAATCCCCCTCTCTCCTTTTTTTTAATGCATGGGGATCCGTGTCTTTTATAGGCAAACGGATCCCCGGCGGAATGGGCGACGCCCGAAAAGAATCGGGCGTCGCCCAAGGGGGTTGGGCGGCCGCCCAAGGCATGTTGGGCGGTCGCCCAACCTCACGTTGGGCTATCGCCCAACATTGTTGGGCGATCGCCCAACAATAGTTGGGCGGCCGCCCAACATTGTTGGGCGATCGCCCAACAGCGTTGGGCGTTCGCCTGACGTCGGTGGGTGCTCGCCCAACGGCCGCCGGGGCGCGTCTCGCGCCGTCGGGCGCGCACGCCCTACGGCCGTCGAGCGTGCGTTCCGTGCCATCGGGCGCCCACGCGTCGCGGCCGTCGAATGCGCGTTCCGCGCTGCCGGGCGCACACGCCCCGTGGCCGACGAGAGCGCGCTCCGCGCCACCGGGCCCGTGCATCGCTCGGACGTCGAGCGCGCGCCACTTGTGGTTGGATGCGTGCATCCGACGGATGTCGAGCGCGCGCCCCGCGCCGTCGAGCGGGCGTCCGACTGTCATCGACCGCGCGTCGGATGCCGCTAAGCGCTCGCACCATGCCGCTAAGCATTCGCGAGCCACCCCATTGGCAACAGCGACCCGCCATAACTCTTTCTTCCTTATTATGTACTTATCATTCTTTATATATTTTTTTGTTTTTCAAAACTTCCGGAATCAATCGCTTCAACCGTCTTGTTTTCAGGTTTTCGTCACAGGTCCTCCGACTCGGTGTCTACAGTTGCCCCTACTTTGCTATTTTGACAGTGATGTGTGTGTTTTGAAAACGTTTTTTGCTAACGCACACATGCAATGTAAAACATATAAAAAGTAAAAGACACGTAAAGAGTAGGAGGGAGAATACCTGACCTTCGCGCTGCGCGCTCCGGTGTTGTTTGTCGATTCTTTCCATCCTTGCCTCTGAATCGGCCGTCGGTGGATGTTTTTCTCTCGGAATCTAGCGTACGTTGACTATGGGTAAGAATGGCTCAAATGCAACCTCGGTCGTGGACCGTAGGTAAGATGGCTAAAAAGCTACCTCGGTCGTGAACCGTAGGTAAGATGGCTAAAAAGCTACCTCGGTCGTGAACCGTAGGTAAGATGGCTAAAAAGCTACCTCGGTCGTGAATCGTAGGTAAGATGGCTAAAAAGCTACCTCGGTCGTGAACCGTAGGTAAGATGGCTAAAAAGCTACCTCGGTCGTGAACCGTAGGTAAGATGGCTAAAGAGCTATCTCGGTCGTGAACCGTAGGTAAGATGGCTAAAAAGCTACCTCGGTCGTGAACCGTAGGTAAGATGGCTAAAAAGCTACCTCGGTCGTGAACCGTAGGTAAGATGGCTAAAAAGCTACCTCGGTCGTGAACCGTAGGTAAGATGGCTAAAGAGCTACCTCGGTCGCGAACCGTAGGTAAGATGGCTAAAAAGCTACCTCGATTGTGAACCGTAGGTAAGATGGCTCAAGGGCAGAAAAGTTCTTTCTAATGATTCTGAATTCTTTTAAAACACCATTGTCTGGAGCTAGTGTCTCAGAGGTTTAATGGGAACATGTTTTGGTCTGGAATGATATAGACTAATGATTATTTTTCTGTTGACTGTTGTCTGTATTTTGACTGGTGTCACTGTTCTGTAAAAATTGGCTATTGTCTGGAGTTCATATCTTGACAGTATTGATTGCTGTCTGGGAGAAACGCAGGCTGAAACGGACTGCAAATCGGAGATCTGTGTGCCTGGTAATTAATTATTTACTTTTTACCTTTATGTCACATCGTACTTTTTTCACTATTTACGGGAATGCCATTCCTCTTTCCTATATAAGGTGGTGGGGTTCCATTTCAACCCCACACCTTCTCTTTCTTCTCTCTCTCTCTAGATTTTGATTTGGATTATTCTCGGGATGGATTTGGATGAATGCGATGGCACGAGAGGCATGGAGGAGGTTTACGTGAACCTTGATAGAGTGGACCCTTTCCACGATCCTGAGACACATCTGAGCCGGACACGCTGCAACGAGGTAAGTACTTTCTCACTTTTTCGTTATTTGATTCAAAGTCTAGGCTTTAGTATTCCTATCCGAACATGATTTGCATGCTAACCTTTAGATTGCCTTAGAGGACTTTAGCTAGAAAGCGTGAATTTCTTTACTTACAAGTAACACTTGTTTATTTCTGTGTAAGAATGCGCGCTATATGCATGTGAATAGTAAAACTATGAATTTATGCATGCTAACAGTAAAGACAATGTGAATAGTAAAAACGTGAATAGTGCACGTGAATAGTAAAAATGCGAATAGTGACAACTTAAATAATGCACGTGAATAGTGAAAACTTAACTAATGCATGTGAATAGTAAAACTTAACTAATGCACGTGAATAGTAAAAACGTGAATAGTGCATATGAATAGTAAAAAAAGTGAATAGTGAAAACTTAACTAATGCACGTGAATGGTAAACTTAACCTATGCTCCTTGTCAATGCGGACGAGAGTGGATTAAAGAATTAACTAAACCTTACATGAGCGACCCTAAAGGAGAGACTTTTATAGAAAGTTGGCCCTAATTGACCAGATGTCTCTAGGTTAGATAATGAACGAATACCTAGTCTTAACGCGTTTTCATCAATCGTACGCTTTAGGAATCGTATTTAAATTTTCCTGTCTTGTTCTTTCTAGTTCATCGAGATTTCCGGGACTACGGCCGAGATTCATTCGTGGTATGCTAGGCTAGGCGCCGCGGCGAGAGCCCGTGTGCGCGAGTTGGGCTTCGAGCCCTTTATTTCAGCGCTGCCCCGCACCAACCGGGTGTGTGATCGTTTTGGCCTACGTGCCTTATTCGAGCGGTGGGTTGACTCGACTCACACCTTCCATCTTTCCTTTGGGGAGATGACCATCTCGCCCAGAGATTTCTCTTTGTTGACGGGGCTGCGGGGGAGCAGCACTCCGGTTCCCTTTCATTTTGACTTGATGCGACCGCGGGTTGACCTCGCTAGGCTTGCTGCTTTGATTGGGCCGGGAGTTTGTCCAGGCGCCAGATCTACTCCGGCGAATTTTATTTCTACTGCGAGCCTTTTGAGTCGCCGGGATTTTTACGAGACAAACGATACTGACTTGGCAGTTCGTAGTTTCTTAGTGTATACTCTGAGCGAGACGATTTTCCGCACCAAGGGCGGAAAGGTACACGCGGGTCTTATTCAGGCACTCAGTGATTTGGATACGGCGGCTTCCTATGATTGGGCGGGGGGCAGGTCTAGCCTTTCTATATAAATTTTTGGATCTGACTTGCCGGAAGCGCAAGGACTTCGGTGGTTACACCTTTGCCCTGCTGGTACGTGACGCGCCCCTGACTCGCCCATTTTATCTTCTTTGCGCTTTTCACACTTATAGTCTTTGTTTTTACCGCAGGTTTGGGCGTATGAGAGGCGGATTCTTCCCAGCCAGTCTCGGCCTCGGCCACGAGTACCGAGGCTCCCTCTCATGACCCGATGGAGAGATTTTAACCTAGGCGCCGAGAGGAGACGGACGGTGGCGCGGCTCCTAGATTGGATTGACTCGCGGACCCTGGGACAGGTAGATGTCGTCTAGTCGTGCTAGATTCTTGTTTGAACCGTTCTGACTTTCTCTTTGTGTTTTTTTTTAGATTAAGTTCAGGTGGGATGACCTCAACTTCGGTCCCGATTACATGTATGTATTTGTGATCCAGGAGCAGCAGTGCGTGCTCACCGGCCCCTGCGTGCGGGCATGGTATTTGGGGGACCGAGGCATCACCGGGGTTAGTGACGCACACTGGACACTGGGCGAGATTCCCGTTTCCATGTTCGCGGTGCGAACCATGCCCCTGTCGGTCATCCGTCAGGACTTGACCCGTCGGTTTGTCGGTAGAGAGGTGTGGGTTCATACCGGGGGCCGTGATCCCTACCTATCGACTCTGTTGAGCTCGAGGGATGCCCCGGCGGTAGCGATGGAGGTGGATCCGGTGGCAGACGTATTTTCGAGGGAGGCTGTCGCGGCAGTCTTTGGTCAGAAGGAGGTCCCGGTAAGTGATTCTGCTTTTTACCTTTTATTCATGAGATGGTTAACGGTATTTATTGTGTTTTTATTTGCAGGAGGGGTCCTGGAGGAGTGCTCATTTGTCAGACTTCTTTGACGGTACTCGAGCTCAGACATCCGTAGACGAGCCACCCTACTATGTCGGTGAGTCCTCCAGTGCCGCCCGACCGGAGAGGTCTTCCCTAGGCGTGCCCGTACCGGACTACGGGAGAGATTTTTCCACGGTTTGTTATGATGAGTTCGGGGCAGCTTATACGGGGGTCGAGGCGGCTCCTTCTATCTTTACCTCGAGGGTCCCATTTGATCCTTCAGACGCTTCTCTGACTACGAGAGAGACCTGTACAGATTATGTGGGACTGTCCGGTTACCTCCGAGACCGCCTCAGCTTGCGTTGTGCCGATCACCTGGTATGTATCCTTACTTTATTTTAGTGTAGTGGAATGCATGCATGTATGTATGATTTCTGTTCTTGCCTATGCTGCTTTTTTCTTTTTCTTTTTTTTTTTTTTTCTTTTTTTCACATCTGTTTTTCTTCTTTTTTTTTGTTCCTTTTTAGAGCGATCTTCACGCCCATGAGCAAAGACGGAGTGAGTCGGTGTGGGAGGCCGATGCCAGGGTTGGCCAGGTGTACCAAGAGCGGAACGACCACTGGTCGGAGGTGATGCGGAGGGAGACTGCTGGACGTCTTGTCGTTGAGGAGAGGGCGCGTGATGAGACGATTGGACGCCTCACTTCCGAGGAGAGGGTGCATGTTGAGACCACAGGACGCCTCGCTACCGAGGAGAGAGCACGAGTTGCTGAGGAGAGGCTCCGAGTTACCGAGGAGACCTTATCTGCGGAGCGGGCATCGCATTTGAGGGGGTTTGAGGCCTACTAGGACTTCCCTCCATATTAGGCTTATTATGTATTGCTTTGTAGTTTTCATTAGAGTTACCCCGTTGTATAGCTGATGTATAGGGAGTGGGGTGGATAGTAGGTAGGTTTTTTTGTGAACAGTAAGATAGGAAATGTATAACTCATGATTCATATTACCATACATTCAGTAGATTGTGATGATTCCAATCATTCTCGTCAAATATATTCATGCCTTTATTTATTTACAAATAACAGAAATACTTAGCCTCTTATACATTGTTTTTGTAACTGCTCAAGTTATAACTATTGTTACCAGGACCCGCCTTTCGGTTTTCGGATCCCGGCGATTTTTCTCCTCTCCTTTTACTATCCCGGAATTTTTAAATGAGTGCCCTTTCGGGTTTTCACCCATTGGGATTTCCCTTATTGTTGCATAGGTCGCCCTTTGCGGGTTTTCAACCTATCGGGAATTTTTCTTTCTTTTTCTCTTTTTTTTTTTACGAAAAGTATTTCTTAAGCCTATCCAGGTTGGTAGGTTCGGAGAATTCCATGCCGTCCATGGTAGTTAACTTCATCGCTCCTTTGCTTAGTATCTTCTTCACGATGAATGGCCCTTCCCAGTTAGGTTTAAACTTGCCCCTAGGGTCGGTGTGCGTCACACGAATCTGTTTCAGCACCAAATCTCCTTCTTTGATAGGACTGGTCTTGACCTTTTTATTGAAAGCTCGAGCCATCCTTCTTTGATATAACTGTACATGGTAAAGGGCTTCCATCCCTTTCTCGTCCACCAATGCCAACTGCTCACATCGCCTCTTCACCCATTCCGTCTCGGGGATTTCTGCTTCCACTGCGATTCTCAACGATCGCTTTTCGATCTCAATCGGCAGGACTGCTTCTGTTCCGTATACCAAGGAGAATGGCGTCGCCCCAGTCGAGGTTCTGACTGTCGTGTGATAAGCCTATAATGCGAGTGGGAGCTGCTCATGCCAATTCCGATGTGATTCCACCGTTTTTACGAGAATCCTCTTAAGATTCTTATTAGCTGCTTCTATTGCCCCATTAGCTTGTGGATGGTACGGAGAAGATCTGTGATGTTCAATGCCATATTCTCGGAAGAGACTTCTTACTTCCCCCTGAAACTGGACCCCATTATCCGTGATCATGTGATGAGGCACTCCGAACCTGGTGATCAAGTGTTTCTCAATGAACTTTCTCATCTGCTTGGATCCCAATTTGCTAAATGACTCTGCCTCTACCCATTTAGTGAAGTAATCGATGGCGACTGCAATAAACTTGTGCCCGTTCGAAGCATTAGGCCTTACCTCACTAATGATGTCAATGCCCCAAGCCGCGAATGGCCAAATAGGTGCTAACACATGTAATTCCATGGCTGGAAGATGACTACAATCGCCGTGGATTTGACAATCGTGGCATTTCTTCGCATACTCGCTACAATCTCTTTCCATGGTGAGCCAATAGAAGCCTTGTCTGATGATTTTCTTGGCTAACACTGCTCCTCCTATATGGGCCCCGCAAATTCCTGAATGTACTGATTCCATTGCCTCGCGGGCTTCTCCCGCGTCCAAGCACCTTAGTTGTAACCCATCGATGTGCCTTTTGTAAAGTAAGTCGTTGTGGATGACGAACTACCGAGCTAACCTTCTAATCACAGCTTGATCCCTCGGTTCTGACTCTGTCGGATATGTTCCATGCTTCATGAAGTTCACGATATCGAAATACCACGGTTTTTCATCTGCCCCTAACAGCATTACGTCCTCGTAGCATGGTTTGTGCGATCTCCTCAATACCAACGGTTTCGAGGCAAGGTTCCGGGGGTTGTCCCAAACTGACACCAAAGTGGCCAAAGCATCCGCCGCCTGGTTCTGCGCTCGAGGAATGTGATAGAAACGACACTCCTTGAATCTTTGTGCCAACCTTCTAGCTGATCTAGATATGGACGTAGCCTTTCTTCCCTCACTTCCCAGTTTCCTTGTGCCTGTTCGATGATCAACTTGGAGTCACCCCAAATTTCGACATATGATGCTCCCAGTGCTGCTAATGACTCTAAGCCATAAATGCACGCTTCATATTCGGCCATATTATTGGTAAGAGGGAATGACAACTTCTTGGCCATCGGGATTCTTTCTCCCTTTGGTGAAATAAGTAGTACTCCAACTCCGGCTCCATTCGAATTAACTGCTCCATCGAAGAACATTTTCCATGGTATAACTTCAATTGCGTTTAAGTGCTCATCGGGGAAATCATAATTTATCTCTTCCTCTTCTGCATTCAGAGGTTGGTTGGCCAGAAACTCTGCCACGACCCTCCCTTTGATAACCTTCTTCGTTACATATTCAATGTCAAACTCGAAAAAAAGTAGTAACCATCGGGCTAGCTTCCCTGTCAAAGACGGAGTTTGGTACAGATACTTCACGGGGTCCATCCGAGAAATAATGATCACTTTATATGATTGAAAATAATGCCGTAGTTTCTTCGTTAGCCATACTACTGCCACACACGTCTTTTCGATCATGTTGTACTTGAGCTCGTACTCCAGGAACTTCTTACTCAGATAATACACCGCGTGCTCCACGCCGGTGTCCCCCTCTTGGGCCAGCATTGCCCCAATAGATCGCTCTTCAATCGCTACGTAGAGGAGAAGCGGCTTTCCTAGTTTAGGCGGTCTCAGTACTGGCGGATTAGACAAATAGTTTCGGACACTCTCCAAAGCTTGCTGACACTTATCGTTCCAGATTGTGGGTTGGTCTTTCCTTAACAACTTAAAGATTGGCTCGCAGATTGCGGTGAGTCTTGCTATGAACCGACTGATATACTGAACCTGCCCCAGAAACCCTCTCACTTCTTTCTCATTCTTCGGTGCCGGCATTTCCTGTATAGCCTTCACTTTATCGGGATCTACTTCAATTCCTTTATTTCCGATTACGTAGCCTAAGATTTTCCCTGACGAAACGCCGAAAAAACACTTCTTCGGATTTAACCTTAGCTTGAATTCTGCAATTCGGGCCAAAAACTTCTCGAGCGCCGCAAAATGCCCCTCTCTTGTCTCTGATTTGACCATCATATCATCCACATAAACTTCTACCTCCTTGTGTATCATATCATGGAACAGTGCTGTGGCCATTCGCTGGTAAGTTGCCCCGGCATTTTTCAAACCAAATGGCATCACCCTGTAACAGTACGTCCGCCACTCAGTTGTGAACGAGGTTTTTGCTTTGTGTTTTTCGGCCATCTGAACTTGCATATAGCCCATGAAACCGTCCATATTCGTGTGTAAGACGCTTGATGCTGCACTGTCGATCAATACGTCAATATGAGGTAATGCGAATTCATCCTTGGGGCATGCCTTGTTAAGGTCTTGATAATCGACGCACATTCTTACTTTGCCGTCCTTCTTTGCGATGGGCACCACATTTGCGACCCAAGGGGGATAGTCGATTACCTCGATGAACCCTGCTTCTAACTGCTTCTTCACTTCCTCTCTGATCTTATTTGCCCATTCTGGTCTCATGCGTCGGAGCTTCTGCTTTACGGGCCTCGCCTCGGGATATGTTGGAATACGGTGAGTTACGATTGATTGATCAATTCCAGGCATGTCTTCGTATGTCCAAGCAAACACTATTTCGTATTTTTTAATTATTCTCTCGAATTCTTTCCTCTCTTCAATAGTTAATTCTTGAGCAATTTGTATAAGTTTAGGATTTTCATCCGTGCCAAGATTGAAAGTTGACATTTCTATTGCATTGATTTCAAATGTAGGCATGTTATATGAATGAGAATGCATGGTATGATCACGATCAACATCAAGCAAGTAAGCAAAATCAGAATTCATTTCACTGATAGTATTGGCGATTACATCGTCTGATTCAAACAAAGCAGTAATACAATTTTCATCGTCAGGGTTCTCGGGTTTCTCATATGCTTTGGAGGTACCAGGCTCATTCACCGCTCCTGCAGTTGCTTCAATAGTGATGACTTGCTCCTCGGCATTCAAGTCTAGCATCATAATCTCCTCGACAAAGCAGCTCGCTTTTCCTTTGCCCCAGTCGGCAACATCATTGAAGATTTCGAACCCTGGCAGAATCTTCCCTTCTGTGCTAGTCCACGACTCAGGGGTCCCTGAATAAACCTTTCCATGCCCTTCATTCACGAAATACTTCCTTAGGCCCACTTTTCCTTCACTATTTGCGTTGGACGGACCTCCCTATTCATATCCTAAACCCCTCCGGGTTTTCTGACTCTTGAAGTTCGGAAATTCTGGCAGCCCTTGATGGTGTGCTCCCAAACCCATACCAGGGATGAAGCCTCCCTTCATCATCTTCACCACATCGGAGGTCATGCTAGACTCGTAAATCCCAGAAACTTGGAATCCGGAGAAAAGCTGAGGCTCAATTCCCAATGCCACCACCGAGCTTAATTTTTCTGCTCTGATCGTCACTATCTCCTCCCCGAAGGGGAGTTTGATCATTTGGTGTAGCGTGGAGGGCACACCTCCTAACTTGTGGAACCATGGGCGTCCCAACAATACAGCAAAGGTTACCGGGATATCCAGCACCGTGAACTCAGTTTCTTCTTCATACGGCCCCACTTTCAACTTGGCCTTAAAGACTCCTTCAATATGCCTACGGCTATCATCATAAGCCCTAATCACATTTTCTGAGGCTGTCAAGTCTCCTCTTTCCACTCCCAACTTAGACAAGAGTTTCAATGGGCAGACATTAATAGCCGATCCATCATCGACCATCACACAGCTAGTCTTCTTCCCGTTGATTTCCGCCCGGATGTACAAAGGCTTATTGTGAGCCTTCCCTTCTTCTGGGAGATCCTCGTCGGTAAACGTGATTTCAGTTTTCTTTCGAGCCATGATTGCCCCTACTAGCGCTGCCGGCTCAGTATTGGTGGAAATAACCAGATTCTGCAACTCTTTCATCAAATTTTCACGATGGTATTTAGAATGGCATAGAACTTCCCAGACTGTGGACTTAGCTTGTGTCTTCTTTAATTGTTCAAGGACTTGGTCATCGGACTTAGGAGCCGACCCTTCCCCTATCTCAGTCTCAACCATCAGTGCCTTTCCCTCGGCCACTCGACCTGATCTTGTCATGACGGCGATTTCCGGCTCATCATCCAATTCGTCCCAAATGTTAATAGGAATCCTCCGATTAGCATCTTCCTCGTCCGAAGAACTCTCCCAAATGTCCACAATCATTAAATCCATGATGTGAGGAACGTTCGGATTCAAATAAAAGGGATCCGCTGATCCATACAAAGCCCAACCTATTAATTCGTCATAATCACGGAGGGACACTCTGCTCATTCTCCTCGCCGCCAACGGAATAGCACCTCGTTGTATGCACATAAGTTGCACTTTATTGCTCATTGTTTCGTGACACTGCTCATAACGGTGCCTCCACCTCCTAGCATAATCCACAAATGGTTCCTCGGAGAATTGCCTAATCCTATCCAGATCTTCCAGGGATCCCGTCCACGGAATATACATCTCATACCTTGCCACAAAGGCACTCCTGAGCGGTACCCAATGACCCATTTCCTCCTCTGATAGGCCTTGATGCCACAATAAGGCTTCTCCCATTAAGGTTTCCAGAAAATGTTCATGTAATTCACATTGCGGAAATCCGGCATTATACATATGGTTGCGGAATAACCTCGCATGCTCAACAGGATCCTGGTATCCACCATACCTAGGCATTGCTAACACCGCATCGGGTGTTTGGTAAGAAGGGGAATCTGGGGTTTGCTCTGCCAGCATCCATACCGTATACTCTTTGATAAATCTCTTCGTCATTGCCGCCCAGTCGGTCTTAACATACATCGGCAGCGACATATACCACATTAACGGCTCACCCATCAGCGAATTACAGAACAAGCTGGTGATCTCTTCTTCTTTAAAACCCAAAGGCGCCATGGCCGATAAGTAGAAGTGAAGGTGCTCCATAGGGTCTTTGTTGCCGTTATACTTACTAACCCTCGGTAACGGACGCTTGATAGGTCCAATCTGCATCGCAAAGCGCTCTGCGGTCCTGTCTTCAGCTCTTTGGTATTTTTCCAAGAATAAATCTGATAATTGATCCCAATCATGCTTGCAAGAGTCGGGTAATGAGTGGAACCATTCCAAAGGCTCGCCTACCAGCGAATGGTGGAACCACTGAGCAATCTCATCCACTCCGAAGGATTCAACAAACATGTCGTGCATATATTCACGCAAGTGCACCTCGGGATTTCCCCCTCCACTAAACAGACCCAAATCAGGCACAATAGTCCGAGACGACCCTTCTCCGGTCTCTTCAGCACTATCTTCATCATACGGTGCTCCACCATCCAATCCTTCTCCCATCGGTTCATCCTCTTGTTCCTCGCCAAGGAAGGACACATATAGACCATTTCCCACATTGTTCTTTTCGTCAGAGTCTAACAACTCCTCTACACTTTCCTCGAAAGATTCCATCACTACACCTTCTGTCAGACCAACTCTGATCATGCTCACCCTATGATTAGGCAATGGATTACGCCTAACGGAAGGGTTCGCTGATGAAGGATCAGCTATCTTCTTCTCCTCGATTAAATCTTGGATTTCGTGTTTCAGCCTCTCGCAATTCTCAATTGTATGCCCATAACTGCTGTGGAACTCACAATACCCTCTAGCCTGTATCTGCGGAGTAGGTGGAGCTTTGTTATACGGAGTAAGGGCTTTCAACAATCCCTTTTTCTGCAAACGCTCAAAAACTTTTGCGTAGGTCTGATCAAACTTGGCGAACCGCCTCTTTTCAATAGCATTGAGATCAAGCACTTTCACTGCTGCGGATTCCGTACTCGCACTTGGCCCTCCGGCACTATATCCAGACTTCGTCCACTTGGTATAAGCCTTTTTTGGTTCTCCATCCCCCTCAACAGTTAAGGCACAACTATACATCTGATTGAAATCGGTAAAAGGCATATACCGCAGCTCATTCTTAATATACGGCAATGTGTTACCGACTACCATTCGGATCTGATCCTGCTCAAGCGGCTTTTGTTTTATAACCGCGGCCTTGGCCCTCCATCTCCTTACAAAATCGGAAAATGACTCCCCCATCTGCTGCTTAGTGCTCTCTAGCTCTTTCAAAGTGACCTCAAGCATGGTATTGAAGCTATACTGAGCGATGAATGACTTCGCTAGTTCCTTCCAATCCCTCTTCGTTACCATCGGCAATGCATGAAACCATGTGAGGGCAGCCCCCTCTAGGTAAGTGTTAAACAGTCCCAGGACTTGATCCTCAGTCAGGATCATGTGCTTCATTACAGCGACATACTGATTCATGTGGGCAGTGGGATCCCCAGTTCCATCAAACTTTTTCATGTCAGGGAGCCGGAATTTCAAAGGCAAAGCCGTTGCCGATAAACAATTCTTCAAGTTATAAAAGTCCTGACTCCCGGAACTTCCCCCACGTAGATCCTGCACCTCCTGAGTGATGTGTTGCTTCCACTCCTCTTCCTTAGCTTTCTCTTTCTCAAGCTGCTTCCGGATATAATCTTGATAGTCATCCTCATTCCCAAAGTGAGGTCCATCGTTCACCTCATTCTCAGCGTGTTTACTGCCACTTTTGTCATCTTTCATTGCCAGCTTAGCTATCTGGGCCGCTATTATTGCTAACTGCTCATTAATGTTGTTCACAGAGTTTTCTAATCCGACCACTTTTTCATCGGTCGCAGACATACTGACTGAAGACTGAGTATACTCGGACGAAGATGATTCCGAAGCCACAACTGCCGATTCAGAACTGTCAATCTGTAACTGGTCAAACTGCCTAACTAGCCGACTGCTCTCTCGGTACCACAATCGCTTAATGATGACGTCTGCGCGAACGGTATCCATTAGTATGTATGCATGATTTTATATGCATGATTCGTGGTCTGTGCATTTATTTATTTACGGATATATAAGATAAGAAGTACAAACGTTAGTCTAATTACACGTATCACAACATCTCTCTTCCACCCTTATTCCTCCACACACTCGATGGTCCAAGTCTCTTTCCTAGGATTTTGGTTTGGGGCTCACATTGCGGTCCAGGGGACGCGTGATGCCGTCGATTATTGCGGAAAAATAAATCATTCAACATACAACACAGTTCGTTTTTGACGCATCAGCGTTCAGTGACTAAGAAATCGACCAAGTTGGATTGTCCTTTCAGAATAACTCGTCTTTCGTTCTTTCGTGAGACGCATTAGTTCGGGTTTTGACTCCCTTTGAGCGCATCTCAGTTTTTAGACGTGGTACGAGTTATTCTTCTAGTCCAATCGTTCGTTATTGTCAATGACTCGTTCCCTTTTGTTCGCGCGGGTTCGTGTCTCGATTTTTGGATTACAACGGGATCTTTTGGATCTATCGAGAGACGTAACCACGTGTTTATTTAGTGATGGAATCACTTTTGGATTTTATTTTAGGGAACAGACTCATCGCGTAACGCGTTTGTTCTTAGCGTCGAGGATCCGTTTGCTCATTTTAGCTACGTGAAAAAACGACGAGTCTTATTTTGAGCGCATGGTAACCTTTCGGCTAGCAACAGTTCGTTGTTCTTCCTAATCCACGGGAATATCATCTTAGTATGGTTATAGAAAATCAATGTTTCGTTGAATCGCGTGTTTGTTCGAAGCGAGGATATCACCGTTTTCTCATTTAGACACGAATTGAGCAAACACGCCAATCGGGCCATATTTCTTGTGGTTTTGGTAACGGTCGAAATGATCGAGCCATTAGTCAAACCCACAGTCTCGTCCATATGGCGCAATTATGCAGTTTAGCTTAATTCGGGTTTATGATTTTAAACGGCGTATATACCGGCTTGAGGCACGTATTTAACGGCATTGGTTCATTTTCTTTAACTACCCTCGGGATGGATATACATCGTAGATACAGAATGACTTTGGTCGTTTGTTTATTTTTGCTTTTCTTTTATTTTCTTAGTCACTTTTTGCGGATACATCCATTTCTCTTGAGAACAACGCAAGGCATAACGTAAGAGCTCGTCTTTTATTCGGAAGGGACGGGCCATGTTTGCAAAACTCTTTACGTTACAACGGGGTCATTCAAAACAGAAATGTTCTTCGTTTTCGTTTCGTCATAATCTCGTTTTATCCCAACCTATTTAAAGAATGTGAATAACGGCTACTGTTAATATAGTCTTTTGAATCGAGATATAACTATCCTTAATACCAAACCAATTCATACTAATACGTGCTTACGTCATAGCGCATTTCCTGAACATGTGCCTTCTTCGGGACACGGAAAGGGACCAGGCGGGTCGCACAAGTTCATTCATACGAGATGACTAAGTCGTCTTTAGTTCGAATCGTTTCGATGTTTTGGGGTAGTTTGTATATCGGTTTAAGAGTATATATTAACGTATCGTTTCATTTTCTTTACATATTTTAGGATTAGACACGTATCATGGCAATTTGAAAACACGAACTGATTCATTCATCACATCAAAAATAGTAACGGGTAATCTTATGGAAACTTCTAAGGCTACTATATGCTGACACGGCTGATCGCAGGACCTCACAGGACCGTACAAATTCGCCCCTAACGAATGGATGGGGACCCTTTGGCGCCTTACTGTAAGGGGGAACTTACACTAGCCTCTTTTGAGCGACGAATGGACTCTCGCTAGAGGTTTCGCGGAAATTACCCAAAAGGTTTGCAATAATGCACATGAATGCATACGAAAATAAATAATACGATCCGTCCCCGTTAAGGGCTTAATACACGCCTTCCGGAATCAAATTTCTCGCTTCCCCAGTAGAGTCGCCACTTGTTAGACGAGGTGCCGCGGCCTAATCTCCCGGGCGGACTGGGGGGTGGACACCTCATGGCGACGTAAGCGGTGATTGGGGCCGAAAGCAACCAATCGTGGAATCAAGCTGCTCGGCATGACCGGAGCTCGGAGATATGGAAGAGTCGCCACCCACAAATGGGAAAATGAACACCGATCCCTTGCGGGAGACCGGTGTGGGTTCGAGAAACTTAGGTACGAGCCGAGAAGGCTAGCTCCTTTCCGGAGAAAGGCTACTAGGCACCCCGACATCGCCCGGTTATGAACCACCGGCCTCCTACTCAGCATGTTAGGCGATAACGGACTAATAGTATACTTCTTTAAGTTTAAAATTCATTTGAAACCTTTTCTTTCTCTTTTTAGAAACCGTTTTGAGCATATATTATTGAAAAGCCACTTTAGTAAAGAATCACCCATTTACATCAATTTGATATACATACAAAGAGAGGGGAGGAAGAAAGAAGTGGTTTATTTACCACGGGATTTACATGTCGTGTTGCGTGTTAATTCTATACTAACTCATTTCCCCAAAACGAGTTTATTTACATGGTTCGTACCTTAATCGCCGTTGGAACGATTTAGGTACGTTTCAAAACCCCGTTTGATGAAGTCCGCCTGAATCGCCGTTGGAACGACTCAAGTATTTGAAAACATTAAGGTAAAAACCTTTAATAATAAAACGTGGTTAAGCATACAAGTCAATTTATTTTGTACAAATCATTTAAGAAAACGATTCAAAACTCTATTATTTATAATGAAAACGATTTTAATTACAAGGTTCGCTTAATCCATCGTTGGAACGGACTAAGGTTTTAAAACGTGGTATTTTAAGAAACGATTTGAAATGTCAAGAAAACACTATTTATTTACATTAGGAACCTTTAAAAATCCATTAGTTTAAATAATTAAATTGAAAACTCCTTTTGTGATTTATTTTCTCCTTTTTCCTTAGTGGATTCTCTACTTGTTATAATTACAATAATAAACATATTTAAACCAAAATTCACTCCCAAATAAAGCCCATTTGAAACATGGACCCCTAAATGGCCCAAAAGAATAAAGAAAATAATATAAGCATATATATATACATTTTAATCCAAAAAGGAAACATGAAATAAAAGTTAATGAAAAGAGACTATATAATACATATATGAAAATACTAAATATAATACATTTATACTTTAAACATATGAAAATAGTAAATAAAACTCCTAGATAAGAAAATAACATTTGTCACCAAAATAGTTTTATTTAATAATAACTAATATAGCCCAAATATCCCAAAACTATATATATACATAACTAATGTAATTTTAAATGTCAAAAATAATATATATTTATCCACTAATATTTACTAATTATCTCCAAAATGCTCAAGGAAATAACATTTAAAATAAAATCCAATATAACTCAAATGAATGAAAAAGGAAATATATATATACATATACTTATAATAGATCAAATTAATGAAAAATAATATATAGACGTTCTAAATAACTATAGGTATCAAATGTCTAAAAATAATTTGAAAATATATATTACATAAATACACACATATATACAAAGGACCAAAAGCTTAAAAGTTAAGAAACAGTGACCAAAACAGCATTTTTTACATTCCAGCAGATTTACCGACGGAAATTCCGTCGGTAAACAGCCTTTAGTGACAGAAAACGGAAAATTACAGCAGCACTCCAATTATTTCCAGATTTATTCAAAAGCTTTAAATTAAGTCTAATTCAATCGTTTTGGATTTCCGAACTACCAAAAATGGATCATAGTCAATAACGGAAGTTCCTAAAACGACGTTTTTATTTTAAAACATTATTTGGAAATTTTTTTTTTAGTTAAAACTTATAATTACAACGTTTTCGATACCCGAACTACCTTTTAATCGGATCACGGTTCGTATTGGGATATCAAAACGAGGTTTTTTACTTCAAAACAAAACCGAACGTTTATCTAACAAGAGACGGGAATTAAATAAATAGGAAAAATTAAATAAAACGTGATAAATAAATAAATGGCAAAATAAATAAAATTATAACATAAAAATAAATAAAGGAAAAGAAATAAAAATAAAACGAGTCTAGTCCTCGGATAATACCTCAAGTTCGGTATCTGACGGTCGAAGCCGATTGATTCCACGAGTCGTGAATTTCTGGTTTTTTGTGTTTTTTTAGTAAAAATTTAACTTTGGGAAAATTTGGATTTTTTTGGAAAAAAAAATATTTTCTCCAAAAAATTGACTTTCTCTCTCTAAAAATGTTTAGAGTGAGAAAGCTCCAAAGAAATCCCCTTCTCTCCCTTTTTTTTTAAATGCATGGGGATCCGTGCCTTTTTATAGGCAAACGGATCCCCGGCGGAATGGGCGACGCCCGAAAAGAATCGGGCGTCGCCCAAGGGGGTTGGGCGGCCGCCAAAGGCATGTTGGGCGGCCGCCCAACCTCACGTTGGGCTATCGCCCAACATTGTTGGGCGATCGCCCAACAATAGTTGGGCGGCCGCCCAACAGCGTTGGGCGAGCGCCCAACGCAAGGTTGGGCGCGCGCGCCCAACCGCCGTTGGGCATTCGCCTGACGTCGGTGGGTGCTCGCCCAACGGCCGCCGGGGCGCGTCTCGCGCCGTCGGGCGCACACGCCCTGCGGCCGTCGAGCGTGCGTTCCGTGCCGTCGGGCGCCCACGCGTCGCGGCCGTCGAATGCGCGTTCCGCGCTGCCGGGCGCACACGCCCCGTGGCCGACGAGAGCGCGCTCCGCGCCACCGGGCCCGTGCATCGCTTGGACGTCGAGCGCGCGCCACTTGTGATTGGATGCGTGCATCCGACGGACATCGAGCGCGCGCCCCGCGCCGTCGAGCGGGCGTCCGACTGTCATCGACCGCGCGTCGGATGCGGCTAAGCGCTCGCACCATGCTGCTAAGCATTCGCGAGCCACCCCATTGGCAACAGCGACCCGCCATAACTCTTTCTTCCTTATTATGTACTTATCATTCTTTATATATTTTTTTGTTTTTCAAAACTTCCGGAATCAATCGCTTCAACCGTCTTGTTTTCAGGTTTTCGTCACAGGTCCTCCGACTCGGTGTCTACACCCGCCATAGACAAGGACTCACCCTTCCACTTAGCAAATTTTTCTGAGATTCTGTCACCAGCAGCAATAAGAAAATTCTTTCTAGGCGACCCTTTGAAGAGAGGAACTCCCAGATAATTAAAAGGAATGCTACCAAAACGAACACCAGTGATGCGAGTTAGGTGGGATCTTCTAACAGCCGAAACCGAGTCCCCAAAGTAAGATTCGGACTTATCCCAGTTGACAAACTGCCCCGAGACAGTACCGTACTGAGTGAAGATTGCTTTTATAGTTTCCGCATTCGAGATGGAAGCTCTACAAAAAACAATCACATCATCCGCATAGAGGAGATGCGACGAAAAATCACTAGCTCGAGAGTAACCCATAGGAGAGAGCGTTCCATTAGAAACCGCTTGAGAGAGGAGCCTGCTTAAGTAATCTTCCGCAATACTAAACAAGATAGGAGAAAGTGGATCCCCCTGTCTAACTCCCCTGGAGCAAGAGAAGTAGCCATTAATGCCATGAGTTGTTAGGATAGATAGCCGAGCCGAAGAGAACATATTCAACAGGTAATCCCTAAATTTTAGAGAGAAACCAAAAGATTCAAGAACCTGAAGCAGGAAATTCCAATCAAGCGTATCAAAAGCTTTCCTAATATCGATTTTTAGAGCCATATTCCCTCCAAAGCACCTTTTATTAATACAGTTAACCCCCTCAGAAGCAAGAGCAATACAGTGATGAATATTTCGACCCTTCACAAATCCGAATTGATTCGGCATAACAATACGACTGGCAATCGGAGCAAGCCTATCTGCAATAATCTTGGAGATTAGCTTGTAGCAAAAATGACTCATTACGATGGGTCTATATTGATCAATCCGAAGAGCCCCCTCAACCTTTGGAATCAATGTCATAATACTAGAGTTAAGCCCAGTTGTAATCAAACCATTGTCAAAGAACCACCAGACCATGTTACAAATATCAGAGCCCACAGTTTCCCAACAAGATTGAAAAAACTGACCAGTAAATCCATCCGGTCCAGGAGCACTAGATGAATCCATTCCCATGACAGTACGGAAGACTTCATCAGCCCCCGGTCTGCGCAAAAGCGCATCATTATCTTCATC
The DNA here is from genome assembly GCF_963576675.1 of Euphorbia lathyris. NCBI lineage: Eukaryota > Viridiplantae > Streptophyta > Magnoliopsida > Malpighiales > Euphorbiaceae > Euphorbia > Euphorbia lathyris. The sequence goes on from NC_088911.1 coordinate 6,828,236, forward strand.
AGTTACAATGGACGAAACAAGGTCAGAAATGCCAGAGAGATCCATTGGGCCCAAAGGATTAGAAAAGATGGACTCAAAATACGCAGTAACATGTGAAGCAATTTCTTCCGGATCCGAAGTTAAACTCCCATTAATTTCCATGCTAGAAATTCCCCTTATAGTCTTCCTGGCAGTAGCAGCGCGATGAAAAAAGGAACTATTTCTATCCCCCACCTCTAGCCAGCGGATTCGGCTTTTCTCCTTGAGATAAACTTCCTTTTGGATTAAATGATGCTCAAGCGAAGCCTGTGCTTGAATTTCCCTATCACGCAGATCATCAGTGTAACCAGAAGCCATTTCAATTTGGATTTGATGCAGAGCATGTTCACTCTCATCAATATTACGATCCAAATTGCCAAAAACTGAGTGGTTCCATTCTCGAAGAACATATCTTAGACCTTTCAACTTGTAACTAACCAGGTGCATCAGACTCAAATTGGGATGAGGACCCGACCAGAAATCACGAATTACAGATTGAAACCCAGAATGCAGAGTCCACATCTTCTGAAAACGAAAGCGCGAAGCCTTGGGAGAAATCTGAGCCAATGAGAAAAGAACCGGATGATGATCAGAATGCATCCTTGAGAGGATCGTGCTATGACAATTCCAGCTCTCCCCTAGAGATTCTGAAACCATTACCCTATCAAGCCTACTGCAGACCCTGGTAGCCCATGACGACCATTACACCAAGTGAAAACAGGACCTGTGACCTCAACATTAACCCAAAGATCCTTTTCAATGAAAGTTCGAAACTCACGACAAGGCCTCGAAGCAGGAGGTCTACCAGTTTTCTCATGAGCACCTGTGATGGCGTTGAAATCCCCAATAGCGATCCAGTGACCCTGAAAACTACGTCGAAGAGAAGCGATTTCTTCATACAACTGTACCCTTCTATTAGCCCACACACTAGCATAAACGAAGCAGAGAAACTGACTGGTGTTCCGAAGAGTGCTTTGGATCAGAACAAACTGATCATGAGTAACAATAACCGAAGAGGATATATTAGATGATTTGAAAACCCATAAGGTTTCACGAACCCTCGAATTAGCCGCAACAAAAGTCATTCCAAGGCTCCTCCAAAAGGAACTTAATATGATACTACGATCCACCATCGGCTCTGCAATGCACAAAAAATCCGGCTTATGTTTCTGACACAAGCTGTACAGATATCTCTGAGTATCTAGATTATGGATACCCCTACAGTTCCAGAAGAGCACGCTCATTTAAAATGAGCTGGGGGCTTACTGACTCGCTTAGATCGAGTTGCCTGAATCCCTGATGTTTCATTCGTCGATTTACTCTTTCTCTATTGTCGAATTACAGTTTGCCAAGAGCTCTCCTCAAGCTCTGCTTGGTCAGCCCACGAAAGCACATCATGCTGCTGACTGCTTCGACCTGGGGAAGAAGACGCACTGATAGGCGAAATAATATTTGCATTCCCTGGAGAGTCAGGCCGCGAAACCTCAGGAGCAGGTCTCTGAACTTCCTCCACTTGCAAACCCTCCATTATACCAGCCTGATCAGATCCCTGAACCTCCTCCGCATTGGTGTCATCCACTGCAGTTGTATTAATCGGGACAGCACCGGGAACCTCAGGAGCTTGCTTCATAACCTGTGCAGCCTTCTCATGATCCTCTCTCCTCTTAGATACCTGATCCTTAGGAACCATTGGTTTCTTATTCCTCTTACAATCATACGCCATATGCCCAATACACGAACAGACCCTACAAAAACTTGGTAGTTTCTCATACTGAACATCAATCCACAACTGTTTCCCATCCCTCTCAATTCCCAATTGAACCGGAAGCTCCATAGCCAAGTCAACATCAATTAACATACAAGCAAAGTGACCAAAATCACCTTCAAGAGTTGCGTTATCAAACCTCATCAGATGCCCAATTCCTTGAGCAATGTCAGACAATATCTGAGTATCCCAGTACTCCCAAGGGAGCGAGTACAAACGAACCCAAACCTGCGCTGTTGTTGCCTTCTCAGCGTATGGATCAAAATTCGGAATCCAAGCCTGAAGACGGAACAATCCCGGCCTTATTGCAATAGTTCCCTTGCTTAATACCAGGTCCTTAGCAGCTTGGGATGTCAAAAACACATGAAAATAGCCTTTGCCGATTGAAATCAATCGCCACGGGGTCGTAATACCCCATACTACAGAGAGTTTTTGCTTCAACTCATTAACTTTGCAGGGCGACTCCCCCTTGGATAAAACCAATCTACCGATTAGCGAAAATCTACATAATTCAATTCGCCTATTATAGGCTTCCTGAGATATCTTAATAGAACGGATGCCACCGAGGTTACTAACCTTAGCCTTTGACGGAACCACTTCAGGGAGCTTCGATTTTAGAATCGCCAAATACGATGATGAAGTTGGGGGAGGCGGCTGAGCCAAATCAGCAAATCTTAGTTTTGGATTGAAGAGAACTCCAATCCCAATGAAGTCTTCCTGAGGTAATGAAGAACCCATCGCAAAACCGCTCGCAAAATCGATGAGGGCAACGCCGGCAGCCAAGGCGGCCAGGCTCAAGAGCGGCGCTCGCAAAATCGCATCCTGAATGTTCGACTTGTTGTAATTTTCCAACTCTTTTATGTTTTTTCATTTTTCGTGTTTTTTCTCGTTTTACCGTTTTTTGTGCTTTTTCACTTTCTTCTCGTTTTTGTGTTATTTTCACATTTTTCCGTTTCCCGATTTTTTTCTCGTTTTTGTTTTTGTTTTTCACTTTTTCGTACTTTTTCGGTTTTATGTTTTTTCTGTATTTCGTCATTAGTAACAAAAATACAAGAGCTAATCGTAACAAAAATTCATATCTATGTTGTTTGTAATATCCATTACATGACCAGTCTTGATCACATGCACCTGTTGGCGATATTTTCGAAATATCCCAATTTTCAACCTTGATACGCGTTTGTGGGGATTAAAAATGGTAAAAATAATGCGGGCGTGCCAGAGAAGCTAATTCTCAAAGGATAAAATGGTAATTGAATACAGTAAATAAATAAAATGCGCCTAAATTACTTGAATTCTAAACGAAAAGCGATTGACGACCGTTACAAGGACTGAAAATAAAAACAACGGTCTTGGGCCCCGACGTTACTTGACAGGTCGGTCGGAAAAACAATTTTTTAGGATAAGTACCAAAAATAAAGGCAATAAAACAACACAAAGATATAATTTTTTTAATTTTTCTTTTATATTTTTATTTATTTTGTAAATATTTTTCAATGTTTTTTGTATTACAAATAATAATAAAGCATGAAAATTATAACTTAAAATGAAATAATAACTTTAAAGCGAAAAATGTAAATAAGTCATAAAAACAAATATGTACGGGATGAAATAAAATTAAACCGATCTCTTTGATGTCGTTGGGATGCGTGAAATTGAGGATTGGAACTCTGGAAAATCGGCTCGGGGCTGTTGCATTGTCCGGGTAATTTTGGGTGAATTTGGAGCAGTTCAGGGAGTTCAGGGACTTAAATAGAAATTTACCACCAAGCTAATAAATCAGCAGCACTTAGTGGAACAAAAACAGTGATTTCGTGGAACTTTCTGGTTCAATTTCGGGAGTTGTAAAGGTTGGATTATAGCGAAACGAAGGCTAGTATTTAAAGTTAGTGTGCGAATGAAGGGTTTAGAACTGGAATTTCAGAAAAAGGTCGAGTAAACGAGTCGGAATAAATTATTGAAAATGAGGTGACAGAATAATTGTTTGATGGTTGAAAAACCAAAAGCTTGATTCTGTTTCGTGGAGGGTACTTTATGGACGATTAAGAAGGCTATAAGGGGTCGTTTTTTACGAAATAAAAATTAAGAATTGATGTCAATAAAGAGATTAAAATTAATTTGAGTTAAAATGATCAGCTAACGAACTCTAAATAAAATTTGGAAAACGGCTCACCAGAAAAGTTGTTTGATGAATTTTTCAATGATGAAAAACTCAAAAGCTTGTTTCCGGGTCTTTTTAATTGATTGAGATCAATAAAAAGTTTCTAAACATGATTTGGAATAGGTGTGTAAACTAAGAATGACTCGAAAATGGGTTTCGGTGATCTTGGTTTCACGGAAAATGCTTGAAGCTTTGAAGAACATAACAATGGTGAAATTTGATTTAGACTAAGAAAGCTTGAACCGAGGATTGGGTTATGATTTTACTGACTTAACTAAGAGATTGCAAGAAACGATTTGAAAATTGGTTGATTAAACTAAGAGAATTTCGGATTTGAAGTTTCTGAAAATTGGAAGCTTTTCTGAGGAACTGAAGATTAAAGAGCTAATTCTGGGAATTGAGATCTTATTTAGACTAATTAGATGCTAAAGAACGATTTCTATGAATCTAAGGATTGATAAAAAGGCCGATTTTGGCAGAGAATTTGAGAGAAAAATTGAGTTGTCTATGTTTGATTGATTTTTGAGTGGGGTTTGGAATGAAGGATTTGAGCTCAATTTATAGGATTTTGAGTAACAAATCTCATGTTAGTGGCTCTTAAACTTCTCACCCATGATCCCATTATCTTCCCATTAGTTGAAGAAAGAAAATGGCTGAGTTGGGAGTTGGAAGAATGGAGATAATGCCGTAAAAAACGTTCCTGTAATGTGTTGGACATGTTCGAACCCGTTTTTCAGCACTACTTCCCTTTGAAAAATTCTACCGGCTTCGTTTTAGCTCCGTTTTGCTCCGTTTTTGACATTCCGGAAAGCTAACATCCCGAACTTTCTAAAAAAATAATAACGGTCTGATATCTTGCCGTTTTGGGGTCTGTTTTCGTCATCGAAGTTGCTAGACGGGTTACTGAAAAAATGGTGCAAATTTGCCCCTGATTTTTATTATTTCTTTTTCTTTTCTTTTTTATAATCATCTTTTGATATTATTTTCTATTTTTTTTATTGCATTTTTATTTTGTTGCAAAATGAATTTAATTAAATAAAAAAAACTATAGAGTAAACTTATAACCTATGCTAAAAATATAAAAATTAAATTAGCCCCCAACAATTGCCCCCCTATTTTATGTGTAAAGGATTTGAAAATGAATTTTGCACATAAAATAAGTCTTTTATTAATTTTTTTTTTACCCGTCAGTACCGATTTTGTTGAAGCTGAAATTGTGTTCTTTGCAACTTCCTCGTCATTTTCACACATGATTTCTGCTGGTTCTTGGCTCGGAAAGAAAATAAAAATCACCGAGATAAATTTTGTATGAAAATTGACGTTGTGTGATGGAATCGTTGGATGACTCGTTGAATTTTTTTTTGAATAACAAGACATGCCCATCTGCTGCTGCTGCATTTTCTGATATTGCAATCTCGATTTTTTGCTTGCTTCGGCTTTGATTGATATGCTTCGCTGCTGCTGAAATTTTTCATCAATCACGCCATGTTTGTTTATGCTGAATATGCTCGTGTCTGCCTTTATTTTCCTTCATAACTAGCCTCAATTTGCAATCAGTTTTTCCTGCTCATTTAAACAAAATAGCTGCTGCCATTTCATTTAAATTGCATTAAAATTGATCTTGAGTTTCCACTTATTTGAGCTTATTCCTGAAAAAATGTTGAAGTTGAATCCGATTTGTATCCGTATAGATTCATTGCTTGCTGAAATTGTTTTAACTTCGTCTATGAATTCGCGACTTCACTTCCGTTGTTAATAAACTTCTTTGAGCTGCCGCTTGGTGGAAATAAATTGAATTGTCACTTCTTTTTCTCAGGAATCATGCTTGGCTAATATCCGTCTTGAACATGTTGAGCTCGGAGTTGAGAATCCATTTGATGATATGGATATATAGTACATGACGGAACCTGCCCCCCCGACGTCTTCGAGCTTGGATGCCATCGGTGCTGCACATGTTGTTGTCTCGTATTTGATGGGGACAAAACTGAGCGAGTGGACAACGGATCGGGTGGAAAAGGCTACACCGAGCTTCTTTGTCTCGATTGCTTTTTTTTATATCTCGCAGCTCTTTTATTCTTTTTTAATTTTTTGGGACATGTAGACGGACTTTTATTGTTTTTCTTCATTTTTATTTTTCTTTTCATTTATGTCTTTTATCATTTCGTTTTTTACACTTTTTTTTTGAAATGGATGCTTTATTACCTCTAAGCACGCTAAAAATATCAATGATGCTAATTAACAACTTAAAAGAAAAACTAAAATGTAAAATGATGTAAAAACGGAACTGTAGACACCGAGTCGGAGGACCTGTGACGAAAACCTGAAAACAAGACGGTTGAAGCGATTGATTCCGGAAGTTTTGAAAAATATATAAAGAATAATAAGCGAAGGAAAATTAGCGGCACGGCGCGGGTGCTTAGCGGCATCCGGCACGCGGACGACAATGGTCGAACTCCCTCTCGACGGTGCGGGACGTGCGCTCGGCGTCCGTCGGACGCACCGCAAGTGGCACGCTCTCGACGTCCGTGAAATGCCCAGGTCCGGTGGCACGGGGCGCGCTCTCGTGGGCCGCTGAGCGCACGTGCCCGGTAGCGCGAAGCGCGCGTTCGGCGGTCGCGACGTGTGAGCGTCCGGCGGCACGGGACGTGCGCCCGGTGGCCGCGGGGTGCGCACGCCCGATGGCTCGAGGCACGCCCCGAGGGTCGTCGGGCGGGTGCCCAACCTAGCATTGGGCGCTCGCCCAACGATTGTTGGGCGCTCGCCCAACGATTGTTGGGCGATCGCCCAACAAATGTTGGGCGGCCGCCCAACAAGGTTGGGCGGTAGCCCAACACTAGGTTGGGCGGCCGCCCAACCCCAATGGGCGACGCCCAATTTCTTTTGGGCGTCGCCCATTGGTCCGGGGACCCGTTTGCCTATAAAAGTCACGGATCCCCATGAGAAAAAAAAAGAAAAAGGGGGGGAGGAGGGGAGAGCTTCTCACACTAGAATATTTTTTCTAGAGAGAAGAAGTTGATTTTTTTAGGAGAAAACATTTTTTTTCCTAAAAATTGAAAATCACCAAATTCCCTAAGTTCAATTTTTACTAAATTTTTCATAAAAAAAACGGAAGCTCGCGGTTCGTGGAATCAATCGGCTTCGACTGTCAGATACCGAATTCAAGGTATTATCCGAGGACTAGACTCTTTATTTTATTTAATTTATTCTCTTCTCCTATTTAGTTTTTTTATATACTATAGTTTTTATTCATTTAGTCATTTATTTATTTTGTCACATTTTATTTAATTAGCGTATTTATTTAATTTTCGTTTCATGTTGAATAAAATTCGGTTTTGTTTTAAAATAAAAAACCTCGTTTTGATATCCCAATACGAACCGTGATCCGATAAAAAGGTAGTTCGGGTATCAAAAACGTTGTAATTATAACATTTTAATTTAAAAGAAATTTCCAGATAATGTTTTAAAATAAAAACGTCGTTTTAGGAACTTCCGTTTTCGACTTTGGTCCATTTTTGGTAGTTCGGAAATCCAAAACGATTGAATTAGATTTAATTTAAAGCTGTTGAATAAATCTGGAAACATTTAGGAGTGCTGCTGTAATTTACCAATTCTGTCACTAAATGCTGTTTACCAACGGATTTTCCGTCGGTGAAAATGTAAAAAATGCCATTTCAGTCCCTTTTTCTTAACTTTTAAGCTTTTGATCCTTAGTATATATATGTATAATTACGTAATATATGTTTTTTTAAATTATTTTAGAACTTTAGCATATACATTTATTTTAGAATATTTGTATATCATTTTTATTCTATTTTACAATATGAGTATAAGTATATATATATGTACTTCCTTTTTATTGATTTAGGCTATGTTTTGAATATTAGTTACTTGATATTTTGAGAAATAATGGATAAATATTAGTATGTGTCATTTTTTATATTTAAAACTATACTAGTTATGTATACATATATATAGTTTTGGGATATTTGGGTTATCTTGATTATTGAATGAAATTATTTTTGGGTAAATGTTATTTTCTTAGTTATAGGATTTACTTACTATTTTTACATTTTCAAAGTATAGATATATTGTACCTATTATTTTTATATACATATAGTTCCTTTTGTATTAACTTTTATTTTCATATTCTATTTTTGATTTAAATATATATATATATGTTAGAATTGCTTTCTTTATCCTTTTGGGCTTAATCATGGGTCCATGTTTCAAGTGGACTTTGTTTGAGTATGGATGGTGGTTTAAATGGGTTTTTGTTATGGTAATTATAATTAGTAAAGAGTCCATTAAATAAGTGGGGAAAATAAATCACAAAAAGAGAGTTTTCAATTGAATTATTTAAACTAATGAGTTTTTAGATTTCTAATGTAAATAAATAGAGTCATTCTTGTTAATATTCCAAATCGTTTCTCAAAACACCACGTTTTAAAACCTTAATCCGCTCCAAAGGTGGATTAAATGATCATTGTAATTAAAATCGTTTTCTTTGTGAATAATAGAGTTTTGAATCATTTTCTCAAAGAATTTGTACAAAATAAAATTGACTTGTATGTTTAAACCATATTTTCTCATTAAAAGGTTTTTATCTCAAACGTTTTCAAATACTCGAGTCGTTCCAACGGCGATTCGGGTAAATTTCATCAAACGGGGTTTTAAAACGCACCTAAATCGTTCCAACGGCGATTAAGGTGCGAACCATGTAAATGAACTCGTTTTGGGGAAAATAAGTTAATGTAGAATGAACACACAACATCACATTTAATACGGGTGTAAATAAATCACTTCTTTCTTCCCCCTCTCTGTGTATGTATAAACATAAATGGGTGATTCTTTACTGATGTGGCTTTTCAATAATATATGCTCAAAACGGTTTCTAAAAAGAGAAAGAAAAGGGTTTCAAATGAATTTTAAACTTAAAGAAGTATACGATTAGTCCGTTATCGCCTAACATGCTGAGTAGGAGGCCGGTGGTTCATAACCGGGCGATGTCGGGGTGCCTAGTAGCCTTTCTCCGGAAAGGAGCTAGCCTTCTCGTCTCGTACCTAAGTTTCCCGAACCCACACCGGTCTCCCGCAAGGGATCGGTGTTTATTTTCCCATTCGTGGGTGGCGACTCTTCCATATCTCCGAGCTCCGGTCCTGCCGAGCAGCTTGATTCCACGATTGGTTGCTTTCGGCGCCAATCACCGCTTACGTCGCCATGAGGTTGTCCACCCCCCGGTCCGCCCGGGAGATTAGGCCGCGGCACCTCGTCTAACAAGTGGCAACTCTGCTGGGGAAGCGAGAAATTTGATTCCGAAAGGCGTGTATTAAGCCCTTAACGGGGACGGATCGTTTTACTTCTTTTCGTATGCATTCATGTGCATTATTGCAAACCCTTTGGGTAATTTCCGCGAAACCTCTAGCGAGAGTCCATTCGTCGCTTGAAAGAGGCTAGCGTAAGTTCCCCCTTACAGTAAGGCGCCAGAGGGTCTCCATCCATTCGTTAGGGGCGAATCTGTGCGGTCCTGTGAGGTCCCGCGGTCAGCCGTGTCAGCATATAGTAGCCTTAGAAGTTTCCATAGGATTACCCGTTACTATTTTTGATCTGATAAATGAATCAGTTCGTGTTTTCAAACCGCCATGATACGTGTCTAATCCTAAATTATGTAAAGAAAATGAGACGATGCGTTAATATATACTCATGAATCGACATACTAATTACCCTAAAATATCGAAACGATTTGAACTAAAGACGACTTAGTCATCTCATATGAATGAACATGTGCGACCCGCCTTGTCCCTTTCGGTGTCCCGACGAAGGCACGTGTTCAGGAAATGCGTTATGACGTAAGCACGTATTAGTATGAATCGGTTCGGTGTTAAGGATAATTACATTTCGATACAAAAGACTATATTAACAATAGCCGTTATTCACATTCTTTAAATAAATTGGGATAAAACGAGATCAAGACGAAACGAAAACGAAGAACATTTCTGTCCTGAACGACCCTGTCATAACGCGAAAAGTTTCGCACAAGTAGCCCGTCCCTTCCGAATGAAAGACGAGCTTTTACGTTATGCCTCGTGTCGTTCTTAAGAGAAATGGATGTGTCCGTACAGATGACTAAGAAAATAAAGAAGAGAAAAATGAACTAAACGACCAAAATCATTCCGAATCTACGATATATATCAATACCGAGAGTAGTTAAAGAAAATAAACCAATGTCGTTGAATACGTGCCTCGGACGAGTGTATACCCCGTTTAAAATCTCGAAGCCGAATTAAGCCAAACCATATAATTGCGCCATATGGACGAGACTGCGGGTTTTGACTAACGACTCGATCATTTCGACCGTTACCAAAACTGCAAGAAATATGGCCCGATGTACGTGTTTGCTTAAATCGTGCCTAAAGAAAAGAGAACGGTGATGTCCTCGCTTTGAATAAGCATGCGATTCAACGAAACGTTGATTTTCTATAACCACACTAAGATGATATATCCCGTGGATTGGGAAGAACAACGAACTGTTGCTAGCTGAAAGGTTACCGTGCGCTCAAAATAAGACTCGCCGTCTTTTTCACGTAGCTAAAATGAGCAAACGGATCCTCGACGCTAAGAACAAACGCGTTACGCGATGAGTCCGTTCCCTAAAATAAAATCCAAAAGTGATTCCATCACTAAATAAACATGTGGTTACGTCTCTCGATAGATCCAAAAGATCCCGTTGTAATCCAAAATCGAGACATGAACCCACGCGAACAAAAGGGAACGAGTCATCGACAATAACGAACGATTGAACTAGAAGAATAACTCGAACCACGTCTAAAAACTGAGATGCGCTCAAAGGGAGTCAAAACCCGAATTAATGCGTCTCGCAAAAGGACAAAAGACGAGTTATTCTGAAAGGACAATCCAACTTGGTCAATTTCTTAGTCACCAAACATGGATACGTCAAAACGAACTGTGTTGTCTGATGAATGATTTAATTTCCCGCAATAATCGACGGCATCACGCGTCCCTTGGACCGCAATGTGAGCCAAAAACCAAAATCCTAGAAAAGAGACCTGGACCGACGAGTGTGTGGAGGAATAAGGGTGGAAGAGAGATGTTGTGATACATGTAAATAGAACTAACGTTTGTTCTTCTTATCTTATAATCATAAATAAATAAACGCACACACCACGAATCATGCATATAAAAATCATGCATACATACTAATGGATACCGTTCGCGCAGACGTCATCATTAAGCGGTTGTGGTTTCGCGAGAGTAATCGGCTTGTCAGACAGTTTGATCAGCTACGAGTAGACAGTTCGGAATCAGTAGTTGTGGCTTCTGAATCATCTTCGTCTGGGTATACTCAGTCTTCCGTCAGTATGTCTGTGACCGACGAGAAAGTGGCTGAATTGGAGAATTCTGTGAACAATATCAATGATCAGCTGGCCGCGATCTTGGCCCAGCTAGCTGAGTTAGCACTGAAGGACAACAAGAGTGGTAGTAAGCGTGCTGAGAATGAGGTGAACGATGGCCCTCGCTTTGGGAACGAGGAGGATTATCAGGATTATATCCGAAAACAGTTAGAGAAAGAGAAAGCTAAGGAAGAGGAGTGGAAGCAACACATCACACAGGAAGTGCAGGACTTGCGCGGAGGAAGTTCCGGAAATCAGGACTTCTATAACTTGAAGAATTGTTTGTCGGCAACAGCTTTGCCTCTGAAATTTCGTCTCCCCGACATGAAAAAGTTCGATGGAACCGGAGATCCCACCGCTCATATGAATCAGTATGTTGCTGTGATGAAGCACACGATCCTGACTGAGGATCAAGTCCTGGGGCTGTTTAACACCTACCTAGAGGGGGCTGCCCTCACATGGTTTCATGCGTTACCAATGGTGACAAAGAGGGATTGGAAAGAATTAGCGAAGTCATTCATCGCTCAGTATAGCTTTAACACCATGCTGGAGGTCACTTTGAAGGAGTTAGAGAGCACTAAGCAGTAGGCTGGGGAATCCTTTTCCGATTTTGTGAAAAGATGGAGGGCTAAGGCCACAGTGATGAAACAAAAGCCGCTCGAGCAGGATCAGATCCGAATGGTGGTTGGCAACACGTTGCCGTATATCAAGAATGAGTTGCGGTATATGCCGTTTATGGATTTCAATCAGATGTATAGTTGTGCCTTGACTGTCGAAGGTGATGGGGAGCCGAAGAAAGCTTATACCAAGTGGACGAAGTCTGGATATAGTGCCGGAGGGCCTAGCGCGAGTATGGAATCCGCAGCAGTGAAAGTGGTTGATCTTAATGCTATTGAAAAGAGGCAGTTCGCCAAGTTCGATCAGACCTATGCTAAAGTTTTCGAGCGTCTGCAGAAAAGGGGACTGCTGAAAGCTCTTACTCATTATAACAAGACACCGCCTCCTCCGCAGATACAAGCTAGGGGATATTGCGAGTTCCACAGCAATTATGGGCATACAATTGAGAATTGTGAGAGGCTGAAACACGAAATCCAGGATTTAATCGAGGAGAAAAAGATAGCTGATCCTTCGTCAGCAAACCCTTCCACTAGGCGTAATCCATTGCCTAATCATAGGGTGAGCATGATCGGAGTCGGCCTGAAAGAAAATATAGTGATGGAATCCTTCGAGGAAAATGAAGAGGAGTTGTTGGACTCCGATGAGAAAAGGAATGTGGGGAATGGTTTATACGTGTCTGTTTTGGAGGAAGAGCCAACGGAAGAGGTGGTGGACGATAGAACAAAAACTGAGGAAACCGAGGAAGTATCATCTCGGAGGATCATGCCTGTGTTGGAATTGTTTAGTGGGGTAGAAGACTCCGAAGCTCATTTGTATGGATACGTGTGTGCTATGTTTGGAGAGCCATACAAAGTGGAAGAAGTCGCTCCATGGTTCCATCTTTCGCTGGTGGGCGAACCTTTGAAGTGGTTTCAATCGCTACCTGACGCGACTAAGCATGATTGGTCACTGATGTCAAGCTTGTTTTTGATGAAGTATCGAAGAGACGAAATACGGGCAGGGGAATACAGCGCGATGCAAATTGGGCCTATCAAACGACCGTTTCCAACTGTCAACAAGTATAATGAAGGGAAGGACCCCATGGAGCACTTTCATTTTTATCTGTCGGCTATGGGTCCTCTAGGTTTCAAAGAGGAGGAGATCACGAGCTTGTTTTGCAACTCATTGGTAGGAGATTCACTAGTGTGGTACATGTCTCTTCCAATGCACGTTAAAGCAGATTGGGCAAAAATGACTAAGAGATTCATCAAGAAATACGCCGCACGGGAATGTCCAGAGGAAATGCCTGCATTACCCGAAGAGGAGACACCTGAAGCAGTAACAGCCATGTCTAAGTATAAGGGAGATGAGAACCCCATTGATCACATAAACCGTTTCCGTGCCTACATGTTTGACGCGGGACTCTACCGAAGTGAGTTAGTCCAGCATTTTCCAAAGACACTCATAGGAGAAGCTTTGACGTGGCACCGAATGCTCTCGGCAAAGACAAAAGGGGACTGGGGATCCCTCATGGAGGCCTTTGTACAGAGGTATGAGAGGTACATTCCGTGGACAGGGTCGTTGGAAGATTTAGAAAGAATCAAGCAGTTTCCTGAGGAAGCATTCATGGATTATGCTAGAAGATGGAGGTTCAAGTATGCCTCGGGTCGAGTCACCTTGAGTGATCAGGAGCAACTCACGTGCATCCGGAAGGGTGCTATTCCACTCATGGCTAGAAGAATGAAGGGAGTGTTCCTTAAGGACTATGAAGAACTGATAGGCTAGGCTCGGTATGGATCGTCGGACCCTTCCTACATAAATCCAAATGTCCCTCACATAATGGATCTGATGGTCGTGGACATTTGGGGAAGTTCCTCCGACGAGGAAAGTATCAATCAGAGGGTTCCGATCAACATCTGGGATGAGTCTGACGATGAGTCGGAAATGGCTGTTAGCGCTGAAGGAAAGATTATGCCAGGGTTTGAGATCTTCAATGATGTGGCCGACTGGGGCAGTGGAAAGGCGAGCTGCTTTGTCGAGGAGATCATGATGCTGGATTTAAATGTCGAGGAGCATGTCGTCACCATCGAAGCGACTGCAGGAGCGGGAGATGAGCCTAGTACCTCCAAAATTCATGAGAAATCCGAAGACCCTGATGATGAAAATTGTATTACTGCGTTGTTTGAATCAGATGATGTAATCACCCATGCTATCAATGAAATGAATTCTGATTTTGCTTACTTGCTTGATGTTGATCATGATCATTCCATGCATTCTCATTCATATAACATGCCTACATTTGAAATCAATGCAATAGAAATGTCAACTTTCAATCATGGACATACGAAGACATGCCTGGAATTGATCAATCTATCGTAACTCACCGCATTCCAACTTACCCCGAAGCAAAGCCCGTAAAGCAGAAGCTCCGACGTATGAGACCAGAATGGGCAGATAAGATCAGAGAGGAGGTGAAGAAACAGTTAGAAGCAGGATTCATCGAAGTAATCGACTATCCCCCTTGGGTCGCAAATGTGGTGCCCATCGCAAAGAAGGACGGCAAAGTGAGAATGTGCGTTGATTACAGAGATCTTAACAAGGCATGCCCCAAGGATGAGTTCGCATTACCTCATATCGACGTATTGATCGACAGCGCAGCGTCAAGTGTATTACACACGAATGTGGACGGTTTCATGGGCTACATGCAAGTTCAGATGGCCGAAAAGCACAAAGCGAAAACCTCGTTCACAACTGAGTGGGGGACATACTGTTACAGGGTAATGCCGTTTGGTTTGAAAAACGCTGGGGCAACTTACCAGAGAATGGCCACAGCACTGTTCCATGATATGATACACAAGGAGGTAGAAGTCTACGTGGATGATATGATGGCCAAATCAGAGACAAGAGAAGGGCATTTTACCGCGCTCGAGAAGTTTTTGGCCCGAATTACAGAATTCAAGCTAAGGTTAAACCCGAAGAAGTGCTTTTTCGGCATTTCGTCAGGGAAAATCTTAGGCTACGTAATCGGAAATAAGGGAATCGAGGTGGATCCTGATAAAGTGAGGGCTATACAGGAGATGCCGGCGCCGAGAAATGAGAAGGAAGTGAGAGGGTTTCTGGGGCAGGTTCAGTATATCAGTCGGTTCATAGCAAGACTCACCGCAATCTGCGAGCCAATCTTTAAGTTGCTAAGGAAAGACCAACCCGCTGTTTGGAATGATAAGTGTCAGCAAGCTTTGGAGAGCGTCCGGAGCTATTTGTCTAATCCGCCAGTGCTGAGACCGCCTAAACTAGGAAAGCCGCTTCTCCTCTATGTAGCGATTGAGGAGCGATCTATTGGGGCAATGTTGGCTCAAGAGGGAGACACCGGTGTGGAGCACGCGGTGTATTATTTGAGTAAGAAGTTCCTGGAGTACGAGCTCAAGTACAACATGATCGAAAAGACATGTGTGGCAGTAGTATGGTTGACAAAGAAACTGCGACACTATTTCCAATCGTATAAAGTGATCATTATTTCTCGGATGGACCCCGTGAAGTATCTATACCGAACTCCATCCTTGACGGGGAAGTTAGCCAGATGGTTGTTACTTTTATCCGAGTTTGACATTGAATATGTGACGAAGAAGGTTATCAAAGGGAGGGCCGTGGCAGAATTTCTGGCCAACCAGCCCCTGAATGCAGAGGAAGAAGAGATAAGTTATGATTTCCCCGATGAGCACTTGAACGCAATCGAAGTTATACCGTGGAAAATGTTCTTCGACGGAGCAGTTAATTCGAATGGAGCCGGAGTAGGAGTACTACTTACCTCACCGGAAGGAGAAAGGATCCCGATGGCCAAGAAGTTATCCTTCCCTCTCACCAATAATATGGCTGAGTATGAAGCGTGCATTTATGGCTTAGAGTCATTAGCGGCACTGGGAGCGTCATATGTCGAAATCTGGGGGGACTCAAAGTTAATCATTGAACATGCACAAGGAAACTGGGAGGTAAGAGAAGAGAGACTACGTCCATATCTAGATCAGCTAGAAGGGTTGGCACAAAGATTCAAGGAATGTCGTTTCTATCATATTCCTCGAGCACAGAACCAGGCGGCGGATGCCTTGGCTACTTTGGTGTCAGTTTGGGACAACCCCCGGAACCTTGCTTCGAAGCCGTTGGTATTGAGAAGATCTCACAAACCATGTTACGAGGACGTAATGCTGTTAGGGACAGATGAAAAACCATGGTATTTCGATATCGTGAACTTCATGAAAGATGGGACATATCCGGCAGAGTCAGAACCTAGGGATCAAGCTGTGATTAGAAGGCTAGCTCATCAGTTCGTCATCCACAACGACTTGCTTTACAAAAGGCACGTTGATGGATTACAACTCAGATGCTTGGATGCGGGAGAAGCCCGCGAGGCAATGGAATCAGTACATTCGGGAATTTGTGGAGCCCATATGGGAGGAGCAGTACTAGCTAAGAAAATTATCAGATAAGGCTTCTATTGGCTCACCATGGAAAGAGATTGTAACGAGTATGCAAAAAAATGTCATGATTGTCAAATCCACGGCGATTGCAGTCATCTTCCGGCCATGGAACTACATGTGCTAGCACCTATTTGGCCATTCGCTGCCTGGGGCATTGACATCATCGGCGAAGTAAGGCCTAATGCTTCAAATGGACATAAGTTTATTGCAGTCGCCATCGATTATTTCACCAAATGGGTAGAAGCAGAGTCGTTTAGCAAACTGGGATCCAAGCAGATGAGAAAGTTCCTTGAAAAACACTTGATCACCAGGTTCGGAGTGCCTCATCACATGATCACGGATAACGGAGTCCAGTTTCAGGGGGAAGTAAGGAATCTTTTCCGAGAATATGGCATTGAACATCACAGGTCTTCTCCATACCGTCCACAGGCTAATGGGGCAGTAGAAGCAGCTAATAAGAACCTTAAAAGGATTCTCGTAAAGACGGTGGAATCACATCGAAACTGGCATGAGCACCTCCCACTCGCGTTGTGGGCTTATCGCACGACAATCAGAACCTCGACTGGGGCAACGCCATTCTCCTTGGTATACGGAACAGAAGCAGTCCTACCGATTGAGATCGAAAAGCGATCGTTGAGAATCGCAGTGGAGGCAGAAATTCCCGAGGCGGAATGGGCGAAGAAGCGATGTGAGCAGTTGGCTCTAGTTGACGAAAAAAGGATGGAAGCGCTTTACCATGTACAGTTATATCAAAAAAGGATGGCTCGGGCTTTCAATAAAAAAGTCAAGACCAGCCCTATCAAAGAAGGAGATTTGGTGTTGAAACAGATCCGTGTGACGCACACCGACCCAAGGGGGAAGTTCAGGCCTAACTGGGAAGGACCATTCATCGTAAAGAAGATACTAAGCAAAGGAGCGGTGAAGTTAACCACAATGGACGGCATGGAATTCTCCGAACCTACCAACCTGGATAGGCTTAAGAAATACTTTTCGTAAAAAAAAAAAAAAAAATAAAGAAAAATTCCCGATGGGTTGAAAACCCGCAAAGGGCGACCTATGCAACAATAAGGGAAATCCCAATGGGTGAAAACCCGAAAAGGCACTCATTTAAAAATTCCGGGATAGTAAAAGGAGAGGAGAAAAATCGCCGGGATCCGAAAACCGAAAGGCGGATCCTGGTAACAATAGTTATGACTTGAGCAATTGCAAAAACAATGTATAAGAGACTAAGTATTTCTGTTGTTTGTAAATAAATAAAGGCATGAATATATTTGACGAGAATGATTGGAATCATCATAATCTACTGAATGCATGGTAATATGAATCACGAGTTATACATTTCCTATCCTACTTTTCACAAAAAGCCTACCTACTATCCACCCCACTCCCTATACATCAACTATACATCGGGGAAATTCTAATAAAAGCTACAAAGCAATAATGAAAGCTACAAAGCAATACATAACGAGTCTAATACGGAGGAAAGTCCCAATAGTTCTCAAAATCTCTCAGGTGTGATGCCCGCTCCGCAGATAGTGCCTCCTCGGCAGCACGCGCTCTCTCATCAGAAACTCGCGCTCTCTCATCAGAAACTCGTGCTCTCTCATCAGCAGCTCGTGCTCTCTCCTCTGCAGCAAGGCGTCTGATCGACTCATCACGCGCCCTCTCCTCGACGGCAAGGCGACCCTCAGTCTCCCGTCGCATCATCCCCAACCAGTGGTCGTTCCTCTCTTGATACACATGACCAACTCGGGCATCAGCTTCCCGCACTAGCTCGCTCTGTCTCCGCTCGTGGGCATGCAGATCACTCTACAGAAAAAGAAAAAAAGAACAGATAAAAGGCAGCATAGGCAAAAACATAAATCATACATACATGCATACATTTCACTACACTAAAGTACAGTAATGATACGTACCAGGTGATCGGTGCAGCGCAAGCTGAGGCGGTCTCGGAGATAACCAGACAGCCCCACGTAATCCGTACAAGTCTCTCTCATGGTCAGAGAAGCGTCCGAGGGATCAAACGGGACCCTCGAGGAGAAGATAGGAGGGGCCGCCTCAAATCCCGCGTAAGGTGCCCCGGACTCGTCATAGCAGATCGTAGCATAATCTCTCCCATAGTCTGGTATAGGCACGCCTAGGGAAGACCTCTCCGGTCGGGCAGCGCTGGAGGACTCGCCAACATAGTAGGGCTGCTCGCACACTGGCGTCTGAGCCCGAGTGCCGTCGAAGAAATCAGATAAGTGGGCACTCCTCCAGGATCCCTCCTGCAAACAAAACACACCATAAAACCTCTGAACATCTCATGAATAAAAGGGGTAAAATAAAAAGGGAATGGAATCACTTACCGGGACCTCCTCCTGACCAAAGACTGCCGCGACAGCCTCCCTCGAAAACACATCTGCCACCGGATCCACCTCCATCGCCGCCGCCGGGGCATCCCTCGCGCTCAGCAAAGTAGACAAGTAAGGCTCACGGCCCCCGGTGTGAATCCACACCGCTCTACCAACATACCGACGGGTCAGGTCCCGACGAATGACCGATAGTGGCAGGGTCCGCACCGCGAACATAGAGACGGGGATCTCGCCCGGCGTCCAGTGAGCGTCCCTAACTCCGGTGATGCCTTGATCCCCTAAATACCACGCCCGCACGCAGGGGCCGGTGAGCACACACTGCTGCTCCTGGATCATCGATACATATGTATAATCGGGGCCGAAGTCGAGGTCGTCCCATCGGAACTTAATCTAAAAAAATGCACAAAGAGAAAGTCAGAAAGACTCAAACAAAAAACCAAGCATGATTAGGCAAAATCTACCTGTGTGAGGGTCATCGAGTCGATCCGATCCAGGAGCCGCGACACTGTCCGACTCCTCTCGACGCTCAAGTCAAAATCCCTCCACTGAGTCATGAAAGGCGGCCTCAGTACTCTCGGTCGAGATCGAGACCGGCTGGGAAGGATGTGTCTCTCATACGCCCACACCTGCGGTAAAAACGAGGACTAGGAGTGTGAAAAATGCGAAGAAGATAAGACGGATAAGTCAAGAAGGCGTCACGTACCAGCAAAGCAAAGGTATAACCACCGAAGTCCTTGCGCTTCCGGCAAGTCAGATCCAAAAACTTGTAAAGAAAGGCTAAGCCTGCCCCCGCCCAATCGTAGGAAGCCGCTGCATCCAAATCGCTGAGCGCCTGAATGAGGCCCGCATGTACCTTCCCGCCCTTCGTGCGAAAAATCGTCTCACTCAGAGCATATACCAAGAAGCTACGAACCGCCAAGTCGGTATCGTCAGTCTCGCAAAAATCTCGTCTACTCAAGAGGCTCGCGGTGGAAACAAACTTCACCGGAGTAGACTTGGTGCATAGACGAACTCCCGGTCCAATCAAGGCAGCAAGCCTAGCAGGGTCGACCCGCGGTCGCATCATACCAAAATGGAAAGGGACGGGAGTGTTGCTCCCTCGCAATCCGGTCAATAGCGAAAAATCTCGAGGCGAGATAGTCATCTCCCCAAAGGAAAGGTGGAAGGTGTGGGTCGAATCAACCCACCGCTCACACAAGGCCCGTAGGCCAAAAGGATCGCATACCCCGTTGGTACGGGGCAGCGCTGCAATAAAGGGCTTGAAGCCCAACTCACGCACGCGGGCTCTCGCCGCGGTGCCTAGTCTATCATACCACGAGTGAACCTCGGCGGTGGTCCCCGAAATCTCAATGAACTAAAAAGGAACAAGATAAGAAAATTTAAATACAGCTCCTAAAGCATGCAATTGATAAGAACGCGTTAAGACTAGGTATTCTTTCATTTTCTAACCTAGAGACATCCGGTCAGTTAGGACCAATTTTCTGTAAAAATCTCTCCTGAAGGGTCATTCATGTAAGGTTTAGTCAATTCTTTAATCCACCCTCGTCTGCGGTGACGAGGATCATAGATTAGGCTTTACTATTCACGTGCATTAGTTAAGTTTTTACTATTCACATTTTTACTATTCACGTGCATTAGCTAAATTTTTACTATTCACGTGCATTCGCTAAGTTTTTACTATTCACGTGCACTATTCACATTTTCACTATTCACGTTTTTTTTACTATTCACGTGCATTAGCTAAGTCTTTACTATTCACATTTTTGCTATTCATTTGCACTATTCATGTTTTCACTATTCACGTCTTCACTATTCACGTCGTTTTTACTGTTAGCATGCATAAATTCGTAGTGTCACTATTCACATGCATATAACGCGCATTCTTACAAAAATAAACAGGTGTTACTTGTAAATAAAGGAATTCACGTTTTCTAGCTAAAGTCCTCTAAGGCAGTCTAAGGGTTAGCATGCAAATCATGTTCGTATAGGAATGCTAAAGCCTAGAGTTCGAATCGAATAAAAGTGAGAAATTACTTACCTCGTTGCAGCGTGTCCTGCTCAAATGCGTCGTAGGGTCGTGAAAGGTATCCACTCTATCCAGGTTTACGTAAACCTCGTCCATGCCTCTAGTGTCATCCCATTCATCTAAATCCATCCCGAGAATAATCCAAATTGAAGTCTAGTGAGAGAAAGAGGAGAGAGAAGGTGTGGGGTTGAAATGAAACCCCACCACCTTATATAGGAAAAGGGAATGGCATTCCCGTAAATAGTGAAAAAAGTACGATTTGACATAAAGGTAAAAAGTAAATAATTAATTACTAGGTGCACAGACCTCTGATTTGCAGTCCGTTTCAGCCTGCATTTCTCCCAGACAGCGACCAACATTGTCAAGATATGAACTCCAGACCACAGTCATTTTTTTTTACAGAACAGCGACACTAGTCAAAATACAGACGACAGTCAACAGAAGAACAATCATTAGTCTATATCATTTCAGACTAAAACACGTTCCCATTGAACCTCCGAGATGAAAGCTCCAGTGAGAAAATACAGACAACAGTGTTGTAAGAAAATCCAGAAACAATCCCTGCTTTTCAGCCATCTGACTCACGGTCGCAGACCGGAGTTGCTTTTGAGCCATCTGACTCACGGTCGTAGACCGGAGTTGCTTTTGAGCCATCTGACTCGCGGTCGCAGACCGGAGTTGCTTTTGAGCCATCTGACTCGCAGTGGCAGACCGGAGTTGCTTTTGAGCCATCTGACTCGCGGTCGCAGACCGAAGTTGCTTTTGAGCCATCTGACTCGCGGTCGCAGACCGGAGTTGCTTTTGAGCCATCTGACTCATGGTCGCAGACCGGAGTTGCTTTTGAGCCATATTTATCTAAGATCGTAGACTAGGGTAGCTATTGAGCCATCATCCTCGCAGTCGCGGATTAGGGTAGCTTTTGAGCCGTTTTTACCGAAGATTGTAGACTAAGGTAGCTATTGAGCCATCATCCTCGCAGTCGCAGACTAGGGTAGCTTTCGAGCCGTTTTTACCAAAGATTGTTAAGGTAGCTATTGAGCCATCATCCTCGCAGTCGCAGACTAGGATAGCTTTTGAGCCGTTTTTACCGAAGATTGTAGACTAGGGTAGCTATTGAGCCATCATCCCCACCGCCGTAGACCAAATCGCTTTAGAGCCGTTCTCATCGCAGTCAGCCAACGTAGGCCGGAGTCGAAAAGTGGGACATTCGCCAGCAGCCGATTCAGAGGCAGCACGGTGCAACCCAAAGCAGAGTCTGAAGAAATCAGAGAACAACGCCGGAGCGCGCAGCGCAAAGGTCAGGTATGCTCCCTCCTACTCTTTACGTGTCTTTTACTTTTATATGTTTTACATTGCATGTGTTGCGTTAGCAAAAAAATGTTTTCGAAACACACACATCACTGTCAAAATAGAAAAGTGGGGGCAACTGTAGACACCGAGTCGGAGGACCTGTGATGAAAACCTGAAAACAAGACGGTTGAAGCGATTGATTCCGGAAGTTTTGAAAAATATATAAAGAATAATAAGCGAAGGAAAATTAGCGGCACGGCACGGGTGCTTAGCGGCATCCGGCACGCGGACGACAATGGTCGAACGCCCTCTCGGCGGCGCGGGACGTGCGCTCGACGTCCGTCGGACGCACCGCAAGTGGCACACTCTCGACGTCTGTGCAATGCCCGGGTCCGGTGGCACGGGGCACGCTCTCGTGGGCCGCTGAGCGCACGTGCCCGGTAGCACGTTCGGCGGTCGCGACGTGTGAGCGTCCGGCGGCGCGGGACGGGCGCCCGGCGGCCGCGGGGTGCGCACGCCCCGAGGGTCGTCGGGCGGGCGCCCAACCGCGTCGGACGAACGCCCGACGGAGGTTGGGCGCGGGCGCCCAACCCCAATGGGTGACGCCCAATTTCTTTTGGGCGTCGCCCATTGGTCCGGGGACCCGTTTGCCTATAAAAGGCACGGATCCCCATGAGAAAAAAAAAAGAAAAAGGGGGGGAGGAAGGGAGAGCTTCTCACACTAGCATATTTTTTCTAGAGAGAAGAAGTTGATTTTTTTAGGAGAAAACATTTTTTTTCCTAAAAATTGAAAATCTCCAAATTCCCTAAGTTCAATTTTTACTAAATTTTTCATAAAAAACGGAAGCTCGCGGTTCGTGGAATCAATCGGCTTCGACTGTCAGATACCGAATTCAAGGTATTATCCGAGGACTAGACTCTTTATTTTATTTAATTTATTCTCTTCTCCTATTTAGTTTTTTTTTATATACTATAGTTTTTATTCATTTAGTCATTTATTTATTTTGTCACATTTTATTTAATTAGCGTATTTATTTAATTTTCGTTTCGTGTTGAATAAAATTCGGTTTTGTTTTAAAATAAAAAACCTCGTTTTGATATCCCAATACGAACCGTGATCCGATAAAAAGGTAGTTCGGGTATCAAAAACGTTGTAATTATAACATTTTAATTTAAAAGAAATTTCCAGATAATGTTTTAAAATAAAAACGTCGTTTTAGGAACTTCCGTTTTCGACTATGATCCATTTTTGGTAGTTCGGAAATCCAAAACGATTGAATTAGATTTAATTTAAAGCTGTTGAATAAATCTGGAAACATTTAGGAGTGCTGCTGTAATTTACCAATTCTGTCACTAAATGCTGTTTACCAACGGATTTTCCGTCGGTAAATCTGCCAAAATGTAAAAAATACCATTTCAGTCCCTTTTTCTTAACTTTTAAGCTTTTGATCCTTAGTATATATATGTATAATTACGTAATATATGTTTTTTTAAATTATTTTAGAACTTTAGCATATATATTTATTTTAGAATATTTGTATATCATTTTTATTCTATTTTACAATATGAGTATAAGTATATATATATGTACTTCCTTTTTATTGATTTAGGCTATGTTTTAAATATTAGTTACTTGATATTTTGAGAAATAATGGATAAATATTAGTATGTGTCATTTTTGATATTTAAAACTATACTAGTTATGTATACATATATATAGTTTTGGGATATTTGGGTTATCTTGATTATTGAATGAAATTATTTTTGGGTAAATGTTATTTTCTTAGTTATAGGATTTACTTACTATTTTCACATTTTCAAAGTATAGATATATTGTACCTATTATTTTTTATATACATATAGTTCCTTTTGTATTAACTTTTATTTTCATATTCTATTTTTGATTTAAATATATATATATATATATATGTTAGAATTGCTTTCTTTATCCTTTTGGGCTTAATCATGGGTCCATGTTTCAAGTGAACTTTGTTTGAGTATGGATGGTGGTTTAAATGGGTTTATTATGGTAATTATAATTAGTAAAGAGTCCATTAAATAAGTGGGAAAAATAAATCACAAAAAGAGAGTTTTCAATTGAATTATTTAAACTAATGAGTTTTTAGATTTCTAATGTAAATAAATAGAGTCATTCTTGTTAATATTCCAAATCGTTTCTCAAAACACCACGTTTTAAAACCTTAATCCGCTCCAAAGGTGGATTAAATGATCATTGTAATTAAAATCGTTTTCTTTGTGAATAATAGAGTTTTGAATCATTTTCTCAAAGAATTTGTACAAAATAAAATTGACTTGTATGTTTAAACCATGTTTTCTCATTAAAAGGTTTTTATCTCAAACGTTTTCAAATACTCGAGTCGTTCCAACGGCGATTCGGGTAAATTTCATCAAACGGGGTTTTAAAACGCACCTAAATCGTTCCAACGGCGATTAAGGTGCGAACCATGTAAATGAACTCGTTTTGGGGAAAATAAGTTAATGTAGAATGAACACACAACATCACATTTAATACGGGTGTAAATAAATCACTTCTTTCTTCCCCCTCTCTGTGTATGTATAAACATAAATGGGTGATTCTTTACTGATGTGGCTTTTCAATAATATATGCTCAAAACGGTTTCTAAAAAGAGAAAGAAAAGGGTTTCAAATGAATTTTAAACTTAAAGAAGTATACGATTAGTCCGTTATCGCCTAACATGCTGAGTAGGAGGCCGGTGGTTCATAACCGGGCGATGTCGGGGTGCCTAGTAGCCTTTCTCCGGAAAGGAGCTAGCCTTCTCGTCTCGTACCTAAGTTTCCCGAACCCACACCGGTCTCCCGCAAGGGATCGGTGTTCATTTTCCCATTCGTGGGTGGCGACTCTTCCATATCTCCGAGCTCCGGTCCTACCGAGCAGCTTGATTCCATGATTGGTTGCTTTCGGCGCCAATCACCGCTTACGTCGCCATGAGGTTGTCCACCCCCCGGTCCGCCCGGGAGATTAGGCCGCGGCACCTCGTCTAACAGGAACAAAACAAAAAATCAAAGGCACCTCGTACCTTATCGCATCTTTATTTTCTCTATAGCGGCTGATGCTACCGCTTTGTCCTTCAGCTATGACAAAATCATTAAACCTCTTCGATGAGAGGTTCATTGCTAACCGGCCTATGGTAAGACACAATGGTGCTTGTCTTGAAGATGCTCTTCACTTGATTGGCGCATGACTTGCTTTTTCCTTTAGTCTTGATCTTGATTGGACCAATGCTATCTTCGTATAATCGAGACTCCACCATATCCGAATGTGTCTCAATAGGTTTTTCATTTGCCCGAATCACCTCAACGTCATCCCCTTTCCAAAGTAGTAAAAGTTGGTGCAAAGATGACGGAATGCATGAGTTAGAGTGAATCCAATCTCGACCGAGCAAAGCTTGATAACTTGCCGTAGAATTCACCATAAAAAATACAGCCATAGTGGTTTGGGTACCGATGGTAAGTTGCACAGGTAAAACCCCATAGGTTTTAGCAATTTCGCCGGTAAAAGCTGAGACAGAAATTTCTGACCTCATTATGTCGCATACGGATTTCCCGAGAGCTAGTGTCATCTTTAATGGCATAATGTTGACGGCTGAACCATTATCAACTAGAACTCTCGATAAGGGCTTGCCATCAACGTGTGCTTTAACGTATAATGGCTTAATATGGTGTGTCATCTGCGGAGTGGGTTTGTCAAAATAAACCTGCTTCATCCGATCTTCTAATGAAGATTTTATTGTAACACCACCTCGTCGTTCTGCTTGGACTTTGTTTATTTCCTCATTTGTATCTTCACTTCTGAAATTTATTGGTAAAATTAGAGAAGTAGTAGCACATTCAACTTGGATCAAAAAGTCTCTGACACGAATTTCCACTTTTTTCTTTTCTTTTATTTTTTCTTTCGAAACGTTGCTAGAATCGACACTAGACAACACCATTTCACTTTTCCTTCTTTTTTCTGCCTCTCTCTTTCTTATTCTTCTTTTTGCATTTTTTGAGAGAGGTTGTGGGAATTTTTTATGTCGGTTGATGAACCATTTTTCGAGGGGAACTTGCACCGGTGGAGTAACGAAGCGTGATCGACCTTGGTTTGTGCCACTTTTATTTTTATTTATTGGCTTTCGTTTTCTCCGTGGCTTTTCTTTCTCCTTAGCGGCTAGCAAAGTGCCCTTTGGTACCCAAATTTGTTTTGTTTTTGGGTAACCGAAGTGATTCTGCTTCAGGTTCGAGGTGTTGTTATGGACATCACGCCTAGGAGGTGGTATCTTGATGGAAGTCGCATTTATCATGGTGGCGGCTGGAAATGGATCTTCGTCAATCAACATGCTTTCTTTCTTTTTAGGAAATTTAAGCACGCCTTTGTTTATTCTGTCCTATATAGCATTTTTAAAGACAACACAAGACTGCATATTGTGGCTCCAACTATCATGATATTTACAATAAGCCTTTCCACGAGTGTCATCTCTAGACGGAATAATATGTCCATGAGGTAAGGTGATAAAACCTTCCTTTAACAAATAGTCAAAAAGTTCCTCGGTTTTAGAAACATCAAATGTATATTGCACATTTGTATTTCGTCTAACCACTTCGGGAGCTTTTGGAATTTTTGCTAGCATTGGACAAACACGGGATCCTGTTCTAGTTAGTTCGGCTATAGCTACCTCATGTGCCTCATTGGTTTCTATATCCTGATGGTAACTACCTACAGAGTTTTTCTTCCTACGATTATCCTCACACATTAATTCTTCATATTCTGACACTTTAGCAACAAGTTTGTAATAATCACAAAAATCAATGCCCTGGAATTTCTTCCTATTTTCAAACTCTAAACCACGTTGAGCAATTTTAACAAATTCTATTTCAGGAATATTAACTCGACATCTATGCCTCATTTTCTTGAAACGATTAATAAAACTTTCAACGGACTCACCTAAGCACTGAACCATACGAGATAGTTCGGCGACACATACCTCGGGCTCAGTTCGATAGAACTGAGCATGAAATAATTGTTCCATGCGACCCCAGCTTTTGACGGATTCAGGTTGTAATGTCGTATACCATGTGAAAGCCGGTCTAGTTAGTGATCCGGGGAATAAACACAAACGAAGCATATCGAAGTCTTGCTCCGCACTAATCCCGCTGCATTGGAATGAAAATCGGGCAACGTGCTCGATGGTAGATTGTCCATTTTCACCTGAAAATAAAGAAAAATCTGGAATTCTAAAATGGTGAGGAAATGGGTATCGTTGGTCGTATTCCCTTGGGTAGGCTTTCTGAAACTCCGGGCGGTACACCTCACGGATCGTAGGTCCATAAATTTCTTGCACGATGTTCCGAATACGTTGCCTATCCTCTGCTTCATTACATATTTCGCTCCTCACACCTGAAACACGAGATACGTTATTATTATCATGAGAGTTCTCACGAATATTTTCACGAGTATATTCGCGGGTATGATCACGGTCTTGGTTTCTCCACGTGCCCCCCGAACCACGGGCGTTATTGTCACCATAGTGCTTCGAGTGGGTATTAGGTCCGGTGTTTGACCTGAAATGAGGCGCATTTGGGGGTACTGAAAATTGTTCCGAGGTTCTTCGATCTCCTCGCTCATTGAATCTCATATTTTCCTCACGATTAGGCGGTGGCCTATATCGATCGCCTTGGGGAGTGCCTTCCCTCGTGTTATCTGAAATATTGTGAGAGTTCAAATTTTTAGCATAAATTTCAGCACACCTATCTGGGATCCTATTTATCTCATCGGTGAGATTATGAATCATGTTTCCCAAATTGGGTTGTTTACAAGCTTGCACCATCTCGGCTACAAGTCTCTCAAGGTTGCGCATATGGGCCTCTTGTCTCGCAAAAAATGTGTTGAAGTCTGGTTGTGGTATTGATGTCCGATGAATGTCTTCCAAGTGGCTCATGGTCTCGGCAACGTGACCCTCGGGTACGTTTGTGTCGACGTTTTCATCTTGACCCCTATTTTGATTTTCATCAGACTCCGGAATGGGTAGTTCTCGACCTGTATTTTTCCTTGGTGGCATCTTAAACAACAAAAGATATTAGAAAAGTTTAGAAATAAATTGCCAAAACAGATTATCAAAGCAGAAAATACCACAAAACAAAATGTACTTAGTAAAAATAAAAATCGGTGTATATATATATATATATATATATATATATATATATAATTAAATTTTTTGGCAAAACTTAAGAAACCGTAGTTTTGGTACTGATAAAAAAAATGTTTTTAGGTCCCATTACATGACCAGTCTTGATCACATGCACCTGTTGGCGATATTTTCGAAATATCCCAATTTTCAACCTTGATACG
The DNA here is from genome assembly GCF_963576675.1 of Euphorbia lathyris. NCBI lineage: Eukaryota > Viridiplantae > Streptophyta > Magnoliopsida > Malpighiales > Euphorbiaceae > Euphorbia > Euphorbia lathyris. The sequence goes on from NC_088911.1 coordinate 6,856,692, forward strand.
CGTTTGCGGGGATTAAAAATGGTAAAAATAATGCGGGCGTGCCAGAGAAGCTAATTCTCAAAGGATAAAATGGTAATTGAATACAGTAAATAAATAAAATGCGCCTAAATTACTTGAATTCTAAACGAAAAACGATTGACGACCGTTACAAGGACTGAAAATAAAAACAACGGTCTTGGGCCCCGACGTTACTTGACAGGTCGGTCAGAAAAACAATTTTTTAGGATAAGTACCAAAAATAAAGGCAATAAAACAACACAAAGATATAATTTTTTTAATTTTTCTTTTATATTTTTATTTATTTTGTAAACATTTTTCAATGTTTTTTGTATTACAAATAATAATAAAGCATGAAAATTACAACTTAAAATGAAATAATAACTTTAAAGCAAAAAATGTAAATAAGTCATAAAAACAAATATGTACGGGATGAAATAAAATTAAACCGATCTCTTTGATGTCGTTGGGATGCGTGAAATTGAGGATTGGAACTCTGGAAAATCGGCTCGGGGCTGTTGCATTGTCTGGGTAATTCTGGGTGAATTTGGAGCAGTTTAGGGAGTTCAGGGACTTAAACAGAAATTTACCACCAAGCTAATAAATCAACAGCACTTAGTGGAACAAAAACAGTGATTTCGTGGAACTTTCTGGTTCAATTTCGGGAGTTGTAAAGGTCGGATTATAGCGAAACGAATGCTAGTATTTAAAGTTAGTGTGCGAATGAAGGGTTTAGAACTGGAATTTTAGAAAAAGGACGAGTAAACGAGTCGGAATAAATTATTGAAAATGAGGTGACAGAATAATTGTTTGATGGTTGAAAAACCAAAAGCTTGATTCTGTTTCGTGGAGGGTACTTTATGGACGATTAAGAAGGATATAAGGGGTCGTTTTTTATGAAATAAAAATTAAGAATTGAAGAATTGATGTCAATAAAGAGATTAAAATTAATTTGAGTTAAAATGATCAGCTAACGAACTCTAAATAAAATTTGGAAAACGGCTCACCAGAAAAGTTGTTTGATGAATTTTTCAATGATGAAAAACTCAAAAGCTTGTTTCCGGGTCTTTTTAATTGATTGAGATCAATAAAAAGTTTCTAAACATGATTTGGAATAGGTGTGTAAACTAAGAATGACTCGAAAATGGGTTTCGGTGATCTTGGTTTCACGGAAAATGCTTGAAGCTTTGAAGAACATAACAATGGTGAAATTTGATTTAGACTAAGAAAGCTTGAACCGAGGATTGAGTTATGATTTTACTGACTTAACTAAGAGATTGCAAGAAACGATTTGAAAATTGGTTGATTAAACTAAGAGAATTTCGGATTTGAAGTTTCTGAAAATTGGAAGCTTTTCTGAGGAACTAAAGATTAAAGAGCTAATTCTGGGAATTGAGACCTTGTTTAGACTAATTAGATGCTAAAGAACGATTTCTACGAATCTAAGGATTGATAAAAATGCCGATTTTGGCAGAGAATTTGAGAGAAAAATTGAGTTGTCTGTGTTTGATTGATTTTTGAGTGGGGTTTGGAATGAAGGATTTGAGCTCAATTTATAGGATTTTGAGTAACAAATCTCATGTTAGTGGCCCTTAAACTTCTCACCCATGATCCCATTACCTTCCCATTAGTTGAAGAGAGAAAATGACTGAGTTGGGAGTTGGAAGAATGGAGATAATGCCGTAAAAAACATTCCTGTAATGTGTTGGACATGTTCAAACCCGTTTTTCAGCACTACTTCCCTTTGAAAAATTCTACCGGCTTCGTTTTAGCTCCGTTTTGCTCCGTTTTTTATATTCCGGAAAGCTAACATCCCGAACTTTCTAAAAAAAATAATAACGGTCTGATATCTTGTTGTTTTGGGGTCTGTTTTCGTCTTCGAAGTTGTTGGACGGGTTACTGAAAAAATGGTGCAAATTTGCCCCTGATTTTTATTATTTCTTTTTCTTTTCTTTTTTATAATCATCTTTTGATATTATTTTCTATTTTTTTTATTGCATTTTTATTTTGTTGCAAAATGAATTTAATTAAATAAAAAAAACTATAGAGTAAAATTATAATCTATGCTAAAAATATAAAAATTAAATTAGCCCCCAACAGCACCTTAATGAGCATATAGAATTTACTCATTCACCGTTAGATCTAGGCCTATTAGAATCCTAAGGTGGAGATTCAAAGCATCCTGAGGCTTAGATTTAATAAGCTTATATCTAACGGTCTTTCTCATTAAGGTGCATGTGAAAATTCCTGTATGACAACATCCCTAACAACGTACTAAACAGAACCTTAATGTTTTGTTGGGTTAGATTTACTGTTTTCTTTCTTTCTTTTTAGTATGTGTTTATACATTTTATTAGATCTCTTTATCCGTTTGAATTGTATCTACTCTCCATTATTCTGCTATTTATACATTTTTCGGATTTAGCAAGAGCGGAAACAATTTATTTTATACGTGGATCAATATATCTTCATGGTTGCAACAAAAGAAAGGACTCAGATCCGAATGTTCGGAAGGGCCTAAATGATGAAAATTCGATTGCAGTTACTTTTCTGCGGATTAAGATTTCAATGAAGTATATGTTTTATTGTTTTTCTGTGTGTTTTATACCTTTTATGATTTTTTTATGCTCTTTGTAGCCGTTTTCGTCCCATTGTGGATTTTGTAAAGGTTTTTTACCTTTTCCGTTTCTTGTTATACTTGTTATTTTTCATATTTAATGAACATGTAGGCATTTTTATAAAATAAAATAAAATAAAGCCTTAATGTTTTTTTTGGATGTTGTTAAACCCAGCCCCAATTTCCCACCTCTAGCCCCGTGAAAGGACGAAAGTACCCTTTGAGGCTTTGAGGTGGGAAATTGGGGGAAAAACCTCTCCCGGCACGCGGGCGTGAGGTAATCACGCCTCACCCTGTGGTGAGGCGTGATTACCACACGCCCGCATGCCTAAATCTCAAAAAAAAATGTTGATAATTGTGGTTAACTCGAATTATCCGTTTAGAAATAAAATTACGACATTTTAACTCAGATTACCCTTTAACAAATAAAATTTAAAAACATAAACATTAAAATAAAAATTAATAAACATAAAAGAGTACATATAATATCAAAAGTGTTAAAATGTATGAAGTTCTACAAAAATAATTTAGCTCGCCCGATGCCACGCCTCCATAAACTCATCCATCTCCCTCTTAATGCGTGGAGCATTCTCGTCAGATCGGTGGGTAGCCGCTAGTTGGGTGACACGCCACAACCAGCTAACCCACTCCAAAAAATAAATAAATAAATATTAAAAAATAAACGCATATAAACTAATACTAAATAATAATATTAAATAATAATAAACTTACAAATTCGTTGTTGGCGCGAGCATGCTGGACCGGTCCAACATGTGGTGCATGAAGGAGATGAGGATGCGAATATCGTATATACCAGTCCATATAAGCAGGATCACAGGCAGTGGGATCGTATTCAACTGGTCGGCATCTCCTCCGATCAATGCCCCGAGCCGATGGAAATCTCTGCCAGGTATCCTCAACTGTGATAGAGGAATGCGTGAGCTTGTACGATAAAGATCTCTATGGTCGTACTGCTTTATCAGGTCTAATACGCTCAGCTGGGATAGGCTGAGTATATCCGACCTGTCGCAGCGCTCGATCGGGCATATACGGCTCGACGATGTCTCTACATCGTATCCAACCGGCGTAGGACACTCGAAGCCGATCATCATCGGGGACAGGACCATAAGGCAACCAAGTCACCTGAAAAAAATAATACTCAATAATAAATAATAATATACTATAAATAATACTTAAATCAATTCTAAAATTTTATAAAATACCTCTGCTGCTGGCATACGGTCCAGCTGCCCGCATATGGTATCTAGTCGGGCGGTCGTCTTGCCTGGTACCCCGACCTCCCATCTCAATGCACGGGCATGGTCAACTGGGATCACGTGAGCTAGTCTATGCGGCCGAAACACCGGAAAATACTCGTATATCCACGCCTGCAGTAGGGTCAAACATCCGCATATACCAGAACAGTCTCCTCTGCTCGCTATCCCCAGCTGCCGGTACAACGTGGCAAGTGTAGCAGACCCCCATGAAAATCCAGCTGCCCCTCTGACACCGCCGTAAACCTCAGCAAGATGGGCCGGCCTAATCCTATCTCCACTCTTGTCAATAAACAAAGTGGATCCAAACATAAGCCACATCCACGATGTGGCCCGAGTAGCGTCATCCCTACCCTGGATGACAAGCCTGTGTACAGCCTGAACAAATACACCTCCACCACTCCATAAATGTCGGTCCGACAACAGAAGCTGCTCCCGATCCACCCCAAACATCATCATGCACATGGCATGAAGCCCGTCAGTAGTGGGAGACTCGGACACCATCGGACCGTCGATCGGGATCCGAAGAATCTGCCATACATCATGCAGCTGGATAGTCATCTCCCCGAACGACATGTGGAAGGAGTTCGTATCGAGCTGCCACCGCTCCACGAACGCAGTCAACAGCGGAGTGTCGAGGTTCTTAAACATAATATGTGGAAGGTGAGACAAACCAGTCTTCTCGATCATCTCCTTCAGCTGTAAAATGACACATATACAATTTATACAATTACTGAATGTTTTTTATGTTTATAGTTAAAAATACAAATTACAATAAATGTTGACAAACTATATTATTCTTACATCGGGTGACGCACCAGAAAACCACTGACACAAATCTCGGCATGCTGTTGATCTGTTGTAGCATGTCAGAAACGACCGAAGCTCTCCTCCCAGCATCCGTGAGGCAACATGTCCTAGAAAACTAGGAATCACGGAACCATCAACGGGGCCACCATCCACCAGTCCACTAACTAGCCAGCTCTCGTCCTCACTAGCTTTGGGACGTTTGCTGGTCCCTGAAAGTTATAAAATTATACTAAAGTTGTAAAATTATACTAAAGTTATACTAAAATACTAAAATTATACTAAAATTATAAAATTATACTAAAATACTAAAATTATACTAAAATACTAAAATTATACTAAAGTTATACTAAAATTATACTAAAATTATAAAATTATACTAAAATTATACTAAACTATACTAAAATTATACTAAATTATACTAAAATTATAAAATTATACTAAATTATACTAAAATTATACTAAAATTATAAAATTATACTAAACTATACTCAAATTATAAAATTATACTAAAATTATACTAAAGTTATAAAATTATACTAAAATACTAAAATTATACTAAAGTTATACTAAAATTATAAAATTATACTAAAAAAATACCTGTAGTTGCAAAGCGACCTCCTATGCGCTGGGTCGGCTGTCTGCCCGGGGTCGGCTGCTCATCGCTATCCTCAACCTCGCGATCACGTGCAGCTGCAGACTGTCGCAGTACCTGAGCTACCACATCCAGGTAGACCTGTCCACGGGTCCGGATACCCGTCCGGCCCGCCCAGGCCCGTGTCCCTTGGACCGGGCTTGGACAATAAAAATTGTTCATCGGCCCAGGCCCGCCAAAGCCCGCCTATTTTTTGGGCGGGCTTGGGATTAATAAAAATAACACGGGCCGGCCCAGCCCGGCCCGTTTATTAATTTTAATTAATAAATATATATTTATATATTAAATATTTATTTTTAAGTATAATATTTATTTTTTTATAATTAACAATTATATATATATATATTTAGGTGGGCTTATATGGGTTGGGCTCGGGATTTAATTTTTAAGCCCGAGCCCAGCCCGGTCCGAGCCCGCCTAAATTAATTGTGGGTTGGGTTGGGCTTGAGCTGAGCATTTTTACTTAAAAACCCGACTGGCCCGGCCCGAGCCCGACCCAGTCCGGCCCATGGACAGGTCTACATCCAGGTAGTCCTCCATAGAATCGCTATCAGGCTCTCTGTCACCAAAATCCGTCGCCCCCGCCGATCCATGAATATCGGGCTGATCCACAATCGGCCCCCTCCTCAACTTGTCCGTCGCAGCCCCTCTCCGCCTACGACCGGATATATCAATACCACGCAATCTCGTATGACATGGTGTATCATCCTCGTCGTCCATATCTAGACGACGAGCAGATGACGGGATGGATTTCCCACCCTAGTAGGCCGCTCCGTCTACAAAAAATTACATCTAGTTAATAAAAAATGGCAACATATAAATTATAAATTACACTAAATTAATTTAAATGTAAATAATGTAAAATTTTTTAAAAAAAATACTTGGGCGTATGCAAATCACGCCCGCACCACTGGTCGGGCGTATGAACATCACGTCCGACCAGTGGTACGGGCGTTCGAGAATCACGCCCGACCAGTGGTGCGGGCATGTGGCTATCACGCCCGCACCACTGGTCGAGCGTGATGCTCTTACGCTGGAACCACATGTCGGGCGTGATGTTCATACGCCCGACTGCGATTCCGGCAATTTTCAAAATCTGCTAAACAGATTCAAATCAAAGCGAAATTCAACGAAATAAAACCGTAAATCTTACCATTTTCGCTTTCCCTTTACGGCTTTTGTCACCATCCATGATTCGGTTCAAAAATTAGTCCGGATTTGATCGATTATTGTATAGAGTTCTTGAGAGGTTTTGGGTTTTTTCAATTTTGGTGAAAAAGATAGTTCGGTCTCCCGAGACTAGAGGTATAAATTAGTGGTAATTCACGTTTTTTTTTTTTTTTTTTTTTTCTTTTTCTTTTTACCACCAAAATGTCAAGAGCAATTTTTTATATATATTTTTTGGAAAAAAAAAATCTCGAGTGGAGTGTTATAGATTTCTTTATCGTTTTAATTTAATAGCGTTTGATTTTATTTTGGTAATCTATTAAAGCAAACCCCTTATATACACAAACAATGGAGCAATGCTTCTTCCTTAAGCAGAAACCCTAATCGATCCTTCCCTCTCGCTCCAATCGTTAATCATGGCGTCACTGCTTCACTTATCAACTGCATCTACTTCTCTACTTCGCTCTTCAAGTTTCGCCTCCAGGGAGCCTCGCTTCCCGCTCCGACAAGGCATCGTAACGCCCTGCCTTTTCTTTTTGAAATGTTCCATGACTGATTTTTTTCTTCAATTCTTCAGTTTATGCTTTTTGCCAGAGAATTCGTGTCGTAATTTTGTTTCTAAAATGTAGTTTGATTCTGTCTTCACAGAGATGTAATCTGATTGAGCCGCTCAAGTTCGACAACGGCAAGCCATGCATACCGATTATAACTCCGAGCGAACAATCATTCCCGAGTTTTTTAGATTCCAAAACTCATTTGGAGAACAGTATTCCTAACAAATCTAGACTCCGCATTTTCTCTGGCACTGCTAATCCCGCGTTATCTCAGGTATACTTGTTTGTTTCCCCTTCCATTTCGCATGCCTTTACGTTTAATTTCTCCAGTTTTTGCTCTGTTTGTTTTCTCAATCGTTTTGATGGCTCATTTCATGCTTTTATGATCAATTGGTTTAATTTTTATGCACTCTGAAGTCTCACATGTTCATTTTGATGACCGATTGGGGTTTAATTCAATTAGTATGGTTGCGGGCGGCATTCATGCTTTTAATACCTAAATCCTTCGTTTTCTATCTTTTAGTTCAATAATTTATATATGCAACAGTATAACAGCTATAGTTCATAAGTTTTTTTTAAACCTTTTTGTGAAGCTCGTACGTAATCTTTTAATGTTCACTCGTTCTGAAGTGTTTATCTTGTAGGAAATTGCATGTTCCCCCTTCCGTTTGGCATGCATTTACGTTTAATTTCTCCAGTTTTTGCAGTGTTGCTTTTCTCAATCACTTTGATGGCTCATTTCATGCTTTTGTGACCAATTGGTTTAATTTTTATGCACTCTGAAGTCTCACATGTTCGTTTTGATGACCAATTGGGTTTTAGTTCAATTAGTACGGTTGCAGACGGAATTCATGCTTTTAATACCCAAATCCTTCATTTTCTATCTTTCGATTCAATGATTTGATATATGCAACAGTATAGCAGAAGCTTTCACATGATCTTTTAATGTCCACTTTTTATGACGCATTTTATGTTGTAGGAAATTGCATGCTACATGGGATTGGAGCTTGGGAAAACCAAAATAAAGCGCTTTGCTGATGGTGAGATTTATGTTCAATTGCAAGAGAGTGTCAGGGGATGTGATGTTTATCTTGTTCAACCCACATGCCCTCCTGCAAATGAGAATCTTATGGAGCTTCTGATAATGATTGATGCATGTCGAAGGGCGTCAGCAAAAACTATTACTGCTGTGATCCCATATTTTGGGTATGCCAGGGCTGATAGAAAGGTAATGCTATTATAATCTAATCAATTTCAAAATTAGTTGATTGCATGCTTTTGTTGCTTGACAACTGAAACATTAGTTCATCCTCAAATAATTTTAGTTCCTGGAAAGCTAATAATAGATATTTAGGTCCTTCGTATTCGTCCATTTATTTAGCTCCATTATTCTCTGCTTTCTTCCTCTGTTTTGGTAATTATCTCCATGTTCTCCTCTTGCAGACTCAAGGTCGTGAATCCATTGCTGCGAAACTTGTTGCAAATTTGATTACAGAAGCGGGTGCAAACCGTGTTCTTGCTTGTGATCTTCATTCTGGGCAGTCAATGGGATATTTTGACATTCCCGTGGATCATGTATATGGTCAGGTACTCGGCCTTTCTATCTATGACTCCCACATTATACAGAAAACAGATATTGGAGTGTGAAATAAAGGTTAAGAACTAAATAGAGTTGAATATTGATTCTCTTGCATGTATTTGCTGACTATTTTTTGGAGCTTTTTTACTGGTGAAGCATCTGGTTTCTGTGCTCTGGTAAAATCAATTAATTTTTATTATCTGCTTTTGCACCACAGCCGGTGATTCTTGATTACCTTGCAAGCAAGACTATATGTTCTGATGACTTGGTGGTGGTCTCCCCTGATGTTGGTGGTGTAGCTAGAGCACGTGCTTTTGCCAAGAAATTGTCAGATGCACCTCTTGCAATTGTGGATAAAAGGCGCCATGGACACAATGTTGCGGAGGTAGGATCTCGCTATACATTGCTTTGATATACCTTACTGTGATGGTTGTAGATGTTGAAAAATTACAGGGTTTCATTAACTATTCCTGGGTAGAAAAATCATACTTATTAACACTGGTCACACACACACAAGAAAGAGCTTTGTCTGAACTTTCTGCTTTCTAGGTGATATTATCAAAGTGCTTGCGTTATTCCTACCCACTTAACTTTCACACGCTTTTTTTTCGAGAAATCTGAACTAAATGCTTTAATGTCTTTGATTTCATTACTTACTGTAATTTCCTCTTCCACTGTCTTCGTTTTTGTGACCATATGGACTTTACATTGTTTCTTGAATATTAGTCAAAGTTCCAAAGTTGCCAACTAGTTGATTTCAGTTATACGTATTGATTACAAGGTGCATTGCTTTATGTTGCTAAATTACATCATTCAGGTTATGAATTTGATAGGAGATGTGAAGGGAAAGGTTGCAGTCATGGTAGATGACATGATTGACACAGCTGGTAAGTTTTTCTGAAAATACAATTTGCTGCTTTTTCCGCTTGACAGAATACATGGTACAAAGTTGTATACTCATGCACTTTGAACATGTTTGAGCTATAGTTATCTATACTGCAATTAGCATTAAATTTTGATGATTTGAACTTTTAAATATTAGTTTGCTCTGTTTCAAGTCCAATGAGCATCAAATTGTCTTCACATTCAAGTTTTTAGATGATCTTCTTTAAGTTTTAACTATTGGTTTGAAATTAACAGATCATCTTATTTCTTTTGTAGTTTGGAACCTATATGTGAACATATGATTATTGTTATTTTAGGAAAATAAACATATGATTGGTAGAGAATATAAGAACCGAATATCTTACCATTTTTCCTATTAACATATCTTGATAACATTTTGAAATAGCTGCTATTGCATAGTGGCAGTGGTCTTGTATACCTATGGTCGATTAAGTAGTAATTCTGAACTTCTAGATTGCCTGCAGTTATTTGTATTTATGCAGCTGAATTAAAAATATTCTGACACATAATGTTGATCTTTTAATCAGTTGGGTCTGGTTTAGTTCTGGAAGTATTTTGACGTCTCTTAGACCCCTTGGCCATATATCGTTATCCTAAATTCTTAATCCATGGTTACTTATTGGTTGGTTTTACAGGGACTATTACCAAAGGTGCAGCTCTTTTGCATCAAGAGGGAGCAAGGGAAGTCTATGCATGTTGTACACATGCTGTTTTCAGGTTCCTTCATACTTCTATGTTGAATGTTTTAGAAGTTATAACTTTGTCTACTGTCAACTTGAATACACAATAAGCTGTGTTTTGCCATTAACATTAATTACAGTTTTGACTGACTCGCATCTTTTTTCTTTGTTACCAATGGAATTGAAAATAATTCTTCGGCCTAGTTCGTGTTTTATTTTGATCATGTATAGCAATAGCATGACTAAAGATTTGAAGCATCTGATTGAATGACCCATTCATCTGATTGTTATTTGCAGTCCTCCTGCTATCGAGAGGTTATCGAGTGGTCTTTTCCAAGAGGTGATCATAACAAATACTATACCAGTTTCGGAGCAGAACTACTTTCCGCAGCTCACAGTGTTGTCAGTAGCAAATCTCTTGGGCGAGACGATATGGCGGGTTCATGATGACTGCTCTGTGAGTAGCATCTTCCAGTAGAAATTGGAGTAGTTTGGTTTGGTAGTCAAATGAAATTGAACCAATTTTACCCAACTAGAAGAATGAATTTGATTAATTTGTTTTGCACACAAGGCATCCTCTTGTTGCAGTTCTCTTTTCTTTATTTTTCTCCTCAGAGATGCATACACCTGGATGATTGAGAACACAGGGTCATATTATGGTAATCTGCTCTTACCACCTGTGAAGTTTGAACTAACAAACACTGTAGTTTAAAGGCCTTTTTTTTTGGCTTAATACATCAGTAGCCCCCTAAACTTGGCTCAAAAAGTCGATTGACCCCCTTAGCTTATAGAGTGTCTCGTTAGCCCCCTGAATTTGCTTTAAATGACCTATTAACCACCTTAATTTGTTTAAACTGACCTATTAGCCCCCTTAACTTGCTTACATTAATCTATTTTTGCACCTTGAACTTGCTTAAAGTGATATACATTTCAATTTTTCCAAAACCAATCTTGTTCCGCCACGTGGACTCTAACGAGACAATTTGTGTGTTCAGGGGCGAATCAACTTTTTGGGCCAAGTTAAAGGTTGCTCAATAGTACAACCATTCCCATCTTTTTAGCTTAATACATCCCTAGCACCCTCTTGTCTAGGAAGTTCAACTGTCATGGTATACTTTAGGTTCGTCCTATTTACTCCCGAACTTGCTTAAACTGACTCATTGCCCACTCTGAACTTGCTTATGGTGATCTATTGGCTCCCTAAACTTACTTAAGTAGGATGCACCTCAACTTGTCCAAAACTTTCCCTTTTTTCTACCACCTGGATTTAGGGAGGGTCAATAGATTGCTTTAAGCAAATTCAGATGGTAAACCCGACGTTTCCAAAGTATAGGAGGACAATCGACATTTTTAGACAAGTAACGGGACTAGGAATGTATTATCTCTCTCTTTTTTCATTAGAGATAGATAGATCTCTGTTATCCTACATTTTGGGAATTAAGATATAGATTTAGATTCATTCAGGATTTTCTCTTTTCTCATTGTCAGGGTGCATTTGAACCCTATTCCAGCTTGGGCATTGATTGAGCAATTTTTGCAAACAGTGGCTTGTCACCCAGCTTCCGTCACAGACAGTCGTTTTTAGCAGTCATTGTAAAGGGTAATCAAATCAAACTATAGCATAACCGAAGTTTTGTGTTTAGAGAAATCATGTAGTTTGCTTGTATACCAGCCAGAGAGAGCTTCATAATTAGACTCCTTTATGTTTCAAAAATTGATGTACTATTTGCAAGTAACTCGAGTGATACATAAAATGTTGTATTTGATATATATTAAGTACATAATTTAGGTAATTTTAGATTTTTAGGTTTATTTTCTTAGAATTACAATTAATTTTTACTTGAATCAAGTCTTCCTTCTAAGAATGCCCACGAATTATGAAATCTTCTTAATTTTAGTTAAAAAGACTTTGTTATATTTATATTAATTACAGTATAAACAATGTTTACTTAGTATTTAAATTTTAAATATACATAAAATAAAATTTAAAAGTCTATTAAATTTCATAATTTAAATTTCATCAAATTTTTTTTTTCATAATTTAAATTATATATATATATATATATATATATATATATATATATATATATATGAGGTAAATGCTATGCTTACTTTGTTTTTTACAAAGTAAACCTTACTTTGTATGTTTTCACCATTGGATTAAATTTATACTCCATCATCCAATGGTGAAAATACACCAAAGTAATGGTACTTTGTTAAAAACAAAGTAACCATAGAAGGCACCTATTTATGATATCATTCGGTTTCTCTCTTTAAAATACTCTACTACCAAAAAATCATAACATATTTTGTAATTACTTGTATTAATAATATAAGTAATAATGAATTAATATTTAATTAATAAAAAATATCTATTAATATTTATTATTAATTAATAAATATTTATAATTTGATTGTTTTATTTAATTGGATTAAAAAATTTAAAATCAGAATATCATATTTTTTATCGATTTTAATAATTAATGAAAATGTAAAATATATTAGAAACATGTGTATATGTATATATATAAACGTACATTTGAAAAAGAATAAAGAAACTTATATATTAAATTAAAATAATAAGTATATATATAAACGTACATTTGAAAAAGAATAAAGAAACTTATATATTAAATTAAAATAATAACATGTTCGAGAGTGAAATTTGTCAGTGATCAATCAATAAGGTTGGTGATTCTAAAACGTTTACAAAGGTGTTATACTAAATCCAATTTTAGTGGAGTGTGCATTCTTCTATTGTAGATCCTTAGATCCCTTGCGAGATAAGCAGCAAAATTTGGAACATGTCCATGTTAAATGTCATGAGGAATTATTGATTGAAAAACTTCTTTAAGAAAGTTTATTGAGTAGGTGTGTCTGTTATTTTTAACAATCATGTTATGTAATATTACACATGTATCCATAATGATGTGAAGTTCTCTTTTATGCCAAGCATGTGTTGGTCCATGTACTATTGAAAAACGTGTTTGAAAGACTTCGAATGTCCGTTCAACGTTTTTCCGTTCGCTCTCATGCTTTTGTTTGTAACAAATTCGTTGAGGGTCATTGACATATGGAAAGCTTTTAACTCATTCAGGATATATACCATTTGTTAGGTAGTATTTCATATTGTACGTCATGTTGTTAACAGTAAATTGCACTGGTGGAGTTGTTCCTCTTAAATAGGGGTGAGCAAAAAGTCCAATAATCGATGACCAAACCGATAACCGAACCGAAATTCTTGTTTGGTTTGGTTATTTTAATAATTTGGTTCGGTTCAGTTGTCAAATTTTTATTGTTCGATATTCGGTTATCGGTTCGGTTATTTTGGAAAAAATATTGGTTTAACTGAAAACTGAACTAAATATATATTTAAATAAACATAATATAATTTTACTTATTTATTTGTTTTTCATATTTTAATTTGTACAAGAAATCCCAAAATTTAGTTTTAAACATTATTGAATTAATTTATAATATATAAGGTAATTTGAATTTGAAATTGCAAATTCTAAATTAACGAAGCTCAATTTCATAATTTATAACATTTTAAATATTTAAATTAAAAATATAAAATTCTCGGTTATTTGGTTGGTAATCGAACCGAACCAAAAAAATTTGGTTCCATCAACTTCGGTTATTTTAGTTATTTGATACGGTTTGGTTTTTAAAATTATACAAAATTCAGCTTGATTAACCGATAATTCGGTTCGGTTGCTCACTCCTACTCTTAAATTATCTTGGAACAAATTGGATTTGCTCAAAACATTAAGGTCATTGTTTGGACCCAACAACATCAAAATACGTGTTCCATACCTTAAGATTTACTAAAGCGACTATTTCAAGCATGATTGTCAGATGCCCATAATCTCTTTGAGTATATTGTCCTTTCCACGCAACTGGACAATTATTCCATGCCTAATGCAGCAAGCGATACCATCAAACATCTAGGGAACTCATGGTGTTCCTCATGCATCTGAATCAAATGTTGTACATCGCGAGATTGGGCCTCCCTATATACATATGGGGATACACCTCGATAACAATATGAAAAAAAATTCCACACATTCTAACATCATGCGCTAACTAATTTTTATGTTTCATCAAAAGCATCAGCTAGAGATTCATACGGAAGTATGCATGTAGCTGTTGTGCATTTTTGTAATGGAGACAAATTGTTTCTTTTTTCAGTATCAATCCTTTGTTGAAAATATGATGTGTGATCCCCAGGTCATCCACTACATGTTGGAACAAATTTTTACTCATTCAGAACCGTGTACAAAACACTTCCTCCGAATAAACTGATCCAGTTGAAAACTAGTCATTATACAGACGTTGTGCAACAGCTTCACGATTACGTTCTACATATTTTCTCTCTCAAGATTCAGAAGTTTAGACTGTTTATTTTTGTGCTTGTTCAAGTTCATGATCCTCCTGAATCATTTGATCATTCTCTACCCCTGTTCCTCGAATTATACACTACTATTTGAAGACATTTTGGTGAGATAAAGAGCATGTAGTTGTTTTGCTTATGTAAATGGTGAGGTTTGTGTTGCTTTGAAGATTGTGAGGTTATTTAATGACGTTTCATATATATATATATATATATATATATATATATATATATGTGTGTGGGTAACTCATATCAATAATGTTAACTTTAACAGTTTGGATAAAACTCATAGCATGATGACACCTTATTTCAATAATGTTAACTTTCACAGCCTGAAGACAACTTATGTCAATAATATTAACTCTTTACAGTCAGGAGACAACTCATAGCCTGGAGATAACTTGTATCAATAATTTGAACTTTCAAAGTTTGAAGACAACTCATATCAATAATGATAACTTTTATAGTCTGAGGACAATTCATATCAATTATTATGATTTTTACATCCTGGATACAATTTTAATAAGGTTGAAAGTTGAAATAATTTCTTTAATGACAATGTTTGCTAGACCAATAATGCCAATAATGTTTGCTATATGACAATAATGTTAACTTTCACATCGTGGAAACTAACATATATAGTGATGAGCAAGAGAAGAGCAATCTATATATGTAGTGATGAAGAAGAGAGAAATATCATAATTGGAATAGCCATCAGAATCCCCTTCCTTGTTTTTCAACCAAAGTTGTCTAGTTTCGAGATGAGGAAACTGCAAATAGCACAACGCAATCTCAACATAATTCAAGATTATCCTTAGCGTTTTATGTGACGATTGTAGAAACAAATTTGAACAAAAAAAAATTAATATTATAAGGGAGAAGATAAAAAAAACACTAATAATCAAATAAGAGAAAATTACATGTGAGCTGATTGGGAAGAACAAAAAAAAAAAATAAGAAGAAGAAAGAATGGATGAGAGTTGCATATCATTGTTTTGTCACATTTTTAATGTCTTTAATAAACCAAACTCATTCTCATTTAACAGAATTGATTTATACGATTAAACCTACTCTCATTTATGTTTATTGTATAAATGATGAGTTAATTTCCTACTCTCGATCATCGGGTATTGTGTGCTCGTTGTTGATTTTGTTGTTCTTCAACCTCATGTATTTTACTCTCATACTATAATTGAGTTGAGATACACAAACTAAAGTTTAAAAGTCCAATCACAATTAATGTAGTTATAGAAAGTATTGAATCTCTCGTATTATGGAGGGTTATGGTGACAGAGACAAAGACATTGCTACAAAAGGGAGAAAGAATTTATAATTTTTTTCTTGCTAGAGATTGAGCAAGGGAGGTGAATGTGGATGGAACTCTACGAATACTATAGGTTCCGGAGTTAGCTCAAAGGCGTGTCCCTTTTAGAACGAGGTTTCTTTTGAGATGAAATATTGACAAACGTATTGATGGGACGTTTAAAGAAGATAGATTGCTTCGGTAGAAATTACTTAAAAAAGGTCTTGACACCGCATGGAGTTTTGACCTGGCTCACATTTGGCCACGTGACATTTAGGGCCAATTAAGTTTTTTTCAAACAGTTTTATCAAAATAATATTATGAAATTATAATTAAGCCTATCTTTTCTTCCGTTTGGTTACAGTTATTTTTCATCCTTGTTTGATCTCACAAGGTCTCGAAATCTTCTCTCTTCGTCCTAAATCTTCTCTCCACCTTAAACCCTAAACCCTGGAGCTCTCTCTGTATACTCTATCTTCTCAGTAAGCTTCGAAGATAGATCTGTAATCTAACACACATACCTGGAAATGAATGTATGAAGAAGATGAAGATGCTTCTGAGGAATCCAGGTAAACTTTTGCCTCTTTGTTCAATTTAGTTTTGATTCAATCTTCCATCTTCATCACTCGTTGTTCCTCCTCTTTGATTCTCCAGGAAGAAGATTCCTACATGACTTCGCTCTCTGTAAGTTTTATTCTAATGCCCGTAAGTTGTCTTCCATGTCTAATGGCCCTTCTTCTTCCGAATTGGATGAGAGAAATCGAGAGAATCCGAAAAATTATGAGAGAATTCGGCAAGGTGTGGATGATGTGTGCCTTATTTTGGATCGTGGTCCTTGGGGCCCTGCCGTTGAGAATGCGTTGTCTGTGTTTGATGAAAGTCCTCAACCAGAATTTGTAATTAGAGTGTTAAGAAGACTGAGAGATGTTAATAAAGCAATAAGTTATTTCCGATGGGCTGAGAAAAAAGCTGATCGGTCACACTGTCCGGAAGCATACAATTCACTTCTGATGATAATGGCGAAAACGAGAAATTTTGATTATTTTGAACAAATTCTCGGAGAAATGAGCATTGCAGGTTTTGGACCGTTTAATAACACGTGTATTGAGTTAATTACGAGTTGTGTCATGTCAAAGAAACTTAGAGAAGCTTTTGAATTGATTCAATGCATGAGGAAATTCAGATTCCGCCCTGCATTTTCAGCTTATACGACATTGATTGGGGCTTTATCTGAAGCTAATGAATCTGACCTAATGAATACACTCTTTCATCAAATGCAGGAGCTAGGATATGAAGTAAGTGTACACTTATTTACAACTGTGATTCGTGTGTTTGCGAGGCAGGGTCGTCTTGATGCGGCTCTGGCTTTGTTGGATGAGATGAAAAGTAATTGTTTTGATGGTGATATTGTTCTTTATAATGTCTGTATAGATTGCTTTGGTAAATTGGGGAAATTGGATATGGCTTGGAAGTTCTTTCATGAGATGAAAGCGCATGGTATATCACCTGATGATGTTACTTATACTAGTATGATAGGTGTTCTCTGCAAAGCAAATAGATTGGATGAGGCAGTGGAAATATTCGAGGAGATGGAACGAAATAGACGAGTTCCGTGTGCATATGCTTACAACACCATGATTATGGGTTATGGATCTGCCGGAAAGTTTGAAGAAGCATACAGTTTGCTTGAGAGACAAAGAGCTAAGGGGTGCATTCCTAGTGTGATTGCATATAATTGCATTTTGACATGCCTTGGGAAAATGCGAAGACTAGGCGAGGCGTTAAGAATCTTTGAGGAGATGAAGAAAGATGCGGTGCCTAGTCACGCAACATACAATATTCTAATAGATATGTTATGTAAAGCAGGAGAAATCGATACTGCTTTCAAGGTTCGGGATGCAATGGAAGAAGCTGGATTGTTCCCTAATGTCAGGACTGTGAACATCATGATTGATAGACTATGTAAAGCTAGAAAACTTGATGAGGCTTGTTCTATGTTTGAGGGAATGAATCACAAAGTTTGCACCCCCAACGAGGTTACGTTTTGTTCACTTATAGATGGTTTGGGAAAAGACGGTAGAGTAGACGATGCCTACAGGTTTTACGAAAAGATGTTGGATTGTGATAAGATTCCAAATGCTATTGTGTATACTTCCCTAATTAGAAACTTTTTTAGATGTGGCAGAAAAGAAGATGCTCACAAGATATACAAAGAAATGATCAACAGTGGCTGTTCTCCGGATCTCATGCTTCTCAATACATACATGGATTGTGCATTCAAAGCCGGTGAAATTGAGAAAGGAAGGTCTTTGTTTCAGGAAATCAAAGCTCAAGGGTTGGTTCCGGACGTGAGAAGTTATTCTATCATAATCCACGGCCTCGTGAAAGCTGGATTTCCCCGTGAAACATTTGAGCTGTTCCATGCCATGAAGGACCAAGGATGTGTTCTGGATACCTTAGCTTACAATGCTGTAATTGATGGGTTTTGCAAGTCAGGCAAGGTGAATAAAGCTTATCAGCTACTGGAGGAAATGAAAACAAAAGGGTGCCAACCAACCGTTGTCACTTACGGTTGTGTAATCGATGGCCTCGCGAAAATCGATAGGCTTGATGAAGCATACATGCTCTTTGAAGAAGCTAAATCAAAGGACATAGATGTAAATGTTGTCATCTATAGCAGTCTCATTGATGGGTTTGGAAAAGTCGGTAGAATCGACGAGGCGTATTTAATCATGGAAGAGCTTATGCAGAGAGGTTTAACACCAAATGTATACACATGGAATTGCTTGCTTGATGCTTTGGTGAAATCTGAGGAAATTAGTGAAGCCCTTGTTTGCTTTCAATCCATGAAAGACTTGAAATGCACTCCGAATATTATAACTTACACAATTCTCATAAATGGTCTCTGTAAGATTAGGAAATTCAACAAGGCATTTGTATTTTGGCAAGAGATGCAGAAACAAGGATTACAACCGAATACGATCACTTATACTACTATGATTGCCGGACTTGCGAAAGCTGGGAACATCGTGGAGGCGAATTCACTCCTTGAAAAGTTTAAATCAAGAGGGGGTATACCTGATTCTGCTTGTTATAATGCTATTATTGAAGGATTAAGTTATGCAAATAGGGCAATGGAGGCGTATAGACTTTTCGAGGAAACTCGGTTGAAAGGTTGTAATATTAATACCAAAACTTGTATTTCGCTTTTAGATGCATTGCAGAAGGAAGGATGTCTTGAGCAGGCAGGAATTGTTGGAGCTGTTTTGAAGGAGATAGCAAATTCTCAGCATGCTGCAAGATATTGGTAGCATTATATGTTGATTGTATTACATATAAAGGTTGACTAGTATTTGATGCTGTAACTCTCTCAGTCTTTCTGCCGATGAATGCCTTGGCCGGAGCCGAAGACTGGTTATTTATTCATCACTCATTTCCTCGGTGAGTCTGTACTCTGCATCGGCTGCCTGCGAAGGTATTTTTCTCGACTTATTGATCACACTAATGTTAGAATCTTTAGCAAAAATTTTACGCTTTTCATGTAATTTTTAGGCGAAAAGCATTTCGAGTCACTTAATCATTCTGATTTTGATAGATTAAGCGTTTCGGTTTTTATTTTTGGTGACATTAACTCCTGATAACCAGAAAGTTTCCTTTGAAGATGAAACTTTGTTAGGAGAGGGTTATTACTTTATCTACATCCGAAATTTGTATTCTTAACAGTAAGAAAGCAATTTTTTGTGTTAAATATCCAGAGGACCTTGGATTTTGCTGTTTTTACAGGTAAAGCTCCTTTGAGCTTTTATTTTATACTGGGGATGTAAATGAGCCGAGCCGCTTACGAGCGGTTTGACATTCGGCTCTAGTTTACTAGTTTTGTACGATTCAAACTATGTATGTAGTTTACTAGTTTTGTGTAAAGAAGTTTCTAATGAATATAATTAATGAGATGTTCGTGAACCAAGTTAATGGACAGAATTCAAGTTCAGAGCAAAGCTCGTGAACAAGCTCGCAAGTAGCTCTCAAACATAATGTTGAGCTTGAGCTCCAGTTCGAGTCTGTCAATTTTTTTGATGAGTCGAGCATAAGTAGGCCAAAGCTCGGCTCGATTACAACCCTACTTATACGCGTTGGACTCTTGATTGTTTATAAATATACATACTTAATCCTAAAATATCAATTTGTAAGGATTTAACATATTGATTTCTAAATGATCAAAAGTTCAATGTGTAAAAAATAAAAGATCAGAGGCACAACAGTCATGGATCTAAGGGAGGCCAGGGCCCGGAAAACCTCGGAAAACTCTATAGAAGTTGTGTACGGAGCTGTATATTTTTTCTGCAATAGTATTAAAACAGTAGTAATTGAGTACCCATAAATCACGAGAGAAAACCCTCAAACACCTCTCTCCGTGAATCCGTGAATCCTAGATCCGTTAGCATGATACAAATGGCAAATAATGGTTGTGTATTTTTCAGGTAATTGCTTCAGCTTGATCGGTAACTCTATGCGTTTCGATCTTCTTACCTGCCTGCCATATAACTTGTGAAAAAGGAAGTGTTTCACAGCATATCATCAAACTATTTTTGCGCTTTTTTAGAATTTAAATGGCAATTATAAAACCATGGTTTTACATTATTCTTTCTCAGACAAAGAAAAAGCTATAAATAAGAAGATAAGCACATAATTCACAAATTTCATGAGCGGTTCGAGGTTAAGCTTGACAATGTTCAGCTCGATTTGTAAACAAGCTGAGTTCGGCTATTACCTTACTTTGAAAGCTTGCAAGCTTGCTAAAGCTCAGTTATCAATTTCAAATGAACATCATTAATAAATTGTTCGCAAGCAAAATTCATGAACAATTTTAATGAGCTGCTCGTGAGAATAACTAGTGAACAAGCTCGTGAACATGATTTGGAGCTCAAACTTGCTAACTTTCTGACGAGCCGAGCATAAGTAGATTAAAGCTCGGTTCGGTTCGATTATTACCTTACATTTGGAAGATTTCCATATAATTAATAGTCCTTCAAATTTTAGTTGTGGGTTTGGTGGAGCTTGTTTGAGAGTGGGTTCTAGGCGAGATGGGTTTGAGAGTGTTCATGGAGGGTATGGTTTTGGAGATAAGAATGAAGCAGGAAATGATATTTTGGAATTCGCATCAGCCTATGACTTGAGTATCATGAACACATGGTTTATGAAGAGAACATCCCACTTAGTGACTTATCGGAGTGGCGGTAATGCGAGCCAAATTGACTTCTTCTTAGTAAGGAGTGCTTGGAGAAAGAGTTATATTGATTGTAAGGTGATCCCTGGTGAGAGTACGACAACCCAACATAGAGTAGTGGTGCTAGATTTTCGAAGTAGGAAATGTATAAGAAAACAAACACCTCAAGTAGAGACTAAGATTAAGTGGTGGAAATTGCAAGGGGAGAATCAACAAAAATTTGTGGATGAGATGACCAAAAAAGATATTTGGACTTGCAATATGGATTCAGATATAGATTCAATATGGAATAAGATGGAGCATAGTATAAGGGAAGTAGCGAAGGAAGTTCTAGGGGAATCTAAAGGTAGCATGCCACCGGGTAAGGACACATCTTGGTGGACAGAAGAAGTACGACAAGCAGTAAAGAGTAAGAGAGAATCCTATAAACTATTGGGGAAATGTAGGAGTGACGAGAACTACGAAAAATACAAAGAGGCTAAAAGGGAAGTAAAGAAGGTCATACGAGATGCTAGAGCAAAGGTGAATCGGGATCTGTATACAAGATTGGATACGAAAGAAGGGGAAAGAGACATATATAGAATTGCTCGGATGAGAGATAGGAAGACGCGAGATCTCGGAAAAGTTAAATGTGTGAAGGATGTGGACCAGAAAGTCCTAGTTGGAGATAAGGATATCAAGGAACGATGGAGGTCCTATTTTGATGACTTATTTAATGGAGATCGCCAACAAGATGTTGGAGATATAAGTATCCATCACGATATGATAAATCATGAATGCCTGCGGAGAATTCAAAAGGGTGAAGTCAAAATGGCATTAAGTAAGATGAAGTTGAAGAAAGCAGTAGGACCTGATGGCATCCCTATTGAGATTTGGAGATGTTTGGGAGAAAGAGGAATCGAATGGTTGACGACGTTCTTCAACAAAATTTGGAGAAACAATAAGATGCCATCAGAATGGAGGAAAAGTACCTTAATCCCTTTGTATAAGAACAAAGGCGATGTCCAAGATTGTGCCAACTATCGGGGAATCAAATTAATGAGTCACACTATGAAACTTTGGGAGCGAGTGATTGAACAAAGGCTAAGGAGGACGGTGAAGATCTCGGAAAACCAGTTTGGCTTTATGCCGGGAAGATCAACTATGGAAGCCATCCATCTAATGAGACAATTAATGGAGCACTATCGAAATAAGAAGAAAGACTTGCATATGGTTTTCATTGACTTGGAGAAAGCATATGATAAGGTACCAAGGGAAGTACTTTGGTGGGCCTTGATAAGGAAAGGCATTTCGCGGAAATATATTGACATCATAAAGGACATGTATGAGGGAGTATGCACGAGTGTACGTACTAGTGTTGGGAAAACTGAAGAGTTTCCTATTACGATTGGAGTGCATCAAGGTTCCGCACTAAGCCCATTTCTTTTTGCCATCGTTAGGGATGAACTAACAAGTTCACTTCAAGGTGGTATACCATGGTGCATGCTGTTTGCAGATGATATTGTGTTGGTTGATGAGACGAAAGAAGGAGTGGAGATGAAGTTGGAACTATGGAGGCAAACTCTAGAATCTAGAGGCTTTAAGTTGAGTCGAAGTAAGACAGAATATTTGGAGTGTAAGTTTAGCGGCCGTAGGAGTAGGGAGGCAGGGACAATCACCCTAGATGGGAGAGTTGTTCAGGCCTCGGATTGCTTCCGGTATTTAGGATCTATTATCCAAACGGATGGAGAAGTAGATGGAGATGTTGCCCATAGGATTAAAGCTGGTTGGTCGAAGTGGAAGAGTGCTACGGGTTTCCTTTGTGATCCCGGCATGCCTAATAGATTGAAGGGAAAATTCTACCGGACGGCAATTAGACCAGCATTGTTATATGGTACGGAGTGTTGGGCAGTGAAACACTGCCACATCCATAAGATGTCGGTGGCGGAGATGCGTATGTTGAGATGGATGTGTGGTCACACGAGAAAGGACCGGGTGCGTAATGAAATAATTAGGACAAAAGTAGGGGTTACATCTATTGAGAATAAAATGAGAGAAAACCGACTAAGGTGGTTTGGCCATGTGAGACGTAGAGCGCTTGATGCGCCGGTTAGGAGAACCGAAGAGTGGCAAAGGGATGTAGTGGTGAGGGGTAGGGGAAGACCTAAGCAAACTTGGAGGAGGGTGATCGAGAGTGATATGAGTTTATTGGGAATTGAGGAAAATATGGTAGTGGATAGGACGGAGTGGAGGGAGCGAATCTGTGTCGCTGACACGACTTGATTTTCACGGTTTTATATGATGGTTCATGTTAGCCGACCCCGAATCATTTCGGGACTAAGGCTTTGTTGTTGTTGTTGTTGTTGTTTGGTGGAGCTTGTTTCATTTTCATGAGGATTTCATATGATGAGTTTTACTCGTTTATTTAGTTCAGTTGTTGTTTGTCGTTGCAATAAAAATTTTCATGAGTTAGGCCCAATAGGCTTTCAAATAAAAATGATCAGTTTCAAATCCAACCTTTCTCGCAATTGATATAGTCTGGTTCGGGCCAGGCTCAACCATATCTCCATTATTTTTAGTTTGGAGAAGGTTCAATATTCTACCTGGATGGAACTCTTTAAAGTTTTTGCCAAATCCCAAGTTATCCACCATATCATTCTGAATGGTAAAGCCGTTGTCTCTCCCTTCGATGAGGCTGCCAAAGATCAGTGGGAAACCTTGCTCTGATACCATAATAGAAGATAATCTGTTGATTATTTCTTAAGCCTAACACGGCATATATACAAATATACAAGAGTAATTTTAGGAGCTAATCTAGGAGTAATTTTAGGAGTTAATCTAGGAAACAAATCAACCTACTAATTACAAATAACTCTACAACAATATTTCCTAAAACAGAATAATAATCATTTGGTTATTCTAACATTTCCATTAAAAATGCTCACTCCAAGTCTAGCCTAACTCATTGTTGATTTAGGCAGGTATGCACCGACATATGTTCGGTTTTAAAATAAAAAAAAAACCAAACTCAATCTAAATAAGTCCTCTAAAAATATATTTTTTTAATAATATAAACTAAAATTTATATTTAATATATAAAAATATATATTTTTAATAATATAAACTAAAATTTAATTTAATAAAAATCGCAAATCTGCCTCAAAACTAAGCAAGTTTAGATGGGCTTGGGCCTGGGCCGATCTTGATTCAACTTTTCTTGTTCAAGCTCGATTTATTGGACATGGTCTTGGGTGGGCCGAACGAATATCTAGATCCATCTAGTTAGTTATTTGTCGAGTTGGAATCTTCAAATACTCGAAAACCCCAGTGAAGAATAGCACACTACTACTTGAATTGTTTTTTTTTTCTTTTCTTGTCCTTATGTTTTAATGTTTATGATACTACAATATTTGATTATATAAAGTTAATTTGACCCTTAATTTTGCTTACAAAGTGTGACTTTACAAATTAACTAAAAGTAGTATTTGGTAAATGCAAAATTAATTTTCTTAAAAATTGAGACAACTAAAAATAGTTGTTACAACTTATTAAGAAAGCTCATATTAATTTTTTTTTATATAAAAATAATCGTAACTTTCAATATAATCTAATATTATAATGTATATATATTTCTTAACTTTTAGAATTTTTTATTGTATTTTTAATTAAATAATCATTAGCTTCTTTTTTTTACTAGTAGTATTTTTTTTCCATAGCACTTCTCCCCTTAGTCACATCAATGCTAAACTGACCCTTAATTTATAGGATGACACTTACAACACATTAAGGTTTTACATATTTTTTTCCGAATTTATCTTTTACACATCAAATAGTTAAAGATTAACTTCGTCGGCATTCAAAATTATTGAGGATAAAATTTTGGGTTAATTTAAAAAAAAACATGTAGTTTCACATTTTCATATATATGTATTTATGGTTTTTTTTTTTTTTTTTGCTCTAAAACAAATCCTATGGTTTCTGTCGTTTACAAAAACCAGGTAAATCCCTTAATACCGTTAAAATGGTGGGTATTTTCGAGATTTTTTTTTTACTTTTTGACATTGTTAAGGAATTTGCCTTGTTTTTGCTAACGCGGTTTGTTTTGGGGAAAAAAACTCACAAATACCGATCTGCGAAAACGTAAAATCACATGAGTTTTTTTTTTAATTAACCCTAAAATTTTACCATCAATTAATTATTTTAAAGCCTAAAGAATTATATTAATTTCTACTCGAGAGAAAAAGCCAAGTGAGCATATAGAGTGGAGGTGGTAATTATCAGGTTCATGTCGTGTTAATATCAAAATGAGTCAACCCTAACCCAATTTTAAAAAATTCATGTCATAATCGTGTTAATCTAATCGGGTTAGTGTCGAATTCGTATCGTGTTTTTAAGTCCCATGTAATTTTACTATGTACGTATATTAATGGTGACTTTTAATAGAAAAATATGATACTATTTTTAAATATTGTACGTAAATGTCGGCTAATATCATGTTGGGAGGTCATGTAACGTGTTGTTGGCGATATTTTGCAACATATGCTAATTTTCAACCTTGACATGCGCGTGGAGAAAATGTATAAATGTCGGCATGCCAGAGAGATTTCCTCTTAAGAATAATAAATATTTTTAGCAATTAATAAAATAATTGCAATTAATACGGTGAATGCGTTTGAACCAGAGTTCTAAAAGAACGGATGATGAAAGGACCGAAAAAAATAGTGTTCACAAGTAATAATTATAATTTTATTACTTTTATTAATAAATATAACATATAAAAACATGAGAGGATATAACAATAATTTTGAGGAACAACGATCAGATTTAACCTTACCGTTTTTTAAGAAGTGAAAATTTAGCCTAACGTTATGAAATGATTTCATACATGTGAAAGAAAATAGGCAAACACAGACACAACGCAAATATATTTTTTTTTTTACCTATTTCTCTTAACCAAGATCTGTTAAACATTATTTCATATAGAGAGGGATAGAACGAAATACCTTAATTGACGATCTATCTACAGTTGCACACAAAGTGCCCACAACTCTTAATCCAGAGTTTCACGAGCACAAACAAAAACAACAAGTAGATGATTAGAATCACAACCAATTAATAACAATCAAGAAAGATTGCCTCTAATAAATCAACACAAGATCAAGGATACAGAAAACGGAGATAGAGATTAATCGAATGGAGACCAACGGAGTATTCTTGCTCTCTAACTGTGTTGGCCGAATTTTGCACTAACTAATTAGTGTGTAGGCCGAATTCTAAGTAGGGGTATATATATTTATTCTCTTAATTCTAATCCCTAGTTAGATTGAATTAAAACACTTAATTAGAGTCATATTCCAAATAGTACTCTTAATTATATAATATTAATATTATCTATATATCTAAATATAATAAAAATAATGTTTATACTATTTATTTGTGATAGGATAATAATTAGGGATATAATTAAATTAAATCATCTAACTAATTTTATCCTATAATTAATTTAACCATAATTATAATCTAATTATAATTATTTAAATAAATTAAAAAAAATTAATATAATATATATATATATATATATATATATATATATATATATATGGAGGAGTTTCAATGGTGAGTCTCCACCCATGGTGAGTCAATAGGTGACCTGATATAGCAGGTTACCAAGTTACCTAAATACATATTTCTCTCTCCATGATAAATACCATTACGTTTTTTAATAAAGGCTATTACATTTTTTTTAAAAAGGTTTCTCTCACCACATTAAATTCTTCTTCTTCACCATCGCTATACCTCTGGTGTCTGGTTCTATAATAATTTTTGTATTAATCTTACTCATGGATACTAAATCCATATATTTCTTTACGGTCTTTTTATGTTAATTTTTCTGATTGATTCGAGATCCATATCGTTATAATAAATACATATCATTCTTGTTAATTTTTTTCTGGCTGATTCGAAATATATATCGTTAACACCTCTGATTCGAAATATAATACATGGAAGGTATTTCGATTTCCTTTGATTCATAAATCGATTTTGGTTTCTGATTACGACCATCATTTTTATTAGTAACTTCATTCAAGTTCATGAAGTTGAAGATAAGCTTATGGATTTAAGTTGATTTATATAATTATGTATTCGGTTCATTTCTGATTTGGGATATACAATTAGAATTGGAAATTTGGGATTGGAGTATGATCAAGAAGATGTCTACATGGAAGTGATAAAAATATGGGTATATAAAGGTGTTGATGCTTCAATTATGAAAACTGCAACAATTTGTAACGAGGAATATGATCAAGAAGACGTATACATATTTTGCAGAAATTTGAAACATAAGTATGAAGAAGATGTCTTCTTATGCCATATATATCAGAATCGTATAACTATCAATAAAATCTATATACTATTTTAACGATGTAATCTCTTTATGTAATATGCCTCACTCAATTGTTCACAATTCTTTCTGATTTGAGTATGAGTTGCAAATTTTTTAATTAAATGAAAGATATCCTTTTTTTTTGTATTGTTTTTTTAAGTTACTAAAAAAATAACAACCATGAGATATAACATTGCTAAATTATGTTGTAGCTAATATTAAATGAGCAATGAAAAGGTACAACAAGTAAAGATTGACATTCGATGAACTAATCAATATTGTTATCAGAGTTCTCTTCCAAATCGTCATCCTTAAATTTATGACAATTTCTTGAATCATGACCAGTCCGACCACACATTTTACAATGGTTATGAGTATTTCTTTTTCTTTTGGTCTGGCCTTTGTTTTGGGGTTTTGATGAAGAAGCAACCTGCTTTGATTTCAGCGTACTAGCCACGGGAGGTCGACCCCTTTGTTTGCTAACAGTGGAGTCCAAAACAGGATCATGAAACGTTCCTTCAGCATTTTGACGATGTTGGGTCTCGTCCTCTGCGGGGTATTTGGACAATTCCACATTCAATGCAGATACAACTTGCATAGCCCTTTGAAAAGATTTGTCTGATTTTGAAGCAAGGTATGAAGTTATACCACAATTCTTTGAAAGTGATCCGTACCTCAAATTTCTAGCTGATTCTGGATGAGGGTACTTTCTTTCCTCATGGTTGGTTAAATAATCAAAATGTTTAGCATCTTTCAGCCAACGATTATTCACCAAACAATCAGGGAAATTCAGTATCTCCAAACTCTTCATAGATGCAAAAATATGTCTGCATGGAATTCCTTTCATCTCAAATGAATAGCAATCGCATTGAATTGTTGCTCGATCATCGAAAATCGTAACCGTGCGCTTTGCCACTTTACCCCCGAATGGTTTTACATTACAAACAGCTTGATTCTCCTCACGGTCTATGATGGTAACATATTTTTCCGAGCGTTGCATCTCCTGCTTTATCCTTTTATAAATTTCCCTAGTGAAAATTGAAGAAACATCATCCTCCACACTTGGCATCGAAGTTTGGTTGGGCAATGTTTCGGTCATATTGGTTCTATAGTGCTCTTCCATCTCATTGAAATGTAACATTGACAGAGAAAACTCAAAGTGTTTGAAAAACTTCCACAATGATACTCTGTTATCCAAGTCTTTTTTCAACAAAGAATTCATTGACTCGCATCGGCCCGTAGCTTTTGCACCGCCAAAATAATGACCACGAAGAAAAGTGTCTGCCCACTGCTTTCTAGTTGCATAATGTGCCTCTATCCATGCATTGGCTTCCAAATTATATTCTTTTACCATCCCATTCCATTTAATCTCCCATTCGGCCTCTTCGTAGTATCTAGTGTGTTACAAAAAAATATAAACCGCGTTATCAGTATTGAAACCAGTAATGAAATTAGTATCAAAGGGATCGTAAACTTAAAACCATAAATATAATTTTTTACCTGAAAATAAACTTTCTAAAATCTGTATTGAAACCTGAGGCTTTAATATGTGCAACTGCATTTTTCAATATGTGCCACGAGCAAATACGACGTGGAATTCCCGGCATTATAGCTTCTAGTGCTTTACTCATTGATCTGCAACCGTCTGTTAGTACTGTTTTCGGCATCTTGCCATCCATACACCCTAAAAATGTTTCCAATAGCCAAACATAATTTTCTGCTGTCTCATCTTGGAGGAGTGCAGATCCAAACACATATGTCTTGTCATGATTGTTTGATCCAAGTAGAATAACCAATGGTTTTCCGTACCTGTAAGGAGCATTATGAATCAGATACAAAGAAGAGATCCAATAGTAAAAACTTATTAGATTTCATTGTAACTAAGAAGAGGTTTATGAAAACATACCTGTTAGTAGACCTGGGCATGGGCTGGGCTGGACCGGGTCTGTCGGGCTTTTAATAAAGCCTGATGAGCCCAAGCCCAGCCCAGCCTGTAAGAAATTTAGTCGGGCTCGGGCTGGGCTTGGGCCTAAGATATGAATCCCAAGCCCGCCCGTCCAAGCCCATCTATATATTAAAAAAACATACAATTAAATTTAAAATAAATAATTAGCTTATATTTCAATTAAAACAATCATAATATACATACGTTAATTATAGGAATAGGACCAAGTGCGTTAATTTTTTTTTTTATTGAACCAGTACGTTAATTTTGTTTTTGAATGAACTAGTACATTAATCATAATATACCTACATTAATTGTTGCCTATATATTGAGTTTATTTTTTAATGTTTTTGTAGCTTCAGCGAAACCATTTCTTCCTCTCCTGGTTAGAAGCTGCTATCAGAAGAATTTATCTTTTAATGTTAGAAAAGAATGTTGGTCATGTAAAATAATTGCATAAGTATAGTTATTACTTTTTTTTTTTTTTTGAAAAGAGGTATAGTTATTACTTATTATCATATTATAAAGGAAACATATATATTTATAAAAATATATTATAACTTATATTTATATAAATAAATAAAAATATATATATTCTATAATATATCGGGTCGGGTCCGAACGGGCCGGGCTGATGTAAAATTCGTAAAGCCCAAGCCCGTCTAGTTTTTGACGGGCTTATACGGGCTTGGGTCGGGCCGGACATGACAACATTTTTATATGTCCAAGCCCGGTTAAATGGGTCTGGGCCTGGGCGGGCCGGGCGGGCTCGCTGGCCCATGCCCAGGTCTACCTGTTAGTCTTGTAAGTAGCATCAAAAGACAAACAATCGCCAAACAATTTGTAATCAATTTGGCAACTCCCGTCAGACCAGAATAAATTTCTTAGTCGTCTATCCTCATCTACCTCATACTTGTAGAAAAACTTATCATCTGCTCCTTTTTTCGATTCAAGTAAACACATCGCTCTATTTGTGTCGGTATCATCCAAATTTGAATTATCTTTTGCAATTGCCCTGTACAGGTCTTTTTTCAGGAATCCTAAATCTTTCCAATTACCATTTACTTCTACAAAGTAATTGTAACATTGAAATGTATTAATTCCAGCTCTCTTCATTGAAAATGCTTGCTCCTTAGTAGGATCATCTATTTTTCTGTGAGACCTCAGAAATATTTTTTCGCTCGATACTGCTAGTTTGTGTGTATGGCTGGTATTGAAGCATTTAACTATCCAATTTTTATTTACCTTATCGATATTAATTCTGAATTCCGCTGCACACATCAATCTTGTTACATGACGTACTTCCCGAATCCTATTTTCTGTATTACAATATTTTGGTTCTCGTTTACCTTCGCATGAGCAAACCCAACTTCTAACAACTATATCATTGTTTTTGTCTTTCCTTTTTAACTTTTTCCTAACACTAAACCCCACCAGCTTTGCATATAACATATAAAAAGACTCAGCTTGTTCAACACTTACAAGTCTCTTGTTATCGAAGTCCGATAACTATATATCCATTGGATCTTTGTTGATTTCCAGAAAAGCGAGCAGGTTATTCCACTCTTCAATATCTGGTTCGATCCATTTTCCGTCCGCCCCTGTTTCTACAACCAACTCATCTTCGTTGACATCGGTCGTCTCTTCCTCATGTCTTCCATCATTACTATTTTGGACATTGCGGTCTTCACAATCAGCATGCTGTTTTGAGCTCTCCATATCCTTTCAACAATTGTATTTGAAATGAAATTTGTTGATAAAATGTTTACAGTAATCCAATTTACCGTTTGTGTTTATTTTAAATTCAAATTTTCGAGAGCCCCAACGTTATTAATGGACAGTTGTGTCGACATTAATTACATATTGTAACCCCCCCAAAACACCTCTAATATTAGTATATGTAGAACGATTTCAATAATTTGAATTGGATGGGTTGGTTTGAGTTGTTTCAAGAGAGAGGTTGGGGTTTTGAACCCCTGAATCTCATTTTATTTTTTGAGTCATTTATATTTATTTGAACGTATATTTTTAAAAAGAATATGAAATATTAAATTGTGCTTTTATATAAAGATGACTTTTTAGAACGGTTTCTCTAATTTGCCTCCTATTTATGCAAATAAACTAAATTAAGACATACAAATTGATGTGGGTAAATTATTAATGTTATTAGTCTCACTAATATTTCATTAACATATTAAAAAGAACGGAGCGAGTCGTTACAATGTTTATGTTAAATATTTTTTATTTTCAAATAAGTGTATTTATTTTAACATAATTGAATTATTTAAGTAGTGGGGAAATAAGACTTGGCAATTTGTGATGCATTAAGAATAAATAGTAAAAAAAACATATATCAAAACGATTCCAATTATACATACTACCAATTAATTCGCACGTTGTAATTCATGCACAATAGCTTACAAAAAAAACCCAATAACAATTGTAATTTAAATAAACGATTGTGCTTTTTCTAATAGTTCGATTTTCCTCTTATTATAGTCCGACTTCGCAATCCACCAAGCTATTCGACATCTTTCTTCATTGGAGTTGAACTACAAAACAAACGGAAGAAAAATAGAATTAATAAAGTGTAGTGTATTTAAAAAAAAAATGAATTCTCAATGACTATTATAAATATTACCTGAAAAGTACTTGAATCAACCTGACAATGCTTGATCATAAATAAAATCACAAAAACTCCACAGTCGAAATTATTTGGTTGCCTAGGAACATTTCTTCCACGGACAATTGCAAAGCTAGCGAAGTTGTAATTTGCGGGTTTGCTTTTTAGTTGTTCCTTGAAGCCCATGTCTAACGCGCGTAACTACATTTATTAATATACATTAATAATAAGATAATAATTGTTTTTTGAACTGAAGTAGTATTAAAAATCAAATAAAACTTACAATTCCAACAATCAATGTCTTATGATATATTGGTGTGTCGGGACGAGCCAACGAGTCCTAAACTTCTACTACTCCCTTGTCAATCATAATCCGGGATAGAATGAAGTGATTTTTATGTAAAATAGGGATATAAATCTGATAGACGTCTTCTACATTAGAATTTATATAAGAATTATATACAAAATTTGAACTTATATTTATGTAGGTGCTTACTTCATTGCACTCGTCAAGTAGACCAATGTAGCGCTCGAAATATCTCATACGTTCCCAAGATTTGGACAATGGTAGATTATGATGAGGCAAGTGCTCTTTCTGTGTTTGGAGAAATATAAAAGGTTGGTACCAACAATGACATGTAAGTGTATCACAACAAAAATAATAATAAAAAAAAGCCTACCGTAATTCTTGCTGGTAGATACCAGTTTATTTTACCACCATTTTTTGAGGTTGACCTTGCATGTTCTGTCAATATTGATGACACCATTGTAACAACCTTTTAATATGTAAAAAGATCAGCATCATATCTTGTATGCAATATTTTAGATATTTATTTACAAATAATACCTCAACTTCCAATTCTTCATTTGGTCCGAGAAAACGAAAATCAAACTGACTTAGTGAACAAATATCGGTTTGAGCTATAATTTCGTTGTATTAGATGAAATTAAACCTTTTTTAGAAAACCATAAACTCCAATGATTAATGTAAAAAGAAATTGCAAAAAGAGTTTTAAAATTATACCTGGAACTTGCATTTGAGAAGATGTATTCCATTAAAGGTATTTCTTTATGAGATCTTTTGTGTTTTAAATTAAAATCTGAAAATGTCACAACTCTAGGAACTTCTGTCTGAAGTTTGTTGTTTACAGCTTCATTAGTAACTCCATCTATTTGAGAATCACATCTTTTACGGTTAACTGTTGCTTTGATTCGCCTACTCAAAGGTGACACCCTCCTTTCAACTGAACGTTGCCATTTCTTGTCATTAGCCATTTTCGAATTCTTACAAATAGGTATGTATGGATTATGTGGATGAATAGGTATGTATCTATATGTTTTGGTATTGTATATGGTTTGATTCCTTGTTATTTTAAAAATAAGAAAGTTTTAATTGCTAAAGTATTGATTGAATAAAAAAATGCACAACTTCCTATATATGAGTTATTTACAGCCTTTTTTTTAATGTGACTCTTCGTTTTTCTTGGTTACATTTAGGCAAAAAATCGAATAGTATTTGAAAGTTGGTGGTTAATTTCACAATTATTATAAATGGAGTACAGCTTTATAAATTTTCACATTTACCAATAAGAAGGCGTCTTCGAATTTATATTTATGGCACCACATAAAAAAAAACTGCACTCATAAAAGTATGTTCAGTCAAATTAAAAGATAATATTAGGAAAAAAAAGATTTGATAAACAAGCGACTCGAACATGTGATATGACGCTTAGAATTAGTATGTATTAACAACTGAACTGGGAACAATTATTGTCTAGGTTGCATTTAAGAAGTATAAGATAAGATACACGAGTACATCTAAAACAGAATTAAAACAAAATAATTGAATTAAGTTTAAGATAATATAGTTAGGGTGTGGAATTCAAAGTATTAATTAAGTAATAATCATGTGCAATTAATGTCTTATTGCCTTCTATATAAAAAAAAAAAAGGTTTTATTTCCTTGCATAGGTTTAACTAACGTATCATAACGTGAATAATTAAGTAATAATCACTAGCTCCATGCAAAAGTCCATAGGGTTTCTCAGCTTGTTATTCGAACGATTGTATTTTATATTCATCCAATAATATTGTTTTTTTTAAATTTTGAGGTCATGAAACCTTATCGTAACCTAACACCGTCGGACTTAACGTATCTTTGTGTGACTAATGAAGTAATAATCACGATCTCCATGCAAAAGTCCCTAGGGTTTATCAGCTCGTTATCCGATCGATTGTGATCAATCATTTATCTAATAATATTTTTTTAAAAATCTTGAGGTCATAAAAGCTTATCGTAACCTAATGCCACCGGACGTAACGTATATTGGTGTGACTAATTACATTAATTCAAACAATCTCCATACAAAGGTCCCTAGGGTTTATCAGCTCGTTATTCGAACGATTGTATTCTATATTCATCCAATAATATTGTTTTTTTTTATTTTGAGGTCATGAAACCTTATCGTAACCTAACACCGTCGGACTTAACGTATCTTTGTGTGACTAATGAAGTAATAATCACGATCTCCATGCAAAAGTCCCTAGGGTTTATCAGCTCGTTATCCGATTGATTGTGTTCTATATTTATTTTATCAATCATTTATCTAATATTTTTTTTAAAATTTTGAGGTCATGAAACCTTATCGTAACCTAACACCATCGGACTTAACGTATCTTGGTGTGACTAATTAAGTAATAATCACGATCTCCATGCAAAAGTCCTTAGGGTTTCTCAGCTCGTTATTCGAACGATTGTGATCAATCATTTATCTAATAATATTTTTAAAAAAAATTTGAGGTCATAAAAGCTTATCGTAACCTAATGCCACGGACGTAACGTATATTGGTGTGACTAATTAAGTAATAATCACGATCTCCATACAAAAGTCCCTAGGGTTTATCAGCTCGCTATTCGAACGATTGTGTTCTATATTTATTTTATCGATCATTTATCTAATAATATATTTTTTAAAAATTTTGATTTGAGGTCATTAAACCTTGTTGCAACCTAACGCCGTCGGACTTAACGTATCGTAATGTGACTAATTACTTTATAATGATGATCTCGATATATAAGTCCATAGGGTTTCTCAGCTCGTTATTTGGATGATTATGTTCTATAATTATTTAACAATTATTTTGTTTAATAATACTTTATTTATTTTAATTTGAGGTCAAGAACTCGATATATAAGTTCATGTAAAAAAAAATCAAATGTATATTGTACCCTCCTCATATTCAATAAAAAAAAAATTAAAAAATTTTAAGTCAAAGAGCTAGCATGGTTGGAGGAAATCATAATTGTAGATAAACTAATTATAGTAGTAGCATTTTGTTTAGGTTTTCTTAGCTTGGTTTGTTAATCAATTGGTGTTACTATTAATTAATTGCTCCCTTACCTCAAAATTCGAATGCATTAATTTCACAAATACATTAAATGCAAATCAGAACGCATCCATATGAAACGTGCTCATTAATTAGTAAATGAAGACGTCTTATACTAAAGAGTAAAATATAATGAAACTTGGGAAAAAAAATTTGCCAACAAGGGGACTCGAAACAATGACACACAGATTCATGAGGACGTGTTATACCAAGAGATCTACGAATAATTACTGTTTTATAATACGACAGAATTCATAATAAGGTAAACCATAATTCATACAATTAGAAAGATATTAGATTGATTCAATTGCAATTAAGGTTCGTATTCTTTTTTCCATTAATATTATTATTTCATATGAAAAAAAGTTGCATACATTTTGACATTATAGTTGTTCAAATTTAATTAAATTCATTTATTACAAAATTTGCTGAAAAGGGGAATTGAACACATGACCATAAGATTCAAAGTGAGTCGCTATACCATCAGGACAAGAAGCTATTTCTATTAATGTTTACGGCGACTTATGTAAGATGACTTTCTAATACATTTTGTTTAATAATATTTTCTTTATTTCATGTGAAATTAAGGTCTTATTGTCTTCTATAAAAAAAAGGTTTTATTTCCTTGCATAGGTTTAAATAACGTATCATAACGTGAATAATTAAGTAATAATCACTAGCTCCATGCAAAAGTCCCTAGGGTTTCTCAGCTCGTTATTCGAACGATTGTATTTTATATTCATCCAATAATATTGTTTTTTTTTTAAAATTTTGAGGTCATGAAACCTTATCGTAACCTAACACCGTCGGACTTAACGTATCTTTGTGTGACTAATGAAGTAATAATCACGATCTCCATGCAAAAGTCCCTAGGGTTTATCAGCTCGTAAAGTATTAATTAAGTAATAATCATGATCTCCATACAAAAGTCCCTAGGGTTTCTCAGCTCGTTATTCGGACGATTGTGTTCTATATTTATTTTATCAATCATTTATCTAATAATATATATTTTTTTTAATTTTGAGGTCATGAAACCTTATCGTAACCTAACACCATCGTACTTAACGTATCTTTGTGTGAATAATTAAGTAATAATCATGATCTCCATACAAAAGTCCCTAGGGTTTCTTAGCTCGTTATTCGGACGATTGTGTTCTATATTTATTTTATCAATCATTTATCTAATAATATATATATTTTTTTTTAATTTTGAGGTCATGAAACCTTATCGTAACCTAACACCGTCGTACTTAACGTATCTTTGTGTGAATAATTAAGTAATAATCATGATCTCCATACAAAAGTCCCTAGGGTTTCTCAGCTCGTTATTCGGACGATTGTGTTCTATATTTATTTTATCAATCATTTATCTAATAATATATATTTTTTTAATTTTGAGGTCATGAAACCTTATCGTAACCTAACACCGTCGGACTTGACGTATCTTTGTGTGACTAATGAAGTAATAATCACGATCTCCATGCAAAAGTCCCTAGGGTTTTTCAGCTCGTTATTCGGACGATTGTGTTCTATATTTATTTTATCAATCATTTATCTAATAATATATATATTTTTAATTTTGAGGTTATGAAACCGTATCGTAACCTAACACCGTCGTACTTAACGTATCTTTGTGTGAATAATTAAGTAATAATCACGATCTAATACAAAAGTCCCTAGGGTTTCTCAGCTCGTTAATTGAACGATTGTGTTCTATATTCTACATTTATCAAACATTTTTTTGTATCATGATTTATAAAAAAAAAATTTAATTGGAATTTAATCACTGTGAATGTAAAAAATAATCAAATGTATATTGTCCCCTCCTCATATTCAAAGTTAAAAAAATAAATCTAAAAATATTATAGTAGTAGTATTTTATTTAGGTTTTCTTAACTTGGTTTGTTAATCAATTGGTGTTACTATTAATTAATTGCTCCCTTACCTCAAAATTCGAATGCATTAATTTCACAAATACATTAAATGTTGATCAGAACGCATCCATATGAAACGTGTTCATTAATTCATAAAGGAAGACGTCTTATACTAAAGAGTAAAATAATATAAGTGAACTTAGGAGAAAAAAATTGCCAACAAGGGGACTCGAAACAGTGACCCAAGGATTCATGAGGACGTGTTATACCAATAGATCTACGAATAATGACTGTCGTAAAAAATAGCGCGGTATATAACAAGGGAAACCTTCATACGTATACTCACAAATATATTAGATTGTTTCAATTGCAATTAATGTTCAAATCTTTTTTTTCTATTTATATTTATTATTTCGGCATATGGAAAAAGTTGCATACATTTTGACATTATGGTTGTTCAAATTTAATTAAAATAAAAAATTATAAAATTTGCTGAAAAGGGGAATCGAACACATGACCTTAAGATTTAAGGGGAGTCACTATACCATCAGGACAATGAGCTATTTCTATTTATGCTTACACCGATTTATCTAAGATGAATTTTTAATTCCTTTTGTTTTAATAATATTTTCTTTATTTCATGTGCAATTAAGGTCTTATTGCCTTCTATAAAAAAAAAGTTTTATTGCCTTGCGTAGGCTTAAATAACGTACCATAACTCCCTAGGGTTTCTCAGCTCGTTAATTGAACGATTATGTTCTATATTCATCTAATAATATTTTTATTTTTATTTTGAGGTCATGAAACCTTATCGTAACCTAACACCATCGGGCTTGACATATCTTGGTCTGACTAATTAAGTAATAATCACGATCTCCATACAAAACTCCCTAGGGTTTCTCAGATCGTTATTCGAACGATTGTGTTCTATATTTATTTTATCAATCATTTATCTAATAATATATATTTTTTTAATTTTGAGGTCATGAAACCTTATCGCACTACACCATATATGGTCTGTTGCAACACGGAACAAGTGTTGGCTAAAGTCATTATTGTGTTGCTAAAGATGTTTTGGCAACATGTTTTGCCAAAAAAAAGTTGTTGCTTTTTCGCTTGTTGCCAAAAATGTCTTTAGCAACTGTTTTTCATATTTTTAGCAACACCGATACAAGTGTTGCTACACGTATCTGTGGCAACACTTTTCTACCATATGGCAACTGAAATGGAAGTGTTGCCTAAACTATAGAACATGTAACACTATTATCGAATAAAATATTAAACAACACTTTTGAACTTTCTTGCAACAGGTTTTTATGCAACATTATTTTTTAGATGCAACTCTTTTTATATAGAATTGCAACACTTTTTAATTTAACATTTTTCTAGTTTAAACAACTCTTTCATATACAATTTGCAACACTTTTTAATTTAACATTTTTCTATTTTAAGCAACTCTTTCATATACAATTTGCAACATTTTTTAATTTAACACTTTTTAAACAACTCTTTCGTATCGTGTTCATAGCAACACTTCTTCTTTAAACCTTAATATTGCAACATAGTCTTTAACACGTGCAACACAAAAAAAAAAAAGATTTTTTTAATTTAAATAATATCATAATAAATCCTTAATTGCAATTATAAATCCACAATAGGTCAATATGTTAACAATAAAATTTAATCTCAAATGATCCAAAACACATAAGAAAAAAAAGTAAAATAAAATCATAATTTAATTAACATATTCTTCAAACTTAGTAGCTTTCTCCTTTTCATTTGAAATACCACCATATATGGTATATCCTCAATATCAATGATGAGATTGGGATTTACTTTATGATCATTGTCAAACTCTTCCTCATTTTTTGATCCACTTGTTTCATTTTCTCCTCCATTGCTCCTTCAATTTGGATCACTTTCTCCTTCATTTCTCCTTGGAATTGGTTTTTTTTTATCTTTGTTAATTCCTCTCCATGTTGTATAATTTGAGCTTGACAAAAATCTGGGATTAGGCTTAAGAAATATAGGGAAGAATAAAAGTTAACATAAAATTGAAGAGCTAAACTTTAACTTTGACCAAGGTGAATTTAAATGCTTGCTCCGTAAGTATTTTTTAGGTTCATAACTGAGATTAAGGATTCAAATGGTAAACGAGCATCTTAAGCAAAAACCCGAATGCCTTGACAGAAATCAAGAAAAATCACATGATATCAAAGTTGTAACAGCTACGAGCAGAAAACATTGACAAAACATGAAAAAGGAAATCACCAAATTACCTTACTTTAGCTTCAGCCAGCTTCGGAGTAAGAGAAGGCTCAGAAGTTTTCCTCTGCTGAAATACAAAAGCTGACATTATAACAACCGCTTCTTCTGATTCCAGGTCATCAAGTTGATTCTAACATTCTGTAGAAATTAATTCCTCCCCCGAGTTCATTTCACAAGCAACACGGCTTTTAATTTGAACAACAAGATCATTATTTATACAGCCAATTTCCTTCAGAACATCTGTCTGCAAATTCACAATTTCAATTCTTCAAATTTTTGTTGTATGACTACCTGAGATATTAACAGGACATGCAACTTAAGACAGAACAACCAATCAAGGTATAAAACTCACCCTGCCCTAAAAGTCTGGCATTTTCTTTTGTGCTTTTGTGATTAAGTACACAAAAATGCTATCAATGAAGAGCAAAAGATTAAATAATCATTCAACAACTGCAAAGATGCTATCAATGAAGAGCAAAAGATTTAATAATCATTCAACAACTTTGGATGCGAGTGCACTCTTGATACTGACATATTTTGGGAAAATCAAATAATAAAATCCCGCTGCCAGCTCAAGCAAGGTTCAGCTAATCCAAACTCGCTACTTCATAACATGTGATTGAATTGGATGAGGAAATACCTTTCCATTGAATTGGACCATCAACTACTTGGCCCTGTTCCGTAATCACTTCTCCACAAATGAATCCCCAATAGCACCCATTAAAGAGAGGAACTTGACTGAAATATGGCTCATATAACTTCTGTGATATCTGGAAGCATAAAAAAAACATAGTGAAGTTATGCAGATTTTCAATTGAAGAAGTCAAACTTCTAGCATGTCAAGAGATTATAGCATAAGTGCGAGAGAAATAAGGAAAAACACATACCAGAATTCATGAATAGCAAAATAAAGTAGAAACTGAGAGAGACGCCGATAAGAGATTCTACAGTCTCCTTATTCTATACAAATTACATCAGGACAACAGAGGGGAAATATGATTTACCTAAACCCAAGGATGACCTGCAAAAGAACAATATATGACAGTTATGGTAAATAGTATATCTCGATTAGGTACACAAGCAACAACTTTCTTTTGCAAGGAAGGAAGCGAAAACTGGACCAAGTTTATACATGAAATATCTAAAACCAAACGGGTGCAAACGGGTATGATAACTAGAATAACAGCTTTGTAAACCCAATTTAAACAGGTCCAAATGGGTGCAAGTCCCTTCAGCTCTAGTTCATTCAACAAGTAAAATGATCAAGTGATTTTCCTATCACCTATTAAACACAACATATTGTTTACACAAGGCTTTGAGTTTTCTTCAGCTTGTTTTTTAGACATATGTATGACAGGACTTGGGAAACTAATGCATGATTCATGTCGATAATAACAGTGTGGTTCGACCATAATATGAAATTGTCTAATGCTTTAACAAACACTTCAATCTCATAACTTGTTGTAGAAAAAAGGCGAAAAGAGAAGCAGTGAAGAGAGTAGCCAATTGTTACCTTTCATGGTGGTTAGTTCTTGCAACCAGGGCTCCCCTCATTGACCAGGAGGCAAGGCCTCTCCCATTGCAGGATCATCAATTTTGGCTTCCATATCCGACACTTATGAGCCACTAATGGAAGTCTCCTACTTCCAACCTGAAAGAACTTCCAGGGACAAAAAGCAAATCAGTAATCAGAAGATATTGTTAGATCAAACTTTCTCATTGAGTTCGTAAATGCACATATTTTGAGAAAATTATTTTCTTGGCAGTGAATTGCTTGAAAAATAGCAGAAGCGTATAAACTACATAAACGTGTCACTTCTTGTTCTGATGTCAAGCCATCACCACTGAATCAATGTTTTAAGAAGAAAAGCATATAGAAATGCACAGAGTAGTTCGTTCACATTCTAAACGTGATATTAGTTGCTAATCACAAAGCAAGGCTTCTGAATCTATTAAGTAAAAGTTAATACAGCAGCTACTTTAAGGCTGAACCCACAATGAATAACTTCCATAAAATGGCAAACAAACAACTTAGTAAGTCATATGATGCTACATACCAGCCGAATATCTTTTGCTCAAATGTCATCTTGTGAATGAACAACACACTGCCATCAAAATACTCAAATTTACTCGTAAAGTAAGGGTTCTTTCTACATGTAAGCAAAATACCAACATGATAAGAAGATTTTAGAGATCAGAACCATTGCCTTAAAGCAATGTAGAACACCTTATGGAACAGAAAAGTTCTCAGAATTACTGTGTCTTCTAAAAGCAAAAACTGAAAATAGTGAAGTTACCCTGTAAATGTCGAACCAGAAAGTTCTTCTGAGAGGATAGATGACACGAAGGCCAGAGAGGATAGGAGTGTGAAGAACTAGAGCTCTTGAAAGAGGCAAACGAGTAGCCAATTCAAGAGCAGGTCCACTCCCTACTGACTGTCCGTACAATATTATGTCTTCTTCTTTTGCCTCATATTTCTCTTCTAGGCATTTGTATGCTGCTTCTATATCAGCATATGTCTCTTGTTCACTTGCCTGTTATTATATCATCACATCACCATTTCTAAACTCTAACCATTATATCATCAAATGCCTTTTTTCTAAAGAAAAAATACCACATTCTTCTTGTTGTAAATTGATGAAACCAAATAAAATTTTTCTACTTTTCTGAAATTACTTATTTTCAGGTTATCATTTCACTAATTCCTAATTGATTTTCTTTGTTTTAGATGTTAATATTAGTATAATATAAATTTCATGGATTTTTACGTGATGAAATAACGTTTATGAGTCTAGGGTTAGTATTGCTGTATTTCTAGGCCATACAAGTATTTTATCCTTATGTAATGTCTATACACTTTGTCTGTGAGTCTGCAAAATGGGATGAGACTAAAATGTTGAATTACAATTTATACATAGAATGAAGTCAAATCTCCTTTTAACTTTCCATTATGAAACTTAAGAAAAGTAAAGGCAAACCAAATTATATCTAATTAGAGACATGGAATGGAATGGAACAAGTGTAATTATATTTACCTTTCCAGAAGATTGTCCATACCCAGAATAATCATACCTGCAAATTGAACAAAAGAAGAGAAGTTTGGAGTTGAAATAGTATCCAAAAATAACAAATAAGAATACAAAATTGAAAAACATATAAGTTAACTTACTTACCCCATAAGATTAACATTAAGATGCAAACTAAGTTCAACAAAAAGATGAAACATGAGGCCATGATCAGCAGCATTTCCATGAGAGTAAAGAATAGTAAGCGAAGCAGATGGGTCTTCACATACATAGCTATAATCGGGTTCCCTCTCTTTGTCGGAATCTTCAAAACCTCCACCACTTGTTCTTCACTTAAGTGGCTTTGCCGGATACCTGAAATCCCAAGTTTACAGGTGGATTCGTCTACTTTTATTGTATAAGACGGTGGGTTTGGCGAGAAGTGATTGGATGAATTTCTGTGAAGTTTGAAAAGTGGGATGAAGGGGTCGATTTGGATTGAGAAGAAAGTGAAGATAACCTAGACCGGGAGAGGAATTGGGGATGAAGTACAATTTTAGGTTTTGGTGAAATTTTGGGGGAATGGATGGCGCCTTTCTAAAATATTTTAGTCAAAAATTAGAGGGAATCCATGGCGCCTTGGTGGAATATTTTTGTAAAAAAATTATAATATGTTATTTATTCTTCTTATAACTATTGATAATATATTTTAATGAAAATATTTTATATTCTCATTAAGTTTTTATTATTTAATGAGGATATTTGTAAAAAAAATATCTAAAACATGAAATTATTGATTGCTAATACTTAATAGTATTATTTCTTCTCATTATATTTATTTTTCAATGAGAATTTTCTTATTATCATTATTTTCTTTTCATTATTACTTGTTTTTTTGTAGTGTATTCTTGTTATTTTTTTCACTAAAATCCAATTTTCTTGTAGTGTGTATCTTATAATGATGTTTGAAATTGGGTAAAATTGCACAATTTTAGACGTTAGAAGTAAAATTGCTCTTAACTCTAAATGTTAGAGGTATTTTCGTACCTTATCCATTTTTCTCCTCATATGCAAACCATACTATATAATAAAGTGTTTCAATTTTTTCCATATCAATTGCAACACTTTATAAACAATGTTCGAAAATACCATAGCAAAGTAGTTTAACATATCTTTGGCAACACTTTTTAAACAATGTTGCAATAAATCGAATTTAATCTTATATTTTGCAACACTTTTGAGGCAACACATGTGTTTTAGGTTGCAAAAGACCATCTATGGTGTAGTGTCGTAACCTAACACCGTCGTACTTAACGTATCTTTGTTTGAATAATTAAGTAATAATCACGATCTACATACAAAAGTCCCTAGGATTTCTCAGCTCATTATTCGAACGATTGTGTTCTATATTCATATAATAATATTTTTTTTTAACTTTTATTTGAAGTCATGAAACCTTGTCGTAATAATTAAGTAATAATCACTAGCTCTGTAAAAAACTTCCTAGGATTTCTCAGCTCGTTAATTGAACGATTATGTTCTATATTCATCTAATAATATTTTTATTTTAATTTTGAGGTCATGAAACCTTATCGTAACCTAACACCATCGGGCTTGACATATCTTGGTCTGACTAATTAAGTAATAATCACGATCTCCATACAAAACTCCCTAGGGTTTCTCAGATCGTTATTCGAACGATTGTGTTCTATATTTATTTTATCAATCATTTATCTAATAATATATATTTTTTTAATTTTGAGGTCATGAAACCTTATCGTAACCTAACACCGTCGTACTTAACGTATCTTTGTTTGAATAATTAAGTAATAATCACTAGCTCCATAAAAAACTCCCTAGGGTTTCTCAGCTCGTTAATTGAACGATTATGTTCTATATTCATTTAATAATATTTTTATTTTAATTTTGAGGTCATGAAACCTTATCGTAACCTAACACCGTCGGGCTTGACATATCTTGGTCTGACTAATTAAGTAATAATCACGATCTCCATACAAAACTCCCTAGGGTTTCTCAGATCGTTATTCGAACGATTGTGTT
The DNA here is from genome assembly GCF_963576675.1 of Euphorbia lathyris. Classification (NCBI taxonomy): domain Eukaryota; kingdom Viridiplantae; phylum Streptophyta; class Magnoliopsida; order Malpighiales; family Euphorbiaceae; genus Euphorbia; species Euphorbia lathyris. The sequence continues at coordinate 6,901,375 of NC_088911.1, forward strand.
CTATATTTATTTTATCAATCATTTATCTAATAATATATATTTTTTTAATTTTGAGGTCATGAAACCTTATCGTAACCTAACACCGTCGTACTTAACGTATCTTTGTTTGAATAATTAAGTAATAATCACGATCTACATACAAAAGTCCCTAGGGTTTCTCAGCTCATTATTCGAACGATTGTGTTCTATATTCATATAATAATATATATTTTTTAACTTTTATTTGAAGTCATGAAACCTTGTCGTAATAATTAAGTAATAATCACTAGCTCCATAAAAAACTCCCTAGGGTTTCTCAGCTCGTTAATTGAACGATTATGTTCTATATTCATCTAATAATATTTTTATTTTTATTTTGAGGTCATGAAACCTTATTGTAACCTAACACCATCGGTCTTGACATATCTTGGTCTGACTAATTAAGTAATAATCACGATCTCCATACAAAACTCCCTAGGGTTTCTCAGATCGTTATTCGAACGATTGTGTTCTATATTTATTTTATCAATCATTTATCTAATAATATATATCTATACTATATATAATTACGGAAGCAGAGAGAAATGAAAAGAAGTGTTTTAGAGGTCTTTTTGATGAGTTGTCAACGTAGTAAAAAATCAGATTAAAAATATTTAATTAATTAAAAATAACAAATTTATATTTATAATATATTAAATAATTACTAGCCTATTAATTAAAATAATAAAATAAAGCAAGAGTTACGGGAAGATGAAAAAACACAAAGCAAAGGAAATCCAAAAGTCACAAATAAACTTCTATATAAATCATGATAGATAGTATTCCACCATTATATTCATTGGTCACCATAGATAGTATTATATTTCTGAAGGTAAATATTCGATTTTTTTCATATGTTGTAGTTATTTTGTTCTCAATTATGTTGTTGTTTTATTTTTATTAAAAAATAGTTGTTATAGTTTCATCTTTCAGATTCATTTTTGTTGTTACCCAGGTTCTATACCTCTCGCTATCTTATCCATGTTTTCTTTTTTATTTGTATTTTTTTTCCAAACTGATAGCTTCAATTGAAGAAATCCGGCAGAAATAGAAGATGCATGAACAACTAAAACCGGAAAACACAAAAGTATCAAAAATTACAAGAAATTCTTATATTTTTCAATGTAATTATTCGATTTTTTTTCATATGTTGTAGTTATTTTTATTCTAAATTGTGTTGTTGTTTTCTTTTTATTAAACAATAGTTGTTATAGTTTCATTTTTCAGAGATGAAATTCCATTTCTGTCGTTACCCAGGTTCCATACCTCTCGCTACCTTATCCATGTTTTCTTTTTTATTTGTCTTTTTTTTTCAAAATGACTAAAATAAAGATTTTGTATATTTGTATTCTTTTTTAGTATATGTTGCTAGGTGTTATCGTTTCGATTGCTAACTCTTAACTAAAATTTAGATTTTCGGCTTTATATGAACTCAATTTTTTGCTTTCTCAATTGTGCTATTGTTTTATTTTTATTAAACAATTGTTGTTATAGTTTCATCTTTCAGAGATGAAATTCCAATTCTGTCGTTATCCAGATTCCATACCTCTCGCTACCTTATCCATGTTTTCTTTTTTATTTATTTATTTTTCAAAATGACTAAAATAAAGATTTTGTATATTTGCATTCTTTTTTAGTATATGTTCCTAGGTGTTATCGGTTTGATTGTTAACTCTAACTAAAATTTAGATTTTCGGCTTTTTATGAACTCAATTTTTAGTTTTAATTGAAGTTAGATTAATTTTTCTAATTCGGAACATGTTGAAATCCACTCATTTTTTTAGTTTGAGTTTAGCTAATTGATATGGATTGTATTTTTTTTATTTTTATGCATTTTGGTACAAATAGATATAAAGTTTCACACGATAGTTGTTCATTGAAGTTTGAGACATATTAAATAAAATATTAAAGAGATATTGGAATATTATACTTACAATGAAGTTTATTTCAATATAAATTATGTTATATTATTATTATTATTATCAAGAAGTTATTTTTTCCCAATTTTCTAGACAAGGAGATTGTAAGCGTTTAATACGCTTGATAAGATGTTTATTCTTGAAGAATGTGGATTATGCTAGATACGAATTCAAAATCAATGTAAATAAAAATAAATTTTGATGCTCAAAATCCTAAAAATGTACATTAATTATGGATATTGAGATAGTTGCTTTTGCAATATTGGCTTATATAATTTTTAACTATTATATTATGGTTCGTACAAAATTGTTAGTATTTCAAGAGTTTTTAACAGATGAAAATGAAATATGATCATAGGACAAATTATTGAAAAATATTAATTAAGAAAATATTATTATTTGAATCTCTTCAAATTCTCAAATGTTGAGCATAATGATTCTAATTAATATAATTAATTTCACATATTAATTATAAAACGTTTTTTTTTTGTACTGAGTGGTTACAATTGCGATTTAATTCTATTTAACTAAAATTAATTTATGGACTTAATACTTCATTAAGAAAAAATAAAATGTTTAATTAATGGGCAAAAAATATTTTCACTCTCCTCTTTATACACTTATGTCTCTACTATCTCTCTTATTTTCAAAAAAAAAAAAAAACCCGAGAGGAAGATGACTCTCTCCTAATTATCTTTTTCGTCCCTTCATTTTTTTTTCAATTCTTTTGTTCGTTTTTCTTACTTACAAAATTCAAGAATATATAATTATTAGAAAATATTAATGAAGTCAAATAAGTGATATCTGCGAGTATGACTGATATTCTATATAGTGAAAGAATGAAGAACAATTGAATGTCTTGATGAAATATTTTCGAGATGAAAATAGGAGAAATCATCATCTTAAACTGATTCAATTAGATATATTGGGTTGTTGTAGTAGAATGAATAATTGAATTCGAATACTTGGTGATCATGAAATTCCATCAACCAAAATAATTATCATCAAGATGAATTTGTAACTAATTCTTACGAATTTTATTTTTTTATATGTAACATATTGAATTGATAAAGTTTCTTCATATGCAACATTAGAAAAGTATTAATTGTCTTACCAAAAAAAAAAGAAAAGTATTAATTGTAATAGTTTATAGAATAATATATTGATGTTGCTTCCATTTTAACTTAGATTGTAATTCTTTTGTATCGTAGATATAATATTTAATTTTAATTGTAGTTTAATTCAATTTTTGTTTAACCTATATTGTAATTCTTTTGTATCGTAAATATAATTTTTAATTTTAATTATAGTTTAATTCAATTTTTGGTTTTTTTATTATATTCTAATGTATTTCTTAATTATTATTATTGTTTCACAAAATATTTGGAATATGAAAATGTATTAAAATTCCTAAAAAGTACAAATCATTGAATTTTGCAAAAATAAATAAATCATTCATCTTTAGTTAAAATTCTATAAAAAAAAGTAGTCAATTATTTGTAAAATTAATTTAATTTGAATTATCATTAAAATATATATATTAATTTCAAATATATATAATATAATTTTTTTTTATAGCGTGATATAAAATTATTTAAAAGTAAATATGTCAATTTATTTATTTATCTAAATTATATAAAAGTTTCATACCTCGTGCATCACACGGGTTTTCGACTAGTTTTTTTAATTTTGAGGTCATGAAACCTTATCGTAACCTAACACCGTCGTACTTAACGTATCTTTGTTTGAATAATTAAGTAATAATCACGATCTACATACAAAAGTCCCTAGGGTTTCTCAGCTCATTATTTGAACGATTGTGTTCTATATTCATATAATAATATATTTTTTTTTAACTTTTATTTGAAGTCATGAAACCCTGTCATAATAATTAAGTAATAATCACTAGCTCCATAAAAAAACTCCCTAGGGTTTCTCAGCTCGTTAATTGAACGATTATGTTCTATATTCATCTAATAATATTTTTATTTTTATTTTGAGGTCATGAAATCTTATTGTAACCTAACACCATCGGGCTTTGACATATCTTGGTCTGACTAATTAAGTAATAATCACGATCTCCATACAAAACTCCCTAGGGTTTCTCAGATCGTTATTCGAACGATTTTGTTCTATATTTATTTTATCAATCATTTATCTAATAATATATATTTTGTTAATTTTGAGGTCATGAAACCTTATCGTAACCTAACACCGTCGTACTTAACGTATCTTTGTTTGAATAATTAAGTAATAATCACGATCTACATACAAAAGTCCCTAGGGTTTTTCAGCTCATTATTCGAACGATTGTGTTCTATATTCATATAATAATATATTTTTTTTAACTTTGATTTGAAGTCATGAAACCTTGTCGTAATAATCAAGTAATAATTAAGTAATAATCACTAGCTCCATACAAAACTCCATAGGGTTTCTCAGCTCGTTAATTGAACGATTATGTTATATATTCATCTAATAATATTTTTTTTTTTAATTTTGAGGTCACGAAACCTTATCGTAACCTAAAACCGTCTGGCATAATTAATTAATAATCATGATCTCGATATATAAGTCATTATGGTTTCTCAGCTCGTTATTTGAATGATTATGTTCTGTAATTATTTTCTCAATCCTTTTGTTTAATAATATTTTATTTAACATAATAATTATAATAACAATTTATAAATCATAAGGTTTTTTTTAACTTATAAATATAAATTAATTGGTGTGAATAATTGCTCCCTTACCTCAATTTCGAATTCACATTATATATAAACATATACTGCTTGGATTTCAGAAATACATTTAATGCAACATGGATCGCATTTACATGTATAACTGGAAAACTAAAACACATATGAATGCGTCTTCTAATTGGCGAACGCTTACCATATTAAATTAGCAATTCACTGATTTTAACGCCACATTAATGACATTCATAAATGTCTTTATGTAGTTAATGCTATGTTTTATTGACTAGTGTTCATTTTTCAAAACATGACATTCATCGTAAAGAGGAAGGAGGGAAACTCAGAAAAAAAAAAAATTGCCTGCTTGGGGATTCGAAACAGTGACCTAAGGATTCAATAGGATGTGTTTTACACACTGATCCATGAACAATTAATGTCATTTAACACATCGTAATGTTTATAAAAAATGATAATATCCTCATACATACAATTACAAATATATTACATTAATTCAATTACAATTAAGGTTCCTTTTTTTATTATTATTTCAGAGTATCTTATATTAAAAAAGTTGCATACAACTTTGACAATATGGTTGTCCAAATTTAATCAAAATCAATAAACAAAGAAATTTGCTGAAAAGAGGAATCGAACACATGACCATAAGATTCAAGGGGACTCATTCTACCAAATAAACACTGGAAAATTGAAAAAATATTTTCTTGCAGAATATTTTCCCCCAAACAAACAGAGCCCTATAGTCTTTTCAATTTTTCGGCAACGTATGATTAAAATTGATCCTGTTTAGAAATGTTAGGATTAAATTTGGACTATTTCATATGTCAGAAATAAATATGCACTTCACTTAAAAAGCTAGAGTTAAATTTCGCCTTTATCCCTAATTTTAAGGGATAAGATGCAAAAATACATCTATTGTTTTTAAAATTTCACGAATAATCATATATTTTGTAAACTGTTATTAATGAATAATAAAATGGTGCACATGTGAAGCGTAGATGACAAAATTCAGGACCGAAAAAATAGTTTGATGAATTATTTCTTAAATTGATCCAACTTAACAATGTTATGGGTAAAATTGCTCTTAGTTGCCAATGTTAGGAGTAAAATTGCACAATTTTAGACATTATAGATATAACTAGTTTTTGACCCGTGCGATGCACAGATTCATCTTAATATATAAATATTAATAAAAATTTAATTTAATAATTACAATTAATGATATAAAGGTACTATATAAATTAAATATTATTATTTTATTTTCACATTTAATTTAAATAATCTTTTTATAGATAAATATAATAATATAATTAAAATTAAAATATTATATATTATATTATATTTTTTATCGGTAAAAAATAATGAAGTGACATCTCAGCTCCATCGTTACTGTTTTATATTATATATAGATATGCAGAGAATTAGAGAGATTTTAGAGATTAATTTAAATTATGCAGAACTTTTAGATATAGATATGCAGAGAATTAAAGAGATTTTAGGGATTAATTTAAATTCTGTAGAACTCTTATATATAGTACGGATAAAATAATCTTTTTAATAAATATAATAATATAACTAAAGTTAATATATTATATTTTTTATCAGTAAAAAAGGAGGAAGTGACACCTTAGCTCTATTGTTATTGTTTTATATTGTATATAAATAGATATGCAGAGAATTAGAGAGATTTCAGGGATTAATTTAGATTATGTAGAACTTTTAGATATAGATATGCAGAGAATTAGAGAGATTTTAGGGATTAATTTAAATTCTGTAGAACTCTTAGATATAATATATAAATTAAATATTATTATTTTATTTTCATATTTAATTTAAATAATCTTTTTATAGATAAATATAATAATATAATTAAAATTAATATATTATATATTATATTATATTTTTTATCAGTAAAAAATAATGAAGTGACACCTTAGCTTCATCGTTACTGTTTTATATTATATATGGATTATATTTTTTATCAGTAAAAAATAATGAAGTGACACCTTAGCTTCATCGGTACTGTTTTATATTATATATAGATATGCAGAGAATTAGAGAGATTTTAGAGATTAATTTAAATTATGTAGAATTTTTAGATATAGATATGCAGAGAATTAAAGAGATTATAGAGATTAATTCAAATTCTATAGAACTCTTAGATATAGTACGGATAAAATAATATTTTTGAGGAGGAAGGGATGGGGGGAGACAAACCGAGCTTCATTCTGAACAAGGTTTTTGAACAGCAGAAGGCACTTGAAGCTAATAGTGGCATTCAGAAGAGTCGAGTGGTGGAACATTGGGTCAAATGGCATCCCCCGGAAGCGGATTGGATTAAAGTGAACACCGATGGAGCGAGTAAAGGTGCGATGGGTTATGCATCAGCAGGCGGGCTGCTTAGGAATTCTCAAGGAGATTGGATTGGTGGCTTTGCGGCCAATCTCGGGATTTGCTCGGCTTTTACATTAGAATTGTGGGGAGTGTACTATGGTCTAAGCATGGCTTGGCAAAAAGGGTATCGGAAGATTATCATTGAGGTTGACTCTAAAAAAGTGATCGAAGCGTTAGAAGCAAAGGAAAATACTCATAACCCACAGATATGGATTATTTTGAAATGCAAGGAACTGATTGGAAGAGATTAGGAAGTTGTTCTAAAGCACAATTACCGTGAGGGTAATCAGGCTGCTGACTGGATGGCAAATTTCGCAGGACGTGTTTTACTGGGATATCACGAGTGTGATGTGCTGCCTGTAGGCCTCCAGAATATTCTCAACGACGACCGCGTGGGAAGGTCAATGAAGAGAATTATGTCTTTATCTTAGTTTTTCTGTTTTCTCCTGGGCTTGGCCCTCCTTCTTACCAAAAAAATAAAATAATATTTTTATAAATAAATATAATAATATAACTAAAGTCAATATATTATATTTTTCTATCAGTAAAAAAGGAGGAAGTGACACCTCAGCTCCATTATTACTGTTTTATATTATATATAGATATGTAGAGAATTAGAGAGATTTCAGAGATTAATTTAGATTCCGTAGAACTTTTAGATATAGATATGCAGAGAATTAGAGAGATTTTAGGGATTAATTTAAATTCTGTAGAACTCTTGGATATAATTTATAAATTAAATATTATTATTTTATTTTCACATTTAATTTAAATAATCTTTATTATAGATAAATATAATAATATAATTAAAATTAATATATTATATTATATATTATATTATATTATATTTTTTATCAGTAAAAAATATTGAAGTGACACCTGAGCTCTATCGTTACTGTTTTATATTATATATAGATAGATATGCAGAGAATTAGAGAGATTTTAGAGATTAATTTAAATTATGTAGAACTTTTAGATATAGATATGCAGAAAATTAGAGAGATTATAGGGATTAATTCAAATTCTGTAGAACTTATAGATATAATACGGATAAAATAATCTTTTTATAAATAAATATAATAATATAACTAAAGTTAATATATTATATTTGTGTACCAGTAAAAGAGGAGGAAGTGACACCTCAGCTCCATCGTTACTGTTTTATATTATATATATATATAGATTACTCTCGACATTAAATGTTAGAGGTATTTTTATACCTTATCTCTAATTTTAAATATTTATATTATTTTGGTTAGCATCTCAACTCTATCCAAATCTAAAAATTTATATCAATTGACCAATTAACTATTAAGCACAACTTAAACACTAAAATTACGTGTCGTGGAATCGGTTCGTGTTTACTTTGACACCTGTCATGTCGAGAGCATATAGTCATAACTGCAATAAATTGAAAAACAATTGAGAATACTCCGCTAGGGTTTATCATCGGAGTTACTTCTCCTTTTGGCGGGAATAATTTCCCCCTTTCCTCTCTCTTCCTTCCCTCACTTCAATCTCCCAATTTCACACCAAAAACGAAACCCTATCACTACACATTCCGAATCTCCCCAATCGGATTCGACTCTAATCAGGCAAGAAGAATGGGTAAAGACGAGGAGGAGATGCGGGGGGAGATAGAAGAGCGGCTAATCAACGAAGAATACAAAATTTGGAAGAAGAACACTCCGTTTCTGTACGATCTAGTCATCACTCATGCTCTGGAATGGCCTTCGCTCACCGTCGAATGGTTACCTGACCGCGAAGAGCCTGCCGATAAAGATTATTCCGTCCAGAAAATGATTCTGGGAACTCATACTTCCGAGAATGAGCCTAACTACCTAATGCTCGCGCAGGTTCAGCTTCCACTTGACGATGCTGAGAACGATGCTCGTCATTATGATGATGATCGCTCTGATTTTGGCGGCTTTGGAGCGGCCAATGGCAAGGTTTCTGATTTTTAATTTTGTTTTGAAATTGATTTGTTTTTTAGGGAGAACGGGAGTCTCTGAGAGTTGTGTTTTTGTTGTGTAGGTTCAAATAATTCAGCAGATTAATCATGATGGAGAGGTTAATAGAGCGCGTTATATGCCTCAAAACCCTTTTATAATTGCTACCAAGACTGTTAGTGCTGAAGTTTATGTGTTTGACTATAGTAAGCATCCATCTAAACCGCCTCTAGATGGTGCTTGCTCTCCTGATTTGAGGTTGAGAGGCCATAGTACTGAAGGGTATGGTTTATCGTGGAGTAAGTTTAAACAGGGTCACTTGCTCAGTGGTTCTGATGATGCTCAAATTTGTTTGTGGGACATTAATTCCACTCCTAAAAACAAGGCTCTCGATGCTATGCAGATTTTCAAGGTCTGCTTTTATATCCTTGCGTTGCATTGCACTTTTTATTTAAACCTTACTTCACTAGATCTTGCCCCTTCCACTGATTTCCCCCTCGTTTTGGGCATTAGATAAACGGTTACAATAAAGCCATGGCCTTAAAAGTCCTGACTTTTACATATTAACATGAAAACCCAAAGAACAGTTGATCAAAGTAGGAAATGCTGGTAAATCACACTCCTTGAGGGGCCCAATATGTTCATAACCTCAAAGTTGAAGGGCTATATGTTAATAAAAGAGTGTGATATACCGGCATTTCACGTGGTCAACCATTATTTAGATTGGTCAATGTTTATTTGGGTTTTTATGTTAGTATATGTCAAAGTTCATAGACTTTTATGTCCAATTTTGAAGTTCAGGTTCATCATGTTAGTAACACCAAATTGAGTGATTCATGGGTGTATTTTACCCTTTAGATAAAACATAGCTTAATTTATCATATTCGCATTGCTGTCATTTCGATCTCTTGCATGATTTTAGTTTGCATCATTATTTTGCTTTAATGTTTATGCTAAAATAGGTCCATGAAGGTGTTGTAGAAGATGTAGCATGGCATCTGAGACATGAATACTTATTTGGCTCTGTTGGGGATGATCAATACCTTCTTATATGGGACCTGCGGACTCCTTCAGTCACCAAGCCAGTCCAATCGGTGGTTGCTCATCAGAGTGAGGTAAGGATACACATATAGGTTGAACTATTATCCACATATGAATATATAAAAATATGTATCCACTGTACAATGTGAATAATTATTCATAGGATATTGATATGATTCTTGCTAGAATTTCTCCTCTTTTTATCCATCTTTACTTCCTTAAGGTCTCTATTCTTTGATCTCCTTTTGAGTTGTGTCTGTTGCCTTCCATTTTTTCTTTTCTGCATTTCAGATCTTGTGAGGCACTCATTTCTTGCAGAGCAGGAAAAGAGCATTTTGTGCCTTTTAGCCATATTTATTCATTTTCTCGTCACTTTCGGACGTCCTATTAGAGTTTCCGTGCCTTGCAATATCATTATGATGTTTGATATGATTTCCTTGAGAGGTATCTTAAGTTCTTGGATGCTGACATGTCAAGGGTCTGTTTGCTATCAATTTTGATTTTGAGGTTGAGTTTCTATTTTGAGAAATTACATGTGGAAAAAGTAAAAAACCAATATACTGGATAAATTATTTTATCTTTTGCTTCTGATTTTGCAGCCTTTATTTTTTGATTTATTAATATCCAAACAAGTATATATACATTGACGATTTAAAAAAAATTATGGAAACAGAAACCAAACTACAAAATGGAAACAGAAACCAAACTACAAAATGGAAACCATCTCAAAGACTAAAACAGGTCCTGAAAGTACTTAAATTTGATAAAGGCAGCAGTTTTATGTGCATAGTGTTAGCGTTCTCATGTGTTTGTGCTACTGTGGTCTTCTTATTCGATAGAAATATATATATATATATATATATATATATATATATATATATATATGTTTGTGTGAGATGTCAGTGAACTTTATTTCTGTGCCATATTAGTGTTTTGTTGTAAGCTTGTGATTCTTAGAGTGCTGATGAGTATATTTTATTGCTTCAAACAGCTTGTCCTTGCTAAATTTGATGTACCATGGTGCTTAGAGCTTAATTGATGTGCTTGTGTAACATGTTTGGGACAGATTTGCGATGGGTGTGTTCGGGACACTGGCCCCGAACTGCCCACAGAAAGTTTGTAGGAATGTGATGCATTTTGGTTACTGCTCTCACTAGTACAAGTCTTAAGTCAAAATTTACTGGTAATAGAGATGGCTCAACTCTAACGAAATGAAATGAGATGAAAGTTTGCACATTTCGTTCTGCAGCTTAGTGTGAACTCCCAGCTAAGCCCAAATATAAGTACAAAGCCATGTAGCTCACCTAAAGCAAGTTATATTAGCTTGAATAAAATGGGTTAAAAATAAAACAACCTCCTCAACTTAAATAAACCAGCCTACAACTCCACACTTAGGCCCTGTTCTTTGTTACTTAATTTAGTATCAATCACTTCGGTTCAGTAGCATTCAGTTCAGCAACTTATCATTACTTATTATAATTATTATCATTATTATTAGAACCATTATTATTTTTATAAGCCTTTTATTTTAATTACTGCTATTTTTAAAGGATTATATTATTATTTCAGTTCCAGTAGAATTAAGTTCAGTTTTTTTCAGTAAAAAAAAACGGAGCACCTTATCTCTCCACTCCTATGACACATTCCTGCATTTTTCCCTTTATTCTCTTCATATTCTTCCACTGCAAGAGCGTGGCATTAACATGGTCACACATAAGACTGTTGTTTAAAATTGATAGCGATATTCGAAACATGTAAGGTTAGGTTTGTTTTTAGATTAATTTGAGTTGCAAAATAATTACTTTTTTATACAATTTTAGCTTTTATTATTGTAATTGGTAATTCAGTTTTTCTTTTAATTGTGATGTGGTCCATTTTTTTTAACAAAATAGGATTTGCAAATTTGTCTCTTCAAAAGCTCAATTTATTATTCCCCGAACATGTTAGGAATGGCTTGTGTTTTTATGCCGCGGTGATGGTAGCTATGTAAGCATATGTTTCTTGGAGCCTTGATGAATATTTGTTGTTAATATGATTTGTTATTTTTGACATAGAATGAGGTCACCATTAGTTAAATGCTTATGTTAACTTGTTAACTTTGACTTAGGTAAACTGTTTGGCTTTTAATCCTTTCAATGAATGGGTCGTTGCAACGGGGTCCACCGATAAAACTGTCAAGCTATTCGACATACGTAAGATCAACACAGCACTTCACACGTTTGATTGTCACAAGTAAGTAATCTATCTAAGGGTGCATTCTCCAGTATTCTTATGTATTTCTAATTACTGGCATTTGGTGTTCATATGTAAATCTGTGTACCTAACCTAATGCTTATAGACACCATGATATATAACATAGAAATTGTTGTTTATATTTTTCTTGTGCTGTGATTAATTCAGGGAGGAGGTTTTCCAAGTTGGGTGGAATCCGAAGAATGAAACTATTTTAGCTTCTTGTTGCCTTGGTAGAAGGCTCATGGTGTGGGATCTTAGCAGGTTTGTCCTTGAATACATTTGTAAATTGTTTGGTTCTGTCATAGCTTTTTATTATTTGATTGTGGTCTAATTATATCGAAAGTTTGTGATGTTGTTATAGCATAGTTAACAAAGGTGCGCCTCAGGCTCTAGGCATGTCGCCTGAGAAGCCAAAAGGCGGGCTCTATTCAAGAGGTGTGCGCCTTTCTGAGCCTAGCACTTTGCTGAAAGCGCGCCTGGGTGCAAATTTAGATGCTACATAGTGTTTTTTAGGATTCCAGGTTAAAATTAGGATGTTTTAATTTCAATCCTTTTCGTGGTTTGCCCTGACCTTGGGAGTGGGTAGACCTACCCTTACCTAAACTTTTGTTCACCAAAAAAAATTTCAATCCTTTTCTATCTATATGATCTACCACTGAAATTTAATTAGAATAAAAAAGGAAAGAGGATTTGGACGACAAAAATATCACAACGATCAACTTGATTAAAACGCTGCTCCATTTTGAAGAGTTAAAAAGTATTGCAAATGGAGACTTTAGTCTTGATGAAAAGTAGTTATTACGCTATTAGTTAATTAACTTAGGATTCAGTTGAACTTTATTCTTTAGATTTAGCATTTTTATTATGAATTATGATTATGGAAGAGTTCTTAGTAGTTAATTTGCAATTTATTTCATGCATTTTATGATTAAGATTATGATAATTGAATATAATTTAGTATTTTGACTACTTGTTACATTTTAGAAATGTTAGTTGTTGCTATTTATGATATTATATATTATTGATCTTTATAACAAATTGTATTGCTCGGACGCGCTTCTGAGAGCCTTGCTCCTAGGTTCCAGGACTTAGTGCTGGGCACAGTTCGGTCCAGCTCGGGGATTCAAGAATCTCCAGGATTGGATTGAACTTCGGGGATTCCTAAAAACGAATCTCCAGGATTGGGTTGAAAATTTCGGTTTGGTCCAATTCAGAGATTCGGTTCCGGTCCAATCCAGTACATTTATTTGACGAGTTAAATAATAAAATACCTATACTTCTACCAAAAATAAATTAAAAACATAATTTACAAGATAATAAATATATAAAATTATTAATAAAAAATAAATAACATGTGTTTATTACAATACCAAATATTAATTTCAACCTAAATAAAATAATTGGTGAACCGAATTGCTAAAGAACAAACGGGTAACTTAGTTTCAAGATTAACAATTTTAATATCTTAACACATGCAAATCTTAAGAAATGCACAACTTAAGCGAAACAACAACAAATTAAAGTACAATAGTAGAAAAAACCTGACCAGATTCTAACGAGTTTCAATAACAGAAATCAAAATTTGACTAAAGTACACTACCAAATTAATTGATCTATTTTGATTGTCATATGTACACAAATTTTAGGATTTAACCAACAACCAAAAGAAATAGTAGGAGAAACAATACATGAAATTGACATTGCAAACAATTAGATTTCACTTTAGAAAGGAAATTGAGGAGATGATGTCAGAACTAGGATTCTGGTGAACTAGGATTCTCATGAACTAGAATTTTAGAATAAGAAGAGAAAAAAATGAGAATTGAGAGAAGAATATAGAAGAAAAAAAAAAGATTTAGTACAAGCTGATTCTCTTAAATAGGAAGCGGGACAAGGAAAATACAGTTGGCCTAACAAATCATTGCCCTAATAATTCTAACGTATCTTAAATAAGAATAGGAAATATAACCTACCTCAAATCACCCTAATAATTCTAACCTACCTTAAATAAGAATAGAAAATACAACCTATCTTAAATAAAAAAAATAGAAAATACAACACTTAACTAAATAGGAAAAAATAAAACTTCATATAAAATATAAATTTAATATGATAAATCTTCAGTTCTTTCAATCCAGTTCGGTCCAATCCAATCCAATTCGGTTGTCGGCCCAGTTTTAGATAATTTCGGTCCAGTTCTTTGATAAAAAGTCAACAGTCCGGTTCGGTCCAGTTCTTTGAAAAAATTCAACAGTTCGGTCAAATTCTGGATCTTTTTACCTTGATATTCGGTCCAATCCAGTTTCTCCAAGATCCGCGCCCAGCCCTACCAGGACCCTCTTGCGTCTTAGTACGCCTTGTGCCTTCAATAACATACAGATATAATATATATATATATATATATATATATATATATATATATAAATTAAGCGGTTCGATTAACCAAAACTGTAGTTTTTCACTTAGAAACTGAAACCGAAAACTGAAAAAATCTACTTCTACAAACTGAAACGGTCGGTTCTGGTTTCTTCCCACCCCTGTGACAAAGCATAGTTTATACGTGCATATATATAAATGTGTGAATTGTTATGCAGGATTGATGAAGAGCAGACACCAGAAGATGCAGAAGATGGACCTCCAGAGTTACTATTTATTCACGGCGGACATACAAGTAAAATATCAGACTTTTCATGGAATCCTTGCGAAGATTGGGTTGTTGCAAGTGTCGCTGAAGATAACATTCTTCAGATATGGCAGATGGCAGAAAACATCTACCATGATGAAGATGATCTTCCTGTGGATGAATCTACAAAAGGTTCTTAGTGTAACTTGCACTTCCCTTGGCTTATTTTGAGTCTAGTTTCTGATAATTATTGTTTAGTTGAGTTGAAGCCATTGTTTGATTTAGGTGAAAGTGGGTGAAATTGAGCCATGTCATGTCATGTCTAAATTTAGGTGAAAGTGTATGAAATCAAGTGATATTGAGCCATGGTCATGTGTAATACTTGTATGCATTAACTTGGTCTTTTTTGAGTTAACACATTTGATGGGTAACAAAATGGACATTCTAATCTAATGTTAATGAGATTCGTTTAATGAAAATAGGGACAAGTTACGAGCAATTTTATTTCTAACGTTGTAAATGATATAATTGAGGTCTAATATTGGCTAAATTATATACGCGGTGTACAATCTTTGTCATTTTTTACACTTTGGTTTCAATTTTGCATACAAATTTGTACAACCTTTTGGTGTATAACCGGTAACTATCACTGGTCAACGCAAAGTCACAGCAAAGACCTCCATAAAAGTCAAAATTACTGACATTGCATGTTGATTGGTTAACTTTTGACTTTTAAAGAGGTCAAATTGCTGATGTGGTGTGTTGACCGGTCACAATTACCGGTTGTACACTTTAGGGGGAGGCCACCTGTATGTAAAATTGAAGGTTGTACACCAAAGTGTGAAATAGGACAAATGTTATATACCACGTATGTAACTTATCCGTCTAACATTGGTAAATTGGGTATTTCAGATAGGAATGAGCTATTAAAATAGTCTCAAGTTTTTTTGTCGGGAAGAGCTACAGTTCCAATGTTTATGAAATGATACAATCGAAGGCTTCACTAATGGAAATTGTTAACTTCTCACATTAGAAGTCTTGGTACCACCAAACAATCTTAAATCTATCAATTCTTGATTCATAATTAGTGTGGAAACATGATGTGTTATGTAGAGGTAGAGGATTAATGATGCAATCATCTAAAATGTTAATTTCTATTAGGTGTCGTTTGGTAAGATGTAATGACCTTCGTAATGGAATGACCATTACATTGAAAGCTCATTACCATGTTTGGTTGCATGTTACAATTTCATTGTAATGGAATGAGAAAACCTTAAGTTAAATTTTGTTGAAGAAATCTTGTAATCCCCATTATATAGAAAAATGACTTGAATTCTTATTACATTGTCATCTAATCTCCAATTTCTCAAATCTCACATCTCGTTCTTGTAAAAAATGCAAAAAGTAGAAAAATATGAAAATTGAAAACAAGAAAAATGAAAAAAAAATGAAAACCCGAAAAAATGCGAAAAATGAAAAAAAAAAGAAAACCGGAAAAAGGAGAAAATAGAAAATAGAAAAACGGTGAAAAATGTTGAAAATGGAAATTAAAAGAAACGAGAAAAATGTAAAAAAAATATGAAAAAGCGAAAAACTATATTCTAATTTATTGATTTCGATTCGATTTTTCATATTTTTCATGCTTCACGTTTTTCATGTTTTTCGTTGATTTTTTTGGTAAGAAAAAAAAACATGAAAAATATAAGTATTGTAATAGTTATTACATTCTATCATAATTGTCAACTAAACATGGTAATAGAATCACTATTCCATTCCATTACAACTTTAATTACATTAATACAATGACATACCAAACAGACCCTTAATGAAATATTTAATTATGTCATTTGAGACTATTTCGTTAACAAGTTTTTTTCACGATCATGAATTAAGTTATTTGTTCCAAGGGGAAGGGAATTAGTTTGACAGCAATCAACGAATGTTTAAAACTGGACATTTCAGGTTTGAACCATAAGGAAATATGAGATAAAAAAAATTGATTTGGATTTTAATCCAATCTCCTTTTAAAAATAAATAAACCATAATATTAAGTTATTTCATCTCTATCCGTGCATTATGTATTCAAATTCTTATTACGTCGTTATCTAATACTTTATTCATATTGGATAAAACAAATTAAAAACCCCCAAATACTTATTGAATTTAAAGGTATGGTCACCCAAATAGTTTATTGAACTTAAAAGGGTATTTTATTTTAAAATCTATTATAAAATTGTAAAAAAGGCAAAATCCTTAATTTTTTTCATCTTAATTACAGGGTTAAGGTGTAAAAATACTCTTAACGTTTTGGATCAGGAGCAATTTTACTCCTAACGACTAAAATGGTACAATTTTACCCCCAACGTTGGAAGCCAGAAGCAATTTTACCCCTAACGTTGATAAATTGAGTCAATTTCAGACACTATTATAAAACACAGATATTTTTGTTTTTTATTCTACACCAATTGTATAACAATTCGTTATAAAAAAAAAGATTTCATAATTTTTATAATCTAATAATAGAATTGGAGATTAATATTTATAAATTCAATGAATTTTTTGAATTTTGTTTGTCTAATTCGTACAAAAAGACAGTATTTTTTTTAACATCCCAATATATGCTTGTGATTTGTTACTGATAAAATGACACAAATGTGAAGTGTAAATGACAAAATTCATGACCGAAAAAACAGTTTGATGAATTGTTTCTCAAATTGAACCAATTTATCAACGTTAGGGATAAAATTGCTCCTGGCATCCAACGTTAGGGGTAAAATTGCACCATTTTAGACGTTAGGGGTAAAATTGCTCCTGATCCAAAACATTAAGGGTGTTTTTGCACCTTAACCCTTAATTATATGTAACTTATGTAGAAAATACGAATATGGTTTGAATTTTCACCCTAAAATTCTAATAAATCTAACACTAATGTATATTCAATTATACCATTTATGATGGTCAGGTGGAAAATTGTTTTGTCAAACTAAAATAAGAAGCATATAGAGGTAAATATGAAAACTAGTAAATAGAAAATTTACAACAGAGATTAAAAGAAAAAAGAAAAAAAATGGCAGTAGCCGTTAGGCATCTGGAGATGGATATTGAGTGTTCATGAAGTGAAAGCCCATTATATACCTATACTCTCCTGTACCTAAGCAACGGCTGCAGTAGCTTAGTCCACTTCCACCACAAGTTCTACACCTGTTGAGTTCAACATAAGACTCGTTAATTTCTCGAGAAAAGTACGAAATAAACTTTGTGGTTTAGTCGATTTGTAAAAATAATTTCGTAATTTAAAAATTCGCAAACATAAATCTGTGATTTGTACAGTTTACAAATTCAGTCATTCCATCAAAAATTGTTGCCGTATTCAAAGATTACAAAAAAAAATTGTGGTCGTGACTTTTTACTCTAAAATAGGGCGGAATATTTCCATTCCTATGCTTCAGCATGATAGAAAAATAATAATTTCATTGAGTTGCGACCTGGTGTGGTTGGGTTTTCGGGCTCGAGAATATTCTATAGATTACGTTCAGACGATCTTCTCCAATCAGAACAATGGTGATTCAGACATTGTTTCATTGATTCAGCCCAAGGTCTCGATTTCTCAAAATATTGAACTTCTCCTTCCTTTCTCGGCTTCAGAGGTTCAAGTAGCATGTTTTGCAATGCATTATACCAGCATTTCTGAGACTAATGGCCTTAACCCTGCCTTCTATCAACATTTTTGGAGTGTTGCGGGTTTTGATGTTACTTCAGTTTGTCTCTCTATTTTATGCCAAGGTGAGCTTCCTCCCAATCTCAATAATATCGTTATTGTTTTATGTAAAAAGCATGATATTGAGTATGTTACTGATTTGCGCTCATGGCTTTATACAATGTTGTGTTTAAGATTGTCTCTAAAATGCTAACGCCTTCGGTTATCTCTTGCAGTTAAAGCGCTTTCCTCCAAGATCGACTTATCCCTGACAATATTGTTGTTGCTATGAGATTGTTCGCAAACTGAAAGGGTTCAGACAAGGCAAAGTTGGTACTACTACTTTAAAGCTAGATATGAGTAAAGCGTACAACCGATTCGAATGGTTTTTTTTTTTTTTTAGAAATATGTTGATCAAACTTGGCTTTAACTCAATGTGGGTAACTTGGCTATTGATGTGTGTTAACTCGGTACCTTGTAAAATTTCTCACGGAAGCCAAAAGTTGGGTCATATTACTCCTATTAGAGGGTCTTCGACAGGGTGATCTGTTATCCCCATTCCTTTTTCCTTACTTGTGCAGAGGGTTTCTCAACGCTTCTCTCTGAAAAAGTGCGTTATAGTCTTCTTCACGGCTGCAAGGTGGCTACACATGCTCCAATTATCTTGCACTTGTTTTTTTTGTAGATGACAATTTTCTTTTCTTTCAGGCTTCCTTAGCTGAAGCTAAAGTCGTTAAATCCTGCCTTTTTGTTTATGAAAAGGCTTCCGCACAGTGCATGAATTTTTAGAAGTCTTCGGCTACTATAACAATATTATTGATAGCTCTGTTCGCACTATCATTAATTCTAAGCTTAGTCAATGAAGTCTTGAAATTGGGCATTTACTTAGGGCTCCGATTGCTTTTGGGAGAAACAAAACTCAGATCTTCAACTTATAGAAAATTGGATCTCTTTTAGGAATCCCACAATGGAAGCCAAGAGGGAAAAAAAGGAGATGTATATTTTGTTTGTTATCCAACATCGGAAAAGCTCAACTTAGTGTATTGTGTTAAATGCATTGTTGGTCCTTGAACTTTGGGGTTTACTTAAAATGGTCGCTGAACTTAAATTTGTCTCGATAAGTCATCCAACTTTAGCTTTTGTTTCAATAAACTCATTTCGGTCGAAATGACTTTAGACGAAAAAAAACTATAAGAATCGTGACATGACATCTAGTTAGCAAGCCCCAACATTGATCGGTGACGAGTCCATCATGCAGCAAACATATGTCACATGTGTACCACGTGGCGAACACATCATCCGTGAAAGTTGACATTTGCTAGGTAGACGCCATGCCACGAATCCAATAGTCTTTTTTTTTTTCATTTAACCAGAGTGACTTTATTGAAATAAAAACCAAATTCAATTCAAGTTACCAAAAGATAAGTAGTAGCGTATGTATATCACTGAAGTGGAGGTTGCTAACCATTTTGGCCATTCCCCTCTTGGAAGCATCTCTGAATCAACATGATTTCTCCTTCCTAATCCAAATATTCCATTACTTAGAACTAATTATAAACACTAATTAGGAATGGATAAATAATTTATTAGTCCCTTAGTTTTTACCTAACACGCTGTTTAGTTCCTTATTTTGAAAAACACGTTATAAAATCCCTAACTTTTACCAATATTAACTTTTTAATCTTTTTGTCTAGTTTTTTTAAACTTGTAATCATTATATTTTAACATAAACAGATATACATAGAATAACAGAATAACATGGTCAAGTTGTATTGTAGTGTGGTTGTCCTAAAAGCTAAGATACATGCTGTTAGAAATCTAAAAAAATAGATAAAAAGACCACAAGTTTAATATTGGCAAAAGATAGGAATCTTAAAACGTGTTTTTTAAAATAGGAAGACTAAACAGTGTATTGGATAAAAACTAAAGGACTAATAAATTATTTACCATTAGGAATTAACAAAACCCAAAGCAAGAGAAAAAGTTTATTCAAGAGAAAGAAAAACCTTTCCCACAACAATCGTGACAATCAACGCGGCCACTTCCTAGACAAACCACACACGACGGCTCCGGCTTCTTCCTCGTTTCTTTACGGACATTTGACTGTATTATTTACCAATCATCATCCAAATTACTTCAATTAAGTTCATCTAATACCTAATCGGGTCTAATTAAGAACAGAAAGAGAAAAAAGAGAGTTCAAATCGCACCTCTGTTTTGACGCACCAAGATGGCTTCGAGAGAGAAAGGAATGGCATACCAGAGTTTTGAGATGTGGCTTTCGAAATATTCATGTTTATGTTCTTCTCCTTGTTATTGCGGTGGCTTCTTCTTCTCCCTTGTTCCTCCAATCGGAAAACCCTCACCGGACTACCGCTATCGATTCGCGCTGCCATTTCTCCCAACACAATACCAAGTATTATTTGTGCTCTCCATTTAAATTTGTCTCCCTTTTTGTTTTCGGTTTTAAAAGGGATAAACTTCAAATTTGTGGTATTGTTTTTTTTTTTTGTAACAAAAAGTTTAGGTAAGGGTAGGTCTACCCACTTCTAAAGGTTAGGGCAAACCACATATCTCGATGAGAGTTTACAGTAGAATTTACAGATCATCTACTAATGAGGGTTAAATTTTGACGGAGTGGGGAATCAAACCTCAAACATGTCAAGCAGAGGTTCAACGCCTTACCACTCGGACCAACTATTGTTTCTTTAGAAGTATAAGATTAACACTAACCGAAACCGTGTAATTTTTAATGTTGCGAAACAAGAAAAATGTATTCGTATCTAATAGAAAATTTTCTGACAGACTGATTTAATGATTATTAGGTTGATTTTAAACAAGTTTTTTAATAAACGAAACAGTTTTGTAATTTTTTTCATGTTGTTTATCATTGTTTTAATAATATTTAGAGATTTTTTTAAAGGTAATTTATACTAGTCGAAAACTCGTACGATATACGGGATACGAAATTTTTATATAATTTAAATAAATAAATTGACATTTTATTTTGAAGTAATTATATTTCATGTTATAATTTTTTTATATTATGTATATTTGAAATTAATATATATTTTTTATTAATAATTAAAATCAAATTAAATTAATTTTGAAAATAATCGATTAATTTTTATAGAATTTTATTGAAAGGTGAATGATTTTTTTTATTTTTGCAAAATTCAATGATTTGTACTTTTTAGTAATTTTTAATATATTTTCATTTTTTTATAACTGGAATTATGTAAAACAATAATAATAAAATATGAGATTAATTAAAAAAATATATTAAAATACAATGAAAAACCAAAAATTAAATTAAATATTATATCTACGATATAAAAGAATTACAATCTATGTTAAAATGGAAGCAACGTCAATATATTATGCTATAAACTATTAGAATCAATACTTTTAGAATCAATTCAATATGTTACATATATATATTTAGCCTTTGCCTTAAAAAACTTCAATTACATATAAAAAAAATTCATAAGTATTAGTCACAAATTCATCTTGATGATAATCTTTTTGCTTGATGGAATTTCATGATCACCAAGTATTCAAATTCAATTATTCATTAGACTATAATAATCCAATATATCCAATTGAATCAGCTTAATGTGATGATTTCTCATATTTTCATCTCGTAATATCACATCAAGACATTCAATCAATTTGTTCTTCATTCTTTCATTGTATAGAATATCATCACGCTCGCATATATCACTTCTTTGACTTCATTAATATTTTCTAGGGAAAAGTACGAAAAAAATGCATGTGGTTTGCCCACTTTGCAAACAGATGTATGTGGTTTAAAAGTTTACAAATAAAGGTATGTGGTATGTTTTATTTACAAAACAAAGTATTACAATTACACAGTTAAGTTCTGATTACAACTAAAGACATTTTTATCTTAAAAATTTATTCTTACATATCAGCAAAACATAACGCCAAAAAAAACTTCCTAAATCGAAACAATAAATAATATGGTGGAATTTTATGTTTTTTTTACTAATCTGACAGTTTATGAACTAAATTGATATTTAAATTCATTTTATACCGTTTCAATTTGATTTTGGGATCTGTGTTTTGTCATATATAAATATAATTGAAAAAAATTAAAAAAAATACTCTTATTGTCATCAGTTACTTAAAATTTTAATTTTAAATACTTTGTTTTGTAAAAAAAATATACCACATACCTCTATTTGCAAACTTTTAAACCACAGACCTCTATTTACAAATAAGGCAAACCACGAGCATTTTTTTCGTACTTTGCCCTATTTTCTAATAATTATATATTCTTGAATTTCGTAAGCAAGAATATGAAACAAACAAAGGAATAGAAAACAAAAATGAAGGGACAAAAAAGTTAATCAGGAGAGAACTATCTTTCTCTCGTTTTTTCAAAAATAAGAGAGAATGTCAAGATATAGGCATATAAAGAGGAGAGTGAAAATATTTTTTTGGAAATTAATTAAAAAATTAATTTTTTCTTAATGAAGTATTAAATCTATAAATTAATTTTAGTTAAACAGAATTAAATCGCAAATGTAACCACTCAGTAAAAAAACGTTTTATAATTAATATGTGAAACTAATTCTATTAATTAGAATCATTATACTCAACATTTGAGAATTTGAAGAGATTGAAATAATAATATTTTTTATTTAATATTTTCCAACAACTTGTCCTATGATCATGTTTCATTTTCATATGTTAAAAACTCTTGAAATACTAAACAAAAATATACAAAATCTTTATTTTAGTCATTTTGAAAAAAAAAGACAAATAAAAAAGAAAACATGGATAAGATAGCGAGAGGTATGGAACCTGGATAACGGTAGAAATAGAATTTCATCTCTGAAAGATGAAATTATAACAATTATTGTTTAATAAAAATCAACAACATAAGTGAGAACAAAATAACTGCAACATACGAAAAAAATCGAATAACTACCTTAAAAAACATAAGGATTTCTTGTAATTTTTGATACCTTTGTGTTTCCCGATTTTATTCGTACATGCATCTTCTATTTCTATCAGTTTTCTTCAATTGGAAATATCAATTTGAAAAAAAAAACCAAATAAAAAAGAAAACATAGATAAGTTAGCGAGAGGTATAGAACCTGGGTAACAACAGAAATGGATCTGAATAATGAAACTACGACAACTATTGTTTTATAAAATAAAGCAACAACACAATATTATTAAGAACAACTACAGTATATGATAAAAATCGAATAATTACCTTCAGAAACATAATGATTTCTTGTAATTTTTTACATATTTGCGTTTCTCAATTTTAGTTGTCCATGCATCTTTTATTTCTACTGGATTTCTTCAATTGGAGATATGAAAGTCTGAATTCTCCGATTCTTGAAGAAAATGCTATTAAATAGTTTATCAATAGAAATCGCTCCTAAATAGATCTGATTCTAAGAATAAAGTTATAAAACTTTGGTTTTCAACGTCCAATGAATATAATGGTGGAATACTATCTATGGATAAATTACACCAATAGTACCTGAACTTTACCTATTTTACACTTTAGTACCTAGATTACATTTTGTCCCAAAAATATACCCGACGTAACGATGACCGGATAATTTAGTAAATTTTACCGGTAAATGACCGGTCAATGCAAGTTTGTCTGAGTAAATTACATCAATGGTACCTGAACGTTTCCTAATTCACATTTTAGTACCTAGATTTTTTTGTCCTAAAAATATAACTCAAGTGAAGGTGACCGGATAATTTAGTACATCTGATCGGTTAGTGACCAATCAATGAGAGTTTGACCATTTTGAATTAAAAATTAGGACCTACAATACACTCAATTAACATAAAATTATAATACTACCCTTTAATATATATGTAGAGCTAAAGAGTAGTATTGTATATGTTAATTGAGTGTATGATAGGTCTAAATTTCTAATTTAAAATTGTTAAACTCACGTTGACTAGTCAAATATACTAAATTATCGATTCATCTTTACTTGAAGTGTATTTTTTGGACAAAATGAAATTTAGGTACCAAAGTGTAAATTAGAGTAAAGTTTAGGTACCATCAGTGTAATGTACTCATCAAACCCGCATTGACCGGTTATTGACCAGTAAAATGTACTAAATTGTCCGATCATCATTAGTTCAGGTATATTTTCGGGACAAAATATAATCTTGGTACCAAAGTGTGAATTAGGATAAAGTTCAGGTACTATTGGTGTAATTTACTCTACTATCTATCATGCTTTATATATAAGTTTATTTGTGACTTTTGGATTTCCTTTACTTTGTGTGTTTTCATCTTCCGGTAACTCTTACCTTCTTTTATTATTTTAATTAATGGGAGAGTAATAATTGTTTAATATATTATAAATATAAATATGTTATTTTTAATTAATTAAATCTTTTTAAATTTTAATTTTTTACGACGTTGACAACTCATAAAAAATGTCTCTAAAACACTTCTCCTTATTTCTCTTTGCTTCCGCTATTATATATAGTATAGATTTGAAAAACTTAAATATTGTCGTAATGGTTTGTTAGAGTCCGCTTATAACGTGTGGATCGAAAGCTTATTTAGGATTCATTGTCAATATTAGATTAATCTACAAGATCGTACATAAGAAAGCTTGACTAGATTAATATGGATTTAATTAATTTATAGAAACGTTTAATATATATATATATATATATATATATATATATATATATATATATTAAGCTGATAAAATTTGTGTATTAAAATTCGACTAATTTAATGAATTTAATTAGATTAAATTTAATTCTGATGAGGAAATTCTGAGCACTACATGTTAGATATTTAGGAAATTTATTTTAATAATTAAAATAAATTTTCAAATCTAAATTAAAGTTATTTGAATATAATTATACAAAATATAATTGATATATAATTATAGATATTATTTAAAAAATCAATAAGCATTTGATTTAATTATGGTGGTGATGGATATCCTCAACTGCTTTTGTGATGCTTCCGGCCAAAAGATTAACATCCAAAAGTCCCGTATGCTTTGTTCTAAGAACATGGACAACAACTTGTGCAGAAGATTGAGTGAGCTCTCTGGCATCCTCCTGACTCACTCGTTGGGGAAGTATCTTGGGGTCCCTCTTCATAGTGACAGGGTTTCCAAAGCCTCCTTTAAAGACATTTTGGACAAAACTAACGGTTTGTGTGCTAGCTGGAAAGCTAATTCTCTTTCCCTTGCAGGTCGCCTTACTTTAATCCAATCTGTCAACTGCGCTGCTCCGAACCACATCATGCAAGCCTGTAGGCTCCCTGAGCCTGTTCTTAATGACCTTGATAAAATTAATCGGCGTTTCCTGTGGGGAGAGTCTGGAGATAGGAGAAATGTTCACCTGGTCCCTTGGAAGGAAGCCTGCCAGCCTAAAAGCAGGGGGGGTCTTGGTATAAGGCAAGCTAAGGACAACAATAAAGTCCTGTTAATGAAGCTACTTTGGAGAATGTGGCAATGCCCCT
Source organism: Euphorbia lathyris (assembly GCF_963576675.1). Classification (NCBI taxonomy): domain Eukaryota; kingdom Viridiplantae; phylum Streptophyta; class Magnoliopsida; order Malpighiales; family Euphorbiaceae; genus Euphorbia; species Euphorbia lathyris. Next base: position 6,927,463 of record NC_088911.1, read on the forward strand.
CCTCCCTTTGGGTTCGTCTTCTGTGCGGCAAGTATCGGAATGACAGAATTTTTGGTGGCCCGAAGGAGAGGGTTGTCAGTTGTTCCTTCCTCTGGAAAGGGCTTAGTGCTATGTTTGCTGAGTTCTGTACGGGGATTGGCCTGGAGGTGGGTAATGGTAAGTCCATAAGTTTCTGGTATGACACCTGGATTGGTGATAACCCTCTGATTGACGTTTGTAGCGCCCCTCCGCCTCGTGATATCCGTTCCTAGAAGGTTGCTGATGTGGTAGACTCGGAGGGAGACTGGATCTGGTCTAAGTTCGACTCTTTCTTTAGCCTGGAGACCCTCCTTAGCATTAGAGGAGTGAAGATTAGCAACCAAGAAGAGGATAAGGACAGACACTGCTGGGCCTTGACTAATAATGGCACTTATTCTTGTAAATCGGCCTATGAAGCTTTTACCTCTAATAGGGCTGATCCTCCTTTGGAGATTTGGAAATCCATTTGGGCCCTCAAAATCCCTTATCGCATTAGAAGTTTCCTGTGGCTGGGAGTCAAGGACAGGCTGCTCATGAATGCGGATAGGCGAAGAAGGCACTTGGCTGAGTCTGGTGTATGTAGTAGATGCAGTGGCCATGTGGAAACCTTGTGCCATGCTTTGAGGGATTGCCCGAATAGTAAAAAGATTTGGGAGGGGATTCTCCCTCACCACACCCTTCCTTCTTTCATGGCTCATTCTGAAGTGGACTGGTTCTCTGAAGGAGCCAATGGGAAGTTGTTGGCCAATATGGAGCACGGTGACATTTTCTTCGCTATTATCTGTCACCAAATTTGGAAATGGAGGAATGAAGAATTATTTGCTAAGAAGACTGTCCTTATTCCTGACTTACTTGATTACTTCTCGAATAAGCTCTCTGTTATTACAAAAAGCTTTGAAGGAGCGCCCCTTGGTCGTCCTTCCCCGGATAAAGTGGTCCATTTAGTTGGTTGGAGTAAGCCTAGAGAAGGGGTTGTCAAGTTGAATACGGATGGTTCCTGCCTTAGCAATGGGAGAATTGCTGCGGGAGGAGTTCTTCGAGATGCTGGTGGCGCTTGGCTGGCTGGGTTTACCCATAACTTGGGGATGGGCTCTTCCTTTTCTCCTGAGCTATGGGGTATTCTGTCAGGTATTAAACTTGCCATTCGCATGGGTGTCAAAAGGATTTCAGTGGAGTCTGACAATTTGGAGGCAATCAACATGATTTCTGATAGCCAGGCTGTGTGTCATAAGAGCCAGAATCTTGTCAAAGCTATTTTGAGGCTTCGTCCTGCCTTTGAGGCTCTTAGTTTCTCCCATATTTTTAGGGAACAAAACCGCGTGGCGGATCGATTGGCTGCTGCTGGGCATGGGGGGATGTTAGGTGTTTCTACCCTTTCTGTTCCTCCTTCTTTTCTTTTGTCTACTCTCCTTGAGGATAGGGTTGGGGTCAGCCTTCCTAGACTGATCCCGGGTTAGGTTTTTTGTTTGTTTGTTTTTCCTTTCCTTTTCCTACCAAAAAAAAATTATGAATTAATCTAATTAAATTGGATTTATTATAATTAAACTCATGGAACTGGTGAAAGTTCATCTCATCCCACTCTCTCCGCAAACATAAAGACTTCCAAGCTTTCCACCTTATCCCTCGGCCCCACCAGTAGGCATTTAATAACGTTTCAACCTTTTCACAAATAATTTTAGGAAGTAAAAATACCTGGAAAACATATGACAGAATCGATTGAGCCATCGCCTTAATTAAAACCTCTTTGCCCTCTTGTGATAGGCACTTAAGGTTCCACCCCCGGATTCGCTTCTGGACTCTATCAACAACATACCAGAAAGCAGAAGTTTTGTTCCGCCCTATAGATGCTGGCAGCCCCATATACCGGGCGTTACTGTCGGTTTGCTGAACTTGCATAATGCACGCTATGTACTCTTGCATCTCCTCGGGGACTTTCACACTAAAGGTAATTTTTTAATTTGAGAAGTTGATTTTCTGACCAGAAGATGCTTCGTAGCGGGAGAAGACCTCTTTAATGTTCACACATTCATGTATGGAAGCTTTGGAGAAAAAGTAGCTATCATCGGCAAACAGCAAATGAGATGCGGACGGAGCTCCTTTACTGATATGGCAACCATGAACCGCTCCACTCCTCTCGGCTTGTTGTAACAAGGCTGACAGGCCTTCAGTACAAAGGATAAACAGATATGGGGAGAGTGGGTCGCCTTGACGGAGGCCCCTGGTGGGCTTAAAGACAGGGAAAACTGCATTCCTATTCGTTATCTGATATTCAACGGAAGATACACTGCTCATGATGAGCTCAATAAATTGTTCTGGGAAATTCATCTGTTCCATGATTGCCCTCAGATAATCCCATTCAATACTATCGTATGCTTTTGACATATCAACCTTGAGTGTCGCATAGCCGTGTTTACCTCCTCTTCCCAACTTAAGGGCATGTCCGACTTCATATGCTATCATAACATTATCCGTGATGGATTTTTTTGGTACAAAAGCACTTTGAGAGGCAGAAACAAGTGAATGGAGGATTCGCTTTAGTCTGTTGGCATGGTCTTAGTCATTATTTTTCCCAGGACGTTACAAAGTGCGATAGAGTGTAGGACGATTGTTATGATCAGCCGATATTTCTTAGGGATAAGAACTAGATTTGTTCGGTTTATAGAAGTCGAAATTGAACCAGAGTAGCAGTTGAGACAATACCTTGTAACATCGTCTCCCAGTGTCTAATGTTGTTGGAAGAACCCCGGATTCAATCTGTCGGGCCCGGGTGATTTGTTTGGATGCATGTCGAACAAAGCTTCCTTTATCTCACCAGCCGTATAATCCTTCACCAGGTACCGATTATGTTCCTCTGAAACTCTGGTCTGAACAACATCTAGACAATTTGCCGTCATATTTCCTTGTGAACTAAATAGCTGTAGAAATTGAGCCTGAATGGATTCTGCCAGCCCCGAACTCCACGTACATCGAACACTTGCTTCATTAATCAATAAATCGAACTCATTTTTGCGCCTTCTTGATTTGACGGACATATGGAAAAAGCTAGAATTATGATCCCCCTCACATAGCCACTGAACCTTTGATCTCTGCTTCTAGTAGATCTTATGTTCTCGCCTTACTGTATCCAGTTCTTGCCGAGTTCTGTCAGCTTTCACTACTTCCGCAGGGCCCCTTAGCATCTCGAGTCGGTTTTTGAGTTGTCTTGCGCGTCCATGGAAACAGAGTCAAAATCTTCTACCGCATTCCTTAACGTTTGCCTGATAATTCGCTAATCTGTCAGGGAACTGAATACCCCTCGAGTTACTCCAGTTATTCTGTATCGACAGCCTACACGACTCCTCTAGCCTCCATGCGTTTTCATATCTGAAACTGTGCTCACTCTCCTGGTATTGAAGGTCAGTAAGTAGGATGAGTGTTGATGCGCCTCACGGCGTCCGCACCGCAAGGCTCACTAAGGGATAAGTGTACCCCGTCGTTATCAAGTAATAAAATCTAGACAAGTCCAGGTATCGAATGTAATTGCCCGAAGGGACATGAGGTGATACGATAATAATGAAAATAGATTATTTAGACAACAGATTTAAAACCTAATCTAAGTCACTTGTGTCCAAGGCGATTAACCCTACCTATCCTCCTGAGGTACCTAGTTTGTGATTCCCTTGTAAGGCCGAAACTAGCTCTAAGGCTTAGCAATTTGGGCTTAATCTTCTATAGGGTCGTCAATCCTATAGGCAATGACTAGGTCAGATTCAGCTCGCAATATGTGCCAACTTAATTTTGGGATTATCGAATGAGTTAAACCAATCAGACAAAGCGTAAGACAAAGATTTAAGTGTTGGTCCCGTGTGATTAGTTCCAAGGGGGGGGAGGTTAGGAACTAATATAACTTTTTTCTTTTTAATTGAGCTGACTTAATATAGTTTATTGAGTTTGTTAACTCAGCTTTGGTCAGCACGGCCGATTGTAGCGTAAGACAGCTTTAGTCAGAAGTTGACTAGAGCTATTTTACGTATGAGTTGGGAATTGACTCTTTTGTGGTCAGCTTCCAACTCAGCACTCTTATTTACTCGGTGTCAGTTTAATCAATTTATATGCCGAGTAAATATGACAAGCAACACATACAGATATATATATATATATATATATATTGAGAGAGAGTTAGAGATTACTCAGTACGACTTATCCTGGTTCGGCCTCTCCGCCTACGTCCAGTCCCCAGAATCCCTCCGGGCTTTTTAAATCCAATACTGAGCTCTTTAAAGGTAGAGAACAAACCGTTTACAAGGCAGTTGAATATGCAAGAGTACCGTCCTCTATTCGTCTACTCAACTCCTACTAAGTTCTATAACCGAACACCTAGATTTCTCTACCACTAAGCACTCAACACCAAGTACTCAGCACAACACTCTCAATTTTACAATTGATACAAATTGTTCTTTTCGAATGAAGAACACTTTAGATGATTACAGAAAATCAATCTAGCTTTTACACAAGAATAGAAATTTGGTGTAAGATCTCTTTTGGATTTTGTGTGCTTTGTATGTATGCTCTTTTTTCTTGTTGTATTCAGCTTATGATCCAAGAATGATCATGTCCTTTTATAGTTAAGGTCTGAAGCAGAGATGATTTGAATCTTGGATTTGTCCGTTGATCCAAACGGCTCCTTTTTGAGACAAGTTCTGGTCAGCTTCAGTTTTTGTAGGCCAATCCTGTCGCCTGAAATTCACAGTCGTCAGGTTTGTCTTCTTCTCGCAGATTTCATCTTCTTGTTCCAGTTTGTCTTTTAGCAAAAGAAAAGTTGACCCATGCATCTCGAAATTGGCTTTTGTGTAATTCCAAGGTTTCTATTATTGGTGCAGACAGTTGTCGGAGCTTGTCTTTTAGCAAACGGATCTTTCATGATGTCCTGAAGATCACTCAGCTTGACTTTGATAGCCATTGTCTTGAATTTTTGCTAATACAAATACTGAGTTCTCTTTTACTCAGCTTCCATGGTCAGCTTCGTTTTTCACGACAGTTCTCAAGAAGACTTTTCTACTTTTGATACTGAGTTTTGTTCCACTCAGCTTTGTTGATTAGCTTGATCTTTAAGCTTCCGTTCTGAAGATAACTTATCTTCTTTCACGCTGAGTTCCACTCTACTCAGCTTGTGCTGTGATCTTATGCTGACTTCGTCCTGTCTTATTTTTTATTTCTATTTGTATTATATTTATACTCAACATTGAACAAACATATTAGTACAATTAAATCAAAGCACTTAAATTTAATTGTCCCTTAATCATGGATTAACTTAAATAATTTTGTCAAATCAAAATCATGTGGAAAGGTGTTTCTACAAACTCCCCCATTTTGATGTTGGCAAAATATTTAATTGATGGAACTCAGCATTGAGATTCCCCATGATTGAAATTCTTTTTATGCTTCTGAAATCACTCCCCCGTAAGGGTTGCATCTATTGACTTAACTTAACTCTAAACCTTTTAAGATTCAATTGAGTAAAATTAAGGCATGCTTATACTGACTTAGTTCATTTCTAGACCTTCCAAGATCTAATTCAGATGAGCCTAGGTCAACCTTTCAGAAGAGGTCAATGTGTGGAATATGTTTTGACTCAGTTTTGATACATGGTTAGTTTGATATCAGAGTTATGGGAAACCTTTTTCAAAGCAATTGTATCAAGTTTAATGTGTACTGAGTATATTCCTTTTTCTTTTGTTTTGTTTGTTCAATTAAGACAGATCAGCATAAAGCACAATACGTAAGTAAGCATCACATAAGATTAATCAATTTTGAATGCATAGTTTTATAGATAGTCAGCAAGACAAAGTACACCAGATAAGGAAGAAAACAAAAAAAAAATACAAGTCAAGAATAAAAACTATTTCTTCCTATTGACTTGGGCAGGATTGACTTTGCCCTTTCCCTTTTGTTACTGCTGACTACCAGATGCTTCTCCCGTGTGCTGAGTTCTATCAGCTTGTTCTTTCTCCCCCGTTTTGCCAGCATCGGGTGGAGGAGGAACGAAGGTGTCGTTGAGAGCAGCACGAGTTAATCTTATAGAATACGCTTTAAGTCTTTTCGTGCTTTCCCTTAGACCATCAAAAACTGGAACACCATCGTCCAAAGTAGAACCGGGAATTCTGATGGAGGCACTGAGCATACTCAATATATATTCTTGGGATTTTCCTACCCATGTGATAGTGTCAGTCAGCATGGCATAGGCTTGATGATACATCTTAAGCAAAGCCGAATCATAGAACTGACGTTGAGCATTCGTGTGGCGCACATGTTTGTAGGTGGCTCGGGAGTATTGCATCAGTTCGTTCATCTTGAGTTGATCAGTTTCCATTTCTTCCTTACTCAAGTTGAGTAGACGGACAGCTTCGCTAATTTGTTCGACCGAACATTGAGAAGTTGAGGAGATGAGCTCGCGCGTGCCGGTCAGCTCAGAGTTCAACTTGGTAAAGTGTTGATTCAACTCAGCAGAGGTAGCATAGCCCGTGTTGACTGTAGAAAGAGCATTAATTTGGCCTTGAAGGGAATCCATGTGATTCACCATCATTAACTACAGTTCGGCCAGCTTGACGATGGATTCTTACTTGGGTTGCTGTGTTTGGACTGTTGTCATTACACTTACTAGATCTTTGAGACCCTTGATCTCATTAAGGAGCTGAGTAATGGACGAGATTTATGGTGACTCAACATTTGCAAACCCAGCAGCATCGGTATGAGAAGTGTTCAAATCCTGGAGAATAGTTTGAGCGGAGTCAATAATGCGACGCCCGGACTCAGTAGCATGAAGATAGGCATATGTTGCCTCAGGAATTTACTCAGTTGCCGGAATTCTAGTGGAATTGGATGGTGGAGGAGTAGGTTGCTTTCTAGAACCAGATGGGCTTTTGTTTGGAGTAGCAGCGGAAACTAATTGCTCAACATTCTGCGATACTGGATTGGAAGGAGGTGGATCGGCAGGGATATTAACCTGCTCATTATTGGATTGAAGTTGAGTTGGTGTAGGAGGAGGCAACTCAGCATGATCATGAGCAGGATTTTCCTTTGCATGCTTTTCACCTTGAGCAGCTTGATCTTCGAGCTCTTGCTCGGCAGAGATTGGATTTTCAGGAGTCTTGGCTTGTTGCTCAGCATGAGTAACAGAGGCTTGTTTTTGTGTAAATTGCTCCGGGGTTGGCTCAATAACAGATGAAAAGAATTTTAATTGCATGTCAGAGAGATCAGTGATGGGATCCCGTAGAGGAGAATCATCCAGCAGGTCAATAACTAGAGATTTATGAGCCTTTTTCTTGAGTCGCCTCAATTTCTTAGTCATTGGAGGAGAGGGGTCAGCTTGAATAGAATCAAGAGATTCAGAAGGTGAATTTACCCTTGGGTCAGCATTGAGTTCTTCCCCGGCTATGTCTTGCTCTGTGAACTCAGCATCAACTATCTTACTTAGCACAGTTGGATTCTCAACCTGCTCAATATCCGCTGTTTGTTCTTGCACAACATTATCTTCCTGACATGGCTCAACATCATCACGCTGACCTTCATTGTTTCTTAGTTCTTCTGTTTCTTGATCAGCAGGGATTTTCTCAAGGTCAATTTCTTGGCTTCTCACGAAGTGGGAATCATCAGAAACAGCGAAACCAAAAGGGACAGCATTAACTGGACTTAGACCAGAAGATTTCTTCTTCTTCCTCAGAGGTGTTTCCTCACTCTCTTCTTCAGGCTCAACTTGCCTTTTTCGTTTCTCTGCTGACTTAGGTGTGTCCTGAGTTTGCTCAGTATCAACTTTCTTCCCCTTTGATACAAACCGAATTTTCTTTGGGGCTGCATTAACATCTTTAGAAGAAGTTTGGATAGCTTTCCTCTTCTTTTCTTTCTTGGTTTGCACCTCCTGTGCATCATCAACTTCTTCCTCATGTTCCTCAATGACCCCTTTTCCTTTCTTAGACTTGAGGGGTTGGTTGTATACTAACCCAAACAGCAGAGCCGCTGTGATTTCAGTTCCCCAAGTCTCAGTTTCATTAATCATATCTATTTGATGATCTTCAAGGACTCTTGTAATGAGGGACACCATCCTGAGTTTCCTAGTACTTCGTTGAAGTGCACCGATAAGAAATACTGGCATATTGAGCGGTTGATAGGTCAGCATGTGCCAGATGAAGCACTGCTCGAAGTTTAAAGCTGATGATGCTGAGTTGATTTTCGGGAAGATAAAGTTAGTCAGGATGTAGTGAGCCATCTTTTGATTCTGACCCATAAAAGTACTAGCTATTTCCCCTTTATGGTCCTCCGGCTTACAGAACGTCACGGGGTGGTCAAGTTTTTCCTTTGTAGTCCTGAATTCTTTCCCTTTGGCTGGCAGTTTTAGCAAGGTTGCTAGATAAGATGGAGTAATCGTTATTTTTTGGCTTTTGACATGGGTTACCAGATGGTCAACATCTTCTTCGTCAACACAGAGGTTGGAGTAGAATTCCCTTACCAACCTAGGGTAGGTTTTACTAGGAAGGGAGAAGAGTCCAGCCCATCCATTTTTCGAGATCCACTCACAGAATGGTTGCTCAGCCGTTACGAAGCTTGGAGAGAACCATCGACAGCGAAGTACCTCATGGTTCTTAACACTTTTATAGACTTTAAGGAATATCCTTTCATTGGGCTGCTTGTCCTTCTTCTTCTTTTTCGAAGAGGTTGCGAGGTCAGCTTTAGGGCTCTTGCTTGGAGTTTGGTCATGCTGACCTTGTCTTTGAGACTTAGTGGGAGTCTCGACGTATTCCTGCTGAGCAGGAGATTGAGGGTTTTCATCGGAGTGGTTATCATCGTAACCCCCCACCGGAGAGATTTTGGGAATCCGACATGATTAGAGGTTTTGAGATTTAGAGAGAGAGCGATGAAAATCAATTTGCCAAGGATTTCGAGTGTAAAGAAGGAAAAGTGGGAATTCTTCCACTATTTATAGAGGTTCGAATTGATCCTAAACGTTGAACTAGCCGTTTTACCTCGAGATGATCAATCGACAAAGATCCTGGCATTTATGACACACTCGGCGCATGTGTTTTCTAATTATTTCTTACGTCATCCTAGGTGGCTATTTAATACGCGTGCTAGCATTTAATTGTGCAAGTGGGCTTTACTCAGTTTGTTAGAATACTGAACGTTTGTGGTACTGAGTGCACAGTTTTACGTAGAAGGTTTTCATATTACTTTAGTAACTCATCTTAAGATAATCACTCAGCATGGTAATCACTCAACATTCAATTAAGCACATAGTATTATTGAAGAGGATTAGACATACCGATAGCTTCCCTTAGTATATTGAATTGCTCACGTGCCAAAGGCTTCGTGAAGATATCCGTAAGTTGTTCATCTGTTGGAACGTAGGTCAGCTTGATCTCACCCTTGAGTACATGATCTCTGATGAAGTGATGCCTTATGCTGACATGCTTCATCCTGCTGTGTTGGATTGGATTTTTAGATAGGTCAATGGCGCTTTTGTTGTCACATTTGACTTCAATTGTTTCTGTTTTAACTCCGTAATCCTCAAGTTGTTGCTTAATCCATAGGACTTGTGCAACACAGCTTCCAGCAGCTACATACTCAGCTTCAGTTGTAGACAGGGCAACTGATGACTGCTTCTTGCTGAACCAAGATACTACACAGCTTCCAAGGAAGTGACATCCTCCCGAAGTACTTTTACGTTCTAGCTTATCTCATCCATAGTCAGCATCAGTGTATCCAATGAGTGTGAAGTCATTTGAGGTCGGATACCATAAACCTGCATTAACTGAGCTCTGCAAATATCTAAAGATTCTTTTTACAGCTATAAGGTGAGATTCTCTGGGATCAGCTTGATATCTTGCACAATAACATACTGAGTACTGAATATCAGGTCTACTAGCGGTAAGGTAAAGTAGAGAGCCAATCATACCTCGATATAGTTTGCTGTCTACAGATTTACCTTTCTCGTCTTTGCATAGGACAGTGTCAGTACCCATTGGGGTTGATATGGGTTTACAATCTTCCATATCAAATTTCTTTAGCATTTCTTTGGCATACTTGGACTGACTAATGAAGATGTCGTTCTTACCTTGCTTGATTTGAAGTCCAAGGAAGAACTTGAGTTCACCCATCATAGACATCTCGAACTCAGTTTGCATCTGTTTACTAAACTCTTTGCACAAGGATTCGTCAGTAGCACCAAAGATTATATCGTCTACGTAAATTTGTGCCAGCAGGGTATGTTTACCCTTTTTCTTAATGAACAGGGTTGTGTCAGCTTTGCCTCTGACATAATTCCTGGTCAGCAAGAAGTTGGTCAACCTCTCATACCAAGCTCTTGGAGCTAGTTTCAGCCCATATAGGGCCTTATTGAGTTTATAAACGTGGTTTGGAAGTTTTGGATCTTCAAACCCTGGAGGCTGACTAACATATACCTCTTCGTTTATAAAGCCATTAAGAAAGGCACTTTTAACATCCATTTGATATAATTTAAAGTTCATATAGCTAGCATATGCACACAATATACGTATAGCCTCTAACCTAGCAACGGGAGCAAAGGTCTCACCATAGTCAATGCCCTCTTGCTGACTATAGCCTTGGGCTACAAGTCGGGCTTTATTTCTGACTACGTTGCCTTGCTCATCTAGTTTATTTCTAAAGACCCACTTAGTTCCTATGGTCTTTTGATTCCTAGGTTTTGGTACTAAATCCCATACCTCATTTCTTGTGAATTTATCAAGCTCTTCTTGCATAGCATTGATCCAATATTCATCGTGCTGAGCATCAGCGAAGTTCTTTGGCTCATTTACTGAGACGAATGCAACATTCCCGAGATACTTTCTAAACTGATCTTTTGTCATCAACTTGTTGTCAGCGGCATCAAGAATGGACTTCTCCGAATGTCCTCCTGGAATTTTTATTTCTCTAGGTAATGTTGAGTTGTCTGGAATAGGTGTTTCTACAATATCTGCAGGAATAGATTGGTCAGCAAAGGTAATTTTGGGTTCGTGTTTACCTTTGGTCAGCCCTTGTACTGATGACTCAGTGGCTCCTGTTTGGTCAGCGGAAGCTGAGCTTGGTTCATCTTCGGCGGACTGAATTGTCTTTCCTGCAGGGTCAGTTTCATCGAACTCTATATGGATAGACTCTTCAACAACTTAAGTTCGTTTATTATACACCCTATATGCTTTACTGTTAGTTGAGTACCCTAAAAAGATCGCTTCGTCAGCTTTAGCATCAAATTTTGCAAGGTTATCTTTTGTATCAAATCTTTCGTCCTTTCCAAAGTTCGTATGGGGTTTTCTTAAGAATAGGTCTAACTAAAGCCCTATTGAGTATGTAGCATGCTGTGTGGACAGCTTCACCCCAGAAATACTTTGGAAGCCTATTTTCGCTCAGCATTGTCCTAGCAATTTCGACAATTGTTCTGTTCTTCCTTTCAACCACCCCATTTTGTTGAGACGTTCTAGGAGCAGAGAAATTATGGTCAATACCACCGGCTTCACAGAATTCGTCAAACTGTTGGTTTTTGAATTTTCCGCCATTGTCACTTCTAATGTGAGCTACTTTTAGGACTTTGTCATTTTCAAGTTTCTTAATCAATGTTGTGAACATCTCAAAAGTTTCATCCTTGCTACTCAGCAAGATGATCCAAGTATACCGAGATAAATCGTCTACAATGACTAAGGAGAATTTCTTGTTGGTCCCGTGTGATTAGTTCCAAGGGGGGGGGGGTTAGGAACTAATCTAACTTTTTCATTTTAATTAAGCTGACTTAATATATTTTCTTGAGTTAGTTAACTCAGCTTTGGTCAGCACGGCCGATTATAATGTAAGACAGAACTATTTTACGTATGAGTTGGGAATTGACACTATTGTGGTCAGCTTCCAACTTGGCACTCTTATTTACTCATTGCCAGTTTAAACAATTTATATGCTGAGTAAATATGACAAGCAACACATACAGATATATATATATATTAAGAGAGAGTTAGAGATTACTCAGTACGACTTATCCTGGTTCGGCCTATCCGCCTACGTCCAGTCCCCAGAATCCCTCCGGGCTTTTTAAATCCAATACTGAGCTCTTTAAAGGTAGAGCACAAACCGTTTACAAGGCAGTTGAATATGCAAGAGTACCTTCCTCTATTCGTCTACTCAACTCCTACTAAGTGCTATAACCAAACACCTAGATTTCTCTACTACTAAGCACTCAACACCGAGTACTCAGCATAACACTCTTAATTTTACAATTGATACAAATTGTTATTTTTGGATGAAGAACACTTTAGATGATTACAGAAAATCAATCTAGCTTTTACACAAGAATAGAAATTTGGTGTAAGATCTCTTTTGGCTTTTGTGTGCTTTTGTATGTATGCTCTTTTTGTTCTTGTTGTGATCGGTTAATGATCCAAGAATGATCATGTGCTTATATAGTTGAGGTCTGAAGCAGAAATGGTTTGAACTTTGGATTTGTCCGTTGATCCAAACAGCTCCTTTTTGAGACAACTTCTGGTCAGCTTCAATTTTGCAGGCCAATCCTGTCGTCTGAATTCCGTAGGCATCAGGTTTGTCTTTTTCTTGCAGTTTCGTCTTCTTGTGCCAGTTCGTCTTTTAGCTAATGAACGTTTGACCCATGCATCTCGAAATTGGCTTTTGCGTAATTCCAAGGTTTCTATTATTGGTGCAGACAGTTGTCGGAGCTTGTCTTTTAGCAAACGGAACATTCATGTTGTCCTGAAGATCACTCAGCTTATCTTTGGCAGCCGTTGTTTGTGATTGTTTGCTAATGCATATACTGAGTTCTCTTTCACTCAGCTTCCATGGTCAGCTTCGTTCTGCAAGACATAGTTCTCGAAAGATTTTCCTACTTTTGATACTGAGTTTCATTCCACTCAGCTTCTTGATCTTTAAGCTTCTGTTCTGAAGATGACTTATCTTCTCTCACGTTGAGTTCCACTCTACTCAGCTTGTGTTGTGATCTTATGCTGACTTCGTCTTGTTTTACTTTTTGTTTCTATTTGTATTTATATATTTATACTCAACATTGAACAAACATATTAGTACAATTAAATCAAAGCACTTAAATTTAATTGTCCCTTAATCATGGATTGACTTAAATAATTTTGTCAAATCAAAATCATGTGGAAAGGTGTTTCAACAAACTCCCTCATTTTGATGTTGGCAAAATATTTAATTGATGAACTCAGCATTGAGATTCCTCATGATTGAAATTCTTTTTATGCTTCTGAAGTTGCTCCCCCGCAAGGGTGCATCGATTGACTTGACTTAGCTCTAAACCTTCTAAGATTTAATTGAGTAAAGTTAAGGCATGCTTATACTGACTTAGTTCAGTTCTAGACCTTCCAAGATCTAATTCAGATGAGCCTAGGTCAGTTTTCAAAAGAGGTCAATATGTGGGATATGTTTTGACTCAGTTTTGATACATGGTTAGTTTGATATCAGAGTTATGGGAAACCTTTTTAAGAGAAAATGTATCAAGTCTAATGTGTACTGAGTATCTTCCCTTTTCTTTTGTTTGTTTGTTCAATTAAGACAGATCAACATAAAGCACAATACTTAAGTAAGCATCACATAAGATCAATCAATTTGGAATAAAAGATGCATGATTTTATATAGTCAGCAGAACAAAATACGCCAGATAAGGGAAACAAAAAAATACAAGTCAAGAGTAAATCCTAGCAAATCTAGCCAGACTATTTCTTCCTATTGACTTGGGCAGGATTGACTTTGCCTTTTCCCTTTTGTTGCTGCTGACTGCCAGATGCTTCTCCCGTGTGCTGAGTTCTATCAGCTTGGTCTTTCTCCCCCGTTTTGCCACCATCGGGCGGAGGAGGAACAAAGGTGTCATTGAGGGCAGCACGAGTTAACCTCACGGAATAAGCTTTAAGCCTTTTCGTGCTTTCCCTTAGGCCATCAAAAACTGGGATACCATCGTCCAAGGTATCACGGGGAATTCGGATAGAGGCACTGAGATGACTCAATATGTATTCTTGAGATTTTCCTACCCATGTAATAGTGTCAGTTAGCATGGCATAAGCTTGATGGTACATCTTAAGCAAAACCGAGTCATAAAACTGACGTTGAGCATTCGTGTGGCGCATACGTTTGTAGGTGGCTCGGGAGTACTGCAATAGTTCATTTGTCTTGAGTTGATCAGTTTCCATTTCCTCTTTACTCAAGTTGAGTAGACGGACAGCTTCGCTTATTTGTTCGACCGAACATTGAGAAGTTGAGGAGACTAGCTCGCGAGTGCCGGTCAGCTCAGAGTTCAACTTGGTAAAATGTTGATTCAACTCAGCAGAGGTAGCATAGCCCGTGTTGACTGCAGAAAGAGCATTGATTTGGCCTTGAAGGGAATCCATGTGATTCACCATCATTAACTGTAGTTCGGCCAGCTTGACGATGGAGTCTTGCTTAGGTTGCTGTGTTTGGACTGTTGTCATCACACTTACTAAATCTTTGAGACCCTTGATCTCATTGAGGAGCTGAGTGATAGACGAGATTTGTGGTGACTCAGTATTTGCAGACCCAGCAGCATCGGCATGAGAAGTGTTCAAGTCCTGAAGAATAGTTTGAGCGGAGTCAATAATGCGACGCCCAGACTCAGTAGCATGAAGATAGGCATATGTTGCTTCAGGAATGTGCTTAGTTGCCAGAATTCGAGTGGAATTTGAAGGGCCAATATGGTTAACATCTGGGCTTTTATGTGAAGTAGCAGCGGAAACAGGCTGCTCAACATTCTGCGATATTGGGTTGGAAGGAGGTGGATCGGAAGAGATATCGACATGCTCAATGTTGGTTTAAGTTGGTGCAGAAGGAGTCAACTCAGTTTGAGCAGGATTTTCCTTAGCATGCTTTTCACTTTGAGCAGCTTGGACATCGAGCTCTTGCTCGACAGAGATTGGATTTTCCGGATACTTGGCTTGTTCCGCAGGATGAGTAACAGAGGCTTGCTTTTTCTGTAGTTCATTTGGAGAAGGCTCAGTTGGGTTGGAGAAAAATTGGAACTGCATGTCCGAGAGATCGGTGATGGGATCCCGAAGAGGAGAATCACCCAAAAGATTAATAACTGGCGACTTCTGAGCCTTTTTCTTAAGTCTTCTCAATTTCTTAGCCTTTGGAGGAGAGGGGTCAGCTCGAATAGAATCAAGAGATTCAGAAGGTGAGTTTACCCCTAGGTCAGCATGTTCCTTTGCTGTGGGCTCAGCTTGTTCTTCAACCAGCTCAGTATTGACTACCTCATGTTGCTCAACATTTGCTGTCTCATCAGCATCAAAATGACCTCCGAGATTGCCCAACTCTTCTTCCTCTTGGTCAGCAGGGATTTTCTCAAGATCAATTTCTTGACTTTTGGCGAAATGTGAATCATCGGAGATCACGAAACCCAGAGGGGCATCATCAATAGGACTTAACTCCAAAGATTTATTTTTCTTTTTCTACAATGGCTGCTCTGGAGTTTCCTCACTCTCTTCTTCAGGCTCATCTTGCCTTTTTCGCTTCTCTGCTGACTTAGGTGTGCCCTGAGTTTGCTCAGCACCAACTTTCTTCCTCTTTGATACAATCCCGAGTTTCTTAGGAACAACATCAACATCTTTGGAACATGTTTGAATTGCTTTCCTCTTCTTTTCTTTCTTGGTTTGCACCTCCTGTGCAACATCAGCTTCTTCCTCATGTTCCTCAATGGCCTCTTTGCCTTTCTTAGACTTGAGGGGTTGGTTTTATACTAACCCAAACAGCAGAACCGCTATGATCTCAGTTCCCAAAGTCTCAGTTTCATTAATCAGGTCTATTTGATGATCTTCAAGGATTCTGGTAATGAGGGACCCCATCCTGAGTTTCCCCGTACTTCGCTGAAGTGCACCAACAAGAAACACCGACATGTTGAGTGGTTGATAGGTCAGCATGTGCCAGATGAAGCACTGCTCGAAGTTTGAAGCTGATGATGCTGAGTTGATTTTGGGGAAGATAAAATTAGTCAGCAGATAGTGAGCCATCTTTTGATTCTGACCCATGCATGTACTAGCTATTTCCCCTTTGTGATCCTCTGGCTTACAGAACGTCACGACGTGGTCAAGTTTTTCCTTTGTAGTTCTGAATTCTTTCCCTTTGGCAGGCAGTTTTAGAAGGGTTGCTAGATAAGATGGGGTAATCGTTATTTTCTGGTTTTTGACATGGGTTACCAGATGGTCAGCATCTTCTCTGTCAACACAGAGGTTGGAGTAGAATTCCCTTACTAACCTAGGGTAGGTTTTATCGGGAAGGGAGAAGAGTCAAACCCATCCATTCTTCGAGATCCACTCACAGAATGGTTGCTCAGCCATTACGAAGCTCGGAGAGAACCACCGACAGTGAAGGACCTCATAGTTCTTAACGCTTTTATAGACTTGGAGGAAAATCTTTTCATTGGGCTGCTTGTCCTTCTTTTTCTTCTTCTTTTTCGAAGAGGTTGCGAGGTCAGCTTGAGGGCTCTTGCTTGGAGTCTGGTCATGCTGACCTTGTCCTTTGGTGGGGGTCTCACTATATTCCTGCTGAGGAGGAGACTTAGGGTTTTCATCGGAGTGATTTCTGTCGTAATCACCACCGGAGAGATTTTGTGAATCCGACATGATTAGAGATTCTTTGAGAGGTTTTGGGATTTGGAGAGTGAGAGAGAAGAAAATCTATTTGCCAAGGATTTTGAGTGTAAAGAGTGATAAGTGGGAATTCTTCCACTATTTATAGAAGTTCGAATTGATCCTAAACGTTTGAACTAGCCGTTTTACCTCGAGATGATCAATCGACAAAGAT
This sequence comes from Euphorbia lathyris, assembly GCF_963576675.1. Classification (NCBI taxonomy): domain Eukaryota; kingdom Viridiplantae; phylum Streptophyta; class Magnoliopsida; order Malpighiales; family Euphorbiaceae; genus Euphorbia; species Euphorbia lathyris. The sequence continues at coordinate 6,944,290 of NC_088911.1, forward strand.
CCTGACATTTATGACATGTTCGACGCCTTCATTTTCTTCATTATTACGATTACGTTACCCTAGGTGGCTATTTATGGTACGTGTGCTATAATTAATTGGGCAAGTGAGTTTTACTCAGTTTGTTAGAATACTGAACATTTTGAGGTACTGAGTGCACAGTTTTACTTAGAGGGTTTTCATACTGCCTTAGTAACTCAGCCTAAGATAATCACTCAGCATGTATGTCTTACTCAGCATAGGGTGATTTTCTATAACACATTTTAAGCTCAGCATGTAGAAGTTACTAAATTAGCATAAGTCACTCAGCATGGTAATCACTCATCATTCAATTAAGCACATAGTATTATTGAAGAGGATTAGACATACCGATAGCTTCCCTTAGTATGTTGATGTTAGGGATTAAAGCCAGTTAATCAACTGTAGCGCAGCGGAATTGCGGTTTAAAATTTATTTCTAATCCCTTTTAGTTTGATCTTTGTTCGTTAACCATTGATTGAATAAAACCTTTTGATCCGTTTAAGGATATAAACATACCCGGACTGTCTCTTCTAGAGACGGCTGAAGAATCCACAAGGTAGTAAGATCTCCGTAGTCAGGTGCACAAACATATATTGAGCTAGAACCGGTGCTAGCTGATAGCGCGATTCGTCTAGCTGTGTTTACGGATGTAGTGTGATATGAGTGTGCTATGGGAATATGGATGTGGTCTTTCTAATTGCTCTAAATTCACTAGACGTCACTACTTAGGGGCAAGTGTACCCCGTCGTATCAAGTAATAATCCGGTTAAGATCGGGTATCGAATCCACGGGATTTATAACTGCAAGTATTAGACGACTCGGTTTTATACGTTATTTAAGCGGTGATTACTTTGGGGTTGATGTGGGAACCAACTACAAACTACTCCTAAACTATTAGTGAGACAGATTTATGTAGCAAATACTCTGCGAAGTGCAATGGCGACGATAAGTTATAAATATGACAAACAAAGACTCCGAATATATACGATTAATGGTCTACTCTTGCAAAGACGACTACGTGTAGTTCGACCGATCCGTGAGGTACTTAGACTACGTGATTCCTAGTCAAGGCGTGTCTAATGCTGGGAATTAGAAACTAGGACCCGTAAGTTCCGTGGCTTGTCAATTCCTACGGTTTCCGGTGCGTCACTTCTGATAAGGCAACACCTATATAATTCCTAAAGATAGCCCGAATGGCGTCGGAAATCGCATACCCCTACACAATAATCAATTATAAGTATCAAAGCACGTAATAAACATTAACACGTATATAGAAACGGAAATTGCAAATCATATATTATAAATGTGGAAAGCATAAATGAGGAATACAACCAAGCCTAGTACATAGGAAGAGTGCAAGCTAATTAGCAAGCGAAGAGGGAAGAATCGGCCCTCGAAATTAGCCAACCGGACTCAAGGCCGTCTCTTAGGACTTGGAGGTGGAACTCTCGAGCTTGGTGATGAATGATGGAGCGGAACGTTGATGGAACGCCGGAATAACCGAACAAGCTCTCGAGGTGGGAGAGTTTTATTACATAAAAACTGAATCTAAACTAAAATAACAAGAATCAAAAGAAGTAAAATGTAGCTATGTTCAAGGTAAGGTCTCTAAATGAGTGCTAGTCACTCTTATTTATACATCAAGCTAGGGGTAGAATTGTAACTTCACAAGGTACAAGTATGGAGCAACATTATTTGGTGCAGAAAACCCATGATACGCCCCGCGTAAGGTGGTCTACGCCCCGCGTAAGTGCCCATTCCGTCAGAAATCTCCTGCATGTGGACCAATTCTATGTCTTGTTGTCTCAAACACGCCCTGCGTAGCTGAAGTACGCCCCGCGTAAATGAGTTTCTGAGATTTTATAGCTTGAATTGGAGCTTTTACGCCGTGCGTAGCTAAAGTACGCCCCGCGTATGGAGAGTTGACTCCGGGAGACAATGTAGTCTGACTTTCAGGATTAGGCCAATTATTTCTGACATGTGTCATACGTCCCGCGTAAGGTGTCATACGCCCCGCGTATGCTGAGTCATTTCCACATGGTGCCTGCGGATAAGGCAATTATTTCTGACACCATGTTTTACGCCCCGCGTAAATGACGATACGCCCCGCGTAAATAATGATACGCCCCGCGTATTTGAGTAGATTTTTACTCCTTTCTCGTACCTGAAATACAAATCTTTGAGAGCCGAGTTAGCTTGACGTTTTATTTTCTAATATTAATCAAAAATAAGGAAAATTAACCGAAAGTAAGGAATTTATTTTTATTTTGTTATTTTATTAAAACACTCTATTTTTGTAATTAAACTTATTTATTTCTTCTAAAATTAAACCGTAAATCACGCTAAAAGATAGGAACGAAACGCCCCTATCACTAGCCGAAGAACAAGGAAGAACTGGAGAGATTTTGCAATTTGCCAATAAAGCTTCTCCACTTTGAGAAATTAGTGGCCGCATCCATTAATGTTGCTTTTCTTAGCAATATATGTTGGCCGAATATTTGTGTTGGTTAATTAGGGTTTTAGTGTTTTAATTTATATATATAGTGTATTCCTAAACCTAATTGGTTTAGGGTTAATTGGTTAATTACAAAACTAATCCAATCCTAATCTAATTACATAAATAAATACCAATAATATTTATTCTATGCAATTAATTATGATTAGATTAAATTTAAACGACACTAATTAATAAATTAACGTATTAGTTTAATTAATTATTCACCGAATAAATCCATTAATCAATTACATTGATACAAAGTATCAATTAATTAACCACCAATTAATTACTTTGACATTTTACTGTCAACCAATTAATTAATCTCATCCCTCCAGTGTACCGTTCTATAAGTTCTAACTCAGATGTTCAATGTGCACGATCCTATGGGACTGTCCTTAGCTAGCAGTGGGCTCACGGCCCACAGACAATAAGTGGGTTCTAGCAAACCATTACTGCCCCTAACCAATACAGCTATTTCAGCAGTCTAAAGATGCAGAGACCCTGTAGTTATCTCTTAACGTCTTTTACCATTTGATATCGATATTATAAACTAGAGGCATAGCGGCTGTCATCCTCTCTGATGTTTATGATATTTCTTGATCTTAAGTAGATTAATGAATCAGATAAGTAAACTACTTATCAGGGTGTGGCCACATACTTATCAATCTCACTTATCAAGTGGCCTGTGATATCATCTCACTGTTATGTGAGTGGTAATTCCATCACTTCACTATCAATACTAATGTGTTCACCTGTTCACCCAATCATACCCGTATTTGGCATCCTGTTACAGACCTGTTAGGCGTATGTCAAAGTGAACCGGCTCCCATATTGATATTATAATGAAATCTAGTCTGAAGACAGTTAGAGACCTACTTAAGAAAACTAATGACACAACCACCATGTAGTTTTCTCGGGCGGATCGATCCAGTCACATGTATACAACATGTACCCATATTCACAACTGACTTAGCAAGTGCTATGGCTAGTATCAATTGCTACCATACAGTCGTCGAATATACAAGTCTGTGGACCTAATCATTCCCATGATAGAATAGACTTGGGATATGGTTTTATGATTATCAATCAATGGATTCTCTATTCATATTATAGCACAAGATATAAATGAACTAGATTAATGCCTTTATTAATGTGACACAAATACATTTTATAAGAACCAATGCCTATAAACTAGGGCACACCAACAGTCTCCCACTTGAACTAGTTCCAAGCGGGTATTGCCCTAAACACTATAGATCTAGTACTACCAATTGCCTTGGTAAACTGACCAGCGACATTGTTCTCAGTTGAATTGCTCACGAGCCAAAGGCTTGGTGAAGATATCCGCAAGCTGTTCATTTGTTGGAACGTAGGTCAGCTTGATCTCACCCTTGAGTACATGATCCCTAATGAAGTGATGCCTTATACTGACATGCTTCATCCTGCTGTGTTGGATTGGATTTTTAGATAGGTCAATGGCGCTTTTGTTATCGCATTTAACTTCAATGGTTTCTGTTTTAACTCCGTAATCCTCAAGCTGTTGCTTAATCCATAGAACTTGTGCAACACAGCTTCCAGCAGCTACGTACTCAGCTTCAGTTGTAGACAGGGCAACTGATGACTGCTTCTTGTTGAACCAAGATACTACACAGCTTCCAAGGAAGTGACATCCTCCCGAAGTACTCTTTCATTCAAGCTTATCTCATCCATAGTCAGCATCAGTGTATCCAATGAGTGTGAAGTCATTTGAGGTCGGATACCATAAACCTGCATTAACTGAGCTCTGCAAATATCTAAAGATTCTTTTTACAGCTATAAGGTGAGATTCTCTGGGATCAGCTTGATATCTTGCACAATAACATACTGAGTACTGAATATCAGGTCTACTAGCGGTAAGGTAAAGTAGAGAGCCAATCATACCTCGATATAGTTTGCTGTCTACAGATTTACCTTTCTCGTCTTTGCATAGGACAATGTCAGTACCCATTGGGGTTGATATGGGTTTACAATCTTCCATATCAAATTTCTTTAGCATTTCTTTGGCATACTTGGACTGACTAATGAAGATGTCGTTCTTACCTTGCTTGATTTGAAGTCCAAGGAAGAACTTGAGTTCACCCATCATAGACATCTCGAACTCAGTTTGCATCTGTTTACTAAACTCTTTGCATAAGGGTTCGTCAGTAGCACCAAAGATTATATCGTCTACGTAAATTTGTTTCAGCAGGATATGTCTACCCTTTTTCTTAATGAACAAGGTTGTGTCAGCTTTGCCTCTGACATAATTCCAGGTCAGCAGGAAGTTGGTCAACCTCTCATACCAAGCACGTGGTGCCTGCTTTAGGCCATACAGGGCCTTCTTGAGTTTATAAACGTGGTTTGGAAATTTTGGATCCTCAAACCCTGGAGGCTGACTAACATATACCTCTTCGTTTATAAAGCCATTAAGAAAAGCACTTTTAACATCCATTTGATATAGTTTAAAGTTCATATAACTGGCATATGCACACAATATTCGTATAGCCTCTAACCTAGCAACGGGTGCAAAGGTTTCACCGTAGTCAATGCCCTCTTGCTGACTATAGCCTTGGGCTACAAGTCGGGCTTTATTTCTGACCACATTGCCTTGCTCATCTAGTTTATTTCTAAAGACCCACTTAGTTCCTATGGTCTTTTGATTCCTAGGTTTTGGTACTAAATCCCATACCTCATTTCTTGTGAATTGATCAAGCTCTTCTTGCATAGCATTGATCCAATATTCATCATGCTCAGCATCGGCGAAGTTCTTTGGCTCATTTACTGAGACGAATGCAACATTTCCGAGATACTTTCTAAGCTGATCTCTTGTCATCGGCTTGTTATCAGCGGCATCAAGAATGGACTTCTCCGAATGTCCTCTTGGAATTTTTATTTCTTTAGGTAATGTTGAGTTGTCTGGAATAGGTGTTTCTACAACATCTGCATGGATAGATTGGTCAGCAAAGGTAATTTCGGGTTCGTGTTTACCTTTGGTCAGCCCTTGTACTGATGACTCAGCAGCTCTTGTTTGGTCAGCGGAAGCTGAGCTTGGTTCATCTTCGGCGGACTGAGTTGTCTTTCCTGCAGGGTCAGTTTCATCGAACTCTATATGGACAGACTCTTCAATAACTTGAGTTCATTTATTATATACTCTATATGCTTTACTATTAGTTGAGTACCCTAAAAAGATCGCTTCGTCAGCTTTAGCATCAAATTTTGCAAGGTTATCTTTTGTATTGAGTATAAAACATTTACACCCAAAGGCACGAAAGTAGCCAATGTTGGGCTTTCGTCCTTTCCAAAGTTCATAAGGGGTTTTCTTGAGTATAGGTATAACTAAAGCCCTATTGAGTATATGGCATGCTGTGTGGACAACTTCACCCTATAAATACTTTGGAAGCCTATTTTCGCTCAGCATTGTCCTAGCAATTTCGACAATTGTTCTGTTCTTCCTTCCAACAACCCCATTTTGTTGAGGATTTCTAGGAGCAGAGAAATTGTGGTCAATACCACTGGTTTCGCAGAATTCGTCAAACTGTTGGTTTTTTAATTCTCCACCATTGTCGCTTCTAATATGAGCTACTTTTAGGTCTTTGTCATTTTCAAGCTTTTTAATCAGTGTTGTGAACATCTCAAAAGTTTCATCCTTGCTACTCAACAAGATGATCCAAGTATACCGAGAGAAATCATCCACAATGACTAAGGAGAATTTCTTACCGCCCAAGCTGAGTAGCTGGACAGGTCCGAAAAGGTCCAAATGTAGTAATTCCAATGGTCTCTTGGTTGAGACAATGTTTTTACTTTGAAAAGACTTTTTCGTTTGTTTACCTTGCTGACAAGCATTACATAATTGATCTTTTTCAAATTTCAATTTGGGCAATCCCTCAACTAGTTGCTTTCTAGCCAATTTGGCAAGGAGGTCCATGCTTACATGACCAAGTCTCCTATGGCATAGCCAGGAGTTATCCTCTTTAGATACTAAGCATATATTTTTCGAAAACTGTTTTTCTAAACTCAACATATATACATTGTCAACACGAGGGGCAGTTAAAATTAAATTGTTTGTTTTTCCCTCGAGTATCCGACACTGAGTAGCATCAAATATAACCTCTCTACCGCTATCATAAAGCTGAGCTACGCTCAATAGGTTATATTTGAGACCCTTAACTAAGGAGACTGACTCAATGGTGGGGTTACCTCCGATAGTACCTGATCCTACTATCTTACCCTTCTTATTGTCTCCAAAGCTTACGTTGCCACCTTGTTTAAGCTCAAGTGTGATGAACTGAGTTTCATCACCAGTCATATGCCTCGAGCATGCGCTGTCAATATACCAAAGCTTTGACTTCTCCACGCATCTCAGGCTTACCTATATTTTAAATCATTCAAATTTAGGTACCCAATTCTTTTTGGGTCCTTGTTTGTTAGCATAAGCAGGTGCTATATCATGTTTTAACTTGTGACGACATATATTTATGGTGTGGCCTTGTTTACCACAGAAGTCACAATGAGTTACCCTTTTTGGGTGACTCTGTTTTTGGTCAGCACCATTGTGCTGGGCATGCCAATATACCTTAGTGGTATGCCCTTTCTTTCCGCAGAAGTCACATTGGACAATCCGCTTGTTATACCAACACACATCTCTTGTGTGTCCCCTTTTCCCACAACAGTCACATTGAGTGAACTGTCTATGCTGACTAGTACCTGAGTACTCAACATGGGATTTGTTTTTGTTTGAGCCTTTAGTTTGGCTCTGTAAGTATGTGACATCCTTTTTCAGTTTCTTTGAATCTGACCGGACTTCTGAGACAAACTTATGCATAATTTCCATGTTACTATACAATGTTGAGTTGTCTTGGAGAAGATATCGAAGGTCACTGAGTTTGACCTCTTCAATCTCGTCACACCGCCTGCTGAGTGCTTTTATTTTCTTATTACACTTTTTAGTCAGTGTATATAAGTCACTCAGGGCGTTAATCATTTCATTTCTAAGCAAGTGTAAGGATGTTACCTCATTTGAATATTCCTCCTGTTCAGATTCTTCAGAGAGGTCAGCTTGCTCAGATCGAGTGTGGTCATCAGCGTCATCGGCCATGAAGCATATGTTTGCTGACTCGGTGGCATCAGCTTCAGATGATGTTGAGTCGTCGCTGTCACTCCATGTGGCCACCATAGCCTTTTTTCTTCCCTTCTTGTCTTTCTTTAGATTAGGGCAACTTGACTTAATGTGCCCAGTTTGATGGCACTCAAAGCACGTGACAGGCTTGGAGCTGTCTTTTTTGTATTTTTCACTGGACTCAGCTTTGTACCTATCACCTCTTCTGAATGGCCTCTTGCTGTTCTTTTCATTCTTTCTGAACAGCTTCTTCATCTTTCTCGTGAACATGGCCATTTCCTCATCATCTGGCGTTCATTCCTGAGATGTCCTCATCGTCGTTCATCTCGAACAACTCATATAATCTCATATGTTGATTCATCTTTGACTCCTTGACCTTGCTTGTACCTGTTGGTCCCTTGTAAGGTTGCAAATATAGTTCCAAGGGGGGGTTAGGAACTATTTTACCTTTTTAAAATAATTTGGGCAGATTTCTTTTCTTTAAGAAAAGTTTATAAAACAGCGGCACTTAACACTCAGCAAGACACTGGCTTAGTCAACTAGTGACTAGGACAGCTTCGTTGCTTAGGTCAGGAAATAGCACTTAGAGTCTATTCCTGAACCTGCTCGTTTGTAGCGCACAACTCAGCTTGACCTCTTTTACTTGGTCAGTTTTAGTTTGTTTTAAGCAAGCAATATAAATAAGGAGTTAAGGTTTAATAAAACTTCACTCAGCAGATTTATCCAGGTTCGGCTTCTTCTAAGCCTACGTCCTGTCCCCGGAACACCTCCGAGATTTCAAATCCTCTACTGAGCTCTTTAAAGGTAGAGCCTCAAACCTTTTACAATATCAGCAATTGAGTATGACAAGAGTACCTTCCTCTATACTTCTACTCAATCCTAATCTCTCCGTTGAGTACTTAAAACTGAGTACTCAGCCTCTCCTTTCTACTTCTAGAAATGATAAAGATTTTGTCCTAAACAACAATTGCTAGAACACCTTAGATGATTGAAAAACAACCACTCTAGACTTTTACACAAATGAATAGACTTTGTAGTGTAAGAACTTTGCTTTGCTTTTGATGGAGAACTTTTGTATACGTTTGGTCAGCGTAGCGGCTCTTGCTTAAAGTTCTCTGAAGAATGTGGATTCTGAATGCTCTATTTATAGAGAGCTATAAGAGCTTCTGGTTATTTCGAATTTCGAAATAACCGTTGGAGGGAAACGGCTACAGGTCGCTTTCACTGAGTCTGCCAGCAGTTCTCGTTAGCCAATCAGATTCCAGCGTCTTCTGTTCTTCGGTCAGTGAGTCAGTATGTTCCACCATTTTGGGTAATGTCAACCAGACAGCTTGTTGTGTCTTCTGACCTTTACCTAATGAGGAAATACTTTGTCTGGAAGCTGCCTTATGGTCAGTAGCTGTCTTGCATGTTTTGTCGAGACAGCTCAGCAGCTTCATACCGAAGTTGTCTACGTGGATCTTCTCGATCCTTCTTTACTCAGCATGCGTTTCATCACTTCAACGGCGATGTTTTGGAGATACGCGGGCTGAGTGATCTTTGGCTTGTTTGACTTGGGCCTTGATTTCCATATAGGGCTTGAGCCTTATGATCTTTATGTCTTATGATAAATTATAAACTCAACATTGAACAAACACATTAGTAACACTAAATCAAAGCATTTAAACTTAGTGTGTTATAGAATATTTACTTTCACTTAATTAATTTTGTCAAATCAAAATCCTGTGGAAAGGTGTTTCAACAGTACCTTCGTAGGTTACTTCAAGCTTTTTCCAAATCTCCTGTGCTGACTCGCAACCTGAAATCTTATTGTATTCTGCAGCATCTAACGCACAGTGAAGCATATTGATAGCCGAAGCATTGTTTTGTAATTTTTTAAGGTCATCTTCTGACCACTCATTTTCACTCTTAACAATTTTCTCATTGTCAACAGTTTTATTTGGCACATATGTGCCTTGAACTATTGCAAGCCATGCACTCATGTTTGTGGCTTGAATGAAGTTCTTCATCCTATTCTTCCAGAACGTATAATTAGATCCAAAGAATAGGGGAGGCCGACTAATTGATAATCCCTCAGGGAGTATCTGTGTTGTTTGGTTCCCTGGAAGGAAACGAGTGTTGTTCTCAGCCATTTATCGGGATCAGCTCAAGATTGTTAAATCTTTGAATAGTGAGCTATTTGGCTCTGATACCACTTGTTGGTCCCGTGTGATTAGGAACTAATCTAACTTTTTCGTTTTAATTAAGCTGACTTAATATATTTTCTTGAGTTAGTTAACTCAGCTTTGGTCAGCACGGCTGATTATAATGTAAGACAGCTTTAGTCAGATGTTGACTAGAACTATTTTACGTATGAGTTGGGAATTGACACTATTGTGGTCAGCTTCCAACTCGGCACTCTTATTTACTCAGTGTCAGTTTAAACAATTTGTATGCTGAGTAAATATGACAAGCAACACATACAAATATATATATATATATATATATATTGAGAGAGAGTTAGATATTACTCAGTACGACTTATCCTGGTTCGGCCTCTCCGCCTACGTCCAGTCCCCAGAATCCCTCCGGGCTTTTTAAATCCAATACTGAGCTCTTTAAAGGTAGAGCACAAACCGTTTACAAGGCAGTTGAATATGCAAGAGTACCTTCCTCTATTCTTTTACTCAACTCCTACTAAGTGCTATAACCAAACACCTAGATTTCTCTACTACTAAGCACTCAACACCGAGTACTCAGCACAACACTCTCAATTTTACAATTGATAAAAATTGTTCTTTTTTGGATGAAGAACACTTTAGATGATTACAGAAAATCAATCTAGCTTTTACACAAGAATAGAAATTTGGTGTAAGATCTCTTTTTGGCTTTTGTGTGCTTTTGTATGTATGCTCTTTTTGTTCTTGTTGCGGCTGATGATCCAAGAATGATCATGTCCTTATATAGTTGAGGTCTGAAGCAGAAATGGTTTGAACTTTGGATTTGTCCGTTGATCCAAACGGCTCCTTTTTGAGACAACTTCTGGTCAGCTTCAGTTTTGCAGGCCAATCCTGTCGTCTGAATTCCGCAGGCGTCAGGTTTGTCTTTTTCTTACAGGTTTCGTCTTCTTGTGCCAGTTCGTCTTTTAGCTAACAAACGTTTGACCCATGCATCTCGAATTTGACTTTTGCGTAATTCCAAGGTTTCTATTATTGGTGCAGACAGTTGTCGGAGCTTGTCTTTTAGCAAACGGAACATTCATGTTGTCCTGAAGATCACTCAGCTTATCTTTGGCAGCCGTTGTTTGTGATTGTTTGCTAATGCATATACTGAGTTCTCTTTCACTCAGCTTCCATGGTCAGCTTCATTCTGCAAGACATAGTTCTCGGAAGATTTTCCTACTTTTGATACTGAGTTTCGTTCCACTCAACTTCTTGATCTTTAAGCTTCTGTTCTGAAGATGACTTATCTTCTCGCACGTTGAGTTCCACTCTACTCAGCTTGTGCTGTGATCTTATGCTGACTTCGTCCTGTTTTACTTTTTGTTTCTATTTGTATTTATATTTATACTCAACATTGAACAAACATATTAGTACAATTAAATCAAAGCACTTAAATTTAATTGTCCATTAATCATGGATTGACTTAAATAATTTTGTCAAATCAAAATCATGTGGAAAGGTATTTCAACATTTCTTACCGCCCAAGCTGAGTGGCTGGACAAGTCCGAAAAGGTCCAAATGTAGTAATTCCAATGGTCTATTGGTTGAGACAATGTTTTTACTTTGAAAAGACTTTTTCGTTTGTTTACCTTGCTGACAAGCATTACATAATTGATCTTTTTCAAATTTCAATTTGGGCAATCCCTCAACTAGTTGCTTTCTAGCTAATTTGGCAAGGAGGTCCATGCTTATATGACCAAGTCTCATATGCCATAGCCAGGAGTTATCCTCTTTAGATACTAAGCATATATTTTTGGAAAACTGTTTTTCTAAACTCAATATATATACGTTATCAACATGAGGGGCAGTTAAAATCAAATTATTTGTTTTTCCCTCGAGTATTCGACACTGAGTAGCATCAAATATAACCTGTCTACCACTATCACAAAGCTGAACTACGCTCAATAGGTTATATTTGAGACCCTTAACTAAGGAGACTGACTCAATGGTGGGGTTACCTCCAATAGTACCTGATCCTACTATCTTACTGTTAGGCATGAAATTGACTACGGTTAACTTGATAATTTTAAGGGATTTGGGTGTTATTTATGCTATATGGCAAAGAATAAGGACTGATTTGTGTCTTTATGCAGATTAGTAAAGATAAATGCTAAACTCGCTAGAAACAGCTTGTTTTGCTACGGCCAAAGAGGAGTGGAGCCTATATTATGTCCAGCGGTCAAACGCCGGATTATCCAATGACGGACAACGACAGATCAGAGGTGGCAGAGGCAGAGACAGAGCAGCAGGTGGAGAAGTACAGAGGCGGCATTACCGAAAGAAGCATGATGAGATGAAATATCAACCCCTTGAGTGTTCAAGGGTCAAACGATCTTTAATCATTTTAGTTATTTTGTCTTAGTTTTTAGTTGATTTATTTTGTGGTAAGGTACGAAGGTTGTACCATTTTTGCCCCTGTCTTTCTCCTTTAAGTAGACGTAGCAAAGGAGAGATAGGGAGTTCGGAACTTTTATTAATTTTAAGAAGTAGAATAGTTGTCTATAAAAAAGAGCTCGAATGGAGTCTCTCAACTTTTCAAGAACTTCAAATTACTCTTTGCTCAATATGAGTGAGTAATCTATTTTGAATGGGCACGGCCAGGCCGAGCCGGTAATGTAAGTTTTACATCGTTTTAATGAATATTAGTATTTTGTCAATGCTGTGATTGATGAGGATTTAACTTTCATGCTTCGGCATTTATGCATGTGTTAGATGGATGATAGGACACTACTTACATCTACACTGATATCTCTATTAATCTCCCAACCTCGAAGCTGACCAGTTAGATGGTTGTGTCATGGGTTTTCTTAATTAGAAATGTAGTTTTGTTCTTAATGCAAGAAAGAACGTATCTTTAGGACGCTAAAGGTTCTAGTAACTCTTAGGAGCTTGAGAACACACGACAATTGACTCAAGCTCACGTCAAAACTGATACTTTGGCTTCATTGGCATTATCTTGTATTCATTGGAATGTTGTAAGGCTTTGCACACCTGTTCGGCAGTGTCGAGCCTGTTCTATTTTCTAAATCATTACCAAGTTGTCTTATTTCTTACTGCATCAGCCCTCTTACATCTTACGAAACCAACATCACACCATCAACTTAAAAAGGAGAAAGCTTGTTCGACACACACACACGCTGTTTAGCAACAATTTCTGATATACATTTGAATCTCAATCCCTGTGGAGACGATACTTAACTTATCACTTTATTACTTGTATCTAGTGCACTTGCTAGAGTCTAATCGTAGGACAACACTTACCCTTCTTATTGTCTCCAAAGCTTACGTTTCCACCTCGTTTAAGCTCAAGTGTGATGAACTGAGTTTCATCACCAGTCATGTGCCTCGAGCATGCGCTGTCAATATACCAAAGCTTTGACTTCTCCACGCATCTCAGGCTCACCTGTATTTTAAATCATTTAAATTTAGGTACCCAATTCTTTTTGGGTCCTCGTTTGTTAGCATAAGCAGGTGCTCTGTCATGTTTTAACTTGTGACGACATATATTTATGGTGTGGCCTTGTTTACCACAGAAGTCATAATGAGTTACCCTTTTAGGGTGACTTTGTTTTTGGTCAGCACCATTGTGCTGAGCATGCCAACATACCTTAGTGGTATGTCCTTTCTTTCCGCAGAAGTCACATTGGACAATCCGCTTGTTATACCAACACACATATGTTGTGTGCCCCTTTTTCCCATAACAGTCACACTGAGTGAACTGTCTATGCTGACCAGTACCTGAGTACTTAGCATGGGATTTGGTTGAACCTTTTATTTGGTTCTGTAGGTTTGTGACATCCTTTCTCAGTTTCTTTGAATCTGATTGGACCTCCGAGACAAAATTGTGCATAATTTCCATGTTATTATGCAAAGTTGAGTTGTCTTGGAGAAGATATCGAAGGTCACTAAGTTTGACCTCTTCGATCTCGTCACATCGCCTGCTGAGTGCCTTTATTTTCTTGTTACACTTTTTAGTCAGTGTATATAAATCACTCAGGGCGTTAATCATTTCATTTCTAAGCAAGTGTAAGGAAGTTACCTCATTTGAGTACTCCTCCCGAAAAGATTCTTCAGAGAGGTCAGCTTGCTCAGATCGAGTGTGGTCAGCAGCGTCATCGGCCATGAAGCATATGTTTGCTGACTCGGTGGCATCAGCTTCAGATGATGTTGACTCATCGCTGTCACTCCATGTGGCCACCATTGCCTTTTTGCTTCCCTTCTTTTTTTTCTTCAGATTAGGGCAGCTTGACTTAATGTGCCCAGTTTGATGGCACTCAAAGCATGTGACAGATTTGGAGCTGTCCTTTTTGTATTTGTCACTGGACTCAGCTTTGTATCTGTCGCCTCTTCTGAATGGCCTCTTGCTGTTCTTTTCATTCTTTCTGAACAACTTCTTCATCTTCCTTGTGAACATGACCATTTCCTCATCATCTGATGAGTCAGCTTCGGTTGAGTCAGCTTTCATGACAAGTGATTTTTGTTTCTTGTCTTCTGCCTTTTCTTTTGCTTCAAAAATTTTCATAGAGATCTCATGGGTCAGTAGAGATCCGATCAGCTCGTCGTATTTATATGTGGTCAAGTCTTGAGCTTCCTCCACGACAGTTTTCTTGGCTTGCCAGCTCTTGGGTAAGCTCCTCAAGATTTTCTTCACCTGTTCTTCTTCAGTGAAGTTCTTGCCAAGTCTCTTTAGCTCATTTGTGATGTTGGTGAATCTAGCGTTCATTCCAGAGATGTCCTCATTGTCGTTCATCTCGAACAGCTCGTATAATCTTATATGTTGGTTCACCTTTGATTCCTTGACCTTGCTTGTACCTTCGTAGGTTACTTCAAGCTTTTTCCAAATCTCCTGTGCTGACTCGCAACCTGAAATCTTATTGTATTCTGCAGCATCTAGCGCACAGTGAAGCATGTTGATAGCTGAAGCATTGTTTTGTAATTTTTTAAGGTCATATTCTGACCACTCAGTTTCACTCTTAACAATCTTCTCATTGTCAACAGTTTTATAAGGCGCATATGGGCCTTGAACTATTGCAAGCCATGCACTCATATTTGTGGCTTGAATAAAGTTCTTCATCCTATTCTTCCAGAACGTATAATTAGATCCAAAGAATAGGGGAGGCCGAATAATTGATAATCCCTCAGGGAGTATATGTGTTGTTTGGTTCCCTGGAAGGAAACGAGTGCTGTTCTCAGCCATTTATCGGGATCAGCTCAGGATAGTTATATCTTTGAGTAGTGAGCTATTAGGCTCTGATACCACTTGTTGGTCCCGTGTGATTAATTCTAAGGGGGGGGGGGGGTTAGGAACTAATATAACTTTTTTCTTTTTAATTGAGCTGACTTAATATAGTTTCTTGAGTTTGTTAACTCAACTTTGGTCAGCACGACCGATTGTAGCGTAAGACAGCTTTAGTCAGAAGTTGACTAGAGCTATTTTACGTATGAGTTGGGAATTGACTCTTTTGTGGTCAGCTTCCAACTCAGCACTCTTATTTACTCAGTGTCAGTTTAATCAATTTATATGCCGAGTAAATATGACAAGCAACACATACAGATATATATATATATATATATATCGAGAGAGAGTTAGAGATTACTCAGTACGACTTATCCTGGTTTGGCCTCTCCGCCTACGTCCAGTCTCCAGAATCCCTCCGGGCTTTTTAAATCCAATACTGAGCTCTTTAAAGGTAGAGCACAACCCGTTTACAAGGCAGTTGAATATGCAAGAGTACCGTCCTCTATTCGTCTACTCAACTCCTACTAAGTGCTATAACCGAACACCTAGATTTCTCTACCACTAAGCACTCAACACCGAGTACTCAGCACAACACTCTCAATTTTACAATTGATACAAATTGTTCTTTTCGAATGAAGAACACTTTAGATGATTACAGAAAATCAATCTAGCTTTTACACAAGAATAGAAATTTGGTGTAAGATCTCTTTTGGATTTTGTGTGCTTTGTATGTATGCTCTTTTTTCTTGTTGTATTCGGCTTATGATCCAAGAATGATCATGTCCTTTTGTAGTTAAGGTCTGAAGCAGAGATGATTTGAATCTTGGATTTGTCCGTTGATCCAAACGGCTCCTTTTTTAGACAAGTTCTGGTCAGCTTCAGTTTTTGCAGGCCAATCCTGTCGCCTGAAATTCACAGTCGTCAGGTTTGTCTTCTTCTCGCAGATTTCGTCTTCTTGTGCCAGTTTGTCTTTTAGCAAAAGAACAGTTGACCCATGCATCTCGAAATTAGCTTTTGCGTAATTCCAAGGTTTCTATTATTGGTGCAGACAGTTGTCGGAGCTTGTCTTTTAGCAAACGGATCTTTCACGCTGTCCTGAAGATCACTCAGCTTGACTTTGATAGCCGTTGTCTTGAATTGTTGCTAATACAAATACTGAGTTCTCTTTTACTAAGCTTCCATGGTCAGCTTCGTTTTGCACGACAGTTCTCAAGAAGACTTTTCTACTTGTGATACTGAGTTTTGTTCCACTCAGCTTTGTTGATTAGCTTGATCTTTAAGCTTCCGTTCTGAAGATAACTTATCTTCTTTCATGCTGAGTTCCACTCTACTCAGCTTGTGCTGTGATCTTATGCTGACTTCGTCCTGTCTTATTTTTTATTTCTATTTGTATTTATATTTATACTCAACATTGAACAAACATATTAGTACAATTAAATCAAAGCACTTAAATTTAATTGTCCATTAATCATGGATTAACTTAAATAATTTTGTCAAATCAAAATCATGTGGAAAGGTGTTTCAACATTAAGCAATAAAACAATTGAACAAACAAAACTATAATATATATTAAAGATGAAAAGTATTGTCACGAAGATACAATGAGCTTAGGATTCATAACATGGATTAGAGGCTAGACAGAATATGAAAAGAGAAGAAAAATCCCTTTCAGGGAACCTTTCTACCAATGCAGGCATCTTCCTTGGACTTAAGGATGGAACTTGAGCAATCCTCGGTGAACGGAGCTTCGGAGGTGTCTTCAATGGAGGTTGAAGGAGATGGAGGAGGTGGAGAGGATTTCTCAAGGTGGAAGCTAGGGTTTTTACAAAAGATAAAAGATATTTAATGTACAATAAAAAGGTCCTATTTATAGTTGTGTTTGAGTCCCGATGCTAACTGGATTTGTTTCCTGTTGCAGGTGGGAGAGTTGGGACGCAATCGTGGAGTCGTGGGGTCGGGAATCAGTCAAAATACTGATTCCCGAGGCGCAGCTCGGTGCGAGCTGGAAAACAGCTTCGCCGAGCTGGCCTACAAAGGCCGGTTTTGCGCTCTGGACATGCCCAATTCACCGAGCGACTGCCGGGGGGTCCCCGAGATGCGATTTTTGATCGAAATTAATCCCATTTTAACCTGCACACGCACATAAACTCCAAACAATGTTAGTCCAAAGGCTAAATTGACCCACTAGTCGTTAGATTTGAGTGAAAACTCCGTTTAGTTAGATCTTTGGTGGATCAATTAGCCATAATAAATAATTGAAAGTTAACATACGTGCTATTTTGGCGAAATTTGCCCAAAAACAACTAGAAAACGACCTCAAACTACAAAAAGTGAACAAGACGCATATAAAACACAACTATCACGCACACATGTATAAAAATGCGAGAATTGCTCGCTTATTGTAGGAAAACTAGACTAAACTAACCTAAAAAACGTACCTAAAGATAGGGGTTTTTTACCCCTATCAAGTGCCGAGTGATCTGACTGGGTAGTTACATAATTTTTCACAACTGCTGATTCGAATCTCGCATGCCATTCCGATTCACCAAACCCTTATCCAATTTTTCCTCCAACAACGGTTGCCCCCTCCTGCTTCTACTCCATGTGAACTGGTACCCTTGCATTGCAATTTCTGATAAGGAACATGAGTCCAACGTATCATTAAAACCCCTTAAAAACTGTTCCGGGTGTCTTCTACCTCCTCGCTTCTTAAAATCGAATAACAGATCATTAAAATCGCCGATTACCGTCTAGGCAAGGTTGGAAACTCGATACAAATCCTTTAAACATTGCCAAGACAATGATCACCGACCCCTCTAAGGAAAACCGTAATATCCTGTAAGTCGCCAATCTTCAGTCTAGGGCATAGAAATTTTGATGTCGATAAAATTAGAACCATATTTAAGGAGGTTAGCCCCAAGGACCGAATTCCACATCATTGCCAACCCCTTCCTCCACGAACACTTGAAACCGCAAAGTGACTATCAAAACCAATTTTATTTCTTAGTGTAGTTATTACTTCATTACCCACCATTGTTTCCATAAGAAAAACAATGTCAGGTTTATGGGTCTGAATGAGCTCTTGCAGCTCCCTAACTATCTCGGGGTTGCCCACACCCCAGGAGTTCCAGCTGATGGTGATCATAGCTTCCGGCTGGTCCGCTCTATGGAACCTACTGATATCTCTATTTCACTGTTGAAACCTTCAGTTTGCTTCTAGGGAACCTTTTCATATCTCTTGTGTTTAGCTTCGAACATTATATACAACTCTTCCTCACTACGTCGGGTAGCATCCATATTATCTCTTGCTGGTTGTCCTAGTACCCATACACTCGCTTGTACTGGAACTGTAGTATGAACTAGAGTTGGAGCTGGATTTAACCATGGCGAAGTGTTTTGATTGAAGCACTGCGGACCAGCCCTTGAAAAGGAACCATATAAGGTAGTCATCTCCGGGTCATTGATGGCTCTGAACCCCTCACAGTCTTTATCCGCGTGACTTATTAGACCACAGAAAAAACAAAAGTGAGGCAGTCTCTCGTACTTAAAGTTTACCCATGTCCAGCTCGAAGTAGAGGTGCCCAACTTCATCCGTCGTTTCAGAGGTTTGTTGACATCTATCAGTACCTGAACTCGAAGATATCCAGCGAAATTCACCCTGTAATCTCGAGGGTCCGTTTTTAAAACAGTACCTACAAAGTTCCCGCAAGAAACTGCAACTTTTCCTAACGAACTCCGCTCGGGAGGTCGTGTTTTTGAATCCAGAAATCTACTTCATACAATTGAACGGTATAAATTTCTTCCGGTTGTAAAACTCTCTTTAGCACCAAGAGTTTATTCTCAAAGAACTAGGGCCCCCGTTTAATACCACATTAATATCAAAGATATGGTTGAATTGGAATAGAAACCTGTTATTTTCTAGGGTAATAATAGCCATACCCCCTGCCGGACGCCATAGTTTTGAAAGAGTGATCTTCATACCTTCAACATTAAATTCGTTATCAGTAACAAAATGTCCAACGCAGCAACAACGGATATCGTATTCTTGAACCGGTTCCTGTTTTGGGACAACTATCGGCGCAACCTCCTCTTCTTCCAAGGATAGGTTAAGAAGGTTATGCATTATGGCATCCATCGCACAATGGCTCTGATGAAAAACAACAGTATGGGGATCGCATAAGAGCTCTGATGAAAAAACAACAGTATGGGGGCAAAATAAGGGCAGGAGAGTGCGTGAGAGCATATCATAAATCCTGATCGGCAGTGATGGACCAGGAGAATAGGAAGAAATTAGAATCTTAAACCCCAAGTTAGGGTATCAGCGAAAAAACCCTAGCACAGGGTAACGAGAGCAAATTCGCAATAGAATGTTGATTATCCCGAACTATTTTCTTAGTCTAAAACCATTTTGTAAACTTCATTTCCAATATAAATCTAATACTGGTATTATAAAATCCTATCTTCTCAAAAATTAACTTATGAACTACACGAAAATAATTTTATAAGGATTAATATAATTCTATAGCATAGTATATCAACAATTCCGATGTCGTCCAGCGGTTAGGATATCTGGCTTTCACCCAGGGGACCCGGGTTCGATTCCCGGCATCGGAATACTTTTTTTGTATTTTTGCTAATTTACACTTAACTCCCCCTATCTATAGTTAGTGTATGCCGCCCCCTAGAATGATATTAGATTATTGGAATTGTTTCAATTAACCTAATCACAACTAGACCTGAAAATTTCCGTGTTCGTGTCAGGTTTTGGGTTCGTGTCAAAACCTGTAACACGACACGAAAACTTTTCGTGTCACAAAATCAGAACACGAACACGACCTGCTCTTGACACGGTAAACATGACACGACCCGAATTTTTTACACAACCAATTAAATTGACACGACCTGACCTGCTAACACGACCTAACATGCTCAACACGACCCAACCTGTCATTCCAAATTAAATTGCTTTCATTTTGTAAAACCTCTTGTTTTTCCAATTTCATTTTTCTGTTTGAGCAAGTTTATCTACCAAAAATTAAACAAAAAACCCAGATCCATCAAAGAGGAGGAAACATGAGGGTTTGGCTTTGTGAAAGAGAGAAAGGATAGAGAGAAAGAGGAGGGTTTGGCTTTGTGAAGATGAGGGTTTGGCCATTGAAGATGGTGGTTCGGCCAATCAGACAAGAAATTTATTTGCTGAAAACTAAAGGATAGAAAAAAAGAGACATATCGAGGGAGAGGGAACTCCGCCTGTGAGGGTCACTTGGTGGCCTTTACAGCCGGTCCCAAGCCCGGACAAAGGAGGAGGGTTGCGGTAGGTTTGTGGCGGCCAGCGTAAAACTTAGCCACATCTTATGACATGAACCATAATATAAATACCGTTGGGGCGTTCCCTACTCAGCGACGCGCTGCACTTCCTAGACCCGGGTGTAGTGATAAATGTGCAAGGGTTGCTAGGTCGTCGCCCCGAAGCGGCGCGCCACCCCAGGACCCGGGGGTGGTGTCAAATATGCAAGGGTTGCGGGTAAATAAGCTAGTCCACGGTAATGGTAGGGGTAGGGGTAAGGGTAGTAGGTTACGCTTTGGGACATGGAACATAGGTTCTTTGACAGGAAGATTAGCTGAAATTGTAGATGTTATGAAGAGGAGGAGAATAAATATATTATGCCTACAAGAAACCAAGTGGGTTGGAGCCAAGGCTAGAGAGATAGCTCCTTGGGGTTATAAGCTTTGGTACTCAGGAAAGGATAAGAGTAGAAATGGAGTAGGTATTCTTATTGATAGGGAGTATATTGATGAGGTAGTAGCGGTGTCTAGGAAGAGCGATAGAATTATGAGTGTTAAGCTAGTGATAGGGGATGAGGTTGTGAATGTCATTAGTGCATATGCGCCACAAATAGGATTAGATGTGTCTATAAGACAAGCTTTTTGGGATGACTTAGAGGAAGTGGTGCAACAGGTTCCTAGGGATGAAAAAATGGTACTAGGGGGTGATCTCAATGGACACGTGGGTTCTAGGCGAGATGGGTTTGAGAGTGTTCATGGAGGGTATGGTTTTGGAGATAAGAATGAAGCAGGAAATGATATTTTGGAATTCGCATCAGCCTATGACTTGAGTATCATGAACACATGGTTTATGAAGAGAACATCCCACTTAGTGACTTATCGGAGTGGCGGTAATGCGAGCCAAATTGACTTCTTCTTAGTAAGGAGTGCTTGGAGAAAGAGTTATATTGATTGTAAGGTGATCCCTGGTGAGAGTACGACAACCCAACATAGAGTAGTGGTGCTAGATTTTCGAAGTAGGAAATGTATAAGAAAACAAACACCTCAAGTAGAGACTAAGATTAAGTGGTGGAAATTGCAAGGGGAGAATCAACAAAAATTTGTGGATGAGATGACCAAAAAAGATATTTGGACTTGCAATATGGATTCAGATATAGATTCAATATGGAATAAGATGGAGCATAGTATAAGGGAAGTAGCGAAGGAAGTTCTAGGGGAATCTAAAGGTAGCATGCCACCGGGTAAGGACACATCTTGGTGGACAGAAGAAGTACGACAAGCAGTAAAGAGTAAGAGAGAATCCTATAAACTATTGGGGAAATGTAGGAGTGACGAGAACTACGAAAAATACAAAGAGGCTAAAAGGGAAGTAAAGAAGGTCATACGAGATGCTAGAGCAAAGGTGAATCGGGATCTGTATACAAGATTGGATACGAAAGAAGGGGAAAGAGACATATATAGAATTGCTCGGATGAGAGATAGGAAGACGCGAGATCTCGGAAAAGTTAAATGTGTGAAGGATGTGGACCAGAAAGTCCTAGTTGGAGATAAGGATATCAAGGAACGATGGAGGTCCTATTTTGATGACTTATTTAATGGAGATCGCCAACAAGATGTTGGAGATATAAGTATCCATCACGATATGATAAATCATGAATGCCTGCGGAGAATTCAAAAGGGTGAAGTCAAAATGGCATTAAGTAAGATGAAGTTGAAGAAAGCAGTAGGACCTGATGGCATCCCTATTGAGATTTGGAGATGTTTGGGAGAAAGAGGAATCGAATGGTTGACGACGTTCTTCAACAAAATTTGGAGAAACAATAAGATGCCATCAGAATGGAGGAAAAGTACCTTAATCCCTTTGTATAAGAACAAAGGCGATGTCCAAGATTGTGCCAACTATCGGGGAATCAAATTAATGAGTCACACTATGAAACTTTGGGAGCGAGTGATTGAACAAAGGCTAAGGAGGACGGTGAAGATCTCGGAAAACCAGTTTGGCTTTATGCCGGGAAGATCAACTATGGAAGCCATCCATCTAATGAGACAATTAATGGAGCACTATCGAAATAAGAAGAAAGACTTGCATATGGTTTTCATTGACTTGGAGAAAGCATATGATAAGGTACCAAGGGAAGTACTTTGGTGGGCCTTGATAAGGAAAGGCATTTCGCGGAAATATATTGACATCATAAAGGACATGTATGAGGGAGTATGCACGAGTGTACGTACTAGTGTTGGGAAAACTGAAGAGTTTCCTATTACGATTGGAGTGCATCAAGGTTCCGCACTAAGCCCATTTCTTTTTGCCATCGTTATGGATGAACTAACAAGTTCACTTCAAGATGGTATACCATGGTGCATGCTGTTTGCAGATGATATTGTGTTGGTTGATGAGACGAAAGAAGGAGTGGAGATGAAGTTGGAACTATGGAGGCAAACTCTAGAATCTAGAGGCTTTAAGTTGAGTCGAAGTAAGACAGAATATTTGGAGTGTAAGTTTAGCGGCCGTAGGAGTAGGGAGGCAGGGACAATCACCCTAGATGGGAGAGTTGTTCAGGCCTCGGATTGCTTCCGGTATTTAGGATCTATTATCCAAACGGATGGAGAAGTAGATGGAGATGTTGCCCATAGGATTAAAGCTGGTTGGTCGAAGTGGAAGAGTGCTACGGGTTTCCTTTGTGATCCCGGCATGCCTAATAGATTGAAGGGAAAATTCTACCGGACGGCAATTAGACCAGCATTGTTATATGGTACGGAGTGTTGGGCAGTGAAACACTGCCACATCCATAAGATGTCGGTGGCGGAGATGCGTATGTTGAGATGGATGTGTGGTCACACGAGAAAGGACCGGGTGCGTAATGAAATAATTAGGACAAAAGTAGGGGTTACATCTATTGAGAATAAAATGAGAGAAAACCGACTAAGGTGGTTTGGCCATGTGAGACGTAGAGCGCTTGATGCGCCGGTTAGGAGAACCGAAGAGTGGCAAAGGGATGTAGTGGTGAGGGGTAGGGGAAGACCTAAGCAAACTTGGAGGAGGGTGATCGAGAGTGATATGAGTTTATTGGGAATTGAGGAAAATATGGTAGTGGATAGGACGGAGTGGAGGGAGCGAATCTGTGTCGCTGACACGACTTGATTTTCACGGTTTTATATGATGGTTCATGTTAGCCGACCCCGAATCATTTCGGGACTAAGGCTTTGTTGTTGTTGTTGTTGTATCGAGGGAGAGGGAGAAGCAGCCGCCGTCGACCACGAGATAAGATTGGGTTTTTTTTGAGCGAGCACTGAACAGGGGATAATAAGATTTTTTTTATAGTCTTTATATTTATACTCGGCCTAATACACAAATAATCCCATGAACTTGTTCAAATATTGCAACTGCTCCCCTCAACTTTCAATTATAACAATTTACCCCTTAAACTTGTCCAATTGTAAAACATAACCCAAATTGGGAATTTTTTTACCCCGTATTTGAAGCAACCGTAAAAAAGTTTTTCCCGATTCGTATCACGCCAAAGATCTGATTATCATACTCCACGAGCGTTGCAGATTTTGTATTTCACGTGTTTCTTCAATTGCAGTCCATGTCAGCAATTTGAGGTTGTGTTTTACAATTAGACAAGTTTAAGGGGTAAGTTGTTACAATTGGACAAGTTTGAGGGGTAAGTTGTTACAATTGAAAGTTGAAGGGGGTAGTTGCAACATTTGGACAAGTTCAGAGGGTTATTTGTGTATTAGGCCTTTATACTTTAATAAATAAGAAAAGTCATATCTATTTTTAACCTAGTTTATTATAATTTTTAAATTTTTAAATTTCTTTAATTAAATTTCGGGTCAGTTTCGTGTTTTCAGATTAACACGAAAATTAATGCGCCATTTCGTGTCGTGTCAACTTTCGTGTCGTGTCATAAAGCCCTAAACACTAACACTAAAAAAGCATGTCGTGTTCGTGTTGTGTCATCGGATCGTGTGTCGCTTTGTTGGGTCTAATCACAACTTACAATAAACACAAAACAAAATATAAAGAAAAGAAAAACATTTTTTTCTCTCTCTGAGTTTCTAACATACATAAAAACTTGAATCCCTAATCGGTTGTAACCGGTGCTAGCACATAACTTAACCGAGAAACTTATCATGCGTGAGATTGTGGAGGGAGGTTGAATTAGTAGCAACTCCTTATTCGTTTGTTGATAAAACTAAATCGTACATATCAATTAAGAGCAAGTGAACTCTATCGTATCAAGTAGTAAACGTTCACAGAGCCTAATATCTAATGCTCTATTTGTACTCGAATCCTATATCAGTTAAGTGTATTGAGTTTTATACTAATAAAGCAATTAAACTGGCAAAACATATGAACAATAATCTGTTAAATGTATGAATGAAAGACTAGGATTTAGGATCCCCATGTTAACTCCTATGGATTAATAAGTGTATGTTGTGTAAATTTAAAGGTTAACTCGAGTCGGTGATTTTCTATTAGAAAAAAGTAAATGCGGTTAAGAACTACTAAATCTACTTCAAACACTATTAGGCCGATGCTTGGTTATGCAAAATCCCTAATTGTGTTTGAAGACATTAGACGTTATGAAAACCAAGGCTAAGACGTAACCTAGACCATGAAGCCGCATTATCCGGTTAAAGTATAGGATTAACGAATATGCTAAGTTGACTTGTTTATTTGGTTAAATTTCACAATTCAACTTCTCTACCTTGATTAACGAATATGAACCGACTATCTATACCAGACATGTACCCATACTAACTAGGAATATGGATACCATTAGGACATTACACGTGGGTCCTAATCGTATGCGACTAGGACATACTTATCAGTAAAGACAATTTTTGTAATTTATAACTTTGCAAACATGGAATTTTTGCTTTACGAAATTTAGAAATGGAAGAATCTGTGATCAATTTTTCAATCAGACAATATTTGTAGTTTAATTAATTTGCACAATCAGTCTTTTTAATTGCTCCAAATCGCGCTCTCTTTTGGGTAAATAATCACGACAATAATTTTTGACGGAATGACTGAGTTTGTAAACTGCACAAACCACAAAACTCTTATTTACAAACTTTTAAACCATGAGAAATGTCTTTGTAAATACTTCAAATCGCAATGTTCATTTTTGTCATTTCTCCTATAGATTTTTTTTTTAAAAGTTGTGTGCAATGCACTTATATTAAACAAAGGAAGATTACATTAAAGAGAAAAGAAAAAAACCTTCAACCCACCCCACCCCATGTGATTCGAATCCATGACCTCTAGGGTCATAGGTAAGCTCTCACCAACAGGCTAAGAGCTTCACCACTCTCCTATAGATTAATCACACTAGAATTGCGAAAGTGTCTAAAATGTTTATTGTCTAATAAAATTACAAATAGTTTGTCTAAATATATAAAACTGCTTCAATTTATCGATAACATGGTTTGTAGGGTCAAATATGATAGTTAAATAAATATCAAACAAGTCCATTTCAACTTTTCTGAGTTAAGAGTAAAATTAATCTTCCTTGAAAATTATTAAATTTTTACCATTGCTTATATTGGTAGAAACTATACACCCGTAAAAAAAACCATGAGGAAATTTTGAACCTTTATAAAAAAGAGAAATGTACTTGGAAATGCAATTTTTAAAAATCATTTACAATTACGTTGAGTAATAAATTCAATTTGTAAAACTAAATAAATCCTTATTTTTAATATATTTTAGAATTAAAACATTAAATTAGGAAATTATAATATAATTTTTAGCATTTAAGATTTATAAATTGAGGCTTAATTTTTTTTAAATTAAGATATATAAGCATATTTTATTTGTAATATATAAAAAATAATGACATATTGATAATTAAATTTGATAATATAATTTAGTTGTAATTTTATAACTAATTATTATTTTATTGAAAAGTCCTATAAAAAAGACGGTGAAGCCCAACCTCCCTCCGCATTAGACCCACAGAAGACCTCTTAAAATTATGGAATTTTTACTCGATCAAATATCAAAATAACTTCGAATTTTTTATTAAAAAATATCAATTTAGTCTCAACGTATAAAATAACATCATTTTAATTAGAACGTTTAGCATTTGTAAAAATTGCCAATTTAACTTCATTTTCGGTTATACATAGTTAAAATTGTACTAGCAAATGTCGATGCTAAAATAATAGAGCAAATTACAAATTTAGCCCAACTAAAAAGGTCCATTTACATATCTAACTCACTTTGTTTCCATCTCACTAAATTAGACACTTTCATCCATTTTGGACAAATTATCCTTAATTCTATTCGATCGATCCATCTGCTCCTGCTCCCACTTCTTCTTCTTCCGCTTCCTTCGCTTCTTCTTCTTCTTTTTCTTCGTTAGCGATTTTTGAGATTATTGAAGTATTATATTCAATTTTCCATAGAAATGATATGTTTTTAGCTTATACGACTGCTTTTCTTGCTGGTCTTGCTTCTTTCTTCATCTATCGTTTCAATTGCCTCTATTTTCCTCCATTTTCCTCAATTGTTGTCGCATTTGTGACGAAATTTATCGCATTTCGTCACAAATGCGACATCGCAGCAGTTCAATTGTTAGATTTTTTTTTTCTTTCTCATTTTTTGAGCTTTCCATCTCAACCCTCTTCCGCATACACTAATTCTTCAAAGGTTGAACGAAACATAATCTCTTCTCTCTATAAACCACCGTCTTTTCGTCGGTTTGAGATGGCGAAGAAGACGTTGAGAGTCTGAGGAAGAAGGTGAATTGAAATAAAGGTATTCTTGTCCAAAGTGGATGGAAGTGTCTAATTTGGTGAGATGGAAGCAAAGTGAGTTAGATATGTAAATGAACCATTTTAGTTGGCCTAAATTTGTAATTAGCCCAAAATAATACCATCCTAAGTAGGGATGTGCATCGGTTCGGTTTAAACCGCACACCAAACCGAGTCGGTTTTTCGATTCAGTTTTTTTAACAATTCGGTTCGGCATCGGTTTCAATTTTAAGTGTATTTCGGTATTCGGTCGGTTTGACAGAAAATGTAAAAAAAACCGAACCGCACTGAATTACACATATTTTATATTTTTATATATATATACACATATTTGATTCTACAAGTTTACTTTTTCTTTTATTATTGTTGAGATAATAACTCAATATAGAAATATTTTGGAAATATTTCAATTTTTGTTGTTGTTGAGGTAAATTTAATGAGAAAATATAGTGATTTTTATTTGTTATTTGTTATTTTTAACTTAATTCGGTTTGTTCGGTTTAAACCGAACTGCATATTTCGGTTCGGTTTTAATTTGGTTTTACCTATTATTTGGTTCGGTATGGGTTTGAATTATGTTGATCATTTCGGTATTCGATTTTTTCGGTTCGGTTTTGTACCGATGCACACCCTATTGTTAGTTCAAAAAAGATCGAGGCTATTTTGGTACTTACCTTTCTTTCTTTCTTTCTTTCCTTTTCTTTTTCAGCAACACCTGAAGAAGAAAGGTAGGTAGATGAAGGCGATGATGGCGCTGCGCACATCACAGTGAGGTTAGTCTATTATAACTTGTTATGATACAATATCAATCCAAGTCTAGCATTTCATAGCAAAGTTCATTTAGGATAAAGAGGAATAGTATCGATATTCTGTTTCATAGATCCAAATTGCACTTTCAGTTTTTCTAGCTGATCTTCCTGAGCATTGTTTACATTTATGAGGTTAATGAACTCTAATTCAGAACTTCCATTACATATCTAGTAACTACTACTACTACTTCTTCTTCTTCCTCCTCTGCTGCTACGCCTACAACTACAACTACGACTGCTTTTTCTGCTCTATTGAACTAATTCATAGCATTTTTCTGCTTTAAATGCCTATTATTTGGTAGTTTATTTCAGTCTTTCTCTACTCCTGGATTACAAGGGAGGGCTGAACACTTGATTGTTTCGTTTATTGATCCATATATCCATAGAGCCATGATTTTATTTGTGTGCATTTTTGCTTAACCCTCCTTGAAGCCTTTTGATCTCACGGAATACTCTTTTATTAGCTTTGAGAAGAAAGAATCCTCTCTTTCTAGCAGTCTTGTTGGCGTGTCATACTCTGCAATTCTTCCTGTTTCACATCAAATTTATCATCATGTTATGTAAATGCAATCATACATTCGTGACTTTCAACTAGGGCTGTAATCGAGTCTAGCCGAGCCGAGCTGAGCTTTGGCTTGCTCATGTTCGGCTCAATAGAAAATTGACGAGCTCAAGCTCGAGCTCACCATAGTGCTCGCGAGCTTGTTCATGAGCAAATCGTTAATTTTGTTCATGAACTTCCCTTAATTATGTTCATTTGAAATTTCATTAACACAAAACTAGGTAGTTTTGAAACCTACAAAACTAAAGTGTATACAAAACTACATTGTTTTATATTTCCCCTTTTATAAAAATACTATTAAACCAAGCTTGCTCACAAGTGTGTGCATGAACATTATAATCGAGCTTGTTCATGAGCCTATAACCGAGCCTGCTCGCATGCTTTTGAGCCGAGTTTCGCTGTGTTCAAGCTCGGCTCATTTATAAATCGAGCCGGATACGGTTGAGCTTTTATAAAGCCGAATGCCGAGCCGCTCATGAACGGCTCGGCTCATTTATAGCCCTACTTTCAACATTCTTTGTATGTAATTTTGTGTTCGCTTACCATCACTTAGGACCAAAACGAGATCACTGTCGATCACTGTGTGGATTCTGTGAGCTATTGTCACCACTGTCCTATCTTTGAACTCTTTGCTAATGATCTTCTGTATTACCCCATCAGTTGCTGAATCAACTGACGCTGTTGCTTCATCCAGCACTAGAATGCTGCTTTTCTTCAGCAGTGCTCTTCCTAGGCAAAATAATTGTCGCTGCCCCACACTCCAGTTTTCTCCATTTTCAACCACTGTCATATTTCACAATGTTGTTAATTTTTTCTCTTCAACATATCAGCTACATATAAAACATCCAAATAGATGAATAGTACCTGTAGTATCCAATTTCTCACTTTTCGATCGTACCAAATCACCCAATTGACATTTATCTAGAGCCTGAACGATTTCCACCAGGTAATTATTTATGTCAGAGGTTAAGTTTCCATGTTTTGAGTACACACCAAAAGAATGCACTTTCAAATTGATTGCATTATTACCTCCCATACTTCTTGGTCACTATATTGCTCCAGTGGATCAAGGTTTTCTCTCACTGTTCCCTCAAACATTGTTGGGTCCTGAGGGATGATGCTAAGCCTTGATCTCAAGTCATGAAGACCTATCTTCGAAATATCCACATCGTCGATTGCAATGCTTCCCTCTCTCGCTTCAATAATTCTGAAAATGGCTTGTATAAGAGTTGATTTCCCACTCCCTGTCCTTCCTACAACACCAACTTTTTTCCCTCCTGGAAACGTGCAGCTGATGTTTTTCAGGACAGAAGGAAGATGCTCTGCATAACGGATCTGCAATATATTCGACACACTTTATAAGCATTAGCATTTTTTGGGATGTTCAAAATATAGATTTGCAAGTGCTTTATTATTATTATTATTATTATTATTATTATTATTATTATTATTATTATTATTATTATTATTGTTTTCCTTAATCTTTTGTTGAATTTCAGACATGCCAAACTAGATTTTGAGCACTACAGCCCAAAAAAGCCTTCTCATAAATTGAAAAATAAGTGTTGCTGTTTCTCGAAATTTATTCTGCTGCAATTTTTGTAAAGGGTATTACCTCCAAACCTTGAAAGCATATCTTTCCGACTTCCGGCCAGTTGTTTCGAGGTCTGGACTCTTCAATCACTAATGGAGCTTCACTTGTTATATTTGAGTACTGAAGAACTCTTTCTACTGAGATCATTTTGTTTTCTGCATTGCACATGTTCCAGATAACTGAAGCTTGCAAAACATTCAGATTTATCCCATATGTTACAGCTAATCCTGCAATGCCTGTAAAATGATATATGTCTTAGGGTAGAAACTCTTTCATTCTTGTTCTCCATTATGTACATATGGTATATATCACTGATGACTCTCCTATTGATCAGCCTAAAAGGCGAAATATTTAGTATGTAAAACTTTAATGTCATTGCAGTCAATTAGTTTGATCTTATACATTATACTTACTTGGATTGATTATTCCTTCAGGTAGGGTCACCAGCAAAACTAATGAGAAGGCAAACACAAAATTGGACAGTAAATTCAATCTAAAAGAAAGCCATTCCATGGCTGATACATTGTGAAACCATGGCCTTGAGTGGCAGTCTATAAGATCAAGATTTGCTTCAAAAAACCGGGCTTCTTGATCAAATGCACGAATTGTTGCTGCTCCTGCTAATGATTCTGCAAAGTGGTGAAGAATAGGAGCCTGCTGTATTCCTGCTAACCGTGCCAGTTCTCTCGCTGTTGGTATGTAATATCGCTGCAAAAATCATATTCCTTAATCAGTTTATATGCATATTATCCTTTGCCTGCAATAATTTAAGCAGCAATAGATAGATTATGTATGGAAGGCAACGAAATTGCTTACTTGGTACCATATGCATATTGCCGTCACTGGAATGAAGATTACAAATACTTCCCATGCAACCTGAGACATTACTGCAATGGTCCCTATAATCTGTATTATTGAGAACACACACCAACCTAGTCTTTGTGCCATTTCCAAGTCTAGCACACTTTGGTCCATAGATGCCTGTAATAAGATGTGTTAGAAGTTAACCATGTATCATTTATTAGAAGCCCATCTCTTCTATATCACATAAACGATTGTAGTTCTCCCTAATCATGTAACATAGCGCAATCATAATCATCAACGTAGGAAAGATGAAAGTTCGGAAAGGTGGTTTCTTTGTTGATCTGGACATGGAGTAATATGGTTTTCTGAAATGCAATTTTGTAGCTTTGTCTGTTATTAACTTGTACAGAATAGCAATATAACTCGATGTTCTGTTCAGCTTAGTATTTATGGTGCTTGCCTGAACTTTGATGGGTAAATTACACCCATGACTCCTCAACTTTGGCTTTTACTTTCTTTATGGTTCATGAACTTCAAAACCAAACATAAAAATACTGAGTTTTGCTCTTTACTAACATAAAAGTCCCTATAAAAGTAAATGCACCTCAAAATGACGGTTGGCGACCTCATAATGGAAAGTTCAAAAAATTAAAGTTCTTTACAATCATATTTCTTATGTAACCACGTTTTTTATTTTCCAATGACCATTTCGCTCACTAAACATGCACTTTCTTTCTCCTAACCAAACAACACACTTAAAACCAAAAATTTCAAGAATCAAAGTTGCTTAAAATATCATTTCCATCAGCTCTACAATGACAGGTTACCGGCTATTGGAGTGGTCAAAGGTTAAGGGACTTTTATGTCCGGTTTTGAAAGTAAGTCAAAGTTGAGGGGCCATGAGTGTAATTTACATTTTTTTTTTGTATCTTTCATTAGCAATGATCCCATCTGTGTCTGAGTGGTTTCATGATTAATAAGTATCAAATACTTTTATATGCTTTTTTTGGTTCTTCCATGAAAATACTATCAAATATGTGCAATTGTATGTAAAAAAAAATTGATATGACCATCATAAAATGTTAAATAGAAAGGAAGTGTGATATTTTGGAATCGAAATTGAGCAAGCATTTTATATTACTCACCCGATTCACTATTCTACCAGTTGGAGTTGAATCAAAGAATGCCATTGGAGCCCGTATCATACTATACAACATGTTTGTGAAAAGCTTCTGCGCTGTTGAAAGTCCTGCTATTGATACTAGTGAAGCTCGGAGCAGTACACAAAGTGCACTTCCAGCAGCAAGCAGAGAATAAACAAGTAATATAGTTTTCATATTCGTTACTGGTTCAGTTTCGGTTGTAGCAGGTGAAGCCCATGCCATCCAATAATTACTTGCAATCTGTAGTATCTGGAATGATGACTGTGCCAAGAGTATAATTGGAACCAACGCGCCACGTTTCGTTGTTGTTAAATATGACAAGTAAACTTCTTTCGATATGCTTCCCTTTTCTCTTTCTTCTTCTTGCACTAGTTTTCCTACCTTTTCTGTTATCTCTAGGGAGAGATCATGGTCCGAGTCATGTCTTGTGCTTGAAACTTCTCCGTTTGAGGTGAAATCCAAATTGGATTCTCCATCAGAAACTGGGTTCTCGGATGTTCTTGAATTTCCTACTTTAAGAACTGACTCTAAGGCTTGGCTATGAGCCCCGACTAGAACTTCAAATCCTATATTCTGTTTCAGAAGTTCATCAAATCTTCCAGCTTGTGATATTCTTCCATTTTCCATCACCTGCTCAAAATTATCTTTACTTAGTTGAAAAGGTCCTTAGTTGTCCGGTTAGAGATATATTACTTAGTAAGTTGTGATATATAACTTAGCAGTTGAGCAATATTAAAAACTTGATTTATTTTATAATTGAACGAAAACGATCCTTGCACATATAGCTTATAGTAAAGACTTGTGCAGCATCTCTCTTACCAGAATGAGGTCTGCAGCGGGAAGAAACTCGACTTGGTGAGTAACATAAAGAATTGTCTTGTCTTTGAGAATTCCCATTAAGCATTCCTGGAAAAATAAATGCAAATTAGAACATTTTCAATGGTAAATTTGTTGAAGTTGTGGCTTCATAATCTTAGAAGATCAATAGAAAGTACTGACTTGAAAGAGTTGGGTGCCTGTATGAGCATCTACTGCGCTGAAAGGGTCATCGAGCAGATATATATCTGCGTCCTCGTAAACTGCACGAGCAATTTGAATCCTTTGTTTCTGTCCTCCACTCATGTTTATTCCTCTTTCTCCAATTTCTGTTAGATCACCGCAGCTGAACAGTTCGAAATCTTTTGCCAAAGCACATGCTTTGATTGTCCTGTTATACTTGGCAGCTTCGAAGGGATTCCCAAATAAAATATTGTCCCTGATATTTCCTGTGAGTATCCATGGAGATTGAGGAACATAAGCCTTTGTGCCACTGATCTTCACATTGCCCGAGAGCTTCTGTATTTCTCCGAGAATGCTCGAAAGCAAACTGGACTTGCCGGATCCTACTGTCCCACATATTGCAACCTTCATTCCTCTCTTCACTTTCAACTGTATTCTGTCAAGTGTTGGTATGGTTGATTCAGGGTCCCAGCTGAACTTTCCAGCATCGATGTCGACCTCAAATTCTGATTCGTCTTTTCGAACATACTCGGTAGCACCATGCTGAATTTCAGGTTCCTGAAGGAAAGAAGCTACTCTATCGGCCGAGACCTTGCCCTGTGCAATCACAGAAAGCAGATCAGGCAAATTGAAAATGGGATCCTGCAGCATACGGAACGTTGCTAATGCTGATAGAACTCTTCCAGCAGTGAGTGGAATTCCCATGAGCATACATGCCCCGAATGTCACGACAGAGATAAATGCTGGTGATGCCCAGAAGACGAAAGCTGAAATTGCTGAAAGCCTAAGAGACATCCATAGCCAATTATATTCTACAAGCCTCAAGCTCTCTAAGTTTTGGAGGAAATGATTATCCCATGCTTGAAGTTTCAGAATCTTCATGTTTCGAAGAACTTCTGATGTTGCTTTCATTCTATTGTCCTTGGCTTCCATAATTTTTGACTGGTATCTCTTCTGAATTCTTGTGATGGGAATATTGCACATCATTACTATTAAAGTTGCGGCTAATGCTGCCATTGATCCCAATTGCAGGGTCGACTTGAGAACGAATATGGCTAAAGATATCTGTATTGGCAACATCCATATAATGTTGAGGTACCAAATGAAATCTGTAATTCGTTGGATATCGACGCTCATGTAATTCATGATCTCACCACCAGTGTGGCTTTGGCGAGATTGGCTTGACAGGACTAGTCCTTTCCTGTAAATGTGAGATATCAAAGCAGCTCTGAGCCGAAGGCCTAATTGTCGGGCACCGAATATCCATTGCCTCTGTGCTATGGTCTCAATCATCTTGGCACATAAGAAGCCCAATGCAAGAAGGTAACCACTTTCTAAACTCCGGTTTTTCTTATCGCTTAAAAAATTAACCAAATCATCGATGAGGTATGGTCCAACATAGGATGCAGCAGCATTAACAACTGCAAATAGTGCATTGATTATTGCTTTCTTTCTGATAAAGTAGAAGATTGCCTTGTAGATAGAGGGGTTCGTGGTTCTAGATTTCTCCTTAACAAGATTTAGGCAGTCATCGAATGCTGGGGAAACAAATGCAGCAGAGTCTTTTACATCAACATTCGGGATCTCATCCTGTTCAAGAGGTTTCTTAATTCCTACTGCAAAAAGCGGGTTGAGCCAAGAGAAAGTGATCAACTGGAGAAAACTAGCTTTTCCATATAGAGTCTCCTTGATCTTTACTTCCGAATGTTTCTCGTTCTTTCCATGAAGAAGTGGATCAGTGATGCCATTATCCGATGAACAGAAGATTATGCCCGTCTTTCCATGGATTGAAACACCTAAAAGGAAGGTGGATGAGAGGACACCAAAGAAGTCAGCATAATCTCGTATTTGAAGTCGACTATGGTTTGTAATCCGGAAATAGGTGTGCAAAGATGTGCATACGACGGATAACAAGAAGCTACATACCCACCAAGCTCTTAAAATCCAAGGAAACTTCACATTCTTCTCCTTCATGATCCTACATACTACAATCACTGCAATTCCTGATGATACTACTTGCAATGTCTGCGACAAAAAGGCGAGAAGTTTTGAGTTGCAATACTTCGTCTCACCGTGAAGCAGCATTATAGTTAGCACCGAAAGTTGGACTCCCAGCAGTAAAGTGGAACAAACAACGGTGGCTTTGTACATGAAGCTGAATTTCACTCCAATGGAGTACTTGTCTATACTTTCTTCCGGGTTTCGTGCTCTCTTTTTGCAAGCAATACTCCCACATTTTCGTAGAAAATGAAGTATTATGATTAGGAGAAATCCAAGTTGCAGTAGTATGCTTAGGTGCTCCAAAAAACAAGGTAACTCCTGCTGTGGCCATGCTATCTTCAACTCTGCAAAACATAGTAGAGAAGGTAAAACAGCAACCTAAATCACACACACAGACACACGCGTGCACGCTCACACACTTATATATATCCAGTCATTTGTTGCAGGCGCTTGAAAGATCATATGAAGTGATGGGAAGTATGTTGCACGGACAACGGAATAGAAACGATACTGGAAAACGTTATTTCTGAAACATAACCTTCACAACTTATCCTTCAAACAGAAATGGAAACTGAAATGGATAGAGACACAAACACGAAACACAAAAACGCTATTAAAGAAGAGTGTCCGTGCATCATAGGATTGGCAAAAAAGTTGCATACATGGTTTCTATGATTCTTAGTTGAAATAAAATGTGCTTCAAACTCCATATATTTTACTGAAAAATTGTGCTTGGATTTGATATCCATAGTTAGATAGTTTGATGAGATTTTGTTGTTTATAGGAATTTAGATGGTTACTATCCTATGTTGCACGGAAACTCCTCCTCAGCAGCGTTTCCGCGTTCTGTGCCCATTTCCGTTTCAGTTTCGTTTCCCTTTTCTATCCATGTTTTTCTAAATATAACGTTTTTCAGTGTCCGTTTCACATTCAATGGAATGGAATTCACTCATTGACCAATTAATTACATGATACACACATTCAGCTAGAAGAAGAACCGACAAACATGATAAATTTATTCAAACGGAGAAGGAAACTGAAACGGATACGGACACCACAGAAACGCTACTAAAGAGGATTTTCCGTGCAACAAAGGACTGGGAACAAAGTTGAATACATGGTTTCTATGATTCTTAGTTGAAATAAAATTTATGGTAGAGTAATGTGCTTCAAACTCCATATTTTTTGCTGAAAAATTGTGCTTGGATTGGATCTCCATGTATTAGATAGTTTGATGAGATTTTGTTGTTTATAGGAATTTAGATGGTTATTATAAACAAGTTCCTATGTTGCACGGAAACTCCTACTCAGCAGCGTTTCCGCTTTCTGTGTCCATTTCCGTTTCAGTTTCGTTTCCCTTTCCTATCCATGTTTTTTCTAAAAGTTAACGTTTTTCAGTGTCCTTTTCACATTCAACGGAATGGAGTTCACTTATTGACTAATTAATTACACCATAAGCACACATTCAGCTAGAAGAAGAACTGACAAACATGGTGAATTCATTCAAACGGAAACGGAAAAGGAAACTGAAACAGATACGGATACGGACACCACAGAAACGCTACTAAAGAGGATTTTCCGTGCAACATAGGACTGGGAACAAAGTTGCATACATGGTTTCTATGATTCTTAGTTGAAATAAAATTTGTGGTAGAGTAATGTGCTTCAAACTCCATATATTTTACCGAAAAATTGTGCTTGGATTGGATCTCCTATAAATTAGATAATACTCTGGTGAGATTTTGTTGTTTATAAGAATCTAGTTGCATTAACCATGGTTACTATAAACAAGTTCCTATGTTTCACGTGCGTTCCGTGTTCATTTTCATTTCCGTTTCCTAGCTATGTTTTTTCAGAAATAAAGTTTCTCAGTGTCCAGTGGAATGAAATTCACTTATTGACAAATACACACACATTCAGCTAGAAGAAGAACTGACAAACATGATGAATTCGTGAGGTGTTATGTTGCACGGAAATTGAAACAGAAACAAAAATGGACACTGAAAACGTTATTTCTAAGAAAATATAGCTGGGAAACGGTAATAAAAATGGACACTAAAGGCAGAAACGCTAATGAAATAAAGAAGAAGAAGAATGGCTTACTGAAAGTAGAGAAGTCGAGCATATTCTGAAGAAACATAGAGATACACAGGTTTCTTCTTCTTCTGCTGCTGCGTTTTAGAAGAAACCTTGGCTGCTGCAACTGAGGGCTATGAAATGCAGGCAGGTGAATGAGGAGTTTTTGAGAGAAGAAAGAAAAGTTAAACTAAGATTCGTTTGGAGAATAAAATAAATGTTGCCTAGGAATATGAATAGGAGCACAATTTTGTTTTTAATTATTTCATCAGAGACAAACACAGCCTATCACGTGTTTCAAAGTTGACGGTCTTTTTCTGGCTGTTGCTTGTCTCTTCTGAGTGGAGATCCTACACTGAATTCATCATCTCTTATCCTTATAAAAATGTCTTATTTACAGATTCGGGATTCACTGACGGGATCTTCGGACGCTTTTTGGTGATTTATGGATGCTTAATTGATTTTTTTTTTTTTTTTTTTTGTGTTTTTGCAGAAAAATTAAAGCTCTGATATAGTTTTCGTGGAGTTTTTCAGTGTTTTTTGGTGATCAGTGGATGCTCAAGTCGGTCACGGGTGATATAATTGGTATCCACATCAATCAATCACCATTGATGCAGATGAGAGGATTTCAATTGAATTGATTTTTCTTTCTGATGCTTATGCTTTTCTAACAGTCATACCTAAATTTTCTCATCCATTCATTTTTTATTTTTTTATTTTTTAGAACACTAATTTATTCCAGTCACTCAATTTTGAATGTTCTTGATTGTAACAATTTGGTACAATATTATTGAGATTTTATCCACTTTGGTTAAAATCAAACTTATTAGATTTATATCGTTTTTAGGGACGAACCAGGTGGAAATTGGTGAGCCTATGGTCATGAAAGAGTAGCATCGGGATGAAATTTTTGAGTAATGGTATATGGGTAGAAATGAATTAAATTTCATATTAGAAATGGGGAAATGGAGAGAGTTATCGGACTATATTAGTAATATGAGTTTTCAATTTATAGACGCGTTTTAAAGTTGTAAGATTTAAGAAATGAGATTTGCATCAAAACGGATAATATTTTCGATGTTATTTTGTTTGTTATGAGATAAAGTATAAATTTATCTTTATAGTTATGGGAGAGAGCAGATTTAATTGCCATGTATACAACAATGTAAGTCTTATTGTTGAATTTTTTTTGTCAATGTGCTATTTTATTTTCTGGCCACCTAGTAGTAAAATGCATCATTGGTCACTGAATTTTCATGAATATTAAAATAGTCGTTCAACTTCAATTTGTCCTAGTAAAATCATTCAATTTTAAATTTTGTTTCAATAAAATTATTTTGGCAACACCAAAAATACGACGTGACTTCCACATTAACAGTATTTAATTTTCACCACTGATTGAAATGAGACGTGGCTTTTATCTAGCTGATCGAAATGACATGTGACTACCATCTAGTTGACACGTGTCGTTTCAATCATCTATATGGCAGCCACGTGTCATCTAGGTAGCAACCATGCGTCGTTTCGGTCAGCGGTGAAAGTTGAGTACTTGCTGATATGACAGTCGCATCACTTTTTTAATGTCTTTTTACTTTTGAAATTGCCGGAATAACTTTATTAAAATAAATTGAAGTTGAGTGACCATTTGAGATAACAGGATGTATATGGTAAGTAACAATGTTACTATTATTATCATTAATCAGGTTAAGCTACATACAAATATGGAATGAAGTCTATTCGATTACACCAAAGATTTTTATTTCATGAAAGAAAGAGAGTTAGTTTGTTGATGATTTGGTTAATGATTAAATTAAAAAGAAGGCATGAAAGGACAATAATTAAGATTGAAGCATAAAGTATGTAGGATTTGTATTTTTATTAGTGGACACTAATTTATTCAGAATGTTACTTTTTATTCAGAATGTCACTTTTTATTTTTCTTCTCTGCTTTAGTGGATACTACAAAAGGGTAAATTAAATTAAAAAAAGGATCAAGAATATGCCAAATTATGAAATTTAATTACTTTTAATTAATCCCATAATGAAAGAAAAACAGAAAGATTAGTTATTTTAAGAAATTAAGGAGGTGTTTGGTAGCTCTTTTTCATGCTCTTGTTTGCCTTTTTCATGAAGAATTGTAAGTGTTTGGTTATTGACCTTTTGTTTGCTTTTACCCCTGAAAAGTATCATTTTACAAAAACAAAGAGTCTCTGCTTTTTGGATAAGCAGTTTTTTCCAACAGCAAACAGTAGGTAAAACAAACGGACCCTAAACAAATAGGTTAAGTAATTAACTCGTATAGTGATCTAGTGAATGATAGGATTAAATGTACATTTATCGGTGAAATTTCATGTTTGTCTTAAAATACGTACTCAAGTTAAATTTATCTTAATAAAATAATTTAGGCCTAATACAATCACCAAGTCTCTGAACTTGTACATAAAAGTAGATTGACTTTTTAAATTTTGTTAGTGTCTCACCAGCTTCCTAAACTTGCATATTTCGTATCACTAATTCTCTAAACTTGTCTATTTCGTATCACCAATTCCCTAAACCTTTCTACAAAAGTAGATTAGCTTCCTACTCTGTGCAAGTGTCTCACCAGTTCCATAAACATACTTATTCCATAACAACTAAATACAAAAACTTATTAAACCTAAATTCTAAAAATACATCTTCATC
Organism: Euphorbia lathyris; assembly: GCF_963576675.1. NCBI lineage: Eukaryota > Viridiplantae > Streptophyta > Magnoliopsida > Malpighiales > Euphorbiaceae > Euphorbia > Euphorbia lathyris. Next base: position 6,984,126 of record NC_088911.1, read on the forward strand.
TATTCGAGAGTTCTATCTTTCAACCTATTATAAGAGTTAAGCCTTGTTTGATAAGTTCTTATTTGGTTTAAACTTGTTTGATAACACAACTTAGATATTTCAGTTAAGTGACCGACTCACTTATTCTAGTAAGTCAAAAAATGTAACTTAAAAGTATAAGTTCAACATTAATAACTAATATTTTTATATTCAATACTTATTTGTAGTATTTATTAAACAGTTATATCATTTAATACTTTCCGCATTTATAATATTCCGTACTTTAGATTCAATACTTATTTTTTCAGCACTTAATCTTAAGTTTTATCAAACGCCACCTTAGTGTTGCAGGTTTGAGAGATCGAATGGATGAGAATCGAGAGTTAGTATTATGGTTATTGTACTTAGTTGTTACAGAATAAGCAAGTTTAGGAAGTTGGTGGGACACTTGCAAAGTTCATGAAACTAATCTACTTTTATGAACAAGTTTAGGGAGCCGGTGATACAAAATAAGCAAGTTTAGAGAGCTGATGAGCACTAACAAAGTTAAGAAAGTCAATATACTTTTATGGACAAATTCAATGAGCCGGTGATATATTAGGCCAATAATTTAATTTTGAATTTATTTCAATTAAGTCACTCCAGCGATTTCAAGAGCAAGAGGACACTAGTAGTCAATTTTTATTACTGATCGAAATGACACGTGGTTTCCATCTAGCTGACTGAACGACATGTGGCTACCACCTAAGTTAGATGACAGCCACATGTCGTTTCGGTCAATAGTGACAGTTGACTACTGTTGATATTGATTCTTATCACCGATAGAGACGGAAAATCTCGTCCCATTTACATCCCTAGAATATTCAGCCAAGAGTAAAAAGACAAAAAAGATGGGTGAGTTGTAAAGATGGGTGGATATCTTTTTTTTTTTTTGTTTTATAATTTATTTAATTAAAGATAAGAAGTGGAATGTAAATAAGACGAAGTAGGCGTCAGATATGAAGAAGAGAGTGGGAAACAACACTACAATTTGGAATTTGGAGCTACTATTGTCTTTATTCATTATTTTCTTAATTTAATTTTTTCATTAATATATTTGACATTATTCAGATATTTTTAGGTGATTTATTTTTATAATTAACATCTAATGCATACATGCTTCACTTCAAAATAGATAATATTTTAAAATAATTACAAAAATTAAAAATTTAATTAATTAATTAATTTAATATTTAATAAAAATATTTCATTATCCTTATATTAATTATATTGTATATAAATTAAAAAGATAAGTTGGCACAATTTGTGGATTGAATCTGACTCGGCATATGCAGTTAAGTTGCTAAGTGAAAAATCTACTGCGGTTCCATGGAGGATTAAGCAAGAATGGTTAAGTTGCTTATCATGTTGCTCGTCTATGAACTGCAGAATCACTCATATCTACAAGGAAGGTAATCAAGCTGCGGATCGTCTTGCTTGTTTTGGCAAATCTGCGTCAGCGCTCCACTGGTGGCATTCTGCGCCTTATTTTTGCCAATCTCATGTTTTCGATGACCTTTGTAACGTTGCTCATATTCGTTTCCTTTAATTTTCTCCCTATTTTGTAATTTTCTATTTTTTATTAATAATATTCAGGGTTGGTTAAGTGCGTCAGGGGTGCCAACCTAGTTGGGATGTCTAACCTATTAATCACGTCCTAATCTTTCATTTAAAAATAAAATAAAAAGATAAAGTGCATAAATGCCTATAACATAGATAGTCAGGAGCAATTCATTCCTAATGTTTAAAATGATAAAAATTTATTTATAATATTGGTAGCAAAGAACAAATTTATCTCTAATATTAACAAGTTAGATCAATTTGAGAAACAATTTATCAAATATCTTCACAATCATAAATAATATCATTAACACATTACAACCAAATGAATAGATGTAAATTTTAAAAAATATATATAAGAAAATTATATTGTATTTTATAGAAGTTGGACAAAAAAAATCAAAATATTTTATCGAATTTAAAAAATATTAATCTTAAATTCTATTATTAAAATACAAAAATGTCAATTCTTTTTTGTAAAACTAACACAAAATAAGAAACAAAACACCTGTATTTTACAATGATGTATGATTGATCTAATTGTTATGGGTAAAATTGCATCATTCTAGATGTTAAGGGTAAAATTACTCTTGATTGTCAATGTTAGTGGTAATTTACACTTTATCCCTAAATTAAAACGTTATATATTATAAACATACAAAATTCTCTAAAAATGTGTCTTTTTTAGAAAAAAAATAATTGTTTCATTCGCAGGAAAAAAAAAGTACATAATTAAAAAAATTACAATCTAGAAATACATCAAATGAGATTGAATCTGAATCTTTAATATCATATATCGTGATAGAGGAATGGTAACTGTTTTTGACACAACGACAAGAAACAAACACCATCCAGAATCGATTTCAGAGTTGACTTCATAATCTTTGAATGAGCTGGATCTATATGATGGACGACAAAAAAAAAAAATCCATGAAAGAAAACATGATAACTGATATGGTACGAAATAACATAATGGGCTTAAGCACATAAGCTTGGGCTCATTATTTCATATATCTGGCAGCCCATCCAACTATAAAAGGTCTTTCCGAAATTAATATAAGGAAGGAGCTTCGGATTCCAAAAAGCATGCTTGAGTCACTTCATTGCAGAAATGTAGGTTCTGAACCAATGACACGTCGACACGTGTGCAATGGCACAAATACTAATGTCTATAAATAGCACAAAAATCAGAGATTAGGTACACAATTCACTACTTTCACTAAATAGCTTTCAAGTTACGTATTCCCCATACTAATTTAGGCATCTAAGAGGATTCGTCGGTCTTCGGCCTCTGTCTGACTGTTTTCTTCCATCTCAGGTGATCAGAGGCGTATTGTCAGAAAGTAATTGATATCTTTATATCAATAATATGAAGACAAACTATAACCATCCATTTAGAGAGAAAGACAACGAGTAGGAAATAATACAAGAAAGAAGAAACTTCAAATAAAAAAAAAAGTATCAAAGTACATAGTTTGATAAAAAAAAAATTATTTAATAAAGAAAAAATGAAAGCAAAATAAAAATAGACTATTTTCTAAGCTAATGGTCAGGAAAAAAAAAAAACCCACCGAAGAATTTGAAAGCTTTATTAAGAGATGTCTATTTTAAAACGCATAAAGTCCATTTGGCTTCCTAAACTACAGGGGGAAAATCAATTAACCCCTTATTCTATACAAATCAGCAATAAGGTCTCCAAACTTTGCAAAATTCACCAATCAAACCCAAATTGGATAAAAACTATAGCAGCATTAGAATATTGTCGAGCAAACTTCATTGCTAGAAATTAATATAAGATCTATGATTAGGTCTTAACTATCAGTTCGAGCTTTTAGTTCAACCATGACATGGTACCAGAGCCTCTAGGACCAAACGGTCGAGGGTTCGAGTCCTGGTAACCTCATTAATTTGGAGAATTAAAAACACATGGCTGGATGGACCTGTGTTGTGCACGCTGCAAGCCCGAGAGGCATTTGCGTGTGGGGATGTGCTAGAGATTAATATAAGATCTATGATTGGACCTGGAGGTGTGCTAGAGATTAATATAAGTGAATGATTATGGAGTTGGAGAGATGAAAACTATATAAAAGAAGATAGGTAAACATATGGGAATGTATAAGGAAAGGAGGAGTTAATGCAATCTGTTGATTTGTGCTTGATTGGTGAGTTTTACAAAAGTTGAGGATCTTATTGCTGATTTGGCTAGATTGGGGACTAATTAATTTTGATCCTATAGTTTAGGGGACCAAATGGGCTTTATGCCATTTTAAAACGAAAGGGATAATTAAAATTCCATTTTTTTGAAAGCAACTCAAAATTTAAAAATTGAATGATTTTAGAATCTACTCACTCAAATCAAATCAATATTAATAGCAATATTTTCCACATTATTATATCATGATTGCAATAACACCAAACATCACCTCTTGAAGCCCATATGGTGATATATGGAGAAAATAAGATTTTAATAATAATATATTATATTATATACACATCATCTTGTCTACTTTATTTTTATATGGAGAAAATAAGATTTTAATAATAATATATTATATTATATACACATCATCTTGTCTACTTTATTTTTATATGGAGAAAATAAGATTATTGTATCCCTCCCTTTCCCTTGTCTTTAATTAAGATTTGGGTGCATGAATTTGGAATTTTATCACTATAAATTAATAACTATTTCTTTCTTTTTTTCTTGGAAATATAAGTCCTACCAAAACTCCTTTAAGATTGCATCATGTGACATAAAATTTCAAATGGTGACACATAAGGTAATTTCAATGAAATTCTAGGAAAGATTCGGTTTCCCTAAGAGCCCGTTTGGTAAGATGTAATGGGCTTTGTAATGGAATGCCCATTACATTGAAGGGTCATTATCATGTTTGGTTGCACTTTAAAATTTTGTTGTAATCTTAATCATTAAAAACCCTAGTGGATTTCTCCCTGCGCTTTGGCGATTAGGGTTCCTCACCTACCTGGACCACACACCACCATGGATCGCGAACTGGAAGGCTTATGGCGGAAGTTCTCTCTGACAGACAAAGAGGATGTGGCAGTGGACATGAGCATAGTTATGGAAGAAGTTAAGATCGATCGATACGCCTTGGTTGGGAGACTGTTATCACCCAAACCGTTGAACGTCAGGGCACTATATCTGGCATTCCAAGGCTTATGGCATATACAGAAGGGCTTCAAAGTAAAAGATTGCGGTAACGGAACTTTTGTTGTGGATTTTCAATCCGAAAGAGACAGAGAAAAAGTATTAGCAGAGGGACCATGGAACTTTGACGGAAACCTGGTTGTTTTCACCAAAATACAAGGCTTCGAACAACCATCAGATGTCCATCTCGACTCGAGCGATTTTTGGGTTCGAATCAATAACTTACCCCTTAATTGTCGGTCGAAAAAAGCTATTCGCCTAATCGCGGAAAGAATCGGCAAACCCGTTCGAATCGAATCGGAGGAGATAGATTCCTGGGCGAAATATGTTAGGGCTAGAGTCACCATTGATACCACTAAGCCACTACCTCGCGGCATCACAATTAAAACTGGAATCGACGATACTTGCTGGGTCTATTTTCGATACGAGCGATTACCGAATTACTGCTATCAATGTGGTTTGCTGGGACATGTAGCTGATGATTGGGATCAAAAGGAAGACAGAGAGGAAGATAGTGAGGAAATAATTGATTGGCCTTACGGTCCGGCGCTGAGGGCTTCACCCTACAAACTACGATCCTTCGGTCAAGAGTTCTCTACAAGGTATATTACTCACAGCGAAGAAGAGGACAGCAGGGGTGTAAAGAAGGTAAATCGGAAGCTGGTCTTGGAGAAGGAGAATTCAATAGAGGAGAATGACTCTAGGCAAGATGGGCTTGGTTCTAGAGATGAGGAATATAGAATGGATACTGAAGAAACAATTGTGGTAGCCCCGGAACTGCAGGAAGCTGATGTTTGCTTTGTGGAATCGACCTTTCCGGAAATTGAAAACAGGGAAGGAGGACCTGGAGATGCACAGCTCGGACAACCATCGGCCTTCTTGTTCCAAGCCAAACAAAGGGCTCCATTCAATCCAAAACGAACAGCTCGCACTGTAAAGCGGAAAGTCGGGAAATTCCTAGCTCTCACCCCTGATAGAACGACAAGTGAAGGGAATAAGCTGGTGACGGTTCCCATAAAGATTGGCTTAAACGAATACGGAAAAAGAAAAGCTGGCAAGCTAGGGGACTGTGGGAAGGAAGAGAGGGTGAAGAAGGTATGCAAAGGGACTAGTTCAAACATTAACCAGAGGGTGGAGTCTGCTCAGCGGCTCCATCCTTCTCAATGAAAATCCTTAGCTGGAACGTCCAAGGGTTGGGCAATCCTGGGACGTTCCGAGCCCTTAAATGCACGTTAAGGGTAAACAGCCCGGACGTCTTCTTCCTTATGGAGACACGATTACACAAAGGAGAGGTGAAACGACTTGCGAATAATCTGGCTGAGTACAATTTGTTTGGGGTTGAGGCAGTAAGAAGAGCGGGGGGTCTGATACTGGGATGGAAGAAGTCGATTAATGTCCACATTCAAAGATACTCAGCTCATTGCATGTACTTTAATGTTCTTCAAGAGAATGAGGTATGTTGGCGAGGAGCAGGAATATATGGTTGGCCGGAGCAGGGGTCTAAACACTTAACCTGGGAGCTGATGCAGTTCCTCACACAGATAGCAGACCACCCTCTAATTATGTTTGGGGACTTTAATGAAATACTTAGTTCGGCAGAAAAGCAGGGAGGCCGAGAGAATGAGCTTTTCAAAATGGAAGAATTCCAGAATTGTTTGGATAGTTGCAGGTTACAGGATCTTGGCTATACAGGGTCAAAATTCACATGGAGCAATGGACGCGAAGGAGATCAACTTATCCTGGAAAGACTTGATCGGTTTCTTGCAACCCCGGAATGGGACTCACTATTTCCTTACGCTAAAGTAACACACTTAATAGGCCTCAATTCTGATCATATCCCCATTTTAGTTGATGCCGAGGGTGGAAGAGTTGAACCAATAAAACGGAAGCCCCGATTCCGGTTCGAGGCTATGTGGCTAAGGGACAGTAACTGCAGGCAGGTGATACGAGAGAGTTGGGAACTAACTGACGGGTTAGGTCTAGGGGCTAATGTTCGGGAAAAAATCAAGAGATGTGCCAGGCGTTTAACACGATGGAACAGGGAAGAGTTTGGCCATATAGGGAGGCTTATTACACGAAAAAAGCATGAAATTGAGGAGATACAGGGAAACATGGTTGATGTTGTGGGGGATGAACAGGTGAAAGCGAGGACTGCTGAACTTGCGGAGCTACTACGACGAGAAGAAGAAATGTGGAGGCAGAGGTCTCGGGTGGAGTGGCTCCAAAGGGGTGATGCCAATACAGCTTTTTTTCACTCCAAGGCTTCAACAAGGAGAAAAACAAACCATCTACAGAAACTAAAGGATGAAGAGGGCATATGGCATGTCGGGGATGCTAGTATGGCAGAGCTGATCATTACCTCATATGGGAGCTTATTCTCTAGCACTCACCCTAATGCAGGGGAGGAAGTAACGCAGAAGCTTACTAGTCGGGTGCAAGGGGAGGGACGACAAAGACTAGAAGAACCATTTACGAGGGAAGAAGTGGAGATGGTTGTAAAGTCCCTGAACCCGTCGAAGGCCCCAGGGCCGGATGGGATGACATGAATGTTTTATCAAGCCAATTGGGAAGTGGTAGGGAATGATGTTGTGGAGTTTGTGCTGAAATTTTTGACCACTGGAGTTATGCCGCCAGAAACTAATCATACTTTCATAACCTTAATTCCCAAAATAAAAAAACCGACCCAGGTAAAGGACTTACGGCCTATTAGCCTATGCAACGTAATTTACAAGGTAATCTCAAAAGTGTTGGCTAATAGGTTGAAAAGTGTTCTACCTGATTTGATTCACCACACACAAAGTGCGTTTGTCCCTGGTCGATTAATATCTGACAATGCTCTCATAGCTTTTGAAGTTTTCCACTCGATGAAAAACAGGATGAAGGGAAAGAAGGGACAGTTCGCACTAAAATTGGACATGAGCAAAGCCTATGACAGGGTGGAATGGCAATTCTTAGACCAGGTTATGGAAAAAATGGAGTTTCCGGACCATTTTCGTTCTCTCATAATGACCTGCATCTCTACGGTATCTTTTTCTTTCCTAATTAACGGGCATCCACACGGTCACTTAATGCCGGGGCGAGGGTTGAGACAAGGGGACCCTATCTCACCATACTTGTTTCTATTATGTGCGGAGGGGTTGTCAGCACTTTTCAGAGATGCAGTGAACAAACGGTTATTATCAGGTATTAGGGTAGCTCGTGCTTGCCCTGTAATCTCACACTTATTTTTTGCAGACGATGCTATCATTTTTGGTAAGGCGAGCCAAGAGGAAGGTAGGACAGTACAGAAGCTCCTGAGATTGTATGAGCAGGCTTCAGGTCAATGTGTAAACTATGATAAATCTGAACTCTCTTTTAGTTCCAATGTGTCGGCTCAGTCTAAATCACTCCTCCAAGGAATCTTCAATGCGCAGGCGGGTGGTAACTTCCCCAAATACTTGGGCATTCCCACAAAGATAGGTAGATCAAAGAAAGAAATATTTGGCTTCCTTAAGGATAGGTTGATGAAACGAGTGAATGGTTGGTCGGAGAAGCTACTCTCAAAAGGAGGGAAAGAAGTGTTGATTAAAGTGGTGGCTCAAGCTGTGCCAACCTACATAATGAGTTGTTTCAGGTTGCCAGATGGTTTCTGTCAGGAGTTGCAACGGATTGTAAGCAGGTTCTGGTGGAAGGCAGGAGAATCTGATAGACCAATGCATTGGTTATCATGGGATGCGATGTGTTCCTCCAAAGAGAATGGAGGATTGGGATTCAGGTGGCTCAAGTCTTTTAATTTAGCAATGTTGGCGAAGCAGTGTTGGAGATTTCTTGTTTTCCCTAACTCTCTGTGCTCCCAGATTTTTCAGGGTAAATATTTTGCTTCTGGAAATTTTCTGGACGCTACTTTGGGACATAGTCCGAGTTATGTATGGCGCAGGTTAATCGAAGCACAGGAGGTGCTGAAGATGGGGCTGGGCTGGAAGGTGGGAGATGGGAAAAACATCGAAATCATGAAGGACAAATGGGTAGCAGGATTACCGTGCTTTAGGCCGCTGGTGGTAAAGGAAACTCTCCCAAACCCTTGGGTGAACTGTTTAATTAATGAGGAGTAAGGCAGGTGGGATGCGGGTCTGGTCCGGAAATACTTTGTTGATGAGGAGGCAAAGCAAATTCTGAAAATCCCTCTAAGTTTTCGGCGACCTAAGGATCAATTGGTATGGCTTCACACAAGATCAGGCGCTTATACGGTAAAATCTGGTTACCACTTGGCTGAACAAAGCAGACGTAGTCGGATCAATTTTGCCTCATCATCAGCCATGAGCCCTGGAATATGGAAAAAAATTTGGCAGATATCGATCCCGACAAAGGTTAAGCACTTTCTATGGCGAAGCTGCAAGGGCATTTTGCCATGCTCGGTTAATCTTGCAAGAAGGAATATACAGGTTGAAACGCAATGTTCAAGGTGCGGAGCAGGGGGCGAATCGGATATTCATGTCTTAAAAACATGTGTTAAAGCAAAGGAGCAGTGGAAGCGTTTTCCGAGTGGTGCCCGTGTTGATAAACTCCCTGGTGAGAATATTGTGGACTGGTTTGAAGTTGTATTTGAATGTCTGAATGTGCAGGAAAAGAAGCTCTTTGCAACAATGGTGTGGCTAATATGGTTTAACAGAAATTCACATTTGCACGGAGCGGAGGTTAGAGGGAGATTGTCTACGGCGGAAAGAGCCCAAAACTTGCTGGATGAGTGGAGTGCTGATGTGCCGATCAGGAATGATGATTGTCCGTCGGTGGTCCAGAGTCCGAAATGGGAGCCGCCCCCCCGCGGGTGGTTTCAAAATGAACGTAGACGCGGCTTTTGGTACAGAGGGAGAAGAGTGTGGTGCAGGAGCTGTGATCAGAAATGAAAGAGAGGTGTTAATGACGATGGGAATTCCGATTGGGGCGTGTATGTCTGCTGCAATTGCAGAAACGATGGTCATTCGGGAATGCCTGCAGATTGCTAGAGAGGCGGAATTCACAAGCCTGAGCATCGAGACGGATGCCAAGACGGTGGATGACCTCCTCAATGGCCGTGCTAACCCAGTAGCAGATTTGGACCTCATCCTCGAAGATATTGGCGCAATAACAGCGGAGTTGCAACAGGTACAGTTCATGCATACCAGAAGAGAATGCAACAAACCAGCACATGAATTGGCTAAGTGGGGGTCTAGGTGCAAGGAAATTACGGTCATTGTTGAAGATGCCCCTAGTTTTGTTATAGATTTTCTTTTTCAGGATGCTCCCTCATCAGTTGTATGCATATTTCATCAAAAAAAAAAAAATTTTGTTGTAATGGAATGAGAAATCTATAGATTAAATTTTGTTTAACAACTATTGTAATCCCCATTACATAAAAAAATAGATTGAATTCTCATTACATCCAACAAGTAATCATAATTTCTATCTTTAAAGTTTCATCTAACCTCTCATTTGTCAAATCTCACTTCTCATCATTCTCAAAAACGCAAAAACTAGAAAACCTAAAAACGAAAAAAAAAAGCAAAAGAAAATGAAAAAATAGAAAAAAACGGTGAAAATGGAAAACGAAAAAACGAGAAAAATGTAAAAAAATACTATGAAAACATGGAAAATTATATACTAATTTCACGATTTTCATGTTTTTTTTTGTTGATTTTAATTATTTAAATAAAATTTTACGATTACATTTAACTAAGCAAACATAAGTACTATAATGGTAATTACATTTCATCATTTTTTTTTACCAAACATGGTAATGGAATCATCATTCCATTCCATTACATTACAACTTTGATTACATTACAACTTTGATTACATTACATTGCATTACGTCTTACCAAACGCACTCTAAAAGATTTTATATGGTTTTTTATAGAAAAAAATCAGTATTTCTTCTAATAACGCTATATGGACCTATGAAATAGTAAGTACCGAAATTTTATTATGAGAATACCACATAATAATAATGTTATAGATAGTTTCTAGGGAAAAGTACAAAAATAAACCTTGTGGTTACATCCATTTTCGAACAACAACCATCTGGTTTAAAAGTTTGCAAAGTGGTACCATGTACTTCATTCCGTTAGCAAACACATACCAAATTGACTAACGGTGTTAAAAGTCAAAAGAAAAAAAGTTAATTTGGTCTTTATATTTATTTATTTTTATAAATTGACCTCATTATTATCTAATTATCACAAACAAACCCCAAAATAAAAAATAAAAATCAAATATATCATTTTCTCCATCTCTCTTTAATTTCTTTTTTCTTATTTCTCTCTCTTATCTCTCCTTATTGTTAATTTCTCTCTCTAAAATCAATTGAATTTCCATATTTTCAATTGAATGACACTTATATTCTCTCTTTTTCTCTCTAGCCTAACCATTTTGATGATGAACAAGACTGCATTTCAAGATATGCAGACAGAAGAGCAAATGAAGAAAAGAGTGGGTACCTATACTACAAGGGCTCTCAGCTTTAATTTGAGCACTCAAGCAAACCCCCATGAAATTAATTTAGGTTGTGAAGTGAAGCTATGGAATTTGATCAGTATAGTAAAAGAGTTAGATCTGAATGTGAAACCAAAGAAAAGGTCTGTCCAGAAAACTTTAGAGATTGCTTTGGAAATAAAAGAAAAGAAAGCAGAAAATTCCACAGAAAGCGATGAAAGAGAGCAGCAATATAACAGAGCAGCAAGATGATTGGAAAAAAAGCATTAATGGCGGGCTGCTCTCTTGTCTTAATTGGTGTTCAAAATAAAACACAAAGAATCCAGGTCTTGTTGATCTTCAAAATGGTTAGGCTAGAGAGAAGAAAAGAGAGTATAAGTGTCATTAAATTAAAAACATGGAAATTCAATTGATTTTAGAGAGAGAAATTAACAAAGAGGAGAGAGAGGAGAGAGAGAAATAAGAAAAAAAAAATTTAAAGAGAGATGGAGAAGATGGTATATTTGATTTTTATTTTTTATTTTGGGGTTTGTGATAATTAGATAATAAATTGGTCAATTTATAAAAATAAATAAATATAAGGACCAAATTAATTCTTTTCCCTTTGACTTTTAACACCGTTAGTCAATTTGGTATGTGTTTGCTAACGGAATGAAGTACATGGTACCACTTTGCAAACTTTTAAACCACATGGATGTTGTTCGAAAATGAATGTAACCACAAGGTTTATTTTTGTACTTTTCTCTAGTTTCTATGTAATGTTGATTGTTGGGTCCTTAGATCCAAAAGCAACTCAAGCGCTTTGCCAAAAATCACTAGGCAATAGGCCAAATGCATTGTCGGTAAGTCCAAAGGAACGGACTATCAAGCAAAAGCTTTGATAGTGCCTTGGACTAGACCTGGGCATGGGCCGGCGAGCCCGCCCGTCCGGCCCGGACCCAGGCCCATTTAGCCGGGCTTGAACACATGGAAATACGGTTAGGCCCGGCCCGGCCCAAGCCCGTATAAGCCCGCCATGGGCGGGGTTGGACTTTACAACTTTTATATCGGGTAGGCCCGGCCCGGCCCGATATACTATATATATATATATAATATAATATATATTTATATAAATTATAATATATATTTATATAAATTATAGGTGCCTTCTATGGTTACTTTGTTTTTGACAAAGTACCATTACTTTGTGTGTTTTCACCATTGGATGATGGAGTATAAAATTCATCCAATGGTAAAAACACACAAAGTAAGGCTTACTTTGTCAAAAACAAAGTAAGCATAGCCTTTACCTAAATTATAATATATTTTTATAAACATAAATATAAATAATTTTTTCAAAAAAAACTTTGCTGTTATATATTTCAGAAAAAAAAAATTTCCTGTTAACTTATAATATATATATATATATATATATATATATATATATTTATATAAATTATAATATATACATTTTTATATAAATTATAATATATAAATATAAATATAAGTTATAATATATTTTTTAATATATAGATGAGCTTGGACGGGCGGGCTTGGGATTCATATCTTCGGCCCGAGCCCGAGCGCGATTAAATTTCTTGCGGGCTGAGCTGAGCTTGGACTCGCCAGACTTTATTAAAAGCCCGACAGGCTCGGTCCGAGCCCGGCCCAGCCCGACCCATGTCCAGGTCTACCTTGGACACACTGTTGAGCCGCTCAAGGCAGTGTGTTAGGCATGCTGCACAAGCGGTTGCGGGTTGCGGGTTGCGGTAGTGGGCGAAGCCACTGCCATAATGCTCCAGGCAGTGTCCAATAGTGGGCTAGGCCTCGGTCCATTGCCACTTGAATACGAGTAGTGGTCCTAATGTCCCAATCCTATTGGGTAGTGGATTGGGCCCACTGTTGTTAACACCATAAAATGGGTCGGGTCCAATTCTAAGTTTAGAACTTTGAAATCCCCGAATCCCAAAATACGCATTGGAAACAATTCATAGACTCTAATATTGTTCAGTTAATTGGATTAGCTGTTAAAATTGAAATAAAAAAAGTTTGGTTTTGTTTTTCAATGTTTTGAAACTACAGAAAGGTCATTTTCTTGATAAACTATTATTTAATTGTCACATTAAACCTTTCAAACAAATTTATCGATAAATTGAAGCACTTTCATAATTTTTTATTGATTATTTATAACTATATCAGTAATAACACAGTAAACATTCTAAGCACATTGACAAAAAAAATTTGATTACTTATATGTGACAGATTTAGTTAACATTTTAACAGATTTTTTTGTAACTATGTTAGTGTCACATTAAATATTTCAGACGTAATTGATGTTTTGAAGGTCCGATGTAATAATTAAATAATAGTGATACCAGTCTTTTCAAATTTTCGGTAACGCATGACTAAAATTGATCTTATTTAAAAATATTAAGATTAAATTTAGACCATTTTATAAGTTGACGTTAAATCTGTAATTTACTAAAAATGTAATTCAATTATATTTTTAAAAAATTGAATTTTCTTTTTTTCCTTTTTCTTTTTCTCTTTAATCATTCATGCATTATTGCCTATAAGACGACCCCTTTATGTAAAAGTTGAATGGCACTTTATAAAGAGGATTGTGGACACAAGAAAATGTTGCCTAGTTGACATGACTATGGTACAGTGGACAGGAAATTTTAATCAAAACAAGAAAAAAAAAAATCCAATTCTTTTATTTTCTTTATATATTGTGGCCCTAAGATTTGATACACCCCCACACGTAAAGAAAAACTGCAACTAATCTCAAATTTCTTTACTATGTAATGACTAATGAGTATCTGTACAAAATTTAACTTACAAAAGTATGTTCTTGTATACAAGAAAATAAAAGAAGTCCACCTACCTAACAATCAGTAACGAATCCAAGATTCACCGACACAATATACTCCAATACCGAACAATATACTCCAATTGAATTTTCCAACAATCATTGAGCAGGGACGGGGCAAGGGGGCGCTCAGGGTGTCAGAGCACCCGCAGCCTGCGAAACTACCCCTGAGAGACATGGCTCAGCCCTTGTGTCTCCACAAAATGTATCCCCAGCTTTCGAAGTTTGTATTTGCCTGTGTTTAGTGAGTGCTCAAACTCCCTCCCGACTCTCTAGATACGTACCTGCCTACCAAAGGCAAAGATAGCTAATAATCAATGTGTTGGGATAGCATCATCTGTTTTGTTGTTGTGAATAGATATATCTTGGGGTGACAAATCCAAAATGCCTGATTGCTCATCAACCTTCTCCATCAGAAGCTTCAACAAGGGCACATTGTTAAGGGTTTTCCGAGATCCTACCATTATCAACTTTTTCTGTTTCAAACCAAAGCAAAACATTAGCTTATCTACTCAACGGTCTGCATATATTATAGCCTAAACTTGTGGTTTCACGTTTTTGCTAGAACGACCCGGTGAGGGGTGACAGACTTGAGTAAAGAGTGATTAGGAAAGAAATGAATCCCACCTCCGAAATTGAGAGAGAGTGATTAGTGTGTATATGAGTAAGCTGTGTTTCCAATACATGTAGACACGTTTTAAAGCCGCGAACCCAATCAGTTGGATTTGGATCAAAACGGACAATAACTACATAGTATTCATGAGGTTTCAAAGTTTACAAATGCAGAGACATACTTTTTCACTAAAACCATCCAAATTTACCCATACTGTGAACATTCAAAATAAATTTTTTTAACGATTTTCTCATCTATATTCCTCCACAAATACAATAACATTTTAAAGAAAAAAGTAATAAAAATAAGTGATATCATGCAAAACGATATTGGTTGGTATAAGTGTCCCCATCCCCTAAATTAAGAGGGACGTCCGGAGCAATAGGAGTCGTTAGATTCAACTAAACAGAAACACCATACTTCCTCAAACAGATGGATCAATGGGGAAGCATCCGAATCTAACTTGGATTGTGTCCCGCCAGATCTGCCTAGGATCAAGGACACCCAAATTAGGTATAACACAACTTACCTAAATTAAGTTCATAATGGTCTTCCAAGGAATCTAAGAATAACGATATCCTATAAATACGCCTTAAACCCTATAATCAAGGTATATATACACATTCTCTGCAATTGCTTAGTACTCCACCTATACTCTACTAACTTTGGCATCAGAGTGCGGTCGTCTATCAACAGCCTCACCCTAACCATATTTCTGTCTTATCTCAGTTACCGGAAAGATCCGTGTCATTGGAGTACTATCTCAAAGAATCTCTCATATCAACGTGAAACCACAAAATTTATTTTTGTAATCTTTTCTATATTATATTAGTGATCAATGTTACAAAAATTTATTTTGTAAAGATCCCGTTTTCTATCTATATATTTTTTTTAAAATAACATTTTTCGATATCCATTTCCGTTTCCATGCAATATAGAAAATACGTGAAATTACAAGATTTATTTTTATAATTTTACTAGTCACCAATGTTACTTACCTTAGCACGTGTGAGTGCAACATTAATCCTATGCCAGTCTCCAAGCAGTGAGGAATTACAATTTCTAGGATTTTCAGTTGATCTTACAAAAGACACCAGTATGCAGTCCTTGTCTCTTCCCTGATCCCAACAAAAACTTTCCAATTTCAATATAATAACTTCACATAATGCACAATTAAGGGCTTAACTCTGAACCTTTAATTAGAAAGAAAGGAATTCAATTTAATTACATCAATTATGTTGCCTCCCTTCTTTTCTTTGAGAGAGCCCCAACAAATAATATGGTTTTGAAAGACTCCATTCATGTTTACATGCACTTTAATTCAATAAGCCCTGTTTGCTTGCCGGATTGTGTAGGAAAATATTTTACTGATTTTCGGTGTTTGCTTGCTTAACGGAAAATTTTAGGTTAGCCAACAGCAAAATTCATGAAAAAAGTGTGAAAAATGTTTTACCAGATAGTAAAACATTTTTCTAAGCTTTTGGAACCCTGATTCATTCCTTCTTACCCTTTTGAAAATAATAGTTATCCACCGAAAAATATTTTATTTCCAATACAATTTTCTCTTACACAATATTTTACAAAAGACTATTTCCCAACAAACAAACGGGGCCTAAAAAGAGATTACTTTTTCAGGTCATTAGGCAACACTATGTTGTAGGGAAACTTTCATTTTAAAATGTTTCATGTTTCATTTGGCAAACCGAAACTTTCAAAAATTTGTACAAAACATTTCCTGTCACGTTTCCGTTTTTTATTTGTTACAAATATCATTTCAGTGTTAATTTCCGTTTCCGTTTCAATTTATTTTAGCGTACCTGGTACTTATCAATGGTATGTATCTCCACAGACGTTATGCAAACAGCAGTTTGGATGAGATTTGCCTGGGAGTTGTAAGGGGTAATAATGCCTATCTCTTCACCTTCAATTCCACATTTCACTAGTTCCTTGGTGACCTACATCAGAAAGAGAATAAGGAATTGCATTCAGTGTCTACCAGAAAATGAGAAACTTATTTTGTTCAAAGATCCGTTAAATTACATCCATGGCCCCTTAACTTAGGTTTTACTTTCTTTGTGGCTTTTCACTTTCAAAACCGGAGATAAAGTCCATGAATTTTGATTTTTTATAAAATGGAAGTAACTGGCTTCAAAATAATAGTTGATGACCTCAAAATGGAAAAATCGAAAACTAAAATTAAAATTGTTTCCATATTTCTCGTGTAATCACGTTTTCGATTTTCCAAAATTTTCCAAAATCACCAATTTTGTAGCTTTCTTTATCTAAACAGTTATTTTTCGCTTCTAACCAAATAACACCTAAATAATTTCAAAACTAAAAAGTTCTAAGGATTCAAATTGCTTCTAAAATCATTTCTGTTAATTCTACAATGGAGGATTGACTTCTATTGGAGTGGTCAAAATTAAGGGAGCTTTATGTTAGTAAAGACAAAATTCAAGGACTTTTATGTTCGGTTTTGAAGTTTAGGGCTATAAAAAAGTAAGATCAGAGTTGAAGACCATGAGGGTGATTTACCGAGCTATTTTGTGTTATTTGGGGCTCAGACTTGTACCTCAGCTATTATGCGAGCTTCGATCGGGTTATTTACAGCCTTGGAACTTTTAGCCTCAAATGCAGGTAACATATCTAAATTTTACAAAAAAGCAGCCATATGAAAGCAATGTAGGCTCAACATCAAACAACAAAACTCAATAGGCAAAAAAATTTGTTCTCACCTGTGTTGATAAACACAATAGATCTGCTTGGATTTAATACCTGCAACCGTAAATATGATAAAAGCGAACTTAACATAAAATAAGAAATAGTTTTTCAAAAAATACTTCTGACTCCTATCATAAACACCGGGGCAGACGGGCCAAATACACTTACGGTCATTGAAGTCTTGAGCATATGCCTTCTAAAGTAGTTTTTTGAGATAATAAAGTCTAAAGTAGCATATTTATGTCAATAAAATCACTAATACCGAATTCCACACCAAAACACTGACATGGCATTCACACAAGTGACATGTAACAATCCACTTTTGACATGCCATGCCACAGAGTATATTAAAAATATAAAATGATTATTAAAAATTCAATTTAAAAGATTTACAAAAACAATCATTTTAATTTTTTGATGTCACGTGTAATTCCCACGTCAGTTTTTTGATACCCGATCCCGCCTTAGTGACTTCAATGTCTCAAAAACTACATACTCCCTGCTCTGACTGTAGGTGGTCTCAAAAACTAGTACTCCCTACTCTGACTGTAGGTGAATTTTTTAGTGAGGCCTAAAATTTACCCAACTTATTAATTTTCGGATAAAATTACTTTTGATTGTCAATGTTAGAGGCATTTTTGCACTTTATCCCAATATTTAAATACCTTAGTGCATATTGCTTAATGAATCATGTATTCTAAAAATTCTTATTGCCTTACCTCCTTCAGCCATGACGAAGAAGATTCTGAAGTTGAAAAGTTAAGTTTGGCATTAGCTATTTCAGAAGAACCACAGCGCAATCTGTCACCATATATCAAGGCATTCGATAGTTCCATGATACCTTCACACATACGATACTGCATAAAGAGCTTAGTAACTTTAGTACCTACCACAAGACATTTAAAAAAAGAAAAGGGGGTCAAATTCTGAATTTTGAGAAACCTGGTTTTGTAAAGCTGAGATTGCCTGAGGATGTGCTTCAGAGAGCCTGCAAAACAAACTTATCCCCATTCCATTCTCTCGGGCCTCTGTACTCTAGAAATTGATCAGCACAATTAGATTAAAATAGAAAATTAAGCAATTGGATTCTTCAGTTTATGCACTTCATACCTGAACCAGTGGAGGTAATTGATAGTGATCACCAACCAGAACAAACTTTGTAGTAAACATCAATGGTCCCAGGGATATCTGATTGAAACATATGTCAGATACATTACCTATAATTAGAAAATACATAAACACTTTTCTATTAACTTTTTAGCTTAATATATAATTACACATTTAAGCTTGTAACTTTTTTTCCATTTGATACCTGCACTTATAATTCAACCTATTACACACCTGTATTTTTTTTTTACGTTTGGCACCCTGAACTTGTCGATTTTAGGCTCAGGGCACCCGTATTTGCTGATTTTGCACACTTCAAATTGTGAAGTTTGCCAAATCAGCAAATAAGGGTCTCAAAGGCCCAAAATTGACAAATTCAGAGTGCCAACTGTCAAAAAGTTATAAGTAGTGTCCAACAGCAAAAAACGTCACAAGTTAAGATGTGTAATTATATATTCAGCCTAACTTTTTTTAAGGGATAATTTACTAAAAATAGGCTTAAGGTTTTTGGAAAGTATCAATTTAGGTTCCAGGTACGAAATAGCACCAATGTAGGTTTAACGTTTAAAAAATAGTACCAATTTAGACCTCGATAATGGAACGTGAGACGTCGTTCACGTTCCGTTATCAAGACGTAAATTGGTACTCTTTTTTAAACGTAAACCTAAATTGGTGCTATTTTGTACATGAAGCCTAAATTGATACTTCCCCAAAAACCTTTGGCCTATTTTGTTACCTTATCCTTTCTTAATACAGCAATTACTCTCTCCCCCATATATGTAAACTTACAAAAAGCAATTAGTTATCTTTCAAAACATTATTATTTTCAAAAATTGAGGTTGTGTTGTAATTGACATCAAGCATGCTCTTAATTTATCAGACAAAAGGCAACCTTTCTCCACATTCTACAACATGGTTGGTTAACATTCAGTCACCCAGATGACAAAAATTCTCTTTAATTTCCATTTTTAGTGCAAAAAAGAGGAGTAAAAACTACACTTGTTCATAGTTGAACATCAAGAAACACAAACCGGGAGGGTGATCTGTCCAGCTTCATCCACAATGCATACATCAAATCTCTTTTTGGAAAGCAAGGGACTAGTAACTCCCGAACAAGTTACTCCAACAACTTTGGCTTCCTCCAATCTATATTTAATTTCTTCTACACTCTGTACATCCATAGCTGCCAATAATTCTTTGGTTTAGTAGACAAAAAAAAAAAGAAATACAGTAAACTGTAAGCATAATTTTTCATCATACCTGAAAAGCAGTTGGCTCTAACCTGTTCGTGAACAGCTTCCTGTCTTCCAATACGTAAAAAATCGATGCCCTGAGACGCTTTAATTTCAGTAAGACACAAAATAGTGAAAACATAACTTAAAGATGCCACTTTCTCATATCAGACAATCAATCAGTCAGATTTCTGATAGCGTAATTTGATGTTCAAGTAATGCAATCACGAGGTTCAAAAGAACTTAGCTATGTTACAAGGAAAACTGAAACGGATGCAGAAACTGAAACAGACACCAAGAAATTATATTTGTAATATTTATAGTGAGCAGAAACGTGTAAATAATAAAAATACAATGGTAAATCTATAGATTTTTTAAATTACAAAGATGTATGTTCAATTTTCTTTTTTTATATATACATTAAAAGGAATTACATACAAGTCACGTGATAGAGAAGAAAAAATTATTATTTTGAAAGCTTGTATAAGATGATCTAGAAAATATTAGGAATTTACTAAACATGTGATTAACATTGATCTACATCTACTTCTGAAAACAAATTACATTCTATGAGGAGTTTCCAAATTCCTTAAATTATGGAAAAGTGACCCAAAACGTTTTTTAGAAGTTTCCATTTGAATATGTTACCATGTTCTTGCTATTTGAAACCTATTACATGCTGGACGATTTGTCTAAACATGTCAAGAAATGTTGTGCATATGGAAGAAGCTTATTCTATTTCATTAATACATTGCACGAAGGATAGGAGATGACCTGAGCTTTCAATTTGATTAGTAAATTATCAACAGCTGAGTTTGTGTAGGACGTAAGCATTATAGATGCACCTCTCAATAGTAAGGCCCTGACAGCATGAACAATAGTTGATGTCTTGCCAGTCCCAGGCATTCCCAGTATCAAAGCATAATCTTTAGCAGCAAGTATCTGAAAAACAATTTTATGATATTAGTGAATATGAACTCATTCTGATGTTTTTAATTCAGCCCTGAAATCAGAAGAAAAATTAGCATTAACTATTAGGATAATAATATATTTATATGGGGGGAGACATTGTTGCAGACCTTGAGAATTGCTCGACGTTGATCACCATTTAAACTTTTCACTGACCGGATATAAGAAATCGCTGGATCTTGGCTAAATACGCACCCACTTTCAAATCTAGGAGCCTGCCAGTGAAGGAAAATCAGAAATTTAACCAGGGAAAAGAAAAGGAAACACAAAATCGCATCTGACAGTTACCTCAAGGTCTACAATCATTCTCCTAAGATGAGAGCCTTGCTCACTCTGTACGAAAAGCTGCACAAGGTTGAACCTGCACCAATAGCAAGAGTATGTAGATCAACCTAATGACAGTGAGCTGGTAAACGAATTACCAGTGTTATAAAGGCAGGACAGTCATAGAATACCGCATGACTGAAAATGAAGTCATAGATTCATCCTTATCAATCCGCCAGACCTCCTGAAGAAGGTCAGCTTTTTCTGAAAGACAGCTACTACCAGGAATTCTCAAGCGCTTAGAAAAAGAAACCTACCATTGATAAAGAAAATGCATTAGACTACTTATGAAGTGAAAATATGCAGATTAGATATGCAGAGAGTGAAGGGCAAATATTTTGCTCACAGAAACATGGAGTTGACTAATATCCGTTATTATTCCGCTTGCAACAGTCCGATGACCAGATTCAATACTAAGAATCTAGAGAAAAAAAAAGAGCAAACAATTAGCCATCTAAATATTAAATATGAATCGGCATCAATTTATTAAGATAAATTAATAAATAAATGACCATATGCTTAGATATCAAAGAATATTCACTGTGGCATAGTGGAAATGTAAAGAAACGAAGTCCTCAGAAAAAGGAAGCTAATTACAAGACCATATAAGCAATTAAGGTTAGTAGTAAAGAAGCACAAGGAAACAAAGAAAACAAGATGGTAGAAATAGTTTTTCGGCCTAGTCTCTACTTCTATAATATATAATGTCACAGTTTCTGCAGAAGATAAACCACATGTCTTTTGGGGGCAAGGGATATCGGAACTGGAACTAATAATATCATGTCACTGGATAAAATTTATGCTATCAGATTATGACTTCATAAGAAAATTCAAAGTTTAAAGTAAAAGACTAGGTAAAGTGAGAATTCAAGAAGAGAAGATAAATCCATGAAGATATGAGATCTCAAATGTTGGGTGTTACAACAATGAAGCATATATTGACATGTAAAATGCATTGCTTCCTACGAAAGTACCTCAGTGGACAAAGTGATTTAACATGTACAAATATTAGATCTGTACAGAACCCAATTCAAAAGACATGTTGATGGTTTTGAAACTGCATTTTAGATCAACTAACCCTTCACAAGATATACCAATTGCAAGAGAGATGAATAAACATAAATTTCTTCATTGCCAGCAAAGGGCACACATCATATCGAAATCGGTTTCTTTTAGTATGGACAAGCTTGTTCAAATTTTAGCTTTTCAACATATCACACTTCACATAAAATGTTTAATAAATGAAAAGGGTCTGTACCACATAGTCCCCGATTTTAAGTGTCAAATCAAAATGATTCATGGAATCTCCATCAGATGCACCGGGGTTCTGAGAAGGCAACATCTGAGGCACAAAACGATAGATGAATCGATCGTCTTTGAGAGACTTTTGATGTGGAAACCCATATGAAGCATCGAGAACTACAGTAGAAAGGCAGCTAGTGGGGTGCTTGCTGTTCAAACTATGTGAATGCCAGATTTGATTTTTTTTAATCTGCAATGATTGATTAAAAAGGATAGAATGTCATCTCAAAATGGATTGGATTTTTAGGTCTAGCTGAATAGATGGTTGAATTAGACTCACCTGTGCCTCTTTGGCTTCTAAATCAATCAACCAATCCCAATGTCGGAGGAAAACACCATGAGCAGATGTTAAATGTTTAACACTTAAATCAAACACATCACCCAGTCCACTGCTTTCTGTGTTTCCACCATGCACCTGGAGAATTTGAAATAAATGCCAGCAGATATTAGCATAATTATTTCGAACAGCAGTTCCCGGTGGCCTTCAAGTTAAAGATTAAGTTTTACCTTATGATAGATGGTACAAACATCAAGATGACGACAACTTCTGCACATGTTTGGACTCTAGATAGGAAAGTAAGGTGAAATCATAAATAAGTCTCCGCAACTTCAAGTTTGCAAGCACATAATCGTTATAGTTTTGCAAGTCATACTCTAAGCATTGGGGGCAACTTTTGCATTTTTGATGCATTGATAATGTGGTTTGCTACCTCATTGCGACGCATGATTAGTCCAACAAGATCAGACCTCCGTGCCATAATTCCCTTCACAAAAGGTTGCAGTATTAACCTTAACTGCTTCCAATATAACTTTGGGGATCAGATTCAAAGATACATGTGAATATATACCTGGGTCTGATCTGACCAGAGATAATGCAAAATACCAAAATCAATATGTCTCATGTACCTGAGACATGGCAACTAGAGAATGATTAGTCAACTATTCTTCAGATAAAGGCCTAGACGGCCTTTCCAACCCTACCCCTGCAGGAAATTATGGATAAATCACACACCTCTCAGACATAAGGAGAGTATACAAGATGACTTGAGCAGAATGTTCCATAGATGACTGCACATAAGAAAAGTATAAGAATGCTATATTTACATGTCTCGCCAAACATGTTCTGGCAGCCCTCAACACATAAGCAAAGACCATATACTTGCCTGTCCTTTTGGAACTTTCCCACTTTTAAACTCTAAAGGCACAATCTTCTCAACCGTGTCATCACCAGTTGACTCTACTTTTACTCTAATCGAAGCATCCACCATTCCTTTCAACCCATACTTCGGGGCCCAGGCCATATCTTCAATATCAATGACCTGCGTTTAATACAAATAGCAGCTTTAGTAATCATAATGTTTTGTTCTAAAGCATATAAAGATTTCGCAGCAACAATGTTATTTTGTTGCTGTTATGGGATACCATGTAGGACGAAGAGCGCTTGATGCGCCGGTTAGGAGGACGGAAGAGTTGCAAAGGGATGCAATGGTGAGAGGTAGGGGAAGACCTATGCAAACTTGGAAGAGGGTGATTGAGAGTGATATGAGTTTATTGGGGATTGAGGAAAATATGGTAGTGGATAGGAAGGAGGGGAGAGAGAGAATTTGTCGCTGACACGGCTTGATTTCACGGTTTCGTATGACGGTTCATGTTAGCCGACCCCGAATCATTTTGGGACTAAGGCTTTGTGGTTGTTGTTGTTGTTGTTGTATGGGATACCATCTAGATTAAGAGACTCCATTGATATATTAAACTCAAGATCATTACAGATATATATATTCAAGGTTCTCCCTAAATTACTCTTATAATTAAGCAAACATAGAGACCCTACTAGCAGCCATCTAGCTGTCAGAGCAGCCTTAGGCATGCTTACATTTATTACATTTGACTTATTGTGTACCAGTTGCAATTTTGCTGTCCCGGGAAGCTCATTTCGAGATATGAAAGGGAAATTAATGGTGTATAATGTTGTAATTGTTGTGGATCTGAATATCTGAAATTAGTATCATCTTGTGTTGGTGCGAAAAAAAAAACAAGCACAAGTAAAAAGCCTAACCTCTGAAATCTTTAGCTTTTTCAGTCCATCATGCGAACCAAAATCAACAGTTTGGCCTTTTGAATCCTGCCAACAACACATGACACATTAGCATAAAATATGGACAGGGAAAAAGGTTTCTACAACAAAAGGATGCTAGATTAACATTATTGAGTCCTTAGGAAACCATGTTTTTTGTCAAAGGAAAAGAAACATTAAACACGAAAACCTGATTTTTTTAACATAAAAATAACATTTGAAAGTGAATGATTTATTTATATGTAAACAAGAAAAATAGATGACAATACGACATGGTAATTTCAATAAATTCAAATATAATTTTCAACAAATAGTTCATGGTAACCAATCAGAGTGCAACATACGGAAAATCCAGGGTTCAAACAGAACAGAATTGAGAGGACAAAAATGTGGCCTCATGAAATTCATCCCAATACGAGTTGAACAACCAAACTGTTATGGCCCAAAGTATGCGAGCCTTGGCGCAACGGTAAAACGTTGTTGTCGTGTGACCAGAGGTCACGGGTTCGAGTCTTAGGAGCGGCCTCTTGCCAATTAAATTGGCAAGGGAAGGCTTGCCCCCAATACACCCTTGTGGTGGGACCCCTCCCCGGACCCTCGCTCAGCGGGGACGCGTAATGCGACCGGGCCGCCCTTTATACTCTGATCTACTTCAGGTCTGTACATCCACTTTCTGCCCTTATAACCTACAATTACTAGATAGACAAGGCGCATTGAGAGAAAACCTAAGACCCCCGGAATTGTTTGGTGAAAAGGGACTTAACTGTCTGTTCCTTCAAACTTTATTAGATAAGTTTACAATACACAACTGCCTGCAAAGCCTATAGCTACTGATAACTAGCACAAAGGAGCAGGTATTTGATTTAATCAAGGCACATGCACACCACAGTACACAAGTCAAGAACACAAAAATCAGCAAATAATTAGTCAACAGCCCCAGGCTACTTCTTACAGCCATGAATGTACCGTTTACACCCGGGAAGACTTAGGGTGCATAACACAAACCCAATCCTACAGGTAAGAGTGTACCTGTGAACTTTTGAATTGCATGAGCCAATTTAATATTCTTGGAATAGCCTCAACCAAGTCCTTCAGCACATCGTTCTCATTGACTGCAAGATCCCACAAAGTCATGATTAGAGTTTTTCACAGATTAACTAAATTTGATATCACTATTATCATGAAAATAGCATGGAATTTTTTTTGTCTAATAGCATGTATGGTTGCAATTTCATGCAAAGTGATAAACTAGGACATGCTGATGTTTACTGTTAGGTGAGAGGCTAATTACAATATCAAAACTTGAGTTTCCTATCTCTCATCTCATAAACATCTCATCCTAACTAATACCAATTAAATGGAACCCAACATCTTATTAGAGTGGGAAATATACAGCAACTAGTGTGTCCTGGCAGTAAATCTGGCAATGTTACCACATGAAAGACTGCTAACAGTACTAAAATGACAGAGATCCACCTCCACATGCATACAAGCTCTCAATATTTTTTTGGAGCACTGTTCTGGCATATCCCTCCAAGGAGCTTATAGTAGGATTTTCGCTTGTAAGTGCAGCCTGAGAAGTGCAAGAGATATCACATGCCATCAAAATTTGACGTATGACAAAGAAACAAGCTCCTTGATTATTAAAATTTTATAATATTCTAGCAAAGGGAAATTCTAAAATCATGAAACCTCATATATTTGGTGCAGCAAGATACCAAGTAACGCAACATATGAATGCTCATTGCATTTTAATCTCTCATCCAATACAGTACGCCTAGGACAGCTGAAACTTGAAGTAACCTGAAATGGTTCTTATTAATCATGACAAATATAACAAAGCAAGAACACAAAAAAGTAACATAGAATTCAGCAAAACATCAAATCAGATAAACACGAATGAATTACTCGAGTTCCAGAGATTAGAATGTCAGGATGAATGATCAAAAGATTACAATCACGACCCACTTCACATTTTCCTTGGTCATCGAATTCACCAATAACATTTACAGTATCTCCAGGTTCAATTACACTGTAGAACCTGATATAAGTTGAAGTAACGATTAGAACACATTCTTTGTGGAAGTCAACAAACCAAAAAACTCGAACATGTCCAAGTCCAAATATTTTGAAAGAGAACATCAACTAAATTCAAAAGCAAGCAAAAATCAGAACAATTAGCTCAACAAATGGTTTAGTGGCTAGAGTTTTAATTATCAGAAACATTCTAATAAATTACAACAACAAGCCATCACAACATTTTGTGTGTGTTCTGCATGTACAGGCATGCATTTAATAGTATAGAGACTTTAGGATTTACATTTCACTAAATTTGATAGAAAACTCAAGAACTAAAGATAAAGGGAACGTGCAACAAATTCCAGAAGATGTTTAGTTCAGCAAAAACTGCTTCGTCATAAAGTAGAATATCTCAATGACTAACCTCTAAAATTTCTTTATCAGGCAAGGTAGCATCAGGTAACATCTAATTCAATCAGCTTAGTTCCAAATCATCCATACCATATTATTTGTCTATGATTCTGTTGATTTAATTGTCAGATTTAATTGGCAGTGGCAGGGAGGCTGAGTTGAATTAAGCTCAGTCTAGTGAATTGGACTAATTGGAGCTTGTTAAACGTAGTAACACCTTTGCCAGCCATTACATAGTAGAATAGCTGTTACTGTTAGAAGTGGCATTCCTCATATGGGCACCAAAAACATAAATGAAGCAATTAAGTTTAAGGGATTACTTTCTCCACTTTTTTTTATGTTGTTTAAGGTTGTTCACCAAAGCCAATGATGTATTAATTAGGCTATTAAAATGATTGATTTACCTTTAATACTTCTCTCCTAAAACTCTACTTTCCCTGCTAAAATCCTTTTTCTTCTTAATCATTATGGCTTAATTATAGGATCGTTTCCATTAATACTAAACCTAACATAAATGAGGTAAATCTGAGGAAAAAAATGTCAAAAGTGCATCGATTATATAAAAATTCATATAAAATGAACAAACTGATAAGGCTAAAACAATATATAAAATATAATGGAGGAGTATATATCTTTAACCATGTTAACCCTTTCCCACAAACTTCCTGCAAAATTGATGGAAGTTCAAAATCTAGGGCTTGCAAGCAAAGGCTCTAACTTGTTTGTAGATATTGGGCTTGCTAGAGATGGTGTTGACTGTTTGTAGAAGAAGACAATGGCTTGTAGGCTTTTCAGTTTTCAATTATAGCCCGGGTAATATTGCAATTATGAACAAGTATCAATGACATAGCCGATGCTTATCAAATCTGGATCTATGAAAGCTTCATGACTCGTAAAAGTCAAATTTGGTATTATGAAGTTATTAACTTATTAGTTCTAGTTAAATTGCTAATTCAGCATTCTTAGTTTTACACAAAATTTTACATCAAGACAAACACTGGAGCAGAATGGCTACACCGCTGTTAGAAGCATCATTTGCAACCCAGCTAGAGAGGTGATGTTCTTAGTCCTTAATGTTTTTTTATCAGGGCCCTAGGCCTCCATTTTGACCAAACTCGGGAAGAAATTAGAAGTATTTAGAACAAGAAGAGTACTTACCACTCCTCAAGCAAACAAACACATCGTTCTTCTCCACTTTGCTCATTCAGCAAACGAAGAGACTGAAAGTTAAGTGAATACATTAGTACTTTGCAGTGTTAGTAGAAGCAATGAGCTAGAATAAGAAGCCATATAGAACACCTTATATGGGAATTCACCACCACGGTCACCAGACTTATGCTTCTCAGATACCTAGAGGATAGATGGACTTAAAAATTAGTAATTTCCCCTGTAAATGTACTAAAGGGACTCTAACATAAACCATGCCTAAAAGAAAAAAGACAAGCAAACCTCCAATACAAGAAAATTATGATTTGATGCTGACTCTTTGATCTTTTCTGGTGCTTCTCTTTGTACCAGAGAGCCAGCTTTCTGCGATATTTCATTACCATTTATATGTTTAAATGCAGGTGAACATTCCATGTTGCCACTTGATACTGACTCTTCAGCAGAAATCACATCTTCTACTTGATCTAGAAGTTCAAGCAATGTCTAAGAAGATCGACAAGGAACACAAGGATTAGCACATGAAGAAACAAAATTGATTATCTGGATGATTGAATCACTTAAACCTGCAACTCAGCAATAGCACAATAAAGAACGGAGTTTTTAATTTTGATTACATTATCCAATGATGAAATAAAATCAGAAGAATTTTGTGCAAATATGTTTGTGCATTGGTAGATTATAATGGTTGAAAGTCAAACCTTTTTTTGCACTCTCAAACTCAATTGATCCAATGCTCCATTGCATTCAACACCATTAGTGAACTGCATCGATAGCAAGAATTAGAAAAGAATATTGGACAGGCTCAATCTCTAGTTACATCCTCAGGAGATGACAAGACTGAAAAAATTAACATATTTCTTTTCAAGTTAACACAGAGAAACAAGAATAAGGAGTTTGGCAAGTGTGCTCGAGCATGATGCCTAAGTACCCTTTCTTGACAATAGGGTAGAGATGGTGGAGTTCTGAAAGGACTCTGTTGAGTACTGGAGTTCTTGACATTGATCATGCCTCCATTGATGGTCATGTCCTGTAATGGATTTATGCTTTTCAAGCCAACTCTATTGGCAGACACGAGAGGTGCTTCAGTACCCTCTGGTGTCAACGAAGAGTCCTTCTTGTCAACTTTATGGGCTGTGCAAGGATCAGCCTGCAATACTAACCATTTATAAGCATGAATATAACAAGTCAACTGTTAATGTAAGTAAATTTAACTTACAAACATGCCTTGTTTAGTGAGCAAGGACGCATGGTTGAAGAGTTAATCTTTGAAGATTCTGCCAACACTTTAACATCTTTTGACACATGCTTAGATATAGCTTGTAGTCTTTCGTTCACAGGAGAAACCTTCCATGTGATCTCATCACCTCCATCATCTTGGCTTTGCATTATCAACTATTAACAATGGCACATAAGCATTTTCCAAGGGGAGAAAAGCATGGGAAAATAGAAAAATGGATGTTGTAGGAGGTCATGATTAGTATAACGCAACAAGTGACAGATCCAGAATTCATTAAAGTAACAGGAAGTGCTTGGGGTGCTCTCTGTGGTCTATAGGTTTGGGTGCTTTTGCACACAAAATTCTAAAAATTAAGCAGATTTGGACTACAATACAAAATTAAAATTGAGTGGTTTTAAACAAACTCAGATAAATTTATTGTATCATGTATTAATCAAGTTGGATTTTGTATACAAACTCACACCCCAAACTTAATTTGTCTGAAACAGGGGCTGAAACAATCTAGTGTAGGGATAGTTCCAATTGCCAGGAGCCCGGAAACCATTAGGGTGGTTCCAGCAGCTGGGGGCCTAGCACCTCCAGGCCCCCTTCTGTCTACGCCCCTGCCCTACACAGCTTTATGAAGTTTTACGGTGACCAGAGTGGATGCTCAGGTCCCCTAGCTCCCCTTGATCCATCACTGGTTAACCAACAACCCAATTCAAATGCAAAAAACGTAAAATGAAATTACCGATCCAGGCGAGAATCTGAAACGTCTGAGAGGAACAGACTTGGAATTTTCCGGTGAAACAAAAGCTGGATTCTCTTCGGCGGCATTAACCTTACCAGGCATGCGATTCTGCAGAGGAACATCGAGATTCTCATCATCAATTCGTGAACCCGATCCATTACTAGCATTCGGATGAACAGTAGGAACAGCAATTGAATCACTGGGTTTTAAAGGGGGGTTTTCATCCGGATGCTTTGGAGCTACAATAGTAGTTGCATCAACTGGTTCAGGAACATTAGGGTTATGAGAAGGTAAAAGGAGGGATTTTTTATGAGTCTGTGAAGGTGAAGTGTTCTGAGAATGGCGCTGGAAGAAATGTTGGATCCCATACTTAGCAGGAAGTTGATTTGAGTTGGATTTGTTCTTGGATGATGAAGATGGTGTTGATGAGTATTTCAATTTCTTTCTCGGACCCATTTGCTATGAAGAATAGGGTTTTTTTTTTTTCAGTTGTGTTGCAGCCTGCAACTGCAAAAGATGATTTCTGATTTCCCGCCTAAACTAGCAATTGTGAAGGAGGAGGGAAACAAGAAACCGACCTAATTAAACTAAACAACGGTGTCGTTTCAGTCCGTTTTTTTACCGTCTTTGGATTGGGTGGAGAACCATATCGATTAGAATTTAGACATGTTGATAGGCTGGGTCGGGCCTGACTCGGACCGACTTACACTAAATTATTACTCTGTTAAATTTCAATTCAGTTCGTTATAATATTTATATTAGGCTCGGGCCGAACTAGGTCAAGGTAAGAAAACGAATCCCAAATACAACTAAGTCCGCCTAATTAATATATATTTATATTTAAAAAATTAATAAAAATATAATATTAACAATAAAAATATAATAAATTAAATTTTTAATTAATTAATTCAATAAAAATAATTTTATATAACAAAAAAAATATTTAACAAACTAATAAATATCAAACTGAGACAATAAAAAAATATGTGTATAATACAAGTCGGTTGAGCCGGTTTGAGTTCAGGTTTTTATGACAAATCTCAAACCGGGCTCATTCTATATACGTGTTTGAGCAAGTTCGAGCTAGGTCTGATCCATTCTTAAATATACATTTCTAATCCTAACTCATAAGAAGCAGGTTTGAACAGACTTATATTGTTTCAGTCTTTTTTTCTGTTTTTGTATTAAACTAAACTGATACCTGAGTGGGTGGAGGACTATATCTATTAGAATTGTAGCATTATTTAGCTCGTGACATACTTTACTTGGCTTAAAATTTCAAATGCCCGAGGATTTTTAGAAGTTTCAAATGATTTTATATTCATGTCCAATAAATTATCAACAATTCCCTATTTGTATCTAATTATATTCAAACCTCTTATTCTTATCTAATTACATTCAATAACCTAAGACTTAAGTGTCACATGAACTTTCAAAAGTTGTTCATCATTACAATTTATTTTTGACACGTGACAAATATTTTGATGAGTGGCGGAGAGTGTCTCTCGTTTTCTCCATCCAACAATTTTTATTGAGAAATAGGGAGTTACTGAATAGAATTGGATAAAAAATACAGTAAAACCTCTATAAATTAATAATATTGGTACCATGAAATTTTATTAATTTCTAGAGATATTAATTTATCGAGTATTAATTTACTGAACTGGTCCAAGTCGGGACTGAATAGATTATTATTTTAAAGAGAGTATTAATTTATGAAGGTTTTACTGTATGAAGTCATTTGAAATTTTTAAAAGGGAGAGTTGAAGTTTTAAACCAAATACAGAGGCAACAGATGTATTAGGCCTATCTAAAATGTTAGTATATGCACTAACTTATTATTTAGTAATATTTGTTCATTGCTCTGTATAAAATGTTGGTATTTGGCTCTGACATAGGGAGTGTTTGTTTTAGCTTTTAGCGTTTCACTTTAAACTGCATAAAATATAATGTTTGATTATATTTATAAAACAATATTTTTTTTATCTTTTTTATGGAAACGGTAGCATTTTAGAGCTTTTAACAAAAATAAAATTCTTTTCTAAAGCTTTTTATGAAAAATTGTTTGTATTTATTTAATTTTGATAAAAGAAAATTTCACAAAACATGTTTTTTTATTAACGTTATTCCTATCTCCATAATATTATTACTAAAAGAAGAATGTTTTATTTCGTTCAATAAATAATTATTTAATTATTTAGGTCATTTGTATTAGTTTGTGTATTATATTTTTTATTTTATAATTTATTTAGTGATTAACTTAAAATATGTCAAATGTTAGACATATACTAATAACAACATTTCATCATAATTTTATCAAAAACTAATAATTAATCAGTTAACAACAAACATCAAACAACAACAGTAAACAGTTAACTGCAGCAATAAACAACAACAGCAACCGCTATCAGCTAACAACTGAACCAAACAAGCATTTAATATTTTGTAACATTTGCGTCTAACATATCAAAAAATTAATGAAATCTCAATTAGTATGAACGGTGAGTTACTAGTTGAAATTTCACCAATTTGAATAAGTAAGGAAGCAAATGTTGCCAAATAATATATAAAAATATACAAAAAAAAAAAAAAAAAAAAAAAAAAAAAAAAAAAGCATTTTAGATAGATAATAAGGTCAGCATTTTAGGTATATCAAACATAAAATAGTGTTTTAAACCCATATATGAGTAGGGATGTAAATGAGTGGAATAATTAATGAACATATTTAATGAATTATTCACAAGTGAAGTTCATGAACTGAATTAATGAGCTTCTCGCAAGCAAAGCTTCTGAACAGACTCATTAAAAAGCTCGCAAACATCTTGTGAGCAGCTCACGAACAAAATGTTGAGTTCGATCTCAAGTTTGAGCTCGTCAATTTTCTAACCCACCGAACCTGAGCATATCAAAACTTGCTTCGGCTCAACTCGATTATTTAGGAATGTTCACATAAAAATATGGGTAAATTACATAATGATTTTTTTTAACACTTTACTAACATAATGATTTTTTTTTAACATTGAAAATGTTAAAATGGCCAATGGTGATCACAAAATGAACAAATCCGAAAATTAAAGTTATTTAAAACCATATTTCCAATAAAACCACTGTTTTTTTTAGAATTCTCTCTCCTAACTAAACAACAATAAAATGACCTCAAAATTAAAAAAAAAACCAAGAATTAAAGCTAATCAGAATATCATTTCTATCAATTATAACGGAGGGTTACCTACAATTATAATGATCACATATGTCAATAAAGTGTAAAGTTCAGTCTCTATAATGTTTGATTTTGAAATTCAAAATTCATAATGAAAATAAGCACAAAATTAAGGGGTCATAATTGTAATTTTATGCTTAAAAATATCTTTAATGTCAACGGTCAAGAGCAATTTTACCACCAACATCTAAAATTGTACAATTTTAATGTTGCCAGTTAAGAGTAAATTTGCCATAACATTGGTAAGTTGGTCAATTTCAGAAATAATTCATCAAATTGTTTTCTCTATCATTGATCTTATCATCTACACTTCAAATGTGCGTCATTTTTCATTGATAATTAGTAACAGATCACAAATACATTAATAAATATGAAAAAAAAATTAAAAATTATGTGTTTTGTATGAGTTGTATAAAAAACTTTAAATATTTCGTTGAATTTAAAAATATTAATCTCCTATTATTAAATTACAAAAAGTATAAAAATTACTTTTTTTTAGAACCAACTGATAAACAACAGGTGCAGATAAGGAACAAAATATTTATGTTTTATAATATTGACGTTAAAGATAAATGAATATTCGATAAATTAATAAATTCGACTAAATAATAATTTTCTCCAGTTCCATTAGACCAATGGGATAAAATGTTTAGCGATGAGATAATAATTTTGTTTTTATTTCAAATTTTATGCTTCACTTATATATATATATATATATATATATATATTCGGCACATTCTTCTCATTTTGAATAAGTAATTTTTGAAAGTCTCTACAACAAGAAAAGATTCTTTTATAGAAACATGTGGCATAACATTACTATTTTGGATCTTAATCACCATCATCTTTCATACCCATTAATAAATATAATGTACACAATAAAAATTATTTTATAAATTTATCGATAAATTAATAAAATATTCATTTATAGATAAATTAATAAAATAATAAATAAGTGGGAAGTTCTTTTCATAAACCAAGTGTTCATGATACTCAAGTCATAGGCTGGTGTGAATTTTAGAGTATCATTTTCTGCTTCATTCCTATCTCCAAAACCAAAACCTCCATGAACACTCTCAAACTCATCTCGCCTAGAACCCACATGTCCATTGAGAGTACCACCCAGTACCATCTTCTCATCCCTAAAAAACTGTTGCACCACTTCCTCTCCCAAAAAGCTTATCTTATAGAGGCATCTTGTAACCCCCTCACGAGGATCACATTATATCTCAACCAATATCAGTTATAGACATGCTTTCAATTCTCAATCATATAAACTTCAATCTCATATAAACTTTACATATTATACATAAAAGAAAGAATTTACAATTTACAATACCACGTTTAAGTCATTATCCTACATAGAGGATTTACAAAACAAAAGTACATCACAAGACTCCAAAATGCCTAGATGAGAATGGACTGACACTGCCGGTGCGACCTTAAGCAAGAAGAACTCCACCTAACCTGTAAAATCTGTTGGCAAGGGGTGAGCTGCCTACTCAATAAACATATTACGCATATATGTATATACAAAAGTAATGTAAAGAGCACAAATCAAAATATATCATCAGTACCAAGTTAGAATTTTCAATAGAAAGATATTCACTTGTTTCACTTAGTATAGTAATATTTATTTTAGAAATGCCTTGTTATACTTAGACAATATATATAAAATGGTCCTTGGGCCCAATCTGTATTCCGGCTCACTAAATTCGGAATACAATCATCTCTACGGAGGAGTTAAACTCAACTCTCATACGCATATACCTCAACACATGTGCTTCCGGCTCACAATATTCGGATAGCACTCTCAACTTGGACCATTTCACATATCCATCTAAGCAAGCTCATATTCATTTCTTATCCAACCATTATCCAGTTCAAGTATGTGCACAAGGCTCAACATGCCATATTTACTCGTAACATTGCAACATACTCAATCATATCACTTTCTTATCAATCATAACGTATCACAAACACTCAAACATTATTCACATCATTCACATCAGATTCAACAACATCTCACACTCAACAAGTTACAAGGCACAATACATCCAGACACATATATAAGCAATATGCTTACCGTCGCACTTGGTTCGATCTATTCAACACGATCGGGTGTGCGTTCAATTGCACCTTGCCCTCCTAATGTCACATAACATTTATACAATTAGCCTTAACATAAACTTAATGAAAATATAAACTAAGGAATGCTATATGAGTTACAAGACACTAATGCCACAAAGTTCATGCAATCTAATCCTTTTGTCTTAGATCATCACATGACCTACTTGCACACATTCTGCCATAACTTTCTCTATATGAATCCAAATGATCTGTTTCTTGAACCTACTGAAACTAGACATATATGGGTATAACATATCCAAAATTCATGTTAAGATCACTTCTACACAATATATGGCATGAAAATGATTTGCATCTACCATAATTCACTCAACCTAGCTCACACTAAACACAATGGATTGTCAAATCCTTTTACAGACATATACTTACAGTAGTTAGGAACACTTTTGTATAAAGAAACTTTCTCAAATTCGGACTCTAAGGTCCTCAAAATGCTACGTCAATATGGCTGCCTCACACGATATTCAATTTCGAGGCAGTCATGATCCATCTAGGTTTTCTTCCTCTATATATGGAATTAAAGTCCCATATTTTACAGAGGGTTTCATAACACATATAGGAACATATTTTATTCTTTATTTATCTTCAAATTCGAACAATATCAATATGAAAAACATGCTCCAAAATGACTGAAAGCAGTACCCTAGATTTCTGTTTAGGGCAGTTGATACATATCTTTCATTTGGACAGCCTAAAACCAATTCAAACAACACCAAAACTCAACAAACTCAATCACAACTCATCCACAACAAATCCTATGATCATACCTAGGTATTTCAGAATCTAAAACTCATAGAAAACAAGCTAAAACAACATACTAACCTTCAAGTTGTGTCTATCACCTAGTATGCTTCCTAACTTAATTTGTTTGGCTTGAAAAATGGAAGAAATTGGAAGAGTTTTGTTTGGAGAGTGTTAGGGTATGAAAAATGAGAGTTTGCTGAAGCTTTGGTCAAAATTGTGGCTGAATATCATAAGGATTGAGTCATATACATCCTTTTAAAAATGAAGAGGCATAATTTGTCTTACATATTGGGTGACATCATGCTTTGTGAGGTGCTTGCTCACAAAACTCATTTCCAGCCCTCCACAAGTATAATTTGATCAATTAAGGACATATTAATTCATTCATTTAAGTACTAACTCAATTAACCAATCGTTATATCTTAACGACACACTAATCGTCTACTAATCGAAATGATAATCGCATTATGCATACGAAACTTCCAATGCTAATGAGATGAATCTAAAATGTATGTATTCAATCATGAAAACATATATGAATGTGGGAAGATGTATATGTTAGGGTTTTAGGGATGTTACACATCTAATCCTATTTGTAGTGCATATGCACTTATGACATTCACAAAAAAAAAATGCATAAAATATTATTATGTTAGTAAAACAGTTGTTAACGACCTGACAAAATGCACGAAATTGCTTCAATTTATCGACAGACTTATTTGGAAAGTCTGATAGAACAGTCAAATAACGATTAAACCAGTATATTCAAATTTTCTGTTCGGTAAGGATAAAACTGATCCTATTTGGAAACATTGAGTATAAAATTTTACCACTTCACATGTTAGGAGTAAATCTACATTTTCCTAAGAACGATGGGGAAAATTTAGATTTTATCCCAAAAATTTAAAACAACGTGCAAAATCTTGCTTCCATTCCATTTCCTCCGCTCTAATTTCCAAGATTTAAAACAACCGACATAAATTTTTTCTTTAAATTCATATTTTTCTTTTTATGAATTTTATCTATATTCTCTATACATCTTTAAAATTTAATATATATATATATATATATAAAGAAGAGATCAGATGTGACAACTTTCTTATGGTGTGACAAGCCTTATGGTGTGAGA
Organism: Euphorbia lathyris; assembly: GCF_963576675.1. NCBI lineage: Eukaryota > Viridiplantae > Streptophyta > Magnoliopsida > Malpighiales > Euphorbiaceae > Euphorbia > Euphorbia lathyris. Next base: position 7,021,318 of record NC_088911.1, read on the forward strand.
AGGAAATGAGATTGTAGCAATTTCGTAAATAAATGGAAATTCTAAAAAAACGCGCGGAGGCATCATGGTAATTTCACGGGCTTGTATAAATATCCCTCTAGAACCGGTTTTATGTAGCATTCTCATTTCTCGGTTTTTAGTCTCACGCCCTAAGTATTTCCGTTGGAACAATTTAAGATTGCTAGTGGAACAACATATGTATTTTGTTGGAACAGTATAAGTTTCCTAGTATAAATATCCCTCTGGAACCGATTTTATGTAGCATTCTCATTTCTCGGTTTTTAGTCTCACGCCCTAAGTATTTCTATTGGAACAATTTAAGATTGCTAGTGGAACAACATATGTATTCTGTTGGAACAGTATAAGCTTCCTAGTGGAACAATGTATGTATCATGTTGGAACAATAAATGTATTCCGTTGGAACAATATGTGATTCCTAGTAGAAGAATGTATATATTCTGTTGGATTGTACAATATAAGAATAATGTTGGAACAGAAAATAATATTAGTGTTTTTATTATAACAATATAAGATTCCTTTTTGGACAGAAAATAATATTAGTGTTTTTGTTCGGATTCCATATTTAATCTCAATACAGATTAGAAATTGATCTATAGTGCTGAAAACCTCGTTCAAATAACTCTCAAAAAATTGGTGAAGAAGCTAGATAATAAAATCGGCGATCTGTGTGAGTTGGGAAGAAGAAAATTGATCAATAATGGTGAAGAATGAAGGTTTGAATCGCGTTTTTTGTATGAGGGAGGAAGGAGGCGTGTTTCTGTTGGAATCGCGTTTTAGGTTAGCGTGTTTTTGTGTTGAGATTCCTTACCAAAACTATATAGTTTTATTATATCACACTATAAGCTCTTTGCCACACCATAAGCTCTTGTCACACCAGATCTCACCCCTATATATATATATATATATTCTCTATACATATTTTTCTCTTTCTAAACATTAAATTTGTCTCTCATAAAAGCACACCTAAATGACCTCAAATCTAAAAAGTTGAAGAGTTAGCTAAATTTGGCAAAGTTAACAAAAAAAAAAAATGAAAATTTTGCAAACCACATGATTGCGTTTGTAAAAAAAATACCACGTATACCCATCTGCAAATCCGTGAAATCACATGGCAACTATTTGTAATTAACCCTAAGAAGAAACAATACCTTAAGAAACATTTAGACATTATCTTGCACTAAAAACAGGTTCTGAATCTTGTTTCGGTTGCGTTCTTCTAGTGTATTTCAGCAACAAAGCTTCTGAAGAAAGACCAGGTACTTTTAGATCCCTGCAGAATAAATTCCATTGAGGAAACTTAGGTTCCTTTTGATGTCAAATCAAAGATTAAGAGAAAAATAAAGGATTATTTTGCCATTCACTCATAAAACATGTTTTTGTTTGTTTCATGATATTATTTTGTGACATTGATTAGAGATTTATAACAATCCATCACATTTAGTAGAATTTAGATGGAAATTAATTGATTTAGTTCAATTTAGACGGAAATTAGTGCGTGCTAAGGAGGCCTATTAAATCGTGCGGGAGGAGATGATTGCTTATCGAGTGGAAAAGAACTGATATTCTTCAAGGTTGTGGTAATGGAGAAACAAGTGATTTTCGAATATTGAAATCTTATATGAAAATTGAGGCAATTAAGCAGATTTGCAAAATATTATAAGAGTTGTGTTGCGATTAGCAATCATCAAACATAACATTTAACGAGTTTCTTACACACGCGCTAATTCCGTTTAGACCAAATGTAATTAATTGCTATACATCTAGAGTCGATGCCATAAAATAATAGGTTAAAGGTAAATACAAATATTTTTTTTATAGGTCAAAGTCTAAATAATACTTAAAAAAAAAAAGAAACAGAGATAAACTTGATAATATAAGGAAGCAACTTCGTTCTTACTTTCATTATAAACGATAATGGCCTTGAAGCATGTACAACAGCCAAGATTCGAAAATCTAATAGACTCTGATACCATGTTAAGAACCAATTTAGCTTATCTAAAAGTTTAAGCCTTTAGTTCAATTGGTTCCTTAATACTTAGAATATCATTTTCATCTCCTCTACAATAAAGGGTTACATATTCTATTGGAGTGATCATCTTGATTAACAATGAAAGCGAACATTATGTTAGTCGTGTCCGTTTCTTAAGTTCAGGAACCATAGTAAAAATAAAAGCAAAATTAAAGGTCAATGCCACAAAATACTAGATTAAGAGGCAAATGCAAACATTTCTTTATAGATCAAAATAGTGTTTTTTTTTTTAATATAGAGAAGCAACTTTGTTATTACTTTCATTATGGCTCCTGAACTTTAAAATCAGACATTATGGCCCTTGAACTTTGCACTTTACTAACGCAATGACTTTTTTTTTTTTAACGTTGACCAACTCAAAATAACTGATAATGGGGCTTGAAGCGTGTCAACAAGACCACCTTATCATGAGTTGAAATTTAATCAACAAATAAGATTGTCAAGATTCGAACACTCCACCACTTAGTCTAAAAGGCTTTGGCACCATGTCAAGGAACCAATTGAACTAAACAAAGCTAACCAATTGAACTAAAAAGTTTAAGTTGATAGTTAAGGCCGAACAATATCTTTTATATTAATTTATGACATACCCCCGCACGCAAATGCCCCTAGGCTTGAAGGGTGTACATCACAGCTCAACTATCATGTATTTTTAATTTCTCCAATTAATTAGATTGTCAGGATTCGAACCCTCAACCACTTGGTTTAAGAGACTTTGATACCATGTCAAGGAACCAATTTTCTTGACACTTAGAATATCATTTTCATCAGCTCTATAATAGAGAGAGTTATCTTCTATTAGAGTGGTCATATTGATCAACAATAAAAGGGAACGTTATGTTAGTAAAGTGCAAAGCTCCATAATGTTCGTTTTTTAAATTCAGAGACCATAATAAAAGTAAAAGCAAAGTTAAAGAGTCGCGAGTGTAATTTACCTGTCAAATTAAGGATTAAGAGAAAAAGAACAGAAAAGAACCTGATAAAAGGAAGCAAGTCCTTCCACTCCCATTTAGTTCTTTCTCTGAATAGTATAGAGAAACGCTCAGCAGGTGTTGAGGGTAATGAAGTGACACTAAATGCTCGAATCCATGTCTCAACACCAAGTTTCTCTGTTAAAACTTCACCTTCCAACATCTCAAAACTTGCCTCCATAGAATATGGAATCTCTTGTGACCATTCTTCCTTAAAATTTTCAAACTTTTTTTTGCCTTTTCTCAACACTTCTTTTGCAAAATGCACACAAACTCGCCTCTGTTCTAACTTCCACAAGCAGTCTCTATCCACCTTAGTACCATAAACATTCAAGCAATGAACGCTAAGTTTTTCAGGAATTTCATCTAATTCTAATGCTCTCACAACTTCATCTTCATTTAATGCATCTAATGACCAGTTTTTCCATAACGATTTTCGCAGTAGTTCCCTTAGAATTGTGTCCATGTATTTATCATCCACAATTCTCCAATAACCATCAATTTCTACAGCTGAAAGTGCCTGTAATCCACTTCTTAATTCATCATTACTTGCCTGAACTCTGTTAACAAGATCATCCCAGGTATACAATCCTTTTTTGTCTGTTTGATCATTCTCCGGTTGGTACGGGTTTTCTGAGAGAAGCAACTTGAGCTTGTCAAGCTTGGGGGAAACTTCAACCAGCTCCATATTACCAGGTGCAACCTTAATGACATGTGCTGCAAGATGTTGCTGATCATGAAGTTTGTCTTGGCAATCTTCAGAATTTAGGATGAAATGATCTGATTGAGGTATTAGGAATGAAGAATTTGATGTTCCAACAAATTTGATGGCATAAGTTTTTGATTGAGTGCAAAGAACTGCATCCTCATCTGGCTGACCTCTTAAAGTTACCCTAACAAAATAAAGCACCATAACAACAAGAAGCCACACTAAATCAAATCTTAGAGGATAATGAAAAGGGCTTAAAGCATTATTTATGTTTTTGTAATATTTATGTCCTCATTTATCAAAATCAATAAAATATGAATGAGTTTGGACAGAATTATCAGAGAGAACGAAGTTGAGGCTTTGATTGTACAAAGTGAGACCGAAAATTACAAAACAAGTGGCAAATAAAATTTCAACTTGAAATAATTTACAAAATAGGTGGCAACTAAAATCCAAACATGCAATACTCCCTCCGATCTCTAATAGATGTCGTTTAAGGTTTTTACCAAAACAAATAAGATATTAATTAGACTATTAAAACGATTAATTTACCCTCAATACTTTCTCCTAAAACTCTGGTTTCTATGTAAAAATTCTCATTTTTCTTAAATATTGCCGTAATTAGAATTATTTGCATTAATACTACACTCCCTCTTACCATAAATAAGGATAAATTTGAGGGCTTTTTTTTATCAAAAGTGCATTGATAATATAAAACATCATATAAAAAAACAAATTGATCCTAAAACTGCATCTATGGGAGTAATTTACACGAATACACTTGTTTTACAAATTTCAGTTCCAGTATGTACAATCAAAAGCTCAATTTCGCAATTAATGTTTATCTGTGATAGTTCAGTCCAAAGTGGATCACATTTATTGATTTTGATAGGGCAGAGGTAAATGTTACCATATCATAGGTCATGGTGTTATGTAAACACCAACATTTTTTATAGGTTAGGGGCTATATAATGCTTATGTTGCACGTACATTCCTCTTTAATAGCAGTTCTGTGCTTCGTGTGCTTTTTCATTTGAATGCTATTTTATGAAGGTTATGTTTTAAAAATAAAGTTTCCCATCGGTGCAATGCAACATAGTGCGTTAAGCCTAATGGAAGTGGTGTTTACCTTTGGTGAAATACATCAGGGAGGAGTTTCTCGTCAAGCTCAAGAAGCATTAGATCATCATGGATGCCAAAGAGAGGGTGATATGCAACATCAATTGAAGAATGTGGCAGAAGATTTAGCACTGCTTGTGCTCCACCATAACCAAGATCTGCTTGTTCCATAATTAATACCTACTAAAGGAGGGGAATAACTTAATTGTGGCACTTTGATCTATATCAATCATATGGAAAATAGCTAAATGAATCAATCAAATAATGGGAAAATTATACATTTAGGATAGTTTTCCAACTTATTTATATGAATAAGGTACATTTCAACTTATTTTCGATTTTGGGGTGAATTTTTTCACCCTGCCAGTCTTAATGGCGGACGTTTTTACATCCGCCACTTACAAAGGCGTGGAGTCAGAATTTTCTCACTCTGCATCATAATATGGGCATTTGCCCCTCATACGCCTTTATGGCAAGCGGATGCACAGTGTCTGCCTCCCATTTTATAATCGGAGTCAAAAGATTCTAAGTCGGCTCCTTTGAAAGTGGCGGATGTAAGAATGTCTGTCATTAATAGGGTTGCAAACGAGGCGTAGATTGTCTCCGGATGGAGATTCATCCCAACAGAGATGGAAAAGAATTTCCGTAGAGGCGGGACAAGAACCTCTCCCCACCCTACAGAGATCCCCAGGACCCTATCCCCATGTAGTTTATATGGATTTTTAGATGTTTATTTTTATATTTAGATCATTCTTATGTATTTTTATATTTGGTAGTTTAATATATTACTTGTGAATTATGATTCATGCATTTTCTGTATGGTTTATAGATTCAAATGTATTATATGACAAAATTTTAAATTTCACGGAAGGAAATGTTATTTAAATTTGAGAAATACGGAATGGGGATCCTAGTTCCCACAGAGACATGAATGAAACTATATTTTCTCCATTTTATAAATAGGGATAGGGATTCCCAATCCAAATGGGGACGGGGACGGGGATGGATAGGAGTGAGATCGGTTCAGTTCAATCTGGATCTTAAATAAAAAGTCAATGGTTCAATCAGAATCAGAATCTGAATCTTTTTATTTAGGTATTCACTCTTGTTCAAGAATCTACTACGACACATTTGCTCAATAATAGTGGAAATTTAAAAATCTATAGAATTGTACCTAATGTAAATCAACAGTACAATTCAGTTAGGTTCTAAAGAAAATTCAATTGTTCAATCCAACTCTAGATCTTTTTATTTGAGCATTCGGTCCGGTAAATTCAATTGCTCAATCCAACTCTAGATCTTTTTATTTGAGCATTCGGTCCGGTTCAAAAATCTCTAATATAAGTGCTCATCCCTGTCCACCTCCACAACGCCTATTTGCAACTCTAACCATTAAGACCAGCAGGGTGAACAAATTCACCCCAAACTCGGAAATAAGTTGAAATGAAAGCTACCCTATTCGTGTAAACAAGTTAAAAATCTACCTAAATGTGTCATTTCCCCTCCAATAATCCACATAACATTCATCAATTTACAAGCAGCCAGACTGTAGAAAGATATACAATCAAACACTAGACAATTTCAATTAACATTTAACCGGAAAAGTGGAACAAAACAGACAATTATCAAAGCAAACTTGCAAAAAATAATAGTTCATCTACATAATCTCTTGTCAAATTATCAAACAATGACAATGCCTATTCTATTCATTCCCCTATTAATCGTCACAAATTTGACATTTAGATTGGATTCGATATCGTTGAAATAAGTTCTTTTCAGACATCAGTAGAATCATGTTCAAGAGGTAATTTACTTTACTCTTATTGCATCCATGTTTTTAGTACAATAAACCCTAACTATCCAACTAGATGAATCAGATTTCTAAAATCTATGCTGAATAGAAAAGAAATGGCAAAAATAAATTGACGAAGAGAACTTACAGCAGCGAAATCTTACCTGACCTTAGGGATTGCTGCAGCTATGGTACTGGTACCGATTCAAACAAAGCCAAAGGATTCGGTGTATGCGCGCGCCATCTGCAATTTTCTTCCCGCCAATTTTGTGCCATGGGCTTCTAGAGATTACAACTATTATGGACTGGATATAAGATGAAACGTTTGGGCCGAAGTTGGACTGAAAGCCCTTGTTATGATATTTATGTATTTGACCCCATTTAAAATTGTATTTTATATTAAGGGAAATTTACATCAAAATTCAAATTTCAAAACTTATCTACAATTTTGTCAATAAGTAATTGGAATTATATCAAATATGAAAATACTATAACAGTTATGGCAGTTAAAGAGAATTCATTGTATTATTTTCACTTTCCCACGCCATTTTAATCTGTTACTTTGACATTTATAAAATAAAAATTTATACTTTTAACATATTAAAAATTAAATCACCACTATTGATAAAACAATAATATTGTTGTCATATATGATTATTATGTAAATAGCCCTTAAAATTATAATTAGTCAAAATTAATTCTCAATATGTCAGTATTTCCTATATATTATAAATTAAAAATTTTAAAACTCAACTTATAGATTTAAACCCTAAAAAATATATTTTACACCTTTAGTTTATAAATCATTTACGTGTTTGTGTATAAAGTGATGATTGTTAGGTGTTGTTTGATAAAACTGAAAATTAAATACTGAAAAAATAAGTACTGAATTTTAAATGTTGATATTATAAGTGTTGAAACTAGGATAAATAATTATAAGGTCCTTATGATTTTACTTAACACGCTAGTTAGTCCATCATATTATTATAAGGTCCTTAATTATTATCTTAATCAATTCTTTAGTCATTTCATTTGTTTTTGTAATGAAAGTCCAAAATTCTTCCTAAAATTTTTATCTTTTAATTTCAAATTTAATCTAATTAATTTTAATGAAATTTTTGAACTACATATACACTGAAATTAAAATACTTTGAAAAAATGTATTATTAGTTTTCTGTAATTTTTTTTCTTTATTTTTTAATATAATATCTTTAAACTAACATTAAATATTATTATAAATTTTTTATTATTTTTTAAAACTCATATATTTTTTTCTTCATTTGTAAAATTTATTAGAATTGTAAAAAAAATTTACAATGATAGTCTTACTCCTATTTTAATAATTTTTGAAATATTTTTCATTCATTTGTTAGTCAATAAATTTTATGTTATTAATTTAAAATTCTATAATTATATAAAAATTAATAAATCAATTACTTTATATTGGAGTTTATATTGGAGAGATTATGATTATGCAGGAAAAAAGAGACAAAAATATAAAATAAGGAAAATAAATGTTTTATTATTAAAACATAAAGTAACGGGTAATTTTGGTATTTTAAAGTTTATTTAGTATAGTTTGACTATTGAGTATTGACCCAAACATAAGGACTAAGGAGTTAACAAAAACAAAAATTGAAGGATTATATAATTATTTCTAAAAACGTAGGGACTATTTAGTATATTAGGTAAAAATGGAGGGACCTTATAATTATTTACCCTTGAAACTATTACATGATACAACTGTTTGATAAATGATAACCGTGTATCTGAATCTTGTCCACGTATCTGAGCTACTGCTTGGACCTTCCTCATATCGACATGTGAAACATAACCAAAGTTAGAGGTGGGTCGGAATCCGGTGAACCTGCTCTGATGCCTAAATCATCTACTGATTTAGGAAGGGTTGAAGAGTATGAACTAATTGTGAGATAATAGTTACCGTACCATAGTCTGTGACAAGTACATGTCTATATATGGTTCAGGCCGAAACCTTCATCAACTAGGAGTCCTTTTGAGCTTAGGATCTCCTTCTCCTGAAAGAGTCTTGTCGTCCTTTTGTCATATTGAGCTCTAGTTATTCTCAAATATTCTCTTATATGGGAACTAAAGCTTATAAGATTTCCTTTAGGCATGTTCTATCTCACATGATGTGTTTGTATAAAGGGCCATAATATTATCGTGAGTACGTTGTCATTTTATATGATATCAATAAATATAAAAATAAGTACTGAATATAAAAATATTAATTGGTAAAGTTTAACTTAAAATTTTAAGTTAAATATTTTAATAAGTGATTTTTAACATAATTAAATAATTTAAGTGATGGATAAATAAGTTATCAAACACATTTAAATTAAATAAGTGTTTAATATTTTAATTTAAATCATTAAATGGCTTATCCAACAGAATTTTATTCCCACTCATTCTGTTTTTAGGGATTGAAAAATAAGTTTTGAAATATAACGAAGATGAATAGTTTTATATTATTTAATAGGATAATTACTAATCTAACCCATTTGAAGGGGTCCATTCAGGGGTGGAGCCAGGGGGGTAGAGGAGGGTTTCCCGACCCTCCGGAACACCCTTGACGAACTGTGGTTTAGTCCCAAGCAGCCCCCAAAATAGTTAAAATTAGTACTTATAATGTAGAATGTGATTATATCACATAAAACTAAGTTTGCATAGTTGGTTGTAGTGATTATTAAAGGAATCTCTACATTCAATTAGTTTTATGTTCAAATCTCCCTCTCTTCACTTTTTATCCCATTTTAATTTTTTCCCTTAAACCTCATTCTCCTTAAAAAATATCAATATTAAGTATCGTTTTTAATCATTCTTAACCTTATTCTCCTTTATTATTTTTAATTGTATTTTTTTAGTTACAAAATTCATGACCGAGAAGACAATTTGATGAATGATTTCTCCACTTTTTATCCCATTTTAATTTTTTCCCTTAAACCTCATTCTCCTTAAAAAACATCAATATTAAGTATCATTTTTAATCATTATTAACCTTATTCTCCTTTATTATTTTTAATTGTATTTTTTTTAGTTACAAAATTCATGACCGAGAAGACAATTTGATGAATGATTTCTCCAATTGACCAAACTTGTCAACGTTAGGGATAAAATTGCTCTTGGCTACCAACGTTAAGGGTAAAATTGCACCATTTTAGACGTTAGGGGTAAAATTGTTCTTAGGTATAAACATTAGAGTATTTTTGCATATTATCATTACTTTATATTGAATCTCAGTTGTTTTGTACCTTAATGTTTCCAATTATGATCAAATTTACCCTTATATTATTAAAAATTTGAAAATTTTGATTTGACTACTAAGACTTAATTCGTTATTAAAGAAAAAAAAATCTTCATGAAATGGAGCCCTTCCGGACTTTGAGCTCTGGCTCCGCCACTGGGTCCATTAACATATTTGATACACTTCTTTTCTATTTTACCAAATTAGACAATTTTATCTATTCTGGACAAAAATACCCTAACCTCCTTCTCTTTTTCATTTCTTTCAAATTCTTACAATAAAATTCAATAATTCAACCTAAGATCTAAGCATATTCATACATTATTCAAGTTCATGTAAGTATTCTTTCTTCATTTTATATACACATTATTCAAGTATACATTGGTTAGTTGAATGCTTTCTCGTTGAATCCGTCATTTCCAATTTCCTCCATTCCGTATACATTTGTCGCATTTGCGACGACAGTTAGGAGCAATGTTGTCGCAAATGCGATAGGAACAATTTGGTCACAAATGCGATAACGCTAGTCACAAACACGAATCGTTTATCGCAAATGCGACAGGAGCAATTGTCGTCACAAATGCGACAAATATATGCAACATATCGATAAAAATGGAGGAAATTGGAAATGATGGGTTTAACGAGAAAGCATTCAATTAACCAACTGAGTACTTGAGTAACGTGTATGTAAAATGAAAAACAAATAAGATGGAGAAGGGAATGAAAGAGAGAAGATGAAACGAAGAGAGGGCGAAGAAGACGTTTGAGAGTCTGAGGAAGAATGTGAACTGAAACAAGGGTAGTTAGATCTGTAAAATAGAAGAAAAGTATAAAATATATTAATGAACCCTCAGATTGGTTAAATGAGTAATTAGCCTATTTAATATTACAAATTCAGCAATGATATCGATAATATTATAATTATAGATAATTGAAGGTATAACACTTTTTTTTTACGAAAGGTATAGCACTCAAAATGATATCTAAACTAAAACTTAAACTATCAAAATCAATTAAGTCTATGAATTACGCAAAAATTATTAACTGAGTTTTTATATTATCTTAAAATCAGAAACTGCGACTATTTGATATGAACTCTCAAAATGGATTTGGAAAAGAGAGTTTGAAACTGTTCAATCGAATGATTTTCGATAATGGCTCAATTAATGATTTTTTCTTAGAATGAGAATTCAATTGATGATTTTTATTTAATTTAGGGACCTGATTAATGATTTTGAAAGTTTAAGATCCTAATTGACTTTGAAACTTTAGTTTGGGGATCCAAATAAGTATTATGGCATAACTGAAAGAGCAACAATATCTATTTTAATATAGGCTTAATACATCATTTGCCCCCTGAACTTGTCCAAAAAGCTTGATTGACCCTCTGAACTTTCTAAGTGTCCCGATAGCTCCCTAAACTTGCATAAAATGTTCAGTTAGCCCCTTGAACTTGCGTAAAAGTAATCAATTGATCACTCGGTCACAAAAAAGTAAGTTAAATGCGGAAGATGTATTCCACGTATCTTAGAATATTATTACATAATTAAAAAATAAATTAAAAATGAAGTTATTACTTGCTCAACTATACAACTTGTCTTCTCTAATATTAGAATTATATACTCCGATTTTGGTCGTTTTACATTTTTTAAGACTTGCACAATACATCTTCCACATTTAACTTACTTTTTTACGACCGAGTGATCAATTGATTATATTTTATGCAAGTTCAGAGGGCTAACTGAACATTTTATGTAAGTTCAGGGGGCTATCGAGATACTTTAAAAATTTAGAGAGCCAATCAAACTTGTTGGACAAGTTCACGGAGCAAATGATGTATTAAGCCTTTAATATATATTATAGATAGACCATGACAAAAGATAGACCATGTGAAACTTTATCCTACATCTGTCCCTACCTGTTGCCGACTATAAAAGTTGAATCTTTTTGTTTTGAAAATATAAGAAAAGTTGAGAAAAGAAGGCAAGGAAGGGCCCAAGTAAACTAAGTTGGCATAAATTACTATTAGGCTCTCGATGAATCAAGGCCGGTCCTGATATTTTATAAACTCCAAATGAAATAAAAAATAAGGACTCTCGATAATGGGGGATAAGCTTCATCATCAAGAGAGAAACAATCCGGATTATTAGCTAAGGTCTTTAAATAACCGTTCAGTGATAAATAGATATGTTCATGAGCTGGGTCGGATTGAATTTGGGTTCAACGGGTTTTTGTCTAAAAATGTTCAGTCCAAGCTCAGTCCAGCCCGCTATTAATTTAGACGGACTCAGACGGGCTGAGCTCGGGTTCAAAAATTAAACCTCAAATCCAGTCCATATAAGTTACCTAAATATATATGTATAATTTTTAATAATAAAAAATTAAATTAATACTTAAAAATAAATATTAATATATAAATTTATTAATTAATGTTAATAGATGGGCCGGGCTGGACCGGTCCGTGCTATTTTTATAAATTTCAAATCTGTCCAAAAAAGAAGCGGGCTTTAACGGGCCTGAGCCGGACGAGTACCCAGATCCGTGAAAAGTCTAGTGATAAAGAAGGTAGGGTTGCAGAAACAACCAGGAGGTTTGCCTAGGAGCAGCCACCCTTAAACGTAAAATTTGAAAATATATACCTATAAATAATAAATAATAAATATTTCATTAATTATTGTACGGCAAATGTTATTACGGTCACTAAATTTTTTTGGTTTGTACAAAATCAAAAAAAATATTTCACAATTTCTTTAGATTAACCCCCATCTTGCATTCAAAAAACCAATTAGATCACTTTTATATCTAAAATATTAATTATTTAGACCATTTAAAGCCTAAATAACATATATGTAGTGTACCTATTTTTTTTGGTCCCCTCCAGTTCTGAACCCTAGGTCGGCGCACTCCTGGCCTAGGTTTAAGACTGGCCCTACTCTTGATATATTTAAAGTTTTATCATTTGACCATTGATTTATTATTTGGTTATATTTGATCCTTAATCTATTCCAAGTGGTGAAGTTTCACCAAATTTAAACGGATACTTGACAAACTCGTTATCCCCGATGATTTTTTTTTTTTTATAAATGGACTTAATACGTGACATGTTTTAAGTTTTTTTAGATATATTTTCTTATATGTAAATAATTAAGTAGATTAAGAAAAAAGAAAAAAATAAAAAATAAATTAATAAATTAAGTGGATTGATAAATACCGTCTCCTAATTACTTATCACCGCCTCCATTTTGACGTTTTTGCTTTTGTCATTTTTTTTCTATCAAAACTTATCATTCTCTCTAATCTCTCCAAAAATCACAAACCCCTACACGAGAATCATAGCGAAAAATTACGGCAAATTTATTGGAAAAATATACGTTTTTTTTTTGTTAAATTTTCATCCAAATTGGAGATGGAACTCATCATCCGCCTACTAGGCGGGTGAATTTTCCGCCTGCCCAAAAGGCAGGCAGGATTTTCTCCCGCCGAGGCTAAATACGAGTATGAAAAAAATTCTAAATCGTCAATTTCTGGAGTTCTCTGGTCCATTTTTTACCTCGTCTTCGAAATCGTCCATTTCTGAAATTCTCAAGTCCATTTTTTTTTAGAATTTCGGTTTTACTCGGGAAATAGAAAGAATTTTCATTTTTTGATCAAAATAAAATGAGAAGGGCAAATTTGTCAAATAAGAGATGGTGATAAGCAAAACAGGGACAGTAAATATCGCTACGTGTTAAAAAGATAACGATGATACATAAAAGATCGAAATATAACCAAATAATAAGTTAGGGCTGAAATAATAAAACTATAAATAAGTCAAAATCAAATGTCCCTTTAAGCCAACTAAGTTTGAACAAAGATCTACTGACAGTACACGTAGATTATTATTTGTCCATATGATGTGTGACATCTACCTGGTACCTAAAATAAATTCCCATCTACTTTTATTTTAGTACCTGCCTATTATTAATTTTTTTAGGATAGAGTAAAAAAAAATCCCGTGTTTCACGCTTTGTCAAATATGTATATGTGGATTTTTTTAACGGAAATTCATGTTTTCTCGTTTGATTAAAAGCAATGATTTTTTTAGTACACATTGATCGTTAACAATTTCAAAATGAAAAATTTAAGAATTATAATTTATTATCCTAACATGTATATGTTTTGCATCTCATATCCATTCCATTTAATTTATGGCTAGGATGAGCAAAAAGTCCAATAACCGATGACCAAATCGATAACCGAATCGAAATTCTTGTTTGGTTCGGTTGTCAAATTTTCCTTGTTCGGTATTCGGTTATCGGTTCGGTTATTCCAGAAAAAAATATTGGTTTAACCGAAAACCGAACTAAATATATATTAATAAACATAATATAATTTTACTTATTTATTTGTTTTTCATACTTTAATTTGTACGAGAAATCCCAAAATTTTAGTTTTAAACATTATTGAATTAATTTGTAATATATAAGGTATTTGGTTAATTGAATTTGAAATTGCAAATTCTAAATTAATGAAGTTTAAATTTCATAATGTATAACATTTTAAATATTTAAGTTAAAAATATAAAAATTTCGGTTATTTGGTTGGCAACCGAACCGAACCAAAAAAAATCGGTTTGGTCAATTTTGGTTATTTTAGTTATTTGGTACGGTTCGGTTTTTAAAACTATACAAAATTCGGTTCGGTTAACCGATAATTCAGTTCGGTTATAACCGAACCGAACCAAACCGATGCTCACCCGTTTACCCAATAAGAATCAATAAATAAAACAAAAGGCATTACAAATTTAACAAAGTATAAATTTAATAAATCATCCATCTAAAAATTGAACAAATTGAACCTTAGTTAATAAAAATAAAGTAGTTTAGTGGTATCATTTAACGGTCGAATAACAAAAGGTTGGTAATAAAGTAGCTTAGTGGTATCATTTAACGGTTGAATAACAAAAGATTAGTGTTCAAATCTCACATCTAAAACACAGTAATATTTTTTATTATATAAAAGAGTTATAACGGATAACAGGTACCAGATACAGTGGCGGAACCAGGACTCCGAATGACCCGGGGCTCAAACATATTAATAAAAAAAAAATTAAAGTCCAGTAACGGGCTGGGCAAAATTTTTTTAGCCTCCAACGCATTAAAATTGTAAAAATGTTACTACCTCCGTTTCATATTACATGTCTTTTTAGAGATTTTTTTTGTTTCATATTACATGTTAACCGTAGGTTCCTGTGGGGGGAAGCTGCGGAGGGCAAGAAGATCCATCTTGTGCCTTGGAGTGAGGTTTGCCAGCCTAAAGATTCTGGGGGTCTGGGTATTAGGAAAGCAAAGGACAATAATAAAGTTTTATTAATGAAACTCCTTTGGCGTATGTGGCAAAACCGCTCTTCTCTTTGGGTTCGCCTCCTTTGTGGTAAGTATCGGAAAGACAAAATCTTCGGGGCCCGAAAGAGAGAGTTGCTAATTGTTCCTTTCTCTGGAAAGGACTTAGTGCTGTGTTTGATGAGTTCTGCTCGGGAGTTGGCCTGGAGGTGGGGAATGGTATACGCAACTGGAGGATTGCCGATGTGGTTGACTCGGAAGGGGACTGAATCTGGTCAAAGTTTGATACTTTCTTTAGCCTTGAGACTCTCCTTAGAATGCGGGGAGTGAAGGTGAGTAATCAAGAGGAAGACTTGGATAGGCACTGCTGGGCGCTGACTAACAATGAAGTTTATTCTTGCAAATCGACCTTTGAAGCTTTCTCTCTCTTTAGATCTGATCCTCCCTCGGATGTGTGGAAGTCGATTTGGACCCTTAAAGTTCCTTTCCGTATTAGGAGTTTCCTTTGGCTGGGCGTTAAGGACAGGCTTCTTACTAATTCGGATAGGCATAGAAGGCACTTGGCTGATTCTGGAGCTTGCAGTAGATGCAGAGGCCATGTTGAGACTTTGTGCCATGCTCTTAGAGATTGCTCTAATAGTAAAGAGGTTTGGAGGAAAATTCTCCCACACCATATTTTCTCTTCCTTCATGGCACATTCTGAGGTCGACTGGTTCTCTGATGGTGTTAGAGGAAAGTTGCTTCCATACATGGAGCATGGTGACATTTTCTTTGCTATTATCTGTCACCAAGTTTGGAAATGGAGAAACGAAGAGATTTTTGGAGATAAAACTATTTTTATGACAAACTTAGCTGATTTCTTCTCGAAAAAACTTTTCTCTATTATCGATAGTTTCAAAGGAGAGTCCCTTGCCAGAGCCTCTCAGTGTTGTGATGTCCATCTCGTGGGATGGAGCAGGCCAAGAGAGGGGGTTGTGAAGCTGAATACTGATGGTTCCTGCCTCAGTAACGGTAAGATTGCGGCTGGAGGTGTGCTTAGAGATGCAGGGGGCGCCTGGCTTTCTGGGTTCTCCCAGAATTTAGGGTTGGGTTCTTCCTTTTCTGCGGAGCTCTGGGCTATTCTTACTGGAATCAATCTTGCTAAAAGGCTGGGTGTTAAGAGGCTCTCTGTGGAGTCTGATAATTTGGAAGCACTCAAAATGATTTCTGAGAATCATTCTATGGGTCTTAACAGTCGCAACCTCATCAAAGCTATTAAAAGGCTTTGCTCCTCCTTTGAGTTCGTAGAGTTCTGACACATTTTTAGAGAGCAGAATCGTGTTGCTGATCGCTTGGCGGCGGCGGGCCATGAAGGGACGTTAGGCGTTACTACCCTTCCTGTTTCCCCTAGTTTCATCTCTCCTCTTCTCTTAGAAGATAGGATTGGGGTTAGCTTCCCTAGGCTAATTCCTGGGTAGTTTGTTGTTGTTCGTTTTTCTTTTCCTTTTCTACCAAAAAAAATAAATAAATATTGGAATCAATAAATAAGGGATAACAACGTCTTTTTTCCAATATCCTTAATTTCTATACAATTCTCTAAAAAGACATGTAATATGAAACGGATGAAGTATCATTTTTTTTTAGAAACTAGCATTGAACTAATTGAATATTAAATATGTTTATTTTTTTTTAATGATAAAAGACATATTAAAAATGAATTCAAAAGTGTTATGAAAATAAAAATAAAGAGTCCATTTAAAAATAAAAACTTTTTAAAAGAAAATGAGGTTGAAGAGAATGGAACACAAGATCTCTTAAATAAAAGCAAACATCCTTAACCATCTCATCTACATTTAAACATTGATATAATACTACATAGAGTCAATATAATTCTCTCCAAAATATTACGAGACACCATTACTAAAAAAAAAATTTCTCAATTCTCGGGCGGCCGGACGGGGCTGAAGTCCCCCAACCCTCCTGGTTCCGCCCCTGACCAGATACCCTGGAAGGTATTCTCATATCCGTCCTATTAACCTAACGGGTAATATTTTTGATCTCATATCCGTTTTGTACCTTTTTATATAGGATACAAGTAATTTCATTAGGATCAGGTAATGCCGAATATCTACAGATTTGAGTACATGTTACCCTCCCTAGAGACTCTTAATGACACTTTAAGCCTTTTCCATTTGGAGGGTCAAAAATTACGCGGTAGTAGGTTGGGTGGAAGTTCAAAATATTTAATTTTGTGGCTATAAAATTTAATTAAGTAGGTACCTACTTTTTATTACGTGTCAACTTCTTATTGATTACCACGTGATTCCGAAGACATTTAAAAAGAGCAATACGACTTCTTTACGTGCACTTTTCTTATTCCTTATTCTTCTCTTATTGAAAACTAACACCTCATAATTAATTAATTCCTTATTCAATTCTATTTCTATGTAAAAAAATAAAGATGGAACCTCTTTGTTGCGGCTTTTTAGTAGCGTTTTTATATTTCGGGTCCATTTTCGTTTGGGGTTAATGCATTGTTTGTTACTGAATTTTACTCATTTTAACATTATAGCTACTGAACTTCAATTTTTAACGGTATGACTACTGAACTTTACATTTTTTAACACTGGTGGTCACTTAACGCCTCGAAACGATCGTTGACAGTCTCAAAATAAATAATTCGAAGAGTTAATGATATTCTAAGGAACTTTAATTCTTGAACTTTTTTTGTTTTGAGGTTATTTAGGTATTGTTTGGTTAGGAGAGATAGTGAATTTTTAGAGAAAGAAAGCTCCAAAAAATGTGATGTTGGAAAATAAAAAATGTGGTTTCATGGTAAATGTCGTTCTGAACAACTTTAATTGTTGAATATTTTCATTTTGAGATCGTTGATAGTCATTTTGAGGAGTTAGTTAAAGTTGAGTGGTTACCGATGTTAAAAAGTATAAAGTTCAGTGGTCATGCCGTTAAGAATTGAAGTTCAATAGCCACAATGTTAAAATGAGCAAAGTTCAGTGGCCATGGGTGTAATTACCCCCAACTTTTTTTAGCAGTGTTTTTGTGTTTCTGTGTCCTATTTTTTATTTTGTATCTATGTATGTATTCATTAGGAGTTAATGCACTGATGGTCGCTGAATTTACATGTTGTCTTAAAATTATCACTCAATTCAATTTGTGTCAATAATCATCTCAATTAGGCCATTATGGCGATTGCAATGGTTAAAAGGTATCAGAATAATGTTATGACTGACTCGTTAGCATGAGTCAACTCAGATTTTTAACCGAAACGACATGCGGCAGCCACAAGTTGATTATTTTTATGAAAAAAGTTAATTATTTTTTTCATAAAAATAATCGACACGTGGCTGCCAGGTGGCATACGTGGATGTCAAGTGTCGTTTCGGTCAGAGATCTAAGTTGACTCATGCTGATGTGTCACTTATGTCACCATTCCGATCACTTTTAATTATTGAAATCGTCGGAGTGACATGTTGAGTGATTTTATTGAGATAAGTTGAAGTTGAGTGACATTTTTAAGATAACCATGTAAGTTCAGTGACCAATAATGCATTTAATATGTATTCGTTTCGTTTGAAACAATATTTTAAAAACCAAATCAGAAATTGAACTATATAATATATATAAAAAGATATATAATAAACCTATATTTCCATAGGTGATATTTGATCCATGTTGAATGGAAAACTAACCGATTTGTTAAATTGTTTGGACACATAACAATTTTTGACACGTAACATGTAAATCTAACCAATTTTTTTTTCTCTATAGACTTAATATATAGGTAAATAAAAAAAAATCAATTTCTTATTTATTCACATATTAAATCTATATGGAAAAACTTTAAATTAATTGCAACCGTATATATATCACATATCAAAAATTGTATAATGTGCCAAAAAAATTTAACGAATCAGTTTTTCATCCAAAATGGGTTAAATGGCTCATATTATAATACTTAAAGGGACAAATGTTACCAAACAATACTACAAGCGGCAAATAACAAAATTTGAGATAACACATAAGCTAAATATATGTTTAATCCATAAATTTCATTCAATCAACATAAAAATTCATAAGTGTTGGTCAAGACCTAAACTTAGTAGTCAAGAAACTCTCGCCTTCTTCATTCAATTTTGGGTTTTTTCGGTTTATAGACAAAATATAAGTTCTTTATTTGCTTTTTCTTTATCGGGTAGATTTGGTAGTTTCTTCTTTATTTGTAATTTTTTTTGTTCTTTCTCTCTTTATTTGTGGTTGTGGTATGTCTCTTTATATGAGCGGTTGTCATCCGTCTCCCTATATGGATGTTATCATGTTTTCGTTCATGTAAAAACACGAGTTTTACTTCTAGCACATTGAAAAATCATAAAATAGATAGTGCATTTCTCGCTGTTGTGGCAAAAATAGTTATAAGCAATGTCTATTATTGCTCTATCATGATCTACAATATTGAAGATGTAAATGCAAATTTCTTTGATGTATTTATGGATTGTAACAATTACTTTTATCGTCTTTTATCGTTAAGATGTACTATTTTTCCTTTGGAAAAAACATAAAAGTTCATAAAAAATAATAATTTGATGTGATATTCAAGATTAAAATTAAA
The DNA here is from genome assembly GCF_963576675.1 of Euphorbia lathyris. Taxonomy (NCBI): domain Eukaryota; kingdom Viridiplantae; phylum Streptophyta; class Magnoliopsida; order Malpighiales; family Euphorbiaceae; genus Euphorbia; species Euphorbia lathyris. The sequence goes on from NC_088911.1 coordinate 7,041,148, forward strand.
TTAATATATGATTCAACATTATAATAAACGCAAATCACGTTTTTTTTTTAAATTAATCAAATTTCATCATTATAAAGATGGGAGGAATTTTAGTTTTATAACACTAAATAATATTTAATTCATTATACATATATATATATATATATATATATATATATATATATATATATATTATCCGCAATAAACATAAACTGAAAGTTAGATTAGTAGTGAGGTATAAATATTCTCTTGTATATCAACCATTTTCTTTATTATATTATATATGGATAAAAACAAATCGAATCAGATCGCTTAAAACCAGTTCAAATGGATTATGATTAACCTGGTAAGTTTGAGCGATTTTATCCGATTTTTAAAGACATAAAAATTTAGCATCAAATGGACCGGGTACATTACTGGTTCGTAGTCGAACTGACTGGTCCGATTTTTAAAACAATGGTTTAAAAGATATTTTATGAAAGTTATGTTTTAGAAATAACGTTTTTGGTATTTATTTTTATATCCGTGCAACATTGCTTTAACTTGATAAAACAAACTGATTGATCTCCTACTAGAGACACGTCTCATCATTAGTTTCATTGACTTATACTTAAAGTTATACATTGACTCACTTAATCACGATTAGCACTGAGCTATAAATTGTGAGGCGACTGCTTAAGGTCTATTAACTAACGAGACCCAAATTTCTTAAGTTTTTTTTAGCAATGAAGAACATACAAACGAGTGAAGTGCTTAAATGAATAATGCGATTTATATTATTGAAATTTTGTAATTTCATTCAATGTAATAATACGTATCAATGAAATTGTGGTTTTTTTTTTTATTAAGGATTATTTGTTTAAAATTTTAGAATACATGTATAAAAAGGGTCCAAATTTATTTTGTCAATTATAAAAGATTAAGAGAGACTATCTCTGAATTTACTTAAAGTAATATATAGTCCCTAAGATCTGTTTGATAATGATTTTTAACACTTAAAGTTAAGGGAAAAGTACGAAAAAAATGCTTGTGGTTTGTCCAATTTGCAAATAGAGGCATGTGGTTTAAAAGTTCACAAATAAAGGTTTATAACAAAGTATTACAATTACACATTTAAGTTCTAATTACAAACAAAGACATTTTTATCTTAAAAAAAATATACTTACATATCAAAAAAACATAACCCCCGAAAAAAACAAATTTCTAAATCGAAACAATAAATAGTATGGTCGAATTTTACGTTTTTTACTAATCTGACAGTTTATGAATTAAATTGATATTTAAGTTCATTTTTCACAGTTGCGATTTGATTTTGGGATCTGTATTTTGTTAATATATAAATATAATTGAAAAAAAATTAAAAAATGCTCTTATTGTCGTCGATTACTTAAAAGTTTAATTTTAAATACCTTGTTTTGTAAAAAAACATACCACATACCTCTATTTGCAAACTTTTAAACCACGGACCTCTATTTGTAAATAAGGTAAACCACAAGCATTTTTTTCGTACTTTGCTCTAAAGTTAATACATTAAATATTTATTGATTTTAAATTTGTTTGATAACATAACTTAAATATTTCAGTTAAGGTTCAAAATAAAAAAATTAACTTACAATTTTAAGTTATACATTATCAACTAATTTTTTAAATTCAATACTTATTTTTAGAATTTATTAAATGGTTATACTATCATTTAATACTTTTAGTATTTATAATATTTAACACTTAAATTAAATATTTATTTTTCAGCATTTAAATTTAAGTTTTTATCAAACACCACCTTAATTAAAGTGATACACAATTTAATTTACTCAAATCTCTTCGTATGCTTCTACGATAAAATATAAAATTAATTATATTATATTAAACAAGTTTAAAAAAAAGGCAAAAAAATGGTTTGCTTTATTTGCAAACATAGATGTGTTTAAAAAAATTTAAACATTTTTTTATAAAATAAAATATTTTAAATTACATTGTTAATTAAAATGACAATTAAGAGTTTTTTTTTAGTTTTTTTTATTTAAATTACATTTAGATATTGACAAAATATAGACCCAAATCGAATTGCGAGATGTAAAATAAGCTTAAACATCAATTTAGTTCATAAATTATTAAATTCGTATAAAACGTAAAATGTCCATCCTATAATTTATGGTTTCGAATTAGGGAGCTATGTTTTAGATGGTCTTGTTTTGTCGATATATCATAATACTTTTTGTAAAAGATAAAATTTAATTGGTTGTAATTAACATTGTAATTAAAATATTTATTTTGTAAATAAAATATAGGAAAAAGTACAAAAATAAACCTTTAAACTACGTGATTTAAAAGTTTACAAATTGGTACATTGTGGTTCATTCCGTTAGCAAAGGCAATTCAAATTAACTAGCAGCGTTAAAAAAAGTCAAAAGTCAAATCGTAAGGAACTATTTTTATCTTTATATTTATTTATTTTATAAATTAACCCCCTTATTATCAAATTATCACAAAAAACCCCAAAACAAAAACAAAATATTAAATTCAACATCTCCTTCTCTTCTCACATCTCTCTTTAATTTATTTTTATTCTCTCTCTAAATACATTCATTCTCCCTCTCTCTATTTTTATAGGACTAAATTTATTTAATTCTCTCTTTAAATACACTCACTTTTTGGAACATTAGAGTTATATTTGCATCATTTGATAAGACTAAATTTACACTTTGCTTGAAATATTAAGAGTCAAATTAGATCTATATCCCATTTTATTTTAGGTGTAATACATTACCAACTCCCTGAACTTGTCCAAAATTGGTAGATTGGCTCCCTAAACTCTGCAAGTGTCTCACAAGCTCCATAAACTTGCTTATTTTGTATCACTAGCTCCCTAAAATTGTCCATAAAAGTAGATTAGCTCCCTGAACTTTGCAAGTGTCTCACCAACTCCCTAAACTTGCTTATTCTGTAACAAATAAATACAAAAACTTATTAAATCTAAATTCTAAAAATACGTCTTCATCTATTCGAGAGGTAATTTTTTCGCTTCTCCTACCTTTCAATTTATTACAAGAGTTAGTGTTGCAGGTTTGAGAGATTGAATGGATGAGGATCGAGAGTTAGTATTATGGTTTTTATATTTAGTTATTACAGAATAAGCAAGTTTAGGGAGTTTGTGAAATACTTGTAAAGTTCAGGGAGCTAATATATTTTTATGGACAAGTTTAGGAAGCTGGTAATATGAAATAAGCAAGTTTAGGGAGCTGGCGAGACATTTATAGAGTTCAGGAAGCTAATCTACTATTTTGGAAAAGTTCAGAGACTGGTGATGTATTAAAGCATCTCCAAAAGACTCTTAGTATAATCTAACCCTTCCAAACCCTTGCCAAACCCCTCAAATCCCTTACCCTTCTAAATTTATTTCCCCCAAACAAGGGTTTCCACAAACCCTTACTAACCCTTCCCTTACTAACCCTCCCAAACCTCTCAACCAATCAAGCCCTAAGTGATTTGAGAGTGACTAAGATATATCATCTCCAACAGCACTCCTTATTTATTATTTTATTATTAAAATTATTATTTATTGTTACATTTACCAATAGTGTGAGGAGAGAGACTCATCAATAATAAATTATTAATAAAAAATGAATTAAGAGGCACTAAGAGGTGGAGAGAGACTCTCTATCAATAGAGATGATGGAGAAGCTCTTAGTGATTTGAGGAGAGCTGATTTTTAATTCTCTCTCCTCAAATTTTAACTTAAGAGCCAATTTAAGAGGCTGTCAGCTCCAACAACCTCTTAGGGTCCGTTTGGTATCACGTAATGCAATGTAATGTAATCAAACTTGTAATGTAATCAACCTTGTAATGTAATGGAATGGAATAGTGATTCCATTACCATGTTTGGTTGACAAACTAAAAAAATGATAAAACTTAATTACCGTTACAATACTTATATTTACTTAGTTAAAATATAATTATAAAATTTTATTTATACAATTAAAATCATCGAAAAACATGAAAACGTGAAAAATGAGAAAAACGCGAAAAACGGAAAACACTAAAAACATGAAAACAATGCAATAAAAAGACGAAAAACAAAAAAAAAATCGCGACGGGCAATATTTCGTCACGTTTTTCGTTTTTCGTTTTTTCGAGTTTTCACTCTTTTTTTCATTTTTTATGTTTTTCTAGTATTTTGTTTTATCGCTTAATAAGAATTGTGCATAATAAGTATAATAATAAAAATGTAAGAGTTAGTCGTAATGAGAATTCATGTCTATTATTTATGTAATGCTCATTACATAAATTTGTAAGAGAAACTTGAGTGAGGTATTTGTGATTCCATTACGACAAAAACAATATGACCCATCCAAACATAGTAATGAGCCTCTATCGTAATGGGCATTCCATTACGACGCTCATTACGGCGTACCAAACGGAACCTTAGTGGCTCCTCAAATCACTAAGAGCATCTCCACCATCTCTATTAATAGAGAGTCTCTCTCTACCTCTTAGTGCCTCCTAACTTTATTTTTTATTAATAATTTATTATTAAGGAGTCTCTCTCCTCACACTATTGGTAAATATAACAACACTTAATAATTTTAATGATAAAATAATAAATAAGGAGTGAATATAAGGAGTATTGTTGGAGATGATATGTCTTGGTCACTCTTAAATCACTAAGAGTCAATTATTTATATTATTTATAGAGAACTCACTAAGAGTCTCTTGGAGATGCGCATCTCCAAGAGACTCTTAGTGAGTTCTCTATAAATAATATAAATAATATAAATAATTGACTCTTAGTGATTTAAGAGTGACCAAGATATATCTTCTCCAACAATACTCTTTATATTCACTCCTTATTTATTATTTTATTATTAAAATTATTATTTATTGTTATATTACCAATAGTGTGAGGAGAGAGACTCATCAATAATAAATTATTAATAAAAAATGAAGTTAGGAGACACTAAGAGGTGGAGAGAGGCTCTCTATTAATAGAGATGATGGAGAGGCTCTTAGTGATTTGAGGAGCCATTAAGAGACTGTTGGAGCTGATTTTTTATTCTCCCTCCCTAAATTTTAACTTAAAAGCCAATTTAAAAAGTTGTTGGAGATGCTTTAAGCCTTTATTTTATTAAGAGTTCTTATGTTTTTTTATTTCGCATGTGACCTATAAAATAACAGTTGCTCGTGGGAACACAACTTTAAAATTGATTGAAGTCAAAATAAAAGAAACATAAGGTTAATGAGAGGACACATGCGTAAGACATGACAGGGTGCAATAATTAATAAATGAATATTATAATAATAATAAGAAAGGAACATGTTACGAGTGTGTCCTTTTTAAACGAAACCCCAATCTAATTTGCATGAGCCTCTCTCTATGCGTATTTTACTCTAACCAAAAACATCATTTTCATTTTCATAATATCAATAAAATATCCATTCAAATAAAATATCAATTGGACACACCTAACTTTACTACTCATGATTTGTCCCATATGTTTAGTCCAATATCAAGTGTACTTACACTTATTTATTTAATAAGATAGGCATGAAAAAGTTGATGAGATTCTTACAAAAACAATATATAAAAAAAAACAATGAGGTGAATAGCATGAGGATCGAGTCCCATGGCAGCGAGTCGTGAATGAAACATATGAATATCCACTGGTTGTGGGTTTGAAGTCGGCGTAAGAAACACTATAGGAGGACAGGGTTACTTGGCGTCAATCTCTGCCAACCCTTGGGCCAGTTGTTGGGACTGGTTTAAGCAATTCACCCTAGTCTATTAGGGACTAGGAGAGTCTGGTATCCGGCTTTTGGGAAGGGAGGCAGATGTCTCCATATGACGGAATCACTATGGACACTTTGGGCCCACGAGATGGCCTATAGTGCGAGTCCTTTGTAAATCGAGGTTTAACCATAGGGAATCCCTATGGGACGAAATACAGACGAATTGACATGATGCTTGATGTTCTAAGGGGATAGAGCCATTCGGTAAGAGTTGGTTGGCTAAGACCCGGGGAAATCTCAGTGCCAATGGTTAGAATCTGGCGTAATTGTTTTGATGTTTAAGTTAGTAAAGATTTTAGGAGGGTTAAAGATAATAAGAATATTGATGATTGTGATATTACATACCTCTTTAGGGTGCCTTACTTTTTCTATATATACACTAGAATCAAGGGTAGTTGTTGTAATCTTGGGAAATGTGTGCCCTAGTGACTCATCAGACAAGTGTCATACTCCGATTGGTCATGAGGCCCCTAAAATATTATCATGTCAGGCGACGCACCCTGTCATATGGCATATGTCCTTTGTGTAACCGCCTCACAAGATCTAAGGGCTCTCTTTTCCCCCTTGTACCGATTCTGGACCGAATGGTGGATATTGATCATGTGGCGGATGGTACCCTAAATATCTTTAGGGGATATTCCTTAACTCGGATTGGATGGTCTCTATGATTTGTCCGGATCATAAGGAGGGGATCATAAGAAGGGTATTGATCCATGTGGCAAGATGCTCTTTAGAAATATGCTAGAGAATATTCTTAGGGTATCAGATGTCCCTCACCCTTTTCGGTACGCATCCGAGTCATTTAAGGCTCGGGTTTCACTTCTTCCGAGACTCAGAAAATCCTTAACATTGAGCTTGGTAAAATGGAATAATTGAATAAATGAAAAGGTAAATGATGTTGCTTCCATCCTTCTTCAAGGGTTTGGTTAGGCGCATGAAGTCACTCTTTAATGCTTGTAGGGGGTAGCTGGTTAGGAAGAAGCTGCTTCTTCCATTTGCACATAACGCTAGGTGGCGGTTAATCTTTTTTTTCTCTTTTTTTGTGATTGGTTAAAGTTCTTCGAGCCTTGAACCTTATCATTAATCCCATTTAATTAGGATAACTGTAGCGCCACTATCATTTCAATTGGCTAGAACTGTCTATAAATACTCGCCCTTAATATTTTCTTATGTTTTACCTACGTTATTACTTTTCTAACATTCTCTACGATTTGTTTGTGCTCTCCTCTTTTTCAGCGACCTTTGTTTCCTCGGACCAAGTAAGTGTATCCAAATTCATATCTCTTCTTTTATCTCCCTTCTAATATGACCCTAAAAATTCTGATCCGTCTAACCAAGCTAGTACCAGCAAACCTCAAAAACTTCGGCAGCATAAACCTAAAAAATATGAGTAAGTTTCCTTTATGAACACTCTTTCACTGGCTAACCTTACTACTAAGTACCCTGAGTTCGCCCATCTAGAGGTGGTGCTCTATGGTGATAATCAAGTTATTACCCGTGCCCCATAAGGTCAACTAGGGTTTTACAAAATAAATCTGAAGCAAAAGGTGAAGTTTCCCCTAACCGACGACATTATGACTGTCCTAAATGAATTTGATCTTTCCCTCAGCCAAATTAATTCGAATGGTTGGCTTGATCTCATTTCTATAGTCAAGATTTATGATGATCTAGACATTATCATAACCGAGCCCCTCTTTCGAACTATCTAGACCCCCGCTTTTCTGCCATCAACTAATGACGTTGTATAGTTCAACAACGATCCTTAAAGAGAAGTCCATTTATCCAAAACAAGTCCACCAACGTAAAAGACTTTAACCCGAATTGGTTCTGGATCATGATTATGCGAGACAAGGAGGGGAAGCCCCTTGAAGGTGTCATGTATCAAAATGAGTTCCTCTTTTAGACCAAGTGGAACTCTTTTCCCGGTAAAAAGGGGTTGTGGAAACCAGAAAGGGAACTTATAGCTGATGATTAATGACTTCCTTCTTTCTGTTGAGGTGTCTTTCAGACGTTAGGACTTATTGAAGCACCTTCAGGAAGACATCCCCTTCCTCCTTAGGGATATCGAAGGTAATGTGCACTTTGAGGGCTCGACTAAATATGATGACTTCTTTGAATGTATCTTTATTTTTTACTTGATCTTTGTTGATTTATCTCGTTTGTTGTTTATGGAGGTACTAACATGTCTTCTGTGTGAAAAGCCACGTTAGCCCGAGCTGTTACAACAAAGACCGCTTCCTCAAGATCAGTGACTCCTAACATTTCTTTGTCTTTAGCAATTGTTGTGGAGACTCTTCAAATTTCCCCTAGTGGCCAGAGTCCATCTATTTATCCTTTAGGTCATTCTAGGTCAACCTCGGACTTCGAATAACAGGGAGACTCGGTTCCCTGAATAATAATTCCTCCTAATAGTAATGCCCCTTTTGTAATTGTAATGTTTTCTTCCTTTTCTAGTTCCATTCCAAACATCCAACCCCTCTTAGATCATGTAAAGGAATTTATTCAGCAGGCCCGAGGGGTCGAGGGTTCGATATTCGGTCCTAATAAGGTGCTTCTCAACCGGTTATTCAAGGCACCTCTCCAATTATCCCTCTTTTTGCTTTGATCCCAACGGGAGGCCAACTCCTTCTAAACAGGTTGCATTTGAGCAGGTTACCACATAAGGGGTACCGACCAAGAAAGGACCATCAATGCGCACTAAGTGAGCTGGTGGCCTTTCTAAACAAGGTCAAAAAGCTAAAAGGCAAAATGTTATGGTGTTGGCTCCTACTAGGTAGAAAGGGTCGTTGTTGTCTAGTCCTTCCACTTAGAAGGGGCCATTAATGTCTTCTCTTGCCCCTCAGGTTCCTCCTCCTCGGCCTACACTAGCTGGGTATCAGAAGGAGGGGAAGGCACCAATCATCCTCCCTCATTGATAGAAGGTATGACCCTTGACCCCTAGAGTTAGACCTTGATCAATAAATACAACACTTATAATGTAATCTCTTTTTACCCTTATTATTTTATATTCATTCATTTCTTTATGCCTCTAGTTTGACTGATGCCTTTGTGTGTGCCAATTTTGGTTGAAAATGTACTATGAATGGCTTCTTTTGGAGTATCCTTCCATAGCCTGCAGCCTTGCTTAAATGACTCAGGTTCTTGCAGAAAGGGCTTTATTCCATTATCAATCTAACAGGGTGGTTGTAGACCTTTCAAACATTTTTTTTTTCAATTTAGTAGCCTCGAACTTGTTCTCATACTCTTATTTCCTCTTGGTTTAGGGCTTATAAAATTCTTTGGGCATACATTATCTTCGCACGTCAAGGTCACTATTAGGTTAGAGGGAGCTTTGAAATAGATCTGTCAGCTGGATCAGAGGCTCCGAGTTGCTTCCAGTAAGAATAATGAGGAAGCTCTCTAAAAGGCCCATCGGGAGCTGGCTCAAAAGGAAGAAGCTCTTCAACCACAGGTGACCCAAGATCAAAGGACCAAGGATTTAAATAAGACTTCCTCATCGACTATTTCCCGACTTCAAAAGTATTTTCCATTGCACAATCAGCATAACAAAAGGTCGAGACCACCGAGGAACGATTGAAGGCTAGATATGATGTGGCTCAAATTAAGGAGAATAGGCTAAAAGTCAATCTCAAAGATGCTTAAGACTGAGCCAGGGAAAACATCATGATTCTAAAGGAAAAGGCAGCAGAATTGGTGCAAAATGATGCTTCTCTGGCTTCCCTATCAACTGTTTTAGATTTGACTCAAAAGAAGTCCAATTCATTTGAGAACGAGCATAATCAGTTGAGGGACTTGTACAAACCTCTCTAGGTCCTTTCAATGGCCAAGAAGATAATCTACAAAAATTACGCGCTGATCTGGTCGAAGAGAAAGAAACTAAGGTGGAAGCTGAGAAAGCCGTACAACGTGAAAATGATATTGGCTAGGGGTGACTTAACAAATTCAAAGTCAAAATTCTCCATGCAATCAAGGAGAAATATCCAAACATTGACTTCAAATTTTGGGTGAACCTTTTTCCTCTTGAGGATGATGTTGATTATCCCGAGGTTGATCTGAATTTCCTTGATCTCAATGAAGTGGAAGAGGTCCTCTGGCCCACTGCTCAAGTTGGCGAGGATCACATCGAGGCTCCCATTGTTCAAGTCCATGATAATACTAAAAGGCCAACCGAGGGGTTACTATCAAGGAAAAGATTGAGCCAGTCTAGGAGAAATGGTTGAGGGGATCATCATCGAAGGCCTAATGGTGAAAGAATCTGAGCTTGGAAACTTCCAATGCCCTCAATGTCAGTCAAGAAGTGACTATTAAGTCCCGATCATCCTTTCAATAGTCTTTTTGTATTTTGCTATTTGTTCTAACTTTTTTGTAAACATTTACCCCCTTATATATACAAGTGTTCTTCATTTTACTTTATCATATTGTTATATTTATGATTTTTTCTTTGTTATTGCTTGATTCATATTAAATTGTGAGGCGAAATTCATGATTATTTTAAATCGAATAATCCTTTCTGCAATTTATTGGAACAAAATAATTTCAATTATTTGTATGTATTTGTTATCTCTGGTGGCCCTGTTTGTAATTTTGTCTCAACTATTACTCTTTGCAACTCCTTTCAAATTATTTCATACATCTCCCGTTTGTTGATGGGCTCAACCTCTACTTCTTCTACTGGTTTCCTCCTATTCCTGAGCCTGTCTCTTACCGAACGGCGGTTTGTGGCTCACTCTTCTCCTTATCTTTCCTATATCTGGAATGGTGCATGAGTTCCACCACTTCTTATCGCTTTGGCTATTCCCTCCTTCAAATATTAGGTGTCAAAACTCAATAGTGGTCGCATTCGTGCCTTAATATTGGATTGTGACACACAATATTATATAGGCGATGCACAGACGGACTGCGGGATCTGGAATGTGTTCTCTCCGGCGATGGGCTCCTTATTATATGACGTTCTGAATGTCTTAGAGAATGATGCCCTATCGTATAGGTATTCTCTCAGTGAGCTCGCTAGATGACTTCCTCTACTACGCGCTGCTTTTCTTTCATCCCTCCCATCTCCGCTGCATGCTCCATCCTCATTCTGTCCATATCCCTCTAAACATGAGTGAGATTACGGCTGAACTGCATGCTAATCTCTTCAAGGAACCACAAATGCTGGGGATCAAGGTTTCCTAGTGGCGTTGGTCGTAAGTGACTTGTATAGAATCTGCTAAGATTCTGCCACCCCTTCCTCCTAGATTATCGGTTTTGGAACTCCACTAGTTTAGCTCCATGGACCGTGTTAATAATCATATTAATTGCTTGTTGGGAGCTCATGTTCAATCCACGTTCACCGTACCAATTGATGTCAATAATATGTGCCATCTTCTAGTAACCTTTTGAATGACCTAAAAAGAGAAATAAAGTGTAAAGTTCAATGGTCATACCGATAATCCTGTCAATAATATGTCAATTGATGTCAAAGGTAAAAAACGTTGGTCAACAGTCACAGTGACCACCGGTGTAACAAAGTGTAAATTTTAATGGCCATACCGGGAAGAATTGAAGTTCAGTGGCCACAATGTGAAAATGAATAAAGTTCAGTGGCCATGGGTGTAATTTACCCAAATAAAATATCAACCAGTTAAAGTTGGTTTGAGTGGTTAAGGGTCTCAAATCGTTTAAATTAGATCTCGAGTTCTAGTCCCAATGTACGTAGAAAGCTTTAATTGGAGTAGAATTTACCTCAAAAGTATATGACGAACCTCGAACCCAGAAACCGGACACATTATACAAAAAAAAAAAAAAATTCACATTTTCTACTTCCAAATCTATAAAACCATAAAATAATTTTTAAAAAACTTCTCCATTTAAATATATGTCAATTAACCTATCACATAATTTGAACGACATTAGTTAATTATAACCACATTTATTAACCGATAAAATTACGTTGTTTAGAAAGACGGAAAGAATAAAAAGACATCTTATGTTGGGATGATCTTATTGAATACGTCCTCATAAAATGTGATTAATCTTAATCATGAATAAGCTTCACCATAAATATCTTAACAAAAATAAGTTTCACCATAATTATCTTAACGAAAATACTCGTAATTAAAGAAAAATAACTCGAGTGGTTTGCATACTAGTAGACAGGGAGGGGTCCGGGGGGCTGGGCCCTCCGACCGCCGGAACCACCATGACTACGAGCAGGGGCAAATCCAGGATTTCTCCCTCACGGAGACAAATAATACAACTAAAATAATTTTTATCCAAAAAATAATACTTAATAAAAACCAGAGATCAAAGCTCAAGTTCAAGTAAAATAGTAACAGAAATATAAAATCAAAATTCAAGTAGGAGAAAAAAAAACCAAAGCAGAGAGGCAAAAATCGGAGATGGAGTGCCGGACCAACGATCAACGATCCGACTACAAAGGGATTGACTGCCGATTTTGATTTAATCTTAGTTAAGATTAAAGATTTTAATTTAGGCGGAAGAAGAAAGAGGAATTGAGGAAGAAGTAAAGAGATTAAAGAGAGTAAGAGAGACCGATTGTTTGTTTTAGGACCTATTTAATTTTACATTTAAATATTTACTTTTTATTTTTTATTTTTATTGTAACAAAAATGACATAGTTCTAATTAAATAAAATGACGTCGTTTTGCTTTAAAATAGAATTAAAAAAAATAAAAAAATATTAAATTTAAAACCATTATTCATCCTCAATTATAGAACCAGTAAATCTTAAACCCCCATTGATGAAGGGAGACAAAGCTCTAAAACTTCAAAATTAATACCTGAGTTTTTAAAAAAATACAAATGTCAGTGGGGGCAACTGCCCCCAGTGCCCCCATACTGGATTCGCCCCTGACTACGAGTAGTTTCACCTCCCTATTTCTATAAAATTTGAGGCTGTGGTAGTTCCAGTTCTCTGTTTCCAAGAAATAATAACTGGGTGCTAAATTAGCACTCCAAAATTGGCCTAGGTCCGGTTAAGCCCTCTTTAAATCCAAAATTCCATTTTTTTTGGCTTGTTAGACCCTCTTTAAATCCAAAATTCTAATTTTTTTTGGCTTCCAAATTTCTATTTTTTTTTTGGCTTGTTAAGCCATTTTTAAATCCAAATTTCTAAATTTTTTTGGCCTTTTAGGCCGACTCTAAATCTGATTTTTTCTATTAGACACAATTGGGCAGTGAAACACTGTCACATTCATAAAATATCAGTGATAGAGATACGTATGTTGAGATAGATGTGTGGCCATACAAGAAAGGATCGGGTGAGTAATGAAATAATTAGGACAAAAGTAGGGGTTACATCTATTGAGAATAAAATGAGGGAAGACCGACTAAGGTGGTTTGGCCATGTAAGACGAAGGGTGCTTGATGAGCCGGTTAGGAGGACTGAAGAGTGGCAAAAGGATGCAATGGTGAGGGGTAAATGAAGACTTAAGCAAACTTGAAAGAGAGTGATATGAGTTTATTGTGGATTGAGAAAAATATGGTAGTGGATAGGACGGAGTGGAAGGAGAGAATTTATGTCGCTGACATGACTTGATTTCACGGTTTCATATGACGGTTCATGTTAGTCGACCCCAAATCATTTTGGGACTAAGACTTTGTTGTTGTTGTTATACACTACATGTAAAATCGCCCCCCTGAACAATCCTATATTCGCCACTACTAATAGAGTCGTGCACAACTAGCTTTGTCTTCTTGATTCTTTGACTTTTGCTTCGTGTTTTCTTCCTCGGATGTTTAGCCTGCTCTGTGTAAAAAAAAAAAAAAACCAATTAAGGTTGATTTGAGTAGGTAAGAGTCTCAAGACGTTTAAGATAAATCTCGAGTTCGAGTCCTAGCATATGCAAAAAGCTTTAATTGGGAGAGGATCCATCTAAAGAGTGTCTGACGAATCTTGAACCGAGAAATCGGATAAACTAGGAATAAAATAACTCAAAAATATAAAAATTCTCATAGATATTTTTTTGGGTAAATTACATCTATGACTCTGAACTTTACACTATTTTTATCATGGCCCGTGAATTTCAAAATCAAATATTATGACCCCTGGACTTTACACTTTACTAACATAATAATAATTCCTTTTAACGTTGATCACTCCAATCGCAAGTAACCCTTCATTATAAAATTGATAGAAACGATATTTGAAGCAACTTTAATTCTTGATTTTTATTTTTTGAGATTATTTAGCCATTGTTTGATTACGAGAGAAAAATCCAAACAAAAACAGTGACTTGGAAAATTAAACTTGCATGCGTAATTTTTTTTGTTGCTAAATGAAACTCGTTCAACTTCTTTTTGGCTTATACATACATGTTAATATCTGAGTGGTCCGAACTAAATTTTCCTTATCACCGTAAAACTTCTCAAAATTAAACTTGATTTGGACTATAAAAGTAAGATTGAGTCATTTTGAACAAGCTTAAGAAAATTTATCGCCTATCATATATTAATTAAGTTGAATTTTATAATTGAATACAAATTTAATGAGTTAATTAACCACTCCAAACCTTAATTTGTCGAAAACATAGAGCCAAAACCATCAATAATAGAGATAGTTCCAATGACCAGAGGGCCAGAAACTAGGGGTGTGCATCGGTTCAAAACCAAAAAACTGAATGATTAAAATAATTGACACAAACACCGAACCGAATAATAGATAAAACCGAAATAAAACCAAACCGAAATATTCGGGTTCGGTTTTACATTGAACAAACCGAATTAAGTTAAAAATAAAAAATAAAAACCACTTTATTTTCTCATTAAATTTACCTGAATAACAAAATAAATTGAAATACTTTTAAAATATATCTATAGTGGGTTATTATCTCAATATTAATAAAAAAAATAAACTTAGTAATATATATATATATATAAGAATGTAAAATATGTAATTCGATACAGTTCAATTTTTTAATTTTTTTTTATTAAACCGAACCGAATACGGAAATACACTTAAATTTAAAACTGATGTCGAACAGACGTTATAAAAACCCGAACCAAAAAACGAATTCAATCGGTTCGATTCAATATACAGTTTAAACCAAACTGCGGGTTAGTTCCGGCGGCCGGGAGACCAGCAGGCCCTTTTTGTCTCTGCCACCTGCTCCAAACATAAATGCCTTAACAAAAAATACCTGTCATTAAAGAAAAATAAATTAATCCTAGACTTAAAAAATATAAAAAAATCTCATATATATATATATATATTTTTCTTTTTTCTTATATAAAAATGTGGTTCAAGATGTATTAATTAGGCGGGAAAAAAGCCGTATACCGTACAATAAATTAAAGAACCCTCCTATCTATCTAGCTGTATATGTATATATATATACCCTCGAAAAACACTGTAACATGCATAAAGTGTGAGCATATATAAATATATAAATATATATATATATATACACGTCAAGCCAAAAGGTGTTTCTTAGATCGGAATAACCAGAAATTTTATGGCTACTACGCCGGGAATTCTCACAGATTGGCCATGGCAATCGCTCGGAAGTTTCAAGGTTTGGTTTCCTAAATCACCGTTAATTTCTTCTTAATTAAATGTTTCACGGATATCACGGGACGAATACAGACTTCGGAGACCGGAGGCGCTCCCCCCGAGCCCCCTTGTCTCTGTCATTGACAGATAATTTTCTTCAATGGTTTTTCTACGTTTCGTATACAGAATATATATAATTTACGTATATGTTTCTGTTTCCGTTTCCCGAGTATGTTTAGAAGTAACATTTTTCGTTGTCCGTTTGGGTGTCTGTGCAACATGTAATTGCTATCATTGTCCGTTTTGGTGTTCTTCTGTTTCGTATCCATGTCCGTTTTAGTGGTGTTTCTCCGTTTCGGATACAGAATATCTGTATATGTTGCTGTTGCTGTTTCTGTTTACTGACTATGTTTAGAAGTAACGTTTTTCTAATGTTCGTTTTGGTGTCCGTGCAACATGTAATAGCTATCATCGTCCGTTTTGGTGTTTCTCTGTTTTGTATGCATATCTGTATACGTTGCTGTTTACCAACTATGGTTAGAAGTACCATTTTTCGTTATCCGTTTTGATGGTGTTTCTTCGACTATGTTTAGAATATCTAGTATGGGGCCTAAGAGAAGCTCGTTTTGAATTTTTTCTTTTATTTAGCTTTTGCTAATCGGTCGTGCACAAAGGATTAGTAATGGAGATTTAAAAAATAATCGAAAAAGCTATTTCGATAAAATATATATTAATTGGGATTTTAAGTTCGCAGAAATGTTTATTGTCTGTTTGGGGGTGTCCGTGCAACATGTAATAGCTTTTTCTATGTTGCACGAATATCAAGAGATGAATACAAACTTTGAAAGTTGAGGTCGCAATAAGGGGTGGTTTTCGGAGGTTGGGGGCGCTCTGGCACCCCGAGCCCCCTTATCTCCATCATGACAAATAATCTTGTTTATCGGTGTTTCTCCGTTTCATATCCATGTATATTCCGCTTTTGTTTACCGATTATAAATAACATTTTTTGTTGTCTGTTTTGATGTCCGTACAATGTAATAGCTATCATTGTCTGTTTTGGTGTTCGTTCAACATGTAATATAGCTATCATGCTCGGACGGAGAATAAAGTCTCAAGGGAGCTAAAATTTTAATAATTTTTTTTTTTATCATATTAAGATCAAAATCTATTATATTTGATGTATCAAAAAAATCATTTATAATTAAATCATTTTTAATGCGGAAGTAAGAAAAAAAATAACAAAATAATAATAAAATTAATTTGGGGCTCGAAAGATAAAGGAGACTGCATGAATGGGGTTGGGGCCAACCGAGAATTTTAAGAGAGCTAAAATCCATCACCGATCATACTAAGATAGATATTTGGACTAGTTAAGGGAGGCTAAGACAATAGTGTCAGTCTGCCCCTTGCTATCATTAATACATTTTCTATGTTGCACGAATATCAATATTGCAAATTTACACTCCCAACAACCCCGGAGTTCAGGGGCGCTCTGGCACCCCCGAGCCTCCATGTCTCCGCTATTGGCAGATATTCTTTTTTTAATATTGTTTCCCCGTTTTGTATCTATATCCATATATGTTGACATTTTCATTTTTATTTGAAGACTGTATTTTAAAATAATATTTTTCCCTATTTGTTTCGATGTTCGTGGCAACATTTAATATAACTGTTAATTAATTAAATATATTGTGAAAATGCAGCACATATTATTAGCTCCATTCGTGGTTTCTCACAGCTACTCGTACTTGGTTAAAGGAGGAAATGATCTTTCAAGTTTTTTAGTACTTCCTCTCATTTTGTGGAGAATGGTTCACAATCAAATATGGATTAGCCTTTCTCGTTATAGAACTGCTAAAGGAAATAACCGGATCGTTGATAAACCCATCGAGTTTGATCAAATCGACAGAGAAAAGAACTGGTTAGTCTATACATATATAATTAATTTTTTTTTAATTAGAAAATTTATTTATTTCATGATCATATAGAGAAAATGACACATTTGTGACGTTTTGAAGTTATATTTCCAGATATAAGGTGATTCCTAATTTTTTTTTTATTTTTTTTTTGAGACGAATTTGATTTATCCCGCCGGTTATATTGCCGGACAAATGTAGTCCGCCAATATAACCAGTATGAAAAGAATATTCACTAATAAAATTTCATTTATATTGTAATTATCAATACATAATATTGTATATATTTTACATGATAATTTTAAATTTGGATTCTTTGAAGTTGGGTTTCAATAAGAGAGAACGTACTTATTAAATTTCAGATATTAATTGCAAAATTAATGGTTGTGATTTGATTTTTCAATAAATAAATAATAAAATCTCAATCATTAATTCTGTATTTAATGATTAAGATTATAACACGATCTCTTTCATCTTGAACTCAACTTACGAGAATCTCAATTCGATAAAAGGACTATTAGGATTATTGCTTGTCTTCCATACAAGCGGATATAATCAAATCCGTCTCATGAACGGCGGGCTTATTTACACCCGACTTCATGTCAATCGATGAATCAATATGTTCTTTTCATTTTTTTAATGGCAGATAAAGATTTATGTCATTCTAATTGTCGGGCGTAGCTAAAAATACCACAATTCTATAAATAATTTCAATTTTTACAAGAGAAGAAATATTTTGAAAATTCATTAACGGAGAAATTTTACCATTCCCGATGTACTACATTTGTATATCAAATCAATAATTTAGTATCACATTATTTTAGTGTAAGGATAACGTGGTAAGCAAGACGTATGATAAAATTTCTCTAATTCGGTGCAGGGATGATCAGATATTGCTAAATGCGATCCTTTTTTACACGTTTGTGACGTTTTTACCCTCGGCCAAACATTTACCCATGTGGAGAACAGATGGCGTAATCATGGCGTTTCTACTACACGCTGGTCCAGTAGAGTTTCTCTACTACTGGCTTCACCGTCTTCTGCACCACCACTATCTCTACTCTCGCTACCATTCTCATCATCATTCCTCCATCGTCACCGAACCCATTACTTGTAATTTCATCAATTAATTAATTACATTTTATCGCTAATAAACTCATTGTGATTAAACTAATTTTAGCTAATTAATTTGTTTTTTTTTTTGCAGCGGTAATTCATCCTTTTGCGGAACATTTATCTTACTTCATTCTTTTCGCGATACCTATGCTGACACCAATATTTACGGGAACAGCTTCCATCGCGGCTATTACTGTTTACCTTACTTACATTGATTTCATGAACAATATGGGTCACTGTAACTTCGAGCTTATACCGAAGTGGCTTTTCACTGTCTTTCCTCCTCTCAAATACATCATATATACCCCTTCGTGAGTATTTTTTCCGACTTAATACATAATTATACATATAAATTTATCACTTTTTGTCGTTTGTCGTTCTAGACTTGTGACCTCAAATATATATAGGTGAAATTTTGAGTCAATTGTGTCATATCAACTTTAAAGTATGTCAAATCGGTAAATAAGAGTGTTGAAAGTTGATCCTTGATAGATTGAAGTGTGTGATTGGTCTACATCCAGACTTGTTCATAGGTCGGGCTGATCCGGGTCAAGTGAGTTTTCGCCTAAAATTCAATCCAAGTCTAACTCAGCACGCTCTTAATCTAGGTGGGCTTGGGCAGGGCCAGGCCTTCCTAGGATTGAAAAAACAAATCTCAAGTCCAACCCGAATAAACTCATCTAAAAAAATTATATATTTTTAATACTTTTTTTTTTTTTTTTTATGTCTTTTTGTATTACCGGTGACGTTTGCTCTTATTTATGGTAAGAAAGAGATTTAGTTAATACAAATGATCCAAATTAAACCATAAAAAATTAAGAGAGAACATAGAAAATAGAGATTTAGAAGAGAACTATTAATGAGAAATTAGTCATTTTTAATAGTAATGTTCCATTGATCTTGATAAAAAACCTTAAACGACATATAAAAAATTAAAAATTATGCTTAAAAATAAATATATAAATATAATAATTAATATTAATAGTACGGACCAGACTATCCTAGTTTTATAAATCTCAATCCGGAAACAAGCGAGTTTTGGCGGGCCAAAACCCGACCTAGCCTAATATTATTCCGTATCCAATTTAAATCCTTTGGATGCGGATCGGGCGTGAATAAATATTGGTCTAACTATAAGTTCAGATTTTGTACCACGGGTAAATAATTTATTCGTCTCTACTTTTTTTGACGTAACACACTATTTAGTTCCTCTATTTTGAAAAATATATTGTAAGATTCCTATCTTTTGTCACTGTTAACCATTTGGTCATTTTGTCTATTTTTTTTAGATTTTAAACCAAACATATCTTAGCTTTCGGGACAACCATAGTGCAATACAAAATGATCATGTTACCTGTCTGCCTGTTTATGTTGAATATAACGCTTAAAAATCTAAAAAACTAGACAGAAGGGCCAGAAAGTTAACCGTGACAAAGGATAATGACCTTATAATGTGTTTTTCAAAACAAGGGATTAAATAGTGTGTTAGATAAAAAGAAGAGGACTAATAAATTATTACCCCAGTAATACTTATACATATAATTTTAGAGATTTTTCGGGATTTCCAAGAGGGGTTTTTTAGAGGCGGGGTGAGAATTTCTACAGTTTGGGGCACTCCCATCGAAATTTAGCCTTCCGGGATAAAATTTCCCCGTCCCAAATAATTCAATGATTCATCGCTCCTATCGGTTCGGATCATTGCTGTTTTCGAGAAATCCCTGCCCTGTTGTCACCCTTAGTTCAGAACCAAAAAACATGAAAACCAACAAATTTAAATATATACTTATGCCTATGCATTAATTATACTTTTTCATTAATCATATACTTTATTCTTCTTAATTATTAATTACTTACATTACATAATTTCTCATTTGTTGATTCAGAATTCAGGTGAGCACTACTGTAACATAACAGTCTTATACTTAATTTGCAGATTCCATTCTCTACACCACACGCAATTCCGCACCAACTACTCTCTATTCATGCCTTTCTACGATTACTTATATGGCACAACGGATAAATCCACTGATACACTCTATGAAACTTCATTAAAACGACAAGAGGACGTAGCAGATGTCGTTTACCTTACGCATTTAACGACACCCGAATCGATTTACCATCTGCGTTTCGGATTTGCTCACTTTGCTGCTAATCCTATATCTTCCAAATGGTACCTCTGGTTATTATGGCCTGTCACTCTATGGACTATGGCTTTCACATGGGTTTATGGACAGACTTTTGTGGTTGAACGGAATCGTTTTGATAAACTCAGATTGCAAACTTGGGCTATTCCTAAGTACAAAGTTCAAGTATGATTCTTCAATTCTTTTATAATTAAAGTACAAAAAAAAAAAATCCCGCTATGTGGTTTTACGGATTTGCAAAGTAGAGATATATAGAAAAGATAAACTGTGTTAACCTGGGTAAATTTCATATGTGCTGTATAACCTGTCATTTTTCATATTTTGGTGTATAACCTTCAATTTTACATACAAAACTGTACAATATTTTGCTCACCTCCCACTAAAGTGTATAGCTGGCAGTTATGACCGGTCAACGCGAAGTCAATATGTCACTTCAGCAATTTGACCTTCATAAAAGTCAAAATTGCTGACGTGGCGCGTTGACATGCCAACTTTTAACTTTTAAGGAGGTCAAATTGCTGACGTAGGATGTTGACATCGCGTTGACCTATTATAATTACCGACTGTATACTTTAGTGAGAGGCCACCAAAAGGTTGTACACTTTTGTATATAAAATTGAAAGTTGTATATAAAGTGTGAAATAAGACAAAAGTTATACACTACGTATGTAATTTACCCGTATTAGTCTTGATAATATGACATCTATTTCGAATGTTTCACATGATGTTACACAAGTCTAGACTTATTTATAGGTCTAACTGGGTCGGACTCACGTTGGACCTATCGGCTTTTGCTAAAAACGTTGCTCAATTTAGGCTATCCTAGCCTAGCGTTATTTTAGGCGGGTTCGGATCGGGTTGGATCCGGACTTTAGAATCAAATTCCAAGTCCAATCCAAATTAGTCCCCACCTTTTTACGTAACACACTGTTTAGTCCTTCTATTTTGAAAAACACATTATAAGGTCTCTATCTTTTGTCAATATTAACTCAGTGATCCCTTTGTCTATTTTCTTATATTTTTAACCAAACATATCGTGGCTTTCAGGACAGACATAGTACGATACAAAATGACCATGTTACTCTATTATTTTTTGTCTGTATGTTTATGTTAAATATAACAGTTAAAAACCTAAAAGAAAAATAGACAGAATGACCAAATGGTTAATATTGATAAAGGATAAGACTCTTATTATGTGTTTTTCAAAATAAGTAAACTAAACAGTGTGTTAGGTAAGAAAGATGAGACTAATAAATTATTTACTCATAATCTATTAGTTCCTATATTTTTTTATCTAACACACTGTTTAATACTTTTATTTTAATAATAAATTTTTTAATCCTTAACTTTTGTTCTACTCAACAGTTTAATTCCTCAAATATAGAAATTTTTAAACAGTATAATCTCTTTCAAAAGACTAATAACTGTTGAATAGAACAAAATTTTAATACTAAACAATATGTTATTAAAATACGAGGACTAAATAATGTGTTAATTAAAAATGTAGAGACTGATAAATTATATACCTTTTTAATAATAAAGATTATTTTATACTCAAATATAAATATATAAATTTAATAATAAATATTAATGGTGAGGGTAGGACTGAGCCAGTCCGTGCTATTTATATAAAACTCAAGCCCGTCCTATATATGATGGGCTTTAGCGAGTCTGAGTTAGACCGAGCCTATATTCATTTTTCCTTACCCAAGCCTGACCCATTAATCTAGACACGACAAATTGTTGATCTAGTGTCGTGGTAGGTTCACTTGATAATATGGCATGTTAACTTGATGTTTATATTGTAGTACTACTTGAAATGGCAAAATGAAGCAATCAATAACATGATAGAGAAAGCCATACTTGAAGCAGACAAAAAGGGCGTGAAAATACTGAGTCTCGGACTCTTAAATCAGGCAGAAGAAGTGAATAGACATGGAGAGGTATATGTGGAAAGGTATCCGAAGCTGAGAACAAGAGTGGTGGATGGAAGTAGTTTAGCAGTAGCAGTTGTGATTAATAGCATTCCTAAAGGAACGACTCAACTTCTTCTCACAGGGAGACTTAGTAAGGTTGCTTCTGCTGTTGCTTTGAGGCTGTGTAAAAAAGGAATCCAGGTGGCAACTCCTTTCAAGGAAGATTACGAGAAGTTGAAAGCATCATTTGGAACTGATAACTCTACCAACAATTTGCTTCATTCACCTAATTATTCTTTCAAGGTATGTGCACGTTTATATCACGATCTAAATATTTTAATTGAAATAAAGTCCCTGTATTTTTATTTAGTACACTAGTATGCCCATCATGTTATTATAATTTTCTTAAGTTTTATATTAATCAACTTTTTAGTCCCTCCATTTATTTTTATTTATAAAAGTACAAAATTACCACTCGTTATATAAATAAATAAAAAAACATGTCTATTAGTTTTTAAATTTAATAAAAAAAGATTTAATAAAAAAAATCTATGATTGATTTTTCAATGTTTTTTTTTTATCATTTTTCTTTATTCTGCAATATAATATTTTAAATTAACATTAAATATTATTATAAATTTTTAATAACTTTTCGAGGATCATATTTTTTATTCATTTCATCCATTTAGTTTATTAGAGATAAAAAAAACCCTTTTACTATTTTATATAATTCTTCTCCTATTTTGACAATTTTAAAAAAATATTCATTCTTTTTTAATAAATAAATGCTATACTACTAAATTAAAATTATTAAAGAGATTATGATTATGTTGGAAAAAAGAAAAAAAATATAAAATATTAAAAATGGATGTTTTATTATTATTATTATTTTGACAAAAAATTATTAAAACATAGAGTATTAGATAATTTTGGTATTTTAAATTTTATCTAGGCAAATTCGATTATTTATTCAAATATAAAGACTAAAAAGTTAATGAAAAAAAATTGAGGGACAACATAATTATTTCTAAAAACCAGAAATTGACTTATGTACTAGGTAAAAACACACAAATTTTATGAATAATTAATCTTATATGAATTTAAAATTTGGATGTAACAGACATGGCTAGTTGGAGACGACTTAAGCGAAGAAGAACAAAAGAAAGCAAAAGAAGGAACACTATTCATTCCCATGTCTCAGTTTCCTCCCAAGAAATTCCGCAAGAGCTGCCTTTACTACACTACACCTGCAATGGATGCTCCTCCGTCTCTTGAAAACGTGGATTCTTGTGAGGTAAATTAAGTTAAATTAATAATATTGTATGAGAGAGTGGGTTCAAGTTTCAATTATATCGGTTCATGGGTCGTGGTAGGTCGGACTCAACGGTTAAAAATGTTTAGTCCAGTTTACAGTTAATTTAAGTTTGTTTTGGCCGGATCGACCTCAGGCTTAAAATTCAAATCTCCAGCCCAATGCAAAATAAATGCACCTAAAAAATATATTTTTTAATAATAAAATTTAAAATTTATACTTAAAAATATAAATATATAATTAATAATTAATATTAAGGTGGGAAAAAATATATCGTATAGGATTAAAGTAGTATAAGTATGTCACAACTCAGACAAGTAATAGAGAATTGGAGAAAAACATATTTTCTTTCAGTGGGGTGAGTTGAGTGCCATATTTTTAGGAATCTTAAGCCTGCTGTAGAAATAGGTAGATTTTGGCAGGCTTGGACCGAGACCATTGTTAAATTTTCTTATCCAAACCCGACCCGTTGGATAGGGGCCTAGTAGATACCCGAGTGCGTGGATATGTTTAGTTTCAATGGTAAGCTTAAGGAAGCAAATTTTGTAACACCTTATCTGAGTTTGATTCCTGCTACTGTTATTAGAGTCTTTGTAATAAGTATATCAGTATGTAAGCGCTTTCGTAAGCCTTTCTATAGCGTTGAAGTTTTTCCTGATCTAGAACTGGAGATACACGTTTTAACCATATTTTTTTTAATATTGAATGATTGTAAGAATAAAGTACTAATAAATGACGAAATATGCAGAATTGGTTACCAAGACGGGTGATGAGTGCGTGGAGAATAGCCGGAATAGTGCATGGATTAGAAGGATGGAACGTCAACGAATGCGGCGACAAGATGTTCAATGTCGACAAAGTTTGGGAAGCAACTCTTCGACATGGTTTTAAGCCTCTTCCTATGTCTCTCCAAATCAATAATTCTAATTAAACTCTCATTAATTCAATAATTATATATTTTAAATACATGTAATATTGATCTGCACTTATTTATTTTTATATATATTTATATATATAAAATATAATAATATATATCTGCATTTGATGCTTTTCGGGTGTCAACTTGGTTGGGATGACCGTGTTCCTTCTATCCCTAACTTTCAACAAAAAAAAAAAAAAATTTGTTAGCTAGTTAGTTACTATATAACTATTTTTACTTGTTTACGGGTCTGAATATCTGTCCGACATGCGTAGACTTATGTCTAATAAGTCGGGTTGGATATCCTAAAAGGGAAAATTACATTAGGCCCAGTATCACCTAGATGTGAATAAACCCACTTCTTTTTGGGCCAGATTTGGAATGAATGAAAACAAACCGAAACCCATCCACTCTGGGCCATTTCTTAATATTAATTATTAATTTAAATTATATACTAATATTAAAATATTATATATATATTTCATATCTCTCGGCGATGACCAAGGCGATCGTGAAGGTTAAGGGGGATGGGTCGGTGAAGGCAGGCAGCTGGCCTGTGTCGGATCTGGTGGTGGCGGGGCGCGGGCGGTAGGGGTGTGCATCGGTTTAAAACCGAACCGAACCGAATACCGAAATATCTAAAAATCTTGTACCGAATTAAACCGACTTAAGAACATAAACCGAACCGAACCGAACCGATTTTTTCGATTCGGTTCGGTTCGGTTTTTCCCGAATTAACCGAATTATATAAAACTTTACAAATAATCTAAAAATCACAAAGCTTTAATTCATATACTACTAGTTATATTAAATGTTTTTTTAAGGTAAATAGGTGTTAGATTAGAATTTAATGGTTATATTAAATTCAAACTAAAGGTAAATAGATGTTAGATTAGAATTTAATGGTTATATTAAATGTTTTTTTTAGAATCATAAATTCAAAAATTAGATAGGTGGTGTGTATAAATTTAGGAAGGATTATAATTTTTTTTTTCCAACCATACATGTTTTATACAACATAGTAGCAACTAATCAGTGCGGTTCGGTTATTTCGGTTTTTATTAGAAACCGAACCGAACCGAAAACCGATATTCACCAAAATAACATACCAAATCCGAACCGTATAATAATAAAACCGAACCGAAAAACCGAACAGAAAAACCGAACAGTGTCGGTTCGGTTCGGTTTTGCGGTTTCAAACCGCATAATGCACAGCCCTAGCGGGCGGGGCAATGACTCCGGGATCGATGAGGCGTGGGCGGCGGCGGATGATGGGAGATCCGAGGGATCTCCTCGGGGGAGGAGGCGGAGCAGCGGGATTCGGAGGGATCGGTCGAGGGATAAGAGTAGATCAGAGTGGGTGGATGGTGGGGAGGCGGATCCGGCGGTTTCGACGGGGGGTGCTAGGGGTGCGTCGGTGCCGTTGGGGGCTTCTAGGGATGCGGCGGCCGATCGGGGGCTGGAAGGTGTTGGTGCCGCGGCCCTGGACTCGTTTTTCGCGGAGGGACGCGCGCATGATTCCAGAGTTAGAGGGCCGCTTTCGGTGCTTGGGCCACAGGTACCAGCCATCTCTCCCCAGTAGGATGAGCATGCCGTGCGACTTTCGTTGGCCGCGCAAGCCGCGCAAGCCGCACAAGCCGCTCAAGCGGGAGTTTCCGTGGATTTGGGAGGCCCCTCCTGGAGGGATAAGTTGCTAGGGGTGTCAGAGGAGGATCCCATGATGGAGGTGGATGCTTTTGAGAATGATTCCGGGGATTTTCTCTCTGATTCCGATTCTGAGGATGGAGAGCCTGATAACCCGCTGTGTCCTAGTATCCGGCTGTCCTCAGATGACAAGCGGGTCATGAGATCGAAGTGGAAATTGGCGTTAATCGTCACTGTGTTGGGGAAAAGGATCAGTTTCAATTATTTTGCTCAGAGGATCCAGGCTCAATGGGCAAAGAAAGGAAAGGTTACTATCACAGACCTTGAAAATGACTATTATGTCATTAAATTCACAAGGGCTGAGGATTTCAATGCTGTTGTGAATGGTGGTCCGTATATTATCTCCAATCATGTGTTGGCTCTGAGACATTGGGTCCCAAATTTTGATCCCCATGATTGCTCTGTTAACAGGATCCTTACTTGGGTTAGGTTCCCGGGCCTACCTCTTGAATACTACAGTGATAGGTTCCTGAACAAGATTGGTAGCCTTGTTGGGAAAGTCCACCATGTTGATAAGACTACCATTGGGACATTGAGAGGCAAGTTTGCCAGGGTCTGTATCGATATTGATCTCGCTAAGCCTCTTCTTTCTCAGTTCTATACTCAAAACAAGGTCTATCATATTGAATATGAAGGTATACACAACATCTGCTATGAATGTGGTATGTTTGGCCATACCCTTGAGGGTTGTCCTAAGAGGAGGAAGGACGTGGAGGAGTTGGTGCAACCTATCATAGGCGAAGCTGAGAAGAGTCAAGGGGAAGTAAGGAGCTTTGGCCCATGGATGCTTGCCAAGAGGCCAGTGAGAAGGAAGCCACGGGCTAATGTTAATGCTAATCATTCACCAGATATCAGTACGAAGATGACTACTCTCCAGATTGCTCCTGAGATCAAGGTCAGACCCCCGGATATTAAGAAGGGGATTGAGACTGGAGTGGACTCAGCTTCGGGTTCCGGGTCAAGGTTCAGTGTTTTGTCTATGGAGGAAGATCAGGACTCGGATCCTTCTGATAAGCAGATTGATTTAAGCATGCCTGGTCTGGAGTCGGTAGAGCATGCCTCTAGTCTGGGTAATTCTATTAATCCTCTCTTTGTCTCTAATGCTTCTGCTAAAGGCAAAGAGATTCCCCAGTCTATCATGTCAGCTGGGAAGGGTTTGAGTAGGGAGGCGAGTACTCTACATCCTCCTGTTGATGCTCCTATTAGTAAGACTATATGAGTGAGTAAGTTAAACATGAAGAATCCCAAAGGGAAACCTAAAAAGAACCTTCATGGTTTGAATTCTTTGGATAAAAGGGGTCCTTCTGGGACCGCCTCTAGGCTCTCCGGAGCCCCGAACAAATACCTGATCTAGGGTTTGGGCCTGCGTCTGTAGTCTCCCCCTCTGATGGACTTCTTCGTTTGGAATGTTAGAGGTGCGGCGAGCAAGGCTACCCGCATTCATGTCAATGATCTCATTAAACAGTTTAACCCTTCCTGCTTTGTCCTTCTTGAGACCAAGGTTAGTGGAGCCAAAGCAGATGAGGTGGTTAGAAAGTTTAAGAATTGGAATTGCGTCAGGTCGGAGGCTACTGGCCAGGCAGGGGGGATTTGGCTCTTTTGGAAGCCAGGTCAAGTCAATATTGATATTGTTACTATGGACAGTCAATTCATCCATAGTAAGGTGTGTTACCCGGGTAATAAACCCTTCTTTATTACCTTCGTCTATGCTGATCCTGTTTCGACTAACCGAAAAAGGCTGTGGGAGATCCTTCATTCTTTTAGCTCTAACATGGTGGAGGCGTGGTTGGTTGCCGGGGATTTTAATGACATTGCCCTCTTGAGTGATCAGAGAGGAGGGGGTAATCATTATGTGAACCGGTGTCTTAATCATAAGCAAAGTATGGATATGTGCGGGCTTTCGGACCTGGGTGCTGCTGGCCACAAATTTACCTGGAAAAGGAATAGTGTGTTTGTTAGGTTGGATAAGGTGTACGCTAATGTTGCAGCGATTTATAGGTTTCCTGAGGTCAAGGTACTTAATCTCCCTTTCCGTCACTCAGACCATTGCCCTATCCTCATTAATTTGGTCAAAGGAAATCGGCTGAAAGGTAATAGACCTTTTAGGTATCTGGTGGCTTGGGAGTCTCACCCCGAGTTTAAGGATTTCGTTAAAAGCAATTGGCATCCCCACTCTGATGTTCTCCTCGCTACTGAGGAATTCAGGAGGAATGTGGCTGTTTGGAATAAAAATACTTTTGGTCATATTATCAGGAGGAAGAACAAACTCTTGAGGAGAATGGAAGGTGTTCAGCGTTGCTTGGAGGTTCATTTTGATCATAGCCTGAATGGTCACCTAAGAGCTCTTCAGAACGAGTTGGAAGCTGTGCTTAGACAGGAAGAGCTTCTGTGGTTCCAGAAATCTAGGAAGGCTTGGATTCAAGATGGGGACCAGAATACCAGGTTTTTCCACCTCTCAACGATCATTAGGAGACAGCGAAATAGGATCGAGGCTATTAAAGACGCCAGTGGTGAGTGGATTTTTGAGGAGGAGGACATTCGGCGCCTTGCCCTTGATTTCTACAAGGACTTGTTTAGAGAGGAAGCTGTGGACCTAGAGAGTGCCCACTCTGGCATTTCCTTTCCTCGTTTGGGGGAGGATGCTATTAATAATGCTTTCCATCCCATTGAGCTTAAAGAGATTGATCTGGCCTTCTCCAGCATCGGTTCCACTAAGGCTCCTGGTATTGATGGTATCCCCGCTAGTTTCTATCATAAACACTGGGACACTGTTAAAGAGGGTATATACAACTTTATGTTAGGTGTCTTTGGTGGTTCGAACGATATCAGTTTGGTTAATAAAACCCTCATTGTCTTGATTCCTAAGGTTGCCAAGCCTGCTTCCTTTCTCCAGATGAGACCCATCAGTCTTTGTAATGTCTTGTATAAAGCTATTACTAAGATTGTGGCTAATAGAATCCGAAAGATCCTTCCGGATATTATCAGCCAAAATCAAGGGAGCTTTGTTCCTGGAAGACAATTGATGGATAACGTTGTTATTGCCCAGGAGGTTGTCCATTCTATGAAGATTAAGAAAGGCAAGAAAGGGATCGTGGCTCTCAAGCTGGATCTGGAGAAAGCCTGTGATAGGTTGTACTGGAGCTTTCTTCTGGATAGTTTAGCCAAAGCTGGTATCCTGGAGAACTGGAGGAATTTGATTGGAAAGTGTATCTCCTCTCATGTTTTCCAGGTTATGATCAATGGGGATATGTCAGATGAGTTCTCTCCATCCAGGGGTATTCGTCAAGGGGATCCTATGAGCCCCTTCTTTTTTGTTATTGCCATGGAAAGATTATCTCACCTGATCCAAGAGGCGGTGAGCAAAGGGACTCTCCACCCTGTTTCCATCAACAGACATTGCCCCCCTATTACCCATTTACTCTTTGCTGATGATGTCATGCTTTTTGTGGAGGGTAATGAGGAACAAATTAAGGATGTGATGGATATCCTCGACTGCTTTTGTGAGGCTTCTGGCTAGAAGATTAACATCCATAAATCCCGTATGCTTTGTTCCAAGAATATGGATAATAGCTTGTGTAGAAGACTGAGTGAGATGTCTGGCATTCCCCTGACTCAATCGTTTGGGAAATACCTTGGGGTCCCTCTTCATAGTGACAGGGTGTCCAAAGCCTCTTTTAAAGACATTTTGGACAAATCTAACGGTTTGTGTGCTAGCTGGATAGCTAATTCTCTTTCCCTTGCAGGTCGCCTTACTTTAATCCAGTCTATCAACTGCGCTGCTCCAAATCACATCATGCAAGCCTGTAAGCTCCCTGAGCCGGTCCTCAACGACCTTGATAAAATTAATCGGCGTTTTCTGTGGGGAGAGTCTGGGGATGGGAGGAAGATTCACCTGGTCCCTTGGAAGGAAGCCTGCCAGCCTAAGAGCAGAGGGGGTCTTGGTATAAGGCAAGCTAAGGACAATAATAAAGTCCTATTAATGAAGCTTCTTTGGAGAATGTGGCAATCCCCCTCCTCCCTTTGGGTTCGTCTTCTGTGCGGCAAGTATAGGAAAGATAGAATCTTTAGTGGCCCGAAGGAGAGGGTTGTCAGCTGTTCCTTCCTCTGGAAAGGGCTTAGTGCTGTTTTTGCTGAGTTCTATACGAGGATTGGCTTGGAGGTGGGTAATGGGAGATCCATTAGTTTCTGGTATGACACCTGGATTGGTGACAAACCGTTGATTGAGGTGTGCATCGCCCCTCCGCCGAATGATCTCTCCTGGAGAATTGCTGATGTGGTGGACTCGGAGGGAGACTGGATCTGGTCTAAGTTCGACTCCTTTCTTAGCCTGGAGACCCTACTTAATATTAGAGGTGTGAAGATTAGTAATCAGGAGGAGGATAAGGACAGACACTGCTGGGCATTGACTAATAATGGTTCTTATTCTTGCAAATCGGCCTATGAAGCTTTTACCCCTAATAGGGCTGACCCTCCCTTGGAAATTTGGAAGTCCATTTGGGCCCTCAAAGTCCCCTACCGCATTAGGAGTTTCCTATGGCTGGGAGTCAAAGACAGGCTCCTCACGAATGCAGATAGACACAGAAGGCACTTGGCTGTATCTGGTGCCTGTAGCAGATGCAGCGGCCATGTGGAAACCTTATGCCATGCTTTGAGGGATTGCCCGAAGAGTAGAAAGGTTTGGGAAGGGGTCCTTCCTCACCACATCCTTCCTTCCTTTATGGGGTTCTCTGATATTGACTGGTTCTCTGAAGGCGTTAATGGGAATTTGTTGGCCAGTATGGAGCACGAGGCTATTCTCTTCGCTATTATTTGTCACCAAATGTGGAAATGGAGGAATGAAGAGTTATTTGATGAGAAGACTGTCTTTATTCCTGACCTCCGGTTTTACTTCTCGAAAAAACTCTCTGTTATTACAAAGAGTTTTGAAGGAGAGCCCCTGGTTCACCCCTCCCCGGTTAAAGAGGTCCAGTTAGTTGGTTGGAGGAAGCCCAGGGAAGGGGTTGTCAAGTTGAATACGGATGGCTCCTGCCTTAGTAATGGCAGAATTGCTGCTGGTGGAGTTCTTCGGGATGCTGGTGGCGCCTGGCTGGCTGGGTTTACCCATAACTTAGGTAAGGGCTCCTCCTTTACTGCGGAGCTCTGGGGGATCTTGTCTGGCATTAAACTCGCCATTCGCATGGGTGTTAAAAGACTTTCGGTGGAGTCTGAAAATTTGGAGGCTATCAATAGGATTTCAGATAGACAGGCTATTTGTCTTAAGAGTCAGAATCTCATTAAAGCCATCTTGAGGTTTCGTCCTGCCTTCGATTCTCTTACCTTCTCCCATATTTATAGGGAGCAAAACCGCGTGGCGGATCGCTTGGCAGCTGCTGGGCATGGGGGGATGTTAGGTGTTTCTACCCTTTCCGTTCCTCCTTCTTTTCTGTTACCTTCTCTTCTTGAGGATAGGATTGGGGTCAGTCTTCCTAGACTGATCCCGGGTTAGGTTTTTGTTTGTTTGTTTTTTCTTCCCTTCTTACAAAAAAAAATATATATATATATATATATATATATTTCATATAATAAAAGTTAAAAGAAAAAATATATTTATTTGTTCAAGCAATTTTTTAGAATTTATGTTATTTGTTTTTATGATATTATAACTTTTTAAATGTCCTAATACATTTGTTTCGCTGTATCTGACTTCAAATTTTAACTACCCGAACTTTCAAAAATTCTAAATGATTCATATTTTTATCTAATTATATTCAATAAATTTTCTCAATAAAATTTGTTACATATAGAAAATAAGAGACATGCTCCGCCACGTTTTACGTGCTCATAATGTACTAAAAATAAAATATCAAATAAATAAATAATTAGGAACTTTTTGAAAGGATGGTTGAAATTTTGGAGTTATTTAATACAATTAGATAAGAATAAGGGGTTCTTGAATTCAATTGGAAAAGTGTAACGACTCGGTTCGGAGTGGGTGGCGCCGGGGTAGAAGGTCTGACCAAGGAGCGGCCCTAAAGGATGGCGATGGGGGCATGAATGAACTGAATTCCACATCAGAAATGGAGAGGGAGTGATTGAGGCATTAGTAAGATGAGAATTCAATACATGATGACATGTTTTAAAGCCGTGAGGCCCAAGGTGTTGGATTTGGGACTAAAACGGACAATATCTACATGGTATTGGACTAAGGTGTTACAATATTAATCTCTAATTATTATTAAATCTCAATAAATGTAAAATCATTTTTAGATCCAATTGATAATGTATAATAACGAACAAAATATCTGTGTTTTTATAATGATGTCCGAAATTGACTCAACCAACATTAAGGGGTAAAATTGCTCTTAACTGTCAACGTTAAACGTAAAATTGCACTATTTTAAATGTTAGAAATAAAAACTGCTCCCAATTATCACGTTAAAGGTATTTTTGCACCTTATCCAAAAAGAAATAATTAATAATAAAAGTTTCTCTTCAACAAACTTTATCTAATACTACACTTTTGGGGAAAATATGGTTGAATTACATACTTTTGCCATGAACAACCATATGCCACCTAACTATATTTCAAGCCATGGATATTTATTTATTTATTTAAATAAGATATCCAGCATGTAAATTATGTTAATTAACAACCAACAAAATTTAATTTCAACCAACAAAAATACATTAATCAAGACACTAATTAATATAATCAAGACACTAATTAATATATAATTGATTCATAAATAAATTCTATCCTAGTCATAGCAGGTGTCATTTGTAGGCTTAATAAAGACATTGTTGGGGTATGAAAACTATATAGTATATATAAATGAAGCCATATCTTTGCAAAATGATCTATCACTATCACTATATTATATTGTAATTGGGGTAAATTACACCCGTGGCTACTGAACTTTACCCATTTTAACATTGTGGCTGCTGAACTTCAATTCTTAACAGTATGACCACTGAATTTTACACCTTTTATACCGGTGACCACTCAATGCCTCAAAACAACCATTGATGGTCCCAAAATAAAAAATTCGAAGAGTTAATGATATTCTAAGAAACTTTAATTCTTGAAAATTTTCGGTTTGAGATCATTTAGGTATCGTTTGGTTAGGAGAGAGAGTGAATTTTTAGAGAGAGAAAGATAAAAAAGGTGATTTTGTAAAAAAACTGGTTTCATGGTAAATTTCGTCCTGAACGACTTTGATTCTTGAATAGTTTCATTTTGAGGTCGTTAATGGTCATTTTGAAGAGTTAGTACAAGTTGAGTGGCCACATGTGTTAAAAAATGTAAAGTTCAGTGGCCATACCGTTAAAAATTAAAATTCAGTGGCCATAGTGTTAAAATAGATAAAGTTCAGTGGCCATAATTGTAATTTATCCATTATATTTTTTTGGGTAGGGAAAAGAAGGAAAAACAAAACACCACAACAAGTTAACCCGGGATTAGCCTAGGAAAGCTAACTCCCACATTATCTTCCGAAAGCAAAGACAAAAGGAAATCATGGGGAGACGAGAAAATCGAGACGCCCAAAGCCCTCTCATGGCCTTCTGTAGCAAGACGATATGCCACCCGATTCTGCTCTCTATAAACATGGTAGAAGTTGATACTATCGAAAGAGGAGCAAATCCTTCTAATTGCCTTGACTAAAATTCTGGCTCCCTAAGCACATGGCCCTTTTATCAGAAATTAAATTGACTGCTTCGAGATTGTCTGACTCCACGAGCAGCTTCCTAATCCCCAGACCCTCTGCCATCCTAAGCCCAGAAAAGATACCCCAGAACTCAGCAATAAACGAAGAGCCCAAGCCCAGATTCTGAGCAAAACCAGACAACCAAGTACCTCCAACATCTCTTAAAACACCATCGGCATCAATTCTTCCATTCTCTTTGCACGAGCCATCGGTATTCAACTTCACCACCCCCTCATCAGGTATATCCCAGCCTAACAGACGAACAACTGTCCTTTGGATAAAACCTGCTGAGCTATCAACTGTAAAACTCTCAACAATTGATTTAACTTTCCTGAAGAAGAACTCCAGCAAATTAGGAATGACAACCTCTCCTTCTCCCACCACCTCTACATTCCTCCAATGCCAAATTTGGTGGCAGACCACAGCAAACAGAATTGCTCCATGCTCGAGCTCAGTCAAAATCTTTCCTCCAACACCCTCCCTAAACCAGTCTTGTTCCGAATAGGAAAAGAAGGCAGAAAGACACTGTTCAGACAACACTTTTATCCACACGGCCTTACTTCTAGCACAATCTCTAAGAACATGACAGCTGGTTTCCACATGAGCTTTACATCTACTACAGGCATCAGAATCTACCAAATGTCGTCTTTTCCTTTCAACATTCGTCAGGAGCCTATTCTTAGCACAAAGCCAAAGAAAACTCCTAATACGATAAGGAACCTTCAAGGACCAAATAACCTTCCAAAGATTTGAAGGGGGAATATCCATATCCTGATTAAAGGCCTCAAAAACAGATTTACAAGAGTAAGCACCGTTATTAGTAAACGACCAACAATGAGTATCGCCATCCTCCTCCATGCAGCTAACTTTAACTCATCGGATTCTCAGGAGAGTTTTAAGGCTGAAAAAAAGATCAAATTTAGACCAATCCCACTCTCCATCCTCAGCCACAACATCCACAATTCTCCAATTTCGAAACTCCGGAGGTGGAGGAATAGAACAAATCTCCAACAAAGGCTGCTTCCTTAGCCAAGCATCATTCCAAAAACTAATCGATCTCCCATTGCCAACCGACCATCCAATACCAGTGCAAAACTCAGAAAAAACCGCATTAACCCCTTTCCATAAAAAGGAACAAACCTGAACTTTTTCTTTATGCCCCCAAAAATCCTATCATTCCTATACTTCCCGCAAAGGAGCCGGACCTATAATTGATGTTTAGATTTTTAGAAGAATGATAACATAATTAAATCTCGAAATAAATAATTAAAAAATTACAATTCAGAAACATATCATCTGTATCTTCAATATCATAGATCGTGATAAACCAATAATAGACAATGCTTGAAACTATTTTTGGCACAACGATGAGAAACACACTCCACCCAAAATCGACTTCATAGTCTTATTATCCAGAAATGACTTCATGATCTTTGGGTAAATTACACCCATGACCACTGAACTTTAAATATTTTAACATTATGGCTACTGAACTTCAATTCTTAACAATATGACCACTGAACTTTACACTTTTTAATACTAGTGTCCACTTAACTAACTTCTCAAAATGACAGTTAACGACCTCAAAGTGAAAATATTTAAGAATTAATATTGTTCAGAACGACATTTACCATGAAACCACATTTTTTATTTTCTCAAATCATATTTTTTTTTGGAGCTTTCTCGCTTTAAAAAATCTTTATCTCTCCTAACTAAACAACACCTAAATAACCTCAAAACAAAAATTTTCAAGAATTAAAGTTACTTAGAATATCACTAACTCTTCGAATTTTTTATTTTGAGGCCATCAACAGTTGTTTTGAGAAGTTGAGTGGCCACGGATGTTAAAAAGTGTAAAGTTCAGTGACTATACTATTAAGAATTGAAGTTCAGTGGCCATAAGTGTAATTTACCCCATAATCTTTAAATAAGCAAGATCTATGCGGAGATAGACAAACCTCCCTTCTATTTTTTCACGAAGAAAAACACGATAACACTCATATAGAGAAATATACCACAACCACTCATCAAGGGAGAAAGAACAAAAAAAAAAAACTACAGATAAAGAAGATACCATTAAATCTACCATAGTAGATTAATAAAAAATTTATTCAATAAAGAAAACGCACAATAAAGCAAAGAAGAGGTTTATCTTCCGGCTAAAAGCCGGAAGAAAAACCTCAAATCCTGGGTGAATAAGAAGAGAGTTTCTTGACGGCTAGGTTTTTTTTGTATGAAAGTCATTACTCATTGTTATATTATTATTTTTGAAACAAAACTTTATTAAATTAAATCTGAAACTAATACATCGATAAGAAAAGGAGGTAGACATTCCCAAACTCCACAAACAGACACTGAAACTACCGCCGTAGCTAAGCAATGACTTGTAGAATTCGCTGAACGCTTGACATAAGAGATTACCACGTTATCTATCTTTTTAATGAAATTGACACATTCTTAAACCACTTCGGCCAAATATGATAAATAATGAGTCAATTTATTAATGGCTTAAACAATCGAAAATGATCTTATTGATCTACATATTATTTATTTATTTAAATCAAATTTCCAGCCATGTATATTCTGTTAATTAACAACCAACACAATTTAATTTCAACCAACAAAATTACATTAATCAAGACACTAATTAATATGTAATTGATTCATAAATCAATTATATCATAGTCATTCCAGGTGTCATTTATAGACTTAATAATGACTATTTTAGGGTATGAAATGTATATAGTATATAAATAGAAATGAAGCCATATCTTTGCAAAATGATGTATTACTATACATGGAAATTGATATTTAATCATTTTATGACAAAATTTATTGCTATATTAATTGAATTGTAACTATATATGTTGTAAAAAACTTTGATTTTGAAGGGTTTTAAGTTGTTGAACATTTTACTAAGGCCTAATATATCTCCAGTCTGCTCGAGTGGTTCAAAAACTGCAACTGATCCTGAATTTTAAAATGTTAAAATTGATTCTTCAACTTGCTTATTTGGAACAATAACCCCTTAAATATGTTAACATTTGTGATTTTCGGGAATTTTTTTGGTATTTTTGTTAATGTATCAACAAATTAGTAGATGTAGCAACAGATATCTTAGGCATCTTTTATTTCTGCTGTATTATTATGTTGAATGTTTTTTAGGGTTTAGAGTTTATTAGTTCCAAATAAGCAATTTGAGGGGTTATTTGTTCCGAATAAGCAATGCAATTTTTGGACAACTTGGAAGGACTGTGGATGTATTAGGCCTTTTATAAAGAAGCATAGCTCAGTTGGTACATCTTTGGTTTCAGAGGTGGGAAGTTATGAGTTCGAACCCATCATCTTACAATATATATTATATATATATATATATATATATATTGGCCCACAAAATAAAAAATTTATTTTTTAGTTTTATATAATAAAAAACATATAATATAAGTCCAAATAAAGTTCAATTTTTTTTTTATCTCACACGACGTATGACTGATATGCATTTTTGCGATTAGGGTAAGAGCCACCCATACGATGTGTGAAATGTCCCATACGCCGTGTGGAGCATTAAAATGGTGAATAATGGGTGCGTAAAAGAAACCACACGACGTGTGGAATTAAAAATCAGCAGCAACACTTAAGCACAATCCGGGACACCAGGACGCTGCAACGAGCCAGAAACAGGACCAAGGACTAACCACTCAACTTTGACACCTCATTTACACATATGCAAAAAGACCATCCACCATCCATCATGCACTAAGCCATGAATTAAGGAAGAGTGGGATGAAACGACAAGTAATGGGAGCAAAATTAGGAAGAGTGGGATAAATGCAAGTGATGGGAATAAGATGAGAGAAATTTAAGGAAAGTGAGCAGTATGTAACCATCTCAGAATACTATAAATAAGACGTCAAGTGGTTCATTCCAAACACTAACCAACATTCCCAAAAACACTTACACAATATCACATTCTTCTTAGATTTTTAGGCTTTGCAGATCACAATTCTTAGTTCTATTTTCATTTTTCAAGCTCGTTTTAGCTTACATTTAGTCTTTTAGCAACCTATTTTCAAATTCCTTACCTTTATTTACCAATTCCTAGTCTAAAAGTTACTAATTCCTTACTTAGAAGTTCACTAAAATCACAATCTGTCCAACTTTTACACATTCTGTCCACTGATTCGTTTTGACGTTTCCGAGCTTTTACACAATCGGTTTGGAAGTACTAAAGGAGTTGCTTCTAAGCACGACTAGGGGTGTCAATGCGTCAGGGTGGTTCACAATTTATTTTAATTATAAATATTATCATAAAATGCAATAATAGTAAATAATTAAATCATTTTTTTATATTAAAAAATATATAAAGTAGGGGTTCCAATGGAGTGTCAAAAATTGGCAATATTCTCGTAAAAAACTAAACAATTCTTGTTACTCCAATGGAAAATACTCTTCTAAACATTATTCACCCCATCAAATACCCTTTCAAACACCCCCATTGAAGATATTCTTACTAATTTGAGGTGTTACTAAAAGACTGTTAGAATTAAATTTGAAGTCATCTCCTCAAATTTCAATTTAAGAGTGAAACTAAATTAATCATCACAAATAAGATTCTTTATTCTTGATGATTAAAATTAATCACTTTTTATTATGTATTCAATAAGAACCCAACATAAGATGTTTTATTTTTATTCTTTCTTTCTAAACAACGTAATTTTATCAGTTAATAAATGTTGTTAATTAAAACTAACTAATGTTGTTTAAATTATGTGATATGGTAATTGGCATATTTAATAGGAAAAAGTTTAGAAAAAATAAACTCTTGTTATATTTGTAAGTAGAAAATGTGATTTTTTTTGGCTTAATAGGTATCCAGCCCTCTAAACTTGAAACTTTTTTGCACCTGACCCCCTCAACTTAGGGGACAACCTCTCAACCCCCTCAACTCTCCAAAAACATCACATACAGCCCCTTACACCCTTATATTCGGTCAAAATATTGACCCATACTTTTGACTGTTGACCACACCAATGCTACGTGTCATTTATTTTTCCATGTCAGCAAAAATAAGAAATGATGAAATTGCCGTTATGCATACCCTTTGCTCTAAGAACGATTGATTTCTCCATTCTCCTCATCTGCTTTTCCATTTCATTTCTCCAAACTCAAAATGAAGCGTCTTTCACAATGATTCTTCCAAACCCTCGAAATTTCATCATCCATATTCGATTAATTTAAACCTTCAAACCTTATATAATCTTAGCTTTTCTTAAACGTGTGAACAGAAATTTGAAATTGGGTTTAGGGTTCGTGTCACAATTGGGGATTCAGATGATACAAGGCATGCAAGCTGAATTATTTCACATATATTGTTAAGGTTAGCAAATAATTTCGATTTTTTTGAATCATTTTGTGTATGTATGGTATTTTGGATATATTTGCTGAACTAATGGGCAAAGTATATATGAATAAAGAAAAAGTATGCCATGTCAGGGGAATCGAAGGAATTGGAAAAGAGGAAGGAAAGATTTCTGAGGAGAAGAGTTTTAGCGATTTAAGAAGAAATGTGATTTTTTACCGTTTAGGTTTCTAAAGCCAACCTTCATGCGCGTTCTAACGAGTGCAATCCCAACTTATTCCATGTCAGAGCCATATAGGCGTTAAGAGGCTGTATGTAATGTTTTTGGAGAGTTGAGGGGGTTGAAAGGTTGTCCCCTAAGTTGAGGGGGCCAGGTGAAAAAAAGTTGTAAGTTTAGGGGGCTGGATACCTATTAAGCATTTTTTTTATCAAAAAAGAATTTACAGTTAGCCAAAAAATTTCGCAGTTGATATTGCTTGGGAACGTGGCTGGCAAAAATTATGGATTGAATCTCACTCTTTGATTGTAGTACAGTTACTTCAGCGTCGGGTCGTTCTGGTGCCGTGGCAGATTAAGCAAAATTGGTTGAAGTGTCTACACCAGTGCTTAGAGATGGAAATTGCAGTTTCACACATATATAGGGAGGGTAATCGGGTGGTCGACGCGCTCGATCGTTTTGGCGTCCTCAGTGACAGTATTCATTGGTGGAACTCGGCTCCGGCTTTCTGCCACGACCTGATCCTAAATGATATGAGATATGCTCCACAATTTCGCTACTCTTAGGCCTTTTGCGTTTCCTTTTACTTTCCTTTTATTTTTATTTCTCTTCATTCTTTATTCTTTATCTCCTTGTACGCAATTTTTTATTTATTTATTCTTTTCGGTGAGTTTTAATCGGTTTCCGGAGGTGCCAACATAGTTGGGATGTCTGGTGCTGATCTTTTCTCGTTCCAATTTCTAATAAAAAAAAGTTAGCCAAAAAAATTGACTACACTTATCGTGACTTTGGTCCGGTTAAAGTTTCACTTATATTTAATTTATATATATATATATATATATATATATAAATAAGCAATGATTCGAATTTAAGCCACCAAGTGACCATTATACATATAATTTCATTAAGCTTTTCAACATGTGATTATTAGTAATAATATAAATTTATATATGGAGATTTACAGGCTACTACGGTTTCCCTGAAAGATCAAAGCGGCTTGATTCTTGGAATCTTTTAAGGATATTATCTTTGTCTTCTAACCTCCCCTGGTGTTGTATGAGAGACTATAACGATATCATTTCGAACTATGAAAAGAGGGGAAATGTTCCTCAACCGCAATGGCTTCTTAGAGGGTTCCAACAAGCAATTTCTGACTGTCAGCTTGTGGATTTGGGGTTTGTAGGGAACCCTTTCACTTGGGAGAGGGGGCATGGAAGCGATCATTGGGTGGAGGAAAGGTTGGATAGGGCTATGACGAATATTGATTGGCTGGGTTTCTTTCCTCAAGCCCAGGTTCGTGTTCTTAATCTTACTTCATCCGATCATCTTCCTTTTCTTTTATCCTTACAACAAAATACAAGAAAGATTTGGACTAAGAAGTTTAGATTTGAGAATCCGTGGCTTCATGAACATATGTGTCATGAAATCGTGGAAAATATTTGATTGGAGTTTGCTACCTCGGAGTTACAGGTTAAAATTGAAGAATGTAGCAAGGCTCTTTTGAATTGGGGCAATAATTATATTGGGCAGATTTTCCATGATTTGAAGGAAGTAAAGCAGAATCTGGCAAATCTGAGATCCCGTTGAGACGCTGGTGGCGTGGAAGAATTCTGCGCTAAACAAAGCATGTAATTTGATCTTTTTGCTGCTATGGAAACCTATTGGAAGTAGAGGGCAAAGGCCCATTGGCTTAAAGGTGGGGATTCTAATACTAAGTTTTTCCATTCTTTTGTTACTGGTAGGAAGGAAAGAAAC
Source organism: Euphorbia lathyris (assembly GCF_963576675.1). Classification (NCBI taxonomy): domain Eukaryota; kingdom Viridiplantae; phylum Streptophyta; class Magnoliopsida; order Malpighiales; family Euphorbiaceae; genus Euphorbia; species Euphorbia lathyris. The sequence continues at coordinate 7,082,447 of NC_088911.1, forward strand.
AAGATTGATTAGGGATGAAGCTGGTGAGCGGCGCGATTCAGATAGTGGTCTTGGAGATGTGATGGTGGATTACTTCTCTTCTTTATTTCAATCTTCAAATACTTTCTCTATCGAAATTTTGGATTGTATTCATCCTTGTATCTATATTGATCAAAACACAGAGCTATTGGGAGAGATGTCTATTGATGAGGTCAAAAGGGCCGTGTTTAGTATGCATCCCGATGTATAAAGCCTCGAAATGCTGCAACAATCTTATGCTTTATTGGATTAGTAGATCAATTTCTCCTTTAGTGGAACAAAGAATTGTACAAAATGATATCGCAAAGCGAGTCTGGGATAGTTTAAAGGGGCATTTTTTTCACAGACATGTTTATAGAATTGCAGACTTGCAAGGGAAGATTTATGATTTGCATCAAGGTGATCGTTCCATACTGAGTTTTTTTTTTGCTAATTTGCAAGTTTTTTGGGATGACTATACAGAGTTAATGCCTTTTCCCACTTGTGTTTGTATTGGCTGTATATGTAATATGGCAGATGCAATACAAAGAATCTATGAGAAAGATTTAGTAATATGTTTCCTGAATTAAAGGGGTCTTTCTCGACCATTAAGTCTCAAGTGATGGTAATGGATCCACTTCCATCCATTAACAAGGCTAGTTTTGCAACATGAAAGCCAGTTTGCACTTAAAGAATTGAAGCAAGATGTTGTTGCCTTTGTGCAACAAGAAAACAATAATTCTGGTTATAATAACAACAATGGCAATAAATGCTCATTTTTTTGGGTTTGATAATCATACCATTGACACTTGTTATAAGAAACATGGATAACCACCTGCATATTAGGCAAGTGGAAGGTTTAAGGGAAGAGTTAGTTTGGGTTTTAGGACTGAAAATGTTCTTAAAAATCAGGCAAAAGATTCTATAGGTATTCTTAGATAGGGTCCTTCGACTGTTTGTCTTCTCGAATCATATTCACATCAGAACAATTATAGTAAATTAAAGGTTTTATTCAAGAACAAAATTTGCAGCTAAAGTGGTTTATGTTGCTTGAGTAACTTATGTGAATTCACAACCAGGAGGTAAGATACTTCAAGGTAGCATCTTCTCTATTAATGCTTATGTTCAGTTTATAGACAATAAAAATGCTTGAATTTTAGATACATGAGAAATTTGCCACATTTGCACTAATGTTAATTTTTTTTAAGGAATATCATCCTGTGGGTAATTGGACAGTTGTGTTGCCAAATGGTATGCAAAAATTGCTTTTAGAATATGTTTTTATTAATACATTCTTTTGCTTATAATCTCATTAGTGTTACTAAAATTGACTATTAATGTAGGTTGTGAACTTATTTTTTCTTATTAGCAATGTCTAATTCATGATTTGCAACAAGAAGATGATTGGTTTAGCTAAAGTTTTAGATGGCTTGTATCATTTGCAGAATTTTGTCGCAGCAGCCAATTTAGTTGATTCTTGTTTTGCTATCTCATCTTGTAATAAAGAAGATATTTGGAATTATAGGTTAGGGCATTTGTATAATTCCCGTTCAGTTAAAGTGCAAAAATAATTTCCTGATGTATTGTTTCAACTTGTTTGTGACATCTGTTATCAAGCTAAGTAAAAGAAATTTCCATTTCCTATTTGTACTTTAGATTCTACATGTTGTTTTGATCTGGTTAGCATGGACATTTGGATCCTACATTTGTTTCTATGCAAGGTAATAAATATTTCTTAACTACAGTGCAGGGCTATAGTAGATTTACTTGGGCTTTTTTTTATTATGTAAAGCCAAGTGTAAAATTTGACAACTAGTTAAGCAGTTTGTGGCAATGGTAGAAACTCAATTTAGTGTTTAGGTTAAAGTGATTAGGTTTGATAATAGACCTACATTTTTCTTATAGAATTTTATGCAACTAATGGTATATTGCATCAAGCTTGTGTGGAAACACCACAACAAAATGGTTTGGTTGAAAGAAAACATCAGCACATTTTGAATGTGGACATGGCGCTGATATTTCAGAGTTCTCTACCTAATTCTTTTTACGATTACTTTGCTGAACATGACATACATTTAATAAATACAATACCAACTCTTTTACTCAATAATAGGAACCCTATGTGATTTTATTCAAACAAAAACCAGACTATGCAACCTTGAAAGTTTTTGGCTGTTTGTGTTTTATGAGTACTTTACGTAGATATAGAACCAAATTTGATCCTCGTGCTCATAAAGTTATTTTCTTAGGATACACACCAGACATGAAATGATATAAAGTGTTTGACCTTGTTGATCATAAGGTTATAACTTCCAAGAATGTCATTTTTCATAAGACTGAGTTTCCATATGCATTTTCAACATCATCTTCCATTGACATTGATAATACTACAACTGAATTGAATAAGGAGCTTATAGAATCTCAATCCATTGGAAGAAGAAAATCTAAGAGGGTGCATGGGAAACCTCAATACCTAAAATCTTATCATTGTAATTTGGTAAGTGACACTAAAGATGAAGGTATAGAATAAGGAATATATCATCCGTTATCTGATGTAATGTGAATTACTTTCTGAGCATCGGAAAGTTTTTTCCATGTCCCTTAAATGAGACACAAAACCAACAAGCTAGAAAGAAGCATCTCAGTATGAAGGCTGGAAAAAGACAATGAATGTTGAATCAAAGGCCTTAGATGATAATGAGACTTGAGATATATGTACTTTACCCAAGGGCAAACAACCAATAGGTTGAAAATGATTTTACATAATTAAGAGGAAGAGTGATGGTAGTGCTGAGAGGCTACACTTAGAATAGGATTGATCATATAGAAAAATTCTCTCGAGTAATGAAATTGACAACTATTAGGGTGTTATTAGAAATTGCAGCAGTTAAGGGGGTGGCATCTAGGACAATTAGATATCAACAATACATTTCTGCATAGTGATCTAACTTAAAACCTTATATGAAGTTAACATCATGAGTTCAAACTGATATTCCATAGCCTTTATGAAAATTAAAGAAGTCCTTATATGGACTAAACAAGCTACTCGCCAGTGGACTAACGAGCTAGCAGAGGCATTGGTTTCATTTGGTTGTCAACAATCAAATGCAGATCCTAGTTTCTTTATTAGAGTCAAAGATGGCAGTTTTATGTCCTTAACAGTATATGTTGATAATATAATCTTAGCAAACAATAATTAAACAATGATCAAGAAGGTCAACGAGTTTCTAAATCAAGAATTCAACATTAAGGATCTAGGTAAACTTAAATTCATTATGGGATTGGAAGTTGTTAGGAATAAGGAAGGGATCCATGTGTACTAGATGAAATACACTTTAGATTTGCTTGTAGAATATGGTTTTTTTTAAAGAAAAGCCTTATACAACACCAATGGTAGTCAAGACTTGTGACACTGATTCAGTAACACCTTTAGAAGATACAACAAAATATAGAAAGCTAATTGGAAAGCTATTATATTTAACTAATACAAGGTCTGATATACTCAATATAGCAACTATCTCACGTCTTAGACAAACAAACACAATCACATTTACAAGCATCATATTAAATACTCAGATATCTATAAAGTCAACCATCACAATGACTTTTTTCTTAGCAAAGGCAAACTTACATTTCAAAGGCTACATAGATTCAGACTGAGCAGTTTGTAAAGAGACCAAGAAATCTATAAAAGGTTTCTGTATTTTCTCAGGTACTTCTTTGATTTCATGGAAATCAAAGAAGCAAAATACATGAAGTAGACAACCAAAATAAGCTGAGTATATGGATATTGCCTCAACTTCATGTGAAATCACATGGCTTCTCTATCCGTTTCATGATTTACACATAATGCATCAACATCCAACTTTGCTCTACTGTGACAATATTTCAACAATTTATTGACAAAGAATGAAACAATTGATGAAAGATCTAAACACATAAAGGAGGATTACCATTCGACCCAAAGTGCAAGTTGTTATTGTTCAATTGTTCCAATAGCATCAAAGGACCAGTTGGCAGATTTGTTTCACAAAGGCATTACAATCTCCTTTATTCCACAGTTTTTTAAAAAAAGAATTGGTTTGTATAACATTCACAATCACGAGCTTGAGGGAGGGTGTTGAGCATTATTCCAAGAGCTTGCTTAAAGTAATATATCGATTCCTTAAACTTTTTTAAAGTAAAATATATATGACTTATGAACTTTGATTAAAGTAATTTATTGCCCGTAAGTTGCTTAAAATGAAACACACTTTAGTTTGTTCAAAATTTCTTACTATTCTATCACATAAGCTTAGAGAGAGAGAGAGAGAGAGAGAGAGAGAGAGAGAGAGAGAGAGAGAGAGAGAGAGAGAGAGAGAGAGAGAGAGAGAGAGAGAGAGAGAGAGAGAGAGAGAGAGAGAGAGAGTCAATAGCAGTGGTGAATACAAGATTAGTCCGCTCAGGACCAATTTTATACTTGCGTGTGTAATTCTTTTTGCTACTTCGAATTCACCCAAATATTTTTTTGCATACATATACATTTTATCATCTAAGTGGTCCATAACTAATTTTTCCGCACTATAAAATTTCTCAAAATAAAGTTAGATTTAGACTACAAAAGTAAGATCCAGTCATTTAGAACAAACTTAGAAAAATTTATCCCCTTTCATGTATTAATCAAGTTGATTTTTGTAATTAAATACAAATACAATGAGTTAATTAACCACTGTTACAAACATGGGAATCAAAACCATCCATGGTATAGGGGTGGTTCCAGCGGTCGAGGTTCTGGGCTAGGAATGACAATAGGTCCCGTGGATAGTGGCAATCCCAATCCCAAACACTTATCCATTTCGGGGGTGTTTGGGTGCTCCTTTTCGTGCTCCAGGTGTTTGGTTAGTGACATTCCTGTTTGCCTTTTACACTTGAAAAGCAGTATTAGGTGTTTGGTTAGTGATCTCCTGTTTTCTTTTTACACCTGAAAAGCAACATTTTACAAAAGCAGAGAATCTCTGCTTTTTGGAAAAGCAGCTTTTTCCAACAGCAAACAACAAACCGTAGCAACAAACAACAACTAGCAACATCAAGCAGGAACAACAAACAGCAAACCGTAGCAGCAAAACGAGCCCTTATTTTTTCATTACCCGTATCCGTCCCATTACCCTAACGAGTATACTTCATGAATCTCATTCCCGTCACATTTAAATCGCAGATACCTGTGGGTACCTTACCCGTTAAAAACCAATACATATAATAAAAAAAACAAATTTAACAAAGAATAAATTTAATAAACTATCGATAAATAATTCATCTATAAATTTAATAAATATTCCAAATTCAAAATTCTAAATCACTCAAATTATCAAGAAATTAAAATACACAAAAAATAAATAGTCAAATATATAGCGGGTACCGGGGGCATTCTCATACCCGTCGCGAGTAATTTTATTGATTTAATATCCTTTTATACAGAGTACAAGTAATCCATTAGGATCGAGTAGTACCGAGTACCTGCGAATACAATACTTGTTGTCATCCCTAATCTAAGCGCTTCCAAACCCCCACCCGTAACCAATAAATCACTTTAAACAAATTGACGAAACAAAATATAGAAAGAGAATTAACTTTTCTACACCAAGTATTCTGTATTCAACTTAATTAAAACCTCTAACAGAATCACATCCAAAGTTATTATTTTCCAACTTCCCACCATACAAATACATGGTGAATATAGGAAATGTGGCACTGGCAACTGGCAAGTGGCATTAATGAGAAAGGACGTGTACTTAAATATTTATAAAAGATGGGTCCATATTTATAGATATATATATACCCCAAAAGTGTACACCTTCACATACACTCAACAAACTACTAAATAAGAAGTTTCATTATGGCTACTACCCCTGGAATTCTCACAGATTGGCCATGGCAACCTCTTGGAAGTTTTAAGGTACGTTTATTTAGTGACGGATCCAGAATTCATTGATACAAAGGTTCAGAGTACTCTCTCGTAATCTATGGTGGCTCTGCTCAATTGATACAATTGTCATGAAGTTTTTCGACGTTTTCTGACTACTATAGAGTGCTCAAATCCCTCTGACCAGGGAAAAATCCAGGGGTTAGGGGGCTTGAGCATTCACTGGTAGAAAACGTTGAAAATTTTATGCAAACTGTGTATGAGGTTTTAATTTTTTTTAATGTAAAAATACTATTTTTTTTTCTCATTTTACCACAAGCACATGAATTTTGGATACGGGTGTTCGGAGTACTCTCTAGTGATCTATGATGGTTCCGTTCAATTGATAATTAAAGACCCATGTACAATTGTCATTAAGTTTTTCGACGTTTTCCGACCATTAGAGAGTGCTCAAACCCCTCTAACCAGGGAGTTAGGGGGCTTGAGCACCCACTGGTCGTCGGAAAACGTCGGGGAAAGTGTGGATGGGGCTTTATTTATTTTTTTTTATGTAAAAAGACTAAAAAAATATCAATTTAGCACCAATAAATCACGAGAAACCACCGCAAGCGCTAGTGACGGATCCAGAATTGACTGACAGTGGATGCTTATGGTGGTCTGTCGTGATTTATGGGTGCTAAATTGATATTTTTTAGATGTTTTTATACAAAACGTAAAAAACTCGTATACAGTTTTCATGGAATTTTTAACATTTTTCAACGTGCTTAAGCCCCCAGCTCGTCAGTGAATTCTGGATTTGTCTCTAACTCGTTTGAATGCGTCACTTGAGCTTAATTGCTCTTTAATTTCCTGTCTCTTGAATTAATTACATGTTATTATTGTCATAAATGTGAGTTAATTAGTTGGAATTAATTATGATTATGAATTGATTTATGTAGCACATAGTGTTAGCTCCATGGGTGGTTGGGCATGGCTACTCTTACTTGGTTAAAGGAGGAAATGATCTTTCAACTTTTCTAATATTTCCATTGATTTTATGGAGAATGCTTCACAATCAGATATGGATTAGCCTTTCTCGCTATAGAACTGCTAAAGGGAATACGAGGATTCTCGATAAACCTATCGAGTTTGATCAAGTTGACAGAGAAAAGAACTGGTTAGTACGTATATACATACATATATAATATGCCGGTACTTCTAAAAGTTCCAAATGACCCGGTATTTTTATCCAATTGTATTCAATAGTCTCGTATTCTTGTTCAATTGTATTCACTAACCCCAAAACTTCACCTGTTCCGTGAGTTTTTAAAAGTTCATAATTATTTGTCTATTTGACATTTTTTTGACACGTGGCAGAACGTGTCTCTCATTTTCTGCATTCGAAAAATTCTATTGAGAAATAGAGGGTTATTGAATACAATTGGATAAAAATAAAGGGTCATTTGAAACTTTTCGAAGTTTAAGGGGCAGTTAAAGTTTTGAGCCAAGTATAAGGAGCAAAAGATATATTAGGCCTATATTAAAACTCTGTATTTTTCTAAAAACGTCAACTGCTCTTCTATGCTTTAGACTGTAAGTTCATGACGTGCCGGAGCAAAAAAAGGTTTTGGACAAGTTGAAGCGTGCATCACTTAAACAAGTCTAAAGAAAATAGATAATAGATAACTGTAAGCAAGTTCAAGGGGATAATGAGTCACTTTAAAAAAGTTTAGGGACTCAATATGTTATTTTAAACAAATTCACGAGTTAACATGCTTTTTGTAAAGTGTAGGAGACGTTTAACTTTTTTTTGGATTTAATATATCTGTTGCCTGTGTACTTGGCTCAAAACTCCAACTGTCACTGAACTTTTAAAATTTTCAAATGACTACCTACTCTCCCAATTTCCACGGCTAACATTTTTTATCCAAAAATATGAGGTTACTGAATGTAATTTAATAAAAATAAAGGTCATCTGAAATTTTTAAAAATTCACAAGACAATTACAGTTTTGAGCAAAATAAATGAGGTAACCATGTATTAGGATTTTTTTTTTGGAATAATATTTAAGTCAAAATTTTGGCTTATTCTTGCATCATGGCGTGCCGCTCTATACTTGGCTAAATAATTCGACCGACCTCTTAAATTTTAGAGCTATCTCATTAGTTTTATGAATTTGCTTATAATAATTTATTGACCTAAACTAGCTCAAAATGAAATATTCGTCTCCTTAACTTGCTTAAAGTGACATACTGATCTCTTGAACTTGCTTAACTAAAACAATAGGCGTTCTAACTTTTTCAAATTAGAACTTACAAGATTAGTTCTATCACTTTAAGCAAATTCAGGAAAGCAATGACATATTTCCAAAACTCATGGGTCAAATACAGAAGATCTTGATGTATTAAGCTTGAAATTTATACATGAATACTCATAGAGGTAATTATAATCTACAGGGATGATCAGATAATACTGAATGGATTCCTATTTTACTTCGGAATGATGCTTATGCCACAACACCTAGTCACCCATTTACCTGTTTGGAGGACAGATGGCATAATCATGGCCTTACTACTACATGCGGGTCCAGTGGAGTTTCTGTACTACTGGCTTCACCGTCTTCTGCACCACCACTTCCTCTACTCTCGCTACCATTCCCATCATCATTCCTCCATCGTCACCGAGCCCATTACTTGTAATTTCATAAATTCTTTTGGATTTTAAGGATTGAACATAATAAAAAAAAATTCCAAATTGATTTTTTACACTTCCACAATATTAAAGATTATTTATCTTTAATTTTCACTCACATTGAACTTTTCACTAACGATTCTGTTAACTAAGCCGTTAGTAATTAATTCAATGTGTATAAAAAATCAAAATTATGAGCTTAATCTTCAAATTCTTAAAAGTTCAAGGGTCTAATCAGTATTTATTACGTTTGTTTACTTAATCATCTTAATGTTTTTAAAGGATAATAAATAATTAAGATTTTTAGTTTTATTTCTTTCTAAAATTTGAATATATATAACTTTAGGGTAAAATAATTTGTTAGTCTCTATATTTTTACCTTTAAAACTGTTTAGTCCCCATATTTTAATAATATATTGTTTAGTCCTTAACTTTTTTTCAATCCAACAGTTTAATCCTTTATAGAAGGACTAAATTGTTTAACAATTCAAATATTTGAATAACTAAACTGTTAAATAGAACCAAATTTAAAAACTAAACACTATATTATTAAAATAAGAGGACTAAACAGTATGTTAGAAAAAAATATAGGAAATAATAAATTATTTACCCTAAAAAGTATAATTAAAATTGGTTTTATTAACAAACGTCATATACAATCATCTTATATCAATTCATGCTCGTTTTTATTATTATAAACAAAAATCACATTTATAGCATTTCTTTATTAAACCCATAATTTTTAATTTTTACACGTATTTAACCCTTCATTAACTCCTTAACTAACCGAACCGTTAAAAATGCGTGAAAATTAAAAACCAGTGATAAATTCTCAAAACTATGAAAAATAAATTATTAGTGATTCAATCCTTAAAACGGTAATTTTTTTAATAGCGTAATTATACGTTTAGCGAATAATTAACCGAATTGCAATTTAATTAATTATTATTTTTTGTTAATTTTGCAGCCGTAATTCATCCATTTGCAGAACATCTGGCTTACTTCTTTCTGTTTTCCATACCTGTTTTGACAACATTATTAACAGGGACAGCATCTATTTTTAGTTTCATTATTTATGTTACTTACATTGATTTCATGAACAATATGGGTCACTGTAACTTCGAGCTTATACCGAAGTGGCTTTTCACTGTGTTTCCTCCTCTCAAATACATCATTTACACCCCATCGTAAGTGTCGTTTTCTATTCATTAATTACTTTACGGCTTCATAATTCACTGACAGGGGTGTTTGGAGTGTTTTCTGTTGATTTATAGGTGTTCAATTGATATTTTTTTAGTTGTTTTACAAAAAAAAAAAAAAAGTTGTGGATACAATTTTTATAGAGTTTTTCGAACGTCGGTCACTGGATACTCATACCCCTTAACCCGCTCAAGGACAGATACAGGAGGTAAGGGGTTTACTGGTTACTAGAAAACGTCGAAAACTCTATGAAAACTGTGTAAGGATCTTTAATTTTTGGATAAATAATTTATTAGTTTTTGAATTTATGCATGTTACACAAGTTAGTCTGTCTGTTTTTACAAATATGCTGTAAAGTCCCTTAAAAAAATCTCTCTATTCATAAAATTTATATAAAATTACAAGTTTACCTTTTTATCACTAATTAATTATCATATATATTTAAGGGTAAATAATTTATTAGTCTCTATATTTTTACCATGATACTGTTATTTTAATAATACATTGTTTAGTCCTTAACTTTTACTCTACTCAACAGTTTAGTCCCTCAAATATTTGAATTACTAAACAATTTAATCTCTTTATAAAGGACTAAATTATTGAATAAAGCAAAAGTTAAGGACTAAATAGTATATTACTAAAATATGAGAACTAAACATTGTGTTAGGTAAAAATATAGAGACTAATAAATTATTTACCCTATATTTAATTAAATTTGATATAATTTTATTTTAATTAAAAATAATATTAATAATAAAATTATACTACTATTTATTTAGTGTATTCAAATAAAAATAAAAATTTAATTACTTATTTTAATTAAACATACACTAAATAATAATATAATTTAATTTCTCTTCAAAAATGAAAAATAATTTTATTTTATTTTAATATTACTTTTTATATTTACATAAATATAATAATATTTTTTTTATATAAAACTTAATTAAAGAATTCATAGTTTACCAAAAATTACAGAATATATATAAAATTAATTAATATATAAAGATAAAATTGGTATTTACATAAAATTTGTTTACGAAGAAATACATAGTTAGTTTATCAAAATACAGAGATTATACAGTTTGTTTTTTTAAAACAAAAAAAAGCTTATTAGTGTAATATTTACAAACCCATTAATGAAATCTTAACAGACTAATATATGATAACCTATAATTTACTGTATTGTACATGTAAAACCCATATTATTGATTTATCCAACAAACCCATTAATAAATAAATTATTTATCTTTAATTTTTTTTTATTTGATAGAAAAGTACTTAAAAAAATCAATTTAGCAGTCTTAAATCATCAGAGAGTACCGTAAAACACACGTATCAGTGAATCCTGAATTTATCACTGCTTCGGGTTATATGTTTTATTTATTATGTTTGATTAATTTGCAGGTTCCATTCTCTGCACCACACACAATTCCGAACCAACTACTCTCTATTCATGCCTTTTTACGATTACATATATGGCACGATGGATACATCTACCGATACCGTTTACGAAATTTCACTAAAACGACAAGAGGATGTAGCAGATGTCGTTTACCTTACGCATTTGACGACACCTGAATCGATTTACCATCTGCGTTTTGGATTTGCTCACTTTGCGTCTAATCCTCTATCTTCCAAATGGTACCTCTGGTTATTATGGCCTGTTACTCTCTTGACTGTGGCTTTGACATGGGTTTATGGTCGCACTTTTGTCGTTGAACGACATCGTTTTGACAAACTCAGATTGCAAACTTGGGCTATTCCTAAGTACAAAATTCAAGTACGATCAGTCATTTCTTTTTTCGTTTTACGTGTTTTTCATCTGTTACTAATGAGTTATAATATGACGCATATGTGAAATGACGATAACAAGATTCATAACTACGTAGAATGCTATGTTAGTAATTACTAAAATAGGCTTAACTTTTAGACGTTAGGATAAAATTGGTCTAGCTCGCAAATGCTAGGTGTACTAAAACCACATCATTTTAGCGTGACATGCGGTAAAAAAAAATATGTAGGCATGAAAGCTTATTTGGTTTACGTGGTATCCAAAATTGTATCATTTGCCCACTGTGGTATCATTTGGTAATATTTGCCTCCTTGTGATATTTCAATAGGTGACATTTAACCCATTTTGGATGAAATTTATCCGATTTGTTAACTATTCTTACATGACATAATTTTTTGACACGTGACATGTACATATGACAATTGTTTTAATTATATTTTTTTCCATATAGACTTTTTTTTGGTAATCAAAAGTTTAGGTAAGGGTAGGTCTACCCACTCCCAAGGCCAAGGCAAACCTCATACCTCTATGAGGATTTACAGTGAAATTTACAGATTACCTACCAATGAGGGCTAAATTTTGACAGAGTGGAAAAAAATTAATTCCTTATTTATCCATATATTAAGTTTACTGGAAAAAATTTAAAACAATTGATACGTGTACATGTCACATGTTAAAAAATTATGTCATGCGGAAAATTTAACAAATCAAATAATTTTTCATTCAAAATTGGTCAAATGTCACCTATGAGAATGCTTCATGGAGGTAAATTTAGCGTAGCTCCCTCCAAAAGTTTAAGATGGCCATGGATAGAACCACTCCTTAGTCATTTTTGTATGAGGTGGTTTCCAACAGTTGGGGTGTGTTGGCACCCCGTGTTCCTCTGGCTCTGCCTATGGTCCTGGTAATAGTCTCGTTTATGATTTCTGTTATCTGGCACCAAAATTGCTATATTATCTTATATGAGTCAAAAATTGTTTCAATTTTGAAAGGTTAAGGACATTTATCATATCTTGCGTTAGGGCTTAATCTATAAATTTTTCTGAAAACGTTCGGGATAATTTTGGACTTTATCCATTCTTTTAGTTAATATGATGACATTAAAATTTTAATATTTTTTTTGTTAATTTTTGCATTGTATTGTAGTACTACATGAAATTGCAAACTGAAGCAATCAATAACATGATAGAGAAAGCCATACTTGAAGCAAACGAAAAGAGTGTGAAAGTATTGAGTCTCGGACTACTAAATCAGGCAGAGGAAGTGAATAGACATGGAGAGATATATGTGGAGAGGCATCCGGAGCTGAAAACGAAGATTGTGGATGGAAGTAGTTTAGCAGTAGCCGTTGTTGTTAATAGCATTCCTAAAGGAACAACTCAACTTCTTCTCACGGGGAAGCTTAGCAAGGTTGCTTGTGCCGTTGCTTTGAGCCTGTGCCGAAAGGGAATTCAGGTACATACTTTGTTAATATTTTTTTTAATATGGGTCGGTATCTGTACTAGTCCCGCCTGCCCAGATGATGACATGTCAACTCAATTGTTAACATGTCAGCATGTAGATGGCTGTACCAGTACTAATCTCGGTCCACCCAAAATTTCTTCTTTATTGATACTATAAATCAATTATTAATTAATTAATTAAAACAAATTGATTCCTTCAGGTAGCAATTCCCTTTAAGGAAGACTACGAGAAGCTTAGGGAGTTATTTGGAACTGACAACTCTAGCAATAATATGCTTCTTTCATCTAATTATTCTCTCAAGGTACGTGCGTGCATATTTTATTTTGTATTTTAGTTAAAATAGGATTCCAGGCTTAATATGAAAAGACACTGTATTTGGTCAAATATTCTCATTGACTTTTTGAACAATCCTACATGGTAGATCAAAATAGAAACGTGGACAAGTTGAAGTGCATATCACTTTAAATAAGTTTAATGATGAATACGCCACTTTAAACATGTTTAGAGGATTAATAGCTAATATAAGCAAATTTAACGGACTAATATGTCACTTTAAGCAAGTTTAGGTCATCAGTTAGATTAAACCCCAAATGTTACGTAACAGAGTAAAAAAAGTTGTACAAGTTGAAGTGTATATCCATCATTTTAAGCAAGTTAAAAGAATTAATGAGTTACTTTAAATAAATTCAAGGAACCAATAGATATTTTATGTAATTACAATTGGGAATAAGATATATATATAAAAAGTTAGGGGTACCTAATGTATTAAGCCGTTCATTGCGAAATCAAAAGTTAGATGGTTTTTTTAGGGAGGATCGGGTCCTCCCAAGACCCTCCCTTTGCTTGGGTCATGTGGCGTAAAATGCCACGTGACACCACATAACGCAATCCTAAAAAGATGTCTTAGGAGAATTCGGTCTTTACTAAAATTTCCCCAAAATTAGAGGGACCTAAAATATTAGGCCGTTTATTGATCCGTTAATTAATTAATTATACATAAATACATACATATATACATGTTGTGTACCTAAATATGAAGTAAATACTTATCAGACATGGCTAGCTAGCGGTGAATTAAGTGAAAAGAAGCAAAAGCACGCAAAAGCAGGAACAATATTTATTCCCGTATCTCAGTTTCCTCTAAAGAAATTCCGCAAGGACTGCCTTTACTACACTACACCAGCAATGGAAGTTCCCCCATCTCTTGAAAATGTGGATTCATGTGAGGTACTCCATCTGTTCCATTATATCTGTCGTTTTTTATTAAAATTCAAATTTCATTTATTTGTCATGTTTAGAAAATTTATGTTTCTATTTTCAAGTTTACCCTTACATTGGAATTTATAAGTGTTTAGGAATTTAGAAATGTATTAAAGACCCGTTTGATTTAATTGTTTGTTGTCTGTTAGCTATTTATTATTTGTTGTTTCTGATAGCTAGAAGATATTAGTTGATTTTTCTGATAAAAAGCAATTGCTTCCAATTCTTAGCGAATACACTTCTTTTTCTCCTATTTTGAATTAAAAAGCAAAAAGTAGTTCTGAAAAATGTCACTGATCGGATATTAAATCTATATTTTTTAGGAATGAATTAGATTTAACTTTGTAGATTAAATACTTTTAAATCTTTATAAAACAAGAGTAATTTAGTTTTAACCACTCAATTTCTTAATCCTTGCGAAAACTGTCAAAGAACCAATGCGCTGTGTATAACCAGTGGCAGAGGCAACCAAGTACTAGAAATTCAATGGACAAAAATTTAATAAGAAATATTTTTTTTTTTTGAGATTAATACTCAGTGACCGAAATGTTGATCCCAATTCTGTCTCGATGTCAAAATTGTGACAATTTCTGCGAATGGAAAACATATCGACAAAATTGTTATGTTTACGGACGAAACGTCCGTCGGTAATTTGTTTTTTCTCTTTGGATTTAGGACCCTACTTGACCCCTTATATGCCTGTCATTGGGATGCGTTGAATTCTATTAACAAAAATAGTTGTTAGGATTTAAACTTTAAGATTCTTTTATATTATGTTGAAGAACCAATCGACTAAAACTGAAGGTCAAAGAATATTTTATTATTATTATCGATCTACGAACACACCCGATACGCAAATATGCCCAACTATTTATTATTATTATTATTATTATTTGTTTGTTATGTGTTGATATTTTATTATTATTACAGAATTGGTTGCCAAGAAGAGTAATGAGTGTATGGAGGATAGCAGGAATAGTACATTGTTTGGAAGGATGGAATGTGAATGAATGTGGTAGCGACCTTTTCGATGTCGACAAAGTTTGGGAAGCAACTCTCAAACACGGCTTTAAACCTCTCGTTACACCTCCAGCTTCTGTCTCTCCAAAATTATGCTAATATTATTATCGTAATACTATTATAATTATAATATTATTATCGTAATCCTATTAATTAATTATGATAATATTATTATAATAGTATTTTAATTGTAGTATGCAATTATCTCTAGTTTCTTTTTCTATATGTATTATTGTTTGTAGAGAGGAAATTTTCTTTTAGGATCTACGATCAAATTGGTTCTAAACCATTTAGATAGTAACACATCGCTATTATTGTTGATGTGTTTCTAAGTGGTTCAGACCGATTGATTTCGAACTACAGTAGAATTTCTTAAAAGGTGTATTGTTGAGAGTTACTTAAGCTTATTATATTATTAATATTATAACTCTACTCATTACTATTTTTTATGTTACAAAAATCTAAAAATTGAATGGCACAAATGTTAGAAAACTTGGGATCACAAACATAAAATAAGGACATGATTAATCACTGTCCTTAAGGAAATATTAGCTCCCACTATCAATTGCTATTGGGTTTCTGACTAAGTTTCCTCTAGGATTTCCCTAACATGAAATTAATGATAGCGCCATTAATTTTCCTATGAACGTATTTGAATAATTAAAAACAGTAAGTGAAAAGATATGAAGGATTGTGGATATTTATAACCAAAAAGTTGGTTGCCAAACAGTTATAAAAACTGTTTATTCTTATCCAAAATACAAATATCTCCAGACAATATAAAATACAGATACAGATGTCTTCAGACAATATAAAATACAGATTTTCTTCTTATTCTTTACATGTGGAATTCCCACAACACCAATATTAAGGACTAATATCCAACAACAAAAAAAATTAAATCCACTGTTTGTACAATTCCTTTTGTTTATTCATTTTTGAATTATTTAATTTTCACAACTAAAAACTAACAATTTTTCTTCAAGAAAAACATAAAATTTATGATTAATTGACAAAGAATAATGGCATTAATTATGGACATAGACTTTTATTATTATTATTATTATTATTATTATTATTATTATTATTATTATTTGGCTTAATACATCATTTGCCCCCTGAACTTGTCTAAAAAGCTATTGGCCCCCTGAACTTTCAAAGTATCTCGATAGCTCCCTAAACTTGTATAAAATGTTTAGTTAGCCCCCTGAACTTGCGTAAAATGTAATCAATTGATCACTCGGTTGCAAAAAAGTAAGTTAAATACGGAAAATGTATTGCACGCGTTTAAAAAAAAGTAAAACAATCAAGATCGGGGTATTGCGATTGTAATATTAGAGAATACAAGGTTTATAGTTGAGCAAGTAATAACTTCATTTTTACTTTATTCTTGAATTATGTAATAACATTCTAAGACACGTGGAATACATCTTCCGCATTTAACTTACTTTTTTTGCAACTGAGTGATCAATTGATTACATTTTACGCAAGTTCAGGGGGCTAACTGAACATTTTATGCAAGTTCAGAGGGCTTTCGAGACACTTCGAAAGTTCAGAGAGCCAATCAAGCTTTTTGGATAAGTTCAGGAGACAAATGATGTATTAAGCCTTATTATTTTGTTTTTTGGTTTTTTTTTTCTTATTTGTTTCGGATAAAGAAGAAGGCTAAAAAGAATTAGCTAATCAAATTCAAATCCATAGTTAGGTCGGTTTGGATACTTGCTGGTTGCTGTTCCTGTTTGCTGGTTGCTGTTATGGTTTACTGTTTGTTTTTGGAAAAAGCTGTTTTTCTAAGAAGCAGGGATTCTCTGCTTTAGTAAAAAGCTACTTTTCAGCTGTAAAAGGTAAACAGGAGGTGTTTAATCAAACACTTAAAACTCTATCTTTTAAAATGTAGGACCCGTTTGTTTTACCTACTGTTTGCTGTTTTGCTGTTTCCTATTACGGTTTGTTGTTGCTGTTTACTGTTGCTGTTACGGTTTGCTGTTTGCTGTTGAAAAAAACTGATTTTCCAAAAAGCAGAGATCCTCTGCTTTTCGGGTGTAAAATGCAAACAGGAGATCACTAACCAAACACCTAATACTGATTTTCAGATGTAAAAGGCAAACAGCAAATCACTAACCTAACACCTAAAACTCTCCATTTTGAAGTGAAAAGGCAAAAATGAGCATGAAAAGGAGCAACCAAACACCCCCAAAAAGACAAATAAAAGGTGAAAAAGTAGGTAACCAAACCCCTTTTAGTAACAAGTTCCTTTTTTAGTTAAGCTTTTTCGAATTATTTAATTTTCACAACTACTACAAAACACACAATTTATTTATATTTGACTAATGGCTACAAAAATATCTTTGTTGTCCTCTTTGCAATCACGTGTCATGCATGATCAAATATGGTAGATGGCCCACTTATTAATTGCCATTATCATAATCTTGTTTATTTAACCCTCTGAACTTGTTCAAATTTTGATTATTCCCATGAACTTTCAAAGTATCCCGATAACCCATTCAACTTTTATGAAATATTTAGTTAGCCCCATAAACTTACATAAAATATAACCAATTGATCATTCGGTCGCAAAAAAGTAAGTTAAATACGGAAGATGTATTCCACGTATCTTAAAATGTTATTACATAATTCAAAAATAGATTAAAAAGGAAGTTATTGCTTGCTCAATTATACAACTTGTCTTCTCTAATATTAGAACCGTGTACGCCGATTTTGATCGTTTTACTTTTTTTTAAGACTCGTGCAATACATCTTCTGCATTTAACTTGCTTTTTTGCGACTGAGTGATGAATTGATTACATTTTACGCAACTTCAGGAGGCTAACTGAACATTTTATGCAAGCTGAGGGGGCTATCGGGACACTTTAAAAGTTCAGAGGACCAATCAAGTTTTTTAGACAAGTTCAGGGGGCAAATGATGTATTAAGCCTTTATTTAAGGAGTGGGTAATTATAGACTTAATACATCATCGACTCTTGAACTTGTCCATAAAAGTAGATTGACTCTCTGAACTTTGTTAAGTCTTACTAGTTTCCTAAATTTGTTTTGCATCACTGACTCCTTAAACTTGTCCATAAAAATAGATTAGCTTCCTGAACTCTGCAAATGTCTCACTTGCTTCCTAAACTTATTTATTCCGTAATAACTAAGTACAAAAACTTATTAAACCTAAATTCTAAAAATACATCATCATCTATCTGAGAGGTATTTTTCTCTTCACCTACCTTTCAACCTATTATAAGAGTTAGTGTTGCAGGTTTCACAGATCGAATGGATGAGGACTGATAGTTAGTATTATGGTTTTGTATTTAGTTGTTACGGAATAAGTAAGTTCATGGAGCTGGTGAGACATTTGCAAAGTGCAGAGTGCTAATCTACTTTTATGGATAAATTTAGGGACCTGACGATATGAAATAAGTAAATTCAAGGAGCTGGTGAGACACTGATAAAATTTAGGAAGTTAATCTACTTTATAAACAAGCTCAGGGAGCTGGTGGTGTATTAAGCCTTACTTGACTTTACATAAGGTCCGTAGAAGAAAAAGAAAAAGAAAATTTATATAATGTCTTATATATATTATATATGTATTTTTTTATATTTTTGAAAAGGGTTAGGTTACGTTTACTTTGTTTTTGACAAAGTAAGTCTTACTTTGTTTTTACAACAATCGGATGAACTTACTTTATTAAAGTTCACCATCATCCAATGGTGTAAAAAACAAAGTAAGCTTTACTTTATAAAAAAAACAAAGTAACCATAGAAAGCACATTTTGAAAATATATATTTGATGGGTTAATTTTGTTGCTCTCTCAGCAAGCCTACAATAGAATAAAAGTAGGATCAAAAGAGGGGTCGAAGTCCGATTAATCCACTCTAATATCTAAATGAGCTTTCAAAGATGAGTACGTCTCTAAGTCAAACTTCCACCTAAGCACGTCTTTAACACGCCTATAAATATAAGTTTGAAGTTCATCAGACACCTTTTAGATGGATACTCTTCTAATTAAAATTTTCTATGCACACGGGGGCTCGAACTCGAGATTTCTAGTTTAAGCGATTTAAAGTCCTTAACTACTCATGCCAACATTAATTGGTTTAGTAAAAAATAATGTCGCTACCTCCCCCTCCCCCCTCCCCATCCATCTCCCTCTGTTCAACGCATCTAGCTCATGGATCAATCATTTCATCTTCCGTTCATCGGTGTAGTTGAATGTACAAGATCCTGATTATCATATCTTTTGTTGCTCAATCACATCTACGAATATATGCGCTACAAGAGGTTACTCAATAACCAAATCCGTTATATTTTCATTGAATACGTTTAATATAAATCCTTCAATTACACTATTTTTTAAAAACCCTTCAATTACACTATTGGTTCTTTAATATATTGATTTATCGAATATTATAAAATATTAAACTAATTTATGTTACATAAATTACAAATACCACATAAAATAAAATATTATATGAAAAATAGATTTATTATTAATTAAATTAAAATATTATAATTTTATTAATTTAATTATATATTTTTAATTAAAAATATACTAAATAATAATATAATATTATAACTAATACTATTTTTTACATTTATATTAATATAATAAAATGAATTATATAAAATTAATTAGAAAATATCTATATAAATATGACAGAAGAATAAATTTATTGTCTATATAAAATTTATGGATACCTGATCAATAATTAATTTTATCAAAACTCAAAATTTGTATAGTATGAAAAAAAAACACTAAGTACAAACCTAACTAATAAAATTATTTAGTCTATATCACGAATACTATTTAGTGGACCAATGCTATTAATTTGACGGCAAATAGTTTTTGTAATTGTTACCATCTCTTATTGTAAAAAAAAAAAAAAAAAACAAACATTTTGAGGGTTCTGATCTTTCATTGTTTGATGCATGCATTAAGCCTTCGATTTTTCATTTAGACACATTGAACCTCTGATCTTTCATTGTTTGGTGTATTAAGCCTCAATCTTTTATTTAGACACATTGAGCCACTGATCTTTCATATATGGGTGTATTTGGCCATTCCGTAAATCAATTCATATATAGGTGTATTAATGACATGTTTCATTCAACTGTTAGCTAATAGATATTACTGTTGATGTTTATTGTTTGCGGTTGTAGTAAGCTGTTTGTTGTTGTTGTTGTTTGTTATTAGCTGTTTAATTATTAGCGTTTGGTAAAATTATACTGAATTGTTCCTGTTAGTATTTACAATGTGTAATATGGACATGTTTTAAATTAATCAACAAATAAATTATAAAATAAAAAAATGTATTATACAAATTAATAAAAATAATTTAAATAAAAAATAAAAAAAATTATTGAACGCAACAAAACCTTGTTTTTCTTTTTTTTTTTTTTTTTTTTTTGGTAGAAAAGGAAAAGAAAAACGAATAACAACAAACTACCCAGGAATTAGCCTAGGGAAGCTAACCCCAATCCTATCTTCTAAGAGAAGATGAGAGATGAAACTAGGGGAAACAGGAAGGGTAGTAACGCCTAACGTCCCTTCATGGCCCGCCGCCGCCAAGCGATCAGCAACACGATTCTGCTCTCTAAAAATGTGTCTGAACTCTACGAACTCAAAGGAGGAGCAAAGCCTTATAATAGCTTTGATGAGGTTGCGACTGTTAAGACCCATAGAATGATTCTCAGTAATCATTTTGATTGCTTCCAAATTATCAGACTCCACAGAGAGCCTCTTAACACCCAGCCTTTTAGCAAGATTGATTCCAGTAAGAATAGCCCAGAGCTCCGCAGAAAAGGAAGAACCCAACCCTAAATTCTGGGAGAACCCAGAAAGCCAGACGCCCCCTACATCTCTAAGCACACCTCCAGCCGCAATCTTACCGTTACTGAGGCAGGAACCATCAGTATTCAGCTTCACAACCCCCTCTCTTGGCCTGCTCCATCCCACGAGATGGACATCACAACACTGAGAGGCTCTGGCAAGGGACTCTCCTTTGAAACTATCGATAATAGAGAAAAGTTTTTTCGAGAAGAAATCAGCTAAGTTTGTCATAAAAACAGTTTTATCTCCAAAAATCTCCTCGTTTCTCCATTTCCAAACTTGGTGACAGATAATAGCAAAGAAAATGTCACCATGCTCCATGTATGGAAGCAACTTTCCTCTAACACCATCAGAGAACCAGTCGACCTCAGAATGTGCCATGAAGGAAGAGAAAATATGGTGTGGGAGAATTTTCCTCCAAACCTCTTTACTATTAGAGCAATCTCTAAGAGCATGGCACAAAGTCTCAACATGGCCTCTGCATCTACTGCAAGCTCCAGAATCAGCCAAGTGCCTTCTGTGCCTATCCGAATTAGTAAGAAGCCTGTCCTTAACGCCCAGCCACAGGAAACTCCTAATACGGAAAGGAACTTTAAGGGTCCAAATCGACTTCCACACATCCGAGGGAGGATCAGATCTAAAGAGAGAGAAAGCTTCAAAGGCCGATTTGCAAGAATAAACTCCATTGTTAGTCAGCGCCCAACAGTGCCTATCCAAGTCTTCCTCTTGATTACTCACCTTCACTCCCCGCATTCTAAGGAGAGTCTCAAGGCTAAAGAAAGTATCAAACTTTGACCAGATCCAGTCCCCTTCCGAGTCAACCATATCGGCAATCCTCCAGTTGCGTATATCACTAGGCGGGGGGGAAGAACACACCTCAATTAACGGTTTATCCCCAATCCAGTTATCAAACCAGAAACTAATGGACTTACCATTCCCCACCTCCAGGCCAACTCCCAAGCAGAACTCATCAAACACAGCACTAAGTCCTTTCCAGAGGAAGGAACAATTAGCAACTCTCTCTTTCGGGCCCCCGAAGATTTTGTCTTTCCGATACTTACCACAAAGGAGGCGAACCCAAAGAGAGGAAGGGTTTTGCCACATACGCCAAAGGAGTTTCATTAATAAAACTTTATTATTGTCCTTTGCTTTCCTAATACCCAGACCCCCAGAATCTTTAGGCTGGCAAACCTCACTCCAAGGCACAAGATGGATCTTCCTGCCCTCCGCAGCTTCCCCCCACAGGAACCTACGGTTAATCTTGTCAAGATCATTAAGCACAGGATCCGGAAGCTTACAAGCCTGCATGATGTGATTGGGAGCAGCACAATTAACAGATTGAATTAACGTGAGGCGGCCAGCGAGAGACAGAGTCTTGGCTTTCCAAATGGCACACTTCGAATTAGCTTTATCCAAAGTCTCTTTGAAGGAGCCTTTAGACACACGCTCACTATGGAGGGGAACGCCCAGATACTTCCCAAGAGAATCAGTAAGAGGAATACCTGAGAGATCACTTAATCTCTTACAGACTCTCTGATTCATATTCTTAGAGCACATCATCCTAGATTTCTGGATATTAAGCTTCTGCCCAGAGGCCGAACAAAAACAATCCAGAATATCCATAATGACTCTCAACTGCTCCTCATTACCCTCAAGAAAGATAAGGACATCATCTGCAAAGAATAAGTGAGTCACCTGGGGACAGAAGCTGTTGATCGCCACAGGGTGGAAACTCCCATTATCAATCGCATCCTGAATCAGGTGAGAGAGCCTCTCCATAGCAATAACAAAAAGGAAAGGGCTCATAGGATCCCCCTGACGGATTCCTCTGCCCGGGGAAAATTCCTCCGACATATCCCCATTGACCATAACTTGAAACACAGGAGAAGAAATACATACCTTAATTAAACTTCTCCAACTGTCCGGGATTCTAGCTCTCTCAAGGCTCTCCATCAAGAAATCCCAATTAATTCGATCATAGGCCTTCTCTAAATCCAGCTTCAGAGCCACAATGCCTTTCCTCCCCTTCCTAATCTTCATCGTGTGGACCATCTCTTGGGCGATCACCACATTATCCATCATTTGTCTACCAGGCACAAAGCTACCCTGATTCTGACAAATGATCGCACAAACCTTGTTTTTCAATAATTATGTTCTAAAAATAAAAATAATGTTAAAAAGAAAACACATTTTGTGGAAATAACAAGAATAATTTTATCAATAAAAAGAATTAGAAATTAGAAATTTGGACTCAAGAAGGGCGTAACCGGCCAAAAAAAA
Source organism: Euphorbia lathyris (assembly GCF_963576675.1). Lineage (NCBI taxonomy): Eukaryota > Viridiplantae > Streptophyta > Magnoliopsida > Malpighiales > Euphorbiaceae > Euphorbia > Euphorbia lathyris. Next base: position 7,105,866 of record NC_088911.1, read on the forward strand.
ATTAGAAATTTGAATTCAATGACGGCTCAGGCAAAAAAAAAAAAAATTTGGATTTAGAGAGAGCTTAACATGCCAAAAAATTTAGAATTTTAGATTTAGAGAGGGTTTAACCGGACCTGTGCCAATTTTAGGGTGCTAATTCAACACCCTATCATTATTTCTTGGAAAAAGGGGACCAGAACCACCACAACCTCAAATTTCATGGAGACAGAAAAACCGAAATTACTCGTGATCATGATGGTTCCGGCGGCCAGAGGGGTTTGGACACCCGGGCCCCTCCATGTCTTCGCCCCTGGCCTTTACTACTCAAGCCAACATAATGCTATCAAACATCTTACATTTATACCTAACCTAATCATGAATTACTTCAAAGTATAGAGTTGGGTAGAGGGTTTTAAATATGAGTACATATGTGTTTTAAATAAAGAATAAATAATTGGTATAGATTATAGAAGGAAGAAAGAAGCCAGCTAAGTGAAAAGCATAGTGTACTTATTAATAGCAATTATTAAATTCAAATGTAGGGTTAGCATTATTATTATTATTATTATTATTATTATTATTATTATTATTATTATGTATGCAATGCAGTTGAGATAATATAGTTGGCATTTGATATTAGGGATAGATAAGTTTCTAATTTATCTCCAAATGGTTTCTAACAAGTGTATTAGGGCAATCAGTATCAAATTCTTTCTAACAACCCCCTCTCTTTCCATTGAATTGGTCCTTGTTTGAGATGTATCTTTAGGTTCCGTTTGGTATGCCGTAATGTAATATAATGTAATCAAAATTTAGTGATTCGATTATCATGTTTGGTTGACAAATTAAATGAAAATGATAAATTGTAATTACCATTACAATACCTATATTTGTTTAATTAAATGTAATCATAGAATTTTATTAATACAATTAAAATCAACGAATAATTTGAACACTTAAAAAACGTGAAATTAATGTAAATTTTGGCTGTTTTCCTATTTTTTTATAGATTTTTCTCGTTTTTTTTCATTTTCCATTTTGACGTTTTTCACCAGTGTTTTTTTTTATTTTCGCTTTTTTCCGTTGTTTATTTCATGTTTCTGTTTTCTGTAATTTTCATCTCGTTTCAGTTTTTCACATTTTTTTTTATTATTTTTCAAGTTTCTTAGAAGGATGAGAGGTGAGATTTGACAAATAAGATGTTAGATGTAACTTTAAAAGTAAGATCTAGGATATGTAATGACTTTTTTTTTTTTTTATGTAACAAGAGTTGTTGAATAAAAATTAATCCATGAATTTCTCATTCCATTACAAATGTCATTATATCTTACCAAACAGACACTTAATGTAAGAAAGGTTAAAGTTTTGTTTTTAATGTTTTCAGCTTGGAACAAGTTTGGACCTAGATAATGGTAGTTAGAGCAATTTTAAATCCAAATAGCCGAAGTAATAAAACAGAACTCTTACGTGGGCTCAAAGACGGGGATAAGGTGTATAGAGTGATGAGCACTCTGGCTGTCAAGAACCATCCCTTATTATGGAGGTTAAGCTCCTACCTACCCCTTCAGCATGAAAACAATGTTCGCAGTTTGCTAATCTTTTCAAAGTTTACTAAATTAAACATGTTCAATTTTTTTTTTTCGTATATACATTGAAAGGAAAATTCTACCGGACGGCAATTAGACCAGCATTGTTATATGGTACGGAGTGTTGGGCAGTGAAACACTGCCACATCCATAAGATGTCGGTGGCGAAGATGCGTATGTTGAGATGGATGTGTGGTCACACGAGAAAGGACCGGGTGCGTAATGAAATAATTAGGACAAAAGTAGGGGTCACATCTATTGAGAATAAAATGAGAGAAAACCGACTAAGGTGGTTTGGCCATGTGAGACGTAGAGCGCTTGATGCGCCGGTTAGGAGAACCGAAGAGTGGCAAAGGGATGTAGTGGTGAGGGGTAGGGGAAGACCTAAGCAAACTTGGAGGAGGGTGATCGAGAGTGATATGAGTTTATTGGGAATTGAGGAAAATATGGTAGTGGATAGGACGGAGTGGAGGGAGCGAATCTGTGTCGCTGACACGACTTGATTTTCACGGTTTTATATGATGGTTCATGTTAGCCGACCCCGAATCATTTCGGGACTAAGGCTTTGTTGTTGTTGTTGTTGTATATACGTATTATTATCTGAGTGGTCTAAAACCAATTTTTACATGCAAATGTAAAACTTCTCAAAACTAAACTAGATTTGGACAATAAAAGTAAGATTGCGTCGCCTATCATATATTAATCAAATTAGATTTTGTAATCAAATACAAACTCAATAAGTTGATTAACCACTATGAACCTTAAATTGTAAAAAACAGCGGACCGAAATCATCCATAATAGAAATAGTTTCAATGATTGAGGGCTAAAAACCATCCATGATAAAGGTGGTTACAACGACCGAAAGGGCTTGGGCCCTTCAGATCCCCTTGTCTCCACCCATTTGTCTCAATAATTGTTGATAAGACTATTCACCTAAAAATAGAACAATTTGGAGCAATTAAAAACTGATTTTGTAAATTATAAAAAATATAAGGTCTGACTTTGCAAATTCACTAAACCACAAGTATTGTTGGACCGGAAAATCGACTCATAAACCATTTAACAGTAAATTTCACAAAGCAAAGATCTATATTTGCGAACTTTTAAAACCACGAGGATTGTCTTTGCAAATCGATCAAACTGCAAGTTTCTTTTATCCTTTTATTAGAATGAGAAATACAATGAATACAAGATGAAATACATCAAGGATGATCTTCTAATATAATACAAGGTGAGCGTAAATTACTCCTCAAATTTCCTTCTAAACATTCATTTTCTCTCTTCTAATTAAATAATTGCTATTTGGCTTTAAAATGAAAAAGTTAAAGAAAAATATTCTTCGAATATCATTTCCATCAGTTTAAGATGTAATGACTTTTATGTTAGAACCGTAAAGTTGAATGACTTTTTTACGTTATGTTTTGAAGTTAGTGGTCATAGTTTTAGTTGATGTATTACAAACTTCTTTTTCAATATAAATAAAAAAATTAAAGAAAACATTATTAATAATAGAAAAAAATATAATTAAGCTCTTGAATTTTGTTTGTTCTACGGATCAAGTCTCTGATCAATTATTTTTCCATATTGAGCCATTGATCATTGATTTTGTTATGGATTAGATCCTTATTTGACTTTTCCATTAAGTTTGGACAACACGAGCTTTTGAGGGATTCATCATATTGATGTGGAGATTTTCACTTCCATGTGGACAACTACAATATAACTTTCTTGACTAGGGGAGAAAAAATAAAAATTAAAAAGAAATTACAGAAATTGATTTCTATTAGGTTATTTTAAGCTAGAAATCGAGCTTGCAAGAACTTGATAAAAATGAATTTTGGTATTAGGAGAGAAGATCGATTTGACAATTCTAACGTTGAAAATCGCGAAATGGAAGAGGAGAAGATCAAGCTTGGAAGAACTTATTAGAAATTGATTTCTGTAGTTTCTTTTTACTTTTTACTCTATATCTATCTTAATCAATAAACTTTTATTTTTATTTGTCCACGTCAATAGGCCGAATCACTCTAACCATGCGTGTCGTCCAAACTTGACGGAAAAGTTAAATAAATGTCAAATCCATAACATCATAGGTTAATGTGAAAAATAATTTATCATGGACTTGATCATTAAAACAAATAAAATTCAGGGGGTTAATTATGATTTTTTGCCTTAATAATACATAGAAATATAAAATGCTATATAAAAATAAACAATTAATTTTGGTACATTAAAAATAAAATAAATCTAAAAATTCATATGCTACAAATCCATTCCCAACACTTTTATGTGGAACAATTTCTTGTGGACACGTGTTTCCTAATTTTTTGATAAAATATCTAATCCATTTCCAACAACTTAGGTCCGTGGATCAATTGATTGCCGACACTTGTTTCTTTTTTCTTTTTAGGATAAATAATTTGTTAGTGTGCACATTTTTATCTAAGGTACTATTTAATCTTTCTATTTTGAAAAACATAATAAGATCGTATCTTTTGTCAATATTAATCCTTTAGTATTTTTTAATATTTTTTTTAGATTTTTAACCGTTATATTTGACATAAATATAGACAGATAGAAAATAACAGAGTAATATGTTCATTTTGTATTTTACTATGGTTGCCTTGCAAGCTAAAATATGTTCGGTTAAATTTTTTAAAAAACTAGATAGAAGGATCGAATGATTAATATTGATAAAAGATAGAGACCTTATATTTTTTTTTTCAAAATAAAGGGACTAAACAGTGTGTTATGTAAAAAAATGAGTACTAATAAATTATTTACCCTTCTTTTTATAAAATTAAAATATTTGAGATTTTTTTTTAAGAATTAGATGAAAAAAGAAGAAGTACAACAGGTAAAACATAATCAATAAAACCTCACACGAGTACAAATTAAAACAAATACAATATCTACGAAAGATAAAAATGACTATAAAGACCAAAAAGAACCCATAAAAGTCATAAAAAAAATACAAAATAATAATATATTTCTCGTGAATCCAAATTTATAAAAAGATATCTGTAAACAAAATTTCATCATTTAGACCATTCTGAACATTTAGGGCTGAATCCTTTTTTTTTGTTGCAACCATGTAGATTTATTAATCTACGGACAAGATAAACCATCTCCGTTCTTGCTAAATTCGTAAAAAGCATAAACACAGAATAATAGAGAGCAGATAAAATCAGATGGATAAAGAGTTTTGATGAAATATAAGAGTACAAATTAAAAAAGCAATAAAAGGAAATATAGAAATCTAATCCGGTGTGAGGAGAGAGAATGACAAGAAATCAATGCTGCGAGTATCTCTCCAGTCCTATCTTGAAATATAAGGGTACATCTAGATCCTTGCACTAGCGGTGATCGCAGCAGCTTTTGGTGGACTCTGAGGCTATGTTATAGTATATGCCAATACCGATCCTCTTGCAGAAACCTTGATTCATTCAAAAAAGAAGCTGTAAGAGCCCATTATCCGCGGCTCTTTATTCCCAGTTTGCCGGGGAAGATTGTCAAGCTTGTTCTGAACCGTTCGTTTTCTCGTCTCAGAAAGAGGCGTAGCAATTCTTTAGTGACCGTACCGAAAAGTACGTACGGTGGAGGTTGGTTGAAGATGATGTTACCTCTTCAAAGTAGACCAACAAAGTAAAAAGCTCGACAGAAAATGAGAAAAAAATGAAAAAAAAGAAAAGAATTGAGAGTTTTTTTCAATTCCTCGAGAGGATTTGTAGTTATATTTTTCTCCTCCCGTGATATTTGGGAAACTTTAAAAACATTAAATGAGGTAGTTGATTATATAGCTTAAGACGACATTGGTATGTTTGAAAAACACCTAATTATTTATATGGTCCAACTATATAATATGAATCACACTTTTTAATTAAATGAAGTCACCAATATTTTATTATATGCTTTTCGTATTTGGATAAAATGTCAACATTCAGTTAGACTTCTTGAATCTATGTCTATGGATATAAATTTATTTCAAATTATTATATATGCTCTTTTTAATTAACTAATTTGATTATCAATACAGTATCTCTTAATTATAATATTCCATAAACCTTATTTTATATCCGTCATTTGATCTGCTAAATACTGTCCCTAAATTACTTATCACCGTCTCCATTTGAAATTTTTTACCCTTCTCAAAATTTTGATCAAAAAAACTAAAAATTCTCTTTCCAAAATCATAAATCCGAACAACAATAATTGAAATTATGAAAATAATTGATACGGTGACAACCCGAACTCTTGAAATGGATGATTACAAGTCGAAAACATTAAAATTTACATTTTTTTAACAAAGAACTCATGAAAATAATATATAATTTTTTATGACGATTTTGTATTTTTCGTCACAAAAAATTGGAGAATTTTGCATTTTTCGTCATAAAAAATTGAACGATTTAATATTATTCGTCACTAAATTTTTTACGATTTTGCACCGGCCAAAACGGATGCCGCATCCGTTCGGCCCATGGTGGGAACGGATGCGACATCCGTTCCCCCCATGGGCCGAACGGATGCGGCACCCGTTTTGGCCAAATTTTGACCGATTCTCTCAATTTTTTCTCAGTTCTGAAAAAAAATTATGCAAAGGGCAAAATTGTCCAAAGGGGGCGGTGATAAGTAATTTAGAGCGGTAAATAGCAAAACGCCTTAAAATTAAAAGGGAATTTCAAATAAAATCTATGTAGTTTTATGTTTTTTAGATCGGTACATGTGGGGCTGGTTTGTTTCAACTGCTTCTATTTGCTGTAACAGATATGCATCAAATATTAGTTGATTTGTGTTTAAAAAGCAGCTGTTTCGAATTTTTACCAAAGTATTTTTGTCTCCTGTTTAGACTTGAAAGGCAAAAAACAGTTCCGAAAAATGAAAACAAACGGACACGTGGTCTTTTAGTTACAAAACAAATCCTGTGATTGGCATTGTTAGCCATTTTGGATTGACTTTATCAAATTTTGACGATAATGACCTTAAAATGAAAATTTTCAAGAATTAAATGATATTTTAAACTATTCTAATTCTTCAACTTCTTAGGTTTGAGGTCATTTAAGTGTTCTTTTGTAGGAAAGAAAGTTAATGTTTAGAGCGAGAAAACTCCAAAAATGATGATTTTGAAAAATAAAAAATGTGGTTCCATAGTAAATATGGTACTAAACAACTTTAATTTTTGAAATCGTTATCAGCCAAATTTGGCAAAATCAATCCAAAATAGCCAACGATACCAATCAGATGGTTTGTTTTGTAACAAAAAAAAAAAACCACAAATGCCGATCTGCAACCCCAAAGATTTTATTTGAAATTAACCAAATTTAAACACATGAATTAAGGAAATCACTAGAATATCTTATAATATTATTTTACTAAAAATGTTTCTGCAAATATTTTGAGAATACTAATAATTTTATTTTGTTATACTCAATATCAAGCTTGTAATCTTATAAAAAAAAATAAAAAAATATATCAAGCTTGTAAGTTCCGGCCCGGCCCGGCCCAACCAGGGAAATCTAGTTGAATTGGAACCGATAGGAAATTTGTTTAAAGAACCCATTGAACCCACCGGTTAAATAGTTAAACCGAAAAAATAGTCATAGGTTAGCGTGTTTCACGCACTACGATAAAACAGTGAGTTTGTGACTAATTTCAGCGACCGATTCTGGTTCGGTCGCTAAACTAATTTCCGCTAGCAAAGTTGCATTTGAACTCCACGTGTTTTTAAATCGTTAATGATCATGTAGAGAAACTGTAAGTAATATTCAATTTTTTCATTATGTTGAATTGTTCAAGCTGTTTTATATTGTAGCTTTTGTTCTTTAGGAAATTTCAGACAAGTAAAAGTATTGGATATGTGTTGCTTATGAAAATAAGTGTGGCAATGTAAAAAGGGTTCTAAAAAGTACAGTAAGCCCGTGAATCCAGATCAGTTCTTCTTGCATTCCTATACAATGGAACATGATGGAATTGCATTCGTGAATGATCTGTGTAATGAAATCCAAGTAAGAGTAGTTGTGTATGTATAATGATAACATTTAACTCGCCATATGTTATTTATATGATAATTTGTTTCTTTAAATGTACTGTATAGTATAAATGAAAGTCTTACCCAAATTGAACATAATACCGATGAGAAAGTTGAACAAGCTGCTAAGGAAGTTGAAAATACCATTAACGAATTTGAAGCATTTTATGAGGCTATTAGAGGTGTTAGTAGGGATGGAATAATTTTTTGATTGGGTTCAACTGCTTCGTAGTATTATAATAACCTGTATACTAGAAATTTAAGAGCATCATCTTCAAGTTCTGCTGGTCCATCTAATTTAAGTGTTACTACTAAAATTCAAGAAATAAGAAACACGTTGGATACTATACAGGACCGCTTTGATGAGTAAAGTCCAGGAATAATTTTTATTATCATTATCTCATGTGAATGCCCTATATATAATCAGTGACAAAGTCAACCAAATATTGGAGAGTCAATGAACAAAAATTTCGTAAGAAAACATTTTTTTTATTAATACTCAGCAACAGAAATGTTGATCCCAATTCTATCGTGATGTCAAAATTATCCAAATTTCTACCGACAAAAAATCCGTTGATATTTTATTTTATTATTATCTCTCTAGAGCTGGGATGGGACCCATCTTGACTCCTTATATCCGTTCCTATGCATAACACAAACTCATCGTATAATGTGTTGATTTTTATTAACAAATGTAGTCAGAATTTAAAACTTAAGCGTCTCCTACATTTAGGCTGTAATCGAGCCGAGCCGAGTCGAGCTTTGGCCTGTTCAAGCTCTGCTCGCTATAAAATTAACGAGCTCGAGCCCGAGCCGAGCTTGCTATAAAATTAACGAGCCGAGCCCGAGCCGAGCTTTGGCTTGCTCAACGAGCTTGAGCCGAGCTTCAAGCTTGTTTCGAGTCCAAAATCCTCTTTTGGACTTGGTTCATTAAGAAAATTATCTAACCATGAATTGTTTGTGAGTAAATTGTTAATTATATTTGTGAAGTTTGCTCGCAAATAACTCTTTAATTGTGTACATAAACAAGCTCACAAGCAAAGTTCGTGAATAAATAAACAAGATGCTTACAAATAGTTCGTCTATTACTCATTTATTATGTTTGTGAATGAACTCATCTAATAGCAAATGAAATAATATTAAGTTTAGATATTTGTGAACTAACACAAAACTATATAGTTTTCTACAAAACTAAAATTTGTTCATAAATGTTCTAATCGAGCCTGCTCGTGAGCTTTCGAGCCGAGCTTTGGCCTGCTCAAGCTTGACTCGTTTACGAACCGAACCAGTAAATCGTGTTCACGAGCGGCTCGTTTACAAATCGAGCCGAGCTTTTATCGAGCCGATCACCGAGCCGCTAATGAGCGGCTCTGTTCATTTACAGCCCTACCTACATTATGTTGAAGAACCAATTAACTAAAAGCAAAAATTTAAGAATATACATTTTTAATTATCATCGATCTATGATACATCCGACATACAAATATGCCCAATTTATTATTATTATTTTGTTAAATGTTAAAATTTCATCAATATTGCAGAATTGGTTGCTAAGAAGAGTAACGAGTGTACGGAGGATAGCAGGAATAATGCATTGTTTGGAAGGGTGTGGAATGTGAATGAATGCCTTTTCGATGTTGACAAAGTTTGGAAAGCAACTCTCAAACATGGCTTTAAACCTCTCGTTACACCTTCTACTTCTGTCTCTCCAAAATTATTCAAAATTATTCTAATATTATTATTGTAATATCGTAATACTATTATAATTATAGTATGAAATTACCTTTAGTTTTTTTTCGGGGTAAATTTCATCAACGGTATACAACTTTTGCACCATTCCACATTTTGGTGTACAACCTTCAATTTGTCTCACTAATATATATGAACTTATAGGTGACCTCCCACTATGGTATACAATAGGTAAAAATGACCGGTCAACCCGAAGTCAACCCGCCACATCAGCATTTTTCATCCAATTTATTAGTAAAAGTGGGACCCATAAGTTATAAAAAAAATTAATTTTATCTCTTTCTATCTTTTACCCCTATCCCTTCATCTCTTCATCTGCTTCCCTCTATTTCTTCATCTTCTCTACCTCATCTCTCTCTAACCTCTCTCTCTCCAAATTTATTTTTCTCTCTTACTTATCTTTAACCGTTATATTTGACATAAACAGACAGACAGAAAATAACGGAGTAACATGTTCATTTTGTATCTATGGTTGTCCTGAAAGCTAAGATATATTCGGTTAAAAATCTAAAAAAATAGATAAAGTTAATATTGACAAAATGGCTAACGATGGCAACCAAAAATGGCTAACGATGCCAACCACATTGTTGTTTTGTAAAAAAAAAAAAGTACCGATATTTAAAAACGTGAAACCATATGGATTTTATTTGACACTATCCCAAATTTAAACACATGAATTAAGGAAATCACTAGAATATCTTGTAATATTATTTACTAAACATGTTTCTGCAAATATTTTAAGAATACTAATAATTTTATTTTATTATACTAAATATCAAGCTTGTAAGTTCCGGACCGGCCCGGTTGGGGCAATCTAGTTGAATTGGAATCGACATGAATTCGTTTAAAGAATCCATTGAACCAACCGGTTGAACCGTTAAAACAAAAAATGGTTACATGTTATCGTATTTCACGCACTATAATAAAACAGTGAGTTTGCGACTAATTTTAGTGACCAGATCGATATCGGTCGTTATATTTGCGACTGATTCGGTCGCTATACTAATTTCGGCTAGCAAAGTTGCAACTGATATATTTAACTCGCGATATATAATTATTTATGTAATAATTTGTTTGTTTAAATATATTGTATAAGATAAATATGAAAGTCTTACCCAAGTTGAACATGATACTGCTGAGGAAGTTGAACAAGTTTCCGAGGAAGTTGAAAATACCATTAAAGAACTTGAAGCATTCTATGATGCTGCTGGAGGTGTTAACATGGATGAGAGATTTTTTGGATTGGGTTTCAACTGCTATGCAGTATTATGATGATCGCTATCCTAGAAATTCAAGATCATCATCTTCAAGTTCTCCTGGCCCATCTAATTTATGTGCTACGACTGAAATTCAAGGGATAAAAAACACATTTGAGACTTTACAGGATCGCTTTAATGACTAAGGTTCAAGAATAATAATAATAATTATTATTATATCATGTGAATGTCCTGTATATAACTAGTGACTGAGTCAACCAAATAGTGGAGAGTCAATGAACAAAAATTTAGTAAGAAACAATTTTTTTGGATTAATACTTAGCGACGGAAATGTTGATCCCAATTCAGTCGTGATGTCAAAATTATCAAAATTTCTACAAATGACAGACATGGAATTGTTATGTTCACCGACGAGCAATCTGTCGATATTTTTTTTTGTTATTATCTCTCTAGAACTGGGACCCTCCTTGATTCCTTATATGTCCGTCCCTATGCATAACACAAACTCATCATATAATGTGTTGATTTTTATTAACAAATGTAGTTGTCAGAATTTAAAACTTAAGCGTCTCCTGCATTGTGTTGAAGAACCAATTGACTAAAAGCGAAGATTCAAGAATATATTTTTTCAATTATTATCGATCTATGATACATATTTTTTTATTGTTTTGTTAAATGTTAAAATTTCATTAATATTGCAGAATTGGTTGCTAAGAAGAGTAATGAGTGTATGGAGGATAACATGAATAGCGCACATTGTTTGGAATGGTGGAATATGAATGAATGCGGTAGCAACCTTTTCTATGTCGACAAAGTTTGGGAAGCAACTCTCAAACACGGCTTTAAACCTCTCGTTACACCTACTTCTGTCTCTCCAAAATCATTCTAATATTATTATCGTAATATTATTATAATTGTAATAGTATTATCGTAATGTTATTCTAATTATAGTATTAAATTATCTTTAGTTTTTTTTTCTATATATACAATGTTTGTAGGGAGGAATTTTCTTTTATGATCTATGATTGGTTCTGAACCGTTCAAACAGTGACACATCTATATTATTGTTGATGTGTTATTTTAAGTGGTTCAGAATTAATTAGTTTTGAACTACAGTAGAATTTCTTAAAAGGTGTGTCGTTGAGAGAAACTTAAGCTTATTATATTATTAATATTAGGCAAAAGGCATTATTAGGTCACTGATCTTTCATTTTTTGGTTCATTAAGCCCTAGATCTTTTATTTGAATACATTAAATCCCTAATAATTTATTATTAGTCTCATTAAGCTCTTGATGACCAAAAAAAGTAATTTTGAACATAAAATTCGGTTAACAGACTGTTATTCATTGTACCTGCATTCGAAATTTATATTTTTTCACTGTTTGAAAGAAGTTTTGGATGTGTAATGTGCTTGTAGGAAAACTGTACAAACCTTAATGCAAACTGAATTTTTTTTTTAATAATTTCAAATACAGATGAAGTTAATAACACATTTTAAACAGAATTAGATGTTCACAACTTACTAATTTAGTCATCAAGAGCTTAATGAGACCAAAAATTAATAATCAGGAACTTAATGTATCCAAATAAAAGATGAAGGGCTTAATGAACCAAAAAAATGAAAATTAGGACCTAATGATGCTTTATTTATTCATTTTTGAATTATTTAATTTTTAACAAGTAAAAACTAACAATGTTTCTCCAAGAAAAACATACAATTTAATGATTAATTGACTAAGAAAGATGGCATTAAATGGCTGGGACATTGACTTATTATTATTATTATTCCTTTTTTTTTGATAAACTTTTTTCCTTTTATTTTTCTTATTTGCTTTCGACAAAAGAAGATGACAAAATGTAAAAATAAGTCCTTTTAACTTGCATTTTAAATTTGTGTAAAAAACTTGATTGGTAGTTGTTAAAATAAGACCCGTTAAAAAAACGTCTAATACACTATTTGCATTTTAAATTTGTGTAAAAAACTTGATTGGTTTCGAACTTTTAAAATGTTTCGATAATCCTTTTAACTTGTATAAAATATTCTAAGGATGATGAAGATATCCTGTCTAGAACCGCCACACAACCTAGGCCTGGCAGATCCTACCAGTAGTGCAAGAAGAATCAATGGGCGAGCCAAAGTACCTACTGGGCGAAAGGTTATGCAAGCAAATCCTTGGTAGGCGTATCCACTGGGGTTACTTCTTCACAAGGAGTTTTGGTCTTGCTTCCTTACAAAGGAGACAAGCCGGACATCAACAGGCATCGTCCTATTTACTGTCTGTGCCACTCAATCCTATTTACTATTTTGCCACTTACATATCTTACTCTTTTGTTCCTTCTTTGATTGTAACCCTACTAAGGGCATTTACGCCTATAATATTTGTTTAGGGTAAATATTTAAACTCTACTAGTTTGTAAGGATGAACAACTTTTAATCCACCAAAAAATATTTCTCTTTGAGGGTAAGATTTATATCTATATTTTGGGTTTAACTCATTCTAGTTTAGCTAGAGAAGAAACTCTTTGTTGATTTACGATTAAAATCATGAAGTTCGCCTTCAATCTGTATCAGAGGATAATAGCCAAATTTAACTTTTATGTTTCAAGGGAAGTGTAAATTAGCCTTAACCTATGAAATTGTACAAATTTAGCTCTAACGTTTTCAAGTAAGTTCAATTTTAGCCATACATTACCGAAAATTTGAAAGACTTGTTTGACTGTTATTTAACTGTCACTTCAGACCTTCCAGACAAGTTTATTGATAAATTGAAGCCGTTTCATACATTTTTATTGGTTATTTGCAACTATATTAGTAACATAATAAATATTTTAGACACTTTGACCAAAAAAGTTGGGAGTAACTTATGTATGACAGACTTAGTTATTAACATTTTAACATGTGTTTTGTAATTGTGTTAGTAATTATCTTGGACATAATTGGTGGTAGAACGTCTCAAGCTACATCTATACTATATATAATAGCGGAAGCAAAGAGAAATGAGGAGAAGTGTTTTAGAGGCTTTTTTGATGAGTTGTCAACGTAGTAAAAAATCAAAATTAAAAGGATTTAATTAATTAAAAATAATAAATTTATATGTATAATATATTAAACAATTACTAACTCATTAATTAAAATAATAAAAAAAAGTAAGAGTTACAGGAAGATGAAAAAACACAAAGCAAAGGAAATCCAAAAGTCACAAATAAACTTCTATATAAAGCATGATAGATAGTATTCCACCATTATATTCATTGGTCATCATAGATAATATTATGTTTCTGAAGGTTTTTTTTGTTTTTTTGATATTCGATTTTTTTCATATGTTGTAGTTATTTTGTTCTCAATTGTGTTGTTGTTTTATTTTTATTAAACAATAGTTGTTATAGTTTCATCTTTCAGATCAATTTCTGTCGTTACCCAGGTTCTATACCTCTTGCTACCTTATCCATGTTTTCTTTTTTATTTGTCTTTTTTTTTTTCCAAGCTAGTATCTCCAATTGAAGAAATCCGATAGAAATAGAAGATTCATGGACAACTAAAATCGGAAAACACAAAGATGTCAAAAATTACAAGAAATTCTTATGTTTCTCGAGGTAATTATTCGATTTTTTTCATATGTTATAGTTATTTTTGTTCTCAATTGTGTTGTTTTTTTATTTTTATTAAACATAGTTGTTATAGTTTCATATTTCAGAGATGAAATTCCACTTATGTCGTTACCCAGGTTCCATATCTCTCGCTACCTTATCCATGTTTTCTTTTTTATTTGTCTTTTTTTTTTTCAAAATGAATAAACTAAAGATTTTGTATATTTGCATTCTTTTTTAGTATATGTTGCTAGGTGTTATCGTTTCGATTGTTAACTCTAACTAAAATTTAGATTTTCGGCTTTATATGAACTCAATTGTTAGCTTTAATTGAAGTTAAATTAATTTTTCTAATTCGGAACCTGTTGAAATCCACTCATTTTTTTAGTTTGAGTTTATCTAACTGATATGGATTGTATTTTTTATTTTCATACATTTTGGTACAAATAGATATAAAGTTTCACACGATAGTTGTTCATTGAAGTTTGAGACATATTGAAGAAAATGTTAAAGAGGTACTGAAATATTATACTTACAATGAAGTTTATTTTAATTATAAATTATGTTATATTATTATTATTATTATTATTATCAAGGATTTATTTTTTTCCAATTCTCTCGACAAAGAGATTGTAAGCGTCTAATATACTTGATAAGATGTTTATTCTCGGAGAATTTGGATTATGCCAGATACGAATTCAAAATGAAGGTAAATAAAAATAAAATTTGATGCTCAAAATCCTAAAAATGTACATTAATTATGGGATATTGAGATAATTGCTTTTGCAACATTGGTTATAGAGTTTTTAATTATTATATTGTGGTTTGTACAAAATTGTTAGTATTTCAAGAGTTTTTGAAAATGAAACATGAGCATAAGACAAGTTGTTGGAAAATATTAATTAAAAAATAATATTATTTGAATCTCTTCAAATTCTCAAATGTTGAGCATAATGATTCTAATTAATAGAATCAATTTCACATATATAAAACATTTTTTTTGTACTGAGTGGTTACAATTGCGATTTAATTCTATTTAACTAAATTTAATTTATGGACTTAATACTTCATTAAGAAAAAATAAAAATTTTAATTAATGGACAAAAAATATTTCCACTCTCCTCTTTATATGCTTATATCTTACATTCTCTCTTATTTTCGAAAAAAAAAAACGAGAGGAGTATAGTTCTCTCCTAATTATCTTTTTTGTCCCTTCATTTTTGTTTTCTATTCTTTTGTTTATTTTTCTTGCTTACGAAATTCAAGAATATATAATTATTAGAAAATATTAATAAAGTCAAATAAGTGATATCTGCGAGCGTGACTGATTATACAGTGAAAGAATGAAGAACAAATTGATTGAATGTCTTAATGAGATGATTTAAAAAAAATGTCTTGATGAGATATTACGAGATAAAAATACGACAAATCATTACCTTAAGCTGATTCAATTGGATATATTGGGTTATTGTAGCATAATGAATAATTGAATTCGAATACTCGGTGATCATGAAATTCCATCAAGCAAAATGATTATCATCAAGATGAATTTGTGACTAATTCTTATGAATTTTATTTTTTTTATATGTAACATATAGAATTGATAAAGTTTCTTCATGTGCAATATTAGAAAAGTATTGATGCTAATATAGTTTATAGCATAATATATTGATGTTGCTTCCATTTTATCATAGATATAATATCTAATTTTAATTGTAGTTTAATTCAATTTTTGTTTAACATAGATTGTAATTCTTTTGTATCATAGATATAATATTTAATTTTAATTGTAGTCTAATTCAATTTTTGGTTTTTTTTATTATATTCTAATATATTTCTTAATTAATCTCCTATTTTATTATTATTGTTTCACAGATTTCCAGTTATAAGAAAATATGAAAATATATTAAAATTACTAAAAAGTATAAATCATTGAATTTTGTAAAAATAAATAAATCATTCACCTTTAATTAAAATTCTATAAAAAAATTAATCAATTATTTTCAAAATTAATTTAATTTGATTTGAACTATTAATAAAAAATATATATTAATTTCAAATATACCTAATATAAAAATTTCACATAGCATGATATAAAATTACTTAAAAGTAAATATGTCAATTTATTTATTTATCTAAATTATATAAAAGTTTCGTATCCCGTGCATCGCACGGGTTTTCGAATAGTTTAAATAATATGCAATACAAATCTTTTCAAAATTTTAATATCGTAGGGCTAAAATTGATATTTTTTTTATCAATAAAAGAAATTTTATAAAACATAAACCAAAATTACACAGTATAAAAAAACAACTAAAACCAGTAGCAAAAGCTACCAAGTATTCCAGGAATACTTATCTCTCTTCAAAGCAAGACCCCTTAATCTAACATAGAAAACAATACTCCCCACTACATTGTTATAATCAAAACAAACTCCCTGAAAATATTTGGGTTTAATTTGCACAATTTCATATGTCCTAGAACGCTAAAGTCAAATTTTTTCTTTATCCTAAATATCTAGACAGGTCTCTCAACTTGCATAAAATGTAATCAATTAATCAATCAATTGCAAAAAAAAAAAAAGTAACGCGGAAGGTGTGTTGCATGTGTTTTGGAAAAATAAAACGATCAAGATTGGTGTATGAAGTTCTAATAAGTTTTACAGTTGAGCAAGAAAGAAATTCGTTTTAAATATATTTTAATCTATTATGGAAATTATTGTAATAACATTTTAAGGCGCTTGTGACACATCGTCCATATGCAGCAGTTTTTTTTTACAATCGAATGATTAATTGATAATATTTTAAGCAAGTTAAGAGGACTGTCGGAATATTTTAAACTAGTTGAAAGGAATATCAAAACACTTTAAACAAGTTCTAGAGGCAAATGATGTATTGAAAAAAAAAGTTAAAGAGTTCAAAACAAAAATTGTAAAATTTTGTAAAATTTTATAAATTTTATTTTAATCTTTTAATATTGTAAAATAACAATAAATTAATAAAAATTATATTAATTATAATATTTCTTTAATTTTTGTTTATACTATTTTGTATATCAAATTGACAAATCTAACATGATAAATAAAAAAAATAATATAAAAAAATAAAAACTATTATATAATTTATTATACTTTTAATCACATTAATTATATATATATATATATATTGTTTTTGAAATACGGATCTAGCCTAATGGGAATTCCAACCAGGTTGGCATCCCCGAAAAGGCAAAGAACCAAATATATAAATGAAGAGATGAAAAAAGTATGAAACCAGTACAAAGAATGTTTTAAGAAAATCTAAACATATCCCTACCAAGGGCATTATCTCTAGCAAGAAGGGAGCAGAAGTCTGGAAGGGTATTCCACATTTGTAAATCTGAGGTCAGACGTCCGTAATTAGCAAAAGCATCCGCCACTTGATTTCCCTCACGGAACACATGAGAGACAACCACCTGAATATGCGTCATTGAATCTAAACAATTTAATCAATCCACACGCATTGTCCAAGGAATGATCTGCGCACGGGCACGGAAAATTCGAATAACGTAAGTCGAGTCACTTTCAATCCAGAGACGAGTCCATCCACGTGACCTCGCAATCGAAACTGCAAAAATAGCGGCTTGCAATTCCGCCATGTGTACCAAAGCACAATCAAGGGGGAAGGCAAATGACCCAAGGGGATGCCCCTGACTATTTCGAAAAACCACACCGCAACCAGCTCTACCCGAGATTACGGAAGCATCAGTGTTAGCTTTAATCCAATCAGACGGAGGGGGCTGCCATCTAACTTCAATGATTCGAGGGGCCCTATGACGACGAGCGTTTAACCCGAGATTGTGGAGAATAGATAACTCCACAACAGAATTCGATACCGATCCGTTGCTGATTCTATCAGAGCTATGAATTGCAGACCAAAGACAGCGTAATGCCTCATGAATGTTTGGTGGCTTGCTCTAAAAAATAGCAGCATTTCTTAAAGACCAGATCAACCAAACAGCGTTGACAAGCGCGACCTGCCAGAGGGAAAGGACTTGCGAACTGAACTTGTGTGAGAAGGCGTGTTGTAAGAAGGTCTATAGAGAAGAATCAAGTACAAGTCTTCTACCAAATAAAGCCGATATGTTGAACCAGATTTGGGAAGCAAAGGGGCAATGAACAAGCAAATGGTCACTCGTCTCATAAGCCATTAAACAGACCGGACAGCGAGATATTAGAGGCAGACCTCTAGCACGGAGCGCATCATGAGTTGGTAAAGCGCCCCAGTATGCACGCCAGCAAACCATGGAGTGCGATGGCTGAATAAAAGGTTTCCAAATTGACTGAAAAACCAAAGGCAAAGTCAGAGGAGCACGTAGCCAGTGATAGAATAACTTTACCGTGAAGAGGCCATTGCTCACAGGTCTCCAAAAACATAAATCATATTCAGAGCCATTTCCATGCATATTCTGGATGCGCTGGTGCAACGGACTAGCCAGCATCGGAAGATCCCGCCAGTTGCCATTTTCATGAAAATCTGAGATTCTATCAATGAGCTTCAAACGGTCTGACATAGAAATCCCAAGCTGTTCAGCCAGGGGTGGCAAAATCCATTTCGAATTCTAGAATGACAACTCAGAAGATGATCCAAATGACCAAAAACAATTCTCCCGTAACTTGAGATAGGCGGCCTTGACAGACCACCAAACAGACGATCGCTGCAACCGAAACTTTGGCAAACCAGCCCTGTTTAGAAAGCGCATCCTCAACAAATTAAAGCATAAAGAATTAGAGGAAAGAAAGCCCCACGCCAATTTACCACTCATAGCCAAGTTAAGGGTCGAGAGGTGTTTAATACCCAACCCTCCTTCCTTTAAGGACTTTAAGCAAACCTTCCAGGGAACAGTAACAAGCTTTTTGGATAAAATTGAACCCGTCCAAATGAAATTCCTCATGTGTCTATTGAGTCTATTTAGCAAACTCACAGGCCATTTGTAAACCATAAAGGTGTGGATCAGAGAGCTAGTGATAACTGAATTAACAAGTGTCAGCCTACCAGCCATAGAGAGAGACGTCCCCACCCAGCGCGAGAAAGAGAGAATAATTCTATTCGCAGTCGTTGCAAGGTATTTAGCTCTTGGGATCCCTTGAAAAAGAGGAACGCCCAAGTAATTAAATGGGAGAGATCCAATTTTGATTCCAATTAGACCCGCCAATCTGTTCCGACGTATGAGTAAGATTGAATCCCCGAAGAAAATATCAGACTTTTTCCAATTCACTAATTGTCCAGATAGAGAGCCATATAAATGATAGCGCGATTCGTCTAGCTATGTTTACGGATGTAGTGTGATATGAGTGTGCTATGGGACTATGGATGTGGTCTTTCTAATTGCTCTAAATTCACTAGACGTCACTACTTAGGGGCAAGTGTGCCCCGTCGTATCAAGTAATAATCCGGTTAAGACCGGGTATCGAATCCACGGGATTTATAATTACAAGTATTAGACGACTTGGTTTCGTATGTTATTTAAGCAGTAATCACTTTGGGGTTAAGTAAGACACAACTACACACTATTCCTCGCTATTGGCGACACAGATTTATGTAGCTAAAACTCTATGAAGTGGGATGAATATGATAAGTTATAACCATGATAAATAATGACTCTAAATGTATACGGATAATAGTTTACTCTTGAAAAGACGACCAAGTGTAGTAGAACCGACCCGTGAAGTACTTAGACTACGTGATTCCTAGTCAAGGCGTGTCTAATGCGGGGGAATTAGAAACTAGGGCCCGTAAGTTCCGTGGCTTGTCAATTCCTACGGTTTCCGGTTTGTCACTTCCGGTAAGGCAACACCTATATAACTCCCTAAAGATAGCCCGAATGGCGGCGGTAATCGTGTTCTCCTACACAATAATCAATTATCAATATCAAAACAAGCAATAAACATTAACACATAAAGGGAAATAGAGATTATAAATCATAAATTATAAATATGGAAAGTGATTAGATGAAATACAACCAAGCCTAGTACATAGGAAGAGTACAAGCTAATTAGCAAGTAAAAAGGGAGAATCCGCCCTTAGAACTAGCTAACCGGACTCAAAGCCGTCTCCTAGGTCGTGGAGGTGGAACTCTCGAGCTTGGTGACGAATGGTGGAACGGAGCGTCAATGGAACGCCGGAACAACAAACAAGCTCTCGAGGGGGAGAGTTTAACTTACAAAATCTGAATCTAAATTACAAGGAAAGAAAAGAGTATAGTGTAGCTCTCTAGTATGTCATTGGTGTCAAATGAAGTTCAAGAGCTTCTTATTTATAGACATCAAGCAAGGGCAAGTTTGTTATTTCACAAAGCACAAGTATGGAGCAACATTATTTGGTGCAGAAATCCCATGATACGCCCCGCGTAAATTGGTCTACGCCCCGCGTAAATGCCCATTCCGTCAGAAATCTCCTGCATGTGGACCAATTCGTTGTCTTGTTGTCTCAAGCACGCCCTACGTAAAGGATTGTACGCCCCGCGTGTTTGAGTCTCTGGAGTTTTATTGCTTGAATTGGTGCTTTTACGCCGTGCGTAGCTGAAGTACGCCCCGCGTAAAAGAGTCTCTGATCTTTTTACGTTGAAGAATTGTCTTTTACGCCCCGCGTATATGGTGGTACGCCCCGCGTAAGGAGAGTTGACTCTGGGAGACAATGCAGTCTGACTTTCAGGATTAGGCCAATCATTTTCGACATGTGTCATATGCCCCGCGTAGAGTGGCATACGCCCCGCGTATGCTGAGTCAGTTCCACATGGCTTCTGCGGATAAGGCAATCATTACCGACACCATGTTTCACGCCCCACGTAGGGGATTATACGCCCCGCGTATGGAGTGGATTTTTGCTCCTTTCTCGTACCTGAAATACAAATCTTGAGAGCCGAGTTAGCTTGACGTTTTTATTTCCTAAACTAATCAAAAATGATGAAAATAAACTGAAAGTACGAGATTTATTTTTATTTCTTTATTTTATCAAAAACACTTTATTTTTGTAATTAAACTTATTTATTTTATCCAAAATCAACCCGTAAATCACGCTAAAAGATAGGGGTAAAATACCCCTATCAAACCTCCTCGGACTTTAAAGTTTTACTTGTCCTCAAGTAAAAGAAATCGAAAGACAATGGATTGAGAAAACTAAGAAACAAACCGAAGGTTGGTTTTGCCAAGTGCGTGATTTCAAAGTTATGGTTTTGTGCAAAGGTTTCGGTAAGTACCTACGTAAAAAATTGAGTACGAAACTTGTTTGAAACCTCCATGATCAAGATTTAATAGGCAATATTAACGGGGGTTGATTATCTTTTGAGAACCCGATAGTACCTCACCAAGGGATTTCGCTCTTACGCTCAATTTTAGGTGGATCGGTGTTTTATCACTCTTCTTTGCACGTACTCGAGACCATGTTGAATTTGCATTTTATCCGGGTTTTTCCTCCTAAAATATGGTTAGGCAATATTAAAAATGAACCCGGAGGGGGGTTGTAATGTGGTTGGCTTCTTTAGTGGTTAGTTTAAAGAAACTCGAGTTCAAAAATACCGTTTTGTGATTGCACCGTATCATTGCTTATTTTGGCCTTGGCGAATTTTACAAGACGTACTTCAAAATTGCTCGGGTGGAGCTTTGAGAATGCCTTATTATTTATTGTATCCTTTGTTTTGATAGAGGCACAAAAACAATATTTTGAGAGCTAATGGTGCTCATTTGCTAAGGCCGTGACTTATTTCGGGTAATTCGGGTGCAACTTGATTATGTCGGTAATTGAACAAGAGGAAAAAGGGTTAAATGTTAAAAGGGTATTAATAAAAAAAGTTGGTTAATAGGCTCGAGGGGGTTTCCTAATGTTTAATGAAAACGAGAAAAATAAATTAAGAAAAATTAGCCTAAGTGGGTTCGGTTTATCATCTATTGCCTTTTTACCACAATAAGTGTACTTAACCCGGTATTAGATGCAAATTCTATGAGTCGAGTGAAGTCAAAGTTCTCGAAAAATTATGAAAGAATTAGAGTTCTCGTACGAACTCTTTTAGGCTCAAAATACCTCACAAAGATTCGGGTTTAAATCGTGTACTATCAAGTCTTCGCTAAATTCTCAACTATCCCGTTTTTATTGCCTTTTCAAAGTTCATTATGGAGATAACGTTCGGGTTAAGACTCAATGCCTTAGTTTGGTACTAACCCTAAGTTTTGCACAAATTCCCTAACTCTAAGATCAAGACTAAAATTTCTTAATCGAATCATTCCTTTATCTTCCGACACTTTTATTTTTGATGACAAATAACGGAACTTTAATTAATTTCCGAAGGAGGGATAGCATGTCGGGAAAATTTAAAAGAGTCAATAAATTAGTTTAATTATTTTGTTGTTATTAAATTTTTATTTTTGTTTTTGGTAGTGCAAAACAAACGTTAAGTGCGGGGTTGCACGTCCCTCCGCGTTATTTAAAATGACGTCTATTCCAAGGGCGTCGCAAAAAGAAACTAAAACAAAAACAAAAATAAAGCTAAGGAAGGGAAGGAAGAAGACCCTAAGTGGCCAGGGGCCCTACGCGAGGCGTGCCCAAGGGGGCGCTCCGCGTAGGGTGGCGTTTAAATATTCTATTTAGGCAGAGACTTAAGTACGCGGGGTGCAGTGGCGGAGGCGCCCCGCGTAAGTTGTTGTTTTTATTATTGATGGAGTCAGAGACTCAAATACGCGGGGCGTACTAGGGGACGCCCCGCGTGTTTGAGTTTCTGAACTTTAGGAACCACGGAAAGGAACTTATACGCGGGGCGTAAGAGGGGGTACGCCCTGCATAAAAGGTGTCTCTTGCAGAATTTTGGATCAGAGGCACAAAGACGCGGGGCGTGCATAGGAAGACGCCTCGCGTATTGTGTTGAATTGGGATTTGGCTTTCCGTGGCTGGGAAGGGAAACGAAGAAAACAAGGGAAAATTGAACAGATATATACAGGGAGTTTGAGAGAGTCAAACCAATGCTACGTTTAGAGTCGGAGTAGCTCGACTTTCCTTTCCGATGTGCAAGCTTACGGAGGTGCGAGCAGTGTGGTTTCGCCTTGTTGTGGAAAAACGCCGCCACGGTATATCTTTAGACGGTGGCCATTGACCCGTAGGGTTACATTGTCGGGACCTTGGATTTCGCATTCCCCGGAGGGGTGTACATTGATGATGGTGTATGGTCCCGACCACCGACTTTTCAATTTTCCGGGAAATAACCGGAGGCGAGAATTGTAGAGGAGAACTTGATCCCCCTTGTTGAACTCCCGAATTTGGATGTGCTTGTCGTGCCACCGCTTGGTACGTTCTTTGTAGAGTTTGGCATTTTCGTATGACCCCATGCGGAGTTCATCAAGAGTATTGAGTTGGAGGAGGCGGTGTTCTCCCGTAGCTTGCATGTCAAAATTTAAAAATTTCAGCGCCCAATAGGCTTTATGTTCCAATTCCACGGGCAAATGGCATGATTTTCCAAAAACTAGACGATAAGGGGACATCCCGATGGGCGTCTTAAACGCCGTGTGGTAAGCCTAAAGAGCATCATCGAGCTTCAAGCTCGAGTCTTTTCTAGAGGAGTTAACCGTTTTTTCTAAAATACGTTTTAACTCTCGGTTAGAAACCTCAACTTGCCCACTAGTTTGCGGGTAGTAGGGTGTAGAGACTCGGTGTGCAACCCCATATTTAAGTAAGAGTTGATCGAATTGTCGGTTGCAAAAGTGGGAACCCCCGTCGCTAATGATAGTCCGAGGGGTTCCGAACCGAGTGAAAATGTTTTTCTTTATGAATTTCCCTACCGCCTTAGAGTCGTTTGAAGGTAAGGCAACAGCCTCCACCCATTTGGAGACATAGTCAACCGCTACAAGAATGTAAGCGTTGTTATGCGACTTAGGGAAAGGTCCCATGAATTCTATCCCCCAAACGTCAAAAAGTTCGCAAACTAAGATCCCTTGTTGGAGCATTTCATGTTTTTGGGAAATGTTTCCGCTCCTTTGACAAGCGTCACATGATTTGACGAAGTCTTCGGAATCTTTGGACAAAGTAGGCCAATAAAACCCACATTGTAAGACTTTTGCCATAGTCCGACTAGGGCCAAAATAGCCCCCCGTCTCTTGGGTATGACACATATGTAACACATGATTAACCTCTTCTTCCGATATACACCTACGAATAATGTTATCGATCGGCACAAGATTTAAACAGATAGGGTTCTTCCCAAAAATAATGCTTAGCATCGTGAAAGAATTTCTTACGCTACTCATATGTAAGGTGCGGGGGAAGAATATTACCGGCTTTGTAGTTTGCCATATCGGCATACCAAGGTAAAGATGTTACCGCGTAAAGTGCTTCGTCGGGAAAGGTCTCCTTAATCTCAACAGCTTCCGAAGATTCGCCTTGCTCGCCTTGTAAGCGAGAGAGATGATCGACCACAACATTCTCCACTCCTTTTTTATCTTTGATCTCGATGTCGAATTCTTGTAGGAGTAGGATCCAACGTATCAAGCGTGGTTTGGCGTCCTGCTTAGTCATCAAGTACTTGAGAGCTGCGTGGTCAGTGTATACGATAATTTTGGATAACACAAGATATGACCTAAATTTATCGAAAGCAAAAACAACAGCAAGCATCTCCTTTTCCGTGATGGAATAGTTTTGTTGGGCCTCATTGAGCGTTTTGCTCGCATAATAGATGGGGCGAAAGAGTTTATCCACCCGTTGGCCTAAACAAGCGCCTACAGCCAAATCACTCGCATCACACATGAGTTCAAAGGGGAGGTTCCAATTGGGTTTCACCATGATAGGTGCATTAACTAGTTTTTCCTTTAGCGTATTAAATGCAAGTAAACATTCAGGGGAAAAACTAAATTCCGCATCCTTTGCAAGGAGTTGGGTCAAGGGGGTTGCTATCTTAGAGAAATCCTTAATGAATCGTCTATAGAACCCCGCATGACCCAAGAAACTCCGAATTCCCTTAACGTTGATTGGTGGAGGTAGTTTTTCAATTACCTCGATCTTGGCCGGGTCGACCTCGATCCCCTCCCCGGACACCTTGTGTCCCAAAACAATGCAATCTTGAACCATAAATTGACATTTTTCCCAACTGAGCGCAAGGTTAGTGTCTTCGCAACGTTGGAGGACCTTATCAAGATTACTTAAACAAATTTCAAAGGACGACCCAAAAACAGAAAAATCGTCCATGAAGACTTCCATGAAATCCTCAATCATTTCGGAGAATATAGCCGTCATGCACCTTTGAAAGGTGGCAGGGGCGTTACAAAGCCCAAATGGCATCCGCCTATATGCAAATTTCCCATACGGACAAGTGAATTTCGTTTTTTCCTGATCCGAAGGATCGACGGGAATTTGCATATAACCGGATAAGCCATCGAGGGTGCAAAAGAATTTATGACCCGCCATTCTTTCCAACATTTGGTCGATGAACGGTAGGGGAAAATGATCTTTTTGGGTGGCTTCGTTAAGTTTTCTATAATCAATGCATACTCGCCACCCGGTTACTTTCCGTGTGGGGATTAATTCCCCCTGATCATTTTCCGTCACTGTTGTGCCCCCCTTTTTGGGAACACATTGGACCGGGCTAACCCATGGACTATCGGAGATAGGAAAGATTATACCTGCGTCGAGGAGTTTGATTACCTCGGCCTTCACTACCTCTTTCATATTGGGGTTAAGCCGTCGTTGCGGCTGCATGGAGGGCTTGACTTTATCCTCCATAAAGATGCGGTGCGTGCAAATGGTGGGGCTGATCCCTTTTATGTCGTGAATGGTCCACCCAAATGCGCCTTTATGTTTTTGTAATACCGCAATTAATGCCTCCTCCATTTCCGCTGTCAAAAGCGAAGAAATAACAACCGGTAAGAAATTAGGAGGTTGCAAAAATACGTATTTTAAATTAGGAGGCAAGGGTTTGAGTTCCAAAGTTGGAGGTTCCTCAAGGGAGGTCTTCGGCTTTGCTTTGCTATCCCGGTCTAAACCCTCAAACCGGCTCCTTGCCAACAGACATCGTTCTATTTCGGAGGAGTATTCAAACGGCTTGTTCAATGGCTCCTCATCCAAATTCTCAATACCATCCATTTCCGAAGAGGTTCCCGCGGAAGACCTATCACAACATTCTTCAATGAAAAGATCAATGGAGTCCACAAAATTTACAGAATTACAATCCGCCATGGTATTGGATGGAAATTTCATGGTTTTATACACGTTAAATTCTACCTCTTCGTCTTGCAACCGTAGGATGAGCTTACCTTCGTGGACGTCAATGAGAGTCCTACCTGTTGCAAGGAATGGTCATCCTAGGAGGATCGGTACCGAATCGTCTTCCGCCATATCGAGCACTACAAAATCGGCGGGGAAAATGAACTTGTCCACTTTCACTAAGACATCCTCCACAATTCCTTTTGGCCGGGCAATGGATCTATCGGCCAGCTGAAGCGTCATATTGGTAGGCTTAGGTTCTCCCAAGCCGAGCTTCCTGAATACAGATAAAGGCATTAGATTGATGCTAGCACCTAAATCACATAAAGCTCTCCTAAACTCAACATTACCAATCGTGCAAGGGATAGAAAAGCTACCTAAATCCTTGAGTTTAGGTGGGAGTTTGTTCGTTATAATCGCGGAGCATTCCTCCGTGAGCGCTACCGTCTCATTATAATCCAACTTCCTCTTTTTGGCGAGGATTTCTTTAAGAAACTTCGCATATGTGGGCATTTGCTCCAATGCTTCCGCAAGTGGAATGTTAATGTGAAGTTTCTTAAAGATTTCCAAAAACTTGCCGTATTGGTGGTCCAATTTTTCCTTTTTAAGTCGTTTGGAAAAGGGAGCTTCGGCACGTAAGCTCCAATTGGGTCACACACATTTTTATTCTTATCCAAGGAAGTTGAGGGTTTTGGATCCGAACTGGGGTTGCTTACCACTTCCGGTTCATTACTTACCTGTGGAGCGGGTGGAGTCGCCTTTGGAACCTGTGGTTCCAAACCCTTACCACTACGGAGAGTTATTGCTTGTGCGGTCTCCCAATCTTTTGGTTTTGGGTTTTGTTCGGTGTTAGTCGGGGGAGACCCATGTTGTCTCCCTTGTTGTTGGCGGCTTAATTGGGCCACTTGCTGTCCCAAGTCCCTGCAAAATGCTTCGTTGTTAGCAAGACGGGAAGATATTTCTTTAAGGAGATCAATTACCATTGCGTTTTGCGCATTGCTAGGGGGTTGTGATTTTCGCCCTTCTTGGTCATGAGGGAATTGGCCCAACCCTTGTTCCACAAATTTACCATGGGGTTCGGATGGGGGCTTCAATACATTCCGCTCGTTATCATAAGATGGAATGTGTTGAAGCCTCCTTCCGTTATTATTATTGTTATGGTGGTGATAAGCATACGTGTTAGGATAGGAGTTATAATGAGAATTATACCTTTGTTGTCCCCCTACATAACTTACGCTTTCGGTGTCACCGGAAAAAGGGCTTCCGGCTTGACAATCCTTACCTTGGTGGCCACCACCACAGTGAGAGCACACTAAGACTTGTGCTAAATTTTGGAGGCTCATTTGCGCCATTAAGGCTTCCAGTTTCTTATTCATTTCGATCATGAAGATTGTGGGAGCCTCGTCTTCTACGGCAAAAGTTTGATGTTGCGAGGGTCCGGCAAGCCAATCTTCTTGCCATTGGACGCTTTTCCTAGCTAATTCGTGAATGAGCTCATACGCCTCGCTTGCCGATTTGTGAAACAAATCCCCACCTGCGGCGGAATCAACGGTTGCATGATTAGTCGGTGTTAGACCATGATAAAAAGTACTTACTAAATCATGCTTAGGGATATCGTGATGGGGACAGCTTCGGAGGAGCTTTCGGAACCTAGCCCAAGCTGAGTGGAGGGCCTCGTATCTAAGTTGCCGAAAGGAAGTGATATCTTTTCTCAATTTAACCGTTTTAGAGGGCGGGAAGTAGTAAGATAGGAATTCCTTCTCGAGTTCCTTCCATGATGTGATCGATCCCATCTCTAACGAGTGCAACCATTCCAACGTCTGTCCTGTCAAAGAAAAAGGAAATAGTTTTAGTTGGACGGCCTCAACTGGGACATTATTTTGCCGTGAAGTTTCGGCACACATAAGAAATTTATCAAGGTGTTCGTTAGGGTTTTCATGGGGTTCCCCTCCGAATTGACCGAATTATTGGATTAATTGGATCATGCTAGTCTTTATTTCAAATGTGTCGGCCGGAATGGTGGGGGCAACGATTCCGTGGTGGTTTTGAGGACGATGTGGAGCAAGAATCTCCAACATCGAACGCATGTCGTTGTCTTCACCATTACGGTCGTTATTCACGGGTTGTTCCGGCACCCTTTGGTTGAGCTCGGGCTGGTTAGCTTCATCATTGAGATTTGCCATTCTCTCTTTTCGAATCCTACAAAGAGTACGTTCAATTTCAAGATCAATAGGAATAAGAGAATCACTTTTCGATCGGGTGTGCATAAAGTAAAAAGAAGTATAAAAGGTTATCAACAAGAAAGAATAATGTTAGCAAACGTATATATAAACAATTTATACAAAAAGAATGCTTAAACTAACAATGAAACGTTTTTGTCTAATATTGTAGGAAATTATAAATCCCCGGCAACGGCGCCAAAAACTTGATAGCGCGATTCGTCTAGCTGTGTTTACGGATGTAGTGTGATATGAGTGTGCTATGGGACTATGGATGTGGTCTTTCTAATTACTCTAAATTCACTAGACGTCACTACTTAGGGGCAAGTGTACCCCGTCGTATCAAGTAATAATCCGGTTAAGACCGGGTATCGAATCCACGGGATTTATAATTACAAGTATTAGACGACTCGGTTTCGTATGTTATTTAAGCGGTAATCACTTTGGGGTTAAGTAAGACACAACTACAAACTATTCCTCGCTATTGGCGACACAGATTTATGTAGCTAAAACTCTATGAAGTGGGATGAATATGATAAGTTATAACCATGATAAATAATGACTCTAAATGTATACGGATAATAGTTTACTCTTGAAAAGACGACCAAGTGTAGTAGAACCGACCCGTGAAGTACTTAGACTACGTGATTCCTAGTCAAGGCATGTCTAATGCGGGGGAATTAGAAACTAGGGCCCGTAAGTTCCGTGGCTTGTCAATTCCTACGGTTTCCGGTTTGTCACTTCCGGTAAGGCAACACCTATATAACTCCCTAAAGATAGCCCGAATGGCGGCGGTAATCGCGTTCTCCTACACAATAATCAATTATCAATATCAAAACAAGCAATAAACATTAACACATAAAGGGAAATAGAGATTATAAATCATAAATTATAAATATGGAAAGTGATTAGATGAAATACAACCAAGCCTAGTACATAGGAAGAGTACAAGCTAATTAGCAAGTAAAAAGGGAGAATCCGCCCTTAGAACTAGCTAACCGGACTCAAAGCCGTCTCCTAGGTCGTGGAGGTGGAACTCTCGAGCTTGGTGACGAATGGTGGAACGAAGCGTCAATGGAACGCCGGAACAACGAACAAGCTCTCGAGGAGGAGAGTTTAACTTACAAAATCTGAATCTAAATTACAAGGAAAGAAAAGAGTATAGTGTAGCTCTCTAGTATGTCATTGGTGTCAAATGAAGTTCAAGAGCTTCTTATTTATAGACATCAAGCAAGGGCAAGTTTGTAATTTCACAAAGCACAAGTATGGAGCAACATTATTTGGTGCAGAAATCCCATGATACGCCCCGCGTAAATGCCCATTCCGTCAGAAATCTCCTGCATGTGGACCAATTCGTTGTCTTGTTGTCTCAAGCACGCCCTGCGTAAAGGATTGTACGCACCGCGTGTTTGAGTCTCTGGAGTTTTATTGCTTGAATTGGTGCTTTTACACCGTGCGTAGCTGAAGTACGCCCCGCGTAAAAGAGTCTCTGATCTTTTTACGTTGAAGAATTGTCTTTTACGCCCCGCGTATATGGTGGTACGCCCCGCGTAAGGAGAGTTGACTCTGGGAGACAATGCAGTCTGACTTTCAGGATTAGGCCAATCATTTCCGACATGTGTCATACGCCCCGCGTAGAGTGGCATACGCCCCGCGTATGCTGAGTCAGTTCCACATGGCTTCTGCGGATAAGGCAATCATTACCGACACCATGTTTCACGCCCCGCGTAGGGGATTATACGCCCCGCGTATGGAGTGGATTTTTGCTCCTTTCTCGTACCTGAAATACAAATCTTGAGAGCCGAGTTAGCTTGACGTTTTTATTTCCTAAACTAATAAAAAACGATGAAAATAAACTGAAAGTACGAGATTTATTTTTATTTCTTTATTTTATCAAAAACACTTTATTTTTATAATTAAACTTATTTATTTGATCCAAAATCAACCCGTAAATCACGCTAAAAGATAGGGGTAAAATACCCCTATCAATAAATCAAAAATATCCATGAGAGCATGTATGTTCGAGATGCTTGCCCTGCAGAAAACTAAAATATCATCTGCATAAAACAAGTGCGAAGGCATTACAGAAGAAGTAGAATAACCCATCAGAGATAGTGACCCACGCAGGGTATAAGCATTGATAAAACGGCTAAGGAAATCCTCCGCTAAACCAAATAGAAGAGGAGAAAGAGGATCTCCTTGTCTTACTCCTCGAGAGCAAGAGAAATACCCAGCAGATCCATTAGCAGTGAGAATCGAGATATGAGCCGAAGAGAGTATCGCATGAATCCAATCAATGAATTGAGAGGAAAAACCAAACGACTTAAGAACTTCAAGCAGAAATTGCCAGTTTAACGTATCAAAGGCTTTCCTAATGTCCACCTTCAGGCACATGTTACCACCAAAACGTTTTTTATTCAAGAGATTGACACCTTCAGAAGCGATTGTAATGCACTGATGGATTTGGCGCCCTTTTATGAATCCAAATTGATTCTCTGTAACAATTCGGCTAGCAATAATGGAGAGCCTATCAGCTAAGATATTTGAGATGATTTTGAATGTGAAATTGCTCATAACAATCGGCCTATAATGTTCAATTGTGGAGGCACCAGGGACTTTAGGGATAAGTGCCATCAAGCTTGAATTCAGCCCACCAGAGATTTTCCCATGCTGAAAGAACCACTGAACCATTTTACACACGTCACTACCCACAATGCTCCAATAGGACTGAAAGAAATGATCGGTGAAGCCGTCAGGGCCAGGAGAGTGACGCGGCCTCCCGTGAAGGAGGCCGATCTTAGGGATAAGTGTACCCCGTCGTTATCAAGTAATAAAATTCTGGAAAAGTCCAGGTATCGTCCACAGGATTTATTTCTGCAAGTATCGAATTACTTGGTCTCAGGTGTTATCTAGGCTTTAGGGGTTTGAGTTTGGTTTTTCTTAAGTTAATCTACTCCTAGGTTGAATTATACTATTCCTAGCTAAGTTATCCGATTCTAACTAAGTTATTCTACGCCTAATTAAGTTACCCTACCCCTAATTAAGTTAAACTACTCCTAAGTGATCTTTTACCAATGTAATTATCCGAAGGAACATGAAGGGATACGATGATAATGAAAATAGATTGTTTAGGCAACGGAATTAAACCCTAATCTAAGTCACTTGTGTCCGAGGCGATTAACCCTACCTATCCTCCTGAGGTCCCTAGTTCGTGATTCCCTTATAAGGCCGAAACTAGCTCTAAGGCTCGGCAATTTGGGCTTAATCTTCTATAGGGTTGTCAATCCTATAGGCACTGACTAGGTCAGATTCAGCTCGCAATATGTGCCAACTTAATTTTAGGATTATCGAATGAGTTAAACCAATCAGACAAAGCGTAAGACAAGGATTAAAGCAATAAAACAATTGAAGAAACAGAACTATAATATATATCAAAGATGGAAAGTATTGTCACGAAGATACAATGAGCCTAGGATTCATAACATGGATCAGAGGCTAGACAGAATATAAAAGAAGAAAAATCCCTTTCAGGGAACCTGTCTACCAATGCAGGCGTCTTCCTAGGACTTAAGGATGGAGCTTGAGCAATCCTCGGTGAGCGGAGCTTCGGAGGTGTCTTCAATGGGGGTTTGAAGGATATGGAGAAGGTGGAGAGGATTTCTCAAGGTGAAAAGCTAAGAAAATTACAAAGATAAAAGATCTCTAATTTACATTCGAAAAATCCTATTTATAGACGCGGTTCGGGCCTTTTTCTTGACCTATTTCGTGCCCTTATGCAGGTGGGAAGTCGTGGGACCGGTCGTGAAGTCGTGGGGGCGGAATTGGTCTTTTTAACCAATTCCCACAGGTCTGCTCGTCGCGAGCAGGCACAGCCTGCTCGGCGAGCTGGCCTACGAGGGCCAGCTCGCCCGAGTAGGTCCCTGAGGTCCTACTCGTCGAGCTGGCCTAAATAGGCCAGTTCGTCGAGTAGTCTTGCCCGGCACGCCTCTGCGCGGTCGTTGAATGCCAAAAGTGTGTTTTTCCGCCCGAACTTATCTCTGTGCATGCACAAAACTCCAGATAGCATTAGTCCAAAGGCTAAATTGACCCGCCAATCGCTCATTTTGAGCAAACGCTTTGTTTGGTGCGACTTTTGATGGATCAATTAGCTTCAAAAGATAACGGAATTATAATATGCATGCCATTTTGGTCGTATTTGCCTAAATTGATCGTAAAATGAGCCTAAACAACGAAAAGTAAATAAAACATTTCTAATTTCTATCTAACTCACACAAAAGCATTTAAATGCGAGAATTGCTCGCTTATTAACTAAATAACGCTAAAAACCATCCTAAAACCGTACCCAAAGATAGGGGTTTTTGACCCCTATCAAACCTCCTCGCACTTAAAACTTTACTTGTCCCCAGGTAAACTAAAAAACTAAACCCGCAATCACAAGCAAACTAGAAAAACCTCCCGGTTTGACTAGGTGCTTGACACAATTTCGAGCATCTGTAATTACATGCATTCGGAAATACAAAGTAGAGACACGATATCCAAAAGCCGCATTTCAATTATCATAGGTCATATGTTTTAAGAAAAAGGACACATGTTCAATTAAACGAGCTTGAGGGGATCGCTAAGTAAAACACCTCACCATAGGTAGTTCACTCATTTCACACAATTTTGGTGGCTAAAGTGTTTACTCTCGGCTTATGTTCCTGCTTAGGATTACGTTGATTTTGCACGTTCATCTGAGTTCCTCTACTATGCTATATGACTCCGGTGATATCAAAAACAGCCTCGAATTGGGGTTGTAATGTGGTTAGAGGGTTAAAGGTACAACAAGGGTTAAGAGTTCTAGCGCTAGAAAACAAAGTTAAAATGGCTTTAGCAAATATGAAGTGACTGAGCTTTTTATTCATTATTTTTTTCTTTTTTTTCTTCTTGAGACGTTTTGATTTTAAGAACTGAGGAATGAAGTTCTCCCCTTTTGTTCGTCTCTTTTC
This sequence comes from Euphorbia lathyris, assembly GCF_963576675.1. Classification (NCBI taxonomy): domain Eukaryota; kingdom Viridiplantae; phylum Streptophyta; class Magnoliopsida; order Malpighiales; family Euphorbiaceae; genus Euphorbia; species Euphorbia lathyris. The sequence goes on from NC_088911.1 coordinate 7,139,440, forward strand.
TTGTCTTTTCTTTTTCTGTTTCTTCTTTTTTTTTTTTTTCTGTTGGGATAGTGATGCTCATTCACTTCTTAGCCTTTTAGCTTGCTACTGTGATGCCATAAACAAAGATAAAGCGCTAGACAACAAAGGCTCGATGTGAGCTTTGCAAAAATTAGGGTTAAGTAACAAACCAAGTGATGGTTTGCAAAAATTGGGTTAGAACGAAAAAAAAATCTACACACTACAAAATATAGGCTCAAAGGGCTTCCTAGAGTGGATGAAAAAGAGAAAATAAGGTAAGAAAAGGGTTAATTCTAATGAGGCTGATTTCATCGTCTACCATCTCAAATCATTGCATGTAGGTTCAACACAGTATTAGGTGCAAAATCTGTAATATTTCCACAAGTCAAAGCATTCACATAAAAATGTCAAGAAAAAGAGCTTTTTGATGTTCGCTCTTGGGCACAAATTCAACTCACAATTCTTTGGGTTTCAATTTTGTGTTTACTAGTTCTCCCCAAACTCAAGTTTAATATCACATGCCTTCAATTCTTAAGTTATCTACCTAAGTAATGATTTTAGCATTTCTTCAAAAGTAGGGTCTAAAAGCAAACTTTAGCTCATGCTTTTACAGATACAAGGATTGTGTCCTACACCTAAACTAGTTGTCATGCAATCTTAGATTCGGTTCTCAGCCCTTAAGGACAAATAACGAAGTTTAGATTCGAAGGAGGTTCACGGTTTTAGGTCCTAAACATGCAAAACATAAATAAAACCCGAAAAACGCAAAACTAAACTAGACACGACGCAGCAAAAATTAAAAAATTTATACAATTTTTGTAAGTTTGTCTGCCCCTCCTCCTCACACTAAAAATATGCAATAAGTTCCAACATTGCATCACAAACCATAAAGTACAAGTGCAAAAATTTAGGGTGGAGAAGACAACTTACTGATCGGCCGGAGGATATGGCCAAGGCATGTTGTAGCGTTCGCAGTAGTCTGCCGCTACGTATTCAAGACCCGAAAGCCTTCGGTCCATATTCTGCTCAAAGTTAGTGAACCGTTGGTCCATCTGTTGAACAGTGTTAAGGGTCCGTAGGTTAAGATCTCTCATTTCTGCCATCATGGTGTTGATGGCTTGGAACTGGGCCTCAGTCCCCGGCGCTTGGTTTTCCATTTGGTCTCCTGCTGCGGCAGTTCCTTCTTCCTCAGATTCTCCTTGTTCGTCTTCTCCCTGTTGTGGTGGGTTTCGTGCTCTTTTCCGCACCCCTCTGCTAGAGCTTGCTCCTCCTGATGAGTTCCTGTTTAAAACTGAATAGAAAGTATATCTCCCCAGAAATGTGGAGTTAAGCAAAGTTGGGTAGAAACCAGCTTCCTGAATGTCCAAATCTTTGAATTGGTTATCAAGGAAGTTGGTAACCAAATGTCCAAGGCTAACAGACCCGCGTTTTTTACTGGTTTGGCTCGAAAAGCCTTCAAAGATGGCTTTGATATTATTAACGGGTTTATGGTTAGCCACACACCACAGTATGAGCAATTCTGTCTTTGAGATCTTATTGTTCTCATTTTTGCCTAACAAGTTGTGAGCCACAAACTTGTGTACAAGGTTTATCAATGGGTCTAAGAGGTGGACTGGGCTAGCAGTGCGGGAGTCAAATTCTGATAAGCCTGTTAATTGTTCCCAAGCTTTATCTTTTGTCATGGGTTCCTCAAAACCCGAGACTGCTTCTGGATGGTTATAGACTCCCATCAAAGCTGCTAACGTAGTGTCACTGAGATGATAGGGTTTACCGTTCAGTCTAAAAGAATGCTTACCACACACCACAGGCAACTCCTTTTTCAAGGTGGTCACAAATTCTACAGTGAAATTGTAATACACTAGGGTCCTTTTTGTGGCCAGTCTATGCCAACCGTGGAATTTTAGGATTTCATTGAAATCCTTTTCCAGACCTATAGATGCTAGATATTTCTGGTCAACAGTGATTAGAGTGGCAAGTTCTTGCCTAGAAAACCAATGATATAACAGCCCCTCTCGCTCATCGACCAGTCCAAAAGGTGGGTTATACTTAGCTTGCAGGGCGTCACTGAATTCGATGTCAGAGTCGGCTTCATTGTCAACCGTGATCTTGGCCTTGCCTTTCCTTCCCATAGTGCCTGAGAGATAGACCAAACAGACTAGTTAGAATTTCTTCACAAACATAAACATAAACCCCCAAATGACCAACAAATAGGTAAAACCATAGTTTAGAAACTTAGGGACCAAAACCATAAGCTTTCAGTCCCTAAGTAATTTACCCGTAATTCTAAATTCGTGCAAAATCAATGATGCCCAGTGACCAAAATGTGTTAAGAATGTGATGTAGAATTCTATTGGCACGTTTTCAACTATAAACTGAATAGTTGAACTTTGAGCTAAAATGAAGATTTTACCCAAATTGAGCAATTTCTCCAAACATTCACAAATTAAGAACAAAAATCATACCCAAACCACATATTGATCATAATGAAACTATATATTGCAAGAATATCAAGAATTAAAAGCAAATAAAAGGTTATTTGAGAAAAAAGATAAAAAACCCAAAACTTAGGTTTATCCCAAATCTCAAAAAATTAACACCCTAAACTAAAATCTAAACCTAGAAACATGTTAGAAATAAAAAATAGGTAAGAATGCATACCTTAGTTGTTGAATTCGGGTTAGTATGGAAGATTTGGGGTTTAGGTTTGTGAAAAAAAGGAAAAGAGAGAAGGAAGGAAAGAAGAGAAATAAAAAGAAAGAAAGAAAGGAAGAAAGAAGAAGGTAAGGAAGGGGATGATGAGTCATCCCCTATCCTTATCTTTATTTTATGTATTGTTTTTTTTTTTTTTTTTTTAGAGAGAGTATGGGGTGCAAAACTTGACAATGTAATAAAAATACGAATTAAAAACTAACAACCAAATTTAACCAAAATAAAAAGAAAAAAAAATACAGAAATAATTGTTCAAGATTTGAATTTAAACCGACGAGAACTCGATTTCTCCCCCTTACTCAATCCTTTCTCAGGATCTTTGAATTATTCTCCGTTGTGCTTGGGAGAGAACCCTGGGCCTTTCCTACCTGTCCCTATTGATCTGGGCTACCTGATTGCTCAAATCCTTGCAGAAAGCTTCATTGTTGGCAAGCCTAGCCGAGATCTCCTTCAAGAGAGTAACCACCTCGTCAGATTCCTTAGGAGGTTGCATTGGCCCTTGGTTCTGCTGTTGATATGGGGGCATGCCAAGCCCCTGCTCTCTATGTTCCTGAACAAAACCGCTGGGAGGTCAAAGCACATTCTGATTTGAATTCCCGTAAGATAAGTTCGGGTGCTGAGGCCTCCTATAGTTGTTGTTGTTGTTGTTGTTGTTGTAGGAGTTGTGGTTGTTGGGGTTGTAGTTGTTATAGTTCTGGTTGTACCTCGGTTGCCCCCAACATAATTGACCATCTCCACCCCATCTCCAGCGAAAGGGCTCCCTGTCTGACAGTCCTTTCCATGGTGGTCGCCGCCACAGTGCACACAGGTGGGAGGTTGGCTGAATTTAGCCAACAGGACGTCCATCTTCCTACTTATATCCGCAACACTTGGATTTTGTTCTTGTTCTTCCACAGCAAACACCCGCTGCCTTGTGCGGCCAGTGAGTTTCTCCTCTTGCCACTGCACGCTCTTCCTAGCCAGCTCGTTAATCATGTCATACGCCTCTGTTGCTGTCTTCCTAAACAAATCTCCACCCGCTGCGGAGTCTACAATAGCCCTGTTGGTGGGTGTCAATCCGTGATAGAAGACGCTCACCAATTGATGCTTGGGTATGTCATGATGAGGGCACATGCGCAGCATTTTTCTGAATCGGGTCCAAGATGTGTGGAGCGCTTCGTGCTCGGGTTGGTGAAAGGATGTGATCTCACCCCTGAGCATTGCTGTCTTTGAGGGAGGAAAGTAGTAGGACAAGAATTCCTTCTCCAATCCTGCCCAAGTCGTGATTGATCCGGGCTCCAGTGTTCTTAGCCATTCGAAAGCTTGCCCAGTTAGAGAAAATGGGAACAGCTTTAGCCTAGCAGCATCTTGAGGAACCCCATTTGTTCTTGCAGTGTCTGTGCACATTAGGAAGCGATCCAGATGATCATTCGGGCTCTTATGTGCTTCCCCTCCAAACAATCCGGTCTGTTGGATCAAGTGAATTATACCGGACTTGATTTCGTATGTATTGGCCGGAATATTCGGAGCGGCAATGCCGGACAAATGCTGGTGTCGGTGTGGTGCCAGGATCTCACTCATCAGACGAGTGTCATTTTCTGGCCCGATGTTCTCAGTGTTCCGTTCATTGTTCCGTTCATTGTCAGTCATTTTGTTAGGCTCGATGATCTCGTCTTGCTTCAGTTTTCCAATCTGTTTGCTCATGCGAAGAGTACGTTCAAGTTCAGGGTTAAGAGGAACACACGGTATTCTTGCTGATCTTGTAGGCATATGCTGAGAAGAAATAAATACAAAAAGTAAATGAAAGCAGAAATTTTTCCTATGAAAGAAAATTATACACATCATACAAGGTCGCACAGTTTTATACAAGTATTCTTATTGGTTTATATTGACAGATATAGATTGATGTACATGGTACAAACTAGTAGAGATAAACAAGTATGTATAAGTATGAATCAGAATATGAACAAATATAAATATAAGAATGAACAAGTATAAAAAGGTATAAACAGGTACAGACAGACAAGTATAGATGAATTTAATAAGTACAAATATACGTTTATATAAACAAGTATAAATAAGAATAGGTATGAACAACTACGCATGTTATGAGAAAACACGGTAGATATAAATAAGTATAGAAAGGTCATATATACTAAGGTATAAACGAATAAACAAGTATTTGTATATGCAAGTATGAATATGAACAAGTATAAGTATAGACAAAGAATATTCACAAACGATATGAACAGGGATATTCACAAATGGAATCGTATATAAACAAGTGTATATATATAAACAAGTATATGTATAAACATGTATAATTATGAACAAGTATAAACAAGTGTATGTATAAACAAGTATATATATAAACAAGTATAAATGATATAAACAAGGATATTCACAATGAATGCCTAAATTAACAAATCGACCTTTGGTTCGATATTGCAGAAGAAATAAATCCCCGGCAACGGCGCCAAAAACTTGACGCGGCCTCCCGTGAAGGAGGCCGATCTTAGGGATAAGTGTACCCCGTCGTTATCAAGTAATAAAATTCTGGAAAAGTCCAGGTATCGTCCAAAGGATTTATTTCTGCAAGTATCGAATTACTTGGTCTCAGGTGTTATCTAGGCTTTAGGGGTTTGAGTTTGGTTTTTCTTAAGTTAATCTACTCCTAGGTTGAATTATACTATTCCTAGCTAAGTTATCCGATTCTAACTAAGTTATTCTACGCCAAATTAAGTTACTCTACCCCTAATTAAGTTAAACTACTCCTAAGTGATCTTTTACCAATGTAATTATCCGAAGGAACATGAAGGGATACGATGATAATGAAAATAGATTGTTTAGCAACAGAATTAAACCCTAATCTAAGTCATTTGTGTCCGAGGCGATTAACCCTACCTATCCTCCTGAGGTCCCTAGTTCGTGATTCCCTTATAAGGCCGAAACTAGCTCTAAGGCTCGGCAATTTGGGCTTAATCTTCTATAGGGTTGTCAATCCTATAGGCACTGACTAGGTCAGATTCAGCTCGCAATATGTGCCAACTTAATTTTAGGATTATCGAATGAGTTAAACCAATCAGACAAAGCTAAGACAAGGATTAAAGCAATAAAACAATTGAAGAAACAGAACTATAATATATATCAAAGATGGAAAGTATTGTCACGAAGATACAATGAGCCTAGGATTCATAACATGGATCAGAGGCTAGACATAATATAAAAGAAGAAAAGTCCCTTTCAGGGAACCTGTCTACCAAGGCAGGCGTCTTCCTAGGACTTAAGGATGGAGCTTGAGCAATCCTCGGTGAGCGGAGCTTCGGAGGTGTCTTCAATGGGGGTTTGAAGGATATGGAGAAGGTGGAGAGGATTTCTCAAGGTGAAAAGCTAAGAAAATTACAAAGATAAAAGATCTCTAATTTACATTGGAAAAATCCTATTTATAGACGCGGTTCGGGCCTTTTTCTTGACCTATTTCGTGTCCTTATGCAGGTGGGAAGTCGTGGGACCGGTCGTGAAGTCGTGGGGGCGGAATTGGTCTTTTTGACCAATTCCCGTAGGTCTGCTCGGCGAGCAGGCACCCTGCTCGCCCGAGCAGGCCTTTGAGGGCCTGCTCGGCGAGCAGGCCTAAATAGGCCAGTTCGTCAAGCAGTCTTGCCCGGCATGCCTCTGCGCGGTCGCTGAATGCCAAAAGTGTGTGTTTTCCGCCCGAACTTATCCCTACGCATGCACAAAACTCCAGATAGCATTAGTCCAAAGGCTAAATTGACCCGCCAATCGCTCATTTTGAGCAAACGCTTCATTTGGTGCGACTTTTGACGGATCAATTAGCTTCAAAAGATAACGGAATTATAATATGCATGCCATTTTGGCCGTATTTGCCTAAATTGATCGTAAAACGAGCCTAAACAACGAAAAGTAAATAAAACATTTCCAATTTCTAACTAACTCACACAAAAGCATTTAAATGCGAGAATTGCTCGCTTATTAACTAAATAACGCTAAAAACTGTCCTAAAACCGTACCCAAAGATAGGGGTTTTTGACCCCCTATCAGAGAGCTAGAAGGATCCATGGAAAAAACCGTATGACAGATGCAATCCTCATCAGGGCAGACGGTTAGAGAAGTGTTCTCAAAATCCATCACAACCTGAGGAACCATATCAGAAACCAGAGACAAATCCACCGGATTCCCACTTGTGCTGGCGAACAGGTTATCATAGTAAGAGATAATATGATTAGAAATAATATTTGGGTCAGTGTGAGAAACCCCATCAATTGTTAAGGCAGAAATTCCCATATACGATTTTCGCATCGAAGAGACACGTTGAAAGTAGCTTGTATTACGGTCACCCTCAGCAAGCCACCGCACCCGGCTTTTTTCTTTCAAATATGTTTCTTGCTGAAGCAAGTGAAGGTCCAACTTCTCATGAGCGGCCAACTCACGTTCCTGAAGATTCAATGACCATCCAGCAGATTGAATAGTCTGCTGAATATCTGCAAGGGAGCTGCGCGCCTCATCAATGTCAGCATTGAAGTTACCAAAAATATTAATATTCTAATTTCTCAAAATATTCCTCAGACCACGTAACTTATGACACAACAAAGGAGCCGGCAGAAGAGCAGGGCCAGGGCCATCCCAATGAATTGTTATTATCCCATAAAGCTCAGGATTACTAACCCACATTTTTTGAAATCTGAACCGAGAAATCCTACCAGAAGTAGTCGAAAATTTGAACAGAAGGGGTGGTGGTCCGAGTGATGACGTGTCAGCCCCACACAATATGAATTCCAAGTTTCCACAAAATCAGCCGAAACTAAAGCCCTGTCAAGCCGAGAATTGACACGTGCCTCACCAGTTCTCCCATTACACCAAGTGAAGAAACAAACTGTAGAGGGAATATTCAACCAATCCCCATCATCCACAAAATTCCTGAAGTCACGACAAGGTCTCGTAGCTGGAGGCCGTCCCGTTTTCTCATGAGCCCCAAGGATTGCATTGAAGTCCCCAATTAACAACCATCTACCTTGTAAATTCAATTTGAAAGCATTTAGAGTCAAAAAGAGGTCAACACATCTGTTTGCCCAAATACTTCCAGACACAATTCCATAATAATGCTTAATGCATTGCACATCCTGTTGCAAAACCACAAACTGTTCATGCTGAAGAATTACAGAGATTGCATCAGTCATAGCAATCCTTTGAAGAATCCAAAGAGTTGGCTTATCACGCAGATTAACAGAGATCAGTCTCATTCCAATGTTGGCCCAAAACGAAGGACGGATTGCCTCAAAATCATCCATTGGTTCTGCTAAACAAAGAAGATCAGGTTTATGTTGCCTACATAAATCAGAAAGGTACCTCTGAGTGTTAGGGTTGAGGAGCCCCCTACAGTTCCAGAACAAAACTGTCATTCAAAACGAATAGGGGGTTTGATGGCCCGTTTCGCCCGGGATTTCTCTGCCTCATGTTTTCCACCTTTGCATGCTTTAATTGATGTCACAGTGTGCCACATTTGATCTTCTTGCTCTGCCTGGTCTGCCCAGGAAAGAGTGGGAGAAATATTGTTGTTGCCAGGAGAGTCAGGCCTCTCCACTTCATCAATCGGCTCTATTTGTCCCAAGGGGCTCCCAGCGAACACAAGCTCTTTGTCAGGGCTGACCTTCTCAACATCAATTTTCTCAGCAAGGTCAGAAACAATTCTGGCCGTGGCAATTACCACCGGGACAATTGCACGATTCTCATCAGGAGGAGAAGGTTTCTTAGTTAGCGGTTTTTGAAAAGATCGACTCTCCGGTGGTTTTTTATTTTTCCTGCAGTCATATGCCAAATGACCAATAGAAGAGCAAACTCTACAGAATTAAGGAAGCCTTTCATAAACCACTTCAATCCAGATGTTTTCCCTGCTCTCTCAACTCCAAGCTTCGTCAGTAGTTCTCCTGCCAAATCCACATCCAACAGCAGTCTAGCAAAATGCCCAAAATCACCCTCAAGGGTGGCTTTGTCAAACCGAATCAATCCCCCAATCCCTGTTGCAATGTCTGAAAGAATTTGTCTATCCCAATATTCCCATGGAAGAGAGTAGAGGCGAACCCAAACTTGTGCATTAGTGGAACGTTCGGCCTAAGGATCAAAATCCGGCACCCAAGGTTGAAGACGAAAAGTGCCCGGACGGGTATTCACAATCCCCTTGTTGACAACCATATCATGTGCTTCTTTGGAAGGCAAGATTACTTGAAAATATCCTTTACCAATCGCAATTAGCCTACACTGAGCAGTGATTCCCCAAATTTTGGTTAAACTCGCCTTGAGGTCCACCACTTTCCAAGGGGAATCCCCTTTAGATAGAACAAGTCTTCCGATAAGAGCGTGTGAGCAGAGAGCTAATCTCCTCTCATAGGCAGATTGCGAAATCCGAATGGATTTCAGGCCTCCAATGTCAGTAACCGTAGCAGAGGATTGATAACCTCAGGAATGCCACGTTTAACAACAGAGGAGAAAGACGGCACGGGTTTATCACTAGTAAGAGGCTGATGAGGCAGATCCGAAGCAAAACGGAGCTTAGGATTGAAGAGAACTTCGATACTAAGGAAATCATCCGTAGGAGGAGCCATGATCATAAAAGAGAGGAGAGATAGATATGAGATCTAAAAGAGAGAGATAGATCTGAGAGAGAGATAGATCTCAAAACTCTCCATCTTCATAAAAATTCTTCACCATGACAACGGATCTGAGAGAGAGAAGACAGATCTGAAAGAGAGAAGATAAATCTAAAAGAGAGAGAAAGATCTAAAAGAGAGAGATAGATCTGAGAGAGAGAAGATAGATCTCAAAACTCTCCATCTTCATAAAAATTCTTCACCATGACAACAGATCTGAGAGAAAGAAGACAGATCTGAAAGAGAGAAGATAGATCTAAAAGAGAGAGATAGATCTGAGAGGAAGAAGACAGATATACTAATTAAAATTTTATATATATATATATTTAAAATTTATATACTAATTAAAATTTATTCATATTAAAAAAATATATACTTTTATAATATTTATTGAAATAAAAAATAAAAAATAATAAAAAATAATATTTTAAATATTTATTTTGTTATATGTATATGTATATTGATAATAAATTATTTATTGCAAGTGAGAGGGTAAGGGAAAATTCTTTTTTTGGTAGGCAATGGAAGAAAAAAAACAAAAACCAGAAAAAATTAACCCGGGATTAGCATGGGAAAGCTAACCCCAACTTGATCAGCAGAAAGTAAGGACAAAAGGAAGTCCGGAGGCGACGAGAAGGTAGAGATCCCAATCACCCTTTCCTGGCCCTCAGCCGCAAGGCGGTCGGCAACCTTGTTCTGCTCTCTGAACACATGCCCAAAACTGATCGTATCAAAAGAAGAACACAGCCTTTTGATGCCATTAAGTAAATTTCGGCTACCTAAACAAAAGGACCTATTATCAGAGATAATTTTTACAGCTTCAAGGTTGTCGGATTCCACACTCAATCTTTTTAAACCCAGGTTCTTAGCGAGCCTAAGCCCTGAGAAAATACCCCAGAGCTCGGCAGAGAAAGAAGAACCCACTCCTATGTTCTGAGCAAAGCCAAACACCCAAGCACCGCCAGCGTCTCTCAAGACTCCACCAGCTGCGATCCTTCCATCCGAGAGATATGAACCGTCAGTATTTAATTTTACAATCCCTTCCTCGGGTTTCCTCCAACCCAATAACTGAACCACCTTGTTCTGGCAAGAAGAAGGTAAACCCCCCTCCTTAAAGCTCTCAATAATAGAATTAATTTTTTTAGAAAAAAAGGCAAGTAAGTTAGGACAGATAAGTGCTCCTTCTCTAAAGATGTCCGCATTCCTCCACTTCCACAGCTGGTGACACACAACAGCAAAGAGAATAGAATCATGTTCAACCTCCGGTAATAACAAACCTTTAACCCCATCAATAAACCAATCCTGAACATGATAGGCTAAGAACTTAGGAAGCAAATAGCTCGGAAGGACTTCCCTCCAAATCTTGTTGCTCTTTTCACGGTCCCTAAGAGAATGGCAAATAGTTTCAGCCTGACCTTTGCATCTACTGCAAGTATCAGCCTCCACTAAATGACATCTTTTCCTTTCCACATTAGTGAGAAGCATGTTCTTAGCTCCAAGCCACAAGAAACTCCGGATACGATAGGGAACCTTCAGGGCCCAAATGCTCTTCCATTCCATTGAAGGAGGATAATCCGAGTTAACATAGAACGCCTCAAACGCAGATTTACAAGAAAAGGCCCCGTTATTTGTAAGGGACCAACAATCACTATCCTTATCATCCTCCTCACTTCTCACTTTTACACCCCGGATTTTCAGGAGCGACTCTAGATTAAGGTAAGCCTCAAATTTGGACTAAATCCAGTCTCCCTCAGAGTCCACCACATCTACAATACTCCAGTGGTGAATCTCCAGAGGCAGAGGAGACACACACTCCTCTAATAAGGACTTCCCCCCCAACCAGGTATCATTCCAAAAACTAATAGCTCTGCCATTACCTATCGACCAACCAATCCCAGAGCAGAACTCAGAAAAAACTGCATTAACCCCTTTCCATAATAAGGAGCAACAAGGAACTCTATCTTTAGGCCCCCCAAAAACCTTATCTTTCCTGTATTTACCACATAACAAACGGACCCAAAGAGAAGACGGGGACTGCCACATTCTCCACAAAAGCTTCATCAGCAGAATTTTATTGTTATCTCTAGCTTGCCTGATTCCTAAACCTCCCCTATCTTTAGGCTGGCAGACTTCCTTCCAAGGAACCAGATGAATTTTATTTCTTTCTTCCGAATTCCCCCACAAGAAGCGCCGATTGATTTTATCAAGGCCATTAAGAACAGGATCCGACAGCTTACAAGCTTGCATTAAATGACTTGGAAGAGCACAGTTCACTGATTGGATTAGAGTAAGACGGCCTGCCAACGAAAGGGAGTTAGCTTTCCAATTAGCACACTTATTATTAGTTTTATCAAAGATCTCTTTAAAGGAAGCCTTTGAAACCCTATCACTATGGAGGGGGACTCCAAGGTAGTTACCAAAAGCCCTGGTCAGAGGGATACCCGAAATCTCACTCAACCTCTTACAGACCCTTTGGTCCATGTTTTTAGAGCACAACATCCTAGACTTCTGAATGTTAAGTTTTTGGCCAGAAGTAGAGCAAAAGTTATTAAGGATATCCATAATCACACCAATTTGCTCTTCACTTCCATCCACAAAGATCATCACATCATCAGCAAAGAACAAATGAGTGATAGGAGGGCAGAATTTATTAATGGCAACTGGGTGAAGCTTCCCAGTATTAACAGCATCCTGGATGAGGTGAGTAAGTCTCTCCATGGCGATTACAAATAGGAAAGGGCTCATAGGATCTCCTTGGCGGATGCCCTTGGCAGGAGAAAACTCCTCAAACATATCCCCATTAACTAGAACTTGAAAGACCGGGGAAGAAATGCAATCCTCAATTAACTTCCTCCACTTTTCCGGAATCCTAGCTTTCTCCAAACTATCCAGAAGAAACCCCCAGTTGATCCGATCATAAGCTTTTTCCAGATCCAGTTTGAGAATCACAATACCACGCTTCCCCTTCTTGACCTTCATTGAGTGAACCATCTCTTGTGCGATAACAATATTGTCAATCATTTGTCTTCGCGGGACAAAGCTTCCTTGATTCTGGCTAATAATCTCTGGGAGAATACACCGAAGTCTATTAGCCACAATTTTGGTGACCACTTTATAAATCACATTGCAAAGACTAATAGGTCTCATCTGAATGAAAGAGGAAGGCTTCTCCACTTTAGGGATCAGGACAAGAAGAGTCTTATTCACAAGCCTAATATCCTCAGAGCCTTCAAAAACCCCTTTAACAAAACTGTGAACACCCTCTTTAACAGTCTCCCAATGCTTATGATAAAAGCCAGCCGGAAGCCCATCAACCCTAGGAGCTTTAGAAGCACTAATACTAAACATAGCCCTGCTAATCTCTTTCAGGTCAATCGGGTGAAACGCTTCCAAAACCTTATCCTCCCCAACCGTCGGAAAGGTAGACATAGCCAGAGCACAATCTAAGTCCACCGGGTCACCTTTATATAATTCTTTATAGAAATTGAGAGCCAATAGCCGGATCTCCTCATCCTCATAAATCCAGGTACCATTCGGATCTTTAACAGCATCAATCCTATTCCTTTGCCTTCTGATAACCGTAGAAAGATGAAAATACCTTGTATTACGATCTCCCTCCTTAATCCACGTTTTCCTCAATTTCTGGAACCAGAGAAGCTCCTCTTGCTTTAGAATTGCTTCCAACTCATTCTGGAGGGATCTCAGAAGACAACTCAGGCTATGATCAAATCTGATCTCCAAGCAACGTTGGATACCTTCCATCCTTCTAAGAATCTTCTACTTTCTTCTGAAAATGTGGCAAAAAAATGTTCTTGTTCCAGCTAACCACTTTACTTCTAAAACCTTCAGCAGCCTGTAAGAGATTTGAATGAGGTTTCCAATTATCATGCACAAAGTTTTTAAAGTCAGGGTGAGTTTCCCACGCCACCAGATATCTAAAGGGTCTCTCCCCTCTCGGCCGAGGAGCTCTCATCAACCTGAACAGGATAGGGCAGTGATCCGAATGACAGAAAAGGATATTTAACACAGTCGCGTCCGGATAACTGCTCTGAGCCATAATGTTAGCATAGACTTTGTCCAGACAAACAAAGGTACTATTACGCTTCCAAGTAAACTTGTGGCCAGCAGCCCCAAGATCAGTTAGGCCACACAGGTCCATATCCTTCTTATGATTAAGGCACTTATTGATGTAGTGATTCTCACCCCCTCTTTGATCACTCATAATAGCAATATCATTAAAATCCCCAGCAACCAACCAGGCCTCCACCATATTCGTACTAACAAAAAACAAAGCCTCCCACATTCGTTTCTGATTAGCTAGAACCGGATCCGCATACACGATAGTGATAAAGAGAGGTTCATTACCAGGGAAGGTGACTTTACTATGAATAAACTGTTTATCAAATTTGATAATATCAAACTGCACCAGATTAGGCTTCCAGAAAAGCCAAATCCCACCCGACCTACCAGTAGCCTCCGATCTAACACAATTCTACTTCCTAAACACTCTAACCACCTCATCAGCTTTAACTCCACTGATCTTAGTTTCCAGCAAAGCAAAGCAAGAAGGAATAAACTGTTTAATTAAATCTTTAACATGGATGCGGGTAGCCTTGCTAGCCGCTCCTCTAATTCTAATAAATTAATTTAATTGTAAAAAGTATATTTAATAATTTAATAATTTATATAATTTATTAAATGCTATAATTGTAAAAAAGATATTTTTATCAATAATTTACAAAACAGATATTTTTAAGTGAGAGGAAGGATTGACTTCGTCAACTACACAATTTATATCCAAGTAAATTCCAAAAAAATATGGTTACACTTTTAGTGAATTGTAAGTTTGTTCCTATCTTTTAGGTAAAAACGGTTTAGTTTGTTTATTTTGAGAATCATATTTTAATATTCATATTTTTGTATCAATATCAATTCTTTAATTTTTTATCTATTTTTTTTAGATTTTTAACTAAACATATCTTAACTTTCAGAATAGCCATAGTACAATATAAAATAACCATATTACTCTATTTTTATTATTATTATTATTATTATTATTATTTTTCTGTCTGTTTATATCAAATATAATAGTTAAAAATCTAAAAAAATTTGGTCCCTTAGTTATGTGAGAATTAGTTCCAGAGAGGGTTTAATGGAACTATTTAAGTTTTAAAAAAATTTTCAAGCATAAAATGTTTCTCATAGCACAACAGCACAACTCAGAGTGCAAATATTAAAATTCAGAGGCAACTTTAGTTGATTACCAACTAAGATTGCTTCTGTCCTAGATTCGGAAGATAACACTTAGGTGACTTCCGAGCTTTGCACGTTTAAAATGTAACTCTGATTAGTTTAATGATTCCGAATTAAAAGCAATCAGTTATAAGGAGTAAGAGTTAGAAAATCATACTCAGTAGATTTATCCTGGTTCGGCCTCCTGCCTACATCCAGTCCCCGGAATTCGTCTTCCGAGCTTTAATCCACTACTGAGCTCTTTCTGGTAGAGCACAAACCCTTACAATAGTTGTTGGGCAATTACAGAGTACCTTCCTCTATAATCCTACACTCTGAACTATCTAACTCTGTTTGCTAAATACGGAACAAACAGCTTCCGAACTATTCTAAAGAATTAATAATTTTGTTCTAATCTAAGAACACTTTGAATGAACGTAAAGAAAAGAGTACATAGAAAGATATGAAGGTGTGTGTAAACAGTTCTTGCTTTTGCTTTGCTTAGAACTTCAAGGGATAATCACTCAGAGTTTTTGTGCGTTGAAGATCAAGTTCCAAAGTTGCAAATGAGAGGCCTTTTATAGTTGACACTTGAGGTAGGGTTGTATTCGAAATTCGAAATAACCATTGAAAGGGAAAACATTCGACTGTCATTTTCAGTACTCAGAGGCCAGTGCCTTTACCGTTGTCTTTGTCTGTTGCGTTGTTGTCCAGAGTTGGTTGGAGGTAGACTTCTTGGTCTAGCTAAATCAGACAAAGTTCTCAGGTTGACCAGGAGACAAACCGTATGTGGTTCTAAAAACTTTCCTTATCTGGTATGGCAATGTCAGTTGTCTAGAGGTCAACTCTGTCTTGTCCAGCGTTGTTGATCTTATCCAACGTGGCTTGATTCTGGTTTTCCGGAAATGATCTTATCTTGGAGATAAGCTGGAAGGCTTCTAGATCCTTCTAAAGGCAAGGCTCAAGCTTTGTTTTCACAAGCCTTTGTGAAATGGGCTTGGATTTAAGCCTTAAGGTCCATTCTCAATATCTTTGAATGCTTATATTAATCAAACACTTCAACAAACACATTAGTATAAATAAATCAACATTTTATTTTAATGTGTTATTAATTATGGAGATATTAATTTAATTAAATATTTTTGTCATAATCAAAATCAATGTGGAAATTGTGTTTCAACAAAAATGACCAAGGAGTTAATAATGACAAAGGATATAGACTTTGTAATGTGTTTTTCAAAATAAAGGGACTAAATATTGTGTTGGGTATAAATTAAGAGACTAATTTAAATTATTTACCAATTTTTTTACCAGGAGATGACTGAGTTTTTTCGCTTTCCTAAAAAAATGATCTTTTTTTTATTGACACTATTAAAATTACCTTTGACGATATTAAAATTAAAAAATTTCAAGAATTAATGATATTTTTAAGCAACTTTAATTCTTCAACTTTTTAATTTTGATGTAATTTAGGTGTTGTTTGACAAGGAGAGAGAAAATGAATGTTGAGACAGAGAAAACACGAATAATGATAATTTTTGAAAATAAAAAATTTGGTTCATAGTAAGACCCTGTTCTTTTTGACCGAAATTAAGTAAACTGAACTGAATGCTATTGAACTTAACTGAACTAAATGCTACTGAACTGAAATAATAATATTAAACTTTAAAAATAGCAATAATTAAAATAAATAAGCTTATGATAATAATAATGGTTCTAATAATAATAAATAATTATAATAAATAATGATAAATTACTGAACTGAAAATTACTGATACTGAAATTAAGTGACAAAGAATAGAGCCTAAATGTGTTACCAAACAACTTTAATTCTTTGAATTTTCCATTTTGAGGTCGTTAATGATTATTTTTAGTGTTAATAAAAAAAGTTCATCGTTTTTAGCAAAGCGAAAACTTTAGTCCTTGTTTGAACAAACAAACCTAGAGGCATGCAATTGACAAAAAGTGTAATCATTTTTTTTTGGAATTTAATCTATTTTCTTAAGTAAATTTGGATGAGAGCTGACAATACCAAATTGTCCAATCAGGGCCGGATCAAGTGATCCGAGATTAACCCGTTTAATTCGAGGTTCTTACCGGTTCGTAAAATTATAAATTCTAATATCAACTGTTCCAATAATAGGGAACAATTCCGCTTGAATTGGTTTAGATCTGAAAACTACGTCCACGACTAAGTCATGACAGTCCTCAACTAAATTATCTTGAATGTCTACATGAGACATACCACACTTGTGACCACTTAAAGAAAAGGTCCCACATAATTTGCAATCCAGTCCACAGCTCTATTATCCTCCCTCAAAGAATGGACAAAGATGTTGACATCACAAAATCAACCGAGAATACAAGTGAGTCGGTCGGTCGAACCAATGAATACATTAAGCCAAGCACCAATTTAAATATTGATAGCAAAATCGCTCATCCACGCTCCAAAATATCCTTCAAAATACCACCCAGTTAGACTAATTCGGGATCACCTTTACAAGTGTTAGATGTGATTAAACAAAAAATAAAACCGGATATAAAAATAAGCAATAATAAAAAAATTGGACTTACAAAAATTAAGTGATAATACGTGAAAACAAGTGAAATAAAGTGAAAGTATACGAAATTGTATGAAACACTTATAAACCGTTCGGAAGAAGACGCGTAGACAAATCTGAAGACTATATTGATAGTCTCCTCAAGACATATTGTATCGCTATTGACGATACGAAATTGTATGAAACCCTTATAAACCGTTCAGAAGAACACGAGTAGAGAAATATGAAACCTAGATTCCAGGTTTTGGCAATCTTCTCCCAAGATACAACAGATTACATAAGCAAACTCTTATTGTGTGTAAATTTGTTATCGCCGAGCAGAAAATTACAACAGTATGAATGAACATGAAACAAAATAATCTTAGAGTGAAAAAATGGAATTTCATTCTCAGTGACTAAAATTAAACAGTTCGACTACATCCCTCTACAGGTGAGATAACATTTCCTCTAATAATTGGTTAAATACTTGTAAACCACTTTTACTTATAAACTAGTAGAAATTCTCACTTTTTTTTTGTGGGATGTGGAAGCTTAGTTTAGCTTTAATTCCTTTTATCTTCTTCAAAACAATTATGCATGGTTCATGATAACACCGAATATTATCCTTGGGGTAAAAGGGTAATATTGAAGGAAGAGAAAGGATCTCCAACATAATGCCATCCCACATGGAAAGAAATAAGATACGCCATCCGAGCAAGACACGATAAAGAAAGTTGAATGAGAAGAATCTGTCATCCCATCTCATTCAACGTACATCCGCCATCGTGTCCATTCTGAACAGTTTCAGAATAAACCAAGGAGTACTATTATTAATGCCGTTAAAAGATGGTAATTAATGTATTTATATGACATTTAATAGCCGTTAAAGGCATTAACGACGTGACTGTTTAGATATAGCATTATTAATGATAGAAGGTTCAAAAATCTATATAAATACCCTAACTCTAATGTATTCGAGGTATGCTCACTAATTCTCATAAAGCTCTTGTCAATTACTCTTATTATTCTCCAACTATATACTAACTTTGACATCCGAGTGTTCCCGCTGATCCCAACGGCACCTCAGGGAAGAGATTTCGGCCAAGGAAATTCACACTATTATCAGTTTACTTTGAGCATCAATATCTCATTCACCACTTGTCCCGTTTATTTTTTAATTACCCATACCCTTCCCATTACCATAATGGGTATATGTTTTGCATCCCATACCCGTCCCATTTAATTCATGGGTACCCGCGGATGCCCTTACCCGTTAAGAATCAATAAAAAGGGCGGCCCGGTCGCACTACGCCTTCCCCTGCCAATTTATTTGGCAAGAGGCCGCTCCTAAGACTCGAACCCGTGACCTCTTGGTCACACGACAACAACGTTTACCGTTGCGCCAAGGCTCGCCTTCCCGTTAAGAATCAATAAATAAAATAAAAAATAAACCCGTTAAGAATCAATAAATAAAATAAAAAATATTACAAATTTAACAAAATATAAATTTAATAAATCATCCATATAAAAATTGTACAAATTAAACCTTAATCAATAAAAATAAAACAGCTTAGTGGCATCACTTAACGGTCGAAGAACAAAAGATTGGTGTTCAAATCTCACATCTTACATCTAAAACACAATAATATTTTGTTAATATATCAAAACGTTATGACGGGTATACCGAGTACCCTCGGGGGTATTCTCATACCCGTTCCATTACCCTAACGGGTAATGGTTTTAATCCCATACCCTTTTATACAGGGTACGGCTAGTCCCCTCAACCCACTTCACCCATGTGATTCGAACTCATGACCTCTACAGTCATAGGTAAGCTCTCAACCAACATACTAAAAGCTTCACTACCTATTAAAAAGTTCTCATGATATAAAATACGTTGACGTATTTCAAATTGTTCTAAACTTCATTTATCATTATCGCAAAATAACATCCAAACGTATTATTTATATACATTATTTCCTAACAACAAACACCTTCTCTATTGAATTTCAACCAAATGTAGTAGATTCAGGAACTGCCAACTATACCAAATAATGACTAATTAATGATGGAGGTACGAGGATGTCTCCAAATATTATATATATAGACACCCAAAAAATGAATAGTAGTAACACATAATAAATTATTATTTAAGTAGTTGTAAAATGGCTACTTCTCCTGGAATTCTCACAGAATGACCATGGAAACCTCTTGGAAGTTTTAAGGTTTGCTTAATTTCTCCTTAATTAATCTACATTTACATTTATCTCTCTTTAATTATATGTTATGATAGTCTTAAACATAAATTAATGGCTTAATACATTTTGTTGCGTATTGTATTTTGCACAAAACTTCAACTGTTCATGAACTTTCAACCAAAGATTATCAGGAAGAAAAGGCAAAATTTTATCTAATTGTATTTAATAACCCTTTATTTTTGTTCAATTGCATTCAATAACGTTATATTTTTTTTATCAAATTACATTCAATAACCCCAAAACCAGGGCGGAGACTAAGGGGGGCTTCCTGCCACCGGAACCACTTATATTATGAATGGTTTCGGCTCCCGGCAGTTGGAACTACCCCTACTATGATGGTTTCAGCCTTCTGTTTTCAACAAATTAAGGTTCGGGATGGTTAATTAACTGGATATATTACACATATACCCACTGAACTTCAATCCTTAACAGTACTGAACTTTACACCTTTTAACACCAGTGACCACTCAACTTTAACTAACTCCTCAAAATGACTGTTAATGGCCTCAAAATTAAAATATTCAACAGTTAAAGTTGTTCAGGATGACATTTACCATGAAATTACATTTTTTATTTTCCAAAATCATCTTTATTGGAGCTTTCTCTCTCTAAAAATTCACTCTCTCCTAACCAAGCAACACATAAATGAGCTCAAAACGAAAATTTTCATAATTCCTTAGAATATCATTAACTCTTCAAATATTTTATTTTGAGGTCGTCAATGGTCATTTTATGGTGTTGATTAGCCATTGATGTTAAGAAGTGTAAAGTTCAGTAGCCATACCGTTAAGAATTGAAGTTCAGTGATCACAATATTAAAATGAGTAAAGTTCAGTGGCCATGGATGTAATTTACCCTTAATTAACTCATTAAGTTTGTATTTAATTACAAAATCCAACTTGATTAATATACAATAGACGATAAATTCCTCTAAATTTGTTCAAAACGAATCAATTTTATTTTTGTAGTCCAAATCTAGCTTAATTTTGAGAAGTTTTACGGTGGTATGTAAAAATTGGTTCGGGACTACTCAGATGATAACATATATATATACTAAAAAAATTGACCGAGTTCGATTTAGCAATTTTTTTAGGGTAAATTCCAAAAAAACCCCTGTGGTTTGATGTTGTTCCAAAAAAACCCTTGTGGTTTGGTTTTACAAAAAAAAAAAGGACCGTGGTTTCGCCGTTACCCCGAAAAACGAAAATTGGCTTAACACCGTTAAAAATGCTGACGTGGCAAGGGGCAGAGTTGGAAATTTGATTTTTTTTATTTTATTTTTATTTTTTTTTTCTTTTTTCTTTTTTCTTTTTTCTTTTTCTTTTTCTTTTTCTTTTTCTTTTCCCTTCTTCTTCTTCTTCTTCTTCTTCTTCTTCTTCTTCTTCTTCTTCTTCTTCTTCTTCTTCTTCTTCTTCTTCTTCTTCTTCCCTTCTTCTTCTTCTTCTTCTTCTTCTTCCTTTTTCTCCCCTCCTCCATTCTTCATCCCTCTTCTTCTTCCTTTATTTTTTTTATTTTTTTTTTAAGTTTCGGAAATTTCCAGATTTCCGAAAAATTCCAGATTTCTGGAAATTTTCCAGAAATCTGGAAAATTTCCAGATTTCTAAATCGTTTAAATCATGGAAAAAAGGGGTTAAATCATGGGAAAAAGGGGTAAAAAAACGTTTTATTCCAAAATAAAAATCGTTTAAATCATGGGAAAAAGGGGTTAAAAAGTTGGCCAACGTCCTTCCCATCAACCACCAAAAACCACCTGTTTCAACTTTCAAGACTCCGCTTGCTTTCATCGCCCCCTCTCGGCGGACTTTCCGAAGCTCCTCCTTCTCCTCCTCCACCTATATAATCCCTCATTTCCTCCGTCCCTGAAATCTCGCTCCTTAGTCGTCTGTAATTCTGTCACTGTTGCGCCGTCGGCTTCCGCTAAGATCGCTAAGGAGTGCAAGGTTAAGTCTGTTAAAGGAGGGAAAGAAAAAGAAAAAGAAAAAAGAAAAATTAAAATTAAAAAAAATAAAATTTCAGAAATTTAAAAAAAAAAAGAAGAAGAAGAAGAAGAGAAGAAGAAGGAGGAGGAGGAGGAGAGAAGGAAGAAGAAGGGAAAAGAAAAATAAAAAGGAAAAGAAAAAGAAAAAGAAAAAGAAAAAAGAAAAAAGAAAAAAATCGAATTTCCAACTCTGCCCCTTGCCACGTCAGCATTTTTAACGGTGTTAAGCCAATTTCCGTTTTTCGGGTAACGGCGAAACCACGGTCTTTTTTTTTTTTGTAAAACCAAACCACAAGGGTTTTTTTGGAACAACATCAAACCACAGGAGTTTTTTTGGAATTTACCCTTTTTTTACGCACACGCACGTGTAAAATTGGTCCCTTATCGAACCTATCCTATATTTTCGCCACTGCCCAAAACTTCAAGTTAGCCGTCGCAACAGAACCTTACCCCGATGCCTTACAAAAACCGTCGCTAGAGTAGCAACACATGTTGTAATGACGGTTTTGGGGCGGTTTTAGAAACCGTCGGTAAAAGTTCTAGCGACAGAAAAAACCGTCGCTATAGCAACTAAACTGCGTCGGTAAAAGATCTGTTTTTTTGTGTAGTTAGTGCCCAGTTAAACTTTCAAAAGTTCTTATTTGTTTGTTTATTTGACATTTTTCGTTTTTGAATGGGGCGACCATTTTGACATGAGACGGAGCATGGCTCCCATTTCTACATTCAATTTTTTATTATTGAGAAATATGAGCTTATTGAATGCAATTGGACAAGAATAAAAGATCATTTAAAACTTTTAAAAATTCGGAGAGCAATTGAAAATTTAAGATAAGTATGAATTAATTTGTGGGAAATGATTATGAATTCATGAATATGCAGTACATAGTGTTAGCTCCATGGGTGTTTGGGCATGGCTACTCTTACTTGGTCAAAGGAGAAAATGAATATTTCCACTCATTTTGTGGAGAATGGTTCACAATCAACTCTGGATTAGCCTTTCTCGCTATAGAACTACTAAAGGAAATAACCGAATTCTCGACAAGCCGATTGAGTTTGATCAAATTGACAGAGAAAAGAACGGGTCAATCAGTATACACATATATACGTATAAAGTTATGGTTATAAAATTTTTTTGAAAGTGTAAATATATCTCTAACATAAGAAATAGTAAACTTTTGCATTTCAACTCGGGTCCAGATAATGGTAAACACATCAATTTTGGGCTTAAATAACAAAACCCATAAAACATGACTTTTACCAGGGTTCAGAGACAGTGGCGGAGCCATGACCTATAGGTCGAGGGGGCAAGACTGTGGAAAAAAAATTAAATGCTACGGGTTGGGCTATATGTTTAGGTTAAAAAAAGAAGAAGATGGAAAGGGAAATTGCCCTTGCCCTTTCCATTTTCTAATCTGGGCAAACGAAGAAGAAGACAGCCGCCATGGCTGGAGGGGCTCCAGCCATGGGATTTTCGGCGGGGTCGGAGGGTCGGCTGACCCTCCCCGCCCCCTGGCTCCGCCCTTGTTCAGAGACGAGGTCAAAATATAAGGAGGTGTGGGTGCACCCTCGTCTATTGGAATCTAACCTTATAGGATGGTTAAAGGGTGATTTCTACCATTACTTTTACCCTTGATCTTCACACACAGAGTGTTAATTGCACTTCAACATATGACGGGTTGTGCGTTTTTTTTTATCTCGATCCACGCCGAAATGACATCATTTTGGTCTGGATTGGAAAAAAAAGCTCAACGCATATGGGTTTGAGTTTATTTTTTTCCTCTCTAGGGAATCAACGACTAGCTCCGTTATTGTCAGACCCACAGCTCGTCTATATTGAAAAGTCTAAGGAGAAAATTTTATTATTTCTTAATTTAGAGATATATTTACACAATTCTTCAAAACCGTTAGGAACAAATTTGAACAAATTTGAACTTTATCCCTATTATTGACTTGGGTGCAGGGACGATCAAATATTGTTGACCGGGATCTTATTTTACACAGTTATAGCGACATATCCTTCATTGGCCACCCATTTACCCATTTGGAGAACGGATGGCGTAATCATAGCATTTCTACTACATGCGGGGCCTATGGAGTTTCTTTATTACTGGTTTCACCGTCTTTTGCACCACCATTTCCTTTACACCCGATACCATTCCCACCATCATTCATGTTTTGTCACAGATTGACATGACTGGTAGAATTTGCAACAGAATTATCCGTTCTTGATGCTTATTTCAAAGGCTTAATATATTATTTGTCCATGAATTTGTCCAAAAAACTTGATTGACTCCTGAACTTTCAAAGTGTCATGATAGCCTCCCGAACTTGTATAAAATACTCAGTTAGTCCCCTGAATTTGAGTAAAATGTAATCAATTAATCACTAGGTTGTAAAAAACTAAGTTAAATGTTGAAGATATGTCGCATACCCTGACCTTGGTTGTTTTACTTTTTTAAGATGTGTGTAATATATCTTCTGCATTTAACTTACTTATTTTACCACCGAGTGACTAATCGATTACATTTTACGCAAGTTCAGAGTACTAACTGAACATTTTATGCAAGTTCAGGGGGTATCAGGACAGTTTGAAAGTTCAGGGGGCTAATCAAACTTTTTGAACAGCAAATGATGTATTAAGCCTATTTCAAAAGAAATCATGTAATTTTAACGAAATTTTCATCCTATGGATGCTTAATTGAAATTGGTTTAATACATCACGATCCTTGAACTTAGTCCAACAAACCGATTGGCCTGTTAAACATATAAAGTGTTTCGTTAGCTCTCTGAACTTTCTTACAATGATTGATTCCTGAACTTGCTTAAAGTGATTGTCCAAATGATCTCTTACTCTGTCTCGTGGGTTTGGAGATTAATCATATCAAGCAAGTTTTGGAGGTTAACAAGACCGCTATGTAAATCCAAATGACCAATCAGTTTTTTGGACCGAGTTCAGAGGCTCACGATGATTAAGCATTGGATACTTTTACTCTAAATTTTTTAAAAGTTCATACATAAGCTCAATGGGTAAATTACATACGTGGTGTATAACATTTATCCTATTTCACACTTTGGTATACAACTTTCAATTTTGCATACAAAAGTGTACAACCTTTTGGTGACCTCCGACTAAAGTGTACAATCAGTAATTGTGACCGATAAACACGATGTCAACATGCCACGTCAGCAATTTGGACTTTTATGGACATCAAATTATTGACGTGGCGCGCTGATTTCGCATTGAGCGGTCACAATTACAAGTTGTACACTTTAGTGGGAGGCCACGAAAAGGATGTACACTTTTATGTGCAAAATTGAAGATTGTACACCAAAGTGTGAAATAGGTTGTACACCACGCATGTAATTTACTCTAGCTCTCTGAATTTGCTTACAGTGATTGCTCCCTAAACCTGAACCTGCTTAAAATGATATACTTTTCAATTTGTCCAAATCATCTCTTGTTCTATCACATAGATTTTAGAGGTTAATCATATCAAACAAGTTCAGGAGGTTTAAGACGCTCTGTAAATTTAAATGACCAATCATTTTTTGGACCGAATTCAGAGGCTCATGATGATTAAGCATCATATACCTTTACTCTAAATTTTTTAAAAATTCATACATAAGCTCAATGGTAAATTACATACGTGGTATATAACATTTGTCATATTTCACATTTTAGTGTACAACCTTAAATTTTGCACACAAAAGTGTAAAACCTTTTGGTGACCTCCCACTAAAGTGTACAGCCGGTAATTATGACCGGTCAACACGAAGTCAACGTGCCACCTCAGCAAATTGACCTCCATAATAGTCAAACGTTTACCGGTCAACGCAAAGTCAACGCGCCATCTCAGCATTTTTTTTTCTTTTATGGAGGTCTACTTGCTGACGTGGCGCATTGATTTCGCGTTGGCAGGTCATAATTACCAGCTGTACACTTTAGTGGAAGGTCATCAAAAGGTTGTACACTTTTGTGTACGAAATTGAAGGTTGTACACTAAAGTGTGAAATAGAACAAAAGTTGTACACCACGTATATAATTTACTCTAAGCTCAATTAATATTTACATACAACAAACAACCAGTTGGTACTCAAACCCCTCTCCGACCGTCTGGATCGATCCGTCCCGCAACCTAATCTAATTCTTATGTTATTTAGTACTAATTGTTGGCTACTTTGGATGCAGCTGTGATTCATCCTTTTGCAGAACACATAGCCTATTTGGTTATCTTCTCCACACCATTGTTGACAACAGTATTTACAGGAACCTCATCCATGTCTATTTTATTTGCTTACATTACTTACATTGATTTCATGAACAATATGGGTCACTGCAATTTCGAGCTCATACCGAAGTGGCTTTTCACTGTCTTTCCTCCGCTCAAATACATCGTCTACACCCCTTCGTAAGTCTCGAAACAAACTCGTTTCCTAAGATGTAATGTGATTTTAGAAATAGATCAATGTTAATCTTGTATTCCGTAAATCACTAATGTTTTCCAAAAGCTCGTGCTTTCACGTTTTGTCAAAAGTAGATTTGTTTTTGTTCAAAGGAGGAGTGAGGTTTTTGTTTCGCTAAAAACGAGGATCTTTTAGTTTGACACTATAAAAATGACTACTAACTACCTCAAAATGGAAAATACCAAGAATTAAAGTTGTTTAGTGACACATTTACTATGGAACCAAATTTTTTATTTACTAAAATCATCATTTTCGGAGCTTTCTCTCTCTAAACATTCACTCCCGCTCCTCACCAAACAACACCTAAATGAAATAAAAATTAAAAAGTCGAAGAATTAAAGTTGCTTAAAATATTATCAAATCTTTGAATTTTTTATTTTTGAATTCGTCAACAATCATTTTAATTTTGAAGTCCTTGTTTTTAGTTAAGCGAAAAACCTCCGTGATCTTTGATCGCAAAAAAAAATCCATTTGGGAAAAAAAAATACAGATACAGGTTTGATAAAACTTGAAAGCACACTATAGTTCTTTTTCTTTTTTCTCTCAATTATGCAACTTGAATGTGATCTTTTTATTGGCTTAAAAGCCAAATTAGGTTTTCTTACTGTATTTTAAAAGTCAATTAGGTTTTTAAAGTTCCAACATCATCAATTAGGTTTTCTTACTGTATTTTAAAAGTCAATTAGGTTTTTAAAGTTCCAACATCATCAATTAGATCCTCAATCTATACTTTTACCTTGAAGTCAATTAAATCATTGATTAGAACTTTAACATATGTTGAAAACCGTCAATTCAACCTCTCATAATTGAAATAAAATCTGTTTTGGTTATTTTATATCTCCATTTCGGTTAAATCAGTATTATGTGATATTTTAGGTTTCGATCATTAGTTCGTTTTAGTAAAAGAAATTGATTAAATAGAACCAAAATTAATAAATTATACCAAAATATTTCTATATATATAATATTTATTTTGGATAGGTTTAACTAATTATTTTTTTAATAAATCAGAGCTGCTAACTGAAAATATCATAACATAACTAATCAAAACCGAACAACCGAATCAATAATCGAAACTGAAAATATCATAAAATACTAATAAAAACCGAATCAAATATACATAAAGAAAAACTAAAATTTTATTTCAATTAAGGAAGAGATACAATTAGCAGTTTCAATGTACGTTGAGGACTTAATTGGCGATTTTAGAAGGTTGAACGCCTAATTGACTTTCAAAGTATAAATTTAAGATTTATTGTTTGATTTTAGAAAATCATGGACCAAATTAACATTTAAGGTATATGTTAAGGATCTAACTGGGCTTTACGCTTTTCTAATATATACATAAAATAAAAAACATATATCTATATTTTTCTAATTTTTAAAAGTTACTATTTTATATATATATATATATATATATATATATATATATATATATTTTTTTTTTGTTATAGTTTACATGTTTTCCCACCATTACTAGAAATTTGATGATTACCGACGGAAAATAAACATACTGACAATTTTCTAATGGATTATTCTGACGATTCAGACGGAATTACATTGACAGGCATGAATTGTTGACAAATTAGATTCTGTCAAAAATTTCGTCAGAAATACTTATGCTTAATTAATTTTCATATCATTTAGTCGTTTTCTGATTTTCATTTTCGTTTCAGTTTTTATATCCATTTCTGTTCCCGTTTATTTATAACATAGTTTCTTTTAAGCAATTTGTAACATAGTTATACTATGTTAATTTGCAGGTTCCATTCTATGCACCACACGCAATTCCGCACCAACTATTCTCTATTCATGCCTTTCTACGATTACATATACGGGACAATGGACAAGTCTAGTGATACTGTTTATGAAATTTCCTTGAAACGGCAAGAAGATGTAGCAGATGTCGTTCACCTTACCCATTTGACAACCCCCGAGTCCATTTACCATCTACGCTTTGGATTTGCTCACTTTGCCTCCAATCCCCTCTCCTCCAAATGGTACATTTGGTTATTATGGCCTTTTACCCTGTTGACCATGGCTTTGACATGGGTTTATGGTCGAACGTTTCTCGTTGAGAGGCACCGTTTTGACAAGCTCAGACTGCAAACTTGGGCTATACCCAAGTATAAAATTCAAGTACGATCATCAACTTTTTTAGGCTTAATATACGAGCGTCCTGCTTACTTGAAGTATAATTTATTATTGGGTAAATTTCAAATAAAACCCCTGTGGTTTCTGATGTGTGAAGTCTAGGGGTGTTCTTTTTAACGACGAAATGTGTATTATGATAAGTACGTTATAACTATGGATGTGGTCTTTCTAAGTGCATTGTATCTACTAGACGTCACTACTTAGGTGCAAGTGTACCCCATCGTATCAAGTAATAATCCGGTTAAGACCGGATATCGAATCCACGGGATTTATAACTGCAAGTATTGGACGACTCGGCTTTATACGTTATCTAAGCGGTGAATACTTTGAGTTGGTGTGAGACATAACTACAAACTACTCCTAACCTATTGGTGAGACAGATTTATGTAACGGAAAACTCCAAGGAATGATATGGGTGACGATAAGTTATAAATATAATATGCAATAACTCCGAATATATTCGGTTGACAATTTACTCTTGCAAAGATGACTACGTGTAGTTCGACCGACCTGTGAAGTACTTAGACTACGTGGTTCCTAGTCAAGGCGTGTCTAATGCTGGGGATCAGAAACTAGAGCCTGTAAGTTCCGTGGTGTGTCCATTCCTACGGTTTCCGGTTTGTCACTTCCGGTAACGCAACACCTATATGAATCCCTAAAGATAGCCCGAATGGCGTCGAAAATCGCGTTCCCCTACACAATAGTCAATTACGAGTATCAAAACAAGCAATAAACATCGACACGTATATAGAAACGGAAATTGCAAATCATACATTATAAATATGGAGAATAAAAATATAGAATACAACCAAGCCTAGTACATAGGAAGAGTGCAAGCTAGTTAGCAAGTCAAGAGGGAAGAATCGGCCCTCGGAACTAGCTAACCAGACTCAAGACCGTCTCTTAGGTCTTGGAGGTGGAACTCTCGAGCTTGGTGGACGAGGATGGAACGGAACTTTGACGAATGACGGATCAAATGAACAAGCTTTCAAGGTGGTAGAGTTTTATTACATAAAAACTGAATCTAAAACTAAAACAATAAGAATTCTATCAAAAGAAGTAAAATGTAGCTATGTACAAGGTATGCCTAAATGAGTGCTAGTCACTCTTATTTATACATCAAGCTAGGGGCAAAATTGTAAGTTCACAAAGTATAAGTATGGAGCAACATTAATTTCTACAGAATTCCCATAATACGCCTTGCGTATGGTAAGGTACGCCCCGCGTACTAGCCCATGCCTTCAATAATTTCCTGCATGTGGACCTAAATCGAATCTTGCTGTCCCAAGTACGCCCTGCGTACTTTGACATACGCCGCGCATGTTTGAGCTCCTGGCTAAAAAGAGCTTGAATTACACCAACTATGCCCTGCGTATCCTGAAACACGCCCTGCGTATGATAGTTGACTTAGGAGACAATGCAATCTGACATTTATGATTGGGCCAATTATTGCTTTCTACGCCCTGCGTAAGTTGGGTACGCCTTACGTATTATGCGTTGGATCCACGTGGTGTCTGCGGATAAGGCAATTATTTCTGACTCAATGTTTCACGCCCTGCGTACGGAGTGATACGCCCCGCGTACTGGCATGAATTTTGCTCCTTGCTCGTACCTAAAATACAATTCTCGAGAGCCGAGTTAGCTTGACGTTTTATTTCATAAATTCAACCAAAAACAAAGATAATTAACTAACACTACGAATTTTATTCTTACTATGTTATTTTATTAAAACACTCTGTTTTTATAATTAAACTTATTTATTTAGTCTCAAATTAAACCGTAAATCACGCTAAAAGATAGGGGTAAAATACCCCTATCAAACCTCATCGGACTTTAAAGTTTTACTTGTCCTCAAGTAAAACAAATCGAAAGACAAGGGATTGAGATTATTAAGAAACAAACCGACGGTTGGTTTTACCAAGTGCGTGATTTCAAAGTTAAAGTTTTATGCAAAGTTTTCGGTAAGTACTTACGCAAACAATCGAGTGACCAAAACTTGTTTGAAACCTCCATAATCAAAATTAATAGGCAATATTAACGGGGGTCGATTATCTTTTGAGAACCCGATAGTACCTCACTAATGGATTTCACTCTTACGCTCAAACTTTGGTGGGTCGGTGTTTTAACACTCTTCTTTGCACTTACTCGAGATCACTTTGAATTTGTATTTTTATCCGGGTTTTTCCTCCTATGTTATGGCCTAGGCAATATTAAAAATGAACCAGGAGTGGGGTTGTAATGTGGGTGGCTTTTTTAGTGGTTAATTTTTTGGAAACTCGAGTTTAAATACCATTTTGGCGATCGCACCGTATTTTTATTTTGGCCTTGGCGAGTTCGTGAAACATGACTCGAAATTGCTCGGGTGGAGCTTGAAAATGCCTTTTGCTCTTTATTGTATTTTTTATTTTTCGTTTGAGAGCGGCACAAAAACGATTTCGAAAGCTTTTGGTGCTTACTTGTCAAGGCCTTTGGCTTATTTCAGATAATTTTGGTGCGATTTGATCTTGATGGTATTTAAACAAGAGGAAAAAGGGTTAAATGTTAAAAAGGGTATTAACAACAAAAAATTGGTTAATAGGCTCGAGGGGGTTTCCTAGAGGTTAATGAAAGCGAGAGAAATAATTTAAGAAAAGAATTAGCCTAAGTGGGTTCGTTTTATCATCTATTGCCATTTATACCAAAATAAGTGTACTAAACCCGGTATTAGGTGCAAACTCTATGAGTCGAGTGAAGTTAAATCTCTCGAAAATTGTGAAAGAAATAGAGTTCTCGTACGAACTCTTTTAGGCTCAAAAATATCTCACAAAAGATTCGGGTTATATTGTGTACTATCGAGTCTTCGCTAAATTTTCAAACATCCTGTTTTTATTGCCTTTTTAAATTTCATTATGGAGATAACCTTTGGGTTAGGACTCAATGCTTTCGTTTAGTACGAACCTAGGCTTTGCATAAACTCCCTAACTTCAAAACCAAGACTAAAATTTCTCAATTGAACCATTCCTTTGTGTTCCGACGCTTTTAGATTTAACGACAAATAACGGAACTTTAATTAATTTCGGAGGGAAGTAGTGTGTCGGGATAGATTTAAGAATCAATAAATTAGTTTAATTATTTTGTTGTTTATTTAATTTTTATTTTTGTTTTTGTTAGTGCAAACCAAACTAAGAGTGCGGGGTTGCACGGCCCTCCGCGTTATTAAAATGACGCCTATTCCAAGGGCGTTGCAAAAGAAAACAAAAACAAAAATAAAAATAAAGATGGAAAAAAATAGACCCTTGAAGGCCAGGTCCTACGCGAGGCGTGTCCAGGGGGCACCCCGCGTAGGAGGGGCAGTTTAATCCATTTTTGGCCAGAGACTCAAATACGTGGGGCGCACGTAGAGGGACGCCCCGCGTGTTCCGAGCTCTGGGCCTTTTGATCTGGGACAAGGTGGGGGCACGTGGGGCGTAAAAGGGATACACCCCGCGTGAACGTTATTAACTCACGCAAAAACAGAAATTACGAGCATGGAAATGGAAAAGAAACGTAGCTACGCGGGGCGTACTGGTGTGTACGCTCCGCGTGGCTTTTTTTTTGGGATTTGTTTTTCCGGTGATTTTTATTTAAAAGAAACGAAATTGGAAAAGAAAATGCGGGAAATAAAAATTGAGGAAGAAAACTCCCTTATTCGAGCTTGGGTTGCCTCCCAAGAAGCGCTACGTTATAGTGGGTGAGCTCGACTTAGCATTTCCTCCTAGGTGTATGCTTCCATTCGCGTTAGAAATGCAAATTCTTGAATAAACAATCCGTACCTACAAAACGAATTGTTAGCTTCAAAAAAATTTAACAAAAACCAAAAACTATATTTACAGAAATTATTGAAGAGTTTAGTTTGCTCCCTCTTTGACTCCTTGGGTAGCTCAAAAAGAGTGAAATAACCCGAGGTAGAAGGAACTTCAAACTCTTCTAGTTGTGGATTTATTTCCATGGGCCCGCACACAACCGACTCATCGATTAGGACTTCCAGTTCCTCGCGGTTGAGACAACTTACACAGTTTAGGGACTCCTCTTGAGAGAACTCAATTAACTCGAGCTCTACATTTTGATCAACCGGATTGGCGTCTCTAATCGATTCGCCCGCGGTTGAATCGATACGAGACATCAATCTAGCGACTTGATTTCCCAAATCCCTACAATATGCCTCATTGTTAGATAATCTCACTTGAATATCTTTAAGCATAGAGATTACCACATCGTATTGCAAGGTTGAGTGTGGGCATTCGTCATCCATGCGGTCGTCCCACCGATGACGACTATGGAGCATCATACCATGAAACAAATCATTAGTGACAACAAGAAACAAAATAAATTATTCACACACAGAAAGTAATATCTACAAATGCTTAGACTAACAATAAAACGTTTTTGTCTAATATTGCAAGAAATTATAAATCCCCGGCAACGGCGCCAAAAACTTGATGTGTGAAGTCTAGTGGTGTTCTTTTTAACGACGAAATGTGTATTATGATAAGTACGTTATAACTATGGATGTGGTCTTTCTAAGTGCTTTGTATCTACTAGACGTCACTACTTAGGGGCAAGTGTACCCTGTCGTATCAAGTAATAATCCGGTTAAGACCGGGTATCGAATCCACGGGATTTATAACTGCAAGTATTGGCCGACTCGGCTTTATACGTTATCTAAGCGGTGAATACTTTGAGTTGGTGTGAGACACAACTACAAACTACTCCTAACCTATTGGTGAGACAGATTTATGTAACGGAAAACTCCAAGGAATGATATGGGTGACGATAAGTTATAAATATAATATGCAATAACTCCGAATATATTCGGTTGACAATTTACTCTTGCAAAGACGACTACGTGTAGTTCGACCGACCCGTGAAGTACTTAGACTACGTGGTTCCTAGTCAAGGCGTGTCTAATGCTGGGGATCAGAAACTAGGGCCCGTAAGTTCTGTGGTGTGTCAATTCCTACGGTTTTTGGTTTGTCACTTCCGGTAAGGCAACACCTATATGAATCCCTAAAGATAGCCCGAATGGCGTCGGAAATCGCGTTCCCTACACAATAGTCAATTACGAGTATCAAAACAAGCAATAAACATCGACACGTATATAGAAACGGAAATTGCAAATCATACATTATAAATATGGAGAATAAAAATATAGAATACAACCAAGCCTAGTACATAGGAAGAGTGCAAGCTAGTTAGCAAGTCAAGAGGGAAGAATCGGCCCTCGGAACTAGCTAACCGGACTCAAGGCCGTCTCTTAGGTCTTGGAGGTGGAACTCTCGAGCTTGGTGGACGAGGATGGAACGAAACTTTGACGAATGACAGATCAAATGAACAAGCTCTCAAGGTGGTAGAGTTTTACTACATAAAAACTGAATCTAAAACTAAAACAACAAGAATTCTATCAAAAGAAGTAAAATGTAGCTATGTACAAGGTATGCCTAAATGAGTGCTAATCACTCTTATTTATACATCAAGCTAGGGGAAAAATTGTAAGTTCACAAGGTATAAGTATGGAGCAACATTAATTTCTGCAGAATTCCCATAACACGCCTTGCGTATAGTAGGGTACGCCCCGCGTACTAGCCCATGCCTTCAATAATTTCCTGCATGTGGACCTAAATCGGATCTTGCTATCCCAAGTACGCCCTGCGTACTTTGACATACGCCGCGCGTGTTTGAGCTCCTGGCTAAAAAGAGCTTGAATTACACCAACTACGCCCTGCGTATCCTGAAACACGCCCTGCGTATGATAGTTGACTTAGGAGACAATGCAGTCTGACATTTATGATTGGGCCAATTATTGCTTTCTACGCCCTGCGTAAGTTGGGTACGCCTTGCGTATTATGCGTTGGATCCACGTGATGTCTGCGGATAAGGCAATTATTTCTGACTCAATGTTTCACGCCCTGCGTACGGAGTGATACGCCCCACGTATTGGCATGAATTTTGCTCCTTGCTCGTACCTGAAATACAATTCTCGAGAGCTGAGTTAGCTTGACGTTTTATTTCATAAATTCAACCAAAAACAAAGATAATTAACTAACACTACGAATTTTATTCTTACTACATTATTTTATTAAAACACTCTATTTTTGTAATTAAACTTATTTATTTAGTCTCAAATTAAACCGTAAATCACGCTAAAAGATAGGGGTAAAATACCCCTATCAGTTTCACTTATTTTCAAATAAAGGACTGTGGTTTACTTTTTGTCAAAACGAGGATTGAGGTTTCGCACTTTTAATAATGCTATTAAAACTATCTTTAACGACCTGAAAATGAAAATTTTCAAGAATTAAAGTTGTTCAATGTCATATTTTCTATGGAACTACATTTTCGATTTTAGAAATCATCTTTTTTGGAACTTTCTCTCTCTTTACCAAACATCATCTAAATAATCTCGAAATAAAAACGTTGAAGAATTAAAGTTGCTTAGAATATTAGTAGTTCTTAAAATATGTCATTTTTGAAGTCGTCAAGGGTGATTTTAATAGTATCAATCAAAAAAGTCTTTATTTTGCTAAAGTTGAAAACCTCAGTACTCGATTTGACAAAAAGTAAACCACAGTCTTTTATCTGAAAATTAATGAAACCACATGGGTTTTATTTGAAATTTACACTTTATTATACGACCGTCACTGAGTGTTTGTAATTTCTTATTCTTAATAGAAAATTTTGTCATTAAAAATGAAAAGTTTTCATTGTAACTCTTTTGAGAAATTCTGCGGATTTGACATTCATGACAAGATCTAATGTCAGTTCGAAAAAGATATGCAATTTTTAACATATATTTGTTTGTTGATCCGCGAGTATTTTTTTGCCACAAATATAATATAAGTGGTTAATCATTTTATTTTAAATAAGTTGAAGGAGTAATTAGGCATTTCTAAAGTTTAGATGGTCAATCAGATATTTGTAGGATTATAGGATTGGTGTATTTAAAAATATATAACAACGTTATTATATTGTTGCAAAATATAACTTTCATCTTCCGATGTATGTCATATTTGGCAACGAAAAGCCTTTTGCAAACAAGCATGTTGTTGCAGACATCTTTAGCAACAAAACTTTTCACAACGATTAGAAATTGTTGCAGAAGATGACATGCCGTTGCGAAAATAGTTTTTGCCACGACATTTTTCGTTGCCAAAAATTGATTTTCTCGTAGTAGATGTAGTAAGTCATTCTTTTTATTTGATAAGATTAACTTAAAAATTTAAATTTTTGTTAAATGTTGTGCGACAGTACTACATGAAAAGGCAAAATGGACCCATCAATAACATGATAGAGAAAGCGATACTTGAAGCTGACGAAAAGGGTGTGAAAGTATTGAGCCTTGGACTGTTAAATCAGGCGAAAGAGGTGAACAAACATGAAGAGATATATGTGGAGAGGCATCCGAGGCTGAAGACGAAGCTTGTGGATGGAAGTAGTTTAGCAGTAGCGGTTGTGGTTAATAGCATTCCTAAAGAAACAACTCAACTTCTTCTTACAGGGAGGCTTATTGAGATTGCTTGTGCTGTTGCCTTGAGCTTGTGTCGAAGGGAAATTCAGGTACGTACTTGTTTATCAGTAAAAAGCTTCCTGAAGCCTTTGATCTTTCTTGTTTTGGTGCATCCAGCCCGTGATCTTTTATTTCTATCACATTAAGTCATTGTTTATCAAATTGGTTAACTGTGAAAATCTAATATAGTTAAAAGAATGTTATTAATTTCATTTTTGTTTGAAATTATATTTTTTACAGCTCGAAATAAAGCTTTATAGTTTTCCTATAGCCACATTACACAAATTAAAAATTATTTCGAACTGTTAAAAATAAAAATTTATAACACATGTGAAATGAATCCTTATGTTAATCGAGTTTTATATTCAAAACTAACTTTTATGGTCATCATAGTCTTAATATAACAGAAAATAAAAGATCGTGTCCAAATGAAAAATCAGAGACTTGATTCAAAAAAAAAAAAGAAGGAAAGGTCAAGAGCCTCGAGATGTTTTTTTTAACCTTTTATATCACGAGTTTAACCTTCTTTAATGATAATATATATAATTCCTTGGGGATAAGATACAAATTTCTTCAAAGTGTAAATTTATCTATAACATATGAAATAGTGTAATTTTATCACTGACATTGTCAAACAAGATTAATTTTACGCATACCTAACAAAATATTTGAATAGACTTATTTGATAGTTATTCGATTGCCACATTGGATCTTCCAAACAAATTTATCGATAAAGGAAGCAATTTCATCCATTTTGGCATGTTTTTTTTATAATTATTTCAATAGTATAATAAATATTGTACACAGTTTTTTGTGAGTAATTTGTATCTAACAGACTTAAATATTGAAACTGACAAGTTATTTGTAAATGTGTTAATAACAGAATGAATATTTCAGACATAATTAATGTTCAAAAAATCTGACGTGACAGTTAAATAACGAGTCAAATATAATAGTAAATCACACTCTGTTTAAATTTTCTGTTAGAGCATCTCCAACGGCCTCTTAGTTTGACTCTTAAGTTAAAAATTTGAGAAGAAAGAGTCAAAAATCAGCTCCAATAGCCTCTTAGTGACTCATCAATTCACTAAGAGTCTCTTCATCATCTCTAGAGAGTCTCCATCTACCTCTTAATGCCTCCTTAATTCATTTTTTTTATTAATAATTTATTATTGAAGAGTCTATCTCCTCTCACTACTGGTAAAAATAACATTAATTAATAATTTTAATGATAAATAATAAATAACAAGTGAATATGAGGAGTATTGTTGGAGATTATATGTTTTAGTCACTCTTGAATCACTAAGAGTCAATTATTTATATTATTTTTAGAGAGTGCACTAAAAGCCTCTTCGAGATACTCTTAAGTAAGAGTTAACTTGACTTTGTTTGAAAATATTAGGAGTAAAAAACGTCATTTCATACATTACATTTAAATTTGCATTTCATAAAAAAAACGATAGTGGTAAATTTGGAATTTATCTCTAATTTCCTAATTAAGATGAATCTAATTCCTTTAGGTGACAATTCCCCTTAAGGAAGACTATGAGAAACTTAAGGCATTGTTTGGAGCCGATAACTCTAGCAACAATCTGCTTCTTTCATCCGATCATTCTCTCAAGGTACGTCCACAATTATTTAACGATTTGAATATTTTAGTTAAAATAAGAATCCATGATTATCATAAATATTTCATCTCATCGGGATCGAAATTGAGAATTCGCTCGATTTTATTCGATTAGTTTATTTGGATATTTTGATTTTGCCACTAAGTGATTTTTAGTCGTCTAAGTTCCACCTATACCGCATCGACGCCGCCTAAGTAACGATTAACAAAGTGTTTTTATTATTCATTATTTTGTTTTATTATAATTCACTTTTGAATATTGTTACATTATTATTTGTGAATTGTATTTATTAATTTTAGATATTTTGTTTAAATGCGTTCTTGACTTGTTTTCATGATATGGTTCAAGATATTAAATACTCACTTTGTTCCACAATACATGTCTTTTAAGGTTTATGCACACTAATTAAGAAATGCAATTAATTTTAAATAAAAGACTTTGTTATCCTTGTATTAATTGGATCTGCTAGTAATTTTATCTATTCCCAAGGCAAAAGTCAATTTAAATAGAGATATATTTAGTAAAAGTAAATTAATGTGTATAGATTGAAGCAAAATGACATATATTGTGGAACAAAAAAAAGTTCTTTAGAAAGACATGTATTGTGGAACGGAAGGAGTACATTGTTTCATAACTTTTGATGAATTATGTATGAACATTATATTTTATTCGGTTGAGTTGTTTCAATGATATTATTATTGAAATTTTGATATTTGCACATTTTTAAAATTTATACAAATATATGTTAAATAATTTTATATTAGTATTTTTTAGATAGTATACTTTAATTGAATTTATATAATGATTTGTTAATTAATATATAAAAAATAAATAAATACAAATGCAATTAATTCCTGATTAATCCTTGACTACTTCGAATATGCTTCATGTTATGAATTGAGTAGGAGACAAATAATAGTACAGAATGTTAGTTTCATTTGATAGATAAGTATCAAATGTTAAACGTCAAAAATATTACAAGTTTAAATGTATAATTATGTTTACGGCGTTTATTGATCCATTAGTTAATTAAAAATACCTAATCTTAATATGAATTAAATATTTGGAGATAGCAGACGTGGCTAGTTGGGGATGAATTAAGTGAAGAGGAGCAAAACAAGGCAAAAGAAGGAACAATATTTATTCCCATATCTCAGTTTCCTTCGAAGAAATATCGCAACGACTGTCTTTACTACACCACACCAGCAATGGAAGCTCCTTCATCTCTTGAAAATGTGGATTCGTGTGAGGTAATTAAATGCCTAACTATATTACGGATCTCTAAATTTGGTTCGAGAAGAAATTGATTGACTTCTAAATTTTTGAGATGTGTCAGTGATAGATCTAAGATTCATTAACAGTAGTGCTCTAATTCCTATTGGCGCTGAATTGATTTTTTTTTTCTTTACCCTAAAAAATTAATGTTCCAGACACAGCTAATGCAATTAATTTTTTACCGACTAGTGGATGCTCAAGCCCCTTTCGCATCCCTCGCATGGATGGAATTACAGTGGGTCACGGAGGATCCATCGATTGTCCTAGAGAAAATAGAGAAAAATTATATTTACCAATGAAAAATCCTATCGCTATACTATCAACATAAACACAAATTCAACAATACTAACTGAATTAGCTATGTATTATTCTGTCGTGATTCTTAATCGATTTTTTGTGTGTGTGTTTTTGGTTATGGTTCCGCCATTTCCCCAAAATCAGTCATTGAGCCCGTTAAACTTACTTTAAGTGACCTACTAACCACTTAACTTACTTAAATTGACCAATTAACTCTTTAAACTTGTTTAAAATGACCTACTGATCCTCTGAATTTGGGTAAAGTGATATGCTCTTCAATTTGACTGAATCTCCTCTTATGTTGCCACATAGAAAAAAGAAACTAACCATGTTATATTAAATAAGTTCACGAGATCAAATCATTATTTTGAATTATGTTTAGATAACTCGTAATGTATTCATCCTAATTAAATTTAAACTATTGATTAATGTTGCAGAATTGGTTGCCAAGAAGAGTAATGAGTGCATGGAGGATAGCAGGAATAGTGCATTGTTTGGAAGGATGGAATGTGAATGAATGCGGTAGAAACATTTTCAATGTCGATAAAGTTTGGGAAGCAACTCTCCGATATGGCTTTAAGCCTCTCGTTATGCATGCCGCCTCCATCTGTCCCAAATTATTTTAATTAGTTAAACACACTCTCTAAATATATTATTATTACAAGGAGAATCCCTCTCGTTGCTTCGGGAAGGACATTAAGTATTAAAATAAAGGATTGTAAAATTAAATTATATATATATATATATATATATATAAATAAGAGATCAGATGTGACAGCTTTCTTATGGTGTGACAAGCCTTAAGGTGTGACAAGGAATGGAGATTGTAGCAATTTCGTAAATAAATAGAAATTCTAAAAAAACGCGTGGGGGCATGATAGGGGCGTTTCGTCCCTATCTTTTAGCGTGATTTACGGTCTAATTCTAGATGAAATAAATAAGTTTAATTACAAAAATAGAGTGTTTTAATAAAATAACGAAATAAAAATAAATTCCGTACTTTCGGTTAATTTTCCTTATTTTTGATTAATTTAGAAAATAAAACGTCAAGCTAACTCGGCTCTCGAGAATTGTATTTCAGGTACGAGCAAGGGGCGAAAATCCACCGACATACGCGGGGCGTGGAACACTTGGTCAGAAATAATTGTTCTATCCACAGGCACCACGTGGGATCTAGTCACCGATACGCGGGGCGTATCAACCACCACGCGAGGAGTGCGACATATGTCAAAAATGATAAGCCTAATCCTGAAAGTCAGACTGCATTGTCTCCTAAGTCAACCATCGGTACGCGAGGCGTGTTTCAGGATACGCAGGGCGTAAATGGTGTATTTCGAGCTCTTTTAAGCCAGGAGCTCAAACACGCGCGGCGTACATCAATATACGCAGGGCGTGGTTGAGACAACAAAATCCGATTTAGGTCCACATGCAGGAAATTATTGAAGGCTATGTTGATCCATGCTTGTACCTTGTGAAATTATGATTTTGCCCCTAGCTTGATGTGTATAAATAAGAGTGACTAGCACTCATTTCACACCTCTCTTTTGATATACAAAACTCTTGTAATAGATTAAACTCTTGTTTAATAGTTTTAGATTTTGTTTTTAGGCTTTATATAGCTAAACTCTATCACCTTGAGAGCTTGTTCGTCGATTCTGACATCCCGTCAAAGTTCCGTTCCACCTCCGTTCACCAAGCTCGAAAGTTCCACCTCCAAGTCCTAAGAGACGACCTTGAGTCCGGTTAGCTAGTTCCGAGGGTGGATTCTTCCCTTTTCACTTGCTAATTAGCTTGTACTCTTCCTATGTACTAGGCTTGGTTGTAATTCATATTTATATTCTCCATATTTATAATTTGTGATTCATAATCTCTTTTTCTATATATGTGTTGATGTTTGTTACTTGTTTTGATACTCGTAATTGATTAT
The DNA here is from genome assembly GCF_963576675.1 of Euphorbia lathyris. Classification (NCBI taxonomy): domain Eukaryota; kingdom Viridiplantae; phylum Streptophyta; class Magnoliopsida; order Malpighiales; family Euphorbiaceae; genus Euphorbia; species Euphorbia lathyris. Next base: position 7,180,065 of record NC_088911.1, read on the forward strand.
TGTGTAGGAGAACGCGATTTTCGATGCCATTCGGGCTATCTTTAGGGATTCATATAGGTGTTGCCTTACCGGAAGTGACGCTCCGGAAACCATAGGAATTGACAAGCCACGGAACTTACGGGCCCTAATTTCTGATCCCAAGCATTAGACACGCCTTGACTAGGAACCACGTAGTCTAAGTACTTCACGGGTCGGTCACACTACACGTAGTCGTCATTGCAAGAGTAAATCATTAACCGTATATGATACGGATTAATTTTATCTGAGAGTTTTAAACCATAAACTCACAAAGGCTAACAACTTCTCTAGCTAACTAGAAGGAGTGGATCCCAAATTCATGGACTAAATCCATAGGAATAACAAAATCCCCATTGTTGAAGGATGAACCTTAACAAGCTTCTTGAAGAAGAATTTTAGTTGATTGATAAAAAGTTGAAAAACCATTACAAGGAAGAGATGAATTTATATCATCTCAAAAACCCTAATAGCCTAATTACATAAAGGGTAGAATTACATAATTAATTAAAGCATAAAGATAAGGGTAAATGGGGTAAAGATAAGTGGAGGGGGTTGATTTGAAGGTGGGAGAGGAGCTGAGGGACCAAATGTGTAAATAACAAGGAAGCTGAAGTAAGGAGCAAGTTGCTGAAAAGTGGAACTACGCCCTGCGTGTCCAACAGTACGCCCTGCGTGTCTTGGCTGATGAATTCTTCTCAGGATCAGACACTCCAATACGCAGGACGTGTCCAACAGTACGCCCTACGTGTCTTGGCTGATGACTCTTCTCCAGATCATTCCCTTTTTACACGCGGAGCGTGTTTTCTTCCACGCGGGGCGTGCCCCATCCACGCCCTGCGTAAGTGACCTTCTGGACTTTCTCCGGATCACTCTCAAGAACACGCGGGGCGTGTTCATCTACACACGGGGCGTGTCTGAGCAGATGCATTGTATTATTTTGGCCTCTTTAATCGCTTGTTGCTCGCACTTGGTTCTTCCTCCGGCTTCCCTCGCTCGGACTCGATCCTAGGGAAAGATGCTCCGCATCAGTATATATATTTGGAGTCATTGTTTGTCATATTTATAACTTATCGCTATCCATATCATCTCGTAGAGTTTTGCTATATAAACTTGTCTCACCCGTAGTTAGGAGTAGTTTATATAGCAAAACTCCTACAAATATATATACGGGTGAGACAAGTTTATATAGCAAAACTCTACGAGATGATATGGATAGCGATAAGTTATAAATATGACAAACAATGACTCCAAATATATATACGGTTAATGATTTACTCTTGCAATGACGACTACATGTAGTGTGACCGACCCGTGAAGTACTTAGACTACGTGGTTCCTAGTCAAGGCGTGTCTAATGCTTGGGATCAGAAATTAGGGCCCGTAAGTTCCGTGGCTTGTCAATTCCTACGGTTTCCAGAGCGTCACTTCCGGTAAGGCAACACCTATATGAATCCCTAAAGATAGCCCGAATGGCGTCGGAAATCGCGTTCTCCTACACAATAATCAATTACGAGTATCAAAACAAGTAACAAACATCAACACATATATAGAAAAAGAGATTATGAATCATAAATTATAAATATGGAGAATATAAATATGAAATACAACCAAGCCTGGTACATAGGAAGAGTACAAGCTAATTAGCAAGTGAAAAGGGAAGAATCCACCCTCGGAACTAGCTAACCGGACTCAAGGCCGTCTCTTAGGACTTGGAGGTGGAACTTTCGAGCTTGGTGAACGGAGGTGGAATGGAACTTTGACGGGATGCCGGAATCGACGAACAAGCTCTCAAGGTGATAGAGTTTAGCTATATAAAGCCTAAAAACAAAATCTAAAACTATGAAACAAGAGTTTAATCTATAACAAGAGTTTTGTATATCAAAAGAGAGGTGTGAAATGAGTGCTAGTCACTCTTATTTATACACATCAAGCTAGGGGCAAAATCATAATTTCACAAGGTACAAGCATGGAGCAACATAGCCTTCAATAATTTCCTACATGTGGACCTAAATCGGATTTTGTTGTCTCAACCACGCCCCGCGTATATTGATGTACGCCGTGCGTGTTTGAGCTCCTGGCTTAAAAGAGCTCGAAATACACCATTTATGCCCTGCGTATCCTGAAACACGCCTCGCGTACCGATGGTTGACTTAGGAGACAATGCAGTCTGACTTTCAGGATTAGGCTTATCATTTCTGACATATGTCGCACGCCTCGCGTGGTGGTTGATACGCCCCGCGTATCGGTGACTAGATCCCACATGGTGCCTATGGATAGAACAATTATTTCTGACCAAGTGTTCCACGCCCCGCGTGAAGGGTGATACGCCCTGCGTATGTCGGTGGATTTTCGCCCCTTGCTCGTACCTGAAATACAATTCTCGAGAGCCGAGTTAGCTTGACGTTTTATTTTCTAAATTAATCAAAAATAAGGAAAATTAACCGAAAGTACGGAATTTATTTTTATTTCGTTATTTTATTAACACACTCTATTTTTGTAATTTAACTTATTTATTTCATCTAGAATTAGACCGTAAATCACGCTAAAAGATAGAGACGAAACGCCCCTATCAGGGCATCATGGAACAATGTATGTATCCTGTTGGAACAATGAATATGTATTTTGTTGGAACAATATGTGATTCCTAGTAGAAGAATGTATGTATTCTGTTGGATTGTACAATATAAAAATAATGTTGGAACATAAAATAATATTAGTGTTTTTGTTAGAACAATATAAGGTTCCTTTTTTTAACAACATAAGTATTCTGTTGGAACAAGAGGAGCAGTAAATAAAAAAATTCTTGCTTTTATATAAATGCAAAGAAAATAAAAGTTAATAACATTTATACATGTCTAATGTAGCATAAGAATATGTATAAGAACAATATAAGTATTCTTTTCAATGTAAGGATTATGTTGGAACAAGTAATTTTTTTTTAAAAAAACATGCTATATTAAAGAATTTAAGTATTTCCCTTGGAACAATATGAAATTCTAGTTGGAACAATACATGTTTTCTTCTGGAATAAGGGATCAGTAATTCGGAATAATAAAGTATTCTTTTGAAATCAGTTTGCTTTTGATGCTTCATCCTGTAAAATAGAAAATCAAATGAAATATTAATTACTGTTTATTTGAATATAAATAATGCATGCTATATGGTTCATTAAAGTTGTCATTTTTGATTAACTGAATATAGATTTACTTTAGTGTACATTAAATAAATCTCAGAAAATTGGTGAAGAAGCTAGATAATAAAATCGGTGATCTGTGTGAGCTGAGGAGAAGAAAATCGATCGATAATGATGACGAAGGAATGTTTGAATCGCGTTTTTTGTCTGAGGGAGGAAGGAGGCATGTTTCTGTTGGAACCGCATTTTAGGTTAGCGTGTTTTTGTGTTGAGATTCTTTACCAAAACTATATAGTTTTATTATGTCATACTATAAGTTCTTTGCCACACTATAAGCCCTTGTCACACTAGATCTCACCCCATATATATATATATATATATATATATATATATACACACACACACATACACACACACACCTGCAATCTCCCTTTTGTTTTTCTTCTCGTCTCTTTCCCCTCTTTTCTCAAAGCCTCATCATCTATCAAATACACAACTTTTCTTATTTTGTGAATCTATTTTGAAGGGGAAGAGGGAAGTTTGTCTTCCGTCTTCGTCCTCCCACCGGATTAGATTTGTTGTGTTTTTTTTATTGTTGTTATTTTCTTTTCTGTCTATGTTCATATATTTAATCTGATCTCTTTATTCGTTTGAATTGTATCTGCTCTCTATTATTCTTTAGTTTATAACTTTTTCGAATTTAGCACGAGTCGAAACAGTTTATCTTGTCTATGGATCAATTGATCTACGTGGTTGCAACGAAAAAAAGGATTCACATCCGAATGTTCGAAATGGCCTAAATGACGATGATTGGATTGCAGATACTTTTCTACGAATTTGGATTTACGAGAAGTATACGGTTTCTTGTTCTTTTGTGTTTTTAATACATTTTATTATTATTTTTGCTATTTGTGGTCATTTTAGTCCCTTTATGGATCTTGTAAGGTTTTATTCCTTATACTTTTTTTGGATGTACTTCTTGTTTGTTTATTTATTGAATAAAGGGTTAAGGTGCAAAAATATCCCTATATTCACCCATGGTCACTGAACTTCAATTCTTAACGGAATGGCAATTGAACTTTACATTTTGTTATATCGGTGGCCACTGATCAACCTTTTTCAACTATTAACGCCCTTTTAACCGGTTGTCTCTCTCCTTCCTCATTTCTTAAACATTTTATACCCATTTTACCCTTATTAAACATTGGAATTAGAACACCACTTATCATATCAATCCAAAGGTTTCTCTCGCCTTTTCACTTCACGTTTCATCACATTCTTACTCACGCTTCATCTCTCAGAAGACAGACAGCCTTGTTCTTCAATTTCTCCTCCATAAAACCTTCCTAAAACCCTAACATTACTGAAGCATTAACGAAAGCCAGTAACGAAAAGCAGTACGATTTGTGCGAAGAGTACTTGTTAGAAATGTGGGATCACAAACATAAAATAGGGACGTGATTAATCACTGTCCTTAAGGAAATATTATCCCCCACTATCAATTGCTATTGGGTTTCTGACTAAGTTTCCTCTAGGATTTTCCTAACATGAAAGTAATGATAGCAATTTCATTAATTTCCCTACGAACGTATTTGAATAATTAAAACAGTAAGTGAAAAGGTATGAAGGATTGCGGATATTTATAACCAAAAAGTTTGTTGTCAAACAGTTATAAAACTGTTTTATCTTTATCCAAAATACAGATGTCTCTAGACAATACAGATGTCTCTGGAAAATACAGATGTCTCTAGACAATATAAAATACAGATTTCCTTCTTATTCTTTCCATGTGGAATTCCCACAACACAAATATTAAAGACTAATATACAACAATCCCCCACTTAGGCTTTACGTATTAGTGTTTAAATAAATCTCATTAGAGTTATGCATAAATGTTGGTATCTTGCGATTTGGACCTCCACTTAGTGTAATCCTTTAAGGAAAAACGAAATTAATGGCGGCTTGCTGCTTTTGAGCCATAATCCCTTTTGTTATACCAGAAGTATTACACACATAACTTCTATATAAATGTACGTTCATAGAAATGGTAGCACTATTATGGCCATGTGCTCATCCTAGACTTCATGGACAGTTATAAAAGTAGACCTCGCTTTCATTAGGAGCGGCACCACTCCTTCTGTCCATATAGGTGAAGTTCAAATATAACACATGAAGCTTCATTAAGAGTCTAAGACTCACCCTAATAATCATATACTATAAAATTTATTATTACAGTTAATATATCAATCAGTTATCAACAACTTGTTTTTACCACATTGAACCTTTACATAGTGATAATACTATACATAGGTTGGGTTTCTGTTGTTGCTGATGTAATCATACAGGTCTCAAACCAATCTCTTTGGACATTTTATATACTATGTCCCTTGGAAGTCCTTTTGTGAAAGGATCTGCCAAATTATTACAAGACTTAACATATATGACGGTAATAATCCCATATGATATTAACTGTCATACATACGAATGTCTTAAGCTAATATGTCTATACTTTCCATTATATATCTTGTTATAAGCTCTAGACAAAGTAGCTTCACTATCGCAGTTCAAAGAAATGGCTGACATCAGTTATGGCCACAACTTAATATCTAATAGCATATTCCTCAGCCATTCAGCTTCTTTTCCTGCTGCTGCTAAGGCCAAAAATTCAGCCTCCATTATGGAATGAGTAATACAAGTTTGTTTCTTTAAAGCCCAAGAAACAGCTCCTCCACCAAGCATAAAAATCCAACCACTTGTGGACTTACTATCACCTATACTATTTATCCAACTAGCATCTGAATAACCCTCAAAAACTGCTGGAAATTTATTATAATATAATCCAAGGTTTTTGGTTCTTTTTAAGTAACCTAAAACCCTACCAATTTCTTTCCAATGTTCATGACTCGGATTACTCGTAAATCTAGAAAGTTTACAAACAGCAAATGCAATATCTGGTCTAGTACTATGTGATGCATACATCATACTTCCTATCGCACTTGCATACTCAAGTTGAGCAACACCTCTTCCTTCATTTTTACTAAGTTTACAAGATGAATCATAAGGGGAATTAGCCTTTTTAAACTTTAAGTGCTCAAATTTATTAAGCAAATTTTCAATATAATGAGATTGACTCAATGCAAAACCCCCACTATGTTTTATAGCCTTGATACCTAAGATAGTATCAACTTCATTTAAATCTTTCATTTTAAAACATGAACTCAAATAGTTCTTAGTCTCATCAATTCCTTTCATATTGGTTCCAAAGATTAACATGTCATCAACATATAAACATATGATGACACCATAATCTTTTGTAAATTTAGAGTAAATGCACCTATCTGCTGAGTTATAAGTAAAACCATGTGACAAAATAACAGAATCAAATTTTTTGTGCCATTGTTTAGGCGCTTGTTTTAATCCATACAAGGATTTAACCAATTTGCAAACTTTATTTTCATTTCCAGGGAGAACAAAACCCTCAGGTTGTTTCATATACACTTCTTCTTCTAAATCCCCATTTAGAAAAGTTGTTTTCACATCCATTTGATGTACGTATAGACCAAAAGTAGAAGCTAAAGCCATAAGTACTCTAATGGATGTAATTCTAGCCACGGGTGCATAAGTGTCAAAATAATCTACCCCTTCTTTTTGAGTAAAGCCTTGTGCAACCAATCTAGCTTTGAAAGAATTTATAGATCCATCTGTATTATACTTAATCCTAAATACCCATTTGCATCCAACAGTTTTGGACCCCGGAGGCAAGTCCGTAATATACCAAGTATTGTTTGATATCAATGAATCCATTTCATCATTGATTGCCTCTTTCCAAAAAGCTGAATTTCTAGAAGCCATTGCTTCTTGAAAAGTTTTGGGATCATCTTCTACAGTAAGTATAATTGGTATTTTATTAGTAACATCATTTCTATTTCCCTCCACCAGAAAGAGAATAGCTTGAGAATTAATAAAATCTGGACCTAAATTCTTCTCTTTTCTAGTTCTTTCACTTCTTCTAGGTTCATTAGAAGAATCAGGCACAACTCTTTTTCCCATTTGAGTTTGAAGAAATTTGTGGTGCTATTGAGGTTTCTATTCCTGTGGAATCGCCACGAAATTTATTTTCAAAGAATTCAGCATCTCGTGATTCCACTGTAACATTAGAATCCAAATCCAAAAACCTATATGCTTTTGAATCTTCAGCATAGCCCAGAAAAACACTTTTCAAAGCCCTTGGTCCTAATTTAGTTTTCTTAGGATCTGGAACCTTGTAATATGCAAGACAACCCCACACCTTAAAGTAACTTATATTAGGTTTCCTTCCTTTCCAAATTTCATAAGGTGAAACCTTAAATTTCTTAGAAGGTACTCTGTTGTGTATATGACATGCGGTTAGCAAAGCTTCTCCCCACAAATTAAGTGGCAAATTTGCATTAACAAGCATTGCATTTAGCATATCCCCTAAAACAGCATTTTTCCTTTCAGCAACTCCATTTTGTTGAGGTCTATAAGGAGCACTAACCTAATGTATAATTCTACTAGATTCACAAAAAGAAGAAAATTCTGTAGGAAAATACTCCCCACCTCTATCACTGCGTAGAATTTTAATTTTCTTATTCTTTTGTGTCTCTACCATGGCTTTATAACATTTAAACATTTCAAATGCTTGGTCTTTTGTTTTTAACAAATAAACATAGGTAAAACGAGAACTATCATCAATGAAAGTTATGAAATACCTATTACCTCCTCTAGTTAAATTTCCATTAAATTCACAAATATCAGAATGAATAAGTTCTAATATTTCTGTACTTCTTTCAATTTTAGGAAATGGTTTCCTTTTCATTTTTGCTTTAACACATACCTCACATTTATCTTCATGATCATTACCATAAGATATCATTCCATTTTTAGACATATATTTCATGGTTCTATAATTGGTGTGTGCTAAACGATTATGCCACAAATGAAAAGAAGTACATTCAATTGCATGCACAAGAAAATAAGCAGAATTCTCAACTTTATTGATAGACAATTTGAACATTCCATCACAGACATAACCTTTCCCAACAAATGCTTCAGCCTTAGACAAAATTATTTTATCAGATTCTATTACAGCCTTTAACCCCTTCTTATATAACATAAAACCAGAAACTAAATTCTTCCTAATTTGAGGAACATGAAGAACATTGGTGAGAATAACTTTCTTTCCAGAAGAAAACTGAATTTCAACAGTCTCGGTTCCTTGAACCTTGGAAGAGTGATGATCACCCAACATAACTTCATGGTCTGGAGAAGAATCAATATAAGTCTTGAAGAGTCCTTTGTTGTTGCAAACATGAGTAGTTGCACCAGAATCATACCACCAATCATTGCTTATGGAAAGAGATGCCATATGCCATTCTTGGATCATACCAATCTGCAACTCAGAAACCATGGCAATAATTTCATTATTATCAACATGTTCAACAACATTTGCTTTTTCCTCACTCTCCTTCTTATTCTGGTTTTTGTTATCCTTCTTCTTGGGGTTGTTATAGAATCTTTTGATGTGTCCTTTTTCACCACAATTATAACAAACAACATCAAATAAATTCTTCTTAAACCTTTTGTTGTTGTTGGAGTTATTCTGATAATTTCCTTTCCTCTTTTTGCCCCCCTTCTAATTATTACTGACATAATTAACTTTAGACTAGAAGCAACATCATGTTTCTTATCACGAATTCGAGTTTCCTCTTCAATTCATAAATGCTTCTGAATTTGTTCCAAATTAAAATCCTCAGAAGTGTGCAACAGTTTCTTTCTATAGTTATTCCAACTTGGAGGTAATTTGGCTATGATTGCCCCCACAAGTAATTTCTCTAGAATGTCTATAGTAAGATCCTTAAATTTAGAGGCCAAGATAAGAAATTCATGGACTTGGTCAAGTACAGATGCAGAATCATTCATAGTAAATTCAAAAAATTTCATAGTGATAAACTTATCTGCCCCTTGCTTTTCTGAATTATACTTTGTCTCTAGAGATATCCATATATCCTTTGCCTTTTGTACAGGAATGTACAAATCATAAAGACGATCAGAGAGATGGTTCAGAATATATCCTCTACATAGCGCCTCGTCTTCTTCTCGCTTCTTACGTTCAGCCACAATTCCATCAGTATCTTTGCCACTCGGTTCTGGAATAGACTGCAAATCAATGTCCAGAATGTAAAAAAATTTCAGAGTGATCAGAAAAAATTTCATAGTCTCCTTCCAATGAGTGAAATTCGTCCCATCAAATCGATCAAGTTTACCAGCATCACCAACATTCTTCAGCGCGTTCTCCATAATATTTCCTTAAGATTGTTAGAAATGTGGGATCACAAACATAAAATAGGGACGTGATTAATCACTGTCCTTAAGGAAATATTAGCCCCCACTATCAATTGCTATTGGGTTTCTGACTAAGTTTCCTCTAGGATTTTTCTAACATGAAAGTAATGATAGCAATTTCATTAATTTCCTTATGAACGTATTTGAATAATTAAAACAGTAAGTGAAAATGTATGAAGGATTGCGGATATTTATAACAAAAAAGTTTGTTGTCAAACAGTTATAAAACTGTTTTATCTTTATCCAAAATACAGATGTCTCCAGACAATACAGATATCTCTAGAAAATACAGATGTCTCTGGAATATACAGATGTCTCTAGACAATATAAAATACAGATTTCCTTCTTATTCTTTCCATGTGGAATTCCCACAACACCAATATTAAAGACTAATATACAACAGTACTGAAGCTAAACTATCAGCTATCTTTTCATCTACTTCGTTCTTAGATCGATGCTATGATAGAGCATTTTGATTGATTATCATTCCCCCATCATTATTTCATTGCATGTTTATCCAGAGAAGGAGAAGGATTCCTGGGATTTTTTTGTCTTGTTTGATCGAACTCTAGACGACATTTCGTAAGCGATGGAATGTCAGTGATTCTCTTTCCCGTCTCTTAAAAATTATGGTTGTAAAAGTGTTTAGTGTTTCGTTAAAAAAAGGTAAAAGTGTCGTTATATGGAAAAAGTATTATTTTTGTATTGAATATGACTCTCTGCAATTTGTTCCTGTGTTTATTTATACTGTTGTGGTTTTCGATTTTGGAAAAGTATGTATTAAGTTGATAGTTGTGATAATAGTTGTGTGTGTATACAGATCCAGAGGATGGATATTTTGATATTATTATACATTACAGGCTTATGTCATATGACGTGCCGTCACCTGATAGAACCCAACCGTCGTGTGAAGGTCCATCAGACGGCATCGAGTCCTGTGACAGTTTTATTTTTTGGAGGACGCCGGTTTTGAAATATCGTCTGAAGGGCTTTTTGGCATAGTGGTAAGAGCGTTTTGAACGAACGGTTATTGATATGAACGCCTTGAATGCGAAAGCTTGATTTTGATTTGACAGTGAATGAATTGGATGTTTGGGGATTGAAAAATGATTTTGAATTGGATATCGAGTATGAGAACATAAATGATGTTAAATAAAGCAACATGGACCACTCGAGATTGAATTGACTTGGTATCACAAAACTAAATGGAAACAAATTTTTGAAAACTGAGACAGAAAAATCAAAATACAAAAAACGTGTATAAAATGAGTTTCTAGACACGGGGCGGAGCAAAACGAGAGCCTAAATTGAAATTCAGGATGTTAGAAAAAAGAATAAAGCAAAATTTATGACTAAAGTGGACTTGAAATGATCAAAATAAGACCACAAATATGGTTGGGCAGAATGTGTAAAAGAAGAACAAAATGCGGAAATTATAAGTATTGAACAATGAAAAACTGTAAAAATGGGCTTGGAATAGATGAACTAAAGAAACAAAGCTAAGAATTGCTCCCTTAGAGGTGGGAAAACTAAAAAACTAAGGCAAAAAACTAAAGAAAAAGACTCAAGGAGTTGAGAAGAGAGAATTGTGTTTGTTGTGTTGGATTAAGTAGGACATGGGCTCCATTTATAGTTGAAGAGACTGATTATGGTTGCAACTACCCTTTAACTTTCCTCCACTAACTACTAACTTCCCTTATTTTAGTTTATTTAGTTGCTAGGAATGTAGGTAGTTAAGTTAGTTAGACTTAGAGTAGGGATACCAACTAACTTAACTATAAACTGCTCATGTTCTAGGTATATTCTCTAATTTTCAAACTTTGATTCTCCTTCCATATGGATCCAAATTAGGTCCAAGAATATATCCCAGATTTCTCAGGATGTCTACTTTCTGAAATGTTCGACCTCATGAAAAAAAAATCATATGTTTGATACCCAAAAGGTCAGTTAAAGTGATGTTAGTACAGGAGATACGTACTCTAACTTCCAAAATTTATTTCTCCCTCTATATAGATCCGAATTATGCCCACGAATATGTCCCATATTCCTTGGGATGTCTAGTTTCTGAAACTTTTGACCTCATGAAAAATCCGTCTATTTGATGCTCCAAATGTTCAGTGGAAGTGACGTTGGTATAGCTAGAAAAATAAGAAAAATGGGTCTTTGTGTTCTTCTTCCTTTTTCCTTAGAGTTGGGAATTCTAGCTCGTCGAGCTGGCCATCAGAATGTTCTCAAGGGCTTGTTGGGCTCCAGCTCGTCGAGCTGGAGGCCTGTGAGTGCCGAAGGGACTTTATTTTTCTTTTTATTTTTATTTTTCATACTTTACTATAAAATTATAATATGCTTCTTAAAAATAAAATTTATTTTACGGGCCAACAAAATTAAAAAGTAAAAAGCAGTTCCGGAAAAAAAAAACAAATGAACACTTAGATTTGCGGATCAATTTCTTGGAGACACGTATTTCCTTTTTTTTTATATAAAATATTTGAGGAACTTTAAAAACATTAATTGAGGTTGTTGATTGTATAGCTTAAGAGGACATTGGCATGTTTGAAAAACATCTAATTATTATTTGAAAAAAAAACACCTAATTATTTATATGGTCCAGCTATATACTATCGATTACACTTTTTAATTAAATGAAGTCACCAAAATTTTATTATATGCTTTTTGTATTTGGACCAAAAGTCAACATTGAGTTAGACTTCTTGATGAGTCTATGGCTTTAATTAAAATCATATATGGCTTTAATTATATGCTTTAATTAAAATTATATATGGCTTTAATTAAAAAAAATTATAAATTTTTTTTTATTATTAGGTTCGAGGTTCATCAGCAGGGGCAGAGACAAGGGAGGTTTGGAGGGCTCATGCCCCTAGCTGCCGAAACACCCCTAATATGAATATCTTCCGGCCCAACAGTTGAAACTGATGGTTTCGATTTCCTGTTTCCGACAAATTAAAGTTCAAATAATTAATTAAATCATTAATGGAGATTGTTGATTGTAGAGCTTAAGACGACATTGGCATGTTTGAAAAACACCTAATTTTTTATTTATATGGTCCAACTATACATCAAACACACTTTTTAATTAAATGAAGTCACCAAAATTTTAGGGTATTGCTATCGCCCCTAAATTCCGGTTCACCGCACCGTTTTGACCATTTTACCCTTCTCATTTTTTTTCCCCAAAACCTTCAAAACTCTCTCTACTTTTCTCTCCCGAGCACAAATCCCGGATTTGACAAAAATGGATCAAAGCATTCCCGAAGACAATGAGTTCGAACACGAGGTAATATTATGATTATTAAAAACGTTATTTAGGTATTTTTTTTTAATTCGGTTTTTTCCTGGGCGGGTGGCGCATACCACCCTTTCCTTAGGCCGAACGGATGAACTACCCGTTCGGCCTAAGGAACGGGTGGTAATCGCCACCCGCTCGACCCATGGAACGGGTGGTACGCGCCACCCGCTCCACGCATGGAACGGGTGGTACGCGCCACCCGCTCCACGCATGGAACGGGTGGTACGCGCCACCCGCTCCACCTTTGGAACGGGCAGTACGCGCTGCCCGTTTCCACCTATGGTGAAACGGGCAGCCTGCCCGTTCAGGCCAAAATGGGCAGAAATTGCCCCGAATTAATTTTGAACGGGAGAAATAGCCCCGAAGTATTTTTTTTTAATTTTAATGTCAATTTTTCGTATATTCAGGTACCGATAGAAGATTGGAACCCCGATAACATTGATTATAGTTCGCGTTTCATAACGGATACCGTTTTCCCCTCAAGTCAGGATGCTATTGATTGGGCAAAAAAGATAGCTATTCAGAATGGGTTTGAGATTGTAATATCTTCGCACAAACATGGGGGAAAACAGAAGTTGTTGCGATGTTCACGGGGTGAACGATATAGAGGTGTTGTGAAAATTGATGAAGATCCTGCAATTAGGAAAAGTTAAACTAAAGCGTGCCGCTATAAATTTCAGATTAAAGCCTATCAACATGCAGACCTTTCTGGATGGGGGATAAAGGCTAAGGCTGGGTTAACTGGAATGCATAACCATACAATGCGTATGTATCCAGAGGGAAGTCGGTAAATGAGCGGACTCAGTATCGCATCTAAACAAATTGTGCGTGATATGACTTCAGCTCAAGCAAAGCCTTGTGCTATTTTAGCAGCAGTTAAAGAAAAACACCCAGAGGACAACTCAGTAATTAAACACATATATAATTACAGGGACAAAATGAGGAGGGATGCGTTTGAAGGTAGAGACCTGGCTAGTGAATTCTACCATATTGTTGTGGAGAACAAATATGTCAATTACACACAGGCTGATTCAGGTGTGATAACGCATGTGTTCATGGCACATCCAGAGTCAGTTGATATGTTCAGGACTTACCACTGGTACATCGGCATTGATTCAACGTACAAAACAAACAAGTACAAAATGCCGTTTGTTGAGATTGTTGGGATGACGCCATGCAATAATAACTTCAAGATAGCGTATGCTATTGTTAAAGACGAGACCGAAGGGAGCTATCGTTGGATTTTGCAAAGGCTGAAGATTTTACTTGGGGATGATCTTAACCCGACCGTTGTTGTTAGTGACAGGGAGCTTGGGTTATTAAAGCCGATCCAAGAAGTTTTTCCACAAGCAGCGCACTTGCTATGCACTTGGCATATAAATAAGGATGTGGAAGATCGTGTGTATAGAATCATTGGAGATAAAGGCCTTGCCTCTAAATTCAAGAATGGCAAATGGAGAACAATATTAGAATCATTAACCATTGAGGAGTACGAGACCAATCTTATGATGATGAAGGAAAAGATGAGCAGGTTCAAAGGAGTTATCTCGTATGTTGAGGAGACGTGGTTGGTGCATAAGGAGAAGTTTGTTGTTGCTTGGACAAAGGAGTTCCTACATTTTGGCAACACAATTACTTGTCGAGTGGAGAGCGAACATGCTAGTCTAAAGCAATGGCTCAATACGGCAACTGGGTCCCTTGACACGGTATGGCAGAAGGTTCACAAGCAGATTGAATCACAAGAAACCAATATAAGGTATTTGCAATTTCTTCTACTGCAATTTTGGAATTTGCATTTATGGTTGTATCATTTCACTAACTAATAATAATTTTGTCTTCGTATCAGGTACATGCTTGAGCAGTCCCGGCTTCGTCAAGCAGTCACTTTCACCGGACGCCCATTAAGCCAACTTGTATTCAAAGTCTCTCACTACTGTCTGCAGTTGTTGAATCAAGAGTTAGAGCGCATCAGAGGGTTGAGCCATGAAGTGTACGTGCGTTGCGATTGTGTATTAAGAACATCGCATCAGATACCATGTGCATGTGAGCTGAAACGAGCTTGTGATCTGGAACAAATGATCAGTACTGAGAGTGTTCACGTGTTTTGGAGAACACTTTTAATCAATCATGGTCACACTGATGAAAATGACGGGCGTAATGATCTGAACGAGGAGCAGCGATATTTTAAGTCCTTAGTGGACCAAGTCTCTAAAGCCGACCCATCCTTAATGCGTAATATTTCAATGTTTATCCATGATCAACTACACCCTGATCAAGCTCAGTACACCGAACCCGATGTCAAAATTAACGTGCGAGGGCGACCTAAGGTGAGCAAATCCACAAAACGTATGCCGAGTTCTTGGGAATACAATGAAACTCGTCGTGGACGGGCTCGTTCTACTAGTTCATCTAGGAGTCGTGGTAGAAGTGGCAGAATTAGCTCGTCATCCTCGGTACATAATGCTGCCTCATCAGGTAATGTTTATCTGATAAACCTAACTTTTTTTTATAACTATTTTGCAATATAGAGTTGTTTTACACTAATATACATGAATGCAGATGGAAAAACGTATTATGGTTCTGACTTCGTACATTCCGATAAAATAGTTGGCATAATTAAACCATACGTCGAATCATACTACGACGTTGTAGGTGATGGAAATTGTGGTTTCCGTACGGTAGCAACTTACATTTTTGGTGACGAAGAAGCGTGGTAGACAGTTAGGCATCACATTCGAAATGAAGTAATTGCTAACCGTTGTCTGTATCAAAGAGTGTTTGTTGATACTGTTGATGCAGCTCTTCGTAGAGTAAGTTGGGACGGTGCAGGTTGTACGCCGGATTATTGGATGATCGTTTGGGATGACTTGTGGCCGGTTGCTACAATGTACAATTCTGCTATCATGTTATTTGGTTTCTCAGGTGGGGACACATTAGCGTTGTGTGGTACTATCTTACCATTGTATGCCGCATCCACTACTACAAGACCATCACGTGAGATTTGTATAGCTCATTTAGGGAATCACTGCCATCACTACATACGTTTAAATTTATCGCCTAACTTTCCGGTGCCCCCTATAGTACACTGGTGGTTTGTGCACCGAGGCCAAAGCGTGGTAGGATGGGAGCGCTTCTATCAGGATAGGGTGACACAGTGGACCAGATTGGCCAAACTTAGGGGATATTAGTATTTGATATTGTGTGGTTCTGTAATGTTACAAGTGAATTCTGATTAATTCTGTGTGGTTCTGTAATGTTACAGGTTGAATTCTGATTAATTCTGTGTGGTTCTGTAATGTTACAGGTTGAATTCTGATTAATTCTGTGTGGTTCTGTAATGTTACAGGTTGAATTCTGATTAATTCTGTGTGGTTCTGTAATGTTACAGGTTGAATTCTGATTAATTTTGTGTGGTTCTGTAATGTTACAGGTTGAATTCTGATTCAACCTGTGTGGTTCTGTAATGTTACAGGTTGAATTTTGATTAATTCTGTGTGGTTCTGTAATGTTACAGGTTGAATTCTGATTAATTCTGTGTGGTTCTGTAATGTTACAGGTTGAATTCTGATTAATTCTGTGTGGTTCTGTAATGTTACAGGTTAATTCTGATTAATTCTGTGTGGTTCTGTAATGTTACAGGTTGAATTTTGATTAATTCTGTGTGGTTCTGTAATGTTACAGGTGAATTCTGATTAATTCTGTGTGGTTCTGTAATGTTACAGGTTAATTCTGATTAATTCTGTGTGGTTCTATAATGTTACAGGTTAATTCTGATTAATTCTGTGTGGTTCTGTAATGTTACAGGTGAATTCTGATTAATTCTGTGTTGTTCTGTAATGTTACAGGTTAATTCTGATTAATATATTCGAACAGCATAGTATTCCAACGGCTATATTCCAACGGCTATATTCAAACGGATATATTCCAACGGCTATATTCTCCATCTATAAAATTAAACAATTTTTCTACTTCAGTTATCCACATTTACTCTTTAAATTCATTTCAACGAAAACTCTCAAACATAAATGGCTTCATCTGATTTTACCAATGAGTTCCCTAATTTTCCTCCCGAGAAAAGCATAGTGTCAACTTTGAATAAGTCTGATTGCACGACGAAGATGCTTGATTATCGTTGTAATGTATTTTTCCAGTTTATGCCGTTTATGTCGTTCTAATGTATTCTTAAATTTGCAATAATAACAAAACGTACCACACAAAAAACGATAATATCAAAATACCAAATTCAGTCATAATAGTACTAAAATACTTCGAAATACAGTCATAACTCACTTGGCCAAATGCCAAGCACCCATAATCTGCTCTAACGACTGCCTATATACAATCGCAGCATCCTCGTCCAGATGACTCATGTGATCCAACACAGTTTCACCCCAGCCAGCTAATCGACTAACCCACTGTAAAAAGTAAGGAACAAAAAACAAAGTTAATATCACTTCACATTTCAGTAAATATCATTTCACATTAGTAGACCAGTAAAGAAAAACCAAAAATAACTTACAATCTCACTGTTCGAGCGAGTATAAACAGTCGGTCCGGGTGCAACAATCTCCGGAAGTAGACGAGGGTGTGAGTGACGGGTGTACCAATGCATGTACTGATCCTCACAATCTGATGGAGTATGTGCTGGAGTGAATACAGACAATATAAGGACGGACGACTGGGGAAAAGAGTGCCAAATACCCTGCACCATCACAGCTGGCACCTCTACACGATACTTCAAACTGGTCCACGGGCGAACAGCCTTAGAAGGCTGCAATATCGGTCTAGGAATGGTCTGCACATGTCCAAGCTGTCGAAGGCATCACCCCGGCATGTACGGCTCGATCACATCCCGATACCGTATCCATCCAGCGTATAGAGTCCTCGGGGTCTCCGTAATGGCATCAGGGCCATACGGCATCCACATGACCTACAGATGTATAAAATTACATTAACACATACCAGTAATACAAATTTGTTTTAATTGAACAGTATTTATAATTATATAGCAAGTATACCTCATCTGCTGTCAACACATCAAGCCGGGCACGAAATGCTCTCAGCCGCTCATCGCTCTTCTCCATCGATATAGATGGCCACAACGAAGCCCTAGGAAGATCCGGGTCAACTGTAACTGCCTCTCGATGTGGCCTGAAGCAAGGAAAATACTCGTAAATCCAGGACTGGAGCAATGTCATACAACCCGTCATCTGCCCGCAATCTCCTCTGGTAGCAATACCAAGATGACGGTATAGATATGCTAGTGCAGCTGATCCCCAAGAAAGTCCAACGGCTCCAGCCGCCGAGTCCTGCACCTCTAACAAACAAGAAGGTCGGATGCGGTCACCACTCTTGTCTATGAACAAGGTGGAACCGAGCATCAGCCACGTCCAAGCTATAGCCTGGGTCTCAGGAATCCGATCACCTCCATAGTGCTCCATGACGGAAGCGGCTCGTATACCACCAGAAGAATAATGACGGGCATCTAACTGAACCCGAGTCATCCCAAACAAATCCATCACGCACTCCTTAAGCTCATCAATAGTCGCATCAGCAGTCACCATGGCACCATCTACGAGGATGCGCAATATCTTCCACACATCATGCATCAAAATGGTCATCTCGCCAAGTGGCATGTGAAATGATGACGTGTCTGGCTGCCACCGCTCTACAAATGCCGTGATCAGAGCAGCATCTATGTGACTGTGCATAATACCAGGTAAATGGAACATGCCAGATGACTCGATACGCGACTGAATCGTCCTGGAAGAACCACTGTACCATGATCTCAGCTTCGAGCAATACCCTGATCTGGTATGACACCTAAGGACGCCCCTATCCTGACTGGCCCAGATAGCACATGCAATATGTCCCAGAAAGCTCGGGATCACAGCACAATCAAATGGACCCCCAGGTACGGGGTCCTTCACAACCCAGTCATCCTCTACACTCCTCGATCGCTTGCTGCTACCTGAAATTACAGCAAACGGTTTACATTAAATTTTTGGTATATTTTTCAATAATCACGATTAAAACAAATACAAATAAACACATTTTTAAATTTCTCTTACCAGAAGAAGATGCTGCGGTAGAAGAAAATCGTCCGTCTCGACCCCTCGTCACGACGCCACGATGTATGGGGATAGTATCAGAACTAGGACGATGCATAGAGGCATCCCCGTCCATGTCTATATCAGCCGCCTCATCCTGTCCCTCAGCACGCTCCGCCTGTGCTGCATGTGCCCTCCGGGCGTCCGCCATGAACCGCTGCTGCTCCGCCCGCTCCCGCCGAGCAGATGCAGTAACAGGACGTGAAGACGTGTGTCTGGGGTCAGATCCCTCCTGATCCTGTAATATTATTTATTTATTATATTCAATTTACCATAATTTTTTTTATATATGTTCGGGTCTGCCTACGCCCGGTCCGTACAAATTTAAAAAAAAAATCAAAATTTGGCCCTTTTTGGCCTGGGCGGGTGGCTTACACCACCTGCCCTAAGGCCCAAACGGGTGCGGCGCACCAGTCGGCCTTAGGGCCGACTAGTGCGCTGCAAACGTTTGGCCCGTAGGCCAAACGGGCGCGACGTGCGCTCCACCACAAGGTGGAGCACACGTCTTGTACGCGTTCCACCTTAGGTGGAACGCATACGACGAGCGATCCACCATATGGTGGAGCGCGTGCGCCGCGCGATCCACCATACGGTGGATCGCTCGTCGCGCACATGTTCCACCGTAGGTGGAACATGTGCGTCGCACCTGCTTGGTTGAAAATCTGGGATTTTAATCCCGATTTTCAGCCCTTAAAATCACTAATTCGTTAAATGTTTGAACGGAAAAACTTACCGTAATACCCATGTACCTACTTTTCGTGCCATCTCGTTTTAGGTCGGTTTTTTGAAAACGAAAAAGAAGTAGAGAGGATTTGGAATTTTCAAAATTCTTGTTTGAACTAATGAGAAGGGCAAAATGGTCAATAGGGTGCGGTGAACCGGAATTTAGGGGCGGTATATAGTCGCCCACAAATTTTATTATATGCTTTTTGTATTTTTGGACCAAAAGTCAACATTGAGTTAGACTTGTGTGTATGGATATAAATTTATTTCAAATTATTATATATTGTTTTATTTCAAAATAATTTGAATCTCCGTTATGATTCTAATATATCTAGATCTGAAGGTGAATGACCAAATTCTGCATGGTTATTATGGTGTATGTGATCAAAATCGATTTCATAAACCTTATTTTATAATGTGTTTTCTCCATTTAATACATCATTTGCCCCTCAAACTTGGTTAAAATAGTCTAACAGTTCCCTCAACTTGTTTAAAATACGATCAACTAATCACTTGGTTGCAAATGAGTAAGCCACATGAATGCATCAGGTGTGTTGCACGCGTTATAGAAAAGTAAAAAGATCAAGGTCGTAGTATGATGTTCTAATACCAGAGATGACAAGTTTTATAGTTTAGCAAGTAAGAACTTTTTTTTTAATATGTTTTAATCTACTCTATGAATTATGTAATAACATTCTGACACACATTTTGCATGCAACTTTCTTCTTTACAACCGAGTGATTAATTGCTTGCATTTTAAGCAAGTTAAGGGAGTTATGCAAACATTTTAAATAAGTTGAAGAGACTATCGAAATACTTTGAAAGTTAAAGAGTAAAAAAGTTACTAGAATATTTTAATTGTTATATTATTTTACTAAAACTGTTTCAGTAAGTAAATATTTTAGAATACTAACCATTTTTATTTTAGGGTTAAGGTGCAAAAAATACCCCTAATATTTTGGATCAGGAGCAATTTTACCCCTAACGTTGATAAATTGAGTCAATTTCAGAAATAATTCATCAAACTGTCTTTTCGGTCATGAATCTTGTCGTCTACATTTCACATGTGCGTTGTTTTATCAGTAACAAATCACAAACATATGTTAAGATGCGAAAAAAAAGTAACAAAAAATATACCGTCTTTTTGTACGAATTAGATAAAAAAAATTCAAAAAATCACCGAATTTATAAATATCAATCTCTAATTCTATTATTAAATTATAAAAAACATAAAATCCTTTTTTTAGAACGAATTATTATGCAATTGGTGCAGAATAAAATTGCACCTAATGTTTGGGTAAAGTTGCTCTTGGCTTCTAACCTTAGAGGTAAAATTGCATCATTTTAGATGTCAGGGGTAAAATTGCTCCTAATCCAAAACGTTAGGGATATTTTTATACCTTAACCCTAAAATAAAAATTATAATTATTCTAAAATATTTACTGAAACATTTTTAGTAAAATAATATAACAATTAAGATATTCTAGTCACTTTTTTACACTTGAACATTCAAAGTATCTTCCCATAAATTCATACTGTTATTAGTTCACTTTTTTTTTAAAAATTTTTTTGCGCAATGCGTTTACATTAAAGAAGAAAGAAAAATCCCCATCAGATCCGGATGTGATTCGAAATTTTTTTACACTTTGAATATCAATATCACATTCATTACTTGTCCGTTTTTAACTTATTATATACTATTAAAAAGATAGCATTACATAAAATACGTTGAGGTATTTCAAATTGTTCTAAACTTCATTTATCCATTATCGCAAAAATAACATCCAAAATTATTATTTATATACATTCTTTCCTAACAACAAAAACCTTCTCTATTAGAGGTGTCAAAAGTACACACGATCCGATTACACGACACGGAATTGACACATAATTTTAGTAAGTTTAGCTTAGCAGGTAATGTCATTTTTGGGTTGACACGAAACTAACATGCAAATTTTTGGATTGTGTTAGGGTTGATATGCGCTAATCCGAAAAAGACACGAAATGACACGAATATTTAAAATTATTATGATATTCTCTCGTTTTTTTATATATCATTGTATTAATAAAGATAATAAAATTATAATTATTATTTAAAAATATGCTTCAAACTCCTAAATTGTTATAAACACATTACATCATCCCCAAATCGGACTTTTCGATGGTTACTGTTAAATACTATCTAAAAATGACATAAAATATATAAAAAATAGTACCATATCTTCTTATAATTTTAAAAATTATCATCAATATATATGCATAACAAAATTACATGTAACCCAAAAACACGACACGAAATCGACACTAACCCGAATAGGTTAACACGATTGTGACAGAACAGAATGTTTTTGGAAGAACTTGAAAATGACGATATGAACACGATAATACGATAATTGCGGATCTATTGTCTGTTGAATTTAAACCAAATGTAGATTCAGGACTCAACCAAATGTAGGTTCAGCATCTGCCAACTGATCCAAATAATGACTAATTAATGATGGAGGTACGAGGATGTCTCCAAATATTATATATAGACACCCATAAAAAGAATAGTAGAAACACATAACAAATTTAGTAGTTTTAAAATGGCTACTACTCCTGGAATTCTCACAGAATGGCCATGGAAACCTCTTGGAAGTTTTAAGGTTTGCTTAATTTCTCCTTAACTAATCTACATCTCTTGTAATTATCTCGATTTAATTATATGTTAGGGTTAATATATCATTTGTCTCCTAAACTTTCAAACTGTCCCGATAGTTCCCTCAACTTGTCTAAAATGTCTGGGTATACTAGTACCCTTGCAGGGGAAATGTGTGATGTACGCACCTTGAAAACGTCAAACAACCAAGGTAGGGGTATGAAGTTTTAATATCATCCCCTAACTTGCTTAAAATATAATCGACTAATTATTTGGTATCAAAGAAGTAAGTTGCATATGAAAGGTATATTGTGTGCGCCTTAGAAAAGTCAAACGACTAATGTCGGGGTATGAAGTTCTAATATTAGCCCCCTAAACTAAGGCTTCAAAGTCAATTAGGACCTTAAACTATCGAAATCATCATTCAGGTCCCTCAACTAATAAAAACTCATCAATTGAGTTCCTAAAAATAATCAACTGAGGTCTCATTGAAAATCATTCGGTTGAACAGTTTCATACCCTCTTCCACAAACTCATTTTGAACCAAAAATTATTACAGTCTATATCAAATAACCATAGTTTTTGCTTTTAGGATAGGATGAGGACTCAATTGATGATTTTTGCTTAGTTCAATAACCTGATTGATGATTTTGATAGTTTAGGACTTTGAAACTTTAGTTTGAGGATCCAAATAGATATAGTTCCTTTTGTAAATTATGTAAAAACATTTCACGATGCGTATTCCCTTAGCAAACAATGTATTTCTTCGCAACCGAGTGACTAATTGATTGCATTTTAAGCAAGTTGAGGGGCCATTGAGACACTTGGAAAGTTCAGGGTGCCAATCAATCTTTTTAAACAAGTTCAGGAAGCAAATGTATTAATTATAAATTAATTAGTGAGAATTATGATTATGAATTCATGAATATGCAGCATATAGTGTTAGCTCCATGGGTGATTGGGCATGGCTACTCTTACTTGATTAAAGGAGAAAATGATCTTTCAAGTTTTCTAATATTTCCACTCATTTTGTGGAGGATGCTTCACAATCAACTATGGATTAGCCTTTCTCGCTATAGAACCGCTAAAGGGAATAACCGGATTCTCGACAAGCCGATTGAGTTTGATCAAATTGACCGAGAAAAAAATTGGTCAGTCAGTATATACATACATATATATAATTACGGGATAATGTTTTTTGGAAAAGTGTAAATATATCTTTAAGGTAAAATTTTGCATTTCAACTTGGAGCAATCACTAGTGGTAAAAAAAAAAGACCATTCACATCGGGCATTTAGGGCTATTTGCATCGGTTTTTGAGCGATGAAAAAGCTCTCGATGCCAATAAGCCGACGCAAATGGTTGAAGTAGGGGCTGGGTTCACCGTATTGTGAGGAGAAGAGGGAGGCAGTCGGAGGTGGAAAACCTAGCCATGGAAGGGAGCTGTGTTTCTGTATTGTGAGGAGAAGAGGGAGGTGGGAGGCGGCTGCAAACCATAAACATTAACCCTAAAATCCAAATTTCTATTTAACACATTTACGTCGTTCTCTTATAAAGAACCGATGCAAATAATTCAATTGATATTTCATTGGCCCTTTTAAAAGGGCTTCCATCGATCCGTATTAAAAGGCTGATGCAAATGATTCAATTGATATTTGCATCGACCCCAAATAAAAAGCTAATGCAAATAGACCTCTTGCATCGCACTTTATAAAGGTCGATGCAAATATCCATTTTTCTACTAGTGAATTTTCTTACCAAAAAATAAATCTCGGAGCAATTTTGGACTCAGATAATAGAACCCATAAAACATGACTTTTACCAGGGTTCAGAGACGAGGGCAAAAGATATGGAGGTGTGGATGCACCATTGGTTATCGGGAACTTAACTTATAGGGTGATTAATGGGTGGTTTCTACCATTGCTTACCTTGTGATCTTCACCTGCAAAGTGTTAATTACACTTCAACAGATGAATCATTGTGCATTTTTTTCGTTTTGGTCCATGTCAAAATGACGTCATTTTGGTCTGTATTTGAAAAATAGCTCAACCCGTATGGGTTGAGCTTATTTTTTTCTTCTCTAGTTAGTCAATGGCTGACTCCGGTATTGTCGGGACCCACTGTTAGTCCACATTCAAAAATCAGATGATAAATTTTTATTATTTCTTAATTTAAAGATATATCTACACAATTCTTCAAAACCGTTAAGAACAAATTTGAACTTTATCCCTATTTTTATTCATTTCTTTCATGATTTTTTATATGTATAAATAATGGAAATACTTCGGTGCAGGGATGATCAAATATTGTTCTCCGGGATCATATTTTACACCGTTATAGCGACATATCCTTCATTGGCCACCCATTTTCCCATTTGGAGAACGGATGGCGTAATCATAGTATTTCTACTACATGTGGGGCCTATGGAGTTTCTTTATTACTGGCTTCACCGTCTTTTGCACCACCATTTCCTTTACTCCCGATACCATTCCCACCATCATTCCTCAATCGTCACCGAGCCCATTACTTGTAATTAATTAACTACATCAATCTAACAGTGACGGATCCATCAGGCATGCTCTGAGGGAAAGGGGGCAGGGGTCCGATGTCCCATTGAGTCTGAAAAAAATAATTACCGACGAAAATATCTGTCATTACATTCTATTAAGGTTTTGTCACAAATTGACCAGATTTTGCAATAGAATTATCCGTCGGTATGCTTATTTCAAAAGAAATCATGTAATTTTAACAAATTTTTCATCCATGGACCCTCCAAGTATTCGATTCCGGCTCCATCATTGGATGCACGATTCATGAATAAGGGTGCTCCATCATTGATAAAAACAACGATTGGCTCGTTGAACTTATAAAGTATCTCGTTAGCCTTTTCATGAACTTGCTTAAGCTGATATATATTTCAATTCTTCCAAATCATCTTTTTCTCTCTCACCTGAACTTTGGAGGTTAATCATGTCATTTTAAACAAGTTCATGAGGTTATGGAGACCTAACAATTCTTTGGATACTTTTTACTCTAAATTTTTTAAAGTTTATGCATAAGCTCAATGAATATTTACATACAACAAACAGTAGTGGCGAATACATGATTGGTCAGTTAGGGAAGCAATTTTACACGTGCGTGTGTAAAAAAATTGCTAAATCAAACTCGCCCACTCAATTTTTTATTATTATTATTATATATACACGTTATCATCTGAGTGGTGAGGACCAATTTTTTACATGCCACTAAAAACTTCTCAAAATTAAGCTAGATTTGATTACAAAAATAAGACTAAATCGTTTTGAATGAAATTAGGAAAATTTATCATTTATCATATATTAGTCAAGTTGGATTTTGTAAATAAATACAAACTTAATGACTTAATTAACCACCCGAACCTTAATGTTTCTGAAATAGAGGGCCGAAATGATCCATATTATGGATATTCAGGGGCCGAAACCATCCATGGTAGGGGGTGGTTCCAGTGGGCGGAGGGCCTGGCCCCTCCAAACCCTATTTGTATCCACCCCTTAATGACCAGTAGATACTCAAACCCCTCCCCGACCGTTTGGATCCGTCCCTCAACCTAATCTAATTCTTATGTTATTTAGTACTAATTGTTGTCTATTTTGGATGCAGCTGTGATTCATCCTTTTGCAGAACACATAGCCTACTTTGTTATCTTCTCCATACCATTGTTGACAACAGTATTTACAGGAACCTCATCCATGTCTATTTTATTTGGTTACGTTACTTTCATTGATTTCATGAACAATATGGGTCACTGCAATTTCGAGCTCATACCGAAGTGGCTTTTCACCGTCTTTCCTGCGCTCAAATACATCATCTACACCCCTTCGTAGGTCTCGAAACAAACTCGTTTCCTAAGATGTAATGTGATTTTAGAAATAGATAAATCTTAATCTTATATTCAATTAAATCACTAATGTTTTCTAGATTATCTTATGGATAAAGTTCAAAAAACACATGTGCTTTCCCGTCTGGATTTTTTTTTGTCCAAATTGGACATGGGGTTTTCGTTTTGCTAAAAACGAGGATCTTTAAGTTTGACACTATATAAATGAGTGTCAACGACCTCAAAATGGAAAATTTCAAGAATTAAAGTTATTTACACCCACATTTACTATGAAACCAAATTTTATATTTTTCAAAATCATCACTTTCGTTCTTAAAAAAATCATCATTTTTCGGAGTTTTATCTCTCAACATTCACTTTCTCTCCACTCACCAAACAAGACCTCAATGGCCTCAATTTTATTAAAAAGTTTAAGAATTAAAGTTGCTTAAAATACAATAAGTCTTTGAATTTTTCATTTTTGAGGTCGTCAATACTCATTTTAATTTTAAGATTCTTATTTTTAGTAAAGCGAAAAACCTCACTTTGTCGCAAAAAAACCCTAGTCTCCGTTTCAAAAACAAATTCTTTTAGTGACTTTAATTTTAAGATCCTTATTTTTAGTGAGCTCTTAAGTTAAAAATTGAAAAAAGAAAGTTAAAAACCAACTCCAACAGCCTTTTAGTGACTCATTAAATCACCAAGAGGTTGTTGGAGTTGGTTTTTAACACTCTCTTAGTTGGACTCTTAAGTTAAAATTTGAAGAAAAAGTGTTAAAAACCAACTCCAACAGCCTCTTAGCGACTTACCAAATCGCTAAAAGCATCTTCATCTCTCTCTATTATTGAGGAGCTCCTAGTGCCTCCTTATTTCATTTTTTTATTAATAATTTATTATTGAGTAGTCTATCTCCTCTTACTATTGGTAAATATAACGATACTTACTAATTTTAATGATAAAATACTAAATAAAGAGTGAATATGATGAGTATTATTGGAGATGATACGTATTAGAGCCCGTTTGTTTTACCTACTGTTTGCTGTTGCTGTTTGCTGTTTACTGTTACGGTTTGCTGTTTGCTGTTGCTGTTACGGTTTGTTGTTTGGTGTTGGAAAAAGCTGCTTTTCCAAAAAGCAGAGATTCTCTGCTTTTGTAAAAGGCTGCTTTTCGGGTGTAAAAGGCAAACAGGAGACCACTAACCAAACACCTAATGCTGCTTTTCAATTGTAAAAGGCGAACATGAGGTCACTAACCAAACACCTAAAACTCTTCCTTTTGAAGTGAAAAGGCAAAAGGAGCCTGAAAAGGAGCAACCAAACACCCCCTTAGTCAACTAAAAATAATTGTTTATATTATATTTAAAGAGTGTACTAAGAATCTCTTGGTGATGCTCTTAGGAACTCTGAAGATTTTGTGTCGGATTTGTTCTGACGATTTAGATGAAATTCCATCACGAGGCATGAACTGTTTTGACAAATTAGATTCCGTCGGGATTGAGTTTTTAGACAAAAAATTCGTCTGAAATACTTATGCTTAACTAATTTTTATATTATTTAGAAATACTGTTTTCCGATTTTCATTTTCCTTTCAGTTTTCATATCCATTTTTATTCCGGTTTATTTGTAACATAGTTATACTATGTTAATTTGCAGGTTCCATTCTATGCACCACACACAATTCCGCACCAACTACTCTCTATTCATGCCTTTCTACGACTACATATACGGGACAATGGACAAGTCTAGTGATATTGTTTCTCAAATTTCCTTGAAACGACAAGAGGATGTAGCAGACGTCGTTCACCTTACCCATTTGACAACCCCCGAGTCCATTTACCATCTACGCTTTGGATTTCCTCACTTTGCCTCCAATCCCCTCTGTTCCAAATGGTACATTTGGTTATTGTGGCCTCTTACCCTCTTGACCATGGCTTTGACATGGGTTTATGGTCGAACGTTTCTCGTTGAGAGGCATCGCTTTGACAAGCTCAGATTGCAAACTTGGGCTATACCCAAGTATAAAATTCAAGTATGATCATCAATTCTTTTAGGCTTAATATACGAGCGTCCTACTTGAAGTATAATTTAATATACGACCATCACTAAGAGTTCGTAATTTGTTATTCTTTACGGAAATTTTTGTCATTAAATGTGTAGTTTTCGCTGTAATTTCCCTATTTAGAAATTGTGTGAATTTGACATCACGACGAAATCTAAAATGAAAATATTCGTCGATGATATTTAGTTACAAAAAGATATGTAATTTTTAACATATATTTGTCTGTTGACCCCCGAGTATTTTGTTTTGGCCACGCATATAATATAAGTGGTTAATCATTTTACATTAAACAAGTTGAAGGACTAATTAGATATTTCTAAAGTTTAGATGGTCAATCAAATTATTTGTACGATTACAAGTTGTTGCTCAAGTTAAAAATAAATAGCAACGTTGTTATATTGTTGCAAAATATAACTTTCATCTTCCCAATGTATTGCATATTTGGCAACGAAAAGATTTTTGCAACAAGCATGTTGTTGCCAAATATGTATTTTTGGCAACAACAGAAATCCGTTGCAAATCTCTTTAGCAACAGAACTTTTCACAACGATCAAAACTTGTTGCAAAATATAACATGTCGTTTCGAAAAATAGTTTTTGCAACGACATTTTCGGTTGTCAAAAAATTGATTTTCATGTAGTGGATGTATTAATTCTTTTAATTTATAAGATTAACTTTAAAATTTAATTTTTTTTAAATGTTGCACTACAGTACTACATGAAATGGCAAAATGAACCCATCAATAACATGATAGAGAAAGCCATACTTAAAGCCGACGAAAATGGTGTGAAAGTATTGAGCCTTGGACTGTTAAATCAGGCAGAAGAGGTGAACAAACATGGAGAGATATATGTGGAGAGGCATCTGAGGTTGAAGACGAAGGTCGTGGATGGAAGTAGCTTAGCAGTAGCGATTGTGGTTAATAGCATTCCTAAAGAAACAACTCAACTTCTTCTTACGGGGAAGCTTACTAAGGTTGCTTGTGCTGTTGTCTTGAGCCTGTGTCGGAGAAAAATTCAGGTACGTACTTTCTTTATCGGTAAAAAATATTTAACCTCTTATATCATGAGTTTAACCTTCTTTAATGATCTTGACACCTAATAATATAATTTCTTAGAGATAAGATACAAATTTATTCCTATCATTTTTTAGGGTAAATTTCAAATAAAACCCCTATGGTTTCACTAATTTTCAGATAAATGACTCTGGTTTACTTTTTGTCAAAACGAGGATTGAGGTTTCGCACTTGGATTAATGCTATTAAAACCATCTTTAACAACCTTAAAATAAAAAATTTCAAGAATTAAAATTGTTCAATGTCATATTTTTTATGGAACTACATTTCCGATTTTCGAAAATCATCTTTTTTGGAACTTTCTCTTTCTAAACATTAACTTTCTCTCTCTTTACCAAACATCATCTAAATAATCTCAAAATAAAAAAGTTGAAGAATTAAAGTTGCTTAGAATATTAGTAGTTCTTAAAATATGTCATTTTTGAAGTCGTCAATGATGATTTTAATAGTATCAATCGAAAAAGTCTTTATTTTGCTAAAGTTGAAAACCTCAATCCTCGTTTTGACAAAAAGTAAACCACAATCCTTTATCTGAAAATTAGTGAAACCACATGGGTTTTATTTGAAATTTATCCTTTTTTTTAGAAAGTGTAATTTACATATAATGTATGAAATAATGCAATTTTATCACTACCGTTGCCAAACAAGATCAATTTTACACATACCTAATATATTTTTTTAATAGACTTATTTGATAGTTATTCGACTGCCACATTGGATCTTCCAAATAAATTTATGGATAAATGAAGCGGTTTCGTGCATTTTGGCAAGTTGTTTATAATTATTTTAATAATATAATAAACATTTTTATATAGTTTTTTGTGATTAACTTGTATCTGACAGAATTAAGTAGTGACACTATGACAAGTTATTTGTAACTATGTTAATAACATAATAAATATTTTAGACATAATTGATGTTCGAAAGGTCTGGCCTGACAGTTAAATAACGAGTTAAATAATAGTAAATACTCTGTTTAAATTCCCCGTTATGTAGGAGTTAAACTGAGTTTGTTTGAAAATGTTAAGGGTAAAAATTATATCATTTCATACGTTATGGGTAAATTCGTATTTCATAAAAAAAAGACAGTGGAAATTTTGGAATTTATCTACTACCTAAGAGTCTGTTTGGTTCATCTGTTCCTGTTTGCTATTTGTTGTTTGTTGTTCCAATCAGATTTTAATTGTTTTTTCTGGTAAAAGCAGTGGTTTCGGAATTTTACTAAACACATTTTTATCTTCTATTTAGAGTTAAAAGTAAAAGTAGTTTCGAAAAATGAAAACAAACGGACACTAAAACGAATGTAATTCTTTCAGGTAACAACTCCCTTTAAGGAAGACTATGAGAAACTTAAGGCATCATTTGGAACTGATAACTCTAGCAACAATCTACTTTTTTCCTCCAATTATTCTCTCAAGGTAAGTCCATAATTTTTTTTGAATCCATCATTAGAATTTAATTAAATCATAAATAATTTATTAATTAAGATGTTTAATTTAAATTAGGCTTAATACATTACAACTCTCTGAAGTTGTCCAAACCAGTACAACTAACATCATGAACTTCAAAATGTTACAATTAACCACCTCAACTTGCTTATTTGGAATCAATACCCTCTCAAATGCCATGTGGCATTGTATGATTGGTAGTGTAGGTTGTCGCAACTATAGGTTAGTTGTAAATGTTTGAAGTTCCAATCACACGTTACCATATAGCATGAGAGGGGTTATTTGTTCCAAAAAAAGTAATTTGAGGGGGTTAGTTGTCACATTTTAAAGTTCATGAGTCAATTATGCCTATAAATTACTAATCTAAATTTGTAAATTTTTACCATTTGGCACCTTGTATTTATACTTGGATTTATTACGCACTTTAAACTCGTAAATTTTTGCCATTTTCACATCCCGAACTTGTCAATTTTAGGACTATGACATCCTTATTATTTACTGATTTGGCACATTTGAATTTGATTAGGCACATGTAATGTTATTTTAATGTAAGTTTGCCAAGTTTTCAAATAAAAGTCTCAAAGGTCGAAATTTGATAAGTTTGTGGTGACAAACGGCAAAAATTACAAGTTTAGACGTGTAATAATTTGATAGGGAAGAAAATATATTGTCCTTAATTATCTACCCTTTATGTATCTCTCATTCAATTTATGACACGTGACATATTTATCTTGCTTTAACCCTATTAACTCTAAATCTTAACTCTATTAACTTGGGTTAAAGTAGGATAAGTAGGAAGAAAATCGGATGTCACGAATTTTCTATTATCTTTATAGAGAAATTATTACGAGGTTCACACCTTTTTTTTTTACATTTGTACGGTGGACCTACATTGTTTTTCATGTTTTTTTATTAGTGAGTTAACCACGCACATGTCAAAAGATGTGTGGGTTCATCCATTTATGGAGGACCTTCTTATTCAATTTATGACACGTGATGTATTTATCATATTAGCCCTAGTAAGT
Organism: Euphorbia lathyris; assembly: GCF_963576675.1. Classification (NCBI taxonomy): domain Eukaryota; kingdom Viridiplantae; phylum Streptophyta; class Magnoliopsida; order Malpighiales; family Euphorbiaceae; genus Euphorbia; species Euphorbia lathyris. The sequence goes on from NC_088911.1 coordinate 7,211,816, forward strand.
TTGGTGAAATTATTATAATACGTAATAAATTGAGTAGGAGACATGTAAGGGGATCGAAAATTGGAAGCAATAAATTTTCTTTCGAATAAGTATGCCTCGTCATAAATTGAACATGGGAATCGAAAATTATTATAAATTTAAATGTGTAATTATATATTAAATTTAATATAGGATGTTTATTGATCCTTTAATTAATTATTTATACATACGTAATTTAATATGAATTAAATATTTTGAGGTAACAGACATGGCTAGTCGGGGATGAATTAAGTGACGAGGAGCAAAATAAGGCAAAAGAAGGAACAATTTTTATTCCCATGTCTCAGTTTCCTCCAAACAAATTCCGCAAGGACTGTTTTTACTACACCACACCAGCAATGGAAGCTCCTCCATCTCTTGAAAATGTGGATTCGTGTGAGGTAATTAAATGTCTAAATATATTACGGATCTCTAAATCTGGTTCAAGAAGAAATTGATTTGACTTCTAAATTTATCGACCAGTGGATGCTCAAACCCCCTCTTACATCCCTTACATATACACAACTTCAGCAATACCAGCTGAATTAGCTATGTATTATTCCGTCATGATTTTTAATCGATTTTTGTGTATGTGTTTTGGTTATGGTTCCGCCATTGCCCCCCAAATCAGTCCTTGCGCTTGTTAAACTTACTTTAAGTCCCTGTTTTTTTATTACTTTCAGTATCAATCAGTTCAGTTCAGTAACTTACCATTACTTATAATAATTATAATTATTTTTTATAATTTATTATTATTATTATTAGAACCATTATTATTTTTATAAACTTTTTATTTTAATTATTGCTATTTTTAAAGGATTATATTATTATTTCAGTTTCAGTAGAATTCAGTTTAGTTCGATTCAGTTCAGTTTTTTCAGTCAAAAAGAACAGAGCCTAAGTGACCTAGTGACCACTTAACTTACTTGAAGCGATGGATTAACTCCTTGAACTTGTTTAAAGTGACCTATTGACCCTTTGAATTTGGTTAAAGTGATATGCTCTTCAATTTAGCCAAATCTCCTCTTATGTTGCGACATAGAAATCAGAAACTAACCATGCTATATTAAACAAGTTCACGATATCAAATCGGTTTTTTGAATTAAGTTTAGAGAACCCGGAATTTCATTCTAATTAAATTTGAACTACTGATTAATGTTGCAGAATTGGTTGCCAAGAAGAGTAATGAGTGCATGGAGGATAGCAGGAATAGTGCATTGTTTGGAAGGATGGAATGTGAATGAATGCGGTAGAAACATTTTCAATATCGATAAAGTTTGGGAAGCAACTCTCCGACATGGCTTTAAGCCTCTCGTTATGCATGCCGCCTCTGTCACTCCTAAATTATTCTAATTACTTAACGTAACATAACTCAACTCAACGCGACCTAACGTAATGTAAAATAACATAATGTAATAAATATAAGCTTAATTTATAAGCCTTTATGATTATAAGATCAATCTGTAAATGCTTATGTTTTTTTATTTCTTTAAGCTTTCCTTTATTTATAAACAATCATTAAGCTTACAATCCCTAAATCCCTAGAATGCATACAATTTTGATGTCATATTAATGACAATAATAAATATGTAAAGTAATCCATTTAGACAGAATTTACGTAAAGTTTGACTGAATTTACGTAAGTTGTTAGTTTACAAAAAAAAATCACTAATTTTCCTGAAAAATGATACTTTCATGTAAAACTTTTGAACTTTATGCAAATCTTCTATTTTTAAACATAATTTACGTTACGTTACATTATCTTACGTTAAGTTACGTTAAATTATATAATATTTTGTTACGTTATGTTATGTTACATTACGTTAGAGATTGTAAGCTCAATGATTATTTATAAATAAATGAAAGTTTAAAGAAATAAAAAAAAATTAAAGATTTACAAATTGAACTTATAATCCTAAGAATTTATAAATTGAGCTTACAATAATAAAGATTCATAAATTGAGCTTACAATGTCAATCCTAAAGATTTATAATCTGAGCTTATATTTATCACTTTACATTATGTTAGGGATTGTAAGCTTAATGATTGTTTATAAATAATGGAAAGCTTAAAGAAATAAAAAAGCTAAGTATTTACAAATTGTGCTTACAATCCTAAGGATTCATAAATTGAGTTGCGTTACATTGAGCAAAGATACGATATGCTACGTTACATTACGCTAAATTACATTATGTTACATTATATTAAATTATGTTACGCTTTGTTACCTTATGCTAACTTACGCTATGTTATGGTATCTTATGTTACGTTACGTAAATCATATTACGTTACGTCATGTCACCTTACATCAAGTTACGTTACGTCATGTTACATTATATTACGTTACATCACGTTACATGATGTTATGTTACGTTACGTTACGCCACATCACCTCACCTCACATCACGTTACGTTACGTTGCATCATGTTACGCTACATTACGTTGCGTCACATTATGCTATGTTATGTTACGTTATGTAACCTTACATTGAGCAAAGTTACGATATGCTACGATATGTTACGCTAAGATATGTTATGCTAAATTACATTATGTTACGTTACTCTATGTTACCTTTTGGTAAGTAAGGTTATATTACGTTACGTTACATTATGTTACATTATGTTATATTATGTTATGTTATGTTAGGTTACGTTACGTTATGTTACGTTACGTTACATTCTGTTACGTTATATTACGTAACATCATGTCATATTACATCATATTACGTCACACTATGTTACGTCACGTTACATCATGTTACACTACGTTACGTCATGTCAAGTTACGTCATGTTAGGTTACGTTAAATTACATTATATTATGCTACATTACATTACATTATGCTATGTTTCCTTATGCTAAGTTAAGTTATGTTACATTATGTCGTATTACGTTACGTTACGTTACGTTACATTACGTTATGTTATGTTTTAGTTGAGTGATGTTTTAGTTTAGTAACGTTTGAGTTTAGTAACGTTTGAGTTTAGTAATGTTCCAGTTCAGTAATGTTTCAGTTGAGTGATGTTTCAGTTCAGTAATGTTTCAGTTCAGTAATGTTTCAGTTCCGTAATGTTTCATTTTAGTAATCTTTGAGTTCAGTAATCTTTGAGTTCAGTAATCTTTGAGTTCAGTGATATTTCAGTTCAGTAATATTTCAGTTCAGTGATGTTTAAGTTCAGTGATGTTTCTATTGAGTGATGTTTCAGTTCAGTAATATTTCAGTTCAGTGATGTTTTAGTTTAATAATGTTTCAGTTGGCTATTGTTTCAGTTTAGTAATGTTTCAATTCAGTAATGTTTCAGTTAAGTAATGTTTCAGTTTAGTAATAGTTCAGTTTAGTAATAGTTTTGTTCAGTGATGTTTTAGTAATATTTCAGTTCAGTGATGTTTCAGTTCAATGATGTTTCAGTTTAATGATGTTTTAGTTCAATATATTTCAGTTCAGTGATGTGTTAGTTCATTAATATTTCAATTCAGTAATGTTTTAGTTTAGTAATGTTTTAGCTCAGAATCTAGGAGTGGGCTCTTCTTTCACTGCCGATCTCTGGGGGATTTTCTCTGGGATTAGGCTTGCCAAGAGTCTGGGTGTGAAAAGACTTCTGGTGGAATCTGATAACTTTGAGGCGGTTAATTTCATCTCTAATAACAAGGCTTTGTGTTTGGGTAACCAAAATTTAGTGAAAGGGATCAAAAGATTATGTCCTTTCTTCGAGTCCATCATCTTTGGACATGTCTTCAGAGAGCAGAACAGGGTTGCTGACCGCCTTGCTGCGGAGGGCCATGTGAGGATGTTAGGGGTCTCAACATTCTCGCTTCCTCCGGAGATCCTCCTTTCTTTACTCTCAGATGATCTTGTGGGGGTTAGCTTTCCTTTGGCTAATCCCGGGTTGGTTTGTGGGGTTGTTTTGTTTGTATTTCTTTTCATTTTCCTACCCAATAAAATAAAATAAAATTTTAACTCTTTATTTTTTTTAAATCGGTCTTATTTTAACAACTATGAGCTGAATTGTTAGTATTTAGTTTTCTTTTTCCTTCTGACGTTTTAGCCAATTAATCATAAATTGTATGTTTTTCTTGGAGAAAAATTGTTAGCTTTTAGTTCTGAAAATTAAATAATTAAAAAATGAATGAACAAAAGGAACCTGTACAAACAGTACAATTAAAAACGCTATCACAAATAGAATGGAACATCGAATGTTTTTGTCGGAATAACCGTTAGAAATCATCTACACTCTCACCTACACATTGCTAGAATGTGTAGGTGATTATTAGCGGGAATATTTCTGCCCCCATCACCGATATTTATTGTAAGTAATTATATATGTCGATGATGACACCAATCAAAATCTCCATCTCTACTAGTATAGGCTCAAAGAGTTTTCTCTTGTGATAGCGTTTTTACTTATTAGACATCAATTTAGGAAAAAAAATACGCACCACATGTAAAGTCGGTCCCCCCCAACCGAGCAATTCTGTATTCGCCACTGAACACATCTTTTAAGAAATTCTACTGTAGTTTGAAATCAATTGATTCTCAACCACTTAAAAGTTAACACATCAATAGTGATATAAATGTGTCACCGCTTGAATGGTTTATTACTAATTTGCTCATAAATCATAAAAGAAAGTTTCCCATCTATAAACATCGGTACATATAGAAAAAGAAACTAGAGATAATTGCATACTACAATTAAAATAGTATTATGATAATAATAGAATAATTAATAGAACTACGATAATAATATTACAATAATAATAATAATAATAATAATATTACGATAATGATATTAGAATAGTTTTGGAGAGACAGCAGGAGGAGTAACAAGAGGTTTAAAGCCGTGTTTGAGAGTTGCTTTCCAAACTTTGTCGACATCGAAAAGGTTGCTACCGCATTCGTTCACATTCCATCCTTCCAAACAATGCACTATTCCTGCTATCCTCTATGCATTCATTACTCTTCTTGGTAACCAATTCTGCAATATTAATAAAATTTCAACACATAACAAATAATAATAAAAAAGGATTTGGACATATTTGCATATCGGGTATATAATAGATTGATAATAATAATAATAATAATAATAATAATAATAATAATAATAATAATAATAAATTTTATTTTAGTCAATTGGTTCTTCAACATAATATCAAGCCTCTTAAGGTTTAAATCTTGACAATTATATTTACTAATAGAATTTTAACACATTATAAGATGAGTTTGTTTTATATACAGTGACATACATATAAAAGGTCAAGCAAGGTCCAGCTCCAGAGAGAAAATAACAAATATATATATATATATATATATATATATATATATATATATATATATACTAACGGATTATTCGTGTAAACATAATAATTATGTCGTTATATTTGTCATTTGAAGAAATTGTGAAATTTTTGACATCACGATGAAATTGGAATCAATGTCTCCGTCGTTGAGATCCAAAAAAAATCAGTTTCTTACTAAATTTTTGTCTATTGAATCCTGAGTATTTGGTTGACTCTGCCACTGGTTATACATAAGTCGGGCATTCACGTGAAATAATAATAAAAACTATTTTTGGACCTTACTTATCAATTTAAGCTTTTAAATTTATTAGTTCTTTGGCAATTTTCACAAGGATTAAGAAAATGAGTAGTGGTTAAAACTAAATTATCCTTGTTTTATAAAGACTTAAAATTGTTTAATCCGCACACTTAAATCTAATTCATTCCAAATAATAGATTTAGTGCCCACTTGTTACATTTTTCGGAGCTACTTCTTGCCTTTTAATTTCAAACAAAAGATAAAAAAAAGTGTACGGTAAGAATTGGAAGCAACTGGTTTTAGTATAATCTATCTATCTATCTATATACTTAAAGAATTTTGATTTTTTTTTTTATATAATTCTTCTCCAACTTAAATTAAATTTACTTAATATTGAACTGCCCTTCCCCACTCCTCCCTCAATCTTTGCCACTTCAAATCTTCGTCAACTGCTTCTTCTCTAACCAATTCCTCAAATTCCCTCAAATTGTTCAAACGATAACTTCTATGGAAACTTATTTTTTTACCCATCTCTTATTTTTGGCACCTAATCTCCTTCATCTCCACTCTTTAACTTTTGGGAAAGCTTTCTCCTTTGTTTTCACCTAATTATTTTCTGTAAGTGTTTTTTATGGGTTTGTTTTACTTTCTCTTTCTACTGAAATTGATTTTGTTGTTAAGGGCTGGAAACATGATGAAATTTTGGGAGATTCAGTCTCTTTAAATTGTTAGCAGGGTTGTTTGTACATCTTCTTCCATGTTTTCTACTATTCCTCTTCTCAATTTTTGCGTATTCTCTTGAGCTTCATAAATCTATAGTTTATACTAAATTGATTTTTACAATGAGAGGTATTTAGTGACTACTAGATTGAAAGATTTGATGAGTTAGACATGTATAATTTTCCATCATTTTCTTTGTCATTTATAGACTCTGTGAAGAAACCTTATTTACAGTGAGCATTTCCCTATATTGTGTGGCGAGATGAATTTTAGTTGCAATGACAACTTTCACAAAAGAGCAAACTAATGATTGTCAAGAAGCTTTTTGCAAACAAGAAAGGTAATTGACTTACTTGATCCATTTTTGTTCTCTATTTACTTTTCTGCATATTGGTCTAATATTGTACCATTTGAAAATTATGTATAATTTGATCATATTTACAGTCCATCAATGACGAAATATAACCATGTTGCTCTTTCTAAAGCCTATTGAAGGTTATAGAGTTCAAGGTATCCTTAATTCTATTGCTTTTGATTCATATGATGGGACCAACATGGAATTGCAATTTATTCTTGAATCATTATGGTAGTAGTGAGGCCATATGATTTCGTTGATCCATTGTGGTGTTAAAGTATTAAAATTCCTAATAATTTGTGGGTTGTTTTTTGTGTTAATAGTAGCAAAAAAAGATACATGATGTTGATTCTTTTCACATGATATATAGGTAATATATTTTTAATCTAATATTATTGGATTTTAAGTTTGTCTTTAATTTTCTTCATGTCAATTTCCACGGGTTTTTCATTTGTTTAGACAGCAGAATCCAATTGTTAAACGGAAGAGAAAAAGACAAATGGTTGCAAATGAAACATATGAATAGCCTCACCAGCATCTTAAAAAGTATATAAATTGAAAGAGAGTAACCATATGCGAGAACGTCTCACCTCATGGAACATTGAAAATGGGATTCCGAAGAAAGAATAATGTGTGTTTACAGTTCAGTCCTTTATTATTTTATATTACATGTTTGATATATTGTTCAATAGTATTGTTATTATGAACATGATTTCTAAACCAGTCAAGTATGTTACTGATATATTCATTTTATTCTTTTATTTTCATTTTTAGTCAAATATTACAGGACTTAAAAAAAATTTATGGATATGACACTAAATTTTGTACATGGCCAACTATAAGTTTATGATGGCCATTCAAAAATATTAAATAGAAACATGGCCAATATTATGTTTCTACTCTTAAAAAAAATTAGTATGTTAATAGTTCAGTTTAGTTTTTTTCTTTAATCATGTAATTTTATTTTTATAGTTAATTTCATTATTTTTGTTGAAGGGTCTCTTTACATATTGCATAACTTTTAAGAAAGAATTAACATTTAGCTATATGAATTTCTTTTCAAAATGATAGATATACATTTATCTATATGATAGGCACACTATATGAATGTATGTATACAAGTATTGAATTCTATTCTTATATTCTCGATTTCAATTTTAAAATTTATTTAATTTATTTGAGTATGTAATAAAGATTTTCATTTCAGCACAATTAGTTCCTTTGTTAAATTAAATTTTATTTATTCAATATAGTTTACAAATAGAATACCAATTGAATTCAATAATATTTTTATATAACGGTTTTAATATTAACAAGCTATCTAAAAAGTTATTCTACATTCCGTGCATTGCACGGGCTTCCATACTAGTAATAAACTAATATCTACTGTCTATCAGAAACAATAAACAGTAAGCATCTAACAGCAACAACAAACATATGAATCAAACAAACATCTAATCTATTAATTAATCTATTAAAAGCGGGATACTATAGTCGCTGATGTGGCGTGATTTTAGAGTGTTTGTTGATGTGGCTGTTTTCTAGAGCTCCCGTTAATTTTCATATATTTCCATTTAATAAATTTAAAATTATATATATATTTTTTAAGTATTAAAGAAACCCATGATCTTCACTTATTTCTCTCCTCCTATAAATCAAACCCACTATTCCCTGTTAGTTTTTTTTACCCCCCTTTCTAAACTGCATCCTCTCATCCGATCTTTATAAAAACAGTTACATCTTCCTCTGTTTTATTTCCGTGTGATTTAGCATGGTTGATTTTGTTTGCTTGCATCTCTTCTTTTTGGGCCTGTCCTTCATATATCATGGGTTTTTTTATTCACAGCAGTTGAATCTAATCTTGGAAGGACCTACAACTTACAGAGGGAAAGAACCACTACTCATCGGGCGCTATCGGCCAATATCAGTTGAAGTCTCCACAAAGAAGGAAAGCAATAAAAAATTGTCAGGTGAAAATAAAAACATTCTTTTGAAATTTTAGAACTTTTCTTTTCATCGTTTTGAACATGTGTTGATAGAAAATAGGTTTTATTGAATTCATAATTTATTTCCACCAGTTTGTTGAATCCCATCCCACCATGCCCTTCACTCTCATCTCTTGCTTGACTCTGATTCTGTAACGACCCGGTCCGGAGTGGGTGGCGCCGGGGTAAGAAGCCCTAAGGGATGACGATGGGGCAGGAATGAACTGAATCCCACATCGGAAATGGAGAGGAAGTGATTGGGGCTTATTAGTAAGATGTGAATCCAATACATGCAGACGCGGACAATATCTATATGGTATTGGATCGGGGTGTTACAGATTCCTCTATTTCACGGGTAAGTTTTCTTATTGGTTTGCTTAAAATTTTAGGTTATTTCAAAAGTTTGATTTTAGGGCCTCAAACTTTGCAATTCATCTCTGGTTTGTTAGCCAATCAATTATTATTACATGCATGAAATTCTGAAGATTTTTCACTTTTACTTTGCGATCTTCCTTTGTCAAGTTGATGTGGTGCAAATTTAGAGTCCTAACATTGTCAAATTGAGATTCTTCTAAACCTTTAGCTACTTCCACGGGTTGGTTATAAAGTTCCAAGCAGCGTCCTAGACTCCTGGTTCGATTTACATTTCTGGGATAGTAGATCTGCTTTCAACCTATGGTTATTTCCATTCCCATTTTACCGGGTATTTTTACTTTCGCTTAATTATGTGCTTTATTTTTTGCCTATCTTTAATTTTAACTTCAACAATTATGGCTTATATTTATAATAGGTAATAATTTGTCCATTTACTTTTTCTTGTTTATGTATTCAATGGAGAATTTAAAGTTTCCGTGTGTTTTTATCTTCATTCATGTATTTAAATTTCGTCTCAGCGTCTATTCCTTATATTTGGTACTCTTTGTTACTTTTGAATGGTTATGCTTTGTTCATCTCAAATTTTAATAATAGGTAATGTTTCTGTGTGTTCAGATGGAAAGTTCAAAGTTGAGTGGTTCCTTTTTCAGAAGGCATACATTCAGAAAGTCAACTTAGTTGTAGATTTTGTATATGTACAAATTTTCTTCTTTTATCAGTTCCTTAATTTATTTCAAGTCAAATATGATATAGAATTTAGGTAATAAGTCATTTGATGCAAGTAATAAGTTGGTTTGCTAGGCATGGAAAAAGTTGTTGCATATGATTTTTTTTTCGTTTTCTTATTCGATATTCGTTAATTCGTTTTTCTTTTCTTCTCAATTTGAGTGCTTGCTTAGAGAAGTGGAAAATAAGTACAAAGTTGAATACATGTACAAAAGGGTGAATTGAAGTTAGAAAATAATTTGATTAGTATAATGATCCTTAAAACATTCTAATTAAAGTTTCTTTTTATGTTCACACAATGGACTTTTTTGATCTGGTGAACTTTCCAGAAAATAGAAAATTATGGTTAGAAATTGAAAACATGTGAATTTTATGTTTAGATGACAAGATGAATATTTTGTTTTTATCAAGTGATATTAGATTTTTTAAAGAGTGTATATGTGGCTCTATCTTAGTTAATTTTCTTTATATTTATGTCTTAATTCTAATCTGAAATGGAATAGCGCTCCTCTATACATGGAATTCGAAGGGTGATTAGTTCTCTCTTGGTCAAATTGATTTAGATTTATGTATCCTTTTAGTTTAATTGTGTTTGGGTTCTCAAATTTCATTGTTGTTCATTTGTTTAAGTATTGGTCAAATCCTAACATTAATGATGAAGATAAATCTCTATTTGAATAGGTAGCTATCTATCTCTGAGTTTTTCTTTTTGTTTTCATTCTTAAATCATGTCAAAAGTTTTATGATATTTATAGACTTTAAAAACCTTTTTTTTTTCATTACAATGTGTGGAATATGCTTATTATAAAATTAGGATTTGGCCAGTATTGGAGATATAGGTTTGCATCGAGAAACTAAAGTACCACGATAAGAGTCTATCTTTCGATCGCTTGCTAAACTAATATGTATATAATGTAGTTTTAAATTGTTTACTGTGAATCAATATGTAGTAAAACCAACATGGAGTTTTATTTGACATTATTTCATTTAAAGTCGGGTTTGGGACCCTTTTTTCAGTTGCAGATTCTAGGTTTTCGATTTGAACTGAATTAGATATTTCAAATGGTCATAAATTAATTATCGTTTTAGGTATCCTTACTGAACTTCGCTAAAAACAAAAATTAATTGTCAGGAATAAAACTATGTGTATTTTATCGTCTGATTGTGTTTCTATTTGTTTGACCAAATCCAAATTGAAAAATTTGGGTTGCATTTTCCTTTTCAGAATATGTTCAACTACTAGATGCTTATATTGGAAGACATGGCATTCATTTCTAACTAAAATATTTGTGGTGCATTTTCTAATCTCAATTTTATTTTTGTGCTTATTATTATATTTTTGGGTACCACTCTCATTGATCTTTTGTGTTGGCTATTACAATATTATATTTAAAGGGATTATGAATTGCGTTGCAGCTCATTTTTAGCCATTGTTATCACAGCAGGAGCTCACTCATCAAAACACCTACATACCTATACAAAAAATGAGTAGTTATGTAGTTTCAATGTTAGGTGCATGCTCATTAAGAAGTTTCTTTCTCTTATCTTATTGGAACTAAAAGCCTTCAACAGATTATATAATTTACCTCAAGTTTTCAAGGATAGCATTTGCAATATGCCAACATGGTATCTCAAATTACAAGCTGATAAGAGGAAATTAATTTGCCTTTAGAGAAGCCGGCTAGATATTATTGCAAGAACAGGCCGGGCTTCAAAGTCTATTGAAGTTCATGTTGACAAACTCATTTGGCCTCTTGTGTGGTGATTTGGCATGGTAATTTTATGTGGTAAAATTTGCAAAATTTAAATGAGAAACATAACTTTGTTCATTTAAAATGAGAAGAATTTTAAATTTCATATTGTACCTAAAAAGCATGTAATAGCTTAATGTAAAGTAATTGGTAAACATTATTACGTATTATATTATTATATAGAAAATGTATTTTATATACTGTTCGTTTTATAACATTTTCTTATTAAATCTTATGAATTTAACCTACAAACAATTTAAATTTATTGCAATAATATAGGATAAGATCTAAATTTTGCCTTTGAGGTTTCCAAAAAAGTTCAGTTTTATCCCTACACAACAAAAAATTTGAATTGACTGATTTAGTAGTTATTCGACTATCATATTAGATATCACAAACAAATTTGTTGATGAAATAAAGCAGATATATGTATTTTGACGGGTTGTCTATACATGTTTTAAAAACATGGTAAGCATTTTAACTGTGTTAGTAACCAAATATATATTTTAGACATAATTGGTATTTGAAAATTCTAATGTAATAATTAAATAACGAGTTAAATAACATTATGTTAGCGATATTTTCGAAATATGCTAATTTCAACCTTGTCACATGTGGTTAGGGTGCGGGCGTGCCAGAGAAATTATTTCTCAATTATTAAAGACGGTTAAGTTTATGGAATTGCGCACCAAAACTTAAAATCTTAAACGAAGCGATTGGCGAGGGACGCAAGGATTGAAAAAGTCTCTATTGGGTCTCTAGCGCCGTTATAGAAACTTTGCTAGATTGATTATTTTTATTTAAGCTAAGCGTATGAATTGAAGACGGAAAAATAAAGGAAATTAAAGTGTGAAATTGACGCGAGATTTTGGGAAAAATGATATTTATTGATATGAATAAGTATTTGAATACATGTGCTCAAAGTAAGCATTAGAATGAAATGAATTACAATTGAGAAATCTCTATATTAAATATATAGGTAATCAATTGAATTAGAATAAACAAATCAATACAAAGAATTGAAATGCGATAAAATAAATTGAAATTCAACAACAAACTCGGAGCCACAATAGCTATCTCGGATTGATGTTGAATTTTGGTGTTGGTGCGAGGTCCTCGGAGAGCTGCAGCCGGTCGGGCCCGTGCGGTATGTGATCTTTGGCAATGTCGAAACGTGGGGTAGGCAAATGGGGCAGATTTAATCTTTAACTTTGGTGGGCTCGTTTGGGTACTTAAGAATACGGAATTGGACGAGTAAATAGGCTAAATTTAACTTCAGGAGGTCAGGAACAAACTTCTATAAGGGATCAAAGGCTCAAACGGATTCTAAGTAGACGAAATTGGGAGTTGAAAATAACTGGACGAATCTGAAAAAATCTGGAAACAGAATAACTAAAAGAATTTAAGCTGTAAAGATTGGCTTGTAAATAGAGTTTCTGAGCACGGAATTGGGAAAATAAATATACTAGATCGAACTTCAGGACGTTAGGAACAACTTTGTTGAAGGGATTGAAAGCAAAGAATGAATTTAAATGGACGAAATCGGGCTTTGAAAATATTTGGACGAATCTGGAAAATTAATTTGGAAACAGAGTTCTAGCTAAGAATTGAACAAAAGGAAGAACTTGAAGAACTAAGAGCGAAAGAACTTAAGAACTTAGAACTTAAAACTAAGAACTAGAGAGCATTGGAAAAGACCTTAGGAAGGGGTTTTTGTGTGTGTTGAGTGTGATTTTTTATGAAGGGGAGGGGGTCTATTTATAGTATTTTGAAGTGACATTTTGGTAATTATTCAGTGGCATTTTGGTAATTATTCACCAACTACCCCTTGAAATTCTCTCCCACTAACTTGCCACATCACCAACTAACTTAACTTCTTCAACTCTCACTAACTGCTGTTGACTGCTTCCAACTGCTGCCGGAAGAGAGGATACGCCCCGCGTAATGTCGGTTACGCCCTGCGTATCAGGGCTTCTAAAGCTTGCACGTTCTGTCGATGACGTTTACGCGTGGCGTATGGAAGGGTACGTCCCGCGTAAACGAGTCTCTGAAGTGGAACGTCTTCGGATGCACGGTATACGCCCTGCGTATGGAAATGCACGCCCCGCGTAAACGTGCTCCTGATCCTGAAACGCCTTTAGATGTGTGGAGTACACCCCGCGTATGAAGATGTACGCCTCGCGTATTTGGGATGAATTTACGAATGCATTTATTATTTTTATCATTATTATTTTCTAGATATAATGAAAATTATATCCTAAAATTGACAAACAAGCATTATATATATATATAATAAAATTTATTTATTTTGGGCCAACAATTGCCCCCCCTCTTTTGTGCATAAATGAATTAACAAAAGTAAAATTTATGCATAAAAGAAGTTTTATTAAATATCTTTTTCTCTTTTTTTTATTATTATCAAGATAATAGAGAGAGAATCCTGCAGGATTTTTAGAATTTGAATTGCCTAGGAACTCTCTCTATCTTAATCAATCTACAACTCTTCTTCCTCTTTTGTTATTTTTGTTTCTACCATTTTCTTTCCCCAAAGCTCAAGAAGCATTCGGAATCAAGCTCTCAATCTTTTCAAACATGGGTATGCAAGCTATTTTCCTTCTATATTTTCTTTCTCTGTTTCTTTTGCTTTTGTATATGTAGAATTATATTCATTGAAAAGCTGATAAATTGAATTGAAATTTAATGTGAGAATTTTTAGAACTACCATGTGTGAATGGGATTGTATTGCTGAAATTTCGTGTCTGTATGTCTCAACTGCGTGTTCCTATTCTGACACCATTCGCGCTGATTCTCGCTTAGGCATAACACTTGGCTTGGAGGAGGTAATTTTCAATGAACTTTGCAATTTCCTGATCATGTGTTTGAAGGTAGCATCGATAGGCTTTAATTGATCGTGTTTATACTTCAATTTCAGGATAGTGTCTTTACTATTAGCCATGTTGCTGCGAATAATTCCCCTTTGCCCCCATATCCCATGAGCAGTTCTACCGAATTGGCCCTCCATAGAAAAACTTATCCATTCCCTGCAAGTAAGAAAGGGCTGATATTTCCTCGCTGTTACATTGGATGGAATGACCTTGTAGATCGCCTAGAGCCGAGGTATGCGAGTGTTTGGAACCAAGTTGGCATTAGGGATTTCATTCGTCTGACCCGTCATGAAATTACTCCTTGTGTGAATGTACTAGAGGGGGTGCTGAATTATTGGTCGCCGGTGTGTAATTCGTTGATCCTTCCGCTGGGTCCCATGTCTATCACCTTACGTGATGTAGTGGCTTTGACGGGGTTGCCTATTATCGGAGAGGAGGTCCCGAGTTGTGTTGAGACGAATGCGTTTCCTGAAGTGAAGGCTATCTTATCCAAAGAGGCCGGGACGTATGTCCAAATGATCAGAAGAAAATTGGACAAGAGGGAATTGGATGATGAGGATCATGTGCATTTTCTGTGGATGATGCTTAGCAATTATATCTTTGAGCCGTTAGGCCTCAGGCCTACTGCAGAAATATTGATCATTGCTAAGGCTCTGGCTTCGGGCCGTCGTTTAGCTCTTGGCACCATGTTGTTGCCCTCAACATTCCATCGCCTGGCTCTCACTGTTGAGGATAGGCCATTCATAAAACCTAGAGGTGGTTTGTGGCTGTTGCAGCTGTGGCTTTTTATCTATTTTCCTCATTTGGCCACCGCATCGTCGATGGAGACTTCGGGGCATCTTGGCGTGGACCTTTGCTACAGCTCTTCGAGTTTGGCTGTCAGTGTAGTTGTGAGATTTCTTCGTACTTTGGTGCCATCTACTCATAACACGCTGTTTCTTTTTTGGGAAAAGAATAACTCGTGTCTACCATCTTGGGCTCGCTCTTATTTGTCTGCTGCCCCCCATGAAGGTGCTGAATGGTGGATGACAGTATGTGCGACACGTCGGTTACACTATGGGGTGAACCGAAACAGAATCTCTCGCTCATCAAACCCTAGTTTGACCTTGTATGCACCATGTCTTTGGGCACGTCAGTTAGGCTTTTTCCAATCTATCCCAGGGCAACTCCCATTTCCTACCCCTTCTCAGCGGTGTGGGGCTAGTGATGAAGATATAGCGGCTGCGGTTCTGGATGCGGGATATGATCAGGGACCACTTCTGCTTGGATCGGATCAACCTTCGTTTGATGCTTGGTGGGAAACCATTTTCCAACATTGTATCCCACCTGTTGGTAAGTTCTTTTGTTTTATTTAGATATATATATATATTTTTTTATTTATATATCTTTGTTTTTTATATTTTTTTTATATTCAAGCGGTAGCTCAAGGAAAGACAACAATCCGACTCTCCTAGCCCCGAATGTGCTTGACATTAACGACAAGGGAAAAGGAAAAGCAGTCATGATGGATGAGGGAGAGAGGGCGGCTGCTGCAGCAGGGCCTTCTGTGAGACAAAGGGAAGAAGAAGAGGACTCCGACGAAGGCCTATACTTCGGTTTTGAGGATGAGACACTGGATCAACTGGGGGCACGTTGGAACTTGACGTCTTCGCTTGGCACCTTGTCTCTTGATGAGGACTAGACTGAGGTGGCTATGACTCCATTACAACTTCCGGCACGAACCCATCTTCCTTCTGCGTCTTCCCTGAACCGATTGGTTCTTGCACCATTGTCTCAGGTTTGTGTGATCTTGCTAATCTGTTATCTATGAGCTATGCTTGAGATGAATTGTCTAGATTGATTGATTGAATTGCTGAGATATGGCAGGAATCAGCTCTTGTGCATCCTTTGTTGGTCCCCGTCGGTCTTAAAGCTGATAATCCTTTTGCCGGCTTGGATTTTTCATTTTTGAAAGGACCGTTTACTGCCGCAGCTGATTCATCCTTGCCTAGTGATGACTCGTTGAGTGACGCTCGTGCTAATCTTAGTAAGCTCGTCGTTTCTTCTCTTGACTCCTGGACTCCCACCTGTATTGAAAGGGCAATGACTGATTTTGATCTCATGATGGGTGCGTGTGCTCATCCCTTCAAGACTGAGCCATTGAAATCCGCCAAGAACCATGTGTTGTTTTGCTATCAGTCATACATTACTGAGAAAAACGTGGCAGCGGGTCTTGCAGCTCGGGTTAGATCAAACATGGCGGAGCTTGAGTCCTATAGCAAGAAATTTAATGCTTTGGTTGATGCTGAAGAAGCAGATAGGCAACGGTTAGCCAAAATTGCAGCTGTAGAGGAGCGTCTTTTGGTCTTAGAGAAGGAGGTGGTTGAAGCTCGAGCGTCTAGAGCGGAAATGGTTAGAGCCAGTTCTGGGTTTAGAGCTTGTTTCTCGCGGATGGAGGAAGAGTTGGGCCGTGAGAAAGATCGATTGGCCAATCATTATGACGAGATGTTAGAATGGCACCGATAGAGCGAGCAACACAAAGAGGCTGCTTCCAAACTTTGTGAATCTTGGGCGAAATACCCAAAGCCTGATTTTTGTTTGTTTCTGTGAGGTACGTTCATGGGTTGCTTGTGCTTTCCCTTTTGTTTTGTGTTTGCGACTATGTACGCTCATTCTTTCATTCGTTTATGTATGTAGCACAAATGGACATTATTTTACGAGCTGATTGCCGTTTGAATATTTGCTAGTTTATCTATTTTCCTGTTTGTGTCGAGAAGAATAGTACGCCCCGCGTAGGTCCAGCTACGCTCCGCGTATTGGAGCCTCTGATCCTGAAGCGTCTTATTGATGATGACTATGCGGGGCGTTTCTAGTGTTACGCCGCGCGTAGTTGAGCCTCTGGAGTATGACTTCTATGCACGTCTGGTTTACGCCCCGCGTAGGTCCAGCTACGCCCCGCGTATTGGAGCCTCTAACCCTGAAGCGTCTTATTGATGATGACTACGTGGGGCGTTTCTGGTGTTACGCCGCGCGTATTTGCGCTTCTTCTACATCTCGCGGGCTGGTTTCTCCGTGCGGTGCAAGACGCTTTCGTTGGTTCCTATGCTAATCACGTCCCACATACTTTGAAAATATTTCTTCAAATATTTGCCGTTGATGTATCTCCTATGTGGTTCTCCGCCCAAGCTCTTCAACCAATATGCGTTCCCAGGAAGCACCTTGTGGATTTGAAATGTTCCTTCCTAGTTGGGTGACCATTTCCCAACCTCAAGGTCTTTCGTCCCGATTGGTAGGATTAGTTTCCATACTAGCTCACCCTCCTTGAAGCTTTTCTTCTTTACTCTCTTGTTGTACACGTCCTCCACCTTTTTCTTTTGGACCATCATGCAATCGAGCGCTTTCTGCCTTTCGTAGTCCAAATCTTCTAGTTCCATGGTCATGGCTTGCACATAATTGTCCGGCTCCAAGTCATTCTGACGCATTACTCGTAATGAAGACACGATGACTTCTAATGGTATTACTACATCATGACCAAACGTTAGAAAAAACGGACTCACTCCAGTCGCTCGTGTCTTAGACGTTCGCATAGCCCAAAGTGTTTCTGAGAGAACTTTATGCCACTCCCTAGGATTGTCTTCTAGCATCTTCTCCAAGATTTGGATCAGGATCTTGTTGGACGCCTCAGCTTGACCATTCGCTTGTGCATAAAATGGAGTGGAATGAATCAACTTAATCTCGTATTCTTCCACGAACTCATTCATATCTTCGCCTGTGAACATGGTTCTTTGATCCGTGGTAATGGATTCTGGAATTCCAAATCTATGAATTAAGTTCTCTTTGATGAACTGGATTACTTGTGCCTGGCCGACTTGCTTCATTGGTGCTGCTTCTACCCACTTGGAAAAGTAATTGGTGGCAACTATAATGAAACAATGGCCTTTTGATGAGGCTGGAAATATTTTCCCAATTAGATCGATAGCCCATCCTCTAAAAGGCCATGGTTTCACAACTGAGTGTAATTCTTCTGAGGGCACCCGTTGGACTTGGCCATACAATTGGCACTTCTTGCAACCCTTCGCATATGTGATGCAATCTCGTAGGATCGTGGGCCAGAAGTACCCATGACGATTAATAAGCCACCGCATTCTCCTTCCTGACTGGTGAGCTTCGCATATGCCTTCATGGACTTGCTTCATGACCTCCATTGCTTTTGGGAAGCCTAGGCATTTAAGTAGCATTCCGTCGTAGCTCTTACGGTACAATTCACCTGCCATCAACATGTAATTTCGAGATTGAATGCTTAGTGAATATTTTACTTTTTTGGTTGGGTCATTCAGGTATTCGACGAACGGTTTCCTCCAATCCTGAGCTAAGTTGATATCGATGTCGAATGATTCGAACTAGACACCTCTATCTGCCACAGAAGGATGACCCTGTCTTCTGATGATGACGACTTTGTATGCCGTCTCTTTAGAGATCTTCATTCCAGAAGCGATTTGGGCTAACTCGTCAGCGTCCTAATTGTCATTTCTTGGAATATGCTCCAAACTGACCTCGTCAAACATCTCCAGAAGTTGGATTGCGAACGCGAAGTAAGGTAACAGAGATAAACTTGAGCATTTGTATTCTCCTGTTAGGTGCCGGATGACCAATTGTGAATCTCCGAAAATCTTGACCTCTTTTGCTCTTAGGTTGATTAAGATTTCCAAACCAATGATCAGAGCTTCATACTCAGCTTGATTGTTTGTACATTCGAAATCCAAGTTTACAGCTAATATCGTCTTAGTCCCGGAAGGGGCTGTGATGATTACTCCTGCTCCGTTGGAGCTGTCTGTGCTCGACCCATCGAACTTTAACTGCCAAGGCTCTTTATGTGTCAGGTAGATTGGAAGTTCTGCCTCTTCGGGATATTGGAAACTGGTTGGGTGATCTGCTACAAAATCCGCGGTTGCTTTCCCCTTTACTGAGGATTGTAGGAGATATGTCAAGGTGAACTCGGCCAGTGCTAGTGACCATTTCCCTATTCTTCCTGAGAGGATAAGCTGGTTTAGCATGTATTTGATCAAGTCTGTGCTGGCGATCACGTAAACTCTTGCTTTGAGCAAGTAATGTCTCAACTTTGTGCAAGCGAAGTAGAGAGCTAAACACGTTTTCTCAACTGGACTATATCTTGTCTCTGCTGATAGTAATGTTCGGCTTAGGTAGTAGATGGCTTGTTCATGGCGGTTTGCATTATCTTGGGCGAGTAGACACCCAATTGACTCGTCGGTTGCTGATATATAGAGCTTGAGTGGAGTGCCCTCTCTTGGTGGCATCAAAACAAGTGGATTACTCAAGTAAGTTTTGATCTCCTCAAATGCCGCTTGATGCTTGTCGTCCCACTTAAAGCTTTCTTCGTCTTTGAGTCTCAACAGATTTGAGAATGCTGTGGACTTCCCAGCCAAGTTGGATATGAATCGTCTCAAATAGTTTACTTGGCCCAAGAATCGTTGTAACTCTTTTTTATTCTTCGGAGGTTGTGCTTCTTTGATTGCTTTCGCCTTATGGTTGTCGATCTCGATCCCTCTTTGATGGACCAAGAATCCGAGGAAGTTTCCCGCTTTGACTCCGAAGGCGCACTTTAGAGGATTGAGCTTCAAGTTATACTTCCGCATTCGTTCGAAGCTTTTCCTCAAATGGCCGACATGTTCCATTTCTCGCTTGGACTTGATAACGATGTCGTCTACGTATACTTCCATAGAGGTGCCGAGTAAATCGTGAAAAATGGCATTCATTGCTCTTTGGTATGTGGCGCCGGCATTCTTTAAACAAATGGCATGACGACCCATTCGAATGTGCCGATTGACCCTGGGCATCGAAATGCCGTTTTTGCAATGTCTTCTTCGGCAATGGGGATTTGGTTATATCCCGCATAGCAATCACACAGAGATATTAATTCATTTTTAGACACAGCATCTACTAACATGTCGGCTATAGGCATTACATAGATGTATTTTGGCGTGGCCAAATTTAGATCGTGGAAATCTATGCATACGCGTAGTTTACCGTTCTTTTTCACTACAGGCACGACGTTAGATAGCCATACAGCGTACTTTGCTGGTCTGATGAATTTAGCTTTGAAAAGTTTTTCTATCTCCTCCTTCATCTTGCCTTCCACTTCTTTGCTCATTCTCCTTGTTGGTTGGTTGAAGGGTTTGAACTCCGGTTTGATTGGCAATCTATGTTCCACTACGTCTTTGCTCAACCCAGGCATTTCATCATAATTCCAAGCGAAACAGTCCTTGAACTCGTGAAGCAAATTGATGATGGCCTCTTTTAAGGCTGGGCGTAGTAAGCTACTGACAAATGTAACCCGAGGTTCCTCTTCCGTTCTTAGATTTACTTCGTCTAAAGGATCGACTGCCATGGAACCTTCATCTTCTAACTTTGGGTTTGCCCTCTTCAGATCTTGAAGTTGGATTTCTTCTCCTTGAGGATTTAGTTCTGTTATTCCTTTGGGGGTTTCGACTTCTGAGACCCTCACGTCGTTTTCTTGGTATAGTTTCTCCGCTAGTTGTTCTACATTCAGTTTTGATATAGCGGCTGAAGCTACCGCTTTTTTTCTCGATTTTGTGTTAATCATGGAATTTCTTCAATAATCGGTTCATTACGGACTGGCCTTCGACGAGACACGATTGCCGTTGGCTTTAGGATGTTCTTAATCTCTTCGTCACATGATTGCTCTTTGTGATTGGACCCAACTCGGATTGGGCCAACAGATTCCTCGTAGAGTCTGGCTTCGACCATATCGGAGTAAGTTTCGAACGGTTTCTCATTTGCCCGAACAACTTCCACATCGTCTCCCTTCCAAAATAGAAGGAGTTGGTGTAATGACGAGGGGATGCATGAGTTGGAATGAATCCAATCTCTCCCCAAAAGCGCCTGATAGCTCGCAGTCGAATTCGCCACGAAGAAAGCAGCCATGGCGGTGTGAGAGCCAATAGTGAGCTCCAAAGGTAGGACACCGTAAGTCTTCACGATTTCTCCTGTGAAGGCTGAAACCGACACCTCTGACGAGATTATATCTTCCTCCGATTTTCCTAAGGCTAGGACCATCTTCATCGGCATGATGTTAACGGCTGATCCATTGTCGATGAGCACTCTGGAGATCGGTTTGCCATCTACGTGAGCCTTGACGTATAAAGGTTTAATATGGCGGGTCATCCTTGGAGTGGGCTTGTCAAAGTAGACCCTCTTCATGCCCTCTTCACCTGATGCGTTGGGTACCATGTCTTCTTACTCTCTGTGCTCGGGTTTGGGGACTTCCTTCTTGGTATCTTCACCTCTAAAATCCGAAGGTAAGATTAAAGAGGTGGCTGCGCACTCTATCCGTATGATGAAATCTCCGACCCGGATCTGGACGTCTTTCTTTTGGTTTTTTCCTCCTCCTTTCGCATCATTAGAGTTAACACTGGATGATTCCTTTTGATCATTCCTCTTTTCTGCCTCTCTCTTCCTTAATTTTCTTTTCGCATTTTTGGAGAGAGGCTTTGGGAATTTCTCGTGGCTATTCAATTGCCATTCATCGATGGGCGACATGCTCGAGGGTGTCACGAAACGTGGTCGTCGTTGTTGTATGTCTCTTTTCTTTGTATTTTGCCTTGAGCTTTCCTCCAACTTAGGTGGTGTCGCTTTTGGTACCCATATCTGCCGAGTCCTCAGGTCGCGATGTTGCTTTCCTTTGCCCCCCCACACTAGTGAAGTGGCATTGATCATGTTGGCTATCGGGAATGGGTCCTCATCGATCAACATGCTTTCCTTCTTTTCCGGGAATTGGAGTATCCCGCGGTTAATCCTATCCGGCACGGCGTTTCTAAAACCAAAACAAGCTTGAGTGTTATGGCTCCAGTTGTCGTGATACTTACAGTAATCTCGTCCGTGTATTTCATCTTTGGATGGGATCACATGTCTAAGAGGCAATGTGATGAACTGCTCTTTTAGCAAGTAATCGAAGATCTCTTCCGTCTTTGAGACGTCGAAAGTATATTGGGTGGTTGGAACCCTTTTGACTACCTCTGGGGTTTTGGGATTTTTTAACAACACGGGACATGTTCGAGATCCGGTGTTTGTTAAATCGGCGATGGCTACCTCATGTGTTTGTACATCCCCTTGATAGCTTCCCATCGAGTTCTTCTTGCGTCGATGATCTTCTCTCATTAGTTCCTCATACTCCGAAACTTTGGCCACCATCTCATAGTAATCGTGAAAATAAATCCCCTGAAATTTCTTCCGGTTCTCGAATTCTAGTCCGCGTTGGGCAATCTTTATGAATTCGACCTCGGGGATATTGATTCGACATCGATGTCGCATCTTTTTGAATCGATTGATAAAATTTTCAACCGGTTCCCTATGTCGTTGCGTCATTCGGGACAGCTCCGCAACACAAACCTTGGGCTCCGTTCGATAAAACTGGTTATGGAAAAGTCTTTCCATTTGTTCCCATCCATGAATGGAAACTGATGGCAAAGTGGCATACCAAGAGAACGCTGGTCCCGTTAGTGATCCTGGGAATAGTCGCAAGCGCAACATGTCGAAGTTCGTATCCATGCTCAAACCACTGCACTGAAAGGTGAAGCGTGCCACATGTTCTACGGTGGATTGCCCTTCCTCTCCTGAAAATAAAGTGAAATCAAGGACTCTAAAATTGTGAGGTAAGGGATAGAGTTGGTCATACTGCCGTGGGTACGGTTTTTGGAATTCGGGCCGGTACACCTCCCTCACGGCTGGCCCATAAATCTCTTAGACGATGTTCTTTATGCGTTGGGCCTCCCCTACGTTGTTGGTGGGTTCCATGCGTGTATGCGTCGTCCGTTGTGGATGAAAGCTGCTTCCTCTCCCAGTGCCCCCCGAGTTACGAGTATAGCCCTCCTCGTAATGTTCGGTATGGTTACTTGGCCCGGTATGAGACCTAAACTGTTGTTGAGGTGGTGGGACTTGGACGTGTTCTGGGCTGATCCTATCGCCGCGCTCATTGAACCTGAGGTTTTCTTCCCGGATTTGTGGAGGGGTATATCTTTCACTGGCACCTGAGATCGGCGTTCCTTTTCCATTGCTTGCCGGTCCTTGGGATCTTGACTTTTGTGAGAAAAGCTCGGCGCATTTCTCTGGGATTTTGCCGATTTCTCCGGTTAAATCGACAATCCTCTCCTCGAGGGCCGGAACCTTGTTGGAATTGTTTATCGCCTCGCTGTTAGCTTTGAATATGGCCTCGTTGCTAGCTTGCATTGCGCTGTATATAGCTTCATTATTCTCTCTCATGGTTTGTGAAAACCCATGTAGAAATTGGTTGATTTGCTTCTCCATATTTGCTATAAATGGTGCCAAGTCGAATATGGGCGGGCCTTGAGGTGGTTGTTGGTTTGTATCGCGACTATGGCTCACAGTCTCGGCCACAAAGCCTTCGGGCATTCCGGGCTCATTGTTACGGTCTTGGTTTTGATTTTGACTCTCTTCGGAGTCCGATGGAATTGGATCTTTCCCGGTGTTCTTCCTAGGAGGCATCCTCCGTGAGTATTTATAAGTGAAAATGATGAAATTAAGTTAGTAAATCTAGTGTCGAAAAAAGAAAGAACAAAGAAATAAATAAACACTTATTAATGGAATTAAAGCAAAGCATGAAAAACAAGTGGTTTAAAGACTAAATGAAAAATATATACGTGGTTTGAAGAGAAACGGGCTTTTAAAATTTTCGGCTAAGCTAAAAACAAAACGTCCCACTGGGCGTGCCAAAAATTGTTAGCGATAGCTAATAAATTTTGGTAAAGTGGAAGTGGGGCGAAAAAATAAATGTGATATGAAAAAGTTACGGAAGAAAATAGACACAAAAACGAGTTCTAAAATTTTTGGCAAAGCTTAAATAAAGGTCCCACTGGGCGTGCCAAAAATTGTTAGCGATAGCTAATAAATTTTGGTAAGTGAAGTGGGGCGAAAAAACAAGTGAAAAACAGAGTGTTGTGAAAAATTTGGACGTGTTAGAAAAAAATGTATTGGAATTTTTGGCGAAAGCCTAAAACAAAGGTCCCACTGGGCGTGCCAAAAATTGTTAGCGATATTTTTGAAATATGCTAATTTCAACCTTGTCACGTGTGGTTAGGGTGCGGGCGTGCCAGAGAAATTATTTCTCAATTATTAAAGACGGTTAAGTTTATGGAATTACGCGCCAAAACTTGAAATCTTAAACGAAGCGATTGGCGAGGGACGCAAGGATTGAAAAAGTCCCTCTTGGGTCTCTAGCGCCGTTATAGAAACTTTGCTAGATTGATTATTTTTATTTAAGCTAAGCGTATGAATTGAAGACGGAAAAATAAAGGAAATTAAAGTGCGAAATTGACGCGAGATTTTGGGAAAAATGATATTTATTGATATGAATAAGTATTTGAATACATGTGTTCAAAGTAAGCATTAGAATGAAATGAATTACAATTGAGAAATCTCTATATTAAACATATAGGTAATCAATTGAATTAGAATAAACAAATCAATACAAAGAATTGAAATGCGATAAAATAAATTGAAATTCAACAACAAACTCGGAGCCACAATAGCTATCTCGGATTGATGTTGAATTTTGGTGTTGGTGCGAGGTCCTCGGAGAGCTGCAGCCGGTCGGGCCCGTGCGGTATGTGATCTTTGGCAATGTCGAAACGTGGGGTAGGCAAATGGGACAGATTTAATCTTTAACTTTGATGGGCTCGTTTGGGTGCTTAAAAACACGGAATTGGACGAGTAAATAGGCTAAATTTAACTTCAGGAGGTCAGGAACAAACTTCTATAAGGGATCAAAGGCTAAAACGGATTCTAAGTAGACGAAATTGAGAGTTGAAAATAACTGGACGAATCTGGAAAAATCTGGAAACAGAATAGCTAAAAGAATTTAAGCTGTAAAGATTGGCTTGTAAATAGAGTTTCTGAGCACGGAATTGGCAAAATAAATATACTAGATCGAACTTCAGGACGTTAGGAACAACTTTGTTGAAGGGATTGAAAGCAAAGAATGAATTTAAATGGACGAAATCGGGCTTTGAAAATATTTGGACGAATCTGGAAAATTAATTTGGAAACAGAGTTCTAGCTAAGAATTGAGCAAATTAAGAGCTTGGGAATGCTAAATTGAATTGAAAAACTTGGAAAGAGGCTATTGGAACTTGAATTAAGGCTAAAGGAGAGCTAAAGAAGGAATTGAAGCTAAGAAAAAATGAAGAACAAAAGGAAGAACTTGAAGAACTAAGAGCGAAAGAACTTAAGAACTAAGAACTTAAAACTAAGAACTAGAGAGCATTGGAAGGGACCTTAGGAAGGGGTTTTTGTGTGTGTTGAGTGTGATTTTTTTATGAAGGGGAGGGGGTCTATTTATAGTATTTTGAAGTGGCATTTTGGTAATTATTCAGTGGCAATTTGATAATTATTCACCAACTACCCCTTGAAATTCTCTCCCACTAACTTGTCACATCACCAACTAACTTAACTTCTTCAACTCCCACTAACTGCTGTTGACTGCTTCCAACTGCTGCCGGAAGAGAGGATACGCCCCGCATAATGTCGGTTACGCCCTGCGTATCAGGGCTTCTAAAGCTTGCGCGTTCTGTCGATGACGTTTACGCGTGGCGTATGGAAGGGTACGTCCCGCGTAAACGAGTCTCTGAAGTGGAACGTCTTCGGATGCGCGGTATAGGCCCTGCGTATGGAAATGCACGCCCCGCGTAAACGTGCTCCTGATCCTGAAACGCCTTTGGATGTGTGGAGTACGCCCCGCGTATGAAGATGTACGCCTCGCGTATTTGGGATGAATTTACGAATGCATTTATTATTTTTATCATTATTATTTTCTAGATACAATGAAAACTATATCCTAAAATTGACAAACAAGCATTATATATATATATAATAAAATTTATTTATTTTGGGCTAACACATTATAACAGTTAATTCAAAAAATTTGTTAGGTTGGGGTAAAATCGAATTCGCTTGGGAACATTAGATATAAAATTGCATCATTTTAAACGTTAGGGATAAATTTACACTTCTCCAAAAACGTTAGAGCCATTTGCACCTTATCCCAGTAATATAGAGAGATATATATATTTAGATTTAGATTTTTGTTTCGAATTTAAAGTTTTCTATTTTCTAATTATATAAAAATATTAAATAAAATTATAACTGTAAAAAATAATAATGTATTTAGTGCTGCATTATTTCTTTTCTATAGTTGAACAGCACTTTTATTATGTGATATTGTTTATAATTTTGAACAAAACTTTTATTTACAACAGCAAAAACAAAATATATAGTATTTAGAATATCTTATTCAAATAAGATTTTAATAAGTCGAATACCTTATTAAGTCTCATTTTATTATTAATTTAAAATATATGGAGAATTCCCAATATTTAGAAACTGTAAAATTATTATGTATCCGTGCATTGCACGGGTTTAAATGCTAGTACATTTTCTAAATTCCAAAACACTTGTAAATCTAAAAGTCAGACTAACTTGAAAATGGAAACGTAAAATTTGTAAAAATGATAGACAAATGAAATTTGAGTTTTACTAAAAAAAAACGAAAAAATATTATGGAATGGAGGAAGTACCTCACAAGAATCCAGATTTTCAAGCGATGGGGGAGCTTCCATTGCTGGTGTAGTGTAGTAAAAGCAATCCTTGAGGAATTTTTGAAGAGGAAACTGAGACATGAGAATAAATATTGTTCCTGCTTTTGCATGCTTTTGCTTCTTCTCACTTAATTCACCGCTAGCTAGCCATGTCTGCTAAATATTTACTTCAGGTAACATGTATATATACATATGCATAATTAATTAAAGGATCAACAATGATTTAATATACCGGGGTCACCTAAACGTGTAAAGTGACTTATCCGGCCTTTAATTTTATTTAAAGTGATTTTGATTTTTTGAACTTACTTACACCAATTGATATACGTTTCAACTTGTTCAAATTATCCTCTTATTTTGTTACATAGCATTTAAGAATTAATCTGTCACTTTAAGAAAATTCAGATATCCCTAAAAAGTTTTAGGTCCCAATAGATTTTTCAGACCTAAGAACTCCATCAATAAACAATACATACTAATTTTAGCAAGATAGATTATTTATGATTTAATTAAAACTTAATACATTTATGGTCTCTCTAGCTACTTAATCAAATAATCCAATCGATCATATAAGCGTAGTGGCGAATATATATATATATATAAGAGAAATCAGGTGTGATACATTTCTTATGGTGTGACAAGCCTTATTGTGTGACAATGACGAATTTTGTAATTAACCAGGGGAAGGTGTCAAATTTGTAAATAAAAGGAAAGAGAAAAGTGTTTTATTTCTTTTCTTTAAAATGCATTTTCCTTTTCCAATCTCGTTTTCAAAAAATTTTATACTGTTAACTCGTCTTAATTAGACGGTCATTTTAAGATCCTAGAAGGTCAGGTAAAAAAAATTCCGGTGAATAGAATCTGGCGATTTGTTTTTCTATGAGAAACAAATGCCCAGAAAATATTCAAAAGGGAACTGGATGATGAGGATCATGTGCATTTTCTGTGGATGATGCTTAGCAACTATATCTTTGAGCCGTTAGGCCTCAGGCCTACTGCAGAAATATTGATCATTGTTAAGGCTCTGGCTTCGGGCCGTCGTTTAGCTCTTGCCACCATGTTGTTGGCCTCAACATTCCATCGCCTGGCTCTCACTGTTGAGGATAGGCCATTCATAAAACCTAGAGGTGGTTTGTGGCTGTTGCAGCTGTGGCTTTTTATCTATTTTCCTCATTTGGCCACCGCATCGTCGATGGAGACTTCGGGGCATCTTGGCGTGGACCTTTGCTACAGCTCTTCGAGTTTGGCTGTCAGTGTAGTTGTGAGATTTCTTCGTACTTTGGTGCCATCTACTCATAACACGCTGTTTCTTTTTTGGGAAAAGAATAACTCATGTCTACCATCTTGGGCTCGCTCTTATTTGTCTGCTGCCCCCCATAAAGGTGCTGAATGGTGGATGACGGTATGTGCGACACGTCGGTTACACCATGGGGTGAACCGAAACAGAATCTCTCGCTCATCAAACCCTGGTTTGACCTTGTATGCACCATGTCTTTGGGCACGTCAGTTAGGCTTTTTCCAATCTATCCCAGGGCAACTCCCATTTCCTACCCCTTCTCAGCGGTGTGGGGCTAGTGACGAAGATATAGCGGCTGCGGTTCTGGATGCGGGATATGATCAGGGACCACTTCTGCTTGGATCGGAACAACCTTCGTTTGATGCTTGGTGGGAAACCATTTTCCAACATTGTATCCCACCTGTTGGTAAGTTCTTTTGTTTTATTTAGATATATATATATATATATATATATATATATATATATATATTTTTATTTATTTATATATCTTTGTTTTTTATATTTTTTTTTTTTTAGATTCAAGCGGTAGCTCAGGGAAAGACAACAATCCGACTCTCCTAGCCTCGAATGTGCTTGACATTAACGACAAGGGAAAAAGGAAAAGCAGTCATGATGGATGAGGGAGAGAGGGCGGCTGCTGCAGCAGGGCCTTCTGTGAGACAAAAGGAAGAAGAAGAGGACTCCGACGAAGGCCTATACTTCGGTTTTGAGGATGAGACACTGGATCAACTGGGGGCACGTTGGAACTTGACGTCTTCGCTTGGCACCTTGTCTATTGATGAGGACTCGACTGAGGTGGCTATGACTCCATTGCAACTTCCGGCACGAACCCATCTTCCTTCTGCGTCTTCCCTGAACCGATTGGTTCTTGCACCATTGTCTCAGGTTTGTGTGATCTTGCTAATCTGTTATCTATGAGCTATGCTTGAGATGAATTGTCTAGATTGATTGATTGAATTGCTGAGATATGGCAGGAATCAGCTCTTGTGCGTCCTTTGTTGGCCCCCGTCGGTCTTAAAGCTGATAATCCTTTTGCCGGCTTGGATTTTTCATTTTTGAAAGGACCGTTTACTGCCGCAGCTGATTCATCCTTGCCTAGTGATGACTCGTTGAGTGACGCTCGTGCTAATCTTAGTAAGCTCGTCGCTTCTTCTCTTGACTCCTGGACTCCCACCCGTATTGAAAGGGCAATGACTGATTTTGATCTCATGATGGGTGCGTGTACTCATCCCTTCAAGACTGAGCCGTTGAAATTCTCCAAGAACCATGTGTTGTTTTGCTATCAGTCATACGTTACTGAGAAAAACGTGGCAGCGGGTCTTGCAGCTCGGGTTAGATCAAACATGGCGGAGCTTGAGTCCTATAGCAAGAAATTTAATGCTTTGGTTGATGCTGAAGAAGCGGATAGGCAACGGTTAGCCAAAATTGCAGCTGTAGAGGAGCGTCTTTTGGTCTTAGAGAAGGAGGTGGCTGAAGCTCGAGCGTCTAGAGCGGAAATGGTTAGAGCCAGTTCCGGGTTTAGAGCTTGTTTCCCGCGGATGGAGGAAGAGCTGGGCCGTGAGAAAGATCGATTAGCCAATCATTATGACGAGATGTTAGAATGGCACCGACAGAGCGAGCAACACAAAGAGGCTGCTACCAAACTTTGTGAATCTTGGGCGAAATACCCAAAGCCTGATTTTTGTTTGTTTCCGTGAGGTACGTTCATGGGTTGCTTGTGTTTTCCCTTTTGTTTTGTGTTTGCGACTATGTACGCTCATTCTTTCATTCGTTTATGTATGTAGCACAAATGGATATTATTTTACGAGCTGATTGTCGTTTGAATATTTGCTAGTTTATCTATTTTCCTGTTTGTGTCGAGAAGAATAGTACGCCCCGCGTAGGTCCAGCTACGCTCCGCGTATTGGAGCCTCTGATCCTGAAGCGTCTTATTGATGATGACTACGCGGGGCGTTTCTGGTGTTACGTCGTGCGTAGTTGAGCCTCTGGAGTATGACTTCTATGCACGTCTGGTTTACGCCCCGCGTAGGTCCAGCTACGCCCCGCGTATTGGAGCCTCTGACCCTGAAGCGTCTTATTGATGATGACTACGCGGGGCGTTTCTGGTGTTACGCCGCGCGTATTTGCGCTTCTTCTACATCTCGCGGGCTGGTTGCTCCGTGCGGTGCAAGACGCTTTCGTTGGTTCCTATACTAATTACGTCCCACATACTTTGAAAATATTTCTTCAAATATTTGCCATTGATGTATCTCCTATGTGGTTCTCCGCCCAAGCTCTTCAACCAATATGCGTTCCCAGGAAGCACCTTGTGGATTTGAAATGGTCCTTCCCAGTTGGGTGACCATTTCCCAAGCTCACGGTCTTTCGTCCCGATTGGTAGGATTAGTTTCCATACTAGCTCACCCTCCTTGAAGCTTTTCTTCTTTACTCTCTTGTTGTACACGTCCTCCACCTTTTTCTTTTGGACCATCATGCAATCGAGCGCTTTCTGCCTTTCGTAGTCCAAATCTTCTAGTTCCATGGTCATGGCTTGCACATAATTATCCGGCTCCAAGTCATTCTGACGCATTACTCGTAATGAAGGCACGATGACTTCTAATGGTATTACTGCATCATGACCAAACGTTAGAAAAAACGGACTCACTCCAGTCGCTCGTGTCTTAGACGTTCGCATAGCCCAAAGTGTTTCTGAGAGAACTTTATGCCACTCCCTAGGATTGTCTTCTAGCATCTTCTCCAAGATTTGGATCAGGATCTTGTTGGACGCCTCAGCTTGACCATTCGCTTGTGCATAAAATGGAGTGGAATGATTCAACTTAATCCCGTATTCTTCCACGAACTCATTCATATCTTCGCCTGTGAACATGGTTCCTTGATCCGTGGTAATGGATTCTGGAATTCCGAATCTATGAATTAAGTTCTCTTTGATGAACTGGATTACTTGTGCCTAGCCGACTTGCTTCATTGGTGCTGCTTCTACCCACTTGGAAAAGTAATCGGTGGCAACTATGATGAAACAATGGCCTTTTGATGAGGCTGGAAATATTTTCCCAATTAGATCGATAGCCCATCCTCTAAAAGGCCATGGTTTCACAACTGAGTGTAATTCTTCTGAGGGCACCCGTTGGACTTGGCCATACAATTGGCACTTCTTGCAACCCTTCGCATATGTGATGCAATCTCGTAGGATCGTGGGCCAGAAGTACCCATGACGATTAATAAGCCACCGCATTCTCCTTCCTGACTGGTGAGCTCCGCATATGCCTTCATGGACTTGCTTCATGACCTCCATTGCTTTTGGGAAGCCTAGGCATTTAAGTAGCATTCCGTCGTAGCTCTTACGGTACAAATCACCTGCCATCAACATGTAATTTCGAGATTGAATGCTTAGTGAATATTTTACTTTTTTGGTTGGGTCATTGAGGTATTCGACGAACGGTTTCCTCCAATCCTGAGCTAAGTTGATATCGATGTCGAATGATTCGAACTGGACACCTCTATCTGCCACGAAAGGATGACCCTGTCTTCTGATGATGACGACTTTGTATGCTGTCTCTTTATAGATCTTCATTCCAGAAGCGATTTGGGCTAACTCGTCAGCTTCCCAATTATCATTTCTTGGAATATGCTCCAAACTGACCTCGTCAAACATCTCCAGAAGTTGGATTGCGAATGCGAAGTAAGGTAACAGAGATAAACTTGAGCATTTGTATTCTCCTGTTAGGTGCCGAATGACCAATTGTGAATCTCCGAAAATCTTGACCTCTTTTGCTCTTAGGTCGATTAAGATTTCCAAACCAATGATCAGAGCTTCATACTCAGCTTGATTGTTTGTACATTCGAAATCCAAGTTTACAGCTAATATCGTCTTAGTCCCGGATGGGGCTGTGATGATTACTCCTGCTCTGTTGGAGCTGTCTGTGCTCGACCCATCGAACTTTAACTACCAAGGCTCTTTATGTGTCAGGTAGATTGGAAGTTCTGCCTCTTCGGGATATTGAAAACTGGTTGGGTGATCTGCTACAAAATCTGCGGTTGCTTTCCCCTTTACTGAGGATTGTGGGAGATATGTCAAGGTGAACTCGGCCAGTGCTAGTGACCATTTCCCTATTCTTCCTGAGAGGATAGGCTGGTTTAGCATGTATTTGATCAAGTCTGTGCTGGCGATCACGTAAACTCTTGCTTTGAGCAAGTAATGTCTCAACTTTGTGCAAGCGAAGTAGAGAGCTAAACACGTTTTCTCAACTGGACTATATCTTGTCTCTGCTGATAGTAATGTTCGGCTTAGGTAGTAGATGGCTTGTTCATGGCGGTTTGCATTATCTTGGGCGAGTAGACACCCAATTGACTCGTCGGTTGCTGATATATAGAGCTTGAGTGGAGTGCCCTCTCTTGGTGGCATCAAAACAGGTGAATTACTCAAGTAAGTTTTGATCTCCTCAAATGTCGCTTGATGCTTGTCGTCCCACTTAAAGCTTTCTTCGTCTTTGAGTCTCAACAGATTTGAGAATGCTCTGGACTTCCCAGCCAAGTTGGATATGAATCGTCTCAAATAGTTTACTTGGCCCAAGAATCGTTGTAACTCTTTTTTATTCTTCGGAGGTTGTGCTTCTTTGATTGCTTTTGCCTTATGGTTGTCGATCTCGATCCCTCTTTGATGGACCAAGAATCCGAGGAAGTTTCCCGCTTTGACTCCGAAGGCGCACTTTAGAGGATTGAGCTTCAAGTTATACTTCCGCATTCGTTCGAAGCTTTTCCTCAAATGGCCGACATGTTCCATTTCTCGTTTGGACTTGATAACGATGTCGTCTACGTATACTTCCATAGAGGTGCCGAGTAAATCGTGAAAAATGGCATTCATTGCTCTTTGGTATGTGGCGCCGGCATTCTTTAAACCAAATGGCATGACGACCCATTCGAACGTGCCGATTGACCCTGGGCATCGAAATGCCGTTTTTGCAATGTCTTCTTCGGCAATGGGGATTTGGTTATATCCCACATAGCAATCACACAGAGATATTAATTCATTTTTAGACACAGCATCTACTAACATGTCGGCTATAGGCATTACATAGATATCTTTTGGCGTGGCCAAATTTAGATCACGGAAATCTACGCATACGCGTAGTTTACCGTTCTTTTTCACTACAGGCACGACGTTAGATAGCCATACAGCGTACTTTGCTGGTCTGATGAATTTAGCTTTGAAAAGTTTTTCTATCTCCTCCTTCACCTTGCCTTCCACTTCTTTGCTCATTCTCCTTGTTGGTTGCTTGAAGGGTTTGAACTCCGGTTTGATTGGCAATCTATGTTCCACTACGTCTTTGCTCAACCCGGGCATTTCATCATAATTCCAAGCGAAACAGTCCTTGAACTCGTGAAGCAAATTGATGATGGCCTCTTTTAAGGCTGGGCGTAGTAAGCTACTGACAAATGTAACCCGAGGTTCCTCTTCCATTCCTAGATTTACTTCGTCTAAAGGATCGACTGCCATGGAACCTTCATCTTCTAACTTTGGGTTTGCCCTCTTCAGATCTTGTAGTTGGATTTCTTCTCCTTGAGGATTCAGT
The DNA here is from genome assembly GCF_963576675.1 of Euphorbia lathyris. Taxonomy (NCBI): domain Eukaryota; kingdom Viridiplantae; phylum Streptophyta; class Magnoliopsida; order Malpighiales; family Euphorbiaceae; genus Euphorbia; species Euphorbia lathyris. Next base: position 7,245,657 of record NC_088911.1, read on the forward strand.
TCTGTTATTCCTTTGGGGGTTTCGACTTCTGAGACCCTCACGTCGTTTTCTTGGTATAGTTTCTCCGTTAGTTGTTGTGCATTCAGTTTTGATATAGCGGCTGAAGCTACCGCTTCTTTTCCCGATTTTGTGTTAATTATGGAATTTCTTCAATAATCGGTTCATTACGGACTGGCCTTCGGCGAGACACGATTGCCGTTGGCTTTAGGAAGTTCTTAATCTCTTCGCAACATGATTGCTCTTTGTGATTGGACCCAACTCGGATTGGGCCAACAGATTCCTCATAGAGTCTGGCTTCGACCACATCGGAGTAAGTTTCGAACGGTTTCTCATTTGCCCGAACAACTTCCACATCATCTCCCTTCCAAAATAGAAGGAGTTGGTGTAATGACGAGGGGATGCATGAGTTGGAATGAATCCAATCTCTCCCCCAAAAGCGCCTGATAGCTCGCAGTCGAATTCACCACGAAGAAAGCAGCCATGGCGGTGTGAGAGCCAATAGTGAGCTCCAAAGGTAGGACACCGTAAGTCTTCGCGATTTCTCCCGTGAAGGCTGAAACCGACACCTCTGACGAAATTATATCTTCCTCCGATTTTCCTAAGGCTAGGACCATCTTCATCGGCATGATGTTAACGGCTGATCCATTGTCGATGAGCACTCTAGAGATCGGTTTTCCATCTACGTGAGCCTTGACGTATAAAGGTTTAATATGGTCGGTCATCCTTGGAGTGGGCTTGTCAAAGTAGACCCTCTTCATGCCCTCTTCACCTGATGCGTTGGGTACCGTGTCTTATTGCTCTCTGTGCTCGGGTTTGGGGACTTCCTTTTTGGTATCTTCACCTCTAAAATCCGAAGGTAAGATTAAAGAGGTGGCTGCGCACTCTATCCGTATGATGAAATCTCCGACCCGGATCTGGACGTCTTTCTTTTGGTTTTTTCCTCCTCCTTTCGCATCATTAGAGTTAACGCTGGATGATTCCTTTTGATCATTCCTCTTTTCTGCCTCTCTCTTCCTTAATTTTCTTTTCGCAGTTTTGGAGAGAGGCTTTGGGAATTTCTTGTGGCTATTCAATTGCCATTGATCGATGGGCGACATGCTCGAGGGTGTCACGAAACGTGGTCGTCGTTGTTGTACGTCTCTTTTCTTTGTATTTTGCCTTGAGCTTTCCTCCAACTTAGGTGGTGTCGCTTTTGGTACCCATATCTACCGAGTCCTCAGGTCGCGATGTTGCTTTCCTTTGCCCCCCCCACACTAGTGAAGTGGCATTGATCATGTTGGCTATCGGGAATGGGTCCTCATCGATCAACATGCTTTCCTTCTTTTCCGAGAATTGGAGTATCCCGCGGTTAATCCTATCCGGCACGGCGTTTCTAAAACCAAAACAAGCTTGAGTGTTATGGCTCCAGTTGTCGTGATACTTACAGTAATCTCGTCCGCGTATTTCATCTTTGGATGGGATCACATGTCTAAGAGGCAATGTGATGAACTGCTCTTTTAGCAAGTAATCGAAGATCTCTTCCGTCTTTGAGACGTCGAAAGTATATTGGGTGGTTGGAACCCTTTTGACTACCTCTGGGGTTTTGGGATTTTTTAACAACACGGGACATGTTCGAGATCCGGTGTTTGTTAAATCGGCGATGGCTACCTCATGTGTTTGTACATCCCCTTGATAGCTTCCCATCGAGTTCTTCTTGCGTCGATGATCTTCTCTCATTAGTTCCTCATACTCCGAAACTTTGGCCACCATCTCATAGTAATCATGAAAATCAATCCCCTGAAATTTCTTCTGGTTCTCGAGTTCTAGTCCGCGTTGGGCAATCTTTACGAATTCGACCTCGGGGATATTGATTCGACATCGATGTCGCATCTTTTTGAATCGATTGATAAAATTTTCAACCGGTTCCCCATGTCGTTGCATCATTCGGGACAGCTCCGCAACACAAACCTTGGCCTCCGTTCGATAAAACTGGTTATGGAAAAGTCTTTCCATTTGTTCCCATCCATGAATGGAAACTGATGGCAGAGTGGCATACCAAGAGAACGCTGGTCCCATTAGTGATCCTGGGAATAGTCGCAAGCGCAACATGTCGAAGTTCGTATCCATGCTCAAACCACTGCACTGAAAGGTGAAGCGTGCCACATGTTCTACGGTGGATTGCCCTTCCTCTCCTGAAAATAAAGTGAAATCAGGGACTCTAAAATTGTGAGGTAAGGGATAGAGTTGGTCATACTGCCGTGGGTACGGTTTTTGGAATTCGGGCCGGTACACCTCCCTCACGGCTGGCCCATAAATCTCTTAGACGATGTTCTTTATGCGTTGGGCCTCCCCTACGTTGTTGGTGGGTTCCACGCGTGTATGCGTCGTCCGTTGTGGATGAAAGCTGCTTCCTCTCCCATTGCCCCCCGAGTTACGAGTATAGCCCTCCTCGTAATGTTCGGCATGGTTACTAGGCCCGGTATGAGACCTAAACTGTTGTTGAGGTAGTGGGACTTGGACGTGTTCTGGGCTGATCCTATCGCCGCGCTCATTGAACCTGAGGTTTTCTTCCCGGATTGGTGGAGGGGTATATCTTTCACTGGCACCTGAGATCGGCGTTCCTTTTCCATTGCTTGCCGGTCCTTGGGATCTTGACTTTTGTGAGAAAAGCTCGGCGCATTTCTCTGGGATTTTGCCGATTTCTCCGGTTAAATCGACAATCCTCTCCTCGAGGGCCGGAACCTTGTTGGAATTGTTTATTGCCTCGCTGTTAGCTTTGAATATGGCCTCGTTGCTAGCTTGCATTGCGCTGTATATAGCTTCATTATTCTCTCTCATGGTTTGTGAAAACCCATATAGAAATTGGTTGATTTGCTTCTCCATATTTGCTATAAATGGTGCCAAGTCGAATATGGGCGGGCCTTGAGGTGGTTGTTGGTTTGTATCGCGACTATGGCTCACAGTCTCGGCCACAAAGCCTTCGGGCATTCCGGGCTCATTGTTACGGTCTTGGTTTTGATTTTGACTCTCTTCGGAGTCCGATGGAATTGGATCTTTCCCGGTGTTCTTCCTAGGAGGCATCCTCCGTGAGTATTTATAAGTGAAAATGATGAAATTAAGTTAGTAAATCTAGTGTCGAAAAAATAAAGAACAAAGAAATAAATAAACACTTATTAATGGAATTAAAGCAAAGCATGAAAAACAAGTGGTTTAAAGACTAAATGAAAAATATATACGTGGTTTGAAGAGAGACGGGCTTTTAAAATTTTCGGCTAAGCTAAAAACAAAACGTCCCACTGGGCGTGCCAAAAATTGTTAGCGATAGCTAATAAATTTTGGTAAAGTGGAAGTGGGGCGAAAAAATAAATGTGATATGAAAAAGTTACGGAAGAAAATAGACACAAAAACGAGTTCTAAATTTTTTGGCAAAGCTTAAATAAAGGTCCCACTGGGCGTGCCAAAAATTGTTAGCGATAACTAATAAATTTCGGTAAGTGAAGTGGGGCGAAAAAACAAGTGAAAAACAGAGTGTTGTGAAAAATTTGGACGTGTTAGAAAAAAATGTATTGGAATTTTTGGCAAAAGCCTAAAACAAAGGTCCCACTGGGCGTGCCAAAAATTGTTAGCGATATTTTCGAAATATGCTAATTTCAACCTTGTCACATGTGGTTAGGGTGCGGGCGTGCCAGGGAAATTATTTCTCAATTATTAAAGACGGTTAAGTTTATGGAATTGCGCGCCAAAACTTGAAATCTTAAACGAAGCGATTGACGAGGGACGCAAGGATTGAAAAAGTCCCTCTTGGGTCTCTAGCGCCGTTATAGAAACTTTGCTAGATTGATTATTTTTATTTAAGCTAAGCGTATGAATTGAAGACGGAAAAATAAAGGAAATTAAAGTGCGAAATTGACGCGAGATTTTGGGAAAAATGATATTTATTGATATGAATAAGTATTTGAATACATGTGTTCAAAGTAAGCATTAGAATGAAATGAATTACAATTGAGAAATCTCTATATTAAACATATAGGTAATCAATTGAATTAGAATAAACAAATCAATACAAAGAATTGAAATGCGATAAAATAAATTGAAATTCAACAACAAACTCGGAGCCACAATAGCTATCTCGGATTGATGTTGAATTTTGGTGTTGGTGCGAGGTCCTCGGAGAGCTGCAGCCGGTCGGGCCCGTGCGGTATGTGATCTTTGGCAATGTCGAAACGTGGGGTAGGCAAATGGGACAGATTTAATCTTTAACTTTGATGGGCTCGTTTGGGTGCTTAAAAACACGGAATTGGACGAGTAAATAGGCTAAATTTAACTTCAGGAGGTCAGGAACAAACTTCTATAAGGGATCAAAGGCTAAAACGGATTCTAAGTAGACGAAATTGAGAGTTGAAAATAACTGGACGAATCTGGAAAAATCTGAAAACAGAATAGCTAAAAGAATTTAAGCTGTAAAGATTGGCTTGTAAATAGAGTTTCTGAGCACGGAATTGGGAAAATAAATATACTAGATCGAACTTCAGGACGTTAGGAACAACTTTGTTGAAGGGATTGAAAGCAAAGAATGAATTTAAATGGACGAAATCGGGCTTTGAAAATATTTGGACGAATCTGGAAAATTAATTTGGAAACAGAGTTCTAGCTAAGAATTGAGCAAATTAAGAGCTTGGGAATGCTAAATTGAATTGAAAAACTTGGAAAGAGGCTATTGGAACTTGAATTAAGGCTAAAGGAGAGCTAAAGAAGGAATTGAAGCTAAGAAAAAATGAAGAACAAAAGGAAGAACTTGAAGAACTAAGAGCGAAAGAACTTAAGAACTAAGAACTTAAAACTAAGAACTAGAGAGCATTGGAAGGGACCTTAGGAAGGGGTTTTTGTGTGTGTTGAGTGTGATTTTTTTATGAAGGGGAGGGGGTCTATTTATAGTATTTTGAAGTGGCATTTTGGTAATTATTCAGTGGCAATTTGATAATTATTCACCAACTACCCCTTGAAATTCTCTCCCACTAACTTGTCACATCACCAACTAACTTAACTTCTTCAACTCCCACTAACTGCTGTTGACTGCTTCCAACTGCTGCCGGAAGAGAGGATACGCCCCGCATAATGTCGGTTACGCCCTGCGTATCAGGGCTTCTAAAGCTTGCGCGTTCTGTCGATGACGTTTACGCGTGGCGTATGGAAGGGTACGTCCCGCGTAAACGAGTCTCTGAAGTGGAACGTCTTCGGATGCGCGGTATAGGCCCTGCGTATGGAAATGCACGCTCCGCGTAAACGTGCTCCTGATCCTGAAACGCCTTTGGATGTGTGGAGTACGCCCCGCGTATGAAGATGTACGCCTCGCGTATTTGGGATGAATTTACGAATGCATTTATTATTTTTATCATTATTATTTTCTAGATACAATGAAAACTATATCCTAAAATTGACAAACAAGCATTATATATATATATAATAAAATTTATTTATTTTGGGCTAACACATTATAACAGTTAATTCAAAAAATTTGTTAGGTTGGGGTAAAATCGAATTCGCTTGGGAACATTAGATATAAAATTGCATCATTTTAAACGTTAGGGATAAATTTACACTTCTCCAAAAACGTTAGAGCCATTTGCACCTTATCCCAGTAATATAGAGAGAGATATATATATTTAGATTTAGATTTTTGTTTCGAATTTAAAGTTTTCTATTTTCTAATTATATAAAAATATTAAATAAAATTATAACTGTAAAAAATAATAATGTATTTAGTGCTGCATTATTTCTTTTCTATAGTTGAACAGCACTTTTATTATGTGATATTGTTTATAATTTTGAACAAAACTTTTATTTACAACAGCAAAAACAAAATATATAGTATTTAGAATATCTTATTCAAATAAGATTTTAATAAGTCGAATACCTTATTAAGTCTCATTTTATTATTAATTTAAAATATATGGAGAATTCCCAATATTTAGAAACTGTAAAATTATTATGTATCCGTGCATTGCACGGGTTTAAATGCTAGTATATTTTCTAAATTCCAAAACACTTGTAAATCTGAAAGTCAGACTAACTTGAAAATGGAAACGTAAATTTTGTAAAAATGATAGACAAATGAAATTTGAGTTTTACTAAAAAAAACGAAAAAATATTATGGAATGGAGGAAGTATCTCACAAGAATCCAGATTTTCAAGCGATGGGGGAGCTTCCATTGCTGGTGTAGTGTAGTAAAAGCAATCCTTGAGGAATTTTTGAAGAGGAAACTGAGACATGAGAATAAATATTGTTCCTGCTTTTGCATGCTTTTGCTTCTTCTCACTTAATTCACCGCTAGCTAGCCATGTCTGCTAAATATTTACTTCAGGTAACATGTATATATACATATGCATAATTAATTAAAGGATCAACAATGATTTAATATACCGGGGTCACCTAAACGTGTAAAGTGACTTATCCGGCCTTTAATTTTATTTAAAGTGATTTTGATTTTTTGAACTTACTTACACCAATTGATATACGTTTCAACTTGTTCAAATTATCCTCTTATTTTGTTACATAGCATTTAAGAATTAATCTGTCACTTTAAGAAAATTCAGATATCCCTAAAGTTTTAGGTCCCAATAGATTTTTCAGACCTAAGAACTCCATCAATAAACAATACATACCAATTTTAGCAAGATAGATTATTTATGATTTAATTAAAACTTAATACATTTATGGTCTCTCTAGCTACTTAATCAAATAATCCAATCGATCATATAAGCGTAGTGGCGAATATATATATATATATAGGAGAAATCAGGTGTGATACATTTCTTATGGTGTGACAAACCTTATTGTGTGACAGTGACCAATTTTGTAATTAACCAGGGGAAGGTGTCAAATTTGTAAATAAAAGGAAAGAGAAAAGTGTTTTATTTCTTTTTTCCAATCTCGTTTTCAAAAAAATTTATACTGTTAACTCGTCTTAATTAGACGGTCATTTTAAGATCCCAGAAGGTCAGGTAAAAAAAATTCCGGTGAATAGAATCTGGCGATTTGTTTTTCTATGAGAAACAAATGCCCAGAAAATATTCAAAAGAGAATTGGATGATGAGGATCATGTGCATTTTCTATGGATGATGCTTAGCAATTATATCTTTGAGCCGTTAGGCCTCAGGCCTACTGCAGAAATATTGATCATTGCTAAGGCTCTGGCTTCGGGCCGTCGTTTAGCTCTTGCCACCATGTTGTTGGCTTCAACATTCCATCGCCTGGCTCTCACTGTTGAGAAGGTAGCAAATTTGTAAATAAAATGAAAGAGATGATAGAGAAAATTGTTTTATTTCTTTTCTTTAAAATACATTTTTTCGACATCTCTAACATCGTTTTTCGAAAATTTTTATACTATTAGACTCGTCTAAATTAGACGGTCATTTTAAGATCCCTGAAGCTCAAGTAAAAAAAATTCCGGTGTACGGAATCCGGATGGACGTTTTCCGGTGAGAAAAAAAGCGCCCAAAAAATTCTCAAACAAATTCAGAAAATGTAAAACATTATTCTAAGAAACTTTAATTCTTGGGTCGAAAAGGGATTTCTTACGGTTTAGTCCCAATAAATTTTTTTTCTTAATTTTATCCATTTTACGTGCTTCAACAATTTGTTGGGTCAAAACTGTAAGGAATCTCGCTTTGAGTCAAGAATTAAAGTTTTTGAAAATAATGTTTTAAATGTTTTGGATTTTTTTTGATAATTTTCTAGGCACATTTTTTGTCCTACTTACATTGTTCCAAATCAGTGTACCATTTATTCCAACATAATACTTATATTGTTCCAACAGAAAATTATTTTATTTCTTTTCTTTAAAATACATTTTTCCGATATTTCTAACCTCATTTTTTAAAAAAATTTTATACTATTAGACTCGTCTAAATTAGACGGTCATTTTAAGATCCTTGAAGTTCAAGTAAAAAAATTCCGGTGAACGGAATCCGGGTGGGCGTTTTCTGGCGAGAAAACAAGTGCCCATAAAATTTTCAAAAAATTCCAGAAAATGTAAAACATTATTCTAAGAAATTTTAATTCTTGGATCGAAGCGAGATTTCTTACGGTTTAATCCCAATAAAACTTGTACCTTAATTTTATCAATTTTACATGCTTCAACAATTTATTGGGTCAAAACTATAAGGAATCTCGCTTTGAGCCAAGAATTAAAGTTTCTTAAAATGATGTTTTACATGTCTTGGAATTTTTTAATAATTTTCTGGACACGTTTTTTATCCTACTTATATTGTTCCAAATCAGTTTACTATTTGTTCCAACATAATACTTATATTGTTCCAACAGAAAAATGTTTTATTTCTTTTCTTTAAAATATATTTTCCCGATATTTCTAATCTCGTTTTTCGAAAAATTTTATACTATTAGACTCGTCTAAATTAGACGGTCATTTTAAAATCCCTGAAGGTCAAGTAAAAAAAATTCCGGTGAACGGAATCCGGGTGGGCGTTTTCTGGCGAGAAAAAAATGCCCAGAAAATTCTTAAAAATTCCAGAAAATGTAAAATATTATTCTCAAAAACTTTAATTCTTGGGCCGAAGCGGGATTTCTTACGGTTTTGACCCAATAAATTGTTGAAGGATGTAAAATGGATAATATTAAGAAAAAAGTTTTATTGGGACTAAATCGTAAGATATTATACTTTGACTGAAGAATTAAAGTTTCTCCAAATAAGTTTTTACATTTTCTGGAATTGTTTGAGAATTTTCTGGGCACTTTCGGGTTTTTTTATCGGAAAACGCTCATTTAACTGCCGGATTCCGTGATTTGGGACTAAACCGTAAGGAATCTCATTTTGAGTTAAGAATTAAAGTTTCTCAGAATAATGTTTTACATTTTCTGAAATTTTTTAAGAATTTTCTAGATATTTGTTTCTCAAAGAAAAACAGATCGCCGGATTCCATTCACCGAAAATGTTTTTTACCCGAGCTTCTGGGATCTTAAAATGACCGTCTAATTAAGACGAGTCCAAAGGTATAAATTTTTTTGAAAAACAAGGTTGGAAAAGTTGGAAAAATGTATTTTAAAGAAAAAAATAAAACAATTTTCTCTTTCTTTTTATTTACAAATTTGTCACCTCCTTTTCGTTAATTACAAAATTGGTCCTTGTCACACAATAAGGCTTGTCACACCATAAGAAATGTATCACACCTGATCTCATATATATATATATATATATATATATATATATATATATATATATATATATATACTCATTTAGTTATTTACTTTTGTACGATATAAATCTAATTACACTTTTTTGGGGCAAATTGTTTTTTGAATCTCATTTTACATCTTTCTGAGCCAAAACAATTTCAATAGATAATTTTGGAGGCATCTTGCACCCTAAATTTACTAGGGATAACGGATCGGAACCACCTCTCGAAAGGGTGATTCCGAAGACCGGCCCCCTGGCACCCATGTCTTCGCCCACCCCTCTGGACTTACTTAAAGCAGGGATATATGCAAGAGAGGTAAGGGGGGTTGAACATCCACTAGTAAATGGAAAATGTCAGAAAACTTTATAGAAACTGTATACATCATTTTAATTTATGTGGAGAAAACACCTAAAAATAATCACCATAGAGCACCATAAGTGCTCTGTAACAATGAATCGTAGATCCGCCACTGGCTTATCGTGACTTATTATCCCATTGAACTTGCTTATAGTAACTTATTAACCCTTTAAACTTACTCAAAGTGACCTATTAGTTCTTGATTTTGCTTAATGTAAAATGCATTTCAACTTGTCTAAATCTCCACTTTGCTCTGGCACGTAGAAATCGTGTTAATCATGTCAATTAAGCTAACGATTTATCTGCTAAGTTTAGAAATCTCAATCAAATTATTTGATCAAATACGGTGTCGTTACATAGTAAATATGGGCTCCTAATTTTACTAATAAGATCACAAAATAAATTATGCACGTACCTTGAGAGAATAATTAGATGAAAGAAGCAGATTATTGCTAGAATTATCAGCTCCAAATAATGTCTTGAGCTTCTCATAATCTTCTTTAAAGGGAATTGCTACCTGAATCAGTCAATTTTTAATTAGGAAATTAATACTGGTCCGGCCATCCAGATGCTGACACGATAGCAATTGGACTGACGTGTCATCATCTGGGTAGGTGGGATCTATACTGGTTCTCACCCACACTAGAAATATTCATCAACAAAGTATGCACCTGAATTCCTTTTCGGCACAGGCTCAAGGCAACGACAGAAGCAACCTTACTAAGTTTTCCCGTGAGAAGAAGTTGAATAGTTCCTTTAGGAATACTATTAAGAACAACTGCTACTGCTAAACTACTTCCATCTACAAGCTTCGTTTTCAGCCTCAGATGCCTCTTCACATATATGTCTCCATGTCTATTCACTTCCTCTGCCTGATTTAAGAGTCCGAGATTCAATACTTTCACACCCTTTTGGTCTGCTTCAAGTATGGCTTTTTCTATCATGTTATTGACTGCTTCATTTTGCAATCTCATGTCGTACTGCAATACAATGCAACATTTAACAAAAAGTTAAAATTTTAATGTCATCATATTAATTAGATATAGCTTTAACAAAAAAAAATATAAATTTTTATCCTTAACGTTTCAAACTTGGAATAACTTTAGACTCAGATAAGAATATATGGAGTAATTTTGGGCCCAAATAACAGAACTCATAAAATGAGGTTCTTACTAGGACCCACCGGCGGGGGTAGAGGCACACGGGGTGCTGATACACCCCAACCGTTAGGATCAACCTCTTATATGGGTTATGAAGAAGTGGTTTTGTCCTTACGCACCCCTTCTTTTTCATTTGCGGGGTTCTTATTATACCCGCAAAAGTTGAGGAATTGTACATCTTTTTTTAGGGATAAGGTACCAAAATAAGTTTGGTTTCTGGGTAAGTATGAATTTAGGCTCCACGTACAAAATAGCACAAATATAGGCTTAACGTTTAAAAAAGATTACCAATTTAGGCATCGATAACGGAACGTGACATGTCATTCATATTACTGTGTTAAGTTCTATCAATTGTATGTGGAGAGAGAAATCAGAACTAAACGGATTAATGTGAATGATATGTTACGTTTCGTTATCGAGGCCTAAATTGGTACCATTTTTAAGCGTTAAGTCTATATACTTTCCCAAAAACCATAAACCTATTATGGTACTTTATCCATTTTTTTACACAAACTCATGGTAAAATGGTATGGTTTTAGTATGGGTATGAGGAAAACACTATTTGAAACGCTAAATTGTGTGTGTTTTAGTATGGGTATGAGGAAAATGCTAAATTGATACTTCCCAAAAACCATATAAATTTTTTTTTTTTTTTGGTTTAAAACGCTATTTGATAACATTTGTCTCCCAACCTATTCAAAGTCAATTTATCATGTTATCAACGATAAATAACTCACCAAACTGGCTAAATTCATTTGGTCAATTACTGACCAGATGAAAACTACCGTGTTATAAAAAATAACATCATTCATCTATTTTTCTTTTCGCTATCAAAAATTACTATGTTTCTTTACTTGTAAATCCGTGAAACCACACAAGTTTTTTTTTTTTTTCACTTGAATTATAAAAGAATTGAAGAATCATACTTGAACTTTGTACTTAGGTATAGCCCAAGTTTGCAATCTGAGTTTATCAAAACGGTTCCTTTCAACCACAAAAGTTTGTCCATACACCCATGTGAAAGCCATAGTCAAGAGAGTGACAGGCCATAATAACCAGAGGTACCATTTTGAAGATATAGGATTAGAAGCAAAGTGAGCAAATCCAAAACGCAGATGGTAAATCGATTCAGGTGTCGTTAAATGCGTAAGGTAAACGACATCTGCTACATCCTCTTGTCGTTTTAATGAAGTTTCGTAAAGTGTGTCGGTAGATTTATCCGTTGTGCCATATAAGTAATCGTAAAAAGGCATGAATAGAGAGTAGTTGGTGCGGAATTGTGTGTGGTACAGAGAATGGAACCGGCAAATTACTGAAGAATAAAGGTTATAAGTTGTAATAGTGGCGAATTTAGAATTCACTGACATAAGTATTTACGATGCTTTCTGACAATTTAAAGGTGGTCAATTGATTTTTTTTAGTGTTTTTTTGTAAAAAAAAAATTTATAAAGTAAGTAATTTATTTGTCTATGAGTTTATAGATATTATTTTAGTTAGAATTTTGATAAAACTAACTACTTATTTAAAATAAATAAATTTTATATAAATGACAATTTTATCTTTATATCATTAATTAATTTAGAGATAAGGTACCAAAATAGGCCTACAGTTTTTAGGGAAGTATCAATTTAGGTTACACGTACAAAATAGTAGCAATATAGGCTTAACGTTTAAAAAAGAGTATCAAGTTAGGCCTTGATAACGGAACATGACACGTTATTCATCTTATTCCGTTAAGTTTTGTCAGTTGTACGTGTTACATTTCGTTTATTGAGGCCTAAATTGAGACTCTTTTTCAAACGTTAAGCCTACATTGGTGTTATTTTATACGTGTTATTTTGTGCTTTGTGTAGTTTACAAACTGTGTGATTTCACTAAAATTTATTGTCATGACTATTTACCCAAAAGAGTGTGATCTTGAGCAATTAAAAAGACAGATTTTGCAAATACCCAAAATACACTGTCTGACTTTGCAAATTAATTAAAACACAAGTATTGTTTGACCGAAAATTTGACTCACATTTTTTAACTATAAATTTCAGAAATCACATAATTATGTTTGCAAACATTTAAACCACGAGAACTGTGCAGAACCGTGTTGCAGATCACTTGACGGCGGCAGGCCATGAGGGGGTGTTAGGTGTTTCTACCCTTACCGTTTCCCCTATCGCTCTTTCTCCTCTTCTTTTAGAGGATATGATTGGGGTTAGCTTTTCTAGGCTAATCCCGGTGTAGTTGCTTGTTTTGCTTTGCTTTCCTTTCCTTTTCTACCAAAAAAAAAACCACGAGAACTGCTTTTACACATCGGTCAAAACACAAATGTTATTTTTATATTTTTCTAAAAAAATATTATATTAATGCTATGAAAATTAATATTAAAATTAAAATTATATTATTATTTAATATATTTTTAATTAAAAATAAGTAATGAAATTTATACTATTATTTAAATATACTAAATAATGATATAATTTTATTATTAATATAATTTTTAATTAAAATAATATTATATAAAATTTAGTTAAACATATATGATAATTAATTAACCATAAAATGGTAAACTTGTCATTTTATAAAAAAATTATGGATAAATAGAAAAGGTAGTTAATTTTATCAAAAATCAGGAATTATGAAGTTCGAAAACTATTTGTCGCAACCGGAATTTTTCCGGGCGCGGACGTCGGGCGTTAAAAATCGAGTTAATTAATAGTTTTATGTTTTTAGACTATTTTTTAAGAGTCGCCACCAATCAAAATTAAGGCGTGATTGGACGCCGAAATTGGGTATATTTTAATTGATAAGGGGGTCTGCGAAATAGAGATTTTAAGTTCGTTTGTCGGTTACGTTAGGGAAGAAAACATTGAGAAATCACCCTACCCGTCCAAAATTGGTACTAAAAGATGTGGTTTTTGCATTAGATTTGCTTGATTTATCTGATTAATTCATCTTTGTTTTATATACTTTTTATAATAAACTTATAATTTTAGGACAAAATTAATATTGTAGATGTAAATTTGTAATGAAGGATTGTGAATTGCACCTTTTAAGTCTTTACTGATTGGGAGGATATTTAATTACGTTATACCGTTTTTTATACCCCTATAGCATAGACGTATAAATTGGACCGTTTGGTTATTTTAATTAATTTTATTTTTGACCGCTTTCATACCCCTATAGCATAGACGTATGAATTGAGTCGTTCTAAATTACTTAGTTAATTTTTATTCTGACCGCTTTCATACCCCTATAGCATAGACGTATAAATTGGGCCGTTTTAATTAATTTTATTTTGGCCGCTTTCATACCTCTATAGCATAGACGTATAAATTGGACCGTTTTAATTAATTTTATTTTGGCCGCTTTCATACCCCTATAGCATAGACGTATAAATTGGACCGTTTGGGTTATTTTAATTAATTTTATTTTGGCTACTTTCATACCCCTATAGCATAGACATATGAATTGAGCCGTTCTAAATTACTTAATTATTTTGACCGACTTTGTACCCCCTATGGCATAGACGTATAAAGTAGGTCGTTAATTTTGTGAATTTAAGGGCCTCTAATATGTATTTTCCTATAACATAACTATTTTAATACAATCTCAAAGCTTTAAATTAATTCATTTGTCTTCATCGTTATTTTGATATGCATATAATTATTTAGGGTAAATTTCAAAAAAAACCCCTGTGGTTTCACTTTTTTGCCAAAAAAGGACTGTGGTTTTTTTCGTTTCAAATACAGGACTGTGGTTTATTCCGTTACACTATTTACGGATTTGGTGAAGATGCCGTTAATTTGTTGACGTGGCTGAAGGGCAATTATGGGTTTTTAAAAAAATTAGGGTAAATTTAAAAAAAAACCCTGTGGTTTCACTTTTTTGCAGAAAAAGGACTATGGTTTTTTTTCTTTTCAAATACAGGACTGTGATTTATTCTTTACACTATTTACGGATTTGGTGAAGATGTCGTTTATTTGCTAACGTGGCTGAAGAGTAAATATGGATTTTTAAAAAAATTGATCAATAAATTTTTTATAACTATTTTGGGTCTACAATATTTACCGATGAATTTTTTATAACTATTTTGTGGCTACAATATTGACTATAAAATCTCACATGAGCGCAATCTCACATGGTTGTTCAAAGCCTTTTATAGTCAATTTTTTTAAAAAACTCATATTTGCCCTTCAGCCACGTCTGCAAATAAACGACATCTTCACCAAATCCGTAAATAGTGTAATGGAATAAATCACAGTCCTGTATTTGAAAAGAAAAAAAAACCACAATCCTTTTTCTGCAAAAAAGTGAAACCACAGGGTTGTTTTTAAAAAAATTTATCCCAATTTTTTTAAAAACCCATAATTGCCCTTCAGCCACGTCAGCAAATTAACGGCATCTTCACCAAATCCGTAAATAGTATAACGGAATAAACCACAGTCCTGTATTTAAAACGAAAAAAACCACAATCCTTTTTTGGCAAAAAAGTGAAACCACAAGGGTTTTTTTTTAAATTTACCCAATTATTTATTGAACTTATTTGAAAACAACTTTTACAAGACAAATACATATATGCTGTTGGAAATTAAATGCAAACAATCATATATCATGCCTAAATATAACAGTTGAACCATGGGGCAACTAAACTAAGTAATAAATGTCTAATTAACATTAGGATGGGTATAAGGAGGTTGTTGGGCTTGACCGAACCATCAGCAATCCAAGACCCATTAACTTCAATCTCTTTCCTTTATATTATTTAATAAACCCTAGGTCTCTATTTTCCCCCAAATTACAGATGCATTCGTCCAACTCTCCCTTCCCAATTCTTCCGCCTGTCAATCTCTCTAAAATGGCAGATTTCATTCTACCTCAAGCCCCTGCCGCGTCGCCCGTTAACTCCGGCGACAACCGTAAATACGGCTATCCCCGACGGCAGTGGTGATTCTAACGCCCCTCCTCTTCCTGGACACCCTCAGTCCACTCTCTCTCTCTCTCTTCGTTTAAATCGGTGCTTGGCACCCCTGCGATCTGAACATGCAGGCTCCTAAGAAATCAACCGTGGTTCCTAGAGGTATGGGTTCCTATAAGTGTGATTTTGCATTTTTGCTTTTCATTGGTTTAAGCTTCTTATTCGTTTAGGTTTTTCGTTTCTACAGGCTAGAAGGAGACTGGTTGAAGGAGACAAAAGATTGGACCAAAGATAAAGCTAGACTCCAGCCTTAGGATTGGATTTGATATTTGTGTCTCAAGAGTCTAACACTACGTTGTTATCAGGGCGTTGTGAGTCCTATCTTATCTTCCATCTGACTAGTCTCTAGTTTATTACGGGTATATGTTCTTTTCCTCAAGAGGCTACAAGTTTCATTTATTATAGGTGCTTTGAATGCACAGTTGGGTATCTTTAAATGATATGGACAGAATGTAGCACATAGAAAAGTTAGTTTGTCCACTATAGCATAGGAACTCCCTAACAATTCTCTGAACTGTGTTTCTTATTCTTAATGACAATACAGGCAGGTTGGTGAAGAAATTTCACCTGAGAAAGTGATCTTTTGCCTGCAGGTAGTCTTGATGCTTTCTTTATCCCTCTTTTTTCCTTTTTTGTCCGTCCCCCTCTCACTGATTAGGATCTTCCTATTTAAGGATTTTTCTTGCGGATGTAATTGATCTGGGTAGAAAGGGGGCTTTGTCACTATTTTTTACTGGCTGTAATTAGAGAAGGTACGTCACCCCTTTTCACTCTCTATGTGTACTCTATTTTGGCTTAATTAAAAGCCCTTCTCTGTATGATTAATTGAGAGCCTTTTTTGTAATTTTGTGTTTTGGGTGGGACTCTAATTGTAATGCACTGTATTTCTTGATTTAATTATATGAAATGGGGAAATTGTTAGCTACGACAAAGTTATTGGTTTATGAAAAATTATTGGTTTAATCTTGAAAGTTATTTTCGGTTTATGACAAATGAGTTTATACCAATTAACTTTGAAATAATAATATTGGTAATTTTTAGCTTTGTGAATCGAGTTCTTTTGTCGACGAGTTATTAGTCTTAAAATTGATTAATTCAACATTCACCATTTTCTGCTATTGCTCCTTTATCTTCTAGATTTAACGAATTCGAACTAATTTAATATCTGTTCCCTTTTTCTAGTGTATATTCTTTTCCCCTAATAACTATGAGTTTTATTTGAGAAATTTGATATATTGAATATGAAAAGGGGTGGATACGTGGCGATTCCGACATGTCGTCTTAATTAATAAAAGGACAAAAACGCGAATAAGTAGAAGGGTCGACAAAAATAAGAGATAAACAAGAGAGTGGCGATTGCTGTTCGAGTCAAAGACAAAAGGAAATAGACGTCATTTGTTTTTTAAACAAAAGGGTACTAATATGTGACGGCTACCTAATCTTAATCGATGTGAATGATTTAGTAACAAAATCCCAAATTAGCTCGCTAACCTTTCATATTTTTAAATGAAATCACTTTGCGAGACGTTTGTATACATTTAAAACATATCGATATTAAAACAAAAAAAGTGAACAAGAAGTTAGTCAATATCCCTACCCGTGTAAAATTTAAGCAAAACCGGTAATGTTTAGCTTAGAAGAGGAAAGAAAGAAAAAGTACGTTAAAGGTGAGGAAACAATTAAAATTAAAGACCTAAAAAGAATCGATCAGATATCATGAGCGAAATAAAGTAAAATAAGTAAAACGTTTTAGGAAGAAATTCCCAAAGCAACCAATAGGTATTCTTCAATGCGAAATGTTTGGGAAAGGGGCAAGTTAACCCCGGACAAAATGGGTATCTACACTATTTATCCAAAAATTTAAAATATTCATAGAGGTTTCAACGTTTTCTGAAAACCAGTGAGTGCTTAAGCCCTCCGGCTCTCATCTGTCCATGAGCAGTAGCGACAAATTCAAGAGTCAAAGAGTTTGAGTATCCACTGGTCATTGAAAAACTCTACAAATCAAACGAAATTACTCCAAACATCCTTTGTTAGTGAATCATAAATTCGTCCTAAAAAAGGTACTTACGAAGAGGTGTAAATGATGTATTTGAGAGGAGGAAATACAGTGAAAATCCACTTAGGCATAACCTCGAAGTTGCAGTGACCCATACTGTTCACGAATTCTACGTAAGTAATATAAATAAAGAAACTAAAGATAGATGTCGTCCCTGTTAATAACGTTGTCGAAAAAGGTATGGCAAGGAGAAAGTTTGTAACCTAGATGTTCTGCAAATGGATGAATTGCAGCTGCAGTAAAAATTCGAAACAACTGTTTTTAGTTAATACTTGTTATTATCAGTAACAGCAAACAGTTAAATGGTGAAATAAACGGGTCGTAGTGTTTCAAGAAGTGAACTTCTAATTATTTATTTTTCATGAATTAATATAAAATGTTTGTATATGAGGCCTCTTAATAAAAACCAATTTCAATGATTATGTTTATTATTTTGAAATTTAATTTTAAATTTAATTAATTGAAATGGTAGTTTTTCTAAAAGGAAATGGTATTGTTTAATTAAAGTCAAATATATATATATTCGAAATTTAGAAAGAGAAAAATAAAAATCTTAATTATTTATTATTTTTTAAAAATAAGATGATTATGTAAATAAATATAGAAAAATATTGATTAAGTTTTTAAACTTTTAATAATTTACATATTAAACTCATAATTTTAAATTTTTATGATTGAGACATTCACTAACGTCTTAGTTAATAGAATCGTTAATAAAATGAAAATTGAAGCTTAATCTTTAATATAATAAAACCTCGATAAATGCATATTCTTGGGACCGGAAAAAATATTCATTAAGCGAGATTATTTATTTATCAGTAAATGAATAAATTATTCATTTATCGATAAATCAATATTATAGATAATTTTTCATTGTAAAATGCATATAGACGAAGAAATTATCCAGTCAATAATGAACAATAATGATAGAAATGATCCAGAGCCAGATGATAGTTGCGTTGTCACAAATGTATCGTCAAAAGAGGCATTTCAAGCAATAGTCACTTTAAACAACTACTTGCTACAACATGAGCAAAATATACCAGAAATTGTATTTGCACTATAAAAAATTAAGGATGGTGTTCATTTTGGTTTAGGTGGAAAGAAAAAACAATCAATTATAGATGCATTTTTGCAGAAGAAATGACTTCTAGTTGATTGATTGAAAGGTTTTGGTCTATATATATATATATATAATTCAATACTTATTAATTTATATTTTCATTGGGCCGTTAAGGATTTAAATATTTTTAGTACTTAATGCATTTAGCGAGGTTATTACTTTAGTCCATTGGCCCAAATCGAAGGTTTAACTGTATTGTGAAAGTTTAGAAATTTGTTGATTTGAAAAATAAATGATCAGATACTCAATCCTTAAAATCTGGTGAAAGAACTTGATGAAATTACCAGTAATAGGTTCGGTGACGATGGAGGAATGATGATGGGAATGATAGCGAGAGTAGAGAAAATGGTGGTGCAAAAGACGATGAAACCAGTAGTACAGAAACTCCACTGGACCCGCATGTAATAGAAAGGCCATGATTATGCCATCTGTCCTCCAAACAGGTAAATGAGTGGCTAGGTGCTTTGGTAGGAATGTCACTCCGACGTAAAATATTAAACCATTCAATATTATCTGATCATCCCTGTAAATTATAATTACCATTATGATTATCTTTGCATAAATTCCCGACTTAATACATCAAATGTCTTTTATTTGACCCCTGAGTTTTGGAAATACATCGTTAATTTTCTGACTTTATTTAAAGTGGTATAATTAATTTTGTAAGTCCTATCAAAGAAAAGTAAAGATTTGAACAAGTCATAGCGCCTATTGTTTTAGTTAAGCAAGTTCGGGAAATCAATATATCACTTCGAACTAGTTTAGAAAACCAATATGTCAGTTTGAGCTAGTTGAAGGATCAATATATCATTTTACTTTAAGTAAATTCGGAAGAGCTAATGAGATAACTCTAAAATTTAGCAGACCGGTCGAATTATTTAGCCAAGTATAGAGCGAACATGTTGCATGAATAAGACAAAATTTGACTTAATACATCCTTTAACCTGTTCGATTGTCCAAAAAAGTCAAATGTCTCTTATACTTTATAAATATCCTATTAATCTCTAAAATTGTTTAAAATGGACTAATAATTTATTAGTCTTTAATCTTTATATTTTTATTTTAATAATATATTATTTAGTCTTTAACTTTTATTCTATTTAACAGTTTAGCCTCTCAAATATTTAAATTATTAAAAGTTTAGTTCTTCTATAAGAGACTAAATTTTTTAATATAACATAAGTTAAAGACCAAACTTTGTATTATTAAAATACGAGAAAAGAACAGTGTGTTAGGTAAAAATATAGGGACCAATAAATTATTTTATTCATCCTTTACCCCTCCATTATCCAAAAAAAATAATCAAATGTCTTTAATATTTTGTAAACATCCTATTAATCCTTGAACTTATTTTAAATGATATATTGAGTCCCGTAACTTTTTTATATTGTCATTTGAACTTGCTTACAGTGATATATCTCTCTGAACCTGTTTAAGTGATATACACTTTAACTTGTCCAAAATTTTCACTTGTTCCGCTACATGAACTTCGTGTGATCAATAGTTCACCTTCAACAAATTCAGCGGGTAAATGACCTTTCCAAAGTATAAAAGAGCGGTTGACGTTTTTGAACGAATACAAAGGACTAGAAATGTATTAAAGTGTATATATAGACTAACCAATTCTTTTCTCGGTCAATTTGATCAAACTCAATCGGCTTGTCAAGAATCCGGTTATTCCCTTTAGCAGTTCTATAGCGAGAAAGGCTAACCCATAGCTGGTTATGAAACATTCTCCATAACAACAGTGGAAATATTAGAAAACTTGAAAGATCATTTTCTCCTTTAACCAAGTAAGAGTAGCCATGCTTAATCACCCATGGAGCTAACACTATGTACTGCATAAATCAATTCATAATTATAATTAATTCATATTTAAGACAATAATAACATATAATTAAATCAAGATAGATAATAGCAAGAGATAATTAAGTAGCAATTAAGCTCAAGTGACAGGTAAATTATTAGAAGCACTCGGTTCTCCATGTCAAATGGAGGACCTTCCATACATATTTTGATACGTGTAACATAGATCCACACATATTATAAAAGGCCCCACTATTTTAATTATTACGTGGGGTCACACTAAATGTGTCAAATGTGAATTGGGGTCCTCCGAGTGACATGGAAGACCCGATGTTTAATATAAGAACTCTGAGTGACGGATCCAAATGTTGAGATTTTGATTTTTGATTCAAAGTTATTTTTGACCAATTCTAGTTCAATGATTCCTAAAAATAAGTATTTGATTTTGTTAGTAGAATATTAGTGGATAACAAATAAGATTTTATTGTTTTCCGCTAATATTTTCTTGTTGCATTATAGGCTTATAAAAAAGTCATTAATCTGTACTTTTAAGGTGTGCAGAAATTGATAGATTCAATAAAATTCTTAGCACCATGTTTTATTATTAATTTCTTTTATACTTTTTCTCAAAAAAAAATCTCAACACCAAACGGATTCAGAATTCACTGACAGAGAATGCTTGTCAGAGATGGATCAGGAGGAGCTAGGGGGGCTTGAGCACCCACTAGTCGTCGGAAAGCATAAAAAATTTCATGAAAACATTATACGAGGTTTTAATGTTTTTATGTAAAAATACCCAAAAAATATCAATTTAGCACTCATAAATCACGAGAGACCACCACAAGCACCTATTGTCAGTGAATTCCGAATCAGTCACTGATGCTTGTGGTGGGCTCTCATGATTTATGGGTGCTAAATTGATATTTGTTTAGTGTTTTTACATAAAAATAATAATAAATTAAAATCCCATAAACAGTTTCCATAAAAAAATTCGACGTTTTCGTCGACCAATGGATGTCAAGCCCTCTAACGCCCCCTAGATCTGTTTGTGGTTAAAAGGGTTTGAGCACTCTCTAGTAGTTGGAAAATGTCAGAAAAACTTCATGACAATTGTTATGGGACTTTAATTATCAATTGAACGAAACAACCATAATCACGAGAACCAGAATTCACTCATAGATGCTGATTGTGGGGTCTCTCGTGATTTATTAGTGTTAAATTGATTTTTTTTTATTGTTTTTACATTAAAAAAATTAAGGTCCCATATAAAGTTTCCATAACATTTTTTACGTTTTCCGGTGACCAGTGAATGCTCAATCCCCTTAGATCCATCCCTATTTAGAGGGGTTTGAGCACTCTCTAATACTCAGAAAACGTCTAAAAACTTCATGACAATTGTATATGGAACTTTAATTATCAATTGAGCAGAACAGTTATAGATCACGAGAGAGTACTCCGAACACCTTTGTCAATGAATTCTGAATCCGTCGCCAATTAAACATACCTTAAAACTTCCAAGAGGTTTCCATGGCCAATCTGTGAGAATTCCAGGAGTATTAGCCATATTGAAACTGCTTATTAGTAATTTGTGAGTGAATGTGAAGGTGTTCATTTTTGGGGGATATATATATCTATATAAATTTGGACCTATCTTCCATAAATATTTAAGTACACCTGGAAATAATAATTTTGGATGTGATTTTATTTTGGATGTACCCTTTGGTTACTTTTATTTGTGTAAAAAGGTTAATTCTCTCTATATTTTAAAAATGTTTTATTTGTGTCAGTAAATTTTTTTAAAGTGATCTATTGGTCAGTGGTTTAGAGGGGCTCATACATTCCGGCTGTCGGAACCACCCTTATTATGAATAGTTTTAACCTCTCGGTTGTCGGAACCACCCAATTGTTTCGGTCCCATGTTTCTGATGTTGTTATTCAACTCATTGAGTTTGTATTTAATTACAAAATTCAACTTGATTAATATATATAATAGGAGATAAATTTCCTAAGTTTGTTCAAAATGACTCTAGCTTATTTTTATAGTCCAAATCTAGCTTAATTTTTTAGAAGTTTTACAATGGTATTGAAAATAAGTTTTAAACCACTTAGATGACAACATGTATATATATGAAAACAAAATTGAGCGGTTTCGATTTAGCAAAAAGTAAAATAAAATAAACATACGCAGATGTAAAATTGGTCCTCGAGCGGACTAATCTTGTATTCATTACTGCTATCGACTCTCTATCTTTCTCTCCTAAGTTCATGTGATGTGATTGAGGACATGTTTGGTTCAGCTGGTAGCTAATAGATGTTGTTGTTGCTGTTAGCTGTTTACGGTTTGCAGTAAACTGTTTGTTGTTGCTCTTACCTGTTTGTTATTAGTTGTTTAATTATTAGTGTTTGGTAAAATTATATTGAACTGTTGTTGTTGTTGGTATTTAAAATGTCTAGTATGGACATGTTTTAAATTAATGGTTTAATACCTTCCGAGCCCCCTCAAGTTGGTCCAATACTGCAACTGACCCCGCACTTACACTTTTAACAAGTAACCCTCCCAACTTGCTTATTTCGAACAAATAACCCTTCCAATTGCTCAATTGGAACAAATAACTCCTCAAGTTAGCTTATTTAGAACAAATAACCCCTAAACCCAAAAAAACATTCAACCTAATATTACATCAGAAATAAAAGATTTCAAATTATCGGTTACTACATCTAACTAATCTAGTGATACATTAGTAAAGAGCAAAAAAAAAACTCCTGAAATAACATATTTGAGGGGTTATTTGTTTGAAATAAGCAAGTTGGGGAGGTTATTTGTTAAAAGTATAAGTACGAGGGGTCAGTTGCAGTATTGAGCCAACTTGAGGGGGCTGTGAGGGTATTATGTTATAGAAATAGAAAGTATATTACACGAATTAATAAAAATATAAAAATAAAAAAATAAAAAATTTATTGAACGCAACAAAACCTTGTTTTTCGGTAATTATGTTATAGAAATAGAAATAATATTAAAGAAGAAACATATTTTTGTGGAAATAAGAATGATAATTTTGTCAATAAAAAATAACTACAAACAGGTGTTCATGAAAAGCTCCAAAATATTGTAGTTTCCAGAGAAAATGCTAAACATGGCGGTTATATAAATCTAACCAAACGTTATATTTCCTGCAGTTTGGTGTGAAACGTTAAACGCTTCTCCGAAAAACTAAAACAAACACCCTCTGAATAGTAAGAGATTTTAAACAAATTAAAATGCGTTTCACTTTAAGCAAGGAGTGAATAAAATTACTGTAAGAAAAATTTATTAGTCATATGTAGATCATTTGTAAAAATTTAAGAAGTCAATTAATTACTTTTAAGTAAGCTGTTCAAATAAACATGATATTTTTTATAAAGTATATGAAAATTGATTTTTAATAAGTATAGTCTTATTAAACCTTTTAATTAGCATGACAATTGTAATTTTTTTTTAGAAAATAATGTCATTTATTCATCTTAATAAAAAAAATATTATTACATGAAATAATATTGTTTAAATTTGATATATTAAAAATAATAATTTAAATTATTAATTAAAATAATATAGATAATTTCTATATAAATTTCCCTTTATTCAGGGCTTTTACCTGAAAATCATAAAAAAAAAACAATAAAAGTCCAACAAATTACTAATATCTCCATTCTTTTTCTTAATATATCATTTCAACTTTACCAATTTTTTACTTTACATAAGGTATTTTTTTTTTTTTGAAAAGTAACTTCCATTAATGGGCCAACAAAGGGCAAGCGTTTAACATTCTAGAAGAAAAGAAACTCGGAATAATATCAAAGACAACAGGACAAGTTGAGAAACGAGATGACTGAGCCATGGCATGGGCCAACTCGTTAGCTTGTCTTCTAACAAAACATACTGAGTAAGATATGTTGGTGGAGAGGACTGCTCGACATTTTGTAATGATATCCCCGAATTCAGTGAAATCATCATCATTTGAGTTGATAGCGTCTGCTACCGTCTTTGAGTCCGTCTCAAATAGGACATTGTTAATATTCTGGCTTTTGATCCATGAAAGGCCTTCGAGCAGGGCCAATCCTTCACATTCCTGTACTGTGTATAATCCCCCTATTGGTGTTGATCTACCCGCCAGGAAGATCCCGTCTGAATCCCTGAGCACAGCTCCAGCTCCTGTTGAATTTGTGCTGGCAAATACCCCTGCATCAACGTTGCATTTTAGGGAGCCTGGCGATGGTCTGTGCCAAAGTGTGCAGCAAGGCGCTGGGGGCTCTGTTGCTGTCCGACGCATTTCCTGTGCCGCAGACCAGTCCTGAAGAATTTCTCTCACACTACGGGTAATCTGCTGAGGCTGTGGGGGTTTACTGTTCCAGAGTTTCTCATTGCGTGCTTTCCAAAGTCCCCAGAGCAGCATAAAGATTTTCTGCTGTGTCTCCACGGACACGCAATCCATTACCGCGAACAGCCACTGCTGCAGACTGTCAGCCTGTAGAGCTTTGCTTTCCATCAGTTCCAGTAATCCCGCCTCCTGCCATACCTACTTAGCAATAGAACATTCAGTACCAAGGTGCCATGTATCCTCGTATCCACTATCGCATAAGACACATTCACTCGGTATCGCCATTCCTCTACGTATCAAGCGCTCCCTCGTAGGCAGACAATTTCTAGCCAGCCGCCAGTTAAAGATACGAGCTTTCCACGGTATTGCTGCTCTCCAAATCCGATTCCAGTCAGCATCCACATGTAGATGTGTTGTCGGTTCTAGGACCTCAACAACAAGCTTGTACGCGCTTTTGACTGAATATTTGCCGTTTGGAGAGGCATGCCATATAATTGTGTCTGGTTCACCAGAGTTAACTCTGGGGATTTTGGTTATCTCTTGGATGTCTCTGGGGAGGAATAACTCTTCCAGCATCTCAGTGTCCCATTCCGTGGAGTTGGGAATGAAAAGATCACACACCTTAAGGTTCTCTAAACCCGATATTTGTGGGGTTAACACCTTTCTATTCTGGTTGTCACGGAGCCACTTATCTGACCATACACTTACTGAACGGCCATCTCCAACTTTCCATCTGAAACCTTCTTTCAGCAATAGTTGAGAACTTCAAATACTCCGCCAAATGTAACTAGGTGAATGCCCCAGATTTGCATTCATGAAGTCCCCGGTTCGGTAATATTTAGCTTTGAAGATCCTACTGGCAAGAGAATTGGGATTAGTGATTAATCGCCAACCTTGTTTTCCCAACATTGCAAGATTGAAGGCAGTGAAATTTCTGAAATTGAGCCCTCCATGGAGTTTACTTACACATAGCTTTTCCCAAGACATCTAGTTTATTCCTTTATTAGCTACTTGCTTCGAACCCCACCAAAATGAATTAAGCATTTTCTGTAGTTCCTCAGCCGTGGAACTGGGAAGGAGAAAAACGCTCATAAAGTAGATAGGCATGGCTTGTCCTGCAGCTCTGATTAATACAGCCCTGCCAGCAGATGATAGCGTTTTGCCCCGCCATTGTTGTAGCTTGCGCCATAGCCGGTCCTTGAAGGTGGCAAAGATGGCTCTCTTCTTTCTCCCGACTAGAGAGGGTAGTTGTTAGACGAGGTGCCGCGGCCTAATCTGCCGGGCGGACCGGGGGGTGGACAACCTAATGGCGACGTAAGCGGTGATTGGCGCCGAAAGCAACCAATCGTGGAATCAAGCTACTCGGCAGGACCGGAGCTCGGAGATATGGAAGAGTCGCCACCCACGAATGGGAAAATGAACACCGATCCCTTGCGAGAGACCGGTGTGGGTTCGGGAAACTTAGGTACGAGCCGAGAAGGCTAGCTCCTTTCCGGAGAAAGGCTACTAGGCACCCCGACATCGCCCGGTTATGAACCACCGGCCTCCTACTCAGCATGTTAGGCGATAACGGACTAATCGTATACTTCTTTAAGTTTAAAATTCATTTGAAACCTTTTCTTTCTCTTTTTAGAAACCGTTTTGAGCATATATTATTGAAAAGCCACATTGGTAAAGAATCACCCATTTACATTATACATACACAGAGAAGGGGGGAAGAAAGAAGTGATTTATTTACAACCTGGTTTACATGTCGTGTTGCGTGTTTATACTAACTTATTTCCCAGAACGAATTTATTTACATGGTTCGCACCTTAATCGCCGTTGGAACGATTTAGGTGCGTGTCAAAACCCCGTTTGATGAAGTTTACCCGAATCGCCGTTGGAACGACTCGAGCATTTGAAAACGTGGAGATAAAAACCTTTAATAAGAAAACGTGGTTAAACATACAAGTCAATTTATTTTGTACAAATCATTTAAGAAAACGATTCAAAACTCTATTATTCACAAAAGAAACAACTTTAATTACAATGTCCGTGTTAAGCCCAAAATATACCTAAAATATCATTAACATTTACATCATTTTTATTACGAATTTGTGTTATTTATATCTGTTTAGATTACTTTTACTTTCGAGTATCTTTATTTCTTGCAAGGTACTTGAATATTTGGTAAAATCCAAATAGGAACGAAAAAGGATCTAAAACAGAAGAAAAGCCCTACAAAAGGAGTCAAAGACGACGTAAATCGAAAGCGCCAAGTCGAGGACACGAACGAAAGCAAGAAGTAAGAAAACCTGCCGGGCCGCGACAGTGGATTCCAGACCCGCGGCCGCGACACGCGCGGTACAACCAATTATCCCCTTCGTCCGTCGCTCAGCTCAGTGCTACGTCATTCACGACCGCGGATTACTATCCTCGGTAAGTGCAGAAATTCACCAAGAGCATTTAACACATGCTGAAAATCCAAGAAACGCGTTCGTTCAAGTGGATAAAGACGTCCTTTCACAACGGACACGACTCTTAACCAACGGATACATCACTTCAAACACAACCCTTCAACATCTATAAATAAAGAGTTGATGTTGAGAAAAAGGGTAATGAAATGTTATAATATAGATATAGAAATCAGAGCGTAGAACTTATGTCGAAGTTCTAAGTAAAAACATTTCGAGAGTTAGAAATTAGATTCTGTACAAAACAAGATGAGGTACACATATTGTTTATAGTTTAATTACAACTCAGTAGCGTTTAGACATTGTTCCAGTTTTAGTTTGCATCATGGTAGTGGCCGACCGAATCCCTATTACGAAGTTACAGCGAGAAGATTGAGTAAAATGTTCGCCCCCGAGCCTGACAACCTCCTAGGAAACCCAAGGAAGCGGAACCGATCAAGCCCTTCACTTGCACGCCCTCGAAGAACTCGATGCTCCTTATTCTCTGTAAACTTGTATCAATTTACATTTCATCTAATAAAGTCCGTTCTATTCGACAAATCGTTATGCAGCACTTATGGTAATCAATCCAATATAAGTGAGGCTGGTGTTTTCATTAATATGCACTTGAATTCAAAATCATTACAAGGAAACTTTGTTGAACACTTAGGCAAATTATCATCTCGAAAGAGTGTTAATTTGAGTAAGGGCAACTATCCCGAAAGGGTTTTGTCGCGTTCAAAGCCAATTAATTAGAGGTTCCGTCATTTATTTCATCATCATAATAATACAAAGTTTAAGTTGTTTTCTTTGCTTAATGCAAATGAACAAATTCATTCCTTTTTCTAATAAGTTCTAAATGTTCCTGTTTTGTAAAATTCATCCTTAAAATCAGAAGATCTTTCTAACAATCGATTTATTCTAAATATATAATCTTATTCCAGCATTTTCAAATACTCAAAGTTTTCAAATTCAATCAAATAAATTTCCTAAATTCAATTAATCCAATTTTCACTTTTTATTTACATTTTATAAATCTAACAAGTTCGAAATTAAAGATTCAAAAATAAGTTTTTCGTTAAAAAACGTATCTCTGTGGGATCGATATTTTTATTACTACAAGCGAAACCGTGCACTTGCGGAAATCGCTTAACAAGTTTTTGGCGCCGTTGCCGGGGATACGCCAAAATTTTTGACAAAATTTTTATTTTTCGCATTTTATTTTCGAATCTAGGTTTATACATTATTTTTATACAACTTTTATATTTTATTTATTTTCAGTTTTATAACATATTTGCTTTCAATTTTGTTTTGAAGGTAGTTTGGCTCGTGTTACAATTTCAAGTTGATGCGCAGTTCACGAAATTCGGGCACGCCACTAGATCCTTTTGATCCAGAAATTGAAAGAACACTTAAGAAAAACAAGAAAAACAACAAAAAAAGACAAAACACCCTTAAAAACAAAAGTAGACCAGCCAGAAATTATGGCCGATCCACCGACACTTATGGATTACGCTAGGCCAGGAATGGCCGGTGTAACTAATAATGTAGTTAGACCCCGTATAAATGCAAATCAATTTGAAATTAAGCCTGCTTTGCTTAATATGTTGCAAAACAACGTAACGTTTTACGGATTGCCTAACGAAAACCCTAATGCACATTTGACAAATTTCTTAAAAATTTGTGACACTTTTAAAATTACTGATGTAACAGCCGAAACAATCAAACTTCGCCTCTTTCCTTTCACTTTGAAGGATAAGGCAAAAATTTGGTTAACTTCTATGCCTGCTGCAACATTTGAAACTTGGGACCAATTAGCCCAAGCATTTTTACAAAAATATTTTCCTTTAGCAAAAACTGCAAGAGTCATCAAAGAGTTGACATCTTTTACACAAAATGATAATGAAACTCTTTATGAAGCTTGGGAACGTTTTAAAGAACTTCAACGTTTATGCCCACACCACCAATTGCCAGATGCACTTTTAATGCAGACATTCTATAATGGATTAAATCCTACGACTAGAGGTTCATTAGATGCTATGTCTGGAGGGTTATTTATGAAGAAGACGTCCGCCCAAGCAAGAGAACTTTTGGAGGAAATGGCAATCAACAGCAGTATGTGGCCCGCAGAGCGTGGACATATACCAACGGCGAAACCATCATCCTCATGTACATCATCGGTTAAAGGTATAATGAATCTTGATCCTGTAGCAATGTTACAAGCCCAATTTTCTGCCTTATTGCACAAAATTGATAAATTTATGGCACCATGCGATCCTAATGATCCGATCCAGAGAGACATTGACTACGAAGGTATGAATGAGATAGAACAGGTAAATTTTGTCCAAGGACAAAACCAAACTACTAATCCTTATTCTAATACTTATAATCCTGGATGGAGAAATCATCCTAACTTTAACTGGAAAGATGGTAATAATAATAATAATGCAAATGCTAATCAATATCGTATAAACAATTATCAAAATCAAACAAAAGATACGATTAGCACTTTATCTTCAAAAATCGACAAATTTATAGATGCTATGAATGGAAAGGTAAGTAATCAAGACGATGGTTTTAAACGGATCGAAAATAAATTCGATCAGCTTATCAAAAACCAATCATCTAGCATCCATAATTTGGAGGTTCAAATTGGACAACTTGCTAAATCAATTCCATCCCGCAAAGAGGGAAGTCTTCCCAGCCAAACGGAAGAAAATCCGAAAGAGCATGTTAAGGCTATCACTCTTCGTTCGGGGAAAAACTATTTAGGTCTGGAAATGCCCGGAATTTCAACTTTACCTGGAAATGATTTACCAAATTCCAAAGAAGATACATTAAAACAAAAAGATACACCAATTGACTCTAATCCAAAACCCTTTGTACCAAAGCCACCTTTTCCACACAGGGTCCGAAATAAGGACCATGATAAACAACTGTTATCATTTTTGGACAAACTTAAAAATTTGCATATAAATTTAACATTCATGGATGCAATTACGCAAATTCCTAATTATGGAAAATTCTTGAAAGATTTAATTTCAAAAAAGATTAGTTGGGAAGGAATTTCATCCATTTCACTTTCTGAAGAATGTAGTTCGATAGTATCAAGCAAATTACCTACTAAACTCAAAGATCCCGGATGCTTTACCATTCCGTGTACATTGGGAAATATGGAATTCCCAAGTTGTCTTTGTGATTTAGGAGCTAGTATAAACTTGATGCCATTGTCTATTTTTGAAAAATTAGGTTTAGAAGAAGACATCAAGCGTACCAATATGGTTTTGCAATTAGCGGATCAATCCACTAAAAGACCATATGGTATAATTGAAGACGTTTTGGTAAAAGTTGACAAATTTATTTTTCCTACTGATTTTGTTATCTTAGATTTTGCTTATGATGCTAATTGTCCGCTAATCTTTGGTAGACCATTCATGAACACGGGACGTGCTCTAGTTGATGTGTCGGAAGGAAAAGTAGTTTTACGAATAGGTGACGATAAGATCGAGTTCGATATGAATCAAGCGATGAAATATCCTATGGAGGATTTCGCTTGTATGAAGCTTGATTTAATTGAAGAATGTGTTAATGACATTGTTCAAAGAGAAGAAATAATAGAACCTATAATGGGTGAAGAATTAGAAGATAAGGACCCAGAGCCTTTGATTCGAGAAGATGGACCAGTTCCGCCTTCAGTAATAGTTCCACCTAAATTAGAACTTAAAGAACTACCAAACCATCTGAGATACACTTTCCTAGGCGGAAGTGACACTCTACCTTTAATCATCTCTAACAAATTAACAGAAAATCAAGAAGAAAAATTGAAAGAAGTTGTTAGAAATAGAATAGGAAGTATGGGATGGCAGATTTCAGATTTAAAAGGGATTAATCCTAGTATTGTAATGCATAGGATTCACTTAGAAGAAGATAAGCCACCTAAAGCGGATAGACAAAGACGTTTAAATCCGAACATGAAAGAAGTAGTCAAAAATGAGATTACTAAACTTTTAGACAATGGAATCATTTATCCTATTTCGGATAGTGAATGGGTTAGTCCAATCCATTGTGTACCCAAAAAGGGAGGTATAACTGTAGTAAGGAATGATGAAGGTGAATTAATACCTACGCGAACCACCACCGGTTGGAGGGTTTGTATAGATTATAGGAACCTAAATAAGGCAACTAGGAAAGATCATTTTCCTTTACCTTTCATCGATCAAATGATCGAAAGGATAGCCGGTCATGCATTTTATTGTTTTCTCGATGGTTATTCCGGATTCTTTCAAATATATATTTACCCGGATGACCAAGATAAAACAACCTTCACATGTCCTTATGGAACATTTGCATATAGAAGAATGCCTTTTGGTTTATGTAATGCACCAGCAACTTTTCAACGTTGCATGACTGCAATTTTTAATGATTTCATCGAAGATATCATGGAAGTATTTATGGATGATTTTTCAGTTTATGGAGATTCTTTTGATGCATGTTTAAAAAACTTAGATAGAGTTCTTTCTAGATGCGAAGAAACGAATTTGGTATTAAATTGGGAAAAATGTCATTTCATGGTCGACGAAGGAATTGTTTTAGGTCATAAAATATCTGAAAAGGGATTAGAAGTGGATAGAGCAAAAACTTCAGTAATAGAAAAATTACCCCCACCAACAACTGTCAAGGGAGTAAGATCTTTTCTAGGACATGCAGGTTTTTACAGAAGATTTATAAAAAACTTTTCTGTGATTTCCAAACCACTTACTAATTTACTTATGAAGGATTCAACCTTCGACTTTAATGAAGATTGTATTAAAGCTTTTGAAACATTGAAAACAGCCTTAGTCAGTGCGCCCATAATTGCTAAACCCGATTGGGATTTGCCTTTTGAAATCATGTGTGATGCAAGTGACCTAGCAGTAGGATGTGTTTTAGGTCAAAGAAAGGATAAAAAATTACATGTTATTTATTATGCAAGTCATACATTGTCCGGTGCACAGTTAAATTACACAACAACAGAAAAAGAAATGTTAGCCGTAGTATTTAAATGTGATAAGTTTAGGTCATACTTGTTAGGATCTAAAGTTATTATTTATACAGATCACGCAGCTTTACGTTATCTGTTTGCTAAGAAAGATGCAAAACCGCGTCTGATTAGATGGGTTTTGTTGTTACAAGAATTTGATATAGAAATTAAAGACAAAAAGGGGGTAGAAAACCTTGTCGCCGATCATCTATCGAGACTAGAAGATGAAAACGGTCCTATAGGTGAAACTGTCGGTATACGAGATGATTTCCCCGATGAACATCTCTATCATGTAGAAAGTATCATGTCACCATGGTATGCAGATTTTGCTAATTATCTTGCAACCGATATCGTTCCGGAAGGATTATCTCCCCAACAGAGGAAGAAATTTTTCTTCGATATTAAACAATATTTTTGGGAAGATCCCTTTCTATTCAAATCATGTGGTGATGGGATAATTAGGAGATGTGTTGGAGAAAATGAATATGAATCTATAATAACAGAATGTCATTCCAGCTCGTATGGAGGACATAATGGAGTTAATAAAACGGTAGCTAAAATATTGGAATGTGGTTTCTATTGGCCGACAATGTTTAAAGACGTTGGTTCCTTTATTACTCGTTGTGATAAATGCCAAAGAACGGGTAACTTAGGAAGGAAAGATGAGATGCCCCTCACAAACGTGTTGGAAGTCGAAATCTTCGACATGTGGGGAATTGATTTCATGGGACCTTTTCCGCCTTCCAATGGCAAAACTTACATATTAGTAGCCGTTGATTATGTTTCAAAGTGGGTTGAAGCGATTGCAACCCCTACGAATGATTCTAAAGTAGTTATTACTTTTCTTGACGATATATTTTGTAGATTCGGTTGTCCTAGGTACGTTGTTAGTGATGGCGGTACCCATTTCATAAATCGGAATTTCGATATGCTTATGAAAAAATATGGAGTACGCCACCGCGTGTCAACGCCATACCATCCTCAGTCGAATGGTCAGGCGGAGATCTCAAATAGAGAGCTCAAATGGATTCTAGAGAAAACTGTTTCGTCATCAAGAAAAGATTGGTCACAAAAACTCAATAATGCGCTATGGGCATACCGTACTGCATTTAAATCACCAATAGGAATGACTCCGTACCGTTTGGTGTATGGAAAAGCATGTCATTTACCAGTTGAATTAGAACATAAAGCCTATTGGGCTATTAGAAAACTTAATTTTGATTTACAACAAGCAGGAAAGAAACGTTTGCTCGATTTAAATGAGTTAGATGAGTTACGTCATCTAACGTATGAAAATGCGAGGATTTATAAAGAAAAAGTGAAAAAATGGCACGATGCCAAGATTAAAGTCAAACACTTTAATGTTGGAGATAAGGTGCTGTTATTCAATTCACGGCTTCGTATATTTCCGGGAAAACTTAAGTCTAGATGGGACGGACCGTATTTAGTCGTCAAAACGTTCGACTATGGTTCTTTGAAACTTGAGGAAACTAATGGTAAGCGTTTCAAAGTTAACGGTAATCGATGTAAAATCTATTACGAAAATATTTCCGAAATAGGACCTGGTTTCGTAACAAGATTTCCTGACATTTAAATCATTTCATTTTTCTTTTATTATTTTTATTTTTATTTTTCTTTTTATTTTTGTTTTGTTTTAGATTATATCATTTTAGAAATTTTAGATATAGAAATATATATTCGAGTCATGATTAATTTTTAGGAATTTCATAAAAATTAGAAAATTCAGTGATTCTCAGTTGAGAATTCACATATATGAAATTCTTAATGAGGTAGAAATATTTCTGGACTTATAGAGAATTTCAAATTCTCAGTTGAGAATTTAGGCATGGCTAGAAGTCAGGAAAATTTCTGGACTTGTAGAGGATTTCAGATTCTCAGTTGAGAATTCTGATTGAAAATTGAAGGGAAAAATTTCTGAACTTACCGAGGATGAGGATTCTCGGTAGAGGATCAGGAGTTTAGAGTTTTGACAGCTGATTTTCGCAGGAAAATCAGCGTGTCGCGACCGCGGGTCAGCATCCTCGGTCGCGACACGGGGGAAATTTTGCCCAGATTGAACCTTTTCTCAGCAGTTGTAACTATTCAGAATGAAACACTAAGTTTTTCTCATTTCTAAACGGTTTGTTTCATGCCTTTTCACTTCGAAACAACACCTCTTTTCGTCCTAGGATCTTATATATAGGTACTAGAGGTCCAGTTTTCTGTCACTTTCTTTTTCATCTCTATCGGAACTATCTCTGATTTTCTTACCATTCATAAAATCCAAACACTAAGTTCAGAACTTTTCTTCCTTACTCTTTCCAAAAATCATGGCTTCCTCAAACACTTCATCTAAGAAAGTTATTGCTTCACGCAATAAACATGTGGATATATCAGAGCGTTATGGATGTAACTTTCCCATCTTCAATCACGATGAGGGAAGGCGCTTCCTGAAACTTCGATACACTTTCTTTGTCGGAATGCTATACATGGATGACTTTCTTAATGATCAATTAGGAATTAAGGAAGATATGAGTCGCTACATGGAGCGACTAGGATAGACCAGATTTGTCGATATGAAGTTTCCTATAATTGGAGACTGGGTGTTAGAGTTTTTCTGCACTATGCGTTTTGTTAACAAGTGTCGTGTGCGTCTCAGTTTTCGTCGGGATGGCAAAACTTTCACTTTTGGATATCCTGAATTGCATGCTTGGTTTGGTTTTCCTTTGAAGGATGCTACCAAACGCCATCATGGAAGAGATATGACGTCCACTGATATTTGGCGAATGTTCACCGGTATCTGGCCTTTCCACCCAAAACTTGCCTATAATAAGTCTTTCTATTCCAACTCTATGCTATATTTGCATAAGTTTCTGAGTCACAGCCTGTTCGGTCGCACGTTCAGTAGTGTCGTCCAAGAATCTGATCTTTATGTCCTTGGCGATATATTTCAAGGCAACGTGGTTGATTCTTCAAAAATTCTGATGGAGGGTCTTGTTGCCGCATCTAGATCCAAGGCTAAGAAGGTTGGGTTCGGGAATATTATATGTGGAATAATTCTAGGGACCAAGGGAAGTATTTTTGTTCCTTGGAGTGATGCTGAATCTTTCCCGATGCTAGATTATGAATTTTTAGAATTTGAAGGTCTAGTGAAGCGAGTTTTTCGATCAGGACCAAATTTTCTTTCTGCACAAGAACGACAAGCCTTCGTGCAGTTGAAAATAGAACGATATAGGGCTAAGAAAATCCCGATTGAAGGGGACGAATTTTTAGCATAGCTTGTGTTTTGTTTGTTTGTAAATAAATGTTAATAAATAAAAATTTCTTTTTTGCATTATACTTTGTTTTTTATTATATGGTTACATTTTAATTTCATAAATTTAGACCAATGAATCAATTCAATGCAAACTTAATCATTTCATTAACTAATTAATTGATTAATAATTAAATTTCAAGTTCCTAACATAAGATTCATTTAACTTAACTTAATGAATGCACATAAATGTTTCAATTAATTTTAGTTCCAACCCTTTCATATTTCTAATTTTAACATTCATTAATTAAAGCATTTTCATTTATTTTATTTTTTTTTCTTTCATTAATAAGGATAAACCTTTGGTTTTCCTTATCATTTAATGATTTTCATTTATGTTTTAAGTACAGATTTCATTTTTCAAGAAGTTCAGGATATAATTTATCAAGAAAATGCACGAAATGAAGTAAATAAGCTGAATTTGGGTAGCCACGAGGTGATCCGCGACCGCGGATGCGCTTCCACGGTAACATCAGAAAAATTCCAGAAAATTTCAGACACAAGATTCGCTGCCCAGCGCGATTCGCGACCGTGAATGTTGGATTCTCGGTAACTTCAGATTTTTCTTCTCAAATTTCAGAGGATATGTTGGTTGAAAAACGCGATCTGCGACCGCGGATATATATCCACGACCGCGACACGCGTAATTCAGGCACTCCAGGTCCGGTTTTCGACCTATTTTTCCATTCTTCCTATACCTTTTCCTTTTCTATTTAACCTATACCTATTCTTCTTCCTATTCATCCTCTATTTACACCTTTTCCTATTCAACCTCTAACTATATTAATTACTTTTCCTATGTCAACTCTACCTATTCCAATTCCTATTCCTACTCTAACTATTTAACTTCCTACTCAAACCCTATATATACCTATTACTTACACAAACCTTACATCACCTCCAAATTTAACCAATCCCCTACTCTTACCCCTTCCCAATACCTTACTTTTCCTTTTCCCAATTTCATCATTTCCCTTTTCAATCACCTACACCTTTCAATTCCAAGAATTCACAACCATTCTACTTCATCTTCAACATTAAACTTTTCTCTCTTTTCATTTTTTTTTTTCTAAAACCCTAACATTCATAACACATCAACACCATAACCATGCCTAGAGCAAAGCGTGTTGGACACAAGCCGGCTGTCACTGAGGGTAATCGCCTTAGGGTTAGTTGCGGGGCTTATTTCGACATTCATTCTGAAGAAGAAGTTGGACGTTTCAAGCACTTTTCACACGCCAATCGCAAGTTCGTGGATATGCAGTTTCTTGACTTTGATTCGGTAAGGAAGTTGAACTTCACTACACAAATTACTGCTTTTATTGAAACTTTGGGATGGGAAACTTTTGCTTCTATGCGTTTTCCACAAATTCAAGAGTATGTGGTTGAGTTTTTGGTTACTTTGACGATGAATAAAAAGAGGACAGAAATTTCTTTTCGGAATAAGGGTATTACCTATACAGTTGATTATGCGGCTATGGGTAATATGTTTGGTTTCCCTACTAGTGACTTTTATGATAAGCCTCGGGATTTTGATAATAACTCTTTTTGGCAAACTCTATCTGACCAAACTTCTTTTGATTCTAAGAACACTTCGAGCAAGTTAATTAAGGATAATTGTGTGTTCTTCTTTCACAAGTATTTGAGCTTTTCACTTTTTGGTCGTGTTGAGAGTTCCAAGATTCAAGTCCGGGATTTGTTTGTCTGGGATTGTTTGTTCAAGGGTTTGCGGGTGGATAGCATTGGCATGCTTTTTGATAATTTGTATCGTGCTTCGAGGGCTCATACCACTCAAGTCCCTCTCGGTAATTTGATCACCGCTATTGTTTTGGGAGCACGGGATGACTTGACTGATTTTGATATGTCCACCTACCATGGATATGTTCCAGTTTTGGACATTGCGGCTCTTGAGCGGGCTCATTTGTTGGTTTCTGCGGCTCCCCCGGTTTTTTATTTCGTATGCTACCCGTATTGCACATCTTCGTGGCACTATGGGTGGAGGTGCTTCTAGTTCTCATAATGTAGGTACCGATGAAGAAGGAGCGGAGGAAGGTGGAGACGCTGCCCCACAAGCCCAAGCAACACAAGACACTGATCCGGTGGATTTAAGGCGGATTTTGAACCAAATCAACGCAAATAATAGACAAATGAATTTAAGAATTGATGATTTGGTGGAGAACAATATGGTGATGAATGACAACCTCACTACTTTGAGGCGTGCGCATCGTTCAACTCGGCATCGGATGCTTTCATTTTTCCGACGCCGAAATGTGGAAACTTCACCCACACCTCCGGATTCCCCGCCACATGCTTAGGTTTTATCTTTTATTTTTATCTTATCTTATTTCAATTTCAGTTTCGTACATTTTTATATTTATTATGTTTCGTACACTTTCTAATTTCACTTTAATTTTATGATGAATGTTTTTGCTATATCTTTCGTTTATTTCCGTTTGTTTTATCTTTAATGTTTTATCTCCATTTTGCACCAATGAGGACATGGTCCAATTTAAGTGTGGGCGGAGATATATACATATATCATTTTATGCAAACGAATGAATGTATGCAAATGAATGAATGAATGTATGCATCGCTTGTTTTTCAAAATACAAATGCAACGTATATTGCAACACTTTTATAAACTTAACATTTTTATACATTTATAAATTAATCATAAGTTAAAATTTTTTATGATTATTTTTAGGTTATCATTATCGATAGAAATAATATATTTCTATACGGGTAATATTTTTCAAAATATATTTTTCACAAATCTTCGACACGATTTTAAATAAAAATTGTCTCGAGTGAATGTATTTAAGTAAAAATTCTTTATTTTTAATCTCTATTTCATATCATGAAATTCATGATACAATAAATCTTATTTTAAATTTTCAATTAGGTTTATAGGCATTAAATTGAACTAACAATTTTTAGCTCGGTTTTGATTTTGTCTTACATTAACACCAATTGAAGTTTTTAAGGAAACTATAGCCATAATACATGTTGAATTTTAAGTCAATATAGGATGAATGTGCTAACTTTCTTTTTCCCAATTCATATTAATTAATCAATAAATCGTATTCTTAACTTTTGGCCACGATTGAGACCAACCTTATCACAATCGAGGTATGAAAGGGAAGAAAAATTAAGTACCGTTTACTTTTGGCCACGGTTGCGACCACCCTTATCACAATCAAGGTATGAAAGGAACGTTTAAATTAGAAAAATTAAGCGTGTTTAAAGTTTAAAGTAACGATTGCGTCCACCCATGGCATGGTCGGTACCTCTTAAGCGAACACAAAACAAATGCATATAAAGTTACGATCGAGACCACCCTTATCACGGGCGTAACTAAGCAGATAAATTAAACTAAATACTCATATATAATAATTCAAGTTTGGGAAAGGAAATTTGGTGCTTTGAAATGCCTTGAGATGGAAAACTCAATAACGTGCGTGCTTACATCGTCCCGAATACTTCAATTTAAAAATTGAAATACAAGACGAATGATATATCGTATTTATACTAAGTTAGTTTGATATTTTGCGTATAAATTTGCCATGTGAAGTTAGTCTTTTCGGCTTAACTAATTTAAAAAGTAAACACAAAGATATATGTTTTATTTTCAAAAAGAGATTAGTTAAGGAATAAGTTCAGTGGAATTTTGCTCGGGACTAGCAAAAGATTAAGTGTGGAGATTTGTTAAGCCCAAAATATACCTAAAATATCATTAACATTTACATCATTTTTATTACGAATTTGTGTTATTTATATATGTTTAGATTACTTTTACTTTCGAATATCTTTCTTTCTTGCAAGGTACTTGAATATTTGGTAAAATCCAAATAGGAACGAAAAAGGATCTAAAACAGAAGAAAAGCCCTACAAAAGGAGTCAAAGACGACGTAAATCGAAAGCACCAAGTCGAGGACACGAACGAAAGCAAGAAGTAAGAAAACCTGCCGGGCCGCGACAGTGGATTCTAGACCCGCGGCCGCGACACGCGCGGTACAACCAATTCTCCCCTTCGTCCGTCGCTCAGCTCAGTGCTACGTCATTCACGGCCGCGGATTACTATCCTCGGTAAGTGCAGAAATTCACCAAGAGCATTTAACACATGCTGAAAATCCAAGAAACGCGTTCGTTCAAGTGGATAAAGACGTCCTTTCACAACGGACACGACTCTTAACCAACGGATACATCACTTCAAACACAACCCTTCAACATCTATAAATAAAGAGTTGATGTTGAGAAAAAGGGTAATGAAATGTTATAATATAGATATAGAAATCAGAGCGTAGAACTTATGTCGAAGTTCTAAGTAAAAACATTTCGAGAGTTAGAAATTAGATTCTGTACAAAACAAGATGAGGTACACATATTGTTTATAGTTTAATTACAACTCAGTAGCGTTTAGACATTGTTCCAGTTTTAGTTTGCATCATGGTAGTGGCCGACCGAATCCCTATTACGAAGTTACAGCGAGAAGATTGAGTAAAATGTTCGCCCCCGAGCCTGACAACCTCCTAGGAAACCCAAGGAAGCGGAACCGATCAAGCCCTTCACTTGCACGCCCTCGAAGAACTCGATGCTCCTTATTCTCTGTAAACTTGTATCAATTTACATTTCATCTAATAAAGTCCGTTCTATTCGACAAATCGTTATGCAGCACTTATGGTAATCAATCCAATATAAGTGAGGCTGGTGTTTTCATTAATATGCACTTGAATTCAAAATCATTACAAGGAAACTTTGTTGAACACTTAGGCAAATTATCATCTCGAAAGAGTGTTAATTTGAGTAAGGGCAACTATCCCGAAAGGGTTTTGTCGCGTTCAAAGCCAATTAATTAGAGGTCCCGTCATTTATTTCATCATCATAATAATACAAAGTTTAAGTTGTTTTCTTTGCTTAATGCAAATGAACAAATTCATTCCTTTTTCTAATAAGTTCTAAATGTTCCTGTTTTGTAAAATTCATCCTTAAAATCAGAAGATCTTTCTAACAATCGATTTATTCTAAATATATAATCTTATTCCAGCATTTTCAAATACTCAAAGTTTTCAAATTCAATCAAAAAAATTTCCTAAATTCAATTAATCCAATTTTCACTTTTTATTTACATTTTATAAATCTAACAAGTTCGAAATTAAAGATTCAAAAATAAGTTTTTCGTTAAAAAACGTATCTCTGTGGGATCGATATTTTTATTACTACAAGCGAAACCGTGCACTTGCGGAAATCGCTTAACAGTCCGCTTAATCCGCCGTTGGAACGGACTAAGGTTTTAAAACGTGGTGTTTTGAGAAACGATTTTGAAATGTCAAGAAAACTCTATTTATTGAGATTAAGAACCTCTAAAAATTCATTAGTTTAAATAATTAAATTGAAAACTCCTTGGTGACTTATTTTCCCCTTTTCTTTAATGAATCTTTACTTGTCATAATTAAAACAATAAACCATTGAATCACAAGTCACTCCCAAATAAAGCCCATTTGAAATAGGGACCCATAAATGGTCCAAAAGAATAAAAGAAATAATATAAACATATATATATATACATTTCAATCAAAAAGAGAATATGAAATAAAAGTTAATGGAAAAAGATTATATTATACATATATGAAAATACTAAACATAACACATTTATACTTTAAACATTTGAAAATAGTAACTAAAACTCTTAAATAAGAAAATAACATTTATCCCCAAAATAGTTTTTCTTAATAATAATTGAGATAGCCCAAAATATCCCAAAACTATATATATACATAACTAATATAGTTTTAAATGTCAAAAATAATATATATTCACCCCAATATCTACTAATTATCCCCCAAAATGCCCAAGTAAATAACATTTAAAATAAAATCTAATATAACTCAAATGAATGAAAAAGAGAATATATATATATACATATACTTATAATTAAAAATAGAGTGAAAAGTGATATAAAAATATCCTAAATAATTATACATACTAAATGCCTAAAATAATTTGAAAACATATATTACATAACTATACATATATGTATAAA
The DNA here is from genome assembly GCF_963576675.1 of Euphorbia lathyris. NCBI lineage: Eukaryota > Viridiplantae > Streptophyta > Magnoliopsida > Malpighiales > Euphorbiaceae > Euphorbia > Euphorbia lathyris. Next base: position 7,287,468 of record NC_088911.1, read on the forward strand.
GGATTAAAAGCTTGAAAGTTAAGAAAAATGGACTAAAATGGCATTTTTTACATCTGGCAGATTTACCGACGGAAAATCCATCGGTAAACAGCAATTAGTGACAGAAACGGCAAATTACAGCAGCACTCCAATTATTTCCAGATTTATTCAAAAGCTTTAAATTAAATCTAATTCAATCGTTTTGGATTTCCGAACTACCAAAAATGGATCATAGTCAATAACGGAAATTTCTAAAACGACGTTTTTATTTTAAAACGTTATTTGGAAGTTCTTTGAATTAAAACTTATAATTACAACGTTTTCAATACCCGAACTACCTTTTTATCGGATCACGGTTCGTATTGGGATATCAAAACGAGGTTTTTTATTTTAAAACAAAACCGAATTTTATTCAACACGAGACGAGAATTAAATAAATACGCTAATTAATTAAAACGTGATAAAATAAATGAATAACTAAATAAATAAAAACTATAACATAAAAAATAAATAGAAGAAGAAAATAAATTAAATAAAATAGAAGAGTCTAGTCCTCGGATAATACCTTAAATTCGGTATCTGACAGTTGAAGCCGATTGATTCCACGAGTCGTGATTTTCTGTTTTTTTTGTGTTTTTTTTAGTAAAAATTTAACTTTGGAAAATTTGGATTTTTTTGGGAAAAAAAAATATTTTCTCCAAAAAATTGACTTTCTCTCTAAAAATGTTTAGAGTGAGAAAGCTCCAAAAATTTCCCTCCCCCCTTACATTGGGATCCGTGCCCCTTATATAGGGAAACGGGTCCCGGAAACTTTGGGCGACGCCCGAGCAAAATTGGGCGTCGCCCAAAGTCGTTGGGCGGCCGCCCAACATCACGTTGGGCTACCGCCCAACAATCGTTGGGCGGCCGCCCAACGATTGTTGGGCGGCCGCCCAACGATTGTTGGGCGATCGCACAACAATTGTTGGGCGGTCGCCCAACGCGCGGTTGGGCGCTCGCGCCCCCCTACCTTTGGGCTTCCGCCCAACGCGATTGGGCACTCGCTCAACGGCCGCCCAACGCGATTGGGCGCCCCCCGCGGCCGTTGAACTCGCGTTCCGCGTCGTCGGGCGTTCACGCGTCGTGACCGCGAACGCGTGTTCCGCGCTGCCGGTTGGACACGTCCCGTGGCCGACGAGCGCGCGTCCCGTGCCGCCAAGCTCGTGCCTTGCTCAGACACCGAGCGCGTACTATTCATGGTTGGCTGCGTGCGTCCGACAGACGTCGAGCGTGCGTCCGACTGTCGTCGAATGCGCGACGGCCGCCGCTAAGCACTCGCACCGTGCCGTTAAGCATTCGCGAGCTATCCGATCGACAACAGCGACCGACTGTAACTTATTTATTTTATTATTTTTGAAACTTTCGGAATCAATCGCTTCAACCGTCTTGTTTTCAGGTTTTCGTCACAGGTCCTCCGACTCGGTGTCTACAGTTGCCCCTACTTTTCTATTTTGACAGTGATGTGTGTGTTTTGAAAACATTTTTTGCTAACATAACACATGCAATGTAAAACATTTGAAAGTAAAAGACACGTGAAGAGTAGGAGGAAGAATACCTGATCCCCATGCCGCATGCTCCGACCTTGTCTTCGATCTTTGTCTGGTTTGTCCTGTCTTTGCCTTTAAATCGGTCGCGAACAGACGCTCTTTTTGGGGAACCTAGTCTCTAAATCGACTGCTGGTAAAATGGCTCAATAGCAACCCTGGTCTCTAAATCGACCGTAGGCAGAATGGCTCAAAAGCAACCCTGGTCTCTAAATCGACCACAGGCAAAATGGCTCAATAGCAACCCTAGTCCACGACCGCGGGTAAGTGGCTCAAAAGCAACCCTGGTCCATGACCTCGGGTAAAATGGCTCAAAAGCAACCCTGGTCTCTAAATCGACCGCAGGCAAAAAGGCTTAACAGCAACCCTGGTCCACGACCGCGGGTAAAATGGCTCAAAAGCAACCCTGATCTCTAAATCGACCGCATGCAAAAAGGCTCAATAGCAACCCTAGTCCACGACCGCGGGTAAGTGGCTCAAAAGTAACCCTGGTCCATGACCGCGGGTAAAATGGCTCAAAAGCAACCCTGGTCCACGACCGTGGGTAAAATGGCTCAAAAGCAACCCTGGTCCACGACCGTGGGTAAAATGGCTCAAAAGCAACCCTGGTCCATGACCGCGGGTAAAATGGCTCAAAAGCAACCCTGGTCCACGACCGTGGGTAAAATGGCTCAAAAGCAACCCTGGTCCATGACCGCGGGTAAAATGGCTCAAAAGCAACCCTGGTCTCTAAATCGACCGCAGGTGTGTAGTGATGCATATAGATGGGGTGAATGTAGCCTAGTCTATGGATGCGTGTAAGCAACTATGTGTGTGTGTGCAGGTGACTGTGCGTGTGTTTGAATGTGCATAAGTGTGGCTTATGCGTTTTGCTTTATGCGGATGTATGGACATGTGTGTATGCAAACTATGTATGTGTGGATGAGATGGTCGAATGGATTCCTTTTTCATAGGCTGGAGGATTTCGGTAGCTTCAGATCGAGAAATGATGCTTCAAGCCATCCCTAAAGTGTGCAAGGATGAGGGTGAGGATAAGTTTGAAACCAAGGGTTGCAAGGATGAGGATTTGGTTTTGATGATCTTGTGTCAAGGGGAGGTATGTAGTGATGCATATAGATGGTCGGATGTAGCCTAATCTATAGATGCATGTAAACCCTTATATGTGCGTATGCAGGTGACCGTGCGTGTGTTTGAATGTGCATACGTGTGGCCTATGTGTTTTACTTTATATGGATGCATGGACATGTGGGAATGCAAACTATGTACATGTGGATGAGATGCTCGGATGGATTCCCTTTTCATAGGCTTGGAGGATTTTCGTAGCTTCAGATCGAGAAATGATGTTTCGAGCTGTCCCCAAGGAGTGTGAGGATGAGGGTGAGGTTAAGTTTGAAACCAAGGGTTGTAAGGATGAGGATTTGGTCTTTATGAGCTTGTGTCAAAGGGGCTCTCGCCCTTAACCAGAGTTTGACGTATTCATTTTCCCCTAATTTTTACCTGAGCTGCCCTTTTCAGGTTTTCAACTCAACGGGATCTCTCCGATGTTCTCTATCTCCCCTTTTGCATGAACTGCCCCTAGGGGTTTTCAATTCATCTTTTCTATATCTCACTGATTTTCTCTATCTCTCCTTTTGCTTGGATCGCCTCTTTTGAGGTTTTCAATCCAACTCTTTTTTGTTCAATTTTTCTTCTTTTTTTTTTTTTTTGATTGTGAATGTGAATGATACCGGATAGGACAGGGGGTTTTATATCCACGGGCCATTTCTATGCTAATCATTTGACGATGAGTTCATGTCCGATGCCTTCGTTAATGGAGAAGCTTTCGGAGTGAGATGGACGTTGATCTGATTGTAGAGCCGTGCCCTCGATTAAAGTTACCGTCTTGGTGTAGGTTAGAAGTTGATGCAGGTGTATGCCCCTGCCAACTCGAGGCGAGATTTCATGTACGCCAGACTAGGGATGCTGCCGTTGGGAGTAGCTATGGAAGAGAGACGCTTTGGTCGAAATTTGACCCTTGAGAGGACAACATAGGAGCGGAGGAACCAGACTTCATGGAGCATGGGAGAGAGGAATAGTCTTTTTTTTTTTAGTTTTTTTTTTTTTTTGGATTTTGGATCGGTTCATGGGTGTCAATGCAACTTTAGTTGAGATGGGGTGTCTATTGATGCGGGTGTTTTCATTGCAAATGCAACCGTCTAGCTTAAATAAAGCACTTGGCAAGCATGAATTGAATTGTTCATTGCTCAGTTCATTAACCACTGTCACTAAAGTATGCCCTTTCGGGTTTTCATATCTCAGTTATTTTAATCCTCTCCTTTTGCTATCCCGGAATTTTCAAATGAGTGCCCTTTCGAGTTTTCACCCACTGGAATGTCCCTTATTGTTGCATAGGCCGCCCTTTGCGGGTTTTCAACCTATCGGGAATTTCTTTCTTTTTTTTATGAGAAGGATTCCCCGGTTCCCTCGAGATTGATTAAAGTTCTAAACTTTGTCGCCGCCTTTAGCTTCATTTGCATACGCATTTGATCTTTCTTCGTTAAAGTGAGCTTTTCTCATACATTTGATCACCCATTTGCTGGGCAATGTCAACCACTCTTGTCCCCTTGACGCCCCTCGGCTAGTTACGTCTACTTGATAATTTTCTCTTACTTCTGATTGGCTTGACTTTGCCACTGAGCCTTTTCAGCATTGGCCTTTTTTTTTTGTCATCATAGATCTGAACCTTTTCATTGATCCTGGAGCAGGGTCCTTTATCGTTGATAGGTTAGTTGCCCCCGTCTTGTTCTGAATGGTGCACTCATGCACTTGTTCTTTTGGACTTTATTGATTGTCGCTCAATCTTCTTTCTGGCAAAAGCCGGTTGTAGACACCGAGTCGGAGGACCTGTGACGAAAACCTAAAAACAAGACGGTTGAAACAATTGATTCCGGAAGTTTTGAAAAACAAAAAATATATAAAGAATAATAAGTACATAATAAAGAAGAAAGAGTTACGGCGGGTCGCTGTTATTGATCGGATGGCTCGCGAATACTTAGCGGCATGGTGCGAGTGCTTAGCGGCGGCCGGCGCACGTTCGACGACAGTCGGACGCCCGCTCGATGACGCAAAGCGCGCGCTCGACATCCGTCGGACGCACGCATCCAACCACGAATGGCACGTGCTCGGCATCCGAGCGATGCACGGGCCCGACGGCGCGGAACGCACGCTCGTCGGCCACGAGGCGTGTGCGCCCGGCAGCGCGGAACGCACGTTTGGCGGCCACGACGTGTGGACGCCCGACGGCACAGAACGCGAGCTCGACGGCCGCGGGACGTGCGCGCCCGACGGCGCGAGATGCGCCCCGGCGGCCGTTGGGCAAGCGCCCAACCACGTCGGGCGGACGCCCAACCTTGCATTGGGCGCTCGCCCAACGCTGTTGGGCGGCCGCCCAACAATTGTTGGGCGATCGCCCAACAAATGTTGGGCGGCCGCCTAACAATGTTGGGCGGCCGCCCAACAAAGTTGGGCGGTACCCCAACGGAGGGTTGGGCGGCCGCCCAACATGCCATGGGCGGCCGCCCAACCCCCTTGGGCGACGTCCGATTTTACTCGGGCGTCGCCCATTTTTCCGGGGATCCGTTTGCCTATAAAAGGCACAAATCCCCATGCATTTTAGGGGAGGAGAAGAATTTTTCGAGCTTTCTCACTCTAAACATTTTTAGAGAGAGAAAGTCAATTTTTTGGAGAAAATATTTTTTTTCCCAAAAAATCCAAATTTTCCCAAAGTTAAATTTTTACTAAAAAACACAAAAAACCGGAAAATCACGACTCGTGGAATCAATCGGCTTCGACTGTCAGATACCGAACTTGAGGTATTATCCGAGGACTAGACTCGTTTTATTTTATTTAATTTATTTCTTTTCCTTTATTTATTTTTATGTTATAGTTTTTATTTATTTAGTTATTCTTTTATTTTATCACGTTTTATTTAATGTGGCATATTTATTTAATTTTCGTCTCGTGTTGAATAAATTCGGTTTTGCTTTAAAATAAAAAACCTCGTTTTGATATCCCAATACGAACCATGATCCGATAAAAAGGTAGTTCGGGTATTGAAAGCGTTGTAACTATAAGTTTTAATTTAAAGGAATTTCCGAATAACGTTTTAAAATAAAAATGTCGTTTTAGGAACTTCCGTTATTGACTATGATCCATTTTTGGTAGTTCGGAAATCCAAAACGATTGAATTAGATTTAATTTAAAGCTTTTGAATAAATCTGGAAATAATTGGAGTGCTGCTGTAATTTACCATTTCTGTCACTAATTGCTGCTTACCGACGGATTTTCCGTCGGTAAATCTGCTGGAATGTAAAAAATGCTGTTTTGGTCCCTCTTTCTTAACTTTTAAGCTTTTAATCCTTCGTATGTATATGTATAGTTATGTAATATATATTTTCAAATTATTTTAGACATTTAGTATATATAATTATTTAGGATGTTTGTATATCATTTTTTATTCCATTTTTAAATATAAGTATATGTATGTATATATTTTCTTTTTCATTCTTTTTGGGTTATATTGGATTTTATTTTAAATGTTATTTACTTGAGCATTTTAGAGATAATTAGTAGATATTTTGTGGATAATGGGTATTATTTTGATAGTTAATCTACATTATGTATATGTATACATATAGTTTTTGGGGACATTTGGGCTATATTAGTTATCATTAAATAAAATTATTTTGGGTGATAAATGTCATTTTCTTATTTATGAGTTTTATTTACTATTTTCACATATTTAAAGTATAAATGTATTATATTTAGTAGTTTCATATATGTATTATATAGTCTCTTTTCATTAACTTTTATTTCATGTTCCCTTTTTATTTAAAATGTATATATATATCTATATTATTTTCTTTATTCTTTTGGACCATTTATGGGTCCATATTTCAAATGGGCTTTACTTGGGAGTGAATTTTGATTTAATGTGTTTATTGTTGTAATTATATTCAAGTAAGGTTCCACTAAAGAAAAAAGGGAAAATTAAATCACAAAAAGAGTTTTTAATTTAATCATTTAAACTAATGAATTTTTAGAGGTTCCTAATGTAAATAAATAGTGTTTTCTTGACATTTCAAATCGTTTCTCAAAACATCACGCTTTAAAACCTTAGTCCGTTCCAACGACGGATTAAGCGAGCCTTGTAATTAAAATCGTTTTCATTGTAAATAATAAAATTTTGAATCGTTTTCTTAAATGATTTGTACAAAATAAAATTGACTTGTATGTTTAACCACGTTTTCTTATTAAAGGTTTTTTTATCTCAATGTTTTCAAACACTCGAGTCGTTCCAACGGCGATTCGAGTGAACTTCATCAAACGGGGTTTTAAAACGCACCTAAATCATTCCAATGGCGATTAAGGTGCGAACCATGTAAATAAACTCGTTTTGGGGAAATAAGTTAGTGTAGAATAAACACACGGCATGATATTTAAATAAAGTTGTAAATAAATCACTTCTTTCTTCCCTCTTCTCTGTGTATGTATAATATAAATGGGTGATTCTTTACTAATATGGCTTTCCATTAATATATGCTCAAAACGGTTTCTGAAAAAAAGAAAGAAAAGGTTTCAAATGAATTTTAAACTTAAAGAAGTATACGATTAGTCCGTTATCGCCTAACATGCTGAGTAGGAGGCCGGTGGTTCATAACCGGGCGATGTCGGGGTGCCTAGTAGCCTTTCTCCGAAAAGGAGCTAGCCTTCTCGGCTTGTACCTAAGTTTTCCGAACCCACACCGGTCTCCCGCAACGGATCGGTGTTCATTTCCCATTCGTGGGTGGCGACTCTTCCATATCTCCGAGCTCCGGTCCTGCCGAGCAGCTTGATTCCACGATTGGTTGCTTTCGGCGCTAATCACCGCTTACGTCGCCATGAGGTGTCCACCCCCCGGTCCGCCCGGGAGATTAGGCCGCGGCACCTCGTCTAACAAGTGGCGACTCTGCTGGGGAAGCGAGAAATTTGATTCCGGAAGGCGTGTATTAAGCCCTTAACGGGGACGGATCGTTTTACTTCTTTTCGTATGCATTCATGTGCATTATTGCAAACCCTTTGGGTAATTTCCGCGAAACCTCTAGCGAGATTCCATTCGTCGCTCGAAAGAGGCTAGTGTAAGTTCCCCCTTACAGTAAGGCGCCAAAGGGTCCCCATCCATTCGTTAGGGACGAATTTGTGCGGTCCTGTGAGGTCCCGCGGTCAACCGTGTCAGCATATAGTAGCCTTAGAAGTTTCCATAGGATTACCCGTTACTATTTTTGATGTGATAAATGAATCAATTCGTGTTTTCAAACCGCCACGATACGTGTCTAATCCTAAAGTAGGTAAAGAAAATGAGACGATGTGTTAATATATACTCGTGAATCGACATACTAATTACCCTAAAACATCGAAACAATTTGAACTAAAGATGACTTAGTCATCTCATATGAATGAACATGTGCGACCCGCCTTGTCCCTTTCGGTGTCCCGACGAAGGCACATGTTCAGGAAATGTGTTATGACATAAGCACGTATTAGTATGAATCGGTTCGGTGTTAAGGATAGTTACATCTCGATACAAAAGACTATATTAATGGTAGCCGTTATTCACATTCTTTAAATAAGTTGGGATAAAACGAGATCATGATGAAACGAAAATGTAGAACATTTCTGTCTTGAATGACCCTGTCGTAACGTGAAAAGTTTCGCACAAGTAGCCCGTCCCTTCCGAATAAAAGACGAGCTTTTTTACGTTATGCCTCGTGTCGTTCTTAAGAGAAATGGATGTGTCCGCAAAGGTGATTAAGAAAATAAAAGAAAAGAAAAAAACTAAACGACCAAAATCATTCCGAGTCTACGATATATTTCGATCCCGAGAGTAGTTAAAGAAAATAAACCAATGCCATTGAATACGTGTCTCGAACAAGTATATACCCCGTTTAAAACTTTGAAGCCGAATTAAGCCAAACCATATAATTGCGCCATATGGACGAGACTGCGGGTTTTGACTAACGACTCGATCATTTCAACCGTTACCAAAACTGCAAGAAATATGGCCCGATATACGTGTTTGCTTAATTCACGCCTAAAGGAAAGAGAACGGTGATATCCTCGCCTCGAATAAATATGCGATTCAACGAAACGTTGATTTTCTATAACCACACTAAGGTGATATATCCTGTAGATCGGAAAGAATAAGAGATTGTTGTTAGCCGAAAGATTACCGTGCGCTCAAATAAGACTCGCCGTCTTTTCACGTAGCTAAAATAAGCAAACGGATCCTCGATGCTAAGAATAAACACGTTACGCGATGAGTCCGTTCCCTAAAATAAAATCCAAAAGTGATTCCATCACTAAATAAACACGTGGTTACGTCTCTCGATAGGTCCAAAAGATCCCGTTGTAATCCAAAAATCGAGACATGAACCCGCGCGAACAAAAGGGAACGAGTCATTGACAATAACGAACGATTGGACTAGAAGAATAACTCGTACCACGTCTAAATACTGAGATGCGCTCAAAGGGAGTCAAAACCCGAACTAATGCATCTCACGAAAGGACGAAAGACGAGTTATTCCGAAAGGACAATCCAACTTGGTCGATTTCTTAGTCACTAAACGCTGATGCGTCAAAAACGAACTGTATTGTCTGATGGGTGATTTACTTTTCCGCAATAATCGACGGCATCACGCGTCCCCTGGACCGCAATGTGAGCCAAAAACCAAAATCCTAGGAAAGAGACCTGGACCGACGAGTGTGTGGAGGAATAAGGATGGAAGAGAGATGATGTGATGATTGTGATTGTGATTGTTATCTAACGTTTTCTTTCTCTTATTGCGATCTACTTATGCATTATGTTCGATTTTCGCTAACTAGTTTGTGTGTATAGATTTATATCTTGTTGTACATCAGTCGAGTCAGATTTAAGTTATAATGCGTTCTATGCTTAACGAATCATTGCAATCATACCATATATAGCGTTGCATGCTAACCGCATTGCGTGCAGCCATTCTAGGTTTCATAAATTTAGGACGTGTTTATTAGGAAAGTGAGAAAGAGTCGACCCCAGCGTCGCGTGCCATTCAGGAGGCATACTAGTTATGTCGTGACGTATCCCATACGTCTTTGCCTTGTCGTACCTATGTGTTGGGATGCATCCTATGCGTCCTTGGCACGTCTCGCGCGTCTTCACCGTGTCGTTTGTATGCTAGCTAGGAGGCATGTCCATTATGTCGTGACGTATCCTATGCGTCTTTGCCTTAGCATACCTTATGCATGGTAGTGTACCTCGTATGTTTCTTCAGTGTCGTAGGCACTAGTCGGAAGGTACAACCCTTATGTCATGGCATGTCCCATACGCTTTGGTTTTGGCATACCCCGTATGTCACGGCACCTCCAATATGTCCTTACCCTATCAAGAGGCGTACTGTTCTCTCGTGACGTATCCTCTATGTGCTTGCAGTGTCGTGTCATCACGTGTCCACCCGTCAGAAGTCCCACCTGTCATGTGGTGACGTATTCCTTACATCTTTACTTTGTCGTACCCCTGAGGACGTAACGCACCCCCATGCATTTTCCATTAATCATTCAGACACCGATCAAGGGGCGTACCTGTTATGCTGTGACGTATACCACATGTATTTTCCCTGTTGTGCCTCGTATATTATGATCCATTCCTTGTGCCTCTACCACGTCATTACACATCGGTCAGAAGCGGTACCATGTGTGTCATAACGCATCATGTACATCTTAGCCTCATTCCTTGCGCCAAGCAAGGGGCATGAGTTGCATGCCCCATATGTCAGGGCATATCAGGTGCTTGTTCACCATGTTATATACGTGAGATGAAAGGCATACCATTTGGGCCGTGACGTATCCCATACGTCCTTACCTCGTCCCATCTTCCATATCGTGAAGTGTCCCATGCGTCCCCATCACGTCAGCTATGGACCAGTCAAGACGTGTACTCGATGCACCACCATGCATCACGTACGTTCGGGTATTGTCAAGGTTGTACATCGTGATAGGTCGCATATGCATCTTCCATATCAGATACACTAGTCTAGAGCCATATCCCGTGTAACAGAAGACATACCCCGTATGTCGTGATGAATCTCGCGCATCTTTACCATGCCTCACATACCCGTCAAGTGGAGCACCTTTAGACCTTGAGGTATTCCCTACATCTTCGTCGTGTTATACTTTGTGTGGGATACGCCGTGCACATCTTTATCGTCTTGTTTATACCATTAGAGAGTGTACCTAGTGCATCGTGACATGTCACATGCGCCTTCACCGTAGTGTTTACGTCATCCGGAGACATATCCCATATGTCGTAATGTATCCCGTATCCCTCTATCAGGGTTAGGACTTGTTTGGTGGTCATACCCCGCTTATCCTGACATTCGCATCGTGGGGCCGGTCTTGTATACTGTCCGCACGATCAACTCAAGACATACTAGGTGTGTCGCCATGTATGTCGGTTGTTCAAAAAAAAAAAACAAAAAAAAAATAATATCACGACGTCGGTTCCCTCGAGACTCGAATTAACCATTCATCATATGCCTCATACACGTCCTACTTATGCCTCAAGACATACCATGTATGTCACTACGCCTTAACCAACACATCTCAAGATTATGACTGGCACCTTGATCTCAAATAGAACCATAATCTCACGGGTCGTCGTCACCTCCCTTTCGTATCTCAAGACATACCCACGGATGTCGCCACGCTATACACAATTGCCCAGGTGATTCCAAATTACGTTGTTGTATTATCCATGCCCCTCACCTCATAGGTTGCCATCATGACCTTCGTACGCTAAGACATGCCACGTGTGTCGGCGCGCCGTGCACCTATACTCCAAAGTTACGTGGTTGTAAGATCGAAACCTTAGGGTCGAGTGAACTATTTCACACGAATCTCGTTTACCTGTCGTCATTCGCATCTGGGGGAGGTAGTCCATACGTAGCACCTCCATATTTCAGAATTATGGGCAATACCCTGAACTTCGAAACAAACCCTTGACTGGTGTGTTGTCCACGCTTCCTATTTATACCTTTAGGTGCGCCATGTGGGTCGTCATAGCGTCCCTTCGTATTTACGTCATCCCACTGTCCGGACCCCAGGTTCACATTGACCCTCTGATGCACGCTTCACACGAAGTCATGGCGTCACATCCGCTCTTTAACTGACGCCTTATAGGGCCCCTCGTCACATCTAATGAATCTATGCGCCATTGTACTAACCTCTTGGCTAGTAGGTCATTGTCACACCCCATTGGTACCCGCGGTCGTACCTTGTATGTCGACATGTCAGTGTACTAGGGTAACCCGCGCATCCTTGATCTTCTTGAGACACCCCGTCGCATCTTCAAAACAGCCAAATCTATAGGAGGTGTACCAGGTGTGTCACCGTATATTGTAACACGTCAGTATTCCAAAACATGTGACAATGGTGCTTCGAACACGTATCAGCTTTCGATGCAAATCACGTATGTCACCGCTTGCGCTTTAGTCATACGTTGGGCCTTGTCAAAATGTGCCCCACATATCGCCTTGTCATCGGCAATATTTGTAGTCCACGAATATATCATTAGGCTATCCAATTCTGGATCGACCTTTGACGCACGTTCCGTGTGTCATCCCTCGCACCTTACTCACATATCAAAGACTGAGTCCTTTATACCATCTAGTCAGGGTTAAGCTTACGACACACACCCACATACGCGGTTCGGTACGTCCTGTTCGCATGTCAAATGTCGAGTCACTCATGTCATTGAGTTCAAGTCGAATCTGGGGCAAGTTCATATATGTCATCACGTGCATCTTGCTTACATCTCCAATGTCGAGTCATTTGTTTCGTCAAGTTTGAGTCGAACTTTTGGCACGTACCTGTCATATAGAGTGATTCATGTCGTCGAGTCCAAGTCATACCCTTAGGCACGTACCCTATGGGACATCTCGAGCGTCCCGCTCATACCTTGACACACTGAGTTGTTCATGTCGTGAGGCTCCTATCAAACTCTTGACGTATGCCCTGTAAATTGTCACTCATATCTTGAGTACGCCTCAAACAGCGGCTTGTGTATATTGTCAAATCCTCGACACGCTCCCCTTACACCATTGGTATTATTGTCTATGCGCCCCAAACTCCGAATTGCCTTATTTACGAGTCTGAGACATATGCCCTATGTGTCGTTATTTGGGTCTCGCTCGTATCAGTAGTATCAAGTTGTTTATACCGCGGCTAAGTCCAACATTTGGCACTTACCTCGAAGGTCTTGGTTTGCGTCCTCGTTGCTCCTCGAGTTGTTCATAGTAATAGGTTCCAGTCATCTCAAATATCAGTGATGGACCCAATACGTCGTAAATATCCACATAAGACCTTTAGAGATTCTCATAAAACATATCGTCGTCAGGTTTGCGCTATGAAACAAATTGACCTTCGACACGTACTAGGTAAGTCATCGTTTCCGTCTCGTTGATACCTCGATCGGATTAGGACACCTCTCATTCTACCAGATGCACTGATGTCCGCAAATTCATCGAGGTATTTGGGGTCTCTAGCTTAAGTTAATCCTTGAACCGCACCCTGCGTGTCGGTATCGTGTCTAGCGGACACTTCCAATGTTGTTAGAAGGTACCTCTTGAGTCATCTCTGTTCTTCATCTATACCCAAAGTTGGTCAGATAATACGTGTGTCGTATACGTACCCTATTCGGGTCTTGAGCCTAGCATGTTGGATTTCCCCCACGATGGTCGAAATCCCAAAATCAAGCCATCACATCGTTCGTGAGTTGCGTATAAGTCAATCATGGGGGCACATCAAGTGGGACTCCCATCCTGTCATTTGGCTACCTCTAAGGCATACCACGTACGTCACCGTATTTCCTAAATGCACCATGTTTCAAACCACTCTGCCCAGGCACTAGTGAGCTAAGTAGGAGTTAATAATTGGCACATACCTCGTATGTTGACATATGCATCCTATTCGAACCTCGAGTGTCAGGTATTCCGTGTGCATTATCCCGTCAAATAATACCCATCATCGTAATAGTTGCTTTCCAGGAGAAGCTGACAATTGGCGCACATCACGTATGTCACTCGAGCCTCCCCTATGCCTTAACCTGTTTAGGGCGTGTCCCGTGCGTCACCATTTTCTTCATAACACGCCAAGGTTCCGTTGGTATGTCTACGTATTCGTGTCTTGGGTTTAAACTAACCATTGACCCACACCCCATATGTGGTGGTCTCGTCCCGCTTGCTTCTAGTTTAGGACACACCCTCTATGTCGGCCTGTTTCAGGAAACTTGTGTTTCCCAGAAAGACGGTTCCCTGCTATCAGTATCGATACCAAGTAAACGATGGGCAAGTGCCCCGCATGTCTCCGTCACGGTCTGTTTGAGTCTCGGACGTACCATGAGCATCACATCAGTCCATGTAACACCGCGTATCTTCGAAGTACGTCATTACTACCAAGGATGGCAATCCCTCACATACACCTCATGCATAGTCACTTATGTTGTTGATTTTGGATCGTGAGTCATGTCGATGTACCAAGTATGTCATTCCCCCACTCATGTCGCTACCCCTCGAATGTATCTACACGTCACGGATATCATCGGGGTACACTCTCATCTACCTAGCGTCCTAGGGAATTTTACTCATCAGGAGGGTCGTCTCAATCTCACAAGTCTCAGTCGTGTCAAGAGTCATTTAACATTATACAGCTTGTGAAGCATTACGAGGTAACCTCGTAGGGTTCATACTAATGTGTGCATAACAGTTGAAATGGTTTCAGGCATTCGCACTTCCAAACAGGTAAGTTAGCACAGACGACCGAAGTGCTACAGACGACTCGGGTAAAAAAAAAAGAAAAAGAAAAAAGAAGGGGTTTAGCTCCAGTCAAATCGTGTTTATGTTGTAAGAAATAAAGCGCAGACCACGAATCATGCATAAATCATACATCCATCTATAGGAGGCACAAGTAGATAGCTTTAGCATTCGCATCGCACGTGCATTGCATCATCAAAATTCATAATGCCTAAAAAGCCCCACTCACCGATCCTTTCTCTTTCCTTGTTAGAAACCCAACTCATGGCCCAATCCAGCAATGCAAACCACAATCTTGAGAGCCGTGTGCAAAGGGCTTTAGCCAAATACATCTTTTCTGATGAGTTCAAACGTGCTCTTAATGATCCGGAGAATACTAAGCATGGGGGGGGTTGAAAATTCCCAAGAGATGATAGGAGATTTCAATCTCAGAGCAGAAATCGAGCGAGTTCTTCCCGATATCCTTGCTTCAGATGAATTCAAGATAGAGCTGAAAAGGTTGGTCAGGGAGGTCCTGAGCGAGTCACTAGTTGCGGAAATCCCGAAAGCTGCTGTGGAGAAACCTATGTTCCAGCTCGCGTCACAAGTTAATCCACAAACATTCACTCCACCAAGGGTAGTCTCACACCATATTTCACGAACACAACAAGATCCACACCATCGGGGACGTGAGATTACCAGGGTTGTTCGCCCTCCATCGCCCACTCAGTATAGAAGGGAGGGAAGGGAATTCTCCACTTTCACTCAACCCTTGTTTGAAGTGTTGGAGGGTCTACGAATGCATGACATACTTCACCCTCTACCAGCCATGGGAGGTCAAACCACTGAATTAGTCAAACACAGGGGCTACTGTCACTTCCACCAGAAATATGGTCACGAAACAAGCACTTGCATGAGGTTGAAGCATGAAATCCAAGATCTCATCGAAGCTGGAAAGGTAAGTGATCCAGATCCTTCTCAACAGATGAAGCCTTCGACTTGTTCCTTGAATGGCGAAGTCTACAACGGATCAGGATAATCTAAAGAAGAAGTTCCCGAGATTGAGGACACTTATGAAGTAGGAGAATCTGAAGCTTCTTGAAATAGCATGAGAGAGAGGAGTGCACTTGTAGTCTTTATCCTTGTCTTTTATTTTATCTTCTATTCCACAAGATGTTATTAACCTCCTTTTGAATTCAATGAAATTTCGTTTCCGCAAATTTATCCTAAACATACGTACTTACATTTGATATCTACTCAATTGAGATATTCCCGCTTCTATCATGGCACGGACGTAAGCTCTAGAATATACTTATTACTCAGTACTTAACCACTGAAGAGAGAAAATTAGGAGAGTAAAAAAAAAAAAAAAAGCAAAGTAAATCATGAGAAACGATTCCCTGACTCTACGATGATAAGTCGGGCGTAGACCCATCAGACGAAGGGTTCTCACCGGCTTTTGGCAGAAAGAAGATTGAGCGACAATCAACAAAGTCCAAAAGAGAGAAAAAGAAAAGAAAATATGGAGCAAGCAACAAGCCCTCAGAGCCATACTTACACTGAGGCACCGACAAATATTTCTCCCCCCAAAGGGGGACACAAGTACAGGAGTGCGCCATTTAGAACGAGGCGGGGGCAACTAACCTATCAGCGATAAAGTATTTTGTTCTAGGATCAACGAAAGGGTTTAGACCTATGATGACTCAAAGTTAAAAAAAGGAAGAAGAAAAAAGAAAAAAATGATGCTAAAAAGGCCCTGGGGAAAAGTCAAGTCAATCGGAAGTAAAAGAAAATAAATCAAAAGTTGACGTGATCAGCCAAGAGGCGTCAAGGTGGCAAGAGTGGTTGACATTGTCCAACAAATGTGTAATCAAATGTACGAGAAAAGCTCACTGTAATGAAGAAAGATCAAATGCGTAGTCAAGTGAAGGCGAAGGCGGCAACAAAGTTCAGAACTTTAATCAATCTCGAGGGAACCGAGGAATCCTTCTCATGAAAATTAAAAAAAAAAGAAAGAAAGAAAATCCCGATAGGTTGAAAATCCGCAAAGGACGGCCTATGCAACAATAAGGGACACCCCAATAAGTGAAAACCCCACGGGGCGCTTATTTGAAAATTCCGGGGTAAAAGGAGAGAGTTAAAATAACTGAAGTGTGAAAACCCGAAAGGGCATGCTTTGGTGACAGTGGTTAATAAACTGAGCAGTAAACAATTTAATGTATCTTTGCCAGGTGCTTTATTTAAGCTAGACGGTTGCATTTGTAATGAAAACACCCGCATCAATAGACACCCCATCTCAACTGAAATCACCCCAACACCCATAAACCGATCCAAAATCTATAAAAAAGAAAAACTAAAAAAAAAGACTATTCCTCTCTCTCATGCTCCATGAAGTCTGGTTCCTCTGCTCCTATGTGGTCCTCTCAAGGGTCAAACTTCGACCGAAGCGTCTCTCCTCCATAGCTACTCCCAATGGCAGTATCCCTAGTTTGGCGCACATGAAATCTCACCTCGACTTGGCAGGGGCATACGCTAGCATCAACTTCTAACCTACGCCAAGACGGTAACTTTAATCGGGGGCACGACCCTACAATCAGATCAACGTCCATCTCACTTCGGAAGCTTCTCCATTAACGAAGGCATTGGGCATGAACTCATCGTCAAATGATTAGCATAGAAATGGCTCGTGGATATAAACCCCCTGTGCTATCCGGTATCATTCACAATCAAGAAAGAAAGAAAAGGAGAAGAAAAATTGAACAAAAAGGTTGGATTGAAAACCTCAAAAGAGGCAATCCAAGCAAAAGGAGAGATAGAGAAAATCAGTGAGATATAGAAAAGATGAATTGAAAACCCCTAGGGGCAGTTCATGCAAAAGGAGAGATAGAGAATATCGGAGAGATCCCGTTGAGTTGAAAACCCGAAAAGGGCAGCTCAGGCAAAAATTAGGGAGAAAATGAATACGTCAAACTCTGGTTAAAAGCGAGAGCCCCTTTGACACGAGCTCATCAAGACCAAATCCTCATCCTTACAACCCTTGGTTTCAAACTTAACCTCGCCCTCATCCTCGCACTCCTTGGGGACGGCCCGAACCATCATTTCTCGATCTGAAGCTACGAAAATCCTCCAAGCCTATGAAAAGGGAATCCATCCGAGTATCTCATCCACATGTACATAGTTTTCATTCCCACATGTCCATACATCCATATAAAGCAAAGCACATAGGCCACACGTGCGCACATTCAAACACACGCACGGTCACCTGCATACGCACATATAAGTGTTTACATGCATCCATAGATTAGGCTACCTCCACCCATCTCTATGCATCGCCACATACCTTTCCTTGACACAAGCTCATCAAAACCAAATTCCCGTCCTTATAACCCTTGGTTTCAAACTTATCCTCACCCTCGTCCTTGCACACCTTGGGGATGGCCCGAAGCATCATTTATCGATCTAAAGCTACCGAAATCCTCCAGCCTATGAAAAGGGAATCCATTCGACCATCTCATCCACACATACATAGTTTGCATACACACATGTCCATACATCCGCATAAAGCAAAACACATAAGCCACACTTATGCACATTCAAACACACGCACAGTCACCTGCACACACACACATAGGTGTTTACATGCATCCATAGACTAGGCTACATTCACCCATCTATATGCATCACTACACGCCTGCAGTCGATTTAGAGACTAGGATCGCTAGAAAGAGCCATTTTACCTGCGGTCGATTTAGAGACCAGGGTTGCTATTGAGCCATTTTGCCTGCGGTCGATTTAGAGACCAGGGTTGCTTTTGAGCCATTTTACCCGCGGTCGTGGACCAGGGTTGCTTTTGAGCCATCTTGCCTGCGGTCGATTTAGAGACCAGGGTTGCTTTTGAGCCATTTTACCCGCGGTCGTGGACCAGGGTTGCTTTTGAGCCATTTTGCCCGCGGTCGTGGACCAGGGTTGCTTTTGAGCCATTTTGCATGCGGTCGATTTAGAGACCATGGTTGCTTTTGAGCCATTTTACCCGCGGTCGTGGACCAGGGTTGCTTTTGAGCCATTTTACCCACGGTCGTGGACCAGGGTTGCTTTTGAGCCATCTTGCCTGCGGTCGATTTAGAGACCAGGGTTGCTTTTGAGCCATTTTACCCGCGGTCGTGGACCAGGGTTGCTTTTGAGACATTTTACCCGCGGTCGTGGACTAGGGTTGCTTTTGAGCCATTTTGCCTGCGATCGATTTAGAGACCAGGGTTGCTTTTGAGCCATTTTACCCGCGGTCGTGGACCAGGGTTGCTTTTGAGCCATCTTGCCTGCGGTCGATTTAGAGACCAGTGTTGCTTTTGAGCCATTTTACCCGCGGTCGTGGACCAGGGTTGCTTTTGAGCCATTTTGCCTGCGGTCGATTTAGAGACCAGGGTTGCTTTTGAGCCATTTTACCCGCGGTCGTTGACCAGGGTTGCTTTTGAGCCATTTTGCCTGCGGTCGATTTAGAGACCAGGGTTGCTTTTGAGCCATTTTACCCGCGGTCGTGGACCAGGGTTGCTTTTGAGCCATTTTGCCTGCGGTCGATTTAGAGACCAGGGTTGCTTTTGAGCCATTTTACCCGCGGTCGTGGACCAGGGTTGCTTTTGAGCCATTTTACCCGCGGTCATGGACCAGGGTTGCTTTTGAGTCATTTTACCCGCGGTCGTGGACCAGGGTTGCTTTTGAGCCATTTTACCCGCGGTCGTAGACCATGGTTGCTTTTGAGCCATTTTACCCGCGGTCGTGGACCAGGGTTGCTTTTGAGCCATTTTTACCCTCAGTCGATTTAGAGATCGGGGTTGCTTTTGAGCCCTTTTACCTGCGGTCGATTGAGAGACCAGGGTTGCTATTGAGCCGCTTTACTTGCAGTTGATTTAGAGACTAGGTTCCCAGAAAGAGCGTCCGTCCGCGGCTAAGTTTAGAGGCAAGGACAGATCGAAGATGAGGAAGGAACTTGCGACATGGAAGTCAGGTATGCTCCCACCTACTCTTTACGTGTCTTTTACTTTTATATGTTTTACATTGCATGTGTTACGTTAGCAAAAAACGTTTTCAAAACATACACATCACTGTCAAAATAGAAAAGTAGGGGCAACTGTAGACACCGAGTCGGAGGACCTGTGACGAAAACCTGAAAACAAGACGGTTGAAACAATTGATTCCGGAAGTTTTGAAAAACAAAAAATATATAAAGAATAATAAGTACATAATAAAGAAGAAAGAGTTACGACGGGTCGCTGTTGTTGATCGGATGGCTCGCGAATATTTAGCGGCATGGTGCGAGCGCTTAGGGGCGGCCGGCGCACGTTCGACGACAGTCGGACGTCCGCTCGACGACGTAAAGCGCGCGCTCGACGTCCGTCGGACGCACGCATCCAACCAGGAATGGCACGTGCTCGGCATCCGGGCGATGCACGGGTCCGTCGGCGCGGAACGCACGCTCGTCGGCCACGAGGCGTGTGCGCCCGGCAGCGCGGAACGCATGTTTGGCGGCCACGACGCGTGGACGCCCGACGGCACGGAACGCGAGCTCGACGGCCGCGGAACGTGCGCGCCCGACGGCGCGAGACGCGCCCCGGCGGCCATTGGGCGGCCGCCCAACAATTGTTGGGCGATCACCCAACAAATGTTGGGCGGTAGCCCAACAAATGTTGGGCGGCCGCCCAACATGCCATGGGCGGCCGTCCAACCCCCTTGGGCGACGCCCGATTTTACTCGGGCGTCGCCCATTTTTTCGGGGATCCGTTTGCCTATAAAAGGCACGGATCCCCATGCATTTTAGGGGAGGAGGAGAATTTTTGGAGCTTTCTCACTCTAAACATTTTTAGAGAGAGAAAGTCAATTTTTTGGAGAAAATATTTTTTTTCCCAAAAAAATCCAAATTTTCCCAAAGTTAAATTTTTACTAAAAAACACAAAACCGGAAAATCACGACTCGTGGAATCAATCGACTTCGACTGTCAGATACCGAACTTGAGGTATTATCCGAGGACTAGACTCGTTTTATTTTATTTAATTTATTTCTTTTCCTTTATTTATTTTTATGTTATAGTTTTTATTTATTTAGTTATTCTTTTATTTTATCACGTTTTATTTAATGTGGCATATTTATTTAATTTTCGTCTCGTGTTGAATAAATTCGGTTTTGCTTTAAAATAAAAAACCTCGTTTTGATATCCCAATACGAACCATGATCCGATAAAAAGGTAGTTCGGGTATTGAAAGCGTTGTAACTATAAGTTTTAATTTAAAGGAATTTCCGAATAACGTTTTAAAATAAAAACGTCGTTTTAGGAACTTCCGTTATTGACTATGATCCATTTTTGGTAGTTCGGAAATCCAAAACGATTGAATTAGATTTAATTTAAAGCTTTTGAATAAATCTGGAAATAATTGGAGTGCTGCTGTAATTTACCATTTCTGTCACTAATTGCTGTTTACCGACGGATTTTCCGTCGGTAAATCTGCTGGACTGCAAAAAATGCTGTTTTGGTCCCTCTTTCTTAACTTTTAAGCTTTTAATCCTTCGTATGTATATGTATAGTTATGTAATATATATTTTCAAATTATTTTAGACATTTAGTATATATAATTATTTAGGATGTTTGTATATCATTTTTTATTCCATTTTTAAATATAAGTATATGTATATATATATTTTCTTTTTCATTCCTTTTGGGTTATATTGGATTTTATTTTAAATGTTATTTACTTGAGCATTTTGGAGATAATTAGTAGATATTTTGTGGATAATGGGTATTATTTTGATAGTTAATCTACATTATGTATATGTATACATATATTGGGGACATTTGGGCTATATTAGTTATCATTAAATAAAATTATTTTGGGTGATAAATGTCATTTTCTTATTTATGAGTTTTATTTACTATTTTTACATATTTAAAGTATAAATGTATTATATTTAGTATTTTCATATATGTATTATATAGTCTCTTTTCATTAACTTTTATTTCATGTTCCCTTTTTATTTAAAATGTATATATATATCTATATTATTTTCTTTATTCTTTTGGACCATTTATGAGTCCATATTTCAAATGGGCTTTACTTGGGAGTGAATTTTGATTTAATGTGTTTATTGTTGTAATTATATTCAAGTATGGTTCCACTAAAGAAAAAAGGGAAAATTAGATCACAAAAAGAGTTTTTAATTTAATCATTTAAACTAATGAATTTTTAGAGGTTCCTAATGTAAATAAATAGTGTTTTCTTGACATTTCAAATCGTTTCTCAAAACATCACGCTTTAAAACCTTAGTCCGTTCCAACGACGGATTAAGCGAGCCTTGTAATTAAAATCGTTTTCATTGTAAATAATAAAATTTTGAATCGTTTTCTTAAATGATTTGTACAAAATAAAATTGACTTATATGTTTAACCACGTTTTCTTATTAAAGGTTTTTTTTATCTCAATGTTTTCAAACACTCGAGTCGTTCCAACGGCGATTCGGGTGAACTTCATCAAATGGGGTTTTAAAACGCACCTAAATCATTCCAATGGCGATTAAGGTGCGAACCATGTAAATAAACTCGTTTTGGGGAAATAAGTTAGTGTAGAATAAACACACGGCATGACATTTAAATAAAGTTGTAAATAAATCACTTCTTTCTTCCCTCTTCTCTGTGTATGTATAATATAAATGGGTGATTCTTTACTAATATGGCTTTCAATAATATATGCTCAAAACGGTTTCTGAAAAAAGAAAGAAAAGGTTTCAAATGAATTTTAAACTTAAAGAAGTATACGATTAGTCCGTTATCGCCTAACATGCTGAGTAGGAGGCCGGTGGTTCATAACCGGGCGATGTCGGGGTGCCTAGTAGCCTTTCTCCGGAAAGGAGCTAGCCTTCTCGGCTCGTACCTAAGTTTCCCGAACCCACACCGGTCTCCTGCAAGGGATCGGTGTTCATTTCCCATTCGTGGGTGGCGACTCTTCCATATCTCCGAGCTCCGGTCCTGCCGAGCAGCTTGATTCCACGATTGGTTGCTTTCGGCGCCAATCACCGCTTACGTCACCATGAGGTGTCCACCCCCCGGTCCGCCCGAGAGATTAGGCTACGGCACCTCGTCTAACACCGGTGAGAACCCTTCATTTGATGGGTCTACGCCTGACTTATCATCGTAGAGTCAGGGAATCGTTTCTCATGATTTTTTGTTTTTTTTTTTACTCTTTTAATTTTCTCTCTTCAGTGGTTAAGTACTGAGCAATAAGTATATTCTAGAGCTTATGTCCGTGCCGTGATAGAAGCGGGAATATCTCAATTGAGTAGATATCAAATGTAAGTACGTATGTTTAGGATAAATTTGCGGAAACGAAATTTCATTGAATTCAAAAGGAGGTTAATAACCTCTTGTGGAATAAAAGATAAAAATAAAAGACAAGGATAAAGACTACAAGTGCACTCCTCTCTCTCATGCTATTTCAAGAAGCTTCAGATTCTCTCACTTCATAGGTGTCCTCAATCTCGGGAACTTCTTCTTTAGATTATCCTGATCCGTTGTAGACTTCGCCATTCAAGGAACAAGTCGAAGGCTTCATCTGTTGAGAAAGATCTGGATCACTTATCTTTCCAGCTTCGATGAGATCTTGGATTTCATATTTCAACCTCATGCAAGTGTTTGTTTCGTGACCATATTTCTGGTGGAAGTGGCAGTAGCCCCCGCGTTTGACTAATTCAGTGGTTTGACCTCCCATGGCTGGTAGAGGGTGAAGTATGTCACGCATTCGTAGACCCTCCAACACTTCAAACAAGGGTTGGGTGAAAGTGGAGAATTCCCTTTCCTCCCTTCTATATTGAGTGGGCGACGGAGGGCGAACAACCCTGGTAATCCCATGTCCCCAATGATGTGGATCTTGTTGTGTTCGTGAAATATGGTGTGAGACTACCCTTGGTGGAGTGAATGTTTGTGGATTAACTTGTGACGCGAGCTGGAAAATAGGTTTCTCCACAACGGCTTTCGGGATCTCCGCAACCAGTGACTCGCTTAGGACCTCCCTGACCAACCTTTTCAGCTCTATCTTGAATTCATCTGAAGCAAGGATATCGGGAAGAACTCGCTCGATTTCTGCTCTGAGATTGAAATCTCCTATCATCTCTTGGGAATTTTCAACCCCCTTATGCTTAGTATTCTCCGGATCATTAAGAGCACGTTTGAACTCATCAGAAAAGATGTATTTGGCTAAAGCCCCTTGCACACGGCTCTCAAGATTGTGGTTTGAATTGCTGGATTGGGCCATGAGTTGGGTTTCTAACAAGGAAAGAGAAAGGATCGGTGAGTGGAGCTTTTTAGGCATTATGAATTTTGATGATGCACGTGCGATGCGAATGCTAAAGCTATCTACTTGTGCCTCCTATAGATGGATGTATGATTTATGCATGATTCGTGGTCTACGCTTTATTTCTCACAACATAAACATGATTTGACTAGAGCTAAACCCTTTTTTCTCTTTTTTTTTACCAGAGCCGTCGGCAGTACTTTGATCGTTTGTGCTAACTTACCTGTTTGGAAGTGCCGATGCCTGAAACCATTTCAACTGTTATACACACATTAGTACGAACCCTACAAGTTTACCTTGCAATGCTTTATAAGATGTACAATGTTGAATGACGCTTGACACGACTGACACTTGTGAGATTGAGACGACCCTCATGATAAGTAGAATTCCCTAGGACGCTAGGTAAATGAGAGTGTACCCCGATGATATCCGTGACGTGTAGATACATTGGAGGGGTAGCGACCTGAGTGGTGGGAATGACATACTTGGTACATTGATACGACTCATGATCTAAAAAGAACAACCTAAGCGACCATGCATGAGGTGTATGTGAGGGATTGCCATCATTGGTAGCAATGACGTACTTCGAAGATACACGGTGTTACATGGACTGATGTGACGCTCATGGTATGTCCGAGACTCCAATAGACCGTGACGGAGACATGCGGGGTACTTGTCCATAGTTTACTTGGTATTGATATTGATAACAGGGAAACGTCTTTCTGGGAAACACAAGTTTCCTGAAACAGGCCGGCATAGAGGGTGTGTCCTAAACTAGAAGCAAACGGGACGAGACCACCGCATATGGGGTTTGGGTCGATGGTTAGTTTAAACCCAAGACACTAATACGTAGACGTACCAACGGAACCTTGGTGTGTTATGCAGAAAGTGGTGACGCACGGGACATGCCCTAAACAGGTTAAGGCATATGGGAGACTCGAGTGACATACGTGATGTGCGCCGATTGTCAGCTTCTCCTGGAAAGCAACTATTACGATGATGGGTATTATTTGACGGGATAATGCACACGGAATACCTGATACTTGAGGTTCGAATAGGATGCATATGTCAACATACGAGGTATGTGCCAATTATTAACTCCTACTCGACTCACTAGTGCCTGGGCAGAGTGGTTTGAGACATGGTGCATTTAGGGAATACGGTGACGTACGTTGTATGCCTTAGAGGTAGCCAAACGGCAGGATGGGAGTCCCACTTGATGTGCCCCCATGATTTACTTATACGCAACTCACGAACGATATGATGGCTTGATTTTGGGATTTCGACCATAGTGGGGGAAATCCAACATGCCAGGTACGAGACACGAATAGGGTACGCATACTACACACGTATTATCTGACCAACTTTGGGTGTGGATGAAGCACAGAGATGACTCAAGAGGTACCTTCTAACAACATTGGAAGTGTCAGCTAGACACGATACTGACACGCAGGGTGCGGTTCAAGGATTAACTTAAGCTAGAGACCCCAAATACCTCAATGAATTTGCGGACATCGGTGCGTCTGGTAGAATGAGAAGTGTCCTAATCCGATCGAGGTATCAACGAGACAGAAACGACGACTTACCTGGTACGTGTCGAAGGTCAATTTGTTTCATAGCGCGAACCTGATGACGATATGTTTTATGAGAATCCCTAAAGATCTTATGTGGATATTTACGACGGATTGGGTTCATCCCCGATATTTGAGATGATTGGAACCTATTACTATGAACAACTCGAAGAGCAACGAGGACGCAAACCAAGACCTTCGAGGTAAGTGCCAAATGTTGGACTTAGCCGCGGTATAAACAACTTGATACTACTGATATGAGCAAGACCCAAATAAGGACACATAGGGCATATGTCTCAGACTCGTAAATAAGGCAATTCGGAGTTTGGGGCGCATAGACAATAATACCAAGGGTGTAAGGGGAGCGTGTCGAGGATTTGACAACATAAACAAACCGCTGTTTGAGGCGTACTCAGGATATGAGTGACAATTTACAGGGCGTATGTCAAGAGTTTGACAGGAACCTCACGACATGAACGACTCAGTGTGTCAAGGTATGGGCGGGATGCTCGAGACGGCCCATAGGGTACGTGCCTAAGGGTGTGACTTGGACTTGATGACATGAATCACTTTATATGACAGGTACGGGCCAAAAGTTCAACTTGAACTTGTCGATACAAATGACTCGACATTGGGGGTGTAAGCAAGATGCACGTGATGACATATATGAACTTGCCCCAGATTCGACTGAAACTCAATGACATGAGTGACTCGACATTTGACATGCGAACAGGACGTACCGAACCGCGTATATGGGTGTGTGCCATAAGCTTAACCCTGACTAGATGGTATAAACGACTCAGTCTTTGATATGTGAGTAAGGTGCGAGGGATGACATACGGAACACGCATCAAAGGTCGGTCCAGAATTGGATAGCCTAATGACATATTCGTGGGCTACAAATATTGTCAATGGTAAGGCGACATGTGGGGCACATTTTGACAAGGCCCAACGTATGACTAAGGCACAAGCGGTGACATACGGGATATGCACCGAAAGCTGATACGTGTTCGAAGGACTAGCATCACATGTTTTGGAATACTGACGTGTTACGATATATGGCGACACACCTGGTACACCTCATATAGATTTGGCTGTTTTGAAGATACGACGGGGTGTCTCAAGAAGATCAAGGATGCGCGGGTTACCCTAGTATAATGACATGTCGACATACAAGGTACGACCGAGGGTACCAATTGGGTGTGACGATGACCTACTAGCCAAGAGGTTAGTACAATGATGCATAGATTCATTAGATGTGACGAGGAGACATATAAAGCGCCAGTTAAAGCGCGGATGTGACGCCATGACTTCGTGTGAAGCGTGCGTCAGTGGGTCAATGTGAACTTGGGGTCCGGACAGTGGGATGATGTAAATACGAGGGGATACTATGACGACCCACATGGCGCACCTAAAGGTACAAATGGGAAGCGTGGACAACACACCAGTCAAGGGTTCGTTTCGAAGTTCAGGGTATTGCCCATAATTCTGAAATACGGAGGTGCTACGTATGGACTACCTCCCCAGATGCGAATGATGACAGGTAAACGAGATTCGTGTGAAACAGTTCACTCGACCCTAAGGTTTCAATCTTACAACCACGTAACTTTGGAGTATAGGTGCACGACGCACCGACACACGTGGCATGTCTTAGTGTGCGAAGGTCATGATGGCAACCTACGAGGTGAGGGGCATGGATAATACAACAACGTAATTTGGAATCACCTGGGTATTGTGTATAGCGTGGCGACATCCGTGGGTATGTCTTGAGATACGAAAGGGAGGTGACGACGACCCGTGAGATTATGGTTCCATTTGAGATCAAGGTGCCAGTCATAATCTTGAGATGTGTTGGCTAAGGCGTAGCGACATACATGGTATGTCTTGAGGCGTAAGTAGGACGTGTATGAGGCATGTGATGAATGGTTAATTCGAGTCTCGAGGGAACCGACGTCGTGATAAATTTTTTTTTTTGATATGTTGTCGGTGACATGGCGACACACCTAGTATGTCTTGAGTTGACCGTGCAGACAGTATACGGGACCTGCCCCATGATGCAAATGTCAGGATAAGCGGGGTATGACCACCAAACAAGTCCTAACCATGATAGAGGGATGCGGGATACATTACGACATATGGGATATATCTCCGGATGACGTAAACACCATGGTGAAGGCGCATGCGACATGTCACGATGCACCAGGTACACTCTCTAATGGTATGAACAGGATGATAAAGATATGTGTGGTGTATCCCCCACAAAGTATAACATGGCGAAGACATAGGGAATACCTTAGGGTCTAAAGGTGCTCCTCCGGACTAATATATGAGACACATCATAATATGTGGGGTAGACCTTTTGATGGGCATACAAGACATGGTAAAGACGCGCGAGATACATTGAGATATATGGGGTATGTCTTCCGTTAGGCAACTAGCAAGGCGAGAACTCAAGTCATGATATACGGGGTATGGCTCTAGACTAGCGTATCCGACATGGAAAACGCATATGCGACTTATCGCGATGTACGACTTTGACAATACTCGGATGTACGCAGTGCACGGCGGCGCATCAAGTACACGTCTTGACTAGCGTATAGCTGACGTGATGGAGACGCATAGGACACTCCACGATATGGAAGATAGGACGGGGTAAGGACGTATGGGCTACGTCACAGCCCAAATGGTATGCCTTTCATCTAACGTACATAACATGGTGAACAAGCACTTGATATGCCCTGACATATGGGGCATGCAACTCATGCCCCTTGCTTGGCACAAGGAATGAGGCGAAGATGTACATGATGCATTATGACACACATGGTACCCCTTCTGACCGGTGTGTAATGACGTGGTAGAGACACAAGGAATGGATCATAATATATGAGGCACAACAGGGAAAGGACATGTGGTATATGTCATAGTATAATGGGTACGCCCCTTGATCGATGTCTGAATGATTAATGGAAGATGAATGGGGCGCGTTACGTCCTACGGGGTACAACAAAGTGAAGATACAAGGAATATGTCACCACCTGACAGGTGGGACTCCTGACGGGTGGACGCATGATGACACGACGCAGCAAGGCCGTAGGGGATTCGTTATGAGAGAACGGTATGCCTCTTAACAGGGCAAGGATATACAGGAGATGACGCGATATACGGGGTATGCCAAAACCAAGGCGTAGGGGATACGCCATGACATAATGGTTATACCTTCTGACTAGTGCCTACGATACTGGAAAAACGTACGAGGTACGCTACTATACGCATAGTATGCTAAGGCGAAGACGCATAGGATACGTCACGACATAATGGACATGCCTCCTAGCTAGCATACAAACGACACGGTGAAGACACACGAGACATACCAAGGATGCATACCAACACATAGGTACGACAAGGCAAAGACGTATGGGATACGTCACGACATAACTGGTATGCCTCCTGAATGACACGCGACGCTGGGGTCGACTCTTTCTCACATTCCTAATAAACACGTCCTAAGTCTACGAAACCTAGAATGGCTGCACGCAATTTGGTTAGCATGCAACGCTCTATATGGCATGACTACCATGATTCGTTAAGCATAGAATGCATTATAACTTAAATCTGACTCGACTGATGTACAACGAGATATAAATCTATACAAACAAACTAGTTAGCGAAAATCGTACATAACGCGTAATCAGATCGTAACAAGAGAAAGAAAATGTTAGATATCAATCACAATTATCACATCATCTCTCTTCCATCCTTATTCCTCCACACACTCGTTGGTCCAAGTCTCTTTCCTAGGATTTTGGTATGGGCTCACATCGAGGTCCAGAGGACGCGTGATGCCGTCGATTATTGAGGAAAAAGTAAATCATCCATCAGACAATACAGTTCGTTTTTGACGTATCAGCGTTCAGTGACTAAGAAATCGACCAAGTTGGATTGTTCTTTCGGAATAACTCGTCTTTTGTCCTTTCGTGAGACGCATTAGTTCGGGTTTTGACTCCCTTTGAGCGCATCTCAGTTTTTTAGACGTGGTTCGAGTTATTCTTCTAGTCCAATCGTTCGTTATCGTCCATGACTCGTTCCCTTTTATTCACGTGGATTCGTGTCTCGATTTTTGGATTTACAATTGGATCTTTTGAATCTATCGAGAGACGTAACCACGCGTTTATTTAGTGATGGAATCACTTTTGAATTTAGGGAACGGACTCATCGCGTAATGTGTTTGTTTTTAGCGTCGAGAATCCGTTTGCTCATTTTAGCTACGTGAAAAGACGGCGAGTCTTATTGAGCGCATGGTAATCTTTCGGCTAGCAACAAATCTTTATTCTTTCCAATTTACGGGATATATCATCTTAGCGTGGTCATAGAAAATCAATATTTCGTCGAATCGCGTGTTTGTTCGAGGATATCACCGTTCTTTTTCATTTGGGCGCGAATTAAGCAAACATGTACATCGGGCCATATTTCTTGCAGTTTTGGTAACGGTTGAAATGATCGAGTCGTTAGTCAAAACCCGCAGTCTCGTCCATATGGCGCGATTATGCGGTTTGGTTTGATTCGGCTTCGAGATTTTAAACGGGGTATACACTCGTTCGAGGCACGTATTCAACGGTATTGGTTTATTTTCTTTAACTACCCTCGGGATTGGTATATATCGTAGACTCGGAATGATTTCAGTCGTTTAGTTCATTTTTCTTTTCTTTTATTTTCTTAGTCACCTTTGCGGACACATCCATTTCTCTTAAGAACGACACGAGGCATAACGTAAAAGCTCGTCTTTTATTCGGAAGGGACGGGCTACTTATGCGAAACTTTTCACGTTATACCAGGGTCGTTCGAAACAGAAATGTTCTTTATTTTCGTTTCGTTATGATCTCATTCTATCTTAATTTATTAAAGAATATGAATAACGGCTACTGTTAATATAGTCTTTTGAATCGAGATATAACTATCCTTAACACCAAACCAATTCATACTAATACGTGCTTACGTCATAACGCATTTCCTGAACATGTGCCTTCGTCGGGACACCGAAAGGGACAAGGCGGGCCGCACATGTTCATTCATATGAGATGACTAAGTCGTCTTTAGTTCAAATCGTTTCGATGTTTTAGGGTAATTAGTATGTCGATTCACGAGTATATATTAACGCATCGTCTTATTTTCTTTACATACTTTAGGATTAGACACGTATCATGGCGGTTTGAAAACACGAACTGATTCATTTATCACATCAAAAATAGTAACGGGTAATCCTATGGAAACTTCTAAGGCTACTATATGCTGACACGGCTGAGCGCGGGACCTCACAAGACCACACAAATTCGCCCCTAACGAATGGATGGGGACCCTTTGGCGCCTTACTGTAAGGGGGAACTTACACTAGCCTCTTTCGAGCGACGAATGGACTCTCGCTAGAGGTTTCACGGAAATTACCCAAAAGGTTTGCAATAATGCACATGAATGCATACGAAAAGAAGTAATACGATCCGTCCCCGTTAAGGGCTTAATACACGCCTTCCGGAATCAAATTTCTCGCTTCCCCAGTAGAGTCGCCACTTGTTAGACGAGGTGCCGCGACCTAATCTTCCAGGCGGACCGGGGGGTGGACAACCTCATGGCGACGTAAGCGGTGATTGGCGCCGAAAGCAACCAATCGTGGAATCAAGCTACTCGGCAGGACCGGAGCTCGGAGATATGGAAGAGTCGCCACCCACGAATGGGAAAATGAACACCGATCCCTTGCGAGAGACCGGTGTGGGTTCGGGAAACTTAGGTACGAGCCGAGAAGGCTAGCTCCTTTCCGGAGAAAGGCTACTAGGCACCCCGACATCGCCCGGTTATGAACCATCGGCCTTCTACTCAGCATGTTAGGCGATAACGGACTAATCGTATACTTCTTTAAGTTTAAAATTCATTTGAAACCTTTTCTTTCTCTTTTTAGAAACCGTTTTGAGCATATATTATTGAAAAGCCACATTGGTAAAGAATCACCCATTTACATTATACATACACAGAGAAGGGGGGAAGAAAGAAGTGATTTATTTACAACCTGGTTTACATGTCGTGTTGCGTGTTTATACTAACTTATTTTCCAGAACGAATTTATTTACATGGTTCACACCTTAATCGCCGTTGGAACGATTTAGGTGCGTGTCAAAACCCCGTTTGATGAAGTTTACCCGAATCGCCGTTGGAACGACTCGAGCATTTGAAAACGTGGAGATAAAAACCTTTAATAAGAAAACGTGGTTAAACATACAAGTCAATTTATTTTGTACAAATCATTTAAGAAAACGATTCAAAACTCTATTATTCACAAAAGAAACAACTTTAATTACAATGTCCGCTTAATCCGCCTTGGAACGGACTAAGGTTTTAAAACGTGGTGTTTTGAGAAACGATTTTGAAATGTCAAGAAAACTCTATTTATTGAGATTAAGAACCTCTAAAAATTCATTAGTTTAAATAATTAAATTGAAAACTCCTTGGTGACTTATTTTCCCTTTTTCTTTAATGAATCTTTATTTGTCATAATTAAAACAATAAACCATTGAATCACAAGTCACTCCCAAATAAAGCCCATTTGAAATAGGGACCCATAAATGGTCCAAAAGAATAAAAGAAATAATATAAACATATATATATATATACATTTCAATCAAAAAGAGAATATGAAATAAAAGTTAATGGAAAAAGATTATATTATACATATATGAAAATACTAAACATAACACATTTATACTTTAAACATTTGAAAATAGTAACTAAAACTCTTAAATAAGAAAATAACATTTATCCCCAAAATAGTTTTTCTTAATAATAATTGAGATAGCCCAAAATATCCCAAAACTATATATATACATAACTAATATAGTTTTAAATGTCAAAAATAATATATATTCACCCCAATATCTACTAATTATCCCCCAAGTAAATAACATTTAAAATAAAATCTAATATAACTCAAATGAATGAAAAAGAGAATATATATATATATACATATACTTATAATTAAAAATAGAGTGAAAAGTTATATAAAAATATCCTAAATAATTATACATACTAAATGCCTAAAATAATTTGAAAACATATATTACATAACTATACATATATGTATAAAGGATTAAAAGCTTGAAAGTTAAGAAAAATGGACTAAAATGGCATTTTTTACATTCTGGCAGATTTACCGACGGAAAATCCATCGGTAAACAGCAATTAGTGACAGAAACGGCAAATTACAGCAGCACTCCAATTATTTCCAGATTTATTCAAAAGCTTTAAATTAAATCTAATTCAATCGTTTTGGATTTCCGGACTACCAAAAATGGATCATAGTCAATAACGGAAATTTCTAAAACGACGTTTTTATTTTAAAACGTTATTTGGAAGTTCTTTGAATTAAAACTTATAATTACAACGTTTTCAATACCCGAACTACCTTTTTATCGGATCACGGTTCGTATTGGGATATCAAAATGAGGTTTTTTATTATAAAACAAAACCGAATTTTATTCAACACGAGACGAGAATTAAATAAATACGCTAATTAAATAAAACGTGATAAAATAAATGAATAACTAAATAAATAAAAACTATAACATAAAAAATAAATAGAAGAAGAAAATAAATTAAATAAAATAAAAGAGTCTAGTCCTCGGATAATACCTTAAATTCGGTATCTGACAGTTGAAGCCGATTGATTCCACGAGTCGTGATTTTCCGTTTTTTTTTGTGTTTTTTTAGTAAAAATTTAACTTTGGAAAATTTGGATTTTTTTGGGAAAAAAAAATATTTTCTCCAAAAAATTGACTTTCTCTCTCTAAAAATGTTTAGAGTGAGAAAGCTCCAAAAATTTCCCTCCCCTTACATTGGGATCCGTGCCCCTTATATAGGGAAACGGGTCCTGGAAACTTTGGGCGACGCCCGAGCAAAATTGGGCGTCGCCCAAAGTCGTTGGGCGGCCGCCCAAGGCCGCGCGTTGGGCGACCGCCCGACGCAGTTGGGCGCTCGTGCCCCCCTACCTTTGGGCTTCCGCCCAATGCGATTGGGCACTCGCTCAACGGCCGCCGGGGCGCGCCTCGCACCGTCGGGCGTGCACGCCCCGCGGCCGTCGAACTCGCGTTCCGCGTCGTCGGGCGTTCACGCGTCGTGACCGCCGAACGCATGTTCCGCGCTGCCGGTTGCACACGTCCCATGGCCGATGAGCGCGCGTCCCGTGCCGCCAAGCTCGTGCCTTGCTCAGACACCGAGCGCGTACTATTCATGGTTGGGTGCGTGCGTCCGACAGACATCGAGCGCGTGCTTTGCGTCGTCGAGCGTGCGTCCGACTGTCATCGAATGCGCGCCGGCCGCCGCTAAGCACTCGCACCGTGCCGTTAAGCATTCGCGAGCTATCCGATCGACAACAGCGACCGACTGTAACTTATTTATTTTATTATTTTTGAAACTTTCGGAATCAATCGCTTCAACCGTCTTGTTTTCAGGTTTTCATCACAGGTCCTCCGACTCGGTGTCTACAGTAGTCCCAAATACCGACCGGTGTCAATAGGCTGCGATACCTCAAGGATGTGAGAGAAAGCAGACGCTAGTTCCGGAGCAACATTGCTACTACATAGTAAACCAGATTTGCTGAAGTTGACAGCTTGCCCATATGCTTTTTCATAGTTCAGTAACAGCTGTTTTACAAAGCGGCACTCGTCAATATTAGCCCTGAAAAAGAGAAAAGCATCGTCAGCGAAAAGTAAATGTGTGACTGAAGGTGCCCCTCTTCCCACCCTGCAGTCGTGTATCTGTCCTTTCAATTCAGCTTCAGTCAGTAATGCAGATAATCCCTCAATGCACAGAAGGAATAGATATGGGGATAATGGGTCCCCTTGCCTAAGACCTCTGTGCGGTTGAATTGGTCCCACAAGTTGTGTATTGACTTTTACAAAATAACGCACTATGGAGACGCACTGTGTCATCCAGTTGATCCATTTTTCAGAGAATCCCAACTTCAGTTGTATAGCTTTTAGGTACTGCCAGTCGACCCTGTCGTATGCTTTGCTAATATCAATTTTCAGTGCGACTTCCCCCTGCTTTTTATTAACATTCCTCTTCATACTGTGGATCAGCTCAAAAGCAATGAGGATGTTGTCATGGATGGACCGACCTTTGACGAACGCGGATTGGTTTTCAGAAATAATCGTTGGCAGTGCTACTTGTAGCCGGTTTGCAAGCACCTTAGACACAATTTTGTAGACCACATTGCATAACGCAATCGGTCTCCAATCTTTCATTGTTTGAGGAATGTCGCACTTGGGGATAAGCGCAATGATTGTGTCATTTACCTGCTCAGGGAAGACCCCGCTCTCCAACCATTGGCACCCAGGTGAATATACTTCCTCCCCGATCAGATGCCAGAATTTCTGATAAAATTTTGCGTTAAACCCGTCAGGCCCGGGGGCTTTCTCTGCTCCCATTTCGAATACAGCTTTGCAGAATTCTTCAATTTGGAACGGCTTCGTTAGCTGGTCATTCTGATCAGCAGTTACTTTTGCACTGATACTGTTTAGCGCTTCTTGGTAAGAGCAAGAGCTTTGATCGAACAGTTTATGAAAGTAGTCTTGAGCTACCTGACATATATCAGCCTCCTCCTTGACCCACACACCATTACTATCTTGTATGCTGCTGATGATATTTTTTCGTTTTCGATTTGTAGCGTAAGCATGAAAGAATCTTGTGTTTAGATCCCCTTCTTGCAGCCACTGTACTTTGGCTCTCTGCCGCCAATGGTCCTCTTCCTTGATCAATCAATCAACCAGTTGTTTTCTAATTGTCTCGTATTCCACAGCGTCCACCTCCAAGGAGCTTGACCGAAGCTGCTCCAATTGCTGTTCCAGCCTTTTAACCTCAATTCTGAGATTAACGTTTAAATGCCTGCCCCATTCTGATAATCTGCTCGCAACATGACTCAATTTAGCAGTGAACTGCGAATTTCCAGCCCCTCGCCAAACTTGTTCAACTAAGTCCAAAACCGATGCCTCCCGAAGCCACTTATTCTCAAATTGAAACCGTCGAACCTGCTGGATATGAATATTGGCTTCAGTTTGAAGAATGATTGGCGAGTGATCTGACGTTGGGGCGATTGTGTTGTACGTTGTGCCATTAGGGAATTTTTCTTTCCAGTTTTCCGTTGCAAAGGCTCTGTCAAGTTTCTCCTGAACTTCATTGGGCTTACCTCGGTGCCTGATCCAGGTGAACGGGTACCCACTCATTAGTAGCTCACTAAGTCCGCAATCGGTGATTGTCTCTCTAAAGCCTTTCAAACACCACTCCGGGTGATCAAGTAGACCTTTCTTCTCGCTGTTGGATAGAAGATCATTGAAATCGCCAATGATGGTCCATGGTAGGGAGGATGTCGAAGCCAGATTACGAATGATGTCCCATGAATTCTTTCGTCTAGTCCTTTCCGGACAGCCATAAAAGCCCG
This sequence comes from Euphorbia lathyris, assembly GCF_963576675.1. Taxonomy (NCBI): domain Eukaryota; kingdom Viridiplantae; phylum Streptophyta; class Magnoliopsida; order Malpighiales; family Euphorbiaceae; genus Euphorbia; species Euphorbia lathyris. The sequence goes on from NC_088911.1 coordinate 7,323,243, forward strand.
TGAGCCTCCACTTTCCTTTCTCTTTCTCGGTGATTTCCATATCTATGTGGTTGTTGGAGAAAGAGAGTAAAGAGCACCAGCTGGCTTCCTTCCAAAGTATACATAGACCCCCGCTATGTCCTACGCTGTTCACAGTATAACAACCTTCAAATCCAATCAAATTTCGTATGTTCTCCATTCTGCTTGCCGAAACTAAAGTCTCACATAGGAAGATTATATTCGGTCTGTGAGCTCGAACCAGCTCACGAAGGATGGGAACTGCCCTGGGGCTTCCTAAACCACGGCAGTTCCAACTGATTATCTTCATATATCTGGGCAGACCCCTTCTGTCGGGCCTGTCTGTTGTCCGTTTTTTGAGTTGGGCTTCTCTGCTATTGTGCTAGTATCAATGTCTATAGTGTAATTAACAATCTGACCACCACTATTCTCTTTTTCCTTTCCCTCGCCTCTGCGTCTCTTTCTATCGTCCATCAGTTCTAGCCCTGAGTCCCTCTCATCTTCTTTCTGAACATGGTCCTGAGGCAGTGCTTGCAGAGCAAGACTTGCTCCAAAATTACGTAACAGCGGCTGAATGTTGATAGGAGCAAGGATCATTGCCAATGGCTTTCGTTGACTAGCTGATGAACTTTGACCCTCCACAATCTGCACATTCATGTCCGGGCCCGCCCCCTCGATGATCTCTTCCCTTAACCATCGTTCACCTCCCAACGAGACCTGTCTGCGGTTTGTAGCTCTTATTGAGGCGTTCCAGTCGCGCTGTATTTCTTCTTCGGGAACCTGGAAAAACTTCTCACAGTGTCTATCAATATGCCCAATTCTTCCACATATGAAGCAGAACATAGGTAGTTTCTCATATTTTATAGAGCAGTAAAGCCATTCTCCCCCCTTCCTGCGTATTTTCTTTTCCTTCTTTAGTGGATTACGGATGTCAACCAATACTCGGAGTCGCATATATGTTCTGCCAATGGTTCGTTGATTGTTCGAATCGTAATTAAGAAATTGTCTGACATAGTTCCCTAGCGCTAGCCCTACTGTTTCTGAATAAAAGTTTTGAGGGAGACCATGAATCTGTATCCAAAATGGTACCTGGTTCAATGATACATTCAGCGGATGTTCTCCGGGTTTAATTTCTTGTAGAACAAGCAAGCTGTTGTCGAAAGTCCAGGGTCCTCCTTCCTGGACCCATTTAATGTCATGGGGATGAAAAAAACGAAACAGCAATAATCTTCCCCCTAGCTCAGTAATTGTTAGTCCTCGTCCCGGTCGCCACAGACTTGCCATCCTGTGTTTAAATATGGTAAAATTGTAGTTACGATCGGTCAAGAGCATCCCGGCAAGGCACAGTTTGTATTCCTCAATCGTGGCATTGTCCTCTATCTCTGCGAATTCGATTCCATCCTCCTCCATATTTTTATCCCGGAATCCGTTTCCATCGCTGTGTTTGTGATTGAAGATTGTTTTAGGCGCAATAATAGGTTGTAAGATCGATCGGAAAAACCCTCATCAGGGGTAACGGCTCTCAGCAGGAGCAAAACCTAAAAAATCTTATTTACATAAGGTTTTTTTAAAAAGTACATAGTGTCATATATGTATTTTTTTATATTTTTCTAAAAAATATTTTCTTATTTATATTAAAAGAAAATTTAAACAGCTAAAATTGGTCACATTATACTTTTTGAAAAGTGGAGTTTTAGTTGTATCTATCACACCCTTAAACTTATAGTTGTATTGAGTCCTAACATATGGTATGCAGAAAGCTTTTTGGAGAGGATATTTAAAGGGTGGTGTCTGATGAGTCTCGTACCGGAAAATCAGATAAACTATCAAAAAAGAAACTTCTCAATTTTGAACATTCGACACTCTTATTTGTTGATTTGACCAATTTTAAAGTTGGCAATGACAACTCAAAGTAAAACTTCCACATAAGCATGTCTCGTGACATGTTAGTAAATAAGGATATCCGAGGTTAAAAGTTGACAAGTTTAAATGTGTAATGAGTGTAAAATATAAATTTAGGGTGCTAAACAGAAAAAAAAAGTGATATATTGATTAAATATATAATTATAGCCATAACCTAATGTTAATAGAGATTATATATCATTATTAAGGTTTAAAAGAATATAATTTTGACATAAAGAATAAAAGAATTTTATATAGAAAATTATTAAAAATAAATTAACCATTTCAACAATCTAATTAATATTTTATTCCACTTAAAATAACTAACAAAATCTATCTATTATCTATATAAACTGTGGAGACTAAAGTACACTTGTCAAAATTTTAGAATTTCTATTATAGCTGATGTGTCAAAATAATATAGCTTTTGCTGAAGTGTCAATTGTTCAGATTTTCGAAATATTTTTTAAATAATTAAATAATCTATTATCCATGTTTTTCAATTCAAATTCAACAATCTGTTGTCTATTTTCTCGCAATCAATTTGTTGGCTATTCCATTTCTTCCACCTTACCGGTTCTTCAATTCGAATGAAATTGAAATACATAACAGAGAAGCAGAAGCTAGCTACAATTATCGAAGCTCATAGAGGAAGAGACCGAATCGCAGTACAATGGCGTCTCTTTTGCAATCACTCATCGATCTGGTCCAAAAAATCACGCGCGAAAATGCACATAAGCTATATCCAATTGCCTCTGCAGATATGGTTAGCATTTCTCAAATCCTAATTTTCCTCCTAATTTTGATTTTGTGGAGTCAAATCTGCATGTGATTGATCTTTGTGTTTGTGTTTAGAATTGCAGTACAATATCACGAAGGCGCTCAATTGGGTTCCCAAAGAGATTTTGGAGTTGGGAAGGGTTTGATCCTTTCTATTTAAGTCTGACAAAACATATAGCTCATCTGCAATGCTTTTTTTTTTTTTTACAGATGATTGTTTACAAAACATACATAAAACAGACTGTGTAAGATTTAATTGTCTTTTCTATTGCTTTATCGTGTTATGGGTCACACTCTCGGTCCAAGTTGGCTTTTTCCGCATTCTGTTTTATGTATGATTCGCCCTTATTTTTTTGCAGTTCCTTTAGGAAAATGAAGAAGCTTACCTGGCGCCATTCATTTATTGGTACTGCACTCAAAGAGCCTTCCTTCCTGGTAAGTGGCTATATCATCTCTAATGGTAATTTCATGGAAGTGAATCATCTTTCAACATTGCTTTTGCCATCTCTAATTAGAGGCTCTCCCAGCCGAATTATCAATATAAACTTAGTTGTAAGTTTGATAGTCAATAAAAATTTGTTGTAGCTATTTTTAATGCTTGTCCTTCGACATATATTTTATGAGAATCCTTAAGAATGATTAAATTTAGCAACTAATGGTTACCAAATGGTACAAGACCTGTCCATGGTGTATATAATTGTGGCATTACCATTTTACTATTCCTTTAGATTAGACGAGTCCTGAATCCTTATTAATAATAAGGAAAACCTAGCTTTCTGGTTGGTAAGTAATTTGGATTATATAAAATATGGTTTAGATTGGAATATAAACCTCTTCACAGTATAGTAGTTATAGAAAATAGTAATAAAGTAAAAAAAAAAAAAAAAAAAAAAGTAATTGTTGCTAAACAAGATCAAGTAAGTAATTGAGACTTAATAGGAAGTTGAATAAATGATAACATTTTAGATATACTAGATGTTTGAAAAAATCAATATAACAATTAAATAATATATTTATTGGTAAATCATTCTATTCAAATTTTTTATCAAATAGGATAAAGGTTTTTTTTATAACTCAAATAGGATAAAGTTGATATTGCTTTTCACTATTTTATACATTAAATTTAAATTTGCACTCCACAACAATAATTATCGACAATAAATTTAGATCTTATCTTTATATTAAATATTAACCATGCTGATTTTTTTTAATGGATGGTTTTGCATAAATTACATCTATGACCACTAAACTTTATCCATTTAATATTGAACTTCAATTCTTAAAAATGTGGCTACTAAATTTTACACTTTTTAACACCGGTGGCCATTCAACACCTCAAAACGATCATTGACAGTTTAAAAATAAAAAATTCGAAGAGTTAATGATATTCTAAGGAACTTTAATTCTTAAAAAATTTCGTTTCGAGAGTGTTGTTTGGTTAGAAAAGAGAAAATGAATTTTTAGAGAGAGAAAGCTCCAAAAAATGTTATTTTGGAAAAAAAATATACTTTCATAGTAAATGTCGTTCTGAAAAACTTTAATTCTTGAATATTTTCATTTTGAAGTCGTTAATGGCCATCTTGAGAAGTTAGTTAAAGTTAAGTGGCAATCGGTGTTAAAAAGTAAAAAAATCCAGTGGTCATACCGTTAAGAATTGAAGTTCAATGACCACAATGTTAAAATGTGTAAAGTTCAATGGCCATGGGTGTAATTTACCTGGATAGTTTTTATTGTTTTCATTTTATGCCGTTTATATATTTTCTAGGTGCCCGCTATCCTCACTAGCTTTAAAAACAAAGTAAACCTACTTTATTTTTAATAACCAATGATATAAACACACCTAACATCTATTCTAAAAGAATTTTATACGGTTCTACCTACTACCCTCTGTATCGGTCACTTTCGATTTCGATCATGATTGAAATTCTTGTTCTTTTGTTTGAAGGTCATCTTGCGTTGGTCTTAGCTTTCGTACAAAATCCTTTCCCAATTGAAATTGATCCTCAAAATCTTTCAATTGAGGAGTTAGCAAGAGATTGGAACATGTTGCTTCATGGTTTTCATCAGACAAGTAAATGCTATCTTGCTTGAACTCGCCTAATCTTTCATAATTCTAGTAAGTTTTCAATCCCTTTATCTTATTAAGATACAAAATAATGAACCTTGTTGATTGGTAGTTATAAGTATTTGTGAATTCTGAACACTCATGTCTATAATTTCCTATAATTTCTACTACATGGTTAATGTCTTTGGGCATTGGCATCATGACACTCATGTCTTTCATTTGGTTCCTGAGTCTGGACTGCATATACATCTTAGTTCTAGTTTGCTGTGAACTTTAGTAATAAAACTAGTTACGAATTTATGCTCTTTCATTCTCTGCTATCAGTGTGTCAACTTTATACAGAGTTTATATGCTTAGGTCCTTGCTTCAAGTTTGTTATGGGCCATTGACCTATTGTGTCAAGCTTGAGATGAGTCTATAGGCATAAGGTCCATATTCATGTTTACATAAAATGTCAAAAGAGCCATGGTTGTGCATTTATTGATTGCATACTTCTGATCCCATTCATATAGTTCTTAATGTCATTTGTGACACAAATAGGTTATACAAGAACTAAATTGGACATTTTTACTACACCGAGTGATATGAATATCACAATGTTGCTGCTATTATTGAGAGTAATAGTTTGAGTTTCCAAGTTTTATGCGGTAAAAATACTGTTAATCGAGCTAACAATGTTTTTGTAGACAAGATCATAAGTAGTCCTTAAACTAGCAGACCATTACATTCTAGCCCTTGCTGGCACTGAGTTAATCTCTAGTTGTTGAAGCTAGAAAGGAAGTCTTCAAACTAGGACAAAGCCGAGCAGTCACTGAATGCAAGTTGTTCTATGATAGGGTCTCCATTCCATAGGTATCTCCATTCCAAACACTCTTCAACATCGGCAGAACTAACAACTGGATTAAATCTTAATGCTAGAACTAACAAGTTTATCATGACTTAACTAACAACTAGATTAAATTTTTATGAACCCAACTAATGGTTTTCACAGATTAACTCAGTGTAAAAAACTGAAATTTTTTTTATAAAAATGGGAAGTCATTAATAATAGCATGATGGGATAAAAGAAATTATATAGAGATTGTATAGTATTGCTGCAATGGAATGTAAGCTTTCAGAAGATTTTTTATTTTGGGGTGAAGAAAAAAATAAAGCAATTGTAGGTTTAATATCTGCCTCATAATAGAATATTTATTGATTATAGGAAATGGTAAAAAGCATATTGATACCTTAACTTGAGATAGAGTTTTCTTGATATGATTTTAAATGCAAATATCACTATCACTGATAATGACAGAAGAGAGTAGGTTATGAACTTTTCTTGAGATGGAGCTTTTATTAAGATACGGTTTATGAAGTATTTATCGATATACAGTTTATGAAATATTTATCGAAATACGATTTATGAAGTATTTATTGATTTACGGTTGATTTGAGTAAATGGTTAATTACGAACCTATTTATTTTGTATAGTTGAGATTTTAAACAAATAAAATATATATAGCTATTTTGGATATGAGTTTTATATTAAGTGTTTTAATACAGTGATTTACGTTTTGACCATGTGTAGTATTCGAGAAATTATAGCAAGCTTATGATATTTTAAAGTGCATATTTGGTTAAAAGTACTACTTTGAGTATTTTATTATGGTTCAATCCATAAAGTGTTCATTTTTAAGAATATGAATTTTATATGATGCATTTTGAAAATTTAACTATATACATAGCTATTTTGAGTATAAGTACTTTATGTAGTTGATAATTGCTTACTGAGATTTTTGTCTCACCGTTTTAAATGTTTTAATGTTTTTAGGTGAAAGTACAGGATCTAGAGAAGATTACCGACTGATTAGGCGAGGATTGGAAGTTATTGCCTATTGTTAGAATTATTAGAACCTTAGTATTTCAATTGTAATATGATGGAGAGTTGGTAAATATGTTGAGGTTCTTGAATGAATAATGTAGTAGGAATATTGATTTATTTAGAATATACATTTAAGAGGAATGCCTATAAAAGTGATATTTATGATATTTGGATAATTTAGAGACTCTTAAGTGTTGATTGTGATATTTCTATTTCACGCCCGATGCCGATTGAGGTCGTTTAGGGTCGGGTGTGACAGTATAAATATTACGGAAATTTGTAAAGGTTTTATAGATTTTCCGTAAAGTATTGTCAATTTACGTAAAGTGGTTTGGTGCATAGAATTAAAATTATTTTTTATTAATAATTTAACAAAAAATAATTAATTTACGTAAAATTATACAAATGTTACGGAAATTTGTAAAGGTTTTATAGATTTTCCGTAAAGTAGTGTTAATTTTCGTAAAGTGGTTTGGTGGATATAATTAAAATTATTTTTTTATTAATAATTTAACAAAAAATAATTAATTTACGGAAAATTATAGAAATGTTACGGAAATTTGTAAAAGTTTTTTAGATTTTCCGTAAAGTAGTGTCAATTTCCGTAAAGTGGTTTGGTGGATAGAATTATATTCTACATTATGTAACTTTAATTTTCCCTATTTAGTGGTAACCTGTAATAACAGGTCAACTTTTAATATAATTTAATTTATTTTAAATTAATTTGACATGTGTTGCAATACTATTCGTTATTGAAACAAAGTAATCCTACTTTGTTTTTAGAGAAAGTAACCATAGCGGACACCTTATTTTCTATATTAAATTTATAATTTATTTATTTTTTTAATTTTTTATGCATTTATTAATCCCCGCAAATTTTGCGGGTCTAAAGCTAGTAAGGATTATAAACAGAGATTTTACTTTACGTTGCCATACCATGTTATTTATCTATGAGTAATATTTTAATGTCACATTATATTTACGGGTGTTATTTGTTTGCTCCATTTTTTTTTTTATATATTTATCTTTTTATATTAAAATGAGAATTTTAAGTGTTTGGTTAAAGAATTATTGTTTATCTTTTATACATCTTTTTCAACAGTAAAAAATTCCTACTTTTTCAATAGCAAATTGCGGATAAACCAAACGAACTCTTAAACCAATAACATATTAACATTGTCTATGAGGATGGACTCAACGGTCAATAAAGTGATTCTTGTGGCACCCCACTAGAATTAGATTTTTCGTTCTGGTTGTTGGAGTCTTTATATAGAGCAATATGTAAGTCATTTCTTAAGTCTCTTTGTAGCCTTGAAACTTTTCAAGACCTTAGACGGAAATCTTCCCTAAACTTTTCATCAATATAAAAAGTTAAAACAAAATAAAATATTAACATTATACTGTTAATTGATTCAAAAAAAAAAACATTATACTGTTAATTAATTATATATTTTTAGTTAATTATTTATATATTATTATCAGGGCCGGCTCTAGGGGGAGGCAGCCTAGGGCCTCCGACTTACGGGGTCTTCCGATCGAAATTTTTTTCAAATTTAATAATTATTAAAATTGCAATGGTTAAAAATATGTAGACTTGGATATATAACAAAATATATTGCTCGGCTGAATGCTAAAGACATAGTGGAGCTATATGTGAAGGTGTGAGTTCGATAACCAGAATTGTATGTTTTGGTTCGTTTCTCTTTATTTTTCATATGTTTTGTTTTTATTATTATTATATCATTATTTTTGAAACAATTATATCATTTTAATAATTATTTTTTTATAATTTTAATTTTTTCCTTAAACCAAAATATTAATATATATTCAATCTAAAATGACTAATATATATTGATTTACACTAAGCTTTTTTTTAAAAAAATTTGCGCAATGCGCTTACAATAAAGAAGAAAGAAAAATCCCCACCAGACCCGGATGTGATTCGAACCCATGACCTCCCAAGGCATAGGTAAGCTCTCAACCACTAGGCTAAGAGCTTCACCACATTGATTTACACTAAGCTTGTTACAATATATTTTATGACACAATTAATTTTCACTAATTTATTCATGCTATTGAGTTAATTACATAACAACTTGTATCGATCAAATTTTATATGGTGAGTATTTTTACAAAATCAAAATCAAAATTATAATTTAGTAGGACAACAATTTATAAGAAGGTCCGAATATTTATGGACGACTGCAAAACGTTATGGACCACCGCAAATCATTTCTTATCCTTAAAAATAATATATTTTTTTAGGGCTTATATGGAATGAGCTCGGTATTCAAGTTTTATGACGTGATTTAATAAAAAATAATTTTTTTTGTAATATAACATATTGAGTTAATTACATAACAATCTATATAGATCAAATTTTTTATACTGAATGTTTTTACAAATTTAAAATGAAAATTATAATCGAGTAGGACAATAAATCACAAAAAAGGCTCAAATGTTTTATTAAATGTTTATGAACCGGCCCTGAACATAGGCCATGAGTGCGATCGCCTGTGACTTGAGTCAAAATGGTCTCAAATTATTTTTTTACTGCATATATAGTAATTTTTTTAAATAACCAAATAATATGATATTTTAGATCTAAAATATGTCCAAAATTCTATTTTAAACTTTTAAGTACAATTTTTTTTATTAAAGGTTTCTTTATCTCTTTTTTCATCTAGACCCATAAAAAAATCAGGACCAACCCTGCTTAGGACCTCTAAAATACTGGAACTAGCCCTGATTATTATATATCCTAATATATAAATCTCTTTAAAAAAAAATCATAAACCCTAATTTATAAACTTCGATCTTAACATATATGATGTACCACAAATTATTTGTTCGGTTCACAAGTTAGGTAGTGAACCCAAATAAAATATAGTGTGTAATTTCTTATGAAGAACAAGAAAGTAGGACTCAATAAATCGAGTCTTTACTATATATCTGGTGTATCGCGTTAATTGTGTGTAGTGGTAAATACATGATTGATTCGATGGGAAGCTAATTTTACAATGTGTAAGAAAAATTGTTAAATCTTGTTCAATTTTTTTTTAGTATATATACATGCTATCATATGAATGGCCCAAAACCATGATATGGATTAAGTCGATATGACGGTTTTAATCGTAAACCGACAAAGATTACAATCTTCTCAAGCTAAACTTGAAGGATGAATAATCCAAACTCTCAAAGGAGGTTAAAAGTTTGATATTCATAAAAGTTGTTCTTCATTACAAAATACTAGATATTTATACCTACCTCTAATTTTAGACAATGACCAAAAGGAAAGGCTAGGGTTACAACTAAAGACGGGAGCCCCAGAGATAGTTAGGGAATAAAATAAAGAGGTGGTATTAGTGTAAATAAGATATAGTGGCAAAACAGTAAATAATGGAAGTGCAGCTCTTGTCCCCTTCTTGGAAAGGAAGTCTTCATAACGGACCTCACGTTCCATGTGTTATGTACCACGCTCCGCGTGTTGTTGGCGCTCCGCGCGGTAATCGACGCTCCACGGTATAGATCTCCTGGTCTCCTTCGTCTATAGTTGGTCTTCCCTCTTCTCTCGGATCAGCACTTGCTCCGCGTGGATTAGGGGTGCACACAAAAATCCGTAAAACCGAAAAACCAAACCGAAAATAAGGTTAACCGAAACCGATGGACTAGTGTACGGTTTTTAATTTTAAAAATAGTGGTTAATGGTTACGGTTACGGTTTTCATATTCTAAAAACCGCAGTTAACTGAAACCGACCGAATTCAATTAAATATATAAAAATATATTTATTTATATTTATACATATAATTATACATTATCCCACTTAAAATAAATATATGGATCAATAGCAAAAATTTAATAAAAAACACTAATTATTTCCGATAACTAAGACTCCACGATGGAATATTTCATTCCAAATGTCGTGTACTATCAAATTTGTCATAAAGTAAAAAATTAGTGAAATCAATATATATGGATAGGGCTTATAAGAATTTTGTTCCAAAAAATATAGTAATTTAATGCCTTAAAGAATTGTTGTAAGGGAAAAATGCAGTGTCCAATCCATAGTCCATAATGCACGCATATCTCCCTCTTTGTCGTTAATCTCTTTAACTCGTCATTGACCCGTCGTTCCACTCACAATAAAAATTAGAAGTTTTTTTTTTTATTTACTAATGGTTAGAAACCGAAATAAAAGGTTAACCGGTCGAAATAATTGGTTAACCGATTAGTGGTTAACCGAATTTAGTGGACTAGTGTATTGTTAATGTTTTCAAAAAAACCCGATAAAATGCCTTAATGGACTGGTTAACCGAATTATTTTTTTTTTTTTTTTTTTTTTTAATTGACCCTATAATGTATAATGAATTAATGAGTACATAGTGAACCAATGCAATTAACTTGACGGCAAATTATTTTGTACTTCTCATTCTCCTTCCTTCACTTGTCTCTTTCCAAAATACTCCTTTATTTATTTATTTTTTTGGTAGAAAAGGAAAAGAAAAACGAACAACAACAAACTACACAGGAATTAGCCTAGGGAAGCTAACCCCAATCCTATCTTCTAAGAGAAGATGAGAGATGAAACTAGGGGAAACAGGAAGGGTAGTAACGCCTAACGTCCCTTCATGGCCCGCCGCCGCCAAGCGATCAGCAACACGATTCTGCTCTCTAAAAATGTGTCTGAACTCTACGAACTCAAAGGAGGAGCAAAGCCTTATAATAGCTTTGATGAGGTTGCGACTGTTAAGACCCATAGAATGATTCTCAGAAATCATTTTGATTGCTTCCAAATTATCAGACTCCACAGAGAGCCTCTTAACACCCAGCCTTTTAGCAAGATTGATTCCAGTAAGAATAGCCCAGAGCTCCGCAGAAAAGGAAGAACCCAACCCTAAATTCTGGGAGAACCCAGAAAGCCAGACGCCCCTACATCTCTAAGCACACCTCCAGCCGCAATCTTACCGTTACTGAGGCAGGAACCATCAGTATTCAGCTTCACAACCCCCTCTCTTGGCCTGCTCCATCCCACGAGATGGACATCACAACACTGAGAGGCTCTGGCAAGGGACTCTCCTTTGAAACTATCGATAATAGAGAAAAGTTTTTTCGAGAAGAAATCAGCTAAGTTTGTCATAAAAACAGTTTTATCTCCAAAAATCTCCTCGTTTCTCCATTTCCAAACTTGGTGACAGATAATAGCAAAGAAAATGTCACCATGCTCCATGTATGGAAGCAACTTTCCTCTAACACCATCAGAGAACCAGTCGACCTCAGAATGTGCCATGAAGGAAGAGAAAATATGGTGTGGGAGAATTTTCCTCCAAACCTCTTTACTATTAGAGCAATCTCTAAGAGCATGGCACAAAGTCTCAACATGGCCTCTGCATCTACTGCAAGCTCCAGAATCAGCCAAGTGCCTTCTGTGCCTATCCGAATTAGTAAGAAGTCTGTCCTTAACGCCCAGCCACAAGAAACTCCTAATACGGAAAGGAACTTTAAGGGTCCAAATCGACTTCCACACATCCGAGGGAGGATCAGATCTAAAGAGAGAGAAAGCTTCAAAGGCCGATTTGCAAGAATAAACTCCATTGTTAGTCAGCGCCCAACAGTGCCTATCCAAGTCTTCCTCTTGATTACTCACCTTCACTCCCCGCATTCTAAGGAGAGTCTCAAGGCTAAAGAAAGTATCAAACTTTGACCAGATCCAGTCCCCTTCCGAGTCAACCACATCGGCAATCCTCCAGTTGCGTATATCACTGGGCGGGGGGGGAAGAACACACCTCAATTAACGGTTTATCCCCAATCCAGTTATCAAACCAGAAACTAATGGACTTACCATTCCCCACCTCCAGGCCAACTCCCGAGCAGAACTCATCAAACACAGCACTAAGTCCTTTCCAGAGGAAGGAACAATTAGCAACTCTCTCTTTCGGGCCCCCGAAGATTTTGTCTTTCCGATACTTACCACAAAGGAGGCGAACCCAAAGAGAGGAGGGGTTTTGCCACATTCGCCAAAGGAGTTTCATTAATAAAACTTTATTATTGTCCTTTGCTTTCCTAATACCCAGACCCCCAGAATCTTTAGGCTGGCAAACCTCACTCCAAGGCACAAGATGGATCTTCCTGCCCTCCGCAGCTTCCCCCCACAGGAACCTACGGTTAATCTTGTCAAGATCATTAAGCACAGGATCCGGAAGCTTACAAGCCTGCATGATGTGATTGGGAGCAGCACAATTAACAGATTGAATTAACGTGAGGCGGCCAGTGAGAGACAGAGTCTTGGCTTTCCAAGTGGCACACTTCGAATTAGCTTTATCCAAAGTCTCTTTGAAGGAGCCTTTAGACACACGCTCACTATGGAGGGGAACGCCCAGATACTTCCCAAGAGAATCAGTAAAAGGAATACCTGAGAGATCACTTAATCTCTTACAGACTCTCTGATTCATATTCTTAGAGCACATCATCCTAGATTTCTGGATATTAAGCTTCTGCCCAGAGGCCGAACAAAAACAATCCAGAATATCCATAATGACTCTCAACTGCTCCTCATTACCCTCAAGAAAGATAAGGACATCATCTGCAAAGAATAAGTGAGTCACCTGGGGACAGAAGCTGTTGATCACCACAGGGTGGAAACTCCCATTATCAATCGCATCCTGAATCAGGTGAGAGAGCCTCTCCATAGCAATAACAAAAAGGAAAGGGCTCATAGGATCCCCCTGACGGATTCCTCTGCCCGGGGAAAATTCCTCCGACATATCCCCATTGACCATAACTTGAAACACAGGAGAAGAAATACATACCTTAATTAAACTTCTCCAGCTGTCCGGGATTCTAGCTCTCTCAAGGCTCTCCATCAAGAAATCCCAATTAATTCGATCATAGGCCTTCTCTAAATCCAGCTTCAGAGCCACAATGCCTTTCCTCCCCTTCCTAATCTTCATCGTGTGGACCATCTCTTGGGCGATCACCACATTATCCATCATTTGTCTACCAGGCACAAAGCTACCCTGATTCTGACAAATGATCGCAGGAAGAATGCCACGGATTCTATTAGCCACAATCTTTGTAACAGTTTTGTAAAGAACATTACAAAGACTGATAGGTCTCATATGCAAAAAGGAAGAAGGCTTATCAATCTTAGGAATCAGAACCAGGAGGGTTCTATTAACCAGCTCAATATCCTTCGAACCACTGAACACCCCCAAGACAAAATTATACATGCCTTCCTTCACGACATCCCAATGCTTATGGTAAAAGCCCGCCGGAAGACCATCAATCCCAGGAGCTTTAGAAGCCCCAATGATGAAGATAGCTTGGTCAATCTCTTTTCGGGAAATAGGTTGAAAGGCCTCCTGACTACAATCCTCACTGATTAAAGGAAATGTAGCAATAGAGTGAGCCCTCTCCAAAAGAACAGGTTCCTCTTTGAACAGCTCTCTGTAGAAATCCAGGGCTAAGTTCCGAATAACCTCATCTTCATAAACCCAATCACCATTAGAATCCTTAATGGCCTCAATTTTATTTCTCTGCCTTCTGATCAGGGTAGAGAGATGGAAGTATTTGGTATTACGATCCCCATCTCTAATCCAGGACTTCCGAGACTTCTGGAACCAAAGGAACTCCTCCTGCCTAAGCACAGCCTCCAGCTCCTTCTGAAGGGTTCTGAGGAGGCCCTCAAGGCTATGATCAAACCTCCCCTCCAACCTGCGTTGAATGCCCTCCATCCTCTTTAATAACTTGTTCTTCCTTTTGATAATATGCCCAAACACTCCTTTATTAATTACTCTTCTTCTTCTTTTTCTTTTATCCATTAAATATTGTGGTTGCTTCTAAAAGTTTTCTTCCCATTTCTTGGTTAATATTGGGCATTATGTATATAGGATAAATTACACCTGTGGCTACTGAACTTTACCTATTTAACATTGTGGTCACTGAAATTCAATTCTTAACAGTATGATCATTGAACATTACACTTTTTAACATCAGTGGCCACTTAACGTCTCAAAACGACCGTTGACGGCCTCAAAATAAAAAAATCGAAGATTTAATGATATTCTAAGGAATTTTAATTCTTGAAAATTTTCGTTTTCAGGTCATTTAGGTGCTTTTTGCTTAGGAGAGAGAGTGAATTTGTAGAGAGAGAAAACTCCAAAAAAGGTGGCTTTGGAAAATAAAAAAATATGGTTTAATGGTAAATGTCTTTCTAAACAACTTTAATTCTTGAATATTTTCATTTTGAGATCGTTACCGGTCGTTTTGAGGAATTAGTTAAAGTTCAATGGCCACCGGTGTTAAAAAGAATAAAGTTCAGTGGTCATACCGTTAAGAGTTGAAATTCAGTAGACACAATGTTAAAATGAGTAAAGTTAGTGGCCACGGGTGTAATTTACCCTATATATATATAAGTTAATTTCAAATAAAACTCATTTGGTTTCACGTTTTTGTAGATTAGTTCATGTGGTTTTTTATTATAAAACAAATCATGTGGTTGGCATCGATAGTTATTTTATGTTAACTTTGCTAAATTTGACCAAAAATTGCCTCAAAATGAAAATTTTCAATAATTAAATTACATTTTAAGCAACTTTAATTCTTTAACTTTTTAGGTTTGAAATCATTTAGGTGTTGTTATTTAAAAGAGAGAGAGTTAATGTTTAGAGAGAGAAAACTCCAATGATTTTGAAAAATACAAAATGTGTTTACATAGAAAATATGATACTAAACAGCTTTAATTCTTGAAAATTTTTATTTTGAGGTCATTATCTCAGCCAAATTTGACAAAATCAACCAAAAATGGCTAACGATGCCAACTATAGGGTTTGTTTCGTAACAGACACCCCTAGCTTTTGAAGTTTGTATTCATTCCTAGGGTCTCGACGCCGTTGAGCTCCCCCTGATCGCAAGCTCATATCTTGCTTCTTTTTCGCCCTTTAGTGAAGCCTCCAGCCAGCCTTTGACTTGCCTCCACTTCCCTTCTGATTAATTCACTCTTCACTCTATGAGATAGCTTCCTTGCACCTTGCGCGGGATCCGTGACCCGAGAAGAAAATAACAAAAAAATAGATGATGGAATTTATGTCTCTAGACATAAATATTCCGTCATAATTTTGTTATTTTTAGAATTTGTGATAAATTTAACATCACATTTGAAATTGAGGGACTCGGTCGCTAATCCTTAATCCCAGAAAAATATGTGTTCACTAATTTTCTTTTATTTATTAACACTTCAACTATTTAGTTCTGGTTCCGCCACCGCTTAATACTCAAGCCGACATAACGCTATCAAACAACTTATATTTATACCTAACCAAAGCATGAATTAATTCAAAGTGTAGTAGGTAGAGGGTTTTAAATATGAGTATATTTGTTTTAAATAAAATATATATGGTTAATACATATATGGCTTTGTATTTGTCTGTGTTGTTACATATGCCCTTATATTAAAGAAACAACCAAATATATCCTTATATTTTTCAACCGACACTAAAAATATCCCCACATCAACTTCACCTCACTTACCACTCCATCAAATAAACCATCAAATATGCTTTCGGAATTGTTAACGACAAACAAATATGTTCTTAGAAGTGTGATGAGTAGAGTAACAGAATGATGTCAAATAAGCTTACCATTTTAATAAAGATATATTTGTATGTAGTTAACAATTATGATGACATATTTGACTATTATTTGATATACAGGTGTATGTGATAAAAACAGACAAATATGAGCACATATATGTATATTAACCCTATAAAGTATAAATAAAATTGGGATATTGGTATGGAAGGAAGAAGCCAGCTAAGTGAAAAGAATAGTGTACTTGTTAACATAATTGCTGATATTGAATTAAGCAAGCAAATATTTGAATACATGTAGGGTTACTAGCATTATTATTATGTATGTAGGTGAGATATAGTTGGCATTTGATATTGATAATAGATAAGTTTCAAATTTATCTGCAAACGGTTTTTAGGAAGTCTATACGTCACGGATTTAGGACGGATTCAGGATTCATTGATAGAAGTGTTATTGGAGTGCTATCGTGTGTTTATATGTGCTCGATCGATATTTTTTTTTTAATGATTTTATAGCAAAAAAAAAAGTATAACTTTATACATAGTTTCTAAAGCGTTTTTTGGTGACGAGTAAGTACCAAACTCTTTTTACCCATTGAATTTATCGTTGATTGAGATAAACTTTATAGTAAGAAATGATAAAATTTTGTTTTTCACGTTTTCGAATTGGAACAAGTTTGGACCAGATAATAGTACATTGAACAATTTTGGCAAAAAAAAAACATAATTAAGCATATGAACTTTACATGTTTTAACGATTAAGCATTTGATTAATTATTTTTTCACATTAAGTCCTTGATCATTGATTCTGTTATGGATCAGACCCTTATTTAACTTTTCTGTCTAGTTTGGGTTGCATACGTCGTTAGGACGATTCGGCCAGTTGATATGGACAAATAAAAATAAGAGTTTCTTGAGTAAGAGAGAAAAAAATTAAAAAGTAAAAAAGAAATTATAGAAACTAATTTCCAGTATGTTCTTCCAATCTCGGTCTTCTTCTCTTCAATTTTGCAATTTCCAGTATCAGAATCGTCAAATCGATCTTCTCTCGTAACACCAAAATCCATTTCCAGCAGGTCTTTCAAGCTCGATTTTCAGCTTAGAAAAACTTACTAGAAATCGATTTATGTAATTTTTTTTACTTGTTAATCTCTTTCCCCTAGTCAAGAAACTTATTTTTTATTTGTCCACATGGCAGTAAAAATATACACATCAATCTTTTAACAGTAATCCATGAAACAGGACTCTTTATTGGACTCAGGGACGACACAGAGATATATAGGGTGTCGATGCATCCAACCGTCAAGAACTACCTCTTATTAAAAAGGCTAGGTAAGGGCTTAACCACCATAATAAGAGGTAGTTCTTGACAGTTGGGGTAACTATTTACCAAACATGGCTAATATCCAGTTTTCAAATTCAAGGCTCATAATGAAAATAAAAACAAAATTTAGGGACCATAAATGTAATTCATCCTAAAAATATATATTCACACTTTTCCAAAAACATTATCTCTATAAATAGATAAAGAAAAAAGAAAAATTCTTCCTAGGCTGATCCCGGGTTAATTTTCTTTGTCTGTTTGTTTCCTTTCCTGTCTCTACCAAAAAAAATGTTTTTTTTTTTTAAATGACCCTATAATGTATAATGAATTACAGTAAAACCTCGATAAATGCATATCCTTGGGACCGGAAAAAATATTCATTAAGCGAGATTATTTATTTATCGATAAATGAATAAATTATTCATTTATCGATAAATCAATATTTATTATTTTATAGATAAATTTTCATTTTAAAATGCATACAAACGAAGAAATTATCCAGTCAATAATGAACAATGATGGTGAAAATGATTCAGAGTCAGATGATAGTTGCGTTGTCGCAAATGTATCATCAAAAGAGGTCTTTTCAAGCAATTGTCACCTTAAACAACTACTTGCTACAACATGAACAAAATATACCAGAAGTTGTGTTTGCACTACAAAAAGATAAGGATGATGTTCATTTTGGTTTAGGTGGAAAGAAAAAACAATCAATATGCATTTTTTGAGAAGAAATGACTTCTAGTTAATTGATTGAAAGATTTTGGTCTATATATATATATATATATATATATATATATATATATATATATATTTGTATGTTATTCAATAATTATTAATTTATATTTTCATTGGGCCCTTAAGGATTTAAATATTTTTATTACTTAATGCATTTAGCGAGGTTATTACTTTAGTCCATTGGCCCAAATCGGGACCGAAAGAATTTATTATATAAACGAGGTTATTACTTTATCGAACATTCATTTATCGAGGTTTAACTGTAATGAGTACATAGTGGACCAATGCGATTAACTTGACGGCAAATTATTTTGTACTTCTCTTTCTCCTTCCTTCACTTGTCTCTTTCCAAATTACTCCTTTATTAATTATTCTTCTTTTTCTTTTATCCATTAAATATTGTGGTTGCTTCTAAAACTATTCTTCCCATTTCTTCGTTAATATTGGGCATTATATATATAGGGTAAATTACATCCATGGCCACTGAACTTTACTCATTTAACATTGTGGTCACTAAATTTCAATTCTTAACAGTATGGTTATTGAACATTACATTTTTTAATACCGGTTGCCACTTAACGTCTCAAAACGACCGTTGACGGCCTCAAAATAAAAAAATCGAAGATTTAATGATATTTTAAGGAATTTTAATTCTTGAAAATTTTCGTTTTGAGGTCATTTAGGTGTTTTTTGCTTAGTAGAGAGAGTGAATTTGTAGAGAAAGAAAACTCCAAAAAAGGTGGTTTTGGAAAATAAAAAATATGGTTTAATGGTAAATGTCTTTCTGAACAACTTTAATTCTTGAATATTTTCATTTTGAGGTCGTTACCGGTCATTTTGAGGAATTAGTTAAAGTTCAATGGCCACCGGTGTTAAAAAGAATAAAGTTCAGTGGTCATACCGTTAAGAATTGAAGTTCAGTGGCCACAATGGTAAAATGAGTAAAGTTAGTGGCCACGGGTGTAATTTACTCTATATATATATATATATATATATATATATATATATATATATATATATATATATATATATATATATTAAACCTGGCAATTATCGTGTTTCGTGTCAAAATCGTGTTATCTCATATTTATGTTCCATATGGTTTTATATGTTATAAATGCTAGAAAAATGATTTTCGTGTCAATCGTGTCGTGTCAGTCGGGTTGGCTCTGTAATCGTGTTTTCGTGTCAGAAATTGCCACCTCTAATATATATATATATATATATATATATATAAAAGTTAATTTCAAATAAAACTCATTTGGTTTCACGTTTTTGTTGATTAGTTCATGTGGTTTTTTATTATGAAACAAATCATGTGGCTGGCATCGATAGTTATTTTATGTTGACTTTGCTAAATTTGATCAATAATTACCTCAAAATAAAAAATTTCAATAATTAAATTATATTTTAAGCAACTTTAATTCTTTAACTTTTTAAGTTTGAAATCATTTAGGTGTTGTTATTTAAAAGAGAGAAAGTTAATGTTTAGAGAGAGAAAACTCCAATGATTTTGAAAAATACAAAATGTGTTTACATAGAAAATATGATACTAAACAACTTTAATTTTTGAAAATTTTTATTTTGAGGTCATTATCTCGGCCAAATTTTATAAAATCAACCAAAAATGGCTAACGATGCCAACCATAGGGTTTGTTTCGTAATAAAAAAACCACATGTACCGATCTGTAAAAACGTTAAACTATATGGATTTTATTTGAAAGTAACCCTATATATATAATGTTTTTTTAATAAGGTTTATAGATAGGAGTTTATGGTAAAATTTGCAGTAAGAATTAAATCTGAATTGAATAGAATCAAACTTCCAACTTAACAAGTAGAAATATCAACTCTTTACTATCATCGGCGAAAATACAGGAGTTACCAAGGACGGGAGAAGAGATGGCTCGGGGGTGCTTTTGCACCTTTGGCTTTCAGGAACCACCCTTAAGTGGGATGGTTCGGCCCCCCCTATCTCCACAAAATTGGTTGCTACAGGAGAAAATAGACACCCCTAGCTTTTGAAGTTTGTATTCATTCCTAGGGTCTCGACGCCGTTGAGCTCCCCCTGATCGCAAGCTCATATCTTGCTTCTTTTTCGCCTTTTAGTGAAGCCTCCAGTCAGCCTTTGACTTGCCCCCACTTCCCTTCTGGTTAATTCACTCTTCACTCTACGAGATAGCTTCCTTGCACCTTGCGCGGGATCCGTGACCCAAGAAGAAAATAACAAAAAAATAGATGATGGAATTTATGTCTCTAGATATAAATATTCCGTCGTAATTTCGTTATTTTTAGAATTTGTCATAAATTTAACATCACATTTGAAATTGAGGGACTCCGTCGCTAATCCTTAATCCTAGAAAAATCTGCATTCACTAATTTTCTTTTATTTAGCAGCACTTTAAGTATTTAGTTCTGGTTCCGTCACCGCTTAATACTCAATCCGACATAACGCTATCAAACAACTTATATTTATACCTAACCAAAGCATGAATTAATTAAAAGTGTAGTAGGTAGAGGGTTTTAAATATGAGTATATTTGTTTTAAATGGTTAATACATATATGTCTTTGTATTTGTCTGTGTTGTCATATATGTCCTTATATCAAAGAAACAGTCAAATATATCCTTATATTTTTCAACCGACACTAAAAATATCCCCACATCAACTTCACCTCACTTACCACCTCATCTATATTAAATAAACCGTCAAATATGCTATCGTAATTGTTAACGACAAACAAATATACCATTAGTGGTGTGATGACTAGAGTAACAGAATGATGCCAAATAAGCTTACTATTTTAATAAGAGTATATTTGACTGTCGTTAATAATTATGAAAGCATATTTAACTGTTTATTTGATATATGGACATATGCAATAAAACTGTCAAATATAAAGATATATATGTATATTAACTCAATAAAGTATAAATAATATTGGTATGGAAGGACAAGCCAGCTAAGTGAAAAGAATAGGGTACTTGTTAACATAATTGCTTATATTAAATTAAGCAATCAAATATTTGAATACATGTAGGGTTACTAGCATTATTATGTATGTAGGTGAGATATAGTTGGCATTTGATATTTGATAATAGATAAGTTTCAAATTTATCTCCAAATGGTTTTTAGGAAGTCTATACGTCACGGATTTAGGACGGATTCAGGATTCATTGATAGAAGTGTTATTAGAGTGTTACTTGGTGTTTATATGTGCTCGATCGATATTTTTTTTTGAATGATTTTGTAGAAAAAAAAAGGTATAACTTTGTACATAGTTTCTAAAGCGTTTTTTGGTGACGAGTAAGTACCAAACTCTTTTTACCCATTGAATTTATCGTTGATTGAGATAAACTTTTATCGTAAGAAATGATAAAAAAAAAATTTCACGTTTTCGAATTGGAACAAGTTTGGACCATAATAGTACATAGAACAATTTTGGCGAAAAAGCATAATTAAACCTATGAACTTTACATGTTTTAAGGACCAAGCATTTGATCAATTATTTTTTCACATTGAGTTATTGATCATTAATTTTGTTATGGATCATACCCTTATTTAACTTTTCCATCTAGTTTGAGCTACATACATCGTTATGACGATTCGGCCAGTTGATATGGACAAATAAAAATAAGAGTTTCTTGACTAAGAGAGAAAAAATTAAAAAGTAAAAAGAAATTATAGAAATTAATTTCCAGTAGGTTTTTCCAATCTCGATTATTTTCAATTTTGTGATTTCTAGTATCAGAATCGCCGAATCGATCTTCTCCCGTAATACCAAAATCCATTTCCAGCAGGTTCTTCCAAACTTGATTTCCAGCTTAGAAAAACTTACTAGAAATCTATGTATGTAATTTTTTTTACTTATTACTCCTATTCCCCTAGTCAAGAAACTTATTTATTATTTGTACACATGGCAGTAAAAATATACACATCAGCAGGCTGAATCCTTTAACATTAATCCATGAAACATGACTCTTTATTGGGCTCAGAGACGACACAGAGATATATATAGGGTGTCGATGCATCCAACCGTCAAGAACTATCAGTGGTGGTTAAGCCCTTACCTACCCTTTTTAATAAGAGGTAGTTCTTGACAGTTGGGGTAACTATTTACCAAATATGACCAATATCTAATTTTCAAATTCAAGGTTCGTAATGGAAATAAAAACAAAATTTAGAGACCATAAATGTAATTCATCCTAAAAATATATATTCACACTTTTCCAAAAACATTATCTCTATGAATAGATAGATAAAGAAAAAAGAAATGATTTGTCAATTCATTTCTATTCCCATCACTATCCTTTACCATCGCTTCTTACTCAGTTTCTATTCCAGCATCATCCACTTTAGACGACCAGGTCATTACAGATGGAGATGGAGTTTGTATTGTATAAATGATAATTCTTGGGGCTCATTGGACCGCTAGTATAGTTAAAGGGTTGTACGTTTTGGTCTGAATATGAGAAAAATAAATCAAACTCATAGCCCCTAAACTTTGCTCTTATTTTCATTATGATTCTTGAACCTCAAATCGAACATTGTGATCTTTAAACTTTGTATTTTACTAACATAATAATCCTTTTTACTGTTAATAAAGTCAAAATGACCAATGTCGATCTCAAAATGAAAAACTCCAAGAATTAAAGTTGTTAATAACCACATTTCCAATTGAACCACCTTTTTTATTTTTCAATCACCATTTTTTGAATTTTCTCTCTCTAAATAATCACTTTCTCTCTTCTAACCAACCAATATCTAAACGACCTCAAAACTAAAAAGTTCAAAAACTAAAGTTAATTAAAATATCATTTCCATCAGTTTTATAGTAGATGGTCACCCTCCTATTGCATTGGTCATCATTGCTCAATTATAAAATGGCTCGTAATGTTAGTAAAGTGCAAAGTTCAACGGTCATAATATCCTCTTTTGAAATCTAAGGCTCATAATGAAAATAAGATTAAAATTCAAGGACCATAAATGTAATTCACCCTAAAAATATATATTTATACTTCTTCAAAAACATTATCTCTATAAATAAATAGATAACGAAAAAAGAAATGATTATCCCATCACCATCCTTTATATATAATTGTTTCTTACTCAAACCTTCTACTCCAGCTCTATCCACTGTGGACGATCAGGTCGTTACAGATGGAGATGGAGTTTGTATTGTATAAATGATAAAAACTGAGTAAAAATAAGAGAATTATTAGGAGGAGGAAGAAGAGAAGATCTACAAAGAGGACAAGTAGAATGAGAAAGTAGCCAAATATTGATACAAACATCATGAAAACAATGTCTGCATTTTGCTAATCTTTTCATAACTTCACCTTCTTCTGCTAAATCAAGACAAATCACACACAAATTAACTTCTTCTTCTTCATCTTCATCTTGTTCTTGATTCTTGAATAAATTGCTTTCATGGTGGAAATAAGTAAAACAAGAATAATAATTTTCTTGCCTTTTCTTCTCAACTCTCTTTTGAATGAGATTAACAACTATAATAACTAATATGATTAGGATGAATATCAAACTCATCATGTTAACCTTTTGTATTCACATTTACCTTTTCTATATGTATATATACACTTTTATACACCTAACCTAACTTGAATTCTACTCAAGGTTGTAAAAAACACTAACGCTAGTCAGGTAGACAGGGCTCTCGAGGATTAATCGGGATTAGTCGGAGACTAATCGGGGATTAATCGGATTTGTATTTTTGTATTTTTTATTTATTAATCAACAAATTATTATATAAATTCAATTAAAATATGTATTATACTATCTAAAATAATAATATAAAATTACTTAATATAGAAAAACACGTATATTTGTAACATATATCTTTAAAATTGTACAAACATCAACATTTCAACAACAATATCTTTAAAACAACTTAAAAGTGAATTATAACAAATCAAAAAAAATAAATTCACAATTAAAAATACTTTTGTTCATTGTCACATAGGCGGTACCTAAGCGGTGTCGAGGCGGCCTAGGCAGAGCCAAAGTGACTAAAAATCGCCTAGGAGTCAATAAAACGCCTAGAGGGACTAATCGTAGAAAATCAGGGCGGATTCTTGATTTCGAGGGCCTAGACGGTCCAGGCGACCTTCGTCTCTAACAGTGATTCTACTACTTTTACTATGATTAAATTAATACTTTTTCTTCTTCTAAATTAATCATGTTTTGGATTAAAAAAAAAAATTAATCATGTTTTTAAAAGGGTGTAATAGTCCGGTTGAAGATTTTACTCAAGGCAACCCCATTGGATCTCACGGAAAGAGCATGTATTTAATTATGTTTCTTTTTAAATTTATCGAAAATCTATATATAATTAATTTACTTACAATAAAAAAAAATTAAAAACAGTACATCTTTTTTTTTTTTAAAAGGCTAATATACTTTTACAAATTAATATGCTTTTCTTTTTCTATAGCACGCCCAGCGATCTCGTCTGTGGATTAACGACTTTATGTGTAAGAGGTCTGAATGAGCCAATTTTAGGTGTGTGATATGTTTTTAAAACCAATTATAGGTATGTAATAGGTTTTTAATGTCAATTATAAATGTGTGATAGGTTATTTCAAAAGTTTAGGATGCTAATAGGCAAAACTTATCAAGTTTAAGAATGTTAATATACATTATGCCAAATAAAAATTGTTTGAAGTTACTGTTAGATCAAAATTTTTGGTTCCCACGATTTTGATTACAGGGACCTTGATGATTATATAGTATTTTAATATTATAAATTAAGAAATTGCTTATTTTTGAAGAAAAAAAAGAGAAATTATTGAAAATAATTTATTATTTTAATATTATAAATTAAGTTTTTTTTTTGTAGGAATTATAAATTAAGTTTAACATTATGCTAATCCATTTCCAACAACTTAGGTATGTGGATCAATTGATTGCAGACACGTGTTTCCTTTCTTTAATAAAATTAAAATATTTGAGAAACTTTAAAAACATTAAATGAGGTAGTTGAATATATTAGCTTAAGACGACATTGGCATATTTGAAAAGCACCTAATTATTTATATGGTCCAACTATATACTATCAATTACACTTTTTAATTAAATGAAGTCACCAAATTTTATTATATGCTTTTCGTATTTGGACTAAATGTCTACATTGAGTTAGACTTCTTGATGAGTCTATGTCTATGCATATAAATTTGTTTTAAATAATTACAGGGTAAAGTACGAAATAAAATATCTGTAGTTTGTCCATTTTACAAATAGATTTACAAAAATAAAGATATATGGTATATTTTTCTAACAAAATAAAATAAAGTATCTGAAATTATATTATTAGATTTTAATAACAATCAAAAGCATTTTTATTTTTATTTTAAATTAATTTGATAAAACACAGATTTCAAAATCCATTTGTAGTCGTGTAAAATGAACTTAAAATATCAATTTAGTTCATAAAACTGTCAAATTAGTAAAAAACGTAAAATCTTCACCCTATTATTACGGTTTTGATTTAGAGAGTTGTGTTTTGAAGGGACTGTGTTTGTCGATATGTAAAAATAATATTTGTAAGATAATAATATAATTGGTTGTAAACAAAACTTAACAGTGTAATTTATAATATTTTGTTTTAGAAATAAAATATACCAACAAATCTTAGCTTGTTGGTTGAGAGCTTACCTATGACTGTAGAGGTTATGAGTTCGAATCACATAGGTAGGATGTTGAGGGTTTTCCTTTATCTTCAATGTAATTTTCTTTTGTTTAATGTAAACGCATTCTGCACAAATAATAATAAAAAAAGAAACCCCTATTTGCAAATTTTTAAACCACATGCTTCTGTTTGTAAATTCAACAAACCACATGCATTTTTTTCGTACTTTCTCCATAATTATATGGCTTTAATTAATTTTATTCTCAATATCTAATATTCCATAAACCTTATTCTCAACATTGATTAATTGACTTTGTCCTCTCTAAGCGTGAAGCTTTTCTTTGCAACGAGTGATTAATTGACTTTATGCAAGTTAATGGGCTATTAGAAAATTTAAGCAAATATATCAAACTAGTATTCTGCTCTGCTAGGGTTTCATGGTGAGGGATAATCGGGTGAGAGAAAGGTCGACGGAAAGGGCGGCGGTGGGCGAGGGAGGGGTGCGATTCAGGGCGGATCGGGAGGTGGGGATGGGGGTAGGAGGCGATAGGGGATCGGAAGGGGAAAAGGAGGGGAGAGGGAGGAGATCGGATGACTTGGCGAGGGGCTTAGGCGGATCGTCGGTGGGTGGAGCCGATTTATGCCATCGTTCGGTCTGGTAGGGGGGAGAGGGGCGAGTGTCAAGGGATGGCGGCGGAGTTGTGGCAGTTGATAGGGGGCGAAGCTTGCGGATCTGGGGGGCGCGGCTGGGGCAGCGGGGAGGGAGAGTGTCGGGCTGTGCCAGGCGGGTGGAGTAGCGTCGGGTGGTTTTCGGGATTTTAGGGGCGGGGCCTTGGTATCAGCGAGCGCGGTCCAGGCGGAAGGCGGGGCTTCGGCGAGCGCTAGCTTGGTCCAGGCGGGCAGCGGGATTTCGGGTATATTAGGGGTTGTGGGGTGTAGCCAGAATCTGGGGGGCGCGGCTGCCTCCGTAAACCCGGCCGTTGTAAATGTGTCTCCTAGGGCTTTTGGAGATATGGTGAATAAAAACAAGTCGGACCCTAGAAGTGGGAGAGTTTCGTGGAAGGATACAGTCATGGGAGTGGTCGAGGAGGAGCCTTGTTTAAATGAAGAAATTATGGAGGGAGATTCGGGAGAAGTTTATTCTGAGTCTGACGAAGAGGATGGGGATTAGGATGATCCTTTATATCCTGTGATCCGGCTGTCCTCGGCCGACAAGCGTGCTCTTAGGGATAAGTGGAGGATTTCACTAATAGTAACGGTGCTTGGAAGAAGAATTAGTTTTAACTATTTCGCTCAGAGGATCCAGGCTCAGTTGGCAAAAAAAAAGGGAAAGTCAGTATTACTGACTTAGAAAATGACTACTATGTTATTAAATTTACTCGGGTTGAGAATTATAATGCTGTGATTAATGGGGGTCCGTACATTATTTCTAATCATGTTTTGGCCTTAAGGCCATGGGTTCCCAATTTTAATCCACATGATTGCTCGGTTAACAGAATTTTGACGTGGGTTAGGTTCCCGGGCCTACCAATCGAATATTATAATGAAAGTTTTCTAAATAAGATAGGCGGTTTTGTTGGGAAGGTCCACCATGTGGATAAAACTACCATTGGGGCTATTAGAGGTAAGTTTGCAAGAGTTTGTATGGATATTGACCTTGCTAAACCCCTTTTGTCAAAATTCTGTGTTCATAATAAGGTTTATTTTATTGAGTATGAAGGTTTACATAATATTTTTTTTGAATGTGGTATGTATGGTCATACATATGAGGGCTGCCCCAAGAGGGAGAAGGTGTTGGAGGAGGTAGTTGAGGTTGTTAATGGAAGAGCTGAAGGGATCCAAGGAGATGGGGGGAATTTTGGCCCCTGGATGGTTGCTAAGAGGTCGGGTAGATGAAGGACACGTCCTTCGGTTGTTCAGAATCGTCCCCCTGACATTAATATCGAGACTTCTCTGACTCATTCTAATTATAATCCTGTTGTTAAAGAGAAGCCTAGCCCAAAAAATACTGAAGGTTCTGGGGTTGCTTCGATCATCACCTCAGGGTCCAGATTTGGGGCTTTAACTATTGAGGAGGTTCAAGACTCTGACCAGTCTGACGAGCACATTGTGCAAAGCATATCAGGCTTAGAATCTGCTGAGCCAACAAATAATGTAGTTGAGACTGTTAATCCTCTTTTTGTTTCCAAAGGTGAAGCCCAGAATGGATCCCAAGCTCATGCTTCTCAAGGAAAGGAGAAGTTAAAAGAGGTTAGTATCCCTAATTTATGTGTTGAGCCAAGTATTGGGAAGGCTATGGGTGTCAACAAAATTAGTATGAAAAAGCCTAAGGGTAAGCAGAAAAATGTCCATAGTTCTATGGAATTGTCGGATAAGAGGGGGCCTGCTGGTACCTCTTCGAGGTTCTCAGGAGCCTCTAATAAGTACCTGGTTTAGGGTGTTGGGTGGGGTCAGTAGTTCTCCTTTCTATGGATTTGTTTGTCTAGAATGTTAGAGGAGCGGCTAGCAAGGCTACCCGTATCCATGTTAAAGATTTAATTAAACAGTTTAATCCTTCTTATTTTGCTTTACTGGAAACTAAGATTAGTGGAGTTAAAGCAGATGAGGTGGTTAAAAAGTTTAGAAACTGGAATTGTGTCAGATCGGAGGCTACTAGTCGGGCTGGTGGGATTTGGCTTTTCTGGAAGCCAGATCGAGTCCATTTTGATGTTGTTAGTATGTATAAACAGTTTATTCATAGTAAAGTGATTTTTCCTGGTAGTAAACCTTTCTTTATTACCTTTGTTTATGTTGATCCTGCCCTGGCTAATCGGAAGCGGCTTTGGGAGGTTCTTTATTCTATGAGTGTAAGTATGACTGAGTCTTGGTTTGTGGTTGGAGATTTTAATGATATTGCCCTTATGAGTGATCAGAGAGGGGGTGCGAATCACTATGTTAATCGTTGCCTCAATCATAAGCAAAGTATGGATTTATGTGGGCTTTCTGATCTGGGTGCCACTGGTCATAAGTTTACTTGGAAGCATAATAGTACTTTTGTTCGTTTAGACAAAGTTTATGCTAACGTTTCGGCTCAAACTAGGTTTCCTGAAGTGTCTGTGTTAAATCTCCCCTTCCGGTACTCGGATCACTGCCCTATCTTAGTTAGGTTGGTGAGAGGCCATCGGTCTAGAGGGGATAGACCGTTTAGGTATCAGGTGGCTTGGGAATCTCATCCTGAGTTTAAAAAATTTGTTCAAGAGAATTGGAAGCCACACTCTAATGTCTTACAAGCTGTTGAGGGCTTTAGAAAGAATGTTTTGGGGTGGAATAAGAATGTCTTTGGTCATATTATTAGGAGAAAGAATAAATTGTTGAGTAGAATTGAGGGCATTCATCGTAGTTTGGAGGTTAGATTTGATCATAGTTTGGATGATCTTCTCAGAACCCTTCAGAAGAAGTTGGAGGTTGTACTTAGACAGGAAGAGTTACTTTGGTTTCAAAAATCTAGGAAAGCCTGGATTAAAGATGGAGATCGGAATACCAGGTATTTTCATCTCTCTACTGTTATTAGAAGACAAAACAATAGGATTGATGCTATTAAAGATACAAATGGAGAGTGGGTTTATGAGGATGAAGATATTCGTCACTTGGCCCTTAATTTCTATAAAGAGTTATTTAAAGAAGACCTGGTGGATCTAGATAAAGCTCAGACTGTTTCTACTTTTCCTATTTTAGGAGATGATAAAATTCTGGAAGCTTTTCATCCTATTACCCAGAAAGAGATTGATCAAGCTATATTTAGCATTGGGGCTATTAAAGCTCCTAGAGTTGATGGTCTGCCTGCTGGTTTTTATCATAAGCACTGGGAGGTTGTTAAGGAAGGCATTTATAGTTTTATTAAAGGAGTTTTTAATGGGTCTCAGGATATTACGATGGTGAACAGAACTCTGCTAGTTCTGATTCCTAAAGTAGAGAAGCCTTCTTCTTTCTTACAAATGAGGCCTATTAGTCTTTGTAATGTTCTTTATAAAACTATTACTAAAATTGTGGCCAATAGACTCCGTTGTATTCTTCCTGATATCATCAGCCAGAATCAAGGAAGCTTTGTTCCTGGTAGACAAATGATGGATAATGTGGTCATAGCCCAGGAGATGGTCCACTCCATGAAAATTAAAAAGGGGAAGAGGGGTATTGTGGCTCTGAAGTTGGATCTGGAAAAAGCTTATGATCGCATAAACTGGAGTTTCCTTCTTGATAGTCTGAAGAGAGCAGGGATTCCTGATAACTGGAGGAGATTAATTGAGGTTTGCATCTCTTCTCCTGTTTTTCAAGTTTTAATCAATGGGGATATGTCGGAGGATTTTTCTCCTTCCCGGGGTATCCGTCAAGGGGACCCTATGAGCCCTTTCTTATTTGTTATTGCAATGGAAAGACTGACTCACCTTATCCAAGAAGTCGTTGGTAACGGGAAATTCCACCTGGTGTCCATCAATAAATTCTGTCCCCAGGTTACTCACTTGTTCTTTGCAGATGATGTTTTGATCTTTGTGGAAGGAAATGAGGAGCAGATAAGTGTGATTATGGATATCCTTAACTGGTAACGGGAAATTCCACCTGGTGTCCATCAATAAATTCTGTCCCCAGGTTACTCACTTGTTCTTTGCAGATGATGTTTTGATCTTTGTGGAAGGAAATGAGGAGCAGATAAGTGTGATTATGGATATCCTTAACTGTTTCTGCTCTGCCTCTGGTCAGAAACTTAATATCCAAAAATCCAGGATGATGTGTTCTAAGAATATGAACCGGAGAGCCTGTAAAAGGTTGAGTGATTTATCTGGTATTCCTCTGACTAATTCTCTGGGTAAGTATATGGGGGTTCCCCTCCATAGTGATAGAGTTTCTAAAGATTCCTTTAAGGATACGTTGGATAAAACCAATAAGAAGTGTGTCATCTGGAAAGCTAAGACTCTCTCTCTTACGGGCCTCCTTACTTTGATTCAGTCTGTCAATTGTGCGGTTCCTAATCATATTATGCAGGCTTGTCGTTTGCCTGAGCCTGTTCTTAAAGATCTGGATAAAATTAATCGTCGGTTCCTGTGGGGGGAAGCTGAGGAGGGGAGGAAGATTCACCTTGTTCCTTGGAATGAGGTTTGTCAACCTAAGAATATGGGAGGTCTGGGGATTAGGAAAGCTAGAGATAATAATAAAGTGTTATTAATGAAACTTCTGTGGAGAATGTGGCAACTTCCGTCAGCTCTTTGGGTTCAATTATTATGCGGTAAGTATAGAAAGGATAAGGTTTTTGGGGGTCCTAAGGAGAGAGTGGTTAATTGTTCTTTTCTTTGGAAAGGCCTTAGTGTTGTGTTTTCAGAGTTTTGCTCTGGGATTGGGTGGAATGTGGGAAATGGTAAATCTATTAGCTTCTGGAATGATATCTGGATTGGTCAAAAGCCTTTATTAAAGGTTTGTGAGACATTACCGCCTTTAGAAATTCAGAAATGGAGGATTGCAGATGTGGTGGATTCTGAGGGTGATTGGATTTGGGCGAAATTTGACTCTTACCTCAGCCTGGAATCGCTCCTGAGAATTAGAGGAGTTCAGATTAGTAGCAAGGAGGAAGACAGGGATAGTTACTGTTGGTCTTTGACAAACAACGGGGCTTTTTCTTGTAAATCGGCTTTTGAGGCTTTTAATCAAGGGTTGGATCCTTCGCACCCAGAGTAATGGAAGACGATTTGGGCCTTAAAAGTGTCTTACCGTATTAGGAGCTTCCTGTGGCTAGGTGTTAAAAATAGGTTGCTTACTAATTCTGATAGGAAAAGGAGGCATTTGGTGGAGTCTTGAGCGTGTAGTAGATGCAGAGGGCATGAGGAAACTTTGTGCCATGCTCTCAGAGACTGTGCGAAGAGTAAAGAGGTGTAGGAAAACGTTCTCCCTATAAATTTGCTGTCTACTTTTTTATCCCACTCTGATCTTGATTGGTTTGTGGATGGGGTTAGTGGGAAGCTTTTGGCTGATCTAAAGCATGGTGTTCTCTTATTTGTGGTTTTCTGTCATCAGATTTGGAAATGGAGGAATGAGGAGATTTTTGAAGGAGTTACGGTTGTTATTCCTAATATTTTTTACTTCTTTTCCAAAAAGATTTGCACCTTTGTTGATAGCTTCAAAGAGGATTCCTTAGCTAGGCTATTTAGAGGAAAGATGTCCATCTCTTAGGCTGGTGTAGGCCTAGTGAAGGTGTGGTTAAGTTAAACACTGATGGCTCCTATCTAAAAGACGGGAGAATTGCTACGGGAAGGGTTCTAAGAGATGATGGTGGTGGTTGGATTTCTGGCTTCTCTCAGAATTTGGGCATGGGTTCTTCTTTTTCTGCGAAACTTTGGGGGATTTTGTCTGGCCTTAGCCTAGCTAAAAATCTGGGAGTGAAGAATCTTCTTGTGGAATCTGATAACCTCGAAGCTGTCAGAATGATCTCGGAGAATAATGTTATTTGCTTGAATAGCCAAAATTTAATTAAAGGGATTAGAAGGATTTGTTCTTCCTTTGTTTCTTTTAGCTTTGGCCATATTTATAGGAGCAAAATCGGGTGGCGGACCGCCTCGCGGCTGAAGGTCATAACAGGATGTTGGGTCTCTCAACCTTTTCTTCTCCTCCGGTTTTCCTTTCGTCTCTGATCTTGGATGACATGGTGGGAGTCAGCTTTCCCAGACTGATCCCGGGTTAGGCGGCTTTGTTTGTTTGTTTTTCTTTCCTTTCCTACCAAAAAAAAAAAGAAAATTTAAGCAAATTGAGGAGGATATCAGAACACTTTAAAACTTTAGAGGTCAATCAAACTTTTTAATAAGTTCAAGGGATAAATAATGCAATTTTACCCCTAACGTTGATACTTAAGAATAATTTTACATCTAATGTTGGCACGTTGTGTTAATTTCAAACATCATTATAAAACCGAAATTTATTCATTATTCTCCACCAATTGCATATTCGTTGCTTCTAAAAAAAGATTTCATATTTTTTTGTGATTTAATAATAAGATTGAAAATTAATATTTTTAAATTTGGCGAAATATTTGATTTTTTTTTGTCAAACTCGTACAAAATACTATATATTTAATTTAATTTTTTTAAATTTCATGTCTAATCATATGTTTGTGATCTGTCACTAATTAGTGATAAAATAAAACACGTATAGTGTAGATGACAAAATTCATGACCGAGAAGACAGTTTGATAAATTATTTCTCAAATTGACCCAACTTGCCAATGTTAGAGGTAAAATTGCTATTAGCTGCAACATTATGGGAAAATTGCAAAATTTTAGACGTTAGAAGTAAAATTACTTCTGATTGTAAATATTAGGGGTATTTTTGTATATTATCCCTAAATTAACCAATCGTATTAAGGGATACTTCAATAAAAAAAATTAAAAAATTAAATTTGAAGTACTCAAAGTAAATTTTTAGTTAATTATTGGAATAAGGTGCAAAAATACCCTTAACATTTACACCTATGAATAATTTTACCCTTAACGTCTAAAATTGTGTAATTTTACTCTTAACGTTGGCAACCAATAGCAATTTTACCCCAACATTGATAAGTTGGTTCAATTGGAGAAATTATTCATCAAATTGTCTTCTCGGTCATGAATCTTGTCATCTACACTTCACGTGTGCGTCATTTTATCACTTATTAGTAACAATCACAAACATATGATTAAACGTGAAAGTTTTTTTAAAAAAATATACTGTATTTTGTACGAGTTGGATAAAAAAGTTCAAATATTTCACCGAATTTAAAAATATCAATCTCCTATTTTATTATAAATTATGAAAAATATGAAATCTTTTTTTAAATCAACTTACGTGTAATTGGTGCATAATAAAAGTGTCTGAAATTGATTCAAAAAAATGTCTGAAATTGATATAACTTATCAACGGTAAAATTGCTCTTAGGTACCAACATTAGGGGTAAAATTGCACTATTTTAAACGTTAAGGATAAAATTGCTCATACCTGTAAACATTATGAGTATTTTTTGCGACTTATCCTTAATTATTTGAACAAAAATATTATTAAATGAATAAATAAATGTTGTATTCAAGAGGACAATCTTTGAATTAATTTATGAAATAATTTAATCAGACATTCACACGCAATCCATTGGATTGCCTTACAACACAACTCTGTCCGTACGTATACTCCAACTCCAAGTTTCCTTCAATCGTAAAAAATAAAATAGGAACTTCATAAAAAATGAATAGAAAAATAAATAATTGAAAAAACAAGTTTTTTTTTTACAATAAATCTTTACTTATCAAATTAATAAGGGTTAAGGTGCAAAAATACCCCTAACGTTTTGGATGAAGAGCAATATTACCCCTAACGTCTAAAATGGTGCAATTTTGCCCCTAACGTTGGAAGTCAAGAACAATTTTACCCCTAATGTTAATAAATTGGGTCAATTTCAAACGCTATTATAAAACACATATATTTTTATTCCTTATTCAGCACCAATTGCATAAAAATTCATTCTGAAAAAAGGATTTCATGTTTTTTTTATAATTTAATAATAAAAATTTGAGATTAATATTTATAAATTTGGTGAATTTTTTGAATTTATTTTGTCTAATTCGTACAAAAAGACAGTATATTTTTTATTTTTTTTCACATCCCAACGTATGTTTATGATTTGTTACTGATAAAATGACACACGTATGAAGTGTAGATGATAAGATTCATGACTGAAAAGACAGTTTGATGAATTATTTCTCGAATTGACCCAATTTATTAACGTTAGGGGTAAAATTGCTCTTGGCTTCCAACGTTAGGGGTAAAATTGCACCATTTTAGACGTTATGGGTAAAATTACTCCTGACCTAAAACGTTGGGGGTATTTTTGCACCTTAACCCAATTAATAATAATTAAATCTTTATTTTATTTAGTTTAAAAACATTACTTATTTTATTTGTATACTTTTGTACAGTTTCAAATAACCACATCATACATATTTTTTTTTCTTAGAACTCTTAAATATATAAATTCTAAAAAAAATAAAATAAAATAAAATTCTGTTAACCAAGATTTATTTTCAAAGTTTATTTTTTTTATTATAGGCTTAATATAATTAAAAATATTTAAATTAACTTTGAGATTAATGTATTAAAATGAAATATCAAAGATTTAATTCACTAATCAAATTATCATAACTCTGTGATACACGTTTAGTTTCAAAGATATAAGGATGTGAGTTCGAACTCATCTCTTAAAAAAAAAATAATACCTGTTTATTTTAGATGTTTCTGTTTGTTGTTATTACTGTTAGATATTTGTTGTTGTTGTTGGCTGTTTGCTGATGCTGATAGGCAGTAGATATTAATTGTTTTTTCTGTAAAAAAGCAGTTGTTTCGAAATTTTATCAAACACTTTCTATCTCATGTTTAGTATTGAAAGGCAAAAAGCAGTTCCGAAAAATGGAAACAAACAGGTACTTATGGGGTGTTTGGTTGCTTCTTTTTGACCTCTTGTTTGCATTTTCACTTTGAAAATGAGAGTTTTAGGTGTTTGGTTAGACAACTCATGTTTGCTTTTTGTAGCTGAAAATTAGCTTTTTATAAAAGCAGAGAATCCTTACTTTTTTGAAAAACAGTCTTTTCAAACAGCAAACCATAACAGAAAACCGGAAACAGCAGGTAAAATAAATGGACCCTTAATCTACCAAAATCAGAAAATATAAATTTAGTATCTAGTCGTTCAGATATGAAATTGGTGGCAAGTTAGTTGTAACTATAACGGGTAAATTACACCCATGGTCACTGAACTTTACCATTTTAACATTATGGTCATTGAACTTCAATTCTTAACAGTATAGCCACCGAACTTTACACTTTTTAACACCAGTGGCCACCCAACACCTCAAAACGACCGTTGACGGTCTCAAAATAAAAAATTCGAAGAGTTAATGGTATTCTGAGGAACTTTAATTCTTGAAAATTTTCGTTTTGAGGTCATTTAGGTGTTGTTTGGTGAGGAGAGAGAAAGTAAATTTTTAGAGAGAAAATGCTCCAAAAAATGTAATTTTGGAAAATAAAAAACGTGGTTTCATGGTAAATGTCGTTCTGAACAACTTTAATTCTTAAATATTTTCATTTTGAGGTCGTTAACGGTCATTTTGAGTAGTTAGTTAAAATTGAGTAGCCACCGATATTAAAAAAGTGTAAAGTTCAGTGGTCATATTATTAAGAATTGAAGTTTAATGGTCATAATGTTAAAATGGGTAAAGTTTAGTGGCCATTGGTGTAATTTACCCTAACTATAACTAATCATTAACCACCAATTCCACCTACCCAGATAAGTTAAGGGTGAGAGTGTAAGAGAGTAGAAGTTGAGGGGCCTGGTATGAAAAATACCAAATACCACAACACTTACAAAATAAAAAGATATATATAATATTTATATAAAAAGAATAATTTAATCTAACAAATCAGAAAATATAGATTATTACAATTGAAGATCTAACATTTACAAACTGACTCAATTTCTGACATTATTAAAAAAATACAAATATTATATTATCGTGTTTTACACAAATTATCAGAAAAGAAAAAAATTACGGTCTTTATGATTTAAAAATGAAATGTCTTTAAGCTCGATAAAAATATTTCGAGTTTAAATTTTTTTTACCGTCTAACGTATGCACAGTAAAAAATAATTCTTTTAATTTTTTCCTATACAGAAACATGTGTTTTTTTTTTGTATTATTGAGTAATAATATGGTGCATATGTGTAATGAAAATAATAGAATTCAAGACTGACGAAAAAGCTAGTGTTCAATAACAAAGCCACTTGAACTACGTAGGCGCTCAAAATCCATGAAGACGGACATTCTCCGATTAGGCGTGGCATCCGTAGCACCTGCACCATGCCAAGTTTGTGCTTATCTCCACGACTCCAGAAAACTAGCAACCTGGACGCTACTTCCGAAGGGATGAACGGTCTTCGTTCCCACACCAACTGGTTGCGTCTGTGCCATGCAAACCACAATAAGAGTAGCCCAATCGCCTGTTGCTTCGGACGAACTACTAGCTGCCGACTCTTGCCACCAACGATCAAACACCGACCCATCCGAATTTGGCCTGCTTCCCGCCATTAACGACTAATTCCACACATTGGTAGTAACCGGGCAAGGAGTACGTCGACTCCGCAATCTGTTGACATAGGGGATAAATGGCATCAACATGAACTTGCTGAATTCGAAGATTATCATTGATTGGAAGGATATTTCAGGCTGCACGTCACATGAAGTTTTTGACTTTCGAGGATAAGATAACTGTCATAGCTTATTCTAGGGAGCTCGACATGTCTCCTCAAATGGCTTTGGGTATGATGACACCAAAGCATAGTAAGCCGATTTAACACTGTAAACACCTTTCCTCTCCCACCTCCAACACGATTCATCTTCAGTCTCACGAATGGATATCGGGATGCGCAAGATGAGTTGCCGATCTTTGTACGGTTTCAAATAACTACATCAGACCTATAAATTTTTTTTCTCAGAACTCTTAAATATATAAATTCTAAAAGCAAATAAAATGAACCAATATTTATTTTCAGAGTTTATATTTTTTTTTATTATAGGCATAATATAACTAAAAATATTTAATTTAAGGCATATTTAGTTGTAATTTTGAAGTTCAGGGGAGGGGTCCCAGCACAAGGGTTTACTGGGAGCAAGTTTTCCCTTGTCAATTTTTTAACAAGAGGCTGCTCTTAAGGCTTGAACATTTGACCTTTCAGTCACACGACAATAACATTTACCGTTGCGTCAAGGCTCGCCCTCCGAGTTCGAACTCATCTATTAAAAAATCTACCAAAATCAGGAAATATAAATTTAGCGTCCCTTTGTTTCCATTTTCGGAACTGTTTTTACCTTTCAATACTAAACAGGAGATAGAAAGTGTTTAGTAAAATTATGAGAATATAAGATCGACAAACTGAGTTAATATCTTGTTGTTCAGATATGAAATTGGCGTCAAGTTAGTTGCAACTATAACTGAATCTTTAACAACCAGTTCCACCTACCAAGGATGAGAATGTAAGAGAGTAGAAGTTGAGGGGGCCGGTATGAAAAATACCAAATACCACAACACTTAAAATATATATATATATATATATATATATATATATATATATATATATATATATATAATAATTTAATCTAACAAATCAGAAAACATAGATTATTACAATTAAAGATTTAACATTTACAAAGTACTCAATTTCAGATTAAAAAATACAAATATTATGTTATCATGTTCTACCTAAATTCAGTAACGGATCCAGGATTCATTGTCTCTCGTGATTTATGGATACTAAATTGATATTTTTTATGTTTTTACATAAAAAATTAAAAATCCGTACATAATTTTCATAGAATTTTTAGTGTTTTCTGGCAACCAGTGGGTGCTCAAGCCCCTCTCTAAATCCATCCCTGCCCAAATTATTGTTGGAAAATTTAAATTCCAATAGTCATCCTTGTTCATGAACAGTTGTGTTCGTTCATGATTAGTCGTGTCAGTTCATGAACAGTCTTGTTCGTTCATGAATAGTCGTGTTCATTAGAGAACAGACATATCCATTCAAGTTCTATATATACATGATGGAACTGTCAGATTGATATACTTTTGAAATATTATTCTCTGAAACATTTCTGCTATCTGTACTTGTTGTTTTGTTCTACTCCGGTGATAGCTATTATACACTCGGTAAGAGTTCGCTTGCGTAATCTGTTGTATCCTGAGAGACGATCGTCAATAGCGACGACATCGTTTATATATTCAGATGGTTGAGAAAGAATTTTTTTTTACGGTTTTTATGATTTCAGAATAGATTTAAAAATTAAACCTCTTTTAAACTTGATAAAATATTTAGGTGCCGTTTGGTAAGATGTAATGACCTTCGTAATGGAATGGTCATTACATTACCATGTTTGGTTGCATATTACAATTTTATTGTAATGGAATGACAAAACCTTGAGCCAATTTTTTTTTGAAGAAATCTTGTAATCCCCATTACATAGAAAAATGCCTTGAATTCTCATTACATTGTCATCTAACCTCTCATTTCTCAAATCTCATCTCTCAGTCTCACCTCTCATTCTTGTAAAAAACGCAACAAGTAGAAAAACATGAAAATTGAAAACGAGAAAAATGAAGAAAAAAAATGAAAAACCGAAAAAATGCGAAAAATGAAAAAAAAAAATTGAAAAACCGGAAAAATGAGAAAATATAAAAACGGTGAAAAATGTTGAAAATGGAAATTAAAAAAACGAGAAAAATGTAAAAAAATATGAAAAAGCGAAAAATTATATACTAATTTATTGATTTCGGTTAATCTAATTTTGTATTTGATTTCGATTCGATTTTTCACATTTTTCGTTGATTTTAATTATGTAAATAAAATTTTATGATTGCATTTAATTAGAAAAATACAAGTATTGTAATGGTTATTACATTACATCATATAATTATCAACCAAACATGGTAATAGAATCACTATTCCATTCCATTACATTACAACTTTGATTACATTACGACATTGATTACATTACATTGCATTACGGCATACCAAACGGACCCTTAGAGTTTCAATTTTTTATTGTCTTACACGTGCAGAGTACAAGATAATTCTTTTAATTATTTTCTGTACAGAAACATGTGTATTTTATTTGTTATTAATGAGTGTTAACATGTTGCATATGTATAATGGATTGGATTCAAGACTGATAAAAAAAACCAGTGTTCAAGAACAAGACTACTTGAACTACGTAGGCGCTCAAAATCGAGAATTCATTTTGATTTTCCCCTAGGCCTGTAGGTTTTTTTTTGCCCTCTAGGAGGTTTTTTCCAATGTTATCAACCCCGGACCAGACCGGCCAGTCGGACCGGTTCAACCGGGAACCGGTAGGCAGCCCGGTCCGAGCTTGTCTGGGTTGATGAACCCTCTAAAAACCGGTGTGAACCGGCAGTGGACCAGTTCGACCGGTGGTTAAACCGGAAACCGGCCAACCCGGTTCACACCGGTTGTTACTTTAAAAACAAATTAAGGAAAAAAAATTTAATGGAAAGAAAGGAAAATAAAATTTAAGGAAAAAAATTTAATGGAAAAAAAAAGGAAAAAAAAAAATTTAAGGAAAAAAATTAATGGAAAGAAAAAAAAAATAAAATTTAAGGAAAAAAATTTTAATGGAAAGAAAGGAAAATACAATTTAAGGAAAAAAAATTTAATGGAAAGAAAAATAAAAATAAAATTTAAGGAAAAAAATTTTAATGGAAAGAAAAGAAAATACAATTTAAGGAAAAAAAATTTAATGGAAAGTTTAAAAAGAAAACGAGATAAAATCTAGCAAAAGGAGACCGGGCTTCACTTGTCCGTTTTGAGTTTATAATATATCGTTAAAAAGACCGCATTTCATAGAATACGTTTACATATTTCAAGTTATTCTAAATTCTATTTATCTGTTATATATTTAAGTCTCAAGTTGACAAAAATAACAAACCAAAAGTTGTTTATAATTTGTTTTGCATATATATAATTTATAAAAATAATTTTAAATTAATTATATATATTTAATATATATAAATATTATTTATTTATTTATTACGTCATCCGGTTCGACCAATCCGAGCCATCCGGTCCGATCAAGTGACCCGTGACCCAGTCACCAATCCGGTTTGATGTTCGGTCCGGTTCTGATAACATTGGTTTTTTCCCGCATAGGGACCGTTTGGGAGAAAAAATATGTTTTTCATTATTATTTTAATTTCTTACTTTGTTATTATTCACTTTTGAACATTGTCGCATGCTTTTGTGGTGAATTGTATTCATTATTTTTGGATACTTTTGTTTAATTATATTCTCTACTTGTTTCCATGATACAGTTGAAGACTTTAAGGAAATTGTGTGATAATTTTCGGTTAATTATATCACTTATAGATATTTTTTTAACTTGTTTTAGTTGTTTCATTGATATTGTTCGTGAAATGTTTTTTTATAAGTTTTTAAGGATGCATGTTACAAATATATATGTTTTTCTATATTATTATTTTTAAATAGTATAATATATATTTTAATTATATTTATATAAGAACATATATATGTCCATCTGACTAGCTAGCACCTAATATTTTTTACAATTTCGGAAAAAACTTCATTCACACTGTCTAAAATTAGCCCAACTTGTAACATTAGGGTCTCAATACTCTCCATTATAATGTTAAGAGTAAAATTGTTCTAAATTAACCACGATAGATATATTTTTGTATAATATAACTTTTAATTACTAATAATTTAGTGTAGAAAGCAATAATTATTAGGGTTAATTATACCTAGATGTTTTGTGGTTTCACAGATTTACAGATGGCTACATGTGGTATTTTTCGTTACAAACGCAACCTGTGGTTTGCAAAATTTTCAGTTTTTGTTGATTTGTCAAATTTGGCCAATAACGACCTCAAAATGTAAATTTTCAAAAGTTAAATGATATTTTAAACAACTTTAATTCTTCAACTTTTTAGGTTTGAATTTATTTAGGTATTGTTTTTTATGAGAGAAAAAGTTAATTTTTAGAGAGAAAACTCCAAAAATGATGATTTTCAAAAATTAAAAATGTGGTTCTATAGTAAATATGATACTAAATAACTTTAATTCTTAAAAAAATTTATTTTGAAGTCGTTATCGGTCAAATTTGGCAAGGTCAATAAAAAACGAAAATTTTGCAAACCATAGGGTTGCGTTTGTAACGAAAAATACCGTAGATACCAATTTGCAAATCCGTGAAATCATAAAGAGTATATTTGTAATTAACAGTAATTATTAATACACATCAATTAAAATAAAATAAAGAAGGAAAATTTATATGAAAATTTATTTTTCAAAACTTATCTACAATTATGTCAAGTAATAATTTGAATTATATCAAATTAATAAAATCACTAAATATATTTTAAGGATTAAGATTTATAATCTAAGGGTCTAGAATATATTTTTTAGAATTTTGAATTTATAAATTAGGGTTTTGAATTTTTTAATTAAAGTATAAAAAAGTACTCTATTTGTTATATATATAGAAAATAATGATACATTGAGAATTAGTTTTGGCGCATACGGTGTAACTGTAATTTGGTAAGAATGGTGATATTGATGTAAAAAGCCCATAATTAAGCGGACCTAAGGCCCATGGATTCTTTCAAAAAACAACTA
Organism: Euphorbia lathyris; assembly: GCF_963576675.1. Taxonomy (NCBI): domain Eukaryota; kingdom Viridiplantae; phylum Streptophyta; class Magnoliopsida; order Malpighiales; family Euphorbiaceae; genus Euphorbia; species Euphorbia lathyris. The sequence goes on from NC_088911.1 coordinate 7,365,378, forward strand.
ATTAAAATGGCTTTACCACAATTTCAAACAATTACAAAATTTATTTTCAAGCTTTGTATTTTAATGGCATAAAAGTAGATATGTTCACGGGCTAGGGTATTCTTCCAGGCCCGTGTCCTTTGGGTCGGGCTTGGATATGAAAATTTATCTTTAGGTCCAAGCCGGTCTGGGTCTATTAAAGTCCGTCTCTTTTTCGGGCGGGTTTGGGATTTATAAAAATATCACAGGCCAGTCTAACCGGTCCGTCTATTAATATTAATTAATAAATTTATATTTTATATATTAATATTTATTTTTAAATATAAATTTAATTTTTTATTATTAAAAACTATACATATATATTTAGGTGGTTTATATGGGCTGGGCTTGAGATTTGATGAGCCCAGCCTGAGCCCCAGCCCGTCTAAATTAACAGCGGGCTAGACTTGACTTGAACTGAGTATTTTTTAGACAAAAGCTTACTAGACCCAGCCCATGAACAAGCCTAAATAAAAGTTTATTTAGTCTTGTATTATCCAAAATCTTATCATTTATATACTGTGATATTAGTAATATTTATCCTCAAGTTATTTTAAATGTGATATTTTAGCCCATTTTTAGATTAAAAATGGCATCATTTTTGACACATGATATATACAAATAATAATTGTTTTATTTATTTATTTTTTACATATAGACTTAATATGTGAATAAATAAGAAAACAAATCAATTCATTATGAATTCTCCATTCGTAAATCTTGTATTGCCTTTAATTGGTGCTTGTATAAAATTATATTCCTCATTATTTTCTTACTGATGGAATGATAAAAACATTTTTTTAAAAAAATTAATTTTAAATGAAAAAATAAAACAATTGTCACGTGTATATGCCACATGTCAAAATTTGTATCATTTAGTAAAATTTAACAAATTATTTACTTTTCTAATCTAAAATGGATTAAAGGTCACTTGTGGAAGACAAATGTTATCAAATGATACCACATAAATGAAATTTTTAATAGTCGCATAGGGATAACAGAATGGAATCAAGAAAGGGAAATAAGTAGAAATGAATGGAATGACCCTGAATTTCCTTCTTTGTTTGTTTCAGTTCCACAAAGGAAATGATATACTCATAATTCCTTTTGTGGTTGTTTGGTTCAAATGAGGTAATAAACTAGACTTGTATTTTTAACAATAATTTATATACAATAATATGTCTATATTAATAAATTAATCACATGTAAATATAAGAATGAAAATCAATTTATTCAACTATTAAAATCAAAAGACGATGAAACTAAAGAAACATAAATAAAATAAATCAAAGAAAATGCATAAATATTTTAGTTTAAAAAGAAAATAATTATTTTAAAATAATTAAAAATAAATACCAAAACTGAATAATATGATAAAAGAAAAATATTTGTCAAAATTATTTTTCAAGATATAAAAACAAATAAGTATAAGGATCGAAAGTGAGATTAGTCTAGGGATAAAAAAAATAAAATAAATAAATATAAGGATCAAAATAAAAATAAAAAAGTAAAAATTAGTCAAAAAAATATTTGTTGAGAATAAATAAATAAATAATATATAAGTATAAGGATCAAAAGTGAAATTAATCTAAGGATTAAAAAAGTAAGAATAAATAAATATATGGACCAAAATAAAATTAAAAACAAAATAGAGACAAAAATGAAATTTTATAAGGAGAGTAGATATTTAAATTAGTGAGAAAGAGGGGAAATGGAATGGAAAACCTTAGAGGGACGGAGGGAATGAGATTAGAATGAGTTAAGGGTAAACCCAAAACTAAAAGAATGTAAAGGGGATGATTGAATTGATTAAACAAACACCGACAAAGGGAATGAAACCTCATCATTCTCTAACCCTTTTCTGAAACCCCCAAAACAAACGGTGATTCAGAAAAGCATAAAATGATTACAAAATGGGTAAATTACACCTATGGTCATTGAATTTTACCCTTTTTAACGTTATAGCCACTGAACTTTAATTCTTAATGTTATAATCACTGAACTTTATATTTTTTTAATATCGATGGCTACTTTGACCGCTGACCAGCGTTTCTTACCTTTGACTCTCCCTTTTCACATATTCTCTCTCCATCAAATATAACATAAGTAAATGGCATAATACTCATTTGGCTCCCTAAACTAAAGCTTCAAAATCAATTAGGACTTTAAACTATCAAAATCATCAACCAGGTCCTGAACTAACCAAAAATCATCAATTTAGTCCCCATTTTAAACAAAAACCATCAATTTAGACCTCATCGAAAATCATTCGGTTGAACAGTTTCATACCCTCTTCCACAAACCCATTTTGAACCAACACATAGATTATTACAGTCTATATCAAATCGTCACTGTTTCTGATTTTAGGATATGATGATGACTCAATTGATGATTTTTGCTTAGTTGAAGGACCTGATTGATGATTTTGATAGTTTAGGGTCTTAATTGACTTTGAAGTTTTAGTTTGGGGATCAAATGGATGTAATGTCTAAGTAAATAAAACAAAAGAGTAAGATAAAATTGGATAAATTCCACCTAAGATCATTTAACTTTATTTTTATTGATACATTATGGCCGGTCAATTTTAAAATTTAATATAAAAGTTACTTAACTTTAACCATTCTAACAGAATGGTTACCTTACGTTGGAATAAAGCTATAATAGCCCTTGTGGTATCTATTTTGCCCTTATAGCATCATTTAGTAACATTTGTACCCGTGAAATATAAATGACATTTAATCCATTTTTTATACGGATTAATCTCGGACATGTTGAATTTAATCGTAAATCAACGAAATAGTTTTTTCTCAAGCCTGACTTGAAGGAGTTAATCTCAAATACAAGGTTAAACCGTTGCTCCAATTGGAGGCTGAAATTGATTAAAAGATAGTTCATCTTTACAAACAATGAGGCTTAAATAGCTCTCCTAGTTAATAAAGTAAAAGACTAAAAGGACCTAGCTAAGGTTACAAAACAAGGAGTTAATCTCAAATACAAGATTAAACCGTTGCTCCAATTGGAGACTGAAATTGATTAAAAGATAGTTCATATTTACAAACAAGGGGGCTTAAATAGCTCTCCTAGTTAATAAAGTAAAAGATTAAAAGGGCTTAGCTAGGGTTACAAAACAATTAAGGATGGATAGAGATAGAATGGAAAAGTATGCCAAAATGACATTTAGGGAAATGAACCTAAATAGAAAAATAGTAAAATAAAGAGTGACATAAACAGTAATTATAAAGGATATGAGAATTCTGGCAGCTCAATTATAATTCTGGCAGCTTTTGTCTCTCTTATCCCCTAACTGGATTTTGTTGGAAAATCCATGCCACACGGCATGTGGTCTTCATCCTGCGCCCAACCAGCTTCGTCAAAATCTCCACAATCCAGCCTCCAATTGAGTTGCATGGCATGTGGCTCAAAAGCACATGGCGTGTGAATTTAATCAGAAAGTTCCAGGGGCTCCTTGCCTTACCAACATGGCATGTGCCCCTGATGACACACCATGTGGGGAATTGATGCTCACAACTCCTCTTTCTCCCTCGTCTCACACGGCATATGGGGAATTGATACTCACAGCTCCTCTTTCTCCCTCGTCTCACACATCCTGTGGAACGCTTTTTCTCCATACTTTGGCCTCGTGTTGGTATTAGAGATGTCCGCATCAATTTTGGATGAAAAATTAATTGATTTGTTAACTCTTGCCACATGAGACATAATTTTTTTACATGTGACATATATAAATCATAATTATTTAAAAAGAACTTCATATTGACATGTTTCTTGATAACTCATATAGACTTTTTTTTTTTTTTTGAAACGATAACTCATAGATTTAGAACGTGGATAAATAAGAAAAAAAACTAATTCCTTATTTATCCACAAAATAAGTATATATTGTAAAAAAAATTAAAACAATTGACACACATGTACATATCATATATAAAAAAATCGTATCATGATAAATTAGTTGATTTTTCATCTAAAATGAGTTAAATATCACCTATAGAAATAGCTTAATACGCAAATGATAAGATTTTAAATACCACATCCACAGAATGTGAATAGTTAAAAGTCTATTTCAATTCAATTGTTGTACAATTTTTCAATTTCAACCAAACATTTCGTATTAAAAAAAACTATACAAAATAAGCAAACCGACACTCAATCTTGCAGATGGAGACGTTAATACAGTACAATCACCTGTAATGAACAGTCAATAATAATAATAAAAAAAATAGCTAACAAAATAGAAAATCGACCAATATCTTATTGCAACACGTCCTTATTGAAAATTAGAAACATAGAACAAAAATAATGTAGAGGTGTAAACCTCATTACAAAATGTATGGCCATCTATATATAATTATATATCTTAAGTAACAAACCTCTGCCACAAGAGGCTATCTGGTAAACTACAATACCTTAACCCAACTTTGCATAATGGCACGAAATCAACAAATATCAAATATTCGGTTGTGTATTGGGCACAATTGCGACCCCTAAACAGCAACCTGCAAATACCATAGTCAACGAGCAATCAGATTATAAAATCCACGTATAAAATAATGCAATATTAAATTAGGTGCAATTTCAAACCTTGTTAATCTATGTTGCACGGATATATAAAGGGACACAACACGGGAAATGTCATTTCTAAAACATAAATTTCATAAAATAGTCTTCAAACGAAAACAGACACGCACATGAAACGCAGAAATGCTACTAAAGAAGAGTGTCCGTGCAACATAGTTATTAACGAAAGATGAGTTTTTTTCATGTACTATTTCATGTTCTGGAACACCCTCCAACCTCTTCTATTAATGACGCTTGTCCGGTAAATATTAAGCTTGTTTTGTATGTGGAGGCTAAATTCGCTTTCCCGCAATGCCCATAAGGCTAAATTTGTAAATTATCCCCAGTTAAAATTTCCAAAGTTTCCGCTTTTCCAGCTACTCGGTGCAGATAGCAAAAATAGTAGGATAGCCAATTTTTGACATAATAATACAATTTCCAGAGAAGATCCGCTTAACATGATTTTTAATTTTGTTGCATTTATATCATATATATTCATGTGAATTATATAACACGAATATGACGATGACACCCCTAAAAAATAGTAAGAAATGTGCATTGCAACTATCAGGAAGGTGTGAATCTAAGCCTTACTATAATTTTAATCTCCACCATAAGATTTTAATAAGCTTAAATCTAAAGGTGGCTGATCAAATTCACTTGGTCAGTCGCTAACTATGTGAAAATTGCTGCTGCAACTATATGCAGATATAGATTTTCTCGGGTTAAATCTCAAAAAGAGGCCTTCTAAGGGAATTATTCTGAACCTGGTAATGATTGGCAAAGAATTCCCTTTGAGGGGCTGTTATTAACACAGAGTTACAAACAGCCCCTCCAAGGGAATTATTTCCCAACCATTATCAGGTTGGAATACTCCCCTTGAAGGACCCCTTTTTGGGGTTTGACCTGATTTTCTCCGGTTCTTCCATAATAAACTGCTATCCTGGCTATCACTAAATGTCAGTTGTAATACAGAAAGGCTCGGAAAATTTTCTATGGATTTGAGCATATTAGTGCACAAATTTAATTACTTTGAAATTTGAATTACCAGAAGATGCATACAGTTTCTTCTTTGCTAACATGGTTATTTACACAAAAAAGTATTCCTTCTTACTAGAAACAATTGAGGCTGCATTCAGCCATGACGTTAAAAGCTTCAGAGGTGTTCACCTAGGTGTCCAGGCGAAGCACCGCACCAGTGCCTCAGACCTCCCCACTCCTAGGCAAGCACCTCAGCCCAAGCACAGGTCATAGAGATGTGCTTTAGCAATTTCTGACTTCTTTTCAAAATTTGGATGCTATTTTGGAAGGGAAATAGGAAACTTTAATAACTGCAAAGATTTTGGAAAATAGTATCATAAATTCATTGTTTTTATTTTTTTTATTTAAAAAAAATCTAGTTAGAAAAACAAATTAAATAATTTAAGGAAAGTGAACAAGTAGAAAAGGATGGCATAATATTAATTGGGGAAATAAAAAAGCTATTTGTCTCTTTAATTAAGAACGAATTGTAGCAGATTTTGAAAGAAAATTGCAGCTTTACAAGAAATAAAAGGAAAACACACACTAAAGACTGCAAAGTTAGCAAAAGATAGGATATAAAAAAAGGCAAGTAGCTTTATTAGTACAAAACGAAAATTAATTAGAAAAGCTTCAAGGAGAAGATCAAAGCAAAAGGTTCAAGTTTTATCTTTTGGATTGAGAAAGTAGATTTTTTAGCTTTGTTCTTTTTGTTTCTTTTACTTTTTTTTTTTTGGATCTTCAAAGTTGAAAATGATGATCATCATAACTTATCTGATTCTATATTTACTCATCATACCACTTCAATGGTATATTTAGTTATTGTTTCTACCTTTTCTTTTTCAGTTAGCACCCTACATCGTTAAGGTGTGCGCCTAGGGTTATTTGAGTTCTAATCGCCTTAAGAGCGGCTAGTGCATTTAGCACCAGGGAAATCCAGGTCAGCATCACTATCCTAGATTTTTCTAAGAAAATTTCCAAGTCCTAAAAGCAAGCAACAAATTTTTATGGGAACTTTAAGTTTGACAAATAGGTTATGAAGAACTCAAGTAAGCAATCATTATGTTCCACGACCAGACACAAAAGCACAAGGAAAATAGAGCAAGCAAATACGATGTGATAGCTAAATCATTCAACAGACTAATGGAATTAGAACATCACCAATACCATTTTCCCTGGTAAACTTACACTTAATAATGAATTCCTTCTTCAGATTTTAATTTCCATTCAACATGGAAAGCCTACAAGGAAAAACATAAATGGTTCTTTACCTTCTCATCTTTTTTGGTAAATACAGCTTTAACAGTCTCAAAAACCTCGTTAATTGGTTTAGCAGCATCAATCTGCAGGTTAGAGCAACAAAACAATGATTCAAATTGAAAAATATAATAGCATAAAGATAAATGCCAAGGAGAGACTACCTTGCAAACTTTCCCCTTGGCTTCATAGTACTGAATCACAGGGAGGCTAGACTCTAGAAAAACTTTGAAACGCTTCCTTATTGTCTCTATGTTATCATCTACTCTACCCTTCTCACATCAAAGAGTCATCAAGACAAAACATAAGAAGAACTGAAACAAGAGGTCTTATTCCTGCAGATGCAAAAACACAGTGGTCTCATTTGGCAAACCTGGTTCCTACTCAAAAGGCGTCTCTCCATTTCTTCCTCGGAACAATCAAAGAACAAAACAACTTCTGGTGTAATCTTGGTCTGCATAAAAACCATATATTTAGCAATGAACAAATAATCCATAATATTTATTACTATGAAATTTCTTGGTTCTTTTTTTCCTGTGAAAATGAAATATGAAAGATCACTAAAAGACTAGTCTAGAAAAAACTACCATTAAAAATTGACCAACCCTGATTACAGAAACATTCATAACTTCCTAAGGAGAACAGAATGTCTAAGCAAATGGATAATGAATTTGCAAGAACTCCTTCCGTCCAAGATATTCTATATTCTCTATAATCTATCAAATATATATATATATATAAAAGAACCCTTTCTTTTCTTTTTTTTTTATTCATCATCGTCTCTCATCTATATGTAGTGTACAAGAACAATTCCTGAGAACACGGGAAGCTTTCAAGTTAAAAATATAATTTGGGAAGCAAAGATCTCCAATATCACCCCTCGTACCTATTTAAGCTAGATACCACGAGTATTAGATTAAATATTGAAATGCAAAATCACATAGAAAGGCTTACAACAGATTCGAATGCAGCACGATTTTCCTCATTCCGAGGAAAACCGTCGATCAGAAATTTGTCATTGCCGTTATCCTGCATTGCTTTTTGTAGTAGCTTTATTGTAACCTCTGAAGGCACAATTTTCCCCTCCTTAATCATGTTCTGGATCATGGTTCTGTGGCCCACAGAGAAGAAAGTGTTTTATTTTTTTATAAAAGATATTCCAAATCGAATTAATACAGTTGAAATACTCAATACAATGCAGTTGGCTCAGGTAAGAATTAAGTACTTTTATAGAACATCAAACTTAGGAGTCATGTTTCAAATATAGCACAAGATAAAAAAAAAAAGGGCGGCCCGGTCGCACTACGCGTCCCCGCTGAGCGAGGGTCCGGGGAGGGGTCCCACCACAAGGGTGTACTAGGGGCAAGCCTTCCCCTGCCAATTTATTTGGCAAGAGGCCGCTCCTAAGACTCGAACCCGTGACCTCTTGGTCACACGACAACAACGTTTACCGTTGCGCCAAGGCTCGCCCTCTAAATATAGCACAAGATAAAATTAATTAATTAATGTTATCAAGACTTTAAGCATGGCAGCATGCATTCATACCCATTTTCAGACCCAGAATTGATTTCCGCTCGAAGAAGATCCCCAGCACTGAGATGAGTATAACCATAGTGCTCAACAATATTTGCACACTGAGTACCCTTTCCGCTGCCTGGGCCACCTGATCATTCATTATAAAATAAAACAACCATCAACTAGAGGACATATGCATTATGCATATTACTTTAGCAAACAGCTTAAGGACGCCCAAAGGCAAAAACACCAAAAAAAAAAATCAACAAATAGCTTAAGTAAATGCTTAAAGCAAACTGGCTCACCCAAGACAAAAACAACTGTAGGATTCTTCTGAGCTACACTTCCGTTTTCTTCCTGCAGTAATTGATTTAACACATTTGAACCTCAAGAAAACAGAGTAAACATACTCAACCAAGAATATCAGTCAATTTTAAAACCATCCTCTTTACTGCTTCCTATAGAAAAGAGGATACAGATGAACCAAAAGAATTCCTTTTGTCGATGAATTGATTTACATCTCATCATCTTCCACAGTTTCTTTTACATTTTTATACATTTGCACTCGACAGGAAATTAAATTTCAAAGCATCTGACTGACTGGACAGGAGTTCTTTATATCACATAGATAGTTACTTCCCACTTTATGTAGAAGATACACTGTGCGCAAAAGCATAATCCAGAAGATAAAAGGTGCTGGAGACTCGAGTTTCTTTGAATAGTTACCTTTCTTGCAGCTTCAACAACAGTTCCCATGACTGACTATTTAATTAACTTGTTTTCAATATTACCTGAAAAAAGAACAATAGCATCAACATATCATGATATAAAAACAGTGAGTATATCAGGCAGCCTAACCTGAAAAATGATTGATTTCTATAAAATGAATAGGATGAATATACTGAAGAATTTAAGCAATCCATCAATTCAGATAATCTGAGAAAAGGTTTAATACCATGCAATAAAAGCATAGAATCAATATTGGCAAATATAGAATTTCAAAATTTACAGACTCTGTTTTAGCCATTCCATGAAAATCAATTAAGACATTTTGAGTAAAGATCTATAGTCATGAATAGCCTTTAATTTTGAATAAACTCATTAAACATGACTAATTTCAATATGAGCACCTGGTATCCACTACTCTTTGGTCTAGTGGTACTCAGTCCCCATGACTTCAAAAAACACATCCCCTTCCCCAGTATCTAATGTAAAAGAATGTAAACCAAAAAAAATGTAAAAGAAAAAAATATGAGCACCTGGTGTAATTTTTTAAAGCCGATATAATTTCCATTTAAAAAGCATAACAGATCTGTATAGTATGTCAGTTTGACCTATAGATGTGTCAATGCAAACTTACTATTTAAAAGTGGAGGTAAATTATGAAATGATTTTAAAAGAATCCCCCAACAAATCTGATAATTGTCTATGAAAAATAGCGCCATTAAACAAAATACAAAAACGAGCTGAAATGAATCCAAACAAAAGCCAGATCCAAACAAAACTTCACACATGCAATACAAAAAGGGAGGGAAAACATTAAGGCATGTGATCTGTACCGTATGGTGTTCAATAACAATCACAATAACAACGAAGACAGTTTCAACAAATCAAAATAAGATTCTAGAGCTACAATTACAAATTGAAAGGCAAAATGCACTTGAATGTGAAGCTTGTACAACATATAGAGACGAAAACAGTTGGATCCGAGCTCGACGAAATTGAAAATGAGATCACCGAGAAATGCAACGCCACATACAAACTCAATGAAATGAAAAACAAAAGAGGCAAACAGATAATTGAGAAGCAAATCATCAAGAGATGTAAGATCGAATTCAAATAAAAGCTGTAGAAGCATGTGATCCGTACCGTATGGTGTCTAAGGACAATCAAAATAACAACGAAGACAATTTCAACAAAGCCAAATAAGATTCTAGAGCTACAATTACAAATTGAAAGGCAAAATGCACTTAAATGTGAAGCTTCTACACCATACAGAGACGAAAACAGTTGGATCCGAGCTCGACGAAATAAAAAATGAGATCACCGAGAAATGCAACGCCACACTCAAACTCAATTAAATGAAAAACAAAAGAGGCAAACAGATAATTGAGAAGCAAATCATCAAGAGATGTAAGATCGAATTCATATAAAAGCTGTAGAAGCATGTGGAAAAAGGAGATCTTACCTTCGGCAAGGAAGAGAGAGCGTTGAGGGGAATCAGAGACGAATGAGAAAAGGAAGAGAAATTTCTGAGTCTAAATAGGGAGAGGGAGAATTCTGCTGTGGAGAGAGATTTGATCTTTTCCGCATGGAATCGACGAACTCCCTTTCCTGTATTTCAGAAAATTGGTCGGTAAGGGCAAATATGTAATTTCAAATTAAAAAATTTCCACTTGGCGTAATAATAACGGCTTTCGGTTTGGGTGAATCTTAAGCTATGCTAATTAATTGAATAATGGATTAATTTGGCGAATCAAGTTAGCTAGGAGGGATGCAAATGGGGTGGGGTTTCCAGTCCCATTATGACCCGTTTCGATGGGAACGGGGAATCGCTTATAATGATCCCTATGGAATGGGGATGGGGATAGTTTTATCCCTTTTAGTGGGGATGGGAAAGGTATATCCGCTCCATGGATATTCACGACTATTTTCCATGATAATTGATGTTTTTAGATGATTTAAATACATTTTAATTAGGTGATTGATTGTTTTCAAATTTTTAATTTTTTTGCGGTTTGGAAAATTTGAGAATGATTCTTAATGTTTGGCATCATTAGCTACCGCTTCTTGAAAGTTTTAGGCTTTATTATTTTTTTAAAATATAAACGGTGATTTCTTGCGGGAAACGGGGAATGTGGAATGGAGAAATAGGTTTTGGAATATCCGTAAATGGGGAATGGGGATCCCCGTGGGGTCGGGAATGGGGAATCCCCGACTAGTCGAGAATGGGAAATGCATTTCCCGACCCGGCCCGGCCCATTTACATCCCTAGCTAGTAGGATTAATTTTTTTTTTAAGGAAAATGGAAATTTTATTAACAATTTTCGAGCAAAAACATTATAAAGGAAATAAGGGGAATATAATTCCAAACTCCATAATAAGATTTAGAATCGGTGTATCTCGCTAGAGTATATGTTGCATGATTCGTTGATCGATTAGCAAAACTGATATGAAAGTTATTAATATCCAGACAAAGGGATTTACAATCGGAGATAATAACACCAAATACATAATCTATCACATAATATGAAAAGCATTAAAAATGTTTGAGAATTAGATTCCAGAACAATATCTTTGTATTTGTACTTTTTCAACCAACTCAACACTTCTTACACACTAAGACATTATGTTACTAGAATTATCTCTGATAACGAAACCAAAACTAGCAGTGCCTTGAGTAGAGAAACTCGCACACTTCAACATACCAAGTGAAGGTAGACACCACTTAGCACCTAGACGAGCAGTCAAAGAAGACGGACTGACAGACGTCAAACATAACTGAACTTGGTTTCAGCTCGAAAACAGAGCAGTAATGTGACTGAAAATCAAACCAGTTGGGACGTTCTTGTTGTTCCAAACCATGCGAACGGATCGGGGATTGCTCATGCTCTGGCACTTTCAACTTAAAATACTCATGGCATTGGAGAGAGAAAGGAGAAAAAACAAAATAGAAACAAAAACCTCAGAGAAACAAAAAAAAAAAACTCGTCAATAGTGAGACATTCTTAATCAAAATGACTTTGGACATATAAAAAAAACTTAATTAATGACCATCGATGCTAGTAGGATTAATTTAGTTCTAAATTAAATTCGAGTATTATTTTAGTATTTAGATTTAAATAAGTTTTAATTGACATGTGTCAGAATGAAAAAGTCACACATGTAAAATAACTAACAATTATATATAAACACGTATTATTTTAAACTAATTTGATCTTAAATGCTAAATTAAATGACCAAATTAATATTTTAACTTGATTTTGGATTAAATTAATTTTAACTTCAAGAATTAGATTGATAATATTCCTAATAAGCATACTTGTTTATGCGATTGGATCTTGTTATCATCATGTTAATTATTGGGTTAATGGTAATCCAATACATTTTGTATCATAATCATGTCAATTCAATTGTGTCAGTGGCGATTTCATATCGGATTTGTGAGTCACATGTAATTTTACTATCTTTGTTAATAGTGATAATTAAAAACGGGTTGAATGCACCATTAGTCAATGAACTTTCATGGTTGTTTCAAAATAGTCACTCAATCTCAATTTGTCTCAATAAAATCATTCAATTTTGAATTTAAATCTCAATAAAGCTAGTTCAGCGACTTCAAGAGCAAAAAGACACTGAAAATATGATGTGGCTTACACAGCAACACTGGTCAACTTTCACCGCTGAGCAAAACAACATGTAGTCGCCACCTAGTTGGCAAAAATGGCATATGGTCGCCATCTAGCTACACATGTTGTTTTGGTTAGCTAGGTGGCAGCCACGTATCGTCTAGGTGGCATCCATGTGTCATTTCCGATCAACGATGAAAGTTGACTACCGGTGATGTGGCAGTCACGTCACTTTTTTTGGTGTCTTTTTGTTTTTGAAGTAGCTGGAATGACTTAATTGAGACAAAATTCAAAGTTGAATGATTTTATTCAGTGACTTCAATGAGTTTTACAAGGAGCGTAGTATTAAGTGACAATTGACAGCAACATATACTCCTCAATAGAACAGAGTGGCGGAATGAAAAACTCGAACAACGATGAATTTGGTAAGAAACATGTTGTCTGAAAATAATATGCCAATTAATTTTTGGCTTGAAGTTGTTAATTGGGAAATTTATATTCTGAATAGAGGTCCTACATTAGCAGTAAAATATGTCACAACAAGAAGTTTGGAGTGGAGTGAAACCAACATTAGAACATTTCAGAGTCTTTGGCTGCATCTCCAATGTGCACATCTCTGATGAAAGAAGGACAAAGTTGGCAAGCAAGAGCCTATCGATTATATGATCCTATCTCCAAATGGATTATCATAAGTCGAGATGTCATTTTTGAAGAGGAAAAACAATGGGACTAGGATAAATAGTTAGAGGAACAAATCTTGATGGACTTGGATTGGGGAGATGATTATACTATATTGTTGAGGAAGATATAGAAGAACTCAATGTTGGAGAAATTTGTGAGCCCAGTGCCTCTTCAAGGGAATCAACAGAAGCTAATTTAGATGGAGGAGGAAGAATTCAATAAGCTCCGGGTTACTTGACAGATTATGTCACTGGTGACGGTTTTTTAGATGAAGACTTTGAGGTTAACATGGCTCAAATCATGTCGAAATACCTAATTAATTTTAAAGAAGCCTAAAAAAAGTCTTAAATAGAGGCGGTTGAGATGAATGAAACATGGAAGCCAACTGATTTGCCTATATGTGCCAAGGAAATTGAGGTGAAGTGGATGAGTGCAAAGGAAGATTGGAGGCAAAGGGCTATTCACAACAACAAGGAATTAATTACACAAAATTCTATACACCAGTGGCAAGGATGGATACAGTTTGCATAATCATTGTTTTGTCAGCTCAAATAGGATGAAAGATTTTCCAACTTGACATTGAAGTCAGCTTCCTTCATGGAGAAATAAGTGAATATGTATATGTAGAACAAACAATGAGATATGTGTAGAAAGGGAATGAGCAAAAGGCACATAAGCTGTAAAAATCCTTGTACAGATTAAAACAAGCTTTGTGTGTTTGGTTCAGTCGTCTTGAAGCACATTTTGTAAGTGAATGGTTTGAAAGGTGTTATAGTGAGCAAACATTATTCATTTTGTGAGTTTAATTAATCGTTTCATGTCTAATCCTACAGAGTTACCTATTCAAGCTTCCAAACAGGCTCTCCAATACTTGAAATGGATGGTGAACTACAAAATATTCTATAAATGGGATGAAACTAAAAAGCACTTTTTGGATCCACTAATAGTGACTATGACGGAGTTGTTGATGATCGCAAAAGCAACATTGAATACGTCTTCTTAATGAATTCAAGAGTTGTCTCATGGTCTTCAAGAAAACAACTAGTGGTCACATTGTCAACGATTGAGGTGGAATTTGTGGCAGTTGTTGGTTGTGCTTGTCAAGTTGTATGGATGAGAAGAATACTGGAAAAGTTGGGACATAACCATAAAGGAGGTACCACAATCTTGTGTAACGGTTGTCCAGCCACCAAACTCTCCAAAAATATAGTGATGCATGTCAAAAAGAACTCGTAATAAACGATGTTTGTTTAATGGACAAAAAGAACTCGTAATAAACGATGTTTGTTTAATTGAAGTTCTTATATTAAGCATCCGGTCTTTCATGTAACTTAGAGAATCCAAATTCACCTTTGGACACGTGTGTTGTGACCCACTTAATAAATAAAATAGTAGAGCCTTTTATAATTTATGTAGTTCTATGTTACACATGAAAAAAATATGTATACGAGGTTCTCCATTTAACATGAAAAACCGAGTGCTTCTTCAACCGATAAATAGATAACCACGAGAATTTTATTTATTTAGAATTTGCCCTAAATTTATATCACTATTAATAAAAAAAACTAAGTTTATATGTACATTGCGGATGTGAGTCACGCAGACTTCTGCCACCCCCTTCTCCCAAATCTTCTCCTTCTCTTGAGTTTCTTTTAGGTTGCTATTATCTAGTTGAGGATGAAGAAAGAAGCTTGTCTTTCTTCTTCATCCCCCCCACCCCACCCCACCGTTTTTGTTTTTCTAGTATTTTCTTTTCTTTGTTTATCTATTTTAGTTGAATCTCATATATTTTGTTGGATCTTTTAATCCGTCTGAACTTTATTTATTGTTTATAATTTTTATTTTTGTAATCTTTTCTGATTTAGCTAGAGCGAAAATGGCAGATCTTATTCATAGATGACTGGATCTACGTGTTTGCAAAAGAAAGAACTTAGATCCAAAGGTTCGAAATGGTTCAGATGATGAAAATTTGACTATAGTTGCTTTACAGTGAATTTAGAGGTACAATAAATATATATTTCAATTATTATTTATGTTAGTCGTACCTTTAATGACTTTTTTTTGGCTTTTTTATAGCCTTTTTCATGCCTCAGTAAATCATGTATTAGGTTTAATCTATATGTATGTGAAGTTTTATTCTTTAATATTTAACCTATATGTAATTTTCTTAGTTAATAAAATATTAACAATTTTTATTTAAAAAAAAATCACATGTACATTGACACTAAATTTGATAGTGACATGATCCTCACCTATGAACATTCAACATAAACCGGTGAAAGGCGACAAGCGAATATGGTTGCACATAAATTAACGGCTTAGGTTCGTTCTCTTAATCATTTGGAAATTCTTATTGAAGATTTTCCTGTTTGTGTTTTGCCTTATATTATGAATGATGGTAATTTCGGTTCCTATTAATACAAGCCTTTTTTGTTGATAAAAAAAAACTAATTTTAGGTCAAAACCCTAAGTCAGTCAAATTTAACCTATCATAATATTAAAATTGGCATTACACCCATTTTGGTCCCAAACTAAAAACTTCAAAGTCAATTAAAACCTTAAACTATCAAAATTATCAATTAGGTCCCCAAACTAGTAAAATCCATCAATTGAATCATCATCCTATCCTAAAATCAGAAACTATGACTATTTGATATGGATTGTAATAATCTCTGTGTTGGTTCAAAATGAGTTTAGGGAAGAAGGTCTGAAACTGTTCAACCGAATGATTTTCAATGAGACCTCGATTGATGATTTTTGTTTAAAATAGAGACTCAATTAATGATTTTTGGTTAGTTAGTTCAGAGACCTGATTGATGATTTTGATAGTTTAAGGTTTTAGTTGACTTTGAAATCTTAGTTTAGAGAGCCAAATGGATATTATGCCTTTAAAATTATAATTATATTTTGAAATCTTAGTTTAGAGAGCCAAATGGATATTATGCCTTTAAAATTATAATTATATTTTTCTATATTTTAAATGTCACCCTTAATGAAGATATTAACATAATAGAAAACACGAAACCACACCATCCCGATTAAGTTAATCACAATTTTTTTGGATTGGATTAAATTAGAATGGCCTCGTTGAAGGTTAACCTGACGCAACATAAACACAACCTACTAATGGATAGAGGTGCACAAAAAATTCAAAAAACGGAAAATCAAAAATCAAACCTCAAAAATTAACCGAAACCGATAGACTAATATACCGTTTTTAATTTTAAAAATAGTGGTTAATGGTTACAGTTACGATTTTAGTATTCCAGAAACCGTGGTTAACCGAAACCGGCCGAATGTCAATTAAATATTAAAAAATATAAAAATACATTTATTTATATTTATATTTATAATTATATATTATCTAACTATACTAATTAGTAATTAATTACCTATTTAGTTACACTTATCTAACTAAATAGTTATCTAAATATAACCAATTAAAATATAACATGCATATCAAATATAATCCATCCACGGATTAGTTCATCCTTGCCGGTTTATAACCTTCCCTTCTTCATCTCCTTCATTCTCCAGTTCATACTCCACATGACATAATACATACACGTCTCCCTCTCCGCCGTTAATCTCTCCAACTTGTCATTAACTCGTCGTCTCACTCACAATAAAGATTATAATCTTTTTATCATTTTTATTTTTATTTACTAATAGTTAGAAACCGAAATAATTGATTAACCAATTAATGGTTAATCGAATTTAATAGACTAGTGTATGGTTAGTGTTTTTAAAAAATCGATCAAACGATTAACCAACCAAATTAGTTTTAATAGATTGATTAACCGATCACGTGCGCTCCTACTAAAAACATGCCACGTATAAAGAGGTTAATTGTGTTGTTACAGCCAATTGCGAAAATCCATTTGCTTCATTCCACGAATCAGAATTAAATTCTATACTAAATCTGCTCTATTATTGCATACCATGATAGCTCAGTCAGCTATGGATATTATTCCATGACATATCAAAAATGAAACACAAATATGATAAATCTTCAATTCTTTAATTAGAAAAACCATTTGTAGTTTAATTTTAGTTTCATTCTGTAGTCCTTTTGCCTGAAAACCAACAAACACATTCACCGAAGATGCCATATGCACTGTTATCAGAATCGTATGATTCACTATTCAAATCAGCTCCATTTCAAGCCGACTCTACAGGCTAGATCAGGAATCGGGTGTGAATCGAACGACTCGGTAGTTAATCGTCTGAGTCGTTCTATTACATTGATTCAACAGATATTACAATTCCATCGGTGCACGTGCATCAAACTTTCTTCTTTCTAGCATGATGGGTGGTACATCAAAATTTTAAAACCAAAATAGTTAAAGTAAAAATATAAAAATAAATCTCGATTTGCAAAAGACAATTCAAGTGGTTTAAAAGTTTACAAACAGAATCTATGCTTTTTGGGGTAAATTTCATCAATAGTGTACAACTATTACCCTAAATCACACTTTGGTGTACAACCTTCAATTTATCACACTAATATGTAGGGGTGACCTCCCACTGTGATGTATAGCAGGTAAAAGTGACCGGTCAACGTCTGGTCAACGTGCCATGACCAATCAAAATAAGACATCTGTAACTTCATTATTAATAAATAAACTTAATTTTTAATTAGGAATACACAGTATTGCATTTATCATTCAGATCTGGTTTTTCCTCTCCCGGCCACCACATTCCTTTTGCCGACCGCCACCACCTCCGACCTGTTTCCTCCGCCGGACCACCTCCGACCTGTTTCCTCCGCCCCACCACAACCATGTTTGCATGTATGGCTTAGTTATAATTGGGTTGAATTTATTAATTGAATTTGTATGTCGATATGGAGATTTTGATCATTTGTTATAATTGGGTAGATATAGCAAGCAAATTAATTATTATTGAGTCTGGATATATTGCAAAGGTTTCATTAATGGTACTGTTCAATATTTGGAGGTGTAAGGCTTGAAGATGATTTCTGCAAATTCAAGCCATCTGAGTTTTGATTTAAGTTAATATTATTGGCAAGTGAAAGGATGGAACAAAATAATTGGTAAGTTGAAGAAAATTTATGAGTAATGGTCCGAACTAGAGAGAGAAAGAGTTAGAGAAAGAGAAAATTTAAAGAGAGAAAGGAGTTAGAGAAAGAGAAAGGAGTCATAGGAAATATAGAGTTGAACGAAGGAGAATGAGAGATTAGTTTTTATTTTTTTATTTTTTTAGGAATAAGGGTATTTTAGTCATTATATATGTGGTGGGCTGAGGTAGCACGTTGACCGGTCATTTTTACCTGCTATACATCATAGTGGGAGGTCACCCCTAAGTTCGTATATATAATATATTAGTAAGACAAATTGAAAGTTGTACACCAAAGTATGATTTAGGGTAAAGGTTATACACCATTGATGAAATTTACCCATGCTTTTTGCAGTCATTAGTCAAAAATTATTGTCGTGGAATATATTCTATTAAAATATTATATTAAATATTATTCTATTTAAATAAATATATAATAATATAATAAAAAAACAAAATGAAAATATAATTAACTATTAATGAAATATTTAATATAAGAAAAATGATTTAGAGTAATTAAAAAGACTTACTTTGCAAATTATCTAAAATTCAATGTCTAACTTTGCAAATTTACGAAACCACACTTATTGTTTTTTTTTTTGATGGAAAACCACACTTATTGTTTAATCGAAAAATTGATTCGCGTATTCTTTAATTGCAAAATTCAAAAGTTATGACCTTTATTTGTAAACTTTTAAACCATGAAAACTGTTTTTGCAAATTGATCAAACAAGGTTTATATTTATATCTTTCTCCAAAAAAAAAAGTTATTCATGATTTATAATCATATGAAAGAATCTACAAAACTTGAAAACTGAAACTCTCCGCTCCAATAAATTCTAAACTTAACGAATTTGATAATATTTTAAGTTCAACTTAGTAAATATTTTATCTTTTTATAATATTATGAATTTGAACTGAATCTTATGATTCGATTCGATTCACATATCACAGATTCATAAAATGAGGATTTCGATTCACAAATCGAAATCTCGATTTGACAACTATGGTAACACGGATTATTGGCATCAAAATATTATCACGCAAGAAGTAACATAATTTTTTCCATCAAAATTTCAGCACGTGGCAAAATTTTTGATGACATGTTATCCACATGGCATCTCTGTCGAATTTGTTCTTTGGTTTCCGAACAAAAAAGATCATAAGTGAAACTAAAGTTAACCAGCAAGTTTCTCATGAAGAACTAAGATTTATGACATTTATGTTTCATTTCTGATAGTCGGAGAACTAACTCCAAGTCGGAGAACGGTAGAATCCTGCAACATTTTAGTGCATATATTCGCAATGGGAGAATACATAAAATATCATATATAGATACTTACTGTACCAACATCGAAAAAGCATAGACAAAGATCCCATTTCTAGCCACAAAGTCTCGTAGGCAATCTAAGTTACCGACTCTCCGACCCCATTTCGGGTCCAAAACGATATACCTGAGCTTCAAATAAATATACAAATATTACCTTCTAAGTTCACTGGTGTAGATCCAAAAATTCACCAACTGGATGCCCATTATTCACTTTCAATCAATACTCAGATACATCATTTTGGGCCATTTCTCATATTTACATAAAAGAAAATTTCTATATGATTCGCATTTGATAGATTACCTTAACCTGCGATGACAGGAGCGAGCATGTACTACTGGAACCGAAGCAATGAAGTTTCCTTTCATCATGAATCTTGGAAGCCGTCTCCTAGATCTTTGAACTTATGGTTGAAAACTCGCAATGCGTCGGTTCCATATTCATTGTCTTCCATAGACACCTTTTGGCTGGGTCAATAGAGCAATGAAGGTTAGAGGCATCACAATGGATTGTCATGTCGATGTCATAATCGTGTTATGTGATCTATATATTACACATGATTGTATATGATATAAATGCAACAAAAATGATAACCGTGCCAAATAGATCGTGTTAGACGGGTTGTCTCTCCAATGAAAGTAGGACGAGACTTACTGATTTTGGTGAACTCCGTATGCAATGCAGAATCCATTATCCTCAGCATCTAGCATAAGCATTACTGAAGCCAGCAAATAACAACGAATTCCGGAAATCTTTTAAGTTACGGACATATCTTCGTAGGAGATTCCCTGTTCTTTGATTTTCTCCATCTGAGCAACCAATAGGTCGTGAACTTCGACTTTTAGCTGCAGAGATAGTGTCTATCAGTATGACTTCGATCACTATGAGCATATAATAATGAAAATTTCAACTCGAAATAGTAGGAACGCCACAAATACAACATGCACAATCTACTAGGCTGTCTTTAAACATACCACAACAAATATCGGATCTGGCAAGTCCAGACTCTCATCAACAGCATCCACCCCCCAAAACAAAAATAAAGTTACAGTTAGGGTTGTAATCGATCTGCCTGAGTCGAGCTTTGGCCTACTCATGCTCGTTAGAAAATTGACGAACTCGAACTCAACATCATATTCATGAGCTACTTGTAAGTTGCTCGCAAGCCGCTGGTTAATTCTGTTCATAAACTTTGCTCGCGAACTGCCATTCCTTTCAACAACAACAACAACAACAAAGCCTTAGTCCCGAAATGATTCGGGGTCGGCTAACATGAACCATCATATAAAACCGTGAAAATCAAGTCGTGTCAGCGACACAGATTCGCTCCCTCCACTCCGTCCTATCCACTGCCATTCCTTTCATTTCAAAAAATTATGTCCATTTGAATTTTCTTTAACACAAAACTACATAGTTTTGGAATCTACAGAACTAAAGTTTAAACAATACTAGGTTGTTCTACATTTTCCCCTTTATAGAAATGCTATTCTAAAGAAAATAATCGAACCAAACTTGCTCACGCGCGTGTTCATAAACATATAATCGAGCCGAACGCTGAGCCGCCCATTAATGTCTTGGCTCGGCTCATTCACAGCTCTAGTTACAGTTGACTGTAACATTTCTGCCAAATTCATAATTGATTTCAAATCCCTAGGCATCACCAGGACAGTTGTTGTCTAATCTATTTTTCTAGAAGAACGCACCCGGTGGCCATCCATGATTCATCTGTGACATGCATTGATTCCAAATCCTAAACTGTCTACAGTTGACCAAGATAGTTCAAAAAATTCAATCATAATATGCCAAATTCATAATGAATTTTAAATCCCTCCCATCACGCAGACCAATTATTGTCCAATAAATTTTCTAAAACAAAGCATCTATATCTATCTATCTTTAATCTCTGACGCATAGTGTGCCTTACATTGTAAACACTTAACAAAAACCACAATCTAGACAGTTAAAAATGCCAGTTTATGAGGTTAAAATGGAAGGCATTACCTCATTAAGCCCTTCTCCACTCTTCACTGATACACGCATCGCCCCTCTAGGTCCCATATTACAGTAACTCATCATTTCAAAATGATCGCCATTATCTTCTATCATGGAGTTAATAGGAGACTCTCGTAATAAATCACATTTCGAGACCACATCAAGCCAAAGATGATCGCTGAACCTTTCTTTAATTTCTTTATATATCACAAACTGCAAATAAAAGTAATCAGCGAGAAATTCAAATTAGAGATAAATCAAATTTTCAACAAATGATCAAATATCACTAATTAGAGTAATAGTAATACACATGATGCCTAGCAAAAACAAGCAATCACATTGGAAGGCTATATATATATATATCATTGGAAGGCTAAATATTTTCACCCATACGACATGTCAAGCAATGCACACATCCTCCTAGTATCATAATTAGAATATTCTGTAAGAAGTTCGAAAGTTGGAATAATTTATATCATTTGATACCTGATCAGAAGGTGAGGTCCCACATTCTCCAGTGAGATCATGAACATAAAGTATTGCAGTTGGCAAATGAGTGAGTACAGCAAGAGTTAATTTCTCTAAATTGTTCCTGTCTTCTGCAGGTTGACAAAAATATACAAGTTAAGCAGACACAATATTGAAAACAGAAAAGTAATCCAACGTATAATAAGTTATCATCACTCGCTATGTTGCACGGAAACTCTTCTTCAGTAGCGTTTCCATGTGTCTCGTGTCCGTTTCCGTTTCAGTTTCTATTTCCGTTTCCTAGCTATATTTCTTTTAGAAATAACGTTTCCTGGTGTATGTTCCCGTTTCAATTTCCATTTCCGTGCAACATAGATCAGTCGTAATGCTTTGGATAAACACCTTCATTACTGGGCTTACAACCTAACCCCTCTTTTTTCCTAATTTCATTCCTCAAGCAAATGTATATGGAAGACAGACTAGAAAAGAAAGGAGCACATTTATTTATTTATTTATTTGTCACTTGAAAAGTAGTCAAATTTTCACATCAACCATGCAAATAATGGTAAGCAAATAAGAAAATGCATGGTGCATTACCATCACATCTTTTCAGTAGCCCAGGGGTGTCTGTAACCTGCGTGTTTCAGAACATATTTAAAATAAATAAATAAACAAAAATGATTGCCAAAGATGGCCATTTAACAAAAATTGCACAAAGAAAAAAGGAACTGAGAATAACCTGAAAATGTTGGAAGTTAAAGGCAATATGGCCCATTAGAATTCCTCTAGTGGTGAAAGGGTAGTTGCAAACCTGAATTCAAACATTGGAAGGAAAAGGCAGAATGAAATATCACACTAGAGAATAAACAATGAGTAGAAAAAAAGGTAAATAATTTATTAGTAATGAGTTTTTGCGTATTACACTAATCAATCCATGTCTTATTTATTTAGCACCTAAGTTTTGTCTCCGTCAAGTCTTTAGTCATTAGTCCATCCATTCAAAATACATCTGAAATTCTGTTAGTCAAATCTTGTTTACGGTCAAAAGCTAGCATATGACCATAGAAATGATTTGACAAACAAAATTTTTGGATGATTTTCATATGGAGTGACGAAAGAGTTGATGGATGTATTTCGAATGGAGGGACTAATGACTAGGAGTTGATGGAGACAACTTAGAGACTATAAAATATTTTTTGCAAAAACGAGGATTGACTAGTGTAATACTTAAGGATTAATAAATTATTTACCCAAGAAAAAATAATAGAGATGCTTAAACATGTTAATTGAGCCCAAAACGGTCAATAAACTATTGATTTATGATAGAGCCTCAATCGTCTGGGCTTATCTATATCCTATCATGATGTTCAATATTCAATTCGGCATTTATAACTAAAACCACAAAGAACAAAGTAAAATCAGTACAAATTTGTACAAACCTCTGGCTTCCCTGTTGAAAGTATACGAACCAAGGATGACTTCCCCACATTGGGAGCTCCAACAAGACAGAGAGTTGGCATTTCCAAATCAACTACTGGCATAGCACGCAAAGTCTGTAAACCAAATCAAGGATCAAAGTGGACCAGTTATATATCACAGGTTGAATATAATAACTTATGAATCATTGCCAAAACGGACAAATAGATGGAATAACGTAGCAGGAATTATATAATAACCATCAATTAAGCTTATCAACTAATGTAACCAGAAAAAAGAAAATCAAGAATGTTATAGTACCCCATTGCAGGCAGACACATGCATAGGTGTATGACCACAAAATAATAATAAAAAAGGAGAAGAGAATTATAAAGAAAAGCTTGTAGCAAGAATACAGATTTGTGATGAAGGAAAAATACCTTGGCAACGTTTACTAATTCATCTACTGCCTTTCCATCACATTTAAAAATTTCTTCAAGATTTCCTACACCCTGCAGATATTAAAGGATTTAGTTGACCCAGGTATTAGCAAGTGAATGCAAAAAAAATAGGGAAAGTATAAAAATAAACCATGTGTTTTGGCCGATCTGCAAACACAGATATCTTGAGGTTAACTTTACTCCGATAGCAAAAACAGTCAAAAAGAGTAACAGTGTTACAAAATGATGATGTGGCAGTTTCAGTCAACTGGTCAAAGGGGTAATTTTGTCTTTTTCATTTATTTTAGATTTTGTCATTTAATTTTTATTTTCTCTCCCCTCCACCTCACCCTCTCTTTCAATGACACATCACCTTCTCTCTCCTCTCACCTCTCTCTCTAAAATTAACGAAAGCTTATCTCTGTGTAATCATCATTTCTAACGTTCTTTACACTTTTTTACTGCTTTTTCTAACAGAGTAATACTCCATTTACCCATTTGTCAACTTTTAAAGCACGGAACTGTTGGTTGCAAATTGGTCAAACCACACAGTTTATTTTTGTACTTTAACCAAAAAAATAATAATAACTGACCTCATTCAACCGTTCCCCAGCCTCTCGTTTTGTCGAAGACTGCCAAGAATTGTATTACCAATTGGTTAAAACTTGCATATGTTCTATAATGTGGAATATGTAAAAGATAATAATTCATTAGCCTTTTACATACAGTAAATAACAACAATAATACTACATGAACACCAATTGACACTACATAAACAGGTAGATAAAGCCATGCATGTCTGTAAAGCTTTTGTAAACATAAAGGAGGTATACCTTCTACAGTTCACAATAACACAGATATGAAGTGCAAGTATGTAGTACCAATTTCCTTGGTAAAGGTGCATATTTTAGTTCTATGGTTCCATAATATGAAGCTATTACTTTGGTAGTCCATTCTGGAAGTCTTGCCTACTAGCATTTAAGAAGACAATATAACATGAAAGAGCCCACAAGATATGACGTTTGAGAAACTAACAAGATATGCAAGAAACTTAAGCTATTGACCACTTTAATGAAACAACTTGTACCATAAAATTTCCAAAAGCTTAAACCAAGCAAAAGGTAGTGACAGAGATAATAATAAAAAACTATTCTTGCCTTAACTATTGGCTTAAACTTTTAGTTCAATTGGTTTCTTTCTTGACATGGTATCAGAGCCTCTTAGACCAAGTGGCCGAGGGTTTGAATCCTAGCAACCTCATTTGTTGATTAAATTTCAATACATGCTAACTATTGGATCTTAACTATCAGTTTAAACTTTTAGTTCAATTGGTTCTTGACAAGTAGCACCAAGTAAATATTATCCCAACAACTTCTAAGCAACTAAGCAAAAGAAATGTGTTCCAAAAAAAGTATAAACAATAAATTAGCATTATTCAAGAACACTAACCTTAGCACACACAGAAGCATGTTCCTTTCCAACAGACACCACCTTCTTCCTAAGAGCATCTACTTTTCTCAACACCTGTAAACTTTAGTTGAATCCTCAATTGGGAAAAAACAGATATAGAACTAAGCAAGAAAATAAACAGCTTTTTCCGCAAAAATACAACTTCCAATAGTAATGCATAGGGACCATAACATAAGGCATTACTTTTCACTAGAACAAGACATCATCAACTTTTATCCAATGAAATCAGTCTGTCAAGCAGGGTTTTTGATATAACCCGGGTTGAAAATCCGGATTCTCATATGGAGTGAATATGTCTACCAGATGGACCTGTTACTCGAGCACGTGCTAAGCAGTTTGAAGAGGAGCTCCAAACATATGTGGTGCAAATGTTAGATATGTCGGACCAAATTAACATAGGTGGAATTCAAGAAGCTATAACTTTTTCATACCTCTCGGGTTATTCGGAAAGCGGACACATCAAAGAAACCGAACATGGACTAAACAAAACAAGCGGTGAAATTGAGTCAAAAATCACCATATGAATTTTAACCATTTGGATTTATGGGGAAAATAAAATCAATTCAATATGAATTGATTTAATTTTTTTTCAATGGTCAAAATTACAACTTCCAAAAAAACCATGTGAACCTAATCAATTCCATGAGAATTGAGTCTTGTTTTTTCATTTGCATTATTGTCAAATTATGTGTATTGATTTTCTTTGTCTTAATGGTTGACTAAATAAAGTACTTAAATGCCCTTGTATTATTGTTGTTATCAAAGATATGTAACGGCAATTCAAGTCATTGTTTGTATTTGCTTTACCTATTTAAGGGTGAGCTTTTTCATATGTAAGACACAAGTTTGATTTCAATAAAAATATTACTCTTAAGAGTTTGTGAGTGGTTTCTCTTGTGTTCTTTCGGGCACTACTTTGAACAGTTCGGGATTAAATCCTTAATTCTGTCCAACCCTGATTCGTTAGCTTTCCTAAGGATCAAATCTAGTTGTCGGGTTTTCGAGGCATTGTTCCTCGTGGGTTCGCATCAGTTTTAAGAGACAAAACAAAACCCAGTTCCAATACTATCTGAAGTGAAATAAATATAAAAATTCTAAACTATTATCGTTCTGGTATTTACATTTTTAAAAGTTAAAAGACCCTACGCCCTTTTAAGCAAATAGCAATTGCTGGAGATTCAAAGGATCCACTTTCAACGATTCATAAGCATTGTAAATTCCTCACAAGATACCTGTTCATAATTTCCATCTCCAAGCGTCAACTCAATAAGTGACTGTTCATAAGGATGCAGGCCTTTTCTCTTGGGGAACTTCTCCAAATATTCTCTTAATGGAATTGCCAATTCCTGAAAAACGAAGCAATAGCCCAAGATTTCAGCCATTTGCTCCTTGAAAATAAGATAATAATTGCTACTTGAAAAACAGATAACAAGAAAACAAGGACTTACTTTCATCAGTGCATCAAGTTGCTTTGCACCTCTATTTCTCTCTCGCTTGGCAATATTAGCAATGCCTTGAAATGGGATGAACAAGCATCATAAAAATTTGGTCAGACAAGCCAAAGTAATCGATACTATCAGCATGGATTATGACTGAGATCAGGCAATCACCTTTAGTGGCTGAGACCCTTTTTGCCTTCCTCATTGCTGAATAAAGTATATCAACTGATTGCATCACCATGGGAAGCTTTTGAAATGCACCAACATTTTCAAGTTTTTTTGGTGCTTTATCCTAGACGAATCCATGTACACAACAAAACTTACTATCGAAAGTAGGAGAAGTACAAACATGCAAAAATTATTAACATGAGAATCACAAATGATAATATTAATTACACCATGAAGTAAACAAGAAAAGATAAAAAATAAAAAAAATAAAAAAATTGATGCTTGGACCCGTTTGCCAAATTGTAAATGTGAAAACTTCAATAAATACAGAAATTTCAATCATTAGCAGCCTCTAAGCATTCTAAACAGAGTAACAGAAATCCCCCTCCCACAAACGGTTTCTTCAAGGATGCATCACCATTACTTGATAACAGGTTATTCAAATGCAGCCATAATAAAGTCATTGTATATTCACTTTCATTCCCAGCTAATCAAGTTCTCTGAACAGTTGGACAGACCAAAAGTACATCTAATTTCACTATCATAAAAGCTGCACAAAATGAAATGTGAACCACTTTTGCCAACAATTTCCCACCACTTAACCATGTCCCAACGATTTCACGAAACTTGTGGTTCATTTCTTAGCAATACCACTGAACCATACTTTTTAACATAATTTATTCCACTACGTTTCCAAAGTCAGACCTCCTAATTAATTACCTAATTGACTATTTTCCCAATCCCACCCAAAAGCAGAGGTTTAGTGATCCCTGCACTGTTTTTCTTGTGGAGAACGTTGAAAATCATTTATGTCCATGGACGGCTCATTCACCCCCTCTCCACCATCTCTCATTTCATCTTAACCCAGAGCTATGACAAAGAAATGTAAATGTGCACATTACCAAAGTCACAATTCATAAGCTATGTTATTGCTAATACAACTAAATTATTAAAATTAAACATATAAATAAGTAATAGGAGATGCAAATTACCATAGTTTTGTTCTGTTGTTGCTCAGTTTGAGAGGTGGGTACGTAGCTTGCATTTGTAATCTCGTAAGTAATAGTCTGTACATTTCTAGAGAAGCATACAC
The DNA here is from genome assembly GCF_963576675.1 of Euphorbia lathyris. Lineage (NCBI taxonomy): Eukaryota > Viridiplantae > Streptophyta > Magnoliopsida > Malpighiales > Euphorbiaceae > Euphorbia > Euphorbia lathyris. The sequence goes on from NC_088911.1 coordinate 7,393,686, forward strand.
TTGGAAACTTTATTCTTCCTGTTTTGGCATAAGAACCTGCAATTAGGAAGAAGCCTATCAACACACCAAATTGAATTCAATTAAATTTACAAATTCAAGCTTCAAAGAGAGCGTAGCGTGTACCTTGGGAAAATTCAGTACCTCTCAGTAGAAATTCGGTTGAAGTAATCCGCCCTAACTGCAAGACACCTAATCCTCGACTCATCTCTCTCTCTCTCTCTCTAACGGATGCAAACAGTTTGGGTTTTTCTCGTCTCAGGGTTTATCATCTGGTGAACGAACGACAACTAAAATTCTAAACGACGTGTCGTTTTAGTAGAAGTTTGCTTGGCCCTCTTTACGCCTTTTTCTAAGGCCCATAACTATATGAAATTCGGCCCGATTGCCATCATGTGACATTTCAGAATCTTTAATACTTTCTTCGTCTAACATATTATAAGGTGAAAAAAAAAAAATACTTTAATGTTTACCGTCAAAATAATTTTATGTCTAAATTGGTGTAATTTTACTTTTAATATAGATAGCTAAAAATTGAACCAATTTCAGATACATCATTACAATCTATAATAGATATTTTGTTTGAACTGTCTTTTATTTGCATGGACATTCGTAAACCATATAAGGCTTAATCAACACCTACACAGGTATAAATTCTCTCTTTTAACTTCTCTAACTTGATTTTTTTGAAATCCGAAACAACGTCGATTCACTATCAATTATGTTATGATACTTGCAACTTTTTTCCATTGGTCATTCCAAGATACTAGACAAATAACAATATTTGTGAACATACTATACTTAGAAAAGCAAAATACATTGTCTCATGTCATAAATTGTAAAAATGTAGTTTGAAACTGAGTGAAACTGAGTTTCGCTTTTGTCATTTGTGATCGCATGTATGTATTTGTGAATCGCATTTACTCAACTGCATTGCATATTATATAAATATGATATGAAATCCAATCGTATTTAACCCTACAGTGTTCGCATATTATGTAAATGCGATGAAAGATTCTATCGCATTTCTTTGTAATGTATTGCATATGTGATATGAAATCCTATATCAAAGGGATCACATTTTTTGAAGGGGTTCACATTTTGCGATTTGCGAATAGCAAACCTTAGATCTGTATCTTGTTATATGCGTAAAAACTTTGAATGTAACGGTTTCTAACATATTGTGTTTTCTTCAAAAAAAAAATTGTGAAGATAAATGTTAATGCTTGAGAGTGATTTGAAAATGAAATGCATGGTTTTTAAAACCGGAAATCGGGCAGACTTTCGGTCTGATGATAGCATTTTAGGGTCATTATTAATGACCACATACAAACCAGGTGAAATCGAGGAATCGGTAGCAACCCAATGAACCGGACTCACTGGGGTTCAATTTTTTAAAAAAATATATATTTTTTTTTTGGATTTTAATTCATTTTTTTATTAAATATTTAATAAAAAAGAATCAAACAAAAATTCTAAAAGAAACTACGAAGAATCCTAGCTTGAAGCTCCTTGGTAGTTCCCTCATCCACTTATCTATTTATAAGCTCACTTTGTGCTTCATTATCTTATTCTTTACCTTTCACTTTTTGTGCTTCTTTATTCTATAAACATTCCACGTTGGAAAACTTGGAAGTAAATGTAATTGGTTTATTTATTTTTTTTATTATTTTTCTTATTTCATTTAATGTCATAGTTCAATTATTTTGATAAACTAAATATGGTTTCTCGGTTTTGCTATTGGTTTTAATAATGGCATAATTGCTATAAATATAATAAAATATTAGAATATTTTATCATAATATTGTTAAGTATATTTATTAATTTATATTTATATATATATATATATATATATATTTGATTCAAAAAAAAAAAATATATATATATATATATATTATTTATTTTTAATATTGCTTGGTTCAATCAATCCGAGTTAATCGATTGAATCCATTGACCTCTAATTCCTTTATCAATCTGGTTCGATGATCGGTCCGGTTTTTAAAACATTTATGAGATGGAATTGATTCTCCTAAGTGTTCATTATATATATATATATACTAAGAATATTTTTAAAAAATATGTGGTGGAAAAATCTATTTAGATACCATATATAGGAACATATCTTATTATGTAAATGTGTCTCTCCAAAACGCTAGTTTTGTAATTTACCATAATAATAACTATTTAGTTAAACAGTATAAATTTCAGTTTATATATTCAATTTTTATTATATTTTTAATTTTTTATTATGAAATTTATTAATTTAATATCTTTAAATATTAGTACAATTTTTATTAACATGTTAATATTTACTATGTTAAAAATATTAATTTTTTATAAAACATCAATATTTTGATTCTTTATCTTTTTCAATACCGGTCTAAATTTTTTTTTAGATGAAGACCGGTCTAATTTTAAAAACCATAATATTGGTTATAAAGGAGGGGCTAATCCCAAGGAAACACTAAAAACAGATCGACCCTTAATAACAGGTTATTATGGGAAGCCTAGACCTACAAAAATCTGCAGGAAGCGCATCACACTCGTGATCCAATCAGCAGCTGCCATGTTCCCTTTCTGTAGGATATGAACGAGTCGCACCTCCCAATCTTCATCATATAACTCACGACACGCTATAATAAGCCAAGAAAAACGATGACGTTGAACCACCTCATGAACAACAAGCCGAATTACTACCAAAGAGTCCATTTCGAATACTATCTTGCAATAATGCCTAGCCCATGCGTACTTAAGGCCAATACAAACCTCATAGTTCTGTCAATACTGTAAAGCAAAAACCAAGATTCACCGCCACACCTCCTAACCACTGTCCATAAAATTATCGTTAGAAAGACCATGAGAATGGGTGTATGGGTGTCCTATGTTACCATACCAATAACACTCAGCTTATTAGCTAGATTTGACAAAGTGGATCGCCTACGTAGGATCCCTCTAGCTGAAGCGAGCCCGGATCCCTCTTGCTTGCACCATCACTATTAAATTTAACTCATCCTGTATTCGGAGGAACCCATCTAACCAACACCTCTCTAATAGGCCGATCACAATACCTCTGTTCTATATGTAAAGGCTTGGTAATTGCTCTCGCCTTGCCAAAATAAAATCCAACTTATTGGAAATTATTGGGCGCTAGGCTCAAAATAAAACCATAGGCTTGATACATACGCAACCCTCTGAACTTGTCCTTTTTTTTCATTTTACCCCCTAAACTTAAGGGACAATCTATTGACCCCTAAACTTCCAAAAGGCCACCCAATTTACCCCTCATCTCTGACGTGTCGCTTGGATTATTGCAGCTTTGTATTTTATTAGGTCAGCTCCACGTCGGAAAGAAAGGGTAAATTGGATGGTTTTTTGGAAGTTTAGAGGGTCAATAGGTTGTCCCTTAAGTTTAGGGAGTAAAATAAAAAAAAAGGATAAATTCAGGGGGTTGCGTATGTATTAAGTGAAAACCATAATATTAATAAATGATCTTCTACATTTACATAAAGAGAGGATTGTTAACGCTCTATAACCATTCTAAACCCAAAAAAAAAACCATCTGTAACCATTACATCAAACGTATAAAAACATACTTTTAAATTGTAAAAATATAACATCAAATGATATGCTACCAAATTTAATAATTCACAATTAATTATCAAATGAAAATATCATGCATTTATAGCAAAATTTAATAATTCACAATTAATTATTTGATTGATAATTTATAATTAATTATCTTGTCAACCAAATGGTCAATTTTTTTTTTTTTTGTGGATTACTATATCCAGCCCTATTTTCCCACCTCCAGACCCGAAAAAAGACGTTACTGTCCTTTAGCCCAAAATTGAAATCCCTAAACTCTCTCAAACTCTCCGAAAGATATTTTTTTCCCGAAATCAAAGATTACACGGTTCATGGCGAGCAATCCGTCATCACCGGGAAGAGACGAGAATGATCAAGCCGCTGAAGTGGAGGTATTTTTCCGATTGAACATACTCTGATTTCTGATTTAATTTTTGAAAAAACTCGTAATTATGCAGTCGAGCGTGTGAGCATTACGACCCCCCACATGGTGGGGCGTGTGAGCATCACGCCCGACCACATGGTGGGCGTATGTGGGGCGTGATGCTCACATGCCCCACCATGTGGTGGGGCGTGATGCTCACACGTCCGACTGCACTGAAATTTGGATTTTAGGGTTTAGGTACCGAAAAATTGATGAAATCGACCGTAATGCAATCTAATGTTCGTTATTTATCATTTGCAGGAGGTTCCGTTATAAGATTTTGGCGGGAACGACATTGATTACAGTGCGCAATTTTTTCCCGAACAAACGTTTCAAACATATCATGAAGCTGTTAACTGGACAAAACAGACGGCAATTGAGATCGGCTTCGAGTTAACCACAGCGTCGCACAAGACAGTGGGCAAGTAAAGATGGATATTGGTTAAGTGTGCCCGTGGTATTAAGAATACACGAAGGAAAAAGGATATGGAGGACGTACTACGAAGAAATACAAAAACAAAATATTGTGGTTGCAAATTCCAGATAAAGGTTCTGGAAACCGCTGAATTAGGGGGTTGGGTGGTGAATGGGATTGCTGGAGATAGAGGACAGCACAATCATCCCTTGGTTGTATATCTTCAGGGCTACAGACAGATGAGCGGACTAAGTCCCGGTTCCAAAAAAATTGTTCGTCAAATGAGTGCAGCTCAAGCTAAGCCTTGTGCTATTTTTGCTGCAATTAAAGAAAAACATCCGGAGGATTGCCCGACACAAAGACATGTTTATAACTACAGGGAAAAAATCAGGACTGAGAGCTTTGAGGGGTCGGGATGTAATCAGTCAGTTTTATCGGCTTGCTATGGATAAGGAATACATACATTGGACGCAAGCGGCGTCAGGCAGCAATATTGTGACTCACCTATTTATGTCACATCCTACATCAATCACATTGTTCCGATCATATTACTTGTTTGTTGGTATGGATTCAACATATAAAACAAACAAGTATAAAATGTCATTCTTTGAGATCATTGACAAGAACTTTTTGATTGCCTATGCAATCATGAAGGATGAAACTGTGGGAAGTTATATGTGGGTGTTACAAAAATTGAAGCTTTTGCTTGGAGCTGATGTGCATCCGACAGCCATTGCTACGGACCGGGAGTTAGGGTTGATGAGACCGGTTCGTGAGGTATTTTCTGATAGGCATCATTTGTTGTGCACATGGCATATTAATAAAGATGTGGAGGATAGAGTAGGCAAGTTGTGTGGATTGAAGGTTTTTGGTGAAATTTTTAAGAATTTCAAATGGAAAAGTATAATTGAAGTCCCGACAGTAGCCGAATATAAAGAGTAAGTGATAAGCATGAACAATACTTCTGCCAAATGGCCTCGTGTGATAGAGTACGTGGAGACCACATGGCTAGTGCATAAAGAGAAGTTTTATCGAGCGTGGACGAACAAGATGTTGCACTTAGGAAACACCACAACCTGTCGAGTGGAGAGTTCATATGCACAGTTGAAGCAGTGGTTGAATTCATCTACTGGTGCACTCGATACAGTGTGGGCGAAGGTGCATAAGGACATCGAGGCTCAGATCGATGCGATCAAGTAAGACAATTATTCTGTTATTTAATATAATCTTTTAAATTGTAATACTTTAGTTTTGTAATCCTTTACTGTATATAACCAGATATTCACTTGAGGACTCGAGAAGAAGATCTGCGGTGGCTCACAATAAAGCTCCTTTCACTTACCTCGACTTACACGTTTCACATTACTGTTTGCGTATACTGAATGATGAGCTAGTCCGTATGTGCGGATTGAGTATGGATGTGTTAAGTGAATGCGGACGTGTGTTGCCCATGACTCATGGCATTCCTTGTGCATGTGAACTTAAAAACTATATTGATATGGGTACTATTGAAACACCTTTCCACAAGATTTTGATTTGACAGAATCATCTATGATTAAGAGACAATTAAATTTAAGTGCTTTATTTTAATTGTACTAATCCGTTTGTTCAATATTGAGTGTAAATATAAATAAAAATAAATATAAGAAGTAAGACAGGAAGAGGTCAGCATAGAAGCCTAAAGACTCAAGCTGACTGGAATCAAAACTTAGCATCAAAAGACAAAAGACATACATGCCCACAACAGCTGTCTCACGAAGCTGAGCTGACTAAACTCACACTCAGACTGGAAATTGCAAATGACAAGGTTTTACGAAGTAGAAGCTGAGCGATTTTTCAGGACAGCATGAAAAAGTCGTTAGCTAAAAGACAATGATTACCGCCCCTCTGTACCAATAATTGAATCCTTGAAAATACGCAGAAGACAAATTCCAAGATGTATGGGTCAATGGATTATTGGTAAAGGACAACTGACACAAAAAGACAAGCCAAACGCAAGAAGACAAACCTGACGTCTGAAAGAATGCAGAGGAAGGGAATGGCCGGAACAGACTGAAGCTGACCAGAATGTGTCCCCTAAAAGAGCCGTTTTAACCTTAACGGCTACATCATTTCAAAATGATCCAATTCTAGATTTTCTCCTATATAAGGACAATCAAAATCCTTGGATCATTGTCGGACTACAAAGAGAAAAATACAACAGAGAAAAGATAAAAAAAGCACTTAGTTACAAAAATAGATCTTACACCCATCTTTCATTCTTTGTGTAAATGCTAGAGTGATTACTTGTAATCTTCTAAAGTGTTCTTTATTTGAAAAGGAACAAGTGTTTATCAATTGTAAAATTGAGAGTGATGTGCTGAGTGTTTGGTTGTAAACATTCAGTGGTAGAGAAATCTAGGTGCTGGGTTGTAGCACTTAGTAGGAGTTGAGTAGACGAATAGAGGAATGTACTCTTGCATATTCAACTGCCTTGTAATTGGTTTGTGCTCTACCTTTAAAGAGCTCAGTATTGGATTCTAAAAGCCCGGAGGACTCTGGGGACTGGACGTAGGCGGAGAGGCCGAACCAGGATAAGTGATACTGAGTAATCTCTAAACTCTCTCTCAATTTATATATGTGCATGTGTTGTATGTGAAATTTACTCAGCATATAAAATTGTTTAAAGTTAACTCTGAGTAATTTCAAGTGCTGAGTTAGAAGCTGACCTCCAAGAGTGTCAATATCTAACTTATAAATAAAACAGCTTTAGTCAATATCCGTCCAAAGCTGTCTTATAGCATATCTGGCCAAGCTGACCAAAAGCTGAGCTGACCGACTTGCAAAATAACTAAGTCAGCATACAATTAAACGAAAAAAGTTATATTAGTTCCTAACCCCCCCCCCCCCTTAGAACTAATCACATGGGACCAACAAGTGGTATCAGAGCCTAAGCTCACTACTCAAAGATATAACTATCTTGAGCGGATCCCATAAATGGGTGAGAACAGCACTCGTTTCCTTCCAGGGAACCAAACAACACAGATACTCCCTGAGGGATTATCAATCACTAGACCTCCCCTATTCTTTGGATCTAATTATACATTCTGGAAGAATAGGATGAAGAACTTTATTCAAGCCACAAACATGAGTGCATGGCTTGAAATTGTTCAAGGTCCACATATGCCATATAAAACTGTTAACAATGAGAAAATTGTTAAGAGTGAAGCTGAGTGGACAGAGGATGACCTCAGAAAATTACAAAATAATGCTTCGGCTATAAATATGTTTCACTGTGCTTTAGATGCTGCAGAATACAATAAGATTTCAGGTTGTGAGTCAGCACAGGAGATTTGGAAAAAGCTTGAAGTGACCTATGAAGGCACCAGTAAGGTTAAGGAGTCTAAAGTCAATCAGCATATGAGACTCTACGAGCTGTTCGAGATGAACGAAAATGAAGACATCTCAGAAATGAACTCAAGGTTCACCAACATCATAAATGAGGAACAGGTGAAAAAAATTCTGAGAAGTCTACCTAAGAGCTGGCAAGCAAAGAAAACAGCTGTAGAAGAAGCTCAGGACTTGACTACCTACAAATATGATGAGCTGATCGGATCCTTGCTGACCCATGAGATCTCTGTGAAGAACTTTGAAGCTAAAGAAAAGTCTGAAGACAAGAAACAGAAATCATTAGTGATGAAAGCTGACTCCACAGAAGCTGAGTCAACTGATGATGAGGAAATAGCTATGTTCACTAGAAAGATGAAGAAGTTGTTCAGAAGAAATGACAGGAACAGCAAAAGGCCATACAAAAGAGGTGACAAATACAAAGCTGAGTCCAGTGACAAATATAAGAAGGACAGCTCCAAGTCCGTCACATGTTTTGAGTGCCACCAAACTGGGCACATCAAGTCAAGCTGCCCAAACCTAAAAAGAGATAAGAAGGGAAACAAGAAGGCAATGGTAGCAACATGGAGTGACAGTGACGAGTCAACATCATCCGAAGCTGATGCAAATGAAACGGCAAATATATGCTTCATGGCCGATGATGCTAATCACTCCCAATCTGAGCAAGCTGACCTCTCTGATGAAACTGACCAGGAGGAACACAACAATGAGGTAACATCCCTACTTTTGCTTAGAAACGAAATGGTAAATGCCTTGAGTGATTTATACACACTAACTAAAAAGTGTAACAAGAAAATCAAATCACTCAGCAGGCAGTGTGACGAGATTGAAGAGGTCAAGCTGAGTGACCTCAGATATCTCCTCCAAGACAATGCAGATTTACATAACAATATTCAAATAATGCATAAGTTTGTCACGGAGGTCCAATCTGAGTCAAAGAAACTTAGAAAGGATGTTACAACCTTACAGAGCCAAATAAAAGGCTCAAATGGAAATAAACCCCATGCTGAGTACACAAGTACTAGCCAGTATAAGTAGTTCACTCAATGTGAATGTTGTGGAAAAAGGGGCACACAAAAGAAGTGTGTTGGCATAACAAGCGAGTTGTCCAATTTGACTTCTGCAGAAGAAAATGACATTCCACAAAGATATGCTGGCATGCTCAGCACAACAATGCTGACCGCACTTAGTATAACCCTCAAAGGGTAAAATTTTGTGACTTTTGTGGTAAGCCAGGCCACACGATAAAAGTATGTCGTCACAAATTAAAGTATGACTTTGCACCTGGTTACACTAACAAGAAAGGACCCAAAAAGAATTGGGTACCTAAAAATGAATAGTTTAAAATGCAGGTTAGCTTGACATGCGTAGAGAATTCAAAGCTGTGGTATATAGATAGCGCATGCTCAAGACACATGACAGGTGATGAAACACAATTCATCACACTAGAGCTTAAACGAGGTGGAAGTGTAAGCTTCGGAGACAATAAGAAGGGTAAGATAGTCAGCTCAAGTACTATCGGAGGTAACCCAACTATTGAGTCAGTTTCCCTAGTTAAAGGTCTCAAATACAATCTGCTAAGTGTAGCTCAACTTTGCAAGAGCGGCATAAGGGTTGTATTTGATGATACTAAGTGTCAAATACTCGAGGGGAACACAAATGAATTGATTTTAACTGCCCCTCTCGTAGATAATGTATACATGCTAAACTTAGAAAAACAGTTTTCCAAAAACATATGCTTAGTGTCTAAAGAGGATAACTCCTGGCTATGGCATAGAAGACTTGGGCATGTCAGCATGGACCTTCTTGCCAAACTAGCTAGAAAGCAATTAGTTGAGGGACTACCCAAATTGAAATTTGAAAAAGATCAATTATGTAAAGCTTGTCAGCAAGGGAAACAAACCAAAAAGTCTTTTCAAAGTAAAAATATTGTCTCAACCAAGAGACCATTGGAATTACTACACTTGGATCTTTTCGGACCTATCCAGCCACTCAACTTGGGAGGTAAGAAATTTTCCTTGGTCATTGTAGATGATTTCTCTCGGTACACTTGGATCATCTTGCTGAGTAGAAAGGATGAAACTTTTGAGATGTTCACTACACTTATTAGAAAGCTTGAAATTGACAAAGACCTAAAAGTAGCTCATATTAGAAGCGACAATGGTGGAGAATTCAAAAACCAACAGTTTGATGAATTCTGTGAAACCAGTGGTATTGACCACAATTTCTCTGCTCCTAGAACACCTCAACGGAATGGGGTTGTTGAAAGGAAGAACAGAACAATTGTCGAAATTGCTAGAACCATGCTGAGTGAAAATAGGCTTCCAAAGTACTTCTGGGGTGAAGCTGTCCACACAGCGTGCTATATACTGAATAGGGCTCTAGTAAGACCTATACTTAAGAAAACCCCATATGAACTTTGGAAAGGACGAAAGCCCAACTTTGGTTACTTTCGTGCATTTGGGTGTAAATGTTTCATACTTAATACAAAGGACAATCTTGTAAAATTTGATGCTAAAGCTGATGAAGCAATCTTCTTAGGGTACTCAACTATCAGCAAAGCATATAGAGTCTATAATAAACGAACTCATGTTGTAGAAGAGTCCGTCCATGTTGAGTTCGATGAAGCTGACCCTGTAGGAAAGTCAACTCAGCTCCCTGAAGATGAACCAAGCTCAGCTTCCGCTGATCAAAATGGAGCCTCTGAATCTTCAATACAAGGGCTGACCAAAGGTAAGCAAGAAGTTGAAATAACATTTACTGACCAATCTATTCCTGTAGAGATTGTAGAAACACCTACTCCAAACGACCCAACATTGCCTAAAGAAATAAAAATCCCAAGAGGACATTCAGAAAAGTCCATTCTTGATGCTGCTGACAACAAGTTGATGACCAGAGATCAGCTTAGAAAATACCTCAGCAATGTCGCATTCGTCTCAGTACATGAGCCAAAGAATTTTGCTGATGCTGAGCATGATGAATATTGGATAAATGCCATGCAAGAAGAGCTCGATCAATTCACCAGAAATGAGGTATGGGATTTAGTGCCTAGACCTAGGAATCAAAAGCCTATAGGAACTAAGTGGGTTTTTAGAAACAAACTAGATGAGCATGGAAATGTGATAAGGAACAAAGCTCGACTTGTAGCCCAAGGCTATAGTCAGCAAGAGGGAATTGACTATGAGGAAACATTTGCACCTGTTGCTAGGTTAGAAGCAATACGTATATTGTGTGCCTATGCCAGTTTCATGAACTTTAAGTTATACCAAATGGATGTCAAAAGTGCATTTCTTAATGGGTTCATAAACGAAGAGGTATACGTTAATCAACCTCTTGGGTTTGAAGATCCAAAATTTCCAAACCATGTTTATAAACTTAAAAAGGCCTTGTACGGCCTAAAACAAGCTCCAAGAGCTTGGTATGAAAGGTTGACCAACTTCCTGCTGATCAGGAACTATGTCAGGGGAAAAGCTGACACAACCTTGTTCATTAAGAAAAAGGGAAAACACACCCTGCTCGCACAAATATATTTAGATGATATAATATTTGGTGCTACTGACGAATCTTTGTGCAAAGAATTTAGCAAACAGATGCAAACTGAGTTCGAGATGTCCATGATGGGGGAACTCAACTTCTTCCTTGGACTCCAAATCAAGCAAGGTAAGAATGGAATCTTCATAAGTCAGTCCAAGTACACCAAGGAAATGTTAAAGAAATTCAGCATGGTAGATTGCAAACCCATATCAACCCCTATGGGTACTGATACTGTCCTATGCAAAGATGAGAAAAGTAAGTCAATAGATAGTAAACTCTATCGAGGTATGATAGGTTCCCTACTTTATCTCACAGCTAGTAGACCTGATATACAATACTCAGTATGTTATTGTGCGAGATATCAAGCTGACCCCAGAGAATCTCATCTAACGGCTGTAAAAAGAATCTTTAGATATTTGCAGAGCTCAATTGATGCAGGTCTATGGTATCCAACTTCAAATGACTTCACACTCATTGGATATACTGATGCTGACTATGGACGAGATAAGCTAGAACATAAAAGCACTTCGGGAGGATGTCACTTCCTTGGAAGCTGTCTAGTATCTTGGTTCAGCAAGAAGCAATCATCCGTAGCCCTGTCTACAACTGAAGCTGAGTACGTGGCTGCTGGAAGCTGTGTTGCTCAAGTTCTGTGGATAAAGCAACAGCTTGAGGATTATGGAGTAAAGACTGAAACAATAGAGATCAAATGTGACAATAAGAGTGCCATTGATCTGTCCATAAATCCAATCCAACATAGTAGGATGAAGCATGTCAGCATAAGGCATCACTTCATCAGAGATCACGTACTAAAAGATGAGATCAAGCTGACCTATGTGCCAACAAATGAACAACTTGCAGATATCTTCACCAAGCCATTGGCACGTGAACAATTCAACATACTAAGAGAAGCTATCGGTATGTCTAATCCCCTTCAATAAATTCCTAAGTAAATGTTGTATGATTGCCATGCTGAGTGAAAAGTTGAACCTTGTGCAAATGCCATGCTGAGTAAAATAATTCCTACTTACTGAACTTGAAATTTAGAAAAATCACCTCATACTGAGTTGACATACATGTTGAGTGATTATCCTGAGTAGGTACATATACTGAGCAACTATCATGTACTAAGATAGAAAATTCATCTTGATAGAACTAAGTACTCAGTGTCACAAACGGTTCATTTTCTAGGAAAATTGCGCTAGAACCCACTCGGACCATTAAATGCCAACACGTGTAATAAAAAGCATCTAGGAGAGGCAAACAATTATGAGACAACCCATGCGCCGAAAATATCATAAATGACAGAATCTCTGCCGGTTGAACGCCCCAAGGAAAAACGGCTACCTCAATTAATACGACCGTTTTAGGTATATATAAATAATAGATAAAATACTTCCCAAATCTCCTCACACTTGAATCCTTTGGTATTCAGAATCTCTCTCTCTCTCAAATCTTCCACCAAAAATATCTGAAAATGACCAACACACAGAAAATCTCCAGTGAAAATTCTGGAAAACTAATCACCGATGAAAGCCCTAAATCTCCTCCTAAGTCTAACCTAACTCCGAGCAAACATCGTCAAACGGATCCGACAAGTTCCTCAAAGCAGAAGAAACCCAAGGCTAGAACCATGGTGAAGGTTCACACAAAAGTCCACAATCTGGAAGTCCTCAAATGCCGCTGGTTCTCTCCCAGCTTCATTACCGACGAAAAGCCTTTTTCTGAATGGATTGAGAAAAACGAGTGGACAGACCTCTTCTCTCTCCCCGGAACCACCTATCCACGATTGGTTAGGGAATTCTACTCCGGTCTCCATGTTGACAAAGATGATGCTGATTATTTGGAGACGCACGTTAAAGGTCACAAAATTGTCATTACTCCATCCTACTTAGCAACCTTACTCAACTTGCCTAACAAAGGAACCGAGTTTCGAACAACAAAAGAAAAGGTATCAAAGGAAATGCTTGACCAGATGAAGGGGTTTTGCAAACCCAAAAATTACAAAGGAGAAATACCCAGCACGGGTATGGGGCAAAACCAGAAGATGGCGCACTACATCTTAACAAACTTCATCTTCCCTAAGCTCAACTCGGCTTCGTCTGCCTCCAATTTCGAGCAGTGCTTCATATGGCACATGCTAACATATTGCCCACTCAATATGCCTGTGTTTTTTGTGGGAGCACTTCAACGAGGGGGAAAGAAACTTCAACTAGGATCTCTCATCACCAAGATCCTTGAAGATCACAAGATTGAGACCATCACTGAGACTAAAAGCTTGGGAGCAGAAATAACCGCAGCTCTGCTGACTGGGTTATTGTTCAACCAACCATTAAAGGGAGGTGAAGATGTTGAGGAAGATGAGGAAGAAAACGATGCTGAGCAAGAACTTGAAACTGAGCTAGCAGCAGATGATGCTGAGCCAGAAGTTGAACCATAGGATGTTCCTGTCGATTCCCCCAAAGCAAAGAAGAAGAGAAAGACACTTGCCACTTGTGCAAAGGATATTGAAACTGTGCCCAGGAAGAATCAACATGGGGAGAAAACTATGGATCCACCTGTTCAAGCTCAACATCCTGATCAAGATCCAATTGCTCAAGCTAGTAAGCAACCAAATCCACCACCATCCAGCTCCACCTCCATTCCTGTGTCTGGGCCAACTTCAGCTGAGCAACATGCCTATCTTAGTGCAACTCAGTCTGGCCGTCGCATCATTGAAACGGCTCAATCTCTTCTCCAGGAGTTCACCACTTCTGATGCTGCGAGGTCTGCTAATCCTGAGTCAACCAATATCTCTGCAATCACTGAACTTCTCACAGAAATTAAGGGACTCAAGGATCTAATCAGTATTGTGACCACCATCCAATCACAGCAACCTAAGCAAGATCACATTGCCAAGCTGACTGAGCTATTCCTTCTGATGATAAACCACATGAACTCCATTGAAGGCAAGATCAATATTCTCTCTGCCCCTAATCCAGGATATGCAACTTCAGCTGAGTTGGATCAACAATTTGCCAAACTAAGAGCAGAACTACCCAACCTTGGGCCAACGGCTAATCCTGAGTACGCCACATCTGCTGAGTTGCAGGGATGCTTTGCCAAGCTGACTGCCGATCTCATATGTACAAGGGAGCTCGTTTCCTCCACTTCTCAATGTACAATTGATCAACTCAGTGAAGCCGTGAGTCTTCTCAGTGTCAACAAAGCTCAGATGGATGTTGACCCCATCAATGATAAACTTTCACAAGGAATGCTACAGGCTGTTCGTTATGACAATGCTCAACGCATCTTCTATGATTCTGCCCTATTGAAGATGTATCATCAATCTTTTGCTCAGATCACCAGCTCCCTTACTTGGCTTAGCAAGTCCCATGAGTGTATTATCAACCTGATCACTGGCTCTATCCCCGTTCCTCGAAATGTTCGAGATGATTGCGTACCTGTAATAGACGGCTTGAGTGAGAGCACGAAGCGTTTACAATGCTATTCGAATGTTCTATCCTCAGCTGCAAGAAATGACACCTTTGTCTACAAACCCGATGCTGGCAAAACGGGGGAGAGAACTCAACCTGGAACTCATCAACAGACAGGTGCATCTGGAAGCAAAGTGAAAGGAAAGGGTAAAGCTGTGTAACGAAGTGAACCTTAAGTGTTTGTGTGTGAAATGTGAAAATGTTTTTGTGGTTGTTTAGAAATACATTTTGTGGACACAAGTATTATGCATGTGTATGTTCTGCTTTATTCAATGAACTGTCTTTTTTATTCTGTTCAAATACCATGCTTGTCAATACACATTAACATAAACATTGAACAAACAAATACTCAGTATACAAAATAACGAGTAAATCAAACTGAGTATCCAAGCATTTCTGAAAGCTGACCTAGACTCAAAATAAATTAGAACTAAATCTAGTCAGTACACACATCCTTAGTTTATCTCAAATAAATCTTGGTAGGTTTAAGAGGTAAATAAACAGATGCAACCCTTACGGGGGAGAAATTTCAGAAATATGAAAGATAAATCAATCATGGGGAATTTCAAAACTGAGTTCCATAATTATGCATTTTGCCAACATCAAAATGGGGGAGTTTGTTGAAACACCTTTCCACAAGATTTTGATTTGACAAAATCATCCATGATTAAGAGACAATTAAATTTAAGTGCTTTATTTTAATTGTACTAATCCGTTTGTTCAATGTTGAGTGTAAATATAAATAAAAATAAATATAAGAAGTAAGACAGGAAGAGGTCAGCATAGAAGCCTAAAGACTCAAGCTGAGTGGAATCAAAACTTAGCATCAAAAGACAAAAGACATACATGCCCACAACAGCTGTCTCACGAAGCTGAGCTGACTAAACTCACACTCAGACTGGAAATTGCAAATGACAAGGTTTTACGAAGTAGAAGCTGAGCGATTCTTCAGGACAGCATGAAAATTCGTTAGCTAAAAGACAATGATTACCGCCCCTCTGTACCAATAATTGAATCCTTGAAAATACGCAGAAGACACATTTCGAGATGTATGGGTCAATGGATTATTGGTAAAGGACAACTGACACAAAAAGACAAGCCAGACGCAAGAAGACAAACCTGACGTCTGAAAGAATGCAGAGGAAGGGAATGGCCGGAACAGTCTGAAGCTGACCAGAATGTGTCCCCTAAAAGAGTCGTTTTAACCTTAACGGCTACATCATTTCAAAATGATCCAATTCCAGATTTTCTCCTATATAAGGATAATCAAAATCCTTGGATCATTGCCGGACTACAAAGAGAAAAATACAACAGAGAAAAGATACAAAAGCACTTAGTTACAAAAATAGATCTTACACCCATCTTTCATTCTTTGTGTAAATGCTAGAGTGATTACTTGTAATCTTCTAAAGTGTTCTTTATTTGAAAAGGAACAAGTGTTTATCAATTGTAAAATTGAGAGTGCTGTGCTGAGTGTTTGGTTGTAAACATTCAGTGGTAGAGAAATCTAGGTGCTGGGTTGTAGCACTTAGTAGGAGTTGAGTAGACGAATAGAGGAATGTACTCTTGCATATTCAACTGCCTTGTAATTGGTTTGTGCTCTACCTTTAAAGAGCTCAGTATTGGATTCTAAAAGCCCGGAGGACTCTAGGGACTGGACGTAGGCGGAGAGGCCGAACCAGGATAAGTGATACTGAGTAATCTCTAAACTCTCTCTCAATTTATATATGTGCATGTGTTGTATGTGAAATTTACTCAACATATAGAATTGTTTAAAGTTAACTCTGAGTAATTTCAAGTGCTGAGTTAGAAGCTGACCTCCAAGAGTGTCAATATCTAACTTATAAATAAAACAGCTTTAGTCAATATCCGTCCAAAGCTGTCTTATAGCATATCTGGCCAAGCTGACCAAAAGCTGAGCTGACCAACTTGCAAAATAACTAAGTCAGCATACAATTAAACGAAAAAAGTTATATTAGTTCCTAACCCCCCCCCCCCCCCTTGGAACTAATCACACGGGACCAACAGGTACATCGGTTAATGAGGAGCGCATCCATCCTTTTTAGAGATCTCTTGCATTTGAAAGTTTGAATGACATACCAGTTACTGCTCCCATATATGCTGACGGGTATAAGGATCACCAGTTTTTCACTCTCTTGTGGAAAAGGTTGAAAAATTAGATCATGTAATGGTGCGTCGCATATTGATGTACATTCATGATCAAATTAACCCAGATCAAAGTAGCTACAAAGAACCTGAGGTCAAAGACACTGTTAGAGGTAGACCAAAGGGGAATTCATCAACGAAGCGGAATCCGAGTGCATTTAAGTACAGTCAGGGACCACGAGGTCGTGCACGGTCTTCTACTTCGATGAGTAGTCTTAGTTGAGGCCGAACCTCATCCTCATCTATACATAAAAACGAGATGCCGGGTATATTTTATTTTCGTAATATATAAGTTAATGTTAAAGTAAATATATTATCGTTCACGAACTTTATATATTCAAATTTTTAGCCGGATTTGATACGGATATCGCCGGATACCACCATTTACATCGGGGTTCAGGAACTCATCGTATCATTTATTACTGGATACCATGATGTTGTAGCAGATGGTAACTGTGGATTTCGTGTTTTAGCCGACGCCATCACAAATAATCAGGAGGAGTGGAAGCTGATTAGAGTGCTTATAGAGAATGAGGTGCGAGCACACCGTGATCTGTATGCGCCAGTGTTCTGGAACGGAGTAGATGCTGCCCTCACGCGTATTAGATGGGCAAGAGCGAAGTGTGGTCAGTCCCACTGGATGGTGAGTCCGGATGACTTATATGTTGCTGCATCGATATTGAATGCAGTGATATTCCTTTTTACTACGCCTCAATTAGGATGTTGCATTATACAGCTGATGCGTTCGGACGATGGAAGACCACCGGAGCGAGAGATTGTGATTTGTCATTTGGGGAGTTATAAACACTACATACGTCTTTATTTAAGACCTGGATTTCTAGTGCCTCCCATTGCCACCCAATGGTATACATTTCGTGATCCAAGTGTCCGTCACTTGGACAATATACACGCTGAAAGGAGAGCGACTTTGACTAGATTACATTGACTGATATATATTAGTTTATGTGTTTTAATTAATAATATTTATTCATAAACTTATATTATTGTTACTAATTTTAGTTAAAATTGTATGGTATTTATAGGTTTTAAGTACAATTGTGTAGTTTGAGCAAGTAACACGTATTTACGGGTTTAATCGGATTAACGGACTAATTTTTTTTGCCTTCCCGACACGCGGGCGTGTAACTATCACGCCTCACCATGCGATCGGGCGTATGACTAACACGCATGACCACACGGTGGGGCGTATGGCTATCACGCCCGACCACACAGTGAGGCGTGATAGCCACACATCCGCGTGTCGGGAAGGCAAAAAAAATAGGCTTTTCCCACCCAAAACCCATGAAAGGGCATTTTCGTCCTTCCACGGAGCTGGGGTGGGAAATTGGACTGAATATAACAACACTCCTTTTTTTCTTTTCTTATCAAGTTCAATGTACTAAGCCTTAAAAAAAATCAAAGATTTAAAAATTGAAAAGATGAGAAAACTAAGAGACTAAAATTACAAGTCATAATGTTATGTTCCATATATAATACAAGGAAAGCCTCTGAGTTTTCACACGTGAAAACTACAAAATCGTGACAATCACCGAACAAGTAGAGCAATATTTCAAGGAATTATACAAAATAAGCAATAAACAAATAGAAAAGAACACAAAAGAATCTCAGTGGTGAAAATATTACACTATACTACAACATAAATCATCTAACCCATGCTACTGAATCAATCTCATCCCTTGCTGACTTGTATAATTCAAGCCTTTTTGCACATTGTTGTCTCCTTTCCATCAATGCTGGATCTTCATCTAACAATTGCGCAAGCTGCTTCGCCTGAAACATATGAACATACATTATATAGATAGTACGATTTACCTAAACCCGACAAACACCCAACTGTTGACCTCTTTGATACGATTATCAGTTTTTATCTATGGTACACCCGACTAACACAACCCCTTTGATACGATTATCAGTTTTTATCTATGGTACATGGAAACTTTCTTTAGTAGCATTCCCATATCAATTTCTTTTCTGTTTCCAGTTCTATTATCTAGTCATATTTTTATAGAAATGATGTTTCCCAATCTCTGTTTCCATTTCTATGCAACACACATATAATATGAAATTGGTAAAATTACACCCATGACCCATCAACTGTCCTTACTTTCTTTATAGCCCGTGAAACTTCGAAACTGGACATCAAAACTCCTGAACTTTGCCCTTTACTTTCTTTATGTTACCATGGACCAAGGTGACTACTTCAATAGCAAGTAATCCTCCATCGTAGAGTTGATTGATGGGAATGATATTTAAGATACTTTAATTCTTGAAGTTTTTGGTTTTGAGTTTGTTCAAGTGTTGATTGGTTAGGAGAGGAAGCTCTGAAAATGGTGATTTGAAATACCGAAAACGAAGGAATACCAAAAACGGAAATTCCATGAGAAATGTGGTTCTAAACAACTATAACTTTTGAAATCGTCAACTGTCAAAAGGGGCCATAAAGAAAGTAAAGGGCAAAGTCCAGGGGCTTTTATGTTTGATTTTGAAGTTCAAGGGCCATAAAGAAAGTAAAATGCAAAGTTCAAGGGCTTTTATGTATGGTTTTGAAGTTCAGAGGCCATAAAGAAAGCAAGGGCAAAGTTGAGGGATCATGGATGTAATTTACCTCATATGAAATATATAGATAACAAAACAAGACTACAACACAAGAACCAGAATTGCCAGCCCTAGCCAAGGAGAAAAAAATCATTTTATGCAGGCAGCAAGTATCCCATTTTCTTTCTTAGGGAATTGGGGTAAAACACATTTATGACCTTGAGCTACAACGCTACTCACATTATGACTCCTAAACTTTTTTTTCTTTTAACATAAAAATTCTTGAACTTTACATTTTGTAACATTAAAGTCCAAATCAACAATATTTTGTTAAAAAATTAACAAATAAGGAGGGTAAAACAGATATTTGACCATAATTTATCATGACGTGGATTAAAAAAAAAATCAACAATGTAATCAAACTTATCCAAGTCATTATTTCAATTTTTTTAATGAAATTTTGTTCATTGAACTTTAATGTAAAATTCAAGAATTTTTATATCAAAAGGGGTCATAATGTTATGCTATGGATGTATTTTACCCTAATAGGTATCATTTAGAATGAAAAACTCAAGTAACTAGAGCTTTATAACAGAAGCAAATATGCAGTGAAAAAGTACCTCTTTCTTCCCTATTTGTGTGTAAAAGAAATTCAGCAATGATTGTTTTGCCTCCCTAACTTGGCAGTGCACCACAGCTTTAGGAATGGTGTTCTTGAGTGTCTCAGAAACCATGCCAATATAGGAGGACACATTTGATCCAATCCTCCTAAAATGTCCCTCTGAATATCGGTCAGCAGCTGAAGCAGCAGAATTTCCTCCTCTTTCCACCTCCTGAGGACCCCTTCCTGCCTTCTCCACTTCTTGGGGAAGCCTTCTAAAGAACTCCACTGTCAGATATGAAGCTTCCATGTCGACCAATCGAAGAACCGTCTTTTTACCATCCTCACGGAACCTCTCCAAAGACTCATTTGAAGCAGCAGCTATTTCAGATTGAAGAGTAGGAAAACGCTGCAATTCCTGTTTTGTTATGGAAAAACAATGATTTAATTCACTTTAAGAAACCGCCCTAAAATTCGCTCACTTGAAGGGAAAAGAAAACGAAACAATTCCCAAGCTTAACCTGTGTTTCTGATAATGACTTTCTCACAAGCTCTTTTAGGACAAAATGAACCTAAATCAGAGTATTAAAATCAGTAACATCTTCCATCAAAAAGTAACAAGAATAAGGGTAATGTGAAGAAAATTTTCAGATGAAATGTGGCAATCAATGTATACAGAAAGAATTGGACCACTTACAGCATCCACTGAAGCTTCAGCTGGACCCCTAAAGTAATTCAATGATCCCTCAATGAGACGCCTGTAACCTTGCTCTGGGGCAATCAGATGTGGCTGATAACCATCTGCCTCTGAAACTACTTTTCTCACATTCTGAAGAGAAAGATGTCTATCAAACGGAAGCTTACTCAAAGCAGCAGGCAGCTGATTGTCAAAAACTCCATAAACTCGATCACCTCCAGGTCGCCTAAGAAAAAAATCCGGGTAAAATCAGAATATTTTATTGTTTTGATAAAGAAGAAATCAGAAGATCCATCTTAGCTGAGATCTGTATAACAGAAGTACTTCAAGTTGCAAAATAAATAAATAAATAAATAAGCTGTATCAAATTTAATTCAATAAATTTATATTTGTACCTATCCTGGTAATGCACAACCAGGACCAAAAACAGAGTGATGTATGTTATTCAGCAGTGATGTACAATTACAAATTACCTCACAAGTTAGAAAAGAGTAAAAGCAATTACGAATGCTTACCCTCCATCAAGATGCTCCTTAAATATTCGGTCAAATGCACGACAAAGTTCCAAGATAGTGTATAATTGTGCCTAAAACAGAATTTTGGTTATGCAATGAAGGAATTATAATCTAGTAGTATAATCATAGAAAATAAATAAGCAGCTCACCCCAGCATCAACAGCAATAGGCCTACCAAGATGGTCCATCTCCGATTCAAGTTCATCAATTGTTTTGTTAATCATGGATGTGATGCTTGGTATACGAGCCCTAATTACTGACTCCAAGTGCTAAAACAAAGGAAACGAATCAGAATCAGAATCACAACCTAGTATTTGTTTTTTATTCCCTTCTCAAATTATCTCAAAATTTCTGCTTTTAAATTATAAACCTTTGAGAGAAGTTTAGCAAGATATTCTGAACCCATTTTACTGGCTAAGTGGCCATAGTCAGGACTAGTTGCAAAATATTCTCGCTCCTTTCGCCTAGCAACAATCATATCAGTATTTTTGTTAATATCTGCCTGTGAGCGGTTCACAATCCCAACCCAAGGATGTTGCAGCCGATATGATCTTCCTTCCAAAACCTTGAGCATGAACAGGAATTAAGCATATTTTAGTTCTGGCATTTGCAACTTTGATCAAAACAAACAATACATCAATGGAGAAAAAGAGTGAAACGCTACATCTAGTGCATTAGTTCCTTTGTCCATCAAATCCAGCTTTGTCAGCACCCCAAATGTTCGCTCACCTGAGTAAGTTGCAATGAACAATTTATAAGGTTACACCCAGCCAAGCAACCAAGAGCTTTCAATTCTATACAGCTGGAATAAAGTACAAAGGTAAGAGCAACACACCCGAGGGATCAACTTCCCTAGAAAGCTTGATAGCATCAGATGTAGCAATATCTTGATTGGCTGGAGAGATAGCAAGTATGATGCAATTTGGCTGCAGATATTGTATAATGATCAATTAGCAAATATGATGCAATATAGAAGCATAGATTTGATATATTAACATTTTGGATTCTCCCAATTCCATATCAGACTCTGAAGGTATAACTTGCTTATGATGCTAATCGAAAGACATTTTATACTGTCTGACTATTTATAAGAATCCAACAAATAGAACAGACATAACAGTGACAGACAGGATTACCTTTCCAACATAAGTCCGGACCATGGTCTCAATGTCTTCCACTATACTCTCCGGCTGTCCCTCTAAGGAGAAAAAAACATTCCAATCAAGACTGTAATATAAAATAAAACGCAATTGCAAGTTAAATTCAAAATGAAAAGTAAAACATACCAACAGCAACTTTTGTCAAACCAGGCAAATCGACCAAGGTCAAGTTGACAACTGTGAAATGAAGCAGAGCAAGAAAGAAAAACAGTTAATGCTTACAACCTAGGGCAAATAATGCTTAAAATAAAGAATATCATGGTAAACTAACAGAGGGTCATTCCCCAGCATGGCATGAATATATAAATGAATAGAATAAAAAAAATTACAATAATTACGCACCATTAGGTGAGTAGATGCTGAGATGAATAGGAACCGGAGAAATCTGTTTACTCTTCCCTGTGATTCTATCCGTTTCATCCTGAATTTCCTTGCGAACCAAGGCTGCACAGAGAAAAAAAATGAGAATTCACAGAATTAGCAATATCTGCAGATAGTTGAAGAGAAGGCATAGCAACCGACCAAAATCAGTAAACCGTCTCTTAGGGAGATGGAGAAACTCGGCATAATCATGTGATCCTTCGTCGGTCTTATGAAGCTGCAAAACCAAAGGTCTTCTAGTCACAATTCCTGCAAGAATATTTCCAAAACACGTTAACAAGAAGCTTTTATTTGTTTTCTCGAGAATCCACAAGAAAACACACAAACCTGATCCTCTAGGAAGAAAGTCACGCCCTACTATGCTTTCCAAAACCGAAGATTTTCCTGAACTCTGCAGCTCAACATAAAATTTCAAACAGTATAAATATCTCCGAAATAAATTGAGATCACCAGAGATTTTTGGTTCCTCAATCAAATTAACAGAAAAATACACAAGAAATGGAAGAGAACAACAAACCTGGCCACCAACGACGGCTACAGAAGGAAGAGCTTCCCAAAGAGAAGAAAAAGAATTATCTCCACCTCCATAGTCTCCAAGCACAGTACAAGCTCTTTGTATCCTATTTACCAAGCCAATTAAGCTCTCCATGGTCGTCATCTTCAAAATTGAAACCCTAAAACACTTGGACTTTTCAAAATGAAGTTCAGAAACCCTAAGAAATGAGAGAAAATGAAAATTCCAGAAAGAGCAGGCAAGACAAAGAAGAGAAGAGAAGAGAAGAAGGATGCGAGCAGCTTCACTTGAAACAGACGGTACATGCCTGAAAGGTTTTAAAAATAAATATTTAAATAAAATCGATTGGCTTTTTTTGGTTTGTCTGTTACGGAGAGAAACGTCACGGTCAGTGAATGTTTGATACTCAATTGATATTGTATGTCCCATGTTTTACGGTTATTATTATGGTAAGGTAAAACACATATTTGAGGCTTGATTAGTTTAATATTTATTAATTAAGTTTATCTTATAAATAAATATTGCGATAATGTTCAAATTTACTTTTATCCATTTTTTTTTTTTTTTAAGTAATGCTAATATTTCATTAAATTATAAAATTATAAGTACATAAAAGATCAGTAAAGAATAAAACCTTATATATATAGACAAATCTTAATATATAGTCCACAAGGGCACGAAAATGAGTCAAAATTTCATTTTATTACATAAACGATAAGTAATTTAGCATAAAATTTGAAAGATAAATATAAATGATTTATTTCAAATAAAAATATATATTTTTGTGTCCTTTATAATTTACAATTTTTAATTTTTTTATTGTAATTATAATTTTAATTGTCTTAAACTAATAAAGATTCATTAATTAATATAAATAAAGTTAGAAATTAAGTATTATTAATTAATAAATAATTTAAATGGTAGTGATTTGGGGTTCAAATTTTCTCCAAATCATTTTTTGTTCCCTGAGCAGAGAACTTATTGACAAATGAATTGGTGAGAGCGAATATGTGCATCTTTCATATCTAGGGAACTTTATCAACATACGAACAGGTGTGGGAGCCGTAGAAAAGAATGTATAGTGAACATAAATATCTTTTGATATTCTAATATTGTACACATATAAAGTAAAAATTAGTGCAACCTTTTCAATTTCCAACTGATAGACTTTAGGTGTAAATTTTTCAATTTCCACCCCAGAAAAATAGAGTAAAAATTATTATAAAAAATATGATTTTTTTCTTTAATTTTTTATACGTCGCAATTAATGTGATGCGTCAAAATATAGAAATATCTTTTGTCTCCACTTTTATATAGATATATAATTTTTGTTTTTTTCGATCTTTCGATAATTATTGTTTTGTCTTCTTATTTTTTAAATTGTTTTCATTTTATATATTTATTATAATAGTTAATTCATTTTTATTAGTTATATTTTTTTTTTTTTGACACAGAAGAAGAGTGTTTATTAGATATCAGCGAGCAAAATGTTAAATAAAAATCCGGAGGGTTTGAAATCCACTCTCCGTCCGCCAATGACTCTCCTACCAATCTAGCAAGTTTATGTGCAGCACAATTAGCTGTCCTCCTAATAAACTGAATAGAGCAACTACCTAGCTCGTTAATAATGCTAATACAATCTCGGACTATGACAAAATAAGGCAAAACCGCCTCTGTTGCGTGAGCCATTGACTGAACAAAAATTTGAGAATCTGTCTCAATGATAATGTTGGTCCATCCTCTGTCTTTAATCCAGCTCAGAGCCTCCCGAACGGACATGGCTTCCGCCGTCACTGCATTAACCTGACCCTGCAAAATACCATTTCGCACAGCAACAAAGGCTCCAATCTCATTCCTGACAATCAACCCGAACCCACAAACACCGGCAGCTTCGAACATAGCCGCGTCCGAATTTAATTTCAGGAAACCAAGTGGCGGGGGAGACCAGTTAGCAGGCGAACGATTGACAACCAGACGAGGCATACCAGTAAACATTTTCGCTCTTTTCCAATTATCAAGGAACATTAGTGCCTGTTGAACACAAATCGGGGCTGCTGTTCTTGTCCGATTCCAGACTACATCGTTGCGCTAGAACCAAATTCCCCAGCAAATCACAGCATCAACCTCCTGAACTTGCCTGTTCTGAGCTGATATGTGGATCCAAAATTCGCTGAAGCACACAAATTGCGGGTTGATATCACCAACCAACGATAGGGGCCAAACATTTTATGCGTAATCACATGATACCAGCGCGTGGAAAATGTTTTCGACCCCGCTCGAACACCTGGGGCAGATATTGTTGGTCCCTAGTAATTAGTTCCAAGGGGGGGTTAGGAACTAATATAACTTTTTCACGTAATTCAATTATGCTGACAAGAAGTTATTTTAGGAGTTTCTTAACTCAGCTTTTTGGTCAACTTGGTGAGATATGTTTTAAGACAGCTTTAGTCAGATGTTGACTAAATGTATTTTCTTGTAAGTTAGGAATTGACACTCTTGAAGGTCAGCTTCTAACTCAGCACCACTTATTTACTCAAGGTCAGTTTTGGCAATTTATATGCTGAGTAAATAAAGCAAACAACACATGCAATATAAGAGAGAGTTTAGAGATTACTCAGTGTCACTTATCCTGGTTCGGCCTCTCTGCCTACGTCTAGTCCCCAGAGTCCTCCGGGCTTTTTGAATCCAATACTGAGCTCTTTAACGGTAGAGCACAAACCAATTACAAGGCAGTTGAATATGCAAGAGTACCTTCCTCTATTCGTCTACTCAACTCCTACTAAGTGCTACAACCCAGCACCTAGATTTCTCTACTACTGAATGCTTACAACCAGGCACTCAGCTTAACACTCTCAATATTCATATTGATCACAGACTTGTTCTTTTTCAACTAAAGAACACTTTAGATGATTACAAAACAATCAATTTAGCATTTACACAAAGAATGAAACGTTGGTGTAAGATCTTTTTGTATTTGAGTGCTTTCAAGATTTTCTCTCTTTGTATTTTTCTTTTTATGCTTCAGTAATGATCCAAGGTTCTCGATTGTCCTTTTATAGAAGGAAATCTGCAGATTGGATCGTTTGAATTGTTGTTACCGTTAACACCAAAACGGCTCTTTTGGGGGACAGATTCTGGTCATCTTCAGTCTGTACCGCCATTCCCTTCCTCTGTTTTCTCCAGGCGTCAGGTTTTGTCTTCATGCATCAGACTTGTCTTTTTGTGCTAGTTGTCTTTTACCAATAATCCAATGACCCATGTTTCTTGGAATTAGTCTTTTGTGTGTCTTCGAGGTTCCAATTATTGGTGCAGAAGATTGGCAGCGTTTGTCCTTTAGTGAACGGATCCTTCATGTTGTCCTGACTATTACTCAGCTTTATTCGTTATCTTCGGATGTTCAACTTCCAGACTGAGTTCCTTCTTGGTCAGCTCCGTTCTGATTAATCGCTTCTGAGGAAATCTTCAATTTGAGTCAGCTTCGTTTTGCTTCTGAGTTCTACTCCACTCAGCTTCCATTCTATTATGCTGAGTTCCGTTCTACTCAGCTTTGCTTATGCTGATTTTTGTCCTGTCTTTACTTTATATATTTTTGCACTCAATATTGAACAAACACATTAGTATAATTAAATCAAAGCATTTAAATTTAATTGCCTCTTAATCATGGATGATTTTGTCAAATCAAAATCTTGTGGAAAAGGTGTTTCAACAGACTCCCCCATTTTGATGTTGGCAAAATACATAATTATGGAACTTAGTTATAAGTTACCCCATGATTGATATTTTGAAATTACTCCCCCGTAAGGGTTGCACATATTGTCTTAAACTTTCCAAGGTTTTTTAAGACACTTGTGTATGCTGACTTAGTTTTAATGTTGGATTTTTCTGATCTTTTTGAATTTTAAGTCAGCTTTCAAAAAATATTAGAAGTATGTTGTTACTCAGTTTATTACCTAAGTGTTTTAGTGTTAATGTATACTGAGTATTTTTTACTTCTTTTGTTTGTTCAATTTTATCGACCAGTTTGAGGAAATAGTACTTGACATAGATTTAAGCAAAAAGATAATTCCAAACAGAACATATAACTGTTTCTATGCAAGTTCTAAACAAACAACATTTACTAGACTACATCTATTTCTACTTCTTCTTCTTCTGAGCTTGGTGATCAGCTTGAGCAATTCCTTTGCCTTTTTCTTTACTTCTTGAAACATTAACAGCAGGCTGAGTTCCTCCTTGACTTGTCTCCCCCGTTTTGCCATCATCGGGTTTGTAGAGGAAGGTTTCATTTCGTGAGGCATTGGAAAGGTAATGGGAGTAGCGCTGAAGCCGCTTAGTGCTTTCACCCAAACCATCAATAACAGGAACACTGTCATCCTGGACATGCCGAGGAACCCGGAGGGAGCTGCTGATCATGCTAAGTAGGCATTCATGGGATTTGCTTAGCCAGGTGAGCGAGGCGGTGATCTGACCAAACGATTGATGGTACATTTTGAGCAAGGCAGAATCATAGAACATCCGCTGGGCATTGTTGATGCGCATGGCTTTCATAATGGCCTGGGAAAAGCTCAAGAGCTCACTGTTGGAAATTGGATCAACATCCATCTGTGCCTGGTTGATGTTGAGTATGCTGACAGCTTCACTCAGCTGGTCTATTGTACACTGAGAAGAGGAGGATACTAGGTCACGCGTACTGGTCAGCTCAGCATGAAGCTTGGTAAAGCATTGTTGAAGTTCGGCAGAGGTGGCAAACTCAACATTGCCGGGTGCACTCGACTTGGTCAGTTCTTCAGTTAACTTGGTAAAATGTCCTTGAAGTTCAGTAGAAGTGGCATACCCTGGATTGACTGCCGTCAGCTGGTGAAGTTTGCCTTCAAGCGAATTCATATGGTTTGCCATTGAGAGCACCAAGTCGGTCAGTTTTGCTATTTGATCTTGATTGGGTTACCGGGTTTGAACCGTAGTTATGATACTGACCAGATCCTTCAATCCTATGAGTTCATTGAGAAGCTGAGTGATACCTGACAATTGTGAGGACTCAGCTTGAGTAGATTGATTAGCATTAGCTTGAGGAAGGTTCAAATCTTGAAGCAAGGACTGAGCAGAAGCAATGATACGGCGTCCTGACTCAGTAGCATTCAAGTACGTGAATTGAGCAGCATGAGACTCAGTGGCTTGTATTGAGCTTGATGGTGGTGGAGGAGTTGGCTCTCTGCCAGATTGAGTACCTTGATTGGTACCTGGACTTTGATTGATTTCATGAGCTGAGTCATCAATATGCTGAGTTGGAGGTGGAGTTTGATTAGGCATGTTGACCTGCTCGTCTTGAATGGGTGAAGTTGAAGCAGGATTTGATCCATCGTGATCAGCCTGGATTGGATTGTCAGGGGTTTTGGCTTGTTCCTCATCCTGAGTAACAAAGGCTTGCTTTTGTACGGTATCTGCTGGAGGTGACTCAGTCTCAGCATCATTCGAGAAGTACTGGAACTGGATTTTGGAGAGGTCAGTCTCAAGCTCATCAATAGGAAAGTCGTCCATAAGATCAATTTGCTTTTGCGCCTTCTTTTTAAGTCTTCGTCGTGTCGGAGCTTTTGGGGATGAAGGGTCAGCTGGAATACCTTCACTGGACTCAGTAGCAACTGTCTCGTCTTCTATATATGGATTTTCAAGTTGCTCAGCATGATCCCCAACAGCAATATTTTCTTCTCCTTCAACCCTCTGTTCAGCCTCATTTTGAGGTTGCTCAACATTTGTCTGCTCAGCTTGTTGCTCAGTTTCTTTCTCAGCTTCCTGCTCTTGTTCAGCTCTTTGCTCAGTTTCTTCCTCAGTTTCCTTTTCTAGGTCAACTCCATGACCTTGGGAGGATACAACCCAATCTATGGGATTAGCTTCAACTGGTTGTAAGGAATTAGCCTTCTTCCTTTTCATCAAAGGGGATTCGGGAGTTTCCTCTTCTTCATCCTCAGGCCCTTCTAGCCTCTTTCTCTTTTCTGCTGACTCAGCTTTTTCCTTAGCTTTGTCAGCTTTGGCTCTTTCTTGAGATATGAGTCTTACCTTCTTTGGGACAGCATGAATATCTTTAGAGCAAGTTTCAAGAGCCTTCCGCTTCTTCTTCTTCTGCTCAGGTTGAGCTGTCTTAGGGGACTCAGCATGAGTCTCCACTTCTTTTTCAGGCTCATTTTCAAGCTCAACTTCTAGGTGCTCAGCTTCTTCAATTTCCTCAGCATCTCCAGCTCCTTCATATCCTTTCAAGGGTTGATTGTACAACAATCCATCCAGCAGAACTGCAGTGATTTCACTCCCCAAGCTACTTGTTTCATTTATCGTCTCGATCTGCTTGTCTTTGAGAATTTTTATGATTAGAGACCCCAAGCGGAGTTTCTTACCGCCTTGTTGAAGAGCTCCAACTAGGAAGACGGGGAGATTGAGCAGAGTGTAAGTCAGCATGTGTAGGTCAGCATGTGCCATATGAAGCACTGCTCAAAGTTAGAGGCGGATGAAGCTGAGCTGAGTTTGGGAAAGATAAAGTTGGTCAGCATGTAGTGGACCATCTTTTGTTCTTTCCCCATACAGGTGCTGGGTATTTCACCTTTATGGTCCTTGGGTTTACAGAACCCCTTGATCTTCTCAACCTTATCTTTTGGTACTTTCTCATTTGTTGTCCTAAACTCTATTCCTTCGTCTGGTAAATCTAGTAAAGTGGCTAGATAGGCAGGAGTTATGGTGATTTTCTGACCTTTGACTGTGGTTTCCAAATAATCAGAATCATCTTCATCAACATATAGATTTGAGTAGAATTCTCGTACTAACCTAGGGTAGGTTGTTCCCGAGAGAGAGAAGAGACCAGCCCACTTGTTCTTCTCGATCCAGTCACAAAATGGTTTCTCAGAGGTGACGAATCCTGGAGAGAACCATCTGCATTTCAGAACCTCCAGATTGTTGACCTTTTTGTGTACTTTGATCATTTTCCTTTCTATTTGCGTCGAATGATCCGCGGGGTCAGTCTGAGTGGGTTTGCCAGAGGTTTGGCCAAGTTGAGTAGTGAGGTTAGGGATTTTGTCTTTGCCGGAAGCCATTGTTGAAGGTTTTGAGGTTTTAGGGAGAGAAGAGTTTGATTTCAGAAAATCGTAGGCGTAAAGAGTAATGAGTGGGGATCCTTCCACTTTTTATATAGATTTATGGCGGCCCTATTCATTTAAATAGCCGTTTTGCCTAGGGACGTCCAACCGACAAAGATACTGTCATTTATGACATCTTCGGCGCATGGGTTTTGCCATTAATATGCGTCTTTCCAAGGTGCCAGAAGTTACACGTGTAGGTATTTTACGCGAGTGGGTTACTTTTTTATTTTGCTAGAATTCGAAGCATTCGCGATGTTGAGTGCCTAGTTTTTGTTAACATGATATTTCTTTCTTCAAATAACTCAACATACGTTGATTACTCAGCATGTACTTCTACTCAGCATAAGGTGATTACTCAATATTTGTATCTACTCAGTATAATCACACAACGTATATGTCAACTTAGCATAGGGTGATTATTTCAAACTTTGGTGAAATAGAAGTTTCTTATTTGTTAATTTACTCAGCATGGTATTTGCACAAACATTCAACATTTCACTCATCATGGCAATCACTCAACATTCAATTTTTCATGTAGATTTACTTAGAGTGGATTTGATATACCGATGGCTGCCCTTAGTGTATTGAATTGTTCTCGTGCCAAGGGTTTAGTGAAGATATCTGCAAGCTGTTCATTTGTTGGCACATAGGTCAGATTGATCTCATCTTTTAGTACGTGATCTCTGATGAAGTGATGTCTTATGCTAACATGCTTCATCCTGCTGTGTTGAACTGGATTCTTAGATAGATCAATGGCACTCTTGTTATCACATTTGATATCTATCGTCTTTGTTTTGACTCCATAATCTTCAAGCTGTTGCTTTATCCATAGGACTTGTGCAACACAACTTCCAGCAGCCACGTACTCAGCTTCGGTTG
This sequence comes from Euphorbia lathyris, assembly GCF_963576675.1. Lineage (NCBI taxonomy): Eukaryota > Viridiplantae > Streptophyta > Magnoliopsida > Malpighiales > Euphorbiaceae > Euphorbia > Euphorbia lathyris. Next base: position 7,425,088 of record NC_088911.1, read on the forward strand.
TAGAAAGGGCTACGGATGATTGCTTTTTGCTGAACCAAGATACTAGACAACTTCTGAGGAAATGACATCCTCCCGAAGTACTCTTCCGTTCTAGCTTATCTCGTCCATAGTCAGCATCAGTATATCCAGTGAGGGTGAAGTCATTTGAAGTTGGATACCATAGACCTGCATCAACTGAGCTTTGCAAGTATCTAAAAATTCTTTTCACAGCAGTTAAATGAGATTCCCTGGGGTCAGCTTGATATCTAGCACAATAACATACTAAGTACTGAATATCAGGTCTACTAGCTGTGAGATAGAGTAAAGAACCTATCATACCTCGATAGAGTTTACTATCAACTGACTTACTCTTCTCATCCTTGCATAGGACAGTATCAGTACCCATGGGGGTTGATATTGGTTTGCAATCTACCATGCTGAATTTCTTTAACATTTCCTTGGTGTACTTAGACTGACTTATAAAGATGCCATTCTTACCTTGCTTGATTTGAAGTCCAAGGAAAAAGTTGAGTTCACCCATCATCGACATTTCAAACTCACTTTGCATCTGTTGGCTAAATTCTTTGCACAAAGAATCGTCAGTAGCACCAAATATTATATCATCTACATATATCTGTGCAAGTAGGGTATGTTTACCCTTTTTCTTAATAAACAAGGTTGTGTCAGCTTTTCCCCTGACATAGTTCCTGGTCAGCAGGAAATTGGTCAACCTCTCATACCAAGCTCTTAGAGCTTGTTTCAGGCCATACAGGGCCTTTTTGAGTTTATAAACGTGGTTTGGAAACTTTGAATCTTCAAACCCAGGAGGTTGATTAATATATACCTCTTCGTCTATAAAGCCATTTAGAAACGCACTTTTTACATCCATTTGGTATAGTTTAAAATTCATGAAACTAGCATAGACACACAATATACGTATAGCTTCTAGCCTAGCAACAGGTGCAAATGTTTCTCCATAGTCTATACCTTCTTGCTGACTATAGCCTTGGGCTACAAGTCGAGCTTTGTTTCTAATCACATTTCCATGCTCATCTAGTTTGTTTCTAAAGACCCACTTGGTTCCTATGGGCTTTTGATTCCTAGGTCTAGGTACTAGATCCCATACCTCATTTCTGGTGAATTGGTCAAGTTCTTCTTGCATGGCGTTTATCCAATATTCATCTTGCTCAGCATCAGCAAAATTCTTTGGCTCAAGCATTGAGACGAAGGCAACATTGCTAAGGTATTTTCTAAGCTGATCTCTGGTCATCAACTTGTTGTTGGCAGCATCAAGAATGGCCTATTTTGTATGTCCTCTTGGGATCTTTATTTCCTTGGGCAATGTTGAGTCGTTTGGAAGAGGTGTTTCTACAATCTCTATAGGAATAGATTGGTCAGCAAATGATATTTCAATTTCTTGCTTACCTTGGGTCAGCTTCTGTATAGATGACACAGAGGCTTCTGGTTGATCAGCGGAAGCTGAGCTTGGTTCATCTTCTTCGAGCTGGGCTGACTTACCTGTAGGGTCAGTTTCATCGAACTCAATATGTACAGACTCTTCTACAATTTGAGTTCTTTTATTGAATACTCTATATGCTTTACTGTTTGTTGAGTACCCCAAAAAGATCGCTTTGTCAGCTTTAGCATCAAATTTAGCAAGGTTGTCTTTTGTATTTAATATAAAGCATTTACACCCAAAGGCACGAAAGTATCCAATGTTGGGCTTTCGTCCTTTCCAAAGCTCATATGGGGTTTTCTTAAGTATAGGTCTCACTAGAGCCCTATTCAGTATGTAACATGCCGTGTGAACAGCTTCACCCCAGAAGTACTTTGGAAGCCTATTTTCACTCAGCATTGTCCTAGCTATTTCGACAATAGTTCTATTTTTCCTTTCAACAACCCCATTTTGTTGAGGTGTTCTAGGAGTGGAGAAATTATGGTCAATACCACTGGTTTCACAGAATTCATCAAACTGTTAGTTTTTGAATTCTCCACCATTGTCGCTTCTAATGTGAGCTACTCTTAGGTCTTTATCATTTTCAAGCTTTTTAATCAGTGTGGTAAACATCTCAAAAGTTTCATCCTTGCTACTCAGCAAGATGATCCAAGTGTACCGAGAGAAATCATCTACAATAACCAAGGAAAATTTCTTACCTCCCAAGCTGAGTGGCTGGATAGGTTCGAAAAGATCCAAGTGTAGTAATTCCAATGGTCTTTTGGTTGAGACAATGTTTTTGCTATGAAATGACTTTTTAGTTTGTTTTGCTGACAAGCTTTACACAGTTGATCTTTTTCAAACTTTAATTTGGGTAATCCCTCAACTAATTGCTTTCTAGCTAATTTGACAAGAAGGTCCATGCTGACATGCCCAAGTCTTCTATGCCATAGCCAGGAGTTGTCCTCTTTAGACACTAAGCATATGTTTTTAGAAAACTGTTTTTCTAAGTTCAACATGTATACATTTTCTACACGAGAGGCAGTTAAGATCAATTCATTTGTATTTCCCTCGAGTATTTGACACTTAGTATCATCAAATACAACCTTTCTGCCGCTCTTGCAAAGCTGAGCTACACTCAGCAGATTGTATTTGAGACCTTTAACTAGGGAGACAGACTCAATGGTTGGGTTACCTCCGATAGTACCTGAGCCGACTATCTTACCCTTCTTGTTGTCTCCAAAGCTTACGCTTCCACCTCGTTTAAGCTCTAGTGTGATGAAATGAGTTTCATCACCTGTCATGTGTCTTGAACATGCGCTGTCTATATACCAAAGCTTTGATTTCTCCACGCATGTCAAGCTGACCTGCATTTTAAACTATTCGTTTTTAGGTACCCAATTCTTTTTGGGTCCTTTCTTGTTAGTGTAAACAGGTGCAAAGTCATATTTTAACTTGTGACGACATACATTTGTAGTATGGCCACTTTTACCACAAAAGCCACACGTAGTTGCCCTTTTAGGGTGATATTGAGTGTGGTCAGCATTGTTGTGCTGAGCATGCCAGCATACCTTGGTAGTATGACCTTTCTTACCACAGAAGTCACATTGGACAGTCTGTTTGTTATGCCAGCACACAGCTTTTGTGTGTCCTTTCTTCCCACAACAGCTACATTGGGTACACTATTTATGCTGACCAGTACCTGAGTACTCAGTATGGGGTTTATTCTTAGTTGAACCTTTTATTTGGTTCTGTAAAGTTGTGACATCCTTTCTAAGTTTCTTTGACTCAGTTTGAACCTCCGTGACAAACTCATGTATGATTTGCATGTTGGTATGTAATTCAGAGTTGTCCTGGAGGAGATATCGGAGGCCACTCAGCTTGACCTCTTCAATCTCGTCACACCGCCTGCTGAGTGCTTTAATCTTTTTGTTACACTTCTTAGTTAGTGTATATAAGTCACTCAGGGGATTTACCATTTCGTTTCTAAGTAAAAGTAAGGATGTTACCTCATTGTTATTTTCCTCCTGCTCGGAATCTTCAGAGAGGTCAGCTTGCTCAGATTGGGATTGGTCAGCTCCATCATCTGCCATGAAACATATGTTGGCTGTTTCATTTTGCTCAGCTTCAGATGATGTTGACACATCACTGTCACTCCATGTGGCTACCATAGCCTTTTTGCTTCCCTTCTTCTCCTTTTTGAGGTTGGGACAGCTTGACTTGATATGCCCAGTTTGATGACACTCAAAACATGTGACAGACTTCGAGCTGTCCTTCTTGTACTTGTCACTTGACTCGGCTTTATACTTGTCATTTCTTCTAAATGACCTTTTGCCGTTTCTATCATTCCTCCTGAACAGCTTCTTCATCTTTCTGGCGAACATGGCTATTTCCTCATCATCAGTTGACTCAGCTTCAGTCGAGTCAGCTTTCATGACAAGTGACTTTTGTTTCTTATCTTCTGATTTTTCTTTCTCTTTAGCTTCAAAGTTTTTCATAGAGATTTCATGGGTCAGCAGGGATCCGATCAGCTCATCATATTTATAGGTAATCAAGTCTTGAGCTTCTTCTACAGCTGTTTTCTTTGCTTGCCAACTCTTAGGCAGACTTCTCAGAATTTTCTTCACCTGTTCCTCTTCAGTGAAGTTCTTTCCAAGCCTTTTTAGCTCGTTTATAATATTAGTGAACCTTGCGTTCATTTCTGAGATGTCTTCATTCTCATTGATCTCAAACAGCTCGTAGAGTCTCATATGTTGATTGACTTTAGACTCTTTAACTTTGCTTGTGCCTTCATAGGTTACTTCAAGCTTCTTCCAAATCTCCTGTGCTGACTCGCAACCTGAAATCTTATTGTATTCTGCAGCATCTAAGGCACAGTGAAGTATGTTTATAGCCGAAGCATTATTTTGTAATTTTCTGAGGTCATCCTCTGTCCACTCAGCCTCACTTTTAACAATTTTCTCATTGTTAACAGTTTTGTATGGCACATGTGGACCTTGAACAATTGCAAGCCATGCACTCATGTTTGTGGCTTGAATAAAGTTTTTCATCCTATTCTTCCAGAATGTATAATTTGACCCAAAGAATAGGGGAGGTCTAGTGATTGATAGTCCCTCAGGGAGTATCTGTGTTGTTTGGTTTCCTGGAAGGAACCGAGTGCTATTCTCACCCATTTTTAGGGATCAGCTCAAGATTGTTAAATCTTTGAGTAGTGAGCTTAGGCTCTGATACCACTTGTTGGTCCCTAGTAATTAGTTCCAAGGGGGGGGGGGGTTAGGAACTAATATAACTTTTTCACGTAATTCAATTATGCTGACAAGAAGTTATTTTAGGAGTTTCTTAACTCAGCTTTTTGGTCAACTTGGTGAGATATGTTTTAAGACAGCTTTAGTCAGATGTTGACTAAATGTATTTTCTTGTAAGTTAGGAATTGACACTCTTGAAGGTCAGCTTCTAACTCAGCACCACTTATTTACTCAAGGTCAGTTTTGGCAATTTATATGCTAAGTAAATAAAGCAAACAACACCTGCAATATAAGAGAGAGTTTAGAGATTACTCAGTATCACTTATCCTGGTTCGGCCTCTCTGCCTACGTCCAGTCCCCAAAGTCCTCCGGGCTTTTTGAATCCAATACTGAGCTCTTTAACGGTAGAGCACAAACCAATTACAAGGCAGTTGAATATGCAAGAGTACCTTTCTCTATTCGTCTACTCAACTCCTACTAAGTGCTACAACCCAGCACCTAAATTTCTCTACCACTGAATGCTTACAACCAGTCACTCAGCTTAACACTCTCAATATTCCTATTGATCACAGACTTGTTCTTTTTCAACTAAAGAACACTTTAGATGATTACAAAACAATCAATCTAGCATTTACACAAAGAATGAAACGTTGGTGTAAGATTTTTTTTATTTGAGTGCTTTCAAGATTTTCTCTCTTTGTATTTTTCTTTTTATGCTTCAGTAATGATCCAAGGTTCTCGATTGTCCTTTTATAGAAGGAAATCTGCAGATTGGATCGTTTGAATTGTTGTTACCGTTAACACTAAAACGGCTCTTTTGGGGGACAGATTCTGGTCAGCTTCAGTCTGTACCGCCATTCCCTTCCTCTGTTTTCTCCAGGCGTCAGGTTTTGTCTTCATGCATCAGACTTGTCTTTTTGTGCCAGTTGTCTTTTACCAATAATCCAATGACCCATGTTTCTTGGAATTAGTCTTTTGTGTGTCTTCGAGGTTCCAATTATTGGTGCAGAAGATTGGCAGCGTTTGTCCTTTAGTGAACGGATCCTTCATGCTGTCCTGACTATTACTCAGCTTTATTCGTTATCTTCAGATGTTCAACTTCCAGACTGAGTTCCTTCTTGGTCAGCTCCGTTCTGATTAATCGCTTTTGAGGAAATCTTCAATTTGAGTCAGCTTCGTTTTGCTTCTGAGTTCTACTCCACTCAGCTTCCATTCTGCTATGCTGAGTTCCGTTCTACTCAGCTTTGCTTATGCTGATTTTTGTCCTGTCTTTACTTTATATATTTTTGCACTCAATATTGAACAAACACATTAGTATAATTAAATCAAAGCATCTAAATTTAATTGCCTCTTAATCATGGATGATTTTGTCAAATCAAAATCTTGTGGAAAAGGTGTTTCAACAGATATCACTCACCGGAACACTACGTACCTTTAGAGCCTCCATTGTAGGCACAGTATGGGATAAGGCTCTCCAAATTAGGTCCTTAACCTTGGGGGGGGGGGGGGGGGGTACACAAAGCTTCCAAAGAGCATTCCAATTAACCCCGACATCATTTCCTAGAGAAACAGTTTGCTGTAAAGACCGGTACCCCTGTTTCACAGTATATTTTCCGACGCGGTCCCCAAACCAATACCAGCCGTCCAGCCGTTCTTTCCGACCCAACGGCATATTTCGTATCAGAATCAACGCCCTGTAGACTCAGGCTTACAACAAAGGGGTGATCTGCCGACGGCAGCCAGGGATCATCCCATATCCGAACCTCCTTTCTAGAGCCAATTAAGCATCGAGCCCCTGCACGAACAACATTCTGGGCCACCATCACGCTTTGCCAAATATAGCTCGGACAATGTGGTAATTCGGCATCCAGAAAAGAACACTCAGGGTAGTAACAAGCCTTATAGACACGAGCAAGCAAAGAGTCGGGATTAGTGAGTAAACGCCATCCCTGTTTGGCCAGCAGGGCCATATGATATAGGTGCAATTTCCGAAAGCCTATACCGCCGAATTTCTTAGGAATGCAGAGTCTATCCCAGGATCTCCAGTTAATACCACCCTTGCCCGCTCCCGAAGAGCCCCACCAAAAGGAATTCATAATTTTTTCAAGCTCCGAACATAAGCCCCCTGGAATTAAGAACAGACTCATCGCGTAGGCAGGAAGCGCCTGAATAACAGATTTTAGTATTACTTCTTTACCTGCACGTGACAGATATCGGGCCTTCCAGCTTCTGACCTTGCTTTGCACCATTCCAGCGATATAACCAAACACTTGTGCCTTGCTTCTTCTAATAACAGAAGGCAAACCTAGATACTTGTCAGGTAATGCCAACGATTGTTCAACAGGGTTTTTTTTTTTAAGTCGGACCCGCTAAGTACGCCTTTCCCCTTATCCATAAGGTGATGGGCTCCCTGATTGTTACTAATTTCAAACATTGGGATCCTAGTAGACATACTTCCCTCAGCTGAGCCTGGAGTCTTAATCTCAACGGCTGTCTGCGGTAACGGTGTCGCTATTAGGGGCCTTGGAAGAAGAAACTTGGATATCGGGGGAACCATGTTATGACGATTAGAAGCACAGAGACCACTTCCATAAGACATTGTTGCTGCTGCTGGATGAGACAGCTCAAGGAGAGCAGCACAAAATCTTTCCGGGTGCCCAGTTTTACCACAATAAAAGCAAAATAGTGGTAATCTTTCATACTGGAAAAAAACCCAAGTGAATTCCCCTCCGGCTTTAGCAATTTTCATTTTCCGTTTAAGCGGAGCTGTGACATTCATTGATACCCGAATCCTCATAAAGGCCCATCCAAAGCCTGAGAAATTGTTGGTGTCGGCTTCAACAAATTTTCCAAGAAAGTTACCAATGCACATTGCAACCCTTTCCGGCATAAAACCAACTGGTAACTCAAATACCTGCACCCAAAATTATATTTCATTAAGGATTACCTCAGCGGGGTTCTGTTCTTGCTCCAGCCGTTGCGTTACAAGGAGATGTTGCTCAAAGGTCCACGACCCCCCTTTCACCACTCGCTCCCGTTCAAAGGGATGAAAGAAATCAAACCGGAATAGGTTGGGCCCTAAATCCACAATGCACAGACCCTTGGCTGGTCTCCATAAATCTACCAAGGTATTCTTCATAAACAGGGGCTTGAAGCTTCAGTCCGTTAACAGGCGACCGACAAGGCTCCACTTAGGGGGTTGTGGCTGCTCCCCCTCCTCAATCGGCGAGATGATCAGACCATTCTCCGCTTCATCGGCCAGGGTTATTCCATCTGCAAAGGCTGCGGCGAGGTCCATTTGGGAGATGGATGAGAGATTAGGGTCCGGTTGTGGGGATCAGAATTAGATATCACGACGACGGCTGCTCGTTAATAGCGAGACCTATACTTATCACTTGCGAGAAAAATGATTTTTATTAGTTATATTTATTCCATTTTGATGTTTATTTGGGTAATATATTTTTGTCTTGTGTTTTTCCAACATCACGTCTCACAAAAAAAATAGTGAAAAGAAAGTGAAACAAAGAAGAATTTATCTGTTGACACATCATTTTTTTCTTATGATGCAAATCAATCAATATATTGTTTATGATTTTTTTTTTATAGTAAAGCTAATATTTCATTAAATCATAAAATTGCAAGTACATAAGAGACCAGTAAGGAATAAAACCTTACATACGTATAGGCAAAGCCTAATACATAGTCCACGAGGGCAAGAAAATGACTATTAAAAGCAAAAAAAAAACCATTAAAGGTACATTAAACATAAACAACATTGGAACTATATATAGATCGTAACTCCAAATTCGTCGCAAAGCAACTGTAGTCCAATCTTCAGCTTTTAAACCATTCTGAAACTTCGGATCTAAGTCATTTCTTTTGCAATCACGTAGATCCAGTAATCTACGGATAAGATCTACCGTTTCTGTCCTTGCTAAAACAGAAAAGGTTACAAAAACAGAAAGTTTAACCAACGGGCGCAATTTAAACGGATACAGAGATACGAAGAAATGTATAGGATCCTACTAAAAAACTGACACAAACAAAAGAAAATAACTATGAAAACAGAAAAAATGAAAACGGTGGGATTCCTTCTTCCTCCACAACTAAACACCAGCAAAAGGAAGGCAAACAAGAGGAGAGTTGATGGTTTAGGAGGAGTGGGGGAGAAGAAAGAAAACAGAAGGCGGATGAGGTGGGAGGCGGTGGTGGAGGAGGGCTGGAGATCTAGAGAGAAGGTCCCTTCTCTCTCTAGCGGCGCAAGAGTTTTTAATATGTTTATGATATTATTAATATAGTATTTAAGTTTAATTTTGGAGAAGATCCACCTAAAGGGTGTCCGATAATCCTAGAAACCGAGAAATCGGGAGAAACAAAAATAATATTTATGATGATACTGATAATATAAACTCATATATTATCTTTACTCTTGGGGTGCCAACTAAGCCAAAAGGCCTCTGACATTTATTGTAAATTTATCGGTTTTGGTGGATCTTCCATCAATTAAAATTTTTAGCGTACACGAGGACTTAAACTCGACACCTAGCTTAAGTGAATCGAAGTTCTTAACCACTCAAACCAACCTTAATCGATATTCATTTATACTTGTTAAGTTATATTATTAACTCTTTAAATTTTAAAGATATCATATTGCTTTCTAGACTTCTTTCCAATAATTTATTAGTTGATTACAATAATTTTAGCTTCTTGAACTTATTTGAAGTGATACATGTTTTAATTTGTTTAAATCTCTTCTTATTTCGCCCTTATAAATTTATGAGGCTATTGAAACATTTTAAACAAGTTCATGTTACTAATGAAACATCTCCAAAATTGAAAGTTCTATAACTAATAATTTAAACAAGTACATGAAGCCTCAATATATTAAGCAATATTTAATCAATAAATTAAATTAATGTAGAATTTAAAAAATTAAGAATTTTCTGTAAAAAAAATTTAAGAATTTAACCATTTTATTGGAGATTGTTGGTCTTTGGTACAAAACATAGGAAATTGTAGTATCAATTTTGTTCGTCAATCAGCGAATCGCCTAGCTCATGTGTTTGCTCGGGATGTGGCTTCTGTGTCTGATCGTGGGGCTTGGGATAACATCTATCCCGCCTTTGCTTATAACGTTTTTGCCTCAGGCTATTAATCTATTACATTCTTCCTGTAAAAAAAAAAAAAGCTCTTTATTAATTTTATCTTTATCGATTTAACTCTAAATCTTTTAAATGAATATATTAAAACTCTTGCTCAATTGTTTTTAACACATGAAACTTATAATCTTTTAAAAGGAAACATTAAATTCTTGATCATTTATTTTTTAATACGTTAAAAATGTGTTTGATTACTCTATTTTCTCATTTTTTTTGTCCTTTCACTTTAAAATGAAGAGTTTTATGTGTGTTAGTTAGACACTTTTTGTTGGACTTTTATAGCTGAAAAACAGCTTTTTACAACGACAAGCTGTAACAGTAAACAACAGGTAAACCAAACGGGTCCTAAATCTTTTTTGTACGATCCAGTTATGTGTGATTCAAACTCCAATTAGCGCAAACAGAACTGCTAGTAAGTCTTTGTTTTAACACATCAATTGACATGTAAATAGACACGAGATAATTTCTTAGCTGTTTTATTAAAATAAAACAGTAATATATTGACATTTTTATACATGTTAAATATAGTTTGAATTATTTACATAATTGACATATTAAATATATACTTTAATGAGTTAAAAAATAAATAATAACTACTATATCCATTTAAAATATTAATTTATTTAAAAATAATTGATCAACAATTAAATATATCCAAGGGCTAATCATAGTAACTTAAGTATGCATTGTACCTTTAGGGGACGTTTGATTCGCACAGAAGTAACGGAATGAAATGACCCTGAATTTCATTCTCTGTTTGTTTTAGTTCCACAAAGAGAATGATATACTCATGATTCCCTTTTGTGGCTGTTTGGTTCAAATGATGTAATAAATTAGAGTTGTGTTTTTAACAATAATTTCTATACATACATGTGTTTATATTAATAAATTAATCACATGTAAATATAAAAATGAAAATCAATTTATTCAACCATTAAAATCAAAAGACGGTGAAACTAAAGAAACTGAAATAAAATAAATAAATAAAAATGCATAACTATTCTATTTAAAAAAATATAATTAAAAATAAATACCAAAACCGAATAATACGATAAAAGAAAAATATTTGTCAAAATTATTCTCCATGATAAAAAAAAGTAAAAACAAACAAGTATAAGGATCAAAAGTGAGATTAGTCTAGGGATAGAAAAAATATAAATAAATAAATATAAGGATCAAAATCAAAATCAAAAAGTAAAAATTAGGCAAAAATATTTTGTTGAGAATAAATGAATAAATAATATATAATTATAAGGATAAAAAATGAAATTAATCTAAGAATTAAAAAAATAAAAACAAATAAATATAGGGATCAAAATAAAAACTAAAAACAAAATAGAGATTAAAATGAAATTTTATAAGGAGAGTGGATGTTCAAATTAGTGAGAGCGAGAGGAAATAGAATGGAAAGGGTTGGGGAAATGAGATTAGAGAAGTTAGGGATAAATTCAAAACAAAAAGATGGTAAAGAAAATGATTGAATTGATAAAACAAACACCAACAAAAAGAATGAAACCTCCTCTTTCTCTTACCTTTCCTCAACCCCAAAACAAACGATCCCTTAACTAATAAAAATTGATTAATAATGTAACAAAAGGAAAAGATTAAAAAAGTAACACTGTTGATAGTCTAGTGAGAGAGAGTCCCACTTCTCTCTAGAATTTGCCCCTGCTGTAGGTTTCGTCCTTTCTTCCTCACTGATCTACTCCTCCCCTTTCTCCTTTGCAGTGGGTTTTTTCCTACCTTCTTCTTCGCCTACCTGATCTACTTCATCTTCGGTTTGTTTTCAGTTTCACCGACTGCCATCCCTCGGATCTGCTTCTTCTCGGCCAAATGAAGAGGTTTAGGTTGACAGGGGTTGTTGGACGACCTAGAAGGAACTCGGGATCTCTTCGATTTCTGGTGGAGCATCACCGTCTCTGGCCGGATCTGGCGGATTCTTGGAAGGTAGTAGATCGTGGGAAGGGGAGACGGACAAGTACTCTCTTTGACGGTTCTCTTTTCAACGGTTTCCTTGCCTTCATCACTATGTCGGTTGTTATTGCTCAGGTTTCAGTACCTCCGTGCAACCATATATGGTTAGTACGAGATTTTCGGGTCTGTTCCTAGGATCTTCCTTTCCAGCCGACTAATGAAGGTCAAGTGGTTCAAAAAGCTTCGTACCAGCTCAAGGATCGGGCTTCCAACGTGTTTTGCCTTTTCACTGATCTCATTCGGGTTGTTTATGACCTTAATGTTAAATCTGTTGTTGGAATTTTGTCCGTGGTATTTAGATCCTTGTTAGCTTTGTTTTGATACTTTATTGTATCTGGTTTATTTCCGTCAGCGAACCGGGTTGTCCTTTCTATTGTTCGGATATCGGCTCTCAATCTGGCTGTCTATTGTACGTGAATGATTTGATTTCTTAATGAATTGTTTCTTTGTGTCAAAAAAAAAAAAAAAAGGAAAAGATTAATTAATGAGAAGACAAAATAAATATACAATTTTTCTTAATGGAAATGAGAGTTTATCATTATGACGGCGTTATTTCTTATTTGAAATTCTGTCACCCGTTGAAATATTTGAATTTTGAATCTTCAAGGAAGTGGGCCCCATTCTACTTCCAAAAGCAGCCATACACAAGACAGTAGTATTCTTGTTCTTGTAATGACTATTTTTACCTTTCTTTTTTTATTTTCTTTTTGTACCCTTTTGTTCATATATGCTTCGTGTGGCCTACAAGTCTGAAATTACATGCTATTACAGCATCTCCAAAAGGCTTCTAGTGCACTCCTTAAAAATAATATAAATAATCGACTTTTACTGATTTAAAAGTGACTAAGACATATCATCTCCGACAATACTTCTTATATTCACTCCTTATTTATTATTTTATCATTAAAATTATTAATTGTTGTTATCTTTACCAATAGTGAAAGGAGATAGACTCTTTAATAATAAAGTACTAATAAAAAATGAGTTAAAAGGTACTAAGAGGTGGAAATAGGCTCTCTATTAATATTAATAGAGAGGATGGAGAGGCTCTTAGTGATTTGAGAAGCCACTAAGAGGCTGTTAGAGCTGAATTTTTATTCCTCCTCCTCAAATTTTAACTTAAGAGCCAACTTAGCAGACTGTTGGAGATGCTCTTAGATTACATGATACAAAATCCTCCATACGTTATTTTTAGGAATGTAAATTAGTCATTTATGAGCAACTCCCATATTCCGCTTGATAAAAACGCGATCGTATAATTCGTAATATGACGAGCTTAAGTATAACGAAACTCGTTTCAAAAACCCGTGAGCAGATTCGGTGATAAATTTATGAATAAACTTATTGAAAATACTCAATTATTATATTTATAAGTAAGTTTGATTCGATTATTTTATAATAATATTATTTTTATGGAAAAATATAAAACTACGTAGTTTTAAATATTACTTTAGTTTTGTAGGTTAAAACTAGTAGTTTTGTGTTAAAGAGATTTCAACTTAACATAATTAATGAGTTGTTTGCGAGTAAAGTTTATGAACAGAATTGACAAACTGCTCGCGAGCAAAATACATAAACAAATAAACGAGCTGCTTATGAGCAGCTCGTGAATAGGATGTTGAGCTCGAATTCGAGCTCATCCATTTTCTATCGAGCCGAGTATGAGGAAGTTAAAGCTTAGCTCAACATGGATCGATTCTAGTCCTGGTTATTTTATTATTTAGGTTGCTTAGTAGGTAACGTGGGATGAAAATCTATGAACAAATTCTTTGTCCCTCTCATAAAAAAAAACACTCATTTTTTTTAAATATTATTTTAATTAAGTGAAAACCTTTTTTTTTTTTTGTGAGAGTAACATAAAATGAGACAAAGAATTTGAGATATCTTGATTTTCTTCAAGTAATGTGTGTTGTTTTAGGTTGACACTTAAATCTTTAATGTGGTTATAATTTATCTGCCAATACAAAATGACACAAAAAAAAATTAAAGTTATTATTATATTGTCTCATATTTTTGCGTATTATCTTAATTAATAAAAGTAATAAAATTACAATTATTATTTGCAAATACTGCTTGAAGCTTTTTTTTTTTTTGGTTACAATGGATGGGCTACCCCGAGAAAACAGGGGTGGCAATTTCTGAACGAAAACATGATTACAGAGCCAATCCGACTAACACGACACGATTGACACGAAAATCATTTTTCTACCTTTTATAACATATAAAACCATATGGAACATAAATATGAAATAACACGATTTTGACACGAAACACGAAATTGCCACCTCTAGAAAACACCAAAAACATACCGACCCTTAAAGATGAGTCATTCTGGGAAGCCCAGAACCACAAAATTCAGAAAAAAGAATGCTCTGGATGCCTGCAAGAGGCGCATTACACTCGTGAAAACCTAAACTCGAACTCCCTGCGTAGTTTGTCATCTAATCAGCTGCCATGTTCCCTTCCCGTAGGATATGAACGAGCCGCACCTCCCAATCTCTGTCATATAGACCATGACACGCCATAATAAGCCAATATAACGATATCGTTGAACCACCTCATGAATAACAAGCTGAATTACTACCAAAGAGTCCATTTCGAATACTACCTTGCGGTAATGCCTAGCTCATGCGTACTTGAGGACAAACTACAAACCTCATAGTTTTGCCAGTACTGCAGTGCAAAAACCAAGATTCACCGTCACACCTCATAACCACTGACCATGCTCATCATGTAGGATCCCTCCAACCGAAGCGAGCCCGGGTTTCCCTTGCTTGCACCATCACTATTAAATTTAACTCATCCGGAAGAACCCACCTAATCAACACCTCTCTAATAGGCCGATTACAGTACATCTGTTCTATACGGAACGCCTAGGTAATTTTTCTCGCATTGGCCAAAATAAAATCCAGCTTATTGAGGATAATTGGGATGCTAGGCTTAAAGATCAACGAACAGTGCCAGCGCCAAATCCACCAAACCGTGGCCGCAAAAAGGACCGACCACTCAGTCCCGAGCCAAGTCCCCCTCCTACTTAAACCATCGCGAATCCAATCCACAAACTCCAAGCTATTAAAAACTAACCAATCTGTTGCTAGAATTAAATTTCGCAAAAATATGAGTAGCTTTATTGCAGTCGCGAAGAATATGGATAGTAGATTTTGGATAGCCACAAACTGCAGGATAAAACAGACCACTCAATGAAAAATACGAATTCATATTAAACAGTATGAACCCAGTCAGGATACACTTAAATAAGTGCTCAGTTTCGATTTCGATTTTTAAGAGAAGCAGACATAAATTTTGCAGTGTATGAAAAACGAAAATAACTCAGCTATATATAGAAGAAAAAAGAGTTGTTGTGTTAAATAAAAAAATATAGTGTCCACATCACACCACACCAACCTGATCGGACGGCAGCGGCGGCAACGGAGAGTGTGTCGTGGTCAAACATCATGTAGGTCCTTACTCTTTCACAAAAGTGAAAAACCTCTTGAGGCATATCCAAATATGAGGGGACCTTCTTTATAAATAACATTCCGAAATAATATGTAGGCAATATGGAATGCTTTTACACTTCTTTAATCTTTTGAAGATAAAGCTTTAAGGCTTTTTTCACAAATTCAATTTGGACCAAGTGGCTTAGCCCAACATACACGAACCTGACATAATACTAACGACTTTTGGATGCTCATTGCTAACATGTTAATAAAAAAAATGATATAAATATTTAAAAAATACTAACATATCCTCTTATATTTTTAAATGTCACCGTTAACATAGGTATATAGTAAAATCACATATGATCCGAAAATATGGCAGGCAATCGACACTAACCTAATTAGGTTGACTCGATTATAATACAAATTTTTTTTGGATTAGGTTAGAAAAGACTCATTTAACACTTAATCCAATAATTCACACGACAACAACCCGATAATTATAACCTATAAACTCTGGGGTTAAGCTATGCTTACTTTGTTTTTGACAAAGTAAGCATTACTTTGTTTTTTCCACCATTGGATAGTGATGAACTTTGACAAAGTAAACTCATCCAATGGTAGAAAAAACAAAGTAAAACTTACTTTGTCAAAAACAAAGTAAGCATAGAAGACATCCTAAACTCCTACCTATAATTAACAGTTTTCCCTTTTAAAAGTTAAAATATGAATAAAACAAAACTAACCAACTGTTTTATGATTGGTCAGATGCAATATTACATCCAAAAATATTGAAAATACATGGTTGGAATATAATGGAGTAAATATAGGAACAGTAGTATAGTATCTTCCAGTTCTAGAATTCTGGTGGTATTGCCCGTACTCTTTTGGACAACATTACCCAATATTTTACAGGTGCGCAAATTAGCAATACACAAAAGTCAACCGCAATATCAATGATGTTTTAGTATGGATATAGCTATTCACAAAAGTCAACATTACCCAATATTTCCATATTGATATTTTTATCCTTTTCATATTTTTTCTAAAAACTGTTGATTTGGTTCTCTCTTCCAATCAAAATTGGAATTATGGAAATAATTGATGCGTGACAATTCAAGAACCTCGGAAATAGATGATTAAGATTCGGAAACATTAAAATTTACGTTTTCTTTATCAAAGAAATTATGAAAAAATGCATGGCAATAGGCTGATCAAAACTGAAATTATGAAAATAATTGATGTGTCACAACCCGAGAATCCCGAAAATTGATGATTATGAGTTGGAAAAATTGGACGGGATACATTTTTCATGAAAATATACGTTATTCAATGGTTTCTCTCTTCCGATAAATTCTGAAAATAATTGATGAGTTGCAAAAAAAAAAATTGAACGATTTTGCATTTTGGGGTCAATTTTTTTTTTTACCCTAGGCAGATATTCTGTCCGCCTAGAGTAAAAAAAATTCTCTAAAAAAAGATAAAATTTCAGTTTTGAAAAAATATTATGAAAATGGCAAAATTGTCCAATAAGTGGCAGTAACTATCAATTTGAAGGTGGTAAATAGCAATATCTTTTCTTTTTAGGGTCCAGTAATTTATATAAAATTTGAGTTCCCTGAAATTTTCGATTTATTTTCTTGGGTAATTACATCCATGCCAATGAACTTTACTCATTTTGACAGTAATCACTAATTTCAAAATTTCTAATATTATATCACTATATTTTAATCAATACTTCAAAATGATCGTAACGATTTTAGAATAAAAAAAATCCAAGAATTGATGATAGTTTAAACAATCTTTTAATCCTTTAAAATTTTCATTTTGATGTCATTTATGTGTTGTTTGGTTAGGAGGGAGAAAATGAATTTTTAAAGAGAAAGATCGAGAAATTATGATTTTGAAAAATAAAAAATGTGGTTTTACAGTAAATATCATTCTAAACAACTTTAACTTTTGATTATTTCTATTTTGAGGCCGTTAGTTAAAGTTTAGTCGCCATAATATTAAAAAGTGTAAAATTGCATGACGTTTATGTTACTTTTTGAAATTTAGTCGTCATACTGTGAAAATGAATAAAGTTCATTGGTTATTAGTGTAATTTTCCCGTTTTTCTTATTATTAAAATCATAATTTTTTATTTTAGGCCTAATACACAAATAACCCCTTGAACTTGTCCAAATATTACAACTGCACCCCCTCCCACAACTTTCAATTGTAACAACTTACCCCTCAAACTTGTCTAATTGTAAAGCGTAACCCCTCAAACTTGTCCAATTGTAAAACAGAACCTCAAATTGTTGACATGGAATGTAATTAAAGAAACACGTGAAATACAAAAGCTGCAACGCTCGTAGAATGTGATAATCAGATCTTTCGACCCCAAATAATTACTAGTATTTAAGTAATCAAATCCTCAATTCTTCAATTTATTCTTCAACTTCTTCTTCTTCTTTTTGTTATTCCTATTCGTTTTTTAGTGATTTCTTGATTCAAAATTTTGAGATATTATCGGGGTGAAAATGTGTTTGTGGAGAAATAGCTCCATTGAAGATTTCATGGCGTGACACGAATCCGAGGAAACGTTTTTACAATTGCTTCAAGTAAGAGTAAAAAAAATCCAAATTTGGGATATGTTTTACAATTGGACAAGTTTGAGGGGTTATGTTTTACAATTGGACAAATTTAAATGGTAAGTTGTTATAATTGAAAGTTGAAAGGAGCAGTTGCAATATTTAAACAAGTTCAGGGATTATTTATGTATTAATCCTTTATTTTAACACATTAAACGCTTGATCAATTATAACCATACTCAATTACGTGTATTTTGTCAAATTAATTATTGTCAACATATAATTCAATCAAACCATCGTTTCATGTGATTTTTTTTTTTTTTCCATACGTGTACTAGTTTTTCGTTATACTAAAAATGAGTATCTTTTAGTTTGACGATACTATAAAAATAACCGTTAACAACCTCAAATGAAAAATTCTAATAATAAAAGTTAGTACCACATTTACTATAAAACCAAATTTTTTTATTTTCTAAAATCATCGTTTTTGAAAGTTTCTCTCTTTAAATATTCACTTTCTTCTCACTAAACAACTATAAATCATCTCAAAATTAAAAAGTTGAAAAATTTAAATTGCTTCAAAAATCTTCAAGTCTTCGAATTTTTCAATTTTAAAGTAATGGTCATTTCAATTTTGAGGCCATTGTTTTTAACAAAATGAAAAACCTCAGTCATCTTCTGGTCACAAAAAAAAACCCACTCCCCTTTTGGACAAAAAATTACACAGACATAAAAGTAGAAAGTTTTTTTAAATTTTACCAGATAAATTACATTTGATGTACAACTTTTATCATTTTTCACACTTTGATGTACAACCTTCAATTTTACATACAAAACTGTACAACTTTTTGGTAATCTCCCACTAAAGTATACAACCAGTAATTATGTCCGGTTAACACGCCACATCAACAATTCAACCTCCCTAAAAGTCAAATTGCTAGCGTGACATGCTGACTCCACGTTGACCGGTCAATTTTTGACTTTTAGGATGGTCAAATTGCTGACATGACGTGTTGATTTCGTATTGACCGTTCAATTACCAATTGTACACTTTTGTGGGAAGTCATCAAAAAAATCGTATAATTTTGTGTACAAAATTGAAAATAGTACACCAAATTATGAAAAAAAAAGACAAAAATTATACACCACATGCAATTTAACCAAAATTTATCCTTTAAACTACTTTCCATTGACATTTAAAGTTTCTACACAACTATTAAAAAACCTATTAATTACCCTAAAAATATCTCAACATTACCATGTTACCCTCTTGCGATTAATACTTAAATCTTTCTACAAATTTCTTTCATTTCATCATGAGCACAAACAACAACAACAACAACAAAACCTTAGTCCCGAAATGATTCGGGGTCGGCTAACATGAACCATCATATAAAACTGTGAGCACAAAATTGAAAATAATACATTTCATGCTCATTGAGAAGTATAAAACAACATAATTTGAAACAATTATTTTTCCTCAAAACAATAATTATAATGAAACAGAAAGAGTATCAAAAGTGCATATTCTGAATAGAAATGAAACTAAATAAACAGCTTTCTAACTGAGTTTTATGTTTAAAGCTGGCCTTTTTTCGTCACTAGAAGCTTAATGTATACGATTAGCTCAATGTATAAATTGAAATATTAAGGACTTTGAGAAACCAAAACCCAAAACACCATAGCCTCATAATACATTTTCCTTGATATTATACATTAATCTCACATATGATATAAAACATGTATAAATTATTCAGCAAACTCTATGTATTTTGTTTTAAGTTATTATTTACTGAGAATATATACACAATTAAGATCTACAAACTCATTATGACGACGAATTAAGAAGAATGAAATATATTAATTTTGCAACAAAATAAAAAATTAATAATAATAATAATAAAAGGTGAGAAAGAGGGTGAGAGATTTTAACCGAAGGAGAGGCTTTTATGTGTCAATGGCATCTTCAGGCCTTCTGGTACACCAATTTTGGGTACTCAGGACTCCACATGTTGTTCTTCACATATTCTACTATTTCCTCCTGCACATTACATTAATTGTCAATTCAAGGTTTCCTATATGATCCCCAGTAGACCTGATAATTATCATGTTCGTGTCGTGTCGTGTCATTTCGGGTTTGTGTTAAAAAGAGTAAACCAAACCCAACCCAAAAACTTTTGTGTCACAATTGCATTAACCTGTTCGGGTTAGTGTTGATTTCGTGTCGTGTTTTCGGGTTACATGTAATTATGTTATGCATATATATTAATGATAACTTTTAAAAATAAAAGAAGATATGATACTATTTTTAAATACTTTGTGTCATTTTTACATTAGTATGTTGACGCAAACCATCGAAAAGTCCGTTAACAATTTAGGAGGTTCAAATTATATTTGCAAGTAATAATCATAATTTTATTATCTTTATTAATAAAGTAACATATAAAAACACAAGAGAATATAACAATAATTTTAAATATTCGTGTCATTTAAGGGGTAAAATATCAACCCTAACCCAACCCAAAAATTTGCGTGTCAGTTTCGTGTCAACCCAAAAAAGACACATTACCTACTAAGCTAAACCCAAATACTAAAATTACATGTCGATTTTGTGTCGTGTATACTTTTGCCACATCTAATTCCCAGTAAAACAAACTACTATGGTCCGGGTCCGGTACCAGACTCCTATGATCCACAATAGAGCAAAAATTATACTATGGTCCTGAACCAGAATGGTCCGGGACCAGTGTAGAAGGTCTCCCGGTAGAGAGACAGGTTCGATACCAGATTCCTATGATCCATAGTAGAGCAAAAATTCTACTATGGTCCTGAACCAGAATGGTCTGGGACCAGTGTAGAAGGTCTCACAGTGTTTGTATGTGCGTGGCAATCATACTATCAGTTTCAGTAAAAAATCATCAAAACCAAGTGCATGTTTGCAATGAGGTTGATGGTCACTGAAGTTCGGGTCTAGTTTATAAAGCTCGTTAAACTTCATTTCCTCATAGTTTGTAACTACTCGATCTGGAGTGGGTGGGGTTAGGGTAGAAGGCCGGGATCCTAAGGAATAGCGATGAGGACAAGAATGAACTTATCCCAAGTGAAGAGAGATTGACTGAGGCTTTATTAGTAAGGTGGATTTTGGCCAAAACATACAATATCTACACGGTGTTAGATCAATCTGTTACAATATTAGGGCCAAATCTCCGTGTACAATGTGTGTTAGGGGATGAACCAGGCAGAAGCTGGTGGGTTTGTAACGACTCGGTCCAGAATGGGCGGCAACGAGTAAAAAGCCTGAGCAGGGTGCATCCCTAAGGGCTGGCTATGGTGGCAGGAATGAACTGAATCCGACATTAGAAATGGAGAGAGTGACTGAGGCTTATCACATGTAGACACATTTTAAAATCATGAGGTTCAAGGTGACCAGGAATGACTATTGAAATAAACTGCGAAGTTCTTAAATTTCAATGACCTTTGTTGCATTTACCCATTGTTTGGAGGATGTCGCAAATCATCCCCCTTAGAGAGCGAGTGTGTGTGTGCAGTCATACCATCACTTTCAGTCAAAATGATCAAAATCAGGTTCACATGTGTGATGAGGTTGAAAACTTTTCTGAAGAAAAATTGTTTGGAGGTGGAGGAAGGAAGCCATAAAACTGGTTTGAAATATATATATATATATATATATATATATATATATATATATAGACATACGCAGGTGTGTGCACATCCTAAATTAACCTAATCACTCGAAACGCTACAAGTTCTAATTGCATTTTTGGTTCAGTTGGTATAGTGTAAGTGAACTGGAGAAAATATGTTGCAACATCTAATAGACATGATAACTTCAATTTGAGGTTTCATATAAATTTCAACTTTAGAGCAATACTTTTTTCACGATATAAACATACCTCATTAAGCTTCCGAAGCTCTCGAGCATCCATCTCACGGTAACCTTCTACGAGATCCTCTTCTATGGCTTCCTTTATCACAGCTGCAGCTACCTGCTGTGTTATATCTCTTATTCTGCAGAACGGAATGAGAACCATTAGTGCCTATAGATTACAAAGCCTTGCTTTTGAGAGCAAGTGACTTGCTACTAATGAGACTTTAAACGTACCTAGAAGTTGAAGGGTATATGATTCCCTGTAGAACCTCCTCTTCGGACATATACACAGCTAGGCTTTAGTTTTCATACGGTCAAACAAATCCAAATTAATGACCAAACAACACTTTAAACAATTACAAAAAAAAAAAAAAAAAAAGAGAGAGAGAGAGAGAATCAAAATCCTATTCTTTGTCAATTGGTACACAAAATATTAGTTTCCTAAAGTTTTTTCGGCCTGTTTCCAACTCCTGATTCAGATTCTGGCCAATCATATTCTGGGTAAATACACCTACACCATGGCCACTCAACTTTGCTCTTACTAACATTATGGGTCACTCAACTACAAAACCGGACATAAACGTTACTCAACTTTGCTTTTTATTAACATAAAAGTCCCTTATGAAACTAAACAATCTCAAAATGACATTTGACAACTTCAAAATGGAAAGTCCAAGAAATGAAGTTGTTTAGAACCACATTTCAAGTTTTCGATTTTTCAAATCACCAATTTTGGAGACCTCCCTCTCTAAACATCAACTTTGTCTCTCCTAACCAAACCACACTTAAATAACCTCACCCCCAAAAAGTTCAAGAATAAAAAGTTGTTAAAAGTCAAGGACTGGCCAAAGATCAGGGACTTTTATGTCAGTAAAGGACAAAGTTGAGTCACTTTTATGTCCGGTTTTGAAGTTGAATGGTCATCATGTTGGTAACGGCAAAGTATGAGTAGCCATTGGTGAAATTTACCCATCGTATTCTCGGTAAATGTCACAAATATCAACAGTTGAAATTTTCAAGAATTTATTGACTAAATTTTGGTAACAAATGTTTTCTCAGAATTTAATGAAATGATAAACAAATCAGCTATTGTAGAAAGAAAGCATGATATTTACCATTCAGCTGCAGCCTGTAGCATGCCATCAGAGACGATCCTAGAGCCTGAGAGAAGAGTCCCAAGCCCAATACTGCAAAAAAAAAAAAACCAAGGAAAGAGAGTTGAGAATTTATAGGGCCAAGAATGAAAAGTCTATATCCACATGCCAAGTGAAGCTAAGTCGAAGAAACTGACCCTGGAAAGAGATACATGTTGTTACCCTGGTTACAGTGGCCAACATGACCGTTTCCTGCAAGATGAACAGCAAATAAAGATCTAAAATTGAAACGAACTTGAATATTTTTATCAAGCAGCAGATTAAATCAGAGTAGCCATAGGTCAAAGCATAAAAATATAAACTATAATATGTACCGAGATCCACATTATTGAATGGACTTCCGCTTGCAAATATAATATTGTCACCCACAATGGAAAATGCTTCTTCAGCGGTGCATTCAGCTGTCGCCGGAAAAAAAAAAAAGCAAATAATAATATCAGAGTTTATGAGCTGACCAGAAGAAGATAAAGGAATAAAAATGCAATACCATTTTTTGTAGGGTTTGACATGGCAAAGATTGCTGGTCTAGTAGAAGTTGAACTTCTGAGTGCCTCCAGTACCTAAATAGTATATGTGAAACATCATTTGCGCATTGCACTGATTGCATAATTTATTTTCGACTTTTTTTATATTTTGAATAAATAAGATTTACAGCAAAACCTGATCGAAGTAACACAAATTATCCTATACCTCCTTAGAGAACAATCCCCCAACAGCAGATAATCCAAGAAGGACATCAGGCTTCACCTCCCGCACCTAGCTAGCATAGATTTTCAAGTTAAGAACAGATAACCATTCACGGGTACTTCAGTCCTAATATAGACATAAATTCCATCCTTATAAAATGTGTTCATATAAATTGTGCAGTTTTACGAACCACTTCTGCAAGACTTGCACCTTCCTTCAATCCTTGACGGTGTACTTCTTTGACCTTCCTTGCAAATGGTTGGGCTTCCGGATCAATATTTTCACGTTCTTCTGTAATCAGACCCTGCAGATACTCAACAATTTTACAGTCTAACAGCGCAAAGGACCATGGGACTAGGCACTAAGACAAGCTTGAAACAGAAAGATTAAAGACAAGATTGAATTTCAACATTAGACAAGCTGAGACCTTGCGCAGGAACAGAAGATCCTCACAACCTCCACCAATTTGCACAACCAAATAAAAGAATTTATAACAGGTTGACACCAATGAAAGTCATTAGGTGCAACATTAATTATCTAGAGCAGACTGCTCTTTATCTGACCATACCATGTTTCTATAGTTATTAAGATTCATGGACACCAGTTTACCATATTTTCTGAAAACTGGGTTTGACTCATTTCAGTTGTTCTGGATGGAAATAAGACAGATTATTCCCTTGACATGTGCTATTTTATTTTGTAGTAGCTTAATTCATGTGGCTGAAGTCGAACAATCTCCAAGGGTCATTATTCCAGGATATTTCAGCTTAATATGGTATTCTGCGTCATCTAAAGTTTCTGAAAATTCATTCTTACGCATGGGAAAATCCTCATGTAAACAAAATTTTCTGCTTTATTTTCCTCATAGATTCTTTTCAGGAGGAAATCTAAAACTCACTTCATCTATTATATATTAAGCCCTTTGGGGAGAGGTTTCGTTGTGGGAATGTAATGGTCTTAATTCCTGATGGAAAAATAAGTCCACATATTCCCGAGCCTGGATCATAAACCTCAAAATTCAACTAGAAACAAAAGTATGATAAATGATAACAACTGAGAAGTAGATCATGCCAAGAACTCAAGATGAATCTATCTATGGCAAAGAGCAAGCATTAATTTGCTTTTATACCAAGTAGATCAGAAAAGAAAGCAGAAGTTCAAGCATGGAATGTGACCATGATACATCTACACTAAAAGGAAAATGCCTTTCACCTCAGCATCAACTACCCAGAACTGACTCCTTGCACTTTCAAAAGCACTTTGATTATTTCCCAACATCCTGGCCATTGTTTTCCTTGCAGCATTGAGAACCCCTATTCCTGCACTGAAGATGTAAGAGGATTCAATAAAAAAGACTTGAGATACTGTAACATAAAAAAGTAACTTTAATGCGAGAAACAAAACATAACATCATATACATGTTTTAACTTGGCAGTCTCTATGGCCAATTTGAGAACTAATTGACTATATCCATGCAACACAGTACGCACAGAAAGTTCCTTACGTTGCCAAAATGGCAGAATATACAAAACAAGTTCATGACATTGATAAATGGAGGTGTTCACAAAAAGCTAATTGTTATGCTAAGATGGCAGAATATTTTTCAGTCTAGTTCAGTATAGAACACATAGCAAGTTCCTCATATTGCAAAGATGGAAGAATATACACATAACAAGCTCACGATAGTGCCAAGATAGCAAAATATTTAGATCTCCGCAGCCTAGTTAAACCTGTCTTAGTTTAGTGCTTAGCCAAACAATAAAATTTGATTCTTGTGCTGCACAAACTAGATTTTAACTCTCTACAAAGAATACTTTGTGCCTCTAAGGGCGAAACCAAAAGGAATACAAAAAATACATGTGCACTATAAGATCAGATGGTTACGTAAAACAATCTAAAATTGATTGACTGTGACATCAGAAGTGAGATAACAGATAACGGATGTTACTTCTTAAATCTGAACATGGAATGTAAATGTCTTCTTTTACTTTTTTATCCGTATTTGTGTCCGTGGGTGTGTGTTTAGAGCACCTCAAATGCATTGGGCATCCACAAGGAAGCATCGCCAACTAACCTTCCAGCACCAGCAACAACAATCTTTTGTTTTGGAAAATCAATCATTGACCTGCCTTGTGCCCTTACAGCTCCTAAAAGGCCAGCAATCGCAACCCCAGCTGTACCCTATACAATGAAATCATGAAGTGAACTCGTATTAGAACATATAACTGGGATTAAAATGAAATGTTACACTGAAAAGGAGTTACAAAGGAAATTCCAAGCTCATAATGGTCATGGGTTGAGAACGGCAATTGAACTATATGAGATAGAAAATAGAAATTTCTATTTTCTATACTATTTTCCATATTATGCTAGATAAATGCAGTCTAGTAAAAAAAAAGTAATTTGATGTATGTATGTTTTGCATATATGTTTCCCTAGACTCAGTGATGTTCATTTTTAAGGCAGTAATTACAGCAACCCTTCACATATCTTATTCCAGGTGGAGCTCCACATCAACTCCATTTCTTCCCTAAGTTTATATCTGAACTCAGTTTCATCTTCCCTATCAATTTCTTTTAGGTCTATGATGCTCTTGTCCAGCAGTAATAGCTCAACTGAGTGGGATCATTCATTTCCTCCTCCAATGTCCATTCAGAACCCACAATTAGCTTTTGAGCCTTCTTTTTTTTGTGTATGTGTGTGTGTTTTTTTTTTTTTTTGGTGGGGGGTGGGGGGAGAATTGATGTTCCTAGTCCTAACTTCCTATCTTCTAACTACAGAAGGAATGCTGGGTTGGAAGCACACAATGCCTTTTTGAACTTTTTTATTTCCCTGAAAAACAATTTCTTTGTAACTTTATTTTGCAAGCGCGCATGCCTCAATCATATGCTATGCTAATTCAGTGCCATCAATTTATACTTCAAAATTATCCACAAAAAAACAATGGCATCCCAACTAAGAATTTTTTCATATTATTGATAATTAACAGTTGAAACCAACACTAGATCCCTGTATGATCATAGATCAATCAAGAGCAGCATTAATATTTGGCCCACAACTTAAGATGAGTGCAACATGGTTAGACAGAGTTTGCAGATTAAAACTGTGACAGAAAATCTACATTTTCAGTACTAACAGCCAACCCAAAGATAGAATGCAACTTCACCAATCCATATTTTCTCAAGAGCATATGCCAAATTAAAAATTATTTATGTCGCTGACAGGCATGATTGTAGGAACAGGTATCACTTCTATGGAGTCTACAAAAGATAGGTCTCACAGTGTTGTTCTAGATAATAAGAAGCTATAATAAAAAGGGAGAAACCCAATCACCTGGACATCATCATTGAACATTCTGTGGGTGTGCCTATAACGCTGCAATAGCTTGAAAGCCCACTTGCTTTGGAAATCTTCAAACTAAATGAACTTAGTGTTTTAGCATCTCAAGAAAAGTAAAAGCCAGTGAAGTAGAGGGAAATATTCTATAAGTAAATTAGTTGATTACCTGCACAATAACATGTGGCCAACGAGTAAACACTGCCTCCATGAATTCGTCGATCACTTCCACGTACTCATCGCCATCAAGACGGTGTTGTTGCAATCCTAAATCTATTGACAAAAAAATATGGTAATCTTCTTCTTACTGAGAACAAATCATGAATAAAGCATGAGAAATAAAACTGTTTAAGTTACTAAATTATCTAAACTCCTTGTCTATGAATCAAGATTTGTAATAAAAGCTAAGAAGTTCAGGTCATGCTTACCCCCACAAACTACAAAATCTTGATATTTGGATGAGTCAAGATCTTATTCACTCCACAACTACAAAATCTCTTAGGAATATAATCGGTTGGTTGTAGGGTTCTCATGCATTTTTCAAGTACAGACCCTGACATTTTATGTTAACATACCTTAACGGGCTGTTTGTTAGAAGGGATATAGGAGGTGGGATAGGGATAAAAAACACGAGATAAGTTATCCCGTGTTTGTTTGAGAGATAGAAGAGTGAGACAGATGAGAGATTAGCCTCTTATCCCTCAAACCCTATACCCAAGAGGGGGGTGGTATAAGGAGGTGGGATAAGCTCCTGCGATTTTAATAGGATGGAGAAGTTCATCTTATCCCTCAAATCAATTTTATGCAGTTTAAATAAGGTTAAAATAGTAAAATGTATTATTTTATCCTTATCCCTATCCCACATACCAAACATTGAATAATAATTCTCGACTGTCATATTTTTATCCTTATCCCAACCATTTATCCTTATCCCTATCCCAACCTTTATCCTTATCCCGCCCCGTAATAGTAAGCATCTCTTTTTTAAACCTCTACATAAACTATTTATGACAAGAGAATATGATGCAGAACTCATTTTGACAACTGGTCCAACACTGCCACAAGGAAATAACTTTGGATATGACCAAGAATTCATGTATGATTTTAACTAGGTTTCACACTTTGAATGGCATTGTTATCTAATTTGGAAGAAGATACAATTATACTCAAAGGATCCAAAGTTCTTAGGATTTCAGTTTCCTATGAAATATATTTATATGATTTCTTATGTAATTAGGATTTATATTATTATCTAGTACTTATCTTTTCCTGTTTAAATGTATTTAGGTTAACTAAGAAATTAAGTTTATTAGAATTACTAATGCTAGAAAGATATGTAATTTCAGGTATTGTAATAAGATTCTCAACATTATTAATCACAATGTTATGAGATTTTCTGATGAGAAACCTCTCCCAACACAAATCAAACCAAGAAATAGAATACACAAATAGATGAAGAATAGTATAACTGATTTAGTATGAGATCCAAATGGATGAACAACTCTAAACAAACACAGGAAGACAAACAAAAGCAAATGGTAAATCTATGCCGAAGCACAGCCCAGGGAACGATCCCTCTCTCCTAGCAGTAATACTAAGAGACCCAAATACCCAAATGAATAATCTCCAAGCTGCCTTTCTCTTACCATACAACATCTATATATACTACTCACCCCATACTCACACTAAACCCCTGATATAGCTAACTATAGCTAGGACAGCCAAGTATTCCTTTTATTCCTTTATTGTCCCTGCCATATTCTTGTTATGTGCCCGCGAATAGGATCTCGTCACAGGTCTGTTCACCGGAAAATTCCTTCGAATTCCCTTGTTGCTCCTGTTTTTCGTAGAACCTATTTTGAAAACTCGATAGCGATTTGTGAGAGATCGCTAAAACTCCCTGTATCAATTTCTGATTAAAATTCTCGATATCTTTATTCCATGAAAATCCCCCTTTTATAGAGGTACAATGATTCCTGATCAATAAGGTATCCTATCCCAACTAGGATTCTACCCAAAGTAGGATTCTAACCGATAAATACTAAAGACATTCCTAAATAATAAAACTCCTAAATAACAAAAGACTTTTAAATAATAATAAAAACAAGTAAATCTGCCTAATTAATAAAAGACTCCTAAATAATAAAGACTCTTAAGTAATAAAAATCACTAAATAATAGAAAATAAAACCAACGATCACAACATTTCTTCCCTCTTCGAATAGAGCTTGTCCGCAAGCTCGAATTTAGGAAGGAATTCATATTTGTCATCCTCCTTCATCCTCTGGTTCGTCCATCAAAAGGCAGAAGAGTTTCTTACACTTATGTCTTGGTGAGTAAAGTTCATCGCAATTAAAACACAGCCCACGAGC
This sequence comes from Euphorbia lathyris, assembly GCF_963576675.1. Taxonomy (NCBI): domain Eukaryota; kingdom Viridiplantae; phylum Streptophyta; class Magnoliopsida; order Malpighiales; family Euphorbiaceae; genus Euphorbia; species Euphorbia lathyris. The sequence continues at coordinate 7,454,333 of NC_088911.1, forward strand.
CCTACGGTCTGCCATTTCAGTTTGGGACAGCCTTTTGATTGGAGGCAGTGTGTTGTTACTCATGTTTGATGTTGTTGAGGTGTTACTCGCACAAGTCTTTTGATCATTGACGTCGGTTTGAATCGAGGGTGACTTGAGCCCCTTTGGGACTACCCATGAAGAATTGGCTTGCCCCATGCTTAATCCTTGGCTGATTAACAACTTCCTCTCAAAAGCCCTGGCAAAATTCATGGCAGTAACTAGATTTGGAGGATTTTGCATCTCCACATCCATCCTTAAGGTTTCAGATAACCCAGCAGTAAAGAAGTCAACTTGTTGTTCAGCCCTCACAGACACAGCCCTCGCCAGAAGGGTTTGAAATTGTTCCTGGTACTCTTCCACCGTTCCGGTTTGTCGAAGGTTAGTTAATTCACCCAATGGATTACTGCTCAATGGTGGCCCAAAACGCAGCAAACAATAGGACTTGAACTGGGCCCAAGTGAGTCCGGACTCCTCTTGTTCGAGTCGGTAGTACCATAATTGTGCTTCTCCTGTCATGTGAAAAGCAGCTAACCCTACCTTCTCTCTTTCGTCTGTATTTTGATTGCTGAAAAATTGCTCACAGCGGTACAACCAGCCTAAAGGATCCTCCTTTCCGTTGTAAGAGGGAAACTGAAGTCGGCTATATTTTGGAACTGTGTTTGAATTTCGGTGACCTGTTGTCTCTGATTCCTTGCTTCCAGTTGCAGCTCCACCCTCAGGTTCCTTTCCTTTTCCCAAAAGGTGTAACTCCAGCATATGTTGGATTCCTTTCATGCCTTCTTTTAACTCCCGCAACTCGTGGCTAAATTTTTTATCAGATTCGGTTAGCCGGCGATCCAGATCCTGAACCTTGGCCGTCCATTGCTCAAAATCACCCATGACGATAGGCTCTGATACCATGTTATGGAACCGATTGAACTAAAAGCTCGAACTAATAGTTAAGGTCCAATCATAGATCTTATATTAATCTCCGACACATCTCCACACGCAAATGCCCCTTGGGCTTGCAGCGTGCACAACACAGGCCCAAATGTTATGGAACCGATTGAACTAAAAGCTCGAACTAATAGTTAAGGTCCAATCATAGATCTTATATTAATCTCCGACACATCTCCACACGCAAATGCCCCTTGGGCTTGCAGCGTGCACAACACAGGCCCATCCCGCCATGTGTTTTAATTCCACAAATTAATGAGGTTGTCGGGACTCGAACCCTCGACCGTTTGGTCCTAGAGGCTCTGATACCAATTTGTTATGTGCCCGCGAATAGGATCTCGTCACAGGTCTGTTCACCGGAAAATTCCTTCGAATTCCCTTGTTGCTCCTGTTTTTCGTAGAACCTATTTTGAAAACTCGATAGCGATTTGTGAGAGATCGCTAAAACTCCCTGTATCAATTTCTGATTAAAATTCTCGATATCTTTATTCCATGAAAATCCCCCTTTTATAGAGGTACAATGATTCCTGATCAATAAGGTATCCTATCCCAACTAGGATTCTACCCAAAGTAGGATTCTAACCGATAAATACTAAAGACATTCCTAAATAATAAAACTCCTAAATAACAAAAGACTTTTAAATAATAATAAAAACAAGTAAATCTGCCTAATTAATAAAAGACTCCTAAATAATAAAGACTCTTAAGTAATAAAAATCACTAAATAATAGAAAATAAAACCAACGATCACAACAATTCTCTAGCATTTTCCCTCAAATTTTCTTGGTGGATTCCAAGATTTTCTTGCTTTTCAGTATTTTTTCACAAAGTTCATCATTCGCTGTATCAGAATAGTTCTCCCTTATAGAAATATCATTCTCCATAAGGTGCTCGGAACAATTTTAAAAATCATTGGACAGAGAAAATACTTACATAAAGGGTCATTGAGCAGCTTCTCATTGTTGGTTCCAACATCAATCATGACAGGAAGCACCTAGTACAGAGAAAAAAACACGCAAGTTTCTATCAAGAAAAGAGTAACACTGGAATAAGACCATATACAGAAGATGAATATATGCTGTTATTCAAAAATGAATAAAATAGAAACTTCCAAAGTAATGATTTGACGGCAACATAATAGGGAACAAGAAACATATAAGAAAAGACAATACAGAAATATACAACTTGATGAGAAACACGAGCTCAAATTTTACAAAAACAATATATGTAATCAACACGGACTCGCAGTCAAAAAAAATAGAACCATGGCGAAACAACAAGAGTACTAAGGGAAAGAAGCAGTATTCTGAAAATTCAATCAAATTTGAATTTTCAATCATCCAAAACAACCTAATTTAGAAAGAGGTAAAAATAACTCGTATAAGCGTTATGAAATGAACTCTGGCCCTAATCACAAAAGTCAAACGCAAAAAAAAAAAAAAAAAAAAAAAAAAAAACGATTGATAATCATTATATATAAAGTAATCGAGGAACCAATCTCAAATGCATTTCTCAAATGTGAAAGTCCTAAAATCCCTATCTGGAGATCCTGCATATATAGACCTTACTTTCTGCAATATATTCAAAAACTGCTCAATACTCAAAACCAGAATAGAAGGAAACGAGCATCAATAATAGAATTTTTATTTTATATAAAATTATTGCATCTATAACCTTAAATTCACAAGTATAAACAATATGTTTGATGGCTACCTCATTTGACCAGACAGCAACAGTATGATAAACTGCTAGTTTCTGTGTCAACATGCAAAATCCAGCAATTTTGACAAGATGCAGTTATGATCCACTTCTTTCCTTTATCGAAAATATAATAAAATAGTTATGTATATGTGAAAATTCATGCTCACAGTATATCTCCCCCTAAAGTCCGCATTTTGTGGCTGTCCAGTCCCATTGAGAGTATAGCAACTGTGGGATTAAATATATGCTTCCTCGGAAATTTAACAAGCTCTGAGGTCTAGCTTTAATATCTAACAAAAACATATATTCCCCTTGTTCTATAAGATAGAGATGCGACTGTATAGAAATGCCAATATAACATTTTTTTTTTCTAATAAAACAACCTCTGATTATGAAATCACAAGAGGAAAAATGGACATCTTATGCAAAGTGCATTCAATCTTAATGGTGCCTTTAGCTTTCCACATAATATGGAGTTTATGGGCTGGAAATTGTACGAGTCATGGGGCAGGGGTTTGTCTAAACAAACTAAAACTTCACAAATTCCAAAAAATAATATAACTTGAAAGATAAAAGAGAGTGGCCAAGGTACACACAAAACCAAACACAGAAACTAATGGCCAAGGCACATATAAAGCAAACGAAGGAAATATCTGAAAAGAATAGTACATAAAACATCTAAACTTGGAAGATCTGAACCAACAACATAAAAATTGGAATGTCTTTTAACTTCTGCAGGAAACAAGCAACATCTGGGGTACCAACATACCCTTTGAGGATTTATTCCAGCAGCAGCAACATATAAATCCAGCTTCCCGATTGCAATTCCAATTCCATGAACTCCGAGATCTCCAAGACCCAATATCCTGCTTCCATCCGTAACAACAATCATATCAACCTGCAGTTGTCACAGAAAAAAAAAATTGTTAGTAAAATATCAGAACCTGGACCCTGAAACTGATACAAATCAAAAGCCCTTTTCATAAATCACAGATTCTAAAATCCATGGCATACAAATTAAACAGTTACAGACCATATGCTTTTTCTTCTTTTTCTGGTCTTACAAATAAAACAATTCTAATTCCAAAAAGAAGTTATATGGTTAACAGCATGACTAACTAGTAACTACCTGCTCAGCAGGCCAGTTGTAAACCATGGACATCATTTCTCCACGATCCTCAGCACTGAAATACATTCCTCTTGGCCTTCGAAACAGACCACTGTAGTTCTGGCAAACAAGACCAACAGTTGGAGTATAGACTATGGGTGCATATTCTTCAATATTTTCAATCAGAACCTGTCAAATTCAAAAATAGTATAATTTTTTTAACTGCCAAAACAATATAACATATAAATGATAGTTCACCATAAGCTCTCACGACAGAATTTTTAGACGTGTATGGAAATGAATATGATAAACAGAGAACAGGTTTGCTTCCCTAATCCAATCATAGAGAAAGACCACAAAGAAAGGATTATGTCAGATTGGAGAGAGAAAGTCCTAACCTCTAAGACTCTAACAACAATTGAAAAGGTGCATAATTGTGCCTTGAACAATGATGAACAAATGTAGCACAAAAATAAAATGATATCTTTTTCTAAGCAAGAAAAAAAAATACCATTATTAAGATGAGAGGGGAAGTAGATACCCACTTTATAGTACATTGTTTCATTCCTGTCATGCAACCGATTAAGTATGCGCCACTTGGCCAAGGCATTTGGATCAGATGGTCCATCCCTTGCATGAACTTCAAGCCTCTTCAAATCAGCCACTGTGAAGGTACAAAATAATCCATGTCTACTATTATTAATAAGAAAGTTGAGAATACTTGGTATGCTAACAAACAAGTACAGACATACGAACTCTAATGCACATAGAAGATCAGCACTGCTTCAATAAGACTTCGAAACTTACTAAATCGCTTAATTTGCTGGTCAGAAGACATAACATTAGGGGGAAGAAGTCCTCGAAGATCCAGACGATCACGTTCCGTTATAGAAAACGCTGTGCCCTTCACATTGTATAAATTTCAAAATTAAATGAATTGACCAATTAAATTGAACAATTCACATCAATGACACTGCAAATTGATTCAACAAAAATACAAGGGAGACAAATCAATCTTCAATTGAAAAGCAAAGTGATGATTCAAAAGGAGGATATGTGAGGAGTTACCTTGTTAAACCAAGGATCGTGAAGAATATCAAGGCTTCGCTTGTGCACAATGGTGGGACGGTGGCCCTCGGTTGTAGTGAAAGATCTAGTAGAGTGAGCAGCCAGAAAAGCAGGATTCGTAATTCTTTGTTTCATGTGTTTGATCAGAGACGAAGAAGCTCTGATCTGATTACGGAAGTTCGACATTATTTTCAATGCTATAAATTGTGTGAGAGATTGATGAAGATGAAAGTGAAAAACCCTAGCAGTAGAACAAGTGGTATACCAGAGGGAGAGGAACTGAAGAAGCAGAAGAGCTTTCTTACTGAGTTCTGAGATTAGCTGGGAATCTCTTTTTCTTTATTTTTTTTCATTATTATTATTTCGGTTTTCTCATGTAACTTTGGCCGTTGACCCTTACTTTAACTGAATATATTAGACAAAAATCATCTCATGCTCACATCTGGAGAATTACAAAACTAGCACTTTTAAGGTGTTAGTTTTTTTTTATAACTCATTTTGAAAAACTCACCAAAACTAACACATCTCATTAACTAAATTTCAACCTTGCCCTTGTCTCTAACACTCCGCTCCCTGCTCTCTAACATTCGAACTTCCATCTCTCTAACCTAACACCCTGATATCCCTCTCTCTAACTTTCCGGCGATTCATTGCCCGATTCTGTACATTTCATCCGGCGAATCTCTGTTACTTCGAGTGGACATGGCGAGAACACGAAGCTCGGACAATGAATCGAATTCAGAAGGAATGACAAAAAAGAGGGTAAATAACTTGACTTTACATTTGCGATTCTCTCTTGTATTGTATTTACATTTGCTGGGTTCTTGTATTGTATGTACATTTATTGGGTTTGAGAAGGAATCTTTCATTTCGTTTACTTCTTCTGGTGTTAGGGTTTATCTGGGTTCATCTGGTGTTAGGAAATCGTTCGGTTTTGTCGAAATCCGTCGATATGTATGTTCTATCGACAACCTAATTATAGATAATACATAGATATAGACAGCCTAATTGTTGATGGAACGTCTATTTGCCGATAGAACATAGATATCGACGATATATTTGCGGATAGAACATAGATATCGACTACCTAATTGTCGATAGAACTTATATCGACGACCTAATTGTCGATAGAACATATATATCGACGACCTAATTGTCGATATCTCTCTTATTTTAGCCTATGTTAGCTCATTCTAGCTCAACGTTTTCATTAGCTTAATTGTATGTTAGTTGATGATATATTTACAATAAATTTCAGCATGATCGTGGACACAAGAGGAAGAGAGATGAGCCGTATATAAGCCATATATAACAACTCTTAGTACCTTATAATAGAAATGTGGTCGTGCTCCTGCAAAAACATTGTTCATATATTAGCCGTATATAACAAGAGGAAGAGAGATGATCGTGCTCCTGCAAAAACATTTTTCATATATTAGCCGTATATAACAACTCTTAGTACCTTATAATAGAAATGTGGTCCCAATATCAAACCTGCTTTTGTGCGTCTCTCATGAAACCATGCTTGGAGGATTGTCCTTATATACTCAACCAACAATGTGATCGGTAAACGTCTACCGTCTCCCATTCGAGCGTTGAATGATTCTGATATGTTTGTCGTCATAATGTTATACCGACGTGCGCAAAAGTACGCACGTGTCCATTTCTCTCTTCAAGCTTCCTCTAGGTAGTCTGCTGCCCCCGGGCATAATGTACGAAGTCTGGCGAATCTTTCCTGGAAATCAGAGGTCCGCCAAGCTTTTGCAACTTGCCAATACGCTATGTCTAACTTTTTTCTGCCCCTGAATTTAGCCTTCACATTCTGTTTTAAATGTTGAGCACAACTTCCATGTACCGCATTTGGATACACCAAATTGACTGCATAATCAATGCTCTTATTCCTGTCTAATATTATGGCTAGGTCTTCAACATAACCAATACATTCCTTCAACCTGGTGAAGAAATAAGCCCATGATTCATTACATTCATTCGGACCAATTCCGAATGCAAGTGGATAAATTTGATTATTACCATCCTTGCCAACTGCAACATAAAGTACTCCGCCATATTTAACTTTTAAGTGTGTTCCATCTACACATATAACGGGGCGAATATGTGCGTGAAAACTCCGGATTGAAGCACCCATAGCCATGAAGAAGAATTTAAAATGATCTTCATTGTCAGTTTCAATATGTATCATCGTACCTGGATTAACAAATTTCAATATCTCACAGTAGTCAGGTAACAACATGTACGATTCTTCAGGTGAACCACTAGTGCTATCTACTGCCCAACATCCTGCTCTCTAAGCTTGTATATAGGATAGGTTGATTGAAAACAGTTTTTCAATCTCCCAAATGATGTGACTTGGACGGTACACTCGATTATCCATATCTAACTTATCACTAAGTATGATACCTGCGATTCGTTTCCCCGCTTGCCTATGATGCGGCAATAGTTATCCACCCCTATCGCAAGTGTGACTATCCATACTGTCAATTCTTCGGAGCATGAACATATCTGAACCTAGTATGACTCCACCTCTAGCCCGCCACTTGCATGTGTCAAAATGTTTGCATCGGACCTCAAACAAAGACATAGTTGATTTGTGCACCTTCCATTCGAACATATTATCAATTGTATATCTCCCAAGTGCATCTTGCAGTTCTCGTTTGCTTTTGAACATATCGTGCGCCTTCAAACCACCATCCCCTGAAGATTCTGTAGTTTTCATCACAATGGCCGGTTCCTCTGGTACTTGTGGAACATACCGAAATGGATATGTTCTCCTTCTCATTCTTGCTTCATCATCAATCTCATTCAAACTTGGTTGAATATTATCAATCGATGGTTCTGAAACAGATCTTTGGCGATCATCGTTATCATATATGTGATCATCATTGTCATATCCATTGTAATCGTTATCATATCCATGATCATCGTTATCACAGCCATTATCATATCCTTGATCATCCCGGTTCACTATATTCTCATACCCAAATTTGTGATCCAATGTAATATCGTCTAGCCCAAGAAGAGATTGGGTATATGGATTCATGACATGTTTTGCCGGAGCACGAGTCTCAATTGCTATGTTGGGAACACAAGAACTTATCCTGGTTGCCGCTGCTTCAGCAACAATTGGTCGCCGTACTTCAGCAACATTTTGTGGCCGTACTTCAGTAACACTTGGTCGCCGTACTTCCGCAACAATTGGTCGTCTTACTTCCGCAACATTTGGTCGCCGTACTTCAGCTACAATTGGTCGTCTTACTTCCGCAACATTTGTTCGCGGTGTCATAGAAACATATAATGGCATCACATCGTGTTTATTCCATCGACAAAACTCAACGAATCCAGTAATATCACTGTCATCCACTATGTCTGCTAATCTTCCAAAAAGTTTATTTGGACCGTATGTTGTGTGCATTGCCATTTGTATGTCAAAACAGGTTGCATCAACATTCAACGAAGCGTGAATTCTATCCATCAAAGTTTGATAATCAGTTGGCGTTGAGAAATGGAGCACCTTCGATTGACCACCAACGTATATCATTGTGTCCATGGGCCCCTCTTTTTTCCATTCTCCATCCCACGAAAGCATACACAGACAAGTATTCGGGGTGGACATATTTCTGCATTATCATTAAAAAAGAAGTAAATTATATATTATTTGTAAATTAAAGAAGAAAGCTACCGAAACATACCATGATATACACATTTGAAACTATAAGATCCTTCGATATATGTCGATATAACATAGATATTGACACCTATCGGCACATACCGACACATAAGACTAAATCCTCTGTCGATAACTATCGATACTACATATATATCGACCACGATCGTCATATATCGACCAATATCGCTACGATGCACTCTCGTGGTAGCTATCGATCTTGATCATATATCGACAGACATCGACGGAAGATCAAGAGAGGTTTTTCTAGAATGATCTGTTAATGAGCATTAAATGCAGTTAATGATCACTTTGACTGTCACTCTTTTTCGAATATCACTCTATCAATTAAATATGAGTCTTGTCTGTTGAGATTCCCCATGAACATTACGGTGCTTCCTCCTATAAATACACGCTTTGTTTGTTCATAGTTATTCATTCTAGTAAACTCTTAAAGACTCTAGAGCTAAAAATGGAAGCGCCACCTCCACCACCTCCTCTGCCTGAGTTCGAAGCACTAATAGCCTCATTCAGCAGTTCATTCCGTGAAGGGGACACAGACGAAATAATCCGCTTCATGAGGGGCATGGAGAACACCATGTCTTTCATTGCAGAAGCCATGACTGACCATCTAGAGTCAGTTGCGGAAGAAAATAGACGACTGAAGAGGATAATTAGGCGCCTCAAAAGGCAGTTGGAGAAGTCCAAAAGGGACTACGCTGACGCCCTTTTGGGTCCTGAGTATCTGAATGTTTAGTTTATGTATTTTTTGTTTTTAATGTTTATGTACTTTTGTTAGTATGTGTTTTGTGTTTGTGTCTCTTTTGTTTATGTGTTTTGTGTTTGTGTCTCTTATGTTTTCTGCACTTTTTTATTGTGTTTTTGTTCGTTTTTTAGTGTTTTATGTACTTTTTTCTTTATTATAATATAAAAAATATTGTTCTTATCTATGTTTTATGTGTTTTGTGTTTGAATCTTAGGATTTAGAATAGAAAATCACATTTAACTAATGTCGATATATGTCGATATCAAGTTCAATTTCGACAAATATCGATGCAGATATGTTTGTCGATATTCATAAGATATCGACGGATATCAACCCTTTCGGGAAAAAATCGCAGAGTGATGTTCCAAACCAAAATGCATCTTCCTACAACAATGTCTCTGTTTTTAGGGATTCGCACGACCAGGAATAACATGAAAAGGCAATAGCAACAATATACATTGGGTTTTAGAGAAACAAAATGCTACATCTTAACCATGAATGGACGAAGCTTTAAATATTTTAAATAAATGGAACTAAAAACAATTGAAAAACTTACATGATTGTATAAAATCTTGAAGATGAAACTGTGGGTTGGATTGATTGTAGTTCGTAGTCTGTAAATTGATTTGTTCTTTAGAGAGAGAGAGAGAGAGAGAGCGCAAGAAAAAGAGAAAGACAGGGAAAGACAAAGTTATAATAAGGTTAGAGACAAGGGCAAAGTTGGAATTTAGTTAATGAAATGTGTTAGTTTTAGTGAGTTTTTCAAAATGAGTTATAAAAGAAAACTAACACCTTAAAAGGTACTAGTTTTGTAATTCTCCCCATCTTTTTATGCTTTGTTGTATTAAGTTCTTAATCTTTTAGTCTGATATATTAAATTCATTTATTTTTATTTTTATTTTTTATGACTTGCTTAGTTGAATCTTGAAAGTCTACTTATCAACCTGCAACTGCACAACAACAATGTCAAAAAGGGGCCGTTTGTAGGACAAACTCGCTTTGATATCTAAGTCGGTTCTTGGAAAGGACGGAAGGATCACTAAACTAAAGTTGTAATATAAGATCAATATAAAAATTAATGAATTTGTTTATTTCGAATTAAGCTTACTTTATTTATACTGATGTTGAACTCTAGAAGACGGTTACAGATTGTGGAGCGAGGTGGTCACGTGTCTCCTATTGATAGGAGGGAGTGAGCCTAGATATATTAGGGACCGATGTCCGTGATTCTTGGGATCGATAGTGATTATGGAAACAACTGGATTCTTGACTGGGTCTAGCGACGGTTTCCGAGTCAAGCTTCTAGTACACAGTCGTTTTGCTATACTTTAGACGAGAAGACCTTGCATATTCTAGCTTTTAGAGAGTAGGTTCAGATGTCTGAGATTCCACGTGCCAAAGTTATATTTGTATGATATTAGAAGCCCCTGGGTCTAATCTACGTTCTTTAGGATGAGAAAGCATTGGCTTCGGGAAGCGGTGTACTCGTCCTAATAAGTTGTTGGAGGGGTGTTTGAATTTTAGTGCTTTTTTGGAAGTCTTTGGGACATGGGGGACTTATAAGGAGGTTTTGCAGCTCCTGGCTGTTGATTTTTCTTTCATCTAGTGCTCATAAATACAATTTTTAGGACACGCTTTCTTATACTTTTAGGTATCTTTCGAGTTGACGAGAGTTTCTCCTTACATGCCACCTGGTGCAATATTGCAATTTTGAGGGGTGCTTGTCAGAGGTATTTAATGTCTTTTTAATCATCACTAATAACTAATGATAATGCCCGTTAGTTTGGCTGTCTTCCAATATTATACAAGGGTAGGGTTTTATTGAGGGTTTCTTTTTACTCTTATTTCTTTCTTGCTTCATTTTTTGCTGAAACTTTTCTTGGTGATTTCGGCTTTTTCAAGTGTAAGTGTTTCTTCTGCTTTCTTCCTTTTTCTTTGTTTTTATTTCCTTGTTAGGGCTCCTAACAAACAAAACACTATGAAAACCTTTGAAGCCAATAAGTCAATTAGGAAGAAAAAAGCAAAGAAGGTTTATTTGCATGTTGAAGAGCAGTCATCTATGCTGACTGTAGTGAAGATTAAGTCATTTGTCGAAAGTTATCCTGACCTACAAAGGATGAACGTTCATTCCCCCACCCCTGTCTGTCGAGTAGGGTCTGGCCACTGAGGCTACTTGGGTATTTATACCCAACATGTGGAGATTAGGGTGCAATTTCCCCTTAAGAGGAGTGTGGGGAATATTCTGGTGGAATTTCGCCCTTTTTTCCTTCCCATATCTCCCCAAACTTTTGGGTGAAGCTGCTTACTTTTGCCAAAATTGATCATGATATCAATACCAAGATGAGCGGGGCCATATTTCACCGGTATTTGAGGCCCAAATAAAGATCGTGGATGACCTCCCTATCTCGGATATGGATAAGAAATGGATTACCTTTCTGACTAAGAAAATGATAGTTTTAAGGGGTTCAAGATTGTCCCTAGAGAACACAGCGGGTAGAGGTAGGAGAGGGCACTAACTAAGGATGAGAATGAGGTCATGGATCGGTTCATTGAGTTTGACCTGGCTTAAGATTGTATGGACATGATTCAGATGATAGAGACAGACATGTCGTGTTGTCTGAGGGGCCTAAATGAGGTGTTCTATGCCACTAGCATGCCTGAATATGTTGAGCTTCCACGAAGTGAATTTTATGTTCTTTATCATGTCTAATCCATGTATTCGTGCATGAATGTTAGTAATGAGGGATTGGGAAGCGGTTGCTAGAGTTGCTGCAAGGACTGCTGCTACTTTCGAAGGTGAGCTCGCCTTGGGAAGAAATGTTGCATTGGGGGATGCATCAACTCATACCACGACGTAGTCGGGGAATCGATCTTCATGCCTTGATGATACTCGGATCAGGCCTGCTATTGGAAGTAGTGGTGTTAGAGAAATGTTTGGGCTCGAAATGCCTTCGTATAGATGAGTGGTGGTTGCTCTAGCTGCTGAACCTTTGGTCCCAGAATATTCTCTTTCGGAGTTAGAGGGGGCTATCGAGCCTAAAATTGTAGGTTATGCTCTTGAGGAGGAGGTGAGGATTTGGGTGGTCGAGGTAGATATGACTGATGGGCCACCTGTTGTGGAGCTAAGTGTGGGAGTTTTGGCTTGGGATGGTGAGGTGGCCACCGAAGAAGTTCCTATTGTCTTGTTATCTGATTCGGACGTGGCTCTAGAGGATGCTACTAGATAAGGTTTTTTGGAGACAAAATCAAATCCTCTAACTTCTCCAATGGAAGATGAGATACATGCTTTCAAGGGGGGCCATATAGATAGTGGATCTCAAGCCCGGGTTCCTCCGAGGGAAGAGAGAAAGAGGTGTTTGATGGGTCTACTCCTGTGGAGATTGAGGCCCATGTTCAGGCTCGAGCTGATGAGCTAAAGGTTCACAAGCACAATAAAATTTTATTAGCCCCTAATGATTTTCCCCCGACCTACATAGGAAAAAGTCTAAAAAGGGGAAGGAGCCTTTAACAGATGAAGTGGAGGCAAGCCCGAATGATGTGCCTCTATCGGTTGAGGAAGAGGCTCAATTTTCACAACTGAATATTGCCTGGGTGAGTTATTATATGTTTGCTTTTTTTTACCTATTTTCAGTGCTCCCTAGGTTTCCAACTCTTTTGTTGTTTAGCTTTGTGCTTAACATCATAGAGGGTATCATGTTTAGTTGAGTGATTCGAAGATCTCACACGATCTTGGTCACCTTACCCTTTTACCTGCCAAGCGCAAGGTGTTTAGGAAGCTGGTGGTGCGACCACTGACTGATGTGCATTCTACTCGAATGGCCAATATGAATTTCCAACTTGTAATGGCTGTTTTTGGAATAGCCAACTTGGAATGGCCATTCCACATTTTTTATAGTCATTTTACACATTAAAAACTATTTTTTTGGACTGTTGGAATAAAAATTTCGAACGCAGTTGAAATGAATAACACTTTGTTAACTGAGTTTTATGTTCAATAACTTTTATAGTCATCAAGGGTTTAATGTCACAGAAAATAAAAGATCACATGCTTAACTACCATGGAGTGGCTTTTGAAATAGTGCCAAAACTTTTAGGAAGCTATAACTACTCCGTAAGCCAACTTATCCAGCTTGGGATAGCGGGTTTATGCATCTCACAAGACTCAACTCGCATAATACATAGGAATTGCTGTAGGAAAATAGACAAGCCTAGGCATAACGGAATAATAAAATTTTATCTATTTTATCTATTTCACTTTTCCAAGATCTGTTAACTGTTATTTCATATAAAGAGGGATAGATAGTAATACCTTTATTGATGAACTATCTACCGTTGCAAACGAAGTGCCCACAACTTGTTATTATCAACTTGTGAACCACGAACGTTTGATTCAACACAAAACCAAAAGATAATCAGTAATCAACCTTCAATGAATAGCAATCGCAATGATTGCCTCTAACGGAAATCGATACGAGATCAAAGAGGGAGTAAGAAATAAAGTGAATTAGCCGAGATGAAAGACGGAACGATTCCTCCTCTCCAAGTTTTATGTGTGTCGAAATTTGGGGTTAGGGAAGTCTATTTATAGATTTTTCTTAACCCTAATCCCAGTTGTGTTAGTTAATTAAATAATTGGAATCTTATTCGGAATAGGATTCCTAATTAGATAATTAAATAACCACTTTACTATTATCTTTTTTTTTTGGTAGAAATAGGAAAGAAAACAAACCAACACCGAGACAAAAGCTAACCTGGGATCAGCCTAGGAAAGCTAACCCCAACTCTGTCCTCTAAAAGGAGAGAAGAAAGATAGATAGGAGGATCAGAAAGGGTGGAAACACCTAACATCCCCTCGTGTCCAGCCGCCGCCAAGCGATCCACAATTCGATTTTGTTCTCTGTAGATGTGGCTGAACTCTAAGAACTCAAAGGAGGAGCCAAGACTTCTTATTGATTTGATAAGGTTCTGGCTACTAAGACAAAAAGCATGATTATTAGAGATCATACTAATAGCCTCCATATTATCAGACTCCACATCAAGCCTTTTAATACCCAGATTTTACTATTATCTAAATAATAACTAATTATATCTAGATAATTATTTTTAATCAAATTAATAATTAATTAATGTTAGGGATAATTAAATAGAGTTTCAATCACATAAAACTTCTAATTAATATTATCAGATAATCTTTTAATTTAATTGATAACCATAATCAAATTATAATTATTAATCAAATTAATTTATCCCTAAATTAATGTAAATTTCGGCCCATATGTATATGTCCCACTAATTTCATTTTCATCATCCAATTCCAAGTCTCATATGCGACCCATTAGGTTCTTTATTGCCACTAGCCATATATATCATTTGAAATTATTCATCACGATTAATTCCAACATATATATAACGGAATACCATCGAGAGCTGTTACTAGCAGAACCTATGATATTCCCCCAGAGCAATTAAGAAGTCAGGTTGATAACTGACATTAACCTTTCTGTATTAGGTACTGTCACATCTGTGTCTAAATTTTTAAAATTTATATTTTGATATTAGTATATATTATAATTATTAGGTGTGTGATTTTTATTTGGTGTTATAGAAAAAGTTTGGGGTTAATTCGATGGTTTTATATGTAAATTAAAAGTTTAAAATAATTTTTTAAAGATTATAGAAAGATAGAGGACCAAAACAGATATTCGCCAGATTTGTATATATATCTCTCAGCGAAGAGGCATAAATTATCATCTTCTTTTTTTTTCTTTTCATCAGTTTCTCTGAAACGTTTCTCCACCGTTTCTTTGATTTACGAAGATTCGACCGTCCGAATCACTTAAAATTTAAAACATAGCATCCTTAAGCATAGTTCTAAGTCCTAACGGAAGAGTTTTTGAGTTTCGGAAACGTTTGAAAGGAAAACGTCTTAGACAGAATGTATAGAAGAATCGATCGGGTCAATTAGTAGCCAAGGTAAGTAACTATCAACTATATTTTGAGTTTTATGTATATAGATATAGATATCTATAATCAAAGAATTTTCAGAAGTGATATTTTAAGGTTATGTAGGAATTTTGTAAAATTGAGGTTTTTCATGATTTTGCTTTTTATTGTGAAATTACGGTTCAAATGAAGCTATTGATTATGCTTCTATGTGAATTTCAGATTTTACTTGATTATATTGATTTAAGTCTTAATTTGGTTGATTTACATATATACATATATGTTTTTGGTTTCAATATATATCTATATTGAACAAAATGAATTTGATGATTTCTTATGAATTGTTTTTTGATTGAGAAATCTGTTGCGGTTATTGTTGTTATTATTTTGGGTTGAAGTCCAAATATGATTTTTATGATACAAAAAGGCTAATTGAAGCCAAATGATTTATGGTTATCAAATAGTTTGGAATTTGATTGTGAAAGGAAATTTGAGCACGTTATGATTTTATGATTTTATATCCATCGAGAGTTATCCGGATCGGTGGTTTTATATTTGAAGACCATGTTTAGTGAGGGACATGGCCTGTATACACAGTCTGAAGACCTATTGGGTATGGCAGTGAAGTGTTGGGTAAGACCATATGAGATAGGCAATGTTAAGAGACGTCTCGACTATATATGTGGTTATGGATTGATACTTAAGGGGAGAAACTCGATGATATATACAATGTTTTAAGTTCATTTGGATTATGTTTTCGGTTATGATTGATTTTGATATAAGGTTTTACGTTTGATTGAATACGAGTTGGTTTGATAAAACATTTATTTGATTACAAGTTGGTTTGATAAAACATTTATTTGATTATGAATTGGTTTGATAAAACGTTTATTCGTTTTGATTCGTTTTGATAAGATGTATTATATATATAAAGTTATATGAACTTAAGTTTTGAGTATATTTTATAAGGTTTTAATTAAATCTCTTTATAAATGTATATATACAGCTATGTTAAGTAAAGTTGGTTTTTATAGCTGATAGTTTCTTACTGATATTTTTATCTCACCTTTTTAAATGTTTTAATATTTTTAGGTGACAAAGTACAGGATATAGAGAAGGTTACCGACCGATTAAGCGAGGTTTGGAAGTTGGCTGCTTATTGTGAGAATTATGGTTAGAACTTTGGTATTTCAATTGTAGTATAATATGATATTATGATATTGGGATAAATTGGAGACTCATAAGTGTTGATTATGATCTTTTTATTTTACGCCCGATGCCGATTGAGGTCATCTAGGGTCGGGTGTGACAGTTTGGTATCAGAGCTCTAGGTTAAATTCTTCGGACCCAAAGTTGATAGTAATTGAGGAATATCGATATTTGGTGATAGCTAAGAAATAATCGATAGTAATTGAGGAATACAGATATTTGGTGAAAGCTAAGAAATAATTTGGAATTTTTCGAGGATTGAGTAACTAGCTAATGAGGGGTATAAATGAGATTTGATGGTTAGTAAAATATTGGTTGTATAAAAATTAGCAAATTATTGGATATTTGGTGATATGGGTTATGAGGAAGTCATAACTTTGAGCTGGAGATATAGAGAATTATCTATATAGGTGCTGCTGGAAAATCAGATTCGTACCTGAATCTTGTGATGCATTTTTCGACCAGATATAGGCTGAATCTATCATGGAGTCCTAAATGAAAGTTCTTTATTTTTGTCTTACGTTTCCAGGGGTTTCTGAATCGTCTTATTCGGACTCCGTATGAAGAAGTTAGGCGATAAACGGAATATATAGGTCATTTTAGCTTTCAACCAGAATTTGGTTTTTGTTTTGATTTTTCTCCTTCGTATGACTTGGAATTGATATTTGAGAGTTTAATAGTTAGCTGAAAAATATACGTATCTCAGATGTGAAGTAAGGTTAGGAGACTTTGAAATGATATGATGAGTTTTGAAGTTAATATATATGTGATTAAGAAAGCAAAAATGTGGAGATGTCAATTAATTGTTTTGGAGGTTGATTATAAATTGGAGATTATGATATGAGTTTAACAAGTTATGGAATCTTAATTGGAATAAATGATATCCGAATTCAAAGTGCAGATCTATTGTTGAACTTTATCGGGTTGAGGTTTAGAATTATTGAGCGTTATATAAATGATGTTTAGAGAGATACCGATGTTAGTGATCAATGAGAAGTAAAGTGGGAGAATATATTGGAGTTCATGATTTGATGATTACATATGAAAATTTGATAAGCTTAAATAGTGTTTGAGGAAATAATTAAGATATGAATTTTGAGGACAAATTTTTCTGATCTTAAGCACAGGTTGAGGTAGGAAATTAAGAGATAAATATGATATAAGAGGATATATATGTTGATAATTGAAATTTTGTAGTATATATATTGTTAATAGAAGTTATAGTTGAAGTTTGTGTGATTATGGTTTAAGTTTATATAAGGATCAAATTGAGTGTTTATAGGTCAAATAAGAAAATCGAATGATATTATAGATTTATTGACTTTTATGGGTGTAAAGATATTATTTGGAGTTTGAAGGAAAAAAACATTGATTATCGTAATTTAGGTACTCTATATTTCTTGATTCTATAGTTTGGAGAAACGATTGAAGTTTATTTGGTTGGATTGATGGTATACATAGTGATGGAAAAAAATAGCATGTTAGCTTAATTGATTTTGAGGAGTTAAATGGAGAATTATAAAAGTGATATTGATATTAAGATTTTATAGAAACGAGTCTTATTGATAGAAAATTGTATCATCATAATGAGGTTTATATTGGTGATGTTGATGTTGAGGTTTATGAAATGACTCTTATAAGAGTGATGATAATGTTGATGCTAATGATTGAAGATTATAATATAAATAATAATTGGAGTGAAAAAAATTATAGATTTAAGTATTATTATGATGAAATATGATTATAGGTGTATGATGTTTATTGATTCGAAATATAATATCATACATATTAGCGGTTCAAAAGTGATATTTTTAAAGTCGGTAGAACTTGGAGATAGGTGAAATATATTTGATATATATGCAATTGATGGAATCAATTGTGATTTAAATTTATTAAAGTGAGATTTGGTGTATGTTAGGAAAATACGAATATAAAGTGTATCATATCATATAAAATTGAATATATGATATTTGAAGTTTTATTGTGGATTTATTGGTGATGGAATTGACTAGGTTGAAGTTTAGAGTTACTAAGAGTTACGTGTAAATAATTGTTACAGTGATGTGGATTTGGATAAATGATGAAGTTAATGGAAGGAACATTAGAATTTGTGGTCTTATGATGATTATGAGGAATCTTGATAATTTGAAATAATTCTGTGATCTTAGAGATTATTTGAGGAAGAAAAACTAGATTAGAGAACGTGAATTTCGAGGACGAAATTTCTTAAGATGAGGAGAATTGTCACATCTGTGTCTAAATTTTTAAAATTTATATTTTGATATTAGTATATATTATAATTATTAGGTGTGTGATTTTTATTTGGTGTTATAGAAAAAGTTTGGGGTTAATTCGATGGTTTTATATGTAAATTAAAAGTTTAAAATAATTTTTTAAAGATTATAGAAAGATAGAGGACCAAAACAGAAATTCGCCAGATTTGTATATATATCTCTCAGCGAAGAGGCAGAAATTATCATCTTCTTTTTTTTTTCTTTTCATCAGTTTCTCTGAAACGTTTCTCCACCGTTTCTTTGATTTACGAAGATTCGACCGTCCGAATCACTTAAAATTTAAAACATAGCATCCTTAAGCATAGTTCTAAGTCCTAATGGAAGAGTTTTTGAGTTTCGGAAACGTTTGAAGGGAAAACGTCTTAGACAGAATGTATAGAAGAATCGATCGGGTCAATTAGTAGCCAAGGTAAGTAACTATCAACTATATTTTGAGTTTTATGTATATAGATATAGATATCTATAATCAAAGAATTTTCAGAAAGTGATATTTTAAGGTTATGTAGGAATTTTGTAAAATTGAGGTTTTTCATGATTTTGCTTTTTATTGTGAAATTACGGTTCAAATGAAGCTATTGATTATGCTTCTATGTGAATTTCAGATTTTACTTGATTATATTGATTTAAGTCTTAATTTGGTTGATTTACATATATACATATATGTTTTTGGTTTCAATATATATCTATATTGAACAAAATGAATTTGATGATTTCTTATGAATTGTTTTTTGATTGAGAAATCTGTTGCGGTTATTGTTGTTATTATTTTGGGTTGAAGTTCAAATATGATTTTTATGATACAAAAAGGCTAATTGAAGCCAAATGATTTATGGTTATGAAATAGTTTGGAATTTGATTGTGAAAGGAAATTTGAGCACGTTATGATTTTATGATTTTATATCCATCGAGAGTTATCCGGATCGGTGGTTTTATATTTGAAGACCATGTTCAGTGAGGGACATGGCCTGTATACACAGTCTGAAGACCTATTGGGTGTGGCAGTGAAGTGTTGGGTAAGACCATATGGGATAGTCAATGTTAAGAGACGTCTCGACTATATATGTGGTTATGGATTGATACTTAAGGGGAGAAACTCGAGGATGGATACAATGTTTTAAGTTCATTTGGATTATGTTTTCGGTTATGATTGATTTTGATATAAGGTTTTACGTTTGATTGAATACGAGTTGGTTTGATAAAACATTGATAACCCGCGAAGCCCAAAACGGGTTATATTCATTTCGCAAGCCCAGCCCATATTAAAGCCCCATGGGCTAAGATTGGACGGGACCCGAATGAAGGAAGCGGGCGCAGCGAGTAAACCACCCCGAATTCCTAAACGGAGCGTCAAGACTCCCACTCAAAACCACGTTCGTTGCCATGTAAGCCACGAAAGGGACATGGCCTAAAAAGGGGTAACCGCCCTCAGAACGTGGCCCACTAAGGAGTAACCGCCCTCGGCGGTTACCCAAAAAACACCTATAAAAGGCCTTAAGAATAAGGGGGGAGGTACGTTCACATTTTTCTCCCACAAAGCTATTGCCAAATTATAGACTCATTCTTACAAAAACCGACTTGATCGTCGGAGAGTTTTCCCGGAGATCCTGTCTCCGGTTTTGTTTTGCAGGTAACTCCGGCAAAGAATATCAAAGCGGATCCAGCAAGTTATCATTGGTGCGGTGAAGGTGGACCTTTTTACCAACATTTGGTTAAAGGTACACTAAGAACATGTCAGAACCATCACGAACGACCGGCGTTACCACTAGATCAACCAGTATGAACTCCAGGGGACCACGGATTGCGAATTCGCAACCTGCAAGTACACAGCCTGTGGTGCCTAGCTCATCGGGTCCTTCAGGACAATTGAGTCCCTTATTGGAGGTCCAAGTGCAAACTGAGATGGAAATGTCCAATAGTGATTTCGTGCAGATGGCTGGACAAGTCTTGGCTTCGAACATGAGCCAGGCGGCTGGAGATCGAATGATTAATTTACTAACGGCCCTCGCCGAACACAATACCGCCGTGACGGCTGCTCCTCAAGAACCTGTGGTTATCTCAACACAATCACCGACTATCCCTGTCATATCGGCCCTCCCGCAGCCATCTCAGGCGCCAAATCAAGTGGGCCAGAGTAGTCGCACAAACCCACACAGCCACCCGAGCAACTACTCGCACCCAGATCTCATTACGACGATACATCTGACCTGGCAGCCATCCCAACCGTTGCCAGGAGTGCAAGGCACTCTTCCGCTACAGCAAGTGGAACCTTTTCCTCACAGACATTCGGAGTTGATGACTCCTGGGCGGGAGCACACATGGAACTTTGATCCTATAACAGGGCAGCGGTTAGTCCCCCAATAGGCACACGTCTCAACACCGATGGGCGGATGGATGCCACCCAGAATTCACCAGTAGCGGATGGAAGAAGTCCAGCGAATACCCGATGTTGACTTAGAAGATCAATTACGAAGCATGATGGAGCGAATGGGGTACTCGCCTAGGCCGAGAGCAGAGGTCCAGAGCGATTCACCTTTTGCCCTTTCATTGCGGGAATTCATTCCAGATCACAGAATCAAAGCGCCCGCGATACCTAAATACTATGGGGATCCAAATTCTGACCCTGAGGCTCATGTCAGGAACTACAGAGAGTTAATGGATGTTGCAGGGGCAAGCGAAAGCATAATTTGCAGGTTATTCTCGACAACTTTGGGCGGTGCGGCATCTGATTCGTTTCGATCTTTACCGCCAGAATCTATTCACAATTGGCAACAATATAGTCAGGATTTCTGTGCGAAGTTCGTGGGCTGTAAAGCGGCAGATGTGACAGATAGGCAGCTGAAGGAGATCAAACAGAGAAACTATAATTCCCTAAGGGAATTTGTTGTCGCCTTTAACGATATCCTGGTGCGATTGCAGAACCCGGATATCGTGAGTATTCGCAACATCATGGCGGATGGAACCACAGATTGGAGCATGCGGGAAGAAATCATCCGTAACAAACCACGCACTGTAGCCGAGCTCATGAAGATAGCAAAGGAATTCATGGAAGTGGATGATGTCAGCAGGGAACATAGGGCCCAAACTCGGCGAGAAAGAGATGCCGCTAGAACCACTTCGGACAGTCGGCGTCAGACCCAGTCCAAAAGTAATTTTGTTCGAAGAGGCGATCGTCCCTTTCAAGGTGGAGGACATCACACACCACTAAACACGACTCGCCAAGAGGTGTTACTTTGGATCGAAAAGAGCCCCTTGAAGAAGGATGTGCGGTTCCCCGAGGTAAAAGGTCGAACCAGTTTGGGCCGACATCCTAACAAATATTGCAGGTTCCACAGATTGAATGGCCACGACACAGATGATTGCTACGAACTGAAGAAGGAAATAGAAAAACTGATCGAGAGAGGCAAGCTGAGTCAATTTGTAAGAAAAGAAACAGCTGATGAGAAAATAACGCTCCCGCATGAGGGAGAAACACGGCCAGAAAAGAAGCAGAAGAAAGGGGTGATAAACGTGATAGCAGGCGGAATCTACGAGCCTCCAACAAAAAGAACTCGCCGTGAACGGCGAAAGAGCAACACACATAGGGGGGATGCCCTTAATTACTCATTTACGGGAATCACGGAGCCACATGCAGATGCCCTGGTGGTCACGATGGCCGTTGAAGGATGGGACGTCAAGCGGGTCCTTATCGACACAGGCAGTTCTTGCAACGTCATTACCCGGACAGCATTCAATAAGTTGGGAATCAACGACGAGCGGGTGGAACACACCTTCATGGATGTAACTGGTTTTGGGGGTCAATCCTCCCAAACAAGTGGGCAGGTGGTGTTGGAGGCAGAAATGGGCGATAAGGATCTAAAATGGCGAGGTGATTTAGAATTCGCAATTGTTGATCTCCCACTGGCCTACAACATAATTCTGGGACGGCCATTCCTGTCGGAGACGGAGTCGCTCATCTCAATGAAGCATTTAACGTTACATTTGCCAACACACCAAGGGCGAGTCATAGTTGAAGGTGATCAACTTGTATCTCAACAGGCCTATACATTATCACTTGAACCAAAACCGGAAGAGGAGGATAAAGTCGAAGAGAAGCTGCCGGCGGAAGCATTGGGAGAAACGGAACTATTCGCCATCTCGAATGACAAGAACGTGCGAATAGCGGCTGGACTCTCAGAAGAAACAAAGAAAGCCATTACCGAGGTATTGATCCAATGTGAGTCGGCATTTTCCGCCCCACATGAAGTGCTAAAAGGAATAAGCCCCGATGTAGCAACCCATCGGTTGAATGTAGACAAAGGGGCAACCGCAGTGCGGCAAAAGAAGAGGGGACATGCTCCTGAGCGGCAAAAGGCGATTGAAAAAGCAGTGGCGGACTTGCTAAGGTCGGATGCGATTCGAGAAGTCACCTATCCGGAGTGGCTAGCCAATGTGGTGCTAGTCAAAAAGCCGAATGGAACGTACAGAATGTGTGTCGACTTCAAGGACTTGAATAAGGCATGTCCGAAAGATATGTATCCACTTCCTAACATTGATATATTGGTAGATGGAACTGCAGGATATGAAGCTTTATCATTCACCGACGTGAAATCCAGTTACCATCAGATACCCATGGAGAAGGCGGATGAAATCAAAACATCATTCATAACTCACCAGGCGACTTATTGCTTCAAGGTGATGCCCTTTGGATTGAAAAACGCGGGAGCAACATACCAGAGGATGATGAACAAGATATTTTCAGACAAATCCGGTGAGAACTTCTCGATCTATGTTGATGACATGATCATCAAAAGCAAGAAAATGCAAGACCACCCGCAGGATATCAAAGAAATCCTAGAAATGTTGATCAAATATGGCCTCAAATTGAACCCAGAGAAATGCCCATTCGGAGCAAGAGCGGGAAAGTTCCTGGGTTTCATTGTTAGCGGCAAAGGGGTTGAGGCGAATCCTGAGAAGGTTAAAGCAGTGATGGAGATGAAGACGCCAAGGAACATAAGGGAAGTACAGAGACTGAACGGGCGGTTGGTGGCATTAGGGCGATTCATATCATGCTCAGCTAGGCGATGTCTACCTTTCTACAATGCCATCAAAAAATCCAAGTCCTTTGAATGGACGCCGGATTGCCAAGAAGCATTTGAGGGGATAAAACGATTACTATGTTATCCGCCCTTAATGAGCAGGCCGGAAGACGGAGAAGATTTGTTCCTTTATGTATCCGTCACCAGCATGGCGATATGCACTGTGATGGTGCGAGAAGAAGAAGGGCAACAATATCCAGTGTACTACGTGAGCAAAGTCCTGAAGGATGCAGAACTCCGGTATTCGAAGTTGGACAAAATGGTCCTCGCAGTGATAACCACGGCGGCTAGATTGAAACCATACTTTCAGGCGCATACTATCATTGTGAGAACTGGCATCCCGATGCGAAAGGTACTGCAGAAACCTGACGCATCCGGCCGGTTGATGGAATGGTCAATTCGCCTGGGCGAATTCGATATCCACTATGAAGGAAGACCAGCGCTAAAGAGCCAGGTGCTCGCCGACTTCGTGAACGAATTCACCTGGGATGATGATGAATGTCCAAAGGCACAAAAAGAAGAGTGGAGCATGTACACAGATGGGGCCTTATCTGCAGACGGAGCTGGGCTAGGAATCATCATCAAAGGTCCGGAGGTTATCCGCCTGTACTATGCAGCAAAATTAACTTTCAAAACTACCAATAATGCCGCAGAGTATGAAGCAATGATATGCGGATTGAAGTTACTCAATGAACTCACCCCAGAAAGAGTGGTAATCTACAGCGATTCCAAACTCATGATAAACCAGATCACAAAAAATTATCTGGTGAAACAGGAGGAGCTAGTAAAATACCATCAGGTAGTCGGCAGATTGACACAAGAGTTAACGCACAAGGGAGTCGTTTGGGAGATGGTGCATGTTCCACGAGGCCAAAATGCAAAAGCTGACGAATTGGCAAAAGCAGCGGCAAGTAGAGAACCATGGAGTCA
The DNA here is from genome assembly GCF_963576675.1 of Euphorbia lathyris. Taxonomy (NCBI): domain Eukaryota; kingdom Viridiplantae; phylum Streptophyta; class Magnoliopsida; order Malpighiales; family Euphorbiaceae; genus Euphorbia; species Euphorbia lathyris. The sequence goes on from NC_088911.1 coordinate 7,479,066, forward strand.
AAAAGCATGCAGCTTGGAAATAAAATCGGCACCAGCATTCGAGGTTGATCAGATTATGATCATCGAGGAAATGGAAGACGATGAAGATTGGCGGATGCCAATCCGTCAGTATCTGGAGCAGGGAGATTTGCCGGTTGATAAGAGCTTAGCTAGAAAAATAATTGGGCAGTCGGCACGATACTCAATGCGGGATGGAACTTTGTATCGGAAATCGTACACATGTCCATGGTTGAAATGCGTTAGTCGCAATGAAGGAGACTATGTGCTGCGAGAACTACACGAAGGAATTTGTGGCGCGCACGAAGCTTCGGTGGCATTGGCAAGAAAGGTCAAACTGCTGGGATACTACTGGCCCAAGGTGGTGGAAGATTCCCAGAAGATGGTTGCGGAATGTCACAACTGTCAAATCCATGCGAATGAAAAGCATGTTCCCGGAGCTGAACAAATCACTATAATGACGGCGTGGCCATTCGCAACATGGGGAATTGATATAGTGGGTCCATTCCCAGAAACAACAAAGAAAAGGAAGTATTTGATAGTCGCGGTGGACCACTTCAGCAAATGGGTAGAAGCGGAGGCAGTAACCGCACAAACACCTGAGCGAATGATCGAGTTCTTACGAGAGAACATTATCATGCGATTTGGGATCCCGCAGAAGCTTATAACCGACAATGGCACCCAGTTCAACTGTGCCAAGTTTAAAACATACTGCGAAAGCATGGGAATCAAGAATCATTTTTCTTCTGTAAACCATCCCCAATCAAATGGTATGACGGAGGTTACCAACAGGGCCATGGTTCAAGGCATCAAGAAGCGGCTAGGTGACAAAAAAACAGGTTGGGCGGATGAGATACCCCATATGTTGTGGGCATACAGAACCTCTGTAAAGGCAGCAACAGGCGAAACACCTTTCTCGCTAGTTTATGGAGCCGAAGCAGTCCTACCTGTTGAAATCAAGTCGCCCACAGATCGGACAATTTATTATTGCGACACACAAAATCCTATCAACATCAGAGATGCTTTGGATTCTGTGGAGGAACGAAGAGAAAAAGCTTACATGCGAATGGCAATGTACCGCAATAGAATCAAGAAATACCATGACAGAAGAATGCGAAAAGTAATAATCAAGGAGAACGTCTTGGTCTTGAAAAAAGCGGATAAAATACAATCCAGAGATGGCAAAGGCAAGCTGGGCGTCAACTGGATCGGACCATACAAAGTATCCAAGAAGCTGGGAGCAGCCACTTTTGAAATAGAAGAAATGAGCGGAAAGAAGCTCCCGCGCACCTGGAATCTAGAGAATCTACGCCTATATAAAAAGGCCGAGTAGTTCGAGGAAATGACGAGTACTCTTTTTCCTTTTATGAGTTTTTCCCACTGGGTTTTCTGATAAAAGGTTTTAATGAGGCTTCGATCCCGCACAATTGGTGTACATATGTAATAAAATTTTTCTCGTCATCAATAAAAGTTATTACATTCACTCAGTATGTTACAACAAAATGCAGATTCTTTACAAAAACACATAAATGTGTTGCCTGTTAAAGAAAGGCGGATGCATGATTACGCATCACTCGCAAAAAACCTTAGGGTTAAAATAAAAAACACATAAATGTGTGGCCTGTTAAAGAAAGGCGGATGCATAATTACGCATCACTCGCAAAAAACCGTAGGGTTAAAATCAAAAACACATAAATGTGTTGCCTGTTAAAGAAAGGCGGATGCATGATTACGCATCACTCGCAAAACCTTATGATCAAAACTTATGATTATTTTCGAAAGAAGAAGAATTATAAGTTAAGGCATAAAATTAAGCGAATAAACGAGTACTCAAAATTGCAAAAAGGGTCTGGCCACCCTAGCTATGAAGAAACACAAATATGGAGTCGGTAAAAAGACAAAGGGCGCATATAAAGGGCAAAAAAGTGACAATCACACACATATGAAAAGCAACAACCGAAAGAAAGTATATATATCAGAGCGGTTTGTTACATGGTTTTTACATACAAAAGTCCAAATATAAGTTAAGCTATGCTACAGCTTCCTCTCCTTCGCCCCTAATGCCCTCCTGAACTGCGGCGACTCCCTCATCTCCTCCGGTAGGAGGATCTACTTCAAGCGAATCCTCAACCCTTGAATCGGTAACCGCTTCAGTAACCTCTTCGGTGAGAGGTACCTCTTGCACAGGTTGAGAAACGGCTTGGGGTGCCTCTCCTTCCGCGGGCTGAATAAGGATCTCGCAGCTAATCGGAGGATCCTGAAGACTCTTCCAATCTAAGAAGAGTACCTCATCCATATCAGCATCCTCGGCTTCCAGCTTATCCCACTCCCCAGTTAAATCCTTTTCAGGGATGGAAACTTTGGGGCGGTTAAGTACTAGACCCTGATGCCCGTGCTCATAAGCCGCATGAATCCGCTCCCCATACCAGTAGATGCGGGCGCCATCTTCAGCCAAAATCTCCTCAACCCTCTTCTTTTGGGCCTCCTTGAAAGCAGCTAGGTCGTCGAGGGCTTTTTGCAGTTCATCGGACTTGGCCTGAAGGGATTTAAGGGCCTCCTCCTTCTCGCCCACGGCCTTCTGACAGGTGCCCTCTAGGACCTTCACCTTCCCTTGGACATCATCATAAAGCGACTTCTGAGTCGCCAATTCCGTACCAAGACTTTCCAACTCCTTGGCTCGCTCTGCATCCCTTCGGAGAATGCCCTCAGCGAAATTGATAATCTGCATATAACACGTCTCACAAATAAAAATGGGCGAACAGAAATATGCGGTTACAATGAACACAAGATATTTGAAAGCGAAGGACAAAGCAATAATATACCTCTACATAACGCTTCTCGATCCCTTCCACAGAAGTAGGGAGCGGTACTAGCTCGCGCACATGGGAGGCAGAGGGAAGTCACCCGAGGACATTGCATATGGAAGATACAATATCCTTGCAAGAGAAGTTCACGGCCAGGCCGAAAGTCCTAGTCCACCATCCGCTAATATCGGGGATTGGCTGCAAAAGCATAAAGAAAAATATCAAGAGAACGGCAGATAGCTCATGAGGAAAAAGTAGCAATACGAGAGGGAGTAGATCAAGATACCTCGTGAATGGGGGTACTGCTCTTTCCTTTAGACGAGGCGGATACAGGTGCGCCGCCAACAGTAAGGGACACAGAAGTGTTCTTCTTTTTAGAACGAGAAGACTCTGTATCCGCACTTATCTTCCGCTTCCTGGTTAAAGGAAGATCCTCGGAGGCAGAAGCGGGACCTTGTGAAGCGGAAGCCCTAACCGGGGAAGCCGCCCCAATAGAAGGAATCGTCCCTCCAGAAGGATCCGCCCCTACAACGGAAGCGGTTTCTGTCATCCGCTTCTTTCTTCTCGCCAGGGCTTTAGCCTCCCGATCTGCAGCGATTTGAGATAAAGGATCACCCCTGCAAAGGGTTAAAAGAAACCATCAACTCGGAAATAAAAAGTACCTTGCACAAAAACGCGGTAAGGAATATAGACAACGGGATCCCCCTCGCGGTACGCAATCGCTACTCGGCTCCTTAGCATATGAAAGGCCTGATCGTATGTCCATACAAAAGGAGGAGTGCTCTTCAGGAACTTGATAACGGCGGATTCTTCCTTGCTGGGATACCCGAAGTTCAAACTCTTTACGTTGGGTCGGCTCCAGGAACGAAGGAAGTTCAGATTTTCCTCATTAAACTTGATAAAAAAGTAAGATCGATCCCACTCGCGGATCTTGTTCAGCTTCTCGTCAAAACCATAGTATCCGCTCTGGTGGATGAAAGTGAAATACCCCGCCGAGCTTTTGAAATGGTGGAGCTTGGAGAAGATTTTGGGCGAAAAGGGAACCTCCAAACAATCCGCCAAGAATTTGTCCAGAGTCAAATCGGCCCAGCCGTTAGGATGCAATTGCCCGGGCGCGATTCCGTAACCGCCTAGGACGGAAGCAATCTCATCCGCCAGCGGATAAGTGAAGCCGCAGATAATCTGGGCCACGAAAATAGTGAAATACCCCTTTGGGTAATCGCTCGGTCCTCTATCCTCCCCAGGAATGATAGTCTCGAGACCTCGGAGCCAGGGATAATGCTTCCGCAAATCATCGATTGTCTCTTGACAAACCAGACTTCCCGACCTATCCTTCTTTGGTAACAAACGAGGGGTTGGGACAGGTGGCGGAATCAACTTTTTGGGGTCAAAACCTAAACCCTCGTCGGTTGTATTCGCCAGATGAAGGAAGTCGGCGGGATGAGAATTACACCCAGGAGATCTGGTTGAAGCTTCCTCAACCATCTCTTCGACCTCGTTAGAGACCTCACGGACATAATTGTCGTCAAACGGCGCGAAATCGAGGTCTGACATGAGCGATAAAAGGAAAACAGAAGCCAAAAAGCCGAACAAGGAACAAATGTGAAAAGAAAAACTTACATGAAAAAGACAACACGGTGAAGTGACGGGATTAAGAGGTCAACGCCGAAAAAGAAGTAACGGAATCAAAAGGTCGACGTCGGAGAAAACGAAAGAGGGGAAATGCACAAATTCAAAACTTTGAAATAATCGGACAAAGACGAAGCGTCCCCTATAAAAAGACCCTAAAAGGGCTCTTACTAGACCAAGGGGGAGGCATGTGATAACCCGCGAAGCCCAAAACGGGTTATATTCATTTTGCAAGCTCAGCCCATATTAAAGCCCCATGGGCTAAGATTAGACGGGACCCGAATGAAGGAAGCGGGCGCAGCGAGTAAACCGCCCCGAATTCCTAAACGGAGCGTCAAGACTCCCACTCAAAACCACGTTTGTTGCCATGTAAGCCACGAAAGGGACATGGCCTAAAAAGGGGTAACCGCCCTCAGAACGTGGCCCACTAAGGAGTAACCGCCCTCGGCGGTTACCCAAAAAACACCTATAAAAGGCCTTAAGAATAAGGGGGGAGGTACGTTCACATTTTTCTCCCACAAAGCTATTGCCAAATTATAGACTCATTCTTACAAAAACTGACTTGATCGTCGGAGAGTTTTCCCGAAGATCCTGTCTCCGGTTTTGTTTTGCAGGTAACTCCGGCAAAGAATATCAAAGCGGATCCAGCAAGTTATCAAACATTTATTTGATTACAAGTTGGTTTGATAAAACATTTATTTGATTATGAATTGGTTTGATAAAACGTTTATTCATTTTGATTCGTTTTGATAAGATGTATTATATATATAAAGTTATATGAACTTAAGTTTTGAGTATATTTTATAAGGTTTTAATTAAATCTCTTTATAAATGTATATATACAGCTATGTTAAGTAAAGTTGGTTTTTATAGCTGATAGTTTCTTACTGAGATTTTTATCTCACCTTTTTAAATGTTTTAATGTTTTTAGGTGAGAAAGTACAGGATATAGAGAAGGTTACCGACCGATTAGGCGAGGTTTGGAAGTTGGCTGCTTATTGTGAGAATTATGGTTAGAACTTTGGTATTTCAATTGTAGTATAATATGATATTATGATATTGGGATAAATTGGAGACTCCTAAGTGTTGATTATGATCTTTTTATTTTACGCCTGACGCCGATTGAGGTCATCTAGGGTCGGGTGTGACAGGTACAGTATAATACGATCCTTCATCAACTATATCCTTTCGGTCAATTCCTTATAACAATGGAATGTGTCAAGGTTACATATAACGAAGAGTCCGGTTTTACTTGTACAGGTTGAATTCACTCTGAAAGATAAGTTAAGTGAAATGTTTATTTCTACTCTTAACTGTATCACCTTGCAAGGATTTCAGTCAATTCACCACAAGTGGCCCTTTGGATATATCTCCCATTTATCAGGAGTGATGAATGCTCAATCTGACATTAACCATTCTGTAATTACTTCGTGTGATACCCAACCCTACTCTCACACACCCTAGGCTCTCACCTATTGGATCGTGCTCGCATAGAATCAAAGTATCAGACTCCGCAATCCAGAATTACTAATTAATGAATGTTTGAGTCTGAGGATTAGTTATACCTACTATACCGATGAGATGAACAGTTGACACATTAGATAAATCACTCCATTATGTTATCTCAAGTCGGTTCCCAATCCTAATGAACTTCTTCATCAGATCCATGTAACTGTCTAGATATCATAATATCTAAAGCTTGTGAGATCAGCTTTCTGTCTCGACAGAAAACACTGTTACATGCAAGTCTCAACGGCAATATGCCAATCCCTATAATATATTACTTGACTTGGGTTTACTTTAAGTCTATCATTCTATTATAAAGTATAGTCTCACTTCATGCTTGTATGAACACTTTATAACTACTTGAATAAACTTAGGATTACTTCCTTTCCGAAAGATTTGTGCCTTTATATATAGTTACATATTAATGTTATATATCTGATTAAACAAATGACCAAATAAACAATTTATTCATTAATATTAATATCCAAAATAATTGTTTTTAGGACACTAAATTCCAACAATTGCTCCATACATTACTCTCTAATTTGGACCATGCCTAGAGATTCGGAGGCTACACTTACGTACAAGTAGAGCATTTCGCTTAGAATGGGTCTACTGAGGAGGGGTGGAGAGGCCAAGAATTTTTTTAAATTTTCGAAGGACATTTAGTATTATGTTGTCTAATTAAAGTCTTTAACACCATTGAGGCTCTTGTAGAAGGGCACACACCACTTGTACGAATAGGAAAGGAATCGCCTAAGGGCATTTATCTTGCCATTGAGCTTCTAGACATCATTCATGGTCTTCGGAGGAGCTAAGTCAATGATGGCCTGAATTTTGTACAACTTGGCCTTGACCCCCCTCTAGGATTTCATAAATCAATGAACTTATCCTATCTTACTCCAAAGGCACACTTTTATGGATTAAGTTTTAGCTCAAATTCCCGAAGAGTCTTGAAGACCGTTTCAAGGTTGACTACATGATGCTCAATGGTCTTACCGTTGATTATTATATCATCAAAATAAATCACAATTTTGTCCTTTATAATGTCTTTAAAAATCTTGTTCAATAACCTTTATTACGTTGCTCTAGAGTTTTTTATGCCAAAGGGCATGACCTTCTAAAAGTACATCCCTTTATGTATGATAAATCTTGTCTTCTCCATGTCTTCACGATCCATCAAAATCTGGTGATATTTGGTTGTCGCATCCAACAAAGAGTAAATGACATACTTTATCATAGAGTCAATCAACATGTCAATGCAATGCAATGGGTAACTATCCTTGGAACATGCCTTATTGAGATTTTTGAAGTCAACACAAAATCTCCACTCATCATTTGACTTCTTCATGAGCACTACACCCACCATGGCTAGTGCACCTCCCTAATGTGCCCGCATGCCAAAAGCTTTTCGATCTCGTCCTTAATTTCCTTCTACATCTCCAATCTGTGGTTTCACTTCTTTCGTTTAATTGGTCTGACTTCCGGTTCCATATCTAATGTGTGACTCATGACCTTTGGTGAAACTCCAACTTCTATTGGAGCCCAAACGAAGGTTTGTATCTACTTTGGTGTTTCGGTTATGTCCGTTTTTACCTCTGACGGGAGTTCTGCTATCATCGCTATATTCCCAACACCAATTTGATATGAGAAATTTTGAGGAAGAACTCACGTGATAGGGTTTAAGGTTGCACTCTACTTTAATAACACAAAAAAAAGTCAACTAAGGGTCTGGGAACCAGCGACATTGCGCTGACATCTAAATTAGCAGAGTTTGGAAGGATAGAGATGATGAATAAGAGAATTATATGGTTTAGTGTTGAGATCTTTTAGCTGCACAGAGCACAGTCATCTCGTTATATTTTTAAGATACTGAAAGATATTTTAGGGAGAAGTCGGTTTGTATGCCTTAATTGACCTTACAAACACGTGTAAAGACGTGAAAAGAAGTATATCCTTTAGTAGGACTATTGGGATTTTGAATATGTCAACTGTAATCCGTATATCTCAGGATATCAAGTCTTTGGAATTGACATGTTTTCCCTATTGATACATACACATCCAGGAATTTTCACATGCACCTTAATGAGCAAGTGAACTTGCTCATTCACCGTTAGATATAGGCTTATTAAATCTAAGCCTCATGATGCTTTGAATCTCCACCTTAGGATTCTAATAAGCCTAGATCTAACGGTGAATGAGTAAATTCTACATGCTCATTAAGGTGCATGTAATCAAGATTTGAACCTGGTTATATTTCCTCATTCCCTTTTATATGAACGTATTGATTAGTCCTTAGACATTCTCCTTTGACAAATCAATAAGGTTTCTTTCTACTTAATCTAATAAAGATTGAGTGTAATTTAAAATAAAATAAGGATTGAATGTGATTGTACGTAGCTTTACTTTTCAAACATAAATTTCGTACTTGTTACATTGACAAATTGTTTATTATTTTATTTGGATATGAAATTATTTAAATTGTGATTAACAAATCAAAACAATCACCATTAACTTAAACCATTATAAGATTATTTTTTATATATATCAAGACAAATTTTGTATAACTACTTCGTTATATTTTATGTTGATAGAAAATAAATTATAGTGACAAACAAAATAAATTAAATTATTTTATGTTGTTCGGTTACGGAAGTAAGATGCGGTAAAAAGTTAAGGTTGTAAAAATGGATCGATAATCCAATTCATTTAATATGAGGGTTGATACAACAATCCATTTGATAAATAAATTGAGTGGCCCATTTAATAAATGAATGGAAAAAATACAAATCATTTATTAAACGAGTTAGACGGATTTGATTTATTTATCTTTTTACTCTATCTCTAAAATAAAAATGAGATAAATGATTTTTTTTTTCCTTATTCTATCTCATTTATTCTTCATAATAAACATCCCGATTGGTTTTTTTTTTGAAGAAAATCCCGATTGGGTTAATTGGAAGAAGATCATCTAAAAGGTTTCTGACGAGTGTCAAACCGAAAAATCAGATAATCTATAAATAAAATAAAATTAATGGTGATTAAATTGAGAGATTTACATAAATTAAATAGTACGTACATCTCTATTTTATAGCTAGTTTTTAGCCTGTGTGATGCACAGATTCATCTTGACATATAAATATTAAAAAAATGTAATTTAATAATTAAAATTAATGACATAAAGGTGTTATTTAAATTAAATTTTATTATTTTATGTTTGCGTCTACGTTAAATAATCATTTTATAGATAAATATAATTAAAATTAAAATTAATATAATATATTATATTTTTATCAGTAAAAAAAAGAAAATGACAAATCAGTTCCATTGTTACTGTTTTGTATTATATATGAAATATATACAAAGAATTAAAAATATTTTAAGAGAGATTTTATGGATTAGGTCTGGTCTGCTGGGTATAGGGGTATGGATGTCCCTATTATCTAGGGATCAGATCTGCTGGGTTTAGGGGCGATGTTAGGGGACTGCAAGAGAAAGTTTTATGGAGCTTTTTCCAAACTCGTGCGGGGTGATTTCTTGCCTCGTGTAGGGAAAGTTATGGGCATTCAGAAAACTCTAAGTTGACTCAACAGAAAGGGTATGGACGATTGTCTTGTTGAAACCGATGCAGACGTGGTAGTTTTAGATCTTAATCAACATGCCTTCATGTCTTAGTACGGTCTTGTTCTTGATGATTATAACAGGTTGATTCATTCGTTTAATGATGTTAGTATCATTTTTGCTAGTCGTTCTGCGAATAGTGTTATCCATGAACTTGCAAAGACATCCTATTCTATGCCATGACTGATGGAATGATATACTAGTCCTCCATATTTCATTGTTCAAACATTGTATTTTGATTCTATTTAATTTAATGCATGATCTATTTTTAAAAAAATAGTTTGTTTATGTCTTACTTCACAAAAAAAAAAAAGTTTGTTTATGCATGATGCATACCTTGTTAACCCAATTGTTTTCTTAAAAAAGAAAACCCAAGTATTTTATTTTTTATTTTTATGAAATTCTTAATCCAATTACTACATGGTGGGGCTGGACCGGATAAGGCGGACTTTTCTATAAAAGTCCTCAGTTCAAGTCCAGCCCAGTCCACTAGTAATTTAGACGGGTTCAGACCGGGCTGGGTTCAAGTTTAAAAATCAAATCCCAAGCTCAGCCCATGTAAACTCATCTAAACATACATACATAATTTTTTAATTATAAAAAATAAATTTTAATACTTAAAAATAAATATATAAAATTTATTAATTAATATTAATAGACGGGTCGGATTGGGCTGCACCGGTCCATGCTATTTTTATTAATCCCAAACCCGTAAAAAAAATAGATGGACTTTCGCGGGCCTATGCCGAGTTGGACCTAACAGCAATTATCATTGTCCAAAACCGACCTAAGAGATATGGATCTGAACGGGCTGAGTGGGTACCCGGACCCATGTACAGGTCTACTTACATGTCATAATAGAGCGTGACACAATTAATGAATCATAATTCAGCAAATCCATTATCCAAAAGAAAAGCAACCTATTTATTAATTTGTTTATATATTATTCATTCTAAAAATTGGTTTTGTGTACCAAAAGTAAGAATTAAAAACTAAAAATATCAAATTACTTCTGATTAGTTCCATGATTAGTTTGTTTATTATTAATTCCCTCAATGAACCATATACTTAATTTTTTTTTGGTAAGAAGGGAAGAAAAAAAACAAACAAACAAAAACCTAACCCGGGATCAGTCTAGGAAGACTGACCCCAATCCTATCCTCAAGAAGAGAAGGTAACAGAAAAGAAGGAGGAACGGAAAGGGTAGAAACACCTAACATCCCCCCATGCCCAGCAGCTGCCAAGCGATCCGCCACACGGTTTTGCTCCCTATAAATATAGGAGAAGGTAAGAGAATCGAAGGCAGGACGAAGCCTCAAGATGGCTTTAATGAGATTCTGACTCTTAAGACAAACAGCCTGTCTATCCGAAATCCTGTTGATAGCCTCCAAATTGTCAGACTCCACCGAAAGTCTTTTAACACCCATGCGAATGGCGAGTTTAATGCCAGACAAGATCCCCCAGAGCTCTGCAGTAAATGAGGAGCCCGTACCTAAGTTATGGGTAAACCCAGCCAGCCAGGCGCCACCAGCATCCCGAAGAACTCCACCAGCAGCAATTCTGCCATTACTAAGGCAGGAGCCATCCGTATTCAACTTGACAACCCCTTCCCTGGGCTTCCTCCAACCAACTAACTGGACCTCTTTAACCGGGGAGGGGTGAACCAGGGGCTCTCCTTCAAAACTCTTTGTAATAACAGAGAGTTTTTTCGAGAAGTAAAACCGGAGGTCAGGAATAAAGACAGTCTTCTCAGCAAATAACTCTTCATTCCTCCATTTCCACATTTGGTGAACCATATACTTAATTAGTAATTAAATTGAGAGATTTACGTAAATTAAACTGATCGGTACAGCTCTATTTCATAATATTAAAACCGTATATAATATGAGTCCAGAATTAATTTATTTTTATGGTTAATAAATTTTGATTTTCAGAGTCAAAATTGAAGGAATTAAAGAATTTATTATTACATTGACATCCATGTATTGATAGACAAGTTCAAAAAAATGGAATTAAAATTAAATTAGTAAGAATGAAATTAGGGATAATGCAAAGTTCGTCAGCATTTCGTCAGCTTTGGCTAATGGTGATTGGTGAATTGCTAATCATATCTAATAATTGCAAAAACAATAGCATAATGGCAAGCCACAAGAGTCAAATGGAAAATTATAAATTGAGAAATAGACATGGTCAATTTACAACCTCAATTAAATTTGAGATAATTACTTAATATTGAATATTTTGTTATTTTACTTTTTAGAAAAGACATAAAAATTCATGACTATTTTGTTTTTGAACAAGATGAATTTCATTATGCAAAAATTTTACATAACAAAAAAAAAAAAAAGCATAAGACCGTTTAAGAAGGAACATTCAGCGTGCTGAAAAAAATAATAATTGTTTTTCTCGCAGAACTATGGGGATTGTACTTCGGGTTTAGGATTGCTTGGGATAAAGGTTATCAGATGGCTGTGTCGGTCTGCCCGCACCACAAGCATAGGCTGGTAGTATGACTGGTAGTATGAATTGTTCCGAACTCGCTCCAAAGCTCCTATTTGGCCAAGGCTGGTTACAAGAAAAGGTTGAGAAAGGACAAGCAAGGGCTAAGAAAAGCTTGAGAAAGCTAATAGAAAGAGAAGTTTACGGCTTGAGAAAGCTAATAGAAAGAGAAGTTTACGGCTTGAGAAAGCTAATAGCAATTCATTAGTTTACGCAAGGACAAAGACTAAGACGAACGTAACCATTGGAGTACTGAAGACCCTAGCTGACCAATCTAGGTTCAGATCATTCTTCTCCCTTTTCAGTTGCTGTAGGGGATTAAGCGTGAGAACGCCCGAATCTCTCATTGAGTAGCTTCTTCCACTGATTCAGTTAAGGGAAAATAGCCAATCACTCCTGTTGGTCAATCCCACCTTGCGACCTTCATCCGAATAAAGTAAACTCCCGTAATGTCTATATAGCAGCATCTCCCTAGCCGATTGATAGTAAAGGGTTTTCCTATTCAAGCTCAACTTGCCCACTTCCTTTCCAACTACCTTAGCCTCATCTCGGGAAGGGGGCTTGGTTTGATGTCTTTCCCTTTGCTTCTTCCTTTTGTTTGGCCTGCTTGGCCCGGTTGGTCTTACGTGTGTTATCTACTTTTAGGTAGAAAGAGAGTAGTCCGCCCCTTCTCTACGCATAGGAAATATCTTATCTACTCGGACATAACATCTTTTGGCTTGTTCTTAACCCGTTCCCGAGAGGCGCTCGGTCCTCGTCCAACATTGTTTTTTTACGCCTGGAGCTTAGCTTCTGTTTCTTTGGCGTGTAAAAAGTCCCACTAGGGCATCCGGTCTGTGTGCTAGCAGCCAACTCCGGCGTGTCAGCCTTGGAAGCGAGCGGCCGGGTGAACGAATCGCCAGCCTAACTCGCCATTCGGACTTTTTTTAGGAGAGAAACGGATTCTCCGAGCTTCTGGGCTCTGCTGACAGGAAATGAGGCGGAATTCCGCGTTGAACCTAGATTGGTCAGCTAGGGTCTTCAGTACTCCAATGGTTACGTTCGTCTTAGTCTTTGTCCTTGCGTAAACTAATGAATTGCTATTAGCTTTCTCAAGCCGTAAACTTCTCTTTCTATTAGCTTTCTCAAGCCGTAAACTTCTCTTTCTATTAGCTTTCTCAAGCTTTTCTTAGCCCTTGCTTGTCCTTTCTCAACCTTTTCTTGTAACCAGCCTTGGCCAAATAGGAGCTTTGGAGCGAGTTCGGAACAATTCATACTACCAGTCATACTACCAGCCTATGCTTGTGGTGCGGGCAGACCGACACAGACCTTCGGGTGCTGCTACCACAAATAGTCAAGACGAAAAGCGAGAACCTACTCGCGGTACATATTCTATATCTTATCTCTACCTACCCACCTGTGTCGGTTTCGGGTACAGGTACCCCTTTGTTGAAGGTCGTTCGAGCTTTTCCTGGGAGTATGGCATGGGTTACTTCAGCGCCGTAGCGCCTGGTACTCGAACATTGGCTCGAGACCCGTACATACTCAGCTGAAGAGTAAAATGCTTTCTCTAGCTCAGTCTGAAATCGACTCCTACTTTTATCTATATTCTATTTTAACAACTCGAGTATGAACACCGGCGCTTGCCACCTTCTGCTTGAACCCGACGATATTGCATATGTTCAACAAGGGAGAGTTTCCCACCAATCAATCCTTCTTGATCAGTTTTATTGACTGACATAAAGATGCTTTTTCACTCTAGCTAGGGATAAGAACTGGCTTTCCTTTTCTGTCAATCGAGGATAACTTCTTTTCTTACAGTAACCTTTCCCTATCCATGTGCGTGCATCTCTGTATCACAGAGCTTCCTTCGATTGCTGACTCTGCCAGGGCTGCCAGGAACCGCTTGGCAGAGTCAGCGATCGAAGGGCTCACTCTATGAAGAGTACATAGAATGAGTGGAAGCAACCAACAACGCGTGTAAGCTCTGAGCTTACAACAACAGAAGACAGAATCCCAAATTGATCTCAAACTATGCTTCTAAGTCAATAAAAACAATAAAAAAAGCCTGCTTCTTTCACGCACGGTAAAGCTATACGTGCAGGATAGGTGGTTGAGATCGTTTGCAAACCGTTTACTCTTACCTGTCTGGTTGAGATTCCCTTGCCCTATGCTTGCAGCTTTAGGCCTTATTTCGCCCTAGGTAATTACTTGGTCCCTAGCCCTTTTCCCTCGCTTTAGACCTGAACGCACAATGGGCTTGAAAAGCCTTATTGAGCTTAGGAACCCGGCCTGCCGGAACCCTATCTTTTGGCCGCCTATCCCGGTAATTTAGAGGTCTGAACATTGGTAATGGATAGAAGCGTGGCATGAGGAAGATGAATATAAGGAGGAGATTGAAAGCTATAGCTCGACGGAAAGGTTTTTACTTCTTATTTTACTTCTTCATGGATCTCATCCCTTCCTAGCAAATATAGCCAGAGACAACGAAGACAAGCAATCAAACTCCTGCGCTATCGTTGCTCAATCCGTTGCTTCTTCCCTCTGGATCTCGTGCCTTCCAGCCAAAGACCTTGATCAGCCAAAGACCTTGATTGGAATGCTGTTATTCCCCGCCAAAAGAAACCAAAAGATTCCTTGGTGAATCGGGCGAAAACTTGAACTACGCACATACATACTTCAGCAAAGGGAACCTCATTCCCCATGTCCGACTCCACCGATGCGGAAACGGTGTGACTTTCAACAAAACTAACCCTATGTCGGTCTGCTAAATCTGTAGACTGTAGCTATGGTTCTCCCAGCTCGCATTTCCTAATCCTAATATTCTTTACCAAATTCCCCTCAAGGGGTGCTGCAACGTAGCTTTCTGCTCTCTTCCTCTTTGCCATCGTGGGACTCGTCTATGATCCAGAGATCATAGTGATTTTGAGCACTCGTGAAGTCGTTCTTCCTTGACTCGAGCTAGCTTAATAGAATAGGGATAGAGAGCTACCCGGACTTTATATGCCATACTCTGCAATTGTATGAAACCTTAGGAGCTTTTACAATAAAGTAGCAGTCGTCGCCGTGCGCTCAACCGAGTGGTGGCTTTGCGTACCCGAGCCCGAACGGTAAGGGGCGCACAAAGAATGTCGTTGCGGGGGGATGCGATTCGCCAAGCTGGGGCAAACAAAGCCGTCCGGCCCTACCGGATTAGGAAGCTTAGAAGGTGCGAATCGTCTTAATTCTATAAAATAACAAAAAATGGGCATCTTCCAGGGCATTCTTTCACAAGCTATTCTTGCAACATCAACAGGAAAGATACAACACAGGCAAACCCCGCATCTCTGACTTTAAAGAGTCAATTGCCCATCATAGAAGTAGCTGACGGTAGTCCTGTGGGTGGATGTCAAGGAGAAGCTCTTTTTTATTACAAATTAATGCACGGCTCTTCCCCGTCACAAAGACTCCCCGCTGTCTTGTTGTCCCTCATACGCGTATCACACACGGGGACATTGGACGCCGGCAAAGATGCCTTAAAAAAAAGAAATATCTTGAAATGGTCATACAAACGTTCTATCTACCTGGGGCCTTTCTCATTCAGTGGTAAACCTTACAAACACTAGTTGCCTCAATGAATTGATATGCTTTTGCTTTTTGTGAGACCGGCGAATGCTGAATACGGAAGAATACACTTGTTTCAGTAAATGTCATCAAAATGATTATGGACGAGGGGGTTCAGCCGACATAGGTTCTATTGGCTTATTGAGGAATGTCGGGGATGTATAAATATGATTGGGAGGTTAGGTTGGTCTATGTTCTTTGTGGGGGGGAATAGAGTAGCAGATTGGATGGTGAATTATGTAGGACGATTACCTTTGGGTCATCACGAGTGTGTTGAACCTCCTATAGTGGTGTGTGTTTTCCTCGCATGACACGAGTCTCGTTGCAAGGTTTTTTTACCTCCCTGTTATAAAAAAAAAATCTAACCAGAAAGAAATCCAACCGGATTAATAACCGAATCAGGGATCAATGAATTTAACTGGTTGATTCAGATTGGTTAAATCGGATAATGTCATAAATAATATATTTTTTTAATTTAATTTAAATTATGAAATCGACTAAATTTTTAAATTTTATTTTATGTATATTTAAAATTAGATACTAAATACACTTTGTTTATATTGCAAAGGTAAATTAACTTTTTAATAATATTGATCGAAATATATAAATATTAAAAATGAAGACTCATCCCTAACAACGCCAGCTAGCCCTCACATTGCCCTCCACCAAGAAATCAACGGATAACAACAATAGTCTCCCAATTGGGAATCAATTCCCCTCCTTCGCCTCGTTATTATATGTACACCGTTATTAGTTATTGGCGATGGGATTATTGAACCTATGAAACCCTCTATGAACCTAAGAGAAAAAGGTTTGTTGACGATTTATTTTGTTGATAATAACCCCCTGAAACCTAACTTTACCTTTGCTCCCCAATTGATTGGGGACTAGAATCGACCATGGCAATCTACCTTTGATTGTCAAATTGTTAGGAAAAAATGTGGGGTATATAACCCTACGACTAAGAGCTCTTGAATTGTGGAAACCTAAGGGTGTTGTTGATATTATAGACTTAACATTTGGCTTTTATTTGGTCAAGTTCAAGAGCATGAGTGATTAGGAAAGAGTTATCTCAAAGGGTCATTGGTCTGTTAAAGGTCATTATCTAACGGTTAGGACTTGGTCCCCGGACTCTACTCCCCTTAATTCGATGATGTTTTTCGGTTTCCTAAACTCCCAATGCAATATTACGATGAAGCTTGTCTTATGGTCATTGCCAACACGAATGGGAAGGGAGTGCGTGTGGATAAAAACATAGCAAAGACTGAGAGAAGAATATTTGCCAGGGTTTGTGTGTAAGTGGATCTTACGAAGCCGCTCATTGCTCAATTTTGGGTGCATGGAAAGAATATCAGATTGAGTGCGACAGATTTTATGTTGCTTGCACAAACTACAGTTGTTATGGCCATTCTAAGGAAGTTTGTGTCCACCTTAGCATATTTTTTTGACAATCGATGGTTTGCGACTCGGGATGTTATGATGGAAAATGGGGAACCTTAGGTAATCAACATGTGGACAAACCTACATGAAGCCTAAGGCTGATATTGTAAAAAAATGTTGAGTATGGGCCATAGATGACAATTCAACAATGCAAACTTATTAACCATTTCAAGTAGCCTTTTTAAAACCTTTTAATAACTCAAGACGAGGCTCCTACCTCAATTGCTGACAAAGGGAAAGCTCCAATGGTTTTTGGCTTTAAATGGGGTAGCAAGAAGACTTCAATGGGCATCCATAAGGAGAATGTTTTCACGAATAGTAATAAAGAGAATACCACTTTTGGCTCGTCTACAAAGCAGGGTTCTCTTATGTTCCTATGCATGGTAGAGGAGGGGAGGAATGTAAGTTGGGTTGCCAAATATGCAACATGCCCTTCATGACCTAAGCACACATACTATCTTTGGTGATCTGTCAAATATTGCTGAGGATCGGGAGATGGTAGTTGACCTTCTAAAAACAGCTTTCTAACCCGGTGGGTTATAGTAAGAGGAGTCGAAATGATGTCGCTAAAGCTCCTTCTACTTCTTCGTCTGGCCGTGAACCCCTTGATGTTGATCCCAGTCCGATTGTATCTGGTGGCAATGCGAAATAAAATGAGCAGAAAATTGATAACATCGTTATGAAAGTTGAGAATGTTAAGCGAGCCTCAAGTCGCCCTATGTGTTCTTAGTTTTTTTCCCTCTTGGATTGGTTCTTTTCTCCCCTTTTTATGAATATAATTATTTGGAATTGTTTTGGAGCAAGTAGTAATGAGTTCATGAACTTCTTTGATTCGAATTGGAATTCTTTGAGCCCTATTTATGATAACTTGCGCCACTTTACGTCGATGGTCTCAGATTGGAAATGAAACTTGTTCGATAATATTTTTACAAGCAAAAAGCAGTTATACCGTCGGCTTGAAGGGTCAAATGCAGCTTGGGTCATCGGGTCACGCAGGGGCTGCTGCGGCTTGAACAAAAGAGATCTAGTTACTTTTATTCATGTAATCTTCATTCTCCCGCCTCCAAGTAGATCTAGTTAATTTTATTCAGACAAAACAAAAGATCAGTTGTCACCCACGAGAAGGAACAATACGGTAGATTTCAAGAAGCAAGACCTCAGTGACTCGGTGAAGAGATGATTAACATGGATGGAACTCTTGCCACCATCGTGAGGAAGACGTTTTCTCTTGATATTTATGTAATCTTCGTACATCTAGTGATAATATAGGTTGAAAGTGGTCGGAGATATGAAAGATTGAAGAGGAAGTCGAAAAGGAAATTGAAGAAGAAGATAACACGAGGGAGCTGTGAACAGCGGTTGGTTAAAGGTAAAATTGAGAGCCGATAAACACAAAATTGGTTGTTCCTTTTTTTTATATAGGCACTTATGAACAACATATTTATATTTGATATTCATCTCGTTTCTTGGCTTATTTTATGTTCTTAAAGCCTTCATTTTAACGTGAGGATGATAAGGTTGTTGAATGATTAACGAATTTCGCATATTTTTTTTTTTGGCACGATATTTTTTTGGAAAATTATTGTATTTGACACTTGAGTTTTTCTTTGTAATCAGAAATTTCATAATACTTGTTTTCCATATTTTATTTATGATATCTTAATTCATAATTATTTTACAAACACACAATTATTTATTTAATTAGACATAAGAAAGTTTCTAAGCTGATTTATCCTAAACTCTCTATTAACTATTATTATTGTTATTTATTAATAGGGGTTGAGAAAGTCAATATAAATGACTGGCTGACCAGGGCAACTACCAAGTGACATTTTTAATTGGGTCAACCAAACCAACCATGACCCAAACCACTCTTCAAGTAAGGGAAGTATAAAAAAAATGTGAGGTATGAACAATTTTATTTTAACGTATAAAATGATTTAACTTTACTTCTAACATTAACAGTGAAAAACAATTTTATCCATAACATTGATAAGTTAGATCAATTTCAGATAATATTATAAAACATAAATATTTTATTCATTATTTTGCACTATATATATATATATATTAATTTTATATCTAATCATATGTTTGTGATCTGTTACTAATGAGTAATAAAATGACGCACATGCGAGTTTTAGATGACAAGATTCATGACCGATAAGATAATTTGATGAATAATTTCTCCAACTGATCCAACTTGTCAATATTATGGATAAAATTATTATTGGACGCCAACATTAAGAGTAAAATTACACAATTTTAGAAATTAGAGATAAAATTGTTCACAATATAAACGTTATAAGTATTTTAACACCTTATCTTTTGAAAGAAAAAAAAACTCGGGTGATAATTTCTGACATAAAAACATGATTTACAAAGATAAACAACTGACAAGAAAATCATTTTTCTATAATTTATATCAAATATAATTATATGGGATATATATATAAAATAAGGGGTTAAGGTGCAAAAATACCCCTAACGTTTTGGGCCATGAATAATTTTACCCCTAACGTTGATAATTTGGGTCAATTTCAGTATTATTATAAAACAAATATATTTTTGTTCTTTATTTTGCATCAATTGCAATATCAATTCGTCCTTAAAAAAACAAATTTCATTTTTTTTGCTATTTACTAATAGAATTTGAGATTAATATTTATAAATTCGGTGAATTTTTTAAATTTTTTATCCAATTCGTACAAAATACAGTATATTTTTTACTTTTTTTTTAATATTTTTCCATATCTCATCATATGTTTGTGATTTGTTGCCGATAAAATGACGCACGTATGAAGTGTAGATGACAAGATTAATGACCGAGAAGACAGTTTGATGAATTATTTCTCAAATTGACCCAATTTATCAATATTAGAGATAAAATTGCTCTTAACTTCCAATATTAAGGATAAAATTGTACCATTTTAAACGTTAAAGGTAAAATTGCTCCTAATCCAAAACATTTGGGGTATTTTAGCACACACAAACCACCAAATTACCACACTGAAATAAAAGGGCCAAGGCCAACTGAGAATCGGTGAATCACGCGCGAAAGGCAGCGCGTGGGAAAGAATGGAAACTGACAAGCAGCCGTGTAATAAAAAGGTTAATAGTATATGATTGCAATGGTGGATGATGGAGCCCACATGAGAAGACACCTAATTTTGTTCCCTTTTAACTGAAATAACTTTTCGTACATAAGCGCGTGTTTTCCAATTGTTCAGTCAACCTTACCAATTATTACAAAAAAATCTTTTGATTTTATCCCCTAAATCTTGTTTAGGGAAAGCTCATTATAACAAAATTCATGTATTAATGGGCTTTCTATTTATTAACTTTTTAGTCATCTCAATTCAATGCATTTTATGCATAAAAAAAATTCAATGCATTTTATTTTTATTTTAATTTTTTTCCTTTTGGATATTGGTACAAAATAGCCTTATCATTCAAAAGTAATTTCATATTTTTTTGACAAAAATAATAATTTCATGTTTAATGTTATAAATAATAGGGTTAAGATGCAAAAATATCCTTACCATTTTGGATAAGGAGCAATTTTACTTTTAATGTATAAAATGGTGCAATTTTACCTCTAACGTTTGAAGTCAAAAGAAATTTTACCCCTATTAGGTTAATTTCAGATACTATTATAAAACACATATATTTTTGTTCTTTATTCTGTATCAATTGCATAACAATTTATTCTAAAAAAGAATTTCATATTTTTTATAATTTAATAATAGAATTGTAAATTAATATTTATAAATTCGGTGATTTTTTTGATTTTGTTTGTCTAATTTGTACAAAAAAACAGTATATTTTTTATTTTTTCACATCCCAACATATGTTTTTGATTTGTTACTGATAAAATTACGACAGTTTAATGAATTATTCCTCAAATTGATCCAAATTATCAATGTTAGGGGTAAAATTGCTCTCGGCTTCCAACGTTAGGGGTAAAATTACACAATTTTAAACGTTAGGGGTAAAATTGTTCATCACCCAAAACATTAAAGGTATTTTTGCACCTTAACCCTAAATAATATAACTTAAAGTGTAATATTAATAAGTTAAGCCAATTTTACATTCTTTCTTTCTTTGATCGTGAATTTCGTTAATTCATTCCATCTATATGATGCAATGGATTTGCGGAATGAAAAATGAGATACGTAAACTTTTATTGAGAAATAATTGAGGCAAAAAAAGTTGTACAATTTTCATTTTTATTAATAGAATTTAGTGGATCAAAATCATAATAGAATTTCTTCTGTTTATCAGTAAAATAGTATCGTGTGCGCCTCATTTTAATCAGATTTTTATTACATATTCTACATATATTAGACAAAGAAAATTTTGAAAAAACTAAATAAATTATTGAGGTTATATTTAATTCCCAAACTTATTCTAAAATTATAATAAATAAATAAATATAAAAGTTTTGGTCTGAACCAATTAATGCAAAATTAGTACAAAATATATATCAACATAATATTTGAATTTGTTTATAAGAATACCCAACAATATTTGAGTTTTTTTTAATCATGTGTGAAAATAATATAATATTTGATTTTTTCTATAAGAAAAACAAACAATATTTGAGTTTTTCTTTAATAACGTATGAAATTCATATATGTTATCAATGTTAAATCTTTAATTCATTATAATCTCTATTATTTTATAAATAAAAAATTTCTTTGTTGATAACGATTTGAGTATTTTATGTACTTTGTATCTTCGGTTTGTTAAAAAAAAATATTAATTTATTTTAACAATTTATCTAATCAATTGGTTTAAGGCTGATCAAATATTTTCTAAATAGATCCATTCATAGGTCGAGTTGGGTTATGCTTGAGCCGGATCGAGGGGAATGTTATATTCTTAATGTAAGTCCAGTCCAATTCACTGTTAATTTAGACGACTTCGTATCACATTGGATTTAGGTTTAAAAATAAAATCACAAATCCAAACTCAAATAACACACTTAATATATATATATATATATATATATATAATACTAACTAAGGTTGGTTGGGTGGTTAAGGTTTTAAGTCGCTTAAATTAGGTCTCAAGTTAGAGTCCTAGAGTATACAGAAAGCTTGAGAGAGAGGATTCACCTAGAGGGTATCTGACGAGTCTCGAACTGAGAAATCGGATAAATAAAAAAAAATATAATAATAAAAATAATAAAAAATATACTTAAAAATAAAAATAAATATTTAATATATAAATTTAATAATTAAATTGAGTTGGTTAAGATTGCCCGACCAAGTTCGCTCTAAATTTAGACGGGCTTCGATGGCCTGAGTCGAGCCATGTCTAAAGTAATTTTTTTAAGAGTCAATATCATAATTAAGTGCAAAATTACAACTAAATCATATCACCAAACTTAATTCTTAACATGTCATTATTCTATATATATTATGATTTTATACCATAATTTAAAAATTCTAGATTCCAATTCATAAATCATAAACTCTAGAAAATATATTATAGTCTTCTAATTTATAAATTACAATCCTTAAAATATATTAAAAATACTGATTTTACTAGTTTGATAAAATTATGACTTGATATAAATGTAAATAGTTTTTAAAAGATGAATTTTTTGTATAATTTTCTCTTTTTTTTAATCAAAGTCTCATTAATATGGACCTTGACGGATTGAACGGATGTACTAATCCATTAACAGATCTACTTCTCTAAATGATTTTTCTTCCAATTAAAATTTACTACACTTTTCTAGATTTTTTTTACTGCATACATTAAAACTCAAATTTAATTTCTTTAACTTCAACGATTTAAAACTCTTACGGGGTATTTGTTAGAAAAAATATAGGAGGTGGGATAGAGATAAAAAAAACACGAGATAAGTTATCTCATATTTGTTTGGGAGATAGAAGAGTGAGACAGATGGGGGATAAAACTCTTATCCCTCAAATTCTATACCCAAGAGGAGGGTGATATAAGGAGGTGGAATAAGCTCCTGCGATTTTAATAGGATGGAAATGTCTGTTTTATCACTCAAATTAATGTTATGTAGTTTAAATAAAGTTAAAATAGTAAAATGTATTATTTTATCTTTATCCCTATCTCATATATCAAACATTGAATAATAATTATCGACTACAATATTTTTATCCTTATCCCAACCATTTATCCTTATCTCTATCCCCTCAAATGCCAAATGCCCCGTAATAGTTAATTTTCTCTTAATTTTTTTTTTCATCACCAACCCAACCCAACTAAAAAGGAATGAATATTATGAAATATGACTGTAATTACAATTGCAATCCAGGTTGTATTATTGCATATTTTTAATTTTTTTTTTAATCTATCTCCTCCTCCATTGTATTTGGATTTTTGCTCTTTTCAAAAATTAAATGAACACACCAAACGCTGCATATACTTTTTAAATCTCTCTTCTTCCTCTTTAATTTATTTTTATTTAATTATAAATCTCTCTCCCTCTCACTCTCTCTGTATAAACTCAACAACAAGACAAAAAGCTTCTCTTTGATTTTCTCATCAGATCCCTCCTCCTCCTCCACCACCACCACAAATGGCCTCCACATGATCTTCCTCCGCCGCCCGCCGCTGCTGCTGCAATATCTATCTCCACCTAGGTTTTCCGTTCAATGAGGTGTAAAAAGCACCCCGCCGACCTCACTACAACTGTCGGTGTCTGCGCTTCTTGCCTCCGTGAACGTCTTCTTGCTATCGTTGTCGCACAGAATCATCCGCAACATCCTCAATTAGCTAGGCACCATTCAATCGCTGCTGCTGCCTTTGATGATAGCCGGAAGTCTGATGCTCAACAACCTCCTCCTCCTCCTCCTCCTCCACTTCTATTCCCTCGCTCTGTTTCTCCTTACGTTGCTCGTCGGAAATCCGACGGCGCATCTCAACATCATCACCTCCGATTCTACAGTACTCCTCAAGTTGGCCCGGGTTCTACCGGTGTAGCTGCTTTTAATAACTCAAGAACCTTCAGAAACAAACAAGGAAGGTTTTCTCTTTTGTCTAAGCTATTTAGGTCTAGATCCGAGAAGTTTAATCCCGATCCTTCTGCTTCTGCTCCTGGAATTCCTTCTCGTAATTCAACTGAGGCGGCATCGTCTTCGTCGCCTTCGTGGTTCTCTAACATGTTTTCTCCTCAACGGAAAAAGCATTCCACCGCAGAATACTCCGGTGTTGCAGGCCGTAAACCTCGTCGACGGATGGATCGAGGAATGTCGCCGGCTAGGGAGGCCGATTGCGAAGAGGATTTTCAAGATTGCGATCGGTCTCCATCGGGAAGTGGATCCTCGTCGGATTCATCTCACTGGTGGAAGAGGACACCGGTATCAACAACAAGTGCGGTGAGACGCGGGAAGGCAGGACATATGTCGGGATTAGCTTTTTGCTTGAGTCCTCTGGTGAGAGCGAGTCCTAACAGGCACTGGAATCAGAAAGGAGGTTTGCCTCCGGACATGGGATTTCCCGGCGACATTAGAGCACCAGGGAAGCCTCATTTGTCAACAGCGGCGTCATTTTGTGCGAATCGGTCGAGGAAGCTTTGCGATTTCGGAAGAGTCAATCACAACCGTTGAGGAAGCGATTAGTTGAAATTTGACCACGGTGGTGGTGGTGTCGAAGCCTTGAAGGTAATGGTAGTTGGTATTTAAATTACCGTTTTGCCCCTTCCAATTCGAAGTTTTATGACTCAACACAATGCGACTTTCCTCTCCCTTTCCTTTTTCTTTTAATTTATTTTCCTTTCGAAATATCTGATTAAAAAAAAAACAAATAGAAAATTCTACATAGGCCGAAAGAAAGAACTGAGGGGAAAAAAACACAAAGCAAAGGCCATAAGTTTTTTTTTTAATTTTTTTATTTTGGCGTGTACATCTACATTACAATGTTCGTGATTAGCACAAACAAAATATTTTTTTTGTTGTATAATTTGTGAATTTTTTTTTAATATTTTGGAAATTAAACCGAATATATAGTGAAAAATTTACATTGTTATCCTTTTTATATTACCTTCCTTTTTATATTTTGTTTTTCTATTATTTATGCATTTTGGTAGGAAAAACCCATGATAAATTAGTTATTTTAATAATGTAATTAGTCCTTACGTTTAAATTTATCACACTATATACTGATTATATCCGTCTCATTACACTAGCGAGTATATGTTTTGCATTCTATACCCGTTTCATTTAATTCATAGATACCCACAAATACTCTTACATGTTAAAAATCAATAAATAAAATAAAAAAAATTATAAATTTAATAAAGTAAAGTAACTTAGTGATATCACTTAACGGTCGAAGAACAAAAGGTTGGTATTCAAATCTCATATCTTACCTCTAAAACATAATAATATTTTTTAATATATAAAAGAGTTATGACGGATAATGGATACCAGATACTTTGAGAGGTATTCTCATATCCGTCTCATTAATTGATAATAGTTTTGATTGCATATCTGTTTCATACCCTTTTATACAGGGTATGAGTAGTCCTATTAAGATCGGATAGTGTTGGATACCCGTGGGTAGAGTATCCATTGCCATTCCTAATTTAGTCTTTAATGTTTGTTCAATTCAATCGTTTAGCTTTTTAGTTATAAGAGACTAACCATTGAACTTTTTAGCTTTAAGAGACTAACCATTGAATTGAACAACAGTGAAGGACTCAACTGTGTTATTAAAATACGAAGACTAAATAGTATGTCAACTAAAAATGTAAGGACCAATGAATTATTTATCCTTTTAATAATATAATTAATATTTTATATATTGGTTAAGAGAAAGAGAGGGAGTAGTTGGTAATTAGACATGTTTAGGAAAATAGGGTAATATTTAGAAAAATAGGGTAATATTAAATTATGTTTGTTTGTTCCTTCAAGGGAATTAAATAAGTTGGTTGGGTCATAAATAACGGGGGAGAGGGTAAATAATAAATAATGAATGGAATGTAGGGAAAATAGGAGTGGGAGGAATAGAAATGGTACCAATTGAATTGATGACTAGGTGGATTATGAGTCACTTCAAAGGAAGTTGTTTTGGGTTTGAAACTAAACACATATTTTATTTTGTTATAAACCATTTAGTAAGGTGATAATTCAAACTAATCTAGATATTTTAATCATAATTGCATTCTCATCTTTAAAATTGAGTTGATTAAATATCTTAACCACTGAAACACGTCGAGCTTGGTGGTTCGATCAGAGGTGAGATTGTTTCGGTTTAATTTGGAGATTTTAAAATCTTCAGGATTATATTTAATAAGAGTCAACGATTTAATTTGGTTTAGTTTTAAAGAAAAAGTCAACATTTCAATTCAGTTATTGGTGTATTTTGTCTAGTTTAAGAAATTTTAATATATTTACTCAATAATAGTGAATTTAAAAATCTCTCCATGCATGTAAATGTTACAATTCGGTTTAGTTTTAGAAAAGAGTTAACGATTCAATTTAAGTCTGAAAAAAATTCAAGTATTTGATCCGGTTATTGAATCTGCAAAATTTGTGCTCAGTCTTAAGTTAAAACACATTCTTCTAAGGAATAAGTGTAAAATTTGACCATAATGTTTTTTGAGAAGTGTAGATTTAGTCCTAATGTGTAAAATGATCTAAATTTAACCTTAACATTTTCAAGCAAGATTAATCTTAGTCTTACTTTACCAAAATTTTAAAAATACGGGTTGACTGTTATTTAACTGACACCAGACTTTCCATACATCCATTATGACTAAGATATTACTGTGTTATTAATAAATTTATAAAAAACCCTGTTAAAATACTAACAACCAAGTCCGCCACATATAAATTAATCATAATTTTTTGTCAAATTATTTAAAATATTTAATATGTTATTAATATAATTACAAATAACGAATAAAAAATTACGAAACTACTTTAGTTTATTAACAAACTTATTTGGAAGATCTGATGTGATAATTAAATAACAGTCAAACCATCATTTTTAAATTTTCAGTAACATATGGCTTAAATCGATTTTATTTGAAAACATTAAAGTTAAATCAACATAATTTCATACGTTAAGACTAAATTTATACTTCTTCATAAACGTTTTGATCCTTATCCCTTTTTCTAACTAAGCATATAGAGAAGCAAAGACCGATAAGGGAGACTAGATAGGGTTTGAACCTTGCTGTTCGATGAAAAATGTCGAAAAACTCTATAAAAATTATTTACGAAGCTTAATTTATTTATTTGTTTTTGTATAAAACACAATTTTTTTTACCAATTTGAATATTTACAAATCATCCAAGAACTCCCCCAAATACACTTATTAATGAACCCTAAATTAGTGATTAATAAAGAGGTAATGGAAGTAATGGTTGAGAATTAAGGGTTGTCTTGAATTAGAATCAATTTGATAGTAGGTGAAAAGAGAAGGATCCATTTCCATTTGTGGTGGGTGGTGGGAACCCCTTACCTTAATATATAGTGCAACTAATGTTATTAATGGTAGTGAGTGGCATTTGATGGTTTCTCCTTTTGTTCAAATTTTAAGTTTCATAAAGAAAAAAAGGGTTAATGGTTGGTACTATTTTAGAGATCATATCACCACTCTCAATTTGAATTTCTTAATTCTTTAAAGAATCCAATTTTATTTGCCAAAATGTAAAGTTTACATTGGGTTATAATTAATTAATTTCTATATTTTCCCATTTGGTTACAAGTTTATCTCTCAACTTTACCATTTGTTATGGGTAATTCATAACCAAATCAAAAGTTGAAGCTTAGAAATTAAATGTATACATTGAACCAAGTATAGAGTTCATTCTATTCTAATCAATGTATTGTTTTTTGGTTATAAAGGAAAGAAAAATACAAATAAAGAAAAAGTACAAAATAAGAGAATGGATAAAAGGAGATACCGGTTATGACTTTACTTATCTTTCTAAGGTCCCTAGAATGCAATTCCTTTATTACAGACCGTAATTAGCTCTAAGATTGACTGTGATGTTGTCAATATCTACAGTCTCCGGTATAGACATTCGAATTTAGACTCGCAGTATGAACCAAATAAGTGTTTGAACTTTTGAATGATTTAGTTCAATTAAGCAGAAGCATAAACAGAAGGGTCAAAAACTCAATTGGAAATGAATACTGAATTTATATTAAAGATGAAGAACAATTATCATAGATACAACCAACTCAAAATTCATAGAAAATCTAAAAAGCAGATAGAGACTAAGAGGATAAAAATCCCTTTTGGAACATGTCGACTCAAGCAGTCGTCTTGATGAGATTGGAGGAGGAGACCTAAGAATCCTTGAAGCGGAAATGGAGGAAGCTTTTTGATGCTTTAATGGTTGGTGGAGATATGAAGGATGAATTCTCAAGGGTTACAAAGCTTATGCAATTGGCAATGTATGCTCAATAATGAAATCTAAAATTATAGATAACTAGGTTAAAAACTATGAACTATTGATGGATAATTTACATGGTGAAATACAAGCCTTTTTATAGGCCAAAATAAACCTAAAATGCCTAAGTTAAAGTTACAGGTTTGAAAAGGATTTAACAGGCTCAATCCCACTAAAAAAGGGACTGAGCCAGTTGATGGGTGTCGAATCCACCAAAGATAAATGTAACTTTACTTGACCGAAATATGGATTTGTGATAGGGGTCAAAAACCCCTATCTTTTGGTACGATTTTAGGACGGGTTTTAGCGTTATTTAGTTAATAAGCGAGCAATTTTCGCATTTAAATGCTTTTGTGTGAGTTAGTTAGAAATTGGAAATGTTTTATTTACTTTTCGTTGTTTAGGCTCATTTTATAATCAATTTAGGCAAATACGGCCAAAATGGCATGCATATTATAATTCCGTTATCTTTTGAAGCTAATTGATCCGTCAAAAGTCGCACCAAACGAAGCGTTTGCTCAAAATAAGCGATTGGCGGGTCAATTTAGCCTTTGGACTAATGTTATTTGGAGTTTTTGTGCATGCGCAGGGATAAGTTCGGGCGAAAAACACATTGTTGGCATTCGGCAACCGTGCGGGGGCGTATCGGGCAAGACTGCTCGACGAGCTGGCCTATTTTAGGCCAGCTCGCCGAGCAGACCCTCAGAGGCCTGCTCAGGCGAGCAGGGAGCCTGCTCGCGACGAGTAGTGCCTGCTCGGTGAGCAGACCTGCGGGAATTGGTCAAAAAGACCAATTCCGCCCCCACGACTCCACGATCGGCCCCACGACTTCCTACCTGCATAAGGACACGAAATAGGTCATCAAAAGGGCCCGAGCCATGCCTATAAATAGGATTTTTCCAATGTAATTAAACATCTTTCATTATTTGTAAATTACTTTAGCTTTCCCCTTGAATTTCCTCTCCATCTCCTCCATCTTCTTCGACCTCCATTGAAGCTCCTTCAAAGCTGTTCTCGAGGAATATTCAAGGTCCGTCCTTAAGACCTAGGAAGCCGATTGCAGAGTAGACAGGTTCCTTGAAAGGGATTTTCGTATCTCCTTTTACCTTACTTTGTTTGTACTCTTTGATACAGTCTATGAATCATGGGCTAATTGTATCCTGTGACATTATCCTTCATCTTTAATAATATTTTAGCTCTTATTTTATTATATGCTTAATTGTTTAATCTTTGTCTTACGCTTTATTCAATTGGTTTAACTCATTCAAAAGCCCCAAAATCGAGTAGGCACATATTGTGAGCTGAATTTGACCTAGTCAGAGCCTAGGAGATTGACGACCTCTTAGTTGATTAAGCTCAAATTGCTGAGCCTTAGACCTAGTTTCAGCCTTACAAGGGAATCATGCACTAGGAACTTCAGGAGGGTAAGTAGGGTTAATCGCCTTGAATACAAGTGACTTAGATTAGTTTTTTAATCAATAGACCTAATAACCTAACTTTATTATTATCGTTCATACCATGTTCCTTCGGGTAATTGCATTAGTGAAAGATCAATTAGGAGTAGTTTAACTTAATTAGGAGTAGTTTAACTTAATTAGGCGTAGAATAACTTAGTTAGAACTAGTATAATTTAGCTAGGAGTAGTGTAATTCAACCTAGGAGTAGATTAACTTAAGAAAACAAACTCAAAACCCACAAAGCCTAGATAACACCTGAGACCAAGTAATTCGATACTTGTGGTAAATAAGTCTTGTGGATTCGATACATGGACTTTCCAGATTTATTACTTGATAACGACGGGGTACACTTATCCCTTAGTGAGTCTTCTTTACGGAAGGCGTATCAAGTTTTTGGCGCCGTTGCCGGGGATTTATTTCTTCTACAATATCGAACCAAAGGTCGATTTGTTAGTTTAGGCATTCATTGTAAATATCCTTTGTTTATAACATCTATACTTATTTATATACTTGTTTATATACTTAATTATATTCATACTTGCATATACAAATACTTATTGATATATTACTTCATTTCTGTAACATTACTTGTACTTATAAAAATCGTTCTTCCAGCAATTATGGACAACAGAGCTCCAAAACCGTCCATGAACAATCTCAACACGAATATGGATTTCCTTATGGCTTCGTACAGCCGTGATAGCCAAACAAGGACACCGTTTTGCGCAAGATGTGGCCAGAATCACCCCGGTGAGTTATGCCACGTCAACTACTACGTACCCAAAGGTGAGAATGTAAGTTACTTGGGTAATCGTCAAAGGTATAATTCTGAACCCCCAACTTACAACTTTTACGATCAAGAGCATACACGATATCCACCGGCGCCCTACATAGCACCCATGGATACCCTTCCATGTCCCCCTTCTAATTCTGATTTCTATGGCAGGCAAACAGTGTGTTCAGAAGGAATAATGACCCTCTTAAGAGAGATATCCGTCCGACTAGCAGCCAACGAGGAGGCATGTAGGGCCCTAAGCAACCAACTCGCCGCAATCAGACAGGAGGAAAGGGAATGCCAAGAGGCTTTCCTCTTACAAGAGGAAGCGGTTCAAGCCATCACCCTAAGGAGCGGCAAGGAAGTGGACACACTCGTGGCACCTCAATCGCAAACACAACGATCACCGCAGGTAAGTAGGGAACCGGAAGTGGTAAGCAACCCCGGTCCCGTATCTGAAACTCCAGCTCCTGAAGTAGCTGTAGAAAAAGTAGTTAGGCCTTATATACCAAAACTGCCATTCCCTCAGAAACAGAAAAAGGCCAACTTAGATAAGAAATTTGCTCGGTTTTCGAAAATCCTTAGTAGATTAGAAATCAATATTCCATTAATGGAAGCACTAGAGGAAATGCCGAACTATGCAAAATTTCTCAAAGACATGTTGTCGAAAAAGAAAAAGTTTGGGAAAAATGAGATAGTGGCTTTAATAGAACAATGCTCAGCCATAATCACTCATAAATTGCCCCCCAAGCTTAAAGATCAAGGGAGCTTTACCATCCCGTGTAGGATAGGCAACATGCACATAGATATGGCATTATGTGATTTAGGAGCAAGTATTAATCTTATGCCTTTATCAATTTCCAGGAAATTGGGACTTGGAGAGCCTAAACCAACAAACATGACACTGCAGCTAGCGGACAGGTCAATCGCACGACCTAGAGGCATAGTTGAAGATGTATTGGTGAAGGTGGACAAACTGATCTTCCCGGTCGATTTTGTGGTCCTCGACATGAAAGAAGATGACTCCGTCCCCATTCTTCTTGGAAGACCGTTCCTTGCAACCGGTAGGACATTGATAGACGTCCATGGAGGTAAATTGGTCCTAAGGGTGCAGGACGAAGAGGTAACATTTAATGTTTACGAGTCTATGAAATTTCCTCAAGAGCGTTCCAAAAGTTGTAATTTTGTGGATGCACTAATAGACGAATGCATTGAGGAAGTTGACCTTAACATAAGAAATACCTCTTTAGAACTCGGTCTATGTGGTGAGGAATGTGAAACCTCGAATGAACCATTTGAAGACCTCCCACCTGAAAAATGTTATTGGGTCAAGGGTCGAAAAGAGGACCTTGATCGTGAGATCAAACCTAAACCCAAAACCTCGCTAGAGGAGCCTCTAGAATTGGAGCTTAAGCCCTTGCCCAACAATCTGAAATATGTTTTTCTTCAACCTCCCACAGATTTACCCGTTATTATTTCTTCTTTGTTGACAGTTGAACAGGAAGAAAAATTGGTGGAGGTGCTGAAGCAGCATAAAGGGGCCTTTGGATGGTCAATCCACGACATCAAAGGCATCGACCCCAAAATCTGCACGCACAGAATTTTCCTTGAGGAAGAGATTAAGCCATCTGCCCAACCTCAACGACGGCTCAACCCTAATATGAAAGAGGTGGTAAAAGCCGAGGTTATAAAACTCCTCGACGCAGGTATCATCTTTCCAATTTCTGATAGCCAATGGGTAAGACCGGTTCAATGCGTGCCCAAAAAGGGGGGAACAACGGTAATGGAAAATGAAAAAGGGGAATTAATCCCAACTAGAAAGGTTACGGGTTGGCGTGTATGCATAGATTATAGGAAATTGAACGAGGCCACCCGTAAAGACCATTTTCCTTTACCATTTATTGATCAAATGTTGGAACGGTTGGCAGGGCACGAATTTTTCTGTACTCTAGATGGGCTATCCGGTTATATGCAAATTCCTGTGGACCATTTGGACCAAGAAAAAACCACATTCACTTGTCCCTATGGAACTTTCGCATATAGGCGGATGCCTTTCGGATTATGTAATGCCCCTGCCACGTTCCAACGCTTTATGATGGCTATGTTTTCTGACATGGTCGAAGAGTTCCTAGAAATTTTCATGGATGATTTTAATGTTGTAGGACCTACTTTCGACCAATGTCTTGAAAACTTGGACCGAGTCTTAGAACGTTGTGAAGACAAAAACTTGGCACTTAATTGGGAAAAGTGTCAGTTTATGGTCCAAAACTGCATAGTGTTAGGACACAAGGTGTCGGGAAAGGGGATCGAGGTCGATCCGGTAAAAATTGAGGTGATTGAAAAACTGACACCTCCTACTAGTGTAAAATTGGTTAGGAGCTTTTTAGTACATGCGAGGTTTTATAGACGGTTCATAAAAGACTTTTCAAAAATCACTAAACCCCTCACTCAATTATTACTGAAAGATGCTGATTTTAATTTCAATGAAGAATGTATGTCTGCATTTAAATTACTGAAAAAGAAATTAATCGAAGCACTTATTATGGTAAGCCCGGATTGGTCCCTTCCCTTTGAGTTAATGTGCGATGCCAGTGATCTGGCTGTAGGAGCCTGTCTTGGGCAGAGGGTGGATAAACTTTTTCGCCCAATCTTCTATGCTAGCAAAACCTTGAATGATGCACAGTAGAATTATTCAATAACTGAAAAGGAACTGCTAGCCGTAGTTTTTCCCTTTGACAAATTTAGATCTTATTTAGTGCTATCTAAGGTAATTGTTTTTACTGACCATGCAGCTCTGAGATATTTGATGAGCAAGCAAGATGCAAAACCTAGGCTGATTCGTTGGATCTTACTACTCCAAGAGTTTGACATCAAGATCAGAGACAAGAAAGGGGTGGAAAACGTAATAGCAGACCACCTATCCAGGTTAGAGTCAAACCAACAAGCCTTAGAACATGAGACAATCAAAGAGGTATTCCCGGACGAAACATTGTATTCGGTACGATCTCTCCCCTGGTTTGTAGATATCGCGAACTACAAAGTCGGTAACATTCTTCCCCCTGATTTAGATGCAAGCAAAAAACGTAAGTTTATGTTTGAGAACAAACAATATTTTTGGGAAGAACCATATCTGTTTCGATTCTGCACTGATGGCATAATTAGGAGATGTATACCTGAAGAGGAGGTAGATTCAGTGATTAATATGTGTCATTCTAGGGAACCAGGTGGCCATTTCGGGCCAGATAGGACAGTGGCAAAAATCCTCCAAAGTGGGTTTTAGTGGCGACAAATGCATAAAGATGTTAATAACTATATTAAATATTGTGATGCATGTCAGAGAGTAGGGAATATCTCTAGAAGGAATGAGATGCTTCAACAGGGCATACTTGTGTGTGAGCTATTTGATGTTTGGGGCATAGATTTCATGGGACCCTTCCCCATGTCCCACAACAACCAATACATTCTTGTGGCGGTTGACTATGTTTCCAAATGGGTAGAAGCAGAAGCTCTACCCACAAATGATGCTCGAATGGTGATGAGATTTTTGAAAAAGAATATTTTTACTAGATTCGGCACCCCCCGGACCATTATCAGTGATGGGGGGTCCCACTTCTGCAATAGACAATTTGACACGTTGCTCCAAAAGTATGGCGTAGCTCATAGGGTTGCAACACCCTACCACCCTCAGACGAGCGGTCAGGTAGAAGTGTCAAATAGAGAGCTAAAACGTATTCTTGAGAAAACAGTAGGAAATGCTAGAAAAGCCTGGAGCCTAAAGCTGGATGATGCCCTTTGGGCATACCGGACAGCTTTTAAGACTCCCATAGGAATGTCCCCCTATCGTTTAGTTTTCGGTAAATCTTGTCACCTACCTGTTGAATTAGAACATAAGGCATACTGGGCATTAAAATATCTAAATTTTGACCCTAAGCTTTCAGGTGAACTACGGTTAACTCAGCTGCACAAACTGGATGAGCTCCGGTACAATTCCTACGAGAACGCCAAGCTGTACAAAGAATGGACCAAAAGGGTGCATGATAGGAAAGTACAGAAGAAAACCTTTCAAATAGGCGATCAAGTACTTTTATACAACTCCCGATTGAGATTCTTCCCTGGCAAACTCAAAAGTAGATGGTACGGGCCATTCTCAGTCATCAACGCGCACCCCTCCGGAATGGTCGAAATTGAGGGGAAGAATGGGATCACCCAGAAAGTAAACGGGCACCGTCTTAAGATTTATCTTGGCAAAGATGATTCAAGTTCTGCGCCTGCAGACAATCACTTACCCCCCGACCGATCAGTAAGTTGTCTTCTCCACCCTAACTTTTTACACTTGTTCTTTATGATTTGTGATGCAATGTTGGAACTTATTGCATATTTTTAGTGTGAGGAGGAGGGGTAGACAAACTTACAAAAATTGTATAATTTTTAAATTTTTGTTGCGTCGTGTCTAGTTTAGTTTTGCGTTTTTCGGGTTTTATTTATGTTTTGCATGTTTATGACCTAAAACCGTGAACCTCCTTCGAATCTAAACTTCGTTATTTGTCCTTGAGGGCTGAGAACCGAATCTAAGATTGCATGACAACTAGTTTAGGTGTAGGACACAATCCTTGTATCTGTAAAAGCATGAGCTAAAGTTTGCATTTAGACCCTACTTTTGAAGAAATGCTAAAATCATTACTTAGGTAGATAACTTAAGAATTGAAGGCATGTGATGTTAAACTTGAGTTTGGGGAGAACTAGTAAACACAAAATTGAAACCCAAAGAATTGTGAGTTGAATTTGAGCCTAAGAGCGAACATCAAAAAGCTCTTTTTCTTGACATTTTAATGTGAATGCTTTGACTTGTGGAAAGATTACAGATTTTGCACCTAATGCTGTGTTAAACCTACATGCAATGATTTGAGATGATAAACGATGAATCAGCCTCATTAGAATTAACCCTTTTCTTTACCTTATTTTCTCGTTTTCAACCACTCTAGGAAGCCCCTTTGAGCCTGTATTTTTGTAGTTTGTAGAATTTTTCTTTCGTTCTAACCCTTATTTTTGCAAACTATCACTTAGTTTGTTACCTAACCCAAGTTTTTGCAAAGCTCAAATTGAGCCTTTGTTTTCTTCTAGCCTTTTTTCTTTATTTATGGCATTATAGTAGCAAGCCAAAAGGCTAAGAAGTGAATGAGCATCACTATCCCAAAAAGAAAAAAAAAAAGAAAAAGAGAAAACCAGAAAAAGAAAAGAAAAGAAAAGAGACGAACAAAAAGGGGAGAACTTCATTCCCCAGTTCTTAAAATAAAAAACGTCTCAAGAAAACGTTCTAAAAAGAGAATAGTGAATAAATAAAAAGCTCAGTCACTTCATACTCGCTAAAGCCATTTTAACTTTGTTTTTCTAGCGCTAGAACTATTAACCCTTGTTGTACCTTTAACCCTCTAACCACATTACAACCCCAATTCGAGGCTGTTTTTGATATCATCGGAGTCATATAGCATAGTAGAGGAACTCGGATGAACGTGCAAAATCAACATAATCCTAAGCAAGAACATAAGCCGAGAGTAAACACTTTAGCCGCCAAAATTGTGTGAAATGAGTGAACTACCTATGGTGAGGTGTTTTACTTAGCGATCCCCTCAAGCTCGTTTAATTGAACATGTGTCCTTTTTCTTAAAACATATGACCTATGATAATTGAAATGCGGCTTTTGGATATCGTGTCTCTACTTTGTATTTCCGAATGCATGTAATTACAGATGCTCGAAATTGTGTCAAGCACCTAGTCAAACCGGGAGGTTTTCTAGCTTGCTTGTGATTGCGGGTTTAGTTTTTTAGTTTACTTGGGGACAAGTAAAGTTTTAAGTGCGAGGAGGTTTGATAGGGGTCAAAAACCCCTATCTTTGGGTACGGTTTTAGGACGAGTTTTAGCGTTATTTAGTTAATAAGCGAGCAATTATCGCATTTAAATGCTTTTGTGTGAGTTAGTTAGAAATTGGAAATGTTTTATTTACTTTTCGTTGTTTAGGCTCATTTTATGATCAATTTAGGCAAATACGGCCAAAATGGCATGCATATTATAATTCCGTTATCTTTTGAAGCTAATTGATCCGTCAAAAGTCGCACCAAACGAAGCGTTTGCTCAAAATAAGCGATTGGCGGGTCAATTTAGCCTTTGGACTAATGTTATCTGGAGTTTTTGTGCATGCGCAGGGATAAGTGCGGGCGAAAAACACATTGTTGGCATTCGGCAACCGTGCGGGGGCGTATCGGGCAAGACTGCTCGACGAACTGGCCTATTTTAGGCCAGCTCGCAGCGAGCAGGCCCTCTGGAGGCCTACTCGGGCGAGCAGGGAGCCTGCTCGCGACGAGCAGTGCCTGCTCGCCGAGCAGCTCGCCCTGCTCGGCGAGCAGACCTGCGGGAATTAGTCAAAAAGACCAATTCCGCCCCCACGACTCCACGATCGGCCCCACGACTTCCTACCTGCATAAGGACACGAAATAGGTCA
This sequence comes from Euphorbia lathyris, assembly GCF_963576675.1. Lineage (NCBI taxonomy): Eukaryota > Viridiplantae > Streptophyta > Magnoliopsida > Malpighiales > Euphorbiaceae > Euphorbia > Euphorbia lathyris. The sequence continues at coordinate 7,516,264 of NC_088911.1, forward strand.
TCAAAAGGGCCCGAGCCACGCCTATAAATAGGATTTTTCCAATGTAATTAAACATCTTTCATTATTTGTAAATTACTTTAGCTTTCCCCTTGAATTTCCTTTCCATCTCCTCCATCTTCTTCGACCTCCATTGAAGCTCCTTCAAAGCTGTTCTCGAGGAATATTCAAGGTCCGTCCTTAAGACCTAGGAAGCCGATTGCAGAGTAGACAGGTTCCTTGAAAGAGATTTTCGTATCTCCTTTTACCTTACTTTGTTTGTACTCTTTGATACAGTCTATGGATCCTAGGCTAATTGTATCCTGTGACATTATCCTTCATCTTTAATAATATTTTAGCTCTTATTTTGTTCTATGCTTAATTGTTTAATCTTTGTCTTACGCTTTATTCAATTGGTTTAACTCATTCAAAAGCCCCAAAATCGAGTAGGCACATATTGTGAGCTGAATGTGACCTAGTCAGAGCCTAGGAGATTGACGACCTCTTAGTTGATTAAGCCCAAATTGCTGAGCCTTAGACCTAGTTTCGGCCTTACAAGGGAATCACGCACTAGGAACTTCAGGAGGGTAAGTAGGGTTAATCGCCTTGAATACAAGTGACTTAGATTAGGTTTTTAATCAATAGACCTAATAACCTAACTTCATTATTATCGTTCATACCATGTTCCTTTGGGTAATTGCATTAGTGAAAGATCAATTAGGAGTAGTTTAACTTAATTAGGAGTAGTTTAACTTAATTAGGCGTAGAATAACTTAGTTAGAACTAGTATAATTTAGCTAGGAGTAGTGTAATTCAACCTAGGAGTAGATTAACTTAAGAAAACAAACTCAAAACCCACAAAGCCTAGATAACACCTGAGACCAAGTAATTCGATACTTGTGGTAAATAAGTCCTGTGGATTCGATACCTGGACTTTCCAGATTTATTACTTGATAACGATGGGGTACACTTATCCCTTAGTGAGTCTTCTTTACGGAAGGCGTATCAATTTGTAAAAAGGGTAAGCAAAGGTCGAACCCAAGGGAATATTACTGACTCAAAATAATAATGACTTGATAAATAAACAAAATAAACATGGGGTTTTGATTTGTGAGATTTAACCAATTGTGAAGAGAATTTCAAATAAAATAAAATCAGCAAGAGTAAATATGATTTTGTAAACAATGTTTGGAGAAATCCGATCAAGGGGGTTCACAGGTAGGTAATTCACTTAGTATCGATCATAGACAGATAAAATACAATCTTATACACATACCGAATCGGTTTGTAGTATTCTTCCTTAATATTAAACTAGTTAAGCACAGCAAATAACCAGTTCCTAATCAATAAATAATCCTGCCTCAGCGGTCAAGATTTAATCTATTGACAGCCTGATGAATTAGAAGAACCCGACCTTAGCCAACCGACACTTAGCGTCGACGATTTAGAAACTAAATTACTTGTTCATTCGACTCAAATACACCTAATTACTTTTGTATTAATGTCACATGAAAGACAATATCAGGTTGTCAAATCTGAATCTATTCTTTCAAATACAAAACTAACTTAATTTATATTATCGATTGCTACTATGATTGGTTCATTTAGGTAAAACTCTAACTTTACCAATTCAGCCGTATGACAATCCAATTCAAAGAACGACCTGTAGTTATAATTCGAAGATTGAATAATCAATTGAGAATAAATCCCTAAATGCAATGAACAAATAAACGGTAAGATTAATAAGAATAATTAAAGCACAACAGTCTCACGATAATGAAAAAAAACCTCCTTTGAATTAACCCTTAACCGAATATAGAAGTTTAACTACGAATAGCCATGGAAGAACACATGTTTCTGTTTCAAAAAGAGAACAAAATGATTACTGAAAAATAAAAACCTAAAAAAGAACTTATTCCCAAGCGTAAGTTCTGATATTTTTATAGAGAAAACCCCTTCCTAAAAGTTAGGTAACCAAATAATATTTATCTAAATCAACAATCTTTTCTATAATCTCAAATCCCTGATTTTCTGCCTTCTTTTTCGAGTTGGAAAAGGTCCTGGTCAATTTGAAGATCAGCAGATTCAGAGGTCCCTAGTCTTGGGCAAGACTAACTCCATTTTCGTTTCAGCTCATTTAATTCAGTACCAAATTCCTTTCTAGTCCAAAATTTCTTCAATTAAGTCTAATTCTGTTCTTTTTAATCATTTGAGTCCTGTGGAGGCAAATCAAACCAAAACAAGCAATAATACCCAAAATAACACCAAATTAATTAAATAACCTAGCACTAAAGTGGACATTTGAACGTTGAATTGGACACTTATCACCAGTCAATTATGATTGGTTCGCAGGTCCAGCTCACCGAGCTGGACCTATTGGGCCGACAAAGGCTAGCCCTGGTGGCCAACTCGCCAAGCTGGGCCCTAGGAGTGGCCTCACCAACCACCACAAGGCTAACTTGCCGAGTTGACCCGCATGAGGTCCTTAGCGTGAATTTTCTCCCTTTAATTGTCCGGGCGGTTTTGTTATAACCAAACCAATAGATTATTTCATATAGATTGGTTAATTTAACCAGTTATTAACCCGTTAGTAACAAATCAAAACTAAATCTTAAAGAAAATGGTGAAATTTTGATGGTTAGAGAAATGATTCAATAAATATTTTAGGAAAAACGTAGAAAAGTGAAAAACTTGAAAAACTGAAAAAAAAACATGAACAACGCAAAAAAGAAAAGGGAAAATTACAAAAATGGATCAAATGGGAGGCCCATTTACATATTTAACACATTTACTCAACCTACTACATATCTAGACTATTCTTATGTGACTTTCCATAATACCCTCAATATTTACGGCGCGGCTATCTCCCTCCCGTCTGACTTTGCAGATTCCAGCATATGTGAAGCCTGCGAAGCTAATGTTTGGTTTACTTGATGATTTTAATTAGCATATACGAAGTCTGGATGTGTTTTTAACAAAATTCGCTAATTTGTATATAACAAAAAATGCCAAACAACAACGGATTCTAACATTAAAATCATAACATTATCAAAATTTACAACAAGATTGTCACAATAAACTCCTAACAAATCACTTCATAATACATAGGCTCCTATTCACTACCGATGGATGGATGTGTCCCACGGTACAAAACAAAATTGTCACAATAAACTCCTAACAAACCACTTCATTATACATAGGCTCTTATTCACCACCGATGGATGGATGTCTCACGGTACATGCTCTTATTCACCACTGAGGGATGGACGTGTCCCACGGTGTAAGCTCATATTCACCACCGATGGTTGGAAGTCCATGCCTTTTGGAATAGATGTCTCTCATGGCACCCCAGCACGCCGGCTTCTAGGAATGAATATTATATATTCAACCGCCTTTAGAAAAAATTAATCGTGTTAGGCAGAAAAAAGGAAGATTTGGCTTCGCGAAATGAGGATTCGCTAAGTATGCGAAAATAAATGTGCAAGGAACATGGTGATTTTACTTAGCGAAACGATTATTTCGCGACGTCTGCGAGGAGAAATGTGACGCTCTGACTTCACGAAACGATGATTACGCGGAGTCTACGGGAGAAATTTATCGAATTACCTCGCAAACTTCGCGTAATCATTGTTTCGCGAAGTTAAATCGATAAATTTCTCCCCGCAGACTTTACGGAAACGACATATGCTAAGTGAATTTATGAAAAAAAAACGCAAAGAAAACAATATATACTTACATTTTTCGACGAAAACAATATGATAAACTGGAAAAAACGATGAAAATAACGTAGAATAACCATTTCTTCGATGGTCACAAGAAGAAAAAAACCAAAAAACGAGCAGGAAATGGAAGATGAAGAACCATTACTTCATTTTCTAGGATTAGGAAGATGAAGAATCAAGAGATGAAGAGAGAAAGAAGAGAAATACATGGTGATTTGTAGAAATGGTGTAGATTTTGTGCAATTTAAAGGAAGATAGGAAGATCAAAAGTCTTGGAATCATTAATGGAGGAGCTGCCAACCGTTTCGTGTAACCAAGGAGAAGGGGGAAGAGGAAAGGTTAGGGGTATTATGGAAATGTCACACAAAAATAGTCTAGATATGTAGTAGGTTGAGTAAATGAGTTAAAATATGTAAATGAGTCTCCCATTTTACCTAATTTTGTAATTTTCGTAAAAAGCAGAAAAATGGAGAAAACGTAAATAACAAATGCAAATAAGAGCACTTTTTTTTAATGAAAGAATTGATTAAATAAACTTAAGTTGTTGCCATCAGGCTTACAAATGAAGGAGGAATAAAATAGGTTACAGTTAAACTAGGGGCTAGCAGACCTAACCTTGCAGCTTCGTCAGCTACACGATTAGCCTCTCTAGGTGCAAAGAGAAAACTACAACTAGGAATTGCCTCTGTCAGATTTCGACAATCTGTTTGAATTAATCCTAGACTTGAGAAATCCTCATCCATAGTTAGAAGTAACACATTAATAATCAGCTGAGAGTCTCCTTCAACATAGACGATTCTATCACCTCGTTCTTTAATCCAGCTAAGAGCTTCCCGGCATGATATTGCTTCTGCTAACTCCGGGGTTACCATGCCAATTTTTGGTTCGAATCTGGCTGCTACAAAGGAGCCTTCCGTGTTTCTTATCACTGCACCGATACCAAATCTTTCCTCACCGCTGCAAACTGATGCGTCAAAATTGATTTTTATCCCGGTCGGCGGTGGTATCCATGTCCTGCTATAATTCCTTCGGGGTGCTGGTGCTAAATCTCCACTTCGGGCTTGTGCTTGTCTCCATTTTGCTAGGAAACGAACATCATTGGATGCAATCTCCAGTGCCGTGAACGTTTTTTGCTCCCAAATAAATTTGTTGCGGCTGAACCATATAAACCACAGCAATGTAGCCCACATACCTGCTACCTCAGCAGAGCTGTTGTTAATTGCTTCCTGCCACCAATTTTGAAAGGGAGCTGCTGTCACTTGTCTGTATGTTCCTACTGCCGATTGATTCCAAACTGCAATAGTCATCGGGCATTCAAGAAAAACATGGGATACTGATTCTGCAACCTGTCTGCATAAGGGGCAAATAGAATTTACATCAACTTGACGAACTCGAAGATTATCATTTGTTGGTAAAATATTCCAGGCTGCACGCCACATGAAGTTTTTAACCTTCGAGGGACAGGATAATTGCCATAGCTTATTCCAGGGGGCCCTACAGACCTCCTCCGACGGCTTTGGAAGTGACTCCACCAAAGCATAGTAAGCTGATTTAACACTGTAAGCTCCTTTCCTTTCCCACCGCCAACATAATTTATCTTCCGTTTCACGTATTGCAATCGGTATATGTAAAATACTTTGTCGATCTTCATGTGAAAATAATTCGTTAAGCATCTGAATGTTCCATTCCCCATTATGAATTAGCCTATCCACCGTCCAATTTCCATCCGGGGCGTTTAAACGGTTTGGCTTCCCTGTATCCGAATCGAGCCATGCATCTTCCCAAATTCTGGTTTGTCGTCCATTACCAATACAGACACGAGTTCCTTTAATCATTAATTCACGACTTTTATATATGCTGGACCAAATTGCACTTAGGTTGTAGCCCAAACTTGCATCTCTCAAGTCTGAGTTAGGGAAATACCGTGCTTTGAAAATGCGGGATACGAGCGTTTCTGGTCGGGTGAGAAACTTCCAAGCTTGTTTGCCTAGAAAGGCGATATTAAATTCATAAAAGTGTCTGAAGTTTAGTCCTCCCCAAGCTTTACGTTGACACAGATATTTCCAGGCTTTCCATTTAATCCCACGTCCCCACCAGTATCCGTTCAGTAATACTTCAATTCTGTTACATATAAATTTTGGAAGGGAAAATACCTGCATGGCATAAGATGGCAGTGATTGTGCTACTGCTTTTATTAAAACTTCTTTCCCGCCTTGTGATAGTCGTCTTCCCTGCCATCTGCGTAGTTTTTTGTTTAATCGGTCGACTACATAGGAAAATGCGGTTGTGCGGCTTCTTCCCACCGAAGATGGAAGGCCCAAATACGTATCCTGTGTATCGACGATCTGAACCTTTAGAAACTGTGCCAAAGCCGTCGTGCGCTCCTCCGGTACTCTCGCACTGAATATGATTTTAGATTTCTCAAAATTGACTTTTTGTCCTGAAGCTTTCTCATACAGTAGGAATATTTGCTGAATCGCACCAGCTTCTGTTAAGGTAGCTCGGAAGAAAAAATAACTATCATCAGCAAATAGCAAATGTGATATAGTCAGTGCTCCCCTACAGATGCTACAACCATGAATACTACATTGTTCTTCCGCTTTCCGTAGAAGTGATGTAAGCACCTCCGTGTATAAGATAAATAGATAGGGAGACAAGGGGTCACCCTGTCTAAGCCCTCTTGATGGCTTAAAGGTAGAGAATGCCGCATTTCGGTTCGTAATTTGATATTCTACTGATGTGACACATGTTATAATCAGTTCTATCATCTTTAAGGGGAAGTCCATGCGCAGTAATACAGCTCGCAAAAAATTCCACTAAATTCTGTCGTACGCCTTCGACATATCAATTTTTAGAGCAGCATAGCCCTTCCTTCCCCCTTTTCCTGCTCTTAGTGCGTGTCCTGCTTCATATGCAATCATGGTATTATCTGTGATGGCTCGTTTGGGAACAAAAGCACTTTGAGCTTGAGAAACTACTAAATCTAGCACTCTTTTTAGCCTATTTGCAATTGCCTTGGTCATTGCTCTCATTAGCACGTTACATAATGCAATAGGTCGGAGATCAGACATTGTTACTGGGGGGTTCTTTTTCTGAATTAGAACAATATTTGTACGGTTGAGGTGATCAGGAAAATTACCAGTATTTAAGCATGTAGTACAATAGGCAAATAAGAGCACTTAGTTGTGAAAGATTTGTGTATTCTACAATGTTGGTCAACTATTTCAGTTTAAAAATTTAATCTTTATGTCCATAAAACTCATAGTTTTCCAAGAATTTGTTGCTTTCATCAAGTTTGACACAACATATATCTTATTTCACATTCAAATTAAAATTGATCTTTTCATTTAAATTAACTAGTTATTGTTCAATTTTGAAATACCTTTAAAATTTAGTACAAGAAAAAAAAACACTTAGTAAATATTAAAGTCATTTAAATTTGAAAAAGAAGAAGATATATTAGTTATAAGTAAACTGAAATCAACCTCATTTTTTTTATTGTGGTCATTTAGAAAATAAAATACTAGTGCAATGCAATTATATCAAACATGTACAAGTAGAAATTATATTATACTAGAGTTTAGAACACCGTATTTTTTCCGTTTTCATGTTTCCCATTTTTCCGTTTGTCAGTTTTCCGCCAAATTCATTTTTTCATGTTTTTTTCGTTCTCTACGTTTTTGCCGTTTGTCACATTTTTTTTTCCGTTTTCACGTTCTCTTTTCCTTTTTTTCTGTGTTTTCACATTTTCTTCTCATTTTTTTTCTCTAGATGATATTATTAAAAATATTGGATATGACATATTTTAAATAAAATTGATTGGATTATTTAATCTAGCTAAAAAATAAGTTTGGATGAAATTGATCATTGTATTGGTTGTTAATAACCAATCCAAACCAAAACCAATCCAATCCAACTTTATGAAGTATCTATGGAGTGGATTGGTTATTTACAACCAATCCATGGATTCTTTCTTTTATTGGATTGAATTGGTTTTTTTGATCCGATAATCATTGGATTGATCCATGAAGACCCCTAACTGCAATCTTTGCCAAAATGGCTGTTATATGCTACCAATTTTCATCGCAATACAAAGAAAAGAGTGAAAGTCATGGTAAATTTGATAACATTAGAGGTAAATTTGATCGTTGCTGCTAATGTTAAAGGTAAAATTACACTATTTTAGACGTTTGATAAGCCCAAAATATACCTAAAATAGCATGCATAAATATTTCAATTTCATGTAAAAAAATACATCAATTATATTATTTTGGAAAGATTTTATGTTGGTATTTGTTACTTGTGTGCAATGTGTTAATTATTTGGAAAAATCCAAATAGGAGCTAAAATGGAGTAGAAATGAGTAAGAAATCAAGTTTTCAGTGAAAGTCGCGTACGAGAATCAAAAGTCGCGTCAGAGATTCAACACATAAACAAGGAAGTGGAGACAAAGTTTCTGTCACGACCGAGATTATGAAAATCTCGATCGCGACACGCGCCCAGTAGCAGCAGAAACGCACGATTCCGTTCCTTCCTCCCTTTTCCATATGTCGCGGTAGAGATTCCTGAAATCTCTACAGAAACAACAAAGGAATTCAGCACATTTTATATGTTTTAAATTCCAAACGACACATCCTTTCATCCGGATAGAGGCGACTCTTCACCAATGGATACGTCCCTTCAACGCACCTCTTGAACAATTAAATAGAGGAGAAATTCAGAATTCAATGTTGATGATTCTAGTTCATAATTTTGTTAGAGACAAACTTGTTATACAAGTTGTACAAATAGTTAGATACAACATACATATTTTATAGTTTACATTAGAGTTTTTTTTCAAAGTCGAGTTTATGCTCTGTAGTGACCGAACGATGCTATTTCGAGGATTCAGCGAGAGGAACCAGTATTGGAGGTGACCCACGGTCTGACAAACATACGAAGTTGAGTAAAGGATTGACAACCCGGAACTCAATGTAGTCAAAATGCCGTTCAAACTTCTTCTTCTCTATTAACTTGTGACGTTTCAATTCAAACTAATAAATATCTTTTTAATACAATTCCATTTTCACTGTTGTTTTATTTAAAGTTGGATCTAATGATATTCTCTAAGTGAAACTAATTGGTGTTTTCATGCAAAAACATTTAGAAACAAATTTGGTATTTTCCCATGCAAACTTTGTTGAACACTTGAGCAAATTTAGATTTAGATTTGGTCGTTGCGGTAATACGAATAATCAGATTTAGATTCCGAATTTGATTAAGATTTTCAGTCTTAGGCCGAAAGGCATAGATTGATTACAATTCAATTCCTTTAAATTGAATTAATTGATTATTTGTTACATCTTTCTAAACAAATCAAAGTTATAAGTTGTGTTTTCGCTTAGTATAAATAAGCATTGGAATTAACTTTAATCTAAACATAATTTCTATAAATTATAATCTTAACTATAACCAAAATTTCAATCAGAATACACTTTTTAAACCATTTAACGATTTTTCTATTAACCTCAAGAAAACGAATTTAATCAGAATTATAAGTTTTTATTATCAACGTTTCCAATGGGATTGATATCTTTTTATTACTACATGTGATACCGTGTACTTGCGAAAATCTCGCAATAACATTAAAGGTAAAATAACGGTTAGAAGGTGGGTGATTCTTTCAATTGCTTTGCTTTTTAAATCTTAATCTTCTTTCTTTTGTTTCTTCTATTTTGTTGTTGTATTTTATGGTTTTTTCTTCTTTAAGTTGCCGCTCTTCTTGTTTGGTTTAAAGGTTTCTTCTCCTTCAATTTTCTACTTCCAACTACTAAAAAGAAAATTAAAATTCCCAGCTTTTTTTCTCAAAAAAATAATAAAAGAAAAAAGAAAATTCCCAGCTTTTAATGAGAAAAATAGTATTAATTTGAACACGAATTTAAAACCTCATTTTTCTCTACATGTAATTAATGTGGTATACCACCCAAATTCAATCTATATTTATTGTTCATTGTCCCAAACAATAAATATTCAAAGAAATTAGAAAAATAATACTGAAATAATAAAAAGTCTTAATATTTTCTTTGAGTTTGTTCAAAAAGTTTGATTGGCCTCCTGAATTTTTAAAATATCCCGATAGCTTTTTGAACTTGTATAAAATGTTCAATTAACCCCTTTAACTTAAATAAAATGTAATCAATTGATCACTCGGTTGCAAAAAAGTAAGTTAAATACGGAAGATGTAGTGTACGCGTCTTAGAATGTTATTACATAATTCACATAGTAGATTTTTGCTCAACTATAGACCTTGTTTTCTCTAATATTAGAACCGCATACCCGACATTGGTTGTTTTACTTTTTTTAAGACGCGGACAATACATATTCCGTATTTAACTTACTTTTTGTAACCGAGTGATCAATTTATTTCATTTTACGCAAGTTCATGGAGCTAACTGAACATTTTATGCAAGTTCAAGAGGCAATCAGAACGCTTTAAAAATTCAGAAGTCAATCAAATTTTTTAGACAAATTCGAAGAACAAATGATGTATTAACCCTAATCAAAATTTATGCAAAGCATAATTAGATTTTTCTTTTGGACTTGCAAGACAGGTTACATTAGCATTGATATAATAATCCAATTGTTAATTAAAAATTTCATCCAGAATAATGGAATGATTAATTTTAGGCGTAATTTATCCGTGGAAGTTAGTTGTAACTTTTTGAAGTTCCAATCACACGCTACCATCAGGGACAGAAATAGAAGGGCCCGAGCCCCTCCAACCGCCGGAACCACCATGCCCACAAGTAGTTTTTGCCCTCCTGTCTCCACAAAATTTAAGGTTCTGGTGATTCCGGCCTCCTTGTTTTCAAGAAATTTAGCTCGGTTGCTATATTAGTACCAAAATTGGCCCAGATCCCGTTAAGTACCCTCTAAATCCAAAATTTCAATTTCTTGGGCATGTTAGGCATTCTCTAAGTCCAAATTTCTAATTTTTTTTTGGCATGTTAGACCCTAATTAAATCCAATTTTCTATTTTTTTTTGCCTGTTAGGCCCTTTTTAAATCTAAATTTCTAAATATTTTCACCTATTAGGCCTTCTCTAAATCCGAATTTTTTCTATTAGACACCAATTTAGTAAAAAAAAAATTTTTACACACCATGTGTAAAATCGCCCCCACATCATATATTCTCCACTGGCTGTCATGTATCATGTAGGGCGTTATTTATTCTAAATAAGCAAATTGAAAAAGTTAATTGTAACATTTTGAAGTCCAAGAATCAGTTGCGGTTTTTGAACAACTTAGGAGCTAGGGTGGGGATGTCATGTATTATGGCATAATAATATTAAACTATATAATTAAGGAGGGCATGTATGTACAGGGCTATAAATGGGGCACGATTTCAGCATTTGAAATTTTCTTAGAAGGTAATAGAATCCTATACAAGTCAAATTGAATATGTATGTACTACACTTAAAAATAAAATAAAACAGCCCTTGCAAATAGTCAAAGGTTTAGTTAGTCTATTGTCGTTTTTGTGTTTTCTATATTTTACATTTTTTAGACTTTTATTCCTTTAATTTGGTTTCTTATAAAAGGGAAATAAATATCTAACTGTTTTCTTTTTCCAAATAAATGTGATATTCTTCTTTATATGTCAAAATTCAGATATGAAAAAAAAAGAGAACAAAAAAAAAAGTGTTTTATGTCTATTGATAATAGATATGTTCATGTGTCATGTTGGGCTAAGCGGATCGAGTTTTTATCTAAAAATGCTCATCCCAGACCTAATCTTATCCGCTGTTAATTTATGTAGGTTCGAGCCAGATTGGATTTGAACTTAAAAATAAAAAATCAAATCCCAAGCCGAGTCCATGTAAGTCCACCTAAATATATATGTATAATTTTTACTAATAAAAAATAAGATTTTTACTTAAAAAGAAATATAAATATATAAATATATAAGTTTATTAATTAATATTGATAGGCAGGTCAGGCTGGACCGGTCCAAGCTATTTTAATAAATTCTAAGCCCGCCCAAAATATAGATGGGCTTTACCAGGCCTGAGCCGGGTTTGGCCTAAAGATAATTTTTCTTGTCCAAACCCGACCCAGGGGATACGGGCCTGAACAGGCCGAGCGGTACCCGGATCCGTGAACAGGTCTAATTGGTAATAATGAAAATATAGATGATATGTATAATTTTACAAGACTTCTTTTATGAATTAAAATTGAGCTAATTTCTAGACTAATAAAACATGATTATCCTAATTTATAGAGATTTACAATAAGTACTAATCTGGGAAGTTTGAAAACCTTGGATCGCACTGAGGAGTTGAGTGGTGTTGAAGGTCTCCTCTTCTTCAGGGCTTACCTCTTCCATCAATGGCCCAAGGTTTCTGGGGGAGATTGGAATGTTCGGGATCGTACCCTCAGCGTGCGTCATGGAGCTGGTTGCTCCTGTTTCGGGTACTGCAGCTGGGGCAGAGTCAGTAGGGGTCTGCATTTTGTTTGAAGATCTGAGTCACTTGTAGTCCACGATCACCGCACCAAATAATCTGGGAATGCGAATACACTGATCCGAGCCCTTGCTGAACAGGTCCGATGCTCTGGACGTTCGTCTCTGCGCCGGGAAGGGTCCTTGTGGACACTCCGACGATCAAGACAGTTAGTAGCTCAAGAGCGTATATTAATCAAATGTGTGAGAGTTAGAAAGAGTTACCCGCCGTTCACTTCCCAGATGAGCTGTGTATTTATAGAGGGTGCTCGGGCCTTGGGGCCTCCTGGGCCTTGGGGCCTCTTGGGCCATGGGGCCTTTATTCATATCTCGAATCATGTAGTCCCCCCGCCGAAGAGTCAATTCGAGTATTTTATGCGAGAAAATTTGAGATTGCAACTATTTCTTGCCTAGATAATGGTGGACAACTGTAAGAAGAGCTCATCGGATTAATTGAAGAGACCTCTGGGATTACTGCATTCGTTTTTTGTTTGTAGCGCCGCATTAATTGCGTCTGCAATTAATGCCTCCGCATGCGCCGTAAATATTTCTCGAAAATATGCGCGGTGCCGGTGCCCCTTACCCCTTTGCTATAAATAGTAGAAGAGGTATGTAGAAAGCTTCTTATTTCTTCCTCAAATTTTCTTTGGGAGAGTATTTGCCGTCGTTTTTTTTATTTCTGTGGGTTCTGCCTTCCTCCTGCGATCGTGCCGGCCCACCTTCTTTTGTTCGTGCTCTGCGTATTTGGTGGTCATTTGGCTATCGTTGTTCCTCGGGAGATTCCTTACGTCAGTTTGTCGTAACTCTTTCCTAAGGTTAGTCGTATAATTTCTTGGCTTTGGCTTTGTGTTTTTTGTTTTTATTTCGTCTTTTCTGGGGAGGGGTATTATGTCAGAGGGTTCTTCACGGGGAGCCCTAAGCAGACTGCCGCCAGTTACCCCTGGTGACTTCACGCTTCGTGACGCTTCACGGACGTGAACAGTATCGCGAAAAAGGCGAGCGGAAAAAGAGAGTGAAACTAGTGCAGTGGCTGGTAAGGTGAAGAAAAGAAAGAAATCTGTCGCTCGTCCGCCGCCTACCATCTAGCGGCCTGCCGGAGGCGTTGCTGCCGGCGTTCTAGAGGTGGTAGTGGTTGTGCCGGAGGGTCTGATTACCGAGGAGCGGCCCCTTGCCGTGATTTACGATAAAATGCGCGAGAGGGTGTGGACTCGATCTCCTGGGACTTCTAATATCGACGGTAAGCGCTTTGAGAGAGCCGAGCGTCCTAAGAGACCGGAATCCTTTTTGGTGGAGGATGCGTATAGTATAATCGTCTTGGCGGACCTACCGGCGATATCTGCGGTATATCGACTCGGGAAACCCTATGAATTGGTTGCGCTGGGCGAAGAAAATCGAGCTCACTCTGCGGGTGGCGCAAATGAGCTCATCATTTACGAGGAGCAGTTTGAATCGGGGATGCGGTTGCCGCTCCTTCCCTTTTTTGTAGAAGTGCTGAAGGAATACGATCTGTGCCCCGGGCAAATACATCCGAACGGATGGAGAATGATGGTGGCCTTCTATTCTTTGTGTCGATCTGCCGGGTATCGAGCAACAGGTTTGGTTTTTCGTGAGTTTTTTAAACCAAGCAAAGGGCCCCGATCTCAACATGTTACGTTCTCCCACCAGAAGTTCAAAGTGATCGGTGGTTTGAAACATAAAGTATCTGAATACCGGCACCGCTATTTCCTGGTGAGGAAACTCGACGGAGACTTTCCTTTTAGGGTGGTATGGAACGAAGACCCCATGGACTCTAGTCGATGGCTGAAAACCCACCCGAAGCTGCCATCAGAGGAGAATCTAGTGAAATACTTAAAAGATCTCCCATCAGATAAGGATCATAAGCAGGATGTAGATGAGTTAGTTCGTCATTTCCTAGCCGCCGGCTACTATATCTGGAACCAATGGCAGATGGATCAACTTTCGGGGTGGTCGGTTGCGGATTTTGAGAAATGGAAACGGAGATATAACTTCAAGGCTGGAGAATTAGCGGAACTGGAGGCGATCTCGGTGAATGTTGCCGTTGTAGGTGAGGGGCTGGGGTTTTAACTTGCTTTGTGAATTTCGTCGCACATAATGCTCTGTTGTGTATTCGGAATGCCTTAGTGTACTTTTTCCTTCTGTCTTTGCAGGTCCAGGAGATCCCCGTGTCAGCATGGACTTTGACCCCAACGAATTCAGTGTTGGTCTGGAGACCGCTGATGAGGCGTTCGGAGGAGCTTCGGGTTCATTGGCCTCATTTTCCTCGCTCGAGGATGCGAACCAAGTGGTGTAGAGTATGGGAGGGGTTCTTGATGTGCGAGAAGATGCTGACGGAATAGTCGACGTCCCGCAAGGGATGCCCATGAATGATCCAGCTGCCAAGGAGCCCGAGGGCGATGTGGAGGTGATCATTGTTGAAGAGGAAAAAGGTGGGAGCCCGAATCATGGGGTGCTTGCTCGAAAGCAAAAAAGGGATACGGGGAAATCTGTTGATGAAATTGGGGCCCGGGAAGAGCCTGCCGGGAAAAATGCAGCTGGGGCCAGCGAGGGTGCCAGGAAATCATGTACTGATGGTGGGACCGAGCTGTCTGCTGATGTGCCGGATCGGGTAGGAGATCATCCGGGAATGGTTAAGAGGATGGAAATGAAAATCTCTAAGTTCAGGGACTATGTCATGAATTTATCGGTGCATTCTGATATGATGACCTCCGATCTAGCTCGGGCGATGGCTCGTGTTGCCAGGGTTCCCGGGGAGCACCAGCGGATGGAGGGGGTTTCAAAAATGAACCTGAGCTTGGAAACCTTATCGGCGCTTGGTGTGCTGGGTTTTCCTATCCGCACTGTTTGCCTAGATTTATCTTTCATGATTTTCAGATTTAACTTGTGTTATTTTATGTAGGCTATCCAGAATGCAACCAGGGTTTTTGACATGTGCGTTAATGATGATCAAGTCTTTCGTGACATGGAAAACGCTCTGCGGAGATCTGTTGGCGAACTAGAGGATGCAAGTAAGAAATTGGTAGCTGATGGGGAGCTTCTGGAACGTCGTGGGGCCAAGATTACCGTTTTGTCCGAGAAACTGAAAGTAGAGACGGCAGGTCGAGTGGAGCTCTCTAAGAGGTTGACACAGGATGTCGAGGAGATTTGTGCTTACCGGGTGTTGCTCAGGATGGCTGTTGGGTGGACTCGCCGAGTGGCAGAGAATCTGAAGGAGAAGATGGGACAGGCAAAACTGCTGTCCGCGGAGACTCCCTTAGGCAACAACTGGAAGTTGCGCGGAAGGAGGCTGCTGATC
Organism: Euphorbia lathyris; assembly: GCF_963576675.1. Taxonomy (NCBI): domain Eukaryota; kingdom Viridiplantae; phylum Streptophyta; class Magnoliopsida; order Malpighiales; family Euphorbiaceae; genus Euphorbia; species Euphorbia lathyris. The sequence continues at coordinate 7,531,753 of NC_088911.1, forward strand.
TTCGTGCTTTCGCTGGTCAGCGCGAGGAGAAACTTATAAAGCTGGATCGTATGATGCTGATCACCGCTACTTACTCTGCTGGGTATGAGGTTCCTGATGCGCCTTCACCTAAGTTGGGATGAAGACTCACTAAGGGATAAGTGTACCCCGTCGTTATCAAGTAATAAATTTCTGGTTAAGTCCAGGTTATCGTCCACAGGATTTATTTCTGCAAGTATCGAGCTACTTGGTTTCAGGAGTTATCTAGGCTTAGGGGGTTTTGAGTTTGTTTGATTAAGTTAATCTACTCCTAGGTTGAATTATACTAATCCTAACTAAGTTATCTGATTCTAACTAAGTTATTCTATGCCTAATTAAGCTACTCTACCCCTAATTAAGTTAAACTACTCCTAATTGATCTTTCACTAGATGCAATTACCCGAAGGAACATGGTATGAACGATAATAATGAAGATAGATTGTTAGGTCTATTGAGTAAAAACCTAATCTGAGTCACTTGTATTCAAGGCGATTAACCCTACTTACCCTCCTGAGGTTCCTAGCGCGTGATTCCCTAAGGCCGAAACTAGGTCTAAGGCTCAGTAAATTGGCGCTTAATCAACTAAGAGGTTGTCAATCTCATAGGCTCTGACTAGGTCAGATTCAGCTCGCAATATGTGCCTACTAGATTTTGGGGCTTTTGAATGAGTTAAACCAATTGAATAAAGCGTAAGACAGAGATTAGACAAATAATCATAGAACAAAATAAGAGCTAAATTATTATTAAAGGTGAAGAACAATATCACAAGATACAATAAGCTAGGTTCGGCAACTGTATCAAAGAGTACAAACAAGGAAAGATAAAAGGAGATACAAAAATCCCTTTCAGGGAACCTGTTTACTCTGAAGCCGGCGACCTAATCTTAAGGACGAACCTTGATAATTCCTCGAGAAAAGCTTTGAAGGAGCTTCAATGGAGGTTTGAAGGATATGGAGGAGATGGAGAGGAATTACAAGGGGAAAGCTAAAGTAATTTACAAAAAATGAAAGATACTAATTTACATTGGAAAAACTCTATTTATAGGCGTGGCTCGGCCCTCTTTTTGACCTATTTTCGTGTCCTTATGCAGGTAGGAAGTCGTGGGGTCCGTCGTGGCATCGTGGGAGTGGAATTGGTCTTTTTGACAAATTCCCGCAGGTCTGCTCGCCGAGCAGGGCGAGCTGCTCGCAGTGAGCAGCGCCCTACTTGGCGAGCAGTGCCCTGCTCGGCGAGCAGGCCTCTGGCGGCCTGCTCGCCCGAGCAGGCCTCTGGTGGCCTGCTCGGCGAGCAGGCATCCTACTCGCCCGAGCAGGCCTTTGGTGGCCTGCTCGGTGAGCAGGCATGGCCTGCTCGGCGAGTAGGCCTCCAGGGGCCTGCTCGGCAAGCAGGCATGGCCTACGGAGGCCCGCTCGTCGAGCATTCTTGCCCGGTATGCCCCCGCGTGCTTGCCGACTGCCGTCGATGCTTTTTTCGTCCGAACTTATACCTGCGCATGTACAGAAACTCCATATAACGTTAGTCCAAAGGCTAAATTGACCCGCCAATCGCTTATTTTGAGCAAACGCTTCGTTTGGTGCGACTTTTGACGGACCAATTAGCTTCAAAAGATAACGGAATTATATTATGCATGCTATTTTGGCCATAATTGCCTAAATTGGTCATAAAACGAGCCTAAACAACGAAAAACAAATAAAACGTTTCTAATTCCTAACTAACTCACACAAAAGCATTTAAATGCGAGAAATGCTCGCTTATTAACTAAATAACGCTAAAAACCGTTCTAAAACCGTACCCAAAGATAGGGTTTTTTGACCCCTATCAAACCTCCTCGCACTTAAAACTTTACTTGTCCCCAAGTAAACTAAAAAACTAAACCCGCAATCACAAGCAAGCTAGAAAACCTCCCGGTTTGACTAGGTGCTTGACACAATTTCGAGCATCTGTAATTACATGCATTCGGAAATACAAAGTAGAGACACGATATCCAAAAGCCGCATTTCAATTATCATAGGTCATAGTTTTAAGCAAAAGGACACATGTTCAATTAAACGAGCTTGAGGGGATCGCTAAGTAAAACACCTCACCATAGGTAGTTCACTCAATTCACACAATTTTGGTGGCTAAAGTGTTTACTCTCGGCTTATGTTCTTGCTTAGGATTACGTTGATTTTGCACGTTCATCCGAGTTCCTCTACTATGCTATATGACTCTGATGATATCAAAAACAGCCTCGAATTTGGGTTGTAATGTGGTTAGAGGGTTAAAGGTACAACAAGGGTTAATAGTTCTAGCGCTAGAAAAACAAAGTTCAAATGGCTTTAGCAAATATGAAGTGACTGAGCTTTTTATTCATAAAAATTTTTTCTTTTTCTTTGAGACGTTTTGATTTTAAGAACTGGGGAACGAAGTTCTCCCCTTTTTGTTCGTCTCTTTTCTTTTCTTTTCTTTTTCTGTTTTTCTTTTCTTTTTGGATAGTAATGCTCATTCACTTCTTAGCCTTTTGGCTTGCTACTTTGATGCCATAAACAAAGATAAAGCGCTAGAAACGACAAAGACTCGATGTGAGCTTTGCAAAAACTTTGGGTTAAGTAACAAACCAAGTGATGGCTTGCAAAAATTGGGTTAGAACGAAAGAAAAATCTATAAACTACAAAACTATAGGCTCAAAGGGGCTTCCTAGAGTGGATGAAAAAGAGAAAATAAGGTAAAGAAAAGGGTTAATTCTAATGAGGCTGATTCATCGTTTATCATCTCAAATCATTGCATGTAGGTTCAACACAGTATTAGGTGCAAAATCTGTAATCTTTCCACAAGTCAAAGCATTCACACAAAAATGTCAAGAAAAAGAGCTTTTTGATGTTCGCTCTTAGGCTCAAATTCAACTCACAATTCTTTGGGTTTCAATTTTGTGTTTACTAGTTTTCCCCAAACTCAAGTTCAACATCACATGCCTTCAATTCTTAAGTTATCTACCTAAGTAATGATTTAAGCATTTCTTCAAAAGTAGGGTCTAAATGCAAACTTTAGCTCATGCTCTTACAGATACAAGGATTGTGTCCTACACCTAAACTAGTTGTCATGCAATCTTAGATTCGGTTCTCAGCCCTCAAGGACAAATAACGAAGTTTAGATTCGAAGGAGGTTCACGGTTTTAGGTCCTAAACATGCAAAACCTAAATAAAACCCGAAAAACGCAAAACTAAACTAGACACGACGCAACAAAAATTTAAAAATTATACAATTTTTGTAAGTTTGTCTACCCCTCCTCCTCACACTAAAAATATGCAATAAGTTCCAACATTGCATCACAAATCATGAAGTATAAGTGTAAAGAGTTAGGGTGGAGAAGACAACTTACTGATCGGCCTCCCATTCTGTGCTTGTCTGCAGGCGCAGAACTTATACGTCCAAATCGTCTTTGCCAAGATAAAGCTTTAGGCGGTGCCCATTTACCTTTTGGGTGGCCCCATCCCTTCCTTTGATTTCAACCATCCCGGAGGGGTGTGCGTTGATGACCGAGAATGGCCCGTGCCATCTACCTTTGAGTTTGCCCGGGAAGAATCTCAATCGGGAGTTGTATAGTAGTACTTGATCACCTATTTCAAAGGTTTTCTTTTGTACTTTCCTATCATGCACCCTCTTGGTTCGTTCTTTGTATAGCTTGGCATTTTTGTAGGAATTGTACCGGAGCTCATCCAGCTTGTGCAGCTGAGTTAGCCGTAGTTCACCGACTTTGTAGTTCGCGATGTCTGCAAACCAGGGGAGAGATCGTACCGAATACAATGTTTCGTCCGGGAATACCTCCTTGATTGCCTCATGTTCTAAGGCTTGTTGATCTGACTCTAACCTGGATAGATGGTCTGCTATTACGTTTTCCACCCCTTTCTTGTCTCTGATCTCGATGTCAAATTCTTGGAGTAGTAAGATCCAACGGATCAGCCTAGGTTTTGCATCCTGCTTGCTCATCAGATATCTCAAGGCTGCATGGTCAGTAAAAACAATTACCTTAGACAGCACCAAATAAGATCTAAATTTGTCAAAGGCAAAAACTACGGCTAGCAATTCCTTTTCAGTTATTGAATAATTCTGCTGAGCATCATTTAAGGTTTTGCTAGCATAGAAGATTGGGCGAAAAAGTTTATCTACCCTCTGCCCAAGACAGGCTCCTACAGCCAGATCACTGGCATCGCACATTAGCTCAAAAGGAAGGGACCAATCCGGACTTACCATAATATGTGCTTCAATTAATTTCTTTTTCAATAAATTAAATGCAGACATACATTCTTCATTGAAATTAAAAGCAACATCTTTCAGTAATAATTGAGTGAGGGGTTTAATGATTTTTGAAAAGTCTTTTATGAACCGTCTATAAAACCCCGCATGTCCTAAAAAGCTCCTAACCAATTTTACGTTGGTAGGAGGTGACAGTTTTTCAATTACCTCAATTTTTACCGGATCGACCTCGATCCCCTTTCCTGACACCTTGTGTCCTAATACTATACAATTTTGGACCATAAACTGGCACTTTTCCCAATTGAGTGCCAAGTTTTTATCTTCACAACGTTCTAAGACTCGGTCCAAGTTTTCAAGACATTGGTCGAAAGTAGGTCCTACAACATTAAAATCATCCATGAAAATTTCTAGGAACTCCTCGACCATGTCAGAAAACATAGCCATCATACAACGTTGGAATGTGGCAGGGGCATTACATAATCCGAAAGGCATCCGCCTATATGCGAAAGTCCCATAGGGACAAGTGAATGTGGTTTTCTCTTGGTCCAAAGGGTCCACAGGAATTTGCATATAGTCAGATAGCCCATCTAAAGTACAGAAAAATTCGTGCCCTGCCAACCGTTCCAACATTTGATCGATAAATGGTAAAGGGAAGTGGTCTTTACGGGTGGCCTCGTTTAATTTCCTATAATCTATGCATACACGCCAACCCGTAACCTTTCTAGTTGGGATTAATTCCCCTTTTTCATTTTCCATTACCGTTGTTCCCCCTTTTTTAGGCACGCATTGAACCGGGCTTACCCATTGGCTATCAGAAATCGGAAAGATGATACCTGCATTGAGGAGTTTTATAACCTCGGCTTTTACCACCTCTTTCATGTTAGGGTTGAGCCGTCATTGAGGTTGGGCGGATGGCTTGATCTCTTCCTCAAGGAAAATCCTATGCGTGCAGATTTTGGGGTCGATGCCTTTGATGTCGTGGATTGACCATCCAAAGGCCCCTTTATGTTGCATCAGCACCTCCACCAATTTTTCTTCCTGTTCAACTGTCAACAAAGAAGAAATAATAACGGGTAAATCTGTGGGAGGTTGAAGAAAAACATATTTCAGATTGTTGGGCAAGGGCTTAAGCTCCAATTCTGGAGGTTCCTCTAACGAGGTTTTGGGTTTGGGTTTGATCTCGCGATCAAGATCCTCTTTTCTACCCTTGACCCAATAACATTTTTCAGGTGGGAGATCTTCAAATGGTTCATTCGAGTTCTCACATTCCTCACCACCTAGACCGAGTTCTAAAGAGGTATTTCTCATGTTAAGGTCAACTTCCTCAATACATTCATCTATTAGCGCATCTACAAAGTTACAACTTTTGGAGCGTTCTTGAGGAAATTTCATAGACTCATAAACGTTAAATGTTACCTCTTCGTCCTGCACCCTTAGGACCAATTTACCTCCATGGACGTCTATCAGTGTCCTACGGTTGCAAGGAACGGTCTCCCAAGAAGAATGGGGACGGAGTCATCTTCTTCCATGTCGAGGACCACAAAATCGACCGGGAAGATCAATTTGTCCACTTTCACCAATACATCTTCAACTATGCCTCTAGGCCGTGCGATCGACCTATCCGATAGCTGCAGTATCATGTTTGTTGGTTTAGGCTCTCCGAGTCCCAATTTCCTGAAAATTGATAAAGGCATAAGATTAATACTTGCCCCTAAATCGCATAATGCCCTATCTATGTGCATGTTGCCTATCCTACACGGGATGGTAAAGCTCAATTGATCTTTAAGCTTGGGGGGTAATTTATGGGTGATTATGACCGAGCATTGTTCTGTTAAAGCCACTATCTCATTTTCCCCAAACTTTTTCTTTTTCGACAACATGTCTTTAAGAAATTTTGCATAGTTCGGCATTTCCTCTAGTGCTTCCATTAATGGAATATTGATTTCTAATCTACTAAGGATTTACGAAAACCGAGCAAATTTCTTATCTAAGTTGGCCTTTTTCTGTTTCTGAGGAAATGGCAGTTTTGGTGCATAAGGCCTAACTACTTTTTCTACAGCTACTTCAGGAGCTGGAGTTTCAGATGCGGGACCGGGGTTGCTTACCACTTCCGGTTCCCTACTTACCTGAGGTGACGGATGTGTTTGCGATGGAGGTGCCACGAGTGTGTCCACTTCTTTGTCGCTCCTTAGGGCGATGGCTTGAATTGCCTCCTCTTGTAAGAGGAAAGCCTCTTGGCATTCCCTTTCTTCTTGTCTGATTGCGGCAAGCTGGTTACTCAGGGTCCTGCATGCCTCCTCGTTGGCTGCCAGTCGGACGGATATCTCTCTTAAGAGGGTCATTATTCCTTCTGAGCACTCTGTTTGCCTACCATAAAAATCAGAGTTAGAATGGGGACATGGAAGGGTATCCACGGGTGCCATGTAGGGCGCCGGTGGATATCGTGTATGCTCCTGATCGTGATAGTTGTAAGTTGGGGGTTCAGAATTATACCTTTGATGATTACCCAGGTAACTTACATTCTCACCTCTAGGTACGTAATAATTGACGTGGCATACCTTACCGGGGTGATTCTGGCCACATCTCTCGCAAAATGGTGTCCTTGGTTGGTTATTACGGCTGTATGAAGCCACAAGGAAATCCATTTTTGTGTTAAGATCGTTCATGGACGGATTCGAAGCTCTGTTGTCCATAATTGCTGGAAGAACGATTTTATAAGTACAAGTAATGTTACAGAATTTAAGTAATAGTATATCAACAAGTATTTGTGTATACAAGTATAAGTTATAGGCAAGTATGAATGATATAAACAAAGATATTCACAATGAATGCCTAAACTAACAAATCGACCTTTGGTTCGATATTGCAGAAGAAATAAATCCCCGGCAACGGCGCCAAAAACTTGATGCGCCTTCACCTAAGTTGGGATGAAGACTCACTAAGGGATAAGTGTACCCCGTCGTTATCAAGTAATAAATTTCTGGTTAAGTCCAGGTTATCGTCCACATGATTTATTTCTGCAAGTATCGAGCTACTTGGTTTCAGGAGTTATCTAGGCTTAGGGGGTTTTGAGTTTGTTTGATTAAGTTAATATACTCCTAGGTTGAATTATACTAATCCTAACTAAGTTATCTGATTCTAACTAAGTTATTCTATGCCTAATTAAGCTACTCTACCCCTAATTAAGTTAAACTACTCCTAATTGATCTTTCACTAGATGCAATTACCCGAAGGAACATGGTATGAACGATAATAATGAAGATAGATTGTTAGGTCTATTGAGTAAAAACCTAATTTGAGTCACTTGTATTCAAGGCGATTAACCCTACTTACCCTCCTGAGGTTCCTAGCGCGTGATTCCCTAAGGCCGAAACTAGGTCTAAGGCTCAGTAAATTGGCGCTTAATCAACTAAGAGGTTGTCAATCTCCTAGGCTCTGACTAGGTCAGATTCAGCTCGCAATATGTGCCTACTAGATTTTGGGGCTTTTGAATGAGTTAAACCAATTGAATAAAGCGTAAGACAGAGATTAGACAAATAATCATAGAACAAAATAAGAGCTAAATTATTATTAAAGGCGAAGAACAATGTCACAAGATACAATAAGCTAGGTTCGGCAACTGTATCAAAGAGTACAAACAAGGAAATATAAAAGGAGATACAAAAATCCCTTTCAGGGAACCTGTTTACTCTGCAGCCGGCGACCTAATCTTAAGGACGAACCTTGATAATTCCTCGAGAAAAGCTTTGAAGGAGCTTCAATGGAGGTTTGAAGGATATGGAGGAGATGGAGAGGAATTACAAGGGGAAAGCTAAAGTAATTTACAAAAAATGAAAGATACTAATTTACATTGGAAAAACTCTATTTATAGGCGTGGCTCGGCCCTCTTTTTGACCTATTTTCGTGTCCTTATGCAGGTAGGAAGTCGTGGGGTCCGTCGTGGCATCGTGGGGGCGGAATTGGTCTTTTTGACCAATTCCCGCAGGTCTGCTCGCCGAGCAGGCACTGCTCGCGGCGAGTAGCGCCCTGCTCGGCGAGCAGGCCTCTGGCGGCCTGCTCGCCCGAGCAGGCCTCTGGTGGCCTGCTCAGCGAGCAGGCATGGCCTACGGAGGCCCGCTCGTCGAGCATTCTTGCCCGGTATGCCCCCGCGTGCTTGCCGACTGCCGTCGATGCCTTTTTCGTCCGAACTTATACATGCGCATGTATAGAAACTCCAGATAACATTAGTCCAAAGGCTAAATTGACCCGCCAATCGCTTATTTTGAGCAAACGCTTCGTTTGGTGCGACTTTTGACGGACCAATTAGCTTCAAAAGATAACGGAATTATATTATGCATGCTATTTTGGCCGTAATTGCCTAAATTGGTCATAAAACGAGCCTAAACAACGAAAAACAAATAAAACGTTTCTAATTCCTAACTAACTCACACAAAAGCATTTAAATGCGAGAAATGCTCGCTTATTAACTAAATAACGCTAAAAACCGTTCTAAAACCGTACCCAAAGATAGGGTTTTGGACCCCTATCAGTTCCTCAGGAGGTGATCTTCGCTCCGAATGTGTATGACAAAGCTGCCCAGGCGAAGGCTGTCGAATTCTGTGGTCGTTTCAAGAAGAAATAGTAGGCAGTTGTAATTTTCTCATTCGCTTTTGCTTTCAAAGATGTAATGATGACCCGTACAATCTGAATCTTTTTTGTGATCTTGTGGTATTCTAATTATGTATCCTGCATGTTGATTTGATTGGAGTTCATTGTGATGTCTTTCACGTCCTCTCCCCTTCTTGCTATAAATAGGAGCCGGATTTTTTGTGGACTTGCAATCTGTCTTTCGTCTCTTCCTTTTCTTTTTAAACTAATCTTCTCGGAGAAATGTCGCTTCGGGACGATGTCGATCCAGCCCGCGTGCTGGAGGTGCAAAAGGCAATATCAGTGATGCCACATCCCTACGTCTATTGTCCTCCATCTAAGGAGCGCGACTTGGAAAGGAAGGTTAGGTATTCATCCCCTGTTTGGATGAACCGGGACTCGGCCTCTCAACGGAGGAAAGTGGAGAGTGAGAACTCCGTTCCCTATACTGGATCTGTCACCGATTCCTGTGAGGTAGCTATTAGCGTGCTCTCTTCGATAGAAAAGAAAATGTGGTCTCATGAAGGCATCGGGTATCTCCAGCCTGATGAGACTGTCTCTCCGGTGCTCAATCCGCATCCTTCCTGGATAAAAAGGCTTCTGGCTGATGAGATGGAAAGGGTGATTAACTTGCCTCATGAGACGGAGTACCGGCGAGTAGGGCGCCATGCCTCGCCGACACGTCCGTATAGACCGACGTTCGTCGATCCTATCAAACCTCGAAGTGTGGTTTTCTTGGAGTTCGCGAGGCAGGGTAGTCTCGGTCCCGTTCCTGCTAATCCTAATCACCGTGTGACACATGTGGGCAAAGCATGTTTATACCATAGGCAGAACGGCCATAACATCGATGAGTGTGTGGACTAGAGGGCGATGCATCAAGATTTGATGGATGAGGAAGCTATCCCGAACCCTGATTGTCCTTGATCTACCTGAATGAATGTTGGGTTTGTGTATGTGTTGTTTCAGCCATAGGTGTATTTGTAATGGCTTTCTTTGTAGCAGGAGTGATCTTGTTGTAGCGTTTTGATATTTTAGTTGACCTTGTTTATGTAGTTTGTGCGTCTATCTGAATCTATCCGCTTTGTTTGTGAAGATTCCCAAAAACGATTTTATGCCGACGGTATTACATGGAGAAAATTTAGTTAGCGAGAATAGATTATCGTTATTGATATAGGAAACATCGGATGACGTTGCAAACGTTCGAGGTGCTCGAGAAGCCTTATGATAACATTTGAATGTTATGTGGAGATGCTCAAATGATAACATTTGAATGTTATATTCAGATGCTCGAAGAGTCTTATGATAACATTTGAATGTTATATTGGGATGCTCGAAGAGCTTCATGATAACATTTGAACGTTACGTGTGGATGCTCGAAGAGCCTTATGATATCATTTGTATGTTATATGGAGCGAAGAACGTGATAGAGTTCTGTTTGCTCAAAATCGTTAACAATATGGGATTGTTAGATGATGTAGGAGGCGTTCGATATGCTCGAAGAGCCTTATGATAACATTTGTATGTTATATGGAGCGAAGAACGTGATAGAGTTCTGTTTGCTCAAAATCGTTAACAATATGGGATTGTTAGACGATGTAGGAGGCGTTCGATATGCTCGAAGAGCCTTATGATAACATTTGTATGTTATATGGAGCGAAGAACGTGATAGAGTTCTGTTTGCTCAAAATCGTTAACAATATGGGATTGTTAGACGAAAAGACGAAAACATCTTAATTAACCATAATTCTCGTGTACAAGCTATTGATAATATTTTTTTAATGTTTGGATATTCCAGCTATTGTCGTAGACCATCCCGTCTAAAGAGGCGATCTTGTAAGCTCTATTGTGGAGAACAGTGTCGATCTTGTACGGCCCTTCCCATGATTGGTCGAGCTTTCCTTGAGCTAATGGGGATTGTGCAGCTGCGGCGTCTCTGAGCACAAGGTCTCCGACTTGAAATGTGCAGGGGCGAACTCTTCTATCGTGATAGCGCGCGATGTTTTGCTTATGGGCCGTGATATGCAATAGAGCATTAAAGCGCCCCTCCTCTAGTCGGTCGCTGGCGTCCCTGAGCTCCGCGCTGTTGTCGACTTCTTCGAAACTGGTTTGTCAGGGGGAGCGAAGGATGACTTCAGATGGTGCCATTGCTTCTGCCCCATAAACGAGGAAAAAAGGAGTGCGTCCTGTTCCTGTATGAGGGGTGGTGCGGTATGACCATAGGATTGCCGTAATGTGGTCGGGCCATGCCCTGCCTTGGTCAGATAATCGCGCTTTGATTCCTCGAAGGAGCATTCGGTTGCTTACCTCCGTGAGGCCGTTGCTCTGAGGGTGAGCCACCGATGTGTACCGTCCTTTGATGCCCCAGTCCGTGCAAAAATCGCGAAACTGACTGCAGTCGAACTGCTTCCCATTGTCAGTGACAAAGGAGTGAGGGACCCGAATCGGTATATGATTGCTCGCTTGAGGAAACTGATGACGTTGTCGGCGGTTATCTTGGCAAGTGCTTCAGCTTTGATCCATTTGGTAAAGTGATCGACCGCCACAACAACGAAACGCTTTTGTGCCAAAGCCATCGGGAAAGGGCCGAGCAGGTCGATGCCCCATACCGCGAATGGCCAAGGTGTGATGATACATTTGAATGGAGCCGTCGGGGCGTGATGAGTATTGGCGTGTAGTTGACATGCCTGACAACTGCGGACTAGACACATCGCGTCGGAATCCATGGTCTGCCAGTAGAGCCCCTAGAGCCGGGCCTTCTTCGCAATTGTCCGGGTGCCCTGATGCGAGCTACAGACGCCCTAGTGAATTTCCTTAAGACAGTGATCCCCCTCTTCCTTGGATACACAGCGCAACCAGGGATGCGTGGCGGATTTGCGATAAAGTAAGCCATCATGCAATGCATAACGCCAAGAACGCCGGACCACGAGGGATGCCGCTGTCCGATCTGCGGGGAGTGTCCCATCCTGAAGATATCTGATAATCGGACTTCTCCATCCTCCTGCCGCGGCGTCTGCTGAGTCGATCTGCAGCGAGCTCTCGATGCGAATGGCCGGGGCGCCTGCGATCTCGATTAAGGTAAGCGGGTCATTGGACCGTTCGCCTGCTACCAGAGCGGCGATAGCGTCTGCCTCCTCATTCTCCTCTCGTGGTACTAGTAATAGGTCAAGGGTTACTCCTTTCGTCCTGAGGTCATTGATCAGGGATGTGACGAGGGCCAGGTACTGGCACATTGTCGGGTCCTTTGCCTTGTAAGTGCCGCTGACATGGCTGACGACAAGCTTTGAGTCCGAGCATATCGTTAGCCGTCCGTTCACTATTGTTTTCGACAGTCGAAGAGCTGCGATCAAGGCCTCATATTCGGCCTGATTATTCGTGGTTGGGAAATCGAGTCGGACGGCGTACCGCATGTGGAGATTATCGGGTCCTTGAATGGCTATGCCAGCGCCTGCCCGTCCTGGAGCGCAGGACCCATCTATGCTCATAGTCCAGATGTCGTCAGTGCGAGCTGTCGTTGTAGTAGGTTTGGTGATAGAACAGCTGGTGAACTCGACGATAAAATCGGACAGTGCCTGAGCCTTGATCGTCGTGCGGGGCTCAAAACGTACGTCAAACTGGGAGAGCCGAACGGACCAGTTGGTGATACGACCGGAAACCTCTGGTCTCTGGACGGCCTTTTTTAGCGGATAATTGGTTCTGACCACAACCGTATGCGCTTGGAAATATGGTCTCAGATGCTCTGAAGCTTGAGTGATAGCGAATAGAGCCTTTTCAACCTCGGAGTATCGGATCTCAGCTCCCTTCAGCACTTTGCTCAGAAAGTAGATTGGAAAAAGCTCCGTCCCCTCCTCTTGAGTTAAAACGACTCCTACTGTTTCATCCGTGATGGTGAAGTATAAGTGAATGTCCTGCCCTGGTTTTGGCACCGAGAGCAGTGGGGGCGTTGCGAGGAAATTTTTTATGGCGTTGAACGCGGCCTGGCAGTCCGTAGACCACCTAAAGGGATTCTCCTTCTTGATTGCTTTATAAAAGGGCAAAGAACGCTGCGCCGAGCAGGAGATGAAACGTCCCAAAGCGATGATTCTTCCATTGAGTCTTTGAACCCCTTACAGGTCGTGCGGTGGTTCCATAGCTAGAATTGCCTCGATTTTTGCGGGGTTAGGCTCGATGCCCTTCTCTGATACCACGCAACCCAGGAATTTACCACTGCGAATTCCGAAGAAACATTTTTCCGAGTTTAGCTTGAGGTTATAGGTTCTGAAAATTTTAAACACTTCCGCTAAATCTTGCGGATGGTCGCCCTCTTCGGTGCTTAGGACCACCATGTCATCGATATACACTTGTACCGTCTTGCCAATGAGATGGGCGAACATCTTATCTACCAAGCGCTGGTACGTGGCCCCCGTATTCTTTAACCCGAAAGGCATGACATTGTAACAATATGTGCCTTCGTGCGTAATGAAAGAGGTTTTCTCGGCATCGACTGGGTCCAAAGGGATCTGCTGCGATGGCATCAAACTGAGACAAGATCTTGCGACCAGCAGTTTGATCAAGGAGTTGATCTATGTTAGGCAGCGGATAAGAATCCTTGGGGCAAACTTTATTGACATTTGTAAAATCTACACACATGCGGTACTTTCCGCTGGCTTTCTTTACAAGTACAACATTAGAAAGCCAGTCCGGATAGTTGACCTCGCGGATAAACTTTACAGCTAGGAGTTTGTCAATTTCTGCCTTCACTACTGCCTGCTTGTCTTTTGCCTGTACTCGTATTTTCTGCTTCACAGGCTCGACAGAGGGGTCGATGCTCAGTTTGTGTATTGCTTGATCAGGTGAGACCCCCGTGATGTCCTCGGTGCACCAGGCGAATACATCTGAATGCTCTGTCAGGACAGCCTTGATCTCTTCGGACAACGGGGATGCGAGTCTCGTCCCTATTTTCACTATCTTGTTATCCCCGAGGATACAGTCATCGATCGGCTCGATGGGCACGGGATTGTAGCCCCTCATGTCCATCAGACCATCCTCCAGGTAGAGCGCTGTCCGAGGCTGAGTCGCCTCCCACTGTAATCTTTTGGCCAAAATACGATCTCCCTGGATGGTGATCCTTCCACGCGGAAGGGGCAAAGTTAAGCATGGTCCGGAGATATCCACTGTGGCCCTCAGGGCGGCCAGAAGAGGCCTTCCGATGATGGCATTATAGGCCAGGGGGATATCGACCACCACCCACTCTGCGGTATCCTCGATTTCCTCGACCCCTTCAGTGAAGATAGTTGGTAATACGATAACTCCTTTTACCGGCACTTCGATCTCTGAGAGGCCAACCAAAGGGAAAGTCCCGGCTCGGAGGGCAGTATGAGTATTCTTCATTGCGCGGAGTGTTGCCCAGGTGAGCAAGTTCACCGAACTCCCTGTGTCTACCAGCACTCGGTGTGTCTTAAAACCTGCGATGCTGATGGTGACAACAAGAGCCTCCGAATGGCTGGTCCGGAGTGGCGGTTGCACCGTTAGTGTCTGTCCGACTGCCTTCCTTTTACGGGAGCTCTCGGGTGGGGCGGAAAGTGCTGGCGCTCCTTCCCTTATGACGTGTATTTCCCCATGGTACCTTGGCCTCTTAGGCTCCTCTGCTCGTCCCGCTTCCCGCTGCTTCGGGCTTTGATCCCTTTGCCTGCTCGTCTTTGGTGGCGCGCCCTGCTCCGTGATCCGCTCAATCTCCTTTTGTAGTTGATAGCAGTTCTCCGTGGTATGTCAGGAGGATCTGTGATACTTGCAGTACTCCTTTTCTGCCTGGGTTTTGCCCTTGTCGATGGCCGGAACTTGCTGTGTGAATCGGCGAGGTTGACTCTGAACAGTATAATGCACCTCCTTGCCCTGAGATCGATCTCCCCTACGCTCCAAGTTGGCGCGCTCGGTCCGGGCCGGGAAAGGCATCGGGGCCTCCTTGCGGACTCGGGCCTCCTCACGTGCCTCTTGGATCGGCCTGCCTTTATCCTGCTTGTGCGTGTCGCCTTTGGCCTTGTCCCTTTCTGTCTCCTCATAGCCAGCGGGCCGGTCACAGTCGTCGTATCTGACAAATGTCTGTGCCATGGTCATCAGCTCTTCGAAAGATCTTGGCATCTTTCGGAAACATTTCTGTTTTAGAGGCTCGCAAGTAGTCCCTTTTGCCAAGGCGTCATGGGCCACCTCCAGGTTGAGGCCTTTAACTTGTGAGGCCATGTGATGAAACCTTGAGAGGAAATTGCGCAGAGGCTCGGTTGTTCGCTGCTTGAGCCCGTTGAGGTCCGAACTGATCTTCCTGACCTTTGCTGCTGCGGCAAACCGGGAGAGGAAAAGATCTTTTAGGAGATCAAAAGAATCAATTGATTCCGAGGCAAGTCCTCGATACCATTCTTGTGCGCTCGATGAGAGGGTGGTGAGGAAAACCTTGCGCATGATGTCCTCATCCTTTGAGTATAAATTGATGGTGCTCATGAACGATGCCACATGGTCGTTGGGGTCCTCGGTCCCTGAATATTGGGCCAGTCGAGGAGCTTTCCAGTCGCGCGGGAACCTTGTCTCGATGATCCTTTGCACCAGTGGTGTTTTGCTGGAGGTGATGCTTCCCCCCATCACGCCCCCGAGGGCCCTTTTGTCCAGAAAACGTTGAATCTTTAGTTCCAACAAGTCTTCGCTATTCGCGACTGCAGTCCCCTCTCGCCGCGCTTTGCCCTCACTGGTCGCAACGGCCCCGGCTCCTCTTCCCACGATGACCACCGGCCCCGCGGCCTGCTCTGGCAAAGTTCCCTCTTTCTGCATTTCTGCCGCCTCTTTAAGGTATTGCCAAATTTTGGCGTTCTCCTCCTGCAAACTTCTTTGCTGGTCTATGATCTTCATCTGAGCCGCCGTATGTACGGCCTGGGTCGTTTGAAAACCATGGATCGCACTGAGGAGTTGAGTGGTGTTGAAGGTCTCCTCTTCTTCAGGGCTTACCTCTTCCATCAATGGTCCAAGGTTTCTGGGGGAGATTGGAATGTTCGGGATCGTACCCTCGGCGTGCGTCATGGAGCTGGTTGCTCCTGTTTCGGGTACTGCAGTTGGGGCAGAGTCAGTAGGGGTCTGCATTTTGTTTGAAGCTCTGAAGTCACTTGTAGTCCACGATCACCGCACCAAATAATCTGGGAATGCGAGTATAGTGATCCGAGCCCTTGCTGAACAGGTCCGATGCTCTGGACGTTCGTCTCTGCGCCGGGAAGGGTCCCTGTGGACACTCCGACGATCAAGACAGTTAGTAGCTCAAGAGCGTATATTAATCAAATGTGTGAGAGTTAGAAAGAGTTACCCGCCGTTCACTTCCCAGATGAGCTGTGTATTTATAGAGGGTGCTCGGGCCTTGAGGCCTCCTGGGCCTTGGGGCCCTTATTCATATCCCGAATCAAGTACTAACTAATAAAGAAAGATAATATTTAGTGTCCATTTGCTTCTATTTTTCAGAACTGTTATTTACCTTTTAAGTTTAAACAGAAAATAAAAAAGGATACCTCTATTTTTCAAAAATACCTCTAATGTTTACAGTCAAGAGTAATTTTACACCTAATGCCTAAAATGGTTCAATTTTGCGCCTAACGCTGACAAGTTGGGTCAATTTGTGACATTATTATAAAACATATATATTTTGTTTCTTATTTTACACCAATTGCATATCCGTTGGTTCCAAAAAAAGATTTCATATTTTTTTGTGATTTAATAATATAATTAGAGATTAAAATTTATAAACTCGGTGAAAAATTTGATTTTTTTCCAACTTCTATAAAAGACAGAATATTTTTTAAAATTTTAATTTTTTTCACATCTAATCATATGTTTGTGATATGTTATTAATGAGTAATAAAATGACGCATATGTGAAGTGTAAATGACAAGATTAATGACTAAGAAGATATTTTGATGAATTATTTCTCAAATTGACCCAACTTATCAATGTTAGGGGTAAAATTGCTATTGGCTGCCAATGTTAGGGGTAAAATTGCACAATTTTAGACGTTAAGGATAAAATTGCTCATGACTGTAAACGTTAGGGTATTTTTACACCTCATCCCAATAAAAAAAATATTTAGTAAAATTTCGAAACAACTGCTTTTAGCAGAAAAATCAACTAATATCTACTACCTATCAACAACAATAAACAAGAACATGTGAACTAAACGGGCCCGTTAGACAATATTTTCTTAATACTCTCCTTTAAGTTGGAGAGTGAATATCATGAAGTCTCAACTTGTGGCGCAATATAAAAATTGCTTTTTTTCCAAAGCTTTTGTGAAGACATTTGCTAATTGGAAGCGCGAGGGAACTTAAGAAGGGCTGATTATTCCATCTTGCAATTTTTCTCAGACTATGTGACAATCTATTTCAATGTGTTTTGTTCGTTCGTGAAAGACATGATTTGCAATATATAATGTTGTTTGATTGTCACAAAACAATGGTGTGGAAGATGTTCAAATCTTTCAACATAAAGTGTAACCAAATCAATTTCAAACATGTATTTGTCATGGTTGATATTCAGCCTCTATTGACGATCTAGAAACATTTGATACTCAGCCTCATTCAGTCTCTCATGACATTTTATAGACCATAGGCGAAATAAAAAAAATAAAAGGCTCTTAATAAAAATAAATTGTACTAAAAAATTTAGAATAGAAATTTTGGCATATTTTAGACCTAAAATATCATATTATTTGGTCCATTTTTTAGGCTTGAATGGATATTATAACTACATTTATAATAAAAAAAAGTCACTATATATATAGTAAAAAAAATTTGGGCCCATTTTGACCATGGATCCTGGACGGCCACATTCCTGACCTATGCCCAAGGCCCTACCTCTAACTGACCTTCGTGCAAAAATAAGGTTAAAGTGCAAAAATACCCCTAATGTTTTGGGTCATGAGCAATTTTATCCCTAACGTCTAAAATGGTACAATTTTATCCCTAATGTTGGAAGCCAAGCGCAATTTTACCTCTAACGTTGATAAATTGGGTCAATTTGAGAAATAATTCATCAAACTGTCTTCTCGATCATGAATAACGGTGTCTGAAATTGATACAATTTATTAACGTTAGAGGTAAAATTGGTGCAAAATTACAAAATTGATATGCAATTGGTGCAAAATAAAGAAAAAAATGACTGTATTTTATAACAGTGTCTGAAATTGATCCAATTTATTAACGTTAGAGGTAAAATTGGTGCAAAATTACAAAATTGATATGCAATTGGTGCAAAATAAAGAAAAAAATGACTGTATTTTATAATAATGTCTGAAATTGATCCAATTTATCAACGTTAGGGATAAAATTGCTCTTGGCTACAAACATTAGGGGTAAAATTGCACCGTTTTAAATGTTAGGGGTAAAATTGCACATGACCCAAAACGTTAGGGATATTTGATGCGTAACAACCCGAGAATTCTGGAAATGGATGATTACGAGTCGGAAACATTATAATTTACGTTTTTTATCAAAAAAAATCGTGAAAATAATGCATGATAATTGAACGATTTTGCATTTTTCGTCACCAAAAATTGAACAATTTTGCATTTTTTGTCATAAAAATTGAACAATTTTACATTTTGTCTAAAATTTTTTTACGTAAAATTTTGTCCCCCGCTCCCTCAAATCCTGGATTCACCACTGCTCACAAAAGGCTTTTAAAGCAAGATTATTAACAAATGAGAGTAATAAGTCTTGGCCTGGTGCACCTCTTATATATCTGAATATTCGAATGACAACATCCCAATGGGGTTTGCGAGGTTCATGCATGAATTGGCTCAAAGTTCGAACAGAGTAAACTATATCCGATCTTGTAACAATGAGATATATTAATTTTCTGTATTTAGTTGGATCATTTAGAGCCCCTCTCCGATATGTTGTTAAATCTACCTCAGGTGACTCCAACTTAGTCGATCAAAGCCTATTTCGTAGATTGAAGGACATCATGTAACGGTGCTGTTCGATTTTTTTACATTTTTTTTTTATCAAAGTGAACCGAATACCGAAATGCACCTGAAACTAAAACCGATGGGAAGGACATGTAGATATGTGTAATTCAGTGCAGTTCGGTTTTTTTACATTTTTTATGAAATCGAACCGAACCGAATATCGAAATGCACTTGAAACTAAAACCGATGACGAACTGAAGTGTCATAAAAACCGAACCAAAAAATTGAATTTAATCGGTTCAATTCAGTATGTGGTTAACCGAAACGATATACAATCCTGCCCAATTGGTTTAGTTTTTTTTAAAAAAAAAATATTTATCTACTTGTAAATACACAAATATGGCTTTTTTTTTTCTTCCAACAAAAGATTTTCTTTACTTTTCCTAAAGAATTGGAAAAGTCCAAAAACCAAACAAAATCTGAAAGAAGCTTCTGAGAACATTTGGTGGAGTGATAGAGATGGACATTATTTCCAAAATTGATAGATAGAGAAAAGTATGTGTGGTGTGGTGTATCTCTGTTACCTTCACATTTATAACAATCTGTCTCTTTGCTTTCCTTCCAATTTTCCTTCACTAATAATTCTAAGCAAAATAAAGAATTAAGGGTACTCTTTTCTGAATAGAGTTTAACGGTTAGTTGTTAGCTGATTATTTTTTATTTAGCTGATTTAACTATAGTAAAATCTCGATAAATAAATATTCAATAAAATAGATAGAGACAAGAAACCTAGAGGGGGTCAGACCCCATCAGCCAAAACCACACATATTATAGATGGTTTCCAGTCCACTGACTATTGGAATTACTGCTATTATTGATGGTTTTGGGTTCCTATTTTCAAAAAATTAAGGTTCAAAGTGGTTAATTAATCAATTGATTTTGTATTAATTGCAAAATCCAACTTGATTAATATATGTGAGACAATAGATTTTTCTAAGTTTGTTCAAAATGACTCAATCTTACTTTCGTAGTACAAATCTAGCTTAATTTTTACAAGTTTTACATTGGTGCATAAAAATTGGTTCTGGACAACTCAGATGATAACATGCACATATACGAACAAAATCTGAATTTAAGCAAGTTCGATTTAACAATTTATTTAATAAGCACAGACGTGTAAAATTGCCCCCCCCCCCCAACGGACCAATCCAGTATTCGCCACTGCCGTATCATATCTTCTTATATTTTTAAAAGTTATCATTAATATATATTCATAATATAATTACATATAACCCGAAAATACGACACGAAATCGACACTAACCCGAACAGGTTAACACGATTGTGACATAGAAGTTTTTGGGTTGGGTTTGAGTTTACTCTTTTTAACATGAACTCGAAATGACACGACACGAACACGATAATTGCCAGATTTATCAAATACTAGAGGTTTGCCTTGTTTGGCTGTTAGCTGTTAGCTGATTACACTAGCTGTTAGCTGATTCCTTTTTTTTTTGTTAACTGATTTGATTAGCTAATTGTATAAACTTGTTTAGTAAAACTTAGCTAATTGCTAATACATGTTTATATAAAATGACAAATAAATATATTGATATTTTATGACTATTTTATTTGGGGTAAATGTATCATTAAAAAAAGATGGAACATTAAACTAATTGAAAAAGCTCATAGAACCAGTTTTTTCAAAATTAGCTTTTTAGACCCAATAAGCTGTTTTAAACATTTCTTCACCAAACACCAATATTAGAGATTTGACTAGTCAAAACTTATAAAGTATTTACGCTAATTTTCAGGACTAAATTGATACATAAAGGTTGGTTTAGAACAAATTGATCCTTCATACCAACTTTAAAAACCAATTTGACCTTTTATTCGAGAAAATAACATTAGATCCAATCCAGAATTGCTTAGGCCTTTTCTTTAGCTAGATTTAAAATCTATAAAAATTAGACAGACAATCTGATTCATCCCATTTTTTATATATATAAAATAAAAAAAGTGATTTTATTGATTTGCAAGTAGAAGAATGTTTTTTAGGTTAAAAATGACATCTTTTACACAACTAAAAAAAATATGACTAACAATGTTATTCTTTCGTAACATGATACATTAAATTTACTGAGATAACATAACAAAATATAAATTTTTTGGTTAAGTAACATATTGACTTAATAACATGCTCTCTTTTGTAAATAAATAAATAAACATCATATTTATCTATAAAACCATAAATATTTGTTTTACTTTTTCCAAAAATTTAATATTAAAATTTTATAATTAATATATATATATATATATATATATATATATATATATATATATAGGTTTATGGAGGTTGAGTTTGAAATTTGATTTTAACACCTAAAACTGGGTCAAGCCTAAATTTATATCGGGCTAAATATTAAACTTAGCCGCAATCAAGCCCATGTAAAAATTTAACCAAACAGGTCAAGAATATAGAGAAATTTACATGAACATCATGTTTCATTTTTATTTTACAATTAATGTAGTTAGTTTTCTATTTTTTATCAATAAAACAATTTCTTATAATAATTTGGGATAAGGAGTAAAAAATACTCCTAACGTTTATAACCAATAGCAATTTTACCTAATGTTTAAAATGGTACAATTTACCCCAACGTCGACAAGTTGAATCAATTTGAAACATTATTGTAAAACATAGATATTTTGCATATTAATTTGTTTAAAATAAATTTAATATTTTCTGTAATTTAATAATAGAAAAATTACTTAGCTGTGTAAACGTTGGATGTATTTAATTTTATAAAAAACTCATATTCTATATCATTTTTGTCAAATTCTCACAGTTTCCTTTTTTTTCTTGTCTATTTCCTATCAGTTTTCTTTCCTTCCTTGTATGTCTCTTATAATTTTCTGTACTTCTTTGCTCAGAAGAATACCCATAACCAGTACCTTATTTTTTTTCCAGAGGTTGAGAGGACGTGTTGATTTTTTTTTTCGTATTCTTGATATTTTGAGTACAAGTTAATAATCATTTGACATAATAAGAATTAGTTTCACTAGTTTGAAAAATATTTATTTATTTAAAAAAATTATGATTTTCATGCAATTAACCCAAGAATGTACAACAAAATAAATGATTTTAATGTAAAGAAAATCCCAATCCCATGTAAAAATTTAACCAAACAGGCCAAGAATGTATGACAAAATAATGATTTTCTAATGTAAGGAAAATCCCAATCATGTGCTTGGAACGATTTTCAAACTTGAACACGAACCCAAACCCGAGCCTGAGCCTGAGCCCATCTAAATTCAAGACTAAGTCTTGGACCGAGCATATTCAAGTGTAAAAGCTCGACTCATGAACAGATCTACCATTTACAAACTATAACAGAAAATAAAAATTGAACCAAAAAGATGTATGAAATAATAAGTGATTTTCTTTTCTGCTGTAAAGAAATTCCCAATCATGTATTTGGAATAAGAGTTGTATCTAAAGCAAGCCTTTTTACAAAGTTAGGCCAGTGAAAAAATGTGGACTAAATTGTTTGAGTACCTACTACTAATTATCAAATAAAAAAGTACCATTATTACTAAACCAATTTCCACTGTAAACACCTTTTCCTTTTCTAATGTTAGCACTAGAATATGCCAAAAAAAAAAAAAAACACATTACAAAGACTACTAAACCTGATATTATGATATGATTATCTAACTAATAATCTAATATCAATTCAACACAATGAACCATGACGACCACGGGTAGTTTCACTTTGTCGTAACTTACGATCATCGATATAATTCTGATACGTATAACACCCGAAACCCCAGAAAGCCATAAGTAAAGAGATTACCTTGACACCATTCATATGGTCATGGAAAATAATAACAGCAGCAATTGGAGACACAGCCAAAGCAAGTGTACTTATTACATTGGAGAAGAGGGAAGACACCAAGAAAATCAACCCTACAACACCAACAGAACATATTTGCCAACTCACTGCTGTCCAAACCAATGTTAAAACATAAGACACCGTACCTTTACTGAACCCGTGCATTTCTCCGTGCAATGTCCGCCATTCTCCGCTGGCGAATAGGCCTATGACGGAAATGCACGTGGCGACGAGTGAGGTGTAGATTTGCATCTCCAAGACTACTGAGAATGTTTCCTTTTTAATGATCTTTTGAAAGGAGAGTTGCATTAGTGAGAGTACAAGGGAGTATATAGCTGAAGCACTGAGTGTGCAGAGGAAACCAAGGATGTATTTCCATTTGGAATGTCCGGATGGGTTGTCTGAGTCGTCGTTGAATGCAATGAGAGCGGAAGAAAACGAAAGGACAACCACGGAGTTAATGATTAAAGAAGTAAACTTCTGGGAGTTTATGAAGTATGAAAAGACGGCATTGAAAGCTAATTGAGACGCGCAAATGAGCGAGTAAGTAGAGGCGGATAGGTACAAGAGGCCAATGGAGTATAGCATGTTGTCTCCGGCTATAAGTGCTCCGAGAAAGAAGTAGATCAAGGCGATAGTTCTAATGGAGGCGAAGGCGGAAGATGTTGAACTCGAATTCGAATTTGAAGGAAGTAGGAAGAGGGGGATGTAAAGGATTGGGAAAGCAGCAGTTTGAACAAGTGTTGCCAACCATTTACTATTTCCACCTTGATCATAGTAAAATCTCCCCAAAAGAACAGCAGCAGATTGGCCTACCACAAGGAAGAAGATGTTGATTGCTGCCAAAAGCCACCATTGCCAATGCTTCAGTTTGAGAAATGGAGATTGTGCCAGAGTATTTTCATCTTTATTCAGTATTGGTTCTTGATTATCTGTGACAGGAAAAAAAAAACATTCCAACATGAGTAAACCATGTGAAACTAACACGAAACTGATAAGGATATTAGTAAAATACTATGATGCACGGAAACTCCTCTTTAGTAGTGTTTCTATGTTTCATGTCCATTTCTTAGCTATGTTTTTTTAGAAATAACTTTTTCCGGTTTCTGTGCAACATAGGTAAAATATATAAGAAATAGAAACACAGGGAACATGTAAATAATAAAAATACATGGATATATCTATAGATTCTAAAAATTATATGACTGCTTGTTTAATTTTTAAATATATATATTAAGAAAAACTACATTCAAATCACATAATTGAGTGAAAAAAAAGGATTTGTTCAGTGTGAAAGCTTGTACAAATGAACTAGGAGATAATAGGAATTTATTGCACATGTATTTACTATGTTGCTGACAGGGATACGGAAACAGACACCGAAAAGGTTATACCAAGACATGGACATGGACGCATATAAGAAACACGGAAATCCTGCTAAAGAGAAGTATCCGTGAAACATAGAGTATTTAGCATCCATCCGCTTCTAAAAATACATTACATCATATGAACCGAATTTCCAATTTCCAAGAGTTTCAGTTTTAGAACATTCACAATTTAAAAAATCAAAGTTTAAATGCAACATAGTTAACATATATTGAATGGAAAGGAAAGGATAGAGTGCAGAGTGATGAGAAAGATATCTGTCACCCAATCATATAAAACACTGAGAATTCTATTAACAAGCATGAAATTTAGAAAAGCTTATAAACTGAAGCTAAAACAAGTAGTTTCCATCAAGAAACTTCATATATATATATGAAACAAATTCACAGAACTGTCACTTTTTGATAATAATGAGAGCAATACAACATACTCTCAGAAACAACCAAACATCTCCCACAGAGCAACACGTAAAACACTGAGAATTCTATTAACAAACACGAAATTCAGAAAAGCTTATAAGCTGAATCTGAAACAAGTAGTTTCCATAAAAAAAACTTCATATATACGAAACAAATTCACAGAACTGTCACTTTCTGATAATAACGATAGCAATACAACATACTCTCAGAAACAGCCAAACATCTCCCACAGAGCAACACGTAAATTTCTAAAACTAATAATACATCTGCGCAAAGAAAAGAGAATTTCCGGAAACAACACGACACAACCAATTTTCTGTTCCAACAAACAAACAAACTCCCGTTCAAAAAGGAAATTCGAATTCAATTTCATCGCAAAATTAACAAACAGAACATAAAGGAAAGGAGATGGAGGGAAAAAGAGAGCGTACCAGTCATATTGATGAGAACCTCAGAAGAAGAAGCAAAAGAAGACGCTATGTATAATTGAAAATCGAAACCATATAAGGAGGAAGTTGCAGCTGAGGCAGAGCTGTAACAAATTGAGGAAATCTTCTGATTGGAGAATCAATGTTAAGCACGTGGATTGAGAAGCGCCGGTGACATTGAGAAAAGCGAAAAGCGCCCTTTCGTTTTATTATATAGATGGATTGAATTTCATTGACTTCAATCAGAATTCTGATGCTCGCCGCCTTCATAGGCCCACCACCATTGATCGGAATGGAGAAAAGCCCATCATCTTCTGCAGCTGATGCTCCAATCCGTTAAATATTAGGTCAAATAATTTATTAGTACCTACAATTTTACTTAAAATATTGTTTAATCCTCATATTGACATAATATATTATATAGTCTTTAATTTTGAGATAAGGTGTAAAAATACTCGTTATATTGACAATTAGGAATAGTTTTATTTATAATGTCGTAAATAGTGCAATTTTATCTTTAACATTGGAGTAAAGAGCAAATTTTCCAAGTTGGACTAATTAAAAAATAATGGCCTAAACCATATGCAGCCCCCTGAACTAGTCAATTTTGGTCATTTTGCCCCCTCAACTTACGGGACGACCTATTTGCCTCCATCAACTATTTAAAAGTGGTATTAGCAACCCCCTATTTTCATTATAACGGAAACAAAATGAAATTCCAACATTAGTACAAGTGTTCATAGAAGTATTGGAACCAGCATGCATATATGTAACCTTATTTGCAGCTTGTTTTAGTAATGCATAACCATATTTACTATTTTTACAAGAGAACTTGTGTACTGTCTATACTAACCTCATTTGCAGCTTATTTTAGTAGTGCACAACCATTTTTATTATGACCTTGGTGCTTGCAATGAGAAATGTCATAATTGTTTCCATTATAATGAAAACATGGGGTTGCCAATACCACTTTTGTATAGTTAAAGGGGCAAATAGGTCGTCCCGTAAGTTGAGGAGGCAAAATGATTAAAAGTGACAAGTTCAGGGGGCTGCGTATGGTTTATGCCAAAAATAATTCATCAAACTATGTCATGAATCATATCATCTACACTTCATATTGTATTATATACGAATTGGATAAAAAATTCAAATATTTTATCGAATCCAAAAATATTAATATCCGATACTATTATTAAATAAAAAAATATAGGGCATTTATAAAATATTTGTGTTTTATAATGGATAAATTATACCCATGGCCACTGAACTTTACCCATTTTAAAATTATGGCTACTGAACTTCAATTATTAACGGTATAACCACTGAACTTAACACTTTTTTAACATCGGTGGCCAGTGTGACCGTTTACCAACATTTTTTCTTTCTTCTTTCCCATTTCCCTTTTAAAACTTAAAATATCCACAATTTTACCCTTCATCAATTTCTTTCTCTTTCTCCGTGTCTTTCTCTCTCTTTCTTTGTCTATTAATAACTGAATTTATGGGAGTGTTTGTTAGCTCATTTTCGTGCTCTTGTTTGTTTTTTCACTTCAAAATGTACAGTTTTAGGTGTTTGGTTAGTGATCTCCTATTTACCTTTTACCATTGAAAATTAGCCTTTTACAAAAGCAGAGATGCTCTGCTTTTTGGAAAAAACAGATTTTTCCAACCGCAAACAGTAAATCGTAACACAAACAACAAACTGTGACACACACAGCAACAAACAACAACAACAGGTAAAACAAATGGACCCTATATCTTTATCCCGACTTAGTCATCTATCGGTCTCTGTCTATTAATAACTGGATTTATGGGGGTGTTTGGTAGCTCTTTTTTCGTGCTCTTGTTTACCTTTTCACTTCAAAAGTAGAATTTTAGGTGTTTGGTTAGTGATATCCTATTTGTCTTTTGCCACTGAAAAGTAGCATTTTACAAAAGCATATAATCTCTGTTTTTGGAAAAGCAGGTTTTTTCAACTGCAAACAACAAACTATAACACAAACAGCAAACAACCTCTGAAGCACGGATACGTGAACAACCTAACGTATCTGATACGTATCCGATACGGAAACGTCCGGAAATTGCTGGGATACGTTTCTGGACCGTTTCCCTAATATCAAAAAGTTGGACACGCGAATCAGTGAAGGATACGCGTTTCCCAGCCAAAAAAAACCAGTCGATTCTTTTCCAGAAGAAAAACAAAGGTTCAACAGCAAGATCATCGATCGTTATTTCAAGGTAGTAAAGAGCAGGAATATGCAAATGATCGTCTTATCTGTATGTGCAGAAAAATTAAAATCACAGGTAAACCAAAAGACATAAATTTAGAGCAGTTACAGATTCACCAATCATATAAAAAAGACAGAGTGAAACAGAGGGAATCAATGCCAGAAATTCCTAATTAATACAAAAAATGACTCTCACTTTAGATGAATCGGAGCTAGAATCCCTACTTATTGCTGAATATAGAAATGAAAACATTGAAGAAATATGTTTTTAGTGTTAAGAAGGAAAGCTTTTATTATGTTTAGTTAAGAGTTTTATAATTTCGTTTATATATATTTATTTAGTTATATTACAAAAATTTATATATAAAAATATATTTTTAATATTTATAAATGTGTCCCAATATTTTTAATATTTACACGTTTTCCTCACGTTTCCGTGTCCTGTGTTTTATAGAAATGACGTTTCCCATATCCGTGTCCGTATTGGATACCGTATCCGTATCCGTGTCCGGACAACATAGCAAACAACAAACAATAAGTATCACCAGCAACAGCAAACAGTAGCTACAGAAACGGACTCTGTATCTTTATCCCCGTGGAGACACTTTTTTTGAAACATAGAGACACTTTTATGAAATTAAATATGAATAGCAAATCAAACACTCAAACAAAAGCATACCAAACCAGAATCGATTCTAATGAAAACGCACAAAAATAATAAGAAGAAAAACAGAATCGATTCAACAGAAGATTTACCTTAACTGAGAAGTGCAAACCAGAGGAGATGATATCAGCTCTGCCAGCAAGGACAACATTCGATTGGGAGAGATAACAGATCCTCAATTCTCGATCATAGAGAGAAATAAAGAGATGAGAGAGAGAGAGAAAGACATATGGAAAGAGAAAGAAACGGATGAAAAGAAACGGATGAAAGGTATAATTGAGGCAAATTACATCTATGGTCATTGTGCTTTATCCATTTTCACATACTGAATTTCAAAACTTAACGAGGTAGCCACTCAACTTTAACTAACTTCTCAGAATGACCATTAACGACCTCAAAATGAAAATACAGTAAAACCTCTATATATTAATACTCTATATAGGAATAACTTCTATTTTGTTATAAAAAAACTCGGTCCCAACTTAATACAGTAAAACCTCTATATAGGAATACACTTGGGACCGGGCTATTTGTATAACAATTGAGAGGTTATTACTAAATAGAGTTTGGTAATAGAGGTTATTACCAAGTTGGGACCGAGTTTTTTTTATAACAAAATAGAGGTTATTCCTATATAGAGTATTCTTATACAAAGGTTTTACTGTAACTTCTATTACCAAACTCTATTTAATAATAACCTCTCAATTGTTATATAAATAGCCCGGTCCCAAGTGTCTTCCTATATAAAAGTTTTACTGTATTCAAGAATTAAGGTTGTTCAGAACGACATTTACCATGAAACAACATTTTTTATTGGGTAAATAATTTATTAGTCTCCTACTTTTTACGTAATACAATGTTTAGTCTCCCTATTTTGAAAAACACATTATAAGGTTCTTATATTTTGCCAATATTAATCCTTTGGTCAATTTGTCTATTTTTTTTAGATTTTTAACCGAATATATCTTAACTTTTAGTGCAACCATAGTATAATACAAAATGCCCATGTTATTCTGTTATGTTATGTCTGTCTTTTTATGTTAAATATAACGGTTAAAAGTCTAAAAAATAGACAAAATGACCAAAGAGTTAATATTGACAAAAGATAGGGATCTTATAATATGTTTTTTAAAATATGGGAACTAAACAGTGTGTTATGTAAAAAATATGGAACTAATCTACTGATACATTAACTAAATGACAAAAAAAAAACTTCCGCAATCACAAATATTAACCTATTTAAGGGGTTATTTGTTCTAAATAAGCAAGTTCAGTGGATTACTTGTTACGAATCAAAGTTCGGGGGTCAATCGTACTATGGGGACAATTTGGGAGACTAAGAAGGCATTAAGTCTTGTTTAGAGAGAAAATATTCTAAAAATTGTAATTTGAAAAATAAAAAATAATGATGTCATGAAAATGTGTGTTAGGAGTGCCAACCTAGTTAGGATGCCTAGCCACTTAATCGCGTCCCGATTTTTCATTAAAAAAATGCATATTTTTTGTGACGATTTTGCATTTTCATTACAAAAAATTAGACGATTTTGCATTTTTCGTCAATCCGCCTAGACGTAAAACATGCGGATTCTCTAAAAAAAAAATCAATTTTGAATTTTTTTTATGAAAAGGACAAAATTGTCCAAATGAAACAGTGATAAATAATTTGAAAGCGGTAAATATCAGCACCCTTTAGAAACTCCATTAAATCAATTTTTCTAGTAAAAACATCCAATAAATTTCAAATTAAACACCCATGTTTATGAAACAATCCTCTAAGTAAATCCCGAATCCGTCACTACCATTAATTCTACATAGAAAATGACTAAACAAAACAAATATCTATATAACAAATTGGTTTACTCAACACACTAATTGTAGGATAACAATAATACAATCTTTTCTGGAAAAAGCTAAACTCTAACTCCACATTCGTAGAAGCCAATTGATACTACCAGTCTTTAACTACAACATAATCTCCTTTTGACTAGTCTCTCATTCATCCACAAACCAAAGCCAAACACCAAATGGTACAAATGGATGTCGTGTCGGAAACTTTACATGCGAAAGATGACACGAAAATGGCTGCAAAAAGGTTTCTTCTTCTTCTTCTTCTTCTTCTTCTTCTTCTTCTTCTGTGTTTCGTCGTATATCAACAGCTACATCCTCCTGATTGTGATTGAGATTGGGAAGCATTTGTATTTGAAGATTTGAGATTTACATCCACCATATCCTCTTGCTTAGCTGAGGAAAGTGTTTCCATTCCTGGCAAGGCTGCTGCGATCTTCCGAAACAGTGCCTGGAAAGATTGAGGGAACTTTTTCTCAACATGTTGACTCTTATAATCAGAAAAACATTGAGGCCAATTTTGTGATATTCCTAATTCCAAACATAAAGTTTAGGCCTAATATATCGCTAGCCTCTCAAACTTGTTTAGAAAAGTCTAATGACCCTTTCAACTTTGAAAACAATTAGCCCGTTGAAGTTGCTTAAAGTGACATGATTAATACCCTAAATGGCACACCAAGTAGATATTTGGACAAGTTGAAGCGCATATGGGTAAGTTCTTTAGATTGAAGGATACAATGAACGAATTATCTCTCAAATAGGAAGTTTCAATTTTCCTAACCTTAGATTGAATATGAATTGCAAAATAGAAAGTTTGAATTTCTAGAATTTTAATTGAAATAGGTAGGGAAAACCGTTTAAAAACTGAGAAAGGCGTTTCATATTTTGGGTAATTACGGAAACGGGGAAACGCATGTCATGCAGAGTTTCCAAGCATCATAGCATTCATCCACTTCCTTTTGATTTCTCACATCAGCATAACCTAGCAAGGCCAAACTAGGTAATTTTCAATTATTTTTTAATCCACGTGTTGTCAACTTATCTTTTTCGATGACTTCCATTGCCACAAAATCTAGACAAAAGTATTACAAGAGAAATCAAATGCAAAGTTGGATAATTTTGATGTTAAAAAATTAAGTTTTGTGGCATTAGTGTTCCATTTGTGATACTTGGAGGACTACGGGTGTAATTAACCCCAATAGGTCATTTTAAGCAAGTTCAAGGGGTCAATAGGTCATTTAAGCAAGTTCAAGGGGCCAATAGGTCATTAAAGCAAGTTCAAGGGCCAATAAATCACTTAAGTTCAAGAATTAATCAGTCAGAAGGGCAACTGGATTCTGCCAACTTGGTGTATGTTTTTTTTTTTTTTTTTGAATAAACTTGGTGTATGTATTAACCCCAAAGTTTACCTTTATATTGAAGCCTGCCTTTGCGCTTGTTTCAATAAACATGACATTGAGGCTATGAGCTTTAGCTTCTCCATCTTCTATAGAAACTTGCCTGTCAAACAAGTTAAAAAGATCCAAGCTGTCAGAACAAAATTTTACAACATTGAAAGACTGTTAATTTTGAAATAATTGGCAGAGTTCAAGTGTCTGCCTCTCTGCAAAGTAATTGGATTCTAAAACCTCATATCTTTCTCATTTTAAGAGACAACTAGCAAAAATGCAATAAAATACCAGTCTTTCCATTTAACATATCAATAATATATTTATGACAGTATATACATTCTTTTTCTTCCCTCCAGAATGGAGCTTAATCCTTGAGTTGACTCATCCAAAGCAATAAAAATGTTGGCAAAACGCACTACATTAACCTATTTCAAATCACACTCCAAACCATCAAAATTTATCACCTTTTGTCCACAAGATCTGTCTTATTTCCAACGAGTACAATGATAACATCACTGCCCCGCTCCGTACGAACCTCTTCAATCCACTTAGAAGTGTTGAGGAATGTCTGTCTGCCTACAATACATACAAATTTCAACAAGCATGCAATGCGAGATTCAAATCCCAATTTGCAAATGAAAGACAGGTGAGAGATGCTAGGCCGTTGACATGACCCATACATCCCAGAGCAGAAACCGTAAATGTCCATGAATTTAACTAACTTAACTTTCATACTGTAACATGCAATGTATTGGGCGGATAGGAAAAACGCAAAATTAGAAAATGAAACAAGGAAAACCACATACTTGCAACATCATAAACAATAACTGCCACTGAGGAATCCCGAATATAGCTTGGAATAAGGCTCCTAAACCTTTCCTGTCCAGCAGTGTCCCTGTGGTACATATTAATTCATATTTTAGATAAACTCAAGCATTTAAGATAGTTTGACAATGCCAAATAGCAAAAGATATAACAAAAAATAATTAAGTAAAGAAGATTTTGTTAAACGTTAACACTTCCACAACATAATGAAATTATAGAAAATGAAACAAAGAGCATTCACTACAATGAGAATAGGAAATCAAAAGAAGGTTTTAGAATCTTGAAAATGCATAGGAAACCATTAGGACCCAGCATATTATACATAGTATCCATGATTGCATGAGCATGACAGCAATGCACAACACAAGCAACAAAATTAGCTCCCGCTATTTGCCAGAGATAGTAATTTTTCCAACCAAATTCAAGTATTATATCTTAAACTTTTACATCAAACATTAAAGCACAATAACCTGAGAACAACATCTATAGAAAGGTTTTCCCTGTCATTAGATTGCCATCCAAAGTTACATAATCCTTGAGAAATTAAATACTTGTATTTCCTATGAGATAATGCTGTTCAACAAGTCATATAAATAGCATCATACTATAGGGCTTGGCTTGCAAATGTAATTGCAATCATCAAGGGAAATAATAAATCTAGCAAACATATAGTTTAATTTTAGGCATGATGCATTCACATCACTAAAAGCAGGTAGCTATATGTCCACCACAAACAACTTATCTGTTATCTTCATCATCAATAATACAACATACAGTACTAGGATAAGCTTTATATAGACAGAAATTCTGAAGTTAAAGGGACTTCATGAAGAACTGACCAGAGCTGCAATCTGACCGTTCGATCTTCGAGGTACATCGTCTTTGATAGAAAATCGATACCTATAGTAGCCTGATTTTTAGAAACAAAGACATAAATAAGCTTAGAAAATTACATATAATTAAACAGAAAAAGAAAGGAATACTCCAATGAATTATCAACCTAAAACATGAAGTGGACTAGGTTTACATGAACCTATGGATATGATTAGCATCTATGAAGCACGGAAACTCTTCATGACATGCGTTTCCCCGTTTCTGGCAGATGTGGGAAATAGAAACTCTCGGAAACTGATACGAAACGTTTCCGTAATTACCCAAAATATGAAACAAGTCTCAATTTTTAAATGGGTTTCCCTACATATTTCGATTAAAATTCTGGAAATTCAAACTTTCTATTTTGCAATTCCTATTCAATCTAAGATTAGGAAAATTGAAACTTCCTATTTGAGAGATAATTCCTTCCTTGTATCCTTCAATTTAAAGAACTTACCCATATTTCTTTCTCCTATAATCTTTGTCTCTTGAATCTCGATTGAGCTTGGACTTTCTTCCTCTTGTTCTTCAATCTTGTCTTTTTTAATGTATTATTATATTTTCAATATTTATAAATATGCCCCTATATTTTTAATATTTACACGTTTCCGTTTCCTATGTTTTTCAGAAATTACGTTTCCAGTATCAGTTTCCGTTTCAGTTTCTGTATCCGTTTCTGTCTCCGTGCAACATAGATTAGCATAAATAGATGCCCAATATGGACAACAAAGATCTCTATATCATCAGCATAGATGGCAAAAGGTTACAAATTCTTTCACTCCTCATATCAGTACCACTGTTATACAATTCTCAATTCAAATCGTATTATTCAATTCGATTCAGCTCTATTTTGAGCCAAACCTATAGGATGAATCTAAATTATAACAAAATCTTACAGTTCACAAATTTGAATCATACGAATAGATTCGATTCGTTTCAGCTCTATTTCGATTCGTCACAGTTCATCAAAAACTTCAACAACACTAACTACCAAACTCACTCTCCTCTGGTCCCATTGTTATTTATCAAGTTATCAACTCAAACTAGTTCCATTCCATCATTATCAAGTTGACAACAAGGCAAAAAAACAGACTCAAAAACTCAAATGCTCCATCTCCACTAAGTTATTAAACAGAGTTCAATTTGTGAATTCACCAGTCACTATTCAAAAAATAAGGATTTCGATTCACAGAGGCGTCGATTAGACAACTATGATCAGTGCACAATACATATATACAAAAGCAATGCTTATTGAATAAATATATTGAGAAAAAAACTGCTTATATAAGTGCATACAGATGTCAGTGAAACATGGATTGACTAAAGTATCAACTAAAAGAGTCAAACTAGTCAGCTTCAAGGAATTCCGCAGATCACTGCCATTTAGAATCCACATAAACTCAAAGACACGAAAGCTAATATGCAAATCGAGAACTGATTAATTGCCTGAACATATTGAACATATTGCATAAAAATTAATAGCTCAGCGAGATAAAAATGAGATCCATAAGTAACTATAGCCAACTGAACAATTCCATCCCAAAGCACGAAGAAAATTAGTAAACAGGAAAATATTGAAAGTTTCTTCCAGTAATTACCTGATAAGTGTTGTCGAACTTGTCATACATGAAGCGAGTGATGATACTGGTCTTGCCTACAGACTGATCCCCCAAGAAGACCAGCTTGTACTTGGCCAGTGCCGAAACCGGAGCCATTTTTCGGATCTATCCAAGGATCGTATAATAATCGTCTACGAAATAGAGATCTTGCCGAGAATTTATCGATGATGACTCCAGTTGGATCGTCAAGGAATCGGATTCTCCGATTCCGATTCTCGTCGGGAGAGGGTGGTGATGGTGAATACAAAGCGCAGAAGTAACTTTTTTTTTTTTTGAATAAGCGCAGAAGTAAGTTGGTGTGGTGTTTGGGTGAGAGAAATTTGAAAGAGAAGAGCCTTTTCTGGCTTTTGCAGTTACATGGGCCCGGCCCGGCCCGGCCCATTTAACAATCTGATAATAAAGCAACATAAATCAATACAGCGTCGTTTAAGCGCGAAGTTGTGAAATATCATGGTTCATTCTTCAGGAGAAATGCATGAGCAGCTAATTTAATACTGCTGTGATGGCTGGAATTGAGGTGGAAAAGGGGAGTAAATGTAATGTCACCAAAGGTAGCGGTAACTTGACTCGAAACGCAGCTATAATGCTTCTCGATTTCTATTCGGTTAATGCCATTTAGAAGTGTGGAAATCGTTTCATAATCTTATTATATGATTATTAATACACTCGGAATGTTCTCTGATATATTCCTAGAGCATATTCCTAACACGTGGATTGATACTCTCCATTCAATCTAGACAACTCATAAGAGAAGCAGGAGGACCATCCGATCCCAACAAAAAAATATATTTCTTAACACATTTTTTAAACAATCACGGTGATTTTTTTTTTTTTTTTGAGAAGGATAGTATGGAAAACAAAACATAAAAAATGCAGCATTTTTGCTGTCTATACAAAAAGCAGCTGGTTTTGATAGAAACGACAATCAACATCTTTCTATTTCTAATGAAACATGAAAATATCTCTTGAAACAACAAACAGATATAAAGAGGAACAAACACCCTCTTAGAGACTTTAAAAGTATACGGTTAGACCATGTTAGAAATTATTGCATAAACATGGAATCCAAGGTTGTTAACAGAACAAGATTCACCGTACCTAACGAAGATGAGAAATCTCCGAAAAGATTCTCCACGGAAAGGGATGAGATTTTTTTTATCTCCATTTACAACCCTAGTCGAATTTGAAGTCGGTTGAGTCAAATTCAAGTGACAAAAATTATAAGAAGGAAGTAGGATAGTTCAAAAGATCAGTCCAACTACAATATTGTCTCCTCTTGACTAATCACTCATCCACAAACTAAAGCCAAATACCCAATGATACAAATGAATGTCTGAAAAACTTTACGAGAAATTCTACAATACTCCTGAAACAATATATTTAATCAATTAATTGATACCACCTGTATACATTTATTTCTTAACACCAATCATCTCACTATCCTTCGTTGGTCGGATATATTATTCCAGGAGTATAGTAAAAAGTCTCGAAACTTTACATATGAAGGATGCCGAGAAAATGGCTGCAAAAAGGTTTCTTCTTCTGTGTTTCGTATATCAACAGCTACATCCTCCTGCTTGTGCTTGAGACTGGGAAGAATTTGTATTTGAAGATTTGAGATTCACATCCACCATATCCTCTTGCTTAGCTGAGGAAAGTGTTTCCATTCCTGGCAAGGCTGCTGCAATCTTCCGAAAGAGTGCCTGGAAAGCCGACAGAAACGAGTTTCTCAACATGTTAACTTTCATAATCGATACCAAACTAAATGACAAGACTAAAATATAGCCGAACAAAAATATACATAAGACTATAACAGAACGGAAAAGCTAAAAAACTGAACCAAGAAATGAATTGAGTAATTTCAGTAATTCGGGTTTTACCGAATGATGTACACCCCTGAAAACTGCGTGCATTGGTTCAAAACCAAAAAAAAAAAAATCGAATTCTGCAGTGGCAAAATAATTGATACCAAACTAAATGGAATGTAAAACTAAAATATAACTGAACCAAAATATACCTAAAACTATAACAGAACTGAAAAGCTAAAAAACTGAACCGAAAAAATGAATTGAGTAATTTCGTTAATTCGGGTTTTACCAAACAATGCACACCCCTAAAAACCGCCCCACATATAAATGAGTAAAATCACCAAAACATTAAGGCCAATTTTGTAACATCCAGAAATTCAAACATAAAGTGTACCTTTATATTGAAGCCTGCCTTTGCACTTGTTTCGATAAACATGACTTTGAGGTCATGAGCTTTAGCTTCTCCATCCTCAATAGAAACTTGCCTGTCAAACAAGTTAAAAGATCCCAAAGCTATGAGAACAAAAATCTTACAACTTTGAAAGACTGTTAATTTAATTGGCAGAGCTCAAGTGTCTGCCTGCGGGCGAGCCTTGGCGCAACGGTAAACGTTGTTGTCGTGTGACCAAGGGGTCACGGGTTCGAGTCTTAGGAGCGGCCTCTTGCCAAATAAATTGGTAGGGGAAGGTTTGCTCCCAGTACACCCTTGTGGTGGGATCCCTCCCCGGACCCTCGCTCAGCGGGGACGCGTAGTGCACCGGGCCGCCCTTTAGCTCAAGTGTCTGCCTCTCTGCAAAGCATTGGATTCTAGAACCTCATATCTAGGGTAGCAAATGGAGCGGGGTGGGGATGGGGACTCCCCGTCCCCATCTAGATGGGAAATCCCATCCACGTTTATGAAATAGGGACAATATAGTCCCTTTTCCTATTCCCCATTTCTCAAATTCGAAATAACATTTGCTTTTGTGAAATTTAAAATTTTACCGTATTATACGGTTAGACAAATATAGTCTATAAGAAAACTAGTATACTTGATACAAAAAATATACCAATCATAAGAAATACATCAATCTACCAAATATAAAAATAAATAAAAATTATCCAAATATAATAATAAACATTTAAAAATCCATATGAACTACATGAGGATAGGGATCCCCGTAGGGCAAGGAGAGAGGTCTTTGTCACCGCCTCTAGGGAATTTTCTTCCCCATTCCCACCCCATCGGAAAAATAAATGGGGATTCCATGTTCCCGTTGGAGTGAATCCCCTTCAGGAACGGATAGTCCCTGTCCCGTTTGCAGCCCTACTCATATCTTTCTCATTTGAAGTGATGGCAAAAATGCAATAAAATACCCATCTTTCCATTTAACATATCACAAGGTAATACATTTATGGACAATATTTACATTTTTTTTCTTCCCTCCAGAATCGAGCTTAAAGCTAATCCTCAACTCAAACAAGCAATAAAACCGTTGGCAAAACACAATGCAATAACCTGTTTCAAATCATACTCCAAACTGACAAAATTCATCACCTTTTGTCGACAAGATCTGTCTTATTTCCAACGAGTACGATGATAACATCACTGCCCCGCTCAGAGCGAACCTCTTCAATCCACTTAGAAGTGTTGAGGAATGTCTGTCTGCCTACATCATAAGAAAATGTTGAAGTGGCTAACAAATTTAAAAAAGCATGCATCTTGAGAGCCAGTGGATATTCAAATCCCATTAAGAAAAGTTTACAAATGAGATGGTGGGTGAAGAGATGGCAATGCCCTCACGTCACAGAGCATTAACTGTATATATATGTGCATGAGTAAATTAACTAACTTGACTTTAGCCACCGATCAATGGCTTGGTGACTACCACACTCAAAAAAAGAGTGGGGTTTGTGGGTTCAATTCCCATAATCTCCAAAAGTTAGGAAAGCCACATACTTGCAACATCATAAACAATTACTGCCACTGAGGAATCCCGAATATAGCTTGGAATAAGGCTCCGAAACCTTTCCTGTCCAGCAGTATCCCTGTGGTACATATTAATTCATTTTTAGATAAAACTAAAGCACTTAAGATAGTTTAAGAACGCCAATCAACAAATTTAAAAAAAAAAAAAGTAATTGAAGAAGATATTGTCAAATGTCAGCACCTCTGCAACAGAATGAAATTATAAAGAAGAATGAAAAACAAAGAGCTTTCAGTACAATGAGTATGAGAAATCTAAAGTAGGGTTTTGAATGAAAGTGCATAGGAAACGAATGGGACCTGGCATATTATACATAATAACCATGATTGCATGACAGCAATGCACACAAGCAACAAATAAACCCCTATTGTGCGCCAGAGCTAATAATTTTTACAACCAAATTTCATGTATCATATCTTAAACTTTTACATCAACCATAAAAGCACAACCTGAACACAACATCTATGCAAGGAAGCAGACTTGGGCTGGATAAAATGTTACGGAAGTAAATTAATCATTAGAATGCCCTCCAAAGTTACAAGTTACAACAATAAACACCACTCCAAGGCATACATTTCTGCTTGCTTTAATCAACATAAAAAGGAGCAAGGCAGATTTACATACATTTCATTATTTTTACATAATCCTTGAGATATTAAATACTAGTATTTCCTATGTAATATAGAGCTATTCAACAAGTCATATAATAAATGGCATCATATCAAGGGTTTGCAAATGTAACTGCAATCATCAAGGAAACTAATAAATGAAAACATGTTCTATAGTTTAATTTCAGATATGATGCATTCACATCTTGAAACAGAGGTGGCTATATCTCCACGAGAAACAACTTATCAGTTATCTTCATCATCAACAATACAACATACTAGGATAAGCTTCACATATACAAAGAAATCCTGAAGTTAAAGTGACTTTATGAAAAACTGACCAGAGCTGCAATCTAACAGTTCGATCTTCAAGGTACATTGTCTTTGATAGAAAATCGATACCTATAGTAGCCTGATTTTTAGCAACAAAGACATAAATAAGCTTAGAAAAATTACACATTATTGAACAGAAAAAACCGGAATACTGTAACTGTAATGAATTATTCATGAACATATGAGATACGATTAGCATGAATAGATGCTCAATGTGGACAACAAAGATCTCTATCTCATTAGTACAGGTAGCAAAAGTTCCCAAATTCCATCACTCCACATTTCAGTACACAATCAATAGTTATGAAAACAATGCTTACTGAATAACTATATTGATGATCAAATGGGTAAAAACTGCTTATATAAGTGCAGAGGCGGATTCAGTAAGGGGTTGTGGGGAACCTTACTTGTTTGTCCAATATTTGTTTAGGGATAATTTCAATTGTGCCCTCATAGTTTTCAGTTTTTTTTTTTTTTAATCTCATATGTATAAACTCAATTGCACGCTCAATTTCTAGCCTAAAAATCTAAGTTAATTTCAATATTCCCATCAATCATTCATTACTTAACAACCAATTTTTATGTTTTTGCCCTTGAACTTTGATTTAGTGATTTTTAACCTTTCAACTCTTTCTTTTTTCTTTTTTGTTGGTGAAATTAAGCCCTTAGAGGATGAAATCGTCATGGTTGACCCCATATACTATGAATTTAGCATGCAAAATGATGAAAATCAATATTTTGTATAGTAAATAATGCATTTCTGTGCATGCTAAGCGTGACAATTTTGTCTATACGGCCAAATTTCACCAAAATGCAAGAGCCAAAAAAATTTCTTGCTAGTTCTAATCCCTCTTTCCTTTATTTCTTCACTTCCCTTCTTTTCTGATTCATATTTAATTTGATAAGGGTTTTAATAATATCTTTTATGCCTATTTTATTAACTATTCAATGTTTTGAAATATTTTATTCTGAAATACTACATTGTGGTGTTAATATCGAATTAAATGTACATCATATATTATGCAAGTTTTTTTATTGTTATTGAAGTTCTTTGTGTTACAATATTCATGTAGCATAAATTAATTTAGATGAGTTTTCTTCAGATCTTGGATCGAGAGCAAAAAAATAATAATCAGATTTTACTATTCAATTCTATATAATTTGGGCCCTCAGTGTATAAATTTTCTAGATCCGCCCTTGTTAGTGAGTGCATACAGATTTTAGTGAAACATAGATGGACTAGTCGGCTTCTAGGAATTCCAGCAGCTCACTGCTAATGTTAATGTTTTATGAATAGCCTCAGTCCATTTGGAATCCAGATAAATTCAAAGACACGAAAGCTAATATGCAAATCAAGAACTAAGTAATTGCCCGTCCATATTGAACAGATTGCATAAAAATTAGTAGCTCGCCGAGATCAGATCCATAAGAAACTACAGTCAATTGAACAATCAATCTCAAAGCAGGAAGAAATAAGTAAACAGGCAAATATTGGATGTTTCTTCCAGTAATTACCTGATAGGTGTTGTCGAACTTGTCGTACATGAAGCGAGTGATGATACTGGTCTTGCCCACAGATTGATCCCCCAAGAAGACCAGCTTGTACTTTGCCAGTGCCGAAACCGGAGCCATTGTTCGGATCTATTCAAGGATCGTATACCGCTCGTATAAGAAACAGAGATCTTGACGGGAATTTATCGACGATGACTCCAGATGGATCCCTCGGATCTCCGATTCCGATGTTTGTGAATGCTGAATATAAAGAACAGAAGGAAGGTGGCCTTTAGGTGTGAGAGATTTGAAAGTAGACCCTCCATGAGATGAGCCCCTTATATTTCAAATTTGGTCCGGTCTAGTTGAGAGCCGTTTAAGTCTAAACATAAAACTAGAAGTTACTCTCGCTACGCTTCGGAATTAGCAAGTTACGGGGTAGAAATGTTTCGAGTAGTTTACGTTAGATCTGTTTATGAGTCCGGTTTAGCCCGGATGGAATTGGGCCGACTAAATCAGTGAGATACTATTCTGGAAGAGCTAGAATTCTAACCTTGTCTGATGATCTACGGGCCAAGGGACAGTCTCAGTAGACAATTTCTATAGAACGTACCTCCCAAAAGTTAATGGGGACGTGCAAAGGTTTCCTCGGGCAGGACGGAGATTGGCCCTCGAGTGCAAAGACATAAGGGAGCTTGACTACAAAACCCACCCGTCGCGGCCTTACTGATCCGATGGTACCGAGTGGAAGGACCGTCGCTCAACAGATAAAGGTATAGGATAACAGACTGATCTTCTCCAAGAGCTCACATCGACGGAAGGTTTGGCACCACGATATCGACTCTTCGCCTATCTTGTCCCTAATGCAGCTCACATTATATCTCCAATAAATTTGGACCGGATTTGAGTAAGGTAAGAAAACTGATTCCCAAATCTAGTTCAATCCGCCCGCGTAACTAATATATATTTATATTAAATAAAATTAATTAAAAATTATATTAAACTATAAATATGAATAAAAATACAACAAATTTAAATTTTAGGTAATTAATTCAAACAAAACTCAACAAAGATAATTTTATGTAATAAAAAAATATTTAACAAAGTAATAAAAATAAAATAGAGATAATAAAAAAATATACAAAATGTATACAATATAAAGGCGGGTCAAGTCAAGGTTTTGAGACCAATTTCAAGTCCAACTTATTCTATGTATATTTAAAGGTTAGAACAATATAAAGGCGGGTCAGGTCAGGACTCGAACCCTCGACTCGGTTTCATAATATGATATCAGAGTTCCTTGGATTAAACGGTCGAAGGTTCGAGTACTAACAACCTCACTAATTTGTAGAATTAAAAACACATGACATGTTGTATTGTATATACGCTGTAAGCTTAAAGAGCATTTGCGTCAGCTTGATTTTTTTAGTTAAATCGGTTCCATGATTGTGATTTTAATTTTTTTTAGGAGAAAGGCTAAAAAGGAAATTACATTTGGTTTTATACTTTTATATATTTTTTTTGTACATTCACATTAATAAATGCTATTTTTTTAATAAAAATAAAAATTTCTATTTCAACTCATATGTTAACACAAATTAGGAAATTATTATATTTTTGGATAAGGTATAAAAATACCGTTAATGTTTATTGTCAGAAGCAATTTTACTCTTAATACCTAAAATGAAGCAATTTTATCCTTAATAGTGGCAGTCAAGAGCAATTTTATCCTTAACAGTGGCAGTCAAGAACAATTTTATTCCTAACATTGGTAAGTTGGGTCAATTTCAGAAAGACCTGATACACAAATAACCCCCTGAACTTGTCCGAATGTTGCAACTGCCCCTCAACTTTCAATTGTAACAACTTACCCCTCAAACTTGTCCAATTGTAAAACATAACCCCCTGAATTTGTTTAATTATAAAACATAACCCCAAATTGCTGACATGGACTGCAATTGAAGAAACACGTGAAATACAAAAACTGCAACGCTCGTGGAGTGTGATAATCAGATCTTTGGCGTGATACGAATCCGGTGAAACGTTTTTACAGTTGCTTCAAGTACGAGGTAAAAAAATTCCCAATTTGGGGTCATATTTTACAATTGGACAAGTTTAAAGGGTAAATTATTACAATTGAAAGTTGAGGAGAGCAGTTGCAATATTTGGACAAG
This sequence comes from Euphorbia lathyris, assembly GCF_963576675.1. NCBI lineage: Eukaryota > Viridiplantae > Streptophyta > Magnoliopsida > Malpighiales > Euphorbiaceae > Euphorbia > Euphorbia lathyris. The sequence continues at coordinate 7,574,490 of NC_088911.1, forward strand.
TTCAAGGGGTTATTTGTGTATTAGGCCTTTCAGAAATTATTAAAAAACACAGATATTTTATTTTTTATTCTACATTAATAGCATATCAGTTCGTTTTTTTGAAAAATATTTCATATTTTATGTGATTTAATAATAGAATTGGAGATTAATATTTATAAATTCGGTGAAATATTTTGTCCAACTCGTACAATAGGCATTATATTTTTTTATTTTATTTTTTAAAATTTTTTTCACGTCTAATCATATGTTTATGATCTGTTAAAATAACTCATATGTAAGGTGTAGATGACAAGATTTATGATTGAGAAGACAATTTGATGAATTATTTATGAAATTGACCGTCTACCAATTTTTTTTATAAAATTGACCCAACTTGACAACGTTAGGAGTAAAATTGCTCTTGGATGTCAATATTAGGGATAAAATTATATCATTTTAGATGTTGGGGGTAAAATTATTCTTGACTATAAACATCTGGGACATTTTTGCACATTGTCCTTTATATTTTGGTTTGAATAAGAAAATTTCCTTAAATTCAAAATTTATGATTTTATGAATTTTGATTTGGTCATAACGTACGAAATAATCTAAATTTATATATGAATCGATCGTGATACTCTCGCACACTAATATTTTTAAGGTTTGAAGTATGTGCAACACAAATTTATCTTACCATATGTTTTTAATTTCATTAATTAATGAGGTTGTCAGTATTAAAATTAAGGCCCAAAAATAGCTTATTATTATTAGTATAAAAATAAACCTTGTGATTTGACCGATTTGCAAAAATAATTCATATGGTTTAAAAGTTTATAAGTAAGGGGTCTGTGTTTTTTACAGTTTACAAACTCAGTCATTCCTTCAAAAATTAGTATCGTGACTATTTATCTCCAAATGGAGCGATTTGAAGTAATTAAAGTGATTGACATTGCAAATCATCCAAAATTTAAGGTCTAACTTTGCAAATTAACCAAACCACAAGTATTGTTTGGCCGAAAAATTAACCCACATATACACTTTGACTGCAATATTTACAAAGTATAGACCTCTATTTGCAAGCTTTTAAACTAAGATGGCTGTTTTTACAAATAGCTAAATCACAAAGTTTATTTTTATATTTTTCTCTCATTATTATTATTATTAGGGTAATTAATTTATTAGTCCCTATATTTTGACAAAACACACCGTTTAGTCCCTGTATTTTCAAAAACACACGGTAAAGTCCTTAACGTTTTTCTCGGTGAACTGTTTAGTCCTTAACATTTTTCTCGGTGAACTGTTTAGTCCCTGCCGTTAGACTCCCATGAAGATTCTGTTAGTCAATTTGGATTTGCGTTCTTCTTTTCCTTTATTTTCCTTTCCTTTAGACTCTAATGCATCTGAAATCAACTTTGAGTGTTCTTCTTCTTGATTTTCTTCTTAATCGTTCAAATTCATAAACGTTGGATCTGTTTTTTTTTTCTTGTTCTCCATACAAATAACTTCTTTTTCTAAATTGGATTTCCTCTTCTGAAGTTTGAAGGTAAATAGTAAAAGGTAATTTAGTCATTTTCAAAGTCATAAACGGTAAAAAATCTAACAAACAGACGGAAGGACTAAACAGTTCACTGAGAAAAATGTTAGGGACTTTACCATGTGTTTTTGAAAATACAGGGACTAAACAGTGTGTTTTGTCAAAATATAGGAACTAATAAATTAATTACCCTTATTATTATTATTTGTGACGCACCTCCTCATGTAAATGTCCTTTGGATTTAAAACATAGACAACAAAGATCCATTGTTATATGTTAAAATTCTTTTTAATAACTTAGAGTTGTAAAGATTGGAACTCTTGACCACTTTAGTCGAAAGAAGTTTTGATACCATCTGAATCATGCCGTAGTTTTCACCTTGTTAGTGGCTGATCAAGTGAATTTGACCAGTCACCATTACATCTAAAAGGTGTGAATCTAAGTCTTACAATGATTTTAATCTCCACCATATAATTTTAATAAGCTTAAATCTAATTGTGATTAACCAAATTCACTTGGTCAGTTATTAACTATGTGAAAATTACTGTTGAATCATGAATCATTTAACCAAAAAGTTTAAGTTAGAGCTAAAGTCCAAAAATAAATTATTATTATTATCATCTAACATTGTGCCTCTGTCCTTAATTTCTCTTTTTTGTTGTATTGATTATATTTAGGACCCGTTTGTTTCACCTGCTCCTGTTTAGATTTTTTGGTTGGTTAGTAGAAGATCCTTATTGTTTGTGAAATAAGTGATGCAAAAAAGACTTCCAAATATAATAAGAATGACAATTATATAAGGGTTGCAAATGTGGCGGGTGGGGATGAAGTACTTCTCCATTCCCGTCCCCTCGGAGAACCTCTAACTCCACACTATAGATGAAATGTTAAAAAAAATGTTACTATTTCATCCTTGAGATCCTTATCCGCCATTATTTAAATTCTAAATAACATTTTTTTAGTGTAATTTAACAAAAACATCAATATATAGTAGCCAAATATAATCTATAAACATTAGTACACTTGATAAAAAAAACATGAATAAATTATAATCTCCTAAACATAATACTAATTCAATTATGATATATTCTTTTCTTTTTGTTGGAAAATTTATATATAAATGAAATTAGTATAACTTCCAATAGTCATCCTGGTTCATGAACAGTTGTGTTCGTTCATGATTAGTCATGTCAGTTCATGAAACAGCCGCGTTCGTTCATGAATAGTCGTGTTCATTCGAGAACAAACATGTCTATTCAAGTTCTATATATACATGATGGAGCTATCAGATTGAATACACTTTGAAAAATTATTCTCTAAATATTTCTTGTCTCTATACGTGTTGTTTTGTTCTACTCTAGTGATAGCTATTATACACTCGGTAAGAGTTCGCTTGCGTATCTGTTGTTGTATCCTGGGAGACGATTATCAATAGCGACAACATCTGTCTTAAGGAAACTGCTAATACAGGCCTCAGATTTGTCTAAACTCTTTCCTTTTTAATTTCTTGTTTACTGTTCATGTTTTCTTTCTGTGTTTGTTTGTTTTTGGTTTAATCATTTTCTAACATTCTTAAGACAGATATATGATTTATGTTTTGTGATTTCCAAAAAGAAAATACACAGAAGAAAAAGTAAAACAATACTTAATTAATTTTATTTTTTCAGAACTAGGAAGATAATATGTTTTTGTGTTCTTCTTTTGAAAATACAGTATGTGTTTTTTCAAATCTGTATATTTGTTAATATATGTTCGTGAGATGATGTTCTCCTAGTTGAATTACTGGATGTTGTAAAGTCGGAATTTGTTGTTATGTTACAATATATCAAATCAGTTCTGTTTGATAATTTTTTATTTTTTATTTTTTTGTTTGTTAATCAGTATATGTCAGTACGTGGTTTGATTGCAAATTTTGGAAACTTGGCAATTGGCCCTGACTTGTTTCTAAAATTGCTATGAAGATTTAGAAATTCTAAAACACTGATGTAGCACTTCTTTTCCATTTAATTTGTTTTCAAAAAGAAAGTTATAGATTAGATATTTTTTGTTTTTAAAGGTTCTGGGTAATTTCTTTTTTTTTTCTTCTTCTGCATATTAGCTTTGATATTTGTGGCTAACATTTTTTTTGGTTTCCTGCATATTAGTTATTGTCTTTCCCATTGGGTTTGTCAATCTAATATATCATAAATGACATTACTTGTTTCCATATGCAATTCTAATATAGTAACTCGAATTTTATCTGTTTATTTTATGTTCCTGTTTGTTTGAAACAGATTATTGTTTTGTTTCTAACTTAATTTGTTTGAAGTTTCAGAAAAAAATGGTTGAGATTGACAACACAAATGTATCCAGTTCTAACGTGAATCAGAACAGGGAGATTCCACAGCCTGCTCGTCTGCCAGTATCTATGCCAACATCTGTCAGCCACAATGAACGTCCTGAAAAATTCACAGGTGTGAATTTTAAAACGTGGCAACAAAAAATGTTGTTTTACCTTACTATGCTTAATTTGGCTAAATGCTTAAAGGATGATCCTCCTGTAATTAGAGAGGATGAGGTAGATGCTGCTACTGCCTTTAATGCAATGGAAGCATGGAAGCATTCTGACTTCCTTTGCCGTAATTATATTTTAAACGGCTTGACTGATGCACTTTACAATGTTTACCAAGTCAAGCAAACGACAAAGGAATTATGGGAATCTCTGGACCATAAATATAAATCAGAGGATGTTGGGGCTAAGAAATTCTTAGTTGGACAATTTCTGAATTATAATATGGTAGATTCTAAGAAAGTTGTAAGTCAAGTGCAAGATTTACAACTAATTATCCATGAAATCCATGTCGAACGTATGTCAATTTCTGAATCATTCCAAGTGGCAGCAATAATAGAAAAATTGTCGCCTGGATGGAAAGATTTCAAAAATTACCTTAAGCATAAGCGAAAGGAAATGACAGTTGAGGAACTTATTGTCCGACTCCGAATTGAGGAGGACAATAGAGGCACGGAGAAGAAAGTCTCCAATATGGCTAGTCAGTCTGTGGCTAAGGCAAATATGGTGGAGACGAATGAGAACTCCAAGAAAGGCAAAGACAAGAAGCCGATATGGGGTCCTAAAGGTGGCATATCGAAAAATACCAAATTCAGTGGAAAATGCTACAATTGTAATAGAAATGGTTACATGTCATCTAATTGCAAGCGACCAAAGAGGGTTAGGCCAAATGAAGCACATGTAATGGAAACCATAGAACAAGATGTATCAGACATTAATTTATGTGCTGTGGTGTCGGAAGTCAACATGATTGATTCCAACCCAAGGGAATGGTGGCTAGATACTGGTGCCACACGTCACGTTTGTTGTGATAAGGATTCCTTTGTGAAACTGACTCCTCAAACTGGAGAAAAGCTATTTATGGGAAATTCTGCTACCTCTAAGATCAAGGGGATTGGGACTGTAATTCTGAAGATGACTTCTGGAAAGGAAGTGAAACTGCAGAATGTTTTGTATGTTCCAGAAATTCGGAAGAACTTGGTTTCAGGAAGCATCCTTAGTACACATGGTTTTAGGATGGTCTTCGAAGCCGAAGAGTTTATTTTGTCTAAAGGGGGAATGTATGTGGGAAAAGGATATGTATCCAATGGGATGTGGAAATTTAATGCAATTTCTTGTAATCCAAGTTCAGTGAATATTAATAAGAATGACGTTTCTTCCGTTTATATCATTGAGTCATTTGATTTATGGCATGGTAGACTTGGACATGCTAATTCTAATACGATGCGTAGATTAATTAATTTAGATCATATCCCTTCATTCCCAATTGATTATAAACATAAATGTGAAATTTGTGTAGAGTCAAAATTAACAAAATGTTCATTCCATTCCGTGGAAAGAAAAACAGAACCACTTGATCTAATACATAGTGATATTTGTGGCTTAAAGTTTATTCAAACTAGAGGAGGTAATAAATACTTTATTACTTTCATTGATGACAGTACCAAATATTGCTATGTATATTTGCTTAAAAGCAAAGACGAGGCTATAGAGAAATTTATTCTCTATAAACAAGAGGTGGAAACCCAACTTAATAAAAATATTAAAGTGGTTAGAAGTGATCGTGGTGGTGAATATGTTGAACCATTTGGGGAATTTTAATCGCAACATGGTATTATTCACGAGGTAACACCACCATACTCTCCTCAGTCTAATGGAGTGGCGGAGCGTAAAAATTGTACCTTAAAGGAAATGATGAACGCAATGCTAAACAGTTCTGGGTTGCCACAGAACATGTGGGGGGGAAGCTATTTTATCGGCAAATCACCTTTTAAATAGAGTGCCCCGTAAGAAATTAGACAAGACCCCATATGAATTATGGAAAGGAAGAAAACCTACCTATAATTACTTGAAAGTGTGGGGGGTATCTTGCTAAGGTAATGGCTCCATTGCCAAAAAGAATGAAAATAGGTCCAAAGACGGTGGATTGTATTTTCATTGGTTATGCGCTTCACAGTAATGCATATAGATTTCTTGTGCATGAATCTAAAAATCCTGAGATTCATAACAACACCATCATGGAATCAAAGAATGCATCATTCTTTGAAAATATATTTCCTTGTAAGGAAAAAGAAGATGGTTCGAAACCCAAACGGGCTTTAGAAACTGTTGATGATAACAGTCAGGACCCTCAACAAGAAACTGACGTTGAAGTTGAGGAAGAGGCTGAGCCTAGAAGGAGTAAGAGATCTAGGGTAGAAAAATCATTTGGTCCAGATTTTCTAACCTATATGGTAGAGGCGGAGCCTCAGACCTACAAGGCAGCTATAAGCTCAACGGAAAGCCCTTTATAGAAAGAGGCTATAAGTGTTGGTCCCTTATAACGTAACAAGTTAGTTCCAAGGGGGGGGATAGGAACTATTTAAAATTTGAGTACGTTAAGGCTGACTTCTTTTTCTTTGAAAAAGGATTACACAGCGCGCTGAGTAAATTAAGACACTAGCTTAGTCAACTGGTGACTAAGTCAGCTTCTTTCTTTGAGTCAGGAGATAGCACTTGAGTCTATTCCTGAACTCAGATACTCAATACACACAACTCAGCGTGACCTCTTTACTTGGCCAGTTTTGTTTAAGCAAGCAATATATATATATATATATATATATATATATATATATATATATATTAAGGAGTTTAAGGTTAGAAAGATGTTACTCAGCAGATTTATCCAGGTTCGGTCTCTAAGCCTACGTCCTGTCCCCGGAACACGTTCCGAGCTTTCGAATTCTCTACTGAGCTCTTTAACGGTAGAGCATCAAACCTTTTACAACTTAGAAGCTGAGTATAACAAGAGTACCTTCCTCTATACCTCTACTCACTCCTAATCTCTCGCTGAGTACTATAACCGAGTACTCAGCCTCTCCTTTCTAATCTCTAGAAATGATAAAGATTTGTCCTAAACAACAATTGCTAAGACACCTTAGATGATTGAATAATCACTCTAGACTTTTACACAAAAGATATAGAATTTGGTGTAAGTATTTGCTTTGCTTTTTCTCACAGAACTTTGAGTAGAATTTTGGTCAGCGTAATGGCTTGATAAAGTTCTGTGTCGAATGAAGCAACTGAAAGGCCCTATTTATAGAGACGTCTGAGGCATCAGTCATTTCGAATTTCGAAATAACCGTTGGAGGGAAACGGCTTCCTGTCGTTGTCACTCAGTCCTGCTCAGTGCTCTTGGCCAATCAGATTCAAGTATCTTCTGTCTTTGATCAGAGCTGAGCAGCTTTTAGTCAGTCCGGTAGAATGTCTCTCCATTTATGGTAAGGTCAACTAGACAGCTTTATGTGTCTTCTGAACTTTACCCAAAGTAGAAATACTTTGTCTGGAAGTTGTTCTTGCTCAGCTGTTGTCTCGTACACTTTGTCGATACAACTCAGCAGCTTCGTTCCGAAGTTGTTCAACGAAGGTCTTCTCGATCCCTCTTTCACTGAGCTGCGTTTTGTACACAACGACAGCGTTTTGCACACGCGGGCCGAGTGGTCTTGATCTGTTTGACTTGGGCTTTGACTTCCGTATTGGGCTTTAAGCCTTTTAGTCTTTATGTCTTATAAACAATTTAACTCAACATTGAACAAACACATTAGTGTAATAAGTCAAAGCATTTAAACTTAGTGTGTTTAGAATATATTTAATTTTACTTAAATAATTTTGTCAAATCAAAATCATGTGGAAAGGTGTTTCAACAAACTCCCCCATTTTGATGTTGGCAAAACTATTCAGCGAAGAACTCAGTGTTGAGCTCCCCCATGATAGTTGTCCTAATATTACTTAGCAGACTCCCCCGTAAGGGTTGAGCTACTGACTTAGTTTTACTCTAAACATTTTAAGGTTTAATCGAGTAAGTCTAAGGTCAGTTTTCAGACATGGGTCAGCTCATGGAACATATTCTATTTTACTCAGTGTTAAGCAGAAGATTTAACATTCAGAGAGCGCTGAGTATTTTATTGTTCAATGGGTCTTATGAGATAGTGTTTAATAAACATACAAGATAATGTCAAACATTTTATCACCATAGCATACAATCAACAAGTATTATAAACAGTAAACACAGTTGATGTATTTGAAGATACATAATAACATAATACTCAGCATCATATAAAATAACTCAAGTTTGGATAAAAGATGCAAGTATTGTATTGAAATAAAGTAGTCAGCATATACAGCAAAAAGATAGGCAAAGAGAAACATAGAAACTACAAAGTAATAAATAACACTCAGCAGATCCATCAGTCCTTTAACTTCATTTAAAAGCTGAGTGACTTGGGACAGCTGAGTTGACTCATTGTTGGTAGACCCAGCAGTAGGTTCAGCATTTTGATGAAGATTTTTGATTAATGACTGCACTGAGTTGATGATTTGTCTACCAGACTCGGTGGCATGCAAATAGCTAAGTGATCCTTCATCAGGTTGCCTAGTTTCCTCAGTGTGACCAGTTGATGGAGGAGTCGAATTTTTCTCAGTGACGACATGGTCAGTGACCGGAAGGGGGTTTTCAATCTGCACTTGGTTCTCTTGTAGAGATGATTGATTGGCAGGAATGATTGTTGGTGCAAAAGTAGGCTGAATGGGTTCAGTGCTGACAGGGGCAGGAGTTTCCGGAGTCACCACAGTGCTTGGATCAGCAGCATTAGCGAGAACTTGCTCGGTTTGGTTTGTAGGGTTGGCAGAAGCATTCAAGTCGGCTTGTTCCTGGAGTGAAGAAACAGAGGCTTGCTTTTCAAGAGAAGCTGGCAGAGAAGAAGAAGTTTGTTTGCTGAAATTTTTTAGCTTAAGTGTAGAAGGGTCTTTGGTCGGCTTCTGGACTGGAAGGTCAATGACAGTTATCTGACTTGCCTTTACTAGTCTTCTTCTTCGAGGAGGTGTAGTGTCAGCTGGGATATACTCTACTGAGTGAGGAGGAGAAGTCTCTTCTTGATCAGCATTGAGCTGGTCAGTTTGTTCTTGTTCTTCATCTGTAGCCAACTCAGTATTAGTTGGGTCAGCAGTTTCCTCTTCACTGGCTGTCTCCTCAGTGTCATCCTGACCACTTTCTTCTTCCTCTTGTTGATCATTCCATTCGTCTTCTTCTAGCTCTTCTTCAACCTGTGTGATGAACTGATCATCCAGTTGCACATCGTCTTCTTGATGCTCAGCTTCAGTTCCCTGACATTATGTGAAGTGAGAATCACCAGGAACAATGAAGTCAGTGGGGATAACATCAATAGGGGTCAGCTCTGAAGACTTCTTCTTCTTCAGAGGTTGCTCATCAGCATCCATTCTTTCTTCTGTATCAGGCTAATCTTGCCTGCTTCTCTTCTTAGCTGACTTAGGTCTCTCCTGACCTTTTTGAGCAACTGACTTCAGCTTCTTGGCCGGAGACTCAGCATCTTTTGAAGGAGTCCCAACAGCTTTCCTTTTGCGGGCAGCTGGAGCCTTTGTTCTTTTGCCCTTCTTTGGGACAGTCTCCTCAGCAGGCTGATCAGCACCTTTGGCTTTCTTAATTGGTTGGTCAAACTTCAAGGCACGCAGCGCAGCAGCTGTGATCTCAGAACCTTGGGCCTCAGTTTCCTCAGATAGGTCAATCTGATGGTCTATGAGGATTCTGGTAATGTTGATGGGCTTGTAGGTCAGCATATGCCATATGAAGCATTGCTCAAATTTTGTTGCTGAGCTGGTGCAATTTATCTTTGGGAAGATATAAGTGGTCAGCAGGTAGTGTGCCATCTTTTGGTGCTGGCCCATTGAGGAACTGGAGATTTCTCCAGAATGGCCAGCGGGCTTGCAGAAGGTGGCAGAGTACCCAGTTCCTTCATGATCACCAGTCCTCCTTAGTTTTATTCCTTCATTCTTCAGTTTCAGCAAGTTGGCAAGGTAGGTAGGGTTGACAAAAATTGTTTTCTCTTTTACCACAGTTACTAGGTGGTCCTGGTTATCGTCAGCAACCTGCAGATTATGGTAGAATTCCCTTACTAAGTCAGGGTAAGTTGGATCTCTGATTGAGAACAGCTCGGTCCAGCCATTCTTTGATATCCATTCATAAAATGGTTGCTCGGTTTCTACGAAAGCCTCAGAGAACCACCTTGAGTGGTCAATCTTCCACTCTCTAACGTTTTCGAAGACCTTAGTATAGGTTCTGACTTTGGCCGGCTTTCCTTTAGAGGAGGTGGCTTGGCCAGCTTTGCCTTTGCTCGGTGTAGTGGCCTCAGTCATTCCAGGCGGAGTAGAATTCCTGGAAGGTTCATTGGAACCGGTCTTAGAGTGACCGGCACCGGAGATGTTCAAGGAAATCTTAGTCATAGTTTCAGAGAGGGGTTTGGAAGTTTTGAGAGTTTTTAGAGAGAAAGTATTTATGCCAAAGAATTCGGTAAGTGTAAAGAGATAAAAATGGGGATTTGCCCATTATTTATAGCTGTGAAAGGTGGATCTTATCGAATCCATGTGTCAGTTTTGCCTTGGGATTGTCAACCGACAAGGATCCTGGCATTTATGACACATTCGGCGCATACGTCATCCTAGGTGGCTATTCGCGTGCTTTAGCATTAAATGCAACGGATCTTATACTCAGCGTTTAGAATTCTAAACGTTCTATATTCTGAGTAGTCAGTTTTATACAAACGGATGGTTTAAGTAGTTGGTTGCTCAGTTTGAGATAACTACTCAGTGCACATATTTGCTCAGTATGTGATATTCATTCATTTAGCATTAAACACTCAGCATACATCTATTCACTCAGCAAATAATAGCATAGATCATTCAGCATGTTAATTCACTCAGCATGAATCTATATTTGGGACTGAGATTTACTGAAGAGGATTAAACATACCAATGGCTTCTCTCAGTATGCTGAACTGCTCACGAGCCAGTGGCTTTGTGAAGATATCCGCAAGCTGCTCATCCGTTGGGACATAGGTCAGCTTTATCTCACCCTTGAGTACATGGTCTCTAATGAAGTGATGTCTGATGCTGACATGCTTCATCCTGCTGTGCTGAATTGGGTTCTTTGATAGATCAATTGCACTTTTGTTGTCACATTTGACTTTAATTGTCTTTGTTTGAACACCATAGTCTTCAAGCTGTTGCTTAATCCATAGGACTTGAGCAACACAGTGTCCATCAGCAATGTACTCAGCTTCAGTGGTAGACAAGGCTACTGACGCCTGCTTCTTGCTGAACCAGGATACAAGACAGCTCCCTAGGAAGTGACATCCTCCAGAGGTGCTTTTTCATTCAAGCTTGTCTCGTCCATAGTCAGCGTCAGTGTATCCAACGAGTGTAAAACCATGAGTGTTGGGATACCATAAACCTGTGTTCACTGAGCTTTGGAAATATCTAAGGATTCTTTTTATAGCTATGTAATGAGATTCCTTAGGGTTAGATTGATATCTAGCACAGTAGCATACTGAGAACTGAATGTCCGGTCTACTTGCTGTTAAGTAAAGTAGAGAGCCTATCATACCTCGATACAATTTGCTGTCTACCGACTTACCATTCTCGTTAGCACAAAGGATAGTGTCAGTGCCCATAGGAGTAGATATTGGCTTGCAATTTTCAAGATCATATTTCTTCAATATCTCCTTGGCATATTTAGCTTGACTGATGAAGATGCCATTTTTCCCTTGTTTGATTTGAAGTCCAAGGAAGAAGTTGAGTTCTCCCATCATTGACATTTCAAACTCAGTCTGCATTTGCTTGCTAAATTCCTTGCACATTGACTCATTAGTAGCACCGAAAATAATATCATCAACATATATTTGAGCCAGCAGGGTATCTTTACCCTTTCTCTTAATGAATAAGGTTGTATCAGCTTTGCCTCTGACATAGTTTCTAGTCAGCAAGAAATTGGTCAGCCTCTCATACCAAGCACGTGGTGCTTGCTTGAGGCCGTACAGAGCCTTTTTGAGTTTATAAACGTGGTTTGGGAATTTAGGATCCTCAAACCCTGGAGGTTGATTAACATAAACTTCCTCGTTTATAACTCCATTAAGGAATGCACTCTTAATATCCATTTGAAACAGTTTAAAGTTCATATAACTTGCATAAGCGAATAAAATTCTAATAGCCTCTAGCCTTGCCACTGGGGCAAAGGTCTCACCGTAGTCAATACCTTCTTGCTGACTATAGCCCTGAGCTATAAGCCTTGCTTTGTTCCTGACTACATTTCCTTGTTCATCTAGCTTGTTGTGGAAGACCCATCTTGTTCCAATGGTCTTTTGACTTCTTGGATGTGGCACTAACTCCCATACATCGTTTCTTCTGAATTGATCAAGTTCCTCTTGCATTGCGCTCATCCAGAATTCATCGTCCTCAGCATCAGCGAAGTTCTTTGGTTCCTGAACTGAGACGAAGGCTACGTTGCTGAGGTATCTCCTGAGTTGATTTCTTGTCATCAGGGTATTCTCAGCGGCATCAAGAATAGCACTCTCTGAGTGTCCTCTTGGTATCCTTATCTCCTTTGGTAGATTGATGTCTTGTGCTATCTGTGTTTCAACAATCTCTGCAGGTGTAGACTGGTCAGTGAAAACAATTTGAGGTTCACTTTTACCTTTGGTCAGCCCTTGAGGGAATGACTCAGCGGCTGTATCTTGATCAGAGGATACTGAGTGTGGATCATCCTCGGTCAGCGGGAGATATCTTCCTGCAGGGTTAGTTTCATCGAACTCAACATGTACTGACTCTTCTAAAACTTGAGTTCGTTTATTGAAAACTCTGTATGCTTTGCTGTTTGTTGAGTAGCCTAAAAAGATAGCCTCATTAGCTTTTGAGTCAAACTTAGCTAAGCTATCTTTGGTGTTTAAAATAAAACATTTACAGCCAAAGGCTCGAAAGTATCCAATGTTGGGCTTTCGTCCTTTCCAAAGTTCGTAGGGGGTTTTCTTTAGTATAGGTCTAACAAGAGACCTATTAAGAATATAGCACGCTGTGTTAACAGCTTCTCCCCAAAAGTACTTTGGAAGCCTATGCTCATTCAGCATTGTCCTGGCTATTTCAACCAAGGTTCTGTTCTTCCTTTCAACAACTCCATTTTGTTGAGGCGTCTTAGGAGCGGAAAAATTATGGTCAATGCCGCTGGCTTCACAGAATTCAACAAACTGTTGGTTTTTGAATTCTCCACCATTATCACTTCGGATGTGAGCCAATTTTAGGTCTCATTTTCAAGTTTTCTAACCAAATTTGAAAATGTCTCAAAGGTCTCATCCTTGCTACTTAGCAAGATGATCCAAGTGTACCGAGAAAAGTCATCTACAATGACCAAGGAAAATCTTCTTCCACCCAGACTCAGCGGCTGGACTAGACCAAAGAGATCCAATTGTAGTAACTCTAATGGACGCTTAGTTGAGACAATGTTTTTGCTATGAAAAGATTGTTTGGTTTGTTTTCTAGCTTGGCAAGCGTGGCATAATTGATCTTTTTCAAATTTAAGTTCTGGCAGTCCCTCAACCAGTTGCTTTCTTGCTAATTTGGCCAGGAGGTCCATGCTTACATGACCAAGCCTCCTGTGCCATAGCCAGGAATTTTCTTCCTTTGATACTAAGCATACAGTTTTTGAAAACTTTTTCTCTAAGTTCAGCATGAAGACATTATCAATGCGAGGGGCAGTTAAAATTAACTCATTAGTTTTACCCTCGAATATTTTACATCCAGTGTCATCAAATATAACTTTTCTCCCATTGTCACATAGCTGAGCTACGCTGAGTAAGTTATATTTGAGTCCGCTGACTAGGGAGACAGACTCAATAGTAGGATTACCTCCAATGAATTGAGTTTCATCACCAGTCATGTGCCTCGAGCATGCGCTGTCAATATACTAGATCTTTGACTTCTCAGCACACCTCAGGCTTACCTGCAATGTAACTAGTTACTTTTAGGTACCCAATTCTTTTTGGGTCCTTGCTTGTTAGGTTCAACAGGTAAAGCATCATGTTTTATTTTATGGCGGCATACTTGGACAGTATGGCCATTCTTTCCACAGAAGTCACAGCTGACTTTCCGTTTAGGATGTCTCACTGACTGGTCAGCACCCCAGTGCTGAGCGTGCCAGCACACCTTTGTGGTGTGTCCTTTCTTCCCACAGAAGTCACACTGGACATTCCGCTGAGGATTCCATCTCTGCTGACCAGTACTTCGGTACTGAGTATTCAGAGGAATATTTCTTTTGTTTGGAACCTTTAGTTGGTTCTGAATGGATGTGACGTCCTTCCTCAGTTTCTTAGAATCTGATTGGACCTCAGAGACAAGCTTTTGCATAATTCCAATGTTACTATGCAAATTTGAGTTGTCTTGAAGAAGATATCGAAGGTCACTCAGTTTGACCTCCTCAACCTCGTCACATCGCCTACTGAGTGCTCTAACCTTTTTATTACACTTTTTGACAAGTGTGTAGAGGTCACTCAGGGCATTAACCATTTCATTTCTGAGCAAGGGTAGTGATATTACCTCAGTTGAATGTTCCTCATCGTCAGAAGCAATGGAGGGGTCAGCATTCTCAGAAACACATGGCTCAGCAAGTTCATCAGCCATGAAACAAATCTTTGCTGACTCAGTGGCATCAGCTTCAGATGATGATGAATCATCACTATCACTCCAGGTTGCCACCATTGCCTTCTTATCGTTCTTTCTTTCTTTCCTCAGCGAGGGACAGCTTGACTTGATATGGCCAGTTTGATGACATTCAAAGCATGTAATGGGCTTTGAGTTGTCCTTCTTGTACTTGCTGTCGCTGGAGTCAGCTTTGTACTTGTCAAACTTTTTATAAGGATTCTTAGAATATTTGTCATTCTTTTTGAACAGCCTTTTCATCTTTCTGGTGAACATAGCCATCTCTTCATCGTCTGTTGAGCTTCCATCAGTGGAGTCAGCTTTCATGACAAGAGACTTTTGCTTCTTGTCTTCAGACTTTTCCTTCACCTCGAAATTCTTCATCGAGATCTCATGGGTCAGCAGTGAGCCGATGAGTTCATCATAATTATAGGTGGTTAAGTCTTGAGCTTCCTCAACAGCGGTCTTCTTTGCTTGCCAGTTTTTAGGAAGACTCCTAAGAATCTTCTTGACTTGTTCTTCCTCAGTGAAGATCTTCCCAAGTCTCTTGAGCTCGTTGATGATGTTTGTAAACCTTGCATTCATGTCAGAGATTCCTTCATCATCGTTCATTTCGAACAGCTCGTATAGTCTCATCTGCTAGTTCACCTTGGACTCCTTCACTTTGTTGGTTCCTTCGTAGGTGACCTCCAGCTTCTTCCAGATCTCTTGCGCTGACTCACAACCTGATATCTTGTTATATTCTGCAGCATCAAGCGCACAGTGAAGCATGTTTATAGTCGAAGCGTGATTTTGTAGCTTCTTGAGATCATCCTCTGTCCATTTGGCCTCAGCTTTGACAACTGTTTGGCCAGCCACAACTTCAACAGGAACAAATGGGCCTTGGACTATTGAAAGCCATGCACTCATATTTGTTGCCTGAATAAAGTTTTTCATCCTATTCTTCCAGAAGGTGTAGTTAGACCCGAAGAATAGGGGAGGCCGAGTAATGGACAGCCCCTTAGGTAAGGATTTGAGTTGTCTGGTTTCCTGGAAGAAACCGAGTACTGTTTTCAGCCATAGTGGGGGATCAGCTCAAGGTAGTTAAACCTTTCACAGTGAGCTTTTAAGCTCTGATACCACTTGTTGGTCCCTTATAACGTAACAAGTTAGTTCCAATGGGGGGGATAGGAACTATTTAAAATTTGAGTACGTTAAGGCTGACTTCTTTTTCTTTGAAAAAGGATTACACAGAGCGCTGAGTAAATTAAGACACTAGCTTAGTCAACTGGTGACTAAATCAACTTCTTTCTTTGAGTCAGGAGATAGCACTTGAGTCTATTCCTGAACTCAGATACTCAATACACACAACTCAGCGTGACCTCTTTACTTGGTCAGTTTTGTTTAAGCAAGCAATATATATATTAAGGAGTTTAAGGTTAGAAAGATGTTACTCAGCAGATTTATCCAGGTTCGGCCTCTAAGCCTACGTCCTATCCCCGGAACACGTTCCGAGCTTTCGAATTCTCTATTGAGCTCTTTAACGGCAGAGCATCAAACCTTTTACAATTTAGAAGCTGAGTATAACAAGAGTACCTTCCTCTATACCTCTACTCACTCCTAATCTCTCGCTGAGTACTATAACCGAGTACTCGGCCTCTCCTTTCTAATCTCTAGAAATGATAAAGATTTGTCCTAAACAACAATTGCTAAGACACCTTAGATGATTGAATAATCACTCTAGACTTTTACACAAAAGATATAGAATTTGGTGTAAGTATTTGCTTTGCTTTTTCTCACAGAACTTTGAGTAGAATTTTGGTCAGCGTAATGGCTTGATAAAGTTCTGTGTCGAATGAAGCAACTGAAAGGCCCTATTTATAGAGACGTCTGAGGCATCAGTCATTTCGAATTTCAAAATAACCGTTGGAGGGAAACGGCTTACTGTCATTGTCACTCAGTCCTGCTCAGTGCTCTTGGCCAATCAGATTCAAGTATCTTCTGTCTTTGATCAGAGCTGAGCAGCTTTTAGTCAGTCCGGCAGAATGTCTCTCCATTTATGGTAAGGTCAACTAGACAGCTTTCTGTGTCTTCTGAACTTTACCCAAAGTAGAAATACTTTGTCTGGAAGTTGTACTTGCTCAGCTGCTGTCTCGTACACTTTGTCGATACAACTCAGCAGCTTCGTTCCGAAGTTGTTCAACGAAGGTCTTCTCGATCCTTCTTTCGCTGAGCTGCGTTTTGTACACAACGACATCATTTTGCACACGCGGGCCGAGTGGTCTTGATCTGTTTGACTTGGGCTTTGACTTCCGTATTGGGCTTTAAGCCTTTTAGTCTTTATGTCTTATAAACAATTTAACTCAACATTGAACAAACACATTAGTGTAATAAATCAAAGCATTTAAACTTAGTGTGTTTAGAATATATTTAATTTTACTTAAATAATTTTGTCAAATCAAAATCATGTGGAAAGGTGTTTCAACAATAAGGAGTGAAATTGACTCCATCTTATAGAACCATACATGGGAATTAGTAGACCTCCCTCCGGGAACGAAACCACTAAGCTCTAGATGGATTTTCAAACGAAAAATGAAAGCAGATGGAACAATTGATAAGTATAAGGCCAGATTGGTTATAAAAGGTTATAGACAAAAAGAAGGTCTTGACTACTTTGACACGTACTCTCCCGTGTCTAGGATAATGTCTATTAGGATGATACTTTCAATCGCCGCTTTGCGGAACCTTGAAATACATCAGATGGATGTTAAGACAGCTTTCTTAAATGGAGATCTTGATGAAGAGATCTACATGGAACAACCTGAAGGTTGTGTAGCTCCAGGTCAAGAAAGAAAAGTCTGTAAATTGGTGAAGTCTTTATATGGATTAAAGGAAGCACCAAAACAATGGCATAAGAAGTTTGATGATGTCATGATGACAAACGGCTATCAAATAAACGAGTGTGACAAATGTATTTATGTCAAAACTACAAATAAAGGATATATCATTTTGTGTTTGTATGTTGATGACATACTTATTGTTGGAAGTAATGACAAGATGGTGAAGAGTACCAAGGACATGTTAAACTCACGGTTTGATATGAAAGATATGGGGCTCGCAGATGTGATTTTGGGCATCCAAATCAAACGTTCACCTAACAGTATCATCTTGACTCAGTCACACTATGTGGATAATATTCTTGGAAAGTTTACTAAGAATGATTCTGGTATTGCCATAACTCCAATCGACACTAGCCAACATTTATGCAAAAATAAAGGTGAAAGCGTTGACCAAGTAGAATACGCAAGAGTTATAGGCAGTCTAATGTATCTCATGAGTTGTACAAGGCCTGATATTGCTTTTACTGTCAGCAGTTTAAGTAGATACACGAGTAATCCAGGAGAAATCCACTGGAAAGCCATTGTAAGAATACTTCGGTATTTAAGATATACTCGTGATTATGGATTGCACTATACGAGAGAACCTGCTGTGTTAGAAGGATTCTCTGATGCAAGTTGGATATCTAATATAAAAGATTCCAAAGGCACGAGTGGATATGTGTTTACTCTAGCAGGAGGAGCAGTATCCTAGAAATCCTCAAGGCAAACAATTATAACAAGATCCACTATGGAGTCTGAGTTTGTAGCTTTAGATAAAGCAGGAGAAGAAGCCGAGTGGCTACGAAACTTCTTGGAGGATGTTCCTATATGGCCCAAACCTGTGCCCACAATTTGTATACATTGTGATAATCAAGCAACGATTAAGAAAGCACAGAATGGGATATATAACGGTAAACCTCGACACATGCGTCGTCGACATAACTCCGTTAGACAACTGATCTCAACAAGTGTTATTTCTGTTGATTTTATTGGATCAAAGGATAACACAGCGGATCCGCTAACCAAAGGGTTAAATAGAGATCAAGTTGAAAAATCATCGAAAGGAATGGGACTAAAGCCCATAGAGAAGAGGCGTTATGTGAAGGAAAACCCTACCTAGTTGACTGGAGATCCCAAGATCTAGGTTCAAAGGGACAACCTAATTGCATAAACCTTGCGTGTTCACTGTAGGGGGTTAAACCCTAGTCCATTCCTAGATGTAAACAGTGACACCAACGGAAAAAGGTTAAGCTATATGCTTTTAATGATACATTGTGCGTCAGAAATTCTGAGCAAATAAAATCACCTATGTTAGAGTGAAGTGGGGTCGCTTCGATGGAGACTAGTGGGGCCTAGTTATCTTAAACTCTCGCAGAACCAGGCGATGTTCATGACCATAACGAACATAACCATGAGAACCTATACTGGGTTATGTTGGTATCTGTGTGGGGTATATCATCATTTACACAAACGGCAGAATAGTTCAAAGCATTGCGTCTACTAGTCAGCCAGTAAAGTAAATATACTTTCACAAGGGAAGGTTCAAGGCACATTAGCTACCTATCCTATGCAGATATCAGCTGTAGAAAGTTATCACCAAATCCTAATCGTCTCGTTTCCAATTTCATTTATGTGGGGGATTGTTGGAAAATTTATATATAAATGAAATTAGTATAAATTCCAATAGTCATCCTTGTTCATGAACAGTTGTGTTCGTTCATGATTAGTCGTGTCAGTTCATGAACAGTCTTGTTCGTTCATGAATAGCCGTGTTCATTAGAGAACAGACATGTCCATTCAAGTTCTATATATACATGATGGAATTGTCAGATTGATACAATTTGAAATTATTCTCTGAAACATTTCTTCTATCTGTACTTGTTGTTTTGTTCTACTCCGGTGATAGCTATTATACACTCGGTAAGAGTTTGCTTGCGTGATCTGTTGTATCCTGGGAGACGATTGTCAATAGCGACAACATCTGTCTTAAGGAAACTGCTAATACAGGCCCCAGATTTGTCTAAACTCTTTCCTTTTTAATTTATTATTTATTGTTCATGTTTCTTTCTGTGTTTATTTGTTTTTGGTTTAATCATGCGGTGGTCTAGTGGTCGTATTTCTTACGACGAAATGTGTATTATGATAAGTGCGTTACGACTATGGATGTGATCTTTCTAAGTGCTCTACCTTTACTAGACGTCACTACTTAGGGGCAAGTGTACCCCGTCGTATCAAGTAATAATCTGGTTAAGACCGGGTATCGAATCCACGGGATTTATAATTGCAAGTATTAAACGACTCGGTTTTATACGTTATTTAAGCGGTGAATACTTTAGGTTGGTTTGAGGGATAACTACAAGCTACTCCTAAACTATTGGTGAGACAGATTTATGTAACGGAAAACTCCACGGAATGATATGGGTGACGATAAGTTATAAATATAATAAGCAATAACTCCGAATATATTCGATTAACGATTTACTCTTGCAAAGACGACTACGTGTAGTTTGACCGACCCGTGAAGTACTTAGACTACGTGGTTCCTAGTCAAGGCGTGTCTAATGCTGGGGATCAGAAACTAGGGCTCGTAATTTCCGTGGCTTGTCAATTCCTACGATTTCCGAAGCGTCACTTCCAGTAAGGCAACACCTATATGAATCCCTAAAGATAGCCCGGATGGCGTCGAAAATCGCGTTCCCCTACACAATATTCAATTACGAGTATCAAAACAAGCAATAAACATCAACACGTATATAGAAACGGAAATTGCAAATCATATGTTATAAATATGGAAAGCGTAAATGTAGAATACAACCAAGCCTAGTACATAGGAAGAGTACAAGCTAATTAGCAAGTAGAGAGGGAAGAATCGGCCCTCGGAACTAGCTAACCGGACTCAAGGCCGTCTCTTAGGACTTGGAGGTGGAACTCTCGAGCTTGGTGGATGGAGGTGGAACAGAACTTTGATGGAATGCCGGAATAAACGAACAAGCTCTCAAGGTGGGAGAGTTTTGCTAACTAAAATCTGAATCTAAAACTAAAATAACAAGAAATTAAATTATACAAAAGTTGTATATCAAAAAGGGTTTATCAAATGAGTGCTAGTCACTCTTATTTATACACATCAAGCTAGGGGCAAAATCATAATTCCACAAGATACAAGCATGGAGCAAAGTATGGAGCAACATGGTTTTGTGCATATTTCCCATTCCTACAAGCATGGAGCAAAGCATGGAGCAACATGATCATAATGACCCATTCCTCCAATAATTTCCTGCATGTGGACTTAATCCGGGTCTTGTTGTCTCGACCACGCCCCGCGTATAGTGATATACGTCGTGCGTGTTTGAGCTCCTGGCGTTTTATTGCTTGAAATACACCATTTACGCCTTGCGTATCCTAAAACACGCCTCGCGTATCGATGGTTGACTTAGGAGACAATGCAGTCTGATGTTTATGATTGGGCTCATCATTGCATCTACGCCCCGCGTAGATTGGGGTACGCCCCGCGTATCAATGGTTGGATCCCACGTGGAGTCTGCGGATAAGGCAGTTATTTCTGACTAAGTGTTCCACGCCCCGCGTGAGGAGTGATACGCCCCGCGTATTTTGGTAGATTTCCACTCCTTGCTCATACCTGAAATACAATTCTCGAGAGCCGAGTTAGCTTGACGTTTTATTTTCTAATATTAATCAAACATAAGGAAAATTAACCGAAAGTATGGAATTTATTTTTATTTTGTTATTTTATTAAAACACTCTATTTTTGTAACTAAACTTATTTATTTCATCCAAAATTAACCCGTAAATCACGCTAAAAGATAGGGGTAAAATACCCCTATCAATGGGTTCTTCCTTTTCGACGGAACTTTGGGGTATTCTCTCGGGTATCAAGCTTGCCATTAGCCTGGGTGTTAAGAGGTTATCAGTGGAATCTGATAACATGGAGGCAATCAACAGGATTTCTGATAACCAGGCTATTTGTCTTAACAGCCAAAATCTTATCAAAACTATTTTAAGGCTTCGCCCTTCCTTTGAGTTCTTAAAGTTCAGCCACATTTACAGGGAACAGAACCGGGTTGCGGATCGCTTGGCGGCAGCTGGGCATGAGGGGATGTTAGGTGTTTCTACCCTTTCTGATCCTCCCATCTTTCTTTCGTCTCTTTTTTTAGAGGATAGGATTGGGGTTAGCCTTCCTAGGCTGATCCCGGGTTAGTTTTCTTTGTTTGTTTGTTTTCCTTTCATGTTTCTACCAAAAAAAAAACTAAAACATTATTGTAACTATGATTTCCATTTAGTTGTTTATACAAAAGTTGAAAGGAGAATCGTTGCTAATTAAGGAATTAAGAAAAAATACTTAGATTAGATTGCAAAATTGGATAAGAAGCAGTGATGCTTGATAATTCAATTATAACATTAAACAAAGTTGAATCTAATACTACAATTAAAACCAATGAAACTACATAATCCTAAAGCAGAATTAATATATATATTATATAGCTAGCTATAATAGCAGATTCTTCGTTGATGAACAACAGAAGCAGATTAATTATAAGCAGTTCTTTGTAGTACAAAAAAACTTAAACCTTGAATTAGAATAATCCCAATAAAGACCGACAATATCGTCTTTCTTCAAAAAGAACTCTGAAAATTCATCTAGCAACAAAAACATAACCCTTATTCGAACTAAATCTCTTAAAAACCATGTTATGTTCACTTTCCGTATCGCAATCCCAAACCCTAACTTCAATTCCCTCTTTTTCAACTGCTTCCCCGAAAAATGGCATTACATATTTCTTCACTAAACCTGATTTCACCATAGGTCTTGATTTCTTCCATGCTACATCACTCTCCGTCAGCTTCTTCTTTACCTTCCACAGATCCTCATCGACCAAATTTGATGAAACTGATTTACTGTTAATCCAAGATCTTTCATTGTTGGCGATTTTCGGGTGGATTGAAAGGCTTAACTCAGTTGATAAGTAGGTATTTTTTATTTCTTTCTTAATGTCTGATTTAAAGCAACTTTCGTCGAGTAGATTTCTTGTAGCTGGAGAAACAACGGAGTCGTTATCGTCAACATAGAAGAAACTAGGAATGGAAGCTGAAACTTGTGAGGGTTTAGGGTTTTGCGGAAGGGTTTTTCCTCCATTGGAGATGATGGAGGAGTGGGAAAAAATGCATTATAGCAGAAAATATAGCATGAACTAAGGTAATTATGGAATAGGGATATTTATATAGTGATATAAAATCCTTTTTTGTTTAGGGGTATGTAAGATTCAAGTGATGAATTGAAATATATTTCCTAATTAAGTGCGTTTAGATGTGAAATTTAATTTAATTGATGGAAACTTTTGTATTAAGTAATTAATTAATTAATGAAATTATTTGATTGAGATTTCATTTTTTATGAAAAAATTCCAAAGTACTTTTATTTTTGGTTACTTATAGTCCATTTAGTCAAATTATTTTTGTTCCAATACTTCATAATTATAACATTAAACAAAGTTGAATCCGATACTCCAATTAAAACCAATCAAACTACATAACCCTAAAGCCAAATTAATATCTATATTATATAGCTAGCTATAATAGCAGATTCTTCGTTGATGAACAACAGAAGCAGATCAATTAGAAGCAGCTCTTTGTAGTACAAAAAAACTTAAAACTTGAATTAGAACAATCCAAATAAAGACCGATAATATCGTCTTTCTTCAAAAACAACTCGAAAATTCATCTAGCAACAAAAACATAACCCTTATTCGAACTAAATCTCTTAAAAACCATGTTATGTTCACTTTCCGTATCACAATCCCAAACCCTAACTTCAATTCCCTCTTTTTCAACTGCTTCCCCGAAAAATGGCAATACATATTTCTTCACTGAACCTGATTTCACCATAGGTCTTGATTTCTTCCATGCTACATCACTCTCCGTCAGCTTCTTCTTTACCTTCCACAGATCCTCATCGACCAAATTTGACGAAACCGGTTTACTGTTAATCCAAGATCTTTCATTGTTGGCAATTTTCGGGTGGATTGAAAGGCTTAACTCAGTTGAAAAGTAGGTCTTTTTGATTTCTTTCTTAATGTCTGATTTAAAACAACTTTCGTCGAGTAGATTATTTGTAGCTGGAGAAACAACAGAATCGTTAAGACCTTTCATCGAGTAGATTTCTTGTAGGTCTTTTTGATGTCTTTCTTAATGTCTGGTTTAAAGCAACTTTCGTCGAGTAGATTTCTTGTAGCTGGAGAAATATATATTATAATCTCCCAATTATTAATTCATAGTATAATATCATAATATCATATTTTATCTTTAAGACCTTCCTCATCAATATATATTTCTGCAAATTTTCTCGATCAGTTATACTCTTAAGAACATACTCGTCATTTTATTTCAAAGTCTTATAGTCTTATCATTAGTTGAGACTTGGCCTCACAGGTGCACAACTCAAGTTAGGATTTAATTCTTAATAGGGATCAATTTTTCATGTTCTACAAACATGAAAAAGAAAAAGAAAGTTCAGAGAAAGAATTAATGGAATATCAAGTGGGTGTTGCTGCCCGATCAACAACCTGGTCAGAATCTTGAAGGGAAAGAAGGGTTTCGGCTATTTCAAGCAAGGCACTATCGTCCGTTATATTTTCCCCTGTTGCATTTTCCGGTGCAGCCGGGAATGGTGCCTCCGTTACATTTTTCGGTGCAACCGGGGCAGGTATTCTTTTTCCTACCATTGTGCAGGCGATTTCAAAAGCGTTTCTTGATGGAGTCAGACATACACGGATATTCTGACCTTCGATATTCGCTAGATGGTACATGAGACTTGTTGCGTGCCTGTGAAACTTTAATTGACAGAAGGTACATACTGCGCACCTAGGATCGGAGATACCGTCATCGGTTTGATATTTTGCCGTGAAATTCCATAAAAGTGAGAGGGCCATATCAAGATTGCTTGGTGAAGGGGTTCTTTACTTTCACGAAAGAGGCTCTGGTTATCGGGAAAAAATAGACGAATTCAAGAAGGAGGGGTGAAGGAGAAGAAGAAAAATGTAGGGAGTATCGCGGGAAGAGTTGCTAATTTATAATATGAAATAATAGGATTATTTACATATCTAACATATGTAAGGTAACTATTAAACTCTCCAATGTCAATTTAAATTTGATATCACCAAATATCCGATAACTTACTAATTTGCAATCACCCAAATATTATTAACCATCAAATCTCATTTTTACAACTCACTAACAAGTTACTAAATCCTCAAGAAATTCCAAATTATTTATTAATCATCCATATTCCCCAATTACTATCAATTATTTCTTAGTTATCACCAAATATACATATTCTTCAAGTACTACCAACCTTAGGTCATAAGAATTTACCCTAGGCACTGTTACCAAACTGTTACACTCGATCCTAAACGCCCTAAATTGGCATCGGGGGTGAAATAGAAGGATCACAATCAACACTTAGGAGTCTCCAAATTATCCTAAACCCTAACTTCAATTCCCTCTTTTTCAACTACTTCCCCGAAAAATGGCAATACATATTTCTATACTGAACCTGATTTCACCATAGGTCTTGGTTTCTTCCATGCTACATCACTCTCCGTCAGCTTCTTCTTTACCTTCCACGGATCCTCATCGACCAAATTTGACGAAACCGATTTATTGTTAATACAAGATCTTTTATTGTTGGTGATTTTCGGGTGGATTGAAAGGCTTAATTCAGTTCAAAAGTAGGTCTTTTTGATTTCTTTCTTAATGTCTGATTTAAAACAACTTTCGTCGAGTAGATTATTTGTACCTGGAGAAACAACGGAATCGTTAAGAACTTTTGTCGAGTAGATTTCTTGTAGGTCTTTTTGATGTCTTTCTTAATGTCTGATTTAAAGCAACTTTTGTCGAGTAGATTTCTTGTAGCTGGAGAAATATATATTATAATCTCCCAATTATTAAATCATATTATAATATCATAATATCATATTTTATCTTTAAGACCTTCCTCTTCAATATATATTTCGGCAAATTTTCTCGATCACTTATACTCTTAAGAACATAAACTCGTCATTTTATTTCAAAGTCTTATAGTCTTATCATTAGTTGAGACTTGGCCTCACAGGTGCATAACTCAAGTTAGGATTTAATTCTTAATAGGGATCAATTTTTCCTGTTCTACAAAAATGAAAAAGAAAAAGAAAGTACAAAGAAAGAATTAATGGAATATCAAGTGGGTGTTGTTGCCCGATCAACAACCTGGTCAGAATCTTGAAGGGAAAGAAGGGTTTCAACTATTTCAAGCAAGCCACTGTCCTCCGTTACATTTTCCTCTGTTGCATTTTCCGGTGCAGCCGGGACAGGTGCCTCCGTCACATTTTCCGGTCTAGCCGGGACAAGTGCCTCTGTTACATTTTTCGGTACAGTTGGGGCATGAATTCTTTTTCCTGCCATTGTGCAGGCGATTTCAAAAGCGTTTCTTGATGGAGTCGGACATACACGGATATTCTGGCCTTCGATCTTCGCTAGATGGTACATGAGACTTGTTGCGTGCCTGTGAAACTTTAATTGACAGAAGGTACATACTGCGCACTTAGGATCGGAGATACCGTCGTCGGTTTGATATTCTGCGGTGAAATTCCATAAAACTGAGAGGGCCATATTAAGATTGCTTGGTGAAGGCGTTCCTTACTTTCACGAAAGAGGCTCTAGTTATCAGGAAAAATAGAGGAATTCAAGAAGGAAGGGTGAAGGAGAAGAAGAAAAACGTAGGGAGTATCGCGGGAAGAGTTGCTAATTTATAATATGAAATAATAGGATTATTTACATATCTAACATATGCAAGCTAAGTATTAAACTCTCCAATGTCAATTTAAATTTGATATCACCAAATATCCGATAACTTACTAATTTGCAATCACCCAAATATTATTAACCATCAAATCTCATTTTTACAACTCACTAACAAGTTACTAAATCCTCAAGAAATTCCAAATTATTTATTAATCATCCATATTCCCCAATTACTATCAATTATTTCTTAGCTATCACCAAATATCCATATTCTTCAAGTACTACTAACTTTAGGTCATAAGAATTTAACCTAGGCTGTGTTACCAAACTGTTACACCTGATCCTAATCGACCTCAATCGGCATCGGGGGTGAAATAGAAGGATCACAGTCAACACTTAGGAGTCTCCAAATTATCCTAAACCCTAACTTCAATTCCCTCTTTTTCAACTACTTCCCCGAAAAATGGCAATACATATTTCTACACTGAACCTGATTTCACCATAGGTCTTGATTTCTTCCATGCTACATCACTCTCCATCAGCTTCTTCTTTACCTTCCACAGATCATTATCGACCAAATTTAACGAAACCGATTTACTGTTTATCCAAGATCTTTCATTGTTGGCGATTTTCGGGTGGATTAAAAGGCTTAACTCAGTTGAAAAGTAGGACTTTTTGATTTCTTCCTTATTGTCTGATTTAAAGCAACTTTCGTCGAGTAGATTTTTTGTAGCTGGAGAAACAACGGAATCGTTAAAACCTTTCGTCGAGTAGATTTCATGTAGGTCTTTTTGATGTCTTTCTTAATGTCTTATTTAAAGCAACTTTTGTCGAGTAGATTTCTTGTAGCCGGAGAAATATATATTATAATCTCCCAATTATTAATTCATATTATAATATCATAAAATCATATTTTATCTTTAAGACCTTCCTTTTCAATATATATTTCTGCAAATTTTCTCGATCACTTATACTCTTAAGAACATAAACTCGTCATTTTATTTCAAAGTCTTATAGCCTTATCATTAGTTGAGGCTTGACCTCACAGGTGCATAACTCAAGTTAGGATTTAATTCTTAATAGGGATCAATTTTTCCTGTTCTACAAACATGAAAAAGAAAGTACACAGAAAGAATTAATGGAATATCAAGTGGGTGTTGCTGCCCGATCAACAACCTGGTCAGAATCTTGAAGGGAAAGAAGGGTTTCGGCTATTTCAAGCAAGGCACTGTCCTCCGTTACATTTTCCTCTGTTGCATTTTCCGGTGTAGCCGGGACAGGTGCCTCCGTCACATTTTCTGGTGCAGCCGGGACTGGTGCCTCCGTTACATTTTTCGGTGCAGCAGGGACATGTATTCTTTTTCCTGCCATTGTGTAGGTGATTTCAAAAGCCTTTCTTGATGGAGTCGGTCATACACGGATATTCTGGCCTTCGATCTTCGCTAGATGGTACATGAGACTTATTGCGTGCCTGTGAAACTTTAATTGACAAAAGGTACATACTGCGCACTTAGGATCGGAGATACCGTCAACGGTTTGATATTTTGCGGTGAAATTCCATAAAAGTGAGAGGGCCATATGAAGATTGCTTGGTGAAGGGGTTCTTTACTTTCACGAAAGAGGCTCTAGTTATCAGGAAAAATAGAGGAATTCAAGAAGGAGGGGTGAAGGAGAAGAAGAAAAACGTAGGGAGTATCGCGGGAAGAGTTGCTAATTTATAATATGAAATAATAGGATTATTTACATATCTAACATATGTAAGCTAAGTATTAAACTCTCCAATGTCAATTTAAATTTGATATCACCATATATCCGATAACTTACTAATTTGCAATCACCCAAATATTATTAACCATCAAATCTCATTTTTACAACTCACTAACAAGTTACTAAATCCTCAAGAAATTCCAAATTATTTATTAATCATCCATATTCCCCAATTACTATCAATTATTTCTTAGCTATCACAAAATATCCATGTTCTTCAAGTACTACTAACTTTAGGTCATAAGAATTTAACCTACGCTGTGTTACCAAACTGTTACACCCGATCCTAATCGACCTCAATCGGCATCGGGGGTGAAATAGAAGGATCACAATCAACACTTAGGAGTCTCCAAATTATCCTAAACCCTAACTTCAATTCCCTCTTTTTCAACTACTTCCCCGAAAAATGGCAATACATATTTCTACACTGAACCTGATTTCACCATAGGTCTTGATTTCTTCCATGCTACATCACTCTCCGTCAGCTTCTTCTTTACCTTCCACGGATCCTCATCGACCAAATTTGACGAAACCGATTTATTGTTAATCCAAGATCTTTTATTGTTGGCGATTTTCGGGTGGATTAAAAGGCTTAACTCAGTTGAAAAGTAGGTCTTTTTGATTTCTTTCTTAATGTCTGATTTAAAGCAACTTTCGCCGAGTAGATTATTTGTAGCTGGAGAAACAACGGAATCGTTAAGACCTTTCGTCGAGTAGATTTCTTGTAGGTCTTTTTGATGTCTGATTTAAAACAACTTTTGTCGTGTAGATTTCTTGTAGCTGGAGAAATATATATTATAATCTCCCAATTATTAATTCATATTATAATATTATAATATCATATTTTATCTTTAAGACCTTCCTTTTCAATATATATTTCTGCAAATTTTCTCGATCACTTATACTCTTAAGAACATAAACTCGTCATTTTATTTCAAAGTCTTATAGTCTTATCATTAGTTGAGACTTGGCCTCACAGGTGCATAACTCAAGTTAGGATTTAATTCTTCATAGGGATCAATTTTTCCTGTTCTACAAACATGAAAAAGAAAAAGAAAGTACACAGAAAGAATTAGTGGAATATCAAGTGGGTGTTGCTGCCCGATCAACAACCTGGTCAGAATATTGAAGGGAAAGAAGGGTTTCGACTATTTCAAGCAAGACACTGTCCTCCGTTACATTTTCCTCTGTTGCATTTTCTGGTGCAGCCGGGACAGGTGCCTCCGTTACATTTTCCGGTGCAGCCGGGACAGGTGCCTCCGTTACATTTATCGGTGCAGCAGTGACATGTATTCTTTTTCCTTCCATTGTGCAGGCGATTTCTAAAGCCTTTCTTGATGGAGTCGGACATACACGGATATTCTGGTCTTCGATCTTTGCTAGATAGTACATGAGACTTATTGCGTGCCTGTGAAACTTTAATTGACAGAAGGTACATATTGCGCACTTAGGATCGTAGATACCGTCAACGGTTTGATATTTTGCGGTGAAATTCCATAAAAGTGAGAGGGCCATATCAAGATTGCTTGGTGAAGGGGTTCTTTACTTTCACCAAAGAGGCTCTTGTTATCAGGAAAAATAGAGGAATTCAAGAAGGAGGGGTGAAGGAGAAGAAGAAAAACGTAGGGAGTATCGCGGGAAGAGTTGCTAATTTATAATATGAAATAATAGGATTATTTACATATCTAACATATGTAAGCTAAGTATTAAACTCTCAAATTTCAATTTAAATTTGATATCACCAAATATCCGATAACTTACTAATTTGCAATCACCCAAATATTATTAACCATCAAATCTCATTTTTACAACTCACTAACAAGTTACTAAATCCTCAAGAAATTCCAAATTATTTATTAATCATCCATATTCCCCAATTACTATCAATTATTTCTTAGCTATCACCAAATATCCATATTCTTCAAGTACTACTAACTTTAGGTCATAAGAATTTAACCTAGGCTGTGTTACCAAACTGTTACACCCGATCCTAATCGACCTCAATCGGCATCGGGGGTGAAATAGAAGGATCACAATCAACACTTAGGAGTCTCCAAATTATCCTAAACCCTAACTTTAATTCCCTCTTTTTCAACTACTTCCCCGAAAAATGGCAATACATATTTCTACACTGAACCTGATTTCACCATAGGTCTTGATTTCTTCCATGCTACATCACTCACTCTCCGCCAGCTTCTTCTTTACCTTCCACAGATCCTCATCGACCAAATTTGACGAAACCGATTTATTGTTAATCCAAGATCTTTCATTGTTGGCGATTTTCGGGTGGATTAAAAGGCTTAACTCAGTTGAAAAGTAGGTCTTTTTTATTTCTTTCTTAATGTCTGATTTAAAGCAACTTTCGTCGAGTAGATTATTTGTAGCTAGAGAAACAACGGAATCGTTAAGACCTTTCGTCGAGGAGATTTCTTGTAGGTCTTTTTTATGTCTTTCTTAATGTCTGATTTAAAGCAACTTTCGTCGAGTAGATTTCTTGTAGCTGGAGAAATATATATTATAATCTCCCAATTATTAATTCATATTATAATATCATAATATCATATTTTATCTTTAAGACCTTCCTCTTCAATATATATTTCGGCAAATTTTCTCGATCACTTATACTCTTAAGAACATAAACTCGTCATTTTATTTCAAAGTCTTATAGTCTTATCATTAGTTGAGACTTGGCCTCACAGGTGCATAACTCAAGTTAGGATTTAATTCTTAATAGGGATCAATTTTTCCTTTTCTACAAACATGAAAAAGAAAAAGAAAGTACAAAGAAAGAATTAATGGAATATCAAGTGGGTGTTGCTGCCCGATCAAAAACCTGGTCAGAATCTTAAAGGGAAAGAAGGGTTTCAACTATTTCAAGCAAGCCACTGTCCTCCGTTACATTTTCCTCTGTTGCATTTTTCGGTGCAGCCGGGACAGGTGCCTCTGTCACATTTTCCGGTGCTGCCGGGACAAGTGCCTCCGTTACATTTTTCGGTACAGTCGGGGCAGGTATTATTTTTCCTGCCAATGTGCAGGCGATTTCAAAAGCGTTTCTTGATGGAGTCGGATATACACGGATATTCTGGCCTTCGATCTTCGCTAGATGGTACATGAGACTTGTTGCGTGCCTGTGAAACTTTAATTGACAGAAGGTACATACTGCGCACTTAGGATCGGAGATACCGTCATCGGTTTGATATTCTGCGGTGAAATTCCATAAAACTGAGAGGGCCATATCAAGATTGCTTGGTGAAGGGGTTCCTTACTTTCACGAAAGAGGCTCTGGTTATCAGGAAAAATAGAGAAATTCAAGAAGGAAGGGTGAAGGAGAAGAAGAAAAACGTAGGGAGTATCGCGGGAAGAGTTGCTAATTTATAATATTTACTAATTTGCAATCACCCAAATATTATTAACCATCAAATCTCATTTTTACAACTCACTAACAAGTTACTAAATCCTCAAGAAATTCCAAATTATTTATTAATCATCCATATTCCCCAATTACTATCAATTATTTCTTAGCAATCACCAAATATCCATATTCTTCAAGTACTACTAACTTTAGGTCATAAGAATTTAACCTAGGCTGTGTTAGCAAAGTGTTACACCCGATCCTAATCGACCTCAATCGGCATCGGGGGTGAAATAGAAGGTTCACAGTCAACACTTAGGAGTCTCCAAATTATCTTAAACCCTAACTTCAATTCCCTCTTTTTCAACTACTTCCCCGAAAAATGGCAATACATATTTCTACACTCAACCTGATTTCACCATAGGTCTTGATTTCTTCCATGCTACATCACTCTCCATCAGCTTCTTCTTTACCTTCCACAGATCCTTATCGACCAAATTTAACGAAACCGATTTACTGTTTATCCAAGATCTTTCATTGTTGGCGATTTTCGGGTGGATTAAAAGGCTTAACTCAGTTGAAAAGTAGGACTTTTTGATTTCTTTCTTAATGTCTGATTTAAAGCAACTTTCGTCGAGTAGATTATTTGTAGCTGGAGAAACAACGGAATCGTTAAGACCTTTCGTCGAGTAGATTTCATGTAGGTCTTTTTGATGTCTTTCTTAATGTCTTATTTAAAGCAACTTTTGTCGAGTAGATTTCTTGTAGTTGGAGAAATATATATTATAATCTCCCAATTATTAATTCATATTATAATATCATAAAATCATATTTTATCTTTAAGACCTTCCTTTTCAATATATATTTCTGCAAATTTTCTCGATCACTTATACTCTTAAGAACATAAACACGTCATTTTATTTCAAAGTCTTATAGCCTTATCATTAGTTGAGGCTTGGCCTCACAGGTGCATAACTCAAGTTAGGATTTAATTCTTAATAGGGATCAATTTTTCCTGTTCTACAAACATGAAAAAGAAAAAGAAAGTACACAGAAAGAATTAATGGAATATGAAGTGAGTGTTGCTGCCCGATCAACAACCTGGTCAGAATCTTGAAGGGAAAGAAGGGTTTCGGCTATTTCAAGCAAGGCACTGTCCTCCGTTACATTTTCCTCTGTTGCATTTTCCGGTGCAGCCGGGACAGGTGCCTCCGTTACATTTTCCGTTGCAGCCGGGACAGGTGCCTCCGTTACATTTATCGGTGCAGTAGGGACATGTATTCTTTTTCCTTCCATTGTGCAGGCGATTTCTAAAGCCTTTCTTGATGGAGTCGGACATACACGGATATTCTGGCCTTCGATCTTCGCTAGATGGTACATGAGACTTATTGCATGCCTGTGAAACTTTAATTGACAGAAGGTACATACTGCGCACTTAGGATCGTAGATACCGTCAACGGTTTGATATTTTGCGGTGAAATTCCATAAAAGTGAGAGGGCCATATCAAGATTGCTTGGTGAAGGGGTTCTTTACTTTCACGAAAGAGGCTCTGGTTATCAGGAAAAATAGAGGAATTCAAGAAGGAGGGGTGAAGGAGAAGAAGAAAAACGTAGGGAGTATCGCGGGAAGAGTTGCTAATTTATAATATGAAATAATAGGATTATTTACATATCTAACATATGTAAGCTAAGTATTAAACTCTCAAATTTCAATTTAAATTTGATATCACCAAATATCCGATAACTTACTAATTTGCAATCACCCAAATATTATTAACCATCAAATCTCATTTTTACAACTCACTAACAAGTTACTAAATCCTCAAGAAATACCAAATTATTTATTAATCATCCATATTCCCCAATTACTATCAATTATTTCTTAGCTATCACCAAATATCCATATTCTTCAAGTACTACTAACTTTAGGTCATAAGAATTTAACCTAGGCTGTGTTACCAAACTGTTACACCCGATCCTAATCGACCTCAATCGGCATCGGGGGTGAAATAGAAGGATCACAATCAACACTTAGGAGTCTCCAAATTATCCTAAACCCTAACTTCAATTCCCTCTTTTTCAACTACTTCCCCGAAAAATGGCAATACATATTTCTACATTGAACCTGATTTCACCATAGGTCTTGATTTCTTCCATGCTACATCACTCTCCGTCAGCTTCTTCTTTACCTTCCATAGATCCTCATCGACCAAATTTGACGAAACTGATTTATTGTTAATCCAAGATCTTTCATTGTTGGCGATTTTCGGGTGGATTAAAAGGCTTAACTCAGTTGAAAAGTAGGTATTTTTGATTCCTTTCTTAATGTCTGATTTAAAGC
The DNA here is from genome assembly GCF_963576675.1 of Euphorbia lathyris. NCBI lineage: Eukaryota > Viridiplantae > Streptophyta > Magnoliopsida > Malpighiales > Euphorbiaceae > Euphorbia > Euphorbia lathyris. Next base: position 7,608,177 of record NC_088911.1, read on the forward strand.
AACTTTCTTCGAGTAGATTATTTGTAGATGGAGAAACAACGGAATCGTTAAGACCTTTCGTCAAGTAGATTTCTTGTAGGTCTTTTTGATGTCTTTCTTAATGTCTGATTTAAAACAACTTCTGTCGAGTAGATTTCTTGTAGCTGGAGAAATATATATTATAATCTCCCAATTATTAATTCATATTATAATATTATAATATCATATTTTATCTTTAAGACCATCCTTTTCAATATATATTTTTGCAAATTTTCTCGATCACTTATACTCTTAAGAACATAAACTCGTCATTTTATTTCAAAGTCTTATAGTCTTATCATTAGTTGAGACTTGGCCTCACAGGTGCATAACTCAAGTTAGGATTTAATTCTTAATAGGGATCAATTTTTCCTGTTCTACAAACATGAAAAAGAAAAAGAAAGTACACAGAAAGAATTAATGGAATATCAAGTGGGTGTTGCTGCCCGATCAACAACCCGGTCAGAATCTTGAAGGGAAAGAAGGGTTTCGGCTATTTCAAGCAAGGCACTGTCCTCCGTTACATTTTCCTCTGTTGCATTTTCCGGTGCAGCCGGGACAGGTGCCTCCGTTACATTTTCCGGTGCAGCAGGGACATGTATTCTTTTTCCTGCCATTGTGCAGGCGATTTCAAAAGCCTTTCTTGATGGAGTCGGACATACACGGATATTCTGGCCTTCGATCTTCGCTAGATGGTACATGAGACTTATTGCGTGCCTGTGAAACGTAAGGAGTATCGCGGGAAGAGTTGCTAATTTATAATATGAAATAATAGGATTATTTACATATCTAACATATGTAAGCTAAGTATTAAACTCTCCAATGTCAATTTAAATTTGATATCACCAAATATCCGATAACTTACTAATTTGCAATCACCCAAATATTATTAACCATCAAATCTCATTTTTACAACTCACTAACAAGTTACTAAATCCTCAAGAAATTCCAAATTATTTATTAATCATCCATATTCCCCAATTACTATCAGTTATTTCTTAGCTATCACCAAATATCCATATTCTTCAAGTACTACTAACTTTAGGTCATAAAAATTTAACCTAGGCTATGTTACCAAACTGTTACACCCGATCCTAATTGACCTCAATCGGCATCGGGGGTGAAATAGGAGGATCACAATCAACACTTAGGAGTCTCCAAATTATCCTAAACCCTAACTTCAATTCCCTCTTTTTCAACTACTTCCCCGAAAAATGGCAATACATATTTCTACACTGAACCTGATTTCACCATAGGTCTTGATTTCTTCCATGCTACATCACTCTCCGTCAGCTTCTTCTTTACCTTCCACGGATCCTCATCGACCAAATTTGACGAAACCGATTTATTGTTAATCCAAGATCTTTCATTGTTGGCGATTTTCGGGTGGATTAAAAGGCTTAACTCAGTTGAAAAGTAGGTCTTTTTGATTTCTTTCTTAATGTCTGATTTAAAGCAACTTTCGTCGAGTAGATTATTTGTAGCTGGAGAAACAACAGAATCGTTAAGACCTTTCGTCGAGTAGATTTCTTGTAGGTCTTTTTGATGTCTTTCTTAATGTCTGATTTAAAGCAACTTTTGTCGAGTAGATTTCTTGTAGCTGAAGAAATATATATTATAATCTCCCAATTATTAATTCATATTATAATATCATAATATCATATTTTATTTTTAAGACCTTCCTCTTCAATATATATTTCTGCAAATTTTCTCGATCACTTATACTCTTAAGAATATAAACTCGTAATTTTATTTCAAAGTCTTATAGTCTTATCATTAGTTGAGACTTGGCCTCACAGGTGCATAACTCAAGTTAGGATTTAATTTTTAATAGGGTTCAATTTTTCCTGTTCTACAAACATGAAAAAGAAAAAGAAAGTACAGAGAAAGAATTAATGGAATATCAAGTGGGTGTTGCTGCCCGATCAACAACCTGGTCAGAATCTTGAAGGGAAAGAAGGGTTTCAGCTATTTCCAGCAAGGCAATGTCCTCCGTTACATTTTCCTCTGTTGCATTTTCCGGTGTAGCCGAGACAGGTGCCTCCATCACATTTTTCAGTGCAGCCGGGACAGGTGCCTCAATTACATTTTTCGGCGCAGCAGGGACAGGTATTCTTTTTCCTGCCATTGTGCAGGCGATTTCAAAAGCCTTTCTTGATGGAGTCGGACATACACGGATATTCTGGCCTTCGATCTTTGCTAGATGGTACATGAGACTTATTGCGTGCCTGTGAAACTTTAATTGACAGAAGGTACATACTGCGCACCTAGGATCGGAGTTACCGTCATCAGTTTGATATTCTATGGTGAAATTCCATAAAACTGAGATGGCCATATCATGATTGCTTGGTGAAGGGGTACTTTACTTTCACGAAAGAGGCTCTGGTTATCGGGAAAAAATAGAGGAATTCAAGGAGGGGTGAAGGAGAAGAAAAACGTAGGGAGTATCGCGGGAAGAGTTGCTAATTTATAATATGAAATAATAGGGTTATTTACATATCTAACATATGTAAGCTAACTATTAAACTCTCCAATATCAATTTAAATTTGATATCACCAAATATCTGATAACTTACTAATTTGAAATCACCCAAATATTATTAACCATCAAATTTCATTCTTACAACTCACTAACAAGTTACTAAATGCTCAAGAAATTCCAATTATTTATTAATCATCAGTAAATATCAATATTCCCCAATTACTATCAATTATTTCTTAGCTATCACCGAATATCTATATTCTTCAGGTACTACTAACTTTAGGTCATAAGAATTTAACCTAGGCTGTGTTACCAAACTGTTACACCCGATCCTAATCGACCTCAATCGGCATCGGGGTGAAATAGAAGGATCACAATCAACACTTAGGAGTCTCCAAATTATCCTAAACCCTAACTTCAATTCCCTCTTTTTCAACTATTTCCCCGAAAAATGGCAATACATGTTTCTACATTGAACCTGATTTCACCATAGGTCTTGATTTCTTCCATGCTACATCACTCTCCGTCAGCTTTTTCTTTACCTTCCACAGATCCTCATCGACCAAATTTGACGAAACCAATTTATTGTTAATCCAAGATCTTTCATTGTTGGCGATTTTCGGGTGGATTAAAAGGCTTAACTCAGTTGAAAAGTAGGTATTTTTGATTTCTTTCTTAATGTCTGATTTAAAGCAACTTTCGTCGAGTAGATTATTTGTAGCTGGAAAAAACGGAATCGTTAAGACCTTTCGTCGAGTAGATTTCTTGTAGGTCTTTTTGATATCTTTCTTAATGTATGATTTAAAGAAACTTTTGTCGAGTAGATTTCTTGTAGCTGGAGAAATATATATTATAATCTCCCAATTATTAATTCATATTATAATATCATACTATCATATTTTATCTTTAAGACCTTCCTCTTCAATATATATTTCTGCTAATTTTCTCGATCACTTATACTCTTAAGAACATAAACTCGTCATTTTATTTCAATGTCTTATAGTCTTATCATTAGTTGAGACTTGGCCTCACAGGTGCATAACTCAAGTTAGGATTTAATTCTTAATAGGGATCAATTTTTCCTGTTCTACAAACATGAAAAAGAAAAAGAAAGTACACAGAAAGAATTAATGGAATATCAAGTGGGTGTTGCTGCCCGATCAACAACCCGGTCAGAATCTTGAAGGGAAAGAAGGGTTTCGGCTATTTCAAGCAAGGCACTGTCCTCCGTTACATTTTCCTCTATTGCATTTTTCGGTGCAGCTGGGACAGGTGCCTCCGTCACATTTTCCGGTGCAGCCGGGATAGGTGCCTCCGTTACATTTTTCGGTGCAGCAGGGACATGTATTTTTTTTCCTGCCATTGTGCAGGCGATTTCAAAAGCCTTTCTTGATGGAGTCGGACATACACGGATATTCTGGCCTTCGATCTTCGCTAGATGGTACATGAGACTTATTGCATGCCTGTGAAACTTTAATTGACAGAAGGTACATACTGCGCACTTAGGATCGGAGATACCGTCATCGGTTTGATATTTTGCGGTGAAATTCCATAAAAGTCAGAGGGACATATCAAGATTGCTTGGTGAAGGGGTTCTTTACTTTCACGAAAGAGGCTCTGGTTATCAGGAAAAATAGAGGAATTCAAGAAGGAGGGGTGAAGGAGAAGAAGAAAAACGTAGGGAGTATCGCGGGAAAAGTTGCTAATTTATAATATGAAATAATAGGATTATTTACATATCTAACATATGTAAGCTAAGTATTAAACTCTCCAATGTCAATTTAAATTTGATATCACCAAATATCTGATAACTTACTAATTTGCAATCACCCAAATATTATTAACCATCAAATCTCATTTTTACAACTCACTAACAAGTTACTAAATCCTCAAGAAATTCCAAATTATTTATTAATCATCAATATTCCCCAATTACTATCAATTATTTCTTAGCTATCACCAAATATCCATATTCTTCGAGTACTACTAACTTTAGGTCATAAGAATTTAACCTAGGCTGTGTTACCAAATTGTTACACCCGATCCTAATCGACCTCAATCGGCATCGAGGGTGAAATAGAAGGATCACAATCAACACTTAGGAGTCTCCAAATTATCCTAAACCCTAACTTCAATTCCCTCTTTTTCAACTACTTCCCCGAAAAATGGCAATACATATTTCTACACTCAACCTGATTTCACCACAGGTCTTGATTTCTTCCATGCTACATCACTCTCCGTCAGCTTCTTCTTTACCTTCCACAGATCCTCATTGACCAAATTTGACGAAACCGATTTAATTGTTAATCCAAGATCTTTCATTGTTGGTGATTTTCGGGTGGATTAAAAGGCTTAACTCAGTTAAAAAGTAGGTCTTTTTGATTTCTTTCTTAATGTCTGATTTAAAGCAACTTTCGTCGAGTAGATTATTTGTAGCTGGAGAAACAACGGAATCTTTAAGACCTTTCGTCGAGTAGATTTCTTGTAGGTCTTTTTGATGTCTTTCTTAATGTCTAATTTAAAGCAACTTTTGTCGAGTAGATTTCTTGTAGCTGGAGAAATATATATTATAATCTCCCAATTATTAATTCATATTATAATATTATAATATCATATTTTATGTTTAAGACCTTGCTCTTCAATATATATTTCTGCAAATTTTCTCGATCACTTATACTCTTAAGAACATAAACTCGTCATTTTATTTCAAAGTCTTATAGCCTTATCATTAGTTGAGACTTGGCCTCACAGGTGCATAACTCAAGTTAGCATTTAATTCTTAATAGGGATCAATTTTTCCTGTTCTACAAACATGAAAAAGAAAAAAAAGTACAGAGAAAGAATTAATGGAATATCAAGTGGGTGTTGCTGCCCGATCAACAACCTGGTGAGAATCTTGAAGGGAAAGAAGGGTTTCAGCTATTTCAAGCAAGGCACTGTCCTCCGTTACATTTTCCTCTGTTGCATTTTCCGGTGCAGCCGGGACAGGTGCCTCCGTCACATTTTCCGATGCAGCCGGGACAGGTGCCTCCGTTACATTTTTCGGTGCAGCAGGGACATGTATTCTTTTTCCTGCCATTGTGCAGGCGATTTCAAAAGCCTTTCTTGATGGAGTCGGACATACACGGATATTCTGGCCTTCGATCTTTGCTAGATGGTACATGAGACTTATTGCGTGCCTGTGAAACTTTAATTGACAGAAGGTACATACTGCGCACCTAGGATCGGAGTTACCGTCATCAGTTTGATATTCTATGGTGAAATTCCATAAAACTGAGATGGCCATATCATGATTGCTTGGTGAAGGGGTACTTTACTTTCACGAAAGAGGCTCTGGTTATCGGGAAAAAATAGAGGAATTCAAGGAGGGGTGAAGGAGAAGAAAAACGTAGGGAGTATCGCGGGAAGAGTTGCTAATTTATAATATGAAATAATAGGGTTATTTACATATCTAACATATGTAAGCTAAGTATTAAACTCTCCAATATCAATTTAAATTTGATATCACCAAATATCAGATAACTTACTAATTTGCAATCACCCAAATATTATTAACCATCACATTTCATTTTTACAACTCACTAACAAGTTACTAAATCCTCAGGAATTCCAATTATTTATTAATCATCAGTAAATATCCATATTCCCCAATTACTATTAATTATTTCTTAGCTATCACCAAATATCCATATTCTTCAAGTACTACAAACCTTAGGTCATAAGAATTTAACCTAGGCTCTGTTACCAAACTGTTACACCCGATCCTAAATGACCTCAATCGGCATCGGGGGTGAAATAGAAGGATCAAAATCAACACTTATGAGTCTCCAAATTATCCTAAACCCTAACTTCAATTCCCTCTTTTTCAACCACTTCTCTGAAAAATGGCAATACATATTTCTACACTGAACCTGATTTCACCATAGGTCTTGATTTCTTCCATGCTACATCACTCTCCGTCGGCTTCTTCTTTACCTTCCACAGATCCTCATCGACCAAATTTGATGAAACCGATTTACTGTTAATCCAAGATCTTTCATTGTTGGCGATTTTTGGGTGGATTGAAAAGCTTAACTCAGTTGAAAAGTAGGTGTTTTTTATTTCTTTCTTAATGTCTGATTTAAAGCAACTTTCGTCGAGTAGGTTTCTTGTAGCTGGAGAAACAACGGAATCGTTAAGACCTTTCGTCGAGTAGATTTCTTGTAGCTGGAGAAATATATATTATAATCTCTCAATTATTAATTCATATTATAATATCATATTTTATCTTTAAAATCTTTCTCTTCAATATATATTTCTGCAAATTTTCTCGATCACTTATACTCTTAAGAACATAAACTCGTCATTTTATTTCAAAGTCTTATAGTCTTATCATTAGTTGAGACTTGGTCTCACAGGTGCACAACTCAAGTTAGGATTTAATTCTTAATAGGGATCATTTTTTCCTGTTCTACAAACATGAAAAAGAAAAAGAAAGTACAAAGAAAGAATTAATGGAATATCAAGTGGGTGTTGCTGCCCGATCAAAACCTGGTCAGAATCTTGAAGGGAAAGAAGGGTTTCAGCTATTTCAAGCAAGGCACTGTCCTTCGTTACATTTTCCTCTGTTGCATTTTTCGGTGCAGCCGGGGCATGTATTCTTTTTCCTGCCATTGTGCAAGTGATTTCAAAAGCGTTTCTTAATGGAGTCAGACATACACGGATATTCTGGCCTTCGATTTTCGCTAGATGGTACATGAGACTTGTTGCGTGCCTGTGAAACTTTAATTGACTGAAGGTACATACTACGCACCTAGGATCGGAGTTACCGTCATCGGTTATATATTCTGCGGTGAAATTCCATAAAAGTGAGAGGGCCATATCAAGATTGCCTGGTGAAAGGGTTCTTTACTTTCACGAAAGAGGCTTTGGTTATCGGGAAAAAATAGAGGAATTCAAGAAGGAGGGGTGAAGGAGAAGAAGAAAAACGTAGGGAGTATCGTGGGAAGAGTTGCTAATTTATAATATGTAAGCTAACTATTAAACTCTCTAATGTCAATTTAAATTTGATATCACCAAATATTCGATAACTTGCTAATTTGCAATTACCCAAATATTACTAACCATCAAATCTCATTTTTACAACTCACTAACAAGTTACTAAATCGTCAAGAAATTCCAAATTATTTATTAACCGTCAGTAAATATCCATATTCTCCAATTACTATTAATTATTTCTTAGCTATCACCAAATATCCATATTCTTCAAGTACTACCAACCTTAGGTCCTAAGATTTTAACCTAGGCTCTGATACCAAACTGTTACACCCGATCCTAAACGACCCCAATCGGCATCGGACGTGAAATAGAAGGATCACAATCAACACTTAGGAGTCTCCAAATTATCCAAATATCATATATTTCTTTAAGACCTTCCTCTTCAATATATATTCTAAAATAAATTCATATTCCTACTACATTAGTCATTCAAGAACCTCAACATATAATTATCAACTCCATTATATTACAATTGAAATACCAAAGTTCTAACGACAATTCTAACAATAAGCAACCAATTTCCAAACCTCGCCTAATCGGTCGGTAACCTTCTCTATATCCTGTACTTTCTCACCTAAAAACATTAAAACATTTAAGAACATGAGACAGAAATCTTAGTAAGCAATTATCAACTATATAAAGTACTTATACTCAAAATAATATATATATATATATATATATATATTAATTTTCAAAATGTATCCCATAAAATTAATATTCTTAAAAATGAACTTTTTATGGATTAGACCATAATAAAATACTCATAATAGTACCTTTAATCAAATATGCAATTTAAAATATCAAGCTTGCTATCATTTCTCAAAATACCACACATAGTCAAAACGTAAATCACTGTATTAAAACACTTAATATAAAACTCATGTCCAAAATAGCTATATATATTTATTTGTTTAAAATCTCAACTATACAAAATAAATAAGTTTACAATTAACCATTTATTCAAATCAACCGTAAATCAATAAATACTTCACAAACCGTATTTCGATAAACACTTCATAAATCGTATTTCGATAAATACTTCATAAACTGTATCTCAATAAATACTTCATCAACTGTATACATCCGAGAGATAATCCTCATATGTATCAATCCCCACAATATAATAGAATCGAGATATGTCATGATTTTGCCTAGCCCGAATGGTCTTACTCAACACTTGTGTACACAGGCCGTATTTCTCACTAAATACGGACTTTAATTAAAGCCACATATCCAGATTACTCTTGATGGATACAAAAAAATATTATAATTTCATAATATAATTTAAAATCAGATATATATATATATATATATATATATATATATATATATATATATATCTCATAAATCAAAATCATAAAATTTTCTCAATACCTTTACTCAATCCATTTCCAAAATATTAAATCATAATTTATTATTAAACTAAAATCACTAATAAATAATGTATTGATATACTTATCAATACTAACTTCAATTTCTTAAGACCAAAGACATAAATCATCATTTATATACTTTATTTCAATAAATCATAAATTCATCAAAATTACTATTTTAATAATCTTTAATTAAAACTAAAATTTACTTTGAGAAATAGATTTATAGAAAATCACTTAATATATATTCACATACCTTTGTTTATAAGCCAATTATCAATAAAGTTTCTCAATACACTTCCCTTTAAATTTTACTCTTCAAAATATCAAATCTTAAAAGTACAAAAATAAACCTTGTGGTTACACCTGTTTTCGATTGGCACCATTGTGGTTTAAAAGTTTACAAACTGGTAACTTGAGGTTCATTCCGTTAGCAAACACATGCCAAATTGACTAACGGTGTTAAAAATCAAAAGGAAAAGAGTTAATTTAGTCCTTATATTTATTTATTTTATAAATTAACTCTCCTTATTATCTAATCATCATAAACAAACCCCAAAATAAAATTTAAAAATCAATTACACCATTTTCTCACTCTCTTTTTAATTTCTTTTTTTTTCTTCTCCTCCCTCTCCTCTCCCTCTCCTCTTTTTCTCTCTTTTCTCTTTCCCGTCTTTCTTAATTTATCTCTAAAATCAATTGAATTAAAAATTAGACATTAAAATCAATCCAATATTTAAAATAGGTAAGCAAATTAATAATAAGCAAATTAATAAACACTGCCACTTTAATAACAGCATATCTGAAAATAACTTGATTAAGAAAGATAAATTAATAATCACTTCCACTTTCACCTCCATATCCAAAGATTGTCGATTACAGACTCTCTCGCCTAATGACAGCAGCAGCAAACACAAACGTTATAGCCACCATCAGAGCATTAGGATACAGAGCACCGGAGCTTTCAAAGCTGAAAAAAAGCCAACACGAAAATGATGTTTACAACCTCGGAGTCATCATGTTAGAACTTCTCACCGGAAAATCTCCCGACGAGGCAATGAATGGTGTTGATTTGCCTCAGTGGGTTGCTTCGATTATTAAAGAAGAATGGACTAATGAAGTTTTTGATTTGAAATTAATGAAAGATGTGAATGAAATTGGGGATGAATTGCTTAATACTTTGAAATTGGCTTTTCATTGTGTTGATCCTTCGTCGTCGGCGAGACCAAAGGTTGAGCAAGATTTGAAGCAGTTGGAGGAGATTAGACCGGAAAGTGAAACTCTGGCCGGAAGTTCTGGAGTTTCTGGTGGAGGAATTGGAATTGAATTCCGGTAGCAAGTGATTGAGGAATAAATTGCAGAGATTTTGGAGATAGATTTAGATTATTAGTATTATAATTCTTTCATTCTTATTAAGTGTTGTGCTTTTTTTATTAGTGTCTTTTATAAATCAAATCTAGGAAATTAAGTCTAGCAGAAGGACCACGAAGGTAGAAAACAACGGTGGTGATAGGTGTTGAATAAGAACCAAGCCAAATCCTAGAGCGTTTGTTAGGTTCTCTAATCTCGGCGACCCATTTCCCCCGCTTTCTCATCCTTATACCTCTATATGGCTTTGGCTTGTCCTGTACCTGCCTGAGCGTCCTTTTCTCTAGGCTGGGATTTGTAATTGTAGCAAAAGAAGTGGAGCTGGAGAAGGGAGCAGAGAAAAGAAAGAAGAAAAAAATAAAAATAAAAAAATTAAGGAGAGATAGTGAAGATGGTTTAATTGATTTTTATTTTTTTTATTTTGGGGTGGGTTTGTGATAATTAGATAATAAAGAGGGTAAATTTATAAAATAAATAAATATAAGGACCAAATTAACTCTTTTTCCTTTGACTTTTAACACCGTTAGTCAATTTGGTATGTGTTTGCTAACGCGGAATGAACCTCAAGGTACCATTTTGCAAACTTTAAAACCACAGGGTGCCAATCGAAAACAGGTGTAACCATAAGGTTTATTTTTGTACTTTTCCCTAAATATTAATCAAATATACTAAGTTTATCAAAATAAAACTCAAAATATGTACATATAATTATATATTATAGCTGTAGATACCCATTTTTGTCCGGGATGGGCGCAACAATAGGTTAAAATTGGCATGCAAATACATATATAATCACTTGAACTTAACTTTAAACTCATGTTCGAAACTAAATCATAAAAACCCCAATTAATCAAATGCATGGTAAAAATCCCCACAAAAATTCAATTTTCTAGAAAATATAAAGTTATATATATATATATATCTATATATACATAAAAACTCAAAAGGGTAGTTGATAGTTACTTACCTTAGCCATAATTGAGAGAAATAATACATTAAACCTCAAATTTGTCCCTCTAATCTTCCTAGGTCGAACCTAAGCTACGAATCTCCAAATCCAAATCACACCATCCACAATGTGTATTAGGATGTCTAGAACCTACTGTAAAAAAATCGGCTCAATCGGACCACACAAACTCCGGATATCACAAGATCATTGAAGGTATGTAATTTTGGGTGTTTGAATGGAGAGGATGGAGAAGATGGGAAGATGGAGATGGGTTTGTTAATAAATTATGCAGCTGATCAATACACGAAATTTATATATTGAAATGTGAGAGTTGTGTTCCTAATAAGGGAAAATCTCCATTTTGGTCCCTCTAAACTTTAACTTCTTTTAAAACTTACCCTAAACTTTTAATTTTACACTTAAAGCATGAAATTAGCTTCCAAACTATATCCATAATACCCAATTAACTCATCAATCAATAAATAACTATAACATAACCTAATATTATGGTATAATAATTAAAATTAGGGACATGGATGTGATAGTTTAGGGTTTTGCGGAAGGGTTTTTCCTCCATTGGAGATGATGGAGGAGTGGGGAAAACTGCATTATACTAGAAAATATAGAATGAACTAAGGTAATTATGGAATATGGATATTTATATAGTGATATAAAATCCTTTTTCGTTTAGGGGTATGTAAGATTCAAGTGATGAACTGAAATATATTTCCTAATTAAGTGGGTTCGGATATGGAATTCAATTTAATTGGTGGAAACTTTTGTATTAAGTAATTAATTAATTAATGAAATTATTTGATTTAGATTTCATTTTTTATGAAATAATTCCTATCTAGTTTAAGTACTTTTATTTTTGGTTACTTAGTACATTTAGTCAAATTATTTTTGTTCCATAATCTTGAACTAAATGATAGCTTATAGATAAATAGGATAAGAATACTAAAATAGTTTTAAGATTTTTGGACAACTACTAATTGATATTGAAATATCCAATCTGTGTTGTTTGATGGCTTCAAGTGATCTTAGAACGCAAAACACCGTCATAAAGGGGTCGGAGTCCGACGAACCCTCTCTAATGCTTAAGTCAGTAAAGGTATTCTAAGGAGAATACTAACTTGAAAGCAGTATATTAGAAATAAAATAATGTTAGATCACATACCTTTCAGTATAGGCACATCAAGTGTTATAGCTAGGTATTGAGTACTGAATTTAATAAACAATTGTAAGTATCAGGATATGATCTGCTATTTATAGTTAAACTTGTTGGTCCCTTATAACGTACAAGTATAGTTCCAAGGGGGGGATAGGAACTATTTTAAAATTTGTTCGTTAAGGCTGACTTCTTTTTCTTTATAAAAAGAATTACACAGCGCGCTGAGTGAGTTTAAGACACTAGCTTAGTCAACTGGTGACTAAGTCAGCTTCTTTCCTTGAGTCAGGAGATAGCACTTGAGTCTATTCCTGAACTCAGATACTCAATGTACACAACTCAGCGTGACCTCTTTACTTAGTCAGTTTTCAAGCAAGCAATATATATATCAAAGGAGTTTAAGGTTAGGGAGATGTTACTCAGCAGATTTATCCAGGTTCGGCCTCTATGCCTACGTCCTATCCCCGGAACACGTTCCGAGCTTTCGAATTCTCTACTGAGCTCTTTAAAGGTAGAAGACCAAACCTTTTACAACTAGAAGCTGAGTATAATAAGAGTACCTTCCTCTATACCTCTACTCACTCCTATTCTATCGCTGAGTACTATAACCGAGTACTCAGCCTCTCCTTTCTATACTTCTAGAAATGATAATGAGATTGTCCTAAACAACAATTGCTAAGACACTTTAGATGATTGGAAATCACTCTAGACTTTTACACAAAAGTATGGAAATTGGTGTAAGGTATTTGCTTTGCTTTTCTCACAGATTCTTCGAGTATGAATTTGGTCAGCGTAATTGCTAGTTGAAGATCTGCATCGATGGCCTTTATATAGTGACACTTGAGGCACCTGGTCATTTCGAATTTCGAAATAACCGTTGGAGGGAAACGGCTTCCAGTCGTTGTCACTCTGTGCGTGCTCAGCGTCATTGGCCAATAGAATTCTTGCATCTTCTGTCTTCGGTAGAATGTTTCGCCATTTATGGAAAAGTCCACGAGACAGCTTTCTACGCCTTCTGAACTTTACCCAAAGTAGAAATACTTTGTCTAGAAGTTGAACATTTCCTGCCGCTGTCCTGACTGCTTTGTCGTCCAACTCAGCAGCTTCATCTTGAAGCTTTTGCCATGAAGGCTTCTCGATCCTTCTCTTGCTGAGTCATCGTTTTAGTTGATACGACTCTGTTTTGGAATCTCTTGGTCCGAATGATATTGATATGTTGACTTGGGCTTAACTTCCACTTAATGGGCCTTTGGTCTTTTTATTCTCAATGTCTTATATACAATTAAACTCAACATTGAACAAACACATTAGTGTAATAAATCAAAGCTTATTAAATTTAATGTGTTAGAATATTTTTACTTAAATAATTTTGTCAAATCAAAATCATGTGGAAAGGTGTTTCAACAAACTCCCCCATTTTGATGTTGGCAAAAATATTCAGTCAAAGAACTCAGTGTTGAGCTCCCCCATGATAGTTGACCTAAAGTAATTAACTCCCCCGTAAGGGTTGAGCTACTGACTTAGTTTTACTCTAAACATTTCAAGGTTTAACTGAATAAGTCTAAGGTCAGTTTTCAGAGATAGGTCAGCTCATGGAACATATTCTATTTAACTCAGTTTTACGTGGAAGGTTTAAATATCAGAGAGCGCTGAGTATGATTTGTTCAATGAGTTTTAGTTAAATCGACATATAAGAAGTGGTCAACATGCATGATCAACACAGCAGTCATATCATCAATTAATATAGACAGTAAAGCACAAATGATTCAATGAAGATGCGTTTTTAATTACTTAAGTAAGCATCGCATAAAGGTAGTCATTTCGAAAGAGATAGAGATGCATATAATTTGGTTTAAGTCAGCACAACAGAGTTAACAAAAAGAATAGATATAGAGGTTCAAAAGACAACAACTAGCTATCCTATTCAATGTAAGCTAAGCTACTTTTGTTTGCCCTTGCCCTTCTGTTGCTGACTACCTGAAGCTTGCTGAGTTCTTGGGGCTTGATCTTTCTCCCCCTTTTTGCCATCATCAGGTTTGGGAATGAAGGTTGAGTCATTGGCAGCTTGAGCGAGACGTTGAGAAAATGCCTTTAGCTTTTTCGAGCTTTCATTCATTCCGTTGAAGATGGGAACGCCATCATCGATAATGTCTCGAGGAATGCCGATAGATGCGGCACTCAGCATGCTTAACACAGCGGCTTGAGACTTGCCAATCTAGTGCATGGTGTCAGTGAGGATTGCAAAAGCTTGATGAAACATCTTGAGCAGAGATGAATCATAATACTCATGCTGATCCTGGATTTTGCGCACATCGCTGTAGATGGCTCGAGAATACTTCAGAATCTCGTTCATTTTAAGCTCGTCAGTGGCCATCTCTTGCCTATTCAAGTTCAGCAGACGCACAGCCTCAGAAATTTGCTCAATGGAGCATTGGGAGGAGGTGGAAAACTGATGATTCGTTTTCTCTTGCTCAGTGTGAAGTTGGCGAAAGAGATGTTGGACTTCGGCAGAAGTGGCATATGCTGAGTTCGCAGCTGACAGTTGATGAAATTCCTGTTGAAGAGAATTCATATGGTTGACAATGGTCAGCTGGAGTTCGGCCAGTTTCAGTATAGAGTCATACCGGGGCTGTTGAGATTGTAGTGTAGTTACAACACTCAGAAGGTCCTTCATACCTTTAATCTCGGTGAGGAGCTGAGTGATAGAGGAGAGTGAAGTTGTCTCAACAGAACTGGAGTCAGCGGCATTGGTACTTGATTTTTGGAGGTCCTGGATGAGAGCTTGAGCTGAGTCAACAATGCGTCTACCAGACTCAGAGGCAATGTTGTAATTAAAGGATCCATCCAGTGTTGGCCTTGATGCCGGAAGTGGAGTAGAACCGAATAGGGGCAATGTTTGGTTCTGCTCGACATTGGTTGGCCCAGCATTGTCAGTTGAAGCTGACTGAAGCTGATTCTGCGCATTTACTTGGGGAAGTGGAGGATCGGCAGAAAGAGTTCCTTGCACTGTGTCAGGTTGAAGCTGACTTGGTGATGGAATTGGAGGAAGTTCAGCATCCACCTGGGCAGGAAATTCCTTGTCTTGCTCAACAGTTTGAGGAGCGGAATCTTCGAGCAATTGCTCGGCATTGCTTGGATTTGCGGAGGCATGTTCCTTTGGAGAAACAGAGGCTTGATTTTCTAAGTGCCCTTGGTCAGATTCAGGAGGGTTGGAGAAGTATTTGAGATGTACCTCAATAAGGTCAGTGATTTCATCTCTCAACGGGGAGTCTCCCAGTAGGTCAATGACCAGTTTTCGAACGGCGCTCTTCTTTCTGAGTCTTTTAAGCTTTGGAGGAGTTGGATCACAAGGAATGGACTCGATAGAGTCATTGAGTGAGTTTTCCCTTTGATCAGCAGGAGTAGTTTCTGTGTGCTCAGCTTCTTCTTCTTCAACTAACTCAGTGTTGATTGGTTCAAACTGCTCATCCTCAGCTGTTTCTTCAGTGTCATCCTGACCACTGTCTTCCTCATCTGACTCATCATCCAGTTCATCTTCTTCAAACTCGTCATCTAACTCTTCCTCATCAAGCTCACCACTTACTTGATCTTGGTCGTGTTCTTCCTCAGCCTGTTGCTCAGTGTCAATTCCTTGACTTTGTGCATAGTGAGAGTTAGGAGGAACGACGATATCTGTCGGTATAGCTTTGATGGGTCTTAACTCAAAGTTGAGCTTCTTTTTCTTCTTACTCAGCGGTTGCTCTTCAATGTCGTCCTTTTCCTCTGTCTCAGGCTCAACTTCCCTAGGTCGTTTCGAAGCTGACCTAGATACGCCTGGACTTTGCTGAGTTAGAGGTTGTGTTCCTGTATATACAACTTTGATCCTCTTTGGGGAAGAGGCAGCTCCTTTAGAGGTGCTTTGCACAGCTTTCCTCTTTCGTTGTGTTCTGCCCTTGCGAGTCACAACCCCTCAGTGTTTTCCCCCTCAGCATTCTGTTCAGCTTCCCCTTTTCCTTCCTTCGGCACAATTGGTAGGTCATATGCCAAACCAAATAGGGCAGCAGCAGTTATTTCAGTTCCCTGAATTCGAATTTCAGAAACTATGTCCACTTTGTGATCCTGAAGAATTCGCGTGATAAAGGAGCCCAGCCTAAGAGTCCCCGTACTTCGTAGAAACCCACCGATGATGAAAACAGGCATATTAATCGGCGTGTAGGTCAGCATGTGCCATTATGAAGCACTGCTCGAAGTTGGTTGCTGAGTTGGTGCAGTTTATTTTGGGGTAGAGGAAATTTGTCAGTATATAATGGGCCATCTTTTGATGTTGACCCATGGACGTGCTCGAGATTTCACCTTTGTGACCCTCAGGTTTGCAGAAGGTCTTGACGTAGTCGGTTTTGTCATGGTCACCTGACTTACGAAGTATAGCTCCTTCGTTCTTTAATTTGAACAGTGAGGCAAGGTACGCTGGGGTGATGGAGAGGGATCTTAAAATGACCGTCTAATTTAGACGAGTCTAATAGTATAAAATTTTTTGAAAAACGAGGTTAGAAATATTGGGAAAATGTATTTTAAAGAAAAGAAATAAAACATTTTTTATTGGAACAATATAAGTATTATGTTAGAACAAATGGTACACTGATTTGGAACAATGTAAGTAGGACAAAAAACGTGCCCAGAAAATTATCAAAAAATTCCAAAACATGTAAAACATCATTTTAAGAAACTTTAATTCTTGGCTCAAAGTGAGATTCCTTATAGTTTTGACCGAATAAATTGTTGAAGCATGTAAAATGGATAAAATTAAGGAACAAGTTTTATTGGGATTAAACCGTAAGAAATCCCACTTCGACCCAAGAATTAAAATTTCTTAGAATAATGTTTTACATTTTCTGGAATTGTTTGAGAATTTTCTGGGCACTTTTTTTCTCGGCAGAAAACGCCCACCCGAATTCCGTTCACTGGAATTTTTTTTACTTGAACTTCAGGGATCTTAAAATGACCGTCTAATTTAGACGAGTCTAATAGTATAAATTTTTTCGAAAAACGAGGTTAGAAATGTCGGAAAAATGTATTTTAAAGAAAAGAAATAAAACAATTTTCTATTGGAACAATATAAGTATTATGTTGGAACTGATGGAATTTAAGGCTAACGTATGGCAGTGGAAATATAAAAATTTTAACCTTTTTCCATTAACCCAAGATCCGTTAATCGTTATTTCATATAAAAAGGGATAGAAGGAAATACCTTTTGATGAACTATCTACCGTTGCAAGCGAAGTGCCCTCAACTCTTACTCCGAGTTCACGAGCACAAAACAAACACAACCCAAAATCAAGTTAGATATCAACCGTATAAAAGCAATCAAGAATAGATTGCCTCTAATCAATCAACACAAGATCAAGGAATAAAAGAAAGAGATGAAAATCAATTGAACGGAAGGAAGCGGTAGACAATCTCGTCCTCAAACTTGTGGGTCGAAATTCTCTCTCTCTCTCTAGCTAGGGTTGACCGAAATTTACATAGGAGGGGGTATAAATACTCTCTTGTATCTAAACCCTAGTTAGATAGAATTAGGTTACTGAATAAGAATTTAATTCGGAATATAATTCCTATTTATTATCTATTAATATATCTAAATATAAAGATAATAATAATAACCTTATAGGATAATAATATGAGTAATTTTAATCTCATTAAACCTCCTAACTTATTTATCCTTTTATTAATTTAATTCACAATCATAATATAATTAGAATTGTTAAAATCAAATTAAATTATTTATGTATTTTCATACATAAAATCGCCCCCTCTCTCTCTACTGGGCCTTAGTGGACTCAGTTGGGCTTCCATCAATTAATTAACATCTGTTTCTCTTTTGGGCTCCAAGTCTTATGTGTGACCCATTAGGTTCTTATTGCTTCTAGCCGTATGAAACTATTAAATTAATTTTCACAGAATTATATTTAATCTTTGCATAATGGAATGAGTACGCGAAATGTGATTAGCAAATCCGAAACATTCCCCTAGAGCTATAAGAAGACAAGTTGATTCTGCCGTTGACCTTTCCGTATTAGTTACAGTATAATTCGATCCTTTATCAACTACATCCTTGAACTGAATCTTATGACTATGGATAATGTCAAGTCGCATATAGCGAGACGTTCGTTTTACTTGTACAGGCTGAGTCAACTCCAATTAGATAGGTTAAGTGAAATCTTTATTTCAAGTCTTAAGCTATCACCTTGCAAGGATTTAGAGTCGAGTCTTCCACAAGCGATCCTTGGACGTATCTCCCATTTATCGGGAATGACAAATGCTCAATCCAATGTATAATTATCCTGCAATTACTTCATGTGATACCCAACGTCTGTCGTTCACACCCTAGAGTCATTCGTTCACACCCCAGAGTCATCTCTATTATGGATCGTGTTACAACAGGATCAAAGCATCACATTCCGTAATCCAGAATCACTAATTAACATTCCTTTGAGTCTGAGGATTACTTATACCTATTAATACCAATGAGATGAACATGTGACAAGGATGAATCTACCCATCCTGTTATCTCAACTCGGGTCCCCAATCCTAATGAACTCCTTTTCATTGGATCCACGTAACTGTCCAGATATCTGTATATATGAAGCTTGTGAGATCAGCTTTCTGTCTCGACAGAAGACATTGTTACATGCAAGTCTCAGCAGTGATACGCCAATCCTAAACATATTACTTGACTTGGGGTGGTTTTAAGTTTATTAGTTTATTATAAAGTTTCGTCTCACTTCATGCTTGTATGAACACTTTATAATCACTTTAAACAAACTTATGAATTTCCTTTTATTAGACTTTATTTAGTTCTTAAAAGGGATTGCCTTTATATAGTTATGAAACCATATCTCATTAAAACAAATGATATAAAGAACAATTCATTTACATTAAGTTTGTATCCTAGAACAATTGTCGATAGGACACTAAACCCCAACAGGAACAAATGGTACACTGATTTGGAACAATGTAAGTAGGACAAAAAATGTGCCCAAAAAATTATCAAAAAATTCCAAAACATTCAAAACATCATTGTAAGAAACTTTAATTCTTAGCTCACAGCGAGATTCCTTACAGTTTTGACCCAACAAATTGTTGAAACATGTAAAATGGATAAAATTAAGGAAAAAGTTTTATTGGGACTAAACCGTAAGAAATCCTGCTTCTACCCAAGAATTAAAGTTTCTTAGAATAATGTTTTACATTTTCTGGAGTTTTTTGAGAATTTTCTGGACACTTTTTTTTCTCGTCGGAAAACGTCCACCCAGATTTCGTTCACCGGAAATTTTTTTACTTGAGCTTCAAGGATCTTAAAATGACCGTCTAATTTAGACGAGTCTAATAGTATAAAAAATTTTGAAAAACGATGTTAGAGATGTCGGGAAAATGTATTTTAAAGAAAAGAAATAAAATAATTTTCTATATCATCTCTTTCCTTTTATTTACAAATTTGCCACCTTGCCATTTTCAATTATCATCAAAACTACGTAGTTTTGTTATGTCACACAATAATCTAATTGTCACACTCTAACCCCTTGTCACACTGGATCTCACCCCTATATATATATATATATATATATATATATATATATATATATATATATAATCTTTGATTTAGAAGTCTGCATTCTAACCGGGTCTCCATTTTAAATTAAATTAGTCCCATAATCCCCAATTCCCCAAGACATGTCCCTCTATCTCACTTTTTTTTTTATTTCTCATCATACCTACCGACTTCTCTCTTTCTATTTTCATACTTATAAAGAGATAGAAAGAATTAGAAATTTTTTTAGATAAAAGTTTTTAGTCTGACATGCCTTGGGGAATAAAGACAGAAGAGAATTAGATGAGTTTTTTTCCAATGAAAACGAAGGCAAGGCAACATGAAATACGTGCTTCCTTTTAGCCGTTGCATACTGATTGGCAAACTGTACTCTTTCTTTAACCATAATGACATACACCAAAAACAAAAACAATATTTATATAAATCCCATATTTAACAATATTAGAATTAATTTATCCTATTCATAACACTTTTATCAATCTAATTCATCACAATTAATCATATTACCAATCTAATTCATCAATCCCATATTAGGCATAACACTAATTTGATCTTGAAGTTCTTTTTTTTCTTTTTCTATTGTTCTCTTTTTATTCCGTGGGATTTTATAGGAGAGTCCTGACCTCCATCTCAATTAAAGACAAAAAAAAATTTAAAGAATTTTCAAAACAATATTAGTGGATGATTCTAAAATATTTAAGAATATTTTATTGACATATACAATATAGAGAATACGGTTAGTAATTTTTAATATACAATACGTGGGCTTTGACCCATATTTCAGAATATTTTATTGACATATACAATATGTGGACTTTGACCCATATCCATATATGAGAATGCTTAAATAAGTACATAATACTCACCAAGCTCATAAGATATTAAGTTCATGATAGCAAGAACTCTACAAGCCAGGTATTTTCCAATGTTGATTTTTTACAGGCTACCCTGGGGCATAACCCTTCCTTCGTGTGGCGTAGCATCATTGCGGGTCGAGGGATCTTGATCAACGGATTAAGGAGGAAAATAGGCAATGGAGAATCCAGTTCCATTTGGAACAGTCCTTGGCTGCCGGACGATCAGAACCCTTTCCCAATAAGCTCGGCTGTAACGACTTTGCCCTCAGGACTTGTCAAAGACCTTATGGATGATCAAGGAAATTGGAAGCAGGAGGTTATTAACAGCTCATTTTGCCCACGGGATGCCAAACTCATTTATTCCATACCGGCCAGGCGTACGCGTGTTGAAGATGGTTGGTTCTGGCCATCTGATAAATCTGGTGCTTATACAGTTAGGAGAAGATATTTTTGGGCAAGGGGACTCACACCGTCGAATCAAATAAATCCGAATGGAATAAATTGGAAGCTGATATGGAATTTGAAGGTTGCCCCGAAAGTCAAGAACTGTTTATGGCGAATTTTTACCAACTGTCTGCTAACTTTGAATAATCTTGCAATTCGTCATAGCTCGCTACCTAACTGCTGTCTGGTGTGCGGAGCTTTCGGGGAAAACGAGTTTCACGTGTTCATAGGGTGTCCTCGAGCTGCTCAGGTATGGAAATTATTGTTCAAAGACAATCGGTTGGATCTAATCACGAATTTTATCCATTGGTTTACAAATATCCTTGGTGATGTGACGATGGATTGTAACCTTATTGCGATAATCTGTTGGCAACTATGGAGGGCACGAAACGAAAAAGTTTGGAATGATAAAATTCGAACGCCTGAGGAAATATTTCAAACCGCCACTGCTGAACTGACGGCTTGGGAGGCAGCGCAAAGACATCACCCTGATCAACAAAATCAATACACGAGTGCTTTGTGTAAATGGAAGAAACCGATTGCAGGCTGCTACATCTGTAACGTCGATGCAGGGGTAAATGGGTTAAATAATTTCTGCTCTTTTGGTTTCCTTTCACGCGACTATCAGGGGCGATGCTTTGCGGCAAGTATGGGTTACTGTTAAAGCCCAAAATATACCTAAAATATCATTAGTATTTAAATCAGTTTTGCTACGAATTCATACTATTTATACCTGTTTAGAACACTTTTACTTTCGAATATGTTTCTTTCTTGTAAGGTACCTAAATATTTGGTAAAATCCAAATAGGAGCGAAAAAAGGTTAGAAACAGAAGCAAAACCCTACAAAAGGAGTCGAAGACGATGAAAATCAAATGCACGAAAACGAGGACAAGGACGAGGTCAGTCACAGAGGAAATCACTCCATGTCGCTGTTGGTCCCTTATAACGTAACAAGTTAGTTCCAAGGGGGGGATAGAAACTATTTAAAATTTTAGTATGTTAAGACTGACTTCTTTTTCTTTGAAAAAGGATTACACAGCGCGCTGAGTAAATTAAGACACTAGCTTAGTCAACTGGTGACTAAGTCAGCTTCTTTCTTTGAGTCAGGAGATAGCACTTGAGTCTATTCCTGAACTCAGATACTCAATAAACACAACTCAGCGTGACCTCTTTACTTGGTCAGTTTTGTTTAAGCAAGCAATATATATATTAAGGAGTTTAAGGTTAGAAAGATGTTACTCAGCAGATTTATCCAGGTTCAGCCTCTAAGCCTACGTCCTGTCCCCGGAACACGTTCTGAGCTTTCGAATTCTCTACTGAGCTCTTTAACGGTAGAGCATCAAACCTTTTACAACTTAGAAGCTGAGTATAACAAGAGTACCTTCCTCTATACCTCTACTCACTCCTAATCTCTCGCTGAGTACTATAACCGAGTACTCAGCCTCTCCTTTCTAATCTCTAGAAATGATAAAGATTTGTCCTAAATAACAATTGCTAAGACACCTTAGATGATTGAATAATCACTCTAGACTTTTACACGAAAGATATAGAATTTGGTGTAAGTATTTGCTTTGCTTTTTCTCACAGAACTTTGAGTAGAATTTTGGTCAGCGTAATGGCTTGATAAAGTTCTGCATCGAATGAAGCAACTGAAAGGCCCTATTTATAGAGACGTCTGAGGCATCAGTCATTTCGAAATAACCGTTGGAGGGAAACGGCTTCCTGTCGTTGTCACTCAGTCCTGCTCAGTGCTCTTAGCCAATCAGATTCAAGTATCTTCTGTCTTCGATCAGAGCTGAGCAGCTTTTAGTCAGTCCAGCAGAATGTCTCTCCATTTATGGTAAGGTCAACTAGACAGCTTTCTGTGTCTTCTGAACTTTACCTAAAGTAGAAATACTTTGTCTGGAAGTTGTTCTTGCTCAGCTGCTGTCTTGTACTCTTTGTCGATACAATTCAGCAGCTTCGTTTCGAAGTTGTTCAACAAAGGTCTTCTCGATCCTTCTCTCGCTGAGCTGCATTTTGTACACAACGGCAGCGTTTTGCACACGCGGGCCGAGTGGTCTTGATCTGTTTGACTTGGGCTTTGACTTCCGTATTGGGCTTTAAGCCTTTTAGTCTTTATGTCTTATAAACAATTTAACTCAACATTGAACAAACACATTAGTATAATAAATCAAAGCATTTAAACTTAGTGTGCTTAGAATATATTTAATTTTACTTAAATAATTTTGTCAAATCAAAATCATGTGGAAAAGTGTTTCAACAAACTCCCCCATTTTGATGTTGGCAAAACTATTCAGCGAAAAACTCAGTGTTGAGCTCCCCCATGATAGTTGACCTAATATTACTTAGCAGACTCCCCCGTCAGGGTTGAGCTACTGACTTAGTTTTACTCTAAACATTTTAAGGTTTAATCGAGTAAGTCTAAGGTCAGTTTTCAGATATAGGTCAGCTCATGGAATATATTCTATTTTACTCAGTGTTAAGCGGAAGATTTAACATTCAGAGAGCGCTGAGTATTTTATTGTTCAATGGGTCTTATGAGACAGTGTTTAATAAACATACAAGATAAT
Source organism: Euphorbia lathyris (assembly GCF_963576675.1). Lineage (NCBI taxonomy): Eukaryota > Viridiplantae > Streptophyta > Magnoliopsida > Malpighiales > Euphorbiaceae > Euphorbia > Euphorbia lathyris. The sequence goes on from NC_088911.1 coordinate 7,632,035, forward strand.
GTCAAACATTTTATCAGCATAGCATACAATCAACAAGTATTATAAACAGTAAACACAGTTGATGTATTTGAAGATACATAATATAATACTCAGCATCATATGAAATAACTTCAAGTTTGGATAAAAGATGCAAGTATTGTATTGAAATAAAGTAGTCAGCATATACAGTAGAAAAGCAAAAAGAAACATAGAACTACAAAGCAATAAACAAACTGAGTTAGCCTATTTCTATTTCTTCTTCTTATGCTTAGACTTACTACTTCTAGCAGCCTCCTGCTGAGTTCTCTCTTGTTCTTTCTCCCCCATTTTGTCAGCATCGGGAGGAGGAGGAATTCTAAAGGAGTCGGTTAAGGCCGCGTTGGTCAGTACGGCGGACAGCTCCTTAAGCTTGTCGGCACTTTCATTGATGCCGTCGAAGACAACAACGCCTTCATCCAAGACCTCTTGAGGTATACTGAGTTCATCTGCGCTGAGCATGCTCAGTATGTAGGCTTGAGATTTACCCACCCAAGTAATTGTGTCTGACAGTGCAGCAAAAACTTGATGAAATGTCTTCAGCAGGGCTGAGTCATAATATTGACGCTGGATATTGTAATGACGCACATGGGTGAAAGTCTTTTGGGTAGTGACCAGTATCTCATTCTGCTTCATTTGGTCAGTGTCCATCTCTTGCTTATTCAAGTTCAGCAAACGAACTGCTTCGCTAATTTGCTCCACCGAGCATTGAGAGTAGGAAGCCAGCTGATGGTTGGTCTTGGTTTGCTCAGTGTGAAGCTGGGCAAAGAGCATCTTAACTTCATCAAAAGTTGCATATTGAGTGTTCGCAGCTGACAAGGTCTGGAATTGTCCTTGAAGAGTGTTGAGATGTTGAACCGTTGTCAGTTGGAGCTCAGCCAGCTTCGTTATTGAGTCCTGCTTGGGCTGTTGTGATTGAATTGAGATCATATCACTTAGCTGATCCTTTAGTCCTTTAACTTCATTTAAAAGCTGAGTGACTTGGGACAGCTGAGTTTACTCATTGTTGGTAGACCCAGCAGAGGGTTCAACATTTTGATGAAGATTTTTGATTAATGACTGCTGTAGACACCGAGTCGGAGGACCTGTGACGAAAACCTGTAAACAAGACGGTTGAAACGGTTGATTCCGGAAGTTTTAAAAACAAAAAATATATAATATATAATAAGGAAGGAGAAGTTGCACTGGGTCGCAGTCGTCGATTGGGCGGCTCGCGGGTGCCCAGCGGCGTGGTGCGAGCGCCTAGCGACAGCCGACGCGCGTCCAACGACAGTCGGACGCCCGCCCGGAAACAAGGGGCGCACGCTCGACGTCCGCTGGACACACGCGTCCGACTACGAGTGGCGCGCGCTCGACGTCCGTTGGACGCACGAGCCCGGCGGCGCAGAGCGCGCGCTCGACAGCCACGGGGCGTGTGCGCCCGACAGCGCGAGAAACACAAAAACACAAAAAAATACCGGGAAAGCACGATTCGTGGAATCAACCGACTTCAATCGTCAATACCGAACTTAAGGTATTATCCGAGGACTAGACTCGTTTTATTTTATTTAATTTATTTCTTTTCCTTTATTTATTTTTATGTTATAATTTTATTTATTTAGCTATTTATTTATTTACCACGTTTTATTTAATTTTGCGTATTTATTTAATTTTCGTCTCGTGTTGAATAAAATTTGGTTTTGTTTTAAAATAAAAACCTCGTTTTGATATCCCAATACGAACCGTGATCCGATAAAAAGGTAGTTCGGGTATTAAAAGACGTTGTAATTATAAGTTTCTTAAAAAAGAAATTTTCAAATAACGTTTTAAAATAAAAACGTCGTTTTAGGAACTTCCGTTATTGACTATGATCCATTTCCGGTAGTTCGAAAATCCAAAACGATTGAATTAGACTTAATTTAAAGCTTTTGAATAAATCTGGAAATAATGGGAGTGCTGCTGTAATTTGCGTTTTCTGTCACTAATTGCTGATTACCGACGGATTTTCCGTCGGTAAATCTGCTGGAATGTAAAAAAATGCTGTTTTGGTCCATCTTTCTCAACTTTTAAGCTTTTAATCCTTTGTACATATATGTATATTTATGTAATAAATGTTTTCAAACTATTTTTGGATAGTTGGTACATATAGTTATTTAGGATATTTATATATCATTTTTTGATTTAATCTAATATAAGTATACGTATATATATATTTTCTTTTTCCTTCATTTAAATGATAATGGATTTTATTTTAGAATGTTATTTACTTGGGTGTTTTGGAAGTAATTAATTAGTAGATATTTTGTGGATAATGGGTGTTATTTTGATATTTAAATTACATTATGTATATATATATATAGTTTTTGGGCTATTTGAGTTACATTAGCTATTATTAAGTGAAACTATTTTGGGGATAAATGTTATTTTCTTATTTAGAAGTTTTCATCTATTATTTTCATATGTTCAAAATCAAAAGGTATTATATATTTCATGGGTTTTTTGGCTAAAATGTATATAATATGTCTATATTATTTTCTTTATTCTTTGGACATTTATGGGTCCATATTTCAAATGGGCTTTATTTGGAGTGAATTTTGATTTAATATGTTTATTGTTGTAATTATGACAAGTAAAGAGTCCATTGAGTCAAAAGGGGGAAATAAATCACCAAAAAGAGTTTTCAATTTGATTATTTAAACTAAAAGCTTTTCTAGAGGTTCTCAAAGTGCAAATAATATTTTCTTGACATCTTTAGATCATTTCCAAAACATCACGTTTTAAAACCTTAGTCCGTTCCAACGACGGATTAAGCGAACCTTGTAATTAAAATCGTTTTCATTGTAAATAATGGAGTTTTTTCGTTTTTCTTAAATGATTTATACAAAATAAATTGACTTGTATGCTTAACCACATTTTCTGATTAAAGGTTTTTCTCTTAATGTTTTCAAACGCTTGAGTCGTTCCAACGGCGATTCGGGTGAACTTCATCAAACGGGGTTTTGAAACGTACCTAAATCGTTCCAACGGTGGTTAAGGTGCGAACCATGTAAATGAACTTGTTTTGGGTAAATGAGTTAGTATAGAATTAACATGCAACACGTAATGTAAATCCCGTTGTAAATAAATCAATTCTTCCTTCTTCCCCTCTCTTTTATATGTATATTGAACTGATGTAAATGGGTGATTCTTTACTAAAGTGGCTTTTCAATAATGTATGCTCAAAACGGTTTTCAAAACGAGAAAGAAAATGTTTCAAATGAATTTTAAACTTAAAGAAATATACGATTAGTCCGTTATCGCCTAACATGCTGAGTAGGAGGCCGGTGGTTCATAACCGGGCGATGTCGGGGTGCCTAGTAGCCTTTCTCCGGAAAGGAGATAGCCTTCTCGGCTCGTACCTAAGTTTCCCGAACCCACACCGGTCTCCCGCAAGGGATCGGTATTCATTTTCCCATTCGTGGGTGGCGACTCTTCCATATCTCGGAGCTCCGGTCCTGCCGAGCAGCTTGATTCCACGATTGGTTGCTTTCGGCGCCAATCACCGCTTACGTCGCCATGAGGTGTCCACCCCCCGATCCGCCCGGGAGATTAGGCCGCGGCACCTTGTCTAACAAGTGGCGACTCTGCTGGGGAAGCGAGAAATTTAATTCCGGAAGGCATGTATTAAGCCCTTAACGGGGACGGATCGTATTATTTCTTTTCGTATGCATTCATGTGCATTATTGCAAACCTTTTGGGTAATTTCCGCGAAACCTCTAGCGAGAGTCCATTCGTCGCTCGAAAGAGGCTAGTGTAAGTTCCCCCCTACAGTAAGGCGCCAAAGGGTCCCCATCCATTCGTTAGGGGTGAATTTGTGCGGTCCTGTGAGGTCCCGCGATCAGCCGTGTCAGCATATAGTAGCTTTAGAAGTTGCCATAGGATTACCCGTTACTATTTTTGGCGTGATAAATGAATCAGTTCGTGTTTTCAAATCGCCATGATACGTGTCTAAATCCAAAAGTATGTAAAGAAAATGAAATGATGCGTTAATATATACTCTTGAGTCGACATACTAATTACCCTAAAACATCGAAACGATTTAAACTAAAGACGACTTAGTCATCTCGTGTGAATGAACATGTGCGGCCCGCCTTGTCCCTTTCTGTGTCCCGACGAAGGCACATGTTCAGGAAATGCGTTACGACGTAAGCACGTATTAGTATGCGTCGGTTTGGTGTTAAGGATAGTTACATTTCGATACAAAAGACTATATTAACAGTAGCCGTTATTCACATTCTTTAAATAAATTGGTATAAAACGAGATCATAACGAAACGAAAACGAAGAACATTTCTGTTTCGAACGACCCTGTCATAACGTGAAAAGTTTCGCGCACGTAGCCCGTACCTTCCGAATAAAAGACGAGCTTTTACGTTATGCCCCGTGTCGTTCTTAAGAGAAATGGACGTGTCCGCAGAAGTGACTAAGAAAAGAAAAGCAAAAAATGAACTAAACGACCAAAATCATTCCGAATCTACGATATGTCAATATCGAGAGTAGTTAAAGAAAATAAAACAATGCTGTTGAATACGTGCCTCGAACGAGTGTATACCCCGTTTAAAATCTCGAAGCCGAATTAAGCCAAACCATATAATTGCGCCATATGGACGAGACTGCGGGTTTTGACTAACGACTCGATCATTTTGACCGTTACCAAAACTGCAAGAAATATGGCCCGATGTACGTGTTTGCTTAATTCATACCTAAAGGAAAGAGAACGGTGATATCCTCGCTTTGAATAAGCATGCGATTCAACGAAACGTTGATTTTCTATAACCACACTAAGATGATATATCCCGTGGATTGGGAAGAACAACGAACTGTTGCTAGCCGAAAGGTTACCGTGCGCTCAAAATAAGACTCGCCGTCTTTTCACGTAGCTAAAATGAGCAAACGGATCCTCGACGCTAAGAACAAACGCGTTACGCGATGAGTCCGTTCCCTAAAATAAACTCCAAAAGTGATTCTGTCACTAAATAAACACGTGGTTACGTCTCTCGATAGATCCAAAAGATCCCGTTGTAATCTAAAAATCGAGACACGAACCCGTGCGAACAAAAGGGAACGAGTCATTGACAATAACGAACGATTGGACTAGAAGAATAACTCGTACCACGTCTAAAAACTAAGATGCGCTCAAAGGGATTCAAAACCTGAACTAATGCGTCTCACGAAAGAACGAAAGACGAGTTATTCTGAAAGGACAATCCAACTTGGTCGATTTCTTAGTCACTGAATGCTGATGCGTCAAAAACAAACTGTGTTGTATGGTGAATGATTTATTTTTCCGCAATAATCGACGGCATCACGCGTCCCCTGGACCGCAATGTGAGCCCCAAACCAAAATCCTAGGAAAGAGACTTGGACCATCGAGTGTGTGGAGGAATAAGGGTGGAAGAGAGATGTTGTGATACGTGTAATTAGACTAACGTTTGTTCTTCTTATCTTATATATCCGTAAATAAATAAACGCACACACCACGAATCATGCATATAAAATCATGCATACATACCAATGGATACCGTTCGCGCAGACGTCATCATTAAGCGATTGTGGTACCGAGAGAGCAGTCGGCTAGTTAGGAAGTTTGACCAATTACAGATTGACAGTTCTGAATCGGCAGTTGTGGCTTCGGAATCATCTTCGTCCGAGTATACTCAGTTTTCAGCCAGTATGTCTGCGACCGACGAAAAAGTGGCCAGATTGGAAAACTCTGTGAACAACATTAATGAGCAATTAGCGGTGATAGCGGCCCAGTTAGCTAAGCTGGCCATGAGAGATGACAAAAGTGGCAGTAAACACGCTGGGAATGAGGTGAACGATGGCCCTCGCTTTGGGAACGAGGATGATTATCAGGATTATATTCGAAAACAGCTTGAGAAAGAGAAAGCTAAGGAAGAGGAGTGGAAACAACACATCACGCAGGAGGTGCAGGATCTACGTGGGGGAAGTTCCGGGAGTCAGGACTTTTATAACTTGAAGAATTGTTTATCGGCAACGGCTTTGCCTTTGAAATTCTGGCTCCCTGACATGAAAAAGTTCGATGGAACTGGGGATCCCACTGCCCACATGAATCAGTATGTCGCTGTAATGAAGCACACGATCCTGACTGAGGATCAAGTCCTGGGACTGTTTAACACTTACCTAGAGGGGGCTGCCCTCACATGGTTTCATGCATTGCTGATGGTAACGAAGAGGGATTGGAAGGAATTAGCGAAGTCATTCATCGCTCAGTATAGCTTCAATACCATGCTTGAGGTCACTTTGAAAGAGCTAGAGAGCACTAAGCAGCAGACTGGGGAGTCATTTTCCGATTTTGTAAGGAGATGGAGGGCCAAGGCCGCGGTTATGAAACAAAAGCCGCTTGAGCAGGATCAGATCCGAATGGTAGTCGGTAACACATTGCCGTATATTAAGAATGAGTTACGGTATATGCCTTTTACCGATTTCAATCAGATGTATAGCTGTGCCTTGACCGTTGAGGGGGATGGAGAGCCGAAGAAAGCATATACCAAGTGGACGAAGTCTGGATATAGTGCCGGAGGGCCAAGTGCGAGTACAGACTCTGCTGCAGTAAAAGTGCTTGATCTTAATGCTATCGAAAAGAGGCGGTTCGCCAAGTTTGATCAGACTTACGCAAAAGTTTTTGAACGTTTGCAGAAAAAGGGATTGTTGAAAGCCCTTACCCCTTATAATAAAGCTCCACCTACTCCGCAGATACAGGCTAGAGGGTATTGTGAGTTCCACAGCAGTTATGGGCATACAATTGAGAATTGTGAGAGGCTGAAACACGAAATCCAAGATTTAATCGAGGAGAACACTTCCACTAGGCGTAATCCATTGCCTAATCATAGGGTGAGCATGATCGGAGTTGGTTTGACAGAATGCGTAGTGATGGAATCCTTCGAGGAGAACGTAGAGGAGTTGCTGGATTCCGACGAAAGGAACAATGTAGGAAATGGTCTATATGTGTCCTTCCTTGGCGAGGAACAAGAGGATGAACCGATGGGAGAGGGATTGGATGGTGGAGCACCGTATGATGAAGATAGTGCCGAAGAGACCGGAGAAGGGTCGTCTCGAACTATTGTGCCTAATTTGGGTCTGTTTAGTGGAGGGGGAAATCCCGAGGTGCACTTGCGTGAATATATGCGCGATATGTTTGTTGAATCCTTCGGGGTGGATGAGATTGCTCAGTGGTTCCACCATTCGCTGATAGGCGAGCCTTTGGGGTGGTTTCACTCATTACCCGACTCTTGCAAGTATGATTGAGATCAATTGTCAGATCTATTTCTAGAAAAGTATCAAAGAGCTGAGGACATGACTGCAGAGCGCTTTGCGATGCAGATCGGACCTATCAAGCGTCCGCTACCGAGGGTCAGTAAGTATAATGGCAACAAAGATTCGATGGAACACCTTCATTTCTACTTGTCGGCCATGGCGCCCTTGGGTTTTAAGGAAGAAGAGATCACCAGCTTGTTCTGTAATTCATTGATGGGTGAGCCGTTGATGTGGTATATGTCACTTCCGATGTATGTTAAGACCGATTGGGCGATAATGACAAAGAGGTTTATCAAAGAGTATACGGTATGGATGTTGGCGGATCAAACCCTGGACTCCCCCTCTTATGAAACGCCCAAGGCAGTGTTGGCAATGCTTAGGTATGGTGGATACCAGGATCCTGTTGAGCATGCGAGGTTATTCTGCAACCATATGTACGACGCCGAATTCCCGCAATGTGAATTACATGAACATTTCCCAGAAACTTTAATGGGAGAAGCCTTGTTGTGGCACCAAGGCCTATCAGAGGAGGAAATGGGTCATTGGATACCGCTTAGGAGTGCTTTTGTGGCGAGATATGAGATGTATGTTCCATGGACGGGATCCCTGGAAGATCTGGATAGGATCAGGCAATTCCCCGAGGAACCATTCGTGGATTATGCTAGGAGGTGGAGGCACCGGTATGAGCAGTGTCACGAAACAATGAGTGATAAGCTGCAACTTATGTGCATACAAAGAGGAGCTATTCCACTGGCAGCAAGGAGAATGAGTGGAGTGTCCCTCCGGGATTATGATGATCTGATAGGCTGGGCATTGTATGGATCGGCGGATCCTTTTTATTTGAATCCGAACGTTCCTCACGTTATAGATCTAATGATTGTAGACATTTGGGAAAGTTCCTCGGACGAGGAAGATGCTAATCAGAGGATTCCTATCAATATTTGGGATGAATCGGATGATGAGCCAGAAATCGCCGTCATGACAAGGTCAGGACGAGTGGCCGAGGGAAAGGCACCTATGGTTGAGACTGAGATAGGGGAAGGGTCGGCTCCTAAGCCCGATGACCAAGTTCTTGAGCAATTGAAGAAGACACAAGCTAAGTCCACGGTGTGGGAAGTTTTATGCCATTCCAAGTACCATCGTGAGAACCTGATGAAAGAGCTGCAGAATTTGGTTATTAGTACCGATACCGAACCGGCAGCACTAGTAGGGGCAATCATGGCTCGAAAGAAAACTGAAATCACGTTTACCGATGAGGATCTCCCAGAAGAGGGGAAGGTTCACAATAAGCCTTTGTACATCCGAGTGGAAATCAATGGGAAGAAGACTAGCTGTGTGATGGTCGATGATGGATCGGCTATTAATGTCTACCCGTTGAAACTCTTGTCTAAGTTGGGAGTGGAAAGAGGAGACTTGACAGCCTCGGAAACTGTGATTAGGGCTTATGATGATAGCCGTAGGCATATTGAAGGAGTCTTTAAGGCCAAGTTGAAAGTGGGGCCGCATGAAGAAGAAACTGAGTTCACGGTGCTGGATATCCCGGTAACCTTTGCTGTATTGTTGGGACGCCCATGGTTCCACAAGTTGGGAGGTGTGCCCTCCACGCTCCATCAGATGATCAAGTTCCCCTTCGGGGAGGAGATAGTGACAATTAGAGCTGAGAAAATGAGCTCGGTGGCAGCATTGGGAATTGAGCCTTGATGCGCCCTCACCTAAGGTAGAGATGAGAACTCACTAAGGGATAAGTGTACCCCGTCGTGATCAAGTAATAAATTTCTGGTTTAAGTCCAGGTTATCGTCCACAGGATTTATTTCTGCAAGTACCGAGCTACTCGATCTCGGATGTTATCTAGGCTTAGGGGGTTTTGAGTTTGTTTTGTTAAATTAATCTACTCCTAGGTTGAATTATACTACTCCTAGCTAAATTATCCGATTCTAACTAAGTTATTCTACGCCTAATTAAGTTACTCTACCCCTAATTAAGTTAAACTACTCCTAAGTGATCTTTTACCAATGCAATTAACCGAAGGAACATGAAGGGATACGATGATAATGAAAATAGAATGTTTAAACAATTGAATTGAAACCTAAGTCACTTGTGTCCAAGGCGATTAACCCGACCTATCCTCCTAAAGTCCCTAGTTCGTGATTCCCTTGTAAGGCCGAAACTAGCTCTAAGGCTCAGTAATTTGGGCTTAATCTTCTATAGGGTCGTCAATCCTATAGGCACTGACTAGGTCAGATTCAGCTCGCAATATGTGCCAACCTAATTTTGGGATTATCGAATGAGTTAAACCAATCAGACAAAGCGTAAGACAAAGATTAAAACATCAAAACAATTGAATAAACAAGAACTATAATATATATCAAAGATGGAAACATTGTCACGAAGTTACAATAAACCTAGAATTCATAGCATGTATCAGAGGCTAGACAGAATGTAAAAGAAGAAAAATCCCTTTCAGGGAACCTGTCTACCAATGCAGGCGTCTTTCTAGGATTTAAGGATGAAGCTTGAGCAATCCTCGGTGAATGGAGCTTCGGAGGTGTCTTCAATGGAGGTTTGAAGGATATGGAGGAGGTGGAGAGGATTTCTCAAGGTGAAAAGCTAAGAAAATTACAAAGGAAAAAGATCTCTAATTTACAATGGAAAAATCCTATTTATAGACGCGTCTCGGGCCTCGTTTTGACCTATTTTCGTGTCCTTGTTGGTGTAGGAAGACGTGGGGCCGAACGTGGCTTCGTGGGGGCGGAATTGGTCTTTTTGACCAATTCCCGCAGGGCTGCTCGCCGAGCAGGGAAGGCTGCTCAGCGAGCAGGGCTGCTCGCGCCGAGCAGCCCCCTGCTCGCCGAGCAGGCGCCTAGTGGCCTGCTCGGCGAGCAGAAATGGCCCGTGGGGCCCTGCTCGCCGAGCGTTTTCACCCGAAGCGTGCTCGATTCATGTCGAGTGGCTTCTATGCCCTTTTTCGTCCGAACTTACACCTGCACACGCATAAAAACTCCAGAAAACATTAGTCCAAAAGCCAAATTGATCCGTCAATCGCCTATTTTGAGCAAACGCTTCGTTTGGTGTGACTTTTGACGGACCAATTAGCTTCAAAAGATAACGAAATTCTACTATGCATGCTATTTCGGCCGTATTTGCCTAAATTGATCATAAAACGAGCCTAAACGACGAAAAGTAAATAGAACGTTTCCAATTCCTAACTAACTCACACAAAAGCATTTAAATGCGAGAATTGCTCGCTTATTAACCAAATAACTCTAAAACCCGTCCTAAAACCGTACCCAAAGATAGGGGTTTTTGACCCCTATCAAACCTCCTCGCACTTAAAACTTTACTTGTCCCCAAGTAAACTAAAAACTAAACCCGCCATCACAAGCAAGCTAGAAAACCTCCCGGTTTGACTAGGTGCTTGACACAACTTCGAGCATCTGTAATTACATGCATTCGGAAATACAAAGTAGAGACACGATATCCAAAAGCCGCATTTCAATTATCATGGGTCATAGTTTTAAGCAAATGGACACATGTTCAATTAAACGAGTTTAAGGGGATCGCTAAGTAAAACACCTCACCATAGGTAGTTCACTCATTCACACAATTTTGGTGGCTAAAGTGTTTACTCTCGGCTTATGTTCTTGCTTAGGATTACGTTGATTTTGCACGTTCATCCGAGTTCCTCTACTATGCTATATGACTCCGATGATATCAAAAACAGCCTCTAATTGGGGTTGTAATATGGTTAGAGGGTTAAAGGTACAACAAGGGTTAAATGTTCTAGCGCTACAAAAACAAAGTTAAAATGGCTTTAGCAAATATGAAGTGGCTGAGCTTTTTTTTTTATTCATCCCTTATTATTTTCTTTTTGGGATGTTTTCTTGAGACGTTTTTGATTTTTAGGAACTGGGGAATGAAGTTTTTCCCCTTTTGTTCGTCTCTTTTCTTTTCTTTTTCTGTTTCTGTTTTTCTCTTTTTCTTTTTGGGGTAGTGATGCTCATTCACTTCTTAGCCTTTTGGCTTGCTACTGAAATGCCATAAACAAAGGTAAAGCGCTAGAAGAAAGCAAAGGCTCAATTTCGAGCTTTGCAAAAACAAAGGTTAAATAGCGAACCAAGTTGTGGTTTGCAAAAACGGGTTAGAACGAAAGAAAAATCTACAAACTACAAAAAATGTCGGCTCAACGGGGCTTCCTAGAGTGGATGAAAAAGAAAAAATAAGGTAAAGAAAAGGATTAATTCTAATGAGGCTGATTCATCATTTATCATCTCAAATCATTGCATGTAGGTTCAACACAGTATTAGGTGCAAAATCTGTAATCTTCCACAAGTCAAAGCATTCACACAAAAATGTCAAGAAAAAGAGCTTTTTGATGTTCGCTCTTAGGCTCAAATTCAGCTCACAATTCTTTGGGTTTCAATTTTGTGTTTACTAGTTTTCCCCAAACTCAAGTTTAATATCACATGCCTTCAATTCTTAAGTTATCTACCTAAGTAATGATTTTAGCATTTCTTCAAAAGTAGGGTCTAAATGCAAACTTTAGCTCATGCTCTTACAGATACAAGGATTGTGTCCTACACCTAAACTAGTTGTCATGCAATATTAGATTCGGTTCTCAGCCCTCAAGTACAAATAACGAAGTTTGGATTCGAAGGAGGTTCACGGTTTTAGGTCCTAAACATGTAAAACATAAATAAAACCCGAAAAACGAAAAACTAAACTAGACACGACGCAACAAAAATTTAAAAATTATACAAATTTTTGTAAGTTTGTCTACCCCTCCTCCTCACACTTAAAATATGCAATAAGTTCCAACATTGCATCTAAAACCATCAAGCGCATGTGCAAAAAAAGTTAGGGTGGAGAAGACAACTTACTAACCAAAGTTAAAAACAGAAATCTATAATTGAAAAAAGAAAAACAAACCTAGAAAAAGTTTAATCCAAACTTGGGTTGCCTCCCAAGAAGCGCTACTTTATAGTCGGTTAGCTCGACATGGAGTTCCTTCCTAGGTGTAAGCTTCTACTCGCGTTAGGAACTCGAACTCCTTGAGAAATAACCCGTACCTACAAAACGGATTAAGAGCCTCTAATAAGTTTAATGAAAGCAGGAGGTCGAATTTAAACATATTATGAAAAAGTTTGGTTTGCTCCCTTTTGGATTCTCTTGGTAGGTCGAAGAGAATGAAAACTTCTGAGCATGAAGCAAACCTAAACTTTTCTAATTTTTGAGGAAAAGGTAGTTGAGATACACAAGTTTTGATTTGATCTTTTATCTCTATCACATGATTTAGAATTTCAGATTTTGAACCGGGGTTGCTTACCGCTTCCGGTTCCTCACTTACCTCGAGTGATGCATGTGATAGTGGACTTGGTTCTACCTTGTTGTCATTCCTCAAAGAGATGGCTTGAGCTGATTCCCTTTATGGGATTTCTATGTTTTCCTTTATGCTTGGGAGGGCATCTCGGGAGTGCTCTTGCATCTCATGGTTTATTTGAGCCAATTGGTTGCTCAAGTCCTTGCAAATCTCCTCATTGATTGTAAGTCGGGCTGATATTCCTTTCAAAAGGGACATCACCTCATCTCGTGAGCTAGAGGGTTGTGGAGGAACTTGGCTTGCTTGCTCGTAAGGGAACATTCCCAATTCGTTTTCCCTGTGCTTATTAACAAACCTATTTGGAGGCCTCAGCATGTTAGGGTTCCCGTAGGACAGATTTGAGTGTTGAGGTCTCCTCCAATCACTACCATAAAAGCTGTAAGAATTGGGGTTAGAATTATACCTTTGGTGATTACCCACAAAACTTACACTTTCATTGGTGTTGAGGCTCAGATTTGCCATCAAGATATCCATTTTCTCATTTAAGTCGGCCATGGAGGGATTGGGAGCCTCATTCTCCAGGGTATGAATGTATTGTCTTGATGGGATAGTAAACTTTTGAGCTTGCCACTCGACTTTTTCTTGCCAATTCATTGATCAGAGAATGCTGAGAAAAAGTGAAGTTCTAGCATAAAAGTTGATAAGTAACAGTATACAGATATGAACAAGTATAGAAAAGTATAAAGAAATCATATATCAACAAGTATAAACGATATAAACAAAGATATTCACAATGAATGCCTAAACTAACAAATCAACCTTTGGTTCGATATTGCAGAAGAAATAAATCCCCGGCAACGGCGCCAAAAACTTGATGCGCCCTCACCTAAGGTAGAGATGAGAACTCACTAAGGGATAAGTGTACCCCGTCGTTATCAAGTAATAAATTTCTGGTTTAAGTCCAGGTTATCGTCCACAGGATTTATTTCTGCAAGTACCGAGCTACTCGATCTCGGATGTTATCTAGGCTTAGGGGGTTTTGAGTTTGTTTTGTTAAATTAATCTACTCCTAGGTTGAATTATACTACTCCTAGCTAAATTATCCGATTCTAACTAAGTTATTCTACGCCTAATTAAGTTACTCTACCCCTAATTAAGTTAAACTACTCCTAAGTGATCTTTTACCAATGCAATTAACCGAAGGAACATGAAGGGATACGATGATAATGAAAATAGAATGTTTAAACAATTGAATTGAAACCTAAGTCACTTGTGTCCAAGGCGATTAACCCGACCTATCCTCCTAAAGTCCCTAGTTCGTGATTCCCTTGTAAGGCCGAAACTAGCTCTAAGGCTTAGTAATTTGGGCTTAATCTTCTATAGAGTCGTCAATCCTATAGGCACTGACTAGGTCAGATTCAGCTCGCAATATGTGCCAACCTAATTTTGGGATTATCGAATGAGTTAAACCAATCAGACAAAGCGTAAGACAAAGATTAAAACATCAAAACAATTGAATAAACAAGAACTATAATATATATCAAAGATGGAAACATTGTCACGAAGTTACAATAAACCTAGAATTCATAGCATGTATCAGAGGCTAGACAGAATGTAAAAGAAGAAAAATCCCTTTCAGGGAACCTGTCTACCAATGCAGGCGTCTTTCTAGGATTTAAGGATGAAGCTTGAGCAATCCTCGGTGAATGGAGCTTCGGAGGTGTCTTCAATGGAGGTTTGAAGGATATGGAGGAGGTGGAGAGGATTTCTCAAGGTGAAAAGCTAAGAAAATTACAAAGGAAAAAGATCTCTAATTTACAATGGAAAAATCCTATTTATAGACGCGTCTCGGGCCTCGTTTTGACCTATTTTCGTGTCCTTGTTGGTGTAGGAAGACGTGGGGCCGAACGTGGCTTCGTGGGGGCGGAATTGGTCTTTTTGACCAATTCCCGCAGGGCTGCTCGCCGAGCAGGGAAGGCTGCTCAGCGAGCAGGGCTGCTCGCCGAGCAGGCGCCTAGTGGCCTGCTCGGCGAGCAGAAATGGCCCGTGGGGCCCTGCTCGCCGAGCGTTTTTGCCCGAAGCGTGCTCGATTCATGCCGAGTGACTTCTATGCCCTTTTTCGTCCGAACTTACACCTGCACACGCATAAAAACTCCAGAAAACATTAGTCCAAAAGCCAAATTGATCCGTCAATCGCCTATTTTGAGCAAACGCTTTGTTTGGTGCGACTTTTGACGGACCAATTAGCTTCAAAAGATAACGGAATTCTACTATGCATGCTATTCCAGCCGTATTTGCCTAAATTGATCATAAAACGAGCCTAAACGACGAAAAGTAAATAGAACGTTTCCAATTCCTAACTAACTCACACAAAAGCATTTAAATGCGAGAATTGCTCGCTTATTAACCAAATAACTCTAAAACCCGTCCTAAAACCGTACCCAAAGATAGGGGTTTTTGACCCCTATCAAGCCTCAACTGTTCTCCGGATTCCAAGTTTCTGGGATCTACGAGTCTAGCATGACCACCGATGTGGTGAAGATGATGAAGGGAGGCTTCATCCCTGGTATGGTTTGGGAGCACACCATCAAGGGCTGCCAGAATTTCCGGACTTCAAGAGTCAGAAAACCCGGAGGGGTTTAGGATATGAACAGGGAGGTCCGTCCAACGCAAGTAGTGAAGGAAAAGTGGGCCTAAGGAAGTATTTCGTGAATGAAGGACATGGAAAGGTTTATTCAGGGACCCTTGAGCCATGGACTAGCACCGAAGGGAAGATTCTGCCGGGGTTCGAGATCTTCAATGATGTGACTGACTGGGGCAGTGGAAAAGCGAGCTGCTTTGTCGAGGAGATTATGATGTTAGACTTGAATGCCGAGGAGCAAGTCATCACTATTGAAGCAACTGCAGGAGCGGTGAATGAGCCTAGTACCTCCAAAGTTCATGAGAAACCCGAGGACCTCGATGATGAAAATTGTATTACGACTTTATTTGAATCAGATGATGTACTCGCCAATACTATCAATGAAATGAATTCTGATTTTGCTTACTTGCTTGATGTTGATCGTGATCATTCCATGCATTCTCATTCATATAACATGCCTACATTTGAAATCAATGCAATAGAAATGTCAACTTTCAATCTTGGCACGGATGAAAATCCTAAACTTATACAAATTGCTCAAGAATTAACTATTGAAGAGAGGAAAGAATTTGAGAGAATAATAAAAAAATACGAAATAGTGTTTGCTTGGACATACGAAGACATGCCAGGAATTGATCAATCAATCGTAACTCACCGCATTCCAACATATCCCGAGGCGAGGCCCGTAAAACAGAAGCTCCGACGCATGAGACCAGAATGGGCAGATAAGATCAGAGAGGAAGTGAAGAAGCAGTTAGAAGCAGGGTTCATCGAAGTAATCGACTATCCCCCTTGGGTCGCAAATGTAGTGCCCATCGCGAAGAAGGATGGCAAAGTGAGAATGTGCGTCGATTATAGAGATCTTAACAAAGCATGCCCGAAAGATGAGTTCACATTGACTCATATTGACGTATTGATCGATAGTGCAGCATCGAGCGTCTTACACACGAATGTGGACGGTTTCATGGGCTACATGCAAGTTCAGATGGCCGAGAAACACAAAGCAAAAACTTCGTTCACAACTGAGTGGGGGACATACTGCTACAGGGTGATGCCGTTTGGTTTGAAGAATGCCGGGGCAACTTACCAGCGAATGGCTACAGCACTGTTCCATGATATGATATACAAGGAGGTAGAAGTTTATGTGGATGACATGATGGTCAAATCAGAGATGAGAGAGGGGCATTTTGCTGCACTCGAGAAGTTTTTGGCCCGAATTGCAGAATTCAAGCTAAGGTTAAACCCGAAGAAGTGCTTCTTCGGCGTTTCATCGGGGAAAATCTTAGGCTATATAATCGGAAACAAGGGAATTGAGGTAGATCCCGACAAAGTGAAGGCCATACGAGAAATGCCGGCACCAAAGAATGAGAAAGAAGTGAGAGGGTTTCTGGGGCAGGTTCAGTATATCAGCCGGTTCATAGCAAGACTCACTGCAATCTGCGAGCCGATCTTTAAGTTGCTACGGAAAGATCAACCCACGATTTGGAATGATAAGTGTCAGCAGGCCTTAGAGAAGGTCCGAGATTACTTGTCTAATCCGCCAATTCTGAGACCGCCTAAACTGGGAAAACCGCTGCTCCTCTATGTGGCAATCGAGGAGCGATCCATTGGGGCAATGCTGGCCCAGGAAGGGGACACGGGCGTGGAGCACGCGGTATATTATCTGAGTAAGAAGTTCCTGGAGTACGAGCTTAAGTATAACATGATCGAAAAGACGTGCGTAGCAGTAGTATGGCTAACAAAGAAACTACGGCACTATTTTCAATCTTACAAAGTGATCATTATTTCCCGGATGGACCCCGTGAAGTATCTGTACCGAACTCCGTCTCTAACAGGGAAGCTAACCCGATGGTTGTTGCTTTTGTCCCAGTTTGATATTGAATACGTAACGAAGAAGGTTATCAAGGGGAGGGCCGTAGCAGAATTTCTGGCCAACCAACCCCTGAGCGCAGAAGAAGAAGGGATAAACTATGATTTCCCCGATGAGCACTTGAACGCAATAGAAGTTATACCAGGGAAAATGTTCTTTGATGGAGCAGTTAATCCGAATGGAGCCGGAGTAGGGGTATTACTTATCTCACCAGAGGGAGAAAGGATCCCGATGGCAAAGAAGTTATCCTTCCCTCTCACCAACAATATGGCCGAATACGAAGCATGCATCTATGGGTTGGAATCACTAGCAGCACTGGGGGCATCATATGTTGAAATTTGGGGCGACTCGAAGCTGATCATCGAACAGGCACAAGGAAACTGGGAAGTGAGGGAAGAAAGGCTACGTCCATACCTAGACCAGCTAGAAGGCTTGGCACAAAGATTCAAGGAATGTCGTTTTTATCATATCCCTCGAGCACGGAACCAGGCTGCGGACACTTTGGCCACTTTAGTGTCAGTTTGGGACAACCCCCGGAACCTTGCCTCGAAGCCTTTGGTGCTGAGAAGGTCCCACAAACCGTGCTATGAAGACGTAATGCTATTGGGTGCAGATGAAAAGCCTTGGTATTTCGATATCATAAACTTCATGAAAAGTGGAACTTATCCGGCAGAATCAGAACTTAGGGATCAGGCCGTGATTAGGAGGTTAGCTCAGCAGTTCGTCATCCACAACGACTTGCTTTATAAAAGGCATATCGATGGATTACAGCTGAGGTGCTTGGATGCGGAAGAAGCCCGCGAAGCAATGGAATCAATACACTCGGGAATTTGCGAGGCCCATATGGGAGGAGCGGTGTTAGCAAAGAAAATCATAAGGCAAGGCTTCTACTGGCTCACCATGGAAAGAGATTGTAACGAATATGCGAAGAAATGTCACAATTGTCAAATCCACGGCGATTGTAGTCATCTTCCAGCCATGGAATTACATATGTTAGCACCTATTTGGCCATTCGCTGCTTGGGGCATTGACATCATTGGGGAGGTAAGGCCTAATGCTTCAAATGGGCACAAGTTTATTGCTGTCGCCATCGATTACTTCACCAAATGGGTAGAGGCAGAGTCGTTTAGCAAATTGGGATCCAAGCAGATGAGAAAGTTCATTGAGAAACACTTGATGTAACATCCCTAAAACCCTAACATATACATCTTCCCACATTTATATATGTTTTCATGATTGAATACATACATTTTAGATTCATCGCATTGTCATTAGAAGTTTCATATGCATAATGCGATTACCGTGCGATTAGTAGACGATTAGTGTATCGTTAAGATGTAACGATTGGTTAATTGAGTTAGGACTTAAATGAATGAATGAATGAATTCATATGTCCTAAATTGATTAATTTACACTTTAGGAGGGCTGAATTTGAGGTTTGTGAGCAAGCACGAGGTGTCACCCCAATATTAAGACAAAATACACCTCTTCATTTGCCAAATGATGTGCACAACTCATTCTTTATCTATTCCAGCCACAATTTCGACCAAAGCTTCAGAAAAACCTTCCTTGTTCATACCCTAAACCTCTCCAAAGAAAACTCTTCCAATTTCTTCCATTTTCGAGTCAAACAAGTCAAGTTAGGAAGCATACTAGGTGATAGACACGAGTTGAAGGTTAGTATGTTGTTTTAGCTTGTTTTCTATGAGTTTGAGATTCTGAAATACCTAGGTATGATCATAGGATTTGTTGTGGATGAGTTGTGATGGCGTTTGTTGAGTTTTGATGTTGTTTAAAGTGGTTATAGGTTGTCCAAATGAAAGATATGTATCAAGTGCCCTAAACAGAAATCTAGGGTACTGCTTTCAGTTATTTTGGAGCATGTTTTTCATATTGATATTCTTCGAATTTGAAGATACATAAAGAATAACATATGTTTCTATATGTGTTATGAAACCCTCTGTAAAATATGGGACTTTAATTCCATATATAGATGAAGAAAACCTAGATGGAACATGACTGCCTCGAAATTGAATGTCATGTGAGGCAGCCATGTTGATGTAGCATTTTGAGGACCTTCGATTCATAATTTGAGAAAGTTTCTTTCTACAAAAGTGTTCCTAACTACTTGAAGTATATGTATGTAAAAGGATTTGGCAATTCATTGTGTTTAGTGTGAGCTAGGTTGATTGAATTATGGTAGATGCAAATCTGGATAGTCTGTTTCTTGGCAGGAAACAGGACAGAATCATTTTGCATGCCATATATTGTGTAGAAGTGATATTCACATGAATTTTGGATATGTTATACCCATATATGTCTAGTTTCAGTAGGTTCAAGAATCAGGGCATTTGGATTTATATAGAGAGAGTTATGGCAGAATGTGTGCAAGTAGGTCATGTGATGATCTAAGACAAAAGGATTAGATTGCATGAACTTTGTGGCATTAGTGTCTTGTAAATCATATAGCATTCCTTAGTTTATATTTTCATTAAGTTTATGTTAAGGCTAATTGGATCAATGTTATGTGACATTAGGAGGGCAAGGTGCAATTGAACGCACACCCGATCGTGTTGAATAGATCGAACCAAGTGCGACGGTAAGCATATTGCTTATATATGTGTATGACTGTCTTGTGCCTTGTGACTTGTTGAGTGTGAGATGTGGTTGAATCTGATGTGAATGATGTGGATAATGTTTGAGTGTTTATGATACGTCATGATTGATAAGAAAGTGTTATGATTGAGTATGTTGCAATGTGATGCGTAAATACGGCATGTTAAGCCTTGTGCACATACTGGAACTGAATAATGGTTGGATTATAACTGAATATGAGCTTGCTTAGATGGATATGTGAAATGGTCCAAGTTGAGAGTGCTATCCGAATATTGTGAGCCGGAAGCACATGTGTTGAGATATATGAGTACGTGAGTGAGTGTAACTCCTCCGTAGCACAGATGATTGTATTCCGAATTTAGTGAGCCGGAATACAGATTGGGCCCAAGGACCATTTTATATATATTGTTTAAGTACAGCAAGGCCTTTCTAAAATAAGTATTACTATAATAAGTGAAACAGGTGAATAAAGTCTAACTTGGTATTGATGATATATTTTGATTTGTGCTCTTTACATTACTTTAGTATATACATATATGCGTAATATGATTATTGAGTAGGCAGCTCACCCATTGCCAACAGATTTTACAGGTTAGGTGGAGTTCTTCTTGCTTAAGGTCGCACCAGCAGTGTCAGTCCATTCTCATCTAGGCATTTTGGAGTCTTGTGATATACTTTTGTTTTGTAAATCCTCTATGTAGGATAATGACTTAAACGTGTATTGTAAATTGTAAATGCTTTCTCTTATGTATAATATGTAAAGTTTATATGATTGAGAATTGAAAGCATGTCTATAACTGATATTGTGTAAGATATCGTAAGATATCATGTGATCCAAGTGAGGGGGTTACATTTAGTGGTATCAGAGCGGGTCTACTTTCCTAGGGATTAGGTTGTGTATGACTTGTTTTGGATTCCTAGGTTAAGACCACATAATCATGTTTTCTTATTCTAAAGCATGTTAACATGGTCATGTTTCATGTAGGGTTATGGAGTCTGATGGTGAGAATGGACAATCCGGTAATGTGTCTAGTCATGGTTCAGTTGGTCATGTTCATGAGTCTGGGGGCTCAGAACATATAGGAGCTTCAGGACATGCAGGTTATCCACAGGGTTACAACCAGTTTGAAGAAATGATGGGAATCTATTTGGCTCAAGGTCAGCCTCAGCCACGTGTTCAAGCTCGTCGAGATGCGCCAGTCTTTGATAAAAATTTTGAAAGGCTTAAAAATATAGGCGCAACAGAGTTTGAGGGTAGTACAGATCCTGATATAGCTGATAAATGGTGGGCCAAGATTGAAGATGTACTTGAGAACACAGAATGTCGACTAGATTCAATGGTCAAATATGTTTCTAATCTTTTCACTGATGAAGCTTTAGAATGGTGGAGATCTATAAAAAGGACAAGAATTAGAACTGAAATAACATGGGATATTTTCAAGAAGTTGTTCACTAATAAGTACATGCCAATGATATACAAAGATAGGAAACAAATAGAGTTTTTGACCCTTATGCAGGACGATATGTCTGTGGCTGAATACGAGCTTAAGTTTAACACTTTAGCCAAATATGCACCTGCAAATGTGGCTACAGAAGAAGCAAAATGTCGTAGGTTTGAACATGGTCTACACCCAGATGTTAGAATTGGGATTCATGCACATGAAACTAGCTTTAGATTGTTAGTAGAATCTGCACTCAGAGCTGAGGAAATTGTGAAAGATAGAGAACAACTTTTTGTAACCAAAAGGGCTAGATTTGATACAGAGGGTCAGTCTAGCAGGCCAACAAAGAGAGGTGGATTCTCAGTTTCTTCTAGAGGCTATTCTCAACAATTTAGAGGTGGTAGTAGTAGTATCCATCGTGGTGGGACTAGATCACGGGGCAGATTTGGAGATGTTTTGAGTAGTGCTCCATCCGTTGGTAGTAACAGATTTTCAGGTGGTCGGTTTAATAGTGGGTATAGAAGAGGAGCGAGGACAACATCTTTTCCAGCTTGTCAGACATGTGGACGGGTACACAGAGGTGAGTGTTGGGGACCTTCCCTGGTTTGTGGTAGATGTGGCCGATCTCACATAGGAGAGTGTTATGGTTCATTTAAGAAGGGTACATGTTTTGAGTGTGGAGAAACAGGCCATTATCGTAATGATTGTCCCTTACTAGTTGATAGAGGAGAGAGAGTTCAACCTCAGTCTAATATAGGAGGTGGTGCAGCTGGAGTGGATAGAGGCAGAGGCAGAGGCAGAGGTCGAGGAGGAGGTAGAGGGGGTAGACATGATGCTCCTATGGGTGGACAGACACAAAATTTACCACGAAACAGAGCCTTCAATATGACGAGGGGTGAAGCTCAAACAGCACCAGAAGTTATATCTGGTACAATTTCTATCCTTGATACCATAGCTTTTGTTTTGATTGACCCTGGATCCACTCATTCATACATAACACCTGAGTTTATATTGAAAATAAATGGGAAGGTAGAACCATTAGGATATGATGTGGGAGTTATCCTGCCAGTGGGAAATAATGTTATTGTAAATCAGGTTCTGAGAGATTGTCCTATAAAAGTGAGGGGAAGTGAGTTCCCTATAGATTTAGTAGTTATGGGGTTTAGAGAATTTGATATTATTTTGGGAATGGATTGGCTGTGTAAATATGAAGCTAAAGTTGATTGTTGTTCAAAGGAAGTTGTGTTACATTTTACTTTAGAATCAACTGTGTTATTTATTGGGGAGAGAAAGGTTGTGCCATCTTGTTTAATATCTGCAATTCAAGCAATCAGATGGATTAGAAATGGATGTGAGGCATATTTAGCTCATGTTGTGGACACTAGGGAGGATGGAGGCAAATTGGAGAATATTCCAGTGGTGAGAGATTTTGCAGATGTATTCGTATATGAACTACCAGGATTACCACCTCATAGGGAGATTGATTTTCCTATTGAGACCATGCCAGGAGTATCTCCTATATCAATTGCTCCATATAGAATGGCTCCAATGGAATTACAAGAATTGAAGAAACAAATAGAAGAACTACTTGAGAAGGGGTTTATACGACCTAGTACTTCACCGTGGGGAGCACCTGTATTATTTGTGAAGAAGAAAGATGGTAGTATGCGTCTGTGTATCGATTACAGACAATTAAATAGAATGACAGTGAAAAACAAGTATCCATTGCCTCGGATTGATGATTTGCTAGATCAGCTTAGAGGAGCTCGTCATTTTTCAAAGATTGATCTAAGATCGGGCTATTGGCAGTTGAGAGTTGCAGAAGCTGACATACCTAAAACTGCTTTTCGCACAAGGTATGGTCATTTTGAGTTTCTTGTGATGCCTTTTGGCTTGACTAATGCTCCTGCAGCTTTCATGGCATTAATGAACAAGACTTTTCAGCCATATCTAGATAAGTTTGTTGTGGTGTTCATTGATGATATCCTAGTGTACTCAAGAACTGTGGGTGAGCATGAACAACATTTGAGAATTGTTTTGAGAATTTTGAGAGATAATCAGATGTATGCAAAGCTGAGCAAATGTGAATTTTGGATGGATGAAGTTGTATTCATTGGTCATGTGGTGTCAGGTGAAGGGGTTCAACCCGACCCTTCCAAAATTAAAGCCATTGATGAATGGGAACCACCAAAGAATGTTACAGAGCTTAGGAGTTTTCTTGGGTTAGCTGGTTATTACAGGAGATTTGTAGAGGGTTTTTCTCTGATTACAGGTCCATTAACTAAATTGCTGAGAAAGGGCGTTGTATTCCAGTGGAATGATAAATGTCACCAAAGCTTTGAGGAACTAAAGAAGAGATTGACTTCTGCACCAGTGTTAGTGTTACCTTCTGAAGGTGGTGGCTTTGTTGTTTATACAGATGCCTCGGGACAAGGTTTGGGATGTGTTCTAATGCAAAATGGGAAAGTCATTGCATATGCTTCTAGGCAACTGAGACCTCATGAGATGAATTACCCCACACACGACTTAGAGTTGGCAGCAGTCATCCATGCATTGAAGGTATGGAGACATTACCTATATGGGGAGACATTTCAGATTCTCACTGATCACAAGAGTTTGAAGTACATCTTTACACAAAAGGAGTTGAACCTAAGACAAAGGAGATGGATTGAGCTATTAAAAGATTATGAATGTACAATAGCTTACCATCCAGGAAAAGCTAATGTGGTTGCAGATGCTTTGAGTAGAAAGAGTGTTGATATTGTGGCTAGTATGAAGAGTTATAGTTTAAATTCACTAGTGGAGATGCGAGCCATGGATGTGCAGTTAGAAGTAAATGAAGTAACAGGTTTGATGGCTACACTACGGGTAAAACCAGATTTGAAAGAAAGGATCCAAGAAGCACAATGGCATGATCCTTATTTACAGAAAATGCGAGATCGTGTACAACAAGGTAAAAGACCTGATATTTCTGTGGAAGATGATGGAACTATGATGATAGGTAGTCGATTATGTGTTCCAGATGTAGCAGATTTAAGATCAGAAATTCTACAGGAAGCACATAATTCTCCTTATGCTATGCACCCAGGAATGACAAAGATGTACAGAAATTTGAGACCTTTTTACTGGTGGCCTACAATGAAGAAAGATGTATCTGATTTTGTTTCCAAATGTTTGACATGTCAACAGGTTAAAGCTGAACATCAAGCTCCCATGGGAAAACTAAAACCTTTAACCATACCAGAGTGGAAATGGGAGAGGATCACTATGGATTTTGTGATGGGATTACCAAGAACAAGGCATAGACACGATAGTATATGGGTGATAGTGGATAGACTTACGAAATCTGCTCACTTTCTACCGATTCAACAGACAGACTCGTTGGATAAATTGGCTAGACTTTATGTGGAACAAATTGTGAGATTGCATGGAGTACCTATATCTATTGTTTCAGATCGTGATCCTAGATTTACATCTAGATTTTGGGGCAGTTTACAGCACTCCTTGGGAACAAAATTGCATTTCAGTACAGCTTTTCATCCACAGACAGATGGACAATCAGAAAGAACTATTCAGACCTTAGAGGATATGATGAGAGCTTGTGTTCTTAATTTCCAAGGTGAGTGGGATATACATTTACCTCTTATGGAGTTTGCTTATAATAATGGTTATCATTCGAGTATAGGCATGGCACCTTATGAGGCATTATATGGAAGACCGTGTAGAAGCCCTATATGTTGGGATGTTGAAGGAATGAGGCAATTAGAAGGACCTGAGTTAGTCCAGGAAACGGTTGAGAAGATCAATGTCATAAAGAAGTATTTAAAAGCTGCACAGGAACGTCAGAAAGCTTATGTGGATCAGCACCGAAGGGAGATGGATATAAAGTTGGAGATAAAGTGTTTTTAAAAATATCCCCATGGAAAGGAATAGTTCGTTTTGGCAGAAGAGGGAATTTGAATCCAAGATACATCGGGCCTTATGAGATCATTGAGAGAGTTGGACCATTGGCTTATAGGTTAGCTCTACCACCAGAATTGTCTTTAATACATGATGTATTTCATGTGTCAGTATTAAGAAGATATAGATCAGACCCAAGTCATATGATTCCTGAACCTGAGATTGCAATAGTGAACACAGACTTGACTATTCGTGAGCAACCTTTGGAGATTTTGGGACGAGAAATGAAACGACTCAGAAACCGTGAAATTCCAATGGTTAAGGTGAGATGGAGTCATAATCAAACACTTGATGAGGCAACTTGGGAGGTGGAAGAAAATATGAGGACACAATATCCTTACCTATTTGAAGCTTCTGGTAAGTGAATTTCGGGGACGAAATTCTTTAAGGGGGGAAGAACTGTAACATCCCTAAAACCCTAACATATACATCTTCTCACATTCATATATGTTTTCATGATTGAATACATACATTTTAGATTCATCGCATTGTCATTAGAAGTTTCATATGCATAATGCGATTACCGTGCGATTAGTAGACGATTAGTGTATCGTTAAGATGTAACGATTGGTTAATTGAGTTAGGACTTAAATGAATGAGTGAATGAATTCATATGTCCTAAATTGATTAAGTTACACATTAGGAGGGCTGAATTTGAGGTTTGTGAGCAAGCACGAGGTGTCACCCCAATATTAAGACAAAATACACCTCTTCATTTGCCAAATGATGTGCACAACTCATTCTTTATCTATTCCAGCCACAATTTCGACCAAAGCTTCAGAAAAACCTTCCTTGTTCATACCCTAAACCTCTCCAAAGAAAACTCTTCCAATTTCTTCCATTTTCGAGTCAAACAAGTCAAGTTAGGAAGCATACTAGGTGATAGACACGAGTTGAAGGTTAGTATGTTGTTTTAGCTTGTTTTCTATGAGTTTGAGATTCTGAAATACCTAGGTATGATCATAGGATTTGTTGTGGATGAGTTGTGATGGCGTTTGTTGAGTTTTGGTGTTGTTTAAAGTGGTTATAGGTTGTCCAAATGAAAGATATGTATCAAGTGCCCTAAACAGAAATCTAGGGTACTGCTTTCAGTTATTTTGGAGCATGTTTTTCATATTGATATTATTCGAATTTGAAGATACATAAAGAATAACATATGTTTCTATATGTGTTATGAAACCCTCTGTAAAATATGGGACTTTAATTCCATATATAGATGAAGAAAACCTAGATGGAACATGACTGCCTCGAAATTGAATGTCATGTGAGGCAGCCATGTTGATGTAGCATTTTGAGGACCTTAGATTCATAATTTGAGAAAGTTTCTTTATACAAAAGTGTTCCTAACTACTTGAAGTATATGTATGTAAAAGGATTTGGCAATCCATTGTGTTTAGTGTGAGCTAGGTTGAGTGAATTATGGTAGATGCAAATCTGGATAGTCTGTTTCTTGGCAGGAAACAGGACAGAATCATTTTGCATGCCATATATTGTGTAGAAGTGATATTCACATGAATTTTGGATATGTTATACCCATATATGTCTAGTTTCAGTAGGTTCAAGAATCAGGGCATTTGGATTTATATAGAGAGAGTTATGGCAGAATGTGTGCAAGTAGGTCATGTGATGATCTAAGACAAAAGGATTAGATTGCATGAACTTTGTGGCATTAGTGTCTTGTAAATCATATAGCATTCCTTAGTTTATATTTTCATTAAGTTTATGTTAAGGCTAATTGGATCAATGTTATGTGACATTAGGAGGGCAAGGTGCAATTGAACGCACACCCGATCGTGTTGAATAGATCGAACCAAGTGCGACGGTAAGCATATTGCTTATATATGTGTATGACTGTCTTGTGCCTTGTGACTTGTTGAGTGTGAGATGTGGTTGAATCTGATGTGAATGATGTGGATAATGTTTGAGTGTTTATGATACGTCATGATTGATAAGAAAGTATTATGATTGAGTATGTTGCAGTGTGATGCGTAAATACAGCATGTTAAGCCTTGTGCACATACTGGAACTGAATAATGGTTGGATTATAACTGAATATGAGCTTGCTTAGATGGATATGTGAAATGTTCCAAGTTGAGAGTGCTATCCGAATATTGTGAGCCGGAAGCACATGTGTTGAAATATATGAGTACGTGAGTGAGTGTAACTCCTCCGTAGCACAGATGATTGTATTCCGAATTTAGTGAGCCGGAATACAGATTGGGCCCAAGGACCATTTTATATATATTGTTTAAGTACAGCAAGGCCTTTCTAAAATAAGTATTACTATAATAAGTGAAACAGGTGAATAAAGTCTAACTTGGTATTGATGATATATTTTGATTTGTGCTCTTTACATTACTTTAGTATATACATATATGCGTAATATGATTATTGAGTAGGCAGCTCACCCCTTGCCAACATATTTTACAGGTTAGGTGGAGTTCTTCTTGCTTAAGGTCGCACCAGCAGTGTCAGTCCATTCTCATCTAGGCATTTTGGAGTCTTGTGATATACTTTTGTTTTGTAAATCCTCTATGTAGGATAATGACTTAAACGTGTATTGTAAATTGTAAATGCTTTCTCTTATGTATAATATGTAAAGTTTATATGATTGAGAATTGAAAGCATGTCTATAACTGATATTGTGTAAGATATCATGTGATCCAAGTGAGGGGGTTACACTTGATCACCAGGTTCGGAGTGCCTCATCACATGATTACGGATAATGGGGTCCAGTTTCAGGGGGAAGTAAGAAGTCTCTTTCGAGAATATGGCATTGAACATCACAAGTCTTCTCCGTACTGTCCACAAGCTAATGGGGCAGTAGAAGCAGCTAATAAGAACCTTAAGAGAATTCTCATAAAAACGGTGGAATCACATCGGAATTGGCATGAGCAGCTCCCACTCGCGTTATGGGCTTATCGCACGACAGTTAGAACCTCAACTGGGGCAACGCCATTCTCCTTGGTATATGGAACAGAAGCAGAGATTCCCGAGACGGAATGGGTGAAGAAGCGATATGAGCAGTTGGCTTTGGTTGACGAGAAAAGGATGGAAGCCCTTTACCATGTGCAGCTATATCAGAGAAGGATGGCCCGAGCCTTCAACAAAAAGGTCAAGGCCAGCCCTATCAAAGAGGGGGACATGGTGCTGAAACAGATCCGTGTGACGCACACCGACCCTAGGGGCAAGTTTAAGCCTAACTGGGAAGGGCCATTCTTCGTGAAGAAGATACTAAGCAAAGGAGCGGTGAAGTTAACTACTATGGACGACATGGAATTCTCCGAACCTACCAACCTGGATAGGCTTAAGAAATACTTTTCGTAAAAAAAAAAAGAAAGAAAAATTCCCGATAGGTTGAAAACCCGTAAAGGGCGGCCTATGCAACAATAAGGGACATCCCAGTGGGTGAAAACCCGAAAGGGCACTCATTTGAAAATTCCGGGATAGTAAAAGGAGAGGAGGAAAATCGCCGGGATCCGAAAACCGAAAGGCGGGTCCTGGTAACAGTAGTTATAACTTGAGCAATTACAAAAACAATGTATAAGAGGCTAAGTATTTCTGTTGTTTGTAAATAAATAAAGGCATGAATATATTTGACGAGAATGATTGGAATCATCATAATCTACTGAATGCATGGTAATATGAATCATGAGTTATACATTTCCTACCTTACTTTTCACAATAAAAAGCCTACATGCTATCCACCCCGCTCCCTATACATCAGATATACATCGGGGTAATCCTAATAAAAAACTACTACAAAGCCATGAAGCCTAATAAGGAGGGATATCCCAGTAGTCCTCAAAATCCCTCAAGCGTGACGCCCGCTCTGCAGATAAGGCCTCCTCGGTAACTCGGAGTCTCTCCTCGGCGACTCGTGCTCTCTCCTTGACAGCAAGGCGACCCTCAGTCTCCCTCCGCATCACCTCCGACTAGTGGTCATTCCGCTCTTGGTACACCTGGCCAACCCTGGCAACGGCCTCCCGCACTGACTCACTCCGTCTTCGCTCATGGGCGTGAAGATCGCTCTAAAAAGGGAACAAAAAAAAAGAAGAAAAACAGATGTGAAAAAAAAAGAAAAAAAAAGCAGCATAGGCAAGAACAGAAATCATACATACATGCATGCATTCCACTACACTAAAATAAGGCAAGGATACATACCAGGTGGTCGGCACAGCGCAAGCTGAGGCGGTCTCTGAGGTAACTGGACAGCCCCACGTAGTCAGTACAAGTCTCTCTCGTAGTCTGAGAAGCGTCGGAAGGGTCAAATGGTACCCTCGATGTGAAGATGGGAGGAGCCATTTCGACACCCGCGTAGGCTACCCCGGACTCATCATAACAAAGGGTCGCGAAATCTCTCCCGTAGTCCGAAACGGGCACATCCAAAGAGGATCTCTCCGGTCGGGCAGCGCTGGAGGACTCGCCAATATAGTAGGGGGGCTCGCTCGCAGATGTCTGAGCCCGAGCGCCATCGAAGAAGTCTGACAAATGAGCACTCCTCCAGGACCCCTCCTACAAATGAAAACACAATAAATACCGCTAGCTATCTCGTGAATAAAGGTAAATAGGCTGAACCACTCACCGGGACCTCCTCCTGACCGAAGACTGTCGCGACAGCCTCCCGTGAAAACACGTCTGCCACGGGATCCACATCCATCGCCACCGTTGGGGCATCCCTCGCGCTCAACAAAGTCGATAGGTAAAGATCACGGCCCCCGACGTGAACCCACACCTCTCTACCCACGAACCGACGGGTCAAGTCCTGACGGATAAACGACAAGGGCATGGTCCGCACCGCGAACATGGAAACGGGGATCTCGCCCGGGGACCAGTGCGACGCTCTAATCCTAGTGATGCCCCGGTCGCCTAAGTACCAGGCCCGCACGCAAGGGCCGGTGAGCACGCACTGCTGCTCCTAGATCAAAGTCACGTACGCATAGTCGGGACCGAAGTCAAGGTCGTCCCACCTAAACTTGATCTAAAAACACAAAGAAAAAGTCAGATCCAATCAAACAAGAATCTAGCACGACTAGAAGATATCTACCTGTCCCAAGGTCCGCGAGTCAATCCAGTCTAGGAGCCGCGCCACCGTCCGTCTCTTCTCTGCGCCTAAATCGAACTCTCTCCACCGAGTCATGAGAGGGAGCCTCGGTACTCGTGACCGATGCCGAGACTGGCTAGGAAGAATCCGCCTCTCGTACGCCCAAACCTGCTTGTAAAAAACAAAGGTTACGAACGGAAAGCATGAAGAAGATAGAAAGGACGAGTCTAGGGTGCACACATACCAGAAGAGCGAAAGTGTAACCACCGAAGTCCTTGCGCTTCCGGCAAGTCAAATCCAAAAAGTTATATAGGAAGGCTAGGCCCGCCCCCGCCCAATCATAAGACGCCGCCGCATCCAAATCGCTAAAAGCCTGAATAAGACCAGCATGTACCTTCCCGCTCTTGGTGCGGAAAATCGTCTCACTCAAAGTGTACACTAGGAAGCTACGGACAGCCAATTCAGCGTCATCCGTCTCACAAAAATCTCGGCGACTCAAGAGGCTCGCGGTAGAAATGAACTTCGCTGGAGAGGATTTGGCACCTGGGTAAACTCCTGGCCCAATCAAAGCGGCTAGCCTAGCGCGGTCGACCCGCGGACGTATCATGTCAAAGCAGAAGGGAACTGGAGTGCTACTCCCCCGCAGCCTTGTCAGCAAAGAGAAATCTCGGGGCGAGATGGTCATCTCCCCGAAAGAAAGGTGGAAGGTATGGGTCGAATCAACCCACCTCTCGCATAGGGCCCGCAGGCCAAAGCGATCGCACACCCCATTAGTGCGGGGCAGCGCTGAAATAAAGGGCTCAAAGCCCAACTCACGCACACGGGCTCTCGCCGCGGCGCCTAACATAGAATACCACACGTGGATCTCGGCCGTGGTCCCGGAAATCTCGAGGAACTAGAAAGAACAAGACAGGAAAGTTTAAATATGGTTCCTAAGCTTGCATTTGATGAAAACACGTTAAGACTAGTTATTCTTTCGGTCAGAATCTAACCTAGAGACGTCTGGTCAATTCGGACCAATTTTCTGTAAAATCTCTCCTTAGGGTCATTTATATAGGATTTAGTTAATTCTTTATTCTTTAATCCACTCTCGTCCGCACTGACAAGTAGCATTAGTCAAGTTTTTACTATTCGCGTGCATTAGTTAAGTTTTTACTATTCACGTGCACTATTCACATTTTTACTATTCACAGGCATTAGTTAAGTTTTTACTATTCACGTGCACCATTCACGCTTTTACTATTCACGTTTTTTACTATTCACGTTCACTATTCATGTTATTTTTACTGTTAGCATGCATAAAGTCGTAGTTTTACTATTCACAATGCATATAGCGCACATTCTTACACAAAAGTAAACAAGTGTTACTTGTAAGTAAAGAAATTCACGTTTTCTAACTAGAGTCCTCTAAGGCAATCTAAAGGTTAGCATGCAAATCATGTTCGGATAAGGATACTAAAGCCTAGAATTTGAACCAAATAACGAAAAAGTGAGAAAGTACTTACCTCGTTACAGCGTGTCCGGCTCAGATGTGTCGTAGGGTCGTGGAAAGGGTCCACTCTAGCAAGGTTCACGTAAACCTCCTCCATGCCTTTCGTGCCATCGTATTCATCCAAATCCATCCCGAGAATAATCCAAATCAAAATCTAGAGAGAGAGAGAAGAAAGAGAATGTGTGGGGTTGAAATGGAACCCCACCACCTTATATAGGAAAGAGGAATGGCATTCCCGTAAATAGTGAAAAAAGTACGATGTGACATAAAGGTAAAAAGTAAATAATTAATTACCAGGCGCACAGACCTCCGATTTGCAGTCCGTTTCAGCCTGCGTTTCTTCCAGACAGCGACCAATACTGTCAAGATATGAACTCCCGATGACAGCCAATTTTTACAGAACAGTGGCACCAGTCAAAATACAGACGACAGTCAACAGAAAAATAATCGACAATGTGAATCATTCCGAACCAAAAAGACATTCCTACCAAACCATTCGAACCTCCAGGACACTAGCTCCAGTGAGAAAATACAGACAACGGTGTTTTAAAAGAATTCAGAATCGTTAGAAAGAACCTTTTTGCCCTTGAGCCACCTTACCTACGGTTCACGACCGAGGTAGCTTTTTTACGGTTCACGATCGAGGTAGCTTTTTAGCCATCTTACCTACGGTTCATGACCGAGGTAGCTTTTTAGCCATCTTACCTACGGTTCACGACCGAGGTAGCTTTTCAGCCATCTTACCTACGGTTCACGACCGAGGTAGCTTTCCAACCATCTTACCTACGGTTCACGACTGAGGTAGCTTTTCAGCCATCTTACCTACGGTTCACGACCGAGGTAGCTTTTCAGCCATCTTACCTACGGTTCACGACCGAGGTAGCTTTTTAGCCATCTTACATGCGGTTCACGACCGAGGTAGCTTTTCAGCCATCTTACATGCGGTTCACGATCGAGGTAGCTTTTTAGCCATCTTACCTACGGTTCACGACCGAGGTAGCTTTTCAGCCATCTTACCTACGGTTCACGACCGAGGTAGCTTTTTAGCCATATTACCTACGGTTCACGACCGATGTAGCTTTTTAGCCATCTTACCTACGGTTCACGACCGAGGTAGCTTTTTAGCCATCTTACCTACGGTTCACGACCGAGGTAGCTTTTTAGCCAGCTTACCTATGGTCCACGACCGAGGTTGCTTTCGAGCCAA
This sequence comes from Euphorbia lathyris, assembly GCF_963576675.1. Lineage (NCBI taxonomy): Eukaryota > Viridiplantae > Streptophyta > Magnoliopsida > Malpighiales > Euphorbiaceae > Euphorbia > Euphorbia lathyris. The sequence goes on from NC_088911.1 coordinate 7,664,935, forward strand.
TTTTACCCACAGTCAACATACGCTAGATTCCAAGAGAATACATCCACCGACGGCCGATTCAGAGGCGAGGCTGGAAAGAATCGGAGAACGACACCGGAACGCGCAGCGCGAAGGTCAGGTATTCTTCCTCCTACTCTTTACGTGTCTTTTACTTTTATATGTTTTACATTGCATGTGTTGCGTTAGCAAAAAACGTTTTCAAAACACACACATCACTGTCAAAATAGGAAAGTAGGGGCAACTGTAGACACCGAGTCGGAGGACCTGTGACGAAAACCTGTAAACAAGACGGTTGAAACGGTTGATTCCGGAAGTTTTAAAAACAAAAAATATATAATATATAATAAGGAAGGAGAAGTTGCACTGGGTCGCAGTCATCGATTGGGCGGCTCACGGGTGCCCAGCGGCGCGGTGCGAGCGCCTAGCAACAGCCGACGTGCATCCAACGACAGTCGGATGCCCGCCCAGCAGCACGGGGTGCGCACTCGACGTCCGCTGGATACACGCGTCCGACTACGAGTGGCGCGCGCTCGACGTCCGTTGGACGCACGAGCCCGGCGGCGCAGAGCACGCGCTCGACAGCCACGGGGCGTGTGCGCTCGACAGCGCGAGACGCGCCTCGGCAGGCGTCGGGCGAGCGCGTCCGACAGCCGTTGGGCGCTCGCCCAACTCTGTTGGGCGGCCGCCCAACAATGTTGGGTGGCCGCCCAACTATTGTTGGGTGATCGCCCAATAATGTTGGGCGATAGCCCAACAGAGGTTGGGCGGCCGCCCAACCCTTTTGGGTGACGCCCGATCTTGCTCGGGCGTCGCGCATTTTCTCCGGGGATCCGATGCCTATAAAAGGCACGGATCCCCATGCATTTGGGAGGAGGGGAATTTTTGGGAGATGAATTTCTCACTCTAACATTTTAGAGAGAGAAGTGACTTTTTTTTGGGAAAAAACATTTTTTTCCTAAAAATTCCAAATTTCCTAAAAGTTAAGATTTTACTAAAAACACAAAAAAATACCGGGAAAGCACGATTCGTGGAATCAACCGACTTCAATCGTCAATACCGAACTTAAGGTATTATCCGAGGACTAGACTCGTTTTATTTTATTTAATTTATTTCTTTTCCTTTATTTATTTTTATGTTATAATTTTATTTATTTAGCTATTTATTTATTTACCACGTTTTATTTAATTTTGCGTATTTATTTAATTTTCGTCTCGTGTTGAATAAAATTTGGTTTTGTTTTAAAATAAAAACCTCGTTTTGATATCCCAATACGAACCGTGATCCGATAAAAAGGTAGTTCGGGTATTAAAAGATGTTGTAATTATAAGTTTCTTAAAAAAGAAATTTCCAAATAACGTTTTAAAATAAAAACGTCGTTTTAGGAACTTCCGTTATTGACTATGATCCATTTCCGGTAGTTCGGAAATCCAAAACGATTGAATTAGACTTAATTTAAAGCTTTTGAATAAATCTGGAAATAATGGGAGTGCTGCTGTAATTTGCGTTTTCTGTCACTAATTGCTGATTACCGACGGATTTTCCGTTGGTAAATCTGCTGGAATGTAAAAAAATGCTGTTTTGGTCCCTCTTTCTCAACTTTTAAGCTTTTAATCCTTTGTACATATATGTATATTTATATAATAAATGTTTTCAAACTATTTTTGGATAGTTGGTACATATAGTTATTTAGGATATTTATATATCATTTTTTGATTTAATCTAATATAAGTATACGTATATATATATTTTCTTTTTCCTTCATTTAAATGATAATGGATTTTATTTTAGAATGTTATTTACTTCGGTGTTTTGGAAGTAATTAATTAGTAGATATTTTGTGGATAATGGGTGTTATTTTGATATTTAAATTACATTATGTATATATATATATAGTTTTTGGGCTATTTGGGTTACATTAGCTATTATTAGGTGAAACTATTTTGGGGATAAATGTTATTTTCTTATTTAGAAGTTTTCATCTATTATTTGCATATGTTCAAAATCAAAAGGTATTATATTTAGTATTTTTATTATCATTTCTTATATGTTTATTACATAGTATCTTTTCACTTATCCTTATTTTCTCTATAAATATTTCATGGGTTTTTTGGCTAAAATGTATATAATATGTCTATATTATTTTCTTTATTCTTTGGACATTTATGGGTCCATATTTCAAATGGGCTTTATTTGGAGTGAATTTTGATTTAATATGTTTATTGTTGTAATTATGACAAGTAAAGAGTCCATTGAGTCAAAAGGGGGAAATAAATCACCAAAAAGAGTTTTCAATTTGATTATTTAAACTAAAAGCTTTTCTAGAGGTTCTCAAAGTGCAAATAATATTTTCTTGACATCTTTAGATCATTTCCAAAACATCAAGTTTTAAAACCTTAGTCCGTTCCAACGACGGATTAAGCGAACCTTGTAATTAAAATCGTTTTCATTGTAAATAATGGAGTTTTTTCGTTTTTCTTAAATGATTTATACAAAATAAATTGACTTGTATGCTTAACCACGTTTTCTGATTAAAGGTTTTTCTCTTAATGTTTTCAAACGCTTGAGTCGTTCCAACGGCGATTCGGGTGAACTTCATCAAACGGGGTTTTGAAACGTACCTAAATCGTTCCAATGGTGGTTAAGGTGCGAACCATGTAAATGAACTTGTTTTGGGTAAATGAGTTAGTATAGAATTAACATGCAACACGTAATGTAAATCCCGTTGTAAATAAATCAATTCTTCCTTCTTCCCCTCTCTTTTATATGTATATTGAACTGATGTAAATGGGTGATTCTTTACTAAAGTGGCTTTTCAATAATGTATGCTCAAAACGGTTTTCAAAACGAGAAAGAAAAGGTTTCAAATGAATTTTAAACTTAAAGAAATATACGATTAGTCCGTTATCGCCTAACATGCTGAGTAGGAGGCCGGTGGTTCATAACCGGGCGATGTCGGGGTGCCTAGTAGCCTTTCTCCGGAAAGGAGCTAGCCTTCTCGGCTCGTACCTAAGTTTCCTGAACCCACACCGGTCTCCCGCAAGGGATCGGTGTTCATTTTCCCATTCGTGGGTGGCGACTCTTCCATATCTCCGAGCTCCGGTCCTGCCGAGCAGCTTGATTCCACGATTGGTTGCTTTCGGCGCCAATCACCGCTTACGTCGCCATGAGGTGTCCACCCCCCGGTCCGCCCGGGAGATTAGGCCACGACACCTCATCTAACAACTGCACCGAGTTGATGAGTTGTCTACCAGACTCGGTGGCATGCAGATAGCTGAGTGATCCTTCATCAGGTTGCCAAGTTTCCTCAGTGTGACCAGTTGATGGAGGAGTCAGATTTTTCTCAGGGACGACATGGTCAGTGACTGGAAGGGGTTTGTCAATCTGCACTTGGTTCTTTTGTAGAGATGATTGATCGGCAGGAATGATTGTTGAGGCAGAATTAAGCTGAATGGGTTCAGTGCTGACAGTGGCAGGAATTTCCTGAGTCAGCACAGTGCTTGGAGCAGCAACATTATCGAGAACTTGCTCGGCTTGGCTTGTAGGGTTGGCAGAAGCATTCAAGTCGGCTTGTTCCTGTAGTGAAGAAACAGAGGCTTGCTTTTCAAGAGAAGTTGGCAGAGAAGAAGAAGTTTGTTTGCTAAAAAATTTTAGCTTAAGTGTAGAAGGGTCTTTGGTCGGCTTCTGGACAGGAAGGTCAATGACAGTTGTCTGACTTGCCTTTACTAGTCTTCTTCTTCGAGGAGGTGTAGTGTCAGCTGGGATAGACTCTACTGAGTGAGGAGGAGAAGTCTGTTCTTGATCAGCATTAAGATGGTCAGTTTGTTCTTGTTCTTCATCTGCAACCAACTCAGTATTAGTTGGGTCAGTAGTTTCCTCTTCAGTGGCTGTCTCCTCAGTGTCATTCTGACCACTTTCTTCTTCCTCCTGTTGATCATTCCCTTCGTCTTCTTCTAGCTCTTCTTCAACCTATGTGATGAAGTGATCATCCAGTTGCACATCGTCTTCTTGATGCTCAGCTTCAGTTCCCTGACATTGTGTGAAGTGATAATCACCAGGAACAAGGAAGTCAGTGGGGATAGCATCAATAGGGGTCAGCTCTGAAGACTTCTTCTTCTTCAGAGGTTGCTCATCAGTATCCATTCTTTCTTCTGTATCAGGCTCATCTTGCCTGCTTCTCTTCTCAGCTGACTTAGGTCTCTCCTGACCTTTTTGAGCAACTGACTTCAGCTTCTTGGCCGGAGACTCAGCATCTTTTGAAGGTGTCCCAACAGCTTTCCTTTTGCGGGCAGCTGGAGCCTTTGTTCTTATGTCCTTCTTTGGGACAGTCTCCTCAGCAGGCTGATCACCACCTTTGGCTTTCTTAATCGGTTGGTTAAACTTCAAGGCACGCAGCTGTGATCTCAGAGCCTTGGGCCTCAGTTTCCTCGGATAGGTCAATCTGATGGTCTATGAGGATTCTGGTAATGAGTGAGCCCAGCCTTAGAGTTCCAGTGCTCCTTTGGAAGCCGGCAATTAAGAAAACTGGCATATTGATGGGCTTGTAGGTCAGCATATGCCATATGAAGCATTACTCAAAGTTTGTTGCTGAGCTGGTGCAATTTATCTTTGGGAAGATATAATTGGTCAGCAGGTAGTGTGCCATCTTTTGGTGCTGGCCCATTGAGGAACTGGAGATTTCTCCAGAATGGCCAGCGGGCTTGCAGAAGGTGGCAGAGTACCCAGTTCCTTCATGATCACCAGTCCTCCTCAGTTTTGTTCCTTTATTCTTCAGTTTCAGCAAGTTGGCAAGGTAGGTAGGGTTGACGAAAATTGTTTTCTCTTTTACCACAGTTACCAGGTGGTCCTGGTTATCGTCAGCAACCCGCAGATTATGGTAGAATTCCCTTACTAAGTCAGGGTAAGTTGGATCTCTGATTGAGAACAGCTCGATCTAGACATTCTTCGATATCCATTCACAGAATGGTTGCTCGGTTTCTACGAAGGCCTCAGAGAACCACCTTGAGTGGTCAATCTTCCACTCTCTAACGTTTTCGAAGACCTTAGTATAGGTTCTGACTTTGGTTGGCTTTCCTTTAGAGGAGGTGGCTTGGCCAACTTTGCCTTTGCTCGGTGTAGTGGCCTTAGTCGTTTCAGGCGGAGTAGAATGCCTGGAAGGTTCATCGGAACTGGTCTTAGGGTGACCGGCATCGGAGATGTTCACGGAAATCTTAGTCATAGTTTCAGAGAGGGGTTTGGAAGTTTTGAGAGTTTTTAGAGAGAAAGTATTTATGCCAGAGAATTCGGTAAGTGTAAAGAGATAAAAATGGGGATTTGCCCATTCTTTATAGCGGTGTGAGGTGGATCTTATCGAATCCATGTGTCAGTTTTGCCTTGGGATTGTCAACCGACAAGGATCCTGACATTTATGACACATTCGGCGCATACGTCATCCTAGGTGGCTATTCGCGTGTTTTAGCATTAAATGCAACGGATCTTGTACTCAGCGTTTAGAATTCTAAACGTTCTATATTCTGAGTAGTCAGTTTTATACAAACGGATGGTTTAAGTAGTTGGTTGCTCAGTTTGAGATAACTACTCAGTGCGCATATTTGCTCAGTATGTGATATTCATTCATTTAGCATCAAACACTCAGCATACATCTATTCACTCAGCAAATAATAGCATAAGTCATTCAGCATGGTAATTCACTCAGTATGAATATATATTAAGAGCTGGAATTTACTGAAAAGGATTAAACATACCAATGGCTTCTCTCAGTATGCTGAACTGCTCACGAGCCAGTGGCTTTGTGAAGATATCCATAAGCTGCTCATCCGTTGGGACATAGGTCAGCTTTATCTCACCCTTGAGTACATGGTCTCTAATGAAGTGATGTCTGATGCTGACATGCTTCATCCTGCTATGCTGAATTGGGTTCTTTGATAGATCAATTGCACTTTTGTTGTCACATTTGACCTCAATTGTCTTTGTTTGAACACCATAGTCTTCAAGCTGCTGCTTAATCCATAGGACTTGAGCAACACAGTGTCCAGCAACAATGTACTCAGCTTCAGTGGTAGACAAGGCTACTGACGCCTGCTTCTTACTGAACCAGGATACAAGACAGCTTCCTAGGAAGTGGCATCCTCCAGAGGTGCTTTTTCGTTCAAGCTTGTCTCGTCCATAGTCAGCGTCAGTGTATCCAACGAGTGTAAAATCATGAGTGTTGGGATACCATAAACCTGCGTTCACTGAGCTTTGCAAATATCTAAGGATTCTTTTTACAGCTATGTAATGAGATTCCTTAGGGTTAGATTGATATCTAGCACAGTAGCATACTGAGAACTGAATGTCCGGTCTACTCGCTGTTAAGTAAAGTAGAGAGCCTATCATACCTCGATACAATTTGCTGTCTACCGACTTACCATTCTCGTCAGCACAAAGGACAATGTCAGTGCCCATAGGAGTAGATATTGGCTTGCAATTTTCAAGATCATATTTCTTCAATATCTCCTTGGCATATTTAGCTTGACTGATGAAGATGCCATTTTTCCCTTGTTTGATTTGAAGTCCAAGGAAGAAGTTGAGTTCTCCCATCATTGACATTTCAAACTCAGTCTGCATTTGCTTGCTAAATTCCTTGCACATTGACTCATTAGTAGCACCGAAAATAATATCATCAACATATATTTGAGCCAGCAGGGTATCTTTACCCTTTCTCTTAATGAATAAGGTTGTATCAGCTTTGCCTCTGACATAGTTTCTAGTCAGCAGGAAACTGGTCAGCCTCTCATACCAAGCACGTGGTGCTTGCTTGAGGCCGTACAGAGCCTTTTTGAGTTTATAAACGTGGTTTGGGAATTTAGGATCCTCAAACCCTGGAGGTTGATTAACATAAACTTCCTCGTTTATAACTCCATTAAGGAATGCACTCTTAACATCCACTTGAAACAGTTTAAAGTTCATATAACTTGCATAAGCGCATAAAATCCTAATAGCCTCTAGCCTTGCCACTGGGGCAAAGGTCTCACCGTAGTCAATACATTCTTGCTGACTGTAGCCCTGAGCTACAAGCCTTGCTTTGTTCCTGCCTACATTTTCTTGTTCATCCAGCTTGTTGCGGAAGACCCATCTTGTTCCAATGGTCTTCTGACTCCTTGGATGTGGCACTAACTCCCATACATCGTTTCTTCTGAATTGATCAAGTTCCTCTTGCATTGCGCTCATCCAGAATTCATCATCCTCAGCATCAACGAAGTTCTTTGGTTCCTGAACTGAGACGAAGGCTACGTTGCTGAGGTATCTCCTGAGTTGATTTCTTGTCATCAGGGTATTCTCAGCAGCATCAAGAATAGCACTCTCTGAGTGTCCTCTTGGTATCCTTATCTCCTTTGGTAGATTGATGTCTTGTGCTATCTGTGTTTCAACAATCTCTGCAGGTGTAGACTGGTCAGTGAAAACAATTTGAGGTTCACTTTTACCTTTGGTCAGCCCTTGAGGGAATGACTCAGCGGCTGTATCTTGATCAGCGGGTACTGAGTGTGGATCATCCTCGGTCAGCGGGAGATATCTTCCTGCAGGGTTAGTTTCATCGAACTCAACATGTACTGACTCTTCTAAAAATTGAGTTCGTTTATTGAAAACTCTGTATGCTTTGCTGTTTGTTGAGTAGCCTAAAAAGATAGCCTCATCAGCTTTTGAGTCAAACTTAGCTAAGCTATCTTTGGTGTTTAAAATAGAACATTTACAGCTAAAGGCTCGAAAGTATCCAATGTTGGGCTTTCGTCCTTTCCAAAGTTTGTAGGGGGTTTTCTTTAGTATAGGTCTAACAAGAGCCCTATTAAGAATATAGCACGTTGTGTTAACAGCTTCTCCCCAAAAGTACTTTGGAAGCCTATGCTCACTCAGCATTGTCCTGGCTATTTCAACCAAGGTTCTGTTCTTCCTTTCAACAACCCCATTTTGTTGAGGCGTCCTAGGAGCAGAAAAATTATGGTCAATGCCGCTGGCTTCACAGAATTCAACGAACTGTTGGTTTTTGAATTCTCCACCATTATCACTTCGGATGTGAGCCAATTTTAGGTCTTTATCATTTTCAAGTTTTCTAACCAAATTTGAAAATGTCTCAAAGGTCTCATCCTTGCTACTCAGCAAGATGATCCAAGTGTACCGAGAAAAGTCATCTACAATGACCAAGGAAAATCTTCTTCCACCTAGACTCAGCGGCTGGACTGGACCAAAGAGATCCAAGTGTAGTAACTCTAATGGACGCTTAGTTGAGACAATGTTTTTGCTGTGAAAAGATTGTTTGGTTTGTTTTCCAGCTTGGCAAGCGTGGCATAATTGATCTTTTTCAAATTTAAGTTCTGGCAGTCCCTCAACCAATTGCTTTCTTGCTAATTTGGCCAGGAGGTCCATGCTTACATGACCAAGTCTCATGTGCCATAGCCAGGAATTTTCTTCCTTTGATACTAAGCATACAGTTTTTGAAAACTTTTTCTCTAAGTTCAGCATGAAGACATTATCAATGCGAGGGGCAGTTAAAATTAACTCATTAGTTTTACCCTCGAATATTTTACATCCAGTGTCATCAAATATAACTTTTCTCCCATTGTCACATAGCTGAGCTACGCTGAGTAAGTTATATTTGAGTCCGCTGACTAGGGAGACATACTCAATAGTAGGATTACCTCCAATGGTTCCTGACCCTACTATCTTACCCTTTTTGTTGTCTCCAAAACTTACGTTTCCTCTTCGTTTACGCTCGAATGTGATGAACTGAGTTTCATCACCAGTCATATGCCTCGAGCATGCGCTGTCAATATACCACATCTTTGACTTCTCAGCACATCTCAGGCTTACCTGCAATGTAACTAGTTACTTTTAGGTACCCAATTCTTTTTGGGTCCTTGCTTGTTATGTTCAACAGGTAAAGCATCATATTTTATTTTATGGCGGCATACTTGGACAGTATGGCCATTCTTTCCACAGAAGTCACAGCTGACTTTCCGTTTAGGATATCTCACTGACTGGTCAGCACCCCAGTGATGAGCATGCCAGCACACCTTTGTGGTGTGTCCTTTCTTCCCACAGAAGTCACACTGGATATTCCGCTAAGGATTCCATCTCTAATGACCAGTACTTCGGTACTGAGTATTCAGAGGAATATTTCTTTTGTTTGGAACCTTTAGTTGGTTCTGAATAGATGTGACGTCCTTTCTCAGTTTCTTAGAATCTGATTGGACCTCAGAAACAAGCTTTTGCATAATTCCAATGTTACTATGCAAATCTGAGTTGTCCTGAAGAAGATATTGAAGGTCACTCAGTTTGACCTCCTCAACCTCGTCACATCGCCTGCTGAGTGCTCTAACCTTTTTATTACACTTTTTGACAAGTGTGTAGAGATCACTCAGGGCATTAACCATTTCATTTCTGAGCAAGGGTAGTGATATTACCTCAGTTGAATGTTCCTCATCGTCAGATGCAATGGAAGGGTCAGCATGCTCAGAAACACATGGCTCAACAAGTTCGTCAGCCATGAAACAAATCTTCGCTGACTCAGTGGCATCAGCTTCAGATGATGATGAATCATCACTATCACTCCAGGTTGCCACCATTGCCCTCTTGCCGTTCTTTCTTTCTTTCCTCAGCGAGGGACAGCTTGACTTGATATGGCCAGTTTGATGACATTCAAAGCAAGTTATGGGCTTTGAGCTGTCCTTCTTGTACTTGTTGTCGCTGGAGTCAGCTTTGTACTTATCAAACTTCTTGTAAGGCTTCTTAGAATATTTGTCATTCTTTTTGAACAGCCTTTTCATCTTTCTGGTAAACATAGCCATCTCTTCATCGTCTGTTGAGCTCTCATCAGTGGAGTCAGCTTTCATGATAAGAGACTTTTGCTTCTTGTCTTCAGACTTTTCCTTCACCTCGAAATTCTTCATCGAGATCTCATGGGTCAGTAGTGAGCCGATGAGTTCATCATACTTATAGGTGGTTAAGTCTTGAGCTTCCTCAACAGCGGTCTTCTTTGCTTGCCAGCTTTTAGGAAGACTCCTAAGAATCTTCTTGACTTGTTCTTCCTCAGTGAAGATCTTCCCAAGTCTCTTGAGCTCGTTGATGATGTTTGTGAATCTTGCATTCATGTCTGAGATCCCTTCATCATCGTTCATTTCGAACAACTCATACAATCTCATATGCTGGTTCACCTTGGATTCTTTCACCTTATTGGTTCCTTCATAGGTGACCTCCAGCTTCTTCCAGATCTCCTGCGCTGACTCACAACCTGAAATCTTGTTGTATTCTGCAGCATCGAGCACATAGTGAAGCATGTTTATAGCCGAAGCATGATTTTGTAGCTTATTGAGATCATCCTCTGTCCATTTGGTCTCAGCTTTGACAACCGTTTGGCCATCAACAGTTTCAACAGGAACAAATGGGCCTTGGACTATAGATAGCCAGGCACTCATATTTGTAGCCTGAATGAAATTTTTCATCCTATTCTTCCAGAAGGTATAGTTAGACCCGAAGAATAGGGGAGGCCGAGTTATGGACAGACCCTCAGGTAGAATCTGAGTTGTCAGATTTCCTGGGAGAAATTGAGTGCTATTTTCACCCATAGTGGGGATCAGCTCAAGGTAGTTAAACCTTGCACAGTGAGCTTTTAAGCTCTGATACCACTTGTTGGTCCCTTATAACGTAACAAGTTAGTTCCAAGGGGGGGGATATGAACTATTTAAAATTTTAGTACGTTAAGGCTGACTTCTTTTTCTTTGAAAAAGGATTACACAGCACGCTGAGTAAATTAAGACACTAGCTTAGTCAACTGGTGACTAAGTCAGCTTCTTTCTTTGAGTCAGGAGATAGCACTTGAGTCTATTCCTGAACTCAGATACTCAATACACACAACTCAGCGTGACCTCTTTACTTGGTCAGTTTTGTTTAAGCAAGCAATATATATATTAAGGAGTTTAAGGTTAGAAAGATGTTACTCAGCAGATTTATCCAGGTTCGGCCTCTAAGCCTACGTCCTGTCCCCGGAACACGTTCCGAGCTTTCGAATTCTCTACTGAGCTCTTTAACGGTAGAGCATCAAACCTTTTACAACTTAGAAGCTGAGTATAACAAGAGTACCTTCCTCTATACCTCTACTCACTCCTAATCTCTCGCTGAGTACTATAACCGAGTACTCAGCCTCTCCTTTCTAATCTCTAGAAATGATAAAGATTTGTCCTAAACAACAATTGCTAAGACACCTTAGATGATTGAATAATCACTCTAGACTTTTACACGAAAGATATAGAATTTGGTGTAAGTATTTGCTTTGCTTTTTCTCACAGAACTTTGAGTAGAATTTTGGTCAGCGTAATGGCTTGATAAAGTTCTGCATCGAATGAAGCAACTGAAAGGCCCTATTTATAGAGACGTCTGAGGCATCAGTCATTTCGAATTTCAAAATAACTGTTGGAGGGAAACGGCTTCCTGTCGTTGTCACTCAGTCCTGCTCAGTGCTCTTGGCCAATCAGATTCAAGTATCTTCTGTCTTCGATCAGAGCTGAGCAGCTTTTAGTCAGTCCAGCAGAATGTCTCTCCATTTATGGTAAGGTCAACTAGACATCTTTCTGTGTCTTCTGAACTTTACCCAAAGTAGAAATACTTTGTCTGGAAGTTGTTCTTGCTCAGCTGCTGTCTTGTACTCTTTGTCGATACAATTCAGCAGCTTCGTTCCGAAGTTGTTCAACGAAGGTCTTCTCGATCCTTCTCTCGCTGAGCTGCGTTTTATACACAACGGCAGCGTTTTGCACACGCGGGCCGAGTGGTCTTGATCTGTTTAACTTGGGCTTTGACTTCCGTATTGGGCTTTAAGCCTTTTAGTCTTTATGTCTTATAAACAATTTAACTCAACATTGAACAAACACATTAGTATAATAAATCAAAGCATTTAAACTTAGTGTGCTTAGAATATATTTAATTTTACTTAAATAATTTTGTCAAATCAAAATCATGTGGAAAGGTGTTTCAACGGCCGCGACCGAGAATCCTCCATTCTCGGTCGTGACACGCATCGCCAGATTCTCCCCTTACAATTTTCGAAGGCTAAATATTTGCTTCCCCATTCTCGGCCGAGAATTTACATTCTCGGTAAGAGCAGAAATTCTGAAGGAGCTATACGTACATGTTCGTTCACAAAGAAACGCGTTCGTTCGATTAGATAAGAACGCCTCTTCATAGTAGACACGTCTCTTAAACCCGACTCTTCAGCATTTATAAATAAAGAGTTGATTTCAGAGATAAACATATAGAAAATTGAAGGAAAGATTAGTATAGAATTAATGCAGAAATTCTGAGTCAAGCGATTCAGAGTTAGAAGTTCGATTCTGTAAAAAGCAATATGATGTACACACATTGTTTATTAAATAATTACAAACACAGTAGCATTTAGATTTGTTCATATTAGTTTACATTTTGGTAGTAGATAGACCAGTCTCTATTCCGAAGATTCAGCGAGAAGATTTAGTAGAGGATTCGCCCCGGAGTTTGACAACCTCTAACGAAACCCAAGGAAAGGATTGATAACCCGTTCGCTTGCAAGCCGTCGAAAGTTTCCATGCTTCTTGTTCTATGTAAACTTGTATCAAATTCATATTTCATCTAATAAAGTTCATTCTATTCGATAGATTTTTATGTAGCACTTTGGTAAATGATCCGAAGTGAGTTCTGGTGTTTTCATTAAAACGTAGTTGAATTCAAAATCTTTACAAGGAAACTTTGTTGAACACTTAGACAAATTGATATCATCAGTAGAGTATTAATTTGGTTAAGGTAGCAATCTAACCCGACCGTAGGAGGATTGACTGCAGTTCAAAGCCTTTTAATTAGAGGAATTTACGTTATTTCATTTTCATAATTTATACAAAGTTTAAAGTTGTTTTCTTTGCTTAATGCAAACGAATACATTTGTTTACTTTTCTAAAGAACTAAACGTTTATGTTTTGTAAATTTATCCTTAAATCAGAAGTGATTTCTAAACATTCGTTATACTCTAATCTAATTCTTATTCTAGCAATTTCAAAACCAAATCCAATTAAACGATTTTACATATTATGCACCTTAAAAGTAAATCTAACTAATTCAAAATAAGTTTTTGTTAAAAAGCGTTCCCTGTGGGTTCGATATCTTTTATTCCTACAAGCGTATACCGTGCACTTGCGGAAATCGCTCAACAAGTTTTTGGCGTCGTTGCCGGGAACGCCAAAATTTTTAACAAAAATTTAGATTTTTCGTGTTTTATTTCGAATCTAGGTTTATACATACTTATTTTAATTTTTGTAATTTATTAATTTTCATTTACTAACATATTTATTTTTCAAATTCTGTTTTGAAGGTAGTTTTGGTTCGTGTACGATTTCAAGTTCATACGCAGTTCTCGAAGTTCAGGCATTGTACCAAACCCTTTAGACCCAGAAATTAAAAAAACCATTAGAAAGAACAAGAAAAACAAAAACAAAACTCCATTAAAGACAAATACCGAGCCAGATATTATGGCAGACCCACCAACACTTATGGATTAAGCTAGGCCAGGGGTGGCCGGTGTAACCAATAGTATCGTTAGACCCAGAATCACCACAAACCAATTTGAAATTAAGCCAGCATTGCTTAATATGTTGCAAAATAATGTAACATTTTACGGGTTACCTAACGAAAATCCTAATACCCATTTGACAAATTTCCTTGAAATTTGTGACACTTTTAAAATCCCAGATGTGACTGCCGAAGCAATCAAACTTTGCCTTTTTCCTTTCACTTTGAAGGATAGAGCCAAAGAGTGGTTAACTTCGATGCCAGGCGCAACGTTTGCAACTTGGGAACAATTAGCCCAAGCTTTTTTATCAAAATATTTTCCTTTAGCAAAAACCGCAAGAGTCATAAAAGAGTTAACATCTTTTTCTCAAAATGATAATGAAACTCTTTATGAGACTTGGGAACGTTTTAAAGAACTTCAACGTTTATGCCCACACCACTAATTGCCTGCTGAACTTCTAATGCAAACATTTTATAATGGACTAAATCCTACAACTAGAGGTTCATTAGATGCTATTTTGGGAGGGCTATTTATGAAGAAGACATCAGCCCAAGCAAGAGAACTTTTGGAGGAAATGGCAATCAACAGCAGTATGTGGCCCGCGGAACGTGGACATATACCGGTGGCAAAACCATCATCCTCAACCACATCATCGGTTAAAGGTATAATGAACCTTGATCCAGTCGCGATGTTACAAGCCCAATTTTCTGCTTTATCGCATAAAATTGATAGGTTTATGGCACCGTGCGATACCAATAGTAATCCAATCCAAATGGATGTGGATTATGAAAATATGAATGAGATCGAACAGGTAAATTTTGTCCAAGGGCAAAACCAAACTAATAATCCTTATTCTAATACTTATAATTCTGGATGGAGGAATCATCCTAACTTTAACTAGAAAGACAATAATAATAATGCAAATGCTAATCAAAATTGTAACAATAATTATCAAAATCAGTCAAGAGATACGATTAGCACTTTATCTTCTAAAATCGACAAATTCATAAATGCTATCAGTGGAAAAATAAGTAATCACGACGATGGTTTTAAACGGATCGAAAATAAATTCGATCAGCTTATTAAAAACCACTCATCTAGCATCCATAATTTGGAGGTCCAAATTGGTCAACTTGCTAAATCAATTCCATCCCGAAAAGAGGGAAGTCTTCCCAGCCATATGGAAGAAAATCCAAAAGAGCAGGTAAAGGCTATCACTCTTCGTTCAGGGAAAAATTATCTAGGTCCGGAAATGCCCGGAGATGCAACATTACCAGGAACTGATTTACCAAAGTCCAAAGAAGATATATCAAACACAAAAAGTTCACCAATTGACTCAAGTACAAAAACTTTTGTACCCAAACCACCTTTTCCACACAAAGTCCGAAATAAGGACTATGACAAACAACTTTTAACATTTTTAGACAAACTTAAAAATTTGCATATTAATTTAACGTTTATGGATGCGATTACGCAAATTCCCAATTATGGTAAGTTCCTAAAAGTTTTAATTTCAAAGAAAATCAGTTGGGAAGGAATTTCATCCATTTCGCTAACCGAAGATTGTAGTTCAATAGTATCCAGTAATTTGCCTACTAAACTCAAAGATCCCGGATGTTTCACCATCCCTTGTAAGTTGGGAGATATCGAATTCCCGAGTTGTCTTTGTGATTTAGGAGCGAGTATAAACTTGATGCCATTGTCTATTTTTAATAAGTTAGGTTTAGAAGAAGATATCAAACGTACCAATATGGTTTTGCAATTAGCGGATCAAACCACTAAAAGACCATATGGTATAATCGAGGATGTTTTAGTTAAAGTTGACAAATTTATTTTTCCTACCGATTTCATTATATTAGATTTTGCATATGACGTTAATTGTCCACTAATCTTTGATAGACCGTTCATGAACACGGGACGTGCTCTAGTTGATGTGTCGAAAGGGAAAGTAGTTTTGAGAATAGGAGAAGATAAGATCGAGTTTGATATGAACCAAGCAATGAAATATCCTATGGAGGAACTCGCTTGTATGAAACTTGACTTAGTTGAAGAATGTGTCAATGACGTTATTCAAAATGATGAAATAATAGAACCTATAATGGGTGAAGAATTAGAAGATAAGGACCCAGAGCCTTTGATTCGAGAAGATGGACCAGTTCCGCCTTCGATTGTAATACCCCCTAAATTAGAACTTAAAGAATTACCCAGTCATTTGAGGTACGCTTTCTTAGGCGAAAGCGATTCTCTACCTATAATTATCTCTAACAAGTTAACAAATGATCAAGAAGAAAAATTGAAAGAGGTTGTTAGAAATAGGATATGAAGTATGGGTTGGCAAATTTCAGACTTAAAAGGAATTAATCCTAGCATCGTAATGCACAGAATTCACTTAGAAGAAGATAAGCCACCTAAAGCGGATAGGCAAAGACGCTTAAATCCGAACATGAAAGAAGTAGTCAAAAATGAGATTACTAAACTTTTAGACAATGGAATCATTTATCCGATCTCGGATAGTGAATGGGTTAGTCCAATCCATTGTGTACCCAAAAAGGGAGGCATAAATATTGTAAGGAATGACAAAGGTGAATTAATACCTACGTGAACCACCACCGGTTGGAGGGTTTGTATAGACTATAGGAACCTAAACAAAGCAACTAGGAAAAATCATTTTCCTCTACCTTTCATTGATCAAATGATCGAAAGGATAGCCGGTCATGCATTTTATTGTTTCCTAGACGGTTATTCCAGATTCTTTCAAATTTACATTTACCCGGATGACCAAGACAAAACAACTTTCACATGTCCTTATGGAACATTTGCATATAGGAGAATGCCCTTTGGTCTATGTAATGCACCAGAAATATTTCAACGTTGTATGACAGCAATATTTAATGATTTCATTGAAGATATAATGGAAGTTTTCATGGATGATTTTTCAGTTTATGGAGATTCTTTCGATGCATACCTACAGAACTTGGATAAAGTTTTATCTAGGTGTGAAGAAACGAATTTAGTATTAAATTGGAAAAAATGTCACTTCATGGTAGACGAAGGAATTTTTTTAGGTCATAAGATATCTGAAAAAAGGTTTAGAAGTGGATAGAGCAAAGACTTCAGTTATAGAAAAATTACCCCCACCAACTACTGTTAAGGGAGTAAGGTCATTTTTAGGTCACGTAGGTTTTTACAGGAGATTTATTAAGAACTTCTCTGTAATTTCCAAACCACTTACTAATTTGCTTATGAAAGATTCAACTTTTGATTTTAATGCGGATTGTTTACAAGCTTTCAATACATTGAAAACAGCTTTAGTCAGTACACCTATAATATCGAAACCCGATTGGAATTTACCTTTCGAAATTATGTGCGATGCAAGTGACTTAGCTGTAGGATGTGTATTAGGTCAAAGGAAGGATAAGAAACTTCATGTTATATATTATGCGAGTCACACATTATCCGGTGCACAGTTAAACTACACCACAACCGAGAAGGAAATGCTAGCAGTAGTTTTTGCATGTGATAAGTTTAGGTCATACTTGTTAGGTTCAAAAGTTATTATTTATACCGATCACGCAGCTTTAAGATATTTATTTGCTAAGAAAGATGCAAAACCACTTCTAATTAGATGGGTTTTATTGTTACAAGAATTTGATATAGAAATTAAAGACAAAAAGGGAGTAGAAAACCTTGTCGCCGATCATCTATCAAGACTCGAAGATGAAAACGGTCCTATAGGTGAGACTATCGGTATACGAGATGATTTCCCTGATGAATATCTCTATCAAATAAAAAGTGTCATGTCGCCATGGTATGCGGATATCGCAAATTATCTCGCAGCCAACATTGTTCCGGAAGGATTAAATTTCCAACAAAAGAAGAAATTCTTTTTTGACATTAAACAATATTTTTGGGAAGATCCTTTCTTGTTCAGAACTTGTGGTGACGGAATAATTAGGAGATGCGTTAGTGAAAACGAATACGGGTCTATAATGTCAGAATGTCATTCTAGTTCTTATAGAGGACATAACGACGTTAGTAAGATAGTAGCCAGGATATTAGAATGTGGATTCTTTTGGCCTACGTTGTTTAAGGACGTCCATTCATTTATTATTCGTTGTGACAAATGCCAAAGGACAGGGAATTTAGGAAGGAAATATGAGATGCCTCTCACGAACATGTTAGAAGTTGAAGTCTTCGACATGTGGGGAATAGATTTCATGGGACCTTTTCCCCCTTCTTCTGGTAAAACTTACATATTAGTCGCCGTAGATTATGTTTCAAAGTGGGTTGAAGTAATTGCAACCCCGACGAACGATTCTAAGGTTGTTGTTGGGTTTCTTGAAGATATATTTTGTAGATTTGGTTGTCCTAGAGTCATTGTAAGTGATGGCGGTACCCATTTCATAAACCGAAGTTTTGATATACTTATGAAAAAATATGGAGTACGCCACCGCGTGTCAACGCCATACCATCCTCAATCGAATGGTCAGGCAGAGATATCAAATAGAGAACTCAAATGGATTCTAGAGAAAACGGTTTCGTCTTCAAGAAAAGATTGGTCTTGTAAACTCAACAATGCGTTATGGGCATATCGTACTGCATTTAAAACACCAATAGGAATGACGCCATACCGATTAGTGTATGGGAAAGCATGTCATTTACCAGTCGAATTAGAGCATAAGGCCTATTGGGCTATTAGAAAACTTAATTTTGATTTACAACAAGCAGGTAAGAAACGTTTGCTCAACTTAAATGAGTTAGACGAGTTACGTCATTTGTCTTACGAAAATGCAAAAATATATAAAGAAAAAGTGAAAAATGGCACGACGCCAAGATTAAAGTCAAAAGCTTTAACATTGGGGATAAGGTGATGTTATTTAATTCACGGCTCCGTTTATTTCCAGGTAAACTTAAGTCCAGATGGACAGGACCATATTTAGTCATTAAAACATTCGACTATGGATCTTTAGAACTTGAAGGACCTGATGGAGTTCGTTTCAAAGTTAACGGTAATAGATGCAAAATTTATTACGAAAATATTTCGAATAAAGAAATTGCATACATAACGCACTTTCCTGAAGATTAATTCATTTAAATTTAATATACTTTGTCTTTATTTTGTTTTATTTTTGTTTTGTTTTTAGTTTTAATTTAGTTTAAATTTCTATACATGTAAATTTTATGCTTTTTAATTATTAAGTAGACTTTATATTAAGATTTAGATGCATAAAAATATGTTTAAGTCATGATTTTAATTTAATTTTAAGTCATTAGTTCGAATTAGAAGGAATTTGGTGATTCTCAGCCGAGAATTTGGAATTCTCAGTTGAGAATTCACATTTTCAGAATTGTCCAAACATGTAAGAAATTTCTGATCTTACCGAGAATTTAGATTATCGGTCGAGAATCAGATTTATAGGGTTTCGACGCCTGATTTCCACAAGAAAATCAGCGTGTCGCGACCGAGAATTGAGATTCTCGGTCGCGACACAGATATTTTCTGCACCATCAGACCTGTTTCTTCTTCATCCTGCAGACACAGCTTTTCAAACTCGAAAAATTGAGTTTCTTCAACATTTTGAGGTATGAATTTATGACTTTTCGCATCAAAACAACACCTCTTTTCATCCTATGATTCCAATAAATAAATCTTAGAAGTTCAGATTTCTGTTATTCATTTTCTTTTCATCTCTGTCAGAACAAAATTCTGATTTTTCTCAAACACTTAATTACCAGAAAAGTTACAGAAACATTTTTTTTCTTCATTCGAATCATGACTACCAAACACAAATCCCCTAAGAAACTTGCTGCTTCAAGTAATAATCGTCCCGACTTATCAAAACGATATGGTGCGCCATTTCCTATCTTCAACCATGACGAAGGCAGGCATTACTATAGGTTTTGTTACAAGTTTTTTCGTCGGTATGCTATATATGGACGAGTTTTTAAATAAACAACTCGGCATTAGCGATGACATGAGTTGCTATTTGGAAAGATTGGGATGGACTAAATTCGCCAACATGCGGTTTCCTATAATTGGAGACTGGATTCTCGAGTTTTTCTGTACAGTTCGTTTTGTGAATAAACGACGAGTGCGTCTTAGTTTTCATCGAGATGGTGAAATCTTTACTTTTGGGTATCCTGAGTTGCATGCCTGGTTTGGTTTTCCCCCGAGGGATACAATCAAACGTCATCCTGGCAAAGATATGACATCCACTGATATATGGAGGATGTTAGGGATTATAGCCAGTTAATCAACTGTAGCGCAGCGAAATTGCGGTTCAAAATTTATTTCTAATCCCTTTAGTTTGATCTTTGTCCGTTAACCATTGATTGAATAAAACCTTTTGATCTGTTTAGGGATATAAACATACCCAGACTGTCTCTTCTAGAGACGGCTGAAGAATCCACAAGGTAGTAAGATCTCCGTAGTCAGGTGCACGAACAGCTATTGAGCTAGAACCGGTGCTAGCCGAAGAACGAATGAAGAACTGGAGAGATTATGTAATTTGCCAAACAAATCCCACTTTTCAAAACATGTTTCTGCCGAATTCACTTTGTTGGTGAATCTATGTGGTGGCCGAAATCACATGTGATATGTTGTAGTTAATTAGGGTTTTAGTGTTTTAATTTATATATATAGTGTATTTCTAAACCTAATTGGTTTAGGGTTAATTGGTTAATTATAAAACTAATCCAATCCTAACCTAATTACATAGATAAATACCAGTAATATTTATTCTATGCAATTAATTATGATTAGATTAAATTTAATTACCCCAATTAAATGAATAACACTAATCAATAAATTAATGTATTGATCTAATTAATTATTCACCGAATGCAATTTCATTAATTTACAAATTAACTAATTACATCGCGCAAACTAATTAATCATTTAATACTCAACACTTAAGACCATTAATTAATTACCTTGATACAAAGTATCAATTAATCAATTTATTAACCACCAATTAATTACCTTGACATTTTACTGTCAATCAATTAATTATTTCTATCTCTCCAATGTACCGTTCTATAAGTTCTAACTCAGATGTTCGATGTGCACGATCCTATGGGACTGTCCTTAGCTAGCAGTGGGCTTATGGCTCACAGACAGTAAGTGGGTTCTAGCAAACCATTACTGCCCCTAACTAAGATAGAGTTTCAGCAGTCTAAAGATGCAGAGACCCTGTAGTTATCTCTTAACGTATTTTTCCATTTGATATCGATATTATAAACTAGAGGCATGGCGGCTGTCATCCTCTCTGATGTTTATGATATTTCTTGATCTTAAGTAGATTAATGAATCAGATAAGTAAACTACTTATCAGGGTGTGGCCACACACTTATCAATCTCACTTATCAAATGGCCTGTGATATCATCTCACTGTTATGTGAGTGGTAATTCCATCACTTCACTATCAATACTAATGTGTTCACATGTTCACCCAATCATACCCGTATTTGGCATCCTATTACAGACCTGTTAGGTGTATGTCAAAGTGAACCGGATCCCACATTGATATTATAATGAAATCTGGTCTGAAGACAGTTAGAGACCTACTTAAGAAAACTAATGACACAACCACCATGTAGTTTTCTCGGGCGGATCGATCCAGTCACATGTATACAACATGTACCCATATTCACAACTGACTTATCAAGTGCTATGGCTAGTATCAATTACTACCATACAGTCGTCGAATATACAAGTCTGTGGTCCTAATCATTCCCATGATAGAATAGACTTGGGATATGGTTTTACGATTATCAATCAATGGATTCTCTATTCATATTATAGCACAAGATATAAATGAACTAGATTAATTCCTTTATTAATGTGACACAAATACATTTTATAAGAACCAATGCCTATGAACTAGGGCACACCAACAGAGGATGCTAACAGGGTTTTGGCGTTTCAATCCTCGACTCTCCTACAACCAATCCTTTTACTCCAACTCGATGTTGTATCTACACAAATTTCTGTGTCACAGTCTGTTCGGTCGCACATTTAGTAGTGTGGTCAGAGACACCGACTTGTATGTCCTTGGAGACATATTCCAAGGCAATACGGTTGATACTTCCAAGATTCTGATGGAAGGTCTTGTTGCCACTTCTCGATCCAAGGATAAAAAGATTGGATTCGGGAATATAATTTGCGGAATAATTCCCGGTACCAAGGGTACCATTGCTGTTCCTTGGAGCGAGGCTGAGTCTTTTCCGACTTTGGACTATGAGTTCTTGGAATATGAAGGCCTCGTAAAGCGTGTTTTTCGAGCAGGCCCGTATTTTCTTTCTGCACCAGAACGTCAAGCTTTCATGCAATTGAAAATTGATCGCTATAGGGCTAGAGAAATCCCGATTGATAGGGATGAGTATATAGGATAGTTTATGTTTGTTAGTTTTCATTTTGTACATATTTGTGTGTTATATAAATAATTTCTTTGATTTGTTTAAATTTTGTACATATTTGAATCAATAAAAACTTCTGTTCATTTGATTAAATTTCTTATTTTGATATTGGTTTATCTATGCTCAATTCATTTAGTATTGAATATATCTAATCAAAGTTGCTTATAATAAGATAATAAATAAACCACTATAATTTTTATATTTTGAACCCACAACATATGTTCATAATTTCATCCCATTAATCCATTTATATTCCATATCACTCAATTAAGATTTAATGAATTCATGAATTTATATTTATTTTCATTTATGTAGAAACATTTAAATTACATAAATAAATGCACATTAATGTTTCATTCAATTCTCATTAAGGCATTTATGATTCATTATTATTCCATTAATAAGGACAAACCTTTGATTTTCCTTATCATTTAATGCTTTACATTTATGATTTTAAGTACATGAACAGTTTTATTAAAGTTGAGGACATAATTTCTCAAGATATTACACAAACAGGGTCAACATGCACAAGAATAAGGCACCAGGGCCCGATTAACTTCAGCAAAAACGAGCCAAAAATTAGAGAAAATATTCTCTGATTTTGCCGTGTCGCGAACCGAGAATCAGGATTCTCGGTCGCGATATGCGACCTATATACACACTAATTTCGGATTTTTGCCTTATTTTTTTAGCCTATTCCTATTCCTACTCTACCCATACATCACTCTATTTCACCCTATATAACCCTATTCCTTACACAAACCTCACATCACCTCAATTTTTAACCAATCCCCTACTCTAAACTCTTTCCAATACTCACCTTTTTCTCTTCCCAATTTATTCATTACCCTTTCTAATCACTTACTCTTTCAACTCCATATATATTCATTCATTACCCTACTATTCCCAACTCATCTTCAACCTTTGGTTTTTCTCTCTACCATTCTTCATCTTTGTTCTTTCATAGCCCTAAATAACTCAATCATGCCTAGAACAAAACGTGTTGGTCACAAGCCCTAGGTTACAGATGCTAACCGCCTTCGTATCCGTTGTGGAGCTCCATTTGACATCAACTCGGAAGAAGAAGCAAGTAGATACACTCATTTTTCAAAACCTAAGAGAGAGTTCGTGGATATGCCATTCCTAGACTTTGATACGGTAAGGGATTTAAACTTCTCTACTAGGATTAATGTCTTCTTGGACACTTGGGGTTGGCAAACCTTTGCCTCTATGCGATTTCCTCATATTGAGGAATATATTGTGGAATTCTTGGTCACTTTGGAAATTGATAAGAAAAAGACTACAATTCGATTCCTCAATAATAGTGTCACATACACTATTAATTATGAAGCTATGGGCAACATGTTTGGTTTTCCTATACTACTGATTTCCATGACAAGCCTCGTGATTTTGATAATGATGCTATTTGGCATACTCTTTCGGGGCAATCTTCTTTCAATTCAAAGAACACGTCTATCAAAATGATTAGGGATAATTGTTTGCTCTATTTTCACAAGTTCTTGAGTTTTTCTTTGTTGGGCCGGGTTGAGAGCTCAAAGATTCAAGTTAGGGATTTGTTTGTCTTTGATAGCTTGTTTAAAGGGTTGAGGGTTGATAGCATAGGGATGCTTTTTGATAATATGTTTCGTGCTTCGTGAGCCCACACCATTCAAGTACCTCTTGGTAATTTTATCACCGCAGTTGTTTTGGGTGCCTGTGGCGAGTTAGAGGATTATGACATGTCTGCCTACCATGGCTATGTTCCGCTTTTGAATCTCTCGGCTCTTGAGCGAGCCCATTTGTTGCTTACTTCGGTTCCTCCGGTTTTTGTATCTTATGAAACCCGAATTGCTCATCTTCGTGGCACTATGGGTGGCGGAGCTTCTAGTTCTCAATTTGCAGGTACCGAAGAAGCCGAAGCAGGGGAAGAAGAGGGGAATGAACCACAAGCACAACCACAACCCCAAGCACCTCAAGATGATGATCCGATGGATTTGAGGCGGATTTTGAACCAACTCAATGAAAATAATCGCAATATGAATTTACGGATTGATGATTTGGGGGAAAACAATATGGTTATCAATGACAACCTCAATACCTTAAGAAGGGAGTAAAAATCTACCCGACGTCGGATGCTTTCATTCTTCCGTCGCCAAAATGTAGAAACTTCACCAACCCCTCCGGACTCACCGCCTAATGCTTAGGTTTTATCTTTTCCTTTTATTCACTTATCTTATTATGTTGTTTTTAGTTTGCCACAATATTTCTTTTTATTATGTTTGGTACAATTTTAATTTTATGTTGGATGATTTTCATTTGCTAAATTTCTCTATTATTTCGTATGATTTATTTCGTCCTATTTTTTTTCATGTTTTATCAATTTTTGCACCAATGAGGACATGGTCCAATTTAAGTGTGGGGAGGAGATATACATATATCATTTATATACGTACGAATAAATGCAAAGAGTACGAACAATTGTCATCCGTTTTACCATAAAAACAAATATTAAATTTTATAAACAATATTTTCAAAAGCAATACTTGTTTTATGCATATGCAACATATATTGCAACACAATGTATTTAACACTATTTTTATTAACTTAACATTTTCATATGTTTATAAATTAATCATAAGTTAAATTTTTAGGATATGATTATTTTTAGGTTATCATTATCAATAGAAATGATATTTCTATACGGGCAACATTATTTTTCAAAATTTTCACAACTCTTCGATATGATTTTAAGTAAAATTGTCTCGAGTGAATGTATTTAAGTAATAAATTCTTTATTTTCAATCTCTATTTTATATCATGAAATCCATGATAGAATAAATCTTATTTTAAATTTTCAATTAGGTTTATAGGCATTAAATTGAACTAACAATTTTAGCTCGGTTTGATTTCGTCTTACATTAAAAACCAATTGAAGTTTTTAAGGAAACTTTAGCCATAATACATGTTGAATTTCAAGTCAATATAGGATGAATGTGCTATTTTTCTTTTTCCAATTTTTAATTTTTCATTTTTATAACTCGTGTTAATTAAATCAAGTAGTCATATTCTTAACTTTTGGCCACGATTGAGACCAACCTTATCACAATCGAGGTATGAAAGGGAAGAACATTAAGTACCGTTTACTTTTGGCCATGATTGCGACCACCCTTATCACGGTCGAGGTATGAAAGGAACGTTAGAAATTAAAGCAAAATTAAACGTGTTTAAAGTTTTAAGTAACGATTGCGTCCACCCATGGCATGGTCGGTACCTCTTAAACGAACACAAAAGAAAATTAATTCATATAAAGTCACGGACGAGACCACCCTTATCACGGGCGTGACTAAATAAATATATTAAACCTAAGTCCTTAATAAATCTATATTTGCAATAGTTTAGGTTTGGGAAAGGAAATTTTGTGCTTTGAAATGCCTTGAGAAAAAAAGATTCGAAAACATGCGTGCTTACACCGTCCCGAATACTTCAATTCAAAATTGAAAATACAAGACGAATGATATATCGTATTTATACTAAGTTAGTTTGATATTTTGCGTATAAATCTGCCATGCGAAGTTAATCTTTTCGGCTTAACTAATTTAAAACGTAATACATAGATATATGTTTTATTTTCATAAAGAGATTAGTTAAAAAGTGAATTCAGTGAAATTTTACTCGGGACTAGCAAAAGATTAAGTGTGGAGATTTGTTAAAGCCCAAAATATACCTAAAATATCATTAGTATTTACATCAGTTTTGCTACGAATTCATACTATTTATACCTGTTTAGAACACTTTTACTTTCGAATATGTTTATTTCTTGTAAGGTACCTAAATATTTGGTAAAATCCAAATAGGAGCGAAAAGAGGTTAGAAACAGAAGCAAAACCCTACAAAAGGAGTCGAAGACGACGAAAATCAAACGCACGAAAACGAGGACAAGGACGAGGTCAGTCACAGAGGAAATCACTCCGTGCCGCGACCGAGAATCCTCCATTCTCGGTCGCGACACGCGTCGCCAGATTCTTCCCTTACCATTTTCGAAGGCTAAATATTTGCTTCCCCATTCTCGGCCGAGAATTTACATTCTCGGTAAGAGCAGAAATTCTGAAGGAGCTATACGTACACGTTCGTTCACAAAGAAATGCGTTCGTTCGATTAAATAAGAACGCCTCTTCGTAGCAGACACGTCTCTTAAACCCAACTCTTCAGCATTTATAAATAAAGAGTTGATTTCAGAGATAAACATATAGAAAATTGAAGGAAAGATTAGTATAGAATTAATGCAGAAATTCTGAGTCAAACGATTCAGAGTTAGAAGTTCGATTCTGTAAAAAGCAATATGATGTACACACATTGTTTATTAAATAATTACAAACACAGTAGCATTTAGATTTGTTCATATTAGTTTACATTTTGGTAGTAGATAGACCAGTCTCTATTCCGAAGATTCAGCGAGAAGATTTAGTAGAGGATCCGACCCGGAGTCTGACAAACTCTAACGAAACCCAAGGAAAGGATTGACAACCCGTTCACTTGCAAGCCGTCGAAAGTTTCCATGCTTCTTGTTCTCTATAAACTTGTATCAAATTCATATTTCATCTAATAAAGTTCATTCTATTCGATAGATTTTTATGTAGCACTTTGGTAAATGATCCGAAGTGAGTTCTGGTGTTTTCATTAAAACGTAGTTGAATTCAAAATCTTTACAAGGAAACTTTGTTGAACACTTAGACAAATTGATATCATCAGTAGAGTATTAATTTGGTTAAGGTAGCAATCTAACCCGACCGTAGGAGGATTGACTGTAGTTCAAAGTCTTTTAATTAGAGGAATTTACTTTATTTCATTTTCATAATTTATACAAAGTTTAAAGTTGTTTTCTTTGCTTAATGCAAACGAATACATTTGTTTACTTTTCTAAAGAACTAAACGTTTCTGTTTTGTAAATTTATCCTTAAATCAGAAATGATTTCTAAACATTCGTTATACTCTAATCTAATTCTTATTCTAGCAATTTCAAAACCAAATCCAATTAAACGATTTTACATATTATGCACCTTAAAAGTAAATCTAACTGATTCAAAATAAGTTTTCGTTAAAAAGCGTTCCCTGTGGGTTCGATATCTTTTATTACTACAAGCGTATACTGTGCACTTACGGAAATCGCTCAACAGTTACCTTGTTGAGATAACGGATCCACCTTTGGCTGAGGCAATGGCAATCCGCGAAGCGCTATCATGGATCAAGAATTATAACTTAAGCCATGTTGAAGTTCAGTCTGACTGCCTGATGGTGGTACGAGCTATTCAGCTCCAAAAAAGTCAATTATCTTATTTATCTGATGTGATACGTGAGTGTTGTGATTTGTTGCGAGATTTGAACTCCTGTTCGATCTCTTTTATTAAACGATCAGCGAATTTAGCAGCTCATAGCCTAGCTAAAGCTGTTACTTCTAGTTCTGTTCGTGGTGAGTGGGCATGTCCACCACTGTTTATTATTGATGTGTTATCTTCTGATTTAAGTTAATAAAAGTTGTTGTTTGTTTCAAAAAAATTTCATGACAGTTTAATACTTAAATAACATAAGATGTCATTCTTTTTGAGAGAGAAGAAAACTAAAAAACAAATATTTCTGACCTACTAAAACTATAACTGATAAGCCAAAACCAACAGAACATGTTATTTTATACTTTTGAGCCACACTAATTGCCAAATAGAATTATCGAAACGAGGGCGAACATATCGCATCCGATGGTTCGCCCTATCAGCATAGAATGGATACCCATTACATTGAATGATAACAGTAACACACAACTAATGTCTTATGGGCTTGGTGAGTGTTATGTAGGTAATTAAGCATTCTCGTATATGATATGGGCCAAAGCCCAAGTATTGTAGTTTTGGTGATATTTACAGGAATACGATTGATTTTAATTTTTTTAAAAATTACTAAACGTATTTTTCTATATTGTATATATCAATAAAATATTCTTAAATATTTTAAAATCCTCCACTAATATTGTTTTGAAAATTCTTCAAAAACAATTATCTATAATTGAGATGGTGGTCAGGACTCTCCTATAAAATCCAACAGAAAAAAAAGATAACAGTAGAAAAAAAAAGACATTTTCATTTGCCCCCATCCCTCCTCCTTCACCTTCATTCGTTCCTACTAATTAATCATCTTCTACATCTTTACTCACCCACTGCAATGGGTGTAACTGCTTCAATGGTGCTAGAAACATTTGGTAGGCTATGTTGCCTTGCTGTGTGGTCGTCCATCCTCATTACATATAGTGACCCTATAGTGAAACTTGATTTTGTTATAAGATCTAAAGTTTATATATTTCCTGTACTCGTTGAATTTTTTTCATCGTTTTGTTTTATATACATTTGGATGAAAGTAATACAAAGATGGTATTAAGATCAAATTCCTACACCGTTAGAAAGCTTGTAGCCGGTTGTATGGAATATCTATTGATGGTTGTAGGAGCCTGGTTTCTACTATTTTTAGGAACATAAATTAGTTGTGTGTTACTGTTATCATTCAGTGTAATAGATATCCATTCTATGCTGATAGGGGCGAAGCATCAGATGCGATATGTTTGCTCTTGTTCAGATAATTCTATTTGGTTGTTAGTGTGGCTCAAAAGGATAAAATAACATGCTCTGTCGGTTTTGGCTTATCAGTTATAGTTTTTGTAGGTCGGAAATTTTTTTATTTTTAGTTTTCTTCTCTCTTGAAAAGAATGACATCGTATATTATTTAAGTATTAAATTATCATGAAACTAATGTCGTATGGGCTTGGTGAGTGTTATGTAGGTATTTAAGCATTCTCGTATATGATGGATATGGGCCATATACAAATTTCTAATAGGGTTTTGATCTTTTTGTTATCTATAAACAAATTTTACTTGGGAAAATTACATGGAAATTCAACTTTTAAAGATTATTTATAACTTTGTCAATTAAAATTATCAATTAAGTCAAGTGGGCAGTTAGACGAATTCCCACTATAACTTCATCCACTAAAGCAGTTACAAGGTTTGACATTTATCAAATAAAAACTTATACTTTTGATATTATATTAATTAAATTATCAATATAAATAATAAATATTATTATATATATGAATTTCATGTAAAAGACCCATTTTACCTGAGGCTAACTATTCCAAATATAGCTAATATCCTAATATCATAAGATACAATTTTTTTTTGTATACTTTCTGTTTGTATGTTTTTAAAAATGCTTAATACATCATTTACATCTTGAATTTGTCCAAAAAAAATTTAATTGCCCCCTGAACTTTCAAAGTATCTCGCTAGTCTCCTGAACTTGCATAAACTATTCAGTTAGCTCCCTAAACTTACATAAAATGTAATCAATTAATCACTCGGTTGTAAAAAAGTAAGTTAAATACGGAATGTGTGTTGTACGTGCCTTAGAATGTTATTACATAATTCACAAAAATATATTAAAACATATTAAAAAGGAAGTTCTTACTTGTTCAATTATAAAAAAAAAATTTCTTCTCTAATATTAGAATCACATACACCGACCTTGGTCGTTTTACTTTTTTAAGATGCGTGCAACACATCTTCTGCGTTTAAATTACTTTTTTACAACCGAGTGATTAATTGATTACATTAGGGAGTTAATTGAATATTTTATACAAGTTCAAGAGACCAACCAAACTTTCAAGATAAGTTCAGGGGGCAAATGATATATTAAGCCTTTTAAGAACGTTACGTCCGAAGTGAAGCGATAATATCTACTAGTCTCTATTTAAAAGATGGAAAAATTACACAGAAATTCATCTTTTAAAAATTATTTACAACTATATTAAACTAATAAAATCACTATTTTTAATCTATTTTTAGAATTAGAGTTTATAAATTAGGGGTCTAGAATATATTGTGTAGGGTTTAGGATTTATGAATTGGAATTTTTAAATTTTTAAATTGGAGTACAAAATTATAATATATAGAAAATAATGACATATATATATATATATATTTTTTTTTTTGGAATAATAAAAAATAATAATGACATATTTAGAATTAAATTTGGTGATATGACTTAAGTGCTGTTTGATAAAACTGAAAATTAAGTGCTGAATAAATAAGTACTGAATTTTTTTTTTTTTTTTTGGTGAGAAGGGAAGAAAAAAAAACAAACAAACAAAAACCTAACCCGGGATCAGTCTAGGAAGACTGACCCCAATCCTATCCTCAAGAAGAGAAGGTAACAGAAAAGAAGGAGGAACGGAAAGGGTAGAAACACCTAACATCCCCCCATGCCCAGCAGCTGCCAAGCGATCCGCCACGCGGTTTTGCTCCCTATAAATATGGGAGAAGGTAAGAGAATCGAAGGCAGGACGAAGCCTCAAGATGGCTTTAATGAGATTCTGACTCTTAAGACAAACAGCCTGTCTATCCGAAATCCTGTTGATAGCCTCCAAATTGTCAGACTCCACCGAAAGTCTTTTAACACCCATGCGAATGGCGAGTTTAATGCCAGACAAGATCCCCCAGAGCTCTGCAGTAAAGGAGGAGCCCGTACCTAAGTTATGGGTAAACCCAGCCAGCTAGGCGCCACCAGCATCCCGAAGAACTCCACCAGCAGCAATTCTGCCATTACTAAGGCAGGAGCCATCCGTATTCAACTTGACAACCCCTTCCCTGGGCTTCCTCCAACCAACTAACTGGACCTCTTTAACCGGGGAGGGGTGAACCAGGGGCTCTCCTTCAAAACTCTTTGTAATAACAGAGAGTTTTTTCGAGAAGTAAAACCGGAGGTCAGGAATAAAGACAGTCTTCTCAGCAAATAACTCTTCATTCCTCCATTTCCACATTTGGTGACAAATAATAGCGAAGAGAATAGCCCCGTGCTCCATACTGGCCAACAAATTCCCATTAACGCCTTCAGAGAACCAGTCAATATCAGAGAACCCCATAAAGGAAGGAAGGATGTGGTGAGGAAGGACCCCTTCCCAAACCTTTCTACTATTCGGGCAATCCCTCAAAGCATGGCACAAGGTTTCCACATGGCCGCTGCATCTGCTACAGGCACCAGATACAGCCAAGTGCCTTCTGTGTCTATCTGCATTCGTGAGGAGCATGTCTTTGACTCCCAGCCATAGGAAACTCCTAATGCGGTAGGGGACTTTGAGGGCCCAAATGGACTTCCAAATTTCCAAAGGAGGATCAGCCCTATTAGGGGTAAAAGCTTCATAGGCCGATTTGCAAGAATAAGAACCATTATTAGTGAAGGCCCAGCAGTGTCTGTCCTTATCCTCCTCCTGATTACTAATCTTCACACCTCTAATATTAAGGAGGGTCTCCAGGCTAAGAAAGGAGTCGAACTTAGACCAGATCCAGTCTCCCTCCGAGTCCACCACATCAGCAATTCTCCAGGAGAGGAGATCATTCGGCGGAGGGGCGATGCACACCTCAATCAACGGTTTGTCACCAATCCAGGTGTCATACCAGAAACTAATAGATCTCCCATTACCCACCTCCAAGCCAATCCCCGTACAGAACTCAGCAAAAACAGCACTAAGCCCTTTCCAGAGGAAGGAACAGCTGACAACCCTCTCCTTCGGGCCACCAAAGATTCTATCTTTCCTATACTTGCCGCACAGAAGACGAACCCAAAGGGAGGAGGGGGATTGCCACATTCTCCAAAGAAGCTTCATTAACAGGACTTTATTATTGTCATTAGCTTGCCTTATACCAAGACCCCCCCTGCTCTTAGGCTGGCAGGCTTCCTTCCAAGGGACCAGGTGAATCTTCCTCCCATCCCCAGACTCTCCCCACAGAAAACGCCGATTAATTTTATCAAGGTCGTTGAGGACCGGCTCAGGGAGCTTACAGGCTTGCATGATGTGATTTGGAGCAGCGCAGTTGATAGACTGGATTAAAGTAAGACGACCTGCAAGGGAAAGAGAATTAGCTTTCCAGCTAGCACACAAACCGTTAGATTTGTCCAAAATGTCTTTAAAAGAGGCTTTGGACACCCTGT
The DNA here is from genome assembly GCF_963576675.1 of Euphorbia lathyris. Lineage (NCBI taxonomy): Eukaryota > Viridiplantae > Streptophyta > Magnoliopsida > Malpighiales > Euphorbiaceae > Euphorbia > Euphorbia lathyris. The sequence goes on from NC_088911.1 coordinate 7,696,937, forward strand.
CACTATGAAGAGGGACCCCAAGGTATTTCCCAAACGATTGAGTCAGGGGAATGCCAGACATCTCACTCAGTCTTCTACACAAGCTATTATCCATATTCTTGGAACAAAGCATACGAGATTTATGGATGTTAATCTTCTGGCCAGAAGCCTCACAAAAGCAGTCGAGGATATCCATCACAGCCTTAATTTGTTCCTCATTACCCTCCACAAAAAGCATGACATCATCAGCAAAGAGTAAATGGGTAACAGGGGGGCAATGTCTGTTGATGGAAACAGGGTGGAGAGTCCATTTGCTCACCGCCTCTTGGATCAGGTGAGACAATCTTTCCATGGCAATAACAAAAAGGAAGGGGCTCATAGGATCCCCTTGACGAATACCCCTGGATGGAGAGAACTCATCCGACATATCCCCATTGATCATAACCTGGAAAACAGGAGAGGAGATACACTTTCCAATCAAATTCCTCCAGTTCTCCGGGATACCAGCTTTGGCTAAACTATCCAGAAGAAAGCTCCAGTTCAACCTATCATAGGCTTTCTCCAGATCCAGCTTGAGAGCCACGATCCCTTTCTTGCCTTTCTTAATCTTCATAGAATGGAAAACCTCCTGGGCAATAACAACGTTATCCATCAATTGTCTTCCAGGAACAAAGCTCCCTTGATTTTGGCTGATAATATCCGGAAGGATCTTCCGGATTCTATTAGCCACAATCTTAGTAATAGCTTTATACAAGACATTACAAAGACTGATGGGTCTCATCTGGAGAAAGGAAGAAGGCTTGGCAACCTTAGGAATCAAGACAATGAGGGTTTTATTAACCAAACTGATATCGTTCGAACCACCAAAGACACCTAACACAAAGCTGTATATACCCTCTTTAACAGTGTCCCAGTGTTTATGATAGAAACTAGCGGGGATACCATCAATACTAGGAGCCTTAGTGGAACCGATGCTGGAGAAGGCCAGATCAATCTCTTTAAGCTCAATGGGATGGAAAGCATTATTAATAGCATCCTCCCCCAAACGAGGAAAGGAAATGCTAGAGTGGGCACTCTCTAGGTCCACAGCTTCCTCTCTGAACAGGTCCTTGTAGAAATCAAGGGCAAGGCGCCGAATGTCCTCCTCCTCAAAAATCCACTCACCACTGGCGTCTTTAATAGCCTCGATCCTATTTCGCTGTCTCCTAATGATCGTTGAGAGGTGGAAAAACCTGGTATTCCGGTCCCCGTCTTGAATCCAAGCCTTCCTAGATTTCTGGAACCACAGAAGCTCTTCCTGTCTAAGCACAGCTTCCAACTCGTTCTGAAGAGCTCTTAGGTGACCATTCAGGCTATGATCAAAACGAACCTCCAAGCAACGCTGAACACCTTCCATTCTCCTCAAGAGTTTGTTCTTCCTCCTGATAATATGACCAAAAGTATTTTTATTCGAAACAGCCACATTCCTCCTGAATTCCTCAGTAGCGAGGAGAACATCAGAGTGGGGATGCCAATTGCTTTTAATGAAATCCTTAAACTCGGGGTGAGACTCCCAAGCCACCAGATACCTAAAAGGTCTATTACCTTTCAGCCGATTTCCTTTGACCAAATTAATGAGGACAGGGCAATGGTCTGAGTGACGGAAAGGGAGATTAAGTACCTTGACCTCAGGAAACCTATAAATCGCTGCAACATTAGCGTACACCTTATCCAACCTAACAAACACACTATTCCTTTTCCAGGTAAATTTGTGGCCAGCAGCACCCAGGTCCGAAAGCCCGCACATATCCATACTTTGCTTATGATTAAGACACCGGTTCACATAATGATTACCCCCTCCTCTCTGATCACTCAAGAGGGCAATGTCATTAAAATCCCCGGCAACCAACCACGCCTCTACCATTTTAGAGCTAAAAGAATGAAGGATCTCCCACAGCCTTCTTCGGTTAGTCGAAACAGGATCAGCATAGACGAAGGTAATAAAGAAGGGTTTATTACCCGGGTAACACACCTTACTATGGATGAATTGACTGTCCATAGTAACAATATCAATATTGACTTGATCTGGCTTCCAAAAGAGCCAACTCCCCCCTGCCCGGCCAGTAGCCTCCGACCTGACGCAATTCCAATTCTTAAACTTTCTAACCACCTCATCTGCTTTGGCTCCACTAACCTTGGTCTCAAGAAGGACAAAGCAGGAAGGGTTAAACTGTTTAATGAGATCATTGACATGAATGCGGGTAGCCTTGCTCGCCGCACCTCTAACATTCCAAACGAAGAAGTCCATCAGAGGGGGAGACTACAGACGCAGGCCCAAACCCTAGATCAGGTATTTGTTTGGGGCTCCGGAGAGCCTAGAGGCGGTCCCAGAAGGACCCCTTTTATCCAAAGAATTCAAACCATGAAGGTTCTTTTTAGGTTTCCCTTTGGGATTCTTCATGTTTAACTTACTCACTCCTATAGTCTTACCAATAGGAGCATCAACAGGAGGATGTAGAGTACTCGCCTCCCTACTCAAACCCTTCCCAGCTGACATGATAGACTGGGGAATCTCTTTGCCTTTAGCAGAAGCATTAGAGACAAAGAGAGGATTAATAGAATTACCCAGACTAGAGGCATGCTCTACCGACTCCAGACCAGGCATGCTTAAATCAATCTGCTTATCAGAAGGATCCGAGTCTTGATCTTCCTCCATAGATAAAACACCGAACCTTGACCCGGAACCCGAAGCTGAGTCCACTCCAGTCTCAATCCCCTTCTTAATATCCGGGGGTCTGACCTTGATCTCAGGAGCAATCTGGAGAGTAGTCATCTTCGTACTGATATCTGGTGAATGATAAGCATTAACATTAGCCCGTGGCTTCCTTCTCACTGGCCTCTTGGCAAGCATCCATGGGCCAAAGCTCCTTACTTCTCACTGGCCTCTTGGCAAGCATCCATGGGCCAAAGCTCCTTACTTCTCACTGGCCTCTTGGCAAGCATCCATGGCCACTTATTTAATAAGTACTGAATTTTAAGTGTTGAAAATATTGAATAATATAATTTTTATAAAATTATTAGTTGATAATGTTTAACTTAAAGCGTTAGTTAAATATTTTGACTTATCAAAATAAGTGATTTTTAACTTAATTAACTAATTTAAGTGGTGGAGAAACAACCGTTATCAAACGTATTTAAATTAAATAAGTGGTTAATGTTTTAATTTAAGTGATTACATGAGTTATCAAACAATGCCTTAGTTGTAATTTTGTATATTCATGTATTTGACCTTAAAAGATAAACAACCTTTTTTCGGTTTTTGCAGGCGTAAGCCTCAGGCCCAGGCCCAGGCCCAAAGCATACTTAACAACCGGATCAAGACAAAGTAAATTAATACGACGTCGTTTGAAGGCGAAGTTGTGGAATATAGTTCAGTCCATTAGCAGTTAATTTCATTACTGCTGCAATTGCTGGAATCGGAGGTGGAAAAGAGGAGAAAAATGGCATTGAGAGCAGCCGCACTTCGTCATTTTCGAGTCCCTGTTCGAAAGGTAGCCGTACCTGGACTCAAGACGCAGCCATGGAGTTTCTCTGGTTCTATACGGTTAATGTCTTCTCACGATGAACATTTGACCAAGGAACAAGTGATCGAAAGAGTCCTCGATGTAGTCAAGAGCTTCCCTAAAATCGATCCATCCAGGGTAATCTCCAATTATTGCTCTCCTTTTATTTAATTTTGCTTCGCTTTTTATTTTCCAATGCCTTAATTAAATTCTAATTTTATCATAGATGGCTCAATGATTGGGATCTTCAGTTTATCTAATTGATGAATATGTAGAAATTTTGTTAACTAATAGGAAGCACATAGTAGCAGATTGAAATCTTCATTTTTTATTTGTAATCTAATTGGAAATAGAACGTTTCGCTGTTTTATTGATGTCATTACTGTATTTGTTTGTTATTCAGCATCAAAAGCTCAATCTCTTTTATTCGCTCAATTTAGGAATATTAGTGTGAACACCATTATTTTTTCTAAAATATAGTTGTTGGAGGTGAGGGCGAGCCTTGGCGCAACGGGAGGGGTTGTTGTCGTGTGACCGAGAGGTCACTGGTTCGAGTCTTAGGAGCGGCCTCTTGCCAAAAAATTGGCGGGGAAGGTTTACCCCAGTATACCTTGTGGTGGGACCCCTCCCGGGACCCTCGCTTAGCGGGTATGCGTAGTGCACCGGGCCGGCCTTTATAGTTGTTGGAGGTGATTGTTGTGCAAGTAGTAAGTAAGATTATACCCAATTTTGTTTTTTTTAAAAGAGAAAGAAATTCTAAATGTTTTCTTCTACTTTGCACCATGTTTCATTTCTCTGTCTGTTTTTGTTTGAAGTCTATTTTATGAAGGTTATGTTTTAGATATAACGTTTCTCGTGTCCGTGTACATATTCTTATATTGGTCTTGTCCTCTGAATACTTGCTAGTTGGGATGTCGCAGAGAAGATGTTGCTAGGAGAAAAGTCCCTTTCTTTTTATACAACATTAGCTGTTATCAGATTAAAGCGTTAGAAATTATTGCGCAAATCTGCAAAATGGTAGAGTTTTTAAGACGATGGAGGTTTTTTGAAATGGTAAAGGTCGAAGTAGCTATGCAGGTGGGTGAGTCAAGTTAAAGTGATGGATGATATTAAAGCAAAATTGTAAGTTAAACTAGGATAGTTCATAAGATGATTTCTGGCATTTGATATTCTGAGAGAAAGTTCACAGTTTATTTGTTACTATACCTAAGAAAACGTAGAGGGTAGTAGCCATTTTGTTTTTCTTCTTTCTTGGTTCAGTTGTGTTAATATGTGACACAATGGTAATTTCTATTCTCTTTATTATTTTTAAAAGATCACAAATAAACAGTGCAAGTTATTGCAATGATAAGAGTTTCTTTACAGCCTAAATGTTGCTGCTCTAGGTGTCTTCTTTACTTCTCTGAAATAGACCCCAGATAAGTTAGATTTTTTTTTTTTTTTCCATGGGCGAAATTCTCGTCTTGTTTGTTTCATGTTGTATTAGAAGCACTGGTATTAGAATCTTACGATTCGTAGTTCGAATCTCATGATTTGATTCAATTCAGCTTTATTTCGAGCCGAACCTATAGGGTGAATTTAAATTATAACAGAATCTTACGATTCGAATTGTATGATTCAATTCGATTCAACTCTATGAAATAATTAGGACGAGAGTAAGGGTTACATCTATTGAGAATAAAATGAGGGGAAATCGACTAAGGTGGTTTGGCCATGTAAGACGAAGAGCGCTTGATGCGCCTGTTAGAATGATTGAAGAGTGGCAAAGGGATGCAATGGTGAGGGGTAGGGGAAGGCCTAAACAAACTTGGAAGCAGGTGATTGAGAGTGACAGGAGTTTATTGGGGATTGAGGAAACTATGACAGTGGATAGGACATAGTGGAGGGAGAGAATTTATGTTTCTGACACGACTTGATTTCACGGTTCATGTTAGCCGACCCGAATCATTTCGGGACTAAGGCTTTGTTGTTGTTACTGTTCATCAAAAACTTCAACAACACTAAGTACTAAACTCACTCTCCTCTAGTCCGATTGTTATTTATCAAGTTATCAACTCAAACTAGTTTCATCCCATCATTATCAAGTTGGCAACAAGGCAAGAAAACAGAGTCAGAAACTCAAACACTCCCCGTCTGTGTCCACTAAGTTATTAAACAGAATCGGATTTGTGAATTGGTTTTATTAGGATTGCATTTGCATTAGATTTGAATTATAAGTACTTGATTGATATGATTTATTTTTTGACATTAAAATTGCATTCTAGCCAATGTTTGAGAATATTTTAAGCTCAACATAGTTATTATTATTTTTTTTTTTAATATTATGAATTTGAATTTTGAACCGAATCTTACGATTCCATTCACGAACCAAATCTCAATTTGACAACTATGGTTAGAAGAATATAGAAAGAGAAAAAAGTGACCATAAGATGGGTTTTTGCCTCAACAATTTGAGTTTGTTTTGATGCTAACTAATGACTATCATGATATAAAGATCATTTGGAGAGTATGAAAAAATTCAGTTTTGATATATGTATCAATTCATTAGTGGTCTAAGCTGTTTTCCTTATGCTGTTTCTGGAATTTACTGGATCTAATCTTGAAAATAATGATTTTTAATTTATTTTTGCATTCCCTTTTCTTACTTTGTGTTACTAATTGCTATATATGAACTTAACTAAGTCCAGGTTTTAAGAACCGGTGGAAGGTGACATGAAAGTCTCAAAGCTACTGTCATAAGGGTTGTTTGATAATATCATATGTCATAGTCATACCTTGGTGACGGTAGAAGGGAATTACGGCCCCGATGCATAATGAGAACTTTTTAGATGGCCGTATTATTTTATTGGAAACCCTTTGAACATTTAAGCGCGTGCTGATTTTATAGTTTGCATTAGATGAGAAGCTGCAGAAACATGCAACTCTTCTTGTCGCGTTGAAAATTCTGGATTTTCACATTGGAATTAGTGGATCCAGTAGCTTGCAGCCGAAACATAGCTCTTGGGTCATTGCCACATACTTTATTTTCCAATTATTTTCGGAATGAGATTAACGGCATCCATGGAGTCCCAGTCATACTTCCCTGTTAGATTTTTCCCTTTCAGTTCTGCTTCTCTTGTCATTGGCAACTAAAAAATTTGAGGTCTTAATTGCTAGTGTTTTTTTTATTGTTTTGTTGTAAAATTTATCGAACACGTATTTGCAGGTAACTCCCGATGTACATTTCCAGAAGGATCTGGGTTTGGATAGCTTGGATAATGTGGAGATTGTAATGGCTATAGAAGAAGAGTTCAAGCTGGAAATTCCGGACAAGGAAGCAGTTAAGCTCGACTCATGTAACCTTGCCATCGAGTATGTTTATAACCATCCACTGGCTTCCTGATTTAAATAACGTCTTTTTTTTTTTGCTCTGAATTTTGAGGAAGGAATGATCTTCTACTCCGTTCGTGTTTGATTTCTTAGGGTGTCTATGGATTTGATTTGATCCTTGTAATGGGGTGGGAAATAATCTGAATTTGCTTGATAAGAGTAGCATTGACAGAACTGGCATGTGTTCATTTTGCTGTTGCTTTGATTGGTTTGCAACGAATTCCTTCATCGCATCTCGTTATATTTACATTAGATAATCAAGTTTGCAACGAACTCCTTCATTGCATCTCGTTATATTTACATTAGATAATCAAGTCTGCAAACATGGTATAGAATGACGCGGTACTGCTTCTTGCAGTGCTGCCTCATCCTTTTCTTCGCATAATTGCACAAAACGCAACTGTATGCGCGAAGTTGGGAGTCGAGTGACCGAGCAAAGTTTCGTTTCATTCACTTGTCTTACATTACATGTAGTGAGTTATAATATATTGTCATATGCCATTTCATTTGCAACGATTTCCTTCATCGCATCTCGTTATATTTACATTAGATAATCAAGTTTGCAACGAACTCCTTCATTGCATCTCGTTATATTTACATTAGATAACCAAGTTTGCAAACATGTAGAATGACGCGGTACTGCTTCTTGCAGCGCTGCGTCATCCTTTTCTTCGCCTAATTGCACAAAACGCAATTGTATGCGCAAAGTTGGAAGTCGAGTGAACGTGCAAAGTCTCAGTTCCATTCACTTGTCTGACATTACATGTAGTTATAATGAGTTCTTCAAGTTGTCACTCTGTATTTTGCTGGAAATAATATGAACTTTCTGCATATGAATATGTTAGGATATTACATATTCCTACCACCCAAAAGTAGTTTCTATATAGGTTAGCTTTTCTCGTGTTTCCGGAGGATTTGTTTGGTTCATCGGTTGCTATTTAGTGTTGCTGGTAGCTGGTAAATATTGACTAAAATTCTTTCTAAAATAGTTGTCAGTAGCTATTTCCCAATCTTATCCGCTTGGTTCTCCTTTTCGTATCTCCTTTTTGTTTTTTGTTTTTTTTTTTCTACTTCAACCAGTAGAATAAAAGTGTTCGGTTAGAATAAGAAACAAGTCTTTTTGGAAACAGAATCAATTAATATCTCATAGTTACCAGTAACACCAAACAGCTAACAATTGAACCAATCGAACCGTTAACTACACACTTTATATATATTGTTTGGACTAAACGACAAAAAGGAGCTATAAAACGAAGAATCAAGAATAGACAAATATATTTTTTTATCATTTGGGCCCTGTTTATTTATCGGAAAATATGATGCAAGAAAATATTTTCCTGTTTTTTCGGTGTTTGTTTGTTTAGAAAAATAAGTTAATAGAAAATTTTAAGTTAATCAACAGAAAAATATGAGAAAAATGTTTTACCTTTTGGAACGCTACTCAATTCTTCCTAAAACGGAAAATATTTTATTTTTACCCAAATGCCTTGATTTGCTTTTAATTTGGGAAAAGTTAACATAGATGTGTGTATGATATAAATAGGTCAATATCAACCCAAAACTAGATAAACATAACATAATCATTAATGAAATGGTAGTATTACATTATCATGTTTAAACTCCAAGGCAAGTTAAAATTACAAGTCACTCTATTTCTTTCCTTCTAATCACAGCCATCAAAGTTAGTATAATATATTATATGTATATAATCAAGGAAAATGGAATTTTAGGTCCCCAATTTTTTCAATTTTTTTTGTTGTTTAAGCCCTCTGATCTTTTTATTTGACACATTGAACCATTGATCAGTTATAATTGTAAATATTAAGCTTATGATAGTCAGAAAAATTAGCTTTGAACACAAAACTCGATTAATGGAGCGTCATTCGTTCAATCTGCATTCAAAATTTGTATTTTTAAGTTTTAATAGTTAAAAAGTAATATATTTGATGTATCTATAGAGAATAGGATGTAAATGGGGCGGGGCGGGGCGGAGAATGCATTCCATTCCCGTTCTCCGACTAGGCGGGGTTCCCAATCCCCATCCCCGCGAGTTAAACGGGGCAGATTTGTCCTCATTCCCGTCTCGCGAGGAATCTCTGTCTCCGCGGGATCCTCATTCCCAATTTATAGATGTTCCAAAACCTTTTTCTCCATTCCCTGTTCCTCGCGGAGAATCACCGTTTGTATTTAAAAAAATTAGTAATGCCTAAAACTTTTAAGGATAAGCAGTTAATAGTACCAAGCATCAATAATCATTCTCAAATTTTCTAAACCATTAAAAACTAAAAATTGAAAATAATAAATCGCCTAATTAAAATGTACTTAAATCATCCAAAAAAATCAATTATCACAGAGAATAGTCGGGAATCACCCATCGGGGATTAATGGGGTGGGGATACCTTTCCCCATCCCCACCACGGGGGAAAAAACTATCCTCATCCCTGTCCTATGTGGATTCCTCATCCCCGTTGAGGTGGGTCACCATCCCCGTCCCCGTTGAGGTGGATCACCATCCCCGTCCCATTTACATCCTTAGTAAAAATCTTATTTCGAACGGTAAAAAATACAATTTAAAACACGGATGAAATGTGCAACACTTTTTTAACTGAATTATTTAATATATGCAACTATAATTGATCGAGACTCAATGTGTCAAATTGAAACATCGAGAACTCAATAAATAAATCGAAAATATCCTCTTAAACATGTTTTTTCCCCTATAACCAATCAATAACAACAAGTATCAACTATACACATATAAATATCATGAATCAAACCAAGTCTAAAACATAGCCTTCAAACGGACACAGACACGGACACGAGCCACGGAATCAAAATTCAAATCAATGAACCATATTAATAATAGAAAGAGCAATAGCAGACAATTGAAAAGTACAATTATTCCTCCCTTTAAGCAAAGAAACAACACCTTTCTCAACAAACCCATCTTCACAAGTAGTTGAAGCATCAAGAACTGAACTCACTTCAATATTAGCATCACCATACTTCTTCAATTTATAATCTTTCAAAGCTTGTTTAACAGTAGGAATAGCATCAGAATACAATTCAAGACAATCCTTCAAGCAAGCCCGAACACCTAAATCGATCCCTTTCTTCGTCTTCAATAGCGCCTTTACGTATTTCTTCGTGTCCGTGACGTTTTTCGAGGTTAATTTGATGGAGATTAGACCGAGTTTATGAAGATCAGCACAGTGACTTCCTGGGAAAGATTGCAGAGAAGTTACACAGAAGTTGTAGGCTATGTTTGGGTCATTTTGAGAGCATTTTTTGCAGGTTTCATGGATCAGATTTGATGATAAAGTTGTGTTTATGATGATGATGATGATGAAGAAAAGGAAAATGAGATTCATTGTGTTTTTGGGGAAATTTTGGAGAATGGCTTTTCTTGTTGAGTGTTTTTTTATAGTATAATGTCATGTCATATATATGAGAGAGAGATAAAGTGGAATATAAGTAAAAAAAAAAAAAAAAAAAACTTAATACATCATTTTGCCCCTTGAATTTGTCCAAAAAGCTTGATTGACTCTCTAAACTTTCAAAGTGTCCCGATAGCTTCCCCAACTTGCATAAAATATTCAGTTAGTCCCCTGAAATTGCGTAAAATGTAATCAATTGATCACTCGGTTGTAAAAAAGTAAGTTAAATGCGGAAAATGTATTGCACGAGTCTTAAAAAAAAGTAAAACGACCAAAATCGGAGTATACGGTTCTAATATTAGAGAAGATGAGTTGTATAGTTGAACAAGCAATAACTTCATTTTGAATCTATTTTTTAATTATGTAATAACATTCTAAGATGTGTGGAATACATATTCCATATTTAACTTACTTTTTTGCGACCGTGTGATCAATTGATTACGTTTTACGCAAGTTTAGGGAGCTAACTGAACATTTTATGCAAGTTGAGGGGGCTATTGGGACACTTTGAAAGTTCAGAGAGCCAATCAAGCTTTTTGGACAAGTTCAGGGGGCAAATGATGTATTAAGCTCTAATACATCCCCAGACTCCTCAATTGTCCAAAAACTGCAACTAACCCCTTGAACTTCAAAACATTACAACTAACTCCCTCAACTTACTTATTTGGACAAAATAACCTCTAAATCAAAAAAATAATAATTATTTAATATTACAATAGAAATAAAAGATGTCCAAAACATCAGTTGCTACATTTTTTTTTTTGTAATAAAGATGATTAACAACAAAAGAAAGAAAAACCAGCAGGAACCAAAACAACAGACTAAAACAAAACAGAAAACATAGCAAAAAAATAAAAAAATAAAACCAGTAGAACTAGGCTGCTTTAGGCAGCAATTCGCTGGGGTAAGGCGTTTCCCATCATATCCCTTGATAGAACCTCCCGCATATCCGCAGGCGCTGTAATCAGATCAGTGACCCCGAGTGGAAACTCATGAGCTTTATTAGCTAACCAATCCGCACTTTGATTACCTTCCCGAAGAACATGACTAATCTGAACATCCCAAAAGTTGGATAACAACAATTGTGCCTGTCGAATTAGAGACCTTGAGGGATGATGCAAAGGGCATTTTTGAGTTATGAAATTGATCACTTCCATACAGTCAGATTCGACCAACAGATTCTTAATCCCGAGATTTTTAGCCATTTTTAAGCCGGAGATAATACCCCAAAGTTCATCTTCAAATGAGGAGCCTCTTCCTATATTATGCACAAAACCTTTAATCCACCGGCCATTCCCATCCCGGAGAGCACCTCCCGCGGCGATTTTGCTCGAATCTTCCTTCCTAGACCCATCCGTATTCAACTTGGAGTAGCCCTCAGGCGGATGTTTCCAGCTGATCCACACATCAATTGCTACATTTAACTAATTTGCTGATACATTAACAAAAATGTAAAAAAAAATCTCCAAAATCACAAATAATAACCTATTTGAGAGGTTATTTGTTTCAAATAAATAAATTGAAGGGGTTAGTTGTAACATTTCGAAATCCAGGGATCAGTTGCAATTTTTGGACAACTTAAGGGAGGTGGGTTATATTAAAAAAATTAAAAGTTTTCACCTTTTATTAATTTGATCAATTTTTAATTAAGGAATCATTATGTAATGGACCATTGATTTGTCAAAAATTAATTGCTTTTAGTTTGTTTAACTATATAAAAAAAAGCAAAAGTTATAAAAATAAACATGGTAGTTTGGTCGATTTATACGGTTCTTGTGGTTTAAAAGTTTGCAAATAAGATCTGTGTTTTTTTCAGTTACAAACTCGGTCATTATTTCAAAAATTAGCGTTGTATATATCTACCTCAAAATGGAGCGGTTTGGAGCAATTGAAAAGACTTACTTTGCAAATTATGCAAAATATAATGTCTAACTTTGAAAATTAACTAAACCACAAGTATTGTTTGACTGAAAAATTGATTCGTGTGTCATTTAACTGCAAAATTCATAAAATATATATCCTTATTTGTAAACTTTTAAACCAGAAAGATTGTCTTTACAAATTGATCAAACCACGAGGTTTATTTTTGTATTTTTTTCTAAAAAAATTTGATTTAAAACCATTTATATCTTAAGTTTATAATAAATAATTGGGTAAATTACATCTATGGTCCTTTAACTTTAACTTTACTTTTTTTATAGCCATTGAACTTCAAAATCGGTCATAGAAGTTTATGAATTTTGCTGTTTACTAATATAAACGTATCTTCTTAGCATTTGACCACTCCAATAGCAGGTAACCTTCCACCGTAGAGATGATAGAAATGATCTTCTAAGTAACTTTAATTGTTGAATTTTTTTGGATTGAGGTTATTTAGGTGTTGTTTGGTTAGGAAAGAGAAAGTTCTGAAAATGCTAATTAAGATATAAAAAATGGTGAAATGTGGTTCTAAAACAACTTTAATTTTTGGATTTATCCATTTTGAAATCGTCATTGGTCATTTTGAGATAAGTTCCAGCACATAGAAAAAGGAGAACATGGAAAAAGGAAAAAGTCGAAAGAAGCATTTACACTTAAAAGCTGAAATCACCAGAAAAAATTCCAGTAAAATGACGATGCAAGAAAGAGAGCAAAGAGTAAAAAGAAACCCTCAACAAAACTCTGCTTTTTTATTCTGCTGGGAAAATCGAAGTGATGATCATTACTAATTAGCAATGATTAAAAGAAGCATTAAATGCCTATGACATGCACCTTTAAAAATCGTAGTACCGCACCATGTGGCACGCAATGAGAAACCATCGTCAACTTGAAAGATGTCCAGAAATAGAAGAAAACGTGCTCTAATAGTTGCATCTATGTAACGCTTTCTCAGCTAAATACAGCAAAATGACTGGCACTAGAAGCTTGACTCGAAAAGCCTCATTAGACCCAGTCAAGGAATACAACCATTGACATAATCACACCTAAACCCAGAAATCACGAGCCAAATGACCTTGAGGGATATCATGCATCGATATATGGGCGCTCCTTCCTATAAATAGGAGACACGTAGCCCACTCTACTCCACGATCTATAAACCGTCTTCTACAACTCTATATCAGTATAAATAGAATAAGCCAACTCGAAGTAAATATATTCATTCAATTCAATTATATTTTACAACTTTGTTTACTGATTGTGATCATCCTCCAATTCTTTCCACAAACTAACTTTGATATCGAAACGAGTTCATATTACTTTTGTACATTTACAGGTTGACACATGGACTCATAAAATTCAATCGCATAAATAACAGTTGAATTGAACAGGTGCTGAATATATTTACATTAAAAAAGAAAATAAAAGGCCTTAATTATAAATAAACAAAATAATTATTTCAATTAAAATATCTAAATGATAATATTTTTATTCAAATTATTAATTTATGGCCATAGATGTCCATGAATATTAGGATATAATTATACATTTTATAGTTTCAATTGAACATTATTCCTTAATTTGGAATGCAATGTTTCCACCACGTAATCAACAAGTTTGTTCATCATTATTATTAACAGATATTTATAGCCACATAACCTATAGTATTAGTATATAGCTAATTTGTGTATATTTTTCTAAATAATTATATTAATTAAGAAATTTTTGTCATTTAAAATGTTGGTTATATTAACAAAATAGGTGTAATTAATTCTATCTTATAACATACTTTAATGCATTGTTTAGTTTTCTTAAGAGAAAAAAAGGTAAATTACATCCATGGCCATTGAACTTTATCTTTTTTAACAGTATGACCATTGAATTTCAAGATTTAATATAAAAGTCATTCAATTTTACATTTTTTAACATACATAGTCACTCAACACCTCAAAACGACCGTTGACTGTTAAGTTTTAAAATTCAGTGACCATACCATTAAAAAAATGCAAGTTTAGTGGCCATGGATGTAATTTACCAAAAAAAAACATTATTTAGTTTGTTGGGTAATAAATAAAGGTAAAGTATGAACATAAAAAAAAAATTGGTGATTGGTTTGAAATATAAATGCTTGCAAATAACTATGATTCATATATGTTTTAACTGCAAATTTCATAAAGTATAAAACATTTGTTTACAAACTTTTAAACCACAATTACTGTTTTACAAATCGATTATACAACATGGTATATTTTTGTACCTTTTCCCAAAAAAATGATGGATATATGATTAGTTAATGGTACCACATAATTTATCATAAAGTGGATTATTAGGATACCTTCTCTCACAATGGTAACTGTTAGAGCCACATGGCCCAGTCAAATGAGGTATTAATGTCACACATATACCTACTCACGCCCAACGTCATGATTCGCAAAACCACAAATGCTAGCACTATAACCGTTTCTGGTTGACAATAGACGCTCACTATTGATTGACCGCCACGTGGATCCTTGCTCACATTTAGAGCATACAAATTGATTCCCTTAATATAAGGTACATAGTACGATAAAATGTACTCTATTCATTCTCATTTGGACTTAAGCTTTATACTCTATTTAGTAGATTCTCATCACTAACTTAGGCAATATGAGCAGGATTGTCGGTTTCCGACGCTTCTTCAAGTTGAGTCTAGGGTCCTCTTCTTTGGGGAGGATCGTTTTTCTTTTCTCACCGGGTTGATCTAAAATGAGATTGCTTGTTGGCGTTCCTTGCTTTTCATGCAAGGAGAGTTCTAAATCTGTAGTGTCTTATTGGGGAGTCTTCCCTTGACTGGCTACTAGATCCTCTTGGTCAATTCACCGGTGATCCATCTCGGTGGTGATGGCAGCTTCAGATGGTGTGATGTCTGATAGAGCAAATTGTGTTCTTAGATTTATTCATGTTCTGTCTCCAATTTCTCTTTAACTTCTACCATTTGGATGACATGCTCTTGCCGCATTACGCTGACAGCATCATGGACAAATTCAAGATTTTCTGTCAGTCGCCTAGAGATTGCACCTAAAAGAATTTGTTGTCATGGCTCTAAGACTTCAACATCCTCCGCCATTTTTAGAGCTAGGTCATGATTGATCTATTGTTGTCGACGTGCTTCTTCTTTCATCGCTTTAGGACTCCAGACACAAGGAGTGTACTAGAGGAAGGGAATTTAATAGAAATGTTTAAGCGAGTCATCGCTATGTTAGTTCATGCTCACCATACCAATTTGATGTGGTTGAAACTTATAAGTCTACTTGTAAACCTGAAATTGGATAAAAACAAGGTCAAATGAGGAAGGAGTCCAGCTAACCCACTCTGATGCCTAGGTCAGATTTGTAGAAACACTTGAGGATGATCACAAATAGTAAACCAAATATATAATATAAGTTTAATAAATGAATGAATTAGTGTACGTTAAGTAGTGCCTTACACTATTTATATTGTGATCGAGTTGTAGAAGACGATTATAAGTTTAGAAGTGAGGCATGCTAGCCTATGTGTCACCTATTGATAGATGAATATGTGCCCGCGTATCGAGACTCAATATCCATCAAACTCACTTGGTCTGTGATTTGCGAAAATTGGATGTGATTATTATAATGGATGGATCATTAACGGGGTTTTTGGAGATTTCTCGAACTAAGACCGTAAGACTGAGTCGTACTAAGCAAATTCGGTGTAATGGCTTCATGTGTTCTTTTTTCAGATGGTGATTCAGACTTCATAAGTGCCACATTGTGTTTTTATTCATTATATATACATATATGTATTCTAATTTTGGAGGTTTTTCACGGAGGACCTAATCCCCCGAAGACCTCTTCTTGAAATTGCACATCAATGGGATCTTAGAGAGGAACCGATGCTCCTTAAACTTTTCTCTAATTTAAGAGATTCGAAAAAGGTAAAGGGTAAATGATAGAGGCGTTTCGTCCCTATCTTTTAGCGTGATTTACGGTTTAATTTTAGATGAAATAAATAAGTTTAATTGCAAAAATAGAATGTTTTAATAAAATAACGAAATAAAAATAAAATCCGTACTTTCGGTTAATTATCTTTATTTTTGATTAATTTAGAAAATAAAAACGTCAAGCTAACTCGGCTCTCGAGAATTGTATTTCAGGTACGAGTAAGGAGTAAAAATCCACCGACATACGCGGGGCGTATCACCCTCTACGCGGGGCGTGGAACACCAAGTCAGAAATGATTGCTCAATCCACAGGCACCACGTGGGATTTACCCACTGTCACGCGAGGCGTCCTACCTTACACGCGGAGCGTATAAGCAATGATAAGCTCAATCATAAATGTCAGACTGCATGGTCTTAAAAGTCAACTGCTCTCACGCGGGGCACCCCAACCTACACGCGGGGCGTATATGGGAGGTTCTTCAATCTAAAATTCCAGGGACTCATATACGCGAGGCGTCCGCTAGGCCACGCGAGGCGTAAAAGACTCATTTCAAGCCATTAAATCTCAAGAGCTCAACCACGCGGGGCGTACCCCAGTCTACGCAGGGCGTGGTTGAGACAACAAGATCTGAATTTGGTCCATATGCAGGAGATTTCTGACGGAATGGGTTAATACGCGGGGCGTCCTCTACCATACGCGAGGCGTATCATGGGAATTCTGCAGAAATAATGTATCTCCATGCTTGTATCTTGTGAATTTACAATTCTACCCCTAGCTTGATGTGTATAAATAAGAGTGACTAGCACTCATTTTGACAATGAAGAATCCAGAATTTTAGGTATTGAGCTCTTGCTACATAGTTTTAGATTTTATTTTTAGATTCTACATAGCAAAACTCTATCACCTTGAGAGCTTGTTCGTTGGCCCAACCCTGTCACGGGCCGTCCAACGGCCCGTGACGAAAATAGCGGCCCCCGACGGGGCCGAGTTTATATTTGTAATAAAAAAAATAAAAGTAAAAAATATTTAAACAAATAAAATCTACCTAAAATTAACCGAAATCAAAAAAAGGATTTTTGTCAAAACCGATTTTATAAAATTAGCTTTTATAAAATCGATCTTTTTACAAAACTATTTTTTTATTGTTCAAATTCTACAACCAAAACCCCTATCGATCCGAGATTTCATTAATAATGAAACACCCCGAACTCGGCGAGACGATTTAAGATTTCATTCTTAGAACCGATTCGCCCGTCATCTCGATTCGATTTCCGAATTCGATCAAACCG
The DNA here is from genome assembly GCF_963576675.1 of Euphorbia lathyris. NCBI lineage: Eukaryota > Viridiplantae > Streptophyta > Magnoliopsida > Malpighiales > Euphorbiaceae > Euphorbia > Euphorbia lathyris. The sequence continues at coordinate 7,714,414 of NC_088911.1, forward strand.
GTCTCCACGGTTCCTTTGAACAACGTTTTTTTTATATTTATTATTTTTATTGACTCATCATTTATTTTAATCGACTGATTTGGATTCCTTTTTATAATTTTTCTTCATCGGTCCTCCGACCCCGGTGTCTACATCAGTATTCCAAAACATATGACACTAGTGCTTCGAACACGTATCAGCTTTCGGTGCATATCCCGCATGTCACCGCTTGCGCTTTAGTCATACGTCGGGCCTTGTCAAAACGTGCCCTACATGTCGCCTTGTCATCGGCAATATTTGCAGTCCACGAATATGTCATTAGGCTATCCAATTCTGGACCGACCTTTGACGCGCGTTCCGTATGTCATCCTTCGCACCTTACTCACATGTTAAGAACTGAGTCATTTATACCATCCAGTCAGGGTTAAGCTTGTGGCACACACCCCCATACGCGGTTCGGTATGTCCGGTTCGCACGTCAAACGTCGAGTCACTCATGTCATTGAGTTCAAGTCGAATCTAGGGCAAGTTCATATATGTCCTCACGTGCATCTTGCTTACATCTCCAATGTTGAGTCATTTGTATCGACAAGTTCAAGTTGAACTTTTGGCACGTACCTGTCATATAGAGTGATTCATGTCATCGAGTCCAAGTCATACCATTAGGCACGTACCCTACGGGCCGTCTCGAGCGTCCCGCTCATACCTTGACACGCTGAGTCGTTCATGTCGTGAGGTTCCTATCAAACTCTTGACGAACGCCCTATAAATCGTCACTCATGTCTTGAGTACGCCTCAAACAGCGGTTTGTTTATATCGTCAAATCCTCGACACGCTCCCCCTACATCATTGGTACCATGGTCCATACGCCCCCAAACTCCGAATAGACTTATTCACGAGTCTGAGACATATGCCCTATGTGTCGTTATTTGGGTCTCGCTCGTATCAGTAGTATCGAGTTGTTCGTACCGCGTCTAAGTCCAACGTTTGGCACTTACCTCTAAGGTCTTGGTTTGCACCTTCGTTGCTCCTCAAATTGTTCATAGTGATAGGTTCCAGTCGAACTATCAACGTCTACCCTGTGTGTCTTAGTTGGTATCTCAAATATCGGTGATGGACCAAATACGTCATAAATATCCACATAAGATCGTTAGGAGTTCTCATAAAACATATCATCGTCAGGTTTGCGCTATGAAACAAATTAACCTTTGACATATACCAGGTAAGTCATTGTTTCCGTCTCGTTGGTACCTCGATCGGGTTAAGGCCCTCTCATTCTACCAGATGCACCGATGTCCGCAAATTCATCGAGGTATTTGTGTCTCTAGCTTGAGTTAATCCTTAGACTGCACCCTGTGTGTCGGTATTGTGTCTAGCTGACACCTCCAATGTTGTAGGAGATACCTCTTGAGTCATCTCTGTGCGTCATCTATGCCCAAGTTGGTCAGTTAACACGTGTGTCGTATGTGTACCCTATCCGTGTCTCGTACCCAGCATGTCGGATTTCCCCCACAATGGTCGAAATCCCGAAATCGAGCCATCATGTCATTCGTGAGTTGTGTATGATTCAATCGTGGGGGCACATCAAACGTGACTCCCATCATGCCTTTTGGCTACCTCTAAGACATACCGTAGGAGTTAATAATTGGCACATACCTCGTATGTTGACATATGCATCCTATTCGGACCTCGAGTATCAGGTATTCCGTGTTCATTGTCCCATCAAATGATACCTATCATTGTAATAGTTGCTTTCCGAGCTGGCAACTGGCGCACATCACGTATGTCACTCGTGTCTTCCTTATGCCTTAACCTGTTTGAGGCACACCCCGTGTGTTACCATTTTCTGCATAGCACGCCAAGGTTCCGTTGGTACGTCTACGTATTTGTATCTTGGGTTTAAACTAACCATTGACCCATGCCCCATATACGGTGGTCTCGTCCCGTTTGCTTCTAGTTTAGGACACACCCTCTATGCCGGCCTGTTTCAGGAAACTTGTGTTTCCCAGAAAGACGTTTCCCTGTTATCAGTATCAATACAAAGTAAACTATGGACAAGTGCCCTGCATGTCTCCGTCACGGTCTATTGGAGTCTCGGACATACCATGAGCGTCACATCAGTCCATGTAACACCATGTATCTTCGAAGTACATCATTGCTACCAATGATGGCAATCCCTCACATACACCTCATGCATGGTCGCTTAGGTTGTTCTTTTTAGATCGTGAGTCGTATCAATGTACCAAGTATGTCATTCCCACCACTCAGGTCGCTACCCCTCCAATGTATCTACACATCACGGATATCATCGGGGTACACTCTCATTTACCTAGCGTCCTAGGGAATTCTACTTATCATGAGGGTCGTCTCAATCTCACAAGTGTCAGTCGTGTCAAGCGTCATTCAACATTGTACATCTTATAAAGCATTGCAAGGTAAACTTGTAGGGTTCGTACTAATGTGCGTATAACAGTTGAAATGGTTTCAGGCATCGGCACTTCCAAACAGGTAAGTTAGCACAAACGATCAAAGTACTGCCGACGGCTCTGATAAAAAAAAGAGAAAAAAGGGTTTAGCTCTAGTCAAATCATGTTTATGTTGTGAGAAATAAAGCGCAGACCATGAATCATGCATAAATCATACATCCATCTATAGGAGGCACAAGTAGATAGCTTTAGCATTCGCATCGCACGTGCATTGCATCATCAAAATTCATAATGCCTAAAAAGCTCCACTCACCGATCCTTTCTCTTTCCTTGTTAGAAACCCAACTCATGGCCCAGTCCAGCAATTCAAACCACAATCTTGAGAGCCGTGTGCAAGGGGCTTTAGCCAAATACATCTTTTCTGATGAGTTCAAACGTGCTCTTAATGATCCGGAGAATACTAAGCATGAGGGGGTTGAAAATTCCCAAGAGATGATAGGAGATTTCAATCTCAGAGCAGAAATCGAGCGAGTTTTTCCCGATATCCTTGCTTCAGATGAATTCAAGATAGAGCTGAAAAGGTTGGTCAGGGAGGTCCTAAGCGAGTCACTGGTTGCGGAGATCCCGAAAGCCGTTGTGGAGAAACCTATTTTCCAGCTCGCGTCACAAGTTAATCCACAAACATTCACTCCACCAAGGGTAGTCTCACACCATATTTCACGAACACAACAAGATCCACATCATTGGGGACATGGGATTACCAGGGTTGTTCGCCCTCCGTCGCCCACTCAGTATAGAAGGGAGGAAAGGGAATTCTCCACTTTCACCCAACCCTTGTTTGAAGTGTTGGAGGGTCTACGAATGCGTGACATACTTCACCCTCTACCAGCCATGGGAGGTCAAACCACTGAATTAGTCAAACGCGGGGGCTACTGCCACTTCCACCAGAAATATGGTCACGAAACAAACACTTGCATGAGGTTGAAACATGAAATCCAAGATCTCATCGAAGCTGGAAAGATAAGTGATCCAGATCCTTCTCAACAGATGAAGCCTTCGACTTGTTCCTTGAATGGCGAAGTCTACAACGGATTAGGATAATCTAAAGAAGAAGTTCCCAAGATTGAGGACACTTATGAAGTAGGAGAATCTGAAGCTTCTTGAAGTAGCCTGAGAGAGAGGAGTGCACTTGTAGTCTTTATCTTTGTCATTTATTTTATCTTCTATTCCACAAGATGTTATTAATCTCCTTTTGAATTCAATGAAATTTCGTTTCCGCAAATTTATCCTAAACATACGTACTTACATTTGGTATCTACTCAATTGAGATATTCCCGCTTCTATCATGGCACGGACGTAAGCTCTAGAATATACTTATTACTCAGTACTTAACCACTAAAGAGAGAAAATTAAGAGAGTAAAAAAAAAAAAGCAAAATAAATCATAAGAAACGATTCCCTGACTCTACGATGATAAGTCGGGCGTAGACCCATCAAACGAAGGGTTCTCACCGGCTTTTGGCAGAAAGAAGATTGAGCGACAATCAACAAAGTCCAAAAGAGAGAAAAAGAAAAGAAAATATGGAGCAAGCAACAAGCCCTCAGAGCCATACTTACACTGAGGCACCGACAAAGATTTCTCCCCCCAATGGGGGACACAAGTACAGGAGTGCGCCATTTAGAACGAGGCGGGGGCAACTAACCTATCAGCGATAAAGTATTTTGTTCCAGGATCAACGAAAGGGTTTAGACCTATGATGACTCAAAGTTAAACAAAGGAAGAAGAAAAAAGAAAAAATGATGCTAAAAAGGCCCTGGGGCAAAGTCAAGTCAATCGGAAGTAAAAGAAAATAAATCAAAAGCTGACGTGATCAGCCAAGAGGCGTCAAGGTGGCAAGAGCGGTTGACATTGTCCAACAAATGTGTAATCAAATGTACGAGAAAAGCTCACTGTAACAAAGAAAGATCAAATGCGTAGTCAAGTGAAGCCGAAGGCGACAACAAAGTTCAGAACTTCAATCAATCTCGAGGGAACCGAGGAATCCTTCTCATGAAAATTAAAAAAAAAGAAAGAAAGAAAATCCCGATAGGTTGAAAATCCGCAAAGGACGGCCTATGCAACAATAAGGGACACCCCAATAAGTGAAAACCCCACGGGGCGCTTATTTGAAAATTCCAGGGTAAAAGGAGAGAGTTAAAATAACTGAAGTGTGAAAACCCGAAAGGGCATGCTTTGGTGACAGTGGTTAATAAACTGAGCAGTAAACAATTCAATGTATCTTTGCCAGGTGCTTTATTTAAGCTAGACGGTTGCATTTGTAATGAAAACACCCGCATCAATAGACACCCCATCTCAACTGAAATCACCCCAACACCCATAAACCGATCCAAAATCTATAAAAAAGAAAAACTAAAAAAAAAGACTATTCCTCTCTCTCATGCTCCATGAAGTCTGGTTCCTCTGCTCCTATGTGGTCCTCTCAAGGGTCAAACTTCGACCGAAGCGTCTCTCCTCCATAGCTACTCCCAATGGCAGTATCCCTAGTTTGGCGCACATGAAATCTCACCTCGAGTTGGCAGGGGCGTACGCTAGCATCAACTTCTAACCTACGCCAAGACGGTAACTTTAATCGGGGGCACGGCCCTATAATCAGATCAACGTCCATCTCACTTCGGAAGCTTCTCCATTAACGAAGGCATCGGGCATGAACTCATCGTCAAATGATTAGCATAGAAATGGCCCGTGGATATAAACCCCCTGTGCTATCCGGTATCATTCACAATCAAGAAAGAAAGAAAAGGAGAAGAAAAATTGAACAAAAAGGTTGGATTGAAAACCTCAAAAGAGGCGATCCAAGCAAAAGGAGAGATAGAGAAAATCAGTGAGATATAGAAAAGATGAATTGAAAACCCCTAGGGGCAGTTCATGCAAAAGGAGAGATAGAGAATATCGGAGAGATCCCGTTGAGTTGAAAACCCGAAAAGGGCAGCTCAGGCAAAAATTAGGGAGAAAATGAATACGTCAAACTCTGGTTAAAAGCGAGAGCCTCTTTGACACGAGCTCATCAAGACCAAATCCTCATCCTTACAACCCTTGGTTTCAAACTTAACCTCGCCCTCATCCTCGCACTCCTTGGGGACGGCCCGAACCATCATTTCTCGATCTGAAGCTACGAAAATCCTCCAAGCCTATGAAAAGGGAATCCATCCGAGTATCTCATCCACATGTACATAGTTTGCATTCCCACATGTCCATACATCCATATAAAGCAAAGCACATAGGCCACACGTGCGCACATTCAAACACACGCACGGTCACCTGCATACGCACATATAAGTGTTTACATGCATCCATAGATTAGGCTACATCCACCCATCTCTATGCATCACCACATACCTTTCCTTGACACAAGCTCATCAAAACCAAATTCCTGTCCTTATAACCCTTGGTTTCAAACTTATCCTCACCCTCGTCCTTGCACACCTTGGGGATGGCCCGAAGCATCATTTATCGATCTAAAGCTACCGAAATCCTCCAGCCTATGAAAAGGGAATCCATTCGACCATCTCATCCACACATACATAGTTTGCATACACGCATGTCCATACATCCGCATAAAGTAAAACACATAAGCCACATTTATGCACATTCAAACACACGCACAGTCACCTGCACACACACACATAGGTGTTTACATGCATCCATAGACTAGGCTACATTCACCCATCTATATGCATCACTACACGCCTGCAATCGATTTAGAGACTAGGATCGCTAGAAAGAGCCATTTTACCTGCAGTCGATTTAGAGACCAGGGTTGCTATTGAGCCATTTTGCCTGCGGTCGATTTAGAGACCCGGGTTGCTTTTGAGCCATTTTACCCGCGGTCGTGGACCAGGGTTGCTTTTGAGCCATCTTGCCTGCGGTCGATTTAGAGACCAGGGTTGCTTTTGAGCCATTTTACCCGCGGTCGTGGACCAGGGTTGCTTTTGAGCCATTTTTACCCGCGGTCGATTTAGAGATCGGGGTTGCTTTTGAGCCCTTTTACCTGCGGTCGATTGAGAGACCAGGGTTGCTATTGAGCCGCTTTACTTGCAGTTGAAAGAGCGTCCGTCCGCGGCCGATTTAGAGGCAAGGATAGATCGAAGATGAGGAAGGAACTTGCGACATGGAGGTCAGGTATGCTCCCTCCTACTCTTTACGTGTCTTTTATTTTTATATGTTTTACATTGCATGTGTTACGTTAGCAAAAAACGTTTTCAAAACACACACATCACTGTCAAAATAGAAAAGTAGGGGCAATTGTAGACACTGAGTCGGAGGACCTGTGACGAAAACCTGACAACAAGACGGTTGAAGCGATTGATTCCGGAAGTTTTGAAAAACAAAAAAAATATAAAGAATAATAAGCGTATAATAAGGAAAGAAAATTACGGCGGGTCACTGTTGCCGGTAAGGTGGCTCGCGTATGCTTAGCGGCATGGCGCGGGTCCTTAGCGGCATCCGGCGCGCGGTCGACAATGGTCAAACGCCCGCTCGACGGCACAGGACGTGCGCTCGGCGTCCGTCGGACGCATGCGTCCAACCACGAGTGGCACGTTCTCGACGTCCGAGCAACGCCCGAGTCTGATAGCGCGAGGCACGCTCTCGTTGGCCACTGAGCGTGCGCGCCCGGCAGCGCGGAGCGCGCATTCGGCGGCCGCGGGATGCGCGCGCCCGACAGCGCGAGGCACGCCTCGGGGGTTGTCGGGCGGGTGCCCAACCGCGTCGGGCAAACGTCCAACGAGCGTTGGGCGAACGCCCAACGTTGGTTGGGCGCGGGCGCCCAACCTTGCGTTGGGCGCTCGCCCAACACCGTTGGGCGATCGCCCAACAAATGTTGGGCGGCCGCCCAACAAGCCTTGGGCGGCCGCCCAACGACTTTGGGCGTCGCCCAAAGTTCCGGGATCCGTTTCCCTATATAAGGGCATGGATCCCAATGCAAAGGGAGGAGGATTTTTTGGAGAGAGCTTTCTCACTCTAAACATTTTTAGAGAGAGAGAGTGAATTTTTTTGAGAAAAATATTTTTTTTTCTCAAAAATTCCAAATTTCCTAAAGTTCAATTTTTACTAAATTTTCATTAAAAACGGAGGATCGTGGTTCTTGGAATCAATCGGCTTCGACTGTCAGATACCGAATTTAAGGTATTATCCGAGGACTAGACTCTTTTATTTTATTTTATTTATCTTCTTCTCCTATTTATTTTTATATTATAGTTTTTATTTATTTAGTTATTTATTTATGTTGTCACATTTTATTTAATTAGCGTATTTATTTAATTTCCATTTCGTGTTGAATAAAATTCGATTTTGTTTTAAAATAAAAAACCTCGTTTTGATATCCCAATACGAACCGTGATCCGATAAAAAGGTAGTTCGGGTATTGAAAACGTTGTAATTACAAGTTTTTAATTTAAAAGAAATTTCCAAATGATGATTTGAAATAAAAAACGTCGTTTAGGAACTTCCGTTTTCGACTATGATTCATTTTTGGTAGTTCGGAAATCCAAAACGATTGAATTAGATTTAATTTAAAGCTTTCGAATAAATTTGGAGAATATTGGAATGCTGCTGTAATTTGTCATTTCTGTCACTAAATGCTGTTTACCGACGGATTTTCCATCGGTAAATCTGCCAAAACGTAAAAGATGCCATTTCAGTCCCTTTTTCTTAACTTTTAAGCTTTTAATCCTTAATATATATATGTATAGTTATGTAATATATGCTTTTCAAATTATTTTAGACCTTTAGTATATGTAATTATTTTAGAATATTTGTATGCTTTTTTATTATTATTCTATTCTACAATATAAGTATATGTATATATATGTCTTTCTTTTTATTCATTTGGGCTCTATTAGATTCTATTTTGAAGATTATTTACTTGGGTATTTTGGGAAATAATTAATATATATTAGTATATGTTATTTTTGATATTTAAAACTATAATAGATATGTATATATGTAGTTTTGGGATATTTGGATTATTTTAGTGGTTATTAAAGGAAATCATTTTTGGATGAATATTATTTTCTTAGTTATAGGATTTACTTACTATTTTCACATTTTTAAAGTATAGATATATTATACCTACTATTTTTATATACATATAGTTTCTTTTGTATAAACTTTTATTTTCTTATTCTATTTTTTTTGATTTAAATGTGTATATATATGCTAGAATTACTTTCTTTATTCCTTTGGACCATTCATGGGTCCATGTTTCAAATGGGCTTTATTTGAGTATGAGTCTTGGTTTAAATGGGTTTATTATTACAAGTATAATAGGTAGAGAGTCCATTAAATAAGAGAGGAAAATAAATCACAAAAAGAGAGCTTTCAATATAATTATTTAAACTAATGAATTTTTAGAGTTTCCTAATGTAAGTAAATAGAGTTGTTTTTGTTAACATTTCAAATCATTTCTCAAAACACCACGTCTTAAAACCTTAGTCCGTTCCAACGGCGGATTAAGCGAACATTATAATTAAAATCGTTTTCTTTGTGAATAATAGAGTTTTAGAATCATTTTCTTAAAGGATTTGTACAACATGATATTGACTTGTATGTTTAACCACTTTTTCTCATTAAAAGGTTCTTATCCTAACGTTTTCAAACACTCGAGTCGTTCCAACGGCGATTCGGGTAAAACTTCATCAAACGGGGTTTTAAAAAGCACCTAAATCGTTCCAACGGTGATTAAGGAGCGAACCATGTAAATAAACTCGTTTTGGGGAAAATAAGTTAGTGTAGAATAAACACACAGCGTGACATGTAAATGAAGTTATAAATAAATCACTTCTTTCTCCCCCTTCTCTGTGTATGTATAACATAAATGGGTGATTCTTTACTAGTATGGCTTTCCAATAATATATGCTCAAAACGGTTTCTGAAAAAAGAAAGAAAAGGGTTTCAAATGAATTTTAAACTTAAAGAAGTATACGATTAGTCCGTTATCGCCTAACATGCTGAGTAGGAGGCCGGTGGTTCATAATCGGGCGATGTCGGGGTGCCTAGTAGCCTTTCTCCGGAAAGGAGCTAGCCTTCTCGGCTCGTACCTAAGTTTCCCGAACCCACACCGGTCTCCCGCAAGGGATCGGTGTTCATTTTCCCATTCGTGGGTGGCGACTCTTCCATATCTCCGAGCTCCGGTCCTGCCGAGCAGCTTGATTCCACGATTGCTTGCTTTCGGCGCCAATCACCGCTTACATCGCCATGAGGTTGTCCACCCCCGGTCCGCCCGGGAGATTAGGCCGCGGCACCTCGTCTAACACCTGGTCCACGACCGCGGGTAATATGGCTCAAAAGCGACCCTGGTCCACGACCGCGGGTGATATGGCTCAAAAGCAACTCCGGTCTGCGACCGGGAGTCAGATGGCTCAAAAGCAACTCCGGTCTGCGACCGTGAGTCAGATGGCTCAAAAGCGACCCTGGTCCACGACCGCGGGTAAAATGGCTCAAAAGCAACCCTGGTCTCTAAATCGACCGCAGGCAAAATGGCTCAAAAGCAACCCTGGTCCACGACCGCGGGTAAAATGGCTCAAACGCAACCCTAGTCTCTAAATCGACCACAGGCAAAATGGCTCAATAGCAACCCTGGTCTCTACATCGACCGCAGGTAAACTGGCTCTTTCTAGCGACCCTAGTCTCTAAATCGACCGCAGGCGTGTAGTGATGCATATAGATGGGTGAATGTAGCCTAGTCTATGGATGCATGTAAACACCTATGTGTGTGTGTGCAGGTGACTGTGCGTGTGTTTGAATGTGCATAAGTGTGGCTTATTTGTTTTGCTTTATGCGGATGTATGGACATGTGTGTATGCAAACTATGTATGTGTGGATGAGATGGTCGAATGGATTCCCTTTTCATAGGTTGGAGGATTTCGGTAGCTTTAGATCGATAAATGATGCTTCGGGCCATCCCCAAGGTGTGCAAGGACGAGGGTGAGGATAAGTTTGAAACCAAGGGTTATAAGGATGGGAATTTGGTTTTGATGAGCTTGTGTCAAGGAAAGGTATGTGGCGATGCATAGAGATGGGTGGATGTAGCCTAATCTATGGATGCATGTAAACACTTATATGTGCGTATGTAGGTGACCGTGCGTGTGTTTGAATGTGCGCACGTGTGGCCTATGTGCTTTGCTTTATATGGATGTATGGACATGTGGGAATGCAAACTATGTACATGTGGATGAGATGCTCGGATGGATTCCCTTTTCATAGGCTTGGAGGATTTTCGTAGCTTCAGATCGAGAAATGATGTTTCGGGCCGTCCCCGAGGAGTGCGAGGATGAGGGCAAGGTTAAGTTTGAAACCAAGGGTTGTAAGGATGAGGATTTGGTCTTGATGAGCTCGTGTCAAAGGGGCTCTCGCTTTTAACCAGAGTTTGACGTATTCATTTTCTCCCTAATTTTTGCCTGAGCTGCCCTTTTCGGGTTTTCAACTCAACGGGATCCCTCCGATATTCTCTATCTCTCCTTTTGCATGAACTGCCCCTAGGGGTTTTCAATTCATCTTTTCTATATCTCACTGATTTTCTCTATCTCTCCTTTTGCTTGGATCGCCTCTTTTGAGGTTTTCAATCCAACCTTTTTGTTCAATTTTTCTTCTCCTTTTCTTTCTTTCTTGATTGTGAATGATACCGGATAGCACAGGGGGTTTATATTCGCGGGCCATTTCTATGCTAATCATTTGACGATGAGTTCATGCCCGATGCCTTCGTTAATGGAGAAGCTTCCGGAGTGAGATGGACGTTGATCTGATTGTAGGGCCGTGCCCCCCGATTAAAGTTACCGTCTTGGTGTAGGTTAGAAGTTGATGCGGGCGTATGCCCCTGCCAACTCGAGGTGAGATTTCATGTGCGCCAAACTAGGGATACTGCCGTTGGGAGTAGCTATGGAGGAGAGACGCTTTGGTCGAAATTTGACCCTTGAAAGGACCACATAGGAGCAGAGGAACCAGACTTCATGGAGCATGAGAGAGAGGAATAGTCTTTTTTTTTTAGTTTTTCTTTTTTATAGATTTTGGATCGGTTTATGGGTGTTGGGGTGATTTTAGTTGAGATGGGGTGTCTATTGATGCGGGTGTTGTCATTAGAAATGTAACCGTCTAGCTTAAATAAAGCACCTGGCAAAGATACATTGAATTGTTTACTGCTCAGTTTATTAACCACTGTCACCAAAGCATGCCCTTTCGGGTTTTCACACTTCAGTTATTTTAACTCTCTCCTTTTACCCCGGAATTTTCAAACAAGCACCCCGTGGGGTTTTCACTTATTGGGGTGTCCCTTATTATTGCATAGGCCGCCCTTTGCGGATTTTCAACCTATCGGGATTTTCTTTCTTTCTTTCTTCTTTTTTTTTTAATTTTCATGAGAAGGATCCTTCGGTTCCCTCGAGATTGATTAAAGTTCTGAACTTTGTCGCCACCTTCGGCTTCACTTGACTACGCATTTGATCTTTCTTCGTTACAGTGAACTTCTCTCGTACATTTGATTACACATTTGTTGGACAACGTCAACCGCTCTTGCCACCTTGATTCCTCTTGGCTAATCACGTCAACTTTTGATTTATTTTCTTTTACTTTTGATTGACTTGACTTTGCCCCTGGGCCTTTTTAGCATCATTTTTCTTTTTCCTTCTTCCTTTGTTTAACTTTGAGTCATCATAGGTCTAAACCCTTTCGTTGATCCTGGAACAAAATACTTTATCGCTGATAGGTTAGTTGCCCCCGCCTCATTCTGAATGGCGCACTCCTGCACCTGCGTCCCCCTTTGGGGGGAGAAATCTTTGTCGGTGCCTCAGTGCAAGTATGGCTCTGAGGGCTTATTGCTTGCTCCATATTTTCTTTTCTTTTTCTCTCTTTTGGACTTTGTCAATTGTCGCTCAATCTTCTTTCTGGCAAAAGCCGGTGAGAACCCTTCGTTTGATGGGTCTATGCCCGACTTATCATCGTAGAGTCAGGGAATCGTTTCTCATGATTTATTTTGCTTTTTTTTTTTTACTCTCTTAATTTTCTCTCTTCAGTGGTTAAGTACTGAGCAATAAGTATATTCTAGAGTTTACGTCCGTGCCATGATAGAAGCGGGAATATCTCAATTGAGTAGATATCAAATGTAAGTACGTATGTTTAAGATAAATTTACGGAAACGAAATTTCATTGAATTCAAAAGGAGGTTAATAACATCTTGTGGAATAGAAGATAAAATAAAAGACAAGGATAAAGACTACAAGTGCACTCCTCTCTCTCATACTACTTCAAGAAGCTTCAGATTCTCCTACTTCATAAGTGTCCTCAATCTCGGGAACTTCTTCTTTAGATTATCCTGATCCGTTGTAGACTTCACCATTCACGGAACAAGTCGAAGGCTTCATCTGTTGAGAAGGATCTGGATCACTTATCTTTCCAGCTTCGATGAGATCTTGGATTTCATGCTTCAACCTCATGCAAGTGCTTGTTTCATGACCATATTTCTGGTGGAAGTGGCAGTAGCCCCTGCGTTTGACTAATTCAGTGGTTTGACCTCCCGTGGCTGGTAGAGGGTGGAGTATGTCATGCATTCGTAGACTCTCCAATACTTTAAACAAGGGTTGAGTGAAAGTGGAGAATTCCCTTCCCTCCCTTCTATACTGAGTGGGCGATGGAGGGCGAACAACCCTGGTAATCTCATGTCCCCGATGGTGTGGATCTTGTTGTGTACGTGAAATATGGTGTGAGACTACCCTTAGTGGAGTGAATGTTTGTGGATTAACTTATGACGCAAGTTGGAACATAGGTTTCTCCACAGCAGCCTTCGGGATCTCCGCAACCAGTGACTCGCTCAGGACCTCCCTGACCAACCTTTTCAGCTCTATATTGAATTCATCTGAAGCAAGGACATCGGGAAGAACTCGCTCGATTTCTGCTCTGAGATTGAAATCTCCTATCATCTCTTGGGAATTTTCAACCCCCTCATGCTTAGTATTCTCCGGATCATTAAGAGCACGTTTGAACTCATCAGAAAAGATATATTTGGCTAAAGCCCCTTGCACACGGCTCTCAAGATTGTGGTTTGAATTGCTGGACTGCGCCATGAGTTGGGTTTCTAATAAGGAAAGAGAAAGGATAGGTGAGTGGAGCTTTTTAGGCATTATGAATTTTGATGATGCAATGCATGTGTGATACGAATGCTAAAGCTATCTACTTGTGCCTCCTATAGATGGATGTATGATTTATGCATGATTCATGGTGTGCGCTTTATTTCTTATAACAGAAACACGATTTGACTGGAGCTAAACCCCTTCTTTTTTCTTTTTCTTTTTTTACCAGAGTCGTCGGTAGCACTTCGGTCGTCTGTTCTAACTTACTTGTTTGGAAGTGCGAATGCCTGAAACCATTTCAACTGTTATGCACACATTAGTATGAACCCTACGAGTTTACCTCGTAATGCTTCACAAGCTGTATAATGTTAAATGACGCTCGACACGACTGAGACTTGTGAGATTGAGACGACCCTCCTGATGAGTAAAATTCCCTAGGACGCTAGGTAGATGAGAGTGTACCCCGATGATATCCGTGACGTGTAGATACATTCGAGGGGTAGCGACATGAGTGGGGGGAATGACATACTTGGTACATCGACATGACTCACGATCTAAAAAAAACAACATAAGCGACTATGTATGAGGTGTATGTTAGGGATTGTCATCATCGGTTGTAATGACGTACTTCGAAGATACGGGGCGTTACACGGGCTGATGCGACGCTCATGGTATGTCCGAGACCTAAACAAACCATGATAGAGACGTGAGGGGCATGTGTCCCTAGTTTACCTGGTAACGATACTGATAGTAGGGAACCGCCTTTCTAGGAAACACAAGTTTCCTAAAACAAACTGACATAGAGGGTGTGTCCTAAACTAGAAGCAAGCGGGACGAGACCACCACATATGGGGCGTGGGTCAATGGTTAGTTTAAACCCAAGGTACAAATACGTAGACATACCAACGGAACCTTGGCATGCTATGCAGAAAATGGTAACACACGGGGTGTGCCTCAAACAGGTTAAGGCATAAGGAAGACGCGAGTGACATACGTGATGTGCGCCAATTGTCAGCTTCTCTCGGAAAGCAACTATTACAATGATGGGTATTATCTGACGAGATAACGAACACGGAATTCCCGACACTCGAGGTACGAATAGGATGCATACATCAACGTACGAGGTACGTGCCAATTATTAACTCCTACTTGGCTCACTAGTATCTTGACATAGTGGTTTGAAACGTGGTGCGTTCAGGAAAGACGATGACGTACATGGTATGCCTTAGAGGTAGCCAAAAGGCATGATGGGAGTCCCAACTTGATGTGCCCCCCACGATTGACTTATACGAGCGATATGATGACCTAATTTTGGGATTTCGACCATCGTGGGGGAAATCCAACATGCTAGGTACGAGACACGAATAGGGTACGTATACGACACACGCATTATCTGACCAACTTTGGGTATAGATGAAGCACAGAGATGACTCAAGAGGTACTTTCTAACAACATTGGAAGTGTCAGCTAGACACGATACCGACACGGAGGGTGCGGTTCAAGGATTAACTTAAGCTAGAGACCCAAATACCTCGATGAATTTGCGGACATCGGTGCGTCTGGTAGAATGAGAGGTGTCCTAATCTGATCGAGGTATCAACGAGACGGAAGCGATGACTTACCTGGTACGTGTCGAAGGTCAATTTGTTTCATAGCGCAAACCCGACGACGATATGTTTTATGAGAATCCCTAAAGATCTTATGTGGATATTTACGACGCATTGGGTCTATCATCGATATTTGAGATACCAGCAATGACACACAGGGTAGACATCCATAGTTCGACTGGAACCTATTATTATGAACAACTCGAGGAGCAACGAGGGCGTAAACCAAGACCTTTGAGGTAAGTGCCAAATGTTGGACTTAGACGCGGTACGAACAATTCGATACTACCGATACGAGCGAGACCCAAATAGCGACACATAGGGCATATGTCTCAGACTCGTAAATAAGGCAATTCGGAGTTTGGGGGCGCATGGACAACGGTAGCAATGATGTAGGGGGAGCGTGTCGAGGGTTTGACAATATAAACAAATCGCGGTTTGAGGCGTACTCAAGACATGAGTGACGATTTACGGGGCATACGTCAAGAGTTTGATAGGAGCCTCACGACATGAACAACTCAGCATGTCAAGGTATGAGCGGGACGCTCGAGATGTCCCATAGGGTACGTGCCTAAGGGTATAACTTGGACTCGACGACATGAATCACTTTATATGACAGGTACGTGCCAAAAGTTCGACTCAAACTTGACGATACAAATGACTCGACATTGGAGGTGTAAGCAAGATGCACGTGATGACATATATGAACTTGCCCCAGATTCGACTTGAACTCAATGACATGAATGACTCGACATTTGACCTGCGAACAGGACGTACCAAACCGCGTATGGGGGTGTGTGCCACAAGCTCAACCCTGACTGGATGGTATAAATGACTCAGTCTTTGATATGTGAGTAAGGTGCGAGGGATGACACACGGAACGTGCGTCAAAGGTCGGTCTAGAATTGGATAGCCTAATGACATATTCGTGGACCACAAATATTGCCGATGACAAGGCGACATGTGGGGCACATTTTGACAAGGCCCAACGTATGACTAAAGCGCAAGCGGTGACATACGGGATATGCACCGAAAGCTGATACGTATTCGAAGCACTAGTGTCACATGTTTTGGAATACTGACGTGTTACAATATACGGTGACACACCAGGTACACCTCCTATAGATTTGGCTGTTTTGAAGATGCGACGGGGTGTCTCAAGAAGATCAAGGATGCGCGGGTTACCCTAGTACACTGACATGTCGACATACAAGGTACGACCGCGGGTACCAATGGGGTGTGACAATGACCTACTAGCCAAGAGGTTAGTACAATGGCGCATAGATTCATTAGATGTGACGAGGGGACCTATAAGGCGTCAGTTAAAGAGCGGATGTGACGCCATGACTTCGTGTGAAGCGTGCATCAGAGGGTCAATGTGAACCTGGGGTCCGGATAGTGGAATGACGTAAATACGAAGGGACGCTATGACGACCCACATGGCGCACCTAAAGGTATAAATGGGAAGCATGGACAACACACCAGTCAAGGGTTTGTTTCGAAGTTCAGGGTATTGCCCATAATTCTGAAATATGGAGGTGCTACGTATGGACTACCTCCCCCGATGCGAATGACGACAGGTAAACGAGATTCGTGTGAAACAGTTCACTCGACCCTAAGGTTTCGATCTTACAATCACGTAACTTTGGAGTATAGGTGCACGGTGCGCCGACACACGTGGCATGTCTTAGCGTACGAAGGTCATGATGGCAACCTATGAGGTGAGGGGCATGGATAATACAACAACGTAATTTGGAATCACCTAGGCAATTGTGTATAGCGTGGCGACATCCGTGGGTATGTCTTGAGATACGAAAGGGAGGTGACGACGACCCGTGAGATTATGGTTCTATTTGAGATCAAGGTGCCAGTCATAATCTTGAGATGTGTTAGTTAAGGCGTAGCGACATACATGGTATGTCTTGAGGCATAAGTAGGACGTGTATGAGGCATGTGATGAATGGTTAATTCGAGTCTCGAGGGAACCCACGTCATGATATTATTTTTTTCTTTTGGAACAACCGACATACATGGCGACACACCTAGTATGTCTTGAGTTGACCGTGCGGACAGTATACGGGACCTGTCCCACGATGCGAATGTCAGGATAAGCGGGGTATGACCACCAAACAAGTCCTAACCATGATAGAGGGATGCGGGATACATTACGACATATGGGATATGTCTCCGGATGACGTAAACACTACGGTGAAGGTGCATGTGACATGTCACGATGTACTAGGTACACTCTCTAATGGTATAGACAAGACGATAAAGATGTGCACGGCGTATCCCACACAAAGTATAACACAACGAAGACGTAGGGAATACCTCAAGGTCTAAAGGTGCTCCACTTAACGGGTATGTGAGGCATGGTAAAGATGCGCGAGATTCATCACGACATACGGGGTATGTCTTCTGTTACACGGGATATGGCTCTGGACTAGTGTATCTGATATGGAAGATGCATATGCGACCTATCGTGATGTACAACCTTGACAATACCTGAACGTACGTGATGCATGGTGGTGCATCGAGTACACGTCTTGACTGGTCTATAGCTGACATGATGGAGACGCATGGGACACTTCACGATATGGAAGATGGGATGAGGTAAGGACGTATGGGATACGTCACGGCCCCAAATGGTATGCCTTTCGTCTAACGTATATAACATGGTGAACAAGCACCTGATATGCCCTGACATATGGGGCATGCAACTTATGCCCCTTGCTTCTCGCAAGGAATGAGGCTAAGATGTACATGATGCGTTATGACACACATGGTACCCCTTCTGACCGATGTGTAATGACATGGTAGAGGCACAAGGAATGGATCATAATATACGAGGCACAACAGGGAAAATACATGTGGTATACGTCATAGCATAACTGGTACGCCCCTTGATCGGTGTCTGAATGATTAATGGAAAATGCATGGGGGTGCATTACGTCCTCAGGGGTACGACAAAGTAAAGATGTAAGGAATACGTCACCACATGAC
This sequence comes from Euphorbia lathyris, assembly GCF_963576675.1. NCBI lineage: Eukaryota > Viridiplantae > Streptophyta > Magnoliopsida > Malpighiales > Euphorbiaceae > Euphorbia > Euphorbia lathyris. Next base: position 7,732,545 of record NC_088911.1, read on the forward strand.
AGGTGGGACTTCTGACGGGTGGACGCGTGATGACACGACACTGCAAGGACATAGGGGATACGTCACGAGAGAACAGTACGCCTCTTGACAGGGTAAGGACATATTGGAGGTGCCGTGACATACGGGGTATGCCAAAACAAAAGCGTATGGGACATGCTATGACATAAGGGTTGTACCTTCCGACTAGTGCCTACGACACTGAAGAAACATGCGAGGTATACTACCATGCATAAGGTATGCTAAGGCAAAGACGCATAGGATACGTCACGACATAATGGACATGCCTCCTAGCTAGCATACAAACGACACGGTGAAGACGCGCGAGACGTGCCAAGGACGCATAGGATGCGTCCCAACACATAGGTACGACAAGGCAAAGACGTATAGGATACGTCACGACATAACTAGTATGCCTCCTGAATGACACGCGACGCTGGGGTCGACTCTTTCTCACTTTCCTAATAAACACGTCCTAAATCTACGAAACCTAGAATGGCTGCACGCAATGCGGTTAGCATGCAACGCTCTATATGGTACGATTGCAATGATTCGTTAAGCATAGAACGCATTATAACTTAAATCTGACTCGACTGATGTACAACAAGATATAAATCTATACAAACTAGTTAGCGAAAATCGAACATAATGCGTAAGTAGATCGCAATAAGAGAAAGAAAACGTTAGATAACAATCACAATCATCACATCATCTCTCTTCCATCCTTATTTCTCCACACACTCGTTGGTCCAAGTCTCTTTCCTAGGATTTTGGTATGGGCTCACATCGTGGTCCAGAGGATGCGTGATGCCGTCGATTATTGCGGAAAAATAAATCATTCACCAAACAACACGATTCGTTTTAACGCATCAGCATTCAGTGACTAAGATATCGACCAAATCAGATTGTCCTTTCGAATAACTCATCTTCTGTTATTTCGCGAGACGCATTAGTTCGGGTTTTGATTCCCTTTTGAGCGTATTTCGGATTTAGACGCGGTACGAGTTATTCTTCTGGTTCAATCGTTCGTTATTGATAATGACCCGTTCCTTTTTATTCGTGTGGGTTCGTGTCTCGATTTTTGGATTACAATGGGATTTTTTTGGATCTATCGAGAGACGTAACCACGTGTTTGTTTAGTGATGAAATCACTTTTTATTTTAAGGAACAGACTCATCGCGTAACGTGTTTGTTTTTAGCGTTAAGAATTCGTTTGCTCGTTTCAGCTACGTGAAAAGACGACGAGTCTTATTTGAGCGCACGATAATCTTTTGGCTAGCAACAGTTCGTTGTTCTTCCCAATCCACGGGATATATCATCTTAGTGTGGTTATAGAAAATCAACGTTTCGTTGAATCGCCTACTTATTCAAAGCGAGGATATCACCGTTCTCTTTCCTTTAGGCACGACTTAAGCAAACACGTACATCGGGCCATATTTCTTGCAGTTTTGGTAACGGTCGAAATGATCGAGTCGTTAGTCAAAACCCGCAGTCTCGTCCATATGGCGCAATTATATGGTTTGGCTTAATTCGGCTTCGAGATTTTAAACGGGGTATACACTCGTTCGAGGCACGCATTCAACGGCATTGGTTCATTTTCTTTAACTACGCTCGGGATTGACATATATCGTAAATTCGAAATGATTTTGGTCGTTTAGTTTATTTTTCTGCTTTTCTTTTCTTAGTCACTTCTGCGGACACGTCCATTTCTCTTAAGAACGACACGGGCATAACATAAAAGCTCGTCTTTTATTCGGAAGGGACAGGTTACGTGCGCGAAACTTTTCACGTTATGACAGGGTCGTTCGAAACAGAAATGTTCTTCGTTTTCGTTTCGTTATGATCTCATTTTATCCCAATTTATTTAAAGAATGTGAATAACGGCTACTGTTAATATAGTTTTTTGTATCGAAATGTAACTATCCTTAACACCAAACCGACGCATACTAATACGTGCTTACGTCGTAACGCATTTCCTGAACATGTGCCTTCGTCGGGACACAGAAAGGGACAAGGCGGGCCGCACATGTTCATTCATACGAGATGACTAAGTCATCTTTAGTTTAAATCGTTTCGATGTTTTAGGGTAATTAGTATGTCGACTCAAGAGTATATATTAACGCATCATTTCATTTTCTTTACATACTTTAGGATTTAGACACGTATCATGGCGATTTGAAAACACGAACTGATTCATTTATCACGCCAAAAATAGTAACGGGTAATCCTATGGCAACTTCTAAGGCTACTATATGCTGACACGGCTGAGCGCGGGACCTCACAGGACCGCATAAATTCGCCCCTAACGAATGGATGGGGACCCTTTGGCGCCTTACTGTAAGGGGGAACTTACACTAGCCTCTTTCGAGCGACGAATGGACTCTCGCTAGAGGTTTCGGGGAAATTACCCAAAAGGTTTGCAATAATGCACATGAATGCATACGAAAAGAAATAATACGATCCGTCCCCGTTAAGGGCTTAATACACGCCTTCCGGAATCAAATTTCTCACTTCCCCAGCAGAGTCGCCACTTGTTAGACGAGGTGCCGCGGCCTAATCTCCCGGGCGGACCGGGGGGTGGACACCTCATGGCGACGTAAGCGGTGATTGGCGCCGAAAGCAACCAATCGTGGAATCAAGCTGCTCGGTAGGACCGGAGCTCGTAGATATGGAAGAGTCGCCACCCACGAATGGGAAAATGAACACCGATCCCTTGCGAGAGACCGGTGTGGGTTCGGGAAACTTAGGTACGAGCCGAGAAGGCTAGCTCCTTTCCGGAGAAAGGCTACTAGGCACCCCGACATCGCCCGGTTATGAACCACCGGCCTTCTACTCAGCATGTTAGGCGATAACGGACTAATCGTATACTTCTTTAAGTTTAAAATTCATTTGAAACCTTTTCTTTCTCTTTTTAGAAACCGTTTTGAGCATATATTATTGAAAAGCCACATTAGTAAAGAATCACCCATTTATATTATACATACACAGAGAAGGGGGGAGAAAGAAGTGGTTTATTTACAATGTGATTTATGTTCCGTGTTACATACTAACTCTATACTAATTCACTTCCCCAAAACAAGTTCATTTACATGGTTCGCACCTTAATCGCCGTTGGAACGATTTAGGAGCGTTTTAAAACCCCGCTTGATGAAGTTCACCCGAATCGCCGTTGGAACGACTCGAGTGTTTGAAAACGTTAGGATAAAAACCTTTTAATAGGAAAACATGATTAAACATACAAGTCAATTTTATTTTGTACAAACCCTTTTAGAAAATAATTCAAAAACTCTATTATTCACAAAGAAAACGATTTTAATTACAATGTTCGCTTAATCCGCCTTTGGAACGGATTAAGGTTTTAAAACGTGTTGTTTTGAGAAACGATTTGAAATGTCAAGAAAACACTATTTATTTACATTAGGAACCTCTAAAAATTCATTAGTTTAAATGATTAAATTAAAAACTCTTTTTGTGATGTAATTTTCCCTTTTTTTCTTTAGTGGAACCTTACTTGAATATAATTACAACAATAAATACATTAAATCAAAATTCACTCCCAAGTAAAGCCCATTTGAAATATGGACCCATAAATGGTCCAAAAGAATAAAGAAAATAATATAGATATATATATATACATTTTAAATAAAAAAGGGAACATGAAATAAAAGTTAATGAAAAGAGACTATATAATACATATATGAAAATACTAAATATAATACATTTATACTTTAAATATGTGAAAATAGTAAATAAAACTCATAAATAAGAAAATAACATTTATCACCCAAAATAATTTTATTTAATGATAACTAATATAGCCCAAATATCCCCAAAAACTATATGTATACATATGCATAATGTAGTTTAACTATCAAAATAATACCCATTATCCACAAAATATCTACTAATTATCTCCAAAATGCTCAAGTAAATAACATTTAAAATAAAATCCAATATAACCCAAAAGGAATGAAAAAGAAAATATATATATACATATACTTATATTTAAAAATGGAATAAAAAATGATATACAAACATCCTAAATAATTATATATACCAAATGTCTAAAAATAGTTTGAAAATATATATTACATAAATATACATATATATACAAAGGACCAAAAGCTTAAAAGTTAAGAAACAGGGACCAAAACAGCATTTTTTACATTCCAGCAGATTTACCGACGGAAAATCCGTCGGTAAACAGCAATTAGTGACAGAAACGGAAAATTACAGAACTGCTCCAACTGTTTCCAGATTTATTCAAAAGGTTTAAATTAAGTCTAATTCAATCGTTTTGGATTTCCGAACTACCAAAAATGGATCATAGTCAATAACGGAAGTTCCTAAAACGACGTTTTTATTTTAAAACATTATTTGGAAATTTCTTTAGTTAAAACTTTATAATTACAACGTTTTTGACACACGAACTACCTTTTAATCGGATCACGGTTCGTATTGGGATATCAAAACGAGGTTTTTATTTTAAAACAAAACCGAATTTTATTCAACACGAGACGAAAATTAAATAACTACGAAAAAATAAATAAAACGTGATAAATAAATAAATGACAAAATAAATAAGATTATCACATAAAAATAAATAAAGGAAAAGAAATAAATTAAATAAAATAAAACGAGTCTAGTCCTCGGATAATACCTTAAATTCGGTATCTGACAGTCGAAGCCGATTGATTCCACGAGTCGTGATTTTCCGGTTTTTTGTGTTTTTTTAGTAAAAATTTAACTTTGGAAAATTTGGATTTTTTTTGGGAAAAAAATATTTTCTCCAAAAAATTGACTTTTTCTCTCTAAAAATGCTTAGAGTGAGAAAGCTCCAAAAATTCTTTTTTCAAAATGCATGGGGATCCGTGCCTTTTATAGGCAAACGGATCCCCGGAAAAATGGGTGACGCCCGAGTAAAATCGGGCGTCGCCCAAGGGGGTTGGGCGGCCGCCCATGGCATGTTGGGCGGCCGCCCAACCCTCCGTTGGGCTACCGCCCAACATTGTTGGGCGGCCGCCCAACATTTGTTGGGCTACCGCCCAACATTGTTGGGTTGCCACCCAACATTTGTTGGGCGAGCGCCCAATGCAAGGTTGGGCGTCCGCCCGACGTGGTTGGGCGCTCGCCCAACGGCCGCCGGGGCGCGTCTCGCGCCGTCGGGCGCGCACGTCCCGCGGCCGTTGAGCTCGCGTTCCGTGCCGTCGGGCGTCCACGCGTCGTGGCCGCCGAACGTGCATTCCGTGCTGTCGGGCGCACACGCCTCATGGCCGACGAGCGTGCGTTCCGCGCCGCCGGGCCCGTGCATCGCTCGGATGCCGAGCACGTGCCATTCGTGGTTGGATGCGTACGTCCGACGGACGTCGAGCGCGCGCTTTGCGTCGTCGAGCGGGCGTCCGACTGTCGTCGAAAACGTGCGCCGGCCGCCGCTAAGCACTCGCACCATGCCGCTAAGTATTCGCGAGTCATCCGATCAACAACAGCGACCCGCCGTAACTCTTTCTTCTTTATTATGTACTTATTATTCTTTATATATTTTTTGTTTTTCAAAACTTCCGAAATCAATTGTTTCAACCGTCTTGTTTTCAGGTTTTCGTCACAGGTCCTCCGACTCGGTGTCTACACCGATGAAGGGAGTTATCGCACTGTCGACTATCTTCGCCGATGGGGTCGAGGAAATCGAGGACACCGCAGAATGGGTGGTGGTCGATATCCCCCTGGCCTACAACACCATCATCGGAAGGCCTCTGCTGGGTACCTTGAAAGCCAGGGTTGATATCTCCGGATTATGCTTGACCTTGCCGCTTCGGCACGGAAGGATCACCATCCAAGGAGATCGCATGTTGGCTAAAAGATTGCAGTGGGAGGCGACTCAGCCTCGGACAGCGCTCTACCTGGAGGATGGCCTGATGGACATGAGGGGTTACAATCCCGTACCCATCGAGCCGGTCGATGACTGTGTCCTCGGGGATAACAAGACAGTGAAAATTGGGACCAGGCTCGCATCCCCTTTGGCTGACGAAATCAAAGCTGTCCTATCAGAGCATTCGGATGTGTTCGCTTGGTGCACCGAAGACATCACGGGGGTCTCACCTGATCAAGCAGTGCACAAACTGAGCATCGACCCCTCCGTCGAACCCTTGAAGCAGAAGATGCGAGTACAGGCGAAGGACAAGCAAGCCGCAGTAAAGGCAGAGGTTGAAAAGCTCCTAGCTGTAAAATTTATTCGCGAGGTCCACTATCCGGACTGGCTTTCTAACGTTGTACTTGTAAAGAAAGCCAGTGGAAAGTACCGCATGTGTGTAGATTTTACAAATGTTAATAAAGCTTGCCCCAAGGATTCTTACCCGCTGCCTAATATAGATCAGCTCCTTGATCAAACTGCTGGTCGCAAGATCCTCTCTCAGTTTGATGCCATCGCTGGATTCCAGCAAATCCCTCTGGACCCAGCCGACGCCGAGAAAACCTCCTTCATTACGCATGAAGGCACTTACTGTTACAATGTCATGCCTTTCGAGTTAAAGAATGCGGGGGCCACATACCAGCGGCTAGTAGATAAGATGTTCGCCCATTTCATCGGCAAGACAGTACAGGTCTACATCGACGATATGGTGGTCCTAAGCACTGAAGAAGGCGACCACCCCCGAGATTTGGTGGAGGTGTTTACAATTTTCAGAGACTACAACCTTAAGCTGAATCTGGAGAAATGTTTTTTCGGAATTCGCAGCGGCAAATTCCTGGGTTGCGTGGTTTCAGAGAAAGGCATCGAACCAAACCCCGCAAAGATCGAGGCAATCTTGGCAATGGAACCACCGCGCGACTTGCAGGGGGTGCAAAGACTCAACGGAAGGATCATCGCCTTGAGACGCTTCATCTCTTGCTCGGCATAGCGGTGTTTGCCCTTTTACAAAGCAATCAAGAAGGAGCATCCCTTTAAATGGTCTACGGACTGCCAGGCCGCGTTCAACGCCATCAAAATCTTCCTCGCCACACCCCCACTGCTGTCGGCGCCAATGCCAGGGTGGGACATTCACTTATACTTCACCATCGCCGATGAGACAGTAGGAGTCGTTTTAACTCAGGAAGAGGGGATGGAGCTTTACCCGATCTACTTTCTGAGCAAAGTTCTGAAGGGAGCCGAAATCCGATACTCCGAGGTTGAAAAGGCTCTGTTCGCTATAACTCAAGCATCAGAGCGTCTGAGACCGTACTTCCAAGCGCATACGGTTGTGGTCAGAACCAATTACCCGCTGAAAAAGGCCGTCCAAAAACCAGAGGTCTCCGGTCGAATCACCAACTGGTCCGTTCGACTATCCCAGTTTGACGTATGGTTTGAGCCCCGCACGACGATCAAGGCTCAGGTACTGTCCGATTTCATCATAGAATTCACCGGCTCGTCTATCGCCAACCCCATGACAACAACAGCTCGCACCAGCGACGTCTGGACTATGAGCATAGATGGGTCCTGCGCTCCAGGACGGGCAGGCGCTGGAATAGCCATTCAGGGGTCCGACAATCTCCACATACGGTACGCCGTCCGGTTCGATTTCCCAACCATAAATAATCAGGCAGAGTATGAGGCCTTGATCGCAGCTCTTCGACTGTCGAAAACAATAGTGAACGGACAGCTGACGATATACTCGGACTCAAAGCTCGTCGTCAGCCACGTCAGCGGCACCTACAAGGCCAAAGATCCGACGATGTGCCAGTACTTGGCCCTCGCCACATCCTTGATCAATGACCTCAAAACAAAAGGAATAACCCTCGACCTCATACTGGTGCCACGAGAGAAGAACGAAGAGGCGGATGCTATTGCCGCTCTCGTAGCAGGCGAGCAGTCCAAAGACCCGCACACCCTCATCGAGATCGCTGGGGCCTCGACCATTCGCGTAGAAAGCTCGTTACAGATCGAATCAGCAGACGTCGCAGCTGGCGGATGGAGAAGTCCAATTATCAGATATCTTCAAGAAGGAACACTCCCCGCAGATCGGGCACAGGCGTCCCTCGTTGTGCGGCATTCTTGGCGTTATGCATTGCATGGTGGCTTACTCTATCGGAAATCCGCCACGCATCCCTGGTTGTGCTGTATATCCGAGGAAGAAGGGGATCACTGTCTTAAAGAAATTCACCAGGGCGTCTGTAGCTCGCATCAGGGCGTCCCGAAAATTGCGAAGAAGGCCCTGTTGGTCCCTTATTTAGTTGCAAGTATAGTTCCAAGGGGGGGTTAGGAACTATTTAAACTTTTTCGCAATTTCGGCAGACTTCTTTTACTAAAGAAAAGGTTTGAACAGCGGCGCTGAGTAAACAGCAAGATACTGGCTTAGTCAACAGGTGACTAGGTCAGTTTCTTAGCTTGAGTCAGGAGATAGCACTTAGAGTCTATTCCTGAGCTCTTACGTTTTAATGCGCACAACTCAACTTGACCTCTTGACTTGGTCAGTTTTGATTGTTTAAGCAAGCAATATAAATAAGGAGTCAAAGGTTTAGAAATACTTCACTCAGCAGATTTATCCAGGTTCGGCTTCTTCTAAGCCTACGTCCTGTCCCCGGAACACGTCCGAGATTTCGAATCCTCTACTGAGCTCTTTAAAGGTAGAGCCTCAAACCTTTTACAATATCAGCAATTGAGTATGACAAGAGTACCTTCCTCTATACTTCTACTCAATCCTAATCTCTCCGCTGAGTACTTAAAACCGAGTACTCAGCCCCTCCTTTCTATCTCTAGAAATGATAAGTGTTTTTGTCCTAATACAAAGATGTGCTAAGACACTTTAGACGATTTACAATCACTCTAGAATTTTACACAGATATGAAAATGTAGTGTAAGAATTTTGCTTTGCTTCTTTCTTGCAGAACTTGTAGAGATTTGGTCAGCGTAATGGCTTGATAAAGTTCTGTGTCTTGTGAAGCTTGTGATGGCACTATTTATAGAGACGTCTGGTCATTCGGTCATTTCGAATTTCGAAATAACCGTTGGAGGGAAACGGCTATGTGTCGTTGTCATCCTGACTTGCACAGAGCTCTCGGCCAATCACAATCGTGTATCTTCTGTCCTCTGTCAGCACAGCAGATGGTCTCTCCTTTTATGGTAAAGTCAACTGGACAGCATACTGTGTCGTCTGAACTTTGCCAAAAGAGGAAACACTTTGTCTGGAAGTTTTCCTTTGCCAGCTACTGTCTTGTACGCTTTGTCGAGACTACTCAACAGCTTCATCTTGAAGTTGTTCCCGAAGGTCTTCTAGATCCTTCCGATTGCTGAGTTGAATTTTGAACAAAAACGGCAACGTCTTGACATACGCGGGCCGAGTGTACTGAGTTGTTTGACTTGGGCCTTGGCTTCCGCAATGAGCTTGGGCCTTTCGATTCTTATGTCTTATAATATGTTAGCTCAACATTGAACAAACACATTAGTAGAATTAAATCAAAGCATTTAAACTTTAGTGTGTTTAGAATATGCATATATATTATACTTAAACAATTTTGTCAAATCAAAATTATGTGGAAAGGTGTTTCAACAAACTCCCCCATTTTGATGTTGGCAAAACTATTCAGCAAGGAACTCAGTATGAGCTCCCCCATGACAGTTGACCTAATATACTTTAGCAAACTCCCCCGTAAGGGTTGAGCTACTGACTTAGTTTTACTTAAAAAAAAATTTAAGGATTTAAATAAGTAAGTCTAAGGTCAGTTTTTAGGTATAGGTCAGCTATATCACATATTCTATTTACTCAGTGGTAATCGGAAGGTTTAAACATATAGAGCGCGTGCTGAGTAATTTGTTCAATGAGTTTTTATCAGAATATTTCATAAGTATATGGGTTCATGTCAAACATGTTATCAGCATATAATTTAGTTAATATTACAAGTTTTAAACATAGCTGATTTAATTGAAGATACATAAGGACTCAGTACATAAAAGCATATATCATAACTCAAGATTTGAATAAGAGAAGTAAGTATGATATATTGATAGAAGTCAGCAGTTACACAGCAAAAGAAATAAACATAGCACATATTACAAAAGTTAAGACCTAGCCTATCTATTTATTTTTCTTGCCCTGTGACTGACTTCTCTCGTACTGACGTTGCTCATGCTGAGCTCTAGCAGCTTGCGCTTTCTCCCCCGTTTTGTCAACTTCAGGGAGCTTAAACGCATCGGTTAAGACAGCTCGAGTCAGTTCTTGTGAAAGCTCTTTTAGTTTGTCAGCACTTTCATTGACCCCATCAAAAATGGCAACTCCATCAGCTGATACTTCGACTGGTATATGAAGATCAGCAGCACTGAGCATATTTACACTGAAAGCTTGTGCTTTGGCTTGCCAAATGAGAGCTTCAGTGAGGCCAGCAAAGACTTGGTGGAAGGTTTTCAAGAGTGCTGAGTCATAATGATGACGCTGGATATTGTTATGACGGATGTGATTGAAGGATTGTTGTGCAAGAGATAGCAACTCGCTTTGCTTCATCGCGTCAGTATCCATCTCTTGCTTGTTGAGGTTAAGTAGCCATATGGCCTCACCAATTTGCTCGACTGAGCACTGACTATAGGATACCATTTGCTCATTTGTCTTAAGTTGCTCGGTATGAAGCTGAGCAAAGAGCATCTTGAGTTCTGAGGAAGTAGCGTAGTCAGTGTTCACAGCAGACAACTTCTAAACTTGCTGATGGAGTGAGTTCAGATGTTGAATTGTTGACAGCTGTATCTCTGCCAACTTGGCAATTGAATCCTGCTTAGCTTGCTGGGCTTGTAATGACAGGACGACATTCAGCAGATCCTTGAGTCCCTTGACTTTATTGAGAAGTAGAGTGACTTGGGAGAGCTGAGTTGCGTCAGGAATTGAAGATCCAGCAGCAGGCGAAGCGGAATGTTGAAGATCGTGGATGAGTGCTTGCACTGAGTCAAGGAGCTTTTTGCCGGACTCAGTGGCATCCCGATGTACATCAGTATGACCAGAAGAAAGTGGAGTGAAAGGAGTACCCTGGTCAGTGACTGGATGACTTGGCTCAATCTGCACTTGAGTTGGAGGTAAGGTTGATTGATCAGCAGAGAGGTTGGTGATGGAAGTCATAACCCGAACACTGTCTGTGCTGACGGTAGAAGGATGAGGAGTCAGCACCATGCTTGAGGAAACAGCATGGACAGTGCTTGGTTCAACCTGACTTGTTGAAGTGGTGGAAGTGGTATGCTCGGCATGTTCCTGTTGAGAAGAAACAGAGGCTTGTTTTTCCAACGGCGTTGTAGTAGAGGAAGTTGAGGGCCGTTTGAAAAATTTTAATTTGACGGTAGAAGGATCCTTTGTTGTCTTGGAGAGGACAAGTTCAGGAATAGTCGGTGATTGCTCATGAAGTTCACTGACCGACACCTCACTGGCCTTAACCAGCTTCCTCCTTCTACGTGGTGGAGTGGAAGTAGGAGCAGCTTCTTCTGAGTGAGTGGAAGTAGTTTCCTTTTCCTCAGTATTGGTCTGGTCAGCTTGATCAACTTGCTCAACTTGCTCAATTCCAGCAGCTAACTCGGTGTTAGTTTGCACAGCTCCACACTCTAACCCAGTGTTAGCATTTTCAACCTCGATTTCGCTGTCATACTCTTCAGACTCCTCAGCGTCATCCTGACCGCTTGGTTCAGCTTCTTCTTCAGCAGTGCTGTCTCCATCAAGTTCTTCCTCAACTTGGGAGATGAAGTGGTCATCTAACTGGACCTCAGTTTCCTCAGCATCAGTACCCTGGCATTGAGTGAAATGAGAATCACTCGGTACAATAAAGTCGGTTGGTATAACGTCCAGAGGTGCCAGTGTTGAAGTCTTTTGCTTCTTCTGAGGTAGCTCAGCAGCTTTCTTAGTTACAGGCTCATCTTGCCTGTGTCTCTTTTCAGCTGACTTTACAGCTGACTTCTGCTTCTTTGCAGGAGACTCAACATTCGATGAAGGAGTCTCAGCAGACTTTCTCTTGCGAGAAGCTGGGGCCTTAGTTCTTCGTCCTTTCTTAGGCTCAGCAACAGTTTCCTCGGTTTGGCCAGCTTGGCCAGCAGCAGCAGCAGCTTTTCCTTTCTTCAAGGGCTGCCCATATTTCAGTGCCCTCAGCGAGGCAGCTGTGATTTCGGTTCCTCTGAAAGATTCCTCACCTTCGAGGTCAATCTTATGGTCGATGAGGATCCTGGTGATGATTGATCCCAACCTCAGTGTACCCGTGCTGCGTAGGAACCCAGCAACTAGGAAGACCGGCATGTTGATGGCGGTGTACGTCAGCATGTGCCATATGAAGCACTGTTCAAAGTTGGTTGCTGATGTAGTGCAGTTGATCTTTGGGTAAATGAAATAGCTCAGCAGGTAGTGAGCCATCTTCTGGTGTTGTCCCATTGAAGATGCTGAGATCTCGCCTGAGTCACCCTCAGGTTTGCAGAAGGTATCGACGTAGTTGGTTTTGTCCTGATCTCCTGACTTCCTCAGCCTTACTCCCTCAGTTTTGAGCTGGAGGAGATTTCCTATGTACAGAGGGTTGATGAAGATGGTTTTACCTTTTACTTCAGTGCTTAGGTAGTCGGCGGAGTCACTGGCAACCTTGAGGTTGTGGTAAAATTCTCTTACTAGGTCAGGATAGGTCTCATCCCTGACCGAGAACAGCCCAGTCCATTCGTTCTTTGCTATCCATTCGGCAAATGGCTGTTCATTCTGTACAAAGTGCTCCGAAACCCATCTGGAGGGTTCTACCTTCCATTCAGATATATTGTCGAAGACCTTGGAGTAGGTCCTGATCTTAACAGCTTTCTCTTTGCCAGTAGTTTGGCCAGTTTTACCCTTGCTCGGTTTAGAAGGGTTTTGTGAAGGTTCATCGGAGCTGGACTTTTGGTGGCCGGCACCGGAGACTTTGAAAGATAACTTAGTCATTCTTCGAAGATGGAGGAATTAGAGGAATTTGAGAGAAAAGAAGTTCTAAGTGATTTCTTTGCCTTAAGAATTGATTAAGCGTAAAGAGTAAAAGATGGGGAAATACCCATAATTTATAGACGAATTGAACGGTGTGGATCTTAATCGAATCCATGTGTCAGTTTTGCCTTGGGATCATGTACCGACAATGATCCTGGCATTTATGACACATTACGGCGAATACGTCATCCTAGGCTATACGCATGCTTTGCATTTATGCTAACGGATTAATCACTCAGTATTTAGAATGTCAAGCGTTTGATATTCTGAGTGGTCAGTGCAGTATTTAAGGATGATTTTAAGTTCAAGTTCTAAATTAATTTACTCAGTATGCAAGTTTTACTCAGTTATTGTATATTCAGACAGTTCCGATGAGTAACTCAGCAAACAATAAATCATTCAGTATGTAATTCACTCAGCATTCATATTCATTTAGCACAGGAATTCACTGAAGAGGATTAAACATACCAATTGCTTCTCTCAGTATGCTGAACTGCTCACGAGCCAGTGGCTTCGTGAAGATATCCGTAAGCTGTTCGTCCGTTGGGACAAAGGTCAGCTTGATCTCACCCTTGAGTACATGGTCTCTAATGAAGTGATGTCTAATGCTGACATGCTTCATTCTGCTGTGTTGAATTGGGTTCTTGGACAGATCAATTGCACTTTTGTTGTCACATTTGACCTCAATTGTCTTCGTTTGAACACCATAATCTTCAAGTTGTTGCTTGATCTATAGGACTTGAGCAACACAATGACCAGCAGCAATGTACTCAGCTTCAGTGGTGGACAAGGCTACTGACGCCTGCTTTTTGCTGAACCAGGATACAAGACAGCTTCCTAAGAAGTGGCATCCTCCAGAGGTGCTTTTACGTTCCAGCTTATCTCGTCCATAGTCAGCGTCAGTGTATCCGATAAGTGTAAAATCATGAGTATTTGGATACAACAAACCTGCGTTCACTGAGCTTTGCAAATATCTAAGGATTCTTTTTACAGCAATGTAATGAGATTCATTAGGGTTAGATTGATATCTAGCACAGTAGCATACTGAAAACTGAATGTCCGGTCTACTGGCTGTTAAGTAAAGTAGAGAGCCTATCATACCTCGATATAACTTGCTGTCTACTGACTTACCATTCTCATCAGCGCAGAGGACAGTGTCAGTGCCCATAGGAGTGGATATTGGCTTGCAATTTTCCAAGTCATATTTCTTTAAGATCTCCTTGGCATATTTGGCTTGACTGATGAAGATGCCATTCTTTCCTTGTTTAATTTGAAGACCGAGGAAGAAGTTGAGTTCTCCCATCATAGACATTTCAAACTCAGTCTGCATTTGTTTGCTAAACTCCTTGCACATTGATTCGTTAGTTGCACCAAATATTATATCATCAACATAAATTTGGGCCAGCAGGGTATCTTTACCCTTTTTCTTAATGAATAAGGTTGTATCAGCTTTGCCCCTGACGTAATTTCTAGTCAGCAGGAAACTGGTCAGCCTCTCGTACCAAGCACGTGGTGCTTGCTTGAGGCCGTACAGAGCCTTTTTGAGTTTGTAAACATGGTTTGGGAACTTAGGGTCCTCAAAACCTGGAGGTTGATTTACATAAACCTCCTCGTTTATAACTCCATTAAGAAATGCACTTTTGACATCCATTTGGAATAATTTAAAATTCATGTAAGATGCATATGCACATAATATTCTAATTGCCTCTGGCCTTGCCACTGGGGCAAAGGTCTCACCGTAGTCTATACCTTCTTGCTGACTGTAGCCCTGAGCTACAAGCCTTGCTTTGTTCCTGACTACGTTTCCTTGTTCGTCCATCTTGTTCCTGAAGACCCATCTTGTTCTGATGGTCTTTTGACTCTTTGGATGAGGCACTAACTCCCATACATCATTTCTTCGAAATTGATCGAGCTCCTCTTGCATTGCGTTCATCCAGAATTCATCGTACTCAGCTTCAGCGAAATTCTTCGGTTCTTGTACTGAGACGAAAGCAACATTGCTGAGGTACTTCCTGAGTTGATTCCTCGTCATCAGGGTATTCCCAGCAGAATCAAGGATTGCACTTTCGGAGTGCCCTCTTGGAATCCTTATTTCTTTGGGTAGATTCATGTCTTGTGCTGTTCCTGTTTCAACAATCTCTGCAGAAGTAGATGGGTCAGTAAAAGTAATCTTAGGTTCACTCTTACTCTTGGTCAGCCTTTTTGTGAATGACTCAGTAGCTGGTTCTGAGTCAGCGATGGTTACTGAGTTTGGATCATCTTTGGTCAGCGGCTGGTATCTACCTGCAGGGTCAGTTTCATCGAACTCTACATATATTGACTCTTCTAAAACTTGAGTTCGCTTATTAAAAACTCTGTATGCTTTGCTGTTTGTTGAGTAGCCCAGAAAGATAGCTACATCAGCTTTTGAATCAAACTTTGCTAAGCTATCTTTGGTATTTAAAATAAAACATCTACAGCCAAAGGCACGAAAGTATCCAATATTGGGCTTTCGTCCTTTCCAAAGTTCATAGGGGGTTTTCTTGAGTATAGGTCTAACTAGAGCCCTATTAAGAATGTAGCATGCTGTGTTAACAGCCTCTCCCCAAAAATACTTTGGAAGCCTATGCTCATCCAGCATTGTCCTGGCTATTTCAACCAGAGTTCTGTTCTTCCTTTCTACAACCCCATTTTGCTGAGGTGTTCTAGGAGCAGAAAAATTGTGGTCAATGTCGCTGGCTTCACAGAATTCAACAAACTTTTGGTTTTTGAATTCTCCACCGTTATCACTACGGATATGAGCTAATTTTAGGTCTTTTTCATTTTCAATTTTTCTAACCAAATTTGAAAATGTCTCAAAGGTCTCATCCTTGCTGGTTAGCAAGATAACCCATGTATACCGAGAGAAATCATCTACAATGACCAAGGAAAATCTTCTTCCACCCAGACTCAGCGGCTGGACTGGACCAAAGAGATCCAAGTGTAGTAATTCTAACGGACGTTTAGTTGAGACAATGTTTTTACTGTGAAAAGATTGTTTGGTTTGTTTTCCAGCTTGGCAAGCGTGGCATAATTGATCTTTTTGAAATTTAAGTTCAGGCAGTCCCTCAACCAATTGCTTTCTTGCTAGTTTGGCCAGGAGGTCCATGCTTACATGACCAAGTCTCCTGTGCCATAGCCAGGAATTTTCTTCCTTTGCTACTAAGCACACAGTTTTTGAAAACTTTTTCTCTAAGTCTAGCATAAAGACATTATCTATCCGAGGGGCAGTTACAATTAACTCATTAGTTTTACCCTCGTATATTTTACATCCAGTAGCATCAAATATAACTTTTCTCCCATTGTCACATAGCTGAGCTACGCTGAGTAAGTTATATTTGAGTCCGCTGACTAGGGAGACAGATTCAATAGTAGGATTACCTCCGATGGTTCCTGAGCCTACTATCTTACCCTTCTTGTTGTCTCCAAAACTTACACTCCCTCCTCGTTTACGTTCAAACGTGATGAACTGAGTTTCATCACCCGTCATATGCCTTGAGCATGCGCTGTCAATATACCACATCTTTGACTTCTCG
Source organism: Euphorbia lathyris (assembly GCF_963576675.1). Taxonomy (NCBI): domain Eukaryota; kingdom Viridiplantae; phylum Streptophyta; class Magnoliopsida; order Malpighiales; family Euphorbiaceae; genus Euphorbia; species Euphorbia lathyris. The sequence goes on from NC_088911.1 coordinate 7,749,019, forward strand.
GCACATCTCAGGCTTACCTGCATTGTAACTAGTTACTTTTAGGTACCCAATTCTTTTTGGGTCCTGACTTGTTAGGTGCAACAGGTATAGCATCATATTTTATTTTATGGCGATATACATGGACAGTATGGCCATTCTTTCCACAGAAGTCACAACTGACCTTCTGTTTAGGATTTTTTACTGACTTATCAGCACCCCAGTGCTGAGCGTGCCAGCACACTTTAGTAGTGTGTCCTAACTTCCCATAAAAGTCACACTGGACTTTTCGCTGGGGATTCCATCTCTGCTGAGTACCTTGGTACTGAGTTCTCAGAGGAATGTTATTTTTCTTAGGAACCTTTAGTTGGTTCTGGATGGTTGTGACGTCCTTCCTCAGTTTCTTTGAAACTGACTGGACTTCAGACACATACTCATGCATGATCTTCATGTTATCATGCAGAGTCGAATTGTCCTGAAGAAGGTATCTCAGGTCACTCAGTTTGACCTCTTCCACTTCGTCACAGTGCCTGCTGAGTGCTCTAACCTTTTTATTACACTTCTTAACAAGTGTATAGAGATCACTCAGGGCATTAACCATATCGTTTCTGAGCTGGGGAAGAGAAATTACCTCATTTGATTGCTCTTCATCATCTGATGCGATGGATGGGTCAGCATGCTCAGAGACGCATGGCTCAGCAAGTTCGTCAGCCATAAAGCATATCTTCGCTGACTCGGTGGCCTTAGTTTCTGTTGATGAAGATTCATCACTGTCACTCCAAGTAGCCACCATTGCCTTCTTCCCACTCTTCTTGTCTTTCCTCAGCGTGGGGCAGTTTGACTTAATATGGCCAGCTTGATGGCACTCAAAGCATGTAATGGGCTTTGAGCTATCCTTTCTGTATTTGCTATCGCTTGAGTCAGCCTTATACTTATCAAACTTTTTGTAAGGCTTTTTAGAATATTTGTCGTTCTTCCTGAATAGCCTCTTCATCTTTCTTGTGAACATGGCCATCTCCTCATCATCAGTTGAACTCCCGTCAGTGGAGTCAGCCTTCATGACAAGTGACTTCTGCTTCTTGTCATCAGATTTTTCCTTCACCTCAAAGTTTTTCATGGATATCTCATGGGTCAGCAATGAACCGATGAGTTCGTCATATTTGTAGGTGGTTAAATCCTGAGCTTCCTCAACTGCTGTCTTCTTTGCTTGCCAGTCTTTTGGAAGACTCCTGAGTATCTTTTTGACTTGTTCTTCCTCAGTGAAGATTTTCCCAAGTCTCTTGAGCTCATTAATGATGTTGGTGAACCTTGCGTTCATGTCTGAAATGCCCTCATCATTGTTCATCTCGAACAGCTCATACAGTCTCATCTGCTGATTCACCTTGGATTCTTTTACCTTGTTTGTTCCCTCGTAGGTGACTTCCAGCTTCTTCCAGATTTCTTGTGCCGACTCACAACCTGAGATTTTGTTATATTCTGCAGCATCGAGCGCACAGTGAAGCATATTGATAGCCGAAGCATGGTTTTGAAGCTTCTTAAGATCATCCTCTGTCCATTTGGCCTCAGCTTTTATAACTGTTTGGCCAGCCACAACCTCAACAGGTACAAACGGCCCTTGGACTATAGATAGCCAGGCACTCATGTTTGTAGCCTGAATGAAGTTTTTCATCCTATTCTTCCAGAAGGTATAGTTTGACCCGAAGAATAGGGGAGGCCTAGTAATGGACAGCCCCTCAGGCAGTATTTGAGTTGTTTGGTTTCCAGGGAGAAACCGAGTGCTGTTTTCGCCCATGGTAGGGATCAGCTCAAGGTTGTTAGACCTTTTACAGTGAGCTTTTGAGGCTCTGATACCACTTGTTGGTCCCTTATTTAGTTGCAAGTATAGTTCCAAGGGGGGGTTAGGAACTATTTAAACTTTTTCGCAATTTAGGCAGACTTCTTTTACTAAAGAAAAGGTTTGAACAGCGGCGCTGAGTAAACAGCAAGATATTGGCTTAGTCAACATGTGACTAGGTCAGTTTCTTAACTTGAGTCAGGAGATAGCACTTAGAGTCTATTCCTGAGCTCTTACGTTTTAATGCGCACAACTCAACTTGACCTCTTGACTTGGTCAGTTTTGATTGTTTAAGCAAGCAATATAAATAAGGAGTCAAAGGTTTAGAAATACTTCACTCAGCAGATTTATCCAGGTTCGGCTTCTTCTAAGCCTACGTCCTGTCCCCGGAACACGTCCGAGATTTCGAATCCTCTACTGAGCTCTTTAAAGGTAGAGCCTCAAACCTTTTACAATATCAGCAATTGAGTATGACAAGAGTACCTTCCTCTATACTTCTACTCAATTCTAATCTCTCCGCTGAGTACTTAAAACCGAGTACTCAGCCTCTCCTTTCTATCTCTAGAAATGATAAGTGTTTTTGTCCTAATACAAAGATGTGCTAAGACACTTTAGATGATTTACAATCACTCTAGACTTTTACACAGATATGAAAATGTAGTGTAAGAATTTTGCTTTGCTTCTTGCTTGCAGAACTTGTAGAGATTTGGTCAGCGTAATGGCTTGATAAAGTTCTGTGTCTTGTGAAGCTTGTGATGGCACTATTTATAGAGACGTCTGGTCATTCGGTCATTTCGAATTTCGAAATAACCGTTGGAGGGAAACGGCTATGTGTCGTTGTCATCCTGACTTGCACAGAGCTCTCGGCCAATCACAATCGTGTATCTTCTGTCCTCGGTCAGCACAGCAGATGGTCTCTCCTTTTATGGTAAAGTCAACTGGACAGCATACTGTGTCGTCTGAACTTTGCCAAAAGAGGAAACACTTTGTCTGGAAGTTTTCCTTTGCCAGCTGCTGTCTTGTACGCTTTGTCGAGACTACTCAGCAGCTTCATCTTGAAGTTGTTCCCGAAGGTCTTCTAGATCCTTCCGATTGTTGAGTTGCGTTTTGAACAAAAACGGCAACGTCTTGACATACGCGGGCCGAGTGTACTGAGTTGTTTGACTTGGGCCTTGGCTTCCGCAATGGGCTTGGGCCTTTCGATTCTTATGTCTTATAATATATTAACTCAACATTGAACAAACACATTAGTAAAATTAAATCAAAGCATTTAAACTTTAGTGTGTTTAGAATATGTATATATATTATACTTAAACAATTTTGTCAAATCAAAATTATGTGGAAAGGTGTTTCAACAGGCCCGGCTCCAGGGGCTATACTGGCAGACCATGGATTCCGATGCGATGCGTCTAGTTCGCAGTTGTCAGGCATGTCAGCTACACGCCAATACTCATCACGCCCCGGCGGCTCCACTCAAAGGCATTATCACACCTTGGCCATTCGCGGTATGGGGCAGCGACCTACTCGGCCCTTTCCCAATGGCTCTAGCACAAAAGCGTTTCGTTGTAGTGGCAGTCGATCACTTTACCAAATGGATCGAAGCTGAAGCAATTGCCAAGATAACCGCCGACAACGTAATCGGTTTCCTCAAGCGAATAATCATATACCGATTCGGGGTCCCTCACTCCTTCATCACTGATAACGGGAGGCAGTTCGACTGCAGTCAATTCTACGAGTTTTGCGCAGAGTGGGGCATCAAAGGGCGATACACCTCGGTGGCACACCCTCAGAACAACGGCCTCACTGAGGTAAGCAACCGAACACTCCTACGAGGAATCAAAAAACGCTTATCCGACCAAGGCCGAGCATGGCCTGACCATATTGCGGTGATATTATGGTCATACCGCACTACCCCTCACTCGGGTACTGGACGCACCCCTTTTTTCCTCGCTTACGGGGCAGAAGCGATGGCACCATCTGAGGTCATCCTTCGCTCCCCTCGACAAGCCACTTTCGAAGAAATCGACAACAGCGTGGAACTTGCGGAAGCTAGTGACCGACTTGAAGAGGAACGCCTTAATGCTTTATTGCACATCACGGCCCATAAGCAGAACATAGCGCGTTATCACGATAGTAGGGTTCGTCCCCGCACTTTTCAAGTTGGAGACCTTGTACTCAGAGACGCCGCAGCTGCACAGTCCCCGTTAGCTCAAGGCAAGCTTGGCCAATCATGGGAGGGACCATACAAGATCGACACTGTCCTCCACAATGGAGCTTACAAAATCGCCTCGTTAGACGGTTTGGTCTATGATAGGGGTCAAAAACCCCTATCTTTGGGTACGGTTTTAGGACGGTTTTTAGGTTTATTTGGCTAATAAGCGAGCAATTCTCGCATTTAAATGCTTTTGTGTGAGTTAGTTAGAAATTGGAAGCATTCTATTTACTTTTTGTCGTTTAGGCTCGTTTTGTGATCAATTTAGGCAAATACGGCCGAAATAACACGCATAATAGAATTTCGTTATCTTTTGAAGCTAATTGGTCCGTCAAAAGTCGCACCAAACGAAGCGTTTGCTCAAAATAAGCGATTGACGGATCAATTCGGCTTTTGGACTAATGTTTTCTGGAGTTTTTATGCGTGTGCAGGTGTAAGTTCAGACGAAAAAGGGTTTGGAAGTCATCCGGTACGGATCGAGCGCGCTTCGAGCGGAAACGCTCGGCGAGCAGGGCCCCCCGGGCCATTTCTGCTCGCCGAGCAGGAGCCTGCTCGCCGAGCAGGGCGCCAGGCGCCTGCTCGGCGAGCAAGGGCTGCTCGTCGCAATTCTGCTCGACGAGCAGCCTTTCCTGCTCGGCGAGCAGACCTGCGGGAATTGGTCAAAAAGACCAATTCCGCCCCCACAAAGCCACGTTCGGCCCCACGTCTTCCTACACCAACAAGGACACGAAATTAGGTCAAAACGAGGCCCGAGACGCGGCTATAAATAGGAATTTCCAATTGTAAATTGAATATCTTTTGTTTTTGTAATTCTCTTATCTTCCACCTTGAGAAATCCTCTCCACCTCCTCCAAAAACCTTCAAACCTCCATTGAAGACGCCTCCGAAGCTCCATTCACCGAGGATTGCTCGAGCTCCATCCTTAAGTCCTAGGAAGACGCCTGCATTGGTTGACAGGTTCCCTGAAAGGGATTTTTCTTCTTTTATAACTTGTTTATCCTATGATACATGCTATGAATCTTAGGCTTATTGTAACTTCGTGACAATGTTCTCCATCTTTGATTAATATAATAGTTTTGTTTCTTCAATTGTTTTAATGCTTTGAATCTTTGTCCTACGCTTTGTTTGATTGGTTTAACTCATTCGATAATCCCAAAATCAAGTTGGCACATATTGCGAGCTGAATCTGACCTAGTCAGTGCCTATAGGATTGACGACCCTATAGAAGATTAAGCCCAAATTACTGAGCCTTAGAGCTAGTTTCGGCCTTACAAGGGAATCACGAACTAGGAACTTTAGGAGGATAGGTCGGGTTAATCGCCTCGAACACAAGTGACTTAGATTTTAATTCAATTGTTTAAACAATCTATTTCCATTATCATCGTATCCCTCCATGATCCTTTAGATGATTGCATTGACAAAAGATCACTTAGGAGTAGTTTAATTTAATTAGGGGTAGAGTAATTTAATTAGGCTTAGAATAACTTAGCTAGAATTAGATAACTTAATTAGAATTAGTATAATTCAACCTAGGAGTAGAGTAATTAAACAAAACCAAACTCAAAACCCCCTAAGCCTAGATAACATCCGAGACTTGGTAATTCGGTACTTGCAGAAATAAATCCTGTGGACGATAACCTGGACTTAAACCCAGAAATTTATTACTTGATAACGACGGGGTACACTTATCCCTCAGATCGGGTTCTTCACGGAGTCCGCATCAAGTTTTTGGCGCCGTTGCCGGGGAATAGTAGATTAATTCTATAAATACCCGACAACCGCCAATAATCAAGTTTTTGGCGCCGTTGCCGGGGAATAGTAGATTAATTCTATAAATACCCGACAACCGCCAATAATCAAGTTTTTGGCGCCGTTGCCGGGGAATAGTAGATTAATTCTATAAATACCCGACAACCGCCAATAATCAAGTTTTTGGCGCCGTTGCCGGGGAATAGTAGATTAATTCTATAAATACCCGACAACCGCCAATAATCAAGTTTTTGGCGCCGTTGCCGGGGATTTATTTCTTCTGCAATATCGAACCAAAGGTTGATTTGTTAGTTTAGGCATTCATTGTGAATATCTTTGTTTATATCGTTTATACTTGTTGATATATGATTTCTTTATACGTTTCTATACTTGTTCATATCTGTATACTGTTACTTATCAACTTTTGTGCTAGAACTTCACTTTTTCTCAGCATTCTCTGATCAATGAATTGGCAAGAAAAAGTCGAGTGGCAAGCTCAAAAGTTTACTATCCCATCAAGACAATACATTCATACCCTGGAGAATGAGGCTCCCAATCCCTCCATGGCCGACTTAAATGAGAAAATGGATATCTTGATGGCAAATCTGAGCCTCAACACCAATGAAAGTGTAAGTTTTGTGGGTAATCACCAAAGGTATAATTCTAACCCCAATTCTTACAGCTTTTATGGTAGTGATTGGAGGAGACCTCAACACTCAAATCTGACCTACGGGAACCCTAACATATTGAGGCCTCCAAATAGGTTTGTTAATGAGCACAGGGAAAACGAATTGGGAATGTTCCCTTACGAACAAGCAAGCCAAGTTCCTCCACAACCCTCTAGCTCACGAGATGAGGTGCTGTCCCTTTTGAAAGGAATATCAGCCCGACTTACAATCAACGAGGAGGTTTGCAAGGACTTGAGCAACCAACTGGCTCAAATAAACCAAGAGATGCAAAAGCAATCCCGAGATGCTCTCCCAAGCATAAAGGAAAACATAGAAATCCCACAAAGGGAATCAGCTCAAGCCATCTCTTTGAGGAATGACAAAAAGGTAGAACCAAGTCCACTATCACATGCATCACTCGAGGTAAGTGAAGAACCGGAAGCGGTAAGCAACCTCAGTTCAAAATCTGAAATTCTAAATCATGTGGTAGAGATAAAAGATCAAATCAAAACTTGTGTATCTCAAGTACCTTTTCCTCAAACATTAGAAAAGTTTAGGTTTGTTTCATGCTCAGAAGTTTTCATTCTCTTCGACCTACCAAGAGAATCCAAAAGGGAGCAAACCAAACTTTTTCATAATATGTTTAAATTCGGCCTCCTGCTTTCATTAAACTTATTAGAGGCTCTTAATCCGTTTTGTAGGTACAGATTATTTATTCAGGAATTTGAATTTCTAACGCGAGTAGAAGCATACACCTAGGCGGGAATTCTATGTCTTGCTCACCGATTATAACGTAGCGCTTCTTGGGAGGCAACCCAAGTTTCAATAAAACTTTTCAGGTTTGTTTTATTTAGATTATACATTGATCCTTTAGTTTAGTCTTTTTAGTTTTCTTTTACGTTTTTTTTAAAGTGTTCGTTAAAAAAAATAAATAAATAATTAAATAAATAAATATTTTTTTTAGTTGTTTAGTTTTATTTTATTTTATTTTATTTATTTTTTATTTTTAAGTTTTTAGGTTCAAAAAAAAAAAAAAAAATTTTTTTTGGCCCCAGGAGGCCCAGCTCGGCGAGCTGGGCACCGCCGCCCAGCTCGGCGAGCAGGGCACTGCCGCCCAGCTCGGCGAGCAGGGCCCTGCTCGCCGCGCGCTGGGCGCTGGCGCCCAGCGGCGGTGCTCGGCCGCGATAAGGAATTTTTTTCGAGATTTTTTTTTTTTTCTCCCGAACGAAGCTGAAATAAATAAATAAATAAATAAATAAATAAAAAAAAAATTTGCCACCGCAAATCGTCAAGCTTTTGCGATTGCGATAAAATCCGTAAGTTTTCTTCTCCACCCTAACTTTTTACACTCGTACTTCATGATTTATGATGCAATGTTGGAACTTATTGCATAATTTTAGTGTGAGGAGGAGGGGTAGACAAACTTACAAAAATTGTATAAATTTTTAATTTTTGTTGCGTCGTGTCTAGTTTAGGTTTGCGTTTTGGTGTTTTGTTTATGTTTTTGCATGTTTTTGACCCCTATCAGTCTACGACAATAGCTAGAATATCCAGACGTTGAAGAAGTATTATCAATAGCATATTGTAAAGAAAATCATCAATAAAGGGTTTTTTCGTTCTTTGTTTTCTTTTTGTCAAAAAACCCCATCTTGACGACAATCAGAAGCGAGCTACCCGATCTGGCCCTCGCAGCGCTTTAATCCATGCATGCTATCCAAAGGCTTATCGAGCATCTCGATTGCCTTCGCAATCGCCCAACAATCCTATATTGTTATCGATTGCATACTGGCGGGCACCACGATGTATTTTCCGCTACAAGAGCATCTATATGCTATCCAAAGGCTTATCGAGCATCTCGATTGCCTTCGCAATCGCCCAACAATCCCATATTGTTATCGATTGCTTACTGGCGGGCACCACGATGCATTTTCCGCTACAAGAGCATCTATATGCTATCCAAAGGCTTATCGAGCATCTCGATTGCCTTCGCAATCGCCCAACAATCCCATATTGTTATCGATTGCTTACTGGCGGGCACCACGATGCATTTTCCGCTACAAGAGCATCTGTATGCTATCCAAAGGCTTATCGAGCATCTCGATCGCCTCCGTAATCGCCTAACAATCCCATATTACTATCGATTATTTACAAACGGACACCACGATGCGTTTTCCATTACAAAAGCATTTATATGCTACCCAAAGACCTATCGAGCATCTCGATCGCCTTCACCTAACACTCGCATATTGTTATCCATGTCTTGCGGGCGGACACCACATTGCGTTCCCCGCTATAAAGGCATCAAAATGCTATCCGCGAGACTAGTCGAGCACCTACGGTGGTTTCTTAGTCACCAAAACAACCTCGTGTTATGACCAATTTATCATGAGTAAATACTCTAATTCATGCTCCGATTAAGCAGCACTAGACAAGCATATTAAATGCTCACTAAGGAAGGAATTTCAGAGTATACACCAACAAGCAAAACAGCATAGGCATATATATTTTATAACAGCAAAACATTCCACAACTTCATTACAGAGGAAGAGCCCCAACCACGGCCAAAACACAAAAAACTACAGACCCAACACGTCACAATCACTCGAGGATAGCATGGGCACTATCAGGGGTCGGGATAGCCTCCGCATCCATAAGGGCTTGATGCACTGCTCGCCAGTCAATACATTCGTCGGTGTTATGCCCGTTCTGCCTATGGTATAAGCATGCTTTCCCCACATGAGTCACTCGATGCGCCGGATCGGCCGGAATAGGGCCCAGAAAGCCTTGCCTAAAAAATTCAAGGAAAACCACGCTACGAGGTTTCAACGGATCGACGAACGTCACCCCGTGGGGACGGCTCGGTGAAGCATGGTGCCCAGGACGACGATTCTCCAGCACAAGAGGAAGGTTCATAACCCTGTCTAATTCATCGGTCAGCCGCCGCCTAACCCAGGAAGGATGAGGATTTGTCACGGGTACCACTGACTCATCGGGATTCAAGAACCCAATCCCATCTTGCGACCAGACTTTCTTCTCAGTTGAAAAAAAGGCGCTGATAACAACTTCGCATGAATCCGTCATAGATCCAGTATAGGGCGCGAAACTCTCACTCTCCCCATTTCGACTTCTCCGCGAAAGACTACGGTTCATCCATACAGGAGAAGCATATCACACTTTCTTGTCCAGCTCGTGATCATCCCTCGGGGGACAATACACATAAGGATGAGGCATCACTGATATAGATTTCTGGACCTCGAGCACCTTAGCAGAATCCACGACATCCCGAAGCGACATAACACGAAACTAGGAGTATAAAGACGACTAGAAATATGAGCACTTGGAGTAAAAACGCCACATGAACGAAAACCGCAAGCAAAAATCGACTCCTATTTATAGCAGAACAGGACAAGACTTGAAAAACACATCATACAAGCTCAAATCAAATCAAAGTGCAAAATGATGATCACGTTAAACTGCCAAAAGATCCACAAAGATACCAACCGTACAGAAATTATTACATCTTTGAAAAACAAAAACACGGGATAACAGTCTCAATCACTTCTTCTTGAATCGACCGCAGAACTCTACGGCTTTCGCCTGGGCCGTCTTATCATACACATTCGGAGAGAATATGACCTCTGGAGGCACATCATACCCGGCGGAGTGAGCAGCCGCGATAAGCATCATCCTATCCATTTTGATCAGCTTCTCCTCGCGCTGACCCGAAAGGGCACGCAGCTCGCTGGCCTCTTTCCGAGCAACTTCAAGCTCTCGCTTCAGTTTCTCATTCTCCTCGGACAGCGTGTCGGCTTGCTTAGCTCTCTGGTCAATTTTCTTCTTCATTCGGCGAGTCCATAGGGTGGCAAACTTAAGCATAACTCTATAAGAGCGAATTTTCTCCACATCGAGTTTCAATTTTTTCGCCAGCTCCACCCTGCCTCCCGTCTCCACCTTTAGCTTCCCGGCCAGCACAGCAATCTCGCCCTCTCGACGCTCCAACAGCTCTCCGACGGCGGCTACTTTCCCATTCGCCGTTTCCAGCTCCTTTACCGCGTTCCGCAAGCCTTGCTCCATATCTCGAAACAGGTTCTCGTCATTCACACATATGTCAAAGACAGTATTAGCATTTTGAATAGCCTGCATAAAAATCACACAACTCAGTGCACAGTTGTTAGAAACAAATTTAGGCGAGCAAATCGAGAGAGCTTACCACACTAAGCGCCGATAGGGTCTCCACGCCATGATTCATCTTGGACACACCGTCCATTCGGACAACTTCCCCGGGCACCTTAGCTAGCGAGCCATCGCCCGAGCAAGCTCAGATGTCGTCATATCAGAGTGGACCGACAAGCCCATAACATATTCTCGGAACTTGGCAATCTTAACATCCATTCTCTTCATCATCTCCAGATGATCGCTTACACGATCCATCATCCCTGCTCTGAGATCGGAACCACCTTCGGTACACGCTCGTTTAGAGCTGTCGGTTTCCCCACCAATATCATCTCCAGCACGAGCTTGGTCGCTCTTCATCCCAGCAATGGCCTTACCCTTGTCTTTCTTACGTTTCCGGGTAAGGGGCCCCTGAAGCTGCTTCTCAACCTGCTCCTCTTCAACAGCCATCACCTCAGCAGTTTGCTCGGCCTCCTGCTCCTCCACGGGCATCCCTTGCGGAATGTCTCTAGTAACCTCAAGGTCCTCATGCGCCGAGAGCATGCCCCCCATACTCTGAACCACCTGGTTCGCATCTTCAAGCGAAGAAACCGGCGCTAGAGATCCGGAAGCAACAACAAAAGCTTCCTCCGCAGTATCGAGGCCGACACCAATCTCGTTTGGATCAAAGTCCATACTGACACGGGTATCTCCTGGACCTGCACGATAAGAAAGAACAAAAAAATTTAGACCATATTGACTACATAGTAACAACAGCACATCGAAAGAAATGAACAAAACCTACAACCCCGACCCCTCACCTACAACAGCGATGTTCACGGATATCGATTCCAGTTCCGCCACCTCTCCGGCTTTGAAGTTGTATCCACGTTTCCACTTCTCAAAGTCCGCCGCTGTCCATCCGGATATCTGAGCCATTCGCCATTGGTTCCAAATATAGTACCCGGCGGCTAGGAAGTGACGAACAAGCTCGTCGACGACTTGCTTACGATCTTTATCTATCGGAAGCCCCTTTAAGTATGACACAAGCTGCTCCTCAAAAGGCAACTTTTCTCGAGACTTCAGCCAACGACTGGGATCCATGGGCTCCTCGTTCCACACTACTCGGAAAGGGAAGTCGCCGTCCAGCTTTTGCACCAAGAAGTAACTGTGCCTATACTCATGAACTTTGTCCTTCAACCCGCCAATCACCTTGAACTTTTGGTGCGAAAAGGTAACATGTTGAGATCGGGGCCCCTTATTTGGCCCAAAGAACTCGCGGAATACCAACCCAGTTGCCCGATACCCAGCCGATCGACATAACGAGTAGAAGGCCACCATCATCCTCCACCCATTCAGATGGATCTGACCAGGGCACAGGTCATACTCCTTTAGAACCTCCACGAAAAAGGGAAGTAGGGGCAACCGCATCCCCGATTCAAGCTGCTCCTCGTAAATGATAAGCTCGTTCGCGCCACCCGCATGATGAGCACGGATGTCTTCCCCAAGCGCGACTAACTCATAGGGCTTCCCCAATCGATACACAGCGGAAATAGCGGCCAAATCCTCGGCAATAATAATACTATGCGCATCTTCGACCGAAAAAGATTCCGGCCTTTTTGGCCACTCCACTCCCTTAAACCGCCGACCGTCAATACTAGTGACCCCCGTGGCACGAGTCCATACCCTCTGGCACATCTTCTCGTAAATTGAGGCCAGGGGACGCTCTTCGGTAATCAAGCCCTCTAGTACTACAACCACTACCTCAAGAACTCCGGCGGTAACTCCTCCTAACGGCCGCTCGACGCTAGGCGGCGCACGCTCTACGGTTTTCTTCCTCTTTGTCGCAGCAGGAGCACTCTCCTCTCCCGCGATCGCCCGCCTTTTTTGTTTTACGACCCGCGTTCGTGAAGCATCACGCATCGTAAAATCACCCGGTGTCACTGGCGGTAATCTTCTTAGGGCTCCCCGTGAAGAACCCTCTAACATACTCCCCATCCCCAGAAAAAACAACTAAAGAAAAGAGCGAAAGATAGGAGAAATTAGAGGTACGACTGACCTCGCAAAGGTTACGACAGACGTCGTAAGGAATGTTCAGCAAAAGCTCCGTCAACTAATATGTCCGGTACCCAGCAAGCGCGACTAAACAGAGCACCGACGAAACGATCGGCAGGAAACAGCGGCTTCAAAATGTAACACGAAACGGTACAAAAGCACAAAGGGAAGAAACTCTGGGAAAGTAAACCGAAAAAAGAGCGTTTCCCCCTGCATTTTATAGCCAGCCAAAAATGGAGGCGCCGGCAACGCACGATGTTCAAGGTGTCTTTTACGGCGCATGCAGGGGCATTTAATGAAGGGGCAATAAATTATGCACTAAAACCCACGGACGCATGCATGGTTCTGAAAGGTCTCAAATGAGCAAATCGAGCACCTTTCCATCCAGCTGTCCATCACTCGTTGAAAGGGGGAATAAATCCTATTAGACTCATGTCTCCTCACATGAAATGCTCGGCTAACTTCGCCGGGGGGGACTACTTGATTCGGAATATCACCAAGAGGCCCAACAACTTTCGATAAGCAAATGGGCCAGGACGGCAGGAGGCCCGCAGGCCCAAGTCAATCCGCTATAAATAGGCAAATGAAGGAAGAATAAGTGATCGGGTAACTAATTTTCTACTTCATTCACATTTGATTACTAAGCTTTCTAGAACCACTAACTGTCTTAATCTTCGGAGTGTCCGCAGGGACCGATCCCCGCGCAAAGCCGAACCCCGAAGAAGCTAGACCTGCCCGACGGAGATCCGGATCACTATTCTGCATTCCCTGATTACCTAGTACTACCCGATCCTAATGAGATCATCTGTACCCTGTATATACAAGGATATGTGATGGGTATGAGCTCAAAAAAATTACCACCCAAGGTACCCATTATCTGGTACCTGTCATATATTTGACTTTCATCCATTGATTTTAATCATTAAGTCAATTTATTTTTGTTGATTAACGTTGATTTACAAATGTTGAATTTGAATATTTGTTAAATTTGTAGATGAATTATTTATAGATAGTTTATTAAATTTATCTTTTGTTAAATTTGTAATACTTTTTGTTTTAGGTATTGATTCTTAACGGGTAGGAGTATCAACGGGTAGCCGCGGTTTAAATGGGACATGTATTGAATTCATGAAGTATGCCCGTTAGAGTAATGGGACGGGTACAGATAATAAAAAAAATAAAAGGGTAAGAGTTTGGTAATGGCATTACATTACCCGTTGCCATCCGTAGCTGTTATGCATTTCAGTCAGTGATAATTTGCAAAGTTGTACTATACTGGTTGAAGTTTAGAGTATCACTTTTGTTGCAATCATTTTTGTTTTGTTTTGTTTTTTTATCTAAATCATTTAGTATCTTAGGTCGGAAAATTATTAGAAGCATCCGGTTCTTCATGTCAAATAGAGGACCTTCTATACATATTTTGACATGCGTAACATGAACTCACACATATTATAAGTTATCCCACTGTTTTATTTATTAAGTGGAGTCACAATACACGTGTCCAAATATGAATTAGGAGTCCTCTAAGTGATGTGGAAGACTCAGTGCTTAATATAAGAACTCCTTAGGCCAATAGTTGAGACTAGAGACTAATCTAGATTCGAATCGGATAAGTCTCTCAATTTTTGAGATGTAAAACTTTCTTATCAAGTATTTTAATCGCAGATGCATTTCCATTTTCAGGATTGGAATTTTAATTAAATGGTTAAATTGATTTAGTACTTTAAGCATCTTCACAATGTGTCTATCTAGATGGAAGGAAAAAAAAACCTTATCTCAAGCCTTGAAGTTTTCCGTAACCTTGGACTGGAGTTATCCTCGCCTTTTAATTTTTTTTTTTGCAAGGAAAAATAATAGAAGGATAAAAGAAATTGTAGAAGTATAAAAAAAAGGACTTGTATGGAAATAAAATTACAATCTCCACCTTATTGGGTAAAACATAAAAAAATTTCCATCCTTATTTTTTTGAAAGAATAAATGGAATTATATTAAATCATCAGAAAGAATATTTGTTAGAAAAGGTGGAGGACATGCCCACTCACCTTGATCAGACTTAGAACTAACCGCTTTCGCTAAGCAATGAGCCGCTAGATTCGCTGACCGACTAATATATGAGATTGAAACTAAATCTAAATCTCTCAACAAAACACAACACTCTTGAACAACATCAGATAAATAGGACCGGTTTACTCTTTGATGTTGTATAGCATTTACTACCTCTAGGCAGTCGGATTGTACTTCCACTTGTGTAATATTGAGGCGCTTGATCCAGCTAAGCGCTTCCCTTATTGCTATTGCTTCAGCTATCGCGGGATTGAGAAGTAGAGGAAGACCCGCCATCCGTGCATTTAAGCAGACCCCAGCATGATCCCGGATTAGAAAACCGTATGAGCTGAACCCCGCTTCACTGTTCATTCCTGCATCAACATTACAAACCAATCTGTCCTGACCAGGCCTCCGCCAGCGCTTCGACTTTATCCTTGGCTCTGTCTGTAGGCTCTGCGTTCCTTTTTGGGCTGCCGACCAGTTCTGGTACTCGGAGTTTGCTGCTGACAAGACCGAACCTGGTAAGCTAAATTTATTATCTTAGGCAGTTCGATTACGATTCTTCCATATATGCCATAAGATAACTGCTATAATTTCCAGCGACGAAAGGCGCAACTCAAGCAGTTGTTTGAACCAGCTGACAAAATCATGGACTGCTTCCATTCGATTATCTGCAAAGAAAAGGCCCCATACCTGATGTGCAAGAGGGCATGACAGGAATATGTGGCTCTCGTCTTCCCCTGATTCACTGCATTTTGGACATCTGTTAGGAAGCCCGCTGTGCCTCTGATTCAGATTAGCCATAGATGGTAAGCAATGTGCTAGTGTCCTCCACAAGAAGTCTTGATCTTAGGCGCTACATTCAGGTTCCATAGAACTTTCCAGTTTACTGAGTTTGTCTGCTGATGTATCCTTTCCCCTGCTTTAACTCATATCAGGTACCCACTCTTCACTGAATACTCTCCATTATTAGTTTGTTGCCAAATCCGTGAGTCGTTTTTCCCTGGCCAGCCTCTCGGGATAGACAGTATCAGTCCCTCATCTCTGGCGTTGAACACCTCCTGAATCTTCTCTCTTCTCCAGTTGCCATGACAGTCTAATAAATCACTAACTCGTTCCACTATGACATTGCTCTCTCTTATGCTTGTGGGGAAAGGGTTAGCTTCCATCCTTATTTAAAGAGACATAAAGTTGAGTTCTCTACTTGAATTTATTTAGACCTCATTTTGTCTCGTCCATTGATTTTTCGGTAAAAAATTCTCCTATTTGTATTGTTTTTTGTCCTGATTTTCATTTAATGCTAGATACGATTAAGCCTGCTTTATAAGATTTTAGGTTTCAATTAATTCGTTAATTTTGAAATTAAGGTTTTCTTTCTTAGCATTTTAAATTCAGTGTATTGATAATTGCATTTGCATTTATAGCTTCACAAACAATCATGAAAAGAGGAAGGATTTGGGTTACAGAGTCTAATACAAAGAGAGGTAAAGAAAGTTAGCCACATACGGACTCAAGCTTCATTATCTAATTTTCCAAAGAATATTTTGATAAATATCTTATTTAGATTGTCCATTAAGACGGTTTTTGTCTTCACATGCATTTGAAAACAAAAACCGTCTTAATGGACAATCTAAATAGAATATTTACCAGAATATCCTTCAGAAGTTTAGCTAAAATGAAGGTTGAATCTGTATGTGGCTAACTTTCTCGTTTTTTGTTTTACCTCTCTTTGAATTAGATTCTGTAGTCGAAGAAATCCTTCTTCTTTTCATGATTGTTTACGAAGCTATAAACGCAAATGCAATTAACAACACATTAAATTTAAAATGCTATGAAAGAAAACCCTAATTTTGAAAATTAACGAGCTATTAGAAACCTAAAATCTCACAAAGCAAGTGTAATCCTATCTAACGGTAAATGAAAATCGGGAGAAAGAACAATACAAAGAGAATAAATTTTTACCGGAAAATCGATGGACGAGAAAAAGCTAGGTCTGAATTCTAAACTCAAGTAGAGAACTCTACTCACTTTGTTTAAATAAGGATGGGGATTGAATTTTTATTTCCATACGAGCCCTTTTTAATGCTTTTAAAAAATTAATTTTTTTATCCTTATATTTTTTTTTCTTACAAAAAGAAATAAAATTTCAAGGGCGAGGATAACTCTAGTCCAAGGTCACGGAAAACTTCAAAGGTCAACATGAGTTCTCACAAAGTTCTTATTTGCTCCAAATTGTTTGTTTTCATGGTCCTTTTAGGGTTGAGGATTGAGGCCCCAGGATCGACTTCGACGACTCGAGAGGATCTTGTGCAGATCAACTTTAAAGTATTTAGAGGGTTCATATTGCTTCCAACCGAGTTCTAAAATCATGAACGATCTAATAGTGGTCCTCTCCACGCTCACCATACCAATTGATGGAGAAAGTGGATTTTTTTTTATTATTGATGGGATACCTGAGAAGGGGTGGCCGCCATTTCAGTCGTCGGACCTGTGTCGAGGGTTGCCCACTAATACACTTCGATGCGAATAAATTAGTAGGAGTATAGGAGTAGAAAGATATAGTAGTGAGAGAGAGTGTGTCCCTTTATAGGGATATTTCTAGTGAATATGAACTTATGTGCTTAGTGGGCCTTGTTAGTATTGAGTTTGATTTGTTTGAGTCTAATGAGTAGCTTTTGATCCACTGCATCATCGACTAAAATACTAAAATTATACTTTTATTTAAAATGTGACAGGATGAGAAGAGAAAAAAAAAGATGATTGAAAAAAATAAAAATACTAAATATATAAGTATATTTTTAATAATTAAAATAATATTATTTTTAAACCTAATATTAAAAATTAGGTACAAAGTGTAAACACATCAAATTCAGATATAAAAACTTTAATTTAGCATTAATAAGTAAAGAGAATATTGGTTTAAAAAAAATAATAATAATAAGTAAAGAGAATATTAGCAATTTAAATGAATGGATTACTACTACCGAGTAAACAAAATTTAGGATTTGATAATGCATTATTAGAAATGTGAAGACTAAGGTCCTGTTTGGTAAAGAGTGTTTTGGGATAAAAAGAGCGGTTTTGACTAACTTTAGAGGTTTGACCATTGAAACCGCTGATTGGAGTGTTTGGTGGAGAGAGGTTTGAGAGAGAGTTTTGGGATGAAACGCTAATTTAGAAAAAGCTTTTAAAATGAACTTTTTCAATTAGTGTTTTGCAATATTAAAATTAATGGACTTCTTTAATCCTAATAGATAGACTCCCTCTTCTCCTGCGCTAAAATTAATGCCCTTATTCGTCTTTTTGCACAAACCGCTATTATCAATCAGCTAATTTTTACCAAACAGGTCTACACAAATAGTTAGTCAAATCAGCTAATGTAATCAGCTAACAGCTAACATCTAATTCCCAAACAGGGCCTAAATAACGTGGTAGATAAAAATGTGGGATAAGGTACCAAAATAGACCTAAAGTTTTTGGGGAAGTACCAATTTAGGCTCAACGTTCAAAATAGCACCAATATAGGATTACCGTTTACAACATAATATCAATTTAGGCTTAACATTTACAATATAGCATCAATTTAGGCCTCACGTACAAAATAGCACAAAATAATACGAATTTAAGCTTAACGTTACAAAATATATCCAATTTAAGCTAAACGTCACAATTAAATTAACCATATTATATTCTTTTCCTATTAACTTTATATGTTATCTTTTTTATTTAGTTCTATTTTCTTATTTATTATAATACAATTAATTAGTTTTCTTACCCATTAAAACTTTATATTTGTTTTTCATCAACCATTCCATGGCTCATATAATATATGCAAACTAAAAGTAATTAAATATCACAATATTTTGAACACTAGTTAAAATAATATTGATACATGTCAGTGTTCGAAATATTGTGGATATTCAATTACTTTTAGTTTGCATATATTACATGAGCAATGTAATTTAGTAGTCATGGAATCATTTATGAAAAACGAATATAAGATTTTAATGGCAAGAATACTAATTAATTGTATTATAATAAATCAGAATGTAGAACTAAATAAAAAGATAACATATAAAGTTAATAGGGAAAGAATATAATATGATTAATTTAATTATGACATTTAGCTTAAATTGTATATATTTTGTAAAACGTTAAGCTTAAATTTGTATTATTTTGTAAACGTTAAGCCTATATTGATGCTATTTTGTACGTGAGGCCTAAATTGATACTATATTATAAACGTTAAGCCTAAATTGATATTATGTTGTAAACGTTAAGCCTATATTGGTGCTATTTTGAACGTTGAGCCTAAATTGGTACTTCTCCAAAAAACTTAGATCTACTTTGGTATCTTATCCCTAAAAATGTAGATGCTAATAAGTACAAATAAATTTTTTTTTTGTGGTTTAATCAATTTGTAAATAAAGATGTTTTTTTTTCAAAAAAGTACACGTGCTTTACACAATTAACAGAACAAGAAATTTAACTATACTCAGTGGCGGATGCAGGAATTCATTCTTGGAGGGCTAATTTTAGCCTTAGGGTTGAAGGTAAATCCAGCCCGTAAGGGCTGGCAAAAAAAAAAAAAATCGGCCTCAAGTACCCTATAAATTTTCGTCTTTTTTGTATACCGCTTTAGCCTAAAAGCATACATCTTAAACCAATTCAATTACTCTAAAATATTGAAATAATACTAACTAAATTAAATTCTCAAATCAAAATCCCTAAATTAAAACCATTATTAAATTCTCAAATAAAAAATCTAAAATTAAATCCTTAAATCAATACTTCATACATTAAAATCTCTAAATTAAATTCACAAGTAAAAATACTCTTAAATTAAAAATCCTACATTTAAACACATCAAACAAAACTCTTAAATTAATTCAATCAATTTTATGATAAGAACTTAAGAAGAGAGGAGTAGAAGAAAATAAAAAAGGGGAAGGAGAAGAAAATAATAGAATAAGGATTAGAAAAATAATTATTCAAAAGAAAAAAGAGAAGGGAGGAATCCTTATTCCATTTAGGAATTTTGTTTTGCGCCGTTTGGAAAAGGGCCTAATTTAATAAAAAAGTTGTCCAGCCCCCATCTCCTTCAAAGAAGGAGATTAGGTTTCCTTCTCAACAGAGAAGGAATAAGCAGTAGCCATGGTGGCTGTCTGCAAATTAAAAGATTCAAAGGGGGAGCTAATTTGTTTAGGTTTAAAAATTTCTGGGGGCAGCGCTGACGCCGGGGGCTGGCGCCCCTAGGCGCCGGGCTGCATCTGCCTCTGAACATAATACAACATCAAGTTAACATATCACGTCAATAAAAATCAATGTTCCATTGTGCTATGTCAGTAAAATCAAAATGTCAAGCATGCCATGTCATCAAAGTTAATGTTCTACATGATCTAAGATTAGTCAAATTTTTAAATTTTTACTACGGTCATCTTTTGCTAAAAATAAAATCACATCATCGATAGTTGTAGCAAAGGCAACCCCGAGCCAGTAGAGGGTGAGATAGAGAAGGAAACTGAAGTTCAAGTTTCGCACTCAATATCGGTATTTGTTCAAATATTCAAGCGGAGTTGTTGGCTATCTATAAAGGACTCGAGTTTGCGTGGAGCTTAGGCATCGATCTTGTTGTGGAGATTGATTCTAATTTAGCAGTTTCTTGGATCAATAGAGATGATAACTTAAGTACATATAACAAACTTATTCGTGTCTATTTTGAGCTCATTAATAGAAGTTGTGATGTCATGGTTCTTCATGTCTTTAGAGAAAGTAACACGGTGACGGATAATCTAGCTTGCTATTACTTTGCCTTGAAACATCTATGTGTTTCAAAATTTCACCCTTAGTGTTAGACGTGAGTTATAGCAGAACGTTAGTGAGATTTCTTAGCCTAAAGAGGTGAACTTTTAGTAATGTCCCTCTATTTTGTTTTTAACTTTGCCTTTCGTGGCTTGTTGACCCCTCCGTCATAAAAAATGTTATTTATACTTTTTTTTCACAATTATTTATGGAGTGTTGCTATTTACCGCTCCCAGATTGCTAGTTACCGCTCTTTATTGGACAATTTTGTTCTTTGCATTTTTTTCAAAACTAAAATTGTTTTTTTTACCCTAGGCGGTCACCGTGGCCGACTAGGGTAATAAAAAAGTTTCACGAAAAATGTACCTCGTCCAATTTATTCGACTCATAATCATCCATTTTTTGGGTTCTCGGATTGTAACTCATCAATTATTTTCAGCATTTCAGTTTTGATCGGAAGAGGGAAACCATTCAATAACATATATTTTCATGAAAAATGTATCTCGTCCAATTTTTTCGACTCGTAATCATCCATTTCCGGGGTTCTCGGTTGTAACTCATCAATTATTTTCAGAATTTCAGTTTTGATCGGAAGAGAAGTTTTTTTCGATTTTTGAAAAAAATATGAAAAGGGTACCAAAGCCATCTCCTTCTCTGTCGAGAAGGGGATTAGATTTTCTTCTCAACAGAGAATGAATAAGCAGCAGTCATGATGGCTGTCTGCAAATTAAAAGATTCAAAGGGGGCTAATTTGTTTAGGCTTGAAAATTTCTAGGGGCAGCGCCGGCACCAAGCTGCATCTGTCTCTGAACATACTACAACATCAAGTTAACATATCATGTCAATAAAATCAATGTTCCACTGTGCCAAGTCAGTTAAGTAAAAATGTCAAGCATACCATGTCATCAAAGTTAATGTTCTACATGATCGAAGATTTGTCAAATTTTTACTAATTATGTAAAACACATGTCATCTTTTGCTAAAAATAAAATCACATCATCGATAGTTGTAGCAAAGGCAACCCCAAACCAGTAGGGGGTGAGATAGAGAAGGAAACTGAAGTTCAAGTTTCACACTCAACATCGGTATTTGTTCAAATATTCAAGCGGAGTTGTGAGCTATCTATAAAGGACTCGAGTTTGCGTGGAGCTTAGACATCGATCTTATTGTGGAGATTGATTCTAATTTAGCAGTTTCTTGGATCAATAGAGATAATAACTTGAGTACATATAACAAACTTATTCGTGTCTATTTTGAGCTCATTAATAGAAGTTGGGATGTCATGGTTCTTCATGTCTTTAGAGAAAGTAACACAGTGACGGATAATCTAGCTTGCTATGACTTTGCCTTGAAACATCTATGTGTTTCAAAATTTCCCCCTTAGTGTTAGACGTGAGTTATAGCAAAACGTTAGTGAGATTTCTTAGCCTAAAGAGGTGAGCTCTTAGTAATGTCCCTCTATTTTGTTTTTAACTTTGCCTTTCGTGGCTTGTTGACCCCTCCGTCATAAAAAAATGTTATTTATACTTTTTTTTTTCACAATTATTTATGGGGTGTTGCTAGTTACCGCTCCCAGATTGCTAGTTACCGCTTTTTATTGGACAATTTTGTTCTTTGCATTTTTTTCAAAAGTGAAATTGTTTTTTTTTTACGAATTTTTTTTTGCCCTAGGCGGTCACCGTGACCGACTAGGGTAATAAAAAAAATTTCACGAAAAATGTATCTCGTCCAATTTATTCGACTTGTAATCATCCATTTTTGGGGTTCTCGGATTGTAACTCATCAATTATTTTCAGCATTTCAGTTTTGATCGGAAGAGGGAAACCATTCAATAACATATATTTTCATGAAAAATATATCTCGTCCAATTTTTCCGACTCGTAATCATCCATTTCCGGGGTTCTCGGGTTGTAACTCATCAATTATTTTTAGAATTTCAGTTTTGATCGGAAGAGAAGTTTTTTTCAATTTTTGAAAAAAAAATATGAAAAGGGTAAAATTGTCCAATAGCCTCGGTAACTAGCAATTTGGAGACGGTAAATACCAATCAAATTATTTATCTAATTCGCTTAGGTTAAAGAGTTCGAGATCGAACCCTATTATCTGCGGACTTAATACATCATTTGCCCCTGAACTTATCCAAAAAGTTTCATTGCCTCCCTGAACTTTCAAAGTGTCCCAATAGTCTCATCAACTTGCATAAAATGTTCAATTAGCCCATTGAACTTGCGTAAAATATAATCAATTGGTCACTCGGTTGCAAAAAAGTAAATTAAATACCACGTATCTTAGAATGTTATTACATAATTCAAAAATAGATTAAAAATGAAGTTATTAGTTGTTCAACTATAAAACTTATCTTTGTTAATATTGAAACCGTATACTTCCGATCTTGGTCGTTTTACTTTTTTTAAGATGCGTGCAATATATTTTCCGCATTTAATTTACTTTTTTAGCAACCGAGTGATCAATTGATTATATTTTGCGTAAATTCAGAAAGTTAAATAAATATTTTATACAAATTGATGTGACTATCAAGATATAAAAGTTTCAAACTTTGTAGAGAAGTTGACAAATGATGCATTAAGCCATGGATAAATTATAAAAAACACAAAACAAAAACCCGAGAAGAATCTAGAAACGGCAGCGTATAATTGCAGTGAAGGATATTAAGTTAGCTGAAGCAAGGGTTCAACAAATTAGTCGTTTTTGCTTTGCACACTGCTGCTTACAGTTTCTCCGCCTTTTCCTTATCCATGGCGTCTGCATTTCTTACACTGTCGAACCCCTTTTGCGTTAAGAACACCACTTCTTTCTCTCAACACAGACTTGTCGGTATGCTCGATTCGATCCCCTTTGTATTTCATCTTATCCTCCTTAATTCCCCTTTCCTAACATTATTTCACTCTTGGATCTTCAGGAGGATTAAGCAGAAATTCCGTCAGAATCAACGCAATCGGCAAAAAATGGGAACCTACAAAGGTATTCTGTTCAAGCCTCTAACAGATTGTTCTCTTTTTTGTTATTGAAAGTTCAACATTTCATTTGAATTTCATTTCAGGCATTCTTCTTGTCTCTCTTTTTAATTTTTTTTTTGGTTTCATCTCATCTTGGAATAACTTTGAGATTGCAGGTTGTTCCCCAAGCTGACAGAGTTCTTATCCGGCTTGAGCAGCTACCTGAGGTACGACTTCCGCTCTCTGGACTGTTATTCACCACATATTTAAACGTTGTCTGAGTATAATCCATATGTTTCTTTTCACATATTATGTTACGCTATGTGGTTGCTTGTTTATGGAATAATGGGAACTTAGACTTAATACATCATTACCCCTTTGAACTTCCACTTTTAAGTCGATTGGCCTCCTGTTAGGTCCGTTAACTTGCTTAAAATTACCTATTGACCATCTTACTTTGTTTAAAAGTGACATATTAGCCTCCCGAACTTGCTTACATTGTTTAATTGGCCCTTTGAACTTGCTTAGAGTGATATACATTTCAATTTGTCTTAAACCAATCTTGTTCTTCCAGGTAGACTTAGGGAGTTAATCATGTCATTGTAAGCAAGTTCTGCTTTGTAAGTTCGGGGGCCAATCAACTTTTTTGGTAACTTAAGAGGGCTCCTAATATATTAAGCCATGGAACTTACATTTGCAAGTTTTGTTTTGGCCAAATACATCCCTAGCCCTAGCTACGTGTACTTCTCCGGAAAATTCAACTGCCTCTGAACTTTAAACAAGTGACTTATTGACCCTTAAAATTCATGTGTCAGAGCAAAGGGAGATTTTGGTGAAGTTAAAATTAGTACTCTCTAAGCAAGTTCAAGGGCTAATAGATGACTCTAAGCAAGTTCAAGAGACCAAAATGTTACTTTAAGAAAGTTCAGAGAGCCAACATGTCACTTTAACCAAGTTCAGGGGTAAATAACGTATAGAGGGCAGTTGAATTTTTTGGGCAAGTACAGTGGGCTGCATATGTATTAGGCTTTTTGTTTTGGTTTAACACATAACCAACCTTTCTTACTTGTACTCAAACGCCTAATGACCCCTAAACTTTCAAAATGATGTTTCTACCACCTCAACTTACTTAACAAGCATTCTGCCATCTCAACTTCCTTAAAATAACCTTTCCGCCACTTCAATTTGCTTAAACTTCCAGTGGTGCTAGAATGTGTGGTACCCTAATGTGGAAATAAGGAGCTAACTGTGTCACTTTAAGCAAATAGGGGTTAATTGTGACACTTTAAGCAAGTTGAGCGCGGCCAAAAGATCTTTTTGACAGTGATTTCAAATCAAGAGGTTAATCGTGACTTTGACAACTTTTACGTAAGGCAGGGTTTTTTTTTTTTTTTGGGTGATAGTGGAAAAGTTGACAAATAAGTCACCCCCCTACTTATTATTTTATCATTAAGTCCAATGAAATGGTTCAACACTTTGTAAGTGACCTTTCTCATAACTAAAGTCCATCGCATTCACTATGACTCGACCTTGATATCTCTAACTTGAGCGACTTGAGATTCTTACAACTAAAACAAACATGAGATTTTCACCTCATATGACTCCTCGTTCAATTCTTTCGAAGTCATTGGATCCTTTTCGATGTTCAAGAAGTTCCTCCCTTCCTTCACTCCGTTTCCAAGAGTAACTAGGACAAATTCAGTCACGTTTTCATGTTCCGAACACTTCCCTTTTTTATTATTCTCAAAGTAGGATTTTAGGTGCAAATTGGAGAATCTGAATATGTATTAAGTCCTTTAATTGCTTAGTTTTTATTTATTATGATATGGTCATTCTGGTCTTTCATCATTAAGTTGTCATGGCTCAACTTTCTGTGTGAAGAATGATAAATCAAATAGCTTTTTGCACAATTATATGATCATATGTTCCAATTTTGAGTTGTTATACTGATAATAATAAACTTTGTGGCACAGAAATCAAGTGGTGGAGTTTTGTTACCCAAATCAGCTGTGAAGTTTGAGCGATACCTGATGGGCGAGGTCAGTAGAATTTTACATCTTCTCTCTATGCAAAGAGTTATAGATTTCATTGTCATAAAGTTCAAATTTTTGGTTTAGGTGCTCTCTGTTGGTAACGAGGTTTCAGACGTGGAAGCTGGAAAGAAGGTATTGATTTCAGTGCATGTGTTTGAATCATCCATATTAGGGCTGTAAATGATCCGGGCTGCTTGTTTTGCTCGACAAAAGCTCAATTCATAGCCGAGCTTGAGCACGGCGAAACTCGGCTCGCAAGCTCTCAAGCTGGCTCGGTTATAGGTTCATGAACAAGCTCAATTATAATGTTCATGAACAAGCGTGGTTCGCTTATTCTTTTAATAATAGTATTTCTATAAAGGAAAATGTAGAACAACTTAGTTTTGTGTAAAATATAGTTTTGTAGGTTTCAAAATATGTAGTTGTGTTAAAGAAATTTCAAATAAACATAATTAATGAGTTGTTCGCGAATTAACTCTTTGCTTGCGAGCAAAGCTCGTGAACTAACGAACAAGATTTTGAGCTCGAGCTCGAAGTTTAGCAACAGAATTAACGAGCTGCTCGTGAGCAAAGCTTGTGAACAAGCTCACGAGCAGCTCACGAACAGGATTTTGAGTTTGAGCTCGTCAATTTTCTGTTTCTGGCGAGCCAAGCATGAGCAGAGCTTAGCTCGGCTCTATTACAGACCTAATCCATATATGTTAATGTTATAAGTGCTGCTTGATTTAATCTTGGGATTTATACTGATAAAATATCATCTTTGCCTTTTGCAGGTTCTTTTCTCGGACATAAATGCATATGAGGTAAGTGTGCTTTACGATGCTAAGAGCTTTTCATGCTAAGATTAAATGTCTCTGAATTTTTACCTGTATAGTCAGAATCAAGTTTCCTTCCAATGCTTGCTTATGTGCCAGAATCAGGCCTTAAGTGTGGTCTATCATATACTTGTTATATTCCTGAATCCCGAGCATAGTTATCAAAGGCGCGCCTCAGCGCCAGGCCCCAAGCATGTTGACTGAGACAGGCTCTGTTCGAGAGGGGCACGCCTGAGTGCACCTTTCTGAGCCTAGTGTCTTGCTGGATGCGCAAATTTAGAGGCTACACTGTTTTTTAGGGTTCCAAGTTTAAAATAGGATGTTTTAATCTCCTTTTCTATCTATATGATCGATCTATGTCTTAAAATAAATTAGAAAATAAATAAATAAAAAAGGAAAGAAGATTTGGACGGCAGAAATATCCGAAAGAACAGAAGAAAATGCTGCTCCATTTTGAAAAGTATAGAAATGTCGCAAACGTCTTCAGTTAGAGTTTTATTACGAATAATGATTATGGAAAAGTTGCTAGTTAGATTGGAGTTAGGCTATGCTTACTTTGTTTTTGACAAAGTGAACCTTACTTTGTTTTTTCCACCATTGGATGGTGATGAACTTTGACAAAATAAACTCATCCAATGGTAGAAAAAACAAAGTAAAGCTTACTTTGTCAAAAACAAAGTAAGCATAGAAGGCACCGTTAGATTGTGGATAATTGGATATAATTTCGTATTGGCTTAAACCACTATTTGACACTCGATCAATCCAAAGTTTTGTCATTTGATCCGGACTTATTATTTGGTCACATTTGGTTCCTCCTTACTTGTCCCAATTGGGGAAATTTCACCCAATTTGGATGGATATTTAACAGAACTGTTATCGTATTGATACATAGACTATATTTTGACATTTAGATAAATTTTAATTTAGGGATTTGTTTTTTTTTCCTTTTTTAATCTAATTAATTATTTCACATACTATGTAGCAAATAAATTTTAAGGCATGCGATGTGTTAAGTCAAAATATCACCATATATCAGTGGATAACGGTTTTATTAAGTTTTCATTTAAATTGGTTGAAATTTCACTAATTGTGATAGTTCAGGGGCTAAATGTGACAAAATAATAAGTTAGGGTCAAATGATAAATTTTTGGATAGGTCAGGCTTTAAGCCTTTTTATGTATTGCATTTTCAAAATGTTAATTGTTGTTAGTTATGATTTCGTATATTATTTTTTTTAGTGCGTTTTGTCTCTCACAGTCAAGAGTCTGATCGTACCTGGGCTAATTTGTCAAGTTTAGCGCGTTTTGTTTTTCAGTCAGTAGGCTGATCGTACCTGGGCTAATATGTCAAGTTTATCGCTAATTTGATACGTAAAATCCAATTGGGTTAAATTGATAATTTCAGGACGATTTTGAGCCTTAATTCTTGTGGAATTGTACAGGTTGATTTAGGAACAGATGCCAAGCACTGCTTTTGCAAAGCTGGGGAGTTGTTGGCTGTTGTTGAGTGAAATTTGGGAGCATTTTGGCAAGATTTTCCAAGAGCTGAATTTTGTATTAGTGTAGGACATTTATGCCACACTTGCATAATTATGGAATTACAGAGTATCTTCTATCTTATGTAATAATCTATTGAGCTAAACAAACGGTATATTATAAAATTGAAGAGGTTCTGGAAATGGCTGTATTGCATTCTTGGCGTCAGTTTTTTTTTTTAATACAACAAAAAAGCCTTAATCTCGAAATGAGTGTCAGTTTTTTTGAAAAATGTGTGAAATTAATTTATGGAAAAAATATAAAAATAAACCTTGTGGTTTAGGCTATTTTTAAAGATAAACTATGTGATTTAAAAGTTGACAAACAGTTACTTTGTGAAATTAATTTTATAAATGGATTTATTATCTAATTATCACTAACAAACCTCAAATCAAGAATCAAAATTCAAACTCACCGCTTACTTCTGCCCTCACATCTCTCTTCTTTCTCCCATCAATCAAAATTCATATTTCAAATAATTGGCCATAATTTATAATAGGCTTAAAGCACTTTTTGACCTTTGACCTATCCAAAATTTGTGCATTTGGCTCCTGACCTATTATTTGGTCATATTTGGCCCCTGATCTATCAAATTAGATAAAATTCAACCCATATTGAATGGAAAACTAACTTTGTTGGAAAATTAACATCAGTCACCAATATAAAAACGACACATGACACATCAATAAAATTAATTTTCAACTGGAGATGGCAACGTAACTATTTTACACAGTAAAAAAAATCCTAAAAACTTTTTCTAGTGTTCCGATAGAGTGAAAATTAATTTTATTTATGTGTCATGTGTCATTTTTGTATTGGTTACTGCCGTTAATTTTCCAACAGAGTTAATTTTTCATTCAATATGGGTTGGATTTTATCTAATTTGATAGGTTAGGGGCCAAATATGACCAAATAATAGGTCAGGGGCCAAATGCACAAATTTTGGATAGATCAAGAGCCAAAAAGTGTTTTAAGTCTTTATAATAAATATAAAGGTCAAAATAATTTTTTATCTTTTGATTTTGACTACCATTTGACTTTTTTTTAACATTGCTAACAGAAGAATCAACCACAATATAAGTTTTAAACCATAAAGTTTGTTTTTGAAATTTTATGTTCGAAAATGGTATTTTTTTCCTTAATTTAATTTATTGATGTTTAACCTCGCGCGCTTTTGTAGTAGAGTGGCAGGCGATGTTCACTGGGTGCGCGATTAGGATGTGCGTGTCTTGTGGAGCCTATCGCCTTCTTTGAAGTGCGCCTTAGGTGCAGGTATAGGATTTTTTAGGGTTTTGAATTAGAATAATTTAATTGTAATCTCGGGCAGAAAGGAAAGAATATTAAGTTCTGAATAATTTGAAATTTTGCATTTTATGATTAAGATTGGGCTAAATTTATAATTAAATCTTTAAATTTTTATGATTTTAAGAATGGAGTTTCTGATTTTTATTCTTCTAAATTAAATTTTTGAACTTTAATTAAAGAAGTTCGTCTTCTTTTCATAATTAGTAGATATATATGATAATTAAGAATTGAGTTTTTGATTATTTATTCAAATTAAAACCTTTTGATTTGCAAATAAAGAAATCTGTCTTTTTTTCAGAATCTCTCGACACCATAAGGTTGAAAATAAAAAATTAAAAAAATGAAATTTAATAATATTGGACTCGTGATTTGAAGAAATTCTTTAGTTAAAATATTAGTAAAGGACTCAACGTATAAAAATTAAAACCAAAGGTTTAATCTTTAAAATTTTAGAAAATTTAAAATCAAAGGTCATGCATTTTGATTATTTGATAATTTAATTATTTTTTCTAAGATAATAAAATAATATTTTTTTCTCGTAAATTTTAAATATATAATTATTAAACAAATTGAAATGGAAAATAAAAAAGGGAAAATTACAAAACTAGGTCAAATGGGAAGGCCATTTACATATTTAACCCATTTACTCAACCTATTACATATCTAGACTCATTTTGTGTGACTTTCCAAAAATACCCCTGACCTTCCCACTTCCCCCCTATCTCCGCGAATCACCGCTCCCCCCTATCTCCTTGGTTATGCGAAAAGTTGCTCCTGCATTAATGATTTCAAGACTTTTGATCTTCCTTTCTTCCTTTAAATTGCACGAAATCTGCACCATTTCGTCAAAATCACAATGAATTTCTCATTTTCCTCTTTTCATCTCTTGATTCTGCAACTTCCGAACCCTAGAAAACGAAGCCATGGTTTTTCATCTTCATGTTCGTTGCTTGGTTTCTTTCTTCTTGTTACCATCAAAGAAATGAGTTTTCTACGTTATTTCCTTCGTTCTTCCCATGTTATCATATTGTTATTGTCGCTTTTGGGGGTGAAAGGGGCGAAAAATGTAAGTATCTGTTTTTTTTTCTGCGTTTTATCATGAATTCACTTCGCAATCGATGGTTTCGCTAAGCTTTGCGAAGAGAACGAGCCTGGAAAGTGATGATCTACTTCGGGTATTGATGATTTCGCGACGTTCTGCGAAGAGAAAGAGTCTGAAACGTATGGATCTACCTCGCGAATCTATTCGCAAAGTCTGCGAATAGATCCTTACGTTTCAGACCTCGTAGACTTCGCGAAAAAATCGTTATGCGACGTAGATAGTCACATTTCAGACCTTGCAGACTTCGCGAAAAAATCGTTATGCGAAGTAAAATCACCTCTTCCCCTGCACATTTACATTCGCATGCTTCGCTAATTTTCATTTCGCGAATCCAAAATCGTCTTTTTTCATAACTAACACGGTTAATTTTTTCTGTAGATGGTTGAATACGTAACATCCCTTTCTGGAAGGCGGCGTACTGAGCTGCAAGGAAGATGATTTTCCTTCCTTTAGAGGGATGAACTTCCCCAAGATTGACACATTCACTCCTGAAATGATTCGTTAGGAGAGGTTGTGTCAATCTCGGGGTGCACCATGGGACACGTCCATCCCATGGTGCCAATCTTGTTAGTAGATTTTGATAATGTTATGATTTGAATGTCGTTATTGTGGCAATCTTGTTGTAAATTTTGATAATGTTAGTAGAGTTCATTGTGGCAATCTTGTTGTAAATTTTGATAATGTTATGATTTGAATGTCGTTATTGTGGCAATCTTGTTGTAAATTTTGATAATGTTATGATTTTAATGTTAGAATCCGTTGTTGTTTGCCCTTTTTTGTTATATACCACTTCGCGAATTAGCTTCAAAACACATCCAGGCTTCGCATATGCGAACTAAATTCATCAAGCAAACCCAAACATTTACTTCGCAGACTTCGTATAGTATGGAATATGCGAAGTCAGACGGGATGGGGCGAGCCGCGCGTAAATATTGGGGGTATTTTTGGAAAGTCACACAAAATGAGTCTAGATATGTAATAGGTTGAGTAAATGGGTTAAATATGTAAATGGGCCTCCCATTTGACCTAGTTTTGTAATTTTCCCAATAAAAAATTCTTAAAGGCGACTGTTTTTCTCATTTTAACTATTTGAATTAATAATTAAATCTAAAATTTTACTTTCAAACTAATATATAAAAAGAATAATAAAAATATCTCATTAAAATTAGTTATACACATATATAAACACATTATATTAGTCAATTTATATTAAATTGAGTATGTTCAATTTATGGCTATTTTTTTATTATTATAGGTAAAAATCTTTGTAATTTTTCTATTGATCTTTATAACTCTTTTTTTTATTAAGCCATGATCCTTAGAAACTTTTTAAATTAAGCTTTTAATATTTAGTTTTTCACATGCATTAAGGTAATCACTGACAATTTAACTAAGAGAACCACTACTGAAGGGTTCAATATGTGTAAAAATTAAAATTTAAGAGTTTAATTAGAAGAAAATAAATGATCTATAATATAATTGATTGGAGGCTAAATTATACCCATGCCATTGAAGTTTGGGGTCATTTTTAAAAAGCCTGTGAACTTCATTTTATTTTACTAAAGTGATTCAACTTTAAATTTTATTTCAATAAAGTTATGGGTAAAGTTCAAATAAAACCCCTGTAGTTTTACTAATTTTCAGATAAAGGTCTGTGGTTTACTTTTTGTCAACCATCTTTAACGACCTGGAAATGAAAATTTTCAAGAATTAAAGTTGTTCAATGTCATATTTTCTATGGAACTACATTTTCGATTTTCGAAAATCATCTTTTTTGGAACTTTCTCTCTCTAAACATTAACTTTCTCTCTCTTTACCAAACATCATCTAAACAATCTCAAAATAAAAAAGTTGAAGAATTAAAGTTGCTTAGAATATTAGTAGTTCTTAAAATATGTCATTTTTGAAGTCGTCAAATGTGATTTTAATAGTACCAATCGAAAAAGCCCTTATTTTGTTAAAGTTAGAAACCTCAATCCTCGTTTTGACAAAAAGTAAACCATAATCCTTTATTTGAAAATTAGTAAAACCACAAGGGTTTTATTTGAACTTTACCCTAAAGTTATTCCAACCAATTCAGACAGAACCACTGGAATAATAATGTAATAATCATGTAGAAAAAAAAAACTCTTTTACATATAATATAACAACCATATGACACCATATGTATGTCACATGATAATTTCAAGCATTTGAATTAAATGATATATATCTACTATCATGTGGCGAACATGGCACTCTAAAAGTTAATCATTTTCAATGTACCATGTTACTATTTTGATAAAAAAAAATTATGTCTAAGGGGTGAAAATGACTTTATTGAAATAAAAAGGAAAGTTCAATAATTTTATTAAAACTAAATGAATTTAAGTAACGTTTATGAAACTAATTCCAAACTTCGAAAGCTATTCGTGTAATTAACCCATTAATTAGACAAAATAATGCAGGCTTTATGTGTTTAGACTCAAAAGGATATATAGTATCCGTTTGGTTCTCTTTCGTTCGTTATATAAATGTTTAGTTTCGATATAAAACGTTTAGTTGTGATTAGAAAAAAACTGATAACTATGATTGTAACTAAACCGAGCTTTAGCATGCTCATACTCAGCTCATTAGAAAATTAAAGAGCTCGAGTTTCAACTGGAGCTCAATATTTTATTTGGAAGTTGTTCGTTTATTTCTTCACGAACATCTCACTGATCATAAACTTTACTCGCGAACAACTTATTAATTACATTTATTTTTTTTTAATTTTTTTAACATAAATCTACATAATTTTAAAACCTATAAAACTAAAGTTTCACATGCAACTATGTAATTTTACATTTCCCTTTTATAAAAATACTATTATTAAAAAAATAATGGTAAATTCCAAAAAAAACCCATGTGGTTTGATGTTGTTCCAAAAAAACCCTTGTGGTTTGTTTTTACAAAAAAAAAGGACCGTGGTTTCACCGTTACCCGAAAAACGAAAAATTACTTAACACCGTTAAAAGTGCTGACGTGGCAAGGGGTAGAGTTGGAAAAAAAAATTATTTTTTTTTTCAATTTTTCTTTTTTCTTTTTCTTCTTCTTCTTCTTCTTCTTCTTCTTCTTCTTCTTCTTCTTCTTCTTCTTCTTCTTCTTCTTCTCTTTCTTCTCTTCTTCTTCTTTTTTTCATCTTTTTTTCTTTTAATTTCCAGAATTCTGGAAAATTTCCAGAATTCTGGACGTCTGAAATCCAGACGTTCTTAAGAACGTCTGGGTTTCAGACGTTGAACGTCTGGATTTCAGACGTTCAATGTCTGAAACCCAGACGTCTAGGTTTCAGACATTGAACGTCTGAAATCCAGACGTTCAACGTCTGAATTTCAGACGTAATGTCTGGATTTCAGAAATTTAAAAAAAGAAAAAGAAGAAGAGGAGAGGAGAGGAGGAAGAAGAGAAGAAAAAGAGAAAAGAAAAAGAGGAGGAGGAGGAGGAAGGAGAGGAAGAAGGAGAAAAAGAAGAAGAAAATGAGGAAGAGAGGAAGAAGAAGAAAAAGAAAAAGAAAAAAGAAAAATTAAAAAAAAAAATAAAAAAAAAAATTTCCAGAATTCTGGAAATTAAAAAAAAAAAGAAAAAAAAGAAGAAGAAGAGAAGAAGAAGAAGGAGGAGGAGAAGAAAAGGAGGAAGAGAGGAAGAAGAAGAAAAAGAAAAAGAAAAAGAAAAAAGAAAAATTAAAAAAAAAACAATTTTTTTTTCCAACTCTACCCCTTGCCACGTCAGCATTTTTAACGGTGTTAAGTAATTTTCCGTTTTTCGGGTAACGGTGAAACCACGGTCCTTTTTTTTTGTAAAAACAAACCACAGGGGTTTTTTTGGAACAACATCAAACCACAGGGGTTTTTTTGGAATTTACCCAAAAAATAATCAACAAAACTTACTCATGAACCTATTCAATAATCAAGTATATTCATGAGCTTGTCTATAAAGCTTGCTCCTGAGTTTCACTGTGCTCAAACTCAGCTCATTTATAAATCGAGCCGAATATAGCCGAAAATTTTATCAAGCCGAACGTGAACCGTTCATGTACAGCTCGACTCATTTACAGCTCTACCGTTAGCTATTCTGCGAGAAAAATAAGTTAATATCTACCAAAAGCAATCTCAAAAGATGATTAGAAGAACATGGCTATTGGCTAGTAAGTGATTTGTAATAAGATTTTTTAGCCAAATATGAAAAATTCAATTGGCAACAAATGGGTAAACATAAAACTAGAACTAGAATTCAAACAATCTCAACTCAATCATTCCTTCATTCCTTTTAGGAGAATACCAAGCAACAACTTTCCCAGACCTTAGAAGCCTCAATGAGTAACTCAATGTGTATATAACATCCTCCAAATGAGCTCCTTTATGCTTTGATGATGAACCCAGTAAAACCCGTGAATCAACCCGAACAACAATCGGACCAGCAACCTACAAAAGTATCGATAAAAGAGAGCGTAAATGATTCTGTATTTGGCTAGTAGTTCGTCTCGAATGGGTTCGCCCACAATGTTGGTTAGGATTGAAAAGGCATTACATCCATTTGGGTCCCCAAACTAAAGCTTCAAAGTCAATTAGGATTGAGTCCCCATCATATCCTAAAATCAGAAACTGTGACGGGTTTGGGGAAAGAGGGTCTGAAACTGTTCAACCGAATGAATTTTGATGAGGCCCCAATTGATGATTTTTGCTTAGTTCAGGGACCTGATTCATGATTTTGATAGTTTAAGGTTCTAATTGACTTTGGAGCCTTAGTTTGGGGAGCCAAATGGGTATTATGCCGATTGAAAAACAGTGTCAGATAGCTATTTTGGAAACAAATCATATAATATCTACCAACTATAAGCAACCCGACCAAATTTTCACCTAGCGTTTTTTGAGAAGTGCAAATACCCCTAACTTAAAACATGGTAAAGTTTTGTCCTTAACATTCCAACTTCGAGCAATTTTGGGCCGATGTAACAGAACTCGTAAAATGAGAGTTTTACTTGGATCTAGAGGTGGAGGCAGGAGGGCATGAAGGTGTCGGTGCACCCCTGGTCGCGGGGAACCAGCCAGTCAAAGGGTGATTCCGTCCCTATCCGTCCTCACCTCCAGCAGATGAAGGGTTGCGCCTTTTTCTTTTGACCCAACTTAGATCAAAATGGCGTCCTTGTGGCCTAGGCAGGGGCAATTTTTTTTTAAGCCCAACACATATAGGCTGAGTTTATTTGATACACTCCGAGCAGTTAAAGTTTGACTCTGCTGCTGCCCGTGTCCAAAGTTACTCCACAAACGTTGAGGACAAAATTTTATCATTTCTTACGTTTGCACTTCTCCAAAAACGTTAGTAGCAAATGTGGACCTTATCCCCAATAAACAACAACAACAACAACTGAACCAAACAAATACTATATCTACCTGCTGTTGGAGGATGAAATTCAGCCTGGGAGATGACACCGGATCTTCTGCATTGCTAACCGATGACTGGAAAGCGCTGAGCGCTCTTTTGGTAAGAGCTAAAGCCGAGGGAATATCTAGACGGGCGTCTACTCTACTTAGATCACCATATGCCTTTTTAAACTCCCCGCGTTGGTAAGTACAGCATATTGACCCAAATAAATCTGCTTGTAATGGACTTCGCTTCCTTGCACTTGCTGAGATATCCCCGTCCTCGGATGCTGGACTCCCCCGGCCCCCGAACCATGCTGCACAGCTACCACCTACATGAAAACAGGAGATAATTAAGTACTGCGAAATGAACAATCATTGATCAATGTAGAATAGGCTCTTCTGAACAGGTTATGTTCTCGTCGAAGTAGGTTCTTCGTAGAAACTTAGAGCAGGCTGTCAAATAACGATTCGGTATGAAGGAATCGTGATACAGTGCGAGAACTGCTGTAGCTAGACTGGTTAAGGCTTAGCTTCGTTCTTAGCGAGAATTATCCCTCGGCTCTAAAAGCAAGTTTAGAAGCGAGGAAAGATTGTTTGATTGGACTGACTGACGGGTACACACTGGTACCAGAGAGAGCTTCAGAGCTTAAACCGGAAGACAAGCAGTAGCTTAAGTGCGAGGATTGGTTTTAGTTTGTTACGCGGGATAGGCAGCTTCATCGAATCGTGAACAGCTATGAAAGACGAGAACATAATGAATTTGCTTGAGAAAACAACTTATGTGATTTCTTATGTAATTGCATTTTAGCTACGTACCAATAATTCCGGATATTGCTGCATGAGGTTCGCTGAGGCGAACATCGTATGAAGGATGCCATGCCCAACCTTTATCCGTCCTCTGCATTGCTTCCTTCTTATTCTGTTTCATCCTCCAAAAATCCTTAGCATTCTCATAAGAAAAGGCTGCCTTTCCGCACAATCCAGGCATCAAGGAAGAAGGCGGCTCATCACTTTCTGCACTGATAGAGTCCGGATGGCCGCCATTTCTGTGTACACCGAAACGGTACCGGAAGCCAGAGTCAGTAACTAGGGAAGACATGTCCAATGATATTGACTGAGGAACATCCCAGTATCCTCCTTTGTGGTCTATAAATAGCTCAGGCCAAGCAGCCTCCAAAGTAATATCATGAGAAGGAAGCTGAAAATAGCACATTGTTGAAGGCAAGAGTCAATCAACACAAACTCAACTATGAACCTAATAACAAAATCTCATTCAACATAGGGGTGGTATTCGTGTAAGTGGGTCGTGTTTGTGTCATGTTAATTATCGGATTAGTGGCAAATGAGTCAACCCTAACTCAACCCAGAACAATTTGTGTCATTATCGTATAAACCCAATACCCAATTGTCTATGTCATTATCAACCCAATTGTCTATGTCGTTTTCGTGTCGTATTTGTGGGTAACATGTGATTTTACTACAGTTATTAGTGGTGACATTTGAAAATACAGGAGGATGTAATAATATTTCTCGGTATTTATGTCATTTTTTGATTAGTAAGTTAACCCTGACCATCCAAAGGTTTAACAAACCCTCAATCTGCTAATATCATGTTGTATTCGTGTAATGTGTTCACTAATCACCAGTAATTTAGCATCTCTATTAGGGGTGGCATATAATAAAAAATAAGTGAGGTTTAAGTCTAGCTCGGGTCACTAAGAGGATATAATAATCATTTTTAAAATATTCATGTCATTTTCGAGTTAGTAAGATAAACTATAAATATAAACCAACCTAAAAATTCGTGTCAAACCAAAAATGATCCGTTACCCATTTGATGAAACACTAACCATTAAATTTATCTCAAGTTCATGACGTGTTGTCAGATAGTGTACAGTGTACACAATTGCCACCTCTGGTTCAACAGGACAGCCATGCCATATCTTTACATCTCATTAGCTCCTGTTGTACCCTTTTTTCCTTTTCTTTTAATTAAGGCTTAATACGTCAGGGGCACTCTACTTGTCCAGATAATCCGATTGCCCCTCTGAACTTTGGAGATGCCTCATTAGCCCCCTTAACTTGCTTACAAAAACCTATTGGCCCCTTAAACTTGCTTAAAGTGACTTATTTGCCCCTGAAGTGGTTATAATGATCTGTTAATCCCCTGAACTTGCTTAAAGTTATACATGTTTTAACTTGTCCAAATCTCTCTTTATCTGCCACGTGGACTTTGTGTGTGTGTGTGTGGGGGGGGGGGGGGGGGGTGGGTGGGTCTAATGGCACATTTTAAGCAAGTTCAAGGGTCTAATGAGACATCTCCAAAATTCAAGGAATCAATAGATAACCTGGACAAGTACAGGGCTCCCTAATGTATATAACCCTTTTATGAAAACAACACTTCAGGATAGGGGGTGTTTGTGTGATAATCCTGTTGTTGTGTCAGAAATTGATACACTTCTTCAGGACTGAAAGGAACATATGAAAGTGAATGAAGTTGAAATGCATACCTGATGATAGAACATCATTTTATGTCGAGGTTTCTTCTTGTCACCATGTCGTTCTGTGCTTAGCAACACAGATGATGAGGGAGTTGGAGAAAACTCCGAGGTTAAACCAATAGAGTAAAGTGACTTGTCTAGAATATGTTTTGCTGCATCTCTAAATACAGAGAAATCAAGTGCCTCAGCATTTGAAAATTCTGATTTAATGGAAGAAATCAACTTCTTTGGTCGGAACTGCCCAACTAATGCAAGCCAACTGTGCATATAACAATCAGTTATAACACCTATCAGTATCTCTAGTATTACAGATAAAGAGGAAAAGCAATGTAGATTATATTTTGAAGAATGAATCGTCTCACTTGATAATTTCAATTTCCCAATATTCTTGTTTCTAAGCTTATATGAACGCTAAGAAGAGAATGTAAACAAAGGCCTAACTCACCCCAAAAGTACTTCAAAAGAGGATACTTGCCTCACAGACATAAAGAGTCGTATCGCTCCCTAATTAAGCAATGTGGGATATCTAATATCCCTCTCACGCCCAGGACCATCTTAAGTATGAAGCAAATATCTATGGATCATCCAACATTAAATATATGTAAACTCATATTACATGGAAACGAAAACTAAAAAAAAAAAGGAAACAAAAAATGATATTTGTAAAAAATATAGAAAACGGAAATATGGAGAAAACATGTAAATAATAAATATATCTATATTTTATAAAATTATAAGAACGTATGTTTAATTTTTCTATATATGGGCTAAAAAACCAATTGGTATCCTGAACTTAGTATTTTATTAGCCTCCTACCTTGCTTTAAAAAAACCTATTTGCCACTTATTGGTCTCTCGAACTTGCTTACAGTGATCGACCTCATGAACTGGATTAAAGTGATTTATATTTAAATTTGCTCAAATCGTCTCTTGTTCCGCTATGTGGACTTGGGGGATAATCATGTCAGCAAGTTCATAGAGATAACGAGACACTCTCCAAGTTTAGGAGGCCAATCGGTTTTTTAGACCAAATTCGGAAAGCTGTTGACGTATAAGCCTCAAAAAAGGTTATATATAAGTCACGTAACAATAGAGGATAAAAGGAGAGATTTTAATTTTGAACTTTGTGGAACTAAAAAATAATAGGAATTCATAGAATATGTGATCAGTCACATCCTAAATAACGAGTTTCCAAAAATTTCCAAACTTTTAAGAAACGAGTTTCTAATTTTTTTTTGAATTACGAAATCTTGACCCCAAACATTTTGTACAAGTTTCTGAGAGTTTTGGTTTTCAAAACAGACACAGAAACATTAAAAGCTTTAAAATCAAAGTTTCCTTGCAACATGTGTCTGCTCCAAAATAAATAAGCAGCTATATATATTAAAGGGATGTGAGATAGATATCCAATAGAGAAATCTCAAAAATGTTATATGAGGAAAGCCGAAGCATAAACAAACTGAAAAGTTTCAGAAAATAAGTTCATAGAACAGTGCAACATAATTGTACTTTCAGAAACAAGTTCAACCTCAACAATTATCATCACTAGAATGCATGATTAATGGAAATTCTGAAACAAAAAACGAACTCAATTAAACCTCAAAGAATCTATCAGAAACATAAAACAAAATTCACAAAATTGAAAAAGGGGGGAAATTACCAGTTCGAGGCAGCAAGTCTAACCAAGACAGATTGAAGAGAGAAAGAGCCACATTCTTGCTTCTGGTTGTTAAAATTGGGAGAGTAAGAAGGAATGATACCAAACGGAAATCCATTTGACAAGAGAGAAAGTTGTTGAATCCTAAGGGCTCGGCTAGCTCGAGTGACGTCCAGAGGGAATGGCTGACCGGGAATCGAATGTGCGGAGCCGTCTAGGGTTTGTGGAGAAGATATTGACTGGTCCCAAAATGCAGAGTCCATTGCCGTCCTGAGATTGGCCATTTTCGTCGGACTTTGTGACTTCGGTTGTGTCTGGTGTGTACCTTCCTTCCTTATCTGTCTCTCTTCTTAAGACAAAAGTTTTAAAATTGAGATTTTGAAGGTTTAGAGGTTTAACGTTTATTTTGGTATCCATTTCAAATGTGTTGTTTTTAGGCCCATTCCATTTTCCAAGTTTTGATTTTAATTTCTTTTTAAAAAAGGATCGGGCCGAATTTAATCTTAACGTCTTAAAGATAATATAAAATACGAAATAGTAGAATTTTAAAAATAATGTTTTTTTTTTCGAAAATTTAAAAAGATTGGTTTAATGGCTATTTAACTGTCAGAATTTTTAAACAATTTTGTCGATAAACTGAAGTATTTTCATTTTTTTTTGTTTAACAGCGTAAATATTTTAGACACATTGATAAAAAAAATTTGTGATTAACTTGTATTTGACAGACTTACGGGTGTTTGGTTGCTGCTTTTCGACCTCATGTTTGCCTTTTCACTTTGAAAATGAGAGTTTTATGTGTTTGGTTAGATATCTCCTGTTTGCCTTTTGTAGCCAAAAAGTAGTTTTTTTATAAAAACAGGAATCCCTGCTTTTTAAACAACATCATTTTCAAACAGCAAACCGTAACAAGAAATAACAACAACAAACAGCAGGTAAAACAAACGGACCCTTAGTTGTTAGCATTTGGGATAAGGTACAAAATAGATTCAAGGTTTTTTGGGAAATATCAATTTAGGCTCCATGTACAAAATAACACCAATGTAGATTTAACGTTTAAAAAAGAGTATCAATTTAGGCCTCAACAACGGAACGTGAGACATCATTCATATTACTTTGTTAAGTTCTGTCAATTGTACGTGGAGAGAGAAATCAAAACTTAACAAAGTAATATGAATGATGTGCCACATTTCGTTATTGAGATCTAAATTGATACTATTTTTTAAACGTGAAGCATACATTGATGCTATTTTGTATGTGGAGCCTAAATTGATACTTCCTAAAAAACTTTAGACCTATTTTGATACCTTATCCTAGTATTTTAACAAGTTTTTTGAAATTGTATTGTGACATATTAAATATCTTAGACGTAATTGATGAAATTTAGAAGGTTTGATGTGACAGTTAAATAACAGTTAAACCATCATTTTCAAAATTTTCGTTAATGTAGGTTTAAAATTTGTTTTGTCTGAAAATATTAAAGTTAAATTTGTATAATTTCATACGCTAAAGTTAAATCTGCATTTCAGTGAAAAAGTTAAAGTCAAATTTGACTCTTATCCCTTTATTAATATCTAGAATTTTACCTAACATAGTGTTCTTTCATCGTATTTTAATACAACAATATTTAAATTTTAACTTTTATTCTATTAAACAGTTTAATGTCTGAAATATTTGAATTATTAAATATTTTATTCATTTTAATAGACTAAATTATTGAATTGAACAAAAATTAATAACTAAATAGTATATTATTAAAATATAAAGACTAAATAATATATTAAGTGAAAATATAGGAACTAATAAATTATTTACTGATGGACGTGGCGCCTAGGTAGAGCTTATGAAATATATATTATGATAAGTTTGTTATGACTATGGATGTGATCTTCCTAAATGCTCTATCTCTACTAGACGCTACTACTTAGGGGCAAGTGTACTCCGTCGTATCAAGTAATAATCCGGTTAAGACCGGGTATCGAATCCACGGAATTTATAACTACAAGTATTAAACGACTCGGTTTTATGCGTTATCTAAGCGGTGAATACTTTGAATTGATTCGGGGAACAACTACAAACTACTCCTAACTACGGGTGAGACAAATTTATATAACAAAAACTCTACGAAGTGG
The DNA here is from genome assembly GCF_963576675.1 of Euphorbia lathyris. Classification (NCBI taxonomy): domain Eukaryota; kingdom Viridiplantae; phylum Streptophyta; class Magnoliopsida; order Malpighiales; family Euphorbiaceae; genus Euphorbia; species Euphorbia lathyris. The sequence goes on from NC_088911.1 coordinate 7,790,927, forward strand.
TATGGATGGTGATAAGTTATAAATACGATAAACAATGACTCCCAATATATACGGTTAATGATTTACTCTTGCAATGACGACTACGTGTAGTGTAACCGACCCATGAAGTACTTAGACTACGTGGTTCCTAGTCAAGGCGTGTCTAATGCTTGGGATTAGAAATTAGGGCCCGTAAGTTCCGTGGCTTGTCAATTCCTACGGTTTCCGGAGCGTCACTTCCGGTAAGGCAACACCTATATGAATCCCTAAAGATAGCCCGAATGGCGTCGGAAATCGCGTTCTCCTACACAATAATCAATTACGAATATCAAAACAAGTAACAAACATCAACACATATATAGAAAAAGAGATTATGAATCATAAATTATAAATATGGAAAATGTAAATATGGAATACAACCAAGCCTAGTACATAGGAAGAGTACAAGCTAATTAGCAAGTGAAAATGGAAGAATCCACCCTCGGAACTAGCTAACCGTACTCAAGGTCGTCTCTTAGGACTTGGAGGTGGGACTCTCGAGCTTGGTGAACGGAGATGGAACGGAACTTTGACGGAATGCCAGGTTCTGAAGGAATATGACTTGTGTCCTGGTCAAATCCATCCGAACGGGTGGAGGATGATGGTGGCCTTCTATTCGTTATGCCGGTCAGCTGGATATCGGGCAACTGGGTTGGTATTCCGTGAGTTCTTTCGGCCGAATAAGGGCCCCCGTTCGCAACACGTTACCTTCTCGCACCAAAAGTTCAAAGTGATTGGCGGTTTGAAGGATAAACTTCATGAGTACAGGCATCGCTACTTTCTGGTGCGAAAGTTGGATGACGATTTTCCTTTCCGAGTAGTGTGGAACGAGGAACCTATGGATCCCAGTCGTTGGCTGAAGCCTCGAGAAAAGTTGCCTTTTGAGGTGCAGCTTGTGTAATTGCACTTGGCTTTGGCCAAGTGCTTTAATTTGTTTTTAAAGAAAATAAAAAATAAATAAAATAACAAATAATAATAATAATGATGATTAATGATGAAAAGGAAATTGCTATGTAATTTCCTAAGTTAATTTAGCTTGTCTTTGGCTCCAAGTTGGCTTGGAGCCAAAAATAAATTAAGCTTAGGGCTCCATTTGCCTATAAATAGGATGGAGTCCAAAGCATTAAGGAGGGGAAAAAACCCGAACCCCTGGAAAAATTCCCCGAGACCCGAACAAAGCAAAAACACAAAAAAATCCGACTCAAAACACTATCAATCGACTTGATTTGGCATTCCTATTACCGATTGAGAGATAATAATCCGAGGAACTAGACCCGTTTATTTATTCATCTCTTTTTGTTGTTTAGATCTATTTATTTATTTGTTTTTGCACTTTTATTGTTTAGATTTGTTGAATTAATTTCATGTTTTCATTAAATAAATCTTTGGTTTTGATTTGAAACGGAAAACCTCGTTTTAAGTCCCAATACGAACCATGACCCGATTTAAGAGTAGTTCGGGACTAAAACGTTGTAGATCTAAAATTTAAAAATGTTTTTGATTAACGTTTTGAAATAAAACATCGTTTTGGGATGCTCCGTTATAGACTATGACCCGATTTGGGTAGTTCGGTGGCCAAAATGATAGATTAGATCAGATCTAAAGCTTTTTAATAAATCTGAAAAATATAGGAGCTGTTTCTGTAATTCTTCCGTTTCTGTCGGTAAAGGCAGTTTAGTGACGGAATTTCCGTCGGTAAAGCTCCTGGAACTTAAAAAAACCCATTTTTCAACATTTTTCTCATCTTTTTTGACATTTATTCTTGTATATGTATATGTATAATTATGCAATATGTTTTTTAAAATTATTTTTGAGGTATATAACTAATAATTACTTATTATGTATTTATTTATTTTGTACATTTGGGTATCCTTTTCATTAATTTGATTTTGCAAAACTATATGTATATATTTTCTTTTAACTCATTTAAACTATATTGGGTATTATTTTAGAGGGTTATTTACTTGGGCATTTTGGGGTAATTAATTAGTAGACGTTTTGGGGATAATTAGATGTTATTTTGATGTTTAATGTATATTTGGGGAGGGTTATTTTCTATATATTTATTATAATAGTTATTTTGGGATATAAGGTTTATTTTCTTATTTTTAATGAACTTTGTTCATTGCTTTACATGTTTTTAATTAGGATAAAAGTGTATTATACTTAGTATTTTTCATTATTATTATTATACATATATTTAGTATCTTTTACTTATTTTTTTTAATCTATAGATATATCCTTATTTTTAGATAAATATATATATATATATATATATATATTCACTTCACTTTTTGACCTTTATATGTATATATTTCAAATTTGTTTTATTTGGTAAATTTTGGGGATTTAAATGGTTCATTCTTGTAAATATATTCAAGTAAAGGTTAATTGAGTGAAAAGGGGAAAATAAAAGACAAAAAGAGATTTCAAATTGTTTGTCTAAATTAAAAGTTTTTCTAGATATTCCTAAAGTGTAAATAACTTTTTTTGTCATTTTTAAACCGTTTCCAAAACATCACGTGTTGAAACCTTAATCCGTTCCAACGACGGATTAAGCGAACATTGTAAATTGTTTCGTTGTAAATAATGAAGTTTTGAATTGCTTTCCTAACTAAATGGTTTTGTACAAAATAAATTGACTTGTATGCTTAATCACGTTTTTAGACTAAAACTGTTTGCTCAACGTTTTCAAATGCTCAAGTCGTTCCAACGACGATTCGAGTAATCATCATTAACAGGGCTTTGAAACGTACCTAAATCGTTCCAACGGCGATTAAGGTACGAACCATGTAAATAAACTCGTTTTTGGGAGTGAGATTAGCATAGATGTAATATAGTCTAAAACATAAAATCACACTGTGAATAAATCAATTCTTTCTTCTCCCCCTCTCTCTCCTATATACTTTAAATTTATGCAAAATGGGTGATTCTTTACTAAAATGGCTTTCAAATAACATGCTCAAAACGGTTTTCAAAGCGAGAAAGAAAAGGTTTCAAATGAATTTTAAACTTAAAGAAATATGCGATTAGTCCGTTATCGCCTAACACGCTGAGTAGGAGGCCGGTGGTTCATAACCGGGCGATGTTGGGGTGCCTAGTAGCCTTTCTCCGGAAAGGAGCTAGCCTTCTCGGCTCGTACCTAAGTTTCCCGAACCTTCACAGGTCTCCCGCAAGGGATCGGTGTTCATTTTCCCATTCGTGGGTGGCGACTCTTCCATATCTCCGAGCTCCGGTCCTGCCGAGCAGCTTGATTCCACGATTGGTTGCTTTCGGCGCCAATCACCGCTTACGTCGCCATGAGGTGTCCACCCCCCGGTCCGCCCGGGCGAGGCCGTTCGGCACCTTGTCTAACAAGTGGCGACTCTGCTGGGGAAGCGAGAAATTTGATTCCGGAAGGCGTGTATTAAGCCCTTAACGGGGACGGATCGTATTATTTCTTTTTGTATGCATTCATAAGCATTATTGCAAACCTTTTGGGTAATTTCCGTGAAACCTCTAGCGAGAGTCCATTCGTCGCTCGAAAGAGGCTAGTGTAAGTTCCCCCTTACAGTAAGGCGCCAAAGGGTCCCCATCCATTCGTTAGGGGCGAATTTGTGCGGTCCTGTGAGGTCCCGCGATCAGCCGTGTCAGCATATAGTAGCCTTAGAAGTTGCCATAGGATTACCCGTTACCATTTTTGATGTGATAAATGAATCAGTTCGTGTTTTCAAATTGCCATGATACGTGTCTAATCCTAAAATATGTAAAGAAAATGAAACGATACATTAATATATACTCTTAAACCGATATACAAACTACCCCAAAACATCGAAATGATTCGAACTAAAGACGACTTAGTCATCTCGTATGAATGAACTTGTGCGACCCGCCTGGTCCCTTTCCGTGTCCCGAAGAAGGCACATGTCCAGGAAATGCGCTATGACGTAAGCACGTATTAGTATGAATTGGTTTGGTATTTAGGATAGTTATATCTCGATTCAAAAGACTATATTAACAGTAGCCGTTATTCACATTCTTTAAATAGGTTGGGATAAAACGAGATTATGACGAAACGAAAACGAAGAACATTACTATTTTGAACGACCCCATTGTAACGTAAAGAGTTTTGCAAACATGGCCCGCCCCTTCCGAATAAAAGACGAGCTCTTACGTTATGCCTTGCGTTGTTCTTAAGAGAAATGGATGTATCCGCAAAAGTGACTAAAGAAAATAAAAGAAAATAAACAAACGACCAAAGTCATTCTGTATCTACGATGTATATCCATCCCGAGGGTAGTTAAAGAAAATGAACCAATGCCGTTAAATACGTGCCTCAAGCCGATATATACGCCGTTTAAAATCATAAAGCCGAATTAAGCTAAACTGCATAATTGCGCCGTATGGACGAGACTGTGGGCTTGACTAATGGCTCGATCATTTCGACCGTTACCAAAACTACAAGAAATTTGGCCCGATCTGCGTGTTTGCTTAACTCGTGCCTAAATGAAAAAGAACGGTAATATCCCTGCTTCGAATAAGCATGCGATTCAACGAAACGTTGATTTTCTATAACCACGCCATGATGGTATATCTCGTAAATTGGAAGAAATAAAAATTTGTGGCTAGCCGAAAGATTATCGTGCGCTCGAATAAGACTCGCTGTCTTTTCACGTAGCCAAAACGAGCAAGCAGGATTCTTGACGCTAAAAACAAACACTTTACACGATGAGTCTGTTCCCTAAAACAAAATCCAAAAGTGATTTCATCACTAAATAAACACGTGGTTGCGTCTCTCGATAGATCCAAAAGATCCTGTCGTAATCCAAAAATCGAGACACGAACCCACGCGAATAAAAGGGAACGAGTCATTGTCAATAACGAACGATTGAACCAGAAGAATAACTCGTATCACGTCTAAAAATCGAGATGCGTTCAAAGGGTGTCAAAACCGGAATTGAAGCATCTCGCAAAAATAACGAGGGACGAGTTATTCGGAAGAACAATCCATTTGGTCGATATCTTAGTCACTAAACGTTGATATGTCAAAACGAACTGTATTGTCTGGTGGATGATTTACTTTTTCCGCAATAATCGATGGCATCACGCGTCCCTTGGACCGCAATGTGAGCCCCAAACCAAAATCCTAGGAAAGAGACTTGGACCATCGAGTGTGTGGAGGAATAAGGATGGAAGAGAGATGTTGTGATACGTGTAATTAGACTGACGTTTGTTCTTCTTATCTTATATATCCGTAAATAAATAAACGCACACACCACGAATCATGCATATAAAATCATGCATACATACTAATGGATACCGTTCGCGCAGACTTCATCATTAAGCGGTTGTGGTTTCGCGAGAGTAACCGGCTAGTCAGGCAGTTTGATCAGCTACAGATTGACAGTTCCGAATCAGCAGTTGTGGCTTCTGAATCACCTTCGTCCGAGTATACTCAGTCTTCTGCCAGTATGTCTACGACCGACGAAAAAGTGGCCGAATTAGAAACCTCTGTGAACAACATTAATGATCAGTTGGCCGTAATTTTGGCCCAGCTCGCCGAGCTAGCGTTGAAGGATAACAAGAGTGGTAGCAAACGCGCTGAGAATGAAGTGAACACCGGTCCCCGCTTCGGGAACGAGGATGACTATCAGGATTATATCCAGAAACAGCTTGAGAAAGAGAAGGCTAAGGAAGAGGAGTGGAAGCAGCACATCACTCAGGAAGTGCAGGATCTGCGTGGGGGAAGTTCCGGGAGTCAAGACTTTTATAATTTGAAAAACTGCTTGTCGGCAACTGCTTTGCCTTTGAAATTCCGGCTTCCGGACATGAAAAAGTTCGATGGAACCGGGGATCCCACGGCTCACATGAATCAGTATGTCGCAGTAATGAAGCACACGATCCTAACTGAGGATCAAGTCCTGGGACTATTTAATACCTATCTGGAGGGAGCGACCCTCGTATGGTTTCATACGTTGCCGCTGGTGACGAAGAGAGATTGGAAGGAGTTGGCAAAGTCATTCATCGCCCAATATAGTTTCAACACTATGCTCGAGGTTACTCTGAAGGAGCTGGAGAGTACTAAGCAACAAACTGGTGAGTCTTTTTCCGATTTTGTGAGGAGGTGGAGAGCCAAGGCAGCAATTATGAAGCAGAAGCCGCTTGAGCAGGATCAGATCCGAATGGTAGTTGGTAACACGTTGCCGTATATTAAGAATGAGCTGCGGTATATGCCTTTTACCGATTTCAATCAGATGTATAGTTGTGCCTTGACAGTTGAGGGGGATGGAGAGCCGAAGAAAGCTTACACTAAGTGGACGAAGTCTGGATATAGTGCCGGAGGGCCAAGTGCGAGTACAGAATCAGTCGCAGTGAAAGTGCTTGAACTTAACGCTATCGAGAAGAGGCAGTTCGCCAAGTTTGATCAAAGCTACGCAAAAGTTTTCGAACGATTGCAGAAAAGGGGATTGTTGAAAGCCCTCACTCCTAATGGCAAAGCACCGTCTACTCCTCAAATGCAAGCTAGGGGGTACTGTGAGTTCCATAGCAACTACGGGCACACTATTGAGAACTGTGAGAGGTTGAAGCATGAGATTCAAAATTTGATTGAGGAGGAAAAGATAGCTGATCCATCATCAGCAAACCCTTCCACTAGGCGTAATCCATTTCCTAATCATAGGGTAAGTATGATCGAATCCGGGCTCGAGGAGAGTACGGTGGTAGAATCCTTTGAGGAGGATGAAGAGGAGCTGTTGGACTCCGATGAGAAAATGACGATAGGAAGCGGATTGTATGTGTCTTTTCTGGGAGAGGAAACAGCGGACGAGATGATAGATGAGGAATTGGGCGATGGAGCGCCATATGACGAAGATGACACCGAAGAGACCAGGCAGAGGTCATCTCGGAGAATTATTCTTGAGTTAAAGATATTCAGTGGGGTGGAGGACCCTGAGGTCCACTTGTATGAGTATATGTGTGCTATGTTTGTTGAACCGTTTGGGATTAATGAGATCGCTCAGTGGTTCCACCCTTCGTTGATAGGCGAGCCTTTGGAGTGGTTCCGATCCTTGCCTGATTCCATCAAGGGTGATTGGTCACAATTGGCAAGTTTATTCTTGGAAAAGTATAAGAAGGCTAAAGAGAGAGCGGCAAAAAGTAGCGCAATGCAGGTTGGGCCCATCAAGCGCCCGTTGCCAGCAGTTAGTAAGTATAACGGCAATAAAGACCCTATGGAGCATTTGCACTTCTACTTATCAGTGATGGGGCCGTTGGGCTTCAAAGGGGAGGAAATCACGAGTTTGTTTTGCAACTCGTTGGCAGGAGAATCGCTGGTGTGGTATATGTCTCTTCCGATGAATGTTAAGGTGAACTGGGCTGAAATGACTAAGAGATTCATCAAGAAATGCACCACATGGGGACATCCAGAGGAAATGCTTGAGTCACTCGATGAGGAGACACCTGAGGAAGTATTAACCATGGCTAAGTACAAGGGAGATGAGAACCCCATCGATCATGTAAACCGTTTCCGTGCCTACATGTTTGACGCGGGACTCTATCGAAGTGAGTTGGTTCAACATTTTCCAAAGACACTCATAGGAGAAGCTTTGATGTGGCACCGAATGCTCTCGGCAAAGACAAAAGGGGACTGGGGGTCCCTCATGGAGGCCTTTGTGCAAAGGTATGAGATGTACATTCCGTGGACAGGGTCGTTGGAAGATTTAGAAAGGATCAAGCAATTTCCCGAAGAAGCATTTGTGGATTACGCAAGAAGGCGGAGGTTCAAGTATGCTTCATGTCAGGTCACCTTGAGCGATCAGAGGAACTAGACCCGTTTATTTATTCATCTCTTTTTGTTGTTTAGATCTATTTATTTATTTGTTTTTGCACTTTTATTGTTTAGATTTGTTGAATTAATTTCATGTTTTCATTAAATAAATCTTTGGTTTTGATTTGAAACGGAAAACCTCGTTTTAAGTCCCAATACGAACCGTGACCCGATTTAAGAGTAGTTCGGGACTAAAACGTTGTAGATCTAAAATTTAAAAATGTTTTGATTAACGTTTTGAAATAAAACATCGTTTTGGGATGCTCCGTTATAGACTATGACCCGATTTGGGTAGTTCGGTGGCCAAAATGATAGATTAGATCAGATCTAAAGCTTTTTAATAAATCTGGAAAATATAGGAGCTGTTTCTGTAATTCTTCCGTTTCTGTCGGTAAAGGCAGTTTAGTGACGGAATTTCCGTCGGTAAAGCTGCTGGAACTTAAAAAAACCCCTTTTTCAACATTTTTCTCATCTTTTTTGACATTTATTCTTGTATATGTATATGTATAATTATGCAATATGTTTTATTAAAATTATTTTGGGGGTATATAACTAATAATTATTTATTATATATTTACTCATTTTGTGTTGGGGTATTATTTATATTATTCTAACTTTGTAATATATATATATATATATATATATATATATAGGTTTTCTTTAAACTCATTTAAACTATATCTAATTATTATTTTTGTGGATTATTTGCTTGGCCCATTTGAGATAATTAATAAATGCTTTTGGGGTTATTAGATATTATTTTGGGTATTGATATTGGGATGTACATTTAGGTGGGTTAATTTCCATATAGTTATTATGTAAAAAACTATTTTGGGGTTAAATGTTATTTTCTTATTTATGAACCTTGTTCATTGCTTTTCACATGTTTTTAATTAAAATAAAAGTGTATTATATCTAGTATTATTTTCATTACTATTTTTACCTATTAATAATCATAATATATATATATTCTCTTTGCCTCATTTTTAATCTATAGGTATAATTACCATTTCTACTAAAAATGTATATATATGTATATATTTCTTCTTTTCCTTTCGAATTTCCTATATATATATGTTTTGAAATTGTTTTGGTTGGGTGAATTTGGGTTTAATTCATTAATTATTGTAATTATGTTTAAATGAAGGTTAATTGAGTGAGAAAAGGGAAAACAAACCACAAAAAGAGAGTTTAATTTGCTTATTTAAACTTAAGTTTTCTAGAAATTCCTAATGTAGATAAATGTTTTTTTTTGTATCATTTCAAATCATTTCCTAAACATCACGTTTTAAAACCTTGATTCGTTCCAATGACGGATTAAGCGAACCTTGTAATTAAAATCATTTTCATTGTAAATAATAGAGTTTTGAATCGTTTTCCTAACGAAACGGTTTTGTACAAAATAAATGGACTTGTATGCCTAATCACATTTTTAGATTAAAACTGTTTGCTCAACGTTTTCAAACGCTCAAGTCGTTCCAACGGCGATTCGAGTGATCATCATTAACGGGGTTTTGAAACGTACCTAAATCGTTCCAACGACGATTAAGGTACGAACCATGTAAACAAACTCATTTTTGGGAGTGAGATTAGCGTAGATGTAATATATGATATAAAGCATAAATCACACTGTGAATAAATCAATTCTTTCTTCTCCCCCTCTCTCTCCCACATACTTTAAATTTATGCAAAATGGGTGATTCTTTACTAAAATGGCTTTTAATAACATGCTCAAAACGGTTTTCAAAGCGAGAAAGAAAAGGTTTCAAATGAATTTTAAACTTAAAGAAATATGCGATTAGTCCGTTATCGCCTAACACACTGAGTAGGAGGCCGGTGGTTCATAACCGGGCGATGTCGGGGTGCCTAGTAGCCTTTCTCCGGAAAGGAGCTAGCCTTCTCGGCTCGTACCTAAGTTTCCCGAACCCTCACCGGTCTCCCGCAAGGGATCGGTGTTCATTTTCCCATTCGTGGGTGGCGACTCTTCCATATCTCCGAGCTCCGGTCCTGCCGAGCAGCTTGATTCCACGATTGGTTGCTTTCGGCGCCAATCACCGCTTACGTCGCCATGAGGTGTCCACCCCCCGGTCCGCCCGGGCGAGGCCGTTCGGCACCTTGTCTAACAACTGACGTGTTACGATATACGGTGACACACCTGGTGCGTCTCATATCGATTTGGCTATTTTGAAGATGCGGCGGGGTGTCTCAAGAAGACCAAGGATGCGCGGGTTACTTTAGTACAATGACGTGTCGATATACAAGGTACGGCCGAGAGTACCAATGGGGCATGAGGATGACCTACTAGCTAAGAGGTTAGTGCAATGGATTTATTAGATGTGATGAGGTGACATATAAGGTGCCAGTTAAAACGCGGATGTGACACCATGACTTCGTGTGAAGCGTGCGTCAGAGGGTCAATGCGAACCTGGGGTCCGGACAGTGGGATGGTGTAACTATGACGACCCACATGGCGCACCTAAAGGTACAAATGGGAAGCGTGGACAACATACCAGCCAAGGGTTCGTTTTGAAGCTCAGGGTATTGCCCATAATTTTGAAATACGGAGGTGCTACGTATGGACTACCTCCCCAGATGCGAATGACGATAGGTAAACGAGATTCGTGTGAAACAGTTCACCCGACCCTAAGGTTTTGATCTTACAACCACGTAACTTTGGAGTATAGGTGCACGGTGCACCGACACACGTGGCATGTCTTAGCGTGCGAAGGTCATGATGGAAACCTACAAGGTGAGGGGCATGGATAATACAACAACGTAATTTGGAATCACCTGGGCATTGTGTATAGCGTGGCGACATCCGTGGGTATGTCTTGAGATACGAAAGGGAGGTGACGATGACCCGTGGGATTATGGTTCTATTTGAGATCAAGGTATCAGTCATAATCTTGGGATGTGTTGGCTAAGGCGTAGCGACATACATGGTATGTCTTGAGGCGTAAGTAGGACGTGTATGAGACATGTGACAAATGGTTAATTCGAGTCTCGAGGGAATCAATGTCGTGAGAATGTCTTTTTAAACCACTGATACGTTGTCAGTGACATGGCGACAGACCTAGTATGTCTTGAGTTGACCGTGCGGATAGTATACGGGACCTGCCCCGCGATGCGAATGCCAGGATAAGCGAGGTATGACCACCAAACAAGCCTAACCATAATAGATGGATATGGGATACATCACGACACATGGGATATGTCTCCGGATGAGTTAAACACAATGGTGAAGGCGCATGTGACACGTCACGATGCATGAGGTACACTCTCTAATGGTATAAACAGGACGATAAAGATATGTGCGACGTATCCCGCACGAAGTGTAACATGGCGAAGACGTAGGGAACACCTCAGGGTCTAAAGGTAGGCCACTTGACGGGTATGCGAGACATGGTAAAGACGTGCGAGCTGCATTGTGATATACGTGGTATGTCTTCTATTAGGCACCTAGCAAGGCGAGAACTCAGGTTATGACATACGGGGTATGGCTCTAGACTAGTGTACTTGATATGGAAGGCGCATATACGGCCTATCACGATGTACGACCTTGACAATTCCTGGATGTACACAATGCGCGAGGGGCGCATCGAGTACACGTCCTGACTAGTGTATAGTTGATGTGATGAGGACGCATGGGACGCATCACGATATGGAAGGCGGGACGAGGCAAGGACGTATGGGATACGTCGCAACCCAAATGGTATGCCTCTTGTCTAACGTATATAACATGGTGAAAAAAGCATATGATACAGCATGATATACGGGGTATGAAGCTCATGCCCCTCGCTTGGCGTAAGGGACGAGGCAAAGATGTACATGATGCGTTATGACCCACATAGTACACCTTTTGACCGATGTGTAACGACATGGTAGAGACACAAGGAATGGGTCACCATATACGAGGCACAACAGGGAAAAGACATATGGGATACGTCATGACATAACAGGTACGCCTCTTGATCGATGTCTGAATGATTAACGGAAGATGCATGGGGTGCGTTACGTCTTACGGGGTACGACCAAGTAAAGATGCAAGGAATACGTCACCACATGACCGGTGGGACTCCTGACGGGTGAACGCATGATGACACGACGCAGCAAGGACATAGGGGATACGTCACGAGAGAGCAGTATGCCTCTTGACAGGGTAAGGACATATTGGAGATGCCACGACATACGGAGTATGCCAAAACTAAGGCGTAGGGGATACGCCATGACATAAGGGTTGTACCTTCTAACTAGTGCTACGATACTGGAAAAACGTATGAGGTACGCTATCATACGCACAGTATGCTAAGGCGAAGACGCATAGGATACGTCACGACATAATGGACATGCCTCCTAGCTAGCATACAAACGACACGGTGAAGACGCACGAGACATGCCAAGGATGAATAGGATGCGTCCCAACACATAGGTACGACCAGGCAAAGACGTATGGGATACGTCACGACATAACTGGTATGCCTCCTGAATGACACGCGACGCTGGGGTCGACTCTTTCTCACATTCCAAATAAACACGTCCTATGTCTACGAAACCTAGAATGGTTACACGCAATTTGGTTAGCATGCAACGCTCTATATGGTATGACTGCAATGATTTATTAAGCATAGAATGCATTATAACTTAAATTTGACTCGACTGATGTACAACAAGATATAAATCTATACCAACAAACTAGTTAGCGAAAATCGTACATAACGCGTAATTAGATCGCGACAAGAGAAAGAAAATGTTAGGTATCAATCACAATTATCACGCCATCTCTCTTCCATTCTCATTCCTCCACACACTCGTTGGTCCAAGTCTCTGTCCTAGGATTTTGGTTTGGGGCTCACATTGCGGTCTAGGGGACGCGTGATGCCGTCGATTATTGCGGAAAAATAAATCATTCACCATACAACACAGTTCGTTTTTGACGCATCAGCGTTCAGTGACTAAAAAATCGACCAAGTTGGATTGTCCTTTCGGAATAACTCGTCTTTCGTTCTTTCGTGAGACGCATTAGTTCGGGTTTTGACTCCCTTTGAGCGTATCTCAATTTTTAGACGTGGTACGAGTTACTCTTCTAGTCCAATCGCTCGTTATTGTCAATGACTCGTTCCCTTTTGTTCGCGCGGGTTCGTGTCTCGATTTTTGGATTACAACGGGATCTTTTAGATCTATCGAGAGACGTAACCACGTGTTTATTTAGTGATGGAATCACTTTTGGATTTTATTTTAGGGAACGGACTCATCGCGTAACGCGTTTGTTCTTAGCGTCGAGGATCCGTTTGCTCATTTTAGCTACGTGAAAAGACGGCGAGTCTTATTTTGAGCGCACGGTAATCTTTCGGCTAGCAACAGTTCGTTGTTCTTCCCAATCCACGAGATATATCATCTTAGTGTGGTTATAGAAAATCAACGTTTCGTTGAATCGCATGCTTATTCGAAGCGAGGATATCACCGTTCTCTTTCCTTTAGGCACGAATTAAGCAAACACGTACACCGGGCCATATTTCTTGCAGTTTTGGTAACGGTCGAAATGATCGAGTCGTTAGTCAAAACCCGCAGTCTCGTCCATATGGCGCAATTATATGGTTTGGCTTGATTCGGCTTCGAGATTTTAAACGGGGTATACACTCGTTCGAGGCACGTATTCAACGGTATTGGTTTATTTTCTTTAACTACGCTCGGGATTGACATATATCGTAAATTCGGAATGATTTTGGTCGTTTAGTTCATTTTTCGCTTTTCTTTTCTTAGTCATTTCTGCGGACACGTCCATTTCTCTTAAAAACGACACGGGGCATAACGTAAAAGCTCGTCTTTTATTCGGAAGGGACGGGCTACTTGTGCGAAACTTTTCACGTTACGACAGGGTCGTTCGAAACAGAAATGTTCTTCGTTTTTGTTTCGCCATGATCTCGTTTTATCCCAACTTATTTAAAGAATGTGAATAACGGCTACTGTTAATATAGTCTTTTGTATCGAGATGTAACTATCCTTAACACCGAACCGATTCATACTAATACGTGCTTACGTCATAACACATTTCCTGAACATGTGCCTTCGTCGGGACACCGAAAGGGACAAGGCGGGTCGCACATGTTCATTCATATGAGATGACTAAGTCGTCTTTAGTTCAAATTGTTTCAATGTTTTAGGGTAATTAGTATGTCGATTCACGAGTATATATTAACGCATCGTTTCATTTTCTTTACATACTTTAGGATTAGACACGTATCATGGCAATTTGAAAACACGAACTGATTCATTTATCACACCAAAAATAGTAATGGGTAATCCTATGGAAACTTCTAAGGCTACTATATGCTGACACGGCTGATCGCGGGACCTCACAGGACCGCACAAATTCGCCCCTAACGAATGGATGGGGACCCTTTGGCGCCTTACTGTAAGGGGGAACTTACGCTAGCCTCTTTCGAGCGATGAATGGACTCTCGCTAGAGGTTTCGCGGAAATTACCCAAAGGGTTTGCAATAATGCACATGAATGCATACGAAAAGAAGTAAAACGATCTGTCCCCGTTAAGGGCTTAATACACGCCTTCCGGAATCAAATTTCTCGCTTCCCCAACAGAGTCGCCACTTGTTAGACGAGGTGCCGCGGCCTAATCTCCCGGGCGGACCGGGGGGTGGACAACCTCATGGCGACGTAAGCGGTGATTGGCGCCGAAAGCAACCAATCGTGGAATCAAGCTGCTCGGCAGGACCGGAGCTCGAAGATATGGAAGAGTCGCCACCCACGAATGGGAAAATGAACACCGATCCCTTGCGGGAGACCGGTGTGGGTTCGGGAAACTTAGGTACGAGCCGAGAAGGCTAGCTCCTTTCCGGAGAAAGGCTACTAGGCACCCCGACATTGCCCGGTTATGAACCACCGGCCTCCTACTCAGCATGTTAGGCGATAACGGACTAATCGTATACTTCTTTAAGTTTAAAATTCATTTGAAACCCTTTTCTTTCTTTTTTCAGAAACCGTTTTGAGCATATATTATTGGAAAGCCATACTAGTAAAGAATCACCCATTTATGTTATACATACACAGAGAAGGGGGAGAAAGAAGTGATTTATTTACAACTTCATTTACATGTCACGCTGTGTGTTTATTCTACACTAACTTATTTTCCCCCAAAACGAGTTTATTTACATGGTTCGCACCTTAATCACCGTTGGAACGATTTAGGTGCGTTTTAAAACCCCGTTTGATGAAGTTTTACCCGAATCGCCGTTGGAACGAGTCGAGTGTTTGAAAACGTTAGGATAAGAACCTTTTAATGAGAAAAAGTGGTTAAACATACAAGTCAATATCATGTTGTACAAATCCTTTAAGAAAATGATTCTAAAACTCTATTATTCACAAAGAAAACGATTTTAATTATAATGTTCGCTTAATCCGCCGTTGGAACGAACTAAGGTTTTAAGACGTGGTGTTTTGAGAAATGATTTGAAATGTTAACAAAAACAACTCTATTTACTTACATTAGGAAACTCTAAAAATTCATTAGTTTAAATAATTATATTGAAAGCTCTCTTTTTGTGATTTATTTTCCTCTCTTATTTAATGGACTCTCTACCTATTATACTTGTAATAATAAACCCATTTAAACCAAGACTCATACTCAAATAAAGCCCATTTGAAACATGGACCCATGAATGGTCCAAAGGAATAAAGAAAGTAATTCTAGCATATATATACACATTTAAATCAAAAAAATAGAATAAGAAAATAAAAGTTTATACAAAAGAAACTATATGTATATAAAAATAGTAGGTACAATATATCTATACTTTAAAAATGTGAAAATAGTAAGTAAATCCTATAACTAAGAAAATAATATTCATCCAAAAATAATTTCCTTTAATAACCACTAAAATAATCCAAATATCCCAAAACTACATATATACATATCTATTATAGTTTTAAATATAAAAAATAACATATACTAATATATATTAATTATTTCCCAAAATACCCAAGTAAATAATCTTCAAAATAGAATCTAATAGAGCCCAAATGAATAAAAAGAAAGACATATATATACATATACTTATATTGTAGAATAGAATAATAATAAAAAAGCATACAAATATTCTAAAATAATTACATATACTAAAGGTCTAAAATAATTTGAAAAGCATATATTACATAACTATACATATATATATTAAGGATTAAAAGCTTAAAAGTTAAGAAAAAGGGACTGAAATGGCATCTTTTACGTTTTGGCAGATTTACCGATGGAAAATCCGTCGGTAAACAGCATTTAGTGACAGAAATGATAAATTACAGCAGCATTCCAATATTCTCCAGATTTATTCGAAAGCTTTAAATTAAATCTAATTCAATCGTTTTGGATTTCCGAACTACAAAAAATGGATCATAGTCGAAAACGGAAGTTCCTAAACGACGTTTTTTATTTCAAATCATCATTTGGAAATTTCTTTTAAATTAAAAACTTATAATTACAACGTTTTCGATACCCGAACTACCTTTTTATCGGATCACGGTTCGTATTGGGATATCAAAACGAGGTTTTTTATTTTAAAACAAAACCGAATTTTATTCAACACGAAATGGAAATTAAATAAATACGCTAATTAAATAAAATGTGAAAACATAAATAAATAACTAAATAAATAAAAACTATAACATAAAAATAAATAGGAGAAGAAGATAAATAAAATAAAATAAAAGAGTCTAGTCCTCGGATAATACCTTAAATTCGGTATCTGACAGTCGAAGCCGATTGATTCCACGAACCACGACCTTCCGTTTTTAATGAAAACTTAGTAAAAATTGAACTTTAGGAAATTTGGAATTTTTGAGAAAAAAAAATATTTTTCTCAAAAAAATTCACCCTCCCTCTCTAAAAATGTTTAGAGTGAGAAAGCTCTCTCCAAAAAATCATCCTCCCTTTGCATTGGGATCCGTGCCCTTATATAGGGAAACGGATCCCGGAACTTTGGGCGACGCCCAAGTAAAATTGGGCGTCGCCCAAAGTCGTTGGGCGGGCGCCCAAGGCTTGTTGGGCGGCCGCCCAACACTAAGTTGGGCTACCGCCCAACATTTGTTGGGCGAGCGCCCAACCAACGTTGGGCGTTCGCCCAACGCTCGTTGGGCGTTTGCCCGACGCGTTTGGGCGCCCGCCCGACGACCCCCGAGGCGTGCCTCGCGCTGTCGGGCGCGCGCGTCCCGCGGTCGCCGAGCGCGCGTTCCGCACCGTCGGACGCTCACACGTTGCGGCCGCCGAATGCGCGCTCCGCGCTGCCGGGCGCGCACGCTCAGTGGCCAACGAGAGCGTGCCCCGCGCTATCAGACTCGGGCGTTGCTCGGACGTCGAGAACGTGCCACTCGTGGTTGGACGCGTGCGTCCGACGGACGCCGAGCGCACGTCCTGTGCCGTCGAGCGGGCGTTCGACCATTGTCGATCGCGCACCGGATGCCGCTAAGCACCCGCGCCATACCGCCAAGCATACGCGAGCCACCTTACCGGCAACAGCGACCCGCCGTAATTTTCTTTCCTTATTATACGCTTATTATTCTTTATATTTTTTTTGTTTTTTAAAACTTCCGGAATCAATCGCTTCAACCGTCTTGTTGTCAGGTTTTCGTCACAGGTCCTCCGACTCAGTGTCTACACCAGGGTTGCTTTTGAGCCATCTTACTCACGGTCGCAGACCAGAGTTGCTTTTGAGCCATCTGACTCACGGTCGCAGACCGGAGTTGCTTTTGAGCCATTTTACCCGCGGTCGTGGACCAGGGTCGCTTTTGAGCCATCCCATTAACGGTCGTAGACCGAAATTGCTTTTGAGCCATTCTTACCCATAACCAACGTACGCTAGATTCCGAGAAAAGAATATTCATCGATGGCCACTCCAAAGGTGACGATGGAAGGAATCAGAGAACGACACCGGAGCGCGCAGCGCGAAGGTCAGTTGATTTAGAGACTAGGTTCCCAGAAAGAGCGTCCGTCCGCGGCCGATTTAGAGGCAAGGACAGATCGAAGATGAGGAAGGAACTTGCGACATGGAGGTCAGGTATGCTCCCTCCTACTCTTTACGTGTCTTTTACTTTTATATGTTTTACATTGCATGTGTTACGTTAGCAAAAAACGTTTTCAAAACACACACATCACTGTCAAAATAGAAAAGTAGGGGCAACTGTAGACACCGAGTCGGAGGACCTGTGACGAAAACCTGAAAATAAGACGGTTGAAACAATTGATTCCGGAAGTTTTGAAAAACAAAAAATATATAAAGAATAATAAGTACATAATAAAGAAGAAAGAGTTACGGCGGGTCGCTGTTGTTGATCGGATGGCTCGCGAATACTTAGCGGCATGGTGCGAGTGCTTAGCGACGGCCGGCGCACGTTCGACGACAGTCGGACGCCCGCTCGACGACGCAAAGCGCGCGCTCGACGTCCGTCGGACGCACGCATCCAACCACGAATGACACGTACTCGGTATCCGAGCGATGCACGGGCCCGGCGGCGCGGAACGCACGCTCGTCGGCCATGAGGCGTGTGCGCCCGGCAGCGTGGAACGCACGTTCGGCGGCCACGACGCGTGGACGCCCGACGGCACGGAACGCGAGCTCGACGGCCGCGGGACGTGCGCGAGACGCGCCCCGACGGCCGTTGGGCGAGCGCCCAACCACGTCGGGCGGACGCCCAACCTTGAGTTGGGCGCTCGCCCAACAATTGTTGGGCGATCGCCCAACAAATGTTGGGCGGTAGCCCAACAAATGTTGGGCGAGCGCCCAACAATGTTGGGCGGTAGCCCAACCCTTCGTTGGGCTACCGCCCAACATTGTTGGGCGGCCGCCCAACATTTGTTGGGCTACCGCCCAACATTGTTGGGCGCTCGCCCAACATTTGTTGGGCTACCGCCTAACATTGTTGGGCGGCCGCCCAACATTTGTTGGGCGATCGCCCAACAATTGTTGGGCGAGCGCCCAACTCAAGGTTGGGCGTCCGCCCGACGTGGTTGGGCGCTCGCCCAACGGCCGTCGGGGCGCGTCTCGCGCACGTCCCGCGGCCGTCGAGCTCGCGTTCCGTGCCGTCGGGCGTCCACGCGTCGTGGCCGCCGAACGTGCGTTCCGCGCTGCCGGGCGCACACGCCTCATGGCCGACGAGCGTGCGTTCCGCGCCGCCGGGCCCGTGCATCGCTCGGATACCGAGTACGTGTCATTCGTGGTTGGATGCGTGCGTCCGACGGACGTCGAGCGCGCGCTTTGCGTCGTCGAGCGGGCGTCCGACTGTCGTCGAACGTGCGCCGGCCGTCGCTAAGCACTCGCACCATGCCGCTAAGTATTCGCGAGCCATCCGATCAACAACAGCGACCCGCCGTAACTCTTTCTTCTTTATTATGTACTTATTATTCTTTATATATTTTTTGTTTTTCAAAACTTCCGGAATCAATTGTTTCAACCGTCTTATTTTCAGGTTTTCGTCACAGGTCCTCCGACTCGGTGTCTACAGTTGCCCCTACTTTTCTATTTTGACAGTGATGTGTGTGTTTTGAAAACGTTTTTTGCTAACGTAACACATGCAATGTAAAACATATAAAAGTAAAAGACACGTAAAGAGTAGGAGGGAGCATACCTGACCTCCATGTCGCAAGTTCCTTCCTCATCTTCGATCTGTCCTTGCGTCGCCCATTTTTCCGGGGATCCGTTTGCCTATAAAAGGCACGGATCCCCATGCATTTTGAAAAAAGAATTTTTGGAGCTTTCTCACTCTAAGCATTTTTAGAGAGAGTAAGTCAATTTTTTGGAGAAAATATTTTTTTTCCCAAAAAAAATCCAAATTTTCCAAAGTTAAATTTTTACTAAAAAAACACAAAAAACCGGAAAATCACGACTCGTGGAATCAATCGGCTTCGACTGTCAGATACCGAATTTAAGGTATTATCCGAGGACTAGACTCGTTTTATTTTATTTAATTTATTTCTTTTCCTTTATTTATTTTTATGTGATAATCTTATTTATTTTGTCATTTATTTATTTATCACGTTTTATTTAATTTTTCGTAGTTATTTAATTTTCGTCTCGTGTTGAATAAAATTCGGTTTTGTTTTAAAATAAAAACCTCGTTTTGATATCCCAATACGAACCGTGATCCGATTAAAAGGTAGTTCGGGTGTCAAAAACGTTGTAATTATAAAGTTTTAACTAAAGAAATTTCCAAATAATGTTTTAAAATAAAAACGTCGTTTTAGGAACTTCCGTTATTGACTATGATCCATTTTTGGTAGTTCGGAAATCCAAAACGATTGAATTAGACTTAATTTAAAGCTTTTGAATAAATCTGGAAACAGTTGGAGCAGTTGTAATTTTCCGTTTCTGTCAGTAATTGCTGTTTACCGACGGATTTTCCGTCGGTAAATCTGCTGGAATGTAAAAAATGCTGTTTTGGTCCCTGTTTCTTAACTTTTAAGCTTTTGGTCCTTTGTATATATATGTATATTTATGTAATATATATAATTATTTAGGATGTTTGTATATCATTTTTTATTCCATTTTTAAATATAAGTATATGTATATATATATTTTCTTTTTCATTCCTTTTGGGTTATATTGGATTTTATTTTAAATGTTATTTACTTAAGCATTTTGGAGATAATTAGTAGATATTTTGTGGATAATGGGTATTATTTTGATAGTTAAACTACATTATGTATATGTATACATATAGTTTTTGGGGATATTTGGGCTATATTAGTTATCATTAAATAAAATTATTTTGGGTGATAAATGTTATTTTCTTATTTATGAGTTTTATTTACTATTTTCACATATTTAAAGTATAAATGTATTATATTTAGTATTTTCATATATGTATTATATAGTCTCTTTTCATTAACTTTTATTTCATGTTCCCTTTTTTTATTTAAAATGTATATATATATATATATATATCTATATTATTTTCTTTATTCTTTTGGACCATTTATGGGTCCATATTTCAAATGGGCTTTACTTGGGAGTGAATTTTGATTTAATGTGTTTATTGTTGTAATTATATTCAAGTAAGGTTCCACTAAAGAAAAAAAGGGAAAATTAAATCACAAAAAGAGTTTTTAATTTAATCATTTAAACTAATGAATTTTTAGAGGTTCCTAATGTAAATAAATAGTGTTTTCTTGACATTTCAAATCGTTTCTCAAAACAACACGTTTTAAAACCTTAATCCGTTCCAAAGGCGGATTAAGCGAACATTGTAATTAAAATCGTTTTCTTTGTGAATAATAGAGTTTTTGAATTATTTTCTAAAAGGGTTTGTACAAAATAAAATTGACTTGTATGTTTAATCATGTTTTCCTATTAAAAGGTTTTTATCCTAACGTTTTCAAACACTCGAGTCGTTCCAACGGCGATTCGGGTGAACTTCATCAAACGGGGTTTTAAAACGCTCCTAAATCGTTCCAACGGCGATTAAGGTGCGAACCATGTAAATGAACTTGTTTTGGGGAAGTGAATTAGTATAGAGTTAGTATGTAACACGGAACATAAATCACATTGTAAATAAACCACTTCTTTCTCCCCCTTCTCTGTGTATGTATAATATAAATGGGTGATTCTTTACTAATGTGGCTTTTCAATAATATATGCTCAAAACGGTTTCTAAAAAGAGAAAGAAAAGGTTTCAAATGAATTTTAAACTTAAAGAAGTATACGATTAGTCCGTTATCGCCTAACATGCTGAGTAGGAGGCCGGTGGTTCATAACCGGGCGATGTCGGGGTGCCTAGTAGCCTTTCTCCAGAAAGGAGCTAGCCTTCTCGGCTCGTACCTAAGTTTTCCGAACCCACACCGGTCTCCCGCAAGGGATCGGTGTTCATTTTCCCATTCGTGGGTGGCGACTCTTCCATATCTCCGAGCTCCGGTCCTGCCGAGCAGCTTGATTCCACGATTGGTTGCTTTCAGCGCCAATCACCGCTTACGTCGCCATGAGGTGTCCACCCCCCGGTCCGCCCGGGAGATTAGGCCGCGGCACCTCGTCTAACAACCGGGACTTCAATCTCTGACAAGCCAATCAGGGGGAAAGTTCCGGCTCGGAGGGAAGTGTGAGTATTCTTCATCGCGCGGAGTGCCGTCCAGGTGAGCACGTTCACCGAACTTCCCGTGTCTACTAGCACTCGGTGGGTTTTAAAGCCGACGATGTTGATGGTGACAACAAGAGCCTCCGAATGGCTGGTCTGGAGTGGGGGTTGTACCGTCAGAGTCTGTCCGACTGCCTTCCTTTTACGGGAGCTCTCTGGTGGCGCGGAGAGCGCTGGCGCCCCCTCCCTTATGACGTGTATTTCCCCATGGTACCTTGGCCGTTTCGACTCCTCTGCTCGGCCTGCTTCCCGCTGCTTCGGGCTCTGCTCCCTCTGCCTGATCACCTTTGGTGGCGCGCCCTGCTCCGTGATCCGCTCAATTTCCTTTTGTAGCTGATAGCAATTTTCTGTGGAATGTCCGGAGGATTTGTGATATTTGCAGTATTCTTTCTCTGCACGGGTCTTGCTCTTGTCGACGGATGGAATTTGCTGTGTGAATCGGCGAGGCTGGCTCTGAGCTGCGTAATGTACCTCTTTCCCACGGGATCGATCTCCCCTATGCTCCAGGTTTGCCCGCTCGGTCCGAGCCAGAAAAGGCATTGAGGCCTCCTTACAGGCTCGGCCCTCCTCACGTGCTTCTGGGATCGGTCTGCCTTTTTCCTGCTTGTGCGTGTCTCCTCTGGCCTTGTCTCTGTCTGACTCCTCGTATCCTGCGGGCCGGTCACAGTC
The DNA here is from genome assembly GCF_963576675.1 of Euphorbia lathyris. NCBI lineage: Eukaryota > Viridiplantae > Streptophyta > Magnoliopsida > Malpighiales > Euphorbiaceae > Euphorbia > Euphorbia lathyris. The sequence continues at coordinate 7,813,542 of NC_088911.1, forward strand.
GTCGTATCTGACGAAGGTTTGTGCCATGGTCATGAGCTCTTCGAAAGATCTTGGCATTTTTCGGAAGCATTTCTGCTTTAGGGGCTCGCATGAGGTCCCTTTTGCCAGAGCGTCATGTGCCACCTCCAAGTTGAGGCCCTTAACCTGTGAGGCCATATGGTGAAACCTTGAGAGGAAGTTGCGCAGAGGTTCAGTTGCTCGCTGCTTGAGCCCGTTGAGGTCTGAACTGATCTTCCTAACTTTTGCTGCTACGGCAAACCGGGAGAGGAAAAGATCCTTTAGGAGATCAAATGAGTCGATCGATTCCGGAGCAAGTCCTCGATACCACTCTTGCGCACTAGACGAGAGGGTGGTCGGAAAAACCTTGCACATGATGTCCTTGTCCTTTGAGTATAAGTTGATGGTGCTCATGAATGATGCCACATGGTCGTTCGAGTCCTCGGTCCCTGAATACTGGGATAGTCGAGGAGCTTTCCAGTCCCGTGGGAACCTCGTCTCGATGATCCTTTGTACCAGTGGCGTTTTGCTGGAGGTGATGCTTCCTCCCATGACGCCCCCGAGGGCCCTTTTGTCAAGAAAACGCTGGATCGTTAGTTCCAACAAGTCTTCGCTATTCGCGGCTGCTGTCTCCTCGCGCCGCGCACCGCCCTCACTGGCCGTAACGGCCCCGGCTCCTCTTCCTGTGAGGACCCCGAGCCCCGCGGGCTCCCCTGGCAACGTCCCTTCTCTTTGCATTTCTGCCGCCTCTTTAAGGTATTGCCAGATTTTGGCGTTCTCCTCCTGCAAGCTCCTTTGTTGGTCTATGATCTTCATCTGAGCCGCCGTATGAATAGCCTGGGTGGTCTGAAAACCTTGGATTGCACTAAGGAGTTGAGTGGTGTTGTAAGTCTCTTCTTCTTCAGGGCTCACCTCCTCCATCAGTGGCCCTAGGTTTCTGGGGGAAATCGGAATGTTCGGAATGGAACGCTCAGCGTTCATCATGGAGCTAGTTGCTCCCATTTCGGGTACTGTCGTCGGGGCAGATTCAGTCGGGGTCTGCATTTTGTTTTAAGCTCCGAAGTCACTTGTACTCCACGTTCACCGCACCAAATAATCAGAGAATGCGGAATAGTGATCCGAATCTCCGTCGGGCAGGTCTAGCTTCTTCGGGGTTCGGCTCTGCGCGGGGATCGGCCCCTGCGGACACTCCGAAGATTAAGACAGTTAGTGGTTCTAGAGAGCTTAGTAATCAAATGTGAATGAAGTAGAAAATTAGTTACCCGATCACTTATTCTTCCTTCATTTGCCTATTTATAGCGGATTGACTTGGGCCTGCGGGCCTCCTGCCGTCCTGGCCCATTTGCTTGTCGAAAGCTGCTGGGCCTCTTGGGCCTCAAGGTGATATTCCGAATCACTAGGTAACAACAGATAGAAAACCCATAGTTATTAAAGGCGCATGGGGTCCTGGAGCCATGGTGCATGGCGATGGCACGCGCCATAGCGAGACAAGGTGCACTTAAAAAAATAAAAATTATAAAAATATAAAACTGTATAAATAAATTTTAAAATGCAAAATAAACCCCATATTAGAAAACTTTAAAATTGAATACTAATTCCTAAGTTCTACTCCTAATCAAAACTCTCCAAATCCATCACTCCTCATCATCACTATCACACTCCTCATCTAAGGCATCATCAAACTATTGATCATCAAACTGTTGAAGTTGAATTCCCTTTGGCTTCTTTGTTTCTGTTGTTTGAATCCGTTTGATGTGTTTTCTTTCTACTAAACTTCTTCCTCTTCAAAGAGTCTCTTCGTCTTCTACTTAGTTTAAAACCTATAATCTCTCTCCTTTTTAATACTTTGTGTTCCATTCCAGATATATAAAGTAACTACCAAAAAACTGCCCATAACTGCCTCTAACTGCCAAGGCGCGCCTTGGTGCGCCTTTGGCGCAAAATGGCGCACCAGGCGCGCGCCATGGCAATTGCGCCTCGCCATGGCGCTAAGGCCTGCGCCATGCGCCATAGGCGCGCCTTTAATAACTATGAGAAAACCTGTTGCCATCCCTGTTAACACCCTCAAACCATAGCAGCAGCAGAATGCAAAACAAATCACAAATATGTTTCTAAATTTCAGAACTGATTCATCATCTAACATTGTTCCTGAGACTAGTTACAAAAATTAATAAGACAAAATGAAAGATATAGCTAGGTATGAATAAAATCCTTTTGCTAATGCATTTCTCCACAGCTTTCCTAGTCCTTCAAAACCCTGTAAAAACCATTCTTTAATCATATATTTGTTGTATTATACCCACACTTCACAATAATTTTGATTAATCCTAAAAATCTGAAAACATAGATCTATATATTGACAAAAGAAGAGGGATGATGAAACATCTTTGCCAAGGGATGCGCATTACTTGGTAATAAACCAACCGACTCAATTTGGTTTTTCGGTTTGTTTGTCTTTTTATATATTTTCGGTACAAAATCAGTTATGTATAAGAACCACCGAACCATAGTATTCATACTACGCATTTATATGTAGACATATACACTTATTTATTTGATTTTAGAAGTTTAATTATTATTTTTTTTATTGTTGTTGAGAGAATAACCCAAAATAGGTATATTTTGAGGAAAATGAATTGAGGAAATATAGTATATTTTGAAAACGTTTTAAACTTTCTTTGATGTTGAGGAAAATGAATTGAGGAAATATAGAGATTTTTATTTGCTGTTTTTTTTAATCTAAATTCGGTTTTTTCATTTTAAAACTGAATCCAATATTTTGGTTCAGTGATATTTCCGTTTTACATACTATTCAATGTTGATTTAATTATTTTGGTACCAGAGTTCGGTTTAAATCTGATGCACACCCCTAAGTTCAGTTGTTAATGCTTTTATATATATATAATATATATATATATAACGGCAGGCAGTAAAAGGGGAAGCTGACTTACAAATAGGTTACAAAATTTACATCTCACTTAGATTCTGGAAGTGTAGCTTCTGAAGTCCTGTTACTTTCATTCCTCCTGTTCGTATCTATTTTCCGTATGATCCTGAAAGCCAACGGAACAAAAAATGTCTGGAAACTCAAAAATTGTTTACTGGTTAGACCATGGTGAAATGCATCATAAGTATGACAGAAATGGCAAACGAGTCTAGTCTGTATATGCACTACAGTTTTGTCATACATCTTAATTAACAAAGTTGCAGCAAAGTGTCACTCAAAAGAGTCCAGTCTGTATACGCACTACATTCTCATTGAATTCCAAACATGTACTGAATTATTTTTTCTTTCTTTTTGGAACACTCATGATTCTACCCAATGTCATATCAACCAGGGCCATAATCTGCACAAGTGAACCAACTAAGTGTATGAAGGACAGTTGGCCCGTAGGTGAGTTGTTCCAAGTATTGATACAGCTCGGAGGAGGCTTCAACAAGGAGGGTTGTCTTAAGTGATCTACCCCCTAGTCCATCGGAGAGTAGGGGGTGGGCAAAATGCCTTGGGAAAGATAAGTGATATGTTTCAATGGGAAGGCGTCCTGTGGACACTACGAGGCCGTTGGTTCATAGACGTGGGTGGAGGTTGACATATAAGGGAATCTTGCAGGACGATGTTCGAAATTGGATAACGAGTAGTAAGTAGAACTTGACAAAATGCTTATAGGGCACAAATTTCCTCAGTATTGGGAAAGTCTCAGTCCCATACGCTTATGTTGGACTAGCCAAAGTCTGACCCGTGATCTACCCCTAGTCCATCAGAGACTAGGAGGTGGGCAAGATGCCTTGCGAAAGAGTGGTGAGATGTCTCAATGGGGAAGGTGTCCTATGGACACTATTGGGCCGTTTGGCTCATAGATGTGGGTCGGGGTTGACATACAAGGGAATCGTGCAGGACGATGTTTGAAATTGGATAACGAGCACTGGCTTGGATTCACTTATATTCTCATAAGTAGAACTTGACAAGATGCGTATAGGCGACAAATTTCCTTAGTATTGGGAAAACCTGGTCCCCATACGGTTATGTTGGACTAGCCAAAGTCTGACCCGTGACACTAAACACACTTCTATCACTAGGCTAGCCAAATTCACTTTCTTGCTGATAGGCAACAAAATCCAACCAATTAACCAATGTTCCTTAAACTCAAGTAAATTGAATTCATAAAACGAGCCGTAAACTGAATTAAATTAAGAAATAACTTGTAAAATCCAAATCTAGCTTCAATGATCATAGAGTGAAACACAATTAACCTAGAATAAGCATCTGAGATGATTCCATTTTTGACACTAAGATTAACGGAACGAAGTGTGTAGCTGAGAAAAACCTTTCTACAGTCCTTGTCTCGAATTCATCACAGCGATCAATCACCCTAACAAAGAAACAAACGCTTTTTCACTAAAAAAACCGATTAAAGTTAAACGAAAATGAGTTCTAGAATAAGTCAAGAAGAAACAAACCAATCAAACACTATTTTACTGCCGAATGCTAAACCAGCAGCAATTCCTGCAGCTCCTGAAGCAACACCAGCTGCTAGCCAACAAATTTAGATGGAAGAAGAAAGGAAATGAGGCGAGGTAAAAGGAAGAGGATCAGAAGTTGAGAATATACCGCCATAGGCGAACTTTTCTGATGCTCGATCAATGGATTGCATCTGATCCCTGTAATAATTTCCATCTTAAGATCAGAAATGGACTGAACAATTTCATAAATTTGCAGTTAATCAGAATGTATGTCAGTTTACCATATTCGTTTAAAACCCTCCTCCATTCGGTTGTTAATCAGAAGAAAACAAAACCCTAACAGCGACAGTTGCGCCCAAATTTATTGAAACCAAATGCTGATTACCCGCTCGAATTGCGGGAAAATTGAGTAAAACAAGTAATTGCGTCAACAACCCGCCAAGACGTATTTAATGCATTACTAATTGACACGAAATTATTAGATTAGACTCAATAATCACGGATCTCTGAAACCTGTCCTCGATAACGGTCAAATTTGACTTGAAAAGAGAAAAATGCAAAATTAATGGCAACGTATGAAATACAAGTTTATTGGTTAAATTACACCCATGCCACTGAATTTTACCTATTTTCACATTATGGTCACTGAATTTCTTTCCCGTATGACCTCTGAACTTTACACTTTTTAACACCGGTGGCCACTTAACGTCTCAAAACGACCATTGACGGCTAAAAATAAAAAATCCAAAGCGTTAATGATATTCTAAGGAACTTTAATTCTTGAAAATTTTTGTTTTGAAGTCATTTGGGTGTTGTTTGGTTAGGAGAGAGAAAATGATTTTTTAGAGAGAGAAAGCTCTAAAAATGTGATTTTCGAAAATAAAAAATGTGGTTTCATGGTAAATGTCGTTCTGAACAACTTTAATTTTTGAATATTTTCATTTTGAGGTCGTTAACGGTCACTTTGAGAAGTTAGTTAAAATTGAGTGGTCATCGGTGTTAAAAAGTGTAAAGTTCAGTGACCATACCGGGAAGAAATGAAGTTCAGTGGCCATAATGTGAAAAAGGGTAAAGTTCAGTGGCCATGGGTGTAATTTACTCTAAGTTTATTTTTAACATATCCCTACTTTATTGAAAGTTTGGAAAAAAAATATGATCTGATTGTTGTTTAATTGTTATACTGGTAATGATGTGATTGATGTAATAACATAGAAACAAGGTCAAGAGAGTCCGGTTAACCTGCTTGGATGCTTAAGTCAATTTTATAGAAGGATTTGAAGACGATCACAACAGTAAATCAAAACTATAATATAAGTTTAATGAATGAATTAGTGTATCTTTGGAAGTGCCTAACTCTATTTATATTGAGATCGAGCTGCGAAACGTGGTTATAAGCTTTGGAGCGGGGTATGCTACATTTCATCTTTTAATAGGTGCACGTGTGCTTGTAGATCAGGGTTCAGTATCCCTTACGCCCACTTGGTCCATGATTCACGAGATTGAGTGTGATTGCTTTAACAAACCGGTCCTTGACGGGATCCATGGAGATCACCCGAGCCAATACTGTATGATTGGATGGTATTGAGGGCAGATTCTCTATAATGATTCCACATGTGCTCTTTTATGGGTGGTGGTTCGAGCTTCATAAGTGCCACGTGTGTGTGTTTATATTCGACTGATATTAGATTGCAAATATTAATTATGTTTAAAACATTCAGTGTGTTAGTAACACAGTTAAAAAAATACTTATCAAAGTATTAACAATCGAGTTTATCACATATAAAAATAAGAGCATCTTCAATACTAGCATATCTAGTGGTTTCAAACTGTTTGTTACTTTGCGCTATTCTTTTGTAACTAGCCAGTATAGAAATTGTAATTTTTTGTAGTATGTTACCAACTATGGTAACAAATTTCATCTCACTCGCTCAGAAAAAAAAGAAGCAAAGTCATTGGAAGAATTGAGGGCCACAGATGGTGCCAGATGAGGCATGTCTGGCGCCTTATAAAGTAGGAAATTCTGCTTTACAGTCGTGGCCCCAACTTCCTCAACCTCCGTTGTTATCACCAATTATATGTAAAATTTCTTTTCCAGTCAAGTTTTCTAATTAAATTTTTTTACTGACTCCACAAAATTTTGAAGAAATAAAGGTTTCTAATGGATTTTTATTTGACTCATTTCTTTTTATCTCTCTCGCCAAATTGAAACGAACTTAGAAAGATCTCTTATTAATCTATACTATATATAATAGCGGAAACAGAGAGAAATGAGGAGAAGTGTTTTAGAGACCTTTTTGATGAGTTGTCAACGTAGTAAAAAATCAAAATTAAAAAGATTTAATTAATTAAAAATAACAAATTTATATTTATAATATATTAAACAATTACTAGCCCATTAATTAAAATAATAAAAGAAAGTAAGAGTTACAGGAAGATGGAAAAACACAACGCAAAGGAAATCCAAAAGTCACAAATAAACTTCTATATAAAGCATGATAGATTGTATTTCATCATTATATTCACTGGTCATGATAGATAATATTATGTTTCTGAAGGTAATTCTTCAAATTTTTTTTCATATGTTGTAGTTATTTTGTTCTCAATTGTGTTGTTGTTTTATTTTTATTAAACAATAGTTGTTATAGTTTCATCTTTCAGATCCATTTCTGTCGTTACTCAGGTTACCTCTCGCTACCTTATCCATGTTTTCATTTTTATTTGTCTTTTTTTTTTTTCCAAACTGATATCTCCAATTGAAGAAATCCGATAAAAATAGAAGATTCATGGACAACTAAAATCGGGAAACACAAAGGTGTCAAAAATTACAATAAATTCTTATGTTTCTCGAGGTAATTATTCGATTTTTTTCATATGTTATACTTATTTTTGTTCTCAATTGTGTTGTTTTTTTATTTTTATTAAACAATAGTTGTTATAGTTTCATATTTCAAAGATGAAATTCCACTTCTGTCGTTACCCAGGTTCCATACCTCTCACTACCTTATTCATGTTTTCTTTTTTATTTGTCTTTTTTTTTTTCAAAATGAATAAACTAAAGATTTTGTATATTTGCATTCTTTTTTAGTATATGTTGCTAGGTGTTATCGTTTCGATTGTTAACTCTAACTAAAATTTAGATTTTCGGCTTTATATGAACTCAATTGTTAGCTTTAATTGAAGTTAAATTAATTTTTCTAATTCGCAACCTGTTGAAATCCACTCATTTTTTTAATTTGAGTTTATCTAACTGATATGGATTGTATTTTTTATTTTCATGCATTTTGGTACAAATAGATATAAAGTTTCACACAATAGTTGTTCATTGAAGTTTGAGACATATTGAAGAAAACATTAAAGAGGTATTGAAATATTATACTTACAATAAAGTTTATTTTAATTATAAATTATGTTATATTATTATCATTATTATTATCATCAATGTGTTATTTTTTCTCAGTCCCTTTAATAAAGAGATTGTAAGCGTCTAATACACTTGATAAGATGTTTATTCTTAAAAAATTTGGATTATGCCAGATACGAATTCAAAATGAAGGTAAATAAAAATAAATTTTGATGCTCAAAATCCTAAAAATGTACATTAATTATGAGATATTGAGATAATTGCTTTTGCAACATTGGTTATATAGTTTTTAACTATCAGTATTTTTCACATGGACCCTGATGACCACGTGAATTTGGTCATTTATCGTTAGATGTAGGCTGATTAAATCTAAACTTTAGGATACTTTGAATCTCTACCTTAGGATTTTAATCTGCTCACATCGAACGGTGAATGACCAAATTCACCGTGGTCATTAGGGTCCATGTGAACACTACTGTTTTAACTATTATATTGTGGTTTGTATAAAATTGTTAGTATTTCAAGAGTTTTTAACAGATGAAAATGAAACATGAGCATACAAGTTGTTGAAAAATATTAATTAAAAAATAATATTGTTTGAATCTCTTCAAATTCTCAAATGTTGAGCATAATGATTCTAATTAATAGAATCAATTTCACATATTAATTAAAAACGTTTTTTTTGTACTGAGTGGTTACAATTGCGATTTAATTCTATTTAACTAAAATTAATTTATGGACTTAATACTTCATTAAGAAAAAATAAAATTTTTAATTAGTGGGTAAAAAATATTTCCACTCTCCTCTTTATATGCTTATATCTTACATTCTTTCTTATTTTCGAAAAAAACGAGAGGAAGATAGTTCTCTCCTAATTATCTTTTTTGTCCCTTCATTTTTGTTTTCTATTCTTTTATTTATTTTTCTTACTTACGAAATTCAAGAATATATAATTATTAGAAAATATTAATAAAGTCAAATAAGTGATATCTGCGAGCGTGACTGATATTCTATACAGTGAAAGAATGAAGAACAAATTGATTGAATGTCTTGATGAGATATTACGAGATAAAAATACGACAAATCATTACATTAAGCCGATTCAATTGGATATATTGGGTTATTGTAGCATAATGAATAATTGAATTCGAATACTTGGTGATCATGAAATTCCATCAAGCAAAATGATTATCATCAAGATGAATTTGTAACTAATTCTTATGAATTTAATTTTTTTATATGTAACATATAGAATTGATAAAGTTTCTTCATGTGCGTTATTAGAAAAGTATTGATGCTAATAGTTTATTTTTTTTTGGTAAGAAAGGAAAGGAAAAAAACAAAACCAACAAAAAACCTACACCGGGATCAGTCTAGGAAGGCTGACTCCAATCCTATCCTCTAGGAGAGAAGGCAAAAGAAAAGAAGGAGGAACAGATAGGGTAGAAACACCTAACATTCTCCCATGCCCAGCAGCTGCTAAGCGATCCGCCACGCGGTTTTGCTCCCTAAAAATATGGGAGAAATTAAGATACTCAAAGGCAGGACGAAGCCTCAAAATAGCTTTGATGAGATTCTGGCTCTTCAGACAAACAGCTTGGCTATCTGAAATCCTGTTAATAGCCTCCAGATTATCAGATTCCACCGAGAGCTTTTTAACACCCATGCGAATGGCGAGTTTAATACCTGACAAGATACCCCAGAGCTCCGCAGAAAAGGAGGAGCCCGTCTCCAAGTTATGGGTAAACCCCGCCATCCAATTGCCACCAGCATCCCGAAGAACTCCTCCAGCAGCAATTCTGCCATTGCTAAGGCAGGAGCCATCAGTATTCAACTTAGCAAACCCTTCTCTAGGCTTACTCCAGCCAACTAGCAGGATCTCTTTATCCGGGGAGGGGCGAACAAGGGAATCTCTTTCAAAGCTTTTAGTAATAACAAAGAGCTTCTTCGAGAAGAAAAACAGTAAATCAGGAATAAGGACAGCCTTACCCGCAAATAATTCTTCATTCCTCCACTTCCAGATTTGGTGACAAGTAATAGCAAAGAGGATGGCACCGTGCTCCATGTTGGCCAGCAAGTTCCCCTTGGCTCCTTGAGAGAACCAGTCCCCTTCAGAAAAGGCCATGAAGGAAGGGAGGATGTGATGAGGGAGGATCCCTTCCCAGATCTTCTTACTATTTGGGCAATCCCTCAAGGCATGGCACAAGGTTTCCACATTGCCTCTGCATCTACTACAGGCACTAGACTCAGTCAAGTGCCTTCTGTGCCTATCCGCATTCGTAAAGAGCCTGTCTTTGATACCCAGCCAAAGGAAGCTCCTGATACGGTAAGGGATCTTGAGGGACCATATGGACTTCCAAATCTCCAAGGGAGGATCAGCCCTATTAGGGGTAAAAGCTTCATAGGCCGATTTACAAGAATAAGTACCATTATTCGTCAAGGCCTAACAATGTCTATCCTTATCCTCCTCTTGATTGCTAATCTTCACTCCTCTAATGTTAAGAAGGGTCTCCAGACTAAAGAAAGAGTCGAACTTTGACCAGATCCAGTCTCCCTCCGAGTCCACCACATCAGCAATTTTCCAGGAAAGGAGATCAGCCGACGGAGGGGCATTACACACATCAATCAGCGGTTTATCACCAATCTAGGTGTCATACCATAAGCTAATAGATCTACCATTACCCACCTCCAGGCCAATCCCCGTACAGAATTCAGCAAACACGGCACTGAGCCCTTTCCAGAGGAAGGAACAGCTAACAACCCTCTCCTTCGGGCCACCAAAGATTCTATCTTTCTGATACTTCCCGCACAAGAGACGGACCCAAAGGGAGGAGGGGCATTGCCACATTCTCCAAAGAAGTTTCATTAACAGGACTTTATTATTGTCCTTTGCCTGCCTAATACCAAGACCCCCCCTGTTTTTAGGCTGGCAAGCTTCCTTCCACGGGACCAGGTGAACCTTTCTCCCATCTCCAGACTCACCCCACAGGAAACGCCGATTTATCTTATCCAGGTCACTAAGGACAGGCTCAGGAAGCTTACAGGCCTGCATGATGTGGTTCGGAGCAGCGCAGTTAACTGACTGGATCAAGGTAAGGCGACCTGCAAGGGAAAGAGAATTAGCTTTCCAGCTAGCACACAAACCATTAGTTTTGTCCAAAATATCTTTGAAAGAGGCTTTGGAAACCCTGTCACTGTGAAGAGGAACCCCAAGATACTTCCCCAAAGAGTTCGTCAGAGGTATGCCAGAGAGCTCACTCAGTCTTCTGCACAAGCTATTGTCCATATTTTTGGAACAAAGCATACGGGACTTTTGGATGTTAACCTTCTGGCCAGAAGCCTCGCAAAAACAATCAAGGATATCCATAACTGTTTTAATTTGCTCCTCATTACCCTCAACGAAAAGCATGACGTCATCAGCAAAGAGTAAATGGGTAATAGGGGGGCAATGTCTGTTGATAGAAACAGGGTGGAGAGTCCCTTTGCACACCGCCTCTTGGATCAGGTGAGACAGTCTTTGCTAATAGTTTATAGCATAATATATTGATGTTGCTTCCATTTTAACATAGATTGTAATTCTTTTATATTATAGATATATAGATATAATATTTAATTTTAATTGTAGTCTAATTCAATTTTTGGTTTTTTATTATATTCTAATATATTTCTTAATTAATCTCCTATTTTATTATTATTGTTTCACAGAATTCCAGATATAAGAAAATAAGAAAATATATTAAAATTACTAAAAAGTATAAATCATTGAATTTTATAAAAATAAATAAATCATTCACCTTTAATTAAAATTCTATAAAAAAAAATTAATTAATTATTTTCAAAATTAATTTAATTTGATTTGAATTATCAATAAAATATATATATTAATTTCAAATATACCTAATATAAAAATCTCTCATAGCATGATATAAAATTACATAAAAGTAAATATATCAATTTATTTATTTATTTAAATTATATAAAAGTTTCGTATCTCGTGCATCGCACGGGTTTTCAACTAGTTTATACAAAAATTTCATCAACCAAAGCTTTAAAGTTTTAGAAGTGTCGCGCCTGTGCCTGCGGTTCGCGAACTTTAAATATTCGATACGGCTCCCGCTCTACTGGTTTATCAACGGTGCTGGATAGTCCTTCTAAGGAGACTGGTCCAATGAATTTTCGAGTCGCCACCAATCAGTTTGACGGTCTGATTGGACATCGATTTGATTCCGAATCAACCCATTCGGGTAAAGTTCGGATAAGGTATTGGTCTGCGATGATTCTAAGCTCGGTTTCCGGTTACGTGTAGGGAAGAGACGTAATCTCACCCTACCCCGCCCGATAAATCGGTACTGTTATATTTCTATGTGTTTGTGTTTAGGATTGCTTTGAAGGGTCATTAATTGTACATATTCAAGCTATTGATAACGCTCGCAAGGTTTTTGTCGTATGTTTATTGGGATCACTATTCAATGATCGGGTGATAGGTTCATCATGTGATCACTATGCAGTGATCGAATATTAAACATAAATAATATACGATTTATCGATTATCTATCATTTGTTTATATGGGTTACTATCCATTGGTTGGGATATGAATCACTATCCAGTGATCGAGACATAGATCACTATTCAGCGATCAAAATAATGTTTAAAAAAAGATAAATTAGTACATAATGATTACATTACAAAAAAAATATATAGAAATAACTAGCTAAGTAACGTAAGTGTTTTTAATTCAACTAGGTTAAGCTAATAAGAATTATTAATTGAATCTAACCAAATTATTTACCAATTAGAATTGGGTAATTAAAATGGATGGCTGAAATTTGACTCTAAGAAACCAATTTCATTTTAAAGAAAGAAAGCCCACTTCCAATTTCAGGATTAATATCAGACATCTGATTAAGTTTGATCAGATGACTATTATTAGCCCTACCCTTAATTTAGGATATAAATTAAACTTTTTCTCCATAACTTAAATTAGAAAACCCTAGTCTCCACTGTACACCTTCTTCTTCTGCTCTCATTTTCCGAAACATAGCAGCCATGACCGGCCACTACACTGCCACAGCCGGCGTCGTGGACCTCCGTCAGTCTTCATCTATTCACCTAGCACGGGTAACCGTCTTATGTTTTCAGCCTGCCTCAGCTTTCGCTAGCCTTCTCTCCGTCTTTGGTTCCGTGAAAGAGAGGAGCAGCAGCCATACGGCCGACTACCGTTCGCCACCTTAGTCGAGCTGTCGTTGCCTACGACTCGTCACGACTTGCCGTTTGCTGCTGTCTGAATTACAGTCGAGTCCGTTGTTCGTCATCGTTTGCTCCGCTTCGCCCAAGCAGACCGCCGTCTTCGTCGCGGCTGCATCGTTCATCCTGGAGGTCCGCCCACCAGCGTTAAGGTTAGTTCGTTTTCTTTATTTCTTTAAGTATCAGTTTCATGATCTTCGTTTTTTTAATAGAAACTTTATTCGTTTTTTTTTTGTATTCAGATTTGATACTCCAGTGACTGGAAGCGTGAACAAACGAATCGTTCAAACTCCGATGAGGATTACAAAGGTATAAGGAGAGAAATACGTTTTAGTGATTTTGGTTTAGATCTGTTTGACGGAAGACGGTTTCTCGTGACCGGTGCTGCCGATTTCTAAGAGGGGGCAAAAATGGAAAAGCTCATATATATATATATATATATATATATATATATATTAATTAGATTAGATTAGTGTTATTAATTTATTTTTATTTTTGTTTTTATTTTTATCCTTTGTGTAATCTGTACAAAAGATGGTAAAAAGGTCTTGAGGAAGAAAAAATAAAAACAGATGGGTGAGATATAAGAACAATATATAAATACAAATTCGTATAATGTTAATAAGTTAACAAGAAATATTGAATGGTTAGCACAAATACAAATAATAGATGGTTAGCATAAACTGAAAGTACATAATAATGTTAGTATAGTATATAGATCAGAAATTAAAAATATAATAAATAGATAAGTATTTAAATGAGCTGAGGTCTAATAGACTTTTATTTAAAACTTACAGAATCAGATCATGTTAAAAGCAAAATGTATAATGTGTGCTTTTAATCACTGTTTCTATAAGTCAGGAATAAAAATCCTTAGTCAAAAGCTTTGAAGAACAAGTCGAGAAAGATGAATTTGTATTCAATATGTGGAGAGTACAAGACTTGAGAGATTCTTTTAGAATTCAACTATTGCATAAATCTTCTCCCAATTTCTGTCTAAAATATGTTCTCTAAATTTTGATCAAACTCTCTAAAAACTAGCCTTCTAAAACTCTCTAAAAATTTGGCCTTCTCCCTTTCTAAATAAATTCGGCTCAAAATCTTCTCTCCAAATTGGCCTACTGAGACCTCTTTTTATAGGTAAAAACAGAGGGGTTATGATGAAATATTTTAATTACAAATAATTCTCAAATGCAAGGCTCTTGTTGATTCATGGGTTCTACTGCAGCATTTGTTGTTGCATGCTTCTAAGGTGCCTCTTTTCAAGATGTAGGGCTGGTTTCAAGGTGCAGTGTCTTTGTCTCTTGTGACAATGTCCATTTTTAAGATGCAACTAGCTATGGTCAATTTGTCATTTTCTCATTTTGAATTCCTGAATTAAAGCTGAAGTTGACCTTGTTGAATGTATTTCCTTGACCTTGTTAATCTGTAAAATGAAGGCATAAATTGATATTAACATTTGTGATTGTAAACTTTATTTTTCTTAATAATAGCATTTTATTCTATTTTTCTTCTAACTCTTATCTAATGATTTAGTAGATAATTTATTTTGCCATTACTCAAATCTGAAATCTGGAAATTACTTATGTTCCAAATAGGGTATGATTAAAAATTATCTTTAAAGCCATATGAATAGCTCAACAATTAATTTTGTAATCATGACTCATATTTAAAGTACAAGCATTTTCTAATATGATTTCACAATTAATAAGCTGGAGAATTAATCTAACCATTTAGATATAAATTGAGTTCAACTAATAAATTTGAAATATAACCATTCCAAAAATCGTATTTAGAATACAACAAATTATATTTCAAATATAATTTATGACCTGAAAAATATTTCTATTCCAATAAATCACATCTTTAATATAGTTTGATAATTATACCGAGATATAAAAAATTAGTATAAAATATAATTTTCTTAATAAATTATACTTGTAATAGAAAGTTTGCATTTCTAATATAATTCACGAATTTATTAAAATTCCAAATATAATCAGTTAAAGTTTAAAAAATATCCCGGACAAAAATGGGTATCTACAAGAAGTAATACTCCAAAAGGTCTTGAGACCTACCGTCTTGTTTTCTTGATATCTATTATATTGTTCATTTCTACCGGTGACAACAAATCTGTCATTTTATTTGAGCAAAAGTAACTAGATCTACTTGAAGGAGAAATAGAAAAATGTTTATCCTCACTTTTTTTTTGTCTTTTTCTTTGTTAGTAATTTCATTTTGGTTGAAATCCATATATCTTATAGGATTTTTCTTTTCATCTGATTTGTATCTTTGAACTATAATTTTTTCATTTGTAGTTGTTTCGGGTTTAGCAAGAGCTGAAGCGTTTTATTTTGTCCGATAGTACATGAACCCATTAACAAATGTATTGTGATTCCAATAAGAATTTTATTACAAACACCTGATACTGATAAGAACTTCCCAATACAAATACACGACACATGTCGTATTTATCATAGAAATAGCATGTGTTGTGTTTCTAGGGTTGCAACCCCCCATCAAGGATTTGCCTCGTCAAGGATGGGGAATTCCTGATTAGAATTCTTGCAAGGACGAGATGGGGATGAGAATTGTTTTGTCCCCCAGAAGCTGAGGACGAGACGAAGACGAAGATAAATATCCATATTTCCAATATGTCCTTAAGGGTTCCCTGATTAATTCACGTTTAACATTTATTTTTGTATTTTTCATATATTTTTGTATTTCTTTTTAAAGTTAGGTTATATATATATTTATATAAAATAAAATGAAACGGAAAATAATGATTCTAGTGGAGCGAAAACAAAAATTCTCATTTAAGATTCGAGGAAGAACACTGAAAATCCCCCATAAATCGAAAAGCAAAGATGGGGAATGTAATTCCCGCGGCTCCTAAGTAGGGGTGTGTTTCGGTTCAAAACCAACCGAAAAAATCGAATACCAAAATTACTAAAATAATTCACACCGACACCGAATTGAATAACATATAAAAACGAATCACAACCGAACCAAATATTCAGTTAGGTTGGTTTTAAACCGAAGAAACCGAATTTAATTAAAAAATCATTATATTTCATCATTAAATTTATCCAAGAACAAAAAAATTTGAAATACTTTCAAAATATATTTATATTAGCTTATTATCACAACAATAATAAAAAAAAATAAACTTGTAAAATCGAATGTATGTGTATATATATATATAAAATAGCGTAGAAAAAATGTATTTCGGCAGGTTCGAATTTTTTTTATTAAACCGAACCGAATACCAAAATACATCTAAAAATAAAACCAACATCAAACCAAATTGTAAAAAAAACCCGAACTAAAAACTGAATTCAATCAATTTAGTTGGGTGTACGGTTTAAAAACCGAACTGATACACACAGCTAGCTCCAAAGAGCTGGTGATTGTAATAAAATCCCGGAATGGCAAAAAGGAAATTGAAGAATACATATTATTGACACAACGGCTAGTTGGGGCCACCATTGCCATTATCTGTCCCTAATCTCTGCAACACAGAGAGTCTTTTATCCTTGTGCTTTTTGACGCCCAAACATTAAAACTTTCATCCCTTTCCCACTCAGACTACAGACTTTCTTTCTTTCACCAGCACCATTTTAGAAAGAAAATAAGTTGAACCCACCCACGCCCTTCATGTGATTAGGGTTCCTTGCTTTTCTTCTTTCCCCCTTCTTTTCTTCTTTCTCAGGATTGTAATTTTAAAGAGTTGCTGCTGCTGCTGCGGCTGCTGATGAAGATGCTCAGAAATCTCTGCTACTTCCAGTGGATTCTTCTCTATCATCTTCTTCTACCTGCATTCGTTTTTTCTAAGAATCATGGTAATGCTGCTCTGTTTTAGTAAAGTTTCGCAACTTTCCTGATGTGTAAATCTAATTGTTTCATTCTCTGCTAAATTGCTTGTGGATTTGGTGCCTCTTGGCAGTGTCGAATGTAGGATTGGTCCCCCGGCAATTTTACATCTGTCTGTCTAAAAAAAATGAAATAGTCCAGAATCAATTTTTACATAATAATGTAAAACTTGTCAGGTTAATTGATTGGTTTTGAATAAACTTAGAAATTTATAACCTACTATATATTGATTTTGTAATTAAATAAACCTCAATAAGTTAATTAACCCCTTCGAACCTTAAACAGACCAAAACCATTCATAACAGGGCTAGTTTCAAAGGTCGGAGGGGCCGGAAACCATAATCCATGGTGGGGGTCTTTTCAGCAGCGGGGGCGGAGACAAGGGCCTGAAGGGGCCAAGCTTCCCGGCTGCCGGAACCACCTCTATAGTGAAATGGTTTTCAGCCCCCGGCTGTTGGAACTATCCCTGTCTGTTTCTGACAAATTAAAGTTCAAGTTTTTAGTTAATTCATTGAGTTTGTATTTAATTACAAAATCAATATATGATACGTATGCTATAAATTTCTTTAAGTTTATGTACAAATTGGTTCTGGACCACTTAGATGAGAACAATCGAGTAAGTTCGATTTAGCAAATTTATTTTTTTTTTTTTTAATGCACGCATGTGTAAAATTAGCCCCACGACGAACCAATCTTGTATTCGTCACTTGCGGTTTAAGGCTTGAAATGCTTTTCTTTGAACACAGAATTTATTTTGATTTGAATGTATCTGAACTTCAATAGAAACTTCAATTTCGTAGGTAGAATTAGGTGTGAGGTTAAAACTTTGTAGATAAGGTACACAGGTAGTTGGAATTCGATGCTGCATCTAATATAGCTACCAGTACCACATTCATAGCTCAAGATCTCACGGTTTTGAATTATGTCTAGATATATATGAAAACACATCTTACTTGTATAGAAGGGATAAAGCCAAAGTTAACCCTAACGTTTCAAGGGGAAGTGCGTATTTAGTCCTAAACATATGAAATGGTACAAATTTAATAGTCTGACTGTTATTAAGTGTCACATCATACATTCCAAACAAGTTTATCGATAAACTAAAGCATTTTCGTACATTTTTTTGTTGGTTATTTGTAACTATATTAATAGCACCGTAAATATTTTAGATATTTTGATAAAAAAAAAGCTTATGATTAACTTATACGTAGCAAACTTAGTCGTTAGCATTTTAACGAATTTTTTGTAATGGTGTTAGTAATTTTTTTTTTTTTGTAATTGTGTTAGTAACACACTAAATATCTTACATAATTCATGTTTGTAAAGAAGGAAGTAACTGTTAAATAACAGTCAAACCAATTTTTAATAAGGTACTACTAAAATTGATCTTGCTTGAAAATGTTACAGTTAAATTTGCACCATTTCATACAATAACACTAAATTTACACTTCACTTAAAATGTTAAATTTATGGGCCTATATAGAGTACACAGTTATCTAAGACAGCTAATAGTAGCACATTGATTTAAATATTTGTAAGAACAACTATATAGCTTTAACAAGGTTAAAGGTAGTGAGGCTTGATTGCACAAGGCAAGGCAAGGCGAGTCTAAAAGGCTCTCGCCTTGGGTGTCTCGCCTGCACTTCGAAGCCTGAGTCAAGGTGCATCCATATACGGTTTTCACTAATCCAATTTAAATAAATTTAATCTTAACCCTTGATCTAAATAAAAATATCAAATGACTCAGACATAGAAAGACTAGAGAGGGATTGAGAGCATAGTCACATTAGTTAGCTACTTAGATTAAAGTATATGTTAATGTCGCTATAAAGTATGAGCTTAACTTGGAGTTTTTGACATTTAGTACTATGTTTTTATGTGGTTTGGTTTGGCCTTTTTTATGTGGTCATAAGTGTATTTGTTAGTTTCAAGCCCCTGATCAATTATTTTTCCACATTGAGCCATTGATCATTGATTTTGTTATGGATTTGGCCCTTATTTAACTTTTCCGTCGAGTTTAGGAGATGAGAAGATCGATTTGGCGATTCTAATGTTGAAAATCACAAAATTGGAGAGGAGAAAATCGAGTTTGGAAGAATATACAAGAAATTAATTTCTATAATTTCGTTTTAGTTTTTAATTTTTATCTCTCTTAGTCAAGGAATTCTTATTTTTATTTGTCCATGTCAACAAGCCGAATCGTCCTAACGATATATGCAGTCTAAACTTGATGAAAAAGTTAATCAATGATCAAGGGCTCAATATGGAAAAATAAATGATCAGGGGGCTTAATCCTTAAAACAGCCAAAGTTCAGGGGCTTAATTATACTTTTTGCCTTTGTTTTTCACTAATAATAGAGTATTACTGATATTGATATGCTTTAACTAGTAATAGAGTATATATTTCTTTTTTCCTACGCCTCGTGTTCCTCAGGCGCACGCCTTGCGTTGTGCCTTTAACAACTATGTATAACAGTTTGGTTTAATACTACGCACACGTTTTCCACTTTAGTTCAAGTCCTAGGTCTCACGGCTTAAAACTGTATCTAAAACACACCTTACTTAATAGCCTAGTCTCGCTCTTCGTTTTCATGTGGGATTCACTTCATTCCTACCTTCATCACCATCCTTTAGGATCTCCTTGCTCAGGCCTTCCACCCTGGCACTACTTCCTAAGGACAGGTCGTTACATGCTCACCAATTTCCACCTGGTTCATCCAATACTAAGATTATCCATGGAGAGTCGGTTCAATATGTAAGATCTCGGTCCAACACTATATTTATATTCTTCTCCTTATATAGGTGAGGGAATCATTCTCCTTTGGTACCCTCTTGAAGTGAGTTAGGTCTTTATTTATATGATATCGGAGCCTTGTATTCAATGTTGTGACATCCGTATATGTTACTTTACACTCGCGTTGAATATGGCATGAGGGGATATGTAAGACATTTTTAATTAACTGGCTATAATCCCTACCAATCTCCAGGGCTGTCTTAAACATTTTGGGGCGTGTGCAAAATGAATAAATCGAGCCCTATTAAATAAAAAAAAAAATTAGTACTTTCATATAGCAATAACGTTTCCCTAGCACAAAACTTTGCGCTAGCTCAATGTGTTGGCCCATCAGCTCTGCTGAAATCGGCACTTTTTCAACCATTTCTTCTCGTCCGTGTGTGTTTCCCAAAAAAATTTGGTGTCTTTTAGTATCCAAACTCGAGCTATTTTGTATCTTTAACACGATGGTTTGTCGAGTCATTTTTCGGTATTGTTAGCTTCGCGGTTTGCCTCATTTTCCTTTATTTTTCTCTGAATTGGTTGCATTTTTCTTTTTTCTTCTATTAAATTTGGTTTCCGGGTTTTTAGTTGCGTTTTCTTTAGTGCCAACCTAGTTGGGATGAGGAGATCACTTCTTTAACTCGTGAAACTCGCCTTTACTTAAAAAAATATTGGCTTCTAACAGTTGATTTAACAAACAGGAAATCCCGCAACTGATCTTGTCGACATCATTAACAACAACCGAACATCCCAAAAACTCCGACAACTCAATGACAGTCCGGGTCTAGGCTGTATGGCGTTACAATACGTCGAAATATGCAAAGGTAACTGCACTAGCAATGGAACACTAAACTGCAACCCACCAGAAGACGACTTAACTGAGGTTTTCGCCCCCAATTGTGGTGTAGAGTTACCGACATTTGGCACCATAACCGGCCTCATCGCAGGCTGCGAATCAAACTACGTAGAGCCATCACAAGCCTTTACTCAAGTCCTTATTAAGGACAACAAAACTCTATCACTTCTAAGAAACAAATCACATACTGAGGTAGGAGTAGGCTTGATTGGAAGTCACAAGGGTCCGTTTTTCTGGTGCGTAATGTTCAGCAATGACCGGGTGAATTCGACGTTTGTTCTTGACGATCACGGGGCCGGGATTAAGCAGAAGAAAGGGTGTTATAGTGGAAGTAGTTTGCCTTGCAGTAAAGGGGAGAAAATTATGATGAGCTTGGTTTTGGTATATAGTTGTTGTTTGTTCTTACTTCTGCTGCACTAGAATTTAAAAAATGTGAATTACTTCCGTGTTTGGGGCAAGTGCCCCCATTGTTCCCACTGTAGACCCGTAGACCCGTCCCTGGTTGTGGTTGGAGATTTTGTTTCATATTGAGGAGGGAGATAGCAAATTCATAATTCTGAAAAATTCATTGTAAGAGATGCAATTATTATATAATTTTTACAATTTTTTTTTTTTTTTTTTTTTTTTTTGTTAATTAGTTTGGAAAAGATGGATTCAATCTGTTTTTGCTTTCTTTATAATAGATGTGTTCATGGATCGGGCTAGGCCGAGCCAAGCGGATTTTTGCCAAAAAAGGCTTAGCCTAGACCCAGTGCAGACTGCTGTTATTTTAGAGGGTTTTGGTTCGGCTGCACTCTATTTTAAAAATCGAATATCAAGTCCAGTTCAAATAAGCCCACTTAAAAATATATAGTTTTTAATAGTAAATTTTAAAATTTATATTGAAAATCAAATATTTAGTAATTAATATTAGAATTAATTACAAGTAGATGGTCCGTGGTTACACGGATTTGCAGATGGGTATCTGTGGTATTTTTCGTTACAAATGCAGCCATACGGTTTGTAAAATTTTGCATTTTTTTACTTTGCCAAATTTGGTTGATAACGATCTCAAAATGAAAATTTTCAAAAATTAAAGTTGTTTAGCATCACCATATTTACTATGAAACCATATTTTTATTTTTTCAAAATCATCATTTTTGGAGTTCTCTCTCTAAACATTAACTTTCTCTCTCATAAAAAAAATATCATCTAAATAATCTAAAACCTAAAAAATTGAAGTATTAAAGTTGCTTAAAATATTATTTAACTCTTGAAAATTTTCATTTTGAAGTCGTTATCGGTCAAATTTGGCAAAGTAAAAAGATAATGCAAAATTTTACAAACCCCAGGATTGCGTTTGTAACGAAAAAATACCACAAGTATCAATCTGCAAATTTGTGTATATCTACTTGTAATTAACCCTTAATATTAATAGGACAAGTCGGGCTGGACCAGAGTTTTTATAAAATCCAAGCGCACCATAGATATAACCCAATTTTTTTTTTCTTGTTGTTGATCAGTTGGAAAAGACTAGACATGTTCATGGATCGGGCTGGACTAAGTTCGGACCGAGCCAATTAGATTTTTTTTCCTGAAAAAGGCTTAGCCCAAACCACCCTAGCATAGCATGCATGTTGTTATTTGAGATGGACTCGGGCTTAAAAGTCAAATGCAAAGCCCAACCTAAATAAGCCCACCTAAAAAATATATATAGTTTTGAATAATAAAAATTTAAAGGGTAAATTCCAAAAAAAAACCTTGTGGTTTCATGTTCTTCCAAAAAAAACCCTTGTGGTTTGTTAATACAAAAAAAAGGACTGTGGTTTGCGCCGTTACCCGAAAAACGAAAAATGGCTTAACACCGTTAAAGTGCTGACGTGGCACATGGGTAATTTTGAAAAATCGAATTTTTATTTTTTATTTTTTTCCCTCTCTCTCTCCTCCTTCTTCTTCTTCCTTCTTCCTTCTTCTTCTTCTTCTTCTCTCATTCTTCTCCTTCTTCTTCTTTCTTCTTCCTCCTTATTCTTCTTCTTCCTCCTTATTCTTCCTTCTTCTTTTTTTAAGTTTCCGGAAATCTGGAAATTTCCAAATTTCTGGAAATTCTTCGAGTCTTAATGAGCTATCGGATTGTTCTATCTTACCTTTTTCCTTCTGCTATTCTCGGTCTTCTTTCTATTGTCATTGTTACTAGAAAATTGACTACGTATTTTGCTTTTTAATTATCAATTAGAAACAAATTTATAACTGGTGTGCGCCATTCTATATTCTTGTATATATAGGCTGATGTTTGTGTTCTGCTTGTTTCGGAATACAATGTTCAGTAGATTCTGACTGGTTTGTTGTTTAAACAATAGGATGATAGCAGTGGAATTAAGAAGAAGAATCTAGCAAGAAGAGAAGATTTCTGTATATTGATTGAATGAATGATCTCAACAATTACAGGGATGATATAGCCGTTGCCACATGTGTTGAGCAAGGAAACATTACACGTGTATATTCTCTCTCTCTCTCCTCTAACAAACAAATAACAAACTGGAAAATGACAGAATAACCAAAACGCAATAATCAAAACATAAAACGGCAATTGGAGAATTTAACTCATATCATTCCCACTCCCTTAAGAACAACCTTGACCTCAAGGTTCTAAGCTGAACTCAGGGAAGCGCTTCTGGATATCAAAATGGAATTCCCAAGTGGCCTCTTCCGAAGTCTGTCCCACCCATTGAACCAGAACCTTAGTAGCAGCTTGATGTCCTCTTTTGACCATCTTCCTATCCAATATAGCCATGGGGTATGGGGCTTGATTTGGCATTTGTGGCAACTGAGCTGAAACAACAATTTGATCATGCAACTTTTTCTTTAATTGGGACACATGAAAGACAGGATGGACACTGGCTCCAGGTGGTAACCTGAGTCTGTAAGCAACTGTCCCAATTTTATCTTCAACCATATAAGGGCCATAATAGAGAGGAGAAAACTTCTGGTTGGTTCGATGGACCACACTTTGCTGCCTATAGGGCTGTAATTTGACATAAACCATATCCCCAATTTCAAAGGACATATCAGTCCTATGTCCATCGGCCTGTTGCTTCATTCTATGTTGTGCCCTTTGCAATTGATACTTCATGACCTGCAAAGCCATTTCCCTATCTCTCAGCATTTGATCCACCGAATCTATCTTGGAATCTCCTGGAAAATATGGGATGTGGAGTGGAGGAGGTGTGCCATAGACAATTTCAAATGGAGTGGATTGGGTAGAGGTATGGAAGTTTGTATTATACCACCACTCAGCTAGAGGAAGCCAGCTCTCCCATTTCTTGGGATTCCCATTTGTCATACAGCGAAGATATGTTTCCAAGAACCGGTTAACCACCTCAGTCTGTCCGTCGGTCTGAGGGTGATAGGCTGAGGATTTAAGCAATGAGACCCCCTGTAACTTGAATAATTCTGTCCAGAAAGAACTAAGAAAAACTGGGTCTCTGTCACTAACAATAGTTGCAGGAAGACCATGTAACTTATAGACATTGTTGAGAAATACTTGAGCCACATATGCAGCAGTATATGGATGACTTAAGCTCATGAAGTGAGCATATTTGCTCAACCTATCTACAACTACAAGGATTACTTCCCTGCCATTGGATTTTGGAAGGCCTTCAATAAAATCCATGTTGATTCCTTCCCAAAGACCCTCAGGTATAGGTAATGGCTGCATAAGTCCTGGAGTGCTCACAGTCTCATATTTGCAAACCTGAGATACAGCACATTCCCTTACATGATTTCGGACATCCTTTTCCATTCCCTTCCAATAGAAAAGCAACTGTAACCTTTTTAATGTGGCTTGAATACCAGAGTGACCCCCAACAGCTGAATCATGCATAAGTTGTAGTAATTTGGCCCTCAATTCTATGTTATTTCCCACCACTAGCTTGCCTTTTCTTCTCAAAAGATTGTTCTGCCATGTATAAGGTCCACCCTTGTTTCCTCCCTCTTGTAATTCTTTAATAATAGCCTGAACATGTGGGTCAGTGGTCCAGGAAGATTCTACCTCTGGTAATAAGCTCCCCATTGGTGTGGAAACCATTATTGTTGCAAATTCGACTGCAGGCACCCTTGATAAAGCATCAGCCACCACATTATCCTTTCCCTTCTTCTAACTGATCTCGAAATCATAGCCAAATAACTTGGCAATGTATTTTTGTTGCTGGTTGGTAGTTATCCTTTGCTCCAAGAGAAACTTCAAACTCTTATGATCGGTCTTAATAAGGAACTTCCTATGTGCCATATAGTGATCCCACCTTTTAACTGCATACACTACAGCAAGAAGCTCTTTTTCATAAACTGAGAACCCTTGGTGTTTAGGAGCCAATGCCTTACTGAGATATGCTATTGGGTGGGAGTCTTGCATCAATGCTGCTCCAATGCCCTTATCACAAGCGTCGGTCTCAATAATGAATTGCTTGTCTGGGGAAGGAAGTGTCAATACTGGAGCAGAAGTGAGTGCTTGTTTAAGTTCCTCAAAAGCAGAAGTGGCTTGCTCTCCCCAATGGAACCCATCTTTCTTCAAAAGGTCAGTAAGAGGTTTACTAATGACCCCATATCCCTTGATGAACCTCCTGTAATAACCAGCTAGGCCCAGGAACCCTCGAAGCTATCGGAGATTAACTGGCATGGGCCATTTTGAGACAGCTTCAATTTTCCTAGGATCAGTGCCAACTGCTCCTGCTTGAATTATGTGCCCCAAGTACTCAACTGAGTTGCTGCCAAAACTGCATTTGCTCTTCTTAGCCAGCAATTTGTTCTCTTGCAATTTCTGGAAAACCATTCTAAGATGGTGGAGGTGAGTATTCATGTCCTGGCTGTACACTAAAATGTCATCAAAAAATACCAGGGTAAATTTTCGCAAAAATGGTTTAAAAATACTGTTCATAAGGCTCTAAAATGTGGAGGGGGCATTGGTTAACCCAAACGGCATCACTACAAACTCATAGTGGCCCTCATGTGTCCTAAATGCAGTCTTATGGATATCCGAGGGATGCATTCTGATTTGCCAATATCCCGAGGTAAGATCAATCTTAGTAAACACTGTTGCTGAGTGGAGCTCGTCTAACAGTTCTTCAATGACCGGTATAGGGAATCTATCTTTAATAGTTTTACTATTGAGTTCCCTATAATCTATACACATCCTCCATGTGTTATCTTTTTTCTTCACTAGAACCACAAGAGAAGAGTAGGGACTGACGCTATGCTGGATTGTTCCACTATCCAACAATTCCTGCACCATTTTTTCTATGACATCTTTTTGAAGGGGAGAGTGTTTGTAAGGACGGATGTTGATAGGGGAAGCTCCATCGACTAAGGGAATTTTGTGGTCATGATCTCTATATGGTGGTAATTCAGTAATTTTCTCAAAGAGGAAACTGAACTCTTCTAATAATGGTTGGAGTTCAGCAGGGTAATTTAGGGAAGGTTCTTTGTTGGTAGGGACGTGGTGTATTTGGGCTAGGAAGGCTGGATGTCCATGATCCAACAACTTGATCATGTTATTTTCAGAGATGACCTTTACTGTGGTTTTTTGGTTAAGGCCTTGTAGATGGTACTTAATTCTATTGATAAAGAAGGTCATGTTCAAGGAGTTAAAGTTCCAAGTGATGTTTCCTAGGGTTGCTAACCACTGCACACCTAAAACCATTTCACACCCTCCAATGGCCATCACAAAGAAGTCAGAAATAAATTCTTGACCCTGCATCATCCAGCTGAAATTGGTACATTTATAGACACATTGCATAGTTTGACCATTAGCTACCAACACATTAAGAGGGGCTATATTTGTCAACACACAACCCATTCTCCTAGCAATGTTCAAGTCTATAAAGCTGTGAGTACTACCTGAATCCACCAGGATATGGAGTGATTGCTTTTTGTGATTTCCCACCAATCTCATGGTCTAGGGTGAATGGTCCTGCAAGCCTCCCATGGCACAAAGGGAGATAGTTGGAACTTCTGTAATTTCCTCCTCCATGGTATTAGTTAGGTCAAGCTCTCCACTCTCTTCTCCTTCAGGACATTCCTGCACAACAATCATATGCAGATATTTCTTTTTGCATTGATGTCCAGGTGTATATTTCTCATCACACCAAAAACAGAGATTCTTAGATCTCTTTTCTGCTAGCTCTGCCTCAGATAATCTCCGAGTTCTGGGTGGGTTATTTGGTCAGTTAGGTTGTTGTAGACACCGAGTCAGAGGACCTGTGATGAAAACCTGTAAACAAGACGGTTGAAACGGTTGATTCCGGAAGTTTTAAAAACAAAAAATAATATATAATAAGGAAGGAGAAGTTGCGATGGTTCGCGGTCGTCGATTGGGCGGCTCGCGAGTGCTCAGCGGCGCGGTGCGAGCGCCTAGCGGCAACTGACGCGCGTCCAACGATGGTCGGATGCCCGCCCGGCAGCACGGGACGCGCGCTCGACGTCCGCTGGACGCACGCGTCCGACTGCGAGTGGCGCGCGCTTGACGTCCGTTGGACGCACGAGCCCGGCGGCGCGGAGCGCGCGCTCGACAGCCACGGGGCGTGTGCGCCCGACGGCGCAAGACGCGCCCCGGCAGGCGTCGGGCGAGCGCGCCATGCAGCCGTTGGGCGATAGCCCAAAAGAGGTTGGGCGGCCGCCCAACATGGCTTGGGCGACGCCCGATCTTGCTCGGGCGTCGCCCATTCCGTCCGGGGATCCAATGCCTATAAAAAAGGCACGGATCCCCATGCATTTGAGGAGGAGGATTTTTGGGGAGAGGAATTTCTCACTCTAACATTTTAGAGAGAGAAGTGACTTTTTTTTGGGAAAAAACATTTTTTTTCCTAAAAATTCCGAATTTCCTAAAAGTTAAGATTTTACTAAAAACACAAAAAATACCGGGAAAGCACGATTCGTGGAATCAACCGACTTCAATCGTCAATACCGAACTTAACGTATTATCCGAGGACTAGACTCGTTTTATTTTATTTTATTTATTTCTTTTCCTTTATTTATTTTTATGTTATAATTTTATTTATTTAGCTATTTATTTATTTACCACGTTTTATTTAATTTTGCGTATTTATTTAATTTTCGTCTCGTGTTGAATAAAATTTGGTTTTGTTTTAAAATAAAAACCTCGTTTTGATATCCCAATACGAACCGTGATCCGATAAAAAGGTAGTTCGGGTATTAAAAGACGTTGTAATTATAAGTTTCTTAAAAAAGAAATTTCCAAATAACGTTTTAAAATAAAAACGTCGTTTTAGGAACTTCCGTTATTGACTATGATCCATTTTTGGTAGTTGGGAAATCCAAAACGATTGAATTAGACTAAATTTAAAGCTTTTGAATAAATCTGGAAATAATTGGAGTGCTGCTGTAATTTGCGTTTTCTGTCACTAATTGCTGATTACGACAGATTTTCCGTCGGTAAATCTGCTGGAATGTAAAAAAATGCTGTTTTGGTCCCTCTTTCTCAACTTTTAAGCTTTTAATCCTTTGTACATATATGTATATTTATGTAATAAATGTTTTCAAACTATTTTTGGATAGTTGGTACATATAGTTATTTAGGATATTTATATATCATTTTTTTGATTTAATCTAATATAAGTATACGTATATATATATATTTTCTTTTTCCTTCATTTAAATGATAATGGATTTTATTTTAGAATGTTATTTACTTGGGTGTTTTGGAAGTAATTAATTAGTAGATATTTTGTGGATAATGGGTTTTATTTTGATATTTAAACTACATTATGTATATATATATATATATATATATATATATATATATATATAGTTTTTGGGCTAGTCGGGTTATACTAGTTATTATTAGGTGAAACTATTTTGGGGATAAATGTTATTTTCTTATTTAGGAGCTTTATCTATTATTTTCACATGTTTAAAATAAAAATGTATTATATTTAGTATTTTTATTATAATTTCTTATATGTTTATTATATAGTATCTTTTCACTTATCCTTATTTTCTCTATAAATATTTCATGGGTTTTTTGGCTAAAATGTATATAATATGTCTATATTATTTTCTTTATTCTTTGGACATTTATGGGTCCATATTTCAAATGGGCTTTATTTGGAGTGAAGTTTGATTTAATATGTTTATTGTTGTAATTATGACAAGTAAAGAGTCCATTGAGTCAAAAGGGGGAAATAAATCACCAAAAAGAGTTTTCAATTTGATTATTTAAACTAAAAGCTTTTCTAGAGGTTCTCAAAGTGCAAATAATATTTTCTTGACATCTTTAGATCATTTCCAAAACATCACGTTTTAAAACCTTAGTCCGTTCCAACGACGGATTAAACGAACCTTGTAATTAAAATCGTTTTCATTGTAAATAATGAAGTTTTGAATCGTTTTCTTAAAGGATTTGTACAAAATAAAATTGACTTGTATGTTTAACCACGTTTTCTTATCAAAGGCTTTTATCCCAACATTTTCAACGCCCGAGTCGTTCCAACGGCGATTCGAGTGAACATCATTAAACGGGGTTTTGAAACGTACCTAAATCGTTCCAACGGCGATTAAGGTACGAACCATGTAAATAAACTCGTTTTGGGGAAGTGAATTAGTATAGAATTAGTATGTGACACGAAGCATAAATCACGTTACAAGTAAATCAATTCTTCCTTCTCCCCCTCTCTTTCCTATGTATATTGAACTGATGTAAATGGGTGATTCTTTACTAAAATGGCTTTTCAATAATGTATGCTCAAAACGGTTTTCAAAACGAGAAAGAAAAGGTTTCAAATGAATTTTAAACTTAAAGAAATATACGATTAGTCCGTTATCGTCTAACATGCTGAGTAGGAGGCCGGTGGTTCATAACCGGGCGATGTCGGGGTGCCTAGTAGCCTTTCTCCGGAAAGGAGCTATCCTTCTCGGCTCGTACCTAAGTTTCCCGAACCCACACCGGTCTCCCACAAGGGATCGGTGTTCATTTTCCCATTCGTGGGTGGCGACTCTTCCATATCTTCGAGCTCCGGTCCTGCCGAGCAGCTTGATTCCACGATTGGTTGCTTTCGGCGCCAATCACCACTTACGTCGCCATGAGGTGTCCACCCCCCTATCCGCCCGGGAGATTAGGTCGCGGCACCTCGTCTAACAAGTGGCGACTCTGCTGGGGAAGCGAGAAATTTGATTCCGGAAGGCGTGTATTAAGCCCTTAACGGGGACGAATCGTATTATTTCTTTTCGTATGCATTCATGTGCATTATTGCAAACCTTTTGGGTAATTTCCGCGAAACCTCTAGCGAGAGTCCATTCGTCGCTCGAAAGAGGCTAGTGTAAGTTCCCCCTTACAGTAAGGCGCCAAAGGGTCCCCATCCATTCGTTAGGGGCGAATTTGTGCGGTCCTGTGAGGTCCCGCGCTCAGCCGTGTCAACATATAGTAGCCTTAGAAGTTGCCATAGGATTACCCGTTACTATTTTTGGCATGATAAATGAATCAGTTCGTGTTTTCAAATCGCCATGATACGTGTCTAAATCCTAAAGTATGTAAAGAAAATGAAATGATGCGTTAATATATACTTTTTGAGTCGACATACTAATTACCCTAAAACATCGAAACGATTTAAACTAAAGACGACTTAGTCATCTCGTATGAATGAACATGTGCGGCCCACCTTGTCCCTTTCTGTGTCCCGACGAAGGCACATGTTCAGGAAATGCGTTACGACGTAAGCACGTATTAGTATGCGTCGGTTTGGTGTTAAGGATAGTTACATTTCGATACAAAAGACTATATTAACAGTAGCCGTTATTCACATTCTTTAAATAAATTGGGATAAAACGAGATCATAACAAAACGAAAATGAAGAACATTTCTGTTTCGAACGACCCTGTCATAACGTGAAAAGTTTCGCGCACGTAGCCCGTCCCTTCCGAATAAAAGACGAGCTTTTACGTTATGCCCCGTGTCGTTCTTAAGAGAAATGGACGTATCCGCAGAAGTGACTAAGAAAAGAAAAGCAAAAAATGAACTAAACGACCAAAATCATTCCGAATCTACGATATATGTCAATACCGATAGTAGTTAAAGAAAATAAACCAATGCCGTTGAATACGTGCCTCGAACGAGTGTATACCCCGTTTAAAATCACGAAGCCGAATTAAGCCAAACCATATAATTACGCCATATGGACGAGACTGCGGGTTTTGACTAACGACTCGATCATTTCAACCGTTACCAAAACTGCAAGAAATATGGCCCGATGTACGTGTTTGCTTAAATTCGTGCCTAAAGGAAAGAGAACGGTGATATCCTCGCTTCGAATAAGCATGCGATTCAACGAAACGTTGATTTTCTATAACCATACTAAGATGATATATCCCATGGATTGGGAAGAACAACGAACTGTTGCTAGCCGAAAGATTACGGTGCGCTCAAAATAAGACTCGCCATCTTTTCACGTAGCTAAAATGAGCAAACGGATCCTCGACGCTAAGAACAAACGCATTACGCGATGAGTCCATTCCCTAAAATAAAATCCAAAAGTGATTCCATCACTAAATAAACACGTGGTTACGTCTCTCGATAGATCCAAAAGATCCCGTTGTAATCCAAAAATCGAGACAAAAACCCCCGCGAACAAAAGGGAACGAGTCATTGACAATAACGAACGATTGGACTAGAAGAATAACTCGTACCACGTCTAAAAACTGAGATGCGCTCAAAGGGAGTCAAAACCCGAACTAATGCGTCTCATGAAAGGACGAAAGACGAGTTATTCCGAAAGGACAATCCAACTTGGTCGATTTCTTAGTCACTGAACGCTGATGCGTCAAAAACGAACTGTGTTGTATGGTGAATGATTTACTTTTTCGCAATAATCGACGGCATCATGCGTCCCTCGGACCGCAATGTGAGCCCAAAACCAAAATCCTAGGAAAGAGACCTGGACCAACGAGTGTGTGGAGGAATAAGGGTGGAAGAGAGATGTTGTGATACATGTGATTAGACTAACGTTTGTTCTTCTTATCTTATATATCTGTAAATAAATAAACGCACACACCACGAATCATGCATATAAAATCATGCATACATACTAATGGATACCGTTCGCGCAGACGTCATCATTAAGCGATTGTGGTACCGAGAGAGCAGTCGACTAGTTAGGCAGTTTGACCAGTTACAGATTGATAGTTCTGAATCGGCAGTTGTGGCTTCGGAATCATCTTCGTCCGAGTATACTCAGTCTTCAACCAGTATGTCTGCGACCGACGAAAAAGTGGCCGGATTGGAAAACTCTGTGAACAACATTAATGAGCAGTTAGCGGTGATAGCGGCCCAGTTAGCTAAGCTGGCCATGAGAGATGACAAAAGTGGCAGTAAACACGCTGAGAATGAGGTGAACGATGGACCTCGCTTTGGGAATGAGGATGACTATCAGGATTATATCCGGAAGCAGCTTGAGAAAGAGAAAACTAAGGAAGAGGAGTGGAAGCAACACATCACTCAGGAGGTGCAGGATCTACGTGGGGGAAGTTCCGGGAGTCAGGACTTTTATAACTTGAAGAATTGTTTATCGGTAACGGCTTTTCCTTTGAAATTCCGGCTCCCTGACATGAAAAAGTTCGATGGAACTGGGGATCCCACTGCCCACATGAATCAGTATGTCGCTGTAATGAAGCACACGATCCTGACTGAGGATCAAGTCCTGGGGCTGTTTAACACCTATCTTGAGGGGGCTGCCCACACATGGTTTCATGCATTGCCGATGGTGACGAAGAGGGATTGGAAAGAGTTAGCGAAGTCATTCATCGCTCAGTATAGCTTCAACACCATGCTTGAGGTCACTTTGAAGGAGCTTGAGAGCACTAAGCAGCAGACTGGGGAATCCTTCTCCGATTTTGTGAAAAGATGGAGGGCCAAGGCCGCGGTTATGAAGTAGAAGCCGCTTGAGCAGGATCAGATCCGAATGGTAGTCGGTAACACCTTGCCGTATATTAAGAATGAGCTGCAGTATATGCCTTTTACCGATTTCAATCAGATGTATAGTTGTGCCTTAACTGTTGAGGGGGATGGAGAACCAAAAAAGGCGTACACTAAATGGACGAAGTCTGGGTATAGTGCCAGAGGGCCAAGTGCGAGTGCGGAATCTGCAGCAGTGAAAGTGCTTGATCTTAATGCTATCGAAAAGAGGCAGTTCGCCAAATTTGATCAGACCTACGCAAAAGTTTTCGAACGATTGCAGAAAAAGGGGCTGCTAAAAGCTCTTACTCATTATAACAAGACACCGCCTCCTCCGCAGATACAAGCTAGGGGATATTGCGAGTTCCACAGCAATTATGGGCACACTATTGAGAACTGTGAGAGATTGAAACATGAAATCCAAGATTTAATCGAGGAGAAAAAGATAGCTGATCCTTCATCAGCGGACCCTTCCACTAGGCGTAATCCATTGCCTAATCATAGGGTGAGCATGATCGGAGTTGGTTTGACAGAATGCGTAGTGATGGAATCCTTCGAGGAGAACATAGAGGAGTTGCTGGATTCCGACGAAAGGAACAATGTATGAAATGGTCTATATGTGTCCTTCCTTGGCGAGGAACAAGAGGATGAACCGATGGGAGAGGGATTGGATGGTGGAGCACCGTATGATGAAGATAGTACCGAAGAGACCGGAGAAGGGTCGTCTCGAACTATTGTGCCTAATTTGGGTCTGTTTAGTGGAGGGGGAAATCCCGAGATGCACTTGCGTGAATATATGCGCGATATGTTTGTTGAATCGTTCGGGGTGGATGAGATTGCTCAGTGGTTCCACCATTCGCTGATAGGCGAGCCTTTGGGGTGGTTTCACTCATTACCCGACTCTTGCAAGTATGATTAGGATCAATTGTCAGATCTATTTCTAGAAAAGTATCGAAGAGCTGAGGACAGGACTGTAGAGCGCTTTGCGATGCATATCGGACCTATCAAGCGTCCGCTACCGAGGGTCAGTAAGTATAATGGCAACAAAGATCCGATGGAACACCTTCATTTCTACTTGTTGGCCATGGCGCCCTTGGGTTTTAAGGAAGAAGAGATCACTAGCTTGTTCTGTAATTCATTGATGGGTGAGCCGTTGATGTGGTATATGTCACTTCCGATGTATGTTAAGACCGATTGGGCGGCAATGACGAAGAGGTTTATCAAAGTGTATACGGTATGGATGTTGGCGGATCAAACCCCGGACTCCCCCTCTTATGAAACGCCCGAGGCAGTGTTGGTAATGCCTAGGTATGGTGGATACCAGGATCCTGTTGAGCATGCGAGGTTATTCCGCAACCATATGTATGACGCCGGGTTCCCGCAATGTGAATTACACGAACATTTTCCGGAAACCCTAATGGGAGAAGCCTTGTTGTGGCACCAAGGCCTATCAGAGGAGGAAAGGGGTCATTGGATACCGCTTAGGAGTGCTTTTGTGGCGAGATATGAGAGGTATGTTCCATGGACGGGATCCCTGGAAGATCTGGATAGGATCAGGCAATTCCCCGGGGAACCGTTCGTGGATTATGCTAGGAGGTGGAGGCACCGGTATGAGCAGTGTCACGAAACAATGAGTGATAAGGTGCAGCTTAGGTGCATACAGAGAGGAGCTATTCCGTTGGCAGCTAGAAGGATGAGCAGAGTGTCCCTCCGAGATTACAATGATCTGATAGGTTGGGCTTTGTATGGATCAGCGGATCCTTTTTATTTGAATCCGAACGTTCCTCACGTTATGGATTTAATGATTGTGGATATTTGGGAAAGTTCCTCGGACGAGGAAGATGCTAATCGGAGGATTCCTATCAATATTTGGGATGAATCGGATGATGAGCCAGAAATTGCTGTCATGACAAGATCAGGTCGAGTGGCCGAGGGAAAGGCACCTATGGTTGAGACTGAGATAGGGGAAGGGTCGGCTCCTAAGCCCGATGACCTAGTTCTTGAGCAGTTGAAGAAGACACAAGCTAAGTCCACAGTGTGGGAAGTTTTATGCCATTCCAAGTACCACCGTGAAAACCTGATGAAAGAGCTGCAGAATTTGGTTATTTCTACCGATACCGAACCGGCAGCAATAGTAGGGGCAATCATGGCTCGAAAGAAAACTGAAATCACGTTTACCGACGAGGATCTCCCAGAAGAGGGGAAGGCTCACAATAAGCCTTTGTACATCCGAGCGGAAATCAACGGGAAGAAGACTAGCTGTGTGATGGTCGATGATGGATCGGCTATTAATGTCTGCCCGTTGAAACTCTTGTCTAAGTTGGGAGTGGAAAGAGGAGACTTGACGGCCTCGGAAACTGTGATTAGGGCTTATGATGATAGCCGTAGGCATATTGAAGGAGTCTTTAAGGCCAAGTTGAAAGTGGGGCCGCATGAGGAAGAAACTGAATTCACGGTGCTGGATATCCCGGTAACCTTTGCTGTATTGTTGGGACGCCCTTGGTTCCACAAGTTGGGAGGTGTGCCCTCCACGCTCCATCAAATGATCAAGTTTCCCTTCAGGGAGGAGATAGTGACGATCAGAGCAGAGAAATTGAGCTCGGTGGCAGCATTGGGAATTGAGCCTCAACTGTTCTCCGGATTCCAAGTTTCTGGGATCTACGAGTCTAGCATGACCACCGATGTGGTGAAAATGATGAAGGGAGGCTTCATCCCTGGTATGGGTTTGGGAGCACACCATCAAGGGATGCCAGAATTTCCGGACTTCAAGAGTCAGAAAACCCGGAGGGGTTTAGGATATGAACAGGGAGGTCCGTCCAACGCAAGTAGTGAAGGAAAAGTGGGCCTAAGGAAGTATTTCGTGAATGAAGGGCATGGAAAGGTTTATTCAGGGACCCCTGAGTCGTGGACTAGCACCGAAGGGAAGATTCTGTCGGGGTTTGAGATCTTCAATGATGTGACTGACTGGGGCAGTGGAAAAGCGAGCTGCTTTGTCGAGGAGATTATGATGTTAGACTTGAATGCCGAGGAGCAAGTCATCACTATTGAAGAAACTGCAGGAGCGGTGAATGAGCCTAGTACCTCCAAAGCTCATGAGAAACCCGAGGACCTCGATGATGAAAATTGTATTACTGCTTTATTTGAATCTGATGATGTACTCGACAACACTATCAGTGAAATGAATTCTGATTTTGCTTACTTGCTTGATGTTGATCGTGATCATTCCATGCATTCTCATTCATATAACATGCCCACAATTGAAATCAATACAATAGAAATGTCAACTTTCAATCTTGGCACGGATGAAAATCCTAAACTTATACAAATTGCTCAAGAATTAACTATTGAAGAGAGGAAAGAATTTGAGAGAATAATTAAAAAATACGAAATAGTGTTTGCTTGGACGTACGAAGACATGCCAGGAATCGATCGATCAATCGTAACTCACCGTATTCCGACATACCCCGATGCTAAGCCCGTGAAACAGAAACTCCGACGCATGAGACCGGAATGGGCAGATAAGATCAGAGAAGAAGTGAAGAAGCAGTTAGAAGCAAGGTTCATCGAAGTAATCGACTATCCCCCTTGGGTCGCAAATGTAGTGCCCATCGCGAAGAAGGACGGCAAAGTGAGAATGTGCGTCGATTATAGAGATCTTAACAAAGCATGCCCGAAAGATGAGTTCGCATTGCCTCATATTGACGTATTGATCGATAGTGCAGCATCGAGCGTCTTACACACGAATGTGGACGGTTTTATGGGCTACATGCAAGTTCAGATGGCCGAGAAACACAAAGCAAAAACTTCGTTCACAACTGAGTGGGGAACATACTGCTACAGGGTGATGCCGTTTGGTTTGAAGAATGCTGGGGCAACTTACCAACGAATGGCTACATCACTGTTCCATGATATGATACACAAGGAGGTAGAAGTTTATGTGGATGACATGATGGTCAAATCAGAGACGAGAGAGGGGCATTTTGCTGCACTCGAGAAGTTTTTGGCCCGAATTGCAGAATTCAAGCTAAGGTTAAACCCGAAGAAGTGCTTCTTCGGCGTTTCATCGGGGAAAATCTTAGGCTATATAATCGGAAACAAGGGAATTGAGGTAGATCCCGACAAAGTGAAGGCCATACGAGAAATGCCGGCACCAAAGAATGAGAAAGAAGTGAGAGGGTTTCTGGGGCAGGTTCAGTATATCAGCCGGTTCATAGCAAGACTCACTGCAATCTGCGAGCCGATCTTTAAGTTGCTACGGAAAGATCAACCCACGATTTGGAATGATAAGTGTCAGCAGGCCTTAGAGAAGGTCCAGGATTACTTGTCTAATCCGCCAATTCTGAGACCACCTAAACTGGGAAAACCGCTGCTCCTCTATGTGGCAATCGAGGAGCGATCCATTGGGGCAATGCTGGCCTAGGAAGGGGACACGGGCGTGGAGCACGCGGTATATTATCTGAGTAAGAAGTTCCTGGAGTACGAGCTTAAGTATAACATGATCGAAAAGACGTGCGTAGCAGTAGTATGGCTAACAAAGAAACTACGGCACTATTTTCAATCTTACAAAGTGATCATTATTTCCCGGATGGACCCCGTGAAGTATCTGTACCAAACTCCGTCTCTAACAGGGAAGCTAGCCCGATGGTTGTTGCTTTTGTCCGAGTTTGATATTGAATACGTAACGAAGAAGGTTATCAAGGGGAGGTCCGTAGCAGAATTTCTGGCCAACCAACCCCTGAGCGCAGAAGAAGAAGAGATAAACTATGATTTCCCCGATGAGCACTTGAACGCAATAGAAGTTATACCATGGAAAATGTTCTTTGATGGAGCAGTTAATCCGAATGGAGCCGGAGTAGGGGTATTACTTATCTCACCAGAGGGAGAAAGGATCCCGATGGCAAAGAAGTTATCCTTCCCTCTCACCAACAATATGGCCGAATACGAAGCATGCATCTATGGGTTGGAATCACTAGCAGCACTGGGGGCATCATATGTTGAAATTTGGGGCGACTCGAAGCTGATCATCGAACAGGCACAAGGAAACTGGGAAGTGAGGGAAGAAAGGCTACGTCCATACCTAGACCAGCTAGAAGGGTTGGCACAAAGATTCAAGGAATGTCATTTTTATCATATCCCTCGAGCACGGAACCAGGCTGCGGACGCTTTGGCCACTTTAGTGTCAGTTTGGGACAACCCCCAGAACCTTGCCTCGAAACCGTTGGTATTGAGGAGATCTCACAAACCATGCTATGAAGACGTAATGCTGTTAGGGGCAGATGAAAAACCGTGGTATTTCGATATCGTGAACTTCATGAAGAGGGGAACATACCCGGCAGAGTCGGAACTTAGAGATCAAGCTGTGATTAGAAGGTTAGCTCAGCAGTTCGTCATCCACAACGATTTGCTTTATAAAAGGCACACCGATGGGTTACAACTGAGGTGCTTGGATGCAGGAGAAGCCCGCGAGGCAATGGAATCGGTACACTCAGGAATTTGCGGGGCCCACATGGGAGGAGCGGCATTAGCAAAGAAAATCATCAGGCAAGGCTTCTATTGGCTCACCATGGAAAGAGATTGTAACAAATATGCAAAGAAATGCCACGATTGTCAAATCCACGGAGATTGTAGTCACCTTCCAGCCATGGAATTACATGTGTTAGCACCTATTTGGCCATTTGTGGCCTGGGGCATTGATATCATTGGTGAGGTAAGGCCTAATGCTTCGAATGGGCACAAGTTTATTGCAGTCGCCATCGATTACTTCACCAAGTGGGTAGAGGCAGAGTCGTTTAGCAAATTGGGATCCAAGCAGATGAGGAAGTTCATTGAGAAACACTTGATCACCAGGTTTGGAGTACCTCATCATATAATTACGGATAACGGGGTCCAGTTTCAGGGGGAAGTAAGAAGTCTCTTCCGAGAATATGGCATTGAACATCATAGGTCTTCTCCGTACCGTCCACAAGCTAATGGTGCAGTAGAAGCAGCTAATAAGAACCTTAAGAGAATTCTCATAAAAACGGTGGAATCACATCGGAATTGGCATGAGCAGCTCCCACTCGCGTTATGGGCTTATCGCACGATAATTAGAACCTCAACTGGGGCAACGCCATTCTCCTTGGTATACGGAACAGAAGCAGTCCTCCCGATTGAGATCGAAAAGCGATCGTTGAGAATCGCAGTGGAAGCAGAGATTCCCGAGACGGAATGG
This sequence comes from Euphorbia lathyris, assembly GCF_963576675.1. NCBI lineage: Eukaryota > Viridiplantae > Streptophyta > Magnoliopsida > Malpighiales > Euphorbiaceae > Euphorbia > Euphorbia lathyris. The sequence goes on from NC_088911.1 coordinate 7,852,254, forward strand.
GTGAAGAAGCGATATGAGCAGTTGGCTTTGGTTGACGAGAAAAGGATGGAAGCCCTTTACCATGTGCAGCTATATCAGAGAAGGATGGCCCGAGCCTTCAACAAAAAGGTCAAGGCCAGCCCTATCAAAGAGGGGGACATGGTGCTGAAACAGATCCGTGTGACGCACACCGACCCTAGGGGCAAGTTTAAGCCTAACTGGGAAGGGCCATTCTTCGTGAAGAAGATACTAAGCAAAGGAGCGGTGAAGTTAACTACTATGGACGGCATGGAATTCTCCGAACCTACCAACCTGGATAGGCTTAAGAAATACTTTTCGTAAAAAAAAAAAAAAAGAAAAGAAAGAAAAATTCCCGATAGGTTGAAAACCCGTAAAGGGCGGCCTATGCAACAATAAGGGACATCCCAGTGGGTGAAAACCCGAAAGGGCACTCATTTGAAAATTCCGGGATAGTAAAAGGAGTGGAGAAAAATCGCCGGGATCCGAAAACCGAAAGGCGGGTCCTGGTAACAGTAGTTATAACTTGAGCAATTACAAAAACAATGTATAAGAGGCTAAGTATTTCTGTTGTTTGTAAATAAATAAAGACATGAATATATTTGACGAGAATGATTGGAATCATCATAATCTACTGAATGCATGGTAATATGAATCATGAGTTATATATTTCCTACCTTACTTTTCACAATAAAAAGCCTACATGTTATCCACCCCGCTCCCTATACATCAGATATACATCGGGGTAATCCTAATAAAAAACTACTACAAAGCCATAAAGCCTAATAAGGAGGGATATCCCAGTAGTCCTCAAAATCTCTCAAGCGTGACGCCCGCTCTGCAGATAAGGCCTCCTCGCCAACTCGGAGTCTCTCCTCGGCGACTCGTGCTCTCTCCTCGACAGCAAGGCGACCCTCAGTCTCCCTCCGCATCACCTCCGACCAGTGGTCGTTCCGCTCTTGGTACACCTGGCCAACCCTGGCATCAGCCTCCCGCACCGACTCACTCCGTCTCCGCTCATGGGCGTGAAGATCGCTCTAAAAAAAGGAACAAAAAAAGAAGAAAAACAGATGTGAAAAAAAAAAAAGCAACATAGGCAAGAACAGAAATCATACATACATACATGCGTGCATTCCACTACACTAAAATAAGGCAAGGATACATACCAGGTGGTCGGCACAGCGCAAGCTGAGGCGGTCTCTGAGGTAACCGGACAGCCCCACGTAGTCAGTACAAGTCTCTCTCGTAGTCTGAGAAGCGTCGGAAGGGTCAAATGGTACCCTCGATGTGAAGACGGGAGGAGCCATCTCGACACCCGTGTAGGCTACCCCGGACTCATCATAGCAAAGGGTCGCGAAATCTCTCCCGTAGTCCGGAACGGGCACACCCAAAGAGGATCTCTCCGGTCGGGCAGCGCTGGAGGACTCGCCGACATAGTAGGGGGGCTCACTCGCAGATGTCTGAGCCCGAGCGCCATCGAAGAAGTCTGACAAATGAGCACTCCTCCAGGACCCCTCCTGCAAATGAAAACACAATAAATACCGCTAGCTATCTCGTGAATAAAGGTAAATAGGCTGAACCACTCACCGGGACCTCCTCCTGACCAAAGACTGCCGCGATAGCCTCCCGTGAAAACACGTCTGCCACGGGATCCACATCCATCGCCACCGCTGGGGCATCCCTCGCGCTCAACAAAGTCGATAGGTAAAGATCACGGCCCCCGGCGTGAACCCACACCTCTCTACCCACGAACCGACGGGTCAAGTCCTGATGGATAACCGATAAGGGCATGGTCCGCACCGCGAACATGGAAACAGGGATCTCGCCCGGGGACCAGTACGACGCTCTAATCCCGGTGATGCCCCGATCGCCTAAGTAGCAGGCCTGTACGCAAGGGCCGATAAGCATGCACTGCTGCTCCTGGATGAGGGTAACATACGCATAATCGGGACCGGAGTCAAGGTCGTCCCACCTGAACTTGATCTGAAAACACAAAAGGGGGGTCAGGTCAGATCAAACAAGAATCTAACGTGACTAGAAGATATCTACCTGTCCTAAAGTCCGCGAGTCAATCCAGTCTAAGAGCCGCGCCACCGTCCGTCTCTTCTCTGTGCCTAAATTGAACTCTCTCCACCGAGTCATGAGTGGGAGCCTCGGTACTCGTGACCGGCGCCGAGACTTGCTAGGAAGAATCTGCCTCTCGTACGCCCAAACCTGCTTGTAAAAACAAAGGTTACGAACGGAAAGCGTGAAGAAGATAGAAAGGATGAGTCCAGGGTACACACATACCAGAAGAGCGAAAGTGTAACCACCGAAGTCCTTGCGCTTTCGGCAAGTCAAATCCAAAAACTTATATAGGAAGGCTAGGCCCGCCCCCGCCCAATCATAAGACGCCGCCGCATCCAAATCGCTAAAAGCCTGAATAAGACCAGCATGTACCTTCCCGCTCTTGGTGCAGAAAATCGTCTCACTCAAAGTGTACACTAGGAAGCTACGGACAGCCAAGTCAGCGTCATCCGTCTCACAAAAATCTCGGCGACTCAAGAGGCTCGCGGTAGAAATGAACTTCGCTGGAGAGGATTTGGCACCTGGGTAAACTCCTGGCCCAATCAAAGCGGCTAGCCTAGCGCGGTCGACCCGCAGACGTATCATGTCAAAGCAGAAGGGAACAGCCCTGTCAGCAAAGAGAAATCTCGGGGTGAGATGGTCATCTCCCTGAAAGAAAGGTGGAAGGTATGGGTCGAATCAACCCACCTCTCGCATTGGGCCCGTAGGCCAAAGCGATCGCACACCCCATTGGTGCGGGGCAGCGCTGAAATAAAGGGCTCAAAGCCCAACTCACGCACACGGGCTCTCGCCGCGGCGCCTAACATAGAATACCACACGTGGATCTCGGCCGTGGTCCCGGAAATCTCGAGGAACTAGAAAGAACAATACAGGAAAGTTTAAATATGGTTCCTAAGCTTGCATTTGATGAAAACACGTTAAGACTAGTTATTCTTTCGGTCAGAATCTAACCTAGAGACGTCTGGTCAATTTGGACCAATTTTCTGTAAAATCTCTCCTTAAGGTCATTTATGTAGGATTTAGTTAATTCTTTATTCTTTAATCCACTCTCGTCCGCACTGACAAGGAGCATTAGTCAAGTTTTTTACTATTCGCGTGCATTAGTTAAGTTTTTACTATTCACGTGCATTAGTTAGGTTTTTACTATTCACATGCATTAGTTAAGGTTTTTACTATTCACGTGCATTAGTTAAGTTTTTACTATTCACGTGCATTATTCACGTTTTTACTATTCACGGGCATTAGTTAAGTTTTTACTATTCACATGAACTATTCACGTTTTTACTATTCACGGGCATTAGTTAAGTTTTTACTATTCACGTGCACCATTCACGCTTTTACTATTCACGTGCACTATTCACGTTTTCGCTATCCACATGCACTATTCACGTTCACTATTCATGTTATTTTTACTGTTAGCATGCATAAAGTCGTAGTTTTACTATTCACAATGCATATAGCGCACATTCTTACTCAAAAGTAAACAAGTGTTACTTGTAAGTAAAGAAATTCACGTTTTCTAACTAGAGTCCTCTAAGGCAATCTAAAGGTTAGCATGCAAATCATGTTCGAATAAGGATACTAAAGCCTAGAATTTGAACCAAATAACGAAAAAGTGAGAAAGTACTTACCTCGTTGCAGCGTGTCCGGCTCAGATGCGTCGTAGGGTCGTGGAAAGGGTCCACTCTAGCAAGGTTCACGTAAACCTCCTCCATGCCTTTCGTGCCATCGCATTCATCCAAATCCATCCCGAGAATAATTCAAATCAAAATCTAGAGAGAGAGAGAAGAAAGAGAATGTGTGGGGTTGAAATGGAACCCCACCACCTTATATAGGAAAGAGGAATGACATTCCCGTAAATAGTGAAAAAAGTAAATAATTAATTACCAGGCGCACAGACCTCCGATTTGCAGTCCGTTTCAGCCTGCGTTTCTCCCAGACAGCGACCAATACTGTCAAGATATGAACTCCCAATGACAGCCAATTTTTACAGAACAGTGGCACCAGTCAAAATACAGACGACGGTCAACAGAAAAATAATCGACAATGTGAATCATTCCGAACCAAAAAGACATTCCTACCAAACCATTCGAACCTCCAGGACACTAGCTACAGTGAGAAAATACAGACAACGGTGTTTTGAAAGAATTCAGAATCGTTAGAAAGAACCTTTTTGCCCTTGAGCCACCTTACCTACGGTTCACGACCGAGGTAGCTTTTTACGGTTCACGACCGAGGTAGCTTTTTTACGGTTCACGACCGAGGTAGCTTTTTAGCCATCTTACCTACGGTTCACGACCGAGGTAGCTTTTTAGCCATCTTACCTACGGTTCACGACCGAGGTAGCTTTTTAGCCATCTTACCTACGGTTCACGACCGAGGTAGCTTTTCAGCCATCTTACCTACGGTTCATGGCCGAGGTAGCTTTTTAGCCATCTTACCTACGTTCACGACTGAGGTAGCTTTTTAGCCATCTTACCTACGGTTCACGATCGAGGTAGCTTTTTAGCCATCTTACCTACGTTTCACGACCGAGGTAGCTTTTTAGCCATCTTACCTACGGTTCACGACCGAGGTAGCTTTTCAGCCATCTTACCTACGGTTCACGACCGAGGTAGCTTTTTATCCATCTTACCTACGGTTCACGACTGAGGTAGCTTTTTAGTCATCTTACCTACGATCCACGACCGAGGTTACTTTCGGACCAATTTTACCCACAGTCAACTCAGGCTAGGGTCCGTAAGAAGAACATCCACCGACGGCCGATTCAGAGGCGAGGCTGGAAAGAATCGGAGAACGACACCGGAACGCGTAGCGCGAAGGTCAGGTATTCTTCCTCCTACTCTTTACGTGTCTTTTACTTTTATATGTTTTACATTGCATGTGTTGCATTAGCAAAAAATGTTTTCGAAACACACACATCACTGTCAAAATAGGAAAGTAGGGGCAACTGTAGACACCGAGTCGGAGGACCTGTGATGAAAACCTGTAAACAAGACAGTTGAAACGGTTGATTTTGGAAGTTTTAAAAATAAAAAATAATATATAATAAGGAAGGAGAAGTTGCGATGGTTCGCGGTCGTCGATTAGGCGGCTCGCGAGTGCTCAGCGGCGCGGTGCGAGCGCCTAGCGGCAGCTGACGCGCGTCCAACGATGGTCGGATGCCCGCCCGGCAGTACGGGGCGCGCGCTCGACGTCCGCTGGACGCACGCGTCCGACTGCGAGTGGCGCGCGCTCGACAGCCACGGGGCGTGTGCGCCCGACGGCGCGAGACGCGTCCCGGCAGGCGTCGGGCGAGCGCCCAACGATCGTCGGGCGAACGCCCAACGATCATCGGGCGAGCGCCCAACGTCGGTGGGGCACGCGCCCAACGTCAGTGGGGCGCGCGCCCAACGATTGTTGGGCGCTCGCCCAACTCTGTTGGGCGACGCCCGATCTTGCTCGGGCGTCGCCCATTCCGTCCGGGGATCCAATGCCTATAAAAGGCACGGATCCCCATGCATTTGAGGAGGAGGATTTTTGGGGAGAGGAATTTCTCACTCTAACATTTTAGAGAGAGAAGTGACTTTTTTTTGGGAAAAAACATTTTTTTTCCTAAAAATTCCAAATTTCCTAAAAGTTAAGATTTTACTAAAAACACAAAAAATACCGGAAAAGCACGATTCGTGGAATCAACCGACTTCAATCGTCAATACCGAACTTAAGGTATTATCCGAGGACTAGACTCGTTTTATTTTATTTAATTTATTTCTTTTCCTTTATTTATTTTTATGTTATAATTTTATTTATTTAGCTATTTATCTATTTACCACGTTTTATTTAATTTTGCGTATTTATTTAATTTTCGTCTCGTGTTGAATAAAATTTGGTTTTGTTTTAAAATAAAAACCTCGTTTTGATATCCCAATACGAACCGTGATCCGATAAAAAGGTAGTTCGGGTATTAAAAGACGTTGTAATTATAAGTTTCTTAAAAAAGAAATTTCCAAATAACGTTTTAAAATAAAAACGTCGTTTTAGGAACTTCCGTTATTGACTATGATCCATTTTTGGTAGTTCGGAAATCCAAAACGATTGAATTAGACTTATTTTAAAGCTTTTGAATAAATCTGGAAATAATTGGAGTGCTGCTGTAATTTGCGTTTTCTGTCACTAATTGCTGATTACCGACGGATTTTCCGTCGGTAAATCTGCTGGAATGTAAAAAAATGCTGTTTTGGTCCCTCTTTCTCAACTTTTAAGCTTTTAATCCTTTGTACATATATGTATATTTATGTAATAAATGTTTTCAAACTATTTTTGGATAGTTGGTACATATAGTTATTTAGGATATTTATATATCATTTTTTTGATTTAATCTAATATAAGTATACGTATATATATATTTTCTTTTTCCTTCATTTAAATGATAATGGATTTTATTTTAGAATGTTATTTACTTGGGTGTTTTGGAAGTAATTAATTAGTAGATATTTTGTGGATAATGGGTTTTATTTTGATATTTAAACTACATTATGTATATATATATATATAGTTTTTGGGCTAGTCGGGTTATACTAGTTATTATTAGGTGAAACTATTTTGGGGATAAATGTTATTTTCTTATTTAGGAGCTTTATCTATTATTTTCACATGTTTAAAATAAAAATGTATTATATTTAGTATTTTTATTATAATTTCTTATATGTTTATTACATAGTATCTTTTCACTTATCCTTATTTTCTCTATAAATATTTCATGGGTTTTTTGGCTAAAATGTATATAATATGTCTATATTATTTTCTTTATTCTTTGGACATTTATGGATCCATATTTCAAATGGGCTTTATTTGGAGTGAATTTTGATTTAATATGTTTATTGTTGTAATTATGACAAGTAAAGAGTCCATTGAGTCAAAAGGGGGAAATAAATCACCAAAAAGAGTTTTCAATTTGATTATTTAAACTAAAAGCTTTTCTAGAGGTTCTCAAAGTGCAAATAATATTTTCTTGACATCTTTAGATCATTTCCAAAACATCACGTTTTAAAACCTTAGTCCGTTCCAACGACGGATTAAGCGAACCTTGTAATTAAAATCGTTTTCATTGTAAATAATGAAGTTTTGAATCGTTTTCTTAAAGGATTTGTACAAAATAAAATTGACTTGTATGTTTAACCACGTTTTCTTATCAAAGGCTTTTATCCCAACATTTTCAACGCCCGAGTCGTTCCAACGGCGATTCGAGTGAACATCATTAAACGGGGTTTTGAAACGTACCTAAATCGTTCCAACGGCGATTAAGGTACGAACCATGTAAATAAACTCGTTTTGGGAAAGTGAATTAGTATAGAATTAGTATGTGACACGAAGCATAAATCACGTTACAAATAAATCAATTCTTCCTTCTCCCCCTCTCTTTCCTATGTATATTGAACTGATGTAAATTGGTGATTCTTTACTAAAATGGCTTTTCAATAATGTATGCTCAAAACGGTTTTCAAAACGAGAAAGAAAAGGTTTCAAATGAATTTTAAACTTAAAGAAATATACGATTAGTCCGTTATCGTCTAACATGCTGAGTAGGAGGCCGGTGGTTCATAACCGGGCGATGTCGGGGTGCCTAGTAGCCTTTCTCCAGAAAGGAGCTATCCTTCTCGGCTCGTACCTAAGTTTCTCGAACCCACACCGGTCTCCCGCAAGGGATCGGTGTTCATTTTCCCATTCGTGGGTGGCGACTCTTCCATATCTCCGAGCTCCAGTCCTGCCGAGCAGCTTGATTCCACGATTGGTTACTTTCGGCGCCAATCACCGCTTACGTCGCCATGAGGTGTCCACCCCCCTATCCGTCCGGGAGATTAGGCCGCGGCACCTCGTCTAACAGTTGTGTTTGGGTGGGGTTTGGTTTGGTAGTGGAGCTGCTAGCATAATTAGTGAGGAGTTTTGGAAGAACTGGGGTAGGAAGTAAAGGTGGTTTGTGGGAATTCTGGGTTACAGTGGTAAGGGTAGGGGTATAGGGAACCATAGATCGGTTGGAATTGGTGGTAATTCGAGGGAGTTTAGGGGTTGAAAGAATGGCATCTTGTAACCGCGCTAAGGCGTAGGCTTGTTGCAAGGTTTTTGGGCTCAACATTTGCAAAGGCAGGCCAATTTCATCCCTCAAACCACTGAGGAAACAACTGAGTATGTATTCTTCGGGAAGTGTTACTTTATGGGCACAAACATCAAAAGCTTCAATATAATCCATGAGAGTACCTGTTTGCATTAATCGTTTTAGATCAGCCATTGGATCTTCATAGATCCGTTCCCCAAATCGCCCCTTAATCGCAGTGACATACTCAGTCCAGGGAGGTTCCCCTATTCCCGCTCTGTGTTTAAGATAGGACTGGTGCCACTCCAGTGCTCGTCCAGAGAGGTGATGAGATGCTAATCTCACCTGAGAATTTGGTGGAGTACCATCGATTTGAAAGAATCGATCACATCTAAACAACCATCCTTCTAGATCTGAACCATCGAATCAAGGAAACTCAACTTTGGTGAACCTGGTAGCTAATTGATAAGAGGAATTATCGGAGCTATCTGAGCCTGAACCATTGAGATCTACGTTGGGTTTAGGGTTGCCACCAGAAACACTTAAGCTGGAAATCATCCCTTTGAGCTCATCAAACATCATGCTCTGTTGCTTCGCCATCAGCTCTGTGAGAGCAGCTTCCTGGCGTTTGCTATTCTCAGCAAGCATCGACTTCATCATATTTTTTAGGCTGTCCACCATTTTTTTTAACTCCTGGGCTTGAGTCTCAGTCATGGTGGAAGTTTTGGATATGGCGGGATTTGATTACAGGCAGGAAAGTGCTCTGATACCAAATGATAGCAGTGGAATTAAGAAGAAGAATCTAGCAAGAAGAGAAGATTTCTATATATTGATTGAATGAATGATCTCAACAATTACAGGGATGATATAGCTGTTGCCACATGTGTTGAGCAAGGAAATATTACACGTGTATATTCTCTCTCTCTCTCTCTCCTCTAACAAACAAATAACAAACTGGAAAATGACAGAATAACCAAAACGCAATAATCAAAACATAAAACGACAATTGGAGAATTTAACTCATATCATAGGACAAAGCACTGTGTAACTTATTAGAATTTATCATCTATTGTTATGCATTGAACTTAGCATTTCCTTAAAGAAATTCATTTTGAACCAATGATTTTATAGCTGAATCCTTCCGAAAATCTGGAAATTTCCAGAAATCCGGAAATTTTCCAGATTTCTGGAAAATTTCAGAGTGTCCGAAATTAAAAAAAAAAAGAATAGAGGAAAAAAAGAAAAAGGAAGAAGAAAGATGGAAGAAGGAAGAAGAAGGAGGAAGAAGAAGAAGGAAGAAGAAGAGAGAAGAAGAAGAAGGAGAAGAAGAGGAGAAGGAGGAAGAAGAATGAGGAAGAAGGAAGAAGAAGAGGAGAGAGAGAGGGAAAAAAATATAAAAAAAATTCGATTTTCCAATTTTACCCCTGTGCCACGTCAGCACTTTAACGGTGTTAAGTCATTTTTTGTTTTTCGGGTAACGGCGCAAACCACGGTCCTTTTTTTGTATTAACAAACCACAAGGGTTTTTTTGGAAGAACATGAAACCACAGGATTTTTTTTTGGAATTTACCCAAATTTAAATTTACTTTTAAAAATAAATATGTATATTTAATAATTAATATTAATAGTGCGGACTGAGCTGAACATGTCCGTGTTAGTTTTCTAAAACCCAAGCTCACCCTAGACATAAGCGGACTTTAACAAGTCTAGACTGGGTAGGACCTAACGACATATTTCCTTGTCCAAACCCGACCCATTGGACACGGGTCTAGGCAAACTAGGAGTGTACTCGGACCTGTGGACATGTCTAATAAAGACTACCTGGTGTCAACGGGAAAAGTTTGGGTTAAGTCAATGTTAAACCATCGAACAACCAACTAATATCGAGCGTATTTCTTCCTATAAGCATATGTTAAGTCCTACTTTCGGGAGTATCAAACTCAAGCCAATAGTCATTATAAATACCATCTATGAGATTCCCTTGTGTATAAAACCTTGATTCTTATAGGAATATGCATTATGTATCTAATAGCGCCGTAAACTTAAATATATAACGAATAAAAGAAGTTTTGGATACAATAAGTATGTATTTATATTCCATTCCATGAGATTTTTACAACTACATATTATAAATTTAAAACAGATAAATAATGAATGGGAAATCGACACTCAAAGCAAGCCATTGGTTATGATGTTGTTGAGGAAAATGAAGCTTATCCCACGTCCATTTCTTATGAAGAGTTTGAAATAACCAACCATAAAGCTATCCCATGAGCACGAGGTGAAATCATAAAGCTCTCCACGTGCACGGGATGTTAAGTACCACATGCACCTTATGAGAATGTAGAATTTGTCCATTCAACGTTAGATCTAGACTTATTAGAATCCTAAGGTGGAGATTCAAAGCATCCTGAGACTTAGATTTAATAAGCCTATATATAACGGTGAATGGGCAAATTCACTTGCTCATTAAGATGCATGTGAAAATTCCTGTGTTAAGTATTGATATTAAAGTCTTTTATAAGGTGTTAAATAATAATTAACTGTAAAGCTCTCCCACGCACATGAGATGCAAATCCTTGAATAGACTTGGTTGGGAATGCATATGCACATTGTGGATGATACGAATGTCGGGCCTGATTAGGGCCTATCAGGTTGGCCTCCTTTTGCCCGGTTCATTTTTTTTTTAATTTTCGCAACAATCAGTTTTTTTTTAATTCTGAAACGTTAGTTGTTACATGGTAGAAATTAATTATCATTAATTTCCTTATTTATTTTCTCGACATTTTTCTACTCTTACCTCACTATTTATATCTTTCTTCTTCCTCAGTTCGACATATACAGAAATACTCTGACACTTCTTCTTGAGTTTGAAATATACAGAAATACTCTGACAAAATTTACATGCTTCTTCGTTCTTCATTCTATGTTCACAGTAGAGTTCGACTAATGAGTTGTTGTATTCTGGAAGATGATTACTCTATAACGGATATATTTTATCTTAAGAAAATTGTTTCGTGCAGACCGACCCATATTTTTTTTATTTTCTCTACCGTCAGAATCTTTTGAATTCTGAAATGTTAGTTGTTACACAGCAGAGATTATTTATCATTAATTTCATTATTTATTTCTAAGCGTTTTCTCACTCATTCTACCAGGCAATTTGTATCTTCTTCTTCCGCAATTCGACATATACAGAAATAGTCTGACAAAATTTTCGTGATGTTTCTTGTTCTTCATTCCCTCTTGATAATTTTCTAGGCACAGTAGAGTTCGGCCAATGAGTTGTTGTATTTGGGAGACGATTGCTCTGTAGCGGGCAAATTATGTCTTAAGAAAACTGCCTTGTGCAGGTTGGCCTCCTTTTGTATCAGCCTGTATTTTTTATTTTCTCAAAAATTAAAGTTGTTTAGTACCACATTTAGGGTCCGTTTGATTTACATGTTGTTTACTTTTTGCTGTTATGGTTTGCCGTTTGCTGTTGGAAAAGACTGCTTTTCTAAAAAACAGGAATTCTTTGCTTTTATAAAAAGCCATTTTTCAGTTACAAAAGGGAAATAAGAGGTGTCTAACCAAACACTTGAAACTCTCCATTTTAGAGTGAAATGACAAACAGTAGAAGAAAAAGCAGTAACCAAACACCCCCATACCCTATACTATGGAACCAAATTTTTTATTTTCCAAAAGGGTTAATTATAAAAAACTACCCTGTGGTTTGGCCGATTTGCGATGTGGTACCTGTGGTATTTTTTGTTACAAACAGGTACCTGTGGTTGTCGCTGTTACCAAAATCAAGGAAACGGCTGTTTGACTGTTAAATCATAGGGGTATTTTCGGAAATAAATTTTCTTAACTTTTTTTTTGACTTTTTTGTTGACTTCCATCTTCTTCTTCTCTTCTTCGTTTTTCTTTCTTCTTCTTCCTCCATTTCATCTTCTTCTTCCTCCATTTCTTCTTCCATTTTCTCCTCTTCCTTTCTTTTCTTCTTCTTTTTCTTCCTTATTTCTTCTCTTCATCTTCCTCTTTTTTTTTTTAATTCTGGAATTTCCAGAAATCTGGAAATTCCATACGTGAAGAAGACGTTATTCACGTCTGGAATTTCCAGATTTCTGGAAATTCCAGGCGTGAAGAATCTTCACGCTTGGAATTTCCAGAAATCTGGTTTCCAGATTTCTGGAATTTCCAGGCGTGAAGATTCTTCACCCCTGGAATTTCCAGAAATCTAGAAATTCCAAAAATCTGGAATTTCCAGATTTCTGGAAATTCCAGAATTAAAAGAAATTAGAAAAAAAAAGAAAAAAATAGGAAGAAGAAGAGAAGGTAGGAGGAAGAAGAAGAAAAGAGAGGAGGAGGAGGAGGAGGAAGAAGAGGAAGAAGAAAAAGAAGAAGAAGAAAACGCAGAAGAAGAAGAGAAGCAGAAGAAGAGAAGCAGAAAACGCAGAAGAAGAAAACGCAGAAGATGAAGGAGAGAGGAGGAGAGAGAAAAAAAAATTAAAAAAAAATTGAATTTCCTAAATTACCCCTGTGCCACGTCAGATTTTTAACAGATTTTCTACCGTTTCCTTGATTTCGGTAACGGCGACAACCACATGTACCTGTTTGTAACAAAAAATACCACAGGTACCACATCGCAAATCGGCCAAACCACAGGATAGTTTTTTTGTAATTAACCCTTTCCAAAATTATCATTTTCTGAGTTTTCTCTTTCTAAACATTCATTTTCCACTCTCCCCATCAAACAACACTTAAATGATCTCAAAATTAAAAAGTTGAAGAATTAAAATTGCTTAGAATATCATCAAGTCTTTAAATTTTTCAATTTTGAGATCGTTAATGCTCATTTTAATTTTGAAGTCCTTATTTTTAGTAAAACGAAAAACCTAAATCATCTCCTTGTCACAAAAGAAAACCTCAATCACCGTTTGGACAATTTTTTTTTTCAGATACGAGTTTGAAAGCACAGAAATTAGGGGTGGGCACGGTTTGGTTAACCAGTCCACTGGATCTAAAAATTAACCGAACCGTTATCAACAGATTTTTAATCATCCAAACCGAAACTAGTCCATACTTATCGGTTAACCATATGACCGGTTAACCATTAGTTTCGGTTAAGTTTTTTGGTTAATGGTTTTTAACCACTTCTCACTGGTTAACCAAAAATCAACGATTAACTATAATTTTTACTCAAACCTAAATTTTTAAACAATATTAAAATACACATAATTTCAAATAACCACTTCTCGGCCGCGTGTGTGCTTAGATTTTAGGGTTGCTATGTGTGTGTGCTTCCTAGTTCCTTCGATTTTAGGTTAGTGAGTGTTGTATGTATTTTAGGTTAGTGCTGCTGTTGTAATTACATTTATTTTTATCATTTTCTATGTAATTATATATAAGTTAATTATGTATATGTATGTATTTTAGGTTAGTGCTGATGTATTTTTTTTTAACAGAGCTCATGTATTTTTTTTTATATCATTTTGAATATAACTACAATATATATATATATATATATATTTAAATATATATATTAAATGGTTCCGCAGTTTTTGCATATTTCAATCCAAACCGAACTGAAAACCGAAACCAATATAACTTTCAACCCTAACATCCCGGTCCAATACCATGTAGATATTGTTCGCTCTGATCCAAATCCAACACCTTGGACCTCACGGTTTTAAAACGCGTCTGCATGTATTGGATTCTCATCTTACTAATAAACCCCAATCACTCCCTCTCCATTTCCGATGTGGGATTCAGTTCATTCCTACCCCATCGCCATCCCTTAGGGCCGCTCCTTGCTCAGGCCTTCTACCCCGGCGCCACCCACTTCGGACCGGGTCGTTACAGGCCCACTAGCTTCCGCATGGTTCGTCCCCGAACCACACATCATATGTGGAGAGTCGGCTCTGATACCAATTGTAACATCCCGGTCCAATACCATGTAGATATTGTCCACTCTGGCCCAAATCCAACACCTTGGGCCTCACGGCTTTAAAACGCGTCTGCATGTATTGGATTCTTATCTTACTAATAAGCCCCAATCACTCCCTCTCCATTTCCGATGTGGGATTCAGTTCATCCCTGCCCCCATCGCCATCCCTTAGGGCAGCTCCTTGCTCAGGCCTTCTTACCCCGGCGCCACCCACTCTGGACCGGGTCGTTACAGGCCCACCAGCTTCTGCCTGGTTCGTCCCCGAACCACACATCGTACGTGGAGAGTCGGCTCTGATACCAATTGTAACATCCCGGTCCAATACCATGTAGATATTGTCCGTTCTGGCCCAAATCCAACACCTTGGGCCTCACGGCTTTAAAACGCGTCTGCATGTATTGGATTCTCATCTTACTAATAAACCTCAATCACTCCATCTCCATTTCCGATGTGGGATTCAGTTCATTCCTGCCCCCATCGCCATCCCTTAGGGCCGCTCCTTGCTCAGGCCTTCTACCCTGGCGCCACCCACTTCGGACCGGGTCGTTACAGGCCCACCAGCTTCCGCCCGGTTCGTCCCCGAACCACACATCGTACGTGGAGAGTCTGCTCTAATACCAATTGTAACACCCTGGTCCAATACCATGTAGACGCGTTTTAAAGCCGTGAGGCCCAATGTGTTGGAATTGGGCCAAAGCGGACAATATCTACATGGTATTGGACCAGAGTGTTACAGTAACAAAACCACCGGTTCAGTTAACCACCTTTTCCAATTCAATTTACGGTTCAGTTACCGGTTTGTCCGGTTTTTTTTTTTTTTTGTCAAACCCAAACCGAAATCACATGTTTCCTAATTAAATTTGAGTACAACCTAAATAAATTTCACTGAATTTTTGGATCCCACATAACTACACTACAGTTCACAAGCTCTTAAGCATTTTAAAACAGTTGGCCTACAAAGGCCTTCCTTCCACTCTGCTATTAACTCCCTCCACCGCTACTCACATGACAACTTTTCCCATAATAAATTCTTGGCTTAATACATCCTTAAAAAGTTTGATTCACATGTTTAACTTTTAAAACCAGGTTGGATTTGTTTAAAATATAGTCAATTAATCACTTGATTGCAAAGAAGTAAACTCTATACAAAATATGTGTTATACACGCCTTGAAACATGGTGCCTTCTATGGTTACTTTGTTTTTGACAAAGTAAAGCCTTATTTTGTTTTTTTCACCATTGGTTGATGGTGGACTTTAACAAAGTAAGTTCATCCAATGGTGGTAAAAACAAAGTAAAGCTTACTTTGTCAAAAACAAAGTAAGCATAGCCTAACCCCTTGAAACATTATTACATAAATCACAAAATAGATTAAAAATGAAATTGTTACTTGTTTTTCCTCTCTGATATTAGAACCACATACCAGATTTTGGTTGTTTGAGTTTTTCAAGGGGTGTGGGACACATCTTTCGCATACGTTTTATTTCTTTACAACCGTGTGATTAATTGACTATATTTTAAGCAAGTTGAAGGGGATATCCAAAATTTTAAACAAGTTGAGGGGCTATCATAACACTTGGGACGTCTTGGGTCCTAGTACCGCCCTCCACCTTTAATTAAAAAAAAAATTCAGAGGCAAATGATGTATTAAGAGAGTGTTTGTTTTAATTTTTTGGATGAGTGTTTAACATTTCATTCCAAACCGCAAAAAATATATGGTTTGGTTAGGTTTATACAACAACATCATTTAACATTTTTTTTTATGGATTCAACAAATTTTCAGAGCTTTTTGTGAACAACTGTTTGTATTTATTTGATATTGATAAAAAAATTTATTTCCACAAAACACATTAAATTTTTATTTCTATAATATTATGGTCGAAACAATAAGGTTCTTAATAATTAATTATTTTTGTTTTTTAGGGAAAAGTACGAAAAAAATACTTGTGGTTTGCCCAATTTGCAAACAGATACATGTGGTTTAAAAATTCACAAATAAAGGTCTATGGTATGTTTTATTTACAAAACAAAGTGTTACAATTGCACATTTAAGTTCTAATTATAAACAAAGACATTTTTATCTTAACAAAAATTATACTTACATATCAACAAAACATAGCCCCCGAAAAAAACAACTTTCTAAATCGAAACAATAAATAGTATGATGGAATTTTACATTTTTACTAATCTGACAGTTTATGAATTAAATTGATATTTAAGTTCATTTTAAACAGTTGTAATTTGATTTTGGGATCTGCGTTTTGTTAATATAAAAATGTAATTGAAAAAAAATTAAAAAATGCTCTTATTATCATCAATTACTTAAAAGTTTAATTTTAAATGCCTTGTTTTGTAAAAAAAACATCCCACATACCTCTATTTGCAAACTTTTAAACCACAGACCTCTATTTGCAAATAAGGTAAACCACAAATATTTTTTTCGTACTTTGCCCTATTTTTTATTTAGTTATTTAGATTATTTTTATTAATTTATGTATTATAATTTTTATTTTTAAAATTTATTTGTTGATTAATTTAAAAATGTCCATATTAGACATTTGGATAAATAATTTATCAGTCCCTACATTTTTTTTTATTAATGATGCTTATTTTTTTAAATGGTCATGATGTTAATAAAAGAAAATTTTAAATAACTTTTTTTTTTAAAATTGCGCAATGCGTTTACATTAAAGAAGAAAGAAAAATCCCCACCAGACCCGGATGTGATTCGAACCCATGACCTCCCAAGGCATAGGTAAGTTCTCAACCACTAGGCTAAGAGCTTCACCACAAAATTTTAAATAACTTTTATATTAAAGTAATTGGTTTAAAAACCTTTTAATTTGGAGGTGATGATGAGTGTAAAACAACAATATCATTAATTCATTCCCTTAAAATTAAATTTCCCAAATAAGGCAATAGTTTTGGTTTCATAGTCATGAATGATTATTATAATTTTATGCTCAAACTATAGCTATAAGTGTATATATGCATACCAACCAAAACATTCCAAATATTCTTTTAGTCAACCTCAAGGAAATTTCCCACTCAAACTAATATCTATATATAACAGAAGTCAGAATACCAAACCAAACTCAGCAAGTAATTTATTTAACAATAACAGAATTTCATACCAATTTCCCCACTATATATATATATATATAGGTAACTTGCTAATTAATTTAACCCATATAAATAAATAAAAGTCTAACTCAAAAAATAAAATTAATTGACTCATAAGGAGTTTTATATAGAGAGAGTTAAATAAGCAATATTGAATATCTAATAATACATCTGCTCGAGGTTTCAGAGTCGGTTTGATTTATCTATTTGTTTACTGTTGAAAAAAAAAGTGCTTTTTTAAACTATAAGGATTCTCTGCTTTTGTAAAAAACTACTTTTCAGATTTAAAAGGCAAACGACAGGTCTTTAATCAAACACCTAAAACTCTTCCTTTTAAAGTGAAATGCAAACATGAGGAGAAAATGGATTAACCAAACACCCCCTTATACATGGTTCGGATTCTTCCTGTCACATGGAAAACCTCTATATACATTTTGATATATGTGTTATGACCCGTCTAAAAAATGATAAAGTTTCCAGTGACATATTTGTGACATACCATACATATCAAAATGTGTACAGAAGATTCTCCATTTGATATAGAAGTACAAGATCTCCCTATAATTTTTTCATTTCTTCACGTCTAAAACCATCCGAACGTAAAGCAAATATTCACGAGTGAACAGAGGGGGGCCAGGCCCTCCCGGCGCTGGAACCACCCCTACTATCAATGGTTTCAGCCCTCCCGGCCATTGCAACTATCCTTGCTATGGATATGGTTTCAGAAGGGTATAGGAGGAGGGAGTACAAACAGCTCTCCCGCACGGGGTCGCAAATTTAAGGGGGTCCTGTTTTTTTATTATATAGCATTTAACTAAATTATTATATAGCATCTAACTAAATTATTTTTATTAGTTGTTATGTCAAAAATTAAATGAACATTAACTTATCCAGGAAATATTTAGAGTCTAACGGTCTAAGAATCTTAAAGGGTCTAATTTTTTATTATTACTATTCAATATCTAATTAAATTATTTTTATTATATTTATTATGTCAAAAATCAAGTTAAAGTATATTTTGGTATTTCATTTTGTATAGAAATATTACTGTTATATGAAAGTATTAATTTTTTTTACTGAATAATGTCCAATTTTTTCATTTAGCACACGGTCCCAAAAATATTTAAGACGACTCTGAGTTTCGCCCCCTGTTTATAAAATCCATCTTGTTTAATATATGATAGGCGATAAATTTTTCGAAGTTTGTTCAAAACGACTTAATCTTACTTTTATAGTTTAAATCTAGCTTAATTTTGAAAAGTTTTACAATGGTACATAAAAATTGGTTTTAAATCACTCGGATAATAAGATGTATATATATGAAAAAAAAACAAGTTTGATTTATCAATTTTTTTTACGCACGTACATGTAAAATTCATTAATCATGTAGTCACCAATGAGAGTGAATTAATATTTAATACATGTTTTGTAAATAATGGCCTAACAACTGTTAGGCCCAAAATAAAATAAATTTTATTTTTATGTATATAGAATGCTTGGGTTTTGATTTTAGCATATAGTTTATATTTTGCCTAGGAAATAATAATAATAAAATAAAAATCAGAAAACAATTCGTAAACTCACCTCAAATACGCGGGGCGTGTATTTCCATACGCGAGGCGTATACCACACATCCGAAGGCGTATCACTTCAGAGACTCCTTTACGCGGGGCGTGTCTTCCTATACGCCACGCGTAAAGCGCATCAACAAGGTGTTCCAAGATCAGAAGCACAAACACGCAGGGCGTCTTTCTCTTACGCAGGACGTACCTTCCTACGCGGGACGTGACACCAGAGGCGCCATGCGTAAACACCATCAACGAAACGCACAAGGCTCAAGACCTCCAACACGCAAGGCGTGCCCAGACATACGCGGGGCGTACTATCTCTCCCGGCAGCAGTTGGAAGCAGTCAACAGCAGTTAGTGGAAGTTGAGGAAGTTAAGTTAGTTGATGATGTGGCAAGGTAGTGGTGAGTTAGTGGATAAATAATTACCAAAATACCACTCAATAATTATCAAAATGCCACTACAAAATACTATAAATAGACCCCCTCCCCTTCATAAAAAATCACTCAATCAACAACACAAAACCCCCTCTCAAAGCTCTAATGCTTAATTCTTAGTTTCTTAGTTCTTTGTTCCTCAAGTTCTTCGAGTTCTTCGAGTTCTTAGTTCTTCTTTCCTTTTTCTAGCTCTCTTTCTAGCTTTTTCAGTGTTCTTTAGTTTCAATCCAAGCCTCTCTTCAAGTTTTTCGATTAAATTTAGCATTTCTAAGTTGTTACTCTGCTCAATCTTTAATTAGAATTCCATTTCCAAAGTGACTTTCCAGATTCGCCCAATTATTTTCAAAGCCCGTTTTCGTCCATTTAACGTCATTTTTTGCCTTCAATTCCTTCAACAAAGTTATTCCTGACGTCCTGAAATTCGATCTAGTATATTTATTTTCTCAATTCCAAGTCCAGAAACGCTATTTACAAGCTGATCTTTGCACCCCAAATTCTTTTAGACATTCTGTTTCCAGATTTTTCCAGATTCGACCAGTTATTTTCAATCCTCAATTCCGTCCATTTACAATTCGTTTTAGCCTTCGATCCCTTATAGAATTTTGTTCCGGACCTCCCGAAGTTCAATTTACACTATTACTCGTCCAATTCCGGATTCTTAAGCACTCTAATCAAGCTCCCCAAAGTCAAAGTTTAAATCTGCCCCATTTGCCTACCAACGTTTTGACATTGCCAAGATCAAATTCCGTACGGGCCCGACCGACCGAACTGCTCCAAGAACGTCGAGTCGACATCAGAATTCAACGTCCAGCCGAGATAGCTATTGTGGCTCCGAGTTTGTCGTTGAATTTCAACAAATTTCATTTTAATTGCATCTCAATTTCTTGTATTGATTTGTTCTTCCAATTCAATTGATCGTCTATATGTTTAGTATAGAAAGTTTTCAATTGTAATTCATTTCCAATTTCATCCCTTTTCAACATATGTATTTAAACACTTATTCAATCAATAAAATACCAATTTTCCCAAAATCTCGTGTCAATTCCGCACTTTAATTTCCTTTATTTTTCTGTCTTCAATTTACCCGCATTAGCTTAAATAAAACAATTTATCTAGCAAAGTTTCTATAACGGCGCTAGAGACCCAAGAGGGACTTTTTCAATCCTTGCGTCCCTCGCCAATCGCTTCGATTAGATTTCATGTTTTCGACGCACAATTTCATAAACGTAACCATTTTTCATAATTGAGGAATAATTCCTCTGGCACGCCCGCACCCTAACCACACATGACATGGTTGAAATTAGCATATTTCGAAAATATCGCTAACAATTTTTGGCACGCCCAGTGGGACCTTTTATTTTTTTTAGGCTACCAAAAATTGCATTTAGGACCTAAAACCATTTTTTACACCATTATTTTTTATTTTTCAGACCTTGTATTGTATTTTTTCCGCCCCACTTTACCTTACCAAAATTTATTAGCTAACGCTAACAATTTTTGGCACGCCCAGTGGGACCTATTTTTAAGCTTTGCCAAAAATTTCAATAACAATTTTACTCATTTCATTTTTTCATACCACGTATGTATTTTTCATTCAGTTTTTAAACCACTTGTTTTTCATGCTTTGCTTTAATTCCATTAATAAGTGTTTATTTATTTCTTTGTTCTTTCTTTTTTCAACACTAGATTTACTAATTTAATTTCATCATTTTCACTTATAAATACTCACGGAGAATGCCTCCTAGGAAGAACACCGGGAAAGATCCAATTCCATCGGACTCCGAAGAGAGTCAAACTCAAAACCAAGACCGTAACAATGAGCCCGGAAAGCCCGAAGGCTTTGTGGCCGAGACTGTGAGCCATAGTCGCGATACAAACCAACAACCACCTCAAGGCCCGCCTATATTCGACTTAGCACCGTTTATAGCAAATATGGAGAAGCAAATCAACCAATTTCTACATGGGTTTTCACAAACCATGAGAGAGAATAATGAAGCTATATACAGCGCAATGCAAGCTAGAAACGAGGCCATGTTCAAAGCTAACAACGAGGCGATAAACGATTCCAACAAGGTTCCAGCCCTCGAGGAAAGGATTGTCGATTTAACCGGGGAAATCGACAAAATCCCAGAGAAATGCGCCGAACTTTTCTCACAAAAGTCAAGATCCCAAGGACCGGCAAGCAATGGAAAAGGAACGCCGATCTCAGGTGCCAATGAAAGGTATACCCCTCCACCAATCCGGGAAGAGAACCTCAGGTTCAATGAGCACGGCGATAGGATCAGCCCAGAACACGTCCAAGTCCCACCACCTCAACAACAGTTTAGGTCTCATACCGGGCCTAGTAACCATGCCGAACATTACGAGGAGAGCTATACTCGTAACTCGGGGGGCAATGGGAGAGGAAGCAGCTTTCACCCACAACGGACGACACACACACGTGTGGAACCCACCAACAACGTAGGAGAGGCCCAACGCATAAAGAACATCGTCCAAGAGATTTATGGGCCAGCCGTGAGGGAGGTGTACCGGCCCGAATTCCAAAAACCGTACCCACGGCAGTATGACCAACTCTATCCCTTACCTCACAATTTTAGAGTCCCTGATTTCACTTTATTTTCAGGAGAGGAAGGGCAATCCACCGTAGAACATGTGGCACGCTTCACCTTTCAGTGCAGTGGTTTGAGCATGGACATAAACTTCGACATGTTGCGCTTGCGACTATTCCCAGGATCACTAACGGGACCAGCGTTCTCTTGGTATGCCATTCTGCCATCAGGGTCCATTCATGGATGGGAACAAATGGAAAGACTTTTCCATAACCAATTTTATCGAACGGAGCCCGAGGTTTGTGTTGCGGTGTTGTCCCGAATGACACAACGACATGGGGAACCGGTTGAAAATTTTATCAACCAATTCAAGAAGATGCGACACCGTTGTCGAATCAATATTCCCGAGGTCGAGTTCGTAAAGATTGCTCAACGTGGACTAGAATTCGAAAATAGGAAGAAATTTTAGGGAATCGATTTCCGCGACTACTATGAATTGGTGGCCAAGGTTTCAGAGTACGAGGAGTTGATGAGGGAATATCATCGACGCAAGAAGAACTCTATGGGAAGCTATCAAGGGGATGTCCAAACACATGCGGTAGCCATCGCCGACTTAACAAACACCAGATCTCGAACATGTCCCGTGTTGTTGAAAAATCCCAAAACCCCAGAGGTAGTCAAAAGGGTTCCAACCACCCAATATACTTTCGACGTCTCAAAGACGGAAGAGATCTTCGATTACTTGCTAAAAGAGCAGTTCATCACATTGCCTCCTAGACATGTGATCCCATCCAAAGATGAAATACGCGGACGAGATTATTGTAAGTATCACGACAACTGGAGCCACAACACTCAAGCTTGTTTTGGTTTTAGAAATGTCGTGCAGGATAGGATTAACCGCGGGATACTCCAATTCCCGGAAAAGAAGGAAAGCATGCTGATCGATGAGGACCCATTCCCGATAGCCAACATGATCAATGCCACTTCACTAGTGTGGGGGGGGGGCAAAGGAAAGCAACGTCGTGACCTGGGGACTCGGCAGATATGGGTACCAAAAGCGACGCCATCTAAGTTGGAGGAAAGCTCAAGGCAATCGCAAAATACAAAGAAAAGAGACGTGCAACAACGACGACCACGTTTCGTGACACCTTCAAGCATGTCGCCCGTCAATCAATGGCAATTGAATAGCCACAAGAAGTTCCCAAGACCTCTCTCCAAAAATGCGAAAAGAAAACTAAGGAAGAGAGAGGCAGAAAAGAGGAATGATCGAAAGGAATCATCCAGCGTTAACTCTAATGATGCGAAAGGAGGAGGAAAAAACCAAAAGAAAGACGTCCAGATCCGGGTCGGAGATTTCATCATACGGATAGAGTGCGCAGCCACCTCTTTAATCTTACCTTCGGATTTTAGAGGTGAAGATACCAAGAAGGAAGTCCCCAAACTCGAGCACAAAAAGCAAGAAGACATAGTACCGAAGGCATCAGGTGAAGAGGGCATGAAGAGGGTTTACTTTGACAAGCCCACTCCAAGGATGACTCGCCATATTAAACCTCTATACGTCAAGGCTCATGTAGATGGCAAACCGATCTCCAGAGTGCTCATCGACAATGGATCGGCCGTTAACATCATGCCTATGAAGATGGTCCTAGCCTTAGGAAAATCGGAGGAAGATATAATCTCGTCAGAGGTGTCGGTTTCAGCTTTCACGGGAGAAATTGCGAAGACTTACGGTGTCCTACCTTTGGAGCTCACTATTGGTTCTCACACCGCCATGGCTGCTTTCTTCATAGTAAATTCAACTGCGAGCTATCAGGCGCTTTTGGGGAGAGATTGGATTCATTCCAACTCGTGCATCCCCTCATCATTACATCAACTCCTTCTATTGTGGAAGGGAGACGATGTGGAAATTGTTCGGGCAAACGAGAAGCCATTCGAAACTTACTCCGATATGGTCGAAGCCAGACTCTACGAGGAATCTGTTGGCCCAATCCGAGTTGGGGCCAATCACAAAGAGCAATCATGTGGCGAAGAGATTAAGAATATCCTGAAACCAACGGCAATTGTGCCTCATCGAAGGCCATTCCATAACGAACCAGTAATTGAAGAAATTCCATGATTAAGACAACATCGAGAAAAGAAGCGGTAGCTTCAGCCGCTATATCAAAACTGAATGCACAACAACTAGTGGAGAAACTGTACCAAGAAAACGATATGAGGGTCTCAGAAGTCGAAACCCCCGAAGAAATAACAGAACTGAATCCTCAAGGAGAAGAAATCCAACTAGAAGATCTGAAGAGGGCAAACCCAAAGTTAGAAGATGAAGGTTCCATGGCAGTCGATCCTTTGGACGAAGTAAATCTAGGAACCGAAGAGGAACCTCGGGTTACATTTGTCAGTAGCCTACTACGCCCAACGTTGAAAGAGGCCATTATCAGTTTGCTTCAGGAGTTCAAAGACTGTTTCGCTTGGAATTATGATGAAATGCCCGGGTTGAGCAAAGACGTTGTGGAACATAGATTGCCAATCAAACCGGAGTTCAAACCCTTCAAGCAACCGACAAGGAGAATGAGCAAAGAGGTTGAAAGCAAAGTGAAGGAAGAGATAGAAAAGCTTTTCAAAGCTAAATTCATCAGACCAGAAAAGTACGCTGTATGGCTATCTAACGTTGTGCCTGTAGTGAAAAAGAACAGTAAACTACGCGTATGCGTAGATTTCCGCGATCTAAATTTGGCCACGCCAAAAGACATCTATGTAATGCCTATAGCCGACATGTTAGTAGATGTTGTGTCTAAGAATGAATTAATATCTCTGTGTGATTGCTATGCGGGATATAACCAAATCCCCATTGCCGAAGAAGACATTGCAAAAACGGCATTTCGATGCCCAGGGTCAATCGGCACGTTCGAATGGGTCGTCATGCCATTCGGTTTAAAGAATGCCGGCGCCACATACCAAAGAGCAATGAATGCCATTTTTCACGATTTACTCGACACCTCTATGGAAGTATACGTGGACGACATCGTTATCAAGTCCAAGCGAAAAGCAGAACATGTCGGCCATTTGAGGAAAAGCTTCGAACGAATGCGAAAGTATAACCTAAAGCTCAACCCTCTGAAGTGCGCCTTCGGGGTCAAAGTAGGGAACTTTCTCGGATTCTTAGTCCACCAAAGAGGAATCGAGATCGACGACAATAAGGCAAAAGCAATCAAAGAAGCACAACCTCCGAAGAATAAAAAAGAGTTACAACGATTCTTGGGCCAGGTAAACTACTTGAGACGATTCATATCCAACTTGGCTGGAAAATCTAGAGCATTCTCAAATTTGTTGAGGCTC
This sequence comes from Euphorbia lathyris, assembly GCF_963576675.1. Taxonomy (NCBI): domain Eukaryota; kingdom Viridiplantae; phylum Streptophyta; class Magnoliopsida; order Malpighiales; family Euphorbiaceae; genus Euphorbia; species Euphorbia lathyris. Next base: position 7,877,328 of record NC_088911.1, read on the forward strand.
AAAGATGAAGGAAGTTTCAAGTGGGACGACAAACATCAAACTGCGTTCGAAGAGATCAAAACTTACTTGAGTAACCCACCTGTTTTGATGCCACTAAGAGAGGGCACTCCACTCAAACTCTATATATCAGCAACCGATGAGTCAATTAGGTGTCTACTCGCCCAAGATAATGCAAACCGCCATGAACAAGCCATCTACTACCTAAGCAGAACATTGTTATCAGCAGAGACAAGATATAGTCCAGTTGAGAAAATGTGCTTAGCCCTCTATTTCGCTTGCACGAAGTTGAGGCATTACTTGCTCAAAGCAAGAGTTTACGTGATCGCCAGCACAGACTTGATCAAGTACATGCTAAACCAGCCTATCCTCTCGGGAAGAATAGGGAAATGGTCACTAGCATTGGCCGAGTTCACCTTGACATATCTCCCGCAGTCCTCAGTAAAGGGAAAAGCAATCGCAGATTTTGTAGCCGATCACCCGACCAGTTTCCAATATCCAGAAGAAGCAGAACTCCCAATCTATCTGACACATAAAGAACCTTGGCAGTTAAAGTTCGATGGTTCGAGCACAGACAGCTCCAGCGGAGCGGGAGTAATCATCACAGCCCCATCCGGGACTAAGACGATATTAGCTGTAAACTTGGACTTCGAATGCACGAACAATCAAGCCGAGTATGAAGCTCTGATCATTGGTTTGGAAATCTTAATCGACCTAGGAGCAAAAGAAGTCAAGATTTTCAGAGATTCACAATTGGTCATCCGGCACCTAACAGGAGAATATAAATGCTCAAATTTATCTCTGTTACCTTATTTTGCATTTGCAATCCAACTTCTGGAAATGTTTGACGAGGTCAGTGTGGAGCATATTCCAAGAAATGACAATTGGGAGGCTGACGAGTTAGCCCAAATCGCTTCTGGAATGAAGATCTCTAAAGAGACAGCATACAAAGTCGTCATCATCAGAAGACAGGGTCACCCTTCCGTGGCGGATAGAGGTGTCCAGTTCGAATCATTCGACATCGATATCAACTTAGCTCAGGATTGGAGGAAACCATTCACCGAGTACCTTAATGACCCATCCAAAAAAGTACGACGATTTGGACTACGAAAGGCAGAAAGCGCTCGATTGTATGATGGTCCAAAAGAAAAAGGTGGAGGACGTGTACAACAAGAGAGTAAAGAAGAAAAGCTTCAAGGAGGGCGAGCTAGTATGGAAACTAATCCTACCAATCGGGACAAAAGACTGTGAGCTTGGGAAATGGTCACCCAACTGGGAAGGACCATTTCAAATCCACAAGGTGCTTCCTGGGAACGCATATTGGTTGAAGAGCTTGGGCGGAGAACCACATAGGAGATACATCAACGGCAAATATTTGAAGAAATATTTTCAAAGTATGTGGGACGTAATTAGCATAGGAACCAACGAAAGCGTCTTGCACCGCACGGAGCAACCAGCCCGCGAGATGTAGAAGAAGCGCAAATACGCACGGCGTAACACCAGAAATGCCACACGTAGTCATCATCAATGAGACGCCTCAGGATCAGAGGCTCCAATACGCGGGACGTAGCTGGACCTACGTGGGGCGTAAACCAGACGTGCATAGAAGTCATACTCCAGAGGCTCAACTACGCGCGGCGTAACACCAGAAACGCCACGCGTAGTCATCATCAATGAGACGCCTCAGGATCAGAGGTCCTTTACGCGGGGCGTAGCTGGACCTACGCGGGGCGTAAACCAGACGTGCATAGAAGTCATACTCCAGAGGCTCAACTACGCGCGGCGTAACACCAAAAATGCCCCACGTAGTCATCATCGATAAGACGCTTCAGGGTCAGAGGCTCCAATACGCGGAGCGTAGCTGGACCTACGCGGGGCGTAAACCAAGCACGAATGAAAGTCATACTCCAGAGGCTCAACTACGCGCGACGTAACACCAGAAACGCCACGCGTAGTCATCATCAATGAGACGCCCCAGGATCAGAGGCTCCTACACGCGGGGCGTATCTGGACCTACGCGGGGCGTACCATTCTTCTCGACACAAACAGGAAAATAGATAAACTAGCAAATATTCAAGCGGCAATCAGCTCGTAAAATAATGTCCATTTGTGCTACATACATAAACGAATGAAAGAATGAGCGTACATAGTCGCAAACACAAAACAAAAGGGAAAGCACAGGCAACCCATGAACGTACCTTACGGAAACAAACAAAAACCAGGCTTTGGGTATTTCGCCCAAGATTCATAAAGTTTGGAAGCAGCCTCTTTGTGTTGCTCGCTCTGTCGGTGCCATTCTAACATCTCGTCATAATGATTGGCCAATCGATCTTTCTCACGGCCCAGCTCTTCCTCCATCCGCGGGAAACAAGCTCTAAACCCGGAACTGGCTCTAACCATTTCCTCTTTAGACGCTCGAGCTTCAGCCACCTCCTTCTCTAATACCAAAAGACGTTCCTCTACAGCTGCAATTTTGGCTAACCGTTGCCTATCCGCTTCTTCAGCATCAACCAAAGCATTAAATTTCTTGCTATAGGACTCAAGCTCCGCCATGTTTGATCTAACCCGAGCTGCAAGGCCCGCTGCCACGTTTTTCTCAGTAACGTAGGACTGGTAGCAAAACAACACATGGTTCTTGGCGGATTTCAACGGTTCAGTCTTGAAAGGATGAGCACACGCACCCATCATGAGATCAAAATCAGTCATTGCCCTTTCAATACGGGTGGGAGTCCAGGAGTCAAGAGGAGAAGCGATGAGCTTACTAAGATTGGCACGAGCGTCACTCAAGGAGTCATCATTAGGCAAGGATGAATCAGCTGCAACAGTAGACGGTCCTTTCAAAAATGAAAAATCCAAGCCGGCAAAAGGATTATCAGCTTTAAGACCGACAGGGACCAACAAAGGACGCACAAGAGCTGATTCCTGCCATATTTCAGCAATTCAATCAATCAATCTAGACAATTCATCTCAAGCATGGCTCATAAATAACAGATTAGCAAGATCATACAAACCTGAGACAATGGTGCGAGAACCAGTCGGTTCAGGGAAGATGCGAAAGGAAGATGGGTTCGCGCCGGAAGTTGCAATGGAGTCATAGCCACCTCAGTCGAGTCCTCACCAAGGGACAAGGTGCCAAGCGAAGACGTCAAGTTCCAACGTTCCCCCAGTTGATCCAGCGTCTCATCCTCAAAACCGAAGTATAGGCCTTCGTCGGAGTCTTCTTCTTCTTCCTTTTGTCTCACGGAAGGCCCTGCAGCAATAGCCACCCGCTCTTCCTCATCGATCATGACTGCCTTTCCTTTTCCTTTATCGTTGGCGTCAAGCACATTTGGAGCTGGGAAATTTGGATTGTTGTCTTTCCCTGAGCTACCGCTTGAGTCTACAAAAAAAAGGAGTAATAAAATATATATATATATATATATATATATATATATATAAAATAATAAAAATAAAAATAAAACAAAAGAGCTTACCAACAGGTGGGATACAATGCTGAAAAACGGTCTCCCACCAAGCATCAAACGAAGGTTGATCCGATCCAAGCAGAAGTGGTCCCTGATCATATCCTGCGTCCAGAACCGCAGCCGCTATATCTTCATCACTAGCCCCACACTGCTGAGAAGGGGTAGGGAATGGGAGTTGCCCCGGGATAGATTGGAAAAAGCCTAACTGGCGTGCCCAAAGGTAGGGTGCATATAAGGTCAAACCAGGGTTTGATGATCGAGAGATTCTGGTTCGGTTCACCCCATGGTGTAACCGATGTGTCGCACATACCGTCATCCACCATTCAGCACCTTCATGGGGGGCAGTAGACAAGTAAGAGAGAGCCCAAGACGGTAGACACGAGTTACCCTTTTCCTAAAAAAGAAACAGCTTGTTATGAGTAGATGGCACTAAAGTACGAAGAAACCTCACAACTACACTAACAGCCAGACTCGAAGAACTGTAGCAAAGGTCCACGCCAAGATGCCCCGAAGTCTCCATTGACGATACGGTGGCCAGATGAGGAAAATAGATAAAAAGCCACAGCTGCAACAGCCACAAACCACCTCTAGGTTTTATGAATGGTCTATCCTCAACAGTAAGAGCTAGGCGGTGGAATGTTGAGGCCAACAACATGGTGCCAAGAGCTAAACGACGGCCCGAAGCTAGAGCCTTAGCAATGATCAATATTTCTGCAGTAGGTCTAAGGCCTAACGGCTCAAAAATATAATTGCTAAGCACCATCCATAGAAAATGCACATGATCCTCATCATCCAACTCTCTCTTGTCCAATTTCCGTCTGATCATTTGGACATACGTCCCAGCATCTTTGGATGAGATAGCCTTCACTTCAGGGAATGCATTTGTCTCGACACAACTCGGGACTTCCTCCCCGATAATAGGCAACCCCGTCAAAGAAACTACATCACGTAAAGTGATAGACATAGGACCCAATGGAAGGATCAACGAGTTACATACAGGCGACCAATAATTCAGCACCCCCTCCAGTACATTCACACAAGGAGTAATTTCATGACGGGTCAAACGAACAAAATCCCTAATGCCAACTTGGTCCCAAATACTCGCATATCTCGGCTCTAAGCGATCTACAAGGTCATTCCATCCAATGTAACAGCGAGGGAATATCAGCCCTTTCTTACTTGCAGGGAATTGATAAGTCTTCCTATGAAGAGCCAATTCGGTAGAACTACTCATGGGATAAGGGGGCAAAGGGGAATTATTCACAGCAACAGGGCTAATGGTAAAGACACTATCCTGAAAGTGAAGTATAAACACGATAAATTAAAGCCTATGGATGCTACCTTCAAATACATGATCAGGAAATTGCAAAGTTCATTGAAAATTACCTCCTGCAAGCTAAGTGTTATGCCTAAGCGAGAATCAGCGCGAATGGTGTCAGAATATGAACACGCAGCTGAGACAGACAGACACAAAATTTCAGCAATACAATTCCATTCACACGTGGTAGCTCTAAAATTCTTATATTTAATTCCAATTCAATTTATCAACTTTTTCAATGAATAGGATTCTACATATACAAAAGCAAAAGGAAAAAGAAAGAAAAGAAAAATAGTTTGCATACCCATATTTGGAAGATTGAAAGCTTAATTCGGAATGCTTGTTGAGCTTTAGGAAAGAAAATGGCAGAAACAAAAAAAGAGTAACAAAAGAGGAAGAAGAGTTGTAGACAGATTAAGATGGAGAGTTCCAAGGAATTCAAAATCCAAAAATCCTGCAGGATTCTTTTTTTCCATTATCTTAAAAAAGAGAAAAGATTTAATAAAACTTCTTTCGTACATAAATTTTATTTTTGCTAATTCATTTATGCACAAAAGAGAGGGGCAATTGTTAGCCCAAAATAAAATAAATTTTATTTTATGTATATAAAATGCTTGGGTTTTGATTTTAGGATATAGTTTATATTTTGCCTAGGAAATAATAATAATAAAATAAAAATCAGAAAACAATTCGTAAACTCACCTCAAATACGCGGGGCGTGTATTTCCATACGCGAGGCGTATACCACACATCCGAAGGCGTATCGCTTCAGAGACTCCTTTACGCGGAGCGTGTCTTCCTATAAGCCACGCGTAAAGCGCATCAACAAGGTGTTCTAAAATCAGAAGCACAAACACGCAGGGCGTCTTTCTCTTACGCAGGACGTACCTTCCTACGCGGGACGTGACACCAGAGGCGCCATGCGTAAACACCATCAACGAAATGCACAAGGCTCAAGACCTCCAACACGCAAGGCGTGCCTAGACATACGCGGGGCGTACTATCTCTCCCGGCAGCAGTTGGAAGCAGTCAACAGCAGTTAGTGGAAGTTGAGGAAGTTAAGTTAGTTGATGATGTGGCAAGGTAGTGGTGAGTTAGTGGATAAATAATTACCAAAATACCACTCAATAATTACCAAAACGCCACTCCAAAATACTATAAATAGACCCCTCCCCTTCATAAAAAAATCACTCAATCAACAACACAAAACCCCCTCTCAAAGCTCTAATGCTTAATTCTTAGTTTCTTAGTTCTTTGTTCCTCAAGTTCTTCGAGTTCTTCGAGTTCTTAGTTCTTCTTTCCTTTTTCTAGCTCTCTTTCTAGCTTTTTCAGTGTTCTTTAGTTTCAATCCAAGCCTCTCTTCAAGTTTTTCGATTAAATTTAGCATTTCTAAGCTGTTACTCTGCTCAATCTTTAATTAGAATTCCATTTCCAAAGTGACTTTCCAGATTCGCCCAATTATTTTCAAAGCCCGTTTTCGTCCATTTAACGTCATTTTTTGCCTTCAATTCCTTCAACAAAGTTATTCCTGACGTCCTGAAATTCGATCTAGTATATTTATTTTCTCAATTCCGTGTCCAGAAACGCTATTTACAAGCTGATCTTTGCACCCCAAATTCTTTTAGACATTCTGTTTCCAGATTTTTCCAGATTCGACCAGTTATTTTCAATCCTCAATTCCGTCCATTTACAATTCGTTTTAGCCTTCGATCCCTTATAGAATTTTGTTCCGGACCTCCCGAAGTTCAATTTACACTATTTACTCGTCCAATTCCGAATTTTTAAGCACTCTAATCAAGCTCCCCAAAGTCAAAGTTTAAATTTTCCCCATTTGCCTACCAACGTTTTGACATTGCCAAGATCAAATTCCGTACGGGCCCGACCGACCGAACTGCTCCAAGAACATCGAGCCGACATCAGAATTCAACGTCCAGCCGAGATAGCTATTGTGGCTCCGAGTTTGTCGTTGAATTTCAACAAATTTCATTTTAATTGCATCTCAATTTCTTGTATTGATTTGTTCTTCCAATTCAATTGATCGTCTATATGTTTAGTATAGAAAGTTTTCAATTGTAATTCATTTCCAATTTCATCCCTTTTCAACATATGTATTCAAACACTTATTCAATCAATAAAATACCAATTTTCCCAAAATCTCGTGTCAATTCCGCACTTTAATTTCCTTTATTTTTCTGTCTTCAATTTACCCGCATTAGCTTAAATAAAACAATTTATCTAGCAAAGTTTCTATAACGGCGCTAGAGACCCAAGAGGGACTTTTTCAATCCTTGCGTCCATCGCCAATCGCTTCGATTAGATTTCATGTTTTCGGCGCACAATTTCATAAACGTAACCGTTTTTCATAATTGAGGAATAATTCCTCTGGCACGCCCGTACCCTAACCACACGTGACAAGGTTGAAATTAGCATATTTCGAAAATATCACTAACACAAACTAATCTAATAATGGCCTTGTTTGGCAAATAGCTGTTGGTTGTTAACTGTTAGCGGATTATTTTTTTTGTTAGCTGATTTGGCTAGCGGATTGAGTAACTTGTTTAGTAAAACTTAACTGATTGCTAATAGCTGTTTGTATAAAATGATAAATAAGAACATGGTAAAGCTTTTATTTAGGATTAAATTGTAGTAATTAGACGTAAATATGTCATTCAAAAGAGATAGCTCAATAAACTAACTGAAAAAACTCATAAAACCAACTTTTTAAAATTAGCTTTTTGGATCCAATAAACTCTTTCACACCTCTTTTCACCAAACACCATTATTAAGGGTTTGACGAGTCAAAGCCTCTAAAACAGCACAAACCTCTAATTTTACCTTAAATAACTCTTTACCAAAAGAGGTAAATACCTCAAAAAGAATATAAGTAGATCTATAAGTTTCTAAATAATCAATTTGGGATATCTAACAACTGAAATTAAACACAACATGAAGAAAGAAAAAGACTCAACCCAAATTATACTCACAAAAGCCACAAAACTGATCAAATAACAATTAAAAATTGCCCTAAATTAGCTTCTTTTCAAAGATCTAAAGGTTCATGAGGTAATGAATTTGGATTTTGTATTAATTTACTACAAGACAGGCAAACATCACCCCTTGAGCATTCACATTTCAGCATACATAAACTATACTCTTAATTTGTATTTCTCTCAAAAAATTCTATCCTTTAAGTATCAAAATCTTATATACATTCCACCTAAGTGAATGCACGATAACTCTGAAACTGGCTGACACGATATTACAATCTTATATACATTCCTCCTAAGTTTAATCAAGAATGATAAGTTTTGACACAACAACTTTTAAACTGACTGACACGACTCATTCAACAGTTATATCAGAATCTATAATCGCATAAAGATAATGTAATACAATTATGATATGATAATCCGAATTGATACCTTCAATTTTATTGTATCCCGCTACAAAAATGGCATTTCTGCAAATTCCCATCAAAATTTTGTCATTTATTTTACTTTTACCTATATCTCTATAATATACAAATGTAGAAGATGAAATTGAAAGCAAGGTATATAGAATTGTTTCCATTTCATACTTTTGCTTTATCCACTCACCTCTTCAGTGCTTACCAATCTTCAATGCGGTGTCGTTTGGCGATAGTGGAGATAGCAAAAATGGAGTGAGCGAAGCTATTTTGAAAGAATCAGAATTCCCCTAATTAATTGGTTTATTTACGATTCATACCCCTGAGAACCACCGGAACATTTCGCTGATCTCCTCCCCCACCCGATTCACTTCCACGTCGTAATCTCCGATATTCCCAATCTCACTCCGGCGACTACTCCCGGTGAAGAACCTCCCAGAGCTTCTAAAAGACAAAGCGCGAGATGAAAGAGAAGTCGACAGCCTGTCAACGTATTCCTTCAGCCAACTCCTTCCGGCGCCTACCTCGGATGTCAGGTTGAACTCTTGAGATATCTGAGCTCCGATTTCCTTATCGGAACCGCTTCTTCTGCGTGTATGACTCATATTCACCTCCGATTCATCATCCACAACGTAATCAAAAGAGCCGACGGAGTAAGAACTTCGCGGCTCTACACCGGTATCAGATACTGTTTGGCGGCGGCTAATGGAGCCAATTTCAAGCCGAAAACTATCTCCACCGCCACCACCACCACCGTCAATGGAGCTAGAAAGCGCCTTTAAGATATCAGCGTCGGAAGCATGAATCGGAGATCGACACAAAGGACACGTCTGATTATTCTGAAGCCAAGTATCAATGCAAGCGACATGAAAAGCATGGAAACAAAGAGGTAGTAAACGAAGTTGATCCTCCGGTTCAAACTTCGACAAACAAACAGCGCAATCTCCGTTAGAGGTCGCCGAACGCCGTTTAATGGAGCTATAAGCGAACACCGGGAGAGAGTCGATGAGAGAGATGACAGGATTAATCTCAGGCGAAACACGGTTGGAGGAAGAAGTGAGAGCAGCGGCGGATGTTGAGATCGTTGAGGAGGTAGAAACGTTGCGGAGACAGCGCCGATTCAGATGACGGAGGAGAAGACAGAGTGAAATTGAGAGAAGGAAAGTGATGGAGAGGATTAGGAGAATAACGAGAATGCTTGGTTTCAGATTTTGAAACGGAGAAGAAGAAGAAGGAGGATTCTGATTCGGATTGTTAATGGTGAATGAAATCATCGGAGAAGAAGGTGGAATCGGAGAAGATGGTAATGTTGCCGCCATTGTTGGTGGTTCAGATGAGAGAAGAGAGATATGAAATCGGCGGCTTTTTGCTTCTTTATAATTAAGCGCCTGTGTTTATGTTGGGAAATAGTAAAAAGCACGTGAGCGGCACGGACAGGTTATGTGTATAGGTAACTTTAATTAATTACTAGGAAATTTTTAATTTCTTAGTTGGCAATTACTAATTAAACTAAGTTTCCATAATAGTACTAATATAGGTTATCAGTATGATTAGGACTAAATACTTAGGGGTGTAAATGAGTTGGGCTAATCCTGAGTCGTTCGGTGTATCTGGCTTTATAAAAACTCGATCGTGTTTCGCTCGATTTATAAACGAGTTAAGATTGAGCATGACGAAATTCGGTTTGAAAGTTTGATTATAGGTTTATGAACAAGTTTATAACCAAACTCAATTTTAGTGTTCGTAAACATGCTCGTAAACAAAGTTGATTCAATTATTTTTTAACAAGAATATTTCTATAAAAGGGGAAATATAAAATAACATAGTTTTGTGCAAACTTTAGGTTTGTAGATTTCAAAAGGGAAAGGGTGTAAAAGTACCTATAATGTTTATATCTATGAGCAATTTTATCCGTAACGTCTAAAATGGTGCAATTTTACCCTTAATATTGGCAACCAAGAGAAATTTTATCCATAACGTTGACAACTTGGGTAAATTAGAGAAATTATTGATCAAATTGTCTTCTCGGTCATGAATTTTGTTATCTACACTTTACGTGTGCGTCATCTTATCACTCATTAGTAACATATCGTAAATATATGATTAAACATGAAAAAAAATTAAAAAAATTAAAAAAATATTTTGTATTTTGTATGAGTTGGACAAAAAAATCAAATATTTTCACCGAATTTCAAAATATTAATCTTCAATTCTATTATTAAATCACTAAAAATATGATTTTTTTTAGAATCAACTTACGTGCAATTGATGTAGAATAAGGAACAAAATATATGTATTTTATAATAATGTCTAAAACTGATCCAATTTGCCAACGTTAGGGGTAAAATTGTTTTTTGCTGCCAACATTAGGGGCAAAATTGCACCATTTTAGATGTAGGGGTAAAATTGTTCCTACATATAAACGTTAGGGGTGTTTTTGCACCTTATCTCATTTCAAAATAATGTAGTTTTGTGTTAAAAAAAATATATTTTTTTTTTGATAGGGTGTTAAAAAAATATTCAGATCAATATAATTAATAAACATGATTAATGAGTTGTTGAACAAACTCGCGAACAACTCGTGAGCAACTCACAAATAGAATATTGAGCTCAAGCTTAAACTCATGAATTTTCTGACGAGCCGAGTATGAACGGGCCAAAGATCGACTCGTCTTGGCTCGGTTGCAACCCTATAAATAATCTATGTGGGAAATTCTTGAATTTGACTAAATATTCGGATAAAAATAATTAAACTTATATTGAACGTTGAATTTTGTCTAAAATCGAAGTGAATTGTACCGTTGATTTACATTAGGTAAAATTTTAGAGATTCTTAAACTCACAATAATATTGAGCAAATATGTTGAAATTATTGAACCAGATCAAATATCCAATTACAAATATATAGAATCGGGTTGAACCGTTGAATTTTTCTTAGAACTTAACCGAATTATAATATTGACTCTCATTAAGTACATTTTTGGAGATTTTCAAGTTACGAATGGTATAGAACAACAAATCTCACTCCTAAGTATTACTTTCAAGTTTTACACGATGATACGCTTTACAGAGACAAATTGTTTGGCACGATCCATTTAATACTATTATTATATATAATAATGTATATAAATTAAATAATTAACAGGAGGATTATGACATGAAAACTCATTGTAATACCTTTAGTTATAGGTCAAATTTCCCCATTAAATTATTAGAAAAGATTAGTTTTATCGTTACCGTATAAAAAAAATCATATTTTCATCTATAAGATTATGCAAATTTAAAGTTTTGGGTTTATATTGGATTTGGAGTTTAAAATATATAAACTAACTTTAAAGTTTTTCTCCAATTATTTGTGATGTGTTGAATCCTGAAAGTTCATTTGTCAACCGACGATAGTACAGAAACAAAGTCGAAAGGAGGATCGTTATCCAGCTAACCGGATCTGTTGTTCAAGTCAGATTATGAAAGGATTAGAGGACGATTACAATCAGTAAACAAAAGTTGTAATGTGAACTTAATAGAATGAATGAATCTCCGTACCTTGAGCTGCAATTACTCTATTTATACTGTGATCGAACTGTCGAAGACGATTACGAGTTGAAAAGCGGGGCGTGCTACGTTTCACCTGTTGGCAGGTGAACGTGTGTCCAGATATTGGGACCTGATATTTCTTAAGTCCACTAGGCCTGTGATTTTCGGGATCGGGCGTGATCATGATAATGACTAGATCTTTAACTTGGTCTAGTTACACTTCCCGAATCAAGTTTCCTAATACACAGTCGTACTACTCTATTCACTAAGGATATGTCACATGCTCTCTTTCTCCTGTACTTGGTTCAGGTCTCTTAAACGAAATGTGGCTTTGCGGTGAATTTTGGAATTTGCACGGTGGTGCTGACTGAGCTTTGGAGGTTATACTTTGGCCTTAAATATACATGGGATAGAATTGTCATAAGGTGGTGTTTGAGATGGACTTATTGGTCATTATTCGGCTAGTTAGTCACGATGTGGTACAAAGACACTGTTTTTATTGGTTAATCTCTTCTTGTCGTGAGCTCTGTAGCAGGGACTGGGGATGTGTGACTCATCCATCTCTCGTATAAACAGAATTGGACCACAGATTGGATGGCAAACTACACAGTGAGTTTGGGTCTCACGAGTGTGATGTGCCTCATACAAACATCGAGGATACTGTTTTTTCAGACCTTTGTGGTACTTGTTTCCCAAGATGACTCGTTCATAAGGGTGCTTTAACTTTCCCGTTCGGTTTCTGTGTTCTCGGTTTTAACCCCACCATAGTATAAAACAAAAATGTATATTTTTTCTTAGATCATCCAAATCTTGATTAAGTTCATAAAGAAAAGGATTAGTTAGTGCAATATTTAGGGATTTAAATTGAGAATATATAAATATATATATATATATATATGGTGAAGAAAAGGCAGAGTCATTAATAGCATTTATTCATTCCTTTCCTTCACCAAGATTTCCTGCCATTTCCTTAATAAGGAATAAATGCTTTGCTGCTTCTCAATAATGGGTCTACACTTCTTTTTCTTTTCTTAGTCTTTTATTTTCCCATAATCTAATAATCCATTAATTAAGGTGGTAAAAAAAAACGATACGCGCTAATCGGATAGATATAGCTGCAAATGTGAGTCGAGCTGCTTATAAGCGGTTCGGTATTCGGCTTGGTAAAAGTTCGATTTATAGATGATCCGAGTTTGAGCATGGAGAAGCTCGACTCGAAAACTCGTGAGCATGCTCGATTATCAGTTCATGAACAAGCTTATGAGCAAGCTCGATTATAATATTCATGAACACAATCATGAGCAAGTTTGGTTCGGTTATTTTTGAAATAACAATATTTCTATAAAAAGGGAAAATAACATAGTTTTATGTAATTTAGTTTTGTGTTAAAAAAAATTCAGATCAATATAATTAATGAACATAATTTATATATTCGCGAGCGAAGTTCATGAACTGAATTAACGAGTTGCTCGCTAACAAAGCTTGTAAATATCTCAAAAATAAAATATTGAGCTCGACCTCGTCAATTTTCTGATGAGCCAAATATGAACAGGCAAACCTCGGCTCAGTTCGATTACAACATACTCGAAGATTAATCTGCCATTAGTTGGACATTAATCGAACTTGTATTTTTATACTTTTTATTTAGGCAAAAAGCATTATTAGGTCTCTGATCTTTCATTTTTTTGGTTTATTAAGCCTTTGATCTGTTATTTGGATACATTAAACCACTGATCTTTTATTTTTGGTCTCATTAAGACCTTGATGACCAAAAAAAAGTAATTTTGAACATAAAATTCGGTTGACAAACTGTTATCCATTGCACCTGGATTCGAAATTTATATTTTTTCACTGTTTGAAAGAAATTTTGGACGTGTAATGTGACTATAAGAAAACTGTAAAAACCTTAATTCAACCTGTAAAAAATATTTTTTTTAAAATAATTTCAAATACATATGAAGTTAATAACGTCTTTTTAACAGAATTACATATTCACAACTTACTAATTTGGTCATCAAGGGCTTAATGGGATCAAAAAAATAAAAGATCATGGACTTAATGTATCCAAAAAAATGAAGGGCTTAATGAACCAAAAAATGAAAGATCAGAGACCTAATGATGCTTTTTGCCTTTTATTTATTAATAAACAAATTATTATATAAATGCATATGTATTATACAGTCTAAAAATAATAATATAAATGATTTAATATAGAAAAATATCTATATTTATAACATATATTTTTAAAAATATGTAAACATTAATATTTCAAGTATAATATGTTGAAACAACTTAAACAAATAAAATATAATAAAGCAAAAAAAATAATAAAAAACGTTTTTATCCATCATCGTTTAGGCAGCTTAGGTGGAGTCTTGATGATTAAAAATCGCATAGCAGGACAAAAAAGTTCAGAGAGACTAATCGGAGAAAGTCGGGATATAGATTCTCGATTTCAAACGCCTAAGTGGGACTTAGGCGGTCTTAGCGCCCTTGTTTTTAAAACACTATTAGAAACAGAGGCAAAGATATAAAAGGTCACAGATAGGGCTGTAATCGAGCCAAGCCGAGCCGAGCTTTGATCTGCTCAAACTCGATTCGTCATAATGTTAACGAGCTCGAACCGAACTTCGAACTCGGTTCGAGCTCAAAATTTATGTTTGAACTCGACTCGTTTAGAAGCTCGTTTGTTCACAAGCTGTTCACAAGCCGACTCGTTTATCTTGTTCATGAGTTTAGCTTGCGAGCTACTCATTTATTTTGTTCACGAGTTTTGCTCGCAAGCAGCTCGTTTACGAATTGAGCTTCTAAATCTTATTCGCAAGCGGCTCGTTTATAAATCAACCGAGTCGAGCTGAGCTTTTATCGAGCAGAACACTGAGTCGCTCAAGAACGGCTCCGCTCATTTATAGCCCCAGTCATAAAGGATTTGTTGAACCTCTTGATTTAGAAAAAAATAACACATATATATATATATATAATATTTTTTAAAATTTTCTTTCAGAATTTCCATCGGTAATTACGCTTTATTCACTGATAGAATCTGCAATGGAATGATATATCAGTCCTTGATATTTAATTTCAAAAAAAATCTTTAATTTTTTAAATTTTTTTCCCATTGACTTGACTATCTAATTCTTTATTATGGCTATTCCATTACCTAGGAATGATTATGTAGAAGTTTGACAAAAATTTGCTTAATATATTATAGGGTCTTTAAATTTATTATAAACAACAGATTGATCCTTAAACTTATGGAAGATTTGGGATAAGGTGCAAAAATACATCTAATGTTTATAGTCATGAGTAATTTTACTTTGACATTGGCAGTCAAGAGCAATTTTATCCCTAACATTGATAAATTTGATCAATTTGAAAAATAATTCATCAAACGGTCTTCTCGGTCATGAATCTTGTCATCTACACTTTATATGTGAATTATTTGATCTTTCATTGGTAACAGATCATAAACATATGACTAGACGTGATATTTTTTTAAAAAAATAGAATATATACTTTTTTTGTACAAAGTGGACAAAAAAATTCAAAATATTTCACCGATTTTATAAATATGGCAAAAAGCATAATTAAGCACTTGAACTTTACATGTTTTAAGGATCAAACTCCTGATCAATTATTTTTCCACATTGAACCCTTGATCATTGATTCTGTTATGGATTCGACTCTTATTGAACTTTTCCATCGAGTTTGGGCAGCACGTATTGTTAAGGCGATTCCACCTATTGACGTGGACAAATAAAAATAAGAGTTTGTTGACTAAGATAGATAGAGAGTATAGAGTAAAAATTAAAAAGAAATTACAGAAATCAATTTCTAGTAGGTTCTTCTAATCTCGATTTTCTCCTCTCCCAACTTGCGATTTTCAGCATCAGAATAGCTAAAGCGATCTTCTCTTTTCCCAAACTCGATGAAAAAATTAAATAAAGGCGAAATCCATAGTAAAATCAATCAATGTGAAAAAATAATTGATCATGGGCTTGATCCTTAAAACAGGTAAAGTTCAGAGGCTTAATTATGTTTTTTTGCCTATAAACAATCTCTAATTCTATTATTAAATTACAGAAAATATGAAATTTTATTTTAAACAAACTGATATGCAATTGGTGCATAATAAGGAACAAAATATATGTGTTTTATAATAATGTTTGGAATTGATACAACTTGACAACATTAAGGGAAAAAATGCTCTTGACTGCTAATATTAGAGATAAAATTGCATAATTTTAGACATTAGGGGATAAAATTTCTCCTTTTACACCGTATCTCTAGAGGTATTATTAATTTTATGAACTTATTTAAAATAATTTATTGGTTATTAAAATGATTTACTAACTCTTTTAATTTGATTATCTATTAGTTCTGAAATTATTTAAATTGATATAGATTTCAATTTTATCGTGGATTTAAATGATTAATCATATCAATTTAAACAAGTGGAAAAAAAACTAATAACACACTTTATAAATTCACAAGTTAAATCCACTTTTTTTAATAAATTGATATATTAAGTTGGCAAAATTTTATCTAGTTAAATTATGATGGGTTAAAATATATGGACAAATATACATGTTTTTTCATATTAAATAATTTTATATTTTTTTTTAAACCTAATAATTTTATATTATTATTTTTAGATAGTATAATATATATTTTAATTAAATTTATTGATTAACAAATAAAAGATATAAAAATACAAATCCGATTAATCCCCAATTAATTTTTGAGGGTCTTATCCGTCTGACTAGCGTTTGACGTCAAAAAAAAAATCTTGCACGTCACTAAAAAAAAAAATAGTGTTTTGCTAACTGTGTAAAACATATAACCTCTTTTATAAAAAGAAAATAGAAAAAATGCATATTTAAATACTTGATCAATTTAATTTTATTAATTAAGATTTTGATATTTAATTGAATAATTAGCTTTTTGATCAATTATTTTTAAATATATTAAACCCTTAATCTTTTAAACAGAAAAATTAAGTTCTTTTGATCATTCAAATTCTATTTATCGCAAACAAAACTGTCATTACGTCACTATTTTAATACATGAATTAACATATGCAGATTGTCAAGCCAAATAATTTAATAACTATTTTATTTTAGAAGAACAATGATATCCTGACAATTTATGCATATTATCCGAAGTTTGAATTATTCGCATAATTAGCGCGTCAGGGACTTAGAAGGTGTTTATTTACCTACTTTTCACCTCTTGTTTGCCTTTTCACTTTAAAATGCAGAGTTTTAAGCGTTTGGTTAGACACCTCCTGTTTGTCTTTTACAGCTGAAAAGTAGATTTTTACAAAAGCATAGAATCTCTGCTTTTTAGAAAAGCAGCATTTTCCAAAGGCAAACATCAAACAGAAACAACAACCAGCAAATAGGAACAACCAACAGCAGGTAGCCAAACAGACCCTTAATGTGTTAATACATCTGTTGCCTTAACTGCTCTTGAAGTTTTAAAATTTTCAAATGATAATTTATTCTTATCCAATTACATTCAATAACCTCTATTTTTCAATATAATTTATCGGATACATAAATTGAGCGACACGCTCCACCACGTATCAAAATGCTCGCCACGTGTCAAAAAGAAAATGAAAAATAGGAATTTTGAAATTTCACGAGACAGTTGAAGTTTTGAGGTTATTGAATGGAAATTTGACAAAAAAAAATATAGTTTTTCAATGCAATTGAACAAGAATAGGAAAGAATTTGGAACTTTTGAAAGTCCAGAGAAGCGGTTGAAGCTTTAGAACAAGTACAGATATTAAGTTTACGTTTGCTTTCATTTTTTGCAACTAGTTTTTGTCTTTTAATTCTAAACAGAAAATAAAAACGTGTTTTGTAAAATTTTGAAACATCTGCTCTTAGCAGAAAAATCAACTAATATCTACTATATATCATCAACAGCAAACAACAAACGGCTAACAACAACCAGTAACAGGTGAACCAAAGGACCCTAAGTCCTCGTTTGCTTCCATTTTTCAATACTTTTGCTTTTAATTCTAAATAGAATAGAGAAAGTATTTAGTAAATTTTGAAACACATCTACTTTCAACTGAAAAATCAATTAACATCTACTACATAACAACATCGCAAACATGTGATTCATACGGATAATAGTCTCACATGGATCCTAAAGACCAAATGAATTTTGTCATTCACTGTTAGATCTAGGCTGATTGAATCCAAGCCTTAGGATACTTTGAATCTCCACATTTTATTTTTAATCAGCCTAAATCTAACTGTGAATAGTCAAATTTGATTATCTGGGTCCATGTGAGCACTAATGTTCATACAGATACTAAACCATCTTTTTACTTTAAGATAAGGTGCAAATAGTTTGTACACCTAAGAACAATTTTACCTATAACGTCTAAAATGGTATAAATTCACTCTTAATGTTGGCAGCCAAAAACAATTTTACTCCTAACATTGATTAAAATGTGAAAAAATTAAAAAAAAATAATATACTGTATTTTGTACGAGTAGAACAAAAAAAATCAAATATCTCACCAAATTTAAAAATATTAAAAATTAAATGACAAAAAAATATGAAATTTTTTTAGAATCAACTTACATACAACAGGTGGAGAATAAAGAATAAAATATTTATGTTTTATAATAATGTCTGAAATTGATCCAGCTTGACATTAGGTGTAAAATTGATGTTGACGGCTAACGTTAAAGATAAAATTGCATCATTTTAAACGTTTAAAATAAATTGCTTCTGCTCGTAAATATTAGATGTATTTTTACCCCTTATCCTTTTACTTTTATCAATAATTAATTAGTTGACTTTCTAAGTAATGAATGGAAGTGGGATAATGGGATAATAATGCAGAAGATTAAACCAAAAGACCGGCGATCAAATATTATTATAAGTGAGAATTTAATTACAAGTAATAAGAAATATTAGCATAAGCATGCCATTATCCAATACAATTATTTAATTAATTAATTGGTAATTACATTGCTTCCTTCACACTCTTAAATTGTCTTTTTATTTATTTTAGAAGTGATATTTTTTGGGAATATTAGGAAGCAAAACATGAGAGGATGTGGTCGTGAATATTAAGTCCCATTCAATTTGGATTAAAGTATTTCCTCCTTCACATGATTTTGTATTGCAATCATAGTTTCTTCTACTTATCAATTAGCTAACTTTGCCTACTAATTTATTTGAATTTCCGTTTTTAAGAATTATGAGTACTTTAAAAAAAAAAAAAAAAATTGACTAATTTGGCCCATGTTATTGATATTTTGGGTAAAATAGATGTGTATGCAGGGCGGAGAGAGATGGGATTGGGCTCCTCTGGCCGCCAGAACCACTATAGTCATGAGTACTTTTGGCTCTCTGTCTCCATAAAATTTGAGGTGTTATGGTGTTCCGGTCTCCTTATTTCCAAAAAATTTAGATCGGGTGCTGAATTACCATCCAAAAATTGGCCTAGGTCCTGTTAGCTCTCTCTCTCTCTCTAAATCCAAAATTCCAATTTTTTTCGACCTATCAGGCCCTCATTAAATCTAAATTTTTTATTTTTTTGGCATGTCAGGCCTTTCTTAAACTTAAATTTCTAATTTTTTTTGACCTATTAGGCTCTCTCTAAATCTGGATTTTTTCTATTAGACAACGATTTAGCAAAAAAAAAAAAATACACACCACGTGTAAAATTGCCCCCCCCCCCCCCCTCCACAACCGAACAATCATGTATTCATTTGTTAAGTATTAATAACTTATTACCTGATCTAACTTACGTGTCAAAGTTGGATGATGATTTGACGTCGTAGTGAACCTACAAAACTGTACGCAGGTCAGATGAGGTCAGAGTCTGGCAAACCCGCTCTGATGCCTAAGTCAGTTTGTGATTTAGGACCGAATTAGAGAGTAAGAATAGGTTTTAGAGATAGTAGTTAACGTACCGAACTTTGTTCTAATATGTCTATTTATAGTATTTATTTAGGTTTAGGGTTTTGTCACCTTTTTAGGAATCCTTATGGAGTTAGGATTCATTGCCCCTCAAAGAGTCCGAACCCTGGGAGGGATCCTTTATCTCATAGGATTCCAGAAGATTCGCTTGATATTTGAAGGTTTAGGAACCTGCTAGCGGTAATGGACCGTTGTTGTCAGGCTTGGGCCGTCATGGGCCGATGCAGGCATATTTGGGCTTTTATTGTCTGGTCGTAGACCGTAATAAGGATGGTTCTTACGTCTTGCACTTGACATCATTAGGCATGATATCAAGTATCAAGATTAGCTAGTTAAATTAAATATGGTTAATTGTTTTTTTTAGAAAAGAAATAATTGTTTCATTCATAAGAAATATAGTACATCTCGATATAAGTAATTAAAAAATTGTAATTCAGAAGTACATGGGAGAAGCTTGAATCTAGATCTTCAATATCAAAGATCGTGATATAACAATGATAGATAGTGATTGAAACTGTTTTTGGCACAGCGACGATAACGCACTCCACCCAAAATCGATTTCATAGTCATTTTCTTCATAAATGACTTCATGCGGGAATTTTTACATGTACCTTAATGAGCACGTGAATTTGCTCACACTTGCTCATTAAAATACACGTGACCAAGACTGTCACTTCATGATCTTTCAATGAACCAAATCAATGGTAAATTATCAATTACTTATTATTTATTTTATTTTTTACATCAAATACTTATTCAAGTTATCATTTATGATATTGGAATTTCTTTTAATTTAAACTTTAGAGTTAATAATAATATAATGTAAAATTTAATGATTTTTACCACATGAATAAAAATAAAGCAAAAACCATAATTAAGCTTCCAAAATTTACATGTTTTAAGAATTAAGTCTTGATCAATTATTTTTCATATTTAGCCTTTCATCATTGATTCTGTTATGAATTCAATCTTTATTTAATTTTTCTATCGAGTTTGGGAAATGAAAACATCGATTTGGCGATTCTAATATTGAAAATCGTAAAATGGGAAGAAAGAAGATCAAGTTTGGAAGAACCTACTAGAAATTGATTTCCGTAATTTCTTTTTACTTTTTACTCTCTATCTATCCTAGTCAATAAATTTTTATTTTTATTTGTCTATGTCAATAGGCCGAATCGCCATAACGGTTCGTACTGCTCAAACTCGACGGAAAAGTTACATAATGGTTGAATCCATAACCGAATCAATGATCAATGACTCAATGTGGAAAAACAATAGATCAGATACTTGAGGTAAATTACATACATGGTGTACAACCTTTGTCATATTTCACACATTGGTATATAATCTTCAATTTGGCATACAAAAGTGTACAATCCTTTGGTGACCTCCCACTGAAATGTACAGCCGGTAATTTGTGATCGGTCAATGCAAAGTCAACGCTCTACGTTAGTAATTTGACCTCCATAAAAATAAAAAATTGATCAGTCAATGCAAAGTCATCGTGTCACGTCAGCAATTTTGACTTTTATTAAGGTCAAATTATTGACGTGACGCGTTTACCGTTGACAAAACAGCTTATTTTTTTTTTCTCTAAAATTAATAAAAAAGGATGTGTAATTGTTCCAACTTCCAAAGTAGAACAAGTGAGGATGATGGACGAAAGTAATTTTTTTTTTTTTCTCAATTACAACAAAAAGAAAAAAAGTCAAAATAGAAAATAAAGTTATAGAGAATTAGCTGAGCTAGAAAAAAGAGTTGGTTCTTATCTTAAGCTTTGAAAAATGAATGAGAATGTAGAAACTAGAAAGTAGAAAGGAAGAGTAATATGCAACGTATAAATAACTTAGGTTAACCCCCAGCCGCATTTACCTGTTAATGTGTCTCACTCTTACTCCACTTGTGCACACCACACTCAACTAACTGGGTACTATTTCACAATCTAATGCCTTCACATTAGATCTGTTCACGGATCCGGATACCCGTCCAGATCCATATCTTTTGGATCGGATTTGGATAATGAAAATTGATTTAAGGTCCAATCTAGTCTAGGTCCGCTAAAGCCCACTAAAACCCGTTTATTTTTTGGACGGGTTTGAGACTGATGAAAATAGCACGGACTGGCTCAACCCTGCCCACCTTATTATATATTTATAATTAAATATTTATTTTTAAATATAAATTTTATTTTTTATAATTCAAATTATGTATATTTTTTAGGTGAGATTATACGGACTGGGTTTGGGATTTGATTTTTAAGAGTGGGTTGGGCTAGGTTTGGGATGAGCATTTTACATAAAAGCCCGTGAGGTTTAGTCTAAACCCGGCCCACTCCGACCCATAGACAGGTCCAATTCAAATCTATGCTTTCACTCAGTGACGGATCTCGAATTCAGTAATAGAGATATTTATAGTCTCTTGTGATTTATGGATGCTAAATTGATTTTTTTTTTTTTGTGTGTGTGTTTTACTGATATATTAACAAATTGGACGGATTTCAGACCTTGTTAAAAAAATCCAATATTTTGTTCACATATCTTATGTAATTTGGTTTTGAAAGCAATAGTTCTATTTATTTTTTATTTTTTGTGATTTAAGAATAATTTGGAGATTAAACATTTTGGATTTTTAAATTTTTCCTAACACGTGTTGAAACGTGCTGAGAATAGATGATGAGACCCGTACAATATCATATAATATTTTTTTTTTGGTAGAAACAGGAAAAGAAAAAACAACCAACAAAAGAAAACTTATCATGGGATCAGCCTAGGGAAGCTGACCCCAATCCTATCTTCTAAAAGAAGGGAAGAAAGAAAGGTAGGAGGATCAGAAAGGGTAGTGACGCCCAGCATCCCCTCATGACCAGCCGCTGCCAAGCGATCAGCAACCCGGTTCTGCTCTCTGAAAATGTGGCTGAACTTTATGACCTCAAAGGAAGAGCAGAGTCTTTTAATAGCTTTGATAAGGTTTCGGCTATTAAGACAAATAACATGATTATCAGAAATCATTTTGATGGCCTCCATGTTATCAGACTCCACAGATAACAACTTAAAACCCAGAGTCTTAGCCAACTTGATACCAGAGAGAATACCCCAAAGCTCCGCTGAAAAGGAAGAGCCTAACCCCAGATTCTAGGTGAACCCAGACAGCCAGGCGCCCCCCGCATCTCTAAGAACACCTCCGGCAGCAATCTTCCCATCATTGAGGCAGGAGCCATCCGTATTCAATTTCACCACCCCTTCTCTCGGCCTACTCCAACCAAGGAGGTGGACCTCTCTCTTCTGAGTAGACCTGGCAAGGGAATCCCCTTTGAAGCTCTCAGTAATAATAGAGAGTTTTTTCGAGAAGAACTCAGCTAAGTTAGGAATAAAGACAGCTTTATCACCAAAAATCTCCTCGTTCATCCACTTCCAAATTTGGTGACAGATGATAGCAAAGAAGATATCGCCATGCTCCATGTTCACCAGTAACTTCCCACTAACACCATCAGAGAACCAGTCACACTCAGAGTGGGCAAGGAAGGAAGAAAGAATGTGGTCTGAGAGAATTTTCTTCCACACCTCTTTACTCTTAGAGCAGTCCCTAAGAGCATGGCACAAAGTTTCATCATGGCCTCTGCATCTACTGCAAGCTCCTGAATCCACCAGATGCCGTCTATGCCTATCCGAATTGGTAAGCAATCTGTCCTTAACCCCCAGCCACAAGAAACTCCTAATACGGTAAGGGATTTTTAGCGCCCAAATGAATTTCCAAGTATCAGAGATAGGACCAGACCTGTTGAGGGTAAATGCTTCAAAGGCCGATTTGCAGGAATAAGCTCCATTGTTAGTCAGGGCCCAGCAATGCCTATCCTTATCTTCCTCTTGATTATTAACCTTCACTCCTCTAATTCTAAGGAGAGTATCCAGGCTAAAGAAGGTGTCAAACTTAGACCAAATCCACTCCCCCTCAGAATCAACCACATCGGCAATCCTCCAATTACGGATATTACTAGGCGGGGGGGAGCTACACACTTCTAAAAGCTGTTTGTCCCCAATCCAGATATCATTCCAGAAACTGATGGATTTGCCATTGCCCACCTCCAAGCCAACCCCCGAGCAGAACTCTGCAAACACAGCGCTGAGCCCTTTCCAGAGGAAAGAACAATTGACAAATCTCTCCTTAGGGCCCCCAAAAATTTTGTCTTTTCGATACTTTCCACAGAGAAGACGAACCCAAAGAGAGGAGGGGCATTGCCACATTCTCCAGAGGAGCTTCATTAATAAGACTTTGCTATTATCCTTAGCTTGTCTTATCCCAAGACCTCCCATACACTTCGGCTGGCAGACCTCCTTCCAAGGTACAAGGTGAATCTTTTTCCCCTCTCCAGACACTCCCCAAAGGAAACGCCGGTTAATTTTGTCAAGCTCATTAAGAACAGGCTCAGGAAGTTTGCAGGCTTGCATGATATCATTAGAAGCCGCGCAATCGACAGACTGAATTAACGTTAGACGGCCTGCCAGGGAAAGAGAATTAGCTTTCCAACTAGCACACAACCCATTGGTTTTATCCAGAGTTTCTTTAAAAGAGGCTTTGGAAACTATGTCGCTATGGAGGGGGACCCCAAGATATTTACCCAAAGAGTGAGTAAGAGGAATACCAGATAAATCACTAAGCCTTTTACAAACGCCTTTATCCATGTTTTTAGAGCAAAGCATCCGAGATTTTTGGATATTGATCTTCTGGCCAGAAGCAGCGCAGAAACAATTAAGGATATCCATAACCACACCAACTTGCTCCTCATTCCCTTCCACAAAGATCATCACATCGTCAGCGAAGAACAAATGGGTAATAGGAGGGCAGAACTTATTGATGGACACAGGATAGAGATTCCCATTGCTCACAGCCTCTTGGATCAGGTGCGACAACCTCTCCATAGCAATAACAAAAAGGAAAGGGCTCATAGGATCCCCTTGACGGATCCCCCTGGAAGGAGAGAACTCATCAGACATATCTCCATTGATCAAAACTTGAAAAACAGGAGAAGAAATTCAATCCTCAATCAATCTCCTCCAGCTATCCGGGATACCAGCTCTCTTTAAACTATCCAGAAGAAAACTCCAGTTTAAACGGTCATAAGCTTTCTCCAGATCCAGCTTGAGAGCCACAATCCCTTTCTTACCCTTCTTCATTTTCATGGAGTGAACCATCTCTTGGGCAATAACCACATTATCCATCATTTGCCTGCCAGGTACAAAACTGTCTTGATTCTGGCTGATAATCTCAGGAAGAATACGCCGGAGTCTATTTGCCACAATTTTAGTAATAGCTTTGTACAACACATTGCACAGACTAATCGGCCTCATTTGTAAAAAGGAGGAAGGTTTTTCAACTTTTGGGATCAGAACCAGGAGGTTTTATTCACCAGCCTAATATCATTGGAACCGCCGAAAACACCTTTAACAAAACTGTAAATGCCTTCCTTCAAAGTTTCCCAGTGTTTGTGGTAAAAACTAGCAGGAATACCATCGATCCCTGGAGCCTTAGTAGCTGCAATACTAGAGAATGCCAGATCAATCTCTTTCTGGTCAATAAGATGGAAAGCTTCCTTAATAGCATCCTCCTCCAGCCTAGGAAAGGAGATCCTAGAAAGGGCTTTATCCAGATACACCTCATCCTCTTTAAATAAGTCTTTATAGAAGTCAAGGGCCATGCGACGAATATCTTCATCCTCATAGATCCAATCACCATTGGAGTCTTTAATGGCATCGATCTGATTCCTCTGCCTCCTAATAATAGTAGAAAGGTGGAAAAACCTGGTATTCCGGTCACCGTCCTTAATCCAAGCCTTTCTAGATTTCTGAAACCAAAGAAGCTCTTCCTGTCTAAGAACAGCTTCCAACTCGTTCTAGAGAGATCTAAGATGACAATTCAGACTGTGATCAAAACGGATCTCCAAACAGCGTTGAATGCCTTCAATTCTTCTTAAAAGCTTATTCTTTCTTCTGATAATGTGGCCAAAGATGTTTTTATTCCATCCCACCACATTCTTTCTAAACCCCTCAGCGGCAAGGAGAACATTGGATTGAGGCTGCCAATTTTCCTTGACAAAATTTTTAAACTCAGGATGGGACTCTCAGGCTACCTGGTACCTAAAGGGTATATCCCCTTTAAGCCGCTGACCTTTAACCAACTTAATGAGGATAGGACAATGGTCCGAGTGGCGAAAAGGCAGATTCAGCACATTCACATCGAGAAATCTATAAATCGCAGCAACATTCGCATAAACTTTGTCCAACCGAACAAACACGCTATTCCGTTTCCAAGTAAACTTGTGACCAGAGGCCCCCAGGTCAGACAGCCCGCATAAATCCATATTCTGCTTGTGATTGAGGCACCGGTTCACATAATGATTACCTCCCCCTTTCTGATCGCTCATAAGGGCAATATCATTAAAGTCCCCAGCCACCATCCAGGCATCCACCATGCTTGTACTTAAAGAATACATGAACTCCCACAGCCTTTTGTGGTTAGCCAAAACAGGATCGGCATAAACAAAGGTGAGAAAGAAGGGTTTATTACCAGGGTAACAAACCTTACTATGAATAAATTGCTTATCCATACTGATAATATCAATATTAACACGACCTGGCTTCCAGAAAAGCCAAATCCCCCCTGCCAGACCAGTAGCTTCAGATCTAACACACCTCCAATTCTTAAACTTTCTAACCACCCCATCTGCTTTGCAACCACTAATCTTGGTCTCAAGCAAAACAAAACAAGAATGATTAAATTGTTTAATTAAATCTTTAACATGGATGCGGGTAGCCTTACTAGTCGCACCTCTAACATTCCAAACAAAAAGGTCCATCAGAAAGGAAGACTACTGACCACGGGCCCAAACCCTAGGCTAGGTATTTATTCGGGGCTCCTGAGAGCCTTGAAGAGGTGCCAACAGGCCCCCTTTTATCCCAAGAGTCCAAAGAATTATGGTTCTTTTTAGGAATAGCCTTAGGTTTCTTCATATTCAACTTATTGACTCCCATAGACTTTCCATTTGAGACATCAACATAAGTTTTCGAATTACTAACCTCATTGGTCTTTAAATTTCCAGTTGAGCCAGCATTCTGGGAGTTCCCCATGGCAACAACCTTGGAGTCGAACAGAGGATTAATAGAGTCACCAAGGATAGTAGTTGGCTCAGTCGACTCTAGGCCTGGCATGCTTAACTCCATATGCTCATTAGATAGATCCGAATCCTGGCCCTCCTCAGTAGACAGGACCCCGAATCTTGACCTTGAACCAGATGATGATTCAACACCAGCACCAATCTTGATGTCGGGGGGCCTGACCTTGATCTCAGGAGCAATTTGTAGAGAACACAAATCCTTGCTGATATCAGGGGGTTGGTTTCGAACAACATTCGCCAGTGGCTTTCTTCTAACTGACCTTTTAGGCAGCATCCAGGGTCCAAAATTCCCCCCTTCCCCTTGACTCACCTCAGCTCTAACTTTATTAGTCACAGTCACCTCCTCAACCACCTTCCTTCTCTTAGGGCAGCCATCATAAGTATGGCCAAACATGCCACACTCATAGCAAATATTGTGAATACCTTCGTATTCAATATGATAAACCGAATTCTGAACATAGAATTTAGACAGAAGAGGCTTAGCAAGATCAATGTCGATACAAACCCTGACAAACTTGCCTCTCACTGCCCCAACGGTAGTCTTGTCCACATGGTGAACTTTCCCAACAAGGCCTTCAATTTTATTAAGAAATCTTTCGTTATAGTATTCAATAGGTAAGCCTGGGAATCTAACCCAAGTAAGGATCCTATTCACAGAGCAGTCATGAGGATTAAAATTTGGGACCCATGGCCTCAGCGCCAAAACATGATTGGAAATGATATAAGGTCCACCATTAACAACTGCATTAAAATCCTCTGCCCTTGTAAATTTAATGACATAATAGTCATTCTCCAGGTCCGTTATGGTAACCTTCCCTTTCTTCGCCCATTGTGCCTGGATCCTCTGAGCAAAGTAATTAAAGCTAATCCTTTTCCCAAGCACAGTGACAATTAAGGCTAATTTCCATTTTGATCTGAGGACGCGTTTGTCTTCAGAAGAAAGACGGATCACAGGACACAGCGGGTCCTCTTGTTCACCATCCTCAACATCAGAGTCGGAAAAGGCATCCTCAGACTCATCCCCGATAATGTCTTCTTCCATCATGGGTTCCTCCTCGACCACCCCCAACACCTTATCTCTCCAGGATGATTTCCCCAGTCCATTCTCCAAGGTGAAATTATTTACCGTATCCACAGTTTTCCATGAGCCTGGATTAGCAATAGAATATGTGATATTTTGACCCGCAGCCCCCTGGGCCAACGATCCGCCCATCGGGACTGCCTCTGCCTCCATCGCTGCCCTAGTACCAGGGGCCACCACCGGATTCCGTGCCTGGGCAGCATCCACCACTGTCGGCACACCTGCGGCAGGAATGCCCATCTCCGCACAAGAAACAGGATGCCTCATACCAACAACCCCATCCGGACCACTGCTCTGCGAGGCGCGGGACAATTCCGCACCAGATCTAGGGCGCTGATCGCAAGCCCCAATGCCGGAACCCCTTGCCTGCACTCCCTCGGCACACTCCGGCACCCTGTCCTCTGCAACCTTCCCGTCCCCGTCAATCCCGAGCTCCATAGACATATCCCACCACTCCCTTGCCTTCTACGACCCCAAATCCCCTGCGCCCACCATGCCAGATTCCGGATCCGGCCCCTCACCCCCCTACGAGCCGGCCGATCTCGCTCCCATGAGCGATCCCTAACCCTCTCCCCGCTCACTCGTCTTTCGCATAAAGACGCCGCCGATTTCCCATCGCCCCCCGTCATCACCCGATCCGGCCTTGGATCCGCGTCCTACACCTTCCCAGCCGCCCGCGCCGCCCATCACAATATCATATAATATAATATACGGGTTAAATGCATCATTGGTCACTAAACTTACATAGTTATCTCAAAATGGTCACCCAACTTTAATTTGTCTCAATAAAATCACTCTACTTTGAGTTTTGTCTCAATTAGGTCACAATGACGATTTTAGTGATTAAAAAACATCAGAATGATGATATAAGTGATACGTCAATATAAGACAACTCATATTTCTAACCGAAATGACACATGACATCCACGTATGCGCCACCTGGCTATCACGTGTCGATTATTTTTATGAAAGAAAAACTAAAATTTAGTTTTTTTCATAAAAATACTCATGTGGCTGTCACATTTCGTTTCGATCAGAGATTTGAGTTAACTCATGTTGACGTGTCACTCATGTCATTATTTCGATGCGTTTTAACCACTAAAATCAACGGAGTGGCTTAATTGAGACAAAACTCAAAGTTGAGTGATTTTATTGAGACTAGTTGAGTGGCTATTTTGAGACAAACATATAAGTTCAGTGACCAATGATGCATTTAATCTATAATATACATATATTTGATATGTTACTCATGAATGATAATAACAATCACACATACCACCTCCATTCTAATTTATGACCCTGTTTGATAAATGGATTTTTAGGATAAAATTAGAAGTTTGAACCACTAGTCAAATTTTTAATAGTAATATTTGGTAAAGAGAGATTTTGAAAAAGTTGGTTTTATGAGATTTTTAAATTAGCTTATTTATTCATCTCTTTTTAAGGATATTTTTACCCCTAATTACTATCATTTAACTTCAAATAAATGTTTTACAATATCCTTAATTGTCATTTTATACAAACAGTTATTAGTAATCAGCTAAATTTTCCAAACAGGTTTACACAATCAGCTAACCACTAACGGCTAACAACTATTTGCTAAACATGACCTATAAGTCAATCTAACAAGTTTTTTTTTCTCCAAATATAAATCATCCTAATTTTCTAAGAATTTGTCAATTTATTCAAACTATGTGGTAGTCTAACCGCGGTTGAGCATTCAGCTCGATAAAAACTTGACCGTGCTCGATTCGATTTATAAACGAACCGAATTCGGCTCGATAAAAACTCGACCGTGCTCGATTCGATTTATAAATGAACCGAGTTTGAATATAGCGAAACTCGACTTGAAAGCTTGCGAGTATAAATTCATGAACAAATTCTATTACAATGTTCATAAACACACTCGTTAACAAACATGGTTTTGTTGAGACAAATTGAAGTTCTCTAATTACTTTGTGAATCAGGGGCGGATACAGGGGGACCCGGGCCCTTCCGGCCGCCGGAACTTCCATGGTTACGAGTAGTTTCGGCCCCCCCCTAATATTAGTAATAATCTATATAGACTCTATGTAGTAATATTTCATTGTTTAAAGGTAGATGAGATAGTTAAAAACACTTGTTTTTTTTTCAAAAGTTCTCAGGTTCAATTCCCTCCAATCTCAATTTATTTTAGAAAGTGTTTATTTATTTAAATTTTATTTTTTAATAATTATAAAACTATGTTACCATTATTAATTTATCAATGATGACATTTGTAATATTTCTCATTTGCGTTTTTCTTGACCTCTCCTATACTTTTCTTCTTCCCCCTTCTTCTTGTTTGTTCTCCTTCCTCTTCTCTTGTTCAAACCCTCGACTTTTCTTTTATTAATATATTCCGGGTTTGACAGTTCTTGGGCTTTGGATGCTCACTCCGCCCAAGTTCTGTCTTGTCCCAATTTCTATAAAAAAACGTTTTTGAACTCATTTTTATTATGTCTTTTTCATTAAAGAAAATAATTTCTTGTTTTTGAGACTCAAACAACTGAATTTCTAAATTAAATTTTAAAATTTTAAAACTAAAAATAAAAAAAATGTAAAAATGTGATAATTTTTTTTTTAGAAACTACCATTGACCTAATAAAAAAATTAAATATATCCCATTACGTGTTAAGCTTGTCCAAAATTCAAAATTTCAATATTTTGAACCTATTATGTACTCCATAAATCCAAATTTCTAATTTTTTTGGCATGTTAGGCCTCCATAGATCCAAATTTTTTTTTTTTGTCTCTTAGGCCTCTTTAAATTCAAATTATTATTTTTTTTGGTCGGGTAGGTCATCTGAAATCAAATTTTTTAATTTTTTTTACATGTTCAGCCCTCTCTAAATCCAATTTTTTTTACTATTATGACTATTAAACGAAATCTAGCTTAATTTTGAGAAATTGTACATTAATACTTAAAATTGGTTCTTGACCATTCAAATTATAACACGCATATATACAAAAAAAAAAAAAAATTAACCAAGTTCGATTTAGCAAAAAAAAAAAAAGAAAATTTTCCGAACGTACATCTAAAATCGCCCCCCCAACCGAGTAATCCTGTATTCGCCATTGTTTGTGATGGAGATTAGGATACATATGGTTTTCATATAAATAAAATCAGGTGAGCAGCAGTTAATAATAGCCCAGGCAGAACATTAAATTATGCAATTGAAATACAACTACCAAACCTCATTTAAGACAGAGGAATGAACCCCCCTTTTGAATTTTGGTTGAACCCCAAAAAGGTTGGGACACTGCAAACACACCGACAGTTTTTTTTAACTGCACTGTAACATATTATTACTGTACCTGTAATCTAATATGTTTACTTACTTTGCTTGGTCAGCACTCTTAGGTAGGTCCCATATTTGTTTTTAATGAACCAAGCTTTTACCTTTTACCTTCTAAGTTTTAAGTAAATGGTGATGAGGAAGAAGAAGATGAAGATGATTGTCTGTCCTTTGGAAGGAAATGAATGGAATTTCTAATTGTAGTTTCAATCACTTTCACAACTTTTGGGCAATATGATCCAAGTCAATTTACCAAAGTAAAGGGACAAAAGCTAGATTCTTACACAAACCTTGTTTCACAAAATTTGTCAAATTCTCTCTGCCAAATTTTGCTCTCAAAATTCAAACCATGTACTTAGCATCGATTGAGTATTATTCATTTTATATGCGTTAAAAAAAAAATTAACAGTTCGAACAGTTTTTAATATGTATAATGTAGTTATGGTAAAACTGTGAAAACTAAATACATATAAAAATTAATAAGTAGGGGTTTAGTGTGACAAAAATAAAAATAAATAAAAGATCAATAAATCAATGTGTTCAAATAAAAGACCAAAAACTTAATACAAAAAAAAAAAAAAAAAATCAGAAATTTCATAATGTTTTTTACCTTTAGAAAATAAGCGGCATCAATTAGCACGTACCTAAATATTACCAAACTGGAAATTTTCAGTTACCAACCGAAACAACATTATATTTCTTATAAATTTGAATTTCACTAAAATTGAACATTTATTTGATATTTTCAAAACTAAATACACTTTGGTTTATGAATATAGAATAAGATTATAATTTTTTTATTATTTATATACAAACTTCAATTTGGTTTCGATTAAACCAATATTTTACGGAATAACTGAATTGATACATCTCCCTGACGCTGCTTTCAGCTTTCTTCTGCTTTCAAACATCCGGCGAAGATTTTGCAGACGAACCAAAGTGAAAATAACCAAACCAACCAACATTTCAATTCGATTATCAGATAATCGACTACCGATTATTTTGCTTAACCATATAGCAGTCTAATCCAATATCATATAGATATTATCTGTTTTAAACAGAATCCAACACTTCCTCACGATTTAAAAAAAAAAACGTATGCATATGTTAGAAATACATCTTACTAATAAATCTCAATCTCTTTCCATTTCCTATGATTCAGTTCATTTCTAACTTACTATCATCCCTTAAAACCGTTACTTGCCCATATCTTTTATCTTAGACATCACCCAGTCAAGACCAAATCGTTACAAACTAGTAAGAGTATTTGTTCAGTTGTTGTTTACAGTTTAGTGGTGGTGCTAATGGTTTTAATATCAATAGTAGTTAGTATTAACTGAATTTCCTTTGGCATTAGAAAACATTTCTCAATTCTAATCAAACATTCTAAAAACATTTTTCAAATTCTAATCACACACTCTAAAAAAACATTTTTCAATTCTAAAATTTTAGAGCGGTATAAAAACCACTGATTTTCCTTTCAAATACCCACTACAAGAGTAATTCTTTTTTAATTATAACCAAAAAATTTATATCCACTGGTTACAGTTAAAAAAAAAAAAGCTACAAAAAGAACCATCAAGTTTCGTTTCAAAAAAACAAACAAACCCATCAAGTTCAAGTATACATGTACATGGCCTGTTCCTCGTAAGCCTTGTCCTCCAATTAGAGGGAAAATTGTAACCACTGACCAGTGAAATTTATTCATATTCACGATATGACCACTAAACTTTAAAACGTAACATAAAAATCACTCAACTTAACATTATGACAACTAAACTTCAAGTAATGCCTCAAAATCACCATTAACGATCTCAAAATAGAAATATCCAAAAACTAAATTAAAGTTGTTTAGAATCTCATTTACCGTGACCAAACAATACTTAAATGACCTCAAAATGAAAAAAATTGAACAATTAAAATTGCTTAAAATATCATCTAACTCTTTGAAATTTTCTATTTTGAGGTCATAAACGGTCAAGTTTAGTGCCATAATGTTAGAAACTATAAAGTTCCGCGACTTTTATGTTACGTTTTGAAGTTCAATAGCCATATGTGTAATTTACCCTTCAATCATATCATAGTATAAGTTTGGGCATTTTCATCACAACTCACAACAGTTTGCAACAAACATAGGAGCCTTAAAGAAGAAGAAGAAGAAGAAAAAACAAACAAATTATCAACATTCCTTTGGAATCATTAAATGGAATAGAAATATATTATCATATATAATTTTTATTATAGAACTGCAACTTCATACTTTGGTATTCTAATTTCTAAGCACTATTACACTTTATATATTGATCTATAAGCAACACTAACCTCAGATTTAATGACAACAACAGAATATGGTAATTCTACTACTACTAGTATGTGTAGCTGTAGTTCTGTCATACGTGTAAAGACACTTGAAGAAAAAAGTTCTATGTACAGCTTGTATAGATATATCTCTATCACAGAGACGGGATCTCGGGATTCGAGGTAGAATCTTCAACACTACCCTTGGAAACATCCTCTCTGCAAAGAGGGCATACCCTGAAGTACCAACATATGGGGGTAGGGGGAGGGGGAAGGAGAAATTATCAACAAAACATGCTCACTAAGAGAACGGGTAAAAAAGTGCGAAGACGAACAAAAGAGAAGCGGTAAGAAATTACGTACCCATGTATTTCTTTGAGCCATTTATCAACACATGACATGTGATACTCATGAGAACATGGAAGAACTCTAATCTTATCCCCTTCATCGTAGTCAATTAAGCAAATGTGACACCTGTTAACAAACAAAAAAGTGTGAAAATGTTGGTTGTATGAACATCGTAAATGGATACAAGGAAGCAAAACAATTAGTTCTGAGACCTTTTGAAAGACAGAATGTTGGATTTGACAATTTTATAGAGGTAGAAGCTCAACAACATGCACATAATTGTCATCTAGAATTATTTATTCAAGAAACTGCTGTAGGTAGGTACACTATTAACAACAGATTGATCAACAAAATTCAACCTGTGGCTCCAAGTTCTCTTCCCTGAGATGAAGTTTTCTCAAGGCACGAGAAGGAAGCTGTGTACTGTGTACAGCAGTGGCGGAGCCAGCCAGGACTCAGTTCAGGGGGGGCTCCAATGTATGTAGAAATATTTTTTTTCGAATAATGACTCGACACTTTGATTCTTACAGAAAATGTGTTTATATACAGAAGTTGTTCTAAATTATTTTTGTCTGGTACGCTCACTGTTCACTAGTAATTGCTTGAGCTAAAATCCAGAAAATTCAGCCTAATTTGAATAACTAATTTAATATCTAAACTAATCTTCAATAATTAAAAAGCAAAAAATACCCAAAAAACGGCCTAGTTTTGATGCCATCTATCAATCAGAAGGCATACGGCTGTTCAATTTTCTTAAATTAAAGTAGACATATATCATTCCTAGGCATAGTTTAATTTATCATAATGGGAAATTTATCAATTCAAAGAGATATGAACACGGACACAGAAACGGACACGGACATTGTACACTAATATAAAACTGGTAACCTATGTTGCACGGACATGGACACACAAAACGTTATTTCTAAAATATAAACTTCATAAAATAGCCTTCAAATGAAAACAGCACGGACACGAAACGTGGAAACATTAGTAACGAGAAGTGTCCATACAACATAGTTGGTAACAGAGCTTCTAACTAATTCAGGTAGCCAGGTTGTAAATGACTTTTCTCTTATCTTTTTTCTGAAGAATAAATTCTTTTTTCATCTTTTTTAGGAGAGTGATCATTGATCAAAACAGGTAACAGTTTGATAATTGTTTGGATATTTTCCGCCGTGTTTCCATTCTTTGACATGTGTCAAAAGCAATACTTACAAGTCATAACAATACAAGCTCCATCATACCACTAAAATCTTTACACATAATGAGATACTAGATCTGTCTAGTTTCACATTTTTCACCTTCAACCTCACATGAACCAGTGAGGTTAACGACAAAACCAAACTCATGACTACTTTTTCCCATAAATCCCATCCTAGTAACTGGATAACAACCATATTGCAAAAAAAATGGTACAAAAGCAACAAAACCAATAATAAACCAAAAGGACTTACTGTAGTGTGTCACTTGTTCCTCTCTCAGTTCCACATAACTTTTTATGATTCTTGAGAGGAAATGAGTCTACAACTGCTTCTGGAGCAGGAAGTGTGAGCATAGAGAGTGAAAGAGACATTCGATGGCGACGAATTTCCTCAATTACCTATGGATGGATGAGCATAAGAAATACTAAAAGAATAAACCAAAAAAAAAAACTTCAAAGTAAAACCCAGTTTACCTGCTGACAATGAGTTATGCATCACTTAAAACCAGCTCAGCTGTAAAAGGTCTCTAGATATATATATATATATATATATATATATATATATTGGTGTCCATGGGTACTTTCACTTTTTTCTTCTTTCTTTTTCCTTTTAGTATTTATCTAGTTCACATAAGTCAGACAGCAATTATGTACATAACTGCTGCTATCATATGTGATGAGTATGTGTAATGCATCATTTGAGACAGCTACAAAAGGTTTAAAAGACTATTTTAAGGCATCCATGTTACACTCATCATTTTCTTCTTTCACATATTTATTTATTCTTTTGGATAGCCAGTTCAAATGCACATTAATGCAGCTATCAACAAGAAATTCACAAGGTAAAAGATCTATAAGCAATCTATGCAGAAAAGATAATGATGCCTTGTCATATGATCTAACCGTGCAAACAATTCAGGACAAATAATCAACTTAAGAAGAAAAAAAAATCATTGAACATTTACCTCAAAGAGTGCATCTGCAACCATGATAAACGGTGAAATGCCTGTAAGGCTTCTGGGCTCTTCACTAGTCAATGAGGAGTTGCATGAACATGAACCACGAGGGTGAAGCCCCATTGGGCAGGAAGAACTTTCCCAATCCTGCTCATCATGAACATCGTGAAACCTGTCCGGCATCTGAAATGGTAAATAAAGAAAGTGAATTATGTTGAGCTAATGTGAGTTTGAAACAATAGTAATTTCAAAAGATTACTAACAGTAAGAACTAATTCAACGGAATATATTGACATCTTGGATGATTGAAAAATTTATCTCTGCGGGAATGTAATCAGGTTAGATAACTACTTGAATAAAAAGGAAAATGTCAATTAATTACCTCGTATCTTGATTGCCATCTTCGCCCTCTTCGTTGATCACTCCTACGGCTAGAGTATCGAGACTCATGGCCAATGCCATCATAATGAAGATCACCACTATAATCAAGGATCCATCTGTCCTGAGATCTTAGATCATCAGCATGACTACCCGTGGAAACAATGGTTGAAGAATTACTACTTCGATTAGAGCTGATTCTGGATAAAGCATCCCAATACATCCTTCTAGAATTCCTTCTTGCCTCACGGTTATTAATTTCTCCAATGCTACTAGACAAAGTGCTGGGATGTATACTCACAACATCAACTAAGAGCACGCCCATGCCAATCAAACCTTGTTCCCCAACAGATAAGATAAATCCTGGAAGTGCTTCAGAAGTTATAGGAGAACCAAAGCCAGCTGTATTCCCATCCAAACTTGTGTCCCCTATGGTCTCCCCAATTGAATGTGGAGTCCCAGTTGCCTGATCCTCAAGGCTTGTGCCTGGTGCATCAACAGGGAGAGACTCCATAGACGATGGACACTTTAAAGAAGTAGCAGGTACATCCGTTTCAATGACACTGCCACTTCCGGAATTACTACCAAAACTAGGTTTTGGAGAGCCATCCTTGACAGGATCAGCATTACTACTGCTTCCAGCGAATACTCCACTTTCAGCAGTTAAACTACTCGGCCCAGTTTCAAAACCAGAGGCCATACATGACTGCTGCATTGAGTTATCACAATTTGCAGCCAAATTCTGAGAAGATGCTGGCAATGATTCATCAAGATGATCTTCCAGCTGGAAAATAAAATTCAATTTTTTTGATAATCTTTAATCACTCCAATATAAGATATTCCCGTCAATTCACCTAGCACTTCCATATAACTTACAACAAAAACAAAAAAATTGCACGAATCAAAACAGACAAGGACTTCAGAGATCAAGGATTTCAGGTGATTAAGTATAACAAGTAAGCACAAACCGTCAAAATAGCCGATGAACTCCATATTTTGTTTCGAAGAATAAAAGCGAGACAGAGCCTTACATAAAGTAGCGACTGACCAACAAGCGAAGCATGCTCTCAATGAACTCATCTATTTCCTAAAATCTTCAAAAAAAAATCAGTAAATTGAACAAATGAACAGAACAAATACTTCGAATAAGCACGAATTGAGAGAGAAATAGATAAACTGATGATGATCATAAAGATGAAGTATGAATTAAAGAAAAAACTAGAAATTAAAGAAGTAAACCTCGACCGGAAGAGAAGCGCCGCAGAATAAAGAAGATAAGGACGATCGACGGAACCTTGACCTGGAATTTGACGGGGTTGACCCTAACCTACTGGTGCTGGAACCCATAGCTTTTGAGCAGATAAGTGAAAGAGAGAGGGAGGTGAAAATGGGAAGAAAAGCGCGAAGGGGGGAGAAAAACCATAGACTTTTTGGATGCTTTTATTGAGATATTACCTTCTTACCCCTGCTTATGGACCTAGCCTCGTGTCGATGTTAACATCTGATCGTCTATCCAAAAGTCAGCGGATCCCACCTGCCATGGGGTTGTGGCTAGGTGTGGCACGTAGATCTGTTTCTACTCTCGCGGCTTATTAACTGGACCGATCGATTTTGAAAGAGTTTTAATAATAAATAAATATAATATAAAAATAAATTTTGTCATTTAATTGATTTCTGAAAACAGTTGTCGTTATTTAAAAATTTGCCTGGATTTTGTCCCATTTTAGGGCTCCTAACGAAGATTTTAGGGGTGTTTGGTTGCACCTTTTCATGCTCTTGTTTGCCTTTTCACTTCAAAATGAAGAGTTTTAGGTGTTTGGTTAGTGACCTCTTGTTTGCCTTTTACACCCGAAAAGCAGCTTTTACAAAAACAGAGAATCCCTGCTTTTTGGAAAATCAGCTTTTTCCAACAGCAAACAGCAAATCGTAACAGCAACAGCAAAAGCAAACAGCAACAACAAACAGCATACCGTAACAGAGCAAACAGCAACAGCAAACAGTAGGTAAAACAAACGAGCCATCTACCTCATGAAAAGCTCGGTTAAACATTTTATCCATTGTGGAGTTTGTTTAATCGGATTTAGAATCGAAAGACTAGCTTCTGATTTCAATTTGCAAAAAAACTGGAAGTTAGTCTTCCGAGTTTTTTTTTAATATAAAAAATAGAAACAGGAACCGCTTTCTATATAATATAGGGTAATTAATTTATTAGTCCTTATATTTTGACAAAACACACTGTTTAGTCTCTATATTTTTAGAAACACACGGTAAGGTCCCTAACTTTTTTCTGGATGAACTGTTTAGTCCCTAACGTTTTTCTCAGTGAACTGTTTAGTCCCTGACATTAGACTCTCGTGAAGATTTTGTTAGTTAATTTGGATTTGAGTCAAAATCTATTTAAAATAAAAATGTAATGCATTAAATACCCTTTACCACAAATCAAATATATAAAATCATTGTCTTCATTGTTTCTCATCTATGCGTTATTAGAAGTGTGTAGCTCCCCTCCGCCTAGTAATATCCGTAATTGGAGGATCGCCGATGTGGTTGATTCTGAGGGGGATTGGATTTGGTCTAAGTTTGACACCTTCTTTAGCCTGGATACTCTCCTTAGATTTAGAGGAGTGAAGATAAGTAATCAAGAGGAAGATAAGGATAGGCATTGTTGGGCCCTGACTAACAATGGAGCTTATTCCTGCAAATCGGCCTTTGAAGCATTTACCCTCAACAGGTCTGGTCCTATCTCTGATACTTGGAAATTCATTTGGGCCCTAAAAATCCCTTACCGTATTAGGAGTTTCTTGTGGCTAGGGGTTAAGGACAGGTTGCTTACTAATTCGGAAAGGCATAGACAGCATCTGGTGGATTCAGGAGCTTGCAGTAGATGCAGAGGCCATGATGAAACTTTGTGCCATGCTCTTAGGGACTGCTCTAAGAGTAAAGAGGTGTGGAAGAAAATTCTCCCACACCACATTCTTTCTTCCTTCCTTGCCCACTCTGAGTGTGACTGGTTCTCTAATGGTGTTAGTGGGAAGTTACTGGCGAACATGGAGCATGGCGATATTTTCTTTGCTATCATCTGTCACCAATTTGGAAGTGGAGGAACGAGGAGATTTTTGGTGATAAAGTTGTTTTTATTCCTAACTTAGCTGAGTTCTTCTCGGAAAAACTCTCTAATATTACTGAGAGTTTCAAAGGGGATTCCCTTGCCAGGTCTACCCAAAAGAGAGATGTCCACCTCCTTGGTTGGAGCAGGCCGAGAGAATGGGTGGTGAAATTGAATATGGATGGCTCCTGCCTCAATGATGGGAAGATTGCTGCCGAAGGTGTTCTTAGAGATGCGGGGGGCGCCTGACTGTCTGGGTTCACCCAGAATCTGAGGTTGGGCTCTTCCTTTTCAGCGGAGCTTTGGGGTATTCTCTCTGGTATCAAGCTTGCCAAGAGTCTGGGTTTAAAGTTGTTATCTGTTGAGTCTGATAACATGGAGGCCATTAAAATGATTTCTGATAATCATGCTATTTGTCTTAATAGCCGAAACCTTATCAAAGCTATTAAAAGGCTCTGCTCTTCCTTTGAGTTCATAAAGTTCAACCACATTTTCAGAGAGCAGAACCGGGTTGTTGATCGCTTGGCGGCGGCTGGTCATGAGGGGATGTTGGGCGTCACTACCCTTTCTGATCCTCCTATTTTTCTCTCTTCTCTTCTTTTAGAAGATAGGATTGGGGTTAGCTTCCCTAGGCTGATCCCAGGATAGGTTTTCTTTTGGTTGGTTGTTTTTTTCCTTTCCTGTTTATACCAAAAAAAAAAAAAATCTATGCGTTCTTCTTTTCCTTTATTTTCCTTTTCTTTAGACTCTACTGCATCTGAAATCAACTTTGAGTGTTCTTTTTCTTTATTTTCTTCTTAATCGTTCAGATTCGTAAGCATTGGGTCCATGTTCTTTTGCTTGTTCTCCATACAAATAGCTTCTTCTTCTAAATTGTGAGCGCGAGTTGTGAGAGAAAGACATAGAGGTGTGAATTGCTTTTGACTGATAAATAGTAAAGGGTAATTTAGTCATTTCCAAACTCATAAAAGATAAAAAATCTAACAAATAGACAAAAGGACTAAACAGTTCATCGAGAAAAAGGTTAGGGACCTTACCGTGTGTTTTTGAAAATACAGGGACTAAACAGTGTGTTTTGTCAAAATATAGGGAGTAATAAATTAATTACCCTATAATATATACATATTTTTTAATCTTGTGATAGGTGTCTCCGTTTATTAAAAAAATTTAGAAAAATATTAAAATTGGTCTTTTTATGTTTTATAAAATTTTAATTTAACTGCAACACTTAACTATTAATTTTAAAACTCACTAATCAATTTTTTTTTTGTCAAATTAGTTAATAGTGAACATCTAATTCGGTTAAAAATATTTTATTCTTTTAAATATGACCAGTTTAAATTAGAGCTTTTACAGTTTCTTTATAGTCACATTACAGTTTGAATTAACGTTTTCAAGTAAGATCAATTTTAGTCTTACGTTTCTGAAAATTGAAAAAATTGATTTGACTGTTATTTAACTGTCACATCGAACTTTTCAACATCAAATTCATCTAGAAGGTTCGATATGACAGTTAAATGACAGTCAAATTTGAAAAAATTGACCCCGCATTTCAAAAAATTTAGCGGTGGAACTTATGCTGCATTTCAAAAAAAATTATAGAAAAATATCAAAATTAGTCCCTTTATATTTTATAAAATTTTAATTTAACTTCAGCACTTAACTATTTATTTTAAGACTCATTAATTAAATATTTTTTGTCAAATTAGTCAGTAATGAATATTTAATTCGATTAAAAATGTTTTATTCTTTTCAGTGACGTTTGAAATTATAAACTTAACCGTCAAGTGACGTTACCGAAAAGTTGTGGTTAAGTTTATAATTTCAAACGTCACCGAAAAGTTATGGTTCGAAGTAACAGTTGAATCATTTTAAACTGTAATTTAAACTGTTCAAAATGACAGTTAAATGTTCGAAATGCAAAAACCATATTTCAAACTGTAATTATAAAGAAACTGTAAAAACCATAATTTAAATTGTTAAAAATATAATTTCAAATCTCTTCGACATCGCCTGTCTTCTTCTCTCCCATATTACTCCTCTTTCAAACTATCTTCGTTTCTCCCCCAATTTCATCGCTTCCGTTTTCCCTCCTCCTAGATTCCCTCAACCTATTCCGGCTCGTCCCCCTCAAAATCCTCCTTCCCAAACCAGATCCGTTTTACCCCTGTTCCTGTCTCCTCTGATTTCTCTTCACCAAGCCAGTCCTGTTTTATCCCTGTTATTATCTCTCCCGCTTTCTTCTCCCCAAGCCAATTCCGATTTACATCTGTATTTCGTCTTCTCCGCTTTCTCATCCCCAAACTAATTGTAATAGGGTTTATGAGTTTTTTTTACCCTAACTTGGGGTTTACGGATTCTATCTTCTTCTTGATCTCTGCTATTTCGCCATTGATCGACTCCCTCCCTGTATCTGCTAAATAATCTTGTCATGGCTTTCTGCATCTAAACCACTTTTTCTGCTGCAAATCGATTCCATACCTTTTACGTAATGGATTCTTTAACAAACAACTGCCTGAATCTTTCCCTGGAAGAGGAAGATACCGCACATGTCATCATTTTGAGTCATTCTACAACTGTTTCCTATGATCTTCGCTGGAGCTGTATCGGTACGTTTATCACAACTCGCCCAATTAATACAGATGGAATGAAAATTACTCTGTCAAAGTTGTGGAAACCAGCAGGAGGCATATCCATTATCGATTTGGATCGTAACCGATTCCTTTTTCAATTCAATCATGTGTTTGATATGAATGTTGTTCTAAATGGAGGTCTGTGGTCCTTTGACAACAAACTGTTGATCATCAAGAGAGTTACACAACAGGAAGATTTCTATGTAATCCCACTAAATGAATCCCCTTTCTGGGTGCAACTACATGATCTACCGACGGGATTCAGATCAGAAAGAACGGCAATTGCATGTGGGTCGTATATAGGGACAATTATCCGAACTGATCCTAGGGATTATACTGAACCATATGTTGGATACCTGAGAATTCAAGTTTTGATGGATGTTAGAAATCCTTTAAAACACAGGATGAAGATAGGCACATCAGATTCACATTGGACCTGGATCAATTTTAAATTCGAGAGACTCCCCCATTTTTGTTTCTTTTGTGGTCTGACTGGCCATGTTGAACAGGAATGTGCAAACTATAAAGCTCTTCAAGATCCGGACCATCCAATGATTTACGGCCCTTTTCTTCGTGCAGCTCCGCGGAGAATGGTTCAGAACTTATCCCCCTGGCTAAATTCGACTCCACTCTTTATTCAACACTCAAATATTGAACCTTCTCAAGAAGAAGTTAATAAACGGAAGCTGCAAGCATAAGAGCACACTAATAAAATTCTACAAGCCGAAGATAACATTCAGACAATGTCTGACCCAAAAAGAAAAGGTACCCAGATGACTCAACAATTCACTCTCCTATGGATGGAATCACCAGTGAAATAGAGATATCGGCAGGCTCCATTGAAGGGGCCAGCCGGACGCCATGAATTGTCTGAGCTGGAACTGTCGAGGTATGGGCAACCTCGAAACAGTAAGAGAGCTTAAGGAGCTCGTCTAGGCCCACAAACCATCAATTGTTTTCCTCATGGAAACAATGGTGGGTGATAGTTCTATTGTAAATGTGAAACAATCTATTGGTTTTGATAAGCACTTTGTCGTGAACAGTACTAGAGGAGGAGGTGGAGTTGCCTTATTTTGGAAAAATGAATTGACGGTCAACTTATTGAAATTCAGCAACCACTTTATTGACGTCAGGATCACAAGTAGTGATACAGAAGATTGGAGATTCACTGGTTATTATGGTTTCCCGGAATGAGGAATGAGAGATTTATCCTGGCAATGTTTAAAAGATCTCTATCGAATAACTAATATGCCATGGCAGATCATGGGAGACTTTAACGACATGCTCTACTCTTTTTAAAAGAAAGGAGGAAGGAAACATCCGCTACCGCTTTTATCAGGTTTTAATGACACTCTAACTTTCTGCTCACTTTCTGAAGTTCTGATGGAGGGCTACCCTTTTACCTGGAACAGAAATCGAAGAGGAAAGCCTCTGATTGAAGAGAAGCTTGACAGGGGTGTGGCTAATCTTCAATGGCATAACAGATTTCATGAAGCTTCTATCAAGAACATTCTCACAACACAATCTGACCACTCTGCCATACTATTAAAAATCTCCGGCGACCCTATGCTTAGACCAAGTCCGTTTCGATATGACAATGCCTGGGGGTTGGAGGAAAATTGCCGTTAGCTCGTCACTGAGAATTGGCAACAGAGTGGTTCATAGAGGTTCCCGGAACGTCTACAAGTCTGTCAAAACAAGTTGAATGAATGGGGATCCAATTTCAGGCGACGATTCAGAGGATTAACGAAAAGATTACACAGCAAACTTGAATCTCTTCGAGATTTTGCAGATTTTGAGGAATTCTGTCACACCAAAGAGGCTTTAGACAAGGCCGGACATGAGCAAGGGTTATACTGGCATTAGCGAGCCAAAGTTCAGTGGCTACGAGAAGGGGATCGGAACTCCCGATTTTTTCACTCTACGGTTGTAGACACCGGGGTCGGAGGACCAATGAAGAAAAATTATAAAAAGGGATCCAAATCAGTCGATTGAAATAAATGATGAGTCAATAAAAATAATAATAAAAAAAAACGTTGTTCGAAGGAACCGTGGAGACCGGCTTGATCGAATTCGGAAATCGAATCGAGATGACGGGCGAATCGGTTCCGCGAGTGAAATCTTAAATCATCTCGCCGAGTTCGGGGTATTTGACACCCTTTTCTTACTAATTTTATTATTAATAAAATCTCGGGATGATAGAGGGTTTTATTTTGGTATTCGAACAATCCAAAGAATATATATATATATATGGTTTTGTAAAAGGATCAATTTTATAAAAGCTAATAAAATCGGTTTTGACGAAAATCAATCGTTATTGATTTTGGTTGTTTTTAGATGTATTTTATTTAGTTAAACTTATTTATTTTTTTTAGTATATATAAACGCGGCCCCGTCGGGGCCGGTATTTACGTCACGGGCCGTTGGACGGCCCGTGACGAGGGCTGGGCCGCCCAGGCCCAGCCCTCTCTGCACTTGGCATTCGGCCAAGTGCAGCA
Organism: Euphorbia lathyris; assembly: GCF_963576675.1. Taxonomy (NCBI): domain Eukaryota; kingdom Viridiplantae; phylum Streptophyta; class Magnoliopsida; order Malpighiales; family Euphorbiaceae; genus Euphorbia; species Euphorbia lathyris. Next base: position 7,921,987 of record NC_088911.1, read on the forward strand.
AATGCACTTGGCCGAATGCCAAGTGCATTTGTTAGCTTTTATTTAAAAAAAAAATAAAAAAAATGAAATAACAAATAATAATGATAATGATGATAATAATAATCATAACAATAAAGCCATCTAGCTTACCTTTGGCTCCAAGTTGGCTTGGAGCCAAAAATAAATTATGTTTGGGGCTCCATATGCCTATAAATAGGATGGAGTCCCAAGGCATTAGGGAGAGAGAAAAAACCCGAACCCCTGGAGAAATTCGACGAGATCCGAATTCGCCCAAAAACCCAAAAAACCGACTCAAAACACTATCAATCGACTTGATTTGGCATCTCCATTACCGATTGAGAGGTAATAATCCGAGGAACTAGACCCGTTTACTCTTTCATTTCATTCTTTATTACGTTTTTATTGTTTAGATCTACTCCTTTACTCTTTTATTTGCACTTTTATTTCTTAAACTTGTCAAATTAATTTTCTTCTTTCATTCTACAAACACTTGAGTTTGGATCTAAAATAAAAACCTCGTTTTATGTCCCAATACGAACCGTGACCCCATTTAGGGGTAGTTCGGGACTAAAACGTTGTAGATCTAGATTTAGAAAATGTTTTAATTAACGTTTTAAAATAAAACATCGTTTTGGGAGTTTCCATTATAGACTATGACCCGATTCGGGTAGTTCGGAGGCCAAAAATGATAGAATAGATTAGATCTAAAGCTTTTGAATAAATCTGGAAACTGTTAAGAGCTGTTTCTGTAATTTCACTTTTTCTGTCGGTAAAGGCGGTTTACCGACGGATTTTCCATCGGTAAAGCTGCTGGAATTCGGAAAAAAATACCTTTTTAACCCTTTTTTCTTAACTTTTTGATATTTGGTCCCTAATATATGTATATATAATTATGTAATTATTTTATTAAAATCATTTTGGGGTATATAACTAATAATTATCTATTATATATTTACTCATTTTGTGTTTGGGTATTATTTATATTAATCTAACTTTGTAAAAATATATATATGTATATATAGGTTTTCTTTAAGCCCATTTAAGCTATATCTAATTATTATTTTTGTGGATCATTTGCTTGGCCCATTTGGGATGATTTATAAATGCTTTTGGGTTATTAGATATTATTTTGGGTATTGATATTGGGATGTACTTTTAGGTGGGTTAATTTCCATATAGCTATTGTGTAAAAATTAATTTGGGGGTTAAATGTTATTTTCTCATTCATGAACTTTATTCATTATTTTTACATATTTTGAATTAGGATAAAAAGTATACTATACTTAGTGATATTTTCCTTTTTATTAGCATATATCAATAACTATAGTACATATTATGTTTTTACCTTATTTTTAATCTATAGGTGTAATCACCATCTTTTACTAAAAAGGTATATATATGTATATATTCCTTTTTTATTCTTTAGACATTTATATGTATATTTTAAATGGGTTTTGTTTGGTAATTGTGATTTAATTTGTTGTGATTATGATAAGTAAAGATTCAATTGAGTGAAAAAAGGGGAAAATAAACCACAAAAAGAGATTTCAATTTGGTTATTCAAACTAAAGTTTTTCTAGATATTCTTAAAGTGTAAATAAAAGGTTTTTCATCATTTCAAACGATTTCCTAAAACATCACGTTTTAAAACCTTAATTCGTTCCAACGACGGATTAAGTGAACCTTGTAATTAAAACCGTTTCTTAAATTGTACATAATGGAGTTTTGAATCGTTTTCTTATCCAAATGGTTTTGTACAAAAATAAATGGACTTGTATGCTTAATCACGTTTTCTTGTTAAAGCTTTTTATCTCGCACTTTCAAACACTCGAATCGTTCCAACGGCGATTCGAGTCGATATCATGTAAATTAACGGGGTTTTGAAACGTACCTAAATCGTTCCAACGGTGATTAAGGTACGAACCATGTAAATAAACTCGTTTTGTGGAATGAGCTTAGCTTAGAGCTAGTGTATAATATGAAGTATAAATCACACTATGAATAAATCAATTCTTTCTTCTCCCCCTCTCTCTCCTATGTACTTTAAATTTATGCAAAATGGGTGATTCTTTACTAAGATGACTTTTAATGACATGCTCAAAACGGTTTTCAAAGCGAGAAAGAAAAGGTTTCAAATGAATTTTAAACTTAAAGAAATATGCGATTAGTCCGTTATCGCCTAACACGCTGAGTAGGAGGTCGGTGGTTCATAACCGGGCGATGTCGGGGTGCCTAGTAGCCTTTCTCCGAAAAGGAGCTAGCCTTCTCGGATCGTACCTAAGTTTCCTGAACCCTCACCGGTCTCCCGTAAGGGATCGGTGTTCATTTTCCCATTCGTGGGTGGCGACTCTTCCATATCTCCGAGCTCCGGTCCTGCCGAGCAGCTTGATTCCACGATTGGTTGCTTTTGGCGCCAATCACCGCTTACGTCGCCATGAGGTGTCCACCCCCCGGTCCGCCCGGGTGAGGCCATTCGGCACCTTGTCTAACAAGTGGCGACTCCGCTGGGGAAGCGAGAAATTTGATTCCGGAAGGCGTGTATTAAGCCCTTAACGGGGACGGATCGTATTATTTCTTTTTGTATGCATTCATAAGCATTATTGCAAACCTTTTGGGTAATTTCCGTGAAACCTCTAGCGAGAGTCCATTCGTCGCTCGAAAGAGGCTAGTGTAAGTTCCCCCTTACAGTAAGGCGGCAAAGGGTCCCCATCCATTCATTAGGGGCGAATTTGTGCGGTCCTGTGAGGTCCCGCGATCAGCCGTGTCAGTATATAGTAGCCTTAGAAGTTGCCATAGGATTACCCGTTACTATTTTTGATGTGATAAATGAATCAGTTCGTGTTTTCAAATTGCCATGATACGTGTCTAATCCTAAAATATGTAAAGAAAATGAAATGATACGTTAATATATACTCTTAAACCGATATACAAACTACCCCAAAACGTCGAAACGATTCGAACTAAAGACGACTTAGTCATCTCGTATGAATGAACTTGTGCGACCCGCCTGGTCCCTTTCCGTGTCCCGAAGAAGGCACATGTTCAGGAAATACGTTATGATGTAAGCACTTATTAATACGAATTGGTTTGGTATTAAGGATAGTTATATCTTGATTCAAAAGACTATATTAACAGTAGCCGTTATTCACATTCTTTAAATAGGTTGGGATAAAACGAGATTATGACAAAATGAAAACAAAGAACATTTCTATTTCGAATGACCCCGTTGTAACGTAAAGAGTTTCGCAAACGTGGCCCGTCCCTTCCGAATAAAAGACGAGCTCTTACGTTATGCCTTGTGTTGTTCTTAAGAGAAATGGACGTGTCCGCGAAAGTGACTAAGAAAATAAAAGAAAAGCAAAAATAAACAAATGACCAAAGTCATTCTGTATCTACGATGTATATCCATCCCGAGGGTAGTTAAAGAAAATGAACCAATGCCGTTAAATACGTGCCTCGAGCTGGTATGTACGCCGTTTAAAATCATAAAGCCGAATTAAGCTAAAACCGCATAATTGCGCCATATGGACGAGACTGTGGGTTTGATTAATGGCTCGATCATTTTGACCGTTACCAAAACTACAAGAAGTATGGCCCGATCTGCGTGTTTGCTTGACTCGTGCCTAACTGAAAAAGAACGGTAATATCCCTGCTTTGAATAAGCATGCGATTCAACGAAAAGTTGATTTTCTATAACCACGCTAGGGCGATATATCCCGTAGATTGGAAGGAATAAAAACTTGTTAATAGCCGAAGGATTACCGTGTGCTCAAATAAGACTCGCCGTCTTTTTACGTAGCCAAAACGAGCAAACGGATTCTTAACGCTAAAAACAAACACGTTACGTGATGAGTCCGTTCCTTAAAATAAAAAGTGCTTTCATCACTAAATGAACACATGGTTACGTCTCTCGATAGATCCAAAAAGATCCCGTTGTAATCCAAAAATCGAGACACGAACCCACGCGAATAAAAGGGAACGAGTCATTGTCAATAACGAACGATTGAACCAGAAAAATAACTCATACCACGTCTAAATCCGAGATACGCTCAAAAGGGAATCAAAACCCGAACTAATGCATCTCGCGAAATGACAAAAGACGAGTTATTTGAAAGGACAATCCATTTGGTCGATATCTTAGTCGCTGGATGTTTATACGTCAAAAACGAACTGTATTGTCTGATGGATGATTTACTTTTCCGCAATAATCGACGGCATCACGCGTCCCCTGGATCGCAATGTGAGCCCCAAACCAAAATCCTAGGAAAGAGACTTGGACCATCGAGTGTGTGGTCTATAAGGGTGGAAGAGAGATGTTGTGATACGTGTAATTAGACTGACGTTTGTTCTTCTTATCTTATATATCCGTAAATAAATAAACGCATACACCACGACTCATGCATATAAATCATGCATACATACTGAAACGAGTGTTGCTTACACAGACGTCACCATTAAGCGGTTGTGGTTTCGTGAGAGTAACCGGCTAGTCAGGCAGTTTGATCAGTTACGGATCGTTAGTTCCGAATCAGCAGTTGTGACGTCCGAATCATCGTTGTCCGAATCAGCTCAGTCTTCGGTCAGTATGTCTACGCCAGATGAGAGAATATCAGGGTTAGAAAGAGTGGTAAACAACCTCAACGATCAGTTAACCGCAATTTTAGTCCAGCTGGACGAGCTTGCAATTAAGAGTAACAAGAGTGGCAGTAAACCAGCTGAGAACATTGTGAGCACGGGTCCCCGTTTTGGAGATAACTATCAGGATTGCGTAACAAGCAGTTTGGGGAAGAGAAAGAAAAGGGAAGAGGAATGGAAGCAGCACATCACTCAGGAAGTGCATGATCTACGCGGGGTAGGCTCCGGGAGTCAGGATTTTTATAACTTGAAGAACTGCTTATCGACGACTGCTTTGCCTTTGAAATTCCAACTCCCGGACATGAAGAAGTTCGATGGAACTGGGGATCCTACCGCCCATGTGAACCAATATGTGGCAGCAATGAAGCACATAATTCTGACGGAGGAACAGATCCTAGGGCTGTTCAGTGCCTATCTAGAAGGAGTTGCCCTTGTGTGGTTTCATGCATTGCCGCTGGGAACGAAGAGAGATTGGAAAGAACTGGCGAAGGAATTCATCACCCAATATAGCTTCAACACTATGTTTGAGGTTACTTTGAGGGAGCTAGAAAGTACCAAGCAGCAGGTTGGGGAGCCTTTGTCCGACTTTGTGAGTAGGTGGAGAGCTAAGGCAGCAATTATGAAACAGAAGCCGTCGGAGCAGGATCAGATCCGGGTGGTAATCAGCAATACTTTGCCGTATGTTAAGAATAAGCTGTGGTGTATGCCTTTCACCGATTTCAATCAGATGTATAGTTGCGCCTTGATAGTTGAGGGGGATGGTGAGCCGAAGAAAGCTTATACCAAGTGGATAAAGTCTGGATATGGTGCCGGAGGGCCAAGCGCGAGTACAGAGTCGGCCGCAGTGAAAGTGCTTGATCTTAATGCTATCAAGAAGAGGCAGTTCGCCAAGTTTGATCAGACCTACGCAAAAGTTTTCGAACGATTGCAGAAAAAGGGATTGTTGAAAGCCCTCACTCCTTATAACAAAGCACCGCCTACTCCGCAGATACAAGCTAGGGGATACTGCGAGTTCCACAGTAATTATGGGCACACTATTGAGAACTACAAGAGACTGAAACACGAGATTCGGGATTTGATTGAGGAAAAGAAGATAGCTGATCCTTCGTCAGCAAACCCTTCCACTAGGCGTAATCCCTTGCCTAACCATAGGGTGAGCATGATCGGGTCTGGGCTCGAAGAGAGTTTGATTGTGGAACCCTTTGGGGAAGACGAGGAGGAGTTGTTGGACTCCGATGAGAAGAATAATGTGGGAAATGGTTTGTATGTGTCGGCTTTGGAAGAGGAGCCAACGGAAGAAGTGATGGATGATGGAACTAAAATTGAGAAAACCGAGGAAGTATCATCTCGGAGGATCATGCATGTGTTGAAACTGTTTAGTGGGGTAGAAGACCCCGAAGCTCATTTGTATGGATACGTGTGCGCTATGTTTGGGGAGCCATACAAAGTGGAAGAAGTCACTCCATGGTTCTATCTCTCGCTGGTGGGCGAACCTTTGAAGTGGTTTCAATCGCTACCTGACTCGACTAAGCATGATTGGTCACTGATGTCAAGCTTGTTTTTGGTGAAGTATTGAAAAGCCCAAACACAGGTGGGGGAACATAGCGCGATGCAAATTGGGCCTATCAAACGTCCGTTTCCGACTGTCAGCAAGTATAATGAAGGCAAGGACCCCATGGAGCACTTGCATTTTTACCTATCCGCTATGGGTCCTTTGGGCTTCAAAGAGGACGAAATCACGAGTTTGTTTTGCAACTCGTTGGCGGGAGAGTCACTAGTGTGGTATATGTCTCTTTCGATGAACGTTAAAGTGAATTGGGCTGAAATGACTAAGAGATTCATTAAGAAGTACACCGCAGGGGGATACCCCGAGGAAGTGCCGATGTTACCCGATGAGGAGACACCTGAGGCGGTGTTAACCATGGCTAAGTACAAAGGAGGTGAGAACCCCATCGACCACATAAACTGTTTCCGTGCCTACATGTTTGACGCAGGACTCTATCGAAGTGAGTTGGTTCAGCATTTTCCAAAGACACTCGTAGGAGAAGCTTTGATGTGGCACCGAATGCTCTCGGCAAAGGCAAAAGAGGACTGGGGGTCCCTCATGGAGGCTTTCGTGTAGAGATATGAGATGTACATCCCGTGGACTGGGTCGTTGGAAGATTTAGAAAGGATCAAGCAATTTCCCGAGGAAGCATTCGTGGATTATGCTAGGAGATGGAGGTTCAAGTATGCCTCATGTCGGGTCACCTTGAGCGATCAGGAGCAACTCATGTGTATCCGAAGGGGTGCTATTCCACTCGTCGCTAGAAGAATGAATGGAGTGCTCCTCAGGGACTATGAAGAATTGATAGGCTGGGCTCGGTATGGATCGTCGGACCCTTTCTACGTAAATCCGAACGTCCCTCACGTAATGGATCTGATGGTCGTGGATATTTGGGGAAGTTCCTCCGAAGAGGATGGTATCAATCAAAGAGTTCCGATCAACATCTGGGATAAGTCTGATAATGAGCTGGAAATGGCTGCTAGCACCGAAGGAAAGATTCTGCCAGGTTTTGAGATCTTTAATGATGTTACCGACTGGGGCAACGGAGAAACAAGTTGTTTCATCGAGGAGATCATGATGTTAGATCTTAATGTCGAGGAACATGTGATCACTATTGAGGCCACTGTGGGAGCGGTGGATGAGCCCAGTACCTCCAAGACTTATGAGAAACCCGAGAACCCTGTTGATGACAACTAGATTACCGCTTTGTTTGAATCTGATGATGTACTCACCAATACTATCAATGAAATGAATTCTGATTTTGCTTACTTGCTTAATGTTGATTCTGATCATTCCATGCATTCTCATTCATATAACATGCCTACATTTGAAATCAATGCAATAGAAATGTCAACTTTAAATCTTGGCACGGATGAAAATCCTAAACTTATACAAATTGCTCAAGAATTAACTATTGAAGAGAGAAAAGAATTTGAGAGAATAATTAAAAAAAAAACAAAATAGTGTTTGCTTGGACGTACGAAGACATGCCTGAAACCGATAAATCCATCATAGCTCACCGTATTCCAAAATACCCCGATGCTAAACCCGTAAAGCAAAAGCTCCGACGCTTGAGGCCAGAATGGGTAGATAAGATCAGGGAAGAAGTGAACAAACAGTTAGAGGCAGGTTTCATCGAAGTAAATGAATATCCGCCGTGGGTGGCAAATGTAGTGCCGATCGCAAAGAAGGACAGTAAGGTGCGAATGTGCGTCGACTGTAGAGATCTCAACAAGGCTTGAAGATGAATTCGCATTGCCTCACATCGATGTATTGATCGACAGTGCAGCATCAAGCGTCTTGCACACGAATGTGGATGGCTTCATGGGCTACATGCAGGTTCAGATGGCCGAGAATCACAAAGCAAAGACCTCGTTCACTACTGAGTGGGGGACATGTTGCTATAGAGTAGTGCCATTTGGTTAAAAAAAATGTCGGGGCAACTTATTAGCAAATGGCTACGGCACTGTTCCACGACATGATACACAAAGAGGTGGAGGTCTATATGGATGACATGATGGTCAATTCGGATACAATAGAAGGGCACTTCGTAGCACTTAAGAAGTTTTTAGCCCGAATCGCAGAATTCAAGCTAAGGTTGAACCCGAAGAAGTGCTTCTTTGGCGTTTCGTCGGGGAAAATCCTAGGCTACGTAATCAGTAACAAGGGGATTGAGGTGGATCCCGATAAAGTGAAGGCCATACAGGAAATGCCGGCACCGAAGAATGAGAAAGAAGTGAGAGGATTCCTGGGGCAGGTTCAGTATATCAGTCGATTCATAACATGACTCACCACAATCTGTGAACCAATCTTTAAGCTGCTACGGAAATATCAACCCACGGTTTGGAACGATAAGTGCCAGCAAGCGTTGGAAAGTGTCCGGACCTATTTGACTAATCCACCGATATTGAGACTGTCTAAACTCGAAAAACCACTTCTCCTCTTTGTAGCGATCGAGGAGCGATCCATTGGAGCAATGTTGGCCCAGGAAGGGGACACCGGTGTGGAGCATGTGGTGTATTATCTGAGTAAGAAGTTCCTGGAATACGAGCTTAAGTATAATATGATCGAAAAGACATGCGTGGCAGTAGTATGCCTAACGAAGAAGCTGCGATACTATTTTCAGTCTTACAAAGTGATCATTATTTCCCGGATGCATCCCGTGAAGTATCTGTACCGAACTCCATCCTTAATCGGAAAGCTGGCCCGATGGTTTCTGCTTTTGTCAGAATTCGACATCGAATATGTAACGAAGAAGGTTATCAAGGGGAGAGCCGTAGCAGAATTTCTGGCCAATCAGCCCCTAAGTGCGGAAGAAGAGGAGACGAACTATGATTTCCCCGACGAGCATTTGAGCGCCATAGAGGTTATACCGTGGAAAATGTTCTTCGACGTCGCAGTTAATTTAAGTGGAGCAAGGGTAGGAGTGTTACTTATTTCGCCAGAAGGAGAAAGGATCCCAATGGCAAAGAAGTTATCGTTCCCTCTCACTAATAATACGGTCGAGTATGAAGCGTGCGTCTACGGGTTAGAGTCTTTAGCAGCATTGGGAGCATCGTACGTTGAAATCTGGGGCGACTCAAAGCTGATTATCAAACAAGCACAAGGAAACTGGGAAGTAAGGGAAGAAAGGTTGCGCCCATACCTAGACCAGCTGGACGGATTGGCACAGAGATTCAGCGAGTGCCGCTTTTATCACATTCCCTGAGCACATAACCAAGCAGCGGATGGTTTGGCCACCTTGGTGTCGGTGTGGGATAATCCACGGAATCTTGCCTCAAAGCCTTTGGTGCTAAAAAGGTCCCAAAAACCGTGCTATGAAAATGTAATGTTGTTAGGAGTAGACGAGAAGCCTTGGTACTTCGACATTGTGAATTTCATGAAAAACGGGACTTATCCAGCAGAATCAGAACTTAGGGATCAGGCTGTGATCAGGAGGTTAGCTCATCAGTTCGTCATCCACAATGATTTGCTTTACAAAAGGCACACCGATTGATTACAATTGAGATGCTTGGACGAGGGAGAAGCCCGTGAGGTAATGGAGTCGGTACACTCAGGAATTTGTGGAGCCAATATGGGAGGAGCAGTATTAGCAAAGAAAATCGTAAGGCAATGCTTCTATTGGCTCACCATGGAAAGAGATTGAAACGAATATATGAAGAAATGCCATAGTTGTCAAATCAACGGGGATTATAACCACTTGCCAGCTATGGAACTACACATGTTGGCACCCTTTTGGCCGTTTGCAGCTTGGGGCATCGATATCGTTAGCGAGGTGAGGCTTAATGCATCTAATGGACACAAGTTCATCGCAGTTGCCATTAATTACCGCACCAAGTGGGTAGAGGCAGAATCATTTAGTAAGCTGGGATCAAAGCAGATGAGGAAGTTTATTGAAAAGCATCTAATCACCAGGTTCGGGGTGCCTCATCACATGATCACGGGCAATGGGGTCCAGTTTCAAGGAGAAGTAAAAAGTCTTTCCCAGGAGTACAATATCGAGCATCATAGATCTTCTCCATACTGTCTGTAAGCTAATGGGGCAGTAGAAGCCGCAAATAAGAACCTTAAGAGGATTCTCGTAAAGATAGTGGAGTCGCATCGGAATTGGAATGAGCAACTTCCGCTCGCTTTATGGGCTTATCGCATGACGGTTAGAACGTCTACTGGGGCAACACCGTTCTCTTTGGTATATGGGGCAGAGGTCGTTCTCCCAATTGAGGTTGAAAAGCGATCGTTGAGAATCGCAATAGAAGCAGAGATTCCCGAGACGGAATGGGTGAAGAAGCGATATGAACAGTTGGCGTTGGTGGACGAGAAAAGGATGGAGGCTCTTTACCATGTGCAGTTATATCAAAGAAGGATGGCCCGGGCCTTCAACAAAAAGGTCAAGGCCAGCCCTATCAAAGAAGGGGATATGGTGCTGAAACAGATCCGAATGACGCACACTAACCCTAGGGGCAAGTTTAGGCCAAACTGGGAAGGACCGTTCTTCGTGAAGAAGATCCTGAGCAAGGGGGCGGTGAAGCTTGCTACTATGGACGGCATGGAGTTCTCCGAACCTACCAATCTGGATAGGCTTAAGAAATACTTTTCGTAAAAAAAAAAAATAAAAAAAAAATAAAAATTCCTGATAGGTTGAAAACCCGCAAAGGGCGACCTATGCAACAATAAGGGACATCCCAATGAGTGAAAACCCAAGAGGGCGCTCATTTGAAAATTCCGGGATAATAAAAGGAGAGTTGAAAAATCGCTGGGACTTGAAAACCGAAAAAAGGCGGGTCCTGGTAACAGTAGTTATATCTTGAGCAATTATGGAAATAATGTGTAAGTGGCTAAGTATTTCTGTTGCTTGTAAATAAATAAAGGTATGAATATATTCGAAGAGAATGTTTGAAATGATTATGATCGACTGAATGCATGGTATTACAAGTCATGAGTTATACATTTCTTTTCCCCACCACCAAATAAAAAGCCTACACAAACATCTTTTTCACATATACCCACTATACATCACGGTAGTACTAATAAAGTCGTAAACCAAAACAACGACGGGACTATCAAGGAGGAGGAACCCCAAAGTCCCAAAAGCCCTCAAGCGAATCAAAGCCTCTGAAGTAAGGTGCCCACTCCTCGGCTAAGGCCTCCTCGGCAACCCGATGACCCTTTACCGCAATCCGCAAACTCTCCTCAGTAGCTCGCTGGACCTCTATATCCACACGGCTCCTCTCCTCAGTTGCCCGGCCTCGCTCCTCCCAGCTGGAGCACTCATCCTCCATCTCTCGATAACGATGTATGATCTGAGCATCATCATTCCGTAGTGACTCTCCTCGCCCGGCCGCCACGCCCTTCTGTACTCTTCGGCCCATAGAATGGAGGCCTCCCTGTAAAGAAAAATAGGAGGGAAGCAATGTAAAAAAGGAAAAAAAAAAAGAGAAAGTATATATACATTCATTCATAATCATGTGCATACATATCACTACACTAGGTTATACAATACTCACCAGATGATGGGTGTGACTTAAGTCAAGCCGCACGCAGGAATACTTGGATAGCTCCACGAAATTTGTGCAAGTCTAGGCAGGCTTCGATAGGCAAATTAGGATTCGATCTATGGGCACAGGCCCCGCTACGGACTGCGGTCTACGACATTATCAATGGGCACAGGCCCCGCTACGGACTGCGGTCTATAGCATCATCAATGGGCACAGGCCCTGCTACGGACTGCGGTGTACGGCATTATTAATGGGCACAGGCCCCGCTATGGACTGCGGTCTATGACATTATCAATGGGCACAGGCCCCGAAAACGGACTGCGGTCTACGACATTATCAATGGGCACAGGCCCTGCTACAGACTCCAGTCTACGGCATGAAGCGACTGCAGTCACAAACTCTCGGACGAGTGATAAAGCCCAAATATCAAAGCGACTGCGGTCCAAACCTCTTGGACGAGGTCTCAATTCCAACTCTCGGACGAGTGATAAAGCCCAGCTATCATCAACGAAGAGCACCTGCGATCGATGTAGAGATTAAGGTCGAACGGTTAATTTGGAGATATGCGAAACAAGCAAACGCCTGCGATCGATGTATAGATTAGGGTCAGATGTTCGATTTGGAGATCTGCAATACAAGGAAACGCCTGCGATCAATGTAGAGATTAGGGTCGAACGATGGATTTGGAGATATGCAAACGAAAGGACGCCTGCGATCGATGTATAGATTAGGGTCGGATGTTCGATTTGGAGGTCCGCAATACATGAAAACGCCTGCAATCGATGTAAAGATTAGGGCCGAACGATGGATGTGGAGATACGCAAACGAAAGGACGCCTGCGATCGATGTGGAGATTAGGGTTGAATGATTAATTTTAAAACGAAAGAGTACCTGTGGTCGAGATAAAGACTAGGGTCGCTAGAAAAAGCAACTTTACCTGCGGTCGAGATAAAGACTAGGGTCGCTAGAAAAAGAAACTTTACTTGCGGTCGAGATAAAGACTAGGGTCGCTAGAAAAAGCAACTTTACCTGCGGTCGAGATAAAGACTAGGGCCGCTAGAAAAAGCAACTTTACATGCGGTCGAGATAAAGACTAGGGTCGCTAGAAAAAGCAACTTTACCTGCGGTCGAGATAAAGACTAGGGTCGCTAGAAAAAGCAACTTTACCTGCGGTCGAGATAAAGACTAGGGTCGCTAGAAAAAGCAACTTTACCTGCGGTCGATGTGAAGACTAGGGTCGCTAGAAAAAGTCATTTACCTGCGGTCGATTTAGACTAGGGTCGCTAGAAAAAGCTATTTACCTGCGGTCGATTTAGACTAGGGTCGCTAGAAAAAGCCATTTACCTGCGGTCGATTTAGACTATGGTTGCTAGAAAGAGCCATTTTACCTGCGGTCGATTTAGAGACTAGGGGCCCCAGAAGGAGCGTTCGCCGGTAGCCGATTCAGAGGCAAGGACAGGACAGCCAAAGTGAAGATTGAAGACAAGATAGGAACTTGCGACATGGAGATCAGGTATTTCTCCTCCCACTCTATAGGTGTCTTTTACTTTAATATATTTCGCATTGCATGTGTTGCATTCATGAAAAAGTTTTTTTTTTCAAAAAGCACACACGTCACTGTCAAAAATAGAAAGTAGGGGCAACTGTAGACACCGGGGTCGGAGGACCGATGAAGAAAAATTATAAAAAGGGATCCAAATCAGTCGATTGAAATAAATGATGAGTCAATAAAAATAATAATAAAAAAAAACGTTGTTCGAAGGAACCGTGGAGACCGATTTGATCGAATTCGGAAATCGAATCGAGATGACGGGCGAATCGGTTCCGCGAGTGAAATCTTAAATCATCTCGCCGAGTTCGGGGTATTTCACACCCTTTTCTTACTAATTTTATTATTAATAAAATCTCGGGATGATAGAGGGTTTTATTTTGGTATTCGAACAATCCAAAGAATATATATATATATATATATATATATATGGTTTTGTAAAAGGATCAATTTTATAAAAGCTAATAAAATCGGTTTTGACGAAAATCAATCGTTATTGATTTTGGTTGTTTTTAGATGTATTTTATTTAGTTAAACTTATTTATTTTTTTTAGTATATATAAACGCGGCCCCGTCGGGACCGGTATTTACGTCACGGGCCGTTGGATGGCCCGTGACGGAGGCTGGGCCGCCCAGGCCCAGCCCTCCCTGCACTTGGCATTCGGCCAAGTGCAGCAAATGCACTTGGCCGAATGCCAAGTGCATTTGTTAGCTTTTATTTTTTTAAAAAAAATAAAAAATAAAATAAAAAAAATAAAATAACAAATAATAATGATAATGATGATAATAATAATCATAACAATAAAGCCATCTAGCTTACCTTTGGCTCCAAGTTGGCTTGGAGCCAAAAATAAATTATGTTTGGGGCTCCATATGCCTATAAATAGGATGGAGTCCCAAGGCATTAGGGAGAGAGAAAAAACTCGAACCCCTGGAGAAATTCGACGAGATCCGAATTCGCCCAAAAACCCAAAAAACCGACTCAAAACACTATCAATCGACTTGATTTGGCATCTCCATTACCGATTGAGAGGTAATAATCCGAGGAACTAGACCCGTTTACTCTTTCATTTCATTCTTTATTACGTTTTTATTGTTTAGATCTACTCCTTTACTCTTTTATTTGCACTTTTATTGCTTAAACTTGTCAAATTAATTTTCTTCTTTCATTCTACAAACACTTGAGTTTGGATCTAAAATAAAAACCTCGTTTTATGTCCCAATACGAACCGTGACCCCATTTAGGGGTAGTTCGGGACTAAAACGTTGTAGATCTAGATTTAGAAAATGTTTTAATTAACGTTTTAAAATAAAACATCGTTTTGGGAGTTTCCGTTATAGACTATGACCCGATTCGGGTAGTTCGGAGGCCAAAAATGATAGAATAGATTAGATCTAAAGCTTTTGAATAAATCTGGAAACTGTTAAGAGCTGTTTCTATAATTTCACTTTTTCTGTCGGTAAAGGCGGTTTACCGACGGATTTTCCATCGGTAAAGCTGCAGGAATTCGGAAAAAATGCCTTTTTAACCCTTTTTTCTTAACTTTTTGATATTTGGTCCCTAATATATGTATATATAATTATGTAATTATTTTATTAAAATCATTTTGGGGTATATAACTAATAATTATCTATTATATATTTACTCATTTTGTGTTTGGGTATTATTTATATTAATCTAACTTTGTAAAAATATATATATGTATATATAGGTTTTCTTTAAGCCCATTTAAGCTATATCTAATTATTATTTTTGTGGATCATTTGCTTGGCCCATTTGGGATGATTTATAAATGCTTTTGGGTTATTAGATATTATTTTGGGTATTGATATTGGGATGTACTTTTAGATGGGTTAATTTCCATATAGCTATTGTGTAAAAATTAATTTGGGGGTTAAATGTTATTTTTGAATGAACTTTATTCATTATTTTTACATATTTTGAATTAGGATAAAAAGTATACTATACTTAGTGTTATTTTCCTTTTTATTAGCATATATCAATAACTATAGTACATATTATGTTTTTACCTTATTTTTAATCTATAGGTGTAATCACCATCTTTTACTAAAAAGGTATATATATGTATATATTCCTTTTTTATTCTTTAGACATTTATATGTATATTTTAAATGGGTTTTGTTTGGTAATTGTGATTTAATTTGTTGTGATTATGATAAGTAAAGATTCAATTGAGTGAAAAAATGGGAAAATAAACCACAAAAAGAGATTTCAATTTGGTTATTCAAACTAAAGTTTTTCTAGATATTCTTAAAGTGTAAATAAAAGGTTTTTCATCATTTCAAACGATTTCCTAAAACATCACGTTTTAAAACCTTAATTCGTTCCAACGACGGATTAAGTGAACCTTGTAATTAAAACCGTTTCTTAAATTACACATAATGGAGTTTTGAATCGTTTTCTTATCCAAATGGTTTTGTACAAAAATAAATGGACTTGTATGCTTAATCACGTTTTCTTGTTAAAGCTTTTTATCTCACACTTTCAAACACTCGAATCGTTCTAACGGCGATTCGAGTCGATATCATGTAAATTAACGGGGTTTTGAAACGTACCTAAATCATTCCAACGGTGATTAAGGTACGAACCATGTAAATAAACTCGTTTTGTGGAATGAGCTTAGCTTAGAGCTAGTGTATAATATGAAGTATAAATCACACTATGAATAAATCAATTCTTTCTTCTCCCCCTCTCTCTCCTATGTACTTTAAATTTATGCAAAATGGGTGATTCTTTACTAAGATGACTTTTAATGACATGCTCAAAACGGTTTTCAAAGCGAGAAAGAAAAGGTTTCAAATGAATTTTAAACTTAAAGAAATATGCGATTAGTCCGTTATCGCCTAACACGCTGAGTAGGAGGCCGGTGGTTCATAACCGGGCGATGTCGGGGTGCCTAGTAGCCTTTCTCCGGAAAGGAGCTAGCCTTCTCAGCTCGTACCTAAGTTTCCCGAACCCTCACTGGTCTCCGGCAAGGGATCAGTGTTCATTTTCCCATTCATGGGTGGCGACTCTTCCATATCTCCGAGCTCCGGTCCTGCCGAGCAGCTTGATTCCGTGATTGGTTGCTTTCGGCTCCAATCACCGCTTATGTCGCCATGAGGTGTCCACCCCCCGGTCCGCCCGGGTGAGGCCGTTCGGCACCTTGTCTAACAACGGTCAAAGCTAAACGAAGGAGGAATCAATTCGATTGTCTACAGGATGAAGCTGGTAGGACGCGATCTTAGAATACTGGTCTTGGTGATAGTATTCAACGACATTTTGCAGATCTGTTTAGCTTTCAGGTAAGCGAAGGTCTTCATATACTAGATGCAATCCGAAGCTAAATAACCCCTGCAATGAAACATCAGTTAAATCGGATTTACAATGTTGAAGAAGTAAGGAAAGCAGTTTTCGAAATGTCACTAGATACTCCGGGACCGGATGGATTAAACGCCGATTTTTATCAATAGCATTGGCAAGTTTTAGGCCATGATTTTTCGACATACTGAATTGAATGTCTAAATGCGGGCTCTTTCCCTTCTGATATAAACCGCACAAATCTGGTACTCATACCAAAGAAGAAACAGCCGTTGGGGATTTCTGATCTTCGTCTGATTGCTCTCTGCAATGTTATAATCAAGGTTATGACAAAATTTCTAGCCAATCGGCTGAAGGGCTTACTGAAACACATCATATCTGCTAATCAGAATGCCTTCATGTTGGTTCCGTGTGATTAGTTCCAAGGGGGGGTTAGGAACTAATGTAACTTTTTCGTTAAATAATGCTGACTTAATTAATTCTTTAAATTACTTAACTTAGTTTAGGTCAGCACGGTCGAGAAATGTAAGACAGCTTTAGTCAAATGCTGACTAGAACTGTTTTACTTATGAGTTGGGAATTAACACTTGAGGTCAGCTTCCAACTCAGCACCAAGATTACTCAGTGTCAGCTTTTACAATTTATATCCTGAGCAATTTAATCAGACAACACATATATTGATATATTGAGAGAGATTTAGAAATTACTCAGCACGACTTATCCTGGTTCGGCCTCTCTGCCTACGTCCAGTCCCCAGAGTCCCTCCGGGCTTTTTTAATCCAATACTGAGCTCTTTAAAGGTAGAGCACAAACCGTTTACAAGGCAGTTGAATATGCAAGAGTACCTTCCTCTATTCATCTACTTAACTCCTACTAAGTGCTATAACCGAACACCTAGATTTCTCTACCACTGAGTACTTAAAACCGAGTACTCAGCACCACTCTCTCAATTTTACAATTGATACATACTTGTTCTTTCTAGATGAAGAACACTTTAGATGATTACAAAATCAATCTAGCTTTTACACAGAAATGGAAGTTTGGTGTAAGATCTTTTTCTTGTTTGAATGTGCCTTGTATCTTTTTTCTTTTTCTCTTGTATTTTTCTTGGCAAAATCGGCTTAGGATCCAAGCATGAACTTGTCCTTTTATAGTTGAAATCTGAAGGCACAATCATTTGAATCCGGAATTATCCGTTGGATTCAAATGGCTCTTTCTTGCGACATTATTCTGGTCAGCTTCTGATTTGCAGGCCAATCCTGTCGTCTGAATTCCGCAGACGTCAGGTTTGTCTTCTTCCCGCAGGTGTGTCTTCTAATGCCAGTTCGTCTTTTAGCTAACGGACAGTTGACCCATGCATCTCGAAATTGACTCTGTGTGTAATTTCAAGGTTTCTATTATTGGTGCAGACAGTTGTCGGATCTTGTCTTCTAGCAAACGGATCATTCATGCTGTCCTGACGAACAGTCAGCTTGACTTTATTGACGTTGCTTTTGTTCTTCGTTTCTGAGTTACTCTTACTCAGCTTCCGTGGTCAGCTTCGTCTGCAAGCTTTAGTTTAGAGAAGGATTTGCGTTTCACTCAGCTTCTTTGGTCAGCTTCATCTTTAAATATTTGTTCTGAAGCTTGCTTTTCTTCTGTTCTGCTGAGTTACACTCCATTCAGCTTATGCTGAGTTCTCATGCTGACTTCGTCCTGTCTTACTTTTTGATTCTGTTTTCATTTATACTTATACTCCCCATTGAACAAACATATTAGTACAATTAAATCAAAGCACTTAAATTTAATTGCCTCTTAATCATGGATTAACTTTGCCTTTTCCTTTGGCAGTTCTTTGTTGCTGACTGTCGGATGCTTCCCCCATTTGCTGAGTTCCATCAGCTTGTTCTTTCTCCCCCGTTTTGCCAGCATCTGATGAAGGGGGAATAAAATTCTCGCGAAGAGCAGCACGAGTGAGTTTTGCGGAGTATGCTCGGAGTTGACTCGTACTCTCCCGAATACCGTCGAAGACAGCCATGCCATCGTCCATTGTGGTAGCAGGGATCCTAATATTAGCACTTAGCATGCTCAGTAGATACTCCTATGATTTCCCGATCCAAGTGATGGATTCTATCAGCTTGGCATATGATTGATGGTACATTTTGAGCAGAGCCGAATCATAGAACTGACGTTGGGCATTTGTATATCAAACATGGTTAAGTGTGGCTTGAGAATACTGCAGAATCTTATTTGTCTTGACTTGGTCAGTATCCATTTCTTCTTTACTCAAGTTGAGTAGGCGAACAGCTTCGCTAATTTGCTCAATGGAACACTGGGAGGAGGAGGAGACTAATTCACGCGTCCCGGTCAGCTCAGAACTTAGCTGGGTGAAAAGCTGATTAACCACAGCAGAGGTTGCATAGAGTGAGTTCACAACTGACAAGTTGTTGAGTTGGCCCTAGATAGCATTTATATGATTGACCATTGTCAGCTGGAGTTCAGCCAGCTTTACTATAGATTATTGCTTGGGTTGTTGAGATTGGAAGGTTGTCATGATACTCAGCAAGTCTTTGAGACCTTTGATTTCTGATAAAAGCTTAGTGACAGAAGATATGTGTTGAGGCTCAACATGGACAGACCCAGCAGCATCGGCATGAGATTGGTTAATGTCCTGAAGTAGTGATTGAGCTGAGTCAATGATTCTTTGCCCAGACTCAGTTGCATGCAAGTAAGCGTAAGTTCCATCAGGATGATGCTCAGCGGCCGGAATTGGAATAGCACCGGATGGAGGAGGAGTTTGGTGCTGTCCAGAATTAGATGTGCCATCATAGTCAGCAGCTGGACTTTTGTTTAGGTCGGCATCAGGAACTAATTGGTTTTCTTTCTGCGTCGAAGGATTTGGAAGAGGTGGATCGACAGAGATATTGACCTGTTCAGAGTCAGCTTGAAGTTGAGTTGAAGGTGAAGGTAGATCAGTACTGACCTGAGCAGGATTTTCCTTTGCTAACTCTTTGTCTTGAGCAGCAGAAACTTGGAGCTCTTGCTCGGCAGGAATTGGATCTTCAGGAGTCTTGGCTTGTTCCTCAGCTTGAGAAACAGTGGCTTGCTTTTCCGTGAGTTGGTCCAAATTTGGTTCAATGGCATTGTTGAAGAACTGGAACTGGAGTGTGGTAAGGGCAGAGATTGGTTCCCTTAGCGGAGAATCATCCAGAAGATCAATGATATGAGACTTGTGAGCTTTTCTCTTGAGTCGTTTGCCAGTGCTGGTCTTATGAGTTGGAGGAGATGGGTCAGCAGCAATGGAGTCAAGGGACTCAGAAGACGAGTTTAACCCAAGGCCATCATTGAGATCTTCCACGGCTCTTGCTTGTTCTGTGGACACAGCATCAACTGTCTTACTTGGCACAATTGGATTCTCAACCCGCTCAGTACCAACTGTTTGGTTTTGCTCAGCATCAACTTCTTGACACAGCTCAACATCATCTATCCTTTCATCATCAAACTGACCTCCAAGATTACCCAATTCTTCTTCTTGGTCAGCAGGAGTTCTCTCAAGATCAATCTATTGACTTTTCACAAAGTGTGAATCTTTAGAGATTACACAGTCAACCGACAGTGTATCGATTGGGGTAAGTCCAGAGGATTTCTACTTTCTTAGAGGCTGCTCAGGAGTATCTTCACTCTCTTCCTCAGGCTCAACTTGCCTTTTCAATTTTTCTGCTGACTTAGGTGCCTCTTGACCTTGCTCAGCATCACCTTTCCTTGCACTGGATACAATTCTTAGCTTTTTAGGAGCTGTGTTCATCTCCTTTGCTGACTGGTCAACTTTTCTCTTTTTATCCTGTCTTGTGCGATCAGTATGAGGTTTTACCACAACTTTCTTTCCCTTCTTGGTTGGCACATCCTGTGCTTCTTCAACCGCAGCCCCTTTTCCTTTCTTTGGTACGATAGGTTGGTCATAGGCCAGTCCAAATAGTATACCGGCAGTAATCTCCGTACCCCTGACTTGAATTTCCTCCGCCAAGCTTACTCGGTGGTCTTGGAGAATCTTTATGATAAGGGGTCCCAACCTGAGTGTCCTAGTGCTCCGTTGAAATGCACCAATAAGAAAGACGGGCATATTGAGTGGTTGGTAGGTCAGCATGTGCCATATGAAGCACTGCTTGAAGTTGGATGCGGAGGATTGGGAGTTGACCTTAGGGAATAAGAAATTGGTCAGGATATAGTGGGTCATTTTCTGATTTTGACCCATACAGGTGCTAGCAATTTCTCCTTTGTGATCCTTCGGTTTACAGAACTCAACGGGGTAGTCAATTTTACCGGAATCATTTGTGCTTCGGAGTTTGGTGCCCTCATTCCCCATTTTGAGTAGTGTAGCGAGATAGGGAGGATTGACAAAGATTTCCTTTCCCTTGACCTTGGTCACCATGTAGTCACTGTCATCATCAGCAACTTTTAGGTTCGCATAGAATTCTCTTACCAACTCAGGATAGGTGGCTTCACGGATAGAAAATAGCTCGGTCCAGCCATTTTTGGAGATCCATTCGCAAAAGGGTTGTTCAGCCTCTACAAACCCCTTAGAAAACCAGCGAGAACGATCGATCTTCCAACCCCTTACGCTATTAAAGACTGGAGAATATGTTCTTTCCCTTTGTTTCTTTTCCTTCTTTTTCTTCGCCTATTTGGACGGTGTCGCTTGGTCAGCTTGGGTATGTTGGCTGGAGGTGCTGACCATGACCTTGAGACTCACTGGAGGTCTCTACATATTCCTGCTGAGCAGGAGACGAAGGGTTTTCATCAGAGCGATTTTGGTCGTAATCGCCGCCGGAGATGTTTTGAGAATCAGACATGATTTTCTCAAGAATTTTAGAAAGGTTTTGAGATTTAGAGAGAAAGAGGTAGAAATCAATTTGCCAAAGATTTTGAATGTAAAAAGCAGTTAGTGGGAAATCATCCGCTATTTATAGGGATGCCAAGTTGATCGAAAGGGTTGGAATAGCCGTTTTACCTCGAGATGATCAATCGACAACAATTCTGGCATTTATGACACAATCGGCGCATGTGATTTCTAATAATTGCGCTTACATCATCCTATTAATGCGCGTGCTAGCATTTATTGTGCATGAGAGTTTTACTCAGTTTCGAGAAGCCTAATCGTTTGAGATTCTAGAAAGTCAGTTTTACGTAGAAGGAATGTTCTCGTGCTTAGTAACTCAACTTATGTTAATCACTCAGTATGTATGTCTACTCATCATGGAGTGATATAGTTCATATTTAGCTTAGCATGCAATAGTTACTCATATAGCACAGATCACTCAGCATGGTAATCACTCATCATTCGATTTAGACATATAATTTTAGTGAAGAGGATTAGACACACCGATAGCTTCCCTTAGTATATTAAATTGCTCACGAGCCAGAGGCTTTGTGAAGATATCCGCAAGTTGTTCATCTGTAGGAACGTAGATCAGCTTGATCTCACCCTTGAGTACATGATCCCTTATGAAGTGATGCCTTATGCTGACATGCTTCATCCTGCTGTGTTGGATTGGATTTTTGGATAAGTCAATGGCACTCTTGTTGTCACATTTGACTTCTATTGTTTCTGTTTTTACACCATAATCCTCAAGCTGTTGCTTTATCCATAGGACTTGAGCCACACAGCTTCCAGCAGCAATGTACTCAGCTTCAGTTGTTGACAAGGCCACTGATGATTACTTCTTGCTGAACCAAGATACTAGACAGCTTCCAAGGAAGTGACACCCTCCTGAAGTACTCTTACGCTCTAGCTTATCTCGTCCATAGTCAGCATCAGTGTATCCAATGAGTGTAAAGTCATTTGTATTTGGATACCATAAACCTGCATTAACTGAGCTCTGCAAATATCTGAAAATTCTTTTTACAGCTATAAGATGAGATTCTCTGGGGTCAGCTTGATATCTCGTGCAATAACATACTGAGTACTGAATGTCAGGCCTACTTGCAGTAAGATAAAGTAGAGAGCCAATCATACCTTGATATAACTTGTTGTCTACAGGCTTACCTTTGTCGTCAGCACAAAGGACAGTGTCAGTACCCATTGGGGTTGATATGGGCTTACATTCTTCCATATCGAATTTTTTTAACATTTCTTTGGCGTACTTAGACTGACTAATGAAGATGCCATTCTTCCCTTGCTTGATTTGAAGTCCAAGGAAGAAGTTGAGTTCGCCCATCATAGACATCTCGAACTCAGTTTGCATCTGTTTACTAAATTCTTTGCACATAGATTGGTCAGTAGCACCAAAAATTATATCATCTATGTAAATTTATGCTAGCAGAGTATTTTTACCCTTCTTCTTAATGAACAAGGTTGTGTCAGCTTTACCTCTGACATAGTTCCTGGTCAGCAGGAAATTGGTCAACCTCTCGTACTGAGCACGTGGTGCTTGTTTCAGGCCATACAAGGCTTTCTTGAGTTTATAAACGTGGTTTGGAAACTTTGGATCTTCAAACCCAGGAGGCTGACTAACATATACCTCTTCGTTTATAAATCCATTAAGAAAAGCACTTTTAACATCCATTTGATATAGCTTGAAATTCATGAAACTAGCATATGCACATAATATACGTATAGCCTCTAACCTAGCTACAGGTGCAAAGGTCTCACCATAGTCAATGCCCTCTTGCTGACTATAGCCTTGGGCTACAAGTCGGGCTTTGTTCCTGACTACATTGCCTTGCTCATCTAGTTTATTTCTAAAGACCCACTTAGTTCCTATGGTCTTTTGATTCTTAGGTTTTGATACTAAAACCCATACCTCGTTTCTTTTGAACTGATCAAGCTCCTCTTGCATAACATTGATCCAATGTTCATCGTGCTCAGCTTCTGAGAAGTTCTTTGGTTCATGTACTGAGACGAATGCAACATTGTTGAGATATTTTCTAAGTTGATCTCTTATCATCAGCTTGTTTTCAGCAGCATCAAGAATGGACTTCTCGGAATGTCCTCTTGGAATTTTGATTTTTTTGGGCAATGTTGAGTTGTCTAGAATAGGTGTTTCTACAATATCTGTAGGAGTAGATTGGTCAGCAAAGGTAATTTTGGGTTCGTGTTTACCTTTGGTCAGCCATTGTGGTGACGACTCAGCAGCTCCATTTTGGTCAGTGGAAGCTGAGCCTGGTTCATCTTCGGCAGACTGAGTTGTCTTTCCTGGAGGGTCAGTTTCATCGAACTCGATATGGACAGACTCTTCTACAACTTGAGTTTGTTTATTATACACCCTATATGCTTTACTGTTAGTTGAGTACCCTAAAAAGATCGCTTCGTCAGCTTTAGCATCAAATTTATCAAGGTTATCTTTTGTGTTGAGTATAAAACATTTACACCCAAAGGCACGAAAGTAGCCAATGTTGGGCTTTCGTCCTTTCCAAAGTTCATAAGGGGTTTTCTTGAGTATAGGTCTAACTAAATCCCTATTCAGTATATAACATGCTGTGTGGACAGCTTCACCCCAGAAATACTTTGGAAGCCTATTTTCGCTCAGCATTGTCCTAGCAATTTCGACTTTTGTTCTGTTCTTCCTTTTAACTACCCCATTTTGTTGAGGCGTCCTAGGAGTAGAAAAGTTATGGTCAATGCCACTGACTTCACAAAATTCATCAAACTGTTGGTTTTTGAATTCTCCGCCATTATCACTTCTAATATGAGCTACTCTTAGGTCTTTGTCATTTTCAAGCTTTTTAATCAATGTTGTGAACATCTCAAATGTTTCATCATTGCTACTCAGCAAGATGATCCAAGTATACCGAGAGAAATCGTCTACAATGACTAAGGAAAATTTCTTACCGCCCAAGCTGAGTGGCTGGACAGGTCCGAAAAGGTCCATGTGTAGTAATTCTAATGGTCTCTTGGTTGAGAAAATATTTTTACTTTGAAAAGACTTATTCGTTTGTTTACCTTACTGACAAGCATTACATAATTGATCTTTCTCAAATTTCAATTTGGGCAATCCCTCAACTAATTGCTTTTTAGCTAATTTGGCAAGGAGGTCCATGCTTACATGACTAAGTCTCCTATGCTATAGCCAGGAGTTATCCTCTTTAGACACTAAGCATGTATTTTTAGAAAACTGTTTTTCTAAACTCAATATGTATACATTGTCAACACGAGGGGCAGTTAAAATCAAATTGTTTGTTTTACCCTCAAGTATTCGACACTCGGTGGCATCAAATACAACCTTTCTACCGCTGTCACACAGCTGAGCTACGCTCAATAGGTTATATTTGAAACCTTTAACTAGGGAGACTGACTCAATAGTAGGGTTACCTCCGATAGTACCTAATCCAACTATCTTACCCTTTTTATTGTCTCCAAAGCTTACGTTACCACCTCATTTAAGCTCAAGTGTGATGAACTGAGTTTCATCCTCGAGCATGCGCTGTCAATATACCAAAGCTTTGACTTCTCCACGCACCTCAGGCTCACCTGCATTTTGAATCATTTATCTTTAGGTACCCAATTCTTTTTGGGTCCTCGTTGGTTAGCATAAACAAGTGCAATATCATGTTTTAATTTGTGACGGCATATATTTATGGCGTGGCCTTGTTTACCACAGAAGTCACAATGAGTTACCCTTTTAGGGTGACTTTGTCTTTGGTCAGCACCATTGTGCTGAGCATGCCAACATACCTTAGTGGTATGACCTTTTTTTCTGCAGAAGTCACATTGGACAGTCCGCTTATTATACCAACACACATCTATTGTGTGTCCTCTTTTCCCACAATAGTCACACTGAGTGAGTTGTCTACGCTGACCAGTACCTGAGTACTCAGCGTGGGATTTATTTTTGGTTGAACCTTTTATTTGGTTCTATAGGGTTGTGACATCCTTTCTCAGTTTTTTTGAATCTGATTGGACTTCCGAGACAAACTTATGCATGATTTCCATGTTGTTATGCAAAGTTGAGTTGTCTTGGAGAAGATATCGAAGGTCACTGAGTTTGACCTCTTCAATCTCGTCACACCGCCTATTGAGTGCCTTTATTTTCTTGTTACACTTTTTAGTCGGTATATAAATCACTCAGGGCGTTAACCATTTCATTTCTAAGCAAGTGTAGAGA
Organism: Euphorbia lathyris; assembly: GCF_963576675.1. Lineage (NCBI taxonomy): Eukaryota > Viridiplantae > Streptophyta > Magnoliopsida > Malpighiales > Euphorbiaceae > Euphorbia > Euphorbia lathyris. Next base: position 7,947,614 of record NC_088911.1, read on the forward strand.
TGTTACCTCATTGGAATGTTCCTCTTGGTCAGAACCGTCAGAGAGGTCAGCTTGCTCAGATTGACTTTGGTCAGCAGCGTCGTCGGCCATGAAGCATATATTTGCTGTCTCATTTGCATCAGCTTCTAATGAGGTTGACTCATCACTGTCACTCCATGTGGCCACCATTGCCTTTTTGCTTCCCTTCTTTTCTTTCTTTAAGTTAGGGCAGTTTGACTTAATGTGCCCAGTTTGATGGCACTCAAAGCACGTGACAGGCTTGGAGCTGTCCTTTTTGTATTTGTCACTGGACTCAGCTTTGTACCTATCTCCTCTTTTGTATGGCCTCTTACTGTTCTTATCATTCTTTCTGAACAGCTTCTTCATCTTTCTTGTGAACATGGCCATCTCCTCATCATCTGATGAGTCAGCTTCGGTTGAGTCAGCTTTCATGACAAGTGATTTCTGCTTCTTGTCCTCTGACTTTTCTTTGGCTTCAAAATTTTTCATAGAGATCTCATGAGTCAGCAGAGATCCGATCAGCTCGTCGTATTTGTACGTGGTCAAGTCCTGAGCTTCCTCCATAGCTGTCTTCTTAGCTTGCCAGCTCTTAGGGAGACTTCTTAGGATTTTCTTCACCTGCTCCTCTTCTGTGAAGTTCTTTCCAAGTATCTTAAGCTCATTTATAATATTGGTGAACCTTGAGTTCATCTCCGAGATGTCTTTGTTTTCATTCATCTCGAACAGTTCATATAATCTCATATGTTGGTTCACTTTGGATTCCTTGACCTTGCTTGTGCCTTCATAGGTCACTTTGAGCTTCTTCCATATTTCCTGTGCTGACTCGCAACCTGAAATCTTATTGTATTCTGCAGCATCTAGCGCACAGTGAAGCATATTGATAGCCGAAGCATTGTTTTGTAATTTTTTAAGGTCATCTTCTGACCACTCAGTTTCCCTCTTGACAACCTTTTTGTTGTCAACAGTTTTATAAGGCACATATGGGCCTTGAACTATTGCAAGCCATGCACTCATATTTGTAGCTTGAATAAAGTTCTTCATCTTGTTTTTCCAAAATGTATAATTTGATCCGAAAAACAAGGGAGGCCGACTAATTAATAATCCCTTAGGGAGTATCTGTGTTGTTTGATTTCCTGGAAGGAAACGAGTGCTGTTCTCAACCATTTATCGGGATCAGCTCAAGATAGTTATATCTTTGAGTAGTGAGCTACTTAGCTTTGATACCACTTGTTGGTCCCGTGTGATTAGTTCCAAGGGGGGGGGGTTAGGAACTAATGTAACTTTTTCGTTAAATAATGCTGACTTAATTAATTCTTTAAATTACTTAACTTAGTTTAGGTCAGCACGACCGAGAAATGTAATACAGCTTTAGTCAGATGCTGACTAGAACTGTTTTACTTATGAGTTGGGAATTAACACTTGAGGTCAGCTTCCAACTCAGCACCAAGATTACTTAGTGTCAGCTTTTACAATTTATATCCTGAGCAATTTAATCAGACAACACATATATTGATATATTGAGAGAGAGTTAGAAATTACTCAGCACGACTTATCCTGGTTCGGCCTCTCCGCCTACGTCCAGTCCCCAGAGTCCCTCCGGGCTTTTTCAATCCAATACTGAGCTCTTTAAAGGTAGATCACAAACCGTTTACAAGGCAGTTGAATATGCAAGAGTACCTTCCTCTATTCGTCTACTCAACTCCTACTAAGTGCTATAACCGAACACCTAGATTTCTCTACCACTGAGTACTTAAAACCGAGTACTCAGCACCACTCTCTCAATTTTACAATTGATACAGACTCGTTCTTTCTAGATGAAGAACACTTTAGATGATTACAAAATCAATCTAGCTTTTACACAGAAATGGAAGTTTGGTGTAAGATCTTTTTCTTATTTGAATGTGCCTTGTATCTTTTTTCTTTTTCTCTTGTATTTTTCTTGGCAAAATCGGCTTAGGATCCAAGCATGAACTTGTCCTTTTATAATTGAAATCTAAAGGCACAATCATTTGAATCCGGAATTATCCGTTGGATTCAAACGGCTCTTTCTTGCGACATTGTTCTGGTCAGCTTCTGATTTGCAGGCCAATCCTGTCGTCTGAATTCCGCAGACGTCAGGTTTGTCTTCTTCCCGCAGGTGTGTCTTCTAGTGCCAGTTCGTCTTTTAGCTAACGGACAGTTGACCCATTCATCTCGAAATTGACTCTGTGTGTAATTTCAAGGTTTCTATTATTGGTGCAGACAGTTGTCGGATCTTGTCTTCTAGCAAACGGATCATTCATGTTGTCCTGACGAACACTCGGCTTGACTTTATTGACGTTGCTTTTGTTCTTCATTTCTGAGTTACTCTTACTCAGCTTCCGTGGTCAGCTTCGTCTGCAAGCTTTAGTTTAGAGAAGGATTTGCGTTTCACTCAGCTTCTTTGGTCAGCTTCATCTTTAAATATTTGTTCTGAAGCTTGCTTTTCTTCTGTTCTGCTGAGTTGCACTCCACTCAGCTTATGCTGAGTTCTCATGCTGACTTCGTCCTGTCTTACTTTTTGATTCTGTTTTCATTTATACTTATACTCACCATTGAACAAACATATTAGTACAATTAAATCAAAGCACTTAAATTTAATTGCCTCTTAATCATGGATTAACTTAAATAATTTTGTCAAATCAAAATCATGTGGAAAGGTGTTTCAACAAACTCCCCCATTTTGATGTTGGCAAAATATTTAATTAATGGAACTCAGTTTTGAGATTCCCCATGATTGAGTTATTTTTCATTCTTCTGAAGTTACTCCCCCGTAAGGGTTGCATCTATTAACTCTAAACCTTCTAAGATTTAATCGAGTAACATTAAGACATGCCTATACTGACTTAGTTCAATTCTAGACCTTCCAAGATCTAATTCATATGAGCATAGGTCAGTTTTCAGAAGAGTTCAGAATTTCGAACATATTTTTACTCAGTTTGATACATGGTCAGTTTAGGTATCAGAGTTATGAAGGATTATATCAGAGCTTGTTTAATCATGTATCAGAGAAAATGAAAGGATGTTTAAAATAGATAGATTGTCAGCATACAAAATACAAAAGAACATGCCAGATAAACTACAAGTCAAGTATTGAAACTAGACAGTCTATTTCTTCCTGTTGACTTGAGCTTGGTGAGCAGGGTTAACTTTTCCTTTTCCTTTGGCAGTTCTTTGTTGCTGACTACCGGATGCTTCCCCCATTTGCTGAGTTCCATCAGCTTGTTCTTTCTCCCCCGTTTTGCCAGCATCTGATGAAGGGGGAATAAAAGTCTCGCGAAGAGCAGCACGAGTGAGTTTTGCGGAGTATGCTCGGAGTTGACTCGTACCCTCCCAAAGACCGTCGAAGACAGCCATGCCATCGTCCATTGTGGCAGCAGAGATCCTAATATTAGCACTTAGCATGCTCAGTATATACTCCTGTGATTTCCCGATCCAAGTGATGGATTCTGCCAGCTTGGCATATGATTGATGGTACATTTTGAGCAGAGCCGAATCATAGAACTGACGTTGGGCATTTGTATAGCGGACATGGTTAAGTGTGGCTTGAGAATACTGCAGAATCTCATTTGTCTTGACTTGGTCAGTATCCATTTCTTCTTTACTCAAGTTGAGTAGGCGAACAACTTCGCTAATTTGCTCAATGGAACACTGGGACGAGGAGGAGACTAATTCACGCGTCCCGATTAGCTCAGAACTTAGCTAGGTGAAAAGCTGATTAACCTCAGCAGAGGTTGCATAGAGTGAGTTCGCAACTGACAAGGTGTTGAGTTGGCCCTGGATAGCATTCATATGATTGACTATTATCAGCTGGAGTTCAGCCAGCTTTACTATAGATTCTTGCTTGGGTTGTTGAGATTGGAAGGTTGTCATGATACTCAGCAAGTCTTTGAGACCTTTGATTTCTGATAGAAGCTGAGTGACAGAAGATATGTGTTGAGGCTCAACATGGACAGGCCCAGCAGCATCGGCATGAGATTGGTTAATGTCCTGAAGTAGTGATTGAGCTGAGTCAATGATTCTTCGCCCAGACTCAGTTGCATGCAAGTAAGCGTAAGTTCCATCAGGATGATGCTCAGTGGCCGGAATTGGAATAGCACCGGATGGAGGAGGAGTTTGGTGCTATCCAGAATTAGATGTGCCAGCATAGTCAGCAGCTGGACTTTTGTTTAGGTCGGCATCAGGAACTGATTGGTTTTCTTTCTGCGTCGAAGGATTTGGAAGAGGTGGATCGGTAGAGATTGTTGAAACACCTTTCCACAAGATTTTGATTTGACAAAATCATCCATGATTAAGAGACAATTAAATTTATGTGCTTTATTTTAATTGTACTAATCCGTTTGTTCAATGTTGAGTATAAATATAAATAAAAGATAAATATAAGAAGTAAGACAGGAAGAGGTCAGCATAGAAACCTAAAGTATCAAGCTGAGTGGAATCAAACTTAGCATCAAAAGACAAAGACATACACGCCCACAACAACTGTCTCACGAAACTGAGCTGACTAAAACTTATACTCATATTGGAAATTGTAAATGACAAGGTTTTACGAAGTAGAAGCTGAGTGATTCTTCAGGACAGCATGAAAAAGTCGTTAGCTAAAAGACAATGATTACCGCCCCTCTGTACCAATAATTGAATCCTTGGAAATACGCAGAAGACACATTCCGAGATGTATGGGTCAATGGATTATTGGTAAAGGACAACTGGCGCAAAGGGACAAGCCAGACGCAAGAAGACAAGCCTGACGTCTGAAGAACTGCAGTGGAAGGGAATGGTCGGAACAGTCTAAAGCTGACCAGAATCTGTCCCCTAAAAGAGCCGTTTTAACATTAACGGCTAGATCATTTCAAAATGATCCAACACAGATTTTTCCTATAAAAGGACAATCAAACCTCTTGGATCATTGCCGAATTACAAGAAGAAAAATACAAGAGAGAAAAGATACAAAAGCACTTAGATACAAAAAGAGATCTTACACCCATCTTCTATTCCTTGTGTAAATGCTAGAGTGATTACTTGTAATCTTCTAAATTGTTTTTTATTTGAAAAGGAACAAGTGTTTATCAATTGTAAAATTGAGAGTGTAGTGCTGAGTGTTTGGTTGTAAACATTCAGTGGTAGAGAAATCTAGGTGATGGGTTGTAGCACTTAGTAGGAGTTGAGTAGACGAATAGAGGAAGGTACTCTTGCATATTCAACTGCCTTGTAATTGGTTTGTGCTCTACCTTTAAAGAGCTCAGTATTGGATTCTAAAAGCCCGGAGGACTCTGGGGACTAGACGTAGGCGGAGAGGCCGAACCAGGATAAATGATACTGAGTAATCTCTAAACTCTCTCTCAATATATATATGTGCATGTGTTGTATGTGAAATTTACTCAGCATATAAAATTGTTTAAAGTTGACTCTGAGTAATTTCAAGTGCTGAGTTAGAAGCTGACCTCCAAGAGTGTCAATATCTAACTTATAAATAAAACAGCTTTAGTCAATATCCGTCCAAAGCTGTCTTATAGCATATCTGGCCAAGCTGACCAAAAGCTGAGCTGACCAACTTGTAAAATAACTAAGTCAGCATACAATTAAACGGAAAAAAGTTATATTAGTTCCTAACCCCCCCCCTTGGAACTAATCACACGGGACCAACAAGTGGTATCAGAGCCTAAGCTCACTACTCAAAGATGTAACTATCTTGAGCGAATCCCATAAATGGGTGAGAACAGCACTCGTTTCCTTCTAGGGAACCAAACAACACAAATACTCCCTAAGGGATTATCAATCACTAGGACTCCCCTATTCTTTGGATCTAATTATACATTCTGGAAGAATAGGATGAAAAACTTTATTCAAGCCACAAACATGAGTACATGGCTTGCAATTGTTCAAGGTCCACATATGCCATATAAAACTGTTAACAATGAGAAAATTGTTAAGAGCGAAGCTGAGTGGACAGAGGATGACCTTAGAAAATTACAAAATAATGCCTCGGCTATAAATATGCTTCACTGTGCTTTAGATGCTGCAGAATACAATAAGATTTCAGGTTGTGAGTCAGCACAGGAGATTTGGAAAAAGCTTGAAGTGACCTATGAAGGCACCAGTAAGGTTAAGGAGTCCAAAGTCAATCAGCATATGAGACTCTACGAGCTGTTCGAGATGAACGAAAACGAAGACATCTCAGAAATGAACTCAAGATTCACCAACATCATAAATAAGCTCAAAAGACTTGGAAAGAACTTCACTGAAGAGGAACAGGTGAAGAAAATCCTGAGAAGTCTACCTAAGAGCTGGCAAACAAAGAAAACAGCTGTAGAAGAAGCTCAGGACTTGACTACCTACAAATATGATGAGCTGATCGGATCCTTGCTGACCCATGAGATCTCTATGAAGAACTTTAAAGCTAAAGAAAAGTCCGAAGATAAGAAACAGAAACCACTAGTGATGAAAGCTGACTCCACGGAAGCTGAGTCAACTGATGATGAGGAAATGGCTATGTTCACTAGAAAGATGAAGAAATTGTTCAGAAGAAGTGACAGAAACAGCAAAAGGCCATACAAGAAAGGTGATAGGTACAAAGCTGAGTCCAATGACAAATATAAGAAGGACAGCTCCAAGTCCGTCACATGTTTTGAGTGCCACCAAACTGGGCACATCAAGTCAAGCTGCCCAAACCTAAAAAGAGATAAAAAGGGAACCAAGAAGGCAATGGTAGCAACATGGAGTGACAGTGACGAGTCAACATCATCCGAAGCTGATGCAAATGAAACGACAAACATATGCTTCATGGCCGATGATGCTGATCACTCTCAATCTGAGCAAGCTGATCTCTCTGATGAAACTGACCAGGAGGAACACATCAATGAGGTAACATCCCTACTTCTACTTAGAAACGAAATGGTAAATGCCTTGAGTGATTTATACACACTAACTAAAAAGTGTAACAAGAAAATCAAATCACTCAGCAGGCGGTGTGACGAGATTGAAGAGGTCAAGCTGAGTGACCTCAGATATCTCCTCCAAGACAATGCAGATTTACATAACAATATTCAAATAATGCATAAGTTTGTCACGGAGGTCCAATCTGAGTCAAAGAAACTTAGAAAGGATGTTACAACCTTACAGAGTCAAATAAAAGGCTTGAATAGAAATAAACCCCATGCTGAGTACACAAGTACTAGCCAGCATAAGCAGTTCACTCAATGTGAATGCTGTGGAAAAAGGGGGCACACAAAAGAAGTGTGTTGGCATAACAAGCGAGTTGTCCAATGTGACTTCTGCGGAAGAAAAGGACATTCCACAAAGATATGCTGGCATGCTCAGCACAACAATGCTGACCGCACTCAGTATAACCCTCAAAGGGTAAAATTTTGTGACTTTTGTGGTAAGCCAGGCCACACTATAAAAGTATGTCGTCACAAATTAAAGTATGATTTTGCACCTGTTTACACTAACAAGAAAGGACGCAAAAATAATTGGGTACCTAAAAATGAATAGTTTCAAATGCAGGTTAGCTTGACATGCATAGAGAAGTCAAAGTTGTGGTATATAGACAGCACATGCTCAAGGCACATGACAGGTGATGAAACACAATTCATCGCACTAGAGCTTAAACGAGGAGGAAGTGTAAGCTTCGGAGACAATAAGAAGGGTAAGATAGTCGGCTCAGGTACTATCGGAGGTAACCCAACTATTGAGTCAGTCTCCCTAGTTAAAGGTCTCAAATACAATTTGCTAAGCGTAGCTCAGCTTTGCATGAGCGGCAGAAAGGTTGTATTCGATGATACTAAGTGTCAAATACTCGAGGGGAACACAAATGAATTGATTTTAACCGCCCCTCGCGTAGATAATGTATACATGCTAAATTTAGAAAAACAGTTTTCCAAAAACATATGCTAGTGTCTAAAGAGGATAACTCCTGGCTATGGCATAGAAGACTTGGGCATGTCAGCATGGTCCTTCTTGCCAAACTAGCTAGAAAGCAATTAGTTGAGGGATTACCCAAATTGAAATTTGAGAAAGACCAATTATGTAAAGCTTGTCAGGAAGGGAAACAAACCAAAAAGTCATTTCAAAGTAAAAATATTGTCTCAACCAAGAGACCATTGGAATTACTACACTTGGATCTTTTCGGACCAATCCAGCCACTCAGCTTGGGAGGTAAGAAATTTTCCTTGGTCATTGTAGATGATTTCTCTCGGTACACTTGGATCATCTTGCTAAGTAGCAAGGATGAAACTTTTGAGATGTTCACTGCACTTATTAGAAAGCTTGAAATTGACAAAGACCTAAAAGTAGCTCATATTAGAAGCGACAATGGTGGAGAATTCAAAAACCAACAGTTTGATGAATTCTGTGAAACCAGTGGTATTGACCACAATTTCTCTGCTCCTAGAACACCTCAACAGAATGGGGTTGTTGAAAGGAAGAATAGAATAATTGTCGAAATTGCTAGAACCATGCTGAGTGAAAATAGGCTTCCAAAGTACTTATGGGGTGAAGCTGTCCACACAGCATGCTATATACTGAATAGGGCTCTAGTAAGACCTATACTTAAGAAAACCCCATATGAACTTTGGAAAGGATGAAAGCCCAACATTGGTTACTTTCGTGCCTTTGGTTGTAAATTTTTCATACTCAATACAAAGGACAATCTTGCAAAATTTGATGCTAAATCTGATGAAGCAATCTTCTTAGGGTACTCAACTAACAGCAAAGCATATAGAGTCTATAATAAACGAACTCAGGTTGTAGAAGAGTCTATCCATGTTGAGTTCGATGAAGCTGATCCTGCAGGAAAGACAACTCAGCTCACTGAAGATGAACCAAGCTCAGCTTCCGCTGATCAAAATGGAGCCTCTGAATCATCAATACAAGGGCTGACCAAAGGTAAGCAAGAAGTTGAAATAACATTTACTGACCAATCTATTCCTGTAGAGATTGCAGAAACACCTGTTCCAAATGACTCAACACTGCCCAAAGAAATAAAAATCCCAAGAGGACATTCAGAAAAGTCCATTATTGATGCTGCTGACAACAAGTTGATGACCAGAGATCAGCTAAGGAAATACCTCAGCAATGTCGCATTCGTCTCAGTACATGAGCCAAAGAATTTTGCTGATGCTGAGCACGATAAATATTTGATAAATGCCATGCAAGAAGAGCTCGACCAATTCACCAGAAATGAGGTATGGGATTTAGTGCTTAGACCTAGGGATCAAAAGACTATAGGAACTAAGTGGGTTTTTAGAAACAAACTAGATGAGCATGGAAATGTGATAAGGAACAAAGCTCGACTTGTAGCCCAAGGCTATAGTCAGCAAGAGGGAATTGACTATGGGGAAACATTTGCACCTGTTGCTAGGTTAGAAGCAATACGTATATTGTGTGCCTATACCAGTTTCATGAACTTTAAGTTATACCAAATGGATGTCAAAAGTGCATTTCTTAATGGTTTCATAAACGAAGAGGTATATGTTAATCAACCTCCTGGGTTTGAAGATCCAAAATTTCCAAACCACGTTTATAAACTTAAAAAGGCCCTGTACGGCCTAAAACGAGCTCCAAGAGCTTGGTATGAAAGGTTAACCAACTTCCTGCTGACCAGGAACTATGTCAGGGGACAAGCTGACACAACCTTGTTCATTAAGAAAAAGGGAAAACACACCCTGCTTGCACAAATATATGTAGATGATATAATATTTAGTGCTACTGACGAATCTTTGTGCAAAGAATTTAGCAAACAGATGTAAACTGAGTTCGAGATGTCCATGATGTGGGAACTCAACTTCTTCCTTGGACTCCAAATCAAGCAAGGTAAGAATGGCATCTTCATAAGTCAGTCCAAGTACACCAAGGAAATGTTAAAGAAATTCAGCATGGTAGATTGCAAACCCATATCAACCCCTATGGGTACTGATACTGTCCTATGAAAAGATGAGAAAAGTAAGTCAATAGATAGTAAACTCTATCGAGGTATGATAGGTTCCCTACTTTATCTCACAGCTAGTAGACCTGATATACAGTACTCAGTATGTTATTGTGCGAGATATCAAGCTGACCCCAGAGAATCTCATCTAACGGCTGTAAAAAGAATCTTTAGATATTTGCAGAGCTCAATTGATGCAGGTCTATGGTATCCAACTTCAAATGACTTCACACTCATAGGATATACTGATGCTGACTATGGACGAGATAAGCTAGAACGTAAAAGCACTTCGGGAGGATGTCACTTCCTTGGAAGCTGTCTAGTATCTTGGTTCAGCAAGAAGCAATCATCCGTAGCCCTGTCTACAACTGAAGCTGAGTATGTGGCTGCTGGAAGCTGTGTTGCTCAAGTTCTATGGATAAAGCAACAGCTTGAGGATTATGGAGTAAAGACTGAAACAATAGAGATCAAATGTGACAACAAGAGTGCCATTGATCTGTCCAAAAATCCAATCCAACATAGCAGGATGAAGCATGTCAGCATAAGGCATCACTTCATTAGAGATCACGTACTAAAAGATGAGATCAAGCTGACCTATGTACCAACAAATGAATAGCTTGCAGATATCTTCACCAAGCCCTTGGCACGTGAACAATTCAACATACTAAGGGAAGCTATCGGTATGTCTAATCCAATTCAATAATTCTCTAATGAATGTTGAGTGATTGCCATGTTGAGTGAAAATTTGAATGCTGTGCAAATGCCATGAAATAACTCCTACTTACTGAACTTGAAATATAGAAAAATCACCTCATACTGAGTTGACATACATGTTGAGTGATTATCCTGAGTAGGTACATATACTGAGCAACTATCATATACTAAGATAGAAAATTCATCTTGATAGAACTAAGTACTCAGTATCACACACGGTTCATTTCCTAGGAAAACTGTGCTAAAACCCACTTGCACCATTAAATGCCAACACGTGTAATAAAAAGCACCTAGGAGAGGCAAACAATTATGAGACAACCCATGCGCCGGAAATGTCATAAATGACAGAATCTCTGTCGGTTGAACGCCCCAAGGATAAACAGCTAGTTCAATTAATAGAACCATTTTAGGTATATATAAATAATGGATGAATTACTCTTCAAATCTCTTCACGCGTAAATCCTTTGGTATTCAGAATCTCTCTCTCTCTCAAATCTTCCACAAAAATCTCTAAAAATGACCAACACTCAGAAAATCTCTGGTGAAAATTCTGGAAAATTGATCACCGATGAAAGCCCTAAATCTCCTCCTAAGTCTAACCTAACTCCAAGCAAACGCCGTCAAACGGACCCGGCAAGTTCTTCAAAACAGAAGAAACCCAAGGTTAGGACCATGGTCAAAGTTCACTCAAAAGTCCACAACCTGGAAGTCCTCAAATGCCGCTGGTTCTCTCCCAGCTTCGTTACTACCGAAAAGCCATTCTGTGAATGGATTGAGAAGAACGAGTGGGCATGCCTTTTCTCTCTCCCCGGAACCACCTATCCACGATTGGTTAGGGAATTCTACTCCGGCCTCCATGTTGATAAGGACGATGCTGACTATCTGGAGACGCACGTTAAGGGTCATAAGATTGTAATCACTCCGTCCTACTTGGCAACCTTACTCAACATGCCCAACAAAGGAACCGAGTTCAGAACAACAAAAGAAAAGGTGTCAACGGAAAAGCTTGACCAGATGAAGGGTTTTTGCAAACCCAAAAATTACAAAGGAGAAATACCCAGCACGAGTATGGGGCAAAACCAGAAAATGGCGCACTACATCTTAACAAACTTCATCTTCCCTAAACTCAACTCAGTCTCGTCTGCCTCCAACTTTGAGCAGTGCTTCATATGTCACATGCTAACCTATTGTCTGCTGAATATGCCTGTGTTTTTGGTGGGAGCACTTCAACGAGGAGGTAAGAAACTTCGACTAGGTTCTCTCATCACCAAGATCCTTGAAGATCATAAGATTGAGACCATCACTGAGACTAAAAGCTTGGGAACAGAAATAACCGCAGCTCTGCTAACTGGGTTATTGTTCAACCAACCACTAAAGGGAGGTGAAGATGTTGAGGAAGATGAGGAAGAAAACGATGCTGAGCAAGAAATTGAAACTGAGCTAGCAGCAGATGATGATGAGCCAGAAGTTGAACCAGAGGAAGTTCCTGCCGATTCCTCTAAGGCAAAAAAGAAGAGAAAGACACTGGCCACTTGTGCCAAGGACATTGAAACTGTGCCCAGAAAGAAGAGGGCTATGACAAGAGGAAAGAATATTGATACTGACCTACCTCAGGTTACACCTAAGTCAGCAGAGAAAAGGAAAGGGCAAGCTGAGCCCGAGGAAGAAAATGAAGAATCCCCAGAACAGCCGCTAAAGAAGAAAAGTAGAAATTCTGGGTTGAAAATAGTTGAGGCTGATCCCATTGATTGGGTTGTGACACCCAAATCTCACTGCACTCAGAACATTAGGATTGATCTTGAGAAAACTCCAGTTGAGCAAGCTGATGAAGGAGAAGAACAAAGACAGGCTGATACTCAGCTTAATGCTGAAGGAAATGGTCATGCTGAGCAGGATAATATTGAGCAAAATCAAGAGGCACATGATGTTGACCAAGAAGAAGAGGAACATCAAAGAGAGGATCTGAATGTTGAAGCTGAGGTTGAGGATGTAGATGTTCAAACTGACCCGTCACCTCCAAAATCTAAGTCCCTCAAAAGACTGAAAAAGAAAGCTGTCAAAACCCCACTCTTTGATCTCTTGGCTGAGTCTCCATCTTTGGAGCAGATCACGGATCCATCCGAAATCCAGTTCAAGTATTTTTCCCATCCTATTGAGTCTCCTCCCAAGGAATCGGAGCAAAATCAAGCCTCTGTTACTCGCACTGAGGAACATGCCAAGACTCCATAGAATCCAAATCCTGCCGAGCAAGAGCTCGAAGATCCAGCCACTCAACATGGGGAGAAAGCTATGGATCCACCTGTCCAACCTCAACATCCTGACACTGCACCTCATCAAGCCCCAGTTACTCAAGCTAGTAAACAACCAACTCCACCACCATCCAGCTCGACCTCCATTCCTGCGTCTGAGCCAACTTCCACTGAGCAACATGCATATCTTAGTGTAACTCAGTCTGGACGTCGCATCATTGAAACGGCTCAATCTCTTCTCCAGGAGTTCACCACTTCTGATGCTGCTAGGTCTGCTCATCCTGAGTCCACAAATATCTCTGCCATCACTCAACTTCTCACGGAAATTAAGGGACTCAAGGATCTTGTCAGTATTGTGACCACCGTCCAATCACAGTAACCTAAGCAATATCACATTGCCAAGCTGACTGAGCTATTCCTTCTGATGATAAACCACATGAACTCCCTTGAAGGTAAAATCAATAATCTCTCTGCCCCTAATCCAGGATATGCAACTTCAGCTGAGTTAGATCAACAATTTGCCAAACTGAGAGCAGAACTACCCAACCTTGGGCCAACGGCTAATCCTGAGTATGCCACATCTGCTGAGTTGCAGGGATGCTTTGCCAAGCTGACTGCCGATCTTACATGTACACGAGCGCTCGTTTCCTCCACTTCTCAATGTACAATTGATCAACTCAGTGAAGCCGTGAGTCTTCTCAGTGTCAACAAAGCTCAGATGGATGTTGACCCCATCAATGATAAACTTTCACAAGGTATTCTACAGGCAGTTCGCTATGACAATGCTCAGCGCATCTTCTATGATTCTGCCCTATTGAAGATGTATCATCAATCCTTTGCTCAGATCACCAGCTCCCTTACTTGGCTTAGCAAGTCCCATGAGTGTATTATCAACCTGATCACTGGATCCATCCCCGTTCCTCGAAATGTTTGAGATGATTGCGTTCCTATAATAGACGGCTTGAGTGAGAGCACGAAGTGTTTACAACGCTATTCCAATGTTCTATCCTCAGCTGCAAGAAATGACACCTTTGTCTATAAACCCGATGCTGGCAAAATGGGGAAGAGAACTCAACCTGGAACTCAACATCAGATAGGTGCATCAGGAAGCAAAGTGAAAGGAAAGGGTAAGGCTCTATGAAGAAGAGTGATTAAAAAGAGAGACTAGTGAAACTGTTTGTTATAACCTTATTTTGTGGGGGCACAAGTATTTTGCACTTCAAGCATTTGTATGTTTCATTCCTTGTTCCAATAAATGGTGTTTTTCATTCTGTTCCAATGCCATGCTTATCAATACTCATTAACATAAACATTGAACAAATAAATACTCAGTATACATAATAACGAGTAAATCAAACTGAGTATTCAAGCATTTCTGAAAGCTGACCTAGACTCAAAATAAATTAGAACTAAATCTAGTCAGTACACACATCCTTAGTTTATCTCAAATAAATCTTGGTAGGTTTAAGAGGTAAATTAACAGATGCAACCCTTACGGGGGAGAAATTTCAGAAATATGACAAATAAATCAATCATGGGGAATTTCAAAACTGAGTTCCATAATTATGCATTTTGCCAACATCAAAATGGGGGAGTTTGTTGAAATACCTTTCCACAAGATTTTGATTTGACAAAATCATCCATGATTAAGAGACAATTAAATTTATGTGCTTTATTTTAATTGTACTAATCCGTTTGTTCAATGTTGAGTATAAATATAAATAAAAGATAAATATAAGAAGTAAGACAGGAAGAGGTCAGTATAGAAACCTCAAGTATCAAGCTGAGTGGAATCAAACTTAGCATCAAAAGATAAAGACATACACGCCCACAACAACTGTCTCATGAAGCTGAGCTGACTAAAACTTATACTCAGATTGGAAATTGTAAATGACAAGGTTTTACGAAGTAGAAGCTGAGTGATTCTTCAGGACAGCATGAAAAAGCCGTTAGCTAAAAGACAATGGTTACCGCCCCTCTGTACCAATAATTGAATCCTTGGAAATACGCAGAAGACACATTCCGAGATGTATGGGTCAATGGATTATTGGTAAAGGACAACTGGCGTAAAAAGACAAGCCAGACGCAAGAAGACAAGCCTGACGTCTGAAGAAATGCAGTGGAAGGGAATGGCCGGAACAGTCTGAAGCTGACCAGAATTTGTCCCCTAAAAGAGCCATTTTAACATTAACGGCTAGATCATTTCAAAATGATCCAACACAGATTTTTCCTATAAAAGGACAATCAATCCTCTTGGATCATTGCCGAATTACAAGAAGAAAAATACAAGAGAGAAAAGATACAAAAGCACTTAGATACAAAAAGAGATCTTACACCCATCTTCTATTCCTTGTGTAAATGCTAGAGTGATTACTTGTAATCTTCTAAAGTGTTCTTTATTTGAAAAGGAACAAGTGTTTATCGATTGTAAAATTGAGAGTGTAGTGCTGAGTGTTTGGTTGTAAACATTCAGTGGTAGAGAAATCTAGGTGCTGGGTTGTAGCACTTAGTAGGAGTTGAGTAGACGAATAGAGGAAGGTACTCTTGCATATTCAACTGCCTTGTAATTGGTTTGTGCTCTACCTTTAAAGAGCTCAGTATTGGATTCTAAAAGCCTGGAGGACTCTGGGGACTGGACGTAGGCGGAGAGGCCGAACCAGGATAAGTGATACTGAGTAATCTCTAAACTATCTCTCAATATATATATGTGCATGTGTTGTATGTGAAATTTACTCAGCATATAAAATTGTTTAAAGTTGACTCTGAGTAATTTCAAGTGCTGAGTTAGAAGTTGACCTCCAAGAGTGTCAATATCTAACTTATAAATAAAACAGCTTTAGTCAATATCCGTCCAAAGCTATCTTATAGCATATCTGGCCAAGTTGACCAAAAGCTGAGCTGACCAACTTGCAAAATAACTAAGTCAGTATACAATTAAACGAAAAAAAGTTATATTAGTTCCTAACCCCCCATTGGAACTAATCACGCGGGACCAACAGAGATATTGACCTGTTCAGAGTCAGCTTGAAGTTGAGTTGAAGGTGAAGGTAGATCAGTACTGACCTGAGCAGGATTTTCCTTTGCTAACTCTTTGTCTTGAGCAGCAGGAACTTCGAGCTCTTGCTCGGCAGGAATTGGATCTTCAGGAGTCTTGGCTTGTTCCTCAGCTTGAGAAACATTGGCTTGCTTTTCCGTGAGTTGGTCCAAATTTGGTTCAATGGCATTGTTGAAGAACTGGAACTGGAGTGTGGTAAGGGCAGAGATTGGTTCCCTTAGCGGAGAATCATCTAGAAGATCAATGATAGGAGACTTGTGAGCTTTTCTCTTGAGTCGTTTGCCAGTGCTGGTCTTATGAGTTGGAGGAGATGGGTCAGCAGCAATGGAGTCAAGGGACTTAGAAGACGAGTTTAACCCAAGGTCATCATTGAGATCTTCCACAGCTCTTGCTTGTTCTGTGGACACAACATCAACTGTCTTACTTGGCACAATTGGATTCTCAACCCGCTCAGTACCAACTGTTTGGTTTTGCTCAGCATCAACTTCTTGACACAACTCAACATCATCCGTCCTTTCATCATCAAACTGACCTCCAAGATTTACCCAATTCTTCTTCTTGGTCAGCAGGAGTTCTCTCAAGATCAATCTATTGACTTTTCACAAAGTGTGAATCTTTAGAGATTACACAGTCAAGCGGCAGTGCATCGATTGGGGTAAATCCAGAGGATTTCTTCTTCTTCTTTCTCAGAGGCTGCTCATGAGTATCTTCACTCTCTTCCTTAGGCTCAACTTGCCTTTTCAGTTTTTCTGCTGAGTTAGGTGCCTCTTGACCTTGCTCAGCATCACCTTTCCTTGCACTGGATACAATTCTTAGCTTTTTAGGAGCTGTGTTCATCTCCTTTGCTGACTGGTCAGCTTTTCTCTTTTTATCCTGTCTTGTGCGATCAGTAGGACGTTTACCACAAATTTCTTTCCCTTCTTGGTTGGCACATCATGTGCTTCTTCAACCGCATCCCCTTTTCCTTTCTTTGGTACGATAGGTTGGTCATAGGCCAGTCCAAATAGAATACCGGCAGTAATCTCTGTACCCCTGACTTGAATTTCCTTCGCCAAGCTTACTCGGTGGTCTTGGAGAATCTTTGTGATAAGGGGTCCCAACCTGAGTGTCCCAGTGCTCCGTTAAAATGCACCAATAAGAAAGACGGGCATATTGAGTGGTTGGTAGGTCAGCATGTGCCATATGAAGCACTGCTTGAAGTTGGATGCGGAGGATTGGGAGTTGACCTTAGGGAATAAGAAATTGGTCAGGATATAGTGGGTCATTTTCTGATTTTGACCCATACAGGTGCTAGCAATTTCTCCTTTATGATCCTTCGGTTTACAGAACTCAACGGGGTAGTCAATTTTACCGGAATCATTTGTGCTTCGGAGTTTGGTGCCCTCATTCCCCATTTTGAGTAGTGTAGCGAGATAGGGAGGATTGACAAAGATTTCCTTTCCCTTGACCTTGGTCACCATGTAGTCACTGTCATCATCAGCAACTTTTAGGTTCGCATAGAATTCTCTTACCAACTCAGGATAGGTGGCTTCACGGATAGAAAATAGCTCGGTCCAGCCATTTTTGGAGATCCATTCGCAAAAGGGTTGTTCAGCCTCTACAAACCCCTTAGAAAACCAGTGAGAACGATCGATCTTCCAACCCCTTACGCTATTAAAGACTGGAGAATATGTTCTTTCCCTTTGTTTCTTTTCCTTCTTTTTCTTCGCCTGTTTGGACGGTGTCGCTTGGTCAGCTTGGGTATGTTGGCTGGAGGTGCTGACCTTAGATTGGTCATGCTGACCATGACCTTGAGACTCACTGGAGGTCTCTACATATTCCTGCTGAGCAGGAGACGAAGGGTTTTCATCGGAGCGATTTTGGTCGTAATCGCCGCCGGAGATGTTTTGAGAATCAGACATGATTTTCTCAAGAATTTTAGAAAGGTTTTGAGATTTAGAGAGAAAGAGGTAGAAATCAATTTGCCAAAGATTTTGAATGTAAAAAGCAGTTAGTGGGAAATCATCCACTATTTATAGGGATGCCAAGTTGATCGAAAGGGTTGGAATAGCCGTTTTACCTCGAGATGATCAATCGACAACAATTCTGGCATTTATGACACAATCGGCGCATGTGATTTCTAATAATTGCGCTTACATCATCCTATTAATGCGCGTGCTAGCATTTATTGTGCATGAGAGTTTTACTCAGTTTCGAGAAGCCTAATCGTTTGAGATTCTAGAAAGTCAGTTTTACGTAGAAGGAATGTTCTCGTGCTTAGTAACTCAACTTATGTTAATCACTCAGTATGTATGTCTACTCATCATGGAGTGATATAGTTCATATTTAGCTTAGCATGCAATAGTTACTCATATAGCACAGATCACTCAGCATGGTAATCACTCATCATTCGATTTAGACATATAATTTTAGTGAAGAGGATTAGACACACCGATAGCTTCCCTTAGTATATTAAATTGCTCACGAGCCAGAGGCTTTGTGAAGATATCCGTAAGTTGTTCATCTGTAGGAACGTAGATCAGCTTGATCTCACCCTTGAGTACATGATCCCTTATGAAGTGATGCCTTATGCTGACATGCTTCATCCTGCTGTGTTGGATTGGATTTTTGGATAAGTCAATGGCACTCTTGTTGTCACATTTGACTTCTATTGTTTCTGTTTTTACACCATAATCCTCAAGCTGTTGCTTTATCCATAGGACTTGAGCCACACAGCTTCCAGCAGCAATGTACTCAGCTTCAGTTGTTGACAAGGCCACTGATGATTGCTTCTTGCTGAACCAAGATACTAGACAGCTTCCAAGGAAGTAACACCCTCCTGAAGTACTCTTACGCTCTAGCTTATCTCGTCCATAGTTAGCATCAGTGTATCCAATGAGTGTAAAGTCATTTGTATTTGGATACCATAAACCTGCATTAACTGAGCTCTGCAAATATCTGAAAATTCTTTTTACAGCTATAAGATGAGATTCTCTGGGGTCAGGTTGATATCTCGTGCAATAACATACTGAGTACTGAATGTCAGGCCTACTTGCAGTAAGATAAAGTAGAGAGCCAATCATACCTCGATATAACTTGTTGTCTACAGGCTTACCTTTTTCGTCAGCACAAAGGACAGTGTCAGTACCCATTGGGGTTGATATGGGCTTACATTCTTCCATATCGAATTTTTTTAACATTTCTTTGGCGTACTTAGACTGACTAATGAAGATGCCATTCTTCCCTTGCTTGATTTGAAGTCCAAGGAAGAAGTTGAGTTCGCCCATCATAGACATCTCGAACTCAGTTTTCATCTGTTTACTAAATTCTTTGCATATAGATTCGTCAGTAGCACCAAAAATTATATCATCTACGTAAATTTGTGCTAGCAGGGTATTTTTACCCTTCTTCTTAATGAACAAGGTTGTGTCAGCTTTACCTCTGACATAGTTCCTGGTCAGCAGGAAATTGGTCAACCTCTCGTACCAAGCACGTGGTGCTTGTTTCAGGCCGTACAAGGCCTTCTTGAGTTTATAAACGTGGTTTGGAAACTTTGGATCTTCAACCCCAGGAGGCTGACTAACATACACCTCTTCGTTTATAAATCCATTAAGAAAAGCACTTTTAACATCCATTTGATATATCTTGAAATTCATGAAACTAGCATATGCACATAATATACGTATAGCCTCTAACCTAGCTACGGGTGCAAAGGTCTCACCATAGTCAATGCCCTCTTGCTGACTATAGCCTTGGGCTACAAGTCGGGCTTTGTTCCTGACTACATTGCCTTGCCCATCTAGTTTATTTCTAAAGACCCACTTAGTTCCTATGGTCTTTTGATTCCTAGGTTTTGATACTAAAACCCATACCTCGTTTCTTTTGAACTGATCAAGCTCCTCTTGCATAACATTGATCCAATGTTCGTCGTGCTCAGCTTCTGAGAAGTTCTTTGGTTCATGTACTGAGACGAATGCAACATTGCTAAGATATTTTCTAAGCTGATCTCTTGTCATCAGCTTGTTTTCAGCAGCATCAAGAATGGACTTCTCGGAATGTCCTCTTGGAATTTTGATTTCTTTGGGCAATGTTGAGTTGTCTGGAATAGGTGTTTCTACAATATCTGTAGGAGTAGATTGGTCAGTAAAGGTAATTTTGGGTTCGTGTTTACCTTTGGTCAGCCCTTGTGGTGACGACTCAGCAGCTCCATTTTGGTCAGTGGAAGCTGAACCTGGTTCATCTTCGGCAGACTGAGTTGTCTTTCCTGGAGGGTCAGTTTCATCGAACTCGATATGGACAGACTCTTGTACAACTTGAGTTCGTTTATTATACACCCTATATGCTTTACTGTTAGTTGGGTACCCTAAAAAGATCGCTTCGTCAGCTTTAGCATCAAATTTAGCAAGGTTATCTTTTGTGTTGAGTATAAAACATTTACACCCAAAGGCACGAAAGTAGCCAATGTTAGGCTTTCGTCCTTTCCAAAGTTCATAAGGGGTTTTCTTGAGTATGGGTCTAACTAAAGCCCTATTCAGTATATAACATGCTGTGTGGACAGCTTCACCCCAGAAATACTTTGGAAGCCTATTTTCGCTCAGCATTGTCCTAGCAATTTCGACTATTGTTCTGTTCTTCCTTTCAACTACCCCATTTTGTTGAGGCGTCCTAGGAGCAGAAAATTTATGGTCAATGCCACTGACTTCACAGAATTCATCAAACTGTTGGTTTTTGAATTCTCCGCCATTATCACTTCTAATATGAGCTACTCATGGTGTCCAGATCTGTAGAGGGGCTCCATTGGTTTCACATTTTCTCTTTGCAGATGACAGTTACTTCTTTTCCAGAGCATCGTTTGAGGAGGGAGAAACAATTAGGAATATCTTCTAGCAATATGAACTTGCGTCAGGGCAGAAAATAAATGTAAACAAGTCCAAAATATCATTTAGTGCAAAAGTTCCGCAAGAGAGGAGAGAAGCTTTGGCTACCTACCTGCAAGTGGGAATTATTGACAATCAGGATACATATTTGGGGCTGCCATCAACAGTAGGCCGTAATCGTACAACGGTGTTCGGTTATATCATTGATCGATTGCAGAAGAAAGTTCGTAGCTGGCAAAGTCGACCACTTTCATAGAGCGGTAAGGAAACTTTAATTAAAGCAGTGGCGCAATCTCTTCCATCTTACATATTCTAGGTGTTTCTGCTCCCTAAATCCATCTGCAGCAAACTAGAAACGATTCTTAATGCATATTGGTGGGACAGAGGCATAAAATGGAAGACTTGGCAAGCTTTATGTGTTAGACGGAGTTGGGGAGGGTTGAACTTTAGGCGGTTCCATGAGTTTAACTTGGCATTTCTGGGAAAACATGCATGGAAATTCATAATTAATCCTCAATCTTTAGTCAGTCGGGTCTATAAGGCGCATTATTTTCCATCCACTGACTTCAGAGACGCTTCTTTAGGAGCCAATCCCAGTGCCATTTGGTCTAGTGTCTTTCAGACACAACAAATGATGAGAGAGGAGATTGGGATGAGAGTTGGCAATGGTCAAAACACCCGAATATGGTTGGACAGATGGCTAGGGTCGAATACAGGGATACCGACTTTGCTTCCGAATGTTAGTAATATCAGTAGGACAGCGGACAGATTTATTAGTGACGGTAATTGGAATGAGAGGCTACTTGAGAATTGTTGAACGATTTCCGCAAGTGCACGGTATACGCTTGTAGTAATAAAAGATATCGATCTCACAGGGAACGTTTTTTAACAAAACTTATTTACAATCGGTTAAAATTACTTTAAGGTTTATAATATGGAAAAATCGTTTAATCGGTTTTGGTTTTGAAATTGCTAGAATAAGAATTAGATTAGAATATGAAGATGTTAGAAAATATCTGATTTAAGAATGAATTTGCAAAACAGGAACGTTTTAGTACTTTAGAAAAGTAAACAAGTATATTTGTTTGCATTAAGCAAAGAAAACAACTTTAAACTTTGTACGAATTATAAAGATGAAATAAATGACGGAACCTCTAATTAATTGGCTTTGAACGCGACAAAACCCTTTCGGGATAAATTGCCCTTAATCAAATTAAAACTCTTTCGAGATAATAATTTGCCTAAGTGTTCAACAAAGTTTCCTTGTAAAGATTTTGGATTAAATACGTTTTAATGAAAACACCAGCAGTCACTTTAGTGGATTGGTTACCATAAGTGCTGCATAAAAATCTATCGAATAGAACGGACTTTATTAGATGAAATATAAATTGATACAAGTTTACAGAGAACATGGAGCATTGAATCCTTCGACGGCGTGCAAGTGAACGGGTTGTCAATCCTTTCCTTGGGTTTCGTTAGAGTTTGTCAGGCTCAGGGGTGAATCCTCTACTCAATCTTCTCGCTGAATCTTCGTAATAGAGACTGGGTCGGTCCACTACCAAAATGTAAACTAAACTGGAACAATGTCTAAACGCTACTGGATTTGTTATTATTTAGTAAACAATGTGTGTATATCATATTGCTTTTGAACAGAATCGAAATCTAACTTCTGAATCACTTGATTCGGAATTTCTGCATAAATTCTACACTAATCTCTTTCTTCTACACATATATCATTATATCTTCAACTCTCTATCAACTCTTTATTTATAGATGTTGAAGAGTCTTGATTGAAGTGTCGTGTCCGTTGTGAAGGATCGTGTCCGCTGCGAAAGGACGTCTTTATCCACCCGAACGATCGCGTTTCGTCGAAAACGAAAGTGTGTAACTAGGCTTCTAAAATCTCATGCTCGTACCGAGAATATTAAATTCTCTACCGAGAATGGGGGAGCATCAATTGTACTTCGGACGAAGGGAAGGAGAGGCTGAGGGACGCGTGTCGCGACCGTGAATAGCGGGGGCCGCGGTCGCGGCACGGAGCATTTTTCACTTCTTCGCTCTCGTTCGTGTCCTCGACTTGGCGTTATTAATTTTCGTCGTCTTCGACTCCTTTTGTAGGGCTTTTCTTCTATTTTTGAGCTCTTTTTACTCCTATTTGGATTTTACCAAATATTTATGTACCTTGCATGAAAGAAACATATTTGAGAGTAAAAGCTTTCTAAATGGTTATAAATATCATAAATTCGTAGCAATATTGATGTAATTATTGATGATATTTTAGGTATATTTTGGGCTTAACAAGAATGTTTTTACTCCTGATGATATAATCTTAATTCTACAAATTCCGATTTCATCTTGCGGTAGACATGATCAGGTGTGTTGGCGGAGGGATAAAAAAGGAGTTTACAGTGTTAAAACAACGTACTATACATTGATGGAGGTGTATCCAAATCCTCCGGACTCAGTGTGTAATGCTCCGTGGAGCAAGCTATGACAGATGTTTTGTCCCCCGAAAGTTAAAAATTTTCTATGGCGAGCGGCATGGAACATTATTCCAACAAAAGTTTCTCTTTATAACCGTCATGTTGATATTGAAGTTAGCTGCCCTTTTTGTAACACTCATGAGGAATCACTGGCTCATATACTTTTCAGCTGTCCGTCTCTATCAAGTGCTTGCGTTCATCACAGGTATCTGAACTAAGGGTTCCTACAAACAATTTCAATGCTAATTGGTGGTTCATACCAGTTCAGAATAGCAGTGCAGAAAAGATAGGGATATGGGCAACATTCCTATGGTACCTTTGGTATTATCGAAATCAATGGTTGTGGAATAGAAAGCACATACCACCTGTACAGATGGCGAGCCGTGCTGCAGATTTTCTGCAATCGTGGGGATCAGCTATAGCACCGGGTATGGAAGGTA
This sequence comes from Euphorbia lathyris, assembly GCF_963576675.1. Taxonomy (NCBI): domain Eukaryota; kingdom Viridiplantae; phylum Streptophyta; class Magnoliopsida; order Malpighiales; family Euphorbiaceae; genus Euphorbia; species Euphorbia lathyris. The sequence goes on from NC_088911.1 coordinate 7,971,351, forward strand.
CGACTGCAGCGCCTCGACAACAGCCGGAACACTGGAAACGTCCTCAGTCAGGGCTAAAATTGAACTTTGACATGGCAGTACAGTGGGAAACGGGTTCAATAGGAATCGGAGCTATAATTCGTGACAGCGAGGGTCGCTTCGTGGCTGCTAGACACCAGAGAATCCAAGGACTATTTGAACCAGCTCTTGCTGAAGCAATTTCATGCCGGGAAGCATTGAGTTGGATAAAGGAAAGCCAGGAGGAGGAATTTTGTATTGAAAGGGATGCACAAATCATAATTCAAGCGTTATGTCAAGAACATGAAGAAGATTTTTCTAGTATCGGTTTAGTCCTAGCCGACTGCCGAGAGATATCAAAGACGTTTAGAGCTCTCTCTTTTCATTTCGTGCGTAGAACAGCTAACCAAGTCGCGCATGAAATTGCAAAGTTAGGCCTAGCTTCTTCAAACTTGATTGTAACCAATATACCCCCTCACTCGATTGTTAGCCTTTTGGCGGTTGATTTACATTAATACAATTCTTTAATTCATTCAAAAAAAAAACTCACATTTAAAAGAATAAAACGTATTACTCTAAGAGCTGCTAAAAGAAACTCTCCAGGTAACGCGAAAGCAAGGGCGGCATCGGCGATGTACCCTAATCTGTGAGAGAGTCTCTTCTCTGGTCCGGTTGTTAGACGAGGTGCCGCGGCCTAATCTCCCGGGCGGACCGGGGGGTGGACAACCTCATGGCGACGTAAGCGGTGATTGGCGCCGAAAGCAACCAATCGTGGAATCAAGCTGCTCGGAGATATGGAAGAGTCGCCACCCACGAATGGGAAAATGAACACCGATCCCTTGCGGGAGACCGGCGTGGGTTCGGGAAACTTAGGTACGAGCCGAGAAGGCTAGCTCCTTTCCGGAGAAAGGCTACTAGGCACCCCGACATCGCCCGGTTATGAACCACCGGCCTCCTACTCAGCATGTTAGGCGATAACGGACTAATCGTATACTTCTTTAAGTTTAAAATTCATTTGAAACCCTTTTCTTTCTCTTTTTGGAAATCATTTTGAGCATATGATATTGAAAAGCCACATCAGTAAAGAATCACCCATTTATGTTTATACATACACAGAGAGGGGGAAGAAAGAAGTAATTTATTTACAACCGTATTTAAATGTTATGTTGTGTGTCTATTCTACATTAACTTATTTCCCCAAAACGATGTTTATTACATGGTTCGCACCTTAATCGCCGTTGGAACGATTTAGGTGCGTTTTAAAACCCCGTTCGATGAAGCTTACCCGAATCGCCGTTGGAACGACTTGAGTAATTGAAAACGTTAAAGTAAAAGCCTTTTAATAAGAAAACATGGTTAAACATACAAGTCAATTTTATTTTGTACAAATTCTTTAAGAAAATGGTTCAAAACTCTATTATTCGCAAAGAAAACGATTTTAATTACAATGATCCTTTAATCCGCCTTTGGAACGGATCAGGGTTTTAAAACTTGGTATTTTGAAGACGATTTGAAATATTAACAAGAATGACTCCATTTATTTACATTACAAATCTAAAAAAACATTAGTTTAAATAATTCAATTGAAAACTCTCTTTTTGGTGATTTATTTTCCCCACTTACTTTAATGGACTCTTTAACTATTATAATTACAATAAACTAACATTTACACTCAAATGAAGCCCTTTTGAAACATGGACCCATGAATGGGCCAAAAGAATAAAGAAAAGGGTTTTAGACCATATATATATATATATATGTATACATTTAAATCAAAAAAGGAAGATAAGAAAATAAGATTTAACCAAAAATCACTATATGTATATGAAGATAATAAACACAATATATCTTATACTTTGAAATGTGAAAATAATAAGTAAATCCTATAACTAAGAAAGTAATACTTATCTAAAAATAATTTAACTCAATAATCACTAAATTAACCCAAATATTCTAAAAAACTATACATATATATACATAATTAATATAGTTTAAATATCAAAAATACCATATGCTAATGTCTATTCATTATCTCTCAAAATATCAAGTAACTAATATTTAAATATAACCTAAGTTAATAAAAAAGGGAAATACATATATATATATATTTATACTTATATTACAAAATAGAATAAAAAGAGATATACAAATATTCTAAAATAGATATATATACTAAAGTTCTAAAATAAGTTGGAAAACATGTATTACATAATCATATATATATATACTAAGGATTAAAAGTCTAAGTTAAGAAAAAGGGACTGAATGGCATTTTTTATATTTTGGCAGATTTACCGACGGAAAATCCGTCGGTAAACAGCCTTTAGTGACAGAATTGGCAAATTACAGCAGCACTCCAATATTTTACAGATTTGTTCAAAAGCCTTAAATTAAATCTAATTCAATCGTTTTGGACTTCCGAACTACCGAAAATGGATCATAGTCGAAAACGAAAGTTCCTAAAACGATGTTTTTATTTTAAAACATTATTTGGAAATTTCTTTTAAATTAAAAAACTTATAATTACAACGTTTTCGACACCCGAACTACCTTTTTATCGGATCACGGTTCGTATTGGGATGTCAAAACGAGGTTTTTACTTTAAAACAAAACCGAATTTTATTTAACACGAAACGAAAATTAAATAAATATGCTAACTAAATAAAACGTGACAAAATAAATAAATGACTAAAGGAATAAGAAACTATAACATAAAAAAAAATAGAAGGAGAGAAATAAATTAAATAAAGAGTCTAGTCCTCGGATAATACCTTTAATTCGGTATCTGACAGTCGAAGCCGATTGATTCCACGAACCGCGAGCTTCCGTTTTTTAATGAAAATTTAGTAAAAATTGAACTTAGGAAATTTGGAATTTTTGAGAAAAAAAATATTTTTCTCAAAAAAATCCACTATCTCTCTAAAAATGTTTAGAGTGAGAAAGTTTTCCTCTCTCCTCAGCCCCCTTCACCTTGGGATCCGTGCCCTTATATAGGGAAACGGATCCCGGAACAATGGGCGACGCCCAAAAAAATTTGGGCGTCGCCCATTGTGGTTGGGCGGTCGCCCAACCTAGTGTTGGGCTACCGCCCAACCTTGTTGGGCGGCCGCCCAACGCGAGGTTGGGCGCCCGCGCCCAACCCTCGTCGGGCGTCCGCCCGATGCGTTGGGCGTTCGCCCGACGCGGTTGGGTGCCCGCCAGGCGACCCTCGGGGCGTGCTCCGCGCCGTCGGACGCGTGCACTCCGTGGCCGCCGAGCGCGCGTTCTGCGCAGCTAGACGCTCGCACGTCGCGGCCGCCGAACGCGCGCTCCGCGCTGTCAGGCACGTGTGCTCAACGGCCCACGAGGGCGCGCACCACCAGCGGTCCCAGGCATTGCTCGGGCGTCGAGAGCGTGCCACTCGCGGTGCGTCAAGCGGGCGTTCGACCATCGTCGTCCGCGTGCGGGATGCCGTTGTGTGCCCACGCCGTGCCGTTAATTTTCCCCAGCTTATTATTCTCTATATATTTTTCAAAACTTTCGGAATCAATCGCTTCGACCGTCTTGTTTCAGGTTTTCATCACAGGTCCTCCGACTCGGTGTCTACACCGGTGTAAGAGTATCGGCGGCGCCCGTATCACCTAGCGGCGGTCGACGTTTCATTTTCTGGTTAGTGTGCTCCTTTGTTTCCTTCGTTGTCGGTATTTTTACTTCTGGTTGAGATCCAGTCGCGGGTCCTGTGTGCTGTTGTTCTGTTCCTTGATCATTTCTGTGTGCGAGACCTTGGGATTTATTTCCTTGATTGGCGGCTAGCTGGTGTGTGGGTACTGATTGTATTGACGGGTTCTTGATCCTGTGCGATATTGTGTGTTCTTGAATTTGGGCCATAATTGAAGTGCTGGAAGTTGGGGGTTTCTTTGATATTCTCTCTATCTAGCGACTGTTTACAGGGGAAATTCCACGCTCAGAAAGTTTATTAGTGTCCGGGAATCAATTTTGGTAGATGGAGAAAACGTTTGAGGGATTAAAACTAGTAGGAGATGAGGGAGATTCTCTGGATTTCTCTGCAGTTGCCCAGGAGGGGCCAACTACTGTTGAAGTGGGGCTTGTTATGGTAGGAAGGTTTCTGACTGATAAACCAGTCAACCTAAATGCAATGAAAACAAAGCTTGCTGATGTTTGGAGACCTGGGCGGGGGATTGCTATATCTGAAGTCCAGGCAAACCTATTCCTATTTGAATTCTTTCATAGAGTGGATAAAGAACGTATCCTAGCAGGGGGACCTTGGGCTTTTGATAACAACATGCTGGTGCTAACAGATTGGAAACCAGGGGAAAGGCCAGAATAGTTAGAGCTGAACTCAGTGGCTATCTGGGCCCAGATATATGAACTGCCGATCGGGTGCATGACAGAGAACATTGGTAAACAGATTGGCAACTTCATAGGGACCTTCCTTGAGTATGATCCTAATAACAACAGCAGCGTCAGGAGACAGTTCATGCGCATCAGGGTGGCGATTGATGCAAGGGTCCCACTTAAACGTTGCAAAAAAATAAAGAAGTCGGCTACAGAGTGGTCTCTAATCAAGTTCAAATACGAACGCTTGTGCAATTTCTGTTACATATGTGGGCATCTGGGACATACCGACAGATTCTGTGAGCAAATGTTCCGTCTGGCACCACAGGATATTACCAGAGAATGGGGAGAATGGCTGCGTGCACCTATGCGACGAGGGGCAGAAACAAACAGCTCGAGATGGCTCAGAGAACCCATAGGTAGCAGACTGGCGGGGGAGGCCAGTAGTCAGAGCGGCAGGGGGTATGCCAGGAGGGGAGGGAGTTTGTGGGGTCCTCTAGAACAGAATAGTCAGGGAAACGAAAATGTGAAACATAAGGAGGTGGATACAAGCCTGAATGAAGATGTGGAGATGGAACTGTTGGAGGCGAAAAAGAGGAGGAGAGGGGAAGAGAGTTCGACCAACGTGTTGAACGAAATTAACCTAAACATCATGAGTAATAATGAGGCAAATTCTTCTACACAAGTTGTGGATAAAGTAGCTTTTGGGAATCTGGATTCGGCGAGGCCTGTGATGCATGTCCGCTGGGAGGAATGAGTTGCCTAAGCTGGAACTGTCGGGGTCTGGGCAACCCCCGGGCAGTTCGTGCATTGGGTGAGCTGATGAAAGCTCATAGCCCAAGTTTTGTTTTCTTAATTGAGACACTGGTAAATAAGCAAAGATGGAAGTTATTAGGCAAAAAACTAAGTTTGAAGGGTGTTTTATGGTGGAGGCTAGGGGGCATAGTGGGGGGCTAGCTATGATGTGGAAGCAGGCACAGGATTTGGAAATCAAATCATATTCTGATCACCATATTGAAGCTATCGTTAGGGATGGAGTTAAGGGGGACTGGAGCCTGATAGGGTTCTATGGATACGCGGATCGTAGTAGACACAGGGAGTCTTGGGACCTTCTGGGAAGCCTGGTGGGCTATGCAGGGATGCCTTGGGCTATTATAGGGGATTTCAATTGCATCTTAGCACAGAATGAGAAAATGGGTGGCCCTCGGTACCCACAAGGGCTGATCACCAAGTTTCTGGACGTGATTGCATCCTCTGCTCTGATTGAATTACGTATGAAGGGTAGCCTTTACACTTGGGAAAGAGGTAGAGGAACCATTAATTGGGTTCGAGAGAAGCTGGATAGAGCCTTCGGCTCTAATAGCTGGTGTGAGCGGTTTGCACATTATGAAGTAACCACTCTGGTTACTGCATATTCTGACCACTCACCTATTTTACTAAAACCTTCCGCCACCATCCAAAAGAGGCGCAACTATAGGTTTAGGTTTGACCGAGCCTGGATTAGGGAGGTGGATTTTGACGATATTATGGTTGGTAGTTGGGGTAGGAGTGCCCAGCTAAGCATTTCGTCTCGACTTCGAGCCTGCAGTGCTGATATGGAAAATTAGGGACGTAACTTCAAAAACAGATTCGCGAGAGGTATTGCAGTATGTAGGGCGACACTGCAAAGACGATATGATGCGCTGGATCCGGAATCAGTAGAAGTGTGTAAACAAGCTAGAAGAAGAATGAATGCTCTTTTAGAACAAGAGGAGTGCTATTGGAAGCAGAGGGCTAAGGTATTCTGGCTAAAGGATGGTGATTTGAATACGAAGTTTTTCCACGCTAGTGTCAACGCACGTAAACAAGTAAATCGTATTCAAACCCTTCTAAATGAGGAGGATGAGGAGGTAAACGACGATGAAGGGATGAGTGAGGTGGTTCGAAAATACTTTGATAAGCTTTTCTAGGGTGGTGGGCGTGAGCAAGATGTCGACGTGAGTGTGATGCCTGTAAGCTTAAGCATGGACATGAATGAGGACCTTACTAGATCCTTCACCTTTGAGGAGTTCACTGAAGCTATCAAGCAAATGCACCCTGACAAGTCACCGGGTCCTGACGGGTTAGGTCCAGACTTCTTCCAACACTATTGGCATTTGATTAGTAAGGATGTCTTCTCGGCTTGTAAGGACTGGTTACAGAAAGCTGAATTCCCTGACAACCTTAATGACACACTGGTTACTCTCATCCCAAAATGTGATAACCCCAGGAGAATGACTGAGCTAAGGCTTATCTCCCTGTGCAATGTTTTGTATAAAATTTTAGCCAAGGTTCTTGCGAACAGGCTAAAAGTGATATTACCCCAGGTAATTTCTGAGAGCCAATCTGCCTTTGTCCCTGGAAGGTCTCTAATTGATAATGTGCAGATAGCCTTTGAAGTCATTCACTATATGAAAAGGAAAAATAGAGCAAGCAAAGGTGAAGTTGCTCTCAAAATTGATATTAGCAAGGCCTACGACAGGGTTGATTGGAGTTTTCTCGAAGCAGTTATGGTCAGGATGGGCTTCTGTACGCAATGGGTCAAGTGGATTATGCTCTGTGTCAGATCTGTATCATATTCATTCATTGTCAATTCAAACATTGTGGGCCCAATTAAACCTGGAAGAGGACTCCGACAAGGGGACCCTCTATCTCCTTACCTCTTCCTGTTGTGCACGAAAATGCTTTCCCAATTAATCTGCAGAGCTGAAAGACAGGGGCTGATTGAAGGGTGCAAAATCTGCCCGAGCGCACCGAGCATAACACACCTGTTCTTTGCAGATGATAGCTTCTTGTTCTTCAAAGACACATCCTCTGAAGCTAATCAAATTAAGGATCTACTCCATGTATATGAAATAATATCAGGACAGGCGGTCAATCTGAGTAAATCCGGGATATTTTTTAGCGCTAATGTCAAGGAGGACCAAAGGGTGGGCTTGAGGGCCATATTGCAGGTGCACGCAGCAATTGACACAGGGAGATACCTGGGATTGCCTTCGCTAATAGGAAGGTCTAAAAGGGCGATTTTTGGGTTTCTAAAGGACCGTCTCCTGAAGAGATTTAACAATTGGACCCTTAGATTTTTATCGACCGCGGGAAAGGAGGTATTATTGAAATCGGTTGCCCAGACACTACCCACATTCTGCATGAGCACCTTTCTTCTACCAAAATCAACATGTGATGACCTGCAGAAAATGATGAACTCTTTCTGGTGGGGCAAGAAGGGAGATGGGAGCAACCGTATTCACTGGGCGGCTTGGGAGAGACTGTGTAGTGACAATAATAGGGGAGGATTGGGATTCCGAGATTTGAGAGAATTCAATCTGGCAATGCTAAGCAAGCAAGGGTGGAAATTGATTGACGAGCCTGACACTCTGGTAAGTCGAATGTTCAAAGCTAAATACTATCCTAGAGGAACCTTCCTGACCTCCAAACTAGGAAGTAACCCTAGCTTCATCTGGAGAAGTGTCTGGAGCTCAATTAAAGTCTTGAAAGAAGGTCTGAGATGGTGTATTGGAAGGGGAGATACTGTCAAAGCACATGCCGATACATGGATTTGGGATTCTGACAGGCTGCTGATTGGTCCCGTGCATAATCAAGGGGACCGTGAAGAGACCGTGGCAGAGCTATTTATACCAGGCACAAGGATTTGGGACCAGACCAAGCTGGGCCATGTGTTTAGCGCTGATGTGGCTCAGATCGTGCGCAACATGGTGGCCCCCATCGGCTCCCGGCCAGACAAGTTGGTTTGGCACTATACAAACAATGGGCTGTACAAGGTAAAATCGGGTTACAGGCTTCAGGTTGCGACCAGAGAGGAGAATGTGGAGGAAGTTGCATGGGGGAAAGTCTGGGAGCTTCAGATTCCACCAAAAATCAAAATGTTTGTTTGGAAGTTAATGTCAGGCTTCTTGCCACTCAGAACCAGGCTCGTGGAAAGACGGGTGCCAGTGGCGACAAGCTGCTTACTATGCCCCAATGAAATTGAACATGGCTGGCATCTATTTTTCGGGTGTAGGTATGCACGGGATTGTTGGAGTAGAGGAGGGATGGAACCTCCTAGTGAGGAATGGGAGAGAATGGAAGATTGGGTATCTAGCCTATTTGTTGAAAACAGGGATGAATTAATCGTGAGGAAAATTACTGTTATATGGGCCATCTGGCAAGCCAGAAATAATGCATTTTGGAACCAGCAGGTTAGACCCCCCATGGAAGTGATAAACCATGCGCTGGAATTCGTGGAAGAGTGGAAAGAAGCCAAACGACCCTCCCCTAATGATGTATTGGAGCAATCTGCGTTGAGCAACCATGCAGATGTTGTTGTGAATAAACAGACGGGTCATGGGGAGATTGGAGACGTTGCTGTTCAATATAATGATCGAATTGCAGCAGGAGGAAGGGTGGCACATGATCCTAATGAAGAAGCTTATTCACTAACCATGTTGAGTTTTGCAGGTACTGATAATTCCAGGGTGCAGGAGGACATATCCGTTGTACCTGTCACAAGGATATACCAAAATTTTCCTTTGGATAGGCGGGTTACCAGTGACGAGGAGATTTGCGCAGATAATAGACACCGGAGCAGAACTGGCGATTTATCAGCACAACACAGAAGCAACGGCAATGCAGTTCGTAGCAGCGGTATATCAGAAAGTAGCAGCGGCGCGCCTTCGTTCAGCAGATGGGGCGTCGGGATGGAGCAAGCGAGGCAGCGGCACTTTAAAAAGGGCAGTACCAGCAACCCGCCACCTAATCCAACAGCTCAGGCCAACAATAGAGATGCAACGCCTTTGTCCCTGCTCCCATTGCAGCGACGACAGTTGGAGCAGATCCGACAGGTGAGGGAGAATAGCGCAACAGCAAATGTAACAGCCCAGGCAAGGCCCGAAATCAGATCCCCGACAGGAGGTAATACAACGCCGAACAGCACCATACAACGACACATCAAGTGGAACGTCCGGACCAAGGATGGCTAAAATGCAATGTAGACGCAGCGATATTCACACAGGAAGCGAGGTTTGGCGTGGGGGCAGTCCTACGTGACAACTCTGGAGCATTCATAGGTGGTTTCACCTCACATTTGACCGGGTTAGTATCAGTTAGAATTGCTGAGGCTTTAGCACTGAAGCTCGGCATGGATTGGATAATAAGTCTTGGCTATCAGAAAGTTATATTTGAGTCAGACGCCAAGGTAGTCACCGATAGTATTAGATCAGGATGCAGGGATATTACAGAATTTGGCAACATTATTGCTGATGTGAGGTCTCTGCTCCGTACTCACACTAGATTTTTAGTGCTCTTTATTCCGAGGTTAGCGAACGCAGTGGCCCATCTAATGGCACGAAACGCTCGTTCCTATGCTAATTCTTTCATTCATTATTCTTTTCCTGTATTTATTGCAAGTGATCTCATTCGAGACGCTTTATTTCATTCTGAATAAAAGTTGATTGTTTCGCTTCAAAAAAAAAAAAGAATAAAACATTTTTAACCGAATTAGATATTTACTACTAACTAATTTGGCAATGAAATGTTTAATTAATGAATTATAATATAAATAGTTAAGTATTGAAGTTAAATTAAAATTTTATAAAACATAAAGGGACCAATTTTGATATTTTTCTAAAAAATTTTTGAATAAACGAGACACCTATTCAAAAGATTAATATATATATATATATATATTCTATTTTTTATATTAAAAAAGAAAAAAAAAAGAAAAAGAGAAACCGGAAGCTAGTCTTCCGGTTTCAAGCCCGGTTAAACAAGTTCTACAGTGGGTAAAATGTTTAACCGGACTCTTAATGAAGCAAAATCCTCATTAAGAGCTCCAAAATGGGGCAAAATCCAAATTTGTGAGTAGAAGTTTTATATTTTGTGAGTTTTATGTTAATTTTTCAATCAAATAATATTTATGGTTTGAATTTATAAAATTAAATTTTATATTTTGAGTAATTCGTAATATTAATTTTTTTATTCTAAATCTTTCTTTTTGAAGGTAAAGAGCCACGATAATAATTTTTACAAAATTATTGAATTTATAAACTGTACAAAGTACAAAACTTCCGTTTGTAACTTTTTAAATTATAAGAATTGTCTTGCAAATCGATCAAAGTATAAATAAATAAAGTAGAAAAATCAATTATATAAAAAAATTACTTAAAAAATGATAAATTTTTTTTGTTACATTTAACAAACGGTCTAATAAAAATATTTGATACGAAAAAAATATTTTATATTGTTTTAAGTACCAGTTTCTTATAAAAAATGATGTCTACGATCATTGGTGAATACATGATTGGTCCGTTGAGGGATATTTTACACGTGTGCGTAAAAAAATTGCTAAATCGAACTCGCTCATATTTTTTTCGTATATATACATATTATCATCTGAGTGGTCCAAAACTAATTTTTGTGTACCACCATAAAACTTCTCAGAATCAAATTTTATTTGGACTGCAAAAATAAAATTAAGTTGTTTTGAACAAATTTAGAGAAATTTATCGTTTATCATATATTAATCAAGTTGGATTTTGCAATTAAATACAAATCCAATGAGTCAATTAACCACCATGACCATTAATTTATCGGAAACAAGGAGACCAAAACCATCCATAATTGGGATAGTTCCAATGACCGGGGGGCGAGACCATTCATGGTGGGGTGGTTCCGGCGGCCGAAGGGTTGGCCCCTCTAGGCCCCCTGTCTCCACCCCTGTCTATGAGCATTTTTAGATTCAAAATCACTAAAAATATAGTATCTACATCAATATGTTCTAACATATTTCTCTCAATACATAAAATGATTAGATCATTCAACCTTTCTTGTGACATTGGCGATCTCAAATAGCTTTTTAATAATTTTAACTTTGGTAAACTTCTTTCAGCATATGCAACGGTCACTAACATAATTAAGAGGATTTGAAAAGCAATTGAAATAGTTGGATAACAATCTGATGCTTTCACAAACTCAATAATTTCAAATGGTGATCTCGATTTATTTGACAAAGTCATTTGTAACATTTTCATTTCTGAAAAAAAAATCATATGTATCAACATCCGAAAAATCATTATAAAAAAATATAGTTTTAAAATTTACCTAAGATTTTCTTAATTCATATCCACTGATTTCAATGTTTTGAATCAAATAAGAATCCAAAAACACCTTCGAATATTTCTTTTGTTTTTTCATATACGAAAAAGTTTAGGTAAACCTTCAAATATTTCTAATTACTCATAACTATCTTTCAAGTGTTTTATTGCCATATCAAAAACAATAAAAAAACAATTAATTCTAAAAGATTTTCCGACTCATTGTACTATTTCATTATTATCATTCTCGTCAATTTGTTTGTTTCTAAAAACACGACGATCTGTTGGAAATGTTGGCTTTATATTCATATCAACCGCATTTGACAATATTCATACAAGATTCAAACCCTTTATTTTTATATTTTTCAAAGTATAAAATTACATCTTTTACTCCATTCATTATAGTGTCAATGCATATAGATTTAGATTGTAACTTTTTTTTTAGGATAAAGAATACTTTTATTAATGAATCAAAGAATCGTCCTTTCTTAACTCGAACTCGAGCCAAAGAGGAATTACAGATGAACTGAACGAACTAGCATTGGACATAGCTTGCCTAGCAATGGCATAAGCAACTATTTTCGCTAATCTAGGAACAAAAGAAATTGTAAAATCTGGTCTGGTATCAATCAGTTCCCTGATATTAAGAATTATTGAACCACACTCCGACAAGTTATCTTGAATTGAGTTTACGCCATTAGCAACAAGTTTCGCATCCATTTCGAATCCCACATTTTGGATGCCTAGTGACTTCACCCATAAAATGCTATAATAGAGAGCAAAAGCTTATGTCAGTTTCGGTTCAAGCGTCCCCTCCCAGCACCTGCTGTACCACCAGAGACACCGGCCTGATGCATCATGCACCGCTGCTCCTGCTCCGCACATTCCTTCCCTCTCAAACGATGAAGCGTCTACATTGCACTTGAAATGGGAAGCTTCCGGCAGGGACCACTTCAGAATAAGGCCCTCCCTATCGTGCGGCTGTTGCTGCTGTCTGTCTGTAGTCGATTTTGCTGAACTCGCTGTCTTCCAATCCGCAAGGAAACGCAGCCCACCTGTAACAGCAGCACTTGGTGATGAATGTTTACCTTCCCATAGCATTTGATTTCTCTGCCCCCATATAATCCAAAGAACCAAGACAATTTTTTCCTATCGCCTCCCCTGTGTTCATCACGCAGATATCTTCAAGGAGCCATGCATCCACTCTTTCCCAATTACCAGTAGGAACAGATAATCCTGCAGCTCTCCAGCATTCGGTTGCAAAAGGGCATTCAACAAATAGGTGCCACCCATGCTCTACTTCGTGTGGTCACACATTAGGCAGTTTAGCGGGACCTCAACATGTCAATCAAGTAGTCTATATCGAGTAGGTAGACAGTTGTTTCCCAGTTTCCACAGGAAAGTTTTCAGTTTATGAGGTACTGATAACTCCCAAACTTTCTTCCAACCCGGACTCTACTATTGCATAAGTTATTGTTGGACATGATAGCCTGACTTTGATGAATACTGACCATCTTTTGTAAAGTGCCAAACAAGGCGATCTTCGCTCGGTTGTAATGGAATAACCATGTTGCAGATCTCAATTGCTTCCTCACTATGTTTATAACAAATAAAATTCCATACTAGATAACCATGTTAAGTAACAATTCAAAACTTCCGAGAGCATTAGCCAAACTTTCTAATTCACCTTTTAACTTAGCATCATCACAACTATTGTACAATTTGATAAATCTTACCTTATTTGAAGTGCTTAAAATCTTATAGCTTTAACAATTTTAATTCGACTTTTCCATCGAATATTACACAAAGATTTCATTATTAATCCCGAACATCATCAACTAAAATTGTCCAACTTTTCATAGAGTTAGCAAAATAATGAGTATAAACATTGCACAACTCTAAAAAATGCATGAATGTGTTATATCAGCTATAGTAAGAGCTATAACACATTACTATTATCCACATAACACAAGATCTTCAAAAAGCTAAATTATGTTTAATTAGACATCCACGTATACACTACTTGGCTATCACGTGTTGGTAGAGGCGGAGACGGGGGCCTGGGGGGTTCGAGGCCCTTCGGCTACCGGAACCGCCATGACCACGAGTAGTTTCGGCCCCTCTATCTCCACAAAATTTAAAGGTTGTGGTGATTCCGGTCCCTCTATTTTTAAGAAATTTAGCTCGGGTGCTATATTAGTACCCCAAAATTGGCCCAGGTCCCGTTAAGTCCCCTCTAAATCCAAAATTTCAATTTTTTTGGGCCTGTTAGACCCTCATTAAATTCAAATTTCTAATTTTTGTTTGCATGTTAGGTCTTTGTTAAATCTAAATTTTTAATTTTTTTCACCTATTATGTCCTTTCTAAATCCGATTTTTTCTATTAGACACCGATTTAGCAAAAAAAAAAAAAAATTACACACCACATGTAAAATCGGCCCTCCAACCGAGCAATCCTGTATTCGCCACGACATGTCGGTTATTTTTATTAAAAAACCCAAATATATTTTTTTTCAAAAAAATAACCGACACGTGGCTGTTATGTGTCGTTTCGGTTAGAGATACGAGTTGATTCATGTTGATGTGTCAATCATGTCATCATTCTGATCTCTTTTAATCACTGAAATCACCAGAATAACCTAATTGAGATAAAACTCAAAGTTGAGTGATTTTATTGAGATAAATTGAAATCGAGTGGCCATTTTAAGATAACCATATAAATTCAGTGACTAATACTACATTTAACCCTATATAATAATAATAATAATAATAATAATAATAATAATAATAATAATAAAAGTCCATCGACCTTCAAACCCAGCCGAAAAGGAAAACTTGCAATTTAGCGAGCCCATTCACAAGGCCCAGAAAATTTAACGAAAGGGGAAGTAATCGCATTCGTCTTCCTCCTGTGTTCTCTCGTTTGGATCTCTGTTTTTTCGACCTCTTCCATCTCTCTTTTGGTAAGTTTTCTTCTTGATCCTTCATTTTTTCGTTCCTTATTTGCCTGCAATTCAATGTATATTCCATTTACCGCCTTTCTCCGATTTTTTAGGATTTTGTTTTATTTTTAGGACCTTTTATAATCATTCTATTAGTTCCTTATCCTTTGACCTTAGATTTGTATCTGAAATTGTTGTAATTTAGATTTTTCCAGTTCAAAATATGGATGTTAGTTAGATTGTTAGGCATTAGGTTAAATCGCTTTGTAATTTTGCATTGGGCACATCGATGTGTTCGCAATCCTTATTTTCCTTTCAAGGTTAGGAAAAAAATTCGAAATTACTAAAAACCTGGCTATTGAAAAGTCATATGTAATTACGAAGCTTTGTGTTAAATTTCTCATGCATTTTATTTTTCTCCTCGCACAGTTGAAGACTTAAGGAACATCGTCATTTGTATGTGTGGCAATATAGAAGAAAAACAACTTCAGCCTTTTTTTTTCTCTTTGTTTGGTTGTTTGTTTGTGAGGCTTAATTATCCCTTTGTGGCCAGATGTGGTGGTGGTTGCTTAAGTTTTGGGGAAATGACAGAATTTTTCTGATATAGCTGTTTAAAAGAGATGAGGGAATTGCAAGTATTGGGTTAGAGTTTGGGAGGCTAAAATAATTATTAATACTGGATAAATTGTTGTTTCTATCAAGGTGTTTTTCATTTGGTTTGGATGCTTGTTGCTTGGAATGATTATCTTGAGAGTGAGTTTTGGTGCAATGTTAATCTCATATATTGTTTACTTGTTTAAAGAAGTTTGCAAGGAATTATTATATGTAAATTGCGTATAGATGATTATAGTATAAGCTCTTCATAGGAATCAAGGGACGAGACTTATCACATGCTTGGATGTTTTAAGTATGATTCTTTCTATAGGCAAAAAATTGAGAGTTCTGTTTGGTAGCTACAGAGATTTGGTTATCAGGAAAAAAACATTCTTATTTCTTGGATGTTTTATTATTTGCATCGTGTACTAAATCGATTTTTTAATCAGCCTTCTACATGATTGAGTTACAAGTCAGAGAATATTGAATTTTAATGACCAATTTTATGGCTATATGATCTTCCATATGATTATATTGTAGTTAATATTCTTATGGTCAAATTAAACATTTCTGTTCAGTTTTTTTTTTGAAACAACATTTCTGTTCAGTTTGTACTTCTGTTTTTCTTAATATATTCTATAATTACGTGAAGGGTCTTCAAGGAGGTTCAAATTTACACAAGAGAGTTGCATCTCAAAACACACATAGGGGAGAAAGATTGGTCCATTCGAAAATCCTTCAATTCCTTATACCAGATGATATAACAAGGTACTTAACATTTTGTGTCCAATTTTGTCTAATTGGATGACTCTGCCTGTTGTTGCCATTGATTTTGTAGCTATTTGCTAACCAAATGTTAGTATTTTATTTCATAATGCGTTAATCATGCTTAAATCAAATAATTTTGTCAAAAAAAGAAAAGAAATCTTTTGTTTTAGGGAAGAAAGATTGGTCCATTAGAGAGTCTTTTTGTCATGTAGAGAACCTGAAAGTTTGGTGTTTCGTTTAGCGATAAATGCCTAAATAATGGGAGCTTATATTTGAGCTTATATTTATGTTCTGTTAATTGATGAAAAGTGAACTCGGGTTCTTATGTTTTGTAATAAGTTGGCTTTATCGAAATTGGATTAAGTTGAATATGGATTTTCAAGCAAATTCTGCAGATTTGTATAGGTATTATATAAATGTAATATTTAAGGGAATAATTTAGTTTTCTTCTGGAACTTGGTCGTTTTCAAAATATGTTAACATTCCTCTATTTGCAAAGATATTTTTAGCTGTCTATTTACATATAAAAAAGCTTTTGAGGCCTCTTGGTAATTTCTCATAACCATATCATTCTTCAATGAACTCCACTTTAAAAGATTCGGTTCTGTTAAAGTTGTTTGATGTTTGGTTCTCTCTTATATCTGGGTTATTATTAATGAAATGCAGTTACTTTGTGTAGCCAAGGAAGAGAGAGAAAAAAATGGTGAAGCTGACAATGATTGCCCGTGTCACCGATGGGCTTCCACTAGCTGAGGGACTGGATGATGGCCGTGATATGAAAGATATTGAGTTGTATAAACAGCAGGTGAAGGCATTGTTTAAGAACCTTGCTACACGCCAGAATGAGCCTTCAAGGATGTCCATTGAAACTGGCCCCTATGTCTTCCAGTATCCTGATTATATTCTGATTTTCCCATCTCACATTTTCTTTGAATTTGGGCTTAACAAGTATAATTTACACTCCACACGGAAGTATGTTTATATGCTATAATCAATTTTCTAGCGCATTTTACATCGCTTAATCAGCTAATTAATCCTTGATTCATTCTACTTAAGTTGAATTGTCATTGTCAGTTAATTCTGTTTAGTTAACTTGTTTGTATTTTGTGTGCCCCCATTGAAGTATAAATTCTGTTAATTCTGTTTAGTTAACTTGTTACTTTTTTTCTGGACCTTTTGTCAATCTGCGTTTTTGAAAGTTCATCTGTTCTGCATTTTCCTTGACTTTGCCTATAGTTACATCATTGAAGGACGGGTTTGTTACCTCACAATGTGTGACCGAGCTTATCCGAAGAAGCTAGCATTTCAATACTTGGAAGACCTTAAGAATGAATTTGAGCGTGCCAATGGGGCTCAAATTGAAACTGCTGCCAGACCATATGCCTTCATTAAATTTGGTAAGTCTTTGTGTTTATTAAGTTTGTCTTCAATAATTAATGACTGGTTGATATCATTTCGAATTTTTTTTCTAGGCTTGATTTTGTTTTTTATCTTTATGTTTTAAAGATACTTTTATACAGAAAACAAAGAAATTGTACCAGGATACCCGTACTCAAAGAAACATTTCAAAGTTGAATGACGAGCTCTACGAAGTTCACCAGATTATGACTCGCAATGTCCAAGAAGTGCTTGGCGTTGGTGAAAAACTAGACCGTAAGATAATCCTCTTTTACTTGCAAGATCTCTTGTTTTCATCATTTCATGTTTTCTTCTGCTTAAATTCATTGGTAAGGAATACTATACTGGATATCACAATTAGGATTTGAGGAAGACCTACACTTGAAATGAGAGTAGTGTTTATCTTCATGAAAATAACATGACACTCGTGACTCGTGATTATAAGAGAGATGAATACACTAACAATAAAAACTTAGCTGGTTTAAGTTTGTCTGCTTTGCTTTTTTCATACAGAAGTTAGACTTCAAACTTGCAGGAACAATAACATGCAAGGTAAACTAGTTGTTGCTTGTGCTAGTGCAAATGGAAATGGGCATGGTAAATCAATTGAAACCAAAAAATTGCCTCTGTTAGTAGCACTTGGTTGTTATATTTTCTTAATGGTTAAATACATTATGGCCCCTCTGAACTTGACCCGGAAAAGCCAATTGGTCCCTTGAACCTTGGAGATGTCTCATTACCCCCTGAACTTAAAGTGACTTGAAGGCCCCCGAACTTGCTTGAATTGACCTATTGGTCCTCTGAACTTGGTTAAAGTTATATGTGCTTTAACTTGCCCAAATCTCCTCTTATATTATCACGTAGCAATAGGGGGTTAATAATATCACATTAATCAAGTTCAAGAAGCTAAAGAGACATTCTTAAAGTTTGGGGGGGCTGATATATTCAGCCTTTCTAAACTAATAAACTTGTACATAAGCTGGACTGTCTTCCAAGTTTTCTTTTGTTCCTTTGTTATTTGAACTTGGTTGTCTGCTCATGCTTCCTTAGATTTTCAAGAGAAGATTGTCAAAAGAAAAAGAAAACATACTCGTATTATATATTTTTTATATTATCATCGTTCTTTTTCAATAACGTTGTGTCTGTATGATCCTCGTTTCCATCCCTGTAAAATACACCCTTTGCTTTCTTGTTTAATACACTGAACAAAATGTATTACTCATATTTGGTGATTATGCAGAGGTCAGTGAGATGTCCAGTCGATTAACATCAGAATCCCGTATATATGCTGACAAAGCAAGAGATCTGAATCGACAGGTTAGTTGCATGAAATTAGTTGTATTATAAGTTTGCTCACTATTGAAGTTGGAAAGTTGCAATGTCAATTCTAATCTATGATGCATATTAAACGTGCTTTCAATACGTGCTGACAAAGTTTCTTATTTTTTATGTTCTTGGTGATAGAATGAAAGAGCTTTGTTTTTTTTTTAGAATATGCTTCTACTGGTTTTATTGGACCAAAATTCCCATTTGCATAATGAGGATTGTTCAAATAGCTGTCTAGATACAATATTTGCTGTTTATTGTGTATTTTTGTTTCAAAAATCAGAATGATGATGTCAAATGTCTATACAGCAGTCAATTTTGCCCTTTCTTTATCGTCCTTGAACTCCAAAACAAGCATAAAAGCTCCTGAATTTATCCTTTACTGACGTAAAAGCCCTTATGAAAGTAAACGACCTCAAAATGACCGAGGATGACATCGAAATGGAAAAGTCTAAGTATTAAAGGTGTTTAGAACCACATTTCATCAAACCAACGTCTTCGATTTTCCAAATCACCGTTTTCGAAGCGCTCTCTCTTCTAAGCAAACAACTACTAAATGACCTAAAAAGTTCAAGAACTGAATATCACTTCCATCAGCTCTACAATGCAATAGGTTACTTGCTATTGGCGTGGTAAAAAAATTAAGGTAATTTTGTGTTAGTAAAGAAAGACAGCTCATGAACTTTTATGCCTGGTTTTGAAGTTCAGAAAGCATAAAGAAAGTAAAGTTGAGGGACCATAGGTGTAATCTACCTGTCTATACATTCAACATTCAGTCGAAGTTCGAATGAGAGTTTAGCTTTGGTGACTGCAAAGGATTCCTATTGTTTCTTTTCATTTGGTTTATAACATGCTTAGACTTTCAGTTAGATGCTCTACTTCTATGGGGTAGATTGAATTTGTATGAATATCTCTTTGTCTCTGTTGCTGTTGTGGCTTAATTCCTGAGAAAATTGCACTGAAGCATGCTTGGTGTTCTGCTGGCAAAAGCTTTCAGTCCCCGATCAATTCAATTTTTAATGATTAAGTCTATTAATTCTTTAATCTGTTAAATGGATACAATAAGCTATTGATCAATTATTTTTAAACACATTAAGCTCTTCTTGGATGGCCCAATCATGCATGTGATTCAAAATTTGTTCAGCACACGCAGAACTGCCAACATGTCACTGCACGTATGTCATTATTTTAACATGTCACTTGACTCATGTAACGCCACGGCAGATGATTTTTTTCAGACATGTCATGTCACTCTGAAAATAATTTTACCACATCAATCTCCAAAATAACTTTACAACATGCTGGCAGTTCTACGCGAGCTAACAAAGTTTGAATCACACATAATCGAGCTGTCCAAGAGGGGACTTAATGTGTTAAAAAGTAACAAGGGCTTAACGTATCCATTTAACAGATCAGCGGCTTGATCAGTCAAAGACTCAAGTATGTGTTTTGTGTTGATATTTTTAGGGATAAGATTTAAATTTGCCCCAACCATTTTTAGAGAAGTGCAGACTTACCCTTACGGGGCGTTTGGTATTCTATTGGGATAGGGATAGGGATAAGGATAAATGGTTGGGATAAGAATAAAAATATGATAGTCGAGAATTATTATTCAATGTTTGGTACGTGGGATAGGGATGGGGATAAAATAATACATCTTACTATTTTAACCTTATTTAAACTACATAACATTAATTTGAGGGATAAGATGAAATTTTCCATCCTATTAAAATCGCAGGAGCTTATCCCACCTCCTTATACCACCCCCTCCTGGGTATAGGATTTGAGGGATAAGAAGCTTATCCCTCATCCGTCTCACTCCTTTATCTCCCAAACAAACACGGGATAACTTATCTCGTGTTTTTTATCCCTATCGCACCTCCTATATCCCTTCTAACAGACACCCCGTTAACATACGAAATGATACCCCTAATGTTCCCATGCAATATTAAATTTACCTCTATCTCGCAAAAAAAAAATGACAAAAAAAATTGAACAGACTGGTTTAGCGATATTTACCTATCACATCATCATTTATGTCTGAAATGTTTATATTAGTACTCATTTGTTACAAACAATCTACCAAAATGTTAACATCCAATTTTGCCAAATATAAGTTAATCACAACAAACTGCCTAAATTACTATGTTATAAGCACATTTAAAAACAGTCTCTCAAGCAAACAGTCTCTCGAAGTGTACGGAATTGCTTTAATTTATCGATAAATTGGAATCCTCGGTAACTTTATTTTTTATTGCAGGCGTTAATTAGGAAGTGGGCTCCAGTAGCGGTCGTTTTAGGAGTTGTGTTCCTCTTGTTTTGGGTTAAAGGGAAGATATGGTGATGATTCAATTGCCTATTGCTGCACCATTTTCATGGGTTTATTATATTGGGGAAAAAATGGAATTGAGAGGCCCCCATGCTTTACAAGTTAAGAAACTTTGGATACTAGAAAAATTTCTACATTATTATAATTATTATATGCTTTTATAGAGGCTTTAATGATCTACATTTTGGTATATGATTTAGAGTAAGATTTGTACACTTATGTTATACAATTTTATATCACCTGATTCACCTGAGTTTCTATTGTGTCTCCTTTGATATTATTCTATGTAGATCTTGGTGATTTAATAGCGAACGTTCTGTGATTTAGAGATGGAAATTGTGTTCGCAATCCGGTAATATGATGCGAACCCGATACAGATTTAGTCAAATGGTGTTTTATGAAACAGATTATGAGTCAATTTTGTGTTTTACCTAAATTTTTGAGGTTGGGTTGAATTGATCAGATTCTAATTGGTATCAACAAACATTACACCATATCTCTATAACACAATTAACCTTTTATTTAGGGGTGTGTGTGTCGGTTTGGTTTTAAACAGTATACCGAACTGAACCGATTGAATTTGATTTTTCGGTTTGGTTTTTTGACATTTTGGTTTAGCATCGGTTTTAGTTTTAAGTGCATTTTGATTCGGTTCGGTTCGATAAAAAAATGTAAATATACCGTACCGCATTGAATTCAAATTAATAAAGTTCCTATTTATTTCAAAAAAAGAGGAAAGTTTTTTTAATTTTTAATTAATTTGGTTTGTTCGGTTTAAAACCGAACTGAACTGAATATTTCAGTTTGATTAATTAATTTGGTTTTATAAACTATTCGGTTTGGTGTCGTGTCAATTATTTAGTAATTTCGGTATTCGGTTTTGAACCAATGCACGCCCTACTTTTTTTTCCATCTATTACCAAATTTTTCATAATTAGAATTCAATTCTTAGGTCCTGTTTGGTACGCCGTAATGAGCGTCCTAATGGAATGCCCATTACGATGGAGGTTTATTACTATGTTTGGATGAATCATATTATTTTTATCGTAATGGAATCACAAATACATCACTCAAGTTTTCTTTACAAATTTATGTAATGAACATTACATAAATAATAGACACGAATCCCCATTACGATTAACTCTTGCATTTTTTTTTATTAATACTTATTATGCACAATTCTTATTAAACGACAAAACAAAAAACTAGAAAAACATAAAAAAAATGAAAAAAATGAAAAAAAAAACGTGAAAACTCGAAAATACGAAAAACGAAAAACTCGAAAAACGTGACGAAATATTGCCCATCACGATTTTTTTTTTGTTTTTCGTCTTTTTTATTGCATCTTTTTCATGTTTTTCGTGTTTTCTGTTTTTCGCGTTTTTCTCATTTTTCACGTTTTCATATTTTTCGATGATTTTAATTGTATAAATAAAATTTTATAATTACATTTTAACTAAACAAATATTAAGTATTGTAACAGTAATTAAGTTTCATCATTTTTTTAATTTGTCAACCAAACATAGTAATGGAATCACTATTTCATTCCATTACATTACAAGTTTGATTACATTACATTGCATTACGTCATACTAAATGTACCCTTAGTGTATGTATAAATCATAATTAGAAGATGGTTTTTGCTTAATATCCGAACGAATAATCGAATAGAAGTTTTTGGCTCAAGCCATCCTCATATTGCACGAACACAGAAATGGATTCCAAAAACGTGATTTCTAAAAATAACCTAGCTTTCAAATGAAAACGAGACGAAACACACACACACACAAAAAAAAAAAAAAAAACATTGTTAAAGAGTGTACATGTTGAGCTGAGTTTCTGGGTGAACTCGGCAAGTCAGTTCTCGAGTTGTAAGCTCAACTTTCAAGAGAGACACCAAATGGCTTTGCTTACAACTTACTTGATAGAGATGAAGTAGGAGACGTAATCTCATCCATTGTCTATTTACAGAGGCGGAGATAGAGGAGTCCGGAGGGGTTTAGGCCCCTCTAGCCGCCGGAATATCCCTATTATGGACGTAACCTCATCCATTGTCTATGTATAGCTGCGGAGATAGAGAGGTACGGAGGGGTCTAGGCCCCTCTAGCCGCCGGAACCATCCCTATTATGGACGTAACCTCATCCATGGTTTCGTTCCCTCTCATCTCCGACCGTTGGAACTATCTCTATTATGGATAGTTTCGGCTCTCTACTTCTGACAAATTAAGGTTTGAGGTGGTTAATTAACTCATTTAGCTCGTATTTAATTATAAAATCTAACTTTATTAATATATGATATGTGATAAATTTCTTTAAATTTGTTCAAAACGACTCAAGTTTACTTGTATAGTCCAAATTTAACTTAATTTTAAGAAGTTTTAAAGTAGTATAAAAACTGGTTATGGGCCACTAAAATGATAACATTTATATACGGAAAAAAATTAGCGAGTTCGATTTAACAAAAGAACATATTACACACGTACGTATAAAATTACCCCTCAACGAACCAATCCTACATTCATCACTTGCTATACAGGAATAGGGCTGTAATCGAGCCAAGCTGAGCCGAGCTTTGACCTGCTCAATCTCTGCTCGCTATAAAATTAACAAGCTCGAGCTCGGGTTCGAGCTAAGCTTTGGCTTGCTCAAGCTCAGCTCATTAGAAAATAAACGAGCTCGAGCCGAGCTTCAAGTTTGTTTCGAGCCCAAAATCCTATTTGAATTTGGTTCATTAAGAAAATTATCTAACCATAAATTGGTTGTGAGTAAATCGTTAGTTATATTTATAAAGTTTGCTCGCAAATGACTCTTTAATTATATACATAAATAAGACCACAAGCAAAGTTCGTGAATAAATAAACAAGATACTTACAAATAGTTCGCTTATTACTTATTTATTATATTTGTAAACGAACTCATCTAATAGCAAATAAAATAATATTAAGTTTAAATTTTTGTGAAGTAACATAAAATTGCATAGTTTTCTACAAAACTAAAATTTGATCATAAATATTTTAATAAAATTGCTCACGAACTTTCGAACCGAGCTTTTATCGAGCCGCTCATGAGCGGCTCGGCTCATTTATAGCCGTATGCAAAGCCGGGGTAGGAGGAAGTATGGAAGTTATTTAGAGTTTTTTTTAAAAAAATAAAAGTTATTTAGAGTTTGAAAATGGGAAACACACAAACAACTATAAATATTGGGTTTTAGGAGCTCAAACATAAATAGATGGGGTTAAAAGTCCAATTAGATCCTTTCCCTATTCCTTAAAAATTAAATTCTCAATATACTCATGGGTTTTGCTATATACCACCCCAAATTACTTATCACCGCCTCCTCTTAGACATTTTTACCCTTTTCATTTTTTCATTCAAAAACTTAATATCCTTTCTCTCCCGAGTTAAAAATTGGATTTATGAAAAATGAACCCGAGAACATCGAGGAAATCAAATAACTATCGTTCCTATTTACACTAATTGAAATTCGTCTCCAAAAACTAACCGATCCAATCAATATATATATATAAAAAAATTCATCCAAAATATACTAAACAGGTGATTCACATCATTCCGCCTAGGCAGAAACAGATGAACTATCCGTTTCTGCCTAGGCGGAAACGGATAGTTCATCCTTTAGGCAGAAACGGATAGTTCATCCGTTTCTGCCTAGGCGGAATGGTGTGAATCACCCGTTTAGTACATTTTGGATGATTTTTTTTTCCGAATCCGAAAATGGAACTCGTGTTTTCGATTCAATTTTCAAATAAAAATACTTATCCGGGGAATTATTAGTCTTTTTCCTTTACCGTGTTTGAATTCCATGAATATTGTTCAGGTTTTTGAATTTCGAAGAAATTTGAGAAAATTTCAGTTTTTGAGTTTCAAAAATGAAAAGGGCAAAAGTGTTTAAAAGGGGCGGTGATAAGTATTTTGGGGGCGGTATATAACAATCCACTATACTCATTCTAAGTCAATGATTACTTATATAATCTACTTAACAAAAAAGATTACTTATATAACATGTAACTACATGTCAAGGATTCAGATAAAGGGTATTGTAAGTCAAGGATTACTTATATAACCTACTTAACAAAAAAGATCACTTATATAACATGTGACTACATGTCAAGGATTCAGACAAAGGGTATTGTAAGTCAAGGATTACTTATATAACCTACTTAACAAAAAAGATTACTTATATAACATGTGACTACATGTCAAGGATTCAGACAAAGGGTGATGCAAATAGACTCGCATATCAAGTCTAATGAACGAATATCCACGTATCGCTAATCGTATGTCAGATATACGGATAGTAACCAACATACGATCATCCAACCGTCCCATGAATGAGCATCTACGATTTGGATGATTAACCGCAAATTAAGCCTACGAGGCATAAATCTAGATGAGTTCACTATGAACACAATCAAGGAAATGTGGTACACGTTGAGGCCTCCTATTAAAAGAAACCATCCTCCAATAGGAAGATGATACCTTAAATAATAGAGACCGCAACAGCTTATAAATAAATGGTTAGTATGCTTTAAACTCAACTTCTATTGCTTTTTGTTATTTTTTAGAGTGATACTAACTTAAATATCAGATACTTACGTTGGGTAAACGACACCTCTCTTGTTTTGCCAAAAAAGCTCTTGGAGGACAAGCCCTTTAGGATTTGTAGACGGAAAAAATTAACAAATTATCAATATAAATCCATATTTATTTTATTTTATTTAGTTATTCTTATTGAAATAATTTTGTTTGGGATAACAAGCAAGTCAAAACATGTGAATATAAGTTAAAAATCTAAATAAAATCTAAAAAAAAAAAGACAGAAACTAAAAGCTTAACATACTAAAAACATAATTCATTTGTATTTAGATAAACATCTTATAATTTGTTTTTGACAAAGATAAAAGGAGAGGATTAATAGATTATTTACCCAAACAAAAACCTAACAACCATACACCAAGTACCATATCCTCTCTAATTCCTTCTCTTTTTGTCATTCGATCCAATTAATCTGATTAATCCGTTCGGTACAAGGTTGTTTAGACAACTTTAGTGACACTTCTCCCAATTGAAGTCTAGTGCATACACTATAACTCAAACTCGAAAAGAAGCAACTTTATGCCCTTACCACTCAAAAAGAAGAAAACTTTTTGATAAAAAAGAAGCAACTCGAAAATAAAGCAGCAATAAACATCTTTCAAAATGTCAAAAACATATATTTAGAGATCTGCAGTCTAAACGTATAAAAAAAAAAAAACTAGAACAAAATCTAAAATCATTGAGACTTAGTTCATAAAAAGCTTCACTTCTCTAAATTATACGAGCTCCATCATCATCATCCTTCTTATATTGCTGTAAAAGCCTTCTTCACACCACCAGAAGACCCAGCTGGAACAACCCTAAGCACATTGAACCTCACTGTCTTTGATAGTGGCCTATAAAATACACAACAATTCGTGTCAGCGGTTCTATTCATGCGTCTCAAATTTCAGGTTAGTGTCAAATAGGAACACATGAATATGACATGAAAACTTATACGTTTCCAAAAATCAAACACTAACACGACCTGTCAGAAACACGAGAAATACAACACGACACGAGTTATACGTGCAGATAACTAAGCACGTTAACCTAACACAAACCAACCTGTTACACGAATTAACCTATCAAGATGAACCAGCCGATTATAATGCCCCTCTCTACGAATACAACTTCAAAAGTTAACAATATAAACCCATTACCACTAGTTAAATTGCCATTTTCGGTACGCTAAATCTAAATGGTAATTCCGTGTTAATTTCAAGTAGTGTTGTCGGATCATGTGTGATTTTGCAACCCCCTAACAATAATAACAGCAACTTCAATGGTACTCATTTACTGTTGCACACAAACCTGCATTGGCCAATGATGACATGATCTCCTTCTTTCACACGGAAGCATGGGGATACGTGTGCTGGGATATTTGCGTGACGCTTTTCGTACCTGAATAAGTTTCCATCAAGAAAGTTAATACTTAGTAAAAAGAGTTCAAAACATTCTATACAGGCACATGTAAACACAGCAACCGAGGCAAAGAAGAAAAGACATAATCGAAATCAACTAGCAGTATCCGAGGAAATCAACATGTTGAAAAATTCTCACCTCTGATATTTCTTGATAAAGTGAAGGTAATTCCTCCGTACTATAATGGTCCTTGTCATTTTTGCACTGTGGCAAGTACCAGCCAAGATACGGCCCCTAATGGAAACAGTGCCAGTGAATGGGCATTTCTTATCAATAAATGTTCCTGTAAACAAAGATACAACAACTTCAACCATCAAAATGCAGATCAAACGGGATAGAATCAACAATTTGGAGAGGCAATACTATTAATTATACTATAACATCCACAAAATAAAGACGCACCAGAAGTGGACTGTAAACATAGATAATGAACATACAAAAGATATACCAAATTCCGCAGAATGATTCGTGCAACATATAAACGTAAGCACACAAAGCAAGAGAAATCGAGCTAAGGAAGTTGAACAAAAGGGTAAATTCCTTCAAATAAGGCCAAGCTCGACCTTTTAAAAGGATGCAAGGCAAAATCCAAGGCTTTTTGTCTTCAGTAAATAAAACTAACAATGCATAAAAACATACTTTTGTTGTTTTAGACATTTTCATTAACCTATGCAGTATTCTTTAATCTAATTTGACCTTCAAAAACAAAAGCTAGTCATACAGACTGCAATTATATAATTTTGGCACAATTATATATGGGGCCACATAGTTATTAAAGGCGTAAGCTGCACTACAGCACAAGAGGGTCCTGGAGCCCTGGAGCACGGCACAAGGCGCCAGCGTGCACCTAAGCCACACAAGACGCATTAAAGAATAAAATCATATAGAACCACCATAAATATTATATTTCAAATATAAGAAATTGTAATTAAAATCAAAATGCACAAAAAGAAAATCATGTTAATATTGTTTTGGTTTATTTGAGTACACTAGATGTGTCTAATCCAAATATGGAGATTGAACGCGTGGAATTCTGGATCAATAATATAAAACCCTAAAAAAATAACCTGCAACACAAAAGGTGCGCCATGGTGCACCTCTTATAAACATGTCCAGGCGCAGCTTGGTATCATAGTCCGCCTTAGGGGATGGTAAGGCGCACAACCTTGAGACGAATTTTACACGGGTATCAAGACAAATTTTACACACAAATAGCCCGTAAAGAAGAATTTTATTGCACTAACACAATTTTACTGCACAAGTATAATCGACATTACAAGAACTGCAAGGCCGACTTAATTATCGATGAGATTTAGTTCAACTATATGATCTAATTAGTTATCCGAACAATTGAACTCAACATTATTACAGCACAGTCCATTAAGATCCAAACCATGCTCAAATATCCTAAGATAGAAAACCAATACAAAATAACAAATTTGCATACGACAAGTTAAAAAAAAAAAAAAATAAGGAGCATGAGGTAAACCAGCAAACCTTCAATAGCCTCTCTTGGTGTCTTGAAGCCTAATCCAATGGCCTTCCAGAAACGGTTTCCACCCTTACCAGGTCTCTTCCCCTTTCCAGATTTCTTTGAGCTATAAGATTTAAGAACAAATTAGAACACAGTAGTCCACAGATTTATATCTATACATGACAAAATAAAAGGAGAACGAACCTCAAGAAAACCTTCGGTTGCTTCAAAAATGCTTTCTCCGTCTACATCAGAAAACCATATTAAACAAAAATAAAGTAAGCAAAGGACGATTAACGGTTCCACATTAACGAGATACTATAGAGTATGAAAACAGCAGTGAAGAGAAAAGCAGCCCTACTTGTTCCGCCATGGTTGATGCTTCTGCAGAGGGAGAAAGAAAATGGGGGAGGCAGCTGCAAAGGATATAGCAAATAGGTAGAGGGGAAGGGACGGTGAATTAGGGCAAGAGAGTTTAAAATGCATTTGGGCCTGAATATATGGGCTTCCGTTCTTAAGCCTATTGTGAGTAGCCGAAGGTTTTTGGGCTTTTTACATGAATCATCGTAGGGTCAAATACATTAATATCATAATTAAATACAAATTGTGGAGTCTAATAATATGGAGGCTATTAGTATGATCTCTAATAATCATGTTTTTTGTCTTACTAGCCAGAACCTTATCAAAGCAATAAGAAGTCTTGGCTCCTCCTTTGAGTCCTTAGACTTCAGCCACATCTACAGAGAACAAAATCGAATTGCGGATCGCTTGGCGGCGGCTGGGCACGAGGGGATGTTAGGTGTTTCCACCCTTTCTGATCCTCCCATCTATCTTTCTTCTCTCCTTTTAGAGGACAGAGTTGGGGTTAGTTTTCATAGGCTGATCCCAGGTTAGCTTTTGTCTCGGTGTTGGTTTGTTTTCTTTCATGTTTCTACCAAAAAAAAAATACAAAATTACAACTAAATCAAAGGTGTTCGCTCTGGTTACTTTGTTTTTTTACAAAGTACCGTTACTTGGTGTGGTTTTCACCATTGGATGATAGAGCATAAAATTAATCCAATGGTGAAAACCACACCAAGTAACGGTACTTTGTAAAAAACAAAGTAACCATAGCGGCCACCCTAAATCATATCACCAAACTTAATTCTTGATATGTTATTATTCTTTATATATTATGATTTTATACCATAATTTAAAAATTCTAGACTTCAAATCATAAATCATAAACTCTAGAAAATATATTATAGATTTTTAATTTATAAATTCTAATTTTTAAAATATATCAAAAATAGTGATTTTACTAGTTTGGCATAATATAAAATTATGACTTGATATAGTTGTAAATAGATTGTAAAAGATGAATTTCTGTGTAATTTTCCCAATCATAAGTGGCTACAAAATTACAACTAAATTATATTGTCAAACTTAATTTTCAATATGTCCTTTTTTTTTATATATAACAAATATAATATACTTTTACACCTAATTTAAAAGTTTTAAATCTCAATTCATAAATCTCAAACTCTAGACAATATATACTAGACCCTTAATTTATAAACTTTGGTTTTTAAAGATAATGATTTTATTAGTTTGATATAATTCAAAATTATAACTTGATATAATTGTAGATACATTTTCAAAAGTGAATTTCTGTGTAAATTTCCCAAGTTTTTTTTTTCATGATCAAACCGATAATTAGATATCTTTATGGGCTGGACCTAGACCTGTCCATGGGCATGGTTCGGGTTGGACCTACCGGAATTTCATATAAAAATGTTCGGTCCAAACCCAGTTCAGTCTACTATTAATTTAGGCGGATTCCGACCAAGCTAGGATCGGGTTTAAAAATCAAATTTTAAGTGGAATCCATATAAACCCACCTAAAAATAATATAATTTTTAATTATAAAAAATAGAATTTATATTTAAAATTAAACAATTAATATATAAATTAATAATTAATATTAATGGACGGGTCCGATATGCCGGCCTGTGCTATTTTTATCAATCACAAGCCCGCTCAAAAAATAGACAGACTTTAACGAGTCTGGGCCAGACTGGATCTATGATCAATTTTCATTGTACAAGCCCGGCCCAATTGACACGGGCATGGACAGATCGGGTGGGTATTTGAACCCGTGGACAGGTCTAGTTGGACCGAACTAAATTGAGAGGAAATTATGATTAACATTAAAATTTGGTTAAATAATTTATCAATCTTCATCTTTTGATCGATCTACTATTTTGAAAGACGTATTATAAAGTCTCTATCTTTTGTTAATATTAACTCTTTGGTCATTTTGTTTATTTTTTTAGCTTTTTAACCGAACATATATTGGCTTTCAAGACAGTCATAGTACGATACAAAATGACTCTAGTACTCTGTTATTTTCTGTCTATTTATTTATGCCAAATATAACGGTTAAAAATCTTTAAAAAATAGATAGAGTAATTAAAAGGTTAATAGTGATAAATTATAGCGTATAATATGTTTTTCTAAGAGGATTAAACAGTCTGTTAAATAAAAAGAATGAACTAATAAATTATTTAACTTTAAAATTTCACTATCTTATTCAAATCTAGCGCCACATGTATTGAGTCATGAAACTAAACTTATAGTTAATTTAGTGAATTGCTATACCTAGCCACAATTTCCTACCTCTAGACTCGGGAATTGACCGAACTACCCTTTGCACAAAAATTGAAAAGACAAAACCTCTCAAGAACCCCATACAATCTTCGATCAAATCCGGACTAATTTTTGAACCAAATCATGGATGGTGACAAAGGCCATAAAGGGAAAGCGAAAATTGTAAGATTTACGATTTTATTTCGTTGATTTACGCTTAAATATGAGATCTGTGGGTTGTTTTTCAAAATCGCAGAAATCGCAGTCGGGCATATGAACATCACGCCCGACCAGTGGTGCGGGCGTGATAACCACATGCCCGCACCATAGGTCGGGCGTGATGTTCAAACGCCCGCACCATAGGTCGGACGTGATGTTCATACGCCCGACCAGTGGTTCGGGCGTGATGTTCATACGCCCGAGGGTGTTTTTTAAAAAAAAAATATATTTACATTATTTACATTTAAATTAATTTAGTGTAATTTATAATTTATATGTTACAATTTTAGATTAACTTAGTGTAATTTTTTGTAGACGGAACGGCCTACTAGGGGTGGGAAATCCATCCCGTCGTCTGCTCGTCGTCTAGATATGGACGACGAGGATGATACACCGCGGCATACGAGATTGCGTGGTATTGATATATCTACTCGTAGGCGGAGAGGGGCTGCGACGAAGCAGGTGAGGAGGGGGCTGATTGTGGATCAGCCCGATATTCATGGAGCGGAGGGGGCGATGGATTTTGGTGACAGAGACCCTAATAGCGATTCTATGGAGGACTACCTGGATGTGGTAGTCCAGGTACTGCGACAGTCTGCAACTGCACGTGATCGCGAGGGTGAGGATATCGATGAGCAGCTGACCCAGCGCATAGGAGGTCGCTTTGTGAGTACTGGTATTTTTTAGTATAATTTTATAACTTTAGTATAGTTTAGTATAATTTTAGTATAATTTTATAACTTTAGTATAGTTTAGTATAATTTTATAACTTTAGTATAGTTTAGTATAATTTTATAATTTTAGTATAATTTTATAACTTTAGTATAATTTTAGTATAACTTTAGTATGATTTTATAACTTTAGTATAGTTTTAGTATAATTTTATAATTTTAGTATAATTTTATAACTTTAGTATAATTTAGTATAATTTTATAACTTTAGTATAATTTTATAACTTTAGTATAGTTTAGTATAATTTTATAACTTTAGTATAATTTTATAACATTAGTATTTTTTTTATTAAAAAAAATATTAGTATTTTTTAGTATAATTTTATAACTTTAGTATAATTTTATAACTTTAGTATAGTTTTAGTATAATTTTATAGTTTTAGTATAATTTTATAACTCTAGTATAATTTTAGTATAATTTAATGGTTTTAGTATAATTTTAGTATAACTTTAGTATAGTTTTAGTATAACTTTAGTATAATTTTATAACTTTCAGGGACCAGCAAACGTTCCAAAGTTAATGAGGACGAGAGCTGGCTAGTTAGTGGACCGGTGGATGGTGGCCCCGTTGATGGGTCCGTGATTCCTAGATTTCTAGGACATGTTGTCTCACGGATGCTGAGAGGAGAGCTTCGGTCATTTCTGACATGCTACAACAGATCAACAGCATGCCGAGATTTGTGGGTGTGGTTTTCTGGTGCGTCACCCTAGGTAAGAATAATTTAGTTTGTCAACATTTATTGTAATTTGTATTTTTAACTATAAACCTCAAAAACATTCAGTAATTGTATATGTGTCATTTTACAGCTGAAGGATATGATCGAGAACACTGGATTGTCTCACCTTCCACATATCATGTTTAGGAACCTCGACGGTGCGATGGTGTCCGAGTCTCCCACTACTGACCGGCTTCGTGCCATGTGTATGATGATGTTTGGGGTGGATCGGGAGCAGCTTCTGTCGCCGATCCGACATCTCTGGAGTGGTGGAGGTGTATTTGTTGATGATGTACACAGGCTTGTCATCCAGGGTAGGGATGACGCTACTCGGGCCACAGCGTAGATGTGGCTTATGCTCGGATCCACTTTGTTTGTTGACAAGAGTGGAGATAGGATTAGGTCGGCCCATCTTGCTGAGGTTTACGGCGGTGTCAGAGAGGCAGCTGGATTTTCATGGGGGACTACTACACTTGCCACGCTGTACCGGCAGCTGGGGATAGCGAGCAGATGAGACTGTTTTGGTATATACGGATGTTTGACCCTACTACAGGCGTGGATATACGAGTATTTTTCGGTGTTCTGGCCGCATAGACTAGCTCACGTGATCCCAGGTGACCATGCCCGTGCACTAAGATGGGAGGTCGGGGTACCAGGCAAGACGACCGGCCGACTAGATACCATACGCAGGCAGCTGGACCGTATGACAGCAGCAGAGGTATTTTATAAAATTTTAGAATTAATTTAAGTATTATTTATAGTATATTATTATTTATTATTGAGTATTATTGTTTTTCAGGTGACGTGGTTGCCTTATGGTCCTGCCCCCGATGATGATCGGCTTCGAGTGTCCTATGTCGGTTGGATACGGTGTAGAGACATCGTCGAGCCGTATATGCCCGATCGAGCGCTGCGACAGGTCGGATATACTCAGCTTATCCCAACTGAGCGTATTAGACATGATAAAGCAGTACGACCATGGAGGTCTTTATCGTACAAGCTCACGCATTCCTCTGTCACAGTTGAGGATACCTGTCGGAGATTTCCATCGGCTCGGGGCATTGATCGAAGGAGATGTCGGCCAGTTGGATACGATCCCACTGCCTGTGATCCTGCTTACATGGACTGGTATATGCGATATTCGCATCCTCATCTCCTTCATGCACCACAGATTGGACCGGTTCAGTATGCTCGCGCCAACAGCGAATTTGTAAGTTTATTATTATTTAATATTATTATTTAGTATTAGTTTATATATGTTTATTTTTTAATATTTATTTATTTTGCAGTGGGTTAGCTGGTTGTGGCGTGTCACCCAACTAGCGGCTACTAGACCTAGGCATGGGCCGGTGAGCCCGCCCAGGCCCAGGCCCATTTAGTCGGGCCTGGACATATAAAAATGCATTCAAGCCCGGCCCGGTCCAAACCCGTCAAAAATTAGGCGAGCTTGGGCTTTACATATTTTACCTCGGGCCGGCCCGGCTCGGCCCGGTACAAGATATTATTATTATTATTATTATATTATATTATGTTATATAAATATTAATTATAATTTATAAAACAAAAATATAAATATATAAACATTTGTTAGACTGACCTAATCTCCTCCTCCATAAAAAAAAAAACGTTGCACATTTGTTAGACTAAACATTTGTTTTAATGTTGCTTGACTATGTTCTGTTTTAGGTTGTTTTAATGTTTTAGGATGTTTTAATTTTTTTTTTTTTAATATACAGATGGGCTTGGACGAGCGGGCTTGGGATTTATATCTCAGGCCCGAGCCCGATTAAATTACCTGCGGGTTGGGTTGTGCTTGGGCTTATCAGGCTTTACTAAAAGCCCGACAGGCCCGGCCCATGCCCAGGTCTAGCGGCTACCCACCGATCTGACGAGGATGCTCCACTCATTAAGAGGGAGATGAATGAGTTTATGGACGCGACGAACTAAATTATTTTAGTAGAACTTTATACATTTTAACATTTTTGATATTATATGTACTCTTTTATATTTATTAATTTTTATTTTAATATTTATGTTGTTAAATTTTATTTGTTAAAGGGTAATCCGAGTTAAAATGCCGTAATTTTTTTTTAAACGGATAATTCGAGTTAACCACAATTAGCAATAATTTTTTTGGATTTATTCATGCGGGCGTGAGGCTATCACGCCTCACCGTAGGTGCGGACGTGATAGCCTAACGCCTCACCCTGTGGTGAGGCGTGATTACCTCACGCCTAACCATGTGGTGAGGCATGATTACCTCACGCCCACGTGCCGGGAGAGGTATTTTTCCCCCATTTCCCACCTCAAAGCCTCAAAGGGTATTTTCGTCCTTTCACGGGGCTAGAGGTGGGAAATTGGGGTTGAGTTTAACAACACCCTTAATTTATAGGGTAAATTACACCCACAGCCACTGAACTTTAGCCATTTTTATATTATGCCCATTGAATTTCATTTCTTCCCGGTATGGCCACTGAACTTCACACTTTTTAACACCGGTGGCCATTTAACGCCTCAAAATGACCATTGGCGGCTAAAAATAAAAAATCCAAAACGCTAATGGTATTCTAAGAACTTTAATTCTTGAAAAATTTCGTTTTGAGGTCATTTAGGTGTTGTTTGGTTAGAGGAGAGAAAGTGAATTTTTAGAGAGAGAAAACTCCAAAAAAAGTGATTTTCGAAAATAAAAAATGTATTTTCATGGTAAATGTCGTTCTGAACAACTTTAATTCTTGAATATTTTTATTTTGAGGTCGATAACGGTCATTTTAAGAAGTTGGCTAAAATTGAGTGGCCACCGGTGTTAAAAAGTGTAAAGTTCAGTAGCCATACCCGGAAGAAATGAAGTTGAGAGGCTATAATGTGAAAATGGGTAAAGTTCAGTGGCCATGGGTGTTATTTACCCTTAATTTATAGATTATTTAGTTCAATTAAATTATTTGGATTGGTTAGATCTAGGGATATAAATGGGGCGGGGACTAATATGTGCCCCGTTAGCAGGGATGGAAAAGGGTATCCCCGTCTCGTGGGGATCCTCGAATCCGCCCCGTATTGTGCCCCGCGGGGATTCCCGACGGATTACCCGTTTAATCTCCAATAACATATTATTAATCATAGAAAATAAAAAATACGCATAGAAAAACTTGAACCAATGATTAATCCGATCCAAATGCTTTACCTCTATTTCACTCTATATCTATTTCTTCATCATACTCTCTTTTTTTTTCTCTATTCTTTTCATTTATTTCTTTTTTCATATATTCTTTTAAACTTTAAATGGGTAAATGGGGATATCCGCGAGATCGGAGATTCCTCACGGGGTGGAGACTGGGATGAATTTTGTCCCCATTTGTTTCGTGGGGCA
Organism: Euphorbia lathyris; assembly: GCF_963576675.1. Classification (NCBI taxonomy): domain Eukaryota; kingdom Viridiplantae; phylum Streptophyta; class Magnoliopsida; order Malpighiales; family Euphorbiaceae; genus Euphorbia; species Euphorbia lathyris. The sequence continues at coordinate 8,007,296 of NC_088911.1, forward strand.
GGTATGGAGATTCCACATTTAGTCGGGAATGGGGAGGGGAACTCCAATCCCCACCCGTTTACGTCCCTAGTCAGATCAAATAATGTAATAAATAAATAATAATATATATTAATTAGATATGTATAGTTAATTTAAAATTATTAAACAATTTATACATCACTTAGAATTTATAAATGTTTTTTTCAACTATAATCCAATCAGCTCTACAGACCACCATGTTTTAGCTTGACTACAACAATTTCCACATCAAATTTTGTTCAAAGTTAAGTTTTCTATTATTTAGATAGAAAGAAAAAAATCGGTAAATTATAAAAGTAACGAGAGTTAGGTGTCGTTTGATAAAATTGAAAATTAAGTGTTGAAAAAATAAGTACTGAATTTTAAGTGTTAAATATTATAAGTGCTGAAATTATTAAATGATATAAGTGTTTGATAAATATTAAAAATAAATGCTGAATATTAAAATATTAGTTGATAATGTTTAACTTAAAATTTTAAATTAAATATTTTGACTTAACAAAATAAGTGATATGTAGCTTAATTGAATAATTTAAATGGTTAATAAAAAACTATTATCAAACACACTTAAACTAAATAAGTGCTTAATCTATTAATTTAAGTGATTTTTATTGTTATCAAACAAGACCTTAATATCCAATGTATTCTAAAAAATAATGAATTTTAATTTTTTAAATTAATTATTTTAATAAAAAATTCATGGGTCTTGGACGGTTGGACCGATCGATCCAATCCAAGTTTGACAATATTGTTAAAGGGGGAATTGGTTTGAGAATTTTCGGATAGGATAAAAGAATGAAAATACACTTTCTTTTCTTATTATTTATTTCATCAATTTAATGACTCTCTTTACTCTCGTTTCTTTTTAGGTAAATTTCAAACTCCTACAAATTGATTACTCAACCTCTCAAAAAAATTCCATTCTCAGCTATGATGGATCGTTCATGGCATGTCATAGCGCGTTGCACCAGTTTATCGCTGACGCTCGGGTTCTTAAAGTTGTTGTACTACGTGATGTGATCCAGTAGGTGTTGTCTTTGAACTGCACTAATGTAATTTTTCGAATGTGATGCAAAGGAAGTTGTGGATAGCATTCACCAAATAAGGCAGATTGGTCAGAGTTCGGCAAAAAGTTGCTCTCCCTCTCCCAACGAGTTGTTGCCCCCCCCCCCCCCTATCCGGTCGTTCTTGGTTCATTTATCATCATCTATTTACATAGTGTGCGTGAAAGGAGTTGATAATAAATAAAATTTAAAAATTATATAATTATTTTTAAAAATACATAAATTCACTAGTGTAATATAATATGTAATATTTAACCTTATTATTATGATTAAGATATAATAATAGCTTAGTCAAAAGCTTCATTATCAATAAGTAAAGTACCTTTAAACATTTGACAACTTGACAAGTAGACATCATAAAGCTCATTGCATATGCCATGAGGGAAAAAATTAATAATATTTTATTATTTTATTAATAAATCCAAATTGAACTATTATAATGTGTATATAAATTCTTAAAAAATAAAGCACACTCCAAGATTAGTAGTAATTTTTTAGTTTTTTTTTATATAAATGATTAATAATTTTAAAATATTGTTATATTTTTATAATTATTATTATTGCACATGGTATAATACCATTTATAATACATCATTTGTCTTATTAACTTGTACAAAAAGTTTGATTCATCATGAACTTTTAAAATATTTCGTTAACTCTCTCGATTTGCTTAAAATGTAATTAATTAATCAATCGGTTTTAAACAATAAGTTAAATGCAGAAGGAGTGTTACATGTGTTTTGAAAAAATAAAACGACTAATATCAAAGTATGAAGTTCTAATATTAGATAGGAAAAGTTGTATGGTTGGGAAAGTAAGAACTTCCGTTTTAATATGTTGTAATTTATTCTGTAAATTATATAATAACATTGCAAAGCGCGTGCAACACACTTTTCGTATGTAATTTAATTTTTTTTTTGTGCCGAATGATTAATTGATTACAATTTAAATAAGTTGAAGAGCTTATCTGTATATTTTGAACACGTTAAGAGAACTATTAGAACATATTGAAAGTTTAAAAAGTCAATCAAGTTTTTTAATAAATATAGAGGACAAATGATGTATTGAGCTTATAATTAAACATTAAAAATGTAATTTTAACACCACCTTTAAAATTTATAGGAAATTACAAATAAAATCATGTTTTTTTTGTTTGAAACAAACAACAACTTTTATTAACTTAAATCAGAATATAACACATCAATAATAAACGGTGGTGGACAGGCCCACTCACCACGAACAGAACTAGAAGTAACAGCTTTAGCTAGGCTATGGGCTGCTAAATTCGCTGATCGTTTAATAAAAGAGATCGAACAGGAGTTCAAATCTCGCAACAAATCACAACACTCACGTATCACATAAGATAAATAAGATAATTGACTTTTTTGGGAATAAAATCATGTTTAGATAAAGTACGCCTAATCCTTTAATCTCAATTGGATTAGTTGCCGCCAGGGCCGGCCATGGGCATATGCCTAGGGTACGCCGGGCTAGAGCTCAGTGCTGGATGGAGCCCAAAAAAAAAATCAACTTTTATATGTATATATGAAATTTAATTTTTTTTCAATATAAAGAATGATAAAGTTATATAGGAAGATCTATTTCTTTTCGAAACTCCATTGATAAAAAAAATTAAAAAGCTTGTATAAATTTTTTATTATTAAAAATGCATTTATTACTTATTTTACCTAGAGCCCCTAAATTGTGAGGACCGGCCTTGATTACCGCTAATCCCTTTAGTTTTAAAAACTCATTTTTATTTTCCAAACAGCTAAGGAAAACTCTAGTAGTTAACCAGATTTTTTTAAATAATATTTTCAATTTTAATTTATATGAATTTGACATTATAAGACATGTATAAATAATTAATTCAATCATCCCTAAAATTTAACTAAATTTAATCGTGGGCCAGCAAAATTTAGAGGAACTTGAATATTTTTTTTATCAGCACATTCAGGAGCCCTTTGGACCAATAAACAAACTTTATAAAACAAAGAATCAATTTGGTGACTTAAAAAATCAATTTGATAAAAAATTAAGTTTTAGTATCATTTTTTTAAAACCAGTTTTAGTATCATTTTAATAATTAATATTAGCAAATTTGTTACATTTAACTTTTTAGGATAAATTATAATGGTGGTACTTGAGCCTTTTCCTCTTTTACATTTTAGTACATAGACTTCATTTTTGTACAAAAAAAAATACATGAACTTAAGTTGACCGAATAATATAATATCTATGACATACTACAATCGGTTAACTATTAAAAATATGGACAAATTACAACCATGGTACGTAAATTTTATCTTTTTTCATACTTTGGTATCTGGACCTCAAATTTGCACAAGAAAATATGGTATTGTAGTTTTCGGTGAGATAGAGGAGTTATGGTTAGGAGATGATGTGATGAAAATAATACTTCAGTCAATATCTGGATGTAGTTGATGAAAAAGCAAATCAATTTTAGGATACTATGAAAAACTTTGCATAGTTTCATTGTACGATGAATATGTTAACAATTTTTTATTTCAATATTCTGAATTATTTGGATTTTTCTTCAATTTTTAAGGAGTAAAAAAGGTAAGAAATTAGTTTAAAGAGAGAAGTGTAAAAGATGAAAGAGAATGAAGGGGAAGATTATGGATGGAAATGAAGGACTAAATTAGCTTTATAACTTAAGTGGATCCCATATTTAAGTCAAAGACTTAGTCAAACTATGTCTCTTGTGCAAAAAATTAAAACTAGGTATCAAAGTGTGAAAAACGTTAAATTTTAGGTATTATAGTTGTAATTTATCTATATTGTTAATAGTTAATTGGTTGTAGCATGTCAATAAGTACTATATGTCCAATCATTTTAAGTTTGGGTATTTTTTGTGACAAAATGAAATCTGAATACCAAATTGTGAAAAAATGGTAAAGTTCGAGTACTATGATTGTAATTTTCCCTAACTTTTTTTATCACTTATAAACATATATTCCAAGAAGGTAGTGTTAAAAAAATTCCTCCGTTGATAGATAGGTTTCCTCTTCGTCATTTAGAGTTAGGGTTTTCTCGTACACTCGTTTCTCAATTATGTTATCTAGTTCAATAGACGATTTGATGACAAGTCTATCTCAGTGTGAAGATGAGGCGAGAAGAGGTGGTGTTGGAATGCAATCTAGAGGAGTGAGAAGTGGTTATCATTGATTACTGTCTTGTTGGATCCTTTCTTACTGATCGATTTGTGCACTTTGCATGCTTGCAACATCTACTAGCCAACATTTGATGCTCGGGGGAAAGGAATGTGCATCCAATAATTGTCAATAACGCCTTTTGTTCTAAATTTTCACATCGTCAATGTGAAAAGTGGTTATGGAGGGTGGATCTGACTTTTTTGACATCCATCTTATCATTCTTAAGCAGTTAAAGCCTGGCTATGGTCTAATGTTAATAGAGTCGTTGGCCGTCTTTATTTGGTTACAAATTAAACCTTTTTATAGGATATTCTATTAGGGGTGGACAAAAAAACCGGTCAAACTGGTAACCGAACCGAAAACCGATAATCCGAACTGGAAAAGGCGATTAACCGAACCGGTGATTTTCTTAATGGTTAAAAAAATAGATAGATACCGGTTTCGGTTTCGGTTTCGGGTTAGAGTGTTCAAAAACCGTGGTTAACAGTTAACCGAACTGTTTAATAAATATAAATTTTTTAAAAAAGATATAGGCCATTTGACGACAAACGTAAGACAAATAAAAATATAAATACATAGATTATACTGCTTAATATAAATACATAGATTATAACATAGATTAATATAAATATATAACATAGATTATACTGCTTTATGTTGTAATAAGTATTTTGACGAAATATTATTTACATTTCTTTATGTTTTAAATGTAAACTTTATGGATTGTTTTTTAGTTCGGTACTTATGTTTGAATTATAAGCTTTTATATGAATTCGTTTCGTTTGAAGTTTTGAAATTATGGGTATTTTAATATTGTTTAAAAATTTAGGTTTGGGTAAAAATTTAACCGTTGATTTTTTGTTAGCTAGTGAGAATTGGTTAAAAACCGTTAACTAAAAAACCTAACCGAAATTAATGGTTAACCGGTTGATGGTTAACCGATTAATATGGACCGGTTTCGGTTTGGATGGTTAAAAAACTATTGATAACGGTTCGGTTAATTTTTTTACCTAATGGACCGGTTAACCGTATCGTGCCTACCCTATATTCTATCATTGTCTTTATATATGGTTTTTAAAGTCTACCGACTTAGTTTAAGTCTTTTTTCTCACTTTTCTAGTCAAGATGCATTTGTAAACTTGTTTAATGAATTTGAGTTGAAATCCTTAAATTTTAGTGATTTTCAGTTTTCTTTTATATTGAGTTTGGTTTCCTTTATGCTTGCTTCTATTGATTGAAATTGAGAGTTATTGCAATACCAAAATCCACTAGATTTCATATACACGTTGTAGATACTAGAATCGAAAGACCTATTATTAAAATTTATGAAAAAACGATCAAAATCGATCAATCTACCTGAGTTTGATATACGATCGGCACATCGAAAATAAAATATAATGGTAGAAATAAGTAAACAGAATTTTCTTAATCAATTAATTAAGCAATTATTAGTTAATTAATTAAATCGAAAATTACTTTTCATTAATTAATTAACGATTAATTAGTTAATTAACTAGACGAGAAATAATAAATAAAAATAAAATGCAAAAAATCAAAAGGGTGGAAAAAATAAAAAAAAAGGGATAAAATAAAAATATAAAAATTAAAAAGGATAAAATAAAAAATTAGAAAAATAAAATTTTATTTTATTAGTAAAAACGACGCAGGCCAACACGAGTGGGCCCATTAAAAAACGTCGCGAGCGTGTGACGGGCCCACGACGGGCTGTGCTCCGGCGCAAGTTGCCCGAGCCCAGATGGGCGTAGAGCTCAATGCAATAGAGGAGGGGGGTTTGGTGGACTTGCTGAACCTCTGTCGAAGTGATTTTGGACTTGAAACACAATACAACACACTTGGACTAGACTCTATTTAATTTAGTTTTATTGTTTTTTTTATTTATTAAATTGTTTATTTTCATTTTAAAATAGAAATTACGTTTTTTAGAATCTAGTAAACAATAGATAAATCAAACGAGTTCTAAGTGTTGATTAACAATAATAAAAAATGATAACTTAATATAAAATTTGAAGTCCTGTCATCATCTCTCTTAAGAGGTGAAGATTCTCTAACCACTCACACCAAATTCTCAAATATAACATTTATAAATAATTTAAATAAAGTTTCCATTAACTAACAATAATATAGATTTTTATACTTTTCTACTAAATTTAATTTTAGAACAAATTAATTATACAAAGCTAAATTGGGAGATCTCAATTTGTCCTTATTAAAAAATGGAGATTATCCCTAACATACAAAAATGATTAAAATCTATATACAACAACCTTCCAAAAAAAAATTAATTTTACTCCCATGTAATAAAAAAATTAAATAAATTTGTTTGAAGGTTATTTCATTATCATTTAAAATATTTATTATATTATTAGTATTATTACTAACTAGACCTCGGCATAGGCCGACGAGCCGTCCGGCCGGCCGGCCCGAGTCCAGGTCCATTTAACCAGGTCTGGACACATAAAATTGGTGTCAGGAGCGACCCGATCCAAGCCCGAATAAGCCCGCCTAGAAAATGGGCGGGCTTGGGCTATATAAATACTCGTCGGGTCTGGTCCGACCCGGCCCGTTCTCTATATATATTTATAAATGTGATGACCCGCGAGGCTAAACCGGGTCATATTCATTTCGCAGGCCCAGTCCACACTTAGACCTATGGTCTAAGATCGGATGAGACCCGAATAAAGGAAGCGGGCGCAGCGAGTAACCGCCCCGAATGGGACCCGAATAAGCGGAAACGGGTGAAGCGAGTAACCGCCCCGAATTCCTAAACGGAGCATCAAGACTCCCACTCAGAACCACGTTCGTTGCCATGAAAGCCACGAAAGGGACATGGCCTAAAAAGGGGGAACCGCCCTCAGAACGTGGCCCACTAAGGAGTAACCGCCCTTGGCGGTTACCTAAAAAACACCTATAAAAGGCCTTAAGAACGAGGGAAAAAGGTACGCTCACAATTTTCCCCGCAATACTATTGTCAAATTACCAACCTTCTTACAAAAACTGACTTGATCGTCGGAGAGTTTTCCCGGAGATCCTGTCTCCGGTTCTGTTTTGCAGGTAACTCTGGCAGAGAATATCAAATCGGATCCGGCAAGTTATCATTGGTGCGGTGAAGGTGGACCTTTTTTACCAACATTTGGTTAAAGGTACACGAAGAACATGTCAGAACCATCACGAACGACCGGCGTTACCACTAGATCAACCAGTATGAACTCCAGGGGACCACGGATTGCGAATTCACAACCTGCAAGTACACAGCCTGTGGTGCCTAGCTCATCGGATCCTTCGGGACAATTGAGTCCCTTATTGGAAGTCCAAGTGCAAACTGAGATGGAAATGTCCAATAGTGATTTCGTGCAGATGGCAGGACAAGTCTTGGCTTCGAAAATGAGCCAGGCGGCTGGAGATCGAATGATTAATTTACTAACTGCCCTCACCGAACACAATACCGCCGTGGCGGCTGCTCCTCAAGAACCTGTGGTTATCTCAACACAATCACCGACTATCCCTGTCATATCGGCCCTCCCGCAGCCATCTCAGGCGCCAAATCAAGTGGGCCAGAGTAGTCGCACAAACCCACACAGCCACCCGAGCAACTACTCGCACCCAGATCTCATTACGATGATACATCCGACCTGGCAGCCATCCCAACCGTTGCCAGGAGTGCAAGGCACTCTTCCGCTACAGCAAGTGGAACCTTTTCCTCACAGACATTCGGAGTTGATGACTCCTGGGCGAGTGCACATATAGAACTTTGATCCTATAACGGGACAGCGGTTAGTCCCCCAACAGGCACACATCTCAACACCGATGGGCGGGTGGATGCCACCCAGAATTCACCAGCAGCGGATGGAAGAAGTCCGGCGAATACCCGATATTGACTTAGAAGATCAATTACGAAGCATGATGGAGCGAATGGGGTACTCGCCTAGGCCGAGAGCAGAGGTCCAGAGCGATTCACCTTTTGCCCCTTTGTTGCGGGAATTCATTCCAGATCACAGAATCAAAGCGCCCGCGATACCTAAATACTATGGGGATCCAAATTCTGATCCTGAGGCTCATGTCAGGAACTACAGAGCACTAATGGATGTTGCAGGAGCGAGTGAAAGCATTATTTGCAGGTTATTCTCGACAACTTTGGGCGGAGCCGCATCTGATTGGTTTCGATCTTTACCCGCAGAATCTATTCACAATTGGCATCAATATAGTCGGGATTTCTGTGCGAAATTTATGGGCTGTAAAGCAGCGGATGTGACAGATAGGCAGCTGAAGGAGATCAAACAGAGGAACTATAATTCCCTCAGGGAATTTGTTGTCGCATTCAACGATATTCTGGTGCGATTGCAAAACCCGGATATCGTGAGCATCCGCAACATCATGGCAGATGGAACCACAGATTGGAGTATGCGGGAGGAAATCATCCGCAACAAGCCGCGCACAGTGGCCGAACTCATGAAAATAGCAAAGGAATTCATGGAAGTGGATGATGTCAACAGGGAACATAGGGCTCAAACCCGGCGAGAAAGAGATGCAGCTAGATCCACTTCGGACAATCGGCGTCAGACCCAGTGCAAAAGTAATTTTGTTCGAAGAGGCGATCGCCCCTTTCAAAGTGGCGGATATCAGACACCATTAAACACGACTCGCCAGGAGGTGTTACTTTGGATCGAAAAGAGCCCCCTGAAGAAGGATGTGCGGTTCCCCGAGGTAAAAGGTCGAACCAGTTTGGGGCGACATCCTAACAAATATTGCAGGTTCCACAGATTGAACGGCCACGATACGAACGATTGCTATGAATTGAAGAAGGAGATTGAAAGGCTGATCGAAAGGGGCAAGCTGAATCAATTTGTACGAAAGGAGACTAGTGACGAGAAAGCAACGTTACCACATGAAGAAGAGGCAAGGCCCGAAAAGAAGCAGAAAAAAGGAGTGATAAACGTGATAGCCGGAGGGATCTATGAGCCTCCAACAAAAAGAGCTCGCCGTGAACAGCGAAAAAGCAACACTCATAGGGGGGATGCCCTCAATTACTCATTCGCGCGAATCACGGAGCCGCATGCGGATGCTTTGGTGATTACAATGGCTGTAGAAGGATGGGACGTCAAGCGGGTCCTTATTGATACTGGCAGTTCTTGTAATGTTATTACTCGGACTGCATTCAACAAGTTGGGAATTAATGACGAGCGAGTGGAACATACATTCATGGATGTAACAGGTTTTGGGGGTCAATCCTCTAAAACAAGTGGACAAGTGGTGTTGGAGGCAGAAATGGGCGATAAAAAGCTAAAATGGCGAGGTGATTTAGAATTCGCAATTGTTGATCTCCCATTGGCCTACAACATAATTCTGGGACGCCCATTCCTGTCAGAAACGGAGTCGCTCATCTCAATGAAGCATTTAACATTACATTTACCAACACACCAAGGGCGAGTCATAGTTGAAGGTGATCAACTTGTATCTCAACAGGCCTATACATTGTCACTGGAACCAAAGCCAGACGAGGAAGATAGGGTAGAGGAGAAGTTGCCAGCGGAAGCATTGGGAGAAACGGAACTATTCGCCATCTCAAGCGACAAAAATGTGCGAATAGCGACGGGCCTCCCCGAAGAAACGAAGAAAGGCATTGCCGAGGTGCTGGTCCAATGTGAGTCGGCATTTGCCGCCCCAAATGAAATACTGAAAGGAATAAGTCCAGACGTAGCAACCCATCGTTTGAATGTAGACAAAGGTGCAACCCCAGTGCGACAGAAAAAGAGAGGACATGCTCCTAAGCGGCAAAAGGCGATTGAAAAAGTAGTGGCGGATTTGCTAAAGTCAGATGCAATTCGAGAAGTCACCTATCCGGAGTGGTTAGCCAATGTGGTGTTAGTCAAAAAGCCAAATGGAACGTACAGAATGTGCGTCGACTTCAAAGATCTGAACAAGGCATGTCCGAAGGATATGTATCCGCTTCCTAACATTGATATATTGGTAGATGGAACTGCAGGATATGAAGCTTTATCATTCACCGACGTGAAATCCAGTTACCATCAGATACCCATGGAGAAGGCGGATGAAATCAAAACATCGTTCATAACTCACCAGGCGACTTATTACTTCAAGGTGATGCCCTTTGGATTGAAAAATGCGGGAGCAACATACCAGAGGATGATGAACAAGATATTTTCAGACAAATCCGGCGAGAACTTCTCGATCTACGTTGATGATATGATCATCAAAAGCAAGAAAATGCAAGACCACCCGCAGGATATCAAAGAAATCCTGGAAGTGCTAATCAAATATGGCCTCAAATTGAACCCAGAGAAATGCACATTCGGAGCAAGAGCGGGAAAGTTCCTGGGTTTCATTGTTAGCGGCAAGGGAGTTGAGGCGAATCCCGAGAAGGTTAAAGCAGTAATGGAGATGAAAACGTCGAGGAGCATAAGAGAAGTACAGAGACTAAATGGGCGGTTGGTGGCATTAGGGCGATTCATATCATGCTCAGCTAGGAGATGTCTACCTTTCTACAATGCCATCAAAAAATCCAAGTCCTTTGAATGGACGTCGGATTGTCAAGAAGCATTCGAGGGGATAAAGCGATTACTTTGTTATCCGCCCTTAATGAGTAGGCCGGAGGATGGAGAAGATTTATTTCTCTACGTATCCATCACCAATATGGCGATATGCACTGTGATGGTGCGAGAAGAAGAAGGGCAACAATATCCAGTGTACTACATGAGCAAAGTCCTGAAGGATGCAGAACTCCGGTATTCGAAGTTGGACAAAATGGCCCTCGCAGTGATAACCACGGCGGCTAGATTGAAACCATACTTTTAGGCGCATACTATCATTGTGAGAACTGGCATCCCAATGCGAAAGGTATTACAGAAACCTGACGCATCCGGCCGGTTGATGGAATGGTCAATTCGCCTGGGAGAATTCGATATTCGCTATGAAGGGAGACCAGCGCTAAAGAGCCAAGTACTCGCCGATTTCGTGAATGAATTCACCTGGGATGACGATGAATGTCCGAAGGCACAAAAAGAAGAGTGGAGCATGTACACAGATGGGGCATTATCTACAGATGGAGCTGGGCTGGGAGTCGTCATCAAGGGCCCGGAGGTTATTCGCCTGTGCTATGCAGCAAAATTAACTTTCAAAACTACCAATAATGCCGCAGAGTATGAAGCAATGATATGCGGATTAAAGTTGCTCAATGAACTCACCCCAGAAAGAGTGGTAATCTACAGCGATTCCAAACTCATGATAAACCAGATCACAAAAAATTATCTGGTGAAACAGGAGGAGCTAGTAAAATACCATCAGGTAGTCGGCAGATTGACACAAGAGTTAACGCACAAGGGAGTCGTTTGGGAGATGGTGCATGTTCCGCGAGGCCAAAATGCAAAGGCTGACGAATTGGCAAAAGCAGCGGCAAGTAGAGAACCATGGAGTCAAAAGGCATGCAATTTGGAAATAAAATCGGCACCAGCATTCGAGGTCGATCAGATTATGGTCATCGAAGAACTGGAAGATGATGAAGATTGGCGGATGCCCATTCGCCAATATCTGGAGCAGGGAGATTTACCGGTTGATAAGAGCTTAGCCAGAAAGCTAATTGGGCAGTCAGCTCGATACTCAATTCGGGATGGAACTTTGTATCGGAAATCGTACACATGTCCATGGTTGAAATGCATTAGTCGCAACGAAGGAGACTACGTGCTGCGAGAATTACATGAAGGAATTTGTGGCGCGCACGAAGCTTCGGCGGCGTTGGCAAGAAAGGTCAAACTTATGGGATACTACTGGCCCAAGGTGGTGGAAGATTCCCAGAAGATGGTTGCGGAATGTCACAATTGTCAAATACATGCGAATGAAAAGCATGTTCCCGGAGCCGAACAAATCGCTATAATGACGGCGTGGCCATTCGCAACATGGGGAATCGATATAGTGGGTCCATTCCCAGAAACGACAAAGAAAAGGAAGTACTTAATAGTCGCAGTTGACCACTTCAGCAAATGGGTAGAAGCGGAGGCAGTAACCGCACAAACACCTGAGCGAATGATCGAGTTCTTACGAGAGAACATTATCATGCGATTTGGAATCCCGCAAAAGCTTATAACCGACAATGGCACCCAGTTCAACTGTGCCAAGTTCAAAGCATACTGCGAATAATGGGGATCAAAAATCATTTTTCTTCCGTAAACCATCCCCAATCGAATGGTATGACAGAGGTTACCAACAGGGCCATGATTCAAGGCATCAAGAAGCGGCTAGGAGACAAAAAAACAGGTTGGGCGGATGAGATACCCCATATGTTGTGGGCATACAGAACCTCTGTAAAGGCAGCAACAGGCGAAACACCTTTCTCGCTAGTTTATGGAGCCGAAGCAGTCCTACCTGTTGAAATCAAGTCGCCCACAAATCGGATAATTTATTATTGCGACACACAAAATCCTATCAACATTAGAGATGCTTTGGATTCTGTGGAGGAACGAAGAGAAAAAGCTTACATGCGAATGGCAGTATACCGTAATAGAATCAAGAAATATCATGACAGAAGATTGCGAAAAGTAATAATCAACGAGAACGACTTGGTCTTGAAAAAAGCGGATAAAATACAATCCAGAGATGGCAAAGGCAAGCTGGGTGTCAACTGGATCGAACCATACAAAGTATCCAAGAAGCTGGGACCAGCCACTTTTGAAATAGAAGAAATGAGCGGAAAGAAGCTCCCGCGCACCTGGAATCTAGAGAATCTACGCCTATATAAAAAGGCCGAGTAGTTCGAGGAAATGACGAGTACTCTTTTTCCTTTTATGAGTTTTTTCCATTGGGTTTTCTGATAAAAGGCCTTAGGGTTAAACTCAAAAAACACATAAATGTGTTGCCTATTAAAGAAAGGCGGATGCATGATTACACATCACTCGCAAAACCCTTAGGGTTAAACTCAAAAAACACATAAATGTGTTGCCTATTAAAGAAAGGCGGATGCATGATTACGCATCACTCGCAAAACCCTTAGGGTTAAACTCAAAAAACACATAAATGTGTTGCCTATTAAAGAAAGGCGGATGCATGATTACGCATCACTCGCAAAACCCTTAGGGTTAAACTCAAAAAACACATAAATGTGTTGCCTATTAAAGAAAGGCGAATGCATGATTACACATCACTCGCAAAACCTTATGATTAACCTTATGATTATATTATTTTCGAAAGAAAAATAATAGAGTAAGGCATAAAATTAAGCGAATAAACGAGTACTCAAAAATTGCAAAAAGAGTTTGGCCACCCTAGCGAAAGCAAAAATTACTATGAAGAATTACAAGTATGAAGTCGGCAAAAGGCAAGGATCATACATGAAAATAAAGTGACAATAATCGCACGTATAGGCAAAGCGGCAAGTGAAAGAAAATTAATATATACGGGCAGTTTGTTACATACAAAAAGTCCAAATATAAATTAAACTATGCTACAGCTTCCTCTCCTTCACCCCTATTGCTTTCCTCGCCTCCAGCGACTCCCTCATCTCCTCCAGTGGGCGGATCTACTTCAAGCGAATCCTCAACCCTCGAATCAATAACTGCTTCAGAGGGCGGTACCTCTTGCTCAGGCTGAGAGATGTCCTGCGGTGCCCCTTCTTCCGCATTCTGGGTAGGGACCTCGCCGATAATTGGAGATTCCTGAAAACTCTTCCAATCTAAGAGGAGTACCTCATCCATATCAGCATCCTCGGCTTCCAGCTTGTCCCACTTCTCAGTTAAATCCTTTTCAGGGATGGGAACCTTGGGGCGGTTAAGTACGAGACCCTGATGTCCATGCTCATAAGCGGCATGAATCCGCTCCCCATACCAGTAGATGCGGGCACCGTCTTCAGCCAGAATTTCCTCAGCCCTCTTCTTTTGTGTCTCCTTGGAATCAGCTAGATCATCAAGGGCCTTTCGCAGCTCATCGGACTTAGCCTGAAGAGATTTAAGAGCCTCCTCCTTCTCGCTCACAGCCTTCTGAAGGGCGCCTTCTAGGACCTTCACCTTCCCTTGGACATCATCATAAAGCGACTTCTGAGTCGCCAATTCAGTACCAAGACCTTCCAACTCCTTGGCTCGCTCGGCATCCCTTCGGAGAATGCCCTCAGCGAAATTGATAATCTGCAAATAAGACGGCTCACGAATAAAAAAGGGCGAATAGAAATAGGCGGTTACAATGGACGCAAGATCCTTGAAAGAGAATGACAAGCAACAATATACCTCTACAGAACGCTTCTCGATCCCCTCCACAGCGGTAGGGAGCGGTACTTGTTCGCGCACACGGGAAGCAGAGGGAAGCCGCCCGAGGACATTGCATATGGAAGAGACAATGTCCTTGCAAGAAAAACTCACGGCCATGCCAAAGGTCCTAGTCCACCATCCGCTGATGTCGGGAATTGGCTGCAGAGGCGTAAAGAAAAATATCAAGAGAACAACAGATAGCTCATGAGGAAAAAAGTAGCAATATAGAAAGAGGGAATAGATCAGGATACCTCATAAATTGGGGTACTGCTCTTTCCTTTGGATGAGGCGGATACGGGTGTACCGCCAACAGTAAGGGACATGGATGTGTTCTTCTTCTTGGGACGAGAAGACTCTGTATCCGCACTTATCTTCCGCTTCCTCATCAAAGGGAGATCCTCGGAGGCAGAAGCGGGACCTTGTGAAACGGAGGCCCTTACAGGAGAAGCCGCCTCAATGGAAGGAATCGTTCCTCCAGAAGAATCCGCCCCTACAACGGAGGCGGTTCCCGCCATCCGCTTCTTCCTTCTCGCTAGGGCTTTAGCCTCCCGATCTGCAGCGATTTGAGATAAAGGATCACCCCTGCAAAGGGTTAAAGGAAATCATCAACTTGGAAATAAAAAGTACCTTGTACAAAAACGCGATAAGGGATATAGACCACGCGATCCCCCTCGTGGTAGGCAATCGCTACTCGGCTCCTTAGCATATGGAAGGCCTGATCATATGTCCATACAAAAGGAGGGGTACTCTTCAGGAACTTGATGACGGCGGATTCTTCCTCGCTGGGATAACCGAAGTTCAAACTCTTCACATTGGGCCGGCCCCAATGGCGAAGGAAGTTCGGATTTTCCTCATTAAACTTGATAAAAAAGTAAGAGCGATCCCACTCGCGGATCTTGTTCAGTTTCTCGTCAAAACCATAGTATCCGCTCTGGCGGATGAAAGTGAAATACCCCGCCGAACTCTTGAAATGATGAAGCTTGGAGAAAATTTTAAGCGAGAAAGGAACCTCCAAACAATCCGCCAGAAATTTATCCAGGGTCAAGTCGGCCCATCCATTTGGATGTAACTGCCCGGGTGCGATTCCGTAACCGCCGAGGATGGAAGCAATCTCATCCGCCAGCGGATAAGTGAAGCCGCAGATAATCTGGGCGACGAAAATGGTGAAATACCCCTTTGGGTAATCGCCCGGTCCTCTATCCTCCCCGGGAATGATGGTCTCGAGACCTTGGAGCCAAGGATATTGCACCCGCAAATCCTCAATGGTCTCGCGACAAACCAGGCTTCCCGACCTGTCCCTCTTTGGTAACAAACGGGGGGTTGGGACAGGTGGCGGAATCAACTTCTTAGGGTCAAAACCTAGACCCTCGTCGGTTGTATTCGCCAGGTGGAGGAAGTCAGAGGGGTGGGAATCAGACCCATGAGAACTGGTTGAAACTTCATCAACCATCTCATCAACTTCATGAGAAACCTCGCGGACGTAGCTCTCATCGAACGGTGCGAAGTCAAGGTCGGGGTTCGACATGTTGAGGAAAAGAAATAAACAGAAGTAAAAAGCCAAACGAGGTATAAATTATGAAGAGAAAAACTTACATGGGAAAGACAACACAGAGAAATGACGGAAATAAGAGGTCAACGCCGGAAAAGATGACGCCGGAAAAGAAATAACGAAAGAGGAAAAATTCACAAGTTTTTGAATTTTGAATAGACAAGCAAAAACGAAACGTCCCCTATGAACAGACCCTAAAGGGCTCTTGTATCAAACTAAAGGGGAGGCATGTGATGACCCGCGAGGCTAAACCAGATCATATTCATTTCGCAGGCCCAGCCCACACTTAGACCTATGGTCTAAGATCGGATGAGACCCGAATAAAGGAAGCGGCCGCAGCGAGTAACCGCCCCGAATGGGACCCGAATAAGCGGAAACGGGTGAAGCGAGTAACCGCCCCGAATTCTTAAACGGAGCATCAAGACTCCCACTCAGAACCACGTTCGTTGCCATGAAAGCCACGAAAGGGACATGGCCTAAAAAGGGAGAACCGCCCTCAGAACGTGGCCCACTAAGGAGTAACCGCCCTCGGCGGTTACCTAAAAAACACCTATAAAAGGCCTTAAGAACGAGGGAAAAAGGTACGCTCACAATTTTCCCCGCAATACTATTGTCAAATTACCAACCTTCTTACAAAAACTGACTTGATCGTCGGAGAGTTTTCCCGGAGATCCTGTCTCCGGTTCTGTTTTGCAGGTAACTCTGGCAGAGAATATCAAATCGGATCCGGCAAGTTATCAAAATGATATATAATATTTATTTACTCTCATATGTATATTCTCCAATCCATCTCCTCCTATAATTTTATTTCGAATTTAACTATTAGTTTATTGTAATTTTCTAAGACTTATTAACTATTATGTTTATTATTTTTTATTAAAAAAAGTTAGTATTTCATTTTAATTGATTTTTTTTTAATATAGATATGGGCTTAGGCGGGCGGGCTTGGGATACCTTTTTTAGGCCCGAGCCCGACTCTAATTAGTGTGGGCTTGGGTTGGACTTGGGCTTGTCAGGTTTTATTAAAAGCCCGAGAGGCCCGGCCTGAGCCCGACCCATGCCGAGGTCTATTACTAACAATCTATTAAAATGTAACCAATTATGGTTGTTTGACTAGTTAAGAGCTTCAAGTCTTTAAATCTCGACTTCAAATCTTAATGTATACAAAACTTTAATTGGAAGAAGATCCACTTAAAAGGTGCGTGACGAGCCTCGAATCGAACAATCGGATAAATTAAATAAAAAAACAATCATTCCAGATCAAAATGTCAACAATTGAATCTTCACATATAAATTCATTACAAAATATTATTAAAATGTCTGAAATGTTACTATTTTATTAAAACATTATAAATAATCAGCAAAAATTCACAAAAGTATTTTAATTTATCAATAATTTATTTAGAATGTTAGATGTGGAAGTTAAAATACAAATCAAATAATTATCAAACTAATGCATTAAAGAAATTTTTAAATATAAAATTAACATTTTTTGTAAACATTATAATTTTTGGATAGAAATAAAATTGAAATTGCTTGCGAATATTATAGGCATACATGACATTGTGAACACATTTTGTGCATTCTATTAACCGTTCAATTTACGAAATGTAACTTCGTATCTTTTATATTTATTTTAAAACAATGAAAGAAATGGTTCACATCATTATGTAGTAGACACATAAGGGATACGAAGTATTACATTTATTGATTTAAAGATTTAATAAGTTATCTCCTAAATTGAGGACAAAATGAAAAAAAATAGACAAGTTAAGGGGTTACGAAGTAATTAAGACTTTGTATATATATAAATTAGAGATAAGGTACAAAAATACCTCTAACGTTTACCTCTAAAAGCAATTTTTCCCTTAATGTCCCAAATGGTATTATTTTACCCTTAACATTAGCAGCTAAGAGCAATTTTACTCATAATATTGACATGTTGGTTAATTGGAAAAATTATTCATCAAATTATCTTCTCGGTCATGAATCTTATCATATACACTTCACATATGCGTCACTCATTAGTAATAAATCACAAACATATATGATTAAATGTGAATTGTTTTTAAAGAAAATTTAAAAACTATATTGTATTTTATACGAGTTGGATACAAAAAATTAAAATATTTTACAGAATTTAAAAATATTAATCTCTAATTCTATTATTAAATCACTTAAAAATATGAAAATTTTTAGAATCAATTTACATGCAATTTGTGCATAATAATAAATAAAATATCTGTATTTTATAATAATATCTGAAATTGATACAAATTGCCAATGTTATGGGTAAAATTGCTATTGATTGCCAATGTTAAAGGTAAACTTATACTATTTTAGACGTTAAGGGTAAAATTGCTCTTATCTATAAACGTTAGGTGTCGTTTGGTTCATGAAATATGGGAGGAAAAATAAAATAGTTATTCCTAGATAATCCATGTTCCACCATTTGGTTCAATTTTTTCCATGGAATGAATTTGTATTCCACAATTGGTGGAATAGGGATTCCTAAATTAAACCTAAGAATAGCTATTCCATCACTCATATTTTCTTTTGATTCCCAAATTAACTATTGATAATTTGTTCCACATTTCACGCAAAAAAACGGTAAAAAACAGAAAAACAGAAAAATTTGGAAAACTTGAATAACTGTAAAAATGAGAAAACATGAAAACGCAAAAAAAAAAAAAAGTGCAAGTGGTTAAAACATGTAAACGATAAAAATGTGAAACGTGAAAAAGATAAAAATTTAGAAATGTGAAACATGAAAAACGTGAAAAACTACATTTTTTCACATTTGTATTAACTGATTTTTTTTCCGTTTTTCACGTTTTTTTACAGTTTTTCGTTTTATAGTTTTTTTACGTTTTTTCTTTAACAATATATATATTAAATATTTGAATAATTTATGATAATAATTAAAATTTGAAAATAAATAGAAAATTATATTTGAGGGGTGAAATTATCTTTCGAATAACAACATTAGCTATTCCATACAATCTCATTCCATCAACCAAATAAAGAAATGTTTATTTCTAAAGAATAGCTATTCTATTCTCTCTTTTTCTACCGCTCCTTTTACTTATATGGCTGAATTGAGAGTCGTTATTTTTGCAATTGAACTTGCTTGGGAGAAAAATTGGCATCGGCTTTGGGTTGAGTCAGACTCAATGTACGTTGTTAATCTGCTTAGACATCATTCCATAGATGCTCTTTAGAGTATTCGTCAAGAATGGTTGCATTGTCTCAGCATTTGCTCTAGGATGAACATTCTTTTTTCACACATCTTTAGGGAAGGAAATAGAGTTGCTGATGTTGGTCCCTTGTGATTAGTTCCAAGGGGGGGGGGGTTAGGAACTAATGTAACTTTTTCGCCTTAATTGTGCTGACTTAATTTAATTCTTTGAGTTTCGCAAATCAGTTTTGGTCAGCGTGACCGAGTGAGGCGTAAGACGGCTTTAGTCAGATACTGACTATAACTGTTTTACTTATGAGTTGGGAAATGACACTTTTGTAGTCAGCTTCCAACTTAGCACTCTGATTTACTCAGTGTCAGCTTAAGCAATTTATATACTGAGTAAAAATAGCAAGCAACGCATACAGATATATATTGAAGGAGAGTTAGAAATTACTCAGCACGACTTATCCTGGTTCGACCTCTCCGCCTACGTCCAGTCCCCATAATCCCTCCGGGCTTTTTAAATCCAATAATGAGCTCTTTAAAGGTAGAGCACAAACCGTTTACAAGGCAGTTGAATATGCAAGAGTACCATCCTCTATTCGTCTACTCAACTCCACTAAGCACTACAACCCAGCGCTTGGATTTTCTCTACCACTAAGTACCAAACCGAGTACTCAGCACGGCTCTCTCACTTTACAATTGATACACAAAATTGTTCCTTTTTAAACAAAGAACACTTTAGATGATTACAAAAAATCACTCTAGCATTTACACAGATATGGAAGTTTGGTGTAAGATCTTTTTCTTGTTTTGGTGTGCTTTGTATGTATGCTTTTTGTTCTCTTGTATTTTGTCAATTGGCAAAGGATCCAAGAAGTATACTTGTCCTTTTATAGTTGTATTCTGAAGACTTGTTCGTTTGAATTCTGGATTTGTCCGTTGAATCCAAACGGCTCCTTTTTTAGACAAGGCCTGGTCAGCTTCAGACTTGTAGGCCAATCCTGTCGTCTGAATTCCGTAGGCGTCAGGTTTGTCTTCTTCTCGCAGGTTTCGTCTTTTTGTGCCAGTTTGTCTTTTAGCGAAAGAACAGTTGACTCATGCATCTCGAAATTGGCTTTTGCGTAATTCTAAGGTTTCTATTATTGGTGCAGACAGTTGTCGGAACTTGTCTTTTAGCAAACGGATCATTCGCGCTGTCCTCATCATGACTTTGATAGCCGTTGTCTTCGATTGTTGCTAATTCAGATACTGAGTTCTCTTTTACTTAGCTCTCATGGTCAGCTTCGTTCAGCAAGACATAGTTCTCAAGAAGACTTTTCTATTTTTGATACTGAGTTGCGTTCCACTCAGCTTCGTTGATTTGTTTGATTTTTAGGCTTCTATTCGGAAGATCTTCTGTCATGCTGAGTTACACTCCACTCAGCTTGTGTTGTATTCTCATGCTGACTTCGTCATGTCTTACTTTTTATTTCCATTCGTATTTATATTTATACTCAACATTGAACAAACATATTAGTACAATTAAATCAAAACACTTAAAGCTAACTGTCCCTTAATCATGGATTAACTTAAATAATTTTGTCAAATCAAAATCATGTGGAAAGGTGTTTCAACAGCTGATGCACTGACAAAGTTCGGAGTATCTTCCTCAGTGATCAATTGGTGGTCTTCAGCTCCTGCTTTTTGCCACAAGTTTATCAATGATGACATTTGTAGTATTTCTCATTTACGTTTTTCTTGACTTTCCTAAACTTTTCTCCTCCCCCTTCTTTGTTTTTGTTCTCCTCCCTCTTCTTTTGTTCAAACACTCATTTTTCGTTTATTAATATATTGCGGGTTTATCAGTTCTTGAGCCACATGTGCTCACTCAGCCCAAGTTCTGTCTCGTTCCAATTTCTATAAAAAAAGTTTTTTAGAAAAACCTATTCTATTATATTCTGTGAACCAAACGGCAGCTATTTTTACACCTTAATTAAATTCATTGGTTAAGTTTTATAATAATAATAATAATAGTTGTATTTGTTTTTTTATATACTAGTATTTGTTATTAGTATGTATGGAGTATTTTATTTGTAATGCTCCAATCTGTGTGGAGAAGCAACTGTAACCTCTCAATTATTGAGCCCCATAGTCACTTTTTAAGCTGTGTCACATTTCAAGCCGTTGATCAAGCAATAGCAACCATTATTTTTCTAATCATCCGCCACGTATCGCATGCTCGATAATGAGGTGGTGATGACGACGCACGTGTCAAGGACAAATTAAAAGAAAGAGAGAGAAATGCGGGACACACGGGCAGTGGTTGTGGGGCCGAGAGACATGGACCTTGAAAGTTGAGCCAAACTTCATGTTGCGTCAGGTGGGACCTACTCACCCCATGTCGTCTTGCTGGGTTGGTGGGGTCTTTGGGCCCCACGTCTACTCAGCTCCTCCTAGTTTCCGTTCTCCCATACCCGTTTTATGGGTAAATTACACCCATGGTCAGTCAACTTTACCAATTTAACATTATGGTCATCGAACTTCAATTCTTAACAGTATGACAACGGATTAAATCCACCATTATCTTAAAATAGTTACTCAACTTTAATTTGTCTCAATAAAATCACTCAATTTTGAATTTTGTCTCAATTAGATCACTATGACTACTTCAGTGATTAAAAATCATCGGAATGATGACAAAAGTGATACATCAATATGAGACAACTCATATTTTTAACTGAAATGACACATGACACTCATATATGCGCCTACTGGATATCACACATGTCTATTTTTATGAAAAAAATTAAAATTAAAATTTAGTTTTTTTTATAAAAATATCCGACATATGGCTGTCAGATTTCGTTTCAGTCAGAGATTTGAGTTAACTCATGTTGACGTGTCACATATGTCATTCTTTTAATATGTTTTAACCACTGAAATTGACGGAGTGATCTAATTGAGACAAAACTCAAAGTTGAGTGATTTTATTTAGATAAATTGAAGTTGAGTGACCATTTTGAGATAACCATATAAGTTCAATGACCAATGATGCATTTAATCCGTATGACAACGGGACTTTACACTTTTAACGATGTCCATTCAACACCTCAAATGACCATTGATGACCTCAAAATAAAAAATTCGAAGAGTAAATAATATTCTAAGAAACTTTAATTCTTGAAAATTTTCGTTTTGAGGTCATTTAAGGGAGAAAATCTGCTGTCCCCATTTTGGTGTCTCCTTCCATGTCCCTCTCATAAAAAGTGGTCCATTTTAATTAAAATAATATATTTTATGAGCCAAGGGGACCCACATGATTAAAAGGGACCACTTTTTATGAGAGGGACATGGAAGGAGACACCGAAATGGGGACAACAGATTTTCTCCCGTCATTTAATGTTGTTTGGTTAGGAGAGAGAGTGAATGTTTAGAGAGAGAAAACTCCAAAAAATATAATTTTGAAAAATAAAAAATGCGGTTTTATGGTAAATATTATTCTAACAATTTTAATAATATTTTTATTTTGAGATTGTTAATGGTCATTTTGAGGTGTTAGTTAAAATTGAGTGACTATCTGTATTAAAAAGTGTAAAATTTAAAGTTAAGTGACCATAATATTAACATGGATAAGTTCAGTGGCCATGGGTGTAATTTACCCCGTTTGATTGCTTTGGTTAAAATGGGTGGGATTGGTGGGGCCTACTACTCTTAGCTCATAATCATCGACTATGCCAACGTAGCAGAGAGAGAATTGGTTTAATGACCCCAGTGGTCCTCTTAACTAATTACATTTTGTTTTGTGGTCCTTGCTTGTCTAGAGGATTCCAAACTATATTTTAACGTTAGTAAACTCGAAAAAATAATAAATAAATATAAATACTTTTGTTCACTTTTTCTTCCAATTGTATATAAGTTTATTAAAAACAAAATAGGGAATAAAAGCTAAATTTAATCGTAACGTTTGAAACGAAGTTCATGAAATATGTAAATTTAATCTAATATTTTTAAATAAGATCAATTTTAACTTTTTACTATTAAAAATTTAAAAAGGCTTGTTTGAATGTTAGTGGGATCGGTCCTAATAATTTAAGGGCTCTAGACAAAATAAGCTATAAATATTTTTTAACATAAAATTTACTAATTAAAGTGTACAAATTTAACCGATCTTTTAATTATCTTCCAATATGATTTTATGGGGGATTTAAAACAACAAGACTGATAGCGGAGCCAGGTTTCATATATGGGGGATTTTAGCACTGTCCAATCACCACTTTGTTATAAGAGAGTTCTTCTCTTATTCAGATCAACTATGCTAACTTAAATTTCTCTGTTATACAATCACGTTCTATTTTATAAGTATAAATATAACTCTTTTAGTGGGGGCTACCTGAGATTGCAACACTATTCCTCAGAGTTGGTATAGGAGCCCGGGAGGTCTTCTGTCTCCACCCCTGCATCAAACCTTCTAACTAAGTTTGTCGATAAATTGAAACAGTTTCATACATTTTTTATTATTTTTTATAACTATATAAATAACACAATAAATAGTTTAGATAGTTTGACAAAAAAGATTATAACTAACTCATATTTAGCAGATTTAATTTTTAGTATTTTAACAGAATTTTTGTAATTTTAGTAATACACTAAATATCTTATACATAATTAATATTTGGAAGGCCTGAAGTGACTTAAGTCCTAGTCAAACCAATTTTTCTAATTTTCAATAACATATGATTAAAATTGATCTTGTTTGAAAGTGTTAGGATTAAATTTGCACTATTTTGTACATTAAAGCTAAATATGTACTTCCCTTAAAACGTTAGGGCTAAATTTAGTCTTTATACATTTTTAATGTCTTAAATAGATTCAAAGAAAAAATACAGTAAAACCTCTATATAGGAATACACTTGGGACCGGGCTATTTGTATAACAATTGGAAGGTTATTACTAAATAGAGTTTTGTATAATAAAATTTCTCAACACATAAGATTTTAAATTTGCCAGATACTTGGTTAAGATTATCATAGGCATGCATGATTTATATATAATGTACTACAATAGACATTAATGGAACAAATTAAATATTTAGAGTTTCAATTTAAAGTTTAGATTTTCAAAATATAGATAATTGGAAGAGTTTTATGAGGAAAATGTAAACATCAATAAGAATACTAAATATTTGTAATTTCAAGTTATAGTTTGTGTTTCCAACTCATAGATAATTTCAATAGTTTTTTTTAATATTTTATAATTTAGTTTGAATTGTTAATAATTATATATATATATATATATATATATATATATATATAATTATAATTATTACTATATAGAGGCATAATTTCTAAAGGTGGGACTTGAAAAGTGTATAACAAATAACGTTTGGAAGGTTATTCCTATTTATAATTGGCCCAAGCTGGGACCGAGTTTTTTTATAACAAAATAGAGGTTATTCTTATATAGAGTATTACTATATAAAGGTTTTACTGTATATGTTTTAATTCGATAAAATATCTGATTTTTAAAAATTAAAATTGATTTGGGTGATTAAAAAACTCAAGTCGTTGATGTTGTGGAGGTTAGCTTTCCTAAGCTAATCCCGGGTTATGTTTTTGAGTTGTTTTTTTGTTTGTCTTTTTCTTTCCCTTTCCTACCAAAAAAAACTCAAGTCGCTTAAATTAGAGATCTTAAATTCGAATCCTATACGTATAAAGCTTTAATTACGATGACAAGCTTCAGGTCGAAAACTTGAACAAATTATATAAAAAAAAATATTTTTTATTTTTTCATAAATTTTTTTGTCCACTATTTATGTACCACATTATAAATTTTTTGACAAAATGAGAATTATAGGTTATAAAATTATGGTCGGTTTTGACAATTTATAAGTGCTTACACGAAATAAAAAATAATATCTGTTTAATAAAACAATGTACGTAAAAAGCAAAAATATATTTTAGTAAATGATCATATTATTTTTCAAATCTCTTTTAAACCTGAAATATATTAATATATTTATAATAAAAAAATCCAATATAAATATATATAAAAAAAAATGGACCCTTTCAACAAGGCGACCACATTTCTATTGTTTCCATAGAACCAACTCTGTATAAAACGTTATGTGTATACACGCATTTTTAATTTATAACAATCTATTAACGTATTAATATTTAAAAATGATCTAACTTGTGAATATTAAATTCTCAATTACACTAGTTTTGGAGTTAGAAATCACAACGATAGCTAAAAATATTTTTGTACATTTTTTTAATGTTCTTATTTTACATTTTTATTTTTAGCAAAATAATCCAATGTGATTTTCTCACTATGTTCCCATTTTAATTATAAAAACAATTACATAATATAATACATTTATTATATAAAACAAATTTTAGTTTAATTTTTTTAGGTTCACTTTTTTTTTTCTCCCTTTCTTCTCTCTCTTTTATCTTCTATTTATTTGGTTTTATACACTAAAAGTGAATTTCTAGCATGATATATTTTTATTTTGTAATTTATTTGGTTTTATACACTAAAAGTGAATTTCTAGTATTATATATTTTTATTTTGTAATTAGGACCCTCTTAAATTAGTGGACTGAGGGAAAATAATTTTTTAAACAATAATAATTAAAAAGTATATTAATACTTGAATAAAATTTTGATGATCATGACTTATGATTGATTGATGGCCAAAATATGGATAATGCAAAAGGGGATAAATAATAAGAGCAGTGGTTTCCTTACTTTTTGATGTTGATGTTATTTACTGTTGTTTACTGTTGAAAAAGTAGAGATTTTATGTCGATAGTTTGTTATAAACAGTTTGCTATTTACTGTTGGAAAAAACTATTTTTCATATATAAAAATTAAATAATAATTTTTTAACCAAATATCTAAAATTCTGATTTTTAATATAAAAAGACAAAAAAAATAAGAAAATAGAGGACACAGACACCCTTTAAGTATAATTTATAGTTGGTGGAACTAAGGATTAAAATAACCCTTAAAATTTACAATTATGATCAATTTAGTTCAAATTTAATTTTACGTATCAAGTCAGTTTTTAAGTTAATAATAAAACTGATTTTATTTGGAATCATTTATTAATATTTATTGAATTGATATCTAAAATTCAATTTAAATTACATTGATCATGCTTGCCAATTTTAAAAGTAATTTTAACCCTTAATTCATGGTTGGTTTCATGATTATTAAAACAAGTCTGGATAACAAAAATCGATACAAAAAAGTGAATATAATTAAGGCTCAATGTGATTTGATCGAGGTTAAAAGAATATTGTGAAAACTAATATTTCACCGTCACTTAAACCTCTAATCTAGTCAAATAATAATAATAATAAGAGATAATTCTAAAAATAATGCGTGCTTTCATTGATTTGCATATAAGTGCCTATGTGTGTTTTTGTTGTAAAAAAATGTCATGAGATTTTTTACCATTTACAAAACCAACAAATTTTAGGTTTACACTGACAATTTATTTATTGATGATATTAAAATAGATAAAATTTATTAGAGCTTGACATGTCGTGAATCATTTTTAAAGCGAAGAATCTTATCAAGACTTGATATGCATGTGGTTTAATTGGATGCAAAGTGAAGAATTTTATCAGGGCCTGATACAGCATGCATCCTTTTGAAAGAGATGGGTGTTTTCAGGATATATGAATAGTTCAATGTGCTCATCAACGTGTGTCATTGAGTTGTGGATCATTCAATGCACATTAGCATAGTTTATTTCTTAGGTTCGAATCCGGATTAAAACCAATATGGATCAAACTTTTTATTTACTCATGAGATCTAGGTAGTCCGGAGGATCACCACGTCTCATATCTTTTTGAGAATCCATATATCTATTATCATTGTATGGAAAATTATCTCTCGAGTAGAGGTTTAGGTTCAAGTTCGATGGGAATTGGATGATTGATAAACCCTCCACGATTCTTTGTCATGTCGTCTTGTAATTGTGCAATCATAAACTTACTTAACATTATGATATTCTTAGTTCAACTCAGTTTGTCATAGGTGTATATAGAGTTGCAAATGAGGCGAAGTGGAAATAGGGACTATTTCGTCCATCACTGTCTCCGTTTGGATGGGAAATTTCCATCCCCATCCTCGTTTAAAATGAAAAAAATATGATCCTCATTCCCGTCTTTGTGCGGATTAGGCTCTCATTCTCCATTTCTTAAATTTTAAATAACATTCTTTTTAATAAAATTTAATATTCTTCCTATCGCATGATTAGGTAAATATAATATATAAAAGATTAGTAGATTTGATAAAACAAATGCTTATATACATAATATGTCAATTTACCAAATATGAAAATAAATAAATAAAATATTATATCCACGTATAAAACTAAACATCTAAAACACATACAAAACTATAATTGAGGATGAGGATGGGGATTCCTATAAAAGGATAGCGATCCTCGTCTCTGCTTGTCAGGAATTTTTGTTCCTCACCCTCACTCCATGGTAAAATTAAATAGAGATTCTTCGTATATGTTGGGACGAATCTACATAGGGGATAAATAATCTCGCTCCATTTACAACCTTATGCACATACTAATATTATTTTTATCTCTTATGAATGTATCTATATTTTGAATAGATTTAGTTGTTATGGAACTATGTATTCGATGTAATAATAATAATAAAAAACATGCAAAAATTGAGATCCGAAACACACCCAAATTAAAGGCATATTTAATTCAGCTGTTGTTATTACTATTAGTTGTTTGTTATTAGATAATTAATTACGAGTGTTTGCTAAAAGTGTGATGAACTGTTATTGTTAGTATGTAAAATGTATATTATGGACATGTTTGAAATCAATCAACAAATAAATCGTAAAAATAAATATTGTAATACACAATTTAATAAAATAATCTAATAACTAAATAAAAAATTAAAATTAATAAGTAAAACCTTATTAATTTGGCAATAATATTATAAAGATATGAATAACGTTAAAGAAGAAACATGTTTTGTGGAAATAAAAAGGATGATTTTATCAATATTAAATAATGTAATGAAACCAAGCGTACACAACACATGTCCATATTACCATATCCTCCAATTAAACCAACAACTGAAGTTGTCAAAAATCAAACCCTTGAACTTGATCACTTAGTTAAAGAGGCTTCGGTACTATATCGTGGAATCAATTGAATTAAAAGTTTAATATGATAGTTAAAGATTCAATTCATATTAATATTTGACAAATAAATACAAACAACTTTTCACAAAAAGTTGTAAAATGTTATTGTTTCAATAAAAAAAAGCTAAGGGACCGTTTGTTTTACCTGATGTTTGCTGTTGAAAAAATCTGCTGTTCCGAAAAGCAGAGATTCTATACTTTTATAAAAAGCTACTTTCCATCTATAAAAAGCAAACAGGAGGTGTCTAACCAAACCTAAAACTCTCCACTTCAAAGTGAAGAAGCAAATAGGAGCACAAAAAGCACCAACTAAACATCCCCTAAAAGATGTTATTGTATAAACCTAACCATACACAATATTTTATGCAGGTAAAGGCTATGGTTATTTTGTTTTTGACAAAGTAACCCTTACTTTGTGTGTTTTCACCATTAGATTAATTTTATATTTCATCATCCAATGATGAAAACACACCAAGTAATGGTACTTTGTCAAAAACAAAGTAACCATAGAAGGCACATTTTATGCAATTTGCAGCAAATGATAAACGCTACTACAAAAAGCTGCAAAAAGCACCCAGAAAGAGTAGAAAACACCAAAACAAAGAAAAATAAATAAATGTACAAGCAAAAATTAGGAATAAAGAAGGAAATACCAATTGGTAATTAGCAAAAAGTAGCTTTTGAGAAAGATAGATGCAGGGTAAATTGTATTCAAGACCCTTGAATTATGTGATTCTTACTTGGATTTCAGGTTTTTAAGATAGAATTTCTTAAACCTTGTATTATGTGATTTAAAGTGAAATGCTAAGTTGAAAAACTACAATAAACACTTAAAAAATAATATAAAATACAAAACATTCATTTTGATTCCTAAATTAAAACTTCAAAGTCAATTAAGTCCTTAAACTATTAAAATCAATTAAATCTCTGAACTAAGTAAAAATTATCAATTGAGTCCTCATTTTATTCTAAAATCAGAAACTGTGATTATTTGATATGAATTGTAATGATTTATGTATTGGTTCAAAATGGATTTGAGAAAGAGAGTCTGAAACTGTTCAATCGAATGATTTTCGATTAGGATTCAATTGATGATTTTTGCTTAAAATGGAGACCCAATTAGTGATTTTTACTAAGTTCAGGAACCTTATTGATGGTTTTGATAGTTTACGGTCCTAATTGATTTTGAAGCTTTAGTTTAAGGATTCAAATGGGTATTATCCCAAAAACAAACAACTAGACAAGCAAAATTAGAAATAAAGAAGAAAAGAGGTACCAAATGGTAATTAACAAGAAGTAGCTTTCAAGAAAGATAGATTCAGTGTAAATTATATTCAAGACCCTTGAATTAAGCGATTCTTGCTTGGATATTATAAGATAGAATCTCCTAAACCATATATTATTATAAGATGAAAATAAAAGTTGACGAAACTTATTAAAGATTTAAAGAAATGTTGACTCAGAAAATTTGGATCACATCATTATTATTTTTATTTCATGTCACCATAATTTTATGTTTTTTATACCTATTTTACCACATGTAGAAAAAATGTAAAAAATAAATTATGGTTGAACTACATTTGTTTAATAAAAAAATATTGGATACATTTCTTTTGTGTTAAAAAATGAAATATTTTGCAGGCTACAAAAAAACGAAAAAAATGTTGTGTAACTATTGTTTTTAAAAAGTGTTAGAATATAGTAGGGTTAAAATTTTAGAAAAAATGTTTTAATTTTGGGAAATATTTTTCTTTTATAAACTTAAATGACTTAAAATTTTCCATTAATTTATTTCCTGAAACAAACAAATACCGTTTTTCTATATAATATTAGTGACATAGATAGAAAAATAATTAAAGTCTATTTAATTTAATCGTTGTTATTGATCAGAGGTTGAATCAATCATCAGAAAAAGAATTAGGCCAAAAATTAGGATACATTCTGGGAAAATAAAACTTCCATCGAAGAGCTGCAATACGGAACCCCATAGACCTTGGTGTAACCTTTCGTTCAATACTCGAATTGACAATTGAAGCATCTGAGGCTGCATTAATCGGGGATACCCGACAGAAGGAATTGTTTTCTTTATAAACTTAGGACTACTATAATAACTTATTTTATTTCTAACATACAATTATCGACTGTTTTAATCAAACATTTTATGGGTCGGATTCTCATTGATACAGTTTTGATCACATTGACCTTAATGACCATGCAGTATTTGGTCATTCATCATTAGATCTAGGCTTATTAGAATCTTAAGATGGAGATTCAAAGCATCACGAGGTTTAGATTTAATAAGCCTTGGTAAATAGAACATGATGTAAGGGAAATTGATATAGAAAAAAATGTTATAGGAAAAAGTTAATAAGCGTTTTTGTAAATATATGATAAAAGGTCTAAAATTTAGAGTTATTTTCTTCCATGAAAAAATTATTAGGTTATTTTAAAATTACATTGAAAATCAGAGCTATTTTTTGAGAAAAATATATATTTTTTTATTTTAGAGAAAAAATTAATTTAAGTTTTCATGATAAATTGTGAAAATTGTTTTCTCTAAATGCTATAAATTATAATTTTCGTAAAAGTAGTTTTCACAGTTTTAAGGAAACAATTTCACATTTACTAAATTTGAAGTATGAGAAAATAATGTCAAACATACTCATAAAATCATTTCTTAATTTTAATAATACTCATTGATTTTAGATAGATTCTTATAGTTTGGTTAATTTGTAAAGACATTTTTTTGGTTTAAAAGTTTGTAAGCATAATTTTATGTATTTCATGAAATTTATGGTAAATGCTATGCTTACTTTATTTTTAACAAAGTAAGTCTTACTTTATGTGTTTTTATCATTGGATTAATTTTCTAATCCATCATCCAATAGGGAAAACACACCAAGTAATGGTACTTTGTCAAAAACAAAGTAACCATAAAAGACACCAAAATTTATAGTTAAAGAACATATTGATCAAATTTTTAATCAAATAATACTTATAGTTTAGTTAATTTATAAAATCAGATCTTATATTTTGAATAATTTATAAAATCAGTTTTTTTAATTATTCAAATTATTCTCCTTTAATTACGATAATAATTTTATATAGAATGACTGAATTTAATTACCTCACAAAATAAAAATCACTTAACATTTGTTTGTAAACTTTTAAAACAGAAAAATTATCTTTGCAAATTACCCGTAGGAAAAAACTTAGATCATTCACAAAAAAAAAAAAAAAAAAACTTATTAAACTGTCAATAATGCTAAGTTTAGGGACCATAAATGTAGTTTTAACTGATGCATGCACTTTTCCCTATTTGGTCAATAATTTGAATACTACCCATTGGAATTCCATGAAATACCCCTGGTTTTGATACTCTATTCTTTTCCCAATTTCATTTTAGTCATTCTTATTCATTTTCAATAATCAAGTGGTACCCTTCTTACCATACACCACTGTAACTACAGTGGTCCGTCAACCACCTGATTACTTCAAAAAAAGTGCATTCACTTTATAAAGATCCGTCTGCTCTTTTTCGAGTCATCGCTGGCTTCCGTCTCTGCAATTGAAACTTCTCCTTCTTCTTCTTTCCCTTTCCTTTCTCATCAGTACAGTCGCCATGTCTTTCTACTCTCAGGAGCCTCACTTTCTCGAAGCTTGTCATCTCTGCCGGAAACCCCTCGGCTGTAACTCCGACATCTTCATGTACAGGTATAGATACTAGTAGCTTAATTTCTTATTATTACTCTTGTTTTGTGATTTATATGTGAAATTGATTGCGATTTTGGTACTGTGATGCAGAGGGAATACACCGTTCTGTAGCAAGGAG
Source organism: Euphorbia lathyris (assembly GCF_963576675.1). Lineage (NCBI taxonomy): Eukaryota > Viridiplantae > Streptophyta > Magnoliopsida > Malpighiales > Euphorbiaceae > Euphorbia > Euphorbia lathyris. The sequence goes on from NC_088911.1 coordinate 8,039,554, forward strand.
TGCAGGCAAGAACAGATAGAGATAGACGAGTACTCTTCGAAGAAGAAGGCCTGGAAAATTTCCTCATCCTCTTCTTCTTCGTCTTCTTCCACTAGATCTATCAGGAATTCCGATTCGAAGGAGGCTTCGAACAAAACTGTACGTACAGACACAGTTGCCGTTGCTTAAACTGAGAATATATACCAGTTAAGATTTCATCAAGAGTTCTTCGAAAATCGAAATCGGATATCACACGTATTTTTATCGGAGAATTTTAGATCTAATTAAAAAAAAGGCGGAGAACTCTTGATCTGTAAAGAAGTGATGGGGGAGACTCTGCGCGATTTTTTTTTTGTTTTTTGAAATTATTATCATCATCAGTATTATTGTTTAATCTCCGATTTGATGTTGGCGGTTTTACGAAAATTGAAGAGGAAGACGGATGGATTTATGTGATTTTTGTAGCCAATCATCTTATTATTCAGAAAATACATGTATTTCTTCAAGCAATGGAAAGAAGTGAAGGAACGTATTGGAAGAGGTTTTCTGTTTGTGGCTCATGGAGTCTAAATTAAAACTTCCGATGAGCTTTGTCTTCTTCTCCATTGATATTGTGTGTTCTTTATTTTTCCAAGAAAAAGAATGAGAAATTATGTTTGTATAATTTTGAAGATCTGATGGTGATGAGAGGAAAATCAGAAGAGAAAATATTAAGATTTGAATATTTTACATTTCTTGGTTTTGTACAACTGCAAGTTGATGCATATTTTATTTTATTTTTTTAATTAAATTATATTGTTTACTAATATTATAAATTTTTAACAAAGAAAATCTTAAAATGCAAATTAATAATCCGGTAAAAGTTTTTTTTTATATATATATTAACTCCGTTAAAAGCTTAATAAAAGGGTAAACGGTATATATTAAAGAATTTTTTTTCTTTTGTTTTAAAGTCGCTCAATTTGCTTTTTTTTTTTTTTTTTTTTTTTTTTTTTTTTTTTCATCATCATCATCATTAAAAGATAACTGGAAAACTGCAATAATGATGTATGATAATTACGTGAAAAATATATATATATATTTTTTGTTAAGTGTGAGCGCATTATTATTATTTTTTTTTTTGACAATCAATGAAGCATATATTAAGAATAAAAAAAAAAGCATATTACAAATGAGTGTGAACGCATTCATTCATCTTGGAAGGGAATAATAATTACCAAAGCTCGGTTTGATTTAATTGTTGTTATTTTTTCTTACTATCCGTTATTGAAAACAAAAAAAAATCCTTTTTCAAAAAGAACAAATTCCCTACTTTTAGAAAAATGTTATTTTTTATTTATAGAAAACCAACAATAATTTATCTAATTAAATACTTAAAAATCTCATTTTTAATATGAAAAAATAAACATAAAAGAATGAAGTAAAAAAATTTAAATTTTACTTGAATTAAGTAAATAATAAAAATTTATAATCGCTAACCTTTAATTAACATTTTAAAATAATCGTTGATAATCTCAAAATAATATATTTTTAAGAATTGATGCTATTTTAGATCATTTATGTATTGTTTGGTTAAAAGAGAAATTCGATTAAAGAGCTCTAAAAATTATGATTTTGGAAAATAAAAAATATGTTTTCATGTTAATATGTTTCTAAATAAATTTAATGCTTGGAAATTCTATTTTTAGATCGTAAAACGTTATCTTGAAGCGTTAATTGAAGTTTAGTCGTCATAATGTTAAAAAGTGTATATTGAAATTATTTTTATGTTACATTTTAAAGTTTAGTGGTCATACCTATACCTGTTCACGAGTCTGTTGGTCCGCCCAACTCGCCCAGACCTGCTCTTAATGGGTTGGATTTGGATATTCATATATGATCTTTAGTCTGGTCCGATACAAGCCCACACATAAAATGGGTTGGGCTTAGGATTGCTCTCAAAATCCCAGGTGAGTTCAACCTGGCCCGATTTTATATTATATAAGAGTAATATTTTTTATTATATATATATATATATATATATATATATATATATATATATTGGTGGTGTACTCTAAAAAATGAATTACTCCTCTTGCTAGATTAGGTGGTGTATTCTAAAATAAAAATATTAAAGTCTTATAATAATTACATTAGAAAAAAATTATATATTTTTTGTTCTTTTTTAATATCTACATATTGGATGAACGGGTTGAGCCGGTCTTGGGAATTACTTTTCATAGTCCAACCCGGTCCTGTCCAATCCATAAACAAGTCTAGTCATACCCGACATTAACCGTAAAACTAAAATTAGCTCTCAAACATAAATTCTTGATTCTACCACTGTAGATATGCATCCTCTCATCTAAACTTTATGTAACAAAAAACATTAGTACGTTTAAATTGCGTGATTTTGTACATAAAAACTCAATTCGTTACCAATAAAGTTTGACTAAAGTAGTACCTTAGGCGTAATAATACATACCTAATGAGTTGATATTTAACATCAAACATTTATGTTACTTTTCAAGCTAAAATTTCTAATTTAACATTACACCTTGTATATTTGTAGTCTGGTCATATCTATCTACATCTCCTACTATTAGTTTTCTATTCATTATTCATTGTATCTGCATTTATTTTTTCTAATTATATTTTAATTTATTGGTTTTAAGTTTAGTATAAGAAAAATGAATTATTATTTTAAAGGTTAATTTCAAATAAATGCTCTATGATTTCATTTTTGCAGATCGATACTTATGGTTTTTTTTTTATTACAAATCGAACTATGTTCTTCAACTTTTTATGTTTGACGTCATTTAAGTGTTGTTTGTTATAAGAGAGAAAATTAATGTTTAAAACTCCAAAAATTGTGATTTTGGAAAATAAAAAATGTTGTTTCGTAGTAACTATGATACTAAACAACTTTAATTCTTGAAAATTTTCATTTTGAGGTCATTATCAGCCAAATGTGACAAAGTCAATAATAAATGAAAATTTTGCAAACCACAAGGTTCGGGTTGTACAAAAAAACTCACAAGTATCGATTTATAAAAACGTGAAACCATAGGGTATTTATCTGAAATTAACCCTTTTTTAACCATTTATAGTGGTTAGAAGAAAAATAATTGTTAATTTATAGGAAAATATTATCTCGACTCGACATAAGTAATTCAAAAATTACAATTCAGAAGTACATCAGAGAAGTTTGAATCTGCATATTGAATACCATTGATCGTGATAGAGCAGTAGTAGACGATATTTGGAACTGTTATTAGCACAACGGGGGGAAATACACTCCACCCATAATGGAGTTCAGTTTTTTTTTCTTGGAATAACTTCACGATCTTTCAGTGAGTGAGATCTATTTGACGATAAACAAAACTCTTATGTTTTTAAACATGACAACACTCGTATAAGGAGAGATACGATAACCACTCATATAGGGAGACAGACCACAATCACTCATATAGGAAGAATGAACAAAAAAACTACAAATAAAAAACATTTTGAATTTTGAATTTTGAGAATAAAATGAGAGAAAACCGACTAAGGTGGTTTGGCCATGTGAGACGTAGAGCGCTTGATGCGCCGGTTAGGAGAACCGAAGAGTGGCAAAGGGATGTAGTGGTGAGGGGTAGGGGAAGACCTAAGCAAACTTGGAGGAGGGTGATCGAGAGTGATATGAGTTTATTGGGAATTGAGGAAAATATGGTAGTGGATAGGACGGAGTGGAGGGAGCGAATCTGTGTCGCTGACACGACTTGATTTTCACGGTTTTATATGATGGTTCATGTTAGCCGACCCCGAATCATTTCGGGACTAAGGCTTTGTTGTTGTTGTTGTTGTACCGTAACTCACTTTTGAATATTGTAGCATGGTTGTTGGTGAATTAATTATATTTATATTTGAATATTTTTTGTTAATTTCATTTTCTAATTTTTTCTAAGACTTTTAAAACATTATTTCATAGTTTTCAATGAATTATATCACTTATGGATATTATTTTTTATTTATTTCACTTGTTTTAATAATATTATTATGCAAATTTTGATTTTGACACATTTTTTCATGATATGATATATAAAATCATTTTGTACTTTTAAATAGTGTAATACGTATTTTAATTATATTTATATAATAGTTTATTATTGACATAAAAAAAAATACAAAGTCGATTTGTTCCCAATTAATTCTTAAAAGACTTGTCCATCTGAATAGCACCTAATATTTTTTACGAAAGTGATAAAATGATGCACGTCTGGAATGGAGATAACAATATTTATAACTTAGAATACAATTTCATAATGATGTCTGAAATTAGTTAAATTTATCATCGTCAGAAGTTAAAACTGAACCATTTTAAATGTGAGGATAAAATTGTTTCGTATCCGTATTTTTATACCTTATCTCAAATAAAAATAAAATTTTGATAATTTTATTCAAATAAAATAAAATTAAACGACGTTTTTAGAACATACCCCTAAACTTCAATAATGATCTGTAAAATTTACCCCAATAAAACCGCAAGGTCTTGTGAAATTCATACCAAAAAGTTTGTACAATGATGGGCCTATATATGGGCCTCGTATGAGATACCCTAGCAAACTGAACACTTTTGGCCCAATAGCTGAGAAAAATAATTAATTTTCTGATAATAACTATCATTTTTTACACGATTTACCAATATAATCCAGGTAAAGGCCATGCTTACTTTGTTTTTAACAAAGTAAGTCTTACTTTATGTATTTTCACCATCTAATCTATTTTTTTTTATCACAATCCGTTCAATCTAATTATCATTTTTATTAATTTTAATATCATATATAATAAAATAAGATATATAGATCGTATAATACAATTGTAACATGATAACGTTTTTTCGATACATATGCTATTAGGGTAAGAAAAAACATAGCAAAGCACATTTAGCTAAATTTAATAACAGAGTTGACAGCTACTCTTTGTTGGTGTGGGATGTCTACTAAAGTGTGAGTGCAATCTTGATAATACTAAATATAATGTACATATTTTTGAACTTTGTAGTAATTAGAAAACGAGTTCGGTTTGTAGTTGTTATGAAATCCATTTATAAAAAGACTACGAATCTAAAATAAATTTTATTATTACCTCTGCGGCATTTCGGCATTTCGTATCTAAATATTTATCTTTGTTGAATCTGGTATAACAATAGTCTTTAAAATTATATCAATAATTGGAGTCTATGAATTTTAAATCCTTCAAATTATTTGATCTCTCTAATTCACAAAATCGATAGTATAATTTTTTTTTAAAAAAAACTTTAAGTTAAGGGTTAGGCTATGCTTACTTTGTTAAAAACAAAGTAAGTAATTACTTTTATTATTATATATGACAATGTTGTTGGGCACAAAAGAGAAATCACTTCATGCAAATTCACTCATAAATGTAACCGTGCGAGCCACGTGGCTCAGTCAAATAGGGTCTTAAAAGTCACACACATTCAGATTCATGTCCGGCGTCAATATTACGAAATTATAGGTGCACTGGATAAAACTATTATTGATTTTTCCATTAAATGAATGCCACATGGTCCTCTTCTCAACCTAGTGCGCACAACTTAGATATGTTATAAGTACAAGATACATAATACTCAAAAGTTACAATATTCATTCTACTTGCTTACATAAGTTTACATACTCTTTATTGTTTTCCCATCAATCATTTAGGCATTAGAGTGGGGCCATCGGTTCCCGACCCTTTTTTGACCATTTTTTTATCTTACCTCAAGCAATCACTGCACCCAACTAGCTTAGTTCATAATTCCAAACATCAATTGGTGCGGTGAGCGTGATACGAATATATTTATGCCATGAGTCAGCTACATAGCTCCACAGTCCCACCAGCCTCAAACATTCCTTCGACAACCGCTCCCCGAAACAAGAATTGAGTTTTAATGAATGCGAATAACAATCTTATAGAGCCCATCCTGCTCACACAAGCACTAGAACAGCAAATGAAATAATTTTTAGGCTTTTTAGATCTGGAGCAACAAAGGTTTGCAGGTGTTATAACAAAGAAGGTCATTTATAATGTACGCTTGGTCCAAGAGTCGAAGAACATCCTCAGGACTAAGCATGCATCACAAATGGAGATTGTTGGGGCAGAGTTACAAGAGGCAAGAGAAGCCAACAAACATATGGATAAGCATGATTCCATTATTTATTCTATCGGGCATCACATTGTCAGTACCTGCCCCCATAATAGAAATATATCCATAGATTCCCACCATGATGCATCCCAAATATGATCGAGAGAAAAATAGTCCAATCCCGCACATCTAAGGTATTATCACTCTCGAACACCGTCCAAACATCACCATTGTTCTGATGAATCTAGGTATCTAAAGCGAAATAAGACCATCCGCCAAAGTTCGACAGAATCTCGTCTTCGAAACTATGATGATAATCGAGTCAAGGCTGCAGGACCAATATCTGACAAATCACGGTATCCTAAACCAAACTAGAGATGGAAGACGACGAAGTTCCTCTCCTTAAGGAGGAAATGTATAATCTCATCTGGTAGGAGCTTTGGAATCTCATGGTATATTTCAAGTGTCGATTCTAGGATACATGTAGACACTAGAGTTGGAATCATGTGTTAAAAACTTTTGAAAGATGATCTAAAAATACGATCAAAAATGGATCACGAAAAACTCAATCATTATGAAGTCAAAGTCAGCTCTTTCCCATTAAAAAACCAAAATTTGTAGAGAACTAAATAATGGTCCTGTTTGGTAAAGAGTTTTTTGGGCTAAAATTAGAGGTTTAAGCCACTTTAGATATTTTGGCTAGTCAAACCTCTAATAGTGATGTTTGGTGGATAGAGATTTGAAAGAGATCATTGGGCCCAAAAGGCAAATTTTGAAAAGATTGATTTTAGGAGCTTTATCAATTAGCGTTTGGTGCATCTCTTTTGAAAAATATTTTTACCTCTACTTACTATCCTTTAACCCCAAATAAAATATAGTTATTAAATATCAATGTCCTTATTTGTCATTTATACAAACAACTATTAACAATCAGCTAAATTTTACCAAACAAGTTTACACAATCAGCTCAGCAAATTAGTTAATAAAAAAGGTAATCAGCTAACAACTAATGTAATAAACTAACAGCTAACAGTTATTTTCCAAACAGGGCCAATATATTGGGATATCTTAATGAGTTGTGTCCCCCGAGAGTGTCATAACACATTCCAGATTCAGTTTAGAGGTCTAACAAAAAAGTTATGATTAGATGAAATACGAGATGAAAATGGACAATAATCTTAGATAGAGTTGTTTTTAGCCTTAGATCGTAAAATAAAAAAATGTTCGGATCATCGAAACAAGAATCATCGAAATTGGAGGTCATTCGGAGCTAAATTGTAATTCAGAAATGATTGAAAGAGGGAACACATGACATCGCGTGACTGGCACACACCTGACATGTGACAGATGCGTCATTACTAACACGTGAATAACATTAGGCTCCCCCCTCTTTTTTGCTACTTTTTTTTAATTAAAAAGGTAAAAATCTTATTTTTGACCATGACTTTTTACTCATTTCTAATCATGAAACCCTAATTTATGCATATAAATATCAACTCGTACACCCGTTTTTAGGGGAGAACGGAAATTATGCTAAATACAATTGAAAATCTATCGAAACATCATATGTAAAGGTTTCTAAGGGAACATATCATGGCTACAATATTTTCCGTTTAATTCTTTATATCATAAAATACATGTCGTGCGTATTTTCTCCTCTTTTATTTTAATTTCAATTTTAATTTTCATCAAAGAGGTTGTCAAATATATTTTCCGTATATATTTGATTCCTATAAATTAATTTAAATTAATCTAAAAGCAATAATTTACTAGTTTTTTTTCTTAAAAATTTACGCAATGCGCTTACATTAAAGAAGAAAGAAAAATTCCCACCAGACCCGGATGTGATTCGAACCCATGACCGCCCAAGACATAGGTAAGCTCTCAACCACTAGACTAAGAGCTTCACCACTGCAATAATTTATTAGTTAAATTAGTTGTTTTGAGTTTTTTTAATAACTAGTTGTAGACCCGTGCAATGCACAGATTTTATTTTTTAAAAAATAAATTCTAAAATCAATTATGTTATCTATTAAAATTATTCATGTATAAATTTTTTAAATTTATTTATTTAAACAATAATTTAAAATTATTTGTACACTAAATAAAAGTAATTCAATAAATTGTATTTGAAGAACCAGTCTATATTATTAAATACTTCTTTAAACACTACATTTTGGGTACAATTAGATGTATTATATTCCTCGTCACAAATAAGAATTTTCAATCCTTTTTTTGTTGTGACTCTTGAAACTGCAACATACATTTGACCATGGCTAAAAACAAGACGTGGAAGATATAATCCAACATGTGCAAGTGATTGGCCTCGACTTTTATTGATAGTCATAGCAAAGCAAACAACTAAGGGATATTGTCTTTGTTGAAATCGAAATGGCAATTTGATGTTTGATGGAGTCAAAGTAAGCCGAGGTATGAAAACCTTCTGTCCAATGTTACAACTTGTAACTTTCGATGTTTCAATCACATGTTTTCCCAATTGTGTTAACACCAATCAGGTACCATTACATAGCCCAAGAGTCTGATCAATATTACGAAGTAGCATAACAGGTATTCCAATCTTTAATGTCAACTTGTGATTCAGCAATCTTGAAGAATTAATAGTATTAAAAAATTCAGGAGTATACACATATTCATGACTATTTGAATGACTTTCAACTTTGCAGATAAAATCTGAACTCAAGTAACATCATATTTCTTCTCCTGGCCATCCAGACAACATATACTCATTCACCTTGTTAACAATATCCAACGTAGGTGCAAGAATGGCACGTTCTTATAAGTATATTGGATCTTGAATGTTTTCAATGATACTTGGATATGTACTTTTGACAATGGCTCCAATAGGATCATCAACATCTTTGATGAGTAATTTATTGACACACCTTTCCACATGATTTTGATTTGACAAAATTATTTAAGTTAATCCATGATTAAGGGACAATTAAATTTAAGTGCTTTGATTTAATTGTACTAATATGTTTGTTCAATGATGAGTATAAATATAAATACAAATAGAAATAAAAAGTAAGACAGTACGAAGTCAGCATAAGATCACAGCACAAGCTGAGTAGAATGGAACTCAACGTGAGAAAAGATAAGTCATCTTCAGAACAGAAGCTTAAAGATCAAGAAGCTGAGTGGAACGAAACTCAGTATCAAAAGTAGGGAAGTTTTCCGAGAACTATGTCTTGCAGAACAAAGCTGACCATGGAAGCTGAGTAAAAGAGAACTCAGTATATGCACTAGCAAACAATCACAAACAACGGCTACTAAAGACAAGCTGAGTGATCTTCAAGACAGCATGAATGTTCCGTTTGCTAAAAGACAAGCTCCGACAACTGTCTGCACCAATAATAGAAACCTTGGAATTACGCAAAGGCTAATTTCGAGAGGCATGGGTCAAACGTTCGTTAGCTAAAAGACGAACTGGCACGAGAAGACGAAACCTATAAGAAGAAGACAAACCTGACGCCTGCGGAATTCAGACGACAGGATTGGCCTGCAAAACTGAAGCTGACCAGAACTTGTCTAAAAAAGGAGCCGTTTGGATCAACGGACAAATCCAAAGATCAAACCATTTCTGCTTCATATCTCAACTATATAAAGACATGATCATTCTTGGATCATAAGCCGATCACAACAAGAACAAAAAGTATATACATACAAAAGCACACAAAAGCCAAAAGAGATCTTACACCAAATTTATATTATTGTGTAAAAGCTAGATTGATTTTTTGTAATCATCTAAAGTGTTCTTCATCTGAAAAGAACAATTTGTATCAATTGTAAAATTGAGAGTGTTGTGCTGAGTACTCGGTGTTGAGTGCTTAGTGGTAGAGAAATCTAGGTGTTGGGTTATAGCACTTAGTAGGAGTTGAGTAGACGAATAGAGGAAGGTACTCTTGCATATTCAACTGCCTTGTAAACGGTTTGTGCTCTACCTTTAAAGAGCTCAGTATTGGATTTAAAAAGCCCGGAGGGATTCTGGGGACTGGACGTAGGCGGAGAGGCCAAACCAGGATAAGTCGTACTGAGTAATCTCTAACTCTCTCTCAATATATATATATATATATATATATATATATATATATGTATGTGTTGCTTGTCATATTTACTCAGCATATAAATTGTTTAAACTGACACTGAGTAAATAAGAGTGCTGAGTTGGAAGCTGACCATAAAAGTGTCAATTCCCAACTCATACGTAAAATAGTTCTAGTCAACATCTGACTAAATCTGTCTTACACTATAGTCGGCCGTGCTGACCAAAAGCTGAGTTAACTAACTCAAGAAAATATATTAAGTCAGCTTAACTAAAACGAAAAAGTTATATTAGTTCGTACCCCCCCCCTTGGAACTAATTACACGGGACCAACAAGTGGTATCAAAGCCATATAGCTCACTACTCATAGATTTAACAATCTTGAGCTGATCCCGATAAATGGCTGAGAACAACACTCGTTTCCTTCCCGGGAACCAAACAACACAGATACTCCCAGAGGGATTGTCAATTAGTCTGTCTCCCCTATTCTTTGGATCTAATTATACGTTCTGGAAGAATAGGATGAAGAACTTCATTCAAGCCACAAACATGAGTGCATGGCTTGCTATAGTTCAAGGCCCATATGTGCCATATAAAACTGTTGACAATGAGAAAATTGTTAAGAGTGAAACTGAGTGGTCAAAAGATGACCTTAAAAAATTACAAAACAATGCTTCAGCTATCAATATGCTTCACTGTGCGTTAGATGCTGCAGAATACAATAAGGTTTCAGGTTGCGAGTTAGCACAGGAGATTTGGAAAAAGCTTGAAGTAACCTACGAAGGTACAAGCAAGGTCAAGGAGTCAAAAGTGAACCAACATATGAGATTATACGAGTTGTTCGAGATGAACGATGATGAGGACATCTCAGGAATGAACGCCAGATTCACCAACATCATAAATGAGCTAAAGAGGCTTGGCAAGAACTTCACTGAAGAAGAGCAGGTGAAGAAAATTCTGAGAAGCTTACCTAAGAGCTGGCAAGCTAAGAAAACTGCCGTAGAGGAAGCTCAAGACTTGACCACATACAAATACGACGAGCTGATCAGATCTTTACTGACTCATGAGATCTCTATGAAGAATTTTGAAGCAAAAGAAAAGTCAGAAGACAAGAAACAAAAATCATTTGTCATGAAAGCTGACTCAACTGAAGCTGACTCATCAGATGATGAGGAAATGGCCATGTTCACAAGGAAGATGAAGAAGCTGTTCAGAAAGAATGAAAAGAACAGCAAGAGGCCATTTCGAAGAGGTGATAGGTATAAAGTTGAGTCCAGTGACAAATACAAAAAGGACAGTTCCAAGCCTGTCACGTGCTTTGAGTGTCATCAAACTGGACACATCAAGTCGAGCTGCCCTAATCTAAAGAAAGATAAGAAGGGAAGTAAAAAGGCTATGGTGGCTATATGGAGTGACAGCGATGACTCAACATCATCTGAAGCTGATGCCACCGAGTCAGCAAACATATGCTTCATGGCCGATGACGCTGCTGACCACACTCGATCTGAGCAAGCTGACCTCTCTGAAGAATCTGAACAGGAGGAATACTCAAATGAGGTAACATCCTTACACTTGCTTAGAAATGAAATGATTAACGCCCTGAGTGACTTATATACACTGACTAAAAAGTGTAATAAGAAAATAAAAGCACTCAGCAGGCGATGTGAGGAGATTGAAGAGGTCAAGCTCAGTGACCTTCGATATCTTCTCCAAGACAACTCAGCCTTGCATAGTAACATGGAAATTATGCACAAGTTTGTCTCAGAGGTCCAATCAGATTCAAAGAAACTGAAAAAGGATGTCACATACCTACAAAGCCAAACTAAAGGCTCAAACAAAAATAGATCCCATGTTGAGTACTCAGGTACTAGTCAGCATAGACAGTTCACTCAATGTGACTGTTGTGGAAAAAGGGGACACACAAGGGATGTGTGTTGGTATAACAAGCGGATTGTCCAATGTGACTTCTGTGGAAAGAAAGGGCATACCACTAAGGTATGTTGGCATGCTCGGCACAATGGTGCTGACCAAAAACAAAGTCATCCCAAGAGGGTAACATTCTGTGACTTCTGTGGTAAAGCTGACCACACAATAAAAGTATGCCGTCACAAATTAAAACATGACTTTGCACCTGTTTATGCTAACCCACGAGGACCCAAAAAGAATTGGGTACCTAAAGATGAATGATCTAAAATGCAGGTGAGCCTGAGATGCGTGGAAAAATCGAAACTATGGTATATTAATAGCGCATGCTCGAAGCACATGACTGGTGATGAAACTCAGTTCATCACACTTGAGCTTAAACGAGGTGGAAACGTAAGCTTTGGAGACAATAAGAAGGGTAAGATAGTAGGGTCGGGTACTATCAGAGGTAACCCCACTATTGAGTCAGTCTCCTTAGTTAAGGGTCTCAAATATAACCTATTGAGCGTAGCTCAGCTTTGTGATAGCGGAAGATGGGTTATATTTGATGCTACTCAGTGTCGAATACTCGAGGGAAAAACAAACAAATTGATTTTAACTGCCCCTCATGTTGACAATGTATATATATTAAGTTTAGAAAAACAGTTTTTGAAAAATATATGCTTAGTATCTAAAGAGGATAACTCCTGGCTATGGCATAGGAGACTTGGTCATGTAAGCATTGACCTCCTTGCCAAATTAGCTAGAAAGCAACTAGTTGAGGGATTGCCCAAATTGAAATTTGAAAAAGATCAATTATGTAATGCTTGTCAGCAAGGTAAACAAATGAAAAAGTCTTTTCAAAGTAAAAACATTGTCTCAACCAAGAGACCATTGGAATTACTACATTTGGACCTTTTCGGACCTGTCCAGCCACTCAGCTTGGGCGGTAAGAATTTCTCCTTAGTCATTGTAGATGATTTCTCTCGGTATACTTGGATCATCTTGCTGAGTAGCAAGGATGAAACTTTTGATACATTCACAACATTGATTAAAAAGCTTGAAAATGATAAAGACCTAAAAGTAGCTCATATTAGAAGCGACAATGGTGGAGAATTCAAAAACCAATAGTTTGACGAATTCTGCGAAATCAGTGGTATTGACCACAATTTCTCTGCTCCTAGAACTCCTCAACAAAATGGGGTTGTTGAAAGAAAGAACAGAACAATTGTCGAAAATGCTAGGACAATGCTGAGCGAAAATAGGCTTCCAAAGTATTTCTGGGGTGAAGCTATCCACACAGTATGCTACATACTGAATAGGGCTTTAGTTAGACCTATACTCAAGAAAACCCCTTATGAACTTTGAAAAGGACGGAAGCCCAACATTGGCTACTTTCGTGCCTTTGGATGTAAATGTTTTATACTCAATACAAAAGATAACCTTGCAAAATTTGATGCTAAAGCTGACGAAGCGATCTTTTTGGGGTACTCAACAAACAGTAAAGCATATAGAGTGTATAATAAACGAACTCAAGTTGTTGAAGAGTCTGTCCATATAGAGTTCGATGAAACTGGCCCTGCAGGAAAGACAACTCAGTCCGCCGAAGATGAACCGAGCTCAACTTCCGCTAACCAAACAGGAGCTACTGAGTCATCAGCACAGGGGCTGACCAAAGGTAAACATGAACCATAAATTACCTTTGCTGACCAATCTATTCCTGCAGATATTGTAGAAACACTTATTCCAAACAACTCAGCATTGCCTAAAGAAATAAAAATTCCAAGAGGACATTCGGAGAAGTCCATTCTTGATGCCGCTGACAACAAGCTGATGATAAGAGATCAGCTTAGAAAGTATCTCGGGAATGTTGCATTCGTCTCAGTAAATGAGCCAAAGAACTTCGCCGATGCTGAGCACGATGAATATTGGATCAATGCTATACAAGAAGAGCTTGATCAATTCACAAGAAATGAGGTATGGGATTTAGTACCAAAACCTAGAAATCAAAAGACCATAGGAACTAAATGGGTCTTTAGAAACAAACTAGATGAGCAAGGCAACGTAGTCAGAAATAAAGCCCGACTTATAGCCTAAGGCTATAGTCAGCAAGAGGGCATTGACTACGGTGAAACCTTTGCACCCGTTGCTAGGTTAGAGGTTATACGAATTTTGTGTGCATATGCCAGTTATATGAATTTTAAACTATATCAAATGGATGTTAAAAGTGCTTTTCTTAATGGCTTTATAAACGAAGAGGTATATGTTAGTCAGCCTCCAGGGTTTGAAGATCCAAAATTTCCAAACCACGTTTATAAACTCAAGAAGGCCCTATATGGGCTGAAACAAGCTCCAAGAGCTTGGTATGAGAGGTTGACCAACTTCCTGCTGACCAGGTGTTATGTCAGAGGCAAAGTTGACACAACCTTGTTCATTAAGAAAAAGGGTAAACATATCCTGATGGTACAAATTTACGTAGACGGTATAATTTTTGGTGCTACTAACGAATCCTTGTGCAAAGAGTTTAGTAAACAGATGCAAACTGAGTTCGAAATGTCTATGATGGGCGAACTCAACTTCTTCCTTGGACTTCAAATCAAGCAAGGTAAGAACGACATCTTCATTAGTCAGTCCAAGTACGCCAAAGAAATGCTAAAAAATTCGATATGGAAGATTGTAAACCCATATCAACCCCAATGGGTACTGACACTGTCCTATGCAAAGATGAAAAAGGTAAATCTGTAGATAGCAAGCTATATCGAGGTATGATTGGCTCTCTACTTTACCTTACCGCTAGTAGACCTGATATTCAGTACTCAGTATGTTATTGTGCAAGATATCAAGCTGACCCCAGAGAATCTCACCTTATAGCTGTAAAAAGAATTTTTAGATATTTGCAGACCTCAATCAATGCAGGTTTATGGTATCCAACCTCAAATGACTTCACAATCACTGGATACACTGATGCTGACTATGGACGAGATAAGCTAGAGCGTAAAAGCACTTCGGGAGGATGTCACTTCCTTGGAAGCTGTGTAGTATCTTGGTTCAGCAAGAAGCAGTCATTAGTTGCCCTGTCTACAACTGAAGCTGAGTACGTAGCTGCTGGAAGCTGTGTTGCACAAGTCCTATGGATTAAGCCACAGCTTGAGGATTACGGAGTCAAAACAGAAACAATCGAAGTCAAATGCGATAACAAGAGCGATATTGACCTATCTAAAAATCCAATCCAACACAGCAGAATGAAGCATGTCAGCATAAGGAATCACTTCATTAAGGATCATGTACTCAAGGGTGAGATCAAGCTGACCTACGTTCCAACAGATGAATAGCTTGCGGATATCTTCACCAAGCCTTTGGCTCGTGAACAATTCAACATACTAAGGGAAGCTATCGGTATGTCTAATCCTCTTCAATAATACTATGTGCTTAATTGAATGATGAGTGATTACCATGCTGAGTGACTTGTGCTAATTTAGTAACTTCTACATGCTGAGCTTAAAATGTGTTATAGAAAATCACCCCATGCTGAGTAAGACATACATGCTGAGTGATTATCTTAGGCTGAGTTACTAAAGCAGTATGAAAACCCTCTAAGTAAAACTGTGCACTCAGTACCACAAAACGTCCAGCCTTCTAACAAACTGAGTAAAATTCACTTGCCCAATTAATGATAGCACACGTGCCATAAATAGCTACCTAGGGTGACGTAATCGCAATAATGAAGAAAATGAACGCGCCGAACATGTCATAAATGTCAGGATCTTTGTCGATTGATCATCTCGAGGAAAAACGGCTAGTTCAAAGGTTTAGAATCAATTCGAAGTTCTATAAATAGTGGATGAATCCCCACTTCTACCTCTTTACACTTAGAATTTCTAGCAATCAAACTCTCTCTATCTTAAAATCCCAAACCTCTCAAAAATCTCAAAACCTCTAATCATGTCGGATTCCCAAAATCTCTCCGGTGGCGGTTACGACGACAACCACTCCGATGAAAACCCATAATCTCCTGCTCAGCAGGAATATAGCGAGACTCCCATTAAGTCTCAAGAACAACGTCAGCACGACCAAACTCCATGCAAGAACCCCCACGATGACCTCGCCACTTCATCGAAAAAGAAATAGAAAAAAGATAAGGAGAAGAAACCAATGGAGCGAACGTACTCACTGGTCTACAACAGTGTAAGAGGCTACAAAGTTGACCATTCACGCTGGTTTTCTGAGGGATTCGTAAATGCAGAAAAACCATTCTGTGAATGGATTTCTAAAAATGGCTGGACCGAGCTATTCTCTGTTCGAGAAGCTACTTATCCAAAATTGGTAAAGGAATTCTACACAAATCTGAGAGCCGCTGATGATAACAGGGATTATATGATTACCAAGGTTCAAGGGAAAGATATCTCTGTCAATCCACCCTACCTCGCCAAACTGCTCAAGCTGACTAATAGCGGAGCCAAACTCAGAAACACCAACGACCACACTAAAATCGACTATCCCACTGAGTTTTGCAAACCTGCGGGTCATGT
Source organism: Euphorbia lathyris (assembly GCF_963576675.1). NCBI lineage: Eukaryota > Viridiplantae > Streptophyta > Magnoliopsida > Malpighiales > Euphorbiaceae > Euphorbia > Euphorbia lathyris. The sequence continues at coordinate 8,056,136 of NC_088911.1, forward strand.
GGGGGAGATAGCTAGCACTTCCATGGGCCAGAACCAGAAGATGGCACACTACATCTTGACCAACTTCCTCTTCCCAATGGTCAACTCCACATCCTCAGCATCTAACTTCGAGCAGTGCTTCATTTGGCACATGCTGACCTACCAGCCTATCAACATGCCGATTTTTCTCATAGGTGGCTTCCAACGTAGTACTGGTACCCTCAGGTTAGGCTCTCTAATCACCAGGATCCTTAAAGACCACCGAGTAAGCTTAGTGGAGGAAATCAATGTCTAGGGTATGGAGATTACAGCTGCAGTATTATTCGGTCTGGCCTTTGACCAACCGATTGTGCCCAAGAAAGGAAAAGGGGCCGCCGTTGAAGAAGGTCAGGATGCGCTAAAAGGAAAGAAACCTGCTAATCGCACTCGTCATGATAAAAAGAGGAAAGCTGACCAGGCAGCTAGGGAAGTTAACACAGCTCCGAAGAAGCTGAAAATTGTGTCGAGAGGAAAGAAACCTGATGCTGAGCCAAGTTAGAATGAATCTAATGTTGAAACACCTTTCCACAAGATTTTGATTTAACAAAATCATCCATGATTAAGAGACAATTAAATTTAAGTGCTTTACTTTAATTGTACTAATCCGTTTGTTCAATGTTGAGTGTAAATATAAATAAAGATAAATATAAGAAGTAAGATAGGAAGAGGTCAGCATAGAAGCCTAAAGTATCAAACTGAGTGGAATCAAACTTAGCATCAAAAGACAAAGACATACACGCCCACAACAACTGTCTCACGAAGCTGAGCTGACTAAACTTATACTCAGATTGGAAATTGTAAATGACAAGGTTTTACGAAGTAGAACCTGAGTGATTCTTCAGGACGGCATGAAAAAGTCGTTAGCTAAAAGACAATGATTACCGCCCCTCTGTACCAATAATTGAATCCTTGGAAATACGCAGAAGACACATTCCGAAATGTATGGGTCAATGGATTATTGGTAAAGGACAATTGACACAAAAAGACAAACCAGACGCAAGAGGACAAGCCTGACGTCTGAAGAAATACAGAGGAAGGGAATGGCCGGAGTAGTCTGAAGCTGACCAGAATCTGTCCCCTAAAAGAGCCGTTTTAACCTTAACGGCTACATCATTTCAAAATGATCCGATCCCAGATTTTCTCCTATATAAGGACAATCAAAATCCTTGGATCATTGCCGAATTACAAAAGAGAAAAATACAAGAGAGAAAAGATACAAAAGCACTTAGTTACAAAAATAGATCTTACACCCATCTTTCATTCTTTGTGTAAATGCTAGAGTGATTACTTGTAATCGTCTAAAGTGTTTTTTACTTGAAAAGAACAAGTGTTTATCAATTGTAAAATTGAGAGTGCTGTGCTGAGTGTTTGGTTGTAAACATTCAGTGGTAGAGAAATCTAGGTGTTGGGTTGTAGCACTTAGTAGGAGTTGAGTAAACGAATAGAGGAAGGTACTCTTGCATATTCAACTGCCTTGTAATTGGTTTGTGCTCTACCTTTAAAGAGCTCAGTATTGGATTTTAAAAGCCCGGAGGACTCTGGGGACTGGACGTAGGCAGAGAGGCCGAACCAGGATAAGTGATACTGAGTAATCTCTAAACTCTCTCTTAACTTATATATGTGCATGTGTTGTATGTGAAATTTACTCAGCATATAAAATTGTTTAAAGTTAACTCTGAGTAATTTCAAGTGCTGAGTTAGACGCTGACCTCCAAGAGTGTCAATATCTAACTTATAAATAAAACAGCTTTAGTCAATATCAGTCCAAAGCTGTCTTATAGCATATCTGGCCAAGCTGACCAAAAGCTGAGCTGACCAACTAGTAAAATAACTAAGTCAGCATACAATTAAACGAAAAAAGTTATATTAGTTCCTAACCCCCCTTGGAACTAATCACACGGGACCAACAAGTGGTATCAGAGCCTAAGCTCTCTACTCAAAGATATAACTATCTTGAGCGGATCCCATAAATGGGTGAGAACAGCACTCGTTTCCTTCCAGGGAACCAAACAACACAAATACTCCCTGAGGGATTATCAATCACTAGGCCTCCCCTATTCTTTGGATCTAATTATACATTCTGGAAGAATAGGATGAAAAACTTTATTCAAGCCACAAACATGAGTGCATGGCTTGCAATTATTCAAGGTCCACATGTGCCATATAAATTTGTTGACAATGAAAAAATTGTTAAGAGCGAAGCTGAGTGGACAGAGGATGACCTCAGAAAATTACAAAATAATGCCTCGGCTATAAATATGCTTCACTGTGCTTTAGATGCTGCAGAATACAATAAGATTTCAGGTTGTGAGTCAGCACAGGAGATTTGGAAAAAGCTTGAAGTGACCTATGAAGGCACCAGTAAGGTTAAGGAGTCCAAAGTCAATCAGCATATGAGACTCTACGAGCTGTTTGAGATGAACGAAAATGAAGATATCTCAGAAATGAACTCAAGATTCACCAACATCATAAATGAACTCAAAAGACTTGGAAAGAACTTCACTGAAGAGGAACAAGTGAAGAAAATCCTGAGAAGTCTACCTAAGAGCTGGCAAGCAAAGAAAACAGTTGTAGAAGAAGCTCAAGACTTGACTACCTACAAATATGATGAGCTGATCGGATCCTTGCTGACCCATGAGATCTCTATGAAGAACTTTGAAGCTAAAGAAAAGTCCGAAGATAAGAAACAGAAATCACTAGTGATGAAAGCTGATTCCACAGAAGCTGAGTCAACTGATGATGAGGAAATGGCTATGTTCACTAGAAAGATGAAAAAACTGTTCAGAAGAAGTGACAGAAACAGCAAAAGGCCATATAAGAAAGGTGATAGGTACAAAGCTGAGTCTAGTGACAAATATAAGAAGGACAGCTCCAAGTCCATCACATGTTTTGAGTGCCACCAAACTGGGCACATCAAGTCAAGCTCCCCAAACCTAAAAAGAGATAAAAAGGGAAACAAGAAGGCAATGGTAGCAACATGGAGTGACAGTGACGAGTCAACATCATCCGAAACTGAGCAAAATGAAACTGCCAATATATGCTCATGGCAGATGATGGAGCTGACCAATCTCAATCTGAGCAAGCTGACCTCTCTGATGAAACTGCCCAGGAGGAACACAACAATGAGGTAACATCCCTACTCTTGCTTAGAAATGAAATGGTAAATGCCTTGAGTGATTTATATGCATTAACTAAAAAGTGTAACAAGAAAATCAAATCACTTAGCAGGCGGTGTGACGAGATTGAAGAGGTCAAGCTAAGTGACCTCCGATATCTTCTCCAGGACAACTCAGATTTACATACCAATATGCAAATAATGGATAAGCTTGTCACGGAGGTTCAATCTGAGTCAAAGAAACTTAGAAAGGATGTTACAATCTTACAGAGTCAAATAAAAGGCTCAAACAGGAATAAACCCCATGCTGAGTACACAAGTACTAGCCAGCATAAGCAGTTCACTCAATGTGAATGTTGTGGAAAAAGGGGGCACACGAAAGAAGTGTGTTGGCATAACAAGCGAGTTGTCCAATGTGACTTCTGCGGAAGAAAAGGACATTCCACAAAGATATGCTAGCATGCTCAGCACAACAATGCTGACCACACTCAGTATAACCCTCAGAGGGTAAAATTTTGTGACTTTTGTGGTAAACCAGGCCACACTATAAAAGTATGTCGTCACAAATTAAAGTATGATTTTGCACCTGTTTACACTAACAAGAAAGGACCCAAAAAGAATTAGGTACCTAAAAATGAATAGTTTAAAATGCAGGTTAGCTTGACATGCGTAGAGAAGTCAAAGTTGTTGTATATAGACAGCGCATGCTCAAGGCACATGACAGGTGATGAAACACAATTCATCACACTAGAGCTTAAACGAGGTGAAAGTGTAAGCTTCGGAGACAATAAGAAGGATAAGATAGTCGGCTCAGGTACTATTGGAGGTAACCCAACTATTGAGTCAGTCTCCCTAGTTAAAGGTCTCAAATACAATCTACTAAGTGTAGCTCAGCTTTGCTTGAGCGGCAGAAAGGTTGTATTCGATAATACTAAGTGTCAAATACTCGAGGGGAACACAAATGAATTGATTTTAACTGCCCCTCGCGTAGATAATGTATACATGCTAAATTTAGAAAAATAGTTTTCCAAAAACATATGCTTAGTGTCTAAAGAGGATAACTCCTGGCTATGGCATAGAAGACTTGGGCATGTCAGCATGGACCTTCTTGCCAAATTAGATAGAAAGCAATTAGTTGAGAGATTACCCAAATTGAAATTTGAGAAAGATCAATTATGTAAAGCTTGTCAGCAAGGGAAACAAACCAAAAAGTCATTTCAAAGTAAAAATATTGTCTCAACCAAGAGACCATTGGAATTACTACACTTGGATCTTTTCGGACCTATCCAACCACTCAGCTTGGGAGGTAAGAAATTTTCCTTGGTCATTGTAGATGATTTCTCTCGGTACACTTGGATCATCTTGCTAAGTAGCAAGGATGAAACCTTTGAGATGTTCACTACACTTATTAGAAAGCTTGAAATTGACAAAGACCTAAAAGTAGCTCATATTAGAAGCGACAATGGTGGAGAATTCAAAAACCAACAGTTTGATGAATTCTGTGAAACCAGTGGTATTGACCATAATTTCTCTGCTCCTAGAACACCTCAACAAAATGGGGTTGTTGAAAGGAAGAACAGAACAATTGTCGAAATTGCTAGAACCATGCTGAGTGAAAATAGGCTTCCAAAGTACTTCTGGGGTGAAGCTGTCCACACAACATGCTATATATTGAATAGGGCTCTAGTAAGACCTATACATAAGAAAACCCCATATGAACTTTAGAAAGGAAGAAAGCCCAATATTGGTTACTTTCGTGCTTTTGGATGTAAATGTTTCATACTCAATACAAAAGACAATCTTGCAAAATTTGATGATAAAGCTGACGAAGCGATCTTCTTAGGGTACTCAATAAACAGTAAAGCATATAGAGTCTATAATAAACGAACTCAGATTGTAGAAGAGTCTGTTCATGTTGAGTTTGATGAAGCTGACCCAACAGGAAAGACAACTCAGCTCACTGAAGATGAACCAAGCTCAGCTTCCGCTGATCAAAATGGAGCCTCTGAATCATCAATACAAGGGCTGACTAAAGGTAAGCAAGAAGTTGAAATAACATTTACTGACCAATCTATTCCTGTAGAGATTGCAGAAACACCTGTTCCAAATGACTCAACATTGCCCAAAGAAATAAAAATCCCAAGAGGACATTCAAAAAAGTCAATTCTTGATGCTGCTGACAACAAGTTGATGACCAGAGATCAGCTAAGGAAATACCTCAACAATGTCGCATTCGTCTCAGTACATGAGCCAAAGAATTTTGCTGATGCTGAGCACGATGAATATTGGATAAATGCCATGCAAGAAGAGCTCAACCAATTCACCAGAAATGAGGTATGGGATTTAGTGCCTAGAGCTATGGATCAAAAACCTATAGGAACTAAGTGGGTTTTTAGAAACAAACTAGATGAGCATGGAAATGTGATAAGGAACAAAGCTCGACTTGTAGCCCAAGGCTATAGTCAGCAAGAGGGAATTGACTATGGGGAAACATTTGCACATGTTACTAGGTTAGAAGCAATACGTATATTGTGTGCCTATGCCAGTTTCATGAACTTCAAGTTATACCAAATGGATGTTAAAAGTGCATTTCTTAATGGTTTCATAAATGAAGAGGTATATGTTAATCAACCTCCTGGGTTTGAAGATCCAAAATTTCCAAACCACGTTTATAAACTTAAAAAGGCCCTGTATGGCCTAAAACAAGCTCCAAGAGCTTGGTATGAAAGGTTAACCAACTTCCTGCTGACCAGGAACTATGTCAGGGGAAAAGCTGACACAACCTTGTTCATTAAGAAAAAGGGAAAACACACTCTACTGGCACAAATATATGTAGATGATATAATATTTGGTGCTACTGACGAATCTTTGTGCAAAGAATTTAGCAAACAGATGCAAACTGAGTTCGAGATGTCCATGATGGGGGAACTCAACTTCTTCCTTGGACTCCAAATCAAGCAAGGTAAGAATGGCATCTTCATAAGCCAGCCCAAGTACACCAAGGAAATGTTAAAGAAATTCAATATGATGGACTGCAAACCAATATCAACCCCTATGGGTACTGATACTGTCCTATGCAAAGATGAGAAAAGTAAGTCAATAGATAGTAAGTCAATATCGAGGTATGATAGGTTCGTTACTTTATCTCACAGCTAGTAGACCGGATATACAGTACTCGGTATGTTATTGTGCGAGATATCAAGCTGATCCCAGAGAATCTCATCTAACAGCTATAAAAAGAATCTTTAGATATTTGCAGAGTTCAGTTGATGCAGGTCTATGGTATCCAACCTCAAATGACTTCACACTCATTAGATATACTGATGCTGACTATGGACGAGATAAGCTAGAACGTAAGAGCACTTCAGGAGGATGTCATTTTCTTGGAAGCTGTCTAGTATCTTGGTTCAGCAAGAAGCAATCATCTGTGGCCCTGTCTACAACTGAAGCTGAGTACGTGGCTGCTGGAAGCTGTGTTGCTCAAGTTCTATGGATAAAGCAACAGCTTGAGGATTATGGAGTAAAGACTGAAACAATAAAGATCAAATGTGACAACAAGAGTGCCATTGATCTGTCCAAAAATCCAATCCAACATAGCAGGATGAAGCATGTCAGCATAAGGCATCACTTCATTAGAGATCACGTACTAAAAGATGAGATCAAGCTGACCTATGTGCCAACAAATGAATAGCTTGCAGATATCTTCACCAAGCCTTTGGCACGTGAACAATTCAACATACTAAGGGAAGCTATCGGTATGTCTAATCCCCTTCAATAATTCTCAAATGAATGTTGAGTGATTGCCATGTTGAGTGAAAATTTGAATGATGTGCAAATGCCATGCTGAGTAAAATAACTCCTACTTACTGAACTTGAAATATAGAAAAATCACCTCATACTGAGTGGACATACATGTTGAGTGATTATCCTGAGTAGGTACATATACTGAGCTACTATCATGTACTAAGATAGAAAATGCATCTTGATAGAACTAAGTACTCAGTATCACAAACGGTTCATTTCCTAGGAAAACCGCGCTAAAACCCACTTGCACCATTAAATGCCAACACGTGTAATAAAAAGCACCTAGGAAAGGCAAACAATTATGAGACAACCCATGCGCCGAAAATGTCATAAATGACAGAATCTCTGTCGGTTGAACGCCCCAAGGATAAACGGCTAGTTCAATTAATAGGACCGTTTTAGGGATATAAATAATGGATGAATTACTCTTCAAATCCCTTCACGCGTAAATCCTTTGGTATTCAGAATCTCTCTCTCAAATCCTCCACAAAAATCTCTAAAATGACCAACACTCAGAAAATCTCCGGTGAAAATTCTGGAAAATTAATCACCCATGAAAGCCCTAAATCTCCTCCTAAGTCTAACCTAACTCCGAGAAAACACCGTCAAACGGACCCGGCAAGTTCCTCAAAGCAGAAGAAACCCAAGGCTAGAACCATGGTGAAGGTTCACACAAAAGTCCACAATCTGGAAGTCCTCAAATGCCGCTGGTTCTCTCCCAGCTTCGTTACCGACGAAAAGCCTTTTTCTGAATGGATTGAGAAAAACGAGTGGACAGACCTCTTCTCTCTCCCCGGAACCACCTATCCACGATTGGTTAGGGAATTCTACTCCGGTCTCCATGTTGACAAGGATGATGCTGATTATTTGGAGACGCACGTTAAAGGTCACAAAATTGTCATTACTCCATCCTACTTAGCAACCTTACTCAACTTGCCTAACAAAGGAACCGAGTTTAGAACAACAAAAGAAAAGGTATCAAAGGAAATGCTTGACTAGATGAAGGGGTTTTGCAAACCCAAAAATTACAAAGGAGAAATACCCAGCACGAGTATGGGGCAAAACCAGAAGATGGCGCACTACATCTTAACAAACTTTATCTTCCCTAAACTCAACTCAGCTTCGTCTGCCTCCAATTTCGAGCAGTGCTTCATATGGCACATGCTAACCTATTGTCCGTTGAATATGCCTGTGTTTTTGGTGGGAGCACTTCAACGAGAGGGAAAGAAACTTCGACTAGGATCTCTCATCACCAAGATCCTTGAAGATCACAAGATTGAGACCATCACTGAGACTAAAAGCTTGGGAGCAGAAATAACCGCAGCTCTGCTAACTGGGTTATTGTTCAACCAACCACTAAAGGGAGGTGAAGAAGTTGAGGAAGATGATGAAGAAAACGATGTTGAGCAAGAAATTGAAACTGAGCTAGCAGCAGATAATGCTGAGCCAGAAGTTGAACCAGAGGAAGTTCCTGCCGATTCCCCCAAAGCAAAGAAGAAGAAAAAGACACTTGCCACTTGTGCAAAGGATATTGAGACTGTGCCCAGGAAGAAGAGGGCTATGACAAGAGGAAAGAATACTGATGCTGACCTACCTCAGGTTACACCAAAGTCAGCAGAGAAAAGGAAAGGGCAAGCTGAGCCCGAGGAAGAACATGAAGAATCCCCATAACAGCCGCTAAAGAAGAAAAGTAAAAATTCTGGGTTGAAAATAGTTGAAGCTGATCCCATTGATTGGGTTGTGACACCCAAATCTCACTGCACTCAGAACATTGGGATTGATCTTGAGAAAACTCCAGTTGAGCAAGCTGATGAAGAAGAAGAACAAGGACAGGTTAATACTCAGCTTAATGCTGAAGGAAATGATCATGTTGAGCAGGATAATATTGAGCAAAATCAAGAGGCACATGATGTTGACCAAGAAGAAGAAGAACTTCAAAGAGAGGATCTAAATGTTGAAGCTGAGGTTGAGGATACAAATGTCCAAACTGACCCGTCTCCTCCAAAAACTAAGTCCCTCAGAAGATTGAAAAAGAAAGCCGTCAAAACTCCTCTCATTGATCTCTTGGCAGAGTCTCCCTCTTTGGAGCAAACTACGGATCCATCCGAAATCCAGTTCCAGTATTTCTCCCATCCTGTTGAGTCTCCTCCCAAGGAATCAGAGCAAAATCAAGCCTCTGTTACTCACACTGAGGAGCATGCCAAGACTCCATAGAATCCAAATCCTGCCGAGCAAGAGCTCGAAGATCTAGTCACTCAACATGGGGAAAAAGCTATGGATCCACCTGTTCAAACTCAACATCCTGATCAAGACCCAACTGCTCAAGCTAGTAAGCAGCCAACTCCACCACCATCCAGCTCCACCTCCATTCCTGTGTCAGAGCCAACTTCCACTGAGCAACATGCCTATCTTAGTGCAACTCAGTCTGGACGTCGCATCATTGAAACGGCTCAATCTCTTCTCCAGGAGTTCACCACTTCTGATGCTGCCAGGTCTGATCATCCTGAGTCCACAAATATCTCTGCCATTACTCAACTTCTCATGGAAATTAAGGGACTCAAGGATCTTGTCAGTATTGTGACCACCATCCAATCACAGCGACCTAAGCAAGATCACATTGCCAAGCTGACTGAGCTATTCCTTCTGATGATAAATCACATGAACTCACTTGAAGGTAAAATCAATAATCTCTCTGTCCCTACTCAAGGATATGCAACTTCAGTTGAGTTAGATCAACAATTTGCCAAACTGAGAGCAGAACTACCTAACCTTGGGCCTACGGCCAATCCTGAGTATGCCACATCTGTTGAGTTGCAAGGATGCTTTGCCAAGCTGACTACCGATCTTACTTGTACACGCGAGCTTGTTTCCTCCACTTCTCAATGTACAATTGATCAACTCAGTGAAGCCATGAGTCTTCTCAGTGTCAACAAAGCTCAGATGGATGTTGACCCCATCAATAATAAACTTTCACAGGGTATTCTACAGGCTGTTCGTTATGACAATGCTCAACGCATCTTCTATGATTCTGCCCTATTGAAGATGTATCATCAATCCTTTGCTCAGATCACCAGCTCCCTTACTTGGCTTAGCAAGTCCCATGAGTGTATTATCAACCTGATCACTGGATCTATCCCCGTTCCTCGCAATGTTCGAGATGATTGCGTACCTGTAATAGACGGCTTGAGTGAGAGCACGAAGCGTTTACAACGCTATTCAAATGTTCTATCCTCAGCTGCAAGAAATGACACCTTTTTCTACAAACCCGATGCTGGCAAAACGGGGGAGAGAACTCAACCTGGAACTCAACAACAGACAGGTGCATCTGGAAGCAAAGTGAAAGGAAAGGGTAAATCTGTGTGAAGAAGTGAAACTTATGTGTTTATGTGTGAAACTGTTTTTGTGTTTGTTTAGAAATATATTTTGTGGACACAAGTATTATGCATGTGTATGGTCTATTTTATTTCAATGAACTATTCTCTATTCTGTTCAAATGCCATGCTTGTCAATACACATTAACATAAACATTGAACAAACAAATACTCAGTATACAAAAATAACGAGTAAATCAAACTGAGTATCCAAGCATTTCTGAAAGCTGACTTAGACTCAAAATAATTTAGAACTAAATCTAGTCAGTACAAACATCCTTAGTTTGTTTAATAGGTAAATAAACAGATGCAACCCTTACGGGGGAGAAATTTCAAAAATATGAAAGATAAAACAATCATGGGGAATTTCAAAACTGAGTTCCATAATTATGCATTTTGCCAACATCAAAATGGGGGAGTTTGTTGAAACACCTTTCCACAAGATTTTGATTTGACAAAATCATCCATGATTAAGAGACAATTAAATTTAAGTGCTTTACTTTAATTGTACTAATCCGTTTGTTCAATGTTGAGTGTAAATATAAATAAAGATAAATATAAGAAGTAAGACAGGAAGAGGTCAACATAGAAGCCTAAAGTATCAAACTGAGTGGAATCAAACTTAGCATCAAAAGACAAAGACATACACGCCCACAACAACTGTCTCACGAAGCTGAGCTGACTAAACTTATACTCAGATTGGAAATTGTAAATGACAAGGTTTTACGAAGTAGAAGCTGAGTGATTCTTCAGGACAGCATGAAAAAGTCGTTAGCTAAAAGACAATGATTACCGCCCCTCTGTACCAATAATTGAATCCTTGGAAATACGCAGAAGACACATTCCGAGATGTATGGGTCAATGGATTATTGGTAAAGGACAACTGACACAAAAAGACAAACCAGACGCAAGAGGATAAGCCTGACGTCTGAAGAAATGCAGAGGAAGGGAATGGCCGGAGCAGTCTGAAGCTGACCAGAATCTGTCCCCTAAAAGAGCCGTTTTAACCTTCACGGCTACATCATTTCAAAATGATCTGATCCCAGATTTTCTCCTATATAAGGACAATCAAAATCCTTGGATCATTGCCGGATTACAAAAGAGAAAAATACAAGAGAGAAAAGATACAAAAGCACTTAGTTACAAAAATAGATCTTACACCCATCTTTCATTCTTTGTGTAAATGCTAGAGTGATTACTTGTAATCGTCTAAAATGTTCTTTACTTGAAAAGAACAAGTGTTTATTAGTTGTAAAATTGAGAGTGTTGTGCTGAGTGTTTGGTTGTAAACATTCAGTGGTAGAGAAATCTAGGTGCTGGGTTGTAGCACTTAGTAGGAGTTGAGTAGACGAATAGAGGAAGATACTCTTGCATATTCAACTCCCTTGTAATTGGTTTGTGCTCTACCTTTAAAGAGCTCAGTATTGGATTCTAAAAGCCCGGAGGACTCTGGGGACTGGACGTAAGCAGAGAGGCCGAACCAGGATAAGTGATACTGAGTAATCTCTAAACTCTCTCTTAACTTATATATGTGCATGTGTTGTATGTGAAATTTACTCAGCATATAAAATTGTTTAAAGTTAACTCTGAGTAATTTCAAGTGCTGAGTTAGACGCTGACCTCCAAGAGTGTCAATATCTAACTTATAAATAAAACAGCTTTAGTCAATATCAGTCCAAAGCTGTCTTATAGCATATCTGACCAAGCTGACCAAAAGCTGAGCTGACCAACTAGTAAAATAACTAAGTCAGCATAAATTAAACGAAAAAAGTTATATTAGTTCCTAACCCCCCCCCCCCCCCCCCCTTGGAACTAATCACACGAGACCAACATCTAAGTCAGCAGAAAACCTCAAAAGACCAGCTGAGCCTGAGGAAGAAGAAAAAGAGGATACTCCCGAGCAGCCTTTGAGAAAGAAGAAGAAGATCTCTTCTAGGTTGAGTCCCATTGATGCACCCCACTTGGCATTGTCTTCTCTACAGATTCACATTTTATGAGAAGTCAAGGCATTGATCTTGAGAAAATCCTTGCTGACCAAGATGAAGAAGAGTTGGGTAATCTCGGAGGACAATTTGATGCTGAGGAGACAGCAAATGTTGAGCAAAATGAGACAGTGGATAATGAGCCCACAATAGCTGCTGAGCATGAACATGAAGTTAGCACTGAGCAGGGGGAAGAACAAGCTGAGCCAACAGCAAAGGAACATGCTGACCTTGAGGTAAATTCACCTTCTGAATCTCTTGATTCCATTCAAGTTGACCCTTCTCCTCCAAAGGCTAAGAAATTAAGGCGCCTCAAGAAAAAGGCTCACAAATCCCCAGTTATTGACCTTCTGGGTGATTCTCCTCTCCGAGATCCCATCATCGATCTCTCGGAAATGCAATTCAAATTCTTTTCATCTGTCATTGAGCCAGCTTAGGAGCAATTTACATAAAAACAAGCCTCTGTTACTCATCCTGAGGAACAAGCCAAGTCTCCGAAAAATCCAATCCCTGCCGAGCAAGAGCTCGAAGTCCAAGCTGCTCAAAGTGACAAGCATGCAAAGGAATATCCTGCTCAAACTATGTTGACTCCTCATGCACCAACTCAAACCAACATTGAGCAGGTCAATATCTCTGCTGATCCACCTCCTTCCACTCAAATATCACATAATGTTGAGAAGTCAGTTCCTGCAGCTGACCTAAGTAAAAGCCCAGCTGTTAATCAAGCTGGCCCCTCTGGCTCCACTCGGATTCCGGCAACTGAGCATATTCCTGAAGCAACATATGCCTATCTTCATGCTATTGAGTCTGGACGTCGCATTATTGACTTCGCTCAAACAATTCTTCAGGACTTAAACACTTATCGTGCCGATGCTGCTGGGTCTGCAAACATTGAGTCACCACAAATCTTGTCTGTCACTCAGCTCCTCAATAAGATCAAGGGTCTCAAAGATCTAATAAGTGTCATGACAATGGTCCAAACACAGCAACCCAAGCAAGAATCCATCGTCAAGCTGGCCGAACTGCAGTTAATGATGGTGAATCACATGGATTCCCTTCAAGGCCAAATTAATGCTCTTTCTGCAGTCAACATGGGCTATGCTACCTCTGCTGAGTTGAATCAACATTTTACCAAGTTGAACTCTGAGCTGACCGGCACTCGCGAGCTAATCTCCTCAACTTCTTAATGTTCGGTCGAACAAATCAGTGAAGCTGTCCGTCTACTCAACTTGAGTAAGGAAGAGATGGACACTGATCAACTCAAGATGAACGAATTATTGCAATACTCACGAGCCACCTACAAACACGTGCGCCACACAAACGCTCAACGTCAGTTCTATGATTCGACTTTGCTTAAGATGTACCATCAAGCTTATACCATGCTGACTGACACTATCATATGGGTAGGAAAATCTCAAGAATATATATTGAGTGTGCTCAGTGCCTCTATCCGAATTTCCCAAGACACCTTGGACGATGGTATTCCCGTTTTTGATGGTTTGAGGGAAAGCACGAAAAGACTTAAGACTTATTCCGTGCGATTAACTCGTGCTGCTCTCAACGACACCTTCGTTCCTCCTCCGCCCGATGGTGGCAAAACGGGGGAGAAAGAACAAGCTGATAGAACTCAGCACCACTTACGGAAAGCAGGCGGTGCATCCAGTAGTCAGCAGCAAAAAAAGGGCAAAGCCAAAGTTAATCCTGCCCAAGTCAATAGAAAGAAATAATAACTTAGCTAGATTTCTCTATTTCTCTAGTTTGTCTTGACTTGTATGTTTCTTGCTTGCTGACTATCTAGAAAATTATGCATCTTTTATTCCAAATTGATTGATCTTATGTGATGCTTACTTACGTATTGTGCTTTATGCTAATCTGTCTTAATTGAACAAACAAATGAAAAAGGGAATATACTCAGTACACATTAGACTTGATACATTTGCTCTAAAAAGGTTTTCCATAACTCTGATATCAAACTAACTATGTATCAAAACTGAGTCAAAACATATCCCACATATTGACCTCTTCTGAAAACTGACCTAGGCTCATCTGAATTAGATCTTAGAAGGTCTAGAACTGAACTAAGTCAGTATAAGCATGCCTTAACTTTGCTCAATTAAATCTTAGAAGGTTTAGAGTTAAGTCAAGTCAATAGGTGCAACCCTTATGAGGGAGTAATTTCAGAAGCATAAAAGAGAATTTCAATCATGGGGAATCTCAATGCTGAGTTCCATCAATTAAATATTTTGCCAACATCAAAATGGGGGAGTTTGTTGAAACACCTTTCCACATGATTTTGATTTGACAAAATTATTTAAGTTAATCCATGATTAAGGGACAATTAAATTTAAGTGCTTTGATTTAATTATACTAATATGTTTGTTCAATGATGAGTATAAATATAAATACAAATAGAAATAAAAAGTAAGACAGGACGAAGTCAGCATAAGATCACAACACAAGCTGAGTAGAATGGAACTCAACATGAGAAAAGATAAGTCATCTTCAGAACAGAAGCTTAAAGATCAAGAAGCTGAGTGGAACGAAACTTAGTATCAAAAGTAGGGAAGTCTTCTGAGAACTATGTCTTGCAGAACAAAGCTAACCATGGAAGCTGAGTAAAAGAGAACTCAGTATATGCACTAGAAAACAATCACAAACAACGGCTACTAAAGACAAGCTGAGTGATCTTCAGGACAGCATGAATGTTCCGTTTGCTAAAAGACAAGCTCCGACAACTGTCTGCACCAATAATAGAAAACTTGGAATTACGCAAAGGCTAATTTCGAGAGGCATGGGTCAAACGTTCGTTAGCTAAAAGACGAACTGGAACAAGAAGACGAAACCTGCAAGAAGAAGACAAATCTGACGCCTGCGGAATTCAGACGACAGGATTGGCCTGCAAAACTGAAGCTGACCAGAACTTGTCTCAAAAAGGACCTGTTTGGATCAACGGACAAATCCAAAGATCAAACCATTTCTGCTTCAGACCTCAACTATATAAAGACATGATCATTCTTGGATCATAAGCCGATCACAACAAGAACAAAAAGTATATACATACAAAAGCACACAAAAGCCAAAAGAGATCTTACACCAAATTTCTATTCTTGTGTAAAAGCTAGATTGATTTTCTGTAATCATCTAAAGTGTTCTTCATCTGAAAAGAACAATTTGTATGAATTGTAAAATTGAGAGTGTTGTGCTGAGCACTCGGTGTTGAGTGCTTAGTGGTAGAGAAATCTAGGTGTTGGGTTATAGCACTTAGTAGGAGTTGAGTAGACGAATAGAGGAAGGTACTCTTGCATATTCAACTGCCTTGTAAACGGTTTGTGCTCTACATTTAAAGAGCTCAGTATTGGATTTAAAAAGCCCGGAGGGATTCTGGGGACTGGACGTAGGCGGAGAGGCCGAACCAGGATAAGTCGTACTGAGTAATCTATAACTCTCTCTCAATATATATATATATATATATATATATATATATATCTGTATGTGTTACTTGTCATATTTACTCAGCATATAAATTGTTTAAACTGACACTGAGTAAATAAAAGTGTTGAGTTGGAAGCTGACCACAAAAGTGTCAATTCCCAACTCATACGTAAAATAGTTCTAGTCAACATCTGACTAAAGCTGTCATACACTATAATCGGCCGTGCTGACCAAAAGCCGAGTTAACTAACTCAAGAAAATATATTAAGTCAGCTTAACTAAAACGAAATAGTTATATTAGTTCCTAACCCCCCCTTGGAACTAATTACACGGGAACAACATAATTCTTCAGGTATATCGAATGTAGCTTCTCCGTCATTTTCCCCACCAATTGTTCCTTCACCAATGCTTAAGATCCATTCAGAAAAAGATCTTAATTCTTCTGTATCAGTATTTGAATCTCGACTTTAAAGCCTCATGTTCTCGGTTAACTGAAGTACTTTACAATATCTCCACAAGTAAGATGAATTTATTATAGATGATACTATGTCCTGTCTGCTAGCTTTTGGAATAACATGCAATATTTCTCTGAAATCTCCACCCAAAACAACAACCTTTCCACCAAAAGACAAAGCCATGCTATTACTATTTTGGAAGCGCATGATATCACGTAAAGTCCTATCAAATGCTTCAAAACAATGTTTATGAACCATATGAGCCTCATCCCATATAATAAGTTGTGCTTTAATGAGTAGTTCAACTAATGGGCTTCCTTGTTTGATGTTGCAAGTAGAATCTTCAGTGATTAGTATGGGTATACCAAATCGAGAATGTGCAGTTCGACCACCAGGCATAAGGAGAGACGCAATTCCACTTGATGCTACTGTTAGGACAATATCACCTTTAGCTCTAAGGAAAGATGACAAAGTCCTCCATATGAATGTCGTCCCAGTTCCTCCAAATCCATAAACAAAAAAGAAACCACCATTTTTCGATCCAATTTCCTTGATAATTATTTCGAACACCATTTTTTGATCAATATTTAAAGACAATATAAGATGGTCACTTTCTTCTTCCAACAAACTCTCTATCATAACCAAGTTCATCTTGAATGAGACTATTTCTTCCTTCCTCAGTTAGGCATGCATCTGGGAATGGTAATGAAGGGTAATCTCTTAAGCTTTTCCCATTTCTATTCAGATTTTTCTCTATCTCAGAAAGTGTGAAGTTTTTTAACTGCTCATCATCCATTTGCAAATCTAGAAAACAAAACATGATACATAAAATAAAAGTGTTATTTATTGGATCATAGTTTTCATTTCTATTATCA
Organism: Euphorbia lathyris; assembly: GCF_963576675.1. NCBI lineage: Eukaryota > Viridiplantae > Streptophyta > Magnoliopsida > Malpighiales > Euphorbiaceae > Euphorbia > Euphorbia lathyris. Next base: position 8,073,188 of record NC_088911.1, read on the forward strand.
TATATTTGATTCATTTTGATTTTCTAAATAAACAATGCAATGTTGATATCAATCCTACTATGTTTTTATGTGGAATTTTTGAATTTAAATATAAGTAATGATAAATTAAAGCAATGCATTATAAATGTATTACCTTGGTTATTAAGGAGCCTTCGTTTGTGATATAGGATGTCATCGGAAAGTAAATGCCATGTTTGATTCCAAACTGATTCCGGACTTGTAATGCAATTTGAGAACAATAGAGAAGTAAACAATAAATGAAGAAAATGGCATGTTCCCCAGAAGGATGCTTATTGAATTGCATATACGTACTCTTTGTCATCATCTAGTGAACCCAATGCAAAGTAAGCATCTTTGAAAGTAGGGTATAAGATATTATTCACAGTTTTTATGTCATCATATTTGGTTGGGCCTTTCACAATATTCAACAATATTCTAAGATAATACAACTCACCTGCTCCTGGATGAACATAAAATATTCTTCCAACACTTAGCCCACGCTTTCTAGGACACCATTTCTTGATCTTCTTTTTTATACTGGATGTAGGGTCAATTACTTCCACTTCTTTCCACACAAACTTATTTGGAAATTTAACATAAGTTAACTCTCGCGCTTTTGTATATTCTTCATTTGCTCTCATCCATTGCAAAAACATGGTTCCGGCGTCATTACCTCTTCTAACAACATCCTCAATTGGCTCATCGTCATTAAACACAATACTTTGTTCATTTGGAAGATGGAAACTAAGTCTTTCAACAGTCGGTTCATGGTAGTTAATGTGAAATGCAAATATTCTTCATGCTGCCTCACAAGGGGAAATGTATCTACAATCATAGTACATTTTAACTTCATCCTCGATGACATCACCAACATTTCCCTTTTGTTGGTAAAAAGCAGTAGTTATTCGATCATTCCCCTTGTTTATGTACTTGAACAAATATTTGATTGCTCTATGTTGATTGCACCATTCCACATTAATATGCGCATCATATTTCAATAACAACTGCTGATTGTATGGCACAACATATCTATTGTCAAGAAGAATTTTGTTTTTCAATATTGTTCTTCCATTATCTCTTCTCATGTACAACGGATATCCATTTTCATCAACACTTGTCTCCTTGTTAAATTTCTTTGGAAAGCGCTTGGAACATTTTCCATCTTTCATGCATGGTGATTTGTTATTTGAAACACCACAAGGGCCATGTAGCATGAACTTTTTAACCAACTCATGTAATTGAGGATTCTCACCCAGTTCTGGAATTTCTGCTGAAATGATCTTGTCAATATCTTTTCCCGACGGATGCTTATCTTCTGGATGCAAGAACAACAACATATGTGCATACATAACTGGAAAATTTGTCATGTACAAACATGTGTAAGAATACTCATTATTGAAATGTTCTAAATTATAATATTATAAAAAATAAGGACTTACGGGCTTTTATCCTTCCAAATACTTTATCATTTTTCAAGTCATGAACCAACTTATCCAACTTTATCTTGAAAACTCTTGTTATTATATATGGTCTATCTTCTGTTTTTAAGCCTTCTTTGTTAATGAATCTTTGTATTTCCACCCACTTTGAGTTGCATGTGAAAGTGATGAAAATATCAGGATATCCAGTCCAGCGACATATTGCCATCGCATCTTGATAATTTTGCATCATGTACCTAAGGTTAATATCAAACACTTATATTAGTTAAGATTTTGTTAGATAATGTTATATGTAATATTTGAAATTTAACAACTTTTGAAAAACATTGACTAAATTTTGAATTTTTTTATAATTTAAGAGTACATGCACCTTGCACCACCAATGTATGATGATGGTAGAATGATTCTTTTCCCACTTGAGGATGGGTTGGTTTCACCTTTCAATATTGCATCTGATAGCCCTTTATATAAATCTGCTCTCAAATTTTTTTTATTGTTCCTAATGTAGCTCAACCTTTCGGCCTCTATCAGTGTGTAAGAATCAACCAAAATTTGTTGAAACAACTTCCGTGAATTCAAAATAGATGATCGTTCATTGTTTCTTTGTTGTATTCGATAACAGAAAAACTCCCGCATACTAATTGTTTCCCTTTTTCCATTCTTATTATTGTTAAACAAAATATCTTTTCGAAATCCATCCTGGCCTAATGGAAAAAGCAATGGATACTGCATAGGCAGATAAGATGGATGTAACTTATTAATACGCTTCAACATACCATTCTTAGTCTCGATTATAATGTCTCTGCATGTTTCTGAAGTATCAACATCTCCCACTATTAAGCCCGCAACTTCCGAAGCATTTGGCATGTTGTACCTTCGCCCATCTGTTTTCCTACCTCTAATCAATCTTAATTTTACCTCTGGATATTGATCACCAACCAATCTATCCCTAGCTACTCTAAATGATTGTGCTAAAACATTGTACTCGTCCAGCATAACTTTTAGGTCCTTAATGATGGATTCATCAAAACGTTTCTTCGAATTTCGAGAGCTGGATTGATATATTGAAAAGGTAACAATTAGATAAAAAAAATTTAATTCTGCTACAGTAATGATAAAACATATAATAACGTACCAAAAAGATCCCGCTCTGTTAGAAATCTCATTCTTTGTATCATGTATGTAAAGTTGTGCAAACTTTGGTTGTGATCCATGTTGTGGTAGCAAACTATCAATCAAGTGGCAATTTTGACCATTAAGTCTGAAGACATATGGTCCATTTCCATTGTTCAGTGAAGAATCAATCTTACCACCCATTGATGTAAAGGAGAATATCATATTATATGCTCTGATATTTTCTATTGATGATTTACTTCGACTGTCACTCCCATATAAAAGATTATGTAATGTATCTGGGAGATCCCTCATTAACGGTAATTTTACTTTCCCAGCCCCACAACATAATGTAAATATAGGTACACTGGAATTTCGCTGCTTACGAATTCGCTCTTCATACCAAAATAATGCACCACAAAAAGAGCATATATATTCGGGAACTCCAAAATCCAATATATATGCATTTTGCATAATTTGTAGTTTATTAAAAAAATTATAAGTATATTACTTATTGTATTTAAATATTGTATATTGATCAATAAAATAAAAACATTCAAATACAATATTAAAACGATGCATATAAATTTTGTGATTAATTTCAACACAAATAGAAAATAATATATTTATGGACAATAAATGTAATACCATTAGTAATATGCACATCATCCAACGTGGTGGTGTTTGAGTTACGTTTTTCACGAACTGGTGAGTTTTCAAACGAATTAATGTTTCCTACATATGAATTATTATGAAATTGACTAATATTTGAATAAATAATAACTGCGTAACATAAAATTAATGAAATACCATTAGTAATGTCCTGTAGATAAATCCTTCTATCTTCATTCGCATGAAAATTCTTTATACTCGTATATGAAACACCTTCAACTCAAAAAAAATGTTTATTAATTCACAAATAATTACAATTGCTTTCAAACAATAAATCACATATCTATAAAACATAATGCATCATTTTAACCCTCATATGAAATAAAATTTACGATACAAAATAAGTTTAAGATTTTGACACAATGATTTTAATTAACTTGCAAGTTATTTGGTTGAATAATTAAATGTAAAAATATTGATATATTCAAAATCTATTAATTACCTGATCGAAACTCCTTTATATTGGAATTTAAGTTCATGGAACACTTCTCTTGCAATTTATTCTTCATTTTCATCCTTGCCTCATGGCTTTGCAAGTGAGAATTTTCTTGTGATAGGAAAAACAGATGATTTGGTGTCTGCTTAGCACACAAGGAAAGTCAAATAAGCTTTACATGTGCATATATAAATTTATTATCAATGGCTGATTTATAATTTATAATGTGCATAAATTATATTTACTTGTCTAGTTGATGAGCCGACATTGGAGAGATCTGCAACTATAAATAAATATATTGAAGATTGTTAATCTAAAAAAGCAATTAACAAAATTGACTTAATAATAACAAAACAATCATAGACTTAATTCAATATATTTAAATTATTAAAATTACCAGTTTATGACGTATTAGTTTTTAAAATTTTATTGTGTGAGCGTTTCTCAATCAACTTATTTTTCCTCTTCAATCTAGCAAGACGAGTTTGTTCCAATGTTGCGAGAGATTGGTCATTTGGAAACATTCTGCAAAAAAAAAAAAAACACATTCATGTTAATTACTGATATTTTTAAATTTCCAAAAAAAAAAAAGTTAGAAGCTCAAAGGCTTATTTGTTAATTTTCATAATCCAAACCATCTGATCCGATCAAATGATCAAAAAATAAGCCTATCAATTAATAAATAGCTAAGATCAAGGGTCATTTGATCGGATCGGATGACTTGGATTGATCAGACCGAATAACGTAATAAATAAATAAATAATATTTATATATATAATTAATTAGTTCTGATTTCTCCATTTTTAAATTTTCCAAATCAAGTCATTTAGAAATACAAATTAGGAGGATTTCTAAAATAGCAGATTGAGGAAACAAAACCAGATGTAGAGCCCATAGATCTTGATTCAAGAATGAGAGTATATAAATGAAAGATCAGAAACTAAATTTTCCTATTAGAAACTGCCAAAATTGAAACAATAAAAAATAGACCTAGTACCCAATTAATGAAAAGGTAGTATACTGACCAAACGCAGTAAGTAAATCCCAAGTGAGATTAAGTGGACCATGAACCTCAATGATTTGTAACTGTTCCTGCTGCAATAAAAAAGAATTCAGAGGCCGTAGCATTTGATGAATATAGAGCGAGTAACAAGGTAGAGTGTACCTGTTGAGGAATTAAGTGGATGGGTGAGAAATATGTTAGGGAATCAAGGGAGTAGATACAAACAAAGGAGTTATCATCGTGATTAGGGGATTACTGGGAAACATAAAAAGAAAAACAAAGTAACTATTTAAAATTTCTGAGAAAATGGATGCACATAAGAAACTTTTAGGAGAAAATAAAAATTACCTTTTGAAGAGTTACAAATCATAAGGAAATTGAATGGAAAAGCACTTACAGATAAACCCGAATGGTGAGAGAATCTTCATTTTCATACTGCAAGAACAACAAAACATAATGGAAAGTAAGAAATCAAAGACATAAAAAAAATCATATCTATAGACAAAACTTAAGAAAAATCAATCACTTATGGATGAACCGAAAGAAAAGCAAGTATTAGAGTTGAATCTGAAACACTCAGGGAAAGAGAGGGATGGCGAGCACATGCAAAAATCGAAGAGATTGAAGCAAGAAATCCAACTAGCAGTTAATGGGATATGTAGAGAAGAAGAAGTTGAGCAGGGAGGGTGCATAATTGAGAGAGGCCGGAGATTAAGGGAGTGGGGAAAGAAGAGTTAGGAAGTGGTGAAAGTAAAGGCATAAAATATAATGTGGAAAGGAGCAGTTGAGAAGCCAGTGTGTAAGTATAAAATTTTGTTGCAATAAATAAAATATCAGATTATCTTTTCATATATTAGTTAGATTTCCTAATTTTTTGGACTTTGAAAGACTTCTCACTTAATCAATCTAATAGGAAAAGATGGATGTGCATCGGATTAACTTTTCATATATTAGTTAGATTTCCTAATTTTTTGGACTTTGAAAGACTTCCCACTTAATTAATCTAATAGGAAAAGATTAATTTTATTAAAAAAAAGGTAAAAAGCATTATTAGGCTCCTGATCTTTTATTTTTTGGTTCATTAAACTCTTGATTTTTTATTTAGATACATTAAGTCCCTTGATCATTTATTTTTGGTCTCATTAAGCCCTTGATGACCAAAAAAATAATTTTGAACATAAAATTCGGTTAACAGACTGTTATTCATTATATCTACATTCGAAATTTATACTTTTTCACTGTTAGAAAGCAGTTTTGGATGTGTAATGTGGTTATAGAAAAACTGTAAAAACGTTAATTCAAACTGTAGAATTTTTTTTTTAAAATAATTTCAAATACATGTGAAGTTAATAACGTAGTTTTAACTGAATTAGATGTTCAAAACTTACTAATTTGGTCATCAGTGGCTTAATGAAACCAAGAATAAATGATCAGGGGTGTAATGTATCCAAATAAAAGATCAATGACTTAATGAACCAAAAAATGAAAGATCAGGGGCCTAATAATATTTTTTTGCCTAATAATTAATTTAAATTTATTATTTATCTACATTGACACATCAGATAAATTACTATTAGAGTGACACATGACAAGTGAGGTTTCTGCTTTTACAGTAGTAATAGATAGATAGATAGATAGATAGATAGATTATTCAAATTAATTCTTTTTTGTACTTGAATTTGATATTAATAATATTATTTCCAAATTTAATAATAATATTACTAGTTAGGTAAAGGCTATGCTTACTTTATTTTTTAAATGTCATTGATTTAATTGGTTCAATTTATTCATAACAAGTACTTGAAATAAATGAACCATTTTGAGATAAATTTTATCTCACGTTTGTTTGAATATCGATAGTTATCAACATCTTCGATTTCATTCAGTTTAGCCTCTATTGATTTATTTTTTATTTAATTAATTAGTGCATTTTTACCTAATAATTGAGACGATGATATTCCATTGAATTTCAAATTTATTCTCATTTTTATTTCATAATCTTTTATTTTTATTCATTTATACATTTTAATGACTTTCCATTTTAGACATTTTACTCCCAAATTTAATCATTTTTATTTTATTCATTTTAATCCTTAATTTAATAACTTTCTATTTTATTTCATTTTAGTCTTTAATTTGAAAAATTTATTTTATTCATTTTTTTCCATAATTTGAAACTTTATTTTTATTCATTTTTTCCCATAATTTGAAACTTTATTTTTATTCATTTTAGTCCTTAATTTAAAGTTTTGTTTTTTTTTCAATTTGGTCCTTAAATAAAATTTTCATTTTATTCAGTTTACTCCACAGTCCATTTCTATACCATAATAAATAACTATTTTATTTGTTTCCGACATTTTATTTGAGTTTATAAAATGTGAGAGAGTATTATTTTGGTGGAAGTTGAGAGAATATTCATATGTAATTGTATTTAATTTATATTCATTTAATTATTTTGGGATCGTAATATTTTGTGTATTAATGTGTAATATGACATAAACATGATTTTTTCCAAACAAAGTAAGCATTCAGACTGTGGACTAGTCTAGATGAAGCAAGCGCAATCCATAGATACTCGGGCCATGGACTGGTCTAGATGTAACGAGCGTAATCAATAAATATGACTAGTTACAACTCCCAAGTGAATTTAAGGGATTCCAATGGAAGTTAAGAGCATTGTGAGTTACAGTAAATAGAATATTTGAAAATTAACTTAAAGGAGGTTAACGAGCTTGCTGTCAATTTGGACGAGCTCGGACCTGACCGGATTGAGTTCGGGCTTAAAAATCAAATCCTAAACCCATTTAAAAAATATACATAATTTTTAATTATAAAAAATAGAATTTATACTTAAAGTAAACATATAAATTCACTAATTAATATTAATAAAGCGGACCGAACCAGCTCGTGTTATTTTATCAATCCCAAACCTGTTCAAGAAATAAACAGGCTTTAACGAGCCTAGACCTGAACGAACCTAAAAATTAAATTTCCTTTCGGGCCGTGGACCGGTCTAAATGAAACAAGCACAATCCATAAATAGGGCTAGTTACAACTCCCAAGTGAATTTAAGGGATTCCAACGGAAGTTAAAGAGTGATGTGAGTTATGACAAATAAAATATTAGAAAATTAATTTAAATTAATCTAAAAGCAATAATTTAAATTAGTTGTTTTGAGTTTTTTTTATAATTATTCAAATTAATTTTTTTTACTTGAATTTGATATTAATAATATTACGCCCAAATTTAATAATAACATTACTAGTTAATCTTATTGATTTAGTTGATTCAATTTATTCATAACAATTATTTGAAATAAATGAACTAATTTGAAATAAATTTTATCTCACGTTTGTTTGAATATCGATAATTATCAATATCTTCAATTTCATTCAGTTTAGTCTCTATTGATTTATTTTTGATTTAATTAATTAGTGCATTTTTACCTAACAATTGAGACAATGATAGTCCATTGAATTTCGAGTTTATTCTCATTTTTATTTTTATTCCGTGTATTAATAAACTTTTATTTTTATTTTTATTCTTTTATACATTTTAATGACTTTCCATTTAGCCATTTTACTCCCATATTTAATAAATTTTATTTTATTTATTTTAATCCTTAATTTAATAACTTTCTATTTTATTCATTTTAGTCTTTAATTCGAAAAATTTATTTTATTCGTTTTTTTCATAATTCAAAACTTTATTTTTATTCATTTTAGTCCTTAATTTAAAGTTTTGTTTTTTCTTTCAATTTGGTCCCTAAATAAAGTTTTATTTTATTTAGTTTACTCCGTAGTCTATTTTTATACCATAATAAATAACCATTTTATTTGTTTCTGACCTTTTATTTGAGTTGATAAAATGTGGGAGAGTATTATTTTGGTGGAAGTTGAGAGAATATTCAGATGTAATTGTATTTAATTTATATTCATTTAATTGTTCTAGGATTGTAATATTTTGTTTATTAGTGTGTAATATGACATAAACATGGTTTTTTCCAAATAAAGCAAACATTCAGACCGTGGACTGGTCTAGATGAAGCGAGCGTAATCCATAGATACTCAGGCCGTGGACTGGTCTAGATATAACGAGCACAATTCATAAATATGACTATCCCAAGTGAATTTAAGGGATTCCAATGGAAGTTAAGAGTGTTGTGAATTACGGTAAATAGAATATTTTGGAAATTAACTTCAAGGAGGTTAACGAGCTTGCTGTCAATTTAGACGAGCTCGGACCGGACCAGATTAAAATCCGGGCTTAATCAAATCCTAAGCCCATTAAAAAAAAGGTCCAAATACATGAATATCATAATTAAGTATAAAATTACAACTAAGTCGGATCACCAAACTTAATTATTAATATGTTATTATTCTCTATATATTATGATTTTACAACATAATTTAAAAAATCTAGACTCCAATTTATAAATCATAAATACTAGAAAATATATTCTAAACTTCTAATTTATAAATTCAAATCCTTAAAATATATTAAAAGTACTGATTTTACTAAATTGATATAATCCAAAATTATGACTTGACATAGTTGTAAATAGTTTTTAAAACATGAATTTCTATGTAATTTTTTCTTAAAAAAATATACATAATTTTTAATTATAAAAAATAGCATTTATACTTAAAAATAAACATATAAATTCACTAATTAATATTAATAAAGCGAACCTAACCAGTCCGTGCTATTTTATCAATCCGTATCCCGTCTAAAAAATAGACAAGTTTTAACGGGCTTAGATTGAGCGAGTCTAAGATTAAATTTCCTTGTCCAAACCCGGTCCAGTAGCCACAAACTAGGCAAATACTCGGGTTGTGGACTAGTCTAGATGAAACGAGCGCAATCCATAAATAGGACTAGTTACAACTCCCAAGTGAATTTAATGGATTCCAACGGAAGTTAAGAGTGTTGTGAGTTAGACTAAATATAATATTTAAGAAATTAACTCCAAGGAGGTTAACGAGTTTGTTGTCAATTTAGACGAGTTCAAACCGGGCCGGGTTGAATTCAGGCTTAAAAATCAAATCATAACCCAATTTAAAAAAATATACACAATTTTTAATCATAAAAAATAGACTTCATACTTAAAAATAAATATATAAATTCACTGATTAATATTAATAAAGTTGACCGGACGAGTCCATGCTATTTTTATCAATCGCAAACTCGTCTAAAAAATAAACAGGCTTTAACAGACCTAAACCTGAGCGAACCTAAATTTAATTTCCTTATCCAAGCCGAGTCTAATATACATAGACCGAGTAGATACTCGGGGCGTGGACTGGTCTAAATAAAACCAGCGCAATCCATAAATAGAACTAGTTACAACTCCCAAACGAATTTCAGGGATTCCAATGGAAGTTAAAGAGTGTTGCGAGTTACGGTAATTTTTACAAAATATACATAATTTTTAATTAAAAAGATAGAATTTATACTTAAAAATAATTATACAAATTCATTAATTAATATTAATAGAACGGACCGAGCCCTCTCATGATATTTTTATCAATCCCTAACCAATCTAAGAAATAGACAGGTTTTAACGGACTTAGACATGTGTGAGCCTAAGATTAAATTTCCTTGTTCAAGTTTGATCCCATAGACAGAGACTGAGTAGGTACTCGGGCCGTGGACTAGTCTAGATTAAGCGAGCACAATCCGTAGATACTCGGGTCGTGGACTGGTCTAGATGTAACGAGTGCAATCCATAAACAGGACTAGTTACAACTCCCAAGTGAATTTAAGGGATTCCAACGGAAGTTAAGAGTGTTGTGAGTTATAGTAAATAGAATATTTAAGAAATTAACTCCAACGAGGTTAACGAGTTTGCAGTCAATTTAGACGAGTTCAAACCGGGCCGGGTTGAATTCAGACTTAAAAATCAAATCATAAACCAATTTAAAAAATATACACAATTTTTAATTATAAAAAATAGAATTTATACTTAAAAAATAAATATATAAATTCACTAATTAATATTAATAAAAGCAGACCGAAACAGCCCGTGCTATTTTATCAATCCCTAACCCGTCTAAAAAACCAAACATGCTTTAATGAGCCTAGACCTAAGCGAACCTAAAAATTAAATTTCCTTTTAGCCCGTGGACCGGTGTAAATGAAACGAGCGCAATCCATAAATAGGGCTAGTTACAACTCCCAAATGAATTTAAAGATTTCAAGGGAAGTTAAAGAGTGTCGTGAGTTACGGTAATTAGAATATTTGAAAATTAATTTAAAGAAGGTGTATATTAATTACACCCACGACGGTACCATATAGTTACGGCGGCGCGTGAATATCAAACAGCTGAATAAAATTCTAGAAAAGGAAAAAGAGAGAGAGAGCGGAAGGAGCGACCCATTCGATTTCGATCTCCTAAAAAACCTACAATTTGACCATCTTCCGCTGCTTAGTTTGTTACCATCATCTTTTCCCATCTGTCATTAATTTCAATCTCTGTAAATTATCTCTCTCTACACACCTATACTCTCCTCTTTCCTACTCTTCTTCTCCCTCTTTTTCTATCCCTGAATAGAATATCGTCATGACCGTCGATTAAAACCCTAATTTAACCTATCTCTTACACTCTTCACTCCTCAGGTACCTCTACTGTTAATGGTTAATCAGTATTCATCCGATTGTTTGTTTCCATTGTGTTATTGTATTTGTGCTCCGATTGTTGTTTTGTTTTCAGTGGATCCGTTTTTGTTGTTGTTGTGCAGAAACATTAAAGTTGAAAAGGGGGATTTAAGGGTACGAATATATGTCCTTCAATCAATCCAGGTCCGATAAGAGTGACACACAGTATCGGAAATCAGGACGATCCGCCGGCTCTAATCAGCAGCGGACCTCCTCAGGTGCTTACGGTAAGGGCGGTGGTGGCGGGCCCGCCCTCTCACCGTCTTCATCTAATACCAACTCTAATCGGAGGTATTTGTTGTTTTTTTTTGTTGTTTCTCCGTCTGCGGCTTTTTGTTTCTGTTTTAGGTTTTTTCTTTATTGGATTGGCTAATTTGTTTTGGGCGGTGTGATTTTGGTGATAGTTTTAAGAAGAATAGCAATGCTCAAGGTGGGCAATCTAGGGTGAATGCACAAGCTGTGAATTCTTCTGATCCTGCCAACTCTTCTGGTCATCGTCATGTACAGAATGGTGCCCATTCGCAGCCTCCATTACACGGTATGGTTTGATCATATTGTTTAAGAGAAAAATTAGATTTTTGCTATAGGTTTAGCTCATTGCTTTGCGAAGTTTATCAATTTTCCTTTCGTTTGTGATTTTTGCCCTATGGGATTTGGTCATTGATTTCTTTTTTTTGGGGGGGTTAAGTCTTGAAGAGTTTGTCTTGAAGGGTTTGTACTTTTTTATTAATTTTGTGATAGGAGCTTCTGATGCACCTGTTTCAGTTGGTACTGCTAAGCCGGTTGAAACATCAACCACTCAGAGGAGTGCCCGACCTGTTCCAAAGGCTCCAACTTCTCAATCTACCTCCTTGAGCTCTGAGAATGCGTCACCTGTGACACCCACCAAGAGTATGATTACTTGTGCTTCTTATGCATTTAGATAAATATATATGAGCAATTTTATGTGATGTCCATAATTTTCAGTGTCATATATACCCAGATAAGTAGATCGTTTATTATTTTTTTCAATGGTATAGGTCCTGGAGATGCATCTAAGGCATTCCCATTTCAGTTTGGGTCCATAAGTCCTGGTTTCATGAATGGGATGCAGGTATTTATTTTCTTTCATCCTCCAAGTACAACTTTTTTGATTTCTATATTGTACACTGGTAACATTAGGATTATCTTGTAGATTCCAGCTCGGACAAGCTCGGCTCCTCCAAATTTGGATGAGCAGAAACGTGACCAGGTCAGCAAATTTTCTTTCGTATATCTTGCTTTATTGACTGCATGTTTGATGAGTTCAGGAATCCAACCCTTTTTTTTTCTGTAAAGTAAATAATGTTGAACTGCAATTTCTTTCCTGTTCTTCTGCAAGCAGTGCTGTAGTCTTAAAATGAACATCGAACTTGACATGGCATGTTTAAAATGGAACTTCCTCCCAAATTATTTTTCTTGGATCTTATGAATATTGTGAAGGGAAATTAAATAAGAAATAAAAAACAACTATATGATTTTGACTTGCAGGCACGCAATGATAACTTCCGACCTGCACCACCATTGCCAATTCCTGCTCCTAAGCAGCAAATACCAAGGAAGGATATGGGTGCTGTTGACCAATCTAATGCTGGAGAGGCTTATCCAGTACCTAAAGCGAAAAAAGATATCCAAGTCTCAGCTGCATTACCCGTGAGCCAAACACAGAAGTCATCTGTTCTTCCAATGCCCATGACTTCCATGCAAATGCCATTTCATCAGTCACCAGTGTCTGTGCAGTTTGGCGGTCCTAATTCGCAGATTCAGCCTCAAGGTGTCCCACCAACTTCGCTTCAAATGCCAATGCCAATGACAGCCTTACCACCCCAAGGGCAACAGCCAATGTTTGTTCCAGGCCTTCAACCCCATCCTATGCAGCCTCAAGGAATCATGCATCAAGGCCAGGGTTTGGCTTTTGCTCCTCAAATGGGTCCCCAGATGCCTCCTCAGCTAGGCAACTTAGCAATTGGGATCTCCTCTCAATATCCTCAACAACAGGGTGGAAAATTTGGAGGTCAAAGGAAAACAACAGTGAAGATCACTGATCCAAAAACGCATGAAGAGCTGAGGCTTGATAAGCGGACAGATACATATGTCGATAGTGGATCAACAGGTCTTAGGTCACATCCTAACATGCCTCCTCAGTCACAGCCGATCCCATCATATGCTCCTACCCATCCAATCAATTATTACCCAAACTCTTATAATCCAAATAATCTATTTTTCCAGCCATCAAGCTCTCTGCCACTGACCAGTGGCCAGACAGTACCCAATTCTCAGCCGCCTAGGTTCAATTATTCTGTTAGCCAAGGTCTTCCGAATGCATCAATTGCGAATCCATCTGCTGTTAATTCTCTACCCAACAAGTCTGGAATTTCAATGCATGTTAAGGCAGAGCCACCTAATCTGGAACAAATGCGAGATGCGCATAATGTGATATCGTCTGCTTCTTCTGGAACGGTGCAGGTGAAAGTAAAACCAGCTACTTCTACTGGGGAGAAGGTCGTGGATTCACTATCATCAAACAGCTCATCTGCTGTTGAGAAGGGATTATCCAGTAAACTTTCTAGACTTCCGGTGGAAGGTAACTTATCTCCTGGGCAGAAGGATTCAGAGAATATTCTTGACAGTTCTTTACGTCATTCACAACCTGGCACTGACTCTTTAGTGCCCAAGTCAGTTGCAGTGGCTTCTGGACAATCTGTACCAGCCATTGTTGAAAATATCGCATCCAATTCTGTGTCACTTCCTGTACCTGTGCACCCAGAGGAATCTGTACTGGTCGGCACCTGTCCTGAAGGTGGAAGAAAGGAAAGTCTGAGCAGGTCAAACTCCATTAAGGATCATCAGAAGAAGCAAGGGAAAAAGGGTTATATCCAGTCGCACCAGGTATTAAGCTTTACTCCTGAGAGTAACTTTCCTTCTCTCATCATGTAAATTGTTTGTTTAGATTATTTTGCTTGTATTTCTCTTTTGCAGATTGGTGGTCAATCTACATCAGTCTCAAGCGTTCCTTCTCGTACTCAAGAACAGGGTATATCTTCTAATATTGGAGTTTCTGATTCCATGGACATTAAAGCAACCCCTACATCATCATTAGTGGTTGGTGAAGCTTCAACAGAATCAGTCCCAACAGTTGGTATTTCCACATCTGATGTTTCTGAAGCGAATGTGAATCATTCTGGAGATAGTTCTGTTGGTATTCGAGGTGTTATTGATAGTTTGCAATCAAAGGATGACAGTGTCAAGCTAGAAGATAAAAATTCTGAGATTTCTGAGGAGTCTATAGCCTCAAAATCGATAGACCATATCAATCAAAGTGAAAAGGAATCTGCTTTGGTAGATGAAGTCCTAACCTTAGAGACCCAGCAGGAAATGTCGGATGAACCTGTGACTTCCCACACTGAAAATGCCAGGATGCCTGACAACATAGATGCTTCTACGTCCAGGGATTTGGAGTCTGCAGACATTGAAAAGTCCCATGTTGATGATATCCTGGTATCCGATGCATCGTCGAGGAAAAGTGACCTTATTGAGAATAAAGAAGTTCCTGTTACAAAATCCAGTCCTTCAGAACAGCAGTTTGCTCCTGTTTCAACTTCTGTTCATTCTGAGGCTACTTCGAAGCATGAAGGGGATATTGTGGACAATAGTGGGGGCAGCATGGGCTCCATTGTCAGTTCTAAGGACAAAGCTGCAGAATTGACTAGAACAAAGAGTACCACTGGCAAGCTTAAGAAGAAGATGAAAGTAATTCTTCAGAAAGCAGATGCTGCTGGGACAACTTCTGATCTTTATATGGCGTATAAAGGTCCTGAAGAGAAGAAAGAAAGTACCAGTTCTGAAGTAATAGAAAGCAACTCTGCTATTTCTAAAGACGCAGTAGCAGATGCATATTTAGTGGACTCTGTAGTTAGTGAGAAAGGTGTGCAGAACAAATTTGAACCAGACGATTGGGAGGATGCTGCTGATATATCTACACCAAAACTGGAAAATTCAGATAATAGGGAGCAGGTTCTTGGCGGAACAGTTGAACATGGAAAAGATGGGAAAAAATATTCCAGAGATTTCCTCTTGAAGTTCTCAGAGCAGTGTACTGATCTTCCAGAAAGTTTCGAAATTACATCTGATATAGGAGATGCTTTGATGACTGTTAATATTTCCCAATTTGTTGAACGGGAATCATTTCCTAGTCCAGGAAGAGTGATGGATCGGTCAAATAGCGGATCTAGGATGGATCGTCGGGGTGGCAATGTGGCCGATAATGACCGATGGAGTAAACTACCTGGACCTTATGGCATGGGGAGGGATTTACATTTGGATATTGGTTTAGGAGGAAATGTAGGTTTTCGACCTCAAGGAGGCAATTTTGGCGTTCTAAGGAATCCAAGAACACAGGCACCCATTCAATATGTAGGGGGAATTCTATCAGGGCCCATGCAAGCAATGGGTTCTCATGGTGGTATGCAAAGAAATAGCCCAGATGCTGAAAGATGGCAGCGTGCTACGAATTTCCAGCAGAAGGGATTGATTCCTTCTCCTCAGACTCCCATGCAGATAATGCACAAGGCTGAAAGAAAGTATGAAGTCGGTAAAATAACAGATGAAGAACAGTCCAAGCAAAGACAGCTGAAAGCCATCTTGAACAAGCTAACTCCTCAGAATTTTGAAAAGCTTTTTGAGCAGGTAAAAGCAGTTAACATTGACAATGCTGTCACACTTACTGGTGTTATATCGCAGATCTTTGACAAGGCTTTAATGGAGCCTACTTTCTGTGAGATGTATGCCAACTTCTGCCATCATCTAGCTGGAGAGTTGCCTGATTTCACTGAAAATAATGAAAGGATTACCTTTAAGAGGCTACTTCTAAACAAGTGTCAGGAGGAATTTGAGAGAGGCGAGAGAGAACAGGAAGAAGCTAATAAAGCTGATGAAGAGGGTGAGACTAAACAGTCTCCAGAAGAAAGAGAGGAGAAAAGAACGAATGCACGAAGACGAATGCTCGGTAACATAAGGCTAATTGGTGAATTGTATAAGAAGAAAATGTTGACAGAAAGAATAATGCATGAATGTATTAAAAAGCTTCTGGGTCAGTATCAGAATCCTGACGAGGAAGATGTCGAGGCTTTGTGCAAACTGATGAGCACAATTGGAGAGATGATTGACCACCCCAAAGCTAAGGAACATATGGATGCATACTTTGACAGGATGTTTAAATTATCAAACAACATGAAACTTTCTTCTAGGGTTAGGTTTATGTTGAAGGACGCCATTGATCTGAGGAGGAACAAATGGCAGCAAAGGAGGAAGGTTGAAGGGCCAAAAAAGATTGATGAAGTGCACAGAGATGCTGCACAAGAGCGACATCATCAAAGTAGTAGGATTTCTCGCAATCCTACCATCAATCCTCCCCCAAGAAGGGCGCCAATGGATTTTGGTCCAAGAGGTTCTGGCATGGTATTTTCTCCAAATCAACAGATGGGTGGATTCCATGGTTTGCCTGCTCAAGCTCGAGGTTTTGGCAATCAGGATGTTCGTTATGAAGAGAGACAATCATACGAGGCTAGAACTTTGTCAGTTCCCTTGCCTCGGCCTCTTGGCGACGACTCTATAACATTGGGTCCCCAAGGTGGACTTGCTCGAGGAATGTCCATTAGAGGGACACCTGCAATGGCAACCACTTCTATAGCTGAGTTTTCCCCTAACCCAGGTGACTCAAGAAGAATGGCAGCTGGTTTGAATGGTTTTAGTACTGCAGCTGAGAGGCAGGCTTACAGTCCAAGGGAGGATTTTGTTCCAAGGTTTGCTTTATATTAGTTTGCATGCTTGCTAAGGTTTCGATAGATTGGGTGCCTATGATCGTAACATGAATTTTTTTTTGCAGGGATCTGCGGGCTCAAGATCGCAGTTTTGATAGGCCTCTTGCAACATCACCACCTGGACGAGCTCAGCCACCGACTCTCACCCAAAACCCTCCCTCAGAAAAGGTTTGGCCTGAAGAACAATTGCGGGACATGTCAATGGCAGCAATCAAAGAATTTTACAGGTATGTTATGCATGCATTTATACTACCGACATTGCTCTTTTTGTTAGCATTCATTTTTTTTTATTAAAATCATATGTAAGCTCAGGGTGATTAGAATTGGAGTAGTCTTTTCATAACTGATTTTGTTTGATACATAGTTTTGTGGTCAGTTGGCTGTCCTTCGAATTCTCTTGTGGTGTGACTTAATCATGTGACGTTTTAGTGAAATTCAAATTTATTTCTCGTTGAACTCTGTAAAAATGGAATTTTGACTTTTTTTTGTTCTATTTTTGTTGAAGTTCCATTGCTTGATGAATTTAGTCCATTTATCTAATTTAATCTAGCTGGGTAAGCAGGATTTTTAAAATGCCACAAATGTACATCTGTAGTATGCTTATATGCGAAGATTTTGCAGTTGATATGATCAAGAATTCCAGAAACTTTGAATGGATTATGGAAACAGCGGACTTGATTTCTTTGTGATAACGTGTACTTGTGTGATTAAATATAAATTGATATTGGCAGTGAAGAACCTTTAAGAACGACAATGATATATAGGATTAAATCTAAATGCAGTCTACCCATAGTTATCAAAGGCGCGCCTTAGGCTCAAAAGGTGTTAGGCTCTAGGCATGTCACCTGAAAAGCGGGCTCTGCTGAATGCCCCTTTCTAAGCCCAGGGCCTTGCCAAAGGTGCGCCTAGGCACAAATTTTTAGAAGCTATACAGTGTTTTTTAGGATTCCTAGTTAAAAATAGGATGTTTTAATCTCAGCCCTTTCTTATCTGTATGATCTATGGTGGAAATTAAATTTGAATGAAAGGAAATAAATAAAAAGAGAAAGAAGATATGGATGGAAGAAATATCGAAAAGAACAACACTAAAAACACTGCTCTATTTTGATAGAGTTCAGAAATATCACAAATAGAGATTTTAGTCTCGATGAAAAGTTGTTATTCGACTAATAGTTAATTTATTTGAGATTTGGTTGAACTTCAGTCTTAGATTTAGAAGTTTTATTATGATTATGGAAGAGTTAGTAATTAATTTGGAAATCTTTTCATGCATTTTATGATTAAGATAATGGATAATTGCATATGATTTAATATTTGACTATTTGTTGCATTCTAGAAACGTTAATTATTGTTTTTTTATGATTTTATATATTAGTTTTCTTTAGATCGCCTTGTGCCTAGGCTCCAGGACCCCCTTGTGCCTTAGGGTGTGCCTTGGTTGCGCCTTTAATAGCTATGAGTCTACCCACTTTCCTTTTCGGCTCTAATTTTGCTTCATCCCCTAATTATCTCCGTGATTGTTTTCATTTTCTGGCACTCGTAAGGTCATGGATAATCTTGTGCCTTAGTGTGCCTTGCGCCTTTAATAGCTACCCACTTCCCTATTCGGCTCTATTTTTGCTTCATCCTCTAATGATCTCCGTAATTGTTTTCATTTTCTGGGACTCGTAAAGTCATGGATAACGTGTGGTATATAGCATTTACACAGATGTGATTCTTGCATTTGAATGCTACTCTAACGAGATGTAATATGCCGTTTTGCAGTGCCAGGGATGAGGGAGAAGTTGCGTTATGCATCAAGGATTTGAATTCTTCAAGTTTTCATCCGTCGATGATCTCTCTCTGGGTTACTGATTCATTCGAGAGGAAGGACATGGAGAGAGATCTTTTGACCAAGCTTCTCGTAAATCTTGCAAGGTCTCAAGATGCAATGTTAACTTCACCGCAGCTAATCAAAGGGTAAGAATTCTTTCATTCTATTTAACCTTAGGTTTTGGGTTTGTCGTTTCAATCATTAATCGTCGTTAATCTTCCCCCAGGTTCGATTTGGTTCTGGCCACGCTGGAGGATGCTGTAAACGACGCCCCAAAAGCAGCAGAGTTTCTGGGGCGTATGTTTGGGAAAGCAGTAGTAGAAAACGTGGTAGCACTGGGAGAGATCGGGAAGTTATTATACACAGGCGGAGAGGAACCAGGACGACTACTCGAAATCGGACTCGCAGGGGACGTTCTAGGAAGTACAATGGAGATGATAAGATCAGAGAAAGGAGAAAGTGTCTTAAATGAGATTAAAAATAGCTCGAATTTGCATGTGGAGGATTTCCGGCCTCCGGATCCTAACCGATCAAGGATACTAGAAAAATTTATTAGATGATAGTGATGATATGATGCTCTCTTTGTATCTTCTTTTTCGTCAGAAAAATATCATCCCTTCTTCCTCCCCCCATTGCATCATCATCTATTATAGTATTATTATTATTCTAGGTAAGGTTTTTTTACTTATAATTTGCAGAAAATATTATTATCCGATGTGGGTTGGTGATTTATGTGGGGGTTGCCATCTCCTAGTCTTAATATTATTCTTTACGAATATTCACTGCCATTATGACAAGGTTCAATTGAGCATCCAAAAAATCACTTTTTTGCCATTTTCTAGTGCTTTGTTTTTCTATTACATTACAGTTTCGTTTCATAAGAGAGATCGATTCCTAATTACGAATTGTTGGGGTGTTAACAAGCCGAACTGAGGATATGCTCGGTTTGGCTTGAAAATGGGCGAGCTTGGCTTGAGCTTAAAATAACTAAACACATGAGAACGGATCGAGGATTATATTTTTTTGGATGATTTTGAGTTTAAATTTGTATTTAAATATATCTAATATTTTATCATTGCATTTTAATCTAGGAAAATTTTAACTTCTTAAAAAATATAAAACTAATATGTAGTTTGCAATTTTTGAGAAAAATATATAGTTTACAATTAATTTATTTTGAGTAAAAAATTAATAAAATATATACCATAATTAAAAATAATAGAGTTTGATCGTGAGTATTTAAATTGAATTTAAAGCTCATTAACACATTTAGTATTTAAATTGAATTTAAAGCTCATTAACACATTAATACTTCTAAGCTCATAAAAAAAACATTTTTTCATTAATACTTCTAGGCTCAGACAAAAAAAACCTATCCTTTTCATAATGTAAATTCGTAACGTGTGATTTTTACTAATTTCACTATTTTTTTTGGGCTTCTTTTCATTAAATTATAAAGGATTAATTACAAATAACTACCCTGTGGTGAGGCCGATTTGCGATGTGGTACCTGTGGTATTTTTTTTGCAAACACAACCCTATGGTTGTAAAATTTTACATGTTTTTTTACTTTGCCAAATTTGACCGATAACGACTTCGAAATGAAAATTTTCAAGAATTAAACTTGTTTGGTATCATATTTACTATGGAACCATATTCTTAATTTTTCAAAATCATCATTTTTGGAGTTTTCTCTCTCTAAACATTATCTTTCTCTCTCATCAAAAACCACATATAAATGATCTTAAACCTAAAAAGTTGAAGAATTAAAGTTGCTTAAAATATCATTTAGCTCTTGAATTTTTTTATTTCGAAGTCGTTATCGGCCAAATTTGGCAAAATAAAAAAAACATGTAAAATTTTACAACCATAGGGTTGTGTTTGCAAAAAAAAAAAAACCACAGGTACCACATCGCAAATCGACCAAACCACATGGTAGTTATTTGTAATTAACCCAATTATAAAATTGGTTGAATTGTTCGTTTATATATTTAGATGAATTACAACACCTTTTATTAATTTGGATATTTTTAAAATCGGTTTTGATATATGCAGCCCTTAGGGCTGCATATAAGCATTAAATACAAATAGAATATTCTTTTGTATTTTCAAGATGTTTATTTATTATGCATTGAACTTTTAAATACACCAAAATTCATTTAATGCAATCATAAATTCTTTTATGTTTTCTATATTTGTATTAATTTTTTATTTTTTAAGGAAGAAAGCATATGATAAGGTACCAAGGGAAGTACTTTGGTGGGCCTTGATAAGGAAATGCATTTCGCGGAAATATATTGACATCATAAAGGACATGTATGAGGGAGTATGCACGAGTGTACGTACTAGTGTTGGGAAGACTGAAGAGTTTCCTATTACGATTGGAGTGCATCAAGGTTCCGCACTAAGCCCATTTCTTTTTGCCATCGTTATGGATGAACTAACAAGTTCACTTCAAGATGGTATACCATGGTGCATGCTGTTTGCAGATGATATTGTGTTGGTTGATGAGACGAAAGAAGGAGTGGAGATGAAGTTGGAACTATGGAGGCAAACTCTAGAATCTAGAGGCTTTAAGTTGAGTCGAAGTAAGACAGAATATTTGGAGTGTAAGTTTAGCGGCCGTAGGAGTAGGGAGGCAGGGACAATCACCCTAGATGGGAGAGTTGTTCAGGCCTCGGATTGCTTCCGGTATTTAGGATCTATTATCCAAACGGATGGAGAAGTAGATGGAGATGTTGCTCATAGGATTAAAGCTGGTTGGTCGAAGTGGAAGAGTGCTACGGGTTTCCTTTGTGATCCCGGCATGCCTAATAGATTGAAGGAAAAATTCTACCGGACGGCAATTAGACCAGCATTGTTATATGGTACGGAGTGTTGGGCAGTGAAACACTGCCACATCCATAAGATGTCGGTGGCGGAGATGCGTATGTTGAGATGGATGTGTGGTCACACGAGAAAGGACCGGGTGCGTAATGAAATAATTAGGACAAAAGTAGGGGTCACATCTATTGAGAATAAAATGAGAGAAAACCGATTAAGGTGGTTTGGCCATGTGAGACGTAGAGCGCTTGATGCGCCGGTTAGGAGAACCGAAGAGTGGCAAAGGGATGTAGTGGTGAGGGGTAGGGGAAGACCTAAGCAAACTTGGAGGAGGGTGATCGAGAGTGATATGAGTTTATTGGGAATTGAGGAAAATATGGTAGTGGATAGGACGGAGTGGAGGGAGCGAATCTGTGTCGCTGACACGACTTGATTTTCACGGTTTTATATGATGGTTCATGTTAGCCGACCCCGAATCATTTCGGGACTAAGGCTTTGTTGTTGTTGTTGTAAAAAGATGTCTGCATTTATTATTTCAACAGGTTATTTGTAACTGTGTTATTAACAGAATAAAAGTTACAAATAACCTGTCGAAATAACACAGTTACAAATAATTTGTCGAAATGATAATGTTTAAGTCTGACAAATAAAAGTTACACACAAAAAATTGTATATAACCCGTCAAAATACAATTAACTGTATGCATATACAAACATTATCATTTTGACAGGTTATTTGTAACTGTGTTATTTCGACAGATTATTTGTAACTGTGTTATTAACAGAATAAAAGTTACAAATAACCTGTCGAAATAACACAATTATAAATAACCTGTTGAAATAATAAATGCAGACATCTTTTTAAAAAATAAAAAATTAATGCAAATATATAAAATTTAAAAGAATTTATGATTGCATTAAATGAATTTTGGTGTATTTAAAAGTTCAATGCATAATAAATAAACATCTTGAAAATACAAAAGAATATTCTGTTTGTATTTAATGCTTATATGCAGCCCTAAGGGCTGCATATATCAAAACCGTTTTAAAATTAACTTTTCTAAAATATTCTTAATATATATATTATATATATTATCACTTAATATATTTTATGCGGAAACAACTGCGAAACGATTTTGAGGCGATTTTTGCTACGTTTTTTTGATGGAACCTCCACCTTTTCGTGCATTCAATCCTAGAAAAAAGGGATAGATCTTCATATTTTATGCCACAAATGGCCTCTTATAAGAGCCCTAAGTGAAACTCTATAAGTTTAATGGATAAGGGGCTGGGTCTGATTCAAACATTTGCTATTCCCTAAATTGATGTCTCATAGGAATCAACATTCGTCTTATAGTTAATAGTTTTTTTAGATAATCTCGCAATTTTTACTACGATTCAATGATAAAGGTGGAAAAGAATGTACAGTAAAACCTCTATAAATTAATAAACTCTTTAAAATAATAATTTCTCATGGTCCCGACTTGGGCCAGTTTAAAAAATGATCAATTTTAATAAATTAATAAGATAATAATTTTATGAAACAACCCTTTATAAATACATTGTATTATTACCTCTATAAATTAATAATTTCTCAAATACATATCCGAAATATATATAGATATACATACTTGAGATAATTTAGCAAAATATGAATCTATAGTATTTTATTTTTTCTTGAAATTTAAATCTAGTTGAATTTCATCTCTAACTATTCTCAGTGCATTCAAAAGTTCCGGTGTATCCTTGTCAAATTTTAACCAAAAATTGTAAAGAGTGGATGATGCTATAATTGTTTCATTTCTTGTGACTGGTTTCAAATGTACCAAATCATTATCAGCTTCATCCTCAATTGAATTTTGCATAACGTTCGACACAATTTCTTCTAAACTTTGGACTTGTGAGCATTCATTGTTTTCACCGGGATAATCCAATATTTGATTGACATTCATTTGATTGCGGTAACCAAGCTGACCATTCATTCCCTTAAGTTCATGAATGTCTTCTTCCATGATTGCTTCCTCTAAATTCGTTGTGACATATTCATCCCATGTACGAATTTTGCAATGTTTGAAACAATTAGTAATTTAAAATTTATTTATAAAATATTGAAAATCACTATATAAATTAATAATTATTAATTTATCGATTAATTAATATCTCTATAAATTAATAAAAATTCATGGTCTCAATATTATTAATTTATAGAGGTTTTACTGTATAAAGAAAACATGAAAACAAAACTCCATCATGTTATAAACTCCTTCGCACTGTGAAACAAAATAAATTTAAAATATTTCTCACTTGAAGCAACTTTGAAACATATGACAAAATCACGAATGCAATTGTTTTCGCAGTTCCTACAATCTCTTTGCAGTGGAAGCAACTATAGAGGAAATTCAAACAACGACTTATATGAATTTACTTCGCAATTGCTTTCATTGCGGAAAGTTTTCATGATTGCGAAATTATTTCTTGCTGAAATAAAAAGATTTCTAATATTCAAACACACAAATACATCTCAAATAAGTTTCTAACGTAACTCTAATTCTAATAAGATCTTAAATCACTAGAAAAACTAAAAATCCAAAATTGCACAAAATCGCTCCGCAATTGTTTTCACACAAAATATGTTAAGAGATAATATATATGCTAAGAGTATTTTGGGAACGTTAACTTTGCAAGTGTCTAGTTTGATAAAAAAAAAAAGGTGTTGTAATAGGTCTCAATATGTGAAAAGACTCTCTATTGGGTTAATTTTATAATTTACCATTTTTTTCGTAATAGTTTTTAACTTATCATTTATGTGAATAATTTTTTTATCAAATTTTTAAATCTTAATGATTTATGAAACTTTTACGTTACAATTAATAATTTTTTTGGAAAAAGTCAGTCTTCAACCTTAAAATTTAATAATAGTTTAATACTAAAAATCATGGGGTAAATTGCACCCATGGCCACTGAACTTTACATATCTTTACACTTTTTTAACATTGGCGACTATTCAATTTAACTAACTCTTCAAAATGACCGTTAACGACCTCAAAATGAAAATATTCAAAAATTAAAGTTGTTCAGAACGACATTTACCATAAAACCACATTTTTTATTTTCTAAAATCACATCTTTTGGAGCTTTCTCTCTTTAAATTTTTGCTTTCTCTCTCCTAACCAAACAACACCTAAATGAACTCAAAATGAAATTTTTCAAGAATTAAAGTTCCTTAAAATATCATTGAATCTTCGAATTTTTTATTTTGAAGCCGTCAACGGTCGTTTTGAGATGTTGAATGACTACCGGTGTTAAAAAGTGTAAAGTTCGGTGGCATACTGTTATGAATTAAAGTTTAGTGGCCATAATATTAAAATTGGTAAAGTTGAGTGGCCATGGATGTAATTTACCCAAAAGTCATTTCCTTAAGGAATAATTCAAAAATAAACTTTTAATATTCAGATTTTTATTAATTTAATTTAATCAAACAAGGGTAAATTACAAAGCTAGGTAAAATGGGAGACCCATTTACTCAACCTACTACATATTTAGACTGATTTTGTGTATCTTTCCCATAATACCCCTAACCTTCTCACTTCTCCCTTACGCGAACGTTCTCTCCCCTCTTCTCATTGGTTGCACGAAACGGTTGGCAGCTCCTCCATTAATGATTCCAAAACTTTTGATCTTCCTATCTTCCTTTAAATTACACGAAATCTGCACAATTTCTCCAAATCACAATGTATTTCTCTTATTCCTCTCTTCATCTCTTGATTTTACAACTTCCTAATCCTAGAAAACGAAGCCATGGTTCTCCATCTTCCATTTCCTGCTCGTTTCTTGGTTTCTTTCATCTTGTGGCCATCGAAGAAATGATGATTCTACATTATTTTCATCGTTTTTTCCAGTTTATCATATTGTTTTCGTCGAAAAATGTAAGTATATACTGTTTTTTCTGCGTTTTTTCCATAAATCCACTTAGTATATGCGGTTTTCGCGAAGTCTATAGGGAGAAATTTATAGATTTCACTTCGTGAAACGATGATTACGCGAAGTTTGCGAGGTAATTCGATAAATTTCTCTCACAGACTCCGCGAAATCATCGTTTCGCGAAGTCAGAGCGTCACATTTCTCCTCGCAGACTCCGCGAAATCATCATTTCGTGAAGTCAGAGCGTCACATTTCTCCTCGCAGACGTCGCGAAATCATTATTTCGCTAAGTAAAATCACCCTCTTCCTTTATTTCGCTAAGTAAAATCACCCTCTTCCTTGCACATTTATGTTAGCATACTTAGCGAATCATCGTTTCGCGAAGCCAAATCTTCCTTTTTTCTAACTAACACGATTAAATTTTTCTGAAGGTGGTTGAATACATAATATTCATTCCTGGAAGCCGACGTGCTGGGGTGCCATGAGAGACATTCATGCCAAAAGGCCTGAACTTCCAACCATCGGTTGTGAATAGAAGTCTACACCGTGGGACATGTCCATCCCTCTGGTGAATAAGAGCCTATGTATCGTGAGACATCCATCCATCGGCCGTGAATAAGAGCCTATGTATAATGAAGTGATTTGTTAGGAGTTTATTGTGGCAATCTTGTTATGTACCGTGAGACATATCCATCCAACGGTATTGAATAGGAGCCTATGTATTATAAAGTGATTTGTTGGGAGTTTATTGTCGCAATCTTATTGTAAATTTTGATAATGTTATGATTTTAATGTTAGAATCCGTTGTTGTTTGACATTTTTTGTTATATACCACTTTGTGAATTAGCTTCAAAACACATCTAGGCTTCACATATGCTAATTAAATTCATCAAGTAAACCCAAACATTAGCTTCGCAGGCTTCGAATAAGATCGAATCTACAAAGTCAGACGAGAGGGAGACAGACGCGCGTAAATATTGAGGGTATTATGGGAAAGTCGCACAAAATCAGTCTAGATATGTAGTAGGTTGAATAAATGGATTAAATATGTAAATAGATCTCCCATTTGACCTAATTTTGTAATTTACCCTAAACATACACGCTAGGATTTTAATCACCCTAAATACTGTGAATGATCAAAATCTGCGTGTTGATCGGAATCCATGTGAACGCAATGGTATGTACCGGCACACCTACTACATAAGCTGAATTGAGTCCTAAAGTTTCTACAGAGCTTTCGAGGGGCGGGTCTTCTCCGCCGTGCAATGACCCACCCCTCCTTTTCGCCGGAGAATCACGAATCTTCGGAAACTTCCAATGACATCTCCTCGGAGAGATCTTAATTGCCAAATAGCCGAGACATTAAGGCATGAAATCTTGGTGTGCCGTTGTCGATGGGATGCGATTAGGGTTACCTTAATGCAACTTCTCCGGCGGTGCTTTGAAGGCGTTATCTGGAACAAAAATCGACCGCCGTTTCGATTCCTAGTCTAGGCCCAACATTCGGCTGCAGCATGATAGAAAGTGGCGAGCGAAATCAAAGGTATGAATACCAATTAAATCAGCATTGGGCAATGCTTTCAGAATCTTGCCTCTGACTGGTAGAGTCCGGTAAATTTCCGATGAGGGGAATGGATTATGAAGGAAGAACCAAACTTAACTCGGAGGACCATCAAGTGATGGTCATGAATCATACAAAATCATCTTCACGATTAATGACCTCCGCAACAGTATCTTCGAAAAAATTATTAGCAGAGGTGAATTGGGCATTTGCAAGTTCTTTCTGAGTTTTTTTTTTTGTTGGCATTTACTATAAATTGCTCTGATTCTATGATGATTTTGTTTTTTGCAGGAACTATTTTGTTTACCAGCAGCAGCTACTTAGAAGCAAAATAACCTAGTTACAGCTTACAATTCTTACTGGTAAATCTTTGACTTTTGCTTTCTTGGGGTTTATGTTTTAATGAGAATTCTGAAGATCTAAGTTACTATTTGGATACGGCAGTGCTCTTTTACTCCTAATTAATGTGCTATGATCATTGTGTCTTATTTGCGTACTTGTTTTCCTTTCATTGTGATTGACAAAATTTCAAGTTTGTCCTTACATTTATAGGAAATTTTAGCTTCTTGAGCACTTAAAATATAGGGCTTCAACAGTTTGTAAGATTTTTAACATCTTAAACACTGGGTTCCCATCCCATTTTAAAAAAGCCCATTTTATTCTGAGTTATGACAACACATGTTAGCTCCATTGTTTCCAAGTAAAGAGGGTGAATTATAGATGAGCATTTGTGAATTTGAGGATTATGTATGTGCATCAGGTTTAATGTGACTAAAAATAGAAGATCAAAGGTTTAGTATATTGAAATGAAACATTAGGAGCTCAATCTATCAAAATTGGAATAATTAGGAGCCTCATAATGTTTTTTGTTGCATAATTATGCGTTTGATTCACTTGTATGATTTGATTATAGTTTGCTTAAATGCTTGTACAAATTGTTAAAATTTATATATAGAATTTTCATGTTGTGTAAATAGAAATATATATATGTTTTGTTGGTAGATGCTGTAATGAATCATGGGATTCTGTAAGCAGAGATTCCTTATGGTTGTATGTTATGTATATGCAATACAACCCACTTTACGCTGTTGGTTTCTTATTTGTGATCCCCTTACTAGACAAAAAAATTGCATTATCATATATTTGACCGAATTAAGGGTCAAAGATCTCGTAAAGTTGTCAGTTTGAATTAATTTAGTCTAGATTGAAGGTATCAATCTAGTCGTTAATGTTTCCGTGCAACATAGTATATGTGTTTATGTTCATCTATGACTGCCATTAAGTTGTGGTCCTTATTGGAAAATCAATTTTTGTCGGTATAAATGTAGGACTAGCTGTAGGTTTTGAAAATTAAAGCAACCAATGTTGAAAAAAATTGGTACCTTCTTTTGCTCATTGTTTTCATTAGTTTATGAATGAGACTTTTGATTATAGCTTCATACAATCTTTTAAATTTTCCCTTTATGCAATGATGAAATGTACAATGTCATGGTCGAATAACTATTTTCATGCTACCATAAATATATATTTTGAAAATTTAAAAATTTTCTTCTTTTGCGGCAAGTAATCTCCACAGTTGTATTTTACCTTTTTACTGCTGAGTTGTTATATTTACCTTTTTACTACTCAGAAATGGAATAATTTTGGTCCATGAGAGATGGTTTAGATTAGATCATTGTCACTCATTGCATATTTCTTATATCAAGGCTCAGTTTTATCTATCGCACTTTGTTCTTGCAGGTGCTTAATCTCTAACATTACTATTAGGCCTTGAACACCTTGTTTGGATCAAAGACAAGACGGTGATTCTAACATTGAAACCAATCTCGCAACAATGGTGTCAAGATCTTGCTTAAATTTGTTTGATTTAGCATCTGGAGACATGTTGAATTTACCGCATACCTAGATCTATCCCAAGGGTGGTGATTGCTCCAGGAATTTTTTTTCTAGAAACAAATGGTTGTGATGGAAGCAGTAATGGAGATTCAGATGCTCCATTGTCCGGATGTTGCAAGAAGAAAATCATTGTGGCAAATTTTCTCCCGAATCAAGCTCATAAAGATTCAAAATCGAGCAAGGGGTCATTCAACTTTGATGAGGATTCACTTTTGTTGCAATTGGAGGATGACTTTTCAATCAATCCGGATGTGGAGCTCAATCGCTGAATAGCCGAGATATCAAATAGAGATTTATCATGGTTTCTGTAAGCAGGTGATTGCTTTGATAAGTTGTTGCGGCAAGCATATGTTTCTGCTAATAAATTTTTTGCACATAGGGTTATTGAGGTTATTACTCGTGAAGATGATTTTGTATGAGTTCATGACTATCACTTGATGGTCCTCCTTATTTTCTTGAGGAAGCGTTTCTACCGAGTTAAGCTTGGTTTCTTCCTTCATAGTCTATTCCCCTCACCGGAAATTTACCGGACTCTACCAGTCAGAGATGAGATTTTGAAAGCATTGCTCAATGCCGATTTAATTGGTTTTCATACAGTTGATTATGCTCGCCACTTTCTGTCATGTTGCACCTGAATGTTGGGTCTACACTAGGAATTAAAATGTGTGCAGTCAAGGGACTCCTAAAATGGATGAAGCTCTGGGAGTGGTTTTGGGATCACCTCATTCGAGTTCACTTGCTGTATCAGAGTTCATCAGTTATGATTGGAGAGTCGAGTCGAGATATCCTAGGAGAGGTCGATATAGTAGTAATGAAAGCTGAGAAAGCTGAGAAAGTAATGCGGGATCACCTCATTCGAGTGCACTTGTTGTATCAGAGTTCATCAGTTATGATTGGAGAGTCGAGTCGAGATATCCTAGGAGAGCTTGTTAGAGTAGTAACGAAAGCCGAGAAAGTTGTTGGCATTGTATAAGTAACACAGGAATGAAGCTGCAAAAAATGAGTACTGTGATGGATTGAACGTTTATGTGGTCAGAAACAATAATTTAGTGTAATTAGTGTTGAATTTTGGGTTAGTGTTGAAATTTGACAAAAATTACAGCATGTTACTTTGTAATTTATGTGCTTCTGTTGTTGTCTAATTTAAGATGTATTGCTTAAGGTTGTGTGTGTGAATGAATTATGAATTATATTGAATTGGAAATTGTAATTCATATATAATTTAATTTTTATCAAAATATATATCACTTCTATAAGTATTTGATTTATTAATTGGATGCAAGTTTTATTGGCTTGAAAACAAATTTTAAAATGAAAAGATCAACTCACGAGACTTTAATGATCATGTAGTATTTTGTTATTCACCGTTAGATTTAGATTTGTTAGAATTCTTTTTTTTTTGTTAATATAAAAGTAACTTTTACAGGAATTTTCACATGCACCTTAATGAGCAAGTGAATTTGCTCATTCACCGTTAGATACATGCTTATTAAATCTAAACCTCACGATGTTTTGAATCTCCACCTTAGAATTCTAATAAGCTTAGATCTAACGGTAAATTAGCAAATTCTACATGATCATTAAGGTGCATGTGATCAAGACTGGTAACTTTTATTAAGAATCAATGTTTAACAAATCGACAAGAAATGAAGGTGGACAATCCCACTCTCCACGAACAGATAGCCTTAGAGCATGAGCGAAGGTGGACAATCCCACTCTCCACGAACAGACTCGGTACAGACAGCCTTAGCAAGAACATGAGCTACCATGTTCGTTGAACGTTTTACAAAAGAGATAGAGCAAGTAACTAAATCTCTTAAAAAATCTGGCTCAGAAAGAATTCTATGTTGGAGATTAAAGCATCCTAATGTAACGGTGAATAACCAACTACAATACCGTAGAAAGAAAGGGTAAAAATAAATGGAGCATTTTTCCAAAAAGCATAAGGAAAATGTTTTACTCTTTTCGAATTGGTAAAACATTTTCCTCATTTTGTTTATATATTTTTTCGTGATTAACCTAAAATTTTCCATTAATTTATTTTCGTAAGCGAATAAATACCGAACAATCAAGAAAATATGTGTATGAGTTCGAATCACATTGGGAGTGTGGTGAAGATTTTTTTTTCTTATTTAATATACACGCATTGTGCAATAAAAAAAAAAAAGTATATAACAGTTTAATTAAATTAAAGATTAAGCCTATATTTGGCCCATAGGGTATCAAAAAAATTTCATTTCTACTTTATGGTATCATTTATAACATTTTCCTTGAAGTATTTCTATAGGTAACATTTAAATTTTGACACATACACAGTTTAATCCATTTTAAATGGGAAATTAATAAATTTGTTAAATTTTACCACATACACAGTTTTTGACACGTGAGAATTGATTTAATTTTTTCATATTAATTTAATACATCAATAAATAAAGAATTAATTTTATTTATTTATTTATATATTAAGTCTATATAAAAAAAATTAAAAAATTATTATATTTACGTATAAAAAATTATGTTATGTGATATATATATAAATATAATAATTTTTTATACGTAAATATAATAATTTGACAAAACACACTGTTTAGTCTCTGTATTTTCAAAAACACATGATAAAGTCCCTAATTTTTTTCTCAATGAACTGTTTAGTCCCTAACGTTTTTCTCGGTGAACTGTTTAGTCCCTGCCGTTAGACTCTCATGAAGATTTTGTTAGTCAATTTGGATTTGCGTTCTTCTTTTCCTTTCCTTTAAACTCTAATGCATCTGAAATCAACTTTGAATGTTATTCTTCTTGATTTTCTTCTTAATCGTTCAAATTCGTATGCATTGGGTCTTTTCTTTTTCTTGTTCTCCATACAAATAGCTTCTTTTAAATTGGATTTTCTCTTTTAAAGTTTGAAGGTAAATTGTAAAGAGTAATTTAATCATTTCTGAAATCATAAACGGTAAAAAAAATCTAACAAACAGACGGAAGGACTAAACAGTTCATTGATAAAAAGGTTAGGGACCTTAACATGTGTTTTTAAAAATACAAGGACTAAACAGTGTGTTTTGTCAAAATATAGGGACTAATAAATTAATTACCCTAAAAAATTTAATAAATCGTTAGATTAAATTTACGAAAATACTTCAGCAATAAATATTGTCACGTAATAACACATGTACCAAATAATAAAATTTTAAATACACAATAGCCCAATAATAGTTTAAGTAACACTTGCAGACTTGCGGTCATCTAATTTTTCCGGCGATGCAATCAGTTTAAATCAGTAGCAGGAGTGTTAAAATCCTGTGTATAATACAAATTGAAAGCAAAGGACTGTGATATGACGAATATCACAGAGGATATGCCTTTTTCTACCATCTCTCCCTATCTTTCGTTCTTTCGTGGATTGGTCTTGCACTTCTTCTAATTCACACTTCAGACTTCATTCTTAGGGAGAATCACGAGAAATAGCTTTTCACTTCACAAAGTCCAGCAAAAGCCAGCCTCGATTAAATTTTAGATTCTGAATACTTCAAAGTGAGTTTCCTCTTCTTCCTTTCTGGAATTCCTACTTGCATCACTGGATTTTGATTTTCCTCGGCTATGAGTTTGCCTTTTCAATTGCTGTTTGGATTGATTTTTGATGAATTTGTATGTCCCGAAATTTCTAAATTCATGTATGTGTATATAGACTTATTCTCTTAGCAGATGAATAATGAATTTTACTACTTCTTGCTTCTCCATTGCTTCTCAACATAGCTAGTAATTGCACAACTTAACAGATTAATTCTGGAATTCCTACTTGTATCACTGGATTTTGATTTTCCTCGTTATGAGTTTGCCTTTTCATTAACTTTTGCTGTTTGGATTGATTTTTGATGAATTTGTATGTCCTGATTTTTCTAAATTTAAATTTGTATACATAGCCTTATTCTCTCTTATCAGGTGAATAATGAATTTTACTACTTCTTGCTTCTCCATTGCTTCTCAACATGGCTAGTAATTGCACAACTTAACAGATTAATTGTGATTATTCCTGATTTTTACATATGCATTACTTAAACCTCTGCTTGTGATTTTGTGGCTAACGCTACTTGAGATTAGGGGTGACAATTTCGGATTCGAAAACACCAAACACCATTCATAGAGACAACGTGACTAACACATATGATTGACATGGTTATCATTTTGTACTTATATGATATATAATCATATGAAACATATAACATAACATGATTTTGACGCAAAACTCGAAATTGACACCCCTACTTGAGATATAGATGGTGGGGTAAATTATACTGATATAGTTACTTAAGTTTGGGGTTTGTTTTTCACTAAATTTCATTTTCTTTCAATAAAATCACTAAAATTCACATTTGATGTCAATGGAGTCATTATGACCAATTTGTGTAAAAAAACTCACCGGAATGTTGACGTCACAAAAGACACTTAACTATATACCAACTAAACACCATTGGACAAAGATATAGTTTTTTTTAGGTTGTGCCAGTTGTTACTCACGTTTCTGTTAGATATGCTCAACATGGCGCATAGTTGATATATAGTCAACTGTCTTCCGTGCTAGGACAACATTCGAGTGAGTTTTTGTACATGAATTAGCCATAACAACCTATGTTGCACGGAAACTCTTCTTCATTAGCGTCTCCACGTTTCCGTTCCTTTCAGTTTCCATTATCATTTCCTAGCAATTTTTTTAGAAATAACGTTTCTCAGTATCCGTTTCATTTCCGTTTCCGTGCAACATAGATAACAACTTCACTGAAATCAATTATGAAGCTCAATAATTTTATTGAAAGAATATGAAATTCAATGACCCTTGGATGCATTTTACCTATAGATGGTGAGAACCTCGATGTAAAGCTTGTATACTCTTGGAATCGGGCTTTGTTTAGTTCCATTCTGATTTATTTATTTGTGGTTTTATATCGGACAGCGCAGGGTTATGCATTTGAAGGTTATATTGGAAGCTATTCACCATATTACAGAAGAACTTCAACACGTTGCCTTTAATGTCTGCTAGCATTTTAAATTCTTCGTTATTTTTACCTCATTTATATACAACTTCAAGGTACTCTCTTCTTCAAAGGAAAATTCAGAATATTTGCATTAGTAGTTTAGTAGTTATGTGTTGTTTAAAAAGTTAAGCTTACTACAGGAGGACTGTTAGAATGTCTGCAATTGAGATCAGAAATCCCAGTGTACTGTCCCAATCTATGACCATAAAGCCCCCTTCACATCCTACTTATGATTTGAAGGGCGTCGTTAAGCTAGCTCTTGCCGAAGATGCTGGGGATCGAGGTTTATTCCATTTCTTCATTTAGTCCTTTACTATGTCACATGGAAACAGAAACCCAGAAACAATATATCTTAAAAATATAGGAATGTAAATAATAAAAATATGTGTATATCTATAAATTTTTAAAGAATGTATGTTTATAGGTATATTATATATATATAAAAAATTTTACATAGAGTCGCATAATAGAGGGAAAAAACAGATTTTTTCATTTTGAAAAGCTTGTAGAAGATGATTTAGACAATATTAGGGATTTGCTGAACAAATGATCTGCATTGATCTCTCTGAAAACACTTTACATCCTAGGAAACAAGTTTCTAAGTTTTTTTTTTAGAAATTAAGGAAATGTGACCTTAAACTTTTCGTATAAGTTTTGAGATTTTCTGTTTCCGAAACGGATACTGACACGTGAAACGCCTTAAAAACAAAGTTTTCATGCTACATAGGTGCTTTATAGCCCATTTCCGTTCCTTCACAATCAAGTTAGATTTGTAGGTTTTTTCTTCAAAGAATATACATATTGCTAACTGCTAAGGAACTCAATTTATTTCTTATTATGACACATTTAAAATTGGAAGCTCCTATAATAGAAGCTGATATTTGCATATCATTCTATCAACGTCCCGGCTCAACTGTAGGAGATGTGACTTGTATGGCAACTATTCCATTTGACATGGAAGTGGAAGCCCATTTTTTGGCAAAAGAGGATGGTATCGTTGCAGGAATTGCATTGGCAGAGATGATATTTCACGAGGTTGATCCATCCCTAAAGGTATCAACTTGATACAGTTTTATGAGTTGGTATTATCTGTTTGGTTTTGTTATGAACACGAGTTTGGGGTCTTGTTACGAGACTTTGTACCCTATAATCCCTTAGGAAAGAATGTTTAGAAGTCTTGTTACCTATCTTGCTGAAACTGTTAGGAGCTCGTTAAGAGAGCACTCCACGATCTCTGAACTGTTTGAAACAGTCAGGTCTGTGGCTTAAAAGTTTGCAAAACTCGGGTATGTGATTTGTGTCAGTTGCAAACTCAAGATTCCGTCAATTTTTTCCGTGCCTATTTACACCAAAAGGAATCAATTGGGAGCAAGGAAATTTCTGCCTTAAAAAAAACTATGTTATAGGCCTAAGTTTGCAAATTGGCCAAACTGCATTTCTTTTTTATTTTACAGATTGTCTCACAACTCCTTTAGCTGCTAACGACATAAATCACATACATGAGTTTGCAAACTTTTCACAAATCCGACTTTGCAAATCCGTCAAACCACAAGTATTTTGTACTTTCCCCTAAAAACTATTGAAGAAAATAACAGAATACTGATCTACTAAGGACTCTCAAACTGTCCTTTTCCTAACAGGTTTGCACTTCTTGATGTAAATTATACAATAGGTGGAATGGTCTCGGAAGGATGGAGATTATATTCGTAAAGGACTGCAGTTTGGAAAAGTGTCCGGTAAACCAAAGGGGACAGAAAACAACAAAAATCTCTTTCATGGTATTTGACATATTTGTTCAAGAGTTGTCACTGATTCTTCTCATTTTCATCGCGTATAGGAAGAGCGCACAATATTGTTGTAGCGGAAAGGGTAGTACTAAATTTTATGCAGAGGATGAGCGGAATAGCAACTCTAACTAAGGTGTTTCCACTTTTAATATATGCTTTAATTTTTTAAAAGTTGAGCAATATGTTACTGCACATCAGCAAAATCTGATAGCATGTTAAATTACGATAAAGTACACTCATGGTCTCTTAGCTTTGACCTTACTTTCTTTATGATTCCTGAACTTCAAAACCTGACATGACAGTCCTTGAACTTCGACCTTTGCTAACATAAAAGTCCATGTTGACCGTTAACGAACTCAAAATGAATAAGTCCAAAAATTAAAGTTGTTTAGAACCATATTTCATATGGAACCGCATTTTTTTTTCCAAATCACCATTTCTTATATTTCTCTCTAAATAATCACTTTCTCTCTCCTAACCAAACAATACCTAAATGGCCTCAAAACCAAAAAGTTCAAGAATTAAAATTACTTACTTCCATCAGCTCTACAATAGAGGGTTACCTACTATTGGAGTGGCCAAAGATTAAAGGACTTTTATGTTAGTAAAGGGCAAAGTTGAGGGACTTTTATGTCCGGTTTTGAAGTTGAGTGGATATCATGTCAGTAAGGGCAAACTTGAGTGGCCATGAGTGTAATTTACCCCTTGGAAATATGAAAGGATGCTAATGCACTCCATGTTCAAATTGAGATATAATAATTGGTGTGTAGATACCCTAGACCAATTAAAATTTATGTACTCGTAACTATATGAATCATGCATTCTTGGAAAATTAAATTCTTTTAGTTTTCCAGTGAGAATTATTTATTTTTCTTTCTTCTTATAGGCAATGGCAGATGCTGCACGCCCTGCCTCCATCTTAGAGACTCGAAAAACAGCTCCTGGTCTACGTTTGGTTGATAAATGGGCTGTGAGGATCTGTTCCTTGCACATTCTCCACAGCAATACACATGTATGTAGTTTCTGGTCGACTCATAACGCTCTTCTTTTACAGGTCCTTATCGGTGGAGGAAGGAATCACCGAATGGGTTTGTTTGATATGGTTATGATAAAAGACAATCACATATCAATAGCAGGAGGTATCATAAATGCCATAAGATCTGTTGATCAGTATTTAGAGCAAAAGGACCTTCAAATGGAGGTTGAGGTACTCTCTTAAAATTCAAGTATTACTCCATTCCAAAAAGTTTCTTAAAAGGCAATATGGATAGGGGGTAAATGAGCCGAGCCGCTCATGAGCAACTCGGCGTTCGGCTCGATTTATAAACGAGCCGAGTTTGAGTATGAGTTAAAGGCTCAATTCGTAAATGAGTCCGAGCTTGAGCATGGAGAAACTCAGCTCAAAAGCTCGCAAGTAGGCTCGGTTATAGGTTCATGAACAAGCTCATGAATAAACTCGATTATAATGTTCATGAACAGGCTTGTGAGCAAGCTTGGTTCGATTTTTTTTTTATTAATAGTATTTTTATAAAGGAGGAAATGCAAAACTATGTAGTTATGTGTGAAACTTTAGTTTTGTAGGTTTTAAAACTATGTAGCCTACAAACATAATAAATGAGTTGTTCGCGAGCAAAGTTCATGAACAGAATTAACGGGTTGCTCGCAAATAAAGCTCGTGAACAAACTAACGAGTTGCTTGTGAGAATCTCATTATCAGATAATTTTCTTAATGAACTGAGCTCGAACAGGATGTTAAGCTTGAGCCCGAGTCATTCATTTTCTACTGAGCCGAGCATGAGTAGGCCAAAGCTCGACCCGACTCGCTTACATCCCTAAATACGGAAGTAGGTGAGTCAAACAACCACTTAGTTGAAAAGCTAGGTACTGGTCAATGGTATTTCTCAGTGGTGGAGGAAGAGGGGGCCAGGAGGGTCCGTGGACCCTCCCTTTCCAGGAAGAAATAAAGTAAAAGTACAATTACCGATGGAAATATTTATCTCTAAATATAGAATTTCCGTCGGTAATTCCTTTCTATTTAGAATCTGTCTAACACTATTGACGGATGTAACAGAATTTTCCGTCTTTGATGCTTCGTAAACAAAAAAAATATGTAAAGTTTCATCCATTGACCCCCAAGAATTTGGTTCTAGCTCAACCACTGACATGTCTAACAGAAGTTAATGTGCAAAATGGATTCACAAATGTCTAAAAGAGGGTCTGTCAATACCTATTATGATTAACTTATAACTAACTGTTGCAATGTTTTGTAGAACTCTTATTTTTGTGCATGGTTGTGTTTTGATATTTTGTATATTTGTATCAGATATAATGTACACTTATTATGATCTTATTTTGCCAAAGGTTGAGACCAGGACACTTGAAGAAGTAAATGAAGTGTTGAATTATACATCCGAAACAAAGACGTCCTTGACTCGAATAATGTTGGATAATATGGTTATACCTCTACCAAATGGGGATGTTGATGTATCTATGCTTCAAAGTGCCGTTGCATCAATCAATGGGAGATTTGAGACTGAGGTAACTCCTCGTCAGTTGTACATTAACTAATAGTGTCTAGAACTTAAACCATCGATAATACGTACTGTTTGCGGATTAGTATTCGCAGAATAAAAGCCAAAAATGTTCCCAGATCGAACAGAACAGAAGAGTTATGGCCTTGATTTCAAATTCATCATCTGATGCCCCTTTGATACCATAGCTTCTGTTCAATCATTGGTTTGGGGAAAATGATGAAAGGTGTCCAAAAACGCACAGAACAACATGAAAACGCAGGAAAATAAAGAATCTAGGCAAGAAACACGTAATGGCCGGAATTTGGATAGAAAACTATTTCGTCACAAATCTGGACGGAATTCGTGACTTAATTTCACCAAGGTGAAACTGAGAATTTCACCTAGTTTCACCCAGTTTCACCTTGTGCTAAACTGGTGTGCAATAGTTTCACCGAGTTTCAGCAGGTTTCACCAAGTTTGTACTTTATGCCTTGATAATGTCAATATTGTTTGAAGGACACACGTGAAACTTTGACGTGTTTGGCACTAGCATGTCCTGATCTTTTGAAAGAACTCACATGTGTTATAACTTATAACAAACATGATATTTTATATTGCTCTACTTTGTGAGACTAAATATTGATTTATCTTTGTTGAGTTATTAGGCATCAGGCAATGTTACTCTCGACACGGTGCACAAAATCGGACAGACCGGAGTAACCTACATTTCCAGGTAATTTACAATATTATACTAGATCAAATTGGGATCTGTATATTACCTAAGCACTCTACTGGTTGATAGAGCTGTAAATTTCTGACACGACAACACGATTCACAAAGACAACCCGCCTAACATGATCCATTTGACATGATTATCGTTTTATTGTATTTACATCATATATAATCACGTGGGATGATGTAAATTGCATAACACAATTATCACATGACTATCCGTTTTGATTTGCAGTACTAAAAGCTTTTAATTTGATTTGCAGTGGTGCACTAACACATTCAGTAAAAGCACTTGATATTTCTCTCAAGATTGACACAGAATTGGCTCTTCAAGTAGGAAGGCGCACAAAACGAGCATAATTGTCTTCTCACGTTGCTTTGAATCTCACCCCATTGTAAATGGCGCGGGAATTATCCGCCACCATCGGGGACTCGCTCCAATGGAGATAGGGAATTCATTATCCGTCACCATCGGGGACTCGCTCCAATGGAGATAGGGAATTCATATTTATTTTTCGTATGGAGTGGAGATAAGAATTTTTCTTTCTCCAGAAATGGAAACGAGACATGGATGGGGATAAGAATTTATTTTTCTCCATAAATGAATAGGATTATAAATGGGCGGGAATCATCCATCACTGTTAGGGACTCGCTCTAATGGAGATAGGGGATTCGTATTTATTTTTCGTATGGAGTTGAGATAAGAATTTATTTTTCTCTAGAAAATGAAGATTACACACACTCAATTATAATTAGGATTGTAAATGGGGCGGGAATTATCCGTCACCATTGGGGGATTCACTCTAATGGAGATAGAGGATTCATATTTATTTTTCGTATGGAGTGGAGATAAGATAAGAATTTCTTTTTCAGAAATGGAGACGAGATAGGGATCGAGACCCCTCTCCTCACTCAACGAGAATCTCCATCCCTATCTCGTTTTCCACAAGAATTCCTTAAATAATAAACAAGCTATTTATATAGTTATATTATAATATTTATTTTTTTTATCAATATTATTATTCATACAATCAAAATAATCATGTAAAAATAATTTAGCCTAATAAATTTCATAATATTTTTCTTGTTGAATATGCAATGGATTTCTATATAAATAATTTTTAGTCTATATGGTTTTCTTTATGTTACTTTTATATTGGTTGATCAATGTTTTGTTATAATCAATGATTTTTTAGTCAAGATTATACTAATATTTTCTAGATTGTATTTAAATGATTGCAGTATATTGTACAATTTTAAATTAAAAAAATAGAATATTAGAATTTGAATAATGGGTAATGAAGATCCTATAGGGAGCGGGTAGGGGTTAAATGTACAATTTATATGTTTGTTTCAAAATAGTCACTCAATTTCAAACTGTCTTGATAAAATCACTTAACTTTTAGTTGTCTCAATTAGGACATTCCAGCGATTTTAGTGATTAAAAGGGATCAAAATATCTGATATCTGATCGAAACGACACATGACATCCACATATACGCCAAATGTCAACCACGTGGTGGTTAATTTTATGAAAATAAAAAAACTTAATTTTTTTCATAAAAATAACCGACACGTGACTGTTCTGTGTCGTTTCGGTCAGAAATCTGAGTTGACTCGTACTTACATGTCAGTCACGACATTATTGAAATTGTCGGAGTAACCTAATTGAGATAAAACTCAAAAGTAACTGGTTTTATTGAGACAAATTGAAATTGAGATACCATTTTGAGA
The DNA here is from genome assembly GCF_963576675.1 of Euphorbia lathyris. Lineage (NCBI taxonomy): Eukaryota > Viridiplantae > Streptophyta > Magnoliopsida > Malpighiales > Euphorbiaceae > Euphorbia > Euphorbia lathyris. The sequence continues at coordinate 8,114,152 of NC_088911.1, forward strand.
TAACCATATAAATTCAGTGATTAATGGTGCATTTAATCCGGATGGGAAGAGCTTTGATATTCGGACTACCCTAATGTTAAAAATGCAATCTTTAGTTTAGCAAATGGTACAATCTCAAGCTTCATTTAAAATAATTGAATATTTTTCTATGTGCGTACAATTTCATATTCTGATTATTTTCAAAACTCTGGAATTTTGATCACTACCCTATTCCATAAATAAACAGGAAAAGGAAAATTTTACACTGAAAATTCAGTTTTTAAAAATTATCTATAATTAGAATAAAGAATAATTTGAATTATATCAAACCAAATAAATCATCATTTCTCTCGTCACTTTCAGATTTTAATATATTTATTTTTATATTGTTAGATATTCCCATATTTTTTTTAACAATCAATCCCTAAAAGTAAAAATTTGGAAATTAATGTAATAATTTACTATATGATATTTTTAAGATAAAATTAACACTTTTAATATATCATGGATTAAATTATCAACATTGATTAGCCTAGAAATATGGTTTAATACATCTTCATCTGTGTCCCAAATTTGTTCAAAAAGTTTGATTTGTCCACTAAAATTTTCAAGTATTCTGATAGCACACTCAACTTATTTAAAATGTCACAGTAGTCTCTTCAATTTGCTTAAACTATAATTTATTAATCACTCAACTGCAAAGAAGTCAATTCCATGTGGAAGATGTATTGCACACACATTAGAATATTATTACATAATTCATAGAATAGATTAAAACATATTAAAAAGAATTTTTTACTTGGTCAACTATAAAACCCGTTCTTTCTGATATTAGAACTTCATACCCCGACTTTGATCGTTTGACTTTTTTAAGGTTTGTGCAACAACACTTTCCGTATGTAGTTTACCTTTTTTTGCAACCGAGTGATTACTTTAACTACATTTTAAGCAAGTTAATGAGATTACCAGAATATTTTAAATAAGTTCAGAAGACTATTAAAGAACTTTGAAATCAATGTGATATTTTTACGATAAATTACACAATAGTTAAGTTTGTCAAATTATTTGCAAATGTCTCAAATTTTTAAACAAATTTATTTAAATGTCAAATTTGGTGGGGTTTTTAAAACTGTTTTTTTTTCCTGCAACTGATTAACTGAAAATTTGACAAAACAAAAATAAAGTTATGGTATTTTGATATTTTAAGATTAATCATAAAATGATTTTTATAATTATAAATAAAAATTAAAATAAAATCTGATGTAATTCCTCATATTTTTATCATTCATCACTTTTATTATGTAAAACAGCCCTAAACAGTCACACCGATTGAAGCAAAACTCAGCCCAGCCCATACAAACGAGCTAGCGCAGTCCAGAAGTAAAAGGCCTAGGTCAAACGTTTTTCAATATAAATTCCCAAACGCCAACAAAAACTTGCTTTGATTCTGCTGGAGTTGATTTTAGTTCTAGGGTTTACGTCTCTTCACAGCCATCCAAAATGGTACTCTACTCTCCCTCTTGCTCGTCTCTGCTTATTCTTTCTGCTTTTATTAGTTTTCCTTTGCGGTTTTTGGATTTCCTGATTGTACGATCTCGTAATGATCGTCTCTTGCTGTTTTATGATCTTTCTTTCCCGATTTCCCCATAACCTGATTTTTTTGGCGTTTTTTTGTTGCTGAATGTGATGTGTTCATCTTTACCTTCTCATGTATAATTACAACCTGTGCTGTAATTGAAGGTTTAGATCCAACCTTTCAGGGTTTATTTATAGTTTTGGAATGCTCGTTCTGGTTGTTTTCTACTATTTTTATTTTGTAGTCTAACTTCTCAATCTGTTCTTTTTTATTGTGTGCAGACCAAGAGAACCAAGAAGGCTGGTATTATCGGGAAGTATGGTATGTTACTATTATACTACGCTTGTTTTATTTGCTGTATTGAAATGTCACATAATTTTTCGAGCTTGATTTGATGAGTGGTTTAGGAGAGTTAGTAAAGGGAAGGTTGGTAAGGATTGATAGAAACCCTTGTTTGGGAGAATGGACTTTAGAAGGGTAAAGGTAAAGGAAGGGTTGATTCCAATTCTTCCAATTTTTGTACCTACAGATTTGGGGGCTTTGGAAGGGTTGAAATTAAAAACCCTTAAACCCTATGAACCTTACATTGAGTAAGTTTAATCCCTTGCTTTCCATTTCTTTATTTACCCTTCCTAACTCTCCATCCAATCAAACTCATGTCCATATGCCCCACACTTTACTTGCCAGAGATACTAATAAGAAAGCTATTTTTGAGCCGTACCAATCAGCTTAAGTCTAATATGATTGTGTTTGTATCTGATTTTCAAAAGTACATGTACATGGCTGTATAGGTTGCTGGAATGCGATTCTCTAATCCTTTTCTATTAAGATGAATTTTGAATGTTAGGTTTCTATGGGGAAATTCATTTAGTCATTGAAATGGAACTATCTGATCAATGACAGCTTATTCCTTTGATAAAGAATCTGTTAAGGGTCTTATTTAATTTTAACAAAGTAATCATTATTTAATCATTAAGTAGACTTGGATTATAGAATAATGTGGAGATGAATGTACATAGCTCAAACGAAGTACAAATTGAGCAAAAAACAAAGGGATGGTTGGTTAAATGCACCTACGTACCTGTATATATCCATTTTTGGACTATCAATTTTTTACACTACAACACGATTTGCAGAGACAATCCACCGGAGATGGCCCATTTGACATGATTATGACATGACAACCTGTTTTAACACCCCTGGACCAATTTTGTCTGTTGGCTTGAGCGATTTTATGGACTACTTGTTTTTTTTGCATGTCCTTAGATATATGATTCTATACATCTCTATGCGAATTTTGTAGATCGATAATTGTCACTTACAATTTATATCACATTGTAGGTACCAGGTATGGTGCTAGTCTGCGAAAGCAGATTAAGAAGATGGAGGTCAGTCAGCACAGCAAGTTCTTCTGTGAATTCTGCGGGAAGGTAATTAATCCATTTACTTTCACTCTCGTCCTTGATCTCAACGAAATTGTTTGCGCTTAATGCTGTCCTAAGCTATACACTTCTTGTGTAAGAATGTTGTGTTTGATTGTGTAGAATGTTATTTGTTACAGTACGCAGTGAAGAGGAAGGCTGTAGGTATTTGGGGATGCAAAGACTGTGGCAAAGTCAAAGCAGGAGGTGCTTACACCTTGAAGTAAGAACTTCTTACCCCTTCTATAGTGTATTGAAAAGTAGGGTTGAGCAATGATCATAGACTGGCTCAAAAACTGAACTGAACAAAACTAAATTCTAAAGGCGTACTTTTGAAACTGAACCAAACTGAATTGCATTTCGGATCGGTCCAAACTGAACTAAATCGGTTTAAAGAACACATTTAATCATAACATTTTTGTAGTCCAATTTTAATAATGATGCATTTAATTTGTTCAATTCTAAACATACTATCTAACATAGTTTAAAAAGGCGACCGCCTCTGTCGCCTCAGGCGAGAGGCGATCACCCCACCGCCTTCCATTACCTTCAAGAGGCGATCGCCTCACCCTCTCAGGTGAGAGGCGGTCTGAGGCGAGAGGCGATCACCTCTTGCAGGTAAGGCGTTAAGTCAGCCTTTTCTTTAAAAAAAAACCCTAATTTATATTAAAACCAAAAAGACAACAGAATAGCCCGATAAAATTAAAGAGACAGACACAGACACCCCCCAAAAACTCCAACGGCTCTCTCTTCTCCTTCACCACCGATTCTTCTCCTCCACCACCAAGTTTCTGCTTCCCACAGCTTCCTCGTAGAATTTTATCTGACTTGTGATTGTAACTTGAGCAGACAAATTAGGTTCTAAGGTGTTTCTATACAATCAAGTAAACCTTTTTGGACAACTTTATTGGAGGAGAAACTGGGGTTATAAAATAAAGATGGGTTAAGATAAACGTGCAGCTGCATAAAGAGGACTATGGAACTCCTCTTGCCAAACATGATCAATAATCTTCAAGTACGCTAGGTAGATGCTTGATATTATGCTATTTTGATTTAAGAATTAGCATTTTAATATTAGACTCTAAGTTATTTTGGTTTACAAGTTTAGAAATTAAACTATCCTTAAGTACTACTAGTTTTTATTGACTTAATTTTATTTTATTTGATTTTTTGTCTCCTTAACTAGCCATAATAATGCTAATATCATTTTACAATTATAATAATACCAAATAATGAACTTGTTTTCTAGTCATTTTACAACCATAAAGGGGGGGCGGCCCGGTGCATTATGCGTCCCCACTTAAGCGAGGGTTCGTGGAGGTTTCCCACAAGGGTGTACTGGGGACAAGCCTTCCCCTGCCAATATTTTGGCAAGAGGCCTCTCCTAAGACTCGAACCCGTGACCTCTCAGTCACACGACAACAATGTTTACCGTTGCGCCAAGGCTCGCCCTCCATTTTACAACCATATCAATACTAAATATACTTGACTTGGAGAAAGCATATGATAAGGTACCAAGGGAAGTACTTTGGTGGGCCTTGATAAGGAAAGACATTTCGCGGAAATATATTGACATCATAAAGGACATGTATGAGGGAGTATGCACGAGTGTACGTACTAGTGTTGGGAAAACTGAAGAGTTTCCTATTACGATTGGAGTGCATCAAGGTTCCGCACTAAGCCCATTTCTTTTTGCCATCGTTATGGATGAACTAACAAGTTCACTTCAAGATGGTATACCATGGTGCATGCTGTTTGCAGATGATATTGTGTTGGTTGATGAGACGAAAGAAGGAGTGGAGATGAAGTTGGAACTATGGAGGCAAACTCTAGAATCTAGAGGCTTTAAGTTGAGTCGAAGTAAGACAGAATATTTGGAGTGTAAGTTTAGCGGCCGTAGGAGTAGGGAGGCAGGGACAATCACCCTAGATGGGAGAGTTGTTCAGGCCTCGGATTGCTTCCGGTATTTAGGATCTATTATCCAAACGGATGGAGAAGTAGATGGAGATGTTGCCCATAGGATTAAAGCTGGTTGGTCGAAGTGGAAGAGTGCTACGGGTTTCCTTTGTGATCCCGGCATGCCTAATAGATTGAAGGGAAAATTCTACCGGAAGGCAATTAGACCAGCATTGTTATATGGTACGGAGTGTTGGGCAGTGAAACACTGCCACATCCATAAGATGTCGGTGGCGGAGATGCGTATGTTGAGATGGATGTGTGGTCACACGAGAAAGGACCGGGTGCGTAATGAAATAATTAGGACAAAAGTAGGGGTTACATCTATTGAGAATAAAATGAGAGAAAACCGACTAAGGTGGTTTGGCCATGTGAGACGTAGAGCGCTTGATGCGCCGGTTAGGAGAACCGAAGAGTGGCAAAGGGATGTAGTGGTGAGGGGTAGGGGAAGACCTAAGCAAACTTGGAGGAGGGTGATCGAGAGTGATATGAGTTTATTGGGAATTGAGGAAAATATGGTAGTGGATAGGACGGAGTGGAGGGAGCGAATCTGTGTCGCTGACACGACTTGATTTTCACGGTTTTATATGATGGTTCATGTTAGCCGACCCCGAATCATTTCGGGACTAAGGCTTTGTTGTTGTTGTTGTTGTTGTTGTTAAATTTTCTATTAAAACGGTGAATTGAGATCAATTTGGTTTTTGTTTGGCTTAAAATCTAAGAAAACCAAAATTGAACTACATGAAAAATACAAAATCAAACTGGACTGAAATGGACTATAAATCAGTGCAGTGCACTTTGTATCGCTTTGGTTTTTTGGTTTTTGATTCGGTTTTGCTCGCCCCTAATTAGAAGTATCATTTCATCAGTAAATACGTGTATGATGATTCTAATTACTTGATTTGTATGCCTATAACAGCACTGCAAGTGCCGTGACAGTGAGGAGCACCATTCGAAGGCTTAGAGAGCAGACAGAGAGTTAGTTATGTCAATGGTTGTTCTGGCATATGGATTGTAATGTTATTTCTGCTTAAGACAATGGAAACAGATTTTTCTATTTGGTTGTAATTCAGGATTTTTTGGAAGTTAAAGCATCAAATTTTGATATTTAACTTTATTCTTGCTCATAACATTCATTTAATTAAGTAGGCTTGTCAATTTCTAAAACGATTTATGGGGTAGTTACAAATTTACTCTACGGTTAATTGGGAGGGAATAGATTTAGTCTCAACGTAAAAATAATAATGTTAGTGCCAGTCTTATTGGGTGGTTGCAACACTGGAAGTTGGAAGTGGCAAAAAAAAAAAGAAACTCACTTTTCAACTCTTAGGCTTGATTGCAGCAAATAGTTTTCTGTGTCGAGGATAGCCTATTGGGATGGTAATGGGTACTATACCTGTGGGTTCTTAGCACTATTCGATCTTAATGAGACCATCTATACCTAGTACTGGTCTTGATAATTTTTGGGCTCTTGGTGAAATAAGATATAAGGGCCTTTTCAATAAAAAGAATTGTATGTAAAAATTTAAATATATTTTAATAAATTAATAATTGGTACATATTATTATTATGTTAGTTAAATATATATATATATATTTTTTTGATAATCAAATATATTTTTATTATTAACATAAAAAGAATTGTATGTAAAAATTTAAATATATTCTAATAAGTTAATAATTGGTACGTATGATTACGTTTTAATAGATTTCTAATTTTACCATTTATTAACATAAAAGCACCTTAAACTTTTTATCATCTCAGAATAAATGGGCAATAGTTAGGAGAGGTGCGCCAGCGGCGAGCAGAAGCAAGGTTATTAGATACCTCAGGAAAGCCCGGCCAGAACCACACGTGCAAGTTTCCCTGCATTATCCATTCTCTCCGGTTTTGATTACATGGACCTTAATGACCATACAGTATTTGGCTATTCACCATTAGATCTAGATTTATTAGAATTCTAAGGTGGTGATTCAAAGCATCATACGGCTTAGATTTAATAAGTCTAGATCTAACAGCGAATGACCAAATTCATTTGGTCATTAATCTTGGCATCCTCTATTGTGGAATTGTAGATAGTACTTTAATAATTTTAATGCTTGAAACTTTTGGTTTTGAGTTTGTTGTGTGTTATTTAGTGAGAAAAGAAACAATAATTTAAAGAAAGAATTCTAAAAAAATAGTGATATAGAAAATTGAAAGTGGTACTTTTATGGAAAATTTAAATTCTTAGTCTTTTTTTATTGAGATTGTCATTGACCATTTTGAGATCATTTACTTTTGGCTAAATACATTATTTATTTCCTGAACTTTCAAGTTCAGAAAGCGAATGATATATTAAGCTTTTATTTTTAGACCCTATGCAATCCTTAAGAGAGATTTTGAATAAGTTGAAATGTATCAATATAAATCTTTAAGCAAATTCAAAAGATAAAAACATTTCAAAATATAAGAGGACAATTCGCTCTTCAAACAAGGTTAAAAAAAACTAGAAATATATTAAACCTTTACTTTTATAGAAAACCTTTATCAGTAAAAGCAAAATTTATATCTGCTTTTGATGATAAGTGGCCATAAATAAATAAAGGGAAAATTATAAAACTGTGTCAAATTGGAAGTCCATCTACATATTTAACTCATTTACTCAACCTACTACATATCTAGACTGTTTTTGTGTGACTTTCCTATAATACCCTCAATATTTACGGCGTGACTATCTCCCTCCTGTCTGACTTCGCAGATTCCAGCATATGCGAAGCCTGCGAAACTAATGTTTGGTTTAGTTGATAATTTTAATTAGCATATACGAAGTCTGGTTGTGTTTTAGTTGATAATTTTAATTCGCTAAGTGGTATATAACAAAAAATGTCAAACAACAACGCATTCTAACATTAAAATCATAACATGATCAAAATTTACAACAAGATTGCCACAATAAACTCCTATTAAATCACTTCAAAGTGAACCTGACTAATCTCGACGGAAATTTCTCCCTTTATAGGAAGTCCAGACTTTTTGAGATGGACGTGTCCCATGATGCACACCAAGATTGACACAATCTCTCCTAACGAATCACTTTAAAGTGAATGTGTCAATTTTAAGGGAAGTTAATCCCTATACAGGAAGGAAAGTCATCTCCTCTACACCACAATATGCCGCCTTCCAGAAAGGGATGTTATGTATTCAACCACTTTCAGGAAAAATTAATCGTGTTAGACAGGAAAAAAGACGATTTGGCTTCGCGAAATGAGGATTAGCGAAGCATGCGAATGTAAATGTGCAGGGAAGATGATGATTTTACTTAGCGAATCGATGTTTTCGCGAAGTCTGCGAGGTCTGAAACGTGACGATCTACGTCGTATATCGATGCTTTCAAGGAGCATGCGAGTGAAATCATGAACTTTTCTACTCGCAGACTTCGCAAAATAATCGATTCGCGAAGTAGATCGTCACGTTTCAGGCTCTTTCTCATCGCAGATCTTCGCGAAATCATCGACTACACGAAGTGATTTCATGAAAAAACACAGAGAAAACAGTAGATACTTACATTTTTCGCGCCTTTCACCCTTAAAAGCGACAATAACAATATGATAAACTAGAAAAACGATGGAAATAACGTAGAATAACCATTTATTTGATGGTAACAAGAAGAAAGAAACCAAGTAACGAGTAGGAACAGGAAGATGAAGAACCATGACTTCGTTTCCTAGGATTAGGAAGATGAAGAATCAAGAGATGGAGAGAGGAAGAAGAGAAATACATTGTGATTTGATGAAATGGTGCAGATTTCGTGCAAGTTAAAGGAAGATAGGAAGATCAAAAGTCTTGGAACCATTAATGGAGGAGCCAACTATTTTGCGTAACCAAAGAGAAAGGGGGGACCGTTCGCGTTGGGGGAAGTGAGAAGGTTAGGGGTATTATGGAAAAGTCACACAAAAACAATCTAGATATGTGTAGGTTGAGTAAATAGGTTAAATATGTAAATGGGTCTCCCATTTTACCCATTTTTGTAATTTACCCTAAAAACATTTCAATAAGTGACCATAAATAAAATAAGGACTAAACTGAGAGACGATGAACATAATTCTTACAACAAAAACGATAATTGATAATTGTATCAAAATGGATTGTGACACATAGATTGTCTGTATAAATTATGTTAAAAATTGAAAGAGCTACTGCAACATGTATAAAACAGGTCTACAACAACCTATGTAAAGTGCAAGATAAAAAAAATTCAATTCTACTAAAAATCTAAAACACAAGAAGATGAAAATCAATATGAATTTCGTTCTAAATTATAATTATTTTTTCTTATTAATCTTCACAATAAAAAAGGTCTTGTATATACATCAAATGGCTGGCAAGAAGTCAATTGCGGCTCCTGTTAACAAATAAAATGGAAATATTAGCTATTCGTGTGCATTAAATTTCATGAAACCATAACAAGCCCGTCTAGCTCAGTTGGTAGAGCGCAAGGCTCTTAACCTTGTGGTCGTGGGTTCGAGCCCCACGGTGGGCGCAATTACATTTTTTTTCTTCTAAAAAAAATATTTCATGAAATCAATTAACTTAATTTCGCATTTGATTTCAATAAATCATTCCGTGACTATGAAAATAGTAGTTATGTTTAACTTTTTTTTTATAGCTGATGTGGCAGTCATGCATGTACCATGTGACACATCTTAAGCCATAAAAAAAACTTCAAAAATAACATTCTTAACTGATAGGTTCTTCATGCCACGTCAAATCATGAAGGTCATTGATTTTAGGGATAAGGGCTAAATTGAATCTAATGGTTTCACTGAAGTGCAAATTTAGCCTTAACATAAAAAAAATATCCAAATTTAATCTTAATGTTTCCAAACATGATCAAATTTAGCTCTACCTTCCGAAACTTGTTTAAATGTCACATCGGCCTTTCCAAACATCGATCATGTCTAACATATTTAATGTGTTACTAATACAGTAACAAAAAACCGTATATAAGTTAATCACAATTTTTATTATCGAAATGTTTGAAATGTTTAATGTGTTACTAATATAGTTATAAATAAACAAGCAAGAATGTACGAAACTGCTTCAGTTTATCGACAAACTTGTTTGGAAGGTCTGATGTACCTTCAATTCTAGCAGCAGCCCTGTACCGGGCAGCATTAATAGAACCATACAAATTCCTTTCACTCTCGGCTTCAAGTAGGGCGTATAAGATTAAATAACAGTCAAACTAGCTTTTTATAATTTTCAGCAATGTAGGACTAAAATCGAGCTTGCTTGGAAACGTTAGAGTTAAATTTGCACTATTTCATACATTAGGGATAAATTTGCACTTCTTAAAAAAAACGTTAGGGTCAAATTTGATACTCATCCCTTGATTTTATCAAGAGGAAATGAAATTCAGCATCTTTATGAAACAGATGTAATTACCCTCTAGGATTTAGACTCGGTAACGGAAATGCATGTCCTAAGAGTTTGAAGTTGCTTGCAAGAGAGTAAAATGAATAGAAGCACAAATTGCATCCTCAAATCGGAGCAAGTTGATATTACTTTTATGGACAAGTAATATCCTTATCTTGGTGCAATTTGTACTTCTATGAGTAAAAATTAACACTTTTGTTTGCCTAAAATACAAGCAAGGAAAAAAGCAGTTTGAGGTCCCTAATATTTTCGATTTTTGTTGATCAAGTCCTTAGCCTTTCAATTTGATACATTGAGTCATTGACATCAAAGCTTTAAACATAAAAAAGCTGATTAACAGACCGTTATTCATTTCATCAGCATTTGAAGTTTGTCCTTTTAACAGTTCAAAAAAGTAAAAAATTATTTTGAACTGTCCAAAACACGATTTCAAACACAAATGAAATGAGGAATGCTCGTTAAACAGAATTACATATGTTCACAACCAACTAATTTGACAAGCATGAGGTTAGTGAACGTGCAATTATGATTGATCGAAAGCTCAATGTGTCAAATTGAAAGATCAGATGCTCAATCAACAAAAATCAAAAAGATCGGGCGGTTAAACATTCCTTTTTTCGTATATTCAAATTGTAAAAGTATTGAAAGAAAGCATTAACCTGTCTGAGACCACCACTCATACCGCTGCCTCCAGTTAAAAGCATGGTGACGAGAGAGGTGACAACACCACCATCAAGGTCATTCCCTGTACTTCTGATAGTATTCCGCATTGAATTTAGAATGCTCCCATATGTTGTCCCATGCCCTCGCTCTATGGCTTGGATGAAGCAAAATGTCATTGCACCCGTTGATGTTATCTTTGACAGAGCCTATAATATTGTACACATAAAATATATTCAATTTTAATGTCTTTGAAGCATAAAACCTATGTAAAACAATAATAAGCAAGAGACTCACAGATGTATCAGCAGAGGTTTGATTATCATCACAACCACTGAAAGATACGGCTTCTCCACCATTTGTTCCTTTCCACATGCCTGACCGAGGACGATGGTCCTCCCACACATAATGTCCAGTCCTATTTCAAGAAGCCAACATCAAACTCCAAGAAGGAACTTTGCAGTCCAAATTTGTACGGAAACTTTGATTTTAAAGCCTTTCGCGTTTCCGAAATGTTTATGTTCGGATCACGTTTCAGAAATTGGCAACTCGTTTCTTAAAATTTGGAAAGTTGTTTCCTAGGATATAAATCAAATCCCTAGTATCTTCTAGATCATCTTATGCAAGCTTTCAAAATGAAAAAATCTCCTTTTACCTCTATTATGTGACTTTTGTATGTAGTTTTTTTAATATATATATATATATATATATGTACATATAAATTAAATATACATTCTTATAAGTTTAAAAATTTATAGATAATATCCATATATTTTTATTATTTACACGTTTCCTCAACGTTTCAGCTTCCATATCCATTTACATATATCAGACGTGAATAGACTGGGTAGAAAAAGTAGTCAACTTTGCTAATTCATCAAGAGTGGCACATGATACAGTTATAGATTCAGGAACCAATAGTTTTCCCAAAGCAAAAACACGGTTTCTACAATTTGTTCAATATAAATGTCACATCTCCCTGATTGATTTCAGATCTCTGAAATGTCCAACAGATTTTCCAAGAAAATAAGCAAGCAATTTATATCAAATTCAAATAATATTTCTCACTGCAACATACCTGTTCATTCTGCAAAGGAAGGGTAAATCCAATACAGTGCCACTATGACAAGCATCAACAATTGCATGGAGCTTAACACCCTGTGGAAGAGGTCTCACAATTGTAGCATTGATTTCATCATCAACAATCATCCCTTGTGTTTCAAAGTCTAAGGGGCACAGAGTTTCATCGTATCCATCGACTTCATCACCCGAATAGTTTCTCTGTCGTGAACCATGACCAGAATAGTGAAAGAGCAACGAGTCCCCGGGTTGGCAACCTTGGACAAGCCAGTACAATGCCATCCTCATGTTGTTTTTAGTTGGTATTCTGTAAGGATCAGTCTCCTCCTCTGCAATATAAATACCATAGGAGGATTAATGCTCAGCAGAATTACAAGAAGACCCGAATGAGAAATCATTACTGCATAGTTGCTACAGAAAGATGATAGTACTGAAACACATGAAAACTTATCAGTAACAGAAAAATAAAAAGTAAAAGGTCATGCCAAACCACCTGCAGAACAAATAATTTAATCTTATTGACACCCACATGACGCTGGGGATGTTAATTTCTGACACGAAAACCTACTTGACACGATTCGTTGATATGGTTATCATTTTTATTGCATTTATATCATATATAATCATGTGGAACATATAGATCACATAACACAATTAGATAAGACAATTCATTTTTACACCATAAATGACGTGAAAGTTACATGCGTAACATGATTATTATGTTGTTTTAAAGCTTTGAACCTTCTAAAATTTTGGTTGTGAAAATGCAATTGCAGGATAGTTTAAATTGTCACAGATTGATCATAGACTAATGCAGAGGGAGGGGATGGGTGCCCATTTGTATAGGGCGTCCTGGTGCACTACACGTCCCCGCTAAGCGAGGGTCCGGGGAGGGGTCCCACCACAAGGGTGTATTAGGGGATGGGTGCCCATTTGTATAAAGGAGGATATTCTAACCCAAATTGTAGCTATTAGCTCTTTATTTGAAAGAAATACAGCTTGGGACTCCCTCAGCAGGTGCTTATGATTTTCATTATTTTATGAACTGCAACAAACATTTCCTGCCCGTTTTGTTCTACTTTTTGTTGTTTTACTCCAAAACAATAGATATGAAGTGATTGGTTAAGATTAACAAACAAATGCTAATAGGAAAGATAAATCAGCTAATATCTAGCAAACAACAACAACTAAACCAAAAAGGCAGCTACATAGTAAGATGTCAAATCATTGCACAAATATCTCAGCTATAGTTATAGGCATAAAGCTGAACATAAGTAAAGCTTCTGAACAGAGATCATAACATGCAAATTCTCTCCCTGTCCCATTGTACATATATGAATCCAAACATCCAAACTCAGTTCATACTACTAAGACTCAATCACAATTTGCATCATCAATCAAAATAGCTCATGCATCTTCATTGGCAATAGAAAATTAGATCCATTAACTTGCTGTAAGCACGAAATTGAGGTTATTCAAACAAAAGAAAGGAAAATGAGAATACCAGTGAGCATAAGAATACTCTGTTCGGGGAAATGAAACTTATTGATAAGAAGATAACGCATACACTTGGCGTCGTTGATGCATCCCTTGAGCTCATGTCGAGAAAACTTATAAGAAATTCCACAAATCACAGCCTTCTTTCTACCGTGTGCACTTGGAGGAGGTCCCGGCGGAGCGTGATTATAAGGAGACAAAGACGGCGGAGCTTCGTGAGGAGGAGCGTGAGAGGAAGACGAAGGAGGAGGAACAGAACGGGGATCAGCGATCGGAGTAACGACCTGACAAAGAGCGCAACGGATGGATCGGGCACCGGGAGGTAGTTGGAGCGGAGTCCGGCAACCGGAGCAGTTGACGAGCATATACATGGTTTGAATCGGAGAAAAATAGAATGGTTAATATACCTTGAAATTTGAATCAAATCGTAATCGCAGTTTAGACATCACGAGACAGGATTTGAGCGTTTGAATCCAAAGATGGCTTTGGATTTGAAGATTTGATCTTATTGGGTTGAACCAGAACAATGTTTGAGACTATTTACTTGTTGAAATTCTAATTGGCATAATATGAATTTTTTCTCCCCAAATTAAATTGTCGGCCTAACCATACTTTTTTTTTTTTGTTTTGTTTTTTTTTTTTGGTAGAAAATGAAAGCAAAGCAAAGCAAAACAAGCAACTACACCAGGATTAGCCTAAGAAAGCTAGCCCCAATCCTATCCTCTAAAAGAAGAGGAGAAAGAGTGATATGGGACACCTAAACACCCCCTCATGGCCTGCCGCCGCCAAGTGATCTGCAACACGGTTCTGCTCTCGGAAAATGTGGCTGAACTCAAGGATATCAAATGAGGGGCTAAGCCTCTTAATAGCTTTAATAAGGTTGCGGCTATGAAGACCCATGGCATGACTACCCAAAATCATATTGATGGCCTCCAAGTTATCTGACTCCACAGAAAGCCTCTTAACACCCAGCCTAATCGCCAGCTGGATCCCAGAGAGAATGCCCCAGAGCTCCGCAGAGAAGGAAGAACCCAAACCCAAATTCTGGGTAAACCCAGAAAGCCAGGCGCCTCCCGCATCCATAAGAACACCTCCGGCAGCAATCTTACCATTACTGAGGCAGGAACCATCAGTATTCAGCTTCACAACCCCCTCTCTCGGCCTGCTCCAGCTCACGAGGTGGACATCACTACTCGGGGAAGATCTGGCAAGGGACTCACCTTTGAAACTATCAATAATAGAGGAGAGTTTCTTCAAGAAGAACTCAGCTAAGTTAGGCAAAAGCACAGCTTTATTATAAAAAATCTCCTCGTTCCTCCATTTCCACACTTGATGACAGATAATGGCAAAGAAAATGTCCCCATGCTCCATATAAGACAATAACTTTCTCCTAATACCATCTGAGAACCAGTCATTCACAGAATGGGACATGAAGGAAGAGAAAGTATGATGAGGGAGAATTTTCTTCCAAACCTCTTCACTCTTAGGGCAATCCCTAAGAGCGTGGCATAACGATTCAACATGGCCTCTACATCTACCGCAAGCTCCCGAGATCGCCAAATGCCTTCTGTATCTATCTGAGTTAGTAATTAATCTGTCTTTAACGCCCAGCCACAGGAAGCTCCTCGTGCGGTAGGGGATTTTAAGGGACCAAATGGTCTTCCAAATATCCGAGGGATTATCAGTCCTGTTAAGGGAAAAAGCTTCAAAGGCAGATTTGCAAGAATAGACTCCATTGTTAGTCAGCGCCCAGTAATGCTTATCCATGTCTTCCTCTTGATTACTCACCTTCACTCCTCTAATTCTAAGGAGAGTCTCAAGACTAAAGAAAGAATCAAATTTAGGCCAAACCCAGTCCCCTTCAAAGTCCACCACATCGGCTAACCTCCAGTTTTGGATATCACTAGGCGGGGGGGGGGGGGGGGGGGGGGGGAGTGCACACATCCACTAAAGGTTTATCCCCAATCCAGGTATCAAACCCAGAAGCTTATGGACTTACCATTACCCACATCCAGACCAACCCCCGAGCAAAACTCAGCAAAAACGGCGCTAATCCCTTTCCAGAGGAAGGAACAATTGATAACTCTCTCTTTCGGGCCCCCAAAGATCTTATCTTTTCGATACTTACCACAAAGAAGGCGAACCCAGAGAGAGGAGGGGCATTGCCACATACGCCAAAGGAGTTTCATTAATAAAACTTTATTATTATCCTTAGCTCTCCTAATGCCCAAACCCCCTGAATCTTTGGGCTGACAAACCTCACTCCAAGGCACCAGGTGGATCTTTCTTCCCTCCGCAGCTTCCCCCCACAGGAACCTTCGGTTAATCTTATCAAGATCATTAAGCACAGGATTCGGAAGCTGACAAGCCTGCATGATGTGGTTGGGAGCAGCGGAATTCATAGATTGAATTAAAGTCAGACGGCCAGCGAGGGAGAGAGTCTTGGCTTTCCACGTGGCACACCTCGTATTGGCTTTGTCCAAAGTATCTTTAAAAGAAACTTTAGACACTCTCTCACTATGGAGAGGAATTCCCAGATACTTCCCAAGAGAATTAGTAAGAGGAATACCAGACAAATCACTTAATCTTTTACAAATTCTCGGATTCATATTCTTAGAGCACATCATCCTAGATTTCTGGATATTAAGTCTCTGACCAGAGGCCGAACAAAAACAATCCAGAATATCCATAATGACACTCAACTGCTCCTCATTACCTTCAAGAAAGATAAAGACATCGTCCGCAAAGAATAAGTGGGTCACCTGGGGATAGAAACTGTTGATGGCCACCGGGTGGAAACTCCCAATATCAATGGCATCTTGAATAAGGTGGGACAGCCTCTCCATAGCAATAACGAAAAGGAAGGGACTCATAGGATCACCCTGACGGATGCCCCGACCCGGAGAGAACTCCTCCGACATATCCCCATTCACCATAACCTGAAACACAGGAGAAGTAATACAAACCTTAATAAGATTTCTCCAACTGTCCGGGATCCTAGCTCTCTCTAGACTCTCCATCAGTAAGTTCCAGTTGATGCGATCATAGGCCTTCTCCAAATCCAGCTTAAGAGCCACAATGCCTTTCTTCCCTTTCCTAATCTTCATAGTGTGCACCATTTCTTGGGCAATCACCACATTATCCATCATTTGTCTACCGGGTACAAAACTACCCTGATTCTGACAAATGATCTCCGGAAGAATGCCACGGATTCTATTAGCCACAATTTTTGTAATCGTCTTGTAAAGAACATTACAAAGACTGATGGGTCTCATATGCAAAAAGGAAGAAAGCTTATCAATTTTAGGAATAAGGACCAGGAGAGTTCTATTAACCAGCTCAATATCCTTAGACCCATTGAACACACCTATGATAAACTCATAGATACCCTCCTTTACAACACCCTAGTGCTTGTGGTAGAAGTCAGCTGGAAGACCATCAATACCAGGCGCTTTAGACGTCCCAATGCTGAAGATGGCATGGTCAATCTCTTTTCGGGAAATAGGAAGAAAGGCACTCTGACTGATATCCTCACTGATCAAAGGAAAGGTAGCAATAGAGTGAGCCCTCTCCAGCTGAACAGGATCCTCTTTGAAAAGCTCCTTATAGAACTCCAGAGCCAAATTCCGAATCACCTCATCTTCATACACCCACTCCCCATCAGAATCTTTGATAGCCTCAATTCTATTCCTCTGCCGCCTGATCATAGTAGACAGATGGAAGTACCTGGTATTACGATCCCCATCCATAATCCAGGATTTCCTAGACTTCTGGAACCAGAGAAGCTCCTCCTGCCTAAGCACAGCTTCCAGCTCCTTCTGAAGGGTTCTAAGGAGGCCATCTAAACTGTGATCAAACCTCACATCCAACCTACGCTGAACGCCCTCCATCCTTTTTAACAACTTATTCTTTCTTCTAATAATGTGCCCAAAGACATTCTTATTCCAACCAAGCACCTTCTTCCTGAACCCTTCAGAAGCTTGCAGGACATTCGAATGAGGTTTCCAATTATCTTGGACGAACTCCTTAAACTTAGGATGGGACTCCCACGCCAGCTGGTACCGGAACGGTCTCTTCCCCCTAGGCCGGTTGCCTCTCAAAAGTCTAAACAAAATAGGGCAATGGTCCGAATGACGGAACGGAAGATTTAAAACAGAACACTCAGGGAAAGAAGTCAGGGCAGCCACATTAGCATAGACCTTGTCCAAACGAACAAAGGTACTATTGCGTTTCCAAGTGAATCTATGACCCGAAGCCCCCAAGTCGGAAAGCCCACGTAAATCCATATGATTTTTATGGTGAAGACAGCGATTAACATAATGATTGGAACCTCCTCTCTGGTCACTCATAAGGCCGATATCATTAAAGTCTCCCGCAATAAACCAGGGCTCAGAGATGCTGCCACTCATCGAAAAGAGGATCTCCCACAGCCGTTTGCGATTAACTAAGATCGGATCAGCATACACAAGGGTAGTCAAGAAGGGAGTAATACCAGAAATGCTCACTTTACAGTGAATGAACTGCTTATCGATACTAATAACATCAAAATGAATCTGATCTGGCCTCCAGAAAAGCCAGATCCCACCAGCTCGGCCAGTAGCCTCCGATCTAACACACCTCCAGTTCTTAAACTTATTAACCACCTCATCTGCTTTCTCTCCACTAATCTTAGTTTCCAGTAAAGCAAAACACGAGGGGTTAAACTGTTTAATAAGGTCATTAATATGGATACGGGTAGCCTTGCTAGCCGCACCCCTAACATTCCAGCACAACAAGTCCATAGAAAGGAGGAGACTGACCGCACCAACCTACCTAAGCCAGGTATTTACTAGGGGCTCCTAAGAGCCTCACCGAGGTACCCGCAGGTCCCCTCTTCTCTGAAAAAGCCAAGGAATTCTGGATGCTTTTTTGTTTGCCCTTTGGCTTTTTCAAGCCAGGTTTAATCACCCCCATTGGATTCCCAATTCCAGGTCCACCAGTAAGAATAGAAGAACTACCCTCATTAGTTTCCTTCATCTTTCGGGCCGCCTGAACCAGGGGGCCCCCTGAGCTTCATTCTTAGAAGCAAAGAGGGGATTAACAGAATCAACCACTAGCTCAGAAGACACAACAGACTCCAGACCCGGCAAACTGTGTTCCATAAGCTCATCTCCCTAGACAGGCTCATGAACGTCTTCAATAGATAGGGCACCAAACCTAGAGCCAGACCTAAGAGCTAAGCTGGTACCAGCCTCGTCCCTAGCCTTGGGGATAGGCTTCTCCTTCACACTAGGGGCAGCCATAGGCTTAGAAGGAGCGGAAATCCCCTTCTTGATAATATCAGGAGGAAGATTCTGCATAATAGGAGGCTGAGTTCTACGACGAGTAGTCCGTTTAGCTACCATCCAAGGACCGAAGTTTCCTTCATTCCCTTGGTTACCTACAAAAATACTCCCACTCTCCATAACAGTCTCCTTCAAAACACTCTCCCTTTTGGGGCAACCTTCCTGAGAATGACCATAAATGCCACAATCATAACAAATGTTATGTAAGCCTTCATATTCGATAAAGAACACCTTGTTCTGAACACAGAACTTAGATAATAAGGGTTTTGCAAGATCCACATCCACACAAACCCTAGCAAACTTGCCCCTAATGGCACCAATAGTAGTCTTATCCACATGGTGGACCTTCCCAACCATACCTCCTATTTTTCTTAGGAATTTCTCACTGTAATACTCAATGGGAAGGCCCGGAAACCTAACCCAAGTCAAAATCCTGTTAACAGTAGAATCATGGGGATTAAAATTAGGAACCCAAGGCCGTAAAGCCAGGACGTGGTTGGAAATAATATATGGGCCCCCCTTGATCACAGTATTGTAATCCTCAACTCTAGTAAACTTGATGACATAGAAGTCATTTTCAAGGTCAGTAATACTGACTTTCCCTTTCCTAGCCCACTGGGCTTGAATCCTTTGGGAAAATAATTAAAGCTGATCCTCTTCCCCAACACCTTAACTATCAAAGACACCTTCCACTTTTCTCTGAGTTCCCTCTTCTCTTCCGAAGACAGTCTAATAACCGGACAAAGAGGATCATCCTGGACACCATCCTCCTCGTCCGAATCAGAGAAAAGATCCGCAGAATCCCCTACCATCTCCACTTCCTCAAAGTAGAGCTCCTCCTCAACCACTCCCATAACAGTGTCTTTCCAAGACCCTTTACCTATCCCGTTATTGCCAACTGTAGTCCTGGGGGAGGCCATGTTCCCCTGTCCCTGAATATCATGCCCAGCCTCAAAAGGGCTCTGACTCGAGGCAACCTGCCCCCCAAATGCAGCCTCAGCCTGCCCAGCACTGACCGGAATAGGACAATCAATGCCAGGCACAATGCCGGAAAAACCAGGCCAACGCCCAGCCCCAGCATCGGCAGGCTCCCTGCGGTGCCCGGCGCCATCGGCAAGGAGGACAGGCGTCGCACAGTCCGCAGGCGGCAACTTGCCCACCCATCCATCCGGGATCGCGGGGAGCAAGGGGTGGGCAACCGCGTCACCCGATCCCATGCGCCCACCCCCCAAACATCATGCAACCACTACCCCAGGCACAGGGCACCGCTCGTCCAACCTCCCTGCCGATGAATCCCCCTCCAGTGGCGCCGCCTACGTCCCAACCGAATCCGCAAGCAAGGCAACCGATCCAGGCGCCACGCCCTTGTCCCCACGATCCCAGGCCCCTCCAGCCCCCCAATCCCTTAAATCGGCGCCGTATCCTGCCGGATTTAACCCATCGGACCCTTGCCAAGCCCCCCGACCCCGCTTCTGGGAGCGGTCCCTCACCCGCTCGCCATGCCCCTTCTTCTCTCTTGCATCCCCTGCCGAAGCCAGAACGCCGCCAGCCGACACTCCATCCTGCACCAGATCCGACGCCCGCCCTACCCCAGCCGCCCGATCCGCCTCACCAAGATCGGAATTGCCACCATCACCGCCCCCCTCCAAGGTCCGCCTAACCCTAGGTCTCTCTCTCTGTCTTTCGCCATCAGATCTGCGAGAGAGAAGACAGATCTGAGAGAGATAAGATAGATCTGAGAAAGAGAAAACAGATATGAGATCGAATGAAGACAGATCTGAGAGAGAGAAGACGAATCTGAGAGAGAGAGAAGACAGATCTCAGAGAGAGAAGACAGATCTGAGAGAGAGAAAATAGATCTAAGATCGAATAAAGACAGATCTGAGAGAGAGAAGACAGATCTGAGAGAGAGAAGATCGATCTGAGAGAGAGAATAGATCCGATATAGAATGAAGACAGATCTGAGAGAGAGAAGACAAATTGTCCCTTCTTTCTAAATATAATTCAAACTTTAGGATAAAGTCTATGTCGGCCTAACCATACTAATCCCCAAAAGTTGTACATTTTTGTCACTTTGTTCCCAGAATATAACGACAACCTATTAGCCACCCCAACTTACTGAAAATGCATCTCTTATTTTTTTTCCAATCAGAGAAAATGTTGATCCGTGAAAACAATTCGCCTTTCAGTTAACTTCTCACATACAATGCGCCTTTTCTTTTTATAAAAATTTGCAACGTGGTATTTCAGGATTATATTTCAAAATGTTTACGAGTTTAGAGAGGTTGCTTTAAGGGGTAAATTTTTTGAAGTTAAAAATCAAATTGCATATGAGAAATCAACCAAAAGGCGATTGATCAAAATTTTCTCCGATAAAAAAAAGGACGCATTATGTCATTTTTAGGGAGTTGGGGTGACTAATAAATTGTCACTTAAGTTCCGGAGGGGCAAAGTGACCAAAATGGACAACTTTAGGGGCTTTGTATGGTTTAGGCCTAAAGTGTCAACTACAACTTTAAACTATCAAAATAATCAATCAAATCTCTAGGCTAAGTAAAAATCTTCAATTGAACCCATATTTTAAGCAAAACCATCAATTAAGTCCTCATTGAAAATCATTCGGTTGAAGTTTCAGACCTGTTCTCCAAACTCATTATGAGCAAACACATATATCATCACAGTCCATGTAAAATAGTCATAGTTTCTGATTGGGTTAATGTGCAAAAATACCCCTAACGTTTTGGGTCAGGAGCAATTTTACCCCTATCGTCTAAAATTGTGCAATTTTATCCCTAATGTTGGAAGCCATGAGTAATTTTACCCCTAACGTTGATAAATTGGGTCAATTTGATAAATAATTCATCAAACTATCTTCTCGGTCATGAATCTTGTCATCTACAACACATGCGTTATTTTATCAGTAACAAATCACAAACATATGTTGGGATCTGAAAAAAATAAGAAAAAATATTAAAAATTACTGTCTTTTGTACGAATTAGACAAAAAAAAAATTCAAAAATTCACCGAATTTATAAATATTAATCTCCAATTTTATTATTAAATTACAAAAAACATTATATCATTTTTTTAGAACAAATTGATATGCAATTGGTGCAAAATAAAGAAAACAAATGTCTGAATTTTATAATAGTGTCTGAAATTGATCCAATTTATCAACGTTAGGAGTAAAATTGCACTTGGCTACAAACATTAGGGGTAAAATTGCACCATTTTATAATAGTGTTTGATTATATGTATATCTATATATATAAAACTCAAAATATAGTTGATAGTTACTTATCTTGGCTACTAATTGAAGAAAACACACTCGTTCAATTATCCTCTAAATTCTGTCTAAGACGTTTCCCTCCAAACACTGTCGAAACTCAAAAACTTTTCGGTTAGGACTTAGATCTATGCATAAGGATGCTATGTTTCAAATTTCGAATGGTTCGGACAGTCGAATCTCCGTAAATCAAAGAAACGATAAAAAACGGTTCAGAGAAAACTGATGAGAAATATAAAAAGAAAAGAAAAAGAAAAAGGAAAGAAGGTGATGATCCTAATTCCCACCTCTTCGCAGATGTAGATCCAAAACTGGTAAATATCCATTTTGGTCCTCCATTGTTATATAATTTTTTAAAAATTATTCTAAACTTTTAATTTACACCTAAAATCATCAAAATTAACTCCAAACTTTTCCCATTGCACCAAATTAACTTCACACACCTAATAATTATAATATATACTAATATCAAAATATAAATTTTAGACATTTAGATACGGACGTGACAATTTTTGCACCTTAACCCTTTCTGATTTTAAAATAAGACTTAATTGATGATTTTTTCTTAATCTAGAGACCCACATGATTTGATAATTTAAGGTCTTACTTAGACTTTGAAGTGTTAGTTTAGGGTCAAATGAGTGTTATGTCCTTCTAATTTATAAGGCATAACACTTGTTTGATTCCTAAACTAAAACTTCAAAATCAATTAAATCCTTAAACTTCAAAAAACATCAATTGAAAACTCATTAATTGATTTTTTGATGAGGATTTAATTGATAACTTTTTAATCAGGTATGCGAACACAGTGATCCTGGTCTTCGGTGATGTCGTCTGGCTTGCCGATGGCTCGTCCCTGCGGATACTCCGACGAGCAAGACAGTTAGTGGCTCGAGAAAATCTATTAACTGAATGTGCAAGTGATAGAAAGATTTACCCGCCCCTAGCTTCCAATGTGAGTTGTGTATTTATAGAGGGTGTTTGGGCCCTGGGCCCTTCTGCCTTTTGGGCCTTCCTGGGCCTTTGGGCCCATGATTCATATCCCGAATCAAGTAGTCCCCCCCGAAGAGCTAAGTCGAGTATTTAATGCGAGAAGATAGGGTTGTGCATCCGTTTCCCGTAGGGATAAATGGTGCACAGCCGTAAAGAGGGCTCCTCGGATTAATGTGGGAAAAACTTTTGGGATTACTGCATGCGTGTCTTGTTTATAGCGCCGCATTGATTGCGCCTATACTTTAATCACTCGTACGCCGTAAGAATTTATTGCAAAATTAGAGTTGTGTCGGCGCCTTTTTTCCTCCCCCAACTATTAATACTAGGAGGGATGAGACGAAATCTCTTTACTTCAATTTTCAAATTTGTTTGAGAGGAAAAAACTCTGCTTACTTTCGTTTTTTGCGGTCTCTTCCTCCTGCGGTCGTGTCAGCCTGTCCTTACTTGTTCGCGCGGTAAGCATCCGGCGGTTATCCGATACCTGTTGCTCGTCGGGAGTTTTCTTGCGTCAGAGTTTGTCGTATCTTTTGCTGAGGTTAGTCATATAATCCCTTAGCCTTGGTTTTTGCGTTTTTCTTTGCTTTATTTGGACTTCTGGGGAGGGGTATTATGTCAGAGGGTTCTTCACGGGGAGCCCTAAGCAGACTGCCGCCGGTTGCCCCTGGTGACTTCACGCTTCGAGATTCTTCACGGACGCGAATGGTATCGCAAAAAAGGCGAGCTGAAAAGGATAGTGGAGATAGCGCAGCGGCCGTTGCGGCGAAGAAAAGGAAGAAATCCGTTGTTCGCCCGCTGCCTACCGTCGATCGTCCAGCCGGAGGCGTTCTAGAGGTGGTGGTGGTTGTGCCGGAGGGTTTGATTACTGCAGAGCGGCCCCTTGCCGCGATTTACGAGGAAATGCGTGAGAGAGTGTGGACGCGATCTCCAGGTACTTTCGGTAGCGAGGGTAAATGTTTTGAGAGAGCCGAGCGTCCTAAGAGGCCGGAGTCCCTTTCGGTCGAAGATGCCTATAGTATAATCGTCGCAGCAGACCTACCGGCGATATCTGCGGTGTACCGACTCGGAGAGCCCTATGAATTAGTAGCTTTGGGTGAAGAGAATAGAGCCCATTATACGGGTAGCGCGAATGAGCTCATCGTTTACGAAGAGCAATTAGAATCGGGGATGCGGCTGCCGCTCCTTCCCTTTTTTGTGGAGGTATTGAAGGAATATGATTTGTGTCCTGGGCAAATACATTCGAATGGCTGGAGAATGATGGTCGCCTTCTATTCGCTGTGTCGATCTGCTGGGTATCGGGCAACAGGTCTAGTCTTTCGAGAGTTTTTTAAACCGAGCAAAGGGCAGAGATCTCAACATGTCACGTTCTCCCACCAGAAATTCAAAGTGATGGGTGGGTTGAAGGATAAACTGTCCGAATACCGTCACCGCTTCTTTTTGGTGAGGAAGCTCGATGGGGATTTTCCCTTTCGGATTGTGTGGAACGACGACCCCAAGGATTCCAGTCGGTGGCTGAAAACCCGACCGAAGCTCCCATTCGAGGAGAATTTGGTGACGCATTTGAAAGGTCTTCCGACGGACAAAGATCATAAGCAGGACGTAGATGAGTTAGTTCGTCATTTTCTGGCCGCTGGTTACTACATTTGGAATAAATGGCGGATGGCCGAACTCAGAGGGTGGTCGGCTGCGGATTTTGAGAAATGGAAACGGGGCTATAACTTCAAAGCTGGGGAGTTGGCGGAATTGGAGGCGATCTCCGTAAATGTTGCCGTCGTAGGTGAGGGGCTGGGATCTTATTCTGCCTTGTGCATTATGTCGTATATAATATGTTGTTTGTTATCCGAAAATCTGATGCTTTCCCCTTTTTGTGCGTGCAGGTCCAGGAGATCCCCGTGTCAGTATGGATTTTGACCCTAACGAATTCAGTGTCGGTCTGGAGACCGCTGATGAGGCATTCGGAGGAGCTTCAGGTTCATTGGTTTCGTATTCCTCGCTCGAGTATGCGAACCAAGTGGTGCAAAGCATGGGAAGGGTTCTTGATGCGCGGGAAGATGCTGACGGGGTAGTTGATGTCCCATGGGGTGATCGCTCTTGAAGAAGAGACAGGTGGTAGTCCGACCCATGGGGTGCTTTCTCGGAAAAGAAAGAGGGATACGGGGAAAGCCGTTGATGAATATGTGGCTGGGGAGAAGTCCGCTGATGAAGATGTTGTCGGGGCCAGCGAGGGTGTCAAGAAACCCTGTTCTGATGGCGGGACCGAGCTATCCGCAGATGTGCCGGATCGAGTAGGGGATCATCCGGAAATGGTCAAGAGGATGGAAATGAAAATTTCCAAGTTCAGGGATTATGTTATGAACTTGTCAGTGCATTCCGATATGATGGCTTCCGATCTGGCTCGCGCGATGGCCCGTGTGGCTAGGGTTCCCGGTGAGCATCAGCGGATTGAGGGGGTTTCAAAATGAACTTGGGCCTGGAGACCTTATCGGCCCTTGGTGTGGTGAGTTCTCCTATTCGCACTTTCAGCCTTGTTTTATTTCTTGCAAGCTTTTTGTCTTCTAATTTTTGTTCCCGTATGCAGTCTATTCAGAACGCAACCCGAGTTTTCGACATGTGCGTTAATGACGAACAAGTTTTTCGTGATATGGAAGAGGGTTTGCGGAGATCTGTCAGTGATCTCGAGGAAGCGAATAAGAACTCGGCGGCTGCGCGGGAGCTTCTGGATTGTCGCGAGGCTAAGATTACCGTTTTGTCTGAGAAGCTGAAAGTAGAGACGGCTGGTCGAGTGGAGCTTTCTCAGAGGTTAAAATAAGATGTCGAGGAGATTTGCGCATACCGGGTGTTGCTCAGAATGGCGGTTGGGTGGACTCGTCGAGTAGCGGAGATTTTGAAGGAGAAAACGGGACGGGCGGCAGTGCTGGCCGAGGAGAACGACTCTCTTAAGCGACAACTGGAAGCTGTGTGCAAAGAAGCTGCTGATCTTCGCGCTCTCGCTGGTCAGCTCGAGGAGAAACTCATAAAACTGGACCGCATGATGCTGATCACCGCAGCTCATTCCGCGGGTTACAATGTTCCTCCGGAGGTGATTTTTGCTCCGAATGTCTATGATAAGGCTGCTCAGGTGAAGGCTGTTGAGTTTTGTGGTCGTTTCAAGAAGCAGTAGGCAGTCTGTACTTTGTTGATTTTGCTTTTCCAAGATGTAATGATGATTCGTACAATCTGAATCTTTTTTGTGATATTGTATTGCTCCTAATTATGTTCTGCCTGTTGATGTGATTGTAGTTCATTGTGATGTCTTTCATGTCTTTTCTTCGTTGTTCTATAAATAGGAGCTGGATTTTTCGGTATGGACTTGCAACTCGTCTTTCACCCCTTCGCTTCCTTCTTTAGATAATTGCTTCGGGAGAATGTCGCTTCGAGATGTCGTCGATTCAGCCCGAGTGTTGGAGGTGCAGAAGGCAATATCGGCGATGCCGCATCCCTATGTTTATTGCCCCCCGTCTGAGGAGAATGATGCGGAGAGGAAGGTGAGGTACTCATCCCCTGTCTGGATGAACCGGGACTGGGCCTCGCAAAGGAGAAAAGTGGAGAGTGAGAATTTCGTTCCTTATACCGGATCTATCACCGATTCCTGTGAGGTTGTTGTCAGCGCACTTTCTACAACAGAAAAGAAAATATGGTCTCATGAGGGCATCGAGTATCTCCTCCCCGATGAGACCGTCGCTCCGGTGCTCAATCTGCATCCTTCCTGGATCAAGAGGCTTCTAGCCGATGAGATGGAAAGGGTGATGAACTTGCCTCATGAGGTGGAGTACCGTCGGGTAGGGCGTCATGCTTCACCAACGCATCCATATGGACCGACGTTCGTCGATCCCATCAAACCGCGATGCGTGGTTTTCCTGGAGTTTGCGAGGCAGGGTAGCCTGGGTCCCGTTCCTGCTAACCCTAACCATCGCGTGACCCATGTGGGCAAAGCCTGTTTGTATCATAGGCAAAACGGCCATAATACCGATGAGTGCATGGACTGGAGAGCGATGCATCAAGATTTGATAGACGAGGAGGCAATCCCGGAACGTGATCATCTTAAACCCATCTGAATATTTGTGTTGTTTATCCGGTTTGGTGTAGTCTTAGTAGTTTCTGTAATGGCTCTATGTAGTAGTGCCTTTGTTTGTGGTGTAAGATCGTCGTTGTCTTTGTAATTTGCCATTTTATTTCAATCTATGCGTCATGTGAGATGATCTGAACGTTGAGAGTTTTTGTATGTTTATGCTTGGATTAGGCATATTCCAACTCGTTTGTATTAGGTGTTCGATATGATCAAAAAGCCGTAAAGGTCAGCACTTAAATGCTTGATTGGCGGAGAACCCGATAAGGTTCTGCTCGCCCAAAATCGTTAACCAAACGATAGTTAGATGATATAGGAGGCGTTCGATATGATCGAAGAGCCTCAATGTTTAGCATTTGAATGCTTAGTTGGCGGAGAATGCGATAGGGTTCTGCTCGCCCAAAATCGTTAACCAAACGATAGTTAGACGATGTAGGAGGCGTTCGATATGATCGAAGAGCCTTAATGTTTAGCATTCGAATGCTTGATTGGCGGAGAACGCGATAGGGTTCTGTTCGCCCAAAATCGTTAACCAAATGATAGTTAGACGATGTAGGAGGCGTTCGATATGATCGAAGAGCCTTAATATTTAGCATTCGAATGCTTGATTGGCGGAGAACGCGATAGGGTTCTCTTCGCCCGAAATCGTTAACCAAATGATAGTTAGACGATGTAGGAGGCGTTCGATATGATCGAAGAGCCTTAATGTTTAGCATTTGAATGCTTAGTTGGCGGAGAACGCGATAGGGTTCTGCTCGCCCAAAATCGTTAACCAAACGATAGTTAGACGATGTAGGAGGCGTTCGATATGATCGAAGAGCCTTAATGTTTAGCATTCGAATGCTTGATTGGCGGAGAACGCGATAGGGTTCTGTTCGCCCAAAATCGTTAACCAAATGATAGTTAGACGATGTAACCAAAATATTGTGAAACATGATTTGCGTATATTATTGATAATATCTTTTTAACGTTTGGACATTCCAGCTATTGTCGTAAACCAACCCGTCCAGAGAGGAAATTTTGTAAGCTCCGTTGTGGAGAAAAGTGTCGATTTTGTACGGACCCTCCCATGATTGGCCGAGCTTTCCTTGAGCTAAAGGGGACTGCGCAGCTGCGGCGTCTCTGAGCATAAGGTCCCTGACCTGAAAAGTGCGAACTCTTCTATCGTGATAGCGCGCGATATTCTGCTTATGGGCCGTGATGTGTAACAGAGCATCAAGGCGCTCTTCTTCGAGTCGGTTGCCAGCTTCCTTGAGCTCTGCACTGTTGTCGATCTCTTCAAAATTGGTCTGTCGGGGGGAGCGAAGAATGACTTCAGCTGGTGCCATTGCTTCTGACCCATAGGTGAGGAAAAAGGGGGTACGGCCTGTTCCCGTATGCGGGGTGGTGCGGTATGACCATAAGATTGCCGCAATATGATCGGGCCATGCCCTGCCTTGGTCGGTTAACCCTGCTTTGATCCCTCGAAGGAGCGTTCGGTTACTTACTTCCGTGAGGCCGTTGCTCTGAGGGTGAGCTACCGATGTGTATCGGCCTTTGATACCCCAGTCCGTGCAGAAATCGCGAAACTGATTACAGTCGAACTGCTTCCCATTGTCAGTGATGAAGGAATGGGGGACCCCGAAACGGTAAATAATAGCTCGCTTGAGAAAACTGATGACGTTGTCAGCGGTTATCTTGGCAAGGGCTTCAGCTTCGATCCATTTGGTAAAATGATCGACTGCCACAACCACGAAACGCTTTTGTGCTAAAGCCATTGGAAAAGGGCCGAGCAGGTCAATACCCCATACTGCGAATGGCCATGGTGTGATAATACCTTTGAATGGGGCCGCCGGGGCGTGATGGATATTGGCGTGTAGTTGACATGCCTGACAACTGCGGACCAGGCGTGTTGCGTCGGAATCCATGGTCTGCCAGTAGAACCCCTGGAGCCGGGCCTTCTTCGCAATTGTTCGGGCTCCCTGATGCGAGCTACATACACCCTGGTGAATTTCCTTAAGACAGTGATCTCCCTCTTCCTCAGATATACAACGCAACCAGGGATGCGTGGCCGATTTATGGTAAAGTAAGCCATCCTGTAATGTATAACGCCAAGAACGCCGGACCACTAAGGATGCCGCTGTCCGATCTGCTAGAAGTGTCCCATCCCGAAGGTACCCGATAATTGGATTTCTCCATCCTCCTGCCGCGGCGTCTGTCGAGTCGATCTGTAGTGAATTCTCAGTGCGAAAAGCTGGGGCGCTCGTAACCTCGATCAAAGTGAGCGGGTCACTAGACTGTTTGCCTGCTTCAAGGGCAGCGATAGTGTCTGCCTCCTCGTTTTCTTCTCGCGGGACTAACACCAGATCAAGGGTTATTCCTTTGTTTTTGAGATCATTGAGTAGGGACGTGGCGAGGGTCAGGTATTGACACATCGTCGGGTCCTTTGCTTGATAAGCTCCGCTGACATGGTTAACAACCAGCTTTGAGTCCGAGCATATTGTCAACCGGCCAGTGACTATTGTTTTTTTATAGCCAAAGGGCGGCGATCAAGGCCTCATATTCGGCCTGATTATTGGTGGTCGGGAAATTCAATCGGACGGCGTACCGTAAGCGGAGATTGTTGGGTCCTTGAATAGCTATACCGGCGCCTGCCCGTCCGGGAGCGTAAGACCCGTCGATGCTCATCGTCCAGACATCGTCCAGACATCGTCCGTGCGTGCTGGCGTTGCCGTAAGTTTGGTGTTAGCATGGCCGGTAAACTCGACAATGAAATCGGATAAAGCTTGAGCCTTGATTGTCGTGCGGGGCTCAAAACGGACGTCAAAATGGGAGAGACGAACAGACCAGTTGGTGATACGCCCAGAAACCTCTAGCCTTTGGATGGCCTTTTTTAGCGGATAGTTGGTCCTGACGACGATCGTGTGCGCTTGGAAATATGGTCTCAGACGTTCTGAAGCTTGTGTGATGGCGAAAAGGGCTTTTTCCACCTCGGAGTATCGGATTTCGGCTCCCTTCAGCACTCTGCTCAGGAAATAAATCGGAAAAAGCTCTGTCCCCTCCTCCTGAGTTAAAACGACCCCTATTGTTTCATCCGTGATGGTGAAATATAAGTGAATGTCCCGTTCTGGCTTCGGCACCGAGAGCAGAGGGGGGGGTTGCGAGGAAAGTTTTTATGGCGTTGAACGCGGCCTGGCAATCAGTCGACCACCTAAAGGGGTGCTCTTTCTTGATTGCTTTATAGAACGGGAGACATCGCTGAGCCAAGCAGGAGATGAAACGTCCCAGAGCGATGATTCTTACATTGAGCCTTTGCACCCCTTGCAGGTCGCGTGGTGGCTCCATTGCTAAAATGGCTTCGACTTTCGCGGGGTTAGGCTCGATGCCTTTTTCCGACACTACGCAACCCAGAAATTTCCCACTGCGAATTCCGAAGAAACATTTTTCCGGGTTCAGCTTGAGGTTATAGGCTCTGAAGATTTTAAATACTTCTGCTAAATCTCGCGAATGGTCGCTCTCTTCGGTGCTCAGGACCACCATGTCGTCGATGTACACCTGTACCATCTTACCGATGAGATGGGCGAACATCCTATCTACCAAATGCTGGTACGTGGCCCCTGCATTCTTTAACCCGAAAGGCATGACGTTATAGCAATATGTCCCTTCATGCGTAATGAAAGAGGTCTTTTCGGCGTCAGCAGGGTCCAAAGGGATCTGCTGGAAACCGGCGATGGCGTCAAACTGAGATAAGATCTTTCGACCAGCCGTTTGGTCGAGGAGTTGATCTATGTTAGGCAGCGGATAAGAATCCTTGGGGCAAGCTTTATTGACATTCGTGAAATCTACACACATACGGTACTTTTCGCTGGCTTTCTTTACAAGTACAACGTTAGAAAGCCAGTCCGGATAGTTGACCTCGCGGATAAATTTTACAGCTAGGAGTTTGTCAATTTCTGCTTTTACTACCGCCTGCTTGTCTTTCGCCTGCACTCTCATCTTTTGCTTCATTGGTTCGACAGAGGGGTCGATATTCAGCTTGTGCATTGCTCTCTCAGGTGCGACCCCCGTGATGTCTTCGGTGCACCAGGCGAAAACATCCGAATGCTCCGTTAGGACAGCCTTGATTTCCTCGGCCAGCGGGGAAGCGAGTTTCGTTCCCATTTTCACTGTCTTGCTATCCCCAAGGATACAGTCGTCGACTGGCTCAATGGGCACGGGATTGTAACCCCTCATGTCTATCAGACCGTCCTCTAAGTAGAGCACTGTTCGAGGTTGAGTTGCCTCCCACTGCAACTTTTTGGCCAGCATACGGTCACCCTGGACGGTGATCTTCCCCCGCGGAGAGGGCAACGTCAAGCACAATTCGGAGATATCCACCGTGGCCCTCAGGGCGGCCAGGAGAGGCCTTCCGATAATGGCATTGTAAGCCAGGGGGATATCGACCACCACCCATTCCGCGGTATCCTCGACCTCTTCTACCCCTTCGGCCAAGATAGTCGGTAGTGTAATAACTCCCTTTACCGGCACTTCGATTTCAGAGAGGCCGATCAGGGGGAAAGTCCCAGCCCGGAGGGCGGTGCGAGTATTCTTCATTGCGCGGAGAGCCGCCCAGGTGAGCAGGTTCACCGAACTTCTGGTGTCCACAAGCACTCGGTGAGTTTTAAAACCTACGATGCTAATGGTGACAACAAGGGCCTCCGAGTGGCTAGTTCGGAATGGAGGCTGCACTGTTAACGTCTGTCCGATCGCCTTTCTCTTTCGGGAGCAGTCGGGCGGTGCGGAAAGTGCCGGTGCTCCTTCCCTTATGACGTGTATTTCCCCATGGTACCTTGGCCTCTTTGGCTCCTCTGCTCACCCCGCCTCCCTCTGCTTCGGGCTCTGCTCTCTTTGCCTGCTCTCCTTTGGTGGCGCCCCCTGCTCCGTGATTCGCTCGACCTCTTTCTGTAGTTGATAGCAGTTATCCGTGGAGTGTCCAGAGGATCTGTGATACTTGCAGTATTCCTTTTCTGCCCGGGTTTTGCCCTTGTCTCCGACCGGAACCTGCCGCGTGAACCGATGAGGCTGATGCTGAGTGGCGTAATGCACCTCCTTGCCTCGGGATCGATCCCCCCTTCGCTCCGGGTTTGCGCGCTCAGCCCAGGCTGGAAAGGGCATCGGAGCCTCCTTGCGGACTCGGACCTCCTCTCGCGATTCCGGGGCCGCTCTGCTTCTATTTTGTTTGTGCGTGTGACCTTTGGCCTTGTCCCTCTCTGTCTCCTCGTATCCGGCAGGTCGGTCACAGTCATCGTATCGGACAAACGTTTGTGCCATGGTCATCAGTTTTTCGAAAGATCTAGGCATCTTTCGGAAACACTTCTGCTTTAGAGGCTCGCAAGTGGTCCCCTTTGCTAAGGCGTCGTGGGCCACCTCCAGGTTGAGGCCTTTGACTTGCGAGGCCATATGATGGAACCTTGATAGGAAATTGCGCAGAGGCTCGGTTGTTCGCTGCTTAAGACTGTTGAGGTCCGAACTAATTTTCCTGACCTTTGCCGCTGCGGCAAAGCGGGAGAGAAAAAGGTCCTTCAGGAGATCAAAAGAATCGATGGACTCCGGGGCAAGTCCCCGGTACCATTCCTGTGCGCTGGACGAGAGAGTGGTGGGGAAGACCTTGCACATGATGTCTTCGTCCTTTGAGTATAAATTTATGGTGCTCATGAATGACGCCACATGATCGTTAGGATCCTCGGTCCCTGAGTATTGGGCCAGTCGAGGAGCTTTCCAGTCACGCGGGAACCTTTTCTCGATAATCCTTTGCACCAGTGGCGTTTTGCTGGAGGTGATGCTCCCTCCCATTACACCCCCGAGTGCCCTTTTGTCGAGAAAACGTTGAATTTTCAGTTCCAGCAATTCCTCGCTATCCGCGGCTGTAGTTCCCGTTCGCCGCTCCTCGCCTTCTCTGGTGACTCCGGCTCCGGCTCCTCTTCCCGCAATGATCGCTGCTTCCGGGGCCTGCTCTGGGAAGGCTCCCTCCCTTTGTAACTCTGCCGCCTCCTTGAGGTATTGCCAAATTTTGGCATTCTCCTCCTGCAGGCTTCTCTGCTGGTCAATGATCTTCATCTGAGCCGCCGTGTGTACGGCCTGCGTAGTTTGAAAACCTTGGATTGCGCTGAGGAGTTGAGTGGTGTTAAAGGCTTCTTCCTCTTCTGGGCCTACCTCCTCCATCAAAGGCCCAAGGTTTCTAGGGGAGATCGGAAGGTTCTGGATCACGCCTCCGGCGTGTGTCATGGAGCTGGTCGCTCCAGCTTCGGGTACTACAGTTGGAGCCGAGTCATTAGGGGTTTGCATCTCGTTTGAAGATCTGGAGTCACTTGTAGTCCACGATCACCGCACCAAATAATCATGTATGCGAACACAGTGATCCTGGTCTTCGGTGATGTCGTCTGGCTTGCCGATGGCTCGTCCCTGCGCCGGGAAGGGTCCCTATGGATACTCCGACGAGCAAGACAGTTAGTAGCTCGAGAAAATCTATTAACTGAATGTGCAAGTGATAGAAAGATTTACCCGCCCCTAGCTTCCAATGTGAGCTGTGTATTTATAGAGGGTGCTTGGGCCCCGGGCCCTTCTACCTTTTGGGCCTTCCTGGGCCTTTGGGTCCATGATTCATATCCCGAATCACTTTTTATGTAATTAAAAAATCTAATTAATAATTTCTAATAGTTTATGGTGCTAATTAATTTTGAAGATTTAATTTGTGGAGTCAAATGATATATGAGTTATGCCAATTTATAAATAACATATGAAAGAGAAATAGTATTAAGTTTATTTTGTTTCTTTCATATCAAAATCTATTATTATTATTATTATTCCTCCAATCCACCTTTCTACTTTCTAGTTTCTATTCTACTCTAATATTCTCTATGCTTTATTCTTTTTCAATAACTTGTTTATTACTTATTAAATCATTGATATAAAATTTTTTATAAAAAAAGATCATTGATATACAAATTTAAGTTTGTAAATTTTTATTGTTGTTATTGGTTAAATTTGGCAAATAAAAAAATACAAAAATTTGCAATCACAAAGTTGCGTTTGTAAAGAAAAATATCACAGATACTATCTGCAAATCCGCGTAACCACATGACATCTATGTGTAATTAATCCAACTATAAATACAGGAATTTTTTGTTGTTAAATGTTGGAAATATTAACTTGGTCAAATATTTTCCTGTGACGGATACGAGCTGAATTAGAATTATGTGGATAATTAATGTTAAAGTTCAATTACCGGCTACCAGGTAGATATTTATAACCCTAATACTTTAAACTAATTTCGTCATGTAACGTTAGATTTTTTTTTTGATAAAATTGCCGTATATCATTCCATTAAATTAAAGAGTAAGGATACAACATGAAAATTAAGAAGAATAAGATCTCCCGCCCATACAGACTATAACCAGTACAAGTTTCACAAAGAGGAGAAATTAGACTACAAAGAGGAATAAAAGGACTAGAAAGAGAAATAGAAATAGATAAAGGTACAAATACAACAAAAATAGAAATCATATCCTTCTCGTAAGTTGAATCCCGTTGGAAAAACGTTGTAGTCCATTCTTCTTCATTTAGGCTCTTCCGGACGTTCGGATTTGAGTCCTTTTTTTTTGTAACCACACAGATCTCTGGATCTACGTATAAGATGAACCTTTTCTGCTCTTGCTAAGATCGAAAAAAGAATAAATGAAAGAATTATAGTTAACAAGTGTAGATCTGATAAAAAATAAGTTCGATAAGGAATATAAACTTCAAACTAACAAGAAAAGAGAGATCTGAAACTAAAAACATAAATCTAAACATAAATGGAAGGAGGAAGAAGGAACAAACTTCATTCTTCCTCCTCTAAGTAAACCTGATCAGAAAGTTAGATCGGAAGTTGAGCGGCAACAATGATGACAGCGGGAACTAAAGAACTAGATACTTGAAAAGAAAAGGAGGTAGAAACTTTGTAAAAGCTAGAGATAAGTCATAGCCTCTCTCACTAACCTTTTTTGGTTTTTTTATAATAAGTTGTAATGTTAGAAAAGTTAAAAGAGAGAAAAGAGGCTTTCTTTCTTCCTAAGTGTGGCCACATATGTCTCCTCTATCTACTTACGGGGTGTTTGTTAGAAGAGATATAAGAAGTGGGATAGGGATAAAAAACACGAGATAAATTATCCCATGTTTGTTTGGGAGATAGAAAAGTGAAACGGATGAATGATACACTTCTTATCCCTCAAATCCTATACCCAGGAGGGGGGTGGTATAAGGAGGTGAGATAAGCTCCTGCGATTTTAATAGGATGGAAAAGTCCATCTTATCCCTCAAATTAATGTTATATAGTTTAAATAAGGTTAAAAGAGTAAAATAGATTATTTTATCCTCATCCCTATCCCACATACCAAACATTGAATAATAATTCTCGACTATCATATTTTTATCCTTATCCCAACCATTTATCTTTATCCATATCACAACCTTTATCCCTATCCCTATCCCAATAGAATATCAAACGCCCCGTTAGAGTCTATTACTCTTAGTCCGTGGATCATCAAATTTCCTTTTAGTGTATCTATTATTTTTAGTTTTATGAATTTATTTATTTTATATACGAATTATTCAGTAATTATGAAAAATATAAAGAGTAAATTACACCAATGGTAACTGAACTTTACCCTAATTCACACTTTGGTACCTAGATTACATTTTGTCTCAAAATTATATCCGAAGTAACGATGACCGGACAATTAAGTATATTTTACCGGTTAATGGCCGGTCAATGCGATTTTGACGAGTAAATTACACTGATGGTACCTGAACTTTATCCGAATTCACATTTTGGTACCTAGATTTCATTTTGTCCAAAAAATATACTTCAAGTAAAGATGACTCAATATTTTAGTATATTTGACCGATCAGTGATTGATCAACCCGAGTTTGACAATTTTAAATTAAAAATTGAGACCAATCATACACTCAATTAACATAAAATTATAATACTGTCATTTAGTTCATAAATGACAATATTATAATTTTATGTTAATTGAGTGTATGGTGAGTCCCAATATTTAGTTCATGTTACCCGGTCACTAACCGATCAAATGAACTAAACCTTTCAGTCACCTTTACTTGTGTTATGTTTTTAGGATAAAATAAAATCTAGGTATCGAAGTGTGAATTATGATAGAGTTCGAGTACCATTAATGTAATTAACTCATGAAACTCGTGTTGACCGGTCATAACCGGTAAAAATATACTAAATTGTCCGGTCATCGTTACTTCATGTATATTTTTGGGACAAAATGTAATTTAGGTACCAAAGTGTAAACTATGTAAAGTTCAGGTACCATTGGTATAGTTTATCTAAAATATAAATATAGGTCTTTTTGTTGTTAAATGTTGGAAATATTGACTTGGACCAAATAGTTCCATGCGACGGATACATACCGAATTAAATTTATATGAGTAATTAGGGTTAAAGATCAATTACCAGCTATCAATAGATAGATATAACCCTGATATTTGTGTAAAATAATCTTAATCAGAATCCTTTCATGTGAGATGTCATTGGGATCGACGGAGGATACTCTGATGGCAAAGTCAGTATATGATTTGAGAATAATAGGTATAATAACAAGAATTCTTGTAAGATTAAGTGAGCATATCTAGAAAAACCTTGGGAATGGGGTATTTATATTGATTTTAGTAACCTTTGAGCATTGATGAAGTTTCATTCGAACAGTCATGATATTAACACTCTTAATGGCTATTGATTGTCTTTTAAGTTTGTCAGTTTCTATCATAAATGATGGGTAACAGTAATGTCTTCTAGACTTTTCTCAAATGGTGTGGAGGACATACAATAGCGGATGTGTACCAGATAAATATGGATGGTAGATCCTCCTTATCCAGCTCTTTTTGGTGTATATCTCTTGGATGGCGTATCCTACAGCCACGTGATGTGGCATAATATTGGAGACTCCTTACTTGCTCTTATCATTACGCTTTTGCCCTAGCATAACATGTGGATGTTATCAAACCCTAACCCTTTAAACTAATCTCGTAATGTAATGTTAGAAAAATTAGAAGAGAGAAAATAGGCTCGCTCCTTCCTTTCTCAAGTGTGGCCAACATCATCCCCTCTCTCTACCTCAGTTCATTGCTCTTAGTTCGTGGATCATCATATCTCATTCTGGTGTATCTCGACGTTGTTGATTTAGACCATAATACAAACCTTGGTTTGCTCTTCCACTGCAAAAAATCTTAATAGATTCTACACTACAAGAAGTAATCTAAGAACTCATTCTTGTATTCAGATTATATTTGTGATAATAATTCATTGGTGTCAAAGTCTTTTGATTGCTGGTTCTGTCGATTTGATCTGTGGGTCTGAAGAAATACGTAATTTTTGCATGCTATAATTTTTGCAACTGACTAATAATTTCAATAGACGTGTGTATGTACATTGACTATGAAGTCATTTTCTATTTATAGGACATCATGGGCAAATTCAGTAGTCGACAAAGATATTCGCGATAAGATCCTTGAATGACAGGTATCAGCTTCTGAGTGGTGGATGTATTTTAGGTAGTTAGCAATATATCTAAACTGAGATTCCTTAATCCTAGGCGTGAATCAGAAGTGCCAATCCGAAGAGGATTCAGAGTGCATCCCATTGGTCCACGTGTTCTGAAAGTGTTTTATTCCAATGCGGTCGAATTTGAAGGCCCTTCTTGATTCGTATGTCCATCTTGACTTGAAATGTGTATCCTGATAGTATTCGTACGATATCACATGTCACTCATAATAAAGATAGTAAAAAAAAATTACACACAACTTACGAACATAACAAGAATCTCCAATATTATAACATGTCAGTTTTAATCGAAATAACAAAATTATATGGGACCCATGAACACGTCATGAACCTATCTCAAAATTAGTCGGATAGAATTTATTAAATAGATTTTGGATCAAAATTTTAAAACAGTAATAGGGTTCGTTTATTTCAGCTGTTCTTGTTTGCCGTTTGTTGTTACTGTTAGCTGATAGACAGTAGATATTAATTGTTCTTTCTGCAAAAAGTAGTTGTTTCGAAATTTTACCAAACACTTTCAATCTTCTGTTTAGTATTGAAAGACAAAAAACAGTTTCGAAAAATGGAAAGAAACGAGCACTTAACCTGCTGATTTGAAAACTCAATATGAAAACCATGTAAATTAATCCAATAGGGTTAACTTGATTATAATACGAAATTTTTCAGATTAGATGTCCCCAATTCGATGTTTTCTTTCATGTCACTCACTCACACATAAAAAAAATCAATAATTTTTTATATGGGTCCTCCCGACCTAAATAATATCTTATTTACATAAATATTAATTTTTTTTATGAAAAAAACATGAAACGAGATATCAAATTGGAAACAACAAAGTTTTTCCCGGATTATAATTGATTTGCTAAACACAAATCTAATAATTAACCCGATACGGACATAATTCATCCACGTAAATTATGTGAATTACTATACCTAGCCACAAATTCCTACCTTTAGCCTCGGGAATTGACCGAACTACCCTTTGCACAAAAATTGAAAAAAGACAAAACCTCTCAAGAACCCTATACACTCTTCGATCAAATCCGGACTAATTTTTGAACCAAATCATGGATGGTGACAGAGGCCGTAAAGGGAAAGCGAAAATGGTAAGATTTACGGTTTTATTTTGTTGATCTATGCTTCAATTTGAGATTTGTGGGATCTTTTTGAAAATCTCCGGAATCGTAGTCGGGCGTATGAACATCACGCCCGACCTGTGGTTCCGGTGTAAGAACATCACGCCCGACCAGTGGTGCGGGCGTGATAGCCACATGCCCGCATCATAGGTCGGGCGTGATGTTCAAACGCCCGAACCATAGGTCGGACGTGATGTTCATACGTCCGACCAGTGGTTCGGGCGTGATGTTCATACGCCCGAGGGTGTTTTTTTTAAATTATATTTACATTTAAATTAATTTAGTGTAATTTATAATTTATATGTTACGATTTTAGATTAATTTAGGGTAATTTTTTGTAGACGGAGCGGTCTACTAGGGGGAAATCCATCTCGTCATCTGCTCGTCGTCTAGATATGGACGACGAGGATGATACACCACGGCATACGAGATTGCGTGGTATTGATATATCTGGTCGTAGGCGAAGAGGGGCTGCGACGGAGCAGGTGCGGAGGGGTCCGATTGTGGATCAGCCCGATATTCATGGATCAGAGGGGGCGACGAATTTTGATGACAGAGAGCCTGATAGAGATTCTGTGGAGGACTACGTGGATGTGGTAGCCCAGGTACTGCGACAGTCTACAGCTGCACGTGATCGCGAGGGTGAGGATGTCGATGAGCAGCCGACCCCGGTTAGACAGCCGACCCAGCGCATAGGAGGTCGCTTTGCGAGTGCAAGTATTTTTTTGTATAATTTTATTATAATTTTATAACTTTAGTATAATTTTATAACTTTAGTATAATTTAATAGTTTTAGTATAACTTTAGTATAATTTTATAACTTTAGTATAGTTTAGTATAATTTTATAAATTTAGTATAATTTTAGTATAATTTAATAGTTTTAGTATAATTTTAGTATAACTTTAGTATAATTTTATAACTTTAGTATAGTTTAGTATAATTTTATAAATTTAGTATAATTTTAGTATAATTTAATAGTTTTAGTATAATTTTAGTATAACTTTAGTATAATTTTAGTATAATTTTAGTCTAACTTTAGTACAATTTTATAACTTTAGTATAGTTTAGTATAATTTTATAAATTTAGTATAATTTTAGTATAATTTAATAGTTTTAGTATAACTTTAGTATAATTTTATAACTTTAGTATAATTTTATAACTTTCAGGGACCAGCAAACGTCCCAAAGCTAGTGAGGACGAGAGTTGGATTGTTAGTAGACCGGTGGATGGTGGCCCCGTTGATGGTTCCGTGATTCCTAGTTTTCTAGGACATATTGCCTCACGGATGCTGGGAGGAGAGCTTCGGTCGTTTCTGACATGCTACAACAAATCAACAGCATGCCGGGATTTGTGGGTGTGGTTTTCTGGTGCGTCACCCGAGGTAAGAATAATTTAGTTTGTCAACATTTATTGTAATTTGTATTTTTAACTATAAACCTAAAAAATATTCAGTAATTGTATATGTGTCATTTGACAACTGAAGGATATGATCGAGAAGACTGGGTTGTCCCGCCTTCCACATATCATGTTTAGGAACCTCGACACTCCGCTGTTGACTGCGTTCGTGGAGCGGTGGCAGCCCAATACGAGCTCCTTCCACATGCCATTCGGGGAGGTGACTATCCAACTACATGATGTATGGCAGATTCTTCGTATCCCGATCGACGGTGCGATGGTGTCCGAGTCTCCCACTACTGACCGGCTGCATGCCATGTGCATGATGATGTTCAGGGTGGATCGGGAGCAGCTTCTGTCGTCGACCCGACATCTCTGGAGTGGTGGAGGTGTATTTGTTGATGCTGTACACAGGCTTGTCATCGAGGGTAGGGATGACGCTACTCGGGCCACAGCGTGGATGTGGCTTATGCTCGGATCCACTTTGTTTGTTGACAAGAGTGGAAATAGGATTAGGTCAGCCCATCTTGCTGAGGTTTACGGCGGTGTCAGAGGGGCAGCTGGACTTTCATGGGGGTCTACTACACTTGACACGTTGTATCGGCAGCTGGGGATAGCGAGCAGAGGAGACTGTTCTGGTATATGCGGATGTTTGACCCTACTACAGACGTGGATATATGAGTATTTTCTGGTGTTCCGGCCGCATAGACTAGCTCACGTGATCCCAGCTGACCATGCCCGTGCACTAAGATGGGAGCTCGGAGTACTAGGCAAGACGACCGCCCGATTAGATACCATACGCGGGCAACTGGACCGTATGACGGCAGTAGAGGTATTTTATAAAATTTTAGAATTAGTTTAAGTATTATTTATAGTATATTATTATTTATTATTGAGTATTTTTTTTCAGGTGACGTGGTTGCCTTATGGTCCTGTCCCCAATGATGATCAGCTTCGAGTGTCCTACGCCGGTTGGATACGGTGTAGAGACATCGTCGAGCCGTATATGCCGGATCGAGTGTTGCGACAGGTCGGATATACTCAGCCTATCCCAGCTGAGCGTATTAGACCTGATAAAGCAGTACGGCCATGGAGGTCTTTATCGTACAGGCTCACACATTCATCTGTCATAGTTGAGGATACCTGGCGGAGATTTCCATCGGCTCGGGGCATTGATCGGAGGAGATGTCGGCCAGTTGGATACGATCCCACTGCCTGTGATGCTGCTTACATGGACTGGTATATGCGATATTCGCATCCTCATCTCCTTCATGCACCACAGGATGGACTGGTCCAGTATGCTCGCGCAAACAACGAATTTGTAAGTTTATTATTATTTAATATTATTATTTAATATTATTATTTAATATTAGTTTATATGTGTTTATTTTTTAATATTGATTTATTTATTTATTTTTGCAGTGGGTTAGCTGGTTGTGGCGTGTCACCCAACTAGCGGCTACCCACCGATCTGACGAGGATGCTCCACTCATTAAGAGGGAGATGGATGAGTTTATGGACGCGTGGCGTCGGGCGAACTAAATGCCGTAATTATATGTACTCTTTTATTACATTTTAACACTTTTGACATTATATGCACTCTTTTATGTTTATTAATTTTTATTTTAATGTTTATGTTGTTAAAATTTATTTGTTAAAGGGTAATCCGAGTTAAAATGCCATAATTTTTATTTCTAAACGGATAATTCGAGTTAACCACAATCATCAACAAATCTTTTTGGATTTATTCATGCGGGCGTGAGGTAATCACGCCTCATCACAGGGTGAGGCTATCACGCCTCACCGTAGGTGCGGACGTGATAGTCTCACCATGTGGTGATGCGTGATTACTTCACGCCCGAGTACCGGGAGAGGTATTTTTTCCCATTTCTCACCTCAAAGCCTTAAAGAGTATTTTCATCTTTTCACGAGGCTAGATGTAGAAAATTGGGGCTGAGTTTAACAACATCCTAAAT
Organism: Euphorbia lathyris; assembly: GCF_963576675.1. NCBI lineage: Eukaryota > Viridiplantae > Streptophyta > Magnoliopsida > Malpighiales > Euphorbiaceae > Euphorbia > Euphorbia lathyris. Next base: position 8,156,539 of record NC_088911.1, read on the forward strand.
TATTCAAACAATAATTTAGGCGGCTCTTATTTTGTGTGTTGGATTAACTTGTTTGTCGGATTTCTAACAATATTTTAAATTTTTGTAATTTGGATGTTACTTTCTCTATGTCTATGTCTATGTGATTGTGAAAGCAAAGATTGGAAGTCAACATCAGCAACAATTTATAGGAATAATTATCTTCTTATCTTTTCTTAGATTTTTTTTTAACCAAAAGATATTTTACTAATCCAGATTTAAACTGATGGTGGATGACAGGGGCGGAGACAGAGGGTCGGGACCCTGCAGCTGTCGGAACCACCGTAATCACGAGTAGTTTTGGCTCTCTGTTTCCACAAAATTTGAGGGCTGTGGTGGTTTTGGCCTCCATGTTTCTAAGAAATTTAGATCAGGTACTGAATTAGCATCCCAAAATTGGTCCAAGTTCTCTAAATCGAAAATTCCAATTTTTTTAACCGGTTAGGTCTTCTCTAGATCCAAATTTCTAATTTTTTTTATCTGTTAGACCATCATTAAATATGAATTTCTAATTATTTTTGGTATGTTAGGCCTTTCTTAAATCTAAATTTCTAATTTTTCTTGGCCTATTAGACCCTATCTAAATCTGATTTTTTTCTACTAGACAAAAAAAAAAATGTTAAGAATCTTAAACACAATCTATACTATATATAATTACGGAAGCATAGAGAAATGAGAAAAAGTGTTTTAGAGGTCTTTTTGATGAGTTGTTAACGTAGTAAAAAATCAGATTAAAAATATTTAATTAATTAAAAATAAATATTTAATTAATTAAAAATAACAACAAATTTATATTTATAATATATTAAATAATTACTAGCCTATTAATTAAAATAATAAAAGAAAGCAAGAGTTACGGGAAGATGAAAAAATACAAAGCAAAGGAAATCCAAAAGTCACAAATAAATTTCTATATAAAGCATGATAGATAGTATTCCACCATTATATTTATTGGTCACGATAGATAGTATTATATTTATGAAGGTAAATATTCGATTTTTTTCATATATTGTAGTTATTTTATTCTCAATTATTTTGTTGTTTTATTTTTATTAAACAATAGTTGTTATAGTTTCATCTTTCAGATTCATTTCTGTTGTTACCCAGGTTCTATACCTTCATTTTTTGCTTTCTCAATTGTGATGTTGTTTTATTTTTATTAAACAATTGTTGTTATAGTTTCATCTTTCAGAGATGAAATTCCATTTCTGTCGTTATCCAGATTCCATACCTCTCGCTACCTTATCCATGTTTTCTTTTTTATTTATTTATTTTTCAAAATGACTAAAATAAAGATTTTGTATATTTGCATTCTTTTTTAGTATATGTTCATAGGTGTTATCGTTTTGATTGTTAACTCTAACTAAAATTTAGATTTTCGGTTTTTTATGAACTCAATTTTTAGTTTTAATTGAAGTTAGATTAATTTTTCTAATTCGGAACATGTTGAAATCCACTCATTTTTTTAGTTTGAGTTTAGCTAATTGATATGGATTGTATTTTTTATTTTTATGCATTTTGGTACAAATAGATATAAAGTTTCACACGATAGTTGTTCATTGAAGTTTGAGACATATTAAAGAGATATTGGAATATTATACTTACAATGAAGTTTATTTCAATATAAATTATGTTATATTATTATTATTATTATTATCAAGAAGTTATTTTTTCCCAATTTTCTAGACAAGGAGATTGTAAGCGTCTAATACGCTTGATAAGATGTTTATTCTTGAAGAATGTGGATTATGCTAGATACGAATTCAAATTCAAGGTAAATAAAAATAAATTTTGATGCTCAAAATCCTAAAAATGTACATTAATTATGGATATTGAGATAATTGCTTTTGCAACATTGGCTTATATAATTTTTAACTATTATATTATGGTTCGTACAAAATTATTAGTATTTCAAGCGTTTTTAACAGATGAAAATGAAATATGATCATAGGACAAATTATTGAAAAATATTAATTAAGAAAATATTATTATTTGAATCTCTTCAAATTCTCAAATGCTGAGCATAATGATTCTAATTAATATAATTAATTTCACATATTAATTATAAAACGTTTTTTTTGTACTGAGTGGTTACAATTGCGATTTAATTCTATTTAACTAAAATTAATTTATGGATTTAATACTTCATTAAGAAAAAATAAAATGTTTAATTAATGGGCAAAAATTATTTTCACTCTCCTCTTTATACGTTTATGTCTCGACATTCTCTCTTATTTTCAAAAAAAAAAAAAAAATCCAAGAGGAAGATGGTTCTCTCCTAATTATCTTTTTCGTCCTTTCATTTTTTTTTCAATTCCTTTGTTTGTTTTTCTTACTTACAAAATTCAAGAATATATAATTATTAGAAAATATTAATGAAGTCAAATAAGTGATATCTGCGAATATGACTGATATTCTATATAGTGAAAGAATGAAAAACAAATTGATCGAATGTCTTGATGAGATATTACGAGATAAAAATAGGAGAAATCATCATCTTAAACTGATTCAATTAGATATATTGGGTTATTGTAGCAGAATGAATAATTGAATTCGAATACTTGGTGATCATGAAATTCCATCAACCAAAATAATTATCATCAAGATGAATTTGTGACTAATTCTTACGAATTTTATTTTTTTATATATAACATATTGAATTGATAAAGTTTCTTCATATGCAACATTAGAAAAGTATTGATTGTAATAGTTTATAGAATAATATATTGATGTTGCTTCCATTTTAACATAGATTGTAATTCTTTTGTATCGTAGATATAATATTTAATTTTAATTGTAGTTTAATTCAATTTTTGTTTAACCTATATTGTAATTCTTTTGTATCGTAAATATAATATTTAATTTTAATTATAGTTTAATTCAATTTTTGGTTTTTTAGTATATTCCAATATATTTCTTAATTAATCTGCTATTTTATTATTATTGTTTCACAGAATATTTGGAATATAAAAATGTATTAAAATTCCTAAAAAATACAAATCATTGAATTTTGTAAAAATAAATAAATCATTCATCTTTAGTTAAAATTCTATAAAAAAGTAGTCAATTATTTTTAAAATTAATTTAATTTGAATTATCATTAAAAAATATATATTAATTTCAAATATACATAATATAAATCATAGCATGATATAAAATTATTTAAAAGTAAATATGTCAATTTATTTATTTATCTAAATTATATAAAAGTTTCATACCCCGTGCATCGCACGGGTTTTCGACTAGTATAGTTTAATTTTGAAAAGTTTTACGTTGATATTTAAAATTTGGTTCTTGACCACTCCAATTATAACATGTATATATACAAAAAAAAAAAAATTAAACAAATTTGATTTAGCAAAAAGCAACCCCAACCAAACAATCATGTATTCACTATTGACGGATCATTTTAAAAAATGTTTGATTAATTTTTCACATAAAAACGAAAATTGTCACTTTTTATCCGAACTGGATTAATCAAGTTGAAATCACATATTTTTTAAAAGATAAACGTTAAATAAAGTAGCTCAATTTTATTTTTGTGATGGAAAGTTTAGTTCAATTTTATGTTCGTAATTAAAAATTTAGCATTTTTTTTAGTAAATATTACACATTTTTTTAGTAAATATCGAAAGAAAATTACTGACAAAATTTCATGATAAAAGAAAAATCAAGCTAGTACTCATAACCTTAGGAATGAAATTGACATATATCTTTTCGTTCTTTTTTCCTTTTTTAAACTCGTCTACACAACTTTTTGTAAAAGATATGTCGAAAGGTGAATTCAAATGAAAATAGCTCAACTGTTACGCATTTGAAATTAGAGGTGAAAAGTTGCGGATTTGAATCCATTCTCCTATTAAAAAAAACCATTAATAAAGTTTTTTTGAAGTTTATGTTTGACTGTTTTTTTCTAAGAAACTTAGAGATTCAATAAAGAGAAGGATGAAGATCCTTCAACAATACACAATCCAAAAACCACGAAATAGAAAACGAAACAAACAAAATAGTATTGGAAAGATCTCTTCTAGCTAGAGTATAAGCTACCCCATTTGCTAATCTTGGATAGGAAGACACGCTAACAAAGCCGAATGCAGGATATGTTACAAGGCCAAATTTTAAAGGGAGTTGCTGGCTGGGCTATGGGGTCAGCTGAGAATTTTGACGAGGGCCAAAATTTTAAAGGGAGTTGTTGGCTGGGCTAGGGTCGTCTGAGGATTTTGAGAGGGGGAGGGGAGTGTCAAATTCGTTCACCCACCATACTAAAATGTATTTTTAAGGTGGCCGGGGATAGAGGCCCTTCTAGCCACAGTGTCAGTCCACCTATGCACACTAACATCAAAACGATGCTAGACAGGATCCTTACATTATTAAATCACGCTCTCAAACTCACTAAAATCTTGGTGCGAGGAATAAAAACTATCAATGACGACCTTTGCATCCATATAAAAAACGACTTCATGTATATCAAGTTGCATCACGAATAAGTACTATTGTGGAGCCAAAGCTTCCACGCTTTTCATTGAAAATGACTAAGCCACAACAACACGCCACAAAATCGTCATTAATACCCACCGAACGTGAACAGAGGGGTAAACAACACGACCCCAACTTCCATAGAAAAAATTTAATTTTCGCGAGCTTCTATAAGATACCTTGTCCGTCCACATCACTCGTAGCAAGAAGATGTTGATTCACATAAGCTTTATAACGAAATTTAGATCAATAAACCTCGTCTTCAGTCAAACTCCAAATCAAGCTATCCTTCGTGTTATACGTAGGCAACAATGTATCATTAATAATTGAATCAACAAAAGGATCAAAAAATATAGCCATGCTCTATATATCCTAACACCTTCTACCATGCACAAACAAATCTGAAACCCTAGTATCCTCATCAACAACACTCTCGGTAGGCTTAACAAAGAAACTAAAATCATTAATCAACCAAAGATCCTTTCAGATTCTAATATCGTTCCAATCATCTATCCCCTCCAATGTAAACCAAGACCAAGAACTTCACGTGAGCTCCACACAATCCTCCAAATGTAACTAGGATCATTGTCTAGTTTAGAGGAAAGGAAAGTTTCCAGGGAAAATATGTAGCTTTGAACATTCTATTAACTAATGTATGTGGATTATCGACAAGTTTTCATCCCTGCTTACCAAGAAGCGAGAGATCAAAACTATTCAAGTCTCAATGCCCTAAACCTCTTTTCTCCCGTCTGTAACACAAATCAATTGATGCTTTTGTTCGTCTCTTTTCATACCCCATTAAAAAGAGCTCACCATTCTTTGGAGATCATCACATAAAGATCGAGACAGAAGAAACACAATGATACAATACGTAGGAAGAGAGTGAGCCACTGGCTTTATAAGATTGTCAAACCGATATTAGAAAGAAATTTAAACCCCTAACTACTAAACCGCTTCTAAAGCTTGTATTTCAGGAAGCCATATATGGTCCTCTTAAAACTATCGATTAAGAAAGATAGACCCAAATAGCGGCTTGTATCCAAAGGAGAAGAGACACAATAAAAAAACAAATAGCACTTCTATTTTCACATTGGAACTATACACGGTTTTTTAAAGATTAATAGCTTAACAGAAGTCTCTTCATACTCAAGCAAAATATCAGCAACAACCTTACTTTTCACAACTGTGGCATCGAAGAACATAAAAATGTCATAAATGTAAAGTAAATGAGGAACAATAGGGCTGCCTCTACGAATCCGACACTCGTGCAGTAAAACATCATTCTCAACTATAAACATTAACTAATATAAAACTTCAATTCAGAGGATAAAAAGATTAGGGAGATAAAGGATTGTCTCGCTTCAAATCTCTACTCGGGATAATAACACCAACCAACTTATCATTAATAGCAACTGAGTATGGGAAACACTAAAGAAGCCTTTACAAATCCGACACTCATGCAATAAAACATCATTCTCGAGGATGAAAAGATAGGGAAACAAAGTATCATCTTACTTTAAACCTCTACTCGAGATAATAGGACCAACCAGCTTATCATTAATAGCAACCGAGTAATAGACAAACGAAATTCACTTAGCCTCAAACCCCATCCAAACTAAAACAACCTGCAAAAAGCCTCAATCTATACAGTCATAATCCTTACTAATATCGACTTCTAGTGCAACATTCCTCCGACTACCTCTTTTCTTTCTTCCGTTCTTTTCATATTATGGAGGAATCTAAAGGCAACCACAACGTTACTCTCGGCAAAGCAGATTAAGGCCTTGTTTGATAACATATTTAATCACTTAAATTAAAGTATTAAACACTTATTTAATTTAAGTACATTTGATAACCACCATTTAAATTAGTTAATTAAGTGAAAAATCACTTATTTTGATAAGTCAAAATATTTAACTTAACATTTTAAATTAAACATTATCAACTAACATTTTTATAAAAATTACATCATTCAATACTTTCAGCATGTATAATATTCAGCACTTAAAATTCAATACTTATTTTTTCAGCACTTAATTTTCAGTTTTATCAAACAACACCTAACTTTCACCTAACTTTCAGATATAATATCAAGCAAAATAGACTCTAATCGATTAGCCAAGACTTTAGCAATTATCTTATAAAGAAGGTTAGAATTATAAACCATCATTTTTTTTTCTTAATCATATTACTACTACCAAAACACAACTAATTAGCCCGGGAAACGACATATCGTTTGGACACCAATTAGTTCACATACAACACTCTGCTGGGTTGAGATTTCACCTCTAAACCAGCACAAAATACACATTACATCTACCTCAAACTTTACAAGGAAAAGAAAGAGAAAACAATCTTCAAATTTGGCACTTCTTTTTTTTCTTTTTCTCACTTTCTCTTCTTTTCTTGGACATCAAAACCAAAACTACACTAACCAATCTACTCCACATCAGCCTTCTCTACACGGCCATATCCCGTTCGGGACGTCGAAGACTGCAGATTGCTGTGCCAAGTATGAAGCAAATTCAAAAAGAAAATTCATATAAGCCATATATCTCCTCAACTGTCTTCTCATGTTTCTCTCACTACTCTGCAATCACACAACTGGGATTGGGATCGGAACGCTTTCGTCGTTAGTGTTTAGATGCATTTGCTTCTGCACAGCCTTAACTGCTGCTACTCTAGCTGCATTGGCTGCTCTGTTAGCTGCTGTTACTGCTCTATTCACCCTTTCGTCCACCTTTCCTATATCGTAAGCTTTTTCTGCTGCTCGTCTCGCTTCCTGATCACAGGAAACAACATATGAGAACTAATCTCCAAATAATCCAATACAGAATAATAAATTTGTCGATTGCCGTCGAGTTCTTAAGCCATGAAATAAATAAACATCTTTTGGAAAACTGAAAAGAACATGCTCTAAGTTCCCAGGAGCGGGATAACTTAATTAAATGCAATATAAGATCATAATGGCCGGTCAAAATTTCTGTGGTGTGACATTGATTTCAATGGCCGAGGAGATGGGGATAAGAAATCACCTCAGAGTGATTGTTAAAGTAATTTCCAGTTAAAATTATTCTTTCAATTTTAATCTATGTTGCACGGAAACTCTTCTTCATTAGCGTTTCAGCGTTTCGTGTCCATTTCCGTTTCCGTTTCTTTTCCGTTTCCATTACCATTTCCTAGCTACTTTTTCTTAGAAATAACACGCCCCGGTATCCGTATCTGTTTCCGTTTCGTTTCCGTGCAACATAGATTTTAATTTTTCTTTACACTTGTATGTTTCAAAAGAAGTTGCTAGGAATGTTCTTTGTTACAGGCATAGGCATTAAAGCAAAATAGTGTATTCAGCTTCTTCATGGGGTAAAATACACCCGTGGCTCCTGGACTATAGCAATACCAACATTATGGCCCCTAAACTTCATTTCATGACATAAAAATTCTTGAACTTCGCATTATTTAGCGTTAATTTCCAAACCATAACAAATTTGTTAAAAAAATTAACGAAATAATAACTTATTGATTTGGACTTTAATGTTAAATAATGTAAAGTTAAAGGATTTTTATGTTATGAAATGAAGTTTAGGGGACCATAATGTTAGTAGCGCTACAGTTTAGGGGCTATGGATGTATTTTTACCCCTCCTTCATGCTTACTGTAACTAGTTATTTCTCTAATAATAGCAGCCTTTTCGTCTCTTGGTAAAAAAACTCCTACTGAATAAAATAGTTTATTTAGCTCCTTGATGGGGCAAAATACACTCATGGCCCTTGAACTTTAGGGCTACCAACATTCTGGCCCCTAAACTTCATTTCGTGACATAAAAAATTCTTGAACTTTACATTATTTAACATTAAAGTCCAAATCAAAGAAAAACTGTTAAAAAACTAATGAAGTTAAAAAAGTAACGAAATAATAGCTCGTTGATTTGGACATTAATGTTAAATAATGTAAGGTTGAAGGATTTTTATGTTATGAATGAAGTTTAGGGGGACCATAATGTTAGTAGTGCTACAGTTTAGGGGCCATGGATGTATTTTACCCCTCCTTCATGCCTACTGTAACTAGTTATTTCTCTGATAATGGCAGCCTTTTTGTCTTTTGGGTAAAAATCTCCTACTGATAGCTTTAAATATTATCTCAGTCCCATTTATTGGTCTGAGCAGTGCGAAAGATATGGCTCATTGAAATTAATGAATTGAACAATTTATAAAAACAAAATAAATTTTTTCTGCAATGTTCCACCTATTCTTTAGTTTTTACCATGTTCATTTCCAGTTCTGGGTTATGAAAACAATAAAGCATGAAAAACGAAAGAATGTACGGTAAAATACACCCATGGAATAGCGCTACTAACATGATGGCCCCTAAACTCATTCCGTGACATAAAAATCCTTGAACTTTACATTATTTAACATTGAAGTTCAAATCAAAGAAAATTTGTCAACACGAATTAATGAAATGATGATCTGAACAAGTTTGACTACATAATTGACTCCTTTTGTCCATGTCACCATAAATTATGGTCAAACACCTATTTTTTAGGTCATCATTTCGTTAATTTTTTAACGGATTTTCTTTAATTTGGACTTTAATGCTACAATGAAGTAAAGTTCAAGGATTTTTATGTCATGAGATGAAGTTTATGGGTACTGCTATAGTTCAGGGGCCTGGATGCATTTTACCCGAGAAAAAATGTATATAAAAACCCAGCTACCTGAACTGCATTGAGTATTTTGGAATGATAAACAGCAACAGGAGAAACAGGATATGCAGTGTTTTGTGTGCTTGGGACGTCGAGAATTCCATTTTGCCAGTGACCAGATTGAGTCTCTCCGTTTCTGAAAGTGTACATTCCAAGGCCCTGCCTCCTACCTTCATGCCAGGCTCCCTCGTACCGATGCCCGTTTGCAAAACGGTATACACCAAAGCCATGCATCTTGTCCGCAAAATATTCTCCAGCATAAGTGTCCCCATTTCTAATAAGTTCAGACTGATTAGCCAGTAAACAAAATAAAATATGTAACTACAGATGAAGTAAAGATGTTCGTGTTTGCAAAAGGTTCACAGAAGAAGCCTTTGAGATATTGCACTTCAAGAGGAAAGTTTAGTTTACATGAATGTTCATGAGTGCAAATGCGGGTCCTATAAAACCACGAACCTTAACCCAAAACTATTTTGTTTGAACTGTTACACACTGTCTAAAACTATTGACGAAGACGAATGAAACCAGAAAATAATAAGCAAGCATCTGTAGTGATGATTTCCTAAGCAACTAACATCAAGCAAGACAAGTTTGTAGTTCTGCATAGACTCCATGGCACTAAGAGGAAAATAAGAGGTAAATGGAAAATAATTTGCAATTCATCCAGCTGAACAGATGCTAGACTAATTGACAAGCTCTAGAATAAGGAAGAAACTGCCATCCAGGAATAAATTTTACAAAACTATGAACGAACCTCATTTCCTGAAACCGAATAGTTCCGAGTTCCAACCAATAGAATTCAACCACCATAACTAATACTAGCAAATAATATTTAGACAATACATTGCTAGACACAAGGTGTTTCTTTAGCTTCCAAATTACAAGCCTAAACAGAATAGGTAGGAAATCAACTTGTCTACTAACTACTCCTCAGGCGGTATTCGGAAATACAATAAATGCACTTTTCATGACGAACGGACTCTTCTATGCTCGTTTCAAAACCTATTAGAAGAACTGATTGTATAAATAGAAACAAATAAAACAACACGGTCAAATCCAAACTGTTTCATCATCTGATTGTATGTACTCTCGCCACATTTTGCTATAAACTTTCAGCTAATTCTTCAAAATCATTACTAGTTAGTTCAATGCTACATACTACTAGAGTTTCTGCATTTCGTGTCCGCTTCTTTTCCATTACTGTTTCCTAGCCAAGTTTTCTTAGAAATAATGTTTCCATTTCAGTTTTCGTTTCTGTATAGGCTACATATCATATCTACTATACTCCTTATCTTTTAACACACCCAGGGACATGAAATAACTGATGGAAGATCAATGAAATCAACAGAAAACAGTGCAAATTCAACCCATAAACCTAAATCCTTGCATCAGCTAAACAATTTAACAAGTAGCAAATGGGGGAAAACAATCCCTCAAATGGAGAAAACAAGAAAATTACTTCAATCCAATTGGAAAAAAATTGTGCATCTTCTATATACATTGCTAAATTTACCTGAAATGGTAGTGGCCGAGGCCATGCTTGACTCCCCATTTGAATTCACCAACATATCTACTACCATCTTCGCAGGTATGCACTCCACATCCATGACTCTGGCCATTAGACCATTCTCCAGCATAAACATCGCCTGTATAAAATCTATAAACCCCAAAACCATGCCTAAGTCCTTGCCTATATTGCCCTCTATAACGGCTTCCTCTTGCCCAAGTCTCCACTCCATATCCATCATATTTTCCATCAACCCAATCTCCCTCAAATCTCCCACTCATATAATAATAGTAAACCCCACTCCCCGAACACTTGCCCTTATGAAATTCCCCCTCGTAGACGTCTCCGTTGCTGTAAATCTGAACCCAACACCCAGAATTGACTCTCTTCTCCGACTTAGTTCTGGACCCAATCGACCAAAACACAGGCAAAGGCGGTCTAGAGATATTAGATGAGGATTTGAGCTTGATTGGAAAAGAACGCGCCAAAAACAACCGAATTGAAGGGAGACGAGGAAGCGCGAGATTTAGAGAGAACAATAAAGCAGCGGAGAAAGCAAAAGCAGAAAGAAAATCAAGGAGAAAAGAGCGACTAGGATGAGAAACTAAGAAATAGAAAAATGGGAGAGATAAGAGAAGAATTAACCGAAGATGAACACGGAGACGGCGAAGGTGATTGAAACGGCGGAAGAATCGAAACGCAGCGGATTTAGCCGCGACTGAAATTGAAAAAAGCGAATGATTCTGCGGTGCAGCCGTGAAATGGTAAATTGTAGGGGATTTCGGCAAAGAAGAAATCCGATGAGGATGATGATGATGTTGAGTCAAAAGCGGCCTCTTATACGGAGTTGAAGAAGAAGAAGATGCAGAAGGAGTAATTGGGTCATTCTGAAAATGAAAAGTTGGGGATTGAATCAGAATTTGAGGAATAGAATTGCTGTTCGTCTCAATAGTATTCTGATTACTATTATTATCAGGTGGAGGGAAAAGAAGAGGAGGAATGGGGTGAAAATCGGAAGAGACGCCGGTGCTTTCTTTTCCGATTTGGAGTTCTGATTTCTTCTGATGCATTACATAAGGAAAGATCTTTTCTCTGAAATTCAAAAATCAAAATCAAAAATTGAAAAAACCCCTTTGATTGGATTGCTCTCTGTTTTCGGTAGTTTGTTTGAATTTGTAAATGTAAGAAAATTTACGAACTGTAGAGAGCGAATTGAGGAGAGGGGTTTTCAAAAGAGGGATGAAATTGTTTTATTTTTCTTGTTTATGTGGATTTAATTGTTTTTAGGGATTTGGATTAATTTCAAACCTCTCTTCTTTTTCACATTTTCTTAATTTCTTTTTAACATATTTTAATTATTCTATTTTCAGTAAATTAATTATAACTTTGTTAAATTATGAGCTTTAAACTTCATTTTATGACAACTTTTATGGGATAAGCTAAACATTTAAGCTTATGGTTTTTGGTATAACGGAAAACTAGCTTTATTTTAAGCAATGGTATCAGGCCGGATCGGATCGGACCGGTCGAACCGGGAACCGACCAGGTATCTAATCTGTTTTAAATTAATTAAAGGGTAAATAATTTATTAGTCTCCTACTTTTTACGTAACACACTATTTAGTCATTCTATTTTGAAAAACACATTATAAAGTTTCTATCTTTTGCCAATATTAAGCATTTGGTCATTTTGTCTATTTTTTTTAATTTTTAACCGAATATATCTTAGCTTTTAGTACAACCATAGTACAACACAAAATGATCATGTTACTCTGTTATGTTATGTCTGTCTTTTTATACTAAATATAACGGTTAAAAGTCTAAAAAAAATAGACAACATGACCAAAGGCTTAATATTAGCAAAAGATATGGACCTTATAATGTGTTTTTCAAAATAAGAGGACTAAACAGTGTTAGATAAAAAGTAGAGGACTAATAAATTATTTACCCTTAATTAAAACCTTTTGGTATTAAGTCAACTGTACTTTTAGAAGTCAGACCTGATATGATCTGAATGCATCAAATGGCTCCAATTCCACCAAAGCCAAATACTGCTCACATCCGAAGGTTATCTTCAGGAGCTGTTTATGGAAACACGTGGACCAATGAGCACACTGGGTTCCAAAAACGCGCGCCCCACATTCAGATATATTGTAGCACAGAAAGATAGAGTCTGAAGACCTATCAGGTGGTTCCACGTGTATATGTACACTTTATTTTTATCTATAAATAGCAGAGACATCTATAAGCTCAGGTATCTTACTTCAACTATATTTCATACTTCATTCTTTGTTACTTGTTAGCCAGATATTATCTCTAATATCTCATGACTTTAGCATCGGAGAGGGTTCGTTGGAACTCCGGTCCCTTTTTCTAACATCTTTTGTGATCTCAAGTCATCGGAACGTTTACAAGAAGTGTGGTATCACCTTTATTTATAAAATAATTTAGCAAAAGTAAGCCGATCCAACAGATTTCAGTTTGGTGTGGTATTCGCGCCGTCCATGTCATGTGGGTGCGTCCGTAATCCGATGGTGCTTCGACTGCACCCCTATGTATGAGAAAGTCTTTCCCCTTGTGATTTGTTAAAGACTTGTAAAGACCATTTACTTATAAACTTTCTATGTGGGATGAGAATGCTTAATTTCCTTTTAGCTTCTTCCAAACCATTTCAAGTGGTTTACTTTGAGTATCAATTTCTCACTCATCACTTGTCCATTTTGAGTTTATAATATACCATTAAAAAGATCTCATGATATAGAATATGTTGATATATTTCAAGCGATTCTAAACTCCATTTATCCGTTATATATTTAAGCATCAACTTGACAAAAAATAACAAACCAAAAGTTGTTTATAATTTGTTTTGGATATAATTAATTTATAAAAATAATTTTAAATTAATTATATATATTATATAAAAATATTATTTATTTATTTATTACGCCATTCGATCAAACCAATTCGAGACACCTGGTCTAACCAAATGACCCCTGACCCAACAATAAATACAGTTTGATATCCGACCTGGTTATGATAATATTGATTTTAAAGGTTTATTTATTTCACTCATCTCTGGTGTATTTGCTATTACGATTAGAAAAATTGTGAATAATTATTGATGTTAGGTAAAATGTGAACATATTTTAAATTAATAAATAAATAAAACGTAATATATAAATTAATAAAAATAATTTAAATAATTAAATAAAATATAAAAATAATAACAATTAAGATTAGTTTAAGTGTTCAAGAGTATCAAATCGCTTAAACTAGAAATAACATTAAAAAAAAAGATTTATTTTATCAACATCAAATAAATATAAACAATTGTTTATTAAAAGCTTCAAAAATGAACTTTTTCCTAAAAGTTTCAAAACATTATAGTTTATATTTAAAAGTTAAAAGGTGTTGTTTGTATAAACGAGTTAAATACACCATTGGTCATTAATTTGTATTGTTATCTTAAAATTGCCACTTAACTTCAGTTGGTCTCGATAAAATTATTCAATTTTGAACTTTGTCTAAATAAAGTCATTCTGATGACTTCAAGAGTAAAAAGACATCAAAAATATAACGTGGTTTATACGTCAGCACTAGTCAACTCTCACAACTAACTGGAACGACATGTGGCTGTCACTTAGCTGACACGTGTCGTTTTGATCAGGTAGTAAGTGACGGCTACGTGTCGTTTCGATCAACTGAGAAAGTTGACTATTGCTGATGTGGCAGTCACATCACTTTTTTTGGTTTTTTTGATATTAAAGTTGCTGAAGTGACTTTATTGAGATAAAATTTAAAATTGAATGATTTCATTGAAACAAATTGAAGTTGAGTGACCATTTTCAGACAACTATAAAAGTTCAGTAACCATCGATGCATTTAACTTTTATATAAACCAAATCATGCTTCATGCGATTTGGAGTAAAATGCAAAACATTGTTGTGATAGGTTGAAACAAATACCCTCTAGATCTAATTTTTATAAAATAGTGCAATTTTAAGTCTCGCTACTGAAAAAATAAGTTTTTTTTATCATTGACAAAAAATGTGCAATTTCAAACCTTATTAGGTGGTCAAAACATGAATTTACACATGAAAAAAACTTTTTTCTTTGTTAATGAGTCTTGAAATTAAGCTTTCTGATAAATGTTAAGTATAAAATTACTATTTTGTACATGTAGGTTAAATTTATTTTTCTTCCAATTAGCTAAATTTATACATTATCCTTTGGGATAAGATTTGAGAATACCTTTAGCCCTTGTTTGAGAGGGGATTAATGGAAGTAAATGGAAGTAATAGAACGTTAAATATCAAGTTAACATTGTTTGTGAATTGTTTTTTGAGAGTAAATGAAGGTTAATGGAAGTTAAATGTTTACTTCCTCTTATATCTAAACTCTAACCTCCAAATTGGAGGGTAATAGGAGTAACATAAAGTTTTTTTGTTTCTGCAGAGTAAATTTAACTTTCATTCTCCTCCATATTTAAACTCTCAAACGAAGTTAAATATTTAATCTCATTTACATTCCATAAACTCCCAAACAAGGTTAATTTGTAACTTTCCTTTCCATTACCTCCTTTAAATGTAGCCTCTATTAACCTCCAAACTTCAAAACAAAAATGATGACAGTTAAAAGTAATTTTACCTTTAATATTTACAGTGGTACAATCTAGCCATTAACATTGGCAATCAAGAGAAATTTTACTCCAATGTTAATAAGTTTGGTCAATTTAAGTAATAATTCATCAACCGTTTCTTCCAAGAATTTTCACATGGACCTTAATGAGCAAGTGAATTTGCCCATTCACCGTTAGATATACACTTATTAAATCTAAGCCTCAGGATGCGTCTTAAGATGCTTTGCATAAAATGTTCCGATAGCTCCCTGAACTTGCATAAAATGTTCAGTTAACCCCTTGAACTTGCATAAAATGTAATCAATTGACCACTCGGTCGTAAAAAAAAAAAGTTAAATGCGGTAGATGTATTCCACGCATCTTAGAATGTTATTACATAATAAAAAAAATAGATTAGAAAAGAAGTTATTGCTTGCTCAACTATATAACTTGTCTTCTCTAATATTAGAATCGTATACTCCGATTTTGGTCGTTTTACTTTTTTTTAAGACTCGTGGAATACATCTTCCGCATTTAACTTACTTTTTTACGACCGTGATCAATTGATTACATTTTACGTAAGTTTAGGGGGCTATCGGAATACTTTGAAAGTTCATGGGGGGCAATCAAGCTTTTTGGACAAGTTTAGCAGGCAAATGATGTATTAAGCCTATTTAAGCGTATGAAATTGAGATATTTAATAAAACGAATAAAAAAATTGAAAAAGGAGATAACCTAAAAACATTAAGTATTCGTTTGTTTTTAATTTTCAGAACTGTTGTTTACCTTTTATGTCTAAGGTCTATTTGGTTCAACTGTTAGCTAATAGCTGTTGCGGTTGCTATTAGCTAATAACTGTTGCGGTTGTTGTTAGCTCTTTACAGTTGCAGTAAGCTGTTAGCTATTGCTGTTAGTTATTTGTTATTAGTTGTTTAATTACTAGTGTTTGGTAAAATTATATTGAACTGTTGCTGTTCGGATTTAAAATGTCTAAAATGGACATGTTTTAAATTAATCAACGCTGAAATTATAAAAGGAAAATTGTGAAAAAATACCCATAACGTTTACAACTAGGAATAATTTTACTCTTAACGTCTAAAATTATGCAATTTTATCCATAACGCTAGCATTTAAGAGCAATTTTACCACTGACATTGACAAGTTGGGTCGATTTCAGATATTATTAGAAAACATAGATATTTTATTTCTTATTTTACACCAATTGCAAATATCAGTAGTTCTAAAAAAGAGATTTTGTGATTTAACAATTATATTGAAAATTAATATTTATAAATTTAGCGAAATATTTGAATTTTTTTTGTCCAGCTCGTACAAAAGACAATATATATTTTTTATTTTCTTAAAAAAATCACGTCTAATCATATGTTTGTGATCTGTTACTGACGATAATAAAATTGTATACATGTAAAGTGTAGATTACAATATTCATGACCAAAAAGACAGTTTGATAAATTATTTCTCAAATTGACCTAACTTGTCAATGTTAGGGGTAAAATTGCTTTTGACTGCCAATATTAGGGGTATAATTGCACTATATATTTTAGACGTTAAGGGTAAAATTGCTTCTAGCTATAAATGTTAGGGGTATTTTGCACCTTATCCTATTATAAAATAAAAACTGTGTTACACAAATTAATAAAAATAATCTATATAAAAAATAAAAAATGTATTGAATGCGACAAAACCTTGTTCTTTCGGTAATTATGTTGTAGAAATATAAATAATGTTAAAGAATAAACATATTTTGTGGAAATTATAATTTTATCAATAACAAATAACTACAAACAGCTGTTTATGAAAAACTTCGTGAAACGCTCCAGAACGATGCGGTTTCCAGAGAAAATGCTAAACGTTGATGTTATATAAAACTAAACAAACACTATATTTCATGCGGTTTGGAGTGAAACGCTAAACGCTCATCCGAAAAGCTGAAACAAACACCCTCTAAATCTGAGACAAAAAGCATTTGATAAAAATTCGAAATATCTACTTTTTACAGAAAATTCAACCAATATATGTTACCTACAATAACAACAAACAACAACATAAGCAGGTGAAAAAAAAAACTAAATCTCAAAGCCTAAACTTAAATATTATTTGGGAAAATTACAAAACTGTGTCAAATGGGAGGCCCATTTATATATTTAACCCATTTACTCATCCTACTACATATGTAGACTGATTTTATGTGACTTTCCCATAATACCCTTAATATTTACGCGCGTCTCGCCCCCTCCCGTCTGACTTCGCAGATTCGACCATATGCGAAGCCTGCGAAGCTAATGTTTGGATTTACTTAATGAATTTAGTTCACATATGCGAAGCCTGCGAAGCTGAAATTTGTTTTGCTTGATGAATTTAGTTCGCATATGCGAATGCTGGATATGTTTTGAAGCTAATTCGCGAAGTGGTATATAACAAAAAATGGCAAACAACAACGGATTCTAACATTAAAATCATAACATTATCAAAATTTACAACAAGATTGCCACAATAACAACATCCAAATCATAACATTATCAAAATTTACAACAAGATTGCCACAATAAACTCTACTAACTAATCATTTCAAAGTGAACCTAACTAATCCGGTACCAATCTTGAAAGGATGAGTAATCTTGGTGTGCACCATGTGACACATCCATCCCAAAAGGTCTGGACTTCCAGACCTTTTGGGATGGACGTGTCCCACGGTGCACACCAAGATTACTCATCCGATTTAAAATTGGTACCGGATTAGTTAGGTTCACTTTGAAGATTGGCACCATGGGATGGACGTGTCCCATGGTACACCCCAAGATTGACACAACCTCTCCTAACCAACCACTTTAGGAGTGAATGTGTCAATCTTAGGGAAGTTCATCCCTATGCAGGAAGGAAAATCATCTCCCCTGCAGTCCAGTACACCGCCTTCCAGAAAGGGATGTTACGTATTCAACCATCTACAGAAAAAATTAATCGTGTTAGGCAGGGAAAAAGACGATTTTGGTTTCGCGAAATGAAGATTAGCGAAGCATGGGAATGTAAATATGCAGGGAAAGATGTGATTTTACTTCGCGAAGTCTGCGAGGTCTGAAACGTGACTATCTACGTCGCATATCGATGCTTTCGCGAAGTCTGCAAGGTCTGAAACTGAAGGATTTGAAGCGGAAACATGTTGGTATTTAGGAGACGAATTTCAAAAAAATTTCCTAAACAAACAATCAGTGTGATCCAATCACTCTGATAAACAGTCAAACATCCGATGTTTGACATCAAATCCTTAACCAAGATCATTAAGTTCTTCAATAATCAAATTGATATTTATACTACGAGATTGAAAAATACCTCTTGTAGATTCCAATCGGGTATTAAAGCTTCTCTACTGGTGAAGCCTCTAGTCAGTCCACTAAATCGATTAGATCAAGCCTTGCAGAAATTGATTAATCTTGCTCAAAATCGAAAACTGATTTCGGATCCGATTTTCTGAACCGTAAAAATCGTCCCTCTCTTATTGTATATATCCGTATACATATATATCCTTTGATATATATGTACACTTTTGTTTCAATCTTGAAAGATTGAAACAAAAGCATGCACTAGGACACATGTCCTAGTGCATGTTTTATATATATATATATATATATATATATATATATAAAATAATATTAATATAATAATATTAATTAATTATTATTAATATATAATAATTAATTAATTATTATTATTAATTTAATATAATATAATAATAATTAATTAACAACTTAATTAATTACTATTATATCCTTTATTCCAACAGTCAACACTTGACTATTGTACTTGAAAAAGCCATCAATTTAAATTGAGCAAGAATAATTATTTATAATTTCCTCAATTGAATATCAAACAGTGTTAGAATGTTTTGTCAATCCCATTGACATATTCAATTGTGTCAATTAATTAATTAAAACACTTTTAATTAATCAATTTAACTAAAGCTTGATACACGCAACTTATAAGTGTGTGACTTTCTAGGTTCATCTTTAACTGGCATTAGAGGCATCTTACTAACTCTTAGTAAGTATGTCAGGAATCCAATTCCTTGTACTACAAGTGTATCCTATATAAGCTTAGCTTATATATACTTATAGTCCTCTAAAGGTCATGATCTCCAGCTAACACACTGCGCCATGACGTCCCAATTAAAGAATGAAGTTACTTAAAGTAAATTCATAATTAAACTAATTATGAACCATCGATCATAATTTCCATGCACTAAAGTCCTTTCATTAAAAATCCCGATCTTGACTAGAGTCACAAAGTGTCAAACTCTAATCGTCAAGATACTAAGAAATATTGATTAAGTCTTTGATAAAATAAGACTCTTATCAAAGAACCATTCTTTGATACTTATCTCATAAGATGAGTCTTATTGTCCTGGTCAGGAACTCATTCCATCAAAAAACTAATCAATAGCCATCTTAGGATTTATCTCTATTTACTTAGAGTAATGAATCCTCTATTAGCAAACTCTTGTTACACTACACAACTAACTACAGTGATTCACTGCCGGATTACCAGAATTAAGATCCCAGTACAAAGCAGGAACAAACTATAATTACCTGCGCAAGAACAACTAAGTTTCCTCAAGTCAAAGGATTATATGCACTATTATGACCTAGATAATAATTATGTTGACTAGGAGTAAACCTTTGTGCAATTATTATCTAACGTCACAGTTCGAACCATTCGTCTCTTCGAATGTCCACATATTTATTCTGATATCAACATATCAAACAGAATAAGATTTTCTGTTTCTGATTAATATCTCATACTAATCAAGAAAATAAACAGAGGTGATAGTCTAAGGATACATGAGTGTCCAATTCATTATCCACCGACTATGAACATTTAAGATTATTATTTTACCAAAGAAATATATATCTCATTATTATTAACTCTTAATAATATTATCTCTTTGTAAATAATCTTTGGACTAATATGTATATTCATTAAGTAATTAAACAATACAAATAATTACACATGAATACATATTTTATTAACTGCCATTTGGATACAAAATTCACACTGTATAATATACAACAGGAATGGCCTAGGGCATACCACACTTACAATCTCCCACTAGCACTAGAGCCATTCAGTACAATATTTAAGACCTATCTTCTCAAGATGACGGTCTAACTGTGACTGAGTCATTGGCTTAGTAAAGGGATCAGCTGGATTATCAGCTGATACTATTTTCTGCACCGAGATATCTCCTCGTCCAACAATCTCTCTAATTAAGTGATACCGCCTAAGCACGTGTTTGAAGTTCTTGTGAGACCTTGGTTCCTTGGATTGTGCAATCGCTCCATTGTTATCACAATACAAAGGGATTGGACTAACAATAGAAGGAACCACACCAAGTTCGGTGATAAAGTTCTTCAACCACACTGCTTCTTTAGCGGCACTTGAGGCAGCAATATATTCAGCCTCAGTAGTGGAATCAGCTACAGTATCTTGTTTAGAACTTTTCCAAACAACTGCAGCTCCATTACATGTAAACACATATCCTGAAGTGGATATAAGTTTCTCCTTATCTGATTGAAAGCTAGAATCTGTAAAGCCTTCAATTAACAGATCACCTCCTCCATATGTTAAGATCATATCTTTAGTTCTTCTCAAGTACTTAAAGATAGCCTTAACAGCAATCCAGTGAGCCATACCTGGATTTGATTGATATCTGCTTGTTAGACTAACAGCAAATGCAATATCTGGCCTTGTACACAACATAGCATACATAAGACTTCCTATAGCAGAAGCATAAGGAATCTTGGCCATTTCTGCTCTCTCCGCTGGAGTCTTAGGTGATTGCTCCGTGGAGAGTTGCAAACCATGTCTAACAGGTATCAATCCTCTTTTGGAGTCTTCCATTCTAAATCTCTTTAGAATTTTCTCCAAATAGAGTTTTTGAGATAGCCCTAATATTCTTTTAGCTCTATTTCTATAAAGCTTAATTCCAAGAATATAGGCGACTTCTCCCAAATCTTTCATAGAGAAGGTAGAGGATAACCAGACCTTAACATTAGTTAACATACCAATGTCATTCCCAATTAACAGAATATCATCAACATACAAGACAAGGAAAGTGATAGCTCTCCCACTAACCTTCTTGTAAACACATGGCTCATCAAGATTTTTGACAAACTCATAACTCTGTATGGCTTCATCAAATCTTTTATTCCAACTCCTTGAAGCTTGCTTAAGTCTATAAATGGATCTCTTAAGCTTACACACTTGAGAACTTTCCTTGGATATAAAACCCTTCGGTTGTTCCATGTAGATTTCTTCTTCAAGAAATCCATTGAGAAATGCAGTTTTAACATCCATTTGCCAAATCTCAAAATCAAAGTGTGTTGCAATGGATAAGATTATTCGAATACTTTTAAACATAGCTACGGGTGAGAATGTTTCTTCAAAATCAATTCCCTCCCGTTGGCGATAACCTTTTGCCACAAGCCTTGCTTTATAAGTATCCACAATTCCTTCAGAATTCAGTTTGCGTTTGAATACCCACTTACAACCTATAGGAACTATTCCTTCAGGTGGGGTAACAAGTTCCCAAACTTCATTTTTATACATGGAATCAATCTCACTTTGCATTGCTTCTAACCACTTAGAAGAGTCAGTATCACATACTGCTTCTTCATAAGTAACTGGATCATCAGGATGGTCAGTACTACCAAAAACAAATAACTCTTGTTCGTGGTCAGTAATTAAACCATACCTATCAGGAGGATGTGAAACCCTTTCAGACCTCCTAAGAGTTGGAGTGATGATATCTGTTGTTTTGGTAGGCTCATCTGGCTGATCAAATTGCTTTGATTCAGCATGTTGGATTTCTTTATTAGATGACTCCTCATCCAATAAAATCTTTCTACCTTTACCACCTTCTTGCAGAAACTGTTTCTCAAGAAAAATGGCATCCCTACTGATAGTAACAATTTGTTCATCAGGGAGATAGAAATAATAACCCATATATCCTTTTGATTTAGGGTATCCAACAAATCGGCCTTTAGTAGATCGTTCCTCTAATTTGTCTGTTTTCTGCTTTTTTATATAAGCAGGGCAACCCCAAATTTTAACATGATTCAAAATTGGTGCCCTTCCAGCCCATATTTCATATGGTGTGGTAGAAACAGATTTAGAAGGAACACGGTTGAGAATGTAAAGTGCTGTCTCAATTGCATATCCCCAGAATGAGATAGGCAAATCAGTGTAACTCATCATCGATCGAACCATGTCCAACAAAGTCCGATTCCTCCTTTCAGACACTCCATTTAATTGTGGTGTGTAAGGAGGAGTGAGTTCAGAGATAATTCCATTTTCCTTGAGGAAATCATCAAATTCAGTACTCATATATTCACCACCTCGGTCCGACCTTAGTGATTTAATATTTTTCCCAATTTGATTTTCTACTTCGGCTTTGAATTCTTTGAACTTTTCAAAAACTTCAGATTTGTATTTCATTAAATACAAATAACCATATCTTGATTTATCATCAATAAAGGTTACGAAGTAGTGATAACCTCCACGAGCTATTTCACTAAATGGCCCGCAAACATCAGAATGTATTAATTCTAATATTTCATTGGCTCTCTTCATTTGTCCCACAAATGGTTTTCTAGTCATTTTTCCCTGTAAACATGATTCACATGTTGGATAATCAGATTGAGAATTTAGATTTTTTAAAATTCCTATCTTATCCAACTTAGTGAGTCTATTACTAGAAATATGTCATAGACGGAGATGCCACAAATATTTGGAATTAAATTCTGATTGTTTATCAGTGGAATTATTATTCATCTCTTTTAGGTTGCCAAGCAAAACTTGCTTATTTTCCTTTTTGTTATTTGGTATATTTTTATCAACATAAAATAAACCACGATGTAAAACACCAGAACCGATAATCACATTATCAAAATATACTTTACAAGCTTTATTACAAAATCGGAATTCATAATTCCTTTTTGTCAAACTAGATATAGATATTACATTTTTATATGCTCCTGGTATATACAATACATCTTTCAATAACAAAACATGATGGTCTAACATAAGTGAAATATCTCCCACTGCCCTGGCTGCAACCCTTGCACCATTTTCCAGTGTGAGTTCCACTTCACCATCTTCCAACAACCTTCTATTTGCCAGATCCTGAACATAGGAACAAATATGAGAAGTTGCTCCAGTGTCTAAAATCCAGGCGTTAGATGAGTTATAAGAAAGATCATTATTTAAATCAACATTTAAATAATTATTAAGAGAAATACCTGATGCAGAAGCTGCACCCTTATCATTCTCTAAACTTTTCAGAAAGATTGGGCAATTTCTCTTAAAGTGACCTTCCATTCCACATTGGAAACATCCCTGCTTAACAGCACCCTTAAGTTGTGTTGAGTCTTTTGGCCTCACAAATGATGGACTTGTATTAGTGGTCTTTGGAACTTTCTTTTTCTTCTTTTTAGGCTGGGTCTTACCCTTCCTCTTTTTGGACTTGTATTGGTGAACAACCAGATTCTGCAGCAACTGAGCCAAAGTACACTCCACTTTGTTTAGTTGGAAGTTTGAAACAAAAACCTCCATATGAACGTGGGAGTGAAGAAAGCACAAGATCAACTTGGAGTTCATGAGCCATTGCAAAATCCAAATTTTTTAAAGATTGGATTAAATGGATCATTTCTCCAACATGATCAGAAACATTTACTATGAAAACACGTTTTTTTATTTTTCAAAATCTTCATTTTGTAGAGTTCTCTATCTAAATATTAAATTTTTCTCCCCTAAAAAACGACTAAATGACCTCAAACCTAAAAAATTGAAGAATTAAAATTGCTTAAAATATAATTTAATTCTTGAAAATTTTCATTTTGAGATCGTTATGCACCAAATTTAGCAACATTTAGCAACGCCAATCCAAAATGGTTAACGATGTCAACCACATGGTTTGTTTTATAACAAAAAAATCACAGATACTGATATGCAAAAACTTGAAACCACGGGAGTTTTATTTAAAATTAACCCTAATATTTATATTTGAACGTATATAGTTATCAAATTACATATCATAGGTTATATTAAAAACGAAATGAAAAGAATAATGCTAAATATTTATTATTCTTATATTACAAAATAGAATGATTCTAAATTTTATTAAGAGTTGAATATTGATGATATGATTATTAGTCTAACTATAAGGAATCAAACATGTCCAAGTAAATATATTGCATCCTTAGTTGACAAGCAAAAAAAGAACTCAATTATTATATTAGCTTTAATATCCCTTCCTTGTTCCAATTTAAGATATGTTTTATTTCTATCTTGCGACTAGGACCAGAACGATGATCCACCATTAGATCTAGACTTATTAAATTTAAACTTTACGATTTTCTAAATCTCTATCATAGAATTTTAATAAAGTCTAGATCTAACGGTGAATGACCAAATTCAAAGTCCAGATAAGCACTATTGCTTATCGTGTTGGTAAGTTTTCTCTATTAGTAGTTTTTTTTTATGGATCTTGTCCATCAATATAGTCCGATATCATTTTCTTTTCGAATCTATGTAAATCGTTTATGTGCACTTTGAAGAAAAATTAAGTTTGTTAGGTGTGTGAGTGTTGACTGCGAAGGAAGGAATGGTGATTTGGGTCTGTTCTTGCATCTGTTGGGATGGTTAAAATTTTAAATTTTGATCGAAATTTCGTAGATGCTTAAGTTAATTGGGCGTAGTATGCCTGGCAGTTTACTGGTTATTATGGGATGATTGGGTGTGTTTGTCGGTATGCTTATTGGGATTTGTTGCGTAGTTCGGGCAATTACACTCTCTTTTGGTGTTGCACGAGAGACTTTAATTATATCTTGCTGGCTTCTGAAAAAAATGGAGAATCTCTTATTCTAATATTGCGAGGGTTTTAGGAAGCTACTTCTGATAGTGATGTTTGTGATTTGGGGTTCAATAGTTATCTATTTACGAGGAAGCGGAGAAGGGGTACTGTTGATTGAGTTGAAGAGCGTCTTGACCATGCAACGTCGAATGGAGATTGACTTGATGGGGAAGCCATAGGTATTCGAGAGGCCTTGAGCTGGGAAAAGGCTAAGAGTTTGGATGAGATTGAAGGTTGAATATTGCGAAAGTTGTTACTTTTTTTAAATAAACCAAGTTTCTGATCTTCATATGGTGTTTTGATTGATGATTGTAAGTTTTGTTAAGTTTATTTACTGATGTGAAAGTCATTTCTATTAGTCGTTCTGTGAATGCAATAATTTATATCTTAGCTAGAGCTAACCATTCTTTTCCAAGAATTATCATCAACCTTTATATGCTAATATTATTTAATTAAATTCCTTTTATTTAAAAAAAAATTAAGATATCCCTATCAAAAAAAATTATGATATGTTTTTTTTTATTTTAATATTTTCAAGGGAAATTATTGCCAAATTAATTTTGTTTATAAAATTTAACAGAAAACAAACAAATCAATAATTGCTAACCAAATACTAGATTAGTTTGAGAGGTACAATGTAAAATGTTAATTGAATTTTAGGATTTGCTTCATAAATGTTGCTCAATTTTATTTTATTTTTCAATAAAATGAACAAAATTTTATATTTTAAAAAATTTAATAAAAAAATTTGGGGAGGCTCCTCCATCTCTCTACACTTTATTCTTCCCTTTTGCTCTTCTTCTCAAGCTTTCCATCATCGTCACCGTCTCGGTTTCTCCTTTCTGTTCGGGTTTCCTTAGAGGAGGAAAGAGGAAGCTTATCTTCCTCCTTCCTCCTCCCATTTATGTTTTAATATTTGTTTTTTAGTTTCAGATTTATCTTTTCTTCCTAATTTGAAGTCTATATACTTTCTCGAATCTCTTTTCCGTCAGATCTACACCTGTTAGCTATACTTTTATCGTTTATTCTTTTTTCGGTCTTAGCAAGAGCGAAAAAGGTTCATCTTGTCCGCAGATCTATAGATCTGTGTGGTTGCAAAAAAAGAAAGGACTCAGATCCGAATGTCCGCAAGAGACTAAATGATGAAGAATGGATTACAACTGTTTTTCAATGAGATTCGACTTACGAGGAGTATATGATTTCTATTTTGCTGTGTTTGTACTTTTTATGGTTTTTATTTGCTCTTTGTAGTCTTTTTCTTGCTCTTTGTAGTCTATTTTTTCCTTTTGTGGATCTTATACTGACTATTGTCTGTATGGGTGGAAAGTTTTATCGTGATGTATTTGTACTTTATGTTTCTATGAAATGAAATATGACATTTTTATCAAAAAAAAAAATGGTTAATACATATACAAACCGCTGAAATATTGACATGACGGAAAAAAAAAGTTATCTATTACCAATTAAGCGTAAATGTTAATATTGAATATATTTCTTATTATAGCTGATATAGTAGAAATATGTGTCACTTAATATATTTTAATCCACAAAAACTTAATAAATCTAGTTCTAATATTTTATGTGCTATCATTAATATTCTTCTGAATTTTTATAAACAAGTTAATATGTTGTTGTATATTTATCTATAATTTCAATTATAAGATTATGTGATTAAGCTAATTTTAATGTTAATTGGAAGATATGCATTAAAAATATTATCTAATAAATCTAGAATCCAACTGAAGAGTTGAATTTCAATAAAAAAAATTGGTAACCAAATGATAATTTATATAATAAAGTAGGATTTAATATAGTTTTGATAATCTTAATTAATTAAGATGAGGTATACAATAATGATATTTGTGTATATATCTTTTGAATTTATCGATTTAATTAAATAATCTACTTGGATTAAACGACAAAGGAATCTGTCAAATCGGGAGGTGAAATGAACCAATGTGTAGGATCCACCTCCAAGTTGTTTATACACGTGGCATCACATCTTTTTGACCTTTTTTTCTTGAAAAAAACCACTGGAGGTATTTTTAGAAAAAAATCATTTATTTTTTTTTTGACAACCAAATAAGCATATATTAAGAATCTAGAAGAAGCATGTTACAAATAAAATCAGGGGTATAGAAAATCACTCGCCCCGATGTAAAGGTAAAATACTACTTCTAGCTAACAAATAAGCAACAGAGTTTGCAGAGCGACAGACAAAACGAATAATTATAACCTTTATCATTTTTTATATTTTGATATAATTTCAATTTT
The DNA here is from genome assembly GCF_963576675.1 of Euphorbia lathyris. Taxonomy (NCBI): domain Eukaryota; kingdom Viridiplantae; phylum Streptophyta; class Magnoliopsida; order Malpighiales; family Euphorbiaceae; genus Euphorbia; species Euphorbia lathyris. The sequence goes on from NC_088911.1 coordinate 8,184,058, forward strand.
TTACATGGAAAACTGCACAATCTTTTGGCAACTTCCCATTAAAGTATACAACCGATAATTATGACCGATCAACATGAAATAAACACACCATGTGATTACTTTAACCTCCTTAAAAGTAAAAATTGCTAACGTGACACGTAAGTCGGTCACTTTTGACTTTTAAGGAGGTTAAATTATTGAAGTGACGTTTTGACTGATCATAATTATCGATTGTACATTTTAGTAGGAAGTCGTCAAAAGGTTGTATAATTTTGTGTTAAAAATTAAAGGTTGTACATCAACTTATGAAATATGATAAATATTGTATACCACGTATCTAATTTACTCTTCATAACAGCGCATCTCCGTATAGGTAATTTAAAAATTATACTCTCTCCTTCATAATAGATATATTTCTAGAATTTTTTTTGTTCCATAATACACAACATTTTAATTCATTCCATACACATTAATTGACTTTTACCAAATATATCTCTATTTAAAATGTCATTTTATTTTGGAAATACATAAAAATGAATAGTGGATGCAATTTATACAATTAATACTATCGATGCACTTGAGTATAAAGTAACGCGTCGACGCCAAAGGTGTTCTGTGGTTGCGCATAATATAATGGATTTTAAATATAAAAATAGATTTCAGGTATCAAAATGTAAACATGGTAAAGTTCATGTATCAAAAATATATTATACTATCAGGACTGATTTGATCATAGTTAATTTGACCCAACACGCCAACTTTAAAGACTAAGTTGATACTTAAAAATTGATTTTGGCTAAATTGACCATCCATGCCAACTTTAAGGGCCAATTGTCAATTTAGCCCAAATCAATCGTTAGATATCAACTCAGCCCTTAAAGTTGATAAAAAAAGTCAAATTAACACATGATCAAATCAGTCCTGAAAATATAATATAATTTTTATGTCTAAATTTTATCATGTTTACATTTTGATACTTAAAAACTATTTTTATACTTAAAAACTATTATATTCTACGCAGCCGCAAAAACACTTTGTGTCAGCACATTACTGAGTTGATACCTAAATTTCGATTTGGGTTAAATTAACATTGTCTGCCAACTTCAAGAGTCATTACGTTGGAACATATAGTTGCTCGATATGCATGTATCAAACTTGGAATTATATACTTGTTGTAGATACATAATCTTTATATTTGAATACGGATCATCACTGATGTATGCTTGATCCTGGATCCCACATTACATCCACTGTAATACCATTGATCCTTACCATTACTTTTAGCCCATAAGTCCCAACATAGAATAAGCAACTCTAACACGATTCACATAATGACCAACAAACTTAGCACTATGTTATGAAAAGAAGAAAATAAAGAATTATAGCCCTCTAAAATAAAGCCATATGTAGACCGAAAAAGAGCTTGTCTAAGATGCTCAACCACTATTGTTGCATCAGTCTCAACTAAATAATTATCCAAACCATAATTTTTTAGTAAAGTAATAGTCTCTCTAACCCTCATGGCCTTTATCTTTAGCCAAATAATTACCCACACAATACCATGGTGATTCGAAGAAGATGAAAAATGACGAAGGAGATGCCAGTACTCCTACCTTTTCGATGGGTACCATAAAAACCCGTAAACCGCCATGATTGATCCAGACACATTTAAGTCTTCCAAGTACAAGTTAATCACAAAAAACTACCTGAAATAATTATTATTATGTTATTAAAACTGTTATAAACAATCTGTCAGAATGCACGGAACTGTTTCAGTTTATTAACAAATTTGTTTAAAACAATTTGATATGGCACTCAACTAACTATTAAAAACAGTCCGTTTAAATTTTTCGCTAGATAAAAGTAAAATTGATCTTACTTAGCAATCAAATGTTAGAGGGCCAACTCGTTGACACCATGTGGTGCTTACGTTTCCCTTTAGAGTTAAGACAACAAAGGATTATACCTCACAATATCTGCAAGAGGCACATCCTATAGTGTTTTTTATGCCAATTCGAAACCAGAAGTAGTAGACGTTACAATGTCTCACTCGCTACTTCCCCCGATTGCGTAATTACTCTTCCTCGCTTTACACCCCCACTCTCCCCGTTTAGGGCTGTAAATGAGTCGAGCCACTCATGAGTGGCTCGATGTCTGACTCGATAAAACCTCGGTTCAGCTCGATTTAATTTATAAACAAGTCGCTCACGAACACGATTTAGAAGCTCGATTCATAAACTAGTCGAGTTTGAACACAACAAAGCTCGGCTCGAAAGCTCGCAAACAGGCTCGGTTATAAGCTCATGAACAAGCTCGATAGAAGCTCGTGAATAAGCTTATGAATTATATCGAATGAGGTGTTTAATGTGTAATGATAGATAGATCTATTTTTATTTCTTGTTTAAAAGAATTAAGAGGAGATGTTTAATGTTTGTGTATGTAAAATTATATTTATCCATTTACTAAACATGCTATTGTTTTATTTGATACTATTTTATTCGCACATACAATAAACGAGCTTCTTCATGAACATGCTTAACGAGCTGCTCGTGAGCAAAGCTCATGAACAAAATAAATGAGCATCTCACTCACTAAGCTCAACAAAATAAACGAGTCGGCTCATAAGCAGCTCATGAACAAACGAGCTTCTAAACGAGCCGAACTGAAACACAAATTTGAGCTCGAAGCTCGACTCGAGCTCATTAATATTATGACTAGTCGAGTTTGAGTAGGTCAAAACTCGACTCGATTACAGTCCTATCCTGTTACACTATTTCGTATGTTAGAACAAGTTTGAAACTTATCCAAGAATCAATTATGGAATGGTAAATGAAGTAACCAATTCATCAAGAAAAGAAACTTCCTTTCGGTCTAAGAACCTAAAAGAGATTTGATTTGGGTGCTTCTTTCCTAAGATAACATGAGCTCAAGTCAACTATTTTTTAATTTGCAACAACATTTTCGTGGGAAAATACTTGGATAAGGTACTTTTTTTGTACCTATGTTTAAAAAAAAAAAAATTGAAGTCAATAATGTTAAAGGGGCTCCTTTTTGTTAAGAATAAATTTACTACTTTCATTTCTCAAAAGTTTTTGCTATTTATTAAGAATAAATTTCATAAATGGTTTACTACGTTCATTCATTTCACGTTTTGGTGTACAACTTTTAATGAAATATATGACGTTACACATAATCTTACACTGTGATGTATATCCCTACTCCTAATGCCTCCTTATTTCATTTTTTTTATTAATAATTTATTATTGAGTAGTCTCTCTCCTCTCACTATTGGTAAATATAACAATACTTACTAATTGTAATGATAAAATAATAAATAAGGAATGAATATGAGGAATATTGTTGGAAATGATATACCTTAGTCACTCTCAAATCACTAAGAGTCCATTGTTTATATTATTTTTAGATAGTGGACTAAAAGTCTCTTGGAGATACTCTCACTCTCTAAATGCCCACCTAAATTTGAAAATTTAAAGAGTCATGTCATCTTATTAGAGATGCTCTTATAATGATAATATGTCATTTATAAGTGTGAGAAAATCCTCACACTTTAAGATATTCTTAAGCCCAAATTAAGATGGTATCATAGCTTCCTAGTTCAATTTTAAGCCACCTACTAAATGTGCAAGAAGTGCGACTGCACAAGCCTCAAAATAATAGGGGCCCTATAAAGGTTCACGTGATAGTGATATTCAAGATTTATTTCAATAGTTAAAAAAATTAGGAACTATTTTACTACCAAAGAAAAAATGTTATTGAAATATTGAGTTATTTGAAAGCGATTGAATTATTTGCATATCCTCAAATAAGTTTTCAAAATTAAAGTTAGTGAAATCAACCATGTTAGGGTAAATTTCACACATGGTATACAACCTTTGCTCTAAATCACACTTTGGTGTACAACCTTCAAAATGTCACACTAATATACACGAACTTAGGGGTGACCTCACACTGTGGTGTATAGCCGGTGAGAATGACCGGTCAACGCTAGTCAACCCGCCACGTCACCCAAATCCCAGTGTATTTAGCATAAAGGCATTTAGTTAACATAAATATGACCATTACAATCCATAATGTGTTTAACACAGAAATCCTCTGTTTTTTCTTTAGCACAAATCAATCCATAAAAAACAACATAAACAGAGCAACCATTACAGAAACCATAATCCCTATCCATTTGCTGCAGTGTCTTCCCCTATTTCTTTCTATATCAATCACCAGCTCTCTATTCTCTTGAAAATCAACATCACGACATCTTTCCTTCTCTAATTCATGTTTCACTCTGCTGCATTCGTTCTCAATCCTGTCTAGCTTCCTCAGTAATCCAATAATCACCGATTTTGCCCTACCATCCATTACTGGGTCCATCCACTCGAAGAAGTTGCAAGCATTGGCTTTCTGTCGAGTATGCGATGAATACCATAAACTAGGTTAAAATTCATAAAGAAGTCAGAGTATGAGATGAAGAGAAGAGGTTATAGATTCTTACCCCAAAATTGATACAGTTAAAGTATCTCCTTCCTGGATTTGAATCGCTCCATGAAGTTTTTAGAGGAGCTTCGATTCCGCAGTGGCAGATCCTTCCGCTCCCAAATCGATTGATGCTATGCGTGGTTGAAGACATCACGAACACTGTTACGTTTTCAAGGTTAGGGTTTTTTAAAATCTTCCTCTGCAACCCAAATAATTTGCCAATGTCGAAGAGAAGGAAAAAGAAAGATCAGTCATAGAGAGAGAGAAGAGAAGAAATGAATCTGATGATAAAGGACAGGGAAGGAAGGGACATGTATTGGGAATGGGTAGGTGATTAATTAGGAGGGAAAACCAAATGAGGGTATTTTAGACATTACACATCTAGGGGGCCCACCTTTTTAATTCGAATTAGTGGGATTTGGGTGACGTGGCGGGTTGACTGGCGTTGACCGGTCATTCTCACCGGCTGTACACCACAGTGTGAGGTCACCCCTAAGTTCGTGTATATTAGTGTGACATTTTGAAGGTTGTACACCAAAGTGTGATTTAGAGCAAAGGTTGTATACCATGTGTGAAATTTACCCAACCATGTTACACAAAAGATTAAATAGATTAAATAGATTAGATTTATTATCTATTAAACATGATTTGTTGGAAGATATTGATTACGAATTTACTTTAAAAAATGTAAAAGAACTATTTTTGTAAAAGAACTATTTTTGTGTTTTTGTCGATCCAATTTAAAATGTGGCTCTATAAGAAGGATATGACATTGGTCGGGAAGAAGATAGCCAAGGTTTTTGCCTCTATCCATTTGGTGAAGTAGTTGATGGCCACAACGACATAATTTCGATGTTTGGATGATGGAGGGAAGGGACCCAGAATATACACCCCCTATATTCTGAATGGCCAAGGGGAAATAATTCCTTTGAAATTAAGGTCGGAGCCTTATGATTGTTTATGTATACTTGACAATTGTTGCATTGTTTGACCATAGTGTTAGCGTCTTCGTCCATCGTTGGCCAGTAAACCTTACAGGTGAGGCTTTTTGGCGAGCATTTTTCCTCCTTGGTGGGAATCGAAACCCTCGCGTATCTCTCGAAGGTAGTGGTCACCTTCCTCCTTTGAAATGCACTTCATCCATGAATGAGGGATCGCTTTTTAGTAGAGAGTCATGTTTTGCGCTGTATAGCGCTAAGATCGTCGAACTATTAAGAGGGTTTGCATTCGTTAGTGTTGTGTCCATCCCTATTGTGGCTGGATGGCAGTAAGATTATAGAGATTGCGCATTGGACTCCTACCTTTGCTCAAAGTAGAAATTATCTAAGTAATTGACTTCCCTGTCTGAGAACGATTTGCCCTTTTCTCATCCTGGATATCTATTTTGGGTTCTTCCCTTCGAGACTAATAAGGGATAGGACCCTCGACTCTCCGAATGTGGGAGTTCTTTTTATCAGTGAATTGGTTTCCTTTGTCCTCTTTGTTGTGCTCTACTCTTGTCCTTTTTTGGCTCTTAGTCTATTGGTCTTATGTTATCGTCGTAGCGGACGAAGCTTTGACTAACAACCATCAATTAGAAAGATTATGGAGGGTTCATGCAGCGTTTCTTCCTAAGAGGTTCCCAAGTTGTCCCTTTGGCAGGGGCGTGTATGGCCACCTTTAAGTTCATTGACTTTACATATGATATAACATGTGACGGAAATTAGACTTGACAATTTCGTGTTCAAGTCGTGTTTGTGTCATGTCATTTTCGAGTTCGTGTGAAAAAGAGTAAACTCAAATCCAATCTAAAAACTTTCGTGTCACAATCGTGTTAACCTGTTCGGATTAATATCGATTTCGTGTCGTGTTTTCGAATTACATGTAATTTTATTATATATATATATATATATTAGTAATAACTTTAAAAATATAAGAAATAGGATACCATTTTTAAATACTTTATGTTATTTTTATATTAATATATTAACATTAACCATAAAAGTTCGTTAAAATCATGTTTGAGGATCATGTAATGTGTTTATAACAATTTAGGAGGTTCGAGTCATATTTATAAGCAATAATTATAATTTTATTATCTTTATTAATAAAGTGACATATTACAATACAAAAAAAAAAACACATTACCTACTAAGCTAAACCCTAACACTAAAATTATGTGTCAATTCGTGTCGTGCAATCCGACCGTGTATATTTTTGCCACCTCTAACGAAAATGGACTAGGTATCCTTATAAAGATTCAGTTACGCGTTATCGAATGTCGTTAATATACGAGCTTATCTTTTTTTCCTTCACCCCCTCCCCCACAAACCGCGCCTCAAACATATCCTTCACCGCCCCCACAAACTAGGCCACTAACAAATTCTTTATTAGGTCGAAAGAATCAACAGACTCGGGTTCCAGGCCCCGGTACCATTCTTTATTAGGATCCTTGATACCCGTGTATGCAGGGAGTCGGGGGGGGAGGGGGGGGGGGGTCTTCCATTTCTTTGATACAAGCTTCGATGGTTTGCTAGACTATGGGAATCTTACTGAGATAACCTTCCCTCCAATAACTCCACCTGACGCCTCCTCGTCCAAAAACCTCTGAAACTTAGCTTCCCAATCGTCCCCTTGCTCTGATAGGGCCTTCATCGCGGTGTTGGACAATCGATGAGTGTCAACAGTAGCATGCTTGTTTGAGAGTTATCCTCCCTCAAGGGTGGACATCGCAACCTTTTTATGCCCTACCTAGTTACATGGGTGCGACTTCTTGTACAACAGGGCTTCTAACTCATAAAAGTTCTCATAGCTTTCAGTTATCTTCTTACCTTGTTTTCCGAGTGTATCAGTTGTTACTACATTTCAACATGTTAGGCTTATGCAACCTGGAATTCCTTGAGGGTCCTCATCAACCTGATAATGGATCTCTAGATTCATCCTTAGAACGTATTCACTATAACATTGTCCTTAAAGGAATGACCTCCTTTACGACAGTAATACCCGATGGTGGAGAGACCTATGGTGTTAGTCAATCCATGCTCAACGCACCAAATGATAAGGTGTTGAAACAATGTTGTGAACTCGCTAAATTCAATTAACCTATGTCGAAAAGTATCCATGAAAACACATTAACAATCAAGTTAGAGAAGGTAAATGTGTTATGGAACAGTAAACGGTAAAAAGAGGGAAAAAATCCTTTTAAATATCACCTAGCCCTTTTTATAGAATTTGGTTAAAAATAATAAGTCAACATTATCGTTGAGCCTTAACCGGCCATGCAATTTAAAGGGTTCTTTACACAAAAGTCATGTATACTAATAATATTAGTATTTAATCAATATTGATAAACTAATTCTTAATATATCAAAAGTATCAAATTTTATTCCACAAATATCAGACAGTTTATGTAAATTTCTCCAATTTAAAAGCACTAAAGATTGTCTGATTCCATGGTCCACTAAGATCTAACACACGATATAAGCCTCACTTAAGCACTAGTCAAGCCCACGGCCCAAATGCCTGATCAGATAATGTATTATAATCAATGCGAATAAATTATACACAATATACAATGTTGAAGATTCAATTTACAATTTGGGAGATTTTCAATTTCTTTAATTGAACCGAACTGATTCACCTACTTCCACCTAATATGACACCTCTTCTGTAAATTCTACCCTGGAAATTCTAGGAGTGAATGAGAATGCCCAACATCCAATTCAATTTTCAACAAATTGTGACTGCATCTTAAAAGTTTCCACAGAAAACTAGAGCTACTTAAAGATATTTTCACTTGGTATAGTGCAACCCAACCAAATTGGATGACAATTTCCAAAACGGTAATGAATTACAAAAATAAATCCACAATATCATATATAATCGCATGGAATACAATAACAACAAAGCCTAAGATGAAACCATTTTTCTTGAGAGATGCTTTGAATAACGTAGTCAAAATGAAGTACCCAAGCGCGGGATGAGCCTTTAGGGATTCGATTAGTCCCGAAATGATTTGGAGTCGGCTAACATAGCAAAACAAATTCTCTCCCTCCACTCTGTCCTATCCACTACCATATTTTCCTCAATCCCCAATAAACTCATATCACTCTCGATCACCCTCCTACAAGCTTGTTTAGGTCTTCCCCTACCCCTCACCACTACATCCTTTTGCCACTCTTCAGTCCTCCTAACCGGCGCATCCAGCGCTCTTCGCCTTACATGGCCAAACCACCTTAGTCGGTTTTCCCTCATTTTATTCTCAATAGATGTAACCCCTATGGAATATATAGATAAAATAACACGATTATGACATATCAATCACATATAAGCTATCCAAGAACACATGATTGGCAACCATAGCAATTACTCTGACCAAATAAAAACTAGGTAGAATAGAGCAGGTTCCTGCCCGGTTGTCATCCTGGGAGCACCACCCACCTTCCTTGTATCTCGAAGGAGCCCGGAGCAATCAGGTAAGTATCCAGGAAGATTTGGGCGGGGGCTCAAACACCCAATGGACATCGGAGAACTCCATTAGCTTAAATTTTTTAGGGTAAAAACATCCAAAATGTTTTAATTCAACGCACACGAGCATTGAAGCACCCCTATATGTGAATCATAGATTCGTCACCGTGAAAAGATTCCTTGTTCAAATGATTGTTGTCTCTCATTATATTATAGTTTTTTTCACATGCAAGAGGGATCATAAAGCAACAAGTACAGTAAAAATGCTCGAAACAATTCTCAGCCAAGATAAACAAAAAATATGTTTACAAACGCTCTGTTAAATTCACAAATATTAAGATAGGTCAACTGCTACTAACCCATATTGAATTTTTATCATTTTCATCACCAAACAATTGTTACCTCTTCACGGCTGCCGCGACTTTTACCCTGCCTTTTTGGTTTCAATAATACTCCAACAAACATTAACAGGGCAAAGTCAGGAAAAATGAAAGGACACCTGAATTGAATTTTAGGCAGCTCAGCTCTCCAAATCAAGGTTTGTTTATCTTGAAGCCAAAAACTCTGGGAACGTAGCTCTGTGTTGCTTTTGACGGCTTCAGGTGCCCATAAGACATCAGAAACAAGTGCGGAAATGTAGTTCCAAAATATGCTCCATCAATGTCTAAGTAATGTGAAGGAAATGCAGTATAATATTCATAAGAGAATCAACGAACTGAAGTCTCATATGCATACTATAAATTCAAAAAAATGATATCTAAAAACTTTATTACTACGCATGACTTTTAACACTAGAACTCAAAACAAGACTTAAATAATTATAAACAGAACCCGGGACAGAGACAGTTAGCATTAAATAAGGATACTGCCTTGATATTTGGATCGAGGGTAATATATATCTTCACATTTCGGACAGTAGATTTTAACAGTGCTTGATCGAGGAATATCTGATTGCCCAACTGGAAGACAGGGCTGTCCACAGCAATAAACACGTGGGCATCTTCCAAAGTCATAATTTTTGTACTTCTCTAACTGTAAAAAATTTGACAAACAGTTTAATCAATCAAAGAATGATAAAAGGAAAGACAACAAGAACACAAAATGGACTCAGGGATGGTTTACCATTGCAGCCATTCCCTTGCTAGTCAGTATATACCGCACATGAATTAGACCATAGAGCATCTCTGCTGCAGATTCAACCAACTCATTTTGTTCTTCAGTGAACATATCACCTGAGAATTTACAAACCCAACACCAAAAATTAACTTCGAGATACACTTTTAACAGAAAATAAGAAAAAATCATGCAGATGACAGAAAAGTGCACAAGGAACGTAGAAGTCAAAACTGAAATATATAGTTGATAGTGCAATGATATAAAATTAACCTCAGCCTCAACACTGTTTCATTTCATTTACTTTTATCAATAATAAAATCAATCAATTAAGGCATGGGTTAAATGTACAGCTGGTCACTGAACTTACATAGTTGTCTCGAAATGGTCACTCAACTTCAATTTGTCTCAATAAAATCAATCAGCTTTGAGTTTTGTCTCAATTAGGTCACTCCAGCGATTTCAGTGGTTAAAATGCATCGGAATAATGGCATGGTTGACATGTGAGCATGAGTTAACTCAATGTCTAACCGAAACAACATGTGACAGCCACATGGTTATTTTTATAGAAAAAAACTAAATTTTGTTTTTCCATAAAAATAATCGACACGTGACTTTCAGGTGGTGCATAAATGGATGTCATGTGTCGTTTCGATCATATATCTGAGTTGACTCATGCTGAGGTGTCACTAAAAGCATCATTTCGATCTCTTGAGACAACCATATAAGTTCAGTGACAAACGGCGCATTTAACCCATTAAGGCATAGAGCTGAAATTTATAGTACACCAAAACAAACTGAAAGCTAATAAATAATAGGGCATTATTATTGCATTCGGTTCTAAATAATTTTATCTAATAAATAATAGGGATTAGGGAATCATCTATTGGATTCAGTTCTAAATCATTTTCTCATCGAACAATGTCATAGACAAAAATTTGTTACATCAGTACAGAATTGACGACTGAGACACCCCATGTATCAGTATAAGCTCCTCGTATATGCTAGGCAGTAGAAGACATTACAAATATAAGTTGAACTGGAGCCAGAGTTTCAATTTAACATAGAACATAATTGCAGAATATGATTACCATGAGAGGATTCAACATCCAATATGAGGTCAAGTGCATAATCATAATAAGGAACTTGGCTGCTTAAACCACAAAGATTGAAATCATCCTGGATGTATTCATCATCAACTTCACAAAAAAATTCATTCCCCCTCAAATTGCAAAACCATGAAATCCAAGATGTATCATCTCCATCAGAGCCACTGACATCTGATTCCTCGCTGTCAGTCTCAGATTCCTCTGCATTTCACTCAAATAAAATGCCTAGTCAGCAGCCAATTGCAAATGACATCCTATCCAAAACCAGTAAGCCTTAACAACCAGAAAACAACAACGAATGTGATCTAATGCTGGCCAAACAAGTCCGAGTTGAGCCAGTAGCCACCAAAACAGAATTGATATGTTAAAACACAAAATTTCCAATTAGGCACAAAAAAAATCAACAACAAAATTATCAAATGCAATATAGATCCCAGACCAAAAAAATGAAGAATTAGTACTAAAACTAACCATCAGAGCATTTGTTCTTGGAGAGAGAAGCGGTACGAGAATCACGATGATCGAGCTGAGATTTACCAGTAGAAGTAGAAGGTAAAGATACTTTATCCTTACTATTCAAGGCCCTTGAAGTCGAAGGAGAAGATTTTTCTAGATGCTTATCAAGCGCATCGTTTATGCGCTTTCGATCGATCTCCGATCTCGACGATCCACCAACAACTCCTCGATCTTTATACATAATTCCTCTCTCTCCCACTCCAAAAGCCCCAAACCTTTTAACTTTCCGGATAAAAGTTCACGCTCTCAGGGCTAACATGCTGCCGAGCAGCGAGATGGAAGAAGAAACGCAAATGAACCCTAGATTGGAGCGGATAAGGGTTTCTGATGGATTTGGCGACTGGAGAGAGATCGAGGAAGGAAAAACATAGATTTGGAAGATGAATATGGTAAAATAGAGAGGAAATGATGGTAAGGTTTGAAGGAGGACGGTGGAAACTAGGGTTTCTATGTACGAGAGAAACGGGAGATTCACACGAATTTCTCAATGCTCTGTCTCCCTTGTTTTCTTGTCCTTTTTTTCCATTTTTTCTTTTTTCAAAAATGTAATTTTTTTTTAAATGATATTTTTTTTTATAAAAAAATAAATGATTTTCTTAAAATGGAAAAAGGAAATAAATATATTCGGGCTTTTCTTATTGGGCTTTCCTTATGGCCCAAAAGAAGAAGTGAAGACCACTAGCAAATGTTGAAAGGCAAAATCCCACAATTTCTTATTTTCAGTCAGTTTGAATTGTGTTTGTGTTGTATCAATTATCAAGTTAGTGTTGAATGAGCTAACTCTAAATCAACGTAAAAAAAAAGTATCATAATCGAGTCAATTTAATTGGATTCATGCCTCATGTGGTAAATTTTAAGGAATGAGTCCTAAACGTGTTTTTGATCAATGAATCATCCGAGATAAGATAGAAAATTGGTCAAATGAGGGGTCGAGAATTGATGACCTCACTCTGATGTTTAAATTGGTAGAATTTAGACGAGAAGAAGAAGATGGAATTATAGGGCTCAATAGTGGTGTGCCTCTTATGTGTAGTCATCTTAGTAGGGTAGTGTGGAACTATCATTAGTTTTGTGCTGTAGTTGGTATCATTAATACGTTTAGGGAATATATATCATGGTGAGACCACTAAGATCTGGCACCTACCAATAGTAAGTTGCATACTTTGACAATGACAAATTTGTGAGCTAGTGTAACTTTCTCATTAGTCCACGTGTCTGGCCTGTTTGTCTGTCATCAGATGCCCCCTCTTTAATCAGCTGAAGTTCTTTTAAAAAAAATTAGACCAAGTGAGCTAACTTTGTGGTTCGGAGTGCTGGAATCTGTTAGGCTATGTATTATGGTTTATGGAGGCATCAATATGGGACCTAACGCTTTGACATGGTCCGACGGCTTATTAATGTATGAAGTTTCATGTTTGTTGACTAAAGATAAGTATGTTACCCATCGTGTGATTCTCAACTTCTCTATTCGGGTGCTTAATAAGTGGTGGAAATGTGGGGCTTGACTGTCAAAACACGTGATCCATTACAAGTGTCATGTTGATTTCGTCGGCTCTTATATTGGTTTGTTTCCGCGTTTTGTGAAGCGTGTTCTCATTTTCGCAAGGCATGAAGTGAAAAGGTTTAACACTTGAGTAGTCTCATTAACTTAAGGTTTCTCGAGCAGCGCAAAGGTAATGATATCCATTTAAAACTATCGTTTCGATTTCCTTTCCTCCCAAAGGCTTATATCATTTTCCATTTTTCTTGTGTTTTTTCATCTTCAACATCCTTTTTAGAATTCTCAGTTCTTCTTAGTGTCTTCATTATCTTCCTCCAACCAATAAGTACTTTTATCGCCTTTTATTCTTTTCTTTAGTGTATGAAAACTTTGGTTAGGAATAATTTCCATAGGCCACAAAAATTAGAACCCGTTGAAAGCACAACTTCCAGTGATTCCTCCAAAATCAATTCCTAAAAAATGGCTCCTAAGAAATAACCTCTCTCTAATTAAAAAAACCTTTGATTCTTCCAAAAAAAACATTTTGCCCCTAGGTAAACCAACCCAAAAGCCTGGGACCAGCCTTCCACCATGACTGAGGAAGAAGTCTTGGGTCTGGTTGAGAAAGATTCGGTGATATAACCCGGACTAAAAATCTGGATTCTCACATGGAGCGAATACATTTCTCGGATGGACCGGTTACTCAAGCACGCGCAAAGAAGTTCGAAAAGGAGCTTCAAACATATGTAGTGCAAATGTTAGATATGTCGGAGCAAAATGACATAAATGAAATTCAGGAAGCTCTAACTTTTTCGTACCTCTCGGGTTACTCGGAAAGCGGACACATCAAAGAAACCGAACACAGACTAAACGAAACAAGCGGTGAAATTAATTTAAAAAATCACCGTATGAATTTTAGCCATTTGGATTTATGGGAAAAATAAAATCAATTCAATGTGAATTGATTTAATTTTTCAATGGTCAAAATGACAACTTCCAAAAACAATGTGAACCTAATCAATTCCATGAGAATTGAAATTTGTTTTCTCATTTGCATTATTGTCAATTATATGTAATGATTTTCTTTATCTTAATGGTTGACTAAATCAAGTACTTAAATGCCCTTGTATTATTATTGTATCCAAGATACATCAAGGGCAATTCAAGTCATTATTTGTATTTGTTTCATCTATTTAAGGATGAACTTTTTCATATGTAAAACACAAGTTTCATTTTAATAAAAAATATTACTCTTAAGAGTTTGTGAGTGGTTTCTCTTGTGTTCTTTTGGCACTACTTTAAATAGTTCGGGATTAAATCCTTAATTGTTGGAGACTTGGATTGAGTCTTTACAACCTAGTTTTGTAAGGGTTTTTTTTTCTGTCCGAGTCTGATTCGTTAGCTTTTCTAGGGATCAAATCTAGTTGTCGGGTTTTCGAGGTACTGTTTCTCGTGGATACCATCAGATTAGGATGAAAGAAGGGGATGAATGGAAAACCGCATTTAAAACTAAACACAGATTGTATGAATGGCTCGTTATGCCTTTTGGTCTGACTAATGCACCGTTAACTTTTATGCGTTTAATGAATCATGTGTTGCGTGCATTTTTATAGGCAAGTTTGTGGTGGTCTACTTTGATGACATATTGGTATATAGTAGGTCTTTAGAAGAGCATTTAGGTCACTTAAGGAGTGTCTTTGATGTGCTTAGAAAAGAACAATTATATGCTAACTTGTCTAAATGCTCCTTTTGCACAGACCAAATTATTTTCCTAGGTTATGTTGTGTCTGCTAAAGGAATTAAAGTAGATGAGGAAAAGGTTAAGGCAATCCGCGATTGGTCTACACCTGGGTAGTGTGTCTGAGGTGAGAAGCTTCCATTACAGACAATTTGTGAGGGACTTTAGCACTTTAGCTGCTCCCCTAACCGAAGTGATTAAAAAGACAGTTGGGTTTTCATGGGAGATTGAACAAGAAAATGCTTTTAGTACCTTGAAAGATAAATTATGTTCTGCTCTTATACTTGAACTACCTAACTTTGAGAAAGCATTTGAGATTGAATGTGACGCCTCCGGTATAGGTATTGGTGCTGTTTTGATGCAGGATAAATGACCAATTACTTTCTTTAGTAAGAAGTTGAGTGGGGCTGCACTTAATTACCCCACCTATGACAAAGAGTTGTACGCTCTAGTGAGGGCATTGGAAACATGGAAGCACTACCTTTGGCCCAAGGAGTTTGTTATTCATTCTGATCACGAGTCCCTAAAGCACCTCAAGGGACAAGCTAAGTTCAATAGACGACATGCCCGGTGGATGGAGTTCATTGAGACTTTTCCATATACTATTCAATACAAGCAAGGTAAAGAAAATATAGTGGCTGATGCACTATCACACATGTATATTGTTTTAAGTTCCTTGAATACTAAATTCTTGGGATTTACACATCTTAAGGAGTTGTATAAATGTAACACCCTGGTCCAATATGTTGAAACACCTTTCCACATAATTTTGATTTGACAAAATTGTTTAAGTATAAATTAGAATACATATTCTAAACACACTAAGTTTAAATGCGTTGATTTATTCTACTAATGTGTTTGTTCAATGTTGAGTATAAATGTTATAAGTCATAAGGATTGGAAGGCCCAAGCCCAATACGGAAGCCAAGGCCCAAGTCAAACAACTCAGTACACTCGGCCCGCGTATGTCAAGCCGTTGTCGTTTTGGACAAAAACGAAACTCAGCAAACGGAAGGATCTAGAAGACCTTCAGGAACAACTTCACAATGAAGCTGCTGAGTAGTCTCGACAAAGCGTACAAGACAGCCGACCGGCAAAGGAAAACTTCCAGACAAAGTGTTTCCTCTTTTAGCAAAGTTCAGACGACACAGTATGCTGTCCAGTTGACTTTACCATAAAAGGAGAGACCATCTGCTGTGCTGACCGAGGACAGAAGATACACGATTGTGATTGGCCAAGAGCTCTGTGCAAGTTAGGATGACAACGACACATAGCCGTTTCCCTCCAACGGTTATTTCGAAATTCGAAATGACTGAATGGCCAGACGTCTCTATAAATAGTGCCATCACAAGCTTCACAATATACAGAACTTGATCAAGCCATTACGCTGTCCAAATCTCTACAAGTTCTGCAAGCAAGAAGCAAAGCAAAATTCTTACACTACATTTTCATATCTGTGTAAAAGTCTAGAGTGATTGTTTTTCAATCATCTAAGGTGTTCTAGCAATTGTTGTTTAGGACAAAATCTTTATCATTTCTAGAAGTAGAAAGGAGAGGCTGAGTACTCGGTTTTAAGTACTCAGCGGAGAGATTAGGATTGAGTAGAAGTATAGAGGAAGGTACTCTTGTCATACTCAATTGCTGATATTGTAAAAGGTTTGAGGCTCTACCTTTAAAGAGCTCAGTAGAGGATTTAAAATCTCGAAAGTGTTCCGGGGACAGGACGTAGGCTTAGAAGAAGCCGAACCTGGATAAATCTGCTGAGTGAAGTATTTCTAAACCTTAACTCCTTATTTACACTGCTTGCTTAAAACAAACTAAAACTGACCAAGTAAAAGAGGTCAAGCTGAGTTGTGCACTACCAACGAGAAGGTTCAGGAATAGACTCTAAGTGCTATTTCCTGACCTAAGCAACGAAGCTGTCCTAGTCACTAGTTGACTAAGCCAGTGTCTTGCTGAGTGCTAAGCGCCGCTGTTAGATAAACTTTTCTTAAAGAAAAGAAATCTGCCCAAATTATTTTAAAAAAAGGTAAAATAGTTCCTAACCCCCCCTTGGAACTATATTTGCAACCTCACAAGGGACCAACAAGTGGTATCAGAGCTTAAAAGCTCATTACTAAAGGTCTAACAACCTTGAGTTGATCCATACCATGGGCGAAAATAGCACTCGGTTTCTCCCTGGAAACCAGACAACTCAGATATTACCTGAGGGGCTGTCCATTACCAGGCCTCCCCTATTCTTCGAGTCAAACTATACCTTTTGGAAGAATAGGATGAAAAACTTCATTCAAGCTACAAACATGAGTGCCTGGCTATCTATAGTCCAAGGCCCGTTTGTACCTGTGAAAGTTGTTGCTGGCCAGTCAGTTGTTAAAGCTGAGGTTGAATGGACAGAGGATGATCTTAAGAAGCTTCAAAACCATGCTTCGGCTATCAATATGCTTCACTGTGCGCTCGATGCTGCAGAATATAACAAAATCTCAGGTTGTGAGTCGGCACAAGAGATCTGGAAAAAGCTGGAAGTCACCTACGAGGGAACAAACAAAGTAAAAGAATCCAAGGTGAATCAGCAGATGAGACTGTACGAGCTGTTCGAGATGAACAATGATGAGGGAATTTCAGACATGAACGCAAGGTTCACCAACATCATTAATGAGCTCAAGAGACTTGGGAAAATCTTCACTGAGGAAGAACAAGTCAAAAAGATACTCAGGAGTCTTCCAAAAGACTGGCAAGCAAAGAAGACAGCAGTTGAGGAAGCTCAGGATTTAACCACCTACAAATATGACGAACTCATCGGTTCATTGCTGACCCATGAGATATCCATGAAAAACTTTGAGGTGAAGGAAAAATCTGATGACAAGAAGCAAAAGTCACTTGTCATGAAGGCTGACTCCACTGACGGGAGTTCAACTGATGATGAGGAGATGGCTATGTTCACAAGAAAGATGAAGAGGCTGTTCAGGAAGAACGACAAATATTCCAAAAAGCCTTACAAAAAGTTTGATAAGTATAAGGCTGACTCAAGCGACAGCAAATACAGAAAGGACAGCTCAAAGCCCATTACATGCTTTGAGTGCCACCAAGATGGCCATATTAAGTCAAACTGCCCCACGCTGAGGAAAGACAAGAAAAGTGGGAAGAAGGCAATGGTGGCTACTTGGAGTGACAGTGATGAATCTTCATCAACAGAAACTGAGGCCACCGAGTCAGCGAAGATATGCTTTATGGCTGACGAACTTGCTGAGCCATGCATTTCTGAGCATGCTGACCAATCTGATGAGTCAGATAATGAAGAGCAATCTAATGAGGTAATCTCACTCTATCAACTCAGAAATGAAATGGGTAACGCCCTGAGTGATCTCTATACACTTGTTAAAAAGTGTAACAGGAAGATTAAAGCACTCAGCCGGCGCTGTGATGAAGTAGAAGAGGTCAAACTGAGTGACCTCAGATACCTTCTTCAAGACAACTCAATTTTGAATGAAAATATGAAAATCATTCATGAGTCGTCTCTGAAGTCCAGTCAGTTTCAAAGAAACTGAGGAAGGATGTCACAACCATTCAGAACCAATTAAAGGTTCCAAATAAAAACAATTTTCCGCTGAGAACTCAGTATCAAGGTACACAGTACCAAGGTACTCAACAGAGACGAAATCCCCAGCGAAAAGTCCAATGTGACTTTTGTGGGAAGTTAGGACACACTACTAAAGTGTGCTGGCACGCTCAGCACTGGGGTGCTGACAAGTCAGTAAAAAATCCTAAACAGAAGGTCAGTTGTGACTTCTGTGGAAAGAATGGCCATACTGTCCATGTATGCCGCCATAAAATAAAATATGATGCTATACCTGTTGCACCTAACAAGTCAGGACCCAAAAAGAATTGGGTACCTAAAAATAACTAGTTACACTGCAGGTAAGCCTGAGATGTGCCGAGAAGTCAAAGATGTGGTATATTGACAGCGCATGCTCAAGGCATATGACGGGTGATGAAACTCAGTTCATCACGTTTGAACGTAAACGAGGAGGGAGTGTAAGTTTTGGAGACAACAAGAAGGGTAAGATAGTAGGCTCAGGAACCGTCGGAGGTAACCCTACTATTGAATCTGTCTCCCTAGTCAGCGGACTCAAATATAACTTACTCAGCGTAGCTTAGCTATGTGACAATGGGAGAAAAGTTATATTTGATGCTACTGGATGTAAAATATACGAGGGTAAAACTAATGAGTTAATCTTAACTGCCCCTCGGATAGATAATGTCTTTATGCTAGACTTAGAGAAAAAGTTTTCAAAAACTGTGTGCTTAGTAACAAAGGAAGAAAATTCCTGGCTATGGCACAGGAGACTTGGTCATGTAAGCATGGACCTCCTGGCCAAATTAGGAAGAAAGCAATTGGTTGAGGGACTGCCTGAACTTAAATTCCAAAAAGATCAACTATGCCACGCTTGCCAAGCTGGAAAACAAACCAAACAATCTTTTCATAGTAAAAACATTGTCTCAACTAAACGTCCGTTAGAGTTACTACACTTGGATCTCTTTGGTCCAATCCAGCCGCTGAGTCTGGGTGGAAGAAGATTTTCCTTGATCATTGTAGATGACTTCTCTCGGTATACGTGGGTTATCTTGCTGACCAGCAAGGATGAGACCTTTGAGACATTTTCAAACTTGGTTAGAAAAATTGAAAATGAGAAAGACCTAAAATTAGCTCATATCCGTAGTGATAACGGCGGAGAATTCAAAAACCAAAAGTTTGTTGAATTTTGTGAAGCCAGCGGCATTGACCACAATTTCTCTGCTCCTAGAACGCCTCAGCAAAATGGGGTTGTTGAAAGGAAGAACAGAACTCTTGTTGAAATAGCAAGGACAATGCTGGATGAGCATAGGCTTCCAAAGTATTTTTGGGGAGAAGTTGTTAACACAGCATGCTATATTCTAAATAGGGCTCTAGTCAGACCTATACTTAAGAAAACCCCTTATGAACTTTGGAAAGGATGAAAGCCCAACATTGGATACTTTCGTGCCTTTGGCTGTAGATGTTTTATTTTAAACACCAAAGATAGCTTAGCCAAATTTGATTCAAAAGCTGATGAGGCTATCTTTCTAGGCTACTCAACAAACAGCAAAGCATACAGAGTTTTTAATAAGAGAACCCAAGTATTAGAAGAATCTATACATGTGCAATTCGATGAAACTGACCCTGCAGGAAGATACCAGCCGCTGACAGAAGATGAACCAAACTCAGCACCTGCTGATCAAGAACCAGCTACTGAGTCCTTCATAAAACGGCTGACCAAGAGTAAGAGTGAACCTAAAATTACTTTCACTGACCCATCTACTTCTGCAGAGAATGTTGAAACACGAACAGCACAAGATATGAATCTACCCAAAGAAATAAGGATTCCAAGAGGGCACTCCGAAAGTGCAATCCTTGATTCTGCTGGGAATACCCTGATGACGAGGAATCAACTCAGGAAGTACCTCAGCAATGTTGCTTTCGTCTCAGTACAAGAACCGAAGAATTTCGCTGAAGCTGAGTACGATGAATTCTGGATGAACGCAATGCAAGAGGAGCTCGATCAATTTCGAAGAAATGATGTATGGGAGTTAGTGCCTCATTCAAAGAGTCAAAAGACCATCGGAACAAGATGGGTCTTCAGGAACAAGATGGACGAACAAGGAAACGTAGTCAGGAACAAAGCAAGGCTTGTAGCTCAGGGCTACAGTCAGCAAGAAGGTATAGACTACGGTGAGACCTTTGCCCCAGTGGCAAGGCTAGAGGCAATTAGAATACTGTGTGCATATGCATCTTACATGAACTTTAAATTATTCCAAATGGATGTCAAAAGTGCTTTTCTTAATGGAGTTATAAACGAGGAGGTTTATGTAAATCAACCTCCAGGTTTTGAGGACCCTAAGTTCCCAAACCATGTTTACAAACTCAAAAAGGCTCTGTACGGACTCAAGCAAGGT
Source organism: Euphorbia lathyris (assembly GCF_963576675.1). Lineage (NCBI taxonomy): Eukaryota > Viridiplantae > Streptophyta > Magnoliopsida > Malpighiales > Euphorbiaceae > Euphorbia > Euphorbia lathyris. The sequence continues at coordinate 8,204,900 of NC_088911.1, forward strand.
AATTTTGAGCCTAAATGAGTTCGTACGAGAACTCTATTTCTTTCACGATTTTTTGAGAGCTTTGACTTCACTCGACTCATAGAGTTTGCACCTAATACCGGGTTAAGTACACTTATTTTGGTTAAAATGGCAATAGATGATAAAACGAACCCACTTAGTCTAATTCTTTTCTTATTTTTCTCGTTTTCATCAACCTCTAGGAAACCCTCTCGAGCCTATTAACCGACTTTTCTTGTTAATACCCTTTTAACAATTAACCCTTTTTCCTCTTGTTTAAATACCAACAAAATCAATTCGCACCCGAAATAAGCCAAGGCCTTGATAAGTAAGCACCATAAGTTCTCGAGATCATTTTTGTGCCGCTCTCAAAACAAAAAGAAAAAAAGAAAAAGAAAAACACAATAAAGAGCAAAAAGGCATTCTCAAGCTCCACCCGAGCAATTTCGAGATTATTTTACGAACCTACTAAGGCCAAAATAAAAACACAGTGCGATCATCAAAATGGTGTTTAAACTCGAGTTTCCAAAAATTAACCACTAAAAAGCCACCCACATTACAACCCCCCTCCGGGTTCATTTTTAATATTGCCTAGACCATAACATAGGAGGCAAAACCCGGATGAAAATGCAAACTCAAAATGACTTCGAGTAAGTGCAAAGAAGAGTGCAAAAACACCGACCCACCAAGATTTGAGCGTAAGAGTGAAATCCCTTGGTGAGGTACTATCGGGTTCTCAAAAGATGATCAACCCCCGTTAATATTGCCTATTAAATTTGATCATGGAGGTTTCAAACAAGTTTTGGTCACTCATTTGTTTGCGTAGGTACTTACCGAAAACTTTGTATAAAACTTTAGCTTCGGAATCACGCACTTGGTAAAACCAACCGACGGTTTGTTTCTTAATAATCTCAATCCCTTGTCTTTCGATTTGCTTGGTATGAGAGGCTGACCAACTTCTTACTGACTAGAGGTTACGTCAGGGGTCAAGCTGATACAACCTTATTCATTAAGAGAAAGGGTAAAGATACCCTGCTGGCACAAATATATGTGGATGATATTATATTTGGTGCTACTAATGAATCTATGTGCAAGGAATTTAGCAAAAAAATGCAGACTGAATTCGAAATGTCAATGATGGGAGAACTCAACTTCTTCCTCGGACTTCAAATTAAGCAAGGAAAGAATGACATATTCATCAGTCAAGCCAAATATGCCAAGGAGATCTTAAAGAAATATGACTTGGAAAATTGCAAGCCAATATCCACTCCTATGGGCACTGACATTGTCCTTTGTGCTGATGAGAATGGTAAGTCAGTAGACAGCAAGTTATACCGAGGTATGATTGGCTCTTTACTTTACTTAACAGCAAGTAGACCGGACATTCAGTTCTCAGTATGCTATTGCGCTAGATATCAAGCTAACCCTAAGGAATCCCATTACATAGCCGTAAAAAGGATCCTTAGATATTTGCAAAGCTCAGTAAATGCAGGTTTGTGGTATCCAAATACTCATGACTTTACACTCATCGGATACACTGACGCTGACTATGGACGAGACAAGCTGGAAAGAAAAAGCACCTCTGGAGGATGCCAATTCCTAGGAAGCTGTCTTGTATCTTGGTTCAGCAAGAAGCAGGCGTCAGTAGCCCTGTCCACAACTGAAGCTGAGTACATTGCTGCTGGAAGCTGTGTTGCTCAAGTCCTTTGGATTAAGCAACAGCTTGAAGATTATGGTGTTCAAACAAAGACAATTGAAGTCAAATGCGACAACAAGAGTGCAATTGACCTCTCAAAGAACCCAATCCAGCACAGCAGGATGAAGTATGTCAGCATAAGACATCACTTCATCAGAGATCATGTACTCAAAGAAGAAATTAAGCTGACTTATGTGCCAACAGATGAGCAGCTGGCTGATATCTTGACAAAGCCTCTAGCACGAGAGCAATTTAGCATACTGAGAGAAGCAATTGGTATGTTTAATCCTCTTCAGTAAATTCCTGTGCTAAATGAATATTGAATGCTGAGTGAATTACATGCTGAATGATTTATTGTTCGCTGAGTATCTCATTGAAACTGACTGAATATACAATACTGAGTAAACTTGCACACTGAGTAAATTAGTTTAGAACTTGAACTTAAAATCATCCTTAAATAATGCACTGACCACTCAGAATATCAAACGCTTGACATTCTAAATACTGAGTGATTAATCCGTTAGCATAAATTCCAAGCACGCGTATAACCTAGGATGACGTATTCGCCGTAATGTGTCATAAATGCCAGGATCCCTGTCGGTATATGATCCCAAGGCAACTGACACATGGATTTGGTTAAGATCCACACCGTTCAACTCGTCTATAAATCATGGGCATTTCCCCATCTTTTACTCCTTACACTCAACAAATCCTTAAGGCTACGAAATCACCCAAATTTCTCTCTCTCAAATACCTCTATTCTCTCCATCTTAGAAGCATGACTAAGCTATCCTTCAACGTCTCCGGTGCCGGCCAAAATAAGTCCAGCTCCGATGAACCTTCACGAAACCCTTCCACCTCTAGCAAGGGTAAAACTGATCAAAACTCTGAAAAAGAGAAAGCTGTGAAAATACGAACCTACTCCAAAGTCTTCGAAAGTGTTCTCGAATGGAAAGTTGAGCCCTCCAGATGGGTTTCTGAGCACTTCGTCCAACATGAACAACCGTTTGCCGAATGGATTGCAAAGAACGAATGGACTGGGCTGTTCTCCGTCAGAGATGAAACGTATCCTGACCTGGTAAGGGAGTTTTACCACAATCTCATGGTTGCCAATGACTCCCCTGACTATCTAAGCACTAAAGTAAAAGGAAAGACGATCTTCATCAACCCTCTGTACATAGGAAATCTTCTCCAACTTAAAACTGAGGGAGTGAGGCTGAGGAAGTCTGGAGATCAGGACAAGACCGACTACGTCCATACTTTCTGCAAACCTGAGGGTCACTCAGGCGAGATCTCAGCATCTTCAATGGGACAGCACCAAAAGATGGCTCACTACCTGCTAAGCTACTTCATTTACCCTAAGATAAACTGCACGACCTCAGCAACGAACTTTGAACAGTGCTTCATATGGCACATGCTGACGTACACCCCCATCAACATGCCGGTCTTCCTAGTTGATGGGTTCCTACGCAGCACGGGTACAATGAGGTTGGGATCAATCATTACCAGGATCCTCATCGACCACAAGATTGACCTTGAAGGTTAGGAATCTTTCAGAGGAACTGAAATCACAGCTGCCTCGCTGAGGGCACTGAAATATGGGCAGCCTTTGAAGAAAGGAAAAGCTGCTGCTGCTGCTGGCCAAGCTGATCAGACTGAGGAGACTATAGCTGAGCCTAAGAAAGGGCGAAGAACTAAGGCCCCAGCTTCTCGCAAGAGAAAATCTGCTGAGACACCTAATGTTGTGTCTCCAGCAAAGAGGCAGAGGTCAGATGGAAAGTCAGCTGAGAAGAGAAGCAGGCAAGATGAGCCTAACACTGAGGCAGCTGCTGAGCTCCCTCAGAAGAAGAAGAAGTCTTCAACACTGGCCCCTCTCGACGTCATACCGACGGATTTTATTGTACCGGGTGATTCTCACTTCACTCAATGTCAAGACACTGATGCTGAGGGAACTGAGGTCCAGTTAGATGACCACTTCATCTCCCAAGTTGAGGAAGAACTTGATGGAGATAATACTGAGGAAGAAGAAGAAGATGATGAAACCAGCGGTCAGAATGACGCTGAGGAGTCTGAAGAATATGCCAGCGAAATTGAAGCTGAGGACGCTGACCCTGGGTTAGCAGGTGGAGCTGTGCAGACTGACACTGAGTTGGCTGCGGGAGTTGAACAAGTTGAAAAGCAAGCTGACCAGATTCAGACTGAGCAAAAGGAACCTTCTCCTACTCACTCAATAGAACCTGCTCATCATACCACTCCACCACGTAGAAGGCGAAAACTGGTTAAGGCCAGTGAGGTAATGGTCAGTGACCCTCCTGTGCAACCACCATCCATTCCTGAACTTGTCCTCTCCAAGACAACAAAGGATCCTTCTACCTTCCAATTAAAATTTTTCAAACGGCCCTCAACTTCCTCTACTACAACGCCGTTGGAAAAACAAGCCTCTGTTTCTTCTCAACAGGAACATGCCGAGCATAACACTTCAACCACTTCTATAAGTCAGGTTGAACCAAGCACTGCCCATGCTGTTTCCTCAAGCATAATGCTGACTCCTCACCCCTCTGCCGTCAGCACTGACATTGTTCGGGTTATGACTTCCATCATCAACAACCTCTCTGCTGATCAATCAAACTTACCTCCAACTCAAGTGCAGATTGAGCCAAGTCATCCAGTCACTGACCAGGGTACTCCTTTCACCCCACTTTCTTCTGGTCATACTGATGTACATCGGGATACCACTGAGTCCGGCAAAAAGCTCCTTGACTCAGTGCAAGCACTCATCCACGATCTTCAACATTCCGCTTCACCTACTGCTGGTTCTTCAATTCCTGACGCAACTCAGCTCTCTCAAGTCACTCTACTTCTCAATGAAGTCAAGGGACTCAAGGATCTGCTGAATGTCGTCCTGTCATTACAAGCCCGGCAAGCTAAGCAGGATTCAATTGCTAAGTTGGCAGAGATACAGCTGTCAACAATTCAACATCTGAACTCACTCCATCAGCAAGTTCAGAAGTTGTCTGCTGTGAACACTGACTATGCCACTTCCTCAGAACTCAAGATGCTCTTTGCTCAGCTTCATACTGAGCAACTTAAGACAAATGAGCAAATGGTATCCTATAGTTAGTGCTCAGTCGAGCAACTTGGTGAGGCCATCCGGCTCCTTAATCTCAACAAGCAAGAGATGGATACTGACTCGATGAAGCAAAATGAGTTGCTATCTCTTGCACGGCAATCCTTCACTCACATCCGTCATAACAATATCCAGCGTCATCATTATGACTCAGCACTCTTAAAAACCTTCCACCAAGTCTTTGCTGGTCTCACTGAAGCTCTCATTTGGCAAGCCAAAGCACAAGCCTTCAGTGTGAATATGCTCAGTGCTGCTGATCTTCATATACCAGTCGAAGTATCCGCTGATGGCGTTGGCATTTTTGATGGGGTCAATGAAAGTGCTGACAAACTCAAAGAGCTTTCACAAGAACTGACTCGCGCTGTCTTAACCGATGCGTTTAAGCTCCCTGAAGTTGACAAAATGGGGGAGAAAGCGCAAGCTGCTAGAGCTCAGCATGAGCAACGTCAGTACAAGAGAAGTCAGTCACATGTCAAGAAAAAGAAATAGTTAGGCTAGGTCTTAATTTTTGTAATATGTGCTATATGTGCTAATTTATTTCTTTTGCTGTGCAACTGCTGACTTCTATCAATATATCATACTTCCTTTTCTTATTAAAATACTGAGTTATGATATATGCTATTAAGTACTGAGTTATTATGTATCTTCGTTTATATCAGCTATGCTTAACACTTATAATATTTATTGACTAAATGATATGCTGATAACATGGTTGACATCATACTATGATCTTATGAAACATTCTGATAAAGAACTCATTGAACAATAATTTGCTCAGCGCGCTCTGTCACTATACATTACTTCCGCTGAATACTGAGTAAAATATAATATGACCCATAAGCTGACCTATACCTGAAATCTGATCTTAGACTTATTCAGTTAAACCTTAGAATGTTTAGAATAAAATTAAGTCAGTAGTTCAGTCCTTACGAGGGAGTTCACTTAATTAAAAAGGTTAACTATCATGGGGGAGCTCATACTGAGTTCCTTGCTGAACAGTTTTGCCAACATCAAAATGGGGGAGTTTGTTGAAACACCTTTCCACATAATTTTGATTTGACAAAATTGTTTAAGTATAAATTAGAATACATATTCTAAACACACTAAGTTTAAATGCGTTGATTTATTCTACTAATGTGTTTGTTCAATGTTGAGTATAAATGTTATAAGTCATAAGGATTGGAAGGCCCAAGCCCAATACGGAAGCCAATGCCCAAGTCAAACAACTCAGTACACTCGGCCCGCATATGTCAAGACGTTGTCGTTTTGGACAAAAATGAAACTCAGCAAACGGAAGGATCTAGAAGACCTTCAGGAACAACTTCACAATGAAGCTGCTGAGTAGTCTCGACAAAGCGTACAAGACAGCAGACCGGCAAAGGAAAACTTCCAGACAAAGTGTTTCCCCTTTTAGCAAAGTTCAGATGACACAGTATGCTGTCCAGTTGACTTTACCATAAAAGGAGAGACCATCTGCTGTGCTGACCGAGGACAGAAGATACACGATTGTGATTGGCCAAGAGCTCTGTGCAAGTCAGGATGACAACGACACATAGCCGTTTCCCTCCAACGGTTATTTCGAAATTCGAAATGACCGAATGGCCAGACGTCTCTATAAATAGTGCCATCACAAGCTTCACAATATACAGAACTTGATCAAGCCATTACGCTATCCAAATCTCTACAAGTTCTGCAAGCAAGAAGCAAAGCAAAATTCTTACACTACATTTTCATATCTGTGTAAAAGTCTAGAGTGATTGTTTTTCAATCATCTAAGGTGTTCTAGCAATTGTTGTTTAGGACAAAATCTTTATCATTTCTAGAAGTAGAAAGGAGAGGCTGAGTACTCGGTTTTAAGTACTCAGCGGAGAGATTAGGATTGAGTAGAAGTATATAGGAAGGTACTCTTGTCATACTCAATTGCTGATATTGTAAAAGGTTTGAGGCTCTACCTTTAAAGAGCTCAGTAGAGGATTTGAAATCTCGGAAGTGTTCCGGGGACAGGACGTAGGCTTAGAAGAAGCCGAACCTGGATAAATCTGATGAGTGAAGTATTTCTAAACCTTAACTCCTTATTTACACTGCTTGCTTAAAACAAACTAAAACTGACCAAGTAAAAGAGGTCAAGCTGAGTTGTGCGCTACCAACGAGAAGGTTCAGGAATAGACTCTAAGTGCTATTTTCTGACCTAAGCAACGAAGCTGTCCTAGTCACTAGTTGACTAAGCCAGTGTCTTGCTGAGTGCTAAGCGCCGCTGTTAGATAAACTTTTCTTAAAGAAAAGAAATCTGCCCAAATTATTTTAAAAAAAGGTAAAATAGTTCCTAACCCCCCCTTGGAACTATATTTGCAACCTCACAAGGGACCAACACAATACCATGTAGATATTGTCCGCTCTGGCCCAATTCCAACACATTTGGGCCAGAGTGGACAATATCTACATGGTATTGGATCAGGGTGTTACAATTGGTATCAGAGCCGACTCTCCACGTATGATGTGTGGTTCGGGGACGAACCAGGCGGAAGCTGGTGGGCCTGTAACGACCCGGTCCGGAGTGGGTGGTGCCGGGGTAAAGGCCTGAGCAAGGAGCGGCCCTAAGGGATGGCGATGGGGGCAGGAGTGAACTGAATCCAACATCGGAAATGGAGAGGGAGTGATTGGGGCTTATTAGTAAGATGTGAATCCAATACATGCAGACGCGTTTTAAAGCCGTGAGGCCCAAGGTGTTGGATTTGGGCCAGAGCGGACAATATCTACATGGTATTGGAACAAGGTGTTACAATAAAGGTGATGTTGATTTTGGTGATATGTATCTTGCGTGTGGTAAGTCTGCGGTGGACAAAGTCTAAGGTTTTGTCCCAGGGTCTCTATACCCCATTACCCGTGCCTACGGAACCCTGGGTAGATATTTCTATGGACTTTATTGTTGGGTTACCTAGGACAAAGAAAGGTCGTGATTCCCATTTTTGTTGTGGTGGATAGGTTTAGCAAAATGGCATATTTCATTGCATACAATAAAACCGATGATGCTACTAATATTGCTGACCTTTTCTTTCGAGATGTTGTTAAGTTGCATGGAGTCCCAAAAACTATAGTATCCGACCGAGATGCTAAATTTTTAAGTCATTTTTGGCGTGTTTTGTGGAGTCGATTAGGTACTAAGCTTTTATATTCAACTGCTTGTCATCCTCAAATGGATGGAAAACCCGAGGTCATTAATCAAACTCTTGGTCAGATTTTGCATACTGTGGTTGGGAAAAATCTTAAGAATTAGGAAAAGTGTTTACCTATGGTAGAATTTGCATATAATCGCAGTATTCACTCCTCTACTTTGTTTTCGCCATTTGAAGTTGTTTATGGTCTTAACCTTCTTACTCCTATAGATTTACTACCTTTACCTGTGGATACCAGGTCTAGTACAGACGGTGCTAAAAAGGTAGAATTGGTGCAATCCATTCATGAGAAGGTTCACAAACACATTGAAGAAAAAATAGACGGGTTTCTTCTAAAGTAAACCAACACCCTAAACGAGTTGTGTTTGCACCTGGTGATTTGGTGTGGGTGCATTTTCGAAAAAGAGAGATTTCCAAGACTTCGTAAAAATAAGCTTCAACCCCGAGGCGATGGTCCTTTTCGAGTTTGGTGCGTGTTAATGACAACGCTTACAAAATTGATTTACCCGGTGAGTATAACGTATCTGCTACTTTTAATGTTTCTGATTTATCTTTTTATGATGCAGATTCTGATTCGAGGTCGAATCCTCCTGAGGAGGGAGGGGATGATATAACCCAGACTAAAAATCTGGATTCTCACATGGAGCGAATACATTTACCGGATGGACCAGTTACTCGAGCACGTGCAAAGAAGTTCAAAGAGGAGCTTCAAACATATGTGGTGCAAATGTTAGATATGTCGGAGAAAAATGACACAAATGAAATTCAGGAAGCTCTAACTTTTTCGTACCTCTCGGGTTACTCGGAAAGCAGACACATCAAAGAAACCGAACACGGACTAAACGAAACAAGCGGTGCAATTAATTCAAAAATCACCTTATGAATTTTAGCCATTTGAATTTATGGAAAAAATAAAATCAATTCAATATGAATTGATTTAATTTTTCAATGGTCAAAATGACAACTTCCAAAAATAATGTGAACCTAATCAATTCCATGAGAATTGAAATTTATTTTCTCATTTGCATTATTGTCAATTATATGTATTGATTTTCTTTCTCTTAATGATTGACTAAATCAAGTACTTAAATGTCATTGTATTATTATTGTATCTAAGATATGTCAAGGGCAATTCAAGTCATTGTTTGTATTTGTTTCATTTATTTAAGGATGAGCTTTTTCATATGTAAAATACAAGTTTCATTTTAATAAAAAATATTAATTTTAAGAGTTTGTGAGTGGTTTCTCTTGTATTCTTTGAGCACTACTTTGAACAGTTCGGGATTAAATCCTTAATTGTTGGAGATTGGGATTGGGTCTTTACAACCTAGTTTTGTAAGGGTTCTTTTCTGTCCGATCCTGATTTGTTATCTTTTCTAGGGATAAAATCTAGTTGTCGGGTTTTCGAGGTACTGTTTCTCGTGGGTTCGCATCATTCAAAACTTCAGAGGATGAAGGTTACATTGCCTTCTTGTAAGCATCGTGTTGATTATGGTTTGGATGACCACCTATGTCTTTTTTTTTTGTTAGATTGAGGAATACCTTACCCTTCCTTTGAATGGGGCCATTTTTCATATATTCTGGTAGCCAATGAAGAAAATTTCCAATGATGTTTGTTATTGGAAATCCAACCCCCCTAGGTGGGCATTTCTTGTTGAGAAAATACAGAGTGTCAAAGGCTTCAAAGTTAAGTGGTTCTAAGTGAAGCCAAATGTTGAGATCCAAATTTGCCTCTGTCCCGAAGGGTTTCCCTTCAAAACAACCTGGAATGTCGATATTGTCAATGTCGAAATGTGGCAAAATGAGAGGGAACTAACGATCAAAGAGAAATAGGCTTTGGAGTTCATCTTCCATTTTGAGGTTCATTACAATTATTAAGACTTTGTGAATTTGATAAAAAAGATAATGAGCCTGCTTCCCTTAAAATTGAGACCCAAAAAATCTACTGTACAGGGAGCAAAGGCTTCAATAAGCTTTATGTCAAAAATGTTGTGGAAACGATTGACAAATTAAAAGCTAAAGCATACAACAGATAAAGCGAACACCAGAATTTAACGATGTTCAACCAATATTACCTATGTCCTTGGATACTATCGAATAGTATTTCACTGAGCAAAATATTACAATAGAGAAAGGAAGAGAAAACAACTAGACCTTAGAATTAGATGAGATAAGTTGTGGGATGCTTTGAGCCTAAAACCCAAAACCCAATATATAGTATTATGAACTCCACCCAAAAATCTAGCTTTCCAATATTGGATTTTGAACAAACTATTATACACTTTCTTTTCTTGTTCTTCCTTTTAGACAACCAAATGTGGGATTTCCAAAATGTCAAAAGAGAGCTATTTTTCTACAAGTAACACATTAAATACTTTAGATATAATTAGTGTTTGGAAGGTACATTATGACAGTTAAATAACAGTCAAACTAACCACTCAAATTTTTTGCTACGTAAAGTTAAAATTAGTCTTACTTGAAAACGTTTGGGGTAAATTTATATTATTTCGTATGTCAAGAGTAAATTAGATAGGAGAATTGAATAATTTTGTACAAATCGACTATTTAATGGGTGAGATCGGTTTTTAACAACTAATCCATGAATTGTTCTTTTTAATAGATTGGATTGGATTATAATCCAAAATTAAGGAATTAATCATTGTATATCATAAACCTCATCTTATATCACCTCACCCCTTCTCCCCTTTTATTAACCTCACCTCATCCCTACCCAAAACCGTCTTAAACATTTTTAGGCATGTGCTAAATCAAATAATTGGTTATTATTTTTTAAAAATTAAAGTTCTTTAGTATCATTTTTAGTGAACCCAAATGCAAAATTTTCAAACCTGCGTTTGTAAGAAAAATAATACAAGTATCTATCTGCAAATCGGCAAAAGCACAATACATCTATATGTAATTAACCCTTATTTTTATACTTTTCCTAATTTTAATACGAAGAAAAGATCCATTTTATCCCTGGTTATTAATCTACTGTAATTTCAATAGGAATAATATAGTAAATATACTTCATTTGCTCCAATATATAAGTGATTTTGAGTGTTCCACACAAATTAAGAAATACAATTAATATAGAATCAAATTAGTGAATCTACATTATTTAACTTAAAAAAATTATATCTCATGTAGTGGTTCGGGAATTTGTTTTGGAATGTTACAAAAGGCATGGACAAAACAAAAAATATAATGTTTGGATCGAAAAACTAAACTAAAAATTCTTGAAAAACTAGAACGAATAATATTTTGGAAAAAAACGATTTATATAATGGAACGAAGAGAATATTATTTACCCCTATTAATAATCATTCTCAACTATTTTATATCTCAATAGCTTATTTTGATCTTATTTCAATCTTTGTCAAAAATTAACATAAAAACAGTGGAAAATCAACTTGTTGGGTTGGTAACAAAATAAGGTGTTGCTATTCACCGTCCCCATTTTACTTATCACTGTCCCCTATTTGACAATTTTGCCATTCTCTGATAAAAAACTGAAAATTCTTTCTCTCTCCCGAGTAAAACCAAAATTCTAAAAAAAAGACTCTAAAACTCCGAAAATGGATGATTTCGAAGATGAGGTAAAAAATGGACCCAAGAACTCCGAAAATTGATGATTTAGGAAAAAAAAATTATACTTGTATTTGTTCTCGGCGGATGAACTTTGGGCAGGCGGGAGAATCTCCCACATGTCCAAAGGACATGCGCGAAGTAGGCGGATGACGAGTTCTATCTCCAAATGCGGAGACGGAACTCGTGTTTTCGATGAAAATTTAACAAATAAAGCGTAATTTTTCGTAAATTTGCCGTAATTTTCCACTAAAATAGTCACTTAACTTAAATTTATTTCAATAAAACTATTCAATTCTAAGATTTATTTCAATTAGGTCAATCTTATGATTTCATCGGTTAAAAGTCATCGGAATGATGCCATGTTGACACATCAACATGAATCAATTCAGATTTCTGACCAAAACGACAAGTGACATATCGGAATGACGCCATGGTTTCAATTTAGATTTTTGACTTGCTTCCATGCTTTTTCATAAAAATAACCGACACTTGTCAGCTAAGAGGCACGTGTCATCTTTGGTCAAAAATTCAAATTGATTAATGCTCACGTGTCAATCGTAATATAATTCCAATGAATTTTAATCAGTGAAATGACTTAGTTGAAACAAAATTCAAAAGTTGAGTGATTTTAACAAATTAGTTGAAACAAAAATCAAAAGTTGAGTTGAGTGAATTTTTTGTTAGAAAACCATGTTAACAATGCTGCATTTAACCCTGGATCTACAGAGAGCCGTTAATTGAAATCTGAGTTTTTAACCCCAAATAACTATCGAAACAGTTGGAACCAATGTCTACTTAGATGTCTCTTTCATTTCCAACAAGAGACAAACCACAACATCATAATCATTAGGGATAAGATGGTTTAAGGGTAAATTACACTGAATTCAATTCTTAATGGTAAACTTTACTACTCTTGACAGCCGCAAAATAAATTTTTTAAAGATTTAATAATATTCTAATAAATTTTAATTCTTAAAAATTTTAATCGTTTAGGTTTTGTTTGGTTAGCAGAGAAAATGATTTTTTAGAGAGAGAAAACTCCAAAAAAGCGATTTTAGAAAATAAAAAATGTAGGTTCATGGTAAGTGTCGCTCTAAACAACTTTAATTCTTGAATATTTTTATTTTGAGGCCGTTAACGGTCATTTTGAGGAGTTAGTTAAAGTTGAGTAGCCACCGGTATTAAAAAGTGTAAAGTTCATTCGTCCTACCATTATGGATTTAAGTTCAATGCCCACAATATTAAAATGGGTAAAATTCAATGGCATAGTTTAATTACATTCATGACGCTTAACTTTGCCTAAATTACCTAACTTCAAAACCTTACCTAAAATGTTAACATACATAAAAGTCACTAAATTTTGACTTTAGACTTTCTATTATTATGATCATTAAGCTTCACTTTTGACCACTAAGCTTTAATTAACATTTCAAAATAACCGTCGATGACCTCAAAATAGGAAATGCCATTTTTCGTAGCATAAGAGTCACTAAACTTTATGCTTTCTAATATTACTAAATTTTTTCTTTTTAAGGTAATTTTTTTTTTTGATAATATCTTTTTAAGGTAATTTAAGTGTTCTTTGGTTGGGAGAGAGAAAGTAAATGTTTAGAGAGAGAAAGCTCCGGAAATTGTGATTTGAGAATTAAAAAATGTGGTTCCATGATAAATGTAGTTCTAAACAACTTTAATTATTGGACGTTTCTATTTTAAAGTCGTCAACAATCACTTTGAGGTGTTAATTGAAATTTAGTAGCCAATAGTGTTATAAACATTAGGCCTAATACACAAATAACCCCCTAAACTTGTCCTACTGTTGCAACTGCCCCCTTCAACTTTCAATTGTAACAACTTACCCCTTAAACTTGTCCAATTGTAAAACATAATCCCAAATTGGGAATTTTTTTACCCCGTATTTGAAGCAACCGTAAAAACGTTTTCCCGGATTCGTATCACGCTAAAAATCTGATTATCACACTCCACGAGCGTTGCAACTTTTGTATTTCATATCTTTCTTCAATTGTAGTCCATGTCAGTAATTTGGATTTATATTTTACAATTGGACAAGTTTGAGGGGTTATGTTTTACAATTGGATAAGTTTGAGAGGTAAGTTGTTACAATTAAAAGTTGGAGGGGCAGTTGCAACATTTAGATAAGTTCAGGGGGTTATTTATGTATTAGGCCTAAACATTAAAGTTGAATAACTTTTATGTTACTTTTAAAATGGATAAAGTTCAATGGCCATGAGTGTAATTTACCCTTGCATTTTACTAACATTATGGAACCGCTACTGAAGTTTACAGTCTCAAAATGACCGTTCACGAGCTCAAGATGGAAATATCCTAGAATTAAAGTTGTTTAAAAACACATTTACCAAACTATGTTTCCGATTTCCAAATCAACATTTTCAAAGTTTTGTCTCTTAATTCCTATATCCCGGCCAAACAACACCTAAATAACCTCAAACACACACACATAAAAAAAAAAGGCCTAATACTTCTCCAGCCCCCTTAACTTGTCCAAATTGGTCATTTTACCCTCTCAACTCATCGAATGTCCTATTTACCCCCTTAACTCCATAAAAGTAGTATTTCTCACTCTCTCAACTTATCCATTTATCCCCCCAACTTATAGAATGTTCTATTTACCCCCTTAACTCCGTAAAAGTGGTATTTTTCACCCCTTACAATCCGTTATCGAAACCTAAATTGATAACTTTTTTTTAAACGTTAAACCTATATTTATGCTATTTTGTAAATAGAACCTAAATTGATACTTTTCTAAAAATCATAGACCTATTTTGGTACATTATCCCTACATATAATGTATTTAACTTGTTTATATTAATGTTTTTGTTATTTATATTTTTTATTCGTTCTTTCTCTTTTCAACTTTTTTGACTACTATAAAGGATAAGAAATACCATTTTTACTACTATAAAGGATAAGAAATACCATTTTTATGGAGTTAAGAGGGTAAATAAGATCATAAGTGGTGAGAAATATCACTTTTATGGAGTAAAGGAGGTAAATAGGATATTCGATGAGTTGAGAAGGGGTAAAATGATAAATTTGAACAAGTTAAGGGGGTGAGAAATACCATTTTTATGGAGTTTAGTAAGGGAAAAGTTGAGTGTCATGCGTGTAATTTATCAGGGATAAGATATAAAAATACCAGCTGAGAGCAATTTTATCCTAACATTATAGCTGGTACTATTAAGGACTTAATGTTGGCAAAGCCGATTTCAGATATCATTAATGAAGTCTTCTCTTATGTTATCTTCATTGCACCTGCAGGTCACGTTATCACGTATCAAAGTTATGTATACACACGTGAAAAAATGAAAAATATCATATCGAGTTTAAAGACATTCCATCTCCAAACCTAACCTGAAGTCGCAAAACGCATATAACCATTTCTTTCCGAACCAACTTATAACTAGTGTATAACTCGTGAACAAAATATTTGAGTTTCTTAAAGGATGTTTGAAATTGGCCCAGTTTAACAAATTGTACTATTTATAACGTTAAGGTTAAAATTGCTTTTTAGCTGACATGACAGATGTGTTTTATGTGCTTATCCTTATATTGGGACAGGACCAACATTTATGTATTCAACCGGAAACATACATCTATTATGCACAACAGATGTGGGTATGGTGAAGGAAATAAACCTCTTCAACTCACTGAGTATGGAGAAGCCTTCTTAGGACTTGTTCTTTATTACTTAATTTCAATATCAATCAGTTCAGTAATTTATTGTTGTATATGGCTCAAAATATCAAAGGGGCTTATCCCGTATGGTACAGGGGTATTTCGGTAATTTGTAATCGCATTATAAATACATGTAAAAACTGTATCTTTCAGTTACTCGATCAATAAGAAAACCGCTCATCACCGCCGGAGACGTTAGACAATTCAAAACTGTCGAACTTCGTTAACAAATCATTGTGTTCGATCTTTGCTTGTTTAATTTCTGTATAATTTAGCTTTGTTTTCAACATTTATCATTACTTATTATAATTATAATTATTATTTTTTCATTATTATTATTATCACTATTATTAGAACCATTATTAATTTTATCAAATTTTTATTTTAATTATTGCTATATTTAAAGGATTAAATTATTATTTCAGTTTCAGTCAGTTCAGTTCAGTTTTTTTCGATCATAAAGAACAGCGCCAACTTGTCTAAAGATAATTGCTCCTGAATTCTACATTGACAAGGTTAAGGTAAGTGAAGAGCAAGTTAAGACCGTCATGGAACCAATTGAACTTTTTAAGTTAACAGTTCAAAGTTCAATTCATATCAATATTTGACACAATCCCGCACGCAAATGCCAACTGGTCTTGAATGGGGTTGTCAGGATTCGAATCATTGACCACTTGATCAAAAATTGAACTCTAAAAGCTTATCTCATAGAACTAATTGACCAAATGATCATAGGTTTGATTCCTGACAACTGAGTTGGGATTTGGCGTATGGAGTGAACTTAAACTATTAGTTCAGTGGATTCCATGACAATGTCATTTTCTGGACCAACTATAAACCAAATATTTTGCCTGCGTAGTTTAAATTTCGATTTCACAGCAATCGAGTTCTCCTATTCCCTAATATCTGTCGAGGAATTAAAACCTTAACAGGGCGTTTGTTAGAAGGGATATAGGAGGTGAGATATGGATAAAAAACACGAGATAAGTTATTCCGTGTTTGTTTGGGAGATAGAAGAGTGAGACGGATGAGGGATAAGCTTCTTATCCCTCAAATTCTATACCTAGGAGGGGGTATGCGATTTTAATAGGATGAAAAAGTCCATCTTATCCCTCAAATTAATGTTATGTAGTTTAAATAAGGTTAAAATAGTAAAATGTATTATTTTATCTCCATCCCTATCCCACATACCAAACATTGAATAATAATTCTCGACTATCATATTTTTATTCTTATCACAACCATTTATCTTTATCTCTACCCCAACCTTTATCCCTATCCCCATCCTTAAAAAAGGGCGGCCCGGTCACATTACGCATCCCCGCTGAGCGAGGGTCCGGAGAGGGGTCCCACTACAAGGGTTTACTGGGGGGTCCGGGGAGGGGTCCCACCACAAGGGTTTACTGGGGGCAAGCCTTCCCCAACCAATTTATTTAGCAAGAGGCCGCTCCTAAGACTCGAACCCGTGACCTCTTAGTCACACGACAACAACGTTTACCGTTGCGTCAACGTTTATCCCTATCCCAATAAAATACCAAAAGATCCCGTAATAGCTTTTATATTAACCGCTGGCAATCCCCAACTTCGAGTGTGCATACATAGTTTTTAAATTACATCCAATGTTATCAAAACCGCTGGCAATCCCCAATTTCGAGTGTGCATACATAGTTTTTAAATTACATCTCGGACCAGACCGATCCAACCGATTGAACCAGGAATCAACAAGAAAGCTGGTCAGAACCTATCCGGTATTTCAATGCTAAAATAACCGGAGTGACCCACGTTTGGACCCAGACCCAGCAATCTGCCCAGGACCCGGTGTGACCCTGGGTCTGTAAAAATAAAACTTGGATCAACCTCTCCAAAGTGCAATGGAGGTTATTGAACTAGACTATGGGCCTAAATGGTATGAGCCAACCCAGGTAAGTAAGGAGTAAGGATGCCTAGGCTTCCTATTTATAATATGCTTGGTTGTTTCTAATCTTACATATAAACGATGTGGGATTTTATTGTTTAACACCTTCATCGGCTTTTTCTACCTTTCCATCATTCATCATTACTGTTTATTTTGTTTTTTTATATTATATTTTCTCTTTGGCTACTAAAATTTCTAGGTTTTTCATTATTATTATTTTTTGAATAAGGTTTTTCATTATTATTTTTTTTTGAATCAAGGTTTTTCATTATTATTAAATCTTAAATAATTTATGAATGTATATAATTTATAAAAATAGTTTTAAAATAATTATACATAAATATTATTTATTTATTACGTCATCCGATTCGATCAATTCGAGCCATCCGATCCGATCAAATGACCAATGACCCAATTATAAATCCGGTTTGATATCCGGTCCGGTTCTAATAACATTGATTACATCATGATCTACCAAAAATCGCTTTCAAAGCAGTAATTGGATTCGAATGTTTTGAGCTGTAGCATGGTGGGGTTAATGATGCACTCCACTGCCTCAATATGAAATCATGGGTGAGCAGAATTGAAAGTAATGAAGGTAAAGCAGAGATAGAAGTTTACCAGTATATGAGAAGCTTATCTGCAGATATGATTTCAAGAGCTTGCTTTGGCAGCAACTTTATCAAAGGTGAAGAAATATTCTTGATTTAAGGGCTGTCAATTAGTTGGGGATTTCCCATTCCTGTTGGAGACCCGACTCGTTGGGGACGGAGAATCTCCGTTTGTGATCCCCATGGGGCGGGGATGGTTTTTATTTTGTCCCGATAATTGGGGATGGGGCGGGTATGGTTATAAGTGTTCCATCCCCATCCCCGTCCCCGAATGTCCCCAACGGGGATCCCCGACTAAATACCCGAATATCAAAAAATAAACTAATATATATATATATATGGCTTAATACATACCCAGCCCCCTAAAGTTATCCATTTTATTCATTTAACCCCTTCAACTTAAGGGACATCCTTTTAACCCCCTAAACTCCAAAAAAACGCTACTTTTAACCCCCTATTTTAGAATGCCGAGATATAATGTTGTCCGTGTGTATCACGCGCGTGACACGTGTGTATCCTGTATTATCCAACCCCCTAAAGTTGTCCATTTTGTTCATTTAACCCCCTCATCTCACGGGTCGCCCCTTTAACCCCCTAAACTCCAAAAAAACGCTACTTTTAACCCCATATTTTAGACTGCCGAGATATAATGTTGTCCGTGTGTATAATTTGCTCTTTTCTTTCCTACTTTCTTCTTTTGAAAGTCCTTAATATTGAAAAATTGCTATAAATATCATTTAGTCATCACTTCTCTTCCACTGTATTCTATACTTCATATCAAATCAGATTTTAACTCTTCCTTTGTATTGCCTTCCACTGTATCTATATACACTGTGGTCATAATTCATACAAAGTTAAAGCATTTTTTACAATTCCAACGTGGATTGAGACCAAAAAAAGCACCAATTAAAAATTAGAAAGACACCAATTAAATCTTCTTTATCTCTCAAAAGCAAAAAGACACCGAAAAAGTGACGTGGATTCCAGCTCAGTACTAATCGGCTAGTTAGCAGCCACATATCATGTAGGTGGCAGCCACGTGTAGGTGAAAGTTGAATACTGCTAATGTTTTTTTTTTGCTATTCAACTCGCCAGATTAACTTTTTGTGATGTTTAGCACAATGCTCGGAAATGGAAGTTCACATAACCCACATCTACAGAGAAGGAAACCAAGCCGTGGACTCCCTTGCTCGATTTGGCGTCACGGCTCCGACTCTCATTTGGTGGTCATCGGCCCCCAATTTTTGCAAACTTTTTGCTTTCTATGATCTTTGTAAATTTTCTTATTTTCGTTCCTTTTAATCTTCTTCTCTTCTTGTAATACTTTTCTTTTATTTATATATTCGGGTTTGCTGGGGTTGTCCCGGGGGTGCCAACCTAGTTGGGATGTCTGGACGCCTTGAGTGACTATTTTGAGATAAACGTAAAAATTCAGTGACCAACTATGCATTTTAACCAGATAGTCTCTAACCGGTATCTTACTCATGTACAGATACTTTCCCACCAAAATCAATAGGAAGATATGGAAATTAGAGAAAGAAATCAACTCACTGATATTACAAGTTGTGAAGGAAAGGGCTGCTATGAACCATGAAAAGGACCTTCTGTAAATGATACTTGAAGGAGTTCAGAATTATGGTGTCCATGAAGAGTTTCTGTCACATCTTTCATAGTGGATAATTGCAAGACTATATACTTTGCTGGCCATGAGACAACTGCCATTACAGTACCATGGGCATCTATGAAGCATGGATACGTGAACAGACCTACGTCACGTATTTGATACGTATCCGATAAGGAATCACCCGGAAACTGTTGGGATACGTTTCAGAGCCGTTTCCGTAATATCAAAAAGTTGGACACGCGAGTCCGTGTAGGAAACGCGTGTCCCAGAGAAAAAAACCAGTCGATTTTTCTCCAAAAAAAATAGAGGTGAACAGCAAGATCGATAGATCCTTATTTGAGGGTAAAAAAGAGTAAGAATATGCAAAGGATTGTGTGGATCTATATGTAAAACAAAATTAAAATCTCATATAAACCAAAAGACAGAGATTTAGAGCAGTTACAGATTGGGTACGAATAGTATAAAAAAAAAAGTAAAACAGAGCATTTGCATTCAGTGCAGATAACCAAAGGACAGGGGAATCAATGCAATGAAATTCCTAATTAATACAAAAAATGACTCTCAAACATAAAAATGTATTTTTAATATTTATAAATGTGCCCCAATATTTTTAATATTTACACGTTTCCATGTCCTTTATTTTATAGAAATTCCCATATCCGTATCCGTGTCGGATACCGTGTCCGGGCAACATAGATGGGCATTGATGTTGTTGGCTGCCCGTCCAGATTGGCAAGCTCACGCCCGTGCTGAGGTGCTTCAAATCTGCAACAATAATCTTCCAATGCTCAAATGCTTCCAAACATGAAAATAGTAAGTGCTGAAAGAAACCTTGGTTGAGGACATTTTTGTGCAATTTCTATTGATAAATCAGAACACTTCAAGTCATTGAAAATCATTTAAACATATTGCTGCCTGAGAATACACAATGTGTTTTTAGGGTTAATGTACCGTAGTACATTAAAAGGTCATTAAACTCTATCTTCTTTCAATACAATTGTTGAACTTTCATCTTTACTTCAATGAATTCATTCTAGCAAATTCAGAAAGAAAAAGATCAAAATAGTGATATGACACCCACAATAACTTTACAAACCATAAGTGCAATTAGCCTTACTTTAAGTGGTTTAGAGTATCTCCAACAGCCTCTTAAATTGGCTCTTAAGTTAAAATTTGAGGAGGGAGAATGAAAATTCATCTCCAACAGCCTCTTAGTGGCTCCTCAAATTACTAAGAGCCTCTCCATCTTCTCTATTAATAGAGAGCCTCTCTCCACCTCTTAGTGTCTCCTAACTTTATTTTTTATTAATAATTTATTATTGATGTGTCTCTCTCCTCACACTATTGGTAATGTAACAATAAAGAATAATTTTAATAATAAAACAATAAATAAGGAGTGAATATAAGGAGCATTGTTGGAGATGATATATCTTAGTCACTCTTAAATCATTAAGAGTCAATTATTTATATTATTTATAGAGAGCTCGCTAAGAGTCTCTTGGAGATGCTCTTATTGGTCCCTTGACCTATTCACCCTTGAAGTTGCTTATAGCATGATCTATTCTCTTTATGAACTTGTTTAAATTTAGATGCGCTTCAACTTGTCCAATTCTCCGCTTTAAGCAAGTCCAATGGCTAATAGGACATCTCCAAAGTCCAGGGGATCAATCTAATTACTTGAGTAAATTATATAAATAGTACCTGAATTTTATCCTAATTCACACTTTGGTACGTAGATTACATTTTTTCCCGAAAATATACCTGAACTAACGATAACCGGATAATTTAGTACATTTTACCGGTCAATAACTGATCAATGCGGGATTGATGAGTAAATTACACTAATGGTATCTAAACTTTATCTTAATTCACACTTTGGTACCATTTTGTCACTAAAAATTTAGCACTCTTCAAAGTGTCAAAACGCAAAAACACAACATTTTTTTCAACTTTTACCTTTTGTTTATTGGCGGCTAACAATGGTGATTCAAGAGACATTGCGTCTCTATACCCACCTGCCATGTTTGTGATAAGGGAGGCCTTAGAAGATGTAAAGATCAAAGACATTATAATGGAATTCTCGGAGCTACCAAGAGACAACATGCTTACATGCCTTTCAGAATCGGCTCTCGAATGGTGATATTGGGGTGGAAGGTTTATGTAAGGGACGGTCTCATAGGATGACGATAGAGGCATGAATGAGTTGACTTCCATATTGAAAATGGAGAGAGAGAGAGTGACTGAGCTTTATTAGTAAGATTAGTAAGATGAGTTTCCAATACATGTACACACGTTTTAAAATTGTAAATTCCAATAGATTGGATATAGACCAAAGCAGACAATATCTACGTAGTACTGGTACTGTCACATTCAAGTGCACTCTGGAAAAGGAATACATTTCTGTGTCACAAAGACTCATTTTGTCAGGACTCGATTCCGAAAGAGTAGCCGGGGTGAAAGGCCTAAACAAAGAACGATCTCAAATAATGAAGACGGGGGAAGAATAAACTGAATCCCATAACTATATTAGTAAGATGAGTTTCTAATACATGTAGATATATTTTAAAATTGTAAAATTTAATGGGTTGGATATTAGACCAAATCGAACAATATCTACATGGCATTGACCCAAACTGTCACACTCTTCATCTATTTGAAGAAATTTAATGATTCAAGTGCGACCCGGAAAAGGACTACATCTCTATGTCACAAGACTCAGTTTGTTATGACCAATCCCGAAAGGGTATCAGGGTGAAAGGCCTAAAGTAAGGATGAACTTAAAGGATGACGGCAGAGATAAAAATAAAATGAATTCTATATCAGAAATGGCAGAAGAGTGGTTGAACTATATTGATAAGATGAGTTTCTAATACATGTAAACATATTTTAAAATTGTAAAATCCAATAGATTAGATATAAAGCATTTAAGCATACAATAACTACATAGCGTTGACCTAAACTGTTAGACTCCTATATCTCACAAGAATACCTTCACTGCCCATCATTTAACTTAACTGAACTATATTAGTAAAAATAAGTTTTTAAAGCTGTGAGTTCTCTCAACTTGAATCTGAGTCAAGGTGAGCAATGTTTACATAGTTTTGGGTTAGAGAGTTGCTCTCAACTATTTGAGTTTTAACTAAAAGCTTAAGCTTATAGTTACAGCCCAATTTATTTATATATAATATAAAACAGTAATAATATATTAATTTTAATTATATTATTATATTTATCTGTAAAAAGATTATTTTATCCGTACTATATCTAAGAGTTTTACAGAATTTAAATTAATCCCTAAAATCTCTCTAATTCTCCGTATATCTATATACGATATAAAACAGTAATGATGGAGCAGAGGTGTCATTTCCTCATTTTTCACTGATAAAGTAATGATAGAGCGCTTGATGCGCCGGTTAGGAGAACCGAAGAGTGGCAAAGGGATGTAGTGGTGAGGGGTAGGAGAAGACCTAAGCAAACTTGGAGGAGGGTGATCGAGAGTGATATGAGTTTATTGGGAATTGAGGAAAATATGGTAGTGGATAGGACGGAGTGGAGGGAGCGAATCTGTGTCGCTGACACGACTGGATTTTCACGGTTTTATATGATGGTTCATGTTAGCCGACCCCGAATCATTTCGGGACTAAGGCTTTGTTGTTGTTGTTGTTGTATTAATTTTAATTATATTATTATATTTATCTAAAAAAGATTATTTAAAGTAAATGTGAAAATAAAATAATAATATTTAATTTATATAGCACCTTTATATCATTAATTGTAATTATTAGATTATAATTTTGTTAATATTTATATGTTAAGATGAATCCGTGCATCGCACAGGCCAAAAACTAGTTTATATTAATATCTGACACATTCCTGCATGCGAATTCTAAACGTCTCTAATACTATATCATAAACCCTTGAAATTAAAAATTTAAGCTACAATTAAAGTCCACTTCATTTTAATATCTGACACGTAAAACTCTTTTGTTTTTCAAAAACGCAAATGATTGATCTCAACAATGACTTCGTTAAAATTTAATGTTTCAAAGTGCATCAGATCAGATACACAATGTACACATAAAACGCGTTAAGACTTTCTCAATGCCATAACCTAATGAAGTTCAACTCCAAATCTAGCCAAATACAAAACCAAAACGAAGTCTTAAAATATAGCTCCAGTCAGGATAAAAGAATCACAATAAGAAAGGGACAAGAAAACTGTTAGACAAACAATTATATCTGTCTTAGGAATGTTAGATGTGATTAACCAAAAAACAAAACGAACACAGAAAAATATACAGACAGTAAAACTGGAAATTAAAAGGAAAGAGTCAGTATTTGTTAAAAAAATAAAAATAAAAAGTCTATTATTCTCTTATTCTTTAAAATGTCATATTTACCCCTGAAATTATTTAAATCAATTTGTTAATTCCTTAAAATCCAGGTGGTGGAATAAGAAAAGATTTTGAAAAAATTAAAATTAAATTAAATTAAAATTAAATTAAAATTAAATTAAAATTAAAATTAAAATATATAACTAAATTGATATTTTTTTCTAATATCAATAAGTAACTTTAAGTAAATTCAGAGATATATAGAAATTTTTTAAAGATAGCTTTTTTTTTTTTTGATAAAATACAATAATATTAAGCCAGAACAGCAACATGTACTGAAAGTTTCGAACTTTTTGTTTTTTTTTCTGAAAAAAATAGTATTATATCTACGCTTTAACACGCGTATCTTTTTATCAAGAAGAAAAAGATAAACTAAAGGGTAAATTACACTCATCACTCTTTAAGTTTACTCTTACTTTTTTTTTTTATTATTGATTAAATTAATAACTCCGATATCAATAATTATGAAAACGATGTTTATGTTTTTATTTTTTAAAATCATCATTTTTAGGGCTTTTTCTCTTTAAAAACAATTTTTTTTCCTTCTAACTAAACAACACCTAAATGATTCCAAAACGAAAATTTTAAAGAATTAAAGTTTCTTGAATTATTATCAATTCTTGGAATTTTTTATTTTGAAGTCGCCAATGGTCATTTTGTGACGTTGATGAAGTTTAGTGGCTATCCCTGAACTTGCATAAAATGTAATCAATTCACTCGGTGGCAAAAAAAAAAAATAAATAAATACGGAAGATGTATTGCACGCGTCTTAAAATGTCATTACATAATTCACATAATAGATTAAAAAAAAAGTTCTTGCTTGCTCAACTATAAAACTTGTTTTCTCTAATATTAGAATCGCATATCCCGATCTTGATTGTTTTATTTATTTTAAGACGTGTGCAATATATCTTCCGCATTTAACGTACTTTTTGTAACCGAGTGATGAATTTATTACATTTTACGTAAGTTTAGGGGGCTAACTGAACATTTTATACAAGTTCAGGAGGCAATCAGGACACTTTGAAAATTCAAGGGGTCAATCAAGCTTTTTAGACAAGTTCAGGAGCAAATGATGTATTAAGCCTAGAAAATATAAAATGGAGTAATTTAATCTTACGTTTTGAATTTTATGTACCATATCATAAAAATGACTAAAGTTTAGTGGCTACCCAAGAAAGTAAAGAACAAAATTAACGGGTTTTGTATTCAGTTTTGAAATTTAGGTGCCATAAATAAAGAAAGTATGAAAACTTAGGGATCATAGATGTAATTTACTCATAAACCTGAGAAATTCTACTATGGTCCCGGTCTATTGGACATTGCCAATAAAAATGTGACAATTGTGCATGAATCTCCCAACGAGGTAGAATGAATCTCTTTTTTCATTGGTTGGGTTCATTGCACCCGGTCCACCATAGAAATTCTCCATAAACCTCCCCCACCACATTTCTATCTAAAAGGGAACAAAAGCATTTATGGATAACAAAATTAAATACTGCATATACTCTTAATATAATACATTTATTTTAAATGCCCCCCAGCAAATTAGGAAGAACAACGAAATTACTATTTGTGTTAGAAACAACGTATTTGAATCTAATAACCGTTTTCTATTGAGAATACTCCCCAGTTCATAACAATGATTATTAAGCACTATATATTAGACCTGAATGATGAAGAAGAAAGCAAAGAAAAAGAAAAATGGAAGCAGATTCAGTAGCATTATTGAGTAAACTCTGCCTAAGTGTGATTTTGGCTGGAGTTTTGGGCATATTGTTTTACATACACAGTTTTTACTATGCAAAACCAAGACAAGTAAGATCTACCCTTAAAAAGCAAGGAATTACAGGTCCTTCTCCTTCTTTTTTCCTTGGAAACATTCCTCAAATCAAAAGCATTCATCTTCAACACCAAACAACTCAACAGAAAATCAATCATGGCACCATCACTCATAATTGGCCTTCTACTATAGTTCCACACTTACACCACTGGTTTCATCAATATGGTATACTCTAACTCTCGCGTTAAATGCGCCCTGGTCACTGAACTTACATGGTTTTCTCAAAATGGTCACTAAACTTCAATTTGTCTCAATAAAATCACTCAACTTTGAGTTTTGTCTCAATTAGGTTACTCCGGCGATTTCAGTGGTTAAAATGGATTGGAATTATGACATGAGTGACACATAAGCACGAGTCAACTTAGATATATGGTCGAAATAACATGTGGCTGCCTGCCACGTGTCGTTTCGGTTAGGCATCTGAGTTAATTCATGCTCACGTGTCAGTCATGAGATCATTTCAATCCATTTTAACTACTGAAATCGCCGGAATGACCTAATTGAGACAAAACTCAAAGTTAAGTTCAATGACCAACGGTATACTCTAACGCTCTCATAAAACTAAGGCTTCCCAGAATTTGATAATTAGGTTACTAAAATTTTCTTATTCTGCTATGGGACAGGGCCAACATTTATGTATTCAACAGGAAACTTACATCTATTATGC
Source organism: Euphorbia lathyris (assembly GCF_963576675.1). Taxonomy (NCBI): domain Eukaryota; kingdom Viridiplantae; phylum Streptophyta; class Magnoliopsida; order Malpighiales; family Euphorbiaceae; genus Euphorbia; species Euphorbia lathyris. Next base: position 8,231,252 of record NC_088911.1, read on the forward strand.
ACAAGAGATGTGGATATGATAAAGGAAATAAACCTCTGCAACTCTTTATGTCTAGGGAAGCCTTCTTACTTGTCTAAAGATTATGGACCTTTGTTGGGCAAGGGCATTTTTTCTACAGATGGTTCAATATGGGCTCATCAGAGGAAGATAATTGCTCCTGAACTCTACATTGATAAGGTTAAGGTAAGTGCTATAGGCAGCCCTGGCTGCCGGAACCACCCCTACTATGGATAGTTTCCGACTCCCCGACCTTTGGAACTATCCTATTATGATGGTTTCACCAGGTTCGGAGTAGTTACTTAACTCATTGAGTTTGTATTTAATTACAAAATCCAACTTGATTAATATATGATAGGCTATAAGTTTCTCTAAGTTTTTTAATGCACGACACCTATAAAATTGATCCCACGATGGACCAATCCGGTATTCGCCACTAGCTATTGCCATAGTTATTAATGGTGATGCCATGGCGCGCCTTTAGCACATGGCCTAGCGTCACAATACCTCCCATGGGAGGTGGAGGTATTGTCACTCTAGCGCGCGCTAAGTGTGCTTTTGTGCGCGTAGACATGCTTATAAAATGCGCACTCACATGGAAATATGGTTTTGAAAGAGTTAAATAGGGTTTGGGAAGAGTTAAATAGGGTTTAAAAGAATTATAAAGGGTTTTAAAAGAGTTAAATATAGGTTTAATATTCACCATTAGAAAGAAGAGAAAGAAGAAACACTACATACCAAACCACACTTTGAGTGATGAACTATAGATTTAGAATATGTGGTTTATTGCATGTTAGAATTTCTTTATAATTAAGAATATTACCATGGTTTATTATTCATTGCTTTTTTATTTTAGTTAATATAGTTTGATAAATTTTTTTAAGTGCAGCTTGTGTTGCTTTGGCGCGCGCCAAGGCTCTAAGACCCCTAGTGCTTAGACGCAATAACTATGGCTATGGGATTCGCTAACAATAAAATGTGTTCTTAAGCTAATTCGATTCGAATTGTGTTGTGTTGTAGAGCATGGTGGGGTTAATGATAGACTCCACAACCTCAATGATGAAATCATGGGTGAGCAGAATTGAGAGTAGTGGAGGTAAAGCAGAGATAGAAGTTTACCAGTTTATGAGAAGCTTATCTGCAGATATGATTTCAAGAGCTTGCTTTGGCAGCAACTATATCAAAGGCGAAGAAATATTCTTGAAACTTCAAACTCTTAAAAATGTCATGTCTCAGCGATCTGTTGGGATTCCTGGGTTAAGGTATGATTTCGTAATTGATCTCAATCATAGTTACGTCAAAACAAAGATTCCAACTTCAAGATGCTTGCTTCAATCCGTACATGTATTGTCATGCAACCAATTAAACTAAAAGCTCAAGCTGATAGTTAAAGGTCTGCTCTATATTAATATGTGACACACCCCCCCCACTGGCTTGAAGCGTGCACAATACAGACCCATATTAACATGTCCTGCAATTAAATCAACAAATGGGGCTGCCGGGAATCGAATCCTAGACCACTTGGTCAACCTGGCTCTGGTACCATGTCATGGAACCAATTGAACTAAAAGCTCAAACTGATAGTTAAGATCCACTCCATATTAATATGTGACAGGTATCTTTGACGCTGACAGACCTTTTAAGTTCTCCAGGATGAGCAAATCGCTCTGCACATAACAAGATAACAATGCATTCCAAGACAGGAATCGCATCAAAAAGCCTACTCGAATCCCTGAAATCCCCACATTTTGCATACAAACTCGTCATTTTCAAAGCCTGTTACCACAACGTTTCTTAATGGAAACTTGAAACAACCTGAGGGTTTTGCTCATCCTGAGAATTCTACAAAGGTATGCAAGCTTCAAAGATCCATCTATGGATTGAAGCAAGCATCTCGAAGTTGGAATCTTCAGTGTATTCAATGATGACGAGTGATAGTATCTAACCGGTATCTTGCCTATGGCCTGAACAAAATGACACAGGTATTTTCCTACCAAAAATAACAGGGAGATATGGAAATTAGAGAAAGAAATCAACTCACTGATATTAAAAGCTGTGAAGGAAAGGGCTGCTATGAACCATGAGAAGGACCTTCTGCAAATGATACTTGAAGGAGCTCAGAATTATGGGGTCCGTGAAGACTTTTTCTCACATCTTTCTGTCAACAACTACGTAGTGGATAATTGCAAGACTATATACTTTGCTGGCCATGAGACAACTGCTATTACAGCATCATGGGCGCTGATGTTGTTGGCTGCTCATCCAGATTGGCAAACTCGCGCCCGTGCTGAGGTGCTTGAAATCTGCAAAGATAATCTTCCAGATGCTCAAATGCTTCGAAACATGAAAATAGTAAGTGCAGAAAGGAATGGCGTAATGTCTTTTTTTTAATTCAATTCCTGAAAATGGTATGTTTTATTTATTGGCAGCTAACAATGGTGATTCAAGAGACATTGCGTCTATACCCACCTTCCATGCTCTTGATAAGAGAGGCATTAGAAGATCTCAATTTTAAAGACATTATGATTCCAAAAGGAACATGCATCCATATTCCTATACCATTAGTGCATCACAATCCTGATATCTGGGGACCTGATGTAGATCAATTCAATCCTGAAAGATTTGCTAATGGAATTCTTGGAGCTAACAAGAGTCCACATGCTTACATGCCTTTCGGAATCGGCTCTCGAATTTGTCTAGGCCAGCAGTTTGCTATGGCTGAACTGAAAGTTATTTTATCCCTGATTCTATTGAACTTTAGCTTATCTCTCTCGCCAACATACCTTCACTCTCCAACATTTAAGCTGGTCGTGCAACCTGGAAAAGGAGTACATCTCTATGTCACAAGACTCTCATCATCTACTCATCTTTGATAAGTTTATGGGACTCTTTTGTTTTGCGGAGAGGCAGATAATCAGTCTGAATTATGACTTTGTTGAAATACAGCTTTCGTGCACATCAAACACATGCATCAGTACATATTAAAACTTTCTCAATTTCACATCCTAATAAAGTTCAGTTTCAAATCTATCCACATGCAAAATAACGTAGAATCGCAGCGTAAATAGAAAGCTACTGGCAAAACAATCAAGGCTGCTCAGCATTGGTTAGCTTTTGTTTGGTTGGCTAGAAACCAGTGTATCTTTTCTAATCCTGTTTATGTTCATGCTGTAGTAATAAGGAATGTTCGGGATAGTGTAGCTGCTAAATTGTTGTACAGTTGAGTTGTTTTAAGCTTTGTAAGCCTTCTTGTTGGTGTTTTCTGGCTTTGCTTTTGTTCGCTCAATAAAGTTTTCCTTTTCAGCAGAAAATAAGCAAAACCTTCATATAACTAGACCAGTCAATATGATACAAAACCCAAATTATGAAGAAAAAAAAAAAGGTTATGAGCTGCTCGATAGAAGTTCAACCATGTTCGGCTCCATTTATAAACGAGCCGAGTTTGAGCACGGTGAAACTCGGCTCGAAAGCTCGCGAGCAGGCTCAATTGTAATGTTCATGAACATGCTCATGAGCAAGCTCGATTATGGTGTAGTGTAGCTGCTAAATCGTTGTACAGGTGAGTTGGTGTGTTGTTTTAAGCTTTGGAAGCCTTGTTGTTGGTGTTTTCTGGCTTTACTTTTGTTCTCTCAATATAATTTGCCTTTTCAGCAGAAAATAAGCAAAACCTTCGTATAACTAGACTAGTCAATATGATACAATAAGCCAAATTATGAAAAACAAATAAAGGTTATATTCTTCCATATCTAGACCCGAGCCGCTCGACGTTCGGCTCAATAAAAGCTCGACCGTGTGCAGTTCAATTTATAAACGAGCCAAGTTTGAACACAATGAAACTCAGGTAGAAAGCTCACAATGTAAAGTGTATTTGCTTAATTAACTCAAGGGCAATACAAGTATTTATATACAAACCACAATTAAAACCCAACTACTTATTCCCCACCTACTTCCTTAAATGCCAACTATTATCTACATCTAATAAATACTGTAACACTCCCCCTCAAGCTGGAGCATAGATATTTATCATGCCCAGCTTGTTACAAATGTAATTGACTCGAGTTCCTGGTATAGTTATTTGCAATATAGATAGCTGCTTTATTATCACAATATAACTTCATTGGTTTTAACTGGTCAAACCCAATTTCGCCAAGTAGATGACGTAACCACACAAGTTCACACGTAGGCTGTGCCATAGCTCGGTATTCAGATTCTGCACTGGATCTAGAAACTACACTTTGCTTCTTACTCTTCCATGAAACAAGATTTCCCCCAACAAATACACAGTACCCAGTAGTAGAGCGTCTGTCTGACAGATCTCCAGCATAGTCTGCAGAGTAATTGTGAGGTAATTCAGTTTGCCAACAATTCTCCTGTGTTTCTTAGGTTCTTTGAGTAAGTCACCATCACCAGACTTCAACTTCACATTGGGCACCATTGGAGCATCACAAGTCTTTCCCTCAATTAGACCTGTATCTTTCAACATATCTAAACAATATTTTCTCTGATTTTAACAAATTCCTTTCCTACTAGCAAGTACCAAGGAACTCCTTCAACTCCTTAATCCGAGCAACAGCATTTCCTGTAATTATGATATCATCAACATACACTTCTGTGTAAAGCCGAATTCCATTACTGCAGCACTGAATTTACCAAACCATGCACGGGGAGATTGCTTCAAACCATACAGAGACTTTCTTAATCTACACACCTTTCCAGACTCCCCCTGAGCAACAAAGCCAGGAGGTTGCTCCATATAAACCTCTTCATTCAGGTCAGCGTGCAAGTGGCAGCTAAAGAAATGAACAGACGGACAGAAGTGAGTTTTGCAACAGGAGAGAAAGTATCGAAATAATCAAGACCATAAGTCTGAGCATAGCCTTTAGCAACCATCTTTTGGTAAGTCCACAAGGTCCCAAGTGTGATTTTGTTCGAGTGCCTTCAGTTCTTCTTTCATTGCCTCTAGCTAATCAGGATGAGCCATAGCCTCTGAAATGGATTTTGGAACTGCAATGGAATCTAAGGTAGCTACAAAACACTTGGAAGGGGGTGATAAGGCATTATAAGAAACAAAGGAGGAGATAGGGTAAGTGCAAGACCTTGTACCTTTCCGAAGGGCAATAGGAAGATCAAGACCGGGTTCAGAGATAGGTGGAGGATCTGGAGCCAAAACAGATGAGGTATCATTGGTGTCTGGTCCTGGAGCAGGTGTCGTAACCGCAGGCTGCACACGCCTAGAATAAACGTGACGAATAGGAGGACGAGGGACAACCTGTTCACTTACAGTATAGATCAAAAAATCATCATCAGATGTATCAGCAGGAAAAGAGGGTGAAGGGGAAGATGGACGGAAGAAAGGCGTATTCTCAAAGAATGTGACATCAGCCGACACAAGAAAGCGCCCCAAGGATGGAGAGAAACAACGGTACCCTTTTTGACTTCGAGAATATCCTAAAAAGACACACTTGAGAGATTTGGGGTCAAGTTTGGAGACTTGAGGACGAATATCGTGTACAAAACAAGTTCACCCAAAAATACGAGGGGCAAGAGAAAATAAAGATTGAGAAGGAAACAGGATAGAGTATGGAATCTGACCCTGAAGAACAGCGGACGGCATACGATTGATGAGGTAACAGGCAGTGGAAACAGCATCTGCCCAAAACACTTTCGGGACTTGCATTTGGAACATGATAGCCCGGGTGACTTCAAGTAAATGGCGATTCTTCCTTTCAGCTACACCATTCTGTTGTGGTGTAACAACCCATGACGTTTGATGAATAATACCATGTTGTAAAAGGTATGACTGAAAAGTACTGGATAAATATTCTTTGGCATTGTCACTTCGCAAAATACAGATATTTTTATTAAATTGAGTTTTAATCTCAGCATGAAAAGCACAAAAAACAGTAAATAAATCTGAACGTTGCTTCAAATGATAAAGCCATGTAACTCGAGAAAAATCATCCACAAAAGTTACAAAATAACGATAACCAAGTTTAGAAACAATAGGACAAGGACCCCACACATCAGTGTGAACTAAATCAAAGACAGACTCAACACGTTTATTTATTCGATGAGAATACGGGACTCGATGGTGCTTAGCACACTGACATGCTTCACACTCCAAAATAGAGTTCCTTGGAAGACTCGGACACATTTTCTGCAAGACAGGAAGAGATGGATGACCAAACTGACAATGAAGCTGCAACAAAGAGGAGCTTGTACAAGCAATTGGTCTTGGCACCGCTTCAGTGGAGTCAAGAACATACAACCCATTCACCAGTTTCCCTCTACCAATATTCTGTTTCGTCCCAAGATCCTGAAAAAGGCAATAATTTGGGAAGAAAACAACACAACAATTAAGGGTTTTGGTGAGTTGACTAACAGATAACAGATTAAAAGGAAATTGAGAAAGACATAAAACAGAGGATAAAGAGATTTTTGAGGTAGGCTTAGCAGTTCCATGACCATTTACAGGAGCGGTGGCTCCATTAGCTAAAGTAACAGATGGCAGATTGGCATTAGAATCAAAAGAAGAAAGAATACGTGTGTTACCAGTCATGTGATTGGTAGCACCAGAATCAATAACCCAACTACGGGATGAGGTGGAGAGACAAGCAGCCCGATTACCTGTATCAGCCAAAGCAGTAGTAGTGGACTGGGAGGCACCATGATCAAGAGACAGCTGCTGAAGTCGAGCATATTCATCAACAGAGATAGTGACAGTAGGAGTAGAAGACGAAGATTGAGGGGATGGTAGGATACCATCACCAGCAGCAATGTGAGCAAACTTCCAATTGTTACTTTTCTGAGGCCGACCATGAAGCTTCCAACAATTCTTCTTAATGTGTCCTTCTTTGCCGCAATGATGGCATACTTGAGGACCACTTTGAGAGATACGGTGAGTAGTGGAATTCTGAGGACCACTTTGAACTCCATGTGTCGCATTGCTCACCAGAGCCATTGTCTCTTGAGACACCACATCAAATGTCTTTTCAATATCCCTACACACGGGAAGAAGTCGGCCATAGAGGTCAGCAAAGGAGGGAAGTGTCCCACTGGTCAATATCTGGCTGCGTGCTATCTCAAATTCAGGACCAAGACCTTCCAGAAATCCAAGAACAAATATACGATCATCATCCTCTTGCATCTGCTTAACATCGGCTGTGATAGGAAATCGAGTTCGCTTCTCCTCACAAATCTGCTTACATTCATTATAATACTGAAAGAAGGTGCGACCCTTTCTCTGAGGACGATAATATGAAGACAGCAAGTTATGAATATGAGTCAAGACTTGTTTACTAGCATACATAGACTCTAAGTATTTCCACATTTCTTTGACAGTATCACAATGAGTCACAATGAGTCACAATGTCATCAATAGTAGAGTCCAAAGTATTCTGAATCAGATTAAAAAGTTTATAGTCTACCATCATCCATTTCTTCCTACTTCCCTGCTCATCTCTAGGTGGAGGATTATTACTCAAATGATCCCCCAAATCGACACTATTAATGTACCGAGTAATAGTACGTTTCCACTGAGTGTAATCCTTAACTCCAGTCAATTTTCTATCCGTAATTCGAGTGGTACCAACAGTAATTTCAGTCATGACTTTCTTATCATTTTCCTCGGTCATTGTCAATCCAAGCAAATGACAATTACCACAAAAATTCAATTAACAGTAAATGCACTACTGATATTTTAACCAAAAACCAAGGTAAAGATAAAATAGCCCAAAGGGAATCAGAATATTGTCAACCTCAATTGAAAAGACAAACCAGATCAGAAAAATAGGTCTAACCGAACACAAGCCGGAGTAACCACAAAGAAGAAGGCTGACCGGAATTATCACCAAGGGAAACCGACCACACAGATGGGCCGGAAATGAAGAGGCGAGACCGGAAGAAGAAGAACGACGCCGAACGAAGCTGCCACGCGCTCTCACGCGCCGGCGAGTGGGTGGCGCGTCGGAGAAGGCGGTGGCGCGTGGGGCCAACTCGCGGTGATTCAGGCGACCGGAAACACACGACCTGATAGATCGGCGGCAGAGGAGTCCGATGGAGGGGCCGGTGAGATGAACGGAGGAGTTGAAAAAATCGACTTCCAACCCGGGACCGCCGTTAACAGTTCGAACTCCGAGAAATAATTTCCTAAACCAAAATGCTTGGCTCTGATACCATGTAACCACACAAGGGTTATTTGAAAGTGTATTTGCTTAATTAACTCAAGGGCAATACAAGTATTTATATACAAACCACAATTAAAACTCAACTACTTATTCCCCACCCACTTCCTTAAATGCCAACTATTATCTACATCTAATAAATACTGTAACAAACACAATGAAACTCAGGTAGAAAGCTCGTGAGCATGCTCGATTATAGGCTCATGAACAAGCTCAATTGTAATGTTCATGAGCACGCTTGGTTGGATTAGTACTTTTATAAAAGGAAAATGTAAAATAACTTAGCTTTGTGTAAGCTTTAGGTTTGTAGGTTTCAAAACGATGTAGTTTTGTGTTAAAAGCAATTTCTAATGAATATAATTAATGATTTGTTTGGGAGTGAAGTTCGTGAACAAAATTAACAAGCTGCTCGTGAACAAGCTCGCGAGAAGCTCACAAATAAAGTGTTGAGTTTGAATTCATTAATTTTGTGACGAGCTATGCATAAATAGGCCAAAGTTTGACTCCACTCGATTAAAGCCCTAGAGTGGCCATCCACTGAACTCTACAAAGAACCACCAATGATGGTAAATAATGAGGATTAGGCTGGCAATAACTAGGGTAAATTACACTCATGGTCCCTCAACTTCACTCTTACTTTTTTCTTTTTTCTTTTTTTTACAGTTGACTAACGTGACTAGTCCAATAGTAGATAACCCTCCATTGTAGAATTTATATAGATATACTTTAAGCAACTTTAATTTTTGAAGTTTTTAGTTTTAAAATCATTTAAATGTTGTTTGGTTAGGAGAGAGAAAATAATTATTTAGATAAGGAAAACTCCAAAAATAGTGATTTAAAAAATCGAAAAAATATGGTCTATGGGAAATGTGGATTTAAACAATTTTAATTTTTTTAACTTTTCCATTTTATGATCTTTATAGCTTATTTTGAGATCGTGAACGGTTAAAAGGGAAATGAAGCATAAAAAAAGTAAAAGGTAAATTTACGGGGCTTTAATGGCCATTTTTGAAGTCTACGCGCGCATACAAAAAAAAAAAAAAAAAAAGCAAAGTTGAGGGGTTATGAATAACTTCACCCACCACATTTCTATCTAAGGAAACAAAAGCATATATGGATAACAAAATTAAATTCCTACAGTCTTAATATGATCTAATATATTTATTTGAAAATATAAGGCAGCAATTGATTTTTTTTAACAAATACAATGGATTAAAGATGTATTAATTTTTTAACAAATACAATGGATTAAAGATGTATTACGTTTTTTTATCATAAATGTACCTACATTAATACTAAACAAAAAAAAAAGTATTATTTTCTATAAAAAAACATATATTATTTTCTTTTCAAAAAAACATATATTATTTTATTACAAATAAAGATGTCTTCTATGGTTACTTTGTTTTTGACAAAGTAAATCTTACTTTGTTTTTTTCACCATTAGATGATGGTGGACTTTAACAAAGTAAGTTCATCCAATGGTGGTAAAAACAAAGTAAAACTTACTTTGTCAAAAATAAAGTAAGCACTACAAATAAATTGATTTAATATATATATCTTCATACATGTAACTATTTAAACTCTTCATTTAGGATTTTAAAAAAGTTTAAAAACAGAATTTGAAGTGAATGACTTTTATAGATTCTGATGAATTTTTATTGAGTTTTGCAGTTTATGAATGATTTTCATAGACTTCGTTATAAATGATAGATTTCTATAGAATTATGGTTTTAAACAATTTTAATTTTTGAATTTTTTCTTCTGAAAAATTATTATTATTAGTCATTTTGAAATCGTTCAAAATCAAAAGGGACCGTAAAGAAAGTAAAGAGCAAAATTCAGGGGTCACAAAAAAAGCAAGAACAAAGTTGAGGGGGTATGGATGTAATTTACCCATAAACTGCACCTACCTACCACAAACAAAACAATATATGGATAGTACATCTCACTAATAAAACAAAATACTATGTTCTTAATATAATACATTTATTTCAAATGTACCCCCTTTTTTTTATAGCAAATTAGGAAGGAATATCAGAAACATGATGTGGGTCAGAAATAATGTATATAAAAGTAATTGTCGTTTTCTATTGAGACAAAACTCCCCAGCTCATAACATTAATTATTAGGTACTATATATTAGAGCTTAATGCTGAAGAAAAAAGCAAAGTAAAGAAAAATGGAAGCAGATTCAGTAGCATTACTGAGTAAACTCTGCCTAAGTGTGATTCTGGGTGGAATTTTGGGCATTTTGTTTTACATATACAGTTTTTACTATGCAAAACCAAGACAATTAAGATCTACCCTTCAAAAGCAAGGAATTACAGGTCCTGCTCCTTCTTTTCTCCTCGGAAACATTCCTCAAATCAAAAGCATTCATCTTCAACAGCAAACAACTCAACAGAAAATCAATCATGGCACCATCTCTCATAACTGGCCTTCTACTACAATTCCACACTTACACCAGTGGTTTCATCAATATGGTATGCTCTCTCACATAGTTGTTAAAGACACGCCTCACTCAAGGCTCAAGATAGGGAGCCTTGATTACAGAAAGCGAGACCTTGTTTAAAAGGCCTCGGAGCCTGAATCAAGGGTCAAGGCAGGCCTCTGTGTTTTTACTAGGTTTTATTTTTCTTATTTGTGTAAAACAAATGTTTGATTAATCTCAACAGCCAATCTAATTTAAATAAAATTAATCTTAAATCTTCATTTAAATAAGAATATTAAGAGATATAACATAGACACAGAAGAATATAAGTGACAATGAATAATCATTAGTTTAGCAGCATTAGGTAGGTACCTAGATTAAGGCGTTAAGTATATGTTAATGTCCCTATGAAGTATGAACTTAACTCGGTGTTTTTGACATTTATGATTTAGTATTATATTTTTATGTGATTTTGTTTTTTTATGTGTTCATAAGTGTGTGTTTTTGTTTACGCTCTGACTAGTAAAAGTGTATATATATTTTTTTATGCGCCTCGTGTCCTCAGCTACGCACCTCGAGCTGAGGCTCTAGGACTGCTTAGTGCTATAGTGCGGTTTGCGCTTTTAAGAACCATGCTCTCTCAAAAACAAATTGGGTTACTCAAATATTCTTATTCTGATATTGGAACAGGATCGTCATTTATGTATTCAACTGGAAACTTACATCTATTATGCACAAGAGATGTGGATATGATAAAGGAAATAAACCTCTGCAACTCTTTAAGTCTAGGGAAGCCTTCTTACTTGTCTAAAGATCGTGGACCTTTGTTGGGAAAGGGCATTGTTTCTACAGACGGTTCAATATGGGCTCATCAGAGGAAGATAATTGCTCCTGAATTCTACATGGACAAGGTTAAGGTAAGTGTTATCTGATTCACTAACAATAAAATGCATTTTTAAGCTAATTTGATTCGAATTTTGTGTTGTAGAGCATGGTGGGGTTAATGATAGACTCCACAACCTCAATGATGAAATCATGGGTGAGCAGAATTGAGAGTAATGGAGGTAAAGCAGAGATAGAAGTTTACCAGTTTATGAGAAGCTTATCTGCAGATATGATTTCAAGAGCTTGCTTTGGCAGCAACTACGTCAAAGGGGAAGAAATATTCTTGAAACTTGTAACTCTTCAAAATGTCATGTCTCAGCAGTCCGTTGGGATTCCTGGGTTAAGGTATGATTTCGTAATTGATCACAATCATAGTTACATTAAAACGAAGATTCCAACTTCAAGATACATAAATGGATCTTTGAAGCTTGCATACCTTTGTAGTTCTCCAAGATGAGCAAAACCCTCTGGTTGTGTCATGTCAACATCCTCAAAACAACATTTCTTAAAAGTTCCTTGAGAATGTCATGAAACATCCTAAGGGTTTTGCTTATCCTGAGAATTCTACAAAGGTCTGCAAGCTTCAAAGATCCATCCATGGATTGAAGCAAGCATCTCGAAGTTGGTATTCAATGATGATGAATAAAATGACACAGATATTTTCCTACCAAAAATATCTAACCGGTATCTTGCTTATGGCTTGAATAAAATGACACAGATATTTTCCTACCAAAAATAACAGAGAGGTATGGAAATTAGAGAAAGAAATCAACTCACTGATATTAAAAGTTGTGAAGGAAAGGGCTGCTATGAACCATGAGAAGGACCTTCTGCAAATGATACTTGAAGGAGCTCAGAATTATGGGGTCCGTGAAGAGTTTCTGTCAAATCTTTCTGTCAACAAGTTCATAGTGGATAATTGCAAGACTATTTACTTTGCTGGCCATGAGACAACTGCCATTACAGCATCATGGGCATTGATGTTGTTGGCTGCTCATCCAGATTGGCAAGTTCGTGCCCGTGCTGAGGTGCATGAAATCTGCAACAATAATCTTCCAGATGCTCAAATGCTTCGAAACATGAAAATAGTAAGTGCAGAAAGGAGTGGCATAATGTCTTTTTCTTTTCTTTTTCAATTAGTGAAAATGGTATGTTTTATTTATTGGCAGCTAACAATGGTGATTCAAGAGACATTGCGTCTATACCCACCTGCCATGTTCGTGATAAGAGAGGCCTTAGAAGATCTCACGTATAAAGATATTATGATTCCAAAAGGAACATGCATGCAAATTCCTATACCATTAGTGCATCACAATCCTGATGTATGGGGACCTGATGTAGATCAATTCAATCCTGAAAGATTTGCTAATGGAATTCTTGGAGCTAACAAGAGTCCACATGCTTACATGCCTTTCGGAATCGGCTCTCGAATTTGTCTAGGCCAGCAGTTTGCTATGGCTGAACTGAAGGTTATTTTATCCCTGATTCTATTGAACTTTAGCTTATCTCTCTCGCCAACATACCTTCACTCTCCAACATTTAAGCTGGTCGTGCAACCTGGAAAAGGAGTACATCTCTATGTCACAAGACTCTCATCATCTACTCATCTTTGATAAATTTATGGGACTCGTTTTTTTCGAAAGAGGCAGATAATCAGTCTGAATTATGACTTTATACATGTATCAGAACATATTAAAACTTTCTCAATGTCATATCATAATAAAGTTCGTTTTGAAATCTATGCACATGCAAAATAATGTTCCATAATATAGTCAGAATTCTAAATAGATCAACTTTCCACTCAAGACGGTCGCTAGATCTTTGTAACTATCTCATTATCCTTGCATTCATCAAAAAAAAATCCTGTGATCCCTTCCCGAACCAAACATAAATCTTTAAGTTCATTTGGCTCTCATGTTCAATTATTTCAATTACATTTCAATCGTAGAAGAGACTCGTAGAAGGGCAGGGCAAATACAAGGGACTGATCCTATTACATTATAGTCAAGCTTCTGTATGTGAAGAACAAAAGAATCATAGTATCCTTTTAGTAGAAGTTTGTAACTTTTTGTTGAAAGAAAAGTGTTACACTATAGAGCAAAAGTATCAAAATTTAAAACATTCAAGTATCCTCTCTTCTTGCATTGCTTGTAATTTCAAATGCTCTTGTCAATTACTCTTGTCAAACCCAAACTGCTTCAATCCTGCAAAATCTCACTCTAAATTAAAACTATTCCCGTTAAGGCTCAGTTTGATATTCCCGTTTCTCTTGCTCAATGGGGGCGCACCGCTAGTTGGTTTTGTGTTAAAGCTACTAGCAAATCATTCAAGGCTGCTCGGCTCGGTTAGATTTTGTAGCTACCATTTATTTTGTTTAGTCGGCTACTGTCATGGAACCAACTGAACTAAAAGCTTAAGCTTATAGTCAAAGCTCTCAATTCATATTAATATGAGACACAAACCCCGCACGTGAATGCCCACTGAGCAAAGTGTGAACAAAACAGGCTCATTTTACCATGTGTTGAATTAAATCAACAAATGGAGTTGTCAGGAATTGAACCCTTCGTCCCTTGGTCAAAGAAGCTCGGATACCATGTCATGGAACCACTTGAACTAAAACTTTAAACTTAGTTAAAGCCCAATTTATATTAATAGCTGACCGCTAGAAGCCAGTATATTTTTTCTAGTTTTGTTTTTGTGCCTGCTGTAGTAATAAAGAATGTTTGTGATAGTGAAGCTGCTAAATTGTTGTACAGGTGAGTTGATGTGTTGAGTTAAGCTTTGTAAGCCTTGTTATTGGTGTTTTCTGGCTTTATTTTTGTTCTCTCAATAAAGTTTGCCTTTTCAGCAGAAAGTAAGCAAAACCTTCATATTAGTCAATATGATACAATAAGCCAAATTATGAAAAACAAATAAAGATTATATTCTTCACTGTATGACACTAGGGTTGTCGAGCCGCTCGACGTTTGGCTCGATAAAAGCTCGATTGTGTTCAGCTCGATTTATAAATGAGCCAAGCTTGAGCATAGTGAAACTCGGAGGCTAGATTATAGATTCATGAACAAGCTCGGTTTTAATGTTCATGAACACACTCTTAAGCAAGCTTGGTTTGATTTTTTTTTTTTTTAATAATAGTATTATTATGTACATGGGGGAATGTAAAACAATGTAGTTTTTGTGTAATCTTCAAAACTATGCAATTTTCTGTTACCAAATGAATATAATTAATGAGCTGTTTGTGAGCAAAGTTTATGAACAGAATTAACTTAACACAACCTGCACATAAATACCAATTGGGCTTGAAGCATCAACAACACATACTCATCTTTCTATATGTTGAAATTAAATCAATAAATGAGATTGTCAGGATTCAAAGACGTTATGATACTATGTTATGGAACCAATTGAATTACAAGTTTATTGATTCCATGACATAGTGTTATGAACACGAGTTTGGGATCGTGTTATAGGACCTTGTACCTGAATATCTTCTATGACATATCTTTTTGGTGTTTTAGAGAGCATGCGATCCCGGAGATCGTGTACCAAGTCTTCCTTATGGTATCTTGAGCTTTAGAGAGAAGAATGAAGGGTACCGTGTGACGCCTCTAGGAAGACCCGAGACTCCTAATACATGCACATTGCGGATGAATCAAGTCTCCCACTTGGTAAAAACTAAACTTATTCTTTTGTGCTTTATTGAAAAATGTATGTGTTGGGATCTATGTTGTGTTTGCTGATGAAGAATCTACCCTATGAGGAGTCCATGAGAGGTAGCCCTGTGGTGAAGAGGTGAGCTTCATAGAGTATTTGGTGAATGAGAATGACATTCCGGGTGATGTAGAGACAATGGGGGATATTCAAGAGTTGCGAGATAGTGTCTAAGTTAGTGAAGAGGCGAATCTAGAAGTCCCGAAATCGTTGAGCTTATACAAGTGTTCATGAGATCACTATGAAGTGGGTTGACAAGTGCCGTCGGGATATTCCATTTGATGTCGGCCATGGACGAGTAGAGATTGAGTATAGCAGCCGAGTTAGTGACGCGAGGGTTAGAGAAGTCCAGGAATATTCAACTCAAGATCATGTTGGGGTTTTGAAGAGTGCTCAAGGGATTGCTCTGAATTGGGTTGATATGTGTTGCCGAGACATTCTATTTGAGGTCGGCTATGAGCAGAGAAAATTGGTGGCTAATCTTCAACCTAGTGAAGTAGAGACCGAGAAGGTATGAGACTGGTCCGTTCGACATTGCTAGTAGAAAGTGGTAGATGCATGTCAAGAAGGATGAGAACTGGGGTATGTCACAAGTTGAAATATGGGATCGTGTGAAGAAGGTGAATCCGAGAGTTTGTGGAATGGGCTTCATGAATTAATTTCAAACAACACCTTTGTTTGGTTTGAAAGCTTGGAATTCGCTCAAGGTCTACGAGTTTTCTCCACACTCAATAAGTAACTTGAGGTTAAATTATTTTCAAGAGGGAGTGAATGATGCGGGCATCCAACCGACTAAACGAAAGGAGATGAGTAGTGAGAGGCGTCGAGCCAAGGAGCAACACGTCTAGGGAAAAAGGATGACAAGCCGTGTGAAGAACGGGGCTCATACGACGTGTCAAATAGACACACGATGTGTGACCCCAAGAGAAACAATGAGAAGTGTCAGCAAAACATCCACACAACGTATGGATTTCTCACACGGCATGTGGCCAGAAGAACAAAGCTCCTGAAGTTTCTGATTTAATCCACACGGAGTGTGGACTTACTTAATCAGCAAGTCTTTTCTTTCACCGGCTTTTTTCTAATTACAAGTTTTCCACTCCTTATTTACAACTCATTTCACCACCCTATTTACAAGCTTGCCATCTCTTTACCTCTACCCCATTTTACCCCTTTAACCTTTATCTATTTAGTTATATATATTTACCCTTTATTGTAATTTCATCTTTAGGTTTTGAGATAATATAAATTCAGCTCTTTCTTTGTAAGACGTTTATCAATCAATTATCCACTTCTCATTGAGCGTGTCTTTAGGGTTCATCCCTCTTAATAACGAGGATTTCACAATTCATACGGGTTTAGCTTGTGAATATTGGGAATTTCGACTCCTTCAAGTTTAGCTTGAAAATCTCTTTGTTGATTTAAGATCAAAATCAACTCGTTCATCAAAAATCTATATCATTTGGTGTCTTCAAATATTTCTGGTCGTGTTAGTAGGTCGGATCGTGTTAGCATGTCAGATCATGTCAATTTTGCATGTTTCGGTGTTTAAAAGAAAAACTCGAATCTTGTCGAGAGCAGGTCGTGTTTGGATTTGAGTTTCTGACCTAACATATTTTCGTGTCGTGTTTGGGTTTGAATTTCTGACCTAATATATTTTCGTGTCGTGTTCCTATTTAAATTGGCAGGTCTACAAAAAAAAAAAATCAAAATGTCAAAACGTAAAAACACAATATTTTTTTAAAATTTTTCCTTTTTTATTTATTGGCAACTTACAATGGTGATTCCAGAAACATTGCGTCCATATCCACCTGCCATGTTTGTAATAAGAGAGGCCTCAAATTTAAAGACATTAGGCCTAATACATCACCAGTTCCCTGAACTTGTTCAAGATAGTAGATCGGCTCTCTGAACTTTATAAGTGTCTCATCAGCTCCTTAAATTTGATTATTTCGTATCAACAGCTCCCTAAACTTGTCCATAAAAGTAGATTAGCTCCCTAAACTTTGTAAGTGTCTCAGCAACTCCCCAAACTTGCTTATTCTGTAACAACTAATTACAAAAACCATAATACTAACTCTTGATCCTCATCCATTCAATCTCTCAAACCTGCAACACTAACTCTTATAATAGGTTGAAAGGTAGGAGAAACGAAAAAATTACCTCTCGAATAGATGAAGACGTATTTTTAGAATTTAGGTTTAAGAAGTTTTTGTATTTGGTTGTTACAAAATAAGCAAGTTTAGGGAGTTAGTGAGACACTTGTAAAGTTCATGGAGCTAATCTACTTTTATGGACAAGTTTAGGAAGCTGGTGATACAAATAAGCAAGTTTAAGGAGCTGGTGAGACACTTCCAAAGTTTAGGGAGCCAATCTATTATTTTGGACAAGTTCAGGGAGCTGATAATGTATTAGGGCAAGACATTATGATTCCAAAAGAATTAGGCATCCAAATTCCTATACCATCCAAATTCCTATACCATTAGTGCATCAATCCTGAGATTAATCCTGAAATAGATTTGCTAATGGAATTCTCGGAGCTACCAAAAGTCCACATGCTTACATGCCTTTCAGAATTGGCTCTCAAGTTTATGCAGGCCAAAACACTTGCGTCTATACCCACCTAGCATGATTGAACTTAAGGTTATTTTATCCTTAATTCTGTGCAACTTTAGCTTCTCTTTCACAAGAATACCTTCACCTCTCCTTTCTTCTTCACCGTATTCATCAAAGTAACACAGCACCACCATCAAAGGCATCTTGTACATCGGTTTGTTTAAGTTTTCCTCTCAACTTATTGTCCTCCATCTTCTTACTGTTTTGGAGTCCCTTTTCTTTTGGTTGTTGCTATCTAGTTGAGGGGAATAAGAAAACTCATCTTCCTTCTTTCTCCTCCCACCGATTCTGTTGTTTTTTGTAGTTTTTTTCTTTGTTTCGTTAAGTTCATTTTAGTTGGATCTCATATATTTTATTTTTATTGGATCTCTTAATCCGTTTCAACTGCATTATTGTTTATAATCTTTAGTTTTGTAACCTTTTTTTATTTAGCTGGAGCACAAATAGTAAATCTCAATTTTACCCTTATTTTTTGGGTAAATTGCACTCATGGCCACTTATTACTCATTTTCACCACTACTAAATGGAGACATTCAAGAATTAAAGTTGTTTAGAATCATATTTACTATGAAACCACATTTTTTATTTTGACAAAATTACCATTGCAGAAGCGTTCTCTCTCTAAAAATTCAATTTCTCCCTCAACCAAACAACTAAATGACTTCAAAACCAAAATTTTGAAGAATTAAAGTTCAATTTGAAGTTTAGTAATCATACAATGAAAATGAGTAAAGTTCAGAGGTCATGGATGTAATTTCCCTCTCACTTTCTTTATGGTACCTGAACTCAAAATATAGTATATAAAAGCCTATGAGCTTTGCCATTTACTTTCATATGGCTCTCGAGCATTTGACCAAAGTGGCCACTCCAACAGCAGTAAAGTTCAAAATTGAGAGGCCATGGATGTAATTTACCCATAAACTTCACCTACCATATTTCTAAGGAAACAAAAGCATATATGCATAGTACACCTCACTAACAAAATTAAATACTATATTCGTAATATAATACATTTTTCAAAGTCCCCCCCCTCCTCTTTTTATATAGCAAATTAGGAAGGAACAACAGAAAAATTATGTGTCAGAAGTAATGTATATAAAACTAATTGTCGTTTTCTATTGAGACAACAGTCCCCAGCTCATAACAATAATTATTTTCAACTATATACATTAGAGCTGAATGCTGAAGAAGAAACCAAGGTAAAGAAAAATGGAAGCAGATTCAGTAGCATTACTGAGTAAACTCTGCCTAAGTGTGATTCTGGGTGGAGTTTTGGGCATATTGTTTTACATATACACTTTTTACTATGCAAAACAAAGACAACTAAGATCTACCCTTCAAAAGCAAGGAATTACAGGTCCTTCTCCTTCTTTTCTCCTTGGAAACATTCCTCAAATCAAAAGCATTCATCTTCAACACAAAACAACTCAACAGAAAATCAATCATGGCACCATCTCTCATAACTGGTCTTCTACTACAATTCCGCACTTACACCAGTGGTTTCATCAATATGGTATACTCTCTCACATAGTTATTAAAGGCGCGCCTCACTCAAAGGCTCAACGTAGTGAGCCTTGATTGCAGAAAGTGAGGCCCTGTTTAAAAAGCTCTCGTCTTGTGCGCCTCGCCTGGGCCTTTTAGCCTGAATCAAGGCGCGCCTCTTAATTTTTTTTTCTGTTTTGTGTAAAACAAATGTTAAGCCTTGATCTAAGTAAAAATATCAAATAGAAATACTAGAGATGGATTAAGAGCAGTCACGTAAAGAAGAGTCTTCTCTACTCCACTCAAACAGAAACTACCACATACACACAGAAGAACACACTGAAGAATATCAAGTGACAATGAATGATTATAAGTTTAGTAGCATTAGTCAGGTACTTAGGTTAAGACGTTAAGTATATATTAATGTCTCCATGAAGTATGAATGTAACTTGGTGTTTTTGACTTTTCCGATTTAGTATTATGTTTTTATGTGGTTTTGTTTTGTTTGTCTTTTCATAAGTGTTTGGTTTATGCTTTAAATAGTAAAAGTGTATATATATATATATTTCGGTGCCTTGTGTATCTCAGGCACGCGCCTTGAGCCTAGGCTCAAGGACCCTTAGCGCCTTAGTGCGCTTTTTGCCTTTAACAAATATGCTCACTCAAAAACTAAGGCTCTCCAGAATTTGATAGCTAATGCGAATTGGGTTACTCAAATTTTCTTATTCTGCTATTGGACAGGACCAACATTTATGTATTCAACAGGAAACTTACATCTATTATGCACAAGAGATGTGGATATAATAAAGGAAATAAACCTCTGCAACTCTTTATGTCTAGGGAAGCCTTCTTACTTGTCTAAAGATCGTGGACCTCTGTTGGGCAAGGGCATTGCTTCTACAGATGGTTCAATATGGGCTCATCAGAGGAAGATAATTGCTCCTGAATTCTACATTGACAAGGTTAAGGTAAGTGTTATCGCATCCGCTAACAATAAAATACATTTTTAAGCTAATTTGATTCGAATTTTGCGTTGTAGAGCATGGTGGGGTTAATGATAGACTCCACAACCTCAATGATGAAATCATGGGTGAGCAGAATTGAGAGTAATGGAGGTAAAGCAGAGATAGAAGTTTACCAGTTTATGAGAAGCTTATCTGCAGATATGATTTCAAGAGCTTGCTTTGGCAGCAACTATATTAAAGGGGAAGAAATATTCTTGAAACTTATAACTCTTCAAAATGTCATGTCTCAGCAGTATCTTGGGATTCCTGGGTTGAGGTTTGATTTCTTAATTGATCTCAATCATAGTTACATGTTTATGTTGCACGGACACTTCTCTTTAGTAGCGTTTCGTGTCTGTTTTTGTTTGAAAGCTATTTTATGAAGGTTACGTTTTAGAAATAACATTTCTGGTGGTCATTTCCATGTCCATGCAAGATACTATTCAATGATGACGACGAGTGATAGTCTCTAACCGGTATCTTGCTTATGGCTTGAATAAAACGACACAGATATTTTCCTACCAAAAATAACAGGGAGATATGGAAATTAGAGAAAGAAATCAACTCATTGATATTAAAAGTTGTGAAGGAAAGGGCTGCTATGAACCATGAGAAGGACCTTCTGCAAATGATACTTGAAGGAGCTCAGAATTATGGTGTCCGTGAAGAGTTTCTGTCAAATCTTTCTGTCAACAAGTTCATAGTGGATAATTGCAAGACTATATACTTTGCTGGACATGAGACAACTGCCATTACAGCATCATGGGCATTGATGTTGTTGGCTGCTCATCCAGATTGGCAAGCTCGCGCACGTGCTGAGGTGCTTAAAATCTGCAAAAATAATCTTCCAGATGCTCAAATGCTTCGAAATATGAAAATAGTAAGTGCAGAAGGAGGTAATATAATGTCCCTTTCTTAAGTTCAATTCCTGACAGCAATCATTTTTATTTATTGGCAGCTTATGATGGTGATTCAAGAGACATTGCGTCTATACCCACCTGCCATGTATGTGAATAGAGAGGCTTTAGAAGATCTCAAGTTTAAAGACATTATGATTCCAAAAGGAATATGCATCCAAATTCCTATACCATTAGTGCATCACAATCCTGATATATGGGGACCTGATGTAGATCAATTCAATCCTGAAAGATTTGCTAATGGAATTCTTGGAGCTAACAAGAATCCACATGCTTACATGCCTTTTGGAGTCGGCTCTCGAATTTGTGTAGCCCAGCACTTTGCTATGACTGAACTGAAGGTTGTTTTATCCCTGATTCTATTGAACTTTAGCTTATCTCTCTCACCAACATACCTTCACTCTCCAACATTTAAGTTGGTTATGCAACCTGGAAAAGGAGTACATCTCTATGTCACAAGACTCTCATCATCAACTGATCTTTGATAAGTTTATGGGATCTTCCATAAGTTAAAATACAACGTTTATGCACATCAAATACATGTATCAGAACATATTAAAACTTTCTCAATGTCATATCCTAATAATGTTCATTTTCAAATCTATGCACATGCAAATAACGTTCCATAATATAGTCCTAGAAATAATAACAGGATCACTAGCAACTCAGAATTCTAAATAGATCAATATCCCACTCAAGAAGGTCGCTAGATCTTTGTAACTATTCTCATTATCTTTGTAACCAAACATGAATCTTTCAGTTCATATGGCTCCCACGTTCAATTATTTCATTTACTTACGAATTCCATTTCAATCGTAGTAAGCCTATTCTGATTCCTGGATCCGAGATCAGTTGTTAGTCGAAATAAGGCTTTCATATTAAGTTCCATGTTGCCAACGGTAGTGGTGATGTCATAAGCAAAAAAGAAGAGACTGGTAGAATGGCAGGGAAAATAGAAAGGACTGATCCTATTACAATCTAGTCAAGCTTCTCTATGTGAAGAACAAAAGCACTAGCAGTAAGAAGGAACCAAACAACAACACCATCTAAAAAGTTACTGGCAAAACAATCAAGGCTGCTCCGGTGTCAGTTAGATTTTGTGGCTACCTTTTATTTTGTTTAGTTGGCTAGAAACCAGTGTATCTTTTCTAGTTCTGTTTTTGTTCCTGCTGTAGTAATAAGGAATGTTTGTGATAGTGAAGCTGCTAAATTGTTGTACAGGGGAGTTGGTGTGTTGTTTTTAAGCTTTGTAAGCCTTGATGTTGGTGTTCTCTGGCTTTGTTTTTGTTCTCTCAATAAAGTTTGCCCTTTCAGCAGAAAGTAAGCAAACCTTCCATATAACTATTAACTAGACTAGGCAATATGATACAATAAGCCAAATTATGAAAAACAAATAAAGGTTATATTCTTGAATATCAGACATACAAATGGTCAAAATTTACTATGCCTATCCACATTCTATGATTTTCCACAGTACTCAATACAATAATTATAACTCAGTAGTTCTTGAGTGGCCATCCACTGAAAAGTCTACAAAGAAACATCAATGATGGTAAATAATGAGGAAGATTAGGCTGCCACGAACCAGAATAATGAACTGTGTGGGATATATTGGATCTCCAATTTGAAAGACAATGTGCTTAGTCTGGATTCAAATGTTCCTGGTTGCTCCTTCGCAAGGTTGAAGCAAACAGCAATAAGATTCGCTTTCTGAAAAATTAAATCCAAATAATACCTAAAAGAAAGAAAAATCCAGTGTGTGACGAGATAAATACATAGATGAACATCATGCATTTAAGTATTCTACTATTCTCCCGATTTTGAATAATCTTGTACAGTTGTAAACAGTAGTGGAGCTCAGACCTTAATGATTAACTTTTACAGCTTTTTTTGAAAAGTTATACCTCATAGTGTAAACATTCATCTTATTTTTCCTATTAAATTACTTCTATTGCTGTAAATTCATCCAAAAAAAAGCTACATTCATGCTAATCAGCAAAGGAATTTAATAAATTATGCATATTAAGAAACAGATGAAAGAAAATTAAGAAGCGGATGAAAATGGAAAGAGAGTTTTTTAAGGACTGAGCTTACATTTGAGAGAACCGATATAGGAACTGAGAAACTGAGATTCTCACAGCATTTGGATATGGCGGTTTTTCTGCTTTCAATCGCTATTCTGCTCTCATTCCGAGACTTCTATTTCCTTTTTTTTCTAGTTTTCCGAGTTAATGCTTGCGAAGTCGGTTAACGGTTTTTGCTTCATAACCAAACGTCGTGTCGTTTTCTGATCTGCTACACTTCTTTGTACGGACTGATAGCTGGACTAATACACCGTGGTCGAGTAAAAACAAAAAAAAATTGTCTAATACATCACCAGCTCTCTAAATTTGTTCGTAAAAATAGATTGATTTCTGAACAGTAATGTTTACATGAATCCTAATGACCATGTGAATTTGGTCATTCATTGTTAGATGTAGGCTGATTAAAATGTTAATGTGGAGATTCAAAACATCTTAAAGCTTAGATTTAATCAGTCTACATCTAACGGTGAATGACCAAATTCATGTGGTCATTAGGGTCCATGTGAACACTACTGTACTTCTGAATTTTGTTAGTATTTTACTAGTTTTTTAAATTTGTTTATTTCGTATCACCAACTCCCTAAATTTGTACATAAAAATAGATTGATTCCCTAAACTTTGCAAGTGCCTCATCAGCTCCCTAAACTTACTATATTCTGTAACAACTAAATATTAAAACTATAATACTAACTCTCGATCCTCGCACATTCGATCTCTTAAACCTGCAACACTAACTCTTATAATAGATGAAGATGTATTTTTAGAATTTAGGTTTAATAAGTTTTTGTATTTAATTATTACGGAGTAAACAAGTTTAGAGAGCTGGTGAGACACTTGCAAAGTTCAGATAGATAATCTAGTTTTATCGACAAGGTTAATGAAATGATGATACAGAATAAGTACGTTTAGGGAGCTATTGAGATACTAACAAACTTCAGAGAGTCAATCTACTTTTTTGGACAAGTGCAGGAAGCTGGTGATGTATTAGGCCAAAAACAATTGTTGTCTATACTTTTAAAGCTAAAATCAACCTTGTGATTTGTTCGATTTGTAAAACTAGTCATTGTGTTTAAAAATTTGAAAATAAGGATATATGCTTTTTTGCAGTTTACAAACTCGATCATTCTTTCAAAAATCGTTTTCGTAACTATTTACCTCAAATGAAATGATTTGGAGCAATTAGAAAGAGCGACTTTTCAAATTATACAAAATACATGGTCTAACTTTTCAAATTAACTAAATCACAAGTACTTTTTGATCGAGAAATTGACCCGCATATCTTTTAATTGCAAAATTCATAAAATATAGACTCTTATTTACAAATTTTTAAACCACGAGTATTATTTTTGCAAATCATTTAAACCACAAACTTTATTTTTATATTTTTTCCAACTTTAAAAATCACTTGTTTACTCCAAAATTATTTGAACTTGACCTAGTGACCCACTAAAATCTATGTGACAAGTAATGAGAGATTTTGGATGAGATGCTTATATTTTTTGTTATTTTTGTTTCAAAAAAAAAAAAAAAGATGCTTATATTTTAAGCACGTTGAATGGGACATTATATTATTGTAAACAAATTTAGAAGGCAAATAACAACTTAAGTAAGTTAAAACGTTAAGCACTTATTTAGTTTAAGCACGTTTGATAACTGTTGTTTATCCACCACTTGAATTAGTTAACTATAAGTGCTGAAAAAATAAGTATTGGATTTTAAGTGCTGAATATTATAAGTGCTAAAAATATTGAATGATTTAATTTTTATAAAAATATTAGTTGATAATGTTTAACTTAAAATGTTAAGTTAAATATTTTGATTTATCAAAATAAGTGGTTTTTAACTTAATTAACTAATTTAAGTGGTGAAGAAACAACTGTTATCAAATACACTTAAATTAAATAAGTGCTTAATATTTTAATTTAAGCAATTGAGTGGTTTATCAAACAAGGCCTAAGTTAAAAATCACTTATTTTGATAAGTCAAAATATTTAACTTAACATTTTAAGTTAAATATTATCAACTAATATTTTTATTCGACCAAATCTTCTAGATTGTATTCGAATTTTCCGGCCTCAAGAAAAAACTTTACTAGTAAATAAGGGAAAAGGTTGCTCTATTCTGGTGTATCGACCCGAGATTTTACCACTGCATGGTCGAATCCTATTATTATTAATATTAGCTGCTGGCCGCACTAAATACATCATTATCCCAAGACATTATATACCTATTTCTATCGGTTGAAGGGCCAAAGCAAGGCCCCGTTATGTCTTTGAGTGCCGGGAGATTGGGAAGAATGAGAAATAAAAGTTACATCTTTGAATACTTTCAGCACTTAAAATTCAGTATTTATTTTTTCAGCACTTAATTTTCAGTTTTATCAAACAACACCTTATTTTTTTTAGTACTTAATTTTTAGTTTTATCAAACGTCACTTACTACGCCCTAACCAAAAAAAAAAGTTTGGATATTCATAAATGTAACCATTTAAACTCATTATTTATAACTTTAAACTCTTCATTTTTTAAATATTATAACACAAAACATTTACATTTATTATATGACCTATATATACATAAGTTTATATAGTCTCTCTTGCATGTAATTCATATATACAAGTGGATATACAAAAAAAAAATACACTTACTTTCTCTTCATAATCTTTCTTATTTCATAACACATTACCAACGCGAATTTGCTTCACGATATTACTAATGTAGATCATTTAAATATTGCATGGTATTAATTGATGCACCTACGAAATGATTATATGTGTGTTTATTATCAACTCATAACTTGGTGTTTGCAAGATTGCTTTCTCAAATATTTTGTTTAAGAGCACAATTTTCATATTGTACAATCAAGTCAATCTGCTTTCATATTGCTGGTGAATTTATGTCTTAAGTTTTTAATAATTATTGCATATCAATTATTAGAATATTAATTGAAAGGCATGCACATGTTCGTACACAAAATGCTAATTATTTAATTTTGTATTTATCTTTCTTTTTGGGCTCCGTACTTTTGGGGATTTATTTCGTTTATTTCACTTTATATATCCTTTAAACCAAAAATGTGGCATGCTAAAAACTCTGCTAATAATGGATGCTTTAAACCTAAAATGCTACTTGACACATAATAATATGCATGCACTTTCACATAAACTTAAAAGAATTCAATAACTCACGAGACATCATGTTAGGGTGGAGAGTAGGAAGATGAGGTTCATCAGGCGTTTTGGATGTGCTTGATATTTCGTTATGGGGAGATATTGACCTTCTCCAAGCGTAACTTATTTTCCAAACCCACACAGGTTTTCTGCAAGGAATCTATATAATATTTTTCGACCTAGTCCGGATGGCGACTCCATTCCTGATGTCAGAACTGCCAAGATGATCGAAAGTTCCAATTGAGCCTAAACTCAAACAATGTTGTATGCATCACGATGGACCTCTCAAAAGCAAGAGGCATGCCCCATCAGTAGTAGTGGATATGGATTTCTGCAAATTTTTTTGTTTCGAGTAGTAGTTGGATTTTCTCGACCTCGAGCTTCTCTTTGTCAACTTTCATATGTTCCTTTTTGGATTCTAATTGATTTTTTCCTTTACTAGCTTGTCAAAAGCTTCGACAACTCTAATGGATTTAATCTTTAAGGTCTCCTCGAGGTTCTCAACCTCAACCTCCTTCGTCTCACTTTGAAACTTCACCATCTCCATCCAAAGAAAAGTTTCCAGACCTCCCAAATAGTGAAATTACTACTAGAATGGCTGCTGGTCGTATCGAGATTATGGAATCTCAGTCGCGACCTAGGGAGTAAAAAGTTGCTCCAAACGAACTTATCTTTGGTGCATGCTTTAGCGTGTCACGCCGAGATGTGGGAATCTCGGTCGCAACACGAGCTTTGATTCCCGATCTTCGATGCTTCCCGTTTCCTCGTATCGGTCTTCTGAATTATTCGTACTTTTAGCTCGTAACTTTGATTTTTATCTCGTTTTTGCTCCGTTTTAGCTCCTATTTGGATTTAACCAAATAATTAAGTACCTTGCATCAAAGAAACATATATAATTAGCACGATTTCACGACAAAACTGACGTAATTATTAATGATATTTTAGGTATATTTTGGGCTTATCACGGACAATATCTACATGGTATTGGACTAAAGTGTTACAATTAGTATTAGAGCCAGCTCTTCACGTACGATGTGTGGTTCGGGGACGAACCAGGCGGAAACTGATAGGCCTATAACGATCCGGTCCGGAGTGGGTGGCGCCGAGGTAGAAGGCATGAGCAAGGAGCGGCCCTAAGGGATGGCGATGGGGGTAGGAATGAACTGAATCCCACATCGGAAATGGAGATGGAGTGATTGTGGCTTATTAGTAAGATGTGAATCCAATACATGCAGACGCGTTTTAAAACCGTGAGGCCCAAGGTGTTGGATTTGGGCCAAAGCAGACAATATCTACGTGGTATTGGATTAGAATGTTACAGATTAAATGGCATAAAAAATTCTTTATAATTGTGAAAATAGTATAAGACGAAAAATTGTTGAATATATAAAAAATATGATTAGATGATAAATTATTTGAAAATTTATTAATGAGATAAATTAGACTATTATTAAGAGAGGTGACCTTTCCTTGATAATATCCTAATAGGTTGAAGTTTATTTAAATAAGTATAATTAATTTGACAAGTGTTAGGCATATATAATTATTTAAATCAATAATGACTTTTCTGTAACTTTTCGCGCCTCTACTTACTTTTGAAAACTGTTTCTCAATCATTTGAAAACTCTTCGCGCCATTTATTCACTTACCAAATTTTCAGGGTTTTGCATGTCTACAGTGGTGCGCAAGCAAATATATATATATATATATATATATATATATATATTGGGCTCCAGCGCGTTAAAATACCCTCGTTTTGATGCATTGGTTAAGTGCCCAACAGAAAATTAAAACTTTTAATGATAAAAACATAATAAAAATGAATTTAAAAGTGTTATGAAAATAAATAGTCTATTTAAATTAATTAATAATAACACAATTCTATAATTATAAAAAATAAAGTTCAAATAAATAAAGAAATTTAAACACTAAGGCCATGTTTGTTTGGAGGAAAATATTCTGCAGGAAAATATTTTTCCAATTTTCCAGTGTTTGTTTGGGCAGGAAAATAAGTAAAAGGAAAATAAGCGGTAAGCAAGGGCGGATCCAACCCAGAGCCCGGGGGGGGGGGGGGAGGGGGGGGGGGAGGGGGCGAAGTCCCCTCGGCCATCGGCTCCGCCCTTGAGTGTCGTTATTTTTGTCCCGTGTAGCCCCCCAAATATTAGTATATATTTAACCTATATAGTATTATCTCAAAAGTTTAAAGTAGTTGAATTGGTTAAAAGCCTTGTTTTTAGATAGGGGTGTTAATATGGGTTTGCGGGTTGTAAACGTATCGTGTCGACTTATTCAGGTGACCCATTTATCCTAATCCTGACCCAACTCATTTAATAAATGGGTCGACTCGGTATGATTCGTTTAAGAAGTGGGTTGAACGTGTCAACCTGGCTAACCCATTTAATTTTGCAACTACATACTAAAAAAATATTCAACTAAACAAAATGAAAAAGAAAATAAGAACATGCATAATTGCATATGAAAAAATAAAATCCAATAAAACTAACAAGATAAATTCAACAAGACAACATCAAAAGTTTAAAATCCAAAACTTACAAACAAAATAAAAAATTTCAATTCCAAATAACAAATAAACTAAAACTACAACATTCAATTCAACTTAAACAACAACAGAATTAGTATCTTGTTCATTAGTCTTTGATTCAATGCATTCCAACTGAATCATCAATTTCTTTCAACCCATCCTGAACTATTAAATTTAGAATGTGAGCATAGCATCTCATATGAAAAAAATCTTCACGGTTTAATAGACCACCCTTGCTAATCAATAATTTTTTCAACAAGTCCACATATGTATCATTTAAACTTGCATTATCCAAAGTGAGTGAAAAAATTTTACCATCAATTTTCCAATCACACAAGAAATTGTGAATTTTTTCACACAGAGCTACACCATTATGTGGAAGAGGCAAATAACAAAAGTTTAAAATTCTCTTTTGGATATTCCAATCTTTATCAATAAAATGCCCGGTCAAACAGATATATCCATCTGTTATAATAGAAGACCAACAATCAGAAGTTAGACATATCCTACTAGAAGTTGACTCAACAAAAGACTTACTTGTGGCTAGAGACTGAAGTGTTCACCGGATGTCAATGAAGAGAGGCAGGCAGTACAAATTGTTAGGGAAAGAAAGTTGAAAACCTAACGTGTTCTGTAATTTACTAATTTGTATATATATATATATATATATATATATATTAGGGTTAAAAATTAAAATTACTTTAATATCCATAAAACTTTTTTATATTTACATGATATATGGGTTAGATGGGTTATATAGATCGGGTTATATGGGTTCGCGGGTTGGGTTGACACGACCGATAGACTCATCTAAATTATACGGGTTACAACGAATTCGCGAGTCAATCCGTGACCCGATCCATATATTTTACGGGTTAGGCGTGTCGACCCATTTATGACCCAAACTCATTTATCTCAACCCTAATTCGTTTAATTTCCGTGTTACGCAAATCGTGTTGTCGTGTCGTGACCCATATTGACAGCCCTATTTTTAGATGAGAGGTCATGGGTTCAAACCATATCAAACTGATCTTTTGTTTTTATATGAAGTTATTTTTATTATATCTCTTTTTTTTAAGAATTTATTATGTCTTTTCTATAAAAAAAATCAATTTCTTATTTTGAGATTCAATTTAACTTAATTTCTAAATTAAATTTTATGAAAATTATAAAAAAATTATAGCTAAAAATAAAAAAAGTGTGAAAATATTACAATTTTTAGCTAACATACCAAAACCATAAAGTTTAAGTGTGCTAAAAGCTTAAAAAAGAATTCCACCCCTAACAGACTGGACTTCGAAAAATTACTCCCAATAATCGGACTAAAATAAGCCACCCGGACGTCGATTCCTAGATCCGCCACTGGTGGTAAGTCAATGGAAAATGAATAAAGAAATAAGGGAAAATATTTTACCCTTTTGAAAAGGGTAAAACATTTTCCCCAAGACATACATGTTCAGAGAAAAATGGGGAAAACGTTGAAGAATGTAAAAATACGAAACACGAAAAACATGAATAACGTGAAAATGTTACAAAACATTAGAATATGAAAAAAAACCGCAAGAAAACATGAAAAAGTGAACAAATGCGAAAAACACAAAAACGCAAAAAAAAAACACTTGAAAAAGCACAAAACGTCAACAATGCGAAAAAGTGACAAAACACGAAATATACAAAAACGTGAAAAATACAAAAAAACACAAAAACGTGAAAAATACGAAAAACACGAAAACGCGAAAAATGCTAAAACAAAAAAACGTGACAATACGCGAAAAACATGAAAAATGCAAACAAAACACGAAAACGTGAAAAAACGAAAAACATGAAAAAAACGTGAATAACACGAAAAAGTAACAAAATGTGAAAAATAAAAAAAAATAAAAAAAGAAAGCATGGAAAACGGAAAACCCAAAAAGCTAAACGTGAAAACGCGAAAAAATGAAGAAAAAATGAAAAAAAAACACAATAACGTTAATAAAAAATGCAAAAAATGTGAAAAAAACGTTTTTCATGTTTTTAACATTAATTTTTTTTCACATTTTTCGTGTTTTTCCACTTTTTTTTCCTAAGAAATTTGTATTCCATTCTTTGCTATCCTATTCATTTGGAATAGCAATTCAATTCTATTCCATTCCGCGAACCAAACGACACTTTACAGTTTGTATGTTTTTGGTGCTTAATTTGTGCTTAATACATGTGAATCTATTTTTTGTGTTTTATATATACAATTGAAAATAAAAAAATACAGAAAATCTATATTTAGTGGTTGGAAAATATTTTCCAGTGTTGTAGCCAAACACAGGAAAATATTTTATTTTCCTGCACAATATTTTCCATGCATAAAATTTTCCAAAACATAATATTTTCCCCCAAACAAACGGGGTCTAATAATAACACAATTCCATAATTATAAAAAATAAAGTTCAAATAAATAAAGAAATTTAAACATGAGATTAGTAAGAATTGAACCCAAGACTACTTGAATTGGAACATATATTAATCATCTCATCTACTCTAAGATAAGGAGAATTACAAAACTAACACTTTTCAATAGGTAGTTTACATTTCTAGCTCCTTTTAAAAAACTAACCAAAACTAACACATTTCAACAAGTAACTTCCAAGTTTACTCTCATCTTCTTCCTTAACATAACTGTATGTCTTTGTCTTTCCCCTTCTCTCTCTTTTTCGCGCTCTCTCTCTAAAGAACAGAACAATCTACAGAACGACTACAAATACTACAACAATCAATCCAACCCACAGTTCATACAATAAAATTTCTACAATCATATAAGTTTTTCATTGGTTTTTAGTTTCATTGAAAAGATTTAAAGCTTAGTCCATTCATCGTTAAGATCTAGCAGTACAACCCAATGTATATTGTTTCTCTTTATTTTTTATGTTCTTACTGATCGTGCGAACCTAAAAAACAGTGGCATTGTTGTCTGAAAATACATTTTGGTTGGAATATCAGTTTCAGACATTTTTTCCCAACAGTGTCGATATCTGTCGATATCTGACAGATATCGACACTGTAAATATCTGTAGATATCTACAATATTTGTCGATATCGACAAATATCTATAATATCTACAAATATCTATAAATATCTACAGATATCTATAAATATCTACAAATATCTACAAATATCTACAGATATCGACACTGTCGGGGAAAAATCTGAAACTGATATTCCAACCAAAATGCATTTTCAGATAACAATGCCACTGTTTTTGGGGTTCGCACAACCAAGAAAAACATGAAAAAGGAAGAGAAACAATATATATTGGGACGAGATTGCTGGAAAAAGGGTCGCCTTCTTCCTCCTCTTTCGTTCGCCGTTCGCCTTCTTCTCCACCTCTTCCTATCGCCGCCATTCGCTTCTCCTTCTTTCTCCTCGCCGTTCGCTTCTCCTCCTCTTTCTATCACCGCATTTCGCTTCTCCACCTCTTTGAGTGTGCCGCCGGCGCTTCTCGTTCTACATCCTCTTCCTA
This sequence comes from Euphorbia lathyris, assembly GCF_963576675.1. Classification (NCBI taxonomy): domain Eukaryota; kingdom Viridiplantae; phylum Streptophyta; class Magnoliopsida; order Malpighiales; family Euphorbiaceae; genus Euphorbia; species Euphorbia lathyris. The sequence continues at coordinate 8,263,769 of NC_088911.1, forward strand.
TCGCAACGCTTGATATGTTAGAGAGATGAAGTTCTGTTTAGGAATAATGAGAGCAAACTTAGAAGGCATGCACATGTTCGTACACAAAATGCTAATTATTTAATTTTGTATTTATCTTTCTTTTTGGGCTCCGTACTTTTGGGGATTTATTTCGTTTATTTCACTTTATATATCCATTAAACCAAAAATGTGGCATGCTAAAAACTCTGCTAATAATGGATTCTTTAAACCTAAAATGCTACTTGACACATAATAATATGCATGCACTTTCACATAAATTTAAAAGAATTCAATAACACACGAGACATCATGTTAGGGTGGAGAGTAGGAAGATGAGGTTCATCAGGCGTTTTGGAGGTGCTTGATATTTCGTTATGGGGAGATATTGACCTTCTCCAAGCGTAACTTATTTTCCCAACCCACACAGGTTTTCTGCAAGGAATCTATATAATATTTTTCGACCTAGTCCGGATGGCGACTCCATTCCTGATGTCAGAACTGCCAAGATGATCGAAAGTTCCAATTGAGCCTAAACTCAAACAATGTTGTATGCATCACGATGGACCTCTCAAAAGCAAGAGGCATGCCCCATCAGTAGTAGTGGATATGGATTTCTGCAATTTTTTTGTTTCGAGTAGTAGTTGGATTTTCTCTACCTCGAGCTTCTCTTTGTCAACTTTCATATGTTCCTTTTTGGATTCTAATTGATTTTTTCCTTTACTAGCTTGTCAAAAGCTTCGACAACTCTAATGGATTTAATCTTTAAGGTCTCCTCGAGGTTCTCAACCTCAACCTCCTTCGTCTCACTTTGAAACTTCACCATCTCCATCCAAAGAAAAGTTTCCAGGCCTCCCAAATAGTGAAATTACTAATAGAATGGATGTTGGTCGTATCGAGATTATGGAATCTCAGTCGCGACCTAGGGAGTAAAAAGTTGCTCCAAACGAACTTGTCTTTGGTGCATGCTTTAGCGTGTCGCGCCGAGATGTGGGAATCTCGGTCGCAACACGAGCTTTGATTCCCGATCTTCGATGCTTCCTGTCTCCTCGTATCGGTCTTCTGAATTACTCGTACTTTTAGCTCGTAACTCTGATTTTTATCTCGTTTTTGCTCCGTTTTAGCTCCTATTTGGATTTAACCAAATAATTAAGTACCTTGCATCAAAGAAACATATATAATTAGCACGATTTCACGACAAAACTGACGTAATTATTAATGATATTTTAGGTATATTTTGGGCTTATCACGGACAATATCTACATGGTATTGGACTAAGGTGTTACAATTGGTATTAGAGCCAGCTCTCCACGTACGATGTGTGGTTCGGGGACGAACCAGGCGGAAACTGGTAGGCCTGTAACGATCCGGTCCGGAGTGGGTGGCGCCGAGATAGAAGGCATGAGCAAGGAGCGGCCCTAAGGGATGGCGATGTGGGTAGGAATGAACTGAATCCCACATCGGAAATGGAGGTGGAGTGATTGTGGCTTATTAGTAAGATGTGAATCCAATACATGCAGACGCGTTTTAAATCCGTGAGGCCCAAGGTGTTGGATTTGGGCCAAAGCAGACAATATCTACGTGGTATTGGATTAGGATGTTACAGATTAAATGGCATAAAAAAATTCTTTATAATTGTGAAAATAGTATAAGATGAAAAATTGTTGAATATATAAAAAATATGATTAGATGATAAATTATTTGAAAATTTATTAAGTGAGATAAATTAGCCTATTATTAAGAGAGGTGACCTTTCCTTGATAATATCCTAATAGGTTGAAGTTTATTTAAATAAGTATAATTAATTTGACAAGTGTTAGGCATATATAATTATTTAAACCAATAATGACTTTTCTGTAACTTTTCGCGCCTCTACTTACTTTTGAAAACTGTTTCTCAATCATCTGAAAACTCTTCGCGCCATTTATTCCCTTACCAAATTTTCAGGGTTTTGCATGTCTACAGTGGTGCGCAAGTAAATATATATATTTTGGGCTCCAGTGCGTTAAAATACCGTCGTTTTGATGCATTGGTTAAGTGCCCAGTATAAAATTAAAACTTTTAATGATAAAAACATAATAAAAATGAATTTAAAAGTGTTATGAAAATAAATAGTCTATTTAAATTAATTAATAATAACACAATTCTATAATTATAAAAAATAAAGTTCAAATAAATAAAGAAATTTAAACACTAATAATAACACAATTCTATAATTATAAAAAATAAAGTTAAAATAAATAAAGAAATTTAAACACTAAGGTCCTGTTTGTTTGGGGGAAAATATTCTACAGGAAAATATTTTTTCAATTTTCCAGTGTTTGTTTGGGCAAGAAAATAAGTAAAAGGAAAATAAGTGGTAAGCAAGGGCGGATCCAGCCCAGAGCCCGGGGGGGCGAAGTCCCCTCGGCCATCGGCTCCGCCCTTGAGTGTCGTTATTTTTGTCCCGTGTAGCCCCCCAAATATTAGTATATATTTAACCTATATAGTATTATCTCAAAAGTTTAAAGTAGTTGAATTGGTTAAAAGCCTTGTTTTTAGATGAGAGGTCATGGGTTCAAACCATATCAAATTGATCTTTTGTTTTTATATGAAGTTATTTTTATTATATCTCTTTTTTTTTAAAATTTATTATGTCTTTTAAAACAAATCAATTTCTTATTTTGAGATTCAATTTAACTTAATTTCTAAATTAAATTTTATGAAAATTATAAAAAAATTATAGCTAAAAATAAAAAAAAAGTGTGAAAATATTACAATTTTTAGCTAACATACCAAAACCATAAAGTTTAAGTGTGCTAAAAGCTTAAAAAAGAATTCCACCCCTAACAGACTGGACTTCGAAAAATTACTCCTAATAATCGGACTAAAATCAGCCACCCGGACGTCGATTCCTGGATCCGCCACTGGTGGTAAGTCAATGGAAAATGAATAAAGAAATAAGGGAAAATGTTTTACCCTTGACATACATGTTCAGAGAAAAATGGGGAAAACGTTGAAAAATGTAAAAATACGAAACACGAAAAACATGAATAACGTGAAAATGTTACAAAACATTAGAATATGAAAAAAAACCGCAAGAAAACATGAAAAAGTGAACAAATGCGAAAAACACAAAAACGCAAAAAAAAAACACTTTGAAAAAGCACAAAATATCAACAATGCGAAAAAGTGACAAAACACGAAATATACAAAAACGTGAAAAATACAAAAAACACGAAAACGTGAAAAATACGAAAAACACGAAAACGCGAAAAATGCTAAAACAAAAAAATGTGACAATACGCGAAAAACATGAATAATGCAAACAAAACATGAAAACGTGAAAAAACGAAAAACATGAAAAAAACGTGAATAACACGAAAAAGTAACAAAATGTGAAAAATAAAAAAAAATAAAAAAGAAAGCATGGAAAACGGAAAACCCAAAAAGCTAAACGTGAAAACGCGAAAAAATGAAGAAAAAATGCAAAAAATGTGAAAAAAACGTTTTTCATGTTTTTAACATTAATTTTTTTCACATTTTTCGTGTTATTCCACTTTTTTTTCCTAAGAAATTTGTATTTCATTCTTTGCTATCCTATTCCTTTGGAATAGCAATTCAATTCCATTCCATTCCGCGAACCAAACGACACTTTACAGTTTGTGTGTTTTTGGTGCTTAATTTGTGCTTAATACATGTGAATCTATTTTTTGTGTTTTATATATACAATTGAAAATAAAAAAATACAGAAAATCTATATTTAGTGGTTGGAAAATATTTTCCAGTGTTATAGCCAAACACAGGAAAATATTTTATTTTCCTGCACAATATTTTCCATGCATAAAATTTTCCAAAACATAATATTTTTCCCCAAACAAACGGGGTCTAATAATAACACAATTCCATAATTATAAAAAATAAAGTTCAAATAAATAAAGAAATTTAAACATGAGATTAGTAAGAATTGAACCCAAGACTACTTGAATTGGAACATATATTAATCATCTCATCTACTCTAAGATAAGGAGAATTACAAAACTAACACTTTTCAATGAGTAGTTTACATTTCTAGCTCCTTTTAAAAAACTAACCAAAACTAACACATTTCAACAAGTAACTTCCAAGTTTACTCTCATCTTCTTCCTTAACATAAATGTGTGTCTTTGTCTTTCCCCTTCTCTCTCTTTTTCACGCTCTCTCTCTAAAGAACAGAACAATCTACAGAACGACTACAAATACTACAACAATTAATCCAACCCACGGTTCATACAATAAAATTTCTACAATCATATAAGTTTTTCATTGGTTTTTAGTTTCATTGAAAAGATTTAAAGCTTAGTCCATTCATCGTTAAGATCTAGCAGTACAACCCAATGTATATTGTTTCTCTTTATTTTTTATGTTCTTACTGATCGTGCGAACCTAAAAAACAGTGGCATTGTTGTCTGAAAATACATTTTGGTTGGAATATCAGTTTCAGACATTTTTTCCCGACAGTGTCGATATCTGTCGATATCTGACAGATATCGACACCGTAAATATCTGTAGATATCTACAATATTTGTCGATATCGACAAATATCTACAATATCTACAAATATCTATAAATATCTACAGATATCTATAAATATCTACAAATATCGACAAATATCTACAGATATCGACACTGTCGGGGAAAAATCTGAAACTGATATTCCAACCAAAATGCATTTTCAGATAACAATGTCACTGTTTTTGGGGTTCGCACAACCAGGAAAAACATGAAAAAGGAAGAGAAACAATATATATTGGGACGAGATTGCTGGAAAAAGGGTCGCCTTCTTCCTCCTCTTCCGTTCGCCGTTCGCCTTCTTCTCCACCTCTTCCTATCGCCGCCATTCGCTTCTCCTTCTTTCTCCTCGCCGTTCGCTTCTCCTCCTCTTTCCATCGCCGCCTTTCGCTTCTCCACCTCTTTGAGTGTGCCGCCGGCGCTTCTCGTTCTACATCCTCTTCCTATCGCAACGCTTGATATGTTAGAGAGATGAAGTTCTGTTTAGGAATAATGAGGGCAAACTTGGAAGTTACTTGTTGAAATGTGTTAGTTTTTTAAAAGGGGCTAGAAATGTAAACTACATCCTTGAAAAGTGTTAGTTTTGTAATTCTCCCCTCTAAGATATTGAATCAATCCTGCGGAATGTGTCTCTAAACTAATATTAGGGGGACTACAAAGGGATAGAACAACCAATACTCAAAAGTGGAGTTGGTGGCCGCGGGGCTCAGGCCCTGCCGGGCCCTAAGCTGGCTCTGCCCATGCATGTCCGGCAAATTTGATATTCCCTTCGAATCCTTTTTCATTTTTCTAACTGGTAAGTTCGGTGTTGAGTTCTTTCATTTTTGTGTTATGCTTTCTAACTTTTTTTTTATATAATACAAGAATTCTAGGGTTCTGTTTATGTTTCGCTTCAGCTTTTATTGTATTTAGCATCGTGTTTTTATAATTTTCTCTTGTGATCTCTCTAATATTTTATTTCAGCGTTGTACTTCATCGTTTTTGTGGATCCGATTGGTGAGCTCTCTTAATTTGACCGAGTAGGATTCTGCATCTTTTTGGTTCATGCATAACATTGAAGGTATATACTAGAACTAGAACAGAATCCATCTCCCGCTGGCATTGGTAAGTATACTGATCACACAAACCGATAATCTGAATTGAAAACCGGTAATACGAACCGAAAATTCAATTAACCGAACCGATGATTTTTCTTTAGGGTTTAAAAAATAATTTGGTTTCGGTTTTGATTTGGAATGCTCAAAACCCGTGGTTTACAGTTAACCGAACCGTTTAATATATATATATATAATTTAATATACATATAATATTAAACAATTATACTATTACCATTATACTATTATACTATAGTATACAAAAATAAATATACAAAATAAGTTATATTATACTATTATTATTCAAACCAAAACCTATCTTTTTATCTTTACTTTTAGGCATAAAGCCCATCTCGACCCTTAAACTATAGAGCTGAATTCAATTAACTCCCTATTCTCTTTAAATCATAAAAAAGGTCCCTATACTATTGTTAGGTAGTTAATCAGCCCCTTTCTCTTAATTGTTGTTAACTGCTCTCCCTTCTTCTACCTTGAACCCATAATTTGTTTGATAAAATTAGCGAGTTATTAGGAGATGCAAATATGATGCCGCCGATGTTGCTGAGTATTTGATGCCGAAGACATTTTTGGGAATCCTATTGCAGCTCTTGAAAAGGTAAAAGAGGCTGCTTGGAGAGTCTGATTTCAGTTCGTGATTCCTGCGATATTTTTCGTTCACATGTTTTACATTTTGCCGTCTGAAATGGTTTCTAATAAAATTGGATATAGAATTATGCACTGCTAATTAGTTATCCTCCTTTTTACTACATTACAATTATCCTCCATATGCAAGGCATAGAAAATGTTCGACAAAATGCCACAAAAAACTTCAAATCAAAGTCTCCCGTTGTCGGCAGGCAAGAAGCGGAGAAGAAAGGAGGTCAGTTGGCAGTTAAGAAGAAGGAGTTGATTAGCCACTTAAAAAGAGTATAGGGACCTTTTTGATGATGTGAAGAGAATGAGGGTCTAATTGAATTTAGCTCTATAGTTCAGGGGCCCTAGTGAGCTTTTTGCCTTACTTTTAAGAAACCCTAAAACATAGGAACAAAACAAGTCGCAGCAGCCGCAGTCGTTCCTACACCGTCTCTTCAGCAGCATCGCCGGCGCCGAACGCAGCAGCTTCCAATCTCGCCCCGCCAAACGTAGCAGCTTCCGATCTTTGATTAACCGCCGAACGAACATTTCCTCTTCTCGCATCGCATCGCCGAGGTAAGATGTTTATGGCTTTTCTTCTCTAACTCATTGTTGATGACATTCTGATCTGTCCTGCTGTTTATATACACCTTGCGATTGTAATTGATTAATTCATTGATTAACTCCAGTATGCTGTTAGCCTTTGTTTTCTGGCATTTTATTACAACTATTTTCACTGTAATCGTTGTTGGAATGAATCAAAGCACTATTTCCTTGCCTTTGGTGTGGCCACCAATCTTAGCTTTGTCCTTTCCTTGTTATGGGGTTTTAGGAATTACTGTATAATATTAATTCCTCTTCTTTAATCTCTTTTATCTAATGAATATGAAATTTCTGCCTCTGATGTTGACAAACACAACATTAATGGGACATTTATATGAAGAGAAAGCTTCTTACTTTCCCACATGAATACATGGTTTTGATTTTCAGAATGTGTTAAACAACAATTGGATTCATTTATATTTATATAAACCTTGCTATTGTAATTGATTAATTCATTGATTAAATGATGTTTTTTCATAACTAATAATGATTCATTAGTTAAAATAATATTTAATTTGGTGCACTTGTTTTGATGCTGAGAAGGTATCATTTCATGTGGAAACATTTCAATTTGAAAGAAATATGATTTGGAAAGCATGTTACTGATAATCATATGAATACGCTTCTTTTGGTTTGACAAAACAGCTTATAATCATTGACTAACCAATAAACCTTTATTCATTTGGGTAAAATTTATGGTTAAGGCATGGATTCAACTGAAAATATTCTGGAGAATGTCGAGCTTTCACGGGAGAAGAGGAAGCAAAAGCATGAACATATTGTTGATGCAAATTGTAGCAACAAAGTATCGAAGAAGAAGAAGAAGAAGAAGAAGGTTGAGCCAGTGGAATTGGTGCGAGGGAAGCGATTCTCACGTGAGGAAGATGAGACGGTTAAAGAGGCTGTTTTGAGCTACATCGATAAGCATGAATTAGGTGAAGAAGGGTTAAATATGGTTTTGAAGTGTAAGAAGTACCCCCAGGTTAGAAATTGTTGGAAGGAAATAGGGGCAGTTTTACCTTGGAGGCCTTGCGAGAGTGTGTATTATCGAGCCCATATCTTGTTTGAGAGGGATGAAAATCGTAAGTGGACGGAAGAAGAGTGCGATCTAGTGCTGAAGTTTTATGAAAAATACGGGCCTGATTGGAGAACTTTGGGTGACGCACTTGGCAAGCATAGATTTCATGTCAAGGATGCATGGAGGAGACTAAATGTGGCGAATAAGAAGAGAGGAAAGTGGTCCCAAGATGAATACCAGTCTTTGTTTGATCTAGTGAACATGGATCTGCGTATGAAAGCTTTTGAGGAAAGGAAGTCTAAACATGGAATGTTGCGAGACAATATTTGTTGGACAGCCATTAGCAAGCAGATGGGGACTAGAGCTAATCCAGTATGCTGCATGAAATGGTATGACAGTTTAACATCTCCTTTGGTGGCTGAAGGTAAATGGGCTGATGTGGATGACTATCGCCTTTTGATTGCACTTGATGATGTGGATGCATGCTGCATGGAAAATGTTGACTGGGACAGTCTCTTGGAACATAGACCTGGTGATGTATGTCGAAGGAGATGGAACCAAATGGTCAAGCATCTTGGTGAGCAACAGAACGGATCATTTGCAGAGCATGTTGAAGTCTTGATGAAACGGTATTGCCCGGATGTGCTTGAAGCCAGGGAGGCCTACTATAGCAAACCTATAGTAGACTGAGGTTAGATTCATTAACTGTCTTTTGAGACATTCTAACCTGCACTTGTTGATATTATTGTGCATGTTGTAGTGTTTTGAATCTAGATCAATTACTGGTGTGCTTAGATAAAATGTTAATCACAACATTTGGGGATGTTTTCTAGTGGTTTTTCACAATCTTGATACTACAAAATTACTTGCACAAACCATTAGACTGATACTTTACGACGAGTCTCGTCTACTTTTGAGACTTGTTGACTTGAACAATAGCTGCAACAACCTGCTGCTATTTGTGATGTATGAGTTTTTAGACTTTTGGCTTCTAATGGTTTGTCGATGTTGAAAAATGGTGGAAAAAGGTCAAGAGGAGAGGAACATGGAAGTAACAGTTTGTTTTCTGCTAATTGGACTCGTATGATTAGAGTGGTCCTGATACAACTGTTTTGATCATGGGTGCAGGATCAATTTGACTCGTTAACCTATTAGCTGCTTGTGCGTTTGGTGCTCCTAGAGTTGTCATTGCTGATGTTAATGTTCCCCGTGATGAGATTCTGCAAGTCTCCAGGAATATTGAATTGAGAAGCAAGTTTAGGCAAGATTTGAACTTTTTAGAGTTATTTAGGTTACGTGAATATGTATTTTTTATTTTAGAAATGTATGTAAAAAACTAAACCTCCTTTATGAACAAAAATTTAGATTTTCACATTTTTATCATTTTATCAGATTTTTAATAATAGTTTCAAACATTAAATAAAATCTGATAAACAAAAGAACACTAACCGCCTCTACAGTAGGAGAAAGCGTCTTTAAAAAGGTTCATGGTTCTGCTTATTTTTCATATTAGTGATGTCAATGCCTCTACAGTAAGAGAAAGCGTCGTTAAAAAGGTTGATGGTTCTGCTTTTAGCTCAGGTGTCCGATTGGGGCGGATTTTTTTTTTTTTTTTTTGAAATCAGGTAAAAGCCGGTAAAAGTTGTTGACCAAACAGTGGTCCGATCTCCTGCTCGGACAACTCCAAGTGGTTTTCTTCTCAGAGAACCCAAAGTCCAACTTGTCAGATTCTTCTCTTCCGTTCTAAATTCGGTTTCTTCTATGATTTGTTTTCTTATTTCTTTTTATTTCTATTCTATTTTTTTTCCATTAGTTATGTTTCCATCTTCCAATTTCACAGTTTACCAGAATGCTTGTTTTAGAATGCTCGTTTCTGTTGCTTCGAATGAAGTTTCAATTCACAACTTGCAAGTTGTAAAAGCAATTGGTGTCATAAATTTGAAAGTTCCATCAGTTTCTATCAATTTGAATGTGCTCTGTGTTTTTTTACAGTTATGCTGCTAAATATGGATTGAACATTGCAGGAGGAGAAACACCTAGCATCAACGGCCAAACAGAATGAAAATGGCCGGCGGGTTTGCGAAAGGGCTTATATTTTTGCACAAAGATTGTGAGTCTTCTTTCTTCTTCTCCTTATTATTTTGTTAATAATTGGACAATTTGTAATTTTTGAACAGTATATATTGCTTATAGGTAACTAAATTAGTAATAAGTTAAATCCTCTTCAGGTTCAAGTCCGTCTGAGTTTTTATCAAAATATTAACGTTGCTATCATTGATACATACCCTTGTTATTTGTTAATCTCTAAAACATGCCCTTAAATTGTACAATTAACTCAATTAGCTTTATGAAATCATATAAAAGTATGACAACACTATTTTGGAATATTATGCCCTGCAATTGGATGTGCTTGACACGAATGTCATATATGTATACGTACTCTGTGCTTTTGTAAAGTTAAGCTCCTAAATATGGATTCAACATTGCAGGAGAAGAAACACCTAGCATCAAAGTGGCCAAACAGAATGAAAATAGCCTAAGGCGTTGCAAAAGGACTCCCATATTTTGTGCACAGATTGTTTGTCTGAGGGAGAACGGGTAAGTTTTGAATAGGTTAGTATTGAATGAAGATTTTACAGTGCTTGTAGGTAACTAGTTCGTAATAAGTTATATCCTCTTCAGGTTCAAGTCTGTCTGAGTTTTTCATGCCCTTATTATTTGTTAAGACAGGCCCTTCAATTGTACAATTTGATAGGTTAGTTTTATGAAATCATATAGAAACATTACGAGATAGTATAATGTAGAAACATTGTAGCATGTTAGTTAGGACTAGAGTAACGTGAATATCATTAATAGTGAAGATGATGCATTTGTTAGATCTAACTCCACTTCTAAACCTGAATTTAATTATGTTTAAGATCTAAATCCACTTCTAAACCTGAATTTAATTAAATGGAGAAGATAGGATTTGTCTAGTGAGAAAGGAAGGTCTTTTGTTGTTTATTTCGAGTTGAAAAAGAAGGCATTAACAGCAATGGTTTGGCCATTTATATAAGAGGCTGCTGGTGTTTTCCTGCTCGTCCCATGGGATTTTGAAAGATGTTTTCAAGTACCATGTTTCTGAACAAGAGAAAACCTTGAGTTTGAGGTTTCCTGCATGTTCTGTTTCTGCTGCCATAACAAGTATTTTAGATGTCAAGGCAGTGGTAGCTATCATATCTTTTAGACTAATTAATTTACGGGTAAAGTTCAAATAAAACTCCTGTGGTTTCACTAATTTTCAGATAAAGGACTGTGGTTTACTTTTTGTCAAAATGAGGACTGAGGTTTTCAAATTTAGCAAAATAAGGACTTTTTCGATTGATACTATTAAAATCACCCTTGATGACTTCAAAAATGACATATTTTAAAAAGTACTAATATTCTAAGCAACTTTAATTCTTCAACTTTTTTATTTCGAGATTATTTAGATGATATTTGGTAAAGAGAGAGAAAGTTAATGTTTAGAGACAGAAAGTTCCAAAAAAGATGATTTTCTAAAATCGAAAATGTAGTTCCATAGAAAATATAGCATTAAACAACTTTAATTTTTGAAAATTTTCATTTTCAGGTATTTAAAGATAGTTTTAATAACATTATTAAAAGTGTGAAACCTCAATCCTTGTTTTGACAAAAAGTAAACCATAGTCCTTTATCTGAAAATTAGTGAAACCATAGGAGTTTTTTTTTTTTTTAAACAAAAACCACAGGAGTTTTATTTGAACTTTACCCTTAATTTATTAGTCCCTATATTTTGACAAAACACACTGTTTTAGTCCATGTGTTTTAAAAAACACACGGTAAGGTCTCTAATCTTTTTCTCGGTAAACTGTTTAGTCCTTCCGTTTGTTTGTTAGATTTTTTTACCGTTTATGAATTCGGAAATGACTAAATTACCCTTTACTATTTACTTTCAAATTTCAGAAGAGGAAATCCAATTTAGAAGGAGTTATTTGTATGGAGAACAAGAAAAAGAACACAAGCCAATGCTTACGAATTTGAACGATCAAGAAGTAAATCAAGAAGAAGAACACTCAAAGTTGATTTCAGATGTAGTAGAGTCTAAAGGAAAGGAAAATAAAGAAAAAGAAAGAACGCAGAGATGAGAAACAATGAAGATAATGGTCTTATATATATGATTTTGTAGTAAAGGGTAGTTAAGGCATTACATTTTTATTTTAAATAGATTTTGACTCAAATTCAAATTGACTGAGTCTCTAACGGCAGAGACTAAACAGTTCACCGAGTAAAACGTTAGGGACTAAACAGTTCATTGAGAAAAATATTAGGAATCTTACCATGTGTTTTTAAAAATATAGAAACTAAACAATGTGTTTTGTCAAAATATAGGAATTAATAAATTAATTACTCTATCTTTTATATACAATTTTTCTAATGAGTCCAGGTGCAATTTTTAACATTATTTTTTTTACTAACACTTCCATAAAGTGTCCCAATGGGCTCAATTAAAAACAAGCCCAAAATATATATAATTGACATTGTGTTATCCTCCAGGTTTGGGAGTTTACTTTTTACGGCTGTTAATATCCACAATTTCATACTTCTCTTTCTCGTCTTATTCTCTCTCCTAGTTTGGAAACTCATTCTCGTCGTCTCTGAGTTCTCCTACCGGTCACCGGAAATTCTCTCTAAATCTCACTTCATCTTTATCGTTTGATTATTTGGAGATCTTTGTCGGCGTTATAGTTTTGTGGTTTGAAACTATGGATTCTTTAGGTTATTCACGGTGCTTCTTCATCATAGTTATTAAAGGTGCAAGGGGTCTTGGAGCCTTGACGCAAGGCAAAACTTAAGGCGCACGTCCGAGCGACTCGAGGCGCATAAAACAAAAATCATAAATTCATAATACTAGTCACAAATAGTCAAATACCAACAATAAAACCATAAAATGCATGAGTTAAATTCTAGTTAACTACTAAGGTATAATGTCTGTTGCGATATGTGTAGCAAAAACTTTCGATCTTTGTCTGTCTCTGTTTTTCTTTTATTTTCTTAACTTAAAAAAACCCTAAATTACCCTAAACCTAAAACACCCTCAAAACCCTAAAATACCCTTAACCTTAAAATACCCTAAGGTAGCCAAGGCGCGCCTTTAATAACTAGGTTCTTCATGGAACCTAGATCAATGTAAGTCTGAATCTCTCTCTATATATTTTTTTTCTTTTTCAATTGTTGTTTCGATTTGATTTGTTTTCTCCTTCTACTATAGTAGATGGATTTCCCTATTTCCTAACATTGACTGATTACCCTTTTCTTTGTGTTTAAGTTCTAGATCTGTTAATCATTGACGTTTCTTTTTCCTGCCAGGGATTTAGAATCTGCTTTTTCTTTGCATTTGTTTGGTATTATTGTTTTGGCTATTCTATATTTATAATTAGAGTGTTTTCAATGGGTTCATTTGTCATATGGAAGAAGTTTTCCTAGTAGAGTGGGATCCTCGTCATGAAACATTGCTAGGGTTTAGAGTTGATGATTCAGGTTGGATGTTTGGAACCTAAATAGGTAATTTTATGGTTACTCTGTTTTTCTTATTATTACTTTTATGATAGAATTTAGGCCTAATACACAAATAACCCCCTGAACTTGTCCAAATGTTGCAACTGCCCCTTCCAACTTTCAATTGTAACAACTTACCCCTCAAACTTGTCCAATTGTAACAACTTACCCCTTAAACTTGTCCAATTGTAAAACACAACCTCAAATTGCTGACATGGACTGCAATTGAAGAAACACGTGAAATACAAAATCTGCAACGCTCGTGGAGCATGATAATCAGATTTTTGGCGTGATACGAATCCGAGAAAACTTTTTTACGGTTGCTTCAAATACGGGGTAAAAAAATTCACAATTTGGGGTTATGTTTTACAATTGAACAAGTTTAAGGGGTAAGTTGTTACAATTGAAAGTTAAGGGGGTAGTTGCAACATTTGGACAAATTTAGGGGTTATTTGTGTATTAGGCCTAGAATTTACTATAGAGTACTGGTTTTTTTTAGTTTGTTAGGTAATGATCCAATCCAGCTTAGAATAAGCTATAAGCATGTTTATAATTACATTGTTTTCAATGGGTCTCATTTGCTTTTAATACACAGAATTGAGCTGTAGTTTTTAGATCAGATATTTCTCTAGATAATTATTTAAAGGGTAATTAATTTATTAGTCTCTATATTTTGACAAAACACACTGTTTAGTCCATGTCTTTTCATAAACACGAGGTAAGGTCCCTAACTTTTTTCTCGGTGAACTGTTTAGTCATTCCGTCTGTTTGTTAGATTTTTTTACCGTTTATGAATTCGGAAATGATTAAATTACCCTTTACTATTTATCAGTCAAAAGCAATTCACGCCTTATGTCTTTCTATCACAACTCGCGCTCACAAAAAAATGGAGAAAGGATTGAATCCCTAACCCATAATCGAATTACTCATGCTCACTCTTCCTATTTGAATTGAATGTAGAAATCGACTCAAATCTCTCTCGCTTACTCTTCCTGTTCGAATTGAAGGTGGAAATCCTCTTATTCTCAATGGTGAGTTTAAAAGAAAGGAAAAGAAGAATGTAGAGATGAGATACAATGAAGATAACTTATATATTTGATTTTGTGGTAAAGGGTAGTTAAGGCATTACATTTTTATTTTAAATAGATTTTGACTCAAATTCAAATTGACTAACATAATCTCCATGAGAGTCTAACGGCAGAGACTAAACAGTTCACTGAGAAAAACGTTAGGGACTAAACAATTTATCGAGAAAAAGGTTACAGACTAAACAGTTCATCGAGAAAAAGGTTAGGAATTTTACGATGTATTTTTGAAAATATAGAAATTAAACAGTGTGTTTTGTTAAAATATAAGGACTAGTAAATTAATTACCCTAACAAAAAATAATAATTTACATGCACTACTACTAGGACACGCCTAGGGATCCTCTAGAGTTAAAAAGCCTCTAGAGTTGGTGGAGTTGTAATCATCTCAACCATTAATTGCAAAATTAATGGATGAGATTTAATTGATATAGAGGCTTTTTAACTCTAGAGAATCCCTACACCTAGGACACATAGTGTCCTAATGCATGATGTATTTTATGCATTGAATTCATAATGAATTTAACACAAAGACTTAAAAAAAGTAAAAAATTTAGTTTGATAAAATTGTTTTTGAACAACTTTTATTCCTTCAAAGCTTGATTTAATCTATTTTACTGACTAGAGACTTCATCGCTACAAAAGTTTAAATATCTAATTAAAATCTAGAAAAGGTATTATTCCAATCTCATAATATAAATATCAATTTGATTACAAAAGAATGGATAAGGTGCGAAAATATCCGTGACGTATAAAAGGATACAATTTTACTCCTAATGTTGGCAGTTAAGAGCAATTTTACATCTAATATTGACAAGTTTAGTTAATTTCAGATATTATTATAAAACACGTGTTCTTTATTCCTTATTCTACATCAATTGCATATCAGTTTGTTCTAAAAAAATCATATTTTTATGATTTAATAATAAAATTGGAGATTAATATTTATAAATTTGATGAAATATTTGAATTTTTTTTTTCGAACTCGTACAAAAAGTAGTATTTTTTTTACGTCTAATCATGTGATTTTTACTAATGAGTAATAAAATGATGTACACATAAAGTTTAGATTACAAGATTCATGACCGAGAAGACAGTTTGATGAATTATTTCTTAAATTTACCAAATTTGTCAATATTAGAGGTAAAATTACTCTTAACTACCAACATTAATGTTAAAATTATATCATTTTAGTCGTTAAATATAAAATTGCTCCTGATTATAAACGTTATGAGTACTTTTACATATTATCCCATAAAAAAACTTATAGTTAAGGATTTGATGTCCAAATATTAGATATTTACATATTTAATCAGTGTAATTTGATCATATTTATTATTTGTTTAGAGAAAAAATTTTGAAATTCGTTTTTAAATACCAACATGCTTCTGCTCCAAATCATTCCAGCGGTATCATTAATTAACTATAAAAAAAATTTAGAAGGCTCTGCTTGAAAAATATGGAGCAGAATATGTTGATATTTAAGAAACGAATTTCAAAAACTTTTTCTAAACAATAAATTTCATCAAATTACACCAATTAAAAAGTCAAATATCTAATATTTAATATCATTTTTTTATAATCAAAATGATATTTATACTTTGAGAATAGAATATACCTCTTATAAATTCCAATCATGTATTTAACTTCTCTAATAGTGAAACCTCAGTTCACCAAGTTGGTTAGATCAGACCTTGATAAAATTTCCTGCGTAAAATTCGTTGAAAAACAAATATATCAAACTAATTTTGGTTCATTAAGCCCTTGATCTTTTATTTGAATACATTAAGCCCTTGATTTTTTTATTTTGGTTCTTATTAAGCCATTGATAACCAAAAAAAGTAAATTTGAACATAAAATTCGGTTAACAGACTGTTATTCATTATACTTACATTCGAAAATTGTATTTTTACACTGTTTAAAAGCAGTTGGATGTATTAATCTCGATATAAGAAAACTTTAAAACCTTAATTCAAACTGTACATTTTTTTTTAATAATTTCAAATACATATGAAGTTAATAACTTATTTTTAACAGAATTACATATTTACAACTTACTAATTTGGTCATTAAGGGCTTAATGAGACCAAAAATAAAAAATGAGGGGCTTAATATATTCAAATAAAACATCAAGGGCTTAATGAACTAAAAAATTAAAGATCAGGGGCCTAATGATGCTTTTTGCCTACGATTTTTAGTTTCTACACACAAAACTCACAATAATGGATATATAGCATGAGTATCCTAGTGCATGTAACTTTTTTTTTAATATCATAATAAAAATAAAAATTATAAAAATTATAATAATATATAAAAAATATATTATTATTATTATTATAAATATATATATAATAATAAAGGTTAATTGATATATTATTATTATTATTATAAATATTTTTCGTTACAAACGCAACTCTTTGGTTTGTAAAATTTTCATTTTTTTATTGACCCTTGTCAAATTTTGCCGATAACAACATCAAAATGAAATTTTCAAGAGTTAAATGATATTTTAAACAACTTTAATTCTTCAATTTTTTAAGCTTTAGGTCATTTAAGTATTGTTTTTATGAAAGATAAAAATTAATGTTTAGAGAGAGAAAACTCCAAAAATGATGATTTTTAAAAATTAAAAATGTGGTTCTATAGCAAATATGATACTAAACAACTTTAATTCTTGAATTTTTTATTTTGAGGTCGTTATCGGCCAAATTTGGAAAAGTCAATAAAAAAAATATTTTTTTTTTGCAAACTACAAGGTTTCGTTTGTAACGGAAAATATTACAGATACCCATCTATAAATCTGTGAAACCACATGACATCTATTTGTAATTAACTCTAATAATGATTAATTAACTTAAGTCATCTCTTGATTCTATCAGTCAACACTTAACTATTGTATTTGGAAAAAGACATCAGTTTAAATTGAACAAGAATAATTAATCATAATTTCTTTCTTTCAGTCAAATATCAAACAAAGTTGGAATTTTTTGTCAATCTCATTGATATATTCAATTGTGTTAATTAATTAATTAAAACACTTTTAATTCATCAATTTAACAAAAACTATATATATGCAATTTCTAAGTGTGTGACTTTCTAGGTTCATCTTTAACTGATATTAAAAAATAACACTTAGTAATTATATCAGGAATCTAATTCCTTGTACTAAAAAAGTGTATTTTATATAAGCTTAGCTTATATTTATTCATAGTCTTTTAAAGATTATGATCTCCAACCAACACACTGTGTCATGATGTCCCATTTAAAGAATGAAGTTAGTTAAACTAAATTTATAATTTAAACTAATCATGGACCGTCGCTCATAATTTTCATGCATTAAAGTCATTTCATTAAAAATCTCGATCTTAACTAGAGCCACAGAATGTCAAGCTCTAATTGTCAATATACTAAGATATATTGATTAAGTTTTCGATAAAATAAGACTCTCATCACATAACCATTCTTTGGTATTTATCTCATCATATGAGTCTTATCTCATTCCATCAAAAATCAATCAATAGCTACCTTAGGATTTATTTCTATTTATGTAGAGTAATGAATCATCTATTAAGAAACTCTTGTTCGGATTACCAGAACTAATATCTGAATATAAATCAGGAACAAACTACAATTGTCCAAGAATAATAAGTTTCCTCAGATCAAAGAACTATATGCACTATTATAACCTAGATAATTATATTGACCATGAGTAAAAATTTGTGCAATTATTATCAAACGTCACAGTTTGAACCATTCACATATTTGAATGTCCACATGTTTATTCTACTATCAATATATCAAACAAAGTGAGATTTTATGATTTCAATTAATATCTCATACTATCGAGAAAATAAATAGAGTTGATAGTCTAAGGATAGATGAATATTCAATTCATTATCCACCGACTACAAACATTTAAGATTATTTTTTACCAAATAAACATATCTCAATATTTTTATTTGTTTTGAAAAGAATAGACCATGCATTAAATAGAATCAGAATACAAAGTTTGAATAGTGAAATCTTGAGGACTAGTATGTCACTCCATCAGTCCTGACATAAAATATGATGCCCTTGCAAGTTCATGGGCAACACTATTCGCAGAACGATTAGCAAAAGTGATATTAACATCATTAAACGAATGAATAAAGCTATTACAATCATCAAGAACCAGGCTGAATAAGACCTGATGGCAAGTTGATTAAGATCTAAAACCACCACCTCTGCATCGGTTTCAACAAGACAGCCGTCCATACAGCACCAAGGGAGGTTAGAAGACGAAGACATTCTCTTTAGAAGATTCCAAGAATCCACCTGCTTTGATCTTTGAGGAAAACTATAGTAGCATGTAAATCACCATGTTTGTCTCACACAAGGTGTATCTCTGCATCAATAATATTGTTTCTTTGTAAATAATTTTTAGACTAATATACAAACCCACACTATATACAAAAGGAATAATTTAGGGCATAGATGACTCAATACAAGTCTATATATCTTTACATCACTATAGGCGGTTATTAGTTACATCGAATTGTTATAAAGGCTTCAATCAAAAAACAATTGAACCTCGGGACAAGAGCAAATGATATAAGAGCACCATTACTGGTTGCAACTCAAAGCACTGCCACCTAAGGCACAAGAAAGACTTAAAAAAAACAAACCACTATGATGACTTTTTATATATAAAAAAGGAAGGTTTCTAGTTAAATATAGTGGAGATACGTTTAAAAATAAAAATAAAATAGCAAACAGTGATTGTCTGCCACTATTTTACATTTTCAGTAATTTTTTAATGTTTTAGTCCCACTTTTACTTTGTTATCTCTGTTGGTAACTCACCAATTATGAGAACACAATTATAACAAGCACTCCAGTGGTTGGAAGTTGCTCTAAGTCATTAACAATTTTCTTCACTAACGTTGGAAATGAGATAATTGAAGGACATATGTTTTAGAACAAGTCTAAACAAAGGCCCAATTCCAAAACTCTAAGAAGCCCACAAGATCTAGAATGGCAGGAACCGTCCCATCGCTCGGTTTACGGGCAGAACAATACTTTCACACTCATGACATCCTATAAATAAGTAATATCTACTTTATATCTCTTCATTATGTAATATTCCATTTTTTTATCTCATCGCTTTTCGCATCAAAGTGTATCTAAGAGTCTCACCTCAACAAATTCAACAAGCATATGTGGAAGTTAATTCGAAGGTTGGACCATACCCAACATCATGGTTGATCACATTTCTTATTTTATTATTATTTTTTTTTTCAAAGTTTTTATTTTCAATAATATATAAATATTCACAAAGCTTTTTATTTTCCTTTTCCTACTTGTAACAATTATAGTTTTCACACTTTGACATTCTTTCTAGTTTTTTTTTTTTTTTGAGATGTTTGGTAAATATTTTTCTCTTCAAGGCCCTCTTTGTTTGCCCAAAATATTTTGCTGATTTTTCCAGTATTTATTTACTTAGAAAAATAAGTCAATATAAAATTTTAGATTAATCAACAGAAAAATATATAAAAAAATATATAAAGAAAGTGTGGAAAACTTTTTATTTGGTAAAACATTTTTCACACTTTATTCATAAAAGAGTAAAACATTTTTCTAAGTTTTTAAAACACTAATTTATTCATTTTTATCCTTTTAAAAAATAATAGACACCCACTACTTTTTTCCGTTTTCCTTTGTTATAGCTAAATATCGGAATAAAATTTATATTGTAACAATTTTTTTTACTCTACCTAATATTTTTCAAAACATAATATTTTTCGATAAACAAACTACACTTTCTTGTATTTTACACTTTAAAGAGGTGAGAATCACTTGAAAATTGATTGGACATCCGTAGACTACAATGATCTTTCAATTGTTCTCACATTTAGAAGGAAAAAGCATCCTCAAACTCTTGATATTTTCTATTTTTATTGGTTGAATTTCTAATTTTTTAAATTTGACATATTTGACCCGCGATTAATTATAATTTACATATTAAGACTATATTTATCAAATGAATTAGTTGTGCGCTTCAAACTCGGTTAGAAAAACACGAATTATTTTTATATATATCTGAAATTGTATTTTCTTACGGTTTTATAAGTGATTTTTATAAATTCATCAAAAAAAAGGGGCGGATATAGGGCCTGGGCACCTCCGGCCGCCGGAAGTAGTTTCGGCTCCCATTTTCTCTATAAAATCTGAGACTATGGTAGTTCCGGTCACCTTGTCTCCAAGAAATTTAGACCGGGTGCTGAATTTCCACCCCCTAAAATTGTCCCAAATCCTGTTAGGTCCTCCCTAAATCCAAAATTCTGTTGTTTTTTTTTTTGCCTGTTAGATCATCTTTAAATCCAATACTCTGATTTTTTTAGCCTGTTAGGTCATTTTTAAGTCCAAATTTCTAAATTTTTTTGGCTTATTAGGTCCTCCAAAGCCGATTTTTTCTATTAAACACAATTTTTTTTACATGTTAAGAATCTTAAATACAATGTAGCTTAATTTTGAGAAATTTTACATTAGTACTTAAAAATTGGTTCTTCACCACTCAGGTTATAACACGTATATATACGAAAAAAATTTGAACAATTTCGATTTAGCAAAAATATTTTTTTCCACACTACGTGTAAAATCGACCCCCAATCAAACAATCATGTATTCAGATACGTGTATAATTATAATTGAATTCCTTAAATGGGTCAAAAAAATTTATCAATAAAAATCAAGAATATCATGAATTTCAAAATGATTTTTTTAAGAGAGTTTCAAAATGATTTTTCTTTTTCCAAATTTAGGAGAAAGTGATAAATGAAAATAAATGATTAAAAATTAAAATAGAGGCAATAATTTTAGGATTTTTTTACCAAAAATAATAATTCTATTAATAATAAATAAAGAAAACATAAAGAAACCGTGGTTTCAGGTGAATGACTTTTGAGGACCGGCTATGATTCCGTTGTCAGTGTCACCTCTTCTTTTCAAATTCAAATGCACCAATAATTTCCACTTCGTTTCTATTCCAATGCATAGATTCAGATAAAATCTCCGGATCGGTTTGATTTATCCGTTGTTTGTTGTTAGATTTGTCAACGGATCCATTCAGTCCGTTTAGGCCCGTGTTTCTTGTGCCGGATTTGAATAATAAAAATTGATCATAGACCCAATTCGATCCAGATCCGCTAAAGTCTGCTTATTTTTTGGACGGGTTTGGGATTGATAAAAATAGCATGAACCCGTCTATTAATATTAAATATTAATTTATAGATTTATATATTAAATATTTAATTTTAAGTATAAATTTTATTTTTTATAATTAAAAATTAGGGTAATTAATTTATTAGTCCCTATATTTTGACAAAACACACTGTTTAGTCCCTGTATTTTCAAAAACACATGGTAAGATCTCTAACCTTTTTCTCATTGAACTGTTTAGTCATTTTGTATGTTTGTTAGATTTTTTACCGTTTATGAATTCGGAAATGACTAAATTACCCTTTACTATTTACCTTCAAATTTCAGAAGAGGAAATCTAATCTAGAAGAAGAAGCTATTTGTATGGAGAACAAGAAAAAGAATAGACCCAATGCTTACGAATTTGAACGATTAAGAAGAAAATCAAGAAGAAGAACACTCAAAGTTGATTTCAGATGCATTAGAGTTTAAAGGAAAAGAAAATAAAGGAAAATAAGAACGAAAATCCAAATTGACTAACAGAATTTTCATGAGAGTCTAACGACAGAGACTAAACAGTTCACCGAGAAAAATGTTAGAGACTCGAGAAAAAGGTTAGGGACTTTACCGTGTGTTTTTTAAAATACAGGGACTAAACAGTGTGTTTTGTCAAAATATATGGACTAATAAATTAATTACCCTAAAAATTATGTATATATTTTTAGTTGGATTTATATGAGTTGGACTTGAGATTTGATTTTTAAGCACGAGCCGGCCTAAATTAATAGTGTGCTGGTTGGGTTTGGACTGAGCATTTTTATATGAAAGCCCGGTAGGCCGGTCCAAGCCCAGTCTAGCCCGACCTATGGACATGTCTATTTGATGTTTGTTATTATGATTTGTTGTTTGCTGTTAAAAAAAACTACTTTTTCAAAAAAACATGGATTCCTAGCTTTTGGAGAAAGCTACTTTTCATGTATAACAGACAAATAGTAATTCTCTAACCAAACACACAAAACTCGCATTTTTAATATGAAAAGTGAAATAAGTGTACAAAATTGACTAAACAAACACCCCATTAACCCTAACGTTTTTTATGAAGTGCATATTTGGTCTTAAAGTATAAAATAGTCTAAGTGTCCATTTGTTTTCTATTTTCGGAACTGTTTTTTGCTTTTTAAGTCTAAACACGAGACAAAAAAACGTTTGGTAAACATTCAAAACCGCTGCTTTTTATAGAAAAATCAACTAATATATGCTACCTATCAGTAATAGCAAACAGCTAACAGTAACAGCAAATAACAAACAGGAGTATGTGAAACAAACAACCTCTAAATTTAATCATAATGTTTTCAAGTAAGTTCAAATTTAGCCATACGTTATTAAAAAAAATGTTAAAATACTGATTTGATTGTTATTTAACCGTCGTAAACATCAACTATGTCTAAGATATTTAATTACTAACACAGTTACAAAAAAAAAAAAACGTTAACATGTTAACTAAGTCTGCCACATATAAGTTAACCATAATTTTTTTGGTCAAATTGTCTAAAATGTTTACTGTGTTATTAATATAGTTACAAATAATCAACTGAAGATGTATGAAACCGTTTAGTTTATCAACAAACTTGTTTAGAACATTTGTTGTAACCGTTAAACAAAAGTTAAACCAACATTTTTCAAATTTTTGGTAAAGTATGACTAAAATTGATCTTACTTAGAAACGTTAGAATTAAATTTGATCCTTATCCCACATATCTAATAATGGGAAAACTAAAGATAAAACTCTTGTAGTTTAATACATATAGTCTTTTAAATTTGGTCCAAAAAGTCGATCCTTTAAATTTATAGTTTCTCGTTAAGCTCCGAACTAATTTAAAGTGATTTATTAGTCATCTTAATTTGTTTAAAATAACCTATTGGTCTTCTTAAATTCGCTTACAGTGATATATTTCTTCTTGAACATGCTTAAATTGATATACATTTTAGGGCAAATTACAAAAATAAAAAGGGTAAAGTTCAAATAAAACCCCTGTGGTTTCACTAATTTTCAGATAAAGGATTGTGGTTTACTTTTTGTCAAAACGAGGACTGAGGTTTTCAAATTTAGCAAAATAAGGATTTTTTCGATTGCTACTATTAAAATCACCCTTGACGACTTCAAAAATGACATATTTTAAAAACTACTAATATTCTAAACAACTTCAATTCTTCAACTTTTTTATTTCGAGATTATTTAGATGATATTTGGTAAAGAGAGAGAAAGTTAATGTTTAGAGAGAGAAAGTTCCAAAAAATATCATTTTCTAAAATCGAAAATGTAGTTCCATAGAAAATATGGCATTGAACAACTTTAATTCTTGAAAATTTTCATTTTCAGGTCATTAAAGATAGTTTTAATAGCATTATTAAAAGTGTGAAACCTCAATCCTCGTTTTGATAAAAAGTAAACCACAATCTTTTATCTGAAAATTAGTGAAACCACAGAGGTTTTATTTGAACTTTATCCAAATAAAAATGCATGTGGTTTGCCTTATTTGCAAACAGAGGTATGTGATATGTTTTTTTTATATAAAATAAAGTATTTGAAATTACACTGTTAAATTCTGATAATAATTAAGATTATTTTTATTTTTTATTAAAAAAATTATTTTGATTTTGATTTCAAAGTACATCTACATATTAACAAAGCACAACCCCAAAATCGAATTACAATTGTGTAAAATGAACTAAAATATGAATATAGTTCATAAAACTATTAAATTAGTAAAAAAGTCAAATATTCACTATATGATTTATGGTTTCGATTTACGAGAGTTGTGTTTTAAGGGGTCATGTTTTGCCGATATGTAATATAATTTTTTTAAGATAAAACAAAGTAATATTTACTTTCTCAAAAACAAAGTAACCGTAGAAGGCACCTTAAAACCTAACAATGTAATTTAGAATATTTTTTTTTGTAAATAAAACATATCACAACCTTCTATTTGCGAACTTTTAAACCGCATCTCTCTGTTTGCAAATTAGGTAAATCACATGTATTTTTTCATATTTTTTCCTATATTTTAATTTGTCTAAATCTAATTTTATTCCGCCGTGTGGATTTAACGAGTCAATCATGTCATTTTAAGCAAGTTCAGAAGCTAACAAGACATTTTATAAATTCAAAAGATCAATCAACTATTTTAGCCAAGAGCTCATAACGTATTAAGCCTTTATTTTTAGTTTTTGCAAAAGACGACGTACTTTATATTGTAAATTTGAGGTTCTAGAGCGATTCCAAAATAGAGTTTTATTGTTTGTGAGACTATTGAGCATTTTTTTTCATTGCCCTCAAAATGTTGCTATTTGAGAGCGATTACTAGTTGTTATTTGATTCCAGTTTCAGTTTGTAATTGCCGGAAGTTGGTGAGTTGGCTGCTTAAAAATGCTTCGGGTAAGTCTTCTGATTCTATTCGTTGTTGCAGTCAAGTCACTATGTCATATCAGTAAAAGTCAACATTCAATTATGCAATATCATCAAAATCAACAAAGTCAATATATCACATAATCAAAATGAACATGACATATTATTAAAAATTAACAAATTTAATCAAATTCCTGTCTTTTGTTAACCGTGTAAAATATTTTATATTTTTATAAAAAAAATAAAATCATATTTTCCTATTTGCAAATCAATGAAACTATGAAGATTTTATTTATATTTTTCTTATAGTTAAATATCACTCGTAAAATTTAAAACTTTTTTTAGGGAGAATCAAGTCAACCCTAAGATCCTCTTAGACTTATGCTTATATGGCGTGACATGAAATTTTGCACCGTATACTATAAGGGTTAAATGCACTATTAGTCACTGAACTTATATGATTATTTTAAAATAGTCACTCAACTTCAATTTGTCTCAATAAAATTATCAAACTTTGAATTTTATTTCAATTAGGTCACTCTAGCGATTTTAATGGTTAAAAAGCGTCAAAATAATGTCATGACTGACACGTTGGCATAAGTCAACTCAAATCTCTGATTGAAACATCATGTGGCAGCCACGAGTCAATTATTTTTATGAAAAAAAATTGTGTTCTTTTTCATAAAAATAACCGGTAGGTGACGACCAGGTGGTGCATACATGTATGTCACGTGTCGTTTCGGTCAAAGATCTAAGTTGACTTATACTGACGTGTCACTAATGTTATTATTCTGATGTCTTTTAACCATTAAAATCGTCGGAGAGACCTAATCGAGACGAAACTCAAAGTTGAATGATTTTATTGAGACAAATTGAAATTGAGTGGCCGTTTTGAGACAACTATTTAAATTTAGTGACCAATGGTGCATTTAACCCTATACCATAATCCCAATTGAAGATTTTGTGAGAACTCCATCCTTCCTCCAAAACCCCTAAATATTTATTGGGATAAGTTTTCATCCAACAATATTTTAGTGATAATGATATAAATATTTATGAACAGAAAGAAATTCAAATATCCTTAAAATATTTAAAATTATCTTTTTTATAATTTGTTCGATTTTTCGGTTTGAGGCTTGTCATGCATTTTTAGGTAGTCCATCTCCCAATTAAAGTTTCATGTGTACCGCTAGAACTCGAACTCGAGATCTAGTTTAAGCGGCTATGTAATTAACCTCAGATACTCATCTGCAAATCAACGAAACCAAATGACATCTATATGTAATAAACCTTTTTTATATAAATGATTAATACTATTTAAAACAAAAATAAAGAATATTCATTTTAATTGTATTTCTCTCTCTTGGAAATATTCACGTGTGGGTTGAATATAAAGTTCGTCTGTGAATGGAATGAATCAGATCCATTAAGAGAGAAGGAAACTGGAGTTTGCCCTTACCACTCCTTATAAATAGATAATTTATTGTTTATTTCAGGGTTAATACACATATATGCTTTGTATTTATCTGTTTTGTCATATATGCACATATATCAAATGAATAATCAAATATGTCATCGTAATTGTTAACGATAGATAAATAAACCCGTATTTGAATGGTAAGCTTATTTGGCACAATTACGATGGCATGTTTGGCTATTTATTTGATATAAGTGGGTTGACAGGTGAGATGAATGCGATGTGGATGCATTTTTTTTTGTGTCATTTGAAAAATATGAGGATATATTTAGTTGTTTATTTGATATAAGTGCATGTGTGACAACACGGACAAATACAAGGGCATATGTGTGTATTAACCATTTATTTTACCTAATCACTCCACCAAGATAAGAGAGCTAAAAGTATGCCTACCTCTCTCCCTAGATATACGCACCCTCTCTCTCTCACGCAATCGCTCTAAGTTCGTAGATTTATCATTTCCTCTCCTGGTTAACCTCGATGTAGTCAAAGTGTGACAGATAATACATAATGGTGATTTGTTCTTCCGCTACTAATCACATTAAAGGTTATCCGCGCTTCAAGAGGTAATCCAATAATCCAACTTGATTATGTGATATTTATCCTTCATTGGTTTCACAGCCACAAATGTCGCAGTCTATTATTCTGGATCCACGGATATAAAGAAATACGTAGCTTTTATATGTTATAATTAATATTAATATATGCATTAGATATGTGATTATTGGGCACATATATGTATTTTTCAAACTGTTTATTTTTTTTACGAAAAGCGACATTGGAACTGCATGAAAAATAAGACTGTGTTTTTACGATTTAGGGATTCTAATTACGAATAGTGTGAATTCTATTCTCAATAGACAGTACCCTCCAAATTTGGGGTAAATTTCATTTATGGTGTACAACCTTTACCCTATTTCATAATTTGGTGTACAATCTTCAATTTGTCTCACTAATATGTACGAACTTAGGGGTGACCTCCCACTATAGTGTATACCCGGTGAAAATTACCTGTCAACACCAGTCAATGTGCCACCTCACCATTTTTCAACTTTAATTAAACACAACCTACATGCAATTACCAAAATACCCCTTATCCAAAAAAATAAAAATAAACTCTCTCCTTCTTCGTTCAACTCTCGCTCCCGCTCTCTCTTTCCTATTTCTCATTTCTCTCTCTAAAAGCATGGTTTTCGAGCGCATTGACGATTCAACTTACTGTAATTTTCTTTCATTTCTAATATTACTATAAATATCCAACAATTTCTCTGTATTCTTTCTCTTTTATTCATAACAGGGACAATCTAAACAATCAGTAATGGAAAAAAGAAATTGCAGAACAGTTAATAGAATGAACTTCCATACTCGAATCAAAATCTGAACCAAAAAAGGGAACAAAATTAAGCAGGTCGAACTTCTTATAATCGATTGTAGTAAGGGTTAAGCTAAAGGGGCTTTCAAGGCTCTCTTATGAACTGCCCAAACAAGGCTCAGGATGGCAGATACTTGGGATGGAGATGCTAATTCCGATCTTAGGACCTGTTTTGCTAATCTGATCTTTAATCCTTTTCATAGGACCTCTTTTTCTGATCTGATCTTTAATCCCCAACCAACTTGAATATCAAATAATCTTAATTCAGTAATGTGTAAGAAGAAGATAATGGAAGAAGAGAGAGAAAGGAGAAAATGACTCAGAAATCATGAAGAAGAAGATAATGGAAGAAGAGAGAGAATGGAGAAAATGGGTCAAAATCGTGAAGAAGAGAAGGAAGAGGAGAGAGAATGGGAGAAAAAGGAAAGATAATAAGATAAGATACTAAATAAATGGGTAGATGAATATGGGGGTAATTATTTAGGGTATTTTAGTAATTGTATGGGTGTTGGGTCTATTTTTTACTTTTTGACCGGTCAAACTGTTGACATGGTGTGTTGACTTTGCGTTGACCGGTCATTTTTACCGGGTATACACCACAGTGGGAGGTCACCCCTAAGTTCGTACATATTAGTGAGACAAATTGAAGGTTGTACACCAAAGTATGAAATAGGGTAAACGTTGTACACCATTAATGAAATTTACCCTCCAAATTTGTCACATCGACCCTATATGAATTATGGACAGGTTGAAAACTCGATTTGAGTATGTTCAAACCATGGGTTTGTACTGTCTTTGCTCATGATGCCTCAAGTAAATTTGGAAAATTAGGTCCAAAAGGTAAAAAGTATATATTTATAAGACACCTGAATGTATCAAAGGATATGTCCTAGTGGGAGAAAATAAAGACAAACATGTGACAAAATTAGATACATGAAACATTGTCTTTTTAGAGAACGACTTTCCATAGTTAACGGTAGTAGACCATGACCTCGCTTTATTTGAGGAACTAAAATCAGGTAAAGATTTGAGCGGGAGAAATTTTGAGAAACAAAACCAAGATCCAGTACCTCATAACGTTACATATGATCTAAATTCTAACTTAAGTGAGAATGTGATTTCTAATTCTTATGTGAGTATGGACCTTAGTCTAAATGGGAGCACACCAAACTATGACAAATATATGCGATATGTTTATTAAGATTCGGAGCCATGTCGCACTAAAAGGAAAAAATTCGAACACTGATGGTTTAGTATCGAAGGCACGCCACTTTTAGTTACTCAATTGGTTAATCTACTAGAAGGACGAATAACTATGGGAGCAGATGTGTTCTTAAAGTTAAGCGAATGACAGATGGAAGTATCAAAGATACAAAGCTCGGGTGGCCGCTAAGGGTTATACTCAATAAGATGGGATATGCTTTGAGAAGACCTTTTCACCTGTTGTAAGGTTTACATCAATTACATTGATCCTAACCATAATGACAATTAAAAACCTAGAGCTATATCAAATGAATGTAAAGACTACTTTTCTCAATAGAGAATTGGACGAAGAAATCTATATGGAACAACCTGTAGAGGTTTCATTGAACCAGGCTACAAAGAAAAGGTTTGCAAGTTGATCAAATCAATTTATGCCCTCAAACAGTCTTCTAGGTAATGGTACATTAAAATGATAAGAATAACTTCAAGTTGATTAGAGAAGACCATTGTTTTTATACAAAGAGCTCCGGTACAAAATTTATCATTTTGTCACTATATAAATGACATCCTTATAACAGGAAATGAGGGTAAATTACATACGTGGTGTACAACCTTTACTCATTTTCACACTTTGGTGTACAACCTTCAATTTTGCACACTAAAGTGTACAATCTTATGGTGACCTCCCACTAAAGTGTACAACAGGTAATTGTGACCGGTCAATCCGAAGTCAACACGTCACATCACCATTTTGACTCCTCTAAAAGTAAAAAAATGACCAACTTAATATGAAATTATTTTTGTACCCTTTATTCTTTATATAATTACTAAAAAAACCCTTTCTTCTTCCTCCAATTTTTTTTTTACAATTTCTCTCTCTAAAGCTTCCAGTCTTTTTACCCTTTCTCTCTCTAAGTCCTATCTCTCTCTAAAGGGACTTTGAAATTTACCCATCTCTCTTCATCTTCTTCCCTCTTCAACTTGATTTCTTTCACTCTCTCTCCAAATTTCTCTCTCTCTCTAACCTCTCTCTAGTTAAATCACAACAATACCATTTTTGTCTCTTGAAAAAATCACAGGTTCATACATCAAAAGCATAATCAATTTCGTACTCCAACTAGAATTATTCTCCATTATTACAGTCTTAAACCCACAGCATCAAAGCCCCAAAAAAACTGAGAACTAAATCGAAATAATAAACAGCCATAGCAGAGTACCAATCTGCTTTGAAATAAAAAAATATCAGTGCCGCCATCGTCAACATGCTTTTCTAATGTCGATTCCGATCTTCACCGCGAATCATCCATGTCCTCTAACCTCCATTGCATAAAGAGAGTTCATAAATGGATTTATTCCAGCCCCTTGATAATTTTTAGCAATTGAAATTAGAAGTCGTATGTTAGATTTTATCATTTTGTCTTTGCATAATCTTCCATAGTTCAAGTGCAGCCCACTCTTCTCTCTCTGATCAATTCCTGCAGCAGCAGCCCACTGTATAAAGGTAGGCTCACTTCCACAGCGCTCTACAAGCTCCGCATACAGTCCTTTAAAGTTTTAATAGGTCCTGAATTACATCACGAAAAAAGAGATATTTATAATCTGAGAAAATGGAGTGGAAAACTGATTGGTGCGAAAACTGAGAAAATGCAATCAGATTCTTTGATGGAGTTTCCCATGGACTGTTCTTCTCTTAGTTCAGTTTCAGAAGTCACTGATTCCCCTATGATAGTGGCTCGTACTGTTTGAGGAAGCTGGTACTCGGGGATAATTTGATTACTCTTGGCGGGAAAGAGAGAGATTGAAAGTTAGAGAGAAAGGGAAAGATAGAGAAATTGATAGCTTTTAGAGAGAAAAAATGAAAGATATGAAAGCTTTTAGAGAGAGAGAAGAGTTAGGGAGAGAAATGGAAGAGAGAGGGAGTGAGTTCTATTTTTTTCAATTGGGAAGGGATGAGGGTATTTTAGTAATTCAATATTAGGGATGTGAATTTTTGACTTTTAAAGTGGTCAAAATGCTGACGTGGCAACGTTGACTTGCGTTGACCGGTCATAAATACCGGTTGTACACTTTAATGGGAGGTCACCAGAAGGTTGTACATTTTAGTGTGCAAAATTATACACCAAAGTGTGATAACAGGTAAAGGTTGTACACCACGTATGTAATTTACCCCAGGAAATGATGTTAAATATATGAACAGGGCCGGCTGGGCTTCTAGGCAACCTAGGCAATTGCTTGGGCCCCCCTAAAAATTAGGGCCCCATATATATATATATATATATATATATATATATATATATATATATATATATATATATATATATATATATATAGAGGTTAGTTTGGTTAATTGGTAAAGAAGGGAGCTGGGCTAAATTTGCTACATATATACAATTTTAAGTTAAAAAAAAATTGTCAGTTTTATGAAGATTGGAAAGTACAAAATATTGCCATATTTTATTATTTTGGAAGGATAAAAAAGGCTACACTCAATTGACTAAATGCTAGTAAGTAGATCATAATCTCCTCGTTTTGTGTTTGATCACAGACTTGGAAAAGAAAACATATTCAACTGTTATGTCTTCTAACGTTTAAAAAATTGAAAAGACAAAGTGTTTATATGCATCAGTCCTTACAAATTGAGTTCTTTACAATTAAATTTCTCTATTATTTATTTTTATAGTTTTGCTTGTATATAAGGACGCATATTTTATATTTCGCCTAGGGCCTCAAGTAGTCCCGAGCCGGCCCTGTATATGAACCAAGTAAAAGCTTGGCTAAGCTAAATTTTTGAAATGAAAGTTGTGGGAGAAAAAACGTATATTTTCGGAGTTTAAGATTTCAAGAGATCATTCAAAGAACTTATTGACACTATCTCAACAGACTTATGTCAACATGATTCTTAATCAATTCAACATGCGAAATAAAGACCATTGATAACTTAATGTCAAAGGACTCAATCCTTAGTACCGACATGTGTTCCTAAACACAATAAGAAAACAAATACATGGAAAGGGTACACTATGCAAGTGTCGTAGGCATAACACATAGAACACCATAATACATGTTCCATATTATATGTGATTTTATATCACGAGATGGAAAAATATTATATACAATGGATCTTAACTTATTCTAGAAGTATGATCTGATTTGACTTATCTTGAAAGAAAATTTTGAAAGCCATGACCGTAAAAGAACCTGACAATTTAAACGAGTTGGATCATGATAATAAGAGAGAAAGAACTCCATTTGATCACGTCAAAATGTTTGTATTTATCATTGTCAAAAAAATTTAGGCTTAATAGGCACCCAACCCCCTAAACTTATAACTTTTTTTCACCTGGCTCCTTCAACTTAGGGGACAACCTCTCAACCCACTCAACTCTCCAAAAACATCACATATACATCCCCTTACACCCCTATGTTCGGTCAAAATATTGATCCGTGTAGAAAACGCGCTTGACTGTTGACCACACCAATGCCACGTGTCATTTTTTATTAAATTTTTTCATTGAGACCCCTGCTCGGCGAGCAAGCGTAATTGTGCTCGGCGAGCAATTGCCAGAGATGGATTTCGATCAGAATTCTTATGCCAGAATGGAAAATTTTAATAAAAAATGACACGTGACATTGGTGTGGTCAACAGTCAAGCGCGTTTTCTACACGGGTCAATATTTTGACTGAATATAGGGGTGTAAGGGACTGTATGTGATGTTTTTGGAGAGTTGAGGGGGTTGAGAGGTTGTCCCCTAAATTGAGGGGGCCAGGTGAAAAAAAGTTACAAGTTTAGGGGGCTGGGTGCCTATTAAGCTAAAAATTTATACAAATGTGCATATTTTGTGAAATTATAAAATTATAAATGAGATCAAAATACTCTTTATTAAAAGAAACTTACTTTATCTCTCTCAATCTCATCATATTGCCCAAAACAGAATCAACAGAAATGAAATCAGAATATGAAGGAGTACCTACAGATTCGAAACACAAGCAAATTTAATTCATTGTTTTAGAAACAACATATAACCAAAATTTAAATCTTTATATCCTATGGGTTTTTAGCCTATGAAACATTAGAATGACACATTCATTGTTGTATTCTAGAGCAACAAATAAAAAGAAATAATAAATAATTAAAAAAATCAAAACTAAACAAAAAAAGTAAAAAATCAGTAAAAGCAAAAATGCGAAATTTTTTTTAAAGAAAATAAAGTAACAAAATTGAATAGCGAAAAAACAACACAGGAATGTAAAAACTTGAAAACCTCAATACCATCTTTTTTTTTTTTCAGGTAATTAATTTATTAGTTTCTGTATTTTTGATAAAACACACTGTTTAATTCTATATTTTCAAAAACACATTGTAAGATCCTTAAATTTTTTCTCAGTGAATTGTTTAGTCATTTCATCTGTTTGTTAGATTTTTTACTGTTTATGACTTCAGAAATGACTAAATTACCCTTTACTATTTACCTTCAAACTTCAGAAGAGGAAATCTAATTTAGAAGAATAAGCTATTTGTATGGAGAACAAGAAAAAGAACAGCCCAATGCTTACGAATTTGAACGATTAAGAAGAAAATCAAGAAGAATAACACTCAATGTTGATTTCAGATACATTAGAGAAAATAAAGGAAAAGAAGAACACAAATCCAAATTGATTAACAGAATCTTCATGAGAGTCTAACGGCAGGGACTAAACAGTTCACCGAGAAAACCGTTAGGGACTTTACTGTGTGTTTTTGAAAATACAGGAACTAAACAGTGTGTTTTCTCAAAATATAGGAACTAATAAATTAATTACCATTTCTTTTATTCCTAAATCAGTTATAGAGATCTATTTGTCACGGAGTCTCGACTCAATTTTAGTTTTCAAAATCACAACATGCTTTTTCTATATAGCAAATAGGTCTGTTTTTCTCATTATCATAAACAGGCAGTTTGCACATCATATTCAAGAAATTCCAGTGTACTTTTCTAACTTGTTTAAAAGAAGTTTTCGATAATGAGAAAGGTAATGGTGAATCAACACAAAAAAAAAGATGGAGGGAGTTAGTTTTTTTTAACTATAGATGTCTAACTTAAAATTTGAAGTTCTTAAAAGAAAAAAATAACTCTTTTTCTTTTATGTGCAAAATTAATTTTAAAAAAATTTCTTCACACGTAAAAGAGGGGATAATTGTTAGGGGTGAATTTAAAAAAAAAAATCGTCCCATTCTTCTAAAATAGCAAAAAATATTGAAAAATGAAAAATATAAATAAAATAATAATAATAATAATAATAATAATAATAATAGGTCTTGGCAAGATGGGACCATATCTCGACGAGATGGATCTCTGTCTCATGATTACGAAAAAAATTTGTGTCGTTTCGGCAAGACGTGTTATGGTCGGGGAGATGGAGTCCTGATGCTATTTTTATGGTGTCAGTTGACAGTTATGTATCCACTACCCATTTTTTTTGGATCAATCTCTGCAAAACCCATTGGTGGAAATAGTGGGAGTAAATATAGGAAGTCATGAGACATGAAGATTGACGATTGGAGATTTTAGCTATAAATAGGATCTCAAAGCCCCATTCCAAACCCCCAATCAACTCCTATAATAAAACTCATCTCTTTCTCTGAAATTGCTCTTCGAAATTTCCTTGTTTCAAGCAATCAAGCTTCGTTTTAAAGCTTTAGCCTTCATCTTTAAGGGTAAATTACATACGTGGTATACAATATTTATTCTATTTCACACTTTAGTCTACAACCTTTAATTTTGCATACAAAAGTGTACAACCTTTTGGTGACCTCCCTCTAAAGTGTACAGTCGGTAATTTTGATTGGTTAACACGAAATCAACGCACCCCTTCAGTAATTTGACCTCCGTAAAAGTCAAAAGTTGACCGGTCAACACAAAATCAACGCGTCACGTCAGCAATTTTGACTTTTACAAAGGTCAAATTTCTGACGTGGCGCATTGACTTCGTGCTAATCGGTCATGATTACCGGTTGTACACTTTAATGTGAGGTCACCAAAAGGTTATACACTTTTGCATGCAAAATTGAATATTTTACACCAAAGTGTGAAATATGACAAACGTTGTACACCACATATGTAATTTACTCCATCTTTAAGCCGTTAATTGTAAGAAATGACAAACGTTGTACACCACATATGTAATTTACTCCATCTTTAAGCCGTTAATTGTAAGCTTCCTTCGACATAAATTCCAAGTTTAGGTTAACATTTTTGGAAAAAACAAATTGGAGATGCGAGGTATCGAACCCCATACCTCTCGCATGCAAAGCGAGCGCTCTACCATGTGAGCTACATCCCCTTCAATGAAATTTCCTCAAAAACACCTTATAAAAAACATATATAATATGTGGAGAGTTCCTCAAAAACACCTAATAAAAATGATAAGGTGCAAAAATACCTTGACATTTACAGTTAACCGCAATTTTATCCCTTATGGTTGTGGAATAAATTTTAGATAAGTCGTACCACCTATCATAGTGCATGTTCAAATAAAAAAGACTATGTATCTCCATCGAGTACATATCATTGGCTTTGAAACATGCTCATTGAGACAATATATATCTCCAATAAATTATAACACCAGTTCTCTCAAGTGTATACCGGTAGCACAAACTATTTGCGAGTGTGAATGTGATTGAGAAAGAGATATTGGAAATATTTGGGTATGAGTCAAATATAAAGTTCACCCGTGAATGAAATGAGTCAGATCTATTAAGAGGGAAGGAGGTTAGAGTTTGTCTAAACCACTCCTTATAAATAGACAGTTTATTGTTTATTTTAACCTAATCACTCTAGCAACCTAAGAGAGTTAAAAGTTTACCTCCCTCTCTCACTCTATACGCACGCCGCCCTCTCTCTTCTCTCACGTGCAATCACTCTTAGGTCATTGATATGTCATTTTCTCTCCTAATTAAATTCGGTGGGGCCGAAGCGTGACTGGTAATACAATGATCGTGGTAACTCGTTTTTCCACTGCTAATCACATAAAAAATTATCCACTACAAGAAATAATCCAATTATCCAACTTGATTATATGATATTTCATAAGAAAATTATATTTCACTCTTAATACTCCTATATAATCTACATAATTACACAACTAAAGTTAAGATCAACTATCATTTTCTTATCAATAAACTATTATATTTATTACTATGTCAATAATGGCACAAGTTGCACATAGTATTAATTATTACTTTCTCTTTACTCTTTAAATAGAGTAATGACTATCTTAATATTTTTAGCATCTAAGCAAA
Organism: Euphorbia lathyris; assembly: GCF_963576675.1. NCBI lineage: Eukaryota > Viridiplantae > Streptophyta > Magnoliopsida > Malpighiales > Euphorbiaceae > Euphorbia > Euphorbia lathyris. Next base: position 8,300,197 of record NC_088911.1, read on the forward strand.
TCAGGATTATAGTAGTTAACACACTATGTTTTCTAAATGATGTCTTTTTAGGAAAAAAAAAAATTCTTTATTCTGAAATGTTTGTCATTAAAATAAAACAACATTTTATATTATTTTCCAAAAAAAAAATTGATTAAAAAATAATAATAATAAAATATTTGTCTTTTAAAAAATAAGAGAAAAAGTAATATTATTTTCAAAGAAAAATAAGTGGTTACAATAAAAACAACAAAGTGATTCATTTTTAAAAGAAAACGAAAGTGATTCATATTTCAAAAATATAAAAATAATTAGTTGGCTCTTTCGTGGGAAATTGCGTGTGCGCTAGAAAATTATAGTATTTTCGAAATATGGAATAAAATTGCGCCTAATTAACTTATAATTATCAAAAGACTGTGTATGGAAAACTTGAATGAACTGAAATCTGAAAATTAAAATTAAGGGAATAACTGAAAATTTTAAAATACTGAAGTCTAGAGATAATTTGCTAGAGTTTTGCTTTGGTGTATTGAGTTTTCCCTTTCTCATCGTGATTTCTGCCTTTTATAGATTCTGAGAGTAATTTCATGTTGTTTCCACTAATCCACGATCACCACCATATTGAGTAACTGCTCCACTTTGACTTCCACGATGGAGTGATTATAACGTTTTCTATTTTTCCTACTTTTTAATTGGCTCACAAAAAAACACGTTAAAATATTAAATGGCCATTGGTTCCCCTAAATTTATTTCAAGTCTCCCATGATGTTCATTCTAGAAGAATATACTTGGACGTAGTCAATTAATATATTAAAAATATACAAAAGCTAAAAAATTATTTATGGTGCAAACAATAATCATAGAACGTAGTTAGTAAATACACTTCTAAAATTCGAGATAAGAGGTTCTGGATTCGAACTCATACTTTTAAAAAAACAATAAAAAAAAGAACAAAGTGATTCCCATTTCAAAAATATTTATGGGCAGATTTTTATAAAATAACAATATAGTTAAATATTTTAATAATTTTCTTCATCTATGTACTTTTTTAAGGCAAAAAAGAAGATATATTAAACTGAAACAACAGATACATCAGAACCAGCCACATATCTCACAAAGGGAGGGGCTGAGTCCCAGACACATGGTTAGCATGACGTGGAACTTGAGAAAAAGACACAATATGACAATCAAACGCGAGTTGACGGCATGTAACTAGCACACACCCAACTTCAGACACATCTTACTCCATACTATAAAAGCGGTCCACCAGACCCTTCACATGAATTTCCACTAGGTCCTGACTGATATTCTAGTCCTTTATCCATCCCAACACTTCCTTTAGGCACATTGCTTCGGCCAGGAGCATCGACCAAGCCTATGAGAACATCCGAGTCCAACATGACACCACCAAGACCCTGTCGTCCTGGACGACTGCTCTAAGACCAACCTTCTGATTCGCAGTATCAAGAGACGCATCAATATTGAGCTTCAGTTTCCCTCGAGGAGGGGCAATCCAAACCCGACGGACCATGGCATGTTTGGTCTGAGGCGCTTATGCCACCATACATGTACTGGTTTGATATGAAGGCATGATATCCTACGCCCTTGAGACACAGATGTTAGGCGGTAAAAAAGTACGATTCCACACACACTGATTATGTTGGCTCCATATATACCAGAGAAGGACACAAAAAATTTCCCAAGCCAAGTCCGAGTCCAACTAGGCCAGAAAGGCTGATACCCACGAGGTGAATTCCTCCATCGCACAAGTAGGGCCTCCATATTTGCAGCATGCCAACATATAGTAGCAAACCGACAATCTGCGAACAAATGCAAACTATGCTCACCACTTTCAGAACAGAATGCACATATATGATCAATCGGAATACCTCTGAATTGTAGCTGCTCACAGCACAAGAAAAAACCACTACAAGCTCACCATAAAAAAAATGCATGGATCTTAGGCGAAATCTGGAGCTGCCAGATCCATTTCCAGCCTACAACTTCCACCGCCGAATTGTCCGAGAACGCTTGAGCAAACGCTAGCCTATATGCCGAGCGAACTGAATATTTCCCACTATGATCAAAGTGACAGATAAGAACATCAACATCCTCCTTATGACATGCCGAGACAGACAAAATATCATTCACATCCTCCCCCATGGAAAATAGACTCCAACAACTCGACATCCCACTCAGTACCGTCGATAGCTCGGAGATTGACAACTGTTAGAGATGCAAGGCTTTCCTGTTTCGGCGTCCTAGGCCTGAATCCACAATTATTCGACAGTCATGGGGCATCCCAGTCATTAATCATTGAGCCATTGCCAACTCTCCACCGACACCCTCACCAAGTATTGATCTAGTTTTCAACACACTCCGCCAAACTAGGCTTGGGTTGTGACCCAGTGTAGTCGTTCAAAAAGTCCCTCCATGGAAGTATTTGGCTTTGATGATTCTACTAACAAGAGTATCCAGATTGGAAATTAAACTCAAAGCCTGCTTACCAAAGAGCGCAAGATTAAAGGATTCGAGATGGCGGAATCCTATACCACCATTTTCCTTCCGTAAACACAAACAAGTTTTTATGAAAAAAACAACATTTTGAAGTTTTTTCATGAAAAGTTATTTATATATTTGACATAATTATCATTCTTATTTTGTTTATAAAGCACGTATCTTCTTTAACTTAGAATAAAATTTTGCTCCTTAATAAATTATTATTTTATTTTTTATTAATTTATGTATTATATCTTTTATTTGTATAACTTATTTGTTGATTAATTTAAAGCATGTCCATATTAGACATATTATATATTAAAATTAACTGTTCTTCACAATTTTACCAAACAACTAACACTAACAACAAACAACTAAATGCAACAGCAGACAATTGGCCGTAATAGTAACAATTATCAGCTAACAATCGGAACAAACAGCTCATAAATCTATAGATTAAAGAGGTGTTTGTTTACCTCATTTTCTCTTCATATTTCTCTTTTCATATTAAAAATGAGAGTTTTATGTGTTTGATTAGAGAAATACTGTTGTTGTTTTATACATGAACAACAGTTTTTTTCAATAGGAAATCCATGTTTTTCAACAGCAAACAGTAACGACAAACAACATGTAAACCAAATGAACCCTAAATTTGTAAATTCTCTATTAATTAATTATTGGGATAAGATACTAAAATAGACATATAGTTTTTGGAAAAGTGTCAATTTAGGCTCTACGTACGAAATAACACTAATATAAGCTTAATGTTTAGAAAAGTGTATCAATTAGACTTCGATAACGGATTGGACACATCATTCCTATTACTCCGTTAAGTTCTCATTTCTTCCTCCATGTATAATTGATAGAACTTAACGGAATAATATCAATAACGTGTCTCGTTCCGTTATCGAGACCGAAATTGGTACCTTTTTTTAAACGTTAAACCTATATTGATGCTATTATGTACATGGAGCCTAAATTCCTCAAAAACCATTGGCCTATTTTGTTACCTTATCCCTTAATTATTTAAAGGCTTAATACATCATTTGCCCCTGAACTTGTCCAAAAAAAACTTGATCCCCCCCTCTCCCCCGGAACTTGCAAAGTGTCTCGATAGCCGCTTCAACTTGCATAAAATGTTCAGTTAGCCCCATGAACTTGCGTAAAATGTAATCAATTGAGCAATCGGTTGCAAAAAAAAAGTAAGTTAAATGCAAAAGATGTATTGAACGCGTCTTAAAAAAAGTAACACGATCAAGATCAGGGTTATACGGTTTTAATATTAGCGAAGACAAGTTTTATAGTTGACAAAGTAATAACTTCATTTTTAATCTATTTTTGAATATGTAATAACATTCTAAGATGCGTGGAATACATGTTTCGCATTTAATTTACTTTTTTTACCACCGAGTGATCAATTGGTTACATTTTATGCAAATTCAAGGTGTGAATTGAATATTTTATGCAAGCTGATAGAGCTATTACAACACTTTAAAAGTTTAAGGTGTCAGACAAATGATATATTAATCCTTATTTAAATTAAATTTCCTTTTCCATATATAAGTATACTAATAATGAATTCCAATGGGTCTATCCCCCCTTTCTAATTCTCCCACTTCTCCTTTTTGCCTCCCTTGACAGCTCAAATTAAAGTGATTCCAAAATCTTTTTTTTCTCATACAAATTTTCTTCTTCTCTCTCTCACTTTCCCTCTTCATAAATAACATTAACAAACTATGTCAAACCCCAAATCACCATTAAAATGAACACTCAAACAACAACACCAACAACAACAAAGTTCATCAAATGTGTAACTGTTGGTGATGGAGCTGTTGGAAAAACTTGCCTTCTCATCTCCTACACTAGCAACACTTTTCCTACTGTATGTACTCCTTTTCCATTTCTGATTCTTACCCATTTCTCATTTTGGGTTTTTATTTTGTGGGTTCTTCACATTTTGGGCTTTAATTTTGTGGGTTGTTCTTATTTTTGTTTTATAGGATTATGTTATGTAAATAAAGTTTTTCCTCCTTTTCTATTTCTGATTCTTACCCATTGCACATTTTGGGTTTTAATTTTGTGGGTTCTTGTTTTTTTTTAAATAGGATTATGTTCCTTCCATGTAAATTAAGTTTCGTATCCGTATCCGTGTCCATTTGGTGTACAGGTCTATTTTTGTTTGTAGGTTACTATATGCAGTTTATGTTTTAAAAATAACATTTCTCCCCTCTATCTTTGTTTCCGTTTCGGTGTATGTGTCAGTTTCTGTGTGCGTGCAACATAGATTCTTACCCATTACTCATTTTGGGTTTTAATTTTGTGGGTTGTTATTTTTTTGTTTTATAGGATTATGTTCCTACTATATGTAAATGAAATTTCCTCCTTTTCTATTTCTGATTCTTACCCATTACTCATTTTGGGTTTTAATTTTGTGGGTTCTTGTTTTTTTTTATATAGGATTATGTTCCTCCTGTATGTAAATTAAGTTTCGTCGATTTTTATTTGTAGGCTATAAAAAGGTTATGTTTTAGAAATAATGTTTTATTTTGGGTTTTAATTTTTTTGGGTTGTTCTTGTTTTTTTTCTTATATAGGATTATGTATTTAGTGTATGTAAATAAATTTTCCTCCTTTTCTATTTCTGATTCTTACCCATTTCACAATTTGGGTTTTAATTTTGTGGGTTGTTCTTGTTTTTTGTTTTATAGGATTATGTTCCTACTGTTTTTGATAACTTCAGTGCAAATGTTATGGTTGATGGTCAAACTGTGAATCTGGGTCTTTGGGACACTGCTGGTAATTTCTCTTTCTCTTGTTGTTCTTTGTGTTTGATCTTGATCTTAAAAATTGTTTGATTTTTATTGTAATTTTTGTTTTTGATTTACTGGGTTTGATTCATATGTTGAATTGAGGGGAAATTTTATTTTGTTTTAGTTTTGACTCTGTTCTAATTCTTTGTCTGTTTAGCGCAAGACATGGGAGATAGTGAGTTTTGAAAATGGCTGTTCTTTGACATAATTACCATTATAGCCCCCATTGTTCTTGACAAGTTGTTTTCTTCTTTCTTCCTTTTGCTTTTTTTTTTTTTTTTTTTTGACAAGTTTTACTTTTTCCTACTTTTTGACTTTCAATTTTCTAGACACAGAATCATTACTTACTGTTTATTTCAACTTTTTCTATTTGGGAGACGATACCGATTGTAACATTTCATCAAATACTCTGCGGTTTCATATTACATGTCTGTTTTTCTAGAAATTCTTTTTTGTTTCATATTACATATTATAGAAATTCTTTTTTGTTTCATATTACATATTATTTTATATGATCAGTATACGTTGAATTATCTTTTTTTTTCTGCTAAAAAACGCGGGTTTACAGAAATTAATTAGAATAATGGACTTATTATAGAATAAATAAATATTGGAATCAATAGATAAAGGTCAACAAAGGTTATCGAACCCGGACCGGTCCGATCGGTCCAACCCGGTTCGACCAGAACCGGTCACAATATTAGGTCGGAGGTGGTCCGGTTGTTAAATCCTTGAAATCCGTTCAAACCCGCTCAAACCGGCCGGTTCAACCATGAACCAGTTGACCCAGTACAAGTTAAGCGGTTTGGTCCGGTTTGTTTTTAGACATGTTTAGTTAAAAAAAAAATATATAAATTTTGACAAATGTAGAATTCGAACCTTGGACCTTTGGTCTACAGACTCTAATACTCGCCACTACACTACCATTTCACTTATGTCTATTATTAACTATTTAAGAATAAATAATAATGTTATAACTTAAATAATTAAAATATGATTTAGTCTTATTTTTTTCTATTTAGATAAATATCATTAAAAAACTATTATATTTTCTCAATATTAATACAGTTTAATTAGCATTTAGATTTTAAATATATACAAATAAATTTTAAAAATCTAATAAATTTAAATTTAAGTTGAATTATAAAATACATATCCTATTAGCATATTTACATGTTGATTATTAATAAAAAAATAATCACTATTAATTTTAAAAGTATATATTTTCTTTAATTTTTATATTTATTTGTCATGTTAAATTTATTAATTTGATATCATGTTTTGATACTAAATAAATGTTATTATATTAGTATAATTTTTATGAATATAGTTGATATTATACTATGTTATAAGATTAAATATGAATAAAAATATAATTTACACGATTTTTGAATACCGGTTGAATCCCGGTTGGATCCCGGTTAAACCTCAAACCCTTGACCCTTTGTCTTTTCCGCTTGTTTGACCCGTCCGGTTTTGACAACCATGCTAAAAAGACATGTAATATGAAACAGATGTAGTATAAAATAGTAAAATTTTAATAAAATATTTGAATGGTAATTTGAGATTCTAAATAAATAAATTTATGGATGAAACAATTTTGTGCATTTTGATGGGTAAATTACAGTGTATAATTTTTTACCCTATTTCACATTTTAGTGTACAACCTTCAATTTTGCATATAAAATTGTACAACATTTCAATGACTTCCAACTAAAATGGACAATCGTTAATTATGATTAGTCAACGCATCACATCAGCGATTTGACTTTTAGAAAAGTCAAAATTGCTAACGTGGCGCATTGACCGGTCAACTTTTGACTTTAGAAAATTTTTTTGACTATGATTGGGCCTATAACGAAAGTGGTAGAACCTCGTGAACCAGGCGTAAGACTTCTCTTTTGTACAATACTTTCGAAGCAGTATACTCGGATTAATCAATTGATGTTATTTACGCACATTTATTTCTTATAAAGTAATATACATCCCATTTTTTATTGATCAGAAGATAAATTAAATAATTTTAGTATAATTGATGCAGGTCAGGAGGATTATAACAGGCTAAGGCCTTTAAGTTATAGAGGGGCTGATGTTTTCATTCTTGCATTTTCACTCATAAGCCGGCCTAGCTATGAGAATGTTTCAAAGAAAGTGAGCTTCCTTTTCTTTTGCATTTTTCATCAAATAAAATGCACGGACGGTTATTGAAGTTTCATGTCTGTTTCACAAACGTTACTAAATTGGACTTCACATTTGATTTTAATATAGTCAATCAATTTATCTATAAAAATTCACTGGAATATTGATATGGCGAATAAAACAGTTGAATATATGCCAACTAAGCAGATAGTCAACATGATTGATTTTTATGACCGACCTGCTAGAAATATGATACGTCTTAAAAGGGTTTTTATTTCAAGCACCGGATGCTTGCAATACCCTCCTATAGGAGAAGTCTCTTTTTTGATAAAAACGATACATGTCGTTTCTTCTATGGGGTCCTTGTAAGTACTCGGTGCTTACAATAATTTCCCCATCTTAAGCCATATTTTGTTTTTGAAAAATCACATCTTTGTCTAATGTGACACTTTGTTGACATATACTCAACTTTTTTTGCATGCCATATCAACATTCTGTTAAGTTACTGGAATAACTTTATTAAAATCCAAATTGAAGCTAAATATTTTCTTTAAAAGAAAATAAAATTAAACAACTTTTTTTTTTAAATAGATCTCAAATTTCAGTGGTTGTCGGTACAATTTATCCATGTTTCATGAGAAGTTTTACTGTGGAACGAGTCTAGTATCGGTCTCTCCACTCAGATAATGCCACATCACCAGTTGGGTTGACGTGACATCATCTGAGTGGATGGAAAACAGTACTGATCCGGTCCAATTGGATTAACGTGACATCATATGAGTGGACAGAACCAATACTAATCCAGTTCATTGTAGAAATTTTTACTTTTCACCGTGTTGAAGTTCTTTTTCACTTATTGTGTTAGCTAATATCTTATTCTTCTCTTGCTTGTGCTTCTTCCCCTGCTTTTTGCTCCTATTTTGTTGGAGAAGTGGGTCCCGGAGCTCAGACATTATGCTCCATCAGTTCCTATTATTCTTGTGGGGACTAAACTAGGTAATTCATTCTTTCCCCTATTTAGTTACTGATTATATTTCACAAAAACGGAAACAGATATGAAATACACAAATGCTATTGAATAGGAGTTTTCGTGTAACATAGATTACTGCTTATATGAATTGATATTGCTGATAACCTATGTAGATGTTAAATTATCTTATGCAATATAGACATGATCAATTTCGTTTTGCTTAGTTTCGATAAATGATCAATCTCGTTCTTCTACTTAACAACCAAGTCAAAATAAGTTCAAAAATGAACTTTTAGTATAATTTGACTCTTCAACTCGGCACTTTGTTGGTTAAATCGATAAAAAATGACACCTATCCAGAATCAAAGAATCACATATATATTGACGCTTGACATTTTGTGATTGATCTGCTCTTTATTGTTTGATGTTTGCTCTTTCTGGTAGATATTAGCGGATTTTTCTTCTAAAATAGCTATTAACAGTTGTTGTTTTTAATGGAAATATATATGACTGCTTACTGAGTTTTTGTCTTTATTTGAAATGAAAGATCTCAGAGAAGATGGACATTTTCACTTAGATTATCCAGGGGCATGCATCATTTCAACAGAGCAGGTAAGCTAATAAGGAATTTTTTGCTCAGTAAATTGCATCGACAGTCACTGAAGTTTGGGATCTGTTTCAGAAAAGCCAATAAATTTGGTTTTCTTTTAATAAAATCAATCTAGTTCACATCTAAATTGAATAAAGTTGTTCTGACCAATTTGTATATAGAAACTCATTGGAATATTGACGTAGCACATAAGACAACTGTATATGCGCCACGTTGGATAATACTTTGAATCTTTTAAAAACAAATTGTGGCTATGTGGCGGTTACATTAGTCATAAAAATCAGACATGTCTCTATAGTGTTTAGTTGACCTATAGTCGATTTTCTTTTGTGCCACATCAATATTCCAGTGATTTACAAATTGACTAGATGAATGACTTTATTTAAATTAGGCTCCACCGTCCTTTGAATTTGTTCCTTTTTATCACTTAGCCCCTCTATCTAGTAACCAAACTATCCGTCCCTCAACTCAACAAATGTAACACTTTGTGCCATTTTATATGCTTATGTATCATTGATTAGCCCTTTTAATTCATCTTATACATCCTATTAGCCCTTTCAATTCACCAAACATAACACTTCGTGTCCTTCAGGTATTTACGTCTGTTTCAAAGTAATGATGGAAGGGTTCACATTAGGTAGCATAGGTGTATTAGAATGGATGCAGAAAGTGACTTGAAAGATATACTCAATGTCATGTGAGCACAAAAGGGGTCAATCGTAGACAAATTTTGAGTTGAGGAAGCTGATAGGTTGACCTTTAAATAGAGGGGCTAAGTGATAAAATGAGACAAGTTGAGACGCGGCGGAAGTATTAAACTTTTAAATCAAATGCAATATTCTGTCATTTTATTAAAAGAAAATGAAATTCAGTGGTCTTTGTTAGATAGACTTCAAACTTCAATGACGATGGGTATATTTTACCCAACTTTTGCATATGAATCTATTGTTTTGTTGTGGTTGCATTAAACATTGAATTATCTTAATCCATGAAGGGTATAGAATTAAAGAAGCAAATTGGAGCCTTGGCATATGTAGAATGCAGCTCTAAGACGCAGCAGGTTTGTCTCACATCTCTACATTACTATATAATTAATATCTTGGCTTAATACATACACAGCCCCTGAACTTGTCCTTTTTTTCATTTTACCCCCTAAACTTAAGGGAGAACCTATTGACCCCCTAAACTTCTAAAAAGCCACCCAATTTACCCCTCCTCTCCGACGTGGCGCTTGGATTATTGCAGCTTTGTATTTTGCCAGGTCAGCGCCACGTCGGAGAGGAGGGGTAAATTGGATGGTTTTTTGGAAGTTTAGGGGGTCAATAGGTTGTCTCTTAAGTTTAGGGGGTAAATTGAAAAAAGGGACAAGTTCAGGGACTGCGTATGTATTAAGCCTAATATCTAATATGATTAACAAGCATTAATCATGTCCAAAAACATCATACATGTATAAATATCATATATATGACATCAAAAAGGAAATGTAAAACAATCACCGAACCGAGTTTTTATCGAGCCTGGATGGAGCTTTAACGAGATTTATTGTACATACGTAAAATAAGTAGCATATAGGAAATAAAAATGAAAGCCTTGTGAAATACTCTACACAAGTTTAAAATATTTATAAAAACAATCACATGTTGTGGTCGAACTTTAAGAATAATAGTTGTTGCTGCTGATCGGAGAAGATAAACTCACAATCGCAAATGACTTTGTTTTCGGCATAGTTTTGTGTGGACAATAACTACTAGTTAGGACTGTGAATGAGCCGAACCGTCGTGTTGGGCTCGAAAGCTCGCGAGGAGACTCGGTTATAGGTTCGTGAACAAACTTGATTTTTAATGTTTGTTAGCAAACTTGGTTAGATTTTTTTTTTTTAAAAAATAGTACATCTATAAAGGGGAAATGTAAACGACGTAGTAAAACTATATAGTTTTATGTTAAAGAAATTTCATATCAATATAATTAATGAGCATAATGAATTAATTGTTCGCGAGAAAAACTCGTTTTTAAGCTCTCAAGCAGCTCACGAACAGGATATCGAGCTCGAGCTCGTCAATTTTCTGACGGGCCGAGCATGAGCAAGTCAAAGCTCGCTCGACTATGTTAAAGCAGAAACAGGAAAAGCACAATTTCACCAAACATAGTAATGGGATGAGTCACGGACGAGGACGCTCTCTTTAAGACGTTTGCGGAACTACCTCAGTAAGTGCAAACAGAAGTCTACATTGGGTCGGCCGGTCAGAGGATGCGTGTGTGGTGGTCAAGCATCAACTAAGTCCTTACCCTTTCACAAAAGTGGGTACCCCTTGGAGCACATTCAAATGTGTGAGGACCTTCTTTATAAATATCACTTCAAAGTGATTTCCAGGGACGCTTTTACACTTCTATAACAAAGCTTTATGGTTTATTTCATAAATTCAATTTGGGCTAAATATTTTGAACTTTAAATTCCTAATTTTCGGAAAAGCGAAAGTAGAGCCAATGACTATGGGATTAATTATTTTATTTTAAATTAAATATTAAAAATAATCGAATCTGTTCGTGAGCTTTCAAATCAAGGTTAAAGAAGCTCAGACTCCAATTATTAATGTCTAGAGTCATGAGTTGAACTCGAATAGTTTGCGAGCTACTGATTCGGTAACACCTCTAATATTAGATCCATATTAATGAAAATTCAAAGATTTATTTGATTAAAAAAGTTAATTTGAACTTATTTTTCCAAATGCACAAAAAAAAAAAAAAAAAAAATGAAAAATTAACAGTTAGATATATATTGCAGAATGTGAAAGGGGTGTTTGATGCAGCTATAAAGGGAGTTCTTCAGCCTCCAAAGAAGAAGCAGAGAAGAAAACAAACGCTATGTCGTTTCCTTTAATTCTTTTTTGCTATTTTGTCCATAATTTATCTATTCTTTTTCCTCTATTATTTTGTGATGCTTTTTTTTTTCAATTTTTAGTTCTTTTTCCTTTTTTTCTTTTGTGATATATTAGTTAAACTAATCAAAGGTCTTGTATGTGGTGTGTATGTTTTAAATTTGGAATTGGAAGTTTTTTAGGGGAGGAAGTAAAAAAAAAACATTAATGCTCATTAGTGTACTTTTTCATAGATTAATTGAGAAAAAACCATGTAATTTACATCCAAAATTATGAAAATTAATGATTAACGGTCTGATTGTTTCTATCTACCGTTTAATCGTTTAATGTTGTTGTTTGTTGTTATTGTTTGTTATTGGCAAAAGCTGTTTTCCCAAAAAATAAAGATTTCTTGTTGCTTTTGTAAAATGCTAGGTTACTAAAGCCTATATTTACTTTGTTTTTGACAAAGTAAGTCTTAATTTGTCAAAATTCACCATTAGATGAAATTTACACTCCATCATCCAAACATTATATATTCATAGTTTGACGTAAAGTATAAAAAATTGAACTTCAAAGAATAAGCAAACGGATATTGAGATTTGAAGGCTTTATTTTGGTCTTATTGAAGGCTTTGTTTTGGTCTTATTAAGGGAGCGTTTGGTTTGGGGTCTTTAGGAATGAGAATGAGAATGAGAGGGTTTCATTCCCTTTGTTCTTGTTTGTTTAAAAAAAAAAACTCATTCCCTTTACCCACTTTAGGTTAAACCATTACCCTACTTTACGTTAAGTCATTACCCCATGCCCCCTAGGGAATTGGATTCCCTTTATCCCATTCCCTCTCCTAAACATATCCAAACACATAGGGGAATTAATGATTATTCTTTTCCTTTCCTTTAGTTTCTCTTTCTTGATTCCTTTTCTCTTACCCCTTGTGAACCAAACGCCCCCTAAGAGATTTGGAGAAATAAGAGATTGATACATTATTTCAAAAAAAAAAATGACACATTTTGCTTTTGCATAGCAAAAAGGTGTATCAATCCAGTTTAAATCGTATATCGAATCGATTGAATTCCACTTTTTAGTTTGAGTTTTTTAAACCAATACTGCAAACATCCAATATTGAGTTTCATCCTTAACTTCATTAGAATCATGGTCGGCTCCAGTGGGAGGTAGTCTAGGCGCCTATCTATGGGTCTCCGATCTATTTTTTATGTATTGTTGGTGATATTTTTAAGAATAAAAAATATTCACTTTACAACCTTGATACGTGCGGGGAAATGCGGGCTTGTCAGAGAATTAGGTTTTCAATCTATGTTTAAGAAAACAGTTTTTTTTTTTTAGATATGTGCCTATATCTAATGGAAAATGACTAATAATCAAACAATTGTACGGGAAAAGCAAGGATTGTGAAAATGTTTCCATAGGTTCCTAGTTGCCGCCAGCACAACTTTAACTAGAATTTGACCAATAGTTTTCGGTGATTAAAAATGTAAGAATAATAAAGCAAATACAAGAGTTTTTGAATTTTTTTCTTTTATATTCACTTTAAAATGAGAGTTTTGAGTTACAATCAAACGAATAGAAATAATTACAATCAAGACAATGGCAAAATTAATATTCACAATGTCAAGAGCAATAATAATAATGGAAATTAAAATTGAAATGAATTAACCGAAGCGGTGAGCGGTTGCGTCGAAGCATCGTGTTGAAACGTCATGCCTGTCTGAGGTCGTTATCCCGAGACCGATGCTTGACTTGAGTGAATATATGTAATGCATGTATAGTGAGCTTAATTGATTGAATGTGAGTATAGGAGAATTCGGAAATTGGCGTAGCAAAACTGATATTTCGGCTAGGATAGTGATTTTTAGGCGTGAATTCGGGTAGGAAAATTGATCGGGTTCGTGCCTGATCAGACAAAGAGTAATTTGTACCGAATTAAGAACTTGGAAGGACGATTTTAATGATGAAAATCGAGTATAGGGGCTGCTGGAAAATGATATTTAAAATGATGAACAAAAAGCTTGAGATCGTAAGGAATATGGCTAGGATCGGTTGTAAGAACAAAGGATTGGTGATTGGAATTGAATTGTAAGCTTGAAAGCTCGAATTTGGGAATGAATTTGGACTGAAAAGGGACGAATTTGAGCTGGCAAAAAGATGAATAGGGCGAAAACTTTGAGAGAATATTGAGAGAAAAGTGTTGTGTATTTTGGTTTAATTTTGTTCGTTTAGTTTTTGTTAATTTTTGTTGGATGTTTGAAGGGGTTTGAAATGAAGATAGAAGGGACTATTTATAGGTGAAAAAGACTTGAAGAATACTCACATTTATGCCCACTAAACACACACTTACCAACTACTTATGTCATGCTTTCACCTTGAATAAAATCTGATTGTGCATCCTTAATTATAGCCTTCAACGTGACTTGTTTAGCTTTGACCCGAAATGCTTTGTATTTCTGCAGCTGACTTTGAAAAATTCATGCTCTCTCTGTGCTTGTCCTGTGATGATGCTGAAGATAGATCCAGAAAGCTGGGGATGTCTATTTTCTGGATCTGACCTTACTTCTGAAGTTCTTAAATGTTTAGCTCCTCGAATAATTTAATCAAACACTTTGGGTTTTCCTACACATTTTAGTTAGTTTAAATGGCATATTACCATTTTATCACCCACTAACCCATGTCTTCCTCTCTTTTGACTATTTCTTTTTTGATTTTATATTTTATATTTCTTTTGATTTTTCACAATAAAAATAAAAAACATAAAGAACTATAGGTTATAATTATAACCTAGGGTCAAAATATGAATAAATGTAAAAAATTACATTTACCCCCAACATATATATAATTCAAAACTAATTTTAATTATAATAGGGTTAATTATATATAGATGTCATGTAGTTTCGCTGATTTGCAGATGTGTATCTGTGGTATTTTTTTTTATAAACACAACCTTGTAGTTGTTGTCGTTGCCAAAATCAAGGCACCTTGATGGAATCTGTTAAGTGAGTGACGTGACATAGGGATATTTTGGAAAAACTGAAATTTGTATTTATTTATTTAATTTTTTTGACTTTGCTCTCTCTCCCAGAATTTTAAAAAAAAAAAAACATTAAGAAGAAGTCCGCTAAACCAACATGCCATATCTATATGTAATTAACCCATTATACTATTATAATTATTGAAATCTCAATGATTAAAAATAATCCCTATAAATAATTATTATACCATATCTAAAAATAATCCCTATAAATAATTATTATACCTTATTTAAATCGAAAAGCGACACATTGTCTCCTTTTTTCTTAATCATTGTTTCTTATAGAACAATAAGAGTTCCAAATTTTATTTCACAACTTTTTTGTAACAAATAAAATTTACAATTTTAGCCTCATGGTTATTGGAAAAAGCATATTTAGCCTCTATGTATTAAAAAAAGTACAATTTTAAGCCTAACAATTATCAGACGGTACAGTTTCAACCTCATTAAAGTACAATATTATCTTTTCATTAGTAAAATATAAAAAAATACAAATTCGATCAGTTCACAATTAATCACTCTCGATCCCAGGAATTACGGACCAAATGGTCTTTGTGGATACTAGGTCCGTAAATCTGGGCTCATTTCTCTCCTATTAACAAGAGAGACGTGGCCCACCCTGTTCCACAATCTTGTAATTGTCTTCTACAACTCAACATCAATATAAATAGAATAAGCCCAACTCAAGGTAAACAAGTTCCTTCATATTTAAATTACATCTTTAATTTACTGATTGTGATCATCCTCAAGTCTTCTCTACGAACCGACTTAGTCATTGGAACGGGTTATTCATGCAAACGACCCCCTTTGACTTTACTTCTGCGTGGTTATAAATTGACATGTGGACTTTCAGATTCAACCACATCATAGAGTAAAAAAAATGAATTAAAATATGTAAAATAGTGTAGATGATTAGAGACTGCTTAAAGCTCCACAAGAAGAAGAAGAAGAAAATGAGAAATACAAGGGATTTCTCAACATTATATAGTCTTGTTTTACTAGAATAGTTGTCTAAATTTGTTTGAAATACGAATTATTTTGTTAATTTTACGGTAAATCAACATTAAAATTCAGGGTAAATTATAAAACTAGGTCAAATAGGAGACTCATTTACATATTTAGCATAGTTTTCTAACTTCTTACAAATCTAGGCATTTTCAATACATTTGGACAAATATACCCTTGTCTTTTCCCATTCCCCATTCTTCTCCAGAAATAGATCGATCAAATGGTGATTTAGAAGGCGATCTCCAGCAACCTACTTCCACCGGCGTTTTGAAGGCGATTTTGACGGCGTTCTCAGCAACTCCTACTCCGGTGAGAGAAAAGGGAAGCGAACGGCGGTAGAGGAAAGACGAGAGGGCAATTTTAGGGCGAACGACGGTGAGAGAAGGTGAACGGCGGTAGAAGAAGGTGAACAGTGAGAGAAAAGACGAGGAAGAAGGCGAACAGCAGAGAAAATGGAAGAAAGAGGGCGATTTTAGGGCGAACGGCAACCTCGTTCCGTGAGGCGGAAGATTGGGAATCGCAGAGAAAAGGTCTAATTCTATAAATTTCACTGAATGATTGTTGGTGTATTCATTTATGTTCTGATTTTTTTGTTAAATAATTAGGCATTATTTCCATAATATTTATAAAAATACGACAGACATTAATTGTTGTTTGACATTTTTTATTATATACCACTTAGCGAATTTTGTTAAAAACACATCCAGACTTTGCATATGCTAATTAAAATCAACTAAACCAAACATTCGTTTCGCAGGCTTCGCATATGCTAATTAAAATCATCAACTAAACCAAACATTAGTTTCGCAGACTTCGCATATGCTAATTAAAATCATCAACTAAACCAAACATTAGCTTCGCATATTAGCTTCGCAGGCTTCGCATATGCTAACCTCTGCGATGTCAGACGGGAGGAAGACAGCCGCGCGTAAATATTGAGGGTATTATGGGAAAGTCACACAAAATCAGTCTAGATATGTAGTAGGTTGAGTGAATGGGTTAAATATATAAATGAGTCTCTCATTTGACCTAGTTTTATAATTTACCCTAAAATTCAATGATAAGCTTTGATTTTTTTGTTAAAATTTTCTTTTTATTTTTCAAAATATATAACAAATACTTTGAAACAAAAGTGTATTTCTAGAAAAATAGTCCTTCAAAGATAGACAAAAAGTATACGAGAGAATTTAAATATTTAGGCTTTTTTTATTTTACGAAAAATATTCTCTAAGAAAAATACTTTCTAGAAAGATAAAATAATTTTTTTTTTTTTGCTTCAATATATTAAAAATCACGAGCTATATCTTAATTCAAGGATTACAAAATTATTCAATGTTCCATACTAATTATTTTGATTCAAAGGGTGGAAAATAAGTTTCCATTCTTAAATTGGAAAGTTTTGCTTATTGTGAAGATTCGATTGCTTCGAATTTGTATATACGAGATGTATATGATTTATCGTAATTTATGTTATTTATGAGAGATGCACTTCGCCATAGATCAAAGTGCTCGCCCCATGTAAAAATAATATCAAATAGATAAATACTTAGCAACTTCTGAAAGTTTATGGAACAGTTGAAGTTTTGGAATTATTGAATTCAATTGGATAAAAATATAAGGTTGTTTGAAACTTTTAAAAATTTAGAGGGTAGTTAAAGTTTTGGACGAAGAACATAAGATGACAACAGATGTATTAAACCCTTTTTATTATTATTATTGATAATTTTCTGATTACTCGGTTTTATACTTAATGAATTTTCTTTTTAATTAAAGTTTTTTAAATATACTAGTTTAAGCGATTTGAGATCAATAATAATAATAATAATTATTATTATTATTATAATAATAAACGGTTTACCTAATAAGAGGGTTGGTTGTCCTCACTTGCATTTTGATTAGAAATTTTGATTGACCCACCTAATTAGTCCGCCAATCAATCAATTAATTTTGAGGAGAAAATCAATCAATTAATTAATCAATGCATATATGTTTTAATTTTATTTGTTGTAAACCATATCGAGCCCTCTAAAATTATCCATTTTGATCACTTTATCCCTCGAATTTAAGAGACAAGTCATTAGCTACTTAAACTCTCTAAAAGTGATATAAAGTACGTTTTATTTTTCCTCAATCGGAGAAGATTGATGTGATTGAATCCTATAAGTCCACTTAAAAACCTCCAATTGGATAGAAATAAGGTCAAAGGGGGTTGTTGTCCGGCTAACATGCTCTGATGCTTAATCCAATTTGAGGTAAGACTTGATGATGAACACAAAGGTAAATCAAAGCTAAAACGTAAGCTTAATGAATGAATGGATGAAGTATCATACATTGAGTTGTTCTTATTCTATTGATATTGTGATCGAGTTGTAAAAGACGGTTATGAGTTTAGGAACGCGATGTACTACGTGTCAGTTGTTGATAGGTGAATGTGTGTCCAGATATCGGGTTTGGTATCTCTTAAGCCCACTAGAGTCGTGATTCACGGGATCAAACGTGATTTCTATAACGGACGGATTCTTGACTGGGTCTTTTGAGACTTTCTGAGCCAATATCTCCAATACGAAGTGTATTGACCAATTGTTATGGTGACGCCATGTGTTCTCTTTTCCTAAGTGCTATGTGGCAAGTTTGTATTCGCCTGGTATCAAATATTCCCCCCATGTCTAATTTATCGTTCTTCATCGGCTTCGGGAAACGTTGTACTTGTTGATTCTTGATAAGCTAAATGAGAGGAATTTGATCTTGATAATTTAGGGCTTTTTCAAGATATGAGGGAGGATAAAAAGGTTATGCAGGGCTCCTGACAGTTGATTTGCTCGTTGCTTAGCCTGCTCATAAATACAACTATAAAAATGTTTTTGCTCATCCTCGCTTAGGCAGTCTAGGCGGAGCCCGAATGGGTAAAAGTCGCATAGGGCCAAAAAGAACGTCCAAATGGGCTAATCAAAGAAAATTGGGGCGAACTCTCGATTTCAAGCGCCTAGGCAGTTCATGCGGCCTTATTTTGAACAGTGGTTAACCATATAAGGTAATTAGAAAAAATGACATGCATAATGCTCCATTTGGTTACTGTACAATATTAGGTAAGAGAAAATTTTGTGTTAGAAAATAAATCATTTTCCGATGTTTGATTACAGCATCGGAAAACTAAAAAAAAAAAGTAGTAAGTGACTACTGTTTTTATAAAAGTAAAAAAGAATAGATTAGGATTCCGAAAATTTAGAAAAATATTTTACTCTTTTCTTCGTATATTTTTGTGGTGACTAACCTAAAAGTTTATATTGACTTTTTTTCTAACCGGAAAATTAAAAAAATATTTTTCTACATAATATTTTCCACTAAATAAACGAGGATAAATTTTTTATTATATTCATTAAAAATATTAATATACCTTTTGGTACTCAAATAAGAGACGGCAGAAAAACATTTATTGCCCTTCCTAGAAGGCTACAATCAAATCAAGGGGACCGAAGAAATAAAGTAGCGTGGTCTTTCGGGATGTTGACAATAACCTAAAAATGGAAAACATGCACCAAAATTTCTTACTTCTGAAAAGTCTAATGCGTCCAAAACTAAGAATATTATATTTCAAAAATCCCAAATAAATTCATTACTAGTATTTTCATTTTACTCCAAAATAATAAAATCATATGATATGTTATAAAAACACCTCTAAAATATAATTTTACTTGTAATTTGATAAGTGATATAATTGAAAGTTTAATATATTATCAGGGTCTTAGAAATTTTATAGGCAGTAAACGAAATAAGAGATAAATGACCCTTAATAATAATAAAAAAAGTTAATTAATGGCCAAATTTAATTTTAATGTTTCAACAGAAATGCAGATTTAGCCGTATGAAATTGTGCTTATTTAACTCTAATTTTTTCAAGAAAGATTAATTTTAACCATGTGTTATTGAAAATTTGAAAAGAGTAGTTTCACTATTATTTAATTATCACATCGGTCTTCCAAATGAGTTTGTCGATAAATTGAAACAGTTTGAGTGATTTTAGAACTTAGAGCATCTCTTACAATACTCATCATATTAAGTATTGTTATATTTACCAATAGTGATGGGGGAAAAACTACTCAATAATAAATTATTATTAAAAAAATAAAGGCTTAATACATCAAAGGCCTTGAACTTGTCCAAAAAGATTAATTGACCCTCTGAACTTACATAATATCTCGTTAACTCCTTAACTTGCTTAAAATAAACTATTAAACTCTTTAATTTGTTTAAGTGATCTATCGGTACTCTGAATTTGCTTATAGTGATCTATTTGCCTCCTGAACTTGTTTAAAGTGATCTATATTGCAATTTGTTTAAATCCGTGAAAAAGTCATCTACACTTAATATAAACACACACAGAAAGCTCACTTCTTTCTCATCACTATCCTGAAGCAGCAGAAATCAGAAAGCTAATTAGACCTCAAAAGAAATTGCTTTTTTCTCATTCAATCTTTCATCTTTTTGCCCCATTTTTTGTGCATCACATGGTTTTGGTTTTTCTCTAACAGGATACTCATACCCCATAACTTTCTTTTCACTATAATTGACCTCCATTGATCACTCTGCAACTTCATCTTCTTCAATTTTCTCTCACAAAGTTGTGGTGAATTTGATAGATCCTCTTCAAATGGGTTGTTTTTTTATGGTGAATTTGATAGATTTCTTCAAATGGGTTGTTTTTTTGTGGTGAATTTGAAGCATCTAAGATAGATTTCCTCAAATGGGTTGTTGTTGATGGCTTTAATTCTTAGGTTTAGGAAGTTACTGTATGTGGTGCCTGTAAATTTTAGAGAAACAAAAAAAATTGGCAACGAAGAAGACTGTTCTCCCCCAAAAGTTTGAGAATAAAGATGGAATATTTACACAAAATGATGAAAACTATTTAAAGATTAGATTTAGAAAGAGATAGAAATTCAATTGATTTTAAAGAGAAATTAACAAAGAGTAGAGAGAAGAGAGAAAGAAAAAATTAAAGAGAGAATAGTGTATTTGATTTTTATTTTTTATTTTGGGGTTGTTTGTGATAATTAGATAATAAGGGATTAATTTATAAAATAAATAAATATAAAAACTAAATTAATTTTTTTCCCTTTGACTTTTTGGTCTGTGTTTACTCACGGAATGAATCTCAATGTACCATTTTACAAATTTTTAAACCACAAGGGTGCCAATCGAAAACAAATGTAACCACAAAGTTTATTTCTGTAGTTTTCACAATAAAAAATCAAATGGCTTAGGGCCTGTTTGTTTACCTACGGTTTGTTGTTGTTGTTTGCTGTTACGGTTTTCTGTTTGCTGTTGGAAAATACTGCTTTTTCAAAAAGCAGAGATTCTCTGCTTTTGTAAAAAACTACTTGTGAGGTGTAAAAAGCAAACATGAGGTCACTAACCAAACACATAGTGCTGCTTTTCAAGTGTAAAATGCAAACAGGAATGTCACTAACCAAACACCTAAAACTTTCGAACCGAAAAGGCAAACCGGAGCACGAAAAGGAGCACCCAAACACCCCTTAAAGTGCTTTTTTTTTTGCCATAAATAAAACTGATGATATTAATAAATGAAGCATAACATTGAATTTAGTTTTTTTTTAAAAAAAAGCATAACATTGAATTTTCTTCCTTTAGAGAAAAAAAATAAATTATTATTATAAAATTAAAAATGGTAAAAAGCCACATAACTAAAACCTGATCATGTGCTTTGCATGAGCTTATTAATTTATCACAACTCAAACACTTCTTCTCTCTAATTTCTTAATTATCTCCTTTCCTTCCCTCCCAACTCAGTTTTTTTCTCTCCGGCCGCCATGGATTCTTCCAACAACAAAAACAACAACTCATTACTTCGGTATCTCGCCCTCCTTTCCCTCACCTTCGCCGGCGTTTACTTCCTCTCCTCCGCCTCATCTTCTTCTAATCCTCTCCTCAATCTCCGTCGGAAATCCTGCCACCGCGCGCCGCCTCTGTATTCCGTAAGTCTTATATAATCTTCATTGCTTTATTTAGATTTTAGACTCCGTTTATTGAGATAAAAAAAAAAGTATGGATTTCAAGGTATGTATCTAGATACAAAACGCAGGGATGGATTCGGGGGTTTACGAAGGACTTGAACATCTATTGGTCGTTGAAAAACGCTAAAAAAACGTTGTGTTTTCATGTTTTGCACGGTTTTCATTTTTTTTTGTCAAACATGTATTTGTGGAATTTTTTTACCAAACGACTTGTTCATTTTGCTAAAAACAATGATCTGAAAATTAAAATCACTATCGATAATATCAAAAAAATTAAATTTGAGTTGATTTAGGCATTATTTGATGAGGAAAAAGAAGGCGAATGTTTAGATGAATAAAGCTCTGGAAATAATGATTTTGGAAAATAATTTTTTTTGTTATATAGTAAATATGGTACTAACTAATTTTAATTATTGGAATTTTTCATTTTGAAGTTAACTGTTATTTTTATAGTATAAAGCTAAAAATCATCGTTTTTAGCAAAACGAAAACCTTAATCCTTGTTTGAATAAAAAAAATAAAATCCACATATACTTTGACAAAATGTAAAAGCATATTGTTTTTTTTACTTTACCATATTTTATATAAAAAATACTAAAAAAAATCAATTTAACACTTATAATCACGATAAACATCATCTTTCAATGAATTATGGGTCGTCACTGCAATGGCGAAACATATGGAATCACACACAATGGGATTCATGATTCGTTGATGAAGCTATTTGGGAGTGCTTTTAGTATTTCTTTTATTGTTTTTTAGAAAAATTTAAAAGCTATGTTCATAATTTCCATTTTTTCACCCTTTTGAATCTGTTATTAACAGTACGAACACAAACATCGAAAGCTGGGATATAACTATTTGTACTTCCAACAACCCCTTTTGAGGAGATATGAGAGCTGAAACACTTTTTGAACGAAAAAAATATATTGTTACTACTTTCACGTTTTTTTATCTGTTTCCTATTCAATTTTTCACATGTAATATAATTATGTCACGTGTTAAAAATTGAATGATGGCTGATAAATGTTTCTAAAAGTCGGGCTGCTATGATGCCCTTGCAGTATTTTTCATATGGACCCTGATGACCATGTGAATTTGGTCATTCACCGTTAGATGTATGCTGATTAAATCTAAGCCTTAGGATACTTTGAATCTCCACCTTAGGATTTTAATCAGCTTACATCTAAATGGTGAATGACCACGGAGTTTGGAAATAAAAAAAAGTTATAATTAGCGATGAAAAATTCTCTCGATAAAAATATATAATTTCCGCAATTTCACTAAATTTAGAATTTATTAGTCGAAATAATTTTCCTGATTCCGCTACTATTTAAATAAAATATATTTTAATTTATTTATTCTTGCCTGTAATTAGAAGGAGATTAAGTTCCCCATTGATGAACTGCAACAAGCTTTAAATAAAGCTTCAATGCCTAATAAAACAGTGATCATCGTCGTAATCAACAAGGCTTACGCAGAGCCACCGACGACCGGTAAATCGGAATCTGCAATGCTCGATATTTTTCTCGAGAGTTTCTGGTTAGGAGAAGACACCCGACGACTTCTCGATCACCTACTTCTAGTCGCCGTCGATCAAATCGCCTACGACCGGTGCATTTTCAAGAGGCTTAATTGCTATAAACTTGAAACGGACGGCGTAGATTTCGCCGGAGAAAAGCTTTTCATGTCTCAAGATTTTATTAAGATGATGTGGAGAAGAACTCTTCTCCTCCTCGATGTTCTCAAACATGGATACAGCTTCATTTTCACGGTACGTCGTCGTTTTTAATGTATTTAATTGGCAAAAATATCATTTGACCCTTGATCTTTTATTTTATGGTTCAATAAGTTCTTGATCTTTTATTTGGATACATTAAGTCATTGATGATAAAAAAAAAAAGTAATTTTGAACATAAACTTCAGTTAATAGACTGTTATTCATTGTACATGCATTTGAAATTTGTATTTTTTCACTGTTTAAAAGCAGTTTGGATGTATAATGTGTCTATAGGAAAACTGTAAAAACCTTAATTCAACCTGTAAAAAATATATATTTTTTATAATTTCAAATACAGATAAAGTTAATAATGTATTTTTAACAGAATTAGATGTTCGCAACTTACTGATCTGGTCATTAGGAGCTTAATGAGCTAAAAATAAATGATAACGTATCCAAATAAAAGATCAATGGTGCAACGAACTAAAAATTGAAAGGTCAAGGGTCTAATGATATTTTGGCCTATTTAATTTCGTGTTTATTAATTTAATCATTACTTTGAAATTTGAATTAGCTTAATTAATTAATTCAATGTTTGGTGTCGGCACGGAAGTGGAAATTTGAGGTTTAAAATTGACAGTTTTGACTTTTGATTAACGTTTAGTAGTTGCTTTTATAAAATAAAAAAACGTTTTATAGTTGCGAGTGGTTGTGTTTCATTGCCTAAAAAAGACTACACGTGTCCTCGTGGGGTTGGTTACATAACTTTCCAATTAAGGTCAAAATATCTAGAAATGTCTGTCTCACCAATTTTGTTTTTTCTAAAATTTGACAATGTCTTAATTTGCAATATTTCCCAATTAAAGTTTTAAGTGGAGATTTAGTTCTAAAGTATAAGTTTTGAAGCAAGATAAATTTTAGATTTGGATTATCGAAATTTTGAAAATACTAGTTTTACTGTCATTCAACTGTCATATTGGATCTTTTAAACAAGTTTATAGATAAATTGAAACACTTTCATATATTTTTTGTTGGCTTTTTTTGTAAATATATTAGTAACAAAATAAATATGTTAGACAGTTTGAAAAAAAAAATTTATGATTAACTTATATATAGCAGATTTAGTTTTTAACATTTTAACATAATTTTTTTTTAATTTTTTCAGTAATACACTAAATTTTCTACATAATTGATATTTGGATTTGTCAGATATTATAATAAAAAATATATGATTTGACCTTAATTATCAGTTTCAGCTTCAATTGATTTTATGACATGGTATCAGAGCCTCTTGACCCAAACGGTCGGGAGGTTCGAGTCCTGACAACCTCATTCCCAAGGAACATTATGGTGAGGGTGTGCGTCAGAGATTATAATAAAACTATATGATTGAGCATTAGTGGCGAAGCTTTTAGCATAGTGGTTGAGAGCTTACCTATGACTAGGGATGTAATGGGTTCGAGTCAGGGTGAGGATTTTTTTCTTCTTTCGCATTGTGCATAAATTTTTTGAAAGGTCAGATGTGACAGTTAAATACCAACTAAAATTGATTTTACTTGGAAACGTTAGAATTAAAATTACATTATTTTATATATTAGGCTAAATCTATATTTCTTCAAAAACATTAGAATTTAAAAACATTAGAATTTAATTTGATTCTTATCCCTTATTTTTATAAATTATATATATTGTCAAATGTGTTGATTATTTATTATTATCATTTTTTACAAGAGGGAGAAGAAAGATATGTAGAAGAAAATTTTAATTTACTTTCTAGCCTCACATTTCATGTGACATTTTCTATTTTATTTTTATGAGAAAAAAACAAAAATTAATGAAGAGAGACACATATTTCGTTTGCAATAAATTACTGTAGTTATTAAATTTTTTATTATTTTTTAAAACTAATTATTTATTTCTTTGGTAAAAAGTATTAATGAAAAGTTACTGTGGTTCTCGAATAGTAAAAAAATATCAGAGCTCGGATTCTTAAATGTTGGGGTATACTTCAAAAAGCAGTTGGTGAAATTTGCTTTCACAAATGTTGACACCCAATCAATATAATATTAGTATTTGCCTAATACATACAAAACCTCTTCAAAGTTAGGATGTATGTAAACGAGATGGAACAGGACGGGGATTGCATTCTTCATTTCCGTTCTCCGATTTATTTGGGATTTTTCGTCTACATCCCCAAAATCTAAATGGGGAAAATTTTGTTCAGTTGTTCTTGTCGGGATCCTCATTCTCTATTTTCATTATGTTTTTTTAATATATATAAAACTTTTATTCTACTTTTCTCCGTCCTCTTGACATTTGACATAATATAACGATAAATGGTAAAATTAAATTTGAGTTGAATGACGGAAAGAAATAATAAAATTGATATATCTAACTGATCGAAATGACACATGGCCTCCACCTAGTTGATAAGTGTCATTTCAGTCAGCTTGATGGCATCCATTTGTTGTTTGGTTAGCGGTGAAAGTTTACCACTGTTGATGTGGCTGATATGCCACTTTTCCGATGTCTTTTTGTTTTTGAAGGTGTCGGAGTGATTTTATTGAGACGAAATTCAAAGTTGAATAATTTTATTGAGATAAATTGCGGTTGAGTGACCATTTTGAGACAACTATAAAAGTTCAGTGATCAAGGCAGTTAAATAACAGTCAAAGCGGTCTTTTAAAATTTTCGCTAATACAGGGGTAAAATTGATTTTACTTGGAAACTTTAAGATATTTCATATGTTAGAGCTGAATTTACACTTCTTAAAAACGTTACGGACGAATTTTATCCTTATTCCGTTCAAAAATTGAATTAGTTAACTAATTTTAGTGTGAATTAATGCAGGATGCAGATGTGATGTGGCTAAGAAATCCA
This sequence comes from Euphorbia lathyris, assembly GCF_963576675.1. Lineage (NCBI taxonomy): Eukaryota > Viridiplantae > Streptophyta > Magnoliopsida > Malpighiales > Euphorbiaceae > Euphorbia > Euphorbia lathyris. The sequence continues at coordinate 8,326,738 of NC_088911.1, forward strand.
TTCCCAAAGCTAAGCAACAACAGAACCATAGATCTTCAAATCAGTACAGACATATTCAACGGCGACGTATCATCGGAAAAAAACCTAATCAACACAGGTTTCTACTACATAAAATCAAACAACAAAACCATATCATTATTCGAAACCTGGTATTCAAGGAAAGACAATTCCACAGGTAAAAAAGAACAAGATGTTCTTCTAGAACTTATGCTGGAAGGGCATTTTAGACAATTGAACCTCATTCCAAGATTCTTGGATACTGTGTTCTTCAGTGGGTTTTGTACGGACAGCAGAGATATTAGAGAAGTAGCAACAGTTCATGCTAACTGTTGTAGAAGTATAGATGCCAAGATTCATGATTTACGAGGTGTTCTTCGAGATTGGGTTAAGTTTAAGACAATAGTTAATAGGTATAAAAGATTGGCTATGAATAATGGAACATTCCCTTTTAAATGGTCTCCCCACTTAGGATGTTTGAGTTCATGGAACCAAACTTCTGCCTAGAATGTAGTTAGATACAAAAGAAATTTAGAATTATAGAGGGTATACATTTTTTTAAGGGTTAATTAAAAAAAATGTTGTGGTGTCGCATTTTTATATGTGGTATCTATGGATTTTTTCGTTGCAAAAGTAACCATGTGGTTTGCTTTGCTATGTTAGAAAAAATCAAGACAAAAGATCTAACGCCATCAAAAGTATTGACGTGTTCAGAGGTAATATTATCAAAAAAAGTGATATACTTTTTGACTTTGAAAAGTCAAAATTCATTCATTAATGGTGTTATGTATTTTGCTTTGATTTTGCTAACAGAGAAACCCAAATGAATACTTTTGTTTCGAAAAAACACATAAGTACTGATCTGAAAAAATGTGAAACCACATAGTTTTTTTATTAACCTTTTTTTTATGTGAGATAATTTGTAGATAACGGAGCAGGGAACGAAACAGTATGAGAGAAGTTGTGAAACGAATTTCGGATAGCTACTGTTGTGCTATTGTTATTAAGTGCGAACCAATGATTGAGAAAAAAGCTAGTGTATGCTATTATTGCAGACTTTTGATTCCATTTTAGCATATTACATTTCTATTTTTAATATAGGATTACTATTAAATTTAGATATGAGATAATAAAATAAGTGAAAATAAGAGATTCGGTTCTAGACTTAACCGGATCCTCTCTTCACTTTAACCAAATGCCACATATAGATTTTTGGAAGCTTCTTCCCCTATAACGTCGGTTAAAGTACTTAGTGCGCATATATAACGCCACCAGGTAAGGAATGTTTCTCAACATCATTACCTCATATGGTACATAGTCGGTTTCACTCGTATATGGTACAGAATCAGTTTCGCTCTTATTCAGACTCTACTCCAATATAAACCCTTTCTCAAAGCTAAGCAACAACGAAACCATAGATCTTCAAATCAGTATAGACATATTCAACGGCGACGTATCATCGGAAAACAACTTAATCAACACAGGTTTCTACTACATAAAATCAAACAACAAAACCATATCATTATTCGAAACCTGGCATTCAAGGAAAGACAATTCCATAGGTAAAAAAGAACAAGATGTTCTTCTAGAACTCATGCTGGAAGGGCATTTTAGACAATTGAACCTCATTGCAAGATTCTTGGACGCTGTGTTTTTCAGTGGGTTTTGCACGGACAATGGAGATATTAGAGAAGTAGCAATAGTTCATGCTAACTGTTGCAGAAGTATAGATGCCAAGATTCATGATTTACGAAGCGTTCTTCAAGATTGGGTTAAGTTTAAGACAGTGGTTAATAGGTATAAGAGATTGGGTATAAATACTAGAATATTTGCCTTTTAAATGGTCTCCTCACTTGAGATGTTTGAGTTTGTGGAACCAAACTTTTGCTTAGAAGAATGTAATTAGATACAAAAGAAATTTAGATAATTAATGTAATCTATAAAATTTATAATTATAGAGGGTACACGTTTTCGCAGATTGGCAAAAGACCCAAGACTGTCAAAATCGTTGACGTGTCTAGGTGCAATATTGTCAAAAGAAGTTATGTGTTTTTTGACTTTGGAAAATCAAATTTCATTCATTAATGGTGTTATTTTTGTCTTGATTTTACTAACGGAGCAAATCACATGTTATTTTTTGCATCGAAAAAACTCATAGGTATCGATCTGCAAAACGTGAAACCATGTAGTTTTTTTTAATTAACCTTTTTTATATGAGATAATTTGTAGATAACGAAGCAGAGAACGAAACAGTAAGAGGGAATTGGGAAGCTGATTTTAAAGTGTTTATGTTGTGTTATATATTATTGTTGAGTGAGAGGCATTGATTGAAAAATAAAATAAAGAGTTAATTTTAACATATACCATTCCTATTTACGAGATGATAACATAAGTGAAAATAGGAGATCCGGTTCTAGACTTATGGCCTGTTTGATTTACATGTTGTTTGTTGTTATTGTTTGCTGTTCCGGTTTTCTGTTTGCTGTTGGAAAAGTATAGGGATTTCCAGTTGTTGGAAAAAGCTATTTTTCATGTATAAAATGCAAACAATAGTTCCATAACCAAACACCTAAAACTCTTATTTTTAATATGAAAGACAAACAAGAAGAAAAAATGGAGTAAACAAACACTCCCTTAGCCGGATCCTCCCTCATGTTAATCAAATGTCACATATAGGCTTCTGGAAACTTCTTCTCCTAAAACGTCCTTAAGGAATCATATCTCCTAATTATGAGTTCTTAGTGCATATAGATAGCGGCACCAGATAAAGAATATCAAATTTCTCGGCATCATTACCTTATCTAATGCAGAGCTACTTCACTCATATTCAGACTAAAAGACTCCACTTCTATATAAAGGGATCTAACTCCTTAATGTAAAGGTATCTCATCTCGTTATAATTCTCATGATCTCTCTTTCTTTAATCTTTCTTGCATTCTCTCTTTAGATTAGGACTAACTTGAACATCAGAGTATTTCTCGTCAGGGATATGGCCGCACTCTCTTTTGTCTCATGAGAAGAAACATCTTACCGCACCAGTTTTGACGGTCACTTCATTGCTTTATTACACAATATTCATCTCTCTCTTTATTAGCATCTGGATCCTTAAACATACATAATTTCCTATCACGAGATAATAAATTTAGAGGATAAACTTTAACCATTGAGATTTTAATAATTGATATCATATTCTTTCCGAAATTTTATATGTCATTTAAATTTTTTTTAATAATCTTTCATGCATACACAAATTTGTTTGTAATAGATTAGGAAACATCCGTATATACTCTCTCCGACCCATGAGCATAGGCAAAATTTCAATAAGTTTTAGCTTGTATATGTAAATCAATTTTTTAGCTCTATAAAAGCGGCCCGGTCGCATTACGCGTCCCCGCTGAGCGAGGGTCCGGAGAGGGGTCCCACCACAAGGGTGTATTGGGGGCAAGCCTTCCCTTGCCAATTTAATTGGCAAGAGGCCGCTCCTAAGACTCGAACCCATGACCTCAGGTCACACGGCAACAACGTTTTACCGTTGCGCCAAGGCTCGAGTTATAATCTTTACTATTGGACTAGAATTGTTTTTAGAAAATCATTTTTTTGGAGCTTTCTCTCTCCTAATCAAACAACACCTAAATGACCTCAAAACGAAATTTTTTAAGAATTAAAGTTTCTTAGAATATTATTAACGCTTTGGGTTTTTTATTTTTAGCCATCAACGGTCGTTTTGAGGCGTTGAGTGGCCATCAGTGTTAAAAAAAGTGTAAAATTCAGTGGTCATACCGGGAAGAAATGAAGTTCAGTGACCATAATGTGAAAATGGATAAAATTCAGTGGCCATGGGTGTAATTTACCCAACAATAGAACAAAATATATTACTTTAATAAAATTAACTAACTTTTCTTATTTAGTGTGTAGACACGTTTTTTAGGACGGAAGGAGTATAATTTTTCGGAAAAATAAAAATTACAGTCACCTATCTACTCAAAATTGAAATTACTCTCCTTCTCCTTACCCTTTGTCGGTTGTTTCCTATCATTGACTAACATGCGAATATGAATTCCCGTTACACCATTATGCATTTTGATGAATGAGTTAACACATTTTTAATAATGGATAAAGATCATATTTAACCCTAATATTTTAAAGGAAGTTAATATTTAGACTTAACGTATGAAATGGTGTAAATTTAATCCCTGCGCCCCCCATCCGCTTCCCTCCCGACAATTTCAAACACTCTTTGACTCTCTTTTCAAAGTCCTTTTCATCTTTCCCTCGCGGTACTTGTTCGCTATCGGTCTCTCACCCGTATTTAGCCTTGGACGGAATTTACCGCCCGATTTGGGCTGCATTCCCAAACAACCCGACTCGCACGAGACGGGCGGGACGGTCGTTTTTTAACGATGGACTACGAGCGTGGTGAGGAAACCGAATCCCTTCGCCCGTCCAGCGTTCCGCATCCGAGAGCACGAGCCCCGTCCCGTGGGCCAGAATTAACCAGACAAATCGCTCCACCAACTAAGAACGGCCATGCACCACCACCCATAGAATCAAGAAAGAGCTCTCAGTCTGTCAATCCTTACTATGTCTGGACCTGGTAAGTTTCCCCGTGTTGAGTCAAATTAAGCCGCAGGCTCCACTCCTGGTGGTGCCCTTCCGTCAATTCCTTTAAGTTTCAGCCTTGCGACCATACTCCCCCCGGAACCCAAAGACTTTGATTTCTCATAAGGTGCCGGCGGAGTCCTAAAAGCAACATCCGCCGACCATGTTTTTAAGCAAAATCAATTTTAGCCTTATATTATCGAAAATTAGAAAAACTGGTTTAGCTGGTATTTAACTGCGACTTCAGACCTTCCAAATATCAATTATGTCTAAGATACTGTATTTAGTGATTACTAACAAAATTACAAAAATTCTGTTAAAGTGCTAAAAACTAAATCTGCTACATATAAATTAATCATAATTGTTATTGTCAAATTGTCTAAAATATTTACTATGTTATTAATATAGTTAGAAAAAAAATGTATGAAACTTGTTTGGAAGATCGATGTGATAATTAAATATTAGTCAAACCGGTCCTTTCAAATTTATAATAGTACATAACTAAAATTGATCTTACTTAGAAATATTAAAATCAAATTTATATAATTTCATACACTATAATCCGCTTTAAACGTTAAAGTTAAGCTGATGTCACTTTTAAATGTTTGCAACATGTATATGATATTACTGCAGTCGAATTATTCTATAATAAGTAAAATTGAAGTATATGAGAATTGTTTGTGCTATGAATAACAAATTAAAATGAATAAGACAAACACACTTATTTTATTCATAGAAAAAATAATACATCTCGATATAAGTAATTAAATAATTATAATTTAAAAATACGTTAGGTAATTTTGAATATGCATTTCAATATGATAGATCGTGATAGAGTAATAGTAGACAGTGCTTGAAACTGTTTTTGACACAATAACGAGAAATATATTTCACCCAGAATCAACTTCATAGTCTTTTTCTATGAATGATTTCATGGTCTTTCAATGAGTCAATGTTGTGATATACAAACTTCTTCTGTTTTTCTATGAAATAAAATATGATAACACTCATATAGGAAGACAAACGACAACCACTCATATAAAGAGACATACCAAAGATGATAAGATCAATAAAAAACTTTATTCAATAAAGAAAAAACAAATAAAAAAAATGGCTTATCTTTGGCTAAAACCGAAAGAAAACCTCAAAATCTGGATGAAAAAAATGAAACTTTCTTGACAGCTAAGTTTAGTTCATAACTATAAAATAAAGAAGTTTAATTACACATAAAAAAAAATAACAGAGTACTAGAGTCAGTGTGTATCGTATTATGGTTGTCCTGAAAGTTAAGATATGTTTGGTTAAGAATCTAAAACAAATAGATAAAGTGACCAAAGGGTTAATATTGACAAAACATATGGACCTTATAATGTGTTTTTTTAAATAGGAAGACTAAACAAGGGCTGGGCGCGGATCCTGGAGATACTGGATCGGACCGAATATCCGAGGAAAAAACTCCGAAATTGGACCGGACCGTTGACTTTTTTTGGAGAACCGAACTGGATTGGACCGTTGACTTTTCGTCAAAGAACTGGACCGAACTGGACCGAAATTTATCCAGGACCGGACCGATAACCGAATTGGATTGGATTAGATTGGACCGAACTGAAATAACCGAAAGTTTAGCAATAATAAATTTATATGTCATACATTAACTTTATATAAAGAGAAATATTATATAATATGTAGTTATATATTTTTTGTAAGTTTTGGTAAACTAATTACAATAATATAAATTTATAATTTATTAATAAGGTATAACATTATTATATAGTGATAAAAATTATCCCGATTGTGGTGGAAGGTTAATGCTATGCGATATCCTGGAAGGTTAATGCTATGCTATAGAAAACATATGTCAATGAGACACCTGAAAAATATGTAATTGAGTTTAACCTTCTATTGTGGTGGAAGGTTAATGCTATGCGATATCCTGCTTTATCCAAAGTTGTAAATGATGTTTTTGCAATTCAATGCTCAACTGTGGCTTCTGAATCTACGTTTAGCACAAGTGGTAGAACTTTGGATCAATTTAGGAGTTCTTTAACTCTTGCTACAGCTGCGGTTTTGATTTGTTGTCAAGATTGGTTGAAAATTTCAACTCAAGCTTTCAAGCATGAAGAAGAAGTTGAAGATCTTGAAGCTATTGAAGAAGGTAATATTTACTTAGCAATTATATTTCATAGTTTTATTTTAATTAAATGTTTATGAATACTAACTATATAAATGTTATTTAATTTGTAGAAATTAGTTCTGATCCTGAAATTGCATCATCTATTTTATCCATATTTCAATTGGATATCTAAGGTTTTTTTAACCGAATCAAATGCACTTTGGTAAACATATTTTTTTCCTTTTACTTTTTGCTAGTGTGTTTATTAATTTTATTGAAGTGAAAGCTAATTAATTTAACATTTGTTGATTCACTAATATGGTAAATTTTATATGTTTAGGTTGATGTTTGGCTTTTACTGTTGGGAATTTTTCTGGATTGCGAAAATTTAGCGGAAACAATAAATCTCAATTTTATTGAATTTATGAGGTTTACAAGAGGGTGTTCCCTTCTCACAATATTTTCACTTCTCCCTTACATTTTTATTTTCTCACAATACTTACTCTCATTCTTTCTTCCATCCTTTGGCCTTTTATATGCCAAAGGATGGGTAAATTTCATCTATGGTATACAACTTTTGTCCTATTTCACACTTTGGTGTACAACCTTCAATTTGTCTCACTAATATGTACGAACTTAGGGATGACCTCCCACTATGGTGTATAGCCGGTGAAAATGACCGGTCAACGCCAGTCAACACGCCACCTCACCATTTTTCAACTTTAATTAAACACACCTCATATACAATTACCAAAATACCCTTTATCCTAAAAAAATAAAAAAATAAAAATACACTCTCTTTTGTTCAACTTTCTCTCTCTCTCTTTGCCATGGCTCTTTTCTCTTTCTAACTCTTCTCCCTCTCTAACTACTTTCTCTCTCTAACTCTTTCTCTCTCTAATTCAATAGCCATTTTCACCATTATTTTCATAAAATTCTCTTTCTTTAATTAATACCTACAAGCCTTTAAATCTGTGAATTCAACATTCACGTTCAAAATTCCCAAATTCAAAACCTAAAATCAAATTACCCAGAAATTCTCATGCTCTGGTTTTCAATTTGTTCAACAAATAAGCATTCATAGTTTTACCTTTTGATTCAAAGGTCAGAATGAGTGCTGCTTAATGCTTATCTTCTCGGATATTCAATATGGTTGGATAGCAAATTACGTCTTCAACTTGACCCTATGCTCATTCTGGAATATTTACTGTGGCGAAAAGGTCATGAAATTTTATGTTGAATGATGTAGGATTGTGAGAGAAGAGCCATGGCAAAGTTGTTTCATCACAGGTCAGAGGAGAAGCGTAAAGCAAGATAATGAAACGCCCGAGACATACGTCTCTTTTCTTATAAGAGGCAAATTTTTGTATATTAGTCCTTGGCTACACTCAAATCTACTGCCAGATGATGGGGTATATGAAATTTCAGACAGGTTTATTGTAGACGAGATAATAAGATGCCTCAGTTTTGTAGTGTGAAAGCGAAAGAACAGCATGAATACGAAGTTATTTGTTGGCGTGAAGGTGATAATTGCAGCAAGTATAGTATTGGGTCGATTAAATACATTGGGAAAAAATTACCCAGAAATTCCCATGCTCTAAAATCTGCGAATTCGACATTCACGGTTCAATTTCCAAAATCAAAACCTAAAACCAAATTGTCCACAAATTTTCATGCTGTGGTTTTAGATTTGTTTAACAAATAAACATTAATGGAGGCTTTAATTGGAAAAAAAAATTCCCAGAAATTTATTTTCTTTGATTTTTCCATGCTTAAATCTTGGGAAAGCTTCAAGTATAGTGGAAAAGAGGGCAATGAAGAAAGAGAGTGAGAGAGAGAGCAATGAATCGGCAACTGCAACTACAAAAGGTGGAGAAAGAGAGTTAGAGAGAGAGAGCAATGAAAATGGAAAAGAGGAAGAAAGGGTATAGATGTAATTTTATGTTAAGTGGTCAAATATTGACTTTTTGATCGGTCAAATGGATGACGTGGCGTGTTGACTTTCGTGTTGACCGGTCATTTTCACCGGTTGTACACCATAGTGGGAGGTCATCCCTAAGTTTGTACATATTAGTGAGACAAATTGAAGGTTGTACACCAAACTGTGAAATAGGACAAAGGTTGTACACCGTAGGTGAAATTTACCCGCCAAAGGATGGGTTGCTCCAATCTGCCAACTTGGGTGTGCACCGAATTGGTGCCACCCAATTAATGCCATTAATTTCTTTTTTCTTTTTTTCTTTTTTTTTTCCTTTTTTTATATATATAATTACACATTACAAAAACAATCCCTTAATAATCCAAATTATAAAAATATTCCTTCATCATTTAGGATTTCGCAACAATTTCTTTTTTTTATTTAATTATTTTAAATTAATAGTTAATTTTTTCAACATTTACTGCATTTGCATTGGAAAACAAGGAATTTGTTGTGTTAAGAAGATTCAATTACAAATTAAGATGATGATTAGAGAGATTTTGCTAATGAAGTGTTGTTTTTTTGAATTAAAGGATGTTTGTTTTTATGGATTTGTTATTTTGTAACATTGATTTTGTGGGTTTTTTTTAGCATTGTTGTCTACCGTAACTTTTAATACTTTGATTTTGTTGGTTTTTTTTAGCCTTGTTGTCTACTGTAACTTTTAATGAATGTTGTTTACTTTCTAAAAAAATATCATTTATTTCAAGTTATGTAAGATAATAAAATTTTATATTTTATTATCTTGTAAATTAAATTTTTAATTTATTTTTTAGGACTTAAACTATTAGATATTTATCCGAATCACCGACAAACTATATTGGATTGGACCGGAACCGAATCTCCGAATCCCTGAACTGGACTGGACTGAAATTTTGGGGCAATTTAATTCTGGAGATTTATTCTTTCAATCCAATCCTGGAGATTTCTTTTTTATTAATCTCCGAATGTCAATCCAATACTGGAGATTCATGAATCCCCGACTTGGACCGAACTGTGCTCAGCCCTAGACTAAACAGTGTGTAACGTAAAAAGGGGATGAGTAATAAATTATTTACCATTTTAAAAATTAAATCATCTTTACTATGGTAAATTACACTCATGGCTACTGAATTTTGCTCATTTTCACGGTAGGCTATTGAATTTCAAAACGTAATATAAAAGTCACTTAATTAATTTTACACTTTCTAATATTATGATCACTAAACTTCAATTAACATCTCAAAATGACCGTTGATGATCTCACAATAGAAAATTTCAAGAATTGATGATATTCTAAATAACTTTCATTCTTTAGAATTTTCGTTTTGAAGTCCTTTAAGTGTTGTTTGATTAAGAGAGAAAACGAATTTGTAGAGAGAGAAAAGTTATAGAAATGATAATTTTGAAAAATAAAAAATATGATTTTATAATAAATGTGGTTCTAAACAATTTTAATACTTGAATATTTCTATTTTGAAATTTTAACAATATTTTTGAAGCATTAATTGAAGTTAATGATCATAATATTAAAAAATATAAAATTAAGTGACATTTATATTATATTTTAAAATTTAGTTTGAATTTTTTTATCCCAACATCACAGAACAAGAGAGGATTGTTATCTATATATAGAAAGCGACAAAATTGATCTTTTGACCATTTTCCCTTAAATAAATAGAAGAATAATTGTCATTTCTATACATATATTTCTCACCGGTAGATTTAATTAGAATTCTACAATAGAAATTAAAATATTGTAAGACTTAGATTTAATAAGTTTGAATCTAATGGTGACTGATTACTGAACATGTGAAAACCACTGATGAGTCCATATATATAAGATAACATCATCATTTACCTAAAAATTTTGAGCCAAATGAATACTGGGGTAAAGAATTGTTACACGTCAAAGATTTCGGTTGAAAGTACCTGAAATTACTCGAAACTCCTGTTAATGCAAAATTAAGGTGAAATGTAATTAAATCTAGGATAAAAAAAAGACCCAAATGCTAATAAAATGTCATAAAATAAATACTAAAAATACTATATACAATAGTGATAACAACACTCCTAACGAATCCTACCAGACCTTCTCAGTTCTTGTGCGATTGGTGCGGGCTCCACAAATCTTGGTGGATCTGCCTCAATCTCCAAACTATCCTCTATAAGATTATGTGGGGTTTGGACTTCCTCGAGTTCAACTATATTCTCACTGTCATTCTTGAGAAGAAACTATTTTTTAAGAAACACGGCCTTTTGAGTAAGAAATACTTTGTTCTCTTCCTGATGGTAGAAATAATAACCTTTTGTTTCTTAATTGTAACCCATAAACAAGCATTTATTGGTTTTGGATGAGAGTTTATCTTCGGTTAATATTTTAACATGAATTTTAACATGGGACTCGTGACCCCAAATCTGAAGGAGGAGCATATTGGACTCTTTACCCTTCCATATCTGATATGGTATCTTTTCTATCACTTTAGTTGGTGTACAATTAAGAATAAAAGTATTTTTTTCTAAGGCACAACCCCAAACGGAAGTTGGAAATGATGCTTAACTCATCATCAACCGAACCATATCTAATAGGGTTCGGATTTTTCTTTCAAACACACCATTCCAGCTGTGAGACTATCATACACTCTTTGAGATATAAGTCAAATTTTTGGCTCAAGTATTCGCCACCCCGATCTGATGGGATGTCCTTAATACTTTTTCCAAGTTGGTTTTCTACTTTACTTTTAAAGTTTTTGAATCTTTCAAAAGTTTCAGACTTGTGTTTCATCAAATAGACGTAGCCGTATCTGCTGAAATCATCTATAAAAGTGACAAAGTAACTATAACCACCTCTAGTTGGTAACTTAATGGACAACAAACATCTATATGTATTAGGGCCACTAAGTAAATATATGTTGTCCTTTTAGTCTGCTAATTGAAAGGATTTTTTATCATCTTGCCCCGGAAACAAGGTTCACATTTATCATATGGTTCTAAATCAAATTAACCGAGCACTCCAAACCCATTGAGTCTTGAGATGCATTTCTCATTCATATGCCCTAAGCGACAGTGTCAAAAGTATGTTAGGTTAAGCTTATTTAACTTAACCCATTTGGTGTTTATGTTATGGATGTGATTGTTGTTGTTCAAGTCTAGGACATAAAGACCATTATTTAGTGGTACCACACCCTAAACAACATCACATGGATGAATTGTGATAGAACTATTTGAGATAGTAAAATCAAATCCATCATTGTCCAAACAAGACATTGAGATTATATTACTTAAGCGGAAACATAGAAACAATTCTTTAGAACTATAATCAATCATGTTGGCATAGATAGGTGGAACTCACCCATCTCTATAGATTCAAAATGAACAAATTCAAACTTGAAAAAAATCTTTCTGATTCTCGAAGAATGAGGGGGCAAAGAGATTGATCGAGAAAGATCTCTTGCAACATGTGCACCATTTCCAACTCTAAGGATTACCTCACCTTATATCAATGCTCTCATGTTCCTAAGTCCATAAACATTTTAACAAATATGAGAGCTACATGTGGTATTCAATACCCATGAGATAGGAACAAAGAGTTTAATCTCTGTTACATAGCATTTTGATATGGAGGCCCGACCTTCACTCTTCTTTAGCTTTTCTACATTTTGTAAGCATTCCTTTTTGTAATGGCCTAGCTCATTACAATGGAAGAAATTTTTTTTCTTTATTTTAAGAACCATTCCCTTGGGCTCTAAGCCCTTAATTACCCTTTGAAGGGTTTATGATATTATTTTAGCGTTGTTGTTTGCAGTCATTCTATATCTACACATATAAAAAAAAATGGTTGATCAATTAATAAGATCTTTTGTTTCTCCCACTAACTAAATTAATATACCATGTTAAATAACTCATGTTAATGTATGTGTTTGTTAGTGGGTCGAGATCTGTGTTTGGTCTCGACTTAGTCAAGTTGAGCCTGTACACCTAAGTCTTGGTTGATTAGGTAGGATACCCCCTTCCAATTGCAACCTGTGCAACTCTAGGTTTGGACCCATCCTATGCTTAGGGCTAGGTCTTTCATAGTATTCACGTTAAGTCTATCCACTAAATGATGTTAAGGCATCACTATATTACCCTTAACCCTTACCTCACAAAGATGATCCAAATGCACCCAGCTTTAGCATGTTCCACATTTAGATGATCGACGTCTTGACAAGGTTCGGAAGTGGAAAACATTTTTTGACTTAATATTTTGGGATTCATTTTACTGCGACTTGCTAAGGGGCTTATATGGATCATGGATTACATGTGTGATCGATACTTTGTAAAGATATGTAAATGAAGGCTAAAGTAAAAGTGACATTTAATGCCTTTAAATACAACCTCATAGTAAAACTCTAATCCCTACAACCAAGTCTTCCTTTAAGTGGGTCAGTTCACCAACTCTAGACTCCACCTCCTTTTGGGCTTGCACTCCAGACTCCTTTATTTACATAAAATTAAAACAACTCTATTTTAGTGAGAAGTCTGTCTACATGGCCGCTTAAGACCTACTGATACTGCTTTTAATTCGGCTCAAGACCAACGAGCGGACTGCCATTGTTTCAGTAGATGAGACGAGTCTACAAAATGCATAGAAGTGCAGATCCTTCTTATTACAGCGGGTTCTTAGAGTTAGGAGTGAGTATTGATTCGATTAACCGAACCGAAAGATGTCATATTTTCAGAAACGAACTGAACCAAATAAGATTGGTAATCGAATATTACCAAACTAAAAAATTTTGGTTTGGTTCTGTTACTGATCGAATTACCGAAAATTCGTATATTTTATTTTTTTTATATATTTTTGTTTTATTGGTTTTTAAATAATATATTTATACAAAAGTTACAATTGACTAAATTAAGGACTACTAAACCAAAATTTATATATGTATAGAAAAAATTATATTTTTTTAAGGGTTGGGGTTTATATTTTATAAGTTTTTTTTATATATGTAAAGATAAAATTATGTTTATATATTGAGTTCGGTTATCGGGTATATCGATTTTTTTTCCAATAACCGAATCTATAACCGATTACCAAGTTAAGATAAAATTAAAACTTAACCGAACCAAAATGTTATAATAACTGAACTAAACTAAGATTTCAAGTTTGGTAATCCGTTAACGGTTATTTTGTTCCACCCTACTTAGAGTGTAGTCACATCCTTCTAACTTTTTATTTTTGAGAGCACATCCTTTTAACTTGATTCCACGTTGGATAGTGATGATATGTCCATATTGACCTTACATTTCGATCAGTCTTGAGAACCAAAAAACCAAGCTTGTCTGCTAATTGGACTTAGGCGAACCCAATGTTATCATAATCGGACCGGATATTAAACCGGATTGATAGCTGGATCACGGGTTACTTGGTCGGGCCGGATGGTTCGGATTGGTCGAACCGGATGACGTAATAAATAAATAAATAATATTTATATATATTAAATATATATAATTATTTTAAAATTATTTTGATAAATTATATAAATCCAAAATAAATTATAAATAACTTTTGGTTTGTTATTTTTTATCAACTTGAGGCTTAAATATATAATGGATAAATGAAGTTTAAAATAACTTGAAATGTGTCAACGTATTCTGGTATAAGATCTTTTTATAATTATATTAGCTCAATTTTTTATTAGGTTTATATTCAGCATAATACCCATTTGACTCCCTAAACTAAGACTTCAAAGTCAATTAGGACCTTAAACTATCAAAATCATAAATCAGGTCCCTGAACTAACAAAAAATCATCAATTGAGTCCTCATTCTAAACAAAAATCTCCAATTAAGACCTCATCAAAAATCATTTGGTTGAACAGTTTCAGACCCTCTTCTCCAAATTCATTGTGAACCAACATATAGATTACAGTCTATATAAAATAATCACAATTTCTGATTTTAGGATGAGATGGGGACCCAATTGATGATTTTTGCTTAGTTTAAAAACCTGATTTATGATTTTAATAATTTAGGGTCCTAATTGACTTTGAAGCTTTATTTTAGGGACCCAAAGGGATGTAATGCCATTTATATTCATATATATGGAAATAAATTTTAAAATATATTAGTAATAACGTTTAAGCTTTAAAGGACTCAAATAATTGATATTTTAAACTTAAAAGACATCCAATTGATTTTTTTTAAATATAGGTTAATGGTTATTTTAAATAAATTGTGAAACATCTTTTTTAATTTTGGGTAAACAAAAGTATTTAGTGAACATAATAATATGTAACATACAATTATTAATATAATACTTTTTTATTTATTATATATTGAAATATATTTTAAATTTTTTACATATAACTTATTATTATTATTATTAAAGGGGCCTTATCTGTTATTTCGCCTAGAACCTGTAAATTGTCAAGAAGAGCCCTGGCACCGATCAAACAGAGAAAAGTGTACTATCCCGATTGACTCTAGAATGTAGTGCTAGTAAAAATGATCCTTAAATGAATGAAATGTGTTAGCTTTTATTGATGTTGGATAATGAGGATATGTCCATATTGACCTTACATTTAGATCGATGTTGGGAACCAAAAAACCAAGTTTATCTGCTAAATGGACTTAGACAACCCTTATATCAGCTTAATCTTTAATAATATGAAATTTTGAGGGTTTCATCTCAAAAAATTATAAACATGGATTCAATTTTTATAATTATAAAAGTCGAAACGCTTATTTAGCTAAAAATAAATGATTAAAAAATTAGAAATGTTAGAAAAAAGTAAAATAAATATAAAGACTTGCAACAAAAAAAATAAAATAAATAAATGTGAAGATTTGTAAAATTCGAAACCAAGTCTGTCAATATTTGATTATAAACTTGTAACCAAAAAAACAAATTAAATGCATTGTCAAAAGTTAAGTAATTCAATTTGTAACCAAATAAAATTAAATGCAAAGTCAACTTATTCAACCATAAGAATAAGCTGATGAAGTAATTTACAAAACTATCCTTAGATATGTTACTATGACCATTGAATTTCTCCCAACGGCTATTTCCAAGTCACACTATAAATATCACTTTTATGCTTCCTGAATCTCTCTCTCTCTTATCTGTTTGCCATTACACAACTCCAATTCCCGAATTCTCCTCTCTCTCTCTCTCTTATCTGTTTACCATCACACAACTCCAATTCCCGAATTATCCTCTCTCTCTCTCTCTCATTTCGTCCACCTACCATAATGGAGGAGTCTCAGTTCGTGGACTCATATTTGTGGACCATCAATGCTGAAGAAGATGAATTCCATGAAGATGATGTCTGTTATGAAAACTTTGAATTTGATGAAAACTTTCACGCACCCAAATTCATGGATCTCAACGCACCAGATTTCTACCAACCTGGAGATGATCGTTCCTGGTTCTGTTTGAGATTTGGTATGAAAACATTCAAAATGCCTCTTTCTTATCAACCATATTGGATTATTCGCGAACATTTAAAACCGGACATGTCAAAGAATAAAAAATAAAAATAAAGGATAAGAGGATCGAGAGTTATATTTTTATAAGTACTATAGTAATAATAATAATTTTTTTTAATATCAAATCATATGATATTTTGAAATACCAAATTAATAAATTTAATACGACCAAAATAAAATTTTATTAAAATTCGGTAAATATAAAAATAATAATAATAATAAAAAAAAGATATATATTTTTAACTTAAATTATATAGTTTATTAGATTCTTAAATTGTATTTGTATGTATTTAAAGTTTAAAAACGGACTAACATTTATTAATATTGAGACTATAAAATAATTTTTAAGATCTATATATAATATAAAACAATAACGATGGAGATGAGGTGTCATTTCCTCCTTTTTTTACTGATAAAATATATAATATAATATATAATATATTAATTTTAATTATATTATTGTATTTATCTATAAAAAGATTATTTTATCCGAACTATATTTAAGAGTTATACAGAATTTAAATTAATTCTTAAAATCTCTCTAATTATCTACATATCTATATATAATATAAAACAGTAACGATGGAGCTGAGGTGTCACTTCTCCCTTTTTTACTGATAAAAAAAATAATATAATATATAATATTTTAATTATAATATTATATTTATCTATAAAAAGATTATTTTATCCTTACTATATCTAAGAGTTCTACCGAATTTAAATTAATACATAAAATCTCTCTAATGCTCTGCATATCTATATCTAAAAGTTCTACAGAATCTAAATTAATCCCTAAAATCTCTCTAATTCTCTGCATATCTATATATAATATAAAACAATAACGATGGAGATGAGGTGTCACTTCCTCATTTTCTACTAATAAAATATATAATATAATATAATATAATATAATATATTAATTTTAATTATATTATTATATTTATCTATAAAAAGATTATTTTATCCGAACTATACAAAATTTAAATTAATTCTTAAAATCTCTCTAATTCTCTACATATCTATATATAATATTTTTTTTTTTTGGTAGAAAAGGAAAAGAAAAACGAATAACAACAAACTACCCAGGAATTAGCCTAGGGAAGCTAACCCCAATCCTATCTTCTAAGAGAAGATGAGAGATGAAACTAGGGGAAACAGGAAGGGTAGTAACGCCTAACGTCCCTTCATGGCCCGCCGCCGCCAAGCGATCAGCAACACGATTCTGCTCTCTAAAAATGTGTCTGAACTCTACGAACTCAAAGGAGGAGCAAAGCCTTATAATAGCTTTGATGAGGTTGCGACTGTTAAGACCCATAGAATGATTCTCAGAAATCATTTTGATTGCTTCCAAATTATCAGACTCCACAGAGAGCCTCTTAACACCCAGCCTTTTAGCAAGATTGATTCCAGTAAGAATAGCCCAGAGCTCCGCAGAAAAGGAAGAACCCAACCCTAAATTTTGGGAGAACCCAGAAAGCCAGACGCCCCCTACATCTCTAAGCACACCTCCAGCCGCAATCTTACCGTTACTGAGGCAGGAACCATCAGTATTCAGCTTCACAACCCCCTCTCTTGGCCTGCTCCATCCCACGAGATGGACATCACAACACTGAGAGGCTCTGGCAAGGGACTCTCCTTTGAAACTATCGATAATAGAGAAAAGTTTTTTCGAGAAGAAATCAGCTAAGTTTGTCATAAAAACAGTTTTATCTCCAAAAATCTCCTCGTTTCTCCATTTCCAAACTTGGTGACAGATAATAGCAAAGAAAATGTCACCATGCTCCATGTATGGAAGCAACTTTCCTCTAACACCATCAGAGAACCAGTCGACCTCAGAATGTGCCATGAAGGAAGAGAAAATATGGTGTGGGAGAATTTTCCTCCAAACCTCTTTACTATTAGAGCAATCTCTAAGAGCATGGCATAAAGTCTCAACATGGCCTCTGCATCTACTGCAAGCTCCAGAATCAGCCAAGTGCCTTCTGTGCCTATCCGAATTAGTAAAAAGCCTGTCCTTAACGCCCAGCCACAGGAAACTCCTAATACGGAAAGGAACTTTAAGGGTCCAAATCGACTTCCACACATCCGAGGGAGGATCAGATCTAAAGAGAGAGAAAGCTTCAAAGGCCGATTTGCAAGAATAAACTCCATTGTTAGTCAGCGCCCAACAGTGCCTATCCAAGTCTTCCTCTTGATTACTCACCTTCACTCCCCGCATTCTAAGGAGAGTCTCAAGGCTAAAGAAAGTATCAAACTTTGACCAGATCCAGTCCCCTTCCGAGTCAACCACATCGGCAATCCTCCAGTTGCGTATATCACTAGGCGGGGGGGAAGAACACACCTCAATTAACGGTTTATCCCCAATCCAGTTATCAAACCAGAAACTAATGGACTTACCATTCCCCACCTCCAGGTCAACTCCCGAGCAGAACTCATCAAACACAGCACTAAGTCCTTTCCAGAGGAAGGAACAATTAGCAACTCTCTCTTTCGGGCCCCCGAAGATTTTGTCTTTCCGATACTTACCACAAAGGAGGCGAACCCAAAGAGAGGTGGGGTTTTGCCACATACGCCAAAGGAGTTTCATTAATAAAACTTTATTATTGTCCTTTGCTTTCCTAATACCCAGACCCCCAGAATCTTTAGGCTGGCAAACCTCACTCCAAGGCACAAGATGGATCTTCCTGCCCTCCGCAGCTTCCCCCCACAGGAACCTACGGTTAATCTTGTCAAGATCATTAAGCACAGGATCCGGAAGCTTACAAGCCTGCATGATGTGATTGGGAGCAGCACAATTAACAGATTGAATTAACGTGAGGCGGCCAGCGAGAGACAGAGTCTTGGCTTTCCAAGTGGCACACTTCGAATTAGCTTTATCCAAAGTCTCTTTGAAGGAGCCTTTAGACACACGCTCACTATGGAGGGGAACGCCCATATACTTCCCAAGAGTATCAGTAAGAGGAATACCTGAGAGATCACTTAATCTCTTACAGACTCTCTGATTCATATTCTTAGAGCACATCATCCTAGATTTCTGGATATTAAGCTTCTGCCCAGAGGCCGAACAAAAACAATCCAGAATATCCATAATGACTCTCAACTGCTCCTCATTACCCTCAAGAAAGATAAGGACATCATCTGCAAAGAATAAGTGAGTCACTTGGGGACAGAAGCTGTTGATCGCCACAGGGTGGAAACTCCCATTATCAATCGCATCCTGAATCAGGTGAGAGAGCCTCTCTATAGCAATAACAAAAAGGAAAGGGCTCATAGGATCCCCCTGACGGATTCCTCTGCCCGGGAAAAATTCCTCCGACATATCCCCATTGACCATAACTTGAAACACAGGAGAAGAAATACATACCTTAATTAAACTTCTCCAGCTGTCCGGGATTCTAGCTCTCTCAAGGCTCTCCATCAAGAAATCCCAATTAATTCGATCATAGGCCTTCTCTAAATCCAGCTTCAGAGCCACAATGCCTTTCCTCCCCTTCCTAATCTTCATCGTGTGGACCATCTCTTGGGCGATCACCACATTATCCATCATTTGTCTACCAGGCACAAAGCTACCCTGATTCTGACAAATGATCGCAGGAAGAATGCCACGGATTCTATTAGCCACAATCTTTGTAATAGTTTTGTAAAGAACATTACAAAGACTGATAGGTCTCATATGCAAAAAGGAAGAAGGCTTATCAATCTTAGGAATCAGAACCAGGAGGGTTCTATTAACCAGCTCAATATCCTTCGAACCACTGAACACCCCCAAGACAAAATTATAGATGCCTTCCTTCACTACATCCCAATGCTTATGGTAAAAGCCCGCCGGAAGACCATCAATCCCAGGAGCTTTAGAAGCCCCAATGTTGAAGATAGCTTGGTCAATCTCTTTTCGGGAAATAGGTTGAAAGGCCTCCTGACTACAATCCTCACTGATTAAAGGAAATGTAGCAATAGAGTGAGCCCTCTCCAAAAGAACAGGTTCCTCTTTGAACAGCTCTCTGTAGAAATCCAGGGCTAAGTTCCGAATAACCTCATCTTCATAAACCCAATCACCATTAGAATCCTTAATGGCCTCAATTCTATTTCTCTGCCTTCTGATCAGGGTAGAGAGATGGAAGTATTTGGTATTACGATCCCCATCTCTAATCCAGGACTTCCGAGACTTCTGGAACCAAAGGAACTCCTCCTGCCTAAGCACAGCCTCCAGCTCCTTCTGAAGGGTTCTGAGGAGGCCCTCAAGGCTATGATCAAACCTCCCCTCCAACCTGCGTTGAATGCCCTCCATCCTCTTTAATAACTTGTTCTTCCTTCTGATAATATGCCCAAACACATTCCTATTCCACCCCTGCACCTTATTCCTGAACCCTTCAGCAGCTTGCAGTACATACGAATGAGGTCTCCAACTCTCATGAACGAACTCTTTAAACTTAGGATGGGACTCCCAAGCCAACTGATACCGGAACGGTCTCTTACCCCTAGGATGCTTACCTCTCAAAAGTCTAAACAAAATAGGACAATGATCCGAATGACGGAACGGGAGGTTCAACACAGAGCACTCGGGGAAGGAAGTTAAAGCTAAAACATTAGCGTAGACTTTGTCCAATCGAACAAAAGTATTATTACGCTTCCAAGTGAATTTATGACCAGAAGCCCCCAGATCGGAAAGCCCACATAAATCCATACTATTCTTGTGATGCAGACAGCGATTAACATAATGATTGGATCCCCCTCTCTGATCACTCATAAAGGCGATATCATTGAAGTCACCCGCCACAAACCAGGGCTCCGAAATGCTGACACTCATAGAATAGAGAACCTCCCAGAGCCGTTTTCGATTAGACAAGATAGGGTCAACATACACAAGGGTAATAAAAAAGGGACTATTGCCGGAAATACTCACTTTACAATGAATGAACTGCTTATCCATGCTAAGAATATCAAAATGAATCCGATCTGGCCTCCAAAAAAGCCAAATCCCCCCAGCCCGGCCAGTTGCCTCCGATCTAACACAGTGCCAGTTCTTAAACTTCTTAACCACCTCATCTGCTTTCTCACCACTAATCTTAGTTTCCAAAAGAGCAAAACAAGATGGATTAAACTGCTTAATAAGATCATTAATATGGATACGGGTAGCCTTGCTAGCCGCACCCCTAACATTCCAAAATAACAAATCCATAGAAAGGAGGACAACTGACCACACCCCTACCCTAAGCTAGGTATTTACTAGGGGCTCCTGAGAGCCTTACCGAGGTACCCCCGGGCCCCCTCTTATCTGGAAACGCCAAAGTGTTAAGGCCACTTTTTTGTTTTCCTTTAAGCTTTTTCATATTAGTTTTGTTAACTCCCATAGATTTCCCAATCCCAGGATCAATACCAGGAACAGGAATACTAACCTCATTTGAATTCTTCATCCTTCTAGCTGCAAGGGTCAGGGTCCCCCCCTGGGCTTCATCCTTAGAGACAAAAAGCGGGTTCACAGATTCAACCACCTTCTCGACTGGATCTACAGACTCTAATCCTGGAATACTCTCATCCATATGATTCTCATCTTGGTCTGACTCTTGAACTTCCTCAATCATCAGGGCCCCAAATCTGGACCCAGGCAAGGCTACTGAAGAAACCCCAGCCTCCTTTCTAGCTTTGAGGACAGGCTTCTCCTTGACATTTGGAATAACAGTAGCTTTAGGAGAAAGGGACTTAGAATTTGTGTTGATATCAGGAGGACGATTGTGAACCACTGCAGGTTGATTCCTACGTCTAGCGGGCCTCTTTGCCACCATCCAGGGACTCTATATATAATATAAAACAGTAACGATTGAGCTAAGGTGTCACTTCCTCCTTTTTTACTGATAAAAAAACATAATATAATATATAATATTTTAATTTTAATTATATTATTATATTTATCTATAAAAAGATTATTTTATCCGTACTATATCTAAGAGTTCTACAGAATTTAAATTAATCTCTAAAATCTCTCTAATTCTCTGCATATCTATATATAAAAGTTCTACAAAATCTAAATTAATCCCTAAAATCTCTCTAATTCTCTGCATATCTATATATAATATAAAACAGTAACGATGGAGCCGATGTGTCACTTCCTCATTTTTTACTGATAAAATATATAATATAAAACAATATATAATAATGAGGACCTTGAATCTTCATAGCCAGCCGGGTACATGAAGCGAGGTTGACGCCGCTCCGGTCGCCGGACCTGCGTCAGGGGAGGCCCCCGGTGTACACTCTGATGCTTAAGTTAGTAGGAGTATATATGTAGAGAGATAAAGTAGTGTGTCGAGAGAGAGCTATACCTTCCCTTTGTCGGAGTATTTATAGTGAATGTGATGGGCCTATAGCCTTGTTTGTCTTGGGCTTGATTGGCTTGGGCTCATGTTCATATTCCGAATCAAGTAGTCCCCCCCTTCAAGGGTCTTTCGAGTATTTATGCGAGGTTCGAAATGTTCTAAAGGTGGCTTATTAATAACAATGGCATCGCTTGGGACGACTTATGAATAATAATTGCGTCATTTAGGACGGCTTATCAATAATTGTGTCGCTTAGGACGGCTTGTGAATAATTGCGTCGTTTAGGACGGTTTATGAATGATTGCGTCGCTTAGGACGGCTTGTGAATAATTGCGTCGTTTAGGACGGCTTATGAATAATTGCGTCGCTTAAGACGGCTTGTGAATAATTGCGTCGTTTAGGACGGGTTATGAATAATTGCGTTGCTTAGGACGGCTTGTGAATAATTGCGTCGTTTAGGACGGTTTATGAATGATTGCGTCGCTTAGGACGGCTTGTGAATAATTGCGTCGTTTAGGACGGTTTATGAATGATTGCGTTGCTTAGGACGGCTTGTGAATAATTGCGTCGTTTAGGACGGCTTGTGAATAATTGCGTCGTTTAGGACGGCTTATGAATAATTGCGTCGCTTAAGACGGCTTGTGAATAATTGCGTCGTTTAGGACGGTTTATGAATGATTGCGTCGCTTAGGACGGCTTGTGAATAATTGCGTCGTTTAGGACGGTTTATGAATGATTGCGTCGCTTAGGATGGCTTGTGAATAATTGCGTCGTTTAGGACGGCTTGTGAATAATTGCGTCGTTTAGGACGGCTTATGAATAATTGCGTTGCTTAAGACGGCTTGTGAATAATTGCATCGTTTAGGACGGCTTATGAATAATTGCGTCGCTTAGGACGGCTTGTGAATAATTACGTCGTTTAGGACGGCTTATGAATAATTGCGTCGCTTAAGACGGCTTATTAATGAGAATATAAACACGTCGAGGGACGGTCATCGAGGAGTAGATGAATATATACACCCGTCCGGAGACGGCCTTCGACAAATAAGTGAGTCTGAATATACGCGTCCGGAGACGGCATTCGAGAAATATTTGATAATTTACACGTCGAATGACGATCTTCGAGAAATAAATGATATATACACGTCCGGAGACGGTCTTCGACAAATAAATGATAATTTACGCGTCGAATGACGGTCTTCGAGAAATAAATGATATATACACGTCCGAAGATGGTCTTCGACAAATAAATGATAATTTACGCATCGAATGACGGTCTTCGAGAAATAAATGATATATACACGTCCGGAGACGGCCTTCGACAAATAAATGATAATTTACGCGTCGAATGATGGTCTTCGAGAAATAAATGATATATACACGTCCGGAGACGGTCTTCGACAAATGAATGATAATTTACGCGTCGAATGACGGTCTTCGAGAAATAAATGATATATACACGTCCGGAGACGGTCTTCGACAAATAAATGATAATTTACGCGTCGAATGACGGTCTTCGAGAAATAAATGATATATACACGTCCGGAGACGGTCTTCGACAAATAAATGATAATTTACGCGTCGAATGACGGTCTTCGAGAAATAAATGATATATACACGTCCGGAGACGGCCTTCGATAAATAAATGATAATTTACGCGTCGAATGACGGTCTTCGAGAAATAAATGATATATACACGTCCGGAGATGGTCTTCGACAAATGAATGATAATTTACGCGTCGAATGACGATCTTCGAGAAATAAATGATATATACACGTCCGGAGACGGTCTTCGACAAATGAATGATAATTTACGAGTCGAATGACGGTCTTCGAGAAATAAATGATATATACACGTCCGGAGACTTACTTCAATAGATTAGTTTGTACACGTCTGGAGATAGCCGTTCGGAGACGTTCTTCGAGAAATAAAATTACTCAACAGGGGCTTATAATTGCACGTGTGGAGCAAGGGCTCCTAATTGAACATGAGTCTTCGTTTTTGATCTTCAATTTGATGACTTTGCAATATCTCTGATCCTCCTCATTCCACCTTTGTATTGATTGAAATGATGTAACCTAACATGTGATAGCTTGCAAATGGGACAGATGTCAATTGTGAATATTGTAGTTGTTCTTTGCTATCTGCATGCCAAACTACAAAAACATGTGGATGCTTGCGAGGCGGCGTGTTAAGCATGCATTGATGCATGAAATATTATGTGGCAATATCTTGGTCTAATGTTGAGTTTCCTTTTTTAATTTGTTTGTATTCGTTCAGCCCATTGCTTTTGATAAATCCAGGAGTACAATTTGTAGTCGATATCTGCGGAAGGTGGACTCTAAAGTTGATCTTGTTGATCGGAGGAGGGGAGTCCGATGCTGATCTTGTTGATCGGAGAGGGTCTGATGTTGATCAGAGGTAAGAAGGGTGTAGGAGGGATGCTCGATATTGATCCGATGTTGTCTGATGCCGAGCTTGCTGGTCGAAGGGGTGCTCGACGTTGATCCGAGGCTGCTCGATGTCAAGCTTATTGACCGAAGGGATGTTCGGTGCTGATCCGAGACTGGAGGGGTGCTCGATGTTGGGCTTTCCGATTGGAGGGGTCCGATGAGTTTCGAGATAAGAGGGGTGCTCGATGTTCAGCTTTTCGATTGGAGGGGTCTGACGAACTCCGAGATTGGAGGGGTGCTCGATGTTGAGCTTTCCGATTGGAGGGGTCCGACGAGCTCCGGGATTGGAGGGGTGCTCGATGTTCAGTTTTCCGATTGGAGGGGTCCGACGAATTCCGAGATTAGAAGGGTGCTCGATGTTGAGCCTCTTGAGCTGATCGGAGAGGGTTCGATATTGAATTTCATGCGTCTGATTGGAGGAGTGTCGGATGAACTTCTTGAGCCGATCGGAGGGGGTCGTCCGATGTTGAGCTGTGAGCTGTTGACTTCGAGAGGAAAGCCTCTGAATTCGAAGGTGATTTCGATTCGAATAGGGCCTCCGATGGGGGGCTTCGGATTTTGAAGCTTGATTATAGCTTGTGCTCTTAGATTGAGTCTTGAGATGAGTACTGCTAAGAAACCCATGAAGTCTTTAATTTTTAATTGTTGATGCTGTTATATAAATTTGCCTAAGCTCCCTGTTTGACTTTGATATTTTGCAAATGTGATGTGATGATGCTGCTATGTAAATTTGCTGAGCTTTGCCTGATCTAATGATCATATGAATCCGGTGTTATGCGATAATATGAATCCAGTGCTATGTTGGTTTCCTTCGACTTCACCATATTCTGAAGGTGCGATGTGGTTTTGATAGTTAACTTTGATGGTTCCTAAAGTTGTTGATGGACTCCGATAGAGCGGGCCAAGAGGTTGCCGACCGACTTTGACAGGTCTTGAAAAGACTGACTTCGACGGATCCTGAGATTGCAGACCGACTTGAACCTTCAATTGTGACCATCAAGGGTGAGGTTCAGATTTTATGATTTCTCTGTTGGTTATAATTTGATCTTGATCTTGGGTGATCGAATAGTGATGTGTGGTGGTTGAACCAATGCCTTGTTGAGCTACGGATTCATAGCATACTTCGTGCGTGAAAAGATTATGTAATGCACAACACTTTGCTCCAGTGCAAACAGTGTAGTCTTGACGAAGCTTGATCTGCTTTTGAAGCATGAAGTTGACCGACTGCGATGGCTCTGAGCAGAACGATTCGATGGGTCCGACGACTGCAGTTTGACAGTTCCGAAAGGTGATGATCGACCTCGATGATTCCGGAGGGTGCGAATTAACTTCAACAGATTTAAGAAAAGACCGGCGAATTTAAGAAGCGAGCTTCCAACTCTGACCAAGATCAGTTTGCTGGGTGGTTTCAGCGCGACCCAAACTCGAACAAAATTGCACCAAGATCGCTTGTATGTGTTCGGCATAATCATATAATTATCATGTATATATAATTATCACAATCTAATATTTCATATCCATCATGTTGGTTGAATCGTCTATTGCCTTCTTTAGCCATGTGTCGATGGTATCTTTTATTTATGCCCAAAAATCAATAAAAGTGAGAAGTGGCATAGTCTGTGTATGTGAGGGGTATGTGGGGCATGCCAGTTTATTTCAATGTGAAATATGAAACCCTCAAAAGCATCAAGAAATTCGAAGAGCTGGTAAGTGTAAGGTAAGCTAGTAATGTTTACACATTGAAGAAGACAAAACCTGATTCATGTGTTTAGGTTCTGCTTTATTAGGCTTAGACAGAAGAAACCCAAAGGTCATTTGCTCTCCACGTTCACCGCACCAAATAATGAGGACCTTGAATCTTCATAGCCAGCCGGGTACATGAAGCGAGGTTGACGCTGCTCCGGTCGCCGGACCTGCGTCGGGGGAGGCCCCCGGTGTACACTCCGATGCTTAAGTTAGTAGGAGTATATATGTAGAGAGATAAAGTAGTGTGTCGAGAGAGAGCTATACCTTCCCTTTGTCGGAGTATTTATAGTGAATGTGATGGGCCTATAGCCTTGCTTGTCTTGGGCTTGATTAGCTTGGGCTCATGTTCATATTCCGAATCATATAATATATTAATTTTAATTATATTATTATATTTATCTATAAAAAAGATTATTTTATCCGTACTATATCTAAGAGTTTTATAGAATTTAAATTAATCCTTAAAATCTCTCTAATTTTCTGCATATCTATATATATATATATATAGATATAATATAAAACAGTAACGATGGAGATAGGGTGTCACTTCCTCCTTTTTTACTGATAAAAAATATAATATAATATAATATATTAATTTTAATTATATTATTATATTTATCTATAAAAAGATTATTTTATCCGTACTATATCTATGAGTTCTACAGAATTTAAATTAATCCCTAAAATCTCTCTAATTCTCTGCATATCTATATATAATATAAAACAGTAACGATGGAGCTGGGGTGTCACTTCCTCATTTTTTACTGATAAAAATATAATATATTAATTTTAATTATATTATTATATTTATCTATAAAAAGATTATTTTATCCGTACTATACCTAAGAGTTCTATAAATTTTAATTAATCCCTAAAATCTCTTTAATTCTCTGCATATCTATATATAATCTATATATAATATAAAACAGTAACGATAGAGCTGAGGTGTCACTTCCTCTTTTTTTAGTGATAAAAAATATAATATAATATATAATATATTAATTTTAATTATATTATTATATTTATCTATAAAAAGATTATTTAAAGTAAATATGAAAATAAAATAATAATATTTAATTTATATAGCACTTTATATCATTAATGTAATTATTAGATTATATTTTTGTTAATATTTATATGTTAAGATGAATCCGTGTATCGCACGGGTCAAAAACTAGTATTTATCTAAATATAAAACAAACAAAAAAAATACTAAATCATATTTTAGTTATTTGATTTATAACATAATTATATATTCTTAAATGATAGATTAAGACATATCATTTTCATTATCATACATGGACTTTGTCATTTAATAATATAATAAATAACCCTTCTTAAGAGAGAAAAAGAGGTTGTTTAGGGTGAAAAACTCTAAAAATATGGTTTTATGCTAAATATGTTTCTAAACTATTTTAATTTTGGTATTTTTCAATTTGAAGTCGCTGTTATTTTGACTTATTAACACTAAAAAAGATCATTAAGTTGGTAAAATGCAAAGTTTGGAAGTCATGCTATTCAGATTTGAAATTTAGGATCATAACAAAAGCAAATGTAAACTTGAGGGGTCACAGGTATAATTTACCTGCATTAAAGCAAAAAATTCGGTCGCTAATGCCAAATCCAACAGAAAGTATACGCCCTGTTGTTACCCTGTCTCTTCAAATTTTTATTATTTTGAGTTCCTGAAACATGATTCTGTTTTTCCAGGATGTGACCTGAAACATGAAGAAGAAGAAGAAATAGACTCTGAAACAATCCACAGACTCTCGTTAGTTATAAGCATTTAATCTTCAAGTTCTAGCTTCCTATAGCATGTGTCATATTTAGAATCTGGGAAATAAGATATTGAACCTGCAGGTTATGGCTGCAAGAAGTCTCCCAAGACCACAATGGAGAAAAAATCCAACCTCAAAAGCTAAGGCTGAGCAGGCTTTTCTTATAGCCAATGCTCAATCCCTGAAGCTCAAGAAACCAAAGCCGACAATTCCGAAGCCATTTCGGCTAAGAACTCGTGTATGTTTTTACAAATGCTATATATAAAAACTTGTATTTCTCTTCGATGGAGTCTAAGAATGTAGTATAACTCTTATAGGAAAGAGCAATTCTCAAGGAAACAACTATGGAAAAGAAACTGCACCCGACCCGACCTCGTGGAAAAGAAACAATTCTGAAAGAAACTGCTTCTAATGCTCAATCCCTGAAGCTGAAGAAACTAAAGCCGACAAACCCAAAGCCCTTTTGGCTAAGAACAGATGTATGTTTTTACAACTTCTATAGCAAACTATGTACAAAAACTTGTATTCCTTTTCAATGAAATCTAAGAATGTATAACTCTTGTATAACTCTTATAGGAAAGAGAAATTCTCAAGGAAACAAAAGCAGCAATAAAAGGCAGAGAAAATGGCGGTGCTTCTTCCTTGACAACAAAACCTTTTGTTTGCCTTCAAGAAGGTCTAACACCATTCCTAAAGAGCTAAGAAGACTGGTTTAAGTTGGGCTCAACTGATTCATTGAATTGATTATAATATCAATTCAAGAAGGTCTAACACCTTTCTAACTTGTGCTTTAGAACATTCTTTTTTGTAAAAAAATGAACTTCTTTTCTCTAGTTTTTGTAGCCAATTGTTAATAACATTTTTTATGATTATAATATCCATTTACAGCCAACTAATATACATATATACATGCTAAATAATTGATTAATATTCATATTCCATTAAATTCGGAAACAAATTCATATTCCAATCCGATGAACAAGGTTTACCTCCGGTGCATTTGCCAGAGTCCTGGCAAGTGCAACCCTCTGAGCTTGTCATTACCGTTTTTCTTGTGAAATGAAGGATCAAGGCAGCCAGTTTAAGCAACTTGTGAACCTCATTATCAGTAAGTTTCTTATGTTATCTGCAACTGTGCCTAAAGAGATGAATATCCAAAATCAATCAACTATAAAGCATATATTCCCAGGACACTGGTATTAATAAACCATTACGAGTTGGGATAAGACTACAAATTCTCCATCAAACATGACATAATTTAAATAAATAGCCCCCAAATTATTTTGTCTGGTTCAATTCCAATCCGAAGTTGACAGATTTGGACAAAAGCCCTTTGATTTGCACAAGAATCACGTGTTTCATAGTCTA
Organism: Euphorbia lathyris; assembly: GCF_963576675.1. Taxonomy (NCBI): domain Eukaryota; kingdom Viridiplantae; phylum Streptophyta; class Magnoliopsida; order Malpighiales; family Euphorbiaceae; genus Euphorbia; species Euphorbia lathyris. The sequence continues at coordinate 8,356,534 of NC_088911.1, forward strand.
AGCGTTCTCGGTGAAGAGATTCAGATAAAATCAATATGTTGTTTATTATAAGGAGGGTTTTGTTTTAGGAGGAGCAATTTCATTAAGGGTGAAATGTTGCAGAAAATGCGATATATTGCGAGTCAGTCAAAGAACAAGTATTCAAACTTCAGATAAAAATCTGGCCAAATGTACCAAGTTTGGGGTGAAATTTGGCCTATCATCCTTCAAACTAAATTCGTTTTAGAGCTGGACTCCAACTACCAGCCAAAAGAAACAACACGAAGCTTTGTTCAAATATGAGAAACTTCCTACTTGGTTTCAATTAAAAGGCTCATAAAAGGTCTAGATATCTTAAAGCATTAGAAATACTAAACTAATACTGTCAATTTTTGACACTGCAATCCGCATCCGCCAGTCAGAAACTGTTTGGCACAATTATCATTTTTTATTTCATTTACAGTAACACAATTATGAAACCCTATGCTAAGGCCATCTCCAAAGGCTCTCTAAATATAAAGAGAGCCCTTGAAATCCTTGAAATCCAGCTCCAACGGAGCTGGATTTGCTTGCGGCAAAGATGCCGCAAACGAGTTCGCTCTTCATATTTGAAGAGCCAACTTGCTTGCGGCATCTTTGCCGCAAGCATAGTTGGATTATTTTAATAATTTTTTTTTTAAATCCTTTTATATGTCATTCAATGTTAATTTAATATTATCAATGTTATTTTTTTTTTAAATCCTTTTATTGAATGTTATCAATACAAGTTATAATGTATTTATTTTATATAACATTTATTTCCAACAGCTTGGGCCGGACAATTTGCAGGGCGTTCTGGAAAACCAACTATAATTCTGGAAGCAGTAGCTGATTATGATCTATGGATCTGGCATGCGTACTTTGGTATGCCGGGGAGCAACAATGATATCAACGTATTAGGTTCATCTCATTTGTTTTCTAATCTGGCTAATGGTATAGCTCCTCCTGCTAATTATGTTATTGAAAGCAAAGAATATAACATGGGTTATTATTTAGCTAATGGAATATATCCGAAATGGTCCACACTTGTTCAAACAATTCGTGAGCCTCGAGATCAAAAGAAAATGTATTTTGCTATGAAGCGGGAAGCCTGTAGAAAAGATGTTGAGCGTGCATTTGGAGTGTTACAAAGCCGATTTGCCATTGTTGCAGGGCCGGTACGCTACTGGCGTAAACAAGTCCTCCATGATATTATGAAAACATGTATTATTCTGCATAATATGATTATTGAAGATGAACGCGATTTGAGTGCACCGGTCATGGATTCAGTTGTTGCTCCAACACCAACAGTTGAAAATGTGCACGATGAGGAGGCCTATTTTCGTAACTTCCTTCAACGACATAAGAAAATAAAGGACAAAACTGCACATTTTGAACTTCAAAATGCTTTGGTGGAGCATTTGTGAAAGTTTCGTGGCAATTCGATATAATTACTTCTTTGTTTTTTCATTAATGTTGTAATGTTTATTGTTTTTGAAATGTTTTACTTTTTTTAATGTACTTTCCTTTAGTGTTTTTGATTGTTTTAGTTTTTTTAATGTAATTTCTCTTTAGTGTTATTGTAATGTTTTAATTTTTTTTAATGTATTTCCTTGTTCGTGTTATATTTTTTCAAATTTTATAAAATTATATTTCAAATTAATAATAATAATAATTAATTGAATTATTAATTATTGATTTTAATAATTATCATTTAATTATTTAGTTTAAAATAAAAATAGTAAATTAAACATTACATGATAATAATTAATAAATGGATATATTTTGATTAATAATATAAAGAATATAAATGTTATGTTTATTAAAAAAAATGTTACGTGAAAAATGAATATAATAATAATAAAAGTTTTAAAGAGCGGGTAAAATAGAGTATATGGTTGGACAACTTTTACTATAGCAACTCTATATTTAAAGATAGAGTAGAGAAAAATGAAGATAGAGTAGGCTGAACAGAGAACACGGTTGGAGATGACCTAAAGCCACTCGTACTTATGAAACCCTATGCTAAAGCCACTCATACTGGAAATTGAATTGAACTCCAAAACAAATAGTAAAAAATCACCTTCAAATAGAGCTGGAATCCAACCTTAGGGAGGAGGCTAAGAACATCATGATCTGTAATATCACAACAGGCAGATAAGCAACCTCAACAAAGTAGATTTTCCACCACCACTAGGGCCTATGATTCCAACAATGACGCCCTTTGGTATATCCAAGCAAACGCCGTCAGTCACCTCCGATAATCAATCACGCTTGGTTCTACATCCCCCACGTTCAACACATGCTCTGTGATTTCATTACCTGCCCTAATCGAAACAATTACATTAGCTTGATAAATTACATTTTGATTAAAAAAATTAGAAATGAAGCATGAATCACAAAATCGAAAGAATACCTGGAGGAGAAGAACCCGTTTGATAAACAAAACTAAAAGCCATAGATGATCTCGCTGATGCTGTTTTGCAGGTTCCATCTTATTTGGACCAGGACATAAGCTGTTCGATAGGGATGATCTTCTGGACGATTTGGTCCCAACACAACCAGCTGGTGTGGGACGGCAAATTGCAGCTCCCGTCGATGGCGGTACCTGCGGCTGTCCGCTATTTGTCGGATTGGAAAAGGGCGAGATCGCCTGATGTAGATCGATCAAGACCTGCAGGCGCTACGGATGGAGTACGGTGGAGCAGACCTGCTGCCGGGACGATCAAATGCAACAGCGACGCTGCGCTCTTTTCTGCAGCTAACGCCAGCGGTACCGGGCTGGAACATTCATGGCCTGTCGAAGTAGCCTGATACCTTTAGTTGCTGAGGTTCATGTTGCGGAGGCTTTGGCTCTTTGGGACTCTATTTATTGGGCGGCCCATTTGCAGTGTGTTAATGTTATTTTCGAAACTGATTCTTTGATTGTTTCTAATAGGATGAATTCTTTGATGTCAGACTTATCTGAGTTCGGTTTCATTATTTAGGATTGTAGAGTTATATTGAGTTTCCGATACGATTTCAAAGTGTCCTATATCCCGAGGCTAGCAAACAGGGGTACATGTTGTTGCACGACATGTCCTATCCAACGCTAGTGATTTTATTGTTTTTGTCGCTCCTGATCAGCTACATGAGACCCTATGTCAAAAACTGATTATTGCGTAATGAAATTCATTCCTTTACAAAAAAAAAAAAAAAAAATAGAAACAATAGAATGTAAATTAAGCTTATTTAGTAGCCAATAATATAAACTAGTTTTTTTTTAACTCTTATTTGCTTTTAAAAAAACAAAAATTCTTAAATACATTCCATCAATTTTCAAATAAGATTAAATTTTAGATGCTTTCTATGCTTACTTTATTTTTGACAAAATAAGTTTTACTTTGTTTTCTTTACCATTGGATGAGCTTACTTTGTCAAAGTTCATCACCATCAAATGGTGGAGAAAATAAAGTAAGACTTACTTTGTCAAAAACAAAGTACAAGCATAGCCTAACCCTAAATTTTAATCTTAGTTTCTATTACTTCCGCTTCATTACTTTCTCTAACTCTCACATTTATTAATCTTCCAATTCCCAAACAAAGACTTAGCAACTACATAAAAGTAAGGGTAGATAATTATAAAGTCCCTATATTTTTACGTAATACAATACTTAGTCCCTCTATTTTTAGAAATAATTATATAGTTCATCAGTTTTTGTTTTTATTAACTTCTTAATCCTTATATTTGAGTTAATGGTCAAACTATACTAAATAAATTTTAAAATACCAAAATTACCCTTTACTCTATGTTTTAATAATAAAACATCTATTTTTCTTATTTTATATTTTTTTCTCTTTTTTCTTATATAATCACAATATCTCCGATATAAAGTAATTGATTTATTAATTTTTATATAATTATAGAACTTTAATTTAATAACGTAAAATTTACTAACTAAGAAAATGAACGAAAATATTTCAAAATTTATCAAAATAGGAGTAAGACTATAATTGTAAAAAAAATATAATTTTTAAAAAATCATAGAAAAATCATAATAATATTTAATGTTAGTTTAAAGATATTATATTAAAGAATGAAGAAAAAATAATTTTTTTTTTATTAGAAGATGGAGGCAGGCGGAGGAGAATCCCACCGCCTGGCCCAGAATAAAAAGAAAAGAGAATTGTTCATACAAAATTCAAAACCATAAAAAAAATAAAAAAATAAAAACAAAATAAAAGCTAACGAAACCGAAACTGAATGACATCATTACAATCATTAGAAATTTCATGCCTGCAAAATGACGGAGCTGAGTCCCACAAATGCATAGTAGAAGAAGTGACACCGTAACGAGCAAGACAATCAGCGACTTTATTACCTTCACGAAAAATATGAGTGACCACTAACTGCAAATTAGAGCATAATGATTTGCATTTCTTCCATCTAGGCCTTAAATGCCAGGGAACTGCGATGTTATTGTACCTAAAGAGGTTAACAACATACATAGAATCGACTTCCAACCATAGATTGAACCACCCACGCTCATAGGCATGCTCAATTGCAAACATAGCTCCCATAAGTTCTGCGTCATATGCAAAAGCAGATGAAATGGAAAAAAGAAAAAGAGCCAACTGGTATACCGCTACTATTGCGGTAAATACCTCCAGCTCCTGCCAGTCCAGAGGTGCCAAAAGATGAACCATCAGTGTTAATTTTTAACCAATGAGCCGGAGGGCGTTTCCAATGAACCTCTAAGATAGTTGGAGCTGAAGCAGGTCTGCGAACAATGAAGAGCTCCCTAGAAACATGAATATCTGCCAATGTGTTAAAAGCAGGACCCGTGCTCATTGCATTCGACTCCCGGATGTATTTCCATAGTAAACGAAGAGCATTATGAATATCGGGGTTAATTCCTTGGAAAAAATAATCATTTCGAGTCCTCCAGAGAATCCATACGCAGTGAATAATAGCAGAGTTCCAAAGAACCCCGGTTTGAGGACTAAAACGGCAATGCAAAATACTGTCAAAAAGAGTTGAGAAATTACCATTTGTGCGAATATTTCGTCCAAAAAGACTTGAAATTACATGCCAAATAGTCGAAGCAAAAACACATGAGACAAACACGTGATCTAATGTTTCAAAGGAAGCAAAGCAAAGACTACATCTTGAAACCACTTGAATACCATGAGATATAAGACGATCCTGAGTTGGGAGACCACAATGCAGAAGCCTCCAAATCATAATGGATCGAGATGGAGGAATATATGCTGTCCAAATAAATCTAGACCATATGACTAGAGTCTGTTGTTGTCTCAAGGAAGAATAACAATTTTTTACCGAAAATATACGATCCCGAGTAGACTTCCAAAAAGGAACATCAGTACTTTCCTGACCTGGAAAAATTGTTGTAATTTCCAGCTTTAAATCATCGGGAAAATAAGAAGGAAGAGACCAGTGGTCATTACTCTAGTAATTAGAAATAGAATCTGCAGCAAGATTCTTACAATTACGGGGTAGATTAAGACAATCCGCAATGGGAGGATAAAGCCAATTATCGTACCAAAAATTAAGATGTGTATCGCCCCAATCCACCATCCAATATCATCTCGAATACGAATAAAAGAGGCACGAGTTGAGCTCCAAATTGTAGAGCTAATAGGAGAGATACGTGCATTCTTTGCGTGATTGAGGAACCTACGAGTAATAATCGTGATAGGAAAATGTGTACTGGTATAAAAATCCCAACTCAAGCGAGTCAATAAAGCCTGATTGAAAATCGATAAATTCTTTAGGCCAAGACCTCCTTCCTTCTTTGGTAAACAACAAATTTTCCATGGAACCGATATTAATTTTTTTTCATCAACAGAACCAGTCCAGAGAAAATTGCGAATAGCTTTTGAAATTTTGTTAATAAGGAGAGAAGGCCATCGATATACAGAAAATGAGTGGATCAATGAGCTTATAATCACAGAATCAACTAAAGCAAGACGTACTGCCATTGAAAGCAGTTTGCGCTTCCAATTCGAGAATTTAGCAATAATACGATCAGCTATTAGGCGAAGATATTTACTCCGAGGAGCTCCTATAAAAAGTGGCACCCCCAAATAATTAAAAGGAAGGGTCCCAATACGGATACCGACAATATCAGCAAGAGTCCTATCCCGATGTTGTCCAATCCGTGAGCTAAAGATCACCGCTGACTTGTCCCAATTAACAACTTGACCCGAGATAAGGCCATAATAATTGAATATGTGAGAAATTATAAGCATATTCTTAACCGAAGCTTTACAAAAAAGAAGAATATCATCCGCGTATAACAAATGAGAAGGAAACTGATAGTTTCGAGCATAAGAGATTTGGTCTAATCTTCCATCAGAAGCAAGTTTGGAAATCCAACGGCTAAGAAAATCCTCCGCCAGACAGAAAAGAATAGGCGAAAGAGTATCCCCTTGTCTCACCCCACATGAGCAACGGAAATAACCCTTAGCAGAGCCATTAACCATGATAGAAATCCTGGCAGAAATGAAAATATTTAGAAGCCAATCTCGAAATGGAAGAGAAACCCATAAGCATCCAAAACCTCAAGAAGGAAATTCCAATCCATACAGTCAAAAGCCTTTTTAATATCAATTTTGAGAGACATATTTCCCCCAAAGCTAGACCGATTCAACACATTGACCCCCTCTGAGGCCATGGCAATACAATGATGAATGTTACGTTGTTTAATAAAGCCAAACTGATTAGGCGTGATAATTCTGGCTGCTATGGTTGACAGACGGTCCGCTAAATTTTTTGTTATAATTTTTAAAATAAAATTACCAAGAACAATCGGGCGATATTGATTCACAGAACTGGCATCAGATGTTTTGGGAATTAACACCATAAGATTGGAATTCAAACCGGGTAGCATAAACCCAGAGGTAAAGAAGCTGAGGATAGCTGCACAAACATCTGAACCCACAACACCCCAAAAAGATTGGTAAAAACTCCCTCTAAAGCCATCAGGTCCCGGCGCACTCTGCCTATCCATGGAGAAAACTGTTTTCTTGATATCCTCATGAGACGGACAAATCAACAAACTCGTGTTTTCTTCTTGAGTAACCAGAGAATGAACAATATTTTTAATTAAAGCTGAGGCAGAGGCATCAAGTCTAATACCAGTCCCCCCGAACAATTCAGTATAAGATGCAATAATATGTTGTTGAATTTCTGAGGGATCTGTTGAGATAGAACCATTGATGTGCATAGCAGAAATTCCCATTGTGGCTTTTTTGCTGGCCGTATAATTGTGAAAAAATGCTGAATTCCTATCCCCTTCCTAAATATGTATATAACTAGGGGCAATTTTGAACTTTCATTTACAAAAACAAATGGAAGGACTAAATAATTGATTAAGATAAAACTTAAGGACCTTATAATAATATGAATGACTTATTAGTGTGTTAAGTAAAAACACAAGGACCTTATAATTATTTAGCCTAAAAACAAACCCATAGATTCTTCTATTGTGATGAATAAGCTGCTTGTTTAATGTTTAGTGTTACTAACCAAAATATTAATCATTGGAAGGTTGAAAGAACAAAAAGAGAATTGATGCAAAATGCCCCCCATAACGCTTAGACTTCTCTCTATCTCATCTTTTTCCATAGAAGAACCCTAGTCAGCCGCCCATTTTCTTTCTTATCTTTGTTTCTTCTTTTCCTTTTTTTTCTTCCTTTGGCAGGTGCATATTCGAAGTTAATTAAAGTTATTTGGAGGAGGAAGAATCCCATCTGTGTTTCTCCCCATATGTCCAGTGTTCTTCCTTTTGTCAGTGTTTTCTCTTAAGCTAAAATCTATACTTTTCATCGGCTTTTTCTCCGTCTAATTTACATTTGCCAGCTATAACTCTTTTTATGGGTTTAACAAGAGCAGAAGCGTATTATCTTGTTTAGCATGTGAAGATTTTTGTTTTACTCAATTATGCCTTAGTTGCGTTAGGAATAGATTTCCATGATTTTTGTGTATGTGCTTGAATTTAGTATGTGAAGATTTTTGTTTTAATATCTCTCTTGATCATGTTACTATCTTTTTTCTTCAAGCTGATTTTTGTTTTTGATATTTAATTGCATTTACATTGAGAATTATACCATAAAGGCTTGAATGAACAAAATCAATGCTTTGAATTTAGATAGATTAAACAGTTGAATGAATTGAAACTGAAAATACCTATTTGATTTGTAGTATTGTTATTAAAAAAATTATGCATAAATTTGTGGTTGCTCAATCTTACTCTAATATCATCTGAGTTGGCTCTGATTTGGAGGTGACCCTAGGCTTGAAAGAGGTAAATTGAACCATGCTTAGGCCTGCTGCAAAAATTCACTGTATATCTCTCCCCCCATTTATTTGAGGGGCGATCGTGACTTGGTCTCCATTGGGAAACTTATCAGTTTCCTACAAGCAAGAAAAACTCTTTGTTTTCTCGCTTTCATACAAGATGGGGTAAGCTAGTAAAGAGATTAGAATTGATGTAGTGAGCAACATAAACAAGCTGATGTGAAGCTCTGCGATTCCTAGGTCAGATTTCCAAAGTTGGACTTCTATATTTTTCTTGAATGTTTGATTCAGTAATACTTTATATATATATATATATATTCATAAGAGCTTTGTTTGAACTCATAGATTTTATTCTTTTATTCTCATATTTGTTGATTGAATGACTAGGAATTAAATAGGAATTGCAAGGTATGCTAACCTATTAAATATGCATGAATTTGAACAAAAAATACCAAAATAATTATGTGGAATGAAGAGGATTATGACATGCTTATTCACTTATGTTGGAGTTTAGTGTCCGAAAGACAATTGTTTTAGGATATGAATATTTATGAATAAATTGTTTATTTAATCATTTGTTTAATCAGATATATAGCATAACTGAAACTATATATAAAAGGCATTAATCTTTCATAAAGAAAGTAATCCAAAGTTTATTTAAGTAGTTATAAAGTGTTCATACAAGCATGAAGTGAGACTATACTCTATAATAGACCAATAGACTTAAAATCAACCCAAGTCAAGTAATATGTTATATGGGTTGGCATATTACTGTTGATACTTGCATGTAATAGTGTTTTCTGTCGAGACAGAGAACTGATATCACAAGCTTTAAATATATAGATATCTAGACAGTTATATGGATCCGGTGAAGGAGTTCATTAGGATTGGGACCCGACTTGAGATAAAAGCATGAATTGATTTATCTGAGTGTCAACTGTTCATCTCATTGGTATTAGTAGGTATAACTAATCCTCGGACTCAAACATTCATTAATTAGTGATTCTAGATTATGGAGTGTGATGCTTTGATTCTGTGCGAGCACGATCCACTATAGGGGAGATGTTGAGGTGTGTGAGAGCAGGGTTGGGTATCACATAAAGTAATTGCAGAATAGTTAATATTAGATTGAGCATTTGTCACTCTTGATAAATGGGAGATATATCCAAATGGCCGATTGTGGTGAATTGACTGAAATCCTTGCAAGGTGATACAGTTAAGAGTAGAAATAGAAATTTCACTTAACTTATCTTTCAGAGTAAATTCAACATGTAGAAGTAAAAACAGACTCTTCGTTATATGTAACCTTGACACGTTCCATGGTTATAAGGAATTGACCACGTGATATAACTGATGAAGGATCATATTATACTGCACCTAATGCGAAAAGGTTAACGTCAGTATTCAACCTGACTTCTTATTTGTACTGGGGGAATGTCTTAGGTTCTGCCAGTAACAGCTCGCGAAGATATTCCGTTATATACATGTTAGAATTAATCAGGATGAATCAATTTCAAAGGCTATATACGACTAGTAGCAATAAGGACCTAATGGGTCACACATGGGACTTGGAACTAGAGGACGAAACTGTAATTAGTGGGACAATACTATATGGGCCGAAATTTGTAATTAATTAGGGATAAATTAATTTGATTAATAATTATAATTAGATTATAATTGTGAATTAAATTAAAGGATTATCTGATAATATTAATTAGAGTTTTTAATGTCATTATAACTTTAATTAATTATCCCTAACATAAATTAAATAACTAATTAGATTAGTATTAATGTCTAAATATAATTAGTTATTATTTAGATAATAAGAAGTATTTATTTAATTATCTAATTAGTAATTCTGTTCTGAATAGGATTCTAATTAATTAATTAACTAATGCAACTAGGGTTAGAGATTGAGAAGTCTATAAATAGACCTCTCTCCCTGTAAATTTCGGCCAACACAAAGTAAGAGGCTAAGGAACTGTTCCGAAATCATCCCAACTAAACTACTATCTTTCTTACTCTCTATTTGATCTCGTGTCGATTCCTTTAGAGGCAATCATCGCGATTGCTATTAATTAAGGTTGATTACTAACATTTCTTCTTTTATGTGTTAATCATTGTTCGTGGCTCACGGATTAAGAGTTGTGGGCACTTCGTTTGTAACTGTAGAGAGTTCGTCAGATAAGGTATTTCATTTTATCCTTCCTTATATGAAATAACAATTAACAGATCTTGGAAAAATAAAATAGATAAAATAGATAAAATTTTATTATTCCGCTATGCCTAGACTTATCTATTTTCCTTCAATTTTCATACGCTAAGAGATAAATCAAAGACAAGGAACTAGAATATGATGTTAATTTATTTATTTACCAATGCTAAAACGAGATGAAAGTAGAAAAAACCATGTTAGGGACTTACTAATACTTGTTAAGGAATAACAAAAACAATCAGCCCTGCCTTCAAACTGGTCCTACTTTATGATTTTTTTTAATTTTCTTCTCACCCGGTGTGTGGGGTTAGAAGAACATTGTTTCGGTGAAGGACATTGTTTAACAATATGTCCAGTGCCTTTGCAATTGTGACAAGTCAGTGTACTGACATAAAGTGAAGTAGAAACAGTATAATTTGGACGAGGAGAATAAGAACCAAAAAAATTACCACGACTGCGGCCTCTGCCTCGTCCAGAATTGCGGCTAGCATGGTTAACTAATGGTGTAAAAGTTGGCATTGGAGTCTCTCTGGCCAACTATCTTTCTTCATTCAGCAGTAATCCAGTAAGATTGTCAAAAGAAATCGGTTCCAATCGGGCCTCAAGTGCTCGGACGAATGGTCTGAAGGCTGGACCGGGTCCATCAAGAGTAGCCTCTACGAGGCCACCTTCAGAAATGGGACTTTGAAGAGCAATCAATTGATCGCTTAGATGCTTTGCAGTGCTCAAATAATTGGTAATTGAGTCATTTTGTCATTGCAGGTTGTGCAATCGATGTTTAAGATCTCTAACCTGAGACCTGGACCCCGTAGAATAAGCATTGACCAGCTTTGTGTATGCAGCAAGAGCATTTTTTGCGCCAACCACTTGTGGCAAAATGCTCGTAGACAAAGATAAAATCATCAAGCTGAGTACTTGTTGATTAAGTTGTTGCCACTGTTTGTACGCCGGATTAACAGCTCCGGTAGGCAAATCCTTGGGTGGGGGATATTCGGTTGCATCAACATGATGTGCCAACCCATGATCTCGCAATAACGACATAAGCTGTGTTTCCCATAACAAGAAATTAGTCGAAGTTATTTTCTGTGTTATTTGAGATGACAGGTTTGTGGGAGTGATTTGTATGGAGGTTGCGGCAGGTGATGTAGTTTCGGAGGTGGAGGAGGCGGTGCCATTAACATTTGTCATTGTGATGGGAAGAGAGTGGAAGCAAGAAAAATTAGGGTTTTGGGATGTTAATCCTCTTGTAGCTCTGATACCATGAAAGTGATATGGCTTCAACTATTTCCATTTGAGAGATTACAACAGAACAATCTCTAATGTCTATGAGTTTCGCAACCGTAATAGTTCCAGGCTAAAAAGACTGTGATGGGCGGGGCTGACCAGCAAAACCCTAATAAATCCCATTTTATAGCCCAATTGAATTAGATTCCAAAACCAATCTTGTTAGAGGATAAGATTTTATGAGTGATTAATCAAATTATATCGTTCCAATTCATAGTTCAGTTTGGTTTATAATTTATCAGAGATTCGATTTTCAATTCGATTAGGTTTTAATTTCAGTTACCCAATTATCAAAATATTTTCTATAATTTATCCAAAGAGGTAAGGTTTTGATTTAATTGATTCAATTTGTATTTCCAATGTAAAATGATGTTTTTAATATTTACACAAAATGTCTAAAAATATATTTTAGGTCCAATTTCATAACAAGACACATTAGTGGATAAGAGCTCAAAGATCCTAACATTGTGGAAATAATAAGCAACCAAAAACATCATTTGTGCATCTCTAATCCGGATGTATAGATAAAATCCCCTGCTTTCAGCTACACCGTTGTGACCAAACACCAATTAGTTCAGCCAATAATATACATACACGTGTATTGTTGGACAACCTTTAAGATTTCCTACCTTAACAAATAAAATACGCAGACATTATTATATTACTCCTATGTAGGCGAAAAGCAAAAAGCATATTGAGTCCTAAATCTTTCATTTTTGTATATTATGCCCCTTATCTTTTATTTCTACATAAATTTCTAATCATTTACTTTTTATTATATTAATTTTTAAATTAAAGAACGTTATTCATTTAAAATTATATTCTTTCCATTAGAAATAATTTTTTTTATAGTTTTTTATAATCACATTACACACTATAAAAACACATATAAAAATCTAAAATTTAAATACTGATATTATGCAGATTTCTTAACACCGTATAGTATCACTGTAAGGCACCGTTGTATTCAGCCGAGGGCACTCCGATGCCAAAATCAGTAATGTACTTGAGAATAAACTGTAATCACAAGTAGGGTTTTGATAGTGTGTACTTTTTGACACCTTATTACAGGGGTATTTATATAAATCTGAGTGAGAACCGTAATAACTCCATTTAATGCATTTTTAATGAAATATAATGCTATTTTAATGCAACTTAACTCTGATCTTAACCTCTGAGCTATTATTGCTTTTAAGGTATGATTAATGTTTATTAATGATGGTGATCCCGCTGTGTAACAACTTATTGTCTTGCCTTGACGAATCGCCTTACGTAACGGACCTCGTGTCCTTCTATGTGGCGGATCTCAGGATGGTCAAAGGCGTGTCACCATATGCGTATCCCGCCTTTAGCTGTACGCCGTATATACTAAGCTGGCGGATCTTCTTATATCATTTTTCCCTTTTGATCATCCTTTTAGAGAATATTTCCAGTTTGGTCCTTCTGATAACATTACGAGTGTTATCAAATATGTAAAAGGAATAACATTCTACTAATTTGATTTTTATGTTTAAAACAAATATTTTTTAGTTATCGATAGGGCTGTAATCGAACCAAACCGAACCGAGCTTTGACATGCTTTGACTCCTTTCATTAGAAAATTGATGAATCCGAATTCGAGCTTAATATTCTGTTCGTAAGCTGCTCACGAGCTGTTCGTAAGCTTATTAACGAGCTTTGTTCATTAATTCAATTCACAAACTTCGATCGCGAACAATTCATTAATTATGTTGATTTAATTTTTTAATACAAAACTATATAGTTTTGAAGCCTATAAAACTAAATATTTTACACAAAATTACGATTGTTTTACATTTCCCCTTTATAGAAATATTATTATTAAAAAAATAATTGAACTAAACGTGTTCATGAACAATATAATTGAGTTTGATCATAAGCTTGTTTTGTAATTGAGTATGCTCGCGAGCTTTCGAACCGAGTTTTGACATACTCAAACTCGACTCGTTTATAAATCGAGTCAAACGTAATTGGGCTTTTATCGAGTTGAACACGAGCTATTCATAGCGGCTTAGCTCATTTATAGCTTTAGTCTTAATGTGACTAACAATGAAATTTTAAGTACTTGATGTGATAAAATAAAGGGATAAGTTACCAAAATAGACCTGAAGTTTTTGGGAATGTATCAATTTGGTTCTACGTATAAAATAGCACCAATATAGGTTTGATGTTTATAAAAGAGTACCAATTTAGGTCTCGATAACGGAACGTGACACCTATTCATATTATTCCATTAAGTTCTGCCAATTGTACATGGAGAGAAAAATCAAAACTTAAGGGAGGAATATGAATGACGTGTCATGTTTCGTTATTGAGGCCTAAATTGGTACCATTTTGTAACGTTATGCCTATATTAGTGCTATTTTATACGTGGATCATAAATTGATACTTTTCCAAAAAGCTTAGGCCAATTTTGATACTTTATCCTAAAATAAATAATCGAAGGCTTATTACATTAGAAAATAAAAGATGAGGGACCTCGAGATATTTTTACCTTATATTATATTATATATATGCCATAAGCCGTCCTTCACAGTTTGTTAGGGTTTTCTAATTTTTCATTTCAGCTCATCAATTTTATTTAGGGTTTCTGCTACGAGGTCAATTTTAGGGTTTTTCTTTGTGCCTTAGCGCTTTGTTCCTGAAGCAGATTCGTGAAATTTGATTTTACGATCAATTAGGGTTTTCGAAAACCAGCTCGTCTGAGATATAGATATATATTTCTATATATATATATATATACTTTAGGTAATTTGTCTGCCTATTTTTGCTGAACGATGCCTCCGAGGACTGTAAAGAGGGGTGGCGGAGCAGCGGGTGCGAAGAGGACGGCGAGAGCCTCGAGAGCCGCGGCCAAAGGACAGAATCAGCAATCGGAAGCGGCAGAAGAAATGCCAAAGACGGAACAAGGTACGGTCGTTGATGAGAAGCCTGTTGTGGAGGAGAAGCCTGTTGGGGAGGAGAAGCCGCTTCCTGATAACAAGATAATTACTGAAGAAAGACAAGGTGTTGAAGATGAAATCAGAGAGAAATCTGATGCCAATGGTTCGGCTTCTGTGAAAAGTAAGTCTTCCTATGTTTTAATCATCGAATTCGATTTAGATTGGATGGGATTGATTTCTCTTATTTGTTTTCAAATTTGTGACAGACTGCTTTTGTTTAACGAAATTAATTATATTATTGGTACGCTATTGGTATGATACGATGTATTCGTTGAAGATTTGTTTTTTTCAATTTTTTTTTATTATGAACTCTGAACTCTCAAGTTATATGTGGTGGCGAAATGGCGTGGTTTAAATCTAGCAAATTTGGGCATATTAGGAAGGAGCTAAAACCGGGAGGGATATTAGTTCTAATAGGATTAGGATTCGTAGTGATGTATTTGATTATTCACTTCAGCAATCTGAATATTTAACTTTCTTTTATAAACCTTAAAAACAAACAACACCTCACCTTCATCCAAGCAAGGTTAATTAATAACCTTCAATTCACTACACCTCACCTTCCTCCCCTTACCTCCCCTTCCATTGTTTAATTTTTCCTCACCTCCATCCAAGCAGACCCTAATTGGGAATTTGTGTCAACCACCTTTTTCATGGCAGAAGGGGAAGAGATCAAGGAATCTGTAGATGACTATGAAAAAGATGAGCGGTTGGAGCTTGATGATAATGAACCTGAATATGAACCTGAAGAAGATGCTGGGGTTGACTATGATGATAAAGAAATTGAACAAGAGGATGATCAGGAGGTTGAGGGAGATGAAGTGGAGGAAGAACCTGAGGAGCATGTAGTCGAAGAGGAGGAAGAGGGTGATCTGGTAGAAGAGGAATTGGAAGATGTTGTTGAAGAACTTGAGG
This sequence comes from Euphorbia lathyris, assembly GCF_963576675.1. Classification (NCBI taxonomy): domain Eukaryota; kingdom Viridiplantae; phylum Streptophyta; class Magnoliopsida; order Malpighiales; family Euphorbiaceae; genus Euphorbia; species Euphorbia lathyris. The sequence continues at coordinate 8,372,207 of NC_088911.1, forward strand.
GTGAGGGTGACGATGATGGGGAGCATACTGGTGAGGAGGCAGATCATGCTGATCATGCTGAGATGGTTTATGGAGATGAAGATGAGCATCATGAACTTTTCAAGGAGAGACGAAAGCGCAAGGAGTTTGAAGTATTTGTTGGAGGCTTAGACAAGGATGCCACAGAGGATGATCTTAGGAAAGTTTTTAGTCGAGTTGGCGAAGTTACTGAAGTCAGGTTGATGATGAATCCCCAGACCAAGAAAAACAAAGGATTTGCTTTCATGCGCTTTGCAACTATTGAACAAGCAAAAAAAGCTGTGGCGGAGCTAAAAAATCCAGTGGTAATCTTTGTTCATGTCATTTTTGGAATATAGAGTCTACATATGTCACTATCTTATATACATATTCTTTTCATGATACAATTCCAGATTAATGGGAAACAATGTGGTGTTACTCCAAGTCAAGACAGTGACACTCTTTTCTTGGGTAACATTTGCAAGACATGGACCAAAGAAGCTGTAAGTACATTGGATTATATACTGAAATGTAAAGACCTGCTTACAATTGGAGCTGATGAATTCCTCACTGTTTGGTCATTTTTTGTGGTTCCAGTTGAAAGAGAAGTTAAAACATTATGGAGTCAATAATGTTGAAGACCTGACACTGGTTGAGGATAGTAACAATGAGGGAATGAATCGGGGTTTCGCCTTTCTGGAATTTTCATCTCGTTCAGATGCTATGGATGCTTTTAAGCGTCTTCAGAAGAGAGATGTTTTATTTGGAGTTGATAGGCCTGCAAAGGTTTCATTTGCTGATTCATTCATTGACCCTGGTGATGAAATCATGGCACAGGTAATTTTTGCTTGAGCATGCATAAACTTCGGATAGGAGTTCTCAATGGAATAGGTGTATTCACCTATATGTTTCACTTCACATGGTGATGGTGCTGAGAATCTTGATCCTAGTAGCATGACTGTTATGAAGAATGAATGCTATTATTCTAATTCTAGTAAGCTGTCATTAATAAATGTGGATTAGGTTTACATGCAACGCTTCACAGGCTTTTCCGCAAAGATGAGCTGGATTTCTTTTGATATGGTTTTTGGATTTAGGTTGTATCTATTTAGTCGTGTTGTGTTAGTTAGGTCTCAGTGTTGTTTCATTTTGTATAAATTCTATGAACTTTATTTCGTTGACAATTATTTTCAGGCTCTGAGAGTGTTTTATGTCAGCTCTTTTGCTTTTTTTTTTTTTTTTTTTTTTTCATGGTCTTGAATCTGAGTCTGCCTGGTTATATATACCCTCACATATTTGTTTACTTTTATCAATTCCTCTCACTTTATTCCATAAATTCAGGTAAAAACTGTATTCATTGATGGGTTACCTGCCTCATGGGATGAGGATCATGTTAGGGGGCTTCTAAAGAAATATGGGGAGATTGAAAAGATTGAACTTGCACGGAACATGCCTTCTGCCAAGAGAAAAGACTTTGGCTTTGTTACATTTGATTCTCATGATGCTGCAGTGACTTGTGCCAAAAGCATTAATAACGCAGAGCTGGGTGATGGAGACTATAAGGTTTGTCAGTGATTTAGAGATTATGATTTTTTTTCTGTTCAGCATGTTAGCACATATACAGTTACATTCAAAAGAAGTTTTTACCCTGCAGGCTAAAGTTAGGGCCCGATTATCCAGGCCACTTCAGAGAGGAAAAGGAAAATATTCAAGTCGTACAGATAACCGGTCTTGGTATGGGAGTAGAGTTAGTCGAGGTCCATGGGTTCGTCCAACACGAGGAATGGGAAGTCGTGCTGCCCCTCCCAGTGTAAAGAGGCCTACAGGATTGAGGGAGAGACGTCCACCTGCAATGTCAGTGCCAACAAGAGGCAGGCCATTGCCACCTCCTCCAAGATCCTATGATAGAAGAGCACCTGGTATGCATCTATCCATGTTCTTTCCGATTCGATATTTTTATTGTTTATGTATGCATATGATTAATCATGTGTTATAATCCAATGCCTTCTTTTCTGACAGCTCCATCTTACTCGAAGAGTAGCCTAAAGAGAGAATATGGTCGCCGTGATGAGCTTCCTCCTCCAAGGAGCAGAGCTCCTGTAGATTATGGCTCGAGGGCAGTCCTAGAGAGAAGGCCATCTTCCTATAGGGATGATTATTCTTCTCGTGGGTCTGGGTATTCAGATATTCCTAGAGGCCCATCTCGTACATCAGGAAGGAGAGCATATGTAGATGATGGCTATGGTCAAAGATTGGAGAGGCATCCTCCAAGTTACCGTGAAGAGCGTGTTCGTGATTATGACTCTTTGTCTGGTTCAAAACGCCCATATTCTACTATGGTCAGTTTAGCTTTTAATGTTAAAGTATCCCTTATCAACTGCAGAAAAGCTAAACAGTTTTTGATTTATTTTCTCACAATTCAAGGATGATGCTCCTCAACGCTATGCTGATGCTAGTGCTCGCCACTCAAGGGCTCGGTTGGACTATGAACTTGGCCCTAGTTCTTCCCAATACGGGGATGCATATGCGGACAGGTTTGATGTTTTGACCTTTCTGAATTCAGTTTATAGTTTTGAACTTGGACGGTGCAGTAACTTCTGCTTTTTGTTTCTCAATCATGTTTAGTAGAATTGGGAGATCCAGTGTAGGATATGGGAGCAGCAGCAGAAGTTCTATCTCAACTCAAGATTCACATGGGCTGTATAGCAGTCGCCAGAGTATGGGTTATGGAGGTATGTCTTGAGTTACTGATAAATTGATGTCAATGATTTTCCCTTTCAATTTGTGAACTTGAGCCATCATAATCCAAATTTACTGTTTTCAGGATCATACAGCAGCAGTGATGCTGGTGGAATGTACCCATCAAACTATGGCAGTGAATACATGTCTCGTGGTGGTGATGTATGGTCTTTTGCTACTTCTTGACATTGATTCTTCCATTTTTTTTTTCTTTTTTTGTTGTCTTACTCATTGAACTACACACTTCAATGGCAGGTTGGTAGTAGGTCTTATTCGTCAATGTACCCTAGTCGTGGAATGGGTGGAAGCAGTTACATGGGTTCTAGTGGTTCAGGATCATACTACTGAAGTAAGTAGACTGCTCATTTACTGTCATTTCCTTTTATGAAGTGCTGGAGGAAATGTATGACCTCTGTGCCCGGTCTATTTTGTTGGTGATCATGGTTAATTGAAGATACTGGCATCTCTTTGATTCCTAAGTGGTGTTTTCGGACAGAAGGAACCTGTTGTCATTAGTTTATTTGTATATGGAACAGATTTGAAATGAATGATGAAAGAGGCGTTGTAGGACGTTGGCTATGTCAAGCTTATATTTATTAGAGAGCATATTTTCAAGCATAAGAGCCTCTTTATGTACTGTGAAAAACATCAAGCTTAAAAGTTCTGTAGCAAAGAAAGGATGCTGCTTTGGTTCAAATCTTTTTTTAGATAAGCAGATTGGACATTACCAAGTTTTACACTCATGATGTAAGGAAAGACAAAAACAAGTATATGTATGAATTTGATGTTTTGTTATCTATCTTTAAGTCTCAACAGACTTTGGAAAAGTCACGCTGTCTCGTCTCTTTTGATATGTTAAGGAATTGCTAAATTCAAAGGGTAAGCATAAGATCTGGAAAGATAATTTTATTGTGATTGCAGCATGAACTCTTTGTAGTCCTACAACGCCTATGAATGTGAGGGAGTTAACTGGTAAGCTGTCGAAATTCATGGGAAATTTATGCCCACATTTTGTCTCGATTATGTTTTCGTTAACTGTAGTTGTTGCGGCCATATATTGGTAAAAGAGCATACCGAAACTAGTGGGCATATGCTCATATTGGAAGTTAAGAGTCGATGGCCATGGCTTGTGATTGTGAAGCTAGCAGTCATTTAAATGCGAGGATGGTACATTTCTGGTGATCGAAACATTGCTTTTTCTCGTTGATGGGTTAGTATTGCATCGAAGTGCAATGTGCTTGTAAGAAAAAAGTTGAGCTTTAAGTGTTAAGTGATTGAAATAGCAGTCTATAATGGAGTGCTGAATCCTTTAAGGTGATTGAGTTGCATTAAGACTTTGGAGCTTTTGAACCAGCTTGACTGCATACTTTTTTCAGATTGCACCGCATTATCGATTAACTGAATTTTACGAGTCAATTCATGATTGTAGAGTAGGTAAGAGCCGTTTTGATTGTTGAGCTTCAAGTGTTGAGTGATCATAATGTTTTGACTGGAAAACACTGATTGTTGTGGTTACATTATTAGGATACGGATGGTTTAACACCGAGTAGAAGGAATTTTTCTCAATGCCTAGAAGGAACTGATTTATCAGTTGGACAAAATGAATCCCTAAGGACCCTTTCGCCTGTTTAAGATACGTAAATCGAGTATTTGCCATTACATCTGTTGCATGCATTTCTGTGGTTCATTACTCATTTTCTTGCGTTGGAGGATGTAGGGTTTTTCTATTAGTTGGAACAGTGTATGAATCGTGTAAGTGTCAGCCCCGTAGCTGTTCTTATATTTGCTATTCTTAAAGTCATTGATTGTGCACCCATTTGAAGACCCCAATTTTGTGATTATGGGGTGATTTTTCGTTGTGCGTGCAATAATATACCTTCTAGCTCCGATGAGTGTCGTTTGACTAGATTTTCAAGTAGATCTGTTCCTGAATTTTCAAGTTTGGTGTAATGTTTTCTGGAAATTTTGAAGTTTGTCTCAGGTTTTTGCTTGTGTAGTTATGCAGGTGAAGATAAGACTCTGCTTTTGATTCGTGTATTGTTTGGTAGAGTATTTGGGGGTTGTTGATGTGTGAAAGTTAAGAAATTTCAGAGAAATAAGGATTATTTGAAGAAGGTTATAATTTTTTGAAAATGTAATTTGATGGAAGAAAGCTAGGAATTAGTTTTCTTGTCTAAATAACACCGTTTTGAACAACTTATTAAATATGTGAAAATTGTTACTTTTGATGAATATAATTTGCTTGTTTATGTATGAGAAATGCTAAAGTAGCCTATAATTTGAAGCCACTTAATGAGGTTATGTATAATGATTATTTGTTTTGCAGGCTTAATACCTCTGCCATCCGCTTAACTTGTCTTATTTTGTCACTTAGCATGATCTGTTTAGCGGCCTGACTTAAAATTGTCATACATTCGGCTTACTTTGTGCTTACATGGCATTTTATGATGTAAATTCTTTCTTCATTGTTTTGAAACAAACATAAAAATCTAAAGGATATAAAGTGTAATATTTGGTGAGTTTAGAAGGTCACAAGATGAGTTGAGTTGGTTAATCAATGTTATGAAGGAGTTCGAAGTATTATATTTGTTGAGTTGATGGGATGATAGGTTGATAGAGGGGATAAAGACACGGGATGGGGATAAAAAACTGAGATGAGTTATGTTTGTTTTAGAGATAAGTTAGGGAGATAAGAGAGAGATATGAGTTTTATCCCTCCAATTCTATACCCAATAGGGAATGGTATAAGGAGGCGGGATAAGCTGAAAAGTTCATTTTATTCTTCAAATTAACCTTATAGATAGGAATAAAATAATACATTGAATGATAATTCTCGATTATCATATTTTTTTATCTTTATCCTAACCATTTATTCTTATTTCTATTTCAACTTTTATTCTTATCCTTATCTCAATAGAATATCAAACGGTCTGGAAGTACACTATTTGGATGTAAAATATCGTTTTAGACTCAATAAGGTTTTAGAATTTTTACTAATACCATATGTGTAACGGAATCAATCTCAGTTAATTTTCCATCTATTTTGTGTTTTATTTTACTAATTTGGATAGGTAAGGGACCAAATAATAGGTTAAGGTTAAACACACAAATTTTGGATAGGTCAAGAGCCAAATAGTGTGTTTTGCCTATTTTAAAATGTTATAACAGTTAAATTTATTTCAATAAAATTGTTTAAATTTGGATATCCCAATAAAGTCATTTTGAACGTTTTCACTTATTTTCTCGTTGAAATTGTTGATATGACGTTTCAATGTCATGCCAGCGCCACATGACATAAAGAGGTTTTTAATTGAGAATCGATATGCTATTGGGTAAATTTGGGTAAATTTGTGGTTAAAATTTTAATGGTCTAAAGCATTATTTGGTCCCTATCTATCTACAATTTTGTTATTTGGTCACTGACCTATTATTTGGTCACATTTGGTCACTGATTCATCTCAATTGGTGAAATTTAACCTAATTTGTGTTAAAACTTAATCGAATTGTTATCTTATTGAAAAAGTAATGATATTTTAACATTTGAACTTAATAGATTTTAGTTTAGAATTTGTTTTTTTATTTTATTTTTCTTAATCTAATTAATTATTTTTATATAATGTGGCAAAAAAACTTTAAGAAATATCACGTGTTAAGTTCAAGTGTCAAAATATTGTTACTTGTCAATGAGATAATAATTCTGTTAAGTATTTATACAAATTAGGTGAAATTTTACCAATTGTGATAGGTCAGGGGCCAAATGTAACCAAATAATAGGTTATGGGTCAAATGATAGAATTTTGGATAGATCAAGGACCAAATAATGATTTGAGACAATTTTAATTGATAATCTTTATTTACATTAGTTAATTTGTGGTTAATTTTTTTTATTATGCCTTATGACGTCCAGATATATGATTAAATGTCACGTAATCAACTAAGGTAGAAAAATGATCGGAAAACATCTAAAGTGATTTTATTGGGATGAAAGCAAACTTAAATAATTTTATTAAGATAAATTAAACTTTTCTGACCTTTTAGGATATTGTCCAAATTTTTATGACCAACGGTATTAATTATCCTTAATTGGGGTTATTGTGCCAAAACTAGAAGGTTTTAGAATTTTTACTAATACCACAATATATTATTTATGTGTAACAGAATCAACCTCAGTTAACTTTCTATACATTTTGAGTTTGATTTTACTAATTTGGATAGGTAAGGGGCCAAATGTGACCAAATAATAGGTCAAGGGTCAAATACACAAATTTTGGATAGGTCAAATAGTCAAATGGTGTGTTTTGTCTATTTTTAAAGATTATAACAGTTAAATTTATTTCAATAAAATTATTTAAGTTTGGATATCCCAATAAAGTCATTTTTTAACGTTTTCCACTTATTTTCTCGCTGAAATTGTTGATATGACATCTCAATGTCATGTCAGCGTCACATGACATAAAGAGGTTTTTAATTGACAATCGATATGCCATGGTAAATTTGTGGTTAAAATTTTAATTGATAATCTTTATTTACATTAGTTAATTTGTGGTTAATTTTTATTATTATGTCACATGACGTTGAGATATGTGAGTAGATGTCATGTAATCAATTAAAGTAGAAAAATGATCAAAAACGTCATTGGGATAAAAAACAAACTTAAATAATTTTATTGAGACAAATTAAATTTTTGTGACCTTTTAAAATATTGTCCAATTTTTTTTATGACCAACAGTATTAATTATCCTTAATTGAGGTTATTGTGCCAAATTTAGAAGGGTCGATCTATTTACACGTTTATTTGATGAAAAGAGGCGGGCCCATATGGATTTGAAAATGCTACCCAAACTTTGCTCAAAAGGATGGATACGTTGCTGGGTATGAGTATGCCCAACTTGCACTGGGTCGTCGATCTAGTATGAGGTCGAGAACCTCAGTTGCTGATATGGTAATTAGTGACATTATGGGCTTAACCGAACTAAGTCCAGATCCATTAATTACCAAGACATTAGGCCAACTCGTTAAGAAGGGTCTTTCCGAAAGAGAAAGATGAAAAGAGAGCTTCCGACGTCATAAACACGCTCAACTCTGCTCATTGCGGAATTATAGGGTTCAAAACATATAATATGTTGACACTGTACAACGCACAAACTAAAAGGTAAAAAGTTATCTATAAATAGCATGGAATTAATCATCATAGGTACATAACTTTATATACTACATTCTTATTAAGTTGCTTTCAAGTTAGTATTCCCATCACTGATTTAAGCATCAGAGAGGGTTCGCCGGACTCTGGCCCCTGTCTGACTGTATTCTTTGTTCTCAGGTTACCTGAAACAAGCAAACAAAACGTAATTGGATATTCCGATATCAATTGGCGTGGTAAACGTGGACTGAATCTCGCAGCAAGATGGTCTATGTTCATTCTTCGATCGTCCGTCCCTCAATTGAGCCTATTCTTCAACAAGTTACTCCGCAAATCACTCAACCAGTTGTTCATTTTCAGGCTCCGTTCAGTCAAATAATAGAGGACATGCCTAGTTCTTCAGCTACACACAATCGTGGCTTGCTTGATTCCAACAATCATCCAATTCCACATATCTTTGCTACAGCAATATTAGATTAACAAATTGAAGCTTGTTTAGGATTACTGGATCCAGAACGACGTTGTTTTATGGACAATCTTACGAAGCAATTGATTTATAACATGAGCTCGGTGCAGGAGTCAATGAATATTCTTCGCGCAGAGCATATTTCACAGATGGAAATCATGTGTTTGGAGCTGCTAGAGGCAAAGAATATATGCGATGATAGACAAAACTTTTCTGCTTTTCAAGAAGGAAAACACGTTAACATCCAAATATGGAAACCACCAACAACCACCATATAAAGAGACATACTACAAACACACATAACACGTAAAACTATAAATAAAAAGAAGGCTTAATACATCATTTGCTCATTGAACTTGTCTAAAAGCTTGATTCGCCTCGTGAACTTTCAAAGTGTCCTGATAGCCCCATCAATTTGCATAAAATATCCAGTTAGCCCTCTAAACTTGCATAAAATGTAATTAATTAATCACTCAGCTGTAAAAAAAGTAATTTAAATGCGGAAGATGCATTGCACGCGTTTTAAAAAAGTAAAACGACCAAGGTTAGAGTATGCGATTCTAATATTAAAGAAGACAAGTTTGACAGTTGAGCAAGTAAGAACTTCATTTTTAAGGCGCGTGCAACATATCTTTCACATGCAACTTACTTTTTTTGCAACCGAATCATTAATTGATTACGTTCTACGCAAGTTCAGAGGGTTAACCAAATATTTTATGCAAGTTGAGGATGCTATCGAGATACTTTGAAAGTTCATGAGACCAATCAAGTTTTTTTTAAGACAAATTCAATGGGGAATGATGTATTAAGCCTAAAAATCATTGGATAAGATCCAAATATGTCTATGGTTTGTGGGAAAGTATAAATTTAGGCTACATATATAAAATAGCACCAATATAGGTTTAACGTTAAAAAAAAAGTATCAATTTAGATCTCGGTAATAGAACTTAATAGAGTAGACTAATATCAACGACGTGTCTCGTTCCGTTATCGAAACTTAAATTGATACCATTTTTAAATGTTAAACTATATTGATGTTATTTTATAAGTAGAATTAAAAAAAAAAACCATGGCTAGGTTGTCCCAAGAACCATCAAATCTATTAGATCAATGAAAAAAAAGTGTTAGAACAAACCTTTCAAAATTGTTAATTTAGCCAATAATTTTATCTGAAATCGGCACTTTCATTCATTAGGCGTAACATCAAGCAATTATTTGAGATTTTTGTGTCGATGGAAGGAATCCCATCGCTCTCAACTGCTATACGATGACACCTCTACAATTTCCTCACAACAATCGAAACGAAACAGAGAATTTCTGTTTTGATTCTCTCCGCCTACTACTTCACATCATCGATCAGCTGAATTAACGAAAAAAAACAAGGTTTTGGGGCTTTTTTGTGTGAGATTCAATGGGCCGCAGGCAAACCGATTCGGAACTCGGTCGTTGCGCGCTTTTCCTCCTCCTATTCACAGGTGCAATCTCCTGTTTTATGGTCTATCTATGTTTTTCGATGTTCTTCAGACCTAGTTCTCCGTTTTCGGATTCGAATTCGGTTTCGCATGTGGTTGAATCGGTGGAGAGCGGGAAGGGGAGAAATGATGATGATGAATGTTGCAGAGGGACTGAGCATTTGGAGCTTTGGGGAGATGCAGTGAAGTGGGGCTCTGATTTCAAGGTTAATTCTTCGAGAGAGTGTTGTATGGCTTGTAAGGCTATGTGTGGTGGCTCTGATGGGCCTTGTTTGTGTAATTCTTGGGTGTTCTGTGGAGATAAACAGGCTTGTGGGACTCAATTTGGTGAGGTATGGTTTCTCTTTTCGTGGTTTGATTCGAATCGAGGTTCTTATATCTGAAATTTTGTTTAGATTGTGGCTTTGTATTGAACCAGGAACTATTTGAATTCAATTTGTTTTAGTAATTGATGCTTGAAACTTGGAATGTCTTCAAATTTGTGTGTTTTTTCTTTAATTGACTTGCATTTTGTTAATAGCAGGATAATGATGAAAATGATTTAACTGTGATCACCTATGTTGCACATAAACTTTGTTTTAATAACTGTAATCACCTAAACTTTGATGTTGTATTCGGGTCAGGTTTCCGTAAATTAAAGAATTAGAACCCGATTCTTAGAATTTGGAAACTGGTTTCCTATAATGTTATGTGCTATGTTGCAAGGAAACGGAAACGGAAACGGAAACGGAAACGGGAAATGAGATGGAAACTGATACTGGAAACATGATTTCTAAGAAAAATTAGCTCGGAAAAGGTAATGGAAATGGAAAAGAAACTGACACGAAACGCAGAAACGCTAATGTGTTTTCAGAAGTATGTTATGTAAATTTCTATTTTCCCCTCGATTATACGACTTGTATGTAATTTTTAGATATATCTATATTGTTTTATTATTTACTCGTTTTCGATTCCTATAATTTTGTTACAAATATTGTATCCTGGTTTTGATCCAGCTTCTGTATCTGTGTGACATAGGTAATTTTAGAGTATTCTGGCATTCTATATCTGTTATCAGACTTTAGTATTGCTGAAATGGTACAAAGTTGCCATTCGGATTGACAAATGACTAGATCTTGGTACTAGTCCATAACGATCAAAGTCGAATCGTGAGCCTATTAATGAAGCAAATTCAATGAAGCAACAACTGTTACCATAGAGAAGTGGCCATAAACTGGAAAGACTTGACCAATTTGAAAGATCATTTGATGTAGTTGAAATAACGGAAATTTGAGTTGTATTGTAGGTGTTTGATAAGAAACCGATGCCAATATTATTCCGTTCTTTGATTTGTTTTATTGTTTATGCTTCAAGTGTTGGTTGAAGAAGCAGAAAGATGTCTTCGAGCCTGATCAACGAGACGCTGGCGATCAAGTTATGTGGACTTCTGGAATAGTTTTCGGGGAAGGAGAGGTTTGTTTTTCAAGAACATCTTCTTACAGTTTCAAGATTCCCTTCAGATTGATCATTTCAAAGTAGGTGCATTTTCGGGTTTCCATAAACAACAGGGTTTTTATATTAGGCATTCTTTCAAAACATATAGGAACTAAAGTCACTGAAGTTTCAATACGGTAGAAATGCTTAGTTTTCTGCATTTATATCTTATATAATCATGTCGAATATATAGATTACATAACACGATTATGATACGACAATCTGTTTTGACACCCCTACTTCAGAATCAGCTCTTCGTCTTTTCTATCAAAGATATGTATAGAGATGCTTATATATTCTGCTTCGATTGCCTTTTAGGTTACGGAAATGAGATATGGAATAGCTATTTTGTGCTTGTGTTTTCTCTCTGTTCATTGACAATTAATTTAAAAGCCTAATACATGTGTTGCCCCGTACTTGGCCCACGAATTCAACTGCCCCCTGAACTTTTGGAAGTTCCAAATGACCCATTATTATTGTCAAATTGCATTCAATAACCCTCTATTTCTCAATAAAATTTATTGGATGCAGAAAATGGGAAACACATCCGCCACGTGTCAAAAAGAAAACGTCAAATAGATAAATAATTAGGAACTTTGAAAGTTCACGGGGCAATTGAAGTTTTTGGGTTATTGAATGCAATTGAACAAGAATGGGGGGTTATGGAATGCAATTGAACAAGAGGGGTTATGAAATGCAATTGGACAAGAATAGGGGGTTATTGAATGTAACTCGATAAGAACAAGGGGTTATTGAATGCAATTGGACAAAAATAGGGGTTGTTTGGAACTTTTGAAATTTCAGGGGGCAGTTGAAGTTTTGGATCAACGGATGTATTAAGCCTAATTTAAACTACTGATGTTTCATATCCTAACTCATTTTTTTTTAGGGTATCATTGGACTGGAAACAGCATACGGGATGCTTCATATGAAAGTAAGTGGTTCGGTGATGTTAAATAATATGAAGTTTAAGGATTTTTATGTCAAGGAATGAAGTTTTTAGAGGCCATAATGTTAGTAGTGTTCAAATTTAAGGGCCATGCATGTATTTTACTCTGGTTCAATCCAATCTGTATTTTGTCTTTGACAACTTGTTCAAAATCATCTCGAAAGAATAATAGAAAAAAAGCACTTTTAGATAAATTTAGATACCCAACATAAAATCTGAAATCTACAACCAAATTTATTGTACGAGTCAGTTTAATCTTAGAAATAAGCTTGATGAATTTCATTTAGGGCTTGTTTCGTTCCGCTGTTGTTGTTGTTAGCTGTTTGTTATTACCAGTAGCTAGTAGATATTATCTTGCTACCAAAATAGCTACCGGGAGCTACTTCTCGAGACATTTATATCTATTGTGTGGAGTAAAACGTCAAAAAAGAGCTATAAAAAGAGTAATAATATACTAAACGGGCGCTTAATCATAATACAGTATCATCTGAATCTGTGTGAGGTTGAAGAATAATCTATGATGGCAGTAGACATTGACAATCTATTTCTCTCTTCTCGTGTCTTCTCTGAAATTCTATTTTCGTACGAGTTCTTATGTAGCATGTTTTGATTCTCAACATTTGCAGCTTTTACCTGATTGTGCCCCGCGTTCTGTTTCCTACGTTCTTGAACTGTTGAGATTGCGTCATTGTGCGGGTTGCCAATTTTATCGCGCTGAAAGCCGTGCAAGTTTTTGGGATTTACAAGGAAATCATATCGATGGGGTGAGTTATTTACAGGGGCCTGTTCTTGAGTAGTGTTCCGGGATATTGACAACATTTATGGTAAAGCTCCAAACTATTTCCCATTTTATGTTTCTTTTGAAAATATTTCTAGAGTCGCGGCATATTTTGCCCAAAACGCTTCACAATTCAATTCTCATCCTCCTATGTATTAGGCGGATGAGAATTGAATTTATCCCATACGTCAATATAATCGGCAGCTATACTCTTCGGTTTTGGAAAAAAAATGCCACAACTTCGGAAATATGTTCACACGAAACACAAATTGGGAAATAGTTTGGATTTTTTAGGCCTAATACACTACTAGCTCCCTAAATTTGCTTATTTCGTATGAGCAGCTCCCTAAACTTGTCCATAAAAGTAGATTAGCTCCTTGAACTTTGCAAGTGTCTCACCAACTCCCTAAACTTGTTTATTCTGTAACAACTAAATACAAAAACTTATTAAACCTAAATTCTAAAAATACGTCTTCATCTATTCGAGAGGTAATTTTTTCGCTTCTCCTACCTTTCAACCTATTATAAGAGTTAGTGTTGCAGGTCTGAGAGATTAAATGGATGAGGATCGAGAGTTAGTATTATAGTTTTTGTATTTAGTTGTTATAGAATAAGCAAGTTTGGGGAGTTAGTGAGACACTTGCAAAGTTCAGGGAGGTAATCTGCTTTTATGGACAAGTTTAGGGAGCTGGCGATACGAAATAAGCAAGTTTAGGGAGCAGGTGAGACACTTGCAAAGTTCAGGGAGCCAATCTACTATTTTGGACAAGTTCCGGGAGCTGGTGATGTATTAGGCCGATTTTTTATTACAAACGTGTCAATATCCCTAATGTTTCCCATCATTTAATTGAGGTTTGACGTTTATCGCCAACCGTCAAATCGCTCTTTTCCATTACCGTTAGCACAGTAGCTCTATGTATGTGATATCTGCTTATCTGATTCAGATGCTTCTGATGAGGTATATGTAGGCAGCATATGGTCCTCCATTTGCATTAATTCAAGGAACACTCGACGCCCGTGGCGCGATATACAAGGAAATCGAGACAGAAGGATGCCCAACCATACGAAGAGGATCGATCGCCTGGGTTGGTTCTGGCCCAGACTTCATCATCAGCCTATCTAACCACAACGAGTGGAGAAAAAGGTATACTGTGTTTGGTTTTGTTCTTCCTGAGGATATGAAAATTGTAGAGAAAATTGCAAATCTTCCAACCAAACCAGAAGTTTGGAGTAATATTAATGTCCAAGTGTTGGAAGAACCCGTTCGGTTGAATTTCCGGCGAAAACCGGGTCTTGCGGGCTTGGACATGGGTGGTTCAACTGGATCTTAGTTCTGTTGCTGGATATTTTTGTATAGACTTTCACACCAGAATAATGAGATAGAGATAGTAGAATTCAACTCCATTTTTTTTACCCTTGTAATTACTATAGATAAACAATTATTTTTACTTAATTTAATTACCTGTAACTGTAATGGATTCAACTGAATTTTTTTGAAGTGAAAACTGAAGAATACATACAATTCTCTTCCCTCTAAAGTCTAAACCAGGGAAAATTATTTCGAACACCGGGTGTTGGCTTACGTTCCCATTGGAATTTCGTCATGTGGCGCAAAATTCCAGATTGTGCCAATGGGGTGTTTCCAACGCTGTTGTGTTCCCACCGGACAGAAAAAGGAAAAGCATGTTCAGAGTCTCGGAGAATGCTGTCTAGAAGTAGTTTAAGAGCATCTCTAATGCAAGCATTCTTAAAAAAAATTTCTTAACGCATCGTCTCAAAATATAATATTTTGTTTTTCTCATCCATGTGTAACTTTAAAAAGAAATGTTCTCCAATGCTAACTATAGTTTCATAAATCATTATTTTATGTATAGTTTATTTTAGGTTTAATACATTTCCAGTTCCTTCAAGTTGTCCAAAAACTGCAACAGACCTTTGAACTTTAAAACGGGATGACTAACCTCTTCGAGTTGCTTATGTAGAACAAATAACCTTTTGAAATAACCCCAAAATAAAAAAAAATATTAACATAACATTATAGTAAAAATAAAACATGTCCAAAATATCTGATGCGACATCAAAATAAGTTGAGAGGTATTTGTTCCATATAAGTAAGTTGAGAGGATTACTTATAATGTTTTAAAGTTCAGGAACTTATTACAGTTTTTGAACAGTTTGAGAGGATTGTGATATATTAGGATTTTATTTTAATTATGAATATTTTCACATTAAATAATAGAATATTTTAATGCTTAATTATATTTTTTTATTAAAAAAATGAGATAATAAGAATGTCAAAAACCCATGTAAGACATTTTTTGAGCACCTTTCACCTCACTAAAATAAAAAAAGTTGAAAGAGAAAACACTGGTGGTAATTCATGTAGGTGAAATATGCTTTTATCGTGTCAATTATCAATTTAGTATTATTGAATCGATTCTAATTCAATTAAAAAAAATTAAGTGGTGAGAATACAATAAAATTATATCATTAATACGCTTATATTATCTTGGATTAGTATAATATAGAGCTCGAATCATATTAGTGGATAATAATTGTAATTTCATTATTTATATTAAATTAACAAATAAAAGAGCAGTTTTGATCATATTAAATTTAATGACTATATAGTATTTGATCATTCACCATTAAATCTAAACTTATTAAACATACTCTCTCCATTCTATATAGTAATTTCATTATTTATATTAAAGTAACAAATAAAAACATAGAATAATAATAATAATAATAATAATAATAATAATAATAATAATAATAATAATAATAATAATAATACTCTCTCCATTCCATATATTAAGTTTTGGAAGAAACTTGGGCCCTGTTTGGTAAAGAGCGTTTTAGGATAAAAAAAGCGGTTTTGACCAATTTTAGAGGTTTGACCACTGAAACCGCTAATTGGAGTGTTTGGTGGAGAGAGGTTTAGGAGAGAGTTTTGGGATGAAAACGCTAATTTAGAAAAAGCTCTTAAAAGGAGCTTTTTTAATTAGCGTTTTGGAATATTAAAATTAATGGACTTCTTTAACCCTAATAGATAGACTCCCTCTTCTCCTGCGCCAAAATTAATGCCCTTATTCGTCTTTTTGCACAAACCGCTATTATCAATCAACTAATTTTTACCAAACAGGTCTATACAAACAGATAGTCAAATCAGCTAATGTAATCAGCTAACAGCTAACAGCTAATGTAATCAGCTAACAGATAACAGCTAATTTCCAAACAGGGCCTTGATATTTTTGATGGAGTGAATGCAACATGATTCTTTTTTACAGTTTTATCCTTGTCTTTTCATCTTTCTCCTTATTTTGGAAGTAATAAACATAAGGGATCCCAATTAAAATTAGTGTTCTCCTCAAGCGGCGATTGAGGCGATTTCTGCAGCGGCGATCCTTCCTGCGGCAATTTTTGGGGATTTCTCCAGCGTTCTCCTCAAGCGGGATTCTGGGGATTTCTCTTAGTTATTCTTCTCTCCTCAAGCGGTGATTTCTAGGCGACTATGGCTGTTTGAAGACGCAGCCGCCATCGGTCAGCGCCGACGGATGAGATTCGGAGGTCCGTACTCGCCAGTGAGGTTAGTAATTACTATCAACTGAGTATTATAATTTCATTGCCTTG
The DNA here is from genome assembly GCF_963576675.1 of Euphorbia lathyris. Classification (NCBI taxonomy): domain Eukaryota; kingdom Viridiplantae; phylum Streptophyta; class Magnoliopsida; order Malpighiales; family Euphorbiaceae; genus Euphorbia; species Euphorbia lathyris. The sequence continues at coordinate 8,388,854 of NC_088911.1, forward strand.
TTCTTGCTATCGCCATGGCCGCCTCCGAGCAGCCCCCTCCTCTGAACCACACCGCCATCCCTCCCCTAGTTCCACCTGATGGTGGAGGCTTGCCACGAATGAGTAGCCCACCTTCACCAAAGTCCTACAGAGATGCCGCCGTCGACGAAACGCTGGAAGACCAACCTAGAATCCCGATTGACCTAAGAGCAAATGGTATGGGCAAAATTGATTTTGACGATGGTAACCCCCTTTTTCCTAATATCACTATTGCTCCTGCTTTGGTCCAAGAATGGTCGAAGGCTTGGAGTAGTGCTCTAATTGTGAAGATTTTAGGTCGTAATGTAGGCTTTATTGCCTTGCGTACAAGAGCCTTGGAAATCTGGAAACCAAAAGGTAAGATGGATATGATGGACCTAGGCCACGGGTTCCATTTGGTCAAATTTCAGAATCCTATGGATAGAGAGCATGTTGTTCGTGACGGACCTTGGATGGTTCAAGGTCACTATTTAACCGTTCGTACCTGGTCTCCTACCTTTGTGCCATCTGAAGCTACAGTTGTGTCGACACTTGTGTGGGCCAGGTTCCCCGAGCTTCCCTTGCAGTACTACGATGAAGATTGTCTAATGTTGATAGGTAACTCGTTTGGGAAAGCTATAAGAGTGGATAGGAATACAACGGGGAAAACAAGAGGGAAATTTGCGAGAGTTGGAGTTGAAATCGACCTATCCAAGCCTCTAACTGCTCAATTTCGTTTAAATGGCAGTGTCTATCATATCGAGTGCGAGGGGTTGTATGTTGCTTGCACCAATTGTGGTCGATACGGACATATAAGAGAGGAATGCCCAAATTAGAGTATCTTGAAGAGTACAGACGTGATACCTCAAACTTCAGTTTTGCCTAGTATTGTCTTGACTTCCAGTGAATCCGTTAGTGCTGTTTTGGAGGCAGGAATGGGGAAGGATGATCATGACACTGCAGCTGAGTCTGTTAAGAATCAGGTTTCTCACAAAGAGTCGACCTATGGTGAGTGGATGATAGTGCCCAAACGGAAATACACACCCCGAGTTCCTAAACAAGTTGTTGCCTCTGAGAAGATCCCAAGCCCCACTACTGCCCCTTCTAAGCATACCCCACAAGGCCAAGTGCAATACAAAAAGAATGGTTCCAGGGAGGCGAAAAACAAAGGTGTCGTTCTTGGAAATGGAAGCATCAACAAGGACTTTACTTTTGGTGCCTCTAAGTCTAGTGGTGTGGCGGCCCCTAAACCTACTTTTAGTGGCCCCCCTGGCTTTCGTGACCTTAGCTCCCATAATATCTTTGGGGATCTGTGTGATAAAGTTGCCGATGCCTCTATGGATGTCGACAAAGCCTACAGGGGCAAGGAGAATGGTCGTAATCCCGATGGCTCTCCAGGCATCAACAAGCGAAGTAGAGCTGGTAATGTTTCCTCAAAACCTCTTCTATCTAAAGACTTGAATATGATTGCAGTTAAAGGAGGTCAGTCCTCTGTTGTGCGAAAGCAATAGCTTTCCTTGCTGTTTTTTGTTTCTCTTTCTCTTTATCTTAATGATTGTCTCTTGGAATTGCTTCGGAGCTGGTGGTAATGAGTTTCACCGGGCTCTGCGTCATTTGTTGTCTGTGCACAAGCCGGATGTGTTAGCTCTCATTGAACCTCGTCTTCCCTCTATGTGGGCGGAGGACCTGAGGAAGAAATTAAATTTTTTGAATGTGGATGTGGTAGATACAGAAGGTTTTAGTGGTGGTATTTGGGTCTTTTTGAACTCGGCTAAGTACAGAATTACCGTTCTTGCTAAAAATAGACAGTTTTTGCATACTCGCATTACTTGTGTAGGGGGTCCTTTGCATGATTCCTCGTTCTTTGCCACCTTTGCTTATGTTCGTCCCCATCTTACTTTCAAACGCACTTTTATGTCTGAGATGCTCACCCTGAAAGCTAGTGTGTTGGGTCCCTGGATTGTTGTTGGAGACTTTAACTGCATTAAGTCTATGAACGAGAAACAAGGTGGGTCCTCGAGTTTTCTTGATCGGTGTACCCTTTTCTCTAACTGGATTAATGATATGAATTTTGTGGATATGGGTTTCTCGGGCCCGTGTTTTACTTGGTTCAGGGGCTCTTCTCCTCGTACCCGTATTGCTTGTCGCCTTGACCGTGCTTTATGTGATACTTCATTTCGTAAATTGTTCCCGGAGGCCTTTGTTTGGCATTTTCCGAGGAACCGTTCCGACCACGCACCTATATCTGTGAGTCTCCGCCTTGAGAAGTTGGGTCCTAGTAATAAGCCCTTCAGATTTGAAGCTGCTTGGCTCAGCCATGAAAACTTCAGACATTTCTTCAGCTCGGTCTGGGATGGGTCAGTGAGAATTGGCGACAGTCTTCAGAAATTGATTCCTGAGCTTCAGAGTTGGAACAAAGAGACGTTTGGGAATATATTCTCTAGAAAGAGAAGTTTACTGAGGCGCCTTGCAGGTGTTCAAAAGTGCCTTAGTGATCGGATCACAGGGGGGATGATTCGGTTAGAAGCTAAACTCATGAGGGAGCTTGACATTGTTTTATTGCAGGAGGAAGTTCTTTGGTATCAGAAGTCACGCGTGAAGTGGTTGTGCTTTGGGGATAAAAACACATCTTTTTTTCACACGTCTACTCTTATCCGTCGACGCAGGAACAAGATTGAGGGCCTTAGAAATGATGCTGGGATTTGGGTTTGGGATGCTGCTAAGCTTAAAGAAATGCTCTCGGATTATTTTGAACATCTTTACACCGAGGAACTAGACTCTCGGCCTCTTTTGACTTCTTGTAGTACATTCCCTGCTCTCCCTAGCACGGCTATTGCTAACCTCTCAAAATCTTTTACCCCTAATGAAGTTCGGTTGTCTCTTCTTGATATGAGTCCTCTCAAAGTGCCTGGTCCTGATGGCTTCCAAGCCGGGTTCTTTCAAAAGTTGTGGGCCTCAGTTGGGAATAAGGTCTGTGAAGCTGTTTGTTTGGCTCTTTCTTCAGGGTCTATCCCTCTGGGGTGGAATAACACCTTACTCACCACCATCCCCAAAATTGCTAATCCGGAATTGATCTCTCAGTTTAGACCCATCAGTCTCTGCAATGTGTTATATAAGACTATCACTAAGTGTATTGTTAATAGGCTCAAGCCGTATCTCCGCACTGTTGTTAGTCCTATGCAAAGCAACTTTGTCCCCGAGCACCAGATTTCAGATAACGTTATTCTTCTTCAGGAAGTGCTCCACTCGTTTAAAAAGAAGAAAGGTAGAAAGGGTTTCATGGTTATTGATAAGTGTCCAATTCAACGTTCAAATGTCCACTTTAGTGCTAGGTTATTTAATTAATTTGGTGTTATTTTGGGTATTATTGCTTGTTTTGGTTTGATTTGCCTCCACAGGACTCAAATGATTAAAAGGAGCAGAATTGGACTTAATTGAAGCAAATTTGGACTAGAAGGGAATTTGGAGCTGATTCGGAGGAGCTGAAACGAAAATGGAGTTAGTCTTGCCCAAGACTAAGGATTTCGGGAATCGCAGACTCCAGAATTGATCAGGACTCTCCCTTATTCTATCAAGAATGAACCTGGACAGCTGGGAATGACTAAGCATGCACGAAATTAGGAGATATGACAGATTAGAAAAGATTTGTGATTAGGAAAAACTATCTTTTTGTTAGCTAATTTTTAGGAGAGGCTTTTCTCTACAAAAGGCCTGATTTACGTTCTTAAAATAGGCTCTTTTTAGGTTTTATTTTTCAGTATCATTTTGTTCTCTTTTTGAAACAGAAACATGTGTTCTTCCATGGCTATTCGTAGCTAAACTTCTATATTCGGTTAAGGGTTAATTCAAAGGAGGTTTTTCTTCATTATCGTGAGACTGTTGTGCTTTAATTATTCTTATTAATCTTACCGTTTATTTGTTCATTGCATTTAGGGATTTATTCTCGATTGATTATTCAATCTTCGAATGATAACTGCAGGCCGTTCTTTGAATTGGATTGTCATACGACTGAATTGGTAAAGTTAGAGTTTTACCTAAATGAACCAATCATAGTAGCAATCGATAATATAAATTAAGTTAGTTTTGTATTTGAAAGAATAGATTCAGATTTGACAACCTGAGATTGTCTTTCGTGTGATATTAATACAAAAGTAATTAGGTTTATTTGAGTCGAATGAACAAATAATTTAGTTTCTAAATCGTCGACGCTGAGTGTCGGTTGGCTAAGGTCAGGTTTTTCTAATTCATCAGGCTGTCAATAGATTAAATCTTAACCGCTGAGGCAGGATTATTTATTGATTAGGAACTGGTTATTCGCGCGTGCTTGACTAGTTTAATATTAAGGAAGAATACTCTAAACCGATCCGGTATGTGTATAAGAGTCTATTTTATCTGTCTGTGATCGATACTAAGTGAATTACCTACCTGCGAACCCCCTTGATCGGATTTCTCCAAACATTGTTTACAAAATCATATTTACTCTTGCTGATTTTATTTTATTTGAAATTCTCTTCACAATTGGTTAAATCTCACAAATCAAAACCCCCTGTTTATTTACTTTGTTTATTTGTCAAGTCATTATTGTTTTGAGTCAGTAATATTCCCTTGGGTTCGACCTTTGCTTACCCTTTTTACAAATCCATATTTCGGTCAAGTAAAGTTATATTTATCTTTGGTGGGTTCAACACCCATCAGTTATGAAACTTGACCTCGAGAAGGCATATGATAGAATCTCGTGGGACTTTCTTAGAGATACTCTCAATGTGATGGGTTTGAATAGGCAGCTAACTGATCTTATTATGAACTGTGTTTTAGGGTCTCACATGCGTGTTCTGTGGAACGAGGAGCAACTTCAGGGATTCAATCCCTCTCGTGGCCTTAGACAGGGAGACCCCCTTTCCCCTTAATTGTTTGTGCTCTGCCTCGAAAGGCTTAACCATCTTATTTCGGATGCGATCCGGGATGAGGCATGGCACCCTATTGCTCTCTCCCGTGGAGGCCCTCTGTTATCTCACATCTTCTTCGCGGATGATATAGTTCTTTTGGCTGAAGCTAATGTGAATCAAGCTCTCGTGATCAGAGATGTTCTTCATCGGTTTTGTGTCAGCTCGGGGCAAAACATCAGTCCGCAGAAGTCAAGAGTCTTCTTTTCCTCTAATGTCTCAAATGTTACTAGCAGAGGCATTTGTGATATTCTTGGGTTCTCCCAAACTAATGATCTGGTTATGTACTTGGGAATGCCCCTCCTCCACAAACGTGTCTCTAAGGAAACTTACAAGCACATGATTGTTCGAGTGCATTCTAAACTAGCCGGGTGGAAAGAAAAGTGTCTGAACTTTGCCGGTCGCCTCACCCTTGTCAAATCGGTAATCTCAGCTATTCCTAGTTACTCTATGCAAACCACTCTCCTCCCTAAAAGTATTTGCAATAAAATTGATGCTTGTAACCGAGGGTTTCTCTGGGGCTCTCAAGGAGGCCAACGTCGAATTCATCTTGTAAATTGGGGTACTGCTGGTTTGAGAAAAGCCAATGGAGGCATTGGCATTAAGAGTATGCGTCGCTTCAACCTAGCAATGATTGGAAAGCTTAGTTGGAAAATCCTTGTGGATAATGACTCGCTCTGGGCTCAGGTTCTTCATGCTAAATATTACGGTCAGAGGGTTGGCCTTAATAAGTTCCAAGCGAAGCCTTCCCATTCATCCACTTGGAAAAGCATTGTGGCGGGCAGCTGTGTGATAAAGAAAGGAGTGGGTCGAATCATTTTTAATGTCAGGGATACCTTGTTTTGGCAGGATTGCTGGTGCGGTAACGTTAATCTAAGTTCTATTGCGATTATTCCTCTCCCTGACGAGATGATGACTGCTACGGTCTCTGATTATTGGGACAACGAGAACAACTCTTGGCTTTGGTCGGTCTTTTCACATTTCGTGAGTGCATCTAACATGCTCCGAATCGCTGCCTTTGCTGTTTGTCCAAACAACCCTATCCGTGATTGCTGGTACTGGCCTTAATGCTCCTCTGGCAGTTATGAAGTCAGCACGGGTTATGGGATAATTGGGAGTGAAGATACTAGTAACCCTCGGCCTATTTGGAGTGTGATTTGGAAACTTAACCTCCCTGCGAAAATTAAATGTTTTTTTTTGGCAAGCTTCTCACAATGCGATTCTTTGTAACGTGAATAGAGTGAGACGACATCTGTCCTTGGACGCTTCTTGCCCTCGCTGTCCGGTCCCGGAGACTCTGCTACATCTATTCCGTGACTGTGCGGTTGCTCATCGCTTTTGGTGTTCTGTTATACCTCACAGCTTCTATCATAATTTCTTTACTGCTGATCTACATGCTTGGCTTTTGGAAAACTTGAACTGCGCCTTAGTCTATAGGAATATTCCTTGGTCAATATTTTTTGGATTTACAGTTTGGGGGTTATGGAAAGGGCGCAATGACTTTCTTTTCAAAGGGAACTCGTTTGTGGTTGTTAATATTAACAATGTGTTGAAACTTTGCAATGAATTTTTGAAAGCTCAGGAGATGTTGTGTGTCAGTTCTATGCTGGTGCCTAAATTGGTTTGGATTCATTGGGAACCTCCGGTTGAGGGTTGGTGGAAGCTAAATACTGACGGGGCTTGTAAAGGTAACCCGAGGATGGCCTCTGCAGGGGGACTCATAAGAGATATGAATGGCTGTTGGGGCGGTGGGTTTGGACTGAATATTGGCTTCTATACTTCTACAGTCGCTGAACTTTGGGGCCTTTACTTTGGTTTACTCTTAGCCTGGGAGAAGGGCCTTAAAAAGGTGGTGATTGAGCTTGACTCCAAAGTGGTGCTGCACTTTATGACGGACATGGTTGCAATTCATCATCCATTCTCTTGGATTATTTACAGATGTATCTCTCTTCGTGACAGGGATTGGGATATTCGGTTTGTCCATGTGTTTAGGGAAGGGAACAGAGCGGGTGACTGGTTGGCGAACTTCGTAGGTTCTTGTTTTTTAGGTCACCATGAGTTTGGTGCGCCTCCTGCAGGCCTCCAGGAAATCCTCTCAGATGATCACAGAGGTTCTGTCCGTAGTAGAGTTGTAAGAATGTAATTTGTGCTTGGGTTCTGCTTCTCCCGTTATTGTTCTGGGCTTCTTGCCTTCTTTGTCTAACAAAAAAAAAAAGTAATAAACATAAGGGTAATTTAATTATTTCCTGCTATATTTTTTTGAAACTTTTATTTCCTACTATGTTTAATAATTAATTTAGGCCTACAAAAGTGACTTCTAAAAAGGGAAGAAGAGTGAATTATAAAAAGGAAAGATGGGAAATATCATATCATTTTCGAATTAACTAAAGATTATCTATTTATAAATAACTTTGAGTTTGTGTTACTCTAAAATGATCATTTCGGTTGCGTAGATTTAACACATCGTTGTAAAATAAAACTTAACACATCATTTTAAAATATAATATTTTATTTTCTCTCATTTGTATTACGTTTGACAACTTTTAAAAAAAAAAATTCAATATTAAGCAATTTCAAAAGTTGTCTTTATGGTCCCACAAATTATTATTTTATGTATACTTTATTTTAATTATAAATATTACCACATTGAATAATATAATATAGGGAAAAGTACAAAAATAAACCTTGTGGTTACACCTATAAAATAAATAAATATAAGGACCAAATTAACTTTTTTCCTTTTGACTTTTAACACCGTTAGTCAATTTGGTATGTGTTTGCTAACAGAATAAAGTACATGGTACCATTTTGCAAACTTTTAAACCACATGGGTGTTGTTCGAAAATAGGTGTAACCACAATGTTTATTTTTATACTTTTCCCTATAATATATTAATATTTAATTATATTTTTTATTAAAAAATGTGCCAACAATTACATACAAAAATCAAACATTGCCTCTCGAATGCAAAACATTCTTCTAATCATTCATCACCCCACCAAACACTCCCTATTGGAGATGCTCTAAAAAGTTTGAAGCATGTTTTTATTATTATATAATTTTGGGTAAAGTCCAACAAAATCTCTATGCTTTTCAAGTTTTGTCAAACCTATACATATAGTATATGTGAATTTTTTTTTTTTTTGTCCAAAGGGGACTGAGGGTTTTTTTAGATGAGAAAATGATTGGGATTTTTCGCTTTACTAGAAACAAAGACTTCAAAATTAAAATAAGTTTTGATGACTTCAAAATTGGAAATTCAAAGACTCGATATTCTAAACAACTTTAATTTTTCAACTTTTTAATTTTGTTGTCATTTAGATGTTGTTTGGTAAGGAGAGAGAAATTAAATATTTAGACAGTGAAAATTCTAAATTTTTTTCATTTTAAAGTCATTAACAATCATTTTTATAATGTGAAACTAAAATACGTAAAAACGCATGCGCTTCTTTTAGACTTTACCTATATATATATATATATATTTTTTTGAAAAGTTTAAGTGTTTAAACCTATATTTTAGACTTTACCCTATACTTTAGAGTACTTTTACCATTTAGAGCTCCAATTGAGCTACAAATCCTTGTAACATTTATATTATATATTATTAAAATATTATTATTTTAATATATTTATATTATAAAAGTTATAATTTTTAATTTATTTTATTTATTATTTGAATGAATTCTATTTTTTTTATTAAATTATAATAATCTATATTCCATGTTTAAAAAATAAATAAAACTTATATGATTTAAATTTGTATGTAATAAAAATACTTATAAAAAATAATACAATAATAATAAAATTTTATTTATTAAAAAAATATATATTTTTTTAAAATTATAAATAGAATAAATGATTGAAGAAGTTTGATTACAATAATTATATAACCTCCCACCTAATTTTTTTTGTACCAACTGAATTATAAATAATGGGAACAATTGTAATTTCTATTATTAGAGAATGTAATAATAATTTTATATATCGGTATCCAAGTTAATACATCAAATCTAATTTAGCCAAAAGTTTGTAATTTCTATCATTAGAGAATGTAATAATAATTTTATATATCCACATTCAAGTTAATACATCAAATCTAATTTAGCCGTAAGTTTATAATTTCTATTATTAGAGAATGTAATAATAATTTTATATATCCGTATCCAAGTTAATACATCAAATCTAATTTAGCCAAAAGTTTCCATATAAAGTAAAGATTATCTATCTATTTAATAAAATAGCAACCCAATTCCTATATTGCATGGAAACTCTTCATTAGCTTTTCCAAGTTTTGTGTACATTTCTGTTTCTTCTCCGTTTCCATTACGGTTTTCTAACTAATTTTTCTTACGAATAACGTTTCCCGGCATCCGTTTCTGTTTCCGTGCAACATAGGAAAATAGATACCGACACAAAACGGTAGAAGACACAGACGCCACACAACATAGGAAAATAGATACTGACACAATACGATAGAAGACACAGACGCCATGAAACGGTACTAAAGCGGAGAACTTTAGACATCAATCTTTCAATAAAAAAACACATCTACACAAGATCTATGCTCTAAAAAATGAACAACCATTGCACAAGGGGCTAGGCGGGTTTATAGGGCCGGAGGGGGTGGAAGGTGGAGGTGGTAGGGGTGAGGCGGGATCGGAGTGGAAGGGATTCGGCGGATCGCATGCGGTTGAGGAGCGCCTGGATCGGGGCAGGGGCGCGAGCCGGACGGGGCGTGATGGAGAAAGGCCGGTGGCTGAAGGCTTTGATCTGGGAGGGGGCGTGAGCCGGATGGGGCATGATGGAGGCAGGCCGGTGGTAGAAGGCCCTGATCTGGGAGGGGGCACGCTTCGTATTGAAAACGATGGTGGTAGGGCGGGGGTAGGCAGGACTGCCCATGCGGCAGGTGATTTTGCCGCTAGCTGCGCGACGGTAATCCAGGCAGGAGGTGCTGCGCTTACCCTAGGGGATGCGCCTGCTGACCAGGGGGCTGGGAAAATTACGGATTCGGCCTTGGCCGATGGGGGTAATCAGGCGGAGGGTGTTGAGATGCATGACGAGTCCAGTTCCACTTTGAAAGTGGTTTCTAAGGCATTCGAGGATGCGAAAATTAAAAAAGCTAACGAGCAAGGCATGGGGAAAATCTCTTGGAGAGATACTGTGATGGGAGTGGTCGAGGAGGAACCCGTGTTAGATGAAGAGATCATTGAGGATGATTTTGAGGAGGACTATTCTGACTCTGATAAGAAGGATGGAGAACAGGATGATCCGTTATGTCCTATGATTCGGCTATCCTCAACGGATAAACGTGCCCTCAGGTTTAAATGGAAGCTTGCTTTAATAGTGATGGTGCTTGGTAAAAGAATTAGTTTCAATTATTTCGCTCAGAGGATCCAGGCACAGTGGGCAAAAAAAGGGAAAGTCACCATTACTGACTTAGAGAATGACTATTATGTTATCAAATTTACTAGGGCGGAGGACTTTAATGCCGTTATCAATGGTGGTCCTTATATTATTTTTAATCATGTTCTGGCATTAAGGCCATGGGTCCCTAACTTTAATCCTCATGACTGTTCAGTTAATAGGATTCTTACTTGGGTGAGATTCCCGGACTTACCTATTGAATACTATAATGAAAGCTTTCTTAATAAAATTGGTGGACTAGTTGGTAAAGTTCACCATGTGGATAAAACCACCATTGAGGCTGTTAGAGGTAAGTTTGCCAGAGTTTGTATTGATATCGATCTAGCTAAGCCTCTCTTGTCTAAATTCTGTGTTCAGAATATGGTTTACTTTATTGAGTATGAAGGTATCCATAATATTTGTTATGAGTGTGGTATGTTTGGTCATACTTATGAAGGGTGTCCTAAAAGGGAGAAGCTGGTCGAAGAGGCTGTGATGGTCGAGAAAGAGAGAGATGAGGGATTTAAAGGTGAAGGGAGAAACTTTGGCCCCTGGATGATGGCTAAGAGGTCGGGGAGACGAAGGACTCGTGCAACTGTTGTTCAAAATCGTCCTCCTGACATCAGTAAGGAGATGAATCTTCTCCAGATAGCCCCTGAGATCAAGGAGAGGCCCCCTAAAAAGAATGTTGGTTCTGGCGATGAATCGGTCCCCGCCTCAGGATCTAGATTTGGGGTTCTGCCTTTGGAGGATACTCATGAATCTGACGATTCAAACGTGCATTTGGATCTGAGCATGCCTAGGTTAGAATCTGCTGAGCCGGCGGTTAATAAGGTGGAGGCAGTTATCCCTCTGTTTGAGTCCAAAGTTGATGACCTGGGGAGCTCCCAGAATCAAGCCCCAATGGGGAAAAAGAAGCATAGTTAGGTTAGTAAATCGAATACCTATGTTGAAAATTTAAATGGAAAAACTATGGGGGTTAATAAAATGAGTATGAAAAAACCTAAGGGTATTCAGAAAAATAACCATAGTTCTTTAGATTCATGGGATAAAAGGGGGTCTGCGGGTACCTCTTCAAGGCTCTCAGGAGCCCCAAATAAGTACCTGGTTTAGGGTGTTGGGCCTGTGGTCAGTAGTCTGCCTTTTGATGGATTTTTTTGTTTGGAATGTTAAAGGAGCGGCTAGTAAGGCTACCCGTATCCATGTTAAAGATTTAGTTAAACAATTTAACCCTTCTTGTTTTGCTTTGCTGGAAACCAAGATCAGTGGTAGTAAAGCAGATGAGGTGGTTAGTAAGTTTAGGAATTGGAATTGTATCAGATCGGAGGCTACTGGCCGGGCTGGGGGGATCTGACTTTTCTGGAAACCAGATCGTGTTCAGATTGACATTGTCAGTATGGATAAACAGTTTATTCACAGTAAGGTTTGTTATCCTAGTAATAAACCCTTCTGTATCACCTTTGTTTATGCTGATCCTATCATGGCCAATCGTAAAAGGTTGTGGGAGGTTCTGTATACTATGAGTACGAGTATTTTGGATGCTTGGTTTGTGGCAGGGGATTTTAATGATATTGCCCTTATGAGCGATCAAAGAGGGGGTGGGAACCACTATGTTAACAAGTGTCTTAACCATAAGCAGAATATGGATTTATGTGGGCTTTCGGATCTGGGAGCTGCTGGTCATAAATTTACTTGGAAACGCAATAATGTTTTTGTTCGTTTGGACAAAGTTTATGCGAATATTGTGGCTATCTGTAGATTTCCCGAAGTGAAAGTGTTAAATCTTCCTTTCCGTCACTCTGATCACTGTCCTATTTTAGTTAAGTTGGTTAAAAGCCATCGACCTAAAGGGGATAGACCTTTTAGGTACCAAGTGGCCTGGGAATCTCACCCTGAGTTTAAAAACTTTGTTCAGGATAATTGGCAGCCCACTCCAATTTTCTCCTTGTTGCTGAGGGGTTTAGAAGGAATGTGGTGGGATGGAATAGAATTATCTTTGGCCATATTATCAGAAGGAAGAATAAACTTTTAAGCAGAATCGAAGGCATTCAACGTAATTTGGAGATTAGATTTGATCATAGTTTGAATAGTCTTCTTAGATCTCTCTAGAAAGAATTAGAAGCTGTGTTGATACATGAAGAGTTTCTTTGGTTTCAGAAATCAAGGAAGGCTTGGATTAAAGATGGAGATCGCAATACCAGGTTTTTCCACCTTTCTACTATTATTAGAAGGCAGAGGAATCATATTGATGCTATCAAAGATTCAAATGGAGACTGGATCTATGAGGATGAGGACATTCGTCGCTTGGCCCTTAATTTTTTATAAAGACTTATTCAAAGAGGAGAGTGTGGATCTGGATAAAGCTCTTTCTAGGACTACGTTTCCTAGATTGGAAGAGGAAACGATTCGGAAAGCTTTCCATCCTATTGACCAGAAAGAGATTGATCTGACCTTCTCAAGTATTGGAGCCACCAAAGCTCCTGGGATTGATGGTATTCCTGCCTGTTTTTACCACAAACATTGGGATACCGTGAAGGAAGGTATTTATAGTTTTATTAAAGGTGTATTCAGTGGTACTGAAGATATTAGGCTTGTGAATAAAACTCTTCTGGTCTTGATTCTGAAAGTTGAGAAACCATCCTCCTTTTTACAAATGAGGCCTATTAGTCTGTGTAATGTGTTGTACAAAGCTATTACAAAAATTGTGGCTAATAGGCTCCGGTGTATTCTTCCTGATATTATCAGCCAGAATCAAGGCAGTTTTGTTCCTGGCAGACAAATGATGGATAATGTCGTTATAGCCCAGGAGATGGTTCACTCCATGAAAATCAAAAAAGGTAGGAAAGGTATTGTGGCTCTTAAGCTGGATCTGGAGAAAGCTTATGACCGTTTAAACTGGAATTTTCTTTTGGATTGTCTGAAGAGAGCTGGCATCCCGGATAACTGGAGGAGATTGATCGAGGTCTGCATTTCTTCTCCTGTTTTTCAGGTTCTGATCAATGGAGATATGTCTGAGGAGTTTACTGCTTCCCGGGGCATCCGTCAAGGGGATCCTATGAGCCCTTTTTTTTATTTGTTATTGCTATGGAAAGGTTGTCTCACCTTATCCAAGAGGCTGTGGGTAATGGAAATTTCCAGCCTGTTTCCATCAACAGATTCTGTCCTTCGATTACCCATTTGTTCTTCGCAGATGATGTTATGATCTTTGTGGAAGGGAATGAGGAGCAAATTGGTGTGGTTATGGACATCCTTAACTGTTTCTGCGCTGCTTCTGGCCAAAAGCTCAATATCCAAAAATCCAGGATGTTGTGTTCTAAAAACATGAGTAAGAGTGTCTGCAAAAGGCTAAGTGAAATATCTGGTATTCCTTTGATTAATTCTTTGGGTAAGTATCTGGGGGTTCCTCTCCATAGTGACAGAGTCTCCAAAGCCTCCTTTAAAGAGACTATCGACAAAACTAGTGGGAAATGTGCCATTTGGAAAGCTAAAACTCTTTCTCTTGCGGGCCCTCTTACTTTGATTCAATCTGTCAATTGTGCGGTTCCTAATCATATTATGCAAGCATGTAGGTTGCCTGAGCCTGTTCTTAATGATCTTGATAAAATCAATTGGCGTTTCCTTTGGGGGGACTCCACGGAGGGAAAAAAGATCCACCTTGTTTCTTGGAAGGAGGTTTGTCAACCTAAAAACATGGAAGGCCTGGGGATTAGACAAGCCAAGGACAATAACAAAGTGTTATTAATGAAGCTCCTGTGGAGAATGTGGCAACTTCCCTCTTCTCTTTGGGTTCGTTTTCTTTGTGGGAAGTATAGAAAAGACAGGATTTTGGGGGTCCCAAGGAGAGAGTGGTTAATTATTCCTTTCTTTGGAAAGGCCTTAGTTCTGTTTTTTCAGAGTTCTGCTCTGGGATAGGTTGGGCTGTGGGCAATGGGAAGTCTATCAGCTTCTGGTATGATACCTGGATTGGTGATAAATCTTTGATAGAGTTGTGTAATTCCCCTCCTCCTGTTGATATCCGTAATTGGAGGATTGCTGATGTGGTGGATTCTGAGGGGGAGTGGATCTAGTCCAAATTTGACTCTTTTTTCAGTCTAGATACGCTCCTAAGGATTAGAGGGGTTAAGATAAGTAATAAGGAGGAAGATAAGGATAGTCATTGTTGGGCGTTGATAAAAAACGGGGCTTATACCTGTAATTCTACCTTTGAGGCCTTCAATCAAAATGGGGTGGGTTCCCACTCTGAAGTCTGGAAGCTTATTTGGGCTTTAAAAATTCCCTACCGTATCAAGAGCTTTCTATGGCTTGGTGTCAAGGATAGGTTGCTTACTAATTCAGATAGAAATAGACGGCATCTGGTGGATTCTGGTGCTTGTAGCAGATGCAGAGGGCATGTGGAAACAATTTGCCATGCTCTTAGGGATTGTATTAGGAGTAAAGAGGTGTGGATGAAAGTTCTCCCTAACCGCTTGCTGTCGACTTTCTTGACCCACTCTGATCTTGACTGGTTTGCAGATGGAGTTAGTGGGAAGTTGTTGGCTGACCTTGAGCATGGTGATATTTTCTTTGCTATTGTCTGTCACCAAATTTGGAATTGGAGGAACGAGGAGATTTTTGAAAGGAAAACTGTTATTCTTCCTAATTTGAGAGAGTTCTTCACGGGAAAATTATCTAATATTATTGATAGCTTCAAAGGAGATGCTTTTGCTAGATCTACCCAAAAGAAGATTTTTCACCTCCTTGGCTGGTGTAGGCCTAGGGAAGGGGTGGTGAAATTAAATACGGATGGTTCTTGCCTTAAAGACGGTAAAATTTCTGCAGGAGGTGTTCTAAGGGATGATGAGGGTGCTTGGCTGTCTGGATTTGTTCAGAATCTGGGCTTGGGTTCATCCTTTTCGACTGAGCTTTGGGGGATTTTTTTCTGGCCTTAGACTGGCCAAGAGTCTGGGGTTGAAAAAGTTGCTTGTAGAATCTGACAACCTCGAGGCCATCAAAATGATCTCCGATAAAAAAAAAAACTATTTGTTTAAATAGCCAAAATTTAATCAAAGGTATTAGAAGGCTTTGTTCTTCCTTTGACCTCATCAGTTTCAGCCATGTCTTCAGAGAGCAAAACCGGGTAGCGGATCGTTTGGCGGCTGCTGGGCACGAGAGGATGTTGGGCGTCACAACCTTATCTTCTCCTCCTGATTATTTATCTTCTCTTCTTTTGAAAGATGTAGTGGGGGGTTATCTTCCCTAGGCTAATCCCGGGTTAATCTTTTGTTTTTGTTTTTTCTTTCCTGTTCCTACCAAAAAAAAATAGATGATTGAATTTTTTATATTGCAATAGTTATATAACCTCCCACCTCCATTTTTAACTTCCCACCATAAAAATGTACCAACTGAATTATAGTAACAATTGTAATTTCTCTTATTAGAGAATGCAATAAAATTTTTATATTTTATATATCTGTATATGAGTTAACACATCAAATCTAATTTAACCAAAAGGTTTAAGTCAAGGATGTAAGCTATGATTATTTTGTTTTTGACAAAGTAACTATTAAATTAATCCAATAGTGAAAAATAACAAAATCATCATCTAACGGTAGAAAAAAACAAAATAATGATTAATTTATCAAAAACAAAGTAACCATAATGTTTACTTCCAAATAATACATCAAATCTAATTTAGACAAAAAGTTTCCAAGTTAATACATCAAATCTAATTTAACCAAAAGGTTACCAAATTAATACATCAAATCTAATTTAGCCAAAAAAGTTTCCATATCAATTAAAGTTTATCTATTTAATAAAATAGAAAGATTATCTATTTAATAAAATAGAACCCAACTAAATTTGCTTTAAGTTTGTGTTTTACTCTAACACTTACCCATTTTGGGCAGCATAAACATCTATACTATTATGAGAAAATTCAGAGTAATATAAACATCTATAATCAAGCTTAAGACATGTATCAATCACAATATGTTTTTTTAGAGAATTCTTTTATTCCATAATACACGACGTTTTGATCAATTTATGCACATTAATTGATTTTTACCAAATATGACCCTATTTAAATTGTTTTTATTTATTTTGAGAATAGATAAAAATTAATTAGTGGATGCAATTAATACAAGGATAACAAGATCTTAGCTACATTTTTTTAATTCTTGTACCTTGACCTTAAATCAATTGTGGAATAGAGGGCGTAATATGTTGCACCGACACCAAATCAGACACCGAAAAAAGGCTATTTCTGAAACATAACACTCAACCGAAAACGCCACGAAAAGGAAGAAGTCACAGACGCCGCGAAACAAAACACGAAACACTACTAAAGAGGAGAACTTTGGACACCAATCTTCCAATAGAAAAAACACATCTACACAAGATCTATGCTCTATAAAATGAACAACCATTGCACAAAAAGCCAAAAATAACAGTGGCTAATTCCAAACATTAGATTCATTCATAACAGTAAACTGTACCATTCCAAACATGTTAAAAAAGAAAGCAACTTCATCACTGTTCCTGCCTCAACAATAATCCCAAGTTAAAAAAACACTTGTACACACTAATTACGTGTCATGAACCAATCAAAAAGCTTAAGATCAAGATGAACTAACCCCAAAAGCAAGTATCTTTACCTCTAAAACACTATGATCCTTCTTCTTCTCCAAAAACAGCTTCAACTGAACTAAAACAAACACTATGATTCTTCTGGTGAAGCTGCTATTCTCTTTGTCTGCTGCTGCTGTTGCTTCTTCTTCTTCTCCGAAAACGCCTTTGCGAAAGCTTCAACAATTCGTTGCTGAGATTCCAAAATCATCTCTGTTCTTTTCATCTCCATTTCCATTCTCATTGTCTCAATTTCTCTTGCCATTTCCATTTTCATCTGCTCCATTCTCACAAACCCATCTCCTAATACTTTAATTGCAGTCACCATTTCCTCCATTGGTTCTCTTTCTCTTTTCTTCCCACTTTCTTCAGAACCCCTAAATGATCTACTGCTACCCAATCCAGACCCTGAGACTGAACTACCCCCAAAATTTGTAGGTTTTGGAGTCATATGACATGCCAAATTAGAATTAGGGTTAAGGTTAGGGTTTACTCCGTACTTTGAATCAATTTTGGGATAGAATTTAGGACCTGGTTGTGCTATGCTTACTCCAGTGGGAATTCTAATTCTAAAACCACTGGCTGCAGCAGCAGCTGCAGCAGAAGAAGAAGTGATTCCACCTCCTCCGACTCCGCAGCCTGTGTTTCCGGCAATTCCGTTGCGGTAGAGCTGATGAATGCTCCTTGAGCTCGTAATTGGATTTCCATTCCGGTGATTTTCCATGTAAAACCCTTGATTGTTATTACTAGTGTTATTGTTATCTTCTTCTTCCTCATTTTCATCCTCGTTATCATCCCCATCGCTCTCGGAATTGTTGTAATCCGGTTTCGTCTGAGGACCTTTCTCCATAGCATCCATTCGCTTAAAATGAACCCAAGAAGACGCAAATCTTGAAACCGGCATAGATCGAGCCCGCTGGATCTCCGTACGGTATCTCTTCCGGAGCTTCTCCATCTTATGACGACATTGCACGGCAGTCTTCGGCGGAGAAGCAGCCGGACACCGTCGAGAAACAGCGTCAGCAACCTCCTGCCAGTGATTCGCCTTAAGATTCCCCCGGCGGAGCGTGTACCACTTGTCACGATAAGCATCGATCAGCGCAACCGTCTCGTCGTGGGACCAGCACGGCGGCGGAAGACGCCGTGGGTTAGAGGAAGCCTGCGGCGGCGCTGGGATGGATGGAAGGGGGTTAGATGGGAGAGTTGATGAATCTGGAGGCGACGGAGATCCAGTACCCGGCGGCGAAGACATTAGAGAGAGTTGTTTATGTTTATGTCAAGGGGATCGGTGGTGAAAGATGCGGTGGAGTGGATAATTTAGAAATTCAGAGACGGTGGTGGTGGTGGAGGCGGCGGCGGAGAGAGAGGTAGAAAAGGGAAAAGGAAGAGGAGAGGGAGGAGATAGGGTTGAGGAGGAGGAGATAAAAGTGGGGTTAGGTGACATATTGAAAGGGAAGAGGTTGGGTGGGGGAGGTGGGAGGGAGGTGTGTGCGGCTGATTTTGAGATCTAGAAGGATGAGGCCACCGCTAAGGTCGTTTTGGGGGAAGGCTAACGTGCGCTGAAAGGACGGCTGCGCACCCCCAAGAAAAAAGAAAAAGAAAACCGCGGCTGATTTTGAGA
This sequence comes from Euphorbia lathyris, assembly GCF_963576675.1. Classification (NCBI taxonomy): domain Eukaryota; kingdom Viridiplantae; phylum Streptophyta; class Magnoliopsida; order Malpighiales; family Euphorbiaceae; genus Euphorbia; species Euphorbia lathyris. The sequence continues at coordinate 8,407,421 of NC_088911.1, forward strand.
TCTAGAAGGATGAATGAGGCCACCGCTGTCGTTGGGGATGGCTAACGTGCGCTGAAAGGACGGCTGCGCACCCCAAAGAAGAAAAGAAAAAGTAAAACTGCGGCTGATTCTAAGATCTAGAAAGGTGATGAGGACTGAAGCCACCGGTAAGGCTAACGTGCGCTAAGAGGAGCGGTGCGCTAATGAGGTCCACTTTTTCTCCGCCTTGTGGGTTTTGTGGTTTTTCTTTACACTGTGTTCGGATTACAGGAGATTTTTTATTTAATTATTAGAGAATAAATAGAAAATTGTTTTAAAAAAAACATTTATTATTAGAGAGAGAAATAGAGGGATGTTTGGTTATAGGGATATGATAGCGCCGGTCGGTGAAACAGAATCACGGGAAGGTGGATTGGGATTAGCGAAGGGGGAATTAATGGGGTTATAAGTATTGAATTCTTTTGTCTTAAAAAAAAAAAAAATATTGACTTGAATTGATGATAGTAGTTTGGATACCACCTTGCAATCAATATATCATCGATTACTAAACTTCAAAACGTAACCGATTTTACAATTTTTTATATTATAATTATTAAATATTATTATTTCCGTTTTATATTACATGTCATTTTATATGATTATCTCCGTTTCATATTACATATCATTTTATATGATTAGTACACGTTAAGTTATCTTTTTTGCTGCTACAAAACACGGGTTTATGAAAATTAATTAGAATAATAGACTTATTATAGAATAAATAAATATTAGAATTAATAAATAAGGGGCGACAATATCTTTTTTGTAATATCCTTAATTTCTATACAACTCTCTAAAAAGACATATAATATGAAACGGATGGAGTACTAAAAGGGCGGTCCGGTCGCATTACGCGTCCCCGCTGAGCGAGGGTCCGGGGAGGGGTCCCACCACAAGGGTGTATTGGGGGCAAGCCTTCCCTTGCCAATTTAATTGGCAAGAGGCCGCTCCTAAGACTCGAACCCGTGACCTCTGGTCACACGACAACAACGTTTTACCATTGCGCCAAGGCTCGCCCTCTTTTATTATAGGTAAAAGAAGAAAATAATTTTATTATAACTACTAATTAATAGCGGTCATTCTTTTGTTTTCACCTTCTGTAGAAAGTATCTTTTTCTTCACTCATCTCAAAATCCACCATCGGTGATCTAGCTTTCCCTAATCATCTCTGCTCCTTTCTTTTCTTTTCCTTCTCTAATGACCTAACTTTATGTTTTATACGTTTTTCATCTTCCCAATCTCTTTGATGGTGCTTAAAGATATAATCTTATCCATACATACGACAATTTTCAATCTTCCACCGAAGAATTCTGATGTGCCTTTTCTGCAACTAGTCGAGGCAAACTCAACACTGCTAGATGCTCTAAGATATTAGGATATCGTAGCTTTATTTTTATTTTTGTTAAAAAACATTTTAAAAAAACAACAAATGTGATATTTAGGTAAATTTATTTTAGAATATGGAAGAATGGTAAATAATTTCTCTTGTGTAACTTATCCTTTATTATATATTTTTTTCTTCTTCAGAAAATTCATTTTATATATCTAGTGGTAATTAATCTCAATATTTTATTAGATTAATTTTATATCTAACTTCATTTTGTCATTATTTAGTAAAAAAAATGTAAAAATAATAATAATAAAAAGGTACAAATTTATCGTTTTTTAGATTTGCCCATTAATGGAGATGTAAGGCAGCGGTATGCCTTCGTGATAGGACGCCGTCTCTGTATGGGAAGCGGTCCTTAGAAACACTCTGACGCTTAAGTTAGTTTCTGAGTAGCTAGAGAGATAAAGTAATAAATTAGAGAGAGAAAATGGGTAGACCTCACTTAGTGGCCGGTGAGCCTCCTTTTATAAATGGGTGTAGTCCCTTGGTTGGCCTTGTGCTTGTAGGTGGACTGATTTAGGTTGGGCTTGGCCCATATCTCCTATCTTATCAAGTAGCCCCACTTCCCCCGAAACGAACTGTTTTGCGAACCATTGCATGTGAGTGTGCGCCGTTAGCTAATTTTTTGGTGAGGGTCGATATTGTTAGCTGTTCGATAGTTAGGGCGTTCCGCTAGCTGAGGTAGTCCGTTTGATGGTGTAGTCTGATTGATGGTGCGGTTGGCCCAGTTGTACAACATAGACGTGTAAAGACTGATGCCCTTCCACGCATGTTATGAGCTGTCAAGGTATTTATGATACATGCCTGTAGTTATGATGCGTGCTCATAGTGAGGACGCTTCGAGTGCTAAGTGTTTGTTTTCCATTGGTGACTTTACATTGCACCATTGTTTGCTTTTGTCTCTCAGCTATAAAAGGCCGCCTTAGAGTCTTTTGACTAGTTTTCTTCACTTGAGACTTGTGTGCTTCATGAAAATCCTGTTTAGGGAGAGAGAAAGAGAGTTGTTGCTTAGTCTTCACTGTTGTTGGTTCTTCGTTGTTGTTGGGTAATTTGAAGTCACTTTTGCCGAGTCCATTCCTGTTCCCAGACGTTGCTGTGTGAAGATGAGGTGAGTCCTCTTATACCTTTTTACTTATATTTGCTAGATAGTGTAGCACTTTCTGCTTTTATCGATGGGATTATATTTGGGGATTCCTCGCGGGGGGCACCTAGTGAAATTGGCTTCCGTAGCTCCCAGTGATTTTGGGTTAAGGGACTCTTGGTGCATTCGCTAGAAAAAACAGAAAACAGAGACTGTGAAAGGGAAAGACGCAGAGACCTCAAAAGCGAAGAAGGTTTATTCTCGGAGTGCTCCCGTAGTCCGTCTGCCTCCTTCTGTTCCGAGGCCCATAATGGTTGTTAGGCCGAGTACCGTTGAGGTTGTGGTCATAGTTCTAGAGCATCTTGTGAGTGACATGAAAGATTTATCTATGTTGTACGAGCGAACATGTAAGAAGGTGTGGCCGTGCGGTCCAAGTGTGCCTAGATTAGACTGGTTGCACTTCGAGCATGCGAAGAGTCTGAAAAGACATGACGATTTGAGTTTGGAGGGTTCCCATTCGATAATCATGAAGGAAGATCTCACATCATTGTTAGTAGCATATCAGATAGGAGTTCCTTACGAGATTAGTGATGTGTCGATAGACGTGCGCACGAATGATGCTATCGCTTTAGACGAGATGATTGTGTACGAGGAGCAGTTTGATACTAGGATGGGGTTGCCTCTGCTTTCGTTGTTTGTCAAGGAAAATGAAAGAGTTCAGTCTGTGCCCCGGTTAGGTTCATCCAAATGGTTGGCGGATGATGGTGGCGTTTTATGTGCTTTGCCGGTCGAAAGGATTCATGGCGACAGAAATAATGTTCTATAAGTTCTTCAAGCCGATGAAGAGCCCGAGGTCGCAGCACGTGAGCTTCTCTCATGCTAAGTTTAATGCCCTGGGGGGTTTATCTGATAAGCTGCCCGAGTGGAGGCATCGTTTCTTTTTTATCAAATAGATATGGGGGGGGGGCGTTTCCTTTTCAGGTTCATTGGAATGCGGACCTCTTTGATTTTTCACAATGGTTGGTGGAAAAGGAGCTACTCGAGCTAGAGACAAGATTAGTGATATTTCTGAAAGGTCTGGCTGAAAATGCGAACAAGAAAGACGTTGACTTATTGATCGACTTTTATTTATCCGTCGGATATGCGATCTGGAACCAATGGCGGTTGGCGCATCTCGTTGGCTGGTCAGAGGAGATGTTCTCATCATGGAAGAAAGGTCGTAACTTTACGGAGGGAGAGCTGGCTAAGTTGGAGTCTATCCAGGTGAAGGTGGCCCTTCATGGTGAGTGAGGGTTCGAGGCCAAATTTTTAAACTATACTTGTGTTTTGTGATCTGTTGATTTTGTCTTTGTTTATGATCATTGTGTGTCTTGTTTCCTGCAGCTCCTAAAAGTATCCAAGTTAGTATAGATTTCGATATGAGCGAATTTACTAAGGGGTTCCTTCCTCCAAGTATTGCGTTCGAGGTGACGTCGAGTCCTTTACCCTCAATTGGTTCACTCGAGGATGCAAGCCAGGTTGTACGCAGCATGTGGGGCATTTTGATTGCGAGTGCTGATGGGACGTCTGAGGGAAACGTGCCTTTTGGTCACTCGATTGGGGATGTTGAAGTTGAAGCATCAATGGGGCCTGAGGTGGAGGCATCGGAGAATGAGGGCACCAAGGTAGAAGCAGATAAAAAAGGTAAGGCAGTTAGTGGCTCGACTCAGTGTAAGTGGATTACTGCTAAGACCGATGATAACAAGCCAGTCGATCCCGAGGATCAGCTGAAGAGCGATGAGATGGGGGATTATGAAGAGCCTTTGGAGAGAGCGCTGAAAAAGCCTTGTGTCACCGAGAAGACTTGTGAGGGTCAGTCCAACAAGGTACCGGAGCCGTCGGAGGTCCTAGTTGGACGTGATGCTGATTTCATGGCTCAGATAGAGAGCAAAATGCAGCGGTTCATGCAGTCCATGACCGGGTCGATAGAAGGGCCCCGCATACTCGCCAGTATCGACCCGGTCATGGATGACACTACTTATCTCTCGAATGCATGACACTACTCCGAATACTCTCCAACCCACCAATCACTCATCCAAGCACTCTCATTGCGGATGCTCTAAGAGGTTAATAACACTCATCGTCCTCCAAGTCTCAGGAACGAAACATTATTGTTATAAAACTTAATTTCTTAATATTAAAATCATTTAACTTTATATATATTTACTTATTCCTAGTTATTTTACTCAGATTCCGAGAATAACAATCATTAAAAAAACATGTAGACCATACCGTGTGCCAAATCTTTTATACATGGATTAAAAAATAATAAAAAAATAAATGTTACCAAAACAAATTAAATCAATTCCATTCATCCATTCTTTTTTATTTCTCATGCCAACATAATCTAATAAAACTAAACTATGTATATTTTAATTAGTTTTTAGTCTACGTGTCTTGTTCGGTTAACCTTGATTATCTAACTTAAGCAACTAGCTAGCTAAGAGGTCCTACCCGTGATAGGCGAAGGAAAGACCAAGTTCACACAATTGACCCACGAAGATTAGATTGAGATCGAGGGCAGATTAAAAGTTTTTTTTTTTTTTTTGTAGAAGTAGAAATGTCTCCTAATTAACTAAGATGCATTTGAGAGCCTTGCGCTCCAAACTGATGGCGTCTCGACATTCCCCTTGACACTGTCCTGGCGTTCTCCCCTTTTAAAGAAGTTTGTAAAAAGGCTCACGTTTTTTTGGCTTCCTATAAAGTAACAGATAAATTTTTAATTTAACTTTTTTTTTGAAACTATTTAATTTAACTTTTAATTTTTATTAATATATTTTATTATAATTTTCTATTTTTATTTTGTGATAATGTTTTTTAGATATACAATTAATTTTATTTTTTTATAATATAATTTATAAAAATAATTTTAAATTAATTATATATATTATTTATTATATCGGTTTAACTAAACTTGAACCATTTATTTAAATTAATTAATCTATAATTTAATTATAAATCAATCTAAGTCATGTTTGGAATTATAAAACATAAGGGGTGGAGTGAGATTTTTTATTTGTGATTTAATATAAATACAAATATATGTATTTAAAAAAGTAAAAATATATCATAATAAAAACTCACAAGAGTATTTACATGGAAACAAATATAATCTATCTATATTTATTACAATGTACTTGCTATTTTTTTCTGTAGATGCATTGTAACACCCTAGCCATATAAGTAATATAAGTTGTTTTTACACGTTATCTCGATTTTACTATCTATTTGAATCTATCATGAGGTGAAGGACATGTAAGATGTAAAATTATTTCTAAATTCTCTAGTTAATATCGTGTAATGCATGTGTTTAAATGTCATGAATGCACAATATTGAGATGTTACATGCATTGTACACCAATTTATTTATTTTATAACCATTTTAATAAACTTACCTTATTAACTAAATTAACAAATAAGAAAATATCTTAAACTTTTAAATTCATCTTTAAATATGATTAACAAAAATTAAGAACCATTTCAAACGAAATGATTCCCACAAGCACAGGAAGAAGCTGGTTCCGCTACTTCAAGTACGATGAAAACAGAGACTCACCAAACGATGCTCGTAACATCCTCCTAATAATTGTGGCTCTAATTGCTGCCGCGACATTTCAAGCAGGCGTAAATCCTCCAGCCGGCGTATGGCAAGATAACGATAATGGACACATCGCTGGTAAAGCGATTTATGCATCGGATATTCATGCTTATTACCTATTTTCAATTGCAAATACTCTTGCTTTCTCTACATCGATGCTGGTTCTGATCTCTCTCACTTATAAATTCCCTTTTCATTTTGAAATTTGTATTGCTTCGGCTTCAATGTTTGTTACTTATGGATTTGCTGTTTTTGCTGTTACGCCTCGTGAATTTGTTCATTTTGGGTACTTGTTGGTTACTGCTGTGGTGCCATTTTTTATTAGGTGTTTTATTCATGTGTTTAATAGATGTGTTGGATAGATTGTTATTATTAACACAGATTGTTGTTATTCATGTGTTGGATAGATGTGTTGGATAGATTGTTATTATTATCAATAAATTGTCATTCATCCAAATATGTCCAATAAAAAATAGACACTCTTTAAGAATAAATGCATTTTTAAGACGGTTCTTGTAATTAAAAGTTTATAAACACAAATCAGAGGTTTTTTTTTATCTATTTGTAAAAGATATATTTCTTTCATTAAAATCCTTATCAGATAAGGATAATTTTAGTGATTAAATTTGAACATAATTAAGAACTCATGAGGATTTATCGGGGATAAGATGGATGTCACACCCGACCCTAAACGGCATCGGGTATGAACGAAAAACATGCTAACGAACTTCTAGCAGTCTAAAAGCCAAACTTCTTTTCTAATAGATAATAATTTATTCGGACTACCTAAAGTTTATTTAGTTGTTTGGCTTGGACTTGATAATTATATCAAGCTTCCTACGTATCCCGAACGTCTTTTAATCTTTAATCAGGAATCAAAGCCACGTAGTTCTACATATTGAAGTAGTTCTCTTAATTAATTGATACGTTGATCGACTTATCAAATTGAATAAAAAAAAACAAATAGATGTTTTATCAAACTGAATCGTAATCAAATAAATTACTTTCACAAACCAATTTGTAAACCAACTCGTAGTCAAGCAAACGTAAAACATTATATTTCAAATCATCAAATATTGTCAAAGCGTAATACAAAATTTACGTGTGTCCATCCTCGAATTCCACCCGTGTAGTTTCTCATAACATCAACAATATCAATAATCGAGATATCTCATTCATATCTCGTTCATTGCCTAACGTTAGGACTACCAGCTGTGCACTCTGGTCATACCGCCATTAGATGTGGTCTTATCATAATATCAATAATCGAGATATCTCATTCATACCTCGTACCTTGCCTAACGTTAGGACTACCAGCCGTGCACTCTGGCCATACCGCCATTAGATATGGTCTTATCACTTACAACTCCTACCCCAGACAATCCTAGATGGACAAAACCATTTTATCTATCTTTCAAAATATCACATCATAAAAATCAAATTTGGACTTCACTCCAAATCACATAAATAATAACAACAATAACCGCTTATATCCAAAACGATTTGTATAGAATAGTCAAATTCATTTTCCTCGATCTCAATTCGAAACTATCGAACCCAATCCTACTTAAAATCATACCTAGAGCACTTTGAAAACAATTTCAATATATAAAATACAGTTATTTAGATATAAAATACAGTTACCGAAATATCGTCGTCGGTTACTGACAATTAATTGATATGATCTTTTGACAGCTAATTAATCTGAAACCTCATCGTCGATCACCGAAAATTAATCAGTGAAATCCCTCGACAGCCAAAAACGAATCTTTCTTATTAGAATTTTTTTCTTTTCTGTTTCCTAAGGATATCCCCCGAAATATATGTATATATGATATGCTTGTTCCTTTTATGTTTTTTTTTAATATCATTGATAAGGTATATTTGATGCCTTAAATATGACAAATGGCTATTAATATTGCCATATATCAATATTACAATCAAACTTACATGATGTAGGACACGTTTTTATTTTCATTAGAAAAGTTAATGGAACTTAGCTTCCATTCATATTTACTATAATGTTTTCTTCATTTTTAAAGCATTGAAATTTAGCAAACATGTATGTAGCAAGTATAGATGTCATTACATGATGAATTGTGAAATTAATTGTGAAATTAACTTCTCACATGCCACGAATTTATATATATATATATATATATATATATATATATATTATTAATTTATATATATATATAGATATAATATTATTTAATTAATATAATTAACAAATGATTATCAAGCCTTATTCAAATTGTAAGATATAAGGCATATATTTTTGTAATTGAATAATATTTATCTTGAATCCTTTAATTTATAACTTTTTATAAAATTTACTCAAAACTTTTAATTTACACCTAAAACATTAAAATTAAACCTCATATCATACTTAAATTCATAAATAGTCAACACTCCAAAAGATATATATATATTATACTCTATATCGAGATACAAAGATTGAAACTTTTGGACACGGACGTTACAATGAAGATCTCACGGGGCATGGTAGTTTAATTAGTTTGTAGTCCACATGTCTTGATCGATTGACTGTTATTATCTAACTTGGAATCAATTTTTAATTTTTATTAGTTTATTTTATTATAATTTTATATTTTTATTCAGTGATAATGTTTTTTAGATATATAGTTAATTTTATTTGTTTATAATTATATATATAATTTTAAATTAATTATATATATTATTTATTAAATAGGTTACCATTTACTTAAATTAATAATCCATAATTTAACTATAAATCTGGTTTAAATAATATCTAAGTCATATTTGGAATCATAATGAGTGGAATGAGATTTTTTATTTGTAATTTAATATAAAAGGCAGTTGTATATATTAAAAATATAAAAATAAATCATAACATTAATAAGCACTCACAAAATTTTTGATAAAAACTTACAAGAATGTTTGACTTTGACAAAAATATAATCTAGAGTCTAGATTTGTTAAGCAATAATGTACTTACTATTTTTTTTTTTTTTAGATGCATTCTACACCCATTTATTTATTTTGTAACCATTAACTAAATTAACAAATCAAAAAATATCTTAAACATTTAATTCCTCTTTAAACACAATAAAAAAATATAAATAAAAAACCATGCTGGTTCCGCTACTTCAAGTATGATAAAAACAGAAACTCATCAACGACGCTTGTAACATCCTTCTAATAATTGTGGCTCTAATCATTGCCGCAACATTTCAAGTAGACGTGAATCTTACGGGAGGCGTATGACAAGATAACGGTAACGGACACATCGTTGGTAAAGCAATTTATGCATCGAACACTCATACTTATTACATATTTTTTATCGCGAATACTCTCGCTTTCTCTAAATCAATGCTGATTCTAATCTCCCTCACTTATAAATTCCCTTTCCATTTTGAAATTTGGATTGCTTCGGCTTCGATGTTTGCTACTTATGGATTTGCTGTTTTTGCTGTTACCCCTCATGAATCTATTCATTTTCGGTACTTATTGGTTATTGTTGCGGTGTCATTTTTTATTAGGTGTTTTATTCATGTGTTAGTGTTGGATAGATTTATTATTATTATTATTATTATTATTATTATTATTATTATTATTATTATTATTATTATTATCAATAAATTGTCATTCTTCCAAATATGGTCAGTTAAAAACAACATCTCTTTAAGAATAAATGTATTTTTAAGACGGTTATTGTAATTTAAAAGTTTGGGAACAGAGATGAGAGGTTTTATCTATTTGTAAAAGATATATTTATTTCGTTAAAATCCTTATCAGACAAGGAGAAGTTTAGCGATGAAATTTGAACATAATTAAGAAGTCATGAGGATTTATTCAGGGATAAGACGGAGATCCCACGGGGCATGATAGTACTCCCGCCCTCATTGACTTTTGGCTTTAAGGGTAAAATATCCCAACTTTTAAACTACATATTTGTTAGATGTAACACTAGATATTTTGGGCACCTTTTATTTCTGATGTAATGTTATGTTGAATGTTTTTTGGGTTTTAGGGGTTATTTGTTCCAAAAAAGCAAGTTGAGAGGTTATTTATTCCAAAAAGGCAAGTTAAAGGGGTTAGTTGTAATGTTTTGAAGTGCAAAGGTCAATTGTAGCTTTTGGACAACTTGATGGGGCTGTGGATATATTAAGCCTTAAAAGTTTGTAAACAAAGGCTGAGGCTTGTGATATGTTTTTTTATAAAATAAAGTACTTAAAATTATACTGTTAAGTTCTGATTACAATGAAAAATATTTTTATTCAATAACATTTACATATTGACAAAACACGGACCCCAAATCGAATATAGCTGTGTAAAATGAATTTAAACATCAATTTAGTTAATAAACTAGTAAAAAAAACGTAAAATACCCATCATATAGTTTATGTTTGTGATTTAAGGAACTGTGTTTTGAGGGTTGTATTTCGTTGATATGTAAGAATATTTTTACGAGATAAAAATGTTTTTGGTTGTAATCAAAACTTAACAGTGTAATTTAAAATAATTGTTTTATAAATAAAAAATAACACAAACTTCTATTTATAAATTTTTAAACCACAAATTTCTATTTGAGGCAAACTAAGAATTTTTTTTTATATACTTTTCCCTTAAATAATTGAGAAGTAAATTAAAAAACTACTTCTAATAAATTTTTTTTCTAGTCCATACATAATTCCAAAGCAATATTGATTTTTTTTTTAACAAAATATATATAAAAAATGTTAAATATTTGTTAGCTAGAATTGGCATAATGTCCATTTGGCTCCCTAAATTAAGGCCTCAAAGTCAATTAGGATCCTAAACTATTAAAATCATCAATCATGCCCCTGAACTAACAAAAAATTATCAATTGAATCCTCATTCTAAACAAAAACCATCAATTGAGACCTTATCGAAAATCATTCGGTTGAACACTTTCAGACCCTCTTCCCGATACCTATTTTGAACTAACACAGATATTATTACAGTCTATATCAAATAGTCACAGTTTCTAATTTTAGTATAGGATGATGATTCAATTAGTATTTTTACTTAGTTTAGAGATCTGATTGATGATTTACTCAAATAGCTGTAATGCCACTAGAATTTTTAAACTATATTAATTTAGACATATTTATACTTCATTTCTAAATTTAATAATTCATTTTAAATTGAATAGTTAGAGAATAATTTATGGTAAACATAATAGAATATGTTTTGTAATGCAAATATGCAAATGATATAAGAAAATCATGGCCTTTACATTCATTTGGTACTAAGTGAGCCCAAAAACATAACATTGGAGGATAATGGGCCAATACATTTATTATTATGATTCTTTCAATTATTATCTCGTTTTGATTAAAACGTAGTCCTCATTTATTTTTAACTTTTAAACTGTTTTTTTTGCCTTTTAAATTTAAACATATTTGATAAAAAAAACACCTGTTTTTTTTTACCAATTAGTAACAGTAAACAACTAACAATAGTAGTAAATAGTAAACAAATGATCCGTAATCTATAAACAAGTGAAACAAATGATCCGTAATCTATAAACAAAAAAGTTATCTATTTTAAATTCCATATTTTATCTCACAACAACATTTGATGTTGTATACTTTCTTTTTATTTTTTATCGAGTTATTTATTTTAAATTTCCTCTTTATAAAATAACAATTTTATTAAAGTAATTTATACATTTTAATGGGATAAAATTATCAATTTCAAATTATTAATTTTGCAAATTTATTTAAAATTGTGATTTTAGAAATTAAAAAAATGTAGACTTTTTTTTTTTAAAAAAAAAATTTGCTCACAATGCGCTTATATTAAAGAAGAAAGAAAAATCCCCACAGGGGTCCCACCACAAGGGTGTAGTGGGGGCAAACCTTCCCCTGCCAATTTATTTGGCAAGAGGCCGCTTTTAAGACTTGAACCCATGACCTCTTAGTCACACGACAACAACGTTTACCGTTGCGCCAAGGCTCGCCCTCGTCGTTCTAAACTAATTTAATTCTTGAACATTTATATTCTAAGATTGTCAACAATTAAACTGGGTTAAAGTTTAGTCGACAAGTGTAAAGTTTTGACTTTTATATTATGTTTTGAAGTTTAGTGGCTAAGAGAATACAACATACTTGAACTCCGATTAGAAAGTGTCATCATTCCTTATTCTCCATTCTTCTTTTGTTTGCGATTTAATGTCATGACCCTACTGGATAGCAGTCAAGTATTGGAAGTTTAGTGGCTAAGAGAATACAACATACTTGAACTCCGATTAGAAAGTGTCATCATTCCTTATTCTCCATTCTTCTTTTGTTTGCGATTTAATGTCATGACCCTGCTGGATAGCAGTCAAGTATTGAGATTTAAGAAGCTGTTAAATCTAACTCTAATTTGAGTCAACCACTCTATAGTTCAAAATTGTAAATGCTTTTTCAAAAATATGTCGAACATGAAAAAAAAATTTACTGCTCTACAAGATAGCTCACCATGTTACCATCAGAAATCAAAATATAAAACTTGATCGTGAAATGAAATGAACTTATTGAAAGATATTTAATATATTCTGAATTACGGTAAAGTAGATATAAAAGTCCACGAACTCTCTCTCAAGGGTATGTAGTCCCATTGCAGTATCTATTGTACCGATTATTTTCCGATAGTTGAAAACAACCAAGTGGCGACTCTCATTACTCTTCAGCGATGGATTTTATCCCACTCATAATCGAAACATCTTGGATAAAAGAGACGGTATTGAAAGGTTCCGTCCTTAAAAGCCGTGTGACCCATTCCTAAGGAAACACGAAAAGCCAAGAATGCTGAACATGAGAAACCATCATAAAGGGAATCCAGGAAAATAAGCCACACAACCACATACTCTACGTTGGGACATTCCCTCATGTGCATACTATTTTTACGTCGTGCCGCTTACAACAGCTCGATAAAATAAGTTTATCATTATATTTGGGCTTAAGGCCCACAAGGCGACTCCCAGGAGAGCCGACCGAATATCATCTTAAGGAATCAAAACCCACTCTTAATATAATCCATGATGCATAAAAAAGGACCTCGTCGTGTTTTCCAAACTTGAACATCACAAGAGAAAACTTTCGTGTGTAATGGTTTGTTATTGGAAAATACATGCCTTAACAGAAAACGGTTACAAAAACACTAAACAACCAATATATATGAAATGTCGTTACTCAAGACACGTGTATGAATGGTAATAAGAGTATATACTTTAGTGGGTTCATTTTTATTGGCATGTATCTATGACCGCAATACATCACTATCTCTATTAGTTGGGGCGCGATCATTATTTTACATAACATGGTGATTTATTTACAAATGCAGTTCTGTGGTTTAAATACTTACAAATACAGATCTGTAGTTTGTGCAGTTTGCAGTTAAAGAATGTGTGAGTCAAATTTTCATTCAAATAATATTTATAGTTTAGTCAATTTGCAAAGTCAGACTTTATATATATGATAATATGCAAATTCAGTTTTTTTTATTACTCGAAATCGCTTCATTTTAAGATAAATAGTCACGATATTAATCTTTGACGAAATCCTTTAATTTGCAAACTGTATAAACTACAAATCGTTATTTACAAGTTTCTAAATTACGAGACTGTATTTATAAATTCCACAAACCTCATATTTTTTTTTTTTTTACTTTAAAGAAAAAAAAGTATTTACTAGTGTATTTATAGTTGACCATGATAGCACATGTTACATGTCCCCTCTAAAAGAATCATTATAAGCTGTCAAATAGGAAAAGAATTGTCATTACTTAAACCAAATCAATTAACCACAACAAAACACTATTTCTATATTATTCTCTTGTCCCCCTACCCATCTTTCCACTAAGATGCTCTACAAATGAATAAATGTTGTCAATGTCCGAGTGGTAAGACGTTCAACGTCTACTTGACAGGTTTGAAGTTTGATTCTCAACTCCGTTAAAATTTATCCCTCATTGATAGGTAATCTGTAAATTCCACTGTAAATCTCCATGAATGGTTAATTTAACTCGAATCAATTTTTGAGTATTAATTCGATTTTCAAAGTTGGCTGGAATGATCAAATTAATCCATGGTCAAACGGTTCTAAAAGTATAATATATTTTTGATAGCCGAACTTTATCTTGTTTACATTTTAATACCTGAAATATTTTTTATACTTAAAAACTATTGTATTATGCATAGCTGCAGAATGTTTTGACGTCTGGTGCATTACTTTATTCGTTAGTGCAAAATATCAATGTACTAATACTATTTTGAAGGGTTTAGTGAGATTTTTTTGTCTTTATTTCGAAGAGTTTCTATCAAAAGTAATTGTTCGTGACCCATATTCCTATTTCGAGAAATGTTTAAAAATTTTCTTTGTTAGTGCGGTTTTGAGCTCTTTATTTTTCTCACATTTTATGATTTAATATAATTATTTCATTAGTAATTTTTTTAAAGTAATTTAGTAGAGTTAAATTTCTAAATTCAATTAATTCTTATCTAATTTTAGACATGTTCTCTTTATAAATAAAATATATTCGAAATGGATTTATCATATGTTATTACTTAATATTATTATTTCATTAGTAAAAAGTTGGAAAAAAATTTATTTAAAAAAATAAACTTCCTACAACATTAATGGTTACAAAGCGTATTAGTACATTGATATTCTGCACTAGTAAATAAAGTAATGCACCAACATTAAAGAATTTTACGGTTGCGCATAATATAATAGTTTTTAAGTATAAAATGGATTTCAGGTATCAAAATGTAAACATGATAAAGTTTAGGTATTAAAAATATATTATATTTACAGGACTGATTTGATCATGGGTTAATGTCACTCTTCCCGCCAACTTCAAGAATTGAGTTAATACCTAAAAAATAATTTGGGCTAAATTGACCCTCCATACTAACTTTTAGGGTCGATTTAAACCTTTATCCTCTATAAATCCAATATAATGTAGATATTTATGTTTTATTCTAAATTTAATCTATTAACTCTACCCTACCCTGTTCGTTTTAAAATGCGTCTACATATATTTAAAACATAAAACATAAATATAGATATTTATGTTTTACTTATAAAACACAATCACTTTCTCTCCATTTTTAACGTGAATTGAGTGCAATAATACTCCTATCAGTGTTTCTTAGGACCACTTATTGCTCAAAGCTTTTACTTTACCGCCACTTCAAACGAGATCATTACATTGTTAAATTTTAATACTATGATACAATTTATAGAGATAACTCCATCTATGTAATACGATTATCCTTTTTTATGTCATTTATATCGTATATAATCAAGGTTGTAAAAAATGTTAGGCATTAATTGTACATATAAGGCCTTTAGGAATTAATCGAGAGTTAGTCGGGAATATCGGAGATTGGTCGGATTTATATTTTTGTATTTTCTTATTTGTGAATAAACAACTTATTATATAAATGCAACTAAAATATTATTATACTATCTAAAATTATTAATATAAAATGATTTAACATTGTAGCCACTGAACTTCAATTCTTAACGGTATAACCACTGAACTTTACACTTTTTAACATGAGTGGCCACTCAACTTAAACTAACTCCTCATAATAACCGTTAATTACCTCAAAATGAAAATATTCAAGAATTAAAGTTATTTAGAACGACATTTACCATGAAACCACAATTTTTATTTTCCAAAATTACATTTTTTGGAGCTTTCTCTCTCTAAAAATTCACTCTCTCTCCTAACCAAAAAAATCTAAATGACCTCAAAACGAAAATTTTCAAGAATCAAAGTTCCTTAAAATATCATTAACTCTTCAAATTTTTTATTTTGAGACCGTCAATGGTAGTTTTGAGGCGTTGGGTGGTCACCGGTATTAAAAAATGTAAAATCCAGTAGTCACACCATTAATAAACAAAGTTCCGTGGCCATAATAGTAAAATGGGTAAAGTTCAATGGTGATAGGTGTATTTACCCATTATTCTTTCCCCAAAAGTTAAGAATCCCAGCATGGATTAGAACAAGAATCAGCCGCAAATTAAAAAAAAACAAAAACAAGTGTGCCAGCTCAATTTTATAGGTTATGAAAAGGTACAAGAAAGTGAAAGACTTTGATAGCCAGACTGTAAAAAAGATAAATCCATCTGTACATATATTACTAAATGATATCAATATTCCAAACCCAAACAAGAAATATTCCAAAAAAAAAAAAAAAACCCAACCCAAGTTGGTTTAATACACAGCAACAGAAACATTATCCTAAATTAAGAAAGAAAATTGAGTCACATGATGTATGTAACTGACTGACTGATCCAATACCACGTAGATATAGTCCGTTTCGATCCAAATCTCTAACGCGTATTAAAAACTCATCTTACTAATATAACACAGTCACTTACTCTCAATTTCCGCTATGAGATACAGTTCATTCTATCCCGATGTCATCTCCTCCGAATCAAACCGAGTCTTTACTGTCTCTATAACTAACTACACTGAAACTTAGAACTTCATTGTTCACTGAACTTTAATGATCATCTCAAAATGGCCACTCAACTTCAATTTGTGTCATTAAAATCATTTAACTTTGAATTTTGTCCCAATTAAGTCACTCCAGCGACTTCAAGAATAAAAAGACACTGAAAAAGTAACGCAGGTGCCACATCAGCAGTAGTCAATTTTCTCCGGTTATCAAAACCGCACGTGGCAACACCTAGATGACACACATGTCTGTCACCTAGCTGACCACGGTCAGCTAGGTGGCTTCGTTTTGTCCAGGTAGGTGGCATCCACGCGTTGTTTCGATCAATATTGAAAGTTGACTAGTGCTGACATGGAAGCCACGTCATATTTCCGATGTCTTTTTGCTCTTGAAGTCGCTGGAGCGACTTTACTGAGACAAAATTCAAAATTGAATAATTTTATTGAGACGAGTGACTATTTTAAGACAACTATGAAAGTTCGGTAAACACGATGCTGTTTAATCCGTGTTTACACAGCAAGTTGTTGTTGTTTGTGATGGGAAGTTTCATCTTCATTGAAAGATAAATGAAGTCTTACTAGATTCAATGTAGAAGATTGATCAGCTATGCTTAGAGGAGGTTGAAGCATCATTTCTCTTTGTAGATGTGAACAATAAGTGTTGAATGTGTTTGGGGTTACATTTAAATGGAATCCCAATCCGAATAAGAAATCAATTTCTAAATAATTCATCTCTATTGTGCTGATTCCTCCTACTTTTGCATAGTATGCATTATTGTAATACCTGAAATTTTCATTAAACATAGACTATTAGCACTAATTTCATTGCCAAAGTACATGTAAAATTCTAACTCGAGAAGTCGTACGTCGGAGTGAAAGATATGAGTAAAATAGGGCGGAAATAAACTGAAATTGAGCTAGAGTGAATGAAATATATTAGTAAGTGTATTTGCAATACATGTAGATACGTTTTAAGGTTCAAGGAATAAAATTTGAGCGAAAGCAAATAATAATTGTATGATATTTGATCAATATGTCAAAATTGGTATAAAGGCTGATTCTAAACACGTATAATGTGTTGGTTCAGGAGTAAATCAAGCGAAAGTTGGAAGAGTTGGCTTGAGGGTGGAAAACAAACAAACAAAAGAAAAAAACGATTTTAAAAGATAGCGATAAGAAGAGGAATGAAGTGAGTCTTAGATGGGAAATACCTTTTAATAAGCCTAAATCTAACGGTGAATGACCAAATACTACATGATCATTAAAGTCCATGTGATCAAAACCGTACTGATATATTAGTAAAAGTGTATTTCTAATACCGATAATATTTGGCTTAATACATCCCTATCCTTCTAAATTTGTCTAAAAAAAACTTAATCGTCCCTCGTATTTTTAAAATGTCCAATTTACTCTCTGAACTTGTTTAAAGCAACCTATTAACCCTTTAAAATACACATGATATAATAAAGAGAGATTTTGAAAAAGTTGAAATAGGTACACTTAAGAAAGTTCAAAGAACTAATAGATCACTTTTGAAAAATTCAAAAGACTAATAAGTATATTTTATAGAGTCAATTGATCATTTTAAGCAAATTCTCCCAAGTGAAACTTTTTTGAAGTACAAAATACCGTTGATTATAGGAGGTAGTTGACTTTTTTTCAAGTAGACATGTTATTGCACCAAATTACTAAAATTATAAGTTCTTTACAATTTCATGGAAATAAATTTAGTCTTATGATTATAAGAACAAGGAATTTAACGTTCATGTATAAAACATGTTTTATTGAACAGTTTTCAGATCTAATTAACGAAATAGGCTTTTTCTTTTATGAAAATACGATATTTTTTTCCATTTGTAATTCCATGCCGTGACTATCTAGTGTTTTGATCATCTAGTACGATTTGAAATTTCTTATTAATTAGACTTAAAATTACATACTATGATAAATTTAAAATTGCACTGTTTTTGTACGTCCAGACTAAATACGCACTCGTGGAAGCAAAATTTGCAAGTCAGATCAAACAGAGGAAGAGTAAAAGAATTCCCAATTCAGAAACATATGCCTCAATGTAAACCAAATCAAAACCCTCACAAACGCCAAACAAACAGAAATTCCAGTTCAACAATCATTCAAAAATTTCAAATTAGCAAGCATAAACACATCAAATCACAACTCAACAACATCAAATTCCCCCGAAAAAACCCCCAAATTACTTTATTCACTCAAAAAACGCAATCGGAAAAGAAGAATTCAAAAAATCAACTCACATATCATCCATGAATTTAGCAGCAACCATAACGCTTGTGATAAGCAAACGATGAACATTGAACGAATCGATAGACAAACTCGGCTGTCTCTGAGAAAACCGATCAAGATAAACATAAGCAATAATGAAGCAACAAGGACTGCAATTCGCGTACTTGAAAATCCTCTCTAGATAGCACTCGATTGAAATTGAAGGTCTGGAGAGACCGTGAAAGACTGAAACTACTTTCTGAGGTTGAAATTGACGGTCGAGATCGTTCGATTCTGCTGTTTTTTGAAGAAGAGAGGAGAGGAATGTGATAAGTTTTGGCATCAAATTTGGGTTCTCTAACTCTGCCATTGATGAACAATTTTTTGAATGAGTTTTTCTGTTTGTTAGCTGTACTGTGTGTTTATAGCAAAGAGAGAGAGGTAACAAAGGCCGTTATGTAGGTGTTTTTTATAGGACGATAATGCCCTTGTGTTTTTAAATTAGGACTTTTTTGTATTGTAAAAAGATTTTTATGTTAATGATTGTTTTTTTTTTTAATTTCAAAACTTAACTTGGGAAAGAGGGAAATGATGTTGGTTAATTAGTTGGATTAGATATCAAATTCCTCTTTGTAGGATGGGTTAATACATCCGTTGATAAAAAAAAAAAAACTTTTTGAAGTAAAATTAGAAGTTTAAGTCGAGATTTTGACTATTGACTAGTCAAATATCTAACAGTGGTATTTGATGAATATATGTTTGAATGAATTTATTGTGTCAAAAAGTTAATTTTAAAAAGGTTGGTTTTATGAGTTTTTTCAATTAGCTTATTGTTCAATCTTTTTTTAAATGATATTTTTACTCTTAATTACTACCCTTTAACCTCATATAAAGGCTTTATCATGTCTTTATTTGTCATTTTATACAAAAAAAAAAGTTAGGGTAAATTTCAAATAAAACCCTTGTGGTTTCACTAAATTTCAGATAAAGGACTGTGATTTACTTTTTTTTTTTATCAAAACGAAGATTGGGGTTTTCAACTTTAGTAAAATAAGGACTTTTTCGGTTGATACTATTAAAATCACCATTGGCGACTTCAAAAATGACATATTTTAAGAACTAATAATATTCTAAGCAACTTTAATTCTTCAACCTTTTTATTTTAAGATTATTTAGATGATGTTTGGTAAAGAGAGAGAAAGTTAATATTTAGAGAGAGAACATTCCAAAAAAGATGACATTGAACAACTTTAATTCTTGAAAATTTTCATTTTCAGGACGTTAAAGATGATTTTAATAACATTAATCTAAGTGCGAAACCTAATCCTCGTTTTGACAAAAAGTAAACCATAGTCCTTTATCTGAAAATTAGTGAAACCACAAGGGTTTTATTTGAAATTTATCCAAAAAGTTATTATCAATCAGCAAAGTTTTACCAAACAAGTTTATACAATCAGCTAACCAAAAACGTAAGCAGCTAACAGCTACTTACCAAATATGGTCCAAATAAACATCCAAATATGCTCTTGTAATTGTTAACGAGAGGCAAATATACCTATAATGGTCTGATGACTAGACTAACAGAACTATACCAAATAAGCTTACCATTCAAATAAGGGTATATTTGTCAGTTAATAATTACAGAAATATATTTGGATGATTATTTGATATATGGGCATATGTGACAAAACATACAAATACAAAGACATATATGTATTAACCCAATTTTAAATCATCATTAGATAATAATTACTAGAAACTTAATTTTTTAGGGTAAGTACGAAAGTACTCGTTTAGTTCCCTTTTTCAAAATTAGTTTTTATTTTTAATTTAAACAAGGGGAAATTGCACAGAAATTCATCTTTTAAAAACTATTTATAACTATGTAAAATCATAATTTTGGATTATATCAAATCAATATCTTTAATATATTTTAAGGATTACAATTTATAAATTAGAAGTCTAAAATATATTTTTTAGGATTTATGATTTATGAATTGGAGTCTAAATTTCTTAAATTATAGTATAAAATCATAATATATAGAGAATAATGATATATTAAAAATTAAGTTTGGTGATATGATTTAGTTGTAATTTTGTATTTAATTATGATATTCATGTATTTAACCCTTTAAACAAGAGATAAAATGTATTTGATAAAATTTTGAAATAGCTGCTTTTAGCAGAAAAATCAATTAATACTACTTATCAGTGACAGCAAACAACAACAGTAAACATAAATATATAAACCAAATAGATTCTAAATCTTGTGATTTCACATGCTTGAGAAAAAACTTTCTTTGTAATTTAAAAATTTACAAATACACATGTATGAATTTTCCTCCATTTTACAAAAGTAGAATTTTTCAGTAAAATTATTAGCACATTAACAAGAAGAAATTGAGTAGTTTTATTATTTTTTCTGCTTTAAAATGTTTTTTCATATATGATGGAAATACCATTAAAGTTTTTGTATTGAATTTTTACAGTCTAGAGGATACTTATAATTAAGGAGGTCATGTGTTCAAATGGTTATATGAATTTTTTTTTTGTTATTTAATATAAAAGTATTGCGCAAATTAATTTTAAAAAAATGGATGCGAAAAAACTTTAAAAATGCAATAAACTAAAAAAATTATTTATTTTTATTTTGCCCTATGTTTTTTTTAATAATCTTGATCGTAAATGTATATGTATGAGTTTTGAAGTGTAATCGGATCTCAAATTTTAATAAATTATGTGCTTTTCATCATCTGTGAATACCAAAAAAAAAAAAAAATCTACAGCGGGATGGAAGTTCACTCGAAGCCACGCTAGCTCAATTACCAATATGACACCATTTGAGTAGAGGACAATATTAGCCTTGATCCACAGTAATAATTTCTTGCGAATATAGGTAAAAAAACTGAATTGCATAAATATCTTATTTTTATAATTACATATTTAGTGTTTGTTTGGTTCAGTTATTAGCTAATAGCTGTTGTTGTTGATGTTAGCTATTTGTTGTTGTTGTTAGCTATTTAATTATTAGTCTTTGGTAAAATTATATTAAACTGTTGTTGTTAGTATTCAAAATGTTTAATATAGACATGTTTTAAATTAATCAACAAATAAATTATAAAATAAAAAATGTAGTACACAAATTAATAAAAATATTATAAATAAAAAATAAAAAATTTATTTAACGCAACAAAACCTTGTTTTTTAAGTAATTATGTTATAGAAACAAAAACAATGTTAAAGTTGTATGAACTTTTTCTTCCTTTCTTTAATAAAACGGGTCGGGGCAAGAGTCTTCAGGGGGTGCCAACATAATTGGGATGTCCTATCTTTTGCTTCCCTCCTCACTTCCAATCAAAAAAACAGAAATAATGTTAAAGAATAAACATATTTTTATAGAAATAAGAAGGATAATTTTATCAATAACAAATAACTACAAACAACTATTAATGAAAAATTCCAAAATGTTGCAGTTTCCAGAGAAAATACTAAACGTTGTCGTTATATAAACCTAACCAAACGATATATTTCCTGCGGTTTGGAGTAAAATGCTAAACTGATGCGAACATCTCTAATATGAGAGCGAGGAGTAGCGTCAAAGGACCTCATACGCCGTGTGCCAGTAGCCACACGCCGTGTGAGGCCGCACGAAATTGAAAGCTGTCACGACGTGTCACCAGGGCACATGCTGTGTGGGAAGGCCAAAAGCCCCTGAAACTTTCTGATGCAATTCACACGCCGCGTGCCTCTGGGCCACACGCCGTGTGACTCAACTGGAGGGCTAGAGTGTGGAGATCGCTACGAGCGGCTGGGCACTGAGGAAGGCCACACGCCGTGTGGCATGGTTCAAGGGCAATTCCGCGCTAAGAGACAAAACTACCAGTTTTACTGTTTTTCCCTGTAATTACTGTTTTGCTTAAAAATTTATCATTTTAGTATTAATTTTGATGCTTAATCTGAAATTAGTGAACTGTTAATTAGGTGATTGCAATGTGATGGGCAGATGTATAGGCATCATGTGATAACATGTATAAAAGAAGTTGTGAATCTTGTATATATATATATGTTTTAAATAAATGAGAAATTGCATGTGTTTTGATTCTAAGGTGTGACAGAACATGGATTTGTTTTGTTGGTGTACAACAATTAGTACTATAGCCTTACCAGACATTATATTATATCAAATATTTTCTTAATTATTATTTATTTATTTAATCTTCTATTAATAATAATAATAATAAAGTGATCTCAAATGAGATTTTCTTAAATTGTCTGCAATTTCTACATCAAATGGGCTTGGATTTTTGTTTCAATTCGTTGAACAATATCCACCTATGTTTGATGGTAGTTGCGGTGATATATTCATATTCTTAAACCGGTACTGAGTGATGAGTATATGCACTCTGACACTTAAATTAGAATTGTTCAGAGCGAATAAAATAGACGATAATAGAAAAGAGTTGTACGTTGAGTGTGCATTATCTTTTTTTATATGGTGGTGTTTCCATCGTTATGAGGTGGGTCCCATGATGTCGAGTGGGTTGTTTACTACCCGGGGAACTGCGGATTGACGGTTTAATTTGTGTGAAAATGCGTTGGGCATGCTATTCTAGTTCTACAATGTATCTAATCAGATTAATTGATTGATGATTGCGTAAATTTTGAGTTGTGCTAGTTATTTTTTTATCCACGTGGAGAGTATATGTTTTTACTAGACCTGTTCAAGAGTTTAGGTACTCATTCGGCCCATTCAGGCCTATGTCCAATTGATCGGGTTTGGATAAAGAAAATTGAATCCAAACCTAAGTCGTTCTCCACCCACTAAAGTCCACTTAATTTTAGGGCGAATTTGAGACTTTTAGAAATAGAATAGGTCAATCTAGACCGACTTGCTACATCAATATTAATTATTAAATTTATATTTTTTATATATTAAATAAATTTTAATTTTTATTATTAAATTTCTTTTAGATATGTTTATTTGAATTTGATTTTTAAGTCCAAGTCCAAGACTTTGAACCCTTTTAAATTAACAAGTTGGCTAAACTTATATATATATATATATATCGGTTTATCTAACCTGTGTCTCATGGCACATGTTTAGCTTTAATTGATTATGTTTTTACGGTTCTTTTTTGGCCTAAGTATAGGGTAAATTACATCTATGGCCACTGAACTTTATTATTTTTACATTATGACTACTCAACTTTATTTCTTCCCGGTATGATCATTGAACTTTACACTTTTTAACACTAGTGGCCACTTAACGTCTCAAAACGACCATTGAAGGCTAAAAATAAAAAATCCAAAGCCTTAATGATATTCTAAGGAACTTTAATTCTTGAAAATTTTAAAAAAAAAATTCAATTGAGGCCTTATCAAATTTAATTACTTACCACCAAAAAACCAAAATAATTAAAATTCACTTTCTCTCTTCTAACCAAACAACACCTAAATAACCTCAAAACAAAAATTTTCAAGAATTAAAGTTCCTTAGAACATCATTAAGGCTTTGGATTTTTTATTTTTAGCCTTCAATGGTTGTTTTGAGACGTTAAGTGGCCACTGATGTTAAAAAATGTAAAGTTCAATGGTCATACCGGGAAGAAATGAAGTTGAGTAGTCATAATGTGAAAATAATAAAGTTCAGTGGCCATAGATGTAATTTACCCTATACTTAGGCCAAAAAAGAACCGTAAAAACATAAATTTTTTTTTGATAAAAAAAACATAATTAATGCTTTAATCATTAAAGCTAAACCTTTGCCATGAGGCACAGGTTAGATAAACCGTGTGTATATATATATATATATATATATATATGAGTTCACTCTTAATGGGTATTACTCATTTATCACCATTCATGGGTATTATTTAGTAGCCATTGGATCAAAATCCAATGGTCTAGATTTAAGTTTGCTCATTAATGTTACATTTGGCTTTTTCAAACTTATAAAATGGCTACCTAATGACATGACAATCATTTAATAATTTAATTAAATAAAAAAATAAATAAATTTCTGCATACCGGGCAAACAACAATGGCATTACTTCATGCCAAGCCAAGCAATAACTCCAATTTCCAATTTCCAATTACTATGTATTAAATTCCCAATGAAATACAAAGAACTACTGTTATATAGAAATACTCCTATTATCATTAAATTTTATATGTAATTAATGTTTCTATAATTTATTTTTTATTCAAATTTTTCCTATTATCATTAAATTCAGATATGCTAATAAATATAACATGGCTGATAGAACAACACACTAAAAAATATAATTTGTGTTTTATAATAAATACCTTAACCCACTAAAAGAATTAATAAAATTTGGAAGATTAATAATTCTATGATAATTTACTCAGGGGATATGCGGATGTGATAATTTACTATATGATCATTTGTGTTGTTGTATAAATTATGTAATAATTTTATAAATTACATTTTATAACTAAATTGGAGATTAATAAAATGTAATTTATTATCATAGAATTATTAACTGCATACCGTTGAGTAAATTATCATAGAATTATTAATCGTAGTCGAATGTAATTTGCTAATGGTCTATCCATTGGTTATTATAAAAGATTTCATATCTTTGTGTGAGTTAATAATAGAATTGGAGATTAATAAAATGTAATTTATTATCATAAAAATAGAATCTCCGTTGAGTAAATTACTCAAGGGATAATTTACAAACTTAAACTTAGTCAAATGTAATTTACTAATTGCATATCCGTTAGTTATTAAAAAAGATTTCATATTTTTTGTGAGTTAATAATAGAATTGGAGATTAATAAAATGTAATTTATTATCATAAAATTATTAATCTCCAATTCTATTATTAACTCACAAAAAATATGAGATCTTTTTTAATAACCAACGGATATGCAATTAGTGCAGAATAAGAAACAAAATATATGTGTTTTATAAGGATGTTTGAAATTGACCCAACTTGTTAACGTTATGGGTGAAATTGCTCTTTGCTAGAAACGTTAGGGATAAAATTGCACCATTTTAGATGTTACGGGTAAAATTGCTCATATATGTAAATGTTATGGGCATTTTTGCATCTTATCCTTTTTTTTAGTTAACTCAAAGTTGACATATAAATTTTTGAGGGGCTAACAAGATATTTTGTAAGTTTAGAGGGTCAATCAACTTTTTCAACCAATTTCAGGAGGCTAATGATGTATTAGGCCATTTTTTTATTTTATGAAATTTACGTAGTTTAGACATAATTTACATGAATTGATACTAAATTTTCGCCAAATTATTACTTTAAAAAAATCACAAACTTTATAGAAAAAAATGAATTTTCACGTAAAACTTTTGAATTTTACGAAAATACTCTATTATTAGACATAATTTATGTAAAGTGATATTTCATTTACGTAAAATTGTTATTTTACAAAAAAAAAAAACACTAACTCCGAGAAAAATGAAGGTTCACGTAAAACCTTTTAATTTTAAGAAAAATCTTTATTATTGATAACATCCGCCATGAAATGTGAAGGACTAAGCGGGAGATATTCCCTAGCAAAGAGGGATTAAAGAGAGAAAAGACCCGCCTTCAAGATATATATGGCGAACAGATAAGGATACGACGTCGTCTTAAGCATTCCCTCCGGTGATCCGCCACATAGCACATAACAGGAATACGATGTCGTGCCAGGGCTACTTACAAGGATCCGCCCAAGAGGGGGTCAAAGGGGATTCGCTTCATACGGCAATACCCTTCTAGAAGAAACAGAGGATTAGACGGCGTAACTCGTTATCATTTAACGAGCATTGATGATAGATGAGAATCTGTCAAAACTCGGAAGTTAGAAGATGAGGTTAAAACACATTGAAGGAGCATTACTCTTCATTAAAAGAGAAGGTTATTACAGTTATCACTCAAACTTGTATAAACACCTTTGTAGCATGACAATAGAGGTACACTTTTCGACACACTCTTCTTAGCTTCGTTTTGTCATTACAGTTTATTCTCTTAAGAAATTTACTGACTTAGGCATCGGAGTGCCCCCGGCCGATCCCAACGGTGCCTCACAGGGACGCTCTACGGTGCTGATAAATCTCAACAATATCAATTGGTGCGGTGAGCGTGGACTCCTAACATTAATAGGGTTATACGACGAACATTCAAAAGAAAAATGTCTTCGAATAATCCCACTGGGAATATCCCTACTAACGAAGACCACAATGACGGTCCCCTTGAACAAATTATACCACCTCATGACGGTACGGTAAAACCTTCACATGAATGGTCCCCCGAGTCATCCTTGGACCAGATGGTGGAATCTGTTCGACGGGACTAGGCAACGAATCAGCGGATAGGGCGCGCGATATCCTCAATAAAAATGATGTAACGGAGCAAGCTAGAAGGGTGCTCACAAAACGACAACCCCAAGGGGCACATCTAGTGCAGGTCCAGCGAGGAATAATTCTGAACCAAGGGATAGATCGAGATTGCGTCACAGACGTTCGCCTAGCCCACGGGAAAACAACAACAAGGGTCGAGATGGTGGATCCCTTTCTCCCGATAGGTTTATGGCGGCGGTAGAGGCGCGATTCCATGAAGAATCCCGAAAGCAAAAACAGAATGAAGAACGATACGCCCATCAAGTAAATAGGCATTCGCCTTTTACTGCCTATATCATGGGATTCAAAACAGACGGCCGCTACAAAACCTCCAACTTGCCGCAATACAAGAAGGCGGATAACACTGAAGCACAGGTGAGAAAATACAGGGAACTGATGGACCTAGGGGGAGCGAATGAGGGGATCCTTTGTAGAATGTTTTCTACAACACTAAGCGGATCGGCTTACGGATGGTTCGAATCCCTGGCAGCCGGATCCATAAATAGCTGGGAAGAATTAAGCCGAGAATTTTGTGCAAAATTTGCAGGTAGTATACCTTGCAAGGTGTCTAGCAGAATACTATACGATTTGAAGCATAAGGAGGGCGAACCGTTGAGAGCTTATATCAACTGATTCAATGATTTGTGCACGGATATAACAGACGTTGATGTAAATACAGCGGTGGAAGCCATAATAAAAAACACGAGGTGTAAATGATTGCAGGAAAAATTGGTTATCCACAAACCAAAAACAATGGTGGAATTAGTGGAGCGCTGCAAAAGATTCATGGAAATTGACGACATCAACAGAAATAATGAATCATCGGGCCATAATTCACCGGAAAGGAGAGATCGTGGCGGATCTAGCAGACATGAAAGTAGATGGGCGGATCCCAGACCCAGTGGACGGGACAGCAGGTGGACTGATGATCGGTGGGCGAATCAAAAAGGCAATCGTCCCTTTAAAGGCGGATCACACTTCACGCCGCTTAATACTCCTAAAAATGAAGTCTTATTATGGCTAGAGAAGAGCAAATTTAAAAGGGACGTCACATACCCTGATTTTAAAAAGGAACAGCACATCTCCATGGGGAAAAATACAAGCAATATTGCAGGTTCCATAGAAGGCATGGACATGATACGAATCGATGTCTTACGTTGGATAAAGAGATTGAGAAGTTAATTGAGCGAGGGGTGCTCGATAGGTTTGTTCAAAACGAACGAGGCGAAGAAAAAGAAAAAGAAGCCACCAGAAGCAAGGGTAAAGGAGTAATCAATGTTATCGCAGGTGGACCTGGATATCAACCGCTCGCTAAAAGGGCAAGGATGCAGGATTACGATAAAACGGCTCTCAATAAACCTTTCGCCGAAGTTGGATCCCCTAATGGTCCTCACGCCGATCCGCTAGTAATCATGATGAACATTGAAGGATGGGAGATGAGGCGTGTCATGATTGACACTGGGAGTTCGTGCAATGTAATCACAAGAAGCGCATTCGCCAAATTAAAAATAGATCCAATCAGGTTGAAACTACTATTGTGGACATCCTAGGGGTAACTGGGCATACTGTCCAAACTAAGGGACAAGTAATGCTAGAATGTGAAATCACGGACGGAAACCAGACGTGGAGGGAAGAGCAAGAATTTACTATCCTGGACGGCCGGCTGGCGTATAATGTTATTTTTAGGAAGACCTTTCCTTTCCGAAACTGCCGCCCTAATATCGGTACGCCATTTAACTATGTACGTGCCAACTGAGAAAGACGGGATAATGGTTAAAGGAAGCCAAAAAACGGCTCAAGAAACGTATACAGCGTCACTAACCATACGCCCGCAAGAAGATAACGATGAACAGGAAAGAGAGGAAAATATGAGCACAGCCGCTGTAGGAGAGACTGAGACATGCCTTATCTCTGAAGAAAAAAGAATGAAAATCGCAAAGGGGCTATGCCCCGAGATCAAGGAGGCAATTATGCAAACACTTGTTGAATGCCAAGAAATCTTTGCAGGTGATAGTGAAATACTAAGGGGAGTAAGCCCGGATCTCATTACTCATAAACTCAATACAATGGATGAAGTTACACCAGTCACACAGAAAAGAAGAAATATGGGCCGGAAAGACAAAAGGCGATAGAGGAAGAAATCGCAAAGCTCAAAAAGGCGGATGCAATAGAAGAAGTCATTTATACTGAATGGCTGGCGAATGTGGTTTTAGATAAAAAAAGCTGGCGGAACATACATGATGTGAGTGGACTTCACGGACTTGAACAAAGCATGCCCAAAGGACAATTATCCACTACCATGTATTGACATTTTGGTGGATGGGACGGCGGGGCATGAGGTCTACTCTTTTACGGATGTGAAATCTAGTTATCACCAGATACCTATGCATCCCGAGGACAGAATCAAGACATCATTTATCACACATCAGGCGATATATTGTTTTAAAGTGATGCCTTTTGGCTTAAAAAATGCAGGGGCCATGTATCAACGCATGATGAACAAGATTTTCGAGGATAAGAAGGGTGATAACTTCTCCATATACGTCGATGACATGATCATCAAAAGCAAAACCATGGAGGAACATGCAGCGGACATGAAAGAGGTACTCGATGTATTAAAAATTCATAATATTAAGCTTAACCCGGAAAAATGTACGTTTGGTGCCACATCTGGCAAATTTCTGGGCTATATCATTAATTGCCAAGGAGTCACGGCTAACCCTAAAAAAGTAAGGGCGGTGTTAGAAATGAAGCCACCAAGAAACCTTCGAGAGGTGCAGCGTCTAAATGGGCGGATCATTGCTCTGGGAAGATTTATATCTTGCTTCGCGAGACGATGCCTTCCTTTCTATGAAGTGATTAAGAAGCAAAAATCTTTCGACTGGAATGACGATTGTCAACAAGCCTTCGAAGGAATAAAGGAGTCCTGTCTAATCCGCCACTGATGAGTAGGCCAACTAAAGGTGAGGACCTTTACTTATACGTCTCGGTTACAGAGAAAGCAATATGTACATTTATAATCAGGGAGGAACAAGGACATCAATATCCTATATATTATGTAAGCAAAATATTAAAAGATGCTGAGACAAGATATTCAAAGCTAGACAAAATAGCGTTGGCGGTAGTAATCACCTCCATCCACCTGCTCCCATATTTTCAAGCACACACCATCATAGTACGGACGAGTATACCAATGAGGAAGGTGTTGCAACGGCCAGAAACATCCGACAGGTTGATGGAGTGGTCCATACGACTAGGCGAGTTTGATATTCGGTATGAAGGAAGGGTAGCATTGAAAAGCCAGGTTTTGGCGGACTTTGTTAACGAATTCACAGAAGAATTCACTAGCTCGCCAAAAGTCAAAAAAGAAGAATGGACAATGCATACAGATGGAGCCTCTTCGGAAGAGGGAGCAGGAGCAGGTGTAGTAATAAAGGGACCAGAGTATGTTTGAATCTGCTACGCAGCCAAGATGGACTTCACCATAACTAACAACGCAACAAAGTATGAAGCCCTAATCCTCGGATTACAACTGTTGAAGGAAATTATACCAGAGCATATAGTGATATACATCGATTCAAAGCTGATGGTGAATCAGATAATGAAGAATTTCCATGTCAAAGAGGAAACTTTAGTTAAATATGTGGAAGAAGCAAAGCGGATCCTATCTGTGTTGGAAGGAAAGGATGTGAAGTGGGAAATAGTGCATATTCCCCGGGAATCGAACATGAAGGCGGATCAGCTGGCTAAAGCGGCTTCCAGCAAGAACCAATGGCGAGACATCACATGTCCATTTACAATCAAAACAAGGCCAGCATTTGAGAAGGAGGAAGTGGCGATTGTCCAACTAGCTGAGAATGATTGGAGAACCGCCATGGTACAATACCTGGAAGAAGGAACCCTGCCCGAAGATAGGAATCAAGCCAAGAAGGTAGTTAAGAAAGTCGCCCACTATGCTATTATCGAAGATCAATTATACAAAAAGTCCTTTAGCCAGCCATGGTTAAAATGTATCACTATAGAGGAAGGACATGGCGCCTTATGGGAATTGCATGAAGGGATATATATGGGGAGCACACGAGTCGTATGATATGATTTTTAGGAAGGCAAGATTAGCAGGATATTATTGGCCCACAGCAGAGAAGGATGCCAAGAGAATGGTGAGTGAGTGCCACAATTGTCAAATTCATGCAAATGAAACACATGTACACAAAGCGCTTCAAAGACCAATACAAGAAGAATGTTCCCAATCATTTTAGGGACTGGATAACTAAAGCCCCTCTCGATATGGCTTTGGTAAACTGCGAAATAACCCCCAGGAGGGGATGCAGGTCTTTGATAGGGCGTGGGAACCATACAAGAAGCTGGTCGGAGCCAAGGATATAGGGACTGAAGGGTTATCAAAAGGGAAAAGCTAAAACTAGAAGAAGTCACTTCCATTTTAGGAGCCTTTGCCCCTTTCTTTTTAGGAGCAGAAGAACTCGCTTCCTCTCTAGAAGTTGGATTCTGGGTTTTCATGGATGCCGTAGGAATACGAAACGAAGACGGAGCTAGGGAATAGTTCCAATTCAAACTCGAAGTTCTCTCGGAAGAGGAGGTAGAGGAAGAAAGAAGCATTAAAGCAAACAAAAATTCAAAAGAGGAAGGGAGAAACTACAGCAAAAGGATGAACTTACATGAAAGATCAGAGAGGAGAGGAAAAGCTTTTGAGGATGGCTGAAGAAAATCGTAGAAAGTAATGGTAAAAGTGATAGAAGTTGAAAGGAAAGCTATCTCTATTTAGTGAAATGATTAAATAATTTTGAAAACTGTGTCGAGGACAGCCACCTGTAAGAACATCATTGGCTTAGATAAAGGCGCCTATCAGAAACAATAAATGCCTATAGCATGCGAGGAAGCTGAGAAGTCCTAAAGAACTTAAAAGACCATTTAGGGGAGGCTTCTGATAACATCCGCCATGAAATATGAAGGACTAAGCGGGAGATATTCCCTAGCAAAAAGGGCTTAAAGAGAGAAAAGACCCGCCTTCAAGATATATATGGCGAACAGATAAGGATACGACGTCATCTTAAGCATTCCTTCCGGTGATCCGCCACATAGCATATAACAGGAATACGATGTCGTGCCAGGGATACTTACAAGGATCCGCCCAAGAGGGGGTCAAAGGGGATTCGCCTCATACGACAATACCCTTCTAGAAGAAACAGAGGATTAGACGGCGTAACTCGTTATCATTTAACGAGCATTGATGATAGCTGAGAATCTGTCAAAACTCGAAAGTTAGAAGATGAGGTTAAAACACATTGAAGGAGCATTACTCTTCATTAAAAGAGAAGGTTATTACAGTTATCACTCAAACTTGTATAAATACCTTTGTAGCATGACAATAGAGGTACATTTTTCGACACACTCTTCTTAGCTTCGTTTTGTCATTACAGTTTATTCTCTTAAGAAATTTAATGACTTAGGCATCGGAGTGCCCCCGGCCGATCCCAACGGCGCCTCACAGGGACGCTCTACGGTGCTGATAAATCTCAACAATATCAATTATTAGACATAATTTATGTAAAGTAAGACTTAATTTGTGGAAAGTTATTACTTTACATAAAAAAATTCACTAACTCTGTGAAAAATCGAGTTTCACGTAAACTCTTTGAATTTTACGAAAATATTTTTATTGTTAGACATAATTTACGTGAATATATACTTAATTTATGTAAAGTTGTTACTTTACAGAAAAATCACAACGTGTGAAATCACGTAAAACCTTTGAATTTTACTTAAATTCTTTATTTGTAGATATAATTTATGCGTTGTGATACTTAATTTAGCTAATGTTATTAGATTAAAAAAATTATTAACTTCATGAAAGATCGAGTTTCATGTAAAAATTAATTTTTATGAAAAATTTATTGTTAGACATAAATACGTTAAATGAGACTCAATTTACATAAAGTAATTACTTTACAAAAAAAAAAAACAATTTCGTGAAAAATAGAGTGTCACGTGAAACCTTTGAATTTTACAAAACTCATTATTGTTAGACATAATTTACGTGAATTGATACTTAATTTACATAAAGTTGTTATTTTATAAAACATAATAATTAACTTTGCAAAAAAATCGCATTTCACGTAAAACCTTTAAATTTTACATAAATCCTCTATTGTTAGTAACATAACATAACGTAACGTAACATAATGTAATGAAACTAACATAACATAACATAATGTCATATCACGTAACGTAATGTAACTTATTATAACGTCACATAGTGTAACTAATATAATGTAAGTTAGTATAACATCACATAGTGTAACTAACATAATTTTACGAAAATACTCTATTATTAGACATAATATATGTAAAGGGATATTTCATTTATGCGTAATACATTATCAGCTCCCTGAACTTGTCCAAAATAGTAGATTGGCTCCCTGAACTTTGCAAGTGTCTCACCAGCTCCCAAAACTTGCTTATTTCGTATCACCAGCTCCATGAACTTGTCCATAAAATTAGATTAGCTTCCTGAGCTTTGCAAGTGTCTCACCAACTACTTAAACTTGCTTATTCTGTAACAACTAAATACAAAAACTTATTAAACCTAAATTCTAAAAATACACATTCATCTATTCGAGAGGTAATTTTTTCGTTTCTCCTACCTTTCAACCTATTATAAGAGTCAGTGTTGCAGGTTTGAGAGATTGAATGGATGATGATCGAGAGTTAGTATTATGGTTTTTGTATTTAGTTGTTATAAAATAAGCAAGTTTGGGGAGTTGGTGAGACACTTTCAAAGTTCAGTGGGCTAATCTACTTTTATGGACAGGTTTAGAGAGCTGGTGATAAGAAATAAGCAAGTTTAGGGAGCTGGTGAGACACTTGCAAAGTTCGGGGAGCCAATCTACTATTTTGGACAAGTTCAGGGAGCTAGTAATGTATTAGACCTTTCATTTACGTAACTTAATATTATGTAACTTAACGTGACGTGACGTAACGTAACGTAATGTAAGTAACATAATATAATAAATATAAGCTCAATTTTTAAATCCGTTGGATTGTAAGCTCAATTTGTAAATCCTTAAGGTTTTTTATTTCTTTAAATTTTTTTATTTATTTATAAACAATCATTGAGCTTACAATCTCTAATGTAACGTAACGTGACGTAACATTACGTAACTTAATGTAATGTAACTTAACGTGACGTAACGTAACATAATAAATATAAACTCAATTTATAAATTCTTAGGATTTTAAGCTCAATTTATAAATCCTTAAAAGTGTAAGCCAAATCTATAAATCCTTAGGATTGTAAGCTGAATTTCTGAATCCATAGGTTTTTTAATTTCCTCAAGTTTTCATTTATTTATAAACAATCATTGAGCTTACAATCCGTAACGTAACGTAACGTAACGTAACGTAACGTAATGCGACGTAACGTAATACGATGTGATGTAACATAACGTAACGTGACATAACGTAAATCGATATGACGTAATGTAATGTAACGCAACATGATATAACGTAATGTAACGTGACGTGACGTGTGTAGCTTATTTTAATGTAAATTAACAATAATGGAACTAAACATAACATGGCTTAACAGAAATTAAGGTAACGTAACGTAACTTAGCATAAAGTAACGTAACTTAAAACTAGATCTTTACCAAAATTAAGTCCAACTTTATGTAAATTATGTGTAAAAATAAAAAATTTACGTGAATTTCAAAGATTTTACGTAAAACTCAATTTTTTTTGCAAAGTTAATGATTTTTTTTTTGTAAAAATACAACTTTACCTAAATTAAGTCTAAGATTTACGTAAAGTTCAAATGTTTTACCTAAAAATCGATTTCTCGCATAGTTGATAATTGTTTTTTGTAAAAATATAATTTAACGTTAATTAAGTCCAACTTTACGTAAATTATATCTAAAAATAGAAGATTTACGTAAAGTTCAAAGGTTTTACATGAAAGTAACATAGTCTTGCAAAAGTTAGTGATTTTATTTTTATAAAATGACAACTTTATGTAAATTAATTCAAAATTTACGGGTTAAAATAGAAGATTTATGTAAATTTCAATTAGGTATAAAAAAATTAATCAATTCAAATTAGGGATATTAACATGTTTTTTTCTTTAATTAGTTGTACCTCAAAGGCTTGGTAATTAAAATGATAACATCGTGATATTAACCCGAGGACTAAAAGGGATATTCACCTCAAGAATGCCGCGTAGTGATCCCCAAAGGGGAGCTGGCAGGCGGATCTCCACGGATCTATTCTGAGAGATCCGCTGGCGGACCTATGAGGCGTATCTCTTCATTCACCTGATTCGCCATTATAACGGCTGGCCGCCGACTCGGCCATAAAGATCATTAATGAGTTATCAATTAGCTAACTGCCAGGTTAAAGATAACTCGTAACTTCCATTAATGGAGTATTAATGGAGACTTTCTAGTTACCTGAAGGTTACAACTTCTCAGCTATATATAGCCTGATTCCCTGGGTTATCAAGGTACATATTCTCACAACCTTTGTCAATTCAGTTTGTTTCCTTGAATCATCTTACTGACTTTGGCATCGGAGCTTCCCCCCATCGAATCCAACGACGCCCCCACAGGGACGGAAGTTGATCAGAATTTCTCTACTTATTATCAATTGGTGCGGTGATCGTGGAATCCTTAACCAAACAAAGGGTTTTTCGTTCACACTAAAAAACTATGACAAACGGAGATCAAAATCCATCCTCAAGGATTGAAACACCATTAGTTACACCATCTAGTGTTGGCCGCACTGATTCAACTACTCCTGCAACGCACGTCGAAAATAGTATGCCTCCAGATGCTTTCATCAATATGTGTGCCCAAGCAATTGGAGAACGGTTTGGAACCGAGACAGGGAATCGCCTGCGGTCATTTATGACCCTCCCTCCACATTGGAGCATGGCGTCCACATCGGCCGTATCATCTTGGCCTTTGTTAAGCTTTGGACCGGGCGCCCAAAGTTCTTCATTCCTCCAAGCTCATAACACGGATTCTATGATAACCACCACGACGTCGACTGGCGAACGGCAAATCAATCGTGAGTTATTTCCTGATGGCGCTGAAGGAAGTCAAAGAAATAATTCATCCTTACCGGGTGGATCCGCGGGACCTGGATTAAATCTGGACGGACCCAATATTCCCAGGCGTCCACGGACGAATCTTCCCCCTGGCGGATCCAAAGGGCGAACACACAAAAAGCATAGAAAGGAGAAAGGCAGGCGGTCCAGGTCACCTTCGCCCCGACGACCGAGATCCTCCCATCGTGGTAGATCGCCCCCATCTACTGGTCGTGGATGGAGTAAAAGGCCAAGAGAGACATCCTATTCAAGTGGACCACCACCACCACCACCACCTTCGGGAAATGTTGGACACATCCCGTTAGGAAGCCAGGGAGGGGGAAACGGGCCGGCTCCCCCTGGCGGAGGAGGCGGAGGTGGAGGTGGCGGAGGAGGAGGTAGTGGAGGAGGTGGCGGACGCGGTAATGGGGGAGGGCGTTCGCCATCAGATCCATCGTCTGATTCAAGTTCTTCTTCTTCTTCTCCAAGCAGATCGCCACGAAGAGGTCGTCCCAGGGCGGATCCAGAAAATTTTGATGATAGAGTTAAGGCCTTGGTGCTCCGTATGAATGAAGAAAATGCTAGGCATAACCCGTTCGCCAATAGGGATTCGCCTTTCGCAGCTTGGATTGAGGCGGAGGAAGCAGACAGAGCTTTTAAAATTCCCAATCTTGCAATATACACAGGAAGTGACAATCCAGAAGCTCACGTTAGAAAATATCGAATATTTCTTAGGCTCAACCGTGCCACCGAGCCCGTGCTCTGCAAAATGTTTGTTACCACGCTGGGGGCCCAGCCTATTTGTGGTTTCAATCTTTACCTCCAGGCTTGATAAACAACTTTGATCAATTGAGTAGGGAATTTTATGCTAAATTCGCCGGCTGTATTCCTGCAGTAGTGAAATCTGGGAAGCTTTTTGAGTTAAAACAGAAGGCGAATGAATCCCTTCGAGAGTATGTGGACAATTTCAACCAACTGTTCATACAAATCGTTGATGTGGATATCTCCGTAGCTGTGGAGTGTTTCGTAAGAAACACCACCTGTAAGAGTTTGCAGGAAGATCTCATTCGAAAGAAACCCACCAGCATGGCAGAGTTGATGGAGCGTTGTAAAGATTTTATAGAGGTGGATGACATTCACCGAGGATCACCGTCGTCGCCTAGAAGGGACAAAGGCGAATCTCGTCCCCGAGATAGAGACAGGGACAAGCGTCAGGACTCTTCCTCTAGAAACCGACGAAGAGATTCTAAGAGCAAATCAACGTTTGTCACCTCTTTCACACCTCTCAATGCTTCTAAAAGTGAAGTCCTTATGTGGATCGAGAACAATCAACAGAAACGGAGCATTTCATACCCCGAACCGAAGGGAGGGGAGTACACCAATAATGGTAAAAATCCTAAAAACTATTGTAAATATCATAGGAAAAATGGCCATGACACTGACGCATGCTGGGAGTTAGCTCGAGAGATCGAGCGTCTCATAGAGAGGGGCAAATTGGATCGGTTCATCCAAACTGAAGGCAAAAAATGAGATGGTGATAGACCCAAGGAGGACCCAAAGAAGAAAGGAATGGGTACCATCAATGTCATAGCAGGCGGACCTGGATACCAGCCAATGCTAAAAAAGGCAAGGATTGCCGCCCTTGACAGGACGTCGTTAAATCGCCCCTTTTCCGATGTAGGTCCTGAAATATCTCCCCATGCGGATGCACTGGTTGTCACTATGATGGTGGAAGGCTGGGAGATGAAAAGAGTAATGATTGATACTGGGAGTTCATGCAATGTCATCACCAGAGGAGCTTTCGCCAAACTCATGATTGATCCCGTTCAAGTAGAGCCAACTGTGGTCGATATCTTGGGAGTGACGGGACATACTATCCAAAAAAAGGCAAGTCACTCTGGATTGTGAGCTTACAGACGATGATCAGGTCTAGAAGGGTGATCTGGAATTTTCTGTCTTGGATGGTCAGTTAGCTTACAATATCATCCTCGGACGACCCTTTATCTCCGAAGTTGCAGCCCTTATCTCCATACGCCACTTAATACTTTACATTCCCACGGCCAAGGGAGGTGTAAAGTATTAAGTGCTTTGGGCGAGGTAGCCAAAAGGTGGCCCAGGAGACATATTCGGCATCACTAATGATTCGCCCACAATCTAAGGAGGAAGATGAAGAGGATCGCATCACAATGGCCTTGGGCGAGACCGAAATGTACCTTATGGCGGATGAAAAGCAGGTGCGAATGGCTAAAGGGCTCAAAGGAGAAATTAAAAATGCAATTACCAAAGTGCTTTGTGAGGCGGAAGATGTCTTCGCATGGAAGGATGAAATTCTCCCCAGAATCAGTCCAGACGTGATCACTCACAAGCTCAACATTGATAAAGATGCAGTTCTCGTGGCTCAGAAGCGGAGAAATCATGGCCCGGAAAGACAGAAGGTGATAGAAGAAGAGATCACCAAGCTCCAGCGGGCGGATGCCATTGAAGAGGTGCTTTACACACAGTGGTTGGCGAACGTCGTTTTGGTGAAAAAAGCAGGCGGATCTTACCGCATGTGCATTGACTTTACGGATCTTAACAAAGCCTGCCCCAAAGACAACTATCCTTTGCCATGTATTGACATGCTTGTAGACGGAACTTCCGGTCACGCCATGTACTCCTTTACTGATGTGAAGTCAAGTTATCATCAGATCCCCATGGAGCCCTTGATGCGCCGCGAGTCTAGGTGGTGTAATTTACGAATACGGATGTTGGTGTGATATGTGTGAGCTACGGGACTATGGATGTTATCTTTATAAGTGCTCTAAATTCACTAGACGTCACGACTACTTAGGGGCAAGTGTACCCCGTCGTATGAAGTAATAATCCGGTTAAGACCGGGTATCGAATCCATGGGATTTATAATTACAAGTATTACACTACTCGGTTTCGTAAGTTATTTGAGCGGTGATTACTTTGGGGTAAAGTAAGACACAATTACATGCTATTCCTATAATAGGCGACACAGGTTTGTGTAGCTAAAACTCTATGAAGTGGGATGTGTACGATAAGTTATAACTACGATAAATAACGACTCTAAATGTATACGGAAATTGGTTTATTCCTGCAAAGATGACTAAGTATAGTAAGACCGACCCGTGAAGTGCTTAGACTACGTGATTTCTAGTCAAGGCGTGTCTAATACGAGGGAATTAGAAATTAGGGCCCGTAAGTTCCGTGGTTTGTCAATTCCTACGGTTTCCGGAGTGTCACTTCCGGTAAGGCAACACCTATATGATTCCCTAAAGATAGCCCGGATGGCGGCGGTAATCGCGTGCTCCTACACAATAGTCAATTATCAACGTCAAAACAAGCAATAAACATCAACACGTAAAGGGAAATAGAGATTATGAATCATAAATTATAAATATGGAAAGTGTATAGATGAAATACAACCACGCCTAGTACATAGGAAGAGTACAAGCTAATTAGCAAGTAAAAAGGGAGAATCCGCCCTTGGAACTAGCTAACCGGACTCAAGGCCGTCTCCTAGGTCATGGAGGTGGAACTCTCGAGCTTGGTGATGAATGATGGAGCGGGACTTCGGTGGAACGTCGGAGCAACCGAACAAGCTCTCGAGGGGGAGAGTCTAACTACAACAAACTTGAATCTAAATTACAAGAATGGAAAAGAGTATAGTTTAGCTCTCTAACATGTAATTGGTGTCTGATGCGTTCCCACCTAACTCGAGATGGGAACTCACTAAGGGATAAGTGTACCCCGTCGTTATCAAGTAATAAATTTCTGGGTTTAAGTCCAGGTTATCGTCCACAGGATTTATTTCTGCAAGTACCGAATTACTAAGTCTCGGATGTTATCTAGGCTTAGGGGGTTTTGAGTTTGGTTTTGTTTAATTAATCTACTCCTAGGTTGAATTACACTAATTCTAATTAAGTTATCTAATTCTAGCTAAGTTATTCTAAGCCTAACTAAATTACTCTACCCCTAATTAAGTTAAACTACTCCTAAGTGATCTTTTGTCAATGCAATCATCTAAAGGATCATGGAGGGATACGATGATAATGGAAATAGATTGTTTAAACAATTGAATTAAAATCTAAGTCACTTGTGTTCGAGGCGATTAACCCGACCTATCCTCCTAAAGTTCCTAGTTCGTGATTCCCTTGTAAGGCCGAAACTAGCTCTAAGGCTCAGTAATTTGGGCTTAATCTTCTATAGGGTCGTCAATCCTATAGGCACTGACTAGGTCAGATTCAGCTCGCAATATGTGCCAACTTGATTTTGGGATTATCGAATGAGTTAAACCAATCAAACAAAGCGTAAGACAAAGATTCAAAGCATTAAAACAATTGAAGAAACAAAACTATTATATTAATCAAAGATGGAGAACATTGTCACGAAGTTACAATAAGCCTAAGATTCATAGCATGTATCATAGGATAAACAAGTTATAAAAGAAGAAAAATCCCTTTCAGGGAACCTGTCAACCAATGCAGGCGTCTTCCTAGGACTTAAGGATGGAGCTCGAGCAATCCTCGGTGAATGGAGCTTCGGAGGCGTCTTCAATGGAGGTTTGAAGGTTTTTGGAGGAGGTGGAGAGGATTTCTCGAGGTGGAAGATAAGAAAATTACAAAAACAAAAGATCACTAATTTACAATTGAAAATTCCTATTTATAGACGCGTCTCGGGTCTCGTTTTGACCTAATTTCGTGTCCTTGTTGGTGTAGGAAGACGTGGGGCCGAACGTGGCTTCGTGGGGGCGGAATTGGTCTTTTTGACCAATTCCCGCAGGTCTGCTCGCCGAGCAGGAAAGTCTGCTCGCCGAGCAGGCCTCCAGAGGCCTGCTCGGCGAGCAGAAATGGCCCGGGGGGGCCCTGCTCGCTGAGCGTTTTCGCCTGAAGCGCGCTCGATCCGTACCGGATGACTTCCAAGCCCTTTTTCGTCCGAACTTACACCTGCACACGCATAAAAACTCCAGAAAACATCAGTCCAAAAGCCGAATTGATCCGTCAATCGCTTATTTTGAGCAAATGCCTCGTTTGGTGCGACTTTTGACGGACCAATTAGCTTCAAAAGAT
Organism: Euphorbia lathyris; assembly: GCF_963576675.1. Classification (NCBI taxonomy): domain Eukaryota; kingdom Viridiplantae; phylum Streptophyta; class Magnoliopsida; order Malpighiales; family Euphorbiaceae; genus Euphorbia; species Euphorbia lathyris. The sequence goes on from NC_088911.1 coordinate 8,448,795, forward strand.
AACAGAATTCTAATATGCATGTTATTTCGGCCGTATTTGCCTAAATTGATCACAAAACGAGCCTAAACAACGAAAAGTAAATAGAACGTTTCCAATTTCTAACTAACTCACACAAAAGCATTTAAATGCGAGAATTGCTCGCTTATTAACCAAATTACTCTAAAAACCGTCCTAAAACCGTACCCAAAGATAGGGGTTTTTGACCCCTATCAGTGTCCTTTAGAGTTGGAGAGCTACCTATTTATACACATCAAGCAAGGGTAATATGGTAATTTCACAAAGTACAAGCATGGGGCAACATCATTTAGTGCAGAAAAACCCATCATACGCCCCGCGTGGATAGGTGTACGCCCCGCGTGGATGCCCATTCCGCCAGAAATCTCCTGTGTGTGGACCAATTCCTTGTCTATTTGTCCCAAATACGCCCTGCGTAGCTGAGGTACGCCCCGCGTATTTGCGTTTCTGAAGTTTATTGTTGGAATTGGAGTATTTTACGCCATGCGTAAATGGGTTACGCCCCGCGTAAATGTGTCCCTGATCTTTTTGCATTAAGGAATTGTCTTATACACCCCGCGTACAGAGTGGTACGCCCCGCGTATAGGTGGTTGACCAAGGGGGACAATGCAGTCTGACTTTCAGGATTAGGCCAATTATTACCGACAAATGTCATACGCCCCGCGTAAAATGTCATACGCCCCGCGTATGCTAAGTCAGTTCCACATGGTGCTTACGGATAAGGCAATTATTTCTGGCACCATGTTTCACGTCCCGCGTAAGGGTTTTTACGCCCCGCGTATGAGGTAGATTTTTGCCAATTCCTTGTACCTGAAATACAACACTTTTAAGAGCCGAGTTAGCTTGATGATTTTATTTCCTAAACTAATCAAAACAAGGGAAATTAACTAAAAGTACGAGATTTATTTTTATTCCTTTATTTATTCAAAATACTTTTATTTTTACAATTAAACTTACTTATTCCATCCAAAATTGTCCCGTAAATCACGCTAAAAGATAGGGGTAAAATACCCCTATCAAACCTCCTCGGACTTTAAAGTTTTACTTGTCCTCAAGTAAAAGAAATCGAAAGACAAGGGATTGAGAAAATTAAGAAACAAACCGAAGGTTGGTTTTGCTAAGTGCGGGATTTCAAAGTTACGGTTTTGTACAAAGGTTTCGGTAAGTGCCCACGCCGACAATTGAGTACAAAAACTCGTTCGAAACCTCCATGATCAAGACTTAATAGGCAATATTAACGGGGGTTGATTATCTTTTGAAAACCCGATAGTACCTCACCAAGGGATTTCACTCTTATGCTCAATATTTTTGGTGGGTTCGTATTTTATCGCTCTTCTTTGCACTTACTCGAGACCATGTTGAATTTGCATTGTCATCCGGGTTTTTCCTCCTACATAGTGGTTAGGCAATATTAAAAATGAACCCGGAGGGGGGGGTTGTAATGTGGGTGGCTTTTTAGTGGTTAGTTCAAAGACACTCAAGTTCGAAAATACCGTTTTGTGGTTGCACCGTGTTTGTTTATTTCGGCCTTAGCAATTTTTACAAAATATACTTCAAAATTGCTCGGGTGGAGCTTGAGAATGCCTTTTTGTCTTTTATTGCATCTTTGTGTTTTGATAGAGGCACAAAAACAATATTTTGGAGGCTTTTGATGCTTGTTTGTTAAGGCCGTGACTTTTTCGAGTGATTTAGGCGCAAATTGATTTTGTCGGTATTTGAACAAGAGGAAAAAGGGTCAAATGTTAAAAGGGTATTAACAAAAAACTTGGTTAATAGGCTCAAGGGGTTTTCCTAATGGTTAATGAAAAATGAAAAAAATGAATTAGGAAAAATTAGCCTAAGTGGGTTCGGTTTATCATCTATTGCCTTTTTACCAAAAATAAGTGTACTTAACCCGGTATTAGATGCAAATTCTATGAGTCGAGTGAAGTCAAAGCTCTCGAAAATTGTGAAAGAATTAGAGTTCTCGTACGAACTCTTTTAGGCTCAAAAGTACCTCACAAAGATTCGGGTTTTAAATTGTGTACTATCGAGTCTTCGCTAGAGTTTCGAACATGCCGTTTTTATTGCCTTTTTAAGGTTCATTATGGAGATGTCAATTAGGTTAAGATTCAATGTCTTAGTTTAGTACTATCCTAATCTTTGTACAAATTCCATGATTTCAAAATCAAGACTAAAATTTCTTAGTTGAATCATTCCTTTATGTTCCGACACTTTTATTTTTGGGTTACAAATAACGGAACTTTAATTAATTTCCGAAGGAGGGGTAGCGTGTCGGGAGAATTTAAGGGAACAATAAATTAGTTTAATTATTTTGTTGTTTATTTTATTTTTATTTTTGGTAGTGCAAAACAAACGTTTAGTGCGGGGTTGCACGTCCCTCCGCGTGATTGAAAATGACGCCTATTCCAAGGGCGTCGCAAAAAGAAATGAAAACAAAAACAAAAACAAAAATAAAAGGAAAAAGTAAGAAAAAGAAGACCCACAGGGGTTATAGGTTACGCGGGGCGTGCCCACGGGGGCGCCCCGCGTAACCAAATTATTTGGGGTTATTGTGGGGCAGAGATACAAGTACGCGAGGCGTGCGTAGGGGGACGCCCTGCGTACTATGTTGATTTGGGTTTTGACTTTCCGTGACAGAGATGTAAAAGAAGAGAAGAAATTCCAATAGATATATACAGAGGGTTTGAGGGAACCAAACCGATGCTACGTTTAGAGTCGGAGTAGCTCGACTTTCCTTCATGATGTGCAAGCTTAAGGTGGTGCGAGGGATGTGGTTTCTTCTTGTTGTGGAAGGTCACCGCCGCGGTATACCTTTAGGCGGTGGCCATTGACTCGTAGGAGTGCATTGTCGGGACCTTGGATTTCAATTGCTCCGGAGGGATGCACGTTGACGATGGTGTATGGTCCCGACCACCAGCTTTTCAATTTACCGGGAAATAACCGGAGGCGAGAATTGTAGAGGAGGACTTGATCCCCCTTGGTGAACTCCCGAATTTGAATATGCTTGTCGTGCCACCGCTTGGTACGTTCCTTGTAGAGTTTGGCATTTTCGTATGACCCCAAACGGAGTTCATCGAGAGTATTGAGTTGGAGGAGGCGGTGTTCTCCAGCAGCCTGCATGTCAAAATTTAAAAATTTCAGCGCCCAATAAGCTTTATGTTCTAGTTCTACGGGTAAATGGCATGACTTTCCAAAGACTAAACGGTAAGGGGACATCCCGATGGGCGTTTTAAATGTCGTGCGGTAAGCCCAGAGAGCATCATCGAGCTTCAAGCTCCAGTCTTTCCTAGAGGCGTTAACCGTTTTCTCTAAAATGCGTTTTAGTTCTCGGTTGGAAACCTCAACTTGCCCACTAGTTTGCGGGTGGTAGGGCGTGGAAACTCGGTGTGCAACCCCATATTTAAGTAGGAGTTGGTTAAACTGTTGGTTACAAAAGTGGGATCCCCCGTCGCTAATGATAGTCCGAGGGGTCCCGAACCGAGTGAAAATGTTCTTCTTTATGAATTTCCCTACCACCTTAGAGTCGTTTGAAGGTAAGGCAACGGCCTCCACCCATTTGGAGACATAATCAACCGCTACAAGGATGTAAGCGTTGCCGTGCGACTTAGGGAAAGGTCCCATGAAGTCTATCCCCCATACGTCAAAGAGTTCGCAAACTAAGATTCCCTGTTGGAGCATTTCATGTTTTCGGGAAATGTTTCCGCTCCTTTGATAAGCGTCACATGATTTGACAAAGTTGTGGGAATCTTTGGATAAGGTAGGCCAATACAATCCACATTGTAAGACTTTTGCCATTGTTCGACTAGGGCCAAAATGACCCCCCGGCTCTTGGGTGTGGCACATATGGAGCACATGATTAACTCCGTCTTCCGGTATACACCTACGAATAATGTTATCAGCACAACATTTGAACAGAAAGGGTTCTTCCCAAAAATAATGCTTAGCATCGTGAAAGAATTTCTTACGCTGCTCATATGTAAGGTGCGATAAGTTATAACTACGATAAATAACGACTCTAAATGTATACGGAAATTGGTTTATTCCTGCAAAGATGACTAAGTATAGTAAGACCGACCCGTGAAGTGCTTAGACTACGTGATTCCTAGTCAAGGCGTGTCTAATACGGGGGAATTAGAAATTAGGGCCCGTAAGTTCCGTGGTTTGTCAATTCCTACGGTTTCCGGAGTGTCACTTCCGGTAAGGCAACACCTATATGATTCCCTAAAGATAGCCCGGATGGCGGCGGTAATCGCGTGCTCCTACGCAATAGTCAATTATCAACGTCAAAACAAGCAATAAACATCAACACGTAAAGGGAAATAGAGATTATGAATCATAAATTATAAATATGGAAAGTGTATAGATGAAATACAACTACGCCTAGTACATAGGAAGAGTACAAGCTAATTAGCAAGTAAAAAGGGAGAATCTGCCCTTGGAACTAGCTAACCGGACTCAAGGCCGTCTCCTAGGTCGTGGAGGTGGAACTCTCGAGCTTGGTGATGAATGATGGAGCGGGACTTCGGTGGAACGTCGGAGCAACCGAACAAGCTCTCGAGGGGGAGAGTCTAACTACAACAAACTTGAATCTAAATTACAAGAATGGAAAAGAGTATAGTTTAGCTCTCTAGCATGTAATTGGTGTCCTTTAGAGTTGGAGAGCTACCTATTTATACACATCAAGCAAGGGTAATATGGTAATTTCACAAAGTACAAGCATGGGGCAACATCATTTAGTGCAGAAAAACCCATCATACGCCCCGCGTGGATAGGTGTACCCCCCACGTGAATGCCCATTCCGCCAGAAATCTCCTGCGTGTGGACCAATTCCTTGTCTATTTGTCCCAAATACGCCCTGCGTAGCTGAGGTACGCCCCGCGTATTTGCGTTTCTGAAGTTTATTGTTGGAATTGGAGTATTTTACGCCGTGCGTAAATGGGTTATGCCCCGCGTAAATGTGTCCCTGATCTTTTTGCATTAAGGAATTGTCTTATACACCCCGCGTATAGGTAGTTGACCAAGGGGGACAATGCAGTCTGACTTTCAGGATTAGGCCAATTATTGCCGACAAATGTCATACGCCCCGCGTAAAATGTCATACGCCCCGCGTAAAATGTCATACGCCCCGCGTATGCTGAGTCAGTTCCAAATGGTGCTTACGGATAAGGCAATTATTTATGGCACCATGTTTCACGCCCCGCGTAAGGGTTTTTACGCCCCGCGTATGAGGTAGATTTTTGCCAATTCCTTGTACCTGAAATACAACACTTTTAAGAGCCGAGTTAGCTTGATGATTTTATTTCCTAAACTAATCAAAACAAGGGAAATTAACTAAAAGTACGAGATTTATTTTTATTCCTTTATTTATTCAAAATACTTTTATTTTACAATTAAACTTACTTATTCCATCCAAAATTGTCCCGTAAATCATGCTAAAAGATAGGGGTAAAATACCCCTATCAGCCCTCAGATAGAATCAAGACCTCGTTCGTAACACACCAAGCCACTTATTGTTTCAAAGTTATGCCCTTTGGGCTTAAGAACGCGGGTGCAACTTATCAGAGGATGATGAACAAGATATTCGGAGATAGTAAAGGGGATAACTATTCTGTCTATGTGGATGACATGATCATCAAAAGTACGACCATAGAAAAGCATGCGGATGATACAAAGGAGGTACTGGACGTACTCCGACGCCACAACATTAAGCTGAACCCGGAGAAGTGCACTTTTGGTGCGACGTATGGAAAATTCTTAGGGTTCATGATCAGCGAAAAAGGAGTTAGCCCAAATCCTGACAAGGTTAAGGCTGTCCTAGAAATGCAAGCACCACAGAATATCAGAGAAGTACAATGCCTTAATGGGCGTATCATAGCCTTGGGCAGGTTTATCTCTTGTTCAGCTCGCAGATGTCAGCCCTTTTACGAGGTCATTAAGAAGCAAAAAGCATTCGAGTGGAATGAGGATTGTGAAAGGGCCTTCGAAGGAATCAAGCAGTTCCTCACGGAACCACCCATGATGAGTCGACCTTTGAAGGGAGAGGACCTCTACATGTATGTATCGGTTACGGATAAAGCTGTATGCACGGGCATGATACGAGAGGAGGATGGCCAGCAATTTTCGATTTATTATGTGAGCAAGGTTCTGAAAGACGCCGAAACCAGATATTCCAAACTTGATAAAATGGCGCTGGCTGTTGTCACCACGGCAATCCGCCTTAGACCATATTTTCAGGCGCATACTGTAGTGGTTCGAACAAATATACCAATGAGAAAGGTATTACAGAAACCAGACACTTCGGGAAGGTTGATGGAATGGGCGATTCGCCTAGGCGAATTCGATGTAAGATATGAAAGCATGTCAGCTTTAAAGAGTCAGGTCCTGGCAGACTTTGTGAATGAATTCACTGATGAAGGGATAGATCATCCCAAGCCTCCAATAGAGGAATGGACAATGTACACCGACGGCGCTTCCTCGGCGGAGGGAGCTGGTGTAGGCGTTGTGATCAAGGGTCCCCAATACATAAAATTACGGTACGCAGCAAAATTAAATTTCCATGCAACTAATAATGCTGCTGAATATAAAGCTCTGATATTGGGATTACGCCTACTCAAAGAAATCACTCCTGAGCGGATTGTGATCTATAGTGATTCTAAGCTAATGGTCAACCAAGTAATCAAGAATTACGAGGTGAAAGACGAAGTTCTGGCCAAATACATAGTGGAAGTCAAAAAATTGCTGGATCACCTTGAGGCTAAGGAAACTAAATGGGAACTGATCCACGTACCAAGGGAGTCCAACATAGAGGCGGATTATCTGGCCAAAATGGCCTCTTGTGAGGAGAACTGGACAGATCCGGATTGTCCCTTCGAAGTTAAAATAGCTCCAGCCTTCGTCTCAAAGGAAGTATCCCTACTCACAATAGTAGAAGATGATTGGAGATCAGTCATCCGCCAATATCTGCTAAATGGAACCTTACCTGAGGACAAAGAAGAGGCACGACGGATAGTTAGGAGGGCGGCTTATTTTTCCATGATCAATGACGGCCTTTACAGAAAATCCTTTAGCCATCCCTGGTTGAAGTGCATTCTGCCGGAAGAGGGACAACAAATCCTCAAGGAGCTACACGAGGGATCATGTGGGGCTCATGAAGCATCCGCCGCCATCTTGAAGAAATCCAGGTTAGCGGGTTTCTACTGGCCCACGGCTAAATTGGATGCCCAAAAATTGGTAGAATCTTGTCACAGTTGCCAGATTCATGCGAATGAATCACATACTGCCAAACATATCCAGAGACCCATCATAGAAGGACGACCATTTGCCCTCTGGGGAATAGACATTGTTGGCCCATTTCCTCCGACTCGCCGATAGAGGAGGTACGTGGTAGTGGCGGTGGACCATTTCACCAAATGGGTAGAAGCCGAAGCTGTTTCCTCCATTACTGCAGAACGAATGGTGGAATTCGTCAAAGACAACATCGTGGGCAGATACGGTGTTCCACATACCATCATCACTGATAACGGAACACAGTTCAACTGTGGCGAATTCAAAGCTTTCTGTGAAGGGTTGGGCATCCTGAACAGATTCGCCTCCGTTTATTATCCTCAGTCCAACGGGATGACTGAAGTTACCAATCGGACGATCGTAAAGGGGATAAAGAAGAGATTGGGAGAGCATGATAAGAAGTGGGCGGAACAGCTGACAAGCGTTCTATGGGCTTATCGCACCACCCCAAGGACGGCCACAGGGGAAACACCATTCGCCCTATCTCATGGTGTCGAAGCTGTGATCCCAGTCGAAATACAGGTCCCCAGTGATAGAGTGGCCTTTTATTGTGAAGAGGACAATGGTAAACGGCTAAGGGAGCATCTAGATCAGATAGAAGAACGTAGGGACCAATCCTATGTGCGCATGGCGGCATATAAACAGCGGATCGCAGCTTACCATGATAAAAACGCCAAGCTTGTGGATCTAAATGTGGGTGATCTTGTGCTCCGAAAGGCTGACAAAGTCCAGTCTCGAGAAGGCAAGGGCAAGTTAGGGCTCAACTGGATGGGTCCATATCAGATAGTGGACAAGATTGGATTCGCCACATTTAAAATCCAAGACATGGAGGGCAACACACTACCACGCACATGGAACCTCCAAAATCTCCGCAAATATTTTGTCAGAAAATAAAGTGTACACACGATCTTGAGTACTCTTTTTCCTTTAATAAGCTTTTTCCCATGTGGTTTTTCTTATTAAAGGTTTTAACGAGGCTCACCTATAAGACCTACTTGCTGTAATAAAGCATCTCTCCCATTAATAAACATCATTTGTTCTATTATCTATGTTCTTTTTAAAGTTTATTGCAGCAATATCAATATTCCAGTCTTAAAAAGAAGGGGGGCATCCAATGCTCTCCACATTTACAACGTATCGCTATCTTATAGCTACTTTCTTTTCGCCTTAAAGACATAAGAACATCAATCTTATGGGCGGATCCGTCTCTAAGAGGATCCCAATCTCCAATAGAGTTAAAACGATCCTTGGACGCAAGGTCTTTACACTCTCTTATCCTTCCCAGAGAAGGATTCACAAGTCCTACGAGCGGATCACTTCACCTCAAAGATAGGTAGCAAATTGATCCCCTGAGCAGCTTTACTTCCTCTAGAAGGAATAGAACAGCTTCTAACCTTCACAAAGGTTCATACAATGGAGTATGGCTGGCCACCTACTCCAAATCCTAGATGCCTATATATATTTCCTTACGCAAACGTAAAGGTAAAATAACATAGCTTCCATAAAGGATTAAAACAAATTGTACTTAAAAGTGTTTTTACAATGTCACAAATAAAAACAAACTAAGTAACAATGGGAGCATCCTCCTTTGCGCTTTCCTTGCTCACGGCGCTTGCTTGGGGATCTTCCTTCTCCACATCCACATATACGCCAGCCGGAGATACCTCCTTATCCACAGAGGATGTGGGACCAAGGGGAAGAGTCTGGTCAAGAATCGGACCTTCATCCGACTTAGGGGGCACCTCCTCAAGCTCATCTAACGTGACAGTAGTGGACGGCTTGGTTTCCTCCATAGGCCCCTTCATCCATCTCCGAACATAATCACGGAGGTACTCCTTAGCATCTGACATTTTGTTGAAATTCACCACATCCTCTGGTTCGGGGACGGCGAATTGCGGATCTGTGAAATTAGTCTCAGGATGCGCCAGTGAGAAGTACGCCATGAGCATTTCGCCGTAATAAAAGGCTTGCTCACCCGCCATATATTCCGCTTCTCCAAGGGCGTCCTCATGATTTTTGGCACCAGACACGATCTTTCCCTTTAACTTCTCAATTTCTGCGTCCCTAAGAACCAAAGCGGCTGTGGCGGAAGCAAGGTTTGCATTAACAGAAGCGATATTCGCATTGGCTTCCGCTACCTCTTTCTCTAACTTCTCGATGGTTGCCTTATCCGCCACATTTTGAAGGAGCTCTGTTTCCATGGTACGTATGCGAGCATACAACTGTCAAAAGATCAACAATTCAGTCAAAAAGCAAAAAGGAATGAAGGACCAGTATTTTCTGCAAAACGAAATCCTTGCTAAAGGAACTCACCATGAGGAGCTCCGTTTTCCCCTTTTGCGCATGAATGGAACCAGGAATCTGGTTATGGTTCCTCTGCACTTCGCCCACCTGACCCAAGGCCTCATCCAAATCGTTTAGTATGGATTCATTCTCGAAAGATCCTTGGGCTCCAAATTTGGCGGACCAGTATCCACCAATATCGGGCTTCGCCGTCTACACAAACATTCAAAGATCAGAACTCAAGCCCAAAACTTGATGAACAAATAAAAATAAACGGTAACCTACCTGTGCAATCTCCCCAGCAGGCCTGGCGGGCCTCATGGCATCCGCCATAAGCTTAAGGCCTCCAGTGGTGGTAGTCTTCCTCCTCTTTAGTGGCGGCTCAACCACTGTTTCTGCAGGACGTTTTCCAGTATCCACTTGAGGATATGCCGCTTGATCTTTCTTGCGTGCTTCAGCCTCCAGAAACTTCTTACGCTTCTCTGCAAGAGCGTGATTGGCCTTAGATAAACCCCTGCCAAAGAAAACATTAAAGTAATCAAAGTTCACGAAGAAATGAAAGGTACCTTGGTCAAATTGCGTAATCTTTGAGTAAATGAATTGATCCCCTTCCCGGCGAATCAATGGAATATCACTCATCATGAAAGCTAAGGCATCCGCATATGTCCATGCATCCGCCTTGATCTGCTTCATGAGCTCCGCCACCTTTTCATCACTATCTGTTAAAATTCGCATATCGCCCGCCATATGTAACGGCCTGGGATTCCAAAATGAAGGAAAACCCAGTGGTTCGCCATCTTTTATCTTCACGTAGAAGAATCTCTCATCCCAGCAATGAACATTGGACATTTTGTCACTAAAGGGTGAATACACTCCGAATTTGGCGAACGAAAGATAGGATTCGGACTTCCGTTTTGATGGTTTGTGAAAAGCTCTAAAGATACGACCCGTATATACTACTCCTAAATTTGAGGCGAGGTAGCAGTCTAAAGCGATATCCAACCAGCAGTTGGGATGTAGCTGGCTAACCGTGATGTCAAAATAGGAGAGGATGTCCGCCATCATCTTCGGAAGAGGAAGTCAGAACCCTCTCTCCACGTGACTACAGTATACTATAAGGAAACCACTAGGCCGACAGGAAGGACGTTGATGAGATGCGGCAAGCTGAGTCTCATAGTTCTTGATCCAGGGGAAGCGATTCGCCAGATCCACTAGATCCGCGGCGCTCATACGAGACGAAGTAGACTCCGCTCGGGGATTCTTTTTCTTAGGAGGAATTGAAGAAGAGGCCATTGTCCCCGGAAACCACCTAGATGCACCGGCCGGAACGGCGCCGGAGACAGAAGTAAAAGGAGTCGGGTTCCTAGTGGAACGATTTTGGTAATGATTACGCGTCGAGTTACTAAACCCAGCTAAATCAGAGTTAATCGTGCCCTCAGAAGAAGAAGAGTTCTCCGATGACGAAGTGATCCAACTAAAATCAACTTCTATTTCAGGAGAAGGGGTTGAATTAAAAAGTTCTGAAGTTGATCTAGAAGATGAAGACGAACTTCTAAACATCCAGAGAAAAGTTAAGCAAAAGAAAATGAACTTACATGAGAAATCGGAAGCTTGGTGCGAAACTCTGAAAAATTCCTGGAAAAAGCTTCGAGCAATGGAGTAAAAACGAAGAAGTGAAGAAGAAAGGGAAAGCGAAAGAGGAAGAATAAAGTTTTCTCCTTCCCGGGACAGTGCGTCCACTACACGTGTCATTCATCCATTGGCATTGAACAGTGTGCTCATTAATGCAGGTGTTTATGACGGCGCGCGGGAGCTCAAAAGCCCTAAAGGACTTTAAGGGCATTTTGGGGGGCTTCTGATAACATCGTGATATTAACCCGAGGACTAAAATGGATATTCACCATAAGAACGCCGCGTAGTGATCTCCAAAGGGGAGCTGGCAGGCGGATCTCCATGGATCTGTTCTGAGAGATCCGCTGGCGGACCTATGAGACGTATCTCTTCATTCACCTGATTCGCCATTATAACGGCTGGCCGTCGACTCGACCATAAAGATCATTAATGAGTTATCAATTAGCTAACTGTCAGGTTAAAGATAACTCGTAACCGCCATTAATGGAGTATTAATGGAGACTTTCTAGTTACCTGAAGGTTACAACTTCTCAGCTATATATAGCCTGATTCCCTGGGTTATCAAGGTACACATTCTCACAACCTTTGTCAATTCAGTTTGTTTCCTTGAATCATCTTACTGACTTTGGCATCGGAGCTTCCCCCCGTCGAACCCAACGACGCTTCCACAGGGACGGAAGTTGATCAGAATTTCTCTACTTATTATCATAAAATAAACAATTTTTTTATTGATTATTAATTTACGGTTTTATGGTATAATTTATAAAGGAAATTAAAAAATTACAAAAGTTATATAAATGGATCAATTTTATTTTATTGAAAAAAAAAGAGTTAATCAATTAGTAAGTACACAATTAATGTCATATATAAACCACGGGTTGGGGTAGAGTGGTAAATGCTCATCTTCCCTTAACCAAAGGTCCAGAGTTCGATACTCACCTTTAGGAATGGAAAGAATATTCATGGCCAACAGTGCCAACCATAGAGGTGCAAACTATCTGCGAAAGAGAATATTCACGGCTGTCAACAGTGGATACTCTTACGAACCAAAAAATTAAGGGTGACTAATTTATAAAATAAACAAATATAAGGTTTATTTTTGTACTTTTCCCAAAAATTAATATCACATATATAAACTTCATAAAAATTCAACATGATAAATAGATGATTTTAATTTTGCTAAAATTATCCTTGATGTTTAATTAATTGATAAAATTTATTAGTTCAGCTAAGGGATTTTTTTGTTGTTGTTGTAATTCTTGCTGTTTATCAAAAATAGCCACAAATATCAACGAACAATCATAAAAAAAAAAAAAACAATATGTGACATTTGAGAATATTAGTAGTATATACTAGTTTTTTTTTTTTTTTTTTTTGGGATGAAAAATTAGTGAGTTTGTGAAAAACCCTATACATGTATAACATGTATTTATTAGGGGGAAGTACAAAAAAATGTTTGTGGTTTGTCCAATTTGCAAATAGAGACATGTGGTTTAAAAGTTCACAAATAAAGGTCTATGGTATGTTTTATTTACAAAACACAGTATTACAATTGCACATTTAAGTTCTAATTACAAACAAAAATATTTTTATCTTAACAAAAATTATACTTACATATCAACAAAATATAACCCCCGAAAAAAACAACTTTCTAAATCGAAACAATAAATAATATGGTGGAATTTTATGTTTTTTACTAATCTGACAGTTTACGAATTAAATTGATATTTAAGTTCATTTTATACAGTTGCAATTTGATTTTGAGATCCGTGTTTTGTTAATATATAAATATAATTGAAAAAAATTAAAAAAATGCTCTTATTGTCATCAATTACTTAAATGTTTAATTTTAAATACTTTGTTTTGTAAAAAAAGCATATCACGTACCTCTATTTGCAAACTTTTAAACCACAGACCTCTATTTGCAAATAAGGTAAACCACAAACATTTTTTTCGTACTTTGCCCTATTTATTATGAAGAGATATTATGACTTGTTAACTTGATGGTGACCTGCTATTGTAGGTCATTTAATTAAATTTTTTAGTCTCCATCTATGGATATTACCCATTGAGAACTCTTCCATATATATATATATATATGATAGAACTTATTATTATTAGGATAATCTTTCTCCGAAACGGTAACTGCCAGTGTCATGTGGACCAATCAAATAATATCGCGGATTACACACATTCAACATTGGTCTTACACATTGATTTATAATTATTACACTTAATGCAACCATATCATCAAACCACTTCAATTAAGTAGGTGTCATGTCATGTGGAAATCTCAGTTGCGTTCACATGGACCCTAATGACCACGTAAATTTGGTCATTCACCGTTAGATCTAGACGGATTAAAATCCTAAGGTGGAGATTCAAAACATCCTAAGACTTATATTTAATCCGTCTAGATCTAACGGTGAATGACCAAATTTACGTGGTAATTAGGGTCCATGTGAACGCAACTAAATAGAATCTAGTTTATTTAAGGATACATTCCCGTTATCCTATAAATAGAAAGGTGCACCAAGATAACATCTCTTTACATATTTTAACTACAAACTCGTATTTTTTTTAGTTTTGCTGGCTTAAGCATCCGAGTAAATTTTACAGTATATCTCCTTTAGATTTCATAGTTACCATAACAAGCATTGAAAACCAAGGATTTGGATTTTTCATGTTCATTAATTTGAACATAATGTTGAAATAATTTGAACTATTCAATTTAAAATAAGATATCAGTTGAGAATCAATTGAATAAACATGTAACATTTTCAAATTTTGAAAATTAAACTTCAACTTATTTATTTAATATTTGAATATGAAAGTTATAAATATCATGCCATAATTTAGTTCTCATAACTCACAATTAAAATGTCACATGTTCAGCTTTAAATTTAGCTGACCCGCAAAAAAGCATGGTAAAATTGTTTTAACATTTATAAGGATAAAATTGAAAAGAAATTAACAATTTTGGGAAAACACCAATTTTAGATTGGGTAAAGTAAAAAAAAAAAAAAAAAACTCTCATCTTTTCATTTCATCTGTCAATTTGGTACTTAAAAAAAAATTATCCACACGAAAACTATGATTTTCGTTTGCGATTAAGAAATGATTAAAGTTTTTCGCTTTACTAAAAATAAGGACTTCAAAAATTAAAATGAGTGTTGATGGCCTTATAATTAAAAATTTTAAAAACTTGATCATATTCTAAGTTCAACTTTTTAATTTTGAAATCCTTTAGGTGCATTTGTTGAGAAGAGAGAAAATAAATATTCAGAGAGAGAAGGCTCCGAAAATAATGATTTTGGAAAATAAAAAATTTGGTTCTATAGTAAATGTGGTACTAAACAACTTTGATTCTTGAAAATTTCCATTTTGAGATCGTTAGCGGCTATCATCATTTTCAGCAAAACAAAAATCACAATTCTCATCTAGACTTTCTTTTTCAAGTATCATTTTAACAAAAGATGAAAGCATTGAGAGTTTTTTTTCGGACTTTACCCTTTAAGTTTTAATAAATAATATCAACTCTCAAATTATAATATACGTCGCGTGCATCACGTCATCCGTACGTCAGACCAATAATTTAATATCACATTATATATTTTTGCATTTAGAGTTTTTAAAGTAGGGCGCATAGTTTCTTTAAGGATCTAGAGTATATATTTCAAGTCTAAAATTTTATACTAAAAATTAACTAAAATTTTGTATTAATAATTAACTAAAAATAAATTTTATTGATCTATATACCACGAGCGGGTTTAATCATATGGATGCACTATTTGATCATCCACCATTAGATCTAATCTTATTAGAATTCTAAGGCGGAAATTCAAAGCATCATACGGCTTAAATTTAATAAGCTTAGAGCTAAGGGTGATGACCAAATTCATTTGATCATTAAGGTCCATGTGAATATTCCTGATATCGCGAAATACCTGATGTACAGATGAAATAGTGCACAAGACATAAGTAAAATCTATATATATATTATGTGTTCGGGTATTAAAAAAATTGTAAGTTTTTAATATTGGCTTAATACATTATTTGCTCTCTAAATTTTCTTAAAAAGCTTGATTAGCCCTTAAACTTTCAAAGTTTTGCAATAACTCCCTAAACTTGCATAAAATGTTAGTTATGCATTTGAATTTGCATAAAATATAATCAATTAATCATTCAGTTGCAAAAAAGTAAGTTAAATGCAAAAAATGTATTGCATTAATCTAAAAAAAAAAAGATTAAGGTCGGGATATATGGTTCTAATATTAGAGAATAAAAGTTTTACAGGTAAGTAAGTAAGAATTTCATTTTCAATTTATTATGTGAATTATGTAATAACATTTTAAGGCACGTGCAACACATCTTCCACTTGCAAATTACTTTTTTTTGCAACAGAGTGATTAGTTGATTACATTTTACACAAGTTCAAAAAGCTAACTGAACATTTTATGCTAGTTGAAGGGGCTATTGATACATTTTGAAATTTCAGGAACCAATCAAACTTTTTAAACAAGTTCAAGAGTCAAATGATGTATTAAGCTTAGATTTAACTCCGAAAATTATTTTAAATTTATCAAAATTTACAACATTATATTGTTTTTCTCATATATATATGAAAATGAAAAAGAGGGGTGTTTTGGGAAATAAGGATGAAGCATGTGTATGGATGGAGTGGAAGAAGAGGAAAGCATGTCTTTATTTATATACATGTGCTTCTCCATGTGAGTGAGTCTCTCTCTTTTCTACTCTCCATTTCCACCTACATTTTTAATCATTTCCTACCACATAAATATTTAACTATCAACATTATTACAAAAAATCTCTAAAAAAAATTAAAAAAAAATCAAGAAATATTTCATATTGTATGTTATATTTTTATAATTTATCCAATTTTTCGGTTCGAGATTCGTCAGACGCTCTTTAAGTGGATTCTCTCCCAATTAAAGATTTCTGCGTATGATAGGTTTTGAGACCTAGCTTAAACTTTTAACCACTCAAACTAACCTTAATTAGTTCATATTGTATGTTATTTAGTTATAGAGACGTAAACTTTTTTTTGAATGAAAGAATATCTTTATTGAATTAAATCTGAAAGTAGAACATTATTGAGAAAGGATGGTGGATCAAACCACTCTCGACAACCAGACCTAGAACTAGCCGCTCGGGCAATACAATGAGCCGCATAGTTCGCTGATCATTTAACAAATGAGATTGAACAACTATCTAAATCTCTGATTAAATTGACACAATCCGAAACTATATCAGCAAGGTAGAATAATGTCAAAGACGACCTCTGAATAGCTTGAAAAATTGACAAAGAATCTGATCGGATCACAATATTACTAAGACCAAAATTTTTAATCCATGCAAGTGCCTCCTTAATTGCAATCGGTTCAGCCATCACAGGTTCAGTAATCCCCTCAGAAATCGTTTGACCAACATAAACAAATACCCCACAATGATCACGAATCAAAAAAACCAGCCGAACAGAAACCATCATCGGCGAACAGACCAACATCTACGTTGCATGCCAGCTGTCCGACTGTAGGAAATTGCCATTTCACGTCCCATCTTTTAGAAAAAACAAGCGATTGCCGGAGAATTTGAGCCTTCCGCCATTCATCAGCAGCACTTCTTGCCGATTCAACAATTGTATGTGCCTGTAAAATTTTCTTCTCCCATACAACTGTGTTCCTATGCGCCCAAATACGCCATATAAGAACAACTAATTTTGACACTTCATCCTCATTCCCCGATAATAGCTGACATTCAAACTAATGTAAAAACACACCCATATTCCTCATCCTGTCATCTCCAAAATAGATAGACCAAACCTGCCTAACCAAATTACATTCAAGAAATACATGGTTTTCGTCTTCTCCTACCCTGAGGCAGATCGGACAAATATCAGGTAACAGGCTATGTCGCTTACCTAAATTTGTCAAAGTCGGCAAACAGCGAGCAAACAGCCTCCACATACAATTCTTAACTTTTGGGGCAGATTTCAACTTCCAAATACTTCTCCACACACCGGACACAGAAGCGGAAGAATTAGATTCCAACAATTCCCTTATAACCCTGTAACCACTCTTCACAGAATAAACTCCAGATTTTTCAAAAAACCAGTACCAACCATCATCCATACTCAAATTTCTACGAGGAATAGATAAAATACTAACCTAATCAGTTGGGTGAAAACAGCTCTCCACCAATTGTCTATTCCAATGACCATTCTCCCCAATCAAGTCCCTAACAGTACCCGTAGGGAGAACCGTAAGAATCGCAGGGGAAGGAATAGGATTTTCCTTCATAGGTAACCAAGGGTAATTCCAAATTGACGTGTTAACTCCATTACCAATCTTCTGACGCACACCTTTTATAAGGATTTCCCGACCCGCCAATATACTTCTCCATACATAAGACGGGTTATGCCCGATTTCAGCTTGAAAGAAGTCAGAATTTTGAAAATATGGAGCTTTGAGTACCTTTGATACGAGGGAATTCGGGTATTGAAGTATTCTCCACCCCTGTTTCGCTAAAAGAGCAATGTTAAACTCATGAAGACTACGAAAGCCCAAACCCCCAGTAGCCTTGGAATAACATAGAGAATCCCATCTTTGCCAATGGATGTTGTTACTGACAAAATTAGAAGACTTCCACCAAAACCTATTGAGCATTTTGTTAATATCCTCACAAAATTGACTAGGCATAAGGAAAACACTAAGAATGTAGGTGGGAATCGACAAAAGAACAGCCTTAATGAGGACTTCCTTTCCAGCCCAAGATAGAAAATTCTCCTTCCAATTGCTAATACGTTTCCAAATTTTATCTTTTATGTAATTGAAAGTTTGCATTTTATTCCTACCAACAGCGATCGGTGCACCAAGATAACATCCCATCTCATTATCCTCCCGAACCCCCAAAATGGATTTAACCACAGATTTTGCACTTATTTTATTATAACCTCTGAATTTCAAAACATAACATTACGACCCTTAAACTTTGGCTTATACATCTGGCGTCTCCTGAACTTGTCCTAAATCGCCAACTGACTCATGAACTTTAAAAATGTTCTATTGACCTCATATATTTGTTTTAAAGTGAACATTTAACCCCTAAAATTTACGTGGCGGAATAATGAGAGATTTTGGAAGTGTTGAATTGGTAAATTTTAAGTAAGTTCAAAAGGCTAATAGATCACTTTAAGAAAATTCATGTGGCTAATAGGTACTTTTCAGATAGTCAATTTCCTATTTTAAGCAAGTTCAGGAAGGTAAATAATTTTTGTTAAGGACAATGCACAATTGACTTTTTTTATATAGATAAATATAAAGGGTTAAATATGTATTAAGCCTCAAACTTTACACTGTATAACATAATGGCCTCTCTTACTATTGATGAAGACGACTACTCCAATTGTAGGGTAACCTTCAATCGTAGAGCGAATGAAAATGATACTTTAAATAACTTCAACTGTAGGGTAACCTTTAATCGAGAGTTAGTATTATGGTTTTGTATTTAGTTGTTACAGAATAAGTAAGTTTAAGGAGTTGGTGAGATACTTGTAAAGTTCAGTGAGCTAATCTACTTTTATGGACAAGTTTAGTGAGCTGGTGATACGAAATAAACAAGTTTAAGGAGCTGGTGAAACACTTACAAAATTTAAGAAATCAATCTACTATTTTGAATAAGTTCAGAGAGTTGATGATATATTAAAAGCAATTTTATACCCAACATTATAAACAATATTATTGAAAATCTAAAATTAATAAATTGAGTTAATTTCAAGAGAGAATATTTTATCCATATATTCTTCACAAACTATATATCAGTTAAGTAATAATTATATATATTTTTTTTGTGCAATTCTAAAATAAATTTAAGGATGTAAGAGCATCTCCAACCGCCTCTTAAGTTGGCTCTTAAGTTAAAATTTGAGGAGGGAGAATGAAAATTCATCTCCAACAGCCTCTTAGTGGCTCCTCAAATCAGTAAGAGCCTCTCCATCCTCTCTATTAATAGAGAGTCTCTCTCCACCTCTTAGTGCCTTCTAACTTCATTTTTTATTAATAATTTATTATTGATGTGTCTCTCTCCTCACACTATTGGTAATGTAACAATAAAGAATAATCTTAATAATAAAATAATAAGTAAAGAATAAGGAGCATTGTTGGAGATGATATATCTTAGTCACTCTTAAATCACTAAGAGTCAATTATTTATATTATTTTTAGAGAGCTCACTAAGAGTCTCTTGGAGATGCTCTAACGTCTTTAAACCTAATAAAATATTTTGAATTTTAATTTTTTTTATTCAATGCGTTGCTATTTTTTTTTTTTTTGATAGAAATTGGGACGAGACAGAACTTGGGCGGGGTGAGCACCCATGGCCCAAGAACTGACAAACCCACAATATATAAATAAAAGAAAAGTGAGTGTATGAACAAGAGAAGAGGAAGGAGAACAAACAAAAGAAAGGGGAGGAGAAAAGATAGGAAAAGTCAAGAAAAACGCAAATGTGAAATATTAAAAATGTCATCATTGATAAACCTGTGGCAAAAAAATTCAATGCGTTGCTAAACACAGAATAATTTTGTTTATTTTTAATGTTTTTTTTGACCAATTTTTAATGTTTTTTTATTCACGTGTTTTTAATTTATTATTAAAATAAAGGAAGGAAATTGGAATGCCTTTTCGGGGATGCCAACCTGATTGGGATGTCCGTTGGGTTAGGTCCGTATTTCAATGATAAAAGGAAGGAAATTGGAAAATCGGTATTAATCCTCTTTTATTTTAAAAAAATATATATTATTTATAAAACTACAATAAAATTAATTTTTTTTATGATATTTGAAAAAACTTGTTAAATTCAATTATTATTAGTATTTAAAGTATATATATGTTATTTTTCTAAAATGGAAAAACATACCAATAATGTATATGGTGCGTGACACCGACAATATTAAGATTGGAAAAATTCTTGTTATTCTACCAATCATAATTTCTCAAAAATAGGATTCTAAATAATTAATTATTTCAATTTTTTTATTTAATTATTTCAATAGAGACAGTAGACATAAAGTGCATGAAAACACCCCAAGCCCACCAAGCATAACAAATGGCCGAATTAAGGGGTAAATTACACCCATGGCCACTGAACCTCACTCATTTTAATATTATTCCCACTGAATTTCAATTCTTAACAACATGATTACTGAACTTTCACTTTTTAATATTAATGGCCACTCAACACCTCAAAACGACCATTGAGTGCCTCAAAATAACAAATTCGAAGAGTTAATGATTTTCTAAGGAACTTTAATTCTTGAAAATTTTCGTTTTGAGGTCATTTAGGTGTTGTTTGATTATGAGAGAGAGTGAATTTTTAGAGAAAGAAAGCTCAAAAAATGTAATTTTGGAAAATAAAAATATGGTTTCGTGGTAAATGTCGTTCTGAACAACTTTAATTCTTGAATATTTTCATTTTGAAGTCGTTAACGGTCATTTTGAGGAGTTAGTTAAAGTTGAGTGACCATCGGTATTACAGAATGTAAAGTTCAGTGGCCATGAATTGAAATTCAGTGGCCACAATGTTAAAATGAATAAAGTTCAGTGGCCATGTGTGTAATTTATCCCGAATTAAGGGTTAATTTGGGCTCAAGTTGGTAGATAGATTCAGTTTAATCGAAATCAGAATTTAAGTATTACTTCAGTTTTAAAGTCGACAATATTTTTTTTTTGGTAAGAAGGGAAGAAAAAAAAAAAAACAAACAAAAACCTAACCCGGGATCAGTCTAGGAAGACTGACCCCAATCCTATCCTCAAGAAGAGAAGGTAACAGAAAAGAAGGAGGAACGGAAAGGGTAGAAACACCTAACATCCCCCCATGCCCAACAGCTGCCAAGCGATTCGCCACGCGGTTTTGCTCCCTATAAATATGGGAGAAGGTAAGAGAATCGAAGGCAGCACGAAGCCTCAGGATGGCTTTAATGAGATTCTGACTCTTAAGACAAACAGCCTGTCTATCCGAACTCCTGTTGATAGCCTCCAAATTATCAGACTCCACCGAAAGTCTTTTAACACCCATGCGAATGGCGAGTTTAATGCCAGACAAGATCCCCCAGAGCTTCGCAGTAAAGGAGGAGCCCGTACCTAAGTTATGGGTAAACCCAGCCAGCCAGGCGCCACCAGCATCCCGAAGAACTCCACCAGCAGCAATTCTGCCATTACTAAGGCAGGAGCCATCCGTATTCAACTTGACAACCCCTTCCCTGGGCTTCCTCCAACCAACTAACTGGACCTCTTTAACCGGGGAGGGGTGAACCAGGGGCTCTCCTTCAAAACTCTTTGTAATAACAGAGAGTTTTTTCGAGAAGTAAAACCGGAGGTCAGGAATAAAGACAGTCTTCTCAGCAAATAACTCTTCATTCCTCCATTTCCACATTTGGTGACAAATAATAGCGAAGAGAATAGCCCCGTGCTCCATACTGGCCTTAAATATTAAAGTCGACAATATTTAATAAACTAGTTCAAATACAATAAGTTTTAATAACTAAAAAATTTATGTGATTTGGATTAATTTATCAAATGTTACTAACTTCAGTTTGATACATAAATTCCGTTCTGGCTAAATTGAACTTGTCTGCAACAACTTTAGAGGTTAAACTAACCTTAAATCATAAATGGCCTCACCAAATATATTTTATTTAAAGGTTTAATACATTATCCGCTCTCTAAACTTATCCAAAAAGTTTACTTGAGATGAAATTTTTAAAGTGTTTCAATAACTTTCTCAACTTACTAAAAATATCACGATAGTCTTCTTTACTTAAAATGCAATAAGTTAATTCATTGGTTGCAAAGAAGTAAATAACATGCGGAAAGTGTGTCACACGCACCTTGAAAAATTCAAACAAATTAACACATAAATAACATGTCGAACTTGGACTGACGCGTAGGTAAAAAAAAAATGGGGTTAATTATTAATTTTTTGCCATGAAAACCCTAACTTTATAAAATTATGTAATAACACTGTTAACTTTTGGTTGCGTTTTAATAGTCTGGTACACAGGGAGGAAGAGTTGTTACAACTGGAACAAGGAATGTCAAAAATTGTAATCAAGTAACATGAGATATTGGATTTCACGTTAAAAAAATTTAATTAATCCCATTTTTTCCTACGTGCCAGTCCAAGTCCGACGTGTCGCTTACGAGGCAATTCGTTTGACTTTTCAAGGCGTGTGTAGTTTACTTCTTTGCAACCAAGTGATTAATTGACTATATTTTTAAGCAAATTAAGAGGGCTACTGGAATATTTTAAGTTAAAGGGGTTATCAAGACACATTGAAAATTCAGAGGGCAATTAATCTTTTGGAACAAATTCAGGAGGCGCATAATATATTAAACCTTATTTCAATTTACTCCTAATATTTTCTAAAAGGTATAAAATATATTTCTAACATAATTTTGTCATCCTTAATATTTTTAATTTAAGGGTCCTGATATTTACAGCCCTAAGGGTTATAAATAAAAACCCATAAATTACTATTATTAGTATTAATTTGATTTTTCAAAATAATTCAATATTGATACTTTATTAAATACTCATAAAAACTATTAAATTAATTATATTTTCAATATAAATAAATGCTCTAAATTTTTTATTTTATCTTATTAAAAACATATAGAGAATTAATGTTTATATACAATCTTGAATTTGAATATATTATTTGCTTTAATTTAAATAATTTTAAACTCATAGTGGTAAATTAAACAGCTTTGGATTTAAATAAAAGAACTCATAAAAAAAAGTTTTGGATTCAAATAAGAGAACTCATACAAACAAAAGGGTCAAATACATGAATATCATAATTAAGTACAAAATTACAACTAAGTCATATCATCAAACATAATTCTTAATATGTCATTATTCTCTATATATTATGATTTTACACCATAATTTAAGAAATCTAGACTCCAATTCATAAATCATAAACCCTAGAAAATATATTCTAGACTTTTAATTTATAAATTTTAATCCTTAAAATATATTAAAAGTACTTCTTTTACTAGTTTGACATAATAAAAAATTATAGCTTCATGTAATTGTAAATAGTTTTTAAAGGATGAATTTCGGTGTAATTTTCCCAAAACAAAATTCTTATCTGAACCCAAAGGCCGAGATAAAAGGTCCCAACACATTTTAATGATTGCTAATTAAAATGATACCATTTCACAAACATTATAATTAAAATGAGTAAATTAAATTGGTATCATTTTATAAATATTATAATTAAAATGGTGGTTTGTACGTTGGAATTAAATTAATACTTTTCTTAAAAACCTCAAGGCCACTTTGTTATAAAAAAAAATGACCCTAATAATAATGGCATTGATTGACCTTCTAAACTTACATGATATTTCGTCCCCAACTTACTTAAAATAACATACTGGCTATCTAAATTTGTTTAAAGTGACCTATTGGTCTTCCGAAATTGCTTACAGTGATCCATTTTCACCAGAACTTGTTTCAAGGGATATACATTGCAATTTGTCTAAATCTCTACAAAAATTCAAAATTTAAAAAATAAAAACCTAATTTTAATTATAAGTCTTTAAAACAAAACTAAATTGTTTTTATAGATTTAAGGACTTAATCATGAAACTTTAAGTAAGTTCAAAAAGCTAACAAGACACCATATAAGTTTAAGGATCAATTAAACTTTTTGAACAAATTCATAAGACAACTAATATATTAATCCAATATAAAGCATAGCCAGACCATTCTACCCATGCAACATTTTTGAGTTTGAAGGTGCAATTTTACTAAACTGCCTCTGTCGCATCAAATTCTCTTTCATAACGTTGCAGCAGAGATCATTATGGTAATGATAATAACTGAACCAAACAGACTCTAAATCTACGTCGAATTCATTTTCCGAACCAGAAGATCTTCCCTCCATTATAATTATCAAACCTTACATCTCATTCTGTTAAATTCTCATCAGAAAATGACCCAGAATTCAAACCCAACACAAAATTTAAAAACAAACTCCAACTTCCTTCCTCTACCATTATCATGGCCTAGAAAACTTCCCTGTGATAATTGCCATAAAAATACAGTAAAGTTCCTGAAAAATTGGAATCAGAAAATTTCTACTCAACATGAATATAATCTCACTCATAGACTTCCCTGTAATTGCTCCACAAGTGTTTCATTCTCATTTATATCGTCGCTCCGGTCTTCCTCACCTGACACTTCATTGCTCGTGGGAGATAGTCCGATTAACGATGCATAATTTTCATCCCGAAGCAATCCTGAGTCCCTAAACAAACCCTCTAAAACTCGCCTATTACCCGTGTCACCTTCTTCGTCACACAGTTCGAAGAAGGACGATACAATGACAGGCTTCGGCTTCCAACTTCTCGACCCTTCTGCAACGAAAGCTTCCTTGAAGCTAGACACAGCTTCGGATATTCTCTTATCGCGGATATGCCCATCCGTGAGAATCTCCCATGTACTTGCATTCGGCTTTCCTCCCGATTCCACCATTTGTTTGAAGACCACGTCGGCTTTACCCGAATTTCCTTGCCTAACATACCAACCCATCAACAAATTCCCTATTCTTGGGTCATAAGATACCTTAACCGCGAGCCATTCCTCGTAAATCTTTTCAGCTCCTCCGATATCATCCATTCGAATTAGAGACGAGATTATAGCATGATATCCCAAATTCGGAATACTAGGGAAGATCGATTTGTAAACGTTCCACACGCGGTGAACCTCTTCTTTGTTACCAACATTACCATATAGACTTAAAAGATAATGGTAAGGTATCCGATCGCGGCCGGTGATTCTACTCTCAACCCTCCTCAGGCAATCTTCAGCTTTTTCTAACTGTCCCATCTTAATATACATTGTAGCCATCGTGCTAAACGTTGTCCAGTTCGGAATACTAGAGGTATCGGCTTTCATTAGCTCGAAAACCTCCTCCATTCTGTCTTCGGATCCCTGCGAACCACGAGATGATAACCAGATATTGTAGGAATATATATCAAGTTGTATTTTCTTTTCCCGCATCTCCGAAACCATTGTTTCGACTTTTTCGTACTCCTTAAGGTTCATATATAGAGTCATCATCACATTGAAAGGAAGAGCATGTGTTGCATAGTTTTTAAGTCTCATTTTTTCAATCAAAGATTCAGCCTTTTCTCGCATATTTGCTCTCACATAAGCATTCAGCAAAGCACCGTATATTCTCCGGTCTTTTACCTTATCCGTAACTTTTTCGAAGAAGTCTTCTGCACTTGAAACTCCACGAACTTTTGAAATAAGATCTAATTGAATTGCAGCATCACTCGCAGTTAATTTGAACCTCTCTTCTCTGCTGTTCATCCAATCATATACCTAGAAGATTTTGTAATCATTCCATCACTTTGATCATTCACTAAACCCCAAGTAAAATGAAGAATTATAGATTGAACCAATCAAACAGGACTACGTGTGGCAATTGTGTAAATGGATCGTGTTCATGTCGTGTCAATTATCAGATTAGAGTTTGATCAGATATTAATATGAATTGGGCCTTTAACTATTAGCTTAAGCTTTTAGTTCAATTGGTTCCACTTCAAGTGACTGAGGAGTCGATTCATAACAACCTCATCTGTTGATTAAATTCCAGCACATGGTAATATGGGTCTGTGTTGTGCACACTTCAAGTCCAGTGGTCATTTGTGTGTGGTTATCACATATGTGTGCGTGGTATGTCAGATATTAATATGAATTGAGCGTTTAACTACTAGATTAAGTTTTTAGTTCAATGAGTTACTCTACCCAACCCCAAAAGTTGCATGTCATGATTGTGTAAACCCAATCGGATTAGTGTCTTTTTAGTGTCGTATTCGCAGATCATATGTAATTTTACTACCTCTGTTTGTGGTAACATTTAGAATTGTAGGAAGATATAGAGTACTTCTAAACCCCAAAGTCTAACAAAATTCAATAGGAAAATGGATAGATTGAACCCATCAAATAGGACTAGGAATGGCAATTTGTCTAAGTGGATCGTGTTCTTGCTGTGAGTTGAGCTAACCCAACCACAAAAGTCTGGTGTCATGATTGTGCGAACCCAATCGGATCAGTCGTTACTACCTCTATTAGTGGTAATATTTAGAATTATAGGAGTATATGGTAATACTCCTAAACCCCAAGTCTAACAAAATTCAATAAGAAAATGAATAGATTGAACCAATCAAATAGGACTAGGATTGGCAATTCGTCTAAGTGGATCTTGTTATGTCAATTATTTCAGTGTCAAATGAGTTAACCTTAATCCAATCCTAAAAGTTCTGTGACATAGTCGTGTAAACCCAATCGGGTTTAAATCATTCATGTCCTATTCGTGGATCATAGCTAATTTTATATCCTCTCATTTTTTATGTCAGCTACTATGTTGCACAGATGCTTTTCTTCATTAGCGTTTTTCGTGCCTCACTTTTCATGACCGTTTCCTAGCTATATTTTTTTAGAAATAACATTTTCCAGAATCCGTTTCAGATTTCCTGCAACATAGGTCACCTATTAATCTTAATAGGAGTGATAAAATTACAGTTATCATTCGCGAACACAACTCGATCCTTCTATATATTTAGCCCGATTTTTGTCACGGTTGTAATACGAAATTTATTGAATTCGTTATTGTAGACTCATTTTACACTAACCCGATAATTCATCCAACACATCCATTTACACGAATTCTGTAACGACCCGGTCTGGAGAGGGTGGCGCCGGGGTAAGAGGGCCTGAGCAAGGAGCGGCCCTAAGGAATGACGATGGGAGCAGGAATGAACTGAATCCCACATCGGAAATGAGTGGGGCTTATTAGTAAGATGTGAATCCAATCATGTAGATATTGTCCGCTCTGGCCCAATTCCAACACATTGGGCCTCGCGGCTTTAAAACGCGTGTTCATTCCTGCCCCCATCGACATCCCTTAGGGCCGCTCCTTGCTCAGACCTTCTTACCCCGGCGCCACCCTCTCCCGACCGGGTCGTTACAAATTCACACTCCTAGATTGAACCTATGAAACAGGACTCTCACATATATCAATTAAAAAATCAATCCATACTTATTCTGAAATGAAGATTGGGCGAAACTAAAATCAAAATCCCTAATAATCAATAAAACCATTATTTAACAATTTACCTCGAGAGCATATTTGTGCCGCTTGAACTTCCTCAATTCCTTAACAACCCTACAGAGCTCCCACTTAGTGAGCTTCTTCCCGCTTTTCTCCATCTCATTCAACACTTTTCCAGCGCCGAGTTCGGGGTTCTCCATCAATGAAATTTTCTTATAAATAGAATTCCACTTGATCATCGGTCTTCTCTCATAATCCATAGCTCCATAGCTGTGGACTTGCGATATTGAGCAAGTTATAGGGAGTTTATTGTAATTAAGTGTTTTGCGAAGGGTGAAATGAGGATTTCTCCATGGGAGAGATGGAGAGTAGGAGATCGTAGATGAGAGCGCAGCTTTTTGGTGGTATAGAGAAGGTTGGAGAAGCATTTTTTAGCTGAAGAGTAGAGTGTGAAGCGCAAAGTAGTGAGGTTTTTGGTTTTTGGTTTCTGAGTCTGAGCTTCCATTGGGTTTTGAAGATAAAGCTTCGAATTTACAGAAAGGTAGCGGTTCAATACGACATGTCGTTTGATACTTGGATTATGAAATGATGCAACCGTTGGCCGTTTAGAACCCTAATTAAAAATATACTAGTCCTGTCGTTTCACTCAATTTAGTATGTATAAATAGGAAAACGACATTTGGATCATCATGGGTAGGGGTGAAAAAATTCGGGATAACCGAACCCATAAAGAAAATTAAGTTTAAAAAATTATCTACATGTTTCAAAAAGAAAATAAAAATTATCTACAATTAAGAAATAATTTAAATTATATCAAATTAAATAAATTATTATTTTTAATATATTTTAAGAACTATGTTTTATAAATTAGGGATTTCGTTTTTTTAGAGTTTAGGATTTATAAATTAGAGTATAAAAGTATAATTTACTTGTGATATATAAAAAAAGCGACAAATTAAAAATTAATTTTAATAATATAATTTAATTGTAATTTTATAACGAATTATGATTTTCATGTAAAAAGTAAAAAAAAAAAATTGATTTGGTTATTTTTACATTTAATTCATTTTAATTTTCGTATTAGAGAAAAATGATTATTGGTTCACTATTTATTAAAAAAGTTTTCAATTATACATAATTTTTCGATGTTTATCTACTTACAAAAATAAGTCAATGGAAAATTTTAGAAGTATGAACAGAAAAATTATAAAGAAAGTGAGAAAAATGTTTTACCCTCTTAAAACATTTGTGACTACAAATTGAAGTTGTGATAATACGCTGAATATTGTGTCACCCCTCTGAATTTGTCATATTTTGTCATTTAGCCCTCTACTTAGTGGCCAACCTATCGCCCCCTCATCACTCAACAAATGTAACACTCTATGCCACTTTACTGGTTTACATGACATTGATTAGTCTTATTAACTCATCTCGTGCATCATATTAGCTCCCCAACTCACCAAATGTAACACTTCACATCCTTTAAGTTTTTATGTCTGTTTTAAAGTAATGAATGAAAGATTCACATCAGGATGTATGTATATTGAAATGGATGCAGAAAATGTTTTGGGAAGTGTACTCAATATAATATAAGTACAAAAAGGGCCAAATATATGACAATGTATTAAGCCTAGCGGCGAGGTTCGAACGAAAGAACCGTTTATCGATCAAGGCAGAATATCGCGCAATATTTATATTATTTATAAGGTTAATTATAAATAGATGTTTTATGGTTTTACGGATTTGAAGATGAATACCTGTGATATTTTTGTTACAAAAACAACCAAAATTTTGATTTTTTATTGCCTTTGTCAAGTTTGATCAATAATGATATCAAAATGAAAAATTTCAAGAATTAAAGTTGTTTAGTACTACTTCCGTCCCATAATATAAGTCATTCTAGAGATTTTCACACAAATTAAGAAATACAATTAATGTAGAGCCTAATTAATAAATTTACATTGGTTAACTTAAAAAAAAAATCTCTCTTATGTCAGTGACGGATCCAGGATTTGAGGGGGGGGGGGGGTCAAAACTCTGTGTAAAATTTTTTTAGACTAATGTTTGTAGCCAAGAGAAAAAATACCCCTAACCTTTTGGGTCAGAACCAATTTTACCCTTAACGTCTAAAATGGTGCAATTTCACCCCTAACGTTGATAAATTGGATCAATTTCAGAACACTATTATAACATACAGTCATTTTTTTTCTTTATTTTGCACCAATTGCATATCAATCTGTTCTAAAAAAAATATATAATGTTTTTTGTAATTTAATAATAAAATTTGAGATTAATATTTATAAATTCGGTGAATTTTTTGAAATTTTTTTGTCTAATTCGTACAAAAGACAATATATTTTTAATATTTTTTTCACATCCCAACATATATTTGTGATTTGTTACTGATAAAATAACGCATGTGTGAAGCGTATATGACAAGATTCATGACCGAGAAGACAGTTTGATGAATTATTTCTCAAATTGACCCAATTTATCAACGTTAGAGATAAAACTGCTCTTGGCTTCCAATATTAGGGATAAAATTGCACTATTTTAGACGTTAGGCGGAACGAACAGACTTCTTGAGGATGCTAAAACAATTCCTTCCAAGGACGGAACCCAACCGATATTGTTGGACTAGGCTCTAATGTGAATTTTTCATAATGAGACCAAATTTTTTTTAAGTCTTCTTTGAGTCTCTCAAAAGATATAGAAAATGTCAAAAGTCCACGTGAGAAACTCACAACTTGTTTCAAGTGCTTATATTGAGGTATCCCACTTTTGTAAAAAGATGAAAACCTACATGATGTTTGACCACCACATGCACGCCGCTGGAACGAAAAATATTTTTATCTTCAAAATACGAAATTGAGCAGTAGCCTCTTCTTGAATGTATTTAGAACGATTTTGTACTATACAATTCATAATTGAATTCCTAATTGGGTTGTTTCATTCTGGAGGAGATCGACTTCTAAACTGCTTGCGCACTTCAAAGGGAGTATCGAGAATACCTTAGAGAGACCTTATCTGCGACTCATCACAGAAACTTATATTTGACAAATCCATTCTCTTCGATTATTGTGCAATGACAATTTTAAGACAGTCTTTGCTGCCATAGTTATCGAACAAACCAATAAGGTGATTGATATCAACAAACTGTTTGGGTTCGAGGAGACTCACTTTGGAAACAGAATATGATTTTCTACCTCACTATAAAGTAGATTGCATCTGTTCTTACCTGTGAAATACCTGTTATTCCCAAAACTGCCACTCAAGCACAAATGCGTGCTCCAAAAAAAATGGGTAGAGACTACTTTTCTCCGCAAAAATTACATCCCATATAATTTTGTAGCATAATAGGTCGAGACTGCTTTTCTCTACAAAAATTACAGGTAAATTACATACGTGATGTACAACTTTTGTCATCTTGTATAACTTTCAATTTTGCACACAAAACTATACAACCGGTCAGCATGAAGTCAACGTGCCACGTCAGCCATTTGACCGTTTTAAAAGTCAAAAATTGACTCAGTTAATATGAAATTATTTTTATACCCTTTATCATCTGAGTGGTCTTTAACCAATTTTTACGTACCAATGTAAAACTTCTCAAAATAGATTTGGACTACAAAAGTAAGATTCAATAGTTTTGAGCAAACTCAGGGAAATTTATCGCCTATTAAATACAAACCCAAACCATCTGGACCTTAATTTGTCGGAAAAGGGGGCCGGAACCATTCATAGTAGAGGTAGTTTCAACAGCAGAAGGAGCCGAAAACCATGCATTAGTAGGGATGGTTCCAACGGCGGAAAGGTCTGACCCCTCCAGATCCCCTCTGTCTCCGCCCCTACTCATGGTCTCACAAGGAATTTTATAAAATGTAGGTTGCTTGCTAGCATTTGCATTAACTTAGCAATTTTTCTGAGCAGATCAGATTCGAACCGAGAATGTTCCACTCTTTACCACCATTAAATTAGATGAAAAGAGAAACTTACACTAAGGTTCATGTATATATTAGAAACAATAAATAAAACAACTTATCGGATTGAAAGGCGGTGCCATGAACGAGCCACTACCTTGAAAGTGATTTTTGGTAGACCGAAATGCAATCTGAAACAACTCCGTTCGTTCCCTAAGGTTCACACAACATTCTCCAAATCCTTACACTCAAAGCTGAAAACAATGGAAGAACAGCAGAGTAAAAAACTCAAATAACAGGACCAACTTTGTATAATAAAATCTGTGTTAACGAAAATTAATGAGGAAGCCTTTAAAAGTTTGAAAACTGATTTAAATAAACAGTGATTTATTTTCCAAAAAATCAACACGATTCAAACTAAGGTTGTAAAAAACGCTAGCTGCTAGTCGGACGGATAAGACCATCGGATTTAGTCGGAGATTAATCTAATTTGTATTTTTTAAATTTTTTTTATCCATTAATAAACAAATTGTATATAAATTCAATTAAATATGTATTATACTATCTAAAAATAATAATATAAAATGATTTAATACAGAAAAACACGTATGTATATATATATATATATATATATATATATACAAATATGCAAACATCACCATTTCAACAACAATATCATTGAAACAACTTAAATAAATAAAATATAATATTCACAAGTAATATAATTTACCAAAAACTATAAAACAATGTCCTTGAAGTTTTAAACCATATCATAAAAAAAACAAGTAGAAAATTAAACCAAAATATCCAAAAATAACAAACAGAATTCACGAATAACCATGCAACAATATCCAAAGCGAATTATAATAAAGCAAATAATAATAATAATAAATGCTTTTATTCATCGTCACTTAGGCAGCACTTATGCGGCTAAAAATCGCCTAGGGGGCCAAATCGGAGAAAATTAGGAGGGATTCTCGATTTCAAGAGCCTAGGCGGGCTTCTTTTTTAAGACTGATTCAAACATAAATAAGGCCTATCTCAAAATAAACCTTTATACAAACTTATAATTTTCCAATGTTGGACAAAGGCACTGTTAAGGCCACAACTAGCATTTCATTCTTCCAACAGTCTATGCTTCAGTTTAACTTCAAAAACTCGGGAACTTTAGCTTACCATTAAAATATTCAAGAGCATCCTGGCCAATTTAGTTGCATGATTTCCCCGATTCTTGTATTTCCGTGGGTATATACCTTGGGCGTTTTGACCTGAAGAAAGCACGAAAATCTTCAACTGATCTTTAACTCTAACAAGATTAATGCAAGTAAGGAGAATGTCGTTATTACCAGGATGATGGGTGGAAATCCAAGTTGAAGTTGAGCTCTTGAGAAGCCATTTACAGAGAATAAACACTCATATCCATCAACAGCAGAGTGCTCACTGTTAATAGACAAAAGGAAATAAGAGCAAACGAATAAGATCAGTCATATTCGAAGAATATAAGTGACTGATCGTTTATTCAGTCTCTTTCTTCTCAAACATCTAACCAGAAACCAAACTTCCACTTTAGAAACCGTCAAATATTAATATGAATTGAGCATTTAATTATAAGCTTAACTTTTTAGTTCAATTGGCTCCCCGAACTTTCAAAGTGTTCCAATATCCTTCAACTTGCTTAAAATGTCCCGATAGCCGCCTCAGCTTGCTTAAAGTGTAATCAATTAATCACTCGGTTACAAAAAAAAACAAAGTAAGCTGCATGCATGCAACAGATCTTCTACAAGCAACTTACTTTTTTGCAACCTAGTGATTAATTGAATACATTTTAAGCAAGTTGAGGGGATATCAGGACATTTTAAGCAAGTTGAAAGGGCAATTGGAACACTTTGAAAGGTCAGGCGCCAATCAAGCTTTTTAGACAAGTTCAGTTCGGGGCCAATCAAGCTTTTTGGACAAGTTCAGTGGGCAAATGATGTATTACGCCTATATATTCATATACAAGTAGCATAATAGAGGGGAAAAAGAGATTTTTTCATTTTGAAAGCTGGTAGAAAATGATCTAGAGAATATGAGGGATTTACTGAATACATGATTAGGATTGATCCACTTTTGAAAACACATTACATCTTAGGGAAACGAGTTTCCTATTTTTTTTTAATTACAACATCATGATCCAAAATGTTTTATATAAGTTTCCAAGAGTTTCGATTCCCAAAATGTTTAGGGAATGTGAAATGCTTTAAGTTCAAAATTTCCGTGCAACATAGATTGCTATTTATGAACAGAACAAAACGATGGCAAACGCACCTGATAAGGTATGTAAAATTTCTGTGACGGAATTCATCCAGTGCAATCCCTTCTTCTTTAGAATACCTTAACCATATAAAACATTAAATTAACTCTATAAATAAAGAAAACTTGCATAAGGTAATGATTACAGCATGTCAATATTGAGAGAGTCCATGAAATGATTATGCCAATAAAATTTAGTATACCTCCATGGATAATCGTTTTCACAGAACCGAGATATACCGTTCATGGCTGAAAAGGTGTCAATATGAACCCACCAGGTATCCTTATTATCAAGAGGGCCTGCCATAACGTTCAAAATTCAGTTTTTGTAAGCCAACAAACTTTAGAACTCAAGGACTTCAATAAGGACAGAAGAGAAACAGAGAATGGAGATGTTAACAGTAGCTCCCTTGTAATTATTTTGTTAATCAAACTGTTAACTTGTAGAAAATCAACATTGACAGGAAGATAGTTGATGACTTCCAAAGCAAAATAAATCAAGAACAAAATAGACCGATAACATACATGATACATCTATGGCTTTTGAACTATAGCCCTACTAACATTATGGTCTCTAAACTTTATTTCGCGATATAGAAGTCCTTGAATTTTACATTATTGTAAAGTTAACATCCGAATCAAAGAAAAGTTGTTTAAAAAATTAAGGAAATGATGATCTGGACAAATTTGACTACATCTTTAACTCTCTTATTTTTTAGAGAAAAGAACAAAAATAAACAATGTGGTTTGGCCGATTTGCAAAAACATTCCCATGGTTCAAAAGTTTGGAAATAGGGGTATGTGCTTTGTGCAGTTTACAAACTCCATCGTTCCGTCAAAAATTGTTGTCGTGCTATTTACTCCAAAAGGGAGCTATTTGGAGCAATTAAAAAGACTTACTTTGCAAATTAGCTCATATATAAAGTCTGACTTTGCAAATTAACTAGACCACAAGAATTGTTTGACTGAAAATTTGACTCACAAATCTTTTAACCTTTGTTTGCAAACTTTTAAACCACGAGACTTTCTCTGCATATTTAATTATAGTCGACTACGTATTTCTAGGTCATCATTTAGTTAATCATTTAGCAGATTTTCTTTGATTTGGACTTTAATGTTACAATAATGTAAAGTTCTAGGACTTTTTATGTCACAAAATAAAATTTATAGGTCATTATGTTAGTAGCGGTATAGTTAAGGGGCCGTGGATGTATTTTACCCCAAAATCGACCTGACAATTTAAGCTCAACCTGGTAAAAGAGAACTCAGTTATCACAAACCTGAAAAACAACTTAATCAAAGCATGCATACATGTGTGGAGGCATGCTGTGCTCAAATATGCATAAGTGACAGAGATAGAGGTACTCACCCATCCTATGTAAAGCTTTTAATGCATGACCGCTAGTATAATTGTCATATGATGCCAAGAAAGTCACTGAAGTGCATCCTAAACTATAAAAGATCAATAGTTACATAAGGGGGCAAAACATAATTTTTTCTTAACAGACAAAAAGACGAACTATCTAACCTGACCAAAAGTAATCCCACCATAATTAAATTGAGGAATTTCCATGAATTCTTCTTCCTATTGTTATATCTGCAACAAGTGAGGGTGAGAAAATGAAATTAAATCAATTATTATGATAGCACAAAAATAGCTTCAAACCTATAAAGTAATTTCTAAAAGAAAAGGATGAAAGAAGGTAGAAGAAAGATACATTCTGTTTGCTGCAACTGCAGCAGATAAGTTAAACATTGGAACTGAACTAATAATAAATCGAAGTTCCTGCACAATTTAAAATCAAGTTAGTACATGTTATACTAAATAGGCTTAACTAACTAGGCAGCTGAAATTCAGATTTCACAAGACATACTTTGTGTGGAAGCTTAGAGTAAAGAGTAGTGAAGGAGAAAACTGGAAGAACAAAGAACAAAACCCTCCTATCAAGCAAGACTCCCAACTGCAATGAGAAATAATCACGTTCAGAAGAAGGACATGGGGAACAACAGACTTATAGTGCAAGACAATTATCAAACAACCCAGAAATAACCTTTTTTTTACTTATCCATGGAAAGAATTAACACTAAAGTAAAACTGCACATTATGTACGAAATAGCACAATCTTATATATAACCGTTGAGGCCAGCCATAGCCCAGGGACGAGCATTGCATAACCATCTTGATTGCAATCAAATAAGTCATGAGCAACTTGCTCAATAAAATTTAAACAGCATACTTTAAATGCATAAAATAAATCATTAAGTAGGTTACTGAAATAACATGTCATATTACCACCCTTTTGATTCTTACCACAAAGAGAGGGTATGCAGCAAGCAATGTGCGAGGGAGAGCTGAAGTGAAATACCAAAAAAATTGATGTGTCTAAAGATAAAGAAACAATTGTCAAGGAAGTTATGCACAAAATTCAGATTAGGATAAAGTAGATGACAAAATAATTCAAATGGTCAGGGGAACATCTATAAAATATAATGAATTTATAAATACAAATGACTGACACAAAAAACACAAGGCTCAACAACAACCCAAACAGATTAGTTAAACAATTAAAGTAAAATGGAGGCAATGAAGGACATAGATTATAGCTATATGTTGCGTAACCTCCCAAAACCTGTGAGAAACAAAAACTCCATTAACAAATCAGATCATATTAACTGATTTGCGGAGCTTCAGATCAAACAAATTATGGGAAACATAGAAGTAACCTCATGGCATAAAGCATTATGTCAGTGAAACAGAGTGGTGTAGCATTGCAAACAATATACAGAGCTGTGCTAACTATTAACCATGCATATTATGGCCAGTTGGTCCTGCGTTGGGTAACATACTAAAGTGCAACGTTATTAAATAAACAAGAAACAATCAAGTGAAATGCTCTAGCGAAAGAGGATACACCCCATTCGGAACTGCGGTTTAGTACAGAGTTGAACCAAAGAACTTCAAATTCCGGCCACACCAACTTCTTCCACATTATCGAATCAACCATCATGGTAAGACCTGTGCTGAGCAGGATTTTGTAAGAAGATCATATTCAAAAATTCCGCTGATTGAAGAACATAACATGGACAAAATCATGTACTGTTGTACCTATGGAAAGCAGAGCCACTCCAGTGCAGTATTTAATTGCTTCCCACAATGAAATAGATTTAGTCTGGCATCAATAAACTGCAATTCTTATTAAGAGGCATCAAACGTGTACCAAGTTGTCAAAAGAGCATATTAAGGCGTCTAGATGCAACATATATAAAGGATACCATCAGGCATAAAGCACAGTCTAGGGATTGCCTCATTCCTAATGACACAAAATAGAAAAACTATTACTGGAGGACTCGCTGAGTTTTATGTAATTCTTTATTGTTCTGGAGGTAGAGTGATGTACACATATCTAGATAATGTCATGCAGCACAGATAAGTAATCCATGTCATCTTTAACAGCCCTTCACATCAGAATAAACAAATTTGTAGGATTGGAAAACTAGCTGAGGATGCTTTATGAGATATCCAAGGAGTATTGAATTATATTTACAAATTTCTCCAGTCAAGTTCAGGAATAAAGGTAAAACTGAAAGCTAGCAGTTCTAAACATTCAAGTGGCCTTCTATTGCAAAAAACAAAGTAATTCCAGCTGATTATCCAAATTACTAATACATCTCAATTCTATTATTGCACTATAACCTTGCATCCATATTAGAATATGCTTTCCGTTTGGTTTGCAAGTCATGTCAGTAAAATCAATCCAGAGCTTTTGACAATTCGAATAAAATGCAAATCACAAAAATCGCCTCTCATTTCATGCTTACAGGTAATACTATGAAAGAGAAAAAGATATATTTTCAGATAAAGATTAAGATGATGCATTCTTATAGTGGGCATGCTAAATGACTTCCAGCTTAACACAGGGGCGCTGAAAATAAATGAACAATGACCAATAGCAACTAGGAACATACCAGTAAAAGCTGTAGGGCTAGAGGGCCTAGAAGTAGCAGCATATCACATCTAAAGACGATGGTAGAAAAAACCTGGTCATAAAAAGAAAGCAACAGTGAGAAGATTTTGTGGATGCAAATACGAGATACTTCAATATGCAATTTGTGTTGTTTATATTTTTGCATGAGAAGTTAATTGTATTAGTGGAATGAGAAAAAAATTATAAAGGAAATGAACCATATGCTCTTAGGTTCTATTGAACACAAAACCTTTGTCAAGAATCAATAAAATTACTCTTAATGATCACATGGACTGATCCATGGTAAAGAAGAAACTAGTTAAAGTGAAAGCTTAACACCATGAACAGAATCAGCATGGAGTCATTAGCCACCGAGTATAATTAACATTACAAATTTTATGCATAGCTAAAGAACTATCAAATTAGGTAACTTACTAAACAGTTTAATGCTGCATAAAAATTCCCCCGCAACCAATATCCATACGCCAAGTTAACTGCAACCAATTATAGTGGGAAAAGTTAGCTACAGCTATACAAACAAATGATAGTTAAATTTCCTTGGGGAAAAAAATAGAGCCTAGACGACACTGACTTAAGTTACCACATTAAAGTGGATCATACATTTTAGCATAGACTATAAAACCCAAGGCTTCATCAGGAAAAGCCAAAATCTAAACTAAATTTACTTCAAAGAATTGTTACAAAATGAACACTAATAAAAAAAAAACTGCAAGAAGCAATCACCTACAGCCAAAGCTAGTATATTGGGGAGAGGGCGCGTGCAATAGAAGAGCAGATGAAACTGAATTGCAGTCAATATGACAAAAAAAGATTCCACTTGACGACCAAATTTATTCCTAACCTGTTAAAACATAAGGAGTTTCAAAACCGTCGAAAACATAACATTTTAAAGAAGAAAATAGCAGATCAAGGAAAAATAATCACGTAAATACCTGAATACGGAAGAACCGTAACGTAAACAAAACAATGCTGCCCAATGCCAACCGGACTAGACACCACGAATTAAAAAAAAAATATATGTCAATAAGTTTTTTAAGTTAGAGCAAGCTGAGAAAAAGTTAAACCTGGGTGTTAAATATCACAGGAGAACAGTTTAGTATCAAACCTGCAATAAGCCCGTAAATCTTCGGCAGCCTCAATAAGCTGATAGCTAATATAAATGGAGATGCTAAAATTGACACAAGAAAGGATCCTAAAAAGGAAAAATAGATAGTAGTAAGCTTTCTTGGGACTATATATTTCAAAACGAAAGTGCATCAGAACTGAACATATACAAGAGGAAAATTTACCAATAAAAGTGCGAGGAACAACCCCAGGGAACTCCAAATGATCATACTAATACAGTAAACAAAAATCGAAACCAGCAGAATCAATAAATCAAAATCAAATTGAAACCAAATCAAATAGTCAATCAACTCACATTATCCAATTCGTGCCGGTGGTAAAGAATGTCGTGCATAGCCTAAAAGAAGGGATCAATTAGCTTGAGAGTAAAAATGAACTAGACCTCATGATTCAGCTCTTCCAAATCCTTTACAAACGGAGGATAAACGAAATAGCTCTAAAATTAAAATCCGGAATAGAAAATTGGAGCACCTGAACATTGAAGCTTTCTTCAACTTTGGTATATGGCACCATGAGAACATAGAATGTAGCTATTGATCCCAACATCAAGTCATAGCCTACAACGATCATTCAATTTCCATAAAATTAAGAAAAAAAAAAGCCAGAGCAAAGCGCAGCGCCTCTACATGAAAATAGCATTTTACCGATTTGCCGGAGAATTTGGGAAGGTTCTGAAATTGACGCCATGGTTGAGCTAAAATTACCGGTGAAGAAACTGACTAACTGAGAGCTGGAGCTGCGAGCTTGTAAGGAAATTTTTCGCTTTTGTAATTTGTAGCGGCTGAATGAAAGCCCAAAACCTGAATATCTTAGTGGGCCTATATTTTTCAATATGGGCCTGCTAGGTAATAACTTGGGCCTTCTGCTTCTCTTCATATATTCCTAAGAGAAATTTACATTCGAAAAACTATCTACAATTATATTAAGTTTTAATTTTTAATTATGTCAAACTAATAAAATAATTACTTTTAATCTATTTTAAAAATTTAAGTTTATAAATTAAGAATCTAGGATATATTATCTAGGATTTAGAATTTATGAATTGAAATTTAAATTTTTTAAATTAATATGTAAAAACATATTTTATTTGTTATATATAGAAAATAATGACATATTCAGAATTAAATTTGGTAATATCATTTAGTTGTAATTTTATAGTTAATTATGATATTCATATAACTAACCTAAACTAATTGATAATAAACCCACAAAGCCAAGAAAAGATAAAGGAATTCTAAGCCTTCCTAAAAAAGAAAATAATAATAATAATAAACTAAAACCATATATTTTAAAGGCTTAATAGGTATCCAACTCCCTAAACTTATAATTTTTTTTCACCTGGCCTCCTCAACTTAGGGGACAACCTCTTAACCCCCTCAACTCTCCAAAAACATCACATACAACCCCTTACACCCCTATGTTCGGTCAAAATATTGACCCGTGTAGAAAACAGTTTGACTGTTGATCACACCAATGTCACATGTCATTTTTTATTAAATTTTTCCATTCTGGCATAAGAATTTTGATCGAAATCCATCTCTGGTAGTTGCTCGCCGAGCAAGGGTCTCAATGGAAAAATTTAATAAAAAATGACATGTGACATTGGTGTGGTCAACAGTCAAGCGCATTTTCTACACGGGTCAATATTTTGACCGAACATAAGAGTGTAAGGGGCTGTATGTGATGTTTTTAGAGAGTTGAGGGGGTTGAGAGGTTGTCCCCTAAGTTGAGAGGGCCAGGTGAAAAAAAGTTACAAGTTTAGAAGGTTGGGTGGCTATTAAACCTATTTTGAATAAGAGTGTCAAAATGAGCTTATGTTAATTATATATTATATGATTGACAACAATCAATTATAGGAGGAGACGCGTGGACCAAAAGGTTATCCATTTGAAACATGAATAGGGCTGTTCCTGAGCCAAGGTTTTGAGCGAGATGATAACACTATAACTGACTCCGTTTAGTTCACCGCCTGATCTGAGAAGTGCTAATTCGGTTCGGATAGACTTCATTCAAGAACGCAGCCGCCCCTCTGGTATCAGATTGAGTACTACATCCCACAATAGGTATTCGCTTTTCTTCTTTACCGGTCGTCAAATAGAGAACTACGATTGGCCAAGATAACTCTCAGTGATGGAGGAATTGTCTTTTCTAATGGGCACCGATTCATCCCTTTTACCAGTACCAGAGACTCTTCATATATAAATATTCTATTTTTTTTAAGTTGGAGGGCTGGATGATTTTTTTTATGGAAGAATTACTAAACTAGTACATTTTAAGAGGTTAGTTTACATTTCTAGCTCCTTTCAATAAAATTTCCAAAACTAACATATTTCAATAGATAACTTCCAAATTTTCCCTCGTCTTATTCATAAACATAACTTTGTGTTTTTCCTCCTCTTTCTTTTTCTCGCGCTCTCAGTTCTTTTAATTTTAGTTTATATTGATGTATTTGTAATATTATTTTCATATTTTTAAATGGTTGAATTGATTTAAAATATATCCCTTAATTAAGAAATTATGAGTTCAAATTATATATGTCTTTTATTTGTTTGAAGTTTTTTTAAGAACTATATTCCCTATTATAATTAAATTTTTTATTATTTTTTGAACACAAAAAGCTTAATTTTAAATTAAATTCTAATTTATGAAAATACAAATAATTATAATAAAAAAAAATAAAAAACATAAATTTTTTTTTTATTTTTAAAAAATTAGTGTTAGACTTATATCAGAGCGCACGTGCCGATGAACGCACCTCTTTGACCGAATTTGTTTATTCATCCGAGGA
This sequence comes from Euphorbia lathyris, assembly GCF_963576675.1. Lineage (NCBI taxonomy): Eukaryota > Viridiplantae > Streptophyta > Magnoliopsida > Malpighiales > Euphorbiaceae > Euphorbia > Euphorbia lathyris. The sequence goes on from NC_088911.1 coordinate 8,490,270, forward strand.
TTTTAGTACAAAATATCTAGACGATTATTAAAATAATTTTTTTCTCTTAATAATTTATATATTTCATATAATTATATACGATATAAATATAATAAAATGGCAATGGTCTCAAATGAATCCTATCAAATAAATTATCTCTATAAATCATATTATCGTCTATGAATTTACGAGCACTAATTTTCAGAAAAATCTATAATATCGATCAGAGTCTTGTTTTAATATTCAATACACTCACCAAAAAAAATGAAAATTTTGACTTTTGATCAGGACATTCCACTCAGATAATATCACATCAACAATTAGGTTAATGTGGCATCATCTATATTAGAATTTATGAGTACTAATTTTTAAAAAAATCTAATAACACCGATCGAACTCTAATTTTAATATTTAACACTTCTATTAAAAAAAATGAGAAGTTCTACTATGAATCAGGACTAGTACTCTTCCGTCCACTTAGATAATGTCCCATCAATAGTTGAACTGATGTGACATAATCTGAATGGATCATATCAAATAAATTATCTCTATAAATTATATTATCGTTTATGAATTTATGAGTACTAATTTTTAGAAGAATATATTATATCGATCACAATCACTAAAAAATGAAAAATTCTACTTTGGACCGGACCTCTCCACTTAGATAATGTCACATCAATATTGGATTGATGTGGCGTTACCTGAATCAGAATTTATGAGTACTAATTAATTTTTCGAAAAATCTAATAATATCGATCGAACTCTGATTTCAAAATTTAACACCCCTATCAAAAAAATGAGAAGTTCTACTATAAGTTGGGACTAGTACTAGTCCCTCCCACTCAGACATTGTTCAAAACCAAAACCGTTGAGACCGTTTAGGCGCTTGAAATCGAAAATCCGCTCTGATTTTTTCTGATTAGTCTCTCTAGACATTTTTTTGGCCTCTAGGCAATTTTTTTAGCCGTCTGGGCTCTGCCTAGGCAGCCTCGATGCCGTCTAGACCATCTAGACGCCACCGAAGATCAATATTGTGAATTTATTTTTTGTTTTACTATAATTCACTTTTGATTTGTTTCAATGACATATTTTTCTATAATTCACATTTAAAAATATATATATACGTGTATTTCTACATTAAATAATTTTATATTATTATTTTTAAATAGTATAATACATATCTTAATTGTATTTATATAATACAAATAAAAAATATAAAATTACAAATTCGATTAATCATCGAGTGCCCGGTCCACTCAACTAGTGTCTAGCGTTTTTTACAACCTTGCACTCAAATAATGTCACATTAATAATTGAACTGACGTGACATCATCTGAATGGCCGAGACATATATATATATATGATTATTTTATTTATAGTTTACGCGTAAACCCTAATAATGTGAATACCCTCTAGATATTTGATGAAAAGAATCCGAAGGAACCCACTATCCATTGTTTCCCACTTGTTATCCTGAAGACAACAAAAAACCTAAATTGAGAGAAAAGAAAAGAAGAAACTTTGTTTGGTCTTGAAACAAAGAAAACCAGAAACTCGTACTACCCCTCTAAAAAGTTTGCATCCACATCGGTTTTTGTCCCCATCTTTTCCTTATCTATATGTCTCTATCCTCCAAACCATTCATGTTCTGTCTGTATGTATCTGCAGGTTCAAATATGTTATGATTCTCATTTGGAATAACCCTGATGACGGATTCAGGATTCATTGATAGATACGTTTTAAGTTTAATGTTTACGTGTGTTTAGTTGAAGTTTTTCGGGACTAATGGATGCTTATGTCTTTTCCAAGGTAAATTATTAGAAGCACTCGCTTCTCCATGTTAAATTGATGACCTCCCATACATATTTTGACACGTATAACATAGACCCACACATATTAGAAGAGGCACTACTATTTTAATTATTACATGGGGTCACAATACACGTGTCCAAATGTGAATTGGGGGTCCTCCGAGTGACATGGAAGACCCGGTGCTTAATATAAGAACTCGTTCTGGTTCTCCATGTTAAATGGATGACTTCCCATACATATTTTGACACGTGTAACATGGACCCACACATATTAGAAGAGGCACCACTATTTTAATTATTACGTGGGGATCACAATACACGTGTCTAAATGTGAATTGGGGGTCCTCCGAGTGACATGGAAGACCCGGTGCTTAATATAAGAACTCGTTCTGGTTCTCCATGTTAAATGGATGACCTCCCATACCTATTTTGATAAGTGTAACATGGACCCACGCATATTATAATAGGGCCCACTATTTTAATTATTACATGGGACAAATTATTAGAAGCACCCAGTTCTCCATGTCAAATTGAGGATCTCCCATACATATTTTGACACGTGTAATATGGACTCACGTATATTATAAAAGACTCCACTATTTTAATTATTACGTGAGGTCACACTACACGTGTCCAAATGTGAATTGAGAGTCCTCCGAGTGACATGGAAGACCAGGTGCTTAATATAAGAACTCATTATATGGAATCACAATACATGTATCCAAATGTGAATTTGGGGGTCCTCCGAGTGACATGGAAGACCGGATGCTTAATATAAGAACTCCCTTTCCAAACTCTCTAAATCTGTCCCTCGTATATAACAACAATTATAGGTATTTCCGGGTATAGTATATTAAGATATACCTATTTTCTAGGACCGATCTTGATATTTTATCGGTTCTAGATGAAGATAACGTATAAAAATACTTTTAATGTTGGCAAAAAAAAATCAATTTTACTTTTAACGTTCAAAATGATACAATTTTATCCTAACGTTAACAAATTATGTCAATTTTAGAAATTAGTAAAAACGCAGATATATTTTGTTTCTTTACTCTACAATTGTTACAACTTACATTTCAGTTAGATTCTAAAAAAATAAAAAAAAATTCATTTTTTTTATTTTAGAATAAATTTGGAGATGAAATAGTTTTTAAATTCAATTGAAATATTTGAATTTACAATTTTTTTTTATCCAACAAGTACAGAACACTGAGTAACTTTTTAATTTTTTTCACATGTGTGCATATGTTTTGTGATCTATAACTAATTATTGATAAAATGCCGCAAATGTGTAATCAAAATAATAAAATTAATGACTCATAATACATTTTCATGGATGATATCTAAACTTAGCCCAATTTACCAACATTGAGAGTAAAATTACACAAATTTAGACGTTAGGGGTAAAATTGCTCTTTTCTACCAATATCAGGATAGTTTTGTACATCATTCATTAAAAGTTTAAAATAAATTCCATTAAAACATAAATAAAGTTCGCATGATTCTATTCACCGAATAACCTAGTTTATCCAATATTAAAAAGATGCTTCACAATTTTTTTTTTTGTTTGTTTTGATTTAAATCGCTTTCCTTTTTACATGTATCGTACTATTTGTTTAGGCAATTGAACCACTTTCAACCTTGAACTATAGGTGGTCATATTTCTAATCTAAGCTCAGGGCCGGGCCTACCATTCCCGTAAGATGGAGAATGAAGAGGTTTTTACTTTCTGTTTCATTAATAGGGATCGATGGGATGAAGATGAGGATAGGCATGATATCGATATCCCCTCCGCAGGGTCAATTTGTAACCCTAATTGGGATGGATATAACAACATACTATTTTTTTATGTGGATCCAATATTTCCGAATACCGATTTCTTAAACAGATTACAGAGAGAACGTTTATAAAAATTTGTAAACGGAGATGAAAACGGAAAAGGAAATATTTGTGGATACCCGCCACATTGCCATTATAACAATAGGTGAACCAAACATAAACGCGGATAAGACATAATTAAAACGAAATAGAAAAAATAACTTATGAATTTATAAATTAAGACAAATAATAATATGATCTCAAAGCTAGCTAATTAAATATTAATTTAAATATGTATATAGTTTAATAAAATAAAAATTAGAAAGAAGTGAAACATTCATGATCAGAAGAATTGGAGTCATCAGATGGAGAATGATTGTGTCTACCTTCATAAGTAGTTATCACCATTCGACAATCTTCTGATAATCTTTCTACTCTTTTCTTTACTCGACAATTGCTATGTGTACACCGGTAATAACTTCTGCAAAACAAGTGTCATGTCATAATCGTGTTATGTTATCTATATATTTCATGTAATTCTATATACAATAATGGATAAAAAATGATAGTAGTATCAAACGAGTCGTATCAGTTAAATTGTTTCTGCAAATCGTATTGTTCCATAATTTTTTTTTATCATATCTAACTCTAGCCTATACTAAAATTTGACATAATTTACGATTTTATCGATCAAATTAGCTTTTTTTTTTTTAAGAAAATAACTGGCTCAATATATCAGGCTCCCCAGTCAATCCGGACAGAAAAACTAATGCAATTTGAGTAAGTTAAAGTGCATATAACTTTAACGTCCCGTTTATTTATCAGAAAATATTGTGCATGAAATATTTCTTGGGTTTTCAGTGTTTGTTTGCTTAGAAAAATAATTCAATGAAAAATTTTAGACTAGCCAATAGGAAAATTTGTAAAGAAATCAAGGAAAATATTTTACATAAAATATTTTCCTAAACTTTTGGAATCCTTCATCATTTCTTCTTACATTTTTGAAAATAATAGTCACTCACAATTTCTTCATGTTTTCCGGTATTGTAGCTGGACACCGGAAAATATTTATTTTCCAACACAATATTTTCCTTACTTAATATTTTTCAAAATATAATATTTTCTGAGTACAGTTGTGTTCACATGGACCCTGATGACTACGTAAATTTGGTCATTTACCGTTTGATTTAGGCTGATTAAAATCCCAGAGTGAGGATTTAAAACATCCTAAGGATTATATTTAATCAGTCTAAATCTAACGGTGAATGACCAAATTTACATGATCATCAGAGTCCATGTAAATGCAACTGTCTCGGTAAGTATATGAAGATCAATATATAAGTTATACTTTAAACAAGTTCGAGGATTTAATAGTGTTCAAAAAGTTAATAGATCACTTTAAAGTTTAGAGAGCTAATAAAACATCTTTAATATGCAAGTAGCCTCTTTAGGTGATTTTCTCAAAATTAAATCACTTAGATATATTAAAACCTCAAACTCTCAATTCAAAATCTCTAACTTAAATCATAAATCTCGAGTCCATTACTGTTTTTTAAAAGAGGATGTATTCGAATCTACAACCTTCCATCTTTAAAACTAGGGGTAAATTACCTATATGGTGTATAATATTCAATTTTGCATGGAAAACTGTACAACATTTTGGTGACCTCCTTGTATAACCGGTAATTATGATCGGTCAACGCACCACGTCAGCAATTTGACCACCATAAAAGTCATAATTACTGACATGGTGCGTTGATTTCACATTGACCGATCAACTTTTGACTTTTAAGTAGGTCAAATTGCTGATGTGGCGTGTTGACTTTACGTTGACCGGTCACATGTGTGCAAAATTAAAAATTATATACCAAATTGTGAAATATGACAAATGTTATATAACACGTATGTACTTTATCTTTAAAACTAGAAGTGTACCAACTGAACTACTACGCTCCTTTAAATCATAAATCATGTTTATTAGAATAAAACAATCCAAATCTAATATTTTCATATGGGGGACAGTGATCTTTAAATTAGGGTATTAATTATAACACTTGTTGTGGGGCTCTTTAAAAAAGCAATAATAATATATAGATTATACTGATTTTTCCCAAAATGGTTAAGAATTTGTTTGTTTGATTCTATAAATGGTTTCTAGGTAACAATTGAAGACAAATATGTAATGATTTTTCCAAAGAAAATTTCTTAATAATATGCTAAATAAGGCAACAACAAAATCATAACACTCATGATTATTTCGATTTTGGTGCATTAAAAGGTGTTTGTTTCAGCTTTTCGAAAGAGCATTTAGCATTTCACTCCAAACCGCATGAAATATAGCGTTTGGTTAGATTTATATAACCGCATCGCTTAACATTTTCTTTAAAAACTACAATATTTTGAGGCTTTTCACTAAAAGTTCCCTTTTGGAGTTTTTAATGAACAACTGTTTGTATTTATTTGTCAATGACATAACTATCCTTCTTATTTCCGCAAAATATGTTTCTTCTTTAACATTATTTCTACTTTTATAACATAATTACCGAAAGAACATAGTTTTGTTGCGTTCAATATATTTTTTATTTTTATTTTTTTAATTTAGATTATTTTTATTAATTTGTGTACTGTAAAACCTCTATAAATGCATATCGTTGGGACCGGAAAAAAATATTCATTAAGCGAGATTATTTATTTATCGATAAATGAATAAATTATTCATTTATCGATAAATTAATAAATTATTCATTTATCGATAAATATTCATTAGATATGTAATTATCTTGTTTAGGAAATATATTATTTGATTGATTTGTAATTATCACATTAGCATAATTACAAATCAATCAAATAATTATAAGCATAATTATAGGCACAATTATAGGTCTTGTTTTTTTTTGTAAATTCTTGGGTATTTATATTGATCAATATATATATTTTGTATATAATTTAATAATTATTACTTTATATTTTCATTGGGCCCTTAAGGATTTAAATATTTTTTATTACTTAATGCATTTAGCGAGGTTATTACTTTAGTCCATTGGCCCAAGTCGGGACCGGAAGAATTTATTATATAATCGAGGTTATTACTTTATCGAATATTCATTTATCGAGGTTTAACTGTAATATATTTTTTAATTAACATATCCATATTTGAGATTTTAAATACTAACATCAACAGTTCAATATAATTTTACCAAACACTAATAATTAATCAGTTAATAAGAAGCTGCTAACAACAACAACAAACATCTTACTGCAACCATAAACAGCTAACAGCAACAGCTGAACCAAACATGCCCTAAGCCATAAATTTTTCATTTCAATATATTAAGCTCTTAAGTTTTATTATTAGTTATATTAAACTCCTCATGACACTAGCTCTAGTATAAAACTCGGTTAACAAAACGTTATTTAGTAAATATAAATTTAATATGATTAAAAATAAAAAATAAAAATAACATCAAGGATTTAATGTGTTAAAATGAAAATCAGATGCTTAATCCACCAAAATTAGAATTATTAGGAACCCTAGTTTTTTTTTTCCTATAAATAATACAAAAGACCTTATAATTAGCCCTAATACATTTGCTACTATATATTTGGTTCAAAACTTCAACTCCTTCATGAAATTTTAAAAATTCTAAATAATTCCGTATTTTTACTCAATTGTATTCAATAACCTCGTATATTTATCTAATTGTATCCAATAATTTCAAAAGTTTCAAAAGTTTGTAATTATTTATCCATTTCACATTTTCTTTTGAGTATTTAGCGAGCATTTTGACACGTGGTGTAGCGTGTCTCCCACTTTCTGTATCCAACATATTCCATTAAGAAATGTAAGATAAAAGAATATGGGATCATTTGAAACGTTTGAAAATTTAAGGTGAAAGTTGAAATTTTGAATAATTACGAGGGTAACATGTGTATTAGACATAATAATTAAGTAGTATAAATTCCTCAATCAATAATTAAAAGAACTGACAAACTGTACTTAAATATTCTCATTAACTTTGAATAAAAACCATGCAATTATATTATATTATATATAGATTTATTATTATTATTATTCTCTGACTGCATGTAATTATAAGCTCATTCTTTTATGTAAAAAAGATGTTTTTTTTTTCTTTTTAAATAAAATGAAGAAGATAATTAGTGCCAAATGATGAAAAGCAAATTTAAAAAGAAATTAATTATAATAATAATATTTTTGCCTAAAATAATACAAAAGAACTAATAATTAAGTAGTGCAAATTCATCCATCAATAATTAGAAGAACTGACAAAATGTACTTAAATATTCTCATCTACTATCATAATTGATAACTTTGAACAAAAACCATGCAGTTAGACATATTATTTTTTTTTTATTAATTATTATCACTGTTAAAAAAAAACCGCTTAAGCACTCGAAATCGAAAACCACCACTTTGGCTTTTTTCGATTAGTTCTTTCGGCTTTTTTTTAGTTTCTATGCAATTTTTAGCTGTCTAGACCGTCTAAGGGACAATAAATAAAAATGTATTTTTTAACATTATTATATGGTTATTCGTGAATTATCTTTATTATTTTCAGATATTTTTGTTTAATTACGTTATCTACTTGTTTTCATGATATAGTTTAATACTTTTAGATTATTGTTTTATAGTTTTTGGTGAATTATTACTTGTGAATATTATATTTTATTTATTTGAGTTGTTTCGATAATATTATTGTTGAAATGCTAATATTTACACATTTTTAAAGTATATGTTACAAATCTACGTATTTTTCTATATTAAATAAATTTATAGTATTATTTTTAGATAATATAATACATATTTTAGTACTTTTTATATAACAATTTGTTGATTAACAAACAAAACAATATAAAAATGCAAATTTGATTAATCATCGACTAATCTCCAATTAATCCTTAAGGGCTTTGTCTGACTAGTACCTAGCATTTTTTACAAGCTTGATTATTATTATTATTAATATGTAATTATAAGCTGATTTTTTATGTACTTTTTTTTTTGTTTTTATAATAAAATGAAGAAAATGAGTAAATAAAAATACCTGGGATGAAGGCTATTTTTAACAACTTTTTGGCCATATTTTCTCCACTTGTAACCATCATCAAGAACATCTACATCACTTCTTGTTTGAAAACAGAATCTTGGTTCTCTTAACTTTCTTCTGATTTTCACCTTGTTCTTCTCTGAGCTAGATGAATTTCTCCACCTTCCAAGAAAATATAAAACAGAATCTCAATATTCCTTAATAATTAGATATATATGTATGACACGACAATACGATTTATGTCCGACACAGACAATACGATTTTCAAAAATATATAATCCGCCACTTAAAAGTACACGTTTGATACGATTATCATATCATATATAATTATGTAAAAATAAATCGCATAGCACAAATTTGACACAATAGCCCGAGTTGTCACTTCTAGACCGGGTTTTCAATTTCCGACACGATAACACAATTTTACATGAACAATACTTTTGACACAATATTATATATAATAATGTGCAACATAATAACCCGTTTCTTCAATCTCTAACACAAATATAATAATACGGTTTACATAGACAATTCGGTTGGTATACTTATCGTTTTTATTGTATTTATATCATTTATAATTATATGGAATATATAAATCACGTGATAATTAATATAATACTATTATGATATAATAATTTGTTTTGTTATATTTATATTATATATAATTATCTAAAATATATAAATCACATAACAACGATTATGAGAATAACCCGTATCTCGGCATCGAAATGACTTTTTTTATAGAGCACTTATTTTTCTTGCATATGATGAAAAGAGAGAGAAAGAGTATTTCTGAATAGATTCCATTTTCCTCTTACACATGTGGGTGCAGATCTCCTTAGATTTTGTTGAAACCTATCTTGGATTTTGTTGTGTGCTGTGCTGTGCATGTTTTTTTAAGGAAAAATACTTTGATTTTCGTATTAAAATCATGTCGTATCAGTTGAACTGTATCTGTAAATCGTGTTATCGTAACCAGAAAGAAATGAAAAAGAAAAAGAGAAAGAAAATAGCCTACCAAGAATTGTTGGTGGCATCGTTAGCACTAGCACTGCAGTTTTCTTCATCATTATTAGCAGTAGTAGCAGTAGCCTTTGGATCCATTGTTCCTACCTGAATAATTCATTTCCATATCAACAATAAAATACATTAGATTTGGCAACAAAATCCGAGTAGAAAAACTTCTATCATATACTTCTGGAGCAATACACCCGAATATGAATGTGCTCATTGATTAGTCGGGTCCGGTGCTATATTGCACATTTTCAGTAGCTTTTTTCGTTTCATTTTGTATTCCTATCTGTATCCGTTTCCTTGTCTGTATAGACTCTATGTTATAGAAATATTAATAAAGATATCCATTTCCATATCCGCACAACAATAGGTCAGGTGTATTATTCCAAGAGTATGGTAGAATTTCTCCCTCACCGTAATGGGGAGCTGGAGTAGACTCTATGTTATAGATATATTAGTAACAATGTCCGTGAAACAATAGGTCGGGTGTGTTGCTCCGAGAGTATGGTAGAATTTCTCCCCAACCATATATGGAAGATGGGGAGCTGGAGTAGAATCTATATTATAGAAATATTAATAACAGTATCCGTTTTCATATCTGTGCAACAATAGGTCAGTGTGTTGCTCTCGAAGTATGGTAGAATTTCTCCCCGACCACTCTGGAGGATGGGGAGCTGGAGTAGACTCTATGTTATAGATATATTTATTAATAAAAGTATCCATGAAACAATATGTCGGGTGTGTTGCTCCGAGAGTATAGTAGAATTTCTCCCGGACCATCTTTAGAGAATGGGGAGCTAGAGCAGACTCTATATTATAAAAATATTAATAAAGGTATCTATTTCCATATCCGCGCAACAACAAGTCGGATGTATTGCTCTAGAAGTATGGTAGAATTTCTCCCTGGCCGTCTCTGCAGGATCCGGAGCTGGAGCAGACTCTATGTTATAGATATATTAATAACAATATCCGTGAAACAATAGGTCGGGTGTGTTGCTCCAGGTTCTGCTCCGAACATCTCTGGAGGATGAGGAGCTGGAGTAGACTATATATTATAGAAATATTAATAACGGTATCCATTTCCATATCCGTGCAACAACAGTGTACTGCTCCAGAAATATAGTAGAATTTCTCCCCGACCATCTCTGCAGGACGGGAAGCTAGACATAGGTCGGGAGTAAGTATGGTAGAATTTTTCACCGGACATTTGTGGAGGATGGGGGGCTGGAATAGACTCTATGGTATAGCTATATCCATTTCCATATCCGTACATCAATAGATCGGATGTATTACTCCAAGAGTACAGTAGAATTTCTCCCCGACCATCTCTAAAGGACGGGGAGCTGGAGTGTAATTGCAGCAGCTATTGATCCAGTATTGATATATGAGTATTCAAACAATACTTTTTCCATATTTCTCAAAAACAAATTAAAAAAACGTTTTCCAACGATCAGTAGATGCTCAATTCCCCTTGATTGCAGCACTCACAGTAGATCTATAGGCAGCCTCGAAAGTGGTTCCCGACAGTCGGACGGAGATGCAAAAGCCCCCTATCCCCCTCCCCCTCCTCCCTCCTCCCTCCGCCCCCGCCCTTAAACCGGACATGAAATAAGAAAAAAGTTTAAGCTGATAATTAAAACACAACAAACATAATTTCCCTACCTGATCCCCGCTGGCCGGAGTCGAAAACCCGGCCATATGAACATTAGTAGCAGCCTGAGAATTAGACGTACTATGCGGTGCTAAGAAGCTCAAAACATGATTTTCTTCACCGAATTGAACAAAACCCATCTCATGGATTGTTTGTGGTGTGGTGAAAGAAACTTGTAACTCGTAATTCGTAACTTCTCTTCCTTCCATGTGTTTTTTTTTTTGGACAATCCAAACAAACCCTTAGATTGCAGAGAAAAGAATGTTTTTTTGGGGGAAATTAGTATAGGTTTTTTCTCATGTTTCTTAGGATTTGTTTGGGGAAAGAAAAGAAAAGATGACTTTGAGAGAAGTTATCTTTTTCTCTCTAATTTCAACAAAACAAGGAGAGTTGAGTAATGAAGAGGAGAATATTTGGTTGCGTACTTGAGAATAAGGACAGAATTTTTACTAATAATTACTGTTCTTTATACTTCTGCTTTTTTTTTATTATTTTATTTTCCTTAACTTTATCCACATCTAATTTAAATAATCAATTTGCTAATATTGTTTTTTTGGAAAGTATAAATTTACTGAAGTGGTAAAATTTTATATTTAACGTTTTCGAATAATCATATATTTAATGAAAAACTTGAATAAACTGATTTGACGGTCACATTCTAAATAAACACTAGTTTTTGGTCCGTGCGATGCACGGATTCATCTTAATATATAAATATTAATAAAAATACAATCTAATAAGGGTAATTAATTTATTAGTCCCTATATTTTGACAAAACACATTGTTTAGTTCCTATATTTTCAAAAACACACGGTAAAGTCCCTAACATTTTTCTTGGTGAACTGTTTAGTCCCTAACGTTTTTCTCGGTGAACTGTTTAGTCCATGCCGTTAAACTCTCATGAAGATTCTGTTCGTCAATTTAAATTTGCGTTCTTCTTTTCCTTTATTTTCCTTTCCTTTAAACTCTAATGTATCTGAAATCAACTTTGAGTATTCTTCTTCTTGATTTTCTTCTTAATCGTTCAAATTCGTAAGCACTGGATCTGTTCTTTTTCTTGTTTTCTATACAAATATCTTCTTCTTCTAAATTGGATTTTCTCTTCTAAAGTTTGAAGGTAAATAGTAAAGGGTAATTTAGTCATTTCCGAAGTCATAAACGGTAAAAAAATCTAACAAACAGACGGAAGGACTAAACAGTTCACTGAGAAAAAGGTTAGGGACCTTACCATGTGTTTTTAAAAATACAGGAACTAAACAATGTGTTTTGTTAAAATATAGGGACTAATAAATTAATTACCCATCTAATAATTACAATTAATGACATAAATGTGTTATATAAATTAAATATTATTATTTGATTTTCACATTTACTTTAAATAATATTTTTATAGATAAATATAATAATAAAATAAAAACTAATATATTATATATTATATTATATTTTTTTTCAGTAAAAAAGGAGGAAGTGACACCTCAGTTCCATCGTTACTGTTTTATATTATATATAGATTTTAGATAGAAATGATGTTTGAAAGGTATTGTGTGATAATTAAATAACAGATCAAATATAATGTGTTAAAAAGAAGGGCGTTTGGTATTCTATTGGGACAGGGATAAGGATAAAAGTTGGGTTAGAGATAAAGATAAATGGTTGGGATAACGATAAAAATATGATAGTCGAGAATTATTATTCAATGTTTGGTATGTGGGATATGGATAAGGATAAAATAATACATTTTACTATTTTAACCTTATTTAAACTACATAACCTTAATTTGAGGGATAAGATGGACTTTTCCATCCTATTAAAATCGCAGGAGCTTATTCCACCTCCTTGTACCACCTAATTGAATTTGGAAATATTGGAGGTAAATTTTTTTCTATTTAATATTTGATATGTTAGGAGTAAATGTGATATCCTAAAAATGATATCTATACTATATATAATTACGGAAGCAGAGAGAAATGAGAAGAACTGTTTTAGAGGTCTTTTTGATGAGTTGTCAACGTAGTAAAAAATCAGATAAAAAATATTTAATTAAATAAAAATAAATATTTAATTAATTAAAAATAAATATTTAATTAATTAAAAATAACAAATTTATATTAAATAATTACTAGCCTATTAATTAAAATAATAAAAGAAAACAAGAGTTACGGGAAGATGAAAAAACACAAAGCAAAGGAAATCCAAAAGTCACAAATAAACTTCTATATAAAGCATCATAGATAGTATTCCACCATTATATTCATTGGTCACGATAGATAGTATTATATTTATGAAGGTAAATATTCGATTTTTTTCATATATTGTAGTTATTTTGTTCTCAATTATGTTGTTGTTTTATTTTTATTAAACAATAGTTGTTATAGTTTCATCTTTCAGATTCATTTCTGTTGTTACCCATGTTCTATACCTCTCGCTATCTTATCCATGTTTTCTTTTTTATTTGTGTTTTTTTTCCAAACTGATAGCTTCAATTGAAGAAATCCGACAGAAATAGAAGATGCATGAACAACTAAAACCGGAAAACACAAAAGTGTTAAAAATTACAAGAAATTCTTATGTTTCTCAAGGTAATTATTCGATTTTTTTTCATATGTTGTAGTTATTTTTGTTCTCAATTGTGTTGTTGTTTTCTTTTTATTAAACAATAGTTGTTATAGTTTCATTTTTCAGAGATGAAATTCCATTTCTGTCGTTACCCAAGTTCCATACCTCTCGCTACCTTATCCATGTTTTCTTTTTTATTTGTCTTTTTTTTCAAAATGACTAAAATAAAGATTTTGTAAATTTGTATTCTTTTTTAGTATATGTTGCTAGGTGTTATCGTTTCGATTGCTAACTCTTAACTAAAATTTAGATTTTCGGCTTTATATGAACTCAATTTTTGGCTTTTTCAATTGTGCTGTTGTTTTATTTTTATTAAACAATTCTTGTTATAGTTTCATCTTTTAGAGATGAAATTTCATTTCTGTCGTTATCCAGATTCCATACCTCTCTCTACCTTATCCATGTTTTCTTTTTTATTTATTTATTTTTCAAAATGACTAAAATAAAGATTTTGTATATTTGCATTCTTTTTTAGTATATGTTCCTAGATGTTATCGTTTTGATTGTTAACTCTAACTAAAATTTAGATTTTCGGCTTTTTATGAACTCAATTTTTAGTTTTAATTGAAGTTAGATTAATTTTTCTAATTCGGAACATGTTGAAATCCACTCATTTTTTTAGTTTGAGTTTAGCTAATTGATATGGATTGTATTTTTTTTTTTTTTATGCATTTTGGTACAAATAAATATAAAGTTTCACACGATAGTTGTTCATTGAAGTTTGAGACATATTAAATAAAATATTAAAGAGATATTGGAATATTATACTTACAATGAAGTTTATTTCAATATAAATTATGTTATATTATTTATTATTATTATTATTATTATTATCAAGAAGTTATTTTTTCCCAATTTTCTAGACAAGGAGATTGTAAGCGTCTAATACGCTTGATAAGATGTTTATGCTTGAAGAATGTGGATTATGCTAGATACGAATTCAAAATCAAGATAAATAAAAATAAATTTTGATGCTCAAAATCCTAAAAGTGTACATTAATTATGGATATTGAGATAATTGCTTTTGCAACATTGGCTTATATAATTTAACTATTATATTATGGTTCGTACAAAATTGTTAGTATTTCAAGAGTTTTTAACAGATGAAAATGAAATATGATCATAGGACAAAAATATTGAAAGATATTAATTAAGAAAATATTATTATTTGAATCTCTTCAAATTCTCAAATGTTGAGCATAATGATTCTAATTAATATAATTAATTTCACATATTAATTATAAAATGTTTTTTTTGTACTGAGTGGTTACAATTGCGATTTAATTCTATTTAACTAAAATTAATTTATGGACTTAATACTTTATTAAGAAAAAATAAAATATTTAATTAATGGGCAAAAAATATTTTCACTCTCCTCTTTATACACTTATGTCTCGACATTCTCTCTTATTTTTTTTTAAAAAAAAAACCGAGAGAAAAATGGTTCTCTCCTAATTATCTTTTTCGTCCCTTCATTTTTTTTCAATTCTTTTGTTTGTTTTTCTTACTTACAACATTCAAGAATATATAATTATTAAAAAATATTAATGAAGTCAAATAAGTGATATCTGCGAGTATGGCTGATATTCTTTATAGTGAAAGAATGAAGAACAAATTGATCGAATGTCTTGATGAAATATTTTCGAGATGAAAATAGGAGAAATCATTATCTTAAACTGATTCAATTAGATATATTGGGTTATTGTAGCATAATGAATAATTGAATTCGAATACTTGGTAATCATGAAATTCCATCAACCAAAATAATTATCATCAAGATGAATTTGTGACTAATTCTTACGAATTTTATTTTTTTATATGTAACATATTGAATTGATAAAGTTTCTTCATATACAACATTAGAAAAGTATTGATTGTAATAGTTTATAGAATAATATATTGATGTTGCTTCCATTTTAACATAGATTGTAATTCTTTTGTATCGTAGATATAATATTTAATTTTAATTGTAGTTTAATTCAATTTTTGTTTAACCTATATTGTAATTCTTTTGTATCGTAAATATAATATTTAATTTTAATTATAGTTTAATTCAATTTTTTGTTTTTTATATATTCTAATATATTTCTTAATTAATCTTCTATTTTATTATTATTACAGAATATTTTAAATATGAAAATGTATTAAAATTCCTAAAAAGTACAAATCATTGAATTTTGTAAAAATAAATAAATCATTCATCTTTAGTTAAAATTCTATAAAAAAAAGTAGTCAATTATTTTTAAAATTAATTTAATTTGAATTATCATTAAAAATATATATATTAATTTCAAATATACAAAATATAAATTTTTTTATAACATGATATAAAATTATTTAAAAGTAAATATGTCAATTTATTTATTTATCTAAATTATATAAAAGTTTCATATCCCGTGCATCACACGAGTTTTCGACTAGTTTAAAATAATACTTGATATATATTTTTTTCAAATTTAAATTTCTATGTAAATTTCCCTAGTGGAGATAGATTAAAGAGAACAGCCCAATTAAATTAACTAATTCACATAACTAATTAATGATCTACTGATATACTTAGTTAATAAAAAAAAAAATCAATTAATCTAGTAACCATTTCGCAATGCATTTCCGAGTTCAAGACGACATTACTCAAACTCAATCTAGTAACCATTTCACAATGCATCTCCTTCCTCTCGTTTTCTAATTTTGAGTTTCCTTTCCATTGCATGCCATGGTCGATGGGTAGAGGGTTAGGGATTTGAGATTTTTTTTTTTTGGTAAAATTGACACACGAAATTGTTCTGATTGATTATTTTGATGTGTTTTGTGTGATAATTACATGCTAGTATAAGATAAATTTAGATCTTTAACTTTGCAGATGAATTGTCCAATAAGAAATTTTTTTTTTTTGAGAAAAATATAGAAATAAATTGTGGTTTGATCGTTTATAAAGAAGTCTGCAGGATTTAAAAGTGTGCAAACAGAAATTTTATTCTTTGTGTACTTTACAAATTCAGTCATTTTGTCGAAAATTATTGTCGTGACTGTTTATTTTAAATGGAGCGACTTGGATCAATTAAAAAGACCGACTTTACAAAATTTTCAAAATACAAGATCCGACTTTACAAATTAACTAAATCACAATATTATTTAATTGAAAAATTGATTCACATAACCTTTAAATGCAAATTTCATAAAACATATAATTTTTATTTGCAAACTTTTAAATTATAAAAATTGTTTTTATAAATCGACCAAATTACAAAGTTTATTTTTATAATTTTCCTATTTTTTTTATTAGATTTAGGGTTTAATTCTTCACAATCAAAATTTGGTTCTCTTTATAGAATTTAACCTAACCTAAAAAAATATAGGGTCAATCGCATTAAGGGTCACTAAAATTTGGGACCAATTTGAAAACGCATCACTCTATTTTTGTTTCAATAAAACCATATAACTTTATATTTTTTATCAATAAAGTCACTATTCAAACGAATTAAAACAGAAAAATCACGTTGAAAATAACTATGATTCGTATAACATGACATCCACGAGTATATGCCACGTGACAAGTAAGAAAATGAATAATGTATTTTTTTTACTACCCTATGATAATTTCAAACAGTTGAATTAAATAAATGATAAATATATAAAAAAAGTTATTTTCACTTGGACTACCAAGCTATATATATAAAACTTAATCATTTTTAGTGACTATTATAATATATTTTTTTCAAACAAAATAATTTTATTAAAATAAATTAAAAATTTCAATAACTTTATTAAAATAAAATGAATTTCAGTCAATTTTTTCAACCTCATTAAATAGTTTGCAATGTGAACATTAGTATAAGTGGTTAAAATTTAGATGATGCAAATCCTATTTCACCGGAGATGATAAAGGCGAAGAAATACGTCAGCCCCATTATAAAAGTATAACCCTTTTAGGTCGTTTCTCTACTATTTATCTCAAAATTAATTAAATATGAACCTAATAATGAAATAAAAATGTCATGTACAAATAGATAAGCTTTAAATCATATAATAATAACAATAATAAAATAATAATAATATCATTTCAGTATTTCCAGAGAAATGATAGACTTGAGGTTTTGTGTTAAATAAAGGTCCGTTTGGTTCAACTGTTAGCTATTGGCTGTTGCGGTTGCTGTTAGCTGTTTACGATTGCAGTAAACTGTTTGATATTGCTGTTAGTTGTTTGTTATTAGCTGTTTAATTATTAGTGTTTGATAAAATTAGATTGAACTGTTGCTGTTAGTATTTAAAATATCTAATATAGACATGTTTTAAATTAATCAATAAATAAATTATAAAATAAGAAGGATAATTTTATCAATAATTAATTAATATAAACAGTTGTTCATGAAAAGCTATAAAAAGAAGTTTTTCATAAAAACCTCCAAAACGCTGCAGTATCTTAAGAAACTGCTAAACGTTGCGGTTATATAAACCTAACCAAACGCTATATTTCCCGCGGTTTGGAGTGAAACGCTCATCCGAAAAGCTGAAACAAACACCCTCTAATTCAGCAACTAAGATCATATGCTAAAATATTTTTGATTAATTATGTTAATGAGTTTATTTTGGTTTTAATTGATTATGCTAATATTGTAAATTAATCATTTGTTTGTTCATTTGCAAATTCTATTTTTCATTGAAATATTTTATTATATTAAGGGGGTGTTTGTTTCCTCTTTTCGGAGCAGTATTTAGCATTTTACGCCAAACCGTAAAAAATATAATATTTGGTTAAGTTTAAAAAAACAACAGTTTTTAGTTTTTTTTATGAAAACAACTGACTTTCAGAGCTTTTCACGGTATTTTTTTTGAAGCTTTTCATGAACAGTTGTTTGTAGTTATTTGCTATTGACGAAATAATCATTCTTATTTACAAAATATACTTCTTCTTTAACATTATTTCTATTTCTATAACATCATTGCCGAAATAACAAAGTTTTGTTGCGTTCAATAATATTTTATTTTAAATTATTTATTTATTTAGATTATTTTATTAATTTGTGTAATACATTTTTATTTTATAATTTATTTGTTAATTAATTTAAAACATACACATAATAGACATTTTACATACTAACCGCAACAGTTCAATATAATTTTATTGAAAACTAGTAATAATTAAACAGCTAATAACAAATAGTTTACTGCAACTGTAAACGGCTAACAACAACAACTAACCAGATCCTAAACCCGTTCATGCTTGAGTAAAACAAAATTAAAAATAGAAAATCAAAATGTGATTTAAGAATTTTAGTTTTTCGTTTTCTATGCTTAGTGGTAAGTATTCTTTTTCGTGTACAACACAAATATTATTTCTTTAAGGTAACAATTATAAGGATTTTCAATTTTGTATTATTATTCTAATATGTTTTTCTCACAATTAGGCACACTATTTTGCAATTTTTTTCTCCTACACTTTACAATACATTTTCTTGCTTATGAGTTGAAAGTTGACTTGACGGATCTCGGATTTAATAATTGGGGTGTTTGGAGGTGTTGTCTAGTAATTTATGAGTGCTTAATTGATATATTTTAGGCATTTTTGTACAAAAAAAAATTAAAGCTTTGTACATAGTTTCTGATAACTGAGTATTTGAATTTCGTACACGTGTCTAAACGTCTTGGTGAACTTCCTCGATATCAACATGTAAAACAGAATCGTAGGTCAGATGGTGCCGGAGTCCGACGAACTCGCTTTGATGCCTAAGTCCATTGGTGATTTAGAAAGGGTTGAAGAGTATGGACTAGTTGTAAGATAATAGTTATCCTACCATATCTTGCGACTATATCTATCAATATATAGGGTTTTTAGGTCGAGGCCTTTATTAACTAGAAATCCTTATGAGTTGAGGATTTCCGCGTCCCGTAAGGAATCTTTGTCATAGGAGGAATCCTTCGTCATGTGGAACTCTAGTGTTTCTTGAATGTTCCTTTGTTTTAAGGAGACTGAAGCTTCTAAGACCGTCCTTAGGCATGCTCCGTTGCACGTAACATGTTTGCCTAAAGGAGCGGCCCTAATGTCACGTGTGTGATATCGTTTTACATGATATCAGTTTCCATAGAGTTTTTGGCATTTTCTAGTGACCAGCAGGTGCTCAACCTTCTCTCTCCATCCCTTTGGATTAGTCCATGACTCTATATACAGTTTAAAAAAAATAATAAAAGAAAACAAATTATGCAAATAAAATGACAGAGTTTTAAATAAAGGTGTAACACATTCTAAAAGTTCCTTTAAACTGGAGAAGGATTGCATATATATAAGAAGTTATATAACTCCCTAATTAAGTAATATGAAATTTTTGACACAACCCTTCATGCTCAGAACTATCTGGAATGTGTGCAAATATCCATGGGTGAATGAACATTAAATATAACGTTATATGAAAGAACCATTTGATATAAAAACTTAAACTTTAGGTCAATTAGCTCCTTAACATGGTATCAGGCAGCTATTATAACTCTATTTATTAATTGAGTATCAAGAGATGGTAAAATCTGCATGTTTTATACATGCAATTTGTTGTAGTGACACTTTAAATTCAATGGGCATTTGCGTGTAGAAATATGTGAGAGATAATAATAAAAGTTTTTCTTAAGCTTTAATGATAAGTTTTTCTTAACATGAATGACACTCAGAAATTGTTTCATACATATATGTCCAAAACACATTGAAAGCGTTGTGCAACATACATATATTCAATAATAAATCATAGGAGTACAAGTGTGTATATTTATACAATCTTAAAGAGGAGTCTTAACTAGGTTAGGAATATAAGAGAGATTAAGATAACCACAAAACCTTAACCCTACAACCTATATATTGTATTCTATCATGGCTCTGCAAGTTAAGCAGTAGGTGGAACAAGAGTCAAGTTGTCCCGCAACTTTTGAAACCCTCCTCTCGGTGAGGCCTTAGTTAAGACATTAACAATCAGAATGGTCGAACAGACATAATGCATATAAAGTTCTGTTCGTGTAACTTAGTCCCGAATAAAATGAAAATTAATTTCCAAGTTCTTATTACAGTGGTCGAAAATGGGATTCATGATAAGATAAGCAGCACCGAGGTTGTCACACTATAAGATTGGAGAAGGGACATTAAAATCAATCTCAAAAAACATGTTTCAACCATAAAACCTCGGACGAAACAATAACCAATGCTTGATACTCATTCTCGATAGAGGAATGCCCAACTCCCATTTGCTTACGAAAAAACCAAGAACTGAGATTAGATCCAAGGTAAACCACAAATTGTGTCAACAATTTATTAAAATATAATGAATTGGCCCAATCTGCATTCAGATACCCCTGCAAGCTAAAGAGAGGTAGAGCCAACAATAAAATGAAGACCATAAGAAGAAGTACCCTTTAGGTAGCGGGGTATCAGCTTAATCGATCCCCCGTTAAACTGCGCATAAGCATTGACAAACTGAGAAACCTTATTCACATCAAAAGTAATATACATATATGTGATAGTAAGATATTGTAGACCATCAATGGTACTATGAAAAAAGAAGGGATCAGTAAACGGTTCAC
Organism: Euphorbia lathyris; assembly: GCF_963576675.1. Lineage (NCBI taxonomy): Eukaryota > Viridiplantae > Streptophyta > Magnoliopsida > Malpighiales > Euphorbiaceae > Euphorbia > Euphorbia lathyris. The sequence goes on from NC_088911.1 coordinate 8,511,788, forward strand.
TAAGTCTATTAAGTAACTAGAATGTTGGGTTCATTGGGGTGGAAATTAGACTACACATACGAGTAATTCTTGAACATAATTTTCTTGATGTAAAATCATGCCCCTAGAATCATCATGAATTAGGGATGGCAACGGGTACTCTACCCGCGGGTACCCGGCACTACCCGACCCTAATGGGACTATCCGTACCCTGTATAAAAGGGTATGGGACGGATATGAGATCAAAATCATTACCCGTTAGGGTAATGGGACGGGTATGGGAAGACCCCCCAAGGTACCCGGTACCCGTTACCCGTCATAAATTTTTTATATATTAAAAATTATTATTGTGTTTTAGATGTAAGATGCGAGATCTGAATACTAAACTTTTGTTCTTTAACCATTAAGTGATACTACTAAACTATTTTATTTTTATTGATTAAGGTTCAATTTGTTCAATTTTTAAATCGATGATTTATTAAATTTATACTTTGTTAAATTTATAATATTTTTTATTTTATTTATTGATTCTTAACGGGTAAGGGTACCCGCGGGTACCCGCGAATTAAATGAGAAGGGTATGGGATGCAAAATATATACCCGTTAGGGTAATGGAAAGGGTACGGGTAATTAAAAAATAAAAGGGTAAGGGTTTGGGATTGGCACTACCCGCGGGTACCCTACCCGTTGCCATCCCTATCATGAATTGCTTACAACCCAAGAAAGTAGGACAGATCACCGAGTTTGTGTATCACAAACTATTTTTGTAATTCTCCGATCAAAACATTTAGTGAAAATGGAATTATTGCTGGTGACAACTAGATTGTCACGTCCGTGTCTAAATTTCTAAAATTTATATTTTGATATTAGTATATATTATAATTATTAGGTATATGATTTTTATTTGGTGCTATAGGAAAAGTTTGGGGTTCATTCGAGGGTTTTAAGTATAAATTAAAAGTTTAGAGTAATTTTTAAAAGATTATATAAAGATGGAGGACCAAACTGGATATTTACTAGATTTGGAATATATATCTGCGACAAAGGTGAAGAGGTGGGAGATGAGGATGATGGTTTATTTTTTTTTTTTCTTTTTCGTTTCTCTTTCTTTTTCTTTTATCTTCTTCGTCATTTTTATCGTTCTTGGACCGTTTCTCCACCATTTCTTTGATTTACGGAGATTTGAACGTTCGAATCATTTGAAATTGGAACCATAGCATCCTTATGTATAGATCTAAGTCCTAACCAAAGAGTTTTTGAATTTCGGAAGTGTTTGGAGGGAAACGTCTTAGACAGAATTTAGAGGCGAATTGAACGGGTGAATTTTCTTCAATTAGTGACTAAAGGTAAGTAACTATCAACTATATTTTGAGTTTTATGTATATTGATATATATAATCAAAGAATTGTCAGAAATTGATATTTCAGGGTTTATACGGGTATTTTGTAAAATTTGGATTTTTTACGATTTTGCTTTTTATTGTGAAATTACGGTTCAAATGAAGCTATTGATTATGCTTCTATGTGAATTTCAGATTTTACTTGATTATGTTGATTTAAGGCTTGATTTGGTTGATTTACATATATACATATATGTTTTTGGTTTCAATATATATCTATATTGAACAAAATGAATTTGATGATTTCTTACGAATTGTTTTTGGATTGAGAAATCTATTGCGGTTATTATTGTTATTATTTTGGGATTGAAGTCCAAATATGATTTTTATGATACAAATGGCTAATTGAAGCCAAATGATTTATGATTATGAAATAGTTTGCAATTTTATTGTGAAAGGAAATTTGAGCACGTTATGATTTAATGATTTTATATCCATCGAGAGTTATCCGGATTGGTGGTTTTATATATGAAGACCATGTTCAGTGAGGGACATAGCCTGTGTACACAGTCTTAAGACCTATTGGGTATGGCAGCGAAGTGTTGGGTAAGACCATATGGGATAGGCAATGTTAAGAGACGTCTCGATTATATATGTGGTTATGTATTGATACTTAAGGGGAGAAACTCGATGGTGGATTCAATGTTTTAAGTTCATTTGGATTATGTTTTCGGTTATGATTGATTTTGATATAAAGTTTTACGTTTGATTGAATACGAGTTGGTTTGATAAAACACTTATTTGATTACAAGTTGGTTTGAAAAAACATTTATTTGATTACGAATTAGTTTGATGAAACGTTTATTTATTTTGATTCGTTTTGAGAAGATACATATATATATAAAGTTATATGAACTTAAGTTTTGAGTATATTTTATAAGGTTTTGATTAAATCCCTTAATAAATGTATATATGTAGCTATGTTAAATAAAGTTGGTTTTTATAGCTGATAGTTTCTTACTGAGATTTTTATCTCACATTTTTAAATGTTTTAATGTTTTTAGGTGAGAAAGTACATGATAGAGAGAAGGTTACCGACCGATTAGGCAAAGATCGGAAGTTGTTGCTTATTGTTAGAATTATGGTTAGAACTTTGGTATTGCAATTGTAATATAATGATCTTTGGATAAATTGGAGACTTCTAAGTATTGATTATGATCTTTCTATTTCACGCCTGATGCCGATTGAGGTCGTTTAGGGTCGGGTGTGATATAGATCATTGACATAAATGAGATAACAGATTCGAATAGAACCATGATAGAAATAATATAACGAAACATCAAACTTAGATCTTCGAAAACCAAGTTTAAGTAGTGCGAAGCTAAGAGATTCATGCTAGATGCGAGGTGCAAGGTGCATCGAGCGACACATCTGAAACACATGATTCAAAAACTGTGGATTTATATGCATAAGTGGTTGTTCCATGTTTACCTTTTCAATGAAGGAACGCGTTAAAGACATTTAACTAGAAGATATGCCATTTGTAAGTTACAACAATTGATAAGATAATTTAAATGGTAGTAGGTTTAACCACAAGGTTGTAAGTATCAAACTAGTCCCAACCAAAGCATTGATGATACCCTTTAGCAACTAACTATGCTTTATACTGAAAAATTGAACCATCATGTTTCCTTTTGATTTTGAAAATCCATTGACATCCAAGGACATTTAGGGCATAACAAGGGGCGACTAAACACCATATACCCTTCAGTAATAAGGCATTGTATTATCCATTGCACGATGTTGATGGGAACACTTACGCTCAGGTGACCATTTGTATGCCACTTTATTAGTCAATATGCGAGGTTTTAACGACTTGGTCTTCGCTCGAGTGACCATTTTGTGACTTTGTTGTTACATAAGGCAATTATCAGGTTCGTTATGGAGCTATTTTAATGGTCTAAACTTGACCAAGTCAACTGCGCAAATGAGAGACTTAGTGATGGAAAAGACAATGGTGGGGGGCTAGATGTAATGGATGATGACATCAGTTCAATAGTGATAGTAAGATTTTTAGTGTAAGAAACACGTCAAAGAAGCCATTTTCTTGTATTGTAAGTGGTGGCCTAGGGAGTTGCATGGGTGGACGTGAATCATGCAAGAAGGGATGTAACCCATGCATGGATTGAAAAGGTGTCTCCAATGTGACAGTAGATGGCATGAAGTTGTGTACATTAGCATTCGTAAAAAACAATAATAGTTCTTATAGAGTATTTAGGTGCTTGGGGAATTGATTCAGATACAATTAGATGGACAAACAGGAAAACATGTTCATCGAATAATAGATGGCGTGAGATATAAAGTTTAGAAGTGTGAGGGTAAAAAAATTTGTATCACTTATGTTATTTAGAGTACTCCAAGAAAATAGAAGGTAATGATCAATGTTCAAGCTTGTTTTTGGTATACAGATGAAGCCAATGATAAGACAAGCATTCAAACACATGCATGAAATATAATCAGGTGACAATCTAAATAACTGATGAAAAGGATAATCAAATTATAGTTGATCCATATGCAATTGATTAATAGTGCAAATACCCATTTCAAATGCATTGATCTAGTAAATAGGAGAAATATGTGAATGATGTAGTAAAGATAAACCAATTTCAACTATGTGCATGTGCTTTTTGTTCTGCACAACTATTTTGTTCATGTGAGTAAGGACATGAAATTCTTCGATTAACTCCATGTTCACTAAAAAAGGATGCTAATTCCTGAAACTCACGACCCTAGTCAGATTGAAAAGATTGAACGGGAGCACTAAAAAATTTCTCAATAAGGCATTCAAAACTTTTAAATATTTGACACACCTAAGATTTATTTTTGAGAAATTATGTCCAAGTATATTTACTATAATGATCATACAATAGAACATATAATATCTAGAACCATCATGAGCAGTAAAACAAGAAGGACCCCACACATCTGAACAAATTAATTCAAGAGATTTTTGTGCATCATAATGAGAAACAAGAAATAGGAATGTATGAAAAGAGTAAAGCTTAAACCTAACCTTCTTCCTTATGTGGTTTGGTACGATTCACAAAAGGGTGCATGGACACAAGAATAGTAGCAATACCACTCGCCAGGCCTAAACTATCCAAAGCTCACATCAATAACTAGACATGATGCCAATGGGTTTATAACTGGCATAACTGGTACATAAGTCCAAAAAAGGCATAGAGCTTCAAGCGGCATCATTTTTAGAGCAAAACTTTCCCTGTAAGAAAAGGCGTGAATCATTAATCCTAGCATCTTTGATCTCTTGAATTAAGGTCTCCTACTAATAGAATAAACATGACACATTGTATTTTTATTTCGCAAAGAAGAATTATTATTATGACTCAGTAGTTTGTGAACTACACCATAAAAAAACATGTTCCAATCGAGCATGCCAGACATATAAACTAGCAAAGTTAGATCTAACTAAAGATGATTGCAGTAACCGAAGAGTATAAAGACCCTGATCACTCTAGCCTTGATGCAGAATTTTCCTCGTTGCTAAGTATTTGATAAGATAAGAATTAGAAGAAAACAATCAATATAAACTAGATTAACATTAGTCAGAGCAAAAACAGATAATATGTTAGTGTGAGATGATGAAACTTGTAAAACATTATGCAATTGAATTGGAAATTTTACCCAAAGAAAATGATGACTTGCTAATATTAGGAAGAGAATAGCCATTACATAGAGTAACTCCTTATGGTCTTTGATATTCAGAATGAAGTCGAAGATTTCCATATCACATGTTAGATTATGAGTAGCCCTAGAATCAATAACCCAAGATTGTGAAGCCAAATTTGAGGATGGCTAGACACAATTGTTGTTTCCTTAGTTGCCTTTAACAAGCTCGTGTTATATGCATGTTTCCTCTACAATTGTGGCATACAAGTGGTGTGGGTTTATTGTTACCATATTGTACTGCATATTGGGGCTAAAAATTGCCACTGGGGTTTCCATGAAGTTGCTACTATGAGGTGCAACCTTGGTCTCGATTTGTGCAACCACGCCACCATAAGAGTCATACCTCCTTTAATATAATGAATGGTGGGACTAGTAACATCAACGTTATCAATCTCCAGTTGATGTTCTTCACTTACTAACAAACCAATAAGCTCATCAAAGCTAACAGTCTCCAGTTGAGCATCGAACTCCCTAATAAAGGAGTGATAATTAGATCCTAGACCTAAAAGAATAGCATCACATAGATCATTGATAGGGGCATTTTATCCATACCTTTTAGCGTGATTTACGGTATAATTTCGAGCTTAATAAGTAAGTTTAATCACAAAAATAATATGTTTTCGAATAAATTACAAAATAAAAATAAATTTTATGTTTTCAGTTGATTTCCTTAGTTTTGATTAATTTCATAAAAATAAACGTCAAGCTAACTCGGTTATCAAAGATCGTATTTTTCAGGTACAGAGAAGAAAACAATCAAGCACTAATTCACGGATATGCGGAGCGCAAAACATGGCACGCGGGGCGTAGCCACTTCCCCTCAAAACACGGCAGTCAATTGCACATTCCCACTTGGTCAATACCTACCACGCGGGGCGTAAACTATAGTACACGGGGTGTCTCTAGTGTGAATTGAAGACAAAAGTTCCAGGAACCCAACTACGCGGGGCGTAAACCAAACTACACGAGGTGTCCCAGGCATACTTCAAGTAAATAAGTTCTAGGAGCTCAACCACGCGGGGCGTATCCCAGTTTACGAGGGGCGTGGTTGAGTCAACTAGTCTAAATCTGGTCCACGCGGGAGAAATTATCAACGGGATGGACTAATCTTGCAGATACGCAGGACGTACTACCTTCTACGCGGAGCGTACCTTGTGAAACCTGCAAAAATAGTGTGAATTCTTATTTGTAACTTGTGTATTTATGATTTTACCCCCGAGCTTGATATGTATAAATAAGAGTGATTAGCACTCATTTCATCATTCAGACTTTTGTATAGCTAAACTCTACCACTTTAAGAGCTTGTTCATTTGTTCCGCCATCCCGTCGAAGTTCCGTTCCACCCTCTTCCACCAAGCTCGAGAAGTTTCACCTCCAAGACCTAGGTGACGGCCTTGAGTCCGGTTAGCTAGTTCTAAGGACCGATTCTCCCCTTTTACTTGCTAATTAGCTTGCACTCTTCCTATGTACTAGGCTTGGTTGTACTCATATTCTTTTCATTCTATATTTATAATATATGATTTGCAATTCCCGTTTCTTTATACGTGTTGATATTTGCTACTTTTTTTTATATTCTTAATTGATTATTGTGTAGGGGAGACACGATTTCTGGCGACCCGTAGGGACGGGTTATCTTTAGGGATTTATATAGGTGCTGCCCTACCGGGAGTAACATTCCGGAAACCGTAGGAATTGACAAGCCACGAAACTTACAGGCCCTAGTTTCTGATCCCCAGCATTAGACACGCCTTGACTAGGAACCACATCGTCTAAGTACTTCATGGTGTGGTCCGTCTACACATAGTCGTCTTTGCAAGAGTAAAGTATCAATCGTATACGTTCAGAGTCTTTGCTTATTATAATTATAATTTATCATAGTCCGTAGAGTTCAGTTATACAAGTCTGTCTCACTGTAGTTTAGAAGTAGTTTGTACTTGTCACCCAAACCAACCTAAAGTATTCACCGCCTAGATAATGAATAGAACCGAGTAGTTTAATACTTGTAGATATAAATCCCGTGGATTCGATACCCGGTCTTAATCGGATTATTACTTGATACGACGGGGTACACTTGCCCCTACGTAGTAGCGTCTAGTAGAGTTTAAGCACACACACGTTACATCTTACTTATTTTACCGCACTACTAGATTCTCCCATCAATCATCAGTAGAAATAATATATTGCAAAGTGGTTAACTGATCAATTATTACTTTTTCTTTCCAATCATAGATTATGATATTGTCATTCCCTCGACGTAGCTGATGCAATTGATTCCTCACATTCCTGATGTGAGATCTAACCAGGTGAATAAGTAGAGAAAATCTTGGTACATGCTTCACGAGTTTTCATAGCTCCAACCATTAAGAGATAACATTCTATAGCATCAATGATACAAATAACTAAATACTTATTGACCACGTCTTCTCCAAGCACTATGATCAGGGTTCAATTGTCCGGTTGGAAGATACTTCAGTGGAAGAACAATGAGTTCAAGATGTTCCAAATCACAAGTCGATAGCAATGACATCATCTGTGTTTTCCACACTAAAATAATCGATGGTGTTATCTTGATGGATAACTAACTAGAGAGACTAGCCGAGAACAATGTAGGCTGGCTAAATTGTAAGACAAAAGCAAATGTTCCATGGTTGATGGTCATGAAGGTTGCGATGTTGTTGCCGTAATTGGCACTGGACAGGGTTCCCGAAGAGTTCCTGTCGGTTGTGGATTGAGTGCCAATAACGGTAGTTCTAGCCATGGTAAGGATTAAGAGAACATAGAAGGTATAAGGTGGCGGAAAAAATAAAACCGAAAAACTTTAGGATTTGAATAGTAATTAGAGTATGACTTTGATACCATGAAAATATATAACTACATATGTGTATACTCACACAATCTTAAAGAGGAACCCTAATTACGAAAGGAATACTAGAAAAATTAGGATAACCACAAAACCCTAAAACCCTAACCCTAAAAACTTATATACCGTAACTCTATCACAAATAAAGCAAATTAATTTTTGTTTATATTATACTAACTAGTTTTTGACCCGTGCAATGCACGGATTCTTCTTAATATATAAATATTAACAATAATATAATTTAATAATTAATATTAATGATATAAAGGTGCTATATAAATTAAATATTATTATTTTATTTTCACATTTAATTAAAATAATCTTTTTATAGATAAATATAATATCATAATTAAAATTAATATAGATTCTCAGTTGTCGTGAAGCTCTTAGTTGGTTGAAGAAGGAAGGTTATCCGAATGTTCATCTGGAAATGGATTCTCAGCTCTTGGTTCTTGCAATTTCTGGAACTACAGAACTAGTTTCCCCTTTTGGCATTATTGTTGATGATTGTAAAGCTCTGATTAGCGAGCTAAATATTTTATCTGTTTCTTTCATTAGGAGGTCAGCGAATAAGATTGCTCATATACTTGCAAGAGCGTCTGGTTCTGTGTCTGATTATGTTATATGGAAACATAATCCCCCCCAGTTCATTTGTAATGACTTAAGTGCTGATATTGAATAATAATATTTCTTTTGTTTTCAAAAAAAAAATATTATATTTTTTATCAGTAAAAAATAATGAAGTAACACCTCAGCTCCATCGTTATTGTTTTATATTATGTATAGATATGTAGAGAATTAGAGAGATTTTAGGGATTAATTTAAATTATGTAGAACTTTTAGATATAGATATGCAGAGAATTAGAGAGATTTTAGGGATTAATTTAAATTCTATAGAACTCTTAGATATAGTACGGATAAAATAATCTTTTTATAAATAAATATAATAATATAACTAAAGTTAATATATTATATTTTTTATCAGTAAAAAATGAGGAAGTGACACCTCAGCTCCATCGTTACTGTTTTATATTATATATAGATATGTAGAGAATTAGAGAGATTTTAGGGATTTATTTAAATTTTGTACAACTCTAAGATATAGTACGGATAAAATAATCTTTTTATATAAATAAATATAATAATATAACTAAAGTTAATATATTATATTTTATATTATATTTTTTATCAGTAAAAAAAGAGGAAGTGACACCTCAGCTCCATCGTTACTGTTTTATATTATATATAGATAGATATGTAGAAAATTAGAGAGATTTTAGGGATTAATTTAAATTATGTAGAACTTTTAGATATAGATATGCAGAGAATTAGAGAGATTTTAGGGATTAATTTAAATTCTATAGAACTCTTAGATATAGTACGGATAAAATAATCTTTTTATAAATAAATATAATAATATAACTAAAGTTAATATATTATATTTTTTATTATATTTTTTATCAGTAAAAAAGGAGGAAGTGACACCTCAGCTCTATCATTACTGTTTTATATTATATAATATTGATAGATATGCAGAGAATTAGAGAGATTTTAGGAATTAATTTAAATTTTGTTGAACTCTTAGATATAGTACGGATAAAATAATCTTTTTATAAATAAATATAATAATATAACTAAAGTTAATATATTATATTTTTTATCAGTAAAAAAGGAAGAAGTGACACATCATCTCTATCGTTACTGTTTTATATTATATATAGATTTGTTAGAAAATTTGATTATCATTTGGCATTTTATAATAATGCCCCCTTAACACGCAAAACACTATTAATTAATTAAATATATTACAAACATGACGTAGGTTAGAATATGGTGTGAAGGGAAGAACATTCCTTTCCCACTCAATTTATTATTATTATTATTATTATTTGGAGGAAAATCATATCATACTGATAATTATTATACAATTTATGAAATTAATTTCTTAATGAGTCAAGATATTACTTATTTATTTTAATTTCTTAATGAGTCAATGCTTAATTATTTGTTTCCTTTTATCCTGAAATCCATAAATATATTCACCAAAAATTGATGCCACTTGTACAACAACAACAACAAAATTTTGGCATGAAAATTCTGAACCCGACGGTCTATATTAATCGTTCGGAGTGAGTTATTAATATATATTTTTGATCCTAAAGTGATTGAGGTTTTGGTTTTACAATATAACCTGATATGGTTACAATATCTTAATCTCTTTAATGTCTTGGTCGAAATGGATGTGAATAGTTTGTTTTTGTCTTGCGTGGACTTGACGGAATATGGAAATATTGTCCAAGATTATAAAGGAATACTGCAACAAAGGTCAGACTTTAAAGTGTCATTCGTTCTTAGATTAGCTAATAGGGTGGCGCACTGTAGTGCTCGTCTAGTCCTATTCAATGCTGGTTTAATTATTTATTTTATTACTATTCTCTGGCTTGAAGCTACTTTGTACAAGGATTGAACTCTTGATTCTTAAATAAAATCATCCGCTTTTATATATATATATATTGATTATATGTTATTCGTGTGGAATTTCTAGAGAATTTAATGGTTTCGAGATGAAACATAAGTGAAACAAAAATTAAATCACCAGTATTTTCTTGTTAAGAATTTAAGATTTATTATACTGTTGTCATTCCTGGTAATTAAGGACCATGATTATATTAATCATGTATTATTATTATTATTATTATTTTGTTATAATCATAGGCTTAATATATTTATAATTAATTAGTAACTCAATTTAACAAATATCATAAACTTAATAAATAAAAAATGAAAATAATATACATTAAAAATATAATTAATTAATTACTTGTTTGATTCTTATTTTTATAGTTTATTTTTGTCCTTTTTACTCTAAATAGTAAGTATTTGACTAGAATTAAAAAAAAAACAAATGTAAATAACTATTTTGTAAATGAAATCAACTCATATACTACACAAAAAGTTAATAGAACAGTTTTAATTATATATTTGTATGATAATTAGTGTATAGTATTAAAAAGAAGAAGAGTTAGTAAGAAGGAAAAGGAATGGGAAATAAGAAAGTCATAGGGGGAAATGAGTAGTGGGGTACATGAAAACTTCCATCTATATATATGTCAAAACAAACAAACAAAATTGATCATACCCTCTCAAATCACAAATCCTCCCAAATCCAATCCACTAAATTTAAATCCTCATCTTTCAATTAACTTCAATCTATGAAATATAGGTTTTAGGGATAAGGAACATTTGCATGGAAAAGTCTATTTGAAATGATAATAAAGTTAATAGGGTTACTCCGAGTTGAATCTCTGTTTGTCAGGTTTGAGATTTGATTTTTCACTCTATCAAAATTTAGCCGTTACTGATATGTAATCTGTAAATTTCACTTTAAATCTCTATCGGCGTTTATAGTTTGTCTGGAATGATAATAAAAACTAATTTTGAGCTTTACCTATCTGTTGAAATTTTTTGGTCAAACGATTTCTTGTAAATAAATATTAAAAAAAAAAGCAAAAAAAAAACAAATTAAAAAAATCATGTGGTTTTACAATTTATAAATTGATGATTCAGATAAATTTTATTACATCGTTCACTTTTTTTTATCACTATAAATTATTGTCAAATACCTATTTTTCAGGTTATCATTTTTTAACAGATTTTCTTGTATTAATTTGGAATTTGGTATTAGTATAATGTAAAATTTAAGAATTTTTATGTCATGAAATGAAATTTATCAATCATAATAGGGTAAACAAATTATTAGTCCCTATATTTTTACATATTATATTTTGTAATGGTAAAACATTTATTTTCCTATTTGCTTATTTTCTTCTTTTCTTTCTCACATAATATTTCTCTCTCCAATATGTAGTATTTAATTTATTAATTTTTAAATAATTATAGAACTTCAATTTAGCGATGTTGTAGATTTTGTTTCACTAAAACAAATAGATAAAAGATATCTCAAAAATTAAGCTATATAAAATTGTAAATGTAATTTTTTTTATCTCTAATAAACTTCATAGATAAAATAATAATAAAAAACTTTTGAAAATTTGATCCAGATTCGTAATAATATTCAGTATTAAATGAAATAAAAATAAAAATTTAAGAGAATAGATAATATATTCTTTTATATATTAATCTGTATAAGTACATAAATATTAGTGTATATATTGTACAAATTTCATTTATTATAGATATGGTGATTAAATTTGAAAAAAAAAATTTATATATATCTAAGACTATTTTTGTACTTTCATATACAAAATTAAAAGAATAGATAAATAGTTGACTAAGATAAAACTTAAAAACCTTAAAATATATGTGTAATTTACTCAGTAAAAATATAGGAATTAATTAATTATTTACCGGTTACAAATAATATTAGCCGCGTTATAGTTTAGTTACTATTCATATATTTTACTCAAAAATAAATATTTTTACATAATAAAATAATAAAAAAATTAATTATTGATATCATTTGCCACATTATCACATCAATGTCTTCCATGAATAAAAATTATGTTACTATTTATTAAATTTCTTTTTTTTATAGAATTAAATTCCTTATTTTGTAATGTATAATATAAATCACATTTTTTTACAATAAAAAAATACCCCATTATTTTTTTAATATATATATAACATTTTCTTTTTCATACTCTTTAGAGAATGAAATGGAGTTGCTGATGAATTGGCAAAGTTTGAAGTCTCTTTCTCGATGATCAATTAGTGACATTCTTCTCCTACTTTTTACCACAGGTTTATCAGTGATGACATTTGTAGTATTCCACACTTGCGTTTTTCTTTGACTTTTCTTTTATTTTCTCCTCCCCTTCTTTTTGTTTGTTCTCCTTCATCTTCTCTTGTTCAAACACTCATTTTTTTCTTTTATTAATATATTGCGAGTTTGTCAGTTTTGGGGCCATGGATGGTCACCCTGCCCAAGTTCTGTCTCGTCCCAATTTCTATCAAATATATATATATATATATATATATATATATATATATATATATATATATATGTGACTTTTTTTTCAATATATTATGTCCACTAGGATACCTTATTTTTCTTTAATTTCTTGCAAAATTAAATTCTGAAAAACTACAGATTATAAGATCCATACCTCCAACATTCCACTAGAATCCCACCTGTAATTTCCACCATTGTGAGTGAAAACACCTCTTCAACTTCCCCCACAATACCAACATTAACACCAACCATTCAACTCCCTTTCAAAACCCCCACCAAATAATAACAATAATTATATATATATATATATATATATATTCAAATCCTTTTCATTTTAATTAATGATTTTGACAAGGTTGAAATTTGTGTATTCATTCACACAACCGTTGGCTTTTTTTTCTTTGGGTTTTGTCGGCCTACAAAGTGACTTTGTTGTTCAAACTTGAAACATAAGAGTTTTACCTTCATTTGGTAGCTAATAGATTCAACCAATAAAACCTTTTTTTATTATAAAATTATTGGGTATAGAAAAAATTTACATAGAATTGTTATATTCTTATTAATAAAATCCGATAGAGCTCAAGCTTTTATGAATAATACAAAATCGAGAGGAGTTTTTATATGGTATCAAAGTCTTTTAGAGTTTAAAAAAAACGAATAACTCTTCTATAACATCATGCAAAAAGCAAAGAGTTACTCTTACTAATTGGCCGCGATGCAAAGTTCTATGTCGAAAGAGGATTTTGAGTTACTTTTACTAGTTGGCCGTGATGCAAAGTTCTATATCGAATAAGGATTTTGTTGATTGTATCACTGTTTGGAATGGGTTAATTAGCACTTCACCCATTTGTTCAAATTCTAGAGGCTGGTCTTAAGTTAATAACTTGTTTGAATTTCTTTCTATTGAAGAAGCACAACTTACACGTGATTCTGCAGTGGATTCAATTCTCTTACAATATTTTTTTACTGCTCGCAATTAGCCTGGAATTCGGGGTTGAGGCCATAGACAGTCGTACAAGGGTGGTGAAAGAGTCGTCGGTCAGTCTAATTATTGAATCTTCTCATCTCGCAATTCTATAATGAAAAGTAAATGTTCATCTCAAGATCTATTTTTGAAATTAATAATGTAATATGTCATAATTGTAAGGGTCGGGGCATATTGTTTGAAATTGTTTGTCTTAACAATTTAATCGCGATCATGGGTTATAAATACAGGAGCTACATATCATCTGACCTTAGACTTGAAAATTCTTGGTCTTCATTCGAAATATCAGGGACCCGAAGAAGTGCAAATTGGTAATGATTCTAAACTCTCTACCCATTTGATAGAAACGTTTTATCTCTATCTTTTGGGGTATGTTATGGTTTGTTACTGAGAAATTAGCTAATTTTAATGTTTAAATTCATGCATATTTCAATAAATCAAGACTAAAAAATAATTTACTCACTTTTAGTTAATTCTGGCCGTTTTAATCTCTTTTCATTATAAATAAAAAATAAAAATAAATTGACTTATCTCGGGCTTGATGTTTGTATTTTACAAGTTACAAGAACACACACAAGGCGTAAAGAAATAAGAAAAGATGAATGTAAAGATCTAATAACTCACCACACGCCATGTGAAAAAAAAATCTTCTTTTAACAGCTCACACAGTGTGTGAGAAGTCCACACGACGTGTGAAGTGTGAATTAGATAAGATCGACGGAATTTTGACAGTCAACTGAGTCAATTGTCCCATTGGTCGAAATCATCCACATGATGTATGACCTACTCCACACGTCGTATGAATTATGCAAATTCGGGTAGAGACTTTTCAAAAATCCCACACAGCGTGGCACCTATTCCACACGTCGTGTGGGTTACATTCACATGAGCATTCTATACACAACAAAGACATCAAACGACATGTGGAGCACTGGATTCCTCTCGAGTCAACCACAAAAGAGTCAATACGGTGTATGAGAAGTTCCACATACGGTGTGGGTTACATTCACATGAGCATTCTATACACAACAAGGACATCAAACGATGTGTGGAGCACTGGATTACTCTTGAGTCAACCACAAAAGAGAGTCAACACGGCGTGTGAGAAGTCCACACGTCGTGTGACCCCATTCTCTAGTTTATATGTGTGTGAATAAATATAATGCAAATGTAATCATGATTATATCCCAGACCTGATTTTTGCATAAATAGGAGTGTTTGGCACCCAATTAGGCATTCAGATTTTTTGTAATCAAGTATCTTACACCTTGAGAGCTTGATTGTTGTAAAATTCTTTCATCATCTCGATGAATTTATGATTCCATCCTCCTTCCCCAAGCTCGAGAGTTCCACCTCTAAATCCAAAGCGATGACTTTGAATCGGGTACCTAGTTCTAAGGACTAAATTCTCTTTCTTTTTACCTTGTTAACTAGTTTGTGCTCTTTCTATGTGCTAGATTCGGTTGTATTTCGCTTAAACTCTTTTCATAGTTTTAATATATAATTTAACATTTTCATTTCCATCAAACTTGTTAATATTGTATTCCTTGTTTTGATTCTCGTAATTGGTTATTGTGTAGGTTGATTACAAACTCCAAAATCTATTAGGGTTCATATAGGTGTTGCCTTACTAGGATTGACAACCCGGAAACCATACAAATTAAAGAGTCCCGACATTTACGGGTTTGAGTTTCTGAATCAATTAGAATTAGTATTGCCTTTAACAAAGAAATCACGATCTAAAGAAACTTAACAGAGTTTGTTGGTTTATTCATAACCGTCTTTGCATGATTAATTTATTACTTGTGTATAATCTAAAATATTATTTATTACGTATCATAACTTAACCCAACCTTTATCATCTTATAAGAGCTTTTGCACCAAAATCTGTCTCACATATAGTTTAGGAGTAGTTCAAATAGTTACCACAAACCAAAACCAAAGTAATCATCGT
Organism: Euphorbia lathyris; assembly: GCF_963576675.1. NCBI lineage: Eukaryota > Viridiplantae > Streptophyta > Magnoliopsida > Malpighiales > Euphorbiaceae > Euphorbia > Euphorbia lathyris. Next base: position 8,527,624 of record NC_088911.1, read on the forward strand.
CTAGATAATGTTATAAAACCGAGTAGTTTGATACTTGTAGGTATAAATCTCATGGATTCGATACTTGGGCTTAACTAGATTTATTACTTGATAAATGATGGGGTATATTTATCTCTTAGTTAAGCATCTTGAGATATAGGTCGGATATTTCTCTCATAAAGTTTTTGGCATCGTTGCCGATGATTTATTTTCTTGCAATATTGAACCAAAATGTTTTATTGTTAGTCTAAGAATTTGTTAATATCATTCTTTTTATGCTAACATCATTGTTTTTATGTTAATAATTTTTCTATTTATAATTTATTAATTCTTTCTTTTCCTAGTATATACACACTGGATCCCAGAGTGGTACGCTTATTCATATTGATCTTGAAATTGAATGTACTTTGTGTAGGATTAGAAGAGAAAATATGGGCAACATCAACAACGATACCCAACAACCCGAGAACAACCGAAACTGAAATGGAGGAGGCAATGATAGTCGAACTATAATGGAGATCTTAGCTCCACATCAGCCTCAAAACTAAAATGTCATCGTAGCTCTGACCATCTCGGCCAACACATATAAAATCATGACAAACATGATCCAACTGATTCAACAAAGTGGACAGTTTGGAGGAGAACTTCACGAAAACGCAAATGAACATATTGACATATTTTTTATGTGTGCCGATATATCTCAACAAAATGGTGTTCCCCCGGATGACACCCATCTAAATTTTTTTCCTTTTATCTTTGACAGGACAAGCACTGGAATGGTTGTGGTCATTGGAGGCGGGATCCATCACGACATGGGAGAGCCTTGAAAAAGAGTTTGTTTCTTATTATTTTCCACCTTCAAAGACAGTCATGTTGCAAAATGATATCACATTATTTCGACAACTTGAATGTGAGGCCATTCGTGCAGCTTGTGCTCATTTAAGACATCTACTCTGGAATTGTCCACATCCTGGCATACCCAAGCAAGATTTGGTAAGTACTTTTTTACCATGGCTTGACTCCACTATTTGTGAAACTGTGGATTCTGTGATAGGTGGTAATTTGTTCAGAAAATCAGTAAGTGATGCATATGACTTGATTAATGAGCTTGTTAGGAAGAGTGTCCAATGGCAAGTTGATCGGAACGCCGGACCTTCGAGACATCAAAATTTTATCGTGGAAGACGAGGGTCCAGAGAACTTCATAGTTGAGATGACTCGAAAATTGGATGCCTTAATGGCACAAATGAGCCTTAATAAAACTGCACATGTCCTGTTGTGCAATCATTATGGTGGTGGCCATCATGGAAGCGATTATTAAGCCGGTAGTCCATTCGTCGATGATGCCGAAAGCGTAAGTTATGCATGATGGAACTAAAGGCGAAACTCTAACTACAACTCCTACTCGAACTCATACCACTATAATAATAATAATAATAATAATAATAATAATAACAACAGATGGAGGCCTTGGCAACAACATTCTAACTTATCGCATGCAATAATCAAAATGTGTTGAAGCCCCCACTAGTTTTAACAATGAATACAAGAAGTAAAAGCTAGGACATCCCCAAATGCTCAATGAGTTCAAACCTCTCAACCTCCTACCAATGCGCAAGATCAAACGATAATATATTTACTTAAAGAAATATTTGCACGTCTTGCTGACAATGAAACTTTTTGTAGGGATCTGGACCACCAAGTGACTCAGTTGAATCACCAATAACAAGAGAGACAACAAGGATATCTCCCAACCAATATTGAGCAAAACCCGAGATCCAAAAATAGAGAATTCTCTCAAGCAATAACACTCTGAATAGGTAAGGGTTTGGAGGAAAATTCTTACCTCTCAATTCATGAGAGAGTATTCTTTTAATGGTCCTTATATGAAGTTCGTTCGTTCATATTTATAGGGAATGAAGCATATATGAAGACTTCGTGACTAAGTTATATTCCTCATATCCTCCTAGAACTATGGTTCTCCAGAGTTCCTCTAATTCTATTGTTAATTTCATTCGAGGAGACATAGCTGATGTCACTTTCACCAATCCATTTAGTTATTTATTAGTTTCTCGGGATAAGGAACAAATTTGGTCCTAACATTTCTGGTGAAGTGCAGATTTAGCCCTAACGTATTAAATGGTCCAAATTTAATCCTAATGTTTTCAAGGAAGATCAATTTCAGCCCTACGTTGCCGAAAGTTTAAAAATGATGGTTTGACTATTATTTAACTGTCACATCAGACCTTCCAAACAAGTTTATCAATCAATTGAAGTAGTTCCATACGTTTTTTGTTGGTTATTTGTAACTATATTAGCAGCACAGTAAATATATTAGACAGTTTATGTGGAGCATCTCCTTGGAGGATCGGGTCCGGACGAGGGAAGTCAGAGGAAGAACCAAGTACGAGCAACAAGCGAGTAAAGAGGCTAAAACAGTGCCACACATCAGCCAATCCACGCTTCGCTTGGATTTGGCCACGCTCCGCTTGAGGGAAAACATGCTCCGCGTGAATGAAGGAATGATCCGGAGAAAAGTCCAGAGACCAGTCCATGCGAGACTTAGAATTAGGCACGCTCCGCGTGGATTCCTTTTAATGAACTCGTTCCTTACTCCAGCTTCCTCCTAAATTACAATCCTGCCACTCCTTATTTACACATTTTTACCCCTAACCTTACTCTTTACTATCATATAGTAAGTTAGCTTTTTATGTAATTTTGTTTTAAGGTTTGAGATGGTATAAATACATCTCTTTCTTGTAATTGTTCTTTAACTTTTTATCAATCAAATTTATCATCTTCTTCAAGAAGCTTTTGTTAAGGTTTTCACCTCCAACAATGAGGATTTCATTATTCCTATGGATTTAGTCCATAAAACCGGGATTAACTCCTTCTAGTTTAGCTAGAGAAGAAATATTAGTTTACAATTAAAACTAACACGTCCCAAAACCGATCTGTATCAACAGTTTGACAAAAAAATTATTATCTTATATATGACAGACTTAGTTATTAGCATTTTAACGAATTGTTTTGTAACCGTGTTAGTAACACATTAAATATTTTAGACATAATTGATATTTGGAATGTCTGATATGACAATTAAATAATAGTCAAATCAGTCTTTTCAAATTTTTGGATGACTAAAGTTGATCTTCATTGGAAACAGTAGAGTTAAATTTGGACTATTTTATACATTAGAGTTAAATCTGCACTTTACCGAAAACGTTCCGGGCTAAATTTGGTTCTACTTTCTCTATTGCTTTTACTCTTTCCTTTGTACAAAAATAAAACATAAAATCCAATTACTGAAATAATAATAATAATAATAATAACAGAAAATTTTCCTTTAATATCAAAATCTTTTTAAAATTTAGGGTTCTTTTATATCTTACTTAGAAATTAAAACTCAGGTTCGTTTTATTTTCTAACTTATTAGGCTGCTGAGATAAAAAGGGGAAAAAACAAATTCTCCAACCGACCAAGAAAACAAACAAACAATGAAATCTTATCATATGCAATTTGGGATTAAATAACAATAATAACAAGAAAATAACTTTCTGCAAGTCGGATAAATATATATTAGTTAAAAGCAATATTATCATAACCGGCATCAAACCGGATGTATAGTTGAGTCAACGGTTATTTGATCGGATCGGATGGTTTAGATTGATCGGACATGATGACGTAATAAATAAATAAATAATAATTACATATATTAAATGTATATTTTAAAATTATTTTTATAAATTATATATACTGAAAACAAATTATAAACAACTTTTGGTTTATTATTTTTTTTATCAACTTGAGGCTTAAATATATAACGGATAAATGCAGTTTCGAATAATTTGAAATATGGTAACGTATTCTATGCCATGAGATCTTTTTAACGATATATTATAAACTCAAAACGGACAAGTGATGAATGAGAAATTGATATTGAAAGTGAACCACTTGGAATAATTTGGAATAAGATAAAAGGAAATTAAGCATTTTCAGCTCACATAGGAAAAAAATGAGAATTGTGTTATTATATCAGAAATTGACAGTTCTGACTGATTGACATTTCCGTCATCCAAATGTAAAAGAATGATAATTTTTGTAATAATCTATTATTTAGAAACCGTTGCAAAGTGAGAGAACAGAGTCTGAGATTGTAGTGTTCATACTTTCTTTCAAAACGAAAGGACACCTAAAACTACTTCTTTCGGGGTGGATTTTGGTGGCAGAAGATTACGTGAACTCTCGATGCATCTCTTTCCCTGTCGATGTTCAGGGCATTGTTAAATAAAACTATAATAATTGTTCATTCTCAACCTCGAGTTGATATAAGTTGGGTTGGCTCTGAGGTGTGTGGAGAATGTGTGACCACACAGAGTCTCTAAATAGTAGGGAGCAGTATAAAGATTCATATGATATTAAGTGAATATATGATATTAAGTGAAGACTTGTTTTAAGAGTTAAAAAAAAATTAGAATTATTTTACCAAAAAGATCATGCTATTAAGATATTGAGTTATTGAGTTATTTGAAATGATTTTATTGTTCTGTAAATATATTTGTTGCTTATATAATATTATTTGTATCTGCAAAAAATAATTTTTTAAAATTAAAGTTACTTAATTGATATTTACGATCAATAATGTCACAAAAACTATTAAATAGATTAGTTTTATTATCTATTGAACATAATTTATTTAAAGATGTTGATTATGAGAGGCTAATTAGTGATTTTGCTTCAAAAAAATGTAAAAAGAATTATTTTTACTTTAATTTCTGTAATTAAATTTTAATGTGTTTCTAAAATATTATGTTTTTTTTTATTTTATTAGTGGGGCACTTTTAACTTTTATACCGAACATGCAAAATTTCAGAACCGGCACTGGACATAAGAACTATTATAGAAAGATGTTATTGAATCTATATAGATGGATCAAATGCCATAAGGAGGGGTATGCATCAATTCAAAACTGAATATCGAAGTTGCTAAAATAATTGACACCGATCCGATTTGAATAATATATAAAACCGAAATATTATCGAATCAAAATATTCGATTTGGTTAGGTTTTAAACTGAACAAACCGAATTTAATTAAAAAAATCACTATATCTCCTCATTAAATTCACACAAAAAAAAAAAGTTGAAATACTTTCAAAATATATCTATATCTGTTTATTATCTCAACAATAATAATAAAAAATTAAACTTGTAAAATCAAATATAATAATAATACTGTAGAATATGTGTAATTCAATGCGAGTTGGTTTGTTTTATATATTTTTATCGAACCGAACTGAATACTGAGATGCACCTAAAACTAAAACTGATGCATAACCTAAGTGTCAAAAAAACTGAACCGATGCACACGCCTAGACATAAGAGCCATTCCATTACTGTTGAACCTAGTCTCATATGTAATCAAGCCGAGCCAAACCGAGTTTTGTCCTGCTCATGCTCGCCTCGTCATAAAATTAACGACTTCGAGTTCAACATTCTGCTCGCGAGTTATTCACGAGCTTTGCTTGCGAACAGTTCGTTCATTCAATTTCCGAACTTCTCTTACGAACAACTCATTAATTATGTTAATTAATTATATTGATTTGAAGTTTCCTTAACACAAACTATATAGTTTTTAAATCTACAAAACCAAAGTTTCAAAACTACATTGTTTTACATTTCCTCCTTTAAAGAAGTATTATTATTAAAAAAATAATCAGACCAAGCGTGTCCATGAACATTATTTATCAAGTTGCTTATGAGCTTGTTCATGAACTTATAATTGAAAATATTCACGATCTTTCAAATCGAGCTTCAATATGTTCAAACTCGTCTCATTTATAAATCGAACTGAACACAATCGAGTTTTATCAAGCCGAACACCGAACCACTCATGCGTGCGCTAATTCAAAGACCTAGCTAAAATAAGATTCTCTTTGTTATTTATTTATTATTTATAATATATAATTGAATTATGATATTGTAAGTAATTATTAATAGTGGTCATATCAGAATCTGAAATCTGATAGAAATTAATAATTATACCCATATTCATATTCATATAGAATTTCTTAGGCGTGCACTTAGTCTATAGCTATGTTTATAAAGTTTCATCAAATCTATAAACCCTAATTATCAAAATATCTACCTTAATTTTGTCTCTTGCATAACAGTGGGCCCTTCTTTATATCAATTAATTATTTCCTTCAATAATCTTTTTTTAACATTTCGGCTAGGGAAAAGGTTTCAAATTAATTAAGAGCTTCAACTTCATTAATTTATTTAGATTTCGTAGTTAACTAGGTTAATTAAGAGGGTCTTTTAGAGTTATAATGGGAAGAAGATGAAAAGGTATATATATATATATATATAATGGTCTATATGAGAATATTCATTAATGAGATTAGTTTTAGAATATAATACATTGGTTTGGAGTATATGTTCTATATTTTATAACACGTGTTTTAAACAGTTAAGTAAAATGTTTTAAATAATTAGTTTTAGAACATAAGACATTAGTTTTAGAACATATGTTAAAGTATATGTTCTATATTTTATAGTCCATGATCTAAAAAGTTAAGTAGAATGCTCTAAATAATGTTACATATGTTCTAAATTTTATAATCTTTTTTTTATTAGAATGCTGGGACGAGAATAAAGCTCAACGAAGACATCCCGACGAACGTGAGCTATATTACAAAGATCATCAAAAATCAAAGAGTGACAAAATGACGGTGCAGAATGCCACCAGGTCAAATTTGTTGTAGTGGTGCCGAATCTAGCGAGGCGATCGGCAGCCTGGTTTCCTTCGCAATAAATGTGCGAGATTCTGAAATTCATAAGCGCACAACGTGCCTTAGCCAGAAGCCAATCCTGTCTAAGCTACCATGACACTCTCACTTCCCTTCCTTTGAACAAATTAACCACATAAGACGAATCTGATTCCACCCAGAGGTTGTGCCACTCCCTCTCCCAGGCAGAATCAATTGCAAAAAGAACTGCTCTAAGCTCTACAACGTGCGCAAATTGACTGTCAATGCGAAACGCAAAGCAACCTTTTACAAACCCTCTAGCATTACGAAAAATACCTCATGCACCTGCTTGACCCGACGAACCCAAGGCTGAACCGTCAGTATTGACTTTAATCCACCCAGCAGGCGGCGGCACCCATCTAACAATCCTGTAGTCCGGCTCCGGTGTTCTAAATTTTATAATCTGTGATCTAAAAAGTTTTATGAATGAACTCTATTGACTTTTTAGAAATATGCTTTAACAACATAAAATATTAGTTTTAGAACATAAGACATTAGTTTTAGAACATATGCATAACGGAACTATGTTGGAGTATATGTTCTATATTTTATAACTTGTGTTCTAAAAAGTTAAGTGGAATATTCTAAATAATGTTAGATTATGTTCTATATGTTACATCATGTGTTCTATAAAGTTTTTTGCATGACATTGAAACAGATAGAATCCAGAATATGAGTAACACCATGAAGGATTCAGATTTTGTTCGTCGCTTCCGCCCTTCAAAATAGTTCGCTGGTAATCAATTTTGACATATCAGAACCGAAATATAACCATCAGAGAGAAGAAATAAATAAAAGAAACAAAAAAAATGAAAGAGGAAGAAAAGAAAGAAACGGAAAAACAAAGAAGGTGATCGGAAATAAGAGAAGGATATCAGAAAGATCCTTACCACCATAAAAATATTTACAATAATAACATTAACGAGTGTTCTAACATAAATAATTTGTTCTCATATAAGGAAGTGTTTTCACTTGATCCTTTCCTTTTATTTATATATATATATAAGTGTTTTCACTTGATCCTTTCCTTTTATTTATTTATATATATATATATATATATATATATATATATAATATTTTAAAGGAATTATTTCAGCCACGTAATTATTAAATATAATTTTTTAAAGGGTTTTTTTATCTTAAAGTAAAAATTAACCCATTATGACAGTGGGCCAACCGTAAGGGTCCAAAAATTACTTTCGTATTTTGAACTATTATAATGGAACCACCATCGTAATGGTCTCGTTGTGGCGGACCACTCCTGTAATGGGGTTGTTTTTAATTTTAGGGATAAAAACAGTTTCTCTAAGAAAATTATTTTCCAACCGTTACTAGGTTGGGGAATATCAATGAACCGTTTGAACTAAATGGTTAAGCTGGTGATTAAAGGCTTAATTCATATTAATATCTCACACACACCCACATGCAAACCCCCAATGGACTTGAAGAGTGCACACCACATGCTCATATTACCAAGTCCTGAAATTTAATCACCAAATGGAGTTGTCAGGAATCGGACGCTTGATCCTTTGGTCTCTGATGTCATGTCAATAAATCATTTAACCTAAAAGTTTAAGTTGATAGTTAATAGTCAAATTCATATTATCTGACAAGAATAATACCCTTAAAGGGCATCCTTTTGGAGTTTTATCTTATGTAGAGCTCGTTTGGGTTGCCTGTTGTTTACTGTTGTTGTTTGTTATTTGTGTACGGTTTGTTGTTTGCTGTTGGAAAAATTTGCTTTTCCAAAAAGTAGAGATTCTCTGCTTTTGTAAAAAAACTACTTTTCATGACAAACCGGATGTGTCTAACCAAACATATAAAACTCTCTCTTTTTAAAGTGAAAATGTAAATATGAGGAGAAAATAGAGTAACCAAACCCGACTGTAGTATGTAATTTCAATCTAATCAATGTATTTGGATTCCATTTACTAAGCATTAGACAAATTAGATGCAAACATGAATTTAATTAAAAGAGCAAATGATTTCTTAAAGAATAATGATAAAAAAAACTATTTTTGAATTTCATCAGTCAGCTGGGGCTTTTGCACTACAAGAAGAAACTCTATCATTACAGAATGGACTGACAGAAATTTTTATATCCAACTTATCGATGGAACATTTGTATCGGAAATCACCTATACATTCACCTACACATTCCTAAAATGTATAGGTGATTATTGGCGAGATTATTCTGGCTTTTGTTGGGATATCTCCTCAAAACCCACATTGGTTAAAAGTGTCGTAAAGGGATGTGTGAATCCCACATTGCTTAGAAATAAGGAAGTCAATGGGGAGTTCCCTTATAAATAGGCTTTAGGCCTTTAGTTGATTTATTCCACATTCTCAAGGCTAGTTAACTAGGAGGTGTAACTTAGGCTTTGAGTTTGTGTGAGAGAGTGAGGGTTTTTTATTACAGTTTTGTCCGTCCAAAAATTGTAATCCTTTGATAGTGGAGATTTAAGAGGCCTACGGGTCTCGTGGTTTTTATCTCTTGTTGAAGAGGTTTCCACGCTAAAATTGGTGTGCGTCTTTATTGTTTTTCTCTATTATTTCTTTTTGTGTGTGTGTATTTGTTTGTTTGGCCCCAACAACTTTTATCACCGATATTTATTATAGGTAATTATAAATATCGGTGATGACACCAACAAACCTTACATATGAACCTACAAAAATTGTGTAGGTGAATATCGGTTCATTCTTTCGGTGGTAACGTTTTTTCTTGAAGTGGATAATTAATTGAAGATTTTCAATATGAAAAATTAAAATAAAATTTTCTCAAAAAAAATTAAAATAAAATAGACTTAACTAATAAAATAGATTTTCAATTTTCAAATATCTCATCTAGTTTTTTAATTTACTGTTATAATATTATTTTTAGTATATTATTTAATTTACTGTTATAATATCATTTTTAATACATTTATATAATATATTATTACATGGAATATATAGGTTTTCATATATTTTTTTATTAGTTATCCTATGTAAGAAATCCTTCTTTTCCCTTTGAAATAATCTTATAAATTTATTTATTTAAATTTTTTAGTTGAATTTGAATTTTAAATAATTTATATAGTCCTTACAAAAATTATTTATTAATTTCGAAGTGAATATTATATATTTCTACTATTCTTTCCCCTTTTGCGTATTTCATAATCCGTCAAGTTACAAAACTTTTCTCTTTTGACAATCCATTTTGAGTATCCTACTACTAGATTAGATTTTATGTGTTTTTCTTCATTATTTTTTTTAGTCTGTTTCCATATATTTTATCGGATATCTTTATCCGTGTGAATTATATCTTCTCTCTATTATTCTGTTATTTATACCTTTTTCGAATTTAGCAAGAGTGAAGACGGTTTATTTTGTATGTGGATCAATAGATATATGTGGTTGCAACAAAAGAACTGACTTGGATCCAAATGTTCGAATGACCTAAATGATGAAGATTCAATTGTTGTTGCATTTCCACGGATTTAGATTTCCACGAAGTATATGTTTTACTGTGTATGTTTTATATCTTTTATAGCTTTTTTTGCTCTTTGTAGTCGTTTTCGCCCCTCTGTGAATTTTGTGAGGTTTTTTTCCTTACTCGTTTCTTGTTGTACTTTCTTTTCGCATCTAATAAAGTTATAAGCATTTTCATAAAAAAAAAACGATTTTAATAGATTGGTTAATTTAATAATGTATTTTTTTTGTTAATACTCCCATATAGGGGTGAGCAAACCCGAACAAAAAAAACCGAACCAAATTAGGGTCCCAATGCAAAGGGGAAAAAATAAATAAATAAAAGAATGATTAATATTAACATGTTTCTAGAAATTAGAATGATTAATTAGATAGAAAATCATTGAAATTATTGGATTCATAAGATCTAATTAATAATAGTGATTAATTTCAATTGATTAGAGATAATGATAGACTGCAATGGGTACACATTAAAGCTAAGATAGGAAGAGAAAGAAAGGACAATTGAAATGAAAATGGGTGACACTTTTAAGTGACTACTACTGTTGCTAATAATAATTGCAAAAACCATGCCACCTCATTATCTATATAACAAATATATATATGACTTGCACCGTCTACAAGGATAAGACTCAATTTTATTCTAAGGTTGTTTGAAATCCTAATTTTAGTAACGACTCGGTCCGAAGTGGTGGCGCCGGGATAGGAAGTTCAAACAAGGAGTGTGATATGTCGAAAATGAGTGTTTTGATCTTAAACCACACAAAGAGTTTCTTCTCTAGCTAAACTAGAAAAAGTTAATTCCAAGGTTTAATGAAATCCCCACTGTTGAAGGTATGAAAACCTTAACAAACTTCAAGATAAAAAAATAATAGTTTTTTATTTCATAAAAGTTAAGGAATTACAAAAAAAAAAAAAAAGATGAATTTATAGCATCTGAAAACCTAATTGGCAAATTACGGAAAAGTAACCGTATATAATAAAGGATAGAAATTTAAGGTATAAAATAGGGTTTGTCTAAAAAGTACTAGCCATGGCACTGTTCAGGCGGCGTGTTAGAATTGTCCCCTTGGGCAACAAGTAAACCACGTTCTTATTATGATCGAGTCATTCTGTTCTCCTTAGGGAACAAGTAATCGAAGGTTTGTAGCGCCAGATCAGGCCGAAGTAATTATAAAAGAGAGGAGCCAAAGCTAGGGAATCGAAGAGACCCTTCTAGTTGACCGAAACAACCCTACAAGAGAAGAACCGACACCATGCCCGCAGTATTGTCACTTCTCTATTGGAAATGGGTATTCCGAAGAGATGTATGCATCATAGTGATCCTAAAAGATGGTAATGAGGATATGAGTGAATTGAATCTCATATCGGAAATGGAGAGAGGGTGAGTGAAGCTTATTAGTAAGATTTAAATCCAATATATGCATATGCGTTTTAAAGCTGTGAGGTCCAAAATATTGGGTTTGTGCCAAATCAGACAATATCTACATGGTATTAGGTTAGATTGTTATAGTTATAGTACAAAGCAGTTCAATTTTATTTCTATAATAAAAGATTTATTTTAACGATGAGAGTGCTTATTTGGTGGAAAAGAGCATTACGGACCATAGAAAAACATCGAACTATCAATGATAAGTGTCATGGTCGGGCCTAACACTCCAACATTTGGTGAGAATATTTATACATTTAGGTCTTCCTTGATTGGTTATCGAGGAAGACCTCAATGACTAAATCTCTTTTGGGTGTTCTAGAAAACGGGATTTAGACATTGAGGTCTTTCTTCCTAGATTTTGATTCGAAAAAATAAATCTATATATATATATATAGAACTGAGTTATTGGATATAACTAATTTTGCAACCTACAACAAGAATATTAATGTTTCATACTGATTAAGGTTTATTATAACTATTAATTCAATTTATAAATATAATTAATGGCTACGTCATAAATTATTCAGTAATAAATCACTAAAAAATAATAAACCATATTAAATGTCGTTGAATATTTAATAAATCAACAACAACAATAATAATATTCAATAACTCCAAAAAAAACTAACATTAAAGTTTATTTTAATGTCAATCCTCAAATCCACACCAAATAAAGGTCATTTCTCTCATAGAGATGGTGAGGCTTTGGGGATTTGGGAAGCGCTCAATTTATTGAATGATCTTGTTTTAGATAGTTGTATGGTGGAGTCAGACGATTTTACTGTTGTGTATCACCTGCGGTAGTCTTCTTTCGTTTCTCCTTATGGAGATGCCTCACGCTTCGTGCGTGTTAGGTCTAGGAGGGATTATTCATAATTATAATGGTATCTTTATTTATTTAGTCATTTCTCTTGTATTAAGAAGGTTATAATATGGGTTATTTGTGACATTGGGAGACGCTGCATGCGCCACGCTTGTGGGCCTTGGTCAGCGGCACGTGCGGGCATGCACCGTCCTCCTAGCGTTCGATGGTTATGGGGTTCTGACTAATGGGTGGTTTTTGGGGTCTTAAAGTTTGATGGTACGGTCGGTTTTGAGTTTTGGCGACTGGAAAATAGGGAAACAATATAGATAAACCCTTAATTGCGCGCATTAAATCGCTAAAACGCGTCAGAAATTTCCAGCAGTCTCGAGGTGAATTTCCACGAACCAAAATCATCCCAAGATGCACAAAATACATAAATCAAAACACGACTCAACCAAGTATGCATATATTCAATCAAAAGAATCTCAAAACATGCAAAAAGGATTCCCAACATATGGAACACGGAGCTTAAAGGACTCTTATAGTCGTTACATATTTATTTCTAACCTCAAAAGGATGGGTTTGAACCTATATCTATTAATTAATAAACAATAGATTTAGGGTTACTCCTTGTAGCATAGATCTGTTGAATAACAGAGGAAGAAACGAATCTTGACTCCGTGTGACCAATCTAAATGAAGGCTACACCAGAAAAGCTATCACCGTTGTTCCATGAACTAAGAACGTACACCGATACAGAGAGAGGGGGAGGGAGGCGGCTTCAGGGAGCAAGAAAAAGGAGAGTTGCCTTTTGCAGTCTCTGCTTATTTATATTCTATGTATAATATTCTTAGGGTGTTAGGTTTAACCTAAGGATGTAAACGGGGTGGGGCGGGACGGGACGTGAAATGCATTTTCCATCCTCGTTCCTCGACTAGTCGGCGATTTCCCATCCCCGTCTCGTGGGGAATCCCTATCCCCACGGGGATCCTCATTCCCCATTTATAGATGTTCCAAAAACGTTATCCACATTCCCCATTCTCCGAGGGCAATCACCGTTTATGTTAAAAAAAACTCATTAAAGACAAAAACGTTTAAACAGTAGCTAATAATACCAATTATTAACAGTCATTCTCAAATTTTCCAAATCACAAAAAAACTAAAAATTGAAAACAACCAAATACCTAATTAAAATGTACTTAAATCATGAAAAAAAAATCAATTATCACGGGGAATAATCGGGGATCACCATCGGGGATTAACGGGATGAGGACGGGGATCCCATGGGACGGGAATACCTTTCCTATCCCCATCACGGGAGACAAAATTATCTCCATCTCCATCCCATGGGAATCCTTATCGGGGATTTTCCGTCCCTGTCGGGCGGATCACCGATGTGGACGGGAAATTTCGGCCTCATTTACATCCCTAATTTAACCTTCATAACTATCTAGCTATAGCTAGGTTAAATTTAAAGTCTAACCCTAACCCTAATCGATTAGATTACGAACGTATCTTAAATGAATTAGTAAATGGACCATGACCCATTTACTCCATTTAATCCTAGACATCCCATACATCTCTCCCATGATCAAGATTTCAATAAAATTTCTTTATCCCATGTTTTTCTTCTAAAAAGTCTTAGATTGATGCCTAATAATCCTGCTCTCTTTAGACTTTATCTTTGACATTTTATCTCATTTTGTCACAAAATCCAGTTTTTGCTCCAATAAGAATGTCATTATCATTAAATATAGTTTTAGATATAACCCCTAGGTTTAATTAAATTAGCTGCTTCACCTGAATTAGTAATTTATTCTTTTTTAAAGCACATCCATGATAAATTTGTATCTATTTTAATTATTATTTTCTTTATAATCTTAATTGAGATAATAATATTTTTTAACTTCATGTTTCCGAAGTGACCCTATTTCATTAAATTGGAGAAAAAGTGTACTCTTTCGCCTTTCAGAGTGAGAATATATATATTGATAAGAGTTACACCGTACGTTTTTAGGGTTTTAGGTTTTTAGGGTTAGGGTTAGGTTTTTTCTATTGATTCCCTTTAGTATTTACAAATTAATAAGCATATTGTAAGTCTCTTTTAATATTATATATAGAAATTGTATGATGTGGCTCAAATTCAATATAGTGGACCCACGGTTTTAAAACGTATTTATAAATACATTTTAGTTCCAGTCGCTTTCTCTACATTTTCGATGAGATATTCAGTTCATTTTTACTCTCATCGTCATTTATTAGAGTCGCTTTTTGTTGAGGTTTCTATCCAGCGTCATCCATTTCGAACTAGATCGATACAGGTCTACCAGCTTCAGCAGCAGAGAATCGGCTTTGATATCAATAGTAATATAGCTTGAACCAATACCATATAGAAATTGTATGCTTTACCTTAAATCCAACACTTTGGGTCGCTTGGCTTTAAAACGCGTTTACAGGTATTAGCAACACGCTTTACTAATATGCCTCAATACCGATTGTAACAGTCTGACGCAATACCATGTAGAAATTGTCTGTTTTGCTCCAAATCTAAAACTTTGGGTCTCGTGACTTTAAAACACGTTTATGTGGTTTTAAAATGCATCTATATGTATTAAAAAGATGCCTTACTAATTAGTCTCATTCACTCTCTCTATTTCCGATATGGAATCTAGTTCATTCCTGCCCTTATCGTCATCCTTTAAGACTGCTCATTGCTCGGGTCTTCTACTTTTACGTCACCCACTCTAGACTATGTAGTTAGATGCCCACCAACTTCAGCCCGATTCGTCCTCCAACCACACAACGTACAATTGTAACAATCTTACCTAATACCATTTAGAAATCGTACGCTTTGCCTCAAATTTAACACCTTAAGCCTCGTGGTTTTAAAACGCGTCTACATGTATTAGAAACACACTTTATTGATAAACAGTAGTGTTCACATAGACCCTAATGACCACGGTGAATTTGGTCATTCACCGTTAGATGTAGGCTGTTTAAAATCCTAAGGTGGAGATTCAAAGCATCCTAAGACTTAGATTTAATCAGCCTACATCTAACGGTGAATGACCAAATTCACGTGGTCATCAGGGTCCATGTGAAAAATACTGTATTAATAAGATTCAGTCACTCTTTCTCTCCATTTCCGTTATGGAATCTAATTCATTCATGCCTCTATCGCCCCTCCCTTAAGGTTGCTCCTTGCTCAAGTCTTACCTCGATGTCACCCACACTGAACCGAATCCAATTTCATTTCTTCCCTTATTATCCTCCCTTAAGGCTGCTCTTTGCTCGAATCTTCTGTCCAGGCGTAACCCACTCCGAACCGAAACGTCACATATATAGTGAAATAAGGAAGGAGAGAAAAAAGCAAAGAATACTTAGGGATCCGACAAATTCATCATTTCTAAATACAAAGTTCAAAAGTGTAATGAATAATCTACCCAAAAAGATTATAATTTGAAGCAATAAGAGAGAGATGTAGCCAAAGGCAATATGTGCTGAATTCCATGTAATAATAATTACCCTCTCAATCAATTTCTTTATTTCTTCTATTTTTCATCATTATAGAGTGAGGCATCAGATATTTGATGGATCCCACTCTTGTCTCTTATAAATTATAATCTTTTCAATTTCAAAGAAAATAAAAAATATTATGAGACTTTTAATTTTTAATTAAGCTTTTCTTAGATATATAATTAATGTATTCAATCATCAATCAATCATAATTATAATTATAATTAGGGGTGAACAAATCAATTATTTATTTATTTATTTAGTTGGGTCTGGTTCGGTTTTAAAAATGAGATGTATTTTAATAATTAATTATCGATTCGGTTATTTAAAAAAAATGATATAACTAAAAACTAAGGAATTACAACGAATGTTGAATTCATTTTGGTGGGGTAATAAAAAATCAGGTGAGAGAGGATTGAATTGGATGGCTTGGGACAGATTATGTGCTCCAAAATTGATGGGAGGATTGAGTTTCCGAAATTTCACTGCCTTTAATCTTGCTTTGTTGGGAAAACAGGGATGGCGGTTATTTACCAATCCATCTTCGTTTG
Source organism: Euphorbia lathyris (assembly GCF_963576675.1). Classification (NCBI taxonomy): domain Eukaryota; kingdom Viridiplantae; phylum Streptophyta; class Magnoliopsida; order Malpighiales; family Euphorbiaceae; genus Euphorbia; species Euphorbia lathyris. The sequence continues at coordinate 8,544,187 of NC_088911.1, forward strand.
TTAGTAAAGTTTTCAAAGCTAAATATTATCCAAAAGGGGATTTTATGGGGGCCTCATTGGGGCATTCACCAAGTTTTATATGGCGAAGTATCTGGAGTTCTCAACTAATCATTAAAGAAGGAGTTAGGTGGAAAATTGGAAATGGTCAATCAATAAATGTGTGGAGTGAGAGATGGTTGCGTGATGAAGAGGATGGCTATATAAGAACTCCTATGGTGGAAGGGCTGGAGTATCTGAAAGTAAACGATTTGTTTATCCATAATTCCAGGGATTGGGATGAAGAGCTGTTGGAGGAACTTTTCGAGTATAGAGATATTACAGAAATTCATAAATTGTCTGTTGGTACTTTGAGTAGGGAGGATCGGTTAATATGGAAATTCCATTCTTCAGGACGATATACAGTGAAAAGCGCTTATCGACTGGCTACAAAGTTGGAAGCAGGAGAGAGATTTCATGTTCAGGGAGCCTGGAAAAAATTGTGGTATGCTGAAATTCCACACAAGGTTCGACACTTTGGCTGGCAATTAGCACGCAATTGTCTTCCAACACGTGTAAATCTTCAATTTCGCGGGTTACAGGTATGTAGTAATTGTGTGATATGTAATGAACCTTGGGAGGATGGATGACATCTGTTTATTGAATGTGCAGGAGCTATAAGAGTGTGGCAAAAGACGGGACTTCTAGATCGAATTAATGCAGAGGTGGCGGTGGCTGAGAACTTAACAGCATGGTTTCATAATATGATTAGAGCAACCCCAGAACAAATTGTGAAAAATTTTTTGATGCACCTCTGGAGTTTATGGAAGGCTAGAAATATTCGTCTTTGGCAGTATGAAAATTGCACAACAGATCAAATAGTGGCTCAAGCTTGCACTGTATTGAACGATTGGTCAGAAGCTAATGCCTTGAGGAATCATACTGGTATGGGAGAATAGCAGATCGGAAATACATTAGCAGGAAATATTTCATATGCTGGTTGCACGGCTTGGCATACGCCACCAGAAGGATTTCTATCGTGTTGTGTTGATGCCGCATGTTTTAATGCTGATGGGCGTGCAGGGATGGGAGCAGCAGTACGAGATGCAAATGGGCAGTTTGTAATGGGAAGGTGTGCGGGTTTGTTATACTGTCCAACAACACGAGAATGTGAGGTCGAAGCTCTATTACAGGCTATGCAATGGTTAGAAGCTAATGGAATAAGGAATGTGGTTTTTGAGTCTGATGCTAAACAAGTGATTGATGCAATAAATTCCAGTTCTGTTGATGATTCTGAATTTGGGGATAGAATTATTCAAATAAAATCGGTTCTAATGTCAAATGACTCTTACTCAGTCAAATGGATATGGCGGCAAGCGAATGGGATGGCACATGTGTTAGCACAGTCTTCCCATTTATCCACTTGCCCTTCTTTTTTTAATTTATTACCGAGTTCTGTTTCCGATTCATTGTTACAATATTGCCAAAATTTGGCCCATTAATGCAATGTCTGTTTGATTCAAAAAAAAAAAATTATTACTTGATATAGTTATAATTTTTTTTTTGGTCAATAGCTGGAATAGCTCAGTTGGTTAGAGCGTGTGGTTGTTAACCACAAGGTCGGAGGTTCGACCCCTCCTTCTAGAAACAATTATATAAATGAGCCCAAATAAATTTTCATATAAATTTTCCTACTATATAACAAATCGATAATTACCACCCAGGAAATTAAAACTAATAATAATAATAATAATAATTTATGAATGGAAACATACTAATTTGGGGTGGATTCATTTTAAATTTGAAATAAATAAAAATTAATTTCTTAAAAATCTCTTATTATGAAATAATATTGAACTTTACATCAGCCCAAGCCCAAGTTCTTTAAATAATAGGAAGATTAATTTCTATGGCCTTTATTTTCTTTCTAAGGTAACTTACACATGTCAAGAATTAGTTACTTATCACACGTATTTCATACTTATCAACAAAACTAGATTTAACCCCGTGCAATGCACGGAATGTATGACTTTATTAGACAAATATAATTTTGACACTTATTGTGTTTTTCTTCAACTTATGAGGAATTTTCTACAATTTAATAATTTTTATTGTCATTTTTTAGTTACGTTTAATTAACACTAATTTCTTCAATGTAGTCATACGTTAAAGATATATTTTACTAATTTTATGAGTGTAAAAATAAGAATATAAACTTGTAGCGGACAGTTACGTATGTGAGATTCTACTTATTCTCTTTCTAATATGTGATATTTGAGTTCAACTCAAACAAAAAAGCTAGATTGGAATTATCAATTATGCTTATTTATTATAATTATAATTGAATTAACGGTCAATTTGATCCTAACATAACACAAGTTTAGTTTAGGCCAAATCGAAATTTAAGTATCAACTCAACTCTAAAGTTAACAAAATTTACAAATTAGTCCAATTTAATAATTTTTTAGATATTAAAACTAACCATATTTGAATTAATTTATTAAATATTGCCAACTTTAAAACTGAGTTGATACATAACTCAAATTTAGACAAAATTTTAACGACCAAACTAATTCAATTATATATAATTTGAAAAACAAATCATCAAATCAGTCTAGGATCGCTTAGCAGCTGCTGGGCATGGGAGAATGTTAGGTGTTTCTACCCTATCTGTTCCTCCTTCTTTTCTTTTGCCTTCTCTCCTAGAGGATAGGATTGGAGTCAGCCTTCCTAGACTGATCCCGGTGTAGGTTTTTTGTTGGTTTTGTTTTTTTTCCTTTCCTTTCTTACCAAAAAAAAAAACAAATAAACTAATTGATAATCTATTATATCTATTAGCTACAAATGTGGAAACAAACTAATACATGGGAGCATATTAAACTTTCTAATATGATATCACACACTAACAAAGCTAGAGACTTACATGTCAATTTAATTTAATGGAATTTTAAATTTATTTCTGAAAATTATACAAATTTTTAATGGAATCAATACTCTCACTTTCCTTTTTTTTTTTTTTTTGGCTAGATAAATAATATTTTAAAAAGCTTTTAACGTACTTTTTAAAGAGTTTATTCTATAACTTTTGACTTGTTTTGCAGTTATTAAATCAATTACTATTTCTCCGTCCCTATCCTATCCTAGCTTGCAGTCTCTTCATTCTCATTCTGCTTCCACCTCCCTCTCTCATTTTTTCAGATTATTTATCTGGCCTTCACTTTTTTTTAATGTTCAAATCAGGAATTCAATTTGAACTCTCTAACACAAAACAATATGCAGTCTTTAAAAAAAAATCTACTTTAAATTTAAATTATTAAAACAAACATCAAATCAATTTCAAATGCAATGAAAATAAAATTAATAATTAGAAGTACTTTGAAATCAATTCAAATAATGTGCACGTAATTTATATATAAAATATTAGAATGAAAAAAATGATGGTGGCGTTAATCATATGAGATTTCGTTATAAACATAATATTAAATTAGTTTGTATGATATGTTTGATCTTGAGAATTTTTATTTTAACTTTTTAATAATTGTAGTTGTATAAATTTTAAAAACAGAGAATTATAATACTCAATATTAAAAAGAATCCCTCCCAAAAAAAACAATATTAAATAGAATTATATGCTGCAAGAATTACATTTTAGGGTTAAGATGCAAAAATACCTCTAACATTTTGGGTTAGGAGCAATTTTACTTCTAACGTTTAAAATGGTGCGATTTTACTCATACTGTTGGAAGCCAAGAGCAATTTTACCCCTAACGTTGATAAATTGGATCAATTTGAAAAATAATTCATCAAACTGAGTCCTGAGATAAAATATTAATTTTAATTTTAATCCGTATAAAGTTCTTCCAAAAAATTAATATTTTGATTGAATTCAAATATTTTATTGGCTTTAGTATTATTAATTTGTTAGAATTTTGTAAAAATTAAACATAAACAAAACTCTTTATATATATCCGGATAGACTTTAGTTATAGATAGAGAGTTCTTTGCAGACAGTAATTATAGATTAAGTGATGGACAATATTTATAGGCATTCTATTTAAATAAAATATATAATTTTAGAAAAATCCAAAATTCCGTTAATCAAACTAAATATCAAACCAAATGAAGGTGATTAATCACCTCTAAAAACTCTATTACTCAACCGAGCTGCTAAAAAAATTAATCATTTGCATAACCTATTATTAAAATTTTCCAATAGAATGCATTGAAATAATTTTATAAGTTGTTTCCTGTAATGGTTCTCTTAGACAACACAAATTTATCAAATCTAATATACTGGGAACAATCCAGTTAGATTTTTCTATAGTAAAAGGACATTCATCCATTCAAATATAATAATGTGCAAACATTTAATAAGCTTTTATTTTCATGCATGACAAACTTCACCTCCAGTTAGATTTTCTTTACAACAAAAGGGCATTCATCCTCTTACCAAAAAAAAAAAAGGGCATTCATCCATTAAAATAAAACCATGTGCAAACATTTGAATACAACAAACAACCTTTTTACACCGGGAAGAAACATCGAAGGAAATTAAAGCCGACAAATACCCATCGAAAGCTACGGTAGCAGGCCACACATCAGTCATGGAGGAGATAACTTCTACTACTAAATTCACAAAAATAATATCAAACCATGCAAATGGCCTCCGACAGAGTTAATCTCTCCAGAGAGAAAAGCCTAGGGCCCAATGCTTGAATTGCTGGCTCGGTTGAATGCAGGTGTCATCTACATAATGAAAGAGTAATGGGAATCAAAGCTATATAATGGAACAGATTAGGGTGCAAGAGGGTGAAGGCGATTAGGGTGTGAGAAATAATCAGTTTTACACAAAGGTTATCTTGAAAGATATGCGGCGAAAATAACGGAGAATAATGAGGTGCGTGTATAATAAAACTGATTTGATATTTTTTTGTTTTGAAACCTAATATTTAAAACAGTAAAAACAAATATTTTTTTAGAAAATTGTTAAAATTACACATCAGCCAAAGCTTTATTATTACGACACATCGGCTAAAGCAATGTAATTTCGCCAAGTGTTTTCTTAGTTCCAGCTTTTATAGAATATATAGATATATAGATGCTAAATTTGTCAAAAAAAAAAAAAAAATCTAAACTACATACACCTGTCCATGGACTAGGTTGGATTGGACCGCACTCAGTCGGATCTAACGGGTTTTTATATAAAAACACTCCGTCCAAGTCTAGTTTGGCCACTATTAATTTTGCGGGTTTGGATTAAGTTGGGTTCGGGCTTAAAAATCAAATTTGAAATTCAACTCATATAAATCCACCAAAAAATATATACATAACCTTTTAATTAATAAAATTTATACTTAAATGTAAATATTTAATATATTAATTAATATTAATAGGCGGGTCGGACTGGACCGGACCGTACTATTTTTATCAATTCCAAACCTACCCATAATATAGACGAGTTTTAACGGACCTGGACCGAATTGGTCTAAAATCAATTTTCATTGTCCAAGTCCGATTCAAAGAATACGGATAGAATCGGACCGGTACCCGAATCCATGCACATGTCTACTTATAACATAAAACAATACATCCCTTTAAAGTAGGAGTTCATTTATTTTTTAAGGCAAATGATATATACAACCCTTAGGGTTGTATATAAGCATTAATTCTCCATATATTTTCAATAAAATAAAATAAATATTAAATCTAAAGCATTTATTTGTATTGGAAATATAATTAGTTTACTAATTTTTATAAGTATTTAATAATTTAATTTTTAAATATTAATAAATTTTATTATAAAATTATCTTGGAAAACTAAATTAACACTAAATATAGTAATTTGTAGGGTTTTATTTACAGCCCTTAGAGCTGTAAATATCAGGACCCATTTTTTAAATTACATATTTATGCACATTTATAAAAGTTGAACTCAAATTTTGTTCCCCAGTTATAAAACAAATTATAACTCTTTCATTTCCATATCTATCCGTTACCAAAAAAAGAAACTTAAAAGTATTTTAGTTTCATATTTATCGGATATAAAAAGCTTAAACCCCTTTGATTCTCATATTTGTTACAAAAAAAATTCTATAAATCATTTTCTTATTCTCTTTGAAATTCAACGATTTTTCTCAATTTCTGCTCTTGCCAAAAACCGAAAATCTACATCAGCTATCACTGTCTGCAAATATAAAATCATCAAGCAAATAGAAGAAAAGCTTCTACTATCGAGAATTTAGTAGAAGAACAATGTAGCACAAAAAAAACAGTAAATCGAAAAAGATAGTTGTATGATTTTGAAATTCATGTATGTTAAATAAAGTGGGTTACTAAACCCAGCCCCATATTCACACTTCCAGCCCCGAAAAAAGACCTAACTGCCCTTTGAACAAAAACTGAAAATTTGAATCCCTCCCAAACTCTCTCAAACTCATTTTCATCCGAATCAAAGACAAAACGTTTGATGGAAGACAATCTGTTATCACCGAGAGTAGACGGGAGTGATGCTACGTCCAAAGTCGAGGTATTTTTCCGATTTAACTTCCTTGCATTTCTGTAATTTGAATTGGGAAAAAAAATCTGATTCGACACTCGGGCGTGTGAGCATCACGCCCCACCACATGGTGGGGCGTATGAGTATCACGTCCCACCATGTGGTGGGGCGTGATAGCCACACGCCTCACCATGAGGTGGGACGCGATGCTCATACGCCCCACCATGTGGTGGGGCGTGATGCTCACACGCCCGAGCAAATTTGTGGCTGTTTTTCGGGTTTAGACACCGAAACGCTATAGAAATGTCACGTTTTGGAATGCAATGTTCGTTATTAATCATTTACAGGAGGTTTCGTGGGAAGAATTTGACGGAAACGGCATAGATTACAGCTCGCAGTTTTTTCCTAAACAAACATTTCAAACATATCATGAAGCTGTTAACTGGGCAAAACAGACGGCAATTGGGATCGGGTTTAAGTTAACAACAGCGTCGCACAAGACGGGGCGCAAGTCAAAGTGGATATTGGTTAAATGTGCTCGTGGTGTTAAGAATTATAAAAGGAAAAAGGATGTGGATATGGATGTTATACTATGGAAGAATACAAAAACAAAGTACTGTGGTTGCAAATTCCAGATAAAGGTTATGGAAATCGACGAATTGGGCGGTTGGGCGGTGAATGGGATTCCTGGAGATAGAGGACAACACTGTCATCAGTTAGCTGTATATCGTCACGGCTACAGACAGATGAGCGGACTAAGCCCGGCTTCCAAAAAACTTGTTCGTGAAATGAGTTCAGCTCAAGCTAAGCCTTGTGCTATTTTTGCTGCAATCAAAGAAAAACATCCGGAGGATTGCCCGACACAAAGACATATCTATAACTACATGGAGAAAATCAGGACTGAGAGCTTTGAGGGTCGGGATGTAATCGGTCAGTTTTATCGGCTTGCTATAGATAAGGACTATATACATTGGACGCAAGCGGTGCCGGGCAGCAATGTCGTGACTCACTTATTTATGGCACATCCAACATCGATCACACTGTTCCGATCTTATTACTTGTTTGTTGGTATGGATTCAACATATAAAACAAACAAGTATAAGATGCCATTCTTTGAAATCATTGGAATGACGCCTTCTAACAAAAACTTCTTGATCGCCTATGCAATCATGAAGGATGAAACCGAGGGTAGTTACATGTGGGTGTTACAAAAATTGAAGCTTTTGCTCCAACCTGATGTGCATCCGACAGTCATTGCTACAGACCGAGAGTTAGGACTGATGCGGCCGGTTCGTGAGGTATTTCCTCATTCTCATCATTTATTATGCACATGGCATATTAATAAAGATGTGGAGGATAGAGTTGGCAAGTTGAGTAGAATGAAGAAGTTTGGTGAAATTTTTAAAAATTCTAAATGGAAACGTATAATTGAAGCCCCGACAGAAGCTGAATATGAGGCGGCAGTGGTAGCCATGAAGAATACTACTGGCAACTGGCCTAATGTGATTCAGTACGTGGAGACCACGTGGCTAGTGCATAAAGAGAATTTTTGTCGAGCATGGACGAACAAGGTGTTGCACTTAGAAACACCACAACCTGTCGAGTGGAGAGTTCACATGCACAGTTGAAACAGTGGTTGAATTCATCTACTGGTGCACTTGATACAGTGTGGGCGAAGGTGCATAAGGACATTAAGGCTCAGATCGAGGCGATCAAGTAAGACATTTATTCTGTTATTTGCTTTAATCTTTTAAAATTTAATACATTAGTTTTGTAATCCGTCATTGTATATAATCAGATACTCACTCGATGATTCGAGAAGAAGATCTGCGGTGAATCACTGTGGAGAACCTTTCACGTATCTCGACTTACACGTTTCACATTACTGCTTGGCTGTACTAAATGATGAGCTCAAGCGTATGCACGCATTGAGTATGGATGTGGTAACTGAATGCGGATGCATGTTGCCCATGACTCATGGCATTCCGTGTGCATGTGAGCTGAAAACATATATTGACACAAATGAATCGGTCAGTGTTGACCGCATCCATCCTTTTTGGAGATCTCTTGCGTTTGAAGGGTTGAGTGACATACCAGTTACTGCTCCAGTATATGCTGACGGGTCTGAGGATCACCGATTTTTTCAATCTCTTGTGGAAAAGGTTGAAAAATTAGATCCTTCAATGGTGCGTAGCATATCGATGTACATTCATGATCAGATAAACCCGGAACAAAGTGGCTTTAAACAACCTGAGGTCAAAGACACTGTTAGGGGTAGACCAAAGGGAAATTCATCAACAAAACGAAATCCGAGTGCATGGGAGTACAATCAGTCACCACGAGGTCGAGCACGGTCCTCGGGTTCGAGGAGTAGTCGTAGTCGAGGCCGTTCTTCATCCTCATCTGTGCATAACAGCCAGATGCCGGATATATTTTATTTCATTTATATATATGTTGAAGTTAAAGTAAATATATTTTTATTGATAAATTTCATATATTAATATTTTCAGTCGGATTTGATGCGGATATCGCCAGTTACCACCATTTACATCGGGTTCAAGGTCTCATCGTACCATTTATTACTGGATTCCATGATGTTGTAGCAGATGGTAACTGTGGATTTCGTGTTTTAGCCGATGCCATCATTTTTAACCAAGAGGAGTGGAAGCTGATGAGAGTGCTCATAGAGAATGAGATGCGGGCAAACCGTGATCTGTATGTGCCAGTGTACGGGAACGGATTTGATGCTGCCCTCACACGTATTAAATGGGCAGGAGCGGGTTGTGGTGAGTCCCACTGGATGGTGAGTCCGGATGACTTATTTGTTGCTGCATTTGTATTGAACGCAGTAATTTTCCTCTTTACTACAAAACAATTAGGATGTTGCACTATACTGCCGATGCGTTCGGACGATGGAAGACCACCTGAGCGAGAGATTGTGATTTGTCATTTGGGGAGTTATCGTCACTACATACATCTTTATTTACATCCTTCGTTTCCAGTGCCTCCCATTGCCACCCAATGGCGATTATTTTATCATCAGAGTGTTCGTCACTTGGAGAATTTATACGCTGAAATGAGAGAGGCTTGGACTACATTATATTAGTTTTATATGTTGTGATTAATAATATTTATTAATTAACTTATATTATTTTTTGGTTTTAAGTACAATTCTGTAGTTACTGGTTTAACGGACTATTTACGGGTTTAACGGACTATTTACGGGTTTGACGAACTATTTACGGGATAAAAAAGCTATTTTTTTTTGCCAATTCGACACGCGGGCGTGTGGCCATCACGCCTCACCTCGCGGTCGGACGTGATAGCCCCACGCCTCACCGCGTGGTCGGCCGTGACAGCCACACGCCTGACCGTAAGGTCGGGCATGTGGCTGTCACGGCCGACCACGCGGTGAGACGTGGGGCTATCACGTCCGACCGCGAGGTGAGGCGTGATGGCCACATGCCCGCATGTCGAATTGGCAAAAAAAATAGCTTTTCCCCTCCCAAAACCCATGAAAGGGTATTTTCGTCCTTTCACGGGGCTAGGGGTGGGAAAATGGGGCTGGGTTTAACAACACCCTAAATAAAACAATCCCAAAATCGACAAGAGCTATCACCGCTTAGAAAAGGAAAATCACTAAGCTAGATATGAAAACATTCGCCTATTGACAATTTCGAAGAACAAAATTGCAAGAAAAACCTAGAAAAACGAAGAACTAAGTTGTTTCTGAGAATAAATAGGAAAACCAAAAACGCAGAAAATGGAAAGAAACTGCAAAAGGATAATGGCCCTGTTTGGGAATTAGCTGTTAGCTGATTACATTAGCTGATTTGACTAGCTGATTTGATTAGCTGTTTGTGTAGACCTGTTTGGTAAAAATTAGCTGATTGATAATAGCGGTTTGTGCAAAAAGACGAATAAGGGCATTAATTTTGGCGCAGGAGAAGAGGGAGCCTATCTATTAGGGTTAAAGAAGTCCATTAATTTTAATATTGCAAAACGCTAATTGAAAAAACTCCTTTTAAGAGCTTTTCCTAAATTAGCGTTTTCATCCCAAAACTCTCTCCCAAACCTCTCTCCACCAAACACTCCAATTAGCGGTTTCAGTGGTCAAACCTCTAAAGTTGGTCAAAACCGCTCTTTTTATCGCAAAACGCTCTTTACCAAATAGGGCCAATGGCTACTTGAATATAAGATTAAATAATGAATTTGATTTAAAATAAATTATGATAGCTATCAATTGATAAAACTATAAATAATTATATCAGAATCTGATGTTAAAAATTAAGAAACGGTCTTTGATAATAGAGACACAAAAAGATGTAACATGTAAAAAGAATGGTCAAATACATAAATATCATAATTAAGTACAAAATTACAACTAAATCATATCATCAAATTTAATTCTTAATATGTCATTATTTTCTACCATAATTTAAAAATTATAGACTTCAATTCATAAATCATAAATACTAGAAAATATATTCGAGACTTCTAATTCATAAATTTTAATCCTTAAAATATATTAAAAATACTGATTTTACTAGTTTGACATAATTTAAAATTATGATTTAATATAGTTGTAAATAGTTTTTAGAAGATGAATTTCTGTGTAATTTTTCCTAAAAAGAATGTTGACTAGCCAGTTATTTTCTAGTAGTGCACGTTATTTAATGTGATTGAAGAAATATAAAATCAATCGCTAACTAGCTGTTTTTTTGTTGTGCACTTTATTTACATGTGATCGAAGAAATAGTAATTCACTTTAGGAATCAATTTGATCAACAAGAAAATTAGGGAAATGATTTCTTCCTAACAAACCGGGAATGTGATCAATTTTACGTAGATCTCATAATAAGGAATAATTATAGAAATTTTGTTAGACGTCTATACAATTTTGTTTATAGAAATAAGTTCCATTCAATGGGACGGACTTCGAGAGAATAAAATTATATTAGATCCAACTCGTATAAATACATATTTTTAGACTACAGTTGGGATGAATAAAATTAAACTCAAACTCGACGACCCGTTATTTTAATATATTATTAATTATATATACTAATCTTGAAATATTATATTATATGTTTCAAAAAAAATATTATATTATATATATTTTTTGTATAATATAATTTAAAAATAATAAATATACATATTTTTATTAAAAAATAATTTGTTAGAAAAAATGTTTTATTTTTATTTTCAAGTATAAATTTTAATCGTTATTAAATAATAAATTTTTATTAATTAATTAATTAATTAAACTACAGATTCCACTTAGATAACAAAAGAATATTCTCTTCGCCAAACCTTCCTACTTTCTATTGCATTAAAAGAAAGAACAGCATCCACACGTGGCAAAGATGGCTAGCTACAACCTTTCAAACTCACTACTATATTCCAGCCCTATATATTTAGGTAAAAAGCATCATAAAAGCCTATGATCTTTCATTTCGTTTTTTTAGGGTAAATTTTAAATAAAACCCACATGGTTTCACTAATTTTCAGATAAAGGACTATGGTTTACTTTTTGTCAAAACGAGAATTGAGGTTTTCAACTTTAACAAAATAAGGACTTTTTCGATTGATACTATTAAAATCACCATTGACGACTTCAAAAATGACTAAGAACTACTAATATTCTAAGCAACTTTAATTCTTCAACTTTTTTATTTTGAGATTATTTAGATGATGTTTCGTAAAGAGATAGAAAGTTAATGTTTAGAGAGAGAAAGTTCCAAAAAATATGATTTTCGAAAATCGAAAATGTAGTTCCGTAAAAAATATGACATTGAACAACTTTAATTCTTGAAAATTTTAATTTTCAGGTCGTTAAAGATGGTTTTAATAGCATTAATCCAAGTACGAAACCTCAATCCTCGTTTTGACAAAAAGTAAACCACAATTCTTTATCTGAAAATTAGTGAAACCATAGAGGTTTTATTTGAAATTTACCATTTTTTTATACATTTCATTCATCATTTATTTTTGGTATTATTCATTTTATTAGCATTAGAAATTATATATTTTGAAGTAAGGTTTTTATAATTTTTGTCACGTTGGACCAGACCAAGATTTCTCTGAGTCTCGGTCCATCAATTTTTACTGAAGAGGTCTATCCCATTTGAACATCAAGCCCGACAGGTGACCTAGGGGATGACAGAGATCCGACGCCAGGTGTCACGTCCGTGTCTAAATTTCTAGACTTTATATCTAGATATTAATATATATTATAATTATGGGGTATGTGATTTTTATTTGGTGTTATAGGAAAAATTTGGAGTTAATTCGATGCGTTTAGGTGTAAATTAAAAGTTTAGGGTAATTATTAAAAGATTATATAAAGATGGAGGACCAAAAGGGATATTTGCCAGATTTGGATATATATCCAAACCTTCCCGTATAATCCACCACCATCATCATCTTTACTTTTTCTTTTTCTTTTCTTTCTGCTTCTTCTGCAGATTTATCGATTCCGAACCGTTTCTTCACCGTTTCTTTGATTTACGGAAATTCGACTGTCCGAATCATTCGAAATTGAAAACATAGCATCTTTATATATAGATCTAAATCCTAGCCGAAGAGTTTTTGAGTTTCGGTAGTGTTTGGAGGGAAATGGCTTAGACAGAATTTAGAGGCGAATTGAACGGGTTTGTGGTTTTCAATTAATAGTCAAGGTAAGTAACTATCAACTATATTTTGAGTTTTATGTATATAGATAAATATATATCAAAGATTTTTCAGAAATTGATATTTTAGGGTTATGCAGGAATTTTGTAAAATTAGGGTTTTTCATGATTTTGCTTTTTATTGTGAACTTACGGTTCAAATGAAGCTATTGATTATGCTTTTATGTGAATATCAGATTTTACTTGATTATGTTGATTTAAGGCTTGATTTGGTTGGTTTACATATATACATATATGTTTTTGGTTTCGATATATATTTATATTGAACAAAATGAATTTGAAGATTTATTACGAATTGTTTTTGGATTGAGAAATCTGTTGAGGTTATTGTTGTTATTATCTTTGAAGTCCAAATATGATTTTTATTACAAAAGGGCTAATTGAAGCCAAATGACTTATGATTATGTAATAGTTTGGAATTTGATTGTGAAAGGAAATTTGAGCACGTTATGATTTTATGATTTTATATCCATCGAGAGTTATCCGGATCGGTGGTTCCATATTTGAAGACCATGTTCAGTGAGGGACATGGCCTGTGTACACAGTCTGAAGACCTATTGGGTATGGCAGTGAAGTGTTGGGTAAGACCATATGGGATAGGCAATGTTAAGAGACGTCTCGATTATATATGTGGTTATGGATTGATACTTAAGGGGAAAAACTCGAGGATGGATACAATGTTTTAAGTTCATTTGGATTATGTTTTCGGTTATTATTGATTTTGATATCAGGTTTTACGTTTGATTAAATACGAGTTGGTTTGATAAAACACTTATTTGATTACAATATTTTATAAGGTTTTGAACTCAAGAATGGATACAATATTATATATTTATTATGTTTTTGGTTTACTACTTAAGTTTTGAGTATATTTTATAAGGTTTGATGACTATATTATACACTTAAGTTTTGAGTATAGTTTATAAGGTTTTGATTAAATCCCTTTATAAATGTATATATGTAGCTATGTTAAGTAAAGTTGGTTTTTATAGCTGATAGTTTCTTACTGAGATTTTTGTCTCACGTTTTTAAATGTTTTAATGTTTTTAGGTGATAAAGTACAGGATATAGAGAAGGTTACCAACCGATTAGGCGAGGTTTAGACGTTGGCTGCTTATTGTTAGAATTATGGTTAGAACTTTGGTATTTCAATTGTAATATATATGATATTATGATATTGGGATAAATTGGAGACTCCTAAGTGTTGATTACAATCTTTCTATTTCACGTCCGATGCCGATTGAGGTCGTCTAGGGTCGGGTGTGACACCAGGTGACCCTGTCCCTCTATAGTGTTTTTTACGCCGATTTGAAGCCGCCACTCAATGGACATTCAAGGTGGTTTCAGGGATCCATTCGCCTATCTCATTAGGGCTGGCAAGTAGTGCAGTGACTTGACTCTATCTATTGTTCATATGCGTTGTCAACAAGCCTCTTTCTCAACGGTTATTCCATCACAGCATAGCTCACGAGAGAATGACCAGGTCTTTCCATTCACCACTCGCTTCCCGTTGGCATATTACATATGAAAAATTGTTTTCTGTTGTTAAAAATTATTAGCGATATTTTCGAAATATGCTAATTTCAACCTTGTCACGTGTGATTAGGGTGCGGGCGTGCCAGAGAAATTATTTCTCAATTATGAAAGACGGTTAAGTTTGTGAAATTGTGCGCCGAAAACATGAATTCTAATCAAAGCGATTGGTGAGGGACACAAGGATTGAAAAAGTCACTCTTAGGTCTCTAGCGCCCGTTTATAAAAACTTTGCTAGATTAATTATTTTTATTTAAGCTAAGCGTATAAATTGAAGACGGGTAAAATAAAAAAATTAAAAGTGTGAAATTGACACGAGATTTGGTGAAAAAATTAATATTTTATTGATTTGATCAAGTTTGAATACATATGTTCGAAAATCATGAAATTCAAAATGAATTACAATTGAAAAATTTCTATACTAAGCATATAGACAATCAATTGAATTGGGAAAAAACAAATCAATACAAGGAATTGAAATGCAATTAAAATAAAATTGAAATTCAACGACAAACTCGGAGCCACAATAGCTATCTCGGCTAGACGTTGAACTTTGATGTCGGCTTGAAGTTCTCGGAGTACCGTGGTCGGTTGGGCCCGTATGGTATACGATCTTGGCAATGTCAAAACATGTGGTAGGCAAATGGGGCAGATTTATCTTTTAACTTCGGTGGGTTCGATTGAGTGCTTAAGAACGCGAAATTGGACGAGTAAATAGGCTAAATTTAACTTCGGGAGGTCAGAAACAAACTTCTATAAGGGATCGAAGGCTAAAACGGACTCTAAATGGACGAAATTGAGTTTTGAAAACAACTGGACGAATCTGGAAAATTCTGGGAACAGACTAGCTAAAAGAATTTGGGCTATAAAGATTGGCTTGTAACTATAGTTTCTGAGCACGGAATTGGGAAAATAAATATACTAGATTGAAATTCAAGACGCCAGGAACAACTTTGTTGAAGGGATCGAAAACAAAAAATGAATTTAAATAGATGAAGTCGGGCTTTGAAAATACTTGGACGAATCTGGAAAATTAATTTGAAAACAGAATTTTAGCTAAGAATTGAGCAAATTAAAGGCTTGAGAATGCTAAATTGAATTGAAAAAACTTGGAAAGAGACTATTGGAACTTGGATTAAAGCTAAAGGCAAGCTACAAAGCTAGGAAAAAGAAATGAAAACTAAGAACTTGAAAAACAAAGAACAAAAAAACTAAGAATTAAGCATTGAAGCTTTGAGATGAGGTTTGTGTATGGAATGAGTGTGATTTTTATGAGAGTGAGAGGGTCTATTTATAGTTTTTTAGAAGGGAAATTAGTGTCATTTTTTTACCCCACTTCCCTTATATTTCTCTCAGAATTTTACCATAAAATGACACCTCATCAACCAATTAAACTTCCAATAACCAATTCCTAACTTCCCTCAACCTCTTCCAACTTCCACCAACTAACATGCCATATCACTTAGCTAAATTAAGGTTAGAGAGAGATTAAAGGGTGGTCATAGGTGTGAGAAAGGGTTAGGTTTCGTGGGTCGGCTTTGGGTGCGGTTCGGTGCGCGTCGGGAAAACCGGATAAGGCGAACGAAGCCCTGGAAATTAATTCCAGTGGTAGGTCTCGACGAGACCTCTATAGGTCTCGCCGAGACCTACCAAAAACATATTTTTTTTGTTTTTATTATTTTTTGTTTCCTTTTATTTTTCTTATATAATTTTATTTCAATAAACTTTCATTAAAATTAAGGAAAAAGTACAAAAATAAACCATGTGGTTTGGTCCATTTTCGAACTGCACCCATGTGGTTTAAAAGTTTGCAAAATGGTATATTGAGGTTCATTCCGTTAGCAAACACATACTAAATTGACTAACGGTGTTAAAAGTTAAAGGAAAAAGAGTTAATTTGGTCCTTATATTTATTTATTTTATAAATTAACCTCGCTTATTATCTAATTATCATAAATAAGCCCTAAAATAAAAATTAAAAATCAAATACACCATCTTCTTCCTCTCTTTCATTTCTTATTTTTGTTCTCTTTCTCTCTCTTGTCTCTCTTCTCTTTGTTAATTTTTCTCTCTAAAATTAATTGAATTTCTCTCTAACAAAAAGAAACAATCTCTCCAAATCAATATCAAAATAACTAGTGGTGAAGCTTTTAGCCTGTTGGTTGGGAGATTACCTATGATCCTAGAGGTCATGGGTTCGAATCACATCCGGGTGGGGTGGGTTAAGGGTTTTTCTTTCTCCTTAATGTAATTTTCCTTTGTTAAAAAAAGAAGACAGAGTCTTATACAATGAATTGGCTTTGTCAGAATTAGGATTAAATATATGAAAAATATGATCTCCTTGTATTTTCACAATCTCTGCAGTCCCTCTTCATCAAATTTTCATAATAAAACCTTCCTCTATCTCTCAATATATCTTTCTCTGCAACAACCACCATCACTCTCTCACAGCCCAATCCTTCAAGCTCCAACAACGCCACCGTTTCATCCACAAAGGGATTAATCATCGGGTCATCCAACCATTTCTCTGACGGACAAACAAACAACCACCAATCATCCACCATTGATTTTCTCACTTCATCACTTACTTCCACACCTATTGGATCTTTCCCCCAAAAGTAAGCTATTCCTTCAATTTTGATCCCAAAAGTATCATTATTTTTACCAAGCCTTACACCAAAATGATGAGCCATGTTTGCACCACAGCTATCTCCGGCGAGAAAAACCTTATCAAAATCTGCGTAATTATTCAGCCAGGAGTCTTGGCGTTGGAAAATCCAATTGAGTGCAGTCCAGGAGTCTTCATAAGCAGCCGGAAGTGGTGTCTTGGGGGCTAATCTGTAATTAATTGAAACTAGAAGTACTCTGGCTTCTGCAACTATTTTGTTTAGGCTGTGGTGGTAGAAGGGATCGGCGGTTGAGGATAAGAAAAAGCCTCCGCCGTGACGGTAGATTACAAGGGGGATTTTTTCATGTGTTTTGATTCAGTTGGGGAGGTAGAATCTAGCTGAGACTCCGGTTTGAGGTGTGATAATGGTGTCTTTTGATTTGTTGGATCTAGTTATAAGACTCCATTATTGTTTAAGACTCCATTTTCCGCGTTGTATCGGGAGCTTATGTGTGATACACCTGATCAGAAAAGTAGAAACGTTTCAGAGGGTATAATGGCTCCCACGTTCCTGGATTTGAACCTCTTTTCTCCGTCTGCTTGGTGTTCTTTTCCTCTTATGAGTCCGAGAACTCTTTCCAGCTTGGACCAAAGTACTGTTCTTTAAATGGTAATTATTGGATAATTATAATTGTTAAGTAAGTACCCTTTTAGTTATTTTGATATTGATTCGGAGAGATTGTTTCTTTTTTAGAGAGAGAAATTCAATTGATTTTAGAGAGAGAAGTTACAAAAAAGAGAGAGAAAAAAGAATAAAAATAAGAAAGGAAAGAGATGGAGAAGATGGTGTAGTTGATTTTTAATTTTTATTTTGGGGTTTATTTATGATAATTAGATAATAAGTGGGGTTAATTTATAAAATAAATAAATATAAGGATCAAATTAACTCTTTTCCCTTTGACTTTTAACACCGTTAGTCAATTTGGTATGTGTTTGCTAACGTAATGAACCTCAATATATCATTTTGCAAACTTTTAAACCACAGGGGTGCAGTTCGAGAATGGGCCCCACAAGGTTTATTTTTGTACTTTTCCCTAAAATTAACTATATACTCTATTTACATATTTTTACATATTTATTTATTGGGCCAACAAGTATCCCCTTCTATAAATTGACTAGAATTGATAATTTGTACACAAAATGGAAACTATACCCTAAAATTAAACACAAGCTTTCTATACATATGAAAATAAAATTTATTTTATTTTGGGCCAACAATTGTCCCCTCTTTTATGTATAAATGAAATAGCAAAAATAAAAGTTATGCATAAAAGAAGTTTTTATTAAATATCTTTTTTTCTTTTCTTTTTTTTTCAAGATAATAGAGAAAGAATCTTGCAGGAGTTTTAGAATTTGAATTCCTTAAAACTCTCAATCTTGATCAACTGCAATTCTTCTTCCTCTTTTACGCTTTTTTTTTTGTTTCTGCCATTTTCTTTTCTCAAAGCTCAACAAATATTCAGAATCAAGCTCTCAATCTTTCAATTATGAGTATGCAAACTATCTTTTCTTCTCTATTTTCTTTCTTTGTTGATTTTTCTTTTCCTTTTGTGTTAATTTTACCATATTTATGTTTATTTAAAAACTGATAAATTGAATTGGAATTCAATGTAAGAGTTTTAGAACTACCGCATGTGGGTGAAATTTTATTGCTGAAATTTTGTGTCTGTCTGTCTGTCACAGCTACCTGTTCATATTTTGACACCATTCGCGCTGATTCTCGCCTGGGCATAACTCTTGGCTTGCAGGAGGTAATTTTCAATGAATTTTGTAATTTCCTGATCATGTATTTGAAGGTAGCATCCATAGGCTTTAATTGGTTATGTCTATAATTCAATTTCAGGATAATGTCTTTACTATTAGCCCTGTTGCATTGAATAACTCCCCCTTGCCTCCTTATCCCTTGAGTAGTGCTACTGAATTGGCCCTTCATAGGGAAACTTATCAATTCCCTACGAATAAGAGAGGGCTGATATTCCCTCGTTGTTACACTGGATGGAATGACCTTATAGATCGTTTAGAGCCGAGATATGCGGGTGTTTGGAACCGGGTTGGCATTAAGGATGTTGTTCGTTTGACTCGTTATGAAATTACTCCTTGTGTGAATGTGCTTGAAGGGGTGCTGAATTATTGGTCGCCGGTTTATAACTTGTTAATTCTCCCATTGGGCCCTATGTCTATCACTTTACGTGATGTAGTTGCCTTGACGGGGTTGCCTATTATTGGAGAGGAAGTCCCAAGTTGTGTCGAGACAGATGCATTCCCTGAAGTGAAGGCTATCTTATCCAAAGAGGCTGGGACGTATGTCCAAATGATTAAGAAGAAATTGGACAAAAGACAGTTGGATGATGAGGATCATGTGCATTTCTTGTGGATGATGCTTAGTAATTACTTTTTAAACTGTTTGGCCTCAGACCTACTGCAGAAATATTGATTATTGCTAAGGCCTTGGCTTCAGGACGCCGTTTAGCTCTTGGCACTATATTGTTGGCCTCAACATTCCACCGTCTAGCTCTTACTGTTGAGGACAGACCATTCATAAAACCTCGGGGTGGTTTGTGGTTGTTGCAGCTGTTGCTTTTCATCTACTTTCCTCATTTGGCTACTGCTTCATCAATGGGGACCTCGGCCCATCTTGGTGTAGACCTTTGCTACAGTTCTTCGAGTCTGGCTGTTAGTGTGGTTGTGAGGTTTCTTCGTACTTTAGTGCCATCTACTCATAACAAGTTGTTTCTTTTTTGGGACAAAGATAGCTCGTGTCTACCATCTTGGGCCCTCTCTTACTTGTCCGCTGCCCCCCATGAAGGTGCTGAATGGTGGATGACAGTATGTGCAACACATCAGTTACACCACAGGGTGAACCAAACCAGAACCTCTCGATCATCAGACCCTGGTCTGACCTTATATGCACCTTGTCTTTGGGCACGTCAATTAGGCTTTTTCCAATCTATCCCGGGGCAACTCCCATTTCCTACCTCTTCTCAGCGGTGTGGGGCTAGTGATGAAGACATAGTCGATGCGGTTCTGGATGCAGGATATGATCAGGGACCACTTCTGCTTGGATCAGATCAACCTTCATTTGATGCTTGGTGAGAGACCATTTTTCAGCATTGTATCCCACCTGTTGGTAAGCTATTTTGCTTTATTTATTTATTTTTTTGCTGTTTTTTTATTATTTTTTTTTAAGATTCAAGCGGTAGCTCGGGAAAGGACAATAATCCGACTCTCTTAGCCCCAAATGTGCTTGATGCAAATGAAAAGGACAAAGGAAAGGCAGTTATGCTGGATGAGAGAGAGAGCTGGTGGCTACTGCTGCAGGGCCTTCCGTGAGACAAAGAGAGGAAGAAGACTCTGACAAAGACCTATACTTTGGTTTTGAGGATGAAACATTGAATCAACTAGGGGCACGCTGGAACTTGACTTCTTCGATTGGAACCTTGTCCCTTGATGATGGCTCGACTGAGGTGGGTATGACTCCATTGCAACTTCCTGCACGAGCCCATCTTCCTTCTGCATCTTCTCTAAACCGAATGATTATTGCACCATTGTCTCAGGTTTGTATGATTTTGCTAATCTGTTATTTATGAACCATGCTTGAGATGATTTAGTCAGATTGATTGATTGAATTGCTATTTTTTTATTTAAATATGGCATGAATCAGCTCTTGTGCGTCCTTTGTTGGTTCCTGTCGGTCTTAAGGCTGATAATCCTTTTGCCGGCTTGGATTTTTCATTTTTGAAATGACCGTCTACTGCTGCAACTGATTCATCCTTGCCTAGTAATGACTCGTTGAGTGATGCTCGTGCCAACCTTAGTAAGCTTGTAGCCTCTCATCTTGACTCTTGGACTCCCACCCGCATTGAAAGAGCAATGATTGACTTTGATCTCATGATGGGTGCGTGTGCTCATCCTTTCAAGACTGAGCCATTGAAATTTTGGTTGATGCTGAAGAAGCGGATAGGCAATGATTAGCCAAAATTGCGGCTGTAGAGGAGCGTCTTGTGGCATTGGAGAAGGAGGTGGCTAAAGCTCGAGCGTCTAAAGAAGAAATGGTTAGAGCCAGTTCCGGGTTTAGAGCTTGTTTCCCACGGATGGAGGAAGAGTTGGGCCGTGAGAAAGATCGATTGGCCAATCACTATGATGAGATGTTGGAATGGCACCGACGAAGCGAGCAACACAAGGAGGCTGCCTTAAAGCTTTGTGAATCTTGGGCAAAATATCCGAAGCCTGATTTCTGTTTATTTTCGTGAGGTACATTCACGGGTCGCCTATATTTTTTCTCTTTTTTTGAGCTTGTGACTATGTATGCTTATTCTTTCATTGATAGAATTTTTTAAAAATAAAGTAGCAGCCTCATAAGGTATTTTGCAATGCATGAATTGTTCAAGCTTGGAGAACACATGACATAAAGATGATTTATACATGATTGCCCCCCAAACGTGTTTTATTAGTGTACTTAGACCTAGAAATCGAGAGCATGTAGATTTTTTTTTTTGTATTGGCCCCTAGGCTCCAGCTTGCGAGCTAGGGGTTTCCAGCTCACCGAGCTGGAAGTTTCCAGCTCGTGAGTTGGGCATGGTGTCTCAGCGAGACACCAGGCATCTCGCCGAGGCACCACGTGATGGTTCCTTTTTGGAACCATCGCTGCCACCTTGTCTCGTCGAGACCAAAAGGGTCTCGACGAGACGATATGGTGTCTCGGCGAGACACCAGGCGTCCCACCGAGGCACCACACGATGGTTCCTTTTTGGAACCATCGCTGCCGCCTCATCTCGTCGAGACCAAAGGGGTCTCGACGAGACGACATGGTGTCTCAGCGAGACACCACGAGATGGTTCTTTTTGGAACCATCGCTGCTGCCTCGTCTCGTCGAGGCACAGTGTCTCGATGAGACGAGACGTTGAACTCCAGTTCGTTGAGCTGGGGGCTTCCAGCTCGTTTTTTTTTGTTTTTTTATATATAGCAAAAATTGGAAATTATTTCATGAACTAATTACTAACTAAACATTTACTAATTTATCTATTTTTATGCCCTAAACATATAGTATATGCGAAATAATCTACAATACATAGAATATAAGGAGAAACATAAAAAAAATGGAAACACAAGCATATGTAATTTATTTATTTTTGAAAATTGAGATGATTTACTGATTATCAGTTCCTACGTCAATTACGTCCCACATACTTTGAAAATATTTCTTGAAATATTTACCATTAATGTACCTCCAATGTGGTTCTCCGCCCAAGCTCTTCAACCAATATGCGTTCCTGGGAAGCACCTTGTGGATTTGAAACGGTCCTTCCCAGTTGGGCGACCATTTCCCAAGCTCACGATCCTTTGTCCCGATTGGTAGAATTAGCTTCCATACTAGCTCGCCTTCTCGAAAGTTATTCTTTTTTACTTTCTTGTTGTATATGTCTTCCACTTTCTTTTTCTGAATCATTATGCAATCGAGCGCCTTCTGCCTTTCGTAATCTAAGTCTTCTAGTTCCATGGTCATGGCTTGCACATAATTATCCGGTTCTAAATCGTTTTGACGCTTCCTCGTAGTGAAGGCACGATGACTTCTAATGGTATTACTGCAGGCTTAATACATACGGAGCCCCCTGTACTTGACCTTTTTTCATTTTACCCCCTAAACTCAAGGGACAGCCTATTGACCACCTAAACTCCCCAAAATCCACCCAATTTACCCCCTCATCACATTTGACCGTAAATTTTTTTGTCTCGTAAATTACACGCGCTTGACTTTGATCCACGTGGCATTATCGACTTAAAATACACTTGCTATATCAGCAATGTTTCGAAAATGACGTTTTTGCCCTTCTTCCACTGAAAGACTAAACGCTTCAGTTCTCCCTGTGGAGCTATTTTCATTTTCGATCAAAAAGAATGGAAGCAAATGTCCATCGATTCCTCTCTTCATTTCACTATCTTTCTCTATTCTTCTAAAGCTCCATTATTTTCGATCGTGAGTTAGGGTTTCTAGGCTAGAACGCATACTGGTTTTGAACACGGACTGGTTTTCATCATGAACTGGTATTGATCGTGGACTGATGTTGTTTGCGAGTTAGGGTTTATTGGATTCAGATATAAAGCTTAAATCCTTCGTGCAGGTTAATGTTGAACTTTACGTTATCATATTCCTATTGCTTTGCTTGGATGACATTAGCTTTTATCAGTAGGTTTTTTTGTGATATTTTATGAACTCTGAGGGCAAATGATAAAGGGAGAAAAGAATATATGCATGTGGGTTCAGTTGTCAACTGATATGGCTACTTTAAGTTGCTTTTGCTGTGATGGGTACTTTTTTATCAATTGATTTGCCTGTTTATGTCAAAGAATCTTATAGTTTTGCTTTTTTTTTGTATTTGTCAGCTATCAAAATGGGGGATGTAAGTGTATTTTTACATCATGGTGGTAGGACAGTGCTAGATGAGAATGGGTTCAAATATGTGGGTGGTGTTGTTGAAGAATATAATCAGGTTGACATGGATAGGTTTGCAGTGCTTGATCTGTTCTGGTTTGTGTGGGATTTAGGATACAAGAGATATGGGTCTTTGTACTACAAAGATGGTAGGAGTGGTGAGTTAAAGATACTTGGTAATGATAGGGCCCTAATGGAAGTGTTTACCTACAAGGGCAATACGGATATTACTGAAGTTTATGTGGTCAAAACTGAAGATGCACAGCCTTGTGGGACCCTGGATCCTAATGTGAAAGTTGAAGTAATAGCTGGGATGAGTAGTAACATTGTCCCTACACACATCGAGCCTTTAAATAAGGTGGACGAAGAAGACATAAATGAGGAGGATGTGCAAACAGATATACAGAAAGAAGGAGTTAATGTAAGAGAAGCAATTGAAGGATTGATTGAAGGAGAAGAAGTGAATGAAGGATATGAAGTTGAAGGAGTTAATGTGCAACCAGATCTACAAAGAGAAGAAGTTGAAGAAGTGAATGAATTACAAGAAGGGGAAGAAGGGCAAGAAGTGAATGAAGAACAAGAAGTGAATGAGGGAGAAGAAGTGAAGGAGGGAGAAGAAGTTGAGGGAGTTAATGTGCAACCAGATCTACAAAGAGAATGAGCGAATGAAGGGGAAGAAGTTGAAGACAGTGGTGAATCTTCAAACGAAGAATATGCAGATGGGGAAGTGGAATCAGAGACTGAGTCAGAGCCTGATTCATATGAGGTGAAGTTGATGTTGAGGCCGTCAACTATGAATCTGAAGGAAGTCAGTTTGCAGAAGAACTAGTTGAAGTGAGGCAGAGTCATGTAAGTCAACAGAGAGATAGATCTAATAGGAAAAGGCCAGAGCCACCTTTTGAAGTTCAACTTGGAGCTTTAGGCACAGATAAAGGGCTAGAAGATGAAGTAGAACAAGAACCTAGGTATGGACTACTTGGTGGTGATGAGGAGTACATTGGCTCCTCAGATGTAGACAGTTTTGCCTCTGACACTAAAGAGGGAGATGGACCCCATAAGAGGAGATGCAAAAGAGTTCACTATGACCCAGATAGTGAAGTACCAATGTTTCAGCTTGGCATGGTATTCAAAAGTGTATACCAATTTAGAGAAGCTTTGCAGAAATATGCTGTGAATCGGGGTGCAAAACTGAAGAAGAAACCTAATGAATGGGATAGAGTTAGGGCTAGATGTCGTGGAGTTAGGTGTAAATGGCAGATTTTGGCTAGCTTGGATAGAAAAAGTAACAATTTCATTGTGAAGACTTACATACCTACACATCACTGCGAGAAGACTAACATGAACAGATTATATGATTCTAAGTTCATTGCTGAACATTTCAAAGGGACAATACAGGAAACACCAAACATCAGACTGTGGAGATTACAGGAAATTGTGAAGGAAAAGTTTGATCTTTATGTGGGCAAGATAATTCTGTGCAGAGCCAAGCATCTAGTTATGAAGAGGTTTATGGGTGATTACAATGAGGAATTTAGAAGGCTACATGATTACAAGGATGAAATCCTAAGGTCCAATCCTGGGTCAACATGTGTCATCCACTATGACACCAAAGATTTACCTCCTGAGCAGATTTTTAGAGGAATTTACATATGTTTCAAGGCAGTGAAAGAGGGATTCAAAGCAGGTTGCAGAAAGCTCATAGGAATGGATGGTTGTTTTTAAAGGGTGTATGTAAAGGGCAACTCCTGTCTGCAATAGCAAAAGATGGAAATTCACAAATGTATCCAATAGCTTGGGCAGTGATAGACCATGAGAAAAAAGACACTTGGAAGTGGTTCTTGAAGCTGGTGCAAGAAGACCTGGAACTTGGAGAGGGAGCAGGATTCTCCTTAGTCACAGATATGCAGAAGGTATGTATATATAATGTCCTATTTTGTGTTTTTTTTGGTAAATTGTGATCTTTAATGTCCTGTTTTGTATTAAAATGTTGAAATGTTTATTTAGGTTTTTATGATTGTGGTCTTTAATGTCCTGTTTTGTGGTCTTTAGTGTCCTGTGTTGTAGTCTTTAATGTCCTGTTTTATATTAAAATGTTGAAAATGTGGTCTTTAGTGTTTGGGGTTTTGTTGTCTTTAATGTCCTGTTTTATATTAAAATGTTGAAATGTTTATTTAGCTTTTTGTGATTGTGGTCTTTAATGTCCTCAAAATGTGTTAACATGTTGATATATGGATTGATTCCAGCTATTCAAGAAGTCTTACCTGCTGTCTGTCATAGGATGTGTGCTAGACATGTTCTGGCTAATTGGGGAAAGCAATTGAGGGGGGTTGAGAGGAGACAATTTTTTTGGAAGGTGTGCAAGTCCACATTTGAGGCTCAGTTAAAGGATAGTCTGCAGGAGTTGAACACTTTGGGTGGGAAAAAAATTGTTAGTGATTTGATGAATTATGATTTAGAGAGATGGTGTAGGGTGTACTTTAGTATGGATAACAAGATTGATGTGGTGGACAACAACATGTCTGAAAAGTTTAATGGATGGATTCTAGCTGCTAGGCACAAGACTATCATATCAATGCTTGAAGAGATTAGGATCAAGTGCATGCACATGCACATTGAGATGAGGGCATTTTGTGAGAATAAATGGATTAGTGACATATCTCCTATGGCTTTAAAGTGTCTAACCTGTAATACATGTGCTTCTATGAGGTGTAGGATTGAGTGGAATGGAGATGCAGGTTTTGAAGTAGTAGAAGGGGAGTATAGGCATGTAGTTGACTTGAGGAAAGAGACTTGTACATGCAGGGCTTGGGGTTTGAAGGGAATACCATGTGCTCATACAGTTGCTGCCCTGCAGAAACAAAATTTGGATCCTATTAATTTTGTTAGTCATTGGTATAGGAAGGAGAAATATGGTTTGACATATGGGCATTTCATTCAACCTGTGTTGAACATGAAAATGTGGCCAAGTAGCACAAATCCTCCAATTCATCCACCTGAGATCAAAAAAATGCCTGGAAGACCTAAAAAGAATAGGAGGAAGGATGTTGAAACACCTTTCCACATAATTTTGATTTGACAAAATTGTTTAAGTATAATTAAAAACATATTCTAAACACACTAAGTTTAAATGCTTTAATTTATTCTACTAATGTGTTTGTTCAATGTTGAGTTAAATTGTTTATAAGACACAAAGGCTCAAAGCCCAATACGGAACTCAAAGCCCAAGTCAAATAGTTTAAAGCAACTCGGCCCGCGTATGTCAAAACGCTGTCGTTATGTACAAAACGCAGCTCAGCGGAAGAAGGATCTAGAAGACCTTCGAGGAACAACTTCGGGACGAAGCTGCTGAGTTGATTCGACAAACAGTACAAGACAGCAGTTGGCTAAGAACAACTTCCAGACAAAGTGTTTCCACTTTGGGTAAAGTTCAGAAGACACAGTATGCTGTCTAGTTGACATTACCATAAATTGAGAGACATTCTGCCGAGCTGACCAAAAGCTGACCGAGGACAGAAGATACTCAAATCTGATTGGCCGAGAGCTCTGAGCAAGTCAGGGCGACAACGACAGGAAGCCGTTTCCCTCCAACGGTTATTTCGAAATTCGAAATGACCGACACCTCAGACGTCTCTATAAATAGAGCCCTTCAGTTGCTTCATTCAACACAGAACTTGATCAAGCCATTACGCTGACCAAATTTCTACGCAAAGTTCTGCAAGAAAAAGCAAAGCAATCTTACACTAAATTTCATATCTTTTGTGTAAAAGTCTAGAGTGATTATTCAATCATCTAAGGTGTCTTAGCAATCATTGTTTAGGACAAACACTTATCATTTCTAGAAATTAGAAAGGAGAGGCTGAGTACTCGGTTATAGTACTCAGCGAGAGATTAGGATTGAGTAGAGGTATAGAGGAAGGTACTCTTGTTATACTCAGTTGCTAAGATTGTAAAAGGTTTGATGCTCTACCGTTAAAGAGCTCAGTAGAGAATTCAAAATCTCGGAACGTGTTCCGGGGACAGGACGTAGGCTTGGAGGCCGAACCTAGATAAATCTGCTGAGTAACATATTTCTAACCTTTAACTCCTTCATATATTTATTGCTTGCTTAAACAAAAACTGACCAAGTAAAGAGGTCAAGCTGAGTTGTGCGCATTGAATATCTGAGCTCAGGAATAGACTCTAAGTGTTATCTCCTGACTCAAGTAAAGAAAACTGACCTAGTCACTAGTTGACTAAGCCAGTATCTTGCTATTCACTCAGCGCCGCTGTCCAAACCTTTTTCTCACGAAAAAGAAGTCTACCCTAACTTAAATTTTTTAAATAGTTCCTAACCCCCCCCCTTGGAACTATACTTGTAACGTTATAAGGGACCAACAAGTGGTATCAGAGCTTAAAAGCTCACTGTAAAAGGTTTAACCACCTTGATCTGATCCCCACTATGGGCGAAAACAGCACTCGGTTTCTCCCAGGAAACCAAACAACTCAGATCTTACCTGAGGGGCTGTCCATTACTCGGCCTCCCCTATTCTTCGGGTCTAACTACACCTTCTGGAAGAATAGGATGAAAAATTTCATTCAGGCTACAAATATGAGTGCCTGGCTATCCATAGTCCAAGGTCCATTTGTACCTGTCGAAGTTGTGGCTGGCCAAACAGTTGTTAAAGCTGAGGCCAAATGGACAGAGGATGATCTCAAGAAGCTACAAAATCATGCTTCGGCTATAAATATGCTTCACTGTGCGCTCGATGCTGCAGAATATAATAAAATCTCAGGTTGTGAGTCGGCGCAAGAGATCTGGAAGAAGTTGGAGGTCACCTACGAAGGACCAATAAAGTAAAGGAGTCCAAGGTGAACCAGCAAATGAGACTGTACGAGCTGTTCGAAATGAACAATGATGAGGGTATATCTGACATGAATGCAAGGTTTACCAACATCATCAATGAGCTCAAGAGACTTGGGAAGATCTTCACTGAGGAAGAACAAGTCAAAAAGATACTCAGGAGTCTTCCCAAAGACTGGCAAGCAAAGAAGACCGCTGTTGAGGAAGCTCAGGACTTAACCACCTACAAATATGACGAGCTCATCGGCTCGCTGCTGACCCATGAAATCTCGATGAAGAATTTCGAGGTGAAGGAAAAGTCTGAAGACAATAAGCAAAAATCTCTTATCATGAAAGCTGACTCCACTGATGGGAGCTCAACAGATGATGAGGAGATGGCTATGTTCACAAGGAAGATGAAAAGGCTGTTCAGGAAGAATGACAAATATTCTAAGAAGCCTTACAGAAAGTTTGATAAGTATAAAGCTGAGTCCAGCGACAGCAAATACAAGAAAGACAACTCAAAGCCCATTACATGCTTTGAATGTCATCAAACTGGCCATATCAAGTCAAGCTGCCCCACACTGAGGAAAGATAAGAAGAACGGCAAAAAGGCAATGGTGGCTACATGGAGCGACAGTGATGAGTCTTCATCAACAGAAGCTGAGGCCACCGAGTCAGCGAAGATATGCTTCATGGCTGACGAACTTGCTGAGCCATGCGTCTCTGAGCATGCTGACCCCTCCATTGCATCTGATGATGAGGAGCAATCAAATGAGGTAATATCACTTTCCCAGCTCAGAAACGAAATGGGTAATGCCCTGAGTGACCTCTATACACTTGTCAAAAAGTGTAATAAGAAAATTAGAGCACTCAGCAGGCGCTGTGACGAGGTTGAAGAGGTCAAGCTAAGTGACCTCAGATTCCTTCTTCAGGACAACTCAACTTTGCATGATAATATGGAAATCATACATAAGTCTGTCTCTGAAGTCCAATCAGATTCAAAGAAACTGAGAAAGGACGTCACAAATATCCAGAACCAACTAAAGGTTCAAAACAAAAGAAATATTCCTCTGAATGCTCAGTACCGAAGTACTGGTCAGCAGAGATGGAATCCCCAGCGGAATGTCCAGTGTGACTTCTGTGGGAAGAAAGGACACACCACAAAGGTGTGCTGGCACGCTCAGCACTGGGGTGCTGACCAGTCAGTGAGAAATCCTAAACGGAAGGTCAGCTGTGACTTCTGTGGAAAGAATGGCCATACTGTCCAAGTATGCCGCCATAAAATAAAATATGATGCTTTACCTGTTGAACCTAACAAGCAAGGACCCAAAAAGAATTGGGTACCTAAAAGTAACTAGTTACAATGCAGGTAAGCCTGAGATGTGCTGAGAAGTCAAAGATGTGGTATATTGACAGCGCATGCTCAAGGCACATGACTGGTGATGAAACTCAGTTCATCACATTTGAGCGTAAACGAGGAGGAAGCGTAAGTTTTGGAGACAACAAAAAGGGTAAGATAGTAGGGTCAGGAACCATTGGAGGTAATCCTACTATTGAGTCAGTCTCCCTAGTCAGCAGACTCAAATATAACTTACTCAGCGTAGCTCAGCTATGTGACAATGGGAGAAAAGTTATATTTGATGCTACTGGATGTAAAATATACGAGGGAAAAACAAATAAGTTAATTTTAACTGCCCCTCGGATTGATAATGTCTTTATGCTAGACTTAGAGAAAAAGTTTTCAAAAACTGTATGCTTAGTTTCAAAGGAAGAAAAATCCTGGCTATGGCACAGGAGACTTAGTCATGTAAGCATGGACCTCCTGGCCAAATTAGCAAGAAAGCAATTGGTTGAGGGACTGCCTGAACTTAGATTTGAAAAAGATCAATTATGCCATGCTTGCCAAGCTGGAAAACAAACCAAATAATCTTTTCATAGCAAAAACATTGTCTCAACTAAGCGTCCGTTAGAATTACTACACTTGGATCTCTTTGGTCCAATCCAGCCGCTGAGTCTGGGTGGAAGAAGATTTTCCTTGGTCATTGTAGATGACTTCTCTCGGTACACTTGGGTCATCTTGCTGAGTAGCAAGGATGAGACCTTTGAGACATTTTCAAATTTGGTTAGAAAACTTGAAAATGATAAAGACCTAAAATTGGCTCACATCCGAAGTGATAATGGTGGAGAATTCAAAAACCAACAGTTTGTTGAATTTTGTGAAGCCAGCGGCATTGACCATAACTTTTCTGCTCCTAGGACGCCTCAACAAAATGGGATTGTTGAAAGGAAGAACAGAACATTGGTTGAAATAGTCAGGACAATGCTGAGTGAGCATAGGCTTCCAAAGTACTTTTGGGGAGAAGCTGTTAACACAGCATGCTACATTCTTAATAGGGCTCTTGTTAGACCTATACTAAAGAAAACCCCCTATGAGCTTTGGAAAGGACGAAAGCCCAACATTGGATACTTTCGTGCCTTTGGCTGTAAATGTTTTATTTTAAACACTAAGGATAGCCTAGCTAAGTTTGACTCAAAAGCTGATGAAGCTATCTTTTTAGGCTACTCAACAAACAGCAAAGCATACAGAGTTTTCAATAAACGAACTCAAGTTTTAGAAGAGTCAGTACATGTTGAGTTCGACGAAACTAACCCTGCAGGAAGATACCAGCCGCTGACCGAGGATGATCCACACTCAGCATCCGCTGATCAAGATACAGCCGATGAGTCATTCCCTCAAGGGCTGACCAAAGGTAAAAGTGAACCAAATATTGTTTTCACTGACCAGTCTTCACCTGCAGAGATTGTTGAAACACAGATAGCACAAGACATCAATCTACCCAAAGAGATAAGGATTCCAAGAGGGCACTCAGAGAGTGCAATCCTTGATGCCGCTGAGAATACCCTGATGACAAGAAACCAACTCAGGAGGTACCTCAGCAATGTAGCCTTCGTCTCAGTTCAGGAACCTAAGAACTTCGCTGATGCTGAGGAAGATGAATTCTGGATGAGCGCAATGCAAGAGGAACTTGACCAATTCAGAAGAAACGATGTATAGGAGCTAGTGCCACATCCAAGGAGTCAGAAGACCATTGGAACAAGATGGGTCTTCCGCAATAAGCTGGATGAGCAAGGAAACGTAGTCAGGAACAAAGCAAGGCTTGTAGCTCAGGGCTACAGTCAGCAAGAAGGTATTGACTACGGTGAGACCTTTGCCCCAGTGGCAATGCTAGAGGCTATTAGGATTTTATGTGCATATGCATCTTACATGAACTTTAAACTGTTTCAAATGGATGTTAAGAGTGCATTTCTTAATGGAGTTATAAACGAGGAAGTTTATGTTAATCAACCTCTAGGGTTTGAGGATCCTAAATTCCCAAACTACATTTATAAACTCAAAAAGGCTCTGTACGGCCTCAAGCAAGCACCACGTGTTTGGTATGAGAGGCTGACCAGTTTCCTGCTGACTAGAAACTATGTCAGGGGCAAAGCTGATACAACCTTATTCATTAAGAGAAAGGGTAAAGATACCCTGCTGGCTCAAATATATGTTGATGATATTATTTTTGGTGCTACTAATGAGTCAATGTACAAGGAATTTAGCAAGCAAATGCAGACTGAGTTTGAAATGTCGATGATGGGAGAACTCAACTTCTTCCTTGGACTTCAAATCAAACAAGGGAAAAATGGCATCTTCATCAGTCAAGCTAAATATGCCAATGAGATATTGAAGAAATATGATCTTGAAAATTGCAAGCCAATATCCATTCCTATGGGCACTGATACTGTCCTCTGCGCTGACGAGAATGGTAAGTCGGTAGACAGCAAATTATATCGAGGTATGATAGGCTCTCTACTTTACTTAATAGCAAGTAGACCGGACATTCAGTTCTCAGTATGCTACTGTGCTAGATATCAATCTAACCCTAAGGAATCTCATTACATAGCTGTAAAAAGAATCCTTAGATATTTGCAAAGCTCAGTGAATGCAGGTTTATGGTATCCCAACACTCATGGCTTTACACTCGTTGGATACACTGACGCTGACTACGGTCGAGACAAGCTAGAACGGAAAAGCACCTCTGGAGGATGTCATTTCTTAGGAAGCTGTCTTGTATCCTGGTTCAGCAAGAAGCAGGCGTCAGTAGCCTTGTCTACCACTGAAGCTGAGTACATTGCTGCTGGTCACTGTGTTGCTCAAGTCCTATGGATCAAGCAACAGCTTGAAGACTATGGTGTTCAAACAAAGACAATTGAGGTCAAATGCGACAACAAAAGTGCAATTGATCTATCAAAGAACCCAATTCAACACAGCAGGATGAAGCATGTCAGCATAAGACATCACTTTATTAGAGACCATATACTCAAGGGTGAGATAAAGCTAACCTATGTCCCAACGGATGAGCAGCTTGCGGATATCTTCATAAAGCCACTGGCTCGTGAACAGTTCAGCATACTGAGAGAAGCCATTGGTATGTTTAATCCTCTTCAGTAAATTCATGTTCTAAAGTGTAAATTTATGCTGAGTGAATTACTATGCTGAATGATTTATGCAAATGCATGCTGAGTGATTGTTATGCTGAGTACTTAACGCAAAATACATATCAATACTGAGTAAATATGCACACCGAGTAGTAATCTCAAACTGAGAAATCATCCTTTCATATACTACTGACCACTCAGAATATAAAACGCTTAGTATTCTAAACGCTGAGTGTTAGATCCGTTGCATTAAATGCAAAAGCACGCGAATAGCCACCTAGGATGACGTATGCGCCGAATGTGTCATAAAAGCCAGGATCTTTGTCGGTTGACAATCCCAAGGCAAAACTGACACATGGATTCGATAAGATCCACTCTTTACCGCTATAAATAATGGGAAATCCCCATTTTTATTTTCTTTACACTTACCGAATTTTCTAGCAAAGCATTCTCTCTCTCTAAGACTCTCAAAGCTTCCTAATCCTTTTCTGAAATAATGACTAGAGTTTCCGTCAACATCTCCGGTGTCGGTCACCCTAAGACCAGCTCCGATGAACCCTCCAGGCAAACTTCTGTGCCAGAAACCACTAAGGTCACTATGCCGAGCAAAGGCAAAGCTGGCCAAGCTACCTCAACTAAGGGTAAGCCGACCAAGGCCAGAACCTATACCAAAGTATTTGAAGACATTAGCGAATGGAAAGTAGACTTTTCATGATGGGTTTCTGAGACCTTCGTGACATCCGAGCAACCCTTCTGCGAATGGATATCGCAAAATGGATGGACCGAGCTGTTCTCCATTAGGGATCACACCTATTCTGACCTAGTAAGGGAGTTCTACCACAATCTCCGAGTTGCTGATGATAACCAGGACTATCTGGTAACTGTGGTAAAGGAAAAGACCATTCATAAACCCTACTTACCTCGCTAACTTGCTGAAGTTAAAGAATGAGGGAACAAAACTGAGGCGATCTGGAGATCATGAAGGTACTGGGTACGATACCACCTTCTGTAAGCCCGCTGGCCACTCAGGAGAAGTCTCAAGCACCTCAATGGGTCAGCACCAAAAGATGGCTCACTATCTGCTGACCTACTTCATTTATCCCAAGATCAACTGCACCACCTCAGCAACAAATTTTGAGCAATGCTTCATATGGCATATGCTGACATACAAGCCGATCAACATACTAGTATTCTTCATTTCTGAGTTCATAAGGAGCACTGGAACGCTCAGACTGGGATCACTCATCACCAGAATCCTCTTAGATCATCAAATTGATCGATCTGAGGAAACTAAGGCTAGAGGATCTGAGATAACCGCGGCTTCGCTGAGGGCTTTGAAGTTCAATCAGCCATTAAAGAAAGGAAAAGCTGCTGCTGAACAACAAGCTGAGGAAACAGCTCCAAAGCAAAGCCAAAGGACAAAGGCTCCAGCTGCCCGCAAGAGGAAAGCTGTTGTGACTCCTTCAAAGAAAGCTGAGCCTCAGGCCAAGAAGCCGAAGTCAGCTACTGAACCAGGCCAGGAGAGACCTAAGTCAGCTGAGAAAAGGAGCAGGCAAGATGAGCCTGAAATTGAGGAAAGAACAAATGCTGATGAGCAACCTCAAAAGAAGCAGAAGTCTTCTACACTGACTCCTATTGATGCTATTCCTACTGATGTCGTTGTTCCTGGTGATTCTCACTACACACAGTGTCTAGGAACTGTAGATGAGCATCAAGAAGATGAAGTGCATCTGGACGATCAGTTCATTGCACAAGTTGAGGAAGAGTTAGATGGTGATAGTGAAGAAGATGAAGAACAAGAAGTAGAAGGCGGTCAGGATGACGCTGAGGACTTTAAGGAGACAGATAGTGAGATTGGAGCTGAGCCAACCAATACTGTGTTGGCTGCCGGAAATGAACAAGAACCTGACCAATCCAATGTTAATCAAGAACAAGAACAAGCTGACCAGCTTAATGCTGATCAAGAGGAAACTTCTCCCTCTCACTCAGGAGAATCTATACAAGCTGACACTCCTCCTCCAAGAAGAAGATTAATCAAGGCAAGTCAGAAGTCTGTCATTGACACTCCTCCTCCAACTGTCCCTGACTTTGTTATCCAGAAGCCGACCCAAGACCCGTCTAAACTCAAGCTGAAATTTTTCAGAAAACAACCATCTTCTACTCCATCGCGGCTTCCCTTGAAAAGCAAGCCTCGGTTTCTTCACCAAAGGAACACGCCGACTTGAATGCTTCTGCTAACTCTACAAGCCAAGTAGAGCCAATTCCCGTCAATGCTGTCACTACAAGCATTGTGCTGACTCAGAACATCCCTGCTCCAGTCAGCACAGACAGCATTCGGATCACTTCTTCTCCAATCAACACTTCTGCCGATCAATCAGTGTTACCTGAGACTTAAGTGCAGATTGGAAACACACTTCCAGTCATTGACCACGTTATTCCTCTGACTCCTCTTCCAACCGGTCATACTGAGGCAACAAGGCAAGTTAATGAAGGCCCTCTTAACTACTTTCATGCCACCGAGTCTGGAAAAAGAATCATCGACTCGGTGCAAACACTGATCAAAGACCTTCATCAAACCACTCAACCTGCTGCTGGGTCTTCTACTGTTGAGACAACTCAGCTCTCCCATGTAACTCAGCTTCTCAACGAAGTTAAGGGATTCAAGGACTTGCTGAGTGTCATCGTTACCTTTCAAGCACAGCAAGCTAAGCAGGATTCCATCGCAAAGCTGGCTGAGATCCAGCTGACAATAGTTCAACATCTCAACGCTCTTCAAGAACAAGTTCAGACTTTGTCAGCTGCGAACACACGCTATGCAACTTCTGATGAAGTCAAAATGCTTTTTGCTCAGCTTCACACTGAGCAAATTAAAACCAACGAGCAAATGGTCTCCTACTCTCAGTGCTCAGTGGAGCAAATTGGTGAGGCCGTTCGATTGCTGAACTTGAACAAGCAAGAGATGGATACTGACGCTATGAAGCAAAATGAAATGCTGTCTATCACCAGACAAACCTTCAACCACATACGTCACACAAATATACAGCGTCAATACTACGACACATCCTTACTGAAGACTTTTCATCAAGTCGTTGCTGGTCTGACCGATGCACTTACCTGGATAGGTAAATCTCAAGCTTTCATAGTAAGCATGATCAGCGCTGCTGAACTCAATATACCCGCCGAGGTATCAGATGATGGAGTTGCTATTTTTGATGGTGTCAATGGAAGCGCCGATAGACTTAAGGCGCTGTCCACGGAACTGACCAGAGCCGTCTTAACCGACGCTTTTAGGATTCCTCCTCCCGATGCTGACAAAACGGGGGAGAAAGAACAAGCTAGAACACATCATGAGTATAGTCAGTCCAAGCAAAAGAAAAAGAAATAGAATTTAGGCTAGCTCAGTTATGCTAAGTTTGTAGTCTCTATGTTTATGATTTTCTTTTGTTATATACGCTGACTGCTTCTAGTAATATCAATACTTGCATCTTTTCTCCAAAACTGAGTTATGAATTATTATATACGATGCTGAGTATTAAGTTATTATGTATCTTCAATTACATCAACTATGTTTAATGCTTATAAAACTTGTTGATTGTACCCAATGCTGATAACTTGTTTGACATTGACTTGTATGTTTATATAACATTGTCTTATAAAACTCATTGAACGACAAATTACTCAGCGCCCTCTGAATGCTATAACTTCCACTTAAACACTGAGTAAAATAGAATATGTTCCATGAGCTGACCTATATCTATAAACTAACCTTAGACTTACTCGATTAAACCTTCAAATGTTTAGAGTAAAACTAAGTCAGTAGCTCAACCCTTACGGGGGAGTTTGCTAAGCTATATTAGGTCAACTATTATGGGGGAGCTCAATACTGAGTTCTTCGCTGAATAGTTTTGCCAACATCAAAATGGGAGAGTTTGTTGAAACACCTTTCCACATAATTTTGATTTGACAAAATTGTTTAAGTATAATTAAAAACATATTCTAAACACACTAAGTTTAAATGCTTTAATTTATTCTACTAATGTGTTTGTTCAATGTTGAGTTAAATTGTTTATAAGACACAAAGACTAAAAGGCCCAAAGCCCAATACGGAACTCAAAGCCCAAGTCAAACAGTTTAAAGCAACTCGGCCCGCGTATGTCAAAACGCTATCGTTATGTACAAAACGCAGCTCAGCAGAAGAAGGATCTAGAAGACCTTCGAGGAACAACTTCGGGACGAAGCTGCTGAGTTGATTCGACAAACAGTACAAGACAGCAGCTGGCTAAGAACAACTTCCAGACAAAGTGTTTCCACTTTGGGTAAAGTTCAAAAGACACAGTATACTGTCTAGTTGACATTACCATAAATGGAGAGACATTCTGCTGAGCTGACCAAAAGCTGACCGAGGACAGAAGATACTCAAATCTGATTGGCCGAGAGCTCTGAGCAAGTCAGGACGACAACGACAGGAAGTCATTTCCCTCCAACAGTTATTTCGAAATTCGAAATGACCGACACCTCAGACGTCTCTATAAATAGAGCCCTTCAGTTGCTTCATTCAACACAGAACTTGATCAAGCCATTACGCTGACCAAATTTCTACGCAAAGTTCTGCAAGAAAAAGCAAAGCAATCTTACACTAAATTTCATATCTTTTGTGTAAAAGTCTAGAGTGATTATTCAATCATCTAAGGTGTCTTAGCAATCATTGTTTAGGACAAACACTTATCATTTCTAAAAATTAGAAAGGAGAGGCTGAGTACTCGGTTATAGTACTCAGCGAGAGATTAGGATTGAGTAGAGGTATAGAGGAAGGTACTCTTGTTATACTCAGTTGCTAAGATTGTAAAAGGTTTGATGCTCTACCGTTAAAGAGCTCAGTAGAGAATTCGAAATCTCGGAACGTGTTCCGGGGACAGGACGTAGGCTTGGAAGCCGAACCTGGATAAATCTGCTGAGTAACATATTTCTAACCTTTAACTCCTTCATATATTTATTGCTTGCTTAAACAAAAACTGACCAAGTAAAGAGGTCAAGCTGAGTTGTGCGCATTGAATATCTGAGCTCAGGAATAGACTCTAAGTGCTATCTCCTGACTCAAGTAAAGAAAACTGACCTAGTCACTAGTTGACTAAGCCAGTATCTTGCTATTCACTCAGCGCCGCTGTCCAAACCTTTTTCTCACGAAAAAGAAGTCTGCCCTAACTTAAAATTTTTAAATAGTTCCTAACCCCCCCTTGGAACTATACTTGTAACGTTATAAGGGACCAACAAAGGATAGAGATGAAATCAAGAAATTTGGCAAACTAAGCAGGAGGGGAGCAACAATGACTTGTACAAACTGCAAGAACTAGGGGCACAACAGAAAGGGTTGTCCAGCATTAAAGAAAGCTGGTAGAGAGGTACATTTTTTACAGCTCGAATAATATGTTGAAGAAAGTGTCCTGTTTTTTGGTCTTTTTTGTACAGCTCTAATAATATTTTGGTGGAATGCAGGGTGCTGGCCCGAGTGGAACGCAATCTGCTGGTGTTGGTTGTAGTGGAACAAAGGATGCCGGAGTTGGGTGTAGTGGAACAAAAGATATCGGAGCTGGTTGTAGTAGAGCAAAAGAGGTTGGTGCTAGTGGAACGCAATCTGCTTGTGGAAGTGGAATGCAGAGTGCTGCCCCTACTGGAACACAATCTGCTTGTGGAAGTGGAATGCAGGGCTCAACCTCGTCAGTGATATGATCTACACTATTTGATTCAGAAAGCTTGGTAGTGTATGGAAGAAAGAGGCCTAGTAGTCCTGTTACTCCTGTTACCCAGACTCATTACAAGAGGCCTAGATTTTCAGGGGTAGGTGTGTTCATATCTGAACGAACTAGGTGGACTTGTGCTCAGGTATTCCTTGTTTTTATTCGGTTTTTATAATAAATGATGTGTACTGTGTGTGTGGAATTTAGTTTGTGATGTTTGCTTGACATGTTTGTATGGTGTATGTAGAGTTTAGCTGGTGAAAGGACCGTTCTTTCAACTGGGCCAAGCATATTGAAGAACTTATCTGAAGTTACAGGCAACCTTGGATTCCAACCTGATAAACTGAAATGGAAAGGCAAACAAGCCATGACTGCCACACAATTACAGCAAGCAAAACTGGATAAAAGAACACATTTAAAGGCAAGAGCATCAAGGGCTAGAAACTCAACACAAACAAGTGCAGCTCAGCCTGTACCAAAAGCACCCACAAGTGCAGCTCAGCCTGTACCTAAAGCACCCATAAATGCAGCTCAGCCTGTACCAAAAGCACCCAAAAATGCAGCTCCAGTTAGATTTACAAGATCAGTTTCACAACAAATAGCAGCTTCACAACCAAATGCAAGAGGACCTCGTCTTACAAGATCAGCCGCTCATCAAGCAAATTCACAACCAAATGCACCTACAACTGTTAGATGGATGCCTTAATTATTTTAGCTTTGTGTTTTTGGCCTTTTTGGCTTTATTTTGTGGCCAAATTGATATCTTGGACATGTTTGATATTATAGGCATTTTGTTATTTTGGACATGTTGATATTTTGGCCATTTTGGCTTGTAAACATCTAGTCAGACAGTTAGGATTGGCAGCAGCTTTGTACTCTGCCCTTTTTGGCCATTTTCATTTGGCATTTTGTTTGTCAAGTTTCCTGTAATGAACAAATTTCAAGATATATGTCAAATTTCAGGTTATATTTCAATTGTCTACTGTTAGAAGCTTTCAGGTTATATTTCAATTGTCTACTGATAGAAGCTTTCAGGTTATATTTCAATTGTCTAAAGAGAACAATTACAAGTCTGAAACATGAAATAACAAGTACAAACTTCACAATTAAAGGCTTAACATTTCAAGCATAACAATTACAGTGTTAAATGAGAATTACAAACTTCACAATTACAGGAACATTTCAAGCAATTCAATCATTTGACAAGCTTAGCAATGGTCTCAATTACACTTCCCTTCAGTGTTGCATTCATAACAACTCAACTACTCATAAACCACACCCCTGTTAAAAACCCTACAATGTAAATGACTACCATTCTCTTCCATTGACTTCTACTGCCTGATATCTTGTTCATTTGTATGCTGCCATTCCCATCTTCCTCTTGTTTAACCCTATTCAGCAGACATGTGATTACTTTTCTACTTTGGCAATGAACTTCTTCTCTATCAAACCAATTGAAAAATCCACAATATTTGGGTCCCTGCAATTCCACATTTACAATTAACTCAAGCCAATTATCAATGAATTGTAGGTAATCAAAAAGCTAAAACACATACCCCATAATTTCGACATCCATAAAAACGTCTTCCTGGATTATGAGGTCTCCATGACACTTTCAGTACAACACGTTCACCACAGAAATAGATCTCGTGACCCATCATCAACTCAATTTCCTTCCCTTTTCAGGAAAAATCAATTTCGTCACACAACTTCAAAGGAACAGAACTTCAGATGAATAACCCAGAAGAAATGAAACCGTTTAGCGAGAAGAAATCACAGATGGAGAGAAGAACGAACCAGAAGAAATCTAAATCGATTAGCAGAAGATGGAGAAGAAGAAGAAGAACTGAAAATGGCGAAGAAGAAGAAGAGAAATCGATGAGCATAAGATGGAGAAGAATAAGAAACGAAAATGGCGAAGAAGAAGAAGATAATAAGGAGATGTTACCGTTGAAATGCATACGATCTCAGCCCTCATGCGCGTCTGGCGTTTGAGAACCAAACATTTGCCATGTCAGCGCCACGTCTGCGATGAGGGGGTAAATTGGGTGGATTTTGGAGAGTTTAGGTGGTCAATAGGTTGTCCCTTGAGTTTAGGGGGTAAAATGAAAAAAAAGGTCAAGTACAGGGGGCTCCGTATGTATTAAGCCTATTACTGCATCATGGCCAAAGGTTAGGAAAAATGGACTTACTCCAGTCACCCGTGTCTTAGACGTTCGCATAGTCCAAAGTGTTTCCGAGAGAACTTTGTGCCATTCTCTAGGATTGTCTTCTAGCATTTTCTCCAAGATTTGGATTAGAATCTTGTTGGACGCCTCAGCTTGACCATTTGCTTGTGCGTAAAATGGAATGGAATGAATCAATTTAATCCTGTACTCTTCCACGAACTCATTCATATCTTCGCCTGTGAACATGGTTCCTTGATCCGTGGTAATGGATTCTGGAATTCCGAATCTATGAATTAAGTTCTCCTTGATGAACTGGATTACTTGTGATTGGCCGACTTGCTTCATTGGTGCTGCTTCTACCCACTTGGAAAAGTAATCTGTGGCAACTATGATGAAATAATGGCCTTTTGACGAAGCTGGAAATATTTTCCCAATTATATCAATATCCCATCCTCTAAAAGGCCATGGTTTCACAACTAAGTGTAATTCTTCTGAGGGCACTCATTGGATTTGGCCATACAATTGACACTTCTTGCAACCCTTCGCATATGTGATGCAATCTCGTAGGATCGTTGGCTAGAAGTACCCATGACGATTTATGAGCCACCGCATTCTCCTTCCGGACTGGTGAGCTCCGCATGTGCCTTTATGGACTTGCTTCATGACCTCCATTGCTTTTGGAAAGCCAAGGCATTTAAGCAGCATCCCGTCGTAGCTCTTACGGTACAAATCACCTGCCATCAACATGTAATTTCGAGATTGAATGCTTAGTGAATATTTTACTTTTTAGGATGGGTCATTGAGGTAATCGATGAATGGTTTCCTCCAATCCTGAGCTAAGTTAATGTCGATGTCTAATGACTCAAACTGGACGCCTCTATCCGCCAC
The DNA here is from genome assembly GCF_963576675.1 of Euphorbia lathyris. Taxonomy (NCBI): domain Eukaryota; kingdom Viridiplantae; phylum Streptophyta; class Magnoliopsida; order Malpighiales; family Euphorbiaceae; genus Euphorbia; species Euphorbia lathyris. Next base: position 8,586,074 of record NC_088911.1, read on the forward strand.
GGAAGGATGACCCTGCCTTCTGATGACGACGACTTTGTATGCTGTCTCTTTGGAGATTTTCATTCCAGAAGAAATTTGGGCTAACTCGTCAGCTTCCCAATTGTCATTTCTTGGAATATGCTCCAAACTGACATCATCAAACATTTCTAGAAGTTGGATTGCAAATGCGAAGTAAGGTAACAAAGATAAACTTGAGCATTTGTATTCTCCTGTTAGGTGCCGGATGACCAATTGTGAATCATCGAAAATCTTGACCTCTTTTGCTCCTAGGTCGATTAAGATTTCCAAACCAATGATCAGAGCTTCATACTCAGCTTGGTTGTTCGTGCATTCGAAATCCAAGTTTACAGCTAATATCGTTTTAGTCCCGGATGGGGCTGTGATGATCACTCCTGCTCCATTGGAACTGTTTGTGCTTGAACCATCGAACTTTAACTGCCAAGGTTCTTTGTGTGTCAGATAGATTGGAAGTTCTGCCTCTTCGGGATATTGGAAGCTGGTTGGGTGATCAGTTACAAAATCTGCAATTGCTTTCCCTTTTACTAAGGATTGTGGGAGATACGTCAAGGTGAACTCGGCCAATGCTAGTGACCATTTCCCTATTCTTCCTGAGAGGATGGGATGGTTTAGCATGTACTTTATCAAATATGTGCTAGCGATGACATAAACTCTCGCTTTGAGCAAGTAATGTCTTAACTTCGTGCAAGCGAAGTAGAGGGCTAAGCACGTCTTCTCATCTGGGTCGTATCTCATCTCTGTTGATAGCAACGTTCGGCTTAGGTAGTAGATGGATTGTTCATGGCGGTTTGCATTGTCTTGGGCAAGTAGGCACTCAATTGACTCGTCGGTTGCTGATATATAGAGCTTGAGTGGAGTGCCCTCTCTTGGTGGCATCAAAACAGCTGGATTACTCAAGTAAGTTTTGATTTCCTCGAATGCTGTTTGATGCTTGTTGTCCCATTTGAAGCTTTCTTCGTCTTTGAGCCTCAGCAGATCTGAGAATGCTCTGGACTTTCCAGCCAAGTTGGATATGAATCATCTCAAATAGTTTACTTGGCCCAAGAATCATTGCAACTCTTTTTTATTCTTTAGAGGTTGCGCTTCTTTGATTGCCTTTGCCTTATTATAGTCGATCTCGATTCCTCTTTGATGGACCAAGAATCCGAGGAAGTTCCCTACTTTGACTCCGAAGGCGCACTTCAGAGGGTTGAGCTTTAGGTTATACTTTCGCATTCGTTCGAAGCTTTTCCTCAAATGGTCGACATGTTCTGTTTCTCGCTTGGACTTAATAACGATGTCGTCTACATATACTTCCATGGAGGTGCCGAGTAAATCGTGAAAATGGCATTCATCGCTCTTTGGTATATGGCGCCGGCATTTTTTAAACCGAATGGCATGACAACCCACTCAAACGTGCCAATTGATCCTAGGCATCGAAATGCCGTTTTTGCAATGTCTTATTCAGCAATGGGGATTTGGTTATATCCCGCATAACAATCACAAAGAGATATCAATTCATTTTTAGACATAGCATCTACTAACATATCGGCTATAGGCATCACATAGATGTCTTTTGGCGTAGCTAGATTTAAATCACGGAAATCTACGCATACGCATAATTTACCGTTCTTTTTCACTACAGGCACGACGTTAGATAGCCATACCGCGTACTTTGCTGGTCTGATGAATTTATCCTTGAAAAGTTTTTCTATCTCTTCCTTCACCTTGCCTTCGACCTTTTTGCTCATCCTCCTTGTTGGTTGCTTGAAGGGTTTGAATTCTGGCTTGATCGGCAATCTATGCTCCACCACGTCTTTGCTCAACCCGGGGGCATTTCAACCCACAGTCTTTGAACTCATGAAGCAAACTGATAATGGCTTCTTTTAATGCTGGGCGTAGTAAGCTACTGACAAATATAACCCGAGGTTCCTCTTCCCTTCCTAGATTTACTTCATCTAGAGGATCGACTGCCATGGAACATTCATCTTCTAACTTTGGGTTTGCCCTTTTCAGATCTTGTAATCGGATTTCTTCTCATTGAGGATTTAGTTCTGTTGTTCCTTTGGGGGTTTTGACTTTTGAGACCCTCATGTCATTTTCTTGGTACAGTTTCTCCGTTAGTTATTGTGCATTCAGTTTTGATATAGCGGCTGAAGCTACCGCTTCTTTTCTCGATATTGTCTTAATCATGGAATTTCTTCAATTATCGGTTCATTACGGAATGGCCTTCGGCGAGGCACGATTGCCGTTGGCTTTAAGATATTTTTAATCTCTTCGCCACATGATTGCTCTTTGTAATGGGACCCAACTCGGATTGGGCCAATAGATTCCTCATAAAGTCTGGCTTCGACTACATCTGAGTAGGTTTCGGACGACTTCTCGTTCGCCCGAATAACTTCCACATCGTCTCCCTTCCAAAATAGAAGAAGTTGGTGCAATGACGAGGGGATGCATGAGTTGGAGTGAATCCAATCTCTCCCCAAAAGCGCCTGATAGCTCGTAGTTGAATTTACCTCGAAGAAAGCAGCCATGGCGGTGTGAGAGCCAACGGTGAGCTCCAAAGGTAGGAAACCGTATGTCTTCGCAATTTCTCCCGTGAAGGCTGAAACCGATACCTCTGATGAGATTATATCTTCCTCCGATTTTCCTAGGGCTAGGACCATCTTCATCGGCATGATGTTAACGGTTGATCCATTGTCGATGAGCACTTTAGAGATAGGTTTGCCATCTACATGAGCCTTGACGTATAAATGTTTAATATGGCGGGTCATCCTTGGAGTGGGCTTGTCAAAGTAAACCCTCTTCATACCCTCTTCACTCGATGCCTTCGATATTGTGTCTTCTTGCTCCTTATGCTCAAGTTCGGGGACTTTCTTCTTGGTGTCTTCACCTCTAAAATCCGAAGGTAAGATTAAAGAGGTAGCTGCACAATCTATCCGTATGATGAAATCTCCAACCCGAATCTAGAGGTTTTTCTCTTGGTTTTTCCCTCCTCCTCCCGCATCATTAGAGTTAACGCTGGGTGATTCCTTTTGACTATTTCTTTTTTATGCCTCTCTTTTCCTTAATCTTCTTTTCGCATTTTTTGAGAGAGGCATTGGGAACTTCTTGTGGCTATTTAATTGCCATTAATCGATGGGTGACGTGCTCGAAGGTGTCACGAAACGCGATCGTTGTTGTTGCACCTCTCTTTTCTTTCAATTTTGTGATTGCCTTGAACTCTCCTCCAACTTAGCTGGCATCACCTTTGGTACCCATATCTGCCGAGTCCTCAGGTTGCAATGTTGCTTTCCTTTGCCCCCCACACTAGTGAAGTGGCATTGATCATGTTGGCTACCGTGAATGGGTCATCATCGATCAGTATGCTTTCCTTATTTTCCAAGAATTGGAGTATCATGCGGTTAATCCTATCCTGCACAGCATTTCTAAAACCAAAACAAGTTTGAGTATTATGGCTCTAGTTGTCGTGATACTTACAGTAATCTCATCCACGCATTTCCTCTTTGGATGGGATCACATGTCTAGGCGGTAATGTGATGAACTGCTCTTTTAACAAGTAATCAAAAATCTCTTCCGTCTTTGAGACGTCAAAAGTATATTGGGTGGTTGGAATCCTTTTGACTACCTTTGGTGTTTTGGGATTTTTTAACAACACGGGACATGTTCGAGATCCGGTGTTTGTTAAGTCGGCGATGGCTACCTCATGTGTTTGTACATCCCCTTGATAGCTTCCCATAGAGTTCTTCTTGTGTCGATGATCTTCCCTCATCAATTCCTCGTACTCTGAAACCTTGGCCACCAATTCATAGTAGTCATGAAAATCGATTCCCTGAAATTTCTTCTAGTTTTTGAATTCTAGTCCACGTTGGGCAATCTTTACGAATTCGACCTCGGGGATATTGATTCGACATCGATGTCGCATCTTTTTGAATCGGTTGATAAAATTTTCAACTGGTTCCCCATGTCGCTACATCATTTGGGACAGCTCTGTAACACAAACCTCGGGCTCCATTCGATAGAATTGGTTGTGGAAAAGCCTTTCCATTTGTTCCCATCCATGAATGGACCCTGATGGCAAAGTGGTGTACCAAGAGAACGTTGGTCCTGTTAGTGATCCTGGGAATAAGCGTAAGCGTAACATGTCGAAGTTCATATCCATGCTCAAACCACTGCATTGAAAGGTGAAGCGTGCCACATGCTCTACAGTGGATTGCCCTTCTTCTCCTGAAAACAAAGTGAAATCAGGGACTCTAAAATTATGAGGTAAAAGATATAGTTGATCATACTACTGTGGATACGATTTTTGGAACTCGGGTCGGTACACCTCCCTCACGGCTAGCCCATAAATTTCTTGGACGATGTTTTTTATGCGTTGGGCTTCTCCTAAGTTGTTGGTGGGCTCCACATGCATGTGCATCATCCGTTGTGGGTGAAAGCTGGTTCCTCTCCCATTGTCCCCATATTACGAGTATAGCTTTCCTCGTAATATTCGGCATGGTTACTAGGCCCGATATGAGAGCTAAAATGTTGTTGAGGTGGTGGGACTTGAACCGGTTCTAGGCTGATCCTATCGCCGTGCTCATTGAACCTGAGATTCTCTTCTCGAGCTGGTGGCGGGATGTACCTTTCACCGGCACCTGAGATCGGTGTTCCCTTTCCATTGTCTGCCGGTCCTTGGGATGTTGACTTTTGTGAGAAAAGCTCGACACATTTTTCTGGGATTTTACCGATCTCTCCGGTTAAATCGACAATTCTCTCCTCAAGGGCTGGAACTTTGATGGAATTGGCTACCACCTAATTGTTAGCTTTAAGCATGGCTTCGTTGCTAGCTTTGATCGAATTGCACATAGCCTCATGACTATTCTTCATGGTTTGTAGGAACCCATTTAGGAATTGGTTCATCTATTTCTCCATGCTCGCAATGATCGTGGTCATGTCGGGCAACGGTGATGCTTGAGGTGATTGCTGGTTCGCACCTTCGAAATTGCTCACCGTCTCGGCTACGAAGCCTTCGAGTACTCCGGATTCATTGTTATGATCTCGGTTCTGATTTTGACTCTCTTCGGAGTCCGATGGAGTTGGATCTTTCCCGGTGTTCTTCCTAGGACGTATCCTCCGTGAGTATTGATAGGTGAAAATGATGAAATTGAGTTAGTAATCGAGTTTGAACAAGAAAGAACAAGAAAATAAATGAATACTTATTAATGGGATAAAAAGCAAAGCATGAACAACAAGTGGTTTAAAAAACTGAGTGTGAAAAATTTGGACTTAAAAACGGGTTCTAAATTTTTTGGCAAAGCTTAAAAATCAATGTCCCACTGGGCGTGTCAAAAATGGTTAGCGATATTTTCGAAATATGCTAATTTCAACCTTGTCACGTGTGGTTAGGGTGCGGACGTGCCAGAGAAATTATTTCTCAATTATGAAAGACGGTTAAGTTTGTGAAATTATACGTCGAAAACATGAATTCTAATAGAAGCGATTGGCGAGGGATGCAAGGATTGAAAAAGTCCATCTTGGGTCTCTAGCGCCGTTTATAAAAACTTTGCTAGATTAATTATTTTTATTTAAGCTAAGCGTATAAATTGAAGACGGGTAAAATAAAGAAATTAAAAGTGCGAAATTGACACGAGATTTGGTGAAAAATTGGTATTTTATTGATTTGATCAAGGTTTGAATACATATGTTCGAAAAGCATGAAATTGAAAATGAATTACAGTTGAAACATTTCTATACTAAACATATAGACAATCAATTGAATTGGGAAAAAACAAATCAATACAAGGAATTGAAATGCAATTAAAATAAAATTGAAATTCAACGACAAACTCGGAGCCACAATAGCTATCTCGGTTGGACGTTGAACTTTGATGTCGGCTTGAAGTTCTCGGAGTACCGCGGTTGGTTGGGCCCGTATGGTGTACGATCTTGGAAATGTCAAAACATGTGTTAGGCAAATGGGGCAGATTTAACCTTTGACTTCGGTGGGCTCGATTGAGTGCTTAAGAACGCGGAATTGGACGAGTAGATAGGCTAAATTTAACTTCGGAAGGTCAGGAACAAACTTCTATAAGGAATCGAAGGCTAAAACAGACTCTAAATGGACGAAATTGAGTTTTGAAAACAACCGGACGAATCTGGAAAATTCTGGGAACAGACTAGCTAAAAGAATTTGGGCTGTAAAGATTGGCTTGTAACTATAGTTTCTGAGCACGAAATTGGGAAAATACATATACTAGATTGAAATTCAAGACGTCAGGACCAACTTTGTTGAAGGGATCGAAAGCAAAAAATGAATTTAAATGGACGAAGTCGGGCTTTGATAATACTTGGACGAATCTGGAAAATTAATTTGAAAACAGAATTCTAGCTAAGAATTAAGCAAATTAAAGGCTTGGGAATGCTAAATTGAATTGAAAAAACTTGGAAAGAGGCTATTGGAACTTGGATTAAAGCTAAAGGCAAGCTACAAAGCTAGGAAAAGGAAATGAAAACTAAGAACTTGAAGAACAAAAAACAAAAAAACTAAGAATTAAGCATTGAAGCTTTGAAATGGGGTTTGTGTATTGAATGAGTGTGATTTTTATGAGAGTGAGAGGGTCTATTTATAGTTTTTTAGAAGGGCAATTAGTGTCATTTTTTTTACCCCACTTCCCTTATATTTCTCTCATAATTTTACCACAAAATGACACCTCATCAACCAATTAAACTTCCATCAACCAATTCCTAACTTCCCTCAATCTCTTCCAACTTCCACCAACTGACATGCCACATCACTTAGCTAAATTAAGGTTAGGGAGAGATTAAAGGGTGGTCATAGGTGTGAGGAAGGGTTAGGTTTCGTGGGTCAGCTTTGGATGCGGTTCGGTGCGCGTCGGGAAAACCGGATGAGACGAACGAAGCCCTGAAAATTAATTCCAGAGGTAGGTCTCGCCGAGACCTACCAAAAATATTTTTTTTTATTTTTTTTTATTATTTTTTGTTTCCTTTTATTTTTCTTATATATTTTATTTCAATAAACTTTCATTAAAATTAACTACATACTCTATTTACATATTTTTACATATTTATTTATTGGGCCAACAAGTATCCCCTTCTATAAATTGATTAGAATTGATAATTTATACACAAAATGGAAACTATACCCTAAAATTAAACACAAGCTTTCTATACATATGAAAATAAAATTTATTTTATTTTGGGCCAACAAAAATAAAATTTTCGAAAGCAGATAAAATAAATGACACTCTATTAACCAAATTTTATATTCGAATCTAACTTTTATGGCCATTATGGGCTTAATGAGACCGAAAATAAAAGATTATAAGCTTAATGTATCTACATAAAAGATAAATGGCTTAATGCATAAAAAAAAAAATGAAAGATCAGACACGTTAGATACTTTTTTGCCACATATTTATTCATTTCATCTGAATTTACTTTCTCATCAAACAATGCAAATTTACTTTCTCATCAAAAAATGAAAGATCAGACACGTTAGATACTTTATACTTTTGAAAAAAAATGCAAATTTAAACCTAAACGTATAAGTTGCGCAAATTTAGCCTTAAAGTTTTGAAAAATATCAATGTTATAGAAGTTTTGAAAAAATAGTCTAATTATTATTTAACTATCACATTAGATTTTTCAAACAAATTTATGATAAACTGGAACAGTTTTATATATTTTTAATTGATTATTTGAACTATATTAGTAATATGGTAAACATTTTAAACACTTTGATAAAAAAAAAATTATGCTTAACGAATTGTTGTTAGTATTTTAATAAATTTTCTGTAACTGTATTAGTCATATATTAAATATCCTAAATATAGCTGATATTTGGAATATTTCATGTAACAATTTTTTTTTTAATAGAAGTCCCATGTAACAATTAAATAACAGTAAAATGATTTTTTTCAAAATTTCGGCAACTTAAACTAAAGTTGATCTTATTTAAAATATTATGGTTTTATTTCAACCATTTTATATGTTATTACTAAATCTGATATCAATACGTGAAACATTAAAGTTAAATTTGGCTCTTAACCCGTTATTAATTTATATCTATTTAATTTGTTAGAAGAATTAAATGTTAATTAATTGGTTGAAATTCCCTTTTCTTATGGTGTATGGTCTATGGGGTTAAATGAATCATTCATGCATAATTGTTTTAAAATTCAATAAAATTATTAAACTTTAAATTTTATCTTATTTACACTACTCTGACTATTTCAGTGATTAAAAAACATCTGAATAATGACATATGTGACACATCAATATAAGTCAACTTAGATCTCAGACCGAAGCGACACATACCATCCACGTATGCATCATCTGGCTATCAAGAGTCGGTTATTTTTATAAAAAAAATTAGGTTTTTCTTCATAAAAAAAAATAGCCGACACGTGGCTGTCACGTTTCGTTTAAGTTAGAAATCTAAGTTGGCTCATGTTGATGTGTCACTCATGTTATTATTTTGATGTCTTTTAACCAACCGATGAAGTTACCTAATTGAGAAAAAACTAAAAATTAAATTAAGTGATTTTATTGAAACAAATTGAAGTTGAGTGACCATTTTGAAACAACCGTATAAGTTCAGTGACCAGTGGTGCATTTAACCCGGGCTTTTCATGGATAAAGTGAAATGGGCTTTTCCTGATATTAACAGCCCACTAAGAATTTAATCTGAAAACAAAAATGGCGGACCTTTCGAATATTCTTTGGGAATTAGGGTTCCTAAGAAATACAGTATATATACATATAAAATCCCTCTCCTTGCTCCTCCTCTTCCTCCACCGTAGGTCCGTAGCTCTCTCTGCTTGTTCATTACTCTCAACTCAAACTATTAGCACCAAAAAGCCGAAAATGGAGCAAACTTTCATCATGATCAAGCCTGATGGGGTCCAGAGGGGCCTTGTAAGTCAATTCTTCTTCTTCACTCTCGAAATCTATTATAGATTTAGTGTAATCATGAAGAGATTTGTTTATCTTCTAATGATTCATTTGAATACTTCTTTAATCGGAGTTGTTTTCTTTTGGTTTTATTGATTTATTTGTTGATGATGAGAACAAGAAGTTCTTCGATTGCTTCAATTCTTTTTTTGTGAGAAAGAACTTTGTCTTATATTGCTATGTTTTGATCGGAAGTAGACTGATGATTGATGTGGTCTTTTTAGGTTGGTGAAATCATTGGAAGATTTGAGAAGAAAGGTTTCTCCCTCAAAGGTAACTAATGAATTCTATTTCTTTTCTTCGGAGTTATGGTTGTATATTGAATTCACAGACGTTTTTGGGTACTGAAGTTCATTTTTCTTATATAAAATTAGTGAACTTCGTTCCTCTCGATTTGTGGTGTATAGGATGTGATTTTGGACAAAAAAAAATCTGGCTTAATGTACAAGTAGCACCTTGAACTTTGTCTGAAAACCCCGATTGGACTGGTGAAGTTACAAATTGTCTCCTTAGCGCCCCTTAACTTCTTAAAGTGACCTATCAGCTACCGTAATTTGTTCAAAGTGACCTATTAACTTGCTTACTGTGGTCTATTGGCCCCTGAGCTTTCTTCAATTTGTTCAAATGCTCTCTTGCTTTGTAACTTGAACTTAGGAGTTAATCATGTCACTTCAATTTCAGGCGGCGAGCAAGCCAATCATTTTTTTTTGGATAATGTATTAAGCCAAAAAATTGTTATTTAAGATGCCACACATGGTATACATGTGGCTGCCATTTTGTGCTATGTTAACAATTCATTGAGTTTTTGTGCATGAATTGTCTGGAATGACTTAATGTCTGTTGCACAAGCACGGACAGGAGAAACGCAGAAACAATACTAAAGAGGAGTGTTTGGTGCAACATAGCTTCATAAATGAAATGGAAAAGTTCACTCATTTTAATGAAGTTGATTGACCTTTGTTTTTTTCATGCAATTTATCCTATGTTTGTCTATGAAGTTTTGGATTGTGTTAGCATTTATCTGTTATTGGTTGTGTTGATGCTTTTTGTGAAACCATATGTATTGTGCTTGATTCCGATTCGAGTATATTCCATTGAAGATGTTAAAAAGCAATGAAATAAGTAGATCGTGTACTGAGTGTTGTTTTTGTTGTTGTTGTTGTTGCTATCTCTACAATTGGGATTGCTCAAGTTTGTTTTTATTTTCCTGGAATTTAGGTTTGAAGCTCATCACCGTTGAGCGTTCATTCGCTGAGAGGCACTATGCAGACCTTTCTGCAAAGCCCTTCTTCAATGGACTTGTTGAGTACATAATTTCCGGCCCTGTTGTTGCTATGGTTTGGGAGGGTAAGAATGTTGTGACTACTGGCCGCAAGATCATTGGAGCCACCAACCCTGCTGATTCTGCACCAGGAACCATTCGTGGTGACTTTGCAATTGACATTGGAAGGTAAGATTCTCCTTTGTTAACTGAACTAAGGGATTCTTTAAGGGATTTCATTGTTGAACATGCTAAACTTGTTATTCTACAATCTATAGGCAGTTGCATGTTGCACAATGCTATATCGAAAATGAAATGCAAATTGAAGCAAAGCTGGATCTGTAAAAAAAAACGCAGTTTTGTGTAAACTTTAATTTTGTAAATTTCAAACTATGTAGTTTTGTGCTAAAGAAATTTCAAATAGCATTAATCAATGAGCTGTTCATGAATGAAATTCATGAACTGAATTAGCGAGAAGCTCGTGAGCACCATGAACAAAATGTTGAGCTCGAGCTCGTCAATTTTCTAATGAGCTGTGCATGAGTATGTCAGAGCTTGGCTCGACTTGACTTAGGCCCTGAACATGTGACTAGCATTCAACTACTTCTCAAAACACATCACATCTTAGGATTCGAGTTTTCAAATTCTAAGAGACTAGTTACCAATTTTCTTAAATTATTGAAATTTATTCTGAAGCATTCCTTAGAAGTGGTGGCAATTTTGGGTTACCGTGTCAAAATTATGGTATGATATGCTTATTAAAATCCAATACTGGAGATTAATATCATCCTAAGGCTTAGATCTAACGATTTGGTCATTCAGATCCATGTGAACGCTACTTATGTTATATATAATCAATTGGGTTGTCTCTGTAAATCGTGTTCGTCTATACCAGAGTTGCTGACCGTAGAAATATGTTTTTTTTTTGGTTGAAGGAATGTGATTCATGGAAGTGACTCAGTTGAGAGTGGTAGGAAGGAGATTGCACTTTGGTTCCCTGATGGCCCTGTTAGCTGGGAAAGCAGCCTTAACCCTTGGATCTATGAATAGATTTAATGGCTGAGATCTTTGTTGCTGTGTACTTTGACTGTCTCATTATCATTTCCTAGTCTTTTTCTAAGCTTGTCTAAGTTATTGAGTTATGAATGTTCAGATAATAGCCTGTCTTTTTGCCAAGGAACATGAATCACAGAGAAATGTTTATTAGATAAGTTATTATGTGTGTCCTTGGACTAATTTTGTTATCACTTGTATTGTATGTCGGTGTGTTTTGTTATTTATTTCGATCCAAGAGTGAGTTGCGGTTACCGGTTTTTTGGGTTTTTGAGTGTCCGTTCTTTTTGTTGATTTAATCCAAACAGTGGATGGATATATGATGGTTTGGTTAAGATTGGGATCATATAGTTGAATGTTATTTTTTTGGAGGAAAATCAGCTAATATTTACCGGTTCCAAATACATAAATGTAAATTTAAAACTGAAAAAAAAGGATAAATCTAAAACTGAAAAAAAAAGGATAAATCGACATTTCGGTGCTATCGACATTTTGGTTCCTCGATTATTCTGGTTGTAGAATCATTTTAGTTCCAAGTTGAGTTTAAATTTGTGTATGCATTTAGCCTCTTGGCATATCCATATCTATTCATGTAAAGATATCATTTATTATATTTTTAGGCTTAATTATTAGTTTTTGAACTTGTCTAAAAAGTTTGATTGACACTTTGAACTTTCAAAATGTCTTGATAGTCTTTTCAATTTGCATAAAATGTTTAATTAATCTCTTAAACTTAATAAAATGTAATCAATTTATCACTCGGTTGAAAAAAAAATTGTAGATGTATTGCACGAGTTACTTGCTTAACTATAAAACTTATTTTCTCTAATATTAGAATTGTACATCCCAATCTTTGTTCGTTTTACATTTTTTTAAGACCTGTGCACTACATCATCTACATTTAAATTACATATTTTTTTTTACAACCGAGTGATTAATTAATTAAATTTTACACAAGTTTACGAGGGTAAATGATGTATTAAGCCTATATTTTAGATTAAAAGAATTAACTATATTTTGTTATAGCATAGGAAGCCTAAAAATATATTTTGTTATAGCATAGTAAGCAAAAGAAGAGAAGGAATAATATTGTTTGAGAATTTTTGAGTTGCGGGGAAAATTATTAGAAACATCCAGTTCTTCATGTCAAACGAATGATCTTACATATATATTTTGTCATGTGTAATATGGACATATACATATTATAAAAGGTCCTACTATTTTAGTTATTAAGTAAGGTCATAATACACGTGTTCAAATATGAATTGATGGTCCTCTAAGTGACATAGAAGACCAGATGCTTAATATAAAAACTCGAGTTGCGGATTAGATTGTTCTTTTACTTTTAAGATGTTTCGGTATTGCCTCAAAATTTTGTCAACAGATAATCTTTCAGTCGCCTTTGCCATTCAAAATTGTTGGCAATGAAAATGTTAGGTTCTTTGAAATTTTTCTAACTGTTTTCACTGCGGAACATTTTTTTTTCTTTCATAAATCGGAATTAATTTCTTTAAATAAGAGTAGGATTGAGAGAGAATGTTCAAAGTCGTTATGATAACTACGAGCAAAAGAAAACTACTTGGGATTTTGAAATTTAAACATTTTTCCTAACTAATTTCTATGTGGAACCAGTTTCTGTAAGTAAGAGTAGGATAGAAAGAGAATGTGTAAAGATTTGTTCGTGAAAGATGTGCCTTGAGAAAAGTTCGGTTTGTTATGGTTTAAAAGACTAATTCAAAATTCGTTCAAAAGGCTCGTTCAAAAAGTTTAAAAGGCTTAATTAAATACTTAAAATATAATAATAATAAAATAATTATTTAATTAGATAAATTTTCATCAAAAACATGTGTCTACACGACACTAGTGCGACCATACGAATGGTTCGTGCATACGTATGTGGCGGTTAAAGGTTAAACAAGTATCATCTATCTTCTACAAAAATATGCTCTTTCGACACACTCTAAGGATCTGAGAAATCAACTTATATAATATATAAATATATTATTAGTGGCTATTAGTTTTAGGAACATGCGTTGAACCTAGTTGTGAAGTGTGAGGCTATTAGTTTTGGGAACATGCATTGCACCTATTTGCGAAGTATGAAGGTGTTTTCAATCATTTCAACATATTAATTGAAGTTGAGGAATTTGAAACAACTTCTTGATATATGTACTTTTGTTAGGAATTCGTTGAAACCTGCATTTTTTCTCATAAATAGTGAGGAAAATCTTGCCATATATATTGAATGTGCAAGTGTGTGAGTATTGTAATATTTGTTCTCCCATTCTCCTATAGTGAAATGGATTGATTCATAAACCTCGTTAAAAAAAATTGTTTTCTTGTTTATTTCCTTTATTCCTTGTTTATTATTTTATTGAATATTGGGTGCCAAATTCAAGTGCTTCTTTTCATACGACGTCGTACCATGAATTCATGAAGAACTATACAGTTGGAAACTGTAGGAAGACGTATCTTACATATGGCAAGCCATTGGAGATAACCGACATAGGTGATGTTTGTTTGAAGTTAAAATCTGGAATGGTGTGGAAAATCAACGAGGTAAGACATGTGCCTAGATTAACAAAGAATCTTATTTGAGTGGGAACAACTTGATGAGGAAAGTTACAATGTGCATTTACTAGTGGTTCTTAGAAATTCGATCAACAATAGCAATTGTTGTTGCTCGAGGTAACAAAACAAGTACTTTATTTATATATGACTACCAGTTATAGGAATACTCTAGCAGCTATTGATGCGGATGTAAACTTAACTCTATGGGATTGTAGAGTTGGGCATTTGAGTGAGAATGGGATAAAGTTGATGATGATATTAAACAAAAAAACTCCATGGCTTAAAAGGTTTAGAACATTGTATATGTGAGAGTTGCATCTTTGACAAACTAAAGAAGGTATGTTTTTTTAAAAGATAGTAGAAATCCTAAAGAAACAAAGTTAGAGCTGGTTGACATGTATGTTTCGGGGCCATCTCTTGGAGACTCAAGATATTATATGACATTCAAAGAGGGCTCAAGTAGAAAGGTATGAGTTTATTTCCTTAAAAATAAATATGATGTGTTTGATACCTTTAGAAAATGGAAAGCTCTAATAGAGAATGAGACAAATTTAAAGGTGAAGTGTTTGGGGTCTGATAATGGTGGGGATTATGAGGACAATGAATCCAAAAGGTATTATGCACATGTTGGCATTAAGATGGAAAAAACTATCCCTGCCACACCTAAAAAATGGGATAGTTGAACGAGTGAATAGAACACTGAATGAACGTGTGAGAAGTATGAGACTGCATGCAGGTTTGCCGAAATAATTTCGGGCAAATACAGTTAACGCTCCAACTTATTTGATAAATAGAGGCCCCGCTTGAGTATAGAATACCGAAGGGAGTGTGAAGTGGGAAAGATGTAAACCTTTCATTTTTGAAAGTGTTTGGTTGTGTATCTTATGTTCATGTGGATTCTGAAGATAGGTCTAAGATTGGCCCCAAATGCAAAAAGTTTTATTTCATTGACTATAATAAGATCGACTTTGGCTAACATTCCTGGGATGACCAAAATCGAAAGATCATAAAAATTAAAGATGTGATCTTCACTGAGCAAGTGTTGTACAATGGTAGCTTAGTATAAGCTATACATACTGATTCTGAAGTTAAAAAGACAGAAATGGTTTTCCCTGAAATTCATGTGGATGCACAAATACAGGAAAATGAAGTGGTGGCTTTAAAGGAAGAGCCATGTTTAGGATGAAGGTCCTATAAAACCATCAGACCACCTCAGAGGTATTCCCCTGCACTTAATTATATTTTGTTGACTGATAAACGTCCGTGAGAAACCTTCGATAAGACATTACAATTGAATGGTTCTAGCAAGTGGGAGTTAGCCATGAAGGAAGCAATGGACTCTCTATTATCCAATCATAAGTGGGAATTGACAAAACTACTAGAGGAAAGAACTATTTTCAAAATAGTTGGTTGTACCGTGTAAAAGAAGAACATGATAAATCTCCAAGGTACAAGACAATACTTGTTGTAAAGGTCGTCTAAGGGAAGGGGTTGATTAAACGCAAATCTTCACTCCAGTGGCAAAGCCAAATACAATCAGACTTGTGCATTGGAAGAAGAGATTTACATGAAGAAATCCTTAAGCTTCAAAGTGCATGGCCATGAGACGATGGTCTGAAAACTATAGAAAAGCCTTTATAGGCTTAAACAATATTTGAGACATTGGCACACGAAATTTGACAGTTTTATGGTTGATAATGGTTTTTTAAGATGTCAAGCGAATCACTGTTCCTATTTTAAAAGTTTTGGAAGCCATTACATAATCTTATTATTGTATGTAGATGACATGTTAATTGGAGGGGAAAACAAGAGAGAAATTGACAAGTTAAAAAGGAAGATGTTAGAAAAGTTTGTCACGAAGGATTTAAGAGCTGCAAAGCAAATCATTGCGATGAAATTCTCAAGAGGTAATATGAGGTACTTTGAAGTTATCTCAATAGAAGTATGTAAAGAAAGTTTTGGCACAGGTTCAACATGGATGGTGCAAAACCTATTAGTACTCAAATGGCTAGTCACTTCAAGTTATGCGAGGAGTAGTCACCCTCGACATAAGACGAGAGGGCTCATATGGAAAAGGTTTCCTATGCCTTAGTTATTCAAAGTCTCATGTATATCATGGTAGGAATAAGACTATATATATCCCATACATTGAGAGTTATGAGTAGGTACATGAATAATCTCGGGAAACAACACTAGGAAGCAATGAAGTGGATTTTTAGGTATTTAAAAGGTACTTCTGATTATTGTCTACATTTCAGAAAACAAAATGTTGGCTTGCATGGATACACATATGCAGGTATGGCGATCTAGATAGCAAAAAGAGTACTTCTAATGGTTTTTTCATACTTGGTGGAACAATTGTAAGTTTTTCAAATTGGAGAAGCTGGTGGTACTATTTACTCAGAAGCAAAGTATGTTGCTTATAAGGAAGCTAGCAATGAGATGATATGGTTACAATCATTTCTCGAAGAGTTGGGGCGGAAATCTCCATTAGATTGAGGAACAAAAATGGGGAAGCAATTTCCGTCTGCTTTACATCCCTAGATGGAGGTAGGTTATTATTCCTTACAACAATTTGGACATGTCAGTTTTGACTTTTTGTCTTCTGACTGTTAAACTCTCAAAAGAAGGCAATAATAGAGATCAATTTTAGCCTTATGATCAGGTTAATCCTTAACCTGAAAAATAGCCACAGGGTAAACCCGAGCTACGGATGAGAGATAGGAAGACGCGAGATCTCGGAAAAGTTAAATGTGTGAAGGATGTGGACCAGAAAGTCCTAGTTGGAGATAAGGATATCAAGGAACGATGGAGGTCCTATTTTGATGACTTATTTAATGGAGATCGCCAACAAGATGTTGGAGATATAAGTATCCATCACGATATGATAAATCATGAATGCCTGCGGAGAATTCAAAAGGGTGAAGTCAAAATGGCATTAAGTAAGATGAATTTGAAGAAAGCAGTAGGACCTGATGGCATCCCTATTGAGATTTGGAGATGTTTGGGAGAAAGAGGAATCGAATGGTTGACGACGTTCTTCAACAAAATTTGGAGAAACAATAAGATGCCATCAGAATGGAGGAAAAGTACCTTAATCCCTTTGTATAAGAACAAAGGCGATGTCCAAGATTGTGCCAACTATCGGGGAATCAAATTAATGAGTCACACTATGAAACTTTGGGAGCGAGTGATTGAACAAAGGCTAAGGAGGACGGTGAAGATCTCGGAAAACCAGTTTGGCTTTATGCCGGGAAGATCAACTATGGAAGCCATCCA
Source organism: Euphorbia lathyris (assembly GCF_963576675.1). Taxonomy (NCBI): domain Eukaryota; kingdom Viridiplantae; phylum Streptophyta; class Magnoliopsida; order Malpighiales; family Euphorbiaceae; genus Euphorbia; species Euphorbia lathyris. Next base: position 8,603,193 of record NC_088911.1, read on the forward strand.
TCTAATGAGACAATTAATGGAGCACTATCGAAATAAGAAGAAAGACTTGCATATGGTTTTCATTGACTTGGAGAAAGCATATGATAAGGTACCAAGGGAAGTACTTTGGTGGGCCTTGATAAGGAAAGGCATTTCGCGGAAATATATTGACATCATAAAGGACATGTATGAGGGAGTATGCACGAGTGTACGTACTAGTGTTGGGAAGACTGAAGAGTTCCTTATTACGATTGGAGTGCATCAAGGTTCCGCACTAAGCTCATTTCTTTTTGCCATCGTTATGGATGAACTAACAAGTTCACTTCAAGATGGTATACCATGGTGCATGCTGTTTGCAGATGATATTGTGTTGGTTGAGGAGACGAAAGAAGGAGTGGAGATGAAGTTGGAACTATGGAGGCAAACTCTAGAATCTAGAGGCTTTAAGTTGAGTCGAAGTAAGACAGAATATTTGGAGTGTAAGTTTAGCGGCCGTAGGAGTAGGGAGGCAGGGACAATCATCCTAGATGGGAGAGTTGTTCAGGCCTCGGATTGTTTCCGGTATTTAGGATCTATTATCCAAACGGATGGAGAAGTAGATGGAGATGTTGCTCATAGGATTAAAGCTGGTTGGTCGAAGTGGAAGAGTGCTACGGGTTTCCTTTGTGATCCCGGCATGCCTAATAGATTGAAGGGAAAATTCTACCGGACGGCAATTAGACCAGCATTGTTATATGGTACGGAGTGTTGGGCAGTGAAACACTGCCACATCCATAAGATGTCGGTGGCGGAGATGCGTATGTTGAGATGGATGTGTGGTCACACGAGAAGGGACCGGGTGCGTAATGAAATAATTAGGACAAAAGTAGGGGTCACAGCTATTGAGAATAAAATGAGAGAAAACCGACTAAGGTGGTTTGGCCATGTGAGACGTAGAGCGCTTGATGCGCCGGTTAGGAGAACCGAAGAGTGGCAAAGGGATGTAGTGATGAGGGGTAGGGGAAGACCTAAGCAAACTTGGAGGAGGGTGATCGAGAGTGATATGAGTTTATTGGGAATTGAGGAAAATATGGTAGTGGATAGGACGGAGTGGAGGGAGCGAATCTGTGTCGCTGACACGACTTGATTTTCACGGTTTTATATGATGGTTCATGTTAGCCGACCCCGAATCATTTCGGGACTAAGGCTTTGTTGTTGTTGGTAAACCCGAGCTAAAATTCCTACCTTGGGGCAAAAGTAAACTGTTTTATGCAATGAGAGTAAAATTGAACTTTCCTAATACCTTTAAAGGTAAAATTGTATGTGGGTGTATGTATGTATGTATACTGATATATATTATTCTTGCCTCACAATAGGGCAAATAGCTTTACGATACCGGAAAAAGGATTTCACAACTAGACATACATATCGTTTTCGTGATAACAATTTCAACATGTTAGTTTTGCCTATTAACTCGAGGAGTTTGTTGGAGAAACAATATCAGCTGAAAGTGAGCGGTTCAGAACACCATATAACATGGTAATTACAAATATCACTCTGCCCACTGGGCAAACTCTGAAGTTCCAGAAAACACTAAACGAAAAGAACACAAAGATGTGAATCTAAATTCATCTTCACTTTCTTAGAATTCCGTAATAAACACATACCAGATCATGTGGCTCTCTCTCTCTCTCTCACTTTCTCTGCCTTCCATCTTCCACGCCAAGGAACAAATGTACTGGCTGGCTGGCTGTATTTGAAACCTAATGCAATATCCATACATACTTCACTCAGTCAGGACAAGTTCTTCTTCCGTTTTTCGGTACAAGAAACTCGACAAACCATTTCAATGGGAGATTTAAGTAACAGTTGCTTCATATCATATCATGGAAAAACCCATCTAAGCTACACCGGGTTAAGGAAAAGAAAATGGCAGCAACCTAAACAAACAAACAGAATAAAAAAGGAGAATGTGCCTGCTGCTGCCACAAATCTTGACTGTTACAAGAGTTAATAGCTTGCTATCGTGTAAGAAGGCCGTAGGATGGCAATTCTTCTAGCCGTGTTATGTCCTCGATGAGAAGCTCCCTTTCGAGTTGGCGACGTGTTGATTTCATAACTGACTGTTGAGAAAACAACAAAACACATGAATAGAAAAAACAACCATTTATGATTGTAGACAACATTAATTTATATGAATATCTGCAATTGGCAACCGCTTTTGGGACATCTGCAATCCAGAAGCAAAGAATATTCTCACATTCTATAGCTACAATTATCCTAGGTGATTCAAAATATCGCTTCCAAGACTTTGTTGCACGTAAACTTTAATTTTAAAGCGATTCACATTTCCATATCCATTTCAGAAACTGAAACTCTTGGAACTTGCACACAGCATTTCACATTTCCATATCCATAGGATGCATGCATGCTTATTAAAAGGAAAAGTAATGGGCCATGCCAGTCACTCTTAATCTATTTCTGCTAGAAACTTCTAAGAAAGGAGACCATACATACATTGAAGTCCATATATGATGCGTGCATTGTAAGCCACTGGTGATCCATTAGCTTGAATGTTATACAATATAGAAGGTCAAATGCTGATTCATTCTCTGCCACAGCAAAATCAAAGCAGCTTAAAATTAAAATCACTTTAACAGATCATTAGTATTATTATAAATAAAACAAGATCAACTGGATCGGAACATCAAAGTGCATTTTCTAAAACTGCAAGAGAAATCTACTTGCTCCATCAACAGGAAATAAAATAAAAAATTGGAAAGAACAAGAAAGTTGTTTTTTCATGTTACTTTCAATAATTTTCTATTGACATAAAGAGTTCAGTAATACCTGTTAGGAACTTCAAGAATGTTGCCCCCACCATCGTCCGTGGCTTGACTGTGAGATTAAAGAATACAAGTTATAATCCAGAGAAAACAAGTTGCACTAAAAGATTATGCAGCACAAACATTCCAGAAGTAAATTTATTTTCAAGAAAGTCTGATCATGATATTGCCCAAAGTCAAATATTGAATCGAAAGAAGCGTAATTAATTTCAATGCAACTCAGTTCAAGAACAACCTGCTTCAAGATCAAGCATCTGAATGAGCATAAATGTGATATTGACACCAGCTACAGCAAATGGATATTCCCACACTGACCGATCGCCTTGTCTCTTTTGAAGAAGATCTTGGAAGGATGTCTACATTAAAGTGTAAAATGAACTTATTCACTTCAAAATAATGATCATGCATGAGAAATAAAACACAGAAGTGGTGCAGTATATGCACATTCCCTGTTATATATGAGGTAATACAGTGTGCTGCATCTTAACATAATCAAACCATTATGTCAGTGTCAATACAATCACCAAAGTAGGCAATGCTACAAGAAAACCAAAAGTTTGGCAGGAACATCTCATGGTTTATATGGCACCCTCAATCCGTGAAATCATGCTTATTGAAATAATTAACAGCGTTAGATTAACTAAAGTCTACAAAAAGGATGTCAAACATGGGAGTAAAGAGGGACAATAATTTAAAATAGTGTGGGTAGGACAGGAATTATAAGTTAATATGAAGTGTAACAGAAGTACATACCGGAAAATGTTTAGCAAAGTACAATAAGTTCTCCAACGATATAAAACCACCACCTCTGCAAGAAACATCCAAACATTATAAATGTAAGGAAAAAAAAAAGGCATTAAACAACAGAAGTCACATGCATTCCACTTGTTCACCTAAAATCTGTTGATGGATCCTTTCCTTGCCAACCCATTTCCTTCCACTGTTCTGATATTAGACCACAAAGTTCTTCTTCAGGAAAGGCAACATTCCATAAAGCCACCAAAGCTTCCTAGAAGAAATGTCACAATAATATATGATAGTAAAAACAATACTACATTTTAAAAAAAAAATGATAATCTAATAATATATTTAAGCAATGCACTTTGAAAAAGATTATAAACATACAAAACAAAAATTGTATACACGCTGTTAGGAAAAACTTTCTAGACGTAAATCATAACTCCAGTTCAAAAGGTACCTGATGCTCAGGATTTGAACTATCATAGGCAACATCGATACGACTTTGTAAATGCTGCAAGCATTCCTCCTGGCATCCATCCAACAAAGAAATAATGATTTAGTCATCATGATTTATGAATTACTGTTTCAAAAGAAAGAAGACAGAACCATTGAGTAGTTCTGAAGATTTAAGATTGTTGAGAAGAGTGACTAATGGTATAAGAAAACAGGGTGCAAAACAATAGGAAACTTGAAAATATAAATGGTGCAGTTTTCAATATATGCTGCTGATTCAAAATTTATAGAAATTAATAATCAGGGGTGAAAATCTACTCGATGAGGTTCTGGCTACATCCTTAGGACTTCATACAGAAAAAGTTCTGCAAATACATACAACTGAAAGAAAAATCATAAGAAAAATAACTAAAATAAGCACCTGGGCAGTGGTTAAATCAAATGAAGGGCGAGCATCATTCTCTCTTCTCTGCGCACAAACACAAGATAGACCACGGCCAAGCCACGCTGCTGATCCTGCCACAACCTCAGCTGTAGCAAAATAAAAACTTCTGGTAATGAAGTCAAAGTTCATTAACTGACTCTGACTCAAAACATCATGAGAAGAATTTATATTTTTAATTATTGACTTCATTTTAATAGATCTCTGTAAGCACAGGCTTTAAACAAAATTCTCAAGTAATACACACCTCCTACAACATTAGACTAAAACCAACAAAAATATAAAACAGTTTTTTTTACTTGAGCAGAACACGAAAAGTTGGAAAAAAATCTTAAAGTCTTATTTAAACATAAGATGTAGGCTCATCTCTCAAAAATAAAAATGTGTGACAACAATCTCAATACAAATTCTGAAGCCTGCCATTAGGCCCTATTCAGATTCACAAGCATAGTAACAAACTGAAGCAAGTTGAAACTTGAACACCATACTTGATACAGATACCGGATATAGGCAGAAAAAAGAACATGAATATTAACTGTTGCAAATATGTAATTAAATTGATGAAGAACAGTATCACTTCCATAAGGTTTTTCTAAATCAAAAGTTTGACACACTAAGCCAGCCTTCAAATCTGGAAAGAAAAAGGATTAGCATAAAACCTTAGTAGGCAGAAAATCAAGGCCCGAAAGATGTCCATTTTGTAAGTTGAAAGAGATTGAAAATAACATAAATTACACGCACCAACGTTTTTCTAATAATTACTGGAAGGTACAAAATACAGATTCACAAAAAGCTCACTAATCTAAACAACGAAAATGAGTGCCAGAAATCAAAATTTACAATAGCTCACCTACCAAAACAATTTTCTATATCAGCACACATGAAGCTAGCCTGAAATTTTGCTATTACTGGAACCTAATCATGCATAACCTGATCTCGATTCACATATTGGCAGTTCAAGTTCAAACAGAGAAACATATAAGCAACACGCTGGAAAGGAAAGAAGAGGATAATTGATCTGAGAGATTCTAAAAAGTAAAAATAAAATAACAAGTTTCCGAAGGGCTATAGAGGTAAATACGGAAGCAGTTACAATATTACCTGACGTTGAATGGTAGGTGTTGCTGCCTCGTTCAAGACCTTGAGATATCCTCCTGACAGCGACAAATGACCCACCTCTGTCATCCATCGCCTCTTCTCTCTCTATCTCTGCAATCCCTATAGACAGTTCACCATTTCGCAATCCCTAATCAAATACTCCACAATCCGCGACTGAAAACGCACATGAGAATAAACCTAATGAGAATCGAATCAAATGAAAACCACAAAACCACACGCAGTCAAAATTCATCGAAATCATAATCACCTAACTTGTACAGCACCAAAACCAGCAGGAAATCGTTATTCCAAACTCCAAATCCGAAATGCAGACCGAATTAATGCTAAACGGGATCGGAACCAGGAAGAACTGATTGAAAAACTAAAACAAAAACCAGCACGAAGAACAGAGAACGAGCGATTCTAGTTCTTCGCGCAATTTAGAGAAAAAAGAAAACCGAAAAACTCGACTTATAACACAGAACTGAACCGAATGCCGGAAAGAAAATCAAAATGGCGCTCTCTATATACAACGGAATTCGTTATGGCGAAAATGAAAGAGAATCTTGAAATAAAAAGAAAAAACAGATAATCATCGGAGGAGAAGACAGATATCGAGATCTAAAACGAAAAATCCATCGGAGATTACAGAGAGACTCTCTATCTCTCTCCCTTCTTCCTCTCTGGATTTTTGGAGTCGTTCTGTTTGGAGGTTAGTCTGGTGAACGGAGATGATATTTTAGAGAGAAAAAAAGAATGAGAGAATCTAGACAAATTACGAGAGAGAATCGGGTTTTTAGTGCTTTTAATTAGGTAAAACTTATGTTTGCATCCTTCTTTTCTTTCAGACAAAAATAAAATAAAAATAAAAATCAGGTTTAAATTTTTTAAAATGGATTATTAAATGTAATTAAGTACCTTGCAATTATTTTAAAATTAATAATTAGTGTGTTTATTTGAGTTCGTTTGGTTTAAATATTGTTTGTTATTGTTGTTGCGGGCTGTTGGCCTGTTTGACAAATAGCTAGCTGTTATCTCATTATATTAGCTGTTAATTAATTACTTTTTTTTTATTAGCTGATTTGACTAGGTGATTGTGTAAATTTATTTCGTAAAATTTAACTCATTACTAATAGTTATTTATTTTTGTAAAATAATAAATAAGAAAATGGTAAAATCTTTATTTGGGGTTAAATGGTAGTAATTAGAGGTAAAAAATATCTTTTAAAAAAGCTATAGCTAATTAAAAAGGCACCAATTTTTTTAAAATTAACATTTTGGACTTAATAAGCTATTTCAAACATCTTTTCACCAAACACCATTATTAGAGGTTTGACTACCTCTAAAGTGGCTTGAACCTTTAATTTTATCCAAAAAGCTCTTTACCAAACAGGACCGCTGTTTTCTGTTGAAAAAAACTGTTTTTCCAAAAAAAAAAATCTCTATTTTTGTAAAAATCTACTTTTCATGTATAAAAGACAAACATGAGATCTCTAACCAAACACCTAAAAACTCTACATTTTAAAAGTAAAAAGACAAATATGAGAATAAAATGGAGTAAACAAATAATTTCTTAATGCTCGTTTGGTTGATATGGTGTTTGCGGTTGATGTTTTCTGTTTGAAATTTTTTTTTTTTTCAAAAAGCATGGATCCTCTGTTTTTATAAAAAAAAAAAGCTAATTTTCATATATAACAGTTAAACAATATGTTACTAACCAAACGTTTAATAAAATAAATAAATAAACACCCCTTAAAAATAGAAATTTCAAAATTTGCTAGAAAAACATAAGTTTCAAATTCTAATTGTAGTGTATATAAAAGATTTTTTTTTTTTTTTGACCAAATAAAAGATTTTTTTTTAATGAAGAAAGAAAAATTAATTATAAAGAAAAAAAATGATAATTGGAGTATATAACTTTTATTTTTAAAAAAAGCAAAATGTTGCGGCGGCAATTGGATGGGGTTCGTAACCGTCAAGAGAATATTAACAGACTTAACAGTTAGGCTTTTTGTGAGAAGGAAAATAAAAATTTTAAATAACAATTTGCAACGAATGAAATTCTTAAATTTTTGAGGGATTTATTTGTAATTTAAGATTTTCATACTTGGTAAAATAAACTTGGTGCACGTGTGTGGTTCTTTTTTTTTTTATAATAGTTATATAAAATAGCTTTAAGGTTTTTAAAAAGGTTATTACAAAATTGACTTACATATTTAGATTCACAACACTACTTCTTATAAACACTTTTAAATTAGATTTTTTCAAAAATAAAATAAGTATAGTCTAACCCCAACAACTTAATCAATTCTTTCACTTCACCGTTTTGCGAAGACGGTTTCCATTGCTTGTGCGAATTCTCTATACGATTTCTCACCGCGTTTTCTATGTGCGATTTCTAATTGCGATTTCTTTGTACGATTTTAATGGCAAGGTCAGAAATAAAGTAAGTCATAACGTTATTTCTGATGCATTTTTATATTTTTTTTGTTTTGTGACGATTTTGGTTTTGGGTTTAGGATTTAGTTACGATTTCTCTTTGTAAATATATGTTGCTATTAGAGTTTAGGGTTTATGTGTATATAATGTTATTTCTAATGTATGTTTTCATTTAGCGCATTTATTTACGATTTTGGTTCAGGGTTTTGTTGCGTTTTTAGTGTCATTTCTTGCTGGGATGTTATTTGTGATGTATCTTTGTGTATTGTTTGAACTTGTAGCATATCATACCTCGTAATGTTATTAACTGTGAAGGAATTATTTGAACTGTGAAATAGTTGATTTCATAGTTCAAATGTTTGTTTTGTGGGTTCATTAACTGTGAATCCATTTTCAATAGTATGCGGTCCATATAAATGTGAAGTGGTTATATAAACTGTGAAGCATACCTATTGTCAGGAGGCACGCATGTGAAATATACAAGTAAGCATACATATTTATACAATTTTACGGTATACATGAGTTCAATAAAAGTTTACACAATGCAATACAAGTAAGTACACAATTAAATTTAATATATAAGTTCAATAAAAGTATCACGCAATGAAATATTACATAATCACATCTTAGAACTTAGAGAACTTACTACTGTACTCGGAGATTGAGTTGTATTTGGTGGCGAACAATGACAATTCAATCTAGTGTGTCAAGTATTCTCGCATCGGCTATATGTTCTTGGAACTGGATCTTCACCTTGAGATGGTTTTCTATTTTGATTTATTGATCGACCGACAAGTGAATATTCTTTTACAGAGAGAGAACTTTCATCGAGTTGGAAGTTCAGTTTGTTTATTAGGGTACCAACCTAGTTCGAATGTCCAACAATTTTCTCTCTCTAGTAATTAAAATGCAACCAACATTGGTGATATCACACAAATATAAATTTATCACATGGAATCGTAGAAGCACGAACCTACTCTCTCAAGATAGAATATGTAGCGTCTTCTCGTCTTAAGAATAGCAAAACGACTGCTATCAGAAGTTTGACTCAGAAAGCCTCGTTAGGCCCAGTCAAGAATCGAGTCGTTGCTATAATCTCTCGCCGAACCTACTCTCTCAAGATAGAATATGTAGCGTCTTCTCGTCTTAAGAATAGCAAAGCGACTGCACACCATAAACTTGACTGAGAAAGCCTCGTTAGATCCATTCAAGAATCCAGTCGTTGCCATAATCTCCCGATCCCAAGAATCACAGGCCAAGTGGCCTTAAAGGATATTAGACCCTAATATTTGAGCTCACTCTCTCCTATCGACAGGAGACACATGGTCCACCCCGTTCCACAATCTGTAACCGTCTTTTATATCTGAACATCAGTATAAACAGAGTAAGATCAGCTCAAGATAAACGAATTTATTCATTTTTACATTAAGCTTACATTACAACTTTACCTTATTGATTGTGATCATCTTTCAGTCTTCTTCACGAACTGATTTAGATATTGAAATGGATCCGCCGTACAAACAGTCCCTTTTAACTTTGTTTCTATACAGTTATTGGTGATACATGTACTTTCAAAATTCATCTACATCACTTGATATATCTTGTAAGTTTAAATAAATTATTTAATATTTATTTTATTTTTCTCCACCAATCTTTGTTGCTTGTAGATCAAGATTATTCCTCTTTATATAATAGGACTACAACTGCAAATCTTATTCGGGAATCTTAAACATAATCATTTACTTTATTTGGATACAAATTATTAAATCAATTAGTTTACATTTCGTATTATTAAATTCAATTTATTAGATTCAACACCAAATCTAACCTCATATAATAATATAGATTTTACGCCTAATACATCAATAACTCCCTGAACTTGTTCATAAAAGTAGATTGACTTCCTGAATTTTGTTAGTATCTCATCAATTTCTAAACTTGCTTATTTCGTATCACCAGCTTTCTAAATTTGTTCATAAAAATACATTAGCTCTTTGAACTTTTACAAGTATCTCACCAGCTCCCTAAACTTATTTATTTCGTAACAACTAAATACAAAAACCTATTAAACCTAAATTCTAAAACTACATTTTCATCTATTTGTGATGTAATTTTTTCTCTTCTCCTACATTTTGACCTATTATAAGAGTTAGTGTTGCACGATTGAGAGATCGAAATGATGAAGATCGAGAGTTAGTATTATGGTTTTTGTATTTAATTGTTACGGAATAAGCAAGTTTAGGGAGCTGGTGAAACACTTGCATAGTTCAGGGAGCTAATAATTTTTTATGGACAAGTTTAGGGAGCTGGTGAGACACTTGCAAAGTTTAGGGAATGAATCTACTATTATGAACAAGTTCAGGGAGCTGATGATATATTAAGCCTAGATTTTAAGAAATTTTGATGAAAGTGTTCTTCTGATTCTGATTTATTAGATATTCGGGTCAAATGCATTACTAGTCCCTGAACTTTAATGATTGTCTTAAATTAAGATAGTTAATCAACTTATCTCAATAAAATCATTCGAATTTGAATTTTATTTCAATAAAATCATTCCGATTTATTAGAAATTTTGATGAAAGTTGACTATTGTTGATGTGGCAGCCATAACACTTTTCCGGTGTCCTTTTACTTTTGAAGTCGCCAAGCGACTTAATTGAGACAACATTCAAAATTGTATCATTTATTGAGAGAAATTAAAATTGAAATGGACATCTTAAAACAACCATAAATGTTCAGTGACCAATCATGCATTTAACCATTAGATATTAATAATAGGGATAAAGAGCAAAAATATTTTTAATGCTGACGGTCAATAGTAATTTTACCTCTAACATTTAAAATGATGCAATTTTACTCTTAATATTGACTACCAAGAACAATTTTACACATAACGTTAACAAATTAGGTCAACTTGAGAAATAATTCATCAAACTATGTCTTTTTAGTTACGAGTCTTGTCATCTCCACTGTATACGTGTGTCATTTAATCACTTGTCAATAATAGATCATAAACATATGTATACCCGTGAATTTTTTTTGAAAAGAATTTAGAAATTATATTATGTTCTATACGAGTTGGATAAAAAATTCAAATATTTTATCGAATTTTTTAAGAAAAATCTCCAATTTTGTTATAAAAAAATAGAACCAACTATGATGCAGAATACAAGAATGAAATCTTTTTGTGTTTTAACAATGTCTGAAATTGGGTTAATGTATAAAATTAGTACCTGTTTCATTTTTCAAAACTACTTTTTGCATGAGATAAAAAAAAATATTTATTAAAATTTTGAAACAACTGCTTTTAATAGAAAAATAAATAACATCTAATTTTATATCAGTAATAGCAAGTCGTGCCAGCAAGGATTGATAGAGCTTCGGTCCGTTGGAGACCGTCGGATATTGATTAGTTGAAATGCAATTTAAACCCTTCGATTTTTAGAGATATTGAGAAGTATGGATTTGGGTAGTTCTGCGAAATCATAGAGGGAAGTTTCTCGCATTACACAACAACTTTTGTGATGGGATCGTGGATGTCCGCATCGCTAAAGCCACTGCCTTACGACAGAGTATTGCTTGGGTAAGATCGACGTCCTATCACCGAGTTGTATTCGAAACTGATGCACAAATCATTGTAAGCAGCCTCGCATCTAATGCTCCCGACTTCTCCGATTTTGGCTTGATTATAAATGATTGCAGAGAAACATTACTATCTAGACTGGAGTTTATTTTCGTACCAATACACGCGAACGCGAACGTGGTTGCTCCTGCTATTGCACGCAAGGCTCTTTCCCATACTAATGCTTATGTTTCTTTCAGTTTCCCAAATTGGCTTGAAATGGTCCGGTTCGGTTCAAAAACCGAACCAAACCGAATTGGACCGAACCAAATTACCTCTATTTTTTAGGACCAAACCAAACCAAATTATAACTTGGTTTGGTTTGGATTGAACCAAATTATTTCGGTCCGATCCGATTTGGTTCATGTTTGGACCAAACAAAGCACTAGAGACTACAACTACTTGTACTTTCATTAACTAAACAATTATATAAAGAAAATAATCATATAATTAGTTTTTCTTTTATATATATAATATGTTTAATTGTTATTTATTTTCTATATATAATTAGTTAATTAATTTAAAACCTTAAAATTAAGAGTAGTACATGTTGTATTTCGGTTTGGTTTTGTTCGGTTTTAGACCGAACCAAACCAACCCGAATCGAAAACCAAACTAGTTTAAAAATTAGGACCGAACCAAACCAAAATATAATTCGGTCCGGTTTGGTTCGGTTTTTTCGGTCTGGTTTTTGTGGTCTTTGGGTTTTCGGTTCGGTTCTGCTCACCCCTACTTGAAAGCGCTTATTGTAAGGATTACACATTTTATTAATAAAGCTTTCCGTTTAAAAGAAAATAAAAAATAATTCTTAACTATCAACAATAGGGCAAATTATTAGAAGCACTCGGTTCTCCGTGTCAAATAGAAGACCTCCCATACATATTTTGACACGTATAATATGGACCCATAATTATTATAAAAGGCCACACTTTTTTAATTATTATGTGTGGTCATTATACATATGTCCAAATATGAATTGAGTATCTTCCGAGTGACATGAAAGACCGAGTGCTTAACATAAGAATTCCAAGTACTGATATTTTTTAATTTATAGACATGGATGGCATATTTGAATTTAAAGTGGATTTAGACGTGGGTTTTCACTTAATTGGTTCTGGTCAAAGAAGTTGACAATTGTTGGACGTCTTAGGGACCAGCTAGTTAAAAAGTAAATTCATGACAATCATGATATGCATTTAAACTTTGGGGGATAAAAAGGAAAAAGTAAAAAAAAAAAAAAAAAAAAATTTGATTCTATGAGCACTTCGAAATATATTGTCGATTCTAGTTAAAAAAAATATAAAGTTGGAAGCCTTTTTTTTGTTAATTCACTTTTATAAGTTTAGATATCCTATTTTACAATTTCATATAGGCTTAGAGCATCTCCAAGAGACTCTTAGTGAGCTCTCTAAAAATAATATAAATAATTATCTCTTAGTGATTTAAGAGTGTCTAAGATATATCATCTCCAACAATGCTCCTTATATTCATTCATTATTTATTATTTTATTATTAAGATTATTCTTTATTGTTACTGTTGGCCCAAAATAAATAAATTTTATTTTCATGTACATAGAAAGCTTATATTTAATTTTAGGGTATAGTTTCTATTTGTCTAAATAAAAGAAATAAAAATGATGAAAAATAATAAAAATACATTCGTAAGCTCACCTCAAACACGCGGGGCGTGTATTTCCATACGCGGGGCGTATACCACACATCCGAAGGCGTATCGCTTCAGAGACTCCTTTACGCGGGGCGTGTATTCCTATACGCCACGCGTAAAGCGCATCAACAAGGTGTTCCAAGATCAGAAGCACAAACACGCAGGGCGGCCTTCTCTTACGCAGGACGTACCTTCCTACGCGGGACGTGACACCAAAGGCGCCACGCGTAGATACCATCAACGAAACGCACAAGGTTCAAGACATCCAACACGCAGGGCGTGCCCGGACATACGCGGGGCGTGCTATCTCTCTCGGCAGCAGTTGGAAGCAGTCAACAGCAGTTAGTGGAAGTTGAAGAAGTTAAGTTAGTTGGTGATGTGGCAAGTTAGTGGGGAGTTAGTTGATAGATAATTACCAAAATATCACTAGATAATTACCAAAACGCCACTCCAAAAAACTATAAATAGACCCTTTCCCCTTCATAAAAAATCACTCAATTCAACACACAAAACCCCCTCTCAAAGCTCCAATGCTTAGTCTCTAGTCCCTTTAAGTTCTTAGTTTTTAGTTCTTCAAGTTCTTCTTTGTGTTCTTCATTTTTCTTAGCTTCGATTCCTCTTTTAGCTCTTCTTTAGCTCCAATTAAAGTTCCAATAGCCTCTTTCCAAGTTTTTCTAATTCAATTTAGTATTCCAAGTCTTTAATTTGCTCAATTCCTAGCTAGAGCTCTGTTTTCAAATCGATTTTCCAGATTCGTCCAATTACTTTCAAAGCCCGATTGCGTCTATTTAAAGTCATCTTTTGCTTTCAATCCCTTCGACAAAGTTGTTCCTGACGTCTTGAAGTTCAATCTAGTATATTTATTTGCCCAATTCCGTGCCCAGAAACTCTATTTACAAGCCGATCTATCCAGCCCAAATCCTTTTAGACATCCTGTTTCTAGAATTTTCCAGATTCGTCCAGTTATTTTCAACTCCCAATTTCGTCTACTTAGCATCCGTTTTAGCCTTCGATCCCTTATAGAAGTTTGTTCCTGACCTCCTGAAGTTAAATTTAGCCTATTTACTCGTCCAATTCCATGTTCTTAAGTATCCAAACGAGCCTCCCGAAGTTGAGGGTTGAATCTGCCCCATTTGCCTACCAACGTTTTGCCATTGCCAAGATCATATACCGTACGGGCCCGACCGGTTGCAGCTCTCCAAGGACCTCGCACCGACACCAAAATTCAACATCAATCCGAGATAGCTATTGTGGCTCCGAGTTTGTTGTTGAATTTCAATTTATTTTAATTGCATTTCAATTCCTTGTATTTGATTTGTTCTTCCAGTTCAATTGAATTAGCTATATGTTTAGTATAGAAGTTCTTCAATTGTAATTCATTTTCAATTTCATGCTTACCTCAAACACATGTATTCAAACCTTGATTTACATCAATAAAATACCGATTTTTCACCAAATCTCGTGTTAATTTCGCACCTTCAATTTCTTTACTTTTCCCGTCTTCAATCTATACACTTAGCTTAAATAAAAACAATTTATCTCGCAAAGTTTCTATAACGGCGCGAGAGACCCAAGAGGGACTTTTTCAATCCTTGCGTCCCTCGCCAATCGTTTCGTTTAGAATTCAAGTTTCGGCGCGCAAATTCCATAAACTTAACCATTTTAATTGAGAGGTAATCTTCTCTGGCACGCCCGCACCCTAACCACACGTGACAATGTTGAAAATTAGCATATTCGCAAAATATCGCTAACAATTTTTGGCACGCCCAGTGTGACCTCTTTTTTAAGCTTTGCCAAAAATTTAAATTGTGTCTATACTCGTTTTTTACGTTCATAATTTTTTCCACATCCATTATCCCACTTTACCTTACCAAAATTTATTAGATAACGCTAACAATTTTTGGCACGCCCAGTGGGACATTTTCTTTAGGCTTCGCCAAAAATTTTAGAACTCGTTTTTGTGCCTATTTTCTTCCATAACCCTTTTTCATATCATATTTATTTTTCATTCAGTTTTAAACCACTTGTTTTTCATGCTTTGTTTTTATTCCATTAATAAGTATTTATTTATTTTCTTGTTCTTTCTTTTTCAATACTAGATTACTAACTTGATTTCATCATTTTTACCTATAAGTACTCACGAAGGATGTCGTCTAGGAAGAACATCGGGAAAGATCCAATTCCATCGGACTCCGAAGAGAGTCAAAATCAGAACCAAGACCGTAACAATGAGCCCGGAATGCCCGAAGGCTTTGTGGCCGAGACTGTGAGCCATAGTGGAGGTGCAAACCAACAACCACCTCAAGGCCCGCCCATATTCGACTTGACACCATTTATAGCAAATATGAAGAAGCAAATCAACCAATTTCTACAGGGGTTTTCACAAACCATGAGAGAGAATAATGAGGCTATATACAACGCAATGCAAGCTAGCAACGAGGCCATGTTCAAAGCTAACAGCGAGGCGATAAACGATTCCAACAAGGTTCCAGCCCTCGAAGAGAGAATTGTCGATTTAACCGGAGAAATCGGCAAAATCCCAGAAAAATGTGCCGAGCTTTTCTCACAAAAGTCAAGATCCCAAGGACCGGCAAGCAATGGAAAAGGAACGCCGATCTCAGGTGCCAGTGTAAGGTATACCCCTCCACCAATCCGGGAAGAAAACCTCAGGTTCAATGAGCGCGGCGATAGGATCAGCCCAGAACCCGTTCAAGTCCCACCACCTCAACAACAGTTTAGGTCTCATACTGGGCCTAGTAACCATGCCGAACATTACGAGGAGAGCTATGCTCGTAATGCAGGGGGCAATGGGAGAGGAAGCAACGTTCACCCACAACGGACGACACACACACGCATGGAACCCACCAACAACGTAGGAGAGGCCCAACGCATAAAGAACATCGTCCAAGAAATTTATGGGCTAGCCGAGAGGGAGGTGTACCGACCCGAATTCCAAAAACCGTATCCACGACAGTATGACCAACTGTACCCCTTACCTCACAATTTTAGAGTCCCTGATTTCACTTTGTTTTCAGGAGAGGAAGGGCAATCCACCGTAGAGCATGTGGCACGCTTCACCTTTCAGTGCAGTGGTTTGACCATGGACATGAATTTCGACATGTTGCGCTTACGCTTATTCCCAGGATCACTAACAGGATCGGCGTTCTCTTGGTACAACACATTGCCTCCAGGGTCAATCCATGGATGGGAACAAATGAAGAGGCTTTTCCATAATCAATTTTATCGTACAGAGCCCGAGGTCTGTGTGACAGAACTTTCCCATATAGTGCAACGACATGGGGAGCCGGTCGAAAATTTCATTAGTAGATTCAAGAAGATGCGACATCGATGTCGAATCAACATTCTCGAAGTCGAATTTGTAAAAATTGCTCAACGAGGCTTGGAGTTCGAAAACCGAAAGAAATTCCAAGGGATCGACTTCCATGATTATTATGAGTTGGTAGCCAAAGTATCTGAGTATGAAGAGTTGATGAAGGAGGATCATTGGTGAAAGAAGAGCACTATGGGGAGCTATCAAGGAAATATGCAAACACATGAGGTAGCTATTGCCGATTTAGCAAGCACCGGATCTCGGATGTGCCCCATTTTGTTAAAGAACCCTAAGACACCAGACGTAGTCAAAAGGAGTCCGGCCACTCAGTACACATTCGACGTCTCAAAGACGGAAGAAATCTTCGATTATTTGTTGAAGGAAAAGTTCATCACGCTACCACCGAGACATGTGATTCCATCTAAAGAAGAAATACGTGGACGAGACTATTACAAGTATCACGACAACTGGAGCCATAATACTCAAACTTGTTTTAGTTTTAGAAATGTCGTACAGGATAGGATAAACCGTGGGATACTCCAATTCCCGAAAAATAAGGAAAGCATGTTGATCGATGATGATCTATTCCCAGTAGCCAACATGGTCAACACCACCTCACTAGTGTGTGGGGGGGGGGGGCAAGGGAAGAGAGTGTTCCAACCCAAGGACTCGGCGAGTTTGGGTACCAAAGGCGATATCATCAACATCTAAGTCGAAGGAGAGTTCGAAGGGCTCAAAGGAGAAGGATATGCAACAACGACGACCACGTTTTCTGAAGCCTCCAAAGACATCACCCATCGACCAATGGCAGGTAATCAACCATAAGAAGTTCCCAATACATCTCTCAAAAAATGCAAAAAGAAAATTAAGAAAAAGAGAGGCAGATAAAAGAAATAGTCAAAAGGAATCATCCAGCATTAACTCTAGTGACGCAAAGGGAAAAAGCAAAAACCAAGAAAAGAGCATCCAAATCCGTGTGGGGGATTTCATCATACAGGCAGATTGTGCAGCCACCTCTTTGACCCTACCTTCAGATTTTAGAGGTGAAGGCACTAAGAAGGAAGCCCCTAAGCTCGAGCACAAAGAGCGAGAAGATCCAACACCGAAGGCGTCCGTCGAAGACGACAGGAGGAGGGTTTACTTTGACAAGCCCACTCCAAGGATGACTCGCCATATTAAACCTTTATACGTTAAAGCTCATGTAGATGGCAAACCGATCTCCAGAGTGCTCATCGACAATGGATCAGCCGTTAACATCATACCAATGAAGATGGTCTTAGCCCTAGGCAAATCGGAGGAAGACATAATCTCATCAGAGGTGTCGGTTTCAGCCTTCACGGGAGAAATCACGAGGACGTACGGTGTCCTACCTTTGGAGCTCACCATTGGTTCTCACACCGCCATGGCTGCTTTCTTCGTAGTAAATTCAACTGCGGGCTATCAAGCGCTTTTAGGAAGAGATTGGATTCACTCCAACTCATGCATCCCATCATCTTTGCACCAACTCCTTCTATTTTGGAAAGGAGACGACGTGGAAGTTATCCGGGCGAACGAGAAACCATTCAAAACCTACTCAGACGTAGTCGAAGCCAGGCTTTATGAAGAATCTATTGGCCCAATCCGAATTGGATCTAACTACAAAGAGCAATCATGTGGCGAAGTGACTAAGAATATCTTAAAGTCAACGACAATCATGCCTCGTCGAAGTCCGTTCTACAATGAACCAATAATCGAAGAGATTCCATGATTAAGATCAATTTTCCCAAAATATATATATATATATATATATATATATATATATATATATAAAGGGATTCAGAAATCCTAAATACTTTCTTTTGTGTACAAATTTTCAATCCTAGTCAATTTATACACAAAAGAGGGGGGCAATTGTTGGCCCAAAATAAATAAATTTTATTTTCATGTACATAGAAAGCTTATATTTAATTTTAGGGTATAGTTTCTATTTGTCTAAATAAAAGAAATAAAAATGATGAAAAATAATAAAAATACATTCGTAAGCTCACCTCAAACACGCGGGGCGTGTATTTCCATACACGGGGTGTATACCACACATCCGAAGGCGTATCGCTTCAGAGACTCCTTTACGCGGGGCGTGTATTCCTATACGCCACGCGTAAAGCGCATCAACAAGGTGTTCCAAGATCAGAAGCACAAACACGCAGGGCGGCCTTCTCTTATGCAGGACGTACCTTCCTACGCGGGACGTGACACCAAAGGCGCCACGCGTAGATACCATCAACGAAACGCACAAGGTTCAAGACATCCAACACGCAGGGCGTGCCTAGACATACGCGGGGCGTGCTATCTCTCTCGGCAGCAGTTGGAAGCAGTCAACAACAGTTAGTGGAAGTTGAAGAAGTTAAGTTAGTTGGTGATGTGGCAAGTTAGTGGGGAGTTAGTTGATAGATAATTACCAAAATACCACTAGATAATTACCAAAACGTCACTCCAAAAAACTATAAATAGACCCCTTCCCCTTCATAAAAAATCACTCAATTCAACACATAAAACCCCCTCTCAAAGCTCCAATGCTTAGTCTCTAGTCCCTTTAAGTTCTTAGTTTTTAGTTCTTCAAGTTCTTCTTTGTGTTCTTCATTTTTCTTAGCTTCGATTCCTCTTTTAGCTCTTCTTTAGCTCCAATTAAAGTTCCAATAGCCTCTTTCCAAGTTTTTCTAATTCAATTTAGATTCCAAGTCTTTAATTTGCTCAATTCCTAGCTAGAGCTCTGTTTTCAAATCGATTTTCCAGATTCGTCCAATTACTTTCAAAGCCCGATTGCGTCTATTTAAATTCATTTTTTGCTTTCAATCCCTTCGACAAAGTTGTTCCTGACGTCTTGAAGTTCAATCTAGTATATTTATTTGCCCAATTCCGTGCCCCGAAACTCTATTTACAAGCCGATCTGTCCAGCCCAAATCCTTTTAGACATCCTGTTTCCAGAATTTTCCAGATTCATCCAGTTATTTTCAACTCCCAATTTCGTCTACTTAGCATCCGTTTTAGCCTTTGATCCCTTATAGAAGTTTGTTCCTGACCTCCTGAAGTTAAATTTAGCCTATTTACTCATCCAATTCCATGTTCTTAAGCATCCAAACGAGCCTCCCGAAGTTGAGGGTTAAATCTGCCCCATTTGCCTACCAACGTTTTGCCATTGCCAAGATCATATACCGTACGGGCCCGACCGGTTGCAGCTCTCCAAGGACCTCGTACCGACACCAAAATTCAACATCAATCCGAGATAGCTATTGTGGCTCCGAGTTTTTTGTTGAATTCCAATTTATTTTAATTGCATTTCAATTCCTTGTATTTGATTTGTTCTTCCAGTTCAATTGAATTAGCTATATGTTTAGTATAGAAGTTCTTCAATTGTAATTCATTTTCAATTTCATGCTTACCTCAAACACATGTATTCAAACCTTGATTTACATCAATAAAATACCGATTTTTCACCAAATCTCGTGTTAATTTCGCACCTTCAATTTCTTTACTTTTCCCGTCTTCAATCTATACACTTAGCTTAAATAAAAACAATTTATCTCGCAAAGTTTCTATAACGGCGCGAGAGACCCAAGAGGGACTTTTTCAATCCTTGCATCCATCGCTAATCGTTTCGTTTAGAATTCAAGTTTCGGCGCGCAAATTCCATAAACTTAACCATTTTAATTGAGAGGTAATCTTCTTTGGCACTCCCGCACCCTAACCACACGTGATAAGGTTGAAAATTAGCATATTCGTAAAATATCGCTAACAGTTACATTACCAACAGTGTGAGGAGAGAGACACATCAATAATAAATTATTAATAAAAAATGAAGTTAGGAGGCACTAAGAGGTGGTGAGAGGCTCTCTATTAATAGAGAGGATATAGAGGCTCTTAGTGATTTGAGGAGCCACTAAGAGGCTGTTGGAGATGAATTTTCATTCTCCCTCCTCAAATTTTAACTTAAGAGCCAACTTAAGAGGCTGTTGGAGATGCTCTTAATACATCATTTGTTTTGTCCAAAAAACTTGATTCACCCCTTAAACTTTCAAAGTGTCTCAATAGCCCCCTCAACATGCATAAAATGTTTAGTTATCTCATGAACTTGCGTAAAATGTAATCAATTGATCACTCGGTCATGGAAAAGTAAGTTAAAGGCGAAAGATGTATTGCACGAGTATTATAAAAAGTAAAACGGCCAAAATCGGGGTATATAGTTCTAATATTAGAAACGACAAGTTGTATAGTTGAGCAAGCAATAACTTTTTTTTAATCTATTTTTGAATTATGTAATAACATTTTAAGATGCGTGGAATACATCTTCCGTATTTAACTTACTTTTTCACGATCGAGTGATCAATTGATTACATTTTACACAAGTTCAGTGGGCTAACTAAACATTTTATGCAAGTTGAGATGGCTATCGGAACACTTTGAAAGTTCAGGGGCCAATCAAGTTTTTTGGATAAATTCAGGAGGCAAATGAGATATTAAGCCTTTCATATATTTTGGCAGATCAATACTTATATGCTCTTGTATTTGTTTGTTTTATTTACATATATTTGTATATGAAAAAACAGTTAAATATTGTTAGCGATATTTTCGAAATATGCTAATTTCAACCTTGTCACGTGTGGTTAGGGTGCGGGCGTGCCAGAGAAATTATTTCTCAATTATTAAAGTGGGTTAAGTTTATGGATTTGCGCACCAAAACTTGAATTCTAAACGAAACGATTGGCGAGGGACGCAAGGATTGAAAAAGTCCCTCTTGGGTCTCTAGCGCCGTTATAGAAACTTTGCTAGATAAATTATTTTATTTAAGTTAATGCGAATAAATTGAAGACGTGAAAAATAAAGAAATTGAAAGATGCGAAATTGACACAAGATTTAGTGAAAATTGGTATTTTATTGATGAATAAGTGTTTGAAACATGAAATTGGAAATGAATTACAATTGAGAAATTTCTATATTAAACATATAGGTAATCAATTGAATTGGAACAAACAAATCAATACAAAGAATTGAAATGCGATAAAATAAATTGAAATTCAACAACAAACTCGGAGCCACAATAGCTATCTCGGATTGAAGTTGAATTTTGGTGTAGGTGCGAGGTCCTCGGAGAGCTGCAACCGGTCGGGCCCGTACGGTATGTGCTTTGTGCAATGACTAAACGTTGGTAGGCAAATGGGGCAGATTTAACCCTCAACTTTAGGAGGCTCGTTTGGATGCTTAAGAACACGGAATTGGACGAGTAAATAGGCTAAATTTAACTTCGGGAAGTTAGGGACAACTTTCTATAAGGGATCGAAGGCCAAAACGGATTCTAAATGGATGGAATCTGGCTTTGAAAACAACTAGTCGAATCTGGGAAATTCTGGGCAGAATAGCTAAAAGAATTTGGGGGTACGAAGATCAGCTTGTAAACGGAGTTTCTGGATACGGAATTGAGTGAATCAAAAGGCTAAATCGAAATTCAGGACGTTAGGAACAACTTTGTCGAAGGGATCGAAGGCAAAAAATAACGTTAAATGGACAGAATTGGGCTTTGAAAAAGGATGGACGAATCTGAAAAATTACTTTAGAAAGGAAAATCTAATTGAAAACTTGAGCAGAGTAACGACTTAGAAACACTAATTTGAGTCGAGAAAGTTGAAAAGAGGCTTTTGGAACTTGAATTGAAGCTAAAGGAAGCTAAAGGAGGGACTGAAGCTACGAAAAATGAAGAACGAAAGGAAGAACTTGAAGAACTAAGAACGAAAGAACTTAAGAACTAAAGAGCAAAACTAAGGATTAAGCATTGGAGCTTGAGAGAGGGGTTTTGTTGTGTGTTGAGTGTGATTTTTAATGAAGGGGAGGGGGTCTATTTATAGTATTTTGGAGTGGAATTTTGGTAATTGTTGAGTGGTATTTTGGTAATTATTCACCAACTAACTCAACCACCTCCATGCCACATCATCCCACTACCTCAACTTCCACAAACTGCTGTTGACTCCTTCCAACTGCTGCCGGAAGAGACGATACGCCCCGCGTATTCTTGGTTACGCCTCGCGTAATGTTGTTTCTAGAGTTGGCGCGTTTTGTTGATGGTGCATACGCGTGGCGTACTTGGCATTACGTCTCGCGTAAGGAAGTATGTCCTGCGTATGGGAATGGATGCCCCGCGTGTTGGAGCTTCTGATCTCGAAACGCCTTGTTGCCAAGTTTTACGCGTGGCGTCCCTGAGGTTACGTCCTGTGTATTGGAGCTTCTGAAGCAGACCTTCTCTGGTTGCTTGATCTACGCCCCGCGTATTGGAAGACACGCCCTGCGTAGTGCCGGAATTTCTCATCGGTTGGCGGTTAGTTTACAAGTGTATTTTTCATTATTTTCTAGACAAAAATAGAAACTATACCCTAAATTAAACATAAGCTTTCTATATACATAAAAATAAAATTTATTTTATTTTGGGCCAACAATTGCCCCCCTCTTTTGTGTATAAATTGACTAGAATTGAAAATTTGTACACTAAAGAACGTATTTAGGATTTTTCGAACCATTTTTTTTTTGGTGAAAAATCTGTTTTATTTTTGTTATACCAATTGCATCAATCTCCTGGAGGCTTCGACTCCGTTCGAGTAGGTTTTGAATGGTTTCTCGTTTGCCCGGACAACTTCCACGTCCTCTCCTTTCCAAAATAGAAGGAGTTGGTGCAAAGATGATGGGATGCATGAGTTGGAGTGAATCCAATCCCTTCCTAAAAGCGCTTGATAGCTTGGAGTTGAATTTACTACGAAGAAAGCAACCGTGGTGGTGTGAGAGCTAATGGTGAGCTCCAAAGGTAGGACACCGTATGTCTTCGTGATTTCTCCCGTGAAGGCTGAAACTGATGCCTCTGATGAGATTATGTCTTCCTCCGATTTGCCTAGGGCCAAGACCGTCTTCATTGGCATGATGTTAACAGCTGATCCATTGTCGATGAGCACTCTGGATATTGTCTTGGCATCTATATGAGCCTTAACGTATAAAGGTTTATTGTGGCGAGTCATCCTTGGAGTGGGCTTGTCAAAGTAAACCCTCCTCATGGCGTCTTCGATGGACGCCTTCGGTGTTGGATCTTCTCGCTCTTTGTGCTCGAGCTTAGGGGCTTCCTTCTTAGTGCCTTCACCTCTAAAATTTGAAGGTAAGGTCAAAGAGGTGGTTGCACAATTTGTCTGGATGATGAAATCCCCCACACGGATTTGGATGCTCTTTTCTTGGTTTTTGCTTTTTTCTTTTGCGTCACTAGGGCTAATGCTGGATGATTCCCTTTGACTATTTCTTTTGTCTGCCTCTCTTTTTCTTAATTTTCTTTTCGCATTTTTTGAGAGATGTCTTGGGAACTTTTTATGGTTGATTACCTGCCATTGGTCGATGGGTGATGTCTTTGGAGGCTTCACAAAACGTGGTCGTTGTTGTTGCGTATCGTTCTTCTTTGAGCCCTTCGAACTCTCCTTCGACTTAGATGTTGATGATATCGCCTTTGGTACCCAAACTCGCCGGGTCCTTGGATTGGAACACTCTTTTCCCTTGCCCCCACACTAGTGAAGTGGCATTGATCATGTTGGCCACCGGGAATGGATCATCATCGATCAACATGCTTTCCTTCTTTTCCGGGAATTGGAGTATCCCGCGGTTTATCCTATCATGCACGGCATTTCTAAAACTAAAACAAGTTTGAGTATTATGGCTCCAGTTGTCGTGATACTTGCAATAGTCTCGTCCACGTATTTCTTCTTTAGCTGGAATCACATGTCTAGGTGGTAGTGTGATGAACTTTTCCTTCAACAAATAATCGAAGATTTCTTCCGTCCTTGAGACGTCAAAAGTGTACTGAGCGGTTGGACTCCTTTTGACTACGTCTGGTGTCTTAGGGTTCTTTAACAAACTGGGGCATATCCGAGATCCGGTGTTTGCTAAATCGGCAATAGCTACCTCATGTGTTTGCATATTTTCTTGATAGCTCCCCATAGTGCTCTTTTTCCGCCAATGATCCTCCTTCATCAACTCTTCGTACTCAGATACTTTAGCTACCAACTCATAATAATCATGGAAGTCGATCCCTTGGAATTTCTTTCGGTTTTTGAATTCTAAGCCTCGTTGAGCAATTTTTACAAATTCGACTTCGGGAATGTTGATTCGACATCGATGTCGCATCTTCTTAAATCTATTAATGAAATTTTCGACCGGTTCCCCATGTCGCTGCACTACATGGGAAAGTTCTGCCACACAGACCTCGGGCTCCGTTCGATAGAATTGGTTATGGAAAAGCCTTTCCATTTGTTCCCATCCATGAATGGACCCGGATGGCAAAGTGGTGTACCAAGAGAATGCTGGTCATGTTAATGATCCTGGGAATAAGCGTAAGCGCAACATGTCGAAGTTCATAGCCATGCTCAAACCACTGCATTGAAAGGTGAAGCGTGCCACATGCTCTATGGTGGATTGCCCTTCCTCTCCTGAAAACAAGGTGAAATCAGGGACTCTAAAGTTGTGAGGTAAGGGATATAGTTGATCGTACTGCCATGGATATGGTTTCTGGAACTCGGGTCGGTACACCTCCCTTACGGCTGGCCCATAAATCTCTTGGACGATGTTTCTTATGCGTTGGGCCTCTCCTAAGTTGTTGGCGGGCTCCATGCGTGTGTGCATCGTCCGTTGTGGGTGAAAGCTGGTTCCTCTCCCATTGCCCCCCATATTATGAGTATGGTTTTCCTCATAGTATTCGGCATGGTTACTAGGCCCGATATGAGACCTAAAATGCTGTTGAGGTGGTGGGACCTGAACGGGTTCTGGGCTGATCCTATCGCCGCGCTCATTGAACCTGAGACTCTCTTCTCGGACTGGTGGCGGGATGTACCTTTCGCCGGCACCTGAGATCGGTGTTCCCTTTCCATTGTCCGCTGGTCCTTGAGATGTTGACTTTTGTGGGAACAGATCGGCACATTTTTTTGGGATTTTGTCGATTTCTCCGGTTAAATCGACAATCCTCTCCTCGAGAGCCGGAACCTTATTGGAATTGTTTACCGCCTCATTGCTAGTTTTGAACAGGGTCTCATTGATAGCTTGCATTGCGTTGCATATAACCTCATGATTCTCTTTCATGGTTTGTGAAAATCCATGTAGGAATTGGCTGATTTGCTTCTCCATACTCGCTAATAGTGGTGTCATGTCGAATATGGGTGGGCCTTGAGGTGGTTGTTGGTTTGCACTTCCGCTATTGCTCACGGTCTCGGCTACAAAGCCTTCAGGCATGCCGGGCTCATTGTTCTGATCTCGGGTCTGATTCTGACTTTCTTCTGGATCGGATGGAATTGGATCCTTCCCGGTGTTCTTCCTTGGAGGCATTCTCCGTGAGTATTTATGGGTGAAAATGACAAAAAAAAGTTAATGATCGAGTTTAAACAAGAAAGGATAAGAAAATAAATGAATACTTATTAATGGAATAATAACATAGCATGAAAAACAAGTGGTTTAAAAACTGACTGAAAAAGAAACGAGTTTTAGAATTTTTGGCTAAGCTAAAAAAACAAAAGGTCCCACTGGGCGTGCCAAAAATTGTTAGCGTTAGCTAATAAATTTTGGTATGGTAAAGTGGGGCGAGAAAAGTGCAATACGAGGTCCGAAAAATAATAAATTGTGTAAACAAAAAGTTTTAGATCCTATATGCAATTTTTGGTAGCCTAAAAAAAACAAAAAAGTCCCACTGGGCGTTCCAAAAATTGTTAGCGATATTTTCGAAATATGCTAATTTCAACCTTGTCACGTGTGGTTAGGGTGCGGGCGTGCCAGAGAAATTATTTCTCAATTATTAAAGTGGGTTAAGTTTATGGATTTGCGTGCCAAAACTTGAATTCTAAACGAAGCGATTGGCGAGGGACGCAAGGATTGAAAAAGTCCCTCTTGGGTCTCTAGCGCCGTTATAGAAACTTTGCTAGATAAATTGTTTTATTTAAGCTAATGCGAATAAATTGAAGACGTGAAAAATAAAGAAATTGAAAGATGCGAAATTGACACAAGATTTAGTGAAAATTGGTATTTTATTGATGAATAAGTGTTTGAAACATGAAATTGGAAATGAATTACAATTGAGAAATTTCTATATTAAACATATAGGTAATCAATTGAATTGGAACAAACAAATCAATACAAAGAATTGAAATGCGATAAAATAAATTGAAATTCAACAACAAACTCGGAGCCACAATAGCTATCTCGGATTGAAGTTGAATTTTGGTGTAGGTGCGAGGTCCTCGGAGAGCTGCAACCGGTCGGGCCCGTACGGTATGTGCTTTGTGCAATGACTAAACGTTGGTAGGCAAATGGGGCAGATTTAACCCTCAACTTCAGGAGGCTCGTTTGGATGCTTAAGAATACGGAATTGGACGAGTAAATAGGCTAAATTTAACTTCGGGAAGTTAGGGACAACTTTCTATAAGGGATCGAAGGCTAAAACGGATTCTAAATGGATGGAATCTGGCTTTGAAAACAACTAGTCGAATCTGGGAAATTCTGGGCAGAATAGCTAAAAGAATTTGGGGTACAAAGATCAGCTTGTAAACGGAGTTTCTGGATACGGAATTGAGTGAATCAAAAGGCTAAATCGAAATTCAGGACGTTAGGAACAACTTTGTCGAAGGGATCGAAAGCAAAAAATAACGTTAAATGGACAGAATTGGGCTTTGAAAAAGGATGGACGAATCTGGAAAATTACTTTAGAAAGGAAAATCTAATTGAAAACTTGAGCAGAGTAACGACTTAGAAACACTAATTTGAGTCGAGAAAGTTGAAAAGAGGCTTTTGAAACTTGAATTGAAGCTAAAGGAAGCTAAAGGAGGGACTGAAGCTACGAAAAATGAAGAACGAAAGGAAGAACTTGAAGAACTAAGAACGAAAGAACTTAAGAACTAAAGAGCAAAACTAAGGATTAAGCATTGGAGCTTGAGAGAGGGGTTTTGTTGTGTGTTGAGTGTGATTTTTAATTAAGGGGAGGGGGTCTATTTATAGTATTTTGGAGTGGCATTTTGGTAATTGTTGAGTGGTATTTTGGTAATTATTCACCAACTAACTCAACCACCTCCATGCCACATCATCCCACTACCTCAACTTCCACAAACTGCTGTTGACTCCTTCCAACTGCTGCCGGAAAAGACGATACGCCCCGCGTATTCTTGGTTACGCCTCGCGTAATGTTGCTTCTAGAGTTGGCGCGTTTTGTTGATGGTGCATACGCGTGGCGTACTTGGCATTACGTCTCGCGTAAGGAAGTATGTCCTGCGTATGGGAATGGACGCCCCGCGTGTTGGAGCTTCTGATCTCGAAACGCCTTGTTGCCAAGTTTTACGCGTGGCGTCCCTGAGGTTACGTCCTGCGTATTGGAGCTTATGAAGCAGACCTTCTCTGGTTGCTTGATCTACGCCCCGTGTATTGGAAGACACGCCCTGCGTAGTGCCGGACTTTCTCATCGGTTGGCGGTTAGTTTACAAGTGTATTTTTCATTATTTTCTAGACAAAAATAGAAACTATACCCTAAATTAAACATAAGCTTTCTATATACATAAAAATAAAATTTATTTTATTTTGGGCCAACAAATATGTTACCGTAATTATTAACAACAGATAAATATATCCATATTTGAACGGTAATCTTATTTGGCATACTTTTACTAGTCAAGTTATCACCCATTAAGGGTATAGTTATTTATCGTTAATAATTACAATGATATATTTAACTGTTTATTTGATATAGATGGAGTGGTAGGTGATGTGGAGGTGACATGTATGTATTTTTAGTGTCATTTGAACAATATGAGGATATATTTGACTTTTTATTCGATATAGGAACATATGTGACCATACAAATAAATAGAAGAGCATATATATGTATTAACTCATTTTGGCTACTCTCGGACTTTCAGCATTCAAACCATTACTGTACATTCTTTGCTAATAAAAACTCATTTTTCATCGATTAGTTTTGAAACTGCAACAACCGATAAATGTTAATTTTGAAATTGCATTATTTCGAATGGAAAGTTTAATAGAAATAGATTTCAACTTAAGATCAAAACCCTAACCGTCAAGAAAAGTTTGGAGTTTTAAAGTGGAATATAAGCTTCTTTTTTTTTTTAACTTTACTTTGTTTTGGTTTTTTCTTTATTAGAAATAGATTTTAACTTAAGATCAATCAACTATTGCAGTAGGTTTAATAGTTCCTCTTTTGTTTAGAATATTTTTTTTCTTGATTGACTTTCCGAATGAACTTACTTAAAATAAACAATTTATTACTTTAATTTATTTAAAGTGATCTATTGTCACATGAACTTTCTTACAATGATTTTTTTATCCATTGAATTTGTTTAAAATGATATATATTTTAATTTTTTCATATCCAATTTTGTTTTATTTCCTAAACATAGAAAGTTAATTATATCCGTTTAAGTAAGTTCTGAACACTAACAATATACTTTATAAGTTTAAAAGACCAAGCAACTTTTTGAATCAAGTATAATGGCTCTTAATTTAAGAGTGCATTCGACATTGCTTTTTCCACACTCTAAAAGTTCATTTTCCAATTTTTCCAGCTAAAAACAATATTTAGTAAATGCAAAACTGTTTTTCTTAATAGTTAAAAAAACTGCTTTAAAAAAGTTACAGTTTGCAGCTTTTTGAAAAGTAATCATCACAACTTATCAAGAAAGCTAATATTAATTTTTTTCGGATAAAAATATTCATAACTTTAAATATAATCTAATATTTTTTTTATTCCTTGTTTTTTAAACATTTATCAGTTTTTTTTCCACAACAAGTTCTGTTAGCCGCAATAATATCAAAATGATTGTAACTAGGGATGACAACGGGTAGGGTTCCCGTAGATAGTGCTAATCTCAAACCTTTATCCGTTTATCTTTTCATTACTCGTACCCGTCTCATTACCCTAACGAGTATACTTCATGAATTTCATACTCGTTCCATTTAAATAATCAATACATAAAACAAAAAATATTACAAATTTAATAAACGATAAATTTAAAAAACCATTCATAAAATAATTCATCTACAAATTTAACAAATATTCTAAGTTCTGAAATTCTAAATCAACCATAATCGATAAAAATAAATTGGCTTATTGGTTAAAGTCAATGGTTGAAAATCAAATATATGGCGGTACCAGACAGCGGGTACCCGAGGGTAGACCTGCCAATTATCGTGTCTGTGTCAATTTCGAGTTCATGTTAAAAAGAGTAAACTCAAACTCAACCCAAAAACTTCTGTGTCACAATGGTCTTAACCTATTCATGTCAGTGTCGATTGCGTATCGTGTTTTCGGATTACATGTAATTTTGTTATGCATATATTAATGATAACTTTTAAAAATATAAGAAAATATGATACTATTTTTAAATAATTTATGTTATTTTTAGATTAGTATGTTAACAAAGTCTGTTAATATCAATTTAGAAGGTCTGAATCATATTTGCAAGTAATAATTATAATTTTATTATCCTTATTAATAAATTCACATATAAAAACACAAAACAATATAACAATGATTTTAAGTATTCATGTCGTTTTCGGGTTAACATATAAACTCTAACCCAATCCAAAAAATTACGTGTCAGTTTCGTGCCAACCATAAAATGACACATTACCTACTAAAGTGAACCCAAACACTAAAAATACGTGTCGATTTCGTGCCGTCTAATCGGATCGTGTGTAATTTTGCCACCTTTACCCGATGGTATTTTCATACCTGTCACATGTAATTCTTTTGAGTCCATACTCATCACATACCATTTTATACATGCTATATACAATCCCATTAGAATCGATTAGTGTCGAGTACCCGCAGTTATAGTACTCGTTGTCATCCCTAGCTGTAAGCTTTTTATAAACTTTTCCTAGATAAAAATTGACTAAAAGAAAGTAGAAAGAAAAAAAAGGCATAAAAACAAAACATATAGAAACTGAAAAAGGGATCACATGGGATGTTAGTAGAGGTGGAGCCAAAAGCATGATAGATGGAGTAGAAGTGAGATGGGGATCCCACCCCACAGCAACATCATGTGTACTTGCTCACTCCTGAATAAAACCTCCATATTAGAATCATGGTCCCACACATGAAACGTCTCTCTCTCACTCTTTCCCTTTCCTTTCCACTCAAGCTTCATCCATTTGTCAACTTTTTATTCGGCGTAAATTCTTTTATCTAATTATTAATTATTTATATTATGATTAATTTCAAATAAATACGTTGTAGTTTACGTTTTTACAGATCGGTATCTATAGTTTTTCATTATAAACCGAATCCCGTGATTCGCACAATTTTCTTTTTTTTATTGATTTTATCAAATTTACTCGATAACGATCTCAAAAAGTTAAAGTTGTTTAGTATCATAATTACTATAGAACCACGTTTCTTATTTTTCAAAATCATCATTTTTTTGGCTTAATAGGCACCCAGCCCCCTAAACTTGTAACTTTTTTCACCTGACCCGTCAACTTAGGGGACAACCTCTCAACCCCCTCAACTCTCCAAAAACATCACATACAACCCCTTACACCCCTATATGTTCGGTCAAAATATTGACCCGTGTAGAAAACACGTTTGTCTGTTGACCATACCAATGTCACGTGTAACTTTTTTATTAAAATTTTCCATTCTGACATAAGAATTCTGATCGAAATCCATATCTGGTAGTTGCTCGCCGAGCACAAATGGACTTGCTCGCCGAGCAGAGGTCTCAATGGAAAAATTTAATAAAAAATGACACGTGGCATTGGGGTGGTCAACAATCAAGCGCGTTTTTACACGGGTCAATATTTTGACCGAACATATGGGTGTAAATGGCTGTATGTGATGTTTTTGGAGAGTTGAGGGTGTTGAGAGGTTGTCCCCTAAGTTGAGGGGGTCAGGTGAAAAAAAGTTACAAGTTTAGGGGTTGGGTGCCTATTGAGCTTTTTTTTTTTGCTAAAGATTAACTTTTTCTCTCATGAAAAACAACACCTAAATAACCTCAAATCTAAAAAGTTGAAAAATTAAAATTGCTTGAAATATCATTTTTTTTTTTTTTGAAAATTTTCATTTTGAGGTTGTTATTGATCAAATTTGGCAAAGTCAACAAAAAAATGAAAATTTTGCGAACCAGAAGGTTCGGTTTGTAACAAAAAAAACCACAGATACCGATCTGCAAAAACATAAAACCATATGACATTTATTTGAAATTAAGCCTTTAAATTAACTTCCTCTAATCATAATTCTTTGGCATAATATTCATTTGGCTCCCCAAACTAAGGATTCAAAATCAATTAGGACCTTAAACTATTAAAAGCATCAATTAATCATATCCTAAATTAAGCAAAAATCATCAATTGAGGTCTCGTTGAAAATTATTAGTTGAACAGTTTCAGACCATCTTTCTCAAACCCATTTTGAACCAACGCAAAGATCATTACAGTTCATACTAAATAGTCAGAGTTTCTGATTAAACTATTGACTTTGAAGCTTTAATTTGAAAAGTCAAATGAGTTATGCTAATTCTTTTACAAAAACTCCATATTTAGTTGCGAGCAAGTTATAAAATAACTAAACGCTATTTGAATGGATAAGATCCTTCAAGATTAATCGGTGATTAATCAAAATTAATTGCATGTACATTTTTTATATATTTTATTATTCATTAAAAATTAATTAAAATATATATTATAATATCTAAAAATAATAATGTAATAATTTAATATAAAAAAATACGTATATTTTTAATATATATTTTTTTAAATGTGGAAACAACAATATTTCAACAAAATTATCATTGAAATAAGTAAAAATTAATGTTCATAAGTAATATAATTCACCAAAACTATAAAATTGTATTCTTAAACTCTTGAATTTGAATGTAAATCATGGTTATCGAGTTAATTTTTATAGCATAGATTATTGTTGGATGTTGCAGCGGAAGAATCAAATGTTTATCTCTTAATTGCTCACACAACTCATACCCTATAGTTATTTGGAAGGAGATAAAGTGATTCCACGAACTAAATGCAAACCCTAAGAGAGAGGGAGCGCTAGAGAGTGATAGAAAGGAAGACAACTTTTCCGTATTTTATTAGAGTTAGGATTATAGTGGTGTAGTCAGTGGCTACTCCAGCATTTTAAAGGTCTTAGACAGTTCACATATTCCATCTTTTACGAATTTAAATTTAATATATTTGAAATTTTTTGGTATTCATCGAGAACGAAACATTTAATTGTTTTATTATTGTTAGATTATGTACAAATTTATTCTTATGGTTATTGGGTGAAAATTGATTTAACCTTTATGAAACATGAGTTTTTTTGTTTCATATGCAGTTTTATGTTATGGATATCCTTCAACCTCTAACATTCTGACCATCCAATAAAGTTTTTCTGTTACCGAAAAAAACTCATCATCCGTTAATGACGTTGAAATAATATCGTCTGGTGAATCTTAGGTTTAAAATTGTACTATTTTATATGTAGATGGTAAATTTGTTTTCCCTCCAAAAACCATATGGTTAAATTTGTAACTCATCCATATATTGTCAAGTGAAAAGTTGTGAAATAAATTTTGAAGTCCATTGTTGTGCTATTGTTATTAAAAAACGATGACTAACAAAAAAAATAAGACAATTTGTGTTATTATTGTCGATTTTCGATTCCATTTAGTGAAGTGTATTCTTGTTTTTCAATATATGATTACTATTAAATTCAGACATTATATAATAACTATTTACGGAGATAATTTTTCAACAATTGAAATCTCAATAACTATTGTATTATAATTGAAATTAGTTTTGAATTGTATAAAAATAAAATAAAACTTCCTTTGGATCGGAAGCCCTCCTAAACGGGAGGCCCTAGGCGGCCACCTATGAGACCTCCTGTGGAGCCGCTCCTGGGTGTAGCTACAGTACTAGAAGGAAGGCAGAAGAGCGATAGCTACCTACCCCTTGTCGTCCTGTCTCCTAGTTCGACCGCTTTTAAAAGATCATTTTTCCTCCTTGCCGGATGTTTTGTTAGGCTCCAAACTTACTTAAAATGATATATATTAGTTACTTGAGTTTGTTTAAAGTGACATACTGACTCTCTAAACTTACTTATAGTAATCTATTATCCTTAAAATGGTATAGTTTTTTTAATTTTGTCTAAATTTTATTTGTTCTTCCATATGGATTTAGCAGATTAATTATATTAGTTTAAGCAAATCGAAGGATTAACGCTTTATAAGATATTGCCCCCTCTCAAAAATTTCTGAAATCACCATTGTATAGCTATTTATTTATAGTTTGTATTAGGACAAACTCTAATTACTTAGATTATGTTTTAATTTTCGGAATTGCTTTTTATCTTTTAAGTCTAAATAAGAAATAAAAAGTGTTTGGTAAAAAATCGAAACAACTGCTTTTTATAGAAAAATCAACTAATATCTACTTATTTATCAGTAATAGCAAACAATTAGTAAATATAAATAGGTGAAACAAACGGACCCTATATATGATCCATCTAAATTACTGCCGGATTATATTACAGTATTTCCTAAAATTCGTTTATAAAAGTTTCATTGATTTTTTCCTTTTTATTACACGTGTTTTTCGTATTAAGGTCATAATCACAATCATTTAATATTTGTTTAGCTTTTTTTTTTTTAATGGAATATTTGTTTTACTTTTCATTCTTCTAAAAGAAGTATAACTTTCCATTTTTCCATCCAAATATCTAACGGCAAAAATGAAAAGTTTATCTTTTTCCTATTTAAAAAAATATGGTTCCACCGAAAGATTCATGAAAAAACGCAAAATTTAACATATAATATTAGAAAATGAAAAAAATAACCACTTTTTATTTTATAATGCTAATAATTATAATGTTTTGTGTTTTTTTGAATGAAAGTACTTATATATTAAAAGGGTTATATGTTTCTTGGTGAGGTATTTAGACATGTAAATAGACTCAACTTTCTCCCATAAGTTTTTAAGAGTCTTTCCATGGATGATTTCACGTATGATCTCGTTCAACAAGCATAATGAATTGCAGCTACAACTTTCTCCTCCAATTCGTGTTTCTTCTCCTTAGTTATCATGGCATGTAACTTGTCTACTAGCACATTATGCAATTTGTTCCGTGTCAAGCTTTCATCTTGATTTGCCATAAGACAAAGCTGATAGTACAATCATATTTCTCGATATCAAATTTTATTGTCGCCATAGTAGATCCCAAAATAAATATTTTTTGGGATACCCTATCCGTTATCATCCCTGGTTTTGATCCGTAATCATGCTTACAAAATTATTTTGAGTTAATTACAAATAACTATCATGTGGTTTGGCTGATTTGCAGAACGGTACCTGTGATATTTTTTTTTTTGCAAACACAACCATGTGATTGCAAAATTTTACATATTTTTTTTTACTTTGCCAAATTTAGCCGATAACGATCTCAAAATGAAAATTTTCAAGACCTAAAGTTGTTTAGTATCATATTTACTATGAAACCGTATTTTTTATTTTTTAAAATCATCATTTTTGGAGTTGTCTCTCTCTAAACATTATCTTTCTTTCTCATAAAAAACAACAACAACTAAATGGCATCAAATGTAAAAAGTTAAAGAATTAAAATTACTTAAAATATCATTTAACTCTTGAAAATTTTCATTTCGAGGTCGTTATCGACCAAATTCTGATAAAGTGAACTCAATTGTAAAATTTTACAAACCATAGAATTACGTTTGTAAAATTTTACAAACCAAAAAATTATGTTTACAAAAAAAATATCACAAGTATCGATCTCCAAATCGCCGAACCATAAAGTGGTTATTTATAATTAATTCAATTATTTTTAGGGAAAAGTATAAAAATAAACCTTGTGGTTACATCCATTTTCGAACAACACTCATGTGGTTTAAAAGTTTGCAAAGTGGTACCATGTACTTCATTCCGTTAGCAAACACATACCAAATTGACTAACGGTGTTAAAAGTCAAAGGGAAAAGAGTTAATTTGGTCCTTATATTTATTTATTTTTATAAATTGACCTCCTTATTATCTAATTATCACAAACAAATCTCAAAATAAACAATAAAAATCAAATATACCATTTTCTCCATCTCTCTTCAATTTTTTATTTTTTTTTTCTCTCTCCTCTCTTTTAATTTCTATTGATCAATAATCTATGATTTTCTAATTAAAAGAAAATATCATAGTTCCCAAATCTCATTCTGTTCTAATAGAAACAAATAACAAAGAAGAAGATGGTGTTTTCTTTGAGATATTTGATAAACTTAATCCAGTGAATTAAAATCCACACAAGTACATTATTTCAAAATGATTCTTTGAGATAATTGACACACAAAGCTAAGTCTGAAATTGAAATAAAAATACAATAAAACACTGATAGAGGATTCTTTATTTTTTGTTCTTCCTTTTCGGTGGTGGTGGAGGATTAGATGAAGACAGCCGCGGAGATGGAGGAGGACGACCGCGTAGAGTTGTGATAAGCGCCGGATTAAACCCAGCTTCTCCTTCAGCAATCTTTAGTGATTCCATTGGATAAGATAATCCTCCCGGATTCTCAGCAATTTCATCATATACTCTAATTAACGCTCCACAGTTAATACGAGCTGAGTTTGACTCATCATCCGAGTTGTATTCGTCTGACTCGCCATCGGAATCTGATGAGTCGTCGATCTCCCACGCAAACTCCACCATTTTGTACTTGGAATCAGGCGAAAGTGTAGGCAAAAGCCGGGAATAAAATCGGATGTTGAAATCGTGCTTACTTTCTTTAGATTTTCTCTTAATCGAAAGCCCATCAGTGAGCTCGGAAAGTTTTTTCATAAGGATTTCTTGTGTATCCGCAGACGTTTCTTTGAAATCGTCGATCAGAGAAGGAAAAATTCTATTCTCGAAGAATTCTCGTTCGTATTCAGAATTATCGGGAAGTTCTTCCAATCCTTTCGCGAATGTTCGGATTCTGAAATCTTCGTCGCTTTCATTACGATGTCTTCTCATTCCAATTCCTCATTCAAATAACAAAGAAAACACCATAGTTAAATTAAATAAATAAATATTATAAATCCATTTAATCTCAACCCAAAATCTCTTTTTCTCTGCATCCATTTTCACACCTTCGATTTTCTCCACTTTTATTAGATAATTTGCTTTGCTTTGTTATTTGTTTTTATTAGAAGTGTTAAATAACCTAATCGGATTTGAAAACTATTTGTTTTTCTTTTAATCAGAAAATCATAAATTATTGATCAATATATTGAATTTTAGAGAGAGAAATTAAAAGAGATGAGAGAGAAAGAAGAAAAAAAATAAGAAATTAAAGAGAGATAGAGAAGATGGTATATTTGATTTTTATTTTTTATTTTGGGGGTTGTTTGTGATAATTAGATAATAAGGGAGTCAATTTATAAAAATAAATAAATATAAGGACCAAATTAACTCTTTTTCCTTTGACTTTTAACACCGTTAGTCAATTTGGTATGGGTTTGCTAACGGAATGAAGTACATGGTACCAATTTGCAAACTTTTAAACCACATAGGTGTTGTTCGAAAATGGGTGTAACCACAAGGTTTATTTTTGTACTTTCCCCTTATTTTTATATAATATATATAATTTGGTGCGATTTTTTATCATACCGAACTTTTTTTTTGAATAATTGATTATCAAATCATTCCATTTTCAAACCGAATCGAATCAAACTAAATAAATAATCGATTCGAGTTTATTTCGGTTAATAATTATTGGTAAATTTGGTTGGCCTCTACTCTACTAGCTGTTGCCTTACAAAGGGCAAAGAATTGGATCTCTCGTTATCATTTTGATTAAAATACAAGCTTCTAAAAGCATCTGCCGAAGTTGTTGGGTTTGGTAAATATCTAATTTTAAGATAATGGGATATTGGTATCTGAAATTATAATAAAATTAAATAAAACGGTTCGTATTAACCAACAACATTTGGAACATTATTCGAAGCAAGCTCGTGATTTAGTATAGATTTAGTCAAAATTAGGTCTGCCTCTCACTTATTAAATAATATTTCTACTTAATAAAATAATAGTAGACTATAATAAAATCAAAGTCCCATGTCTGGTTATATTCCATGTATGCCACCTGAATATTTAATTTTGGGTTAAGGTGCAAAAATACCCCTAACGTTTTGGGTAAGGAGCAATTTTACCTCTAACGTCTAAAATGGTGCAATTTTACCCCTAACGTTTTGGGTAAGGAGCAATTTTACCTCTAACGTCTAAAATGGTGCAATTTTACCCCTAACGTTTGTAGCCAAGAGCAATTTTACCGCTAACGTTGATAAATTGGATCAATTTCAAAAATAATTCATCAAACTGTCTTCTTGGTCATGAATCTTATCATCTACACGTCACATGTGCGTCATTTTATCAGTAACAAATCATAAACATATGTTGAGATGTGAAAAAAAATAAAAAAAATATACTGTCTTTTGTACGAATTAGATAAAAAATTCAAAAAATTCACCGAATTTATAAATATTAATCTCCAATTCTATTATTAAATTACAAAAGATATGAAATCCTTTTTTTTAGAATGAATTGATATACAATTGGTGTAAACTAATGAACAAAAATATCTGTGTTTTATAATAGTGTCTGAAACTGACCCAAATTACCAACGTTAGGGGTAAAATTGCTCTTGGCTACAAACGTTAGGGGCAAAATTGCACCATTTTAGACGTTAGGGGTAAAATTGCTCCTGACCCAAAACGTTAGGGGTATTTTTGCACCTTAACCCTTTAATTTTAGAGTAAATAATTTATTAGTTATTATATTACTATTATTTAATGTCTAGTTTTTATATGGGTTAAGGTGCAAAAATACCCCTAATGTTTTGGGTCAGGAGCAATTTTACCCATAACGTCTAAAATGGTGCAATTTTATTCTTAACGTTGGTAGTCAAGAGCAATTTTATCCCTAACGTTGATAATTTGGATCAATTTTACCCCTATTATAAAACACAAATATTTTGTGTTCCGTATTATACACCAATTGCATATCAATTCGTTCTAAAAAAGGATTTCATGTTTTTTATAATTTAATAATAGAAATGTAGATTAATATTTATAAATTCGGTGAATTTTTTTGTCCAATTCGTACAAAAGACAGTATTTTTATTTTTTTTTATTTTTTTCACATCCTAACATATGTTTGTGATTTGTTACTGATAAAATGATGTACGTGTGAAGTGTAAATGACAAGATTCATGACTGAAAAGACAGTCTGATAAATTATTTCTCCAATTGATCCAATTTATCAGCGTTAGGGGTAAAATTGCTCTTAGCTTCCAATGTTAGGGGCAAAATTGCACCATTTTAAACGTAGGGGTAAAATTGCTCATGACCCAAAATGTTAGGGGTATTTTTGCACCTTAACCCTTTTTATATTTTCATTAATATATAATCAATTAAAATTAGTTTGAGTAGTTAAGATCTTCAAGTCGTTTAATTTAGATTTCAAGTTAGAATCTTAACATACGTAAAAAAAACTTTAATTGGAAGAGAATCCATCTAAAAAATCTGAAAAATCACAAAACTATAAAAAAAATACATTATAATTTTTTAACTTTTATTCTAATCTCTTAAATAATTTTTTTTTTGGTAAAAAAAAAAAATTTATTTAAGAGATTAGAATATATTGTAATTTAAATTTATTGTAATTTTTTAACTTTTATTCTAATCTCTTAAATAATTTAAATTACTTATTTGCTTTTGTAATTTTTATATTTAAATTTTAATATATTTACATTTTAATACTTGAAATATATTGCTACACCTAAAAATTATTATTTTATTTTAACTATTAAAAAAATTATTATTTTAAAAACACAAAACAAACTAAAATATTCAATTCGGTTTTAAAAAATAGAATTCAGACAAAAAAGTTGCAATACTTTTTTCTAATTTTCATAAAAAAAAATGCTTCCAAAATATTTTTATTTTAGACTATTATCTATAAGTGTACCATTAAAAAAGTGTCAATTCGGATTATTATGTTATATAATTTTAATATATTTACATTATTATGTTATATATCTTCGTATTTCATATAATTAATAAAAAAATTATATGTGATAAATAATATTGTATTAAAAAATTGATGTCTCTCTTTAAACATGTTTATATACCACATATAGGTGCACAAATTTGCATTTTCTTAGTTTCGTAATTTTAGTTGGTTTGAAATCTATTACTTTTTTGAAGTTCTTTTCGTCAGATCTACATCTGCTAGCCATACTTCTATCTTTTATCCTTGTTTCGGTTTTAGCACAAGCGGAAAAGATTTATCTTATCCGTAGATCTATAGATCTGCGTGGTTGCACAATAGAAACGGACTCGGATCCGAATGTCCGGAGGAGTTTGAAGGATGAAGAACGGATTGCAGTAGTATTTCAACGAGATTTGACTTTCAAGGAGTATATGGTTTCTAGTTTCTTTGTATTGTTTCTACATTTAATGGTTTTTATTGCTCATTGTAGTCTTTTTTCTTCCTGTAATGGATCTTGTACTGGCACTAGCCTGTATGGGTATGAGGTTTTATTCCTCCTTTTTTTTTATGTATCTGTATCTCTGAACTTCCTTATCTAATGAAATGATACATACTATTTTATCAAAAAAAAAAAAAAAAAATATGTCACAAATAAAAATTTAGAATAAGGATGCCCTTAATATTGTAGGAATGATATAATTGATGATTTAATATTGGTAAACTTGATTAATTTTATACATCATTAAAAATAATACATATATTTTATTAACGTGTTCTCATCATTTATATATTAGCTGGTTTAGAAAGTAAGTTTGTGTTCTGTAATTTTAAAATACATTTAAAAACAAAATCTCTTTAAAATTAAGTTCGATAAAATATTTTGTTTATTCTTATTAGTTTGTTTGTCCAAAATACGTAAAAAAAACATGGTAAGACTTTAGATAACATGAGACTTCACACAATGTAAAGTACGTGCATATGTTTTTTTTTTTCAAAAGGAAGGCTAAGTGCTCAAAGAATGTGGTGTTTTTCGACACGTTATTACTGTAGATGGTGAGAATGTTACTAATTATGAATCGATATTAGGTTATTTACATAGAGGGATAAGTTCCGACCCGTATGAAAGACGTAATGATCTGGACTCTATATCGGAGAGAAGCTCAGTGAAATAGACATGTTATTGACGTAATAGGAAGAAATAATTACACACAAAT
The DNA here is from genome assembly GCF_963576675.1 of Euphorbia lathyris. Classification (NCBI taxonomy): domain Eukaryota; kingdom Viridiplantae; phylum Streptophyta; class Magnoliopsida; order Malpighiales; family Euphorbiaceae; genus Euphorbia; species Euphorbia lathyris. Next base: position 8,644,072 of record NC_088911.1, read on the forward strand.
TAACATATTGTGAACAAATTGACAACAGTTTTCTAAAAAAATATCTTAAAGACCTGTAAGAAGCATACCGAACTCATGGTAACCCAAATAAGATTTCGTAAATTCACCAATTTATCACCAACTTTACTGCCCTTATGATAAGAATGAATAAAATGAATATTTTAGAAGTCTCGAAGATGTAGATACCAATGAATTAGTTAGAAAAAAGTAACATAAAACACATAGAAAGTGAAAATAATGGAATTCATAATTAAAAAAAGAGCTCCATTAATGATGTTTAAAATTAATTCAATTTATTTATATTAAAATTTTAATTATATTATTTATCAATATTTTTATATTTTAACCATTTGAAAAGTTCTAATAGTTGTGGAAAAAGTTCAAGTTGGATGGAGGGAGAGACAAACTAGTGTTATTTTCTTTATTTGTTAAGACGTAATACATCTCTATCCTAGCTTTCTGTATTTGTCTAAAAAACGTCAATTATCTTATTATACTTTTAACATATTCAATTTATCTCTTAATATATTTAAAATAACCTATTAACTCCCTAAAATCCATGTGGTGAAGTAACAAATTTTTTTTGAAAAAGTTGAAATATGAACACTTTAAGCAAGTTTAAGGAGCTAATAAACCACTTTAAGAAAGTTTAGAAAACTAATATATACTTTTTCACAGACAATTGATTTAAAATAATTCAGAGGATAAATAAATTTTTTCCAAAGTACAAGGACATAATTAACTTTTTATATATATAAATACAAAGGACTAAAGATGTATTAAGTTTTTTTTTCTTATAATATATCGAATTTCTCAATTTGGAAGTTTGACGGGCACTCTTAAAATGAATCATCTCCCAATTAAAACTCTCTGCGTTACTTGAGATCTAGCTATCAAACTTTTTGTTAATTCTTAAAAAAAAGGGTTTTGTTAATGAGCAAACATGTTTAGAGATTATTGAAAAGGTTGATTAGTTAAAAGCCCCAACATAACATCATAGTCATTAGCCTAAAAACATAACTTTTAGAGTGTAGTGGGCCATATTCTTTAATTTAACCCATTGGCTAGTTGGGCCCCTAATCATGTCCAATCATTTCTTCTGCAATGTCCACAACGGTAGGTCAACTTAATTTTTACACCCCCATCACAATTCTTTTATTTTTGAAATAAGGTTTTCATTTATCAAAAAAATAAAATAAAATAAGGTTTTCATTTTTTTAGAAGTAACTTTTTTTTTTATCTCTAACATATAAAAATAATATAATTTTACTGAATTACGAAGATCTAATATCAACTTAAACTTAGGGGATGTTTGATCACCACTTTTCATGTTTCTTTTCACTTTAAAAGGAAGAGTTTTATGTGTTTGGTTAAGGAGTTCATGTTTACATTTTATATCTAAAAAATAGCATTTTACAAAAGCAAGAAATCTTGCTTTGTGAAAAAGCAGCATTTTCTAACAGCAAACAACAAACAACGAACAGTAAACAGTATTAGCAAACAGTAGGTAAAACAAACGGACCCTTAAACTTGAATTTAACTTATTCAAAAAGCTTTGAAAAGAGAAGAATTCTTTCATATTTATAAATAGCTCATCATGTTTATAGCTAGACAATGTGAAATATTTAACTAAGATCTTGTTTGTTTGCCGAAAAATATTGTGTAGAAAAATATTTTTCTAATTTTTTAGTATTTATTTATTTAGAAAAATAAGTCAAACGGAAAATTTTAAATTCATCAACCGAAAAATATATGAAGAAATTGAGGAACATGCTCCATGTCTTTTTATTCTTTTGAAAACAATAGCCACTATTTTTTATTTTTTTTATTTTTAATTTTTTTTTTATGTTGTAGCCAAACACTGGAAAATATTTTATTTTTCAACAAAAAAAAAAAAAAGTTTCCTTCATCCAATGTTTTTCAAAATATAATATTTTTCGACAAACAAACGAGACCTAAGTGATTGTATATGGAAAAATTTAATTTTTACAAAGCAAAAAAAAAAGGTAAATTAATCTAAATAGGAGTGAGGTTCTTTTTTGCAACTTGGAGATGACTGAGGTTTTTCACTTTATTAAAAACAAGGATCTTTTCGGTTGATACTGTTAAAATGACCGTTGAATTTTTTTTTTCCAAGAATTGGTGATATTCTAAGCAACTTTAATTTTTCAACCTTTTAATTTTGAAGTCATTTAGGTATTGTTTTGTGATGAGAGGGATAATGAATGTTTAGAGAGATAAAACTCCAGAAAAGATGATTTTGGAAAATAAAGAATTTGATTTCATAGTATGTGGTACTAAATAACTTTAATTCTTGAAAATACAATTTTAAGGTCGTTAACGAACGTTTTGTTAATATCAATCTAAAACATCATCGTTTTTAGCAAAACGAAATACCTCAGTCGGTGTTCGAAAAAAAATACACACATGCTGTTAGATAAAAAGTGTAATCACATTAATTTAAAAAAAAAATTATAAAGAAAAAAATATATATATATTATTTTTATGGAAAGAAATAGAATATTATAATTTAAAGAATTGATAATGGGATCCCATATGAATGTTGTATATCTAGATAGGGATAAGAGGGGAAAAGCAATTCCACCTTACCCCATTTGTAATGTTTTCCATGTCATGTTGGTGACATTTGCCACTTTTTTCTTCTTTTGTAAAATACCTATTTAAGTCCATAATCAATTTATTTTTTGTTATTCAAACCCTTATTCTTTCCGATGTATACATTAAGTCCTTAATTAATTATTTTTTTAACACTTTAAGCCTTTAATCTTTTAAATGAATAAATTAAGTCATTGATCAATTATTTTTGTTAACACATTAAGCCTTTATTTAACGAGCCAATTATGTGAATAATTCAAACTCCGTTTAGCATACGGTAAAAGTGTGAGGATATCAATGTCCCTTTAAAATAAAATACTTAAGAAATTATCTAGCATGGCAATCTATATATCTACTGACGTATTAAAATAGGGGTAAATTATAAAAGTAGACCTTAGAAGAAGTCCATTTATATTTATAGACTCATTTAGATATATGCTACTAAATTAGACACTTCCATATATTTTTCCAAAAATACCGTTACAAACTCATCATCTTCCTCTTTTTCAACATATCTTCTCAATGTTTAGAGTAAATTTCTACAACCTAAGAAAACAGAAACTAAACACAATGAAGAACAAATGTTAATTCAACCTAAGAACAATGAGAAAATAGAAACAGAAGCTAAGCACAATGAAGAACAAATTTTGAATGTTTAAAGTAAATTTGTACGACCTCATCTTCTTCTTCAACTCATTTTCTGTGTAATTTTAAAGTAAATTTTATGGTAACCCCATGGGTTTGCATTTTATGAAATACGAACCCTATTTTCATAAAATGTGAATAGGAAAAATTAAAAATTGGGATTTAGATTATCAACCAAAACTTTTTATTAAGAATGAGAACCCATAGGAAGTTGTAATGTTCATATTCAAAATTTACTTCTACTTGTTCTTAGTTTCTTTTTGTTTTCTTCGTTGTTCTTAGATTGAAACATGGTCGTGTTGTTTGTTTGTTTTTTTTTTAGTTTAAATTGTCTGCTAGATTAGAAAGAAGAGGGTTGAAGAAGAAGATTAGATTAAAGAAGATGGATTGAATAAGATGAGGTTGAAGAAGATGAAAGATTTGTAAGGGTATTTTTGAAAACACGTACTGGAAGAGTTTAGTTTGGCAGCATATGTCTAAATGAATCTATAAATATAAATAGACTTCTCTCAAAGTCTAATTTTGTAATTTACCCAAAATTAATTTGATAAACAACCTGCATTGTTACATTTTTCATCTTCTACTATCCTAAATATATTAAGAGTCCCTAAATTTGGCCAAAAAAACGATTGACCCCCTCAAGTTACATAGTGTGTCGTTAACTTCTTTAATTTGCTTAAACGGTTATGATTAACCTTTTCTATGGCAGAATATGAGAGGATCTAGACAAATCGAAATATATATTACTTTAAACAAGTTTACCAAGTCAATGAATCACTGTAAACAAATTTAAAAGGTCAATAACTCACTTTAAACAAATTTAGATAACCAATTGATCCTTTAAAAGCATCTAATAGCCTCTTAATTTCGCTCTTAAGTTAAAATTTGAAGAGAGAGTTAAAAATCAGCTCCAATAGCTTTTAGTGGCTCATTAAACCACTAAGAGCCTTTTTCCACCTCTTAGTGATTTTTTAATTCATTTTTTATTAATAATTTTTTATCTCTCTCCTCTCATATTGGTAAATATAACAATAATTAATAATTTTAAAGCTTAATACATCATTTTCCCCTTGAACTTATCCAAAAAGCTTGATTGGCCCCTGAACTTCCAAAATATTCCAATAGCCCTCTGAACTTATATAAAATGTTCAGTTAACCACCCGAACTTGCGTAAAATGTAATCATTTGATTGCAAAAAAGTAAGTTAGATGTGAAAAATGTATTGCACGCGTCTTAAAAAAATGTAAAACAATCAAGATCAGGGTATTGCGGTTGTAATATTAGAGAATACAAGATTTATAGTTGAGCAAGTAATAACTTCATTTTTACTCTATTATTGAATTATGCAATAACATTTTAAGACACGTGGAATACATCTTCTGCATTTAATTTATTTTTTTTGCAACTGAGTGATCAATTGATTATATTTTACACAAGTTCAAGAGGCTAACTGAACATTTTATGCAAGTTCAGGGGGCCATCAAGATACTTTGAAAGTTTTGGAGAGCCAATCAAGCTTTTTAGACAAATTCAGAGGGCAAATGATGTATTAAGCCTAATTTTAATGATAAAATAATAAATAAGAAGTGAATATAAAAAATATTATTGGAGATGATATGTTTTAATAACTCTTAAATCACTAAAAAATATATTATTTATATTATTTTTTTAGAGAAGATGTTCTAAACAAATTCAAAAGTCTAACGAGATATCCTGTAAATTTACGAGACCAATTGATTTTTTAGGCAAAATTAAGGGACCACCATTCTTCTACCTGAAATTTAATGCATGTGCATGACATGGACACATTAGATATCTAAAGTCCATGTTTTTTTTTTTAAAATTAATCTCTCTCTTAATAAATATATATAAAGAGGAGAAAAAGAGATTAGACAAATTTAATTTGGAACCTAAGACTAGCTATTCTCACTTATTTTTTCTTTTGTGATACCTACTCTCACTTTATGACTCTATTAATTCAGCATAATTAGCTGGCAAAAACCTTATGTCAATTTCAATATTTGATTGGCAATAGATAGGAATCGCAACAGGTACGATATTCGTGAGTAGTGTCAATTTTAAACTCTTATCTATTTATTTTTTAATTACCCGTATCCGTTTTATTATCCTAAAGAGTATACATTTTGTTGAAACACCTTTCCACAAGATTTTGATTTGACAAAATCATTCATGATTAAGAGACAATTAAATTTAAGTGCTTTATTTTAATTGTACTAATCCGTTTGTTCAATGTTGAGTATAAATATAAATAAAGATAAATATAAAAAGTAAGACAGGAAGAGGTCAGCATAGAAGCCTAAAGTATCAAGCTGAGTGGAATCAAACTTAGCATCAAAAGACAAAGACATACACGCCCACAACAAATGTCTCACGAAGATGAGCTGACTAAAAATATACTCAGCTTGGAAATTGCCGATGACAATGATTTACGCAGTAGAAGCTGAGTAATTCTTCAGGACAGCATGAAAAAGTCGTTTGCTAAAAGACAATGATTACCGCCCCTCTGCACCAATAATTGAATCCTTAAAAAAATACACAGAAGACACATTCCGAGATGTATGGGTCAATGGATTATTGGTAAAGGACAACTAACACAAAAAGACAAGCCAGACGCAAGAAGACAAGCCTGACGTCTGAAGGAATGCAGAGGAAGGGAATGGCCGGAACAGTCTGAAGCTGACCAGAATCTGTCCCCTAAAAGAGCCGTTTTAACATTAACGGCTACATCATTTCAAAATGATCCATCACAGATTTTCCCTATTTAAGGACAATCAAACTTCTTGGATCATTGCCGAATTACAAGAGAGAAAAGATACAAAAGCACTTAGATACAAAAAAAGAGATCTTACACCCATCTTCTATTCCTTGTGTAAATGCTAGAGTGATTACTTGTAATCTTCTAAAGTGTTCTTTATTTGAAAAGAAACAAGTGTTTATCAATTGTAAAATTGAGAGTGTAGTGCTGAGTGTTTGGTTGTAAACATTCAGTGGTAGAGAAATCTAGGTGATGGGCTGTGGCACTTAGTAGGAGTTGAGTAGACGAATAGAGGAAGGTACTCTTGCATATTCAACTGCCTTGTAATTGGTTTGTGCTCTACCTTTAAAGAGCTCAGTATTGGATTCTAAAAGCCCGGAGGACTCTAGGGACTGGACGTAGGCAGAGAGGCCGAACCAGGATAAGTGATACTGAGTAATCTCTAAACTCTCTCTCAATATATATATATGTGCATGTGTTATGTGTGAAGTTTACTCAGCATATAAAATTGTTTAAAGTTGACTCTGAGTAATTTCAAGTGCTAAGTTAGAAGCTGACCTCCAAGAGTGTCAATATCTAACTTATAAATAAAACAGCTTTAGTCAATATCCGGCCAAAGCTGTCTTATAGCATATCTGGCCAAGCTGACCAAAAGCTGAGTTGACAAACTCGCAAAATAACTAAGTCAGCATATAATAAAGCGAAAAAGTTATATTAGTTCCTAACCCCCCCTTTGGAACTAATCACACGGGACCAACAAGTGGTATCAGAGCCTAAGCTCACTACTCAAAGATATAACTATCTTGAGCGGATCCCATAAATGGGTGAGAACAGCACTCGTTTCCTACAGGGAACCAAACAACACAGATACTCCCTGAGGGATTATCAATCACTAGACCTCCCCTATTCTTTGGATCTAATTATACATTCTGGAAGAATAGGATGAAAAACTTTATTCAAGCCACAAACATGAGTGCATGGCTTGCAATTGTTCAAGGTCCACATGTGCCCTATAAAACTGTTAACAATGAGAAAATTGTTAAGAGCGAAGCTGAGTGGACAGAGGATGACCTCAGAAAATTACAAAACAATGCTTCGGCTATAAATATGCTTCACTGTGCTTTAGATGCTGCAGAATACAATAAGATTTCAGGTTGTGAGTCAGCACAGGAGATTTGGAAAAAGCTTGAAGTGACCTATGAAGGCACCAGTAAGGTTAAGAAGTCCAAAGTCAATCAGCATATGAGATTCTACGAGCTGTTCGAGATGAACGAAAACGAAGACATCTCAGAAATGAACTCAAGATTCACCAACATCATAAATGAGCTCAAAAGACTTGGAAAGAACTTCACTAAAGAAGAACAAGTGAAGAAGATCTTGAGAAGTTTACCTAAGAGTTGGCAAGCAAAGAAAACAGCTGTAGAAGAAGCTCAGGACTTGACTACCTACAAATATGATGAGCTAATCAGATCCCTGCTGACCCACGAAATCTCTATGAAGAATTTTGAGGCAAAAGAAAAGTCTGAGGATAAGAAACAAAAATCTCTAGTGATGAAAGCTGACTCCACAGAAGCTGAGTCAACTGATGATGAGGAAATAGCCATGTTCACTAGAAAGATGAAGAAGCTGTTCAGAAGAAATGACAGGAACAGCAAAAGGCCATACAAAAGAGGTGACAGGTATAAAGCTGAGCCAAGTGACAACAGATATAAGAAAGATAGCTCTAAGTCTGTCACTTGCTTCGAGTGCCACCAAACTGGGCATATCAAGTCAAGTTGCCCAAACCTAAAAAGAGATAAGAAGGGAAACAAGAAGGCAATGGTAGCAACATGGAGTGACAGTGACGTGTCAACATCATCCGAAACGAAGCAAAATGAAACTGTCAATATATGCTTCATGGCAGATGATGGAGCTGACCAATCTCAATCTGAGCAAGCTGACCTCTCTGATGAAACTGACCAGGAGGAACACAACAATGAGGTAACATCCTTACTTTTACTTAGAAATGAAATGGTAAATGCCTTGAGTGATTTATATGCACTAACTAAAAAGTGCAACAAGAAAATCAAATCACTCAGCAAGCGGTGTGACGAGATTGAAGAGGTCAAGCTAAGTGACCTCCGATATCTTCTGCAGGACAACTCGGATTTACATACCAACATGCAAATAATGCATAAGCTTGTCACGGAGGTTCAATCTGAGTCAAAGAAACTTAGAAAGGATGTTACAATCTTACAGAGTCAAACAAAAGGCTCAAAAAGAAATAAACCCCATACTGAGTACGCAAGTATTAGTCAGCATAAGCAATTCACTCAATGTGAATGTTGTGGAAAAAGGGGGCACACAAAAGAAGTGTGTTGGCATAACAAGCGAGTTGTCCAATGTGACTTCTGCGGAAGAAAAGGACATTCCACAAAGGTATGCTGGCATGCTCAGCACAACAATGCTGACCGCACTCAGTACAACCCCCAAAGGGTAAATTTTTATGACTTTTGTGGTAAGCCAGGCCACACTATAAAAGTATGTCATCACAAATTAAAGTATGATTTTGCACCTGTTTACACTAACAAGAAAGGACCCAAAAAGAATTGGGTACCTAAAAATGAATAGTTTAAAATGCAGGTTAGCTTGACATGCGTAGAGAAGTCAAAGCTGTGGTATATAGACAGTGCATGCTCAAGACACATGACAGGTGATGAAACACAATTCATCACACTAGAACTTAAACGAGGTGGAAGTGTAAGCTTTGGAGACAATAAGAAGGGTAAGATAGTCGGCTCAGGTACTATCGGAGGTAACCAAACTATTGAGTCTGTCTCCTTAGTCAAAGGTCTCAAATACAACCTACTGAGTGTAGCTCAGCTTTGCATGAGCGGCAGAAAGGTTGTATTCGATGATACTAAGTGTCAAATACTCGAAGGGAACACAAATGAATTGATTTTAACTGCCCCCCGTGTAGATAATGTTTACATGCTAAATTTAGAAAAACAGTTTTCCAAAAACATATGCTTAGTGTCTAAAGAGGATAACTCCTGGCTATGGCATAGAAGACTTGGGCATGGATCTTCTTGCCAAATTAGCTAGAAAGCAATTAGTTGAGGGATTACCCAAATTAAAATTTGAGAAAGATCAATTATGTAAAGCTTGTCAGCAAGGGAAACAAACCAAAAAGTCATTTTAAAGTAAAAATATTGTCTCAACCAAGAGACCATTGGAATTACTACACTTGGATCTTTTCGGACCTATTCAGCCACTCAGCTTGGGAGGTAAGAAATTTTCCTTGGTCATTGTAGATGATTTCTCTCGGTACACTTGGATCATCTTGCTGAGTAGCAAGGATGAAACTTTTGAGATGTTCACTACACTCATTAGAAAGCTTGAAATTGACAAAGACCTAAAAGTAGCTCATATTAGAAGCGACAATGGTGGAGAATTCAAAAACCAACAGTTTGATGAATTCTGTGAAACCAGTGGTATTGACCATAATTTCTCTACTCCTAGAACACCTCAACAAAATGGGGTTGTTGAAAGGAAGAACAGAACAATTGTCGAAATTGCTAGAACCATGCTGAGTGAAAATAGGCTTCCAAAGTACTTCTGGGGTGAAACTGTCCACACAGCATGCTATATACTGAATAGGGCTCTAGTAAGACCTATACTTAAGAAAACCCCATATGAACTTTAGAAAGGACGAAAGCCCAACATTGGTTACTTTCGTGCTTTTGGGTGTAAATGTCTCAATACAAAGGACAATCTTGCAAAATTTGATGCTAAAGCTGACGAAGCGATCTTCTTAGGGTACTCAACAAACAGTAAAGCATATAGAGTCTATAATAAACGAACTCAGATTGTAGAAGAGTCTGTTCATGTTGAGTTCGATGAAGCTGACCCAACAGGAAAGACAACTCAGCTCACTAAAGATGAACCAAGCTCAGCTTCCGCTGACCAGAATGGAGCCTCTGAATCATCAATACAAGGGCTGACCAAAGGTAAGAAAGAAGTTGAAATAGCATTTACTGACCAATCTATCCCTGTAGAGATTGTAGAAACACCTATTCCAAACGACTCAACATTGCCTAAAGAAATAAAAATCCCAAGAGGACATTCAGAAAAGTCCATTCTTGACGCTGCTGACAACAAGCTGATGACCAGAGACCAGCTCAGGAAATACCTCAGCAATGTTGCATTCGTCTCAATACATGAACCAAAAAACTTTGTTGATGCTGAGCATGATGAATATTGGATCAATGCCATGCAAGAAGAACTTGACCAATTCACCAGAAATGAGGTATGGGATTTAGTGCCTAAACCTAGGAATCAAAAGCCTATAGGAACTAAGTGGGTTTTTAGAAACAAACTAGATGAGCATGGAAATGTAATAAGAAACAAAGCTCGACTTGTAGCCCAAGGGTATAGTCAGCAAGAGGGTATTGACTATGGGGAAACATTTGCACCTGTTGCTAGGTTAGAAGCAATACGTATATTATGTGCATATGCCAGTTTCATGAACTTTAAGTTATACCAAATGGATGTCAAAAGTGCATTTCTTAATGGTTTCATAAATGAAGAGGTATATGTTAATCAACCTCCTGGGTTTGAAGATCTAAAATTTCGAAACCACGTTTATAAACTCAAAAAGGCCCTGTACGGTCTGAAACAAGCTCCAAGAGCTTGGTATGAGAGGTTGACCAACTTCCTGCTGACCAGGAACTATGTCAGGGGAAAAGCTGACACAACCTTGTTCATTAAGAAAAAGGGGAAACATACCCTACTTGCACAAATATATGTAGACGATATAATATTTGGTGCTACTGACGAATCTTTATGCAAAGAATTTAGCAAACAGATGCAAACTGAGTTCGAGATGTCCATGATGGGGGAACTCAACTTCTTCATTGGACTCCAAATCAAGCAAGGTAAGAATGGCATCTTCATAAGCCAGTCCAAGTACACCAAGGAAATATTAAAGAAATTCAATATGATGGACTGCAAACCCATATCAACCCCTATGAGTACTGATACTGTCCTATGCAAAGATGAGAAAAGTAAGTCAATAGATACTAAACTCTATCGAGGTATGATAGGTTCGTTACTTTATCTCACAACTAGTAGACCGGATATACAGTACTCAGTATGTTATTGTGCAAGATATCAAGCTGACCCCAGAGAATCTCATCTAACAGCTGTAAAAAGAATTTTTAGATATTTGCAGAGTTCAGTTGATGCAGGTCTATGGTATCCAACTTCAAATGACTTCACACTCATTGGATATACTGATGCTGACTATGGACGAGATAAGCTAGAACGTAAGAGCACTTCAGGAGGATGTCATTTCCTTGGAAGCTGTCTAGTATCTTGGTTCAGCAAGAAGTAATCATCTGTGGCCCTGTCTACAACTGAAGCTGAGTACGTGGCTGCTGGAAGCTGTGTTGCTCAAGTCCTCTGGATAAAGCAACAGCTTGAGGATTATGGAGTGAAGACTGAAACAATAGAGATCAAATGTGACAACAAGAGTGCCATTGATCTGTCCAAAAATCCAATCCAACATAGCAGGATGAAGCATGTCAGCATAAGGCATCACTTCATCAGAGATCACGTACTAAAAGATGAGATCAAGCTGACCTATGTGCCAACAAATGAACAGCTTCCAGATATCTTCACCAAACCCTTGGCACGTGAACAATTCAACATACTAAGGGAAGCTATCGGTATGTCTAATCCCCTTCAATAAATTTCTAAGTAAATGTTGTATGATTGCCATGCTGAGTGAAAATTTGAACGTTGTGCAAATTCCATGCTGAGTAAAATAAACTACTACTGAGCTCAAAATGTAGAAAAATCACCTCATACTGAGTTGACATACATGTGGTGTGATTATCCTGAGTAGGTACATATACTGAGCAACTATCATATACTAAGGTAGGAATTCACCTCGATAAGAACTAGGTTCTCAGTATCACAAACGGTTCATTTTCTAGGAAAACTGCGCTAAAACCCACTTGCACCATTAAATGCCAACACGTGTAATAAAAAGTACCTAGGAAAGGCAAACAATTATGAGACAACCCATGCGCCGGAAATGTCATAAATGACAGAATCTCTGTCGGTTGAACGCCCCAAGGAAAAACGACTAGTTCAATTAATAGGACCGTCTTAGGTATATATATAAATAATGGATAAATTACTCCTCAAATCTCTTTACACGTAAATCCTTTGGTATTCAGGATCTCTCTCTCTCAAATCTTCCACAAAAATCTCTGAAAATGACCAACACTCAGAAAATCTCCGGTGAAAATTCTGGAAAATTGATCACCGATGAAAGCCCCAAATCTACTCCTTAGTCTAATCTAACTCCGAGAAAACGCCGACAAACGGACCCGGTAAGTTCCTCAAAACAGAAGAAACCCAAGGCCAGAATCATGGTAAAGGTTCACACGAAAGTCCACAACCTGGAAGTCCTAAAATGCCGCTGGTTCTCTCCCAGCTTCGTTACCGCCGAAAAGCCATTCTGTGAATGGATTGAGAAGAATGAATGGGTAGGCCTCTTCTCTCTCCCCGGAACCACCTATCCTCGGTTGGTTAGGGAATTCTACTCCGGTCTCTATGTTGACAAGGACGATGCTGACTATTTGGAGACGCACGTTAAAGGTCACAAGATTGTAATCACTCCATCCTACTTGGCAACCTTACTCAACTTGCCTAACAAAGGAACCGAGTTTAGAACAACAAAAGAAAAGGTATCAACGGAAAAGCTTGACCAGATGAAGGGATTTTGCAAACCCAAAAATTACAAAGGAGAAATCCCCAGCACCAGTATGGGGCAAAACCAGAAGATGGCGCACTACCTATTCACTAACTTCATCTTCCCTAAACTCAACTCAGTCTCGTCTGCCTCCAACTTTGAGCAGTGCTTTATATGGCACATGCTAACCTATTTCCCACTCAATATGCCTGTATTTTTGGTAGGAGCACTTCAACGTGGGGGTAAGAAACTTCGACTAGGTTCTCTAATCACCAAGATCCTTGAAGATCACAAGATTGAGACCATAACTGAAACTAAAAGCTTGGGAACAGAAATAACCGCGGCTCTGCTATTTAGGTTATTGTTCAACCAACCTCTAAAGGGAGGTGAAGATGAGGAAGAAAATGATGCTGAACAAGAAACTGAAACTGTGCTAGCAGCAGATGATGCTGAGCCAGAAGTTGAACCAGAGGAAGTTCCTGCCGATTCCCCCAAGGCAAAGAAGAAGAGAAAGACACTTGCCACTTGTGCAAAGGATATTAAAACTGTGCCCAGAAAGAAGAGGGCTATGACCAGAGGAAAGAATGATGATGCTGACCCATCCCAGGTTACACCTAAGTCAGCAGAGAAAAGGAAAGGGCAAGCTGAGCCTGAGGAAGAAAGTGAAGAATCCCCAGAACAACCTCTGAGGAAGAAAAGTCGAAGTTCTGGATTGAAAGTTGTTGAAGCTGATGAAGGAGAAGAACAAAGACAGGTTGATACTCAGCCTAATGCTGAAGAAACCGATCATGCTGAACCAGATAATGTTGAGCAAAATCAGGAGGCACATGTTGAACAAGAAGAAGAGGAACATCAAAGAGAGGATCTGAATGTTGAAGCTGAGGTTGAGGATGAAAATGTTCAAACTGACCCTTCACCTCCAAAAACTAAGTCACTCAAAAGACTGAAAAAGAAAGCTGTCAAGACTCCTCTTATTGATCTCTTGGCTGAGTCTCCATCTTTGGAGCAAATTACGGATCCATCCACTATCCAGTTCAAATATTTTTCCCACCATGTTGAGTCTCCTTCTAAGGAATCGGAGCAAAATCAAGCCTCTGTTACTCGCACTGAGGAACATGACAAGACTCCAGAGAATCCAAATCCTGCCGAGCCAGAGCTCGAAGATCCAGCCACTCAACACGGGGAGAAAGCTATGGATCCACCTGTTCAAACTCAACATCCTGGTATTGCACCTCATCAAGACCCAATTACTCAAGCTAGTATGCAGCCAACTTTACCACCATCCAGCTCCACCTCCATTCCTGCGTCTGAGCCAACTTCCACTAAGCAACATGCATATCTTAGTGCAACTCAGTCTGGCCGTCGAATCATTGAAATGGCTCAATCTCTTCTCCAGGAGTTCACCACTTCTGATGCTGCTAGGACTGCTCATCCTGAGTCAACGAATATCTCTGCCATCACTCAACTTCTTACTGAAATTAAGGCACTCAAGGATCTTATCAGTGTTGTGACCACCGTCCAATCACAGCAACCTAAGCAAGATCACATTACCAAACTGACTGAGCTATTCCTCCTGATGATAAACCACATGAACTCTCTTGAAGGTAAAATCAACAATCTCTCTGCCCCTAATCCAAGATATGCAACTTCGGATGAGTTAGATCAACAATTTGCCAAACTGAGAACAGAACTACCCAACCTTGGGACAACGGCCAATCCTGAGTATGCCACATCTGCTGAGTTGCAGGGATGCTTTGCCAAGATGACTGCTGATCTCACTTGTACACGTGAGCTTGTTTCCTCCACTTCTCAATGTACAATTGATCAATTGAGTGAAGCCGTGAGTCTCCTCAATGTCAACAAAGCTCAGATGGATGTTGAACCCAGCACCAATGATAAACTTTCACAAGGTATTCTGCAGGCCATTCGCTATGACAATGCTCAACGCATCTTCTATGACTCTGCCCTATTGAAGATGTATCATCAATCCTTTGCTCAGATTACCAGCTCTCTTACTTGGCCCAGTAAGTCCCATGAGTGTATTATCAACCTGATCACTGGGTCCATCCCTGTTCCTCGAAACGTTCGAGATGATTGTGTTCCTGTCATAGATGGCTTGATTGAGAGCACGAAGCATTTACAACGCTATTCCAATGTTCTATCCTCAGCTGCAAGAAATGACACCTTTGTCTATAAACCCGATGCTGGCAAAACGGGGGAGAGAACTCAAGATGGAACTCAACAAAAGACAGGTGCATCAGGGAGCAAAGTGAAAGGAAAGGGTAAGGCCTTAGAGTAAGAAAAGAAAGGGTTAAGGCTGTGCTTGAAGCACAAGTAAAACTTAAGTTTGTTTCTGTTTCAAAATCTATTTTGTGGGCATAAGTATTGTGTATGTGTATGTTTCATTCTATCCAATGAACTTTTTTAATTCTGTTCAAATGCCATGCTTGTCAATACACATTAACGTAATCAAATTGAACAAACAAATACTCAGTATACCAAATAACGAGTAAATCAAACTGAGTATTCAAGCATTTCTGAAAGCTGGCCTAAACTCAAAGTAAATTAGAACTAAATCTAGTCAGTACACAAATCCTTAGTTTGTCTCAGAATAAATCTTGGAAGGTTTAAGAGGTAAATTAACAGATGCAACCCTTACGGGGGAGAAATCTCAGAAATATGAAAAATAAATCAATCATGGGGAATTTCAAAACTGAGTTCCATAATTATGCATTTTGCCAACATCAAAATGGGGGAGTTTGTTGAAACACCTTTCCACAAGATTTTGATTTGACAAAATCATCCATGATTAAGAGACAATTAAATTTAAGTGCTTTATTTTAATTGTACTAATCCGTTTGTTCAATGTTGAGTATAAATATAAATAAAGATAAATATAAAAAGTAAGACAGGAAGAGGTCAACATAGAAGCCTAAAGTATCAAGCTGAGTGGAATCAAACTTAGCATCAAAAGAAAAAGACATACAGGCCCACAACAAATGTCTCACGAAGATGAGCTGACTAAAAATATACTCAGTTTGGAAATTGCCGATGACAATGATTTACGCAGTAGAAGCTGAGTAATTCTTCAGGACAGCATGAAAAAGTCGTTTGCTAAAAGACAATGATTACCGCCCCTCTGCACCAATAATTGACCATCCATGAAACCATGCTGCATCGGTGTTTTTCGGGGCCTTCAAGATCTCGGGATTCAACCTCTTGTGATCCTTGGAAAATACACAGAAGACACATTCCGAGATGTATGGGTCAATGGATTATTGGTAAAGGACAACTGACACAAAAAGACAAGCCAGACGCAAGAAGACAAGTCTGACGTCTGAAGGAATGCAGAGGAAGGGAATGGCCGGAACAGTCTGAAGCTGACCAGAATTTGTCCCCTAAAAGAGCCGTTTTAACATTAACAGCTACATCATTTCAAAATGATCCATCACAGATTTTCCCTATTTAAGGACAATCAAACTTCTTGGATCATTGCCGAATTATAAGAGAGAAAAGATACAAAAGCACTTAGATACAAAAAAAGAGATCTTACACCCATCTTCTATTCCTTGTGTAAATGCTAGAGTGATTACTTGTAATCTTCTAAAGTGTTCTTTATTTGAAAAGGAACAAGTGTTTATCAATTGTAAAATTGAGAGTGTAGTGCTGAGTGTTTGGTTGTAAACATTCAGTGGTAGAGAAATCTAGGTGCTGGGCTGTGGCACTTAGTAGGAGTTGAGTAGACGAATAGAGGAAGGTACTCTTGCATATTCAACTGCCTTGTAATTGGTTTGTGCTCTACCTTTAAAGAGCTCAGTATTGGATTCTAAAAGCCCGGAGGACTCTGGGGACTGGACGTAGGCAGAGAGGCCGAACCAGGATAAGTGATACTGTGTAATCTCTAAACTCTCTCTCAATATATATATGTGCATGTGTTATGTGTGAAGTTTACTCAGCATATAAAATTGTTTAAAGTTGACTCTGAGTAATTTCAAGTGCTAAGTTAGAAGCTGACCTCCAAGAGTGTCAATATCTAACTTATAAATAAAACAGCTTTAGTCAATATCCGGCCAAAGCTGTCTTATAGCATATCTGGCCAAGCTGACCAAAAGCTGAGTTGACAAACTCGCAAAATAACTAAGTCAGCATACAATAAAGCGAAAAAGTTATATTAGTTCCTAACCCCCCCTTTGGAACTAATCACACGGGACCAACACATTTTGCATTCCATATCCGTCCTATTTAAGTGTACCTTTACCCATTAAGAATCAATAAGGGTCCGTTTGGCTACTTGATGTTTGTTGTTCCCGTTTGCTGGTTGCCTTTGGAAAATGCTGCTTTTCAAAAAAGTAGAGATTCTCTGCTTTTGTAAAAAGCTACTTTTCAGCTGTTAAATGCAAACAGGAAGTGTCTAACCAAACACCTAAAACTCTGTCTTTTAAAGTGAAAAGGCAAATAGGAGGTGAAAAATAGGTAAATAAACACCCCCTAAATAAAGCAAAAAAGATTACAAATTTAACAAAGTATAAATTTAATAAATTATTCTTCTAAAAATTAAACACATTGAACCGTAATCAATAAGAATAAAGTAGTTTAGTGGTTCACTCAATGGTTGAAGAACAAAAGATTTGAGTTCAAATCTCACATTTTACATTTAAAAAATAATAATATTTTTTAATATATAAAAGAGTTATGACGGGTACTGGACTCTGGCGGTATTCTCATACCCGTCCTATTACCCTAGCGGGTAATGATTTTGATCTCATACCCATCTCATATCTTTTTATACAGGTATGGATAATCCCATTAAAGTTGGATAGTGTTAAGTACCCACGGGTATGATATCCGTTGCCATCTAGCAATAGAGTCTGGTTTTTCTTCGGAATAATACAAATTAATACATCACTATTCTTGGACAAGTTGATAGACCTTTAAATTTACAGAATGTCTTATGAGTCTTATAAACTTATTTAAAGTAGATTTAATGCATCACTCGTTTTCTCATGAACTTGTTCAAAAAAGTTGATTGCCCATCTGAACTTTCAAAGAGTTAATAATCTCTTCAACTTATTTAAAATGTCCTGATAGCACCCTCAACTTGCTTAAAATATAATCAATTCAGAGCCAACCCTTACAATTTATGGCCCTTGACGAAATAAGACATAATGACCCCTTTAATAAAAAAATTATATGTAAAAATTTAAAATATATTCTAATAAATTAATAATTGTCCAGTATTTATTATTACGTTCGTCAAATATACTTTTATTTATCTAAAATCAAAAAGATCTTTCACAATTTTTTAAAATTAACTCTTAATCTATATATTTTGAAGTCTAAAATATCAATTATTTGGACCATTTAAAACCTAAATAATATTAATATATGTATATAAAGAAAATTACTCCATATATTTATAGACCTAACAAAAAATCTTATGCCTCCTATAGCCCTGAGTACTAGGCCGCTGCACTCCCGGGCCTGAATCAATTAATCACTCGTTTGGAATTCCAGCGTGAAAAAAGTCAAAAAAATTTCTCCTCTAAAATATCCTTCTGTCATGTCATTGTTTTAACAAATTTAAGACATTTATCTTGATTCTGCTAACTGCGCAAACCACATGGTTTGTTTTGTAACAAAAAAAACTATATGTACCAATCTACAAATAAAGCCACAATAATTTTATTTGAAATTAACCATAAAATAAAATAAATATTTTTTGGTCCGATCAATGCTACACGGCCAAAAATTCCTAAGGAGTCGAAATCAAGAAAAATCAGACAATTTTCTCAATTTCAAGCATTAAGACAGACTAGTGGATTTATTTCAATGCTTGATAGTACACCTTTAGCTATTACATTTTTTCTAGAATTTCAAAACGTTATACTTATCTCATGAACTTATTTAAAATGATCTATTAATTTTTTAAACTTTCTTAAAACAATCTATTCGCCTGTTGAATTTATTTATAGTGATCTATTACCCTATACTTATTTGTACGGTAGAAATATGCAGAAATGTTCACATAAACCCTAATGATTTTAACCAAAATCAAATGGCCATTTATTTGGGACTAAGGATGATGTATTAGGCCTGAGAACACCACCAAAATCAAATGGCCATCTGTTTATTGGGCTAGTTTCATGGGCCCTAGGCCCATTCAAAATTTCAGCCCAAATAATAAAAGCCCACAAATTTCAATTTGGTCATCTTCCTCTGAAATCTAAAAACAGATAGTGTGAAATTGGGGACGGAGAAGATGCAATCGCCATGTCTTCACCTCTGCAAAACCTCCTTCACAACCACCGGCATCCATCAGCTAGGGTTCAATTACACCTTCAATTCTGCTTCCCCCACACAGAACCCCTCACTTGCTTCAAAAAGACTTATTACGAAATGCCAGAGTAAACCGAATGAGAGAGTGAAAGTGAAAGGTCAGAAGGAAAATGTGTGGAGCATCGATAATGATATGGAAAAATCAGCTTCTGAGAAGGCGAAAAAGAATCAGAGAAGAAGGAAAGGGAAGAGAGTTGTTAGAGAGAAGAGAAACAAAGGCGGTAGAGTCATGGTCTCTGGTGCTATGTTAATGGAGGTTGAAACTGTTCTTCAAACTCAGGTTAGTGTATTTCCAATTGTTGTGAAGTATTCATTTGATAGATAATTGGTTTAGTTCTGTAATTTCTGATATACAAGTTGATTGATGAGGGTGCACCTTCATCACAAGTGAATGTCCAACTTTAATTCTAGGTTTTCAGTTGCTTTTATCTTTATATTCTTTGTTCGTTTAACTGTTTGGAATCGAATTCTTGCTAGGAATGGTTTCTATTAGAATTCTCTCATGATTTGCAGGATAAGATACACGAAGTCACGAATGGTCACTGAAATTGGAGTCTGTTTCACAAAAATCACTGAATTTCATTTCTTTCAATAACATTAATGAAATTTACATTTGATTTCAATAAACTTTTCTGGTTTGTGTACGAAAAACGCACTGTTGGCTAACCTGTGTACGAAAATCTCTCTGAAATATTGAGGTGACACCTAAAACATATGTCGTTTTAGTTGGCATACAGTCATAGTTGTTAAGGGCGCAAGGCGCACTAAGGCGCTAAGAGGTCCTGAATCCTAGGTTATGACCGCACAAACAAAACAAAAAACTACATAAAATTATAATACTGAATCATAAATATAAAAAACACCAAGTGTTTTATACTTCATACGGACATTAACATATACTTAACGGCTTAGCCTAGGTACCTAACTAATGCTACTAAACTAATAACCATTCATTGTCACTTGATATTCTTCTGTGTGTTCTTCTGTTTGTCTGAGGCAGTTTCTGTTTGAGTGGAGTGGAGGAGACTCTTCTTTAGGCGACTGCTCTTAATCCCTCTCTAGTCTTCCTATATTTAATTATGTCTCTTGATATTCTTATTTAGATCAAGGGTGAAGATTAATCTTATTTAAATTAGATTAGTGGTTGGGATTAGTCAAACATTTGTTTTACACAAAACAGACTAAAAAAACCCCTAGTGAAAACACAGAGGCGCACCTTGATTCAGGCTCTGAGGCGCACAAGGCATGAGCCTTTCAAATAGGGCCTCTCTTTCTGCAATCAATCAAGACTCAGTACCTTGAGCCTTGAGTGAGGCGCTCCTTTAACAACTATGCATATAGTTAATTGTCCTTTGTGCTACATCAATGTTCCTATGATTTTTTGTATGCAAAGTAGCCGGAAAGACTTCACTGAAATCCAATGGGAGGTTCAGTATTTTGTGAAAAAGACGTGACTGTCCATGCAATTTACCCATGATTTGGAAGTCCTTCAAATGACATTATTTTCTAAAGAAAATGATTTACAATGGATTTCATGAGATTATATAGAATTATATTCCTTCAAAATCCATCAGAATGAATATTTTCAAACAAGGGTGTTATACTTGGATTTTGTTTATACTCTTCTTGTAAATGAAAACATCCAAGAACCAAGTCAATAGCTAGAGTTTTGTTGGTTGAAGTTGTAATAGCTCTGAATATGAAAACTGCTCCGCATTTTTCATAAAAGCACTTATTTTCTGTCCCTGTACAAAAAAACCATTTATGTGTTTTTCTCTACATCGGAAATGATAGTTAGAATTGCTCTTTTCTTTCTCAGGAACCTGTAATTAGACCAGCATGGAATACATTTGCAAGTAGTGTAAGTGGATTTTGGAAGGGTGTAGGAGCAGTTTTTTCACCCATTACAGCTGAAATGGAGCCAATTGACGTTGGACGCAAGGATGAACATCTTTATGATTGCTACACTCTTTCTCACATAGGAGTTGTACCATCTTCATCAGGAGAAAGGACTTCACACATTCAGAGGAAGATAAATTGGGTGACTTTAAATCCTTATGGTGAAGTTGTGCAGCAAAGTAGTGATAAAGATGAACATGCATCATTAGCTGCAAACAAACTGGGGAATGGTGATATAAGACGTACATTGCCTGATTTTGGGTCTTTTGATCTTGAAAAAAGTGATTTGATGGAAGAAGATGCCATGAGTCATGAACCAGGTCTTGTCTTCTTTGAGGTATGATCAACCGGTGACACTATAACACGGTACTGGCTATGGGGTAAGGTATAAATTTAGCTCTTTGATATTTGGGGGAGAATAGATTTAGAGTCCGTCCATGTATAAAACCGAAAAATACTAGCACTAACATCTTGTAGATGGAGCAATTTTAGGCTTCATTAACATTAGATCCAACATAAGTCAAATTCCCATTGATTTGGTTCTATGTTCTCCGGCACCTAAGGTGCAAATTGTGCCCTATGAGCGTTGGGGGAGAACAAATTTAGACTTCCCATATGAAATTGTGCAAATTTATCGCTGTTTGATACCCGTGGACGCTATGAAGCTTAGGTAGTACAGACATGAAACTAAATTAACAGAAAATGGGCTTCTGTTAGATCTTTTCTTAATGGAGTTTGAAATTGCTCTATTTAAAAAACGTCAGTGCTAACATTTTATGGTTTTATACGTAGAGTCTAAATCCGTCCTCCCCTAATAATCACAAGGCTAGTTTTATACTTTATCCCTATTGGCTATTGAGGGAAGTCTATG
Organism: Euphorbia lathyris; assembly: GCF_963576675.1. NCBI lineage: Eukaryota > Viridiplantae > Streptophyta > Magnoliopsida > Malpighiales > Euphorbiaceae > Euphorbia > Euphorbia lathyris. The sequence goes on from NC_088911.1 coordinate 8,665,957, forward strand.
TGTGTATCTGTGTCCATAGATACAAAGTAATCCAATCCCTCTTGGTATGCTTATTTCATTGTTTATTCTAGGGGTAGCAATTCATGTAAGTGGATAGTGTTTATGTCGTGTTAATTATCAGGTTAGTGTCAAATGAATCTAACCCTAACCTACCCCAAAAGATATAATTCGTGTCAACCCAATTTGGATTAATGCCCTTTTTGTATCGTGTTCGCGAGTCAAATGTCATTTTACAAACAGGTTAATTGATTTCAGGATGGATCCTATTCTAGAGGTCCAGTTGATATACCTGTTGGTGAAGCTAATGATTCCAACTACTATCTTACTCCGACTTTCAAATTCGAACAAGTAAGTTCAGCATGTTATGTTAGTTTTCTTTATCAAGCAATCTGATACCACTTTTTTCAGCATCTTCTCTGAACTAGTAAAAGTGATTTACAAATTATACAAATGTTTGTATTCCAGTGTTTGGTTAAAGGCTGCCACAAAAGACTACGTATTGTTCATACCATAGAATTCAATAATGGAGGTTCAGACATACAAATAATGAGAGTTGCTGTTTATGAAGAACAATGGGTCAGTCCTGCAAATATCCGTGATGAAAGGTACATTACTTAATACTTCATTCCTATTGTTAATGCATTCTTTCCGTTTCCCATGGCCATTAAATGCTACTATGCTCACTAAACTTCAAAACGTAATATAAAAATCACTCAATTTTACACTTTCTAACATTATGACCACTAAACTTCAATTAACGCCTCAAGATGACCGTTGACTACTTCAAAATGGAAATGTCGAAGAATTAAAGTTATTTAGAACCATGGAACCACGTTTTTTTATTTTTCAAAATCACCATTTCCGGAGCTTTCTCTCTCTAAATATTTACTTTCTTTCTCCTAATTAAACAACATCTAAATGATCTCAAAACTGAAAAATTGAAGAATTAAAGTTGCTTAGAATATCATAAACTCTTGGAACTTACTATTTTTAGGTCATCAACGGTCATTTTTAATTGAAGTTTAGTGGCCATAATATTAGAAATTGTAAAGTTGAGTGACTTTTGTATTACGTTTTGAAGTTTAGTGGCTTTACCGTGAAAATGAGTAAAGTTCAGTGACCATGGGTGTAAATTACCCGTTGTTTATGTAGTAATTTAGTACTCATGTACCATAAAGTCATTTTTCATCTTCTATTGTCTTAGGAATTTGGATTCAAGTGGTAAAGATCAAATAGGGATATGACAAATACCTATTCTACCATCATAGTTCCGTTAACGTATTTTTGTTGGTTTGGACTTTAATGTCACAATAATGTAAAGTTTAACGATTTTTATGTCAATAAATAAATATAGTTCAGAGTCTGAATATAATTTATGTAGGACATTTGAAAAACTAATCAAACTTGATCCTCTCATGCTAGCTACAGTTATTAGGCAAGTTGCAAATATAGAAAGAGAGAGAGATATAAAGGGGTAAATTATATCCCTGGACACCGAACTAACTATTGCGCTATTACCATTATGACCGCTAGATATAAAAATCTTTGAACTTTACACTACTGTAACATTAAAGTCCAAATCAACAACAACAACAACAAAGCCTTAGTCCCGAAATGATTCGGGGTCGGCTAACATGAACCATCATATAGAACCGTGAAATCAAGTCGTGTCAGCGACACAAATTCGCTCCCTCCACTCCGTCCTATCCACTACCATATTTTCCTCAATTCCCAGTAAACTCATATCACTCTCGATCACCCTCCTCCAAGTTTGCTTAGGTCTTCCCCTACCCCTCACCACTACATCCCTTTGCCAGTCTTCAGTTCTCCTAACCGGCGCATCAAGCGCTCTACGTCTCACATGGCCAAACCACCTTAGTCGGTTTTCTCTCATTTTATTCTCAATAGATGTGACCCCTACTTTTGTCCTAATTATTTCATTACTCACCCGATCCTTTCTCGTATGACCACACATCCATCTCAACATATGCATCTCCGCCACCGACATCTTATGGATGTGGCAGTGTTTCACTGCCCAACACTCCGTACCATATAACAATGCTGGTCTAATTGCCGTCCGGTAGAATTTTCCCTTCAATCTATTAGGCATGCCGGGGTCACAAAGGAAACCCGTAGCACTCTTCCACTTCGACCAACCAGCTTTAATCCTATGAGCAACATCTCCATCTACTTCTCCATCCGTTTGGATAATAGATCCTAAATACCGGAAGCAATCCGCGGCCTGAACAACTCTCCCATCTAGGGTGATTGTCCCTGCCTCCCTACTCCTATGGCCGCTAAACTTACACTCCAAATATTTTGTCTTACTTCGGCTCAACTTAAAGCCTCTAGATTCTAGAGTTTGTCTCCATAGTTCCAACTTCCTCTCCACTCCTTTCGTCTCATCAACCAACACAATATCATCTGCAAACAGCATGCACCATGGTATACCATCTTGAAGTGAACTTGTTAGTTCATCCATAACGATGGCAAAAAGAAATGGGCTTAGTGCGGAACCTTGATGCACTCCAATCGTAATAGGAAACTCTTCAGTCTTCCCAACACTAGTACGTACACTCGTGCATGCTCCCTCATACATGTCTTTTATGATGTCAATATATTTCCGCGAAATGCCTTTCCTTATCAAGGCCCACCAAAGTACTTCCCTTGGTACCTTATCATATGCTTTCTCCAAGTCAATGAAAACCATATGCAAGTCTTTCTTCTTATTTCGATAGTGCTCCATTAATTGTCTCATTAGATGGATGGCTTCCATAGTTGATCTTCCCGGCATAAAGCCAAACTGGTTTTCCGAGATCTTCACCGTCCTCCTTAGCCTTTGTTCGATCACTCGCTCCCAAAGTTTCATAGTGTGACTCATTAATTTGATTCCCCGATAATTGGCACAATCTTGGACATTGCCTTTGTTCTTATACAAAGGGATTAAGATACTTTTCCTCCATTCTGATGGCATCTTATTGTTTCTCCAAATTTTGTTGAAGAACGTCGTCAACCATTCGATTCCTCTTTCTCCCAAACATCTCCAAATCTCAATAGGGATGCCATCAGGTCCTATTGCTTTCTTCAACTTCATCTTACTTAATGCCATTTTGACTAAACCCTTTTGAATTCTCCGCAGGCATTCATGATTTATCATATCGTGATGGATACTTATATCTCCAACATCTTGTCTGCGATCTCCATTAAATAAGTCATCAAAATAGGACCTCCATCGTTCCTTGATATCTTTATCTCCAACTAGGACTTTCTCGTCCACATCCTTCACCCATTTAACTTTTCCGAGATCTCGCGTCTTCCTATCTCTCATCCGAGCAATTCTATATATGTCTCTTTCCCCTTCTTTCGTATCCAATCTGGTATACAGATCCCGATTCACCTTTGCTCTAGCATCTCGTATGACCTTCTTTACTTCCCTTTTAGCCTCTTTGTATTTTTCGTAGTTCTCGTCACTCCTACATTTCCCCAATATTTTATAGGATTCTCGCTTACTCTTTACTGCTTGTCGTACTTCTTCTGTCCACCAAGATGTGTCCTTACCCGGTGGCATGCTACCTTTAGATTCCCCTAGAACTTCCTTCGCTACTTCCCTTATACTATGCTCCATCTTAGTCCATATCGAATCTATATCTAAATCCATATTATAGGTCCAAACATCTTTTTTGGTCATCTCATCCACAAATTTTTGTTGATTCTCTCCTTGCAATTTTCACCACTTAATCTTAGTCTCTACTTGTGGTGTTTGTTTTCTTATACATTTCCTACTTCGAAAATCAAGCACCACTACTCTATGTTGGGTTGTCGTACTCTCACCAGGGATCACCTTACAATCAATATAACTCTTTCTCCAAGCACTCCTTACTAAGAAGAAGTCAATTTGGCTCGTATTACCGCCACTCCGATAAGTCACTAAGTGGGATGTTCTCTTCATAAACCATGTGTTCATGATACTCAAGTCATAGTGTCACGTAGTAGAAGAGTTCAGGGACTAAATAAGTAATTAGCCTTATTAGTTAAGTTAGTTACTCATTTTTATGTGTTTTTGGTTATTTCTGCATTGTTGGCACTGTGTGACCATTTTAATTCCCTAAAGCCTATCTTAGAGAATAGATTCTCTAGGTTGTTAGCTATTTTGTTTGGCAGTGAGTTTGTTAGTACAGCTGTACCTGCTGCTAACAGATATTTGTTTTTACTCACCTATTTAGAGGCTGAGTGTGGTACTGTTTCAGCATGAAGAATTTTAATGAAATATATTCCTTTCTTTCTCTATTTTCTCTCTTCTTCCTCCTAAATCTCTCTTCTGTCTCCCTAATTTTCTTCCTCAGAACCCTAGTTCTGACATTGGTATCAGAGATTCCATTCCCTTGGCCTATATTCTTGTATGGTAAATAATCGTTACAAGGAAACCCGAGCAGCTACTAGAGCTTACCAAGAAACGATGGCGACGCTTGAACAACAATTCCAAGCTCTCTCAGCTCAGATGGTGGAAAAGGCCGAGCAGACAGCGGAAAAACTACAATCTATGCAAGCTCAGCTGCTAGATGTTCAATCAGCTCAACAACAACGTATGGACTCCATTTGTTTGGATCATGCCCAGTTTCGTAAGGATCAGTTCACTACCCAACAAACCCTGTTGGAGCTCAATAAGTCAGTAGCAGCCATTGCTAAGGTGATCCAAACAAACCCAGAAACATGCACAACCTTTCAAAGACCTGTAACTTCTCATCCTCTTGGAACCAGAAGCATCTTAGGCCATGGTCCCACAATGACTCAACCAGGAGAACCTAGTTCTAAGAGTCCCTATTTCAACAAAATGCTGCCGAAGTGTGATCTTCCTCATTTTGATGGATCTGATGTGGAAAGTTGGGTTAGTAAATGTCACAAGTACTTCCAACTATTTGAGGTAGCAGAAGGGAAGAAAGTGGAGTTAGCAGGGCTGTATTTGCAAGGCAAGGCAGATAAGTGGTTTAAGAACTGGATCCAGGAGAATACAGCAGTCAACTGGCCCATGTTCATTGATGAAATCTCCAAACGTTTCCAGGACACAGAGGTGCAGGATGTGGTAGAAGAAATTACTAACTTAAGACAAACATCTACTGTCTTACAATATCAGGAGCAGTTTGAAGGCCTCAAGCTCAAGATGGAGAAGGTATTTCCTACTATCAACTCAGAATACTATGTTAGAAGCTTTATTTCTGGCTTAAAACCTGAGATACGATCTGCAGTAAGGTCTAACTATCCTTCTGAAATCTATACTGCCATTAAGTTAGCAAAACTGCATGAAACTAATGTTAAGGAGTTGATTGAAGCAGTTACACCCAAAACCAAGCCCCTGACTACTATTATACCTCAAACCATTCCTAGTACCTCAACTGCCCTAATTCCAAAACCACCAGACCCTAAACCAAACACAAACCCCACCAATTTTAAAAGAACCCCTGGAGTCTGTTGGAAGTGTGGAGATAGGTTCTACCCAGGCCATCAATGCACAACCAAGAAGTTAAATGCTATGAACTTAGAAGGAGAGATAGAAGAAGAGGTTCCTATGGAAGAAATTGGGAATGAACCCTTGACTGAAGTAGCACATGAGTGTCACGAGCCAATAAATCTCTCTATTAATGCCTTAGATGGAGGAATGGCTTTTGGAACCTTCAAATTAAGAGGCACCCTGCAGAAGAAGGGCATTACTATCTTGATTGATAGTGGAAGTACCCATAGCTTTGTTAACCACAAGCTAGCACTAGAGGTTAAGTTACCCTTGATCAGGGTCAAACCAACTGCTGTATCAGTTGCTGATGGTAGACAACTCCTAGTCAAGTCCAAGTGTGAGGAATTAACCTGGTCCATGCACAATACTAGGTTTACATTTGCAGTAAGGACTCTGGATTTGGGAGAATTTGATCTTATTTTAGGCACTGATTGGATGCGGTACCATACCCCAGTCACCTTTGACTTCGAAGGTAACAAGGTACTAATTCACAAGGATCAACATCCCGTGGAGCTTAAAGGCATCCAAGACACTGATGGACCTAAACTCATGTCTCTTAAATCCTTAAATCAGTTAATTTCAAAAGGATGGAATGGGGTCACCTCTAGGTTATTCCTACTGTCCTTATCTGAAGTGTCACAACCAACTGAAAGTTCTTCCATTCTTGGGGACAAGAATGCATTCAAGAGGGGGTATTGTCACGTACTAGAAGAGTTCAGGGACTAAATAAGTAATTAGCCTTATTAGTTAAGTTAGTTACTCATTTTTATGTGTTTTTGGTTATTTCTGCATTGTTGGCACTGTGTGGCCATTTTAATTCCCTAAAGCCTATCTTAGAGAATAGATTCTCTAGGTTGTTAGCTATTTTGTTTGGTAGTGAGTTTGTTAGTACAGCTGTACCTGCTGCCAACAGATATTTGTTTTTACTCACCTATTTAGAGGCTGAGTGTGGTACTGTTTCAGCATGAAGAATTTTAATGAAATATATTCCTTTCTTTCTCTATTTTCTCTCTTCTTCCTCCTAAATCTCTCTTCTGTCTCCCTAATTTTCTTCCTCAGAACCCTAGTTCTGACGCATAGACTGATGCGAATTCCAAAATATCATTTCCTGCTTCATTCTTATCTCCAAAACCATACCCTCCATGAACACTCTCAAACCCATCACGCCTAGAACCCACGTGTCCATTGAGATCACCCCCTAGTACCATTTTTTCATCCCTAGGAACCTGTTGCACCACTTCCTCTAAGTCCTCCCAAAAAGCTTGTCTTATAGAGACATCTAATCCTATTTGTGGCGCATATGCACTAATGACATTCACAACCTCATCCCCTATCACTAGCTTGACACTCATAATTCTATCGCTCTTCCTAGACACCGCTACTACATCACCAATATACTCCCTATCAATAAGAATACCTACTCCATTTCTACCCTTATCCTTTCCTGAGTACCAAAGCTTATAACCCCAAGGAGCTATCTCTCTAGCCTTGGCTCCAACCCACTTGGTTTCTTGTAGGCACATTATATTTATTCTCCTCCTCTTCATAACATCTACAATTTCAGCTAATCTTCCTGTCAAAGAACCTATGTTCCATGTCCCAAAGCGTAACCTACTACCCTTACCCCTACCCCTACCATTCCCGTGGACTAGCTTATTTACCCGCAACCCTTGCATATTTGACACCACCCCCGGGTCCTGGGGTGGCGCGCCGCTTCGGGGCGACGACCTAGCAACCCTTGCACATTTATCACTACACCCGGGTCTAGGAAGTGCAGCGCGTCGCTGAGTAGGGAACGCCCCAACGGTATTTATAGTATGGTTCATGTCATAAGATGTGGCTAAGTTTTACGCTGGCCGCCACAAACCTACCGCAACCCTCCTCCTTTTTCCGGGCTTGGGACCGGCTGTAAAGGCCACCAAGTGACCCTCACAGGCGGAGTTAGTCCAAATCAACAATAAAAATAAATAATGAAATGATGACCTGAACGAGTTTGACTACATTATTGACTTATTTTTTCATGACACCAAAATACATGGTCAAATATCTATTTTACCCTCACCATTTTGTTGAATTTTTAATGGATTTTTGTTGATTTGGACATTAATGTTACAGCAATGTAAAGTTCAAGGATTATTATGTCAAGAAGTGAAGTTTAGGGGGCCATAATGTTAGTAGTGCTATAGTTCATGGGCCATAAATGTAATTTACCCCTCTTGGATTTATAGAGGACATTTGAAAAACTAATCAAACTTGATCCTCTAATGCTAGCTACTGGTATTAGTCAAATTGCAATGAGAGAGATGTAGGAGGAACAGTGTAAATTACACTGATGGTCATTGAAGTTCGTGGTGAGTTTCAAGAAGGTCACTGAATTTTATTTTGTCTCGATAAAGTCATTGAACTTTCCTTCAATTGCAATAAAATAATTCCAGTCATTTCAGACAGAAAAAATCTCAGGCTGGAAATGAATGACTTACGACAGCAAAAAAAATTTCATTTTTTATCTACTTAATTCAACCTATGAAGCACGGACTCTTCCCCGGGGTCGCCGTGGCCGTGTCGGACTCGGGGACTCGGCAGTGACACGGCCGGAAAATGGGACAGGGATCGGGACACGGCGGGACTCGGCTGGGGTAAAAATAGGTAAAAAGATTAGGGTTTTTCTCACCTGTATGTATCGCACGAATTAGGTCTTGCTCCTTCTGCGCACATCGCCATTTCATCTCCTGTGCACATCGCGATTCTTCTCACATCACGATTTCCTTTTTCTTTGGGAATAAACAGAAACGATTTCTTCTCTCATGGGTTCTTCTCCTGCGATTCTTCTCCTGGGTTCTTCTCCTGGGATTCCGATTTCCTTTTTCTTTTGGGATAAACAGAAACCATTTCTTCTCCTGGGATTCCGATTTCATACTTCTTTTGGGGTTCTTCATCTCCCTTCTAATTTCATACTTCTTTTGGGGTTCTTCATCTCCCTTCTAATTTCATACTTCTTTTGGGGTTCTTTTGTGATTTAGCAAGTTTTTTATATATTTTTATATTTAATATATATATAATTAATTATATAAAATTTGCCGTGTCCCCGCTGCACCCGTGTCTCATATTTTCTAAAAATGCCGTTTGCCGTGTCCGCACCCGTGTCCATGCTTCATAGAATTCAACTGCTTGAAACTGTTACGTGTCGGGCATAAAATGTATCTTTTTTTGCTGTCACGTGGTTAACATGTTATGTGTAAAAGTAAATTCTTTCCAACGTGGTTGTCACAACACTATTCTAGTGACTTTTTCCGTCTAAATTGATGGAAATAATTTTATTAAAATAAAAACAAAGTTCAATAATTTATTGAAACAATATAACCTTTTTGAAACTGACCCTAAACTTCAGTGACCAATGGTGCAGTTTACCCCGAACAAGAGTGGAAAGATTGAAGTTCGATTGCGATTGTTGATAAAGTCCATTTTGTGTTATTGAGTTTTGAAGTTTAACATGAGAGTGATTTTCTTTTTCAAGCAGTTTTGGTCGATTACTCAATTACGTATTAATCAATATTCGGTTGATTCATCATAGTAACACGATTCGTCACAGTAATATAAATAGATTTAATCTTCTCTCGTCGGAAATCCTAATTTCATTTCTCTGTATGATCTGAACAGCGACCTCGAATTCGATCTGAAGCCATTTTCGCAGCGCAAGCGAACACAGCCATCGGAGCTGACAGGGTCGTGGAAGGTGTTTGAAGTGAGCGCTACCCCGATATTCGGAGAGGAGACAATAACCGAGGATACCAATAGTACTCCATATGTTTATCTATGCACAGAAACATTGAAAAAGAGGAACTTGCCTGAAAATCCAGTTTACTTTGGGGAGGAGGAGATGGCAGACATGAATGATGCAACTATCCTTTGGCTTCCGGGAGGCATCACCGGATACGTCGACGTTAAGAAAGATGGTATCCTTTGTGTGGGGGTCGGGTGGTATTCCGACGAGGGAATCAACCTTGTTATGGAGAGAGATTATGGAATGGATGGACAGCTTAAAGAGGTTAGATCGAAATCTGAGGTAAAAAGAAGATGGTCTGAGCCACTTCCTGTGTAAATTTGTTAACTGTTATGATGTTGCTCTGTTAATATAAAAGTTTTTTTTTTTTTTTTTCAGTGTTTCCAAATATAATCTTTACAGTTTTTCCAAATATAATCTTTACACGGAAACTGTATTCTGCGGACGGTTAAGGGGTTTCGGTTTTCGATTTGGATACGGATCAATTAGCTATGTCGGTTTTTGATATGGATAGAGATCAAGTAGCTATGTCGAAGACCCTTCAACATGATCATCATTATATAGTCTACATAAACTGAAAAGTGAAGTTCCTAAAAAAAAATATAACAAACGAAAATTTGGGAGAAATTAGCAGTGACGTGGTGTTTGTTAGAGGGGATAAAGATACGGGGATAAGGATAAAAAAAATTGAGAAGAGTTATCCAATGTTTGTCTTAGAGATAGGTTAGAGTGATATAAGTTTTATCCCTCAAATCCTATACCTAAGAGGGGGGTGGTATAAGGAGGCGGGATAAGCTTTTGCGATTTTAATAGATGGAAAAGTCCATCTTATCCCTCAAATTAGTGTTATGTAGTTTAAATAAGGTTAAAATAATAAAATGTATTATTTTATCTTTATCACTGTCCAACGTATCAAACATTGAATAATAATTCTCGATTATTATATTTTTATCCTTATCCCAACCATTTATCCTTGTGTCTATCCCAATAGAATACTAAACGTCCCGTGAGCAAATTTCTGTCAACTGAAGACAGAACTAAATGGTTCGCTTATGTTATACTTTTAGTTTGGTTTTGATGAGTATTTACTAAAACTAACTTCAACTAAATCAAACCAAATCGAAATCTATATATATGATACCAAAATATTGTTTTTATGTATATATTTTAGTCCTAGTTATTAAAAATGTTAAAATGTTACTTTCTAAATATTTTTAATATATATTACTAATCAAATTACAAAAATTTTGTTACAATGTTAATTACAAATTTTGTTATCAAACTGGTTAAAATATTCACTCTGTTATTAGTATAGTTACAAAAAAAATATATATATATAAAACTACATCAATTTATCGATAAACTTATTTGAAAGATATAATGTCACAATTAAATAACAATCAAGTCAATCATTTAAAATTTTCAATAGCACAACGCTAAAATTGATATTGCTTAGAAACATTAGGATTAAATTTAGGGTAAATTTTAAATAAAACCCTAGTAGTTTCACTAATTTTCAGATAAAGGACTGTGGTTTACTTTTTGTCAAAACGAGGATTGTGGTTTTCAACTCTAGCAAAATAAGGGCTTTTTCGATTGATTCTATTAAAATCACCATTGACGACTTCAAAAATGACATATTTTAAGAATACTAATATTCTAAGCAACTTTAATTCTTCAACTTTTTTATTTTAAGATTATTTAGATGATGTTTAGTAAAGAGAGAGAAAGTTCCAAAAAAGATGGTTTTCGAAAATCGAAAATGTAGTTCCATAAAAAATATGACATTGAACAACTTTAATTCTTGAAAATTTTCATTTTCAGGACGTTAAAAATGGTTTTAATAGTATTAATCCAAGTGCGAAACCTCAATTCTCTTTTTGATAAAAAGTAAACCACAGTCCTTTATCTGAAAATTAGTGAAACCACAAGGGTTTTATTTGAAATTTACCCTTAAATTTATACTATTCCATACATTACATTAGAGTTAAATCTACACTTCACTTGAAACGTTTACCTGGAATTCTCGGAAAAAAATAAAAAATAATTGGCTCTTATGCCCCAGAAAAATTGTACTAAAAAATTAGTAGTTCTATCAAGCCAGTCTGCAACTGCCCCGAAAATAAGGCAACTAACATTAACGACCCTAAGTTAACAAAATGATAAACCCAACAATTTTAACTACATCGACTCTTTGTTCTAAAACTTGTCACAAAAATGTATCATCAAATACCTAATTTCAGATCATCATTTCGTTAATTTTCTAACAAATTCTTTGATTTAGACTTCAATGTTACCACAGTATACGGTTCAAAAAATAAACTTCGAGTACTTTCATATCAGGAAATAACACATCAACTCTAGAGATTTTCATTCCACGAAGATATTCCTCAATACAGCCAAAGCATATCCAACAATGTCTGACCTTGAGTGGCCTCAGTTTTTGAAAAGCAACAAAACTATCATGCCGTTCAAATAACGAATCCTACATACAGATCAGTAAACAAAATCCTTTAAAGAAATTTGGATGACAGATCTTATTAGGATCCTCAAATAGGTTTGATCTTGAAGTGGAGAGAGATGAGAGAGAAAACAAAACACTTCAAGTCCTGCAACCACAAAAACGATGAATAAGGACTAGTACTAGAGGTCAAAACAGACTGTCATGTCATAATCGTGTTTTGTGATTTATATATTCATCGTGATTATATATGATGTAAATGCAACAAAAATAATAATAATGTCATATCAGGCGGGTTGTCTCTCTAAATTTTATGGTCGTGTAAAAATTTGACAGCCCTACACTAGCGACTACTACTAGTATTTCCATCATTACAGGCAGTCATCATGTAATAACTACTCTGTTAACCAGCTAAAAAACAAAAGCATTAACTTCTGAATGACACGGACTTGGGTTATTGACACATTTGTGGTCAACTCCCAAACAAATTCTCTATTTACAGTGGATTTCAAACTATTTATGTGTTTGTGGTGATTTTGGCTCGCTCCGCCGGTTAGGAAGGATGACGAGTGAGTTGTGATACCAATATCAGCTTGTGCGACTAACGGACCAATATCAGTCCATCTGTGTGACAGGCGGATCAATATAAAAATGGAATCAAAATGAATGGTTACAAATAAAAATGATTCATGAATTATGTAGTCTTGGACTTTTCTAAATAAATTAGTCCCTCAACTTGCAAACTTGTAATGAGTTGAAGTAATAAAAAGAAGGGCGTGCAGAATTGAGTTAATCTTTTCTTTATTTGATTGGACTCGTTTCATATTTGTAACTGGAGCATTAGTTTTGTGGGAAGAAAAAGTAATTTGAACCAATTTATTCATTCAGGGGAATTAAATTTGATTCCATTTTATATTGGTTCGCCTGAGTGGGCTGATATTGGTCCACTTTGTTCGCCTGCTTGATCGGTGGGGCAAGTCAAAATCACCACAGGCACAAAAATAGTTTGAAATCCATCATAAATGGAGAAATTGTTTGGGAATTGACCACAAATATGTCAATAACCCCACAAACTTAATCCCAAACAACCTCTAAATATCCTCAGAGGACAACGCATGCTATCATACAAGAAACATCGACGTTCTATCCAAAATCAACAGTGTTATCTTAAACTCTGAATAGTGAAAAAGATCTAATTTAAACATTTGTCAAACAGAGAACTAAGTGCTATGAGCCTTTGTTTTGAATATCTTATAAAATTGAATTATTTCGCCTTCATCCTAGGGGTGATTAACCTTTTCAGTAAAGAATATTATACAGTTACTTCTATCAAGAAAAGTAAGCCCGAACCAAGCACATAAAATATAACAAAAAAATCCTTGCCCATTTGATGGACAGAAATGTGCCCAACATCTTTATTTACTAAAAGCAATTATATCTAATCCCTATATGATGTAATTGTTATAGGTTACCCATGAAATAACTATTCACCCCTCATAATCACACACAATTCATGTAAAACTATGACAACGAGACAGTGTCATATTCACAATCACAGCTCAGAGCTTCAGCAGAGAGTGCTGAATGGAGCATAGCAATGGTTGTTCCTCCCAGAAGCCAAGTTGGTATAAGGATATAGGGGACAGAGAGTACTTCGCGTATTTGGCTCAAGTGATCCACCCTAGTCCATCGTGTACTAGGAGGCAGTCATCTTGCCTGGGAAAAGAGAGGCAAGATGTCTCCAAAGGGGAGCTGTCCTATAGACACCATGGGGCCTGGGCCCATAGTGCACGATCCTACGAGGGTCGAGGTTTGATAATTGATAAATAGGGGAATCTTGTGGGAAGTTATTCGAAACTGGATAACTAATATTAACTTGAGTTCGGCTATACTCTCAGAAATAGGACTTAGCGGAATGTTCATAAGGGAGAGATCCCCTCGGTATCAATTGGCTAGTCGATGGCTTGGGAAGTCTGCTAGACGAGAATATTGGCCAACTGGAATGGAAGTCCATTCAATTCGTCTCCATATCAGATGGAACAAAAATTAATCTTACTATTTAAATCGCTCTCTTGACGACTCTAACTATATTCTCAAGTGCAACAACACAAATTTTAGTGCACAAGTAAAGGAATCACACCGAGGAATATCAATTATAGTGTGTCAAATTAGTGATCTTTTATCCAAGATCCACCACATACAGCATTTGCCAAGATTTTTCATGCCATATCAACAGGTTTTACTCGCACAAAATTAAAAACACACTCTCTTTGGAAAAACACAACGGATAAACAGACAGAAAGCTGGAGTACAAATGCAGAAGTAGCTGACCTGAACAAGGTAATAGAAGATACGAAGCCCTTCAGGATCCTTGCTACTCTGAACATCGACAAGCGAGCCAATTTTTGATGTAGTGAACGATATATGCTCATTTCCCATCACAATTTCAAGCTCTTGTCGGCCAACCCTGTCTGGTTCTGGCCAATTAGCATCATCTTCCTTCATAATCTGAGAAAAAAATTCAGAAACGAAACCACTTAATCATTCAAACGACATTCTGAAACACAAAGATCATATCAATACATAACATAACATGCTACGAATCCAACTTTTCCAGCTCAGTTATTCAGCTGAACTCATCACAGCAATAGGTGTATACTTCACACCTCGAATTCCATTTATGCAAATAGTTTTAACTTGTACGATGCAAAACGACGCACTATGAGGATAAACTACGAAAACTAGAAACCCTAGACCCCAATAGGTTGAATATTTTACATAAATTGACATATTTGGTACAATAAATGGGGAAAACAGTGAAATGGAAGAACTACGAGCTCAGATAACAAATAAGAGACACTTCGAGACGAGCAAACCCTAAGTAAGAAAAGACAACATTATATGAGGAAATAAAAGGAAAGAAACGGAAGTGAAAAGAAAACCTCGCTCTCGGCGATGATGCGGCGGCACTCCTTGAGGACAGCAGGGGTTAGAAAGACCTCTTTTCGAATCATAGTGTCGTTTTTGTAATTAGAGTTGTTGGCGTATCGAAGCTTTCCATCAGGCCTGAACTCGAACTCCAAGAACTCGTGCCCGAATTTTCCCTTGTGTCCGACATAGTATCGAAGGTAAAACTCATCATCTTCAGCTGCCATGGTCGCCGTCTTCAACTCAAGCTCTCTCTCGCTCCCTCCCTTTTTCTGCAGAGAAGAAAAGAAGAAAACCTTCTTGTTTAAATTTGTATGGGCCTCTATATGTCTAGGCCCATTTCATTATGACTTCCATGGGCTTTAGCCCATTTAATTAGGACTTGCATGGGCTTTAGCCCATTTTTTTTATTGTAATTGTTTGTTAATCTATACTTTGCTAGTTGCATATGGGAGTTAGTACGGTTCAGTACAATTTGTAGATTTTAAAATCTCCAGAATTATATCTAATAAATTCAATAGTGCAATTCTGTTCGATCTTAAAAAAAAGTTAACGGCTTAATCCGGTTCTTGATATCTTTTTTCGGATATTCGATTCGGTTTCAGAATCTCCAATATTTACTCAGTAATATTAGGAATTGATAATCTCCAGAATTGTATCTAATTAATTCAACGGTACAATTCGGTTCGATCTAAAAAATGGTTTAATTCAATTGTGGATCTTTTTTTTACGAGTATTCAGTCCCGATTCAAGAATCTCTAAGATCACGATAAACCCTAATTGCATATAAGGGTGTCAAATAGATGAACCTTTTGTCATTAACAAAAAGATCTACAATTTTAAATTTTATCGCGTGATTAAAAAGTTGAACATTAGAAAGTGGCTAGAATATAAAATTACACTTAAAACAATTATTTTCCGTTATAAAACTTGAAATTGTACAGTCTAATAAACGTAAAGTTATGATTGCATTATTGTTTATATAGAAATTAAATTCGTTATTCCCAATTGAGTTTATATTCTTTTTATCCCTAAAAAAATACGTGCTCATTTTTAAATTCTTATTATATCATTCAAATTCAATATCATCTCATCTGTCTAATATTACATAGACAAGTCTAATATAAGTTTTAATTGACAGAATTAAAGTCATTTTCGTCGATTAAAAATTATGTTAGACGTGTCTGATTCTAATGATAGAAACGTAGCAACCACATACGTATAATGTAGTGTATTCTAAATAACAACAAATTTTCAAAATATAACATCCTTATTTAATATGAGGCTTAGTTAACATATAATTAAAAAAATCAATATTACATTAATATTTTAGCGAGTTCTAATATATAAATTGGTTAGAATGAGTTTATTGACCTCAACTATAAAGTTGAGTGATTCTTTATTAAAAGAAATTGAATTTCATTAACATTTGTCAAACAAATTTTAAACTTTAAGGACGGTCAGTCCAATTTACTTAATTTATTACTAGTTAGTTATTCTTTAAACTTCATTAAATCTATACTTTAAATTTTATTTTATTTTAGAATAAAAGTACTTAAAGCTTAATGTAATAAGATACAAATTTAACTATATGATTATTGAGAAAGAGCATATTTAATAAATGAGAGAACATCTCGCCTTGAGAAATTCTCATTTACTGCTCCTTTTTATGAGTTTAGATCAGAATGTCGTTTGTCACAATGGTTTCTCTCACCGGACTCATTTTCATAGTTGCTTTACTTCACACTAAGATTAAACTCTCTTTTTAATTTTACGATGGTGTTTCTTTTTTCTCTTCCTGAAGAGATTTATAAGTAGAGATATTTGAGCTTTTTTTTTATTTATTTTATATCTATACTTTTTTTCCTCCTTTTGAGTAGTGGTCAAATTAGAGTTGTAGATCACACGTCGAATCTCAGTGGACTAGGGGTCCTTTAAAGGATATGTGAAGCAACATCGGCTTTGTTCAAACTTGTCGGATTCCTAGAAGGTATGCTTGCTTTAATCTTTCGGATTCATCTAGTGCCTTCTCTCTACCTTTGGTTGCCTCCATCTTATATTTGGCCGAAAAGTAATTTCGTTGTTGCTTATTTTGTCTATCTTTTCAGTTTTAAGATTGATGTGTTTTTCGGATTGACTATGGTTGGCTCATGTTTGTTCTTTAGGTATGTTTTTTTTTGTGAGTGCTCATTGAATTTACCACCGATTTTCAAGAATTTCAAGAGGTTATTTTTTTACCTCAAGGGTATGGTGATCGATGAGAATTGATTTGCCACGAATTCTTTCTTATTCTTTTATTAAAACTTTTATATTAGACATTTCTTTGGGATCTTGTTTGTCGTATGAAGGTCTAAATTAGTTTCTTTCCAATACTTGCAAGTACCTATATTTAAACAGTCATTGAACCAGTTTATTTATGCCGAGGCGTCCGGGTCTCAATGTAACTCGCTTAGTGGGTCAGGTTACTCCCCCTCTTTAGTACCGATGTACTGTTGGTTCAATTTTTAATAAAGTTTGATTTATTTTCTCAAAAGTAAAAGAGCGGATTTATTCTTTGCATATAATATAATGCAATTTTAAGCCTAACATTTACAATATAGTTCAATTCTAAGTCTTGTTAATAGATGATATCACACTACTATTGCAATTATACGTGGACCGATGAAACACTCCCATCCTTAAATATAATCGATAGAACCATGCGGCCCAATCAAATAGGGTCTTAATGGTCATACACATCCTGACCCACATCCCATGCTGAGATTAACAAATTTACAGATTCCCTTGACAAAACCGTTATTAACCTCCCCATTAAGTGACTACCACATGGTCCTCTACTTATATTTAGGACACACAACCTAAATCTCCTATAAACATAAGGTACAACCTAAGTTCATATACTTCTCAGTATTATTTCCATCACTGGTTTAGGCATCGAAATAGGGTCGCTAATTCCCAACCCCTCTTTCACCACTTTTCAGTTTCATTTCAGACACTTTATGTACCCAACAAGCTCGCTTTAGAATCCCCCACGTCAACGGAAGATGAGATTTTTCCATTCACGAAATAAATGTGCAATTTTAGATCTTATTGAATGATCAAAATGATAAAAGTTAGTGGGTAGTCAGAATATGAAATTACACCGTCTATCGTTAAACGTTATTTCAATATTGTGTAAATGGGTGTTTTGTTGCTCGTTTTCATTCTCCTGTATGTCTTTTCAATAGTGAGTTCTAAGTGTTTGGTTAGTGACATCCTGTTTGCCTTATATACTTGAAAAGTAGCCTTTTACCAAAGCAGGGAATCCCTGCTTTTTGGAAAAACAGATCTTTCCAACAGCAATAACATGTAAAATAAACAGGTCCTAATTAAAATGCTAAGTCTCTTTGTTACTCAACAACCATAAGACTAACATGGATACTTGATGCTTCTTATGGGAACAATGGTTGTATTGCAAGGGTCGGGTTAATAGCTCGGGATGAGGAGGGGCAGATTCTTACTACTGCTGGCATTCCGATTGCACAGTGTCACTCGGTGGAAGAGGCTGAACTTAAAGTGGTGATGGCATGGTTGTCATTGGCTCGTGATTGTTTCTTCACTCATATTAGCATTGAGTCTAATGCACAAACGGTTATTCACACTTTGTTGGGAGATCGATTACCCTTGCCTACATTGAGTCTTCTGTACGAGGATGTTCTTATTTTTAGTTCAGGTTTTGCATCATGTACTTTTAATTTTACACACCATGAAGCTAATGTTCCAGCTCATCAGTTAGCTAAATGGGATATGGATATTATGATTCTAATGGTGTTTATTGAAGATTGTCCTGCTGTTGTTTGGGAATCAGTATGTACGGATGTTTCTCATTTTCTGAGTTAAGTATTTGGTTACTTTTGCCATAAAAAAAAAAAAACTCAAAAATCATAAATGGAAAGTTATTAAATATCTACATAAATAACTCATGAAATAGATAGATACAACACCACAAAATCTCATAAACACAACTGAAATTAATCAAAAACAAGAAAATAATAATAATAACAAGAAAATCAATAACCAATAGCACTGTCTCTTCCCTAGCTAGCTAAACCCATGATCCCCAACACAAGCAAAGAACCAAGAATCAACTTAGAAACAACATTAGCACCACCGCCATTATCCGCCGGAGTGCTGGGTGTTTTGGGTGCCGGAGTGGTGGTGGGTGGAGTTCCAGCCTCCGACGGAGTGGTTGTGCCAGGGGTGGCCGGGGTGGATGGGGTGGGGGTGGACGGGGTGGCCGGAGTTGGGGTGGAGGCGGCGACGACATTGATTTGCATCTTCATTCCACTGCCGCAGTGACCGCTGGTTGAGCAGATGAAATACATAGGACCGGGCTTTGTTAGACTTATGGTTGTGCTTCCGTCGTTGTAGGTTTGAACGGCGTTGCTAGAACTGCAACCGCTGTAGCCGGTTTCCGGTACTTCGGCTACACTGTGGGTGCCGGAATAACTGAATACTGTACATGTTTTGAATGAGCCATGATTAGAAACGTTTCAATTGAAAAAGTTACCCTGATCTAAAATTTTAAATTCAATTATTGAAATCATTGATTAGATCCCGAGATACGGAAAAATCATCAATTGAGTGATTATTCTAAAATCAGAAAACGATGACTATTTAATAAAAACTGTAATCATCTTTATATTGGTTCAAAATAGATTTGGAAAAAATAGATCTGAAAATGTTAAACAAAATGATTTTCGACGATGACTTAATTAATGATTTTGACAAGGACTGACACTGTAATCATATTTGTGTTGACTCAATTGATGATTTTTGCTTAGTTCAGAGATTCGATGAATGATTTCGATAATTTGATGTCATAATTAACTTTGAAACTTTAGTTTGGGGACAGACGAATGTTATCCATTAAAAAAAACATTTACCCGCAAGCTTAATTAAGATAAGGATCAACGAATAATTTTTTTAGGGTAAATTAAAAAAAAACCTTATTTGGTTACACGAATTGTCAAACTTATTCCAGTGGTTTTCTTTTTCAATCAAGAGATGACAGTCGTTTTTAAAAACGATGATATTTTAGTTTGATAATCTAAAAAGGACGGTTAACGATTTCAAAATGAAAATTTCTAAGAATTAAAAGTTGTTTTAATCAACTTTAATTCTTGAAAATTTTCATTTTGAGACCATTTAGACGTTGTATGGTGACGAGAAATAAAATAAAGATTTAGAGAGAAAAAGCTCAAAAAATGATGATTTTAGAAAATAAAAAACATGATTCTGTAATAAATGTGATACTAAACAATTTTAATTTTTGAAAGTTTTCATTTTGAGGTCGTCAACAATCATTTTTATAGTATCAAATTAAAAGATCATCGTTTTAGAGCAAAAGCGAGAACCTCAAACATCGGTTGATCGCAAAAAAAAAAAAAAAACATAGGCACGCGTTTTGAACTTACCCTAATTTTTATTATCTTAGACTGATTTTGTTAAGAAATAATTTGATTAAAAGCTTAATCAAGTTTAAAGTGTGTTTGAAATTCTATTAGTAATAAATATAGTTGTTAGGATTCGAATTCTCAACACCTAGCTTAATAAATGTTTTTAGGTGTAAGCCTACGAAGTTCAATTACCCAACTTATGAATACGTCTAATTACAAATACATTTTTTCGTGTGTTTAATTTTTACTAATATAACGAGCTACACCGTGTTTTTAATGATTCAGTCTTAAGGGATGGAATCAGAGTAAAGCGTCTGAACAAAGAGCGGTCTTAGATAACTGTGCTATATTACTAAGATGTGTTTCTAATACACGTAGAACATTTTAAAACCTTAAAACGTAAGAAATATGACTTTAACCAAAACCGACAATACCAACATGATATTATACCAAACCGTCACAGAAACCATTTCAACCAATTACAATGAATTACTTACAAAGAGTATCGCCGACCGTGAATGTTTCACCAGCAGCCCAAGTATCATAATTTACTCCGAAATTAGTCCATCCCGAGCTACCACCGACGGTGTGCTGGGCGGCGTACGCTGCCGGAACGGCGAACAGAAACAAGACGACAAGCCCAATTGACACACCCATTACTAATTAACTAATATCTTCTTAATTAAATGCCTAATTTGGATTAATTCCTAGTAATCAACTAGTGTTTGAAGATATTGGCAAATGGGCTATTACATCTTATATATATAGACATAAACCATGTTTTAATTTATTATTTTTGTTGAAAAAGTCACCTTCCAAAATAACTTTATTATATAAAGTATGGTACTAAAACTATATAATATGATAAAGTTGTTAACCATTTATCTATTTATAAATGTTATGGCTTTCATGTCTATCTACCTAATACATTGAGAATTTGGGGTTTTTATTAATTATTAAAGGTATTACACCAATGGTCCTCAAACTAACATTTAAAGTCAATTAGGATTCTAAACTATCAAAATCATCAATCACGTTTCTTAATTAAGCAAAAACCATCAATTGAGTCTCAATCATGTCCTAAAATAAAAAACTGTGACTATTTGATATAGATTGTAATAATCTTTGTGTTGGTTCAAAATAGGTTTGAAGAAGAGAGTTTGAAACTGTTCAACCGAATGAATTTCCGTGAGACCTCAATTGATGATTTTTGTTTAGTTTAAAAATCTGATTGATGATTTTAATAGTTTAAGGTATTAATTAACTTTAAAGTCTTAGTTTGAGGAGCCAAATGGATATTATGCCATTATTAAAATATGAGTTGATTTTAATTGGTTTGATGTCTATATATAATAAGAAATTGAATGTAAATTGTATAGAGTGAGAATAAAGTTGCTTAAAGACTTATACTTCAACTACTACATATTTTGCTTGGCTTTCAATCCAATTAGCTGGAGGGAATTATATATATATATATATATATATATATATATATATATATATATATATATATATATATATATATATATATAATTTCAAATAAAACTTCAATAGTTTCACGTTTTTACAGATCGATACCTGTGGTTTTTTTTACGATAGAAATTATATGGTTGACATCATTAACTATTTTGGATTGATTTATCAAATTTGGCTGATAACGATCTCAAAATAATTTTTTTTAAGAATTAAATGATATTTTAAGCAACTTTAATTCTTCAACTTTTTAGGTTTGAAGTTTTAGGAGAGAGAAAGTTAATGTTTAGAGAGAGAAAATTCTACAAAATGATGATTTTGAAATATAAAAAATGTGGTTTCTAAGTAACATCAATTTTAGCTCTATGTTACTAATTTTTTTTTTTTTTTGAAAAAACTGGTTTGACTATTATTTAATTGCCACATTACACATTCAAACAAGTTTGTCGATAAAATGAAAAATTGAAAAAGCCTGTTTGAGTGTTATTTTATTGTTAAATTATATATTTCAAACAAGTTTGTCAATAAATTAAAACAGTTTATACATTTTTTGTTTGTTATTTATAACTATATCAGTAAATATTTTAGACACATTGTTGATTAACTTGTATGTAACAGACTTAGTTATTAGTATTTAACAAGTTTTTTTTTGTAACTGTCTTAGTGACACATTAAATACCATATATGTAATTGATATTTGGAAGGTCCGATGTAACCCATGAATAACAACCAAACTAGTATTTTCAAAATTTCGATAAAATTGATATTGTTTGAAAACATTAGAGTTAAATTTAGAGCATTTCATATATAAGGGCTAAATCTACGTTTCACTGAAAATGTTAAAATAAAATTTGACTCTTATCCCATTCCTTTTTATGGTTTTACTTAAACCAGTGTTTGATTGGATTAGAAAAATAACAAGAAGCTATTTCAGAAGAAAACCCAGTTATCATCAACAACAACTAACAGTAACTAAGCAAATACTTATTTTTTAAGTTAAATTCTCAATTAGTGGTGAACCTCTTAGCCTAGTGGTTGAGAGCTTACCTATGATTAGGAAGGTCATGAGTTCGAATCACATCCGGGTCTGGTAGAGATTTTCTTTCTTCTTTTAATGTAAGCGGATTGTGCGTAATATATAATATATTAATTTTAATTATATTATTATATTTATCTATAAAAAAATTATTTAAAATAAATGTAAAAATAAAAAATAATATTTAATTTATATTACCTTTATATCATTAATTGTAATTATTAGATTATATTTTTGTTAATATTTATATGTTAAAATGAATTCGTACATCGCACGAGCCAAAAACTATAAGTGATTTTTAATCACTACAAAAGTTAGCAGTGTACAACAAATTTACTTAAAATATGTTAGTAATTTTACTGCGTTTGAAATTATATATGTAACAGTTGAAATTATAACCCTAATGAACTATAATTTTTGTTTTTATAAAAACCTCATTTTAAACTATATAAAATACAATTTTAAATTTATACGAAAATAAAACACATTTTTAATAAAATTTGATATGATTAAAAAAAAAATTCAACTAATGTGTACTATGTGATATCGATGACTCAGTATTGAAAGATTGAAGTCTTATTAACCATTTTAAAGAAATAGGGTAAATTATATCTCTGTTCACTTAATTTTATCCATTTTAACATTGTGCTTACTGAACTTACATTATTAACGGTATGACTACTGAACTTTACCATTTTTAACACCGGTGGCCACTCAACTTTAACTAATTCTTCAAATTGACCGTTAACGACCTCAAAATAAAAATATTTAAAAATTAAAGTTGTTGAGAATGACATTTACTATGAAACCACATTTTTTATTTTCCAAATCACATTTTTTTAGAGTATTCTCTCTTCAAAAATTCACTATTTCTCTCTTAACCAGACAACATCAAAATAACCTCAAAACAAAAAATTTCAAGAATTGAAGTTTTTTAAAATATCATTAACTCCTCGAATTTTTTTATTTTGAAGCCGTTAACGGTCGTTTTAAGGCGTTGAATGACCACTAGCGTTAAAAAGTGTAAAATTCAGTGACTATACCGTTAAGAATTGGAGTTCAGTGAAGTTCAATGGCCATGAGTGTAATTTACCCTAAAAAAATATTCAAAGCCCTTAAAATGCCTTTAGGAACTTTTCAAATATATATATATATATATATATGTTGAAAGTTTACCATTTCTTACACTTTTAAAAGGACTTGGTATTAATGCCACCTAATGCAAAGATAAATATGATATAGAGATTAGGTTGGCAATGGCATGATGATCCCACTAGTTTCCCATTTTTTAGTTATCTTTAACAACAAATGATTGTCATCACGTATATTGACTTTGAATATATGAGGAGCAGTTGGTTTGAGTTGTTATTGCATTATTATGTTTCTTCCTTCATCATTGTAAGATATATAATTATAAAATTATGCCCTTAATTAATATATTGATTAATTAAAAAAAAACTAATGTAGTTTTACGTTTTCACAGATCGATATCTGTAGTTAGGGATGCAAGTGGGGGCGGGGATTCCCTGTCCCCATCGGTGATCCGCCCCGATGGGGATAGGGAATCACCGATAAGAATCTCCACGGGATGGGGATGAGGATAATTTTATCCCCCGTGACGAGGATGAGGAATGGTATCCCCGTCCCGT
The DNA here is from genome assembly GCF_963576675.1 of Euphorbia lathyris. Lineage (NCBI taxonomy): Eukaryota > Viridiplantae > Streptophyta > Magnoliopsida > Malpighiales > Euphorbiaceae > Euphorbia > Euphorbia lathyris. Next base: position 8,690,229 of record NC_088911.1, read on the forward strand.
GGGGATCCCCGACCCCGCTCTGTTAATCCTCCGATAGGGAATCCCCAACGGATCCTCAATTATTCCCCATTATAATTAAAATTATACTTTAAATATTATAATTTATAACATTTAACTTAAATTAAATAGACTTATTTTCAAATAAAAAATTAAATGGCATGAATAAAATATTAGCCAAAGACTAAATGAATATTTTTTCTAACATAAACTAAACTAAAGGCATAGTATCTCTGTCATTCTTTCGTATAAAATCTAGAATTAGAAAGGAGACGAGAAAAGAAATATATACTTATTTTGAAAAAAATATAAATGGTGATTCTTCGCGGGACTGTGATGTAGATAGGGAAAAAGTGTTTTTAAACGGGGACGGGGATGTGGGACAGATTTGTCCTCATCTAACTCGTGGAGACGGGAATGGGAATCCCCGACTAGTCGAGGATGGGGATGGGGATGGGAATGGAAAATGCATTCCCCGTCCCGTCCCGTCCCGTTTGCATCCCTACCTGTAGTTTTTTTAAGAGCAAAAATACTTATATAATTTGATCCATTAGCAAAATCATGGAAAAAGGTCTAACATCATCAGATAGCTGATGTGGCAATGGCCAAATTATCAAATCGAACGGTGTTAGACATTTTTCTTTGATTTTGCTAACAAAACAAACTACATGGTTACTTTTGTTCCGAAAAAAAAAATACAGACACTAATATGCAAAAACGTGAAACCATATGAGTTTTTTTTTTTCAATTGACCGTTAATATATTAAAACCTTTATGAACTTGACTGAAAAAACTTTTTGACCCTTTAAATTTATAGTGTTTTATTAGTCCCATAAATTTTGTTAAAGCGACTTATTGATTAATTGAATTTGTTTAAACTGATCTATTGACTTCTTGAATTTTTTTTACAATGATTTATTAGCCACATATTTCAAATCATCTATTGCTTTGGCACGAGGACTAAATAGGTCTATTCATCTCACTTGAAGTAAGTTTACGACCTAATGAGACACTCCGTAGATATATGGAACAATTGATTTTTCGAATCTAGTTCAGAACGACCTTAATGTATTTAGCCAAAAATATAACTTCATTTAAAGATTAAGAAATAAGTACCATTTTTTTTTATGATTTTACATATTTGAAAAACATCACGGTGGTTTAAAAACTTATAAACAGAAGTCGAACATGCTTTTTATTTGCAAATATAGATATTTTCACTAAAGTCATTAGTAGATAAAAAGAATTTGAGTTATTTTATTAGTTTTTTTTTTTTTTGTGCTTTGAAATGTTTCATATGTTAAGAAAAATATGTGAAAGTATATGAAATCATGTGAAATTGTATGTAATCCATTCAATCCAACTTTCAACTCATCAACATCAACATGCTTTAGTAGTTGAAGGTTGGATTAATGTGTATTGATCTTTTGATGATGTATTATGCTGAAGAGGTGTGTCACACAGATTGGTTCATACGAATTAGGGGCGTGCATCGATACGGTTTAAACCGCATACCGAACCGAACTGATTGTATTCGATTTTTTGACACTTCGGTTCGGTGTCGGTTTTATTTTTTGGTATATTTCAGTATTCGTTTTGGTTCGGTTTGACAAAAAATGTGAAAAACCGAATCGCACCAAATTACACATATTTTTTATATATATACACATATATTTGAATTTACAAGTTTAATTTTGTTAATTTTTGTTGAGATAATAAGCTAATATGAATATATTTTGAAATTATTTCAAATTTTTTATTGTTGAGGTAAATTTAATGATGAAAAATTGTGATTTTTATTTTTTAATTAAATTCGGTTTGTTCGGTTGAAAACCGAACTGACCGAATATTTAGGTTCGGTTATATTTCGGTTTTATATGTTATTCGGTTTGGTATCGGTATGAATTATTTTGGTATTCGGTTTTTTCGGTTCGACCGATGCACACTGATGGATGAGGTGTCACTAATTTTGGAGGGAAAGCAAGAAACTAATAATAGATAAATTGAGTATTAGCGTATACATAAAGCATATTGCAACATTTTAAATGTATGATGAAAAATATTTTTCCTTCTTAATAATTGATAAATTGAGTATTTATTCAATGCAGTAGATCTCAAATGTCCTTCACCTTCCAAGTGATTTCTTACAAAACATGGAAGGTGTCGACTTCCCGACGTAAGCACTCCAATACTTAAGTTAGTATCACTCTCAAGAGTAGTGAAAAGTAATGGAAGCTATTGTTTTGAGCATACATGAAAGATTCTCTTAAACCCCTATTCATACGCTTCTCAAGACTCATTTTAGGATTTTGGAGGACAACTTCTCATTTGATGATTAGTAACCAATAAGAAGCTTCCACATCTTCCACTGTCACACCCGACCCTAGACGACCTCAATCGGCATCGGGCGTGAAATAGAAAGATCACAATCAATACTTAGGAGTCTCCAAATTATCCAACGCCATTATATTACAATTGAACTATGCAGCCAACTTCCAAACCCCGCCTAAACGGTCGGTAACCTTCTACATATCCTGTACTTTCTCACCTAAAAACATTTAAAAAGGTGAGACAAAAATCTCAGTAAGAAACAATCAGCTATAAAAACCAACTTTATTTAACATAGCTACATATATACCTTTATCAAGGGATTTAATCAAAACCTTATAAAATATACTCAAAACCAAAGTTCATAATATAGTCAAAGTAGTAAACCAAAAACCAAAAATATATAATCTTGCATCGTTTCTTGAGTTCAAAACCTTATAAAATATTATAATCAAATAAGCGTTTTATCAAACCAAATCGTAATCAATCAAACGTAAACCCTTATATCAAAATCAATCATAACGGAAAACATAATCCAAATGAACTTAAAACATTGTATCCATCCTCGAGTTTCTCCCCTTAAGTATCAATCCATAACCACATATATAGTCGAGACGTCTCTTAATATTGCCTATCCCATATGGTCTTACCCAACACTTCGCTGCGATACCCAATAGGTCTTAAGACTATGTACACAGGCCATGTCCCTCACTGAACATGGTCTTCAAATATAAAACCACCGATCCGGATAGCTCTCGATGGATATAAAATCATAAAATCATAACGTATTCAAATTTCCTTTCACAATCAAATTCCAAACTATTTCATAACCATAAATCATTTGGCTTCAATTAGCCTTTTTATATCATAAAAATCATACTGGACTTCAATCCAAAATAATAACAACAATAACCGCAACAGATTTCTCAATCCAAAACAATTCGTAAGAAATCATCAAATTCATTTTATTCAATATAGATATATATTGAAACAAAAAACATATATGTATATATGTAAATCAACCAAATTAAGCCTTAAATCAACATAATCAAGTAAAATCTGAAATTCACATAGAAGCACAATCAATAGCTTCATTTGAACCGTAATTTCACAATAAAAAGCAAAATCATGAAAAACCCTAATTTTACAAAATTCCTGTATAATCCAAAAATATCAATTTCTGAAAATTCTTTGATTATATATATATCTATATACATAAAACTCAAAATATAGTTGATAGTTACTTACCTTGGTCACTAATTGAACAAAATACACCCGATCGATTCGCCGCTAAATTCTGTCTAAGACGTTTCCCTCCAAACACTTCCGAAATTCAAAAACTCTTCGGTTAGGACTTAGATCTATACATAAGGATGCTATGTTTTAAATTTCGAGTGATTCGAACGGTCGAATCTCCGTAAAGCAAAGAAACGGTGGAGAAACGGTTCAGAGAAAACTGATGAATATCTTTACACCCATAAAAGTCAATAAATCTATAATATCATTCGATTTTCTTATTTGACCTATAAACACTCAATTTGATCCTTATATAAACTTAAACCATAATCACACAAACTTCAACTAAAAATAACTTCTTTCATACTTATCTCTTAATTTCCTATCTCAAACTGTGCTTAATATCAGCAAAATTTGTCCTCAAAATTCATATCTTAATTATTTCCTCAAACACTATTTAAGCTTACCAAATTTCTTATTTAATCATCAAATAATGAACTCTAATATATTTTCCCACTTTACTTCTCATTGATCTCTAACATCGGTATCTCTCTACACATCATCTATATAACTCTCAGTAATTCTAATCCTCAACCCGATAAAGTTCACCAATAAAACAACAATTGAAATTTCAGATCTCATTTATTCAACTTAAGATTCTATAATACACGAAATTCATGTTATAATCTCTCCATCATGAATCAACTTCCAAACTCATTAAATGAAACCTCTCTCAATCCCATATCTATTATCTTCAATTTATCACTTTATCATTTCCTCAATCTCCTATAGTCCTAAGAAGACCAACTTATCATGTAAATCAGTAGCAATGTCTCTCAAATAAAGAGAAAAATCAAAGCAAACACCAACTTCTGGTTTAACGCTAAAATGATCAACATATGCCGTTTTCAGCATAACTTTTTCATACGGAGTCCGATTAAGGCGATTCAAAAACCCTTGGAAACGTAAGATAATAATAAAGAACTTTCATTTAGGACTCTATGACAGATTCGGCCTATATCTGGTTGAAAAATGCATCATAAGATTCAGATACACATTTGATTCTCCCGCAGCACCTATATAGACAATTCTCTATTATCTCTAGCTCAAAGTTATAATTTACTCACATCTCATATATATATGGTTGTAAGCTAACTATTAAACTCTCAAATATCAACTCCAAGTCATACTTAATATCATGTATGTAACCCATGTCGCCAAATATCAAATAATTTACTAATTTTCATACACCTAATATTTTACTAACCATCAAATCTCATGTCCACCCCTCATTAGCTAGTTACTCAATCCTCGAAAAAAATTGCAAATTATTTCTTAGCTTTCATCAAATATCCATATTCCTCCATTGCTATCGATTATTTCTTAGCTATCACCAAATATTCATATTCTTCCTTCACTATCAATTATTTCTTAGGTATTACTAAATATCGATATTCCTCAATTACTATCAACCTTAGGTCCGAAGAATTCAACCTAGAGCTCTGATACCAAACTGTCACACTCGACCCTAGACGACCTCAATCGGCATCGGGCGTGAAATAGAAAGATCACAATCAATACTTAGGAGTCTCCAAATTATCCAACGCCATTATAATACAATTGAACTATGCAGCCAACTTCCAAACCCCGCCTAAACGGTCGGTAACCTTCTACATATCCTGTACTTTCTCACCTAAAAACATTTAAAAAGGTGAGACAAAAATCTCAGTAAGAAACAATCAGCTATAAAAACCAACTTTATTTAACATAGCTACATATATACTTTTATCAAGGGATTTAATCAAAACCTTATAAAATATACTCAAAACCAAAGTTCATAATATAGTCAAAGTAGTAAACCAAAAACCAAAAATATATAATCTTGTATCGTTTCTTGAGTTCAAAACCTTATAAAATATTATAATCAAATAAGCGTTTTATCAAACCAAATCGTAATCAATCAAACGTAAACCCTTATATCAAAATCAATCATAACGGAAAACATAATCCAAATGAACTTAAAACATTATATCCATCCTCGAGTTTCTCCCCTTAAGTATCAATCCATAACCACATATATAGTCGAGACGTCTCTTAATATTGCCTATCCCATATGGTCTTACCCAACACTTCACTCCGATACCCAATAGGTCTTAAGACTATGTACACAGGCCATGTCCCTCACTGAACATGGTCTTCAAATATAAAACCACCGATCCGGATAGCTCTCGATGGATATAAAATCATAAAATCATAACGTATTCAAATTTCCTTTCACAATCAAATTCCAAACTATTTCATAACCATAAATCATTTGGCTTCAATTAGCCTTTTTATATCATAAAAATCATATTGGACTTCAATCCAAAATAATAACAACAATAACCGCAACAGATTTCTCAATCCAAAACAATTCGTAAGAAATCATCAAATTCATTTTATTCAATATAGATATATATTGAAACCAAAAACATATATGTATATATGTAAATCAACCAAATTAAGCCTTAAATCAACATAATCAAGTAAAATCTGAAATTCGCATAGAAGCATAATCAATAGCTTCATTTGAACCGTAATTTCACAATAAAAAGCAAAATCATGAAAAACTCTAATTTTACAAAATTCCTGTATAATCCAAAAATATCAATTTCTGAAAATTCTTTGATTATATATATATCTATATACATAAAACTCAAAATATAGTTGATAGTTATTTACCTTGGTCACTAATTGAACAAAATACACCCGATCGATTCGCCGCTAAATTCTGTCTAAGACGTTTCCCTCCAAACACTTCCGAAATTCAAAAACTCTTCGGTTAGGACTTAGATCTATACATAAGGATGCTATGTTTTAAATTTCGAGTGATTCGAACGGTCGAATCTCCGTAAATCAAAGAAACGGTGGAGAAACGGTTCAGAGAAAACTGATGAATTTTAAAAAAGAATTGAAAAAGAAAAAGAAAAGAAAAAAGAAGATAATGATCAGCCTAAATATCTCAAATTTAGACAATATCCATTTTGGTCCTTCATCTTTATATAATCTTTTAAAAATTATTCTAAACTTTTAATTTACACCTAAAACCATCAAATTAACTCCAAACTTTTCCCATAGCATCAAATAAAAATCATACACCCAATAATTATAATATATACTAATATCAAAATATAACTTTTAGAAATTTAGACACGGACGTGACATCCACCATTTAGGGAACTTCTTCTTAGGTTTAAGTCTTTTTCTCACCGTTACTAGTCTCAGTCCAGATCTTAAGCTTATGACCCTGAGACATCTAAATATTCCTTGTATCTGCATACATCTAAACGTTCGACTTACAGACTCAGGATCCTCATTTGAATCCTCTACACGCATTCTTAGGGTATTCGACCTAGGCTTTCTATAGAATCTCAATGAGTATTTTTTTCATCTTAGTAGAAGCCCACTTAAAAGAATAAAATACTCCTTTTAAGGCTCTACGGACGCTTCGATTCCTAAGCCCCAACTACCCATGCTATGATTTAACAGGAGCACCCCCTAAGAGCAATGGATGTGCGACAAGTGTAAGTTGTAGATGGAGGCGAACTCAAGATACTTTTATTTTACTGTTATAATTGCATTACCTCTATAAACGGGAGCTAACAATTCCCCTTTCTTGTTTCACGCTTCTTGATTTCCTTATATTTTCTAAAGCTTATGGTCTAGTGAATCCTTTTTCACTAGCGAGATTCTATTTTTTCAGTAAGTATTTTTTGACATCTTGTTTCTTATTTCGACTCTTTTTTTTTTTCATATGATGATAGTATGACTTGAGACAAAGAAATAAACAATTATAAACTATTTTCATCATATGCAACATCTACAAATTCTCCTCAAAGACAAACTGTAAAAAGAAACAAGTGAAATGCCACCCCTAGAATCGACGCCATGGTTTTTGCAATTTATCATGAGCATATTAATATCATGTGTGCCAATTAACATTAGTTTGACAAAGTTTGATATATTATTCCGAAATTTGGGTCAAGGGCATCTCATCCTCTTGAGGGGTATTTTACCATTTACATTGATTGGGTAGAAAGTGGGTTCACATACCTTATACCAAGACCTATAGATTTTATACTGGAGGCTTATTGTCTATGCCCCGGACAAATTCATCCTAACGCACAAATGGATTTGGTATGTCTCCATTGGTTGTGAGATAGTATGGGTGGGACTCTAAGCCCATGCATCTTCCACAAGCTTCTCTCCCACACCATCCGTGAAACGTAGGACCATTCTAACTTTGGTCAGATCAAAAGTAGTCTCCACACTTTTTGTAACGACAAACCTTCTTCTTTGAAGCACTAGAAGTAATATTGGTTCTATTTGAAGGTGAAAAAGCAAATCCCCCTACCTTCCCCATTGCATATATCTATGACCTTAAGAATAAAATAGATTCATTTGAAAGGTCGATTCGAGAAGAGAGGCTTTCATAACAATTTCCCGACATACAAGCGGGTTCCTAGTCCTACACCGATGGTCTCTATGCCTACCTCACTAAGCAACCCTTGGTGGTTTTGAACCTATTTTCATGTTCTTCGGCAATAGAATCATTACTTTAGCAAGACATCATCACACTTTCAAGTAATTATAGGAAAATTTCATTCCTTTTTATAATTCATGTGGTGTATTGTCTACTTTCTTATGGAACACTTTATTTAAAATGTGATTAGCTGATAAAACAACTTTCCTCCACATGTTCTGTAGCAACCCATAACTGTTTAGTATAACGTTCATTATTTCCTTCAATGTATGATTCTTAGGCTATATAATCTATTTGACTGAGGAGAATACAATGGTGTTATCTCGTGAATAATTCCATGTTGTGAGCAAAACTTTCTAATTGTTCAACATATTCACCATCACGATCACTTCTAACCATTTTAATCTTTCTATTAAATCAGGTTTCTAGTTCATTCTTATAGATAAAAAACTTATCAAAAGCCTCATCTTTGCTTTTAAGCAAATATACATAGCAATATTTTATATTATTGTCAATGAAAGTAATAAACTACTTATTACCTCATCTAGTTTGAATAAACTTCAAATCACAAATATCGCTATGTATCAGATCAAACCGTTTTGTTTTTCTTTCCACTATATGGGAATGAATACCTTGTTATATAACCTTTACCCACATACATTTCACCCTTAGAAAAAATAAACTTTTTTCAAAACCATCTTAAAGTCATGAGCATCAAAAAAGCTCTTCAAAATGTCAGGCACATACAAGAAATTGTGCAGCTTCACTTCTTTTCTAGAAGTCATTTTCAGAATCATATTTCCAGTCCCTTTCATATTAGAGGTAGCAAAATTTCTCATAAAGAGCTTCTCTCCAGTCTTAGGAGTCAGTTCAATAAAGGACTCATTATTATAATAGACGTGACATGCGACGCCAGTATCCAACCATCGATCCATTGGCTTGAAATTATCCATGTTGACTTACGATATCATAATACATATGTCGATGTAAGACATATAATGTGTAATAGCTTCCACAACATTTGCTTGATTAGGCTTAACCCTCTTCAACACTCTACAATCAGATGACTAGTGGCACATCTTATTGCAGTTGTAGCATTTCTCATTGAATTTTGGCTTCTAGGATATTCCACCCATATAACCTGATTCAGACCCACGTTGAGGTTGATTGCCTTTTTGGAGTCTTTCTTGACCTCCAACATATTTTCTCTAGCCACTTATTGACCAACCAGGGTTGAGACTTTCTTCTCATTGCTTCTGTTGTCTTCATCAATTAAGAGGAGCTCATCAACACCCATTTCCTTTCACTTATGCTTAAGGTAGTTTTTCAAATCTTTCCATCCATGTGGCAGTTTTTCTATTATTGTAGCCATTTGAAAGGTTCACTAATTACCATATTTTATGCATGTATTTTATGGTTAATAAGGTGTAATTCTTGCACATGACTTACAACATTTTTAGAATTCACCATTGTAAAATTTAGGAATTGTATAATTAAGAATTTCTTAGCACATGTATCCTCTGATTTATAATTATGGTTCAGAGATATCCACAATTCCTTTGTCGTTTTTTTGACACTATAAGTACTGTAAAATAAACCAGTCAACTGTTTAAAATATAATTTCGACAAAGAAAGTCATAGTTTTTTCATGTTTCAATAACATTGAAGGCGGTAACAACATCTACTTAATCCTCTTTGATAACAACGGGATCATTCTTCAAATATTTTGCATGATTGAGCATAGTCAAACTAAAATGACGTTTTTTCTATTACCATATCTTGAAATTCACACCATTGGATTTCTATGGCTTTTTTATTATGGCTAATAAGCGTTGCAACTGGTAAGGTTGGGCTTGGAGTCTCAAAAGTGACCCTTGGTTCTCTCTAGAGACCACATCCAACTGCATTAACAATTTCTAACATTTTTTTAGGGTTAATACACATATTTGCCCCTGTATTATCACAAAAAAATAAATATGCCCTTATATCAAATAAACCCACAAAACTATCCTTGAATTTTCCACAAACTTGCAATTATATCTAACAGACTTCCTTATTTGGCATAAACGGCGTCATCCTCATAAACACTACCTTCTTCTTCTTTCTCTCAAAATTTAAAAGTTTAGAAAGCCTTCCTCAATGGCAGTCATCTCATTCATTCTCTCTTCTTCCCTCCCTTCATCTCCTATCACTTCATCTCCTACCATTGATGAGAAGAAGCAACGAACAAGTGTGTGTTGAGCTTTTAAAGAAACACCTCAACTACTTATGTCTACTGCTTTTTCACTTTTGTGATTGCGCAGGCTTTTCTCTACATTTCAAGTATGGTATTTTCTTGTTCTTCACTGGGTGGGTTCTTGTGATGTTTTTTGTGCATGCTTTTCTCCCTATGCTATTAAAATTCAGGATAATTTTTCTTTAATTTTAGAATAATAAATATAAACTAAATTTAATATTCAAGAGATACAATTTTGTAAAGAAATCTGTTCAGCCCACCAGGCAGTGGATTTTTTTAACAGGTTTCTTTAAAACAAAAAAAAAGCTCTCATCAATAATTGAATGTTTAAATTACAGACTGGATTAAATTATTGGATCGTTTGAATCAGGCTTGATACCTATGCTTAAAACTAATGATCAATTGCCAATTTTTTTTATAACTGTGATGTTGAAAACATGGGTGGAACTAGGAAGAGTTATGGAGCAGTTCCAGGTGAAGTGTGTCGTTTTTCTGTATGTCAATTTTTCTGTATATACAAATCCTATGTCAATTTTTCTGTATGAGTGTGTCCTTTAACAAACTTAACGAACTTAAAAGAGAAATGTAAGAGATGAAGTGAGGGAAGAAAGAAAAATGAAGGAGATGGCTGCCATGGATGAAGGCATTCTAAGCTTTTGAATTTTGAGAAAAAGAAGAAGACAATGATGTGTAGTATGTTAATTGGTGGTATGTCAGTAATTTGATGAATAGACTAATGGTGTTAGGTCAAAAAAAGTAAGTCTGTTAGATTAGGGTATAATTGTAGGTTTGTGAAAAATTCAGGGATAATTTTGTGAGTTTATTTGATATAAGGGCATATCTGTTTTTCCGTAATAATACAGGGGCATGTTTACACCTTTAAATTTGACATATTTTGTCTATTGATATCCTAAACTTTTAAAATAATCTATCACACATTTATAGTTGACTTTAAAAACACATCACACACCTCTAGTTGACGTTAAAAACCTATCACATACCTATAGTTGGTTCATTTGAACATCGTGCACACAAAATTATTGATCTGTCATCTTGACAGATCAGGTGACATACAAAACAAACTCAACGCTTTTTTTGATAGGACGTACATGCCACCTCATTTGTCAAAGATGACAGATCAATGATTTTGTATGTAAAAAGTCCAAATAATCCAATTATAAATGTGTAATAAGTTTTTAAAGCCAACTACACGTGTTTGCTATGTTATTTTAAAAATTTAGAATATCAATTGACAAAAACTTGTCAAATTTAAGGTGTAAAATTAAGCCCAGATAAAACATTATTGAGACAGTTTTATTATGCATTAAATTATAAAATAATTATGTGTAAACAAACGTCATTTAGTTTTTTTAAACCTTCAAATTCATTAACTTTTTCTTTATTTCATTTTTACAACAAATATTCTTTATAAATACGATAAAACCACAAAATTTATTTTTATGCTTCGGTGTTGATAACATCGTGATATTATCCCAAGGATCAAAAGGGATATTCGCCTAAAGAACGCCACGTGTTGGTCACCTAATACTGAAATACCACGGCGTATCGAAACAAAGAGATCCGGCGGGCGGGTCACCAAGGACTCACCAAGAGAGATCTGTGGGCGAACCTGTGAGGCGGATCTCCATATCACACCCAATCCGCCATTAGAACGGCTGGGCCGATCCAGTAGTAAAGACCATTAATGAGCTATCAATTAGATAACCGCCAACTTAAGGGTAACCTATAACCGCCATTAATGGGACATTAATTGAGACTTTCTAGTTACTGAAGGTTACAACTTCATGACTATATATAGCCTACGTCTCAGGCTATCAAGGTACACATTCACTTACACTTTGTCAATTCAGTTTGCTCTCTTGTTCTTCCTTACTGACTTTGGCATCGGAGCTTCCCCCCGTCGAACCCAACGACGCCCCCACAGGGACGGAAGCTGATCGGAATTTCTCCACAAGACATCAATTGGTGCGGTGAAGGTGGAGGTGGAGGCGGACGTGGAAGCGGAGGTGGACGTTCGCCATCGGATCCGTCTTCTGGATCCAGCTCTTCATCTTCTCCAAGTAGATCCCCACGGAGAGGACGCCCAAGGGCGGGTCTGGAGAATTTTGATGATAGAGTTCGAGCTGCAGTGCTCCGCATGAATGAGGAGAATGCTCGACATAATCCATTCGCCAATCGTGATTCGCCCTTTACGGCTTGGATCGAAGCGGAGGAAACAGATAGGCATTTTAAAATACCTAATCTCCCAATATACACGGGTGCTGACAACCCAGAGGCCCATGCCAGAAAATATCGAATACTGCTTCGCCTTAACCGAGCAACGGAACCAGTGCTATGCAAGATGTTTATCACCACGTTAGGAGGTCCCGCTTATGACTGGTTCCAATCTTTACCTCCCGGATCGATAAACAGTTGGGATCAACTAAGCAGAGAGTTTTGTGCTAAATTCGCCGGATGTATCCCTCCAGTGGTCAAGTCACGGAAGCTTTTTGAATTAAAGCAGAAGGCAAACAAATCCCGTAGGGAGTATGTAAACAGCTTTAACAAATTGTGTATACAAATTGTTGATGTGGATATCTCCATGGCAGTGGAATCTCTGGTAAAGAACGCAACATGTAAGAGTTTGCAGGAGGATCTAATTCGAAAGAAGCCCAGCAGCATGGCAGAATTGATGGAATGCTGCAAGGACTTTATGGAGGTGGATGACATTCGCCGCGAATCACTATCTCCGCCTAGAAAGGACAAAGGCGAATCTCGCCACCGAGATAGAGAAAAGGACAAGCACCAAGATTCCTCCTCTAGAGGACGGCGAAGGGGATCTAAGAACAAATCGGCATTTGTCACGTCCTTCACACCTCTCAATGCCTCTAAAAGCGAAGTGCTCATGTGGATAGAGAACAGCCAGCACAAACGGAGCATTTCATACCCCGAACCAAAAGGGGGGGAGTACACTAACACTGGGAAAAATCCCAAAAATTATTGTAAATATCACAGGAAAAATGGCCATGACACAGATGCATGTTGGGAGTTAGCCCGGGAAATAGAACGGCTCATCGAGAGAGGCAAATTGGACCGGTTCGTCCAAAATGATGGCAAGAAGGGAGATGGTGATAGATCCAGAGATGATCCAAAGAAGAAAGGAAAAGGGACCATCAATGTCATAGCAGGCGGACCTGGGTACCAACCTGTACTGAAAAAGGTAAGAACCACTGCTCTCGACAAGGCATCACTTAATCGCCCTTTTGCAGATGCCGGTCCGGAGATCTCCCCTCATGCAGATGCCTTGGTCATCACTATGATGGTGGAAGGCTGGGAGATGAAAAGAGTAATGATCGATACTGGGAGTTCGTGCAATGTCATCACAAGGGGAGCATTCGCCAAACTAATGGTAGACCCAATCCAGGTGGAAACCACCGTAGTGGATATCTTGGGAGTGACAGGACACACCATTCGAACAAAAGGCCAGGTAACATTAGATTGTGAGTTAACAGATGAAGAACAAGTCTGGCAGGGAGATCTGGAATTCTCCATCTTGGATGGCCAGTTGGCCTATAATATTATCCTTGGGCGACCCTTTATCTCCGAAGCGGCGGCCCTTATCTCCATACGCCACTTAACTCTTTACATCCCCACGGCCAAGGGAGGTGTCATGATCAGAGGAAGTCAAAAGGTGGCTCAGGAAACATATTCGGCATCACTAATGATTCGCCCCCAGTCAAAGGAAAAAGATGAAGAAGAACTCGTCACAATGGCCTTGGGCGAAACAGAAATGTACCTCATGGCGGATGAAAAGCAGGTACGAATGGCTAAAGGGCTCAAGGGAGAAATTAAAGAAGCAATCACCAAGGTTCTCCATGAGGCAGAAGACGTCTTTGCATGGAAAGATGAGATCCTCCCTGGGATTAGTCCAGATGTGATCACTCACAAACTCAACATCGACAAAGATGCAGTTCCGATTGCCCAAAAGCGGAGAAACCATGGCCTAGAAAGACAGAAGGTGATAGAGGAGGAAATCACCAAGCTCCAACGGGCGGACGCCATTGAAGAGGTACTTTATACACAATGGCTGGCGAATGTCGTTCTAGTGAAGAAAGTAGGCGGATCATACCGCATGTGTATTGACTTTACAGATCTCAACAAAGCTTGTCCAAAGGACAACTACCCCTTGCCGTGTATCAATATCCTCGTAGATGGAACCGCAGGACACGCTATGTACTCCTTCACTGACGTGAAGTCCAGCTATCACCAAATCCCAATGGAGCCCTCAAATAGAATCAAAACCTCGTTCGTGACTCACCAAGCCACTTATTGCTTCAAAGTCATGCCCTTCGGGCTAAAGAATGCAGGTGCAACCTATCAACGGATGATGAATAAAATATTCGCGGAAAGCAAAGGTGATAACTACTCCGTCTATATAGATGACATGATCATCAAGAGTACCACCATGGAAAAGCATGCAGATGATGTAAGGGAGGTACTGGGCGTACTCCGACATCACAACATCAAACTGAACCCAGAAAAATGTACCTTCGGTGCGACGTATGGAAAGTTCTTAGGATTCATGATTAGCCAGAAAGGAGTGAGCCCAAACCCTGACAAAATCAAAGCTGTCTTGGAGATGCAAGCACCACGAAACATCAGGGAAGTGCAACGCCTTAACGAGCGGATCATAGCCTTGGGCAGGTTTATCTCTTGTTCGGCCCGCAGATGCCAACCCTTTTATGAGGTCATCAAGAAACAAAAGGCGTTCGAGTGGAATGAGGATTGTGAGAAGGCCTTCGAAGGAATCAAACGGTTTCTCACAGAACCGCCCTTAATGAGTCGGCCCTTGAAAGGTGAGAATCTTTATATGTATGTCTCGGTTACAGATAAAGCTGTCTGCACGGTCATGATAAGAGAAGAGGACGGCCAGCAGTATCCAATTTATTACGTGAGCAAAGTATTAAAGGATGCTGAAACCAGATACTCCAAGCTTGATAAAATGGCGTTGGCTGTTGTCACCACGACAATCCGCCTTAGGCCTTACTTCCAGGCTCATACTGTTATAGTTCGAACAAATATACCAATGAGGAAGGTATTGCAAAAGCCGGAGACTTCAGGGAGATTGATGGAGTGGGCAATCTGCCTTGGAGAATTTGATGTACGATACGAGAGCAGGTCAGCCTTAAAAATTCAAGTCTTGGCAGACTTTGTGAATGAATTCACTGAAGAAGGGATGAATTGTTGAAACACCTTTCCTCATAATTTTGATTTGACAAAATTGTTTAAGTATAATTAAAAACATATTCTAAAAACACTAAGTTTAAATGCTTTGATTTATTCTACTAATGTGTTTGTTCAATGTTGAGTTAAATTGGTTATAAGACACAAGGATTAAAAGGCCCAAGCCCAATACAAGAGTCAAAGCCCAAGTCAAACGGTTCAATACAACTCGGCCCGCGTTTGTCAAAACATTGTCGTTATGGACAAAACGCAACTCAGCGGAAGAAGGATCTAGAAGACCTTTCAAGGAACAACTTCGGAACGAAGCTGCTCAATTGATTCGACAAAGCGTACAAGACATCAGCTGGCTAAGGAAAACTTCCAGACAAAGTGTTTCCACTTTGGATAAAGTTCAGACGACACAGTATGCTGTCCAGTTGACTTTACCATAAAAGGAGAGACATTCTGCTGAGCTGACCAAAAGCTGACCGAGGACAGAAGATACTCAAATATGATTGGCCGAGAGCTCTGAGCAAGTCAGGATGACAACGACAGGAAGCCGTTTCCCTCCAACGGTTATTTTGAAATTCGAAATGACCGATGCCGCAAGACGTCTCTATAAATAGTGCCACCAGAAGCTTCATTCAACACAGAACTTGATCAAGCCATTACGCTGACCAAATTTCTACGCAAGTTCTGCAAGCAAGAAGCAAAGCAATCTTACACTAAATTTCATATCTTTCGTGTAAAAGTCTAGAGTGATTATTCAATCATCTAAGGTGTCTTAGCAATCATTGTTTAGGACAAACACTTATCATTTCTAGAGATTAGAAAGGAGAGGCTGAGTACTCGGTTATAGTACTCAGCGAGAGATTAGGATTGAGTAGAGGTATAGAGGAAGGTACTCTTGTTATACTCAGTTGCTAAGATTGTAAAAGGTTTGAGGCTCTACCTTTAAAGAGCTCAGTAGAGGATTCAAAATCTCGGAACGTGTTCCGGGGACAGGACGTAGGCTTAGAAGCCGAACCTGGATAAATCTACTGAGTAACGTATTTCTTACCTTAAACTCCTTATATATATTGCTTGCTTAAATAACCAAAAACTGACCAAGTAAAGAGGTCAAGCCGAGTTGTGCGCATCGAACACCTGAGCTCAGGAATAGACTCTAAGTGCTATATCCTGACTCAAGTTAAGAAACTGACCTAGTCACCAGTTGACTAAGCCAGTATCTTACTGTTTACTCAGCGCCGCTGTTTAAAACCTTTTCTCTTAAGAAAAGAAGTCTGCCCTAAATTTAAAAAGCTTAAATAGTTCCTAACCCCCCCTTGGAACTATACTTGCAACGTTATAAGGGACCAACATGAATCTCCCCAAATCTCAAGTCGAGGAATGGACGATGTACACAGATGGAGCTTCCTCGGCAGAAGGAGCTGGTATAGGCATCGTAATCACAGGCCCCCAATATATAAAACTAAGGTACGCAGCAAAATTGGATTTCATTGCAACCAACAATGCAGCGGAGTACGAGGCCTTAATATTGGGACTACGCCTGCTGAAAGAAATCACTCCCAAGCAGATCGTGATCTATAGTGACTCCAAGTTGATGGTCAACCAGGTGATCAAAAATTATGAGGTAAAAGATGACGTTTTGTCCAAATACGTTGGTGAAGTTAAAAAATTGATGGATCACCTTGAAGCCAAAGAAACTAAATGGGAGTTGATCCATGTACCTCGCGGATCAAACACCAAAGCGGATCATCTAGCTAAAATGGCTTCCAGTAAGGAGAACTGGGCGGATCCACAATGTCCCTTCGAAGTTAAAGCAGCTCCGGCCTTCGCCTCGGAAGAAGTTTCCCTACTCACGACAGTAGAAGGTGATTGGAGGTCTGCCATCCGCCAGTATCTGCTAGATGGAGCACTACCTACGGACAAGGAGGAAGCTCGACGGATAGTTAGGAAAGCGGCCTATTTCTCCATGATAAATGATTGCCTCTACAGAAAATCTTTTAGCCACCCTTGGTTGAAATGCATTTTGCCAGAAGAGGGACAACAGGTTCTCAAGGAGCTGCATGAGGGAACATGTGGAGCCCATGAGGCATCCGCCTCCATCTTGAAGAAGTCGAGGCTAGCAGGGTTTTATTGGCCCACAGCGGAACTTGATGCACAGAAACTGGTGGAATCTTGCCATAGTTGTCAGATTCATGCAAATGAATCCCATACCGCCAAACATCTCCAGAGGCCCATCATTGAAGGTCGACCCTTTGCTGTCTGGGGAATTGACATTGTTGGACCATTTCCTCCTACTCGTAAATAGAGGAAGTACGTGGTAGTGGCAGTAGACCATTTCACTAAATGGGTGGAGGCTGAAGCTGTCTCCTCCATTAATGCTGAACGCATGGTGGAGTTCGTCAAAGATAATATTGTGGGGAGATACAGGGTTTCGCACACGATCATCACCGATAATGGAACGCAATTCAACTGTGGTGAGTTCAAAGCTTTCTGTGAAAAATTGGGCATTTTAAACAGATTCGCCTCCGTATATTACCCACAATCCAATGGTATAACCGAAGTCACAAATCGGACAATCGTAAAGGGAATAAAGAAAAGACTGGGGGAGCATGATAAGAAATGGGCGGATCAGTTAACAAGCGTGTTATGGGCGTATCGTACTACTCCTCGCACGGCCACAGGTGAAACCCCATTCGCCCTTTCTCATGGCATGGAAGCTGTAATCCCAGTCGAGATATTAGTCCCGAGTGACAGAGTTGCATTCTATTGTGAGGAGGACAACAGTCAGAGACTGAAAGAAAGTCTTGATCAAGTGGAGGATATGAGGGACAAGGCGTATGTACGAATGGCGGCATACAAGCAGCGGATCGCAGCTTATCATGACAAAAACGCCAGACTTGTGGAATTGAATGTGGGAGATATCGTGCTTCGCAAGGCCGACAAAATCCAATCAAAAGAAGGGAAGGGCAAGATAGGGCTCACCTGGACGGGTCCATATCGCATAGTGGACAAGATTGGGTTCGCCACATTTAAAATCCAGGACATGGATGGAAATACATTGCCATGCACTTGGAATCTCCAAAATCTTCGCAAGTACTTCGCCAAAAAATAGAATGTAAACAAGGTCTTGAGTACTCTTTTTCCTTTAATAAGCTTTTTTCCCATGTGGTTTTTCTTGTTAAAGGTTTTAATGAGGCTCATATATAAGACCCGCTTACTGTAATAAAGCATATCTTCTATCAATAAAAAGCAATTGTTCTATTGTCCATATTCTTTTTAAGTATTTTCTTGCAGCAATATAAATATTCCAGTCTCAAAAAGAAGGGGGGCATCCAACGCTTCCCACACTAAAAAGTACTGCTATCACATAGCTACTTTTTCTCCTCAAAGAAAGGAGAACAATCTCATGGGCGGATCCATCTTTAGATGATCACCATTCGAGATAGAGTTAAAACATTCCTTGGACGCAAGGTCTTTACACTCTCTTACACCCTTCCCAAAGAAGGGTTCACAAGTCCTAAAGGCGGATCACTTCACCTCAAAGATAGGTAGCAAGTTGATCCCTAAAGGCAGCTTTACTTCCTCTAAAGGAATAAAACAGCTTCAAACCTTCACAAAGGTTCGCACAATGGAGTATGGCTGGCCACCTACTCCAAATTAAATCCTAAAAGCCTATATATTTACTTACGTAAACGTAAAGGTAAAATAAATAGCAACCATAAGGATTAAAAGATTGTATTCAAGTTTTACAATAAAAAAACTAAACATTAACAGGAGCGTTCTCCTTAGCATTCTTCTCGCCTGAGGCACCTGCTTGAGAAGCTTCCTTCTCAACAGCTCCAGATGCGCCCAGTAAGGAGACTTCCTTTTCCACAGAAGATGTTCCCTCAGAAAGAAGGGAGCCATCGGTTATCGGCTCCTCACCCGCCTTTGGAGGTACTTCCTCGAGGTCCACTAGCTTAACATTGGTGGAGGGTTTGCTTTCTTCGACGGGTCCCTTCATCCATTTCCGAACATAGTCATGGAGGTAGTCCTTGATATCCGGGATTTTGTTAAATTTGACAACATCATCTGGGTCCGGAACGGCGAACTGCGGATCTGTAAAATCGATCTCGGGATACGCCAGCTCAAAATACGCCATTATCAGTTCGCCGTAAAAGAAAGCTTGCTCTCCAGCCATGTACTCTGCTTCTCCTATAGCGTTCTCATGCTCCTTGGCATCTGCCTCAATCTTCTTCTTTAGCTTTTTAATCTCGGCATCCTTGAGGGCAATGGCGGACGCGGCGGATGCAACATTCGCATTGGCATCATCGATTTCTTTCTCCAACCTTTCTATGGTAGCCTTGTCTGCCACACCTTGAAGGAGCTCGGATTCCATGGCGCGTATGCGAGTATACATCTGTCAAAGGCAAACAGTTTTGTCAAAATGAAAGAGCAAAGGTACAACTTTTTCTAAAAAAAGAGATCCTTTCTAGCAAGGGGACTTACCGTAAGAAGCTCCGTCTTTCCCCTTTGAGCATGGATTGATCCTGGAATCTGGTTCTGATTCCTCAGTACCTCCCCCAATTAACCCAGAGCCTCGTCTAGGTCATTGATAACAGACTCATTCTCCAAGGACCCCTGGACACCATACTTGGCGAACCAATATCTACCTAGGTCAGGCTTCGCCGTCTGCACAAAGATGTAAGGATCAAAACTTAGATTCCAAACATAGCAAACAGATAAAAAGATAAAGACAACCTACTTGTTCCATCTCCGCCACGGGCATGGCGGATCTCATGGCATCCGCCATAAGCTTTGGACCGCCAGAGGCTGCAGGCTTCCTCCTTTTCAGAGGCGGATCGGCCGCTGTATCAGCCAGACGTTTCCCTGCACCCTTTTGGGGATACGCCACCTGATCTTTCTTGCGAGCCTCATCCTCCAACAACTTCCTACGCTTCTCTGCAAGAGCGTGATTGGCCTTAGATAAACCCCTGCCAAAGAGAACAATAAAGTGATCAAGGTTCAAAGAAAGAAAACACAAAGTTACCTTGATCAAACTGGGCAATCCTCGAAAAAATAAACTTGTCCCCTTCCCGGCGAATCAGGGGAATATCATTCATCATGAAATCTAAGGCATCAGCATATGTCCAGGCCTCCGCCTTGACACTTTTCATGAGCTCCGCCACCACCTCATCACTATTCGTCAGAATACGCATATCTCCCGCCATATGTAAAGGTTTGGGATTCCAGTATGTTGGGAAGCCTAGAGATTCGCCCTCGTTTATCTTCACGTAGAAGAATTTTTCGTCCCAACAATGGACGTTGGACATTTTGCCACTAAACGGCGAATACACTCCAAATTTTGCAAAAGTAAGGAAAGACTCAGACTTTCGCTTCGACGGTTTATGAAAGGCTCTGAAGATACGAGGAGTGTATACTACTCCTAAGTTCGAAGCCAGATAGCAATCTAAAGCTATGTCTAACCAACCATTAGGATGTAATTGGCTGACAGTGATATCAAAGTAGGAAAGGATGTCCGCCATCATCTTTGGAAGAGGAAGATGGAACCCTCTCTCAACATGACTACAGTACACCGATAAGAATCCGCTTGGCGGACAGGAAGGTCGTTGGTGAGCCGCCGCCAACTGAGTCTCATAATTATTTATCCATTGAAAGCGACTCGCCAGATCCGCTAAATCCGCGGCATTCATACGAGACGGAGTGGACTCCGCTCGAGGTTTCTTTTTCCTAGGTAGGGCAGAAGAAGAGGCCATCATCCCAGAAAAACCCCTAAGAGCTACGGCCGGAGCAGTACCGGTGATCGGAGTGGAAAGGTTTTGACTCCTACCTAGACGAGTTCGACCATGATTACACGCCGAGTCGAGCAACTCAGCTAAATCAGAGTTAACCGTGCCTTCGGAGGAAAGAGAATTTCCCGACGAAGAGGAGGTCTAACTAAATACAACCTCGGAAGGAGAGGTCAAATTAAAAAGTTCAGAGGTCGACCCAGAGGATGAAGAAGAGCTTCTAAACATTCAAAAACACAATATATAGGGTGAAAAGATGAACTTACATGACGAGTAAAAGCTTAAAGGATTCTGAAACTCCGAAGAAGCTCTGCAAAGAAGACGCGAAAGAAAATGGAGAGGAAGAACGAATGAGGAAGAAAGAGAAAATAAAAAAGGAAGAAGGCTTCTTCTCTCTCCTCGGGCGGTGCGCCTGCTACACGTGTCACTTCATGATTGGCATCGAACAGAGTGCTCATTAATGCATGTAATCATGACGGCGCGCAAAGAAGCTCAAAAGCCCTAAAGGACTTTAAGGGAACTTTGGGGGGGCTTCTGATAACATCGTGATATTATCCCAAGGATCAAAAGGGATATTCGCTTAAAGAACGCCACGTGTTGGTCACCTAATACTGAAATACCACGGCGTATCGAAACAAAGAGATCCGACGGACGGGTCACCAAGGACTCGCCAAGAGAGATCCGTGGGCGAACCTGTGAGGCGGATCTCCATATCACACCCAATCCGCCATTAGAACGGCTGGGCCGATCCAGTAGTAAAGACCATTAATGAGCTATCAATTAGCTAACCACCAACTTAAGGGTAACCTGTAACCGCCATTAATGGGACATTAATTGAGACTTTCTAGTTACTGAAGGTTACAACTTCATGACTATATATAGCCTACGTCTCAGGCTATCAAGGTACACATTCACTTACACTTTGTCAATTCAGTTTGCTCTCTTGTTCTTCCTTACTGACTTTGGCATCAGAGCTTCCCCCCGTCGAACCCAACGACGTCCCCCACAGGGACGGAAGCTGATCAGAATTTCTCCACAAGACATCAGGTGTAAAACTAATGACTTAATACATCTTTAGTACTATGTATTTGTCTTAAAAAATTCAATTACTCCCTATATTTAAAAAGAAAATTCTGTTTAGTTTTCAAATTTATCTAAAGTGACCAATTAAAAGGTACCTATTAGCCCCTTAAACTTTCCTACAGTTATTCTATAAGAATTTGTTTAAAGTATACGCATTTCAACTTTTCCAAAATCTATCATTACTCCGCCATATTTATTTTAAGAGGTTAATAGGTAACTTTAAACAACTTCATAAAGTAAATTGAACATTTTGAAAGCATAAGGGTCAATGGAATTTTTTTAAACAAGTACAATATATTAGGAATGCATTAAGCCAGAATTAATACTTTTGTTATATATATTACTCCTGCTAGAGCAAAGAATGCGTACATTAGTCAACCATATTAGGATCTGGCTGAATCATATATATAGGCGTCGGTATTATAATATCAAATTCATAAACTATATAATATAATGACTGCTGTGTTTATTCACATTGCAAGTTTATGAAGAAGAAACTTTGTTTATACTTCATTACTCTAACCTTACATCTACAATATGTCAGTATTGTTACAATTCTGATCGAATACCATGTAAAAATATTAATATATTATCCGTTTTTACCGAAATCAAATTTATTGAATTTCACAATTTTAAAACGCGTCTATATGTAGTAAAAATTCATCTGACTAATAAGTTCCAGTCACTCTCTCTCTATTTCCGATGCGTGAGATTCAGTTCAATCCTACCATTATCGCCATCCTCACTAACTACTCCTTACTCAAGCCTTCTACTCCAACACCCACTCCAGCCAAGTCGTTACTGACTCACCAGATTTCACTTTGTCCATCCTCAAGTCAACACATAGTGTGTGGAATCTCGACTCTAATATTAATTGTAACACTCTAATCCAATACCATATAGATATGAAAGAAAATCCTTAGATATTCATTTACATGTTATCATAGCTTCATATTCAATGTGAAGTCACCCATAAATATTTGGGTGTGTGATAAATATAATGCATTGCTTAATTAAGGACACATATAACTCCTTTATAAATATGTAATGAAGGTTGATATATATATTCCACATGATATTATATAGGGTAATTAATTTATTAGTCCCTATATTTTGACAAAACATATTATTTAGTCCCTGTATTTTCAAAAACACATGGTAAAATCCCTAACCTTTTTTTCAGGGGTTAAGGTGCAAAAATACCCCTAACGTTTTGGGTCAGGAGTAATTTTACCCCTAACATCTAAAATGGTGCAATTTTACCCCTAACGTTGGAAGTCAAGAGCAATTTTGCCCCTAACGTTAATAAATTGGGTCAATTTCAGACAATATTATAAAACACAGATATTTTTGTTCTTTATTCCGCACCAATTGCATAACAATTCGTTCTGAAAAAAGAATTTCATGTTTTTTTATAATTTAATAATAGAATTTGAGATTAATATTTATAAATTTGGTGAATTTTTTGAATTTATTGTGTCTAATTCGTACAAAAAAGACAGTATATTTTTTTATTTTTTTACTTTTTTTCACATCCCAATGTATGTTTATGATTTGTTACTGATAAAATGACACATGTATGAAGTGTAGATGACAAGATTCATGACCGAGAAAACAGTTTGATGAATTATTTCTCAAATTGACCCAATTTATTAACATTAGGGGTAAAATTGCTCTTGCCTTCCAACGTTAGGGGTAAAATTGCACCATTTTAGACGTTAGGGGTAAAATTGCTCCTGACCCAAAACGTTAGGGGTATATTTGCACCTTAACCCTTTTTTCAGTGAACTGTTTAGTCATTCCGTTTGTTTGTTAGATTTTTTACCGTTTATGAATTTGGAAATGACTAAATTACCCTTTACTGTTTACCTTCAAATTTTAGAAGAGGAAATCCAATTTAGAAGAAGAAACTATCTGTATGGAGAACAAGAAAAAGAACAGACCCAATGCTTACGAATTTGAACGATTAAGAAGAAAATTAAGAAGAAAAACACTCAAAGTTGATTTCAGATGCAGTAGAGTTTAAAGGAAAGGAAAATAAAGGAAAAGAAGAACGCAAATCCAAATTGACTAGAATTTTCATAAAAGTCTAACGGCAGGGACTAAACAGTTCACCGATAAAAATGTTAGAAACTTTATTGTGTATTTTTTAAAATACAGGGACTAAGGGCGGCCCGGTCGCACTACGTGTCTCCGCTAAGCGAGAGTCCGAGGAGGGGTCCCACCACAAGGGTGTACTGGGGGCAAGCCTCCCCCTGCCAATTTATTTGGCAAGAGACCGCTCCTAAAACTCGAACCCGTGACCACTAATAAATTAATTACCCTATTATATATGATATATTTTTAACAGTATGTTGATTTTTTTTTTTTTTTTGTATCAAACAAATGGTGTTAAGCAAATTATCTATATAAATCGTATTGATGTATTGATGTATTAGAGTTTGAAAATGTTAATTTTGGCGAGAGCATTTTTCCTCATGTTTCTCAATAAGATTCAACTAATACACCTTACACACACAGGTGTAAAATTGAGTGAGTAATACAAACTCAATGAGCTAATTAACCACATTTAATTTTAATTTGTCAAAAATAGTGGACCGAAATCATTCATGGTAGGGATGTAGGGATGACAACGAGTAGAATAGCTGCAGATAGTACCATCCCAAACCCTTACCCTTCCTATTACCCTAATGGACATACTTCATAAATCTCATTCCTGTCCCATTTAAATCGCGGGTACCTTTAATCGTTAAAAATTAATAGATAAAACAAAAAATATTACTAATTCAACAAAAATAAATAAATTTAATAGACCATCCATAAACAATTCTTTTTTTTT
Organism: Euphorbia lathyris; assembly: GCF_963576675.1. Lineage (NCBI taxonomy): Eukaryota > Viridiplantae > Streptophyta > Magnoliopsida > Malpighiales > Euphorbiaceae > Euphorbia > Euphorbia lathyris. Next base: position 8,715,491 of record NC_088911.1, read on the forward strand.
TTAGAAATTTAACAAATTTAACAACTTCTAAATTCTAAATCACTCCGATTATCAAAAAATTAAAATACACTAAAAATAAATAGGTAAATATATGATGGGTACCGTAGGCGTATTATCGTACCCGTCCCATACCCGTCACAGGTAGTTTTATTCATCACATATCCATCCCATATCCTTTTATATAGGGTACGGATAACCTCATTAGGATCCGATAGTGTGGGTACCCGTTGCCATCCCTAGATGGTTCCACAGCCGAAGGGATCTGACCCCTCTAATCCCCCTATCTCCGCCGCTAATCCTGCCCGTGATAGGTAACCTGCTGGAGTTGTAAACATTAGACATCTACAATAAATAAATAAATGGGTCTTAGCAATGGCAACAATTCAAGAATGATAGTTGAAACAACTAGATATCGACAAAGCATTCCTATATGGTGCTTTAAAAGAAGAGAGTAAACCTTGTCAATCTCCAATGACTCTGTCAAAACTCAATTTCCTAAATGAACCTGTTTTGCAGGACATCACAGAATATAGAAGATTAGGGTGGTGTTTGATAAAATTTAAAATTAAATGTTGAGAAAATAAATATTGAATTTTACGTGCTGAATATTATAAATACTGAAAGTATTAAATGATATAACGGTTTGATAAATACTAAAAATAAGTACTGAATTTAAAAATATTAATCAAACAATTCTGTGACGTTGTCAAACAAATGTCTTAAGATTTGTAGGGAAGAACCAATTTAGCTTCTACGTACAATAACATTTGTCAAATGGTACAATTAAAACACTCACTAATTGAAATTGACCAATCAGATGAATGTGTCGTTACCTCTCTACACTTGGACGCCACATATTTCAGTTCCAATATCACTTTCATCTTTCAGCATTAGGAATTGACAAATGTTTATGCCATCTAACAAGTCATTTGCCAATGACGGTTTTAATTATGCCATTTGACAAATGTTGAGACTGAAATTGTGCTGTTTTGTACGTGAGAGCTAAATTGGCTTTCTAAAAAATCTTGAAGCTTTTGGTACTTATTCCTAAAGAAACAAAGCAAAACGAACTAAGCATATAGATATACTCTTTTCAAGCATAACTGAGGGTGTAGACACTTAACCTATTTTTGGTTCAAAAAGTTCAGGTAAGGATAATACTAAGAGCATCCACAATGGTTGGTAACAACCATTGTGACTTAAGAGGGAGAAGTAACAAGCTTTAGTAACAATCCATTAGAGGAGAAAAGTTTTTTAAAATTTTAAAGTGTAAAATAAAAATTATTAATTACAAATAAGTATTAAATCTGTAAATTACCGCGTACTGAGCAGCATTTTTGCCAACTTTGGCAACCTAAAAAAGCAGCCACAATTGGCGCTATACTCGCCAGATATGGCGCGTGTAAGCCACGCGCCGAATCTGGCGCTTATAGCGCCATGCGTGGCTGTCAAAGCTTCTTTTTTTTTGGATTTTAGGGACATTTCATTTCTTTGCTACTAAAATCTGTAACAAACCAAATTTTATTACAACTACTTTACTGGTTTGTCATAACTCCACCTAGGATTATAACAACAAAAAACCTTCCATTAGAGTTGGTCTAAGGCCCAAAACCGTACGATCAACCATACCGTATGGAGAAAAGGTAAAGACAGCAGCTTGGATACCGGAAGAGGAGCAAAAGTGGGGTTAAAGATATGTTTGTGATAGTAAAAAAAATTAATTATATGTCTAAGGAGTTGTGGAAACATTTGGAAGATTTTAAGGTAGTAAACTAAAATTTCAGGAGATTTGACTCCCGGAATGTGTGTTTGAGACTTAAAGTAGTGTTCGGGACTTAAAGTCCCACCCACACGCTACTTTTCTCTGCGGAAAAGTAGTGTTCGGGACTTAAAGTCTTTAAGTCCCGGATGCTTAGACATGGTTTGGGAATAATTTAAGTTACACTTTCTGAACAATAATTTCCGTAGTTAATTTCTATAACTATATTACACTAAACCACTAATCCTATTTAGTTTTTCTAACTACAATAAGCATATCTTTAAGCCTACAAAAGTCATCGACTTTCTTTAAGAGACCTTTACGGCGTTTAGTGAAAGTAGTCTTGAGATGTTTGTTCGCTATTTTCCTTATATCTATCTTCTTCCTCAGTGCTGCCTGTTTCGCAAAAAATAAGGGGCGGGGCAAGCCACCGTTTTCTTCCAAAAATGCCATGGCTGGTGGGGTGGGGAGCTCCCAGCCATGACAGTGCAAGAGGCGCAGCCTGCTAGACCAACCCTTCTCCGTCAGCCTGTCCCTGGACCTACATACTCCTAAGGCAGCAAATTATAGACTTCGAGGAGAGTTTATAGTGGAATTTACAAATTGTCTACCAATAAAAGTTAAATTTTGACTAAATTGAATCCCTAGCCTAATAATTTGGTCGCACCAACTATTATCAAAACGCATGCTTTAGGTACATATAAACCAACTCATGAACGTTTAATTGAGTTCTGTTTGATAATAAGGATGGATGTAGCTCGTTCTTAATGAACATAGATGTCGAAAGAATATCGTTATACTCACTCTTTAACCATGTTGGGATGACATGAATAGATAAAAGTCTCGTTTGTCTAAGTTGAATCGAGCAAACGAGCTTTTATATTTGACCTTGTATCGTTCTAAAAAAAAGGGGGCGTGTTCTCTGATATAGCTCAAGTTTCTAATTCTGTTATATAACAAAAAAAATGCAAAAAAAGGGAACCGAAACAAAGTATGGTTTACTCGGACAAATGGTCACAAAATGATAAAAAGAAATGGTACGAATAAAGCTATCTAAACGAACACGGCTTGCAAAATAAAGGGAGGTCAAGCCCAAATCTACAAATATAATTCGTATAGTTTGAAATATACAAGTCCAAAAAATGTATTACATAATTTATTTGGGCAAGGCCTTTCTTTTCTAAATCGAGATTAGACAAGTCCAAAAAATGTATTACAAATTAAATTAAATTTTTAAAAATAAGTCTTTTTTGTTCTTTAATTTGTTCATTTTTATAAAATACTAGATGGATACCCTCACTACGTTTCGGGACGAAAAATGTATTAAAATTCTATGTTACTGTATTATTTACTCAAATACAATATTCTAATATTATATCACTAAATGTAATCATAATTAATAGCACAATATAAATAATATTATAATTATAATTATACACAATAAGCGTCTGAAAAATATATATAAGCTATTAAAGGAAGAACATATTAAATCTCTCGCATTTTTTATAGAAGTCTTGGATTAACAATTTGGTACTGTAATCTTGTTTGTGTCCTTATCCTTGTTAGGAGTCCTCAAATCTGTTCAAAAACCAAACTTATCATATCCATCATTAGTATCAAGCAATTGAAACATGATCATTGAAGTACATTATATAAAATCATTTTGTTAGACATTTCCAAGGAAAAATATATATTACTGCAACTATTCAAAGAAATAGCAACCTACACTTCAACTTAACATAAATTTGGTTATAACTTAACAGCTCATATCCATGTATCAAATATATATATATAAACACAAACACGTAACTCTTTAACCATGTCATTATCATCTATATTATTTATTTATTTTCTAACTATAATTGGCTTTTATGCATCTTAAATATATAATAACTTGATCATTTTGTCTAAGAAAACATGAAGAAATGTTAAAGTGAATCTCAAAGCAAAAATTTGACATATGAAAATCCATTGGATTCCCTTAATTTTTTAATAATATTTCTTTTAAGAAAGAAAAATAATAATATTTAAATGCATTTAAACAAATATATTTTGACTTAGAAGGTAAACTAATTACGATATAATAATTCCATCAAGTTAAGTGCAGGGAAAAGAATCAAGTTTTAAGGCTTAAGCATAATAGATATGGAAAAAATATCTGCAGAATTACCCATCAATAGGATTAATAACAATGCTTGTCTTAGTTGTCTATTAAGTTTGTAGCTAATTTGTTGGCATTTACAAATTAGTGAAATTGCTTATCCATCAATATAATGACCATAATAAGAAACTCAACAAAAACCAAACTATAAACAAACTAAGAAAAATTAATTTCACCATAAGAATCAAATTATCCCAACAAAAACCAAACACTGATCTCGTTCAAGCATCAAGAAACAGAACAATAGAATAAGCAAATTAACAAATCCTTAACTTGTAAAAAGGGAACAAAGTAGCAAACAGAAACGGAACAATATAATAAGCAAATTAACAGATCCTTAACATAAATGTAAAAAGGGAACTGTAGAAACTGAAAATACAGAGAACTAATTGTGATGACCAACTGAGTAATCACTCTAAAATTTAACTAAAGGAATAAAAATGCATGTCTTTTAGTGCATTTTATAACATGTTTAGCCCACTTGTAACTGTTCTGTAAATCAAGAGAGGTCTTAGTTTAGTCCATTAGTAACATCTTGAATCCATATTACTCTTTTTGGTTACTTCATTGTACAATAATATTATTTGTGTACAAAAAATTATTAGTTCCTATAATAACTGTTAACTTTACTTGATATAGCTAAAACAAAAGAAAGCTGAAAATGGCCAAACTAACCTCTCCCATGTAACCAAATTCACTTATGTTTCTAATTATCATTTCCATATTTTCAAAGGCATCTACAAATGTGACTTCACTACTTCCCACTATGAACTGCTTGAACGATCCAATCCTCCTTGCATTCTTTAACTCACCAGCAAAACCTTGAAATGAAATTATAACAAATATCAATACCAATTTTCCAATCCCAAGAATTTGAAACAAAACAAATACAAACAAAACAAAACAATTTTTTTTACAAAAGTGATAGGGTAACCTCACAAACAAAACAAAATTTTAAAAACAAAAGAGTGGTGAACTATTTGCACCCTTTGGCTTAAATTTCAAGGGGAGTGGTGAATTGAAAACTTGGTCAGGAATAAAGGCTGATTATTGAATTGAAACCTGCTTTTCCTTCTTATGCCAAATACAACAAAGATCATGACATGAATAATTCCAATTAAGGTTGCAATGTCTGAGACCCTAAGGGCATTATATAGAAGCACCAAAGCACCACCAACTTGCAATGGCATCAGCTATATAGCGTGTAGCTGTAGCAGCATGGCAGAGATGCTGATGTGCATCAACAGCCATGTAATTGACAATTTATCCAACTCCAGTGGCACCTGCATTGTTGAAACACACAAAAAAATATTATGAAGAAAATATTTATTTTTTCATAAAAGAAAATATTTTCTTTTACTCAACTTTCTCGGCAATTAAACAAAGAGTGATTGCTAAAATAGAGACAGTTTACCTCAACCTCAAGCAGAGAATTCACATTTTCAACCTTCAATCAAAGTTGAGAAAAAGAAAAATTTAGACTACAATATCCATATAACTAAACATGCAAGTAAGTAAAATTTAGCAAAAAAACACAACCATAAACTTTATTAACAAATAAAAATTAGCATGCCATACAAATTATTCAAAAGTGAATAAATAATAGAAAAAAAGGCAAAGCATTAAGAAAGTTAAAAAAAAAAAACCATGTGATAAATTGTCGTATCAATTTATCTCTTGTATTTTCCACTGTTCTTATTCACTCAATTTTCTCTACTGCTTCCATTTAGCTTATTTACCATAAATGAATGGACTCTTTCATTCCTCAAGAGTTAAAGTTGAAATAACTTGGAATTTATTTCCTTTTTGGTCAACTAAATAGAGTAGACAAAGATAAATTTATGCCATTAAAATTATAAGTATGCATATTATTTGGATTTCTTATTAGAAAAGGCATGAAAAACACAGATGAAAATGTTATACTGCATAATTATATAATCATAAATTTATACTGCAGAATCATATTATATAGTTGTCAATATTTTAAATATTAATATATGGAAAACAAACCAGCATAGAAAATAATTAAAAAAATGTAAAATTAGGAGAGCATAAAATGTAGAATTCCAAAGCTAGAGAAATTTACCTCTTTAAAATCCCACAAATCAGTAGAGGGAAAACAAACTGAATAGCTACAGAACTTCAGAAACCTTAAGACAATGAATGTGATTAAAGATCCAAAAACTGATAGAGTTTTGTTGCAGGAATGAAAAAGAATTCGTGGTTTGCAGGTTGGATAGTTCAAATAATATTTCAAGCCTCAAATTTTAGATCTGATGGTCATCTGACTGTTAAAATTAGTTTAAGGGCACCGTTAGAAATTCAACAAATGATGAAGAGATTGGAAACACGTGTACCTTATAAGATCTGGCATAAACACAGTAAAAGAAATTACTGTGAACATCTCCCTTAGCGAACACAGAACCAAAATTAAGAACAGCTCCCAAATTAATGAATAAATTCAAATAAAGAAAAACGAAACAATAAAAATTGAAATTGGAAAAATAAAGAGAAGAAGAGAATAGAGCTTTACCTTGTTAGAAGAGAATAAGCTTGGTTTTGAGAAGATGAGAAGAAAAGTGTTTTTGCTGTCGTTACTGTTTTGCACATCTTCTCTTTTTTTCTGTGCGATGTGTTTTAGACTGTCAATTGGGATTCATTCTGCTCCTTCGGTAGACAGAGAAGGGAAGAAAGGAAGAAGGCACGAATTCCTAGATAGGAAAGCTAGTAGGTAGAGAAGGGAAGAAGAGAGATGGCACAAATTCCTAGATAGGAAAGGTAAGTAATACGACATCGTTTTGCTACCAGGTTGCTGGAAATTTTCGGTGAATGATAGGGGTAATACGGTCAACTCAGGGTGTAAGGGTAACATTGGAAAAAGTTTGGCACAAAATTGCCAATTTTACTGTTCCAGTCTTCCACTTTTATAGTTATATATAATTTTGCATAACCAATACATATTTGGTAAAATATATTTTTTTACTACATTCACCCTTATTTATAATAAAGATTTTATAATAAAGAAAGAGATTTAATATTAATGTAAGCAATCCTAATTAAGCCGTAACAGTCCCGTTCAATTGGATCCTAATGACCAAATTGTATTTGGACCTTCACCATTAAATTAATCTATAACATAATCCTATGGTGTTAAAATTTATAGATTAAATATTATTTAACTGATTGTTTTTCTTTTTTAATCCATTAATCTAATAAAGTATTCCTAACAATAAGCGGACTACCTCCTTCTTGGTTCCCTCTGCTTCAGCAACTTCAATCTTCCAATTTTTTCACAGTTCTTCAATCCCCCAGTATCAGTATTACTCTGCTTAATAAAATTTCATGCCTTAATTACTTTGTCTAATAATCCGATTGAAGTTGAAGAATAACGTCCAATGGGACTGAGGATTCAGATGTTTTTCCTGAAAAAAAAAAATTCTCCAGCAGGACTGGTATTTTCGCTTAACAGATTGAATAATTCCCCGGCAATTTGACGACAAAAATAAGTCTTGAAATTCCAGAAGAGTTTTCGAGAGAAACCATCGCTGTAAGTGAGATTCTTTTAATTGGAACCGGACTGTAATCCAGAAAAGCGGTGAAAAACGGTGGTTTCTCTCTCTAAAGCAGTCTTCCTCTCTCTCCAGCTCCATCGTTGTTTCTGTCTCTCAAGCGAAACAGTTAGCTTATTTTCATGAATACTTTATTAGATTAATGGATTAAAAAAGAAAAAATTTCAGTTAAATAATATTTAGTCTGTAAATTTTAACACCGTAGGATTATGTTATAGATTAATCTAACGGTGAAGGTCCAAATACAATTTGATCATTAGGGTCCAATTGAACCGGACTGTAAGCCGTAATGTTTGTTGTATGAAAAGTAGAACTTTAGAAGAGAACTATAAAGAGTGAATTAATCATTTTAATAATCTAATTAATACTTTCATTGGTTTTAGGCTTAAATCACTTTTTGGCCCCTGACCTATCCAAAATTTGTGCATTTGGTCCCTGACCTATTATTTGGTCATATTTGGCCCCTAACCTATCAAATTAGATAAAATCCAACTCATATTGAATGAAAAATTAACTGTGTTGGAAAATTAACGGCAGTAACCAATACAAAAATGACACATGACACATAAATAAAATTAATTTTCACTCTATCGGAACACTAGAAAAGTTTTTAGGATTTTTTTTACTGTGTAAAATAGTTACTATTGCCATCTCTGGTTGAAAATTAATTTTATTTATGTGTCATGTGTCGTTTTTGTATTGGTGACTGCTGTTAATTTTCTAACGAAGTTAATTTTCCATTCAATATGGGTTGAATTTTATCTAATTTGATAGGTCAGGGGCCAAATGTGACCAAATAATAGATCAGGGGCCAAATGCACAAATTTTAGATAAGTCAAGGGCCAAAAAGTGTTTTAAGCCTTGGTTTTACTTAAAAAGAACGAAGGAAATACATGTTTGTTTAGAATTTATATGCACATTAAAAAGAACGAAGGAAATACATGTTTTAAGCCTTGATTTCACGGTTTTATATGATGGTTCATGTTAGCCGATCCCGAATCATTTCGGGACTAAGGCTTTGTTGACATATTCAGTGGTCATTTTAACAGTTCAGTGGTCATAAGATTAAAATGGATAAAGTTCAGTGTTTCGAGCTCAAAGCTCGTCAAGCCTGGAATTTAGAAGCTCAGCTCGAGCTCAATACGGGTTCGGCTCGAGCTCAAAACTCGTCAAACAGCTCAAGCTCAAGAATTTAGAAGCTCAGCTCGAGCTCAATACGGGTTCGGCTCGAGCTCAAAACTCGTCAAACAGCTCAAGCTCAAAACTCGTTAAACGACTGATTTTGAATTTTTTTTATTTGAAACAATTTTTTTAAGACCAAATCAGACCAGCCAGTCCAACCACCAAATCAACCAGACATCCAATCCATTTATATATTTTTTGAATCAATAACATTAACCCACTAAAAACAGAGCATAACAGTAAACAACTGAAATGACTCTGGCTATCATAAATCTTAGGGATTAAGTGCGTCTATTTATAAGAGACTTTTGCCTTTGTCATTCTTCAGCTTTCCGATGTGGGATTGCTATTCTTCATCCTATCCACGCTGTTTCCATAGAAACTTAAACTATGAATTGAAATGTATTAAATAATCTGTACACCAATTATCTTTGGGCTTGGGCCACATTTGGTTCTCTTGTGGTTTTTATTGTTGTCACTTTTAAAGGAATAATTTAATTCTTTCATTTATTCATTCTTAAGCAAAAACTCGTTTTTCAAAATCAATCAAAATAGAAGTTCTTTTAAGGGAAAATTACACAGAAATTCATATTTTAAAAACTATTTACGATTATATCAAGTTATAATTTTTTATTATATCAAACTAGTAAAATCAGTACTTTTAATATATTTTAAGGATTGAAATTTATAAATTAGAAGTCTAGAATATATTTTTTAGGATTTATAATTCATGAATTGAAGTCTAGAATTTTTAAATTAGGGTGTAAAATCATAATATATAGAAAATAATGACATATTAAGAATTAAGTTTATTGATATGATTTACTTAAAAAGAACGAAGGAAATACATGTTTAGAATTTATATGCATATTAAAAAAATTTCAATTCCAATTTGATCTGACAACTTGATTTCACGGTTTTATATGATGGTTCATGTTAGCCGATCCCGAATCTTTCTTAATGCTGAGCTCCACTTCACTCAGCTTGTACCGTGATATTATGCTGACTTCGTCCTGTCTTTACTTTTTGATATATACATATATACTTAACATTGAGCAAACATATTAATACAATTAAATCAAAGCACTTAAATTTAATTGTCCCTTAATCATGGATTAATTTAAATGATTTTGTCAAATCAAAATCATGTGGAAAGGTGTTTCAACACATAGAACTTTACACTTTTTAACACCGGTGGAAACTCCATTTTAACTAACTCCTCAAGATGACCGTTAACGATCTCAAAATAAAAATATTCAAAAATTAAAGTTGTTCAGAACGACATTTACCATGAAACCAAATTTCTTATTTTTCAAAATCACATTTTTTGGAGCTTTCTCTCTCTAAAAGTTCACATTATCTCTCCTAACCAAACAATACCTAAATGACCTCAAAATAAAAAATTTCAAGAATTAAAATTTCTTAGAATATCAATAACTCTTCAATTTTTTTATTTTAAAGCCGTCAATGGTCGTTTTGAGGTGTTTAGTGGCCACCGGTATTAAAAAGTGTAAAGTTCAGTGGTCATACCGTTAAGAATTGAATCAGTGGCCATATGTGTAATTTACCCAATAGATGAATATCAAATTTGAAATTGTTGGATGTAGGGCTGGGCACATTTCGGTCCAAGTCGGGGATTCATGAATCTCCAGTATTGGATTGAAATTCGGAGATTAATAAAAGGAAATCTCCAGGATTGGATTGAAAGAATAAATCTCCAGAATTGAATTGCCCCAAAATTTCGGTCCAGTCCAGTTCGGGGATTCGGAGATTCGGTTCCGGTCCAATCCAATATAATTTTTCGGTGATTCGGATAAATATCTAATAGTTTAAGTCCTAAACAATATATTAAAAATTTAATTTACAAAATTTAGGCTAAAAAAAACCCCACAAAATCAAAGTATTAAAAGTTACGGTAGACAACAAAACTAAAAAAACCCACAAAATCAAAGTTACAAAATAACAAATCCATAAAAACAAACAACCTTTAATTCAAAAAAGATAACACTTCATTAGCAAAATCTCTCTAATCATCATCCCAATTTCTAATTGAATCTTCTTAACACAACAAATTCCTTATTTTCCAAAGCAAAGGCAGTAAAAGCCAAACATCAACCTAAACATATAAAATTTACCATATTAGTGAATCAACAAATGTTAAATTAATTAGCTTTCACTTCAATAAAACTAATCAACACACTAACAAAAAGTAAAAGGGAAAAAAATATGCTTACCAAAGTGCATTTGATTCGGTTAAAAAAACCTTAGATATCCAATTGAAATATGGATAAAAGAGATGATGCAATTTCAGGATCAGAACTAATTTCTACAAATTAAATAACATTTATATAGTTAGTATTCATAAATATTTAATTAAAATAAAACTATGAAATATAATTGGTAAGTAAATATTACCTTCTTCAATAGCATCAAGATCTTCAACTTCTTCTTCATGCTTGAAAGCTTGAGTTGAAGTTTTTAACCAATCTTGACAACAAATCAAAACCGCAGCTCTAGCAGGAGTTAAAGAACTCCTAAATTGATCCAAAGTTCTACCACCTGTGCTAAACGTAGATTCAAAAGCCACAGTTGAGCATTGAATTGCAAAAACATCTTTTACAACTTTGGATAAAGTAGGATATCGCATAGCATTAACCTTCCACCACAATAGAAGGTCAAACTCAATTACATATTTTTCAGGTACCTCATTGACATATATTTCCCATTCTCCCTCAATTGACATATCTTTATCAATATTTAAAAAATAATCATCAATCTCATCATCAATGTCATCATCTGCTTCATCCAAACTAGAAGAATGTGCTCCAAGGTTCACATTTTCTTGCACATTTTGCACTATATACTCATCTAACAATGCAATAATAATCTTTATGACTTGTGCCACCAACTCATTAGCATCCCTTTTCCCCATTCCCATTATTTCAAAATAATATAAACACACAAAAAATGGTATCTCTTATGAGGATTTTCATGATATTTATTGTAATCTCTATTCTTTTCTTCAGTGATATTTCACAATCACTTGAAGAACAAAATGTCATTGACAATTATGAATTCTTAACAAATGATCAACAATCTGCTTTTCATAGAAAAGTTGTCCACTTTCTAATTATTCACTGAAGATTTGGATGATCAAATTTCTTTGATTCTTGGTTATCTGACTAAGGGCGGATGGGGTAGGCAAAGATAGCTGCATTTCTATAGGTTCAATTCATCAATGTCGGTATCTCAGTCATAGATTGATGTTGTCCTCCCTTGGCAGATTAAGCAAAGCTTTTTTAGCTATAAGACCCCATAATACCCGATTGAACAAGAGGTGATGAGATGGAAAAGGTGGGAGTGGCTATCTAGAAAATTTTCCATGGCTGAAAAACCAAGTGAAGAAAATTTTCCTAATTGATTTTCCATGAGAGGAAGCTTCTGTGAATTAATTAAGAACTATATCTAATACCCTAACATATAAAACTTCAAATATAACACAGAACATATAAAACTTCAAATCTACACCATGTACACAACATAGAGTTTAGAAATTGAAATATAAAAGTTCAGAGTTTAGAAAACTTATCAAAGTTTAGACCTTATTATGACTATATTATAATGTTATATCTTATTAATAAATTATAAATTTATATTATTGTAATTAGTTTACCAAACCTTACAAAATATATAACTATATATTATATAATATTTCTCTTTATATAAAGTTAATGTATGAAATATAAATTTATTATTGTTAAACTTTCGGTTATTTCAGTTCGGTCCAATCCAATCCAATTCAATCCGGTTATCGGTCCAGTCCTGCATAAATTTCGGTCCAGTTCTTTGACAAAAAGTCAACGGTCCAATCCAGTTCGGTTCTCCAAAAAAAGTCAACGGTCCAGTCCAATTCCGGAGTTTTTTCCTCGGATATTCGGTCCGGTCCAGTATCTCCAGGATCCGCGCCCAGCCCTAGTTGGATGTCCTTACAAACACGCGATATTTTACTTATCCCCAAAATATTTCTTGGTTTTGCAGTTACTAGAATTAAATTTATTTACCCTGAACTTATCCAAAAGTTTGATTGGCCTCCTGAACTTTTAAACTGTTCCGATAACACCCTCAACTTGCTTAAAATGTAAGTAATTAAATACTCAGTTATAAAAAAATAAGCTGCATGCAGAAGATGTGTTGCATCTGCATTATAATTGTCACACCCGACCCTAGACGACCTCAATCGGCATCGGGCGTGAAAGAGAAAGATCATAATCAGTACTTAGGAGTCTCCAATTTATCCAAATATCATTATATTACAATTTATCAAAATATAAATTCTAGAAATTTAGACACGGACATGACAATAATGTTATTACATAATTTATAGAATAGATTAAAACATATTAAAAAGAAAAAATTTACTTACTCAACGGTAAAACTTGGTTTTTCTAATATTAGAACCGCATAACCCGACATTTGTCGTTTTACTTTTTCAAGACACGTATAAGACACCTTTTATATGTAACTTACTTTTTTTTTTATATTTGAAAGTTTAGAAGCTTTTTGGACAAATTAAGAGAATAAATGATGTATTAGGCCAACTAAAAAAAAGACATTCATGTGGGAGAATTGGCTCTTTCTAAAAACCTTAAAACTATTTTGTTACGTTATCCCTAAACGAACAAAGCAAAACCAACTAAGCATATAGAGACGTAACCTATTATTTGATCTGCCAAAACGTGCTACAAGGACTGGTAAAATTCATATTGGTAAGATTGGTGTATGTGTTACACGTTAAGCCACTTCAAGCCTAGTGGGTATTTGCGTGCGAGTATGTCAGATATTAATTAATAAGTATCAGTTTAAATTTTTAGTTCAATTGGTTCCGTGACAGTTTTAAACCAAAAACCAAGTTTATATAAAAACAACAAATACAAATCATTATATTTCCTCAGTTAATTTAGCTCAACGAAAAAAACTTAAAATATTTATATTATCGATTATTATCTCAAAAACAATAAAAAAACATAAACTTGTCAAATAAAAAAGGGCAAAGTATGAAAAAAATGCTCGTGGTTTACCTTATTTGCAAATAGAGGTCTGTGGTTTAAAAGTTTACAAATAGAAATATGAGGTATGCTTATTTTACAAAACAAAGTATTGAAAATTAAACTTTTAAGTCATTGATGACAATAAGCGCATTTTTTAATTTTTTTTCAATTATATTTATATATTGACAAAACGAAGATCCAAAATCAAATTGAAACAATGCAAAATGAATTTAAATATCAATTTAGATCATAAACTGTCAGATTAATAAAAAACGTAAAATTCCACCATATTATTTATTGTTTCGATTTAGAAAGTTGTTTTTTTCGGGAGTTATGTTTTGCTCTACGTAAGAATAATTTTTTTTAAGATAAAAATGTCTTTAGTTGTAATCAGAACTTAACTGTGTAATTGTAATACTTTGTAAATAAAACATATCACATACATTTATTTGTAAACTTTTAAACCACATACCTCTGTTTGCAAAATGGGCAAACCACAGACATTTTTTTCGTACTTTTCCCAATAAAAAATATGTGCATATAAATTAGTGTTTTCTAAAAACCAAAAAAATTGGTAATCTACTGAATTTGATTTAATGGTCTGGTTATTTAAGAGCATCTCCAAGAGACTCTTAGTACATTCTATAAAAATAATATAAATAATTGAATTTTAGTGATTTAAGAGTGACTAAGATATATCATTTCCAATAATACTCCCTATATCCACTCCTTATTTATTATTTTATATTATTAAGATTATTATTTATTGTTATATGTACCAATAGTGTGAGGAGAGAGACATCTCAATAATAAATTATTAATAAAAATAAAGTTAGGAGGCACTAAGAGGTGGAGAGAGATTCTCTATTAATAGAGAGGATGGAGAGACTCTTATGCCATGTTCTTTATTACTTAATTTCAGTAACAATCAGTTCAGTTCAATTCAGTTCAGTTCAGTAGCAATCAGTTCAGTCCAGTTTAGTCCAGTTCAATTCAATTCAGTTCAGTTCAGTATTCAGTTTCAGCATTCAGTTTCAACATCTAATCTCAGCATTCAGTAATTTATCATTATTTATTATAATTATAATTATTTATATATAATTTATTATCATTATTATTATTATTTATCTATAATTTATCATTATTTATTATTATTTATCATTATCTATAAATTAGATAAAAGTTAAGAAATGATAGTTTATTAAAGTATATATCGTTTAATAAAAAAATAATATTAAATGCATCCATATTTGAAAATTAGGAATTGCATCCATATTATGAATTATTTCTCAAATTTACCCAATTTATCAATGTTAGGGATAAAATTGCATCATTTTAGACGTTGGGGGTAAAATTACCCCTGACCCAAAACGTTAGGGGTACTTTTACATCTTAACCCTTAATTGTAAAAAAAAAAAAAGTTAAGAGTTTGTATTCATATGAAAATTTGTATTTAATTTCATAGGCTTTAAATTATATGTAAATTTGTGTTTGTATGTAATTTGTATTTTTAATTTAAATTAGACTCATTTTTATTCAATTTCCTAGATTTTTATCAAGCCGAGCTTTTATTTTATATTCAATTTAGTTTTATCTTTAATAATATATTTATTTATTATTGATATTATTATTATTATTATTATTAGAACCATTATTATTATGTTTACCAAAAAAAAGAACCATTATTATTATTATTATTATAAGCTTATTAATGTCCAATATTATTATTAAAATTATTTTAAAGTCTAATATCATCATTATTGTTAAGTTCGGTAGAATTCAGTTAAGTTCAGTAGCATTCAGTTAAATTCAGTTCAGTTCAGTATTCAGTAGCATTCAGTAGCATTCAGTTCAGTTCAGTTCAGTTCAGTTCAGTTCAGTTCAATTCACTTCAGTTCAGTACAGTTCAGTTCAGTAGCATTCAGTTCAATTCAGTTCAGTTCAGTTTTTTTCCACGATAAAGAACAGAGCCTTAGTGATTTGATGAGCCACTAAGAGGCTGTTGGAGATGGTTTTTAACTCTCTTTCCTCAAATTTTAACTTAAGAGCCAAATTAAGAAGCTGTTGGAGATGCTCTAACAGACCATGTGCACCTTACATATGAGTAATACAATTAAGTTTGGTTTTCTTACATTTTATCATACCGAACCAAACCGAAATATACCTACGACTATATGCGATTCTGAACCGAAAAAGCTAAAAAAACCGAACTGGAACACCAAATTGAGTCAGTTTACAGTAATTCAGTTTTTACTATCTAATACTTTTTTTTTGAAGCCTAGTGTAGCAGCTTCAATTATTTCATTAATGGTGAACAGCTATGTTGCACGGAAATGAAAAATATATTTTAAAATATAGAAATATATTTATAAATATTAAAAATTGGGATAAGATACTAAAATAGGTTTTTGGGGAAGTATCAATTCAGGCACCACGTACAAAATAGCATCAATATAGACTTAACGTTTAAAAAAGTATCAATTTAGGTCTCGATAACGGATTAGACACGTCTTTCCTATTACTCCGTTAATTTCTGATTTCTCATGTACAATTAACAGAACTTAACGGAGTAATATCAATGACGTGTCTCGTTCCATTATCGAGGCCTAAATTGGTACCTTTATTTTGTACATGAAACCTAAATTGATACTTTCCCAAAAAAAACATAACCCTATTTTAGTACCTTATTATCCCTTAAAAATATAATGATATATTTAAAAAAACAAGAACGAAGAATAAGATGAAGAAATCCGAGCTTAATCCATATTCAAGAGACAAGAATTATAGAAGAAGAAATATAGATAAGTTCTTTAAATTGAAGGATGCAAGAAAGGAATTATTAGTCGAATATAAAGTTTCAGTTTTCCTAATATTAGAGTGAATAGGAATTGAAGTGAATTTCCACAATTTTAGCCGAAATAGACATAAAAAACCGTTTAAAAACTGCATTTCATATTTTGGATAATTACGGAAACATGCCCAAAAACATTTTCTATCGGTTTTCAGAATCTTTCCAACATTTGCTGGAAAGGGTGAAACACATGTCATGTAGGTGAAAAGCTATGTTGAAATAATGTTTTCCTTCTTTCTTCTTCTATTACTTGTAGGGCTGTAATCAAGCCGAGCCGAGCCGAGTTTTGGCCTGCTCAAGTTCTGTTCGCTATAAAATTAACGAGCTCGAGCCCGAACCGAGCTTTGGTTTGCTCAAGCTCGGCTTAGCTCATCAGAAAATAAACGAGCTCGAACCGAGCTTCGAGCCCAAAATCCTCTTTGAACTTGATTCATTAAGACAATTATTTAACAATGAATAAATAAACAACCTTACAAGCGAAGTTCGTGAATAAATAAACAAGATGCTTACAAATAGTTTGTTTATTCTCCTTTATTATGTTTGTGAACGAACTTATCTAATATCAAATTAAATAATATTAAGTTTAGATATTTGTGAACTAACACAAAGCTATATAAAACTAAAATTTGTTCATAAATGTTGTAATCGAGTCTGCTCACGAGCTTTCGAGCCTAGCTTTGGCCTGCTCATACGAACCGAGCCAGTAAATCATGCTCACGAGCGGTTCGTTTACAAATTGAGCTGAGTCGAGCCGAACTTTTATCGAGCCACGCATGAGCGACTTGGCTCATTTGTAACCCTAATTACTTGTGCTCTACTTGTCCATGTACAGAGTAACTAAAGGGTAGTTAATTTTGGGCCAACAGTAAAAAAGAAAAATTACTGCTGGTATCATGTCTGGTCCCAATTAGACATAAGTAGACCTGTCCACGGGTCCGGGTATCCGCCCGGCCCGCCCAGGCCCGTGTCCCCTGGACCGGGCTTGGACAATGAAATTTACTCTTAGGTCCAGTCCGGGCTAGGCCCGCTAAATCCCGCATATTTTTTGGGCGGGCTTGGAACATATGAAAATATTACGGACCGGTCCAACCCGGCCCGCCTTATTAATATTAATTAGGAAATTTATATATTTATAATTAAATATTTATTTTAAGTATAAATTTGATTTTTTATAATTAAAAATTAGGAAAAATTACACAGAAATTCATATTTCAAAAACTATTTACAACTATGTCAAGTCATAATTTTGGATTATGTCAAACTAGTAAAATCAGTACTTTTAATATATTTTAAGGATCCGAATTTATAAATTAGAAGTCTAGAATATATTTTCTAGGGTTTATGATTAATGAATTGGAGTCTAGATCTCTTAAATTATGGTATAAAATCATAATATATAGAGAATAATGACATATTAAGAATTAAGTTTGATGGTATGACTTAGTTGTAATTTTGTACTTAATTATGCTATTCATGTATTTGACCTTAAAAATTATATATATATTTTTAAATGGGTTTATATGGATTGGGCTTGGGATTTAATTTTTAAGCCCGAGCTCTACCCAGCCCGGTCCGAACCCGCCTAAATTAATATTGAACTGAGCTGGGTTTGGGACGAGCATTTTTACCTAAAAACCCATCAAACCCGGTCCGAATCCGGTCCAGTCCGGCCCATGGACAAATCTAGAAATAAGTAGCCGAATACAGCTCGGGAATTGAAGTATAAAAACATCAGACTCGTTTGTCTGGACTCAGTGGTTCTATTATTTTTTTGTTTTTATATTTTTAACATTAAAAAATAAAGACAGTAGCCTAAATGGGTGACACATCATTTTTGCATGCATATAAACGAGGATAAGTTCCACATTTTTTATTTTAGGAAATGTCAACTTAACCCAAAATACAAAATAACACCATTTTAACTTCCACGTTTGTAAAATAATACAAATTTAGTATTGGATAACGGAACTTGAAGACTCAATGTTTTAGTCCCAAGTTCCGTTAAACAGAACTAAATTGGTACCATTTGACAAAGTGGATTGCTATTTTCCATCTCTAAATTACTTATCACCGTCCTCTCTTGGACACTTTTGTCTTTTCATTTTTTAAACTCGAAAACTGAAATTCTCTCAAATTTTTTCGAAATTCAAAAACCCGAACCATATTCATGGGACTTAAACACCGTAAAGGAAAAAGACCAATGATTCCTTGGATAAGTATTTTTATTTGAAAATCGAATCGAAAACACGAATTCTATCTCCGGATTCGAAGACAAAATTAATCCAAAATGTGCTAAACGGGTGATTCACACCATTCCGCCTAGGCAGAAACGGATTCTGCCTAGACGGAAACGGGTGGATCACCCGTTTCTTCCTAGGAGGAAACGGAGGCAGAAATAAACCGCGTAGGCAGAAACGGATAGTTCATCCAATTTTTCATAAATCCAATTTTTGACTTCGGAGAAAGAGGGTATTAAATTTTTGAATGGAAAAATGAAAAGGACAAGAATATCCAAAAGGGAACGGTGATAAGTAATTTGGAGGCGGTGCAAAGTATCCTTTTTTTCTTTTAACCATGGGGATACTTCGGAAATACGTTTCAAAGTTAATTAGGTACAAATTTAGGTTTTTTAAATAACTTTATAAAAAAATGGGAGTTAATATATATAAAATTTAAATATAAATCTCTAATATAAATAATTAACTAACGCAGTCCGCTCCCACCCTTTTATTTGGGAAAAAGAAAAACTAATAGGTATTAAATGTCTGTAGATAAAAATCATGAAAATGTCATAAATAGTCTTTATATTTATTAGTTTAAATAGTTTGAAGTAATAAATATTTTTTTTTATGAATTAATGACTTATTAATTATTATACATATTATTTATGGTTTTATAATGACTTATGAATGTGATTTATGCTTTATAACCAGGGATGGATTCACAGTGGGGGCAATGGGGGCACTTGCCCCCACTGTGTTTTGGAATTTTTTTTATCTTCCCTGGTACAATATGAAAGCTTAAAGATTTGCCCCCATTAACAATGGGGTGGCTGCTACTGTAGGGCTAGGTTGAAGAAAGAAAGAGGTAGGTTTTTTTTAGGGATAAGGTACCAAAATAGATCTAAGGTTTTTGGGAATGACCAATTTAGGCTCAACGTTCAAAATAGCACCAATATAGGCTTAACGTTTACAACATAATATCAAATTAGGCTTGACGTTTACAATATAATATCAATTTAGGCCTCACGTACAAAATAGCACCAATACAGGCTTAACGTTTACAAAATAATACGAATTTAAGAGTAACGTTTACAAAATATATCAAATTTAAGCTAAACGTCACAATTAAATTAACCATATTATATTTTTTTCCTATTAACTTTATATGAAAAGAATATAATATGGTTAATTTAATTGTGACGTTTAACTTAAGTTTGATATATTTTGTAAACATTAAGCTTAAATTCGTATTATTTTGTAAACGTTAAGTCTGTATTGGTACTATTTTGCATGTGACGTCTAAATTGATGCTATATTGTAAACTTTAAGCCTAAATTGATATTATGTTGTAAACGTTAAGCCTATATTGGTGCTATTTTGAACGTTGAGTCTAGATTAGTACTTTCCTAAAAACCTTAGGTCTATTTTAATACCTTAACCATTTTTTTTATTTATCTTTTTCCTTTTTTACAAACAAAACGATGCCGTTCCACTTAAGTTGGACGGCATCGTTTTGTTTAATGAAATATTGAAAAATAAAACAAAACCTAGAATTAGCTGTTGCGCTGCGTCTACCTATTCCAACCTCAATTCTCCAAAGTTGGACCCATGAAATAATGACCCCATCAAACTATCAAAATCATCAATCAGGTTCCTAAACTAACAAACTCATTTTAAACAAAAATCTTTAATTGAGACCCCATCAAAAATCATTCGGTTGAATAGTTTTAAACTCTCTTCCCTAAACCCATTTTGAACCAACATATAAATTATTACAGTCTATATCAAATAGTCACAATTTCTGATTTTAGAATAGCAAGATGACTCAATTGATGATTTTTGCTTAGTTGAAGGACCTAATTGATGATTTTAATAGTTTAAAGTCATAATTGACTTTGAAGCTTTAGTTTTGAGATCCAAATGAATGTAATGCCTTTTCTTTATATATTGATTGTTTAGTTCCTTGCTGAGTATGTTTCCTTTGCAATTTCATTCATTTTTCATTAGTTTTCAAAGTGCTGCAATTTAATATTTGAGTTGAGTTAAATTAGTTAAGAGTATAACGGTAAAATTTGATCCTAATGTGTTAAGTGAAGTACAAATTGTCATATATTACCGAAATTTCGGTAATATAGGACTAAAATTGATCTTGATTGTAAACATTAAAATTGAATTTGAACCATTTCAAATGTTAGGCAAAATTTGCACTTCACAAAAAAACGTTAAAGTAAAATTTGATCTTTATCCTTTAGCTAATCCAAAATTAAGATTGTAAACATTAAGATTGAATTTGGACCATTTCAAATGTTAGGTTAAATTTGGAGTTTTGAATTTGTAAATTTGTACTATTAATGAATCTATATAATTTGCCCCCACTAAATCAATATCCTGGATCCGTCCCTGTTTATAACGACTTATGAATTTTATTTGTGGTTATATATATATATATATATATAAAAACATTGATTGCTGCTTGTGGGATTCAAACCTAGGCACTCTAAACTACACTCCACTCTACTTACCACTAAGACAATTACTTCTCTTGTTCATTATGTCACGCGCGCTGCTTAATATAACATTGTACTAGTAGCTTCTATTGTTTAATATTTGACACATACACTTATTAATATCGCTTAAATATGCATAATAATGAATTATTAATATAAAAAAATGTGCATAATAATGAATTATTAATAGAAAAAAAAGAAATGTGCATAATAATGAATTATTAATAGAATGAAAAATGAGAAAAACAAAAAACACGAAAAACTTGAAAAAAATGCAGTAAAAAGACGAAAAACAAAAAAAAAAACGTGATGGCAATTTTTCATCACGTTTTTTTAGTTTTTCGTTTTTCGTATTTTCAAGTTTTAACGTTTTTTTCATTTTTAATGTTTTCTAGTTTTTTTTTTTTATCGTTTATTAAGAATTGTGCATAATAAGTATTAATAACAAAATGCAAAAGTTAGTCGTAATGGGGATTCATTTCTATTATTTATGTAATGCTCATTACATAAATTTGTAAAGAAAACTTGAGTGATGTATTTGTGATTGTAAAATCCAAGAACATGCTCTAATTTCTTATTTATTCAATTCCTTTATATTTTTGTAATTTATGTTATATAAAAAATTTATTTTTTAAAACATACGTTAGAACATATATTTTAACTTTTAAAATATGAACTATGAAGTTTAGAACGTACGACATATTTTTTTAGAACATACTTTATGTTTTTTAGAACATGTGATATGTTTTTTCAAACATGAGTTATAAATTATATTATAGAACAAATGAAAAAACGATTCAGATATCTACTGATTTTTTTAGAATATTATACTTAAATTTTGGAACACAAACTATATATTTTTTAAACAAACGTTAGAACAAATATTTTAACTTTTAAGACACGAACTATGAAGTTTAGAACATACGACATATTTTTTTAGAACATACGTTATGTTTTTTAGAACATGTGTTATGTTTTTTCGAACATGAGTTATAAATTATATTATAGAACAAATGAAAAAACGATCGAGATATATACTGATTTTTTAGAACATTATACTTAATTTTTGGAACACAAAATATAAACTTTAGAACATACGTTATGTTATTCAGAATATGAGTTATAAATTATATTATAGAACAAATGCAAAAATGATCCATATATTTACTATTTTTTAAAAACATTAGACTTAATTTTTAGAACACAAATTATAAAGTTTAGAACATATGTAACAATATTTAGAACATCGTCCTTAACATTTTAAAATATAAATTACAAAAATATAGAGGAATTAAATAAATAAAAAATTAGAGCATGTTCTTGGATTTTTTTTCTATTAATAATTTATTATTATGCACATTTCTTTTTTTTCCTATTAATAATTTATTATTATGCACATTTCTTTTTTTTCCTATTAATAATTTATTATTATGCACATTTCTTTTTTTTCCTATTAATAATTTATTATTATGCACATTTAATCGATATTAATAAGTGCATGTATCAAATATTATACAATAGAAGCTAAAAGGGCAATGGTATATTAAGCAGCGCACGACATAATATACAAGGAAAGCAATTGTCTCAGTGGTAAGCAATGTGGAGTGTAGGTAAGGAGTCCAATGTTTGAACCTCACAAGCAGCAGTGATTTTTTTTTTTAATTTTTCTACTCAAAACGACGTAGTTTTGAGTGTTCTCACCATAAGAAAGTGTCCTCACCTAAAAAAGGGTTCTCACAAGAGCCCTCCCCTATATATATATATATATATATATATAGTTTGGTGTATTCCCATCGTACCCGTATCTCATATTTTTAAAAAACTAACTTATACGCGTATCCATATCAGTGTTTTATTTTGTACGTTAAGGCTAAATTAGCACTTCTCTAAAAACCTTATGGTTATTTTAGTACTTTATCTTGTAAATTATCAACGAGGAAATTAATATATATATATATAAATAAATATCTAAAGAAAATACACTAGTTCTGACACTTACTATATTTAGTGTAAATCCGTTAAGCAATTTCTGGTTTTTTAACATAAAAGAATATAGCCTGACCTGACTCTTGGTGGTAAGGAAATTTTAACCAAGCTAGTTGACCATTCATCCACGGGCGGAGACATGGAGGGGTCCGGGCTCCTCTAGCCACACCATGTACATAAATAATTTCAGCCTCTTCTGTTTCCACGAAATTTTAGGCTATAGTGGCTCCGGCCCTCTGTTTCCAAAAAATAATGATGGGGTGTTGAATTAGCACCTTAAAATTAGTAAAGGTCTAGTTAGAACCTCTCTAAATCCAAAATTCCAATTTTTTTTACCTATTAGGACCTCTTTAAATCCAAAATTCTAATTTTTTTAGTCTGTTAGGTCATCTCTAAATCCAAAATTCTAATTTTGTTAGCTTATTATTCCTAAATCCGATTTTTTCTATTAGACACAATTTTGTTTACATGTTTAAGAATCTTAAACACAATATAGCTTAATTTTGAAAAGTTTTACATCAATACTTAAAAATTGGTTCTTGACCACTCTGATTATAACACGTATATATACAGAAAAAAATTGAACAAGTTCAATTTAACAAAACTTTTTTTTTTTACACACCATGTGGAAAATCGGCCCCTCGCCCCCCAACCGAACAATTCTTTATTCGCCACTGCATTCATCTTTTATTTTTCTCAATCAATCCTCAGGTAAATTACATCAATGGCCACTGAACTTTACACATTTTCACATTATGGCAACTGAACTTTATTTTTTCCCGGTATAGCCAATGAACATTACATTTTTTAACACCGGTAGCAACTCAATTTTAACTAACTTCTTAAAATGACCGTTAACGATCGTTAACAACCTCAAAATGAAAATATTCAAGAATTAAAGTTGTTCAGAACGACATTTACTATGAAACCTCATTTTCTATTTTCGAAAATCACATTTTTTGGAGCTTTCTCTCTCTAAAAATTCACTTTCTCTCTCCTACCCAAACAACACCCAAATGACCTCAAAACGAAAATTTTCAAGAATTAAAGTTCCTTAGAATATCATTAATGTTTTAGATTTTTTATTTTTAGCCGTCAACGGTCGTTTTGAGGCATTAAGTGGCTACCGGTGTTGAAAAGTGTAAAGTTCAATGGCCATACCGGGAAGAAATAAAGTTCAGTGGCCATAATGTGAAAATAGGTAAAATTCAGTGGCTATGGGTATAATTTACTCATCAATCCTCTTTAAGGAATTGAATATCAGTTATTAAAAACATTCAAATATCTGTTACTCAATTTTCCATGACCAAAAAAAAAAAAAAATGCTGCACATTCTGTACTTTATTCTCTAGGATCATTCATCCGGGGAAATAGTTTTTGTGCACAACCAGAAGTTTGACATGTGGAAATGTAGTAAATTTTGGAAACTTATAAATAGGGAAGCTAGTTGAGTTGAAACATTAAGAGTAAAAATGGGAGAAGGGGGAGAAAACTCACAAACTCCATTTACTACTGCAATGAACCTTAACAAGTCCAGAGCAACTTATGTACCTAAACGTTACGTTCTTCCTCTATCAGATAGGCCAAACACTGGTCTGAACCCTTCCGATATCACTCTTCCCATAATTGATCTTTCCTCTTTATACCATCCTTCTCTGAGGTCAGGTCTCATCAATCAGATAAGAAGTGCCTGTAAGCAAACTGGATCTTTTCAGGTATAATTTTCGCTCAATTAAGTCTACGCTAATGTGCATGTTTAGACAGGTTAAGATAAATATTGATTCTGTGGTGAAGCTCTTACCCTGTTGGTTGAGAGCTTACCTATGACTTTAGAGGTCATGGGTTCGAATCACATTGGGGTGTGGTGGGTTGAGGGGTTTCCTTTCTCTTTGATGTAATACTATGTTGTTTTCACTTTGTCTCAACAGAATAAATCTTGTGGTTACATCTGTTTTCGATCGGTACCCTTTTGATTTAAAAAATTACAAACTGGTACCTTGAGGTTCATTCCGTTAGCAAAGTTAATTTTGCCCTTATAGTTAATTAGTTTATAAATTAACCCCTTTTATAGTTAATTTTCCATCTCTCTTGAGGTTCATACTGTGCAATGGCTCTATCTTGTTCATAAATTATATAAATATTTGACAATGATCAAGTTGTTGAAAAGATGAATAAAAAATTGAAGAAAAACGAGTAAAGGAGGAGGGAAGCATAATTGATTACATTGGCGATGGAGTTCCCTATTATATTAATTTATGCCTCAAAAAGGATAAATATTAATGCAATTTGGTATATGTTTGCTAACGGAATAATATCAGTTTGTAAATTTTTAAACCATAAGAGTGTCAATTGAAAACAAGTGTAACCACAAGATTTATTTTTGTATTTTTTTTCTAGTTTTAAATATCATAATTCAGGCAACTTGTCTACCACCTAGGAGAAGCATAAAGAATAGATGAGATGACTCATCAAGCAGTCTATCTTTCGCCTATTCTATCAAAACATGCATGCACAATTATATGAGTAATATTTAGTATATAATTTACGTGAAAATTCATGCTTTTTCAGGTAATAAATCATGGGATTCCTCTTCCAACAATGACAGATGCTTTAGAAGCTGCAGAAGAGTTCTTTGACTTGCCTCTCGAGAAGAAGGTGCAACTAATGTCAGACAATGTGCATGACCCTGTCAGGTATGGCACCAGTTTAAATCATAGAGTGGACAAAGTTCTTTTTTGGAGGGACTTCATCAAGCATTACTCCCATCCCACCTCGGAATGGATTCATCTGTGGCCTGCAGATCCTCCAAGTTACAGGTAAGAAAATTATATGTTAATTCAGAGTTCGTAAAATGTTTGATGAAATGGAAGCAACTACCACTATAGTGCCAGTTTTTGAAATCAATGTCATACGTAGCATTAAATGGTTGTAAATGGCATTTCATTGAAAAGTTTAAGCAGAGGGTTTGAAATCATGCATACAGTTTTTATTGAGGAGACCGTACAAAGTAGTCGTAATAACGATAGTAACAATAACGATAATGAAAAAAAAGATGCAAATAAACGAGGATGTTGTACAATTAAACGATGTCAAAAAATCTTGTCAGAATTATTTTTTCGAGCCTTCTGTAATAATATACTAACTGGACAGGGAGAAGATGGGAGACTATACAGAAGCTCTTCACACTTTACAAAAAGAGCTTATGAGGGTAATTATGGAAAGCTTGGGATTGAACCCTAATTACTTATATGATGAAATTGAAGAAGGGTCACAAGTGATGACTGTAAATTGCTACCCAGCATGTCCTGAACCAGAGCTTGCATTAGGGATGCCGCCACATTCAGACTATGGATCACTGACAATCTTACTCCAGAGCTGCCCTGGTCTACAAATGATGGACAAGAGCAATAATTGGTTCTCAGTACCAGAGACTGAAGGAGCTCTGATTGTTCAATTAGGAGACCAGCTGGAAGTAATGAGCAATGGCCAATATAAGAGTGTGATCCATCGAGTAACTGTTAACTCCGAGAAAAAGAGGTTTTCCATAGCAGGTCTTCACAGTCTCGCTCTAGACAAGAAAGTGAAACCAGCAAGTGAGCTAGTAGATGCACAACACCCAGACTCCTACAAAGCATTCAGTTTCAGGGATTTTCTTGATTTTATTTCAGGTAATGATATACGAAAAGCAAGGTTCATCAACACACTGAAAAGAGAACAATGATGAAAAGGTGCAGAAGAGTAATGAAGATTATCTATCTTTGTTTAGCATATTATAATGTTTGCTAGTTTATTTAAGCGTGCTTAGATTAAAATAACAGTCCCTATATCATGTACTTAGAAGAAGTGCGTGAACTGAATAAAATTACTACTCCCTTTTATTCATTTCTGCCAAAATGATTGTTGCTTATAATTTAAACATATATTGAAAAAAAGGTACAATAACGCGTTTCCTCTATTCCATTCTCTAAGACCAGCAATTACATTTTAGACATACCAGAGAAGTGTAAAAAAATCATACTATATTCTAAACCCTAGCAGAAAGAACTGCAGGTAAGTCGATGAACTTGTCCAAAAATATTACCATTTAATTGATTTTTCCCAACATTCAACAACTTTTTTAATCTATATTCTATTTAATAGCTGGCATTAAACTCAAAGTTTCACTCATATTCATCTCAAACATGTGCATTAATTCATTGAATCAGGGAAATAATAAAAATTAATCTGGAGTTTCATATAGAATTGCATAATTGCATCGCTTACGTAAGCCATTACGCTTCTTCGTCACAACATGATATCATCTTCACAATTAACAACATGATATATCATCTTCATAATTTCCTTATAAGTTCCTTTAAGACATTAGGACCAGAGCATTATACAGTTAGCACTTATTATATGTATCTTTACATGGAATGGTATATATTTCCTTCTAAAAAACCAATCTACTTGGCCAACCAACAATATGATCAAAATAAGAAACAACTGATTCATAAAACCCGATCCTTCAAAAATAACAAGCAAATTCGAGCAAATCGAACATGTATCTTAGTATATATAGAACAATTATCAAATTACAAAATTCATAATTAACACAAAGTGCTCCCATAAATGATAATTAGATCAGATTATTATGTATCAATTCCAGGTCCAAACATTTTAAACTAGACTTGTCTACAATCACATTCCAAATATACTACAATAGAAATTGTACGATAAGATTAAGCTTAGCTTATAGATTGTTCATGAAAGCTGTTTATTCCTCTCATTATGTGCTTACTCGTCTAACAATGAACTAGTAGCCACCTCCATAAAAATTAATAGCATTATTAGCACTCATTTATTAACATGCTTGTGCAACTTCAATTAATAAACATTCCATTTCACTTCAACCTTTTGGAATAAAACCAAAAGATAAATTTACTAGTTCATTCTATCATTCTACAAAATCGCTGTCATTATGAAAATAAGCGAAAATGATTACAAAATCGTAGTAAATAATTTGATTACAGAATCATAGCAACTAATTTTCTCAGAAATCAGTAAATCCAACTGAATAGAATGAAAATAAACATATAATTCAGCTGTTTTCTATTGGAAAAGCATACATACGACAAAACTTTAAAATTTCCTCCAAAGTATCAAGAACAAGAAAAATTAGCCAGCCGATTTGATATTTATGATTGCGGCTACAAATCAAATAACATAAGAGTGAATCGATCAAGTGCATAATGAGATTTTATTAATATCAATCACTCTTCCCATAATTGATCTTTCCTCTTTTCACCATCCTTCTTTGAGGTATGGTCTCATCGACCAGATAAAAAGTCCATGTAAGCAAACTGGATCTTTTTAGGTATAATTTTCGCTCAATTAAGTACACGTTAATGTGCATGTTTAGACGGGTTAAGATAGATATGATTCTTGTTTTTCGATCGAGGTATTTCAATTCGTATTAGACTAAAAGATTGTAATTTGGAAATTAGTTTGAACTTACCAAATTAAGAATTCAATTTACACTATTATCCGTACAAGCATATTGTCTTAGTTCATACAAATTGCATGAAGTTTCCTACCATGTGCAATGTCGTTTTCACTTTGTCTCAACAGCCAGAAAGTGACAATAGTTTTAACTATCATAATTCAAGCAACTTGTCTGCCAACTAGGAGAAGCACAAAGAATAGATGAGATGACTCATCAAGCAGTAGTATCTATCTTTTACTTATTCTATCAAAACATGCATGCACATATATCTGAGTATTAGTTAGTATATAATTTACGTGAAAATTCTTAAACTAGAGAGAATTGAATATTTGGGAGAAGATATTTTCCAGATTCATTGAAAAGAAAGAGAGGGATTACAACCGGTTATATACCGTTTGAAACAATAACAGAAAACTCAAGTCAGCTGGCAACACACCAGCAATTAAACCGTTATACAAAACGACCCCGTTTCACTAAACATTAATACTACACCGTTTTACTAATGATCACACGTGACCAATTTATTTCATCACCCCCTCCTCACGTGATGAACATCTTCTTCTTCTTCACTTTATTCTTCTGCACTTTCAACATTCTTCAAGCTGTGACTGGTAACAGCACTACTCCCATTTCCTTCAATGCCGCTGACATCTGAACATAAGATAAAGGCTTTGTAAAGATATCAGCCAATTGAGTTGAAGATTTCACAAATGGTGTTGTCAAAAGTCCACTCTGAATGTGAGCTCGAACAATATGACAATCTATGTCTAAGTGCTTCGTCCTCTCATGAAACACAGGATTCTCAGCTATATGAATAGCTGCCTTATTATCACAATAAAGTGGGATTGGCCTTTTTACTTCAACTTTGAACTCTTCCAGTAGATATGTTAGCCATTTCACCTCGCACGAAGTGCTTGCCATGTCTCTGTATTCTGCTTCTGCAGAAGATTTGCTCACAGTCGCCTGTTTCTTTGCCTTCCAAGAAATCAGTGACTTCCCCAGAAACACACAATAGCCACCTACAGATCTTCTTGTTTCTGTACACCTGGCCCAATCTGCATCACTAAAAGCTGTGACTGCAACTACTCCCTTCTGATCATAATCATTGTTGCAGTAGGCCTTCAACTCTAACTGATTCATACTTGGATAAAACAATCCCAGCATTGCTGTCCCCTTCAGATACTTCAATATGTGCATAGCTGCTGACATATGAATTTCTGTTGGTTCTTGCAGAAATTGGCTCAGTTGTTGAGTGATATAGCATATATCTGGCCTTGTGAATCCTAAATACAGCAACTTTCCAATTGTTCTCCTATAGGACTCATCATTACTCAACTTTGCACTTGTTTCTTGCAAGTTCACTCATAAAAGCATAGTGATGTATACTATAATCAACTTCATGAGCATTGTTCACAACAAAATCTGATGTCCAATGTGGTGGTTTTGGAACTCTCCCTGATCCCCTGAGTGTGGACTGGACTACAGCAGGCTGAACTTCAACTCTATTCTCTTCTTCATTGCCATTTTGATTCTCAACCTCTGTGTGCTCATTTGCTTCATCTCTGTCACTCTCATCACTGTCTGCCTCCCTGAGAGTGGCACTATCTTCTTGCAAATCAAGTTGAGGTATAAGGCCAACTTCTGAGTGATCTACAGCTCCATCGTTCTGAAAATTAAAACTATCTTCAACAAAGTGAACATCTCTTGAAACACACACCTTTCTAGTGCTAAGATTGTATAGTTTCCACCCTTTCTGTCCTGTAGAATTTCCCAGATATACACATAGCTGGGATCTGTCATCAAACTTGCTCCTGTTAACATCATTGTTAATCATATAAGCATTGCAGCCAAACACTTTAAACATGTCATACTTTGGAGAATGACCATGTAACACCTCATAAGGTGTTTTCCACTCCAAAACTTTTGTTGGAGAAGCATTAATGAGAACAGTTGCCTGCAACATAGCTTCACCCCAAAACTGAATGGACAAGTGACCTTCTTTCAACAATGCTCTTGCCACAGTGGTAAGACTTCTGTGCCTCCTTTCCACCACACCATTCTGTTGAGGAGTGTGAATGCAAGTCCTTTGATGAAGTATCCCAAAATGTTTGAGAACAGCTTGAGTTTTCTGCCCTGTGAATTCTGTACCATTATCTGTTCTAATGGTTTTAACTATTACAGAAAACTGAGTATGAATCATCTGCAAAAAATGCTCAAGTAAGCTAGGCACCTGATCTTTAGTCCTAAACAAGATAGTCCACATGACTCTTGAAAAATCATCTACAATAGTCAGCACAAATCTATCCCCGCTCAAAGAAACCTGTTTATAGGGACCCCATACATCTACATGAATTAAATCAAACAAGTGTAATGATTTACTCACACTGAGAGGAAAAGGCATCTTTGTTTGCTTGCTTCGGAGGCATACATCACAGTGCACAAAATGCTTCTTCTCACATGACTGCTGTATCTCCATGCCACTGATATGTTTCATTCTTTCTGCTGAGAGATGTCCCAGCCTTCTATGCCACAACACAGCTTCAACTTCATTCTTATCTTTGACAGCAAACACTAAATTCTTCATTTTTTCTACATATTTGTGCTGTAAATCATTCACATTTTCAAACATCACCTTGTGAAATGAAATATCAGTCAAATAGTATAATCCCTCCTTCATGACTCCCACTGCAACAGGCTCTTCTCCCTTCAGTCTTTGCAGTACACAATGATGAGTCAAGAAAGTGACTGAGACACCCTGGTCATGTAACATTTTACTCACAGAAAGTAAATTGTACTTAAACTATGGCACATGTAGCACATTATATAATGTCAGTTCTGAACTTAAAACAACATCTCCCTGCCTCTACACAATTTGTGACTCTCCTGTAGGCAAGTACACCTTTCTCATACCAGGTATCTTCCTCACATTTTGCATACATTCAAGCCTGTATGTCATGTGTACAGATGCTCCAGAATCAACAATCCAAGATGCAAAAGATTTGTTGTGATGATCATGCCCTGCACACATTCCAGCAAAAGCTGAAAAATCATATGCATTAGCTCTACTACTGCTGTCTTGAGCTTGCTTTCCCTTCATCATCTTCTGCATCTCCCTTTGCACTTCTTTCTGTATGAGTATTTGCATATTCTCCTGTTGTTGTGTATTACTGGCATCTCCTTCATCT
This sequence comes from Euphorbia lathyris, assembly GCF_963576675.1. Lineage (NCBI taxonomy): Eukaryota > Viridiplantae > Streptophyta > Magnoliopsida > Malpighiales > Euphorbiaceae > Euphorbia > Euphorbia lathyris. The sequence continues at coordinate 8,747,446 of NC_088911.1, forward strand.
GTCTCACTTTCATCAATAGGTGACATCTGATCTCTAGTCATGTTGGCCTGAAATCTGCTGCCATTGTTGTTTGTATTCCCTCCAAATTTGCCTTTCCTGCCTCCTCTGAACCACTCTGGATATCCAATGATTTTGAAACATCCACTCTTCTCATGTCCACCTCTTCTGCAATGAGTGCAGAATTTGTCTTCTTTGTTGTCATTTTGAGAGCCAGCCTGATATCCACCCTTTCCACTGCCATTGTTGCTTCTATGCTGGTTATAGCCTCCACCTGATGCCCTATTTTGACCACCATTTCTGCTTGTTTGTCCCCTAGTACTTCCTCCTGCCATAGTTGCATTGGCAAATTCTGCATTCAATTCACTTCCTGCATTTCTTTGAGACTCCACACTCATCAACATAGAATAAGCTTTGCTAACTGATGGCAAAGGGTCAGTGATCAAAATCTGATCCCTTATATGATCATAATCAGGATGTAATCCAGCAAGAAGCTGCATCACCTTCTCTTCTTCTATATGAATTTGTGCCTTTTTAATAGCATCAACACAATTGCAAGTGGATATAGGCTTAATAATGGAATACTCATCCCATTTTCTCTTAATTCTATTGAAAAACTCAACTAAAGTGGAATTCCCCTGTGTAATGCTACAAATCTCCCTTCTTAACTGGAAAATAAGTGGACCATTGCTCTGTCCATACATCTCCTTCAAATTCTCCCATAATTGCCTAGATGTTGTAGCATACATGAACACACTCCCTAACTCTTTAGACAATGCATTCAAAATCCATGAAAACACCAAATCATCGATTTCTTTCCACTTTCTATACTCCTCAGACTCCAAACCTACTGGTTGTTCATCATTCAATATAAACCTAGTCTTATGCTTCGCATTTATAGCTAATAACATCGATCTACTCCAAGGAATGTAATTAGCTCCATCTAATACAGTAGTAACTAAGACTAGACTAGGATTATCATGATTAGCTACGGAATTCATACTTACTTCTTCGTTTCTCACCAAACTTTCTTCTAGATCTGTAAATTGATCTGAAGATCGATCGATGAAGCTATTTTCTGATTCTACAGAACAATCTTCTTCTGCTCCTTCTTCCTCAGCTCGAACGACATCTGCGAATGATCTAGTTCTCCTCAATCTCTTTGATCGCATCGATTTCGAGCTTCAATCTATAGGATCATCACCATAGATTCTCTGATACCATCTTAAAGTAGAGAGAATTGAATATTTGGGAGAAGATATTTTCCAGATTCATTGAAAAGAAAGAGAGGGATTACAACCGGTTATATACCGTTTGAAACAATAACAGAAAACTCAAGTCAGCTGGCAACACACCAGCAATTAAACCGTTATACAAAACGACCCCGTTTCACTAAACATTAATACTACACCGTTTTACTAATGATCACACGTGACCAATTTATTTCATCAAAAATTCATGTTTTTTCATGTAATAAATCATGGGATTCCTCTTCCAACAGTGACATATGCTTTAAAAGCTGCAGAAGAGTTCTTTGACTTGCATCTTGAGAAGAAGGTGCAACTACTGTCAGACAATGTCCATGACCCTCTCAGGTATGGCACCAGTTTAAATCATAGAGTGGACAAAGTTCTTTTTTGGAGGGACTTTATCAAGCATTACTCCCATCCCACCTCATAATGGATTCATCTGTGGCCTGCAAATCCTCAAAGTTACAGGTAAGAAAATCATATGTTAATTCAGAGTTCGTAAAACATTTGATGAAATGGAAGCAACTACCACTATAGGGCCAGTTTTCGAAATCAAAGTCATATGTAGCATTAAAAGGTTGTAAATGGCATTTCATTGAAAAGTTTAAGCAGAGTGTTTGAAATCATGCTTACAGTTTTTATAGAGGAGACTATACAAAGTAGTGGTAATAACGATAGTAACGATCAGGATAATGAAAAAAAGAATAAAATATGCAAATAAATAAGATGTTGTACAATTAAATGATGTCAAAAAAATCTTGCGAGACTTATTTTTTCGAGCCTTCTGTAATAATATGCTAACTGGACAGGGAGAAGATGGTAGACTATACAGAAGCTCTTCACACTTTACAAAAAGAGCTTATGTGGGTAATTATGGAAAGCTTGGGGTTGAGCCCTAATTACTTACATGATGAAATTGAAGACGGTTCACAAGTGATGACTGTCAATTGCTACCCAACATGTCTTGAACCAGAGCTTGCATTAGGATGCCACAACATTCAAACTATGGGTCACTGACAATCTTACTCCAGAGATGCTCTGGTCTGCAAATGATGGACAAGAGCAATAATTGGTTCTAAGTACCAGAAACTGATGGAGCTCTGATTGTTCAATTAGGAGATCAGCTATAAGTAATGAGCAATGGCCAACCAATATAAGAGTGTGATCCATCGAGTAACTGTTAACTCCGAGAAAAAGAGGTTTTCCATAGCAGGTCTTCACAGTCTAGCTCTAAACAAGAAAGTGAAACCAGTAAGTGAGCTAGTAGATGAACAACACCCAGACTCCGACAAAGCATTCAGTTTCAGTGATTTTCTTGATTTTATTTCAGGTAATGATATACGAAAACCAAGGTTCGTCAACACACTGAAAAGAGAACCATGATGAAATGGTGCAGAAGAGTAATGAAGATTATCTATCTTTGTTTTAGCATATTATAAAGTTTGCCAGTTTGTTTAAGCATGCTTAGATTAAAGTAACAGTCCCTATATCATGTACTTTGAAGAAGCATGAACTGAATAAAATTACTACTTTCTTTTATTCATTTCTGCCAAAATGATTGCTGCTTATAATTTAAACATATATTAAAAAAAAAGGTACAATAACGTGCTTGTTATGTTCCATTCTCTGATACCATCAATTACATTTTAGACATACCAGAGCAGTGTAAAGCAAGCATACTATATTCTAAACCCTATCAGAAAGAACTTCAGATATGTCGATGAAATGTCCAAAAATACTACCATTTAATTGATTTTTCCCAACATTCAACAACTTCTTTAATCTATATTCTATTTAATAGCTGGAATTAAACTCAGCATTTCACTCATATTCATCTCGAACATGAGCATTAATTTGAATCAGGAAAACAATCAAAATTAATATGGAGTTTCATATAGAGTTGCATAATTGCATTGCTTATGTAAGCCATTACGCTTCTTTGTCACAACATGATATCATCTTCACAATTAGCAACAGGATATAACATCTTCATAATTTCCTTAAAAGTTCCTTTAAGACATTAAGGCCAGAGCATGATATGTTGTATATAGTTAGCACTTACTAGATGTAGCTTTACATGGAATGGTATATCCATCATCTTTTAATATAAATATGATAAATATTTCCTTTTCAAAAACCAATCTACTTGGCCAACCAACAATATGATCAAAATAAGAAATAACTGATTCATAAAGCCCGATCCTTCAAAAATAACAAGCCAATTCGAGCAAATCGATCATGTATCGTAGTATATATAGAACAGTTATCAAATTTCATAATTAACACAAAGTGCTCCCATAAATGATAATTAGATCAGATTATTATGCATCAATCCCAGATCCAAACATTTTAAACTAGACTTGTCTACAATCACATTCAACATTCCATTTCACTTCAACTTTTTGGAATAAAACCAAAAGATAAATTTACTAGTTCATTCTATCATTCTACAAAATCGCTAGTATCATACACTCTGTAATTATGCAAACAACGAAAATGATTACAGAATCGTAGCAACTAATTTTCTCAGAAATCAGTAAATCGAACTGAATAAAATGAAAATACACATACAATTCAGCTGTTTGCTTATGGAAAATCATACATACGACAAAACTTCACAATTTCCCCCAAAGTATCAAGAACAAGGAAAGTTAGCCACTCGATTTGAAATTTACGATTGCGGCTACAAGTCAAATAACATCACAGTGAATCGATCAAGTGCATAATAAGATTTTATTGATATCAATCACAATCAGTCTTTCGATTGAAAATCAATTTACCAACTAATTAGTTAATACGAGTCGTCGACAAAATTTACACAATTCCATATAATATTACTATTGGTGTCCTTTTTTTATTAATTCATTTAAATTTCATCTTATACTAAAAATATTATAAAAGTATATTAATATTAATTAATTACTAATTAAATTAATTATTATATTAATAATTAGACATTGAATTTTATTCTTGATTATAATTATTATTATATTAAGAAATTTCTAATTAATAATGACATATAATGGATAATAACAATTAGAAAGAATATATTATATTTATGTAATGAATTATAATGAGTAGAAAACACTCAATAATTTCCTATAATACTTACTCTCCTTTGGATACGAGTAGGTATCTGGGACTTCCATCTTTAAATCGTAGGTGTAAAAATGATATTTTTGGGATGCAAAACGTTTTAATAGTTGAGCCTTTCAGTTTCTATCTGTTGCAGGGAATGAAGTGTTACTGAAGTTAGTAACACAAGTTGTCCCCACTTTCTGTATGAGTACTTTTCTGCTTCCAAAATCAATCTGTGATGAACTGTAGAAAAATAATAAATTCTTTCTGGTGAGGTACAGAGGAGAATGGAGCTCGGAGAATTTTAAATTTATAGGACTTTAATTTGGTACTACTGAGAAAACAAGTTTGGAAACTTACGTTGGTTAGCAGATTGTTCAAAGCTAAATACTATGATCGTGGGTCTTTCCTTTTCTCTAAATTAGATAATAATCCGGGTTTGTTTAGAGGAGCGTATGAAGTTCGATTAAAGTTATCTAAAAGGGTATTCGTTGGAGGATTGGCAGAGGAGACTTAGTTTCAGTATGACATGATCCGTGGTAAATAAATGAAGAAGGACGTCACATCACCTCTATTTGTACAAATGAAAACAAAGATGTGATGGGTTTTTTTTTATCTTTTTTTATACCAGGAACTTACATTTGGAATTAGAGTAGGTTGGTTGAATGGTTCTCACCTCGACAAGTCAACATTATTTCTAATATGGTGCTGTGTTGCGGCAGTTAGAGATGATAAGCTCATTTGGTATTTTTCTAAAAATGGTTTATACTCGTCTAAATCTGGTTATCATTTGCTCGAAGATACACGTATGAGGAACTTGACTAGTGCGGGCTGTAGTCGAATATGGAGCCTTCATATTCCAGATAAAATTAAATTGTTTATATGAAATTATATGCTAAAATGTTGCCTTTTAGACCGAGACTGATGCAACGGTAGGTTATTATTTCGAGTAATTGTTTATTATGTTCATTAGATATTGAACATGGTTGGGCTTTATTCTCTATTGAGATTCCATTTCCTAATCGAATGACCGATATTACGTGGGACCGTGTAAATCTCATGAATGCCTAGTATTAACTGATTAGCTGGCAAATCGAAAAGTTTCCACTTTTCACTGAACGTTTCGAATTTCCAATTGACCCTTTTAATTTATCGGTTTTGATCACATAGACCTTAGTGACCATGTAGTATTTGATAATTTACTGTTAGATCTAAATCTATTAGAATCTTAAGGTGAAGATTTAAAGCATCTTAAGACTTAAGTTTAATAAGTTTAGATCTAGCGGTGAATAATCAAATTCATTTTATCATTAGGATTCATGTGAACACTGCTGAATTTACCTTCGTACCTTTATTATTTACTAATAATAAACGGTTTCCTTTAAAAAAATAATGAAAAATATTTAAAAATCTATAAATATTGATTTTTTTTTGTAACAGTGAAATATGAGTAGAAAATTTGTATTTTTCTGCCCCAATAATTAAATTAACAGTTCATTAAATTTAATATATATATATGAATGAGTAATACATAATTTTAAAATGAATATAAGCTTTGGAAAATTCCTAAAAATCACAATTTGCCGTAGAAATTATGTGTTAAACTGTTGTCTCTTAGACATGGTATAAAGATAGGTTATCAGTTCGAGTAATTATTTATATACTCATCGGATATTGAACATAGTTGGTCTTTATTTTCTATTAGTTGTTTTGAAAGAGCAGAGATTCCATTTCCTAATCAGACGACCGATATTACATGAGACCGTGTAAATTTCATTGATGTCTTCTATTAACCGATTAGCTGGCAAATTGAAAGTTTTCACTTTTCGCTAAACGCCTTAGTGGAAAGTGGAGACTTTCAATTTGCCAACTAATTAGTTAATAAAAGGCGTCAATAAGATTTACACGATCCCACTTAATATCGGTCGTTCGGTTAGGAAATGGATCCTCTACTTTTTCGAAACTACCAATAGAGAATAAATACCAACGATGTTCAATTTCCGATAAGTATAATAAATAATTATTTGTAATAATAACATATCGTTGTATCAGTTTTGTTCTAAGGGGCAACAGTTTAGCATATAATTTGCATATCAAATTGTGATTTTTATGAATTTTTCAAAACTTATCTTCATTTTAAAATTATTTTAAAATTATAGTCTTATAAAACCTGTTATTATAATTTTTTTTTAATCTTTGAATATTGAATATATTTATATTACGTAGTAATGATTGCTATTTGTCTCTATCACAGAGACAAATACTCGATTTTAAAAAACAAAATTATAAAATCTCTTTTTGATAATTAATGAAGGGAAAAAAATATTTTGTCCCCAATTTTAAAAAATAAAATTATTTTGTCAAAATTTTTTTTTATCAAATCTCTTTTGGATAATTTGGATAATTAATGAAGGGTTTATCCCAATTCTCTCTCTATTTATAACACATATTTATAACTCCAACTCTTAACTGTTTTTTAATCAACGTTAATTACGTAAAAGTAAAAATAAATATATTACGTGTCATAAATTAAATAATAGCGTAAAAATAAAAATAAATATATTACGTGTCATAAATTAAATAAGAAACATACATTAGATAGAAAATTGAAGACAACAAATTTTCTTTCTCCACTATATATTTTGATTCAATAAAATACTAAAGTGAATGATCTACTCCTTAACTAATTGTTGGAATTTTTATAATAATTGATTCTTACGATCACCGTCTAATTTTATTCTTTCTTAGAAGCCTATATAGGTAAACGTCTTCCACTACTAAATTAAGTCTATAGAGAACACTTCTCTTTGAAAAGTCCGCTGAAAGATCTTATTGATCGGAGTCACAAATGGATTTTTTGTGCCAAAATTTCTATCGGAGATTATTAATTATTTATAATACAACTAAAACGTGATCACGAGGGGGAATATAAACTCTGTTTTTCCCCTCGCATAATCTAGTATTCTAGACTCATAGGCTGACAGCCTAAAGCCGAGCATACGTCCATCGGGTAGGTAAAACTCTTCCACCAAGTATTTAATTACAGTTGTATATTCTCATCTACTACATTTGAACTCTGGTTGAAAATCAATAATATCCTCCACGCATGCTACAAAATAGATAAAAATTAAATTAAGATATTACAAAGACAAATAGACAGAATGACCATACACATCTCTCTAAGTTCAACGTCTATTTGTATTTTCAATCATAATATAATTGTCACTTTAGGTGTATACTAATACAAACAGTGGCAGAGCAAAGAAAGAGGGTCCCAGATACAATTGTCACTTTAGGTGTATACTAATGCAAACAGTGGCAGAGCAAAGAGAGAGGTCCTAGATACAATTGCCGGACCCTCTTTCCTATGTAACCATTCATACCAGAGTAGCTAGATTATAGTACTGGGGAATGCACCGAACCTCATCCATAATATAATTGTCTCTTTAGGTGTATACTAATGCAAACAGTGGAGCAAAGAAAGAGGCCCTAATACAATTGTTAGACCCTCTTTTCTATAGAACCGTTCCTACCAGAGTTATAGTACTTGGGAATGCACTACTAAACCTGAATCATAATATAATTGTCACTTTAAGCATATATTAATACAAACAACGGTAGAGAAAAGAAAGAGGGTCCCAGATACAATTGTCAGACCCTTTTTCCCATGAAACTGTTCCTACCAAAATAACTAGATTATAGTAATCGAGAACGCACTAAACCTTATGCACCCTCTTTTCCCGCCACCGATTTCAAGTAATATAAGTATTTATATTCCATCCAATTATTAAATTCTTCTACTAATCTAATTAAAGAATTTACAATAACTCATCCAATCACATTTCCTATATATATGCAAGACTAAAAAAAAATTGATAAATACATTTAGGAGAAAACTCAACTATAAGCAACCAATGTCTTGCATTAGCTCAAATACTTCCATAGAACTATCAAACCGTCTGACACGATTATCATTTCATTACATTTATATCATATATAACTAATTAGAGTATATATCGAACACATATTATGACACGATAACCCGTTTTAACGCTACTACGATCATACAACCGTCTCCGGGAACTTGAAAGAATGCAGTAAACACCCATCGTTATAACAAGAAATTAAATCAACTAATGAACCACTTACTCCCTTACGAGACTATCAAACCGCGTGAGACGGTCATCATCTTTTAGAGTATATATACGATTATTATGACACGACAATTCATTTTGAGGCTCCTGGAGCTCAAAAGAATGCAGTTCATTGTTCATTTTAACAAGAAATTAAAACAACAATGTATAAACATCGATTAAACGTTTCGTTTTCAAGCAGTTTCACATGAATGTGAAAGTACATGAAAAGAGTTTCAAGACTTGCCTGGTAACACCCAAAGAGAGAAATAGCAGAGAATCATGGAGTTGTTAACGTTAAAGAAGCAATGCTATACACTCTATATATAGTTAGAACAACTTGCATGCTTTATCTAGCTATATCTACGTGGAGCCAACTGGCAAGTGTGAAAATTTCAGATTTTATGGTTATTATTTACATGACTAAACTAACTAATCTGATGTAATAGTAACAATAATATTATTATTATATGAGTATTGTTTTGACCAAATAGTAATAATATTATTAATGCTTATTCATCATATTTTCTTATAAATTATTTCTAACTTTATCCCAAATGTAGGTTTAAAGATCAACATGTGTAGTCTAAAGTTTGTACACTAGATAAATACGGGTGACTCAATTAATAATAGTTTAGAAGATTGCCATTTGGAGCCTAAAGTTTGTAATACGGGATATTTGCAGGTGACTTAACCAATAACAGTCTAAAAGATTGACATTTGGAGCCTAAAGTTTGTAAGATTAGATATTTACGGGTGACTCATCCTAAAAATCACCTAATGTATACCTCTAAAGATGGACATTTGAAGTCTAAAATTTGTAACACTAGATATTTGCGGGTGATTTATCCTAAAAATCTCCTAATGTGTGCATCTCTAAAGATGGACATTTGGAGCCTAAAGTTTGTGACACTAGATATTTACGGGTGACTCATCCTAAAAATCACCTAATGTGCGCCTCTAAAGATGGATGGAGTCTAAGTTTGTAACACTAGATATTTATGGGTGACTCATCCTAAAAATCACATAATGTGCACCTCTAAAGAGGGAGATTTGGAGGTTAAAGTTTGTAACACTAGATATTTGCGGGTGACTCATCCCAAACATCACCTAATGTGCACCTCTAAAGATGGACATCTGGAGCCTAAAGTTTGTAAGACTAGATATTTACGGGTGACTCAACTAGTAACAGTCTAAAAGATTGACATTTGGAGCCTAAAGTTTGTAAGACTATAGATATCTGCTGGTGATTCATCCAAAAATTTAGTTTAATTTATCCAAAAAATCACCTAATGTGCACATCTAAAAGATGAACATTTGGAGTCTAAAGTTTGTAAAACTAGATATTTGCGGGTTATTCAACCAGTAACAGTCTAAAAGATTGACATTTGGAGCCTAAAGTTTGTAATACTAGATATCTCTGGGTGACTCATCTCAAAAATCAATCTAACTTATCCTAAAAATCACCTAATGTACACCTCTAAAGATGGAGGTCTAGAGTCTAAAGTTTGTAAGATTAGATATTTACCCGTGATTCAATAAGTAACAGTCTAAAAGATCGACATTTGGAGCATAAAGTTTGTAAGAGTAGATATTTGCGGGTGACTCATCCCAAAAATCACCTAATGTGCACCTCTAAAGATGGACATCTTATGCCTAAAATTTGTAGGACCGGATATCTGCAAGTGATTCAACCAGTAATAGTGTAAGAGATTGACACTTGGAGTCTAAAGTTTGTAAGACTAGATATCTGCATGTGACTCAATAAGTACTAGACTCAAGATTCATTGCCAGTGAGTGTTCAATAGATATCAACGTTATATGAATTAAGGGTCAAAATTACTCTTAAAATTGACATTGCAAGATCAATTCAAGTTAAATCAAATTTTATGTATCAACTCAATCTTTTGAAGATGACAAATTTTGATGAATTATTCTAAGGGTTAATTTCAATTAAATTCCCTATGGTTCCACGTTTTTTCAAATTGATATCTGTGATTTTTTTGTTATAAACCGAACCTTGTGGTTTGTAAAATTTTCATTTTTTTATTAACTTTGCCAAATCTGACCGATAATGAACTTAAAATGAAAATTTTCCAAGAATTAAAATTGTTTAGTATCATATTTACTATGGAACCACATGTTTTATTTTTCAAAATCATTATTTTTGGAGTTTTCTTTCTCTAAACATTAATTTTCTCTCTCATAAAAAAAACGACACCTAAATGATCTCAAACCTAAAAAGTTAAAAAATTAAAGTTGCTTAAAATATTATTTAATTGTTGAAATTTTTTATTTTGGGGTTGTTATCAATCAAATTTGGCAAAACTAACAAAAATAAAAAATTTATAAATCACAAAGATCGATTTGTAACAAAAAAAAAAAAACCACAGGTACCAATCTGAAAAATAAAATAAAACCACATAGAATTTATTTGAAATTAACCCTTATTCTAAATACAACTAGTTTTAATAACTAAAATATATAGAATTTAGGATAATTTGTCAAAATTTAAGAACATGAAAACTGAATTTATTTTCTAAAATTCAATTTGGATTAAATTGATTTTTACTACCGAATTTAGTTACCATTTTAATACTTAATTTATATATATATATATGGTTATTTTTGTCATTTGCCGTGGTTTAGCCTAAAAATACTAAAGCTTCATATACAGATTTAATGAAGTTTTCTAACAACAACTAGTGGGTGTTTAAACTTCCTTCTGTCCAATGGATCCAACAATGATTGTCCCAACATTGGACTAGGAGGCTCTCGTATCATCCTTAACTTGGTCTAACACTCCCAAAATGCACTTTGAAGTAAGCGATTATCCTATACATTTATCCATTACCTTTATTACTAGTCGATACTTAACATTATTTATGTAATTATTTCAATTTTTATTAGTATTTTCTTTTCTATAGAGATGGAAATATAATTAATTTCTCTTATTAATATACTTTTAACTAAATCATATTTGGATTAAGATAGAACTATATGAGATCTATTGATCCCCTGACACGTGAGTAGCACTTATAATTTGCTAAACGGTGAAACATTTGACCCAAGTACTTTCGAAATATATAGAGGCTGGAATCCTACTGTTTCATACGTATATTATAGTTAGTTAACCACCTCTTCTATGAATAACCTAATTAACTCATCTCCAAAATGCACTTTGAAATAAGGTGATTGTCTTATACTTATAAATGTCTGGTTACTTTTATAGCTAGTCAGTATAGGATGCTTAACATTATTTATCTAATTATTTCAAATTTTATTAATATTTTCTTTTCTATAGAGATGGGAAATATAATTAATTTTTTATTATATTTTTAACTTAATTATATTTGGATTGAGATAGAACTATATGAGATCCGTTGATCTCCTACCACATGAGTAACACCTATAATATGCTAAAACATGGAATCTTTAATTCAAGTACTCTCCAAATAGATAGAGGTTGGAATTTACCGCTTCATATTTATATTATAGACAGTTAACCAACCCTTCTACGAAAAACTTATTGGAAAAGTTGATGGGTAAGTTGTGAGACAATATTTACCACGTCCACCATATCGAGGGCTAGAGAGATGAAAAAATTCTCACTATTTCTTCGATTCATGGACCCAATTCAATTCAGTGGGATCTTTCATTCACGTTTTTTTTTTCTATCCAGAATGTTTTATAAAACTCTTGGACCCCCATATTTGGAGTAGTCAGATCTCGAAATAGATAGAGGTAGGAATCATATCGTTTCATACTTATATTATAGGCAGTTAACCAACCCTTATACGAATAACCTATTGGCAAGGTTGATGGGTAAGTTGCGAGACAGTATTCACCACGCTCGCCATATCGAGAGCCAAAGAGATCAAGAATTCTCATGATTTCTTCGATTCATGGAGTCAATTCAATTCAGTGGGATCTCATATCCACATATTTTTTCATCAAGAACGTCTTATAAAACTTTTGGACTCCCATATTTAGAGCAGTCAGATATAGTTATTTCAATTCTTTATATAATTCAGTAGTTTGTTACAATTTAAATTTATCATATTTCATGTATGTATGTATGTATATATACACACACACTCGCCATATCGAGGGCCATAGAGATCAAGAACTCTCACAATTTCTTCGATTCATGGATCCAATTCAATTCAGGAGGATCTTTCATTCATATATTTTTCATCAAGAGGTCTTATAAAACTTTTGGACTCCCATATTTAGAGTAGTCAGATATAGTTATTTCAATTCTTTATATGATTCAATAGTTTGTTACACTTTAAATTTATCGTATTTCGTGTATATATATACACGCTCACCATATCGAGAGCCACAGAGATCAAGAACTCTCACAGTTTCTTCGATCTATGGATCCAATTCAATTCATTCACATATTTTTTTATCAAGAAAGTCTTATAGAACTTTTGGACTCTCAGAATAGTCAGGTATATTTATATTTATATTTATATTTATTTCAAATGATTCAGTAGTTTGTTACGTTTATTTCACGTCTATATATATATATATATATATATATATATATATATTTAATGTTTCATTATTTTTTAAAATTATTAAGCTAACAAACTAGCAAGTGGGTAGAAGAAAACAAGAAGTGGATTAGATTGTTGACATTTATTTTCATGGAAAATATTGTTAAAATGTAGCATGTGTTCCAAGCAAGTTGCTAGGAAATGGAGATAGAAAGAATGACCTATCACACATGGACCTGCAATTAGCTTACGTGTATACTGAACTAACTTTGTACAAAAACCACTGCTTGGTTGATGGTTTTGATTTATGGCCAATTATTATTGCTTATCCGGTAGTGACATAAGGTAATGGTTAGAGACCGACCTAGTTGTCGGTCAGATGGAGTCGAATTAACGGGATTGTATTGACGAATACAGATTATGGAAGCTAGAAGTGCAAATTAAAGTTAAGAAATTTGCATTCCGAGCAACCCCTTTTATGAAGATAGAAGGGTTGAACCACCCGTCTCAGGTAGACCGATCCCTGGGCCGGGTCTATCGGGCTTTTATGTAAATATACACAATCCAAATCTAGGCCAGCCCAGTATTAATTTAGACGGACTCGGACTTAAAAATCAAATTTCAAGCTCAATCCATACAAACTCACCTAAATATATATATATAAATTTTAATTATAAAAAATAAATTTATATTTAAAATTTAATATATAAATTAATAATTAATATTAATAGACGGGCCGGGCTGGATCGACTCGTGCTATTTTAATCAATCTCAAGCCCGCCCATAAAATAGACGGTCTTTAGCGGGCCTGGACCTATGATCAATTTTCATTGTCCATGCCCGGTCCAAGGATACGGGTCTGGGTGGGCCGGACGGATACCCGGTCCCGTGGACAGGTATACTATCAGGGGAGGTTTCCAGAGATTAAGGGGCTCCAATGCCATGTACCCTTGATTACATCTAAAAACGTTTGATATAGACACGTACCATTTTACTATTTCATATATATAAAATACATCTGAAAATATATTTTAATAATAAAAATTAAATTTATACTTAGATGGATTGGGACGGGTCGTCCTATGTTTATAAATCACAAGTCTGCTAAAAAAATAGATAGATTTGGATCTGGTCGGACTTAATGTTATTTTCTCATTTTCGAGCTTGACTTGTTAAATTTAGGTGTAAAAATATCAGGTGGGATGGATAACTGAATCCGTGAACATATCTACTTAAGAATGCAAATAGACAGTTAACGAAATTGTTAATAAAACAATTAGTAATTCATTAGAATTGATTAATCTACATTTTAGATATTAATTAACTAAGAATATAGCTTCTCATAAAATAAAATAAAAATCTATAGAAACATTCAAATTTAAATGGGTCAATTACATGAATATCATAATTAAGTACAAAATTACAACTAAGTCATATCATCAAACTTAATTCTTAATATGTCATTATTTTCTATATATTATGATTTTACATCATAATTTAAAGATTCTAGACTCCAATTCATAAACCGTAAACCGTAGACAATATATTCTAGACTTCTAATTTATAAATTCTAATCCTTGAATATATTAAAAGTACTGATTTTAACTAGTTTGACATAATCCAAAACTATGATTTGACATAGTTGTAAATAGTTTTTAAAAGATGAATTTCTATGTAATTTTCCCAATTTTTCAATTAGAAAAACTAAAAAAAATACGTTTGAAGTTTTTAAAAAATTTAATTTAAAAATGAAATATATAAATAAATATGAATAATTAAAATATATATATATATATATATATATATATATATATATATATATATATATATATATATATATACTTATAATATATGCTTCAGACCAATGTCAACAAGAGGCCCACAATGATATAGGTAATGGTTAGAGATAGACATATTTATTAGTCGGATTGAGTCGGATTTAACAGGATTGTATCGGCGAATACGGATTACGAAGGCTAGAAGTGCAAATTAAAGTTAAGAAATTTGCATTCCGAGCAACCCTTTTTATGGAGATAGAAGGGCTGAATCACTTCTCTCAGAAGAGGTTTCCGAAGATTAAGGGTGCTTCAATGTCCTTGTGTCCTTGATTACATCTAAAAAAACGTTTAATATAGGCGTGTATCATTTCACTATTTCATCTACATAAAATACATTTGAAAAAATATTTTAATAATAAAAATTAAAGTTTATATTTAGATGGACCAGGACGGGTAATCCTATATTTATAAATCACAAGTTTGTTTAAAAATAGATAGATTTAAGTCTAATCAGACTTAATGTTATTTTCTCATTTTCGAGCTTGACTTGTAAAATTTGGGTCTAAAAATATCAGGTGGGATTGATAATTGAGTCTGTGAACATATCTACTTAAGAATACAAATAGACAGTTAACCAATTTGTTAACAAAACAATTAGTAATCCATTAGAATTGATTAATCTACATTTTATACATTAATTAACTATGAATAACTTCTCATAAAAAATTTATAATTATTCATTTTAAAATTAATATATAATTGCTAAATATCAAATAGAAACATTCAAATTTAAATTCAATTACAAAAACTAAAAAAATACGTTTGAAGTTTTTAAAAATTTTAATTTAAAAATAAAATATATAAATAAATATGGATAATTAAAATTCTATATATATTTATAATATATGTTTCAGACTAATGTTAACAAGAGACTCACAATAACATAGATAATGGTTAGAGATAAGCCTATTTATTGATCGGATTGAGTCGAATTTAACGGGACTGTATTGACGAATACATATTATGAAAGCTAGAAGTGCAAATTAAAGTTAAAAAAAATTGCATTCCGAGCAACCCCTTTTATGAAGATAGAAGTGGTGTACCATCCTTCTCAAAGAAGGTTTCCGGAGATTAAGGGTGCTCCAATGCCTCTGTGCCCTTGATTACATCTAAAAAAATGTTTAATATATGGACGAACCATTTCACTATTTCATCTACATAAATAAAATACACTTGAAAAGATATTTTAATAATAAAAATTAAAATTTATCCTTAGACGAATCGAGACAAATCGTTTTATGTTTATAAATCACAAATCTGCTAAAAAAATAGATAGATTTGGGTTTGGTCGGACCTAATGTTGTTTTCTCATTTCCGAGCTTGACTTGTTAAATTTGGGTCTAAAGATATCGAACATGATAGATAACTGAGTCCGTGAACATATCTACTTAAGGGTGCAAATAAACAGTTAAACCACTTGTTAATAAAATAATTAGTAATTCATTAGAATCGAATTAATCTACATTTTAGACATTAATTAACTACGAATAACTTCTCATAAAAAGTCTATAATTATTTATTTTAAAATTAATATATAATTGCTAAATATTCAAATTTAAATTCAATTAGAAAAACCTAAAATATACGTTTGAAGCTTTTTTAAAAATAAAATATATAAATAAATATGGATAATTAAAATATATATATATATATATATATATATATATTTATTTATGATATATGTTTCAGACTAATGTCAACAAGAGGCCCACAAGGACGTAAGTAATAGTTAGAGATAAACCTATTCATTGATCGTATTGAGTCGAATTTAATGGGATTGTGCCGACGAATATAGTTTATGAAGACTAGAAGTGCAAATTAATGTTAAGAAATTTGCATTCCGAGCAACCCTTTCATGGAGATAGAAGGACTGAACCATCCCTGTCAAGAAATGTTTCCGAAGGTTAAGGGTGCTCTAATGCTTCTGTGCTCTTGATTACATCTAAAAAAACGTTTAATATAGACACACACCATTTCGCTATTTCATATATATATAATACACGTAAAAAAATATTTTAATAAAAAAAATTAAAATTTATACTTAGATGGATCGGGACGGATCGTCCTATGTTTATAAATCACAAGTCGGCTAAAAAATAAATAGTTTTTGGTCTAATCAGACCTAATGTTATTTTCTCATTTTCGAGCTTGACTTGTTAAATTTGGGTCTAAAGATATCGAGCAGGATGGATATCTGAGTCCGTGAATATATCTACTTAAGGGTGCAAATACACGGTTAACCAATTTGTTAACAAAACAATCAGTAATTCAATTAGAAAAACTAAAAAAATACGTTTGAAGTTTTTAAAAATTTTAATTTAAAAATTAAATATAAATATATATGGATAAATAAAATTCTCTATATTTTTATAATATATGTTTCAGACTAATGTCAACAAGAGGCCCACAATGTTTCAAAGGCGCATTACATTTCTGATAACTTATTCCAGTAAGAAAGTCTCAAAATGAAACTGTATCACCGCCATGAGTCCATGACTAGGGACAAAACCATACTTCCATATAACTCGAGTCTATAGATAGGTAAACTCTCTATAGATATCTCTCCCCTTGTTATTGTAACTTTCAATTTCTAACTCTTATACTTAAACATCGAAGTGTATCCAGAGGGCCTGCCCAACGCAGGTCAATGAATATCACATAGTTAATGGTTAGAGATAGATCTATTTATTGGTCGGATTAAGTCGAATTTGATGGGATTGTATCAACAAATATAGATTACGAAAGCTAGAAGTGCAAATTAAAGTTAAGAAATTTGCACTCCGAGCAACCCCTTTTATGGAGATAGAAAGGCTGAACCACCTCTCTTAGGGGAGGTTTCCGGAGATTAAGGGTGCTCCAATGCCCCTGTGCCCTTAATTACATTTAAAAAACGTTTAATATAGGCACGCACCATTTCGCTATTTCATCTACATGAAATACACTTGAAAAAATATTTTAATAATAAAAATTAAAATTTATACTTTTATGGATCGGGACGGTTTGTCCTATGTTTATAAATCACAAATCTGCTAAAAATAGATAGATTTGGGTTTGGTTGGACCTAACATTATTTTTTCATTTCCGAGCTTGACTTGTTAAATTTTGATCTAAAGATATCAGGCGGGATGGTAACTAAATCTATGAACATATTTACTTAAGAGTGCAAATAGACGGTTAACCAAATTGTTAACAAAACAATTAGTAATTCTTTAATTAGAATCGATTAATCTACATTTTAGACATTAATTAATTAGGAATAACTTCTCATAAATTTTTTTATAATTATTCACTTTAAAATTAATATATAATTACTAAATATCAAAGAGAAATATTCAAAATTTAAATTCAATTAAAAAAACTAAAAAAATACGTGATGTTTTAAAAAAAAATTAATTTGAAAATTAAATATAAATATTTATGGATAAATTAAAATTTTCTATATATTTATAATATATGTTTCACACTAATGTCAACAAGAGGCTCACAATGTTTCAAATGCATATTACATTTCTGATAGCTTATTTCAATAAGAAAACCTCAAAATGAAACCTCTCCACTGTCATGACTAAGGGCAAAACTGTACTTCCATATAACTCGAGTTTATAAATAGGTAAACTCTCTCTCTCTCTCTCTCTCTCTCTCTCCCCCTTATTATTTTAAATTTCAATTTCTCACTCTTATACTTAAACATCGAAGTGTATCTAGTTGGCTATTATTTTAACTTTCAATTTCTCACTTTTATACTTAAACATCGGAGTGTACCTAGAGGGCCTACCCCACCGCAAGTCAATGATTATCAAGCATGGTCAACCATTCAGAACTCGGATCGGACCAAACTTTTGGTGCGGTGATCGTGGAACCTACTCCATGACCTTTTCCTCTCAATTTCTTTGCTCAAAGTAACCCTACACAACAAGGAAGAAAAATTACCTAAAATCTGGTCAGGGAACCCTCATAATAGATTCTGGAAGTAATTCCCAACTCCTAGCTAAATTTGACAGGAGTGGAAGTGAACCTCCCTCATAATGATGAACATAACGTTGAAACCTCGAGCCCCGGGGACATTACTTTAGATGAAACCTATAATGTAGTGCTAATAGCCACATTGAAAAAAATCTCAAGAAACTCAAGCGCAAATTGTGAAAACTTGGTTGTAGTTATAGCACGAGAACTAGTAGTTGTGGGATTAATTGGCCAAAGATGAAACTCTTTCCTTTGAACACAAAAAAGACGGGTCAAAATGTGCCTAAGAGCCTTGCTCAAACTGTCACCACTAACACTCAGCATCACAAACATAATGCTCGAAGAAAGAAGGATCAAGAGGTTCCTCATACTACTTATGCTTATGACAACTTGGAGAAGGATTTAACAGATGAATCTTGGAAAGTTCTTTTCCAACCTTTTTTGGATAAGCGGGTGCTCGAATGAATGGTTGGGTATCAATTTCCTTCCATACTCCCCTTTTATTGTGGATAATTGATACGCCAATACAGAATTACAAAAATCCTCATCTGCCTTATTATTTTGGTATAAAAGACTCAAATGAGAGGCTCAACATAAAGGTGAAAACACTTCATTTTCCCAAATTCCCATCATACATATGTGTAAAGTACTGATAATTCGAGGTAGTGGGCAATGAACAAATAGAAAAATTTAGGACAACACCGAGAAGCATTCGAGCCTGTTACAAAGAGAGCATATGAAAATTTCACAAAAAAAAACAGGGCTCACGATAGATTAATGCAATAATTTAAATAGAGTATTTGACTGCCTTCTTATTCAAGGGTCGATGCCAAGATCTGGGCATACACCACACGAGGAGGAACATTAAAGCTTGATGACTCATGAGCAGCGCACATATGATTCTAAGCACTAAAGACATCAAGGTGAAATAAATGTTATTCACCAAAGAATTCATTCCCCGACCAGTCCTTCCTTAAGTAAAAGGGGAAAAAGGGAGGTAAGGCCTTGATAAGCCCAAAATATACCTAAAATAGCATGCATAAATATGTAAATTTCATGTAAAAAAATACATTAATTATATTATTTTGGAAAGATTTCACGTTGGTATTTGTTATTTGTGTACAAGGTGTTAATTATTTGGAAAAATCCAAACAGGAGCAAAAATGGAGTGGAAATGAGTGAGAAATCAAGCTTTCAGTGAAAATCACGTACGAGAATCAGAAGCATAAGAGAATTCAGCACACAAACAAGTGAGAGAAGAAGAAGCTGATGTCATGACCGAGATTCCCATAATCTCGACCGCGACACGCTAAAGGAGGCCAGAATCTTGCACCTTCCTTCCATTCCTTCCTCTTCCCTAAATCACGTACGAGATTCTTGAATTCTCTACAGTGACAGTGAAGATATTTAGCACATTTAACATGTTTATTTCTCCAAACGACGCACCCTTTCATCCGGATAGAGGCAATCCTTCACCAACGGACACGTCTCTTTAGCACACCTCTTGGATAATTATAAATAGAGGAAGAATTTAGAATTCAAATGTTGGATACAAACTTGTTATACAAAGTTACAAAAGTTACAAGTTGTACAAATAGTTATAGATACAAGATACAAATTTTATTGTTTACATTAGAGCTTACTCAAGTCGAGTTTATGCTTCGTAGACAATTGGAAGATTGCTATTTCGAGGATTCAGCGAGAAGAACTGATGTTGGGGGCAACCCACGGTTTGACAAACCTATAAAGTTGAGTAAAGGATTGACAACCCGGAACTTTTCCTAGTCAAATGCCATTCAAACTTCTTCTTTTCTGTTAACTTGAGATGTTTCAATTCAAACTAATGAATATCTTCTAATTCAATTCCATCTTTACTGTTGTTTCATTCTAAAGTTTGATCTAGCGACATTCTTTAAGTAGTTCTAACGGGTGTTTCATGCAAAGTATTTATAAAGATCTTGGTATTTTTCATGCTAACTTGTTGGGCACTTAAGCAAATTCGGATTTATATTTGGTCATTACGAGAGATCGATTAATCGGATATAAACACCACATTTGATTAAGGTAATCAATCAAAAGTGAAAAAGAAAGATTGATTACGTTTCAATGCTTTTAAATTGAGTAAATTGATAATTTATTATATCCTTCTAAACAAATCAAAGTTATAAGTTGTGTTTTCGCTTAGTATAAATTAGTCTTGAAATGAACTTTAATCTAAATATAATTTCTATAAATTGTAATCTTAACTATAACCAAAATTAGAATTAGAAACCAATTTAACCATTTAACGATTTTTCTATTAACCTCGAGAAAACTAATTTAATCAGAATTGTAGTTTTTATTATCAAAACATTCTCTATGGGATCGATATCTTTTTATTACTACAAGAGATACCGTGCACTTGCAAAAATCGCGCAATAGGCTTTCTCTATAAAACCTCCACCTTTGACTCCGCATAGAGAAGCCCTACTTATGTCGGTGATTATCAATGATTTCTTGGTGCACATTATCATGGTAGATATGGGAAGTTTGAAGAATTTGCTAATTGTTCGAGTCTTAAAACAAATGAAGATATCTAGAAAGCACTTGCATGAATGTACCTTTCCTGGTGGGGTTGTCGAACATTGAAGTAACTACTATTGGAACTTTAACACTTCCTATTATGTTCGAAAATCATAAAATACAATGAGTCATCCAAACATAATTTGTGGTGGTAGAAATTGCATTGGACTACAACGTCATGGTCCAGCGACCTTTACTCACCGAAATAGCTGCTAAAATTAAAATACAAAAGATCACAATATATTTTTCGTGTAATAAGGGAGTTATTATTATCTCTAGAAACATGCAAGAATCTCGAAAGATTCATTGGCAGCTTTCAGACCCATACATTCTTTGGTTATAAAAATGCTACAAGCACCTAATGAGATGAGAAGGTATGACCCACAACCTTTAGAAGCAGTGGAAACCTTTTGATTGGATGTTGATTGACAACTCTAGCTAGGTGTCCAGCTCTCAAAATCATTAAAAAGGTCGATACATAACATCTTACGTCATTAATATATTAACATGTTTGCTTGCAGCCCATCAGAGATTGAATGCATTCTACCCGAACACATGATTCTTAAGTTAAACTTTGATCCAAACAAGGTTCATATTAAGTAGAAAAAGCACAATCATGCAAGGGAAAAGCAAAAGGAAATTATGAAGTTGTTAAAGGCAGGATTCATTCGAGAAGTTTATTGCCCTAAGTCATCTTTATGATTAGCCAACCAATTTGAAATTTGTGATTGCGGCTACTGTTGGTCCCCTGTGAGGTTAGATTAGTTCCAAAGGAGGGTGAATGGAACTATTGGTTAATTTTAACTTTTATAATTTATCTCACTTAAAATTCAATAGCACAACACAGACGCGATATTTTGGAATCAGAGGCAAGTTTCGTTTACTGAGGTAATTAGTCGACAAAGCTTGATTCTGCTTCTAACTTTTGCTTGTGAAAGAAAGCTCACACATAAGGGCTTCTGTATAGACTTTAAGGTTAGCGATCTATTGATGCACAATAGTCGAAGCTTATATATTAGATAATCAGTTTAGAGCATGCGATATCAAAAGTAAGTAAAGGCAGAGTTAGAAGAGAGTTACTCAGTGATTTATACTGGTTTGACCTCCTGTCTACATCAAGTCCTTAGAATACCTTCTTCTGAGTTTTAATCCACTACTGAACTCTTTACCAGTAGAGCACAAACCTTTACAATAGATACAAAGGTTCTGTAAAGTACCTTCCTTTATAATTCACACTCAACTATCTATCTCTCTTGATGTTTACTTATAACCAAAGCAAACAAAAGACCTTCTGATCTTTTTACAATAAATGATTTGTTCTCATCTAGAACACTGATGAAATACTATCTCTCTATTGGACTTTACATAATGTGTAATAAATAATGTTGCTTTAATTTCACTTGAAAGCTTTTCTATCTCTTTTCAGCGTGTAAAATTCACCAACTTTACACAAATATTAAATTGAATGTGTAATAAATAATATTGCTCTAATTTCACTTGAAAGTTTTTCTATCTCTTTTCGGCATGTAAAATTCATCAACTTCATAATGAGCTTTGCACTATATTTATCGTGGAAGCTTTGGCAGAAGATCTGTTTGAAATTCAAACTAGCTGTTTGGAGGGATGTTAAGCCCAAAATATACCTAAAATATCATCAATAATTACATCAATATTGCTACGAATTTGTGCTATTTATATCTGTTTAGAAAGCTTTTACTCTCGAATATGTTTCTTTTATGCAAGGTACATAAATATTTGGTAAAATCCAAATAGGAACAAAAAGAGCTCAAAAACAGAAGAAAAACTCTACAAAAGGAGTCAAAAACGACAAAGATCAATTACACCAAAACGAGGACAAAGATGAAGTCAGAAACAGAGAAAAATCCAAAATTCTCGGTAGAGAATTTGGGGCCGTGATCGAGAATCTCAAATTCTCGGTCGCGACACGCGTCGCCAGTCACCTTCCCCCTTTCGTCCGAAGGCTGAAAAATCAATTCCCCATTCTCGGCAGAGAATTTCCATTCTCGGTAAGAGCAGAAATTCTGCCAAGCACAATAAACACATGTTTAAAATCCAAGAAACGTGTTCGTTCGGGTGGATAGGAACGTCTCTTCGCAACGGACACGACACTTCAATCACGACTCTTCAACATCTATAAATAAAGAGTTGATTGAGAGTTGAAACATGAATGATGAGAGAGTTAGAAGAGAAGATTAGTGCAGAGTTCATGCAGAAACTCTGACTCAGAAATGAGTCAGAGATTAGATTTCATTTTTGTTCAAAACAATATGATGTACACACATTGTTTATTCAATAATAACAAGTTTAGTAGCGTTTAGACATTGTTCCAATTTAGTTTTCATTTTGGTAGTAGACCGGCCCAGTCTCTATTATGAAGATTCAATGAGAAGATTGAGTAGAGGATCCGTCCCTGAGCCTGACAAACTCTAACGAAACCCAAGGAAAGGATTGACAACCCGTTCACTTGCAAGCCGTCGAATGTTTCCATGCTCCATGTTCTCTGTAAACTTGTATCAATTTATATTTCATCTAATAAAGTCTGTTCTATTCGATAGATTTTTATGCAGCACTTTGGTAAAGGATCCGAAGTGGATGCTGGTGTTTTCATTAAAACGTATTTAATTCAAAATCTTTACAAGGAAACTTTGTTAAACACTTAGGCAAATTATTATCTCGAAAGAGTTTTAATTTGATTAAGGGCAATTATCCCGGATATGGTTTTGTCATGTTCAAAGCCTAATAATTAGAGGTTCCGTCATTTATTTCATCTTTATAATTCATACAAAGTTTAAAGTTGTTTTCTTTGCTTAATGCAAATAAATACATTTGTTTACTTTTCTAAAATGTACTAAACGTTCCTGTCTTGCAAATTCATTCTTAAATCAGAATATTTTCTAACATTTTCATACTATAATCTAATTCTCATTCTAGCAATTTCAAAACCAAAACCGATTAAACGATTTTCCATATTATAAACCTTAAAAGTAAATTTAACCGATTACAAATAAGTTTTGTTTGAAAAACGTTCCATGTGGGATCGATATCTTTTATTACTACAAGCGTATACCGTGCACATGCGGAAATCGCTCAACAAGTTTTTGGCCTCGTTGCTGTAATATCCCTAATTATTTTTACCCTCAAATTTATCGTCTTTTACTATTTTCGCTGGTATTATGCGTTAAACCAATATTTTTACAAGTACTTTGAAATATTATTTGTTATATAATATTATTCTATCTTAAATATATATAATTTTTCTTTAAGTGATTTTATAATAACTTATTATTTGAGAATACCTAATATATATATATATATATATATTATTAAAAGAAAAACAAAACTGTATTTGGGTCAGCCGCAAACTTCTTTCTTCCACAACGTCGATCGCAAACCTTCGTCCATATAGATTTTCGTTCTTGAAAACCAGGTAACAGATCACCTACTTATTTCATTTCTTTTAGCCATAGATGCTATTAATTATGGACATCATTGCTTAATCTGTACAAAATTTGTTTTCTTTGTAAATACCCACTTGGAATTCGTAGCTTCTAGATAGAAATTGAGTTTTACTATCCTTTTGTTTTCCTTCCCCTGTTTTTGTCCCATATGTTAATTGATTACCCGTTAAGTTCAAAGGTTAATTTTGATTCATTTTGATTAAAAATGGATGGGAAAAAAATGTGAAATTCAAAAACTTGGGTTCACACCATTTTAGGTGCTGTTGATCTAAATTTTTCTATTTTCCTTAATCAACATTAGTTTTTCTAATTACTATACTTGGCATTTTTTTTTATTAATGCTTTGATATATTCTTAGACCATTGATTAATTCGGATTAACTAAGTTTTAGTTCTAGCATTAGATCAATTATTAACATTTTTCTCCTACTTAATTTAATAGGAGATAACAGTGTTCCTCCGGGTGATAGAGCGTTGTGAGCTGTCGAGATATTTTAGACTTAGCATTGCCTAAACATAAGGTGAGTGGTAATTATAGTACACGACGCTATTTGATTGAAATATTAGACTTTAAACTGTTTACGAAAATTGATATTTGATTATATGTTTCCTTTTGTAAAAGTGTAGATTTTGAACCTTCGATTTGCTAAATATCCTTAGTATTAGAGCCTACATTCTTGGAACAGGCCCTTATATTTTATTTGTTCTATTATCAGTTACAATGAAAATATTAAAATTTGATTTGATATGATCTGTACTTTTTGATACGCGATTGATCGCAGCTATTACTTTTATTTTAGAAATCTGAGAATTTGTTCAATTAGTTATGATTTTCTGACCTATATATGTATATTATATGTTTTCAAACTGGTACAAGTGCTCAGTATATCTGTATCTGTTATCTGGCCTCTCACCGATGTTCATAACATTAGGTCCTTGCATTTGTCTTTGAGTCAGGTTGTCAGCTGTGAGTTTGTCGTCAGTTGTGTCAGCATTAGAATCATGCATAAGATCGGTGAAGGCGATTATCTGTTATCTGTATCTGTTATTGGTAGCGCTTACCATTTATCTGGCCCTGGTGGTGTGCAGTATCACCACTCTGTTACACTGTACCATGTGTTTTAAAGCTTTTGTCTTATTTTCTGATTATTCTAATAGCTGATATTTTGAAAGGCTTCAGTATTATTTTTGACAATTGATTTCCAGTACTTTGATTTGATTATCTAATATTGACCATTTTGTTTAACTGATTTTGAATACTATATTTGAAACTATATTTGTCAAAATTTAAAAAGTATCAGCCTGTCTGCCTGTTCCCTTCTGCTGTGTGCTATAGCTACTGCTCACTGAGGTTTTCGCTCGTATAGACGAAAATCTCATACCACGTTGAATATTTCTTTTTCAGATTAAGGTCCATGTTCGTGAGGTAACCCTTGGATTGATGTTGAAGGAGACTGCTTAATGATTTAGCTTTATCTTATTTTTGGAGACTTTTGATGATTAAGATTTGACTTGAATAGTTTGATTCTTTTAAGGTTTATTGATGTAATTGAGGTGACTTTGATATTCTGTTAGTAAATTTTGGAATTTTTTATTAGTTCAGAATTAAGGCTAGCATAGATTAAAGATTACTTAATTTATGCGCCGGTCATGGCCTGGTTTGGGTCGTGACAAAGGTGGTATCAGAGCCTAGGTTTAGGTTCTTATGGACTTACTGTATAGGATTCACATGTTCTGTTCGTATCCCTTATCTTGCATATCTATCTGGGTCTTCCTATTTACTCATTTTCAGTACCTCATTGCTAAAGTGTCTAATTGTGCTGCATGGATAGGTGATCATGCCTCCTAAAGGAAGAAAAAGAGGCAAGAATATGGTTAATGTTAGTACTAGGAGTAGGGTGACCGTTGAGAATTCATCCCAACTTGATGGGGGAGCTTCACACCCTAATGGAGGAGCAGCTCCAGCATCTGAACCAATATTCCAACCAGTTGGAGGGTCATCTCAGCCCACTCATACAGCTTCAGCCTCTCAGCCTGCTCAAATATCTAAAACTGATTTGACTGCTGGATTGCAAGGGGTCTTTCAAGCAGTTGAAAGACTAACAAATGTGGTAGGTGAAAACAGACAACCAAGAACTACAGGATCTGCTATACCTAATGATAGAGCTCAATTACAAGATCTCAGTGACTTCTTAAGGTTACAACCTCCAAAGTTTTCAGGTGAGGATTCTGTAACAGATCCTATGGATTTTCTGGATGCTATGGACAGATGTTATGAGGTCTTGGGGTGCACCAGTGCTAGGATGGTATTGTTAGCAGGGAATCAGTTACAAGGAGTGGCACGTAGTTGGTATCTTTCCAAGAGAGGGAATGGACTTGATAACGCTTTCCTTTGGCCACAGTTCCGTGAGTCTTTCTTAGAGAGATTCCTTCCTCCTAGTGTTAAGGAAGCTAAAGCTTTAGAGTTTGAAGTGCTGAAGCAGGGTGGTATGACTATGAGTGAATATGAAATGAAATTCACTCGACTTGCTCGTTTTGGAGAGCATCTTATTCCAACTGAAGAGAGGAAGGCAAGGAGGTTTGAAAGGGGACTTCGGGACAGACTGTTAGACCGAATTGCTCCTCTACGATTGTCTAGCTTTGAGGAAGTGGTGGACCGATCCAGGCAGATGGAGATGTTTGATGATCAGCGTAGGACTCGTGATCAGAACAAGCGTGCGCGATATGACAACCAGAGTGGTCAGCATAGTAGGGGAAGTAACTATTCAGGATCTCATGGGTCCCATTCCTTACCTGGTCAAGGAGGGCAATACTCCAAGAATAATCAGAGATATGGTCAGAGAGCTCAGTCCACTAGTACTCAAAATAGTCAAAGTTCCTCTAGATCGTCATTCCCTACTTGTCAGCTTTGCGGTAAATTCCATGGTAACTCTCCATGCTATCGAGCAACTGGGGCTTGTTTTGGTTGTGGTCAGGTGGGACATAGAAGAAAAGATTGCCCAAGCAGTAACACAACACTAGCTGTGAGTCAGGATACGGTTTCTGCTCCTTTTATCGGTACTCAGCCATCTTCTCAGTATGGTGGTAGAGGCCAGAGTTCAAGAGGTCGAGGTCAGGGTGGTCGAGGTCCCAATTCAGCTCCTAATCATGCAACAGCGGGTCGAGGCCAGTCTAGAGCCGTTGCTCTGACACATCAGGATGCCCAGGCATCTAATGCAGTGGTGACAGGTACCATTTCTGTATGTTCATTTGATGCTAGAGTTTTGATTGATCCTGATGCTACACATTCCTTTGTTTCTCCTTGTTTTTCTATGAAATTTGGTGTACCACCCACTATGTTAGATTGTCCTTTATCTGTGGCAACACCTATAGGAGATGTCCTTGACATAAATCTAACTTTTAAGAATTGCTTAGTAAAAGTAGGGGAACGGGAACTCTTAGCTGATCTTGTATTACTTGAAATGTTAGATTTTGATGTGCTTTTGGGAATGGATTGGTTAGCCTCATATCATGCCTCTTTAAACTGTTATAGCAAGTTAGTAACTTTCAAAATTCCTGGGGAGATAGAATTTCAATTTCAAGGAGATCGTAGCATGGCTCCTTATAGCCTTATTTCTGCTATTGCTACAAGAAAAATGTTGTATAAGAACTGTGAAGGGTTTCTAGCTTATGTTAAGGATACTCAAGCAGAGGGTGTCGAGTTGGAGAATGTTGATGTGGTGAATGAGTTTGCTGATGTTTTTCCTGAAGATTTGGCAGGTTTGCCACCTGAAAGAGTAATCGATTTCTGTGTTGACTTAGCACCCGAAATAAGACCCATATCTATGCCTCCTTACCGAATGGCTCCTGCTGAACTAAAGGAGTTGAAGGAACAACTGCAAGACTTGCTTGACAAGGGGTTCATCTGCCCTAGTGTCTCTCCTTGGGGTGCTCCTTTGTTGTTTGTGAAGAAGAAGGATGGATCAATGAGATTGTGCATTGATTATCGACAGTTGAACAAGGTCACAATACGTAACAAATACCCTCTTCCTCGAATTGATGATCTATTTGATCAGCTCGAGGGTGCAAAGTACTTTTCTAAAATCGATCTGAGGTCCGGTTATCATCAGTTGAGGGTTAAAAATGTTGACATACCTAAAACAGCTTTCAGGACTAGGTATGGTCACTATGAATTTCTGGTGATGCCTTTTGGTCTCACTAATGCTCCTGCAGCTTTTATGGATCTAATGAATAGGGTGTTTAAGCCTTTCCTTGATCGTTTTGTGATAGTGTTCATAGATGACATTCTGGTGTATTCTAAAAGTAAGGAAGAACATGAGCAACATTTGAGGCTTGTTCTTCAGACCCTAAGAGAGAACCAGTTGTATGCCAAGTTCTTAAAATGTGAATTCTGGTTGGATAGTGTCGCATTCTTAGGGCATGTGGTATCCAAAGATGGGGTGAGTGTTGACCAAAAGAAGGTTGATGCTGTTCTTCATTGGCCAAGGCCTAGTTCAGTGTCGGAGATTCGAAGTTTTCTTGGGTTAGTAGGTTACTATCGACGTTTTGTGCAAGACTTTTCTCGAATAGCTTCTCCTTTAACCAAGTTAACCCAGAAGAATGCGAAGTTTCAGTGGTCAGAAGCATGTGAGAAGAGTTTTGAAGAATTGAAAGTTCGTTTGACTTCAGCACCAGTGTTAGCCCTTCCATCTGGATCGGGGGGCTACACAGTATTTTGTGATGCTTCAAGGGTTGGTCTGGGTTGTGTATTGATGCAACACGGTCATGTGATTGCGTATGCTTCTCGCCAATTAAAGCAACATGAACAGAATTATCCAACTCATGATTTGGAAATGGCAGCAGTGATCTTTGCCCTGAAGATATGGAGACATTACTTATATGGGGAGACATGTGAGATTTTCACTGACCATAAAAGTCTCAAATACATCTTTGATCAGCGTGATTTGAATTTGAGGCAGAGAAGATGGGTGGAGTTTCTCAAGGATTATGATTGCACAATTCAGTACCATCCAGGAAAAGCAAATGTTGTAGCAGATGCTTTAAGTAGGAAATCTCTGGGTAGCCTAGCTCATCTTTCCGTAGTGAGGAGACCTTTGATTAGTGACATTCATGAATTGATTGATCAAGGAGTAAAATTTAAGGCAACATCTGAAGCGTTGGTAGCTCATTTTCGTGTTAGACCTATTCTATTAGATAGAATCAAGGCAGCCCAACAAGAAGA
Source organism: Euphorbia lathyris (assembly GCF_963576675.1). Classification (NCBI taxonomy): domain Eukaryota; kingdom Viridiplantae; phylum Streptophyta; class Magnoliopsida; order Malpighiales; family Euphorbiaceae; genus Euphorbia; species Euphorbia lathyris. The sequence continues at coordinate 8,777,471 of NC_088911.1, forward strand.
TCCTCAATTGTGTAAAGTTAGGGATGGTGTTTGTCAGGGTAAGGTTCAGGACTTCGTGATTGGCGATGATGGAGTTCTTCGTTATGGGACTAGACTCTGTGTTCCTGATGTTGATGATTTAAAAAGGGAAATTTTGGAGGAAGCACACTGTTCAGCTTATACAGTTCATCCTGGTTCCACTAAGATGTATAGAGATTTAAGGGAGTTATACTGGTGGAGTGGAATAAAGAGAGATGTTGCAGACTTTGTTGCTAAATGCCTTACTTGTCAACAAGTCAAGGCAGAACATCAGAGACCGTCTGGTTTGCTCCAACCATTACCCATTCCTGAGTGGAAGTGGGAGAATATTGCTATGGACTTCGTGGTAGGATTGCCTCGCACTAGAGGAGGGTACGATTCCATTTGGGTGATAGTCGACCGTTTAACTAAGTCTGCTCATTTTCTTCCTGTGAAGATAACTTATGATTTCTCTAAGCTTGCCCAGTTATACATTGATGAGATCGTTAGACTTCATGGAGTTCCAGTCTCTATTGTTTCAGATCGTGGTACTCAATTCACTTCTCGCTTCTGGAAGAAATTTCAAGAAGCACTAGGTACAAGACTTCAGTTTAGCACAGCTTTTCATCCTCAGACAGACGGACAGTCGGAGAGGACTATTCAGACTTTAGAGGATATGCTTCGAGCTTGTATCTTTGATTTTGGCCAAAATTGGGATTATCATTTGCCTTTGGTAGAATTTGCCTATAACAACAGCTATCAAGCTAGCATTGAGATGGCACCTTATGAAGCCTTGTATGGTCGTAAGTGTCGGTCGCCAATTTGTTGGGATGAGGTCGGAGAAAGGAGACTCACTAGACCCGAGTTGATACAGTTGACTTCAGACAAAGTTCGAGTTATCCGTGAAAGACTACTGACAGCTCAAAGTAGGCAAAAGAGTTATGTTGATCCAAGGCGCAAGCATGTAGAATTTCAGATTGGCGATCATGTGTTCTTGAAGGTCTCTCCGATGAAAGGAATCATGCGGTTTGGCAAAAAAGGAAAATTGAGTCCGCGTTATGTAGGTCCATTCGAGATTCTTGAAAGGATTGGTGCAGTTGCATATCGGTTAGCTCTTCCACCCGATTTCTCTAAGGTTCACCCTGTATTCCATATATCGATGCTTAGGAAATACATTCTCGATGCTTCCCATGTTTTGCAACCTCAAACTATACAAGTTAGAGATGATCTGACCTATGAAGAGCAACCCATTGGCATCTTAGACAACCAAGTTCGGAAGCTACGTTCAAAAGAAATTCCGTTAGTTAAAGTTCTTTGGCAAAACCACTCTAGTAGGGAAGCCACTTGGGAGACGGAATCCGAGATGCGAGTTAGATATCCTCATTTATTTGATGTGCCAGGTTAGTATCTAATACTTAAATTCGGGGACCGAATTTCTTTTAGGGGGGAAGAATGTAATATCCCTAATTATTTTTACCCTCAAATTTATCGTCTTTTACTATTTTCGCTGGTATTATGCGTTAAACCAATATTTTTACAAGTACTTTGAAATATTATTTGTTATATAATATTATTCTATCTTAAATATATATAATTTTTCTTTAAGTGATTTTATAATAACTTATTATTTGAGAATACCTAATATATATATATATATATATATATTATTAAAAGAAAAACAAAACTGTATTTGGGTCAGCCGCAAACTTCTTTCTTCCACAACGTCGATCGCAAACCTTCGTCCATATAGATTTTCGTTCTTGAAAACCAGGTAACAGATCACCTACTTATTTCATTTCTTTTAGCCATAGATGCTATTAATTATGGACATCATTGCTTAATCTGTACAAAATTTGTTTTCTTTGTAAATACCCACTTGGAATTCGTAGCTTCTAGATAGAAATTGAGTTTTACTATCCTTTTGTTTTCCTTCCCCTGTTTTTGTCCCATATGTTAATTGATTACCCGTTAAGTTCAAAGGTTAATTTTGATTCATTTTGATTAAAAATGGATGGGAAAAAAATGTGAAATTCAAAAACTTGGGTTCACACCATTTTAGGTGCTGTTGATCTAAATTTTTCTATTTTCCTTAATCAACATTAGTTTTTCTAATTACTATACTTGGCATTTTTTTTTATTAATGCTTTGATATATTCTTAGACCATTGATTAATTCGGATTAACTAAGTTTTAGTTCTAGCATTAGATCAATTATTAACATTTTTCTCCTACTTAATTTAATAGGAGATAACAGTGTTCCTCCGGGTGATAGAGCGTTGTGAGCTGTCGAGATATTTTAGACTTAGCATTGCCTAAACATAAGGTGAGTGGTAATTATAGTACACGACGCTATTTGATTGAAATATTAGACTTTAAACTGTTTACGAAAATTGATATTTGATTATATGTTTCCTTTTGTAAAAGTGTAGATTTTGAACCTTCGATTTGCTAAATATCCTTAGTATTAGAGCCTACATTCTTGGAACAGGCCCTTATATTTTATTTGTTCTATTATCAGTTACAATGAAAATATTAAAATTTGATTTGATATGATCTGTACTTTTTGATACGCGATTGATCGCAACTATTACTTTTATTTTAGAAATCTGATAATTTGTTCAATTAGTTATGATTTTCTGACCTATATATGTATATTATATGTTTTCAAACTGGTACAAGTGCTCAGTATATCTGTATCTGTTATCTGGCCTCTCACCGATCTTCATAACATTAGGTCCTTGCATTTGTCTTTGAGTCAGGTTGTCAGTTGTGAGTTTGTCGTCAGTTGTGTCAGCATTAGAATCATGCATAAGATCGGTGAAGGCGATTATCTGTTATCTGTATCTGTTATTGGTAGCACTTACCATTTATCTGGCCCTGGTGGTGTGCAGTATTACCACTCTGTTACACTGTACCATGTGTTTTAAAGCTTTTGTCTTATTTTCTGATTATTCTAATAGCTGATATTTTGAAAGGCTTCAGTATTATTTTTGACAATTGATTTCCAGTACTTTGATTTGATTATCTAATATTGACCATTTTGTTTAACTGATTTTGAATACTATATTTGAAACTATATTTGTCAAAATTTAAAAAGTATCAGCCTGTCTGCCTGTTCCCTTCTGCTGTGTGCTATAGCTACTGCTCACTGAGGTTTTCGCTCGTATAGACGAAAATCTCATACCACGTTGAATATTTCTTTTTCAGATTAAGGTCCATGTTCGTGAGGTAACCCTTGGATTGATGTTGAAGGAGACTGCTTAATGATTTAGCTTTATCTTATTTTTGGAGACTTTTGATGATTAAGATTTGACTTGAATAGTTTGATTCTTTTAAGGTTTATTGATGTAATTGAGGTGACTTTGATATTCTGTTAGTAAATTTTGGAATTTTTTATTAGTTCAGAATTAAGGCTAGCATAGATTAAAGATTACTTAATTTATGCGCCGGTCATGGCCTGGTTTGGGTCGTGACAGTTGCCGGGGAACGCCAAATTTTTTAACAAAAACTTAGATTTTTCTTGTTTTATTTCGAACCTTGGTTTATAATACATTTATTTATTTATTTTCTAGTTTTATTTTATTTATTGAGGATGGTCACTAGGACTAAATCCTCTTTGTTATTTAACGTTTGCAATTAGATGTTTGCAGATAAAAAATTTCAAGTTTTTTCACAGATAACCTGGAGATTTGATTATCAATGAAATTCACAGAAGGAGTCTACAGAAAAGAAATTCAGCTAGCAGATACATCATAGAAGGGAAATTCGAATAATCTCTTCCGAAACAACTTTAAATCTTTTCTATACACTTAACCCTTCGCCAAAACATCATATCTCTTTGTAAAAACAATTTATCCAATTCCTACACTAAACCCAAATAATTTCCATTTTTTATCTCTACCTTAAACGCCTACATCTTCTCAGACAAGATATATCAGAAGTAGGATGAAATTACTTTATCCGCCAAGAAGGAATTGTATACTTTTAATATAGTTTTGAAAGTTTCGGTTCATGTGCGTAGTTCCAGTTCGTGCACAAAACTAGAAGTTCGGGCATTCAACCGCAATCAGTAGATCCTTAAATTGAGAAAACGTTAAAAAAAAACATCTTGTTCCAGGTAAGTTAAATGGACAGGACCATTATTTAAAACCGGTCTAAGTAATTGATTATGTCCATGATTTTGATTCTCCTTGAAAATTCTTAAAGATTATCACATTTTTTAGTTTTTAGTTTTTCATATTTTTAATTCTTACATGTCATTTTAGTTCAGTTTATACATTAGTCTTTAGTTTAGTAATAATGGTGAGATTAGAAATAAAAAATTTGTGATCATTAAACGATATTGAATTAAAAGTTACACAAAATTTAAGTTTCATAATTAAAATCTCTACTGTAACTTTTGTTTGATGTTTTGAAAATTTCTGAACTTACTGAGAATCAGTTGAGAATTTTACTTTCTCTGCCTTATAAATTTCTGAACTTACTGAGAATGTGAATTCTCAGCAGAGAATTCAGAATTTTCAAAATTTCAAGGGAAAGGAAGAAAAAAAAAATTTCTGAACTTACCGAGAATCGAAATTCTCTGCCGAGAATTTAAAATTCTCGGTAACTTCAGCGAGTTTAAAAAAAAAAAACTTTGCCACGACCGCGAATCGCCATTCACGGTCGCGACACGGGCGTCTATCAGACCTTTATCTTTTCTTTCTTCTTCAGTTCATGCACCATTTCGAAAAATTAAGCTTCTTCATGTTCAAATGGTGTGAATTTACACCTTTTTAATCCCAACAGACACCTTGAATTGTCCTGGATTGATTATAAAGTAATTGACAAAGTTCAGACTTCTGTTCTTACATTTTTTTATTCATCTCTATCAGACAGAATCTGATTTCTCTTTATTTCATCCTAACATCATTATAAATAATTAGAGAAGATCAGATTTCAATACTTTTCATCTCTTTCAGACAAAATCTGATATTCTTCTCCAATTATTCAACCTTTCAAAAAGTTACAGAAACTTTTTCTTCTAAACCCAAACACATGACTACCAAGCATCAATCTTCCAAGAAGATTACTGCTGCACGCAACAAGCGTCCTGATTTTTCAGAATGCTATGATGCACCTTTTCCCATTTACACACATAATGAAGAACGAAGATATTATAAAACTATTTGTTGTATAGTCTGTATATAGGTTTGTTTTGTGTCTGTTCTTTCTGTAACTTGTATATATGTCTTATAATTTTAATAACACTATCAAGTTTAATTCTTTGATTCTTTTTGCTTAAACATACGTTAACCATACAAGTTATACGAATACATCTGAATCTAAGTTTACATGAAATAGTTTAACTTTTAACATGAATCTGTAATTATTTTTAATGACTCTGTATTCATTTCAGAAATGTTTCTAAACATCTGACTTTTCATATATATTACATACTAATACAGTATAATCATTAATAACCATTGAAACAAGTTCATGAACATACATTTTATATGATAATTCTAAGTTTTATTCTGTACATATGTTTTTAAATTTTGATAGCATATCAAGTTTGATTCTTTGTTTATTTTTTATTAGTAAATGTTATCTGTGCAAGTTATTAGAATGAATCTATATATATGTTCATATGGAACAGTATAACCTTCACCATAAATGTGTATATGATGTTAACATGAATCTGTCTATCATTTCATTAATCTGAAGCATTCAGATTTGCCTAAACGTTCCTTGTTCATTTATGTTCTTGTTCATTTGTGAATAAGTGATTAATAATTTGATTTGTTTAATTATTCATTTGTTTGTTTTTGTATATAGGATCATTTTTAATTTTTCTTGTAAATATGTTAATTTTCATTCATACAAATATGTGTTATGCAATAAGAATTCAAATTCATTTCATACTTTAATCTTATGCTCTGGTTTATGTCTGTTAAAATTTATAAACTATTCGCAAATGAATCTGTTCATATATATCTTCAATGCTAATAAGTTATAATCATTATTAACTATTAAACATGATAATCAATTTTCATTTTCATGCAATCATTGAGTTTAATTTTAATTATGAAATTATGAACTTTTATCATGTTGATTGTTTAATATATCAGTATGAACTTATTAAAATAAAGCCTACAAATTTTTCATATGAATCTGTATCAGATAAAATACAGTTAATGTTTCATTATTTGACTGCTGATTTAATTTGAATAAGTTTCATGATTAAGTTTTAAGCATGAATAAATACCTACATATACTTACGTTCATTATCTCTTAGAAGATTAATTTCCATTCACTGCTTCTTCATTTAAACTTATGTGAATTAATGCACATTCATGTTTAAGTTCAATTCACTAACAGTGTTAATGATCATTTATGATTCATTTAATTCAGTTCGGTCATTAATTGATTCGTCAATTCAGTATTTATCAAGGCTAAACCTTTGGTTTTCCTTGCATTTAATGTTTTATTTTGTGTTTTTAAGTTTCAGGTATACATGTTTTCATTTATAGGACATATTTGCACATGAATTTTATCAAAACGGAGTTTTTATTCGCGACACGCGCCCTGTAGGACGGGTATAGGCACAAATTTATCCAATTTTCCAACCTTTTTCTATTCCTACAATAAACTCCTAAACACCTATATTCATGCCTATATATACCTAATCCTTACACAAACCTTACACCACCTCCATATCCTAACCCTTTTTCCACACCATGGCTAAACATAAGAAGGTTACTCATCAGGTTTCCTCTACCTCCATTCAACATTATTTCAGATGGGGACGGGTAGTGATACAAGCACTATTATGGACATAGTGCGTAGTGAAACAGACATTATTGTATTGGTTACTCTTTCCTACTCTAAAAAGAATGAGCGGATTACATTTAGGATTTCGGTTGATTTTATGAAGTTGGGGATGACAAGATGAGTATTTGGTTTGGATATCATACAAAAATAATTTATTGTTAAGCTATCCATTTTCCATCCAATCCGGTTTGGACATACTTTGACTAGTTTGGATGGATTTAATCCCAAGAATGCTACTAGCACACTTATTAAAGATCGTTGGTTTTAGTGATAGATTAAATTGGATTACCTTTTGACAATTGAGTCCATGTTTCCGTTTCCACCAATAAGCACGTTCATTTGCGTACTTTGATTACGGTGGTTAGCCACTGTTGGCTAGTTTTGCAAGTTCGATGTTGGTACTTCAAGTTCACATGGTAATGATATTCATAAGGATGATCATGCGCACACACATTTTGGTGGGCATGAGGATGAAAAGGATGAAGCAGGTGAGGAAGCGGAGCATGTTGAGCCACACACACAAGCACAAGGACATGTTGGTGATGAGCACAGTGTTGATCAAGTTCATTTGCGAACAAATTTTGAACCATATGAATGCACCAAACCGTCAAATGAATTTGCGGTTAGATGATATTGTTGAAAACAATCAAGAAATGAGTTCTAGAATTTACGCGGTGGATGCCAATATCCATACTTTGAGAAGCGAGCACACATCACCATGCCGCCAGTTATTATCATTTTTCCGTCATCAAAACGTAGTGACCGCACCATCTCCACCGGGTTCCCTTCACAAGAATAGGTTTTATCTTATCTTTTCTCAACTCATTTATTTTTATGTTATTTTTGATTAAGTTTGGTCCACTTCCAATTTTTATTTATGTTGGCAACAATCCATTTCATATTCATCTCTTTTCGTACAATTTTGCTTTATTTCGTACAAATTTTTCGTGTTTTATCAATTTTTGCACCAATGAGGACATGGTCCAATTTAAGTGTGGGAGGAGATATTACATATATCATTTTATTTTTAGTACGAATAAATGCAACGAATAATTTTTAAGCAATATTTATAAATGCAACACTTATTTTATGCAAATGCAACATATATTGCAACACAATTTATTAAACATTATTTTTCATAACGTTACATTTTTATATGTTTAAATGATTATTTTTTTAGGTTATCATTATCGTTAGAAATAATATTTCTATACGGGCATAGTTTTTCAAATTTTTCACAAATCTTCGATACGATTTTAAGTAAAATTGTCTCGAGTGAATGTATTTAAGTAATAAATTCTTTATTTTAAATCTCTATTTTATATCATGAAATTCATGATACAATAAATCTTATTTTAAATTTTCAATTAGGTTTATAGGCATTAAATTGAACTAACAAATTTTTCGCTCGGTTTGATTTCGTCTTACATTAACACCAATTGAAGTTTTTAAGAAAACTTTAGCCATAATACATGTTGAATTTTAAGTCAATATAGGATGAATGTGCTATCTTTCTTTTTCCCAATTTTAATTTTAAATTCATATTAATTAATCAATTAGTTGAATTCTTAACTTTTGGCCACGATTGAGACCAACCTTATCACAATCGAGGTATGAAAGGGAAGAAAATTAAGTACCGTTTACTTTTGGCCACGATTGAGACCAACCTTATCACAATTGCGGTATGGAAGGAACGTTAAAAGCAAAAAATAAGCGTGTTTAAGTATAAAGTAACGATTGCGTCCACACATGGCATAGTCGGTACCTCTTAAGTAAACACTAAGCAATAACATACGTATAAGTTACGATCAAGACCACCCTTATCTCGAGCGTAACTAAGCAAATAAGATTAACCCAAGTACTTACTCATTTAATATATCTCATATATTAGTTTAGGTTTGGGAAAGGAAATTTTGTGCTTTGAAATGCCTTGAGACGAAAGACTCAATAACATGCGTGCTTATATCGTCCCGAATGCTTCAATTCAAAATTGGAAATACAAGATGAATGATATATTGTATATTATACTAAGGTAGTTTGATATTTTGCGTATAAATTTGCCATGCGAAGCTAGTCTTTTCGGCTTAACTAATTTAAAAGGTAATACCAAGATATATGTTTTATTTTCATAAAGAGATTAGCTAAAGAATAAATTCAGAGAAATTTTGCTCGGGACTAGCAAAAGATTAAGTGTGGAGATTTGTTAAGCCTAAAATATACCTAAAATATCATCAATAATTACATCAATATTGCTACGAATTTGTGCTATTTATATCTGTTTAGAAAGCTTTTACTCTCGAATATGTTTCTTTTATGCAAGGTACATAAATATTTGGTAAAATCCAAATAGGAACAAAAAGAGCTCAAAAACAGAAGAAAAACTCTACAAAAGGAGTCAAAAAAGACAAAGATCAATTACACCAAAACGAGGACAAAGACGAAGTCAGAAACAGAGAAAAATCCAAAATTCTCGGTAGAGAATTTGGGGCCGCGACCGAGAATCCCAAATTCTCGGTCGCGACACGCGTCGCCAGTCACCTTCCCCCTTTCGTCCGAAGGCTGAAAAATCAATTCCCCATTCTCGGCAGAGAATTTCCATTCTCGGTAAGAGCAGAAATTCTGCCAAGCACAATAAACACATGTTTAAAATCCAAGAAACGCGTTCGTTCGGGTGGATAGGAACGTCTCTTCGCAACGGACATGACACTTCAATCACGACTCTTCAACATTTATAAATAAAGAGTTGATTGAGAGTTGAAACATGAATGATGAAAGAGTTAGAAGAGAAGATTAGTGCAGAGTTCATGCAGAAACTCTGACTCAGAAATGAGTTAGAGATTAGATTTCATTTTTGTTCAAAACAATATGATGTACACACATTGTTTATTCAATAATAACAAGTTTAGTAGCGTTTAGACATTGTTCCAATTTAGTTTTCATTTTGGTAGTAGACCGACGTCTCTATTACGAAGATTCAACGAGAAGATTGAGTAGAGGATCCGCCCCTGAGCCTGACAAACTCTAACGAAACCCAAGGAAAGGATTGACAACCCGTTCACTTGCAAGCCGTCGAATGTTTCCATGCTCCATGTTCTCTGTAAACTTGTATCAATTTATATTTCATCTAATAAAGTCTGTTCTATTCGATAGATTTTTATGCAGCACTTTGGTAAAGGATCCGAAGTGGATGCTGGTGTTTTCATTAAAACGTATTTAATTCAAAATCTTTACAAGGAAACTTTGTTGAACACTTAGGCAAATTATTATCTCGAAAGAGTTTTAATTTGATTAAGGGCAATTATCCCGGATAGGGTTTTGTCATGTTCAAAGCCTAATAATTAGAGGTTCCGTCATTTATTTCATCTTTATAATTCATACAAAGTTTAAAGTTGTTTTCTTTGCTTAATGCAAACAAATACATTTGTTTACTTTTCTAAAAAGTACTAAATGTTCCTGTCTTGCAAATTCATTCTTAAATCAGAATATTTTCTAACATTTTCATACTTTAATCTAATTCTCATTCTAGCAATTTCAAAACCAAAACCGATTAAACGATTTTCCATATTATAAACCTTAAAAGTAAATTTAACCGATTATAAATAAGTTTTGTTTGAAAAACGTTCCCTGTGGGATCGATATCTTTTATTACTACAAGCGTATACCGTGCACTTGCGGAAATCGCTCAACAAGGGAAACGACTTTTGTGAACATCCGCTTCTGACTTCTGTGCTTGCAGTCCAAAAAGGTTACTGTTGTCGAATGATGGGCTCTTTATCTTGAGCTGCATTCTTCTATCTTCTGATGTGGCAGACTTACGGTCTGCAAACTTTCTACTTCTGGTAACAAAAGAGAGTCGTTGAGGGGACATGGCTTATGTAGCTTGTCCTTTTTGCCATATTGGGAACGACGTGATGTGACTCAATGTCAATACCTATTTTGTTCCACAAGTGCTTATGGACTTCTGGATTTGGGCTTCTGATTTCTACGCCGGATTTAAGGCTTGGGCCTTTATCTTTCTAAGGTCTTTTTTCCTTGTGTTTAATTTAAATGCTAAAGTCATAATCATCATCAACAAACTCATTAGCCTAAATTAAACTTAATTTAATTCTTGAATTAAATATTTTGGGGATCTAATTTCCTTATAACTTATCTTTTCAGAATCAAAAACTCATGGAAATTGTGTTTCAACAGCTACAAGTCAAATAACATCATAGTGAATCGATCAAGTGGCATAATGAGATTTTATTGATATCAATCACAATCAATCTTTCGATTGACTACAAATTACATTCTCTAATCTCTATCTCTTAAAAAAGACAATATTCATTAGTCTCTCTCTTAACTAATGAGAGAAGTCCCGAGCTATATCTCAAGACGCTCAACCAATGGATAAGTGTACCCCATCGTTAATCAAGCAATAAATCTGGTTACGTCCAGGTATCGAATGTACATGATTTATACACACAACTATCAAACTATTCGGGTATACAACATTATCTAGGCGGTGATTACTTTAGTATGGTGTGTTGTAATTATTATAAACTACTTCTCGCTACATGTGAGACAAATTTTAGCGTACAAGCCCTTATGGGATGATACAGATTATGTTAAGTTAAGATACATAACAGACAATAATTCAGATTATACATAAGTAATATTTTACTCTTGCAAAGACGATTATGAATAAATCGACCAACTCCAGTAAGTACTTAGATCGTGATTCCCTCTTAAGGCGAAGCTAATTCTAATAAATTCATAAACTATGGCCTGTAAGTGACATGGCTTGTCAATTCCTGCGGTTTTAGGGTTCCAGTGAGGCAACACCTATATGAATCTTAATGGATTTCAAAGTTTGTAATCAACCTGCACAATAATCAATTATGAGAATCAAAGCAAGGAATAAATATCAACGAGTATAATGAAAATGAAAATCGTAAATTATATATTGAAAATATGAAAAGAGTTTAAGCGGAATACAGCCGGATCTAGCACATAGAAAAAGTACAAACTAGTTAACAAGGTAAAAGGGAAGAAGATTTAGCCCTTAGAACTAGCTAACCAAACTCAAAGTCGTTTCTTTAGATTCAGAGGTGGAACTTTCAAGCTTGGGGAAAGAGGATGGAACCTTAACTTTGTTAGGATGATGGAGGAATTTTGATATAACCAAGATCTCGGTGTAGTGCTTTTATTGCATAAAATCTGAATATCTAATTAGGTGACAAACACCCCTATTTACACAAAAAGCAAGCTCGGGGCACAATCATAAATTACATTCATCTTACATTCGTTCACACAAGAAGTGCTAAATTTAGGGGGTCACACGATGTGTGGATGGGTGACGTGCGGTATTGACTTGTCTTGATGGTTGATTTTGACAAAAATATATGGTTCACACGCTGTTTGGGACTGGTTTTGCTCATGTAAAGGTAAGCCACATGCCGCGTGCGCTAGTTTGAGGAATTTCTGATTGCAAAACCATAATTTACACGACATGTTGACTATGTCACATGCCATGTGGATGTTTGTTGACCAGGGGGCATTAACTTGGTTGACTCACTTGACTGTCGAAATCCTATTGTTTTTGTCCAATTCACACTTCACATGCTTTGCAGTTATTTGAGAGAGGAATTTTCTTCCTTTCATATGGGGCGTGGTGAGTTATTTCTTGGCCTTTCGCCTGTTTTTTGTGTCTTGCATGCGTTCATTATACCTTAAAAATACGAACATTGAACCCGAGATTACTCAAATGAATTAAAAGTGCATACTTTATTATTTTTGTTGATTTATTGAAATATGCATGAAATTCAATATTAAACTTAAGTGTTTGCTCAAGAATAAACCGTAAATTACCCTAGAAGATAGGGATAAAATGTTCCTATGATTAACAATATATAATTATTTACCGATTTTTCAAAAGTATCCACACTTGACCTCTCTCCACTCTCTCTCTCTCTCTCTCTCTATTATCTCAGACGCGTCGTTAAGCCTCCTCTATTCTTCATTTTCTTTGTTTGAGTTTTAATTATCGTCGTTTTCTTATGATGAAGAAGTTAATAGCTATTCGCAGTTTCGAAAGAGCATAGATTCCATTTTCTAATCAGACGACCGATATTACGTGGGATCGTGTAAATCTTATTGACGCCTCATATTAACGGATTTGCTGGCAAATTGAAAGTTTCAACTTTTCACTAAACGCTTCACATTTCGAATTTACCCTTTTAATTTCATAACTTTATTATTTACTAATAATAAAAGGTTTCCTTTAGAAAAATAATGAAAAATATTTCAAATTTTATAAATATTGATTTTTTTTATAATAGTGAAATCTGAGTACAAAAATTGTAATTATTTCTTTTCAATAGTTAAATTAACATAACAGTTAATTAAATTTAATTTGGGCAGTGAAACACTGTCACACTCATAAGATGTCGGTGGCGAAGATGCGTATGTTGAGATGGATGTGTAGTCATACGAGAAAGGATCGGGTGAGTAATGAAATAATTAAGACAAAAGTAGGGGTTACACCTATTGAGAATAAAATAAGGGAAACCCGACTAAGGTGGTTTGGCCATGTAAGACGACGAGCGCTTGATGCGCCGGTTAGGAGGACTGAAGAGTGGCAAATGGATGTAGTGGTGAGGGGTAGGGGAAGACCTCAGCAAACTTGAAGGAGGGTGATCGAGAGTGATATGAGTTTATTAGGGATTGAGGAAAATATGGTAGTGGCTAGGAAAGAGTGGAGTGAGAGAATTTGTGTCGCTGACACGACTTGATTTCACGGTTTTATATGATGGTTCATGTTAGCCGATCCCGAATCATTTCGGGACTAAGGCTTTGTTGTTGTTGTTGTTGTTGTTGATAGAGGTATTAATTTATCGAGTATTAATTTACTGAAATAACCCAAATTAAGATCAGAAGAAATTATTTTTTTAAAGAGGTTATTAATTTATCGAGTATTCATTTATGAAGGTTTTACTGTATAGAAGTAATAAATAATTTTAGGCAAATGATATATACAACCCTTAGGATTGTATATAGGCATTAATTCTCCATATATTTTCAATAAAATAAAATAAAATCTTAATTCTAAAGCATTTATTTGCATTGGAAATATAATTAATTTACTAGTTTTTATAAGTATTTAATAATTTAATTTTTAAGTATTAATAAATTTTATTATAAGATTATCTTGAAAAACTAAATTAACACTAAATATAGTAATTTGTGGAGTTTTATTTTTTTAACTAAAAGGATGGGACGCGAAGGAGAGGCCGGATATCCCAACTAGGTTGGCACCCCCAACACAAACCTCCAACCCGAATATTATTAAAAGAATCAAAAAATTACAAAAAATGAGGAAGAAAGGAAGAGAAAAGAAAAAGGAAAGAATTAAAGAAAACGAACATGAACTATGTTACAGATATCATTAAAAATGAAAGATTGGCAGAAGTAAGGAGCTGACGTCCACCAAACAATCGAAGAAGCCGTCTTGCCGAAGCTTGCTAACCGGTCCGCTGTTTGATTACCTTACAGCCCTTAGAGTTGTAAATATCAGGACCCATAATTTTAAAATGGATATAAGCTTCAGAAACTTCATCAAAAATCATAATATGATGAAGCTTATATCCATTTTAAAATTATTTAATTCTTATATATATTACAAATTTAATGAACAGTTTATTTAAATATTGGAATAAAAAATACAATTTTTTAACTCATATTTTACTATTACGAAAATATCGATATTCAACTCAATTTTTCTACTCATATTTTACTATTTTAGAAGTAGTGGAAACCTTTCGATTAGATGTTGATCCACAATTCTAGCTAAATATTCAGTTCTCAAAATCATTGAAAATGTCGATACATAACATCTTACGTCATTAATATGTAGACATATTTGCTTGGAGCCCATCACAGGTTGAGGGTGTGTTATCCGAACACATGACTCACAAGTTGAACTTTTATCCAAACTAAGTTCATATTGAGTAGAAAAAGGCGCAATCATGCAAGTAGAAAAGGTGGGGTTGATTCGAGAAGTTTATTACCCTAAGTCATCTTTATGATTAGCCAACCGATTTGAAATTTATGATTGTGGCTACAAGTCAAATAACATCATAGTGAATTGATCAAGTGGCATAATGAGATTTTATTGATATCAACCACAACCAAATTTTTTCGATTGGCTGCAAAAATTACATTATCGACGCCTCATATTAACTAATTAGTTGGCAAATTACGTGGGACCGTGTAAATTTTATCGACGCCTCATATTAACTAATTAGTTGGCAAATTAAAAGTTTCCACTTTTCACTAAACACCTCAAATTTCCACTTTACCCTTTTAATTTCATAACTTCATTATTTACTAATAATAAAAGGTTTCCTTTAGAAAAATAATGAAAATTATTTCAAACTTTATAAATATTGATTTTTTTATTATAGTGAAATCTGAGTACAAAAATTGTAATTTTTTTTTCCAATAATTAAATTAACAGTTCATTAAATTTATAATATATATATATATATATATATATATATATATATATATATATATATATATATTATAAATTTAATGAACTGTTAATTTAATTATTGGAAAAAAAAATTACAATTTTTGTACTCAGATTTCACTATAATAAAAAAATCAATATTTATAAAGTTTGAAATAATTTTCATTATTTTTCTAAAGGAAACCTTTTATTATTAGTAAATAATGAAGTTATGAAATTAAAAGGGTAAAATCGGAAATTTGAGGTGTTCAGTGAAAAGTGAAAACTTTTAATTTACCAGCTAATCAGTTAATATAAGGTGTCAATAAGATTAACATAGTCTCACATAATATCAGTCGTCCGAAACTCCATTTTTATTAGTGTCCCTTTGTCAATTCATTTAAATTTTATCTTTTATACTAAAAACATTATAAAAGTATATTAATATTAATTAGCTACTAAACTAAATTAATTATTATATTAATAATTAGAAACTTATATTAAGAAAATTTTAATTAATAATGACATATAATGAATAATAACAATTAAAAAAATCTTTGAATGCCTAAATAGATAATATAGTTAATTTTTATTAAGTACTAATGATTGCCATTTGTCTCTACCATAGAGACAAATAGTCAATTTTAAAAATTAAAATTGTCAACCTTTTTTAATTAATTAATAGACTGAAACAAAATATATTATCTCTAATTCTTTATTTTTATCTGATTTTCAAAAAAAAAAAAAAAAAAAAAACTCTGTGGGTAAATGTCTTCTACTAATAATAAATTAAGTTTATAGAGAATACTTCTCTTTGGAAAGTCCGCTAAAGAATCTTATTGATCGGAGTCGTAAATGAATTTTCACATAAAATTTTTTATCGGAGATTATTTGTACTAAAATATGATCACTAACGGAAAAGAAAACTCTGTTCTTTTTTTTTTCAGCACCGTCTAGTATCATAGGCTCGTAGGCTGGCAAGCTAAAGCCGGGCATAGGTCCCTCACAAGGCCAAGCTTTTTCACTGAGTATCTTAATTACAGTTCTATTCTCATTCCCAATATTCGAAAATTAAGTTAAGATTATAGACAAAAAGATTGAATCACAATGTGAATATCTACAAGTTCAAAGTCAATTTGTATTTTCAACTACAATATAATCATCACTTTAAGTATATACTAATGTAAACAGCGACAGGGCAGAAAAAAAAAAAGAGTCTCAAACACAATTGTTAGACCTTCTTCTCCTGGAACCGTTCCTACCAGAGTAGTTAAATTATAGTACTCGAGAATGTAACGAACTTCAATCATAATATACTTGTCACTTTAGGTGTATACTAATGCAAGGAGCAAAGAAATAGGATCCCAGGTATAATTGCAAGACCCTCTTTCCCATGGAACCGTTCAGACCAAAGTAGCTAGATTATAGTACTCAGAACCTTAACCATAATATAATTGTTACTTTAGGCGTATACTAATGCAATTGTCAAACTCCCCTCCCCCTAGACTATAATACTCGAGAATGCACCGAACCTTGTGCATTCTCTCTTCCACCACCGGTTACAAGTATGTAAGTATTTATATTCCATCCAATTATTAAACTCTTCAACTAATCTAATCACTGTCACATTCCTTTTATATATATGCAAGACTTCAAAAACAGAAAAAAGATAAACACATGTAAAAGAAAATTCAACTATGGTGCAATGCATCTATTAATAACTCCAAAAATACGTATTATGACACGACAACCCATTTTGACATTATTATGATTATAACACTTCGTTCGGGAGCTCAAAAGAATGCAGTAAATATACCCATTATTTATTATAACAAGAAACTAAAGCATCAACGTATAAAGATCGATTAAACGTTTCGTTTTCAAGTAGTTTCACATGATGTGAAAGTACGTGAAAAGAGTTACGAGACTTGCCTGTAACACCCAAAGGGAGAAATAGCAGAGAATCATACAGATCTATGTAGTTGTTAACGTGAAAGATATGTATATATATATATATATATATATATATAGTTCAAAACAATGTATGTATAATATAACAACTTGCATGCTTTATCTACGTGGTGCCAACTGGAAATTATATATGAAAATTTCAGATTTTATGGTTATAATATTATTATATTAGTGTTGTTTAGACCAAATACTAATAATAATAATAATAATAATAATATCCATCATATTTTCTTATAAATTATTTCTTGAACTTTAGTTTAACTTATCCTAAAAATCAACAAATGCGTACCTCAAAAAATGGACATTTATAGTTTAAAGTTGTAAAACAAGATATTTACGGGTGACTCAACTAGTAACGGTTTAAAAGATTGACATTTGAAGCCTAAAGTTTGTAAAATATGTGAGTGACTCGTCTCCTAACTTATCCTAAAAATCACCTAATGTATACCTTTAAAGATGGACATTTGGAGCCTAAAGTTTGTAAGACTAGATATTTACGGATGACTCAACCAGTAATGATCTAAAAGATTGACATTTGGAGCATAAAATTTATAAGACTAGATATTTACGGATGGCTCAACCAGTAATGATCTAAAAGATTGACATTTGGAGCCTAAAGTTTGTAAGACTATAGATCGTTGGGTGACTCATCCCCTAAATTATCCAAAAAATCACCTAATGTGTACCTCTAAAGATGGACATCTGGAGCCTAAAGTTTATAAGAGTAGATATTTGCGGTGACTCAACCAGTAAAAGTCTAAAAGATTGACATTTGGAGCCTAAAGTTTGTAAGACTAGATATCTGTGGGTGACTCATCCCAAAAATCACCTAATGTGTACCTCTAAAGATGGACATCTGAAGCCTAAATGTTGTAAGACTAGATATTTACGGATGACTTATTATTAAGTTGTCCAGTGACATTAGTATGACCGGTTGGAAGAGGATTGAGTGGGATGACCTGGTCAGTGACTGGAGTTGTGTTTTCAATCTGCACTTGGTTAGATTGAGAAAGAGTTTGATCGGCAGAGATGTTGAGTGGAGAGGAAGTAATCCGGATGATGTCGGTGCTAACTGAGACAGGAATGTTCTGAGTCAGCACAATGCTTGGATTGACAGCATCGACGGGAATTGATTCCACTTGACTCGTAGAATTTGCGGAAGCATTCAAGTCGGCATGTTCCTTTAGTGAAGAAACAGAGGCTTGCTTTTCTAGAGAGGCCGGCGGAGTAGAGGATGGTTGCTTTCTGAAAAATTTCAGCTTAAGTGCGGAAGGGTCCTTAGTTGGCTTCTGAATAATAAAGTCAGGAAGGGTTGGTTGTTGAACAGGAATGTCACTGACTGTGTTCTGACTTGCCTTAACCAATCTTCTTCTGCGAGGAGGAGGGTCAGCTTGAATAGACTCTCCTGAGTGAGATGGAGAAGTTTCTTCTTGATCATCTTCTTGATCAGCATTAAGCTGGTCAGCTTGTTCTTGTACTTGATCAACATTGTGTTGGTCATGTTCTTGTTCTTCTCCAGCAGCCAACTCAGTATTGGCTTGCTCAGCTTCAACCTCACTGGTTGTCTCCTCATTGTCCTCAGCGTCATCCTAACCGCTGGCCTCTTCTTCTTCTTCATCTTCTGAACTGTCACCATCTAATTCTTCCTCAACTTGTGCAATGAACTGATCATCCAGATGCACCTCATCTTTTTGATGCTCAGCTACAGTTCCTAGACACTGTGTGTAGTGAGAGTCACCAGGAACAATGACGTCAGTAGGGATTGCGTCAATTGGAGTCAGTGAAGAAGACTTCTGCTTCTTTTGAGGTTGCTCATCAGCATCTGGTCTTTCCTCAATTTTAGGCTCATCTTGCCTGCTCCTTTTCTCAGCTGACTTAGGTCTCTCCTGACCTGGTTCAGCAACTGACTTAGGCTTCTTTGCCTTAGGCTCAGCCTTCTTTGAAGGAGTCTCAACAGCTTTTCTCTTACGGGCAGCTGGAGCCTTGGTCCTTCTTCTTTGCTTGGGAGCTGTTCCCTCAGCTTGTTGTTCACCAGCAGCAGCAGCTTTTGCTTTCTTTAGGGGCTGATTGAACTTTAAAGCCCTCAGCGAAGCAGCTGTGATTTCAGATCCTCTAGCTTTAACTTCATCAGTCAGGTCTATTTGATGATCAATGAGGATCCTGGTGATGAGCGAGCCCAGCCTGAGAGTTCCAGTGCTCCTCAGGAACCCAGCAATTAGGAATACTGGCATGTTGATCGGCTTGTATGTCAGCATATGCCATCTTTTGGTGCTGACCCATAGAGGAACTGGAGACTTCTCCTGAGTGGCCTTCAGGTTTACAGAAGGTGACTTCGTATCCAGTACCCTCATGATCTCCAGATCTTCTCAGCTTTGCTCCTTCATTTTTCAACTTCAACAAATTCGCCAAATAGGTGGGATTGATGAAAATCGTTTTCCCCCTTACTACTGTTGCCAGATAGTCCTGGTTATCATCAGCGACTTGGAGGTTCTTGTAGAACTCCCTTACTAGGTCAGGATAGGTGTGATCCCTAATAGAGAACAGCTCGGTCCATCCATTTTGCGATATCCATTCGCAGAAGGGTTGCTCGGAAGTCACGAAGTTCTCAGAGACCCATCGTGAGAAGTCCACCTTCCATTCGCTAATGTTATCAAAAACCTTGGTATAGGTTCTGATTTTGGTCGGTTTTCCTTTGGAGGAGGTAGCTTGCCCAGTTTTTCCTTTACTCGGCGTAGTGACCTTGGTAGTTTCAGGCACAGAAGTTTGCCTGGAGGGTTCATCAGAGCTGGTCTTAGGGTGACCGGCACCAGAGATGTTGACGGAAACTTTAGTCATAGTTTCAAAACAAGTTTGGGAAGCTTTGAGAGTTTTTAGAGAGAAAGCTTTGCCTTAGAATTCGATAGGTGTAAAGAAAATAAAGAATGGGGATTTACCCATTATTTATAGCGGTGAAGAGTGGATCTTATCGAATCCATGTGTCAGTTTTGCCTTGGGATTGTCAACCGACAAAGATCCTGGCTTTTATGACACATTCGGTGCATACGTCATCCTAGGTGGCTATTCGCGTGCTCTTGCATTTAATGCAACGGATCTAACACTCGGCGTTTAGAATACTAAGCGTTTTGGATTCTGAGTGGTCAGTAGTATATGAAAGGATGATTTTTCAGTTTAAGATTACTACTCGGTGTGCATATTGACTCAGTATTGATGTGTATTTTGTGTTAAGTACTCAGCATAACAATCACTCAGCATGCATTTGCATAAATCATTCAGCATAGTAATTCACTTAGCATAAATTTACATTTTAGAACAGGAATTTACTGAAGAGGATTAAACATACCAATGGCTTCTCTCAGTATGCTGAACTGTTCACGAGCCAGTGGCTTTGTGAAGATATCCGCAAGCTGCTCATCCGTTGGGACGTAGGTCAGCTTTATCTCACCTTTGAGTACATGGTCTCTAATGAAGTGATGTCTTATGCTGACATGCTTCATTCTGCTGTGTTGAATTGGGTTCTTTGATAGATCAATTGCACTTTTGTTGTCGCATTTGACCTCAATTGTCTTTGTTTGAACACCATAGTCTTCAAGCTCTTGCTTAATCCATAGGACTTGAGCAACACAATGACCAGCAGCAATGTACTCAGCTTCAGTGGTAGACAAGGCTACTGACGCCTGCTTCTTGCTGAACCAAGATACAAGACAGCTTCCTAAGAAATGACATCCTCCAGAGGTGCTTTTTCGTTCTAGCTTGTCTCGACCATAGTCAGCGTCAGTGTATCCAACGAGTGTAAAGCCATGAGTGTTGGGATACCATAAACCTGCGTTCACTGAGCTTTGCAAGTATCTAAGCATTCTTTTTACAGCTATGTAATGAGATTCCTTAGGGTTAGATTGATATCTAGCACAGTAGCATACTGAGAACTGAATGTCCGGTCTACTGGCTGTTAAGTAAAGTAGAGAGCCTATCATACCTCGATACAATTTGCTGTCTACTGACTTACCATTCTCGTCAGCGCAGAGGACAGTGTCAGTGCCCATAGGAGTGGATATTGGCTTGCAATTTTCCAAGTCATATTTCTTTAATATCTCCTTGGCATATTTAGCTTGACTGATGAAGATGCCATTATTTCCTTGTTTTATTTGAAGTCTGAGGAAGAAGTTGAGTTCTCCCATCATCGACATTTCAAACTCAGTCTGCATTTGTTTGCTAAATTCCTTGCACATTGATTCGTTAGTTGCACCAAATATTATATCATCAACATAAATTTGAGCCAGCAGGGTATCTTTACCCTTTCTCTTAATGAATAAGGTTGAATCAGCTTTGCCCCTGACATAGTTTCTAGTCAGCAGGAAACTGGTCAGCCTCTCATACCAAGCACGTGGTGCTTGCTTGAGGCCGTACAGAGCCTTTTTGAGTTTATAAACGTGGTTTGGGAATTTTGGATCCTCAAACCCTGGAGGTTGATTAACATAAACTTCCTCGTTTATAACTCCATTAAGAAATGCACTCTTAACATCCATTTGGAATAATTTAAAGTTCATGTAAGATGCATATGCACATAAGATCCTAATAGCTTCTAGCCTTGCCACTGGGGCAAAGGTCTCACCGTAGTCAATACCTTCTTGCTGACTATAGCCCTGAGCTACAAGCCTTGCTTTGTTCCTGGCTACATTTCCTTGCTCATCCAGTTTGTTGCGGAAGACCCATATTGTTCCAATGGTCTTCTGACTCCTTGGATGTGGCACTAGTTCCCATACATCGTTTCTTCTGAATTGGTCGAGTTCCTCTTGCATTGCGCTCATCCAGAATTCATCTTCCTCAGCATCAGCGAAGTTCTTAGGTTCCTGAATTGAGACGAAGGCTACATTGCTGAGGTACCTCCTGAGTTGATTCCTCGTCATCAGGGTATTCCCAGCAGAATCAAGGATTGCACTCTCTGAGTGCCCTCTTGGAATCCTTATCTCTTTAGGTAGATTTATGTCTTGTGCTGTCTGTGTTTCAACAATCTCTGTAGAAGTAGACTGGTCAGTGAAAACAATCTTAGGTTCACTCTTACTCTTGGTCAGCCTTTTAGTAAATGACTCAGCAGCTGGTTCTGGGTCAGCAGTTACTGAGTGTGGATCATCCTCGGTCAGTGGCTGGTATCTACCTGCAGGGTTAGTCTCATCGAACTCAACATGTACTGACTCTTCTAAAGTTTGAGTTCGTTTATAGAAAACTCTGTATGCTTTGCTGTTTGTTGAGTAGCCTAAAAAGATAGCCTCATCAGCTTTTGAGTCAAACTTTGCTAAGCTATCTTTGGTATTCAAAATAAAACATTTACAACCAAAGGCACGAAAGTATCCAATGTTGGGCTTTCGTCCTTTCCAAAGTTCATAGGGGGTTTTCTTTAATATAGGTCTAACTAGAGCCCTATTAAGAATATAGCACGCTGTGTTAACAGCCTCTCCCCAAAAGTACTTTGGAAGCCTATGCTCATCCAGCATTGTCCTGGCTATTTCAACCAGAGTTCTGTTCTTCCTTTCAACAACCCCATTTTGTTGAGGCGTTCTAGGAGCAGAGAAATTGTGGTCAATGCCGCTGGCTTCACAGAATTCAACAAACTTTTGGTTTTTGAATTCTCCACCATTATCACTTCGGATGTGAGCCAATTTTAGGTCTTTATCATTTTCAATTTTTCTAACCAAATTTGAAAATGTCTCAAAGGTCTCATCCTTGCTACTCAGCAAGATGACCCAAGTGTACCGAGAGAAGTCATCTACATTGACCAAGGAAAATTTTCTTCCACCCAGACTCAGCGGCTGGACTGGACCGAAGAGATCCAAGTGTAGTAACTCTAACGGACGCTTAGTTGAGACAATGTTTTTGCTGTGAAAAGATTGTTTGGTTTGTTTTCCAGCTTGGCAAGCGTGGCATAATTGATCTTTTTCAAATTTAAGTTCAGGCAGTCCCTCAACCAATTGCTTTCTTGCTAATTTGGCCAGGAGGTCCATGCTTACATGACCAAGTCTCATGTGCCATAGCCAGGAATTTTCTTCCTTTGATACTAAGCATACAGTTTTTGAAAACTTTTTCTCTAAGTCTAGCATAAAGACATTATCTATGCGAGGGGCAGTTAAAATTAACTCATTTGATTTACCCTCGTATATTTTACATCCAGTATCATCAAATATAACTTTTCTCCCATTGTCACATAGCTGAGCTACGCTGAGTAAGTTATATTTGAGTCCACTGACTAGGGAGATAGATTCAATAGTAGGATTACCTCCAATGGTTCCTGACCCTACTATCTTACCCTTCTTGTTGTCTCCAAAACTTACACTTCCTCCTCGTTTACGCTCAAACGTGATGACTTGAGTTTCATCACCAGTCATATGCCTCGAGCATGCGCTGTCAATATACCACATCTTTGACTTCTCAGCACACCTCAAGCTTACCTGCATTGTAACTAGTTACTTTTAGGTACCCAATTCTTTTTGGGTCCTTGCTTGTTAGGTGCAACAGGTAAAGCATCATATTTTATTTTATGGCGACATACTTGGACAGTATGGCCATTCTTTCCACAGAAGTCACAGCTGACCTTCTGTTTAGGTTGTCTCACTAACTGGTTAGTACCCCAGTGCTGAACATGCCAGCATACCTTTGTGGTGTGACCTTTCTTCCCACAGAAGTCACACTGGACATTCCGCTGGGGATTCCATCTCTGCTGAGTTCCTTGGTACTGAGTTCTTAGAGGAATGTTTCTTTTATTTGGAACCTTTAATTGGTTCTCGCTAGTTGTGACGTCCTTTCTCAGTTTTTTTGAAACTAATTGGACTTTAGAGACAGACTCATGTATGATCTTCATGTTATCATGCAAACTTGAGTTGTCCTGAAGAAGGTATCTGAAATCACTCAGCTTGATCTCTTCAACCTCGTCACAACGCCTGCTGAGTGCTCTAATTTTCTTATTACACTTTTTCACAAGTGTATAGAGATCACTCAGGGCATTACCCATTTCATTTCTGAGCTGGGAAAGTGATATTACCTCATTTGATTGCTCCTCGTCGTCAGATGCAACGGAGAGGTCAGCATGCTCAGAGACGCACGGCTCAGCAAGTTCGTCAGCCATGAAGCATATCTTCGCTGACTCGGTGGCCTCAGCTTCTGTTGATAAAGACTCATCACTGTCGCTCTATGTAGCCACCATTGCCTTTTTGCCGTTCTTCTTATCTTTCCTCAGCGTGGGGCAGCTTGACTTTATATGGCCAGTTTGATGAAATTCAAAGCATGTAATGGGCTTTGAGTTGTCTTTCTTGTATTTGCTGTCGCTGGACTCCGCTTTATACTTATCAAACTTTCTGTAAGGCTTCTTAGAATATTTGTCATTTTTCCTGAACAGCCTTTTCATCTTCCTTGTGAACATAGCCATCTCTTCATCATCTGTTGAGCTCCCATCAGTGGAGTCAGCTTTCATGACAAGAGATTTCTGCTTCTTGTCTTCAGACTTTTCCTTCACCTCGAAGTTTTTCATTGATATCTCATGGGTCAGCAACGAGCCGATGAGTTCGTCATATTTGTAGGTGGTTAAGTCCTGAGCTTCCTCAACAGCGGTCTTCTTTGCTTGTCAGTCTTTAGGAAGACTCCTGAGTATCTTTTTGACTTGTTCTTCCTCAGTGAAGATCTTCCCAAGTCTCTTGAGCTCATTTATGATGTTGGTAAACCTTGCATTCATGTCAGATATGCCCTCATCATTGTTCATCTCGAACAGCTCGTACAGTCTCACCTGCTGGTTCACCTTGGACTCCTTTACTTTATTGGTTCCTTCGTAGGTGACCTCCAGCTTCTTCTAGATCTCTTGCGCCGACTCACAACCTGAACTTTTATTATATTCTGCAGCATCGAGCACACAGTGAAGCATATTAATAGCCGAAGCGTGATTTTGAAGCTTCTTGAGATCATCCTCTGTCCATTTGGCCTCAGCTTTTACAACTGTTTGGCCAGCCACAACTTCGACAGGTACAAATGGGCCTTGGACTATGGATAGCCAGGCACTCATGTTTGTAGCCTGAATGAAATTTTTCATCCTATTCTTCCAGAAGGTATAGTTAGACCTGAAGAATAGGGGAGGCCGAGTAATGGACAGCCCCTCAGGTAAGATCTGAGTTGTTTGGTTTCCTGGGAGAAACCGAGTGCTGTTTTCGCCCATAGTGGGGATCAGCTCAAGGTGGTTAAACCTTTTACAGTGAGCTTTTAAGCTCTGATACCACTTGTTGGTCCCTTATAACGTTACAAGTATAGTTCCAATGGGGGGTTAGGAACTATTTAAACTTTTTTTTAACTTAGGGCAGACTTCTTTTCTTAAGAGAAAAGGTTTTAACAGTGGCGCTGAGTAAACAGCAAGATACTGGCTTAGTCAACTGGTGACTAGGTCAGTTTCTTAACTTGAGTCAGGATATAGCACTTAGAGTCTATTCCTGAGCTCAGATGTTCGATGCGCACAACTCAGCTTGACCTCTTTACTTGGTCAGTTTTTGGTTATTTAAGCAAGCAATATATATAAGGAGTTTAAGGTAAGAAATACGTTACTCAGCAGATTTATCCAGGTTCGGCTTCTAAGCCTACGTCCTGTCCCCGGAACACGTTCCGAGCTTTTAAATCCTCTACTGATCTCTTTAAAGGTAGAGCCTCAAACCTTTTACCATCTTAGCAACTGAGTATAACAAGAGTACCTTGCTCTATACCTCTACTCAATCCTAATCTCTCGCTGAGTACTATAACCGAGTACTCAGCCTCTCATTTCTAATCTCTAGAAATGATAGGTGTTTGTCCTAAACAATGATTGCTAAGACACCTTAGATGATTGAATAATCACTCTAGACTTTTACACAAAAGATATGAAATTTAGTGTAAGATTGTTTTGCTTCTTGTGGTGGGACCCCTCCCCGGACCCTCGCTCAGCGGGGACGCGTAATGCGACCGGACCGCCCTTATTGTTTTGCTTCTTGCTTGCAGAACTTGTGTAGAAATTTGGTCAGCGTAATGGCTTGATCAAGTTCTGTGTAGAATGAAGCTTCTGATGGCACTATTTATAGAGACGTTTGGACATCGGTCATTTCGAATTTCGAAATAACCGTTGGAGGGAAACTGCTTCCTGTCGTTGTCATCCTGACTTGCTCAGAGCTCTCGGCCAATCAGATTTGAGTATCTTCTGTCCTCGGTCAGCTTTTGGTCAGCTCGGCAGAGTGTCTCTCCATTTATGGTAATGTCAACTAGACAGCATACTGTGTCGTCTGAACTTTACCCAAAGTGGAAACACTTTGTCTGGAAGTTTTCCTTAGCCAGCTGCTGTCTTGTACGCTTTGTCGAAATCAACTCAGCAGCTTCGTTCCGAAGTTGTTCCATGAAGGTCTTCTAGATCCTTCTTTTGCTGAGTTGCGTTTTGTCCATAACGACAACGTTTTGACATACGCGGGCCGAGTTACTTTAAACTGTTTGACTTGGGCTTTGACTTCCGTATTGGGCTTGGGCCTTTTAATCCTTGTGTCTTATAAACAATTTAACTCAACATTGAACAAACACATTAGTAGAATAAATCAAAGCATTTAAATTTAGTGTGTTTAGAATATTATACTTAAACAATTTTGTCAAATCAAAATTATGTGGAAAGGTGTTTCAACAAGTTGAAGCTTCTAGAAGAGCAGATAACATATTTGACCATCATGAGGAGAGGATTCGAGTTTGCTCAAGACCAGATCTCAATGTTCACTTATGTTATCAGAAACGAAATGAAGAACAAACCTTGACAATGGAAATTTCTTATTCTTTTATCCGAACACAAAAATTAAGAATATTCATGATTTATACCTGAATTTTGTCGAGTTTTATCGAATTTAAAGAGGTTTCTATAACTCAACAAGGGACTACATACCTTTTCAAAACTGTAGGTAGCAGCCAATTTTTACATCAACAGTTACGAGAAACTTAAATTCCAACTATTAAGTCTTGGGGATAAGCAAACAGGCAGCAAGTAAACCCTTTCACATCAACATTCAAGACTGAGAAAGAGGGAATGAGAGACATCTTTTTCAAACTAAGGCCAAGAGGTCCATAAGGTTTCAAAGACCCATTACACTTCTAATGGCCCGTTTCAATAAGGAAGCCCAATTTATATACTATCGGCTAGTTTATCGATTTTAGTTAAATAAAAAATCGTTCTCTAATCCATCAATTTTGGTTAATTTTTTTTAGTTTAGTTTTAGATGTGTCAGAAATCAATTTTTTGTTAGGTAGTGTTTGATAAAGCTGAAAATGAAGAGACGGAATATTGAATATAATAAATACTGAAAGTATTAAATGATGTAACTGTGTTGATAAATATTTAAAATAAATACTGAATTTAAAAATATTAGTGATGATCTTCAACTTAAAATTTTGGGATAAAGTGTAAAAATACCTCTAACTTTGATAGCTATGAGCAATTTTATTCCTAATGTTGGCAGCCAAGAGCAATTTTACCCTTAACGTTAGTAAATTGGATCAATTTCAGATATCATTACAGATGTTTTGTTACTTATTATGCACCAGTTACATATCGGTTAGTTCTAAAAAAAAATTTCACATTTTTTTTGTGATTTAGTAATAGAATTGGAGATTAATATTTTTAAATTCGACGAAATATTTAAATTTTTCTGTCCAACTCGTACAAAATATATTATAATTTTTTAAATTTTATTTTTATTTTTTTTACATGTTCGTGATATTTTACTAATGGGCAATAAAATGACGCACATGTAAAGCGTAGATGATAAAATTTGTGACCGAGAAGACAGTGTGATAAAAAAAAATTCAACTAGACTCAATTTGTCAACGTTATGAGTATTTTTGCACCTTATCTGTAAAATTTTAAATTAAATATTAAAATTTATAATAAATGATTTTTTAACTTAACTAAATAATTTAAATAGATAAAAAAAACAGTTTTTTTATTATAATAAAAAGGGATAAAGTGCAAAAATACCCCTAACATTTATAACCAGAAGCAGTTTTACCCCCTAACGTTGGCAGCCAAGAGCAATTTTACCCCTAATGTTGTCATATTGGGTCAATTTCATAAATAATTTATCAAACTGTCTTTTCGATCATGAATCTTGTCATCTACACTTCACATGTGAGTCATTTTATCATTCATTAGTGACAGATCATAAACATATGATTAGACGTAGAAAAAAAATAAAAAATATACTGTCTATTTTACGAGTTGGACAAAAAAAAAATTCAAAATATTTCACCGAATTAATAATATTAACCTCGAATTCTATCATTAAATCACGGAAAATATGAAATCTTTTTTTTAAACGAACTGGTATGCAATTGGTGCAGAATAAGGAACAAAATATCTATGTTTCACAATAATGTATGAAATTGACCCAACTTGACAACGTTAGGGGTAAAATTGCTCTTGGATGCCAACGTTATGGGTAAAATTGCACCATTTTAAACATTAAAAGTAAAATTGCTCTGACTATAAATGTTAGGGGTATTTTTTACAGCTTATCCCTAATAAAAAAGAAATAGCAATCAAACACTCTTAAACTACACAACATGAACTAATTAATTTAATCACTATTTACCAATTGATTTGTCATACGGTATGGGCAAAACTTGGTGACAAAACTTAGCTAGCTGTTATATGATGTAAAACTATGACTTTCATAACAAAATACATGTGGAATCATGCAAAAAAATTAAGAAATAATTTCTTATTCCAATGTTTAAAGGGTTTAAGGTGCAAAAATATCTCTAACGTTTTAGGTCAGGAGCAATTTTACTCCTAACGTCTAAAATGGTACAATTTTACCCCCTAACGTTATAAATTAAGAGCAATTTTACCCCTAATGTTGATAAATTGGGTTAATTTGAGAAATAATTCATCAAACCGTCTTCTCGGTCATAAATCTTGTCATCTACACTTCACATGTATGTCATTTTATAAGTAACAAATCACAAACATATGTTGGGATGTGAAAAAATAAAAAATATATACTGTCTTTTGTACGAATTGCACAAAAAAAATTGAAAAAATTCACCGAATTTATAAATATTTATCTCCAATTCTATTATTAAATTATAAAAAATATGAAATCTTTTTTTAGAACGAATTGATATGCAATTGGTGCAGAATAAGGAATAAAAATATCTGTGTTTTATAACAGGGGTAAAATTCATCCAAATTATCAATGTTATGGGTAAAATTGCTCTTGCCTACCAACATTAAGGGTAAAATTGCATCATTTTAAACATTAAGAGTCAAACTGCTCCTGATCCAAAATGTTAGGTGTATTTTTGCACCTTAACCCATGTTTAAAATTGGCTGTACTTAGGACAAATTATTCCAAATTTAATAAATTTTAAGGAATTGAAACTCACTCAATTTAGACTAATTTATGCTTTGACTTTTTTTTGGGTCAAATTGATACCTTAATTTTTTTCCCAGGGGAACTGAGGTTTTAGTTTGTGATTAGGAGATGATTAAGATTTTTCGTCTTACTAAAAACAAGGAACTCAAAATTAAAATGAACATCAACGATCTCAAAATTGAAAATTTGAAAGACTTCATCAAATTCTAAGCAACTTTAATTCTTCAACTTTTTAATTTTGAAGTCATTTACGTGCTCGTTGGTGAGAATGGAGAAAGTGAATGTTTTAACTGGATAAATCTCTGAAAATAATGATTTTGGAAAATAAAAAATTTACTTTCATAGTAAATATGGTACTAAATAACTTTAATTCTTGAAATTTTCTATTTTGAGGTCGTTAACGATCATTTTTATATTGTTAAACTAAAGCTGCTAACTTTGAACAATTATTCCGATCACCTCGGTTGGATTTTTTCGGTGTTATTTGTTTCATTAGCATCCTAATAAACATATTTTCGGACTAGGATTTTTTTCACTTGAAACCATATCTAAAATCATATCTTTTTAAGCCTTTTCTGACCACACAATATCATCTTCAGTGAAGTCTTCCGTTGGAAACTAAGACTTCACATTATTCGTATATTTTTCTATTGATTAATATAAGATTTTTCATTGACTAATGCTTGTAAACAAACGAATACCGAAAAATCAGAAAAATATTTTGCTATTTGGATGACTGATATTACGTAGGACCTGTGTAAATCTTATTAACGTCTGATATGTCTATCAAAATTATCGTAACATTTTTTGTGTTTCCATTGATTGATTATCTGGAAAATCGAAAGTTTCCACTTAACGATATCAAATTTCATAACTTTATTATTTACTAATAATAAAAGTTATAACCTTGTTGATATGGTAATGCATTTTGATTTTCCATGAGCCCGTCTAGCTCAGTTGGTAGAGCACAAGGCTCTTAACCTTGTGGTCGTGGGTTCGAGCCCCACGGTGGGCGCTTATTTGTATTTTTTGCTTTAAATAATGCGTTAAAACTCATCTGTCCGTTTTGATAGCGGTTCTGACACTGCTACATTCATATAGTCATGTTCAAGAACTCCAACGAATGCATTAAATATTGGTTAAACATTTTGTCCTCAAGCAATTTCATTTGATAACACAATTATGACGTGTCAACTTGTTTTGACGCCACTACACTCATACAGTCGTGTCCGAGAGCTCCAAAGAATGCATTAAATACCCATCATTATTTATCAAAACAAGAAACTAAAAAAACAATGTATAAATATTGGTCAAACATTTTGTTTTTAAGCAATTTCACCTAATAACACAATTATGGCATGGCAGCCTGTTTTGACGCTACTACACTCAAGGTTGTATTCAAGAGCTCCAAAGAATGCACTAAATACCAATCATTGTTTATTAAAACAAGAAAATAAAGCAGCAATATATAAATATTGCTTAAACATTTTGTTTTCATTTCATTTCACTTGATAACATAATTATGATACGATAACTCATTTTAACGTCACTATACGCATACAGTTGTGTGCGAGAGCTCCAAAAAAATGCATTAAATACCCGTCATTGTTTATTAGAACAAGAAACAAAAGCACCAATGTATAAATATTGGGTAAACATTTTTTTCAAGCAATTTCACTTGATAACACAATTATAACACGATAACTCATTTTGATGCCACTACACTCATAATCGTGTCTAAGAGCTCCAAAAAAATGTATTAAATACCCATAGTTGATTATTTAAACAAGAAACTAAAACAATAATGTATAAATATTAGTTAAACATTTTGTTTTTAAGCAACTTCACTTGATAACACAATTATGAGATGACAACCCGTTTTGACGATGCTACACCAAAATATAGTCGTGTACGAGAGCTCCAAAGAATGCAGTCTATATCCATTATTTTTCATTAAAACAACAAACTAAAGCAGCAATATATAAATATTGGTTAAACATTTTGTTTTCAAGCAATTTCACTTGATAATACAATTATGACACGACATCCCATTTTGACACCACTACGCTCATACCGTCGTGTTTGAGAGCTCCAAGGAATGCGTTAAATACCCATCATTGTTTATTAAAACAAGAAACTAAAGCAGCAATCTATAAATATTGGCTAAACATTTTGTTTTCAAGCAATTTCACTTGATAACATAATTACGATACGACAACCCTTTTTGACACCACTACTCATACAATCGTGTTAGAGAGCTCCAATGAATACATTAAATACCCATCATTCTTTATTAAAACAATAAACTAAAGAAGTAAAGTATAAATATTTGTTAAACATTTTGTTTTCAAGCAATTTCACTTGATAACACAATTATGACATGACAGTCCGTATTGACGCCACTACACTCATATAGCGGTGTCCGAGAGCTTCAAAGAATACATTAAATACCCATCATTGTTAATTGAAACAAGAAACTAAAGTAGCAATATATAAAAATTGCTTAAACATTTTGTTTTCAAGCAATTTCACTTGACAACATAATTATAATACGACAACCTGTTTTGATGCCACTACATTCATACAGTTGTGTCTGAGAGCTACAAAAAATGCATGAAATACCCATTACCCATCATTGTTTATTAAAACACGAAACTAAAGCATCAATGTATAAATATTGGTTAATTATTTTGTTTTCAAGAAAGAGGGTCTCAAGTACAATTGTCAGACCCTCTTCCTCATGGAATCGTTTCTACCAAAATAGTTAGATTATAGTAGCCGAGAATGCATCGAACCTCGTGCGTTCTCTTTTACCACCGATTACAAATAATGTAAGTATTTACTCAAGCCATGTTTGTGGATGCTTTTATAGGAAAAATTAAAGCTTTCTATAGATTTTTAATTTAGTGTTTTTCGGTAACAAATGAGTACTCAAGTCAAGCTCATATCGGCCCCTTTTGAATCTGCCTCTGCTCACACTTATAAATGATTTATTACCTTATAGCTATATGGGATACTTAACACATTATCCTCACGTCTACAACTAGACATTTGAAACCTAAATTTGCAAGTTTGGACATATGTAGCTGCTACAACTAGTAACAAATACATGATTCATTGACAATGGGTGTTTTCCATGTCTATATAGATCTTAGTAGAATATATATATATAAGAGATCCGGTGTGACAATGTTTTTTATGGTGAGATAAATCTTATGGTGTGACAAGGACCAATTTTATAATTAAGTAGGGGAAAGTGACAAATTTGTAAATAAAAGAAAAAAGAAAATTGTTTTATTTTTTTTCTTTAAAATGCATTTTCCCGAATTTTCCAACCTCATTTTTCAAAAAAATTTATACCGTTGGACTCGTCTTAATTAGACGGTCATTTTGAGATCCCAGAAGCTCGGGTAAAAAAAAAATTCCGGTGAACGGAATCCGGCGATCTGTTTTTCTGTGAGAAAAAAATTTCCAGAAAATTTTCAACAAATTCCAGAAAATATAAAACATCATTCTGAGGAACTTTAATTCTTGATTCAAAGTGAGATTCCTTACGGGTTAGTCCCAAATCAACGGAATCCGGCGATTAGATGGGCGTTTTCCGGTGAGAAACCCGAAAGTGCCCAGAAAATTCTCAAAAAATTTTAGAAAATGTAAAATATTATTCGGAGAAACTTTAATTCTTGAGTCGAAGTAGGATTTCTTACGATCTAGTCCCAATAAAATTTTTTCCTTAATTTTATCCATTTTTAATACTTCAATAATTTACTGGATCAAAACCGTAAGGAATATCGTTTTGAGCCAAGAATTAAATTTTCTTAAAATGATGTTTTACATGTTTTAAAAAATTTTGATAATTTTCTGGGCAATTTTTGGTCCAACTTTCAGCACTATCTATTAGGATAAAAAAATGTGTTCAGAAAATTATCAAAAAATTTCAAAACATGTAAAACATTATTTTAAGAAACTTTAATTCTTGGCTCAAAGCGACATTCCTTACGGTTTTGGCCCAACAAATTGTTAAAGCATGTAAAATAGATAAAGTTAAGGAAAAAGTTTTATTGCAACTCACATGTAAGAAATATCGCTTCGACCCAAGAATTAAAGTTTCTCAGAATAATATTTTACATTTTTTGAAATTTTTTGAGAATTTTCTGGGCAATTTGTTTTTCGCCAGAAAACGCCCACCCGGATTCTGCTTACCGGAATTTTTTTTACCTGACCTTCAGGGATCTCAAAATGACCGTATAATTTAGACGAGTCTAATAGTATAAAAATTTTCGAAAAACGAGGTTAGAAAGGTCGGAAAAATATATTTTAAAGAAAAGAAATAAAACAATTTTCTCTATCCTCTCTTTTCTTTTATTTATAAATTTACCACCTTGACCTTTTCAATTATCATCAAAACTACGTAGTTTTGTTATGTCACACAATAAGCTCTTTGCCACACCTAGACCCCTTGTCGCACTGGATCTCACCTTTATATATATATATAAGTTTAATAGTTTTTTTTGGCGATTAGTAGTGGGCTTTTTACATGAAAATTATATCTACTTATAAAATTACAATTAAATTATATTATAAAACTTAATTCTCGATATGTCACTATTTCTTATATATGTATGATTTTATACCCTAATTTATAAATGTTAGACTTCAATTCATAAATCATAAACCCTAGAAAACATATCTTAGACCCTTAATTCATAAAACCTAATTCTTAAAATATATAAAAAAAAACAATTATTTATTTAGTTTGACATTGCTTAAATTAGTATTTGACATAGTTGTAAATAATTTTTCAAATCTGTATTTCTGTGTAAATTTCCCTTTGTTTTTCAACCATTGAGTGATACCACTAAGGTAATTTATTCTTATTAATTAAGGTTCAATTTGTTCAACTTTTAGATAGATGATTTATTAAATTTATACTTTGTTAAATTTGTAATATTTTTTGTTTTATTTATTGATTCGTAACGGGTAAGGGTACCTGTGGGTACCCGCGAATTAAATGGGACAGGTATGTGATGCAAAAAGTATACTTGTTAAGGTAATGAGACGGATACGGGTAATTAAAAAATAAAAGGGTAATGATTTGGGATTGGCATTACCCACGGACACCCTACCCGTTGTCATCCCTAGTTGCTTGAGAGAGTAACACTTTGAATTCACTAAAAGGGGGGATTTTCAACATTCCAATCATTATTATTATTATTATTATTATATATATATATATATATATATATATATATATATATATATATATAGGGGTGAGATCAGGGTTTCTGGTGTGGCATAACAAAACTACGTAGTTTTGATGATAATTGAAAAGGGCAAGGTAGCAAATTTGTAAATAAAAGGAAAGAGGTGATTGAGAAAATTGTTTTATTTCTTTTCTTTAAAATATATTTTCCCGACCTTTCTAACCTCGTTTTTCGAAAAATTTTATACTATTAGACTCGTCTAAATTAGACGGTCCTTTTGAGATCCCTGAAGCTCAGGTAAAAAAAATTCCGGTGAACGGAATCCGGATGGGCGTTTTCCGACGAGAAAAAAACTATCCAGAAAATTCTCAAAAAATTCAGAAAATGTAAAACATTATTCTGAGAAACTTTAATTCTTCTGTCGAAGTGGGATTTCTTACGGTTTAGTCCCAATAAAACGTTTTCCTTAATTTTATCTATTTTACATGCTTCAACAATTTGTTGAGTCAAAACCGTAAGGAATTTCACTTTGAGACAAGAATTGAAGTTTCTTAAAATGATGTTTTACATGTTTTGAAATTTTTTGATAATTTTCTGGACACGTTTTTTTTCCTACTTACATTGTTCCGACAGTGTACGAAATTGTTCCAAATCAGTGTACCATTTGTTCCAACATATCACTTATATTGTTCCAACAGAATAAATCAGCGTACCAATTTTTCCAACAAAATAGTTATATTATTCCAGCATAATACTTATATTGTTCTAACATAATAAATCAGTTTACCAATTGTTCTAAATCAATTTTATTATCTATGTCTTCAATTTCATTTTTGTTTTTTAGTATTTAATATAGTATCTTCAAATTTATATTAGCTATATTATTTAGAAAATAATTCTAATTCTTATATTCTTCCAACAGAATAAATTTGTGTACCAATTGTTTCAAATCAGTGTATCAATTGTTCCAACAGAATACTTATATTATTCCAACAGAATTGTTATATTGTTCTAACAAAATATTCTCACACATAATGCTGAAAGGTGGGATCAAAAAGTGCCCAGAAAATTATCAACAAATTTCAAAACATGTAAAACATCATTTTAAGAAATTTTAATTCTTGGCTCAAAATGAGATTATTTACGGTTTTGACCCAATAAATTATTTTTTTTATAGAGACCCAATAAATTGTTGAAGCATGTAAAATGGATAAAATTAAGAAAATTTTTTATTGGGACTAAACCGTAAGAAATCCTGCTTCGACCCAAGAATTAAAGTTTATCAGAATAATATTTTATATTTTTTGAAAGTTTTTGAGAATTTTATGGACACTTTCTATTTTCTCACCGGAAAAAAAAATAAAAAATATACTGTCTATTTTACGAGTTGGACAAAAAAAATCAAAATATTTCACCGAATTAATAATATTAGCCTCCAATTCTATTATTAAATCACAGAAAATATGAAATCTTTTTTTTAAACGAACTAATATGCAATTGGTGTAGAATAAGGAACAAAATATCTGTGTTTTACAATAATGTCTGAAATTGACCCAAATTGACAACGTTAGGGGTAAAATTGCTCTTGACTACCAACGTTATGGATAAAATTGCATCATTTTAAATATTAGAAGTAAAATTGCTCCTGACTATAAACGCTAGGGGTTTTTTTTCTAGCTGTTATATGATGTAAAACTATGACTTTCATAACAAAATACATGTGGAATCAAGCAAAAAAAAATTAAGAAATAATTACTTATTCCAATCATTGGTGGATCCAGAATTTGAGTGAGGGCAAAACTTTATGTAAAAAAAAATTTAGACAAAATAGCATTAATTGAAAAAAATATACTTTAATACATAATTGCTATTCGATACAAAATGTCTTAAAATAATAAAAAAAAAAACTTCTAATGCTAAGTAGATCGACGATTACGAAGTGGCAATTGACATCTACGATCTATCATAACTTAAAAACGATCTGCTGCCTCTACCTATACTGCTTCTTTTTAGGGTTAAGGTGTAAAAATACCCCTAACGTTTTGGGTCAGGAGCAATTTTACCCCTAACGTCTAAAATGGTGCAATTTTACCCCTAATTTTTGTAGACAAGAGCAATTTTACCCCTAACGTTGATAAATTGGATCAATTTCAAACACTATTATAAAATACAGTCATTTTTTCTTTATTTTGCACCAATTGCATATCAATTTGTTCTAAAAAAAGATATAATGTTTTTTGTAATTTAATAATAAAATTGGAGATTAATATTTATAAATTCGGTGGATTTTTTGAATTTTTTTTTGTCTAATTCGTACAAAAGACAGTATATTTTTATATTTTTTTCACATCCCAACATGTGTTTGTGATTTGTTACTGATAAAATAACGCATGTGTGAAGTGTAGATGACAATATTCATGACCGAGAAGACAGTTTGATGAATTTTTTCTCAAATTGACCCAATTTATCAACGTTAGGGGTAAAATTACTCCTGATCCAAAACGACATCGTTTTGGACTGGGGGAAAATGCCCCTTTGACCTCCTACATCCGCCCGTGATTCCAATGTTTAAAATTGGCTGTATTGGCAAATTATTCCAACTTTAATAAATTTTAAGGAATTGAAACTCACTCCATTTAGACTAACTTATGCTTTGACTTTTTTTTGGGTCAAATTGATACCTTAATTTTTTCTCTAAGGGGACTGAGGTTTTAGTTTGCGACTACGAAATGATTAAGATTTTTCGTTTTACTAAAAACAATGATCTCTGAACATTGACGATCTCAAAATTAAAAATTTCAAAGACTTCGTCAAATTCTAAGTAACTTTAATTTCTTCAACCTTTTAATTTTGAGGCCATTTACATGCTGGTTGATGAGGAGAGAGAAAGTGAATGTTTTAAAGGGATAAATCTCTGAAAATGATGATTTTGGAAAATAAAAAATTTGATTTCATAGTAAATGTGGTACTAAATAACTTTAATTCTTGAAATTTTTCATTTTGAGATCATTAACGATCATTTTTATATTGTTAAACTAAAGCTGTCAACTTTGAACAATTATTCTGATCACCTCGGTTGGATTTTTTCGGTGTTATTTGTTTCATTAGCATCCCACTAAACATATTTTGGGACTAGGATTTTTTCACTTGAAAACACATCTAAAATCATATCTTTTTAAGCCTTTTCTGACCCCCACAATATCATCTTCACCAAAGTCTTCCATTGGAAACTTTACATTCGTGTTAATATGGCAAACAAACATTTTCTTCACATTATTCGTATATTTTTCTATTGACTAACATAAGATTTTTCATTGACTAATGTTTGTAAGCAAACGAATATCGAAAAATCAGAAAAATATTTTGCTAATTGGATGACCGGTATTACACAGGACCTGTATAAATCTTATCAACGTCTAATATGTCTATCAAAATTATTGTAACATTTTTCGTGTTTCCATTGATTGATTATCTGGAAAATTGAAAGTTTCCACTTAACGACATCAAATTTCATAACTTTATTATTTACTAATAATAAAAGTTATAACCTGCTTCACATGGTAATGCATTTTGATTTTCTATAAGCCCGTCTAGCTCAGTTGGTAGAACGCAAGGCTCTTAATCTTGTGGTCTTGGGTTCGAGCCCCATGGTGGGTGCTTATTTATATTTTTTGCTTTAAATAATGCATTAAAACTCATCTGTCTATAAACAAGCCGTTCTGACAATGTATAAATATTGGTTAAATATTTTGTCCTCAAACAATTTCATTTGATAACACAATTATGACGCGTCAGTTTGTTTTGGCGCCACTACACTCGTACAGTCTTATTTGTACTTTTTGCTTTAAATAATGCATTAAAACTCATTTGTCCATTTTGATATAGTGGTGTCGGGAGCTCCTATAAACAAGCCGTTCTGACACTGCTATATTCATACTGTCATTTATTAAATAAGAAACTAAAACAGCAATGTACAAATATTGGTTAAATATTTTGTCCTCAAACAATTTCATTTGATAACACAATTATGACGCGTCAGCTTGTTTTGACGCCACTACACGCATACAGTCTTATTTGTACCTTTTGCTTTAAATAATGCATTAAAACTCATCTGTCCGTTTTGATACAGTGGTGTCGGGAGCTCCTATAAACAAGCCGTTCTGACACTGCTACATTCATACAGTCATATTAAACAAGAAACTAAAACAACAATGTACAAATATTGGTCAAATAGTTTGTCCTCAAACCATTTCATTTGATAACACAATTATGACGCGTCAGCTTGTTTTGACGCCACTACACTCATACAGTTGTGTCTGATAGCTCCAAAGAATGCATTAAATACCCATCATTATTTATCAAAACAAGAAACTAAAGAAACAATGTATAAATATTGATCAAACATTTTGTTTTTAAGCAATTTCACTTGATAACACAATTATGGCATGGCAGCCTATTTTGATGCTACTACACTCAAGTTTGTGTTCACGAGCTCCAAAGAATGCACTAAATACCAATCATTGTTTATTAAAATAAGAAAATCAAGCAGCAATATATAAATATTGCTTAAACATTTTGTTTTCATTCCATTTCACTTGATAACATAATTATGACACGATAACTCATTTTGACGTCACTATACTCATATAGATGTGTCCAAGAGCTCCAAAAAGTGCATTAAATACCCGTCATTGTTTATTAAAATAAGAAACTAAAGCATCAATGTATAAATATTGGGTAAACATTTTGTCTTCAAGCAATTTCACTTAATAATACAATTATGATACGACAGCTCAGTTTGACGCCACAACACTCCTACAAATGTGTGTGAGAGCTCCAAAAAATGCATTAAATACCCATAATTGATTATTTAAACAAGAAACTAAAGCTACAATGTATAAATATTGGGTAAACATTTTGTTTTCAAGCAACTTCAGTTAATAACACAATTATGAGACGACATCCCGTTTTGACGCCGTTATACCAAAATATAGTCTTGTCCGAGAGCTCCAAAGAACGCAATCAATACCCGTTATTTTTCATTAAAAAAACAAAATTAAAGTCGCAATGTATAAATATTAGTTAAACATTTTGTTTTCAAACAATTTTACTTGATAACACAATTATGACACGACATCCCATTTTGACTCTACTATGGTCATACAGTCGTGTCTGAGAGCTCCAATTTCCTCTAATACATATATGATCGACTAATATAATCAAATACTAGCTTTCAAAAATATAATCAAATACTAAAGAATTCTTGGTTGTAAAAAGAATCTCGAATCAATTCATTGGATGTAAATAATGCGTAAATTTTTATCTATAATTCATAAAAACACATCCATCTAAAATTATATTTCATTTATGAACAAGAATGATTTTGAGAAATTTATTAAAGAAAAGAAAACAAATTTAAAAAACACTTTATGTGTAGCCTTTAATTTAGGTTAATTACAAGTAGATGTCATGTGGTTTCGCCGATATACAGATGCATACCTGTGGTATATTTTTTTTTACAAATGTAACCTTGTGGTTCGCTGATATACAATTAAAACGTGAATACTATGAAAAAGAAACTCGGTTTTTTTTCCAGCACCATCTAGTATCCTATGCTCGTAGACTGGTAGCCTAAAGCCCAACATAGGTCCTTTAGGAAGGTAAAACACTTTCATTGAGTATTTCGTTATAGTTGTATTCTCATCTCCAACATTCGAAACTTCAATAATATCTTCCATGCATGCTACAAAACAAATAAAAATTAAATAAGATTACAATGACAAATAGACAAAATCACCATACATATATCTAGAATTTCAAAGTAAACTGATATTTTCAACTATAATATAATTGTCACTTTAGGTATATAGTAAGAACATCTACAATAGAGGGTGCTTAAAAAAGTGTCAGATAATTTGAGTTTGGCAACTTTTAAATGGTGCCTACTATTGCAGTGATAGTAGGTGTTAAGCAAGGTTGCTACTTAAAGTTGCCATTTTTGGCAACCTTGCTTTTTAATATAAAAAAAAAAGTGATTTACTTGGTTACTATTGGTACTTTTTTTTATGAGTCTCTCTCTCCTTTCACTATTGGTTGACAATATTTATAATTAAAATAAATTATATATAAAGTAATGATTTATGGGGCCATTGTGACAACTTTTAAAGTTGCTTACTATTGGAGCAGTTTTTAATAAAAGTTACTAATAGTGACGTGGGTGATTAAGTTAATAAAATATTATATTTTAATATGATGTGTTAAGTTTTGGCATTCTTTAGAGCATCTCCAACAGATGGTGCCTAAAAGAGTGTCAAAACTTAACACATAATCTCAAAATATAATATTTTATTGTCTCTTTCATCCACATCACTTTTGGCAATCTTTACTTAAAAAATGCTCCAATAGAGGTTGCTTGAAAAGTTGCCCTTATAATCCTACAAATTATTATTTTTATTATAAATATTAAAAATAAAATGCTCCAGATTTTATTATTTCTAGGAGAGAGGCCACAGATTTTATATTAAAAAATAATAAACAAGGTTGCCAAGAGGTTGCCAAAAATTGGCAACTTTTCTTGGCATCCACAATCACTTCAATAATGGGCACCCTTTAAAAGTTGTCAAACCTGATGCCACATCAGCTGACACTCTTATGGACACTCTCTATTAGAGATGCTCTTAAAGCAACCTCTATTGGAGATGCTCAATGTAATATTGGCGGAGCAAAGAAATAGAGTCTCGGATACAATTTTCAGACTCTCTTTCCCATGGAACCGTTCATACCAGAATAGCTAGATTATAATACTCGAGAATGCACTGAACCTCAATTATAATATAATTGTCACTTTAGGTCTATACTATTGCAAATAGTGGCGGAGCAAAGAAAGATGTACTCATGTACAATTGTCAGACCCTCTTCCCTATGGAAACCTTCCTACTAGAGTAGCTAGATTATACTACTCGAAAATGCACTGAGCCTCAACCATAATATAATTGTCACTTTAGGTGTATACTAATGCAAACAATGATGGAGCAAAGAAAGAGGCTCTCAGATACAATTGTCAAAATCTCTTCCTCATGGAACCATTCTTACCAGAATAGCTCGATTATAGTACTCAGGAATTGCACTGAACCTCAACTATAACCACATTCTTTACATTTAACTAAACAAACATAAATATTGTAATAGTCCATTGAATTCTAAATATTATTCTAAAATTCATGTGAAATGACGAAAGTTTACATCTGAAATCCGAAAAATTCATAGGATAATAATGAAATTGATATTCAAACAAATATTTACATCTATAATGAGCAGAACTATTATCAACAAGCTAAAAAAGTATTTCGTACGATTGGAAAGAAATTCGCAATTCCTATTCTCTATCTTTCAATATAACATTTTTCACGTTTTTTCTGTTTTCGTGTTTTTTTTATCGCATTTTTTCATGTTTTTTGTGTTTTCCATTTTTCGCGTTTTTTTCATTTTTCACGTTTTCTTTTCGTTGATACTGTTACTGAGGCTTTTTTGCTTCTGTTCAATACATAATGACTGAAGCTAACTTGATTATATTTAACTAATAGCAAATATAAGTATTGTAATGGTAATTATATTTCATCAAATTTTTTTAATTTGTCAACCTAACAAACATAGTAATAGAATCACCATTCTAATTCTATTACATTACATTAAAAGTTTGATTGCATTGCAGATTTGATTATATTATATTGTATTACGCCATACTAAATGAAACCTTGGAACTTAACGCGTAAATTACAAAATAGTCAGAATAGACAAATTATTTACAAATGTCTCAAACTCTTAAACAAATTTATTTAATGTCGAATTTGGTGGTTTTTTTAAAACTGTTTTTTTGTTCATGCAACTGATTAACTGAAAATTTGACGAAAAAAAAAATAAAGTTATGATATTTTGATATTTTAAGATTTAAAATCATATAATAATAAAATATATAAAAACGATTTTCATAATTATAATTTCCTCGAATTTAATTCATTAAAATTGAAATGATTAGGTTTCAGAATACATTTCTCCCTTTATGATTTATGAACCATCAATCTTGTAATTCGCATATGGATCAGACTTACTTCACACCCATTTACATTGGGCTGGGACTTTGGGCTTTTGAATAATAGTGGCCCATTTGAACTTTGAAGCATATTGTTTTGTCGAACAATTGGCATCCAATTGGAAAATCCTTCATCAAAACCTCCAAAATAACTTAGGTGTGACGTGCGTGTCTAAAAATTATAAGCGTGTCTAAAAATTATTCAATATAGATTTTTGGAGTATTAATTATACTATCAATTTAGGTAAAAATCAAATGTCAAATTTATTCTACATAAAACACACTTAAAAAAATATTTTTAATAATAAAAATTACCCATATATTTAAATAGACGGGTTCGAACAAACCGTTCTATATTTATAAATCACAAGTCGGTTCAAAAATAACCTAAAGGTTGTTTTGCTTTTTCTACTCCTCCTTCTTTTGCTTATATAGCTGAATTAAGAGTCGTTATTTTCGCAATTGAACTTGCTTGGGAGAAAAATTGACATCAGTTTTGGGTTGAGTCAAACTCAATGTACGTAGTTAATCTGCTTAGACATCGTTCCATGGATGTTCCTTGGAGTATTCGACAAGAGTGGTTGCATTGTCTCAGTATTTGTTCTAGGATGAATATTCTCTTTTCACACATCTTTAGAGAAGGAAATAGAGTTGCTGATGCATTGACAAAGTTTGGAGTCTCTTCCTCAGTGATCAATTGGTGGCCTTCAGCTCATGCTTTTTGCCACAAGTTTATCAATAATGACATTTGTAGTATTTCACACTTGCGTTTTTCTTGACTTTTCCTATCTTTTCTCCTCCCCTTCTTTTTGTTTATTCTCCTTTCTCTTCTCTTGTTCAAACACTCACTTTTTTCTTTTATTAATATATTTCGGGTTTGTCAGTTTTTGGACCATGGGTGCTCACCCCGTCCAAGTTCTGTCTCATCCCAATTTCTATAAAAAAAATATTATTATTATTATTCATGTCTAAGCTTGACTCATTAACGTGGGTCCAAATAGATCAACCGAGATGGATAATCGGGCATATAAATTATAAACATGTCTATTTATAGGTAAAATGATACAATTGACCAATTTATTCACAAAACAATTAGAATTT
This sequence comes from Euphorbia lathyris, assembly GCF_963576675.1. Taxonomy (NCBI): domain Eukaryota; kingdom Viridiplantae; phylum Streptophyta; class Magnoliopsida; order Malpighiales; family Euphorbiaceae; genus Euphorbia; species Euphorbia lathyris. Next base: position 8,821,537 of record NC_088911.1, read on the forward strand.
TTTTTTAAATACAATTAGCAATTCTTTAACTAGTTCATTAGGATCTATTAATCTACTTTTTTAAAATATTGAACTATTAATGACTTTTTAAGGATAAGGTGTAAAAATACTTCTATCGTTTACAGCAATGAGCAATTTTACCTCTAACGTCTAAAATTGTACAATTTTATTCATAACGTTGGCAGTCAAGAGCAATTTTACCCATAACGTTGTCAACTTGGGTCAATTTGAGAAATAATTCATCAAACTGTTTTATCAATCATGAATCTTGTCATCTACACTTCACATGTGAGTCATCTTATCACTCATTAGTAACAGATCATAAACGCTCCAATTCTATTATTACTCAACATAAAATATGGAATCTTTTTTCTTAAAACTAATTGATATGCGAACAAAATATCTGTGTCTTTATAATAATTTCTGAAATTCAACCAACTTGTCAGCGTTTTAGGTAAAATTGTACCATTTTAGACGTTAGGAGTAAAATTGCTTCTGGCTGTAAACGTTATAGGTATTTTTGCACCTTATCCTGACTTTTTATATAAAAAAAAATAATCAATAAGTACACTTTAAAATTAATATATAATTATTAAATGTTAAATAAAAATATTCAAATTTAAATTGAATTAAAAAAACTTAAATAAATGCATGTGAAGTTTTTTTATTAATTATTGTTATTATTATTATTTACCAATTGCTTTATCATGTGTACTTGTATGGTATGGGCAAACTAGGTTACAAACTTTGCTAGCTGTTATATGATGTAAAATGATGCTTTTCATAAAAAAAAATGCATGTGGTATCAATCCACAATTAACTCTCTTTATCTATAAATATATTACACTAGTATATTATTTTTTTTTTAAAGAATAAATAAATATATTACACTAGTATATTTTTCAAAAAGAAATATTTAAAATTAGTATCAAATTTGAAATATATTTATCATTTTTATTAGAAGAAAAAACATAATTAAGTTCCTGAACTTTACATGTTTTAAGGATCAAACATCTGGTCAATTATTTTTTCAAATTAAGTCATTGATCATTGATTCTATTATAATTCAACCCTTATTTAACTTTTTTTTATCGAGTTTGGGCAACACACGTTGTTAGGGCGATTCAGTCCATTGACGTGGACAAATAAAAGTAAGAGTTTATTGACTAGGATAGATAGAGAGTAAAAAGTAAAAAAAATTACAGAAATCAATTTCCAGTATAGGTTCTTCAAAGCTTGATTTCCAGCATTAGAATCGTCAAATCGATCTTCTCCCTTAATACCAAAATCCATTTCTAACAGGTTCTTCCAAGCTCGATTTCCAACTTGAAAGAACCTAGTGAAAATCGATTTCTGTAATTTCTTTTTACTTTTTATTTTTTATTTCTCTCCCTTAATCAATAAAGTTATTTTTTTTATTTATCCACACAGAAGTGAAAATGTCCACGTCAACAGGTCAAATCCCTCAAATGATAGTGTTGCCCTAACTCGATAGAAAAGTTAAATAAGGGTCGGATCCATAATAAAGTCAATGATCAAGAGCTCCATGTAGAAAAATAATTGATCGTGAGTTTGATCCTCAAAACAGGTAAAGTTTAAGGAGTTAAGTATTTTTCTTTTCCTTTTTATTAATATATTTCTAACTTATTTATATATTTGGATTGAGATAGAATTGTGTGGGATCCACTGATCTCCCAACACACGTGAGTAACACCCATAATGGAATCTTCAACATTCTAGAATGTTTCAATATTCTATATCACTCGGTGGCTCTTAGAATTTTCACCCTTTGAATTTAGTGTATATGTCAACTTATAATTCTTATCAAAACCACTGCTTGGTTGATGGTTTTCGATAATGGTTTAGTGACATAGGTAATAGATAAAGTCTCAGGAATGTAATGATATTTTTTTTTTTTTTTTTGGGAAATTTACATATAAATTTATTTTTAGAAAATTATCTACCATTATATCAAGTAATGATTTTGAATTATGTTAAATTAGTAAAATTAGTACTTTTAATATATTTTAAAGATTAGAATTTATAAATTAAAAGTCTAGATATATTTTCTAAGGTTTATGATTTATGAATTGAGCTTTAGAATTTATAATTATGATATAAAATCATAATATACAGAAAATAATGACATATGAAGAATGAATTTTGATGATATTATTTAGTTGTAATTTTATATTTAATTATGATATTCATATATTTGACCCTATTTTTTTTTTTTTTACCATACAATTACAAATTTAGCAAACCAGCTTTTAGCTGAAAATTTTACTTTTAAAATCTAAAAAAGACAATGACAAACTTACCCTTCGATATTGAATTTTAAAACAAAAATATAAAGTCCCTGATTCATCAAAGTTAACTTTTTTTCGGTTTAATTTTAGACGTATTCAATTATTATTATTATTATTATTGAATCAATTATTATCATTATTATTATTATTATATTATGACTATTTACCAATTGCTTTGTCATCCGTACATATACGGTATGGGGAAACTAGCTGGCAAAATTTGCTAGATGTTATATGATGTAAAATTAACAAAATGCACGTGGTTTCAATCACCAATTAATTCTTTATATATATTTTTTAGTATAGTATGTGCAGAAATTTTCACATGCACCTTACTGAGCAAGTGAATTTGCTCATTCACCGTTAGATATGGATTTATTGAATCTATGTCTCGGGATGCTTTGAATCTCCACCTTAGGATTCTAATAAGCCTAAATCTAACGGTGAATGAGCAAATTCTACATGCTTATTAAGGTACATGTGATCAAGACTGATGGTATGTGATGTGTTTATTTTGGAATTAAGTTCCAAAATATTCCCCAAGTTGGAGATAATAGACTTGTTTGTTGTTTCTATTTGTTGGTTCCTGCTCCTATTTGTCTTTAGAAAATGCTTCTTTTCTAAAAAAAACAAAAATTTCCTGCTTTTGTAAAAGAACTATTTTTCAGCTGTAAAAGGTAAACTGGAGGTGTCTAACCAAACACCTCAAACTCTACATTTTAAAGTGAAAATGCAAATAGGAGGTGAAAAATAGATAACCGAACACCCCAATAATCCGTTTAGCCCAAATTGAAAGTTTATCAAATTAGTTTTAAAACGAATAACATTTGATAAATTAATCTAATCTTAATAAATTTTTAGGAATCGGAATTGATTGTATTAAGACTAATTTATCAATTATTGCCAATTTCGCTACTAAGTTGATGTATATACTTCACTTTTAGTTAAACTGGTCTGGCGTGCTAACTATAGAAGTTATTTTGAATGTTCGGTATTTTTGTGTCCTTCTGTTAGGGTGACATGTGTTGTGTATTCTTTTTGGGGATAATGGTCAAATTTAACTATAATGTTTGAAGCGAAGTGAAGATTTAGCTTTAACTTATGAAGTGGTTCAAATTTAATCTTAACGTTTCCAAACAAGATCAATTTTAGCTATGTGCTATCGAAAATTTGTAAGAACTGGTTTGGCTGTTATTTAATTGTCACGTCAGACATTCCAAATAAATTTCTTGATAAATTGAAACAGTTTCGTAAATTTTTTGTTACTATATTAATAACATGGTAAATATTTTAGACAATTTAACAAAAAAAGGTGTTTAACTTACATGTAGTAGATTTAGTTTTTAGCATTTTAACATAATTTTTATAATTTTATTAATAATACATTAAATATATTAGATATAATTAATTGTTATTTGAAAGGTTTGAAGTGAGGATTAAATATCATTCAAACCAGTTTTTTTTATAAAGATGGTTATTTCATTTTATTAATATATTTCTAACTTATTCATATTTGGATTGAGATAGAACTATGTGGGACCCGTTGCTCTCCCAACACATGTGAGTAACATCCATAATTCACTCAAAGATGGGATCTTTAACATTGTATATGTATGTCATGTTTAAATTATTAAGATCTATTGGCTTAGATTTATGATATTATTGTGATGGAAATAGCAAATTATTAGAAACACTCGGTTCTCCATATCAAATAGAGGACATCCTATACATAGTTTGACACATATAACATGGATCCACACATATTATAAGAGGCTCCACTATTTTAATTATTATGTGGGGTCATAATACACGTGTCCAAATGTGAATTGAGGGTCCTCTGAGTGACATGGAAGACCGAATACTTAATATAAGAACTCGATGGAAAGATAGTTATAAAAGGTAGCATGTGTGCCATGCAAGTTGCGTAGGAAATAGACGGGATGACATATTACACGTGTACTAACAATTAGTTTATGTGAAGAATGAACTTAATTCCTATCAAAACCACAGTTTGGTTGATGGTTTTTGATAATGGACCAATTATCCGGTTTAGTGACATAGGTAATAGATCTATTGGCTTAGATTCATGATATTATTGTGATGAAAAGATAGTATTAAAAGGTAGCATGTGTGCCATGCAAGTTGCGTAGGAAATAGGCATAAGAGGGATGACATATTACACGTGTACTAGCAATTAGCTTACGTGAAGGATGAACTTATAATTCCTATCAAAACCACTACTTGGTTGATGGTTTTCGATAATGGGCCAATTGATACATATCCGGTTTAATGACATAGGTAATATATAAAGATAGATCTATTCATGGATCGGTTGAATCAAATTTCACAGGATTACGAGGTAAATATAGACTTTGAAAGTGCATCCCACCTTGCTTGTAAATTCAAATTCGCAAAAAAAGTAGATGTAATCCAATCTTCCAAACATTCGGATCTATTTTTTTTTTTTACGAACTAGGTAGATCTAGTGATCTAAGTACAAAATCAAATGTTTTTTTCTTACTAAATCCGAAAATGTACAAAATAAAAGAATTATAGTTAAACAGATGTGATCATATAGAGAAGAATTCCTTCTTTCTTCCTCCTCTAATTAAATATGCGGAAACACGAACAAATATTAAAGAAAACCTAAGTTAGAGAGTTGTGTTGAAAGAAAGCAGGAACGAGTCATCCTCATTGGTAATTAGTTTCAAATAGAATACCCGATGGGGCAAAATTATAAAAGGGTTTGCTGGTTGGAAAATGGGCAACTAAAGATTTTGACGGGGTCAAAATTGTAAAAGGGTTTGCTGATTGGATTGAAGGGCAACTAAAGATTTTAACGGGATCAAAAACCTTTCTGCCGCCATACAACAACAACAAAGCCTTAGTCCCGAAATGATTCGGGGTCGGCTAACATGAACCATCATATAAAACCGTGAAATCAAGTCGTGTCAGCGACACAAATTCTCTCCCTCCACTCTGTCCTATCCACTACCATATTTTCCTCAATCCCCAATAAACTCATATCACTCTCGATCACCCTCCTCCAAGTTTGCTTAGGTCTTCCCCTACCCCTCACCACTACATCCCTTTGCCACACTTCAGTCCTCCTAATCGGCGGATCAAGCGCTTTTCGTCTTACATGGCCAAACCACCTTAGTCGGTTTTCCCTCATTTTATTCTCAATAGATGTAACCCCTACTTTTGTCCTAATTATTTCATTACTCACCCGATCCTTTCTCGTATGACCACACATCTATCTCAACATACGCATCTCCGCCACCGACATCTTATGAATGTGACAGTGTTTGCCCAACTCTTCGTACCATATAACAATGTTGGTCTGATTGTCGTGCGGTAGAATTTTTCCTTTAATCTATTAGGCATGTCGGGGTCACAAAGGAAGCCCGTAGCACTCTTCCACTTCGCCCACCCAGATTTAATCCTACGAGCAACATCTCCATCTACTTCTCCCTCTGTTTGGATAATAGATCCTAAGTACCGGAAACAATCCGATGTCTGAACAACTCTCCCATCTAGAATGATTGTCTCTGTCTCCCTACTCCGCCACCATACTAAATATATTTTTATGACGTTAAAGAGTGATGGGTAAATCCTTCTCTGTTATAGTATCGATATACCTCCAACTGTGAAGATTGTTTTCTTCAAAAACTATAAATTATAATTTCTCGGAAATGAAATAAAAATTTAACAAACTTTGTTTTTAGCCGAAAATTTACTTTTAAAATCTGAAAGGGCAATTGCAAACTTATACCCTTCGATTTTAGTCAACTATCGATTTTTAAAACAAAAAAGTCAATTCCCTGATTCATGAAATTTTGGTTAACTTTTTTTCGGTATAATTTTAGACGTATTCAATTACTATTATTATTTTATCAGTATTTACCAATTGCTTTGTCATCCGTACATATGTGGTAGGGGGAAACTAGGTGGCAAAATTTGCTAGCTGTATATGATGTAAAATTATGCTTTTTCATAACAAAATGCACGTGGTTTCAATCACCAATTAATTTTCTTTATCTATGAATATATATTAAACTAGTATATAGTAAGTATATGATGTGTTTATTTTGGAATTAAGTTCCAAAATATTCCCAAGTTGGAGATATAATCAGTTTAACCTCAATTAAAGTTTAAGTATCAAATTAGCTTTAAATTGGTAATATTTAATAAATTAGTCTAAATTTAATAAATTTTTAGAAATTAGAGCCGACTGTGTTTGTGTTAATTTATCAATTATTATCAATTTTAAGATTGGGTTGATTTATATACTTTACTTTGAGCTAAATTGATATTGTGCGCCCACTTTAGAAGTCATTTTGAATGTTGAGTATACTGTCTCTTTCTGCTACGGTGACACAAGTTGGAAATAAGAATCAAATTTAACCCTAACGTTTCAAACGAAGTGTAGATTTAGTATTAACGTATGAAATGGTTTAAATTTAACCCTAATGTTTCCAAATAAAATCAAATTTAGTAATGTGCTATCGAAAATTTGAAAAAAAAAACAGGTTTGACTGTTATTTAACTATCTCATTAGACCTTTCAAACAAATTTGTTGATAAATTGAAGCAGTTTTGTAAAAATTTTGTAACTATATTAATAAAATAGTAAATATTTTAAACAGTTTGACAAAAAAATTATAATTAACTTAGAAATTTTTGCAATTTTAAACAGAAATATTTGTAATTTTGTTAACAATACATCAAATATTTTAGAAATAATTGTCATTACGAAGGTTTGAACTGATAATTAAATATCAGTCAACCTAGTTTTTCTAATTTTTGATAACTTAAGCACAAAATTGATCGTCTCCAAAGTTCCGCAGAAAAGGAAGAGCCCACCCCCAGGTTCTGGGTGAACCCAGACAGCCATGCGCCCCCCGCATCTCTAATAACACATCCGGCGGCAATCTTTCCATTTTTAAGGCAGGAGCCATCTGTATTCAGCTTCACCACCCCATCTCTTGGCCTACTCCATCCAACGAGGTGGACATCTCTCTTCTGGGTAGAACTGGCAAGGGAATCCCCTTTGAAACTCTCAATAATAATAAAGAGTTTTTTGGAGAAGAACTCAACAAGGTAATAAAAACAGTTTTATCCTCAAAAATCTCCTCGTTCCTCCACTTCCAAATTTGGTGACAGATGATAGCAAAGAAAATGTCACCATGCTCCATGTAAGCCAGTAATTTCCCACTCACACCATCAGAGAACCAGTCATACTCAGAGTGGGCAAGAAAGGAAGAGAGGACATGGTAAGGGAGAATTTTTTTCCACACCTCTATACTTTTAGAGTAGTCTCTAAGAGGATGGCACAAAGTTTCGTCATGGCCTCTGCATCTACTGCAGGCTTTAGAGTCCACCAAATGTCGTCTGTACCTATCCGAGTTAGTAAGCAACCTGTCCTTAACTCCCAGCCACAGGAAGCTCCTAATACGGTATCAAGCTTGCCAAGAGTTTGGGCGTAAAGAGGTTATCTGTGGAGTCTGATAATATGGAGGCAATCAAGATGATTTCTGAGGATCATGTTATTTGTCTTAATAGTCGCAACCTTATCAAAGCTATTAAAAGGCTTTGCTCTTCCTTTGAGTTCTTAAGGTTCAGCCACATTTTCAGAGAGCAAAACCGGGTTGCGGATCGATTGGCGGCAGCTGGTCATGAGGGGATGTTAGACGTTTCTACCCTTTCTGACCCTCCTATCTTTCTTTCTTCTCTTCTTTTAGAGGATAGAATTGGAGTTAGCTTTCCTAGGCTGATCCCAGATTAGGTGTTTATTGTTTTGTTTTTCTTTTCCTGTTTCTACCAAAAAAACAAAATTGATCGTCTGGAAATTTACATTATTTCATACTCCAAAGTTAAATAAATCCGCGCATTAAGATTAAATTTGATCTTTATTTTATATATATTTTTTTGTAAGTGATAATTTGGATTATTGTGTTAAAATTATATTATATATATTATTTATTATATATGATATAAATAGAGAGAGAAAAATTCTACCAAACAAAATAGAGAAAAATAAAGTACTTGTGTCGGTCGTACATGTTGTACCATTTGAATTGTGTTTCTAAATTATTTATCGTGTCAAATATTTTAAATAAAAAAAAAAGTAAAATTAATTGGAAGATAAACCAAATAAAAATGAAACTTCGTAAAAAAAAACTTTATAAAAAAAAACATAAAAAAAATCTGTAAATATTTCTTTTATAAATTAAAATATTAATAAATTAAAATATTAATTTTATTAATACATCACATCTAATCACGAGCAAATTTAGTACCTAAATCTAGCAGTCAAGAAGATATGTTTTTTCTTTGCTTTATTTTGTTTTTTTATTTATTTAATAAATTTTTTACGATGTTGGGGTTCCAACTTTTACGATGTTAGATTTGGTTTTTTTTTATTTGTAGTTTTTTTTTTCTCCCTTTATGAGTAGTTGACATAGCAAAAACAATCTCGTTAATAATAGTTGATTCGATGTACGAATGTCCTAATAGATACTCTCAGAAAGATATAGTCTTATTAATAATAAAATGATCAATATAAAAGAGAGCAAGTATTTCAATAAGTCAAAGGAGTCATAAACGCAACATGAATTAGAAATAGAAAATGAAACACAAATCCTAATTGGCAACAGAATCCTAAAGAAACAAAATAATTAAAAAATGCTTAAAACCCTAAAATTACAAAAATAAGGGCCTTACAGGCCGAAATTTGGCTAAAAATCACAACATAGAATGAGCTTTGCTTTTGGGTCCGTTTTCATGTAGAATAAGGTAAGAAATCGCAAAAAAAAAACGACACTTTGCAACTTCATAGAATTTACTAATTTGCCCCTAGATCATGTTTCTCCAAAACCTGAATTGCTTGATCTTCGATCGCATCAGTGGCTATGGTATGACTGTCTATGTGAGTGTTATCATGTTTTTCTTAATGAAAAAAAAAAGAGTTTTATCTATCATCACATAGATTTGACTCATTGAAAGTTAATGCACTGTCTATTATTTCTCTATTGTAGTCTATAATATTAAAGATGCAGATTCAAGATTCTCTGATATACTTTTAGATTGTAATTTTTTTAATTTCTTATCTCAAGACATACTGTTTTTTTTCCTATGAACGAAAGAATTGTCTTTTTTCCAAAAAAAAATTAATGTTATTATATCTCATGGAAATTTCATGACTGTTATTTGAGCCAATATTTATTATTTATTTATTAATAAGATTGTAAAAAATGATAGGTGCTAGTCGGGTGGACAAAATTCTCGAGGATTAATCAGATTTGTATTTCTATACTTTTCATTTGTTAATCAACAAATTGTTATATAAATTCAATTAAAATATGTATTATACTATCTAAAAATGATAATATAAAATTATTTAATATAGAAAAACGCATCTTTCAAAAAAAAATATAGAAAAACACGTATATTTGTAACATATATCTTTGTGCAAACATCAACATTTCAATAACAATATCACTTGAAACAACTCAAAAATGAAGTATAATAAAGTAAAACTGAAATTTATAATAAAAAATAATTGTGTTCATCGTTGATTAGGCGGCACCTAGGCAGCGTCGAGGCAGCCTAGGCGAGCCCAAACAGTTAAAAATCGTCCAGAGACTAAGAAAACACCTAAAGAGATTAATTGGAGAAAATCATAACGAATTCTCGATTTCGAGCGCCTAAACAGTCAAAACGGCCTTGGTTTTGAACAGTGTTCATTAAGAATAAACACATTATTGATGGAAATTATCCAACAAACAAAGCTAAGAAAACAAGAGATATCTCAAAACCCTCCTCAAGACTAGTTAGACTGATTATAGTGTTATGAGAACTAAACTTGTTGTTAACATCAAGGAGGAGGGTTGAGGTTGAATTTGTTGAAAACATAACAAATTTTTTGCTTTCCGTGTTTGTAGGAATTGAGAATTCGTCCCGATTTTTTCTGATTAATTCTTTTGAACGTTTTTTTAATTTCTAAACGATTTTTAACCGTTTGGGCTACATCTACGCCGCCTAAACAACGATGAACAAAAAGATTTTATATTGTGAATTTATTTATTTTCTTTATTATAATTCATTTTTTAGTTGTTTAAATGATATTGTTATTGAAATGTTGATGTTTGTACATTTTTAAAATATATGACGTATTTTTCTATATTAAATTAATTTTTCTATGTTAAAACATTCTCTTCAGCAAGGTCGGGCTTCAATGCGAATGGTTCTTAGTTTATTTTATTTTTGTCTTGCTTTCTTTTGTTCTTGGACTTAATGCCTTCATTTGCCTCAAAAAAAATATTAATTTTATCAAAACAAAAATCTTATGACATATTGATAATAGAAGAATGGTAAGCATCATAGGCATTTCCGTAGAATTTGCTTGGGATAGACATTTCCGTAGAGTTGTATTCGAAATGGACTCACTTGTGATTGTGGATTTGGTGAAGAATGGTAAGGATCATAGGCATAAGTTCTTTTGGCTGATTGATAAGTGTCAAAAATTGTTAAGACAAGATTGGGAAGAGGTTAGGTTGATTCATGTTCTCCGTGAAGGTAACTGTGCCGCGGACTGGATGGCGAATTACGCAGGAAGTTTACCCCTGGGTCTTCACGAGTGTGAGATGCCCCCTGCATCCTGGATATCTTATTTTCTGATATTTGTGGTACTTGTTTTCCTAGAATTACTAGTATCACTTAACTTGTTCTTTGTTGTGCTCCGGGGTTTCGTCCCTTCCATTAAGATAAAAAAAAAGATAATAGAAGAATGATGTGGATTTGTTATTAACTTTTTTTTATATACAATAGAAGACTTAGAGGCCCAAAAGCATTCTTTCAAACAAAAAGCCCAAAAGGATAGAACATAAAAAAAATTAGGAACTAATAATATAATTAATGACTGATTCACATCTAAATGTTTCAAATACCTGCATAAAATACACCACACCCATGATAATGTAAAATTCATCAACCAATCAGATGCTCGTTTCATCAAAGTCAGGTATGAGCGAACCTAACGTCTCACACACGATCCCTGAACTTCTGACACGAAATGATAAGCTAAGACAAAAGATGATGCTTCTCTAAATGGCCAGTTATAAACCGAAGCATAGCCATCGAATCCATTTCAACCATGAGCTCTTTGAATAAAGCTAATCGTAGACTATAAAAAATGCCACATAACTTTACAACATCAACAATATTAAGGCCCATATTTACCAAACGCTACTTATTTATCATAAGAACATCCTTAATGGTTGGAGGGTTGCATACCCTCCAACCATTCCACATCACCTATTCTAAGAGCATCTACAGTGAGTAGCATTTGAAAGAGTATTTGGTGAGGTGGATGATGCTTAGAATAGTGTCTTGCATCGGAAAGACAATGGTTGCTTATTTTTTTTAGGGATAAGGTACCAAAATAGACCGAACGTTTTTGGGAAAGTATCAATTTAGGCTCCACGTATAAAATAACACTAATATACGCTTAACGTTTAAAAAAGAGTATCAATTTAGGCCTCGATAACGAAATATGACACGCCATTCATATTACTCTGTTAAGTTCGATTTCTTTCTCCACATACAATTGACAGAACTTAACGGACTAATATGAATGACGTGCCACGTTCCGTTATCGAGACCTGAATTGATACTATTTTTTAAACGTTAAGCCTACATTAATGTTATTTCATACATAGAGTCTAAATTGATACTTCCCCAAAAACCTTAGATCTATTTTGATATTTTATAGTATCAATTTTTAGAGTTGTTTAGTATTAGAATATTTTTTTTGTTGTAAAAAATAAAATATTATATTTTAAGATAATTTGTTAAATTTTAACAACTTTTAAAATTGTTTGCATTGGAAATGCTCCAACAACTCTCCATTTAAAATACCCTTTTACCACAAACAGGAATTTTCACATGCACCTTAATGAGCAAGTGAATTTGCTCATTCACCGTTAGATATAGGCTTATTAAATCTAAACCTCAGGATGCTTTGAATCTCCACCTTAGGATTCTAATAAGTCTAGATCTAACGGTGAATGAGCAAATTCTACATGCTCATTAAGGTGCATGTGATCAAGACTGTTACCACAAATCCTCTCTAATGGTTAGCATTTAAAATCTTTGAATATAAAAAAGCCTTTCAAATTAGTATATACCCTTACTATTAAATTCAAGTAAAAAAGTATTTAAATGGGAATCAAAACCGTTAATATACTGGCGGGCTCACATAAAAGCAGTAAAGTGGGAATTAAACATCGAGCCACTCGCGTCTGAGATATACAATTCTCTCCTTGGTTGCCAGCTCGGATGCCTTACTCTCCATTCTTCCACTGAGTGTGTTTGTTTCTTGACCTTTCATCAGGCCAAACAAGTCGCCCAATCAGCGACTTACTAGGACTGAGAGGAGTTCAATTGGCCCTCTCTAATAGTTGGAGGGTCTCCAACAGGTTTTGTAAATTGCAAAATAGTCCTCAAAATACACCACTAGATTTTCTCTAAGCCATTGCAATTCCGAAGAAATCCCCCGATAGACATAAGGCTCGGATTGCGTTTACATGCATATATATGTTCAATTTTAGCGATGAAAGCCTTCATATTTTCCTTGCCTCTAGATAGGGGTGGACCGACACTATGGTTGAGGGGGCATTGGTCCACAGCCAGTCTAAAAATACATTTTAATATGGTGGATGAAGGATTTTGGTCCTCATTAAAATTCTCAGTTACATATGTCAGCTCAATCCCTGTAACTTTATCCTGTGTCGATTTTTATCTCTGAATATGTAAAAAGTAACACGATCCCAGTGAAATTTTTACATTCAAACACCTTAGCATTGGGCCATTTCCAAGACCACCATAAGATATAAACAAATAAATTGGGCTAATCTAAAGAATAAATAATGGCAGTTTGAACTAGATTGTAAGTAACCAGTCTTGTAAGTTATAAGAGAAGAAATCCGATCCGGGATAAGAAGGAACAAAAAAATTCCAAATAGATTAAACCCATATTCGGCTCATGTAGTATCTAAAATTTTATCATTTGTCACATGTGAGAATACATAAAAAGGTAAATGTTACTAAATAATAAAATTAACAAATCGATTAGTTTTCAATAAAGTTTAATTTTAAAGAGTTTTATAGTAGAAAAAATTAGTACTGAACCACTCAAATGATAATATGTATGTATATAGAAAAAAGGCCTAATACACAAATAACCCCCTAAACTTATTCAAATGTTGCAATTGCCCTCCCGAACTTTCAATTATAACAACTTACCCCTCAAACTTGTCCAATTGTAAAACATAACCCTGAATTGCTGACATAGACTGCAATTGAAGAAACACGTGAAATACAAAAGCTGCAACGCTCGTGGAGTGTGATAATCAGATCTTTGGCATGATACGAATCCGGAGAAACGTTTTTATGGTTGCTTCAAGTACGGGGTAAAAAAATTCCCAATTTGGAGTTATGTTTTACAATTGGACAAGTTTAAGGGATGAGTTGTTATAATTAAAAGTTGGAAGGGGCAGTTGCAATATTTAAATAAGTTCAGGGGTTATTTGTGTATTAGGCCTGAAAAAAATATTGAACAAGTTTGGTTTAGAAAAAAATACATATGCAAGTGTAAAATTAACAGGATCAATTGTATCACTTACTACACTTAGGAAATATCTAAAACCTTACTTTAAACAACCAATTGAACTAAAAGCTCAAAAAGATAGTTAAGGTTTAACCATAAATCTTATATTAATCTCAGACAGCAATGACTCAGTCCAGAATGTGTGGTAACGAGATAGAAGATATGAGCAATGAACGATTATAAGGGATGACGGTGGGAGAATGCATAAATGAACCGAATTTTACATCGAAAATAAGTAGAGAGTTACTAACAGGCTTAATGCATATTTACATCATTAAACTTGACACGTTTTGCCTATTGGCACTTTGAACTTTTAAAATAACATATTACACATTTATAGTTGGCTTTAAAAACCTATCACACATCTATAGTTGGTTTTAAAAACCTGTCACACACTTACAGTTGGTTCATCCGGACCTCCTGCACATAAAATCATTGATTTGTCATCTTTGACAGATGATGCGGCATACAGAACGAACTCACACGCTTTTATTTTTTTCTATAGTACGCATACCACCTCAACTATCAAAGATGACATATCAACGATTTTGTGCGCATGAGATCTGAATGAGCCAAGTATAGGTGTGTGATAGGTTTTTAAAATCAACTATAAGTGATAGGTTTTTAAAACCAACTATAAGTGTGTGATAGGTTATTTTAAAAGTTCAGAGTGTCAAAAGGCAAAACACGCAAAATTTAAGAGTGTAAATATACATTAGCCTTACTAATATAATATTATTAATAAGGTGTGTTTCAAATATATATAAACGCAACCACAATAAAAAAAAATGAGACTCGGATGAAATTAGGCTGATCTACAAACTTTGAGAACCTTTTGACTGCAAATTCGTATATTGCATTGGTGACTAAAATCATTCTTCCAAATTGGGCTGTAATCGAGCCGAGTCGAGCCTTTAGCCTGTTCAGGCTCAATTCGTTAGAAAATTGACGAGTTCGAACTCAAGCTCAACATTCTGTTCGTGAGTAGCTCGCGAGTTTGTTAACGAGTTTTGCTCACGAGCAGCTCATTAATTAAGTTCATGAACTTTGCTCACGAATAACTCATTAATTATATTGATACACAAAAATACATAGTTTCGAAATTTACAAAACTACGTTGTTTTACATTTTTCTCTTTATATAAATATCATTATTAAAAAAACTAATTGAACCAACCAAGCATACTCACAATAATGTTCATGAACATTTTATCTAGCTTGCTCATGAACTTGTTCATGAACCTATAATCAAGTCTGCTCATGAGCTTTTGAACCGAGATTTACCGTGTTCAAACTCAACTTGTTTATAAATCGAGCCGAATACGATCAAGTTTTTTTTATCGAGTCGAACACTAAACCGCTCATGAACAGGTCGGTTCACTTACAGCCCTACTTCCGAATATAAATTCTTGACTTTGTCACTTTTTTTCTTTTTCTTTCCTAACCATAACTTATGATTTTATTGTAGAAAATAGCTCCTTCAATCTTTTCAAGGAAACATATACATATAACACTACCTTTCTCATGGGCTTTTTTAAACAACATTGGACATTATTTTTAATATATATTAAGTAAAAATATTTTTAAATAACCAGTCTATAATATTTTTTTTAGAGTTTAAGATTTATAAATTAGAATCTAATTTTTTTTTAAATTAGAGTATAAAATCATACTTTATTTATGATATATAAAAAAGAGTGATATATTTAAAATTAATTTTGATAATATGATTTAATTATAATTTTATATTTAATTATGATTTTCACGTAAAAAAACTTTTTATATATACACCGATTATTTATACCCACGTTTACATGCATATTTCAGGAATTGATTATAATTTCAAGCATATTTGGGTATGAATAGAATATAAAAACCTTGAATTGATACTATTATTGCTGATATAATAAATTTAAAGAGTAAATAATTTATTAGTATCTATATTTTTATCTAACATACTATTTGGTCCCTATATTTTACTAATATAATGTTTAATTGTTAAACTTTTGTTCTATTCAACAGTTTATTTACTCAAATATTTGGATTATTAAACAGTTTAATTTCCCCTTATAAGGGACTAAACTGTTGACTATAACAAAAGTTAAGGATAAACAGTGTATTATTAAAATATGAGGACTAAACAGTATGTTAGATAAAAATGTCGAGACTAATAAAATTTTTACTCTAATTCAAAACAAATATATTTTGAAAGTATTTTAATTTCTTTTAGGTAAATTACTCAAGAAAATATAATGATTTTTATTTATATTTAAATTTGATTTTTCCGGTTTAAAATCAAACTGGAACCCAAATATTTCATTTTCACATACTATTCGATTCGATGCTAATATTAAGAACTCCTTCCATTTTAAAATAATTGTTACATTTGACCAAATTGCACATACTAATAAAATAATCGATTTGGATTAAATATATAGGAAATGAACTAAAATACTCTTATTTATACTTCATATAAGACAATGACGAAAAATTAGTGTCAAACTTATTAATAAAAGTAAAATAAGAAAAAAATTCCTTAAAAACTAAATTTAATAAATAATATGAAATAAAAAAATTTGATCAAATGTGATAATTATTTTAAAATAAAGGAAATATGATAATAATACGATATTTGAGTTTTTCGATTCGATTTAGTTGCGTTTTCTACCGATTTCTATCCCTAAACTCATAAGGGAAAATTACACAGAAATTCATCTTTGAAAAACTATTTACAATTATGTCAAATCATAATTTTGGATTATGTCAAACTAGTAAAATCAATATTTATATATTTTAAATATATAAATATCATAATTAAGTACAAAATTACAACTAAGTCATATCACCAAACTTAATTCTTAATATGTCATTATTTTCTATATATTATGATTTTACATTATAATTAAAAAAAATTAGACTCCAATTCATAAATTATAAACCCTAAAACATATATTCTAGATTTCTTAGGAAGAGTCTTTACCACTCAACCACAACCCCGTGGTTATATATTCTAGACTTCTAATTTATAAATTTCAATCCTTAAAGTATATTAAAAGTACTGATTTTATTAGTTTGACATAATCTAAAATTATGATTTGACATAGTTGTAAATAGTTTTTCAAAGATGAATTTCTGTGTAATTTTCCTTATATTTAACCCAACTCATAATTGTATTAACTGGTTCCAAATTATAAGAGGGCCTTGCATTTTGGCCCATATTCCCCAAGAAGAAGAAGAAGTCCAGGAGAGTTTCCCTTGGGCAAAAAGCAGCAAAAGCCTCATTTTATATATATAAAAAAAAATCATTAAGGCCCGTTTGTTTTACCAACTGTTTACTGTTTGTTGTTACGGTTTATTGTTTGCTGTTGGAAAAAAATGCTTTCTAAAAATCAGAGATTCTCTGCTTTTGTAAAAGGTTGTTTTTCAAGTGTAAAAGGCAAACACGATGTCACTAACCAAACACCTAAAATTCTCCCTTTTGAAGTGAAAAGGCAAACATGAGCATGAAAATGAGCAACCAAACACCCCCTAAGCCTTCCATTATTATTATTTTTAACGGATAAGGTGCAAAAATACCCGAATGTTTACAGCCATGAGCAATTTTACCCCTAACGTCTAAAATAGTGTAATTTTAATGACGTTGACAGCTAATAGCAATTTTACCCCTGATATAGGCAAGTTGGATCAATTTCAGACTTTATTACAAAACACAGATATTGTGTTCCTTATTCTTCACCAACTGAGTATCAGATTGTTTTTAAAAAAATCACATTTTTTGTAATTTAATAATAAAATTACAGTATAATATTTGTAAATCCGGTGAAATATTTTAATTTTTTTATCATATGTTTATTATCTACTAATAATGCATGATAAAATAACTCGCATGTAAAGTGTAGATGATAATATTTATGACCGAGAAGATGGTTTGATGAATTATTTCTCAAATTGATCCAACTTGACAATGTTAGGGGTAAAATTGCTCTTGGCTGACATGTTAGGGATAAAATTGCACCATTTTAGACATGAAAAATAAAATTGCTCCTGACTGTAAATGTTAGAGGTATTTTTGCACTTTATCCCTATTTTTAAAGCAGCCTTGATTTTTTTTATTAAGATATGTTAATTTTTTTTTTCACAATAAGCTTTTAATAAAAAAAAAAAAAATCACTTCATTTCACCTCCATTCAAAATTTGTAATTTTAATAGTTTGAAAGCAGTTTTTAATATATGTAATATGACTATACAGAAAATAATATAAATTCAAATATAAATGAAGTGAATAACATTTTTTGGCCTAATTGTATATTCACATCTAACTAATTTGGAAAATCAAGGGCTTAATGTAGATATGTCCATGGGTTGGGTCGGACTTAGACCGAATCTAATCGACACTAAACTATCTTGTCCAAGCCGAGCTCAACCATTATATTTACATCGAGCTCGGGCAGGATTAGACCAAGATAAGAAAACAAATTCACAAGCCCACCCCAGCCCGTCCAACTAATATATATTTATAAATTAATATTAAAATATAAATTAAAATAATAAATTAAAATTTTAGTTAATTAATTTAATAAAACACCACAAATATAATTTTATGTGACTAAAAGTTGTTATTTTTTGAACCAAATGTGACTAAAAATTATTTAACAAAGTAATAAGAAGTAAATAGAGGTAATAAAAAATATATAAAATGTCTATAATATAAGGGCGGATTGCGCCAGATTGAATTTAGGCTTTTAAATCTCAAGCTCAGCACATTCTACGTACGGACTTAAAAGGTGAGTTGACAGCCCAACGGGCTCTTAAACAGGTCTAGCTAATTTGTCCACATAAAACATCAAGTAGTAAATGAAAGGGTAAATTGCAACATGTCTACTGAACTTCAATTATTAATTATTAATAGTATGACCATTAAACTTTACACTTTTTAACATCGGTGGTCACTCAATGCTTCAAAATGACTGTTGACGGTCTCAAAATAAAAAATTTGAAGAGTTAATGATATTTTAAGGAACTTTAAATGTTGAAAATTTTCTTTTTAAGATTATTTAGGTGTTGTTTGGTTAGGACACAATGCATTTTTAGAGAGAGAAACTCCAAAAAATGTGATTTTAGAAAATAAAAAATGTGGTTTCATAGTAAATGCCGTTCTGAACAACTTTAATTTTTTAATATTTTCATTTTGAGGTCGTTATCGATGTTAAAAGTGTAAAGTTCAGTGACCATACTATTAATAATTGAAGCTCAGTGGCCACAATGTTAAAATGATAAAGTTCAATGGCCATAGGTGTAATTTACCCGAAAATGAAATATCATGGACTAATAATGCGTTTTACCTTTCCCTTGCTAATTATGAACGGTCATTCTCAATTTCTCATTCATTTCCCGTTTGTGTGTCCCAAGTTTCTTCCACTTGTTCCTTCGTCGTTTTTCAACTTTCGTGTTGACTTGACATTAGCGTTAACGGTAATAATTTAGCCGGAGAAAGTGCTCCGGCGACTTAACCTTCTGACAACCGCATCACGAAGATGACACCTGAGTAGTAAGTTTCTATCATACTGTTCTGTTTTCGTTTATTAGCTTAACTATACTGATAATGCTTATACTTATCTTTAAGGTTCTGATTCATGCTCTGATTAGATATAATTATTCAATCTGGTGTCTAATTGTGGATTCTCTGATCAGTTTGGTATGTTTTCTTTAGTTTATGGTGGATCCGTAACCGTTCCTTGAATTAATTTTGTGTTCTGTTAAATTCTTATACCATGGAAATGTTTTAAGCTTCAGTTTCAAGGTCATACTCGTAAGAACTCTTATAGTTTTCGATTTGGTTAAGCTCGATGGTTTTAGCCCTAACATTTTGTGAATTGAATCCTGTGACATGATTGCTGATAATGTGAGTTATATATGGATTTTTATGTTTATAGGCTTGCGTTTTACTGTCCAATTTACTGTTGATAATGTAAATGAATTGCTATTTTGGAAATAAGTATTATTGTTCATACAGTTAATTTGATATGCTATGCACCTTAGCTGAAAGCTAGTATGTGACGGATCATTATAGTCTTATAGACTAGTCTTCTTGTAAATGGCAAATGAGACATAGACATAATAAGCAATAAGCTGAAATTAGGATGTGCCTGTTGTTGCTAGAAATTGTTGTGTTTTTTTTTTTTCTGATGAACAAAAGAACTTTGTTAGAACAGAAAACAATTCAGAATACAAAGAGAACAAGGCAACTAAGCCAAAAGACCCCAATCAATTTTACAATTCTGATGACTATTAATCCTATACTGAAATCTAATAGAACAACAAATCTGTGCAATAATTTAGAAGCCAAAAACTTCTCATTCTCAAAAGAGCACCAGTTTCGAGCAATCCAAACCTAGTAGATGGTAGCTGTGAAGGCAACCCTACGCACAGCAGCAAGAGTATATTTTCCACAAGCTTTGCTGCTAAGCCAACTGACAATTCTTCTCCATCTAGCAACCGAAGAAGGAATGCCACATTTAAGACAGATTTGATTCCAAATATCTGCAGTATGCAGACACTCAAAAAAATAAATGCTCCATACTCTCCACCTTATCCTTACACGGGACACACGTCTGATCATCCAAGTGAAGCCATCTAGCTATCCTGTTTTTCACAGACAGTCTGTTATGTAATGCCAGGCATCTGAAGGTCTCCTGAGAGCATGATAAGCTGCTTTATAGTGTAGATGTCAGACTTCTGCTTAACCCACCTAATACAATCATCTCCCTGGTTTAAAATAGAAACATAATTGTTGTTTGGTCTTTCCATCTTCCAGTCCTGAGTTTCAGCTTGCAGATTTTCTAACATTCATTTACAAAGGATATTGCTGAAGTAAATGAAGTAGAAATTCACGAGGGATGTTGTGCTCACTTATGATCGTGTGTGTTTTGATATACCTATTTTTGCTCAATAAACTTGATATGCTGTTCATAATATCTGCCCACTGCACTATAACTTTGCCACTTATTGATGTTTAAAAAGGTTAAATTTATTGCTTTCTCTTCTCTCTCTTGCAGTGATTATCTGTTCAAGCTTCTTCTCATTGGAGATTCTGGAGTTGGCAAATCCTGTCTTCTTCTGAGATTTGCTGTAGGATAAATTCTGTTAATCTATTAATTGATGCTACACGAACTATCATACTGAATAAGTTGCAATTTTCTGTTATCTATTATGTTTCTTTTTTAATATGAATTTTTGTAACTGACTGAAATGCCTATCCAAAATAACAGTAAAAGGAAAATTCTCTATTTGCAACACTTCCATCTACAGCCTAGTAATTAAAGTATCAAGGGTTCTATCATGAAACTGATACAGGTTATGGATATCCTTGTTCCATGTGATTTAACTGCCTAATATGTAGATAGTAACTACTCTCTTGCCACCTGCCCCCTTTTGTCTTATCTTTTGGGGCTTTATCCCAAACGCTAGCGAAGAAGAGTTTTTGTGCAACATAGACTGGCACATGAAGTTTGGAGGCTTAGCCTTTTTGTCTTATCTTCTCCAAATTAGCTCTATAACTGTAGGACTTTAATCTACTAGCTAAAACCTTAGTCAAATTTTATATTTATTGGCACATGAAGTTTGGGTGCCCTGGAATTTAGTTTGACAAATCCCTTTATATGTTCTGATGCAGGATGATTCATATATAGAGAGTTACATAAGCACCATCGGTGTTGATTTTGTAAGTAAACAATATCTTGTGTTCCATGTTGATTTTTCATGTACAACGATAGTACTAATACTGTCCTTTCTTTTGGGTAGAAAATACGTACTGTTGAGCAAGATGGCAAGACCATGAAACTCCAGATTGTATAGTTTCCAATCTCAAAACTTTCTCACAGCCTGTGACCTTGTTCTAGTAATTTTGAAGATTTATATGGCACTCATTTACAATTTTATTTGGCTTGCAGTGGGATACTGCTGGGCAAGAGCGGTTTAGGACTATAACTAGCAGCTATTACCGAGGAGCACATGGAATCATAGTGGGTTATTTCATTTTCCTTAATGTTACTCTCACTAGTTGGACCACATCCTGTATAGATTATCCTTGTAATAAATCTGTATTCGTTGATGGTTCCTCTTGTAGGTTGTGTATGATGTCACGGACCAAGAGAGCTTCAATAATGTCAAGCAGTGGTTGAATGAGATTGATCGTTATGCTGGTGATAATGTAAACAAGCTTCTGGTTGGAAACAAGAGTGATCTAACTGCAAATAGAGTTGTTTCCTATGAAACAGCTAAGGTATAACTAGCTCTTATGTTTCTGTAATTAATAGATAATCGATACTCAGAACTCACCCAACATGTTATGAACACACAAACACGCACAAAGAAGAGAATGAAGAGACTGAGATATTGTATTGATACTAGAACTATAGAGCTTAAGAATTACAGTAACAGAAAAAGATAAACGGATCATGCTGAACAACCCCCTTCTCTACCAAAATGACAGAGCCTCTGCTTAAAGCAGCCAAACAGAAATTACCCAAATATTCAATACCCAAAACATAACAACTAATTCGTACTTATACTCAGCCTATTACGATACCCAAACTACCCTCCAACTCATCTTCCCAAATAACCACTCTCTTCGAGCCAGCTCATTCCCTAGAGCTCACCCCTTCCACAACTATCCTCCAACTCATCTTCCCAAATAACCAACCTCTTCGAGCAAGCTCATTCCCTACAACTTACCCCTTCCACAACATTTGTACCAACGGCTAGGCCATTCTCTATCATAAACAAAAGCTCACCTCACCCTAAAAGATACCTCAAAAGAAGAGGATTGTCTCACATATTTAAAGAGCCATATAGCTTCCTAAATTAACCAATGTGGATATTTAACACACCCCCTCACGGCCAATTCATTTGGAGCAACACGCTAATATTAGCGGGAGATCCAACATTGAACCATGACTCTGATACCATGTAAATAAAGGTCTAACTTATCCCAAGAGGTGCCTCAAAGGAGGAAGGTTGCCTCACATATTTAAAGAGTTATATAGCTTCCTAATTTAGCAATGTCGGATATTTAACGGTTTTCCTGTCAATTGAGATTAATGGTTGAATTTGAGTTTTCTCTGTTTTAGGCATTTGCTGATGAGATCGGTATTCCATTCTTGGAAACCAGTGCAAAAGATGCTACTAATGTGGAACAAGCTTTCATGGCCATGACTTCTACAATCAAGGATAGGTACTGGTTTGTTACAGTAATACTTTTCTTCTATCTGATAACATCAACCAAAAACTAAGGATATAAAATTATCATTTCAACCAAGTTTGGGTTGTAGTCATACAAGCTGTGTTTTAAAGTTGACATTTCTTCTCAAGTTGATTTGGCATTCAGGGCAGTTTGGCATTGCTATGGTCAATAGAGCCTTTTGAAAATTGAAACTTAGGGCTATTTTTGAACTTAAATTGAAAGTTAGGCCTATCTCTGTGTTTGAAATTAAGTTGAACTATAGGGTTTCCTATTACGATTGGAGTGCATCAAGGTTCCGCACTAAGCCCATTTCTTTTTGCCATCGTTATGGATGAACTAACAAGTTCACTTCAAGATGGTATACCATGGTGCATGCTGTTTGCAGATGATATTGTGTTGGTTGATGAGACGAAAGAAGGAGTGGAGATGAAGTTGGAACTATGGAGGCAAACTCTAGAATCTAGAGGCTTTAAGTTGAGTCGAAGTAAGACAAAATATTTGGAGTGTAAGTTTAGCGGCCGTAGGAGTAGGGAGGCAGGGACAATCACCCTAGATGGGAGAGTTGTTCAGGCCTCGGATTGCTTCCGGTATTTAGGATCTATTATCCAAACGGATGGAGAAGTAGATGGAGATGTTGCCCATAGGATTAAAGCTGGTTGGTCGAAGTGGAAGAGTGCTACGGGTTTCCTTTGTGATCCCGGCATGCCTAATAGATTGAAGGGAAAATTCTACCGGACGGCAATTAGACCAGCATTGTTATATGGTACGGAGTGTTGGGCAGTGAAACACTGCCACATCCATAAGATGTCGGTGGCGGAGATGCGTATGTTGAGATGGATGTGTGGTCACACGAGAAAGGACCGGGTGCGTAATGAAATAATTAGGACAAAAGTAGGGGTCACATCTATTGAGAATAAAATGAGAGAAAACCGACTAAGGTGGTTTGGCCATGTGAGACGTAGAGCGCTTGATGCGCCGGTTAGGAGAACCGAAGAGTGGCAAAGGGATGTAGTGGTGAGGGGTAGGGGAAGACCTAAGCAAACTTGGAGGAGGGTGATCGAGAGTGATATGAGTTTATTGGGAATTGAGGAAAATATGGTAGTGGATAGGACGGAGTGGAGGGAGCGAATCTGTGTCGCTGACACGACTTGATTTTCACGGTTTTATATGATGGTTCATGTTAGCCGACCCCGAATCATTTCGGGACTAAGGCTTTGTTGTTGTTGTTGTTTTATAGGGTTATTTTTGTCCATAAAAATTTAATATTTGCTTTCCTAATAAGTTGTGAAAGTTGTTTTTCCCAAAAGATACAAATGATCGTTTTTCCTAAAAGCAGTTTTCTCAGCTTTCAAGGAAAGCAATTTTGCATATACCAAATGCTTTTTTTTGCTGGAAAAACTGAGAAAGCTGCTTTTAGAATCTCGTAAGCAATGTCAAACGCAGACTTAGTTTGTAGTTCAGAATCTGATATGGGAGACGTTGTGTCTGCTAGCTTTGTGGAAATGCCAACTAAAGAGGTCTGAAATTCCTTGTTGGCAAGCCTTGAGTTGAGTCCTCATGTTGGCATCAATTATCTAGGGGTGGAAATTCATATTAGTGGTTGTGTTTGTGTCGTGTTAATTATCGGGTTAGTGTCAAATGAATCAATCCTAATTCAATCCAAAATTTTTTGTTATAATCGTGCCAATTCAATTGGGTTAGCATCGTCTTCGTGTCATGTTGCGGATCACATAACATTTAGAAAAATATAGGAGGATATAGTAATATTGTAAATATTTATATCATTTTTGGATTATCAGGTTAACTCTCACCGTCCAAAAATTTGATCCAAAAGCTATTTAACAAACTCTCAACCCGCTTATATTATGTTGGGCTTATGTAATATTTCACAAGTCCGTTAAGGATGACATGTAAAAGTATAGCAAGTCAGAGTCATGTTTGCTTGTAAAAATTGTAATTTTATTATTACTTCTTAGTTGGGCTCTTAAGTTAAAATTTGAGAAGTTTGGATTAACACCCATCTCCAATAGACTCTTACTCACTCCTCAAATCACTAAGGGGGCGTTTGGTTCGCACAGGGGTAACAGAATGGAATCAAGAAAGGAAAACAAGGAGAAAGGAATGGAATGACCCTGAATTCCCTTTTCTGTTTGTTTCAGTTCCACAAAGGGATTCCCTTTGTGGCTGTTTGGTTCAAATGAGGTAATAAACTAGAGTTGTATTTTTAAACAATAATTTTTATACATACATGTGTCTATATTAATAAATTAATTACATGTAAATATAAGAATAAAAATCAATTTATTCAACTGTTAAAATCAAAAGACGATGAAACTGAAAAAACAGAAATCAAATAAATCAAAGAAAATGCATAAATATTCTATTTTAAAAAGAAAAATTATTTTAAAATAATTAAAAATAAATACCAAACCCGAATAATATGATAAAAGAAAAATATTTGTCAAAATTATTTTCAAGGTAAAAAAATAAAAACAAATAAGTATAAGGATCAAAAGTGAGATTAGTCTAGGGATAAAAAATATAAATAAATAAATATAAGGATCAAAATAAAAAAAGCAAAAATTAGTCAAAAATATTTTTTGAGAATAAATAAATAAATAATATATAAGTATAAGGATCAAAAGTGAAATTAATCCAAGGATTAAAAAAGTAAAAATAAATAAATATATGGACTAAAATAAAAATTAAAAACAAAATAGAGACTAAAATAAAATTTTATAAGGAGAGTAGATGTTTAAATTAGAGAGAGATGAGGGAAACGGAATGGATTATCAGGTTGGGGAAATGAGATTAGAGGAGTTAGGGTAAACCCAAAACTAAAAGAGGGTAAAGGGAATGATTGAATTGATAAAACAAACACCAACAAAAGGAATGAAACCTCCCCATTCCCTTACCCTTTCCTGAAACCCCCAAAACAAACGGCTCCTAAGAGTCTCCATTCCCTCCCTATTATTGAGGAGTCCCTCTCCACTCCTAGCTTATTTTATTTTCTATTAATAATTTATTATTGAGGAGTCTCTCTCCTTTTATTATTGGTAAATATAACAATACTTAATAATTGTCATAATAAAATAATAAATAAGGAGTGAATATGAGGAATATTGTTGGAGATGATATGTATTAATTGTTTATATTATTTTTAGAGAGTGGACTAAGACTCTCCCGAAGACACTCTTTCAAATCATTAGGCTATAACATTTCTGGTCGAGGAATGCTGAAAATTTTTCCCTGCTTCAATAGAAATTGACCTTGTTTTTTGGTAATAGACCTATGAAATTGAACACCTGGATATGATGCAGCCTAAACCTGATACTTGTTAGATATCCCATATTGGGGTAAATTACATCTCTGTCACTTAATTTTGCTATTTCTAATACTAACTATATGATCATTCAACTTTAAAACTTAATATATAAATCATTCTAACTTTGTCTTTACTAATATTATGGCTTATTATGACGATTGATGACCTCAAAATGAAATACTCTAAGAATTAAAGAAACACATTTATCATGGAACCATGAACACAGACACTCCTCTTTAGTAGTATCTTTGCATTTCCCTTCCATATTCGTGTCCATTTTTGTTTAAAGGGTATTTTATGAAGGTTATATTTTAGAAATAATGTTTTCGATGTCCATTTCCGTGTCAATGTCTGTCTCCTTTTACATGTCTGTGCAACATAGACAACACCTAAATGACCTCAAATCCAAAACGTACAAAAATTAAAGTTGTTTAGAATATCATATCCATCGGTTCTATAATAGAGGCTACCTGTTATTATAGTGGTGAAAGGTTAATGGCCCATAATGTTAGTAAAATCAAAACTGAGTAACTTTTATATCAGGTGATAATGGAGATTCTGTGAGGTAATGCTCCGATGATTGAATGGGACTTTCCGGTGCTTGAGATAAGATAGAAAGATGGTCAAGGCGAGGCCGTTGATAGGCGACCCCATTCTGATGCCCAAGTTAGCAATGTATATGATGGAGTATTAAACAATTGAGAGTAGTTGCGGAGAATATGTGTATGTAATTTAGGCAAGTCGTATCCTACTCTTTTGGATTACCTTGATTCTAAGTGAATCTGGCGGATGTAGCCCGAGTCGGACTTGGAAACTCTCCTATCAGTCCACATGTCAGAGAAGAGAGATATTCCTATTTAGTTAGATCTAATGGCTCTCATTGCTCCCAATGTTCCTAGTTACCTTGGATTGTGACACGTGTGCTGATATTAATTCATATGTTATCATTAGGTTTTGGAGTTGAATGGTCATAATGTTAGTACGGGCAAAGTTGAGTAGTCATAGATGTAATTTACCCGACCATATATAGTTGCTTAATTTAGAAGCTATATAAATCCTTATATATATAATATAATCATCAAAGTACCTTTCAGAATGAGTTAGGTCGCTATACCGATTTGACATTTGTATTTTTTCTGTTAAATTTGTCTTGCTTCCTTGAGCATTTTACTTTCTCATGCAGAATGGCAAGCCAGCCAACAATGAACAATGCAACACCTCCAACAGTCCAGATCCGGGGGCAGCCTGTTGCACAACAGAGTGGCTGCTGCTCATCTTAAGCAACAAAAAGGTGCTGTAACTTCTGGTAAGCCTTGCCTTGCCTACCAATATAGAGTAAAAAAATATTTTGAAGCTCCTGATCTTTTCGATTTTTCTTGATTAAGTCCCTGATTCTGCAATGTGATACATTGACATTATCAATTATTATAATTACACACATTAAACCCTTGATGCCAACCATAAAACTCTGTTAACATTATTCATGTCATCTGCGTTCAAGAATTTTATATTTAACAGTTTTTATATGTCTGTTGTGACTGTAGAGAAATTATAAAATCCTTAACTCGAACAGTAAAGAATACCATTTTATATGAAGATGAAATGAGTAACACTTTTTTAACTGAATTAAATATTCACAGCTAACTCATTTGGCAAGTAGGGGTTCAACTGTTCAATATGTGTAATTATAATTTAATCAAGGGTTCAATGTGTTAAATTGAAAGGGTAAGGCCTCAATCAATAAAAATCGAAGAGATTAGAAACTTTAAAGATGCTTTTTCTTTTTTAGGATTAGGGCTTTATTTGGCCTATGTGATATTCAAAATGTTGGCATTTGGCACCAGTGGTATGATTTGTTAACATTTGACTCATGCTGTATCCTAATTTGTGGCATTTGACCTATGTGGTATGATTTGGTAACATTTGGCCCCTATCGGATCTGTTATCTTTCCATCTATAAGAGGGTCAAATACCACAAATTAGGATACCACAATGGCCAAATGTTACCAAATCATAACACACAAGTCAAATGTCACAATTAGGATAACATGGGAACTAAACGTTATCAAATCATACACAAATGCCAATATATTAGATACCACAATTTCCAAATAAGGGTTTAATATTTTCTTCTACTTATAAATGGCTAAAGATTGCCTATCCGTCTTCTTTAATGGAAAATAAAATGTCTTTGCAGCTGGAGCCAGCCTCATCAGATTTACCTCTTTCCAAATATAATATTTATGTAAAAAGATTTGTTTGTTAAGCTATGTTGCACGGATATGCAAACGTACACGGATACAGACACGGACACTGGAAACGTTGTTTTTAAAACATAACTTTTATAAAGAGAGTCCGTGCAATATAAGTGTTAACCATAGTCAGTCTGGCCTTGTACAAAGTAGAAATAGTCATAGACTCTGTGTCATCCGTTCATTCCCACATAGCTTTCAAGTTGCATTTTATCCATTGTATATATGTTTCTTTTATGAAAGAATTATATACATGTTTCTATATGTGGATATATATATAATTCTATATGGGGATGTACCTTAATATGATATCGAAGCCCACGAATAATATGAAAACTATTTCATTCATGACATGGAAATGTTTGATACATTGTTCTATTTGTTTGATTTATTGAGGTCTTCATTTATTTGCAAAACCAATAATTTCTAAATTTATACTGCGAACAAATGGAAAATTTCAAAAATTGACTATATTCTATCAATTTTAGTTCTTTAGTTTTTTTGTTTTGAGATCATGTTTGATTTATTGAAGTACTCGTTTGTTTGCAAAACCAATGACTTCTAAACTTATGATGATATTTTATCAATTTTAATTCTTTAATTTTTTTGTTTTGATGTCATTTAGGTGTTATTTGGTTAGAATAGAAAAGGTTGTTATTTATACAGAAAAGGCTTCAAAAATGGTTTGGAAAATAAAAACGTGGTTTCATTGTTAATATAATACTAAACAATTGGCAATGCCAATCTAGAAGTATTGGTTTTGTAGACAGGTGAGAACTTCGGTACTCTTTTAACAACAAAATAAGTTAAGACATTCATTTGTAAGTCAGTGAAAGCATGGGTTATTTTTAGAATTATCACTACGCTTATTTATATATTTGATATGATCATATATGGGTGAAAAGTTTCAATAGTTATTAAAGTAGGAATTTTATACACACATGGTTACTAAAATATTTTTTTGACTCAATAAAGTGGTTAGAGTAGCAACTTTGTGTCAATAAAATCACTATGATCGGCATCCAATAACTTGGACTATCAAAAAAAATTGTCACGTCAATAACATTTCACGATATGTTATCGTCATATAAATTGAATCAATGGTTAAGATATTTGAAAAAGAATTTTTTTTTTTAATTGCCACCTGTCACTATTAGTTTCCATAGTTTGAGTTTAGGGGTAAATTACACCAATGGTCACTCGATTTTATCCATTTTAATATTGTGGCTACTAAACTTCAATTCTTAACGGTATGATTATTGAATTTTACACTTTTTAACACCGGTGGCCACTCATTTTTAACTAACCCCTCAAAGTGACCATTAACGGTCTCAAAATGAAAATATTCAAGAATTAAAATTGTTCAGAACGATATTTACCATGAAACCATATTTTTTATTTTCCAAAATCACATTTTTGGAAGCTTTCTCTTTCTAAAAATTCACATTCTCTCTTCTAACAAAATAACACCTAAATGACCTCAAAACGAAAATTTTCAAGAATTAAAGTTCTTTGAAATATCATTAATGCTTTCGATTTTTTATTTTTAGACCGTCAACGATCGTTTTGAGGCGTTGAGTGGCCACTAATGTTAAGAAATCCAAATATTTATTAAAGATTCATTGAACTCGCCATTTAATCTGAATAGCATTAACATCAGGTCTCTAGAATATTTTCTCAATTATAGAAACGAAGTGTCTTCCTTTTCGAATAAATTCCAAAAGCTAATATTTTAGTTTAGGACACATTAGTCTATTTTTATCACTTCACTATTCTCTTGGGCGTTCATCAAACATCAATGGAATACATATGAGCTTTTGGATACAGGTGGTGCATGACTGTCGTCAACTCGTGTCTTAAGGTGTTGGGTTAAGTCCCGCAACAAGCACAACCCTCGTGTTTAGTTGCCACTGTTAAGTATGGAACCCTGAGCAGACTGCCGGTAATAAGCCGAAGGAAGGTGAGGATGACGTAAAGTCATCATTCCCCTTATGCCCTAGGTGACACACGTGCTACAATGGCCGGGACAAAGGGTTGCGATCCCGCGAGGGTGAGCTAACTCCAAAAACTCATCCTCAGTTCGGATTGTAACCTGCAACTCGCCAGCATGAAGTCGGAATCGCTAGTAATCACGGTCAACCATGCGACGGTGAATTCGTTCCCGAGCCGTGTACACACCGTTTGTCACACTATGGTAGTTGGCCATGCTCGAAGTCATTACCTTAACCACAATGAGGGGGATGCTGAAGGCAGAGCTAGTGAGTGAAGTGAAGTCGTAACAAGGTAGCCGTACTGGAAGGTGCGGCTGGATCACCTCCTTTTCAGGGAGAGATAACTGAATTAACTTAAATGGACTGGTTAACTGACTACGTGCATCCCTACTTTAAGCAATGCATACCTTGTGCTTTATTATAGGTAGTCATTCCCCGTTCCTTTAGTTTTTTCAACGGTACTTGAAATCTTAAGTCTCGATGTTAAGGCCCCTAAAGCAAACTCTTGATTTGTTCCTAACCAAAGAAATGAGAAATATAGATTACTCATGACCCTCGAAGCGGAAACCATCCCATCATATTGGTTCTTCTTCTTTCAAAACCTTAACCTTGAAATCCCATATTTTTGCTTGAAAAGGCAAGAAGTTATCCCTCTTGGGTAAAGACTAAGCAAAAACTTATTTTCCCCCATCACTGGTTACAAGACCAAGAGCAGATAGGCCGTGTCGCTTTGGTTACTGACGACATCTTCAAATGGCAACCCTTTCGAGTTTTCTGGCTTTCTCCGTCATTAAAGTACCCTTTCATCGCCCTGAAGGAAGTCACTATAAAAGAGCTCGCCTTACTGAACAAGGGTGCGCTCCGCCCGATGACTAAGCCCAAATCTTTTCGATTATGAATCGTTAGTGCACATGTGCATCATAAACACCAATTACGCACTATTTTTCTATCTTTCGATTATGAATTATTAGTGCAATGTGCATCATAGACAACCTCATCTTCTTCTTCAATCAGAGAAAACTTCGCCAATCCTTTCCATCTTCGCAAAATTTCAATCGAGGACACCAATTACGCACCATCCTTTTGGATTCTCTCGACCTTCCACAATTTCGACAACCTCTTCTTCTCCTTCATACGGAGAAAACTTTTCCATCAATCCTTCAGTTTTGTCCACCATCACAAATTTTGATCTATTCCCACGTGACTACACAAGCTAAACAAGTCGATAGAGACAAACCTCTAGCTGATGAAGACAAAAACCTCCACTATGCAAGAAACCCCTAGCAAAGAGCGAAAAGGTTAATGCAGGGTTTATTTAAATTACCTCATAATTAATTCAAAGATGATTTAAATTACCTCATAATCAATTCAAAGATGATGTGTTACCTATTTAATGGAACAATTTACTACACACTCATCATACTGTTGAATCTTATACACAACATTAGTAACCAAAAACAATTTTATTCCAAACATCTAAAATTTAAAATTGTAAATTTTTTACCTCCTATCTAAAGTTGTAAGCCTCTAATCGAACAGATCCGAACTTTGACCTGCTCAAGCTCTGTTCACTATAAAATTAACGAGCTTTGGCTTGCTCAAACTCGGCTCGGCTTATTAGAAAATAAACGAACTCGAGCAGAACTTCGAACCCAAAATCCTATTTGAATTTGGTTCATTAAGAAAATTATCTAACCATGAATATAGTGTGAGTAAGTCGTTAATTATATTTATGAATATTGTATGCAAATAGCTCTTTAATTGTGTATATAAACAAGATCACAAACAAATTTTGTGAATAAATAAACAAGATGCTTACAAATAGCTTGTCTATTACTCATTTATTATATTTGTAAACGAACTCATCTAATAGCAAATGAAATAATATTAAATTTATATATTAGTGAACTTACATAAAACTATAGTTTTATCTTTCGAACCAAGCTTTAGCCCGCTCAAGCTCGGCTTGTTTACGAACCGAGCCAATAAATCATATCTCGTTTACAAATCGAACCGAGTCGAGCTTTTATCGAGCCGACCACCGAGCCAAGCGGCTCGGCTCATTTACAACCCTACTCCATCTCATATTTTACAAATTGTTACTGCACATGCGGGCATGCACATGTTAAAAAAACTAAAAGAAAAATTAC
The DNA here is from genome assembly GCF_963576675.1 of Euphorbia lathyris. Taxonomy (NCBI): domain Eukaryota; kingdom Viridiplantae; phylum Streptophyta; class Magnoliopsida; order Malpighiales; family Euphorbiaceae; genus Euphorbia; species Euphorbia lathyris. The sequence goes on from NC_088911.1 coordinate 8,854,474, forward strand.
CTAGAGCAGAGGGAGGTCTTTCATATCTTTCGAGATCCACCCTACAATATGGGATCAAAAAGCCAAAATAAATTATTTTATTAGCCCTTATAAAAGGAAAACAGATTCTTGAGAACCCCTTGCCCCTTAGGGGTTCTTTTTTTTTTTGTACTTGCATCTTGAATCCCATTTTTCTTAATCCCTTTGCTAAATTCCTAAAAAGAAATCCTTCTTTTTATTTATTGGATCTATCTTTTCAATTAATTTTGTATAGTATCTCAAAACGTACACTATTCAAATTCTTTATGCTTTCTATTGAAATGAAAAGTCACTTTTCAGTCACAAAAGCAAAAAAAAATTAAAGACAAATTTGAACCATTAACTATTGACTGTGAATTCACGAACAATTCATGGATTTGAATCTAAAATTGTATTTCGCTAATCTTTATAAAAACTAAATATTTCCTAGAGTTGATAAATAATTCACATACATAATGGATGTAGAACATTGAAACAAAATATCTAAGTTATCTTTCTTTGATTATATTTGAGATTTTTGTACTTTATCTCACTTCTAAATAATAGATGTATACTAAATGTATTTAGTAATTAACTTGGGACTCGTACTAATCTTTTTATGCACCCCACAAATCGCAAGTATTTTACATATTTGCAAACAAAATTGATTTGGCAATAATTTTTCTAGACATGCAATAACTCCATTTTCATATGGCCCCAAATTCTCAAAATATCATAATGACTATAACTTAGAATAAACACTACGAGGACACAAAATTAAAAGCCTGAAATATACAATTTAAGTCATAAAATTAAACAGTATATAAAATACAGAAAACCACATTATTTTAGTCATTTTTTCTAGTTTAGGAAGGAACCCAAAAATGGTAAAACTGACATCTTAAAGTTGGGTTCCAAGTTCTCACTTGCCACCCAAGGTTGGGAAATGCTCAGCACTCTCTATGGATGGGGCTGCTGGTGCATTGCTCCTTGGATCTCGGCCGCCATACCCTCCTTGTGGCCCTCGGCCACGTGACCCTCGACCACGGCCTGAACCGTAGTACTTTTCCCCTTCAACAGGTTTCAAGAACTCGTTGATGCTGACCGACTACAATCACGACAACAATTCAGATGTACTTAGCAATAATTAAATCAGAAAGCCGTGAATTAACAATTAGTAATGTGAACAAAAACATGAGAAGGCAGCCTTCAGAGTCGAAGAGCAACTATACCTTCGGGTAGGAGTGTCAAAACAAAACAGGTTGTTGTGTTATAATAGTGTTGTATGATTTATGTATTCTACATGATTATATATGATATAGGATAAATAATTTACCTGTACCTATATTCTTACCTAACACACTTTTTTGTCCTCATTTTAATAATACATTGTTTAGTCCTTAATTTTTGTTCTATTCAACAGTTTAGTCTCTCTACAAGGGATTAATCTGTTGAATAGAACAAAAGTTTAGGACAAAACAGTGTATTATTAAAATACATCTAAACAGTGTGTTAAGTAAAAATGTAGGGACTAATAAATCATTTACCCTAAGATATATTGCAACAAAAATAATAATAGTGTCAGGATGAGTCGTGTCAAGTGACTTAGTGTCTTTTAATCACGTAGTAGTGTCAGAATTTGACAGCCCTATCTTCGGTGATGAAGTTATTTAAAAAGAAAGCCGAATTCATCTCTAGCCACAATATTTCATATTTTAGAGGAAATTAAAAGCAATATTGAAATTAACAATTCAAAAGGAAAAAACCTGTGAAAAAATGCATCGAATTTTTAAAGAAATGGGCAGAAATATGCTTATAGTGGTGCAACCACTGCAATTATGAATGAATGGTAAAGGAAAAAGCAAACAAAATTAATACAGAAAAAAGTGTCACCTTTTTAGCCTTCTCTTCCTTCTCAAGAGCCTCTTTCCGCTTATCCTTGTCAGAACCCTTCAAAACGAAAATTTTAAAAAAGATATTTAGTATATGAAAAATGGGTTCATAAAATTAATAGGGAATATAAACTTCAAATGTTTTTGATAGGCATTACCAATTTGATAAAGACCTCATCGCCACCCTTCTTGCTTGAAAGCGGCTGCATTGCTTCAAATGCTCTAGTATCCACCTTTCTTTCCTCGGTCTTCAGCGCCTGCAGGGCCTTCCTCTTTTCTTCGAGAACCTTCTCATATTCTTCAAGAGTCATCTCCTAAATAGCAAGGCACCACGAACAAGCAAAATTATCATTTTGTAAAGAATGTTACAGCACTGCATGTGGCTAGAACGAAGTTGAATTTTAGGTACCCCAATGATAATTTGCTCCCTCATCTGACAACTCGATAATGACTAATAAGTCTGAACAATTCAAATTAAAATACATGTAACACCGGTCATCAGGCATTAAATAGTCAGGTACCACTAAGACCGCATTTAGAAGCCTTCTTAGACAACATATGCAGCTCCAGAGCAACAACCCAAGGCATGAAAGGCTTTCAAACAATACTCAAGTTTAACTACACAGCTGAGAAACAAAAACTAGAAAAACAAATGTTTATCCAGAACGTTTGGCAGCAAAGATCATGAATAGGCCATAAACACGGACATCAGAAATAAAGCATGCATCCACCTACCTTATCCTCCGGTTCCTTTTCTTCAGGTTCATTGGTAGGGCTCTCCTTAATTACATCTGCTGTTTCCTCTCCCACAGGCTTCTCATCTACCAGATTCTTCTCACCCCCGTTGACAGCTTCTTCAGTCGCCCTATAGTAGCACAGGAAATTACAGTGTTAATTGGCAGCGAAACAATAGTAACCAATACGCATTGCAATTTTTTTTATGGAAGGAAATTAAACAAGGTGGCACTAGCCTAAATGAGACAGCTGAGGATTTAACACATTCATATTATGGTGGGACTGCCACTATTAAGATGAGTGAAGAGAAAGGAAACTGAGACAGTCGGGACACGGGTATCAATCAAATATAAAAAAGTACTGGTAGATAGTTTTATAGGTTGCAATAAAGAAGAATGCCATGAATAAGACCTTAAATAATGTAAAAAAAATCAAAAAGATTTAATGCACCAAAAATAATCAAAGATTATCCTTTTTTTATTTTGATAAGAAATTGATATTTTTTTAAAATTTGCACGCAATGCAGTTACATTAAATAAGAAAGAAAAATCCCCACCCCCATGTGATTCAAACCTGTGACCTCCCAAGTCATAGGTATGCTCTCAACCACTAGGCTAAGAGCTTCACCACATCAAAGATGATCCTTGATCCAATGGAAAAGTGTCAATTAGACAATACTGCAAACCGCAACAATTTTTATGGGTTAAATGCATCATTGGTCACTGAACTTACATAGTTGTCTTAAAATGGTCACTCAACTTTAATTTGTCTCAATAAAATCATTCAACTTTGAGTTTTGTCTCAATTAGGTCACTCAGCCGATTTTAGTGGTTAAAACGCATCAAAATAATGACAAGAGTGATATGTCAACATGAGTTAACTCAGATCTCTGACCGAAACGAAATGTGACAACCACATGTTGGATATTTTTATGAAAAACACTAAATTTTATTTTATTTTCATAAAAATATCAACACGTGATAGCCATACGTGGATGTCATGTGTCATTTCAGTCAGAGATCTGAGTTGTCTCATACTAACGTGTCACCTATATCATCATTCTGATGTTTTTTCATGACTGAAATCGAAAGAGTGACCCAATTGAGACAAAACTCAAATTTGAGTGATTTTATTGAGACAAATTATGCATTTAACCCCAATTTTTATATTGTAATGGTGGGATTGCAGCAGAACACTTACTGAGCAAGCTCATCAGCCTGAGTGCCCCAATTCCCACGACCAGCCCCCTCTCGCTTAATATCATTCCTGCAGAATAACTTAAATTGGATGCACTGCCACATGATATTCAAAGACCAAAGTCAGATATAAAACAATTACCCGCGTCCAGTTCCACTGTGACGTTCATATCGACGGCGAGGACGCTCTTCATCTCCATCTTCTCCGTTACTGAAACCACCACGACGACCACCACGGAAGCCACCACCACCACGAGGTCCACCATAGGTACGCCTTTCAGAGGCCCTCCCACTATCACCATCTTCAGGGCCACCTTGAGCAGTAGGCGCTCCAGTGTTGTTGAATGAATTTTCATTGTTGTAGTCCCTATTATATCCACCACGGCCACGGCCGTGGCCAAACCCACGTCCACGGCCATCACCACCACGACCTCCTCCACGGCCAAATTCGCTTTTCGACTCCTTAACTGTGAAAATGAAAGTACAAAAGCATGTGATTAAGACAATAATATTTTTCAGAATTGTTATTGAGTTATCCATAAGACTATTAAGTTCTAGCAAATTCAATCCAATATATATAGGGGCACAGTAAAATATTCCTAATGGCACAAAGTAAGCTATATCATATTTGCAAAAGACTAAACCCCAGCTTGATATATAAGTGTACTCACATGTACTAATAACTACCTTCATATCAATAGTGTCATTATGATAGTAAATTTTGCTCAAATGTTAACAGTTAGAAGCAGCTCAACAACATAGTAGTGAAATATATGTTAAGATGCAAAATCTAATGCAGAAATAAATAATCCAACCAAAAAAACACAATCACACATCTTGCATCAAGGAAAAAAAATATATATACACACAAGTAATACTATAACTTTCTTGAATCAATCTTGCATCATTCGAGAACAAAATAAAGAACAAAGTGAAGTAAACCTTACCAGCCTGAGCAGGAGGAAGAGGCTTGGAAGGGAGATTAGCTATTTGCTTGACTTGTGGCTGAGTTTGAGGCGCCTTCTTACCTAGAGGCTGAGACTGAGCTTCCTTAGGCACAGCAGCACCGACTTTCTGCTGATGAGCAGCGATCAGCAGCGACGGGTCCTCTGCATCATCGTCACCCAACAAATCGAAAGGGTTCATGGTCGCCATTTCCGATAAAATCACCAATTAACACCAAAACCCCTAAAATCTGAACGATTCTAGTTCGAAAGGCGACCAAGAAACCCTAACTAAACACCACCTCCATGTTTACTGTATATAAATTGGAGAGAGAGAGAGATCTGTAATTAACAGCAAGATTAGAGAAAGACAGAAGAGCGAGAAAAACCCTAGCCGCAAGACAAGAGAACAGAGAGAGAGAGAGAGAGTGAAAACCTAATCTGGAAAATGCTTTCAATTTGTTCGGAGTTTGCTTCTTGTGCTTCCCTTTGAGCTCGTGTGGTGTGATTATGTTTATATTATAATATTAATTTTTTTTGCTGCTTTATTCGAGATGTCATGTTTTACTTTAGGCCTTGTTTTTTCGATATTTACATAAATGCCATCCGATGTCCACGTCGAAAATGGCCAAGGTATGCTTTGGTCTTATCCTTTGGTATGCGTATGGGTCAATTTTAGGATCTATCTTTCAAGTTTTTGTCAATCAAGATTGGGATCATGGTTAAAAATAGGCATAAGGTAGACAATAAAAAAATACTCCACTTTTGTTGAAACTTAAAAGGTAAAATACCTCAATGGTTTTCAGACAAATATCAGTTTAAACTTTACGTATAAAATCGTATCAATATAGACTTAATTTAAAAAAAGATATTATTTTTTAATGGAAAAAAAGAGATATTATTTTAGATCTTGATAATGGAATGTGACATGTCATTTATATTATTCTGTTAAGTTCTATCAATTATACGTGAAGAGAGAGAAATCAGAACTTAACAGAGTAATATGAATGACGTATCACGTTCCGTTATCAATATCTAAATTGGTACCATTTTTTAAATGATAAGTTTATATTAGTGTTATTTTGTACATAGAGCCTAAATTGATATTTCTCCAAAAATATTAGACCTACCTTGATACCTTATCCCAAAGTTAAAATAAAAATTAAATGATGTGTAAATTTATTTTTAATATTAATGTTTGTAAATTAAATCAATTTTATTTTTTTTTTGGAAGAAAATCAATTTTAGTTTTTTAATATTTGAAAGTTGGGATAAGGTGTAAAAATATCTTTAACGTTTATATTCAAGAGTAATTTTATCTTTAATGTTTAAAATGGTGAAATTTTACCCCTAAGTTTTGCAGCCAAAAGCAGTTTTACCCCTAATATTGACAAGTTGAGTCAATTTGATAAATAATTCATCAAATTATCTTATCGGTCATTAATCTTTGCATCTACACTTCACATTTATGTCATTTTATCACTAATTGGTAACAAATTACAAACATATGATTAAACATGAAAAATTTTAAAAATATATATTATCTTTTGTACAAGTTTGACAAAAAAATTCAAATATTTCACGAAATTTATAAATTTTAATCTCCAATTCTATTATTAAATCACAAAAACTATGATTTTTTTAAACCAACAGATATGCAATTAGTGCATAATAAGGAATAAAATATCTGTGTTTTATAATAATGTCTAAAATTGACCCAAACTTTAGACATTGGGAGTAAAATTGTTTTTGACTACTGTAAAATTACATCATTTTAGACGTTAAGAGCATCTCCAACAGCCTCTTAAATTGGCTCTTAAGTCAAAATTTGAGGAGAGATGGTTAAAAATCAACTCCAACAGCCTCTTAGTGGCTCCTCAAATCACTAAGAGCCTCCCCATCCTCTCTATTAATAGAGAGCCTCTCTCCACCTCTTAGTGCCTCCTTATTTATTTTTTATTAATAATTTATTATTGATTTGCCTCTCTCCTTTCACTATTGGTTAATATAACAATACTTAATAACTTTAATAATAAAATAATAAATAGAGAGTGAATATAAGGAGTATTGTTGGAGATTATATGTATTAGTAACTCTTAAATCACTAAGAGTCAATTTTTTATATTATTTTTAGGGAGTGAACTAAGAGTCTGTTGGAGATGCTCTAAGAGTAAAATTTCTCCTAATTATAAAGGTTATGAGTATTTTTGCACCTTATCCCTCAAAAGTTAAATTCTATGCAATGAAAATTTATTAAGAGATCCTTAACTTCTATATCAAATGGATATGTAATATGAATTTTATTATCACCGCTCCATTTATGTGATATTATAATTCATCGGTATCAAATTAAAGATACGTGTAGACACCTGAAAAAAATTTATATCTTTCATATTTTGTTGATTAGTGATAACATAACGCACATGTGGAATTGAGATAATGAGATTTATAATTGGGTAGAGTATAATTGTATTTATAGGTAAATTTGGTCCACCTTGCAAATATTATGGATATAATTTCCGTATTTGTGATCTTAAGAGTAAAATTACTTTAACTGTCAATATTGAAGGTATTTTTACACACTATCCCTTAAAAATATCTGAATTAAAAACTTCGGGCAGCAAAGAAAAAAAACTGCAGATTTCTCTACTTTTCCCTTTTCCAAATCAAAATCTCATTGGTTCCTGTTGATCTACTTTGAGGAGGAAGAAGAAAGTTTGTCTTTCTTTTTCCTCCTCCCACCGGGTTAGGTTTTGTGTTTTTTGTTTGTTTGTTATTTTCTTTCTAATCAGTGTTCATATATATTTTTCGGATCTCTCTACTTGTCTAAATTGTATCTGTTCCCAATTATTCTTTTATTTATACCTTTTTCGGATTTAGCAAGAGCGGAAACGATTTATTTTATACATGGATCAATAGATCGATGTGGTTGCAACAAAAGAAATGACTCTGATCCGAATGTTCGAAAGGGCCTGAATGATGAAGATCGGATTGCAGTTACTTTTCTGCAGATTTGGATTTCCAAGAAATATATGGTTCATTGTTTTTTGTGTGTTTTATACCTTTTATGGTTTTTTCTTGCTCTTTGTAGTCGTCTTCATCCCTTTGTGGATTTTGTAAGGTTTTATTCCTTATGGTTTTCTGATTGTATTTGGACTTTTTTCATCTAATGAATATACAAGCATTTTCATCAAAAAAAAAAAAAAACTTCGATTTTATTTTTCATATATAAAATGCAACAATTGAGAATTCAACATTATTAAATAGAACTGTTATTGCACATTAAAAGGAAGAACATAATTGTAAAAAAAAAAACATAAATACTGAATCAAACAATATGGGATGAGTCGCAGACGAGGTCGTTCTCTTTAAAACATATGATATTGCCTCTAAAATGTGCAAACAGACTATCCGACGGTCGTCTCTAGCATAAAAACGGCTCAGTCACACTATAAATGTGATTCTGAATTGTACAATACATAATCATTTGATAACCACATTCAAATGAAAGAAAAAAATGCTCAAAATTTTGAAATTTGAAAGTATATGTTTTCTTAGCACATTTCAGTTGCAAATTTGTAAGAAGAAGAAAATAGACGTGCAGAGAAATGTTAATTTGCGAGAGATATCTCTGGGGAAAAATCAGATTGGTTAAGGTCGACCTGTTCAAAAACGTTTTTAAAGACCGATTCAAAGGATAATTATTTTACAATTTTAAAAGCTCAATTAAATAATTAAAATAAATTAATAAAATGAATTATTTAATTAAATAAAATTTCTAAAAATATAAGTGTCTACACTACCCCAATCCAGCCCAGCTCGGCTCAGCCGGTCGGACAAATGGCGGCGTAGGTGCATATGATGGTCAAAGATCAAACAAGTGTCGTGTAGGTCATCTCTCTTTCATAAAAGTGGGTACTCTTTGGGACACATTCAAGGGTATGAAGCACCACCTTATGAATCCGTCTTTCAAGTGATAAGTTTCTTAAGTGTAATTCTTAACACTTGTTCTATCTCATACAAGACTTTAGTAGATATATCAATAGGACTTTAAATATTTAGTCAAATTTTATCAAGTCCCACATTTTGGTCAAGTCCAACATAAGCCTCATATAAATTCACACAATAGGGTCAAGCTCAATAATCTCCCACTTGAATTTTTAAAACGTTTTATTAAACGTGACATCGAGTATAAAGAAATGTATCTTTCGACTCAAACTTTTGCATACTGATTACAATTTATAGTATACTGGAGTGATACGCAGTCCGAAACTCTATCTCTAACATTGTACCACACAAACATTTTCAAAGTGTAGTTTAAAAAAGCTCGTGTTTTTATGGTCATGCACGTCTATCTTGATATAATGAACGCTCTAGAATTTTATCCAAAATTCATAAGGAGAGGCTCCACTCTCATATTCACATGAGTCTGTTAGAAGTACTCTTGCAGCTAGGTACTCCACTCTAAATGGAGTATAGATCATTAAGAGTTTCTATACCTCAACATGGTATCGTTTCAGGAATTCGTGCTTCAATATGCATGATCTATCTCATATTATATTATAACTTGTTGTTACCTATTGAACCTACTTCTTAGAAATTTCATTCTATAGGTTGGGTTACCATTATGTGTAACTCATCATTGTAGGGGAAAAAGTCTCATACTTTTCGTTTCTCTCTAACTAATCCTTTTCGTCAAAAGGTCAGCTAAGTTATCTTCAGTACGTACATGATCCACTTTAACAGCTTCTGTAGAGATAAACTCACTAATATTATTGTGCTTATGATATATCTTATCATTTCTTACCGTTGTAGTAGTGATTCTCAATGGACCAATACAGCTAGAATTGGGTTTACCATAAGAGAATATTAGATAGTAGACCTCTCAACCAACTTGCTTCTTCAATAGTTATAGTTAGTACTATTATTTCTTATTCCATAATTGATTGAGATAAAATAGTATGTTTCTTAGACTTTTGTGAAACAACTCCACTAGCTATACTAAAAATATAGCCACTGGCTGTCTTGAAATTATTTGACAAAATGTTTTAGTCAACATCACTATATCCTTCAAGAACAACTTGAAACTTTTGATAATGCAGTATAAGATTCATGGTTCTTTTAAGATACCTCATGATCCTTTTAATTTTAATGCAATGCCCAACACTATGTCTATTAGTAAACCTGTACAATAATCTCACAACTTATGCTATGTCGGGTCTAATATAGTCAGTGGCATACTAAAGACTGACGATTATGCTATCATACTCCAATTGTCTTACATTGTCTCTAGTAGGCTTGTCAATGGGTGGGTAATACCTATATCCATTGGGTCCCGCCCCCTTAGGGTCGGGAATTCCCAATACCCATTTTAATAGGGTCGGGAATGGGAAAGAAAATAATCCACATTCTGAAAAAATGGTCGAGGATGGTAATAGCTATCCCCACCCGATAGGGACTACCAACCCATTACCATTAGGGTTAATGGTGGGGATATCTATAGGTATTACCCATTACTATATAATATTAATATTATATAACATATTTTATAACATTTACTAATTAATTTCAAATTTAACATATTAATTACACCTTCAAATTTTATTAATATATTTTCAAATTTAAATATCAATATATTTTATACAAATCCGAACTGTAAAGTTGAATAAAAAACATAACTTTAAATATAGGTAAATTTCATAATAGATTTCATGATAGAAAAGGTTTGAACATTTATATAATATATATATATATATATCATTTTTATTATGAGTTTCCGTTATAATTATTGTCTAACTATTGTAAATTAGAAAATTGAGAATACTAAGTATTAATTTAGAAAAATAAAAAAAAATGGGACGGTATCCCCATACGGATACTCATTAAGGCGGGGATGAATAAAAATTTATCCTCATTGATCATAATGAGACGGGAATGGGGATCTCCATTACAATTAGGGATATGGATGAAATAACTCGCCCCATTGACATGCCTAGTCTCCAGGGTTCTTAAAAAGCTTTACACTTAGGTCATAAGGTGTACACACAGGTTTACAGTCAAAGTAATTATATATTTTTTTTAGATTTTCTCAATGTAATGAGATTGATCTAAAGAAAGTTCATTTTCTGACCTAGTTATCTGGATGCCAAGTATGTCACTGCCTTCTCCCAAATCGTCCATGTCAAATTTATCACACAACGTAGATTTCACAACATTCACGACATGAAGATTAGAACCAAAAATCCACAAGTCATCCACATATAGACATATAACAATGTCATTTTCATATTTATTAATGCATTTATCACTTTCATTCACTTTAAAGCCATGTAAGATAACAAAGTTGTTAAACTTATCATGTCATTGCTTAGATGCATGAGTCAAACTACATAGAGAATTGTCTATTTTACACACTTTATGTGCTTGATCATGAATAACAAAACCTTCAACTTGTTTCATGTAAATATCTTCTTCCAATTTACCATTCAGAAAATGGTTTTAACATCAATTTGATGTACTACAAAATTAAACAAAGTAGTAAGAGAAGTCAACATACGAATGGTTGTAGTCCTAGTGACATGTGAATAATTGTCAAAGAAATTTACGTTCTCTTTTTATCTGAAGCCTTTAGCTACAAGGCGTACCTTATACTTATCAACTAAACCATCAGGTTTCAATTTCTTTTTAAGAACCCACTTGCAATCTATTGCTTTACAAACTGGTGGTAAGTTAATTAAGTGTCAAGTTATGGTATATTATGGTGATATATTGAAGGATGGGCTAGATTACGATGGATTATATAAAAGAAGAATGAGATAAAAGACCATGTATGAAGAAATAAGACTCAAATAAAGATTCTTAATAATAGAAAAGTATTTTTCAAGGTTTTAAAAATTCAAAAAATTACTCTTACTATTGTAAAAGAAGGGGCTTACAGTTGCAACGCGAGAAGAGTTCTTTGGTAAAAAAACATTTTGCAGATTGTAATATTAGCGAAATGATGGTTGGAGTTGAAACCATTTTCAGAGACAAGCGAACAACGTGGAAACTCAAGTAGAGTCCAAGTGCGAGCAGAGATCAGTTGGGAAACAAGAGGAAGTGCGCTCGATCAACGGGGATGTTGGTCCTCTAAGTGGGGAGAGTTTGTTATATGCAAACTCAATCCCAAGCATTGGCAAGGCTACAAGGAGGCTTCGACAAGGAGTGGTGAATAGAACATATCAATATACACTGATGGTGGAGGCCAACTTGGTATAAGGAACACTATAGGGACATGGACTACCTCTGTCATTGGATCTCGACCACCCCCTGTGTCAATTTTTGGAATGGTTTAAGTGATCCACCCTGGTCCACTAGGGACTAGAAGAGTCGGGTATTCGGTCTTCGTGAAGGGAGACAAAATTTTCCATAGAGTGAAACTCTATGGACAATATGGGCTCCAGAGTTAGCACATAGTGCATGTCCCTTTAAGGGCGAGGTTTATACACAGGGAGACCTTTCGGAATGGACTACCAATAGCCAAATTGACGGGACGTTTGTGACCCCTTCGATAGGAATTAGCTGGCCGAAGATTCGAGATGTTCTCGGCACCACACGAAGTTTTGGCCTGGCTCTCACCTGGCCCCGTGACACTCCTCAATAGGTCATTCACTTCTCTATCTCCCTTATATTAATAATCATAACTTTAAAATTATCAATATTATTCGTTTATATTTGATAACTTTAGATGACTATTAACCTTGACCATTTTATATTTTATAGGTTAAGAACAAAATTAATTTTCTCCTCAACCTCCCATTGTTCCTCAGTAGCTCAGTGGTAGAGCGGTCGGCTGTTAACTGACTGGTCGTAGGTTCGAATCCTACTTGGGGAGATTTGATTCATTCCGAATTCGGTTTTATTTTTTATCGGATGATAAAAAACCACTTACTATTCCAAGATCTCTTCCTTCTCTTCGGCATCGAACATCAATTGCAAGGATTCGATAAACGGATCATTGGGGTAGAGGTAGAACCCCCCCGTGGAAACGTATAAGAAGTTTTCTCCTCCTACGTCTCGAGAAAAATCATTCTAAATTCTGTATTATGTATAGAATTCGGGTGTCAATTAGATCCATAAAATCATCAAATCAATTAAACTATGATTAAAATCTTTTTTTTTTTTTTGTAAACAACAAAAAAAAAATTATCTGTACTTTCTTAACTCAAGTTGGATAACTTTAACATAGGTCAAAGGAAATCCTTTAAGCATTTCATTTATTGAGTGATCTCTAATCCCCTTTCTTTTTGTTTCTATTAGAATGTAGTTTGATTCTTCATTCTGATGAAATTGTTGAGACAATCGAAAACGGTATTTCCTTGTTCCAGGATCCTTTATCTTTTCCTTGAATCGTTGGGTTTAGAAATTACTTCGGTGATCTTTAATCCTTTCAAACTGACAGCAACATACTACTTTTTTTGATTTCTTTCTTTCTATCAAACAAAGAATCAGATTAACGGTTGATTATTGCACGATACACTTTCTTTTTGAACTTTTAAAATTTTTAATCAACAAAATTTGGTCAATTCTAAAAAACTTTATTCTTGGATTTGAAACTTGTTCGAATTCGATCCTTTCTATTTCGATATAGAAAATAGACTTACAAAGTTCTTTCAACTTAGTGATTAGGACTAACCCTAGATTCTTGCACCTAAGAAAAAAATAAATACTTTCTACTCGAGCTTCATCATGTACTATTTACTCTATAACCCAACAAAAAGTGAAAGTTCGAGTATATAAATATAACAGAACAAATGATATCGAGCTAGGAGCACTCTCATTCCTAGATATATCCATATATCTATATATTATTGTTATAATATGTTTAGAATATAGATATAGTCTAACTATTAAAATTATTGTTATATTATGTATTATGTTAGAATATAGAATATTCTAAATATTAAAAACATATAATTAGAATATTATTTAATAAGATTCTATATATATATTATATATATTTATTATATTAATATACTTTTAATATACTTAATATTATTTATTAAAAATTGAATTTCTTTTTATTTATTTTTTTTAATTAATATTATTATCATTTAATTTCTTATGAGGGTATATAGAATTTGAATATTATTAAGGTAGACTAAGATAGATGTAAGAATCCACAGTTGATCATGTCCTTCAAGTCGCACGTTGCTTTCTACCATATCGTTTGAAACGAAGTTTTACTCTAACATTCCTTGAGTTTTAAGATAGTATCTAATTGAGTCGATTATGGAATCATAAATAGTCATTGGTTCAACCGATACATAGAAATCTCAAATTTGAATTTCTATTGGAAAATTTCTGAAAAAGTGTCAGAAAGAATTCAATTGAATCCCATATTTTATTGTATGAATATTTTGTTATTTACAATTCGAATATTCCAAGAAATAAGACAAAAAAAAGAAATAAGTTCTTTTTGAGTCTTCAAGTGAGTACCTAGGACGCATTTGCCTATCTCCCATTTGTTCGAGTCCCGCGGACTCCTAAAAAATCATTAAAGGGAAAATTGGAAATTGTTTTTTTATTGTTTCATACTGAGTGCTAAAATCAGTATCAAAATACTAGAAGATCATCTTATTTATCAGATACACTAAAGAAGTATCGTTGGAATTGATTTTGGATATTCTATCTTATATGTTGCAATTCAAATTAACTTAAGTGAAATTAATAAATGAGCAATTTTTTTTTACATTCCCAAAACGCAAACAAAGCAAATGTGTTAATAAAATGCTCAAAATATATACATAGAAGCAGTTCTTCATTTTATGAGTAGTTTATTTGACTTTCTTTCGAAATTTTTTTCTAAAGTCAAAGTAAAGTGACATAGGATACAACCTTGTCGAAATTCTTAGATAGATTTAGAATTTTTTATTAAAGCCAAAGACAAAATATAGAAAAAAAAATTTAGTAAAAAAAAAAAAAGAAAACGTATGTGTTTTCTTTGTTTGTTAATGATTAATGAAATTTTAATAGTCACAGACATTGACATTGCTTTTTTCAATTATTCATTAACTCTTATCTACTCCCCCCATTTTGCAAGGGATGATAAATAAAAAATCAAATTAAGAAAGGATTCTTTTTTTTTTATTTGATAGATTATATAGAATATCTGAGACGGAAGGATTCGAACCTCCGAATAGCGGGACCAAAACCCGTTGCCTTACCACTTGGCCACGCCCCATTGAAATTTTTATTCAACACTAATAAAAAGTAATATTGATATTGGTTCTTCGTCAATTCCCATCCAAATATCTAGGAAATATATTATCGTCTTGTTCGGATTTTCATGTGTGTAGATATAGAATTAAACTGAATTTATTGATCATAATATAAAATTCAATTAAGATATTGTATAAAAATATGATTTCCTCTATTCTTTTTTTATTTGAGAATTGAAGGATTTTTGATTGGGTGAGTTTAATAACAATAAATTTAAAAATTTAATAAAAATTGAATTTGAATAAAAATAAAGAAGGGTTCTTTGGTCTACCTTACTTTCTTTTTGATCAATTTTTATATCAATAACATATTAATAACTTAGTCATCAATCAAAATACAATTATCTTCAAGAACAAAATGTTTGTTATGCTTAATAGTTTTAGTTTAATTTATATCTGTCTTAACTCTGCCCTTTATTCAAGCAATTTTGTCTTCACAAAATTGCCTGAAGCCTACGCTTTTTTGAATCCAATCGTAGATGTTATGCCAGTAATCCCTGTACTCTTTCTTCTATTAGCCTTTGTTTGGCAAGCTGCTGTAAGTTTTCGATGAGATTTTAATACTGTCCTAGAATAATTCATGATTTACTCGAGAAAAAAATTAAAAAATTATAGTAATTGATAAGATCAGATAAGTCTTATACTCTAAGCTCTTAATTAAAACATTAAAGTTTTTGTATAAACGCGAGAATTCTGGATCACCCTCATTTCTCTCATTCTTAACTTTTTTTCATTACAGATTCTATTAGAGTCCTAATTGTAGTTCGGGAAAAAAATTATAAGAAAGAATCGACTCTTATTCCAAATGAATTTCGAAAAATTCATTTCTATTTCTAGAAATCACTTCCTTTCTTGGTGTTAAAATAGAAAATGTGGTATAAAAATAGAGAATCTATTTTTTTTACAAACCAAAACAAAAAAGATCTTGGAGATTTTCTAATGCTTACTCTTAAACTCTTTGTTTACA
Organism: Euphorbia lathyris; assembly: GCF_963576675.1. Classification (NCBI taxonomy): domain Eukaryota; kingdom Viridiplantae; phylum Streptophyta; class Magnoliopsida; order Malpighiales; family Euphorbiaceae; genus Euphorbia; species Euphorbia lathyris. Next base: position 8,870,464 of record NC_088911.1, read on the forward strand.
CAGTAGTTATATTCTTTGTTTCGCTCTTCATCTTTGGGTTTTTATCTAATGATCCTGGGCGTAATCCTGGACGTGAAGAATAGAATAAAAATTCTAAGGGTTTTGTTGATTTTAAAATGTTCTTAGCATGTTATTTATTTTTCTCTAGTCTTTATCTATTCTACATCTAGATTTGAATCTAGATTTTCGTTTTAAATTAATATTTAAAATCGAATTTGAAATAGAAATATTAATATAGAAATAAAAAATAAAAAGAAAAATTAGAAATAAATATTAATAAATAATAAATGAATATTAAATAGAAATATTCAAATTATTAATTTATTTAATTAATTTAGATTAATAGTTGAAATAGAAATTTAATAGAAAATGAAAAAATTAAATAGAATATTGAAATAAGAAATAAAGCAAAAAGATTTTTCGAAATTTGAAAGAAAAGATAAAAAGAAATTCAAGTCATCACTGGAACCGGAAAGAGAGGGATTCGAACCCTCGGTACGAATAATTCGTACAACAGATTAGCAATCTGATAACTTGCTGGATCCGATTAGATGATCTCCACCGTAGTTACCTGCAAAACAGAACCGGAGACAGGATCTCCGGGACGATCAAGTCAGTTTTTGTAGGAGGGTTGGTAAATTGATAATAGTATTGCAGGAAAAATATGAACGTACTTCCCCCTCTGGCCTTATGGATTTTTATAAGTGTTCTGAAGTAACCGCCGAGGGCGGTTACTCCTTCTAGGCCACGTCCCTTACGTGGCAACAAACGTGTTTGAGTGTGAGTTTTAATGCTCCATTTAGGATGTCGGGGTGGTTATTCGCTTTACCCGCTTCCTTTATTCGGAGCCCGTTTGATCTTGGACCATGGGTCTAAGTGTAGATTGGGCCCGTGTTTATGATTCGGCCCGTTTTGGCTTCGCGGATCATCACATGCCTCCCCTTTAGTTTGGCAAGAGCCCTTTAGGGTCTTTTCACATGTTATAGGGGACTCTTCGTCTTTGTCTGGATATTCGAAAGTTGTTCTTTCAAAATTCGAAAGTTGTTCTTTCCTTCTCCTGTCATTTCTTCTCCGGCGTCAACCCCTTAGTGTTCGTTCTTCTCTGTATTCTTTCCCACATGTAAGTTTTCCTTTCCGTTACTTATAATTCGTTCGGCTCTTTACTTCTGTTCATTTTTCTTCATCAATATGTCGAACCTTGACCTCGATTTCGCACCGTTCGACGAAAATTACGTCCGCGAGGTGTCTCATGAGGTCGATGAGATGGTTGATGAAGCTTCAACCAGCTCTCCTGGGTCTGATTCCCATCCCGCCGACTTCCTCCACCTAGCGAATACAACCGATGAGGGTCTAGGTTTTGACCCTAAGAAGTTGATTCCGCCACCTGTCCTAACCCCCCGTTTATTACCGAAGAAGGACCGGTCAGGAAGCCTAGTTTGTCGCGAGACAATTGATGATTTGCGGGAGCAGTATTCTTGGCTTCAAGGTCTCGAGACCATCATTCCCAGGGAGGATAGAGGACCGGGCGACTACCCAAATGGGTATTTCACCATTTTCGTCGCCCAGATTATCTGCGGTTTCACGTATCCGCTGGCGGATGAGATTGCTTCCGTCCTGGGCGGTTACGGAATCGCACCCGGTCAATTGCATCCCAATGGATGGGCCGACTTAACTCTGGATAAATTTCTGGCGGATTGTTTGGAGGTTCCCTTCTCGCTCAAAATTTTCTCCAAGCTTCATCATTTCAAGAGTTCGGCGGGGTATTTCACTTTCATCCGTCAGAGCGGTTACTATGGTTTCGACGAGAAGCTGAACAAGATCCGCGAGTGGGACCGATCTTACTTCTTTATCAAGTTTAATGAAGGGAATCCAAACTTCCTTCGCTGCTGGGGCCGGCCCAATGTAAAGAGTTTGAACTTCGGTTACCCCAGTAAGGAAGAATCCGCTGTTATAAAGTTCTTGAAGAGTACGCCTCCTTTTGTATGGACGTATGATCAGGCCTTCCACATGCTAAGAAGTCGAGTGGCGATTGCCTACCGCGAGGGAGATCGCGTTGTCTATATCCCTTATCGCATTTTTGTTCAAGGTACTTTTCTTTTTTTTCATTTCCAAGTTGATGATTTCTTTTAACCCTTTGCAGGGGTGATCCTTTATCTCAACTCGCTGCAGATCGGGAGGCGAAAGCTCTAGCAAGAAGGAAGAAGCGGATGGAGGGAACAACTTCTGTTGCAGGGGCGAATTCTCCTGTGGGGGCGGCTCCTTCTGTTGAGGCGGCTTCCCTTCCAATCGCTTCCGTTTCACAAGGTCCCACTTCTGTTTCTGAGGACCTTCCTTTAACTAGGAAGCGAAAGAATAATGCAGATACGGAGTCTTCTCATCCCAGGAAGAAAAACACATCTGTATCTCCTACTGTTGGCGGTACACCCATATCTGCTTCATCAAAAGGAAAGAGCAGTACACCAATTCACGAGGTATCTTGATTTATTGTAATGTTTATTGTTCTTTATAAGCTATCTGCTGTTCTTCTGATCTCTTTCCTTATGCGTTCGCAGCCTATTCCCGATATTAGCGGGTGGTGGACTAGGACCTTTGGCATGGCCGTGAGTTTCTCCTGTAAGGACATTGTTTCTTCCATATGCAATGTCCTTGGGCGACTCCCCTCTGCTTCCCGCGTGCGAGAACAAGTACCGCTTCCTACTGCTATGGAGGGGATCGAGAAGCGCGCCATAGAGGTATATTGTTGTTTTGGGGGTAGAAGCTTGTCATTCCCTTTCCCGGATTTTGTGTCCATAGTAATCGCATGTTTTTATTCGCGAGCCGTCTTATATGCAGATTATCAATTTCGCGGAGGGCGCTCTCCGAAGGGATGCTGAACGAGCCAAAGAGTTGGAGAACCTTGGTACTGAATTGGCGACTCAGAAGTCGCTTTATGATGATGTCCAAGGGAAGGTAAAGGCTCTTGAAGGCGCTTGTCAGAAGGCTATGAGCGAGAAGGAGGAAGCTCTCAAATCCCTCCAGGCTAAGTCCGACGAGCTGCAAAAGGTCCTTGATGATCTAAATTCATCCAAGGAGGCTCTGGAGATGCAAAAGAAGAGGGCTGAGGAGATTCTAGCTGAAGATAGTGCTCGCATCTATTGGTATGGGGAGCGAATTCATGCCGCTTATGAGCATGGACATCCAGATCGAATACTTAACCGCCCCAAGGTTCCCATCCCTGAAAAGGATTTAACTGAGAAGTGGGACAAGCTGGAAGCCGAGGATGCTGATATGGATGAGGTACTCCTCTTAGATTGGCAGAGTTTTCAGGCCTCTCCAATTAGCTGCGAAATCCCTAATCAGAACGCGGAAGAAGAGGTACCATAAGGCGTTTCTCAGTCTGAGCAAGAGGTACCTCGCTCTGAAGCGGTTACTGATTCGAGGGTTGAGGATTCGCTTGAAGCAAATCCGCCCACTAGAGGAGATGAGGGAGCCGCTGAAGGCGAGGAGGGCAATAGGGGTGAAGGAGAGGAAGCTGTAGCGTAGTTTGATTTATATTTTGAACTGTTGTATGTAACAAACTGCCCGTATATATTAATTTTCTTTTACTTGCCGCTTTACCTACATGTGCGATTGTCGTTTTATTCCTTGTTGCCCTTTATTTTCATATGTTACCCTTGTCTTTTGCCGACTTCATCCTTGTAATTCTTTGTAGTTAGTTTCGTTTTCGCTAGGGTGGCCAGACCCTTTTTGCAATTTTTTGAGTACTCGCTTATTCGCTTAATTTTATGCCTTATCTTATGATTTTTCTTTCGAAAATAATCATAAGGTTAATCATAAGGTTTTGCGAGTGATGCCTAATCATGCATCCGCCTTTCTTTAATAGGCAACACATTTATGTGTTTTTAAGATTAACCATAAGGTTTTGCGAGTGATGCGTAATCATGCATCCGCCTTTCTTTAATAGGCAACACATTTATGTGTTTTTGTGATCATGTTGAAAAGGATCCGCCTTCGGACGTAGTATATTGAATAAATGTAATAATTGAATACCTTTATTGATAAAGAAAAAAGGCTTCTTATTACATGGGTACATAAACTGCGTGGGATCAAAGCCTCATTAAAACCTTTTATCAGAAAACCCAGTGGGAAAAACTCATAAAAGGAAAAAGAGTACTCGTCATTTCCTTGAACTACTCGGCCTGTTTATATAGGCGTAGATTCTCTAGATTCCAGGTGCGCGGGAGCTTTTTGCCGCTCATTTCTTCTATTTCAAAAGTTGATGGTCCTAACTTCTTGGATACTTTGTATGGTCCGATCCAGTTGACGCCTAATTTGCCTTTGCCTTCTCTGGATTGTATTTTATCCGCTTTTTTCAAGACCAAGTCGTTCTCGTTGATTATCACTTTTCGCACCCTTCTGTCATGATATTTCTTGATTCTATTGCGGTACACTGCCATTTGCATGTAAGCTTTTTCCCTTCGTTCTTCAACAGAATCCAATGCATCCCTAATATTGATAGGATTTTGTGTGTCGCAATAATAAATTATCCGATCTGTAGGCGACTTGATTTCAACAGGCAGGACCGCTTCGGCTCCATAAACCAGCGAGAAAGGTGTTTCGTCCATTGCTGCTTTTACAGAAGTTCTGTATGCCCATAGCATATGGGGTATCTCATCCGCCCAACCTGTTTTCTTATCACCTAGCCGTTTCTTGATTCCCTGAATCATGGCCCTGTTGGTAACCTCTGTCATACCATTCGATTGAGGATGATTTACAGAAGAAAAATGATTCTTGATTCCCATGCTTTCGCAGTATGTTTTGAATTTGACACAGTTGAACTGGGTGCCATTGTCGGTTATAAGCTTTTGTGGGATTCCAAATCGCATGATAATGTTCTCTCGTAAGAACTCGATCATTCGCTCAGGTGTTTGAGCGGTTACTGCCTCTGCTTCTACCCATTTGCTGAAGTGGTCAACTGCGACTATCAAGTACTTCCTTTTCTTTGTCGTTTCTAGGAATGGGCCCACTATATCGATTCCCCATGTTGCGAATGGCCATGCCGTCATTATAGTGATTTGTTCGGCTCCGGGAACATGCTTTTCATTCGCATGGATTTGACAGCTGCGACATTCCGCAACCATCTTCTGGGAATCATCCACCACCTTGGGCCAGTAATATCCCATCAACTTAACCTTTCTTGCCAACGCCGCCGAGGCTTCATGTGCGCCACAAATTCCTTCATGTAGTTCTCGCAGCACGTAGTCTCCTTCATTGCGGCTAATGCATTTCAACCATGGACATGTATACGATTTTCGATACAAAGTTCCATCTCGAATGGAGTATCTCGCTGACTGTCCAATTAGCTTTCTGGCTAAGCTTTTATCAACCGGCAAATCTCCCTGTTCCAAATATTGGCGAATGGGCATCCGCCAATCTTCATCATCTACCAGTTCTTCGATGACCATAATTTGATCGACTTCGAACGCTGGTGCCGATCTTATCTCCAAATCGCATGCTTTTTGAATCCATGGTTCTCTACTCGCCGCTGCTTTTGCCAATTCGTCAGCCTTTGTGTTTTGGCCCCGCGGAACATGTACCATTTCCCAAACGACTCCCTTGCGTGTTAACTCCTGCGTCAATCTGCCGACCTCTTTATGGTATTTTACTAGATCCTCCTGTTTCACCAGATAATTTTTTGTGATCTGATTTATCATGAGTTTAGAATCGCTGTAGATTACCACTCTTTCTAGCGTAAGTTCATTAAGCAACTTCAATCCGCATATCATTGCCTCATACTCTGCGGCGTTATTGGTAGTTTCGAAAGTTAACTTTGCCGCATAGTACAGACGAATAACCTCCGGGCCTTTGATGACGACTCCCAGTCCAGCTCCATCTGTGGATAATGCCCCATCTGTGAACATGCTCCACTCTTCTTTTTGTGCCTTTGGACATTCGTCATCATCCCATGTGAACTCATTCACGAAATCGGCGAGTACTTGACTCTTTAGTGCTGGTCTTCCTTCATAGCGAATATCGAATTCTCCTAAGCGAATTGACCATTCCATCAATCGGCCGGATGCGTCAGGTTTCTGCAGTACCTTTCGCATTGGAGTACCAGTTCTCACAATGATAGTATGCGCCTGAAAGTATGGTTTTAATCTAGCCATCGTGGTTATCACCGCGAGGGCCATTTTGTCTAACTTCGAATACCGGAGTTCTGCATCCTTCAAGACTTTGCTCACATAGTACACTGGATATTGTTGTCCTTCTTCTTCTCGCACCATCACAGTGCATATCGCCATACTGGTGACAGATACATAAAGAAATAAATCTTCTCCATCCTCCGGCCTGCTCATTAAGGGCAGATAACATAGTAATCGTTTTATACCCTCAAATGCCTTTTGACAATCCGGCGTCCATTCAAAGGACTTAGATTTTTTGATGGCATTGTAGAAAGGTAGACATCTCCTAGCTGAGCATGATATGAATCGCCCTAATGCCACCAACCGCCCATTCAGTCTCTGTACTTCTCTTACGTTCCTCGGTGTTTTCATCTCCATCACCGCTTTTACTTTCTCTGGATTCGCCTCAACTCCCTTGCCGCTAACAATGAAACCCAGGAATTTTCCTGCTCTTGCTCCAAACGTGCATTTTTCTGGGTTAAATTTGAGGCCATATTTGATCAGCACTTCCAGGATTTCTTTAATATCCTGCGGGTGGTCTTGCATCTTCTTGCTTTTAATGATCATATCATCTACGTAGATCGAGAAGTTCTCACCTGACTTGTCTGAAAATATCTTGTTCATCATCCGCTGATATGTTGCTCCCGCGTTTTTCAGTCCAAAGGGCATCACCTTGAAGCAATAAGTTGCCTGATGAGTTATAAATGATGTTTTGATTTCATCCGCCTTCTCCATAGGTATCTGATGGTAACTGGATTTCACGTCGGTGAACGATAAAGCTTCAAATCCTGCCGTCCCATCTACCAATATATCAATGTTAGGTAGCGGATACATATCCTTCGGACAAGCTTTATTCAGATCTTTGAAGTCGACGCACATTCGGTACGTTCTATTTGGCTTTTTGACTAGCACCACATTGGCTAGCCACTCCGGATAGGTGACTTCTCGAATTGCATCTGATTTTAGCAAATCCGCCACAGCTTTTTCAATCGCCTTCTGCCTCTCTGGAGCGTGTCCTCTCTTTTTTTGTCGCACTGGGGTTGCACCTTTGTCCACATTCAAACGATGGGTTGCTATGTCTGGACTTATTCCTTTCAGCACTTCATTTGGAGCTGCGAATGCCGACTCGCATTGGATCAACACCTCGGTAATGGCTTTCTTCGTTTCTTTTGGGAGTCCTGCCGCTATTCGTACGTTCTTGTCATTTGAGATGGCGAATAGTTCCGTTTCTCCCAACGCTTCCGCCGGCAACTTCTCATCAACTTTATCCTCTTCATCTGGTCTTGGTTCAAGTGACAATGTATAGGCTTGTTGAGATACAAGTTGATCACCTTCCACTATGACTCGCCCTTGGTGTGTTGGCAAATGTAACGTCAAATGCTTCATTGAGATGAGCGATTCCGTTTCCGATAGGAACGGACGCCCCAGAATTATGTTGTAGGCCAATGGGAGATCAATAATTGCGAATTCTAGATCACCTCACCATTTTAGATTCTTATCACCCATTTCTGCCTCCAGCACCACCTGTCCACTTGTTTGAGATGATTGACCTCCAAAACCAGTTACATCCATGAACATATGTTCCACTCGTTCGTCATTAATTCCCAGCTTGTTGAATGCAGTCCGAGTAATAACATTACAAGAACTGCCTGTATCAATAAGGACCCGCTTAACGTCCCATCCTTCTACGACCATTGTAATCACCAAAGCATCCGCATGTGGCTCCGTGATTCGCGCAAATGAGTAATTGAGGGCATCCCCCCTATGTTTGTTGCTTTTTCGCTGTTCACGGCGAGCCCTTTTTGTTGGAGGCTCATAGATCCCGCCTGCTATCACGTTTATCACCCCTTTTTTCTGCTTCTTTTCTGGCCTTGCATCCACTTCATGCGGGAGCGTTGTTTTCTCGTCACTCGCCTCTTTTCTTACGAATTGACTCAGTTTGCCTCTCTCGATCAGCTTTTCAATCTCCTTCTTCAATTCATAGCAATCGTTTGTGTCATGGCCATTCAATCTGTGGAACCTGCAATATTTGTTAGGATATCTCCCCAAATTGGTTCGTCCCTTGGCCTCAGGAAACTGCACATCCTTTTTCAGGGGGCTTTTCTCAATCCAAAGTAGCACCTCATGACGAGTCGTGTTCAATGGTGTTTGGTATCCCCCCCCTTGAAAGGAACGATTGCCCTTTCGAACAAAATTATCCTTGTAATGTGTTTGGTTTTGATGCCGTCGACCATCTGAAGTGTATCTAGCCGCCTCCCTTTCTCGCCTTGTTTGAGCTCTATGCTCCCTGTTAACGTCGTCCACTTCCATGAATTCTTTTGCTATCTTCATGAGTTCAGCCACGGTGCGTGGCTTGTTCCGGATGATTTCCTCCCGCATGCTCCAATCCTTGGTTCCATCCGCCATGATATTGCGAATGCTCACTATATCCGGGTTCTGTAACCGCACCAGAATATCATTAAATGCGACAACAAATTCCCTTAGGGAATTATAATTTCTCTGTTTGATCTCCTTCAGCTGCCTATCCGTCACATCCGCTGCTTTACAGCCCATGAACTTTGCACAGAAATCACGACTGTATTGATTCCACTTGTGAATGGATTCAGTAGGTAAAGACCGAAACCAATCAGATGCCGCTCCGCCCAAAGTGGTTGAGAATAATCTGCAAATTATGCTTTCACTCGCTCCTGCAACATCCATTAATTCTCTATAGTTCCTGACATGTGCTTCAGGATCAGAATTTGGGTCCCCATAGTATTTAGGTATCGCCGGCGCTTTTATCCTGTGATCTGGAATAAATTCCCGCAACGATGGAGCGAAGGGCGAATCGCTCTGCACCTCTGCTCTCGCCCTAGGTGTGTACCCCATTTGCTCCATCATACTCCGCAGTTGATCTTCCAATTCAATATGGGGTATTCGCCGATCCTCTTCCATCCGCTGCTGGTGAACTCTAGGTGGCATCCACCCGCCAATTGGTGTTGAAAGTTGTTCCCGCCGTGGTTCTAGCCACCGTCCAGTTATAGGATCAAAGTTCCAAGTGTGCTCCTGTCCAGACGTATTCGCCCCAGACGTCATCAACTCTGAATATCCGTGAACAAAGGGCTCCGTTTGTCGTAGCGGAAGGATTCCTGGCATTCCCGACATCGGTTGGGATGTTTGCCAGGTCGGATGGATCGTCATACTAGGATCGTGATACGAGTAGTTGCCTGGGTGGCTGTGTGGGTTCATGCGACCACTCTGACCTATCTGATTTGGTTCTCGAGATGGCTGCGGAAGCGCAGATATGGTGGCAGTAGTCGATGGTTGTGTGGAGATGACAACAGGTTGTTGAGGAGCAGCCGCCACGGCGGTATTGTGATCAGCGATTGCGGTTAGCAAACTAATCATTCGATCCCCCGCCGCTTGGCTCATATTTGAAGCCAAGACTTGTCCTGCCATTTGGACGAAATCGCTATTGGACATCTCCATCTCAGTTTGCACTTGGACTTCCAATAATGGACTCAATTGTCCCGAAGGGTTCGTCGAGCTAGGCACCATAGGTTGTGTACTCGCAGGCTGCGAATTCGCAATCCGTGGACCCCTTGAGTTCATACTAGTTGATCTGGTTGTAACACCGGTCGTTCGTGATGGTTCTGACATGTTCTTTGTGTACCTTTAACCAAATGTTGGTAAAAAAGATCCACGTTCACCGCACCAATGATAACTTGCTGGATCCGATTAGATGATCTCCACCGTAGTTACCTGCAAAACAGAACCGGAGACAGGATCTCCGGGAAAACTCTCCGACGATCAAGTCAGTTTTTGTAGGAGGGTTGGTAAATTGATAATAGTATTGCCGGAAAAATATGAACGTACCTCCCCCTCTGGCCTTATGGCTTTTTATAAGTGTTCTGAAGTAACCGCCGAGGGCGGTTACTCCTTCTAGGCCACGTCCCTTACGTGGCAACAAACGTGTTTGAGTGAGAGTTTTAATGCTCCGTTTAGGATGTCGGGGTGGTTATTCGCTTTACCCGCTTCCTTTATTCGGAGCCCGTTTGATTTTGGACCATGGGTCTAAGTGTAGATTGGGCCCGTGTTTATGATTCGGCCCGTTTTGGCTTCGCGGATCATCACAATCCGACGCTTTAGGCCACTCAGCCATCTCTCCCGATTGAAAAAGGATAATTATTGTGTTATATTAGAGAGCAAGTAGTTACATTATACAACAAGTAAGGCTTGACAAAAAAAGGCTTTTCCCCTCTCTTTATTACTTTAGATAATCCTAATTTCATAATTACTTTTTTTTATTATATAAATTCGAATTCGATATTTATTAATTCTATATTTAGAATTCTATATTTATATTAATTCTTAATTCGAATTTATTTAATTCTATATTTTTAGAATTTCTATTATTATTATTTTGATTTTTAGTATTATTTATATTATATAATAATATATCTATATTTCTATAGTTCTATTAATAAAAAAAAATTGAATTTAATTGAAATAGAAAATAAAGAATTTTAATATTATAGATAAATATTATAGAATATATAGAAATAAATAGTTAGCTTAATAACTAATTAAATAAAAAATATTTAAATATCAAATAATAAAATATATTTAAAATGTTCGATTGTCTTACTCGACAAAAAGTTTATTTATATACGATAATTGTATCGTAGCGGGTATAGTTTAGTGGTAAAAGTGTGATTCGTTCTAGTAATTGTAACTAATAGTTAAGGGATCCCTTGGCTGATATTCTGATCAAAAACTTTATTTCTAAAAACGATTTAATCCTTTATCTTCGCAATGAAAAATTCGAGGAAGAATATACATTCTCGTGATTTGTATCCAACAGTCAATTAGAAATTGCAAAATTGGATTATTAAATTACGAAACATAAATTTTTATTAATTGGATCAATACATTCAATTGAATGAGTATAAGTAAAGGATCTATGGAAAAAGACAGAAAAGTTTCTTTCTAATCGTAACTAAATCTTCAACGTTTTCCTTGTTTTATATAGTCGAAATTGAAGCAAAATTAAGTATTAAACGATGACTTTGGTTTACTATAGACATCGACTCTTGTTTTACCTCGGTAGAAACAAAATCCTTTTCCTAAGGATTCTTTCAAATAGAAATAGAGAACGAAGTAGCTAGAAAGATTTTAAATTGGGAATTTTGAATCCCACTTGTCTAGAGGGATCATCTAGAAAGTACCTTGTTTTGAATACCGAAAAGCTAACATAGATGTTATGGGTCAATTTTTTTTCACTCACGTCTTATCTTCTAGCTTATAGCTAGAAATTTATCCATATTCCATAAAGAAGCCGAATGAAACCAAAGTTTCATGTTCGGTTTTGAATTAGAGACGTTAAAGATGATGAATCAACGTCGACTATAACCCCTAGCCTTCCAAGCTAACAATGCGGGTTCGATTCCCGCTACCCGCTCTAGATCTCTATACTTTCTAAAAACTCGAGATAATCTTTCTATATCCATATATTTTCTATTTAATTTTAATTAAAATATAGAATTTTAATATTCTATTTTTTTTAGTTTTTATTATATATTAATAGATTATATAGAATATGTTTTCTTCTCTATCTATATTTTTTTAGAGAATTATTAAGAATAACATTAATAATAATTTAAATAATAGAAAATATAAACAATATAATAATAAGAATTTTCTTATAGAAATATTCATTTCTATTAATATATAGAATAGAATTTTTCTATATAGTTTCTATATAGTCTAGAATATAGTAGAGAATATTTCTCTTCTAGAATATATATATATTCTATATATTATATAGAATCGAATATATAGAATATTATGATAAATAAGTAAATAAGAGGCAAAATATGTCATTATTATGATAGAATCGATATATATAATATTAGGATAAATAAGAGGTAAAATATGAAATTGTAATTTATAAAATAAATGGTAATTTCTGAATTTGGAAAATTATCTTGTCTATTCTTTTTTTTTTTTTGATAAACAAAAATTATCAAAGAAAAAAAATGGAATAGAAAAGCATCCATTATTTAATGGATAGGACAGAGGTCTTCTAAATTTTTGGTATAGGTTCAAATCCTATTGGACGCAATTTTTCTCCATATATCCATATCTTAGTATTATATCATTTTAGTAGTATATCATATATTAGTATTATATATTTCATATTGTTATTATATTATTTTTTGAGTATTCTAATTTGAAAGTTAAAGATTACAAGTGATTAATTTTTTTATACTTGTTCCTGAACTAGAAAACGTTTAAAATAATTTTGGATAAAGTACATTGATAACCACATAACTTTACTTTTATAAATATTACGATTATTCAACTTTAAACTCTAAGTCATTCAACTTGTTCATTTATTAATATTATCGCCCCTTATAAAAGTAAATGGCCTCAAATAACCCTATGACCTTTAAGAATTAAAATTATTTATAACTACATTTTTTTTAAACCACATTTTTTCATTTTCTAAATTACTCTCTCTATTTTAAAATAATTATTACATTTAACCAAGAAACTGATTGATTTGCATATATAGAGAATGAACCAAAATACCCTTCACTAACAAGAATGAAGTAATTAGTCTCAAACTTAGTAATAAGGGTAAAATTAAAAAAAATTGACTTGAAACAAAAAAAATAAAAATATATATATATAAAATAAGAAAATTTGGTTATATATGACAATTATTTTAAAATGGAGGAGTACCATTCTAGTTTCCTCTCTTTAAATAGTCATTTTCTCTATTCTAACTAAACATCACCTAAATGACTTCAAATCATTTAAGAATTTATTTCTCAATAGAATTTGTTATTTGCAAAAAATGGAAGACACATTCTACCACGTGTTAAAAAAGAAAATGTCAAATAAACAAATAATTAAGAACTTTTGAAAGTACGAGATGGGACTATTGAATACAATTGGACAAAAATATGAGGTTATTAAATGTTATTAGACAAGAATATTGAATAACTAAATGTAATTGGATAAGAATATGAGGTTATTGAATGCAATTAGATAAAAATAGAGAATCATTTGTAACTTTCGAAAGTTTAGGAAAGTAATTGAAGTTTTGGACCAAATATAGGAGACATCATAATATTAAGCCTACTTCATATCTATTATTTATTTGAAGTAAAAAAAAAGTAAAAAGGAGTTAGAAACACACACCACATATGCACTTGCAAGAAATTCCTTTTCAAGCTTCACAAAACCATATGGTTTATGTACAACAACAAGTTGATCCAAACAAAATATAAGGCTTAATACATTTTACGCCCTCTAAACTTATCTCAAAACGCAAACTGATATAGATATATATATATATATAGATTCAGGCTTTCAATTTGCCCAGTGGATTCATGTTTGAGAAGGTGGCCCAAACTATTGGCAACCACATGGGGAAGTTCATCGACTCTGATCCCAATAATTATCAAGAAATATGGAGAGAATACATGTGTATTCGAGTTTCTATGGATGTAGGCGGCCATTGATGAGGAGAATGAAGCTTAAAGACCCAATGAGGATTAGTTCTAGGTTGATTTTAAATACGAGCGCATAAAGCGTTTTTGCTTTGTCTGTGGGATGCTTGATCACACGAAGATTGGTTGTGCTAAGATCTATGAGGCTATAAATGGGGAAGTGGTGAGGCCCTATGGAATTAAAATGATTGCTCAGACCGACAAGAAACAATTAGCGAAGGGTGCTCCCTGGTAGGTTAATGATGCTGGTGGAAGAAGCGGCGTCGGAATCAGGCCAATGATAATGGATTCTCCGATCAGCCAATCAATGATTCCAAAATTAGGAAATAGCAGTGATGGGGGAGTGAATTCTGGTAATCAATGAGTAATTAGTGAAATTACTAATATGGTAGTTGGCGTTGAAAGTGGAGGGAATTTTGAAAATATTATGGAAGGTGAAAAAGGAAAGTCAACTGATTTTGTTTCCACTGATGGAGCGATTATTGTTGACTCTAAACTTAGAAGAATGGGGGACAATAATGAAGGAGGGGCAGTTTCCGAAGTTTCAATGAAAAATGTAGTGGGCTCAAAAAACAGGTCACATGCGAGTTCTGCTGGACAGGCCCGCCCATCATTATGAGTATCATGACTTGGAACTGTCGTGGACTGGGCAACCCACATTCAATTCAGGTTCTCTTGGATCTTGTCCGAGTCAACAAACCAAGTATAATTTTTCTCTACTTTAAAGATTGGTTGGAATTCATTCTTGCAAATTTTAGTGCTGTGAGTTGCTATTTGTGGGCTATGGTTGTTTGGAATATGTGGCTGAATAGAAACAATTCTATTTGGAATAATTCAAGGAATTCTGCAGATGTTTGTTTTTGTCTAACGTGCATTGGGTTGAAGGAGTGGTAGGATGTTCAATCAAAGGGGATGAATGTTTTGCCCAGGTTGTTCCAGGTGGGGCAGAGTCTGCTCGGGGTGCGATTCGCTAGTTACGGCCTCCTCCAGCTCGCTTAAACTGAATATGAATGCCTCTATTATCTCGGACTCAGGTCTAATGGGTTTAGGGGCGGTGCTACGGGACTGCAACAACAAGTTTTGTGGAGCTTTTTTCAAACTTGTTTGAGGTGATTTCTTGCCTCGTGTATGAGAAGCTATAGGTATCTGGGAAGCTCTAAGTTGGCTCAATAAAAAGGGTATGGACGGCTGTCTTGTTGAAACCGATGCAAAGGTGGTGGTTTTAGATCTTAATTAACCTGCCTTCAGGTCTTATTATGACTTTGTTCTTGATAATTGTAATAGGTTGATTCATTCATTTAATGATGTAGAATGATTTTTGCTAGTCGTTCTGTGAATAGTGTTGTCCATGAACTTACAAAGGCATCATAGGATTGATGGAGTGGCATACTAATCCTCCAGGTTTCATTATTCAAGCCTTGTATTTTAATTCTATTTAATACACAGTCTTTTCTTAAAAAAAAAACGCAAACTGATATCTAAAATTTAAAAATGTTCTATTGACTCCTATATTTGTTCAAAGTGAATAGTTAACCCCATAAAATCCACGTAGCAGAATAAAGAGAGATTTAAAAAAAATTGAAACGTGTATACTTTAAACAAGTTCAAAAGGTTAATAAATCACTTTAAGAAAGTTTAGATAGTCAATAGGTCTTTTTTATAAAGTCAATTTATCACTTTAAACAAGCACATGAGATCAATAGAACATTTTTACAGTTTAGGAGTCAATTGGTGTTTTGGAACAAATTCAGAAGGCACAAAATATAGTAAAAACTAAATTGATATTTTTCAAAAACCTTATAATTATTTTGATACCTCGTCCAATTTAAATTTGAAGTATATAGTTTTAGGTTTGGGTCAACTCAGAACATGTGATTTTAGACCCTTTTAGATGAATCATCAGCCAATTTTATTGCGTCCACTGATTCTCGAATTCGAAATCTTAAATTTAAACAACTTGAGACTTTTACCAACTCTACCACCAACCTTAAATTAAATATATGTTCTAATTATTATTTCCTTCCTCCCCAAAATATAAGACCTAATGATTAGGTTCCACCGGGAAAAAAAAAAGACTTTTATTGCTGTTTATTTGATGTTAGTTGTTTATCATTTGGTGTTATGGTAGTTGGGTAGAAATTAACTGATTATTCTTATGAACTACACAATAGATGTGTTTTAAAGTTAAAATACAAAAATTAACAAATGCAATTAATTTTAACTAAAAGTATTCGTTATTTTCCCCAATAAAAAAAAATATTTGTTACCATTATATTAATTACATTCACTAATTAATTTTTTATCTATTTCTAAAATAAAAAAGCAACTTAAATATAGATATATTTGATAAAAGTCGGTTAATGTACATGGATTGAATCAAAACGTCAACAAAAAAAATATTTATTGTGAAACGAAGGGAGTATAAAAAATGGCTTCTCAATTTTTATTATGAACTATCATTTCTCAATTTTTAAATACTTCATATCTATTATTTAAAGTAAAACAGTAAAAAGAAAAAAAAAAAAGACAAACAAAAAGGAACAAATGTGGACTTGCAAAGAAATTCATTTCCAAGCTTCACAAAACCATGGGGCTTATGTACAACAATAAGTTGATCCAAAAAATATAATTGCAAATTTTTTATTAAATTACCTCCGTAATTTTCGAATTCTCTTTCTCACTTGCCAAAAATTCTACATTGGTTCGAGACCAACTCATCCTGTACCACTCAGATTGTGAGAAGTCCGCAATTATACTGACGTGTCACAATTTGAATGGTCAAGGACTAAGGACCAGTTTGTTCCGGATCATTCTAGAACTTACCTTTCTCCTAATTGTTTGGTATTAAATTACTGGGCAATAGTCAATCTAAAATCCTGGCAAAACTGAAAGGTCAGCTATGCCTCTTGGCAAATCTGCAATTTTCTTCAGCAAAGAAAGCCTGTTCTTCCTGATTCTTTCGTCGTCCTGCTTGCAGGCAGAAGCAAATGTTAATATATATATATATATATATATATATATATATATATTGACTAATGGTGTAATTTGCGGTGACAAAGACTTTATTGACGTGATATAATAAAATATTAACTTTTAATGACAATGACATGTTGACTTAATGACATGATAAATGGAATTAGTGATTTTTTTTTTTTTTTTTTTTTTTTGCTAACATTTATTTATTGAATTTCAGCACAAGGTAGTGAGGACCTTCGGTTCAAGCTCAAGAAGCATTTAGGTGTATCAGAGATGATAAATACTACGCTTAATACATTCCTAGCTCCCTATACTTATCTAGAAATGTCAACTTCCCCCTATATATTAAGTGGGGTCAATTTTTAATTTTAATGTAAAATTTAAATTTAATTTATTATATATATAATTTTAATTTCAGTAGGGGCAAGTGCCCCACTCCTCTACATAGCTACGGGACTGCAAAGAGGATTGCCTCACGTGTAGAAGGAGTCATATAGCTGTGTAATAAGCAATGTGAGATATCTAACACTCCTCCTCAAGACCAGAACTATCTAGAGCAAGAAACAAATATCCATGTGTGACCCAACAATTAATACAGGGCTCCAATACAATGCAACACTGAAAGAATGGGCAAATACTTATTTATGTAAACAAAGGTCTAACTCACCCCAAAACGATAAAATTACACCCATGGCCATTGAACTTTGCCCTTACTAATATTATGGTCACTCAACTTCAAAACCGAACATAAAAGTCACTAAACTTTGCTCTTTTACTAGCATTATGGCCCCTCATAAAAGTAAACGATCTGAAAATGATCGTTGACAACCTTAAAATGGAAAAACAGAAGAATTAAAGTTGTTTAGAACTACATTTACTATGGAACCATGCTTTTTATTTGCCAAATCACCATTTTCGGAACTTTCTTTCTCTAAAGAGTCGCATTCTCTCTCATAACTAAACAACACCTAAATGACCTCAAAACCAAAAAGTTCAAGAATTAAAGTTCCTTAGAATATCATTTCTACAATGGAAAGTTAACTGTTATTAGAGTTGTCAAGATACTTTTATGTTAGTAAAGGACAAAGTTGAGTGACTTTTATGTCATATTATGAAAGTAAGTGGTTATAATGTTAGTAAGAGCAAAGTTGAGTGGACATGGGTGATTGCTTCATATATATATATAGAGCAAAGTTGAGTGGACATGGGTGATTGCTTCATATATATATATAGAGCAAAGTTGAGTGGACATGGGTGATTGCTTCATATATATATATATATATATATATATACATACACGATAACACTTACTGTTAGATCTAGACTTATTAGACTTAAGCCTTAGAATGGTTTTAATCTCCGCCCTTGAATTTTTAATAAGTCTAGATCTAACAGTGACAGACCAAATGACCAGATGCACCCACATATATATATATATAGCTCCCTAATTGAGGATGTGAGATATCTAAAAAGATACAAATATGGTCCTCTTGCACTACATCATGAGTGCGTGATAATGCGTGTTTGTTCATATGTGAATGTGAAGTTGTAAATTGTAGTTTCCATTAATGGATATAATATAACTTCAAAGTAATGAATCTGTAGAAAACATACCACCATGACAAAGACATTGTTGAAGAAATCTTCAAGTGGTTGTATTAACTGTGAAGATACTTCGACAAACTCATCTACCTCTGTGTCTGCAAGACGAGTCGATCATTTCCCGGTTAAATGAACTATTTCACAGCTTACAGTTTTTGGAAAAAAAAAATTGCATAGACATCCCCTCTAAGTCGGCTTTAAAAGCCAACTGCACCTGAACTTTGAAAACGGCCGATTAACTCCTTGAATATGCTTAAAGTAACCTATTGACCTCCTGAGCTTGATTAAAGTGATATACGCTTCAACTAGTCAAAATCTCCACTTACTCTGCCACTGAGGACTTAGGGGGTCTCATCATGTCACTTTGAGTAACTTCAAGGATCTAATAGATCGTTTTCAAAGTTGGAGGGTCCTCTCCATTAAACTTTTCTGGACAAGTTTGGGGGACCAAAAATTGCCAACAACATGCCCTACAAAAACTACAGAGACACCAGTAGGCAAGAATTATCATGTAAAGAGGAAACATCTGGTACCAGGATTTATTTTGCTTTTTACGGACAAGAAAATGCTCCACAAGGCTCTCTCTTCAGCCGTCTCAAATGCAGCCTCATCCACCTAATGGAATTAATTTAACATATTCTAAGAGATACTGTGAATTTAATTGATTCAAGAAATACTAACACAGGCTAGCATATGGTCCGAGAGACTAATTAAACAAAATCATATGAAGAAGTTCATCCAGATCTCAGCAATAATAAATTATGAAAATCAGAAATATGGCATCATGCTTCTAAAAAAACTAAACCTTACCTGTGATCCATGTTGATTTATACATCGGGTAAATTACACTAACGGTCACTGAAGTTTGGGTTCTGTTTCACAAGGTCACTAAACTGCATTTTCTTTCAATAAAATCACTGAACTTCACTTTTATTTCAATGATGTCATTCAGTCAATTTGTATACAACTCACCGAAATGTTGATGTGCTACAAAAGATAATTGACTATATGCCAATTAAGCACCCCAATGTCGGTCAAGGAAGTGATTTTATAAATAAATAAACAATTGTGGCTTAGGATGTGCCACATGGCACATATGTGGCTGCCACATCAGTCATAAAAGACATACATGTCCGGTGTGGCACTTAGTTAGCATATAGTCAACTGTACCACGTCAACATTATGGTGAATCATTGTATATAAATTGGGTGAAATGACTTTATTGAAGTGTTAAGTTCAGTGATTTTATTGAAAGCAAATGAAGTTCAATGACATTTCTGAAACTAACCCGAAATTTCAGTAACAGTCAGGTGGACTCTATCCTATATACACCATATTATAATGAAGCATGAACACAAGTATATAATTATGCTAATTTGTCATCAAAACACAAATGAGTCTTCACTAGCAGAGCTAATAGCATATATGAAGCTCAATCTACTCTTTCATTTTCACAAAGGGTATTGCTATATACCGCAAAAGTTATACTTTCCACCGCACCCTTTTGACATTTATGTCCTCCTCACAATTTCAAACCAATAACCAAAAACTCTCAAATCCTCTCTAGCTTTTGAAGCTTTTCATAAAACCCGACCTAAAACGACATACCGCCAAAGGAAGGAAGGGGAAAAGGCTTAATGAATCTTCCGATAAGTTTTTTTAAAAAAAATATGTTCGAAATCACGGGTTCCGCCTCCGAAATCGGAGGCGGAACCCGTTTTTTTTTTTTTTGCCTAAACGGAACTCCGACGCCGTTGCCACCACGGGCGGAACGGACGAACTGTTCGTTCCGCCCGTGGTGGCAACGGCGTCGGCCATACTTTCCACCGTAAGCGCACCCGTTCCACCGTAAGGTGGAACTGGGTTCCGCGCTCGTTCCACCTTAAGGTGGAACTGGGTGGCGCATCCGTTTAGGCTTATTCCTTAAAAAAAAAATTCAAAATTTAAAAAACGAATTTTTAATTTAAATTTATATCGTAAGATTACTTCGTGTTCGAAATCATGGTCTTCGGAAATACTCGGATCCATTTTCGTCAAATTCGGGTTTTTAGGCTTGGGAGAGAAAGAGAGAAAAAAAAAATTTGAGTTTTTGAAAAAAATAAAATGAGAAGGGCATAAATGTCAAAAGGGTGCGGTGGATGAAAAAAAAGTTGCGGTATATAGCAGCTCACTTTCACAAAATATAATAAAGGGATGATCATCTATACTATTAAAACCTTTTTACATCCAACATTTTTTATATTATGCATCAAATACTTGCATGTATTCAAGGCAAGTTCAAGTCACAGCAAGATATGCTTCTTTCTCAGTGTAGATAGACCTACCTCCATATCACAGTCCACATCCTTTCCGCGGACAATTCTTGTAGGGCGAGAATATGCTTCAACGACCTTTGGAAAAAGATCGCCTCTTGACAAGGTTTCCATCTGAAACCAATTTTTAGGTCAGAATGATATTCATATATGAAGAATATTAGAAAATAATAACTTCCAGCTCTCAGAAGAGAACACATTGAAAAGAGAAGATTTACAGTCTCATCAAAAAATTTACTGTCTAAGAGGAGACTATTTAAACAGTGACCATAAATGCTAAGAATATCAGATAAAAAAGAGGGATGCATTACTTTCCTTTTTCTAATAAATTGAGACACTAATCACCACGTACGTCAAACTATTTATCATCTTGCCAAAAAAAAATCCATATCTGTTGCTTATTATATAGTCTAACCATTATTAAGATGCTAATGATTGGGAAATCATGAACTTTTTTTGCAGAGAAGCATCATCTTCTTCTCTACTTTCATTTAATTCTGGAGCATACAAGTTGATTGAAACATTTCTTTTCTTTCAAAAATCCAATGAGACCGGACCATAAAGAGCTAACTTATGGGCAACGCAATTACCATTTCTCTTAACAAAAGAATAACTAGGATTAAGGAAGATACTGCTAGGAAAATCAGATTAAGCTTTAAAACACCATAGCATCAGTTGGACAATCCTCCATATTAAAATGATATGACAGAAAACCTTTTACAGCATTAATTTAGTTTCAGACTATTGGAAAAGCATCATTATAGGTAAAACTAAAGGAGAAGCAAGACCACATACTTTATAAGCTGTCTTTGCTGCTAGACAAGGGACAGTTGCACGTTCTGTAAGGGAAGAACGAACAATTTCTGGACTTATTCCCTTGTCAACCTGTAAATATTCCAAAACATACTATCATATTAGTGCCAGAACAACAATATTAAATTAAGAAGTTAAAATCTTGACTTATACCACTATCTAGCAGTTGATAAGTAATCATTCACGTTGCGTGAATCATATGATTAGAAATTATTACATAATCAGAGGACAAAAGATGGAAACTAACCACCAAAGTAATGTAAATTTAGCAAATCAGCATTATTTTATAGGTCTATTTAGATAATTTTAACTTCCACTCAAAACATTGTTGCAATCGATTTTTGAAATATCTGGATTCTGTTTGAACATGTTATGACTCTAATAATATTCAAACAACACCATTGAATTTTGATTTGCGTCTATATTTATTTTGCTTTAACTTTTCCCCTTTTTTCAATTATGCCATCCTTTTCATGTTAACGTTCTGACTTGAGAAATATACATATAGTCATAACTTTGAGTAAAAAGCATTATACCTTCATTTTTCTTTGTTTACCACTATGTCCAATAGTGAACTTTTTCATCATTTTATAAAACAAAAAAATCAAGTAGAGGAAGTACTCTGTAAAGCATATTAAACAGATTAGATAGCCTTTTATATCTAATGCAATACTCACCAGATATTGCTCTAGTCTACGAGTGACAAACTGATACGCCTGAAAGAAGAAAAAGCAAAAACAAAAATCAAATTCAGTGGTCTAAAGATCAAAGCAACACTTCCCATAATACAGATGTACACACACAGACACGGAGGAGGGGGTTGCAAATTCATAAGAATGCATAGCATTTCAGAGGAGGTAAAAAAAAAAAAAAAAAAAGTAGGAACCAAGAATAAAATCAAGTCAGCAATCAAATTCTGTCTAGTATAATGTTGCCATTCAGGTTCCATCAGAAACTGTTCTAGTAACTTGACTTTCCAATCAGATCTTTTGCCTGCGTTCATGCACTTTTATGTGATCATAGTGTGATTATGTGTTTGGCTTCAATTTTAAGCGAAAGTTTATCTGCTCAAGAGAAACTTTACAGTCAGAATCTCTGGAATCTGCCAATCATCTATTTTCTGGCAGATGGTAGATCGGTTTACAAGTTTCTTTCACTTGTGGTGTGCTATGCCAATGTTGGTGGAAGAGATGCCATGAAAAGGAGTACTAGATATTGAAGTAAGAAGATAACTGAGAGATGCTTCAATATGTGTTCTTTTGAAGCAGCGGTCAGAATAAATGTTAGGACATTTTAAATCTTAAAGGATGTGCTAATGAGCAAAACTCGGGAATTTTAAGAACCGTGTTCTTCTACTTATTGAAAAAAGAAAAATTGGTTCCCTTCTCTTCTTCAAAGAGAAGATGCTAACAGCACTAACTTAATGCTAGGTTGAAGATTTTACTCATTCTGCTTTTTCTTGCATTTTTGTGATTTTAGCTATATATATTCAACTGAGATTAAAACATAATCTTTTGCTACTGTAAACATTTGCTTCATGATCATCAAAATAGGCTTGGTGACAGAAAATAATTAGCAAAAGGATTGTGTTATTACATCATCTATCACATGGGCGTCTACTTGAACGGGTTGGACGTCAGCAGCCAGTCTTAAAGCACGAACTAGATCCAAATGTTTGTTCTGTTCCACCAATATTTGAACCTAAACAAAACAATGCTGCAATAGATTAGAAAAACTGGTTAAGCCACAATTCCTCACAGAAAATGATCAATTAACTTACCAGACCATAAGAGATTCTTCGTAGGCCAAATGGATCATTGGTGGAACTAGGCTGACATCCAGCAGCAAATAAGCCAATAAGGCTATCTAATCTGCAGAACAGCGTCAGAGTTAGTAGCACGCTAAAGACAATGTCCTTGATTAGAAGAGTAATTTGTATGTCAAACAATAATGTCCTTAAATTTTACATATTCAGAGACATGTTCTCATGTGCATGTCGGAACATTACTTGATAAAGTAATCCAATCCTTGTTGCCATATAAGAACCTTCATCTGTTTGGTAAATTATTAAATATCAACATCTAATGGCCATGAGATAACATTGGACAAGTAAATCAGTTAGTTTGATGTATCTCAGAGAAATTGTTCTAGCATAAGGTTTGCACTTCTAAGGTTTTTGTTTCAAAGTTTGTGGTTTTGTTTTGTTACCTCTTTTTGAAAGCCAGAGGTTTTTGATTTGCTTGCTAACTAACTCATTCCATTCAATTGGATAGGAAAGGTAAGTCAATTTCCAATATAAGCAAAACATCTAGCCAACATAGCATGTGTGTGTCATGTAAGTCTTTAGTTTAACTCCAGAAATATTACAGAGCAAAGTTGGCAGTCATGAGAATGCTTTCACCTGTCAGCAACTGCCAAAACTATTCCAACATCAGTCTTCGGAAGCACATCTCCAGAAAATCTAGGTAGTGTGATTTCTAACAAGGCCTCTGCAATCTGCAAAAACAGGAAGTGAAACCCAAAAAAGAAGCACGGTAAGACTTCAAAAACAACACAACAGGCAATAATATTTAGTATGAGACATGAAAGTTAGGCTTTATAACATAAATCACAAGTTTTAAAACCAAAAGTTTTCATCTCAAACAGTTTTGCCAATTTGCAGGCTTTGGGGAGGATACCATTGCCTTCAAATGCTCTGTTACAACATCATAAAATGGATGGGGGAGGGGGGCAAAGGAGTAAAAATTAATACATAAAAGTGAATTGAAGGACCTGCTCTGAGTAGCCATCTCTAAGTGCATAATGGCGTCCCATTATTCCAGAGAGGGAAGTGAATTCTGTCACAACTGCTGTAGCAAGATCGGACATAGCAAGTGATGCAGCCTCCTGGACAATCTCAAACATATCCTCCCTGATCCCCAACTGCAAACTAAGTTTGGTGACCATGTTACGGATGCGCATCACCTTCTCGAGCATTGTTCCAAGTTTCTCCTATTGAATTTGAAATGATGAGAAATGCTATTAGAGGTTAAATAGGAAGATATTTGTCTATTCGTCAGTAATAAGGTTTGCCTCTCATAACTCCAAATTAGATTATTGTTATCAAGATGTTTCTCAATGCTTGAACATTTATTTGAATTAGCATTACAATGTTGTAACACCATTTGCATGATTTGTTTCAGCAAAATTCAATTAAATTGACATTAACAGAACTACAGTGATTCTGAATAAATTCGAAATACCAACTTTTGTTGGAACATATTTAAAAGTAAAAATAAACACATTGATTTTCCTATTTACCTTTGTTTAAAATGAAATAAATTAACTTGAAGCACCAGGGTTTTCTAATGGAGGGCATGATTAAATGAATAAAACCTTGCAAAATCATGTCACTTTTGGAATGATTCATTTCTTTCATAATTGTGAAGGAACCAATTGGTTCCATGACATGGTATCGGAACCTCTTTGACCAAGTGATCAAGGGTTCGAATCTTGACAACCTCATTTGTTGATTAAATTTCAGGACATGGTACTATGGGCTTGTGCACGCTTCAAGCCCAGTGGGCATTCGCGTGTGGGGGGTGTCAAATATTAATATGAATTGGGTCTTTAACTATCTGCTTAAGCTTTTAGTTCAATTGGTTCCATGACAATAATGATGTACATTTTAAATTTTCAAGAACTGAAAGTGCTTGCAATTTTTTTTACAATCAAAATACAATTGTAAGAAAATTTCAGTGAACTTTTCGTATTATAAGTTAGATCAATACGGGAATTTTGAAGGATACAATTTTGATGATCCCTGATTACTAGCAAAGATGCAAACTTCCTCCCCATCAATGGACTCCAAATAAATAACTTACGTGAAAAAGAATCCCCTGCAATTGACTCTGGAACTCTGAAAACTTCTTTTGAGTGTCCATCTCATAGAAAAATTTTGCATCTTCATAACGAGCTCTGCATGCATAAATGAATGCTTGGCTCATCTTTCACACTCAGTGAAAAGGAGATTATTAGGAGACAAAAGAAAAAGAGAGAGAGAATAACAGAAAAATGTTTCCAAAAGAAGATTTGGCTGAGGCTGAAATAGCCAAGCCAGTATCTTAAGATACTAAGTAAGGAAGCAACTCTCGTTTTCCTGTGAGAATGATTGAGAATTACATGCTAAACCACTCCAAGCAGATGAATGAAATATTTCCAGCTAAATGAAGTTATGGACTGAGAGATTCATAAGGATGTCTTTCCTGGAGAAAAATACTAGCAATTAATTAGACCCACATCTACCTGAGCACAGCTTCATTTCCTTTCCTTACAACCGTCTCATTGATTGCTCCATTGGCCACCTAACAGGAAATCTATGTCACCCGATGGCTTGTCACCAATGAAAAAATTTAAGGAAACATTACTTGTAAGCACATCTTACAGCAATGAAGTATGGCAGAAGCTTTCCACTATCATCAGTTATAGCAAAATACTTTTGGTGCTTTCGCATGACCTGCAAAAATGGAAAATCGGTACATGGTTACTATCTGTAGCAGAATCAATTTAAGCTTGCAGCATCTTTAAATCAACATTTAGCTTGATCATCAAAAACACCAAAACCGAATTCACTAGAGTGCATCAATCAAGCTTTCTTCAACATCCAAACAGCTCCTAATTTTTTTATCAGTACTTATACTACTTAAGTTTCAACTCTGCCATATAGTTCAGAACAAGTATCTAACTCCAACTTAACAACCATTAAATTGCAATTGCTTGATCAAGAATAACAGATAAGTAATTATAGAGAGAAATAAATAAGAGCGAGCAAGTTCCAGTTTAGTCGATCAAAGTTCAAGGAAAGGAAATACAAGGATGAAATGGATTGAGCTCACTCAATCCCCAGGAATTCTGCTGAATCCCTTCTCTGCTCCCAAGAAAAGAGCCAATACACTATAAAACAAGCTATCAATCTTCAAAGGCCCTAACATATAACTAACTATATGCATTCATTCCCCTTTCTCACATTACCCTGCAGCTCATTACCCCTATGACTCCTTTAGGCATGAACAACTAACTTCTGTTCTCTATCGCTTTTAAATGCCTCCTTAAGGCTGATAATGCATGAATATCAACTCTTCTTAAGTTCATTAATACAAACCAGTGCATGCAGCCAATTAGTACAAATAGTTCATCAAATAAAATAGACATGGAAATACCATGATCAGCTGAATGCAATTTGTACTTAAGCCAATATACTTTATCAACTTACCATTGTTAGAAGTTCTTCTGGAAGCTCTAAGAAGGACTCTCTGAACTTCCCAAGCACTGGAACAGGTGCCTCAACAAGGTTTACAACCTACAGCATTATGCAGAAATAGTTTAACCCCACAAAAACCCTTAAGGGATTTTAAACAAATTATAATCAGGTTACCTCATTTAGTAAGCTTTCCTGAAGATAGATATGTCCATTGACACTTTTTGCTAATGTTTCAGAGATCTCCAAAATATTTTTCTTTCTTTCCTGAAAGTAAAAGTAAATGTTTTGATCCAATAATAAATCTACCTTTCCTTTTTCAGATTGAATAATGATTTCTACTTAGTCTAAACTCTAAAGTTCAAGTCCGCTTTTAAAAGAGCAAGCAAATTTAAAGTAAAATCCGAAAAATCCTTATGTTATACCTCAATTTCAATACAAATTCCAGCATTCCTCATTATACTTGCATAAGATTCTGCACTTTCAACCTGTACAAGTTTATGTGGAACGTGAACAACTCTCAGTCGAAACATATGGCTTGCTATATGGTTGACCAAGATAAATTTGTAAATAAATAAAGAATTACTTAAAAGAGACCAGAAAATTCTAGAAAATAAACTAGTACATATCTTTGTAAACCAATAAAACATGACTCAACCAATTTCTTCCAGTATTATAAAGATGAAAAGAGGGAAAAAACCATCTAAAATGAAGGGACAATATTGATGAAGCAAGGAGAATCATCACAACAACAGATTCTTGAAACTTTCAAGTTCACATAAAGTTGTTTTTCTGTTGCAATTTATATCAATTGTTTATTGTAATAAATTCCACATTACAATGTTCACTAGTGCAACTAATATCATGTAATATTCTTTTGCAAATCAAACAAATGAGAAGAATCTAGATGCACTTTACAAATACGGGGAATTTTCAGAGAGATTGGTGTGTATCACTCTCTGACACATACCAAAAATGAATATAACATAATAAACTATAGAATAGCTTTACACATACCTCAACAGTAGCTAAAGAAGTATTACGAAGGCCATAAGATATGTTACCACTGCATCAAGAAACAGGAACTTTAAAAAAGAGTACATATAAAAAGAGCATAAAGAGACAAATATTGTAAAGATATTTGCAAACTTTGGTGAGTATGCAAAAGCAATTTCGCTATTTACCGCTAAGGCACTTGCACTATGGAATTTTTTTATATGAAAGTGTTTGGAAGTACTTATTGCAGTGACTTAAGTCTAAGCATCACAACTAACAACAATAAGAATGGTGCCACATTCATGATCCAAGACAAGAATGCTCAAACAAAAATAGCCAGCTATCCAGTTACCACATAACCTAATTTCCTTGAAAGTACAAAGGTTCTACACTTCGATTGACATGACAAAAGTGCATTATACATGGAGAGAAAGATGAAAAGGAACATAGGTAATCATAATTACCTCAAGACGCCAGCAAATGTAAATGGAACAACTAAATCTCCATGCAAGGCCATAATCCAACGAACTGGCCTACTGAACATGACCTACATTACATGAAGCCAAAACAAATGGACAAAAGATGGTGGTTGATAAAACTGAAAATTAAGTGCTGAAAAAATAAGTGATGAATTTTAAGTGTCGAATATTATAAATGCTGAACTGTTTGATAAATATTAAAAATAAGTACTGAATCTAAAAAGATTAGTTGATAATGTTCAATTTAAAAATTTTAAGTCAAATATTTTGACTTACTAGAATAAGTGATTTTTTGACTTAGCTGAAAATTTTAAGTGGTGTTAACAAGGTAAAAACCAATAAACACTTAATATATTAATTGTAAGTGCTGAAATGGATTATCAAATGGATCCTAAGTTAGAAAAACATATGAAAATATTCCTGCTTCCGTGATGTAACTCTAATGTGGATACATTCTTTTCCAATAAAATTTTACAAGCCATAAAGAGAAAAGGATAGAAGACCCCTGAAGAAAAAGTAGAAAAAAGGAGTCAATTGCAAACTCACCTCAGAGTTCCAGCGCATAGTCTTTGGGAATGATATTTTACTGATGGTAACTGGCAACTCTTCAGATAAAATCTAAAACAAAATAAAACAACATTATTTTAAAGAACTTAAAAATTTGAAAACCAACTACACTTGTATAAGGATGAAGACTGATAACATGAATTTCCCTCCCAGCGATGCATGAGATGCCTCACATCATTTCTTCTCCTTTTCTTTCCCTTATCATTATTTTTATATTTTATCTGTGCATTAATTTGTTTATGGTTTGACATTTCTCCAGCCATACCATCTATATTGGAAATATTAGGGGCTGGAATACTCGTTTAAAAATTAGATTAAGCAAAACCAGATCCATGCAGAACAAAATGGAAATGAAAGATACTAAGGTCCAAATGTTTCATTCTACAAATTACTGCATAAAATCCATCATATCCTAAGATCATATGGAATGGAACACAAACACAAGAGCGACTTTCATATTTACAACCTCTAGAGCAAGACGAGCAGCCTCTGTCATGCGAACATAAACATATTCCATTTTTCCTGCAATTATTAAAAAAGAAAAAAAGAAAAATGAGACTGCTTGTTTGACCAAAGATAAGAGTTCATACAGCATTTTTGTTCTTTTCTTTCCTAATAAAACAAATGTATGTATATTTGTTCGTGTGGCCGTGTACAGGAAATTATTGTAAGCACCAGGTGCTTACAAGGACCCCAACAGGAGAAGCGACACGTGTCATTTTTTTCAGAAAATCGACACATGTCACTTCTCCTATAGGAGGTATTGCAAGCACCCGGTGCTTGCAATTAAAACCCGGCGTGTACACACATATATACAAAATTAGCATTTCCTTATGTTCTTTTATTTGCATTTGAGATGGAAATTTACATGTATGGACATTATTAAGAAGATACAAAAATTGCAACAATAGGGTGACTGACCTGATTAAACAACACTTAAAAAGAGATTTAAAGAAAATTAAAAGCAGTTAGAAACTTAAACAGTTGGTTGCTAATGGTGGGGGGCGGGATGAAGTTGCTAAAATTTCAAAGTATGTGTCATACACAATATGCCAAAATCCATAGGAAGAAGAAATGCACCTTCAAAGTTTTATCTAGAATGACTCACCATCAACCTTCTTAAACACTGAGTCTAATAGTACATTGTATCTACGGCAAAAACCCTCAGCAGCCTGGCATTAGAAAAAAAGATTAAAAAGCAGTTCAACCAATCGCATTGAATATATCAACGTTGGACAAATGGAAACATACAACAGCAATCACATAATTTGTGACTAGTTCATACCCATAAAAAAAGAAGACATCGTATCTTTTCTTCCATTTTACCTTTTCTTTATTGGTTTGGAAGATGTGAGAAAAACATTAAAGGTTTGAAAAAATAAAAATGATGCACACGACAATATAATGCTATATAACTTATAAAAAAGTATATATACACAGAAATAATGCAAAGGCCATACAATTCAAATGCATATTCTGTTTCTAATAAATAACAGATTTGTCATAAGACAAAAAGAAAGTTGCATAATATCATTATCAAATATAGAAAAAGCCCAAAAAAGAAAAAATAATAAAGAAAGAAAAACCTTTGTAGGGTTTCCTTGTTCATCAAAGGCCTTTGAGACCGGAGGTCCTCGAATTTCAACCTCCTTTTCTGCTTGCTTAGCACAGAGATTGTCAATACAAACCTGTAAATGCAAGAGCAAAATTCCATAGACATTAAAAAAAAATCACAAATGAATAAAGGAAAATTATATTAGGAGGAAAAGAAAATGCAGTTTTCTAGTTCAAAACTGATAAATTGTAGGTATCTTTCTTGCTTTTTATTGAAAAACATCCACATATATATATACAAGAGGGAAAATCAATAAAGGAAGAAAACTAATCAAGGAAAGAAGACCAAATTTCCTAAAGACCAGCAATCGCCCATAAAGACTTAATTAGGAAAAAGACCAAATTTCCTAAAGACCAGCAATCACCTATGTTCTGCGGCCCGGTCGCATTACGCGTCCCCGCTGAGCGAGGGTCCGGGGAGGGGTCCCACCACAAGGGTGTATTGGGGGCAAGCCTTCCCTTGCCAATTTAATTGGCAAGAGGCCGCTCCTAAGACTCGAACCCGTGACCTCAGGTCACACGGCAACAACGTTTTTACCGTTGCGCCAAGGCTCGCCCTCTCCAGCAATCACCTATATAAGACTTAATTAGGAAAACAAGGAAATAAATCGCAACAAGAACTTTGCATAATTTGCATGGGAAATGGGCATACAAGTTAGAAGGAAAAAGTCTTCAAGAACCTGCAAAAGATCAATCTACATAGTGAACTGAACATTATAACCATGAATTCTGCTTCTTTATTTTATTTGGTCTGTGCATATAAAGCATAAGATAAAGATAAATAGGTGTTATACACTTAAATGAGATGTTGTTGACAGCTTGACATGATGATAAATGAGCAAACTGCTCAATGTAAAAGCTCAGATGTAAGGTCGGTATCAACTTGAAATTAAGTGGAGTACAAGGTAGTCAATTATCATAGGTTGACAAATCATGAGATATAGGAATTCTCAACAGGATGCAAGAAGAGGCAGAAGCAGTCAATATACCACTAATCGGCGGGGAGTGGCAAAAGCTTGCACTTGACCATGAGTCAATCTTTGTTTGTCTAGTAATTGCAACACTAAATCTTTAAGCTGCAACACAGCAAGAAAAGTTAGGAAACAACCATCACAGGTAAAAACTTGCATAAGTAATCAGTAAATCATAACATCATGCAGGAGAACTGGAAAAGGAGATATTAAAAGAAATTACAATCAAGCACAAATAAGTAATAAACTGGAAGCAAATAACCAATGCAAAATGGAACCAAAAAACAAAAAAACATTGGAAAACAGATTGTCTCTTATGCTTCATATGGAATCATATCATACTTGCTGGCTTGCATGTACTACATCTTGAGGAGGCAACTCTTCTGTCCCAATTTCAAGAACAAATGGCCTTGAATTGCCATGCATCTGCAATATAAATAAAAGATGTAGAAAATATAAGCTATATTCATGAAGAACTTAACAAGCACTATATTAAGAGGGCTAAATATAATGCAAGTAATAAATCTCTCTGTGTCTGTACTAGCAGGAATGCATGAAAATCTGTGTTCTTGCACATGCTTAGGGCTTTAGTGAAGCAGCAAATTATCAGCATACAAGTAACAATGTTCATCCATGAAAATCCACTCTCAGTAGCTATCAACACATGAAATATATTTTATTTCGGGAGATGAAGGAAAGATACTATAGGAACCATGAGAAAGAGATGCATAAATTAACCTTTTTAATTGCTGCTTCCGAAACTTCCTTAGTGCAAGCAGGATGAATGGTTTCAGAAACAGTACCAAGTGGATGGCCAAGAGACTCCCTTGTGTTCAACCAAAGTTGCGCACATTGCCGAGCTAAACTGATAAATAACCAACAAATGAGTAGACAAAAAAGGATTGTTCTAAAGAAAGTTTCATATCAAGAAACACTCTTTTGTTCAAGCATAGGGCGAATTCAATTTAGTTTGAGTTTTTTTTTTTTTTTCAATATTGACGTCTTGAATTGGCTCTCAGGCCCTTAATGCATGTATCACCACATAGAAAGCCTACCAATCTCTATCCGAAACAGTTTCTACCTGGATTTAAGTGAGAGAAGGTGCCCTTACCTACGCATTCGACCAAAATAACGAGCACGTTCAGTCACCCCCACAAAACCTCTAGAATCTAAAATATTGAAAGCATGGGATGTCTTCAGAAGCTGATCATACCTAGCATGTTGGGTGAACATTAACTTTAAAACAACACAGAAAAAAATCCAGAAAATATTGGTGGAAAACAAATTTAAAATTCCCAAACATACGCAGGGATTGCAAGTCCTGAAGCAAGCAAGGAACGAGCTTCTTCCTCAAAGAAGTCAAAGTGCTTTTGAAGATGATGAACACTAGCATGCTCCAAATAATATGCGCTCATTTCTTTCCTGAAACAGACTGTAACTTATACATCATTTGCATTTCTATACATGAATTGACAGCAACAAATATATTCAAGCTCTAAGATTTTCACATGCTAAAGTTAAGAGATGGAAAAGAAAACTCCAAAGAATTAAGAAGGATGTGAGCATAAGTTTCATGTAAATTAATTAGTAAAGAGAGGCATGAAACAAAAAGAAAATACAAAAATGTGGCTTCAGTGACCAGTGTATGCTACATGCTTTATTGAAAGAATATCCTGTGTAACATGCATTCATATTAAAAAAATCTCTTACTCATTTTCTAAGAACAACTCCCCATATGTAATCCCATCAGCATACTGAATTTTCTTAAAATGGTCAACTTCCTGCCAATGAAATGTAATGCAATATTAAACAACGCTTGAGACCATAACAAAGAAAAGAAACAAAAGGAAAAGAAATGATAGTGAGTTGACCTGAAGCAACATGAGTATTCGCTCAAGTCCATAGGTAATTTCAACAGATATAGGTGATAATTGAAGACTGCCAGCCTAAGGAGAGAGAAAGGAAACAGCCAGAAAAAAAAAAAAAAAACCATAAGGACCCAATGTCATGAAAAGATAAATCATCTTGAAACCTATATTTGACCTCCGCCGAGTAAATACTGTGTCCTAAAGGAGCTGACATTAGATGCCAAAAAGTTAAAATAACCCAAAAAATGGTGATTATATTATCTTCAATCAATTGCATATCAAGAAAATGACCTGCTGAAAGTATGTGAACTGAGTAATCTCCATCCCATCCATCCAGATTTCCCAGCCCAAACCCCAAGCACCAAGTACCTACGCCAATTTCCATGTCACCAAAATTCCATTTGCTTGTTAGTAAATTGGCATCAAATAAAAATTGTAGAAAACGCATTACAAATGAGATCGTCTATCAAAAAGATAATATATTACCGGGCTCTCCCAATTGTCCTCGACAAATCGTATATCATGTTCGCTAACATCAATTCCTGTGAAAAAGTAAAGTGATGGACGATCAAGCACTAATAAAAGAAAACACAAAACGAAGAGTACAAATGTATGTAGATGAGATCTTAACATCTTAGTCCAGATAATTTAAGACTTAGTTAAGAATTAATATTAATCACTATATGCACCATACTACATGTTAGATATCACTCCTTTCAACTTTGTGGTTGTTTACTCAAATCTAGCCTAAAATTATACATTGTGTTACGTAGCTTCCGTCAAAGTGACATGTAATTGGTAAATTTATCAGAAAATGAAACTTGAAACCTAAGTATTATATGAAGCCAAAGCAGCCTCCCCCCCTATGTGGCAATCCTGTGTGTGTAGTAGAATATGACTTAGAAAGTTATCCAAGCATCTGTCAATTTTTTCCAAGTTCCCTTCCAGCATATAGATTTGGTATTATTCATAAGGGTGAGCTTAGCTTATTTTCATTAGAATTTACCAAATTACAACACAAATAGATAGGTTCTTGAAAGCAGAGACACAATCAGAAAGAAAGAAATGTTTATTTATAAGTAAAATTGCACCAAGGTGAGCAAGACTACCTAAAGCTGATAGGCTACGAATAAAGAGGTCTTGCGAATTTCCAGGATCAGGTTTAAGTATAACCTGTAATTTAATAAATAAATTGAAGGTTCTTATCACAATGCAATTCAGAAAAAAAAATTAATAATAATAATAATTTCATAGATAAAACTTAACCTGAAATTGAGTGTGGCGCTGAAGCCTGTTCGGGTTTTCTCCATAACGACTATCATCGGGGCGAATACTAGGTTCCACATACCTGTAGCCAAAAACTTTCCATCATCAGTTATATCCTCAACAGAGTACAAACAATCCATTAGACCAGAAACTGAAGCTCATTGGAAGTGAGACAACTTAAGAGGCAGTCATTTATCTAATTAAATTGCCATTGAAACAAATGATCCAGACATCAGAACATAGTGTTACTACATACTACTGTTATTTCTACGTGGTGAAGGAATGGTTCTTAGAAATTGATGCTGAGTAATTTATTACATGTAACTTTACTAATTAATAATTATGAAAATTTATAAGGCATACTTACGCTACGTTCCATGGTTCTGGACCAAGAACCCGTAAGAAGGTCAAAGGATTCATAGTCCCAGCTCCAACCTGGACAACACATAGAGCTACTTAAAGAAGACGCACAAGTAAGGGACAAAATGTTCTAAGGGGTAAATGTAACATTAGTCACTGAATTTTTATGGTTGTCTGGTCACTCAACTTCAATTTGTCTCAGTAAAATCATTCAACTTTAAATTCTGTCTCAATAAAGTCAATCCGGCAACTTCAAGAGCAAAAAGACACCGGAAATATTATGTATCAACTTCAATTTGTCTCAATAAAGTCAATCCAACAACTTCAAGAGCAAAAAGATACCGAAAATATTATGTAGCTTCCACCTCATTAGCATGTCATCTAGTTGGCAGCCACATGTTATTTGTGTCCTTTTGGCCGTTGGTGAAAGTTGACTATGCTTATGTGGCATGTCACTTTTCTGGTGTCCTTTTGTTATTAAACTCGCTAGAGTGACTTAATTGACAGCGACTTAATTGAGACAAAATTCAAAGTTAGAATGATTTTATTAAGACAACTTGAACTTGAGAGCTACTTAATTGAACAAACTTCAAAGTTAGAATGATTTTATTAAGACAAATTGAACTTGAGTGACCATTTTGAGACAAAAGTAAAGTTCAGTGACCAACTATGCATTTAACCCAATGTTCTAAACAACAAAAGAAGTAAAAGCAGCGATTAAACATTACC
Source organism: Euphorbia lathyris (assembly GCF_963576675.1). Taxonomy (NCBI): domain Eukaryota; kingdom Viridiplantae; phylum Streptophyta; class Magnoliopsida; order Malpighiales; family Euphorbiaceae; genus Euphorbia; species Euphorbia lathyris. Next base: position 8,905,913 of record NC_088911.1, read on the forward strand.
TCCGTATTGCTGCATTGCATTACCGCACATCCAACCGAAGCCCAGTATTCCTATTAAATTGATATAGTGAATTACGAAAACAGTATAGAATTTGTGAACAAATGGTACGAAACTATGAATTCTACCTGCAGGCGCTGAATTGCTTGTTGAAATGTAGGGATTGAAACTTTTTGAGGATCTGTTTTTGGGCCAATTGACGAATGTTGCTGAACTGCAGAGGTACTGATAGCAGAGACAGTAGTTCTGGCGAAGTAGCGAGGAGTGAGGCCGTGACGGCTACAATTTGGTCTTCCGGCGAGGGTGAAGAAGGATAAGCGGCGACTTCGAGGCTTTAGAAAAGAAATTACTAAAGGGAGGGCGAGGATTGCCATGGCTGCCTCTTTCGCGTTTGAAGCTTCAAAGAATGAGAGAAACCTTAGCCACTTTTATCTTCATTTGAAGCAGAGGTTTTAACATTCTTACTGCATTTTTTGTTTTAAGGTTAATAAACAAATACATTATTAAATTGTGGGGGTAAATTACACCCATAGCCACTGAAATTAACCATTTTAACATTGTGGTTATTGAATTTTAATTCTTAATAATATGGCTACTTAACTTTAAACTTTTTAACATCGGTGGCCACTCAATGCCTCAAAACGACCATTAACGGCTTTAAAATAAAAAATTCGAAGAGTTAATGATATTCTAAGGAAATTTAATTCTTGAAAATTTTCATTTTGAGGTCATTTATGTGTTTTTTGGTTAGGAGAGAGTGAATATTTAGAGGGAGAAAGCTCAAAAAATGTAATTTTGGAAAATAAAAAATGTGATTTCATGGTAAATGTCGTTCTGAACAACTTTAATTCTTGAATATTTTCATTTTGAGGTCGTTAACGGTCATTTTGAGGAGTTGGTTAAAGTTGAATGAACATCAATGTTAAAATATGTAAAGTTTAGTGGTCATATCATTAATAATTGAAGTTCAGTAGCCACAATATTAAAAGAGTAAACTCAATGGCCCATGAGTGTAATTTATCCTTAAATTGTGGTATAACCCCCGATCTTTCTTATTTTGTTTCATTAAATCTGCACACATTAAATTAATTAGTGGTGAACATCTAATTCATTTAGAAAGTAGCTATTAATTTTATTTGTATTTCAAATTATATTTTTTACCATTTAAACTAAAGGTTTTAAAGTTTTCTTATACCATATTACACATATAAAAACTTGCTTTCAGACTGTAAAAATACAAATTTCGAACACAGTTGAAATGAATAACATTGTGTTAACCGAATTTTATATTCAAAACTAATTTTTTTAGTCATTAGGAGCTTAATATGATAAAAGATAAAAAAAAAAAATCATAGTTTATGTAGATAAAAAATTAAAGATTTAATAAACCGAAAATTGAGAGATCAGATCAGGGACCTCCTGAGGAGAGACAATTGTAAAATATAATAACACACTCTTATTCATTATGAAAGTATTTACATGTATTTATAGTGTCATTTACAATGTCTAATTACTATTCTACCCCTTTATACATTTGAGTAATTATATTAATACTACATACATTAATACCCCCTCCTCAAACTGGAGGCTGTGAGGAAACGAGACCCAGTTTGGGAAGAAAGAAATGAAGCGCCGCTGCGGATAAAGGTTTTGTAAGCAAATCAGCGAGTTGAAGTTTGGTAGAAACATGTGAGGTAGAAAGAAAACCAGAAGTAATGTGATCACGAACAAGATGACAATCGATATCCAAGTGTTTGGTTCGTTCATGAAAGACTGGATTAGAAGCAATGTGAATAGCAGCTTGACTATCACAATGTAGTTGTATAGGTAATGGAAGCAAAATTTGAAATTCGCGAAATAAATAGGAGATCCATTTAAGTTCACAACCGGTGGTTGCCATACTACGATATTCAGCTTCAGCGGAAGATTTACTAACCGTAGGTTGTTTCTTTGCCTTCCAGGAAATGAGAGCTTTTCCGAAAAAAATGCAGTAACCACCGATGGATCTGCGTGTTTCTTTGCACCTGCCCCAATCGGCGTCACAATAAGCTGTGAGTCGAAAATCCGAATTGACGTCATAGAATAAACCATAATGAAGCGTGCCTTTGAGGTAACGCATAAGATAGAATAATGCTTCAAGGTGATGAGAACATGGTTGGTGCATAAACTGACTAAGCTGTTGAACTGCAAAACCAATGTCAGGTCGAGTAAAATTTAAATAAAGTAGTCGTCCAACAAGCTTTCGATACTGATCGGGAGCGGGAATGGGTGTGCCAAGAGAGGGGTCCAAATTAGTACAAGATTGCATTGGACATGGAGAAGGGTGAGCGGAAGCTAAACCCGTATCAGAAAGCAAGTCGGAAATATATTTTTGTTGGGATAAAAATATGCCCGTTTTATCCCGAGCAAGTTCAATCCCTAAGAAGTATTTAGCAGGACCCATATCCTTAATAGTAAAAAGGGAATGTAAGTGATCTTTTACGTGACAAATTACCTCCTCGGAGTTACCGGTAATAAGTATATCATCAACGTAAATGATAAGTACAATGAAAATATCCGTTTGGGTATAAGTGAATAAGCAATGATCACAAGAAGCTTGGGTAAAACCAAAAGCGAGAATCTGAGATGTGAATTCCTTATTCCATTGACGACCCGCTTGTTTAAGGCCGTAGAGAGATTTACGGAGTTTACATACTTGGCCAGGTTTGACCTTTAGATATCCATCTGGAGGATGGAGGTAGATGTCTTCATCCACGAAACCGTGGAGATAGGAATTATTTATATCAATTTGATGAATGGGCCAAGCTTTGGCGGCAGCAATGGCAATCATGAATCGAACGGTGACAACTTTGGCTACCGGAGAAAAACTCTCTAAATAATCAATACCTTGAATTTGATTATAACCACGGGCCACTAAACGGGCTTTATATCGATCAATTGATCCATCAGGTTTATGTTTAATTCGAAAGATCCAACGAGTGGAAATAGCTTTCTTTCCACGAGGTAAAGAGGTAATATCCCAAGTTTTATTTTCTTCTAATGCTTTTAATTCATCATCCATAGCTTGAAGCCATTGTGGATTAGAAGCAGCCTGTTTGTAACTGGTAGGTTCAATAGATGTGTGGAGTGTGGAAATAAAAGCAGAATGTGGTTGACTAAATGGAGGTAAAATTAAAACAAGAGAAGAAGAAACATGAGAAGAGGAATTAGGGGAAGTTGTATCAAAATCTTGAAGCCATGATGGGGTTTTAATTGGTCTTCCAAAGTGAGAACGTCGTGGAAGAGTAGGAGAATTATGTGGCTCCAAATTTTGTGAAGGAGAAATAATGGGTTGAATAGATGTAGAATTGGGAGTAGATAAAGGACGAGGAGAAGAAATAGATGGACAATTAGGAGGAGAGACATCAGATGGTAAAATGGTGGTCTCAATGGGAGGAATAGTGGGTGACGAATTGATAGGTGTAGGGGACGGATTGGTACTAGGAATTGTTATAGTGGTAATATTAGATGGTATACAAGGTATAATATTGGTAACCGGAAATGTGGTAGATTCAACTTGTATAGGTTTTGAATTAGAAGGAGTTGAAGCATGTGGGAAAAAATTTTCATTGAACACAACATCACGAGAGATAATGATTTTATGTGTTTGAAGATTATAAATTTTATATGCTTTATGATCCAAGGCGTAACCAACAAAAATGCCGGGAAATGCATGAGGATCCAATTTATCACGGGATGGTTGAAGATTAGAAACAAAACAATGACAACCAAAAACCTTAAGAAAAGAATAATTCGGTTTTGTGCCATGTAATTTTTCGTAAGGAGATTTCCAATCCAATAGTGGAGTTGGTAGTAGATTAATGAGATAAGTAGCGGTTAAAAGTGCTTCACCCCAAAACTTTTTAGGAAGGGATGCGTGAAATAATAATGCACGTGTTATTTCAAGTCGATCCCATTTTGTTGAGGGGTATAAACCGCAGATTTCTGATGAAAAATTCCTTGATTTGAAAAAAAATCTTGGCAATTGTGATTAAGAAACTCTGTTCCGTGATCGGTCCGAATTTGTTTAATTTTGGTGTTGAATTGATTTTCAATTAAGACAACAAATGACTTAATGGCACTAAAAACTTGGCTTTTATCACTTAAAAGAATAGTCCAAGTAGCACGTGTGTAATTATCAACAATGGACAGAAAATATTTAGCGCCCGTAAGGGTAGCTAATTTATAAGGTCCCCAAAGGTCCATATGTAACAATTGAAATGGTAAAGTAGTAGATATATCAGTACGGGAAAAAGAAAGACGGTGTTGTTTAGCCATAGGGCAAATAGTACATGACATAGTATGTGAAACAGTAGGAACAACGGAAATATGTGCTAACTTGGATGCCGAAGCATGCCCTAGTCGATGATGCCACAAAAAAACAGAATCACTGTCATGAACAACATTAGTAATTGGTAAAGTAGGAAAAATAGATGGAGTATTGTCAACTTTATTACAAACATAAGTGGCTATAGTAGTAGGATCAAAAGATTGAGCTGTAAGGTAGTATAAGCCTCTTTGAAAGAAACCGACAGCAACAGCATGATCAGACCGAGGGGCCTGAAATAAGCAAAAATGAGGGAAAAAATGGAGAACGAAATGAGAATCATGTTTTAAACGTCCAACCGATAACAAGTTATGAGTAAAAGTAGGGATATGTAAAACATTCTGAAGTATAAAATCAGAATTTATGGTAATGGAACCAACATGTGTAATTTTATTTTTGGATCCATCTGGTAAATGAACCCAATTATTAGAAGTAATAGAAGTAATAGAAGTAAAAATGTTAAGCATATTACACATATGTGATGTAGCTCCAGTGTCTATAATCCAAACAGGAGAAGTAGATTTGAAAGAATAAGTGGAATTTAATTGTGAATTAGAAGATATACCTGCAAAACCTGAAAAGTTTGCCAAATGCATTGAGGAGTTTGCTGGATATTCATCACCAAATGATAAGGGATTTTTGTTCTTCATAACTCTTTGAACTTCAGTCTGAACCAGTTGGGCAAAGCCATGAGGCATGGTATAGTTAGAAGACATGTTTTCCTTGTTTTCAGAGTCAGATCCGTCCAAAGGTGTATCTCCTGGAATTGAAACATGATTAGCACGAGTCTTAGAGTTCTTGTTCTTCTTCTTTTTAAACTCCTGAAACCATTCAGGAAACCCATGAAGTTTGAAACAGGAATCCTTCTCGTGATCGGGCTTGTTGCAATGAGTACAAAACCTATCAGCCTTGTTGCTTGAATCTCTTTTCTGACCATATAAGTTACTAGATGTAGTAGGAACAAAGGATTTTGTAGCAAGAGCAGCAATCTCCAATTGAACATGATCAGAATTGACCTCCCTTTGTTTCTCAACATTTTGCAACATTGAATAAGCTTTGTGTAAACTTGGTAAAGGATCTAATAACAAAAATTGATGTATAACAGGAGAATAGTCAGAGTGAAGGCCCATAAGAAATTGCACTAGCTTATCTGTATTATGTGATTCAGTCATCTTTTGTGTAACTAAACAAGTACAGATGTGAGAAGCTTCACATGAACACACAAAAATAGGACATAGGTAGGTTAACTCATCCCATGAACGTTTAAGCTTAGTAAAATATAGTGCAATTGATAGATTTCCCTATCTACAGGCATTAATCTCCCTTTTCAGTTGGTAAAGAAGAGGACCATTTGATCCTCCAAAACGTTGTTCAAGTTCCTTCCAGAGTGTTCTAGCAGAAGAAGAGAACACAAAAGCATCTGCTAGATCTTTAGAAATTGCATTTAAGATCCAGGACATTACCATGCAGTCAGCCCGTTGCCATTTATGAAAGTCTGGTGAGGTTTTGCTAGGTGTAAAGTCATCACTAAGCACAAAATCAAGTTTCTCCTTAGAGGAGAGAGCCAATAACATAGCTCGCCTCCAAGTAACGTAATTAGAACCATTCAATGGAACTGTAACAAGCACAGTGCCTGGATTATCAGCTGCAGTAAGCTGTAGAGAGTATGTATGGTCATCTTGAACATAAGAAGACCGATGTCTAGAAGTATTTCCGTCATGAAACCGTTTATTATTCATCTCATGTAATGGTGTAGGAGATAGGACAGTATCAGAAAAATTAGGCCTGTGTACCTTGGAGTTCAGTTGAGACATCAGCAAACCACCAGTTGGTGAATGAGAATCCATTATTTGTGACTGATTGAAAGTTACACGTCTGTTTGTTGGAGGAACCGGAGCAGTAACAGGCAATTCCGATAAGAATAACTCTGGTGGAGGTGCCGGCGATTTAGCTATCGCAGATGGAGATGGAGTAGAGTCGGAAGAAACTTCAAAATCGATAAATCCTGGTTCTGTCATTTCAGTCAAAGTATAGAAGAGAGAAACAAAAACAGATCAAAGATGAAACCAGGGGAAGTGAAGAGTACTGATCAAACAAGACAACCGGAGAAGACGATTGGAATCGTAACAGAAATTAGGAACCAGAATATAAGATGAAGCAGTCGATCGGAAATGCAGATCGAAAACAGGAACTAAGGAAGAATAGGAAATCTGAATCGAAATTAGTAAATCGGTAATCAAGAAATTGAAATCAAAATCGGTGAATCGGTGATTAATGGAGATGAGCACCGTTTAAGCTAATAATAGGTAATGGTGGAAAAACTTTAGAAATGATGGAAAGGAGATGAGCACCATTAATATGCTAACAAAAACAGCCAAAAAAAAAATTTGAGAAACAGCCAAAAGAAATTGCAGAATTAATTGAAAGGAGAAGAGCACCGATTATTAATCAAATAGGAGACGAGCACCGATTACGATTCGCACAAATAACAGCAGAAAAAAACTTCAGAAACTGACGGAGATATATCACGAGAGAGACAAAGTAATCGATGCCTCTCGAAATATGCAGCGACCACAGGCAGATGTCGAACGATTTTCAATGAAAAATCACTGTCTCCTACACACGCATAGAGACAAATGAGAAGAGGTAACCGTTTGTTGTGTATCCGATTCTTCAATGGAGTCTAATTTATAAAACTACATAATAGATCCACTGAAAATTAAAAGTGGGAGTGTATGCAAAATGCTCTGATACCATGAGGAGAGACAATTGTAAAATATAATAAAACACTCTTATTCATTATGAAAATATTTACATGTATTTATAGTGTCATTTACAATGTCTAATCACTATTCTACCCCTTTATACATTTGAGTAATTATATTAATACTACATACATTAATACCTCCTAATGCTTTTTGCCTTCAATTATTCAATTCCTTAAAAATAATACAACCCTTTCAATTGGCCAGCTCGACGAGCAGGCAGTCCGATGTTGTTGTTGTTGACTCCATCTTCTAAATTCGAATTTGGCTGGCAATCCTCCCAGAATTATTTAAGTTGTTGTAAATATTTGAATTTAGTAGAGTAGGATTTGATTTTTACTTATTTAAAGGTCTTGGATTCATACCAAGGCATCCAGAGTTATTTTGTAAATTTCCTCCATTCTTCCATTGTTCATCTACAAAAATTTCGTTTGTCGCCGCACCACAAGTTCTCAAGTTTCTATCACCTCCAAGTTCGGAAAGACAACCACTTGAGTTTATCAATTATTACGTTTGCATATTGTGAATGAGCATTTCATAAGTTTGAATATAGTCTGTTGGTTCATATTGTGAGTCTAATCTAGTTATCTATACCGGAGATTGTAGATATTGACAACACCGCGATAACAATCACTAGCAAATTAATAATAGTATATATTAATTATTATTTTTAGGGTAATTTTGTTGTTCTAACATCAGTATGTAGTTCAAAATATCAGGAATCTCATTCGCATGAAAGAGTTTTAAATACTACAACGAATTTGATAATGTGGCATCACCTGCAACTAAAATTATTTAATTAAATGCATTTTAAAAAAAAAGGGTAAATTCCAAAAAAAAACCCTGTGGTTTGATGTTGTTCCAAATAAACCATTGTGATTTGGTTTTACAAAAAAAAAGGACCGTGGTTTCGCCGTTACCCGAAAAATGGAAATTGACTTAACACCGTTAAAAATGCTGACGTGGCAAGGGGCAGAGTTGGAAATTCAATTTTTTTTTTTTTTTTTCTTTTTCTTTTTCTTTTCCTTTTTCTTTTCCTTTTTCTTTTTCTTTTTCTTTTTCTTTTCCTCTCCCTTCTTCTTCTTCTTCTTCTTCTTCTTCTTCTTCTTCTTCTTCTTCTTCTTCTTCTTCTTCTTCTTCTTTAAATTTATGAAATTTTATTTTTTTTAATTTTTCTTTTTCTATAATTAAATTAACACAAAATTACAAATTAAGAACAAACAATCATCATCATCTTCTCCGCATGTATGAATGCTATCAATCTGTTGCCCAAAAATGTCAAAGAAATACACAGCCCCTCGTCTTCCCTTGAAAACCCGGCTAATGCTCGCCGCTTTCTCAATCGCCGCCACCACCTCCCGCCGTTCCAATTTCACCATTAATCGCAGTTTCATGAAGCTTTTCGATCCCAAAACACCTCCCTCTCTTAAACCTATACACAACGTCTCTTCTTTCGATATCCCAATCGACCCTACGCAAAAGCTCTGGTTCCGTCTCTACATTCCGATAACCACAACTTCCGTTACTCCCTACAGCCTCCCACTCATCGTTTACTTCCACGGCGGAGGTTTCTGTTTTCTCACGGCGGATTCGAAGCAGACCGATCATTATTGCCGGCGACTCGCTCGTGAAATCCCCTCTGCTGTGATCTCCGTTAATTACCGCCTCGCACCGGAGAATAAGTATCCGTGTCAATACGAGGATGGATTCGACGCGTTGAAATTCATCGATGGAATGAATTTTGATAATTTCTCCGCGAAAGTTGATCTCGAATGGTGTTTTGTCGCCGGTGGATGCGCCGGAGGGAAATTTCCAGATTTCATACGGAAATCTGGAAATTTCCAGATTTCCGAAGAAATCTGGAAATTTTCGAAAAACTGGAAATTTCCGAAACTTAAAAAAAAATAAAGGAAGAAGAAGAGGTATGAAGAAGAAGAAGAATGGAGGAGGGGAGAAAAAGGAAGAAGAAGAAGAAGAAGAAGAAGAAGAAGAAGAAGAAGAAGAAGAAGAAGAAGAAGGGAAGAAAGAGGAGGAGGAGGAGGGGAGAAGGGAAAGAAAAAGAAAAAGAAAAAGGAAAAGAAAAAGAAAAAGAAAAAATCGAATTTCCAACTCTGCCCCTTGCCACGTCAGCATTTTTAACGGTGTTAAGTCAATTTCCGTTTTTCGGGTAACGGCGAAATCACGGTCCTTTTTTTTTTTTGTAAAACCAAACCACAAGGGTTTATTTGGAACAACATCAAACCACAGGGGTTTTTTTTGGAATTTACCCAAAAAAAATATGAAGTTTTCTTTGAAGTAATATTTAACTTTCGAAATTACCGTCAAAAACTCTAATCTTTGCATATTGGAGAATAATTACAACTAGTCAATTACTCAAAGTATTATATGTTGCTACATCAACACCATAATCATCCTAAAATGTGCATTGTATCATCTTATTCCTATGAATACAATTAATGAAAACATAATCAAAATTTTCAATTTTTGGATTTAGACCATATCAAAAATATTATACTTATGATAATATAAGATTTTAAAATACATAGTATATCTATAGGGTAACTATATATGAAATAAACTTAATTATTTTTGGAAAACTTATTGTTGGTCCGTCAATGTTGTCTTCACCCTTTTGCTTTCTTTGCCACATTTGTCGTGAATGATTGTGATATAATTTCCTATCCATGTTACCTCAGTAATGATATCTAACAAATAAATCATAAAGATTAAAAACAATCAAAATAATTTATTTTTTTTAAATCATTGGATTTTACATAATAAATAGCATAATAGAACAAAATAAATCATTGTAAATTGATTTTACTTAAAGGTATAATAGAACAGAATTTATTCTTTAAATATGTTATATTTTGTTTACTCTTTTAATGTCACGTCTATCTAGTGAAATTACTAGTTTGTAAATTTCTTACCATTCATTTTATCATATCATATCTGTTTTGTTTAAGCACAAAAAAAAATGTTTTTCTCTCAATATGATATTGCATTATGATACTTGGTTAATTATATAATGTGATTAAATCAATAAACTTAACTAATAAACTTGAAACATGTTGTAAGAAAAACATTTCTTAGTCGGTTTAGTTAAAAATGAACATAGAAGTTGAATATAAAAATAAAATGATGTATTACAAATTAACTGTGTTTCAAATATATAGATTTATTAAATGAAATTAACCAAGAATATGCATAGTAAAATGATTTATTAAAATGATATTTAATAAATCTATAAGATATGTACAAACACAATGGTAATCAATTTGGTTCAAGCTAAGGGCTGGATTGGATTATGCCCTTCATTTTTCTAATTCAATTAACATAATATAGTTCATTCAATATGAGTTAAGATATCACTACATACCCGAAATCAGAACCACTATATTTATAAATGAGATATGTAGATCTATAGTGCATGCTAGGATAAGATAATTCTATATACAAAATTCTATAGTGGGTTTTATATAAAAGAATTATCTTATAAATAGTGTTTCAAATATATAGATTTATTAAATTTCATTTTAATTGATAGAATGAATACAGTATAACTGACCTACTAAGAAACTTGCATCAACATTGTTTGACAAAATCGCCTCAAGCGGAGTGAAATCAAACATTAGTTGTTTAATTTGTGGACAATCAATCTTGTTTACCCATGTTTTGTACATGAAATTGAGCTTAAAATGGTGCTTAGTTGTGTTGTACATTGCAATGTTTTCTAAGACATTGAAATTCTGAAGTACAGAAGTTTTCCTTTCTTCTATTTCACTAACAAACTTGTAAACCAAGTTGTCCCGAACACATTGTAGACACCGAGTCGGAGGACCTGTGACGAAAACCTGTAAACAAGACGGTCGAAGCGGTTGATTCCGGAAGTTTTAAAACAAAAATATATAATAAGAAAAGAAAAGTTAATGTGAGTCGCGGTCGTCAAGTGGACGGCTCGCGAGTGCTCAGCGACGTGGTGCGAGCGCCTAGCGGCAGCCGACGCGTGTCCGACGACAGTTGGACGCACGCCCGGCAGCGCAGTGGCACACGCTCGATGTCCGTTGGGCGCGCACGCCCGGCAGCGTGGAGCGCGCGCTCGACGGCCGTGGGGCGCGCGTGCCCGACAGCTCGTGGCGCACGCCCGATGGCCGCTGGGCGAACGCGCCCGGCAGCCGCTGGGCAAGCGCCCAGCGACGTTGGGCGAACGCCCAACGTCAGTTGGGCGCGCGCGCCCAACGCTGGTTGGGCGCGCGCCCAACTGAAGTTAGGCGTACGCCCAACGATAGTTGGGCGTTCGCCCAACCGGCTTTGGGCGACGCCCAATTTTCTTCGGGCGTCGCCCAAAGTTTCCGGGGATCCGTTGCCTATATAAGGCACGGATCCCCATGCATTTAGGGTGGAGGATTTTTTTGGAGTCTTTCTCATTCTAGACATTTTTAGAGAGAGAGTGATTTTTTTGAGAAAAATATTTTTTTTCTCAAAAAGTCCAAATTTCCCAAAAGTTAAATTTTTACTAAAAAAGACGAAAAACACAAAAAAATCGGAAAATCACGATTACCGACTTCGACCGTCAATACCGAACTTGAGGTATTATCCGAGGACTAGACTCGTTTTATTTTATTTAATTTATTTCCTTTATTTATTTATTTTTATGTTATAATTTTATTTATTTAGTTATCACGTTTTATTTAATTTTTCGTATTTATTTAATTTTCGTCTCGTATTAGATAAACGTTCGGTTTTGTTTTTAAAATAAAAACCTCGTTTTAATATCCCAATACGAACCGTGATCCGATTCAAAGGTAGTTCGGGTATTAAAAACGTTGTAATTATAAGTTTTAGAAATTTTTTCTAAATAACGTTTTAAATAAAAAACATCGTTTAAGAACCTCCGTTATAGACTATGATCCATTTTTGGTAGTTCGGAGTTCCAAAACGATAGAATAGATCTAATTTAAGGTGTTTGAATAAATCTGGAAAGTTGTGGACTGTTTCTGTAATTCTTCTTTTTCTGTCACTGATTGCTGTTTACCTACGGATTTTCTGTCAGTAAATCTGCTGAAATGTAAAAAATGCTATTTTGATCCCTCCATCTCAACTTTTAGGCTTTTGGTCCTTTATATATATATGTATATTTATGAAATACATACTTTCAAGCTATTTTTAAATACTTTGTATATATGTTTATTTAATGTGTTTATACATCTTTTCTTTCATCAATTTGATTTAATAAAATTATATGTATATATTTTCGTTTTAATTCATTTAAACTATATTGGGTATTATTTTAGAAGGTTATTTACTTGGGCATTTTGGGGTAATTAATTAGTAGATGTTTTGAGGATAATTAGATATTATTTTGATGTTTAATGAATATTTGGGAGGGTTATTTCCTATATATTTATTATAATAGTTATTTTGGGATATAAGTTTTATTTTCTTATTCTTAATGAACTTTGTTCATGGTTTTACATTTTTTTATTAGGATAAAAGTGTATTATACTTAGTATCTTTCATTATCCTTATTATACATATATTTAGTATCTTTCACTTATTTTTAATCTATAGATATATCCTTATTTTAGATGAAAATGTATATATATATGTATATATATATATGTATATACCTATATTCATTTCACTTTTTGACCTTTATATGTTTATATTTCCAATTTGTTTTATTTGGTGAATTTTGGGGATTTAAGTGGTTCATTCTTGTGAATATGTTCAAGTAAAGGTTAATTGAGTGAAAAGGGGAAAGTAAAATCACAACAAGAGAGTTTAATTTGCTTATTTAAACTTAAAGTTTTCTAGATATTCCGAAGTGTAAATAACGTTTTCTTGACATTTTTAAACCATTTCTTAAAACATCACGTTTTAAAACCTTAATTCGTTCCAACGACGGATTAAGCAAACCTTGTAATTAAAATTGCTTTTAATTGTAAATAATAGAGTTTTTGAATCGTTTTCCTAAATGGTTTTTGAACAAAATAAATTGACTTGTATGCTTAATCACGTTTTCCTATTAAAGCTTTTATCTCAACATTTTCAAACGCTCGAGTCGTTCCAACGGCGATTCGAGTGAATGTCATTAAACGGGGTTTTGAAACGTACCTAAATCGTTCCAACGGCGATTAAGGTACGAACCATGTAAATAAACTCGTTTTGGGGAATGAGTTTAGCTTAGAACTAGTGTACAAACTAAGGCATAAAATCACACCGTGAATAAACCAACTCTTTCTTCTCCCCCTCTCTCTCCTATGTATTTTAAATTTATGCAAAATGGGTGATTCTTTACCAAAATGGCTTTCAATAATATATGCTCAAAACGGTTTTCAAAACGAGAAAGAAAAGGTTTCAAATGAATTTTAAACTTAAAGAGATATGCGATTAGTCCGTTATCGCCTAACACGCTGAGTAGGAGGCCGGTGGTTCATAACCGGGCGATGTCGGGGTGCCTAGTAGCCTTTCTCCGGAAAGGAGCTAGCCTTCTCGGCTCGTACCTAAGTTTCCCGAACCCTCATCGGTCTCCCGCAAGGGATCGGTGTTCATTTTCCCATTCGTGGGTGGCGACTCTTCCATACTCCGAGCTCCGGTCCTGCCGAGCAGCTTGATTCCACGATTGGTTGCTTTCGGCGCCAATCACCGCTTACGTCGCCATGAGGTGTCCACCCCCCGGTCCGCCCGGGAGATTAGGCCGCGGCACCTCGTCTAACACACATGCTTCAGTAATGTTATCCTATTCAGCATCCATCAAAACAATAAATTAACTCAACTTTCAATAAGCCGATTAAGTGTTTTTGTCACCCAATTATAAGTTATAATAAATTTTAATCAATGAGAACCATGCCCAAACTATTGAAGTCTTTTCTTTCGTGATGAGATATTTTCCATAACTGTAGAACCCTTACTCTTATTCTCCAATTTTATTTTTCAGTGTGGATTCATAATTTCATGGCATTTTGCTGTTTTAAATATGAAATATTAGTGTTTCATAGTGGACAAAATTTTAGTTTGAGTCACACGAAAATCTAAAAAATAAAAGAACAGAATTGTCGTAGTGAATTTTTTTAATAAGGAAAACATGCAACTCAAACCAAGTAAAAGTTAGAAGTGATTAATTTACCTCTTTGAGAAGTGTCAAATGATGTATCAAACAATGGAGGAGTGGCCCGAATGAAGTAAACAACATAAATATTTCATCAGCGTATTATTAACCTATTAGTGGGAAGAAATAGTATTGTTAATGTATAGTGGAAAGAAGTGGTATTTCTAGTGGGTTTTATATAAATGAATTATCTTATAAATGGTGTTTCAAATATATAGATTTATTAAATTTCATTTTAATTGATAGAATTAACATTGTATAACCAGTGATGAAGCTAGGGGGCGGGGAGGGTCGGCCAACCCTCTGGCCCCATCGGAAACCCCTTGGGAGGGGGTTTTAACCCTGGCTCTGCCAGGGGACCGCAATGGCTGGAGCCCCTCCAGCCATTTCACCTGTTTACGTTTCAGAGATGGAAAGGGATTTTCGTCCTTTCCATCTCTTAGAATAATAAACAGATGCAACTCTCTTTTTCTTTCGTACATCAGAGAAAGAAAAAGAGAGCTGCAAAAAGAGAAGAGGAGAAGAAGTATTTGTGGTTTGATTTGGGAAAAATTTCCCAAACTACTCCATACTTTGTTTGAAATTTCAATTGCCCAATTATTTTCTATTCCTACTCAACTCAACTTCCAACTTCCAAGTAAGTTTTTTATTTTTCATTCTTTATTTAATTTCTAGGTTTAGGCTTATGATTTTTAAATTAGAGATAACTAATATGTTGTTTACTTAGAGATTCTTTAGTAATTACAGTTAATTTAGGGATTTCTAATTTAGGGTTTAATTTAGGATTTCTAATTTAGGCAATCTAGTTTAGGGATTTCTAATTTAGGATTTAATTTAGATATTTCTATTTACTTTAATTTAGATTATGATTATGATTTATTTACTATGTTGGGAATTAATTTCGTTTATTTGTTTTTACTTTATTTAGGAACAAGATGCTTAGTTTTTTAAAATGATTGACAAGAGTCAAAATATTGAGTCTTCATCAAATAGTGAGAAGAGACGATGTGTGGAAATATCAGATGATGATATTATTTATGATCCTAGAAATAGAAAAGAAATTGCTATCTATGACAATACCATTCAAGATGAATTAAGGTGACGTTACTTGTTAAAAGGCACATGTCAACCAAAAGGCCATATATTTCCTCGAACTAATTTTTATGGAGTTCAAAGGAGTTTTCAAACAGGTTGGTTTGATATGTTTCCATGGTTAGAGTACAGTGTATCAAAAGATGCTGCTTTTTGTTTGTATTGTTATCTATTTGGTAGAGAAAATAGGGTTAGGGATAAAGCATTTACAGAAATTGGTTTTAAAATTTGAAAGAAAGCTTTTAGAAAATTTTAGGGATCATTCATGTGGTATGTCCAGTCCACATAAATATGTTACACAATGGGTTTATGGATTTCAAAATCAAAGGCTGAATATTGATTATATGTTGGCAAAGTCAAAGGAAACGAATGAGGTTCCTTATCATACTTGTGTCACGCCAATTGTAAAAATTATTCGTATACTTTTAAAAGCAAGGTTTGGCTTCTTGTGGACATCATGAATCACAAGAAAAAGTGGAACGAGGTAACTTTCTTGAGCTTCTCACATTCTATTGCAATGAATATGAAGAAGTGAATAAGGTGATGAACTTAAATGCTCCCAAAAATAATCAAATGACTTCTCATCATATCTAGAAGGAAGTAATTAAGGCTTGTGCTTTAGAAACGATAAAAGTTATTTTGAATAAGCTTGATGGGAAGTTGTTTTCTCTTTTGATTGATGAGTCTCGTAATTTTGTGAAAGAGCAAATGTCTGTTGTTATAAGATTTGTGAATGTATGTGGTGAGGTTTTTGAACAGTTTCTTGGGATTGTGCATGTTAGTGACTTTTGCACGGTCTTTAAAGAGACATATTGATGATTTTGTTGCAATGCATCAATTGTCTCCCTATGGACTTAGAGGTCAAGGCTATAATGGAGCTTCTAATATGAGAGGAAAGCTTCATGGACTAAAAACACTCATTTTGAATGAAAATAAGCATGCACATTATGTTCGTTGTTTTGCTCACCAACTTCAGTTAGTGGTTGTTGCTATTGCAGATATAATAAATTGATATGTGATTTTTTTACTTATATGTCTATGTTTGTGAACACTATTGGAGCTTCATGTAAAAGGAAAGATGCTCTTCGTCAATCACATTATGATAAAGTAGTGCAGTCTTTAGAAAATGGAGATATTTCTACAGGAAAAGGCAAACATCAAGAAACAAGTTTAGCTCGGCCAGGAGATACCAAATGGGGTTCTCATTATACTACAGTTTCACGTCTTCTTGGTATGTGGAGTTTAATGATAGAGGTGCTTCATGTTGTACATGGTGATGCCACTGATCATAAGGATGCAATCAGTATAATGGTTTGATAAGCAAAATGTGCAGTTATGAATTTTGTTTCATTGTTCATTTAATGAAACACATATTAGGAATGACAAATGTGTTATCACAGTCTCTACAATGGAAGCATCAAAACATTGTTAATGTTGTACGGATTATTAGATTGGCGAAATAGAGTTTGGTAACATACAAGAAGAGTGGGTGGGAAGAGTTATTTAAAGAAGTCAGTGGTTTTTGTTCAGAAAATGAAATTAAAGTGCCCAATATGGAAAATATTATTACAGATCGAGTTAGAAGGCTTCTTGATGGTGTTCCAAGGAGTCATCATCATCACTTTTATGTCGAAATTTTTGTCGAGGTACTTTGTTTGTTTTTACTTTTCATATAATGATATAACCGGTATTCAACCATATGTTGAATATGACAGGTTGTTGATCGTCTTGCTGCAGAAATTGATAACCATTTTCCTAAGTCAAATACAGAGTTACTTGTTGTATATCATGTCTTGATCGTACAAATGTTTTTGAGAATTTTGATCGCCGACAAGTGCTTCGTCTTGTTGAGTTATATTTAGAAGATTTTTCTTATTGTGATCTAACTCACCTTAAAGAGGAACTCAAACTCTTCATTTCTGAAATGAGATTGAATGCCTCATTTTCTAGTTTGACAGATATTGGAGTCCTTGCAAAGAAGATGGTTCAAATGTAGTATCACTCTTCATTTCCTTTAACATATCGACTTATTGAGATCATTTTGACCTTACCCGTTGCAATAACTTATGTTGAAAGATCTTTCTCTACAATGAAATTAATTAAGACTGATTTGCGCAACAAGATGGGTGATGACTTTCTCACATATTGTCTGGTGTGTTATGTTGAGAAAATAATTTTTATTGGTATCGAAAATGAACAACTATGCAAAATTTTCAGAACATGATATCTTAGAGGGGTAAATTGCCACCTGTTAGGCATTAATTTTCTTATTATAGGTACACATATACTTTTTACTCTCATTTTTATGATATAATTTGTCTTTTATATTTTTTTATTTTTATAAATATGTTGAAATAACCATTGAATTTTTTTATCCACGGTCTAGCCCCCCGACCTATAGGTCCTCACTCTGTCACTGTGTATAACTGACATACTAATAAACTTGCATCAACATTATTTAAAATCGCCTGAAGCGGAGTGAAATCAAACATTAGTTGTTTAATTTCTGGACAGTCAATCTTGTTTACCGAGGTTGTGTATATGAAATAGTTGTCTTGTACATTGCAATGTTTTCTGAGACATTGAAATTCTGAAGTACATAAGTGTTCCCTTCTTCTATTTCACTAACAAACTTGTAAACCAAGTTCTCCCGAACATGTGCTTCAATAGTGTTGTCTTATTAAGCATCCATCAAAACAATAAATTAACTCAACATTTAATAAACTGATTAAGTGTTTTTGTCACCCAATTATAAGTTATAATACATTTTTTATCAAGGAGAACCATTCCCAAACTATTGAAGTCTTTTCTTTTACGATAGGGTATTTTCCATAACCATAGAACCCTTACTCTTATTCTCTAATTTTCTTTTCAGCATTGGCATTTTGTTGTTTGAAATATGAAATATTAGTATTTTATAGTGGACAAAATGTCAGTTTGAGTTACACGAAAATCTAAAAAATAGAAGAATAAAATTATCATTATGAAATTTTTCAATAAGGAAAATATGCAACTCAAACCGAGTAAAAGTTAGAAATGGCCCGAACGAAGTAAACAACTAAATAGTAGAAGCTCAAGAGGAACATAGTAGGTGCTCAGAATCAGAGTAAAATGGGAGGTATGTTTCAATTGAAAAATGTTAATTTGAAGTTAGGCTAGTTGTATGTTCATGTGTGAAAAAGGGAGTTAGGGGGACAATCTGTTACTATATTTTTCGTTAAAAAAACATAAATATTTCTTCAGCGTATTGTTAATGTGGTAGTGGGAAGAAATGATATTGGTAATGTGTAATGGGAAGAAGTGGTATTTCTATAGTGGGTTTTATATAAATGAATTATCTTATAAATGATGTTTCAAATATATTGATTTATTAAATTTCATTTTAATTGATAGAATGAACATAACATAACTAACCTACTAAGAAACTTGCATTAATATTGTTTAATAAAATCGCCTCAAATTAAACATTAGTTGTGTTAACTTGAGGAAAAATCCTTGATCGGAACACTTCCCTGTGAGGTGCCGTTGGGATCGGCCGGGGACACTCCGATGCCAAAGTCAGTAAGATGGATCAAGGAAACCAACAAAATTGACAAGAATAGTGAGAATGTGTGTGTACCTTGATAACCTAGGGGATCAGGCTATATATAGCTGGGAAGTTGTAACCTTCAGGTAACTAGAAAGTCTCCATTAATGCCTCATTAATGGCGGTTACGGGTTATTCTGAACCTAGCGGATTAGCTAATTAATAACTCATTAATGATCTTTTATGGCCGAGTCAGCGGCCAGCCGTTATAGAGGCGAAGGGAGAGATTCGCCCTATAGGTCCGCCAGCGGATCTCTCTGAGCTGATCTGGGGAGATCCGCCAACCAGCTTCCTTTTGGAGACCACTACGCGGCGTACTTTGAGGTGAATATCCCTTTTGGTCCTCAGGATAATATCTCAATGTTATCAGAAGCCCCCCCAAAATGTCCTTAAAGTCCTTTAGGGCTTTTGAACTTCCGCGCGCCGTCATAAACATTTGCTTTAATGAGCACATTGTTCAATGCCATTGGATGATTGACACGTGTAGTGGACACACTGTCCCAGGAAGAAGAAAACTTCTTTCTTCTTCTTACGCTTTCTCTTTCTTCCTCATTTCCCCATTTTTCTCCTGCGCTCGAAGCTTTTCTGGGATTTCTTATGGGTTTTGCACCAAGCTTCCGATTTCTCATGTAAGTTTTTCTTTTCACTTTAACTTTTCCTGGATGTTTAGAAGTTCGTCTTCATCTTCTAGATCAACTTCAGAACTTTTTAATTCCTTTCCTCCTCCTGAAATTGAAGTAGATTTTAGCTGGACTACCTCGTCATCGGAGAACTCCCATTCTTCCGAGGACACGGTTAATTCCGATTTAGCTGAGTTTGATAACTCGGCGCGTAATCATTACCAGACTCGTTCCACTAGAAATCCCTCTCTTTTTACTTCTATCTCCGGTGCTGCTCCGGCCGGTGACCCTAGGTGGTTCCGGGGATCAATGGCCTCTTCTTCGATTCCTCCCAAGAAAAAGAATCCCCGAGCGGAGTCCACTCCGTCTCGCATGAATGCCGTGGATCTAGCGAATCTGGTGGATCGCTTTCCCTGGATCAAAAATTACGAGACCCAGCTCGCCGCATCTCATCAACGTCCTTCCTGTCCGCCTAGCGGCTTCCTCACAGTGTATAGTAGTCATGTGGAGAGAGGGTTCCGACTTCCTCTTCCAAAGATGATGGCGGACATCCTCTCTTACTTTGACATCACAGTCAGCCAGCTACATCCTAACTGCTGATTGGACATTGCTTTAGACTGCTACCTTGCCTCGAATTTAGGAGTTGTATACACGGGCCGTATCTTTAGAGCTTTTCACAAACCCTCAAAAAAGAAGTCCGAATCTTATCTCACGTTCGCCAAGTTCGGAGCTTATTCGCCTTTTAGCGAAAAAATGTCTAATGTTCATTGCTGGGATGAGAAATTCTTCTACGTGAAGATAAAGGATGGCGAACCATTGGGCTTTCCTTCAGTCTGGAATCCCAGGCCGCTACATATGGCGGGTGACATGCGAATTTTAACAAACAGTGATGAGGAGGTGGCGAAGCTCATGAAGCAGATTAAGGCGGATGCATGGACTTATGCAGATGCCTTAGCTTTCATGATGAGTGATATCCCATTGATTCGCCGGGAAGAGGATAAATTTATTTACTCAAAGATTGCGCAATTTGACCAAGGTACCCTTCATTGCTTCGTGAACTTTAATTACTTTAATGTTTTCTTTGGCAGGGGTGTATCTAAGGCCAATCACGCTCTTGCAGAGACACGCAGGAAGTTTTTGGAGGCTGAAGCACGCAAGAAAGGTCAAGCGGTGAATCCTCAAGCTGATACTGGTAAACGTCCCGCAGAGAAGGTGGTTGATCCGCCACTAAAGAGGAGGAAGCCCAACACCACTGGGGGCCTTAAGCTTATGGCGGACGCCATGAGGACCGCCAAACCTGCTGAGGAGATTGCACAGGTAGTCTATCTTTTGATTTCCTTTCGTTCATCAAGTTTCGGACCGGAGTATGACTCTTTCATGTTTGTGTAGTCGGTGAAGCCTGATATTGGTGGATACTGGTCCGCCAAATTGGGAGCCCAAGGTTCTTTCGAGAACGAGTCCATCCTAAATGATCTGGATGAGGCCTTGGGTCAGGTGGGCGAAGTGCAGAGGAACTATGACCAGATTCCTGGTTCAATTCATGCTCAAAAGGGGAAGACGGAGCTCCTTTCGGTGAGTTTCTTTTAGAAAAGATGTAGAAAGTATTAGTTCCTTAGTCCTTTTGCTTTTTGATTGAATCGTTTGTTTTTGACAGTTGTATGCTCGCCTTCGCACCATGGAAAATGAGCTCCTTCAGAATGTGGCGGATAAGGCAACTATTGAGAGGTTGGAGAAAGAGATAGTGGAAGCCAATTCCACTATTGCTTCTATTAATGCAGGTCTTGCTTCTGCGAATGCAAACCTTGCTTCTGCCACAGCCGCCTTAGTTCTCAGGGATGAGGAGATTAAGAGTCTAAAGGCAAAGATTGCATCTGATGCCAAGAGCCACGAAGACGCCCTTGGAGAAGCTGAATACACGGTGGGTGTGCAAGCTTTTTATTACGGCGAGATGCTTATGGCGTACTTCTCCTTGGCGCATCCTAAGATTAACTTCACAGATCCGCAATTCGCCGTCCCTGAACCGGAATATGTGGCGAAGTTCAATAAAATGCCAGACGCTAAGGAGTACCTCCGTGATTACATTCGGAGATGGATGAAGGGACCTATGGAGGAAACCAAACCCACTACTACGGTCTTGGTGGATGAGCTTGATGAAGTGCCCCTTAAGGCGGATGCAGAACCAATTCCTGACCAGGATCTTCCACTTGGTCCCGCATCTTTGGCGAATAAGGAGGTATCTCCTGATGGCGTATCTGCGAATGTGGAGAAGGAGGATCCCCAAGCAAGCACCGTAGGCGAAGAAAGCGCAAAGGAGGATGCTCCTATTGTTGTTTAGCTTGCTTTTATTTGGGATATTGTAAAAACATTTCTAAGTACAATTTGTTTTGATCCTTTATGGAAACTATGTTATTTTACCTTTACGTTTGCGTAAGGAAATATATAGACACCTAGGATTTGGAGTAGGTGGCCAGCCATACTCCACTGTATGAACCTTTGTGAAGGTTTGAAAGCTGTTCTATTCCTTCTAGAGGAAGTAAAGCTGCCCAGGGGATCGATTTGCTACTTATCTTTGAGGTGAAATGATCCGCCCGTAGGACTTGTGAATTCCTTTCTGGGAAGGATAAGAGAGTGTAAAGACCCTGCGTCCAAGGATCGTTTTAACTCTATTGGAGATTGGGATCCGCCTAGAGGCGGATCCGCCCATAAGATTGATCCTCTTATGTTTTTAAGGGCATCGAGGACGTATCTCTAAGATAGCGATACATTGCAAATGTGGAGAGCGTTGGATGCCCCCCCTCTTTTTAAGACTGGAATATTGATATTGCTGCAGTAAACAATAAAAAGAACATAGATAATAGAACAAATGATGTTTATTAATGGGAGAAACCTTATTACAGCAAGTAGGTCTTATAAGTGAGCCTCGTTAAAACCTTTAATAAGAAAAACCACATGGGAAAAAGCTTATTAAAGGAAAAAGAGTACTCAAGACCGTGTATACACTTCATTTTCTGACAAAGTATTTGCGGAGATTTTGGAGGTTCCACGTGCGTGGTAGTGTATTGCCCTCCATGTCCTGTATTTTAAACATGGCTGGTCCAATCTTGTCCACTATCTGATATGGACCCGTCCAGTTAAGTCCTAGCTTGCCCTTGCCTTCTCGAGATTGGACTTTATCAGCTTTACGGAGCACGAGATCTCCCACATTTAGATCCACAAGTTTGGCGTTTTTATCATGGTAAGCTGCAATCCGCTGTTTGTATGCTGCCATGCGTACATAGGATTGATCCCTGCTGTTAGATGAGGTGCCGCGGCCTAATCTCTCGGGCGGACCGGGGGGTGGACAACCTCATGGCGACGTAAGCGGTGATTGGCGCTGAAAGCAACCAATCGTGGAATCAAGCTGCTCGGCAGGACCGGAGCTCGGAGATATGGAAGAGTCGCCACCCACGAATGGGAAAATGAACACCGATCCCTTGCGGGAGACCGGTGTGGGTTCGGGAAACTTAGGTACGAGCCGAGAAGGCTAGCTCCTTTCCAGAGAAAGGCTACTAGGCACCCCGACATCGCCCGGTTATGAACCACCGGCCTCCTACTCAGCATGTTAGGCGATAACGGACTAATCGTATACTTCTTTAAGTTTAAAATTCATTTGAAACCCTTTTCTTTCTCTTTTTAGAAACCGTTTTGAGCATATGATATTGAAAAGCCACATCAGTAAAGAATCACCCATTTATGTTTATACATACACGGAGAGGGGGGAAGAAAAAAGTGATTTATTTACAACCGTATTAAATGTTATGTTGTGTGTTTATTCTACTCTAACTTATCTCCCCAAAGCGGATTTATTTACATGGTTCGCACCTTAATCGCCGTTGGAACGATTCAGGTGCGTTTTAAAACCCCGTTTGATGAAGTTTACCCGAATCGCCGTTGGAACGACTCGAGTATTTGAAAACGTTTGAGATAAAAACCTTTTAATGAGAAAACATGGTTAAACATACAAGTCAATTTTATTTTGTACAAATTATTTAAGAAAATGGTTCAAAACTCTATTATTCGCAAAGAAAACGATTTTAATTACAATGTTCGCTTAATCCGTCGTTGGAACGAACTAAGGTTTTAAAACGTGGTGTTTTGAGAAACAGTTTGAAATGTTAACAAGAATGACTCTATTTATTTACATTAGAAATCTAAAAAAACTCATTAATTTAAATAGTTCAATTGAAAACTCTCTTTTTTGTGATTTATTTTCCCCTTTTTATTTAATGTACTCTTTACCCATTGTAGTTACAATAATAACCACATTTAAGCCCAAAAATTAATTTTTCAAAGTGAAGCCCATTAGAAACATGGACTCATAAATGGCCAAAAGAGATAAAGAAAATAATATAGATATATATTTACACATTTTAGCCCAAAAGACATAAAATAAGAGTAAAAGAAAATATACTATCCAATACATATATAAGAAAGAGTAATGAAAATAATATATTTATACTTTAAATATATGAAAATAGTAGATAAAATTCATAAATAAGAAAATAGCATTTATCACTCAAAATAACTCTATTTGTCAATAATTAACATAACCCAAATATACTCCAAAACTATATATATATACATAACTAATATAATCTTAATGTCAAAAAGACTATATGTTTATCCCCTAATATCTACTAATTGTCTCACAAAATACCCAAGTAAATAACATTTAAAATAGATTTTAATGTGACTTAAATAAATAATAATAAAAAAAAGAGAAAATAATACATACATATATAAAAATAAAATGGAACACCACTCTTCTAAAATAAATATATGTACTAAAGTTCTAAAATAAGTTGAAAAACATGTATTACATAATTATATATATATATATTAAGGATTAAAAGTCTAAAAGTTAAGAAAATGGGACCGAAATGGCATTTTTTACATTTTGGCAGATTTACCGACGGAAAATCCGTCGGTAAAAAGCCTTTAGTGACAGAATTGGCAAATTACAACAGCACTCCCATATTTTTCAGATTTGTTCAAAAGCTTTAAATTAAATCTAATTCAATCGTTTTGGACTTCCGAACTACCAAAGATGGATCATAGTGGAAAACGGAAGTTCCTAAAACGATGTTTTTATTTTAAAACGTTATTTGGAAACCTCTTTTAAATAAAAAAAACTTATAATTACAACATTTTCGATACCCGAACTACCTTTTTATCGGATCACGGTTCGTATTGGGATATCCAAAACGAGGTTTTTATTTTAAAACAAAACCGAATTTTATTTAACACGAAACGAAAATTAAATAAATATGCTAACTAAATAAAACGTGACAAAATAAATAAATGACTAAAGGAATAAAAACTATAGCATAAAAAATAAATAGAAGGAGAGAAATAACTTAAATAAAATAAAGAGTCTAGTCCTCGGATAATACCTTTGATTCGGTATCTGACAGTCGAAACCGATTGATTCCACGAACCGCGAGCTCCCGATTTTAATAAAAATTTAGTAAAGATTGAACTTAGGAAATTTGAAATTTTTGAGAAAAAAAAATATTTTTCTCAAAAAAAATCCACTCTCTCTCTCTAAAAATGTTTAGAGTGAGAAAGTTTTCCCTCCTTAAAAAAAAGGCCTCCCTTTTCACCTTGGGATCCGTGCCCTTATATAGGGAAACGGATCCCGGAACAATGGACGACGCCCAAAAAAAAATTGGGCATCGCCCATTGTGGTTGGGCGGCCGCCCAACCTAGTGTTGGGCTACCGCCCAACTTTCGTTGGGCGAGCGCCCAACGCGAGGTTGGGCGCCCGCGTCCAATCCTCGTCGGGCGTCCGCCCGACGCGTTGGGCGTTCGCCCGACGTGGTTGGGTGCCCGCCCGGCGACCCTCGGGGCGTGCCCCGCACCGTCGGACGCATGCACTCCGTGGCCGCCGAGCGCGCGTTCCGCGCAGCCAGACGCTCGCACGTCACGGCCGTCGAACGCGCGCCTCACGCTGCCAGGCACGTGCGCTCAACGGCCCACGAGGGCGCGCACCGCCAGCGGTCCCAGGCATTGCTCGGATGTCGAGAGCGTGCCACTCGCGGTGCGTCCGACGGACGCCGCGCGCACGTCTCGAGCCGTCAAGCGGGCGTTCGACCATCGTCGTCCGCGTGCGGGATGCCGTTGCTTGCCTGCGCCGTGCCGTTAATTTTCCTCCGCTTATTATTCTTTATATATTTTTCAAAACTTCCGGAATCAATCGCTTCGACCGTCTTGTTTTCAGGTTTTCGTCACAGGTCCTCCGACTCGGTGTCTACAGTTGCCCCTACTTTTCTATTTTGACAGTGATGTGTGTGTTTCGAAAACGTTTTTTGCTAACGTACACATGCAATGTAAAACATATAAAAGTAAAAGACACGTAACGAGTAGGAGGGAACATACCTGACCTTTACGCTGCGCGCTCCGGCGTTGTTCTCTGACCTTTTCAGACTCTGCTTCGGGCTGCACCCTAATTCACGACTGCGGGGATAATGGCTAAACAGCTACCCTATTTCAAGATTGCAGGGATAATGGCTAAATAGCTACCCTATTTGTGACTGCGGGGATAATGGCTAAACAGCTACCCTCTTTCAAGATTGCGGGGATAATGGCTAAACAGCTACCCTATTTCAAGATTGCGGGGATAATGGCTAAACAGCTACCCCATTTCAAGATTGCGGGGATAATGGCTAAACAGCTACCCTATTTCAAGATTGCGGGGATAATGGCTAAACAGCTACCCTATTTCAAGATTGCGGGGATAATGGCTAAACAGCTACCCCATTTCAAGATTGCGGGGATAATGGCTAAACAGCTACCCTATTTCAAGATTGCGGGGATAATGGCTAAACAGCTACCCCATTTCAAGATTGCGGGGATAATGGCTAAATAGCTACCCTATTTGTGACTGCGGGGATAATGGCTAAACAGCTACCCTCTTTCAAGATTGCGGGGATAATGGCTAAACAGCTTTTCAAGATTGCGGGGATAATGGCTAAACAGCTACCCCATTTCAAGATTGCGGGGATAATGGCTAAACAGCTACCCTATTTCAAGATTGCGGGGATAATGGCTAAACAGCTACCCTATTTCAAGATTGCGGGGATAATGGCTAAACAGCTACCCCATTTCAAGATTGCGGGGATAATGGCTAAACAGCTACCCTATTTCAAGATTGCGGGGATAATGGCTAAACAGCTACCCTATTTCAAGATCACGGGGATAATGGCTAAATAGCTACCCTGATTTGCGACTGTGGTGAAGATGGCTAAAAAGCAACTCCGATCAGCGACCACGAGCCATATGGCTAAAAAGCAACTCCGGTCTGCGACCAAGAGTCAAATGGCTCAAAAGCAACTTCGGTCTGCGACCGAGAGTCAAATGGCTAAAAAGCAACTCCGGTCTGCGACCGTGAGTCAAATGGCTAAAAAGCAACTTCGGTCTGCGACCGAGAGTCAAATGGCTCAAAAGCAACTCCGGTCTGCGACCGTGAGTCAAATGGCTAAAAAGCAACTTCGGTCTGCGACCGAAAGTCAAATGGCTCAAAAGCAACTCCGGTCTGCGACCGTGAGTCAAATGGCTAAAAAGCGGGGGCTGTTTCTGGATTTTCTTATCACACTGTTGTCTGTATTTTCTCACTGGAGCTATCATCTCGACGATTCGATGGGCACACGTCTTAGTCCGAAATGACATAGACTACTGATTGTTTTTCTGTTGACTGTCGTCTGTATTTTGACTGGTGTCACTGTTCTGTAAAAATTAGCTGTTGTCTGGAATCGATGTTTTGACGATGTTGGTTACTGTCTGGGAGAAACGCAGACTGAAACGGACTGCAAATCGGAGGTCTGTGCACCTGGTAATTAATTATTTACTTTTTACCTTTATGTCAAATCGTACTTTTTTCACTATTTACGGGAATGCCATTCCCTTTTCCTATATAAGGTGGTGGGGTTTCATTTCAACCCCACACCTTCTCTCTCCTCTTTCTCTCACTAGACTTCAATTTGGATTATTCTCGGGATGGATTTAGACGAATGGGATGGCACCAGAGGCATGGACGAGGTTTATGTAAACCTGGATAGAGTGGATACCTTCCACGACCCTACGACACACTTGAGCAGGACACGCTGCAACGAGGTAAGTGGTTCCTCACTTTTATTTGATTTGAACTCTAGGCTTTAGCACTCCTATACGAACATGATTTGCATGCTAACTCTTAGACTGCCTTAGAGGACTTTAGCTAGAAAACGTGAATTCCTTTATTTACACGTAACACCTGTTTATTTTTGTAAGAATGCGCGCTATATGCATGTGAATAGTACACTACGAATTTATGCATGTTAACAGTAAAAACGATGTGAATAGTAAAAACGTGAATAGTGCACGTGAATAGTACAAACTTAGCTAATGCACGTGAATAGTAAGAAACGCGAATAGTGCACGTGAATAGTGAAAAGGTGAATAGTAAAAACGTGAATAGTGCACATGAATAGTAAAAACTTAGCTAATGCACGTGAATAGTAAAAACGTGAATAGTAAAAACTTAGCTAATGCACGTGAATAGTGCACGTGAATAGTAAAAACTTAGCTAATGCACGTGAATAGTGAAAACGACGTGAATAGTAAAAACTTACCTAATGCACGTTAACGTACGTGAATAGTAAAACCTAATCTACGCTCCTCGTCACCTGTAGACGAGGGTGGATTAAAGAATTGACTAAACCTTACGTGAATGACCCTATATGAGAGATTTTTACAGAAAATTGGTCCTAACTGACCGGATGTCTCTAGGTTAGAAAATGAAAGGATACCTAGTCTTAACGCATTCTTATCACTCGCTTGCCTTAGGAGTTGTATTTGAACTTTCTTATCTTGTTCCTTTTTAGCTCATCGAGATTTCCGGGACCAATGCCGAGGTTCTTTCATGGTATGATAGGCTGAGCGCCGCGGCGAGAGCCCGCGTGCAGGAGTTGGGCTTCGGACCCTTCATTGTAGCGCTGCCCCGCACCAACGGGGTGTGTGATCCCTTTGGCCTACGGGCCCTGTGTGAGCGGTGGGTTGACTCGACCCACACCTTCCACCTTTCCTTCAGGGAGATGACCATCTCGCCCCGAGATTTTTCATTATTGATCGGATTACGAGGGAGCAACACTCCTGTCCCTTTCCATTATGGCATGATGCGACCGCGGGTCGACCCTGCTAGGCTTGCCGCCTTGATAGGACCAGGAGTTCCTCTATGCGCCAAATCTACCCCGACGAAGTTTATTTCGACTGCTAGCCTCTTGAGTAGACGGGACTTATGTGAGACTGAGCTACTGATCTGGCGGTTCGTAGCTTCCTTGTATATGCTCTTAGCGAGACGATTTTCCGCACGAAGGGCGGAAAGGTGCATGCGGGTCTCATCCAGGCCCTTAGTGATTTAGATGCCGCAGCTTCCTATGATTGGGCGGGGGCGGGCTTAGCTTTTCTCTACAAGTTTCTGGACCTGACTTGCCGGAAGCGCAAGGATTTCGGTGGTTACACCTTTGCTCTGCTGGTACGTGACGCCTTCTCGATTCGCCCATCTTTGTTTTTTTTTTCTTTTTCACACTCCTAGTCCTTGTTTATACCGCAGGTGTGGGCGTACGAGAGACGCATCCTTCCCAGTCGATCTCGACCTCGATTGAGAGCACAGAGGCCGCTTTTTATGGTTCGATGGAGAGATTTTGATCTGAGCGCCGAGAGGAGGCGGACAGTGCCATGGCTCCTAGACCGGATTGACTCATTGGTCCTCACACAGGTAGATTTCGCTTAGTCTCGCTAGACTTTGGCTTGAGTCTTTCTGACCCTTTTCTTTGTGCATATTTTTTAGATTAAGTTCAGGTGGGACGATCTTGACTTTGGTCCCGAGTATTCATACACATCGATGATCCAGGAGCAGCAGTGCGTGCTCACCGGTCCTTGTGTGCGGGCGTGGTATTTGGGAGATCGAGGCATCACCGGGGTGAGTGATGTTCACTGGACGCCGGGGGAGATTCCCGTTTCCATGTTTGCTGTGCAGACTCTGCCCTTATCGACCATTCGTCGAGATCTGACCCATCGTTTTATCGGTAGAGAGGTCTGGATTCACGCCGGGGGCCGCGAGCCTTATTTGTCCACTTTACTGAGCGCGAGGGATGCCCCGGCGGCAGCGATGGAGGTAGATCCGGTGGCGGACGTGTTTTCGAGAGAGGCGGTCGAGGCCGTCTTTGGTCAGGCGTTCCGGTAAGTGATTCCGCCCTCTTTTCATTTTATTCATGATATGCTCGGAGGTTTTATTGTGTGTTTTTTTTTCGCTTTTTTTTTTTTTTTGCAGGAGGGATCCTGGCGGAGTGCCCACCTATCTGATTTTTTCGACGATACTCGGGCTCAAACACCGGTGTGCGAGCAGCCCTATTTTGTCGGCGAGTCCTCCAGTGCAGCTCGACCGGAGAGGTCGTCCATAGGCGTGCCTATACCAGACTACGAGAGGGAATACGATCCGTTATGATGAGTCCGGGGCCCCTTATGCAGGATTTGAGGCGGTCCCTCCTATCTTCTCCTCAAGAGTCCCATTTGATCCCTCAGATGCTTCTTTGACCACGAGAGAGACTTGTACGGATTACGTGGGGCTGTCTGGTTATTTCCGAGACCGCTTCAGCTTGCGCTGCACCGATCACCTGGTATGTATCATTACTATACTTTAGTGTAGTGAAATGTATGCATGTATGTATGATTTATGTTTTTGCCTATGCTGCCTTTTATCTATTTTTTTTGCTTTTTCTGTAGAGTGATCTGCATGCCCATGAGCGGAGACAGAGCGAGCTAGTGCGGGAAGCTGATGCCCGAGTTGGTCATGTGTATCAAGAGAGGAACGACCACTGGTCGGGGATGATGCGACGGGAGACTGAGGGTCGCCTTGCCGTCGAGGAGAGGGCGCGTGATGAGTCGATCAGACGCCTTGCTGCAGAGGAGAGAGCACGAGTTGCTGATGAGAGAGCACGGGTTTCTGATGAGAGAGCGTGAGTTTCTGATGAGAGAGCGCGTGCTGCCGAGGAGACACTATCTGCGGAGCGGGCATCTCACCTAAGAGATTTTGAGAACTATTGGGACTTCCCTCCGTATTAGGCTCGTCATGTATTGCTTTGTAGCTTTTATTATTGCTTTGTAGCTTTTATCTGATGTATAGCTGATGTATAGGGAGTGGGGTGGATAGTAGGTAGGCTTTTTGTGAAAAGTAGGATAGGAAATGTATAACTCGTGATTCATATTACCATGCATTCGGTAGATTATAATGATTCCAATCATTCTCGTCAAATATATTCATGCCTTTATTTATTTACAAACAACAGAAATACTTAGTCTCTTATACATTGTTTTTGTAATTGCTCAAGTTATAACTATTGTTACCAGGACCCGCCTTTCGGTTTTCGGATCCCGGCGATTTTTCTCCTCTCCTTTTACTATCCCGGAATTTTTAAATGAGTGCCCTTTCGGGTTTTCACCCATTGGGATTTCCCTTATTG
Organism: Euphorbia lathyris; assembly: GCF_963576675.1. NCBI lineage: Eukaryota > Viridiplantae > Streptophyta > Magnoliopsida > Malpighiales > Euphorbiaceae > Euphorbia > Euphorbia lathyris. The sequence continues at coordinate 8,936,987 of NC_088911.1, forward strand.
TTACATGGGTCGCCCTTTGCGGGATTTCAACCCATCGGGAATTTTTCTTTATTTTTTTTTTTTTTTTTTTTTACGAAAAGTATTTCTTAAGCTTATCCAGATTGGTAGGTTCAGAGAATTCCATGCCGTCTATTGTGGTTAACTTCACCGCTCCTTTGCTTAGTATCTTCTTTACGATGAATGGTCCTTCCCAGTTAGGCCTGAACTTCCCCCTCGGGTCGGTGTGCGTCACACGGATCTGTTTCAGCACCAAATCTCCTTCTTTGATAGGGCTGGTCTTGACTTTTTTATTGAAAGCCCGAGCCATCCTTCTTTGATATAACTGTACATGGTAAAGCGCTTCCATCCTTTTTTCGTCAACTAGAGCCAACTGCTCACATCGCTTTTTCGCCCATTCCGCCTCGGGAATTTCTGCCTCTACTGCGATTCTCAACGATCGCTTTTCGATCTCAATCGGCAGGACTGCTTCTGTTCCGTATACCAAGGAGAATGGCGTTGCCCCAGTCGAGGTTCTGATTGTCGTGTGATAAGCCCACAACGCGAGTGGGAGGTGCTCATGCCAGTTCCGATGTGATTCCACCGTCTTTACGAGGATCCTTTTAAGGTTCTTATTAGCCGCTTCTACTGCCCCATTAGCCTGTGGACGGTACGGAGAAGACCTGTGATGCTCAATGCCATATTCTCGGAAAAGATTCCTTACTTCCCCCTGAAACTGGACTCCGTTATCCGTGATCATGTGATGAGGCACTCCGAACCTGGTGATCAAGTGTTTTTCAATGAACTTTCTCATCTGCTTGGATCCTAGTTTGCTAAACGACTCTGCTTCTACCCATTTGGTGAAATAATCGATGGCGACTGCAATAAACTTATGTCCATTTGAAGCATTAGGCCTTACTTCGCCGATGATGTCAATGCCCCAGGCAGCGAATGGCCAAATAGGTGCTAGCACATGTAGTTCCATGGCCGGAAGATGACTGCAATCGCCATGGATTTGACAATCGTGACATTTCTTCGCATACTCGTTACAATCTCTTTCCATGGTGAGCCAATAGAAGCCTTGCCTAATAATTTTCTTAGCTAGTACTGCTCCTCCCATATGGGCTCCACAAATTCCCGAATGTACTGATTCCATCGCCTCGCGGGCTTCCCCCGCATCCAAGCATCTTAGTTGTAATCCATCAATGTGCCTTTTGTAAAGCAAGTCGTTATGGATGACGAACTGACGAGCTAGCCTTCTAATCACAGCTTGATCCCTAGGTTCTGACTCTGCCGGATATGTTCCATCTTTCATGAAGTTCACGATATCGAAATACCACGGTTTTTCATCTGCCTCTAACAGCATTACATCTTCGTAGCACGGTTTGTGAGATCTTCTCAATACCAATGGTTTCGAAGCAAGGTTCCGGGGGTTGTCCCAAACTGACACTAAAGTAGCCAAGGCATCCGCCGCCTGGTTCTGTGCTCGAGGAATATGATAGAAACGACATTCCTTGAATCTTTGTGCCAACCCTTCTAGTTGATCTAGATATGGACGTAGCCTTTCTTCTCTCACTTCCCAGTTTCCTTGTGCCTGTTCGATGATCAACTTGGAGTCACCCTAAATTTCGACATATGATGCTCCCAGTGCCGCTAATGACTCTAGACCATAAATGCACGCTTCATATTTGGCCATATTATTAGTGAGAGGGAAGGATAACTTCTTGGCCATCGGGATCCTTTCTCCTTCCGGCGAGGTAAGTAGTACTCCTACTCCGGCTCCATTCGAATTAACTGCTCCATCGAAGGACATTTTCCACGATATAACTTCGATTGCGTTCAAGTGCTCATCGGGGAAATCATAGCTTACTTCTTCCTCTTCTGCATTCAGGGGTTGGTTAGCCAGAAACTCTGCCACGGCCCTTCCTTTGATAACCTTCTTCGTCACATATTCAATGTCAAACTCGGACAAAAGCAACAACCATCTGGCTAACTTCCCCGTTAAGGATGGAGTTCGGTACAGATACTTCACGGGATCCATCCGAGAAATAATGATCACTTTATACGATTGGAAATAGTGCCACAGTTTCTTTGTCAACCACACCACTGCCACACATGTCTTTTCGATCATGTTGTACTTGAGCTCGTACTCCAGGAACTTCTTACTCAAATAATACACCGCGTGCTCCACACCGGTGTCTCCCTCTTGAGCCAACATTGCCCCAATAGATCGCTCCTCAATTGCTACGTAGAGGAGAAGCGGCTTTCCCAGTTTAGGCGGTCTCAACACTGGCGGATTAGACAAGTAGCCCCGGACGCTCTCCAACGCTTGCTGACATTTATCATTCCAAATGGCGGGTTGGTCTTTCCTTAGCAACTTAAAGATCGGCTCGCAGATTGTGGTAAGTCTCGCTATGAACCGACTGATATACTGAACCTGCCCCAGAAACCCTCTCACTTCCTTCTCATTTCTCGGCGCCGGCATTTCCTTTATAGCCTTCACTTTATCGGGATCCACCTCAATTCCCTTATTTCCGATTACATAGCCTAAGATTTTCCCCGACGAAACGCCGAAAAAGCACTTCTTCGGGTTTAACCTTAGCTTGAATTATGCAATTCGGGCCAAAAACTTCTCGAGCGCGGCAAAATGCCCTTCTCTTGTCTCTGATTTGACCATCATATCGTCCACGTAGACTTCTACCTCCTTGTGTATCATATCATGGAACAGTGTTGTGGCCATTCTCTGGTAAGTTGCCCCGGCATTCTTCAAACCAAACGGCATTACCCTGTAACAGTATGTTCCCCATTCAGTTGTGAACGAGGTTTTCGCTTTGTGCTTTTCGGCCATCTGAACTTGCATGTAGCCCATGAAACCGTCCACATTCGTGTGTAAGACGCTTGACACTGCACTGTCGATCAATACATCGATATGAGGCAATGCGAACTCATCCTTGGGGCATGCCTTGTTAAGATCTCTGTAATCAACGCACATCCTCACTTTGCCATCCTTCTTTGCGATGGGCACTACATTTGCGACCCAAGGGGGATAGTCGATCACTTCGATGAATCCTGCTTCTAACTGCTTCTTCACCTCCTCTCTGATCTTATCTGCCCATTCTGGTCTCATACGTCGGAGCTTCTGCTTTACGGTCTTTGCTTCGGGGTAAGTTGGAATGCGGTGAGTTACGATTGATTGATCGATTCCAGGCATGTCTTCGTATGTCCAAGCGAATACAATTTCGTATTTTTTAATTATTCTCTCAAATTCTTTTCTCTCTTCAATAGTTAATTCTTGAGCAATTTGTATAAGTTTAGGATTTTCATCCATACCAAGATTGAAAGTTGACATTTCTATCGTATTGATTTCAAATGTAGGCATGTTATATGAATGAGAATGCATGGAATGATCATGATCAACATCAAGCAAGTAAGCAAAATCAGAATTCATTTCATTGATAGCGTGGGTGATTACATCATCGGACTCAAACAAAGCAGTAATACAATTTTCATCATCAGGGTTCTCGGGCTCCTCATGAACCTTGGAGGTACTGGGCTCGTCCACCGCTCCCGCAGTCGCTTCGATGGTGATGACCTGCTCCTCGGTATTTAAATCCAGCATCATGATCTCCTCGACAAAGCAGCTCGCCTTTCCTTTGCCCCAGTCGGCAACATCATTGAAGATTTCGAACCCTGGCAGAATCTTCCCTTCCGTGCTAGTCCATGCCTCGGGGGTTCCTGAATATGCCTTCCTATGCCCCTCGCTCACAAAATACTTCCTCAAGCCTACTTTTCCTTCAGTACTCGCATTGGACGGACTCCCCGGCTCATATCCCAAACCTCTCCGGGTTTTCTGACTCTTAAAGTCCGGAAACTCTGGCAGCCCCTGATGGTATGCTCCTAAACCCATTCCCAGGATGAAACTTCCCTTCATCATTTTCACCACATCGGTGGTCATGCTCGACTCGTAAATCCCGGAGACTTGGAATCCGGAGAAAAGTTGAGGCTCAATTCCCAGTGCTGCCACCGAGCTTAATTTCTCAGCTCTAATTGTTACTATCTCCTCCCCGAAGGGGAACTTAATCATTTGGTGGAGCGTGGAGGGCACACCTCCTAACTTATGGAACCAAGGGCGTCCCAACAGCACAGCAAAAGTTACCGGGATATCCAACACTGTGAACTCAGTTTCTTCCTCGTGCGGCCCCACTTTCAACTTGGCCTTGAAGACTCCTTCAATGTGCCTACGGCTGTCATCATATGCTCTAATCACAGTTTTAGAGGCTGTCAGGTCTCCTCTCTCCACTCCCAACTTCGACAAGAGTTTCAACGGACAAACATTAATGGCCGATCCATCATCGACCATCACACAGCTAGTCTTCTTCCCGTTAATTTCCGCTCGGATATACAATGGCTTATTATGAGCGTTCCCCTCTTCTGGGAGATCTTCGTCAGTAAATGTGATCTCAGTCTTCTTTCGGGCCATAATTTCCCCTACTAGCGCTGCCGGCTCAGTATCGGTGGAAATAACCAAATTCTGCAACTCCTTCATCAGGTTCTCACGATGGTACTTAGAATGGCATAAAACTTCCCAGACCGTAGACTTAGCTTGCGTCTTCTTCAACTGTTCAAGAACTTGGTCATCGGGCTTAGGAGCCGACCCTTCTCCAATCTCAGTCTCTACCATTGGTGCCTTTCCCTCGGCCACACGACCTGATCTCGTCATTACCGTAATTTCCGGCTCATCGTCCGATTTGTCCCAGATGTTAATAGGAACCCTTCGATTAGCATCCTCCTCGTCCGAGGAACTCGCCCAAATGTCTACGACCATTAAATCCATGACGTGAGGAATACTCGGATTCAAGAAAAAGGGATCCGCCGATCCATACAAAGCCCAACCTATCAACTCATCATAGTCACGGAGGGACACTCTACTCATCCTTCTCGCGGCCAACGGAATAGCACCTCGTTGTATGCACATAAGCTGCACCTTATCGCTCATTGTCTCATTACACTGCTCATAACGGTGCCTCCACCTTCTAGCATAATCCACAAAATGTTCCTCGGGGAATTGCCTAATCCTGTCCAGATCGTCCAAGGATCCCGTCCACGGAATGTACATTTCATATCTCGCCACAAAGGCGCTTCTGAGTGGTACCCAATGACACATCTCTTCCTCTGACAGACCCTGATGCCACAATAAGGCTTCACCCATCAAGGTTTCTGGAAAATGTTCATGCAACTCATACTGCGGAAATCCGGCGTTATACATATGATCGCGGAATATCCTTGCATGCTCCACAGGATCCCGGTATCCACCATACATAGGCATCGCTAACACCGCATCAGGTGTTTGGTAAGACGGGGAATCAGGGGTTTGCTCTGCTAGCATCCATACTGTATATTCCTTGATAAATCTCTTCGTCATAGCTGCCCAATCGGTCTTAACATACATTGGCAGCGACATATACCACATCAGCGGTTCACCCATCAATGAATTACAAAACAAGCTAGTGATCTCTTCCTCTTTGAAACTCAAGGCTGTCATAGCCGACAAGTAGAAGTGAAGATGCTCCATAGGGTCCTTATTGCCGTTATACTTGCTCACCCTTGGCAATGGACGTTTGATGGGTCCAATCTGCATTGCAAAGCGCTCCGCAGTTCTATCCTCAGCTCTTTGATACTTTTCTAGAAACAGATCTGACAACCGATCCCAATCGTGCTTACAAGAGTCGGGTAATGAATGGAACCATTCCAAAGGCTCGCCCATAAGCGAATGGTGGAACCACTGAGCAATTTCATCTACTCCGAAGGATTCAATAAACATGTCATGCATATATTCACGCAAGTGCACTTTGGGATCCCTTCCGCCACTAAACAAACCCAAATTTGGCACGATAGTCCGAGACGACCCTTCACCGGTCTCTTCGGCACTATCCTCGTCATATGGTGCTCCACCATCTGATCCTTCCTCCATTGGTTCATCCTCTTGTTCCTCACCCAAGAAGGACACATACAGACCATTTCCTACATTGCTTCTTTCGACGGAGTCCAACAACTCCTCTACATCTTCCTCAAAAGATTCCATCACCACAGTTTCCGTCAAACCAGCTCCGATCATGCTCACCCTATGATTAGGCAATGGATTGCGCCTAACGGAAGGGTTTGCTGACGAAGGATCAGCTATCTTCTTCTCCTCAATCAAATCTTGGATTTCGTGTTTCAGCCTCTCGCAATTCTCAATCGTATGTCCATAACTGCTGTGGAACTCACAATACCCTCTAGCTTGTATCTGCGGAGTAGGTGGAGCTTTATTATAAGGGGTAAGGGCTTTCAACAATCCCTTTTTCTGCAAACGTTCAAAAACCTTTGCGTAAGTCTGATCAAACTTGGCGAACCGCCTCTTTTCGATAGCATTAAGATCAACCACTTTCACTGTCGCAGATTCCGTACTCGCGCTAGGCCCTCCGGCACTATATCCAGACTTCGTCCACTTGGTATAAGCTTTCTTCGGCTCCCCATCGCCTTCGACAGTCAAGGCACAACTATACATCTGATTGAAATCTGTGAACGGCATATATCTCAACTCATTCTTAATATACGGCAACGTATTGCCAATCACCATTCGGATCTGATCTTGCTCAAGCGGCTTCTGTTTCATGACCGCGGCCTTAGCCCTCCATCTCTTCACGAAGTCTGAAAGGGATTCCCCAGTCTGCTGCTTAGTGCTCTCTAACTCTTTCAAAGTGACTTCCAGCATGGTGTTAAAGCTATACTGAGCGATGAATGACTTCGCCAACTCCTTCCAATCCTTCTTTGTCACCATTGGTAACGCATGGAACCATGTGAGGGCAGCCCCCTCCAGGTAAGTGTTAAACAGCCCCAAGACTTGATCCTCAGTCAGGATCGTGTGCTTCATTACTGCAACATACTGATTCATGTGAGCGGTGGGATCTCCAGTTCCATCGAACTTTTTCATGTCAGGGAGCCGGAATTTCAGAGGTAAAGCTGTTGCTGTCAAACAATTCTTCAAGTTATAGAAATCTTGACTCCCGGAGCTTCCTCCGTGCAAGTCCTGCACTTCCTGTGTGATGTGTTGCCTCCACTCCTCTTCCTTAGCTTTCTCCTTTTCCATCTGTTTTTGGATATAATCCTGATAATCCTCCTCATTCCCAAAGCGAGGGCCATCGTTCACCTCATTCTCAGCACGCTTACTACCACTCTTGTTGTCCTTCAGTGCTAATTCGGCTAGCTGGGCCAAGATTGCGGCCAGCTGATCATTGATATTGTTCACAGAATTCTCCAATTCAGCCACTTTCTTATCGGTCGCAGACATACTGGCGGAAGACTGAGTATGCCCAGACGAAGATGATTCCGAAGCCACAACTACTGATTCGGGACTGTCTACTCACAACTGATCAAACTGTCTGACAAGCCGATCACTCTCACGAAACCACAACCGCTTAATGATGACGTCTGCGCGAACGATATCCATTAGTATGTATGCATGGTTTTATATGCATGATTCGTGGTGTGTGCGTTTATTTATTTACGATTATAAGATAAGAAGAACAAACGTTAGTCCTATTTACACGTATCACAACATCTCTCTTCCACCCTTATTCCTCCACACACTCGTTGGTCCAGGTCTCTTTCCTAAGATTTTGGTTTTTTGGCTCACATTGCGGTCCAGGGGACGCGTGATGCCGTCGATTATTGCGGGAAAATAAATCAACCATCAGACAATACAGTTCGTTTTGACGTATCCATATTCAGTGACTAAGAAATCGACCAAGTTGGATTGTCCTTTCAGAATAACTCGTCTTTCGTCCTTTCGTGAGACGCATTAGTTCGGGTTTTGACTCCCTTTGAGCGCATCTCAGTTTTTAGACGTCGTACGAGTTATTCTTCTAGTCCAATCGTTCGTTATTGTCAATGACTCGCCTTTTATTCGCGTGGGTTCATGTCTCGATTTTTGGATTACAACGGGATCTTTTGGATCTAGATGCAACCACGTGTTTATTTAGTGATGGAATCACTTTTGGATTTTATTTTAGGGAACGGACTCATCGCGTAACGAGTTTGTTCTTAGCGTCGAGGATTCGTTTGCTCATTTTGCTACGTGAAAGACGGTGAGTCTTATTTTGAGCGCACGGTAACCTTTCGGCTAGCAACAATTCGTTGTTTTTCCCAATCCACGGGATATATCATCTTAGTGTGGTTATAGAAAATCAACATCCCGTTGAATCGCATGCTTATTCAAAGCGAGGACATCACCGTTCTCTTTCCTTTAGGCACGATTTAAGCAAATACGTACATCGGGCCATATTTCTTGCAGTTTTGGTAACGGTCGAAATGATCGAGTCGTTAGTCAAAACCCGCAGTCTCGTCCATATGGCGCAATTATATGGTTTGGCTTAATTCGGCTTCGAGATTTTAAACGGGGTATACACTCGTCCGAGGCACGTATTCAACGACATTGGTTTATTTTCTTTAACTACTCTCGGTATTGATATATATCGTAGATTCGGAATGATTTTGGTCGTTTAGTTCATTTTTTTCTTCTTTATTTTCTTAGTCATTTGTACGGACACATCCATTTCTCTTAAGAATGACACGAGGCATAACGTAAAAGCTCGTCTTTCATTCGGAAGGGACAGGCTACTTGTGCGAAACTTTTCACGTTACAACAAGGTCATTCGAAACAGAAATGTTCTTCGTTTTCGTTTCGTCTTGATCTCGTTTTATCCTAATTTATTTAAAGAATGTGAATAACGGCTATTGTTAATATAGTCTTTCGTATCGAAATATAATTATCCTTAACACCGAACCGATTCATACTAATACGTGCTTACGTCATAACGTATTTCCTGAACACGTGCCTTCGTCGGGACACCGAAAGGGACAAGGCGGGTCGCACATGTTCATTCATATGAGATGACTAAGTCGTCTTTAGTTCAAATCGTTTCGATGTTTTAGGGTAATTAGTATGTCGATTCATGAGTATATATTAACGCATCGTCTCATTTTCTTTACATAATTTAGGATTAGACACGTATCATGGCGGTTTGAAAACACGAACTGATTCATTTATCACATCAAAAATAGTAACGGGTAATCCTATGGAAACTTCTAAGGCTACTCTGACACGGCTGACCGCGGGACCTCACAGGACCGCACAGATTCGCCCCTAACGAATGGATGGGGACCCTCTGGCGCCTTACTGTAAGGGGGAAATTTCGCTAGCCTCTTTCGAGCGACGAATGGACTCTCGCTAGAGGTTTCGCGGAAATTACCCAAAGGGTTTGCAATAATGCACATGTATGCATACAAAAAGAAGTAAAACGATCCGTCCCCGTTAAGGGCTTAGTGCATGCCTTCCGGAATCAAATTTCTCTCTTCCCCAGCAGAGTCGCCACTTGTTAGACGAGGTGCCGCGGCCTAATCTCCCGGGCGGACCGGGGGGTGGACAACCTCATGGCGACGTAAGCGGTGATTGGCGCCGAAAGCAACCAATCGTGGAATCAAGCTGCTCGGCAGGACCGGAGCTCGGAGATATGGAAGAGTCGCCACCCACGAATGGGAAAATGAACACCGATCCCTTGCGGGAGACCGGTGTGGGTTCGGGAAACTTAGGTACGAGTCGAGAAGGCTAGCTCCTTTCCAGAGAAAGGCTACTAGGCACCCCGACATCGCCCGGTTATGAACCACCGGCCTCCTACTCAGCATGTTAGGCGATAACGGACTAATCGTATACTTCTTTAAGTTTAAAATTCATTTGAAACCCTTTTCTTTCTCTTTTTAGAAACCGTTTTGAGCATATGATATTGAAAAGCCACATCAGTAAAGAATCACCCATTTATGTTTATACATACACAGAGAGGGAGGAAGAAAGAAGTGATTTATTTACAACCGTATTAAATGTTATGTTGTGTGTTTATTCTACTCTAACTTATCTCCCCAAAGCGGATTTATTTACATGGTTCGCACCTTAATCGCCGTTGGAACGATTCAGGTGCGTTTTAAAACCCCGTTTGATGAAGTTTACCCGAATCGCCGTTGGAACGACTCGAGTATTTGAAAACGTTTGAGATAAAAACCTTTTAATGAGAAAACATGGTTAAACATACAAGTCAATTTTATTTTGTACAAATTCTTTAAGAAAATGGTTCAAAACTCTATTATTCGCAAAGAAAACGATTTTAATTACAATGTTCGCTTAATCCGTCGTTGGAACGAACTAAGGTTTTAAAACGTGGTGTTTTGAGAAACAGTTTGAAATGTTAACAAGAATGACTCTATTTATTTACATTAGAAATCTAAAAAAACTCATTAATTTAAATAGTTCAATTGAAAACTCTCTTTTTTGTGATTTATTTTCCCATTTTTATTTAATGTACTCTTTACCCATTGTAGTTACAATAATAACCACATTTAAGCCCAAAAATTAAATTTTCAAAGTGAAGCCCATTAGAAACATGGACTCATAAATGGCCAAAAGAGATAAAGAAAATAATATAAATATATATTTACACATTTTAGCCCAAAAGACATAAAATAAGAGTAAAAGAAAATATACTATCCAATACATATATAAGAAAGAGTAATGAAAATAATATATTTATACTTTAAATATATGAAAATAGTAGATGAAATTCATAAATAAGAAAATAGCATTTATCACTCAAAATAACTCTATTTGTCAATAATTAACATAACCCAAATATACTCCAAACTATATATATATACATAACTAATATAATCTTAATGTCAAAAAGACTATATGTTTATCCCCTAATATCTACTAATTGTCTCACAAAATACCCAAGTAAATAACATTTAAAATAGATTTTAATGTGACTTAAATAAATAATAATAATAAAAAAGAGAAAATAATACATACATATATAAAAATAAAATGGAACACCACTCTTCTAAAATAAATATATGTACTAAAGTTCTAAAATAAGTTGAAAAACATGTATTACATAATTATATGTATATATATTAAGGATTAAAAGTCTAAAAGTTAAGAAAAGGGGACCGAAATGGCATTTTTTACATTTTGGCAGATTTACCGACGAAAAATCCGTCGGTAAACAGCCTTTAGTGACAGAATTGGCAAATTACAACAGCACTCCCATATTTTCCAGATTTGTTCAAAAGCTTTAAATTAAATCTAATTCAATCGTTTTGGACTTCCGAACTACCAAAGATGGATCATAGTCGAAAACGGAAGTTCCTAAAACGATGTTTTTATTTTAAAACGTTATTTGGAAACCTCTTTTAAATAAAAAAAACTTATAATTACAACATTTTCGATACCCGAACTACCTTTTTATCGGATCACGGTTCGTATTGGGATATCCAAAACGAGGTTTTTATTTTAAAACAAAACCGAATTTTATTTAACACGAAACGAAAATTAAATAAATATGCTAACTAAATAAAACGTGACAAAATAAATAAATGACTAAAGGAATAAAAACTATAGCATAAAAAATAAATAGAAGGAGAGAAATAACTTAAATAAAATAAAGAGTCTAGTCCTCGGATAATACCTTTGATTCGGTATCTGACAGTCGAAGCCGATTGATTCCACGAACCGCGAGCTCCCGATTTTAATAAAAATTTAGTAAAGATTGAACTTAAGAAATTTGGAATTTTTGAGAAAAAAAAATATTTTTCTAAAAAAAATCCACTCTCTCTCTCTCTAAAAATGTTTAGAGTGAGAAAGTTTTCCCTCCTTAAAAAAAAGGCCTCCCTTTTCACCTTGGGATCCGTGCCCTTATATAGGGAAACGGATCCCGGAACAATGGGCGATGCCCAAAAAAAAATTGGGCGTCGCCCATTGTGGTTGGGCGGCCGCCCAACAATGTTGGGCGAGCGCCCAACGCGAGGTTGGGCGCCCGCGCCCAATCCTCATCGGGCGTCCGTCCGACGCATTGGGCGTTCGCCCGACGTGGTTGGGTGCCCGCCCGGCGACCCTCGGGGCGTGCCCCGCGCCGTCGGACGCGTGCACTCCGCGGCCGCCGAGCGCGCGTTCCGCGCAGCCAGACGCTCGCACGTCGCGACCGCTGAACGCGCGCCTCACGCTGCCAGGCACGTGCGCTCAACGGCCCACGAGGGGATCGCACCGCCAGCGGTCCCAGGCATTGCTCGGACGTCGAGAGCGTGCCACTCGCGGTGCGTCCGACGGACGCCGCGCGCACGTCTCGAGCCGTCAAGCGGGCGTTCGACCATCGTCGTCCGGGTGCGGGATGCCGTTGCGTGCCCGCGCCGTGCCGTTAATTTTCTTCCGCTTATTATTCTTTATATATTTTTCAAAACTTCCGGAATCAATCGCTTCGATCGTCTTGTTTTCAGGTTTTCGTCACAGGTCCTCCGACTCGGTGTCTACACCTGCGATCTTCAATCTGATCTAGGTGCTCCCTTAGTCGTTTGCCATTGTCCTCTTCACAATAAAAGGCCACTCGGTCACTGGGGACCTGTATTTCGACTGGAATAACGACTTCAACGCCATGAGAAAGGGCGAACGGTGTTTCCCCTGTAGCCGTCCTTGGGGTGGTGCGATAAGCCCATAAAACACTTGTTAGTTGATCCGCCCATTTCTTATCATGCTCTCCCAATCTCTTCTTTATCCCCTTCACGATCGTTCGATTGGTTACTTCGGTCATTCCATTGGACTGGGGATAATAAACGGAGGCGAATCTGTTCAGGATGCCCAACCCCTCACAGAAAGCCTTGAATTCGCCACAGTTGAACTGTGTTCCATTATCAGTGATGATGGTATGTGGAACACCGTATCTTCCTACGATGTTGTCTTTGACGAATTCCACCATTCGTTCTGCAGTAATGGAGGAAACAGCTTCGGCTTCTACCCATTTGGTGAAATGGTCCACTGCCACTACCACGTACCTTCTTTGCCGACGAGTCGGGGGAAATGGGCCGACAATATCTATTCCCCAGAGGGCGAATGGACGTCCTTCTATGATTGGCCTCTGAATGTGTTTGGTAGTATGTGATTCATTCGAATGAATCTGACAATTGTGACAAGATTCTACCAATTTTTGGGCATCCAATTCAGCCGTGGGCCAGTAGAAACCTGGTAACCTGGATTTTTTCAAGATGGCGGCGGATGCTTCATGTGCTCCACATGATCCCTCATGTAGCTCTTTGAGGATCTATTGCCCTTCTTCTGGTAGAATGCATTTCAACCAAGGATGACTAAAGGACTTTCTGTAAAGGCCGTCATTGATCAAGGAGAAATAAGCTGCTCTCCTGACTATCCGCCGTGCCTCTTCCTTGTCTTCAGGTAAGGTTCCATTTAGCAGATATTGGCGAATGACGGATCTCCAATCATCTTCTCCCGTTGTGAGTAGGGATACCTCCTCTGAGGCAAATGCTGGAGTTATTTTAACTTCGAAGGGACAATCCGGATCTGTCCAGTTTTCTTCACAAGAGGCCATTTTGGCAAAATGATCAGCCTCTGTGTTAGACTCCCTTGGTACGTGAATCAGCTCCCATTTAGTTTCCTTAGCTTCAAGGTGATCCAGCAACTTTTTGACTTCCGCTACGTATTTGGCCAGAACCTCGTCTTTCACCTCGTAATTCTTGATTACTTGGTTGACCATTAGTTTAGAGTCGCTATAGATTACGATCCGCTCCGGAGTGATTTCTTGGAGTAGGCGTAATCCCACTATCAGAGCTTCATATTCAGCAGCATTATTAGTGGCATGGAAATTTAATTTTGCTATGTATCGTAATTTTATGTATTGGGGACCTTTGATCACAACGCCTGCACCCGCTCCATCCGCCGAGGAGGCTCCATCGGTGTACATTGACCATTCCTCTATCGGAGGCTTGGGATGATCTATCCCTTCGTCAGTGAATTCATTTACGAAGTCCGCCAGGACCTGACTCTTTAAAGCTGACCTGCTTTCATACCTCACATCGAATTCACCAAGGCGAATTGCCCACTCCATCAACCTTCCTGAAGTGTCTGGTTTCTGCAACACCTTTCTCATTGGTATATTTGTTCGAACCACTACAATATGCGCCTGAAAATATGGCCTAAGGCGGATTTCCGTGGTTACCACAGCCAGTGCCATTTTATCAAGCTTTGAATATCTGGTTTCGGCGTCTTTCAAAACCTTGCTCACGTAATAAATCGGAAACTGCTGGCCATCCTCTTCTCGTATCATGACCGTGCATACGGCTTTGTCTGTGACCGATACATACATGTAGAGATCTTCTCCCTTCAAAGGTCGACTCATCATGGGTGGCTCTGTGAGGAACTGCTTGATTCCTTCGAAGGCTCTTTCACAATCCTCATTCCACTCGAATGCCTTTTGTTTCTTGATGACTTCGTAAAAGGGCTGGCATCTGCGAGCTGAACAAGAGATAAACCTGCCCAAGGCTATGATACGCCCGTTAAGGCGTTGTACCTCATTGATATTCCGTGGCGCTTGCATTTCCAGGACTGCCATAACTTTGTCAGGACTTGGACTAACTCCTTTTTCGCTGATCATGAACCCTAAGAATTTTCCATAGGTTGCCCCAAAAGTGCACTTCTCTGGGTTTAACTTAATGTTGTGGCATCGGAGTACGTCCAGTACCTCCTTTATATCATCTGCATGCTTTTCTACGGTCGTACTTTTGATGATCATATCATCTACATAGACAGAATAATTACCACTTTTACTATCTGCGAATATCTTGTTCATCATCCTTTGATAAGTTGCACCTGCGTTCTTAAGCCCGAAGGGCATAACTTTGAAACAATAAGTGGCTTGGTGTGTTACGAACGAGGTCTTGATTCTATCTGAGGGCTCCATAGGGATCTGATGATAACTTGACTTCACATCAGTAAAGGAATACATTGCGTGACCGGCGGTTCCATCTACAAGCATGTCAATATATGGCAAAGGATAGTTGTCCTTTGGGCAAGCTTTATTGAGATCTATAAAGTCAATGCACATACGGTAAGATCCGCCAGCTTTTTTCACCAACACGACGTTCGCCAACCACTGAGTGTAAAGTACCTCCTCGATGGCATCCGCCCTCTGGAGCTTGGCGATCTCTTCCTCAATCACCTTCTGCCTTTTCGGGCCATGATTTCTCCGTTTCTGAGCCACAGGAATTGCATCCTTATCAATGTTGAGTTTGTGAGTGATTACGTCTGGGCTGATTCCGGGGAGAATTTCATCCTTCCATGCAAAGACATCCTCCGCCTCACAGAGCACTTTGGTGATTGCATCTTTAATCTCGCCCTTGAGCCCCTTAGCCATTCGCACCTGCTTTCCATCCGCCATAAGGTACATTTCGGTCTCGCCCAAGGCCATTGTGATGCGCTCCTCTTCATCTTCCTCCTTAGATTGGGGGCGAATCATTAATGATGTCGAATACGTCTCTTGGGCCACCTTTTGGCTACCTTTGATCATTACACCTCCCTTGGTCGTGGGAATGTAAAGTGTTAAGTGGCGAATGGAGATAAGAGCTGCAACTTCAGAGATAAAAGGTCGTCCGAGGATGATATTGTAAGCTAACTGACCATCCAAGACCGAAAACTCTAAATCTCCCCTCCAAACTTGATCATCGTCTGTAAGCTCACAGTCCAAAGTAACTTGGCCTTTTGTTGAATAGTATGTCCCGTTACTCCCAAGATATCGACCACGGTTGGCTCTATTTGAACAGGATCAATCCTGAGTTTGGCGAAAGCTCCTCGGGTAATGACATTGCATGAACTTCCAGTATCAATCATTACCCTCTTCATCTCCCAGCCTTCAACCATCATAGTGATGACCAGGGCATCTGCATGGGGTGGTATCTCAGGACCTGCATCTGAAAAGGGGCGATTTAATGACGTCCTGTCAAGGGCAGTAGTCTTTGCCTTTTTCAACGTTGGCTGGTACCCAGATCCTCCTGCTATGACATTGATGGTACCCTTTCCTTTCTTCTTTGGGTCCTCCTTGGGTCTGTCACCTTCTCCTCTTTTGCCTTCTGTTTGGATGAAACGATCCAATTTGCCCCTTTCTATGAGACGCTCAATTTCTCGAGCTAATTCCCAGCATGCATCAGTGTCATGGCCATTTTTCCTGTGGTACTTACAATAGTTTTTAGGGTTTTTACCATTATTGGTATACTCCCCCCCCTTTGGTTCGGGGTATGAAATGCTCCGCTTGTGTTGGCTGTTCTCGATCCACATAAGAACTTCACTCTTAGAAGCATTGAGAGGTGTAAAGGAGGTGACAAACGTTGATTTATTCCTAGAATCTCTTCGCTTGCTTCGGGAGGAAGGATCCTAACGCTTGTCTTTGTCCCGATCTCGAAGACGAGATTCGCCCCTATCTCTTTTTGGCGATGATGGTGAACCTCGGCGAATGTCGTCCACCTCTATAAAATCTTTACAACGCCCCATCAGTTCTGCCATGCTGGTGGGTTTCTTTCGGATGAGATCTTCCTGCAAACTCTTGCAGGTAGTGTTTCTTACGAAACATTCCACAGCTACGGAGATATCCACATCAACGATTTGTATGCACAATTGGTTGAAAGTGTCCACATACTCCCGAAGGGGTTCATTCGCTTTCTGCTTTAACTCAAAAAGCTTTCCAGACTTCACCACTTCAGGAATACAACCGGCGAATTTAGCACAAAATTCCCTGCTCAATTGATCGAAGCTGTTTATCGAGCCCGGAGGTAGAGATTGAAACCACAAATAGGCTGGGCCCCCCAGCGTGGTGACAAATATTTTACAAAGCACGGGCTCGGTGGCTCGATTGAGCCTGGCCAGTATTCGATACTTTCGAACGTGAGCTTCTGGATTATCTTTGCCTGTGTATATTGCGAGATTGGGAATCTTAAAAGCTCTTTCTGTCTCCTCCGCCTCAATCCAAGTTGCAAAAGGCGAATCTCTATTGGCGAACGGGTTATGCCTGGCATTTTCTTCATTCATACGGAGCACCAGGGCCCTTACCCTATCATCAAAATTTTCCGGATCCGCCCTGGGACGGCCTCTTCGTGGCGATCTGCTTGGAGAAGAAGAAGAAGAAGAAGAAGAACTTGAATCAGACGATGGATCTGATGGCGAACGTCTTCCTTCATTACCGCGTCCACTTCCTCCTCCGCCTCCTCCTCCATCACCACCTCTCCCTCCATTTCCTCCACCTGGGGGAGTCGGACCATTTCCTCCCCCCTGGCCTTCTGACGGGATGTGTCCAACAGTTCTTGAAGGCGACGGCGGTGGTGGTCCACTTGCATGAGATGCCTTTTCTGGCCTTTTACTTCGCCTACGGCTAGTAGATGGGGGTGATCTGCCACGACGGGAGGATCTTGTTCGTCGGGGCGAAGGTGACCTTATCCGCTTATCCTTCTCTTTTCTATGCTTCTTGCGAGCTGGCCCTTTAGATCTACCAAGGGATAAATTCGTCTGTGGACGCCTGGGTATATCGGACCCACCAAGATTCAACACTGGACCCCCAGATCCGCTAGGAAGGGTTGTATCATTTCTTTGACTTCCTTCACCAGGGAATAACTCCCGATTAATTGGCCGCTCGCCACCTGATGTCGTGGCAGTTAACATGGAATCCGTGTTGTGAGCTTGAAGGAACGAGGAGCTATGGGCACCTGGTCCAAGGCCAAAGTTTAACAAAGGCAAAGATGAAACGGTTGACGTAGACGTCGTACTCCAATACGGAGGAAGAGTCATGTATGTTCGAAGGCGATTTCCTATCTCGAGTCCATATCGCGCCTCGATATCTTGTGCACACATATTGATAAAAGCAGCGGTAGGCATGTTATTATCGACATGCGTTATTGGAGCAGTTGTATCGGTGCGACCAGCACTAGATGGTGTAACTAACGGTGTTTCAATCCCCGAGGAGGGATTTTCACCTCCGTTGGTCATTGCGTTTTCAGCGTGAACGAAAAAACCCTTTGTTTGATTAAGGATTCCACGCTCACCGCACCAATGTTAACTTGAGAAAAAATCCTTGATCGGAGCACTTCCCTGTGAGGTGCCGTTGGGATCGGCCGGGGACACTCCGATGCCAAAGTCAGTAAGATGGATCAAGGAAACCAACAGAATTGACAAGAATAGTGAGAATGTGTGTGTACCTTGATAACCTAGGGGATCAGGCTATATATAGCTGGGAAGTTGTAACCTTCAGGTAACTAGAAAGTCTCCATTAATGCCTCATTAATGGCGGTTACGGGTTATTCTGAACCTGGCGGATTAGCTAATTAATAACTCATTAATGATCTTTTATGGCCGAGTCAGCGGCCAGCCGTTATAGAGGCGAAGGGAGAGATTCGCCCTATAGGTCCGCCAGCGGATCTCTTTGAGCTGATCTGGGGAGATCCGCCAACCAGCTTCCTTTTGGAGATCACTACGCGGCGTACTTTGAGGTGAATATCCCTTTTGGTCCTCAGGATAATATCTCAATGTTATCAAGTTGTTTAATTTATGGACAGTTAATCTTGTGTACATTAGATTGAGTTTAAAATGGTGCTTAGTTGTCTTGTACATTGCAATGCTTTTTGAGACATTAAAATTCTGAAGTACATAAGTGTTCCTTTCTTCTTTTTCACTAAAAACTTGTAAACTAAGTTATCCCAAACACGTGCTTCAATAGTGTTATCCTATTAAGCATCACTCAGAATAATAAATTAACTCAACTTTTACTAAACCGATTAAGTGTATTTGTCATCCAATTATAAGTTATAATACATTTTAATTAAAGAGAACCATGCCCAAACTATTGAAATATTTCTTTTGCGATGGGGTATTTTCCATAACCGTAGAACACTTACTCTTAATCTCCAATTTTCTTTTTCAGCAGTGATATCTTTAATGGATTCATAATTTTGTGGCATTTTTTTTTCAAATATGAAATATTAGTGTTTCATAGTGGATAAAATGTTAATTTGAGTTACACTAAAGAAAATATGAAATAGAAGAACAAAGTTGTCGTAGTGAATTTTTTCAATAAGGAAAATATGCAACTCAAACCGAGTAAAAGTTAAAAGTGATTAATTTACCTCTTTGAGAAGTGTCAAATGATGTATCAAATAATGGAGGAGTGGCCTGAACGAAGTAAATAACTAAATATTAGAAGCTCAAGAGGAATGTAGTAGCTGCTCAAAATCAGAGTCAAATTGAGGTATGTTTCAATTGAAATATGTTAATTTGAAGTTAGGAGGGTGGTATGTTAATGTGTGAAAAAAGGAGGTAGGGGGACAATCTGTTACTATATTTTTAGTTTAAAAACAACATAAATATTTCTTCAGTGTATTGTTGACGTGATAGTGGAAAGAAATGGTATTGTTAATGCGTAGTGGGAAGAAGTGGTATTTCTATAGTGAGTTTTATATAAATAAATTATCTTATAAATGGTGTTTGAAATATATAGATTTATTAAATTTCATTTTAATTGATAGAATGAATATAGTATAACTTACCTACTAAGAAACTTGCAAGAACATTGTTTGACAAAATTGCCTCGAGCGGAGTGAAATCAAACGTTAGTTGTTTAATTTATGGACAATCAATCTTGTTACCCATGTTGTGTATATGAAATTAAGCTTAAAATGGTGCTTAGTTGTCTCGAACATTGCAATGTTTTCCGAGACATTGAAATTTTGAAGTACATAAATGTTCCATTCTTTTATTTCACTAACAAACTTGTAAACCAAGTTGTCCTGAACACGTGCTTCAATAGTGTTATCCTATTAAGCATACATCAAAACAATAAATTAACTCAAGTTTTAATAAACAGATTAAGTTCTTTTGTCACCCAATTATAAGTTATAATACATTTTCATTGGGAGATGCATGCACAAACTTTGCGATGGGGTATTTTCCATAATTGTAGAACCAATCTTATTCTGTAATTTTGTTTTTTAGTAGTGATATCTTCAATGGAGTCATAATTTTATGGCATTTTTCTATTTCAAATAATAAATGTTAGTGTTTCATAATGGACAAAATGTTAGTTTAAGTTACATAGAAATCTAAAAAAGAGAAGAACATAATTGTCATGTTGAATTTTTTCAATAAGGAAAATATGCAACTCAAACCGAGTAAAAGTTAGAAGTGATTAATTTACCTCTTTGAGAAGTGTCAAATGATGTATCAAACAATGAACGAAGTAAACAACTAAATAGTAGAAGCTCAAAAGGAACGTGGTAGCTACTCAAAATTAGAGTAAAATTGAAGGTTTATTTCAATTGAATTTTTTTAATTTGAAGTTAGGATAGTGGTATGTTAATGTATGAAAAAAGGACTTATGGGGACAATCTGTTACTATATTTTTAGTTTAAAAAACAACATAAATATTTCATCAGTGTATTGTTAACGTGGTAGTGAGAAGAAATGGTATTAGTAATGTATAGTGGGAAGAAGTTGTATTTATATAGTGAGTTTTATATAAATCAATTATCTTATAAATGATGTATCCAATAAATAGATTTATTAAATTTCATTTTAATGCATAGAATGAACATAGCATAATTGGCCTACTAAGAAACTTGCATCAACATTGTTTGATAAAATCGCCTCAAGCGGAGTGAAATCAAACATTAGTTGTTTAATTTCTAGACAATCAATCTTGTTTACTAATGTTGTGTATATGAAATTGATCATAAAATGGTGCTTAGTTGTCTTGTACATTGCAATGTTTTTCGGGACATTGAAATTCTGAAGTACATAAGTGTTTCCTTCTTCTATTTCACTAACAAACTTGTAAACCAAGTGGTCCCAAACACGTGCTTCAATAGTGTTATCTTATTAAGCATCCATCAAAATAATAAATTAACTCAACATTTAATAAACAAATTAAGTGTTTTTGTCACCCAATTATTAGTTATAATACATTTTCATCAAGGAGAACCATACCCAAACTATTAAAGTCTTTTCTTTCGTGATGAGGTATTTTTCATAACCGTAGAACCCTTATTTTTATTCTCCAATTTTCTTTTTCAGCAGTGATATCTTCAATATCTTCATAATTTTATGGCATTTTATTATTTCAGATATTAGATATTAGTGTTTCATAGTGGAAAAAATGTTAGTTTGAGTTACACGAAAATCTAAAAAATAAAAGAACAAAATTGTCATAGTGAATTTTTTCAAATAGAAAAATATGCAACTTAAACCGAATAAAAGTTAGAAGTGATTAATTTACCTCTTTTAGAACTTTCAAATGATGTATCAAACCCAAACAAAGTAAACAACTAAATTGTAGAAGCTCAAGAGGAATGTAATAGCTGCTTAGAATCAGAGTAAAAATTGGAGGTCTGTTTCAATTGAAAAATGTTAAGTTGAAGTTAGGATAGTGGCATGTTAATGTGTGAAAAAGTGAGGTAGGGGGCAATTTGTTACTATATTTTTAGTTTAAAAAACAATATAAATATTTCTTTAGTGTGTTGTTAACACGGTAGTGGAAAGAAATAGTATTGTTAATGCTTAGTGGGAAGAAGTGGTATTTCTATAGTGGGTTTTATATAAATGAATTATCTTATAAATGGTGTTTGAAATATATAGATTTATTAAATTTTATTTTAATTCATAGAATGAATATAGTATAACTGACTTACTAAGAAACTTCCATCATCATTGTTTGACAAAATCGCCTCCAGTGGAGTGAAATCAAACATTAGTTGTTTAATTTATGGACAGACAATCTTGTTTACCCGTGTTGTATATATGAAATTGAGATTAAAATTATGCTTAGTTGTCTTGTACACTAATGTTTTCCGAGATATTAAAATTCTGAATTACATAAGTGTTCCTTTTTTCTATTTCACTAATAAACTTGTTAACCAAGTTTATCCCGAACACATGCGTCAATAGTGTTGTCTTACTAAGCATCCATTAAAACAATAAATTAACTCAACTTTTAATAAATCGATTAAGTGTTTTTGTCACCCAGTTATAAGTTATAATACATTTTAATCAAGGAGAACCATGCCCAAACTATTGAAGTCTTTTCTTCCATGATGGGGTATTTTCCATAACCGTAGAACCCTTACTCTTATTCTCTAATTTTCTTTTTTAGCAGTGATATCTTCAATGGATTCATAATTTTATGATAGTTTGCTGCTTAAAAATGAAATATTAGTGTTTCATACTGGACAAAATGTTAGTTTGAGTTACACGAAAATCTAAAAAATAGAAGAACAAAATTGTCGTAGTGAAAATTTTCAATAAGGAAGATATGCAACTCAAACCGAGTAAATGTTAGAAGTGATTAATTTACCACTTTGAGAAGTGTCAAATGATGCATCAAACAATGGAGGAGTGGCCCGAACGAAGTAAACAACTAAATATTAGAAGCTCAAGAAGAGCGTAGTAGCTGCTCAGAATCAGAGTAAAATTGGAGGTTTGTTTCAATTGAAAAATGTTAATTTGAAGTTAGGATAGTGGTGTGTTGATCTGTGAAAAATGGAGTTAGGGGGACAATCTATTACTATATTTTTCATCAGCGTTTTTTAACGTGGTAGTGGGAAGAATTGGTATTGCTAATGTGTAGTGGGAAGAAGTGGTATTTCTATATTGAGTTTTATATAAATGAATTATCTTATAAATGGTGTTTCGAATATATAGAATTATTAAATTTCGTTTTAATTGATAGAATGAACGTACTATAACTAAATACTAAGAAACTTGCATCAACATTGTTTGACAAAATCACCTAAAGCGGAGTGAAATCAAACATTAGTTGTTTAATTTCTGGACAGTCAATCTTGTTTACCAAGATTATGTATATGAAATTGAGCTTAAAATGGTGCTTAGTTGTCTTGTACATTGCAATGTTTTTTGAGACATTAAAATTCTGAAGTACATAAGTGTTCCTTTTTTTCTATTTCACTAAGGGTCTGCTTGGATGAAGGTTTGACAAGGTTCATTAAAGGGAGGAGAGGTGAGGGGAGGGGAGGTTATTTATTGAACCTCCAAATCCCACCAATTTGGTGGGACCGGAATTGAGGTTATTTCAAGATTTTCTAACTTTCATTTAACCCTCATTTAACCCTCATCTCAATTTAAACTCATTCCCAAACAAGGTTAGATAAATAAACTCTCTTTAATGAACCTCCTCTAACCCCAAAACAAGCAGACCCTAACAAACTTGTAAACCAAGTTCTCCTGAACACGTGCTTCAATAGCGTTATCCTATTAAGCACCCATTAGAACAATAAATTAA
Organism: Euphorbia lathyris; assembly: GCF_963576675.1. NCBI lineage: Eukaryota > Viridiplantae > Streptophyta > Magnoliopsida > Malpighiales > Euphorbiaceae > Euphorbia > Euphorbia lathyris. The sequence goes on from NC_088911.1 coordinate 8,960,158, forward strand.
CTCAACTTTTAGTAAACTAATTAAGTGTTTTTGTCGGCAATCACAAGTTATATTACATTTTCATCAAGGAGAACCATGCCCAAACTATTAAAGTCTTTTCTTTTGCGATGGGGTATTATCCATAATCGTAGAACCCTTACTCTTATTCTCTAATTTTCTTTTTCAGCAGTGATATCATCAATGGATTCATAAGTTCATAGCAGTTTGCTGTTTAAAAATGAAATATTAATGTGTCATAGTGGACAAAATGTTAGTTTGAGTTACACGAAAATCTAAAAAAATAGAAAACTAAATTGTCATAGTGAAGTTTTTCAATAAGGAAAATATGCAACTCAAACCGAGTAAAAGTTAGAAGTGATTAATTTACCTCTTTGAGAAGTGTCAAATGATGTATTAAACAATGGAGGAGTGACCCGAACGAAGTAAACAACTAAATATTAAAAGCTCAAGAGGAGCGCAGTAACTGCTTAGAATCAGAGTAAAATTGGAGGTCTGTTTCAATTGAAAAATGTTAATTTGAAGTTAGGATAGTGGTATGTTAATATATGAAAAATGGAGTTAGGGGGACAATCTATTACTATATTTTTAGTTTAAGAAACAACATAAATATTTCATCAGTGTATTGTTAACGTGGTAGTGGGAAGAAGTGATATTTCTATAGTGAGTTTTATATAAATGAATTATCTTATAAGTGGTGTTTTAAAGATATAGATTTATTAAATTTCATTTTAATTGTTAGAATAAACATAATATAACTGACCTACTAAGAAACTTGCATCAACACTGTTTGACAAAATTGCCTCAAACGGAGTGAAATCAAACATCGGTTGTTTAATTTCTGGACAGTTAATCTTATTTACCTATGTTGTGTGTATGAAATTGAGCTTAAAATGGTGCTTATTTTTCTTGTATATTGTAATGTTTTCCGAGACATTGAAATTCTAAATTATATAAGTGTTCCCTTCTTCTATTTCACTAACAAACTTGTAAACCAAGTTGTCCCGAACATGTGCTTCAATAGTGTTATCCTATTAAGCATTCATCAAAACAATAAATTAACTCAACTTTTAATAAATGTTAGGGTTATTTTTGCACCTTATCCCATAAAAAAAGTTACTTCGATCTAAAATTGTTAAATTATAAAATGTTGCTAATGTGCACAAAAGGGTTGCTAGAGACTAAATATGGCATAAACCATTCTCAATTTTCTGTTACCTAATTGTTCGTCAGGTATAACATTTATGTTTTAAATACTAGACCAGAGGTTAGTGTTACTAATAGTTGTCATTACTGTACTTGCTTACCATAATATAACTATTCACTAGTATTAGAATGATGATCTTGAATTTGTAATGAGAAAATTAAAAAAATTTATTGTCTTATCATCAGAAAGAGTACAAGCTTTAATTTTCCTATGAAAATATATGACAAATTGAGCTGCATTATATAGGTAGTGGGTCTGTGAAATATCTTACAATTCAAGTACAACTTCAACACATTTTATTCATTCTCATATAATTGAATTGTTTTTTTTTTCCGATTTTGAAAGACCTTTATTGTATCTAGTGAATCTGTTGATGAACTGTTTGAATTCAACTCCATAGTGAGAAAGGCAGAATTATATTTTTGGCCTCTATATTTGTGGTAATTGTAGTAGAGGTCTGTGAAATTGTCACGACCCAAACTATGTCATGACCGATGCATAAATTAAGTTAACTTTAATTTATGTTAGCCTTAGTTATGAACTATTAAAACTTCAAAATCAACTAACAAAATTCAAACTCGTCTCAATTACATCAATAATCCTTAAAAAAATCAATTGTGCAAATCTAAACCTCGATAAACAAAAGTTTGGGTTCAAAGTCAAGGGTTCAAAGTCTATTAGGACCTTAAACAATCAAAATCATCAATCAGGTCCCTAAACTAAGTAAAAATCATCAATTGAGTCCATATTCTAAACAAAATCATCAATTGAAGTTTCACCAAAATTCATTCGATTGAGCAGTTTCGAACTCTCTTTGCCAAACTCATTTTAAACGAATACAATAATAGTCTATATCAAATAGTCACAATTTATGATTTTAGGATATGACAGAGACTCGATTGATGATTTTTTGCTTAGTTCAGAAATCCGATTGATGATTTTGATAATTTAAGGTCCTAATTCATATTGAAACTTTAGTTTGGGGAACTTTTGGATCTTGCAAACAAGGTTCTTTTTTTCAACATTCCCTTCAACAAAATTTTAGATCTACTACTTCAGTAGATAAATTATGAAAGGCTATAGAAGAAAAGTTTGATATAGTAATTGTTATTTGGTATAATTTCAATAGCACACTACTTTTGAAATCTTTAACTTCATTTCTTAAATCAACAATTTCATTTTTCAAGTTTTGAACACCAATGACCTTTTGTATCAGTGTTCCAAATTTCAAGGTTGTAACTCCCCAACTGAACTTTGATATCTTCCGTTGCCACGTGATTATCGTTTTTAAGATCTTGGATTACAATGCCAATATCCTACGTAATACAAATAAATATTAAATCATATTCATAATTTATATTTACTTTTAAAGTTAGAAATACCATTATTAGGAGTTAACTTACATTGCATTTGCAAGATTTCGTACTATTTCCATGTAAAAGCTTAACCTATAAAACATCGCAATAAAATCAATTATTTCAACTGTTAGTTTAATATTTACAAATTCCAAATGCACAAATAATGAAATGCTATAAATATACTACATACCTATTCACTCTTAAGACTTCACATCTTTAAAATCGTGTTGTAAACTTTACCAACAACACTAGCATCCCAAACTTATATTGTTGGAATATCTTGCTTGCTTATAGATAAAATTGGATATCCAATATATGTATGTTCCAAATAAATTTTTTATAAAAAAACTATTAATTTTTTTAAATTACAAACAAGGAAAATAAATTTTAAAATAAAAATTTAATGTAATATCTGCAATAAAAGAATACAATCATTGATTTTCCGTTTACCATCACTATAATCACGTTCATTAAACTTTGAAAGTCCATCTCGAAGACATTGTAATATGTACTCGGTCCAATTCATACTTCTAATTTTAGACATGTCATTTAAAAGGGCAAGTTTTTTTTTTTGGAGGACATATGTACTTGAAGATGGGGCAATAATTGTACTAAAAGCATATAAAAAACTTAGCTTGGAATTCCTTACCAAGTAAAGTTTGGAGCTCATTATACAATTCTATGACATTAACCATTTTCTTAGAAATATTTAGACTACTCAAGCTATTAATGCCATAGTCACATAAGAACTCTTTAACATTTTGACCTTTTGAAGGCAGACCTAAAATTATTTCAATTTCCGCTGGAGCAAGTTTTAATATCCCCCATGAACATGGAGTTCACATTTATCCACATCAAAACTATTCACAAGATCTGCAATCAATTTATTTTTCAAGTTTTGACTCAGAATTTTAAAAAGACCATCTAGTCCAAGTTGTTTCACTGCATTAATCTTCTGTTTATCAAAACTCAATACAAATTTCACAAACTTGCGGATAGAGTATTAACTTTCAAAATATACATGAAATTTTTAATAAATATATATTTTAATGATTGCCATGAATTTATAAAATACAACCATGTTATTGAATAAAATATATACAAAAGAATATTATACATACCTTATAAGATTCTATGTTGTGTTTTTTACTCTTTATTTTCTTCTTGAGGATTACTTGCGTAGTCTACATGTTTTTTCATTCTACTACTTACAAGAGATTCAAACGTATAATTTTAGATTGGATGGAACTCAACTCAATAATAAATTCAACACATTTGATTCTATTTAATGAAATTTATTTTTCTTAAATTCTTTTTATTAGTAATATTCAATTTAAAAAATTTAAGTTAAATATTATAATATAAGTTTTTATTATTTAACTGTTATTTAGTTTTTTTTAATGTCATAATACCCATCTGGCTCTCTAAACTAAGGGTTCAAAGTCAATTAGGACTTTAAACTATCAAAATCATCAATCAGATCCATAAACTAAGTAAAAATCATCAATTGAATTCATATTCTAAACAAAAATCATCAATTGAAGCCTCACCAAAATTCATTCGATTGAACAGTTTCAGATCCTTTTTTTCCAAACTCATTTTAAACGAATGCAATAATAGTCTATATCAAATAGTCACAATTTCTGATTTTAGGATATGATAGAGACTCAATTGATGATTTTTGCTTAGTTCAGGATCCAATTGATGATTTTGATAATTTAGAGTGCTAATTGACGTTGTAACTTTAGCTTGGGGACCATTTGTGTAATGCCTTATTTAATTGATAAAGGTTAAATATTTATGCCTCCACTGTTTCTCACTGTATCTCGCAGCAGCAATCAACTGGCTGCGCGCAGAGCCACTGCCGTGCAAATCAAATATCAGACGGCATTGTTAGCCAGAAACAATCAATCTTCTTCTCAGAATCTTTGAGTGATTCTTCGCTCTCTGTCTCTCATTGGCGTGAAGTTTTAATAGGCGGAAAATTATGGCAGAAGAAGAAGTGCTCGTAGAAGTGGAAGCGGTGCAAGCGGTGTACGGTGACGATTGTGTGGTTCTTGATTCATTCCCTCCCCATCTTCAGGTCCACATCAAGCCAAGAACTGCCGATATCTCTTCGGAACAGGTATTTCTCTCCCTGCTCTGATTTTGATGTCTAGGGCTGGATAATGAGTCTACGATATGTAAATTTCATGTGGCTCTGTATGAATGATCATCATGCTTCTTGAATTTACTTTGAATTCTTATTCACAGTTGTTATATTGAATGTTTTGCCAGTCTATCAATGATTCTGAAAAATTATGCTCAAAATTGGATTTAATTTACACTCTTCTTAGCCCAAAAAAACGACAAAAGTGTTATTGAAGATCTAGACAATCTTGGTTAGTCTTTGTTTATTCGGTTTTTAGCTTAGTATATCTTATAATTATAATATGCATCATGCAATTTGATTTAATAGCAGTAGAAAACAATATTTCTTATTTATATAGCATTTCTGTTCAACTTGTGGAAGCAAGCTATTAATGACACCCTTACTATGATGAAAATTTGTTCTAGTATTATTTCTTTCACGTCCATTTGTTCTAGGATTCCATTCATTTTTATTGTGTGTAAACATGAGAATTATTTTCTTCCTGCAGTTTGTAGAAGCAGTTATTGCAATACGCTCATGTTCCAAGGTATTTCACTGCCATCACTAGAGACCAACAGGTTCCAAGATATTTCCTTAGAAAAATGCATATTTTCAAAATATATTCACACTAATGCTCATTTTAACCATTGGAGAAGGGATTTCGTCTTCAAAACCAGTTATTAAAGCATCGGTTTTGATTGAATTGAACTGGGTTAAATCACCGAGTTTTCATCCTATTCAAAACCAGTTATTAAAGCACCGGTTTTGATTGAATTGAACTGGGGTTTAAATCACCGAGTTTGAAGCATATAGCTGCTGCAACTGAAAAGCTGCAAGAGCTGCTAACCAGTCTGACAAAAAAAAAGCATTTTCTGAAGAGATATCCCATGTTCTAGTATGTATGTAGATATATATTACGAATTGGAAATAAAATGGTGCTTGAATTAGGGTTCAGAAATGGATTATTATGTCATTGTCATATTTTGTTGAATAATATCTGAAGAAAGCAACTAAGGTTTCATTTGGTTATGTACTAAATTTATGTCTAATTGTACATGATAGTATCCCGAGAAACCACCGCATATTGAAGTTATAGATTCCAAGGGTCTTGATCAACAAAGGCAAAAGCATCTAATAGCTAGCATACAAGACAAAGCATGTGAATTGTCCTCATGTTTGATGCTCATAGCCCTTTGTGAGGTAATTGTTTTGATATTCATGTGGCAAGTATGCTTGTTGCTTCATGATGTCAGCCATTTGACAAACTGTATGAAGGAAATGATGCAGATTCCTTAATATTTTTTGTATGTACCTGGAAAGATTGATTAAGACATATTTCAGGAAGCAGTTGAGAAGCTCTCTGTTATGAACCACCCTGATGGTGATTGCCCATTGTGTTTATATCCTTTGGTCGTAGAAGAAGAGTGCAATGAGAAATTGCCATTTATGAAGCTGATGTCTTGTTTCCATTGCTTTCACAGGTATAGTGCATATGTACACATATATATACACAAGCCCGCACACACACACACATGTAATTAGGTGCATCTCTTTTCTCCCTCTTCTATTTCCTGTCTATACAATGGTAGTGAAGGTATCATCTCTTTGTTTGCCCATCTCTCCAATCCTGCCAGTGAATGCATTATAAGGTGGTGGAGTTGGCTCCAGAAAGAGAAAGAAAGCAATACTAACACCTCATCTACCACACCTCATCATTCCATCAGAGACGCAGAAAATCAGAATGGTATGTTTGGGTCAGAATTTAAGGTGGGCAAGTTGTATCCATTCTTTTCTAGAAGTTTTGTTGGAAATTTTAGTAACATAGAACAATTTGAAAGCAGAACAAATCATGTTTGTTTTATGTGGGGTGGATGATTTTTGTTGATGTAAATTACAAACTAAGCAATAAGATATAAGAATGTTATGTATTATTTGCCTAAATCTGCTTGTATAGAACATGATTTGTGTTACTCAATGTGTGACATCAAAAGGCTTTGTAGGAAACTGTTGCTTGGTTATTGATTCATTTCTGAGTCCTGTTGTGGTTTCTAAAGAGATTCTTTTTGCTAGGTGTTGACCATACATGAATTTGTGGACTGGTATGCTCAGAAAATTCATGATTGGTACACCAGAAAATATTGTGTTTCCAGTTATTTCTTGAAAAAAATATGAAGTACATATCCTTGCTGGTGGTCTTTGAATGAGTTAATATGTATTCGTGTTTGTTTATCTAGAGTTGGCATTCTGGATCATTTTATGCACTATATAAAATGCTTCTGTATCGCTGGATGAACATGTTCAGAATTTTTCTTTGTGTTCTTTTGCTCATTATGAGTTGTAAGTGGCCTATCACCGATAGGAACAATTTATGTAAGTATTTGATGGAGGGCCGCATTGCAATCCTAATTCCAAATGGAACTAGAATTTTAGGAAAGCCACTGTTTCCAAAACAGAATTGGGTGAAAGTCTTATTTTGTGGCTTAATTTGCTTTCCATATCAGATTTAGATTTAGAGGATTCTGTTTTTATTATATTTCTTCTTCTTTTTGGTTTAGGAATATGTTGCCTATAAATATCTTAGTTGTATTAATTTTTCAATCAATAAAATTCTCTAGGTTTTTGTCCAAGTGGTTGCTAAATATGCTCTAGCGTTTGATATTTCTTTTCATCTAGATTTTGATTAAACTCACACCACATACACGCTGTATCAGTATGCGTGGCACTTTGTTGCAGGTTTTTCAATTTTGTGCAATTATGCTAACTTTAAGTTGGCAACTTATAGATGCCGTTTTTGTCCCATGACCTTATACTACCATATATCTGTTGTTTGCTTTGTGTTGAAGACTTTCATTAGCCGTGGCCCCCCCAAATCATGACATTGATTTTATTTTAACTTGTTGCTAGTCATGAATGGAGAAGGCATGGGGAGCTGTCCTGTTTGCCGTAAGGTTTTTCACACGAAGGATTTTGACCATGTGCTTGGCTTGGTTGGGCTGCAATCGACTGAGCTGGTACACCATCTAGAATCATTTACTTTTGTTATTAAATTTACATTGGCAGCAATTGTTTCCATGATAAGCCTTCCCAACATGAATTGTAGTATGCTCAGTGCTGCAGAAAGAGCTGAGTAGCGCAACTTAGTACAAATAATTTAGTCTTTTTCCTTAGTCCATATATGATATTTCTATTTGAAGGATCTATGAGTTCATGAATTATCATTTGCTGACATCACTTGGTATGTTGAAGCTCAAACTATAAATGAATTACATTTGGGAATTATGAGAAATTAGTGCGTAGGAAATTTGCAATGATATATATATATATATATATATATATATATATATATAAAATATGTGAGGCACATTCTGACCCCCTGAAAGGGGAGCCTTGGTGAGCAATGATTTGCTTGAGTTAGTTTATGCTTTGGGCACCCAGGACTCTGGTATTGATATGAAGTTCAACATTCAAACCACAAATAGAAATTAATAGCCAAACTGAACTCAGGAAATGCAAACCTTTATTGAATTGATTATATGCAGCACAGCAACCAAACAGGACTGCGGAATGAAATAGAAAGAAAAAAGGAATCTGCCGGAATCTGCCTCCCTTTCCTACACCCTGTCCTACATAACTACCTGAATCCTTCTTTTCTGCTTCCCCAACAGACTCTAAAGCATAAAGCTCTCCCTTTCTTAGATACATTTTCCAAACTCTAGGCTCATAATTGCCCCAACCTATGCTGCTGCTCTCCATATCATATATATTAGAGCCTATATTATTTATTTGTAGATGATATCTTATCTGTATATTTAACACAGCTTAGTTCCCTATTTCTAGCCTAGAATATAGGATTAGTCTTTCAGTACAAAGTGAACTGTACTCTGTATATATATGAATTACACATCAATAACAATCACTGAGCAATTCAAATTGTTACATGGTATCAGAGACCAAACCCTAATCTATCTCTCTCTCTTTCTCTCTCCCTAAACCGAAACACCTCTCCCCTTACCTTCTTCGACCGTCGCCGCCGACACCTCATCGTCGCCGCCATGACGAATACCTTCGCCACCTCCAACAACGAAACACCACACACCGAAAACTCGAACACCATGACAACCAATCGGGAAAAACTAAACACAACCCATCCATCCCTCACAGTATCGAACATACCCAACCTGGGCTGCCCTGTTTAAACTTCATGCTAAAGCCTTCTAGGTCCTTGATCATATTATCCCTCCCCCAACCACAAACACTTCCGCCGACTCTCTGCAGCACACAAACCCTGAACTCTGGTCTCGCATTGATGCTGTTGTCCTCCAATGGATATATAGCACTATTTCCCTTGATTTGCTTCACACCATCATCGAACCCGATTCCACCGCAGCCAAAGCCTGGACTCGTCTACAGGATATATTCTCAGACAACAAGCACTCTCGTGCCCATTTTCTCCAGCAAGAATTCTCAAAAATCAAGTTGGACGACTTCTCTGATATCTCCTCCTACTGTCAACACCTCAAATCTATTTCTGATCAATTATCAAATGTGGGCTGCCCTGTTACCAATGATCAAACGGTATTACAACTTATTTCTGGTTTGACTGATGCATACGATACAGTTGGAACGCAGATCTGACATGGAGATCCCCTCCCTTCCTTTCCCAAAGCCAGATCCATGCTCATACTCGAAGAAACCGCTCGTGCCCGCAAGTCTGCTCCTTCTTCGGACTCTATAGCTCTCACCGCGGCCTCCTCCGTCTCCCATCAACCACCGTCCTACTTTCCACCTGCGCGGCCAGCGCACCACCGCACCACCCATTTTCCTCACGACGGTAGAAACAGCAGCAGGTACACGCGGCAGACACGACGACCGCTACAACTCGCGTCCCTCCAGTTCCGGATATCGGTATCCGTACAGCTCGCCTTGGGCCTACTCCTCTCCATAGGCACCGCAGCAACCGTGGGCCACCCCACCCTGTCCATATCCTACGAACACATGGGCTAACCAAACGCCCTCTGGTCATCAGCCGTCTCAATCCGGGATCCTTGGACCTCGCCCCAACATGCATCAAGCACATCTCAATGTAGCCACTCCGTCTTATGCTCCGACTGATATTGCAGCGGCTATGCACACTATGTCAATCACACCACCCTCTGATCAATGACACATGGACATAGGAGCTACATCTCACATGACAACTCACAAAGGTACGCTCACCTCTTATTTTAATTCGAGCCTCAATGGTAATATTATTGTTGGTACTGGTCATTGTGTCCCTATTTGTGGTTCTGGTAATGCAATTTTAGCTACTAAACATCATCCTTTAAAATTGAACAATGTTCTGCATGCTCCCCAGCTAATTAAGAATCTTATTTCTGTCCGTCAATTTATTGTTGATAACCAAGTTTCTGTGGAATTTGATCCATTGGGTTTCTCTGTGAAGGATTTACAGACGGGGACACTTATCATGAGATGTAATAGTACGGGCGATCTTTATCCAGTCATGTCTAGCTCTTCCACCTCACCCTCCTCTCATTCCGCTCTTACTACTTTGTCTTCTGATATTTGGCACAATCGTTTGGGACATCCTGGACCTCCAATTTTGCACACCCTGATGAATAAAAATTTGATTTCTTGTAATAGGATTAAGAATATTTCTGTTTGCTCCTCTTGTGTTAATGGAAAACAAGTTAAATTACCGTTTCAATCCTCTTACAATTTTGCTTGCATGCCTTTTGATTTAATTCACAGTGATATATGGACATCTCCTACCTTAAGTTCCAGTGGTCATCGTTACTATGTGCTCTTTCTAGATAATTATACAAATTTTTTATGGACTTTTCCCTTAGCCCACAAATCACAAGTATATTTTGTGTTTCTCAATTTTCGGTCACTTGTCCGCACACAATTTGAGCGTGACATTAAAGTCTTTCAGTGCGATAATGGGGTGAATTCAATAATAACTTATTCCGTCAGTTCTGTCAAAATAATGGGATACAATTTCGATTCTCCTGTCCATACATATCACCTCAAAATGGAAAATCCGAACGTACAATTCGGACTATTAATAATGTAATTCGCACTGTCATGAATCATGCCTCTGTTCCGTTTCATTTTTGGCACCATGGTCTAGAAATTGCCACTTACCTTCTAAACATATATCCTCTCAAAATCTTGGGTTACCACTCTCCCACCAAAATTCTCTATCAACAGGACCCCACTTATTCTCATTTGCGTGTTTTCGGGTGTTTGTGCTTCCCTCTCGTTCCCTCTCCGTCTCGTCATAAGTTAGAAGCTCGTTCCTACCCGTGCGTCTTCCTCGGTTATCCGTCAAGTCATAGAGGATATAAATGTTATGACATCTCTAAAAATAGAATCATTATTTCTCGTCACGTCGTGTTCGACGAATCCAATTTCCCCTTTTCACCAAAACCAGCAGCTCGCCCCACTGCATCTGCAGTTTCGGAAGCAACTGACGGCCTCCTGTCATCTCCCGCGTCGCTGCCACACTCCTCGTCTCCCTCGTCTCCCGTCACTCCCTCGTCCTGGTCGTCCCGATCGTCCCTCTCGCCCATCCCCTCTTCCTCACCTATCCTCTCTCCTTTCTCTCCTGCGTCGTCCCCTTCCATCCCGTCTCTCTCGGCTTCCCCACTCATCTCGTCTCCCTCGTCTGTCATGTCCTGATCGTCCCCTGCTCTCATCCGCTATCCAAACATCGACATCCTGTCCGACCTCCCCAAACAGTCGCGCCTCGCCTTCTCCAACTCGCACAGCCACTGCTTTCGAGTCACCAACAACCACAGTACCCAATCCAAACACTCATACTATGACCACACGAGCACAACACGGGATATACAAACCCCGTCGTATGCTAAATCTATCCGCTTCTGCATCACCTGTCATATCCCCTATCCCCAAAACACCAGCCCTTGCTTTGCGTGATCCAAATTGGATACAAGCCATGACTGATGAATTTGAGGCTCTTATTTAAAATAAGACGTGGGTACTAGTACCCGTCCAAAAAATGCTAATGTTATTCATAGTTGGTGGATTTTCAGGCACAAGACCAAGTCTGATGGCTCATTTGAAAAATACAAAGCACGACTAGTGGGAAATGGATCAGGACAATTGGTTGGAGTTGACTGTGGTGAAACGTTTAGCCCTGCGGTTAAGCCGACAACCATTCGAGCTGTTCTCAGTATTGCTCTTTCCAGAAATTGGAATCTTCGCCAGTTAGATGTCAAAAATGCTTTCTTACATGGCGACCTCAGTGAAACAGTATACATGCACCAACCGTTGGGATTCCGTGATTCGAAGCATCCTGACCATGTCTGTTTACTTCAAAAATCATTATATGGACTCAAGCAAGCCCCAAGGGCCTGGTACCAGCGATTTGCCACATTTGTCATTACCATGGGTTTCACCAACAGCGTATCCGATCACTCCTTATTTGTCTATCAACACGGTACAGACACAGCTTATATTCTCCTGTACGTTGATGATATTGTTTTAGTTACCTCCTCTGACAGACTTCAAGATTCTATACTTTCAAAATTGAGATCAGAATTTGCAATGAAAGACTTGGGTCCGCTACACTACTTTTTGGGGATATCTGTCACTCACTCACCCGGTTCCCTATTTCTATCTCAACGTAAATATGCTTCAGAAATAATTGAAAAAGCTGGACTTGGATCCTGCAATGCAGCCACCACTCCTGCCGACACCAAGCAGAAGCTTAGTATTTCATCCGGCTCCGCCTACCACGATCCAACAGAATACAAAAAATTGGCAGGTGCTCTCCAGTATCTTACACTCACCAGACCTGACATATCATACGCGGTTCAACAGATCTGTTTGTTCATGCACGATCCCAAGACATCTCACATGGTTGCACTCAAACGAATTCTTCGGTACATTCAAGGCACCTTTGATCTCGGTCTTACTTTAATTGCATCTTCTCCAGGTCAATTAACCTCTTACACCGATGCTGACTGGGCGGGCTGTCCCGACACTCGTTGATCGACATCAGACTACTGTGTATTTCTTGGAGATAATCTTGTTTCTTGGTCAACCAAACGACAACCCACTCTATCTCGCTCAAGTGCCGAAGCAGAATATCGTGGGGTCGCAAATGTAGTGTCTGAAACATGCTGGATACGTAACCTTCTTCTTGAGCTTGGTTGCCCGATTCAGAAATCAACCGTAGTCTACTGTGACAATGTCAGCACAGTTTACCTCACAGGAAATCCAGTTCAACACCACCGCACCAAACATGTGGAGATGGACATTCATTTCGTTCGGGAAAGGGTTGCTAAAGGAGAAGTCCGCGTTCTACACGTCCCTTCTCGATATCAAATCGCTGATATCTTCACCAAAGGACTGCCCTCACCGCTCTTTGAAGACTTTCGAAATAGTCTCAATGTTCGGCCTCTGAACCTCTCGACTACGGGGTGTATTAGAGCCTATATTATTTATTTGTAGATGATATCTTATCTGTATATTTAACACAGCTTAGTTCCCTATTTCTAGCCTAGAATATAGGATTAGTCTTTCACTACAAAGTGAACTGTACTCTGTATATATATGAATTACACATCAATAACAATCACTGAGCAATTCAAATTGTTACAATATACCTTTCCTTTCGTAGAGGAGGTTATATGTAGGTTGGCAGGGAGAGACGGATAGAGAGATTGTGTTCTCTTTTTTTAATCTTTGCAGAGAGAATTTTGAGAGAGGGGATTCTCCCTGAGAGACCTATCTTTATGTTTTCTTGTTCATTGTATGAGTTTGTCAATGTCAAGTAACCATTTGAACTAAAAGCAATACATGCTCATCTTACCATGTGTTGAAATTTAATCAACAAATAGGGTTGCCAGGATTCGAACTCTCGACCACTTGTTTTAAGAGGCTTGGATACCATGTCAAGGAACCATTTGAACTAAAAGTTCAAGCTGTTAGCTAAGGTCTAATAATAGCTTTTTATATTAATCTCTAACGGTCAGTAAAGACTTTTTTAAGTTGCCCATCATTAGAGAATTATCTCTTATTTTCATCTGCTGAGTTTGGTTCTATCATGATTTAAAATTTGGGTACATTACGTGCATGGTTCCTCAACTTTGTCCTTCCTTTGTTTTTTGCCATCAACTTTGCCTTTTACTTTCTTTGTGGCTTCTTTTGACCGTTGACTGTTGACGACATCCAAAGGATTGATGACGAACTCAAAATGGTAAATTTCAAGAATTAAAATTGTTTAGAACCACTGTTTTCGATTTTTCAAACCACCATTTTCGGAGCTCTCTCTAAACAACTGTTTTTCTCTCTCCTAACCAAAGAACACCTAAATGACCTCAAAACCAAAAACTCCAAGAATCACAGTTGCTTAGAGTATCATTTCCATAAGTTCTAAAATGGAGAGTTACCTGCTATTGGAGTGCTCACCTTGGTCAACGGTAAAAGGGGCCATAATGAAATTAAAGGGCAAAATTCAGGAGTTTTTATGTCTAGTTTTGAAGTTAGGGGCCATAAAGAAAGTAAGTGCAAAATTGAGAGGCCATTGGTATAATTTACCCTTTAAATTTTCCGAGGAAAAAGGTCAATTTTTATGTGAAAGAAATGTTTGGAATTGGTGTATGGTCCCCATAGGATAGCACAGCATTGAAAAACCGAGGCTTGTTTTGAAATTTTCATTCATGCACTTGCTAATAATATCCTTATTCTTCTTCATAATCCTTTTAAAATTTTCCATTTTGCTGATTATTGTTTTGGTTTGCAGAGCTCTGAAAATTCAGTAACCGACAGAGAAACAATACTGGAGTCTGATTCTGAGAAAATTAGAAGAAAGAAGTTTGAAGCCATATTGAAATTACAGGAAGAAAACAGTGGCCTAATTGAACCGAAAAAGGAACTATTAGTGTTGCCTGGCATGTATCTTCCTCAGCCAGTCACATTGAACAAAGAAGCCATTGAAGAACAGCAAAGAGACTCAGCAGCAGTCCCCATTGAAACTGAATCTGGGCGTTCTTCAAGTAGACCTAGCTCTAGTGAGCAGAGGAATTTTGGCAGGCGAAAGCAAAGAGTACAAAATTTGAGAAAACCAGCCAGACAGTGGGTCAGGAAAGAAGATGGTGCTTCACAATAATTATATGGTACGTCACCCTTCGATTCTTTTTCATTAAAAAAATAAAACTTTAGAAGACAAAATAATTTATGTATTGAAATATTTCAAAAGCAATATGGTCGGCTATAAAAACTGTTTCAGTCCCCCCCCCTTGTCTGAATGTGCTTCTTGTTATTGGATGGAGATGTGAAAAAGTCAGAGGCTTTTTACTGCAAAAGACAAAGTGTTACTGTATTGAAACAATGATAGGAAAAAGGTTATGTGATGATGAAACGAAGGGTCATAAGCAAAAAAAGAAAAAGATTGTCTTGACTAGTTGAAGAAACTTCAAGATATAGGACATGAACTTATTCCTGTTAGTTGTTGGGTTAAAGCATTATTTTTTATTTGAATTAAGGGTCAATTTGGCTTTTAAAATTGGCAGACATGTTCAGTTTAGTCCAAATCGAAATTTAGGCATCAACTGAGTACTGAAGTTGGCAATATTTGATAAATTAGTTCAAATTGTGACAAATTTTTAGGTATTGAAATTGATTGTATTTGGGCTGATTTGTCAACTATTGCCAACTTCAAGACTAAGTTGATATCTAAATTTCGATTTGGGCTAAACTGAATCTGTCTGCCAACTTTAAGAGCCAAATTGACTCTTGATTCTTTTTTATTTAGTCCATGATCTATTGAAAATGTTTGGGTTTGTCTGACCTATTATTATGCAACATTGACCCAGGCCTATCAAACATGTTTGTGTTTGCGTTCTGGTCTATTATTTTGTGACATTGATCTATAACAATCAATCATATTTGATCCAATTTAAGCGGAAATTAGTGCGTATGTAAGGAGGTCCTTTTGCATTTGATGATTGCTCATCACAACACAACTGTAATAATATTTTCCAATTTATTTAATTTTTATATAATATTTCACACTCGGAAACCCTTATTTCTCTTCTTTTACAACCTTGGAGAACATCAATTCTCCACTCAATGAGCAATGATCTCATGCTCGATTTAGCGGGTCTTCTTTCATACACGCCATTCTATCTAAATTAGACTAAATGTGATTGATCCCTATACTTTAGGGATCAACCCTGATTGATTGTTATTGTTATACGATGGCGGTCAATGTCACAATATATTTTTTCAAATTTGTTGTTGTGGTAGTTGGTGGATATCAGCTTATTTTCCTTTATATCTAGTAATAACTGTTTCTCAATCTTAACCAAACACTTTATTATATATGTTTGCATCTACTGTTTGAAGTAATAAAGGAACATTGTAATTTTTGGAATGGATTCCATTGGTCCAAAAGAAGTTATTTTGAAACATATGGGGCTTAAACCACTATTTGGCTCTCGAGCTATCCAAAATTTTGTTATTTGGCCCCTAACCTATCCCAATTGGTGTAATTTCATCCAATTTAAACGGAGACTTGACATAATTGTTATTCTATTAGCACACGACGATATTTTGACATTTAAATTTGATAAATTTTAGTTTAGAGATTTGTTTTTATTTGTTTTTCTTTTTTAATCTAATTAATTATTTTGACATAAGAGAGTTTATGTGACAAATAAATTCCAACACCTGTGACATGTCAAGCTCATATGTCAAAATATCATTACATACGAGGGGAATAACGGTTTTGTCAAGTCTCTATCTAAATTGGGTGAAATTTCACCAATTGGGATAGTTCAGGGGCCAAATGTAACCGAATAATAGATCAGAGGCCAAATGATAAAATTTTGAATATGTCAGGGGCTCAATAACACCTTAAACCAAACATACTGTGTTAAAGACTTCAGACACAATTGGGTTGGGTTACCACTTACTATTTCTTATTTGAAAATATTGACATATAAATGGTGCATTCAACTCTTGCAGCCCTAGAAGACCTTAAAATCTTAGTTTTATCAATGTGGCCGAAAGGTTAATTGTGGTTTATTTTTCAAAATCAGGTTGTTGATGATGATGGGATAGATAATGTATTAGACTCTCTTAACTATGTCATTTGACAATATAGCTGTTTAAAATTCTTGAGAGAAACTTGTGAAGAGGAAGTACTATTTTTTATAAGTATATAGTTTTACATCTCTATAATTATTTTGTTTATGTTATTGTAATCAAACATTATTGGCAAACATATATTAGTAAAAAATTACCGAATGTTTCTCTTGATTTCGTAAAATAACTAACATTTTGAAATGAAATATTTTTGTAAGATGATATCTTTTCCGATCAGGGGGATAGTTTATTTAATTCCGTATACGAATGTTACTGGCCTTGCACGAAGGTCTGCCGAGATATCTTCTTCTGTAAGAAGGGTTCCCAGCGTGCCGGTCAGAAGATGCTTACCTGAACTCTGGCTAAGAAGGGAACTACAAAAAGGCTTGATTCCGGCTCAGTTAAGCTGAACCAGATATGTGTGAAAACATCAATGTAAGGATGTTGGGGTCTCGGCCCTGCAAGTGTAAACATGAATTGAAAATTAAGGAGATGATTTAGACATCAAAACATGGTCTAGTTTACTTCCCTTGGAAGAGTAAGAAAAAAAAAAATCGATGTGGGAAATACCCTGTAATAGTAGACCAATACCCCCTAACTTCAAAAGTTATCTCAAATTGCGAGGATTAAAAGTATTTCTAATAGCTTTTTAGTTTGACTTTTAAGTTAAAATTTGAGGAGGGAAGTTGAAAATCAGTTCCAAACAGCTTCTTAGTGGCTTCTCAAACCACTAATACTCTCTACGCTTGATAGAGCCTTTTTCCATCTTTTATTGATTTTTTAATTTATTTTTTTATTAATAATTTATTATTGAAGTTCATTTTTTCTCACTATTGGTAAATTTAACAATAATTAATGAATTTAATGATAAAATAATGAGTTAATATGAGGAGTATTGTTTGAGAGTGACTAATACATATTATCTCTAATAATACTCTTCATATTTACTCTTTATTTTTAATATTTATTATTAATTATTGTTATATTTATCGATAGTGAGAGGTGAGTGACCATTCGATAATAAATTATTAACAAAAAATGAAATAAAGAGCACTAAGAGTGAAGAGAAACTTTCTGTTGATAGAGATGACGAAGAGAATCTTAGTGATTTGAGAAGGCAGAGTCTCTCTTGAAATATTTTTAACTCTCTTCTCTTTTTTCTTTTTCTTGGAGTTAGATTTTTAACTGCCTCTCTCTTTAAATTTTAACATGTAACAAGCTATATAGTTTTCTATTTGGCAATATGAATAAGGTTCAAAGTTTTTCCAAAATGTCAGGCTGATGGTACAATGGGTTTCACATAGATCTGTCCATGGGCCGGGCTCGGGCCGGGCCTGTTGGGTTTTTAGGTAAAAATGCTCGGTTCAAGTCTAGTCCAGCCCAGCCCATTATTAATTTAGGCGAGCTCGGGCCGGGTCGGGTTCGGGCTTAAAAATCAAATCCCAAACCCAATCCATATAAGCCCACCTAAATATAAATATAAAATTATTAATTATAAAAAATAAATATTTAATATATAAATATATAAATTTATTAATTAATATTAATAATAGACGGGCCGGACTGGGTCGGCCTGTGTTATTTTTATTAATCCCAAAACCGTCCAAAAAAAGGTGGGTTTTAGCGGGTCTGGGCCGGACTGGATCTATGAACAATTTTTATTGTCCAAGTCCGGTCCAAGGGACACGGGCCTGGGCGGACCGGGTGGGTACCCGGGTCCGTGGATAGCTCTAGTTTCACAGAAGTTTCAACTATTAAAAGGGAGAATCTGGTTTTGTCTGATACACAGATTTAAGGGTCCAAAATCAAGTGACAAACTAAAGAAGAATAATGTGGCTCTTCTTCTAGTCTTTCTTGAAATGAAAGAAATCAAGAAAGAGTAAAAGGTGAAACATAAGTTGATGGAAAAGATATCAAAGTGCATAAACTGCTCCAAAATCAACCTGCACCAATTATAGGAGATAAGAACTTGATATAAGTAGGCTTAAAGCATTATTTGATCTCTGACCTATCTAAAATTGTGTCATTTGGTTCATGACCTATTATTTGGTCACATTTGGCTCTTGATCTATCCAATTTGGTGAAATTTCACCAAAGTTGTATGAATACTTTACGGAATCGTTATCTCATTGATAAGTAACGATATTTTGACACTTAAACCTGAAACATGATATTTCTTAAAGTTTTTTTTCCACGTTATATGGAAATAATTAATTAGATTAAAAAATAAAAAAATAAAAAACAAATCCTAAACTAAAATCTATTAAGTTCAAGTGTCAAAATATCGTTACTTATCAATGAGATAATGATTCGGTTAAGTTTGAATCCAAATTGGATGAAAGTTCACCAATTTGGGATAGATCAGGGGCCAAATGACAAAATTTTGGATAGATTAGGAACCAAATAGTGCTTTAAGCCATATAAGTATTGAGTGTTCTAAAAATCAGTCCAGGCGATGGTGATTTTTAAAACACGTTTTGATTTTCTTAAGTTAGACGGTATAAATTAATTTACTGATTTTTGGATTCCTATCCGGATCCAGGCAGGCAGCCCCGCACAACTTTTTTTTTAAAAAAATTGATTCTTGAATTTTATGTTAATTTTTTAAAATTTTAAATAAAATATTAAAAATAAAAAACTAAAAGAAAAGATTTAAAACTATCAATATTATTTGGTTGATATATTTTATTATTAATGTTACTTTATTGGTACATTTTTATTTTTTAAAGATATTAATGTACAAATATTAATATATATGTTTTTCTATTTTAAATATTTATTATTATTATTTTTATATAGTATAGTTCACATTTTAAAATGTATTATGTAGTAATTTATTTATTAAAAATTTAAAAAATACAGTTGTCTCCCTTACAGCCTGTCTTATGGTTCAGTCACTATTAAATTAATGGTCACTAATATTGTTCGTCTTAGTTCAAATTTAATATTTTATAGTTTAGAAATAGTTTATGGGAAAGTATCTTTCATACAAAAATACAATTTATAGAGACAACCAAATTAACACGAACACAATTAATAAGGAAATAATTTTTCTACCATTATATCATGAAATATATATATATATATATATATATATATATAACATAATACAATTTAGACACGAAACTCCAAAATTCCATCTCTAGTCATGTATTAGAATCCAGTTTACTAATAAGCTCCACTTAATCTCCCTCCATTTTCAACTCAGGATTAAGTTCATTTTTGCATTCACCGTTATCTTTTAGGGTCACTCCTTGCTGTGATCTTCTATCTTGACGCCATCTACTCCAGAACGAGTTGCTACCCACTAGTTTTCGCTTGGTTCATCCCCAACCCAACACATCCTATTTGAAGAATTGGCTCTTACCAATTGTAACAATCTGGTCAATACCACTTAGATATTTTTCACTTTGGTCTAAATTTATTAGGGGTGAGTTTCGGTTCGGTTACTAATCGAATCGAACTGTCGGTTAACCGAACCGATATTTAGATAATTTTAAAACCGAACCATACTAAATAACTAAAATAACCGAAGTTGACCGAACTGAAATTTTTTGGTTCGGTTCGGTTACCAACCAAATAACCGAAAATTTTATATTTTTAATTTAAATGTTAAAATTGTTATAAATTATGAAATTTTAGCTTCATTAATTTGGAATTTGCAATTTCAAAATCAATTAACCAAATACCTCATATATTATAAATTAATTCAATAATGTTTAAAACTAAAATTTTGGACTTTCTTATATAAATTAAACTATGAAAGAATAAATAAATAAATAAGTAAAATTATATTTTTTTATTTAAAATAAATTATGTTTGATTTTCAGTTAGACGAATATTTTTTTTGGAATAGCCGAACCGAGAACCGAATACCGAACAAGAAAAATTTAACAACCAAACCGAACCGAATCAAAATATTAAAATAACCAAACCAAATAAGAATTCCGGTTCGGTTATCGGTTCGGTCATTGGTTTTTGGACTTTTTGCTCACCCCTAAAATTTAACACATATATTAGAAATCCACCTCACTAATAAGCTTAATTAATTACTCTCTACTTGAGACGTGCGATTCAATTCATTTCTACTAAAAACTGCTCATTCCTAAAACTTTCTATCATGACATCATCTACTCCAAATCAGATCGTTACAATCCATATCCACTGGTTATTGTAACCTACCGGTATGACGAACATGGGGGAATCCAGTATGGGGGCACTAGGGGCAGTTGCCCCCACTGACATTTGTATTTTTTTTTAAAAATCCAGGTATTAATTTTGAAGTTTTAGAGCTTTGCCCCCTTCATCAATGGAGGTTTGAGGTTTATTGGTTGTATAATTGAGGATGAAGAATAGTTTTAAATTTAATATTTTCTTTTTATTTTTTTTAATTTTGTTTTAAAGCAAAACGACGTCGTTTTATTTAATTAGAACTACGTCGTTTTGTTTACAACAAAAATAAAAAGTAAATATTTAAATGTAAAACTAAATAGGTCATAAAACAAACCATCGGTCTCTCTTACTCTTTTTAATCTCTTTAGTTCTTCTTCCTAAATTCCTCTTTCTTCTTAAGCCTAAATTGAAATCCTTAATCCTAATTAAGATTAAATCAAAATCGGCAGCAATCTCTCCGTAGTCGGATCGTTGATCGTTGGTCCGACACTCCATCTCCGATCTTTGACTCTCTGCTTTGGTATTTTTTTTGCTCCTACTTGAATTTTGATTTTATATTTCTGCTACTGTTTTACTTGAACTTGAGCTTTGATCTCTGGTTTTTATTAATTATTATTTTTTTGGATAAAAATTATTTTAGTTATATTGTTTGTTCCCACGGGAAGAAATCCTGAATTCGCCCCTGATGACGAACAGAAATTTCGAATAGCTTTTAATATCTTGGTAACATTTATTTCAAATTCTTTGGATTTAGAGAATCATAGCCTCTACCATATAATATAACCTGTAACCGATTAATTGAATCGTACTTAAACTATTTAGAAAGAAAGCCCTTAACTTCATTTAATTTCTTGGTGTAGCATTTAATCCAATCTATGAAATTGCAGCATTCGATCCAGAAACTTCACTTTGACAAAATTATATTATTGATTTAATTTAAGTCCAAAACATAAATTTTTTATTCAATTAAGTCCCATTAATTGAAAAAGACAAACAAAAGACCCATTAGTTGCCTAAATTTGATGCTCATTGTTTGGAAGATACCACTACTTTCTACAGTCTCCTATTTACAGTCAAACCTTCATAAATTAATACTCGATAAATTAATAACCTTTTTAAAATAATAATTTCTTTTGGTCCCGACTTGGACCAGGTTACTAATTTTATACTCGATAAATTAATAACCCCTATAAATTAATAAAATTTCATGGTCCCAACATTATTAATTTATAGAGGTTTTACTGTATTACAAACCTCTTAAATATAGTGACAAACCATTTCTTATTTAAGGAGTGTTTGGTTGCTCATTTTCTTACTCCTGTTTGCCTTTTTACTTCAAAAGATAGAGTTTTTAAGTGTTTGATTAATGACCTACTGTTTGTCTCATACACCTGAAAAGTACCCTTTAACAAAAGCAAAGAATTCTTGTTTTTTGGAAAAACAGTTTTTTCCAACAGCAAACAACAAACCATAGTAGCAAACATCAAACAACAACAACAAACAGTACGTAAAACAAACGGGCTCTAAGTATAAAAGTTAATTTTGCCTCTTAAAACATTATGAGTAAATTACACTCATTTCCACTACATGTTACGGCATAATATAAAAGTTACTCAATTTTACATTTTCTAACATTATGACAACCAAACTTCAATCAACGATTCAAAATGACCATTGGCAAACTTAAAATGAAATTTTTTAAGAATTGATGATATTCTAAACAACTTTAATTCTTCAAATTTGTTAGTTTGAGGTCATTTAAGTGTTATTTAGTTAGGAGAGAGAAAGTGATTTTTTTTAGAGAGAGCTCCTGAAATGATTATTTTGGAAAAAAATATGGTTTAATAGTAAATGTCGTTCTAAACAACATTAATTCTTGAATATTTCAATTTTAGAGTCAGTCATTTTGAGGTGTTAGTCAAAATTTAGTAGTCCTAATATTAGAAAATGTAAAGTTTTGTGACTTTTATATTATATTTGAAAATTAGTGGCAATACTATGAAAATGAATAAAGTTTAGTAGCAATAGATGTAATTTACAGGGGTGAGCATGGTCCAGTTTGGTCCAAAAACTAAACCAAACCAAATTGGACTGAACCAAATTACCTCTATTTTTTAGGAACAAACCAAACCAAATTATAATTCGGTTTGGTCTGGACTGAACCAAATTATTTCGGTCCGGTCCGGTTTAGTTCATGTTTGGACCAAACAAAACACTAGAGATCTATAATTACTTTGTACCTTCACTAACTAAACAATTATATAAAGAAAATAATAATATAATTAGTTTTTCTTTTGTATATATAATTAGTTGAGAGAGAAAAAATATGTTTAATTGTTTTTTCTTTTCTATATATAATTAGTTAATTAATTTAAAACCTTAAAAATTAACAGTAGTACATATTATATTTCGGTTTGGTTTTGTTCGGTTTTGGACCGGACCAAACCGAAAACCAAACTAGCTTAAAAATTAGGAACGAACCAAACCAAAATATAATTCAGCCCGATTTGATTCGGTTTTTATGGTCCGGTTTTTTCGGTGTTTGGGTTTTTGGTTTGGTTCTGTTCACCCCTAATTTACACAATATTATTGAGGAAGTTTAATTTTGTTATCATCATATAAAACTGCACAAAATTGATTCTTATCAAATTTAACCCTTTTCTCTTTAGGAAGTTCAATTTTATTTTCATCATACAAAACTAAACCAGTGGGTTGGGTTGCATTGCATTTTCATGTAAAAATGCTCAGTATAAACTCAGCCTATCCTACTATTAATTTAGGCAAGTTCAGACTAGACTGGACTAGGGGTGGGCACGGTTCGGTTAACCGGTCCATTAGGCAAAAAAATTAACCGAACCATTATCAACGGTTTTTTAACCATCCAAACCGAAACCGGTCCATATCAATCGGTTAACCATCAACCGGTTAACCATTAATTTCGGTTAGATTTTAACCAATTCTCACTAGTTAACCAAAAACCAACGGTTAAATTTTTACCCAAACTTAAATTTTTAAAAAATATTAAAATACACATAATTTCAAAAATTCAAACGAAACGAATTCATATAAAATTTTAGAATTCAAACATAAATACCGAACTAAAAAACAATCCATCAAGTTTACATTTAAAACATAAAGAAATGTAAATAATATTTCGTCAAAGTACTTATTACAACATAAAGCAGTATAATCTATGTTATATATTTATATTAATTTATATTATAATCTATGTATTTAAATTAAGCAGTATAATCTATGTATTTATATTTATATTTGTCTTGCCTTTGTCGTCAAATGGCCTATATATTTTTTTAAAAATTTATATTTATTAAATAGTTCGGTTAACCATTAACCGTGGTTTTTGAACACTCTAACCCTAAACCGAAACCGAAATCGGTACCTATCTATTTTTTTAACCATTAAGAAAACCACCGGTTCGGTTAACCGTTTTTTCCGATTCGGTTTATCGGTTTTCGGTTCGGTTACCGGTTTGACCGGTTTTTTTGCCCACCCCTAGACTGGACCCAGACTTAAAAATCAAATACTAAACCCAATCCATATAAACGCATCTAAAAATATATACATGATTTTTAATTATATAAAAAAGCTATACTTAAAATTAAATATTAAATATATAAATTAATAATTAATATTAATAGACGGATCGGGCTGGACCAAACCGTGCTATTTTTATCATTCCCAAACTCACCAAAAAAATAGACGGGCTTTAGCGGGACTGGACCTATGATCAATTTTCATTATCAAAGTCCGACTCAAAGGACACGGGCCTGGACGGGCCGGGGATACCTAAGCCGTGGACATATCTACACAAAACTGATTAATTTTGTCCTCAGTACAAGCTCAATTTTTTTCATGGATTCGTTAATAATTTTGGGAAACATATATTAAAGAAAAGGTAAAATTGAACTAAAATTTCTACAGTAAAAATAAAATTGGGGTAACTTATACAATATGGACAATAACCTTAGAAGAAAATTTATTCATTTATCCTTTTTAGAAAATAAAAAACATCTTCAAACCTATGATTTTATTTTTATTTTTCTTCCCCATCAAAATCTCAATTTTGCATTTTGTTGCATTGAACTATTAATTATTTAATTATAATCATATATATTGATGAACTAGTTTTGTAATAGTTATAGGATCTAGTTTTATTTAACTATTTACATACAAATGGACTAACTCATCTTTAGATCTATTCATGAGCATATTGACTGCCTTTTCTGTATTGGGTCTGGATATATATATTTAATAGGTTTAATAGACATCCAGCCCCTTAAATTTGTAATTTTTTTTCACCTGGCCCCCTCAACTTGGGGGACAACCTCTCAACCCCCTTAACTCTTCAAAAACATCACATACAACCCCTTAAACTTGCAAATTTTTTTCACCTGACCCCCTCAACTTAGGGGCCAACCTCTCAACCCATTCAACTCTCTAAAAACATCACATATAGCCCCTTAACGCCTACGTGGCTCTGACATGGAATAAGTTGGGATTGCATTCATTAGAAAGCGCGTGAATGTTGGCTTTAGAAACTTAAACGGTAAAAATATCCCCTTTCTTCTTAAATCCCTATCATTTTTCTCCTCAGAAATCCTTCCTCTTTTCTGATTCCTTCGATTCACCTCTTTTCTGTCTCCGATCGGTCTCCGATTCAAGTTCAACAGTAAGTATTCATCTTCTTCTTCATCTTCTTCTTCTTCTTCTTCTTCTGAGATAATTTTTTTTTTTGTTAATTATGTCACACCCGACCCTAAATGACCTCAATCGGCATCGGGCGTGAAATAGAAAGATAATAATCAATACTTAGGAGTCTCCAAATTTAACGGTCGAAGAACGATAAATATGCAGAAAAACGGAAAGAAGAAGAAAAAAAAAATGAGATAATGATTCTCATCTCTCCCCCACCTCTTCGTATATATGTATATCCTTATCTGGCGAATATCCATTTTGGTCATTCATCTTTATATAATCTTTTAAAAATTACTCTAAACTTTTACTTTACACCTAAAACCTTCAAATTAACTCCAAACTTTTCCTATAACACCACATTAACTTCACATACCCAATAATTATAATATGTACTAAAATAAAAATATAAATTTTTTAAAAATTTTAAAAATTTAGTCACGGACGTGACAAATTAGGTTAGGACTTGTGTTGTTCTTGAAACCGATTTCATGGTGGGTACTCATGAATCATGTTTTTGTGGTGAATATGTTGTACTTAAGGTTTCGTGGGAACCTGCAAATCAAGGAAGAAGACTCTACGGATGTCCAACTTATGGGGTAATTTACTGGATTTACATGGAAAAATTTAAGAAAAAAATGACACGTGGCATTGGTGTGGTCAACAGTCCAGCGCGTTTTCTACACGGGTCAATATTTTGACCGGATATAGGGGTGTAAGGGGCTGTATGTGATGTTTTTGGAGAGTTAAGGGGGTTGAGAGGTTGTCCCTTGAGTTGAGGGGGCCAGGTGAAAAAAAGTTACAAGTTTAAGGGGTTGTATGTGATATTTTGGAGAGTTAAGGGGTTGAGAGGTTGTTTCCTAAGTTGAGGGGGCCAGGTGAAAAAAAGTTACAAGTTTAAGGGGCTGGATACCTATTAAACCTATTTAATATTTAGCCTGACCGAACTCACGAAAATCCCGAATATAAAATGAGTTGAGTTTGAGATTTGTCTCAAAATCCAGATCAACCCAAACTGTTAATTTTTTTATATATAATTTAATTACATTTAGACTTACATTATCATTTTCACGTAGTTAAAGTTATAATGCATTAATCATTTGAAAAAAAAACACAGTGCACATATAAAATATTATTTTGTTGTTTCTTTCAAGTCGTTATTTATTTACCGTCTATAAATATTTGTTTGTTACATTTTTATTATTTATAATGACAATTTAAATTTATATTTACATTTAATTTTTAATATAAATATAGTAGATTGATAGGTGGCTTGGGATGGATTTTGAGAATTAGTTTTCTCAATTAATCTGACCGGGTCGAGCATGATGTAAATATAATGTATGCTGGATAAAATAGTTAAATATAAAATCTGGTTAGTCCTGGCACGATCTAGCCCGATCCAATCCAATCCATGAACAAATCCACTCCTATAAGGAAGGAATAGGGAAAATTACACAGAAATTCATCTTTTAAAAACTATTTACAACTATGTCAAATCCTAATTTTGGATTATATCAAACTAGTAAAATCAGTACTTTTAATATATTTTAAGGATTAAAATTTATAAATTTGAAGTCTAAAATACATTTTCCAAGGTTTATGATTTATGAATTGGAGTTAATTTTTTTAAATTATGACGTAAAATCATAGAGGGCGAGCCTTGGCGCAACGGTAAAACGTTGTTGCCGTGTGACCAGAGGTCACGGGTTCGAGTCTTAGGAGCGGCATTGGCAAGGGAAGGCTTGCCCCCAATACACCCTTGTGGTGGGACCCCAAAATCATAATATATAAAGAATAATGACATATTAAGAATTAAGTTTGGTGATACGACTTAGTTGTAATTTTGTACTTAATTATGATATTCATGTATTTAACCCGGAGGAATATAATCTTTCAGTCTACTTTCATATCTTTCTCTCTACTTCGTTTCTTTACACTCCTAATTTACTAATAACTGATTTTATCATCGGAGTCTATGTAATAGGCCGTCCTTAATACAAGTTTAATGATCAGAACGGTCACCTAATCTCAATTATTCCACCAATATATATCATTTTCCATTTGTAAATTAACAAAATCACAGTTTTTTTTAATTGGCTTAATGCATTTCTAACCTTCCCAAATTGTCTAAATACTGCAATTGACCTCCTAAATTTAGAATTGTGACAACTGACCTCTTCAACTTGCTTGTTTGAGAAAAATAATCCCTCAAATTGGTTAATATTTGTGATTTTGGGAGTTTTTTTTGACCTTTAATTAATGTATCAGTAGATTAGTTAGATGTAGCAATCGATATTTTGGAAATCTTTTATTCCTGATGTAATATTATGTTAAATATTTTTTTTTGGGTTTAGGGGTTATTTGTTCCAAATAAGCAACTTCAGGAGTTATTTGTTCAAACTCAACAACTTGAGGGATTATTTGTTTTAAATAAGCAAGTTGAGGGGATTAGTTGTCACAAGTCTAAGTTCAGAGAGTTAGGGTCCGTTTGTTTTATCTGCTGTTTGCTGTTTGCTGTTTGCTGTTGCTGTTTGCTGTTGCTGTTTGCTGTTTCCTGTTACAGTTTGCTGTTTGAAAAGGTTGCTGTTCCAAATGCAGGGATTCCCTGGTTTTATAAAAAGCTACTTTTCGGCTATAAAAGGCAAACGGGAGGTGTCTAACCAAACACCTTAAACTCTCATTTTCAAAGTGAAAAGACAAACAGGAGGTCGAAAAGCAGCTACCAAACACCCCCTTAGTTGCAGTATTAGGATAACTTGAGGGCTGGGAAGGTATTAAGCCTTTTTAATTTAAGAATTGAAGAAATTAACACTTTTGCAATTATTAATAATAAAATAAATTGAAAAATGTCAATAAAATGATTGAAAAAATGTCCCAATTAAAAACATACTATATTAAAAACAAGTCCCAATTATTAATGGGTCCTAATATTTACGGCCCTAAGGGCTGTAAATAAGAACCTTAAAATTCTTATTATTAGTGTTATTTTTGTTTTCCAATACCTAAAATTTGTTGATATTTTAATACTTAAATATTTAAATACATTTATCATAATATATTGTTATATTTCCAATATAATTAATTCTCTTTTTTATTGAAAATATAAGAAAACACATGGATAATTAATGCTTATATACAACCCTTAGGATTGTATATATCATTTGCCATTATTAATTCCCAATCAAAAACATAATTAATATTGAAACAAGTGTATTATGTAGAACCACATTTATGCCCTTTGATTTGATTTGATTTATAATTATGTTTTCTTTTTGCTTGATATGATTTGGTCGGAGAAAAGGTTATTTTGGCCATACTTTGAATATAATTTAATTATCAATTCAGTCGGTAATGTGGACTTATTTAGTGACTTTCTCATTATTAAATAAGTTCATATTTAACTTTATTAAAATTCCATCTTAATTCATTTCTTCAATTTAATATTTTAATAATTTAACGGCTATTCACTAAGAGTCTTTTTGTTACATTTACGTTGTAATCCAATGGTAAAAGCACACCAAGTAATGGTACTTTGTTAAAAAACAAAGTAACTATAGAAAGCACCATGATTACATTATCATGTTTGATTAACAAATTTTAATAAAATTGAAGTACAATTATCATTAGAATATTTATTTAGTTAAATGAAACTTTCACGGTTTTCGTGTGTTTTCTAGTTCGTTTTCGTTTTTCACATTTTCCCGTTTTATTTCTTTTTCATGTTTTCATGTTTTTTTTTTCCATTTTTCGCTTTTTTCCGTTGTTTTTCTCATTTTTCTCGTTTTTTCGGTTTTCTCACTTTTCATGTTTTTTCTCGTTTTGTGTTTTTTTTATGTTTGTTCGCCTTTTTCCTGTTTTCCAATTTTCGCGTTTTGTTTCAATGGATTAGTTCGATCGGGGTTCAAGGAGGACCTATATGGAGAACCTTTTGGGAAGGAGGTAAAATTCTTTTTCCTTTTCGGATGGATAAGGAGATTGGATCTCTGAGCTCAGATTGTTGAAGAATGAGAAGAAGGAACTGAAAGAAGATATCAACATGTTTTATTACGAGACACATTGATTAATCAAAGAAAGAATACTCTCTCCCATGAGATTATGGAAACCAATTACGGATGCTCCATTTGACCTTGCTAAATTCCACAGGATGTCTCCTCCACTCTAAATGGGAATTTATGGTCGATGGTGCTTCTAGTTAAATCATGCGGCCTTTACCTTCATTGGTTCTGAAGTGACCTAAGACGCCATAAGGAGAATGCTTTCATCTGCTGAAGTTGCCCTACTCTAAGGAAATTCACAGTCGAAGACGGTCTGGAGCGAGTAAACTACCTCATAGGACAGAGATAGATACAAGACATGCTCATCACTCCAGTGAACCACTACATGATCCGAATTGGATTAAACCCTAACCTAGGCGTTCCAACTAACGGATAGAGCCCTTACTTCTTTTCTTCGGATGATGACTTAAACTAATAATCACGTACTAGCTTTTCTAACCAGAGCTTAGCTCTCCCTGTAACGCTGCAAATCCGAATACAACTAAGAACTTACTTTTTTTTTTTATTACCTAAACAAGGATATTCTCAATATTTTGACATTTAGGTTAAAAAAGTCACTAAAATACCTTAATTATATATTTTACTGAAATACCCCTATATATATTTTGAGAATTCTAATCATTTTATTTATTTCATCATAATCAATATTAATTGCAATAATACATTTAAAAAAATGATTAAATATTTTCTTAATGTTATAAAATGATAAATATTACAAATAAGCAATTTTTTTCTTACAACACATCTTTAATACCAAACAATTAATAAAAAGTAGGATTAATTTCAAATAACTGCCCTTTGATTTCTTTAGCAGATTGGTACCTGTGGTTTTGTTTTGTTACAAACTGAATCCTGTGGTTTGCAAAGTTTTTATTTTTTTTGTTGACTTTATCAAATTTAGCCGATAACGACCTCAAAATGAAAACTTTCAAGAATTAAATGATATTTTAAGCAACTTTAATTCAGTTGAGGTCATTTAGGTGTTGTTTTTTTTATGAGAGAGAAAACCTCAAAAATGATGATTTTGAAAAATAAAAAATATAGTTCTACAGTAAATATGATACTTAACAACTTTAATTCTTGAATTTTCTTTTATTTTGAGGTCGTTATCGGTCAAATTTGACGAAGTCAATAAAATATGAAATTTTACAAACCACAAAGTTCGGTTTGTAACAAAAAAAACTCATAGATACCGATATGCAAAAACGTGAAACTATAGGACATTTGTTTGAAATTAACCCTAAAAGTAAAATTAATAGAAGAAATTAAAATTGTATTTGTATAAATATAAGAAAAATCCTCGTAGGACTATTCCATTCCAAGTATGTCCATATCATATAAAAATTGAATAATAACAAACTCAAAAACAATAGCCACAAAAGACATGATGTTCCCACATATGAGGAAACTATACATAGTTGACAATAATTTATCATTTTAAAGTTATGTAAAAAGACAAATCTTCCTACCCTTGAAAGGGAATGCAACCCAAAACACTAAATAATTTATTTTATTTTTTCTATTTCTTTTTAATTTTTTTCAATGATTCATATTTATATTCAATTTTGGCTTAATACATCTTCCACTCCTGAACTTGTTCCAAAACGCCAACTGATCCCTTAACTTAAAAAGTATTCTATTGACTCCTATACATTTTTTAAGTGAACAATTAATCCTCTAAAACCCACGTGGTGGATAAGGAGAGATTTTAAAAAAGTTAAAATGTGTACACTTTAAGCAAGTTCAGGGGCTAATAGATCAGTTTAAGAAAGTTCAGGAGGCTAATAGGTATATTTCGTAGATTCAATTGGTTATTTTAAGCAATTTCATAAGGGTAAATAATTTTTTTTTTCAAAGTACAATGGATAAATGATTTTTTTTATAAGGGGCTAAAGCGTTCCGCCTTAAAGGGAAACACCCGCGCGAGCGGTGGTGGACGAAGTGGAAACGAGAATATCGACTTGAGTAATGCAAACATTGGTGAGAATCCAATGCCCCGGTTCCTCTACAAGGTTCGTCCAACGAGGGTGAGTTAGGGCCTAAGATCAAGCTGAAAGGTGTAGTCGATGGACAACATGCGAATATTCCTGTACTACCTTTGTTGGTCCTGGGGGACGGAAGAGGCTAGGTTAGCCGAAAGATGTTTATCTGTTCATGTATTAAGCCTTCAATTTTTCTTGGCTTACTACCTTTATTCTGTGTACTTGGTCCAAAATTTCAACTATCTCCGTAAACTCTTAAAAGTCCCAAATTATCCCATATTATTGTCCAACTGCATTCAATAACCCCTTATTCTTATCTCATCGCATTCAACTCTATGTCTAATTGCATTTAACAACCCTAAAACTTCGAATTTCTCGTAAACTTTCAAAAATTCCTAATTATTTTCCTATTTGACACATGGCAAACACTTTAACATGTGACAGAGCGTGTCTCCTCCCAATTTATGTATACAACAATTTCTATCGAAAAATATGAAGTTTTTTTTTTTGGTAGGAAAGGGAAAGAAAAAACAAACAAACAAGCCAAAAAAACCTAACCCGGGATTAGCCTAGGAAAGCTAACCCCCACTACGTCCTCCAAAAGAAGAGAAGACAGGAACTCAGGAGGTGAAGAGAAGGTTGAGACTCTCAACATCCTCACATGGCCCTCAGCCGCAAGACGGTCCGCCACCTGATTCTGCTCCCTGAAAATATGACAGAAGCTTATGGAATCAAAGGAAGAGCAAACCCTTCTAATCCATTTGATTAAATTCTGGCTACTTAAACAAATAGCATTATTATCAGAGATCATTCTGACAGCTTCGAGGTTGCCAGATTCCACCAACAGTTTCTTCAAGCCGAGATTCGTTATTAAATACAAATTAGAAAAAATAAAAAGTCATTTTTTTTTTTTTAAAATTCAGGAGGCATAACACATGTATTAGGCAATTTTCTTTATTTCTCTCACGTGTGCTTTCATATTCTCTATATATCTTAGTCATTAGGACCAATTTAGTTAATGTATTTATTATAATCCTTCCAAATTAGTGTTCATTTTTCTTATTCTAAAAAAAATACACATGCAATGCAATGATTATTATTCTTTAGAATTGCTATAATTATTTTATTAGGTTTTGATTAAAATTCTTCAACTTGAATTTCTCATATAAGTAAAAGTCAAAAAGCAATGTTGATTTGATAGTGTGTTAATTATTATCTAATGAATTTTATTGGAGTTTTTTTTTTAAATAAACTGACCTGTATCGTTTCATTAGATAAAACAGTACGATTTCAGTAAAAAAAATTAGAAGGAATAAAATCTCACATTCATATAGGTAAAAAAAAAAATTATAAAGAGTATTAAAACCTATAAAAGGGATAAATAAAACAACAAAATATAAATCATATACTTTTTATAAGTTGAATCCTGTTGAAAAACCGTTGCAAACCATTCTTCATCATGTAAGCTTTCCGGGCACTAGGATATGAATCATTTCTTTATTTGCAACCACGCAGATTTATAAATCTATGGACAAGATGAACCTTTTCCATTCTTGCTAAGATCGAAAAAAATATAAATGAAAGAAGTATAGCTAACAGATGTAGATTCGACGGAGAAAGAACATCGATAAGGAATATATATTTCAATTCAAACCAACAAAAAAACATATACGAGAGAAGGAAGAATGAAGACAAACTTCATTTTTCTGCCTCTAAGGAACCCTGGTTAGAAACAAGGAGATGACAGTACAACGATAACAATGATAGAGGAGAGTGGAGGAAACGGTTGGGTGAGAATATAGATTTGTAATGAATTTTATTGTTAACAACATAAATAACAAAGGAATAGATTATTATCAATTTTTATAATTATTATGTTTAATAAGAATAGTTTTTATTATAATTGTTTGTCTAGAAGAGTTTCGATGATGAAGTTTGGATTACGAAATGTGGGTTTCATTTTTTCTTTTTTTTTTGTCGATTTTGTGTCGGGTCTAACCGAAATTTGCATGGAGTTTTATTATTTTTTGTTTTCTGCTGTATTTTTCTTGAATGAGATATATGTTTTTTAAAAATTGTATTTGATTTCAAAGAGATCCGACCCTAAGCTTTTCATGTGGAGATATATGGTTATCAACATGAATATGTGATGGACAGGGCCGATCCTGAGGTTTTAGAGGTCCATGAGCGAGTTACCAATTGGGACCCTAATAAATAAGTACAAGTAAAAACTAAAGTAGAAAAGTCAATTGTATAAAAGAATATTACTTAAAAATAATATTTTTTGTTTCATTTAGCAAACAATCTAAT
This sequence comes from Euphorbia lathyris, assembly GCF_963576675.1. NCBI lineage: Eukaryota > Viridiplantae > Streptophyta > Magnoliopsida > Malpighiales > Euphorbiaceae > Euphorbia > Euphorbia lathyris. Next base: position 8,994,207 of record NC_088911.1, read on the forward strand.
AAAAACATTTCATATGAAAAAACAATTTATATTCCTTTAAGTACCCAATTTCTTATACAAAATGATGCCCATGAGCATTTTTAAATGCAAAATTTTCAAATTTAATAGATTATGAAATAGTTCTAATAGATTTTAATAGATTTTATGCACTTCAGGACACAAAGTATAATAACAGAAAAATGAAAAACCAAATTTGAAAATCATATCACTTAACGGGTTTTAGCGGCTAAGTTTTTGAAATTGGAAGATTTTGACGCGTTTCTCCCAAATTGCCTCTGAAGACCAAGTAAATCAGAATCTGATAGAGTTTTGCAAAGACGGGAGAGATAAATTAGAAATTTTGTTAAGATTAATGGGTGTGAGAGATAATTATGGAAAGACTCTGAGATAAATTAGGGAATTGATGTCAACATTTTTATTAAGAAATTTGGAAAGAATGTAATGTTTTAAATCAAGTATAATTTCTTTTTTAATTTAATCTAATGCCAACATTTTTAATTTGGAAAGAATCTTGTAACAATGTTTTTAATCAAAGTATATTTTCTTTTTGAATTTAATCAAGTATAATTTAAAAGTCTATAATAGTATCATACATTACTATTATTGGGTCCCTTTCATCCATGGACCCTGGGCAGGCGCCCCTCCTGCCCATGCTCAGGGACGGGCCTGGTGATGGACAGAAGGTTATAGAGGGTCCATCCTTTTCCTTATGGGAAAAATAACGAAAAATTAGATTTAACAACGGAAATTTGTGTCTCTAAACATAAAAAAACCTTTTGATAGTTTTGTTATTTACGAATTTGGTGAGCGAAGTAAAACAAGATTTGATCTTGTTCGTATCTATCTAGATTCCTAAAAAACTCGGGTGTTTTTATTCTATAACTTCAATAATCTTTGTCACTCTAGTTAGGGCTGAGAAAACCGACTTATAATCGAACCAAAATCTTAGTTTGGTTCGATTTTTTTATACTCTGGTCCAGTATTGTTTTTAATTGGTTTGATTTGGTAATCGGTTTAACCGAAACCGTACCAAAATTTATAGATAAAATAAAAATTATAATTTATTTTATATTAAAAAAAGTAAAAATAAACTTCATATGTTATAAGTATCAATCCGAAAAAATGGTCTATTCAACATTTTATTAATATGATGAATTTTGTTTTTATAAACTGTCATTTTAAACATTTAAATTATAAAATTTATAAATTTCTGTTATTTGGTTGATAACCGAACCAAATAAAAAAATAATCCGATATGATAATAATCAGTTACATATTGGTCCTGTTTGACGAATAACTGTTAGCTGATTACCTTTTTGGTTAGCTGATTGTGTAAACTTGTTTGGTAAAACTTAGCTGATTGCTAATAGCTGTTTGTGTAAAATGACAAATAAGGACATGATAAAGTCTTTAATTATGGTTAGAATGTAGTAAATAGGGGTAAAAATGTCATTCAAAAGAGATGTGGCAATAAGCTAATCGAAAAAGCTCCTAAAATCAGCATTTTCAAAATTATCTTTTTGGATTCCATAAGCTCTTTCAAACCTCTCTCCACTAAAAGCTCTTTACTAAACATGACCATTATGTCACTGATTCTTAATCACAAAAAATATGTATTTTCTCATTAAATATCTATCCGATGGTCCTTTCGAGTTTTTAGTTCTGATTCCTCCACGGATAATAGTCATTCACTCGGTTCGACCTCTTCTTTATCTCATGAAATGCATTAGGGGGCGTTTGTTTTGGGGGTTTCATGAAATAATAAAGAAATGAAGAGGTTTCATTCCATTTGTTACGTTTGTTTTATTAGTTCAATCATTTCCTTTACCTTTTTTAGTTTTGGGTTTACCCCTAACTCCTCTAATATCATACTCAATCATCGTAAGGTTTTCTATCCCATTTCCTCTCATTTAGTAACTTGTAGACCAGTCCATGGGGGCTTTTGTCTAAAAATACTCAGTCCAAGCCTAGCCAACCTGTTGTTAATTTAGTCGGGCTCAAGCCGGGCTGAGCTCGGGCTCAAAAATCAAATCTCAAGCCCAGCTCATATAAGCCCACCTAAATATTTATGTATAATTTAATCATAAGAAATTGAATTTATATTTAAAAATAAATATTAATATATAAATTTATTAATTAATATTAATAGATGGGCCGGACCAGACTGGACCCATGTTATTTTTATAAATCCCAAGCCCGTCCAAAAAAGAAGCGGGCTTTACGAGTCTGGGCCTAAAGAGAAATTTTTATGTCCAAGCCCGGCCCAAAGGGCACGGGCTTGGACGGGTCAGACGGGTACCCGGACCCATAAACAGATCTAGTAACTTGAACCTCTACCCTGCTTGTAAAATTCTACTTTAGTCTTTATTTTACTTTTTAATTTTTATTTTGGTTCATATATTTATTTATTATTACTTTTTTTATCCTTGAATTAATTTCACTTTTGATTTTTATATTTATATATTTTTTATTTTATTTCTCAAACAACATTTTTGACCAAATTTTACTTTTTTTTCTTTTGATTTTTATACTTTTTTGTCTAAAAATAATTATGGCTAAGTTCTTTTTATCATATTATTTAGTTTTTAAAATGTTTATGCATTTTCTTCTATTAATTTTATTTTAGTTTCATTTGTTTCACCGTCTTTTGATTTTAATAGTTGAAGTAATTGATTTTAATTCTTATATTTACAAGTGAATAATTTATTAATACAAACACATGTATGTATAAAAATTATTGTAAAAAACAATCCACAACTCTGATTTATTACCTCATTTGAACCAAACAGTCACAAAGAGAATCCGAAGTATAGCATTCCCTTTTTGAAACCGAAACAAACGGACAACAAAATTTAGGGTCATTCTATTTATTTCTCATCGTTTTCCATTTTTTATTACATTCTGTTGCCACTACGCGAACCAAACCCGTTCACTTCTCGAGCAATCAACCCTTCTTTTTTAATTATATATATAAATAAATTTTTTCCCCTTTTCTGTTATGGATCTTGAAATAAATGCATGAGAAGCAGTTGCCTGTATAATATTTGAAAAATAATCTCATAAAGCAATATGGGAAGTTTTATAGGCTGATAATACTCAACGTCAGTTCATTTATATAATTTATAAAAATATATAGAACTGAAATTCTTGGCTGATTAAATATATGAAATTATTGCCAGCTTATAATAAAACTATAATATATAAAACATATAATATGAGATAATATATAATAAATTTGGATCTATAAGGTATCCAAACAACGATATAATTTTGGGTAAATAATTTATTAGTCCTCGAGTTTGTACTTATTATACTAGTTAGTCCTTATATTTTCAAAAACACACTACACAATCTCTTAGTTTTGACAAAACTAACTACTTGGTCCCTCAGTAATGACATAAAGGTTATTGAAGTCCGAGAAGATTCTACTCAAAGTCATGTTGGGGTTTTGGAGAGTGCTTCGAATTGGGCTGCTATATTTTGTCGGGACATTCCATTTGAGGTCGACTATGAGCGGACAATTGGTGGCTAATCTTCAAGATAGTGATATAGAGACCGAGAGGTCTGTGACTGGCCCATTCGACATGCCATGGGAAGTTGGAAGAGAATGCAAGATCTTTTTGGAGAGTGGTTTGACAAGCCTCGTCGAGATGTCCCATTTGATGCCGGTAGGAAGTGGAAGACAAATGTCAAGAAAGATGAGAACCGGGGTGAGTCATAAGTTGAAATGTGGTGGAGTTTGTGTGAAGAAGGTGAATTCAGAAATTTGTGGAATAGGCTTCTTGAATTCATTTCGAACAACATCTTGCTTCGATTTGATAGCTTTGAGTCCGCTCAAGACTAGCGAGTTTCTTCCATACTCACCAAGTAACTTGAGGTCAAGTTCTTTTCAAGAGGGAGTGAATGATGTGAACATCTCCTTCAAGGATTTAAATCAAGGAGAAGGAAGTCGTGTGAGATATGAAGTGAAGGCGAACGTGTGGAAAAACTATCCAAAACTGCCCACACAGCGTGTTACAAACCCATATGTCGTGCGGAGCTCGTGTGCTAGCAGGGGGGAGCTCCTGAGTTAATTCACTCGACGTGTGCCCTGCCACACGTCAAGTGAACCAACGAGCTAAAGGCCACACAACATATTGCAACCCCACATGCCGTGTGGCATGGATTTTTTAGCCAAAATTGACTAGGGGGCAAGGGGGCTAAGAGCTGCCAGAATTCTGATTAAGCTGCCAGAATTATGATATTTACTGTTTATGTCACTCCTTATTTTACTATTTTTCCATGTAGGTTTGTTTCCCTAAATGCAATTTTGGCATCCATTTCCCATCTTACCCCTACCTTTCTTTATGTTGTTAACCCTAGCTAGGTTATTTGTATCTTTTACATTTTAATTGGTAGAGCTATATAAGCCTCTCTTTTTTGAAAGTGGGGGACAAAGGAAGAAGATCCAGGAAATCCCAACATGGTTGGTACCCCCTAAGCCCCCAAACCCAAACCCGAATATATAATATATAAGCCTCATTGGTTGTTAGGAATAATAATTTTTCATTAATCAAATTTTTATCTTCTCTTTGAGAGTTTTTGTTAAGGGTTATTCCTTCAAGAATGAGGATTTCACTATTCCTACAGATTTAGCTAGTGAATATCGAAATTAACTCCTAATTTATCTAAAGAAGAACATCTTTATTAGTTTACGATTAAAACTAACTCACGTCGTATCAATTATATAAATATGGTCCCATTTGTGGAGCTTGAAGCTGCCTCCCCGTGCGAAGCATTTCCTTTGGAATAGGCACCGACTGCCTACTTATGATCGCCTTGTTCGGAAGGGTCTTGATGTCCATAACGTCTGCACGGTCTGTGGGGAATACGGTGAGCATAGCCTGCACATCTTTGTTATTTGTCCCTACGCCACTGAGTGCTGGAGAGCAACCTTAATTATTCTTGATATCCCGCCGGTTGATAGTTTCTCAGAATGGTTCGACTTGTTGTTGAACCGTCACACTGAATCGGTATTAGAAAAAGCATGCATGATTTTATGGAGTATTTGGAGGCATAGGAATTGCAGGGTCTGGGATCATCCCGTTATGTCGGCCGCTATTGTTGTTCGTCATGCGGTGGATTTTTTGTATCAGTATCTCGCAGCACAATCGCTCTTGAGTGTTGATTCAGCGACTCCACACACCACCAGTCGTGTTTTGACATGGCATCCCCCTCTGTCGGGATACACTAAGGTTAATATTGATGCTGCTATGTTCAATGAGCCACACTAGATTAGTATGGGGGATGTCACACGAGATTCCCAGGGAACGTTTGTATGGTCTTTGATGAACACGAAGATCATCACTGTTAGTCCTACGCTTGCAGAAGCTTTGAGCCTGAAAGAAGTCATTTCTTGGATGCTTATTCATTTTAAGTTTGCTGTGATAATTGAGATGGATTCGAGGATTGTGGTTGATGCCATGTTGAAGGAAGCTGAGTCCTTCATTGAGTTTGATTTAGTTATTTCGCAGTGTAAAGAACTAGTTCAACAGATTGACGTTGCTAGTTTCTTTTTTGCTTATAGGCAAGCGAACGGTGTTGATCATACTTTGACTCGAGCGTCTCATTCTTATGCTAGCTTGTCTTCTTTTTTCAGATCCTGGATATTATCCGGCTTTTGTTGGTTAACGATATTCTTGTTACAAATTCTTAATAAAGATGGTATTATTGGTTAAAAAAGACTTGAAAAACTTTAATAAAATTACTAAATTTTTTTCCTAAAATAGAAAAACATAGGTATTGACTTTTTTTAATCACAATTTTCAAGGTATCAAAAAGTGAACTTTAGTCTATAGTAGTAGTTTCTTTTTTCAACTTTTATATTTTATATAAAATTTGAGGATAATCATATCATATGGTATTAATTCAACTATTTATTTAAATTTCCCATAAAAAATGTTGTTATCAGGTGGACCAACTGAATTAGCTTAGATTTTCTTATATAGAATAGAAGTCAAAGAATGGGCACATAAAAAAAAATACTAATAATTGATTAAAAAAAAATACTAATAATAATAAATAAAAAACGGCCATATATGAATTTCCACTTACCTACTTAATTAACAACCAAACTGTCCCTTGTTCACTTCACAAATACTCTCTTTGCCGTATATGGAAGACACATCTATTTATTACTCATCATTAAGGACATAGTGGAAAATAATATTTTATATTCTTTTAATTTATGATTCAATTTGTTTGAAAATGGCCATATATCTAGTAATTAAAAATGGGTTCAATAATTCTTTGTGTACTTTTAATGGTACTCAAATCTCCACATAATAGAAAAAAGGGATGTGGACCTCCTAGACTATATGATAATTGTGTTTATGAACTCGGGGCAGAGGGCAAATGCCTTGACGGATCTTCTTGATTGAATCTGCAAACAGAATCAAAGGTCAGACGAAACCTGCTATGATGCCTAAGTCAGTAGGTGCTGAAGAAGGGTTGAAGAGTAAGGACTAAATGTGAGTTGTTAAGTTAACATACTGTAGGATGTGGCTATACATGTCTATTTATAAGGCTAAGCCGGATCCCTTGACTTCTAGGACTCCTTTTAGTAGTAGGACTCATTCTCATGTTAGGAGTCTTTACTTTAGGGGAAGTCCTCTATGATGTGGAGTCTTTGACCTAGCCGCACAAGGGTTTCCTTTAGAGGGAAAACGTTTCATAGAAGCTTGTTGGTAGATCCGAAGATCCAAATTAGGGCACGTAGGGGCAGGTCTGAAGGCTCCTAAGACACCATGTGTCTGATTCATTTTGTACGATAACATATGTCATCCATTCTCTTCTGAACTCTTGTAGGATTCAACATACATGGGAGAAGCAAAATGACTTTCTTACGAGTATACAACGTTTGAGTTCTCGATTGTATGCCGATCGAACGAACTATTTACGAGTATGAACAAAACAAAGTGATGAAATATGTTCCGTTATGTGCGAGTGAGAGATATAGGGATAAATGGAGTAAACGGACCTTGGTCCATTTACTGATCCATTTATGGCCCGTCCGTAACCTAATCCAAATAGGATTAGGGTTTAACTTAGCTATAAATAGATAGGTAGGGAGCCTAAAACCCTAAGACAAGAAACATAAGATTGAGACTCTCGCTCTCTCTCCTATGCGTCCCCTCTCTCTCCCTTTGTCTTTGAGTTTTGTTCCTAGTTCGTGAATCAAGGGTGATTACTCATTTGGTGTGGTAACCTCCTAGATCGGTGATACGGAGCCAAGGTCAATTACTTTCACTGCTATTCAATGGATCTGCGCTAAAAGAGATAAGCTTAAATCTGTTGATTTACTTATTAATTAGATCCAAGTTCATTACCCGTCCCTTAGAGGTTAGAGAAATCTTTTAGACTTCTCCATTGAGGTTAGAAAAATCCTTTAAGCTTCTCTCATTCAAAGGGAATGCTCTCATTCCTTGGTGGAAGGTAATTAATTTTCTCTAACCTTAATTAAAATTGCATATGGTAGATCCTTGAGAGATCAATATTTGTGTTTTACATATTTTGAAACTTGTAAAATCATGTTAGAATTCCATCAGAGGTATCCGAGCCGATCATATGCTAGTTTTAATTAGGTTAAAATTGGTTTTAGGATTATATGCTTGTACGATTAATAGAAAAACTAATTAAGATTGTATTTTAATTATTTATAATTAATTGGGATAAATTAATTAATTGGTGAAAACATATTTTTGGGGTAAATATGTTTTTTTTTAATTACCGGAACTGATTTCGATCAAAACGGTTTTATAAAACTCAAGTAAAAGTGTTGCATTAGGACTGAGTTTTTGAAAAATCAAGTAATTAAATCTAAGTCTAACTAGGGTCTATGTTTTATTTGTTTGTGAAGCTAAATAAAATATAAAGGACCTTAATTGTTAATTTTAATATCTATGTAGGGTATATAAATATTAAATTGCAATGTTGTGATTTTATACAACCAAGTTCATATTATGGTAGTAATATGGAACTTAATAAAATTGGGAGATGTGTAAAAGATATTTTCGGTTTATATCATTGGATGATAAAAGTTGACATATTTGTAATTTTATTGATTTTTTATCTGTGTGATATTGGATATTACCTATTAAAAATCAAAGTGTAAAATTAGATTTTACAAAAAGGATCAAATCAAGACTTGGATTTAACACTATTTTTCAAGGTACAAAAAATTCTAATGTCATAATTCAACCATTTATTGGATAAATAAATCATTGGGTGATATATGATTCAAATTTATCTAATTTCATAGTTAAATCGGTCATAGATTATTGTATGTAATGGAAAAGTTTTTTTTATATGATACATGCTTAGATTATTTGTAAATATGATTTATATGGACTTATTTAAATAGTATTAATCTTTGGGTTATAATTTTATAAATACGACCTGCATGTCATTATTTATTTGTTTTCTTTATAATTTTAGAATAAATTTATTTTATGTAATTCAAAGAAGATCAGAAAGCCCATAAGGAGGTCTAGACTTGGAGTTGGAGCCTAGAAGATTATTTATATTGTAATTTTAGAAATTTCAATAGGTTGTACTAGGAAGCTCATGTAGAATCATTTTATATTTCTGTTATTTACGCTTTCAGATGCATGTCCATTTCACTTGCTAGAAACACTTTATATCCATGGACCGTGTAAAGCTGTCTTAGGAGCCGCTTTAATTAACTAAATTAATAATCCCGCAATAGTAAGTCATAAGTACTTTTCACAAACGAACCTTGTCAATGCATCGATTATCTAAATGTAGGTCGTGCCAAAGCCAGGTGCATTGGATTATTTTTGTGAGGCAAGGGTTAAGGTATCAGATACGCTTAACACCGGGTTGATGGTTTCAACATAACATGGACCCCAGGCAGACCCTGCCCTTAAGCACTTGATGGGAAGTGCCAAAATCTTAAAGAATATTCCCTCCAAACCGAGAGTTACACACGGATGTAATTGGAATTAATTTCCTACCTAAACAACCACGTCTTAGCTAAAAGGGCGACTTCAGTATGATTGGGCCTTATAGGGATCTCGGTCCATTAACATAAAAAAACATACTACAACATAAATTAATTTATAGGGATATTAGTTCATAATAATGGAAAGAATTCAAAGACCTTAATAATTAACCAGACTTTATTTTTGTATGTAGATTAAAAAAAATGGCAAACATAAACGCTTTTTCCTTAAGATCTGTAAAGTTAGTATTTTTCAATGCTCCAAATAGCTTCCTTTTTTGCGTAAATAGTCACAATAATAATTTTTGAAAGAATGACTGAGTTTGTAAACTGTAAGAAGTACAAACCCATATTTGCAAACTTTTAAACCACGTGGATTGCCTTTGTAAATCGGCCAAACCACATGGTTTATTTTTATAGTTTTCCCTTAAAACTATAAAGATATTTTAATGGAATATATCCAACCCTAGCTCTTAGAAAGAGTACAAAACAAGCTTAAAATTACAAGGAAAGAGATTTCAGCTTTTAGAACTAGCTAATCAGACTCAAGTCGTCGTTTCGGGTTTCGAGGTGAAACTTTCAAGCTTATGAAGGATGAACTTTGGGATTTCTTGAGGGTCAATGTAGGGCTGTAATCGAGCCGAGCCGAGCTTTGGCCTGCACAAGCTCGGCTCGCTATGAAATTAACGAGCTCGAGCTCGAGCCCGAGCCGAGCTTTGGCCTGCTCAAGCTCAACTCAGCTCATTAGAAAATAAACGAGCTCGAGCCGAGCTTCAAGCTTGTTTCGAGTCCAAAATCCTCTTTGAACTTGATCCATTAAGAAAATTATCTAACTATGAATTGTTTGTGAGTAAATCATTAATTATATTTATGAAGTTTGTGCAAATAGCTCTTTAATTGTGTAAAAAAACAAGCTCACAAGCAAAATTCATGAATAAATAAACAAGATGCTCACAAATAGTTCGTCTATTACTCATTTATTACGTTTGTGAATGAACTCATCTAATAGCAAACGAAATAATATTAAGTCTAGATATTTGTTAATAAATGTTCTAATCGAGCCTGCTCACGAGCTTTCGAACCGAGTTTTGGCCTGCTCAAGCTCGGCTCATTTACAAACCGAGCCGAGTCGAGTCAAGCTTTTATCGAGCTGACCACCGAGACACTCATGAGCGGCTCAGCTCATTTACATCCCTAGGTCAATGGATGATAACTAGAGCAAACTCTCAAGGGGAAGGATTACATGAAAGCATAAATTTTTTTGAATGCCTTTAATTGAATTCTAAGCTAATTAATAGAGAAAAATTACAAGGACATAGTGCTAAAGAATACTCTATTGATTTGGATGCCAGCATGACGTGACTTCCGTAGATTCAATACCTAGATTTAACATAAATTGATTACTTAATAACAATGGGATACACTTATCGCCTTGAAAGCTTTTCTGGTGGAGGGGGGGGGGGGAGGCTAGGTGTCCAATGTTAGTCGTGTCTGTTTTTATCCATACGGCGAGCAAAAAAAAGGGTTTATGAATCACATACTCTTTATTGAGGCTAGAACTCAAAAGATTCTGAAACATAAAACCCAAAATCCTAAAAGAAAATATATTTCAGCAATTACATATGCGTTTTTCAAGATCAAAACAGATCCAAAAACATGTAATCATGCATAGAAACTGGTGTGCGCGCCTACTATAGGGTGGTAAGCTATTGTGAGTGTTATGGTTATAATCTTTCTACGTGCTTTAACTCTACTAGACACTACGTAGGGGCAAGTGTACCCCGTCATATCAAGTAATAAATCTGGTTTAAGTCCAGGTATCGAATCTGCGGGATTTATATCTACAAGTATTAAACTACTCGGTTCTATTCGTTATCTAAGCGATGGATACTTTAGTTTGGTTTGGGTGACAACTACAAACTACTCCTAAACTATGGTGAGACAGATTTGTATAGTTCAAACTCTAAGAAAGGGATATGGGAGGCGATAATTTACACTATATAATAAACAATATTTCAGAACATATACGAATGACGATTTACTCTTGTAAAGATGACTACGTGTAGACCGATCGACTCGTGAAGTGCTTAGATTACGTGGTTCCTCCTAAAGGCGAGTCTCAGAAACTAGGGCCCGTAGGTTTCGTGGCTTGTCAATTCCATCGGTTTCCGGTTTGTCAACTCTGTTAAGGAAACTCCTATATGATTCCCAAAAGGTTTCGGAGTTCGTATCCCCCTACACAATAGTCAATTATGAATATCAAAACAAGTAGTAAATACCAACACATATAAAGAAACTGAAATTGCAAATCATATATTATAAATGTGGAACACTTAAATGCGGAGTACAACCAAGCCTAGTACATAGGAAGAGTGCAAGCTAATTAGCAAGTAGAAAGGTAAGAAGAATCAGCCATTGGAACTAGCTAACCGGACTCAAAGCCGTCTCATAGGACTTGGAGGTGGAACTCTTAAGCTTGGTGGATGAGGGTGGAACGGAACTTCGACGGAGTAACTGAATAATTATACAAGCTCTCGAGGTGGTAGAGTTTTAGTATATAAAATCGGAATGCCAAAATGAGTGCTAAACACTCTTATTTATATACATCAAGCTCGGGGGTAAAATCGTAAATACATAAGTCTTTGGAAGAATTCACACTAAATCTGTTGATTTCACATGGCACGCTCCGCTTGTTTCATGCCACGCTCCGCGTGTTTTGCATTTTCCCACTTCGTTGTAGATTTCACATACGCGTAGACTGGACCCAAGGATGTTGATCCAGCCACGCTCCGCATAGACCAAGGCAAGCTCCGCGTAGACCAAGGCAAGCTCCGCGTGGTTGAGGTACTGGAAATCATCTCTGAATTATCACTCCTTCACGCTCTGCGTCTTTCAGGCCAAGCTCCGCGTGTTTGAGGTACTGGAACTTTGTCAACTGTTTCATACTTTGCACGCTCCGCATACTCTGGATTACGCTTCGCGTGGACTCCATTGACTTGGGATAAGGATGAGGTTGACTGCCATGAATTAGTGGGAACTTTATAGTGACGTGGCACGCTCCGCGTAGCGCTTTTTACGCTCCGCGTGGTGCAAGGCTGAAATTTGTCCATTTCTTTCTTTGTTCTTTGCGTCTCGTGTGTTTATCCCGAACCTGCAAAATACGACTACAAACACCGAGATTACTTGATGCTTTATTTTTTCTGAAATTAATCAAAGAAAGGAGAAAATTATTAAAAACACAATTTTTATTATTATTTTTATTATTTATTCGAAACACACTTATTTTTATAATTAAACTTAATTATTAGCTCAAAATAAACCGTAAATCACGCTAAAAAGATAGGAATAAAACGTCCCTATCAAAAACATCGATCTAACACATTATTTTTACGCATACAAAAAACATATTCTTGCATTAAATCATGGACCAACTCCGACAAAACACGAGATCCGTGCCTTTGATACCAATGAAGGATTATTTGGATATATTTTGAAACCACAAACACATATTACCAATCACACAACTCCCACGTCAAAGATGTTCGAGAGGAGAAACGATAAGTCATGAACTAAGAGCAGCTTCTTTGAGCCAGAGAGGGGAGGCGACACGCAGAGAGCGAAAGGAAGACAACTTTGGTCTCACTATAATGTAATATCTCTCTAAGATTTCTCTGTACATAGCTAGTTAGTAATTAAGCCAAACCCTAATTACCCACCTAATAATGGATCCGACACATTCAAGTAACAGATTGACAATATTCGACCCATGAATACTTCCTACAATATCCGAACCAACCCGATTTAATTCTGTTTCAACAAAAACAATCCAAACTGTAATTCATTGTGCTTCGTTTACGAAACGCATTCTTCTTCAGTTTAGTTTTATTCGATTTCATTCGGTTTTTGAACTAGATAAATCCATACCCATCCTTACTTAAATAACACTAACTTAAGTATCAGAATGCAAACGTTAGCTTCCCGATCTTACTCTTAACATCATTGTATTTCCACATTTCATCAAAAAGTTAGCAAAGAAATTGCATAATTACCCCATAGTTGACATCAAAAGGTGTTAGGTAAATTTAGTTTTCGAGTTATATAGACGAAAACTCCTAAAACACAAGACACGTATACACTGAATTGCAAAGATAGGATTAATTTACAAAGTCTTTCAAATGCCTAAAAAAGGTGAAAAACAGAAAAATTGATACATAAATTGAACAAAAAGGACATTTGAAAAATGGAAATTAAATAAAAATAAAAGAGGCCTAAAATATGAAATATTCAACTTTAAACTGTTATAATGTTTGGTAAGAACCCAACAAAAAATTGCATGAAGCTTATGTGTCTCAAGTTTGATCACACTCAATCTTTGAATTTTTTTTATATTGATTTTCATGGATAAATGCCGGTTTGACTTCACTAATTGTCAATATTTCAAATGGGAAAACTACATTCTAAAGTTTATTAACTTTTCACTAGTTTATTGACAAATCATTGATTAGAAGAATTTAATTTGATACGGATGGATAACGATGTGATAGTTTTAATAGTAATTAACAAAAAAAATTCTTAACTAAAACTTGAAGGAATTAATCTCAAATAGATTGAAGTCAAGCATTCGAAGGAGATAAACTTTGATTTAGATTGATCAAAGATGCATCATTACGGAAAGAAGGGTTTAAATAACCATTGAACTCTAGGCTAGAAAAAACTTAAAAGTCTCTAAGGCACAACTAACATACCTTAAAGCATTAGGGTTACAAAAGTTGCACAATAAAGTAATGGCAAATTAGTAAATAACTTAATAGTGGAAGACTTGTAATTAGGAGAAAGCATGAATGGGAAGAACTTGTTGATTAAGTCAGTCACATGTTGTGTGGTATGTTTGACACGCGGTGTGGATTGAAAATCTGATAATTCACATGACATGTTGGGATACTCACACACCGTGTGAATTAAATAAAAAGAAACAGAAACTCTATTTTTCTATCCACACGACGTATGGCTAATGACACACTGTGTGGCTTCTTTTCCTTATCCGTGGCTACCTTTTGAACCACACGACGTGTTGCTGTCCGACACGTCGTCTGAGCATTGTTTCATTACATCATTGTTCTCCTTAATGATGCACTTATCATTCTCTCCTTCTCGAAAGAATTCGACCCCAAGTCTTGTGTAGTGTACTTGAGAGATGCATCTAGCTTGAAAGGAATCAAATCCTGTACATTAAATGATGGAGACATTTAACCCTAACCAATTCACAAGTGCTACATGATAAGCATTTGCATTGACTTTATTGGTGATCTTGTACGGACCATATCTCTTAGACCAAAGCTTGCTACTCGGGGCACTAGCTAGACGATCTTTGCTCAAATGCACCATTAATTTATTCCCAGCTTCAAATTGCATATCTCTTCGGTGTTTATCGACCTTAGCATTCAACTTGACATTCTGCTCATCAAGATTCTCTTTTACTTCATGCATTTATTAAATTTCATAAGCTAGTCTTTGACACTAACCTTTTGTCCCTTCGAGTGGCTCACTATGTCAAGAGTGTGGTTGGGCACTTTAATATAGACCATCTTAAAAGGTGACTTCCCAGTTCACAAATGAATGTCCCCGTTGTAAGCGAATTCCGCTTGAGCTACCGAAAAGTCCCACGTCTTCGTTTTACCGGTGCACTTTCTCCTTAAGAAATTTCCCAAAGTTCGATACAAAACCTCGGGTTGGGTGTTGGTTTGAGGATGGGCGCGGCAGTGCTGAACTTCAATAATTCGTCGAACAAAGCCCAAAGGGTCCTTTAAAAGTGAGTAAGGATCTTGGTATGCTAGTCGAATACAATGCTCTTATGTACCCCATGCAATCTCACGACCTCTTGGAAGAAGAGTTTAGCAATGGACGAGGCGTCATTGGCCTTTCGACATGGAAGAAAATCTGCCATCTTTGAAAATTGGTCCATAACCAAGAATATAGAATCCATCCCTATTTGAGTCATCGGTGATCCCAACACGAAATCCATGGAGGGATCCTTCCAAACGGTACTCGGAACTAGTAACGCCCTATAAAGTCCTAAATTAGTGATATGCCATTTGGCGGTTTGGCGAACATAATAGTGCCCCACTAAGTATCCTATATCTCTCCTCATCTTCGGCCAAAAGTAATATGAACTCACCGCTTCTTAGGTCTTTTCTCTACCAAAATGCTTCACTAGCCTTCCCCCATGTAAATCCTAAATCACTTTCTCTTGAATGGAGGTACATGACAAACATAATTGGCTCCCCTTCATTAGATAGTCATCTAACAAATAATAATCACTTGCCCATCTTGACTAGTGTACTTCTCCCAAATGGTCCCGAAATTCGGATCCTCCTTATAATCAACCCTCACATGCTTAAATGAGTCTACCTCAAGTGTTATAGTCTTAAATAGTGCCACCCTTCAACTTAAAGTATCCACAACTCGAATTTGTTGTCCGACTTTATGAATACGTTTATAAGGGAACTTATCCACAAAGGTAGACCATCCAGTATTCATAGGGCTTCAGATAGCTTTTGACTTTCTAAGTACTTTAGAGCTTGATGATCCGTGTATAACACGAATTCCTTCCCAGTGAGATAGTTCCCCCATGTCTTCAAAGCCCTTACAATAGCATAGAACTCTTTATCATATGTACCCCACTTTTGGTGAGAGTCGCACAACTTCTTACTAAAATAGGAAATCAACCTCTTTTCTTGCATCAAGACTCCTCCGACCCTGACTCCACTTGCATTACACTTATCAAAATCTAGAAATGCAATTGTCGATGCCGTGCTCAATCTCTCATTGATGAGTGCAAAACTTCCCTCTTGTTCATCCTCCCATTTGAATCCTCCCCCTTTCTTCAAACACTCGATGGGATGAGCTATAATAGTGCTACAATTTCAGATGAACCTCTGATAGAATGTTGGTAACCCGTGGAAACTCCAGATATCTCCCATATTACAATGCGTTAGCCACTTATGCATAGTTCTAACCTTCTCTTCATCCACCCGAATTCCTTCTCCACTCACCACATAACCAAGGAACGCCACACTCTTCGTCATGAAATCATATTTTTTAGTATTAGCATAGAGTTGATGCTTCCTCAACAAATCAAAAACCACATGCAAGTGCATAATATGTTTCTCCAATGTTTGGCTATAAATGAGTATACTATTGAAATAAACAACCACAAACTTATTGATCACCAGGTGTAAGACTTGATTCATCAACCTCATAAAAGTGCTTGGGAATTTGACATCCTGAATGGCATCACTAACCACTCATACAAACCATCCCGAGTCATGAACGTTGTTGTCCATTCATCCTCCGCTCTTATCCAGATTTGGTGGTAACCACTCCTCAAATCAATCTTAGAGGAAACCCTTGAACTACTCAATTGGTCCAACATATCATCAAAACGAGGAATAAGGAACTTGTACCGATTTGGTGATCTTCTTGATAGTTCACTATCCATGAACCATCTTTATTTGGAGTGAGTAAAGCCGAAACTGCACAAGGGCTCATGCTCTCTCTCACATATCCCATCTCAACTAGCTCTCCCACCTTCTCCTTCACAATCTCGCGCTCCTTAGGACTCATCTGATAGTGAGGAAGACTTGGTAAACTCGCTACCAACACCAAATCAATGTGATATTTGATGTCCTTCAAAGGTGGTAACCCATATGGGAGCTCTTCAGGAAATAGATCATGATACTCCTGTTAGGCTTGACTATCACCATATAAAATGACTTGGCTCTCTTTACATTCCCTAATGAAAGACTTGTGAGTTAGGCACACAATTAGGATTGTCTTCTTCTTCTTTTTTGGATCTCCCAACATAAGAGTGAATATGTACTTCACCCATTCCTTTAGGAACTTGTAGGTATTACGCCTTACCGCATGGATAACATCTCTATCATATCGACATGGCCTTCCGAAAAGCATACGACATCCATCCCTATCCACTACATCATGAAATACTTCATCTTCATAATCTCCAATGGCGATAGGCAGTTTGCAACATTGATTGACCTGAAACTCTCCAACATTCTTAATCCACCCCACGTCATATGGGCTAGGATATGCTTACATGGTCAACCAAAAATTCTTCATAGCGGTGTGGCTAATTATGCCTTCTTGGCTTCCGCTATTAATGAAGACATTTCACTTTTCTCCTTGCACTAGTCATCGAGTTTGGAATAATTAGTGTCATTGATCCTCTTCAACCCTATTAGACATAAGTAACTTCCTCACAATATGTATGACATGAGTCTCATCGAACTCTACATCATCCTCATCCTTAAGAGGCTCACAATACACACCATAATCATCATAGTCCCCATATCTCTATACCATATTAGCACTTCTTCTCTTAGGACACTCGTTGGAACGATGCCCCAACTTATTACATCGAAAGCACTTGAAAGGTGTCAGTTTGGCATATGGATTATTGTTCCCCTCAATTGTCTCACATCTCCTAGTGGTGCTCTCACAAAATTAGGAACCTTCGTCCCACTTGAACTCGCCACTTGCTTTCCCTTATCTAAAAGCCTCGGTGGTTCTGAATCCTAGAAGATCCTTCTCCCCCTCTAAGTCGATAACTCACCTGACTTCGCAAAGTCAATTGTATTTCCGCCTTCAATGCTAAATTATTGTTCAGGTAAAGTACAAAAAATACTTTGTAATATTTATTTATTTTTTTTTGCAAACACATTCCCGTGATTTTAAAACTTGCAAACATGAATTTGTAATTTGTGCGATTGCAAATTTAGGCGTTTCATTAAAAAATAGTCATAATTTACCATCAATTGGAGCGATTAAAAAAATCTGACTTTGCAAATTACTTATATACAAGGCTTGACTTTTCAAATTAGCTAAACCGCGATTATGGTGCAATTTACTCCTAGTATTTTTCAGAAAGTGTATATTTACCTCCCCAACGTACGAAATGGTGCAATTTTACCCCTAACGTTGTCAAGCAATATCAATTTTACCCATACATAACATAAAATTTGAACAGACGGATTTGACAGTTATTCAACTCTCATATCATATCTTCTAAACAAGTTTGTCAATAAAGGGAAGCAATTTTGTACATTTTGACATGTTGTTTATAGCTGTTTTAATAACATAGTAAACATTTTACACAGTTTTTGTGTGTGATTAACTTGTATCTAGAAGACTTTCGACAAGTTTATAACTGTGTTAGTAACAGAACTACAGATTACATATTTTAGATATAACCAATGTTTGAACTTGCTTGAGAGAAAAATTGGCATCAGCTTTGGGTTGAGTCAGACTCAATGTACGTTGTTAATCTGCTTAGCCATCGTTCCATGTATGTTCCTTAGAGTATTCATCAAGAATGGTTGTATTGTCTCTAGGATGAACATTCTTTTTTCACACATCTTTAGGGAAGGAAATAGAGTTGCTGATGCACTGGCAAAGTTTGGAGTCTTCCTCAGTGATCAATTGGTGGCCTTCAGCTCCTGCTTTTTGCCACAGGTTTATCAATGATGACATTTGTAGTATTTCTCACTTGCGTTTTTCTTGACTTTCCTAAACTTTTCTCCTCACCCTTCTTTTTGTTTGTTCTCCTTCCTCTTTTCTTGTTCAAACACTCATTTTTCGTTTATTAATATATTGCGGGTTTGTCAGTTCTTGGACCACGAGTGCTCACCCCGCCCAAGTTCTGTCTCGTCCCAATTTCTATCAAAAAAAAAAAAAATATATATATATATATATATAAAAGAATGTAAAAGACTAGTATTTTTTCTCCTATTATTTACAAATTAATTAAAAATAACCATGTTGGCACGTTATAATTCGGTTTTGATAATGTTAATAATTAACATACATTTACCCAAAAAATTAAAAGACAAAAAATAAAATGAAAACCCAGATAGAATTTACTAAAAAAGGAAATAAAAAAGAAAAAGGCAAAAAAACACAGAAGAATGTTATTTATAGCCTAATTTTGAAAAAAGGGTATTATTAAAAACGTGAATAAATAGAGAGGTGGATTTAATAAAACATGAGATTAATGTGGTGAAACTGTAATAATCAACTTTAGTTTCTGTTTAGTGCAAACTAACAAAACTATATTTATTTAACTAACATGTTCTTCTCCCTTATAATATCCAAACAAGGGTCGTGGCTCATGTGGTTTCAAAAGCTAAGGCTTAACCAAGTTCATTGTGCCTAAGACATAAGGCAAATTTAAAAAAAAAAAAAAATTGAAACAATATAATTCATGGAAAAAATAAATATGTTTTGATCTGTTAGAATAAATCACACAACATAAATCTGTCTTACGAATGTTAGATTCTTAAGAAAACCATAAATCTATCTTAAGAATGTTAGAATGGGATTAACTAGAAAACAGATCGAACACAACAAAACATATGAATTATAAAACTAGAAATTAAAAGGAAAGAGTTAGACAAATCTGAAACATGTATTGGCAGTTTCCTTAAGACGATGTCGCCGCTATTGACGATCGTCTCCAAGGATACAACAGATTACACAAGCGAACTCAAATCATGTAAAGACTCGTTATCACCGGAGCAAGAACACAAGAACACTACGAACAGATAAAGAGTAGGAAAAATTCCAAAGAATATTTTTGCTAACTGTATATGAATTTGACAATCCATTCTATATAAATAGAGCCCGCAAGGATATGTCTACTCACGAACGAATACGACTGTACACGGACAGACACGATTGTTGATGACGGACATGACGGTTCACGAAAGAAGGTGTTTGTTGGTATATAAATTAATTATATAATTTTATTCAATTTTCCAACATGATCTTCGTATTAATCTAAACGTCTGTTTGGTTCAGCTGTTAGCTGATAGTAGTTATCGTTAGCTGTTATAGTTAGCTATTTGTTATTAATTGATTACTTACATGTTTGGTTCAGCTATTAGCTAATAACTGTTGATGTTGTTGTTAGCTGTTTGCGGTTGCAGTAAACTATTTTCTGTTATTATTAACTGTTTGATTCTTAGTATTTGATAAAATTATATTGAACTGTTGCTATTAGTATTTAAATTGTCTAATAAGAACATGTTTTAAATTAATCAATAAATAGATTATAAAATAAAAATGTATTACATAAATTAGTAAGAATAATCTAAATAAAAAAAATTTATTGAACGCAACAAAAACTTGTTCTTTTGGTAATTATGTTATAGAATAGAAATAATATTAAAAAAGAAACATATACAATTTTGTCTAGAACAAATAACTATAAACAGTATTTCATGAAAATCTCTAAAAACGGGTTTTTCGTATAAAGCTCCAAAACGCTGCAGTTTTCTAAAGAAAATGTTAAACGTTGCGGTTATATAAACCTACTCAAACATTATATTTCCTGTGAGTTGGAATGAAACGTTAAACGCTCATTCGAAAAGCTGAAACAAACACCCTTAAATATTAGTATCTGTTAAAATTGTGATGAACTGTTGTTGTTATTATGTAAATTGTCTAATATAAATATATTTTAATTCTTGAAATTTTCTAAGGCTTAAGCGAACTCATCGAGCCGAAGGTATAAGGCGAAATTTTCAAAATTGAAATAAAACTAAAGTTCATGGAAAAAAATAAATATATATTGTGATCTTTGTATTCATCTAAAATTCTTTAGCATGAGAAGAGTAAAAACCACAGAAAAATTTATCAGTAAATTAATGGTGTGTGGTGGGCGGAATTAGTGACTTAAAAGCGATTTCGGTAGATCGATGTGCAATTTAAAATTCAATTACAAAAAACGTGTTAAAATGCTAATAAAAAACTAATGTGATGTTTGATAAAATTAAAAATTAATTAAGTGCTGAAAAAATAAATATTGAATTTTAAGTGTTAAATATTATAAATATTAAGAGTATTAAATGAGGTAACTGTTTAGTAAAAATTAGAAATAAGTACTGAATTTGAAAATACTAGTCGATAAATTTTAACTTAAAACTTTAAGTCAAATAATTTAATAAGTGAATTTTAACCTAATCAAATAATTTAAGTGGCTAATAACAAAACAGTTATTAAGCACACTTAAACTAAATACGTGTTTAATACATTAATTGAAGTGATTTTTTCTTTTATCAGACGGGGCTTTGGTGTATGCCATATAAGTTAATCACAATTTTTTATCAAAATATCTAAAATGTTTACTGTGTTACTAACATAGTTACAAATAACTATCCAAAATTGTAATAACTGCTTCAATTTATCAACAAACTTATTTGAAATGTCCGATGTGACAGTTAAATAACAGTCAAACCATAATTTTTAAATTTTCGATATAGCTAAAATTGATCCTCGTTGGAAATGTTAGAGTTAAAATTTATATCATTTCGTATATTAGATCGAATCTACAGTTTAAAAAAATCATTAGGGGCCAAATTTAGCCTTTGCCGAATTAATAGTGCAGTTGACGTGGATTATGACACGAGGTTTGATGAAGGTGAAATTCTAGAATATTCCCGGTGTTATTACGTGCTCCCTTAAAACATAAAAGGTAAAAAATGATTGTTGCTTAATGTTTTTAGAATATTTTATAAAAATATGATAAATAATTTATTAGTTTTTATATTTTTATTCCATATTTTATTTAATTTTCGTATTTTAATGATACATCATAATTATAAGCTTTTTAGCTTTTGGTTGTTCAACAATATCATTTACACCGTTAATCAAAATTTTTGACTAACGTGTTATTTTTATGATGTGACATGTTGATTTTAATAATATGATTTGAAATATTGACTTTTACTATATGTTGAGTTAATAAATATATGTAACATGTTGCCTTGATTAAACGATATATGGTGCTTGTAGAAAAAAAAAATTGTTAATAGTATAAAACACATGTATTCTTTTACAAATAAAAAAACCTTATGGTTTTATATTTTGACAATCTGGTAAATGTAGTATTTTTTGGGAGTAAAACTGCACTGTTAGCAATTTCGTTCACTTTGTTAGATTTGAACGTTAACGACCTTAAAATAAAAAATTTCAAGAATTAAAGTTATATAATATCATATTTACTATAAAACCATATTTTTTATTTTTCAAAATCATCATTTTCACAGTTTTTTCTTTAAACATTACTTTTCTCTTCCCAACGGTAAAAAAATATACAATTCAGAGTCAAACATTTCCAGTTTTGATTAATTTTATGGCCCACTTTCACCTTTCACACAATTATTCATGTGAAAAACAAAATAGGAAACAATATTATAAATAAAATATCCATTATTTTTTATATAATATATTAATAATAATTTATAATTCGCCAAATTACCCAACGAATTAAATTAATATAATCGAAATATTATAATTAAATTTGGCTTGAATAGTTCAACATCTCAAGTTGTTTAAATTAGAAATTTTAAATTTAAATTCTAATATACGCAGAAAAATTTATTAAATCATAAACAATAACAAAATAAAATAATGTTAATATGGCCAAACTTCTAAATTAAAAAAAAAATTGCCGCGAATAATTTATTGATTCTAATTTTTAACTACTATATTAGTGTCGATTCTCGTATTAGTAACTATATATTATAATAATTTATAAATTTTATTTTCGTCAATAGTTTAATTTTTTTTATCGAAAATTATTCAATATTTTGTAAGTAACATTTATTTAATAGTTAAACGTATAAAAAGAATTTCATAATCATATTTTTTAAATGGTGTTTAACGAAAAATGAACAAAACTTAAAAACTTTGTAATATAATTTTTTACTAATATAAAAACGACTGGTGTAATAATTAAAAAGTTAAGAACTAATACATTATTTACTTTAAAAATTACTCTATTTCTTTTGGACGGAGTTAAGAGGAGTTTAGTCATCATTTATTAGTGAATCATGAATTCGTTATTATTTGTCTCGAAAAGTAAACTAATCTCAATATATTATATTTGAGTATAGATGTTAAAGATATTGGAACCGAACCAAATATTCAAATAAAAAAAAGATTTACAATTAGATATAATCATTAGCTTTTTGTTTAGAACTAACTGAATTGTACAATTATTTTTTATTACAGAAAATTTCATTTTATAACTTAGAATTGAGCACGAATCTTATACATTCTTAAACCGGACTGAATACTTAAATAAAAAGATTCATAATTTAATTCAACTACTTGTTTCCTCTTTTTTGTTACAAAGGAATGTTAAATGCCCGGATACAAAACAAGCAAAAATAAAAAGCGGTGGAGTAGGAAGAGATACTCTAGTACGTAACCATTTTAGGAAGGCACAACCCACATATGTCTTAAAAAGGAATACTCCGAGCTCTCTGATTGAGACACATCGCAGTTGTAAAAGCCTAAAAAGAAAAACTCTATGGAATTCAATGGCACATTGCCCTTGTAAAAGCCTAAAAAGAAAAATTCTGCCAAATTCATCAACACATCGCGCTTGAAAAAGTCTAAAAAGAAAATCTATGTGAAATTCATCATCCATTCAGCTACCTTATTCCCTTCTTAAAGCAAATGGACAATTTTCACATCCTAATTTTTACGGTAGTCATGGCAAGATTAGAGTTCCCTTTACTAGCACCATCACAACTAACTTTCACTCATCCAGTGTCGGGAGGATACCAAATTCTTTTAGAACTGAGTTGTATCATTAACTTACATTAAGTACAATTTTGAAGATTTTCAAATTCATCTTATAACCGATCAAAAGTGTTAGATAATCTTCATTGGAATCGAATACTAAGAGTTAAAAGATCCATAACCAAATTGAAAAGTTGGATTTTTTAGGATTGAATCGAATTGTACTATTGACTTTTATTAAGTGTAGCTTTGACGATTTTTATATCCCTAGATTGGATTGAACTGCATTATAATGTTGACCAACAATTTTAGGGTGTTCAGGGAATAAAACACTCGACAAATGCCACATGTATACACTTTTTTCCTTTTACACAGATCCTTTCTCGTGTAGTGGTATATAAAATGATTTCCATTGTTTGAGTGTATTACTCCTGAAGTACTGTAAAATTTGTCACTATAATTTTAATATGTATCTCATATTGTACCGAACCGATCTCGCCCTTTGTCGGTACTTAACTCCTTTATCCCTCGTTGACTCTCTACTTAGAATCGAATTGAGTCGTGCCATTGAGTTATATTAGGTACAATTTTGAAGATTTTTATTAAAAAGTTGAGTTTGTTTTAAATACAACCAAATTATATCTTTAACTCTCATTAAGAGACGATTGTCATATCCCTAGATTGGACCGAACCACATTATAATGTTGACCAAAAAATATAGTGTACTTACTCTAAGCGTAATACATCGACAAATGACATATACATTTTTCCTTTATACTAATCATTTCCTATGTTGTGGTATACAAAATGATTTTCATTGATCAGCTGCATTAGTCACGAAATACCGTAAAATTTCTCACTATTGACTCTTATTAAGTACAATTTTAAAATTTGTTATATATCGAATTGGACCGACCCACTTATCTAGAGGTGTCAAAATTGCACACGATCTGATTACACGACACGAATTCGATAAGTAATTTTAGTGTTTGGATTTAGCTTAGTAAGTAAAGTGTCATTTTTAGGTTGACACGAAATTGACAGATAAAGTTTTGGGTTACATTGTGGTTGACATACTAACCCAAAAATATACATAATGACATCAATATTTAAATCATTGTTCCAATTTTTTACATGTCTCGTTTATCAATAAAGATAATAAGATTACAATTACTATTTGCAAACACGACTTGAACCTCCAATATTATTATAAACACACGATCTTAGCAGATTTTTGCATGGTTAATATTAACATATTAATCAAAACATGACACATGTTTTTTTTTTTTTTTTTTGCTTAATACATCATTTGCCTCTTAAATTTATCCAAAAAGCTTAATTGGTCTCCTCAACTTTCAAAATTTCGATAACTCCCTCAATTTCCTTAAAACGATCTCATAAACCACTCAACTTGCTTAAAAATTAGTCAATTAATCACTTTGTTGCAAAAACAAAATAAAGTGCATGTGGAAGGTGTATTGCACGCGTATTGGTAAGTAAAACATACAAGGTCGTGGTATGAGATTTTAGTATTAGATAGGACAAATTTTACATTTGAGCAAATACGAACTTCATTTTTAATATATTTTAATCTATTCCGTGAATTATGTAATAACATTCCAAGACACGTGCAACACATCTTAAGTATATAACTCACTGTTTTTTTTTAACCAATTGATTAATTGACTATATTTTAAGCAAGTTGAATGAGCTATCACAACATTTTAAGTAAGTTGATGGGAGCTATCGGAACACTATAAAATTTCAGTAAGCCAATCAAGATTTTTGAACAAGTTCAGGGGACAAATGATGTATTAAGCCAATGTTTTTTTGAAATAGTACCATATGCTTATATATTTTTAAAACTCGCCATTTAATATACGTACATAGTAAAATTACACGTGACTCGAAAACATGAAACAAAATCGACATTAATCCGATTAGGTTAACACGATTACCATGGGCGACAAGGGGCAGCAGCTGAAACCACCCCTATCATGGATCGTTGGAACTACCCCTATCATGGATGAGTTTTCCCATTATATCTAACAAATTAAAGTTCGGATTGGTTAATTAACTCATTCAGTTTGTATATAATTATAAAATCCAACTTAATTAATATAGGATAAACGATAAATTTCTCTCAATTTGTTCAAAATGATTAAATATTACTTTTGTAATTAAAATCTAACTTAATTTTGATAATTTTTACACTAACATGAATTATGATCGACTCATTTTGACACTAACCTGACATTGATACGACATGAACTGATAATTGACACGAACCCGATATGGAATCGACACTAATCCGATTAGGTTAACACTATTACGACATGAAATTTTTTAGATTACATTTAGGGATGTAAATGTGGCAGGGCGGGGCAGGAAATGCATTTTCCATCTCCGTTCCCGACTAGTCGGGGATTCACCATTCCCATCCCCACGAGCTAAACGGGGATAAACTTATCCTCATCCCCGTCCCCACGGGGATCCCCATTCTCCGTTCACAGATGTTCCAAAAACGTTAATCACATTGTCCATTAACCGCGAGAAATCACCGTTTATGTTTAAAAAATCAGTAAAGGCAAAAAAACATTTAAGAAACAGTGGCTAATAATACCAAACATTATCAAAATATTGAAAACAACCAATCACCTAATTATAACGTACTTAAATCATCCAAAAAAATCAATTATCACGGGGAATAATAGGAGATCCTCATCGGGGATTAACGGGGCGGGGACGAGGATCCCCACAAGGTGGGATATCTTTCCCCATCCCCGCCTCATCCCCATCACGGGAGACCAAATGATCTCCATCTCCGTCCTATGGGGATCCTTATTGGGAATTCTCCATTCCTATCGGGACGGGTTACTGATGGGGACGGAGAATTCCTGCCCCATTTGCATCTCTAAATGCGTTAGAATTCACTCATTTTGATACTAACCTGACATTCACATGATACGAACCCGATAATTGACACCTCAAATCTTGCCCCTACAAACCCCTCTCTCTCTCTATTTCTTTTTATATTCTCTTTTTCAAATGATGAGCAAAGCATCAAAACTTACTCATTCTCTGCAGTCATTGATGAACTGTCACACTTTCTTTCTTCTTTTAATGACTTACTTTCTCTCTCCTACCTTTTCTCTTCATAAATGCTACTTTCTCTCTCTAACTTACACCTTTTCCTCCCTATAAAAAGGACATTTTCAATACCCCAAAATCTCTACAATTTACACATTAAAATCACTGATCTTCTGCACCCATTCCCATTTTAAACCCGTGTTCATTTTAACTAAAATGAGCCTGTCTCTCAAACCTGCACTCCCTTTTAAAACCCCCCCAAATTCTTCATCTCACCGGAGTTTCAAGAACTGTTTCTCCTGCTGCTACTCCACCATTGCTCCGGCGATAAAAATTAATCCGATTGGGTATCAGAATTTGACAAAAAGTAAAAGTCTTTTCGACCCAATTGAAAGCGAAGACACAATGTTACCTTTCTCCGGCGCCGGCGACCGTCGTGCACAAGGGAAATTGGCTTCCCGGTGGATGGAGTATCAAGGAATCAGAAATTGGGAAGGTTTACTTGATCCTCTCGACGATAATTTACGATCGGAGATTCTCCGGTACGGTGATTTCGTTGAAGCTACTTATAATTCATTCGATTTTGATCCCTCGTCGGAAACTTACGGAACTTGCCGGTACCCGAAACACACATTGCTTGAGAAATCGGGGTTGCCTGAAACCGGTTATCGGATAACGAAACATCTCCGTGCCACGTCAGGTATCCAATTGCCACGTTGGATTGAAAAAGCGCCGAGTTGGGTAGCAACTCAGTCCAGCTGGATTGGTTACGTGGCAGTCTGTCAAGACAAAGAGGAAATAGCAAGACTAGGAAGAAGAGATGTAGTGATTGCATATAGAGGAACCGCCACTTGCTTAGAATGGCTTGAGAATCTACGCGCCACCTTGACACACATCCCCGATACAAAACGTCGTACGTACGGATCACCGCCGATGGTGGAAAGCGGATTTTTGAGCCTCTACACCTCCGGAAAAACATCTTCAAGCCTCCAAGAAATGATTCGAGAAGAAATCACAAAAATTCTCCAATTATACCCTGACGAACCGCTTAGTTTAACAATCACTGGACACAGCTTGGGCGCCGCGTTGGCCACACTTACAGCATACGACATTAAAAAAACGTTCAAACACGCACCGTTAACCACTGTGATTTCCTTCGGCGGTCCGCGCGTGGGTAACCGTAGCTTCCGACAGCATTTAGAAAAACAGGAGACTAAAGTGCTCCGAATAGTGAATTCGGATGACCTGATAACGAAAGTACCTGGTTTTGTCATCGATAATGGAGATAATAACAAGGAGGACGATGAGATGAATGTTGGACATGGGTTTCCTCGTTGGATCCAGAAACGGGTGGAGGATACGCAGTGGGTTTACGCGGAAGTCGGACGGGAATTGAGATTGAGTAGCAAAGATTCACCATATGTAAATAGTGTGAATGTTGCCGCTTGCCATGAGTTGAAGACATATCTCCATTTAGTAGATGGTTTTGTTAGCAAATCTTGCCCTTTTAGAGCAACGGCCAAAAGGGTACTTGGTAAATACAACATTTAATAAATTTATATATAGAGCCATAGAATTCTTTTGTTACTAAATTTTTTTAGGTAGGGTAAGATCTATTTATTCTCGAGGTGGGGCTAAATTATAGCCCTCGAAAAGGTTTTACAGTAGAATTTACAGTTTGTTTATTAAAGAGACATATAAAAAGTCATAGCTATAAATATTTTTTTATTTGTATTCTAAAAAGTTAGGTAAATGTAGACTTACATGTATATTCCAAAGATCAGAATGAATAAATCGAAGATTTCAACGAGGGTTTATTTATAGTGCAATTTACATATTATCTACTAAAGGGAATTAAATTTTGACTGAATGAAAGAATTGAACATTGGCAAACAGGTAGTGACGGATTTAGGATTCATTTTCTCTCGTGATTTATGGGTGCTAAATTGATATTTTTTATTACACAAAAACTCAAAAATCCGTCACTGCAAACAGAGATATCAAACTCGATGAGAATTACGATGAAATTTACTAATTATCTACTAAAAACCCCAATGAGGGTTTATAGTGAAATTTACAGATCGACTACCAGAGACATACCTATTTTTTTTAACGGAGTAGAGAACTAAATCCTAAACCTGACAAAGAGATTTAACTCATTACCACTCGAATCAGATACATGTTTATAGAGAAGGGTTGAACACCTACTGATCACCGAAAAACTTCATTAAATCTATATTTGAAGTTTTTATTTTTGTTATGTAAAAACACCTAAAAACTTTAATTAAGTATCCATATATATTAAAACATTGCTATATTTTTCAACACAAATAACAAGCATGTGATATAAAAATTGCATAATAAAAATAATAATAAATAAAAATAATTTTTTTCATAAATTTCGGAGATTTATTTGAATATAAACAAAATTGGTTGTAGAATTAATAAAATAAAGTTAAATTGAATGACTTAATATCATAAACTATAAAGTATAAGAGTTAAAAGTTCCATTTTGTGTCTCTAATAATAAATAATAATAATAATAATAATAATATTATTATTATTATTTATTTTGTTTAAATGTATTTATTATTATTTAAAATTGTGTGGTCTGAAAAACTTAGTTTCAACTAAGATTGACGTATATATTTAGCTCACTCATTCTCAAAATTACATGCACGTGTGAAGAATGAAAAAACAATACACTAAGCGGTGATAAAGACTTCAAGTAACACAAATTAAAATTCTTCAAAAAAAAAATTACAATATTTTTAAAAAAAAAATCATCTTAAAAGTTTTTTCTTTTACAAGTGTTAAAGTATATTATATTCTATATTTTCTACTCATAAAATTAATATTTTTTTTAAATTTATCTAATTATTCGGTTTGAGACTCATGACTTATAATATAGATGGATTATTTCTCAATTAAAGTTTAATACGTACAATACTCTTGATAATTTATCTAATTATTCAGTTTGAGACTCAGTTTGAGACACGTCACCTATAATATAGATGGATCATTGACTAGCTATATAAATAATAGGTAAATAGTGGAGGAGTCAGAATCTAAATGTCGGGAGCTAGACCGAATAAAAAAAAGTAAAATACTACTTCAAAAAATTAAATATAGGGTTTTTCGGGGGTTGGAAGGTCGGTTGCCCCTTTCCACCCCTCTGGCTCCACCTATGGCAATTACAAGTGTGAAACTATCATCGTCTTTAAAAGTGTCTTAGACGTAGTTTTAAGAATATACGAGATCATAGAAAAAACCTAAACAATTTTAGAAAAGGTTCAACATAATCTATATAATTAAAATCTAGAACAGTATTTTTTTTATTTATTGTTTTACTCTAATCAGTGAATACTAAATATGTTTCGTTAGAAGTGATAACTATATTGCAAAAGAAAAAATCAGCAAATATCTAGTTCACTGTAACAAGAAATAACAAACAAGAAATAGCAAACAACTGGAAAAAAAAACTCGTGTAAATACACCAAAACATAAATAAACTATTGAATTAAGAAAAATGGTCCTTAAAGTTGATGAACATGATCATTTTATCCTAAACCGAAATTTAGGTATTAACACAGCTCTAAAGTTTACAATATTTGACAAATGAGTCCAAATATATTCGATTTCAACATCCAAAAATTTATCAAATTTAGACTAATTTATCAAATATTATCAACTTTAAAGCTAGGTTAATATATAAAACTTTGAGTCAGGCTAAATTAATTATATAAACCAATTTCAAAGTCAAAATGGTGTCTAAAACTGATAGGTAGATATGATCAGTTTAGCTCCAATCAAATTTTAAGTGCATTAACTCGGTCTTAGAGTTAGAGCTGATAATATTGAGGTCCGATAATATTGAAATCCGTTTGGTTTACCTGTTATTTGTTGTTTGTTTTTGGGAAAAAAAAACCGTTTTCTAAAAAGTATGAATTTTCTGTTTTTATAAAAAACTATTTTTCATGTATAAAAGGTATACAAACACCTAAAACTCTTCAATTTTAAACTAAAAATGCAAACAGGATGAAAAAATGAAGTAAAACGAACACCCTTTAACAATTATCTCAAATACAACCAATTTTAATACTTAAAATTTTATTAAAATCAAACTAATTTATTAAATACTACTAATTGAAAAATAATTAATACCCAAATTTCAATATGAACTAAACCAATCTTGTCTACTACCTTCAAATTAAATTTTGACCCAAAATTTGAAATTTCTAAAATTCCAACACCTCATTCACCAACAAATATTTAAAGAAATATATGAAGCCACGTATATAAATAGTAAATATTACTTAATTAAGTAATTAATTTCATTTTAGAAATTAAATTGCTATTTTGGCACCGACTAGACTTAGAGACTAGAGTAGTGTTGCACCACATGGACTTGAGAATGCACCGTCCATATATACCAAATTCAAGCCTCTCTCTCTCAACTTATATTTTCAAGCCCCAATTTAACTATATTTATCTCAATAAATTATTTTTACCTCAAGGTAAAAAAAAATATTTACTATATATTTTAAATTTTGACAATTTTCTAATGTTAATTAGATCCAAATTGAATAATATATAAATGGGTAGCAAATAATTTAAAGACTAAAGTAAAAAAAAAAAAAAACCTTATTTGGTTTCACGTTTAGTATATGTAAAAATTATGTTGTCTAAATAGGAATTGAGATTTTTCGTTTTACTAAAAATAAGAATTTTAAAATTAAAATAAGCGTTGACGATCTTAAAATTGAAAAATTCTAAGTCTTGATGATATTCTAAACAACTTTAATTCTTCAATTTTTTAATTTTGAGACCATTTAGGTGTTGTTTGGTGAGGAGAGAGAAAGTGAATGTTTAGAGAGAGAAAACTCCGAAAATGATGATTTTCGAAAATAAAAATTTTGGTTCCATAGTAAATGTGGTACTAAATAATTTTAAGGGTTAATTTCAAATAAAACCATATGATTTCACTTTTTTTTTTTTTTTTGCAGGTCGGTATTTGTGGTTGGCAAAATTTGTATTTTTCCAAATTTGTCCAATAACGACCTCAAAATGAAATTTTTTAAGAATTAAATGATTTTAAGCAACTTTAATTCTTCAACTTTTTAAGTTCGAGGTCATTTAGGTATTGTTTTTTATGAGAGAGAAAGTTAATGTTTAGAGAGAGAAAACTCCAAAAAAATGATGATTTTAAAAAATAAAAAATTATTGTTCCATAGTAAATATGATACTAAACAACTTTAATTTTTGAAAATTTTCATTTTGAGTTTGTTATCGGTTAAATTTGGAAAAATAAATTTTTTTGCCAACTACAAGTACCAATCTATAAAAAATGTGAAACCACATGACATTTATTTGAAATTAACCGCAATTTTAATTTTTAAAATTTTCCATTTGAAGGTCGTTAATTGCTACTTTTATAGTATCAAACTAAATGATTTTCGCGTTCAGCGTAAGCGAAAACCTCAGTCTCCACTGGACAATTTTTTTTTTACAAATATCTGTTTGACAAGATTTTTTAGACTTTATCCTAATTTAAAACAATTTTGAAGAAATAACCTAACAAACAAAAATGGAAAAATCCTAATCTATTTAATAAATTCCGTATATGTAGTTGCCATTAAAATATTTAATGGAAGAGTTTTACTTTCAGAAAAACTTATCCAACTCGAATTTAGATTAGTCTTCTGAGATGTTGACCTAGATACCAAATAGTTAGAAAAAAAAATCAGTATATTCTTATTAAATTTGTAAGCATATAGTGTATAATAATTTATAGGTAGTTAATTAATTTTATTCTTATATTCTTTTTTGTATTAATGGTGTTATTGACCAAAGAACAATTAGTTTTGAATTTGTGTCACCGCTAATAATTTTTCAAAGACACAGATGATTTACATTATATATATATATAAAAAAATAATAAAGTGCAAAAACACATCTAACATTTAGATGGAGAAACAATTTTATCTTTAATGTTTAAAATGAACTATCAAATTCGAAATTAGAAATTAGAAATATTGATAGAACAAAAAAAAAGCATCGTTATAAAATACAGATATTTTGTTCATTATTTTGTACCGATGCACATATATTGATTTAAAAAATAAAGATTTTTTATATTTTTTTTGTAATTTAATAATATAATTGGAGATTAATATTTTAAAATTTGGAGAAATATTTAATTTTTTTCTCCAACTCGTATAAATACAATATATTGTTTTAATATTTTTTCTACGTCTAAATCATATGGTTGTGATCTGTTACTAATTAGTAATAAACTGACACACATGTGAAATGTAGACAAGATTCATGACCGAGAAGACAGTTTAATGAAGTACTTCTCAAATTGACCAAACTTATTAACGTTAAGGATAAAATTGCTCTTGACTGTCAACGTTATGGGTACAATTGCACCATTTTATACATCAAAAGTAAAATTGCTTCTGACTATAAATAGTAGAAGTATTTTTGAGCCTTATAAAAAGTAAAGATATTTATATTTTTTTATAAAAGATATCTATGTTTGCTATATATATATATATAGCATAGTAATATATGTACTTTTTTTTATAAGATATCAATGTATGTCCTTAAATAATTTTTTGAATAAATAAATTTAATTGGTGCAATTTGGTGAAGTGGTGCCAAATTTGGTGCTTTACATATATATCTCTACTAAAAGAAAAGTTGCCCAATTAAAATTTGTCCTTTTTTGTTTGTATTTTTTTCACTTTTATATCATTAAAATTTATAGCTAGCTAGTACTTTCATCAAACAATTTTTATTATGAATTTCACATGTACAACTTAACTTTCAAAAGATGCACCAACCTAATTTTAGATCTAAATAATTGTTACACTCATCCACAGTCCAAAAGCAGGAGAGGTTCAAAAATAATATTTTTATAAATTTTTTTTTTTACTTATTTTCAGAGTGTATTGATGTATAATGATTTTTCATCTAGAATGTCTATAGATATTTAAAGTAAAATAAAATATTATTTTTTATATGAAATGAATTTTTTTTATTAGATTACATGTTAAGTGTAATAAAAAAAAACAATTCATTTTCAACCCACTCAGATTTTACTTATATTTATTTACTAGAGTTTCATTTATTACTTTGACTTTAGGGCTCTAATATCTAAAAATTGAAATTGGCCCGATAATTATATGTGATACAAATACAATTGATAAACTAATTATTTTGTCAATTTTACCCCTAAAATTATAGATAATTTCTTTAAAAAATGCTATTTTTTAAAATAATTTTAAAAGGAATGTTGGGTTAATTTTTTTTTCCATCTGTAATGCTGGTTTTTAAATTGATGTAGTTAGTGACACCGGTAATTAATGTACCGGTGTCGATATGGTGAGGAAACCGGTGTTTCAAACACCGGTTTCCATAGAAAAGGCTGTATGCACTATTAAATTTAAAGTAAACTACTATAAAAAAAAAAAAGTTAAAAATAAACTGTTTGCTTTTTTTTATTTTCTTTTTGAAAAAAAAAATATAAACTGTTTTAAAAGGCTTTATTTCTCCATGTTTTTCATATATTAAGGGTAAATTATATTTATGGCCACTAAACAATTTTTAATTGTATGGTTACCGAACTTTAAATTTTTTAACATTCGTGGTTATTCGACGCCTTAAAATGACCATTAACTATCTCAAAATAAAAAATTTGAAAAGTTAATGGGGTAAATTATATCCATGGCTACTGAACTTTACCCATTTAACATTATGGTCACTGAACTTCAATTCTTAACAGTATGGCCACTAAACTTTATACCTTTTAACACTGGTGGCTACCCAACTTTAACCAAGTCCTCAAAATGACCGTTAACGACCTCAAAATGAAAATATTCAAGAATTAAAATTGTTTAGACGACATTTTTTATTTTACAAAATCACATTTTTTGGAGTTTTCTCTCTCTAAAAACTCACACTCTCTCTCTCTAACCAAACAACACCTAAATGACCTCAAAACGAAAATTTTCAAGAATTAAAGTTCCTTAGAATATCATTAACTTCGATTTTTTATTTTCAGACTGTCAGCGGTCGTTTTGAGGCGTTGAGTGGCCACTGGTGTTAAAAAAATATATAAGTTTAGTGGTCATACTGTTAAGAATTGAAATTCAGTAGCCACAATGTTAAATGGGTAAAGTTTAGGGGCCATGGGTGTAATTTACCCAGAGTTAATGATATTTTAATAAATTTTAATTCTTGAAAATTTTCATTTTGAGGTTGTTTGGTTAGGAGTGAGAGAGTGGATTTTTAGAGAGAGAAAACTCTAAAAAATATGACTTTGGAAAATAAAAATGTGGTTTTATATATATTAAGTGTAATATCACCATTGGTTACCGAACTTCAATTCTTAATAGTATGGTCATTGAACTTTACACTTTTTAACATCGGTGACCACTCAACGCCTCAAAATAAAAAGTTCAAAGAGTTAATGATATTCTAAGAAACTTTAATTCTTGAAAGTTTTCGTTTTGAGTTGTTTGATTAGGAGTGAGATAATGAATTTTTAGAGAGAGAAATCTCCAAAAGGTGATTTTGGATAATAAAAAATGTGATTTTATAGTAAATTTCGCTCTGAACAACTTTAATTCTTGAATATTTTCATTTTTAGGTCGTTAACGATCATTTTGAGTAGTTAGTTAAAGTTGAGTGACTGTCGGTGTTAAAAAAATGTAAAGATCAGTGACCATACCATTAAAAATTAAAATTCAGTGGCCACAATATTAAAATAGGTAAAGTTCAGTGACCATTGATGTAATTTATCCTATATATTATTGACTTAATATACAATTCACTTAACTTTAACTAACTACTCAAAATGAGAGTTAAAAATATTTAAGAATTAAAATTGTTCAGAACGATATTTATCATAATACCACATTTTTTATTTTTCAAAATCATATTTTTTAGAGCTTTCCCTCTCTAAAAATCTAATCTCTCACTCCTAACCAAACAACACCTAAATGACCTCAAAATATTTAAGAATTAAAGTTCCTTAGAATATCATTAACTTTTCGAATTTTTTATTTTGAGACAGTTAATGGTTATTTTGAGACGTTAAATGGTCACGGGTGTTAAAAAATATAAAATTCAGTAACCATACAATTAAGAATTGAAGTTTAGTGACCATGAGTGTAATTTACCGTTAATATATGAAAAACACGGAGAAATAAAACCTTTTAAAACAGTTTATATTTTTTTCCAAAAAGAAAATGAAAAAATAGAAACAGTGTATTTCAAATTTAATACTACAACTTTTTCTATGGAAAAACACCGGTTTCCTCACCATATCGACACCGGTACATTAATTACCGGTGTCATTAACTACATCAAGTTAAAAAAACAGCATTACAGATGTAAAAAAAGTTAACCTAACATTTCTTTTAAAATTATTTTTAAAAATAGCATTTTCTAAAGGAATTATCCTAAAATTATCGGAAAAGTTCAACTTTTCTCTTATTGTAAGCAATATGTCAATTTTGTCCAGTGTAAAATAGAAAGCTCAATTTTCGCTTCTTTAAAGAAATTTTATTGCTATATATGTAAAAAAGGTAAAATTTAGGGAAATTTACAAGGAAATTCATATCTTAAAAGTTATTAACAATTTTATCAACTACTTATTTCAATTATATCTACCCTAAAATATAGCGGCAGTTAGAAAGAATTCATTATCTTGCTTTTTTTTTTCTGTCCGTTCATAAATTAACATTTAAAATATAATTTGACATTTCTAAAATAAAGATTCATACAACAATAATAATTCATAAACAATAATATTATTTTTATTTATGATTTTCTTGTAAAGGACCCTAAAATTTAGATAAATTTATTGTTATGAGGACTAAATTAGAATATAAGTTAGAATTGATAAAAGATCTGCGAAGGAAAGAAAAAGACCATATAATATGATAAAAACTATAAAAAGTACAACTAAAATAGAAAGGCAACAAATCTGAATTCTCATAAATTCAGACTTGCAAGAAAGCAATTGTAAAGCAATCATTATCATTTAGTTTTTTCATACTAATCAGATCCGAGTCATTTTTACTGATGCAATCCAGTAGATCCATGGATCTACATATAAGATAATACACTTCTGCTTTTGCTAAATTCGAAAAAGTGTAAATAAAAGAGTTATAGCTGACAAATGCAAATCGGACAGAAAAAAAATCTGATGTAGTGCATGGATTTCAACTGAAATAAAAACACTTCTAAATTAAAGAACACTAAAAGTGTGGGCTAAAAGCATAGATGGGAGGAAAAAGAAGTACGACAACATTCATTCTCCCTCCTCCAAATAGATCTAATTACTTTTACTCAGATAAAATGGCAGATTTATTTAATCACGAAGCATTTGGGAGAGAGACGAACATTATTGATTAGCAATTGAAGGCTTCAAATTTCACATGCGAGAAAGAAGAAAAGAAAATAAGGGACCGCGACCGTGATTGAAGCTAGGGTTTGAAAGAGAGAAATGGAGAGAAATAAGTGGGGCGGCGACGTATCCTAGTTAATCCCAATCAAATATTTTATGGTGAATTTGACATTGCTTTTTAATCGGTTGGTAAATACAAATTTGTTTTTCTTAAAAATTGCGAAAGCTAAGAATTGTTTTCAAAAAAAGCTACAATTTGTAGCTTTTGAGGAAAACAATTTTCACAATTTATGAAAAATACGATATTAAATTATTATTTTTAAATAAAAATAACCCTAACTTTCAATGTAATACCGTATATATAGTTTTTATTTTTTCTTTCTTGACTTTTGGAACTTTTATCATGTATTTACCAAACTTGTCAGATTTTTTCACAACACTTTTCCCATAGCACTTTCCACCATAACAGGTTCTATTGCCCACAAGCCCACAATAATGTCAAACTGTCCCTAAATATACTATTTGAAATTAGACAATAAAAACATGGGTAAAGTAAAAAAAAAAAAAACCTATGTTCTTTCACGTCCTGTCAAACTGGTACTTGAATTTTTTTTTTTTATCCTAAAAGTGACTGAGCCTCATGAGAAAACCGTCAACCAGCTGATACTCGCTCCCTTCCGTGCCACTTCTACACTTCTCCCACTCACTTCCAAAGTCCGAATCATCATAGTACTCCCCCTTGATGTGCTCAAAATCAACTAACTCCAAGGCTACTGTTTTTAGGAGTGCGACCCTTCGGCTTAAGGCATCCGCCACTTTGTTTTGTTGACCCGCTTTGTGGAGAAGTTTATAAGGGAACTTGTCCATAAAAGCGGACCATCTAGCATGCATAGGGCTCCGGAGTTGCCTTTGACTTCCCAAGTACTTAAGGGCTTGGTGGTCGGTGTACAACATGAACTCCTTCCCAATAAGATAGTGCTCCCACGTCTTGAGAGCCTGCACTACCGCATAGAATTCCTTATCATAGGTGGCCCACTTTTGCCGTGAATCACATAGCTTCTCACTGAAGTAAGCAATGGGCCGCCGCTCTTGCATCAATACTCCCCCAACTCCTACTCCACTTGCATCACATTCCACTTCGAAGAGCTTGTCAAAATCTGGAAACGCTAAGACCGGAGCGGTGCTTAGTTTCTCTTTGATCAATGCAAAACTGCTCTCTTGCTCATCTTCCCACTTGAAGCCTCTACCCTTCTTCAAACACTCGGTCATGGGAGCCACAATAGCGCTGAAATTCCGGATGAACCGTCTATAGAAAGTAGCTAACCCATGAAAGCTTCTAATGTCCCCAATGGTCTTCAGAGTCGGCCACTCCCGAATAGCTATAACTTTCTCTTCATCAACCTGAATACCATTCCCACTGACCACATACCCGAGAAACACCAAACTCTCCATCACAAAATCACACTTCTTAGTGTTGGCAAAGAGTTGATTCTCCCAGAGTAATGCTAAGATGGACCTCAAGTGCTCTATGTGCTCTTCCAATGTCTTGCTATGGATGAGAATATCATCGAAGTAGACCACTACAAACTTCCCAATCACTGGACGCAAGACTTGGTTCATCAACCTCATAAAAGTACTCGGTGCATTGGTCATCCCAAATGGCATCACTAGCCACTCATACAACCCATCACGCGTCTTAAACGCCGTCTTCCACTCATCTCCCGCCTTAATCCGGATTTGGTGGTATCCACTTTGCAAGTCAATCTTCGAGAAGACCTTCGACCTACTCAATTGGTCAAGCATATCATCAAGTCGGGGAATCGGGAACTTGTACTGTATGGTGATCTTGTTGATGGCTCGGCTATCTACACACATCCTCCATGAACCATCTTTCTTTGGTGTCAACAATGCCGGCACCGCACATGGACTCATACTCTCTCTAACATAGCCCATACTTATTAACTCTTCCACCTTCTCCTTCATCACTTCACTCTCCTTGGGACTCATCTGGTAGTGAGGGAGACTAGGCAAACTAGCTCCCGACATGAGATTAATATGGTGTTGGATGTCCCGTAGAGGTGGTAATCCATATGGCAACTCTTCCGGAAATACGTCATGGAACTCATTAAGCAATCTTCCCACATCTTCCGGAACTTCTCCACCTTCACTTCCTACCCCATTGGACGGTGTGCTAAATTTCACCATAACTACATAGACCGTTTGACTTTCCTCACACTCGTTAATAAACGCCTTGTGAGTTGGGCAAACGATCAAGGTAGACTTCCCCTTGGTTTTAGCCTCTCCTACAAGAGGTGTGAGTACATACCGAACTCCTTCCTTTACGAATCGATAGGTGTTCCTCCTTCCGGCATGGGTATCATCTCTATCAAATTGCCAAGGACGTCCCAATAATGGTGGCAAGCATCCATCTCAACAATATCACAATAGACTTCATCTCGGTACTCCCCAATCTCAAGGGGTACCCTACATCTCTGGGTGACCTTCATCTCTCCCATGTTCTTGATCCACCCCACACTATACGGACTAGGGTGCGCCTCAATAACCAAACCGAACCTCTTAGCCATGGTGTCACTAGTAATGTTCTCTTGGCTGCCACTATCAATGATCACATTACACTTCACCCCTTGCACTAGACATCGGGTTCGGAACAATTGGTGCCTTTGGTCCGCCTCTACTTTACTCGAGACGAAGAGTCTCCTCACTACATGTATGGCTTGGCCACCATCATACTCATCATCAATCGAATCACAACAAACATCCCATTCATCATCATATTCATCCTCGTCTTCATACCGTTCAACCACGTTGGCGCTTCTTTGCTTGGGACACTCATTGGATCGGTGGCCCGGCTCATTACATTGGAAACACTTAAATGGAGTCGGTCTTGCATAGGGGTTATTGCCTCTAGGGGGTTGTGCCGCCTTAAAAGGCCTTACATCCCCATTAGGTGCCTTTCCCGCACTAGACGCTTTGGGATCACTTGAGCTAGCGACTCCCTTGCCTTTGTCAACTCCTTTGGGAGATCCTCTCCCTCCATACGTATTCTCAACCCCGGCTCTCCTATAGCCATCATGTCCCCTCAAACTCAACTGCGACTCGGCCTTCAATGCTAGGTTACGGGCGTCTGGAACCCGAATCACCATTTGTGTTCCAATCCGGTCTTGGATGTTGTATCGTAATCCTTCAAGATACCTTGCTTTCGGTTTCCGACAAGTTAGCCCTTGCCGAAAGCCGCAAGAACTCCAAGGTGTACTCGTGCACACTCCTCGCACCTTGAGAGCAATTCTGATAGGAACTATAGATGTATTGCTCGTAGTCGGGTGGTAGAAACCTCTCTCTCAACATCGACTTCATTCTAAGCCAAGATCTAATCGGCTCCCTTCTGCCTCTTCTTCTCCCCTCTTTCACGTTATCCCACCGAACCGAAGCTCCTCCTTTCAACCGATAAGCTACTAAACAGACTTTTCGATCCTCCGGTATACCCGCGTAATCAAAGAACCTTTCCACTTCAAGCAACCAATCGAGAAAACCCTCTATATCGAGTTCTCCCCCAAACGACGGTAAGTCCACTTTCAATTTGAAGGCATCATCCCTCTCAAAGTTTCCGCCATACCCCATTCTCACATTCGGCTCGCCTCTATATCCGCCTCTTTCATTACCCCTACCCCCATACGGGTCATTCAAACCGAAATTCTCCCGTTCATAACCACCTACAACATCATTATGCACAATAACCATATTCCCGGCACGCACATGCGCGGGACCAACAACATCATTTACATTCATCTCATGCCTATGCCCATCATTCATAGCATTATCATCAATTCTAATTCCCATGTTTCTAGCAATCCTAGGCATCTCAAAATCATCAAACAAATCCTCATCACTATCACTATCAACATTTCTAATGTTCACGGGATGGGCATGTCTTACCTCTTGGACCCGAGGGCCCATTGGTTGGGGTGCATAATTCCTTCTTGGTGGTGGTGTCGGTTGTCGGTCTTGTTGGAGTCGGATTTGCTCTTCTTGCCACCGGTGAGGTTCTCCGGCTAGGAGACCTTGAGTGTTTCGGCCTTCGAGCTTTAGTCCTTCAATGGCGAGAAGGATATCTCGGGTACTCATTTCGTGCTTCTCCTCTAACACTCTTAGGGATTCCGTTAGTTGCCTCACGTTGCCTTCTAGCACATCAACTCGTTGCTCCATGGATCTGGTGGCTTCATTGGTAATACGTGGTTGAACCATTTTCGAGAAGAAGTATCCGGGAAGGAAAACGACTCGGCTCTGATACCAACTGATGTAGATTAAAGTCGACTGAGAGTTTTAATCTTAAACTCACAAAGATTTCAATCTTCTCAATCTAAACTTGAAGGTTGGATTAACCCAAAACAAGGATGAACTTTGAGCTCCAATGGAGGCTTTGATATTGATTTCATAAAAGTTCTCTAACATTACAAAATAAGGAGCTTATATACTCCATCCAAATAAAAGGAAAAGGACCCCAAAGCCCTCAAGTAGGGTTTTCATTCTAGCATCATGGATAGGGCCATAATGGGGAGGGAAGTAATAAGGGTAGCTTAGTAAATAAAGAGTAGTGACAAAACAGTAAATTCATATGGGCAGAAATGGTCCCCAACAATCAAGAACTTAGTGGAGAAGTCTTCTTCCCCCGAGCATGCCCCGCGCCTCCTGCATCACACCCCGCGTACTGGAGCCTCTAGACTTGGGGAGCTCACGAAGGTGGGCTTCACGCGTGGCGTCCCTAGGAGTACGCCCCGCGTGCTTGACCTCCTGGACTTGGAAACTCAGACTGGTGGGTTTCACATGTGGCGTCCATGGGAGCACGCCCCACGTACTTGGTCTCCTGGATAGGATTGCTTTCGGAAGCTGGCTCCACGCTCCGCGTACTGGGACGCACGCCCCGTGTCTCCTGTTGGCTGCCTTTGCTCTTTTTGTCCTCGGTCGGTTCTCCCCGGGTCTTGTCTCTTGGTTCCAGAATCATACTAGACGTAAGGATGCCCTCATCAATTTTATTGATTCCTAGACGATTTTCAGCCGCTTGGGTTCCGCCTAGGCCGCCTCGGCACCGCCCTAGGTACCGTCTAAACGACAATGAACAAAAACATTTTTAATTGTGAATTTATTTTTTTACTTTATTATAATTCACTTTTAAGTTGTTTTGATGATATTGTTATTGAAATGTTGATTTTTGCATAATTTTAAAGATATATGTTATAACTATATGTGTTTTTCTATATTAAATAATTTTATATTATTATTTTTAGATAGTATAATACATATTTGAATTGTATATATACAATAATTTGTTGATTAATAAATAAAAAAATACAAAAATACAAATCCGATTAATCTCCGCTTAATCTCCGACTAATCCCCGATTAATCTTCGAAGCCCCTATCCGTCCGACTAGCGCCTAGCGTTTTTTACAACCTACACATAAATAACCTCATAATTAGAAAGTTTTTAAATTTTTCAATTTTGAAATCGTGAACGCTAATTTTAATTTTAAAATTTTTACAATGAAAAACTTCCCTATTTTCTTGACAAAATGAAAAAGTTGAATCACCTTTTGAACATTTTTTTTCAATACCACATAGATATATATATATTTTTTTTTATGACATTACCCAAAAGAACATTAATAGAGTAGTTTATTGACATTAATGAATAATATGGTACTTACTGTAAAACATCATAAGTATGTACTTTCCAGCTGTGCGACTAGTCTTTCAGGGATGACTTTCACTCCTTTGACATCCTTCAAATCTTCCACCGTCCACCTACCTGAGCAAATTTCATCATACGTGTCCATTAGAGTCAACAAAATTGATGAATCGGAAAAACCGGCCAAGTTTCCGATTTGAATCATGTTGGATTTGTTAATCTTCAACAATTAATCTTCAACAATTGAGCAAGAATCGTGGTTAACTCGAGGCACGATTGTCCAATCGAAACTCATATTGACTCCACTTTTTTTTTAATGATAAAAAAAGTAAAAAAACAAATACAAACCATTATTTTTTGAAAAACTTTGGATCTTAATCTCATTAAGTTCATAATTCACTGATTTTTTTTTGGATAAGGTACAAAATTATCCTTAACGTTGACAGTCACGAGCAATTTTATCCTTTAACTTTAGCAGCAAAAAGCAATTTTACCTATAATTTTGATAAGTTGTGTCAATTTCAGATATAATTATTAAATGCATATGGTTTGCTACTTATTCTGCATCAATTACATGTCGGTTAGTTCTAAAAAAAAATCACATTTTTTTGTGATTTAGTGATAGAACTAGAGATTAATATTTTTAAATTTAACAAAATATTTAGAGTGTAGATGATAAAATTTGTGACTGAGAATACAGTTTCTATGAATTATTTCTCAATTTGCCAATGTCATGGATAAAAGTGTTTTTGACTGCCAATGTTAGGATTAAGATTGCACAATTTTAGATGTTATGGGTAAATTGCTCATTGCTGTCAATGTTAAAGGTATTTTTGCACTTTATCCATTTTTTTCTAGTTAAATAAGAATAAGTTAATTTTGAAATACTAGTAGTATGATGTGGAATGAGATTGAACATGGTGTTGATGAGTCTATAGAGCCGATTGGATTACGGTTGAAAAAAGCAATTTCAAATTCTACATGCTCATTAAGGTGCATGTGATCAAGACTGATATATATATATATATATAGGAGAGGGCTCTTGTGAGAACCACCCAAAACTACGTAGTTTTGGGTAAGGAAATTTAAAAAAAATACTGCTGTCTAGGGGGATTGAACCTGAGACCCTGCATCTATACTCCACGCTACTTACTACTGAGCCAATTGTCTTTCTTGTGTACTATGTGTCGCGCTGCTTAATATATTACGACTCTTTTAGCTTCCATTGTTTAATATTTGATGCATGCACTTATTAATATCAATTAAATGTGCATAATAATAAATTATTAATAAAAAAATAAATATGCATAATAATGATTAATAGAAAAAAAATGCAAAAACATGCTCTAATTTCTTATTTATTTAATTCCTCTATATTTTTGTAATTTATATTTTAAAATGTTAAGGACGATGTTCTAAATATTGTTACATATATTCTAAACTTTATAATTTGTGTTCTAAAAATTAAGTATAATGTTTTAAAAAATAGTAAATATATGGACCATTTTTACATTTGTTCTATAATATAATTTATAACACTCATATTCTAAATAACATAATGTATGTTCTAAAAAACATAACGCATGTTCTAAAGTTTATATTTTGTGTTCCAAAAATTAAGTATAATGTTCTAAAAAAATCACTAGATATCTCGATCGGTTTTTCATTTGTTCTATAATATAATTTATAACTCATGTTCGAAAAAACATAACACGTGTTCTAAAAAACATAACGTATGTTCTAAAAAATATGTCGTACGTTCTAAACTTCATAGTTCGTGTTTTAAAAGTTAAAATATATGTTCTAAAGTTTGTTTTAAAAAATATATAGTTTGTGTTCCAAAAGTTAAGTATAATGTTCTAAAAAAATCAGTAGATATTTCGATCGTTTTTTCACTTGTTCTATAATATAATTTATAACTCATGTTCGAAAAAACATAACACGTGTTCTAAAAAACATA
Organism: Euphorbia lathyris; assembly: GCF_963576675.1. Taxonomy (NCBI): domain Eukaryota; kingdom Viridiplantae; phylum Streptophyta; class Magnoliopsida; order Malpighiales; family Euphorbiaceae; genus Euphorbia; species Euphorbia lathyris. The sequence goes on from NC_088911.1 coordinate 9,038,985, forward strand.
ACGTATGTTCTAAAAACATGAATTTTCACATGCACCTTAATGAGCAAATGGATTTGCTCATTCACCGTTAGATTTAGGCTTATTAAATCTAAACCTCAGGATGCTTTGAATCTCCACCTTATGATTCTAATAAGCCTAGATCTAATGGTGAATGAGCAAATTATGCATGCTCATTAAGGTGTATGTGATCAAGACTGGTTCTAAAAAATATGTCGTACGTTCTAACTTCATAGTTCGTGTTTTAAAAGTTAAAATATATGTTATAACGTATGTTTTAAAAAATATATAGTTTGTGTTCTAAAAATTAAGTATAATGTTCTAAAAAAATCAGTAGATATCTGGATCGTTTTTTCATTTGTTCTATAATATAATTTATAACTCATGTTCGAAAAAACATAACACATGTTCTAAAAAACATAACGTATGTTCTAAAAAATATGTCGTACATTCTAAACTTCATATTTCGTGTTTTAAAAGTTAAAATATATGTCCTAACGTATGTTTTAAAAAATATATTTTCCTATGTAACATAAATTATAAAAATATAAAGGAATTAAATAAATAAGAAATTAGAGCATGTTCTTGGATTTTTTTATTAATAATTCATTATTATGCACATTTCTCTTTTTTTCTATTAATAATTCATTATTATGCACATTTCCTTTTTTCTATTAATAATTCATTATTATGCATATTTAATCGATATTAATAAGTGCATGCGTCAAATATTAAACAAAAAAAACAATAGAAGCTAAAAGGGAGATGGTATATTAATCAGCGCGCGAAATAATATATAAAAAGAGCAATTGGTTCAGTGGTAAACAACATGGAGTGTAGATGAGCAGGTCTTAGGTTTGAACCCCCTAATAAGCAGTAGCATTTTTTCTTAATTTTTCTACTCAAAACTACGTAGTTTTGGGTGGTTCTCACCTAAGGTGAGTTCTCACTTAGGGTTCTCACTTGATCCCTCCTATATATATATATATATATATTATTTATTATATCATTTGGTCCGACCAACTTATGTTATTTGATTGAACCAAATGATCCATGATCCAACTATAAATTCGGTTTGATGTCTGATACGATTTTGACAATATTGCTATGATAATTAAACTGATATTAAATCAAACTAATAATTTGATTTGGTTATTTAATTAGTCCAATTTGGTTTGGTTTTAAAATTATAATAGTTTGATGATCGGTTGGGTGATTCTTAAAAATATTATGTGTAACCGAGCATAGAATCAAATTATAAATCATGTGAATAATGTTAAAATATGTATAATATTTATTTCAATTTTTCATGGTGCATTTACTACTACGGTACTACCATACTATTTTTATTTTTATTTCTTATTTATTTATATGCATTATAATTTTTTTAAATTAACTTATCATAATAAATTTTGTTCGATTAACTTTAGTTCAATTATATTTGGTTATTGAACTTATTGGGTTGGTTTGATTTTAATTTTAGAGAAAATTTAAAGGGGTGTTTGATTGTTGCTTTTCATGCTTCTGTTTGCATTTGCACTTTAAAATGACGAGTTTTAAGTGTTTGGTTAGTGACCTTCTGTTTACTTTTTACACCTAAAAAGTAGTCTTTTATAAAAACATGGATTCCTATTTTTTGAAAAAATAGTTTTTTTCCAACAGCAAACAGTAGATAAAACAAACGGGCCTAAATTTGGTTAGTAATTGAACCGCAATAATACTCACTCTTAGCTTTGAGTATAGAAAGCTGCCACGATGCATCTTTTCCAACAAAAAAGGATATTGCATTGTTGTGGAAGGAGGTTAAATGCATCATTTGTCACTGAACTTACATGGTTGTCTTAAAATGGCTACTCAATTTCAATTTGTCTCAGTAAAATTACTGAACTTTGAGTTTTGTCTTGATTAGGTCACTCTGACGATTTCAGTGATTAAAAACTACCGGAATGATTACATAGGTAACACATCAGCATGAGTCAACTTAGATATTTGGATGAAACCACATATAATTCAATTTCATTATGCTTCTCAATACGAATAATCATTGAGTATGCCTTGTTTATATCTGACAATGGATCCATTAAAATCACCTGGCTGTACACATGATCATAATGATCACGTAGCCCCATCAGAAATGGAATTAACTTGTCTTATTATATCGTACTTGCAATTCTTTGAAAAGCATTGCAAGCACATTGTCTTGCAACATTGCAATGACAAGTTGGAAGTGGTCTCAATAACGTAAGTTTTTCCCGATAATATTTCAATTTGTTGAAATGGATCATCAAAGAAAATTACCTTGACTGAAGGTATTAATCTATCTTTAAATCTTGTAGAGCATAAGACCATTGTTGTTCCCAAATCATCACTTCAATTATTTCTAGAGCTCCCTTCCCGAGACAATATAAAGAAACCTTCAGCTACATCTTTGGATATTATATTAATTATCCAAGAAGATACAAGACAATCGTTCTTCTTCCATCTTTGGTATTCTGAAGTGCCATTAACTGGAATTTCTTTATCATAAAGAACATATTGAAGTTTTCCTTTTGTTGTGAGTACTATGGTCATATCATTACTCAATGATAAGTAGTTGTTACTCATGAGAGAAATGTTGATTAGCAATAGTCCTAGATTCTTAGATGATGAATATGACGAAATGGATTTCCGATTAGTTGCTGAAATTTCATCTTTTTCTTCATCATAAAAAGCTCCATTAGATCTTAATTCATGATATTTGTTTCTTCCTCGTGCCAGTGTTATTCAGATTTTCAAGTTTTGAAACCTAATGCTCTGATACCATATCATCAAAATTATTATTGAATCATCGTAAAGAAGACGATGAAGCTTAACTTACTATTTATACAACCTAAGCTATGAAAAACAGAATGAAGAGACAGCAAGAAAAACAAGGAAAATATCTAGCTATTACACTTGTGCAAGTGGCACCAAGTTACTTATAACTAACTGAATTCTTAACAACCAAAAGGAACATATGCAATTAAACCTAGCGGGTGAGTTGAGAGGATGTGCGTGAAGAAGTAGAAGTTCAGGAACATGTTATGAGAAAAGCCATACAATACCACAACAAATTTGCTCGATGAAAACTAGGAATGCTATATATAACGTGAATCATGGTGCACGAATTGATCGAAAATAGAAGTTATAAATAAATAACTACATATAGACTAGGGTAAAACTAAGGACAACGCAATAGTAGTTATAGGAAACAATTCTTACACAATAACACGATTCATAAAGAAAATCTAACTGACATGACATAATTATTTTTCTTTCATTTATATCATATATAATTATATGAAACATATAATAACACAACATAATTATAATACGATAACCCCAATTGACATCCGAATAGAGTTTATCCTTTTAATAAGGAGTTTATATATGTCAATTGAAAAAGATACTAAAAAGAATTTGACTTTTGAATTGCATGAAAAAGATACTCATATATGTCCTAAAAAAACACTAGAGTTAAATCTCCAACTCAAAATCCACCATCTTTCTAAACTAATCTAAGATGATGAGTTGGAAAACAAAAAAGAACCAAATCTAGGAAAAATAGGGTCATTTTATTGTTTTATGTAACCATCCCATGAATCGTTTTCTATATGGAATAGCATTTTCCATAGCTATATATTATCCTTTAATTCTAGCTTAAAGCATGCTCATACATTGAATGGTCCCAAACTCCCTCACTAATTTCAAATTAAACCTTATCTCTTTCTCTTTCGGATTCAGAATTCACTAATAGGATGCTCTAATTTTTATAAACAGTGACAGATCTATATGATTCATTATTATGAATGCTTTTTGGTAAGCTATTAGTGGTCAATTGATGTTTTGTGGTGTTTTTGCAAAAGAAAAACTTAAAATTCCATACATAGCTTTCATATCGAGCTTTCAAACGTTTTTTTACAACTAGTGAATGCTTAAATTCCTTTTTCCCATTTGATATGTCACTACTTAGATAACAACTTGGTCCGGAATGAGTGACGTCGCAAAAGGATGATAGTGAGAGTAGAAATTAACTTAATCTTACGTCAAAAATGGAGAAAGAGCTAGTGAAGCTTATTTGTAAGGTGCATTTCTAATACATGTAGATGTTAGAGTCAACTATCCACGAATGATGTGCTGATTTGGGCCGAAGCAAGCAAAAGCTGGTGCTCTGTAATGACCCGATACTAAGTGGGTAGAGTCTGGTAAAAGGTGGTCTGAGCATAGAGCAGCTCTCTGGGATTTATTAGTAAAGTAGATTTCTAATACATGTATGTAAACAACGACCCAACTCACCCCAAAATGCGCATCAAAGAGAGGGGATTCACATATATGGAGATATATAGTTCTCCAATTAATCAATATCGAATGTTTAACACGCCCCCATCACACCGTGCATGATGCTAATATCAATGGGGGCCCAATATTGAATACCATGACTTTGATACCATGTAAACAAAGGTCTAACAAGCTATATGACTCCTAATATGTGTGAAGCAATCGTCTCCCCCTTTGAGATACCTTATGGGATGAGTTAGGTCTTCGTTTACATGGTATCAGAGCTATGACATTCAATATTGGGGGCCATGTTGATATTAACATCACGGACAAAATGAATTAGGCGATGAATTAGGTTTGATGGGCGTGTTAAACATCACAAATTGCTTAATTGAAGAATTATGTGCATCTTTATATGTGTGAGGAAATAATCTCCATTTCAGACACCTTTTGAAATAAGTTAGATCTTTGTTTACAATATAAACGTATTTTAAAGCCGTAAGACCAAAATGTTAAACTTAGCCAAGTCGGATAATATTTACATAGTATTAACAAGACTTTTAATTACTTTTAACCTAAGAAATCAAAATTTCATACATAAGTTTAATGAATTTTTATTATTATTTTTATGAATAATAGGTGCTTGGAGCTCCTTTTGTGACCCTTTTTTATCTTCCCTTTCAACCCAATATTTTATTCCCTTTTGCAACTATAATTTGTCGTTTTCCATATGACTTGGAAATAAGAGGGACATCTATAATAATTAAGAAATTAACTACTCATAACTCTGTTTTTATTATCTATTTTAGCATTACTTTGCTAAAGAGGAAATTACCCTATTTATACATAATTCTGTTTTTATTATTTCTTTTAGCATTTCCTCTTTCTTTTATCTAAATTATAAATTAAGGTTTTTTTTTTATTTTGTATTTTGGGTTTACTTGGTTCTTATATTTTAAAGAGAAAAGTATGAAAAAAAACTTGTAGTTTTTATTAAGGGAGCCAAGAATAATTTTACCTCTGAGAACTTTGGTCAATTTTAGGTATTATTATAAAAGGTAGATATTTTATTCTTTATTGTGCACCAATTGCACGAAGTTGATTCTAAGAACAAAGATTTCATATTTTTTGTGATTTAATGATAGAATTGAAGATTAATAATTTTAAATTCGGTGAAATATTTGATTTTTTTATCCAATTCGTACAAAATAAAATATATTTTTAAATTTTTTTTAAAAAAATTCACGTTTAATCATATGTTTGTGATATGTCACTAATAAGTGATAAAATGACACAAATGTAAAGTGTAGATTGCAAAATTCATAAACCGAGAAGACAATTTGATGAATAGTTTTTACAATTAATCCAACTTGTCAATGTTAAGGGTAAAATTTCTCTCAACTGAATTATTTTTTTTAAAACACAAACATCAAAATATGGTTTTTATTAGGGGTGAAATAAGTTTAGGCCTGTTATTTGTCACTTAATTTCAGTATCAGTAATTTCGGTTCAGTTTAATAGCATTCAGTTCATTTCAGTTCAAAGCAATAAGAAGTCTTGGCTCCTCCTTTGAGTCCTTAGAGTTCAGCCACATCTACAGAGAACAAAATCGAATTGCGGATCGCTTGGCGGCGGCTGGGCACGAGGGGATGTTAGGTGTTACCACCCTTTCTGATCCTCCTATCTATCTTTCTTCTCTCCTTTTAGAGGACAGAGTTGAGGTTAGATTTCCTAGGCTGATCCCAGGTTAGCTTTTGTCTCGGTGTTGGTTTGTTTTCTTTCCTGTTTCTACCAAAAAAAAAATTATTATTATTATTATTAGAACCTTTATTATCATGATAAACTTATTTATTTTAATTATTGTTATTTTTAAAGTTTAATATTATAATTTCAATTCAGTTCAGTTTACTTAATTTTTAGTCCAATTGTATATTTGAAAATTTTCCGAATTGTATCTAATATGAAATTAATGGTGTAATTCGGTTCAGTTTTAAAAAAATCAACAGTTAATCTAATTCGGAACTTTTTATTTGTCAATTCAATAATCACCAACCTATTTACTTACTAATAATTATATTTACTCTAAGTTAATAATACAATTTGGTTTGATCATAACAAAAAAAATCAACGGTTCAATTTAGTTTAATCATAATGAAGAAATGAATAGTTTAATTCCATTTGAATTTTGTTATTTTGATCCGGTTAATTTTTTTACCTTTAATAATTTACTTCTGAGGTGGTTGAATTAGTAGAACTGAGGTGTGAATATCTAAACAGTGTGGAGCCGAAACTACTAAAAAAAAAAAAAAAGTATCCTACGTGGCAGAATACTATTGGCGCAATGGTCAAAAACTTGACTTTTTGCAAAATGCCAAAGACAAAAGAAAGAGATACCTTATAGCGACTAGAGACACGATCTAACATAACAAGTACACCAATGATACATACTTTTTCGGATTTTTCCTATTACAATATTTATTTTCAAACCACTAGTTTTTCAAAGTTAAAGGATTAAATAATTAAATTATCAGGTTCAGTAATTAAATTAGGGTGTTGCTATTTACCGTTCCCAAATTATTTAGTACCATCTCCATTTGGACAATTTTGCCCTTTTAGAAAAAAAAATTTAATTTAAAAAAAAAACGCCAATTTTGATCTAGGAGAGTGTTGGATCCGCCCAGCCAATGGCTTGGGCAGGTGGTATATCCGCCCAAGCCATTGGCTGGGCAGATGCTGGATCTGCCCAACCATTGGCTTGCACAGATCAGGCACCCTTCTGGACCCAAATTGAGTCTATGCACAACAGTAGACTTTTTAGTGATGGAAATTGTTAAATCGTTCAATTTTTTACGACGGAAATACAAAATTCTCCAATTTTTTGTGATGAAAAATTTTAATCGTCACAAAAAATATGCATTATGTTCATGATTTTTTTGATAAAAAAATGTAAATGTTAATGTTTCCAACTCGTAATTATCCATTTTCGGGATTCGGGTTGTCACATATCAATTATTTTCATAATTTCAATTATTGTTGTTCGAGTTTGTGATTTTGGAGAAAGAATTTTCAGTTTTTTATCAAAATTATGAAAAGGGCAAAAAAGTCCAAATAGGGACGGTAACTAGTAATTGGGGTACGTATTTAGCAATTCACTTAAATTATGGGATTCAATGTTAAAAAAGTTGTAATTTGGTAAATTTATACTGTTGTTAAAATACTGGTGTTAGATGTCAGACGTATCAGGTACCGATATCTATGATTGAGCTCGTTATTGTAATCACTAGATTCTTTACTTTTAAATACTGGTGTTTTGTATATATAGTTTAGTAGGTAATATATTTTGGGTTAACATGCAATTCATTTTATTGTGTTACAGTTGAAAACACACATGATCTCCAATATGATATTAACCGACTTTTGAATAGTTCTCGTTAATATACTAATCCAAACTGACATTAAATATTTAAAAAATTTTACTTTATGACATATTTTTAAAATTCATTATTAACATAGGTACACAGAAAATTACATGGGACTTAAAATTACGATACGAACTTAATTAGATTAACATGGTTATGACACGAAAGTTTTTGAATTTGGTTAAGATTGACTGATTTGACACTAATCCAAAAATTGACACGAGATGCTCGAAAACGACACGAACCCGATAACTGTCACCTTTATCAAATACTACGTAGATATTCTCTGTTTTTACTCAAACCCAATATTTTGAATCTCACAATTTTAAAACCATCTACATGTATTAGAAATTTACCTTACTAATAAGTCTAGTCACTCTCTCTCCATTTCGGATGTGAGATTCAATTCATTCTTATCCTCATCGCTATCCATTAATATTGCTCATTGCTCATACTTTCTACCCCAATTCATCCATTCCGAACTGAGTCGTTACACCCTATCCGCCACGGGCTACCTATACATGTATTAAAATCAATCTTACTAATAAGTCTAGTTACTCTCTTCATTTCTGATGTCAGATTTAGTTCATTTTTATCCTCACCACTATAAGACCACTCTTTGTTCAAACCTTCTATCTTAATCTATCTACTCTAAATCTGGTCGTTACACCTATCCGTGACCGGATATGATGCAGACATATTCTCCAAGAACTCAAGCCATGGTGAAGGAAGACCTCACACGTTGTGTGAGATGAGAGACGAAGGATGAAGTGTGGCAAATTCTTCCCACACGACGTGTGAACCTGGTAGGAGGAGCTAGTGATTCTGAGGACTCGAGGCCACACGACGTGTCACACAGCCACACGTCGTGTGGGGGATTACTCGACAAGACTGGCTAGGGGACAAGAGCTGCCAGAATTCTGTCATCCTCTTATTTACTGTTTATTCCATTACCTTATTTACTGTCTTGCCATTTAGTTTTATTATTCAAAATGTCATTCAAGCACCTATTCCTATCCTACCCCTATCATTTCCTTTATGTTTATTAACCCTAGGTAGGTTATTTGATTCTTTTACATTATTAATTGTGAGAGGTATTTAAGCTTCCTATTTTGCAAAGGTGAGTAACTTTTATGAAATCAAAGTATCCAAGCATCCATCGGAGCAAGTTCTACATTTCTTGGGGTTAAAGTTCTAGCTTGAGAAAGTCTTCGTCAGTTCATCGCTCATTGCTCAGACTTTCAACCGAATTCATCCATTCCGAACGGACTCGGTACACCCTATCCATCACGGCTACCTATACATGTATTAGAAATATATCTTAACTAATAAGTCTAATTACTCTCTCCATTTCCGATTCCGAATCGACTCGGTATACCATATCCGTCACGGGCTACCTATACATGTATTAGAAATCTATCTTAACTAATAAGTCTAATTACTCTCTCCATTTCCGATGTGGGATTCAGTTCATTCTTATTTTTATTATCATCAATATCCCTTATAATCGCTTCTTGCCCGGACTTTTTATCCTAACCCACCTATTATGAACAGTGTCGTTCTATCCGTGACGGGCTACTCCATGATGAGTTGACAATTGAATCCTCTAGACTGCATGTCTATAAGCATTATTAGCAGTTGAATGACACATAAGAGAAAGCATGCAATGAAATGGTCAAAAGTGAAGAAAAATATAGACTAAAAAAGACCCACCGACAGTACCAAGCAGTAATTCGAGTGTATGAAATCAGATCAAATTTCTGATCTGCCGAAATTCTGAAGAGGACAACACAGAATTAAGACCACAAATATGAAGATACGCCAATTTCGGTCCTGCCAGGAAAGGAAACACCAAACAATTCCCAATTTCCTACTTACAATCTCATACCTAACTTAGACCTTCAATTACTACTTTCTATGATTACACAAAAACTAACCACTGCGGTGAGGAAAATTGACTAATGACCGATAACCGAACTGAAATCGAACTGAAGTTATAGTTTGATTCGGTTTGGTTTTTAAAATGGAGTAGTTTAGCTATCGGTTTATCGGTTCGGTTATTTTAAAATAGACATGTTCATGGATTGGATTAGATGGGGTTCGAGTTAAAATCGGTATCTTGTCCAAATCCAAGTTCCAACCCAACCCGTATTATATTTATATCGGACTGGAGCCGGAGTGGGTCAACGTAAGAAAAAAGATTTCTAAATCCAATCCAGTCCGCTCAATTATTTATATTAAAATATAAATATAAATAAAAAAAATACAATAGATTAAAATTTTAGTTAATTAATTTAAAAAAAAAACTCAACAAAGTTGACTTTTTGTACTAATTTTTTTTAAGAAAGTAATAAAAATCAAATAGTATGGTAACAAAAAAAAATATATAAAGTGGATTATCCTTGATTAATTTTTGAGGGCTTTGTCCGCCCCACTAATACCTTGCATAGTTTACAATCTTGATTTCTTGACATGATATCTGAATTTCTTATACTAAGTAATCGATTATTCAAATACTGATGGCCTTATTTATTAATGCAATTTCAACGTATGGTATAAGGTGGGTTTTGTTGACATGCTTTAAGTAAATGAGTATTTACGTGCGGGAGCGTATTAGAGATAATAAAAGCCACTTTTAAACCTTACTTATCAATTCAAACTTTTGAATTAATTGGTTCGTTGACATACATTTGACATCGGGGGTTTAAAACACTGGTGTCATATGTTAAAACAGTCGTAATAGAATTGGATAGAACTTGGTGATTCATTCCTAGGTTCGTTGCTTCAGAAACCAATGTTTTGAACACCGATTTATACGTGTTCTGGCAATCTAGCTAAATCCTATACCTAGTGATACCCTGGAAAATATTCTCTAATATATTCATAGAGGACATCCTTAAGATGTGGATCTATATCCTCCCTTTGAGCTGGATAACTCATAAAGGAAGGAGGAGAACCGTTTGATCCAAACCAATGATTATTCCCTAAAGATGCTTATTATACCATTCGGCCATGTGGATCAATATCAACCATTCACCCCAACAACAGTACAATAAAAGAAGGAGAGCCCTTGGATCTTGTGAGGTGGTTAGACAAACGACACCTACCATATGGCAGAGCGCATAATCCAACGTCATAACGGTCTATAGTCCTCATAACCTATTGGAGGACGAGACCTGTCTGATGACTCACGAGTGCACACATTTCCCAAAGATTACAACAACTACCCCTAACTCTACTATATATTAAAAAAAGGTGAGACACTCTAAAGAGATATGTTCTATCACAGTTGTCAATGTTCTCATTGCTTTCAACCCTCCTAAAACTTTTGCTAATAACTTAAATATCAGAGCGAGTTCGTTGGACTCCAACCCTTCTCTGACCTACTGTTACTCTCTTTCACGTCATCCATGAAGTTATTAAAAGGCAGCGAATATTGACCGATATCACCTCGTTAAAATATGAAACATGATTGAAATTATTTACATGATATCACAAATTAGTTATGAAAAGTTATTCAAAGAACTTTTGAAAAATGTGATTCATGCCATAACTACCATAATCACATATCTTAATCTCTCAAACTTAATTTCACAATCACATATTTTCCAATTTCACTAAACGCCAAATATTGCAACATAATATTATAGACCACCAAAGTTAGCAAAAATAAAGTCAATAAAAATATCAAAAGAAATATATCTTTGTCTCCATTTTTTTGACAAAATATATAGTGCTCTTCAGTTCACTAAAATCATATCATATAATAAAATATAAAATACATAGACACTTTAACTAACAAAAGAAAAATTGCCAATTACATGTAAAATTTTCTATTTTTATAATAATTAATTGTCACACTTTAATATAATAAATGGGAATTTCTAAAATAATACAATTTCAAGGATACATTAGTACTCTTATAATTAAATTGATTTCTAATATATTTTCAGAAAGTGACAAGAATTAATATTCTAGTATTAAAATTTTAATAAAAAAAACTTAGAGCAATTATATATGAATAAAGACACTCAAGTTGCCAATAATTGGTGGGTCATTTTCTCATGCCCACCCTATTCCCCTTCTTCTAGAAAAAAGACATTTTAAAGTCTAATCTTTATGCTTTCTATAAATTGAGGTTAGGATGAGAAAAATTGACCAATAACCAATTATCAAACCGAAACCGAAACTGAAATCGAAATCGAAATCGAACTAAAATTGTAGTTTTATTCGGTTATTTATTTAGTTTGGTTTTTTTATTCGGTATAACTCAAAACCTAATCGAATTAGGTATATAACATAAAAAAAATTATATGGATATATAATATTTAGAGAAAAGTATAAAAATAAACTTTTTGATTTGACCGATTTGTAAGGACAACTCTTATGGTTTAAAAATTTGTAAATATGAGTTTTGTGTTTTATGCAATTTACAAGCTCATTTATTTTGTTAAAAATATTAGGATAAATTACACCCATGGCCACTGAACTTTACCATTTTAACATCATGGCCACTGAACTTCAATTCTTAACAGTATGGCCATCGAACTTTACACTATTTAACACCGGTGGCCACTCAACACCTCAAGATGATCGTTGACGGCCTCAAAATAAAAAATTCGAAGAGTTAATAATATTTTAAGGAACTTTAATTCATGAACATTTTTGTTTTGAGGCCATTTAGGTGTTGTTTGGTTAGGAGAGAGAAAGCTCCAAAAAATGTGATTTTGAAAAATATAAAATGTGGTTTCATGGTAAATGTCGTTTTGAACAACTTTAATTCTTGAATATTTTCATTTTGGGGTCGTTAACGGTTATTTTGAGGAGTTAGTTAAAATTGAGTGGCCGTCAATGTTAAAAAGTGTAAAGTTCAGTGGTTTGACTTTACAAATTAACTAAACTACAATTATTGTTTGATTAAAAAATTGACTCACATATCATTTAACTGGAAATTTTACAAAGCACAGAAGCCATGTATGTAAACTTTTAAAACACAAAGACTGCCTTTACAAATCGGTCAAACCACAAGGTTTAGTTTTATAATTTTTCCTAATATTTATTTTACACTTTCTTAATTTGACATAATTATTTTAATATATTTACTACTAATATACTACTATTTTTTTTATTATAGATCGTTTTAATTTTTTTTCAATTTTGGAACTTATTATAATAATTTTTGGAATGTCATCGGCTAATAACCGAACCAATAAATTTTAGTTATGTTATGTTCGGTTGTTGAGCTTATCCGGTTCATTTGATTTTAGTTTTGGAGGAAATTTTGGTTCGATTAGAAATCGAATAGAATGGAGAGAGAGAGGGTGGCACGGGAGGAGGGAGAAGGCACAGAGATTGTGTTTTGTCTCTCGTGCGATAAACTGTCTTGATTAGGTTTAGCTGGTTATCTATTTATAGCCTTGATTTAACTTATAAAACCCTAACCCTAACCCTCAATCTTTTTTTATGGGCTTAGCTCGATTCTATTTCGGGCATATTATTTATTCGGCTCATAACCCAAATAAATCCTAACACATATAAAAAATAATAAATTACGCATACTGAACTTTATCTTATTATAATATTATGACTACTAAATTTCAAAATATAACATAAATATCATTTAACTTTTTATTTATTTACATTATAGTCCCTTATCAAAGTAAAGGACCTCACTAACCGAAATAGCAAACAATAAAACGCAACAGTTGAACTAAATAAGGAGAAAAATTAGATTTATTTTCCAACTTATTTTCTTAATAAACTAAGAAAGTAAATGGGTTGAAACTATTTTGGTTTACCCAAAATCTCTTCAATTTGGGATAAGTTTTTCTCTGTTGTCTCAATCAAGGCCCAAGCCCATCATATTGATGTATTTTGGGCTTTTTATACAACTAATTTAAAAATACAAAATAAATATAATAAAAAATAAGTTTTTTATATTTTTTAAATTACCAAAAAAAAAAATTGTTCTAGGATACAAACTTAATGTAAATGAATTGTTCTTTATATCATTTGTTTTAATGAGATATATGTTTTATAACTATATAAAGGCAATCCCTTTTAAACACTAAATAAAGTCTAATAAAAGGAAATCTGTAAGTTTATTTATAGTGATTATAAAATGTTCATACAAGCATGAAGTGAGACAAAACTTTATAATAAACTGATAAACTTAAAACCACCCCAAGTCAAGTGATATGTTAGGGATTGATATATCACTGTTGAGACTTGTATGTAACAATGTCTTCTGTCCGACAGAAAGCTGATCTCACAAGCTTTATATATACAGATATCTGGACAGTTACATAGATCCGATGAAAAGTTGTTCATTAGGATTGGGGATCCGATTTGAGATAACATGATGGGTAGATTCATCCTTGTCACCTGTTCATCTCATTAGTATTAATAGGTATAACTAATCCTCAGACTCAAATGAATATTAATTGGTATTCTGGATTACGGAATGTGACGCTTTGACTCTGGTGTAACACGATCCTTAACAGAGATGACTATGGGGTGTGAACAGTAGACATTGCGTATCACAGGAAGTGATTGCGAGATCGTTATATATTGGATTGAGCATTTATCACTCCCGATAAATGGGAGATACATCCAAGGATCGCTTGTGGAAGACTCGACTCTAAATCCTTGCAAGGTGATAGCTTAAGACTTGAAATACAGATTTCACTTAACCTATCTATTTGAGTTGACTCGGCCTGTGCAAGTAAAACGAACGTCTCGCTATATGTGACTTGACATCATCCATAGTCATAAGATTCAGTTCAAAGGATGTAGTTGATAAAGGATCGAATTATACTGTAACTAATACGGAAAGGTTAACGACAGAATCAACCTGTCTTCTTATAGCTCTGAGGGAATGATTACGGACTTGCTAATCACATACTCTGTACATCATTCCGTTATGCAAAGATTAAATATAATTCTTTGAAAATTATTTAATAACGTTGCATACGGCTAGATGCAATAAGAACCTAATGGGTCACACATAAGACTTGGAACCTAAAAGAGAGATAGATGTTAATTAATTGATGGAAGCCTAATTGAGCCAATAAGGCCCATGGACCAAGGGGGGGTCGAAATTCATGTAGATAAAATACATGAATGATTAATTTGATTTTATTAATTCTAATTAGATTAGGATTATGAATTAAATTAATTAAAAGATAAATAAGTTAGGAGTTTTAATTAGATTATAATACTCCTATTATTATCCAATAAGGTTATTATTATTATCCTTAATATATTAGATATATAATGAGATAATAATTAGGAATTCTATTCCGAATTGAATTCCTATTCAGTAACCTAATTCTATCTAACTAAGGATTAGATACATGAGATTATAAATACCCCCCCTAATGATTTTCGAAATCCCCAAGAGAGCAAGCCCTAGTGATTTTCGAAATCCTATATTAAAGAGAGAGAGAGAATTTCGACACCCCTAGTTTGAGGACGAGATTTTCTACGGCTTCTTTTCGATCAATTGATTTCATCTATTTCTTTTATCCTTGATCTTGTGTTGATTAATTAGAGGCAATCTACTTTGGTTGCTATTCAACGGTTGATTCTAAATTAATCTTCCCGTGTTTTATTTCGTGCTTGGGAACTCGGAGAAGAGTTGTGGACACTTCATTAACAACGGTAGATTGATCATCAAAAGGTAATTCTTCTTATCCCTCTTTATATGAAATAACGGTTAACGGATCTTGTGGTTTATGGAAATAGGTTAAAATTTTTATATTTCCGCTGCTATACCTTAGCCTAATTTCCAACAGAGGTCAATAATCAGCCCCTATGCATCACATACCCCAACTTGGACGTGTCGTTTGAGCTGAAATCCGGGTTGATTCATTTGTTGCCCAAGTTTCACGGCATGGAAAGTGAAAGCCCTCATAAACATCTTAAGCAATTCCATGTGGTGTGCTCTAGCATGAGACCACAAGGAGTAACGGAAGAACAAGTGAAGTTGAGAGCGTTTCCATTCTCGTTAGAAGATGCGGCCAAGGACTGGCTTTTAAATTTTCCATCAGGAACCATTACTACATGGAATCAGATGGTACAATCATTCCTGGACAAATATTTTCCAGCCTCCCAAGCGGCATTAATTCGAAGAGAAATCAGTGGAATCAAGCAAAAAGATGTGGAGTCACTTCATGAGTATTGGGAGAGGTTCAAGAAGCTATGTGAAAATTGCCCTCAACACGGGATAGCTGAAAATTCCCTAATCCAGTATTTCTATGAAGGGATGCTTAGCATGGAAAGAAAAATGGCAGACGCGGCGAGCGGGGGATGTTTCCTTGACAAAACGCCAACCGCGGCTAAGGAATTGATCAGAGTAATTGCAGCAACTTCTCAACAGTTTGGGAAAGTTCAGGAAGGTCCCAAGAAGGCGTATGAGGCAAGTAGTTCTAACATCGAAGAAAAGATGAATAGACTGACTAGTCTTGTGCAGAACTTGGCTCTGGGAAAGGCGGCTCAGGTGAAAAAGTGTGGGATCTGTACTGCCACTGAACATGCCACTGATGAATGCCCTATTTTGTATGAAGAAAATTCTGAACAAGCCAATGCACTTAATGGGTACCAAGGGCAGAATCAAAGGAAGTACGATCCATACTTTAATACGTACAACCCAGGGTGGCGTGATAATCCAAACCTCAGCTACGGACCAAGACATCAAAATTATCAATCGCTGCAGAATTATCAGCCACGGCCTCACCAATCCACCCAAAACTCAGGTATGCCTTTAACTGATGTTGTCCATAATCTCGCAACTAACGTGCAGGAACTCCAGAAACAGATGACTCAAATAGCTACTGCTTTGAGTGAAATTCAGTCTCAAGGTAAGATGCCCTCTCAACCTGTGGACAACCCAAAGCCAAACGTGAGTGCAATCACCCTTCGTAACGGAAGAGAAATAGAGCAGCCCGTTTTAAACAAACCGGCCAGCAAGAAGAACATCATCGAAGGAGATAAAATTCTTGAAGAATAAGCGCAAAAGCGAGATAAAGTCCCTCCTTTAGTTACTCCAGCACCTTACCCAAATCGGTTTGACAAATCAAAGAAGGAAAAGGAGGAGAAGGACATCTTTGAGGTATTTCGTAAGGTCGAGGTAAATATTCCATTAATTGATATTGTTAAACAAGTTCCTCGATATGCTAAGTTCCTTAAAGATTTGTGCATTAATAAAACTAAAAGGGTTGGGTATGAAAAGATTACCATGGGTGCCAATGTGTCGGCTGTGCTTCAAAGAAAAATGCCACAAAAAAGTAAGGATAGAGGTTGTTGTTCCATGTCAGATCGGGAATACTAGTATTAAAAGGGCGATGTGTGATTTAGGAGCGTCTATAAATGTCATGCCTAAGTCTGTTTATTCTTCTTTAAATGCTGGTCCTCTTGAAAAAACTGGAGTCGTTATTCAACTTGCTAACAGATCGGTTGTTTACCCCGAGGGGCTGTTGGAGGATGTTTTGGTGCAGGTTAACGGGTTAATTTTCCCAGCTGATTTCTTTGTTCTCGATATGGAAGATGACGGCTGTTCATCGGAATCGTCAGAGATCCTATTGGGAAGACCATTCCTGCAGACATCTAACACGAAGATTGATGTTAAGAAAAGGACGCTTACTATGGAATTCGATGGTAAAGTTGTTCAATTCAATGTTTATGATGCTATGAGATTTCCTAGTGAAGTGTCTTCAGTTTGTGGCATAGATATCCTCGAACCAATAACCCAGCGAGCTTTTGAGCTTTTTAGTAAAGATGAGTTGCAGGTGGTCATCGAAGAAAGCATTGGAATCGAGGGTGAAATCAACTTTGAGATGGGAGAAGATATGTGCGATGTTATGCATGAATTGGCAGCCTTGAAACAAGATGGTAAGATTTATGAAGTTAATACATTAATAGCCTCTAACAAGAAACCTTTACCCTCTGTTTTGCAGGCACCAAAATTGGAATTAAAGCTGCTGCCCAGTCACCTCAAATATGCATTCTTGGGCAGCAAGAACACTCTTCCCGTCATCATCTCCAACAAACTAGAGCCGAACGAAGAAGAAAAGCTGATTGAAGTTTTGAAAGAGTACAAAGAGGCTATAGGGTGGACCATAGCGGATATTAAAGGAATAAGCCCTACTATGTGTATGCACAAAATTCACATCGAAGACGATGCAAGGCCTAAACGGGAAGCACAAAGAAGATTGAATCCGCCTATGATGGAAGTTGTTAAGAAGGAAGTTCAGAAGATGTATGACGCCGGTGTAATTTTTCCAATATCCGACAGTAAGTGGGTAAGCCCGGTACATGTCGTACCAAAGAAGACCGGAATCACTGTGGTTGCTAATGAAAAAGGAGAATTGATTCCCACCCGAGTTCAGAATGGGTGGAGGGTTTGTATCGATTACAGGAAGTTGAATACTTCAACTAGAAAAGACCATTTCCCGCTTCCATTTATCGATCAAATGTTAGAACGTTTAGCCGGAAAATGTTTTTATTGTTGTCTTGACGGTTATTCGGGTTTTTACCAGATTCCAGTGGCACCGGAAGATCAGGAGAAAACCACTTTTACCTGCCCCGTTGGCACTTTCGCGTATCGGAGGATGCCGTTCGGACTTTGCAATGCACCAACGACGTTCCAGAGATGCATGGTAAGTATTTTCTCTGAGTATGTTGAACAAATAATTGAAGTGTTCATGGATGATTTCACAGTATATGGAGACTCATTTAATCACTGCTTGTCTAACCTCGTTAAAATTTTAAAAAGATGCCTAGAGTCTAATCTGGTTCTGAACTATGAGAAATGCCATTTTATGGTCGATCAGGGAATAATTTTAGGCCATATTGTTTCAGCAAGAGGAATTGAGGTAGATAAGGCAAAGATAGATGTTATCCAAACTTTACCTTACCCCGTTAGTGTTCGGGAAGTTCGTTCTTTTCTTGGCCATGCAGGTTTTTACCGGTGATTTATAAAAGACTTCTCGAAGATCACTCAACCGATGTGTAAGTTGCTTCAAAACGACGTACCATTCGATTTCAACCAGGAATGTAAGGATTCTTTTGATTTGTTGAAAGACAAGTTGGTTTCAGCACCGATTATCCAACCACCTGACTGGAATCATCCTTTTGAGATCATGTGCGACGCAAGTAATTACGTGGTAGGAGCCTTGCTAGGGCAGCGAATCGACAAGAGTCCACACATGATTTACTATGCTTCGAGAACCTTGGATCATGCTCAATGCAATTATTCAACAACAGAGAAAGAACTCTTAGCCGTGGTTTTTGCTTTAGAAAAATTTCGTTCATATTTATTGGGTACTAAAGTCATAATTTATTCTGATCATGCAGTACTTAGGTACCTAATGCAGAAAAAAGAGTCCAAACCTTAGCTAATACGGTGGATTTTACTCCTCCAGGAATTCGACGTCGAGATTAGAGACAAAAAGGGGTCCGAGAATCTTATGGCGGACCACCTAAGTCGTTTACCCAACAACGCAGAAGCACCACCGCTGAGTGAAGAATTTTCGGATGAGAACTTATTTAGCGTAAGTGAAATAACCCCATGGTATGCTGATTTAGTGAATTATTTGGCCACAGGTGCTGTTCCAGACGATCTCAGTAGGCACGCAAAAGATAAACTCAGAGCTGAAGCCAAATATTACATTTGGGATGACCCATACCTGTGGAAACACTGCTCGGATCAGTTGTTAAGACGGTGCATTCCTGAAAGCGAGGTGGAATCAGTGTTGAAATTCTGCCATACAGAGGCTTGTGGAGGCCATTTTGGCCCAAAGAGAACGGCTCGTAAAGTACTAGACAGTGGTTTGTTTTGGCCTAATTTATTCCGCGATGCTTACATATTTTGCAAATCCTGTTTTCATTGTCAAAAAACAGGAAATATAGGACGGCGGGATCAAATGCCACTTACACCGGTTTACTCTTGTGAAATTTTTGACGTTTGGGGAATAGACTTCATGGGTCCATTCCCCATTTCGTTTGGTAATCTTTACATATTGCTTGCTGTGGATTACGTGTCTAAGTGGGTTGAGGCCAAGGCCACCAGAGCCGATGATGCTCAAATAGTGATTCAGTTTGTTCAAGCTAACATTTTTTGCAGGTTTGGTACGCCTCGAGTACTCATAAGCGATAGAGGAACTCATTTCTGTAACCGTATTATGACAGCCCTCTTGAAGAAGTATGGCGTACAACACAGGACGTCAACAACTTACCACCCCCAAGCAAATGGCTAAGCGGAAGTGTCAAATAGAGAATTGAAGTCCATCCTGGAAAAGATAGTGAATTTCACAAGGAAGGATTGGAGTACTAGACTAGAAGCAGCTTTATGGGCTTACCGGACGGCGTACAAAACGCCCATCGGAACCACTCCGTTTCGACTAGTATATGGGAAGGCTTGTCATCTCCCAGTTGAGCTCGAACACAAGGCATTCTGGGCAATAAAGAGCTATAATATGAACCTTGATGAAGCAGGGGAAGCCCGGAAACTTCAGATTCAGGAGCTCGAAGAGTTGAGGAATGATGCTTTTGAGAGCTCAAGGATATACAAGACAAAGACTAAAAAGTTCCATGATGACATGATTGTTCGGAAACAATTTCAGGTAGGACAGAAGGTATTACTATACCATTCTCGATTGAGACTGTTTCCCGAAAAATTAAAATCAAGATGGATAGGGCCTTTCATAGTTGTCCAAGTTTATTCACATGGAGCTGTGGAAATTCAGAGTTTGGAGAATGGGAAAGTGCAGAAAGTGAATGGTCAACGACTCAAATTATTTTATGAGAACATCGCCGTTGGAGTCCCTGAAATAGTGCAGTACCTTGATCAAGGAGACGAGCCTTAGTGCTCGGATGTGTCTAGCCGAAGACGTTAACTAAAGGCGCTACTGGGAGGCAGCCCAGAGTTAGTCTTGCTCAAGACTAACACGTGTCCTTTGTTCTTGTTTCTTTTGTTACTTTTATTTTTATTTTTTTATTTTATATTGGACTAACTAATTTAACTAACATCATCTTCTCCAAAAGGTTAGAAGTTCTGAGTTTTGATTTACAGGTTTGAAGAAAAAGAAAAGAATGGAGGAATAAAGGCCCAAGAGAATGAGTTGGGGAGTTAATAAAGCCCAAGAGTGTTTAGAAGAAAAAAATTAGAAAAGAGGGGTAAAAAGTGAAAAAGAATAAAAATTAAAACAAGGGTTTTGAACCCATCACCGCCACTTCCAATCCCACTCTCCATTTCTTTAATTTTGATTTCTTTTCATCACTCCCTCCCTTCAATTTATTTCTTTCCATCACTCACCATCTTCAAGCAATAACACCACCGCCTCCAGTCTCCAATCCTTTAATTCCTTTTACTTTAAATCCATCACTCACCAAATTCGACCTTACCATTACTACATCCTTCAGATTCTGATTTTCTCTTTTCATCTCCCACTAATAAATATCAAAGTTATCCCCACTTCGACGTCTCAACTACCAACCCACCACCGCCATTCACAAATTCAAGCTTCCATTTCACTCCTCAAATCACCACCGTCGACGTCAAATGGAGGACCAGCCGCCGCCTCTGTCGATAGTGCCACCGTCACCTGAACATTTATCACCGGCGAACTTGAGCATGATAGCCTTTAGCGAATCTGATCCGACCGAGGGCGCTTCTCCAATGCCGACCACTCTACCAACTCAAACAGAGAAGACGAAAGGACAAAGAAAACCTTTTGCTCGAACCACGGCAACTTCAAGACAGTAGAAACCGAACCCCATTCCTCCCACTTCCACTCTACCAACTCAAACGGAGAAGGCGAAAGCGCAAAGAGCACCTCCTGTTCGAACTGCAACAACTTCAAAAAAACGGAAGCCGAACCCCACCCCTTCCACAACAACTAGGAGGTCCACTCGGTCTCACTCTAGTAAGCAAACAGCCACGAACAAGCCAAAACCACCAAGGGCAAAAACTCCAGCTCCAGCTTCGAGTTCAGAAGTCGAAACCACAGAAGTTTCGATTAGTTCGGACGGTTCAGACGGTTCAGACAGTTCGGATAGCTCAAGTCCCGAACTAAAAGCTCCATCAAAGAAACGTGCTCGGCTCGGACACGAAAAAAGCAAGTACGGGTCACTCAAAACTCCATATGTAAGTGCCCTAACATTCTCCAACCCCGAACAAACAGCGAGGTATAAATTTCTAAAATCCCTACAAATTGTCCATGCTTACAGTGTTGATGAGGGTGCTTTGACACATTTAAAAATGCATGCTAATTTTTATGGATTAATGGATGGGATTGGTTGGAGAGAATTATTTGCCATGACGTTTCCTGTGTTTGATGATTTGGTTCACGAGTTCTATAGCACATATGCATTTTATTGTGATACGAGGAAGTTAGATATACACTCTAAATGCATTCATTTTAGGCTCTTAGATAAAGAACATCACTTGTCTATAACCGAGTTCAATGTTGCATTGGGACTGATGGATGCCACTTATGCTGCCTCCGATGATTACCTTGACTTGCTATGTGATTATCCCTCGAACTTTGATGATGCACACATCTTTAATGAGTACACGATTGAGTCTGCACCAGAGTTTGTCCCATCTAAAACGACAGCCCACTATTTTCGCAACCCCGTTGTTAGAGTGATGCATAGGTTTTTGGCAATAAATTACTCGGCTAGGAATAGAGATTCAACGAAAGTTTTGAAAGCTGAAATGTTTTTCTTGTGGTGTATGGTCACAGGTCAAAAGGTGAACCTGAGTTATTGGCTAGTCGACAAGTTCCAAAAACTAGTCCAAAAACCCAAGTACATCTATCTAGGACACTTGATAACATCATTGGCAGTGCACCTATGTGATTTTGATGTGGCAAACTCTGATAAACACGTTTCATGCCTTACACCGCCTCTTAGCTTGAAAGTTTTACAGAACATGCATCTGTTACGCTGAGAAGGGCAAAATTTTGTGTTTGTGGATGCAGGGAAATTGGCAACAAATAAGGAGCTGCTGCCAGATGATGGTACTGACGGGACAGTAAGCCAACGTCCTCATTTCACCAAGGCAGCAGTGGCAAGGAAAGCCCTGACTGAGTCGCCCCTTTCAGATTTTTGGGTTGTGCAAGGGAAACTACAAACCTTGGGAGCACTCGTTCAAGATACTACGACCACCGTGGAAGCCTCTCAACGCACCCAAGAGCGCATATTACAAGAAATCCGAGAGATGCGTGCTAACCAAGAGGCCTATTTCAAGACGGTCAATTTTGACCCACCTTTCCCTCGAAAGGATTGAGGCTCGGGGTCCCCTCCCCTAAAAAGGGCAGTAAGCTTCTCAATCACTTGTTTAAATTTTATCTTTTCATTTAATTGGTTGTTGAGGTTGCTGCCCTTGCCCCTAATTGATTAATTCCGCACCGAGGACGGTGCGAGGAGATAAGAAGGGGAGGGATGATATATTAGAAGTGTTTTCATGTGAATATGGTTGTTGCTTTCTATAGATGTTTTGCTGTCCATTTCCATTTTGTTAGTAGTTTTGTGTATGTTTAACACACGTTCTTTAAGATGAAAATTTGTGCAACTGTTGGTATAAGTCTAGAATAGTGTAAGGTGGCTGCCCTTTGCCTTGTCTCATCGAGATTTTACCATTGCTAGCTCATTATCCTCCAAATAGTTGATGAAGTTGTTTGTTGTTTTAGTACTGAGTCCCCTAAGTGTTATCGAGTCTTGCGAGTACCTTTCTGAATAGTCGGAGTCAAGTAAATGCTTTGCCTACACGCTGACAAACTGAATTGTTTCCAACATTACATGAAACCCGTTTTAATAAGTTGACTTAGAAGCAGCAGCAGCACCACTTTACACCCTATTTCTGATAAGCATTTGAGCCTAATGGAAAGAGCAAACACATTATGCATTTGCTCTATTTTCTTTTCTGAGTGTGTCCGTATAGTATGTTAGTTCTAGAACTTGCCATGATATACGTTTCAAGACCTGATTGATGAATTCGAACTGTTAAAATGATAAGGGCATTAGCTTTCTTTTTCCCCATTTTTTTGATACCTTGTTTATTCCTTTGGCCAAGGATAAGTTTTAAGCCTTCAGAGTCCAGTTGGTGTTTGTACAAAAATGTTGGGTCGTTTGATTTTGTGTTTCGTGTCATATTTTAAACCACAAGTTCTTTAAAGAAGAGACAACAAAACTGTTGTGCTCCATAATTACTTGTTGTGGTTATTTGTTCAAAAAAAAAGAAAATAGAGGCAGAAAAAAAAGAGAAAAGAAAAAGCCTCAAAGAAAAAAGAAAAAAAAAGAGAAAAGAAGAAAAAAGATAAATAGGTTACAGTCATTTGTCTGTCGTAGTTCGTTTACTGTTTTAGTTTCTTTTGTTTATGTTCTCGTTAGTTTCCATGATTATCTCGAGTTGTTTTCTAGATATTCATGTGAGATTATGAGTTTGTCGTCTTGTAAATATGCAGTTTTACTTTTGTTTTGGCCTAGTTTGGAGTAGTTTGCACTATTTTACTACTCTCGGATCCCCTAAAGTTTTTTCCCCTCTCTCTTTTCCAACCCATGAGCCTAACCTACGTTACACCCTTGTTAAGTCCCTTTGATTTTCTGTTTGAATTCATACTATGTGGTGGAGGTTCGATTGATTGGCAAGCCTATGGTAACTTCATTTTATGATTGTGACTTGAGTGAATCCTCTAAAATGAATTATAAGCCTAAACACAAGAGTGCATAGAGTGATCACGTGAGGGTGTTGTTGCTTCTAGTCTTGTTTTACACATTACGTGCAGTGTTGTTAAGACGTTTTTGGGAGTTAGAAGTATTCTAAAATTCGAAAGATTCTTGACTTGGATGATTGGTAGTCAATGTTTTTATAACGTTTAGGGGAATTAGGAACGAATGGCAAGACAACCTAAGAGTACGCGGAGCTAATGCCATGATCTGGTATGCTTGAGGGCAAGCATTGGGCAAGTGTGAGGTGTTTGATAAGTGCATAATTCGACAATAAATAACCCCGCTTTTGTGCTTTATAATTGTCATGTTTTGTTATTTTTGCGGGTTTTATTGTTTGTTTTTGGTATTTTCATCTCTACAGGCCAATGATGACTAAAGGGAGATAAATTGGGCTTAATTTGGGCCGAGCTGATGTCGGGTCGTGATCCGAAGCTGATTGGGCAGATATTGGTTTGAGTCAGAGTTAGTCTTGCACAAGACTAAGGCAGTTACGGGCTGACAGTTCCCTACTTCAAATAGGATTGCTTTCCTGATCCGGATTGGACGATTTGAGAACAAGATTTTCAGCTAGAGCACGAATTTGTAGGAGACAAATGAGGAGGCAATTAATTTCAAATTTGAAAAGAGATTCTAAAGCTAATTGAAGGGATTTAGTTCCCTATTTTTGAGGGGTCGTAATAGACTTAAGAACGACAGATTTTCCAAGTCCAGGAGATCAGCTTTTACATTTTCATTTTTTCAGCAGAAAAACACATACGTTCCATGGCTATTGATAGCTAATTTCTTAATTTCGGTTAAGGGTTAATTCAAGGGATTTTTCTCCATTATCGTGAGATCGTTGTATTTCACTTTTCTCCATTTATTAAGTCGTTTATTTGTTCATCGTGTTCAGAGAATTATTCTCAATTGATTATTTGTTCCATGAATGATTGCTGCAGGTTGTTTGTCGAATTGAATAATCATAAGGCTGATTTGGTTTATTAGAGTTTCACCTAAGACAACCGAACAAAGTAGCTATTGACTATTTGAACCAAGCTAGTTTCGTGTTTGGAAGAACGGACCCAAGTCTGACAAACCTGAGTTTTTATTCCGCATGACATTAACACGAATCAAGCTAGGTTTATCAAAGTCAAATGAACAGATAAGTTAGTCTTTAATCGCCGACGCTGAGAGACGATTAACTAAGATCAAGTTCTTCTATTTCTTAAGCTGTCAGTAAATCGAACCGTAGGCGCTGAGATAGGGTTTTTTATTGATTAAGAACAAGTTATTAGCCGTGCTTAACTAGTTCACTATTAAGGAAGAACATGTCAAAATGACCCGACAATACATGAGGATGTAATTTTATCTGTCAATGATCATTAACGTATGAATTATCCTGCGATTCCCCTTAACTGAACTTTTCCTAATATTATTCACAAACCTTCTTTAATTTCTGTTTTGTTTTTGTCATATCTTTTACTTGCTACCTTTAATTTAATAAGCTCCACAATTTTGAAACCCCCATTTAATTATTTTGTTTGGTCGTTAGAAGTTTTAAATCAATATTATTCCTTTGGGTTCGACCTCTACTTGCTCTATTACAAGTTATTCGTTTAGGGAAAGTTGGGATTATTTTTGGTGGATTCGGCACCCATCAGTAATGAATGAATTGGTATGGTAGTTGAAAGGGTTAAGTGATTAGAAAGGGTAATGAATAAATTGGGAAGAGTAAAAGTAATGTATTGGGAAGAGTTTAGAGTAGGGGATTGGGTAAAAAGTGAGTTGATGTGAGGTTTGTGTAAGGAATAAGTATATATAGGGTGAAATAGAGTGAAGTATAGGTAGAGTAGGAATAGGAATAGGCTCAAAATTATGGAAAAAATCCAGAATTAGTGTGCATACAGGTCACGTGTCGCGACCGAGAATCCCAATTCTCGGTCGCGACACGACAATTTCAGAGGAATTCATCTCTGAAATTTGGCCTCAACCTTTGATTTTAATGAAGAATGCGTTCAAGCTTTCGAAACATTGAAAACTGCTTTAGCCAGTGCACCTATTATTGCTAAACCCGATTGGGATTTACCATTTGAAATTATGTGTGACGCAAGTGATTTAGCTGTCGGATGTGTTTTAGGTCAAAGGAAGGATAAGAAACTTCATGTCATTTATTATGCAAGTCACACACTGTCTGGTGCACAATTAAATTACACCACAACAGAAAAAGAAATGTTAGCAGTAGTTTTTGCATGTGATAAGTTTAGGTCATATTTGTTAGGTTCGAAAGTTATTATTTATACCGATCATGCAGCATTAAGATATTTATTTGCTAAAAAAGATGCAAAACCACGTCTAATTAGATGGGTTTTATTATTGCAAGAATTTGATATAGAAATCAAAGACAAAAAGGGAGTAGAAAACCTTGTCGCCGATCATCTATCGAGACTTGAAGATGAGAACGGTCCCATAGGTGAAACTGTCGGAATACAAGATGATTTCCCTGATGAACATCTTTATCAAATAAAAAGTGCCATGTCACCTTGGTATGCAGATATTGCTAATTATCTTGCAGCCAATATTGTCCCGGAAGGATTAGATTTCCAACAAAAGAAGAAATTCTTCTTCGATATTAAACAATATTTTTGGGAAGATCCTTTTCTGTTCAAGACTTGTGGTGATGGGATAATTAGGAGATGCGTTGGTGAAGACGAGTACGAATCCATAATGTCAGAATGCCATTCTAGCGCTTATGGAGGACATAATGGAGTTAACAAAACAGCTGCTAGAATATTTGAAAGCGGTTTCTTTTGGCCTACGATGTTTAAGGACATTCGTTCGTTTATCACTCGTTGTGATAAGTGCCAAAGAACAGGAAATCTAGGAAGGAAAGATGAGATGCCCCTCACAACCATATTAGAAGTTGAAATCTTCGATATGTGGGGAATAGATTTCATGAGACCCTTTCCCCCTTCTAATGGTAAAACTTACATATTAGTTGCCGTTGATTATGTTTCAAAGTGGGTTGAAGCAATTGCAACCCCGACGAATGATTCTAAAGTTGTCATTAATTTTCTTGACGATATATTTTGTAGATTTGGTTGTCCAAGAATTATCGTTAGTGATGGAGGTACTCATTTTATAAACAAGAGTTTTGAAACTCTTATGAAAAAATATGGAGTACGCCACCGCGTATCAACGCCATACCATCCTCAGTCAAATGGTCAGGTGGAGATATCAAATAGAGAACTCAAATGGATTCTCGAAAAAACAGTTTCATCCACAAGAAAAGATTGGTCTTCTAAACTCAACAATGCGTTATGGGCGTACCGTACTGCATTTAAAACGCCAATAGGAATGACTCCGTACCGTTTGGTGTATGGTAAGGCATGTCATTTTCCAGTCGAATTAGAACATAAAGCCTATTGGGCTATTAGAGAACTTAATTTCGATTTACATCAAGCAGGTAAGAAACGTTTGCTCAATTTGAATGAGTTAGATGAGTTACGTCATCTATCTTATGAAAATGCAAAGATTTATAAAGAAAAAGTGAAGAAATGGCACGATGACAAAATTAAAGTCAAACACTTTAATGTTGGGGATAAAGTGCTATTATTTCATTCACGACTTCGGTTATTTCTAGGAAAACTTAAGTCCAGATGGTTAGGACCATATTTAGTCGTCAAAACTTTCGATTATGGTTCTTTGGAACTGGAATGTCCTAACGGAGTTCGATTCAAAGTTAATGGTAATCGATGTAAAATCTATTACGAAAATATTTCACAAATTGAAATTCCATTCGTAACTAGATTATTTGACGTATAAATTACTCAGTTTTTGTTACACAGTTTATTTTGTTTTATTATTTTTATGTTTTTATTTATTTTTATTTTTATTTTTATTTTATTTTATTTCAAAATGTAATTTTTATGATTAGATTACTTTATGTTATGATTTAAATACATAAAATATTTACATTTCATGATTTTAGAATTAATTTTTAGGTAATTAGGTTGAAATTGTAGTTTTAAGCAATTCTCTGCCGAGAATGCCTTTTTCAGACTTGTCTATTTTTGACTCAGGTTTCTCTGTTCATACCGAGAATTTTTAATTCTCTGCCGTGAATCAGGAGATGAGCTTTGATACCTGATTTTCGCAAGAAAATCAGCGTGTCGCGGCCGCGGCTTTGCCATTCGCGATCGCGACACGCGTATTTCCTACACTACCAGGTCTGAAATGGTACAATCCTTTCAACGAACCTCTTGACAAATGAAACATTAAGTTTCTTCACTCCCGAAAGGTGCAATTTATGCCTTTTCATAGTTCAAACAACACCTCTTTTCATCCTAAACTCTTATAAATTAATCATTGAAGATGCAGGTTCTGTTACATTTCATTTTCATCTTTGTCAGAACTCTGACTTTTCTTCACAAACACCGTTCTTCGCTAAAAGTAACATACACTTTGCACCATGCCTACCAAAAACAACCCAAAAAGGCGCCATGCTGCCTCAATCAACAAACGCCCTGACCTATCCAAGCGATATGGAGCGCTTTTTCCTATCTTCAACCATGATGAAGGTAGGCGTTATTGGAATCTCCGTTACACATTCTTCACCGGAATGTTGTATATGGATGAATTCCTTAACAACCAACTTGGAATCAGTGATGACATGCATCGCTACATGGAACGCCTAGGGTGGACCAAATTTGCCAAAATGCGTTTTCCAATCATAGGTGATTGGATTATAGAATTTTTCTGTACCGTTCGTTTCACTAATAAACGACGAGTACGTCTCAGTTTTCGTCGAGAAGGCGAAATCTTCACTTTCGGCTATCCAGAGTTGCATGCTTGGTTTGGTTTTCCCCCAAGGGATACAATCAAACGTCATCCTGGACGAGACATGACATCCTCGGACATTTGGAGAATGCTCACAGGATTCTGGCGATTCAATTCAAAACTCGCCTATAATCACTCTTTTCGCTCCAACTCCATGCTGTATCTACACAAATTTTTGTGCCACAGTTTGTTTGGGCGCATATTCAGTAGTGTGGTCCGTGACACAGATTTGTATGTTCTTGGAGATATATTCCAGGGCAATGCAGTGGATTCTTCCAAAATTCTGATGGAAGGTCTTGTCGCCGCTTCTCGATCCAAAGATAAGAAGATTGGGTTCGGCAATATAATCTGTGGGATAATTCTCGGTACCAAGGGTACAATTGATGTTCCCTGGAGTGATGATGAATTCTTCCCGACAATTGACTATGAATTTCTCGAGCACGAAGGACTTGTTAAACGTGTCTTTCGAGCAGGGCCTACATTTTTGTCTGCACCAGAACGTGAAACTTTCGTGCAGTTTTAAATAGATCGTATTAAGGCCAGAGATATCCCAATAGATAGGGATGAATATGTAGAATAGTTTACGTTTTTCATTGTTATTTTTGTATATATATTCTGTTTTGTTTTTGACTATTGGTCTGATTTTCATTATTTGTACATATGTTTATATAATAAAAATCTTATTTAGTTTAATTCTTCATTTTATTAACCTTATTGATTTGATCCAATATCTATACTCAACATATTTTATGGGTCATCTCTATATATTCTTACTCAAAATTAAGATTACACAACATTCACATGAACTAATACGTTTATTTTTATTATGATTCCACACGTTTATCTAGATTTAATTTTATTTATAACTCAATTTATTTTCAATGGATTAAGTTATGGTTTAATCAAATCAATTCATGTATTAAATATGTATTAATATGCACTTATAATGCATTTAATATGGTTCTCTTAACTTATATGCATAAATAACCATTTAAGTTTCATTAATTCCTTATAAACCACTTTATTACTCTTTAATTCAATTTATTAAGGTTAAACCTTTGGTTTTCCTTGGCATTAATGACATTTATTTAAGTTTTTCAGTGCAGGAACATTTCATTTTAAGTTCAAGAACCATTCCACAACAAATAAATGCACAAACATGACAAAAGGCACCTAAATAGGCATATTTACCCATTCTCTACCGAGAATTTATTAATTCTCGGTATGAGCAGAGTTTTTGGCAAAATTTCAGGGCGGAATCACCTGACATTCGCGTGCCGCGGCCGCGGCTTTGCCATTCGCGGTCGCGACACGCGCTAAACTTGCCCTATCCATTCCGATTTTGCTACCTATTTTTGCCTATTCCTATTCCTATTCTACCTATTCACCTACCTATACATCCCTATATAAACCTACCTCTTACACAAACCTCACATCACCTCTATTTTTACCCAATCCCTTACTCTACCTCTTCCCCAAAAATCTACTTTTCCCTCTTCCCAATTTATTCACTCCAATTTCTATCATATTTCCTATTTTCAATCACTTCCATTTCACAAACCCCAAACTCATCTTCAAGCTTTGGTCTTTCTCTTCACTTCTTCTTCTTCTTCTTCTTTTTCTCATACCATAAACCCCTAAACATCATTACCATGGTTAGAACAAAGCGTGTTGGTAACAAACCCGCTGTTACGGAAGCTAATCGCCTCCGGATTCAATGCGGCGCTTATTTTGATATCAATTCGGAAGAAGAAGCCGCTCGTTTCAAACATTTTTCACAAGCCGACCGCCAATTTGTGGATATGCACTTCTTAGACTTCCATTCGGTAAGAGCATTAAATTTCTCTACTCGAATTGATGCTTTTATTGAAGCAATGGGTTGGCAAGAGTTCGTTAATATGCGTTTCCCGCGTATTAATGAGTATGTTGTGGAATTTTTGGTCACTTTGTCCATGAACAAGAAGAAAACTTCAATTTCTTTTAGGAGTAATGGTATACCTTATACCATTGATTATGAAGCAATGGGAAATATGTTTGGTTTCCCTACTTCTGATTTTACTGATAAGCCTAAGGAGTTTGATAATGATGCTGTTTGGCAAACTCTCTCAGATCAAGATTATTTTAATTCCAAAAACACGTCAAGCAAGCTCATTAAGGACAATTGTGTGTTCTATTTTCACAAATATTTGAGTTTTTCATTATTTGGGCGTGTTGAGAGTTCCAAGGTTCAGGTTCGGGATTTGTTTATTCTCGATAGTTTGCTTAAAGGCTTGAGGATTGATAGCATTGGTATGATGTTTGATAATTTATTCTGTGCTTCGAGGGCTACTACCATTCAGATCCCTCTTTGCAATTTTATCACCGCTATTGTGTTAGGAGCACGGGGTGAATTGGCCGATTATGATATGTCCACCTACCGTGGGTTTGTTCCTCTTTTGGACATTTCGGCTCTTGAGCGGGCTCACTTATTGCTTCCGCAAGGTCCCCCCGTCTTTATTTCGTATGCCTCCCGTATAGCCCACCTTCGTGGCACTATGGGTGGTGGCGCTTCAAGTTCCCAATTTGCAGGTACCGAAGGCGGCGGCGATGCGGAAGGAGAGGAAGATGAACCACCGGCTCAAGCACAACCCCAAGCACCTCAAGCGGAGGATGATCCGGTAGATTTGAGGAGGATTTTGAACCAAATCAATTCCAACAACCGTCAAATGAACTTACGCATTGATGATTTGGTTGAAAACAATATGGTGATGAATGACAACCTCAACCTTTTGAGGCGTGAACATCGTTCGACTCGGCATCGGATGCTTTCCTTTTTCCGACGCCGCAATGTGGAGACGTCACCAACACCTCCGGATTCACCAGCTTAGGTTGTTTTCTTTTTATTTTTATTTTATCTTGTTATAATTTGGTACAATTTTAATTTTCTTATGTTTGGTACAATTTTTTTTTATTTTTATGGTTGAATGCTTCATTTGCTCATCTTTTCTCTTTAATTCGTGTGCTTTAGTTCGTGCTTATTTTTCTTGTTATCTCGTCTTTGCACCTATGAGGACATGGTCCAATTTAAGTGTGGGAGGAGATGTACATCATTTTCATTTTTCTAGCACAAATAACCAAATGCAACGAATCCATTTATGCAAATGCAAACATTTATATCTATTGCAAAACATTTTTCACAAATAACTTCAACATTTTTCATATATTTTTAGAAAATTAAGCATAAGTAAAAAATGTTATTTGTTTAGGTTATCATTATCGTTAGAAATAATATTTCTATACGGGTAATATTTTCAAATTTTTCACAAATCTCCGATACGATTTTAAGTAAAATTGTCTCGAGTGAATGTAATTAAGTTAATAAATTCTTTATTTTCAATCTCTATTTTTATATCATGCAATTCATGATACAATAAATCTTATTTTAAATTTTCAATTAGGTTTATAGGCATTAAATTGAACTAACAAATTTTTAGCTCGGTTTAATTTCGTCTTACATTAACACCAATTGAAGTTTTTAAGGAAACTTTAGCCATAATACATGTTGAATTTTAAGTCGATATAGGATGAATGTGCTATCTTTCTTTTTCCCAAATACAATTTTATAATTCATGTTAATTAATCAATTAGTTGAATTCTTAACTTTTGGCCACGATTGAG
The DNA here is from genome assembly GCF_963576675.1 of Euphorbia lathyris. Lineage (NCBI taxonomy): Eukaryota > Viridiplantae > Streptophyta > Magnoliopsida > Malpighiales > Euphorbiaceae > Euphorbia > Euphorbia lathyris. The sequence goes on from NC_088911.1 coordinate 9,071,903, forward strand.
ACCAACCTTATCACAATCAAGGTATGAAAGGGAAGAAAATTAAGTACCGTTTACTTTTGGCCACGGTTGCGACCACCCTTATCACAATCGAGGTATGAAAGGAACGTTAAAAGCAAAAATAATAAGCGTGTTTAAGTTTAAAGTAACGATTGCGTCCACCCATGGCATGGTCGATACCTCTTAAGCGAACACAAAGCAATAAAATACGTATAAGGTTACGGTTGAAACCACCCTTATTTCGGGCGTAACCAAGCAAATAAATTACAATCAAGTACTTATTCATTTTTATTAGTTTAGGTTTGGGAAAGGAAATTTTGTGCTTTGAAATGCCTTGAGACGAAAGACTCAATAACATGCGTGCTTATATTGTCCCGAATACTTCAGTTTTAAAATAAAGATACAAGACGAATGATATATCGTATTTATACTAAGTTAGTTTGATGTTTTACGTATAAATTTGCCATGCGAAGCTAGTCTTTTCGGCTTAACTAATTCAAAAGGTAATACAGAGATATATGTTTTATTTTCATAAAGAGATTAGTTAGAGAATAAATTCAGTGAAATTTTGCTCGGGACTAGCAAAAGATTAAGTGTGGAGATTTGTTAAGCCCAAAATATCATCAATAAATACATCAATATTGCTACAAATTTATACTATTATTAACTGTTTAGAAAGCTTTTACTCTCGAATATGTTTCTTTCATGCAAAGTACATAAATATTTGGTAAAATCCAAATAGGAACGAAAAGAGCTCAAAACAGAAGAAAAACCCTACAAAAGGAGTCGAAGACGACGAAAATTAATAACGCCAAGTCGAGGACACGAACGAGAGCAAAAATTCAGAAAAAGCTCCGTGCCGCGACCGCGGCCCCCCTCTTTCATGGTCGCGACACGCGTCCTTCAGCCACTTCTTCCCTTCGTCCGAAGCTCAACTTGATGCTCCCCCATTCACGGTAGTGAATTTGGATTCTTGGTATGACCAGAAACCTTTGCAGCACAATAAACACATGTCCGATTTCAACGAAACACGACTGTTCGGGTGGATAAAGACGTCCTTCCGCAGCAGACACGATCCTTCACAACGGACACGACACTTCGATCAAGACTCTTCAACATCTATAAATAAAGAGTTGATGGAGAGTTGGATATATATGTGTGATATGTATAGAAGAAAGAATTAGTGTAGAATTTATGCAGAAATTCTGAATCAAGTGATTCAGAAGATAGATTTCGATTCTGTTCAAAGCAATATGATGTACACACATTGTTTAAAAATTAATAACAAAATTCAGTAACGTTTAGACATTATTCCAGTTTAGTTTTCATTTTGGTAGAGGCCGACCGTATCCCTATTACGAAGTTACAGCGAGAAGATTGAGTAGAGGATTCGCCCCTGAGCCTGACAAACTCTAACGAAACCCAAGGAAATGATTGATCAACCCGTTCACTTGCACGCCGTCGAAGAATTCAATGCTCCATGTTCTCTGTAAACTTGTATCAATTTATATTTCATCTAATAAAGTCCGTTCTATTCGATAGATTTTTATGCAGCACTTATGGTCACCAATCCACTAAAGTGACTGCTGGTGTTTTCATTAAAACGTAGTTTAATTCAAAATCTTTACAAGGAAACTTTGTTGAACACTTAGGCAAATTATTATCTCGAAAGAGTTTTAATTTGATTAAGGGCAACTATCCCGAAAGGGTTTTGTCGCGTTCAAAGCCAATTAATTAGAGGTTCCGTCATTTATTTCATCTTTATAATTCATACAAAGTTTAAAGTTGTTTCTTTGCTTAATGCAAACGAATACATTAGTTTACTTTTCTAAAAAGTACTAAACGTTCATGTTTTGCAAATTCATTCTTAAATCAGAATATTTTCTAACATTTTCTTATTCTAATCTAATTCTCATTCTAGCAATTTCATAACCAAAATCCAATTCAACGATTTCCATATTATAAACCTTTAAAAGTAAAATTCAACCGATTATAAATAAGTTTTGTTAAAAAACGTTCCCTGTGGGATCGATATCTTTTATTACTACAAGCGTATACCGTGCACTTGCGGAAATCGCTCAACAATGCTTCAGGTACCGGGATTGGAGCAGTCCTATCATAACAAGGTCAACCTATTGCCTTCATGAGTCGTGCCCTCGGAGAATCAAAAAAATCATGGTCCACATATGCACGTGAAATGTTGGCAATCATTAAAGCGGTTCAGACATGGCGACCATATCTCATGGGACGACACTTCATAATTCGCACAGACCAGCGTAGCTTGAAGCATCTCTTGGAACAACGTATTACCACCACAGAACAACAACAATGGTTGTCCAAGCTGCTTGGGTATGATTATACAATCGAGTACAAGCCTGGCAAGGAAAATTCTACAGATGATGCACTTTCAAGGATGGCACACGGACCTGGTCTTGCAGCTTTACATGTTTCTACAGCAGATATTTGGGACCAACTCAAACAAGTAACTCAAACAGATCCACAGATGCAACATTTTTGCAAGAAAGCAAGCGCACAACCAGGCTGTCCATACTCTTTGCGGAATGGGCTGGTCTACTTCAAAAATAGAGTGGCCATCCCTGCAAACTCTAATCTAATTCCTCACTTATTGCAGGAGTTCCATGATTCTCCTTTAGGCGGTCACTCCGGCGTGCTTCGTACTTATAAATGACTAGCACAACAATTTTATTGGCCATCTATGCATCGCATGATTCAGGAATACATCTCATCTTGTAATGTTTGTCAACGGGTCAAGTCCGACACACTCGCCCCAGCTGGTCTCTTACAGCCATTGCCTATTCCGTGTCAAGTATGGGATGATATCACCATAGATTTCATTGAGGGTCTACCTCAATCTCAGGGCAAGTCTATCATTCTGGTTGTTGTGGACCGCTTCAGCAAATATGCACATTTTTTAGCCTTGACTCGACCTGTTTCTGCAAAAATGGTGGCTGAGAAATTTATTGAAGGAGTGGTTAAACTCCATGGCATGCCCAAATCCATTATTTCTGATCGAGATCCAATTTTTGTCAGTCATTTTTGGCGTGAGTTCTTTAAATTGTCAGGTACAAAGCTCAAAATGAGTTCTTCATATCACCCACAAACTGATGGGCAATCAGAGGTCGTCAATAGATGTCTCGAGCAGTACCTTCGCTGCTTTGTCCATCAGCAGCCATGTAAATGGAGTGTGTTCATCCTTTGGGCAGAATTCTGGTATAACACAACTTACCATGCCTCAATTGGCATGTCCCCATTTCAGGCATTATATGGGCGTTTACCTCCCGCTATCCCTCGTTACCAAGTTGGGGTTTCTCCTGTCAACGAAGTGGATCAGCAGCTGCAAACACGGGATGAATTATTGTGCAATCTGAAATCCACCCTCCATACTGCTAATAATCGCATGCAACAGATTACAAATTCCAAGCGACAGGATATTGAATTTGAAGTGGGTGATTGGGTTGACCTCAAGCTTCACCCTTACCGCCAACATATAGCATTTCGGCGTGCATTTCAGAAGTTGGCAAGTCGTTTTTATGGACCATATCAAGTTGAGCAGAAGATAGGAAAAGTTGCCTACAAGCTTAAACTTCCAGCAGAGTGTCGCATTCATCCTGTCTTCCATGTGTCATTGCTCAAAAAGAAAATTGGTGATTCTGATCCTGTGACAGCAGAGTTGCCTCCTTTTACTGCTGATGGTCACCTCCTTGTCCAGCCGGAAGCAATTTTAGATGTTCGTTGGATTAAAAAAGGTTCGTAATTTGTTGAAGAAAGCTTGGTCAAGTGGCAGCAGCTGCCTTCTGAAGATGCAACTTGGGAGAACTCCAACGAACTACAGGAGCGATTCATCAACTTGAACCTTGAGGACAAGGTTCCACCAAATACGGGGAGTAGTGATAGACCAAGAAAATCCCAACGTGTGCCACGTAGGAATCCCAAGTATCTGAGTTAGTGGAGCATATCTATTATGAGTCATATCTGTTTTAGTTTATTTGAATAAGTGTTCCTAACTTTTAGCTTTAGTTGTTAAGTTGTTTCCTTAATTTTAGCAACAACAGTCATCCATGTTGAAAAGAGGTTATTTCCAATGTATTTAAATTCTATTGCGTGATTAATAGAGGGCATCATTTGAGAAATATAAAACTTGTGGTTGTTCTCACCCTAAGTAGAACTCTTGTTACTGTAAGCTTTGATTGGGACCTATCAGATGATGCCTTCGATTGGACATTTAAGCGAAGTAGGGGAGAAAATTTCTTAGGAAATAAAAAGGACTCAGTCAAAGGCTTTACGCTAAGGTGGTTTGGGGTTCGAATAGATAAGAGCCTCCATGCTTGTCTTTGCATAGAGCATACCAGGTTCTTCAATGGAGTCATCAGTGAGCATACCAGGTTTGGAGGTGCATAACAACTTGCTACCTTTTCTATCTCCTTACTTTCTAGTGGTAATTTGACCATTGTTTATTGTTTTCTATCTCCTTACTTTCTTTCTTTCTTTATTTTTGTAGAGAACCATTATTTATACCGGAGACTTATAATCAATTCATCCTAAACTATAACATGTCTAGGATGGAGAAGACTGTAGTTGAATTGTATGAGATGCTAAAAATAGCTGAATAGTCGATCAAAAAGTCCACTTCGATGATGCTGGTGCAAATAGGAATTGTAACATCCTACCTAATACCATGTAGATATTGTCCGCTTTGGCCCAAATCCAACACCTTGGGTCTCACGGTTTTAAATCGCGTCTGCATGTATTGGATTCTCATCTTACTAATAAGCCCCAGTTACTCTCTCTCCCTTTCCGATGTGGGATTCAGTTCATTCTTGCCCCCACCACTATCCCTTAGGGTCGCTTCTTGCTCAGGTCTTCTACCCCGGTGTCATCCACTCTGGACCGGGTCATTACAGGCCCACCAACTTCTTTCTAGTCCGTCCCTGAACCACACATCATACATTGAGAGTCGACTCTAATACCAATGGTAACATCCTGCACAATACCATGTAGACATTGTCCGCTTTGGCCCAAATCCAACACCTTAGGCCTCATGACTTTGAAATGCGTCTTCATGTATTGGATTCTCGTCTTACTAATAAGCTCCAGTCACTCTCTCTCCCTTTCTGATGTGGGAATCAATTCATTCCTACCTCCATCACATTCCTTAAGGCTGCTCTTTGCTCAGGTCATCTACCTTGGCGCTACCCACTCCGGACTGGGTCATTATAGAATGCTCCCTAGTCTAAAGGCAATCACAAGATGCATCCCAAGAAAGGTAAGAAGCCCTTCCAACCTACTAGAAAGGTTGGGAAGGTTGCTTCTAATCCTAATGGGAAGCATAAGAAAGACAAATGTTGCTTCCACTGCTTCGAACTGTGGCACTAGAAAAGGGACTACCCTGTCTTCTTAGAGGAGCTGAAAAAAATAGAGGCCCGACTTTTGATTCAAATATCTTTTTTTATAAACCGTGTTGTTCTATTTCTTACATAACGGTAATAGATATTAAAATTTGGTACTGATGTTTTGGTATAAATGTGCAAGGACCAAGAAGTAAAGGGATGAGAGCAGCTACATAGATTGCGAGCCACATTGGATGTGTACCCTGGAAGAGGGTTTTATGTTTTATATATTTCTTTGTTTATGGATCGGTGTACTGTTTTCTTGGTTAAGTATAATTATTTTGCATGATCTTATTTTGGATTAGGACACCCTTTATTTTATTATCATATTGGATATGAATAATTTTTTAATTCATTTTTATTTAGAATAAATTTGAATGTCATAGAGACATTCTTTATAATATGGTATTTATGATTGAATGTTCTTGAATATCTTAAACAATCCTAATTTATAAATAATGAAAGAATGGCTTTAAATTTAAAGGATATCATAAAACTTTAACTTATATTGGCATATAAATTGATAACACACTTGAGACTCAAATGGTAGAGTGCTCAGTTCTCTAGCTTTGGAAACGTAATAGAAATGGTGTTTCAATCTATAAGTTTTTAGATGGATTGTGAATTTATTTATTATGTTAATTAAATTATAAATGACCCATATACAAGGTATTTATAATCATATGGTTGGATCAGGATGATAAACTACTTAGAGCCAATATAAAGATGGATCTCTCTTCAAGCCATTGAATAAAAATAATTAAAGGCACCACTGATTTAAGCAAATTAAAGCACACGAGACACCATATTAGATATGGGGTACTTGTCTATATGATATCTGTTGAGCGATTTCCGCAAGTGCACGGTTTCGCTTGTAGTAATAAAAAGATATCGATCCCATAGGGAACGTTTTTTCACAAAAACTTATTTTAATACAGTTTAGAATACGTCTTTAGGTTTATATTATAGAAAATCGTTTAATGAATTGGATTTAATTGAATTGAATTAATCAGAATCAGATGAGAACTTTATGTTAGAAATTTAGAAAACAATTCTGTCTCGAGATTGGATTACAAGATAGAAACTTTAGCGTTTAAAATAAGAAAAGCGTTAAACTCATTCGCATTAAGCAAAGATAACAACTTAAACTTTGAAAAGATTATAGACATGTAATAAATCGTAAATTCTTTTAATTAATAGGCTTTGAACCTGTTAAGCCCAAAATATACCTACAATATCATTAGTATTTACATCAGTTTTGCTACGAATTCATACCATTTATACCCGTTTAGCGTACTTTTACTTCCGAATATGTTTCTTTCTTGTAAGGTACCTAAATATTTGGTAAAATCCAAATAGGAACGAAAAGAGGTTAAAAACGGAAGAAAAACCCTACAAAAGGAGTCAAAGACGACGAAAATCAAATGCACCAAAACGAGGACGAGGACGAAGTCAGAGACGGAGGAAATCACTCCGTGTCGCGACCGAGAATCCTCCATTCTCGGTCGCGACACGCATTGCCCAGCTCTCCCCCTTATCATTTCGAAGGCTTAATTTCTGTTCCCCCATTCTCGGCCGAGAATTTATATTCTCGGTAAGATCAGAAATTCTGAGAAAGCTATACGTACACATTCGTTCACAAAGAAACGAGTCCATTTGATTGGATAAGAACGCCTCTTCGTAGTAGACACGTCCCTTAAACCCGACTCTTCAACATCTATAAATAAAGAGTTGATTTCAGAGTTGAGATATAGAAAATTAAAGAGAAGATTAGTATAGAATTAATGCAGAAATTCTGAGTCAAGCGATTCAGAGTTAGAAGTTCGATTCTGTAAAAAGCAATATGATGTACACACATTGTTTATTAAATAATTACAAACACAGTAGCATTTAGATTTATTCATATTAGTTTACATTTTGATAGTAGATAGACCAGTCTCTATTCCGAAGATTCAGCGAGAAGAGTTAGTAGAGGATTCGCCCCGGAGCCTGACAAACTCTAACGAGTTTCAAGGAAAGGATTGACAACCCGTTCGATTGAAAGTCGTCAAAAGCTTCCATGCTTCTTGTTCTCTATAAACTTGTATCAAATTTATACTTCGTCTAATAAAGTTCATTCTATTCGATAGATTTTTATGTAGCACTTATGGTAAATGATCCGTAGTGAGTTCTGGTGTTTTCATTAAAACGTAGTTAAATTCAAAATCTTTACAAGGAAACTTTGTTGAACACTTAGGCGAATTGATATCTTGGCTAAAAGTATCAATTTGGTTAAGGTAGCAATCTAACCCGACCGTAGGAGGATTGACTGCAGTTCAAAGCCTTTTAATTAGAGGAATTTACGTTATTACATTTTTATAATTTATACAAAGTTTAAAGTTGTTTTCTTTGCTTAATGTAAACGAATACATTTGTTTACTTTTCTAAAGAACTAAACGTTTCTGTTTTGCAAATTCACCCTTAAATGAGAAGTGATTTCTAACATTCGACATATTCTAGTCTAATTCTTATTCTAGCAGTTTCAAAACCAAATCCAATTAAAACGATTTTCCATTTTATAAACCTTAAAAGTAAATCTAACCGATTCAAAATAAGTTTTCGTTAAAAAGCGTTCCCTGTGGGTTCGATATCTTTTATTACTACAAGCGTATATCGTGCACTTGCGGAAATCGCTCAACAAGTTTTTGGCGCCGTTGCTGGGGAACGCCAAAATTTTTGACAAAAATTTAGATTTTTCGTGTTTTATTTCGAATCTAGGTTTACACATACTTATTCAAACTTTTATATTTTATCTATTTCAAATTACTAACATATTTATTTTTCAAATTCTGTTTTGAAGGTAGTTTCGGTTCGTGCAAGATTTCAAGTTCATGCGCAGTTCTCGAAGTTCGGGCATGCCACCAAACCTATTAGACCCAGAAATTGAAAGAACCCTTAAAAAGAACAAGAAAAACAAAAACAAAACTCCATTAAAAACTAGAGATACCGAGCTAGAAACTATGGCTACACTTATGGATTACGCTAGGCCAGGAGTGGCCGGTGTTACCGACAGCATAGTTAGACCCTAAATAAATGCAAACCAATTTGAAATTAAGCCAGAATTGCTTAATATGTTGCAAAATAGTGTAACATTTTACGGTTGCCTAACGAAAACCCTAACACCCATTTGACAAATTTCTTAGAAATTTGTGACACTTTTAAAATAACAGATGTGACTGCCGACGCAATCAAACTTCGCCTTTTTCCTTTTACTTTGAAGGATAGAGCCAAAGAATGGTTAACTTCTATGCCAGCCGCAACATTTGAAACTTGGGAACAATTAGCCCAAGCATTTTTATCAAAATATTTTCCTTTAGCAAAAACCGCAAGAGTCATAAAAGAGTTAACATCTTTTTCTCAAAATGACAATGAAACTCTTTATGAGGATTGGGAACGTTTTAAAGAACTTCAACGTTTATGCCCACACCACCAATTGCCCGTTGAGCTTTTAATGCAAACATTTTATAATGGATTAAATCCTACAACTAGAGGTTCATTAGATGCAATGTCAGGAGGGTTATTCATGAAGAAAACATCAGCCCAAGCAAGAGAACTTTTGGAGGAAATGGCAATCAACAACAGTATGTGGCCTGCAGAACGCGGACATATACCAGTGGCGAAACCATCATCCTCAACTACATCATCAGTTAAAGGTATAGTGAATCTTGATCCAGTTGCGATGTTACAAGCCCAATTTTCTGCCTTATCGCACAAAATAGATAGGTTTATGGCACCATGCGATCCTAATGGTAATACAATCCAAACAGATGTGGATTATGAAGGTATGAGCGAGATCGAACAGGTAAATTTTGTCCAAGGGAAAAACCAAACTAATAACCCTTATTCCAATACTTATAATCCTGGATGAGAAATCATCCTAACTTTAACTAGAGAGATAATAATAATAATACAAATGCTAATCAAAATCGTACCAATAATTATCAAAATCAATCAAGAGATACGATTAGCACTTTATCTTCCAAGATCGACAAATTTATTGATGATATGAGTGGAAAAATAAGTAATCACGACGATGGTTTTAAACGGATCGAAAATAAATTCGATCAGCTTATTAAAAACCAATCATCTAGCATCCATAATTTGGAGATTCAAATTGGACAACTCGCTAAATCAATTCCATCCCGCAAAGAGGGAAGTCTTCCAAGCCATACGGAAGAAAATCCGAAAGAGCATGTTAAGGCTATCACTCTTCGTTCAGGGAAAAATTACTTAGGCCCGGAAATGCCCGGAAATTGGACTTTACCTGGAACTGATTTACCGAAACCCAAAGAAGATATGTTAAATCAAAAAAATGCACCAATTGACTCTAGTACAAAAACTTTTGTACCCAAACCACCTTTTCCACACAAAGTCCGCAACAATGACTACGATAAACAACTTTTAACATTTTTAGACAAACTTAAAAATTTGCATATTAATTTAACGTTTATGGATGCAATTACACAAATTCCCAATTACGGTAAATTCCTCAAAGATTTAATTTCAAAGAAAATCAGTTGGGAAGGAATTTCATCCATTTCGCTAACCGAGGATTGTAGTTCAATTGTGTCAAGTAATTTGCCTACTAAACTCAAAGATCCAGGATGTTTCACCATTCCGTGTAAGTTGGGAGATATTGAATTCCCAAGTTGTCTTTGTGATTTAGGAGCAAGTATAAACTTAATGCCATTGTCTATTTTTAATAAGTTAGGTTTAGAAGAAGATATTAAACGTACCAATATGGTTTTGCAATTAGCAGATCAAACCACTAAAAGACCATATGGTATAATTGAGGACGTTTTAGTTAAAGTTGACAAATTTATTTTTCATACCGATTTCGTTATATTAGACTTTGCATATGACGTTAATTGTCCACTAATTTTTGGTAGACCGTTCATGAACACGGGACATGCTCTAGTTGATGTGTCGGAAGGGAAAGTAGTTTTAAGAATAGGAGAAGATAAGATCGAGTTTGATATGAACAAAGCAATGAAATATCCTATGGAGGATTTCACTTGTATGAAACTTGATTTAGTTGAAGAATGTGTTAATGACATTATTCAAAAAGAAGAAGTAATAGAACCTATAATGGGTGAAGAATTAGAAGATAAGGACCCAGAGCCTTTGATTCCAGAAGATGGACCAGTTCCGCCTTCAATTGTAATACCACCTAAATTAGAACTTAAAGAGTTGCCAAACCATTTGAGGTACGCTTTCTTAAGCGAAGGAGATTCTCTACCTATAATTATCTCTAACAAATATTCAAGAAGAAAAATTGAAAGAAGTTGTTAGAAAAAGGATAGGAAGTATGGGATGGCAAATTTCAGACTTAAAAGGAATTAATCCTAGTATTGTTATGCATAGAATTCATTTAGAAGAAGATAAGCCACCTAAAGCGGATAGGCAAAGACGCTTAAATCCGAATATGAAAGAAGTAGTAAAAAATGAGATTACTAAACTTTTAGACAATGGAATCATTTATCCTATTTTAGATAGTGAATGGGTTAGTCCAATCCATTGTGAACCTAAAAAGGGAGGCATAACTGTTATAAGGAATGACGAAGGTGAATTAATACCTACGCGAACCACCACCGGATGGAGGGTTTGTATAGATTATAGGAACCTTAACAAAGCAACCAGGAAAGATCATTTTCCTCTACCTTTCATTGATCAAATGATCGAAAGGATAGCTGGTCATGCTTTCTATTGTTTTCTAGATGGTTACTCCGGATTCCTTTAAATTTATATTTACCCGGATGACCAGGATAAAACAACCTTCACATGTCCTTATGGAACATTTGCATATAGGAGAATGCCTTTTGGTCTATGTAATACACCAGCAACATTTCAACGTTGTATGACTGCAATTTTTAACGATTTCATTGAAGACATCATGGAAGTTTTTATGGATGATTTTTCTGTTTATGGAGATTCTTTCGATGTATGTTTACAGAACTTGGATAAAGTTTTGTCTAGATGTGAAGAAACGAATTTAGTGTTAAACTGGGAAAAATGTCATTTCATGGTTGACAAGGGAATTGTTTTAGGTCATAAAATATCAGAAAAAGGATTAGAAGTGGATAGAGCAAAAACTTCAGTGATAGAAAAATTACCCCCTCCAACTACTGTTAAGGGAGTACGGTCATTTTTAGGACATGCAGTTTTTACAGGAGATTTATTAAAAACTTCTCTGTAATTTCCAAACCACTTACTAATTTTCTCATGAAAGATTCAACCTTTGATTTTAATGAAAATTGTGTTAAAGCTTTCAATACATTGAAAACAGCTTTAATCAGTGCACCCATTATCGCTAAACCCGATTGGGATTTACCTTTTAAAATAATGTGCGATGCAAGTGACTTAGCCGTCGGATGTGTTTTAGGTCAACGGAAGGATAAGAAACTTCATGTTATTTATTATGCAAGTCACACATTGTCAGGTGCACAATTAAATTACACCACAACCGAGAAAGAAATGCTAGCGGTAGTTTTTGCATGTGATAAGTTTAGGTCATACCTGTTAGGTTCTAAAGTTATTATTTATACCAATCACGCAGCTTTAAGGTATTTATTTGCTAAGAAAGATGCAAAACCACGTCTGATTAGATGGGTTTTACTGTTACAAGAATTTGATATAGAAATTAAAGACAAAAAAGGAGTAGAAAACCTTATCGCCGATCATCTATCAAGACTCGAAGATGAAAACGGTCCTATAGGTGAGACTATCGGTATACGAGATAATTTCCCTAATGAATATCTCTATCGAATGAAAAGTTTCATGTCGCCATGGTATGCGGATATAGCAAATTATCTCGCAGCCAACGTTGTTCCGGAAGGATTAAATTTCCAACAAAAGAAAAAGTTCTTTTCTGACATTAAACAATATTTTTGGGAAGATCCTTTCTTGTTCAAAATTTGTGGTGATGGAATGATTAGGAGATGCGTTGGTGAAAATGAATACGGGTCTATAATGTCAGAATGTCATTCTAGTTCTTATGGAGGGCATAACGGCGTTAGTAAAACAGTGGCCAGGATATTAGAATGTGGATTCTTTTGGCCTACGTTGTTTAAAGACGTCTGTTCATTTATTATTCGTTGTGACAAATGTCAAAGAACCAGGAATTTAGGAAGAAAAGATGAGATGCCTCTCACAAACATGTTAGAAGTTGAAGTCTTCGACATGTGGGGAATAGATTTCATGGGCCCTTTTCCCCCTTCTTTTGGTAAAACTTACATATTAGTAGCCGTAGATTATGTTTCAAAGTGGGTTGAAGCAATTGCAACCCCGACAAATTATTCTAAGGTTGTTGTTAGGTTTCTTGTAGATATATTTTGTAGATTTGGTTGCCCTAGAGTCATTATAAGTGATGGACGTACCCATTTCATAAACCGAAGTTTTGATGCACTTATGAGAAAATATGGAGTACACCACCGCGTATCTACGCCATATCATCCTTAATCGAATGGTCAGGCGGAGATATCAAATAGAGAACTCAAATGGATTCTTGAGAAAACAGTTTCGTCTTCAAGAAAAGATTGGTCTGGTAAACTTAACAATGCGTTATGGGCATACCGTACTGCATTTAAAACACCAATAGGAATGACGTCATACCGATTAGTGTATGGGAAAGCATGTCATTTACCAGTAGAATTAGAGCATAAAGCCTATTGGGCTATTAGAAAACTTAACTTTGATTTACAACAAGCAGGTGAAAAACGTTTGCTCAACTTAAATGAGTTGGATGAGTTACGTTATCTATCTTACGAAAATGCAAAAATATATAAAGAAAAAGTGAAAAAATGGCACGACGCCAAGATAAAAGTCAAAAGCTTTAAAATTGGGGATAAGGTGCTGTTATTTAATTCACGGCTCCATTTGTTTCCAGGTAAACTTAAGTCTAGATGGACAGGACCATATTCAGTCGTTAAAACATTCGACTATGGATCTTTAGAACTTGAAGGACCTAATGGGGTTCACTTTAAGGTTAACGGTAATAGATGCAAAGTTTATTACGAAAATGTTCCAATTAAGGAGATTGAGTTCATAACACAATTTCCTGGAGATTAATTCGTTAAATTCCGTATACTTTTTCCTCATTTTGTTTTGTTTTGTTTGAATTTTTATTAGTTTAAATTTTTAATTTTTAATTTTTAGTTTTATTTTAGTTTTTATCTTTACACATGTCAATTTTATGATTCTTAGTTATTACATGACTTTATATTAAGAATTCGATACATGAAAATATGTTTAAGTCATGTTTTTAATCAAATTTTAGGTCAATAGTTCGAATTAGAAGAAATTCAGTGATTCTCAGCCGAGAATTTGGATTCTCAGTTGAGAATTCACGTTTTTAGAATTATCCAAACAGGTAAGGGAATATCTGAACTTACCGAGAATTTATATTCTCGGCCGAGAATCAGAGATATAGGTTTTCGACGCCTGATTTCCGCAAGGAAATCAGCATGTCGCGACCGAGAATTGGGATTCTCGGTCGCGACACGGGTGTTTTCTGCACCATCAGACCCGTTTCTTCTTCATCCTGCAGACATAGCCTTTCAAACTCGAAAAATTGAGTTTCTTCAACTTTCATATGTATGATTTTATGCCTTTTTGCATCAAAACAACACCTCTTTTCGTCCTATGATTCCTATAAATAAATCTTAGAGGTTCAAATTTCTGTTACATTATTTTCTTTTCATCTCTGTCAGATCAAACTTCTGATATTCTAAACACACAATCATCAAATTGCAGAAACATTTTTCGTTCCTCACAAACCATGACTGCCAAACACAAATCCTCCAAGCAGATTGCTGCTTCGCGCAATAAGCGTCCTGACTTATCAGAACGCTACGGTGCACCGTTTCCTATTTTCAATCATGACGAAGGCAGACGCTACTACAAATTTTGATATGCGTTCTTCATTGGTATGTTGTATATGGACGAGTTCTTAAATAATGAACTCGGGATAAGCGATGACATGAATCGTTATTTAGAGAGATTGGGATGGACTAAGTTCGCCCATATGCGGTTTCCTATTATTGGAGACTGGATTCTTGAGTTTTTCTGTACAGTTCATTTCGTGAACAAACGAAGGGTGCGTCTCAGTTTTCGTCGAGATGGCGAAACATTTACTTTTGGATACCCTGAATTACATGTCTGGTTTGGTTTTCCCCCGAGGGATACAATCAAATGTCATCTTGGCAGAGATATGACATCCACAGATATATGGAGGATGCTAACGGGATTTTGGCATTTTAATCCTCGACTTGCCTACAATCAATCCATTAACTCCAACTCGATGCTGTATCTACACAAATTTCTGTGTCACAGTCTGTTCGGTCACACATTTAGCAGTGTGGTCAAGAACACCGATTTATATGTCCTTGGAGATATATTCCAAGGCAATACCATTGATACTTCCAAGATTCTGATGGAAGGTCTTGTTGCCGCTTCTCGATCCAAGGATAAGAAGATTGGTTTCGGCAATATAATTTGTGGGATAATTCTCGGGACCAAGGGAACCATTTCTGTCCTTTGGAGCGAGGCTGAGTCTTTTCCGACTGTGGACTATGAGTTTTTAGAATATGAAGGCCTCATGAAGCGTGTTTTTCGAGCAGGAGCGCATTTTCTTTCTGCACCAGAATGTCAAGCTTTTGTGCAATTGAAAATTGATCGCTATAGGGCTAGAGAAATACCTCTTGGTAGAGACGAGTATATGGAATAATTTTAGTTTTAATATTGTACATATTTGTGTGTTTTGTAAATACTTTCTTTGATTTGTTTTGTTTTGTACATATTTGATTCAATAAAAATTTCTATTCATTTGATTACCTTTCTTATTTTTATCTTGGGTTATTTTCAATCCATTTCATTTTGAACACCAATAATAAATAAGAACTCTAACTCAGATTGTTTTCAATCAGATGATACTTTTAGCAATCAACTAATATGATGTTTTTTATTTGATTTGTCCATAAATTCCTAACGTCCATTCATGTTCTGTATCAATCAATTGAGAATTAATAGATCCATGACTTTGTATTTATTAATATAGATACATTTAACTTACATGATTAAATACACATTAATGTTTCATTAAAATCTTATTAGGAGGTAAACCTTTGGTTTTCTTCAACTTAAATGAATTTGTATTTATTAGTGAATCATTATTTTTCCATTAATAAGGACAAACCTTTGGTTTTCCTTGTCATTTAATGCTTTACATTTATGATTTTTAGTACAGGAACAGTTTTAATTAAGTTCAGGACATAATTTCTCAGAAAATTACACAAACAGAGTCAAATTGCACAAAAACAAGTCACCAAGGACCAATTCTCGGCCGAGAATTATTAATTCTCGGTTCATGAGTAAATTAGTAAGTGGTTTGAAAATTACAGAGAAATTCTTAATAAATCTTCTGTAAAAACCAGTATGTCCTAAGAATGATCTTACTCCCTTAACAGTAGTTGGAGGGGGTAATTTCTCTATTACTGAGGTTTTTGCTCTATCTACTTCTAATCCTTTTTCAGATATTTTGTGACCTAAAACAATTCCTTCGTCAACCATGAAGTGACATTTTTCCCAGTTTAATACCAAATTTGTTTCTTCACACCTAGACAAAACTTTATCCAAGTTTTCTAGGCATGAATCAAAAGAATCTCCATAAACTGAAAAATCGTCCATAAAAACTTCCATGATATCTTCAATGAAATCATTAAAAATCGCAGTCATACAACTTTGGAATGTTGCAGGTGCGTTACATAAACCAAAGGGCATTCTTCTATATGCAAATGTTCCGTAAGGACATGTGAAGGTTGTTTTATCTTGGTCATCCGGGTAAATGTATATTTGAAAGAATCCGGAGTAACCATCTAGAAAGCAGTAGAAAGCATGACCAGCTATCCTTTCGATCATTTGATCAATGAAAGGAAGAGGAAAATGATCTTTCCTAGTTGCTTTATTTAGATTTCTATAATCTATACAAACCCTCCAACCAGTGGTGGTTCGTGTGGGTATTAATTCACCTTCTTCATTCCTTACAACTGTTATGCCTCCCTTTTTAGGTACACAATGGATTGGACTAACCCATTCACTATCCGAAATATGATAGATGATTCCATTGTCAAGAAGTTTAGTAATCTCATTTTTTACCACTTTCTTCATGTTCGGATTTAGGCGTCTTTGCCTATCCGCTTTAGCTGGCTTATCTTCTTCTAAGTGGAATCCTATGCATTACAATACTTGGATTAATACCTTTTAGGTCAGAAATTTGCCAACCCATGCTTCCTATCCTATTTCTAACAACTTGTTTCAATTTTTCTTCTTGAACTTGTGTTAATTTGTTAGAGATAATTATAGGTAGAGAGTCGCCTTCGCCTAAGAAAGCGTACCTCAAATGACTTGGTAATTCCTTAAGTTCTAATTCAGGTGGAACTACAATCGAAGGCGGAACTGGTCCATCTTCTCGAATCAAAGGTTCTGGGTCCTTATCTTCTGGTTCCTCACTCATTATAGGTTCTATTATTTCTTCTTTCTGAACAATGTCATTTACACATTCTTCAATTAAATCGAGTTTCATACAAGCGAAATCTTCCATAGGATATTTCATCGCTTGGTTCATATCAAACTCAATTTTATCGTCTCCTATTCGTAAAACTACTTTCCCTTCCGACACATCAACTAGAGCACGTCCTGTGTTCATGAATGGTCTACCAAAGATTAGCGGACAATTTACATCATAAGCAAAATCTAAAATAACGAAATCGGTAGGAAAAATAAATTTGTCAACTTTAACTAAAACATCCTCAATTATACCGTATGGTCTTTTAGTGGTTTGATCCGCTAATTGCAAAACCATATTGGTACGTTTGATGTCTTCTTCTAAGCCTAATTTATTAAAAATAGATAATGGCATCAAGTTAATGCTTGCTCCTAAATCACAGAGACAACTGGGAAATTCTATATCGCCCAATTTACACGGAATGGTGAAACATCCTGGATCTTTGAGTTTAGTAGGCAAATTACTTGACACAATTGAACTACAATCCTCGGTTAGCGAAATGGATGAAATTCCTTCCCAACTGATTTTCTTTGAAATTAAATCTTTGAGGAATTTACCGTAATTGGGAATTTGTGTAATTGCATCCATAAACGTTAAATTAATATGCAAATTTTTAAGTTTGTCTAAAAATGTTAAAAGTTGTTTATCGTAGTCATTGTTGCGGACTTTGTGTGGAAAAGGTGGTTTGGGTACAAAAGTTTTTGTACTAGAGTCAATTGGTGCATTTTTTTGATTTAACATATCTTCTTTGGGTTTCGGTAAATCAGTTCCAGGTAAAGTCCAATTTCCGGGCATTTCCGGGCCTAAGTAATTTTTCCCTGAACGAAGAGTGATAGCCTTAACATGCTCTTTCGGATTTTCTTCCGTATGGCTTGGAAGACTTCCCTCTTTGCGGGATGGAATTGATTTAGCGAGTTGTCCAATTTGAATCTCCAAATTATGGATGCTAGATGATTGGTTTTTAATAAGCTGATCGAATTTATTTTCGATCCGTTTAAAACCATCGTCGTGATTACTTATTTTTCCGCTCATCGCATCAATGAATTTGTCGATTTTAGAAGATAAAGTGCTAAAAGTATCTCTTGATTGATTTTGATAATTAACAGTATGATTTTGATTAGTATTAACATTATTGTTGTTATTATCTCTCTAGTTAAAGTTAGGATGATTTCTCCATCCAGGATTATATGTATTGGAATAAGGGTTATTAGTTTGGTTTTGTCCTTGGACAAAATTTACCTGTTCAATTTCACTCATACCTTCGTAATCCACATCCGTTTGGATTGGTTGACCATTAGGATCACACGGTGCCATAAACCTATCAATTTTGTGCGACAAGGCAGAAAATTGGGCTTGCAACATCGCTACTGGATCAAGATTCACTATACCTTTAACTGATGATGTTGTTGAGGATGATGGTTTCGCTGATGGTAGGTGTCCACGTTCCGCGGGCCACATACAACTGTTAATTGTCATTTCCTCTAAAAGTTCTCTTGCTTGGGCAGATGTTTTCTTCATGAATAACCCTCCAGACATAGCGTCCAATGAACCTCTAGTTGTAGGATTTAATCCATTATAAAATGTTTGCATTAAAAGTTCAGCGGGCAATTGGTGGTGTGGGCATAAACGTTGAAGTTCTTTAAAACGTTCCCAAGCCTCATAAAGAGTTTCACTATCATTTTGAGAAAAAGACGTTAATTCTTTAATGACTCTTGCGGTTTTTGCTAAAGGAAATTTTTTTGATAAAAATGCTTGGGCTAACTGCTCCCAAGTCTCAATTGATACGGCTGGCATAGAAGTTAACCACTCTTTGGCTCGATCCTTCAAAGTAAAAGGAAAAAGGCGAAGTTTGATTGCTTCTGCAGTTACATCAGTAATTTTAAAAGTGTCACAAATTTCTAAGAAATTTGTCAAATGGGTATTAGGATTTTCGTTAGGTAACCCGTAAAACGTTACATTATTTTGCAACATATTAAGCAACGCAGGCTTAATTTCAAATTGATTTGCATTGATTTGGGGTCTAACTATACTGTTTGTTACACCGGCCACTCTTGGCCTAGCGTAATCCATAAGTGTGGCCATAACTTCTGGCTCGGTAATTCTAGTTTTTATTGGGGTTTTGTTTTTGTTTTTCTTTTCTCTCTTGTTTTTTTAAGAGTTCTTTCAATTTCTGGGTCAATAGGATCTGGTGACGTGCCCGAACTTCGAGAACTGCGCATGAACTTGAAATTTCGCACGAACAGAAACTACCTACAAAACAGAATTTGAAAAATAAATATGTTAGTAATTGAAAATAATTAAAAATATAAAAGTTTGAATAAGTATGAATAAACCTAGATTCGTAATAAAACACGAGAAATTTAAAATTTTGTCAAAAATTTTGGCGTTCCCCGGCAACGGCGCCAAAAACTTGTTGAGCGATTTCCGCAAGTGCACGGTATACGCTTGTAGTAATAAAAGATATCGATCCCACAGGGAACGTTTTTTAACAAAACTTATTTATAATCGGTTGAATTTTACTTTTAAAGGTTTATAATATGGAAATCGTTAAATTGGATTTTGGTTATGAAATTGCTAGAATGAGAATTAGATTAGAATAAGAAAATGTTAGAAAATATTCTGATTTAAGAATGAATTTGCAAAACAGGAACGTTTAGTACTTTTTAGAAAAGTAAACTAATGTATTCGTTTGCATTAAGCAAAGAAACAACTTTAAACTTTGTATGAATTATAAAGATGAAATAAATGACGGAACCTCTAATTAATTGGCTTTGAACGCGACAAAACCCTTTCGGGATAGTTGCCCTTAATCAAATTAAAACTCTTTCGAGATAATAATTTGCCTAAGTGTTCAACAAAGTTTCCTTGTAAAGATTTTGAATTAAACTACGTTTTAATGAAAACACCAGCAGTCACTTTAGTGGATTGGTTACCATAAGTGCTGCATAAAAATCTATCGAATAGAACGGACTTTATTAGATGAAATATAAATTGATACAAGTTTACAGAGAACATGGAGCATTGAATTCTTCGACGGCGTGCAAGTGAACGGGTTGATCAATCCTTTCCTTGGGTTTCGTTAGAGTTTGTCAGGCTCAGGGGCGAATCCTCTACTCAATCTTCTCGCTGTAACTTCGTAATAGGGATACGGTCGGCCTCTACTAAAATGAAAACTAAACTGGAACAATGTCTAAACGTTACTGAATTTTGTTATTAATTTTTAAACAATGTGTGTACATCATATTGCTTTGAACAGAATCGAAATCTATCTTCTGAATCACTTGATTCGGAATTTCTGCATAAATTCTACACTAATTCTTTCTTCTATACATATCACACATATATATCCAACTCTCCATCAACTCTTTATTTATAGATGTTGAAGAGTCTTGATCGAGGTGTCGTGTCCGTTGTGAAGGATCGTGTCTGCTGCGGAAGGACGTCTTTATCCACCCGAACAGTCGTGTTTCGTTGAAATCGGACATGTGTTTATTGTGCTGCAAAGGTTTCTGGTCATACCGAGAATCCAAATTCACTACCGTGAATGGGGGAGCATCAAGTTGAGCTTCGGACGAAGGGAAGAAGTGGCTGAAGGACGCGTGTCGCGACCGTGAAAGAGGGGGGCCGCGGTCGCGGCACGGAGCTTTTTCTGAATTTCTGCTCTCGTTCGTGTCCTCGACTTGGCGTTATTAATTTTCGTCGTCTCCGACTCCTTTTGTAGGGTTTTTTTTCTGTTTTTGAGCTCTTTTCGTTCCTATTTGGATTTTACCAAATATTTATGTACCTTGCATGAAAGAAACATATTCGAGAGTAAAAGCTTTCTAAACAGTTAATAATAGTATAAATTTGTAGCAATATTGATGTATTTATTGATGATATTTTAGGTATATTTTGGGCTTAACAAGCATCAGTCTCAAAAACAAAAGTATCAGTAAAATTAGGCATTGCTAGAGTTGGTGTTGAGGTCATGGCTTGCTTAAGGCTATTGAAAGCTGTTTCAGCATCTTCACTCCAACCGAATTGGCATTTTTTAAGTAAATTGGTGAGAGGCCGAGCTATCACCCCATAATTGCGAACAAATCTTCG
Source organism: Euphorbia lathyris (assembly GCF_963576675.1). Taxonomy (NCBI): domain Eukaryota; kingdom Viridiplantae; phylum Streptophyta; class Magnoliopsida; order Malpighiales; family Euphorbiaceae; genus Euphorbia; species Euphorbia lathyris. Next base: position 9,092,993 of record NC_088911.1, read on the forward strand.
ATAGTAACCTGTAAGGCCTAAAAATCCACGTAATGCAGAGATATTAGTAGGCCGAGGCCAATTAAGCATTGCCATGATTTTTTGTTGGTCCACTTTTACGCCTTGGGGAGTAACAATGTGACCCAAGTATTCTAGCTCTTGTTGGCCAAAAGCACATTTTTTCAGTTTGACAAAGAACTGATGTTGCCGTAAAATCTCGAAAGCCTTTCGTACATGTGCAAGATGAGTGGTCCAATTGGCGCTATAAATTAAGATGTCATCAAAAAAGACCAAAATAAATTGACGAAGGTAAGGACGGAAAATGGAATTCATGATGGCTTGAAAAGTAGATGGGGCATTACAGAGACCAAAGGGCATAACCAAATATTCATAGTGACCGTGATGGGTACGAAATGCAGTTTTGTGAATGTCAGGTGGATGAACGCGAACCTGATGGTACCCGGCTATCAAATCCAATTTATGATGCACCATGGAGTTCATCCAACATGTCATCAATGGTTGGTATGGGAAATCTGTCCTTAATGATTACAGTATTGAGAGCTCTATAATCAATGCAAAAACGCCATGAACCATCCTTTTTTTTTTACTAATAGAACTGGAGAAGAAAAAGGGCTGGTACTTGATCTAATAAGCCCCAATTTAAGCATTTCATGCACCTGTTTATCAATTTCAGCCTTTTGGAAGTAGGCATACCTGTAGGGTCGGACGTTGACAGGTTCATTTCCTTCTTTAAGGTTAATATGATGGTCAATATCACGTTGAGGTGGAAATTTACTGGGCTCCTGGAAAATAGCTTCAAAAGATGTGAGCAAATGTTGGATACCATCAGGCATTGCCTCTTGAGGAGATTCAACTTTCATTTGGAAGCAAACTGCAAACAGGGTGCTGCCTTGGCGTAATTCTTTGGAAACCAATTTTGGTGATGCTAGTTGAATAGGTGGCGAATCAGCCCCCTGTAACTTTTGAATTTGATTATTCCATTGGAATTCCATGGTCATTTGTTTCCAATTGCAGGTCACTGTACCCAATTGCTCCAACCATTGTACTCTTAACACCAGATCCAACCCAATTAGTGGTAAAGAATAAAGGGTGAGGGAGAATGGAATACCTTGAAGCAACACTTGGACATTTTCAAATCGTCCTTGACAGCGTAGCGGATCTCTATTTTCCACCTTCACATTGAAAGCATTAGTTGGTATAACGGGTAATCGCAACCAATTTGCTAAGCGTTCATTAATGAAATTGTGAGTAGATCCGTTGTCGATCAGAACCACCAGTTCTTGATTACCAATCTTTGTTGTCATTCTCATGGTCTTGGGAGTTGACCACCCCGTGAGAGCATGTAGTGATATCTCTAGTTCCTCCATTATGGTTTCATCTTCTAAATTTTCATCTCCTTCCAGTAACAAGAGTTTGGCTCCTCGACATCTGTGACCCTGGGTGAATTTCTCATCGCAATTGAAACAAAGACCTTGAGCACATCGCTTCTGCATCTCATCCCAATTGAGGCGCTTCACGGCTATTGGCGATGAAGCCTTTGCTGGAGAAGTAGGGGTGGTTGAGATTTAAAAGCTGGTGGGGATTTAACAAACCGCTGCTGGCGGGATAGTTGTTCATCTCTCATTCGTGCTAAACTGATTGCTTCTTTTAGTGATTTAGGTTTGAACATCCGGATGCCATCTGCGATCTCATGTTTAAGGCCGCCCATAAATGTGCCCACCAAGGCCTTCTGTGTCCATCCCTGCACTCTATTTCCCAGCTTCTCAAAATCCTTTTGATAATCATGTAATGATCCTGTTTGCTTCACTCTAGACAATGCCTCATCAAAGTCTTCACAATCGGTCGGGCCAAAGCGAGCCCATAGTTCATCTTGGAAAATGGCCCATGTCACCTCTCGAACTTCTTCTTTGTAAGCTCGGCGCAGCCATTGCCACCATTGATTTGCTTCCCTATCAAGGTGAAAAGAAGCTATCGACACCTTCTGAGCTTCATTAGTCCCTTGATATTGAAAGAATTGGTCCACTTTGTTAAACCACTCCGTCGGATCGTCCCCTGCATATTTGGGAAATTCCAGCTTAGCCATTTTGGAAAAGAATATCGGCCTTCCTCCGCTGCTACTGTCGAATGAATTTTCCCCACTACGGTAAGGAGGTTTCTGTGACCCGCTACTGTGTGCCCCTTCTTTGTTGGAAACCACAGTGTCAGCTAGTTTAGAGAGAGTATCCTCTAGTTGTCGAAATTTGTCAGATAGACCAATTTCAATTCGGCTCATGCTGTGTTGAAGTTCCCCGAGCCCGGTCTCCAAGTTTTCAATTCTTTCTTTGTTTGTTGACATGGTTATCCAAGCTCTGATACCAGATGATAGGTCCCAATCAAAGCTTACAGTAACAAGAGTTCTACTTAGGGTGAGAACAACCACAAGTTTTATATTTCTCAAATGATGCCCTCTATTGATCACGCAATAGAATTTAAATACATTGGAAATAACCTCTTTTCAACATGAATGACTGTTGTTGCTAAAATTAAGGAAACAACTTAACAACTAAAGCTAAAAGTTAGGAACACTTATTCAAATAAACTAAAATAGATATGACTCATAACAGATATGATCCACTAACTCAGATACTTGGGATTCCTATGTGGCACACGTTGGGATTTTCTTGGTCTATCATCATCATTTGCTCTCTTTTTCCGGATGAATAAGGATTGAAATATGGGTCTGGTGAATAAAAGGTCGAGTTCCACATCTCTTAGCACAAGCCACTATTAGCTGTAGCCAAGCATTGGGAGAAATCTTTTAGGGCACATTTGAATTCTCGGCAGATGTCAAAAACACTAACGGGGTGTTTGTTAGAAGGGATATAGGAGGTGTGATAGGGATAAAAAAACACGAGATAAGTTATCGCGTGTTAGTTTGGGAGATAGAAGAGTGAGACAGATGAGGGATAAGCCTATTATCTCTCAAATCCTATACCCAAGAGGGGGGTGGTATAAGGAGGTAGAATAAGCTCCTGTGATTTTAATAGGATGGAAAAGTCCATCTTATCCTTCAAATTAATGTTATATAGTTTAAATAAGGTTCAAATAGTAAAATGCATTATTTTATTCCTATCCCTAACTCACATACCAAACATTTAATAATAATTCTCACTATCATATTTTTATCTTTACCCTAACCATTTAAACTTATTCCTATCTCAACCTTTATCCTTATCCCTATCCCAGTAGAATACCAAACGCTGTGCACAATGTTCCTCTAAGGGAAGAACAACCTCCATCCTTTGAAGTCCGGGTTACTTATTACACAAGCCCATAACTTCTTAGGAAGGCTGTCCCATATACTTTAGGATTTGTTTATCTAACTAATGTTCGTTTGGAGGAGATGGACATAAATTATGTATTGCTCAAAGTTATTTTTCCATAAAGGAGAGAGACTTGCAAAAGTTCTGAGGAATTCGAGGTAGTAACGTTCATATGCCAAAGGGAATGGATTGGCCATTACCTCTCCCAGGCATCTTGTACGACACAGGATCGAACCCTTCGATCTAAAAAATAAATACAATAAGGCAGGATACCAGATCTTTGGTTCCCCGAACTAATCGAAAGGAAGAGCGGTCGAAGCCCTAAAGAACTTCAATAGGCCAAAAAGGGGACATCTGATAATAGGCAAATAACCAAACACACCACATAGACCAATCACGCATTCCGATTAAGACCAATAATGGAAAGGTGACCACCTGGACATGTATAACAACAAAATAAGCATGTTGATCCCCATAAGCAATGATCCCAATTTACACAGCTTACGCTTAACACATGCCAAATCAAAATGGTCCCATCAGGTGACGCACTCCCAATATCCTCCCTACATATGTATAAAGAGTCAGCAAGGTCACATGAACCGAGATTTTCTAGAACCTTGTAAATAGAAAATGATAATGTGCTCCCAAAGTATCTCATCTCTTAGATTACTCAATATCACTCCTCATTTTCATCCTCAAAACTATGCCAACTTAACCATCCGAGTGGGGTCGTCGGATCGCTCCTAAATTTTCTCATATCCATATTATATACATATAAAACTCATACCTATTACCATCCCTATCCATACTTCAAAAAGTTAGAGGTGAATGGAATATCTATGACATCATCCAATCTTTCCAACTAGTTAGTTACATAAAAAGGGCGATCCGATGCACTACGCGTCCCCGCTAAGCGAGGGTCCGGAGAGGGACCCCACCACAAGGATGTACTGCGAGCATGCCTTCCCCTACCAATTCATTTGGCAAGAGGCCGCTCCTAAGACTCAAACTCGTGATCTCTCGGTCATACGACAACAACGTTTACCGTTGCGCCAAGGCTCACCCTCAACTAGTTAGTTATATAAATTAAAAAAAATCCCTAATTTTGATTTATCTAAAATTAATCATTAATTGTGCAATAAAATAACTAGTATTAATATCAAAGTAACATTCAATTATTGATAATAAACTTGAGGTTTCCTCTATTAGAAACTATATTCCAAAGTTAATAAAGCAAGAAGATAATCCTTCTACATTTAAGAAAGAAACACTATAACCTCAAAACCCTATCTTCCACATATTTTTATTTTTCTTAAAAAATATAAATTAAATAATTAATTATAAATGACAAATTAAAATTTCACTTTCTGAAGTACTAAAATGTACTCTTCTCCAAATTTAGTATAAAAAAACTGTCCTTTTCTGATATTTAATACCTTTCCTGAATTGTAGTTTTTCCAGAACATTCAGATATTTCCTTTTTTTGCTACAAAAATAAAATAATTGTACTCTTTTCTAAATTTAGTTTATGAAATCACCTTTTACTATGTGTTTTTAATCAGATATTTTTACTTCCACTATTGTGCCTGAAAACCCTTCCACAATTGTAAAATTCCTAATGCATGAAGTTGAGATTCTTTTACAATTTTAGGAGCTTTTATTGAATCTTTCGGAGCGTTTTTTAACGTTTCACTTCAAATTCCAAAACATGGTTGATATCAGGTAAATAGAACTTGGCGCTATAGAAGTCTGGACCAACTCTTAGAGATAGAGAGTACGTGGCATCTTCTCAACGAAATAAGATAATACGAATGCGTATCATGGAGTTTGATTCGGGAAGTCTCCTAAACTCATTTAAGGATCCATTCGTTACCATAATCACGTCCGCTTCCGAGAATTACGGGCCAAGTGACCTTGAGAGATATGAGGCTCTGATAACTGTGCACACTTCTTACTATCAATAGGAGACACGCGACCCACCCTGCTGCGTAATTCATAATTATTTGTCTATAGTTCAACATCGGTTTAAATAGAGTAAGTTCATCTCGAGGTAAATATGTTCATTTTTTATTATATTAAGCTTGCATTACATCTTTAGCTTATTGATTTGATCATTCTCTAATCCTTTCATAAATTGACTTAGACATCAGAGCGGGTTCGTCGTATAATGACCTCCTTTAACCTTGTTTCTGTATAGTTGCATGTTACTATGTCGACTCTCATGATTCAACTACATCAATAATGTTTTGTTAGGTTATAAAACAACATCTTTAGCTTTTTTTTATGAAATGTTTTTAGTTATTTAATTTTGACAAAATTATTCTTCTTATTTTCAGTAACATCATTTATATCTATATTATATTATTATTGAAAATAATAAGGTTTTTCTTCATTCATTAAATTACTATTTAATTATTTAAATTATTTTTATTAACTTATACATTACAGTTATTTTATATAATTTGTTTTGTTATTAATTTAAAATATATCCGTATTAAACATTTTACATACTAACAACAACAGTTCATTATAATTTATCAAATGCTTATAACTAATCAGCGAATAACAAACAGGTAACAGTAACAATAAATAACTAACTGCAACATCTATCAGCTAACAGCTGACCAAAAAGATCCTTAGTATTTTTTTCAGAATCTTTATTGTTGTTGTGAGGAATTCATTATTGTTGGAATTATTTAGGTTTGGACCGAATAAAATGCCAGTCCGTAAACGGAATAGGTTTGACCCAAAAGAGAGTTAAGGAGGCTAGGATTTTGCCCTAGCATCTCCCTATAGGCAATAAGTTGTCTAATCCTAATACAGAAAAATACAAAAAAAAAAAAACAGTGAAAGGTTCTCTCTCTAACCCTATATGGCTCCTCTTTCTGTCTCTCAACTACAGTCACTCTTAGTTCATGAATAAGTTGTTTCCTCTCCCAATTAACCTCGACGTAGTTGAAGCGCGGCCGTTCTTCCGCTAAAAATCACACAAGAGGTAATTCTATAACCCGTACCGATTATGTGATATTTATCCTTTCATTAATATTTTTGGTAAATATGAGCTATTTTTCTTTTTAAAATGTCTATCAACAATCTTATATCAATTATGATCAAGCATTTTGTATTTATAATTTAGGGTAAAGCAAACAAAAACAACCAAATAGACATTGAATTTCACAAAACACCCTTTACTCATAAATATTGTCAAGAGTTTTTGAGTTAAAATTCGTAATGCATGAAGTTGAGGTTCTTTTACAATTTTAGGAGCTTTTGGTTGAATCTTTCGGAGCGTTTTTTAACGTTTCACTTCAAATTCCAAAACATGGTTGATATTAGATAAATAGAACTTGGCGCTATAGAAATCTGGACCAACTCTTAGAAATGGAGAGTATGTGGCATCTCCTTAGAGAAATAAGGTAATACGAATGCGTGTCACGAAGTTTGATTCGGAAAGGCTCCTAAACTCAGTTAAGGATCCATTTGTTACCATAATCACGTTCACTTCCGAGAATTACGGGCCAAGTGACCTTCGGAGATATGAGGCTCTGATAACTGTGCACACTAATTACTATTAATAGGAGATACACGACCCATCCTGCTTCGTAGTTCATAATTGTTTTCTATAGTTCAACATCTAAACATGTTCATTTTTTATTATATTACATCTTTAATTTATTGATTGTGATCATTCTCTAATCCTTTCATAAACTGACTTAGACATCAGAGCGGGTTCGTCGTACAATGACCTTCTTTAACCTTGTTTTCGTATAGTTACATGTTACTATATGGACTCTCATGATTCAACTACATCAATAATGTTTGATTAGGTTATAAAACAACATCTTTAGCTTTTTTTTTTTATGAAATGTTTTTAGTTATTTAATTTTGATAAAATTATCCTTCTTGTAACATCATTTATATCTATATTATATTATTATTGAAAAGAATAAGGTTTTGTTTCATTCATTAAATTATTATTTTTAATTATTATTTAATTATTTAAGTTATTTTTATTAACTTATATATTACATTTTTTATATAATTTATTTCTTGATTAATTTAAAATATATCCATATTAAACATTTGCATATTAACAACAACGGTTCATTATAATTTATCAAATATTTATAACTAATCGGCTAATAACAAACAACTAAAAGTAACAATAAACAACTAACTACTAACTGCAATAGCTATCAGCTGACCAAACAGATCCTTAGTATTTTTTTTAGGAATCTTTATTGTTGTTGTGAGGAATTCATTATTGTTGGAATTATTTAGGTTTGGACTGAATAAAAGGTCAGTCCGTAAATGGAATGGGAATAAGCAAAAGAGAGTTAAGGAGGATAGGATTTTGCCCTAGCATCTCCCTATAAATAGTCAATAAGTTGTCGAACCCTAATACAGAAAAAAAAAACAGTGAAAGATTGTCTTTCCCTAACCCTACGTGGCTTCTCTTTCTGTCTCTCAACTACAGTCGCTCTTAGTTCATGAATAAGTTGTTTCCTCTCCCAATTAACCTCGACGTAGTTGAAACGCGGCCGCTAAAAATCACACAAGAGGTAATTCTATAACCCGTACCGATTATGTGATATTTATCCTTTTATTAATATTTTTGGTAAATATGAGCTATTTTTCTTTTTAAAACGTCTATCAACAATCTTATATCAATTATGATCATAAAGCAAACAAAAACAACCAAATAGACATTGAATTTCACAAAACACCCTTTACTCATAAATATTGTCATGTTTGGTGGAGAGTTTTTGAGGTAAAATTAGATATTTGAGTCACTTTAAATAGATTTGAAACAACTTATCGGATCCAAAAAGCTAATTTTAGAAAATCTGGTTTTAAGAGTTTTTTCAATTAGCTTATTGTTCTATCTCTTTTGAAGAACATTTTTACCTCTAATTTTTACCTTTTAATTCCAAATAAAGGCTTTACCATGTCATTATTTGTCAAATAGCTATTAACAATCAACTAAGTTTTATCAAACAAGTTTACACAATCACAATCAGCTAACTAAAAAAGTAATCCGCTAACATCTAATATAATTAGCTAAGAGCTAACATATCATTTATCTAAGATATTTAAAATCTCATAATAATAAAATAACCAATTGGTAATTTAATGGAGAGAGATGCTATGTAAAAAGTATTTGAATAACCTCAAACCAATTTATCTAACTTAATTACATAAGACAAAAAAAGGGGTAAATTCCAAAAAAAAAAACCCTGTGGTTTGGCCGATTTCTAAAAAAACCCCTGTGGTTTGTTTTTACCAAAAAAAGAGTGTGGTTTACGTCGTTACCCGAAAAAACGGAAAATGGGTTAACAGTGTTAAAAATGAGGGGTAAAATTGGAAATTCCGAATTTTTTTAATTTTCTCTTTTTTCTTTTTTTCTTTCCTTCTTCTTTTTCTTCTTCTTCTTCTTCCTTCCTTCCTTCCTTCCTTCCTTCCTTCCTTCCTTCCTTCCTTCCTTCCTTCTTCTTCTTCTTCTTCTTCTTCTTCTTCTTCTTCTTCTTCTTCTTCTTCTTCTTCTCTCTCTTCTCCTTCCTCTTTTTCTTCTTTTTTTTAATCGGAAATAGGTGTGCAAGTGATTCTAGCTAACCAAACTAAGTTAATTAAAATCTCTGTACTAACCAAAATCAATCACCAAGCTTTGTTATGAAGTCATAATTGCTACTGGAGATTTTAGCAGCAAGTTAACTGAGTTAATTAATTGATTTGTGTACAAGTGATTCTAGCCAAACAATGGCGGAAGCGGACCAAACGGTGGTAATGGAGGAAACGACGGATATCTGGGAATTTCCGAAGAAATCTGGAAATTTCTAGATTTCGGAAATTTCCAGGGGTATCGGAAATTTAAAAAAAAAATAGAAGAAAAAAAAGAAGGAGGAGGAAGAAGGAAAGAAGAAGAAGAAGAAGAAGAAGAAGGAGGAGGAGGAGGAGGAGGAGGAGGAGGAGGAGGAGGAGGAGGAGGAGGAGGAGGAGGAGGAGAAGAAGAAGAGAGAAAAAAAAATAAAAGATAAAAAATAAAAAAAATTCATTTTTCCAATTTTACCCCTGTGCTACGTCAGCTTTTTAACGGTGTTAAGGCATTTTCCGTTTTTCTGGTAACGGCGTAAACCACGCTCCTTTTTTTTTGGGTAAAAACAAACCACAAGGGTTTTTTTGGAAATCGACCAAACCACAGGGGTTTTTTTTGGAATTTACCCAAAAAAAAAAAAGTGAATTGTTCAAAAAATAATTTTATTGTCTATAAGACACTTCAAGCCTTTTTGGTTCAATGGTCACTATTTACTATTTATGTTAACTATTTATTATTGCTAGGTTCATATATAATAATTGATTTTACTTCCAAAATAGGTATTTACATCTATATATACTTTTTATTTTGAAAAAATTTCCATCTGTATTTTAATCCTAATAATATATTCTTATTTTTATCAGAATCCTAATAATATTTTTTTTTATAATATCCAATCAGAGTTGGTCCGGGTTCGAGTCTTAGGAGCGGCCTCTTGCCAATTAAATTGGCAAGGGAAGGCTTGCCCCCAATACACCCTTGTGGTGGGACCCCTCCTCGGACCCTCGCTCAGCGGGGACGCGTAATGCGACCGGGCCGCCCATCCAATCAGAGTTGGTCCGAGTAATAAGGAGTTGAATCTCTGCTTGTCAGGTTTGAGGTTTGATTCATCACTCCGTCAAAATTTAACCTTTATTGATAGGTGATCTATAAATTTTACTTTAAATCCTTATCGAGATCTGTCGCACAGTTCAAATTTAAAATGCAGCTCTTTTTCATTATGCAGCTTGCCTGGAACAAAGGCGATAAACGAGTTATTATTGAGCTTGACTCGAAAGTTGTGCTTTCCTTTATGAATGGGACAATCGCCTCCATCCACCCCTTCTTGTAGTTGATTTATCGATGTCATGAGCTGCGGGACAAACCTTAAGAGCCAATGTTTGTTCATTCCTACTGAGAAGGGAACCGTCCAGCAGACTAGATGACAAACTTCGTAGGGAGCCTCTCTTTGGATCACCATGGGATTGATGTGCTTCCGGCAGATATACTTGATATTCTGTTTGAAGACCGGCATGGAGTGAGGCCTTGATAGATGGATTCGTTCCTAGTTAATCGTGTGTTTTTCTCTCTTTTTACTTGTTGTCCTCAGGCCTGTTCTTAAGCCCTCCTTTACTTAAAAAGAAAAATTAAAATGCACTTATTCATTTATATCTTTGGAATTAATAAGTAAACATTATCTTTATTAAAAAAAAAGTAAAATTATAAATATGGAAATACTAATTAATTAAACTTTTAATTAAAAATAACTTAAAACCCTATCAGAAAATATAACAAATAAAGTTATAAAAATATTAATTTTAGTATTTTCTTAATTATTATTATTTTATTCCACAAATGTGATGCCATTATTTGTAAGATGCCATACATGTTCTTTACATGTGCATGGAATGGAGTTTAACTCAGCTAAGTTAATATGGTTGGGCTAGAATTGGGTACTCAAGGACAAGACTCTTTCACAAGGATTTCATTATCCTACAATACTATATTTAGATTCATACTCACAAATAAATAAACAAACAAACATACATTATATTCAAAAAAAATATTACCAAAAAAAGTTAATGAGAAAAATCCAAAAATAAACTTTGAGATTTGATAATTTATAAATACAGTTTATGTGGTTTAAAAGTTTGTAAATATAGATCATTCCGTAAAAAAAAATTTATTTGTCTGATTTTGCAAATTAACTAAACCAGAATTATTGTTTGACTGAAAATTGATTCACATATCTCTTAACTACAAATTACACAAAGAATAGAACACTTGTTTGTAAACTTTTAAACCATGGACACTATCTTTGTAAATCGACCAAACTACATAAGTTATTTTTCATAATTTTCTCAAAATAATATTAACAAAAATAAATAATATCTTTTTTCCATTTATAAGAGGATGAGTTCGAACTCACAACCTTCTCACCTCTGATTTTAGAGATATACCAACTAAACTATACTCCTTTAGTAAAATAAATAATATCTTTGGAAGGTCGATAAACATATTGCTAAGGAAACTTTAAAGTGAGTCTCAAAATCAATTATGGTTGTTGAGTAGTTAAAAGTCTTAAGTCGTTTAATTTTGAACCTTCGAATTCGAGTTTTAGTGTCTGTAAAAAAACTTCAATTGCGAGAAAATTTATCTAAAAAGTGCTTAATGAGCTTTGAATCGAATAATCATATAACTTTAATTAAGACTTGGTTAAAAAAAACTCAGATTTAACGCTTTTATCTGGATTGCTAAGGTTGATGAAATTGATGTTCAAAACTTTTAGTTACTGTCAATAAACAAATTGACTAAAAGTTTAAATTGGTAGTTAAAATTTTTATGTACATAAAGAAGCACAAAATGTTACATTTGTTGAGTTGAGATGACTGATAAGTCAGTCACTAAGTAAAAAATAAGCTAAGTGACAAAAAAAAACAAATTCAGAGAACGCGGCAGAGATATGAAACCTAAAAACCAGGGTCAGGGCTGACATTTTATAAACCCTAATAGAAAATCCTTAATAAAAATAAATTGATTTTAATCCTAAAAATTCATATTATTTTGTCCTTTTTAAGCCTTTATTAATATTATAACTACATTTATAATAATAATAAGGGTAAATTTCAAATAAAACCTTTGTGGTTTCACTAATTTTCAGATAGAGGACTGTGATTTACTTTTTATCAAAACGAGGACTGAGGTTTTCAACTTTAATAAAATAAGGACTTTTTCGATTGATGCTATTAAAATCACCCTTGACGACTTCAAAAATGACATATTTTAAGAACTACTAATATTCTAAGCAACTTTAATTCTTCAACTTTTTTATTTCGAGATTATTTAGATGATGTTTGATAAAGAGAGAGAAAGTTCATGTTTAGAGAGAGAAAGTTCTAAAAAAGATTATTTTCTAAAATCGAAGATGTATTTCCATAGTAAATATGATATTGAACAACTTTAATTCTTGAAAATTTTTATTTTCAGGTCGTTAAAAATAGTTTTAATAGTATTATTAAAAGTGCGAAACCTCAATCATAATTTTAACAAAAATTAAACCACAATCTTTTATCTGAAAATTAGTTAACCACAACGGTTTTATTTCAACTTTACCCTAATAATAATAACTACTATATGCGTGGGAAAAAAATTTGGATTTATCGTTGGGTTCAATTTGAAGATATTGATATTTTGTTAATAAATAGTAAAAAACTGTAATAAATTATTTACAATTTTTTATGATTTACAATATTGCATGACGTAACATGATACTATGATATATTTTCTTGGCTCAGCTCGGCTCAATTTAAAATAAAATCCGGCTATACCTAAAAAAAGAAAAAAAATATCATACAAAGGTTGTCTTTAAATTAAAGTAAAACAAAATCCATTGTGGTCTAATCTAATGAGGTAAGTATGGACGGTAACTACACAAAGCTCATTAAAATTGATTTGGACATTTGATTAAATCAAGTTATTCCAAATTTATGTATAATATTAATACTTGACATAGAAGACAAATTACTATATATTGGTACTAAAGATCATGATGGATAAGAGATGTACATTTTTATTTTTCATTTACAGGTGATACGATTGAATATGTGTGATAGTACTTCGATGCTGGTGAGAACTTTTTCAATGCCTGGAATAAGACAGAAAAAGGATCAATGAGAGATTGTTGATCGGTACCTATGATGTCTAAGTTAGCAGAGTTTAGGATGAGAGCATTAAGCAATTGAGAGTGAATTGTAATAGATGTGTGTATGTATGTATCTTGACTATGAAGTCGCATTCTATTTATAGCGAGTCAGGGGTAAAATTGGTAGTTGGTATCGATATTCACCCTAGATTTCTTGGAGGATAAGTGTTGGCTTCCTACTGGTCAACGTATTTTAGGTAGTTAGTAATAATACAAGAATTGAGATTCGTTAATCCTATGTGTGAATCAAGGATCTTGATGAGTGCATCTTATTGGTCCACATGTACTGAATGTGTTTTATTCCGATACAGTTGAATCTAACGGACCTCCTTGCATTGTATGTTTTGTTGTTTTGAGATGAGGACAAATGTACCCTGATATTATTTGTATGATATCAGATATCTTCCCTTTTGGATCTTGAAGCTCTTAGGGCTTTAGTTGTCATGTGGGTTGTAGGGCTTTATGGTAACTGATACGATATCGTTTAAATGGGCCTTAAAGTCAAGGGTTTCTAAGCTCTATGCCGAAGTCAGCATTTTGGCTCGGTCTCATTAAGTCCCGTGAACGAACTTCTCTTCGATCAAGTACTAACCTTCGGTTAATTAATATCTCTTTGGGAGCTGCCGAAAGATGACATGTGGACAAATGATCATGCTGGATTTCAAAGGCACGCTCCCCAAGTTCACATATATAGGGTCCGAAGACCAATTAAACATAACCACATGTCCAGGTACATAATATTTTACCTATAAATAGCTTAAGACTCGGATGACACGGGTACATCACTTCTTAACTCAATTCTTCACTTCGTTGCTCAAAGTTAGTCTAGTATTTCCTCAAATATTTACTGACTCTAGCATCGGAGAGGTTCATCGGACCTTCGACCCCTTTTCTGACGATTGTTCATTGATTTAGGTCATCAGAGACATGATCAGAATTCTACGTTGCGGCTTTATCTTTCTTTAGCTTTTTTATGCGAGCTAACATTTCGTCACGACTAGAAGACATGATCAGAATTACCTGCGTAAAAAAAAGAGTATAAATTTGAAGAACGAAAGTAAATCTACCTTTTATAGCTTCAAATCGGGAAGACCCCGGATATGCAATTCCATTAGTTGTGCTAAAAAATCTTGTATATCCTTCAGTTCGGATAACTCTTATCATATCCTGATATTCCCATTTAAGGTCATAGGAGCTGATTCGTTCGACGTTTACTATTTCTTCAGGGCTTAACGCTTTAGCAGGCTTCCACGAGGACTCTTCTTTTAGGCTTGCGTTCCATTTGGTGGCAAATGGAAACCCCCAAACATATGGATTATTGGTGTCAACTCCATTCGGCTCTATCCAGAACCATTTGGGCTTGAATTCTTTAATACTTTCCATTTTCTTCAGGAACGATCGTCTTCGGCACTAGCAATCCAGTAAATCATATCTTCATCCATTTTCTTTGTTGGATGCTAGAAATACTAAAAGAGAGGACCAGTTAACCCCAAATCCAAGGTAACTACAAACCTTGTCAAAACTAAGAGGCTCCAACCAGGCGTTAGGGGTAATTTGGCAAGGACAAAAGGTTGAATTCGGTCAGCATGGCCACTATACCTATAGGCAGTGGAAATCTCATCTCCCAATCTAGATATTAGGTGAATAATCTTAATTTGGTTGATGAGGGGGGGGGGGGGGGGGGGGGAGATGGGCTCTTTCACTACTCTCTAGAAGTGAAAGTATCATTTGTCAGAGCTAGGCGTGCTTTTCTTCAAGAGCTCTTAAGCGAAAGGGAGTTAAGATGGAAGGTTGTTTAGGAACCCTAGGATTGATTTTTCTAGGTTTGGCTACTTTTTCAACATCAGTTGTGGTTATTTGTTTACCAACACGACCCTTCTTAGTTCCGTTTTTGGATGAAGAATTAGCCATTTGAGTACAAAAATGAAGAAACTTAAACGAAAAAGCGAAAGCACAAAAACTTACAATTTTTAGCAATGAAGGAGATCGCGAAGAGCAAGAAGCGTATAAGATGAGAATTGGACATTTTTCTTCAATTTATGGAAATATGAAAAAAGGGGAAACATTTTTAACTTTATTATTCTTGGGAATCAATGAAGCGTGTTAATGGTAATTATTAACCCAAAAAGAAGATGGCTAATTAATGATTTCAAGATGACGTCATAGACGTCAGGCGTCTTTTCAGCGTATTGTTGGTCGATGAAACCCTAAAGGATTTCATAATGAGACTAGGGGGACATAGGATACGGTATTGTTTAAATGGGCCTTAAGTCAAGAGTTTCTAAGCTCTATGTCGAAGTCAGCATTTGGGCTCGGTCTCATTAAGGCATGTGAACGAACTTCTCTTCGATCAAGTACTGACCTTCGGTTAAGTAACATCTCTTCGGGAGCTGCCGATAGATGACACATGGACCAATGATCATGCTCGATTCCAAAGTCACACTCCCCAAGTTCACACATATTATGGAATGGAAATACAGGGTTCGAAGACCAATTAAACACTGCCACGTGTCTAAGTACATAATATTTTGCCTATAAATAGCTTAAGACTCAGCTGTCACACATACATCACTTCTTAACTCAATCCTTCACTTCATTGCTCAAAGTTAGTCTAGCATTTCCTCAAATATTTATTGACTTTAGCATCAAAGAGGTTTCACCGGTCCTCCGACCCCTTTTTTGATGATTGTTCATTGATTCAGCTCATTAGAGACAATCTGAAGGCAGATTACAGAAAGAAAGATATCAAAACTCATCTGGATCACAAGAGGTAGTATGGTTAAATAGATTCATGAACCATTTGAATCTTACTACCTCTGATACTCTAGTAGTGATAAATAGTGATAGCCAATCCACACTATTACATTTTCCAAATATCAAAGGTTCCATGACAGGATGAAGCACATGAAGATCAAATACCATTTTTTAGAGAATTAATTGCATCTAGAGAAGTTAGTGTGAAATATATTTTTACTTATGACATGGTAGTTGATCCACTCATTGAACCTGTCAAACGATATGTCTACCTGAAACATAATAGATCCTAGGGTTCCCGTTAGATCTAAGCATATTTCCCTTTTCATGTACTTGTAAAAACATGATTGTCCACTAAAGTTTTCTAAGAACTTTTTTTAATACATCAATGCAAATATTACATATGTTGTTATTTGTTGTTATATATTCCAATGCATGTCAAACATCACCCACACGAGAGCTAGCTTAATAAATGTAAGTCGCTTTGCATAAATATATACGTATAATATAACGTATAGGAATATAATGAAGTTATATGGTAATAAAGATCACAGTTAGTAGTAACTTGAGATACTCTAATTTCACAGTCGAAAGTTGTCTCTCTGTGTTGTAAACTAAAGTTAGATGTTTTGGAACATCTGAACTGAAACTTTTGTATAATGTTTTTTGAGAAGACATGCTCTCCTTTTAAAATAAAAGGATAGAACATCGTAAAACATGATTTTGTACCATATGTGCTTAGCGACCATGAGTTGGAAAAATGTTAATCATAATGGATCTCAACTTTTCCTAGTGTGAGACTCAAATTATGAAGCCATGGTTTCTTGATTACTTATCCCCATAACCCTTAACTTATCTTGGAAGAAAGTTCTGAAGGCCATGAGTTAATACGTATCGTAAAAAAACTTGACCATTCAAGCAAATTAGATCATGATGGAAAGAACAAAGTAAGAGGGAAATAATTTCATTTGATCGCATCTAAATGTTTATGTTTATCACTGTCTAGACACTTATGCATATATGCATATTTGTGAAAATGGAAAATTGTAATTAATATCTCCAACGAGTAACACTACTCTCGAGTGTATGTTGGTCGCATTAACTATTTGCAAAGAATGAAGAGAGACTCAGAAAGAAGTTAGACTATGTTCCATTACATGCGAGTGGGAGATGTTGGACTTATTCGGGTTTAGACCGAATAAGTGCCCCGCCCGTGGATGGAGTGGGCCTAACCCAAATAGAGAGAAAAGGATGCTAGAGTTTTAACCTAGCCTCTCCTTATAAATAGATAGTTAAAGCTATCTAACATAAACATGGAAATAACCTAGGATGGTGAAAAGATGCCTCTCTCTCATACACACACACTATCTCTCCCTCTGATTGGATGGCTCTTAGTTCGTGAATCAATCGTTTTCTCTCCCGATTAACTCCAGCATACACTATGCCATTTTCTCTTTCACATGACACAAGATACATGACAGAGATTTGTTTTTGTGTCGTCTGATTGTTTTTCATCACAGTATATTAAAATTCTATCATCTGAAAGCGTAAATATAAATCAGCTCAATTCACATGTGGCCTTCCGATGACACGACTCTGTCATCTAAAAAAAGCACGCATTTAAGTCAAATTTTACTTAATCATCATATGACATTTGTTATAAATGACTTTCATTGTATGTGGAAAACAAAAAAGCGGCAATGAAATTTTCACTTACTCGGCCAATGAAAACTAATGTGAAATTTAAGGCACTCAGTAGGTTTGAATAAAATTTCAGCTCGTATATAAACCCCTTTCTCATTCCAAATCCCTAACTAGGTTTCGCGCATCTCATCCTCATCTCTCTCACCCCTCTCTTTGGCTATCTCTGACCGGTTGCTTTCTCACTGGGTCGAAATAAGGTAATGGTAAGCCATATTTACTTCATTCCTGGATGTATTAGATTTTCATTGTTCCTTACTATTCCCTTTCCTCGTCTGATTTACTCTTGTGTATGTTGATTTCAGCAGCTGGAAAGGATATCTGTTAGTTTCCAGACATATCGTTGAAAAGGTTAGATCTCTGCTCTTTATCTTTTTTAACCTAGGGCAATATATACTTCGTAATTATTGTGGGTGATGCTGACATAGGTCGATATTGCTCTTTTTATTTGCAGGGATAGTAAGAGTGCTGAAGTATATGGGACGGTTGATGGAAGAGATGGTTTCATTCCTACAACATATAAGAAGATTTCTTTAACTTGTTGAGTACATATATTGTTATGTTGGTTGCATGTATGATGTTATTGTATGCCTTAGTCAGACATGAGTATGCGATAAAGGGTTGTGTATAGGAATTGCCATGAACTAAATTCATTTGTATGCAATAGTCATACATGTGTAAGTCGTTGTTTTCTATCACAAGCTGATGATGCTGAGTCAACAAGTCAGCATTGTAAGTCGTTGATTGTTTTCATTACAAGAATGATGCTGGGTAATCAGGAATGGTGCTGAGTTATCAAGTCAGCATAATTGTAAGCCAACCAGTCAGTATGAGTAATTCAAACAAGTCGGTATAATGCTGAGTTATCAAGTCAGCATGGTTGTGGGCATCATGGTACTGAGGTGTTAATACAGGTCAACATAGTCTTGCTGTGTTACCACTGGTCAGTAGGTCTTGCTGAGTTAGTACATTTTGAATAAGGATATTTTGGGTATTTTCACAATCTTGTAAAGGCTATAAAAGGTCTGGGTTGGGAAGTAGTTACATACGAGAGATTATTCTTAGACTAAGTCATTAGTGTACACTGTGATATACTGAGTTGGGGATTGGGAAAACACGAGAGTTTCTGTAAAAGGAGAAACTGTTTCAATCTTGTTGTAATCTCCATTGATTAGTGAAGTTGCTGGATGTAGGCAGTTAAGCCGAACCAGGGTAAATTCTGTGTGTATTCTTTTGATTGTTGTTTCAAGATCCAATTTGTGATCTTTGTGAACTTTGTTTATCTGTGTGGTTGATTGATCGATCGAAGTATAGTTCAACAATTGGTATCAGAGCTAATCAAGAACAGAGCAATGGGTTTTACAAAGATCGAGATCGAGCGTTTCAATGGTAAGGGAGATTTTGCTTTATGGAGACAGAGGATGAAAGCAATCTTGGTTCAAATGAAGGTTGCGAAGGCTCTGAAGGGCGAGAAAGAACTTCCGGCGACAATGACGAAGGAGGAGAAAGAAGATCTTCTTGAATTGGCTTACAGTACGATCGTCCTGTATCTTGGCGATAAGGTTCTGAGGGAAGTCTCAAAGGAAACCTCAGCTGCTGGGGTTTGGCTCAAGCTTGAACAGTTGTACATGACGAAGACTCTCACCAATCGAGTTTATCTTAAGGGAAAGCTTTTCGGCTTCAAGATGAACGAGGACAAGCCAGTTGAAGACTATCTTGATGATTTCTCAAAGATCATAATTGACCTAGAGAACATAGAGGTAAAGATTGAAGATGAAGATCAGGCCATAATGATCTTGAATTCTTTACCCCATTCTTTCAGTCATTTCGTTGAGACCATGAAGTACGCTAGAGAAACACTAAGTCTGGAAGAAGTTCTTATGGCGCTAAAGTCAAAACAGATCGAGGCCAGCACCAACACTGAAGCTGCAGAAGGATTGCTTGTTCGTGGAAGGTCTGAGAAAAAGGACTCTCACAAGCCAAAGAACAAGAACGGGAGAAAGTCCAAAACTCCATCCTCAAGCAATAAAGAAGGCAAGGTCTACAAGTGTTTTCACTGCCATAAGGAAGGACATTTCAGGAAAAACTGTCCTGAGAGGAACAAGAGTCAAGGTCAGCCTAGAGATCAAGGCGAAGCCGCTGTGGTAGAAGAAGGTTATGAGAGCGCTGAGGTCCTTGCTGTCACTGATAAAGATCCAAACACTGACTGGATCTTGGACAGCGGATGTACGTTCCATATGACTCCCAACAGAATGTGGTTCGAAGACTTTCAAGAAGAAGGTGGGAGGGTTCTTCTAGGCAACAACAAGTTGTGCAAGGTACTGGGTCAAGGCTCCATCAGGCTGAAGATGTTCGATGGTCAAGAAAGGATTATGACCGGTGTGAGGTATGTGCCAGAACGGAAAAGAAATTTAATTTCTTTGGGTACGCTTGATAAACAAGGATACAATTATAGAGCCGAAGGGGGTATCATAAGAATAGCTAGAGGATCTTTAGTTGTTATGAAAGGTACCATGAGTAATGGCCTATACACACTCTTAGGTAGTACTGTGTTAGTCTCTACAGCAAATCTCACCGAGTCTAAAACTGATAGAACCAATCTTTGGCACCTTAGACTAGGTCATGTGAGTGAAGTTGGTTTACATGAACTTAGGAAGCAGGGTTGTTTTGGTAAAGATCACATAGGAAAGATAGATTTCTATGAGAACTGTGTCTTAGGGAAGTCAAGTAAAGTTAAGTTTCCTAAGTCAGCAATACATAGAACCCAGGACATTCTTGAGTACATTCACTCTGACCTATGGGGGCCAACAAGAACTAAGTCTCATGGTGGGAGGACCTATTTTATGACCCTTATTGATGATTACTCTAGAAGAGTATGGGTTTATATTCTAGCTCATAAGAATGAGGCCTTGCAAACGTTCAAGGATTGGAAAGTGTTAGTGGAAAACCAAACAGGAAAGAAAATCAAAAGGTTGAGAACCGACAATGGTTTGGAGTTTCTTGACAAAGATTTCATCACTTTGTGCAAGAAGTCAGGTATAACCAAACATCACACCGTTCCTGGAACTCCACAGCAGAATGGCCTAGCAGAGAGGTATAATAGGACTATCCTAGAAAGAGTTAGGTGCATGTTAATCCAATCCAGTCTCCCTAAGTCTTTCTAGGCTGAAGCAGTGCAAACTTCGTGTTACCTAATCAATAGGTGCCCATCATCTGCTATAGGTTTTAAAACACCTATGCAAATGTGGTCTAATCACCCTGAGGATTATGAAAAACTTAGAGTGTTTGGTTGTTCAGCCTTTGCACACGTTAGACAGGAAAAATTAGAACCTCGGGCTCTAAGATGTGTTTTTATAGGCTACCCTATAAGAGTCAAGGGCTATAAGTTGTGGTGCCTAGAACCTGGTTATAAGAAATCCATAGTCAGCAGAAATGTTGTGTTCAATGAGATGGATTTTCCTTATCAGAAAAACCAAGAGAAAACTCAGTTAGAACCGAGTAGTCCTGAGTCCATTCAAAACCTTGAGAGTGTTAAGAATGAGGTGGAGCTTGAAGAAAATAGTGAAAACACCCGTAAAACCGAGCAAGAAGTCAGTGATGGTAACTCTACTGAGTCCAGTCAAAGCTATAGACTTGTTAGAGACCGTGAAAGAAGAGTCCCTAGGGCCCCGGTTAGATATGGTTTTGAGGACCTTGTAGCTTATGCATTTAGTGTTGCTAAGGAAGTACAAGAATCTGAACCTGTAACCTATAGGGAAGCTGTGAATTCGGTTGACAAGGAACAGTGGCTTAACGCTATGAAGGATGAGATAAAATCCCTTGATAAAAATGAAACTTGGATTTTAGTAGATAAACCTCCTGATAAGAAGTTGGCCGGTTTAAGGTGGGTGTTTAAAAGAAAGGAATGGATACCTGGTGTAGAGAAACCTAGGTTTAAAGCTAGGTTGGTGGCCAAAGGGTTTACTCAGCAGGAAGGTATAGACTTTAATGAAATCTATTCACCGGTTGTTAAACATAGGCCTATAAGGATTATTCTCTCTCTTGTAGCTCGTTTTGATCTAGAATTAGAACAGTTAGATGTCAAAACAGCTTTTCTTCATGGAAACGTGGATGAGATCATATATATGCAACAACCAGAGGGTTTTGAAATAGGAGATAAAGACCAGCGGGTATGTTTGCTTAGGAAGTCTCTATATGGTCTGAAACAGTCCCCTAGACAGTGGTACATGAAGTTCGATGAGTTTATGATAAGTCAGGACTTTCATAGGTCTAGTTATGACTGGTGTGTGTATAGTAGAGACCTTAGTGATGGCTCTAAGATTTATCTCTTGTTATATGTTGATGACATGCTTATAGCTTGTCATAACAAAGCAGCCATAAATCAGTTAAAGGCACAACTAAACACACGGTTTGAGATGAAGGATCTCGGGTCAGCACGGAAAATTTTAGGGATGCAAATTTCTCGAGACAGAGGAAGAAAGAAGCTGTTCCTAAGTCAGTCAGTTTATCTGAGCAAGGTGTTAGAACGTTTTGGTATGACGAATTCAAAGGTCGTTCTCACTCCACTTGCAAGTCACTTCAAGCTGAGCAGTAAGCAAAGTCCTCAAACTGATGAGGAAAAGGAAGACATGGAGAGGGTGCCATATTCTAGTGTTGTAGGCTGTCTAATGTACGCGATGGTCTGTACACGTCCAGATTTGGCTCATGCTGTGAGTCTCATTAGCAGGTTCATGGCAAATCCAGGAAGAGCTCATTGGTCAGCAGTGAAGTGGGTGCTGAGGTATGTCAAAGGCTCACTGAGTAAAGGTTTGAGTTATGGTGGAGCTGAAGCCCTAGTGGATGATGTAGCAGGTTTTGTTGATTCTGATTATGCTGGTAGCATTGACACCAGAAAATCCCAAACTGGGTACGTGTTCACAGTGTTTGGAACGGCAATAAGTTGGAGGGCAAGTTTACAGTCAGTTGTGACTTTGTCAACAACCGAAGCTGAGTTTATTGCTGTTACAGAGGCAGTAAAAGAAGCTATGTGGCTGAAAGGGGTCTTAACAGAACTTGGAGTGACACAGATTGATGGTTTGAAGGTTTACTGTGATAGCCAAGGAGCTATACACCTGTCAAAACATCAAGTATTTCACGAGCAATCCAAACACATAGATGTGAGAATGCATTTCGTCGGGGATGTGATTAGCACTGGTACTGTTCAGGTGGTGAAAGTGGGAACTGAGGATAACCCAGCCGACATGCTGACCAAATCTGTTTCAAGTAATAAATTTGAACATTGCTTGAAACTGGTTAGGATGGTCAGTGGTCCTTGAGTGTATTTTATTCACTAGTTGATGGAGTGATTAGAAAGACAAGGTGGAGATTGTAAGTCGTTGTTTTCTATCACAAGCTGATGATGCTGAGTCAACAAGTCAGCATTGTAAGTCGTTGATTGTTTTCATTACAAGAATGATGCTGGGTAATCAGGAATGGTGCTGAGTTATCAAGTCAGCATAATTGTAAGCCAACCAGTCAGCATGAGTAATTCAAACAAGTCGGTATAATGCTGAGTTATCAAGTCAGCATGGTTGTGGGCAGCATGGTACTGAGGTGTTAATATAGGTCAACATGGTCTTGCTGTGTTACCACTGGTCAGTAGGTCTTGCTGAGTTAGTACATTTTGAGTAAGGATATTTTGGGTATTTTCACAATCTTGTAAAGGCTATAAAAGGTCTGGGTCATTAGTGTACACTGTGATATACTGAGTTGGGGATTGGGAAAACACGAGAGTTTTTGTAAAAGGAGAAACTGTTTCAATCTTGTTGTAATCTCCATTGATTAGTGAAGTTGCTGGATGTAGGCAGTTAAGCCGAACCAGGGTAAATTCTGTGTGTATTCTTTTGATTGTTGTTTCAAGATCCAATCTGTGATCTTTGTGAACTGTGTTTATCTGTGTGGTTGATTGATCGATCGAAGTATAGTTCAACAAGTATGTGATAAATAATGGTTGTGTATGTGTATTTCTATGAAGCTTATGGTTGATGTTCTGTTTAGGGAGCTAGAACTGACATGAGTATGTGTATTAACCTGCTTAGTGCTACTTGTATATAACTTAATCAGTCAAGTATGGTAATATAGTATGTTCTGTGTCACTTGAATATACATATAGCATGTTCATTGAGTGAAATAATGATGCAAGGACTGATATGAGTGTACATATGTTCGTTGAACATGCTTAGTGCTACTTGTATATACCTTGATCAGTGAAATATAGTGATGGATTTATGATGCTATCAGCATAAGTTTTATATAAATTTAGGAATAGACATATATACACGAATAAGTTATCTACTTGTTATATAGCATGTTTTGTGTCACTTGAATATACATATGTCTACTTGAATAAGTTGTCTACTTTGTATTACAGAAAAGGATAACATGTAAGGGGGGCATGATGATATGATGTGCGAATAGCATACAAGGGGGGCGTGATGTGCAAATAGCAACCAAGGAGATCTGGATGCTAAACAAACATTAGAGCTGGATGATGTGGAATACTGGAGAGGCATGCAACCAAAATTGAAGACCAGATTGATTAGCAAGTAGATTTATAATCAGTAATCATTTTGTTCTTCAAGTTTGGCTCTATGCCTCTAGTAGTCCACACCATCCAGCTCAATGTTTTTTCAACATCCACACCTCATTTGTTGCTATTCGCACATCATGCCTGTCTTGCTTGCTATTCGCACATCATCATGCCCCCCTGCATGCTCTTGAGTCCATCTCTTAGCAGTTGCTACATAACCTGCCCTGTTACTGATGTATTGCTCATCAATTCGCTCTTAGTCAGGAAATGTCCCCTCAATGAAGGGCTCTATCAACATTCCACAAATATGCCATAGCAGCTAGAAAATTCATAGATAAATTAGACCCCAAACATAGGCAAATGCATAGATTTATAGCATCATATTACTGTGGAAACACTATAGGAAGGGCAATCAAATAGCTGGGGCATAAATACATGCCCCAAATGACTATATTAGGATGATAAATCCTAGTCCTCAATGTTAACTGAGAATAATAGTAATGTCATTAGTGTATATGCATATATATGAACTGATTACTATGTATTAATAAGTTCATGTTCTTACAACTGAAGGTGTGGAGATGAAATCGACAGGGAAGTTGATATCGACTATGAATATACCCCCCTTCATAGGGCCCTTCATCACGACAAACCATTGTCGATGGTCAGGACCTGCATATATATAGCAGCAAGTGTATGTGAGTTAGCAGAAATAGAGAAGGAAGAACAATGCACAACTGGGTGAGTAAGATACATACCTGTAATATTGAGAAGCCACCTGGGTGACTCCTGTCGGAGTGTGGAAATATACGCCCCAATATGAAAATGGACGGCCCTCGTATGATTATCCATGATCGATATAACTAGGATAAGTATATTGTTGGGTTGTGGACTTTTGAGAATGTAGTAAAAGCTTCATATTTATACTGTGGGTGGGTAAGTGAAATGTCTAGGACGGGGAAAAGGCAAATGAGTTATTAGGTCTCAATAGTCTCTGTAATACGTAAGTAATTAATGAAATGCATTTGGCTTTGCAGATATCAAGACTTGGAGATTATAGGCCTAATAATGACTATAAGATATGAATATCAAGTTGAATTTTGCTTCCAACACTACGCCAAATTGAAAGATTGAAAGATTGGATATGTATTGCTTTTTGACTATGTTTAAATGTAAACAGACTATGTTTAAAAGTTGGATTCAGAAATTTATCTAGTTCAAATGTAAACATATTATGATCATTAGTATCCAATAAATTTAAAATCATTGATATACAAAATTTCTTATTCATTTGACTATGTTTCATTACCAGAAATTCATTCGAAAAAGAAGACAAAGAGTGACATTTACGTTTAAAAAATATCATCTAAACAACAATAAAAAAGACATTAAAATAAACGAATCTGTCATCTGAAAAAAATCCATTGACATGATTGATTAAGATCTATGCCATCTGAAACAAGCTACAACGATAAAAATTATTATAAAAACTGGCATCGTGAATACCAGTATGCCAATTTCCCATATATGTACTTGACATTTTTAATTATTAGTATGTCATGTGATGACATTAAAGGTGACAGTAGTAATAAATAAGATGCATCGTAACAAGAGTAATATGACAGTACGCAAATAGGCTAATGTTATGTGTTGTGCCTTCACATGACAGAACCTAATCGCCTGAAGGTGCATCAGACGACAGCGAGCCATGTGACAGATTTATATCTCGCGGGACGACGGTTTTTAATCGTCGTCTGAGAGGCTATTTGGCGCAGTGGTAGTTGATGTGTGACCAGTAATACAAAGCTCGTGGTGATCCGTACTTCCACTACAAATCACATCAAAGATTATATGCACTATAAGAGATAATCTGATAACCCGTATAGAATCTGAATTAGTTAGTGTCAAACTAGACCTGGCAATTATCGTGTTCGAATCGTGTTCGTGTCGTGTCATTTCGGGTTCGTGTAAAAAATGAGTAAACCCAAACCCAACCCAAAAACTTTCGTGTCAAAGTCGTGTTAACCTGTTCGGGTTAGTGTCGATTTCGTGTCGTGTTTTCGGGTTACATGTAATTTTGCTATGCATATATATTAATAATAACTCTTAAAAATATAAGAAGATATGGTACTGTTTTTAAACATTTTATATCATTTTTAAATTAGTATGTTAACAATAATTATCGAAAAGTTCGATAATATCATGTTAGAGGGTCATGTAATGTGCTTATAACAATTTAGGAAATTCAAATCAATATTTGCAATTAATAATTATAATTTTATTATCTTTATTAATAAAGTGACATAAAAAACACAAGAGAATATAACAATAATTTTCAATATCCATGTCATTCCGTGTCGTTTTCGGGTTCACATATCAACACTAACTCAACTAAAAAATTAGCATGTCAGTTTCATATCAACCCAAAAATGACCCATTACCTATTAAGCTCAACACTAACACGACTTGACCTGCTCAACACGATCCGATCTGTCATTCCAAATATTTTGAACTTTACTTCAAATTCATAATTTGAAAAATTAAAACCTAATAAGTTAAGATAATAAGATAAGATATGGTTTTTTTATAACTCTTTATATTTATACTTTAATAAATAAGAAAAGTCATGTCTATTTTTAACCTAGTTTATCATAATTTTTAATTTTTTTTAATTTCTTTAATTAAATTTCGGATCAGTTTCGTGTTTTCGGGTTGACACGAAAATTAACGTGTTATTTCGTGTCGTGTCAACTTTCGTGTCGTATCATAAAACCCTAAACACTAACACTAAAAAAGCATGTCGTGTTCGTGTCGTGTCATCGGGTCGTGTATCGCTTTGCCGGGTCTATGCCAAACTATCAAAAAGAAAAAATTAGTTAATGCCAAAACAAGATGATTAATTAAGAATAAAAAACACGTTTATAAAAGTATGTGTATACATATTACATAAGCAAATACTACCTTTTTATATAGATATAGATATAGTATTTTTGTTTAATTAGAAATGAAATGTATAAAGTCATAAAGTTGTGAGATCATCATTAGTGGAAACTAAGTATGATTAGATAAGAAAGGATCTTAATTTCCATTATTATAATTTATCTATTTCAGATTATAATCTCATTTATTTAATTAACTAATTAACAAATTGAAATTAAATGTTAATGATTCTGATCATCACTACTTCGATTTCCTCTTTTGATCAAAATCCATTCTACCTTTCTTATCCATTAGGCATAATAATTAATTAAAAGGCTGCTTCTTTTGATTATGCTTTAATTAATTAATTAATTATTTGGTCTTAATTAAGTAGTACTACTTTTAAAATGACAAAAAGTGAATGTGATTAAGGAAACAATTTTTGATTTGGATAATATAACACATAATAAAATGCATGTACGAGGTGGGGTTCAAATTCAAATTTATATAACAAAACACTACAATTTAGACTAAAAAACTGCAAATTGAATATATCATACGTAAATATCTACAACATTTTCTTTTTAAATGCCAAACTTCTCAACATTTTTCCAATAATTGCCCGGATGGAAGTGGGTGGTGTCGAGATAGAAGATTTGAGTGAGGAACAGTTTTAAGGGATGATTTTGAGACATGAATAACTCGAATCACACATCAGAAATGGAGAGAGAGTGTCTGATTCTTACTATCTTAAGATGCATTTCTAATACATGTAAACGAGTTTTAAAGTTATGAGGCAAAATAAGTTAGATTTAGCTGAGAGAGGATAATATCTATATGGCATTGAGCTACATTATTACAATTGGTATCAAATATGACTCTCTACGTACTATGTGTAGTTCATGGATAACCAAGCGGAAGGTGATGGACCTGTAACAACCCGGTTTGGAGTGGGTATTAGAAGTGGCAAATACAGGATTGCTCAGTTTTTTTTGGGGGGGGGGGGGGGGGGGGGGGCGATTTTACACGTGGTGTGTAAAAAAATTTGCTAAATCGGTGTCTAATAGAAAAAAATCGGATTTAGAGAATGCCTAATAGGTGAAAAAAATTAGAAATTTAGATTTAAGAAAGACCTAACAGGCCGAAAAAAATTAGAAATTTGGATTTAATGAGGGCCTAACAGGCCCAAAAAATTGAAATTTTGTAGAAAGGACTTAACTGGACCTGGCCAATTTTGGGGTACCAATATAGCACCCGAGCTAAATTTCTTGGAAATAGGGGAACCAGAATCACCACAACCTTAAATTTTGTGGAGAGAGGGGGCCGAAACTACTTGTGGCCAAGGTGGTTCCGGCGACCGGAGGGGCCCAGCCCCCTATCTCCGCCCCTTGGTATTAGGGTAGAAGGCTTGAGCAATGAGCGATCTTAAGGGATAACGATGGGTGAAAAAATGAAGTGAATTCATATAAGAAATTTCTTGTCATTTATGGTTAATAACCTAAATGTCATTTTAATTCCCTTCTCATTCTACTCCTATCACTTTCTATTATGTTATACCTCTAACTAGAGCTTTTGGTTTTTTACATTTTATTTGGAAAACCTATATAAGTCTCCTTTTTTTATAAGGATGAGTAACTTTTAATCAATAAAAAATATAGTCTTCTACTTTGAAGCTTTGTTAAGGTTTCTAATTTCAACAATGAGGAATTTCCATTTCCTATGGATTTGGTCCATGAAATCTGAGATTAAACTCTTTCTAGTTTAGCTAGAAAAGAACCTCATTTGTTAGTTTAAGATCAAAACTAACTCGTCCAAAACCGATCCGTATAACCAGGGGTGGAGACAAGGGGCCCGGGCCCCTCCGGCCGCCGGAACCATTATAGCCACGAGTAGTTTCGGCCCCCCTGACTCAATAAAATTTAAGGTTGTGGTGATTCCGGTCCCCTTGTTTTCAAGAAATTTTATCTCGGGTGCTATATTAGTACCCCAAAATTGGCTCAAATCCCGTTAAGTCCCATCTAAATCCAAAATTTCAATTTTTTTGGGCATGTTAGGCTCTCTCTCTCTAAGTCTAAATTTCTAATTTTTTTTGGCCTATTAGGTAATCATTAAATCCAAATTTCTTTTTTTTTGCTTGTTAGGTCTTTATTAAATCTAAATTTCTAATTTTTCACCTATTAGGCTCTCTCTAAATCTGAATTTTTTTTTCTATTAGATACCGATTTAGCAAAAAAAAAAAAAATACACACCAAGTGTAAAATCAGCCCCCCAACCGAGCAATCATGTAACTCTTTATTCCTCAGAGTTATTTGAATTCAGAAGTTAGTAACCACAATTTTATTCCATAGTCCGAACTTACTATAATTCTCTGGCGCGTGCATTTCCATTAAAAGAACCAAACAATATACAAAGATGAGTTTTTTTTACGTACAATTTCATATTCGGGTTATCTTTCCGCCACTACTAGAAAATTTCTAAAAAAAACACAAGTAGGAAATTAGATATAATTGTTTATAAGAATAATTAAATTAATAATTTACGGTACGTAATGTAGGCATAATTCCATACACGTAGTCGTATATATTATATGGTGTGCTATCTTAGCCAAATCCAACACTTTGGGAGTACAAAATCTTTGTATCCACAAAAGCCAAGCCGAGTAGCTCCCTAAAAGCTTCCAATCCGATAAAGGTAGAAGACGCGCCGTCGTATGAAATACTGGTCGGAAAGGACGTATCCGTAATTTTGGAAAGGATATATTTTGTGGTCGGGCCCACGGTGAAAAAATCTTTCATCCATGGATTTTTTGATGGTCCAATGATGGAAATAATCAATCAAGTGCTTTTTGTGTGGGTCCCACTTCCATGGCAGCCGTTTTTCCGGTTACTTTTTTGACATAACCAACATATTAAACCACGATATGTTTGTGTTTATTGCACAAAAAAAATAAATTTGACTTTTTTTTTTTTTGGTAAATACATTCATTATGACCGTTGATGGTACGACGTGATTTTACGCATTTTAACGATTGTTGAATTTCAATTTTTAACGATATAATTATGAATTTTATACTTTTTAATATGGATAGCTACTTATGTCTTAAAACAACCGTTGACGGTCTAAAAATAAAAAATTCAAAGAGTTAATGATATTCTAATAAACTTTAATTCTTGAAATTTTTTGTTTTAATGTTATTTAAGTGTTGTTTGGTTAGAAGAGAGAGTGAGTTTTTAGGGAGAGAAAACTCCAAAAAAATATGATTTTAGAAAATAAAAAATGTGGTTTTCATGGTAATATTCGTTCTGAACAACTTTAATTCTTGAATATTTTCATTTTGAGATCTTTACCGGTTATTTTGAGGAGTTAGTTAAAGTTGAGTTGCCACTAGTGTAACAAAGTGTAAAGTTCATACCATAATATTAAAATGGATAAAGTTCAGTGATCATAGGTGTAATTTACTTTTTTTTTATAACGTGTTAACTAAATGATGTATTAAACATGATAGCGGTATAAAACACATGAATGTATTTTAAGAGAGTGTTTGTTTTAATTTTTCGGGTGAGTGTTTAGCTTGAAACCGTAAGAAATGTAGTGTTTAGTTAGGTTTATGCAATAATAACATTTAATAATTTTTATGGAAACAACAGTTTTTTTTTTTTTTTTTTTTGAAATTTTTCATAAACAACTATTTGTATTTACTATTATCGAAAAGGAATATTTGATATTGATGAAATCATTATTTTTATTTTCACAAAACGCAGTTCTCCTTTATTGTTTATTTCTATTTTTATAACATTATTGTTGAAACAATTAGATTTTACTTCGTTTAATAAATAATTATTTTTATTTTTTATTTAGTTATTTAGATAATTTTTATTTAAGTATTATAATTTTTATTTTTATAATTTATTTGTTAATTAATTTAAAACATGTTGATATAAGATATTTGGAAAAATAATTTATTAGTTCTTACATTTTTACTCAATACACTATTTAGTACTCGTATTTCAATAAGATATTGTTTAGTCTTTAATTTTTATTCTATTCAACAGTTTAATCCTTCATATATTTGAATTATTAAACAGTTTAGTCCTTTTTTAAGAGACTAAACTATTGAATAAAATAAAATTTAAGGACTAAACAGTGTATTATTAATATACGGGAACTAAACAACGTGTTAGGTACAAATGTAGGGACTAACAAATTATTTACTCTAGACATTTTACATACTAACAGCAATAACTAATCACAATTTTACCAAACGTTAATAAATCAGATAATAATAAACAACAAATTACAAAAGCAAACAGCTAACAGCTAACTGCAGCAGCAACAGTAAACCAAACATGCTCTAAAAAATGAAAGCAAATGAATT
This sequence comes from Euphorbia lathyris, assembly GCF_963576675.1. Taxonomy (NCBI): domain Eukaryota; kingdom Viridiplantae; phylum Streptophyta; class Magnoliopsida; order Malpighiales; family Euphorbiaceae; genus Euphorbia; species Euphorbia lathyris. Next base: position 9,124,385 of record NC_088911.1, read on the forward strand.
ATTTTAACACGTTTCCCTAGTTTTTATAGCTCGGATGACAACATAGATTGATTTGTATGAATAGATTTTAGATTCAACTTTTATTAAATACATTTGTATGAAGTTGTGATGAGTTTTAACTGTGACTAAACTGTGATTAAGAATATATTAATAAGGATATTTGTGTGGATTGCTTACGCTAAAAGAAATCCGCAATTAATTTATGACCCCACGACAACAAAAACTCATACCCATTAATAAACTGATATCATTTTCACACAATTATTTCTTAACATTAAATATCTGATATGGACAGCTATACGTCACTCTTTTAATTGATTGGATATATTACTTTAAAAATATTCAAGAAATTCTCCAATATAAAAAACAATTATTTAGAAAAGTTGTTATAAATATATATAGTTGGACCTATTTTTTAGTTTGTACAATTTTTAAATTCAAACATTCTTTCAAAAATTATTGTCATAATTATTTATGACAAAATGGAGCGGTTTGAACCATATATAGAGAGTATTTGTTTCATTTTTTCAGAGCAACATTTAGCATTTCACTACCAACTGCACGAAGTATAGTGTTTAGTTAAATTTATACAACAACATCATTTAGTTTTTTAATGGAAAAAATAGCGTTTTGGAGTTTTTTTTAAGAAAATCTCACTTTTGGAAATTTATTTGATGTTGATAAAATTATTATTTCCACAAAATACGTTTGTTCTATAAAACGTTATTTCTATCTCCACAACATTATTTTCGAAAAAATAAAGTTTGCTCTGTTAAAAAAGAATATATATTTTTTCATTTTTATTTAGTTATTTAGATTATTTTTTATTAATTTATGTATTATGATTTTTGTTTTATAATTTCTTTGTTCATTAATCTAAAATATAGCCATATTATATAGGGTAAATAATTATAAAATCCCTGTGTTTTTACTTAATATACTACTTAGTCCCTATGTTTTTAGAAATAATTATATAGTCCTCCAGTTTTTGTTTCTGTTAACTCCTTAGTCCTTATGTTTGGGTCAATGGTCAAACTATACTAAATAAATTTTAAAATACCAAAATTACCCTTTAATTTATATTTTAATAATAAAACATATATTTTTTCTATTTTATATATTTTTCTCTTTTTTTCCTACATAATCACAATCTCTCCATTATAAAGTAATTGATTTATTAATTTTTATACAATTATAGAACTTTAATTTAATAACATAAAATCAATTGACTAAAAAAATAAATAAAAAATATTTTAAAAATTATTAAAATAAGAGTAAGACTATCATTGTAAAAAAAAATTACAATTCTAATATATTTTACGAATAAAGAAAAAATATATGATTTTTAATCAATCATAAAAAAATTATAATAATATTTAATGTTAGTTTAAAGATATTATATCAAAAAATAATTACAATTTAAGAAAATTAATAATACATTTTTTTCAAATATATTAATTTTGGTGTATATGTAGTTCAAAAACTTCATTAAAACTAATTACATTAAATTTGAAACTAAAAAGATTCATTTTTTAATGTATATGACTAGGGGCAATTTTGGACTTTCATTTACAAAAACAGATAGAATGACTAAAGAATTGATTATGATAAAACTTAAGGACCTTAAAATAACATGATGGACTTAGTAGTGTGTTAAGTAAAAACATAAGGACCTTATAATTATTTACCCTATTATATATTTACATACTAACATCAACAATCAATGACAATTTTCCAAACACTAAAAATTAATATGCTAATACAAACAACTAACTGCAACGGTAAAGTACTAATAACAACAACAAAAACAACAGTTATTAGCTAACAGTTGAAGCAAACATATTTATAATGTATGACAGTACAAATTAATTGGGTAATTACACCCATGGCCACTGAACTTTGTCTATTTTAATGTTGTAGCCACTGAACTTCAATTCTTAATGGTATGACCACCAAACTTTATACTTTTTTACACCGGTGGTTACTCAACTTTAACTAACTCCTCAAAATATCCGTTAATGACGTCAAAATGAAAATATTTAAGAATTAGAGTTGTTCAGAACGACATTTACCATGAAACCACATTTTTTTTATTTTCCAAAATCATCTTTTTTGGAGCTCTCTCTCTCTAAAAATTCACTCTCTCTATCTCTTCTAACCAAACAACAGATAAATAACCTCAAAACGAAAATTTTCAAGAATTAAAATTCCTTAGAATATCATGATATCTTTGATTTTGAGGCTGTCAATAGTCGTTTTGAGCCGTTGAGTGGGCACCAGTGTTAAAAAGTTTCAAATTCAGTGGTTGTACTGTTAAGAATTGAAATTCAATGACCACAATGTTAAAATGGGCAAAGTTCAGTGACCATAGGTGTAATTTATCTCAAATTAATTAAATTACAAGTATTTCTTAACCCACCAATTAATTCACAGTTCCTTTAACTACAAACTACACAAAACACGTACTCGTATATGTAAATCTTTAAATCATGAAACCGTGTTCGCAAATAATTCAAACTATACGTATTTATTTATTCTAGGCAAAAAGCATAATTAAGTCCCTAAACTTTACTTGTTTTAAGGATCAAACCCCTGATCAATTATTTTTCCACATTGAGCCCTTATCGATTCTATTATGCATTTGGTCCTTATTTAACTTTTTCATCGAGTTTGGGAAAGAAGACGATCGATTTGGCGATTCTAATGCTGAAAATCGCAAAATGGGAGAGAAGAAGATCTAGCTTGGAAACACCTACTGGAAATTTATTTCTGTAATTTAATTTTACTTTTTACTCTCCATCTATAGTCAATAAACTCTTTATTTTTATTTGTTCACGTCAATATGCTGAATCACCCTAACAATACGTGTCGTCCAAATCCGATAATAAAATTAAATAAGAACCGAATTTATAACAGATAAGATCAGAGTGTGATCTTTAAAACATATAAAATTCACGAACTTAATTATTTTGGTTTTTTTTCCCTTTGTTTTACTCTATAAAGGCCCTGTTTGTTAAAGAGCGTTTTAGGATAAAAAGAACGGTTTTGACCAACTTTAGAGGTTTGACCACCGAAACCGCTGATTGGAGTGTTTGGTGGAGAGAGTTTTGAGAGAGAGTTTTGGGATGAAAACGCTAATTTAGAAAAAGCTCATTTTATGAGCTTTTTCATTTAGGTTTTTGCAATATTAAAATTAATGGACTTCTTTAACCCTAATAGATAGACGCTCTCTTCTCCTGTGCCAAAATTAATGCCCTTATTCGTCTTTTTGCACAAACCGCTATTATCAATCAGCTAATTTTTACCAAACATGTCTATACAAACAGCTAGTCAAATCAGCTAATGTAATCAGCTAACAGCTACCAGGTAATGTAATCAGCTAACAGCTAACAATTAATTCTGAAACATAGCGAAAGTGATTACATCACTAGTTTTTTAAAATTTCAAATATTTTAACCATAAAATCAACAATCCAAACTCTTTTCTCTAGTGATTTTATTTCAATCTTAGTATACTACTATTGAATACCATGCATGCACCACTACACCACCGCCGCCGTCCACTTTTCCCTCCTTTGTTTCTTTCCCCCATTTTCCTCCTCCTCCACCACCTCCCCCCCTGCCCCTCCTCCTCCACCACCTCCCTCCCTCCTCCTCTCCTCCCTATATAAATGCCGCATTCCCCCAAAACTCTCCAACAAAATCACACTCATCATGAATCTCCCTCTCCTATCTCCAAATCCATCGAATTCCCCCTATTTCCCCTTCAAATCACCTCCGATCATCACCTCCAATTCTCACCGTCTTCCTCTCAATTACAAAAAACACCTCAATTCCTCCCATTTCAACTCCGTTTCTACTAAGATCGGAAAAAATTGGATGAATTATCAAGGGAAGAACAATTGGGAAGGTCTGCTTAATCCGCTCGATGAAAATCTACGCAACGAAATCTTACGGTATGGTCAATTTGTTGAAGCTGCTTATAATTCCTTCGATTTCGATCCTTCTTCTCCTTCTTATGCTACCTGTAAATTCCCCAAAAATTCTCTGTTTTCTCGATCTGGTTTCGCCGGAAACGGTTATAAAATGACGAAGAATCTAAAAGCGACCTGCGGTTTAAAATTACCGCGGTGGTTCGATAGATCCCCGAGCTGGGTTTCGACTCGGACCAGCTGGATTGGATACGTCGCCGTTTGCGTGGATAAAAACGAGATAGCGAGATTGGGTCGACGCGACGTCGTAATAGCGTATAGAGGTACTGCCACGTGTCTAGAATGGCTGGAGAATTTACGTGCTACTTTGACGTGTTTATCGGAGACTAAAAGTCGGTGTGGTGGGCCCATGGTGGAAAGTGGGTTTTTGAGCTTGTACACTTCAGCTACTGACACGTGTCCTAGTCTACAGAGCATGGTAAAAGATGAGATTGAAAGGGTAATTAAAATGTACGGTGATGATGAAATGCCACTCAGTTTTACCGTGACCGGTCACAGTTTAGGTGCTGCGCTGGCTACACTTACGGCGCACGATATTAAGTCGAGTTTCTCGAATGAGTCGATGGTGACGGTTATGTCGTTCGGTGGGCCACGTGTGGGGAATAAGAGTTTTAGGTGCCAGCTCGATAATGGTGGGACTAGGATATTACGTATAGTGAATTCGGATGATTTGATCACGAAAGTACCCGGATTTGTGATTGATAATGACGATGTGGCGAGTAATGAGGATGTATGCTTGGTTGGACTACTTAACTGGCTACATAAGCACGTGAGAAGCACGCAGTGGAGATATGCTGACGTCGGACAAGAATTAAGACTTAGTAGTAAAGAGTCTCCATCTATGAATAAAAGGGATGTTGCCACGTGTCATGATTTGAGCACTTATCTCCACTTAGTGAGGGATTTGTGATTTCTTCCACTCATCAGAGAATATGTGAAGATAAAGAAATTAAAGGTAAATTTTGGTATTAAAATTGACATACGGATTCAATTTAGCTTAAATCAAAATTTAGGTATTAATTCAATTCGGAAATTGATAATATTTGATAAATTAAATATTATCAACTTTGAAACTGAATTGATAATAAACCAATCTGCCAATTTTATGGGCCAAATTCACCTTTAATTCGAAGATTAAAAAATAAATTAGTTAAGCAGAGAATGTAAATATACATGAGTATATTTATACATGTAAATTGAAATGTACATACTTGAACTAGTGATATTTTAATTTTTTTTTTCTGAACAGAAAATATGTAATCATTTTTGCGATAAATAAGGTTGTCTTTTATTAATGTTTTATTCTTTATCACTTAATTTCAGTATCAGTAATATCAGTTCAGTTCAACATTCATTAATGTATTATTATTTATTATAATTATAATTATCTATATATAATTTATTATAGTTATTTATAATATATATATAATATGTGGTGAAACTCTTAGCCTAGTAGTTGAGAGCATACCTATGACTAGGAAGATCATGAGTTTGAATCACATTAGAGTGGGGTGAAGATTTTTCTTTTTTCTTTTTTCTTTAATGTAAGCGCATTGTGTATAAAATTTATTTTAAATAATATATATATAATATATGCTTTATTATAATTATAATTATTTGGTACAACTTATTTGTAAATTTTGTTAATATTACAATGCTCTACAAAATTAACTGTCTAGTTGTATTTTTAGTTAAATTGGACTTTTTTTTTTTTGACAAGTAGTTAAATTAGACTTATTTTTATTTGATATTGGAGATATATATATAAACTATTAAATAATATTTATTCAATATTATTCAAGAGCTTTTATCGAACCTAGTCGAACTGAGCTTTTATTTGATATTCAGTAATAGTTTTTAGTTTTACCGTTAATAATATATTTATCTATTATTGTTATTATTATTATTATTATTATTATTAGAATCAGCATTATTATTATAAGCTTATTAATGTCTAATATTATCATTAAAATTATTTGAAAGTCTAATATCATCATTATTATTAATTTTAGTTAAGTTCAGTAGCATTCAGTTCAGTTTAATTTAGTAAAAAATAAGAGTCTAATAACACCATAACTATGATCCGATGTAACATTTTGCGAGTACCACATAAAATAAGAGATAAAGAGTTCCATTCTTATAGAAAAGATTTGTAGTGACGAGTTATTGACATATAAACCAGTCTGTATTATTCGATTATTAATTATTATTATTTTATTTTAGTTCCGATCTTTTTGAGCTAAAATAAAAAAAAATCAGAATTTTTTAAAATTTATAAACCAAATTAATTAAAACTACAAAACTTCAGAATTTTTTTTATAGGATAAAAATTCGAATATTGATTATCTATACAAAATTAAGAAAAGTTGGAATACGATACGGTAGTTCTGACATTACGAATGTTTTGTACAAAATTTAAGAACCGCGCAACTAATAAAATATAGGGTAAATTATAAAACTAGGTTAAATGGGAGGTCCATTTACATATTTAACTCATTTACTCAACCTACTACATATCTAGATTGTTTTTGTGTGACTTTCCCATAATACCCTCAATATTTACGCGCGTCTGTCTCCATCTCGTCTAACTTCGCAGATTCGACCATATGCGAAGCCTACGAAGCTAAGGTTTGGTTTACTTAATGAATTTAATTAGCATATGCGAAGCCTGCGAAGCTAATGTTTGTTTTACTTGATGAATTTAATTACCATATGCGAAGCCTGCGAAGCTAATATTTGGTTTACTTGATGAATTTAATTAGCATATGCGAAGCCTGGATGTGTTTTGAAGCTAATTCGCGAAGTGGTATATAACAAAAAATGCCAAACAACAACGGATTCTAACATTAAAATCATAACATTATCAAAATTTACAACAAGTGCCACAATAACAACATTAAAATCACAACATTATCAAAATTTATAAGAATGCCACAATAAACTCCTAACAAATCATTTCATAGTCAACGTGACGAATCTGGACGAAAATTTCTCGCTCTACAGGAAGTCCAGATCTTTTGGGATACTAAATGGAAGTCCAGATCTTTTGGGATGGACGTGTCCCATAGTGCACACCAAGATTGGCACAATCTCTCCTATACAATCATTTCAAAGTGAATGTGCCCATCTTGAGGGAAATTTCTTCCTATACAGGAAGGAAAGTCATCTCCCATGCAGCCCAATATGCCGCCTTCCAGAAAGGGATGTTATGTAATCAACCACCTTCAAGAAAAAGTAATCGTGTTAGGCAGGAAAAAGACGATTTTGGCTTCGCGAAGTGAGGATTAGCGAAGCATGCGAATGTAAATGTGCAGGGAAAATGATGATTTTACTTCGCGAATTGATGTTTTCGCGAAGTTTGCGAAGTCTGAAACGTGACAATCTATGTCGCATATCGATGCTTTCACGAAGTCTGCGAGTGAAATCATGAACTTTTCTACTCGCAGACTTCACGAAATAGATCCACACGTTTCAGGCTCTTTCTCTTCGCAGATCTTCGCGAAATCATCGACTACGTGAAGTGATTTCATGGAAAAACGCAGAAGAAACAGCAGATACTTACATTTTTCGTGCCTTTCACCCTTAAAAGCGACAATAACAATATGATAAACTGGGAAAAATGATAGAAATAACGTAGAATAACCATTTCTTTGATGGTAACAAGAAGAAAGAAACCAAGTAACGAGCAGGAACAGGAAGATGAAGAACCATGGCTTCGTTTTCTAGGATTAGGAAGTTGCAGAATCAAGAGATGAAGAGAGTGATAACTTGTGGAAAAATCTTTGATCGGAGCACTTCCCTGTGAGGCGCCGTTGGGATCGGCCGGGGACACTCCGATGCCAAAGTCAGTAATATTTCTGAGAATAAACTGTAAGCACAAAAGTAGAGAATCAGTAAGTGTATATTTGATCCTAGGAAGCTGGGGTATTTATATAGGTTTTTGTAACCTTCAGCATTAATGGGGAAGCAGGTGAAGAGTCGTGTCATTACTCGTCTTTAATTGCTATCAATTCTCCATTAATCCCAGTATTTAGCATTGAAACCCTCAGAGTTGAGGTATTCGAACAGTCAAGTCTTTATTCCCCTTTAATGGCTATTAATTGCCATTTAATTGTATTTATTCCCATTCATGGATGGTAATAAAGGCGCCTTTTGGTATTCTTAGATCTGTCAAGGCGTATGTACGCTCTCCTTGAGAGCTATGGCGGGTCTCCACTACTCGCTCTCATCGGGCGTATCTCGTTATGGTGTATCTCGCCATGGTCCACGTGGTGTGGCATAATGCTAGAGACTCCTTCCTTTTCCTCATTATTTGCATATTCGCCCCTGCATTAATCCTGCATTAATTATCATTAATTCCACATTAATCATGCATAAATATCTCTTTTAGAAGGAATAATGGTTTGCCATTATTTATATTAATTTTCCCTTATTCCTTATTCAAGAATAATTTGGGTTGTTATCAGAAGCCCCCCCTAAAGGTATAAAAAGCTCTTTAGGGCTGTTTAAATGGTGTTTCATTTTTCTATCTTGGAGGAAAGTGGACCTGCCCTAGATGGGGGATCACTTTGTCCTATCTTTGAGGAAAGTGGACCCGCCCTAGATAGGGGATCACATATGGATATGATACGCTTTTAGGGGATTTTGCTTCTTCGTGGATATGTGGCCAACCGTATCCATTGTTAGCCTCTAGGGGCTTCTTGAGAGTTATATTTTTTTTAGAAAGGGAATAACCCGCCCTTTATAGGACCATTTGTTCCTACCGCATAGGATTATGATTCGCCTTAGGGACTTCTTTTCTTCAGTTTTTCCATATTGAGGAGAATGACCCGCCCTTAGGGATCAGTAAGAATGATCAGCCATTTAGGGACTTTTGCGCATTTTGTGGAGGGTTTTGTCACTCCAGGCACTTGCCTTTTTAGCCTTTATCCATTTTCCAAAGTGTTTTTACTTTGCATTTGTGAAGGCGAGACTTCGTTATTTCTATGATGAAGATGAGGATTCATTACTTTGATGAAAACGAGGCTTCATTGTTTGGATAAAGACGAGGCTTCATTAATTGGATGAAGACGAGGCTTCATTGATTGGATGAAGATGAGGCTTCATTAATTGGATGAAGACGAGGCTTCATTAATTGGATGAAGATGAGGCTTCATTACTTGGAGATGAAGACGAGGCTTCATTACTTGGAGATGAAGACGAGGCTTCATTATTTGGAGATGAAGACGAGGCTTCATTACTTGGATGAAGACGATGCTTCATTACTTGGATGAAGACGAGGCTTCATTATTTGGAGATGAAGACGAGGCTTCATTACTTGGATGAAGACGAGGCTTCGTTATTTGGATGAAGACGAGGCTTCATTGTTGGATGAACCCTTTTCTTTCCAGAACTATTTTTACTAATGCATTATATCTTTTAGCAAGTAACTTTTTAGAATCTGGTTTAGGATTTCTCCGATTGTTTAGGGTAGGTGGCCAGCCGTACCCCAATGTGTGAACCTTTGTGAAGGTTAGAAGCTTTTATTCCTGGTGAGGAAGTTAAGCTGCCTTAGGCGATTGATTTACTTCCTATCTTTGAGGTGAATCGATCCACCGCCAGGTCTTGAGACTCTTCTTTGGGAAGAGTATTTGAGAGTGTAAAGTTCTCACGTCTGAGAAATGTTTTAACTCTGTCTCTGACGACGATCAATTGTTTCCTATCTTTGAGGTAGATCGATCTGCCGCTGAGATTATTGTTCTCATATCTTTGAGGAGAAAGTTTAGGGTGTAATTTTCTCATGTTTGAGATAATTTTAACCCGCTTTTGATGGTGACCAATATTTTTCCTGTCTTTGAGGAGAGAGTTGAGCTCATTTGAAAGCTCTTGAGGGTCTGTGTTTCTTATCTTTGTGGAAAGGGGATCTGCCAGTGATGGGGATCAATTGTCCTATCTTTGAGGTAATTGATCCGCCTGTGGAACTTTTCATTCGCCAGCCACTAGGCGTATATCACCTCTTTGATTACATCTGCCTTCTTCAGCTTTGCTATTTCTTCTTCTATAGAATTTGGAAAGATATAGAACAAAACTAGGCAAATGAATATAAGAAGTATGGTAAGAAATAATAAATTATAAAATATAGGATACTATAACAGTTTAATGCACATATAAGAATACGTAAAAATACTGATTTTTAGGCTCATGGTTCCGTCTTTTCTGAGCAACTAGAACCGCATCCTCAATGATGTTTAACTTATGAGTAATCACATCTGGGCTTACTCTTGGGGGGTTCTCATTCTCCCATGCAAACACGCTTTCAGACTCAATGAGAACTTTCGTAACATCCACCTTGATCCCAGGTTTTAATCCTTTGGCGATCTGCACTCGCTTTCCATCAGCAATAAGGAACATTTTCGTGTCGCCCAAAGTTGTAGTGACAAGTTCATCTTCCTCACCTTCGTCATCTTTGAATTGTGGGAGGATCGATAGTGATGCCGAGTATGTCTCTTGAGCCACCTTTTGGTTCCCGCTAATCATTACTCCTCCTTTGCTGGTGGGAATGTACATTGCCAGACGACGGTTGGAAATTAGGGCTTGCAACCTCTGATATGAACGGCCGCCAAAGAATGATGTTATAAGCTAATTATCCATTCATAATAGAGAACTCCAGATCACCAATCCACGCTTGATCATCATCCGCCAGCTTGCATTCCAAAGTTACCTGGTCCTTGGTCCGGATAGTGTGACCTGTCACTCCCATGATGTCAACAATGGTTGTTTCTATTTGGATCGGATCAACCTTTAGTTTGGCGAATGCACCTATGGTGATGACATTGCAAGAACTGCCCGTGTCTACCATTACTCGCTTCATTTCATCTCCCATCCTTCAATTGTTAACGCATCTGTATGTGGAGAGATTACTGGACCTGTTTCTGCAAAAGGGGCAATTGAGGGATGTTTTTTCCAGAACGGATATTTTTGCTTTTTCCACGGGTGGCTGATACACTAGTCCATCTACTATGACATTAATGACACTTTTGAATTTCTTTTTGGGATCTGGCTTCTGCTTGTCGTCTTGTTATTTGTTATTCTGGACAAAGCTATCTAGTTTGCCAGCTCCCAACAAGCTTCAGTGTGGTGGCCAACCTGTAGTACGCTATGGCGTTTCTTCCAACGGTTAGATGCTCCCCTCTTTTGGGTTCGGGATATGTAATGTCCCGCTTATATTGATTCTTTTCTTTTATATTGTGGCAAGTTGGAAGCTTTAATCATTTTTTCCGCCTCGTACCCCATGATTCGCGTTGTGAAAGGCGAATTCCTGTTAACTGGATGGCGTATCTTTCTGCATTGTTCTCTTGTCTATCCAGAGCGGCATGCACTCGCCTTTCAATCTCATCATTCGTGTGTTCAATGTTGAATCATGATGGTGAAGTCGGCTCTTGATCTTGATCTCGATCATGTTGAGGTTATGCTTGGAGCTATGGTTTTAACGCGGATGGATGTTGTCATAACCGTGGGAGCCTTTTTATCTAGCTCCGAATATCTTGTCTCCGCATCCTTCAACATTTTGCTAACATAATAGATGGAGAACTGCTGATCTTCTTCTTCTTGAATAACCACGGTGCACATAGCTTTATCCATGACAGATTGATACAAATGCAGGTCTCCCCTTCAGATTGGTCTGCTCATCAAGGGTGGTTCTGCTAGGAATTGTTTTATACCTTGATATGCTTGTTGACAATCTTTCTAGTACGATGATCCGCCCGTTCAACCTCTGGATCTTTCTCACCCATAGTGGGGCTTTCATTTAGGCGCTCTTTTCACCTTTTTCCTCGTATGGCTTTTATTTAGGCGCTCTTTTTCACCTTTTTCCTCGCAGGGTTTTTTACTTTATCTGGATTTGCTCTAACTCCTTTTTTGCTAATGACATAGTCAAGGAATTTTTCTGAAGCGACTCTGAATATACACTTCTCTGGATTGAGCTTTATTTTTCATGCTAGTGTTTGACACTGGTTGCATTATTAGCAATTCCCTTGTACATGTGGGTTAGCACTGAAAGAACTCCAGAAGTGGGGCATACCCTGTCCATTATTAAAAGATTATGGTAAGGCATAAAAGCTATATTCACTTACCTTGGGGATCAGTGGCTTGATCCATGGAACATACTTCATAGCAAAAGACTGTTTGCATTGACTTTGTTGGCAAATATCATGTATAATGCAATGTCTCTTTATGGAATTTTTAGTTCATCTTGGAATCAATTTAATAATTCCTTCACGTTGGTCCCTGACTCTAGAATGAGCTTAGTCAAAGGATAAAACCGAGTAAATATTATATGTCAAACAAATTCATAATAGAATTTTAATCGTGCTTGTTTTAATAATAATATCACGTATAACGGTCATAACCATAAAGATTGCTACTGCACATGAATATCATAATGAATTCTTAATAAATAACCATAATGAGAATGGTTTAAGAATAATGTCCTTTTGTATTTCAATGCGTATTAATATCCAAGATAGCATATTTATTTTAAACGTCATAAAAGTTATGACATTCTATATTGGGTAAGATATCTTACATAGTTGCTATTTACTTGCAATTAATATTGTGCATCCATACATTAATGGCATTCAGAGATCATTAAAGCCTCATTTGAATGAGGTGTAATTAAAGAAAGGTAAGTGATGATTTAATAATATAGTTATATATAAAATTACTCTTATATCTTTTCATTTGTACGAGTAAAATAAAAGAGAAAGGGTAATTTTGGAAGAAAAATACATGTACCATGAAGGGTAATTTTGGAAGAAAAATACATGTACCATGATTCTCCTCCAATTTGGAGTGTAAGGAAAATTACTCAAAATCCACTCTCACCTACCTTCACATACAATCCTCCAATCTTTAAGGAATTCTCATGTATATCCTAAGAATTTTGCATAAATTAATGTTCTGATCCGAAACCGACACTTGCACTATTTTGTAGTTAGCTCAGGACATGAAAGTTTTGTTTATCCAATTTGGTAATTCATCAGTCCATAATGGCCTTAATAATTAGAGATAATTACAGGATAATTACAAATAGACTCAATATTTTCAAGTCTCTTGTGTTGGTAACAGAAATTCTAACAATGTCAAATAAACAGTTTTTATATGAATAGACACATCCTTGTAAAAAAGGGAATGAAATAACTGTTTGACAAAACAATATTCAAAAATATGAATTTTTGATATTAAAAGTACTATATAGGAGAAAAGCCATATATAGATGGTGAATTGTACAAGGAAAAACCAAATATGATTTTTTTTTGTAATTTCTTCTAATAGTTATATGCATGTTCATCCAAAAGACCGACCAGATCTAAATCATTTGTAATTACATGAGCCCTTTTATGATATTTTAATATCAAATGACAAAATCACATTGAATGGATGATTTTTTTTTTGTAAATCCCAAGATTACGGGTCTTATACATGCGTTTGTACTAATTCAATGATAATATCATATTACACTTGTCATGCATAAAAATATGAGGGCATAGTAAGCATGCAAGATTTAATGAAAGATTTGTGTTTATGACTTCATCTTTTACAGTTTATTAGATTTATCATAATAACATGTAATGATATTCATAGCACTTTATAAGAGCGAGGGATCTCAATTTTCTTTAATTAAAAATGGAATAAGAAAGGGGAGGAAACTTATCTTTTTCATCATAAAATTCCAGATTTAATGTAGAAAACTCTTTCCCACCAATATATGGAGAACTGTATCTTTGGATAGATTTGTTGTACTGATTGAGCCAAAGTTTGAGATTGTGATTTCTATTCTGTTGACTCCATTGTTTTGTTCTTTGTGAAACTCTATACAATCAAGATTTTGTGATCTTCTGTTTGTTAGAGATCCACGATCACCGCACCAATTGATAACTTGTGGAAAAATCTTTGATCGGAGCACTTCCTTGTGAGGCGTCGTTGGGATCGGCCGGGGACACTCCGATGCCAAACTCAGTAATATTTCTGAGAATAAACTGTAAGCACAAAAGTAGAGAATCAGTAAGTGTACCTTTGATCCTAGGAAGCTGGGGTATTTATATAGGTTTTTGTAACCTTCAGCATTAATGGGGAAGCAGGTGAAGAGTCGTGTCATTACTCGTCTTTAATTGCTATCAATTCTCCATTAATCCCAGTATTTAGCATTGAAACCCTCAGAGTTGAGGTATTCGAACAGTCAAGTCTTTATTCCCCTTTAATGGCTATTAATTGCCATTTAATTGTATTTATTCTCATTCATGGATGGTAATAAAGGCGCCTTTTGGTATTCTTAGATCTGTCAAGGCGTATGTACGCTCTCCTTGAGAGCTATGGCGGGTCTCCACTACTCGCTCTCATCGGGCGTATCTCGTTATGGCGTATCTCGCCATGGTCCACGTGGTGTGGCATAATGCTAGAGACTCCTTCCTTTTCCTCATTATTTGCATATTCGCCCCTGCATTAATCCTGCATTAATTATCATTAATTCCACATTAATCATGCATAAATATCTCTTTTAGAAGGAATAATGGTTTGCCATTATTTATATTAATTTTCCCTTATTCCTTATTCAAGAATAATTTGGGTTGTTATCAGAGAGGAAAAAGAGAAATACATTTTGATTTGGAGAAATGGTGCAGATTTCGTGTAATTTAAAGGAAGATAAGAAGATCAAAATTCTTAGAATCATTAATGGAGGAGCCAACAGCCGTTTCGCGCACCCAAAGAGAAGAGTGGAGAGAACGTTTGCGTAAGGGGAAAGTGGGAAGGTTAGGGGTATTATGGAAAAGTCACACAAAATCAGTCTAGATATGTAGTAGGTTGAGTAAATGGGTTAAATATGTAAATTGACCTCCCATTTGACCCATTTTTGTAATTTACCCTAAAATACAAAATTTAATATTTTAAAATTTAATTATAAAAAATGAAATAAAAATAATACTTCCCGTATTTTTAGATGCAAAGTCACTAATTAAACTTTTAAGGTTAATATCTTTAAGAAAATCATGTTCTATAAATAATACAGACCTTTGCATGGGTTTGACCGAGCCGGATTCGGACCGGACCTAATCGAGCTTTATATATAATTACTTGGTCCATTACTTTATCAAAGCCCAATCCAACCTACCTACATTTACATCGAGCTCGGGCCGGGCTAGACTATAAAAGGTAATTCTTAAACCCGGCCTGGACCAATTCGCCCATCTAATGATATTTCAAAATAAATTAAAAGTAAAATAATTTATTTCCTAATCATATATACTATTAATGGATATATCAATTTTCTTTATTTCGTCTGTTTAAATTAAGGTGTGTGGCAAAATAAGTATTTTATTTGATTTGTGTTAAAGAACATCCACCTTCTGACTTTTTTTTTATAGAGTTCATCACGTGACATTTAAATTCTTAATTAATATGGTTAGATTTCATATATTATTAATTTATTCTTAATTTGCTATTTCTAATTTCCTATTTTTATCTATTTCAATATATTACTTTAATATACTACAAAATAATTAATAAACTAAATAAATCAATAAATATATATATTTAGTGAAAAATATTATATAATATAAAATTGGGCCTGGCCGGGTTAATTTGGGATTTTGAGATAAATCTCAAGCCTAACCCATTTTATATACGGGCTTGAGCGAGCTTAAACCGAGTCGGACCAAACATCAAATATAAATGTCCAAGCCCAATTTATAAAGGGCGGGTTTGGGCGGACTGGGCGGGCCAACGGGTTCGTGGATAAGTCTAAAATAATAAAACTAATTAATTTTAATCTTTTTAGTGCCCTATTATTTAAAGATCATGTGTCGTCGTACTTCCTGCACACCTTTGAAACCGGTCCCACGATATGGTAATTTTTTTCCTTAATTGTTTAATGACATGTAGTTGAAAAATTATAGGTAGAGGCCATGCTAGTCAATGGATGTGATAGTTGGGAAAAATTCAACTCCATGATTATTACATGTTTAAAATTATCATGTTGGAGTCCATTTCCTCACCTATAATAACAGACTACATTTTCATAAATGGAATTTCAACATACTTAAAAAAATCACCTATTTTTAGTATAAATAATTTATTAGTGACTATTTTTTTTACCTATATCTTAATAAAACATTATTTTATTATTCAAATGTTTGAGAGACTAAAGTGCTGAATTGATAAATTAAAATTGGATCAAAGGTCCAAAGGCATATTTCAGTCTAAGTACTGGAAGGATCTAGAAGTAAAGCCCAAGCCATGAGGATTACTTGTTCCGGAAGATGAAGATCAAACCATATCTGACAAGATTAATGTGGACTTTGGACCACTAACATTGCACCACTAAATAAGGAAATAAATACAAAGAGCAGACGGCTTGTACCCTGGTCAATTTGGAATCTTTACCTCATTTGTGTAGATATTCAGACTGCCTCTACCAAGCACTAAGAAGCATAATGTCTACTGGACACAACAGAAAAGAGAAGATCAATGATTGGTTGTGTGTACTGAATGCTGAAGATGAAAGAGACTGGAGGAGTCTTTCCCTCCAATGATTATTTTGAAATTTGAATTAACTCAGCTTTAAGTGTCACTATAAAACCCCTATCATTTGCTCATTTTGGACTTGATCATCAACGCTGAAATCTAGAGAGAATCATCCTTAAAGTTCCAAAAGCAAAGCAAAAAGCTCATACACATTTACTCTTTACATTCGTGTAATAGCTTGTAGTTTTTCACTGTGTTCTGAGTAAGAACAAGCTTATCAATAGTTTAATCAGAAGCTCTTCTGTTCACTTCAGTTATAAGTGAATAGCAAGAGGGGAAGATAGATAGCTGAGTGTGGAATGTAAAGTACGGTTGTAGGTGTCAAGCCTCACCTTATGAATCCGATGGGATGATACTGTTGATGGCAATGATGTGATTGGAGCCGAAAGAAACTAATCTAGGAATCAAGCTACTCGACAGGACCGGAGCTCGAAGTTGAAAGATTCGCCACCCACGAATGGAAAATGATCACCGGATTCCTATATATATAAATAGTAAAAATAAGAATAGAAAAAGGTAACTAAATAATATAATCCTATATGAATGAAAAATATGGAAATAGGTAATGTGAATAATATATAATAGGCTTAATACATCATTTGCCTCCCGAACTTGTTCAAAAAACTTGATTGGCTCTCTAAACTTTCAAAGTGTCCCGATAGCCCTCTAAACTTGCATAAAATGTTCAGTTACCTCCCTGAACTTGCATCAAATGTAATCAATTTTGATATATTATTATTTGATCTGTTATATAATTGTTTTATTAGACATTTCAAACATTAATTACATTAAAATATTTACCATGTTACAAATAAGGTACTATTAAATTTAATTATAAACTAATGTGGTGAAGCTCTTAGCCTAGTGGTTGAGAGCTTACCTATGCCTTGGGAGGTCATGGGTTCGAATCACATCCGGGTCTGGTGGGGATTTTTCTTTCTTCTTTAATGTAAGCGCATTGCGCAAAAATTTAAAAAAAAAATCACTCGGTCACAAAAAAGTAAGTCAAATACGGAAGATGTATTCCACACATCTTAGAATGTTATTACATAATTCAAAAATATATTAAAAAAAGGAAGTTATTGCTTGCTCAATTATACAATTTGTCTTCTCTAATATTAGAACCGTATATCCGATTTTGATCATTTTACTTTTTTTAAGACTCGTGCAATATATTTTTCGCATTTAACTTACTTTTTTACAACCGAGTGATCAATTGATTACATTTTGCGCGAGTTCAAGGGACTAATTGGTCATTTTATATAAGTTTAGGGGGCTATCTGGACACTTTAAAAATTCAGGGGGCAATCAACCTTTTTGGACAAGTTCAAGAGGCAAATTATGTATTAAACCTATATAATATAAACCTAATGTTAACTATTTAAGCAAATAATAAAAAAGGGGCAAAAACAGTATATATGTATATATTGCCATAACACCTACTAATAAGAAAAATAATAATACTAAAAATAGTCTAACATAGCGAACATATTTCATATACTATATAAACACCTAAGTGACTAACCAACTATACATTAAAGCTAGGGTGCGATCATACCAGCACTAATGCACCGGATTCCATCAGAACTCCGAATTAAACGTGCTTGAGCGAGAATAGTATTAAGATGGGTGACCTCTTGGGAAGTCCTGGTGTTGCACCCCAAACTTTTTAAGTGGTGAAGCTCTTTGCATGTTGGTTGAGAGCTTACCTATGACCTTAGAGGTTATGAGTTCGAATCACATAGGTGAGGTGGGTTGAGGGTTTTCCTTTGTCTTTAATTTAATTTTCCTTTGTTTAATGTAAGTGGATTACGCACAACTTTAAAAAAAAAAACTATACATTAAAGCTAAATATATATACATATACATATTAATATACAGAGTAAAACTATTTAAAGAAAATAAATAAGTATATAAATTAAAACTATTTAAAGAAAATAAATACATACATATACATAAATGAATTATCAAACAAACATATAACTAACCTATATATAATCTCAAATATCAAAACCCAAAAAAGAGCCAAAATGCTATTTTGAAGTTCCAGCATTTAAAGACAGAAAAAGAGAAATATCAGAAACAGTCCTTCAATCTTCCAGATTTATTAAAAATTACCAGATCTACTCTATTTCACCGTTTTAACTCCAAACTACTCAAATCGGGTCATAGTTCATAATGGGGAGTTCTAAAATGAAGTTTTATTTAAAATAATGATTTAAAACATTTTTAAATAACGGATCTACGACGTTTTAATCCCGAACTACCCCAAATCGGATCACGGTTCGTATTGGGACTTAAAATGAAGTTTTTTATTTTAAAATCCAAAACCAAATATTTATTAAATACGAAACAGAAATTAATTAAAATAAATTTAAACAATAAAAAGCAATAAAGAAATAAACGAGTCTAGTTCCTCGGATTGTTACCTCTCGGTGGTAACGAAAGTCCAAATCGAGTCGTTTGATTAGCATTTTAGAGTCATTTTCCATGTTTTTTCCAAGTTCGGGTCTCGTTTTAATTTTTTCAAGGGTTCAGGGTTCCAAAAATCCAGTCCGGAGTGCATTGGGCTTCGTGCTATTTATAGGCACGGAGCCCAAAGCTCCTTTTACCCTTGGCTCGAGCCAAGGGTACTATCTTACCCTTGGCTCAAGCCAAGTGTAATGCCTTACCCTCGGCTCGAGCCGAGGGTAACACTTTACCGTTGGATTCATTTTAACTGTTTTCTTCATTGGTCCTTCGACCCCAGTGTCTGCAATGGTACATTACAGAGCCTCTGTATCTATTGCAATGGCTTGTGCTCTACCTGTTAAAAGAGTTCACTAGTGGATTAAAACCCAAAAGGAGGTATTCTGGGGACTGGATGTAGGTAGGAGGCCGAACTAATATAAGTCGCTATGTAACTATTTCTCTACCCATTTCCTTTTGATATATATATACAGTAGTGTTTATACGGACTCTGATGACCACGTGAATTTGGTCATTCACCGTTAGATGTAGGCTGATTAAATCCGAGCTTTAAGATGCTTTGAATCTCCACCTTAGGATTTTAATCAACCTACATCTAATGGTGAATGATCAAATTCACCGTGGTCATCAGGGTCCATGTGAACAGTACTGTGTGTGTATATATATATATATATATATATATATATATATATATATATGTCAGATCTAGTGTGACAAGGGTTAGGGAGCTTATTGTGTGACATGACAAAACTACGTAGTTTTGATGATAATTGAAAAGGGTAATGTGGCAAATTTGTAAATAAAAGAAAAGAGAAGATAGAGAAAATTGTTTTATTTATTTTCTTTAAAATACATTTTCCCGACATTTCTAACCTCGTTTTTCGAAATTTTTATACTATTAGACTCGTCTAAATTAGACGGTAATTTTAAGATCCCTGAAGCTCAAATAAAAAAAATTCCGATAAACGGAATCCGGGTGGGCGTTTTCTGACAAAAAAAAGTACCCAGAAAATTCTCAAAACATTTCAGAAAATGTAAAACATTATTCTGAGAAACTTTAATTCTTGGGATGAAGCGAGATTTCTTACGGTTTAGTCCCAATAAAACTTGTTCCTTAATTTTATCCATTTTCCATACTTCAACAATTTGTTGGGTCAAAACCGTAAGGCATCTCGTTTTGAGCCAAGAATTAAAGTTTCTTGAAATGATGTTTTACATGTTTTGGAATTTTTTGATAATTTTCTGGGTACGTTTTTTGTCCTACTTATATTGTTTCGACAGTGTTCGAAATTGTTCCAAATCAGAATACTATTTGTTCCAACATAATACTTATATTATTCCAACAGAATAAATCAGCGTACCAATTTTTCCAACAAAATAGCTCTATTATTCCAGCATATCAATTTTATTATCTATGTCTTCAATTTCATTTTTGTTTCTTAATATTTAATATAGTATCTTCAAATTTATATTAGTTATATTATTTAGAAAATAATTCTAATTCTTATATTCTTCCAACAGAATAGTTATATTGTTCCAACAGAATACTTATGTTGTTCTAACAGAATTGTTATATTGTTCCAACAAAATATTGCAACACATAGTTCTGAAAGATAAGACCAAAAAGTTCCTAGAAAATTATCAAAAACATCATTTTAAGAAACTTTAATTCTTGGCTCAAAATGATATTTCTTACGGTTTTGACCCAATAAATTGTTGAAGCATGTAAAATGGATAAAATTAATGAAATTATTTTATTGGGACTAAACTGTAAGAAATCCAACTTCTACCCAAGAATTAATGTTTCTCAAAATAATGTTTTACATTTTCTGAAATTTTTTGAGAATTTTCTGAGTACTTTCTCTTTTCTCGTCGGAAAACGCCCACCCAATTGCCGGATCCGTTGATTTGGGACTAACCGTAAGGAATCTCACTTTGAGTCAAGAATTAAAATTTCTCATAATTATGTTTTATATTTTTTGGAATTTTTTAAAAATTTTCTGAGCATTTGTTTTCTCACAGAAAAACAAATCGCCGGATTCTATTCACCGGAATATTTTTTACCTGAACTTCTGGGATCTGTGCGTTAGGCCAATAATTTAATATTATATTATATCTCAATTAATAAAAAATTAACATCGTGTTAATTAATTACTTATTTATATAAAATCTTAAACCTTAATCATAAACCTTAAAAATTAAGTATTAGATCCTAATTTATAAATTCTAATCGTAATATATATAATATGAGATCAAATTATTAGTATTATAAATTATATATTAATATATTTTTTCCATATTAATTTAATATATTTAAAATTATTATATATACCGTACACGTAATAATACCTATCTACTTTAACCTATATTTTCAAGAATAAATAAAGGCTAGTAATTTTGTTTTTGTTTTTTTTTTTCTTTTTTTATAGAGAAAGTCTACTTTACTTTCTGACCCAATAATTTTTTTTTATCTCTCAATTCGCAATCATTTTCAAAAATCTATATGGTACCATATAGATCTAGTTAGTGCAGTCATACCAACAATTTCTAAGTATAAAATGTCATTAATTTTTTCAATATATTAATTTTTTAGCCATGGCACAACACTAAACGTTATTGTCGTGTGACCAAGAGGTCACGGGTTCGAGTCTTAGGAGCGGTCTCTTGTCAAATAAATTGGCAGGGGAAGGCTTGCCCCCAGTACACCCTTGTGGTGGGACCCCTCCCCGGACCCTTGCTCAGCGGGGACGCGTAGTGCGACCGGGCCGCCCTTTATTATTTCATATAATTATCAATGTTATTGGAACTGAAAAAGACATCAAACCGGATTTATAGCTGTATTACAAGTTATTTGGTCGGATCGAATGGTTTAGATTGATCGAATCGGATGACGTAATAAATAAATAAATAATATTAAAAATATATTAATTTAAAATTATTTTTATAAAATATATATTATCCAAAATAAATTATAAACAACTTTTGGTTTGTAAATGACCTTTACTAGTCGAAGCACCATCGGACTAGGGATGCACCTGCACGACGTGGGCGACGCAAATGCCACTTTTGCTATTTTTTTAAATTATTTACAAATTTAAACGTTTTGCTATTATAATGTGTATTTTTCATTATTTCAACCATTATTACATGTATTTTAACATTTTTTAAATTAAATTTTTTAAAAAACCCGGGGTCACACCAGTTTTCGGCCGGAACACCAGGTCTCAGTTCAACCTCGAGTCTCTCCGGTTTGTTGAGGATTCAACAAACCGCAAGGGTTCAGAACGGATTCCTATCTAGTTCTCGGTTCTCCCGGTCGAACCGATCTGAGCCTAATAACACTAATAATTATACATTTTAGTAATACTCCCTCTATTCTGAATTATATGTTGTTTAAAAGAGGGGGAAAATTCTGAATCATAAATCATTTTTATTCAATTTCACTCATTTTCTTAATTTTGCCCTTGCTGGAAATTCTCCTTTTGATAACGCATTTATGAAAAGTTTATGAGAGAATATTGAGAGAGAAGATTCTGCCACTTTACATATTTATCTATTTTAATTGTATTAGAATTAATGAGAAGAGAGTGAATATTAGGTAAGAATTAGTCATTAAAGATGAGATTATAGACTAGTATTGTCTTTTTAAGCATTATTTAATGACTTTTTAATTTACAAAATTTTATCTTAAATAATGGAGAGAGTAATATATATGCATGTATGCTTTATTGAAGCATGTTTAATTGAAAGAGTAGAATAGGATTTAGAAGAATTGTATTGCGCAAAAATAATTTCCCTTGATTAGGAAGTGTATTAGGTATTCTATTTATATACAAGATTTACATGAACCCTAACATAGATACACATAATAGGGGTAAGACTTAACAAACTTTATCTCTAGTAATTCAAAAGTATTTAACTAATTATCCTAGATAGGGATGGCAACGGGTACTCTACCCGCGGGTACCCGGCACTACCCGACCCTAATGGGACTATCCGTACCTCGTATAAAAGGGTATGAGACGGGTATGGGATCAAAACCATTACCCGTTAGGGTAATGGGACGGGTATGGGAAGAACCCCTAGGGTACCCGGTACCCGTTACCCGTCATAATTTTTTTAAATATTAAAAAATATTATTGTGTTTTAGATGTAAGATACGAGATTTGAACACCAACCTTTTGTTATTTTTATTGAATAAGGTTTAATTTATTCAATTTTTAGATGGATGATTTAATAAATTTATACTTTGTTAAATTTGGAATATTTTTTGTTTTTTTTATTGATTCTTAACGGGTAAGGGTACCCGCGGGTACCCGTGAATTAAATGGGACGGGTATGGGATGCAAAACATATACCCGTTAGGGTAATGGGAAGGGTACGGGTAATTAAAAAATAAACGTGTAAGGGTTTGGGATTGGCACTACCCGCGGGTACCTTACCCGTTGCCATCCCTAATCCTAGAGATAAATAAGTATATTTATCTCTAACCCCCCTATAAGCCCGATGGCGAGGTTGGACCGTTATTCGAGAACGCAATTTCTGGAATCATGTGCTAGCCAAAGGCTTGGTAAAAGCAACTGCGACGTGAAAATTTGTCGGTATGAACCGAACATGTAAGAAACCTGTTTGAATCTGTTCACGAACAAAGTGCAAAACAAGCTCAATATGCTTTGTTCTATCATGAAAGACTGAATTTACTGTGACATAGATAGCTCTAACATTATCACACTAAAGTTGAATCGGGCAACGAATGGGATGCCTAAGTCCCCAAGTAGAGAGTGGAGTTAAAGAAGTCTAGTTATAGCATTTGCAACTGCCTTATATTCACTTTCAGTCGAGGAGCGAGCTATGGTAGGTTGTTTTCTGGTGTGCCATGATATCTAACTGTGACCTAGCAGGATGCAAAATGCATCCGTAGAGCGTCTATCATCCGGACACCAACCTTAGTCACTATCTGAGTAGCAGAGAACTTGAGTGACCGGGGATGATGAAAGTGTAATATCATAGTCTGGAGTGTCTTGAATGTACCGAAGTACATGTTTAGTACACTTCCAGTGCTCATCAGTTGGGCTATGAAGGAATCGATGCAATCTGTTGATCGTAAAGGTTAATATCTAGATGTGTGAAGGTGAGATATTACAGTGCACCAACAATGTTGCCATACTCATGACTAGACGTGAGTGGGGTGGCAAATTCCTTAGAGGTCGTTGGTGTGGTGGCCATTGGTGTGAGAGTGGGTTTCACATCAATCATTTTGACTTTATCAAGTATATCATTTACATATTTGGCTTGACAAAGATGAATGTCTGATGATGTATATGTGATCTCAACACCCAGAAAAGTACGAGGCACGACCCAGGTTGTGAATGGGAAACTGACATCCAATGTTTACAATTGTGTCGTGAATACGTGCAAGCGTGGTTCCAATGACCTGAATGTCATCAACTTAACATGAGATATATGTCTTCTCCGCACCATCTTGGCAAATGAACAAAGAGTGATCAGCTTGGGACATTCGGAATCCAAAGTTGACTAAAGTGTGTTCGAAAACGTGTGAACCATTCCCTCGGTGTTTGTTTGAGACCATAGGGACTCTTCTTAAGCAAGCACACATGATTTGATTTGTCTTTATAAATGAATCCATATGACTTCTCCATATAAATACGTCTAGTGAGGTTTTCGTGAAGAAACACATTTGACACATCCAACTGATTCACAAACCATCCATGCAAAACAACAAGTGCAAGAACCGTGCGAATGTTAGTTGCTTTTACGACCGAAATGAATGTTTCCTTATAATCAACGCCTGACTGTTGTGTGAAACCATGAGCGACAAAACATGCATTATAACATTCTATGGATCCATCAGATTTACGCTTGATGTGATATAGCCAACACGAAGTGATAATGTTGTAATGTGGTGATCGAGGAACCAATTCCCAAGGAGTGGTACCTGTCGGCGGCCCTAGAAGAGATGACATTTGATGTATATTGCTCTCCATTTGATGACCCACTCTAATGGAGCTGATAAGTGTTGATTCCATAGGAAAGACTTTTCCACAACACTCAACAAACTTACAAACATAAATACAACTCGTGGTGTAATCAAAACATAAATCTCTAGTAAACACAAAGATGAGAACAAAAACTGTATTTCTATTTGTTGTAAAGATGCAAATATGGATAAATCCCATAACCAAAAACCCACAGAGATGAATAGTCAGGAGATTTATGGAAGAGACGAAAATGAGGTGACTCATTTCCAATTGTTTTGGTGGGTAAGTAATTAATTAAACGTATATTATGAATCATTTCAAAATTGCAATATTTGAGAGGTAACGAGGCATTATCAAGTAATGTGAGAGATGTATAAAAAACATGCCTAATTCTACGTTATGTTATGCCATGACTCTTGAAGAATGGCATTGTTAAACATGCCCAATTTATGTACAATGCCTTGACTCTTGAAGAATGGTTCTAATTTTTAAAATTCTCCACCAAAATCAGAACAATTTTTTTAACAATGGCATTAAACTTAGTTTTGATCATGGTAAAGAATTCACTAATCATAGATGCAACATCACTTTTATGCTTTAAACAAAATAATCATCCAAAGCGAATAAATTCATCCATTATAACAAGGAAATAACGATGACCCAAATGGGATAAAATAGGGGCAGGGCTACAAACATCTGAATGTAAATTTTCAAATGGAAAAGTACTATAGTATGATGAATAGAAGGTAAATGAGTCATGGATAATTAACCAAAAGGACAAAAAGAACACTCATATACTAGAGAAGGTGAAAACAAGTGATTTTTGCTGAGAATGGTACTAATTGTTTTGTTCTGGCAGTGACCCAAACATTCATGCCATCTTTCAAAGGTATTCATTCACCCACAATCGCCTGTTTCAGAGTGGTTGGGAGCACGTACAATGTCACACCCGACCCTTGACGACCTCAATCGGCATCGGACGTGAAATAGAAAGATCATAATCAACACTTAGGAGTCTCTAATTTATCTCAATATCATAATATCATATTATATTACAATTGAAACATCAAAGTTCTAACCATAATTCTAACAATAAGCAGCCAACTTCCAAACCTCGCATAATCGGTCGGTAAACTTCTCTATATCATGTACTTTCTCATCTAAAAACATTAAAACATTTAAAAACGTGAGACAAAAATCTCAGTAAGAAACTATCAGCTATAAAAACCAACTTTACTTAACATAACTGTATATATACATTTATAAAGGGATTTAATCAAAACCTTATAGAATATACTCAAAACTTAAGTTCATAATATAGTCACAGTACTAAACCAAAAACCAAAAATATATAATCTTGTATCCATTCTTGAGTTCAAAACCTTATATCAAAATCAATCATAACCAAAAACATAATCCAAATGAACTTAAAACATTGTATCCATCCTCGAGTTTCTCCCTTTAAGTATCAATCCATAACCACATATATAGTCGAGACGTCTCTTAACATTGCCTATCCCATATGGTCTTACCCAACACTTCGCTTCCATACCCAATAGGTCTTCAGACTATGTACACAGGCCATGTCCCTCACTGAACATGGTCTTCAAATATAAAACCACCGATCCGGATAACTCTCGATGGATATAAAATCATAAAATCATAACGTGCTCAAATTTCCTTTCACAATCAAATTCCAAACTATTTCATAATCATAAATCGTTTGGCTTCAATAAGCTCTTTTGTATCATAAAAATCATATTTGGACTTCAATCCAAAATAATAATAACCGCAACAGATTTCTCAATCCAAAAACAATTCGTAAGAAATCAAAAAATTCATATCGTTCAATATATATATACATTGAAACCAAAAACATATATGTATATATGTAAATCAACCAAATTAAGCCTTAAATCAACATAATCAAGTAAAATCTGAAATACACATAGAAGCATAATCAATAGCTTCATTTGAACCGTAATTTCACAATAAAAAGTAAAACCATGAAAACCCCCAATTTTACAAAAGTCCTGCATAACCCTAAAATATCAATTTATGAAACTTCTTTGATTATATATATATCTATATACATGAAACTCAAAATATAGTTGATAGTTACTTACCTTGGCTACTAATTGAAGAAAATTCACCCGTTCAATTCTCCTCTAACTCCTGTCCAAGACGTTTCCCTCCAAACACTGCCGAATCTTAAAAACTCTTCGGTTATTACTTAGATGTATACATAAGGATGCTATTGTTCTAATTTCGAGTGATTCGGACGGTCGAATCTCCTTAAATCAAAGAAACGGTGGAGAAACGGTCGAAGAACGGTGAAGAAAAGAAAACAGGAAAGTAAAGAAAAGAAAATGGTGATCTTCGCCCATCACCTCTTCAAAAGTTTGGATATATATCCAAATTTGGAAAATATCCGGTTTGATCCTCCATCTTGATATAATCTTTTAAATATTACTCTAAACTTTTAATTTACACCTAAACCCATCAAATTAACTCCAAATTTTTCCTATAGCACCAAATAAAAATCACACACCTAATAATTATAATATATATTACTAACAAGATATAAATTCTAAAAATTTAGACACAGACGTGACAAATCTCCCCACCTTAAAGAATTTCGTCCTCGAAATTCATATTCTCTAATCTATCTTAATTTTCTTCCGAAACCATTTTCACGATTACGAAGTTACTTTAAATTATCAAGATTCATCATAAGACCACAAATTCTAATGTTTTCTTCCATTAACTCCATCATTTATCCATATCCACATCTCTCGAAACATCATTTATATAACTCTTAATAATTCTAAACCTCAACCCGATAAAGTTCAACAATAGATGTCCACTTTGAATTCGAATATCATTTATTCAAATTAAGATTCCATAACTTGTTAAACTCCTATCATAATCTCCAATTTATAATCAACCTCCAAAACAATTAATTGAAATCTTCACATTTTCGCTTTCTTAATCACATATATATTAACTTCAAAACTCATCATATCATTTCAAAGTCTTCTAACCTTACTTCAAATCTGAGATACGTATATTTTATAAACCAGTAGGCAGTGTCTCTCAAATAAGTAGAAAAATCAAAACATAAACCAAATTCTGGTTTAGAGCTAAAATGACCAACATATATCGTTTCCAGCGTAACTTCTTCATACAGAGTCCGAATAAGACAATTCAGAAACCCCTGGAAACGTAAGATAAAAATAAAGAACTTTCATTTAGGACTCTATGATAGATTCAGCCTATATCTAGTCTAAAAATGCATCACAAGATTCAGGTACGAATCTGATTTTCCCGCAGCTCCTATATAGACAATTCTCTATCTCTCTAACTCAATGTTATGACTTACTCATAACCCATCACCAAATATCAAATAATTTACTATTTGTCATACACCTAGATATTGCTAACCATCAAATCTCATTTCTACCCCTCATTAGCTAGTTACTCAATCCTCGAAAAATTTCAAATTATTTTTTCGCTTGCACCAAATACCTATATTCCTCAATCGCGATCGATTATTTCTTAGTTATCACCAAATATCAATATTCTTCAATTACTATCCACCTTAGGTCCGAAGAATTTAACCTAGAGCTCTGATACCAAACTGTCACACCCGACCCTTGACGACCTCAATCGGCATCGAACGTGAAATAAAAAGATCATAATCAACACTTAGGAGTCTCCAATTTATCTCAATATCATAATATCATATTATATTACAATTGAAATAGCAAAGTTCTAACCATAATTCTAACAATAAGCAACCAACTTCCAAACCTCGCCTAATCGTTCGGTAACCTTCTCTATATCATGTACTTTCTCATCTAAAAACATTAAAACATTTAAAAACGTGAGACAAAAATCTCAGTAAGAAACTATCAGCTATAAAAACCAACTTTACTTAACATAACTGTATATATACATTTATAAAGGGATTTAATCAAAACCTTATAGAATATACTCAAAACTTAAGTTCATAATATAGTCACAGTACTAAACCAAAAACCAAAAATATATAATCTTGTATCCATTCTTGAGTTCAAAACCTTATATCAAAATCAATCATAACCAAAAACATAATCCAAATGAACTTAAAACATTGTATCCATCCTCGAGTTTCTCCCCTTAAGTATCAATCCATAACCACATATATAGTCGAGACGTCTCTTAACATTGCCTATCCCATATGGTCTTACCCAACACTTCGCTGCCATACCCAATAGGTCTTCAGACTATGTACACAGGCCATGTCCCTCACTGAACATGGTCTTCAAATATAAAACCACCGATCCGGATAACTCTCGATGGATATAAAATCATAAAATCATAACGTGCTCAAATTTCCTTTCATAATCAAATTCCAAACTATTTCATAATCATAAATCGTTTGGCTTCAATTAGCCCTTTTGTATCATAAAAATCATATTTGGACTTCAATCCAAAATAATAATAACCGCAACAGATTTCTCAATCCAAAAACAATTCATAAGAAATCAACAAATTCATTTCGTTCAATATATATATATACATTGAAACCAAAAACATATATGTATATATGTAAATCAACCAAATTAAGCATTAAATCAACATAATCCAGTAAAATCTGCAATACACATAGAAGCATAATCAATAGCTTCATTTGAACCGTAATTTCACAGTAAAAAGTAAAACCATGAAAAACCCCAATTTTACAAAATTCCTGCATAACCCTAAAATATCAATTTCTGAAACTTCTTTGATTATATATATCTATATACATAAAACTCAAAATATAGTTGATAGTTACTTACATTGGCTACTAATTGAAGAAAATTCACCCGTTCAATTCTCCTCTAACTCCTGTCCAAGACGTTTCCCTCCAAACACTGCCGAATCTTAAAAACTCTTCGGTTAGGACTTAGATCTATATATAAGGATGCTATTATTCTAATTTCGAGTGATTCGGACGGTCGAATCTCCGTAAATCAAAGAAATGATCGAGAAACGGTCGAAGAACGGCGAAGAAAAGAAAACAGGAAAGTAAAGAAAAGAAAATGGTGATCTTCGCCCATCACCTCTTCAAAAGTTTGGATATATATCCAAATTTGGAAAATATCCTGTTTGATCCTCCATCTTTATATAATCTTTTAAATATTACTCTAAACTTTTAATTTACACCTAAAACCATCAAATTAACTCCAAATTTTTCCTATAGCACCAAATAAAAATCACACACCTAATAATTATAATATATATTACTATCAAGATATAAATTCTAAAAATTTAGACACGGAAGTGACATACAAACCATCCTTACTTGGTATGTGCAACATGATTATCTTGGAAACCCGGTCCTTGATAAGAAAATGATCGTACCAAAAATCAAAATAACAGGCATTATCTTTGGAGAATTTTTTAACAGATAATAAAGATTTAGTAAGTTCGGGTACCATAAAAAAATCATTAATAAATAAATTCTGAAGTTTAGTGTGACCGGAATGGGAAATTTTCAAACCTTGCCCTTTGCCAAATTGCATTTGATCATGTCACGGTTGCATATATTGAATATGTGCAAGGTCAACTGTCATGTGGTGAGTGGCACCCGTGTCTGGATACCAAGACTGGTGCACCACTAAATGGGTCATACTGTAGTTGCTATGCCAAGTGGGCCTATGGACGTGGTCCAAATCCATGTGAAGGACCAAAATGACCTTGATTCGGTTTCTTGCATTTATTCGCCCAGTGATTAACATCCCCACACTTAAAACAATTGCCACACTTTTTCTTTGGATTTTGTTGATCATTAGATATAGTACTGACATTTGCAATTGGTGTAATAGATGGAACCACGTGCAGGGGACGTGTACTGTTAAGCAAACCCTTATAGACAACCAAATGATCACGTAAATCAACGATGCTAGCCCCTTTCTGAGTAATTAATGTTTGGATGGTATTATGATAGTTCTCTCCAAGATTTTTAAATAATTAGGGTGGTAATAAGTGTATTGGAAAAAGGTTTCCCGAAGCAGCCAAGTCATCCATAATTGTTTTGATCTTTTTCATATACTCACTGACAATCATATCGTTCTTTTTAAGATCATACATGTCTAAACTGTGTTGAAACTGATGACTACCCGACACAAGTCCAAAAGTTTGTTCCAATGCATACCAAATATCATGCGAAAAATTGAAGCAAGTAATAGTTGGGTATACTTCATGAGTAATAGAATTTAACAACAAAGCTCTAACAATATTCTCAACATCATTCCATTCATCATACACATGATTGGACACATCATCATACACATCAGTAATTGGACACATCATCATACACATCAGTAGACTGAGGATTTCTAAAGATATACCTGGGTGGTGGCGGTGTATGACTAACCACATAATTGAAG
Source organism: Euphorbia lathyris (assembly GCF_963576675.1). Lineage (NCBI taxonomy): Eukaryota > Viridiplantae > Streptophyta > Magnoliopsida > Malpighiales > Euphorbiaceae > Euphorbia > Euphorbia lathyris. Next base: position 9,155,821 of record NC_088911.1, read on the forward strand.
AGACGGTGAGATTGCAATATGGCCTCAATATTCATCCTCCAAGCCCGATAATTGCTTGGTGTTAATTTGATAAGAAGATTTAGATTAGTGGACAGCAGATGAAGAAGACGCAAAAAAGGAGAAAGTGTTGGTGTGACTGGTGTAGCAGAAAGGGCATGGGCAGTTGCTGGTACGGCTGCTAGCTCGACTATTGCGGTTGCGACAGCTACTGCTGCAGCTACAGTAGTGACAAGTGGTGGTTTTCCTGGAGCAACAGTTTGTTGTCGGTTTAATCAGTATTAGAAAATTATCTACCCTAATTCGAGGCAGCGAAAAAAGATGTGAATTGGTCTCAGGTATGAACTGAGCTCGGTGGATGAAAATTCGGTTCGGTGGTAGATTTTCTCCTATAGAGATTGATGAAGGTCGCAATGAGGTTATCTGATGAGGGATAGATTGAGGTTCGGGATAGGAATTTCCTTGCGAGTTAGAGCAAGAATAGGTGATTCAGGAGGCAGAGGATTGGTTAGAAACAAATGGTGATTGGAAGTGTCATGGTTGTGAAGAGGGTTGAATCGAAGAAGAGTTATATGTGATCAAGGTAAAAGCAAACAATCTTAGGTTAGATGATTCTGGTATATGAGAAACGGAAGCAAATTGGGAGAGAGGAACAGAGGCGGTGGGATGAGCAGCGGCGACAGAGATGGGGACTACAACGGTGGCATCGTCGGCTATAGGGAAGGGCGCAGAAGCTCAGGCGGTGACGACTGGAGCATTAGGAGCGACTTGCTCTGATACTATATTGAAGCAAGTTTAATTGAAAGAGTAGAATATGGTTTAGAAGAATTGTATTGTGTAAAAATAAATTCCCTTGATTCGGAAGTGTATTAGGTATTCTATTTATATATAGGATTTACATAAACCCAACTTAGATACACATGATAGAGATAAAACTTAACAAACTTTGTGTCTAATAATTTAAAAGTATTTAACTAATTATCATAGAGATAAATAAGTATATTTATCTCTAACATGCATAACAAAGAAATGGAAATGAATTAAAGATTACGATATAACCTTATTAAAAAAAAACATAATTGATCCTTTATGTCTAGGAACCGTAACAGATGGGATAGCTGGAGGCAATATCAATTTCATATCCTTAGCCGTTTATTTTTTGAGTTACGTGTTTCATCCCATTACCATAACAAATATACTTTTTGAATCTCATACATGTCTCATTTAATTTGCAAGTACCTTTATCCGTTAAGAGTCAACACATAAAACAAATAAATTATAAATTTAACAAAACATAAATGTAACAAATCACCCACAAATTTAAAAAATCATCCATAAATTTAACAATCATTCTAAATTCAAACATTTTAAATTATTCAAATTATCAAGAAATTAAAACACGCTAAAAATAAATAGTTCATTTTCATACAATGATAATCTTCATTTTGATATATGGCGAGTAGCGCGTAGCGGGTATCCGGAGGGTTAATCTCATATATATCCGTCCCAAACCCTTTTACACAAGGTTCAGATAATCTCATTGCGATACCTTTACCTATTACCATCCCTATTCATGTCACCTTTAACAATTATCAATAACTTCCTACACTGAACTCACGTTTCTAATGTCTTGATTAATTTAAAAATAGATTAGGGAGTCAATGTGCTATATTGGTAGTAATATTTATGTAAGTCCATGTAGCCACATACCCGACACATAGAGGTGGTAAAAATACACATGATCCGATTACACGTCACGAAATCGACATACAATTTTAGTGTTTGGGTTTAACTTAGTAGATAATGTGACATTTTTTGATTGATATGAAATTGACACGCAAATTTTTGGGTTAGGTTAGGGTTGATATGCTAACTCAAAAACGACATGAAATGACACGAATATTTAAATTATTGCTATATTCTCTTATATTTTTATATGTCACTTTATTAATAAAAATAATAAAATTATAATTATTACTTGCAAATATGATTCGAACCTCCTAAATTTTTATAAACACATCAAATGACCCCCTAATTTGATATTAACCGGCTTTTCGATGATTAGAATTAACATACTAATATAAAAATGACACAAAGTATTTAAAAATAGTCTACTTATATTTTCAAAAGTCATCATTAATATATATGAATAACAAAATTACATGTAACCCGAAAACACGACACAAAATCGATATTAATCCGAACAGATTAACACGATTATGATATGAAAGTTTTTTGGTTGAGTTTGAGTTTACTCTTTTAATCACGAACCCGAAATGAACACGACTCAAACACGAAAATTGTCAGATCTAATGTTAAGCCCAAAATATACCTAAAATATCATCAATAATTACATCAATATTGCTACGAATTTATGCTATTTATAACTGTTTAGAAAGTTTTTACTCTCGAATATGTTTCTTTCATGCAAGGTACATAAATATTTGGTAAAATCCAAATAGGAATGAAAAGAGCTCAAAAACAGAAGAAAAACCCTACAAAAGGAGTCGAAGACGACGAAAATTAATAACGCCAAGTCAAGGACGAGAACGAAAGCCGAAGAAGTGAAAAACGTTCCGTGCCGCGACCGCGGCCCCCAAATTCTCGGTCGCGACACGCGTTCTTCAGCTTCTCCTTCCCTTCGTTTGAAGACCAATTGATGCTCCCCCATTCTCGGTAGAGAATTTAATATTCTCGGTACGAGCAGGAGTCTGTAGAGGCCTAGTTACACACTTTTATTTTCGACGAAACACGATCGTTCGGGTGGATAAAGACGTCCTTTCGCAACGGATACGATCCTTCACAATGGACACGACACTTCAATCAAGACTCTTCAACATCTATAAATAAAGAGTTGATGGAGAGTTGAAGATATGTAGAAGAAAGAGATTAGTATAGAATTTATGCAGAAATTCCGAGTCAAGTGATTCAGAAGTTAGATTTCGATTCTATAAAAAGCAATATGTTGTACACACATTGTTTATTCAATAATAACAAGTTTAGTAGCGTTTAGACATTGTTCCAATTTAGTTTTCATTTTGGTAGTAGACCGACCCAGTCTCTATTACGAAGATTCAACGAGAAGATTGAGTAGAGGATCCGCCCCTGAGCCTGACAAACTCTAACGAAACCCAAGGAAAGGATTGACAACCCGTTCACTTGCAAGCCGTCGAATGTTTCCATGCTCCATGTTCTTTGTAAACTTGTATCAATTTATATTTCATTTCATCTAATAAAGTCTGTTCTATTCGATAGATTGTTATGCAGCACTTTGGTAAAGGATCCGAAGTGGATGTTGGTGTTTTCATTAAAACGTATTTAATTCAAAATCTTTACAAGGAAACTTTGTTGAACACTTAGGCAAATTATTATCTCGAAAGAGTTTTAATTTGATTAAGGGCAATTATCCCGAATAGGGTTTTGTCATGTTCAAAGCCAAATAATTAGAGGTTCCGTCATTTATTTCATCTTTATAATTCATACAAAGTTTAAAGTTGTTTTCTTTGCTTAATGCAAACAAATACATTTGTTTACTTTTCTAAAAAGTACTAAATGTTCCTATCTTGCAAATTCATTCTTAAATCAGAGTATTTTCTAACGTTTTCATACTCTAACCTAATTCTCATTCTAGCAATATCAAAACCAAAACCGATTAAACGATTTTCCATATTATAAACCTTAAAGTAAATTTAACCGATTATAAATAAGTTTTGTTTCGAAAAACGTTCCCTGTGGGATCGATATCTTTTATTACTACAAGCGTATACCGTGCACTTGCGGAAATCGCTCAACAAGTTTTTGGCGCCGTTGCCGGGGAACGCCAAAATTTTCGACAAAATTTTAAATCTTTCGTGTTTTATTTCAAATCTAGGTTTATTTATACTTATTCAAACTTTTATATTTTATTTATTTTAAATTACTAACATATTTATTTTTCAAATTCTGTTTTGTAGGTAGTTTCGATTCGTGCGAAATTTCAGGTTCATGCGGAGTTCTCGAAGTTCAGGCACGTCACCAGATCCTATTGACCCAGAAATTGAAAGAACTCTTAAAAAGAACAAGAAAGAAAAGAAAAACAAAAACAAAACCCCAATAAAAACTAGAATTACCGAGCCAGAAGTTATGGCCACACTTATGGATTACGCTAGGCCAGGAGTGGCCGGTGTAACAAACAGTATAGTTAGACCCCAAATTAATGCACACCATTTTGAAATTAAGCCAGCATTGCTTAATATGTTGCAAAATAACGTAACATTTTACGGGTTACCTAACGAAAATCCTAACACCCATTGGACAAATTTCTTAGAAATTTGTGACACTTTTAAAATTACTGATGTAACTGCAGAAGCAATCAAACTTCGTCTTTTTCCTTTTACTTTGAAGGATCGAGCCAAAGAATGGTTAACTTCTATACCAGCCGCATCATTTGAGACTTAGGAGCAATTAGCCCAAGCATTTTTATCAAAAAAATTTCCTTTAGCAAAAACCGCAAGAGTCATTAAAGAGTTAACATCTTTTTCTCAAAATGATAATGAAACTCTTTATGAGGCTTGAGAACGTTTTAAAGAACTTCAACGTTTATGCCCACACCACCAGTTGCCCGCTGAACTTTTAATGCAAACATTTTATAATGGACTAAATCCTACAACTAGAGGTTCATTGGACGCTGTGTCTGGAGGGTTATTCATGAAGAAAACATCTGCCCAAGCAAGAGAACTTTTGGAGGAAATGGCAATCAATAGCAGTATTTGGCCCGCGGAACGTGGACACGTACCATTAGCGAAACCATCATCCTCAACTATGTCATCAGTTAAAGGTATAGTGAATCTTGATCCAGTTGCGATGTTGCAAGCCCAGTTTTCTGCCTTATCGCACAAAATTGATAGGTTTATGGCACCGTGTGATTCTAATGGTAAGACAATCCAAACGGATGTGGACTACGAAGGTATGAGTGAAATTGAACAGGTAAATTTTGTCCAAGGGCAAAACCAACCTAATAACCCTTACTCCAATACATATAATCCTGGGTGGAGAAATCATCCTAACTTTAACTGGAGAGATAATAATAATAATACTAATGCTAGTCAAAATCGTACTGCTAATTATCAAAATCAATCAAGAGATACGATTAGCACTTTATCTTCTAAAATTGACAAATTTATTGATGCTATGAGCGGAAAAATAAGTAATCACGACGATGATTTTAAACGGATCGAGAATAAATTCGATCAGCTTATTAAAAACCAATCATCTAGCATCCATAATTTGGAGATTCAAATTGGACAACTCGCTAAATCAATTCCATCCCGCAAAGAGGGAAGTCTTCCAAGCCATACGGAAGAAAATCCGAAAGAGCATGTTAAGGCTATCACTCTTCGTTCAGGGAAAAATTACTTAGACCCGGAAATGTCCGAAAATTCGACCTTACCTGGAACTGATTTACCAAAGCCCAAAGAAGATACATTAAAACAAAAAGATGCACCAATTGACTCTAGTACAAAAACTTTTGTACCCAAACCACCTTTTCCACACAAAGTCCGCAATAAGGACTATGATAAACAACTTTTAACATTTTTAGACAAACTTAAAAATTTGCATATTAATTTAACGTTTATGGATGCGATTACGCAAATTCCCAATTATGGTAAATTCCTCAAAGATTTAATTTCAAAGAAAATCAGTTGGGAAGGAATTTCATCCATTTCGCTAACCGAGGATTGTAGTTCAATTGTGTCAAGTAATTTGCCTACTAAACTCAAAGATCCAGGATGTTTCACCATTCCGTGTAAATTGGGCGATATAGAATTTCCCAGTTGTCTCTGTGATTTAGGAGCAAGCATTAACTTGATGCCATTATCTATTTTTAATAAATTAGGCTTAGAAGAAGACATCAAACGTACCAATATGGTTTTGCAATTAGCGGATCAAACCACTAAAAGACCATACGGTATAATTGAGGATGTTTTAGTTAAAGTTGACAAATTTATTTTTCCTACCGATTTCGTTATTTTAGATTTTGCTTATGATGTAAATTGTCCGCTAATCTTTGGTAGACCATTCATGAACACAGGACGTGCTCTAGTTGATGTGTCGGAAGGGAAAGTAGTTTTACGAATAGGAGACGATAAAATTGAGTTTGATATGAACCAAGCGATGAAATATCCTATGGAAGATTTCGCTTGTATGAAACTCGATTTAATTGAAGAATGTGTAAATGACATTGTTCAAAAAGAAGAATTAATAGAACCTATAATGAGTGAGGAACTAGAAGATAAGGACCCAGAACCTTTGATTCGAGAAGATGGACCAGTTCCGCCTTCGATTATAGTTCCACCTAAATTAGAACTTAAAGAATTACCAAATCATTTGAGGTACGCTTTCTTAGGGGAAGGCGATTCTCTACCTATAATTATCTCTAACAAATTAACACAAGATCAAGAAGAGAAATTGAAAGAAGTTGTTAGAAATAGGATAGGAAGTATGGGTTGGCAAATTTCAGACTTAAAAGGTATTAATCCGAGCATCGTAATGCACAGAATTCACTTAGAAGAAGATAAGCCACCTAAAGCAGGTAGGCAAAGACGCCTAAATCCAAATATGAAGGAAGTAGTCAAAAATGAGATTACTAAACTTCTGGACAATGGAATCATCTACCCTATTTCGGATAGTGAATGGGTTAGTCCAATCCATTGTGTACCTAAAAAGGGAGGCATAACAGTTGTAAGGAATGAAGAAGGTGAATTAATACCTACACGAACCACCACTGGTTGGAGAGTTTGTATAGATTATAGAAATCTAAATAAAGCAACTAGGAAAGATCATTTTCCTCTACCTTTCATTGATCAAATGATCGAAAGGATAGCTGGTCATGCTTTCTACTGTTTTCTATATGGTTACTCCGGATTCTTTCAAATATACATTTACCCGGATTACCAAGATAAAACAACCTTCACATGTCCTTACGGAACATTTGCATATGGGAGAATGCCCTTTGGTCTATGTAACGCACCTGCAACATTTCAACGCTGTATGACTGCGATTTTTAATGATTTCATTGAAGATATCATGGAAGTTTTTATGGACGATTTTTCAGTTTATGGAGATTCTTTTGATTCGTGCCTAGAAAACTTGGATAAAGTTTTGTCTAGGTGTGAAGAAACAAATTTGATATTAAACTGGGAAAAATGTCATTTCATGGTTGACGAAGGAATTGTTTTAGGTCACAAAATATCTGAAAAAGGATTAGAAGTGGATAGAGCAAAAACTTCAGTAATAGAAAAATTACCCCCTCCAACTACTGTTAAGGGAGTAAGATCATTTTTAGGACATGCCGGTTTTTACAGAAGATTTATTAAGAATTTTTCTGTAATTTCCAAACCACTCACTAATCTACTCATGAAAGATTCCACCTTTGATTTTAATGAAGATTGTGTTAAAGCTTTCGAAACATTGAAAACAGCTTTAGTCAGTGCACCTATTATTGCTAAACCCGATTGGGATTTACCATTTGAAATTATGTGTGATGCAAGTGATTTAGCTGTCGGATGTGTTTTAGGTCAAAGGAAGGATAAGAAACTTCATGTCATTTATTATGCAAGTCACACACTTTCCGGTGCACAATTAAACTACACCACAACTGAGAAAGAAATGTTAGCTGTAGTTTTTGCATGTGATAAGTTTAGGTCATACTTGTTAGGTTCGAAAGTTATTATTTATACTGATCATGCAGCATTAAGATATTTATTTGCTAAAAAGGATGCAAAACCGCGTCTAATTAGATGGGTTTTATTGTTACAAGAATTTGATATAGAAATAAAAGACAAAAAGGGAGTAGAAAACCTTGTCGCCGATCATTTATCGAGACTTGAAGATGAGAACGGTCCTATAGGTGAAACTAACGGTATACGAGATGATTTCCCTGATGAACATCTCTATCAAATGAAAAGCGTCATGTCACCATGGTATGCGGATATTGCTAATTATCTTGCAGCCAATATTGTTCCGGAAGGATTAAATTTCCAACAAAAGAAGAAATTTTTCTTCGACATTAAACAGTACTTTTGGGAAGATCCTTTTTTGTTCAAAACTTGTGGTGACGGGATAATTAGGAGATGCGTTGGTGAAAATGAATTTGAATTCATAATGTCGGAATGCCATTCTAGCTCTTATGGAGGACATAATGGAGCTAACAAGACAGCAGCTAGAATATTTGAATGTGGTTTCTTTTGGCCTACGATGTTTAAAGACGTCCGTTCATTTATTACTCGTTGTGATAAGTGCCAAAGAACAGGAAATCTAGGAAGGAAAGATTAGATGCCCCTCACAACCATATTAGAAGTTGAAGTCTTCGATATGTGGGGAATAGATTTCATGGGACATTTTCCTCCTTCTAATGGTAAAACTTACATATTAGTTGCCGTCGATTATGTTTCAAAGTGGGTTGAAGCAATTGCAACCCCGACGAACGATTCTAAAGTTGTCGTTAATTTTCTTGACGATATATTTTGTAGATTTGGTTGTCCAAGAGTCATCGTTAGTGATGGCGGTACTCATTTTATAAACCGAAGTTTTGAAACACTTATGAAAAAATACGGAGTACGCCACCGCGTATCAACGCCATACCATCCTCAGTCAAATGGTCAGGCAGAGATATCAAATAGAGAACTCAAATGGATTCTAGAGAAAACAGTTTTATCCTCAAGAAAAGATTGGTCTTGTAAACTAAATAATGCGTTATGGGCATACCGTACTGCATTTAAAACACCAATAGGAATGACTCCATACCGCTTAGTGTATGGGAAGGCATGTCATTTGCCAGTCGAATTAGAACATAAAGCCTTTTGGGCTATTAGGGAACTTAACTTTGATTTACGACAAGCAGGTAAGAAACGTTTGCTCGATTTAAATGAGTTAGATGAGTTACACCATCTATCTTACGAAAATGCAAAGATTTATAAAGAAAAAGTGAAAAAATGGCACGATGCCAAAATTAAAGTCAAACACTTTAATGTTGGGGATAAAGTGTTGTTATTTAATTCACGACTTCGTTTATTTCCAGGAAAACTTAGGTCCAGATGGATAGGACCATATTTAGTCGTCAAAACGTTCGATTATGGTTTTTTAAAACTGGAAGGTCCTAATGGAATTCGTTTCAAAGTTAATGGTAATCGATGTAAAATCTATTACGAAAATATTTCACAAATAGGAATTTCGTTCGTAACTAGATTATCTGACGTATAAATCACTCAGTTTTTCGATCACAGTTTATTTTGTTTTATTTCTTTTTATATTTTTGTTCATATTTTTATTATTTTTTTTAATTTATTTTATTTTATTTTATTTTTCCAAATGCCAATTTTTGTGATTAGATGACTTTATGTTATGATTTAAATGCATAAAATATGTTTATTTCATGATTTTAGATTTAATTTTAGGAAATTTGAATGAAATTGAAGTTTCAGGCAATTCTCTGCCGAGAATTTAGAATTCTCTGCCGAGAATTCTATTTTTCAGATTTGTCCAAATAGGTTAGATTTTCTCTGAACTTACCGAGAATAATAAATTCTCTACCGTGAATCAGGAAATAGGTTACGACGCCTGATTTCCGCAAGGAAATCAGCGTGTCGCGACCGCGAATTTGGAATTCTCGGTCGCGACACGCGTTTTTCCTGCGCATTCAGGTCTGAATCATCCTAAACCTTTAGACGAACCCTTTGACAAACGAAACCTTAAGTTTCTTCATTCTCGAAAGGTGTAATTTTATAACTTTTCATGATTAAAACAACACCTCTTTTCATCTAAAATCTTATAAATTAGTCCTAGAAGATTCAAGTTCTGTTACAACTCTTTTCATCTTTATCAGATTTCTGATTTCTTCAAAAACACCATTTTTCATTAAGTACAGAAACTTTGTTTCTTCAAATTCAACACCATGCCTACCAAATACAAACCTTCAAGGCACAATGCTACCTCAAGCGGATGATCCGGTGGATTTGCGGAGGATTTTGAACCAAATCAATTCCAACAATCGTCAAATGAACTTAAGAATTGATGATTTGGTAGAAAACAACATGGTGATGAATGACAACCTCAACCTTTTGAGGCGTGAGCATAGATCGACTCGGCATCGGATGTTTTCCTTTTTCCGACGCCGAAATGTGGAGACTTCACCTACACCTCCGGATTCCCCGCCTCAAGCATAGGTTGTTTTCTTTAAGTTTATTTTTATCTTGTTATAATTTGGTACAATTTTAATTTTCCTATGTTTGGTATAATTTTCCATTTTTAATTTTATGTTAAATGTTTCATTTGCTACAATTTATATCTTTATTATCGTATGCCTTATTTCGTCCTTACTTTTTATGTTTTCTCCATTTTTGCACCAATGAGGACATGGTCCAATTTAAGTGTGGGAGGAGATATACATATATCATTTACATATATACGAATAAATGCAACGAAAATATTATTTAGCAACATTTTGCAACACTTGTTTTATGCAAATGCAACATATATTGCAACACAATTTCTTAAACATTATTTTTCATAACGTTACATTTTTTTTATATGTTTAAAATATTTTTAACTTATGATTGTTTTTAGGTTATCATTATCGTTAGAAAGAATATTTCTATACGTATACGGGTAATATTTTTCAAATTTTTCACAAATCTCCGATACGATTTTAAGTAAAATCGTCTCGAGTGAATGTATTTTAATTAAATAAATTCTTTATTTTCAATCTCTATTTTATATCATGAAATTCATGATACAATAAATCTTATTTTAAATTTTCAATTAGGTTTATAGGCATTAAATTGAACTAACAATTTTAGCTCGGTTTGATTTCGTCTTACATTAACACCAATTGAAGTTTTTAAGGAAACTTTAGCCATAATACATGTTGAATTTTAAGTCAATATAGGATGAATGTGCTATCTTTTTTTTCCCAATTTCAATTTTATAATTCATATTAATTAATCAATTAGTTGAATTCTTAACTTTTGGCCACGATTGAGACCAACCTTATCACAATCGAGGTATGAAAGGGAAGAAAATTAAGTACCGTTTACTTTTGGCCACGGTTGCTACCACCCTTATCACAATCGAGGTATGGAAGGAACGTTAAAAGCAAAAAAATAATAAGCGTGTATAAGTTTAAAGTAACGATTGCGTCCACCCATGGCATGGTCGGTACCTCTTAAGCAAACACAAAGCAATAAAATACGTATAAAGTTACGATCAAGACCACCCTTATCTCGGGCGTAACTAAGCAAATAATTAACCTAAGTACTTATTTTAATTTAATATATCTCACATATTAGTTTAGGTTTGGGAAAGAAATTTTGTGCTTTGAAATGCCTTGAGACGAAAGACTCAATAACATGCGTGCTTATATCGTCCCGAATGCTTCAATTCCAAATTGGAAATACAAGACGAATGATATATCGTATATTGTACTAAGTTAGTTTGATGTTTTGCGTATAAATTTGCCATGCGAAGCTAGTCTTTTCGGCTTAACTAATTCAAAAAGTAATACAGAGATATATGTTTTATTTTCATAAAGAGATTAGTTAAAGAATAAATTCAGTGAAATTTTTCGGGACTAGCAAAAGATTAAGTGTGGAGATTTGTTAAGCCCAAAATATACCTAAAATATCATCAATAATTACATCAATATTGCTACGAATTTATGCTATTTATAACTGTTTAGAAAGCTTTTACTCTCGAATATGTTTCTTTCATGCAAGGTACATAAATATTTGGTAAAATCCAAATAGGAATGAAAAGAGCTAAAAAACAGAAGAAAACCCCTACAAAAGGAGTCGAAGACGACGAAAATTAATAACGCCAAGTCAAGGACGAGAACGAAAGCCGAAGAAGTGAAAAACGTTCCGTGCCGCGACCGCGGCCCCCAAATTCTCGGTCGTGACACGCGTTCTTCAGCTTCTCCTTCCCTTCGTTTGAAGACCAATTGATGCTCCCCCATTCTCGGTAGAGAATTTAATATTCTCGGTACGAGCAGGAGTCTGTAGAGGCCTAGTTACACACTTTCGTTTTCGACGAAACACGATCGTTCGGGTGGATAAAGACGTCCTTTCGCAACAGATACGATCCTTCACAACGGACACGACACTTCAATCAAGACTCTTCAACATCTATAAATAAAGAGTTGATGGAGAGTTGAAGATATGTAGAAGAAAGAGATTAGTATAGAATTTATGCAGAAATTCCGAGTCAAGTGATTCAGAAGTTAGATTTCGATTCTGTAAAAAGCAATATGTTGTACACACATTGTTTATTCAATAATAACAAGTTTAGTAGCGTTTAGACATTGTTCCAATTTAGTTTTCATTTTGGTAGTAGACCGACCCAGTCTCTATTACGAAGATTCAACGAGAAGATTGAGTAGAGGATCCGCCCCTGAGCCTGACAAACTCTAACGAAACCCAAGGAAAGGATTGACAACCCGTTCACTTGCAAGTCGTCGAATGTTTCCATGCTCCATGTTCTCTGTAAACTTGTATCAATTTATATTTCATCTAATAAAGTCTGTTCTATTCGATAGATTATTATGCAGCACTTTGGTAAAGGATCCGAAGTGGATGCTGGTGTTTTCATTAAAACGTATTTAATTCAAAATCTTTACAAGGAAACTTTGTTGAACACTTAGGCAAATTATTATCTCGAAAGAGTTTTAATTTGATTAAGGGCAATTATCCCGGATAGGGTTTTGTCATGTTCAAAGCCAAATAATTAGAGGTTCCGTCATTTATTTCATCTTTATAATTCATACAAAGTTTAAAGTTGTTTTCTTTGCTTAATGCAAACAAATACATTTGTTTACTTTTCTAAAAAGTACTAAACGTTCCTATCTTGCAAATTCATTCTTAAATCAGAGTATTTTCTAACGTTTTCATACTCTAACCTAATTCTCATTCTAGCAATTTCAAAACCAAAACCGATTAAACGATTTTCCATATTATAAACCTTAAAGTAAATTTAACCGATTATAAATAAGTTTTGTTTCGAAAAACGTTCCCTGTGGGATCGATATCTTTTATTACTACAAGCGTATACCATGCACTTGCGGAAATCGCTCAACATCTAATATCAAGTACTCTTTCTAGTGTCAGAGATAAGGAGTCTTGGAGGAGCCCTAACCTCCCTGGCTATCGAAATCATCCCTGTTAGAGGTAGTTTTGGGCTCTTGTCTCTAGAGTTAGGGAGTGTAAAAAAGCATGAATTCTTTTTTATATATGCAAGTGAAAAATTCACCTCCCAATGTAGCAGTTCTGTATTCATCAGTAATCCTTCCCAATAACTGCTTGAAAAGGCAAAATTATCATTAATTGGAGCCTATAATTTATAAATATAGATCAATACTCCACAAAAAAATAAAGTTATTCACTTCTCGTCTTTTTTATCTCTCTACTTTCTATATATACAGTATTTACACATTCATAACTTGACATGTTCATGGATCGGGATCGGACCGAGCCCAATGGGCCTTTATAAAAACATGTTCAACCCTTACCCGCTATTATTTTAGAAGGATTCAGACCAAATCGAATCTCAAGTTCAACTCATATAAACTCACCCAATACATACTTAAAAATAAATATTAGTATATAAATATTAACAATCGGACCGAGCCGGACAATTTTTATAAATCCAAAGCCCGGCTTTAGTCTAAAGTCAAATTCTTTTATTCAAATCTGGTCCAGAAAACACGGGCCATATGGATATTAGAACCCGTGAACAGTTACTTATAACTCACTTTATTATCGGAATACAACAACAACAACAACAAAGCCTTAGTCCGAAATGATTCGGGGTCGGCTAACATGAACCATCATATAAAACCGTGAAATCAAGTCGTGTCAGCGACACAAATTCGCTCCCTCCACTCCGTCCTATCCACTACCATATTTTCCTCAATTCCCAATAAACTCATATCACTCTCGATCACCCTCCTCTAAGTTTGCTTAGGTCTTCCCCTACCCCTCACCACTACATCCCTTTGCCACTCTTCGGTTCTCCTAACCGGCGCATCAAGTGCTCTACATCTCACATGGTCAAACCACCTTAGTCGGTTTTCTCTCATTTTATTCTCAATAGATGTGACTCCTACTTTTGTCCTAATTATTTCATTACTCACCCGATCCTTTCTCGTATGACCACACATCCATCTCAACATACGCATCTCCGCCACCGACATCTTATGGATGTGGCAGTGTTTCACTACCCAACACTTCATACCATATAACAATGTTGGTCTAATTGCCGTCCGGTAGAATTTTCCCTTCAATCTATTAGGCATGTCGGGGTCACAAAGGAAACCCGTAGCACTCTTCCACTTCGACCAACTAGCTTTAATCCTATGAGCAACATCTCCATCTACTTCTCCATCCGTTTGGATAATAGATCCTAAATATCGGAAGCAATCCGAGGCCTGAACAACTCTCCTTTCTAGGGTGATTGTCCCTTCCTCCCTACTCCTATGGCCGATAAACTTACACTCCAAAAATTCTGTCTTACTTCGGCTCAACTTAAAGCCTCTAGATTCTAGAGTTTGTCTCCATAGTTCCAACTTCCTCTCCACTCCTTCTTTCGTCTCATCAACCAACACAATATCATCTGCAAACAGCATGCACCATGGTATACCATCTTGAAGTGAACTTGTTAGTTCATCAATAACGATGGCAAAAAGAAATGAGCTTAGTGCAGAACCTTAATGCACACCAATCGTAATAGGAAACTCTTCAGTCTTCCCAACACTAGTACGTACACTCGTGCATGCTCCCTCATACATGTCCTTTATGATGTCAATATATTTCCGCGAAATGTCTTTCCTTATCAAGGCCCACCAAAGTACTTCCCTTGGTACCTTATCATATGCTTTCTCCAAGTCAATGAAAACCATATGCAAGTCTTTCTTCTTATTTCGATAGTGCTCCATTAATTGTCTCATTAGATGGATGACTTCCGTAGTTGATCTTCCCAGCATAAAGCCAAACTGGTTTTCTGAGATCTTCACCGTCCTCTTTAGCCTTTGTTCGATCACTCGCTCCCAAAGTTTCATAGTGTGACTCATTAATTTGATTTCCCGATAGTTGGCACAATCTTGGACATCGTCTTTGTTCTTATACAAAGGGATTAAGATACTTTTCCTCCATTCTGATGGCATCTTATTGTTTCTCCAAATTTTGTTGAAGAACGTCATCAACCATTCGATTCCTCTTTCTCCCAAACATCTCCAAATCTCAATAAGGATGCCATCAGGTCCTACTGCTTTCTTCAACTTCATCTTACTTAATGCCATTTTGACTTCACCCTTTTGAATTCTCCGCAGACATTCATAATTTATCATATCATGATGGATACTTATATCTCCAACATCTTGTCTGCGATCTCCATTAAATAAGTCATCAAAATAGGACCTCCATCGTTCCTTGATATCCTTATCTCCAACTAGGACTTTCTGGTCCACATCCTTCACACATTTAACTTTTCCGAGATCTTGCATCTTCCTATCTCTCATCCGAGCAATTCTATATATGTCTCTTTCCCCTTCGTTCGTATCCAATCTTGTATACAGATCCCGATTCACCTTTGCTCTAGCATCTCGTATGACCTTCTTTACTTCCCTTTTAGCCTCTTTGTATTTTTCGTAGTTCTCGTCACTCCTACATTTCCCCAATATTTTATAGGATTCTCGCTTACTCTTTACTGCTTGTCGTACTTCTTCTATCCACCAAGATGTGTCCTTACCCGGTGGCATGCTACCTTTAGATTCCCCTAGAACTTCCTTCACTACTTCCCTTATACTATGCTCCATCTTAGTCCATATCGAATCTATATCTGAATCCATATTACAAGTCCAAATATCTTTTTTGGTCATCTCATCCACAAATTTTTGTTGATTCTCCCTTTGCAATTTCCACCACTTAATCTTAGTCTCTACTTGTGGTGTTTGTTTTCTTATACATTTCCTACTTCGAAAATCAAGCACCACTACTCTATGTTGGGTTGTCGTACTCTCACCATGGATCACCTTACAATCAATATAACTCTTTCTCCAAGCACTCCTTACTAAGAAGAAGTTAATTTGGCTCGCATTACCGCCACTCTGATAAGTGACTAAGTGGGATGTTCTCTTCATAAACGATGTGTTCATGATACTCAAGTCATAGGCTGATGCGAATTCCAAAATATCATTTCCTGCTTCATTCTTATCTCCAAAACCATACCCTCCATGAACACTCTCAAACCCATCTCGCCTAGAACCCACATGTCCATTAAGATCACCCCCTAGTACCATTTTTTCATCCCTAGAAACCTGTTGCACCACTTCCTCTAAGTCCTCCCAAAAAGCTTGTCTTATAGAGACATCTAATCCTATTTGTGGCGCATATGCACTAATGACATTCACAACCTGATCCCCTATCACTAGTTTAACACTCATAATTTTATCGCTCTTCCTAGACACCGCTACTACATCATCAATATACTCCCTATCAATAAGAATACCTACTCCATTTCTACCCTTATCCTTTCCTGAGTACCAAAGCTTATAACCCCAATGAGCTATCTCTCTAGCCTTGGCTCCAACCCATTTGGTTTCTTATAGGCATATTATATTTATTCTCCTCCTCTTCATAACATCTACAATTTCAGCTAATCTTCCTGTCAAAGAACCTATGTTCCATGTCCCAAAGTGTAACATACTACCCTTACCCCTACCCCTACCATTATCGTGGACTAGCTTATTTACCCACAACCCTTGCATATTTGACACCACCCCCGGGTCCTGGGGTGGCGCGCCGCTTCGGGGCGACGACCTAGCAACCCTTACACATTTATCACTACACCCGGGTCTAGGAAGTGCAGCGCGTCGCTGAGTAGGGAATGCCCCAACGATATCTATATCATGGTTCATGTCATAAGATGTGGCTAAGTTTTACGCAGGCCGCCACAAACCTACCGCAACCCTCCTCCTTTGTTCGGGCTTGAGACCGGCTGTAAAGGCCACCAAGTGACCCTCACAGGCGGAGTTACTTTATTATCGGAATATACAGAGAAAATTATCCTCACTATAAATTTTACAACTTAATTTGAAAACTGAAACAATCATTCCAGCTTAGGTGCCTATCATTTAATTTTAAATTGATAGAGTAGTAGATTTCCTCCAATAAATTAGTATTCCCTCTGGAAGTTGTATTATTATATGACGTTTTGGTCTTTTTAATTTGTTTTTTTATATATCGTTTTATATTATCAATATATTTTTAGAAATATTTTTTCAATTTTATTTTTATTTACAATAAGAGAGAAGTTCAATATTAATATAAATAATCTTAATTAAATCATAAAAATTAATGTTTTAATATTATCATTGTACTTGTATTATCTAATGAAATTTTAGTAATTTTAATAAAAAAAATTATATAGAAAGTAGAAATTTAAAAAAGATGTATTAAAAATAAATTAATCATTTCAATAATATAATTAATATTATTTTGATTAAAAAAACCTTAAACCATTTATTTAAAAAAAAAAATAGGGGGAGTATCTAAGAGGTAGCATTAATCATTTATAGGGTCCATATAATCATTAATAATATTGACTAGAAACCTAGGCTTTTTTTATTGGTTTTTTTTTCTAAAAGTAAAATAAATGTTTAATAAATTATTTGTCCTCTCAATTTTTAAAGTATTTTGATAGTGCTTTGAATTTGTCTAAAATATGCAATTAGCCTTTTGAACTTGCATAAAATATAATCGATTAATCACTCGATTGTAAAAAAAAAAAAATTAAATGCGGAATATATATTGCACGTGTCATAAAATGTTATTACATAATTGACAAAAAAATTTCTTCTCTAATATTAGAATCGCATACTCTAACCTTGGTCGTTTTACTTTTTTGAAAAGCGTGCAATATAGTTTTTGCATTCAACTCTTTTTTTTATAACCGATTGATTAATTAATTATATTTTATGTAAGTTTAAGAGGCTATTGGAACACTTTGAAAGTTTAGAGAGTTAATCAAGCTTTTTAGATAATTTCGGGAGGAAATGATATATTAAGCCTAAAATAAATTATGTGTTCTCTTCTCACATTTATGGGGCAAATTATTAAAAGCACCCGGTTTTTCATATCAAATGGATGACATCTCATACATATTTTGACACGTGTAATATGGACCCACATATATTATAAGAGGTTCTACTATTTTAATTATTACGTGGGGTCACAATATACGTGTCTAAATGTAAATTGGAGATCCTCTGAGTGGCATAAAAAAACCTGATACTTAGAGGGTGTTTGTTTCAGCTTTTCGGAGAAGCGGTTAGCGTTTCACTGCAAACCGCAAGAAATATAGCGTTTGGTTAGGTTTTTATAACCGCAGCGTTTAGCATTTTCTCTGGAAACTGCAGCGTTCTGGAGCGTTTCACGAAAAGCTCCTATTTGGAGCTTTTCATAAACAGCTGTTTGTAGTTATATGTTATTGAAAAATTCTTATTTTCATAAAATATGTTTATTCTTTAACATTATTTATATTTCTACAACATAATTACCGGAAGAACAAGATTTTGTTGCGTTCAATAATTTTTTTTTTTTATATAGATTATTTTTATTAATTTATGCAACATATTTTTTATTTTATAATAGGATAAGATGCAAAAATACCCCTAACATTTATAGCTAGGAGTAATTTTACCCTTAACGTCTAAAATTGTATAATTATACCCCTAATATTGGCAGCCAAAAGCAATTTTACCCCTAACATTGACAAGTTGGGTCAATTTGAGAAATAATTTATCAAACTGTCTTTTTGTCATGAATATTGTCATATACACTTCACATGTGCACCATTTTATCATTGTTAGTAAGAGATCGCAAACATATAATTAGACCTAATTTTTTTTAAGAAAATAAAAAGATATATATATTGTCTTTTGTACGAGTTGGATAAAAAAAATTCAAATATTTCGCCGAATTCATAAATATTAATTTTCAATTTTATTATTAAATCGCAAAAAAAAAACATGAAATCTCTGTTTTAGAACTACTTATTTGATTATGTGCAATTGGTGTAGAATAAGAAATAAAATATCTATGTTTTCTAATAATATCTGAAATCGACCTAACTTGTCAATGTTAAAGATAAAATTGCTTGTAGCTGCCAGCATAATGGGTAAAATTGTATCATTTTAGACGTTAAGAGTAAAATTATTCCTAGTTGTAAACGTTATGGGCATTTTCTCACATTTTCCCTTTTATAATTTCATCGTTAATTAATTTAAAATATGTCCATTTTAGACATTTTAAATCCGAACAGCAACAATTGAATATAGTTTTACCAAACACTAGTAATTAAACAGCTAATAACAAACAGCTAACAGCAACAGCTAACAGCTTACTGCAACTGCAAACCGCTAACAGCAACCGCAACAGCTATTAGCTAACAGCTGAACCAAACAGACCCTTAATATAAGAACTCCATTTATAGACGGTGAAAGAGCACGGCCGTCTATTTTACACGTAGGCATAATTGTTATATCCACAACTAATGATAATATTAAAGTCAAAAACAATCATCAAATTCGTAGGAAAAGCAATAGTAATATTGTATGTATTTATATAAAAAAAATTAAATAAATTTTTATGTACTTTTCATAAAAAATAAAAATAAAAACTTAATATATCATTTGTTAACTAAATTTGTTCAAAAAGTTGTTCTCCTCAATTTTTATTTCAATAGCGGTATTAATTTGCATAAAATATTTATTTTATTTAAATAGCTCATTTAACTTACCTGGAAAAGTACAAAAATAAACTTTGTGGTTACACTCATTTTCGATTGCAGCCCTGTGGTTTAAAAGTTTGCAAAATGGTACCTTGAGGTTCATTCCGTTAGCAATACCAAATTGACTAACGGTGTTAAAAGTCAAAGGGAAAAGAGTTAATTTAGTCCTTATATTTATTTATTTTATAAATTAAACCCTTTTATTATCTAATTATCATAAAAAAAACCCAAAAATAAAAAATAAAAATCAATTACATCGTCTTCTCCGTTTCTCTTTAAATTTTTTTATTTTTTTTCTTCTTTCTCTCTCCTCTCTCTCTCCTCTGTGATAATTTCTCTCTAAAATTATTGTTAGTGTTCGCGTATACACAATAATTTTTATTCAAATCAAACAATTTTCCCCCAATTTCTTTCTTTTTCCACATTCTTATGAATTTCTTCTCCTAATCTACACCATAAACGAAGAAAACATGGAACTTGTGCAGTTCATCGTCTTAATCCCTCTCCTTCTCAACTATGTACCAATTTCATCACCAAGACGAGGTGTTCTTGTCGCGGAAACTCCGGCAATGGCACCAAGTACTCCGGCAACATCACCGGCACCAAATCCCGCAATGAAAGACTTCAAAGAAGTATTAGAGACTCATCCTCCAATTGAAGCACTAGGAATCGAAAAAATGGAAGAAATTAAAAAAACTTGCGCCGCAACAGATTATTCATCGCTATGTCAATCTTCCGTTATCCCTCTTTTCTCCAGCAAGAGAGTTGCAGACACAGCTTCTGTTCTTCAGCTGGTGATAAAAGCCGCGGCTGCTGAAACAAATTCGGCGATTTCTGATGCAGATAGCTTGGCGATTTTGCCGGAAACTGATGACGATACCGTGTCGTCTCTTGATGATTGTGTTTCGAGTTATCAAAGTGTTTTATCATATTTTAGTGATGCTGAGACTGCTTTTGAGAATCATGATAAAGGGACGATGAGTTCTATGCTTAGTGCTGCAATGTCGAATATAAAATCGTGTACTGAGGGATTTGATGATCCTAAACTTGTTGCAAACAATAATTTTAGAGAGACATTATCACAGAGGAGAGAGAGGAGAGAGAAAGAAGAAAAAAAAAATAAAAAAATTTAAAGAGAAACGGAGAAGATGGTGTAATTGATTTTTATTTTTTATTTTGGGGTTTTTTTGTGATAATTAGATAATAAAAGGGTTTAATTTATAAAATAAATAAATATAAGGACCAAATTAACTCTTTCCCCATTGACTTTTAACACCGTTAGTCAATTTGGTATGTGTTTGCTAACGGAATGAACCTCAAGGTACCATTTTGCAAACTTTTAAACCACATGGCTGCAATCGAAAATGAGTGTAACCACAAGGTTTATTTTTGTACTTTTCCCCCTAAATTATAAACAATTAATCACTCGGTAGTAAAAAAAAAGTAAGCTATATACAAAAGATGTATTGCACGCATCTTAAAATATCATTATATAATTCAGACAATTGATTAAAATATATTAAAAATGAAATTCTTACTTGCTCGACTGTAAACCTTATCTTCTCTAATATTAGAATTGGATACCCCGACTTTGGTTGTTTTACTTTTCTAAGATGGGTGCAACACAACTTCCGTATGTAACTTGCTTTTTTTTTTTTGAAACCGATTGATTAATTGATTGCATTTTATGCAAGTTAAATGGACTATCTGAATACTTTATACAAGTTATTGAATACTTTGAAAGTTCAGGGGCTAATTAAACTTTTTCCACACGTTCAGAGTGCAAATGATTAAGCAAAAAAATTATATAAAGTATGTATACGTGTATAACAGGAGACCGCCTATATTTTTTAGGAAGAAATAATGAAAAAAACCTATAGTATTTGAGAGGTAATGCTTCATGATATGAATCATTTCAAAATTCCAGAATTTGAGAGGTAATGAAGCATGAGCAAGTAATATGAGAGAGGTATCAAAAACATGCCTAATTCTATGTTATGTTATGCCATTTTGAGTAGGGGTGTGTATCGGTTCGGTTTAAACCGTATATCGAATCGAACTGAGTGAATTCGGTTTTTCGGTTTGGTTTTTTTAACAATTATGTTCGGCATTGGTTTTAATTTTAAGTGTATTTCGATATTCGGTTCGGTTCGACAGAAAATGTAAAAAAACCGAACCGCACCGAATTACACATATTTTACAATTTTATATATATATATATATTTGATTATACAAGTTTAATTTTTTTTATTGTTGAGATAATGACCCAATATAGATATATTTTGGAAATATTTCAATTTTTGTTATTGTTGAGGTAAATTTAATGAGAAATATAGTGATTTTTATTTGTTATTTTTAACTTAATTCGGTTTGTTCGGTTTAAACCGAACCGAACCGCATATTTTGGTTCGGTTTTACCTATTATTCGGTTCGGTTCGGTTTTGTACCGATGCACACCCCTAATTTTGAGCATGAACAAACCAATTTATGTACAATGCCTTCGCTCTTAAAGAATGGTTGTAATTTTTAAAATTCTCCCCCAAAATCATAATAATTTTTTTTTTAACAATGGCATTAAACTTAGTTTTGATCATGGTAAAGAATTCACTAATCCAGATGCAACATCACTTTTATGCTTTAAATAAAATAACAATTCAAAGCGAGTAAATTCATCCATAATAACAAGAAAATAACGATGACCCAAATGGGATAAAACTGGGGCAGGGCTACAAACATCCGAATGTAAATTTCAAATGGAAAAGTACTAGTGTGATGAATAGAAGGTAAAGGAGTCATGGATAATTAACCTAAAGGACAAAAAGAATACTCATCTACTAGAGAAGATGAAGACAAGTTATTTTTGCTGAGAATGGTAATAACTGTTTTATTCTGGTAGTGACCCAAACATGGAAGCCACCTTTCAAAGGTACTCGTTCACCCACAATCGTCTGTTTCGGGGTGGTTAGGAGCACGTACAAGCCATCTTTATTAGGTATGTGCAACATGATTGTCTTGGAAACCCGATGATGCTCGTAAAATATATAGCAGTTAATAGGACAAGTGTATCCTATCGCAACAAGTAATATTGTGCTAAGCACGAGATCGAACCACAAAGACTATTTGTTATAATTAGTAAATCTACCTAGGCTGATCTAATTATTTAGAGGGTTGAATAATAATTGGTGTTTGTTTAATTAACTAATTAAATGAAATAACAAAATAAGCAATAAAGCGAACAATTAACAGGGTAGAATGTGAATTAATGGAAGGCACAATCCAGGATGAGGAATCCTTTGGTTAAATCATATGTATGAGTTTAGGGAGTTCAGATCTATGTTTTACCAGTGATTGACGGTAATTATCCTAATGAGAAAGACAAATGTGATCAAGATTCATCTAACCTATTCACATTCATTCAGCTAACGGCTTGATTAGGCATATAACTTAGGGCATGCAAAGCATTAGGTTCTTTGGCAACTAAGGCTAAAGCCGTAGCCTAGCCACGAAGCTGCACTCCTAGTGGTCTCTAGCGAGGTCAGGTTTACACAGGTTCAGAATAGATAATTCCATGGTCAAGTTCTTATCTATCTATAATCCTATCTTTGTCAGGTTTATAGGCATTGGGCACAATCATATATACAAAGCAGGCTAGTTGATCGTCATCGAGTCTCATTCTAGCAATAATCCTATTCCTGACAATTTCAAGGCATTAAGCATGAATAAACTGATCAATCAAAGGCAATAGATCCCTAATCATACATATTCATACAATCAATTTCATCCTCATCCCTGATTGGATGGGGATCAGTTCATAGACAAGCTAATCATAGCAATAGGACAATAGGAATAATGGAAAAAAGCTTCAATTAAATATAAAGGTAAAAGATAAAAGGGAAAGAGAGAAATCTAGAACCCGTTTGTCTGATCCGATTACAAAAATAGAAGATGAAGTGCATCTCCCATCAATTGTTCTTCAATAAAAGAAATAAAAACTGAAATAAATCTAACCTAGAAAGCTGGAAATCTAATCTAAAAAACTAAAATTAATTGTCTACATTGTGAAAAAGGAAGAATGAATTGTGTCCACCAAAGATTAGGATTAGCTCCCTATTTATAGAGTTAGGGAGAAAACCCTAATGCATCAAGGGTGAAAAGATATTTACATAATGTTTCAATGGGCTTTAGGGCCTAAATCCGCGATTTCAGCAAGGGGGAAGGCGTTGGTGCGCCTTTCCCCGCCTCATCTCGTCAAGACAAGGAGTGTCTCGATGAGACGAGGGCCTGTCTCGACGAGACAGGTAATGTATCGACGAGACAGATCCTAATTGGGGCGATTTTGCTTCGGCTTTTATCTATTTAGGTCCCTAGACTTCCGAAAGATGCTCTAATGGTCCCTGGTGAATCCCAAAAGTGCTACGATGGTCCTTGAATAGTCTGGAAATGCTCCAATGGGCTTTGGTCTGGTTCGGAAATGCTCGAATAGTCCCTGAAAATCTCTGAAAACACTGATAATGCCATAAATAATGGAAAATACTAATTTTAACTAAAAACTATCAAATTAATACAGAAACTTAACTAAAAGCTAATTAAAACAAACTAAATTAATCCTAAAAACTCTATAAAATAGGGAGTTATCACCTGATCCTTGATAAGAAAATGATCGTACCAAAACTCAAAATAGCAAGCATTATCTTTTGAGAATTTTTTAACAGATAATAAAGATTTGGTAAGTTTGGGTACCAACAAAATATCATTAATAAAATAAATCCTGAAGTTTAGTGTGACCAGAATGGGAAATTTTCAAACCTTGCCCGTTGCCAAATTGCAATTGATCATGTCCCTGATATGGTTGCATATATTGAATCTATGCAGGGTCAATTGTCATGTGGTGAGTGGCACCCGTATCTGGATACCAAGGCTGATGTGCACCACTGGATGGGACGTGGTCCAAATCCGTGTGAAGGACCAAAATGACCGCAGTTTTTTCTTTAGTGTATGTTGATCATTAGATCTAGTACTGGCATTTGCAATTGGTGTAACAGATGGAACCACATGCACGGGACGTGTATTGTTAAGCAAACCCTCATGCCTAACCAAATGATCACGTATAGCAAAATAGTCGATGCTAGCCCCTTTCTGAGTAATTAATGTTTGGATGATATTGTGATAGTCCTCTGCAAGATTTTTAAACAAATAAGGATGGTAATAAGTGCATCAGAAAAAGGGTTTCCTGAAGCAGCCAAGTCACCCATGATTGTTTTGATCTTTTTCATATACTCATTAACAGTCATATCGTTCTTTTTAAGATCATACAAGTCTAAATTGTGTTGAAACTGACGACTACCTAACATAAGTCCAAAAGTTCATTCCAATGCATATCAAATATAATGCGAAAAATTGAAGCAAGTAATAGTTAGGAATACTTCCTCAGTAATAGAATTTAAGAGCAAAGCTCTAACAGTATTCTCAACATCATTCCATGCATCATACACATGATTGGGCAGATCATCATACACATCAGTAGACTGAGGATTTCGAGAGATATACATGGGTGGTGGCGTTGTATGACTAACCACATGATTGAAGAGACGGTGAGGTTGCAATGTGGCCTCTATATTCATACTCCAAGCCCGATAATAGTTTGGTGTTAATTTGACATGAAGATTTACATTAGTGGGCAGCAGACGAGGAAGACACAAAAAAGGAGAAAGCTCTGGTGTAGCAGAAAGGGCATGGGCCGTTGCTGGTTCGGTTGCTAGCTCGATTGTTGCTGTTGCGACAGCTACTGCTGCAGCTGCAGCAGTGACGAGTGGTGGTTGTCCTGGAGCAATAGTTTGTTATCGGTTTGATCAGTATTAGAAAATGAGTAGCTACCCTAATTCAAGGCAGCGAAAGAAGATGTGAATTGGTCTAAAGTATGAACTGAGCCTAGTGGATGAACATTCGGTCTCGATGGTTGATTTTTACCTATAGAGATTGATGAAGGTTGCAATTAGGTTATCTGATGAGGGATAGATTGAGGTTCGGGATAGGAATTCCCTTGCGAGTTAAAGCAAGAACTGGTGATTCAGGAGGGAGAGGATTGGTTAGAAACAAGTGGTGATTGGAAGTGTCATGGTGTTGAAGAGGGTTGAATCGAAGAAGAGTTGTATGTGATTAAGGTAAAAGCAGACAATCCTGAGTTAGATGATTATGGTATATGAGAAACATAAGCAAATTGGAAGAGTCGGAGGCGGTGGGATGAGCAGCGGCGACATAGATGGGGACTGCATCGATGCCATCATCGGCTATAGGGAAAGGCACGGAAGCTCAGGCGGCGGCGACTGGAGCATTAGGAGCGACTTGCTCTGATACGATATTGAAGCACGTTTAATTGAAAGAGTAGAATAGGGTTTAGAAGAATTGTATTGTGTAAAACTAATTTCCCTTGATTAGAAGTGTATTAGGTATTATATAACTTAGATACATATGATAGAGATAAGACTTAACAAACTTTATATCTAATAATTCAAAAGTATCTAACTAATTATCCTATAGATAAATAAGTATATTTATCTCTAACATGCCTGACAAAGAAATGGAAATAAATTAAATATTATGATATAACCTTTTTTTTTTGATAGAAAGTATTATGATATAACCTTATTCAAAAACATAATTGATATTTCGTGTCTAGGAACCACAATCGATAGGCTAGCTGGAGGTAATATCAATCTCATATCCTTACCCGTTTTTTTAGTTGCTTGTTTCGTCCCATTACCATACCGGATACATTTTTTGAATCCCATACATGTCTCATTTAATTTGTTGAGTACCTTTATCCGTTAAATGACAAATTTAACAAAACATAAATGTAAAAAATCACCCACAAATTTAAAAAAATCATCCATAAATTTAATACACGCTCTAAATTCAAACATTTTAAATTATTCAAATTATCAAAAAAATTAAAACACGCTAAAAACAAATAGTTAATTTCCATACAATGATAATCTTCATTTTGATATATGGCGAGCAGCGGGTAGTGGGTATCCGGAGGGGTAATTTCATGACCTGTCACATATAATTTTTTTAATCTCCTGCCCGTCCCAAACCCTTTTGCACAAGGTTCAGATAATCTCATTAGGGTGTAGTTCTGGATTTTGTGATACCTTTACCTATTGCCATCCTTATTCATGTCACCCGTAACAATTATCAATAACTTCCTACACTGAACTCACGTTTTTAAACATGGAATGCAGTTCACTTCAAGATAACTTTCAGTAATCTCCATCTTTGAAGCTATTAATAGCTTTCCATTTAATGTTACAAAGGTTGGATTATTTGAGAAAACATCAAATATGTTTATTGATTTTAGCATCAAAATATTTATGATAAAACATCATCCCTCACTATAACATGTACATCCGCCAATAAAGATCCAATATCATCAACTATCACTTTCAAGAAACATCCGTTGTCGTTTTAAGGTTATTAATCTTAGGATTAAAATAATCCATCCACCAAAATCGTCAAGCTTTAAGTAATTGATTTTAAATCTACATTTGAATTTTGGCTACAAAATGTTAGTCTAATAACTTGATTAATGGAGGGGCCCGACCTCCCTGACTATCGGAATCATCCCTATTAGAGGTAGTTTGGGCTCGTCTCCAAAGTTGGGAGTGTAAAATAACATGAAATTTTTTTATATATGCAAGTGAAAAATTCACCTCCCAACGTAGCAATCATGTATTCATCACTGATCCTTCTCAATAACTGCTTGAAAAGGTAAAATTATCATTAATTGGAGTCTATAACCTATAAATACAGATCATTACTCCACAAAAAAAAATAAAGTTATTCACTTCTCGTCTTTTTTATCTCTCTACTTTCTCTTTATATAGTATTCACACATTCAAAACTAGACATGTTCATGGATCGGGCTCGGATCGAGCCCAATGAGCCTTTATAAAATCATGTTCAATCCTTACCCGCTGTTAATTTAGGCGGACTCGGACCGAGTTGAGCTCGAATTCAAAAATCAAATCTCAAGTTCAACTCATATAAACTCACCTAATACATACTTAAAAATGAATATCAGTATATAAACATTTACTAATAAATATTAATAATCGGACCGAGCCAGACGATTTTTATAAATCCAAAGCCACGGCTTGGCCTAAAGTCAAATTCTTTTGTTCAAATCCGGTCCAAGAACATGGGCCAGGTAGATATCTAAACTCGTGAACAGTTACTTATAACTCACTTTATTATTGGAATATATAAAAAGAATTATCCTCACTATAAATTTGACACTTAATTTGAAAACTGAAACAATCATTCTAGCTTTAGATACCTATCATTTAATTTTAAATTTACAGAGCAATAGATTTCCTCCCATAAATTAGTATTCTCTCCAGAAGTTGTATTATTATATGACATTTGATTTTTTTTAATTTATTTTTTTATATGTAGTTTTTATTTTCTCCAGAGAGGAGTTCACTATTAATGCAAATAATCATAATAAAATATAAAAAGAAATAAAAGAAATGTTTTATATAGAAAATAGAAATTTAAGAAAGAGATATTAAAAGTAAATTAATCATTTTAATAGTATAATGAATGTTGTTTTGGTTTTGATGAAAAACCTTAAAACGATGGGACAATTTATTAAAATAGGTTTATGGTTTTGATAACTGAACGAGACACGTTATTGATATTAATCTGTTAAGTTCTGTCAATTGTACGTGGAAAAAGAAATCAAAACTTAACGGAATAATATAAATAACGTATCTAATTCGTTATTGAGATCTAAATTAATACTTTTTTTAAACGTTAAATCTATATTAATATTATTTTATTCGTAAAGTCTAAATTAATATTTTACCATAATCTATTTTGTTATCTTATCCCTAAAACAACAATGTAGAAAAAGAAGAATAGAATAGAGGGAGTATCTAAGAGGTAGCATTAATCATTTGTAGGTCCATGTAATCATTAACTATATTGACTAGAAACCTAAGTTTTTTTATTAGTTTTTTTTCTAAAACTAAAATAAAAGCTTAATATATCTTTTAAACTTGTCCAAAATGCTTGATTGGTCCTCAACTTATATATTGATAGCTTCCTGAATTTATATAAATATGCAATTCGTTTTCTGAACTTGCATAAAATGTAATCAATTAATCACTCGGTTATAAAAAAAAATAAGTTAAATGTAAAAAATATATTGCACGTGCCTTAAAATTTTATTATATAATTAATAAAATATATTAAAAAATATTAAAGAAGTCAACTATAAAAAAAATTCTTCTCTAATATTAGAATCGCATACTCTGATCTTGGTTGTTTTACTTTTTTGAAAAGCGTGCAACATATTTTTCGCATTTAACTTACTTTTTTAATAATCAAGTGATTAATTGATTATATTTTATGCAAATTCAGGAGGTTAACTGAATATTTTATACAAATTTAAAAGACTATTAGAACACTTTGAAAGTTCATAGGACCAATCAAGTTTTTTGGACAAGTTCGAAAGTAAATAATATATGGGTAAATAATTTATTAGTCTCCTAATTTTTTCTAACACACTGTTTAGTCCCTCTATTTTGAAAAATACATTTTAAGATTTATATTTTTTGCCAGTATTAATCATGTGGTCCTTTTGTTTATTTTTTTAGATTTTTAACCGAACATAACTTAGCTTTTAGGACAGCCACAACACAATACAAGTTGACCATGTTACTCTGATATTATATATATATATATATATACATCCATTTTCAAGCATTCATTCTACTCTCCATACACCTTCTCTCTCCTTCCAACACTCTCTCTCTTCCACTTCCATCCCTACCTTCTACCTTCATCCATATACACCACCTTCCTCCTTCATCCATATACACCACCTTCCTCTTTCATCCATATACACCACATTTTCCACCCCAAACCTTAAATTTCTCTCTTGTAATCAATTTCAAGAATAATTTGTAATTCCTTTTACGAAGGAAGTTGTATCTCCAGTTTTTGATTCCAAATTTGTAAGTTTTTGATGGTTGGCTACGCCACCTACTTTTAATAAATTTCATATTTCAAGTTTATTTATCTAGATCCTTTCAAATTTTGTGGGATCCCTTACAAAAGTATGCAAGCTTATGGTCTATGATCATAAGTAGACAGAAACTGGGGGACGCTCAAGTTTGCAAGTTACTATTTTGTTTATTTCATTTTCTTACCTATATATATATATATATATATATTTATCTATTAGTATTATATTAAATATATATACATATATTATATTATATATATATTATATATTATATTATATATATATATATATATATTATATACATATATATCTATATTTATATTTCATTTCAATATTCTCATCGTCATTTTTGTCTTTTCCTGTTTTTTTTCATATTCCCATTATTATCTTTGTTTTTTCTATTTATTGGTTTTTAGATATATATTATATATTATATATATACATATATATCTATATTTATATTTCATTTCAATATTCTCATCATCATTTTTGTCTTTTTCTGTTTTTTTTTTTCATATTCCCATTATTATCTTTGTTTTTTCTATTTATTGGTTTTTAGAATATAGTCTATTAATATTTCCGTGTTGTTTATTAGACCTCTTGGATCCGTGGGCGTGTCTGGTATCAGAGCCTGGGGGGTATATTTATAGAAAATTCGTGTTTATTTTGGAAAGATCTTTTGTAAGAATAATTTATTTTCCTGAGTGTTTTTGCCTAAGCTTGTGTCTGGGTAGTAAGCCAGTGGAAAGGCTGTGAAACCTAGAAAGTACTTTGGATTGTAAGGAAAATAATTTATTATTGCAAACAATCTTTTTAAAATGGATGTATGAAATGGATGGATGTAGTGTTGGAGGGTACCTCCTTATATAGGCAAACCAAAGGGCATTTTTGGAATCATAAATAGTAACCAAGGGCAATTTTGTCTTTGTGAATAGTACTGGTACAGTATATCCACATGCCAACTGCAATGTCTGTCTGCAAAATTGTCAGTGGTCACGTGTTGGAATCTTCAAATAATTTCATTGGAACACAGTTTTCTGGAATCTTCAAAAATCTTCAGAAATCTTCAAAAACCTTCAATCTTTGGAATCTTCAAAATCTGCAATCTTCAAAATTTGGATTTTGGGGAGTAATTGTCTCTTAAGTTTTGCCTAAGTACCATTTAAGGTAACTTAGCGGGATCTTTTTTTTATTTTTATTTTATTTTTATTATTTTTTATTTATTTATTTATTTTTTTTTATTATTTTTTTTTTTAGAAACCAGAATTACCAAACATGCTAAAGTGATCATAGTCGGAATCATTATCACTCAAGTTAATTGCTGGTTCATCCTGGTCCGAGTCTGACTGGGATTGGGGAAGGTATTTTCTGAACAAAGCAGTCATCTCTTCAGGGGTTTTTGCTGCAGCTAATTTTGAGGCTAAGTGGGATTTCTCGGCCAAAAATTGTGCTTGTCCCAAAGAAATGGTTTTTTCAGGTATTTGTTTGGAAAGTGGAAGGAATCGATTCTCAGTGAACTGTATTTCTCCAGATTTTCTAGTAGGATTTTTCAACCATATATCCATTTTCTCAATAGTGAGACTAGGAGGAATCTTGAATTTTTCCCACCATCTTACTAGAAATCTCCTTTGAATCAGTGAATTTCTATAATTTTCTGCATATTGTACCTTCGAAGCACCTACCCAAGCAAAGTAAAATTTCATGCAAAATAAAGCCAAGGGAGAGAACCTTTTTTCCTCCTCACTGGGTTTGGAACCCGCCTTAAATTTTTTATAACAAGTAAGAATTCTGTCTTGGAGGATTTGCTCAACGCAACCCCAATGTTCCCACCATTGTTGGAACCAAAGAGGAAATTTTTCTGGATTACAAGCGGTATCAAAAAAGATAAGCCAAGAATGTTTTCTCCCAACATTATTAATCAGGAGGGCATTCCACCAGGCCTGTTGGTATTCCCAGTAATTAAAAGGAGTCTCATAAAATTCTTCTTCTTTGTATTCCACAGGAAAATACACAGGTTCAGACAGTGGGTGTTTCCAGTCTATCGGAGAAATAACCTTGTGAATTTTTACTGTGGAATATGCTGGGTCTGAGTGTTCAGATTTCCAGTAAAAGTGTTTGAAAGAAGCAGAATTTGTGATAGTAAGAATCATTTCATAATATCGTGAAGTCTTGTTTAAGTCCCATGATTTGAAAACCCAATTTTTACCAAAAGCTTTTTCAATTGAAACTTGAGGATCTTCATGATAAAAGCCTTTTTCTACAGAAAGAACATTTTGAAATGAATTCTTGACAATAAAATCACTTGGAAAAGTTGAAGGAATTGGAGAAGGGACAACATGTGTGAAAGCCACTTGGGAATTTTGAAAATTGGAATTGGAGATTGTTTTTTGGGTATCATGAAAATATTTTTGGGAAGTTGAGATTTGGGAACTTAAAACATTTTTAGAAATTTCATGAGAAAGGGCTTTTGTTGAAGAAGATTCTCCTTTCTCAGGTTTTTGAACAATTGGAATCTCTTCTTTTGGAGTCTGATACTTGACTAAAGCTTGTTGAAGCTCCGGGGATTTTGCAAATGTTTCTGCCAACCATTTTTGGATTTTAGGGTCCAAACCTGATTGGTTGGTATCTTCAAGAGTTGATTCTTTCTTTAGAGCGGCATCTCTCCATGTTTTTATTTTAGAATCTTCATCAGAATTTTTGTTGGAATCTCTCCCAGTGATTGTGGAATCTCTCCCAGTGATTTCTTTTCCTTTATTTTTCTTCGGCATGGCTGGAATTTTGAAGGAATTCACGGGTTAGGAAGTCAGGAATGGAATTTGTATCTCCTTTTATAAACTCAATATCAAAATCATAAATGCTTAAAATTGCTTGCCATCGTGCAAAAATCTGTTTTGATGCAAGGTTTTTAACATCCTTTTGTAAAACTTCTTTTGCACTTTTGCAATCAATTCTTAAAAGAAATTTTTGATTTAGTAAATCACTTTGAAATTTGTTTATACATAAAACAATACTCAAAATTTCTTTTTTAATTGTTGAGTAATTTCTTTGGCATTCATTCCAATGTCCAGAGGTGTATTGAACTATGTGTTCTTTACCCTCGGAAACTTGTTTAAGAATTCCACCATAACCTAGGTCTGAGGCATTTGTTTCTACAACCTTAGGTAGGGAAGGATCAGCTAGATGAAGACAAGGAATCTCTAAGACCTGTTGTTTGATTTTTCTAACAAGAGCAGTATGCTCTTCAGTCCATGGGACAGGATTCTTCTTGAGTCTATCATGTAATGGCTTAGCCATTCTGTTGATATTGGGACAAAAATCAAGAACATAATTAAGGCTTCCTAAAAACCTCTGTAATTGATTTTTATCAAGAATCCTATCGGGAAATTTTTGTGCAAATTGAAGGGATCTTTCAATTGGTGTGATAGTTCCTTTGGATATGTAGTGTCCTAAGAACCTGATGCGAGTTTGGAACAAGGAAATTTTCGATTTCGACACAACCAAACCATTTTTCTTAACAACATAGAAAAAGGTTTTAAGGTGTTTGAAATGTTCTTGAATAGAATTTGAAAAGATAAGAACATCGTCGATGTACACAATACAGAATTTTGAATAATCATTGAAAATGTCATTCATAATTCTTTGGAATTCAGAAGGGGCATTTTTCAAACCAAAAGGCATTACATTCCACTCATACTGACCAAAAGGAACAGTAAAAGCAGTTTTGTACCTATGAGATTTTGAAATTTGAATTTGCCAAAATCCTGATTTCATGTCAAATTTCGAAAAAACATAAGCAGAATGAAGTTTTTGCAAAAGATCTTTTTTATTTGGAATAGGGTACCTAATCCATCTCAACGCCTTATTCAAAGGTTTGTAATTTATTACTAACCTAGGCGTTCCTCTCTCTATTTCAGAATTTTTATTGACATAAAATGCAGCACAACTCCAAGGGGACCTTGATTTTGAAATTAGACCCTTTTGTTCTAATTCCTGAATTTCTTTTCTACAGTATTGCTCAAGTTCTTGGTTCATTTGAATTGGCCTAGCCTTGGTTGGAATTTGTTTCTCATCAAAATCAATTTCGTAAGGCAAGTCAACAATATGTTGTTTTCTGTCCCAAAAGGCAATTGGAAGATCAGAACAAATTTCTTTTTCAATCAAGTTTTGAAATTCAGAAATTTTCTGTTGGATTGAAGGATTATTTATCTGTTCTTCAAACCGTTTGAAAACAACATCTTTTTGGAGAGATTGAAGATGGTAAGTTTTCCCTTTGATTAAAACATTTAAGGAATTTTCATGAATCGAACAAGCTTTGATTAAATCGAGATTCCTTGTTTGAGGTTTTTCGATAAATTCAAAATTTAATTTTCCATTTTCTGTTCTTGAGGAAATTGAATCTGCTTTCACCTTATAAGGAGTAATCAGATTCATGAAAGGAGTTCCCAAAATGACACTGTGTTGAATAGCACTGACAGAAACGAACCAAGTTTTTAGGAGAATATCATTATTTAAAATCGAGGCTTCCGTTTTTGAATCAACAATCAATTTGGAATTATTTGCAGCAGAAAGCCTTTCATTTGTTTTCTCTAAAAACTCTTTTGGAACAATTCCTGATTTTATACAATTTAAATCAGCACCAGTGTCAAAAAGTGCGATGGTATCGATTTGGAAATCTTTTGAAAAAACAAGAGTTATTTTGATAACATATTTTCGGGTAGTGATTTCCCGTAAAACAAAGAGAAAATCAGTTGGAATCTTTTCAACATTTTGAACATTTTGAATTTCATGGGAAGAGGTTTGACCAATCTCAGTTTCTTCAGGAAAATCAGAAGAATCAGAGGTATCTTGAAGAAGTTTCGAAATTAATTCAGAATCCTTTCTTTGCTTTTCTTTAAGTTCTCTAAGCTCAGATTGTATTTCCTTGATTTCCTTTTGTAGTTCTTGAATGCTTGTTTTTTCATTTAAGATGGGTTTTTTCCTTTTATTTAGAATTTTGGTGAGATCGTAGGCTCCTTTAATGGTATTGGGTAAAATGGAAGTTTTCTCTACCTTTTTATCTTCTTTTCTCTCTTCTTGGTTGTCTAAGGATCTTAAAAGTTTATTTAAAAATTCTCTTTTGAGTTCTGGGTCTCCTATGTTGTTAATGATATCTAAAGTCGTACTTTGTTCCCTAGTTAAAACATTAATTTCAAAAGAGCTCGTAGAGCTAGTTGCAACGATTTCATCTAATTGAAGGTCTTGGTTGTTTTCAGAGGATATTGAAGAAAGGTTTTCAGAATCAGAACTAGAGGTATCGGAAGAGGAATCAAGAAGTAGATTGGAGATTTTGTTGGTTATTTCATCATCTAGTTGTAGTTCATGTAATTTTTTATTGAATTTACAGAATTTCGATGTATGTCCCTTTCTATGGCATCTATAACATGTAATATCTCTAAATTTATTTTCTTTGTTCTTAATTTCAGTTTTCTTTTGTTTGTATTTTCTCGGTTTCCTATAGTGAGATTTTCTATAATAATCATCTTGGGACTTTTGATATTTTTTCATGGATTTCTTGGGTTTCCTATAAGCATTTCTCCTAGAATTTTTGCTACAATTTCCTGGGCAAGTTGATGTTGAGGGTTTATTTATGTTGATGTCAAACTGATTACAAAAAGTTCCTAATTCGGACCTAGTTTTCTTAAGTTCCCATTTTAGATGTTTTTGTAATTTCATTTCTTGGCAAATTTTTAATCCTTCCTGTTGGGTTAGACTAATCAGCTCACCGTAAGTGAATTTGTTATAAGGAATTTGGTGTCCATGTGTTTCTCTAATTTTGTTTCTAACTTTCTCACCTAATTGGGTTGGTAAGCCAGCCAAAAACTTTTCTTTCCAAAAGGGTTGATTTGAGTCTTCTCTAAGCATTACTCTAGTTAAAAACGTATTTTTGTACCATTGGAAATCGCTAAGTTTTTTACACTTCAAATTTGATAAAAGTTCAGCATTTTTATCTTTTAAATGGGAGGGATCTCCTATGAAATGAAGAGAAATTGTAAGAATTAGAGTGGCTACGGCATCTTGAATCGGGTCACCATCATCATCAAAGATTGGTTCATCATTTTCATCTATCTTAATGGCATCTAAAATTTCTTCTTGCTGTTGTTGTGTGAGATAGTAATCCCACCAACCTTTCAGTTGCCCTGAAAATCCTGCTATGAGGAGTTCAGCAACTGTCCTATCCTGGGTACCAGGTTGAGTCTTATAAGCATTGGCAGCCATGGTCATCTGTTGTAGAAGACCAAGAATTTCATACTCAGAGAGTCCATCTATGTTCCAATCATAGACAGAGGTGGCATTGAAACGAGATTGAGATAAAGGTTTAGCTGTATTGATATCAGGGGCAGGGATGATTTGCAAACGGTCTTGTGGAATCCTAGACCAATGAAGTTTATTAATTTCAGGAGTGACTTCTTGGAATTGTTCAATGAAACTTTCAGTTTCAGAGTCTTGAGTTATGACATTAACTTTACTGGCCGAATGGGGAGGAGTATCAGGGATAATTTGAGCGGAATCTTGGTTGGAGTTGGTACTCGTAGGAGTCATCCTACTTAATTGATCACGAATGGCTTTAATGTATTCAGATTTGCTATCTTGGATATTTTTTGAACTTTGATTTGTCATTTGATATGGTTTAAAAATGGGATTTTGGATCTTAGGTTTGGTAATGGGTTTGGAGGAATAAAAAACTATAGGTTGTTTATCAAGGTGTTTTTCTATCCTATATAGTTGTCTTCCTATTGTATTCAAATTTGTATTGGTATAGTTATTTTGGAGAATTATATTTTTAACATTGGTTTTGTCATCATTACTGGGTGTCTTATAAGGAATCGCTTCTACCTTTTGGTTATTGTGATCTAGCCTTATACCCCTAAGTGGTGGATGAGTCGATTGAACTTTCCTATTATCTAACATTTCCCACTCAGGTGCCTTATTTCTAAGGGTAATTGGGCTAACACAATTTCTAAAAGGATAATCAATGGAATTTTTTGAAGCATAAATTTCAAACCAATCAAAAAACAAAATATGAACTTGATTTTGATTTACAAATTCATAAAATTCATTTTGAATTGCTTTTCTGGAATCCATAAAATTTTTAAAAAACCATGACCTTTTTTCAATGTTATTTTCTGAATAAAAGTCATCATGAAGAAGTTGTTTGTTGATATTAAATTCTCTTGAAATCACATTCAATTCATTAAAAACATTTTCTGTGACGGCTGAAAACGTTGGGCTTGTAGGCAAGCCCGTTTCAGGAATGTGAGATTGATCATGTTGGTTTTGGGTATTATGGGTCTCCTCAATACGAGCTTGAGTTCCAGAACTCTCTGCTCTATTAGGATTGTCATAAACTACCCTGGGTATCACTGAGGTGAAATTTACACCTCTTAAAATAGAATCGGGAATCTCAGAAGTTGAATGTCTTGCCATATTTGAGTATGGCAAATTTATAACAGATGGCAAATTAGTAACTCTTCCTAGGTCTATGGTATCTGAGACCGAGGAATTATCTGAATATCTACTACTGGTAGAATGTCGATGGAATGAAAGTTTAACTTTCCCATCTTGGTACTGAGTTATATGTTTCAACTCGGAGTTTGGTTTGGGAGTCTCTAATGGTCTAACTGGTCGAGGTTCATTTACCCCTTCCAATATCCATTCTTCAGGAAGCGTAACTTCCTTCCAAAGTATAGATCTGGGTATCACAGTGTTTGACTTGGTTAAGTCTGTTTGTAGAAGGATGGTTTCACCCTTCTTACTATGGAATTTTACCTTAGTGGCAAAGGCGGACATCATGGCCTTATAGTGAATTCTATAGATTAAAGCAACTGGAATTGACCCTTCAAGCATTCTATAATTGTGAGTTTTGATTTGTAAAACCAAAGACTTCAAAATATTTTTATCATTTAAGGAGATAGTAAAATTGGGATAACATTCAAAAGATATTGGACCTGTACAGAGACTAGACTCTACGGAACTTAATAGGGAATCGCCAAAGTTCGTGAATCTAGCATCTCTTAGGATGGCAAGGATGGAGGTATCTAGTCCTTCTTTGGTCAAAGGTTTAATTTCGACTTGGATTAAACCTATATGGATATATTTAAAATTTTTATCCCGATGTTTTTTCAAAGACTGTTGAGAAAGTAGATTTATTGTTTCAAAAGGTTTTGTTAACTGAAGGTCTCTTTCTTCAGTCTTAATTGTAAAATTTGTTTTGAAAAAATGAAATTTAGAAGTTTCATAAATTTCATCCTTTTCTTTCTTTGGAATTTGCCAATTATCTATTGATTTTTGAAAATCTTCTATTACTATTTCTTCACTGTTTATTATTTTCTTGGAATCAGAAGAAGTGGTTGATACAGAATTTGTAGAGGTAGTT
This sequence comes from Euphorbia lathyris, assembly GCF_963576675.1. Taxonomy (NCBI): domain Eukaryota; kingdom Viridiplantae; phylum Streptophyta; class Magnoliopsida; order Malpighiales; family Euphorbiaceae; genus Euphorbia; species Euphorbia lathyris. The sequence continues at coordinate 9,194,076 of NC_088911.1, forward strand.
CTACAGAAAAATGCATCCATTTTAAAAAGATTGTTTGCAATAATAAATTATTTTCCTTACAATCCAAAGCACTTTCTAGGTTTCACAGCCTTTCCACTGGCTTACTACCCAGACACAAGCTTAGGCAAAAACACTCAGGAAAATAAATTATTCTTACAAAAGATCTTTCCAAAATAAACACGAATTTGGAGCTATGATAAATATATATTTCAACTATTGTTTATGTTCGATGTGCCTTTATCTCAATCTCGTTTCAATGCCACCTCTGTCTATGATTGGAACATAGATGGACTCTCTGAGTATGAAATTCTTGGTCTTCTACAACAGATGACCATGGCTGCCAATGCTTATAAGACTCAACCTGGTACCCAGGATAGGACAGTTGCTGAACTCCTCATAGCAGGATTTTCAGGGCAACTGAAAGGTTGGTGGGATTACTATCTCACACAACAACAGCAAGAAGAAATTTTAGATGCCATTAAGATAGATGAAAATGATGAACCAATCTTTGATGATGATGGTGACCCGATTCAAGATGCCGTAGCCACTCTAATTCTTACAATTTCTCTTCATTTCATAGGAGATCCCTCCCATTTAAAAGATAAAAATGCTGAACTTTTATCAAATTTGAAGTGTAAAAAACTTAGCGATTTCCAATGGTACAAAAATACGTTTTTAACTAGAGTAATGCTTAGAGAAGACTCAAATCAACCCTTTTGGAAAGAAAAGTTTTTGGCTGGCTTACCAACCCAATTAGGTGAGAAAGTTAGAAACAAAATTAGAGAAACACATGGACACCAAATTCCTTATAACAAATTCACTTACGGTGAGCTGATTAGTCTAACCCAACAGGAAGGATTAAAAATTTGCCAAGAAATGAAATTACAAAAACATCTAAAATGGGAACTTAAGAAAACTAGGTCCGAATTAGGAACTTTTTGTAATCAGTTTGACATCAACATAAATAAACCCTCAACATCAACTTGCCCAGGAAATTGTAGCAAAAATTCTAGGAGAAATGCTTATAGGAAACCCAAGAAATCCATGAAAAAATATCAAAAGTCCCAAGATGATTATTATAGAAAATCTCACTATAGGAAACCGAGAAAATACAAACAAAAGAAAACTGAAATTAAGAACAAAGAAAATAAATTTAGAGATATTACATGTTATAGATGCCATAGAAAGGGACATACATCGAAATTCTGTAAATTCAATAAAAAATTACATGAACTACAACTAGATGATGAAATAACCAACAAAATCTCCAATCTACTTCTTGATTCCTCTTCCGATACCTCTAGTTCTGATTCTGAAAACCTTTCTTCAATATCCTCTGAAAACAACCAAGACCTTCAATTAGATGAAATCGTTGCAACTAGCTCTACGAGCTCTTTTGAAATTAATGTTTTAACTAGGGAACAAAGTACGACTTTAGATATCATTAACAACATAGGAGACCCAGAACTCAAAAGAGAATTTTTAAATAAACTTTTAAGATCCTTAGACAACCAAGAAGAGAGAAAAGAAGATAAAAAGGTAGAGAAAACTTCCATTTTACCCAATACCATTAAAGGAGCCTACGATCTCACCAAAATTCTAAATAAAAGGAAAAAACCCATCTTAAATGAAAAAACAAGCATTCAAGAACTACAAAAGGAAATCAAGGAAATACAATCTGAGCTTAGAGAACTTAAAGAAAAGCAAAGAAAGGATTCTGAATTAATTTCGAAACTTCTTCAAGATACCTCTGATTCTTCTGATTTTCCTGAAGAAACTGAGATTGGTCAAACCTCTTCCCATGAAATTCAAAATGTTCAAAATGTTGAAAAGATTCCAACTGATTTTCTCTTTGTTTTACGGGAAATCACTACCCGAAAATATGTTATCAAAATAACTCTTGTTTTTTCAAAAGATTTCCAAATCGATACCATCGCACTTTTTGACACTGGTGCTGATTTAAATTGTATAAAATCAGGAATTGTTCCAAAAGAGTTTTTAGAGAAAACAAATGAAAGGCTTTCTGCTGCAAATAATTCCAAATTGATTGTTGATTCAAAAACGGAAGCCTCGATTTTAAATAATGATATTCTCCTAAAAACTTGGTTCGTTTCTGTCAGTGCTATTCAACACAGTGTCATTTTGGGAACTCCTTTCATGAATCTGATTACTCCTTATAAGGTGAAAGCAGATTCAATTTCCTCAAGAACAGAAAATGGAAAATTAAATTTTGAATTTATCGAAAAACCTCAAACAAGGAATCTCGATTTAATCAAAGCTTGTTCGATTCATGAAAATTCCTTAAATGTTTTAATCAAAGGGAAAACTTACCATCTTCAATCTCTCCAAAAAGATGTTGTTTTCAAACGGTTTGAAGAACAGATAAATAATCCTTCAATCCAACAGAAAATTTCTGAATTTCAAAACTTGATTGAAAAAGAAATTTGTTCTGATCTTCCAACTGCCTTTTGGGACAGAAAACAACATATTGTTGACTTGCCTTACGAAATTGATTTTGATGAGAAACAAATTCCAACCAAGGCTAGGCCAATTCAAATGAACCAAGAACTTGAGCAATACTGTAGAAAAGAAATTCAGGAATTAGAACAAAAGGGTCTAATTTCAAAATCAAGGTCCCCTTGGAGTTGTGCTGCATTTTATGTCAATAAAAATTCTGAAATAGAGAGAGGAACGCCTAGGTTAGTAATAAATTACAAACCTTTGAATAAGGCGTTGAGATGGATTAGGTACCCTATTCCAAATAAAAAAGATCTTTTGCAAAAACTTCATTCTGCTTATGTTTTTTCGAAATTTGACATGAAATCAGGATTTTGGCAAATTCAAATTTCAAAATCTCATAGGTACAAAACTGCTTTTACTGTTCCTTTTGGTCAGTATGAGTGGAATGTAATGCCTTTTGGTTTGAAAAATGCCCCTTCTGAATTCCAAAGAATTATGAATGACATTTTCAATGATTATTCAAAATTCTGTATTGTGTACATCGACGATGTTCTTATCTTTTCAAATTCTATTCAAGAACATTTCAAACACCTTAAAACCTTTTTCTATGTTGTTAAGAAAAATGGTTTGGTTGTGTCGAAATCGAAAATTTCCTTGTTCCAAACTCGCATCAGGTTCTTAGGACACTACATATCCAAAGGAACTATCACACCAATTGAAAGATCCCTTCAATTTGCACAAAAATTTCCCGATAGGATTCTTGATAAAAATAAATTACTGAGGTTTTTAGGAAGCCTTAATTATGTTCTTGATTTTTGTCCCAATATCAACAGAATGGCTAAGCCATTACATGATAGACTCAAGAAGAATCCTGTCCCATGGACTGAAGAGCATACTGCTCTTGTTAGAAAAATCAAACAACATGTCTTAGAGATTCCTTGTCTTCATCTAGCTGATCCTTCCCTACCTAAGGTTGTAGAAACAGATGCCTCAGACCTAGGTTATGGTGGAATTCTTAAACAAGTTTCCGAGGGTAAAGAACACATAGTTCAATACACCTCTGGACATTGGAATGAATGCCAAAGAAATTACTCAACAATTAAAAAAGAAATTTTGAGTATTGTTTTATGTATAAACAAATTTCAAAGTGATTTACTAAATCAAAAATTTCTTTTAAGAATTGATTGCAAAAGTGCAAAAGAAGTTTTACAAAAGGATGTTAAAAACCTTGCATCAAAACAGATTTTTGCACGATGGCAAGCAATTTTAAGCATTTATGATTTTGATATTGAGTTTATAAAAGGAGATACAAATTCCATTCCTGACTTCCTAACCCGTGAATTCCTTCAAAATTCCAGCCATGCCGAAGAAAAATAAAGGAAAAGAAATCACTCGGAGAGATTCCACAATCACTGGGAGAGATTCCAACAAAAATTCTGATGAAGATTCAAAAATAAAAACATGGAGAGATGCCGCTCTAAAGAAAGAATCAACTCTTGAAGATACCAACCAATCAGGTTTGGACCCTAAAATCCAAAAATGGTTGGCAGAAACATTTGCAAAATCCCCGGAGCTTCAACAAGCTCTAGTCAAGTATCAGATTCCAAAAGAAGAGATTCCAATTGTTCAAAAACCTGAGAAAGGAGAATCTTCTTCAACAAAAGCCCTTTCTCATGAAATTTCTAAAAATGTTTTAAGTTCCCAAATCTCAACTTCCCAAAAATATTTTCATGATACCCAAAAAACAATCTCCAATTCCAATTTTCAAAATTCCCAAGTGGCTTTCACACATGTTGTCCTTTCTCCAATTCCTTCAACTTTTCCAAGTGATTTTATTGTCAAGAATTCATTTCAAAATGTTCTTTCTGTAGAAAAAGGCTTTTATCATGAAGATCCTCAAGTTTCAATTGAAAAAGCTTTTGGTAAAAATTGGTTTTTCAAATCATGGGACTTAAACAAGACTTCACGATATTATGAAATGATTCTTACTGTCACAAATTCTGCTTCTTTCAAACACTTTTACTGGAAATCTGAACACTCAGACCCAGCATATTCCACAGTAAAAATTCACAAGGTTATTTCTCTGATAGACTGGAAACACCCACTGTCTGAACCTGTGTATTTTCCTGTGGAATACAAAGAAGAAGAATTTTATGAGACTCCTTTTAATTACTGGGAATACCAACATGCCTGGTGGAATGCCCTCCTGATTAATAATGTTGGGAGAAAACATTCTTGGCTTATCTTTTTTGATACCGCTTGTAATACAGAAAAATTTCCTCTTTGGTTCCAACAATGGTGGGAACATTGGGGTTGCGTTGAGCAAATCCTCCAAGACAGAATTCTTACTTGTTACAAAAAAATTTAAGGCGGGTTACAAACCCAGTGAGGAGGAAAAAAGGTTCTCTCCCTTGGCTTTATTTTGCATGAAATTTTACTTTGCTTGGGTAGGTGCTTCGAAGGTACAATATGCAGAAAATTATAGAAATGCACTGATTCAAAGGAGATTTCTAATAAGATGGTGGGACAAATTCAAGATTCCTCCTAGTCTCACTGTTGAGAAAATGGATATATGGTTGAAAAATCCTACTAGAAAATCTGGAGAAATACAGTTCACTGAGAATCGATTCCTTCCACTTTCCAAACAAATACCAGAAAAAACCATTTCTTTGGGACAAGCACAATTTTTGGCCGAGAAATCCCACTTAGCCTCAAAATTAGCTGCAGCAAAAACCCCTGAAGAGATGACTGCTTTGTTCAGAAAATACCTTCCCCAATCCCAGTCAGACTCGGACCAGGATGAACCAGCAATTAACTTGAGTGATAATAATTCCGACTATGATCACTTTAGCATGTTTGGTAATTCTGGTTTCTAAAAAAAAAATTAATTAATTAATTAATTAATTAATTAAAAAAAATAAAAATAAAAAAAATAAAAAAAAGATCCCGCTAAGTTACCTTAAATGGTACTTAGGCAAAACTTAAGGGACAATTACTCCCCAAAATCCAAATTTTGAAGATTGCAGATTTTGAAGATTCCAAAGATTGAAGATTTTTGAAGATTTCTGAAGATTTTTGAAGATTCCAGAAAACTGTGTTCCAATGAAATTATTTGAAGATTCCAACACGTGACCACTGACAATTTTGCAGACAGACATTGCAGCTGGCATGTGGATATACTGTACCAGTACTATTCACAAAGACAAAATTGCCCTTGGTTACTATTTGTGATTCCAAAAATGCCCTTTGGTTTGCCTATATAAGGAGGTACCCTCCAACACTACATCCATCCATTTCATACATCCATTTTCAAGCATTCATTCTACTCTCCATACACCTTCTCTCTCCTTCCAACACTCTCTCTCTTCTCTCCATCATCTCTTCCACTTCCATCCCTACCTTCTACCTTCATCCATATACACCACCTTCCTCCTTCATCCATATACACCACCTTCCTCTTTCATCCATATACACCACATTTTCCACCCCAAACCTTAAATTTCTCTCTTGTAATCAATTTCAAGAATAATTTGTAATTCCTTTTACGAAGGAAGTTGTATCTCCAGTTTTTTATTCCAAATTTGTAAGTTTTTGATGGTTGGCTACGCCACCTACTTTTAATAAATTTCATATTTCAAGTTTATTTATCTAGATCCTTTCAAATTTTATGGGATCCCTTACAAAAGTATGCAAGCTTATGGTCTATGATCATAAGTAGACAGAAACTGGGGGACGCTCAAGTTTGAAAGTTACTATTTTGTTTATTTCATTTTCTTACCTATATATATATATATATATATATATATTTATCTATTAGTATTATATTAAATATATATACATATATTATATTATATATATATTATATATTATATTATATATATATATTACATATATATATATTATATACATATATATCTATATTTATATTTCATTTCAATATTCTCATCATCATTTTTGTCTTTTCCTGTTTTTTTTTCATATTTCCATTATTATCTTTGTTTTTTCTATTTATTGGTTTTTAGATATATATTATATATTATATATTATATATATACATATATATCTATATTTATATTTCATTTCAATATTCTCATCATCATTTTTGTCTATATATATATATATATATATATATATATATATATATAGTAGAATCTTTATAAATTAATACTCGATAAATTAATAACCTCTTTAAAATAATAATTTCTTGTGGTCCCGACTTGGACCAATTCTGTAAATTTATACTCGATAAATTAATATCTCTATAAATTAATAAAATTTCATGGTTCCAACATTATTAATTTATAGAGGTTTTATAAGTAAAACCTCTATAAATTAATAATGTTGGAACTATGAAATTTTATTAATTTATAGAGATATTAATTTATCGAGTATAAATTTACAGAACTGGTCTAAGTCGGGACCACAAGAAATTATTATTTTAAAGAGGTTATTAATTTATCGAGTATTAATTTATAAAGATTCTACTGTATATATATATATTTATTTATTTATTTATGCTAAATATAACGATTACAAGTCTAAAAAATTAGATAAAAGGATCAAATGATTAATATTGGTAAAAACTAAGAACCTTATACTATGTTTTTTAAAGGGTAATTAATTTATTAGGCCCTATATTTTGACAAAACACACTGTTTAGTCCCTGTATTTTTAAAAACATAAGATAAAGTCTCTAACATTTTTCTTGATGAACTGTTTAGTCCCTAACGTTTTTCTCGGTGAACTGTTTAGTCCTTGTCGTTAGACTCTCATGAAGATTTTGTTAGTCAAGTTGGATTTGCGTTCTTCTTTTCCTTTATTTTCCTTTCCTTTAAACTCTAATGCATCTAAAATCAATTTTGAGCGTTCTTCTTCTTGATTTTTTTCTTAATCGCTCAAATTCGTAAGCATTAGGTCAGTTCTTTTTCTTGTTCTCCATACAAATAGCTTCTTCTTCTAAATTGGATTTTCTCTTCTAAAGTTTGAAGGTAAATAGTAAAGGGTAATTTAGTCATTTCCGAATTCATAAACGGTAAAAAATCTAACAAACAGACGGAAGGACTAAACAGTTCACTGAGAAAAAGGTTAGGGACCTTACCATGTGTTTTTGAAAATACAGGGACTAAACAGTGTGTTTTATCAAAATATAGAGACTAGTAAATTAATTACCTTTTTTAAAATAAACAAACTAAACAGTGTGTTAGGTAAAAAGTGAAAGACTAATAAATTATTTACCCTTAATATATTAAACCTAAAATAAATTATGTTTTCTTCCCATGTTTATGGACGGTGAATGAGCACCGCCGTCTATTTTACACGTTGGCATAATTGTTATATCCACAACTAGTGATAATGTTAAAGTCAAAAACAATCATCAAAATCGTACGGAAAACAATTAAAGAAATACTTTTTTAGTAATATTTTATGTATTTATTAAAAAAAAAAATTTGTATGTACTTTTCATAATCAAAACCGGACCGGACTAGATCACGGATCACTTTGTCGGACCGAATAGTTTAAATTGATCGAACCAGATGACATAATAAATAAATAAATAATATTTATATATATTAAATATATATAATTAATTTAAAATTATTTTTATAAATTATATATATCCAAAACAAATTATAAACAACTTTTGGTTTGTTATTTTTTTGTCAATTTGAAACTTAAATATATAACAGATAAATAGAATTTAAAATAACCTGAAATATGTAAACATATTCTATGACATACGGTCTTTTTAACGGTTTATTATAAACTCAAAACAGATAAATGATGAGTGAGAAATTTACGCTTAAAGTGAACCACTTGAAATGGTTTAGAATAAGATAAAAATAAACTAAGCATTCTTATCCCACGTAGGAAAGAAATGAGAATATTAATTAGTTTATAAGTAAATAACCTTCACAAGCCTTTAAGTAATTACTAGGGAAAAGGCTCTCTCACGCGCAGGGGGTGCAGTCGATCCACCATTATGTTAGGAGCGCACCCACACGGCGTGGGCGACGCGAATACCGCACCGAAATGAGCTCTCTTGGCCCGGCCTCCTTTTGCTAACAGCTCGGTGTGAACCGGGTTCACCGGTTCCCGATTTAACCACCGGTCGAACCGGTTCACATCGAGGGTGGATTAACCCAGTCCAGCTCAGACCGGACTTCCTGCCGGTCCGGTCCGGACTTGATAATATTGAAAAAAAGGTTAATTACATATCCAGATCCTGTGATATCGCGGATTTATAAATGGGTACTTATGGTATTTTTTTTCCCAATACAACCCAAAATTTTACATGTTTTTTACTTGTAAAATTTGGCCGTTAATGGCCTCAAACTAAAAAAATTCAAGAATTAAAATTGTTGAGTATCATATTTACTATGGAACTATATTTTTTATTTTTCAAAATCATCATTTTTTGAATTTTTTCACTCTAAACATTAACTTTCTCTCATAAAAAACAACACATAAATGACATCAACCCTAAAAAGATGAAGCATTCTCCTCCTCACCTCTTTCCTTCTTTCCTTTTCTTCTTTTTACTCCATCACAAACCACCCTCCTTTAACTCCCTTCCCTTTTGATGTTGTGTAGTTGAGGAGGAGGAAAGAAGTTTGTCTTCCTTCTTCCTCCTCTCACCGTTTTTGTTTTTCATTTTCGTAGTTGTTTTTATTTTATTTGTGTCGTTTTGTTAGTTGGATCTTATATATCTTATCAGATCTCTAGATCCGTTCGAGCTGTGTCTATTGATAAAAATCTTTGTTTTTGTAACATTTTCTGTTTTAGCAAGTGTAGAAACGGTAGATCTTATCCGTATATCACTGGATCTACGTGGTTGCAAAAGAAATGACTTGGATCCGAAGGTTCAAAAAGGTTCAAATATTGAAGATTGGCCTACAGTTGCTTTACGGCGAATTTGGAGCTATGATAAATATATATTTCAACTATTGTTTATGTTCGATGTGCCTTTGATGGTCATTTTTGCTTTTAGTAGTCATTTTCTTACCCTAGTGGGCTATGTATTAGGCTTCGCCTATATGTATGTGAGGTTTTATACCTTACTGGTCTTATCTTGTACTTGCAATTTTACTACTTAATGAAATGTTAGCATTACTATCAAAAAAAAAAGATGAAGAATTAAAGTTGATTAAAATATCATTTAACTCTTGAAAATTTTCATTTCGAGGTCGTTATCGGTCAAATTCTGAAAAAGTGAACCCAAATGTAAAATTTTGCAAACCACAAGGTTGCGTTTGTAAAATTTTGCAAACCATAGGGTTGCGTTTGCAAAAAAAAAATACCACAACTATCCATCTGCAAATTGGTAAAACACAGGACATCTATATATAATTAACCCCCCAAAAAAGCTTAATACATCATTTACTCCCTGAATTTGTTCAAAAAGCTTGATTGTTCTTATGAACTTTTATCTCAATAGTCCCCTCAACTTGTATAAAATGTTTAGATAGCCTTTTCGACTTGCGTAAATTATAATCAATCAATCGTTCGGTTGCAAAAAAAAAAAAAAAGTAAAATGTATACGAAAGATATATTGCACGCACCTTAAAATGTTAGTATTACATAATTCCGAGAATTGATTAAAACATATTAAAAATGAAATTCTTATTTGCTCAACTGTAAGACTTATCTTCTCTAATATTAGAACCGGATACTCAGACCTTGTTTGTTTTACTTTTCTAAGGTACGTGCAACACACTTCCGTATGTAACTTACTTTTTTTTTTGCAACTGGTTGATTAATTCATTACATTTTATGCAAATTGAGAGGGCTATCTGAATATTTTATACAAGTTAAAAGAACTATCGAGACACTTTGAAAGTTCAGTAATCAAGTTTTTTGGACAAGTTTAGAATGCAAATAATGTATTAAGTAAAATATATATATATATATATAAAATATGTACACATGTATAACAGGACACGGCCTATATTCTTTAGGAAAAAAATAATTAAAAAAACCCTATAGTTTCATTAATTTATAAATAGAAAATTTGTCATACTATGTTTTACAAAATTTGACTAATAATGTTTACATTACAATGTCATCAAGTCAACGTGTTATTTTATCAAATTACCATATCAAGTTATCGAAAATCAATTTCATTGTTACATACAAACAAAGTGAACAAATCAACATATCACATCATCAAAATTAATATATCACGTGTACACTAGGTGAGCCGTCTTTCCCTCGTATCTTCTGTACGCTGATGACATGATGATTTTTGTTCGTGCTTCGATAAAAAAACATGAAATGCATCCGAGACATTTTCAATATGTATGAATCCTATTCTGGCCAGGTTGTCAATTGGAATAAATCACAGGCTCTATTTGGCAATTTCATTACGATTCTGCGCAGAAACAGACTAGATGCTCTTTTTGAACATTAAGCAGGCCAATCTTCCATTTAACTATCTGGGTGTTCCATTATTTCAAGGGGCCCCTAGAGCTAGATTCTTGAATTCTCTGCTTGAAAAGTTTCTCAGTAACTTCAGTCTCTGGCGTGGACACACGCTATCATTTGCTGGTGGGCTTACCCTCATAAAATCGGCCTTGACTGGAGCTCTTGTGCACTCTTTTCTCATATACCGTTGGCCTGCAGCTCTAATTTCGAAAGTTAACAGGGCTGTGCGCAATTTTCTTTAGACAGGAGACAGGGATTGCAGAAAGCTTATAACGGTCCATTGGAGAATTTGCTGTCAGCAGGCTGACAATGGTGGCCTTGGAATTAAAAAATTTTGTCTTTTTAATCACGCTCTCCTTGAAAAATTCAGCTGGGAGCTGATTCAAGGGCAGGGTTTTATCATTGATATGCTACGGATACGGTTCCTCGAGCCCTCGGGATTAGTTAAAAAGTACGTTGCAAACTCTTCAGTTTGGACATCTTTGAGAGCGACTTTTGATGAAATTAAACTTGACTCTGTTTGGTGGATTGGTGAGGGTTCAGGTCTGAATTTTTGGGTTGACAGGTGGGTTGTGCCTTCGATAGCTGACCAACTGAATATGCGGAGAAATCTGCAAATTAATCTTCAAGATCCCATTTACAACTTCAGAGTTAATGGTGGATGGACGAACCTGCATACCTTGCCTAGTCATGTTCAAGTAAATATTCAGCAGATTGAGGTTCTTCAAGGGTCAGACGAATGCGTTTGGGAGCCGTCGGACTCGGGACAGCTAATGGCTAAGTCTTACTACGAGAATCACTGCACGGGAGCTCGGGTTTCTTGGTGCAAGTTTCTTTGGAACTCGCATATTCCACCTAAAAGGGCAGCGACTTGTTGGAAACTTCTGCACGGAAGGCTTGCGCTGCAATCGCTACTGCAGACTCGAGGAATTCACCTAGCTCAAAGATGCGAGCTCTGCAGATCAGGGGAGGAATCCATTCATCATCTGTTTATTACCTGTGTTGTTGCCAAGGAGCTTTGGCTACTGGTGTTTAATTTGTTTGGCATTTCGAACTGCTATAGTTTGAATATTGTAGACTTTTTCATGATGCTGCGTGCAGCGAGAATCAGAAAGAGCAGGCGAAAAGAATGGAATCTCGCTGTGGTTTCGTGCATTTGGTTCATTTGGTTTATCAGAAACCGAGCCATATTTGAAGCAGACCTCCCTTCAATCCAAATTCTCAAGCACAGATTAATGTTGTTATTAAAGGAGAGCTGTGCTAGAGATGTCGCTGCTACACGCCCGTCTCCGGAACCTGATTTTGTAATTGTCCGTTGGCTGGCACCTCCGACGCAATGGATAAAGGTGAATACAGACGGGGCTTTGAGCTCCACTGGTAATGCCGGTGCAGGAGGGCTCTTTCGCAATTCTAGAGGATTCGTGGTTGGTTGTTTTGCTTTCCCTATTCAATGCTCGCCCCCTCATATCGCTGAACTGAAAGCAATTGTATTTGCTGTTAAATCTGCGTGGGAGAGAAATTGGAGGAGAATCTGGATTGAATCAGATTCGGCCTATGCGGTGCAGCTGCTAAATAATCACCGAACGGATGTGCCGTGGAGAATAAGGAGAGAATGGCAATCCTGCTTATCCCAACTCTCTGAAATGCACTGCAGAGCTACACATATTTTTAGAGAAGGTAATCAAGCAGCGAATTGCTTAGCTAGTCATGGCCAATCAGCTACGTCTACCTGCTGGTGGCATACATCACCATATTTCTGTCAAGCTCTTGTGTTTGATGATTTATGTAACGTTACTCACATTCGTTTTTTGTAATTTTTCTTCCTTTTTTTTCTCTGTTTTCTGTTCCTCCCCCTCTGTAATTTTCCTTTTTTTCAATAATATTCGGGTTGTTGGTTGTGTCGGGGGTGCCAGCCTAGCTGGGATGTCTGACCTTCCTTCGCGTCCCAACTTTCATTAAAAAAACTAACCATTAATCAAATTTCTTTTATTTTGCTAATTTTATAAAGCACATACAATTTTTTTTGCAACAAAAAAAATATCACATTATTGTACTTATAAATTGATGTCACGTCATCAAAAACTAACATTGTTAATCAAATTTCTTTCCCTACTAATTTTGTAAATCACATTTTTTTACAAGAAAAAATATCACATTTTTACAATAAAATTACAAGTTTTTGTACTTCTTTTTATTACGTCCTATTAATTGATTTGAGATCACTCAAGTACTATATTGGTGACCTTTCACATAAAGGATAAAAGGTATAAAAATCTCTTTAATATTGTTAATGAATGATAATTTTACTACTAATGTCATAGATAATATAACTGTTAATAAAAATAATTCGAATATCATTTAAAAATATGTATATATTTTGTTCTTGTGTTCTGCATCAATGGTAGATTAGTTAGTTCAGAAAGAAAGAATTTCACATTTTTTGCGTTTTCAAAATAGATTTGGAAAGTCCATCTTTAATCTCGATGAAATATTTTAATTTTAATATTCTTTTTCCCAATGTGTATAAAATACGGGATTTTTTAGTGTATACATGTACTTTTGATCGAGTAATAACACAAATCATATGTGCAGTGAACAAAATATGATCACTGGGAATAAGACTCCATTAGTAATTTCTAAAATTAGCCCAAATTGCTAATGGTAAGCCTCAATGGTACTATTTATGATTTATCGGATAAATTATTCTTGGCCGGCAACATTAGAGTATTTCTTTACCTTGTCTAGTTTTCTAGTTAAAATTTATTGTATATACTAAAACTTGAACTTTTAAATCTCCAGTTTAAACGATTTATTAAGTATCTCACATTATTTAATTAGAAAGGTAGAGCATAGGACTTTAAAAATAATATAAATAATTGATTCTTAGTCATTTAAGAGTATGAGCATAGATGTTATCTCAAGCAATACCCATCATATTCATTATTTATTTATTTTTTATCATTAAAATTATTATGTATTGTTATATTTACCAATAGTGAAAGAAGAAAAAATATTGAATAAAAAATTATTAGTAAAAAATGAAATATGGAGCGGAGAAAGACTCCTCAATAATATAGAGAGAGTGTAAATTTTTAATGATTTAAAGAGTGACTAAGAGTCTCTTAAAGTTGATTTTTAACTCAAACAATTCAAAATTTAACTTAAAAGCTCAACAAATAAGTCTTTTAGAGAAAATTTTTACAATGAACTGAAACCAGTATTGATCTCGACCACTCAGATAATGTCATATCTAAAATATAGAAATCAATACTGATCCCGATCTACAATAGAATTTATGGACTATTAGAGATGCTCTAATCATTTCTAATAATTTTCCCTTTTCAATATGTTCTTTTAGATAAGTTAGTCTCAAAGTCAATTTTAATCAATGGTTATATTATCTTTAATAGATTATTTTGAAGAATATAAAGTGCAAGATTTTCTTGTCACCTCAATCCACTCAATAACATGTACTTTAAACAATTTATTTCGCCTTCTTAACTTTTAGAAAAGGAGCGTGAAGAAAATCCCAAAAATTTGTTAAATCTGAATTTTTAGACCAACGATGTGTTTTTTCGAATGGATACAAAAGCTTCAAATTCAATTAAATCTAACATTTACCCATTAAACTTCATAAAATGTTGATATTTTACCTTCCGTCCTATAATTTGGTAATGTGTTCTCTTTCACTCATCAAAATTAGTGAAATCTTAATGTGAATGATGATGAGTTAATAATTCTATAAATTTTTAATAGTTTCGCTTTAATGAATTAACTATTCCACATTCGTCAGCATCTATTAATGTATTGTCAGTGCGTCAAACAACGTTTCACTAATTTTGTTAGGTCAATAGACAAATATCACCAAATAATAGATCAACGAGAAAGACCACAATTTTAGATTGATCGGGTAGTCAATAGTGCTCTAATGTAAAACGGCCCAATACTCTTATTGCTAAAGTTAGCTGCATTATTTTTACAAATAAAGCACCAAAATAGCCTCAAAACTTTTGAGAAGTGACAATTTGGTCCCAACATATAAAGTAGAATCATTTTAGCCTCCATGTTTATAAAATAGTGCAAGGATAACATCAGATAATGGAACTTGGAGCTAAATTGATACTATATAATGGAACTTGGAGCTAAATTGATACTATTTAACAAACGTTGAGCCGTCCAGAACTATAGTTACACCATATCACAAATATTAAGACTAAAATAATATTATTTTATATATGGGGCTGAATCGACTCCTATTTTTTTTTAAAAAATTAGGAAGAATTTTCTCATACACATTAATTTATATATATATATACCCAAACAACATTGAATAAACGGCACTATGTAAACAAAATCGTAACTCACGAATAAAAGGTACTATGTAAACAAAATCTTAACTCACCCTAAAAGGATTGCCTCATACAGTGTGGTACCCAGAACTATCTTGAACATGAAGCAAATATACATAGATGATCCAACATTGAATACAAAGCTCTAATACAATATAAATAAACGTCTAACTCACCCCACTCTAAAAGGCACCTTAAACGAGGAGAGTTGTCTCGCTTATATATAAAGAGCAATATAACTTCCTAATTACAATTTCCTAATTAAGATATTTAACATATTTTAAAAGACCACATAACGAAGAGAGAAAAAAAAAAAAAAACCTTTTCAACTCCATCAAATATATATATATATATATAGATGATCCTTATATTTATATAAGTGATCTCATGTTTTTATAATTAGCCCCACATAGCTTAAGGGTAACTACATATCCCAATTCGGCGACGAAAGTGCACGGCTGGAAAAACGCATATTTAAGCCCCTAATCTATTCAATTAAACTCATTTAGTGTAGCTGTTGACTTGTTGGCAGTTCAATACGTATTAGACAGAGTTCGAAATTGAACCGTCCAAGAAGAGCTTAATGTGTTGAAAGATAACTGATCAAGACCCTAATGTATTCATTTTAAAAATCAGGACACAATCAGAAAAAACGGGGCTCAAATATGCGCTTTGCCTAAAAGATTCACCAGCTTTCTATCATAAGGTTAGCAAATTAGAAACCAAGTTATTTTTAATTTCTATTACTAACCGGGGTTCGAAAAGGATCTCTCTATATTGTATGTACATACAATAGCAAGTAAGCTATTACTATTTGTGGTTTGTAAAATGATTGAGGTCTTTCACCTGTTCTTTCAACCAACTGTGTTCGCGGTGCAACCTCTGAAGCTGTCTCTCCACCATGAAAATCTCGTCTTTAAGGTGATGCGCCCGACTCTCCAACCACGCCAGAGATTCAGCTGATCTTTCGCCTATTGAGCTGCCTCTGTAATACTCTCCTGCAGGAGCCATTATCACTTTCTGAGGTCTGTTCAATAGAACAATTATGCTCACCTGCACATTTTAAACAAAAGTTGCAAAAAGTGTAAGTTTTTTTATCATAACAGTGGCAACATTTTGACAATTCTTATACTTCATATGAGAGTTGACAGAATTGAGTAAGAATTGACTCTCTCTCTCTCTCTCTCTTAGCAAGACTCGTAGTTATTGAAGGCTAAGGTGCACGCCTGAACCACAAGGCGCACTAAAGAAAATTAATATATAAAATCATAAATAACAACAATTAACATTTCTACCACAAATTTAGCATGAAATAGTTCAAATTAACTACCAACTCTTCCATATAATAATTCATAATAATAAATTCTAAATTTAAAAACTAAATTTCAACTAAAACCCAAGTTAATTAGCTAATAATAGTACTAAATTTCATAATAACTACTTTTCATCAAAACTAGAGTCTCCATAGTCCATATTCACCGCTCATCAAACTTTGCGATATGTCTTTCATTCAAGGCTTTATTTCCTCTCTTGTTTATTTCTTTTTATCACAATTTAATTGCAGCCATAGATGAAATAGATAGGGAAGATTGAAGACTAGAATAACCATTCTTTAACTTGGAACCCTAAAAACAGTTTGCCTTATAAAATTGCACCTAGGCATGCCTCCAGCAAGGCGCTAAGGTCACAAAGGCGCGCTTAAGCAAGTGCCTCTAGAACACAGCCTGCCTTTTGACTTCTCAGGCGACATGCCTCGAGCTTAGAGCCTTTTGCACCTATGGAGCACCCTTGATAACTTTGGAAGGTATGGAACAAAAGGAACTGAAGGCGAAGAAACCTATAAGGTGTTGAAACATACATGCATAGAAAAAGATGGGTTTAAGCATGGAAGGTATGAAACAAAAGAAACTGAAGGCGGAAACTCGTTGAACAATGCACATTTTTTCTAAGAGAAGCACACGATTTAACATCAAGGATATTACATTGCAAACTTTACATCCGTATAACCAAATACAACATAGTTCCAGGACACTGTAATTCATAAAAATGGACTTGCATAGTGTTGAGGATTAAGTACCTGCATCAAGAAGATCACAACAAATGCGACAACTAAGATGAGGGAAACTTGGCTCTGAGTCCTCAAAAATGTAGAGAATTTTGCTGCACATTCCCTCAATAAAGGTTTCAACCATGCAGTACTTAAGAAATTTCCCTGCATGACGTTCCCAGCCCGATCACTTACACCACCTGATATCTGTTTCATCACCCTGCTGTCATTTGACCGGTTTGACGTTTCTGAAGAGTCGCATATCTTCTGATCAGATTCAGGGCACACTGCATTCTCAGTCATGCTAGTAGCAGGATCTTTTTGATATGCAAATGAGAACATTACAAATAAAAGTTAGAAACAATATCTACAAACTACTCCATATAATTAGGGTTGTAAATCGGGTGGTGGGCAGGGACGGGAAATAGCTCCCCCATCCCCGTATATCAATCAGGGAGAAATCTCTCCCGTCCACGCCCGCGGGCTGGATCCCAGATGGATACAGTGAATCCCCAGCCCCATTGACAACCGCACATAATAAAACATCAAGCACATAAAAAGCATGTTTAAGATTCATCTTGGTGCTTCCAACCTTCTTGTTTTTCAAGGTTCTTTTGCTTCAAAAGTTCATGTGCCTGAAAGAGCAGGTGACACATACATTCAATATATAGTCCAACTAAGGTAAATAGAAAATTCAAAAGCATAAAACTTAGGTGTTGTTTGATAAAACTAGAAATTAAGTGCTGAAAAAATAAGTAGTGAATTTTAAGTGTTGAATTTATAAATGCTGAAAATATTAAATGCATTAATTGTTTGATAAATATTAAAATTAGGTACTGAATTTAAAAATATTAGTTGATAATGTTCAACTTAAAATTTCAAGTTAAATATTTTGACTTGCCAAAATAAGTGATTTTTTTACTTACCTTAAACTTTTAAGTAAGCTAAAAACCAATAAGCAGTTAATATATTACTTTTAAGTGCTTAAACATCGATTAGAAGAGAACACGACATTACCATTTCTATCCATATTGCATAAGCTTCACGACACTCCTCCACTGTAGACTGCAATATTCTCCCTGTTATAGTGTGTTCAAATTAAATCCAAATGAAATCTATATATGCGTGTGCACACCAGAGATCCACTCAAGAAAAACTAATGCAGATTGGAAAAAAAAGCAGAGATATTTTGGTACATGAGGCTCATTTTCCAAGTATATCCCATTTCTTATTTTAATAAGAATTTTGTTCATAGGACAATAGTTTTAGTGGCAGTTATAGATTCCCAAAATTTGTAGGGCAAACCATGTAAATTTATCTTGCAATAAGTACATAATGCACTGTAAAAAATTACCTTTAGAGAAAAATACAGAATACAAGATTCAATGATTTTTAACTCAAAAATATTGGATCGGCATAATAGAAGAACAATAACAATAAACAGGTAATAGCAAAGAAAAACCTTTAAAAACAGTTCTCTTGCTGAATGACACATCTACGAATATGCGCAGAATGCAGCCTTCATTTGTTTCATCGCCACCTTTGACTACGTCCCAAAGCCCCTGCATTATTTACCAAAAGAAATTTCATGTAATAATTCAACACCACTCTTAGAGGGCGAGCCTTGGCGCAACGGTAAAACGTTGTTGTCGTGTGACCAGAGGTCACGGGTTCGAGTCTTAGGAGCGGCCTCTTGCCAATTAAATTGGCAAGGGAAGGCTTGCCCCCAATACACCCTTGTGGTGGGACTCCTCCCCGGACCCTCGCTCAGCGGGGACGCGTAATGCGACCGGGCCGCCCTTTAATTCAACACCACTCTTCATTCTGGTAAAATTATGCCTTGATTGTCATAGTGGCTCAGCAGTGGTATTTACCTCTACACGAAAATAATCCCCATAAGGTACATCACTGATTTCTTGTGATGTCTCGATAACCAAATGACTGCAAAAGAAAATGTGAGAAGGTTGTCAAACAGAATCAAAAAATATATTGAATGAATATTTGAAAGCAAAGAAGATTATCAAGGCATGATGATGAACGATCTGCTGAACTAATCAATTCATGCATCAGCGAGTAAACATGCACTGAAATATTTGATATCCCCAGGCAAAGTCGTTCATCTTGCAGGATAAAGTCTCTCTCTCTCTATCTCTCTCACTCTGCATATTTGGAAATATCTACCACAATTGATCATTCATTTACCATCACAATGGGAGACCAAATTGCCACAAGCAAGCATTTTCCTCAAAAGGATTAACTAAAATTTCAGTCTTCAAGAGATTCCATTCCCCAATCTTTTTCCAACAAAAACACAGTAAGATTTATTTCAAGAACTTTTTTATTATTACCTTTCTCCATGTTAGTTCATAGAACTTTCACACCCCCAATTGTTTTGAAACTTTTACACCCCTCTAACAACAAATAACTTCAGGTACCCCTGTAACAACGAATAACCATTTCTCACAGATGTCTGGAGAAACAAGTTCACAGAAACAGATTCTTCCATATATTTAGGGGTACAAAAACTCCTTGTGTTGATAGAACACACCAAGGGACAGCAATAATCCATCAGAACCTAATCCAGGCCAAATAAGATACTGCTACAGCAACACGAAGACTAAGGCAATAATATACTAATACTACCCCACGTATATTGCTGGAAAAACCTCTAGCAAACTAGCTTTCTTTTCCATATAGATTATCTGCTATTTCAATTTTTAACCATAAATTGAGAGAACAACAAAATAGCAAACAATCTTCAAAATTCACAAGAGCACGAATAGCATCTCGCATACTACAGCATAATTTCCATGAGATATAGTATAGGAACCTGTTTCTGTACACTCGAAATTTCTGGACTTCCTGGCAGCTGCCAAATTTTGCACCTTTAAAGAAATGCTAGGTTAGTAGGATAGATGGTTGAAAGATAAGTTAATATACAGCTTATATTAACAGTATACAACTACAAGTAAATAGATGAACAGGTTATCCATGTCCATACCAAAATAAATTTTTATTGGATGCTGAAATGACACTTTACGAGTATGCACAAGGTTTTCTTCTGGGATCCATGAAGAGCACCTGAATTCTGAAAAGCAGAAAGAATTTCAAATTCACTCAACCAACTAAAGAAGCAATATATATTTACATCTTCAAGGATCCCCACCATGCTCATCAAAATTCAACAAATATATATAAAATAAAGCAAGCACTTTATTGTGATGTTTCCAAAGGATTCCAGAGCAAATTACCTTTATCTCCACTTCTGCTGTGAAAAGAATTCATAAAATCAATAGCATCATCTGAAAAGAACAAATTGAAGAATTCCTCAACCTTTACCTGCAGTCTCCTTGAAATAAAATAAAATCAGAGGTAAAAAGGGTTTAAGTCTATTCGAATTTGATATTGATAGTTCAGACGAATTCAGTATACAAAAGTGTAACGATACCGCGAACTTTGTTTCTCCAACTCTTGTATAAGATTTTTGAACTGCATAAGAGAACAGCCAGTTTCAACTAATCAGGCTATAAAATATAATAAAGAATGCCAAAAAAAAAAAAACCCTCTCACAACTTATTTCATATTTTCATCTTAGCCAACCCATTGTTTCAAAAAAAGATTTGAACATTTGAACCTAGCTACCTTAGTTTTGTCCACATTCAAAGGACTTCATCTAATTATACTCATCCAAGCATTTCTTGGCACCACAATAATCTTCTGTTCTTCACAATGAATCCACAAACTAAGAAAACGATCATGTTAAAGATTACTAATTTACTAATCTTGGAATTTAATGTTTTTTCTTGCTAGATAAAGACACAGTGGACTAAACTAGAAAAGGGAAAACCACTGACAACTACAATCGGTAGAAAAATAATACTAAACTAAGTAAAATAAATTCATACCCAACATGAAATACAAAAATAATAATAATAATAATATTTAAAAAAAAAAAAAGCTGCAATTATAAGTCATGAGTAACAGTGACTAACTCTGAGGTGCATCATCATTCTCCTCCTTCCATACACAGGTCCTTGATGTAGATAAAGGCTCAATACATCCAACTTGTTCAACATCCATTTCGATATCACCTTGTAGCTCTGTAACTACATCTGAGAATCCATCATTCTCAACAAAATGAAGGGGTGAGACTAAGACCTCATAGTCATTTGAAGGAGAAGCACCCTTATCCCTGATTCGGAAAAACATAGTTGACCTATTAAAATTCTTCAACACAAGTCAGATATAACTAAGGCCAACAAATATATATATGCCTTAAAGTACCTGTCATTAGGCTCCAATTCATGGTCTTCTTTGAAGATACTGACCTGTTTAATTGAAACTAGTCCATTATCAGTGCTACTAGATCCTGATACGGATTCCTGAGTTGAAATCAACAATAACAAGTGTAAACAAATGATAAGTTTCATCTATGAATTCTACTCAATTTGCAATTACAAGATATTCATACAATTATTGATTTTGCAAGTGTGCTTATTCTGATCTTTCGATGGTAGAAATATGAGTGGGAGAAAAAGAGAGCGTCCACAAAAGCAAATGTATTCTTTCTCATTTATAGTTCTGAGAGAGAGAGAGAGTTCTTTTTTTCGGTGATATGTTGACTATTTGGCATTCTATTAGTTTTAAGATTGGCATTCCAACATGTGATATGATCATCATTGGTCTCTTATTGGTGCTACTCCTTATCTGTTGTTCTATCAGCAAATGTTCCCAGTCCAGGAACTAAGAGGAAATACCATCTTACACCAATCTTGTCACAGGACGATTAACCGAAAAGTCTAGCTGTAATTGCTTCCTTTTCTCTTTGTTATTGTTTCTTGAACGACCTATCTTGAATAATTCTCAGCTCGTTAAAGGGAGACTGAAACCTTGGACCTCGTTAAGAGAAAGCTCCAATCTCAAGATGAATAATAATATTCTGCTTATCGTTTTATTTGTTGTATTGTCCTTTAAATAGAACAAGTTCACTACAAAATAGGAAGTAAGACATTAATAGGAATTGTAATAAAATAATTAACTAATTAGTCCTGTAATGGGATTTACCTAACGTAGAATAAGCATATAATTAATATAATAAGGCGGACCCTAGTTGGTGCGCCTCATACTTGCGTCCAATAAAAGAATCCATAACATCACTCCCTCTCAAGAAAGAGCTTGTGCGCAAGCTCAAAAGTAGGATAGGCCAAACGGAAATGCTCAAGAGGTTCGCAAGTAGAATCAGCAAAAGTGCATCTGCCCAGATAATGGGATCATTTGTTCCACCAAAATTGCTCGCACCGGTAGACTGCCAAAGTTGGTTGGGCATCCCGTTTGAAAGTGATTGCTTGTTGTACCCTCTGATTTGTTATCCTGGCCTCGTTGGAATGCAGGCATCACCTCCTTGCACCGTAACGACAGCTCTTGCATGTGATTTCCCAGCCTTTTCTCGATTGCAGCAACCATAGGCTCACTTGTTGCTTGCACCTCTTGGAGAAGCACCCACAGCCGATCTTTTGAGTATGAATCACCCATAGTGTTTGGCTCTGATACCAATTTGTCACGTTCCCTCATCACGGATCTTGTCATCTCCTTGCACCGTAACGACAGCTCTTGCATGTGATTTCCCAGCCTTTTCTCGATTGCAGCAACCATAGGCTCACTTGTTGCTTGCACCTCTTGGAGAAGCACCCACAGCCGATCTTTTGAGTATGAATCACCCATAGTGTTTGGCTCTGATACCAATTTGTCACGTTCCCTCATCACGGATCTTGTCACATGACAATTAACCGAAAAGTCTAGTTGTAATTGCTTCCTTTTCTCTTTGTTATTATTTCTTGAACAACCTATCTTGAATAATTCTCAGCTAGTTAAATGGAGACTCAAACCTTGGACCTCGTTAAGAGATAGCTCCAATCTCAAGATTATTAATAATATTCTGCTTATCGTTTTATTCATTCTATTGTCCTTTAAATAGAACAAGTTCGCCACAAAATAGGAAGTAACACATAAATAGGAAGCCTAGTAAAATAATTAACTTATCAGTCCCGTAATGGGAGTTACCTAATGTAGAATAAGCATATAATTAATAAAATAAGGTGGACCCTACTTGGACCCTAGTTCGTGCAACTCACATACTTACATTGCGTCCAATAAAAGAATCCATAACATACCAGCTATCAGAGGCCTTTCCTTTTATAAGTCTCATTCAAAGCAAATCACTGTGTGTGTATATATAGTATGTGTATATATATCATACCTGCTGTTCTGCCATTGCTTTAGCACCGTCACCATGTTGCACCCATCCATCATTGATGAGCTTGAAAGCTTCATCACGGGATAGAAATGATGCAAAAAAGTACTGTCAAACCAATAACTGGAATAAGAAAATGCAGCTTACATCTATTTTATCCAATCAAAGGAAAATGCTGAAGGAAAAAAAAAGACCAGATTCCAGCACTACCTTTTTCCCTCCAGCTAAAATTTCAATCGCATTAGGAAATATTCCAGCTGTCTTTGCTCGTTTCACACTTGTAATTTCGATAAAAGGAATTACTTTCTGAATCACAAACCCAGAAAAAGTTACAAAAATGATAAAGACTGGAGAGCAATCTGGATAGACAAAAACAATTGTTGTTCAAACTTACCTTCGTCTCAAATCCAAATATGTTGGAATAAAAGCAAAGATAATGCGTGAAAAGGTACATATGACCCTGCGACATGTAAAATAAAGAAAAATGAATACATATAACACAAAAAAAAAGTTTTACAGAATTGATGTGGACGAGGAAGGGGGAGAAGAAATGCTGCAGATAACCAAATACGCCATAATTTACCAAAGAAGTCCTCAATTAAAAGCTGTGCGAAATAGTTTGGAAATGATAAAAAAAGAAAATAAATAAAGACAAGAAGAAATCCATAAACACGTGTTATGGCCAAAATTACCTGAAGAAGAATACTTTCCTGAAATGCACAATTAAAGTCCTGCACAAGGGCCTGTAAGAAAAAGGGATAAAAAAGGAAAATATTAGAGATGTCTTCAAATAAGAACAAAGAGAGAGACAGAGCAAAGGCATAACAAAAATTGGAAACAAAACCTTCAACAATATTGTACAAACAAAAATAATCCAATATGCATACATTCAAAGAAGCACAAATTGCCAATGCATAATTACAAGAGCATTAGATTAACAAGCAACTTGTACCACAGGTTCAAAGTGATGGTCAGCAAAACAATCAGACCTGCAGCATGATCTGTGGTAGACCTGTTTGACTTACAATCTTATTTTTTTCAGATTCATCTGCTATTTCATGAAAATGGTTGCTTCCAGCATCCAGATAACTATTTGTAAAATGAAATTTTCAGCTCATGAACTATATGACATTGATTCTATGGAGTCTTTTAACTAAAAATTAAGCTTACGTTGAGGACTATTGAGGGGCATAACAAAACAAATTAAGGACTTTTTGCCTGTATAATTTTATTTTATTAAGACCTCAAATGTGCTCATATTAGCTTCATCCAAAGGTGAAGGGTTTAGAGGGGGAAAAACAGTAGATGGGCTCAATAGAATAACATTAATTAGTTCAAAGGCCCAAAAATGCATTTTGCCAATAACTAAAGTGACTAAGATTAACAGTCTTTGAGAAGTTATTGTTGCTACCATTAAAGATGAATTCCTAATTTCTCCAAAACACCAAAACCCTTGAATTTTATAAATCAATTTCAAGTATAATCAAGGGAGTTCAAATCTTTTTCAGAAAACTAATTATAACAAATCCAAAATTTCCAGAAGAGACTATAGGGGCTAAATGAGCAAAAACAAAAGGCCGCCAATCCAATCACTATGGTGCAGTTCAGTGCAATTACTAAGAGGGTACAACAATGCATCATAGAAGTCGTGATGTTGTCCTGTCCTCCATTATAGACTAGCAGTCTCGTTGTTTTATATGCCCAAAACCAATTGAAGAGGAGAAAGTGATGAGTAGTTAGGAGGGAGGAACTTCCACATATGCTCAACCAGTATAAAATGCCAACCAAAGTTAAGTAATTAACACAATGCTTATATCAGCTGCAGTGCAATATCAAAGTCAAATTTATAAATAAGTAAATAACCGATATAAACTTTAGACTTAATGCAGATGTTTCCTGCTTCGTAATTCGTAAACAACAACAAAATCCTAGCACGTCCCTAGCAAGATAACAATCATGTTGAATCGTGAGGAAGGAAAAAAAATTAAAGCATTATCATCTGCAAGCTTAAGTCACTTACTTCCTCTGGTGGAAGACGGAAAAGCTGACGATACTCTTCACTTTTCAATGCTGCAAAAGACTGCACAACGAGCAAAAAAAAAATGAGAAAATAACCCTCTAAAATCTAAGAAGTCTTAATATGGTTCAATTCAAGTTGATTCTAACACGGAAAACCTAATGATCAGCTTGCCAATATAAGCAACAAAATTATTAGCTATTCACCCACGCTATCAAGTATACTAGAGTTGTATCCTCAACTCAACATTCTAAAAGACTACCAACAGAACAAAGAACTATATATGTTCAATCCCTGCACTGATTTATTAGCAACACACCCCCAAAAGGCATAAATAAATAAAGGATAAGACCCAATAACAAAATTTAAAAGGTAAAACATAGAGGGAATGCAAGAACGTGTTTCATTTTTTCCGTTCATTTTAGCTTGATTTTGCAAGTCATGTGCAACCTCCACATAGGAGATAAACAATATAGGCAGCGACAGCATAAAGTTCCAACAATTTGCCACATCCGTCTCATGCCTGTATTATTTGCTAGTATTACAGCTTCCCTTAAGAATCTACTTTCATTCATTTTAGCTTGATTTTGCAAGTCATGTGCAATCTCAAAATAGGAGATAAACAAAATAGGCAGCGACAGCATAAAGTTCCAACAATTTGCCACATTCTTCTCATGCTTGTTGTATTATTTGCTAGTATTACAGCTTCCTTTAAGAATCTACTTTCATTCATTTTAGCATGATTTTGCAAGTCACGTGCAATCTCAACATAGGAGATAAACAAAATAGGCAGCGACAGCATAAAGTTCCAACAATTTGCCACATCCGTCTCATGCTTGTTTTCTTTGCTAGTATTACAGCTTCCATTAAGAATCTACTTTCATTCATTTTAGCTTGATTTTGCAAGTCGTGTGCAATCTCCACATAGGAGATAAACAAAATAGGCAGCTACAGCATAAAGTTCCAACAATTTGCCACATCCTTCTCATGCTTGTATTATTTGCTAGTATTACAGCTTCCTTTAAGAATCTACTTTCAAAAGTGAAATTCGAGTTACAGAGATAGAAATAATTACTCAATTTTACTTAATTCAATTGCATTTTTTATTTCTTTCAGTAAAACACACTAGACACGAGCTAATCAAACATTCGATTTAAGCATGAATCAAGAAACAAAAACGATCGCAAGAAAACGGCAAGAAACGACAACTAGAAGTCAATTCGCGATCAAAACAGAATAAAATGCCAGAGAAGTACAGAATGCCGACATCTAAATAAATATCTAAATAAATAAGAACAAGAAGAAGAAGTACCTGAGAATCGGAGTTGGAAGCTGGAGAAGAATTGGAGTGATCACTGCGATCAGGTGTGTCGGCAGCCCATGAAATACGAGCTGGAGAAGACGGTTCAGAAGCGAAGTCAGACACTGATTTTGAAGCAGAAGGCGCCATTGGGAGTGAACTGACACTCTCGGCAGTCTCAGTGGTGACTGCCATAGAATATCGAAAGATCGGAGGTTTGGACTGGAATTTAGTCGGTTTGGTAGGAAGAAGGAAAATGGATCTACGGAAATGGCGAGAGAGGTAGTTGAGTAGTTGGGAGGGTTTGCACCAGTGGACAAAGGGAAGAATAGATGGTTTTAGTGTAACGGCATTAAAGCATTGACTTGTGTTCACACGTGGATTTACGCGGAATTTACACGTTTTTTCCCACTCTTCACTTCTTTTAGCTTATTAATTAAGTAAATAAATTACACTCGTGACACTCTAACTTTACTTGGGTTTGTTTTCTTAACGTCGGTAAGTAAATAAATTACACTCGTGACACTAACTTTAATCGTTTTTAACGGGTAAATTACACCCATGGCCACTTAACTTTACCCATTTTCACATTATGGCTACTGAATTTTATTTCTTTCTGGTATAGTTATTGAACTTTACACTTTTTAACACTGGTGGCCACTCGACGCCTCAAAACGACCGTTGACGGCTAAAAATAAAAAATCCAAAGCGTTAATAATATTCTAAGGAACTTTAATTCTTGAAAATTTTCGTTTTGAGGTTATTTAGGTGTTGTTTGGTTAGGACGGAAAAATTGATTTTTTAGAGAAAGAAAACTCTAAAAAATGTGATTTTCAAAAATAAAAATATGGTTTCATGGTAAATGTCGTTCTGAACAACTTTAATTCTTGAATATTTTCATTTTGATGTTGTTAACGATCGTTAATGGTCATTTTGAGAAATTAGTTAAAATTGAGTTGCCACCAGTATTAAAAAGTGTAAATTTCAGTGGTCATACTGGGAAGAAATGAAGTTCAGTGGCTATAATATGAAAATGGGTAAAGTTCAGTGGCCATAGGTGTAATTTACCCTTTAGCTTATTAATTAAGTAAATAAATTACACTCGTGACACTCTAACTTTACTTGGGTTTTGTTCTTTTAACGTCGGTGAGTAAATAAATTACACCCGTTACACTCTAACTTTAATTGTATAAAATGTTTTAAAAATCGGACCGGACATCGAACCGATATGATAAAGGGTTCAGGGGTCAATGGGTTCAACCGGTTGACTCGGACCGGTTGAATCGGATGACATCATAAATAATATATATTTTTTTTTTGGTAGAAACAGGAAGGGAAAACAAACAAACAAAGAAGACTAACCCGGGATCAGTCTAGGCAGGCTGACCCCAATCCTATCCTCTAGAAGAATAGACGAAAGAAAAATGGGAAGAACAGAAAGGGTAGAAACACCTAACATCCCCTCATGCCCAGCTGCCGCCAAGCGATCCGCAACCCGGTTCTGTTCCCTGTAGATATGGCTGAACTTTAAGAACTCAAAGGAATGGCGAAGCCTTAAAATAGCTTTGATAAGATTTTGGCTGTTAAGACAAATAGCCTGGTTATCTGAAATCTTGTTGATTGCCTCCAAGTTATCAGATTCCACAGATAACCTCTTAACACCCAGGCTAATGGCAAGCTTGATACCCGAGAGAATACCCCAAAGTTCCGCTGAAAAGGAAGAGCCCATCCCCAGGTTATGGGTAAACCCAGCCAGCCAGGCGCCACCCGCATCACGAAGAACTCCTCCGGCAGCAATTCTGTCATTGCTAAGGCAGGAACCATCCGTATTCAGCTTCACCACCCCTTCTCTAGGCTTGCTCCAACCAACTAGGTGGACCTCTTTTTCCTGGGTAGATCTGACAAGGGGATCCCCTTTGAAGCTCTCCGTAATAATAGAGAGTTTTTTCGAGAAGAAATCAAGTAAGTCAGGAATAAGTACAGTTTTATCAGCAAATAACTCCTCGTTCCTCCACTTCCAAATTTGGTGACAGATGATAGTAAAGACAATGTCACCGTGCTTCATGTTGTCCAATAATTTCACACTAGCACCATCAGAGAACCAGTCAACCTCAGAATAATATATATGATATATCATTTAAATTTTATCAATTTGTTTATTTTTATTTGATATTATATGTTCTTAATTAAAAAAATATTTATTTATGGTAAAAATAAATATATAAATACAATTATTAAATTTAAGGGAAAAGTACAAAAATAAACCTTGTGGTTACGTCCATTTTCGAACAACACCTATGTGGTTTAAAAGTTTGCAAAGTGGTACCATGTACTTCATTCCGTTAGCAAACACATACCAAATTGACTAACGGTGTTAAAAGTCAAAGGAAAAATAGTTAATTTGGTCCTTATATTTATTTATTTTTATAAATTAACTCCCTTATTATATAATTATCACAAACAAACCACAAAATAAAAAATAAAAATGAAATATACCATTTTTTCCATCTTTTTAATTTTTTTTTCTTCTTTCTCTCTCATCTCTCTTAATTTTTCTCTCTAAAATAAAACTACCACCAGCTGATGATCATGATAAGAGTATTGACGGTGACCGGATGAGCTATGGTGGAAACAGATGGCCGAGGCAAGAGACTTTGGCTTTATTTTATAAAATTTGTATGCTCTTGTTTTTCCAGAAAATAAAATGACATTAGTAAAGGTATTTAATTTCTACAAACAACCTATATATATAAATGATTCGACGAACAGAAAATCAATCTATTTCCATGAACATTACTCAAAATAGATGAAATAGGATGATTACAGGTAATTAAAAACCTTTATAAAATAGATTGGGTTCAATTCCCCTCTCATCCATCTCCTTTAAAAACCTTTCCGCCATATCAATTCGACCAATCTTGCACCAACCGTATACCAAAACAGTGTACATCCTCACATTGGGAGAGAACCGAAACTTCCTTTTGTTGAAAATCTCAACAGCAACTTTGATATAGCCATACTTAGACAAGGTATCAAGCAAGAAACAGAAATGGGTGTGATCAACGGTTTCCGTAATGAATGATTCCATATCATCAAAAGCACGGATGGCCTGGCGAGTGAATCCAGCGGCAATCAATCTTCGAATGAGAATGAAGAAAGTGTTTGAAGTGGGGTGGATATGTCTGCTTTCCATGTCAAGCATGAGCTGCCAAGAAACGTCGAATTGACGGACCTTAGAGAGACTATCGATAATGAGATCGTAGGTGGCGGAGGAGCTAACGGTGGAAGAGGAAGAAGGTAGAGAAAGAGCATACTGAAAAAGAGAAAGGGCGATTTTAGAGTGATTAGAGAGGCGGAGGAGTGTCTGGTGGAAAAGGGAAGAGGTGAGAGAGATACCGTGAAGCTGGAGAGAAGATTCCATGGAATGGAAAGGATTGTGATGGTGGAGGATGATTTGAGAGAGAAATTAAGAGAGAGGAGGGAGAAAGAGAAAAAAAATTTAAAAAAAATTAAAAAGACGGAGAAGATGGTATATTTGATTTTTATTTTTTATTTTGTGGTTTGTTTGTGATAATTAGATAATAAGGGGGTCAATTTATAAAAATAAATAAATATAAGGACCAAATTAATTCTTTTCCCTTTGACTTTTAACACCGTTAGTCAATTTAGTATGTGTTTGCTAACGGAATGAAGTACATGGTACCACTTTGCAAACTTTTAAACCACATGGGTGTTGTTCGAAAATGGGCGTAACCACAAGGTTTATTTTTGTACTTTTCCCTAAATTTAATTAGTAGTTGAAAATAAGGTTACTATTTATTTTATCTTTTTTGAGAAAATAAGGTTATTAGTATATGTAACTATAAGATTTTAGGGCCTATTTGTTTTACCTACTGTTTGTTGTTGTTGTTTGCTGTTTCGGTTTGCTGTTTGCTGTTGCTGGTTGCTGTTGGAAAAAGTTGCTTTTCCAAAAAGCAGAGATTCTCTGCTTTAGTAAAATGCTGCTTTTTCAGGTGTAAAAGGCAAACATGAGATCACTAACCAAACACTTAATGCTGCTTTTCAACTGTAAAAGGCAAACATAAGAAGTCTAACCAAACACCTAAAACTCTGCCTTTTAAAATGAAAAGACAAACAGAAGGTGAAAAGTAGGTAAACAAACACCCCCTTAAATTATAGAATATAAATACTGTGATGTGGGTGGAATAGATTATGAAACGAAAAAAAAATTCTTGACCTGATTGTATTATTGTAATAAACAGTGTATTTAAAATAAAGTAGGATTCATATAAAAAGAAGAAAAAAAAAACAAAACAGGAAAGTGTGCGCCTAAAAAAAAAGCAAAGGAAATATATGTTTTGAGAATCCCACATCGCCTAAAATTAGAGAAGGTCATACAAAAATTATATATAAAAAGGCGCAAGGGGGTTAGAGAGGAAACCAAGCACAGTGTGCTTGCTACAACTAATAAACCGGAATGAATCCGGTTTACCGGTTTAACACTGGTTCACCGATTCATTCCGATTTGCATGGGGTTAATAACATTAACCCTTATTAACCCCAAATGTATATAACCGGATCGAATGAATGGCCGGTTTACGGTTGAACCGATTCAACCGGCCGGTCCGGTCTGGTTTTAAAAACATTAAAACCTATTATCCTAAACTTTATATTTTTAACATAAAACTAACTAGTCTAGTCTGTCTGATGACTATCTTTGTTTAAGTGATCTCATTTTGGCAATATATATATATATATATACTAGTTTTAGACCCGTGCAATGCACGGGATGCATAATAACTATTTTTTTTTTAATAAATTTGTTTAAACTTTTTTTTATACATTCTTTTACCAAAAATTATGAAAAGAGAAAAATAAATAAATAAAAGCTAAATAAATATAAAAAAAATAAGTCAAAATAAATTACACAAAATAAATTTCTATAATATAGAGAATTATATTATACGGCTGATGCACCAGGTTATCCACGTATTGAATCAATAATTTAATGTCACATCATTTATTTAAGTGTAGGGTTTAGGATTATTATTTTAGAATTTAAGGTTTATCTTTTAGAATATAAGATTTAAGGTTTATTTTTCTAGTGTTCAGTCCACTCTGACGTATAAAATATATTATAATTTGTAGATTTGCACAGTTTATAATTAAATTGTTTTTCTTTATTGTGTTTATATTTTATTGCATAAAGTAAACACGTAAAAGAAATCACTATACAATTACCATGAAATAATTTTTCACATTTAAAAGAAAATGTTTTAATATTTAAACGGAAATAAATATTAACAAAACATAAATTTAAATTATCTAAAACCAAGTATACATATTAGAATTACATTTCTTCACCTAATGCATTGTGGTATTTTAGTTGACGATACTAATTCTTAAATCGTTTTCCGGCCTTAAAAAGTTGTCACTTAATAGCAATTAAACACCTAAATTCAACAACAAAAGAAAACGAAGACAATCTTTATGTTATTAATTAGTGTTTATATTGTGCAGTATGTCAAATCATGATTTTAACAATTATAACATATATATAAGATGTCAAGGTAGTTACATGGTAAAATATGTTCTTATAACAATAGCATAACAAACAAATTTAAGATTCTCTTAATTTATAGAACTTTTGTATTCTATGTTTCTTTAACCATAAATATATTTCATCTAGATATCATCTTTAGAGGTAAAATCTTGGCAAGATAACATGTTCATGCTTTCAATCTGACTATTTATGTTGAATACTTTCAATAAATTCAATCCCTACAAAACATAATACTGGCAAATAAAAAACAGAATGGATGAAATCCAAGTACAAAAGTAGTGTTAGAGAAAATTGTAAATGAACAAAAAAACTAATGAGGCAGAATTAATGAAGATAAACTGTATTCCCGCTTTTTTGTTCTGGAATTATCAGTCAGCAAATATCTGAAAATTGGAACAAAGTTAGAAAGGAGAAATTGTGTGATGAAATATACCTGACCAAAAAACTGTTGTTAAGTCGTTGTTTGTAAGTTGCACGTTAACACAGTCTAATGAGGAGCATGTTGCGATATGAAGGTGTTAAGTCCAAAATATACCTAAAATATCATTAACATTTATATCATTTTTATTACAAATTCGTGTTATTTATATCTGTTTAGATTACTTTTACTCTCGAATATCTTTCTTTCTTGCAAGGTACCTGAATATTTGGTAAAATCCAAATAGGAACGAAAAAGGATCTAAAACAGAAGAAAAACCCTACAAAAGGAGTCAAAGACGACGTAAATCAAAAGCGCCAAGTCGAGGACACGAACGAAAGCAAAGAAACGGAAAACTCAGCATGCCGCGACCGCGAATTCACCACCCGCGACCGCGACACGCGTGGTTTAGCCACTTCTCCCCTTCGTCCAACGCCCAACTTAATGCTACGTCATTCACGGCCGCGGATTACTATCCTCGGTAAGTGCAGAAATTTACCAAGAGCATTTAACACATGCTGAAAATCCAAGAAACGCGTTCGTTCAAGTGGATAAAGACGTCCTTTCACAACGGACACGACTCTTAACCAACAGATACATCACTTCAAACACAACCCTTCAACATCTATAAATAAAGAGTTGATGTTGAGAGAAAATATATGTGAAATATATAATCAGAGCGTAGAACTTATGTCGAAGTTCTAAGTAAACACATTTCGAGAGTTAGAAATTAGATTTTGTATAAAAGCAATATGATGTACACACATTGTTTATAATATAATTACAAACACAGTAGCGTTTAGATTCAGTCTTATTAGTTTACATTTTGGTAGAGGCCGTCCGCATCCCTATAACGAAGATACAACGAGAAGATTGAGTAGAGGATCCGCCCCGGAGTCTGACAAACTCTAACGAAGCCCAAGGGAAGAATTGACAACCTTTCACTTGCAATCGTCAAAAGTTTCCATGCTTTCTGTTCTCTGTAAACTTGTTTCAATTTATATTTCATCTAATAAAGTAGGTTCTCTTCAATTCATTTTTAAGTAGCACTTATGGTAACCAATCCACTAAAGTGAGTTCTGGTGTTTTCATTAAAACGTAGTTAAATTCAAAATCATTACAAGGAAACTTTGTTGAACAACCTAAACAAGTTGGTACTTTTAATGTTAAAGATTAGTACCAGGTTGATTAGGGCACGATACTTTGGATTAAGATCGAAAGCAGTTCAAAGCCCAATACATTGAAGGAGCCTATGATATTACATTTTCATAATGTACAAAGTTTAAAGTTGATTTCTTTGCTTAATGTAAATGAATACATTTAATTATCTTTTCTAAAAAGAACTAAGCGTTCCTGTTTTGTAAAATTCATCCCTAAATCAGAAGACATTTCTAACAATCGATTTATTCTAAATATAAAATCTTATTCCTGCATTTTCAAATACTCAAAGTTCACAAATTCAATTAAACAATTTTCACTTTTTATTTACATTTAATAAATCTAACAAGTTCGAAATTAATAATTCAAAAATAAGTTTTTCGTTAAAAAAACGTATCTCTGTGGGATCGATATTTTTATTACTACAAGCGAAACCGTGCACTTGCAGAAATCGCTCAACAGAAGGGTCAGATGAGCAATATATAAGGAGAAGTTTAAACGCAAACATATCACCTACACCAAAAGCATAATCATTTCCTGCATAATTCCTTTCCAAACTCTAACCTCAACTGCTCCTCTGCACTCTTAAAATTTCAATTGCTCAACTATGCATA
Organism: Euphorbia lathyris; assembly: GCF_963576675.1. NCBI lineage: Eukaryota > Viridiplantae > Streptophyta > Magnoliopsida > Malpighiales > Euphorbiaceae > Euphorbia > Euphorbia lathyris. The sequence continues at coordinate 9,228,673 of NC_088911.1, forward strand.
ATGCAAGAGGAAAATGAAAAAAAGTTTCATGAAGCCGTTTAGGAGGCTACATGGAAAAAAACTATAATGAAAATATAACACCCAAAAGAACTGAAATGGAATTTTTTAAAATAATTTAAAAAGGAAACATTGACAACTCTTATGACACAATTGTTATTGATAATAGTCCGAGTACTCACACTCGTTTGGTTGTAGAGATGGACCAACTAACAATATCATTTTAAACCCCAGTTCGGTAGAAAGTAGAAGAGACCACTGGCAAAAGGATTGTTTTTTTTACCGCAAAAAGAAGAGAGCAGTGGACGTCATTGATATCTTCTTAACTGGTCTTTAACATATGGAAGATTGTTGTGCTCTTGTCCATCACGATAAGAGAAAAAATACCCAGAAGTAATAAGCAAAGAGAAACTCTTATAATTACAACATATTTGATCCACAAATTTAAATTACAATCAAATTGGTAAGAAAACATCCATTCAGGTAAGTTCTATACCAGTAATTATCAAGTTTTATTCATTTAAAATTTGAGTAGAAAATGATGTTACAGATAGCTTATAAATATGTTCAATCATTAGAAAATAAATTTCCCTTACTCCATGTTAACTTTACAAATCAAATAAATATTAATTGTGATCCTTTTTGTCTTTTCCTTTCTTTTACTACTTTGAATTTTGGTGGTATTCCACACTAAGCCAACTTTATCTATAAATTAGTAAACCTTCATTACAATTATGATGTATACCAATCACAATTATTTTCCTGAAAAGAAACCACAGCAATCCAGATTCTCAATCAAAATCGAACATGAACATTTCAGAGTAGAGCATGTGTTGTTAAATACATTAACCAAAAAATAATGATTATATTACATACCAAACATATGAAAGTGAAACAGATAACTGTGAGATTGGAAAACTTAAAATGGTTGATCAAAATAAGAGCACAATAGTGCTACCGAATAAGGAATTTTATTAGATGATGGGAAGAATGGTGCTAGGGAATTAAGGAAAATTAAATTGAAAATGAACTGCCAAAGCCACTATTGATGAACGCAATCACGCATTCACTTTAATATGCGAATTAACACAATATGAACTAATTACATCTTGATATATCTACATTACAATTTCTAAGGCAAAAAATATTACCTCTTGGTGAAGAAGAAGCACGAATGTGGTGTCGCTTCTACCCCCGCCTGCACCGCGACCAGTTTTCAGATTTCTCTATTTTGTATTCAAAACCCTTTAAGAAAATTTCTTCCAATTCCTAATAAAAAATATTCAATGGAAGAAGATATAGGAAGCAAACTCGCTGAACAAGGATGATAAAAAAACATAGAAGTGATAACTATTAACTATTATAAATGGAAAAGGAGGATCAAAACTTATGTTGATATCAATTATATTATCAAATTACCATTACTCATAACTGAAAACTTGCAAACCTGACGATTATATGAATCGCACAGACTTGATGCAACACCTGTAATGAGAAAAAAAACACAAATAACTCAAAAGCAAATGTGAAAGGGGTAAAGATTCAGTGGATCAGGAAGGAAACAGATGCCATAATATAAATTGTAATTCAGTAACCCATTAAATGAACATAAGAATACCGAACTAACCAGATAGAAATTCGAGAAATCATATGGACAGTTGATCGACCTGTGAAATTATAAATCGCTAGGTTTTTTAATCAGTAGAAAGTAAAGATGGAGAAAGAAACTATAGGGATTTGTTTGTACATGAAAACAGAAAAGCCCACGATGAAGATAGAGGCAATTGTGGATGAGTTAAATGAATAATGGAACTCTCAAGTGGGAGGAGAAGAAGGAACATAGCAAAGAATAAGGAACTGTTTGTCAACTGCTTCTTTATGGAAAACTGAAAATGAGATAGGTTACTTTTCCTGAAAAATAATTTATAAAAATCAGAGAAATTAACACATCAGCATAAGGTGTCTCAAATGACAACACATCAACATACTAAGTCTACAGATTTAGATATAGTAATAGATAGATAGATATGGAAGAGTTCTCAATGGTGAGTCTTCATCCATGGAGACTATTATATTCTAAATAAATGACCTGTTATAGCAGGTTACCAATAAGTTATCAGGTTACCTAAATGCATATTTCTCTCTCTATAATAAATGATTGTCCACATTTTCCAAAAATACTTACTCTTTCTATAATAAATTCATAAAACATTAAAAATAAATCAATAAATAATAAATCAATAAAAAATCGTTGTCTCCAACTTTGATGAATGATTTTATTTGGGTAAATTACACCCATGGCCATTGAACTTTACCAATTTTCACATTATGACCACTGAACTTCAATTCTTCTCGGTATGGTCACTGAACTTACACTTTTTTATTACCGGTGACCACTCAATTATTAATTGAGCTTACAATTCTAAGGATTTCTAAATTGAGCTTATATTTATTACGTTACTTTACTTACGTTGCGTTGGGTTACGATGTGTTAAGGATTATAAGCTCAATGATTGTTTATAAATAAAAGTTGGGATAAGCTACCAAAATAGGCCTAAGGTTTTTGGAGAAGTACCAATTTAGGCTCAACGTTTAAAATAGCACCAATATAGGCTTAACTTTTACAACATAATATCAATTTAGGCTTAACGTTTACAATATAGCATCAATTTAGGCCTCATGTATAAAATAGCACCAATATAGGCTTAACGTTTACAAAATAATACGAATTTAAGCTTAACGTGTTACAAAATATATACAATTTAAGCTAAACATCATAATTAAATTAATCATATTATATTATTTCCCTTTTTTTTGGTAGAAAAGGAAAAGAAAACAAACAAAACGAAACAGCTCAACCCGGGATCAGCCTAGGAAAACTGACCCCCACCACATCCTCGAAGATCAAGGACGAAATGAAGACTGGAGGAGAAGAAAAGGTAGAAAGGCCCAACAAACCAGAGTGTCCTTCCAACGCAAGACGGTCCGCGACGCGGTTCTGCTCCCTATAAATATGAGAAAACTTAATAGACTCGAAGGAGGACTCAATCCTTTTAATGCCTTTAATAATATTCGAGCTATTCCGACAGACAGACTTGCCCTCAGAAATCATCTTAACTGCTTCTTAGTTATCAGACTCAACCAGAAGCTTCTTCACTCCAAGATCCTTAGCCAGCTTCAGGCCCGAAAGAATCCCCCAAAGCTCGGCAGAAAAGGAAGAACCAATCCCCAAATTCTGAGAGAAGCCAGACACCTATCTGCCTCCATCGTCTCTAAGAACCCCTCCTGCGGCGATTCTCCCGTCTCTCAAACAAGAGCCATCAGTGTTAAGCTTAATCACACCTTCGCTCGGCCTACACCAACCTAAGAGATTGACCTCCTTCCTCTGAACCAGCCTAGCTAAGGGGTCTTCACCAAAGCTTTCAACCAAGGTACTGATCTTCTTAGAAAAGAAATCAAGGATATTTGGCATAGAAACCACTCCACCTCCAAAGATCTCCTCATTTCGCCACCTCCAAATCTGATGGCACACCACCACAAAAAGAAGAACACCTTGATTCCCAGGCAAAAGAATCCCATTAATCCCATCCACAAACCAATCATCTTCAGAGTGGGCTAAAAAAGATGGGAGCACATCCCTAGGGAGGATTCTCCTCCAAACCTCTAAACTTTTCTCACAGTCCCTGAGGGCATGGTATAATGTCTCCTCAAACCATCTGCATCTTCCACAGGCTCCAGAAACCACCAGGTGCCTCCTTTTCCGATCCGAATTAGTAAGCAACCTATTCTTGGCTCCAAGCAACAGGAAGCTCCTAATACGGTAAGGCACTTTTAAACCCCAAATCGTCTTCCACACCCCTGGTGAAGAAGACTCCAAATCCAGATGGAACGCCTGAAAAGCAGACTTATACGAATAGGCCCCATTGTTTGTTAGCGCCCAACAGTAACTGTCCTTATCCTCCAATTGATTACTAATGTGGACACCTCTAATAGAAAAGAGCGATTCCAGACTGAGGTAAGATTCAAATTTATCCCAAATCCACTCACCCTCAGAGTTCACAACATCAGCAATCCTCCAGTCCTGGGCATCTAACGGAGGCAAGGAAGTACAAACTTCCAGTAAAGGCTTCTTACCTACCCACCTATCCTTCCAGAAACTGATGGATCTGCCATTACCCACATTCCACCCAATCCCAGTACAAAACTCAGCAAACACAACACTGATGCCTTTCCAAAGAAAGGAACAATTAACCACCCTCTCCTTAGGCCCCCCAAACACCTTATCCTTCCGGTACTTCCCACATAAGAGTTGGACCCACAGAGCAGAGGGACACTGCCACATTCGCCAAAAGAGTTTCATTAATAAAACTTTATTATTATCCTTAGCTTTCCTAATGCCCAGACCTCCAGAATCTTTAGGCTGACAAACCTCACTCCAAGGCACCAGATGGATCTTTCTCCCCTCCTCAGCTTCCCCCCACAGGAACCTACGGTTAATCTTATCAAGATCATTAAGCACAGGATCCGGAAGCTGACAAGCCTGCATAATGTGATTGGAAGTTGCACAATTAACAGATTGAATTAATGTGAGGCGGCCAGTGAGAGAGAGTCTTGGCTTTCCACGTGGCACACTTCATATTAGCTTTATCCAAAGTATCTTTAAAGGACACTTTAGACACTCTCTCACTGTGGAGGGGAATACCCAGATACTTCCCTAGAGAATCAGTAAGAGGAATACCTGATAGATCACTTAATCTTTTACAGACTCTCAGGTTCATATTCTTTGAGCACATCATCCTAGATTTTTGGATATTAAGTTTCTGCCCAGAGGCCGAACAGAAACAGTCAAGAATATCCATAATAATACTCAACTGCTCCTTATTACCTTCCAGAAAGATAAGGACATCGTCTGCAAAGAATAAGTGAGTCACCTGGGGATAGAAGCTATTGATAGCCACAGGGTGGAAACTCCCATTATCGATAGCATCTTGAATCAGATGAGATAACCTCTCCATAGCAATAACGAAAAGGAAAGGGCTCATAGGATCACCCTGACGGATTCCCCGGCCCGGGGAGAACTCCTCCGACATATCCCCATTAATCATAACTTGAAACACAGGAGAAGAGATACATACCTTAATTAACCTTCTCCAACTGTCCGGGATCCTAGCTCTCTCCAGACTCTCCATCAGGAAATTCCAGTTGATACGATCATAGGCCTTCTCCAAATCCAACTTCAGAGCCACAATGCCTTTCTTCCCCTTCCTGATATTCATAGTGTGGACCATCTCTTGGGCAATCACCACATTATCCATCATCTGTCTGCCAGGCACAAAACTACCCTGATTCTGACAAATGATCGCAGGAAGAATGCCACGGATTCTATTAGCCACAATCTTTGTAACTGAACATTACAAAGACTGATATGTCTCATATGCAAAAAGGAAGAAGGCTTATCAATTTTAGGAATCAGAACCAGAAGGGTTCTATTCACCAGCTCTATATCCTGAGAACCATTAAAAACACCTATGATAAAATTATAGATACCTTCCTTCACAACCTTCCAGTGCTTATGGTAAAAACCAGCAGGCAGACCATCAATCCCAGGAGCTTTAGAAGCCCCAATACTGAAAATGGCTTGGTCTATCTCCTTCAGGGAGATAGGGTGAAAGGCATCCTGAATGTTATCCTCACTTATCATAGGAAAGGTAGCGACAGAGTGAGCCCTCTCCAGATGAACAGGCTCCTCTTTAAATAGATCCTTATAGAACTCCAGGGCCAATTTCCGAATCTCCTTATCTTCATACACCCAATCACCATTAGAGTCCTTAATGGCATCAATTCTATTCCTCTGCCTTCTGATCATGGTAGAAAGATGGAAGTACCTGGTATTACGATCCCCATCTCTAATCCACGACTTCCTAGATTTTTGAAACCAGAGAAGCTCCTCCTGCCTGAGCACTGCTTCCAGCTCCTTTTGAAGGGTTCTGAGGAGGCCATCCAAACTGTGATCAAACCTTACCTCCAACCTACGCTGAATACCCTCCATCCTATTCAATAACTTATTCTTCCTTCTAATAATATGCCTGTTATCGTCGTAATTTATAGCATTTTTAGTATTTAATTACTAGTTATTTTGTACCATTTTAATAAATTTTAATAATGGTTTTTGTATATTTTCTTCATTTTATGTATCTAAGCCAATTTGTGTGTTTTCTAGGCACTTTCGTAAGGTTTTCGGCACAAATAACCAAGTCGGGACTTAAGGCAGCAACTCGGGAGTAAAAGGGACCAGAAAAAAGGAGTTTTAGTGACACCCAGCGTGCACTTCGTCGCGGATAGGTGCTGTAAAATAAAGTTCAATTGTTCACACTAGGACAGATTTGACACATTTTTGTATTTTCAACTTATCTCCCTCATACGGACTCGGATTGAGGCGATTCAAAATGCGTTGGAAATCTGAGAGAAAGATGAACAAATGTCTAATAATAATCATCTCCAAATTCGAAGTGAATCAGGCCCATAAAATTGTCCAAAGTTGATGAATATGTTGAAGCCTAAGATTCCTTTCACAATTCAACTCCTAAATTATTAAAATCTTCCCCCATGCTCTCTTAAATGCTAAATTCAGATGATAAGGAGTGGGAGGCCATAAGGATGACTTGGTCTTTGGAATTTTGTGTGCCATTTTACTATAAAAGGAGGCCTTGGGTGCCATTTGAAGACACACCAAGCTTAGGCTTAACTTCTCCCTCTATAATGTTACTTTGCTGATTTTTCTCTTCAAAAATCAGTTGTTTGTGTTGTTATAATTGTTGTTATTGTGCTCAAGTTGTTGTTTGTGCAAAAGTTCATTCAATAAAAGTAAGTTTTAAGTTATCGAAGAAGTTCATTCGACAATCGTCATTACGGTTTCTTCTAAACTTCAATCTCTTTTATTACTATGAACTCCATTATCTATCTTTCTAAGGTGTGTTTTAATCTAATCATGGGCTAAAACCTCCTTAACTAAGGCTAAAAGCGGATCTTAACCTTAATTATGTGGTAATTATGTTTAACCTATTTAAGTTATCTTTATCCTTTTTAAGAACTAACTTATGATTCTTAATGCTTGTAGGAGATGGGCCAACTCTCTACTTGAATATAATTAATCGTTCATATTGACCGTAATTAGATTGATTAATCGAAATTCATAAGTTGGACCTAATGACCATTTAGTGTGGCTTATTGGTTTGCCAATGTTTTTTTCATGAATCTTATTACAAATCTTAGATTTATTACTTGAGCCGGACCAAGGGAAAGTAATAAATTGAAGGTTTGGAACTAAGAAAACTTAATGCTTCTTTGGATTAATTACTCGAGTCGGACCAAGGGAAAGTAATTAATCGAAAGTTTAGAATTAATTACTCGAGCGGTTTTTCTTGAATCTTAAGTAATCACTTTAGCCGGACCAAGGTAAAGTAGGTTAAAAAGGTTTAGATTAATAAAAATTAATGCTTCTCTTGATTAATTACTTGAGCCGGACCAAGGGAAAGTAATTAATCGAGAGTTTAGAACCAACCTCGAGAACTATTAGTTAATAAGAAAAATCGCCATCTTAAAAAGGATAAAACAACTTAAAAAGGGTTTAAGTGTTATTACTAAGCAAAGAGGTTAAGTGAAGCTAGAAGCCTTAGTTTGTTTCAATATAAGTAATCTCTCACCTAATTTGTATAATTTTTATTTCTTTTCTTGCTTAAGTCGTAACTTGGTTGTCGAACAAACTCTACTTTTCGATTGTTTAAATAATAGTTAGTGAGCAAAAAGATTAGTACTTATAATCACCATCCTCGTGGGAACGATACTCTACTTTCACTTTATTACTTGATACACGACTAAGGTACACTTGCCTTCACATGCACGTATACGTAAAACGCGCATCAATGCCCAAAGACATTTCTATTCCATCCCAGCACATTATTCCTGAACCCTTCAGCAGCTTGAAGGACATTCGAGTGAGGTTTCCAATTCTCATGAACGAAATCCTTAAACTTAGGATGAGACTCCCCAGCCAACTGATACCGGAACGGTCTTTCTCCCCTAGGACGATTACCTCTCAATAGCCTAAATAAAATAGGACAGTGATCCGAATGACGGAACGGGAGATTTAACACAGAACTCTCAGGGAAAGAAGTCTGAGCTAAAACATTAGCGTAGACCTTATCCAAACGAACAAAGGTACTGTTACGTTTCCAAGTGAATTTATGACCAGAAGCCCTAAGATCGGAAAGCCCACATAAATCCATACTATTATTGTGGTGAAGGCAGCAATTAACATAATGATTCGAACCCCCTCTCTGATCACTCATAAAAGCAATATCATTAAAGTCACCCGCCACGAACCAGGGCTCAGAAATGCTAACACTCATAGAGTAGAGAACCTCCCAAAGCCATTTTCGATTGGATAAAATAGGGTCAGCATACACCATGGTAATTAAAAAAGGAATATTACCGGAGACACTCACTCTACAGTGAATAAACTGCTTATCCATGCTAATAATATCAAAATGAACCCGATCTGGCTTCTAGAAAAGCCAAATCCCACCAGCCCGGCCAGTTGCCTCCGATCTAACACAGTTCCAGTTCCTAAACTTTTTAACCACCTCATCTGCTTTATCTCCACTAATCTTAGTTTTCATTAAAGCAAAACAAGATGGGTTAAATTGTTTAATAAGATCATTAATATGGATACGGGTAGCCTTGCTAGCCGCACCCCTAACATTCCAACACAACAAATCCATAGAAAGGAGGGAAACTGACCGCAACAACACACCTAAGCCAGGTATTTACTAGGAGCTCCTGAGAGCCTCGCCGAGGTACCTGCCGGCCCTCTCTTCTCTGGTAAAACCAAAGTATTCTGGATACTTTTCTGTTTACCCTTAAGCTTTTTCAGACTAGTTTTATTAACTCCCATCGACTTCCCATTCCTAGGATCACCACAAAGAATATGAATACTAACCTCATTTATCTTCTTCATACTACGAGCAGCCAGGGCCAGGGTCCCCTCCTGGGCTTCGTCTTTAGAAATAAAGAGGGGATTAACAGATTCAACCACCTTCTCAGATGGTTCAACAGACTCCAAACCCGGCATGCTTTGAACAATCTGAACATCCCCCTGGTCAGGATCATGAACTTCCTCCATCATCAGGGCCCCAAATCTAGATCCTGACGTGAAAGTTGAACCGGCTCCAGGCTCCTCCCTAGCTTTAGGGAAAAGCTTCTCCTTGATATTGGGAAGAGCAATAGGTTTAGAAAGGGAAGACTTCAAGTTAATGCTAATATCAGGAGGACGATTCTGCCCAACTGAAGGTTGTGTTCTTCGTCTAGCAGTCCTTTTTGCCACCATCCATGGCCCAAAATTTCCTCCATTCCCCTGGCTCACTTCAGTTCTACCCACACCATCCACCACAATCTCTTTTATAACCTTCTCCCTTTTCGGGCATCCCTCCTGAGAATGACCATACATGCCACAATCATAACAAATGTTATGTAACCCTTCATACTCGATAAAAAACACCTTGTTTTGAACACAAAATTTTGACAACAAAGGTTTAGCAAGATCAACATCAACACAAACCCTAGCAAACTTGCCCCTAATAGCTCCAATTGTAGTTTTGTCCACGTGGTGGACCTTCCCAACCAAACCTCCAATCTTGCTGAGTAACTTTTCGTTATAATACTCAATGGGAAGGCCCGGGAACCTAACCCAAGTCAAAATCTTGTTAACAGAACAATCGTGAGGATTAAAATTAGGAACCCAAGGCCGTAAGGCCAAAACATGGTTGGAAATATATGGGCCCCCATTGATCACAGCATTATAATCCTCAACCCGGGTAAATTTAATGACATAGTAGTCATTTTCCAGGTCAGTAATTCGTTTCCCAAGCACAGTAACAATTAAAGACACCTTCCATTTCTCTCTAAGCTCCCTCTTCTCAACTGAAGAGAGTCTGATCACAGGACAAAGAGGATCGTCTTAGATACCCTCCTCATCATCAGAATAAGAGTATAAATCATCAGACTCCCCCACCATCAACACCTCCTCCATACAAGGCTCCTCCTCTACTACTCCCATAACCGTGTCTTTCCAAGAATTTTTCCCAATTCCATTAACACTAACCCTAGACCTAGGAGAAACCGCGTTCCCCTGACCCGAGGCATCCTGCCCCCCTGCCGCCGCCCCAGCCTGCCCGGCACTGCCCAGGGATCTGCTCCCAGCGCCGGCACCCCGCCCAGCAAAGATCCCGATGCCCGCAGCACCCTGCTCGGCGCTGCCTACGCCTTGCCCGCCAATAGCGCTCCACCCGGCGCCAGGCGCCACCCGCCCATCACCCTCGGCGTTCCACCCGAGCGGAGGCGCCTTGCCCCCTGCCCAGACCTCCCTCACGAGACCCCCCTACCGCAACTTCCATTTCTTTCCCTATTAACTTTATATGTTATCTTTTTTATTTAGTTCTATATTCTTATTTATTATAATACAATTAATTAGTATTCTTGTCCATTAAAATCTTATATTTGTTTTTCATAAATGATTCAATGACTACTAAATTTCATTGCTCATGTAATATATGCAAACTAAAAGTAATTGAGTATCAATATTATATTTACTAGTATTCAAAATATTGTGGATATTCAATTACTTTTAGTTTGCATATATTACATGAGCCATGGAATTTCGGAGTCATGGAATGGTTGATGAAAAATAAATATAAGGTTTTAATGGGTAAGAAAACTAATTAATTGTATTATAATAAATAAGAAAATAGAACTAAATAAAAAGAAAACATATAAAGTTAATAAGAAAAGAATATAATATGGTTAATTTAATTATGACGTTTAGCTTAAATTAGATATATTTTGTAAACGTTAAGCTTAAATTCATATTATTTTGTAAACGTTAAGCTTATATTGGTGCTATTTTGTACGTGGACCTAAATTGATGCTATATTGTAAACATTAAGCTTAAATTGATAGTATGTTGTAAACGTTAAACCTATATTGGTGCTATTTTGAACGTTGAGCCTAAATTGGTACTTCCCCAAAAACCTTAGGCCTATTTTGGTGCCTTATCCCATAAAAGTTTAAAGAAATAAAAAACCTAAGGATTTACAAATTCAGCTTCAAATCCTAAGGATTTATAAATTGAGCTTATATTTATTATGTTATGTTACGTTACTTACATTATGTTACGTTACGTTGCATTAAGGATTGCAAGTTCAATGATTGTTTATAAATAAAAGTTTGAAAAAATAAAAATAAAAGCCGAAAGATTTACAAATTGAGCTTACAATCCTAAGGATTTATAAATTGAGCTTACAATCCTAAAGATTTATAAATTGAGCTTACGTCACGTTACGTTACGTCACGTCATCTAAACATATAAGATTTATATAAAATTCAAATGTTTTACGTAAAACTTGATTTTTTGCAATGTTACTTTTTTTTTTGTAAAAATACAACTTTATGTTAATTAAGTCCAATTTTACGTAAATTATCTCTAAAGATATGAGATTTACGTAAAGTTCAAATTTTTTACATGAAAGTAATATTTTTCGTGAAAGTTAGTGATCTACGTTACGTTATGTTACGTTACGTTATGGTATATGTTACGTTACATTACGTTACGATACGTCACTTTACATTATGTTACATCACATTATGTTACGTTACATTATATTACGTTACGTTACGTTACGTTACGTTATTCACGTTATGTAACATTATATTATGTTATGTTACACTATGTTACATCACGTTATAATATATTATGCCATGTCAAGTTACATTACGTCGTGTCAAGTTACGTTACGTTACGTTACGTTACGTTACGTTACGTTACGTTACGTTACGTTACGTTACGTTACGTTACGTTACGTTACGTTACGTTACGTTACAGATTGACAGCTCAATGACTATTTATAGATAAATTGAGCTTACAATCCTAAGAATTTACAAATTGAGCTTACAATCCTAATGATTTATAAATTGAGCTTATATTTATTACGTTACGTTATGGATTGTAAGCTCAATGATTGTTTATAAATAAATGAAAGCTTAAAGAAATAAAAAAAAACTAAGGATTTACAAATTGAGCTCACAATCCTAAGGATTTATAAATTGAGCTTACAATCCTAATAATTTATAGGTATACTAAACTGAAATATTACTAAACTAAAATATCACTGAACTGAAACATCACTGAACTGAAATATTACTAAACTAGCACATCACTGAACTGAAATATCAATGAACTGAAACATCACTGAACTGAAATATTACAAATCTGAAACATTACAAAACTGAAACATCACTGAACTCAAACATCACTAAACTGAAATATTACAAAATTGAAACATTACTAAACTAAAACATTACAAAACTGAAACATCACTCAACTGAAACATCATTGAACTGAAACATCATTGAAGTGAAACATTAATAAACTGAAACATTATTAAAATGAAACATTACTGAACTGAAACATTATTAAACTGCAACATCACTAAACTGAAATATTACTGAACTGAAATATCACTGAACTGAAACATTATTAAACTGGAACATTACTGAATTGAAACATCACTAAACCGAAAAATTACTAAACTGAAACATCACTGAACTGAAACATCGATGAACTGAAACATTACTAAACTAAAACATTAATAAATTGAAACATTACTGAACTTAAACATTACTAAACTGAAATATCACTGAACTCAAACATCACTGAACTCAAACATTACTAAATTGAAACATTACTGAACTGAAACATCACTGAACTGAAATATTACTAAAGTAAAACATTACTAAATTGAAACATTACTGAACTGACACATCATTAAACTATAACATCACTAAACTGAAACATTAATAAATTAAAACATAGCTGAACTGAAATATCACTGAACTGAAATATTACTAAACTAAAACATCATTGAACTGAAATATCACTGAACTGAAACATCACCGAACTGAAACATCATTAAACTGAAATATCACTAAACCGAAACATTACTAAACTAAAACATCACTAAACCGAAACATTACTAAACTGAAACATCACTGAACTGAAACAATACTCAACTGAAACATTACTAAACAGAAACATCACTGAACTGAAATATCACTGAACTGAAATATTACTACACTGAAATATTAATGAACTGAAACATTACTGAATTGAAATATTACTAAACTCAAACATCACTGAACTCAAACATCACTAAACTCAAATATTACTAAATTGAAACATTACTAAACTGAAACATCACTGAACTGAAATATTACTAAACTAAAATATTACTGAACTAAAATATCACTGAATTGAAATATTACTGAACTGACACATCATTAAACTGAAACATAGCTGAATTGAAACATCACTATACTGAAATATTAATAAACTGAAACATCACCGAACTGAAACATCATTGAACTAAAACATCATTGAACCAAAACATTACTAAACTAAAACATCACTAAACCGAAATATTACTAAACTGAAACATTACTGAACTGAAATATTACTACATTAAAACATCACTGAACTGAAACATTACTAAACTGAAACATTACTAAACTGAAACATTACTGAACTAAAATATCATTGAACTGAAATATTACTAAACTTAAACATTACTCAACTGACACATCACTGAACTGAAACATTACTGAACTGAAACAATCATTGAACTGAAGCATAACTGAACTGTACCATGACTAAACTGAAACATTACTGACATGAAAAATCACTGAACTGAAACGTTACTAAAGTGAAACATTACTGAACTGAAACATCACTTAATAGAAACATTACTAAACTGAAACATTACTAAACTGAAACATTACTAAACCAAAAATTACTAAGCTAAAACATCACTGAACTGAAACATCACTAGAACTAAATATTACTAAACTGAAATATCACTACACTGAAACATCACTAAATTAAAATATTACTAAACTCAAACATTATTAAACTAAAACATTACTAAGGCGAAACATTATTGAACTAAAACATCACTAAACTGAAACATTACTGAACTAAAACATCACTGAACTTAAATATTACTAAACAGCAACATCACTGAATTGAAACATCACTGAACTGAAACATCACTGAATTGAAACATTACTAAATTGAAACATTACTGAACTGAAACATCTCTAAACTAAAACATCACTGAACTGAAACATTACTGAACTGAAACATCACTGGACTTAAATATTACTGAACTGAAACAATCACTGAACTGAAGCATAACTGAACCGTACCATGACTAAACTGAAACATTACTGACATGAAAAATCACTGAACTGAAACGTTACTAAAGTGAAATATTACTGAACTGAAACATCACTTAATAGAAACATTACTAAACTGAAATATTACTGAACTGAAACATTACTAAACCGAAAATTACTAAGCTAAAATATCACTGAACTGAAACATCACTAGAACTAAATATTACTAAACTGAAATATCACTGAACTAAAACATCACTAAACTAAAATATTACTAAACTCAAACATTACTAAACTAAAACATTACTAAGGCGAAACATTATTGAACTAAAACATCACTGAACTGAAATATTACTGAACTAAAACATCACTGAACTTAAATATTACTAAACAGCAATATCACTGAATTCAGTTGAGTGATGTTTCGGTTCAGTGATATTCAATTAATTAATATTTCATTTTAGTGACATTTCAGTTTAGTAATGTTTCAGTTTAGTAATATTTCAGTTCAGTGGTGTTTCAGTTTAGTGGTGTTTCATTTCAGTAATATTTCAGTTCAGTAATATTTCAGTTCAGTAATGTTTCAGTTGAGTGGGGTTTCAGTTTAATAAAGTTTTAGTTTAGTAATGTTTCAGTCCAGTAATGTTTGAGTTCAGTAATATTTCAGCTCAGTGATATTTCAGTTTCGTGATGTTTCAGTTCAGTAATATTTCAGTTTAGTGATGTTTCAGCTCAGTAATGTTTCAGTTCAATGATGTTTTAGTTCAATAATGTTTCAGTTCAGTGATGTTTCAGTTGAGTGATGTTTCAGTTGAGTGATGTTTCAATTCAAAATATTTCAGTTCAGTGATGTTTCGGTTCAGTAATATTTCAGTTCAGTAATGTTTCAGTTCAGTGATGTTTGAGTTTCGTAAAATTTTCTGTTCAGTGATATTTACATTACGTTACATTATGTTTGTGTGAGGATATAAATCAATTGCATGAAGGGAGTAGTATTTAATACGACATCTAAATGGATGACATTAGACATTTATTATTGTCATTAGTGTGGCATTAGAATATATGAATTATAGAGATTGTAAGTTTAATGATTGTTTAGAAATAAATGAATGCTTAAAGAAATAAAAAAAAATTAAGGATTTACAAATTGATCTTGGAATCCTAAGGATTTAAAAATTGAGTTTACAATCCTAGAAATTTATAAATTGAGCTTACAATTCTAAGGTAATAAATAGGGGGACAACGCCATTAATTAGAACATCATTAATGTTTAATTTAGTTATAATAAATAATGTTGTACATTCTCAATGTCAAGTTTTTTGTGTTTCCAATGAATAATCATTTATTAAGATTTAATGCATATAACATTGATTAGACGGATACAAAATTACTTAAAAGAAGACGTCTTCTTATGTAAAATAAAAACATCCGGGAAAAAAATTATTTCTTGAAAGTTGGTTATATCTTGAGGAAAGAGAAAACGTTTTTCAAAGAACAATATTCTAAGTTACAACTGATATGGCATCAGGTAAAACCCATTTTAATATTAAATCACAACTTAAATCATGGACCATTAGATCTTGATCCAATAGATATTAAACACTCACCATCCATGGAGATAATTTAGTGCTCACCATTGAAAACAACCTCATATATATATATATAGTGAGGCTATAGAGAGGGATTCCCTTACTTCTTATTCTAAGGGAATCATAGACTTATTCTAATTACCAAACATCATTCTAATTTAATTAATTACATCCTAAACAATTTCATCTCTCTCTCCTAATTTAATTAAAATCCTAAACAATTCTCATCTCTCTCTTAATTTAATTAATTATAATCCTAAACAATTCTCATCTCTCTCTTAATTTAACTAAACAAAATTTAATTAATTAAAATCCTATACAATTTCCATCTCTCTCATCTTCTTCTCACGTCTCTCTCTAACCAACTGTATTATTTTTTTTCACCAATAAGAATGATGGCATGTCGGAATGAATATTAAGTTTTTTTAGCTCGAAATCATTAATAGTCACTTCGTTTTATCTACTTTGAAAATGTTTGGTAATTAGAGTAAGTCTATGATTCCCTTAGAATAAGAAGTAAGGGAATCCCTCTCTATAGCCTCACTATATATATATATATATATATAGGTGAGATCCAGTGTGACAAGGGGTTAGAGTGTGACAAGGAGCTTATTGTGTGACATAACAAAACTACATAGTTTTGATGATAATTGAAAAGGGCAAGGTGGCAAATTTGTAAATAAAAGGAAAAAGATGATAGAGAAAATTGTTTTATTTCTTTTCTTTAAAATACATTTTCCCAACATTTCTAACCTCGTTTTTCGAAATTTTTTATACTATTAGACTCGTCTAAATTAGACGGTCATTTTAAGATCCCTGAAGCTCAAGTAAAAAAAATTCCGGTGAATGGAATCCGGGTGGGCGTTTTCTGGTGGAAAAAAGTACCCAGAAAATTCTCAAAAAATTCCAGAAAATGTAAAACATTATTCAGAAAAACTTTAATTCTTGGGACGAAGCGAGATTCTTACGGTTTAGTCCAAATAAAATTTGTTCCTTAATTTTATCCATTTTACATGCTTCAACAATTTGTAGTGTTAAAACCGTAAGGAATCTCGTTTTAAGCCAAGAATTAAAGTTTCTTAAAATTATGTTTTACATGTTTTGAAATTTTTTGATGATTTTCTGGGCACGTTTTTTTGTCCTACTTACATTGTTCCGACAGTGTACGAAATTGTTCCAAATCAGTATACCATTTGTTCCAACATAATACTTATATTGTTCCAACAGAATAAATCAGCGTACCAATTTTTTCAACAAAAAAGTTCTATTATTTCATCATAATACTTATATTGTTCTAACATAATAAATCAGTTTACCAATTGTTCGAAATCAATTTTATTATCTATGTCTTAAATTTCATTTTTGTTTCTTAGTATTTAATATAGTATCTTCAAATTTATATTAGTTATATTATTTAGAAAATAATTTTAATTCTTATATTCTTCAAATAGAATAATTATATTGTTCCAATAGAATAGTTAGATTGTTCCAACAGAATACTTATATTGTTCCAACAGAATTGTTATATTGTTCCAACAAAATATTGCAACACATAGTGTTGAAAGGTAAGACAAAAAAGTGCCCAAAAAATTATCAAAAAATTCTAAAATATGTAAAATATCATTTTAAGAAACTTTAATTCTTGGCTCAAAACGAGATTTCTTACGGTTTTGACCCAATAAATTGTTGAAGCATGTAAAATGGATAAAATTAAGAAAATTGTTTTATTAGGACTAAACCGTAAGCAATCCTTCTTCGACCCAAGAATTAAAGTTTCTCAAAATAATGTTTTACATTTTATGGATTGTTTTGAGAATTTTCTGGATACTTTCCGTTTTCTCGCCGGAAAACGCCCACCTAATCGCCGGATTCCGTTAATTTGGAACTAATCCGTAAGGAATCTCACTTTGAGTCAAGAATTAAAGTTTCTCAGAATAATTGTTTACATTTTTTGGAATTTTTTGAAAATTTTCTGGACATTTTGTTTCTCAGAGAAAAACAAATCGCCAGATTCTATTCACCAGAATTTTTTTTACCTGAGCTTCTAGGATCTTAAAATGACCGTCTAATTAAGACGAGTCCAACGGTATAAAAGTTTTTGAAAAACAAGGTTGGAAAAGTCGAGAAAATGCATTTTAAAGAAAAGAAATAAAACAATTTTCTCTTTCATTTTATTTACAAATTTGCCACCTTCCCCTGGTTAATTACAAAATTGGTCATTGTCACACAATAAGCATTGTCACACCATAAGAAATGTGTCACACCTGATCTCTCCTATATATATATATATATATATATATATATAATTAAACCACTGAACTTTATTTATTTTTCCATATTGAGTTCTTGATCATTGATTCTATTATGGATTAGGCTCTTATTTAACTTTTTCGTCGAGTTTGGACTGCATACATCGTTAGGGCGATTCGGCTTGTTGACATTGACAAATAAAAATAAGAATTCCTTGGCTATGAGAGATAAAAAAAAAATTAAAAACTAAAACATAATTATAAAAATTAATTTTTATTATATTCTTCCCAACTCGATTTTCTCCTCTCCCATTTTGTGATCTTCAACATTAGAACGCCAAATCGATCTTCCCATCTCCTAAATTCAACGAAAAAATTAAATAAGAGCCAAATTCATAACAAAATCAATGATCATGGGTTCAATATGGAAAAATAATTGATCAGAGACTTAATCCTTAAAACAAGTAAAGTTCAGAGACTTAATTATGTTTTTTTTGCCTCTCATTTTCCCTCCTCTCATTATTTTTTATCCTTAAAATAAAGGATATAGAACAAATTTAGTCCTAGCGTTTTTAAAAAACTACAGATTTAGCTCTAAAATGTAACATAGTACAAATTTAACTCTTAATATTTTAAAGCAATATCAATTTTAGTCTTACGTTACTAAAAATTTGAAAAAATTGATTTGATTTTTATTTAAATGTCACATCGGACTTTTTAAATAAGTTTGTCGGTTAGACGTGAACTGATAAACTTGTTATTAGCTTTCTCTATTAGGGTTAAATTTACATTTAACCCTTAAAATAACATATTTTCCTTCTTCCTATATTCTTTCAAAAAAAATACTACTTTTTTTCATTTTTTTCCTCTCTCCTCTCTTTATGTTTTTTCTCTCTATCAAATTCATGCCAAAATGCATTTTTTTTTCAATTTCTTCTGAAGGAATTCTTTGATTAAAATAAATAATTTTAATAATTATTTTTTTTATCTTACATTTTTTTCTCATCATAATTGAGGGGTGAGGATTCTCCATTCAACATACTGGAGATGGATGGAGCAAGAGGCATGGCAAATTAGTTAGGAAAGAGAAAGGGGGTACTAGAAAATGAGATGGTGGTGAAAGGAGGCGTGACTGGTGGTGGGATTGGAATGGAGGCGGATGCGGTGGTAGTAGAGACTGCTACAATGAATTTAGGGGTAAGAGTATCTCCAAGAGACTCTTAGGACGTGTTTGGTTCAGCTGTTAGCTAATAGCTGTTGCGGTTGCTGTTAGCTGTTTGCAGTTGCAGTAAGCTGTTAGCTGTTTGTTATTAGATGTTTAATTATTAGTGTTTGGTAAAATTATATTGAACTGTTTTAAAATGTCTAAAATGGACATGTTATAAATTAATCAACGATGAAATTATAAAAGGAAAAATATGAAAAAATGCCCATAACATTTACAACTAGGAATAATTTACTCTTAATGTCTAAAATGGTGCAATTTTACTCATAACATTAGCAGCTAAGAGCAATTTTACCCCTAACATTGACAAGTTGGGTCGATTTCAGATATTATTAGAAAACATAGATATTTTATTTCTTATTATACACCAATTGCACATATCAGTGGTTCTAAAAAAGAGATTTCATATTTTTTTGCGATTTAATAATAAAATTGAAAATTAATATTTATAAATTCGATGAAATATTGAAATTTTTTTTGTCCAACTCGTACAAAAGACAATATATTGTTTTATTTTCTTAAAAAAAATTCATGTTTAATCATATATTTGTGATCTGTTATACTAACGATGATAAAATCGTGCACATGTGAAGTGTAGATGACAATATTCATGATCAAGAAGACAGTTTGATAAATTATTTCTCAAATTGACCCAACTTGTCAATGTTATGGGTAAAATTGCTTTTGGCTGCCAAAATTGAGGGTATAATTGCACCATTTTAGACGTTAGGGTAAAATTGCTCCTAGATATAAATGTCAGTGCTATTTTTGCACCTTATCCTATTATAAAATAAAAAATGTGCAAATTAATAAAAATAATCTATATAAAAAATAAAAAATTTATTGAACGCAACAAAACCTTGTTTTTCCGATAATTATGTTGTAGAAATATAAATAATGTTAAAGAATAAACATATTTTGTGGAAATAAGAAAGATCATTCTGTCAATAACAGCTAACTACAAACAGCTGTTTATGAAAAGGTCCAAATAGGAGCTTTTCGTGAAACGCTCCAAAACGCTGCAGTTTCCAGAGAAAATGCTAAACGATGTGGTTATATAAACCTAACCAAACGCTATATTTCCTGCGGTTTGGAGTGAAACGCTAAACGCTCATCCGAAAAGCTGAAACAAACGCCCTCTAGCGAACTCTCTAAAAATAATATAAAAAATTGACTCTTAGTGATTTAAGAGTGGCTAAGATATATCATCTCCAACAATACTCTTTATATTCACTCCTTATTTATTATTTTATTATTAAGATTATTATTTATTGTTACATTACCAATAGTGTGAGGAGGGAGACTTATCAATAATAAATTATTATTAAAAAATGAAGTTAGGAGGTACTAAGAGGTGGAGAGAAGCTCTCTACTAATAGAGAGGATGTAGAGGCTCTTAGTTATTTGAGGAGCCACTAAGAGGCTATTGGAGCTGATTTTTTATTCTCCCTCCTCAAATTTTAACTTAAGAGCCAATTTAAGAGGCTGTTGGAGATGCTCTGTAAATGAGCCGAGCCGCTCATGAACGGCTCAGTGGTCGGCTCGATAAAAACTCGGCTCAATTTGGTTCGATTTGTAAACGAGTCGCTCGTAAGCACAATTTATTGACTCGATTCGTAAACGAGTCGAGCTTGAGCAGGCCAAAACTTGACTCAAAAGCTCGCGAGCAGTCTCGATTAGAACATTTATGAACAAATTTTAGTTTTGTAGTAAACCATATAGCTTTGTGTTAGTTCACAAATACCTAAACTTAATATTATTTCATTTGCTATTAGATGAGTTCGTTCATAAACATAATAAATTAGTAATAGACGAACTATTTGTCAACATCTTGTTTATTTATTCACGAATTTTGCTTGTGAGCTTGTTTATGTACATAATTAAAGAGCTATTTACGAGCAAACTTCATAAATATAATTAATGATTTACTCACAAATAATCCATGGTTAGATAATTTTCTTTATGAACCAGGATTTTGGGTTCGAAGCTCGGCTCGAGCTCGCTTATTTTCCAATGAGCTGAGCCAAGCTTGAGCAAGCCAAAGCTAAGTTTGGGCTCGAGCTCGTTAATTTTATAGCGAGCAAAGCTTGAACTTATAGCCATAGGTTTGAGCATCTACTGACCGTCAAAACACGCCAAACTTTCTATAGAAATTGTGTACGGTGCTTTATTTTTGTATAAAAACCCTAAAAAATATGAATTTAACATCCATAGATTATAAGAGACCACCATAAACATCACTTCGAGTTAGTAACGACGGCAAAGAAGGAGATTCCTTGGAGCTCTGATACTATGTTTAACTGTAATAAAGTTTGATTCGTATCTGTTAGAATAACCGAATGGTTATTATTCTGTTTTAGGAAATATTGTTGTAGAGTTATTTGTAATTAGTAGGTTGATTTGTTTCCTAGATTAGCTCCTAAAATTACTCCTAGATTAGCTCCTAAAATTACCCTTGTTTCCTAGATTAGCTCTTAAAATTACTTTTGTATATTTGTATATATGTCGTGTTAGGCTTAAGAAATAATCAACATATTATCTTCTATTATGGTATCACACTAAACCTAGTTTTCTTCCTGGAGCTGCCGTCCTTTTGTTTTCCAGTCTCTCTATACTGGTCGGCCAATCTTCACCTCTACCTTCCGCTTCTCGATTAATCTGTTCATCATGACTGACTCCAAGTTTCATTCGGCGCTTGGAGTGTCTAATATTAAAAACCATATCTCCATTATTCTTAGTTTGGAGAAGGTTCAATATTCTACCTGGGCGGAACTCTTTAAAGTTTTTGCCAAATCCCACAAAGTTATCCACCATATCATTCTGAATGGTAAAGTCGTTGCCTCTCCCTCCGATGAGGCTGCCAAAGATCAGTGGGAAACCTTAGATGCCACGGTTCTTGGGTGGATTACTAGTGATCTGTTAGAGATGATAATTAAGCCGGATGCTACCACCATGGAGGCGTGGAATCGTTTACGTGACATCTTTCAGGACAATAAGCATTCTCGTGCAGTTTCAATTGAACAAGAGTTTTCTCATACTCTTATGAAGGATTTTTCTTCCGCCACTGCTTATTGTCAACGTCTAAAGGAATTATCGGATCAACTCCGTAATGTGGATTCCCCGGTGTCGAATGACCGACTTATTCTTCAGATGGTTTCGGGTCTCACTGAAGCATATAATAGTATCGGTACTATTATTCGACAAAAGGATCCTCTTCCTTTATTTAATCAGGCTCGATCGATGGTTATATTGGAGGAGGCCGGTTTAGCGAAGAAGGTCGCTACTGCCTCGGTGGGGACTGTTTTGGTGGCGGCGGGATCTTCTCCCTTTTCTCCTTCGTCTGCTAATCCGTTTGGGTATATGCAGCAACAATCTCATCCGGTTCAAGGAGGCAATCGGGGACAGAATAAGAAAAAGGGGCACTGGAATAATAATAATAATTCTCGTGGTGGCGGCAACGATGGTGGCCGTGGAAATAATCCGGTGAACCGACCGGGGAGTGGTGGTTCGGCAAATTAGTGGCAGCAGCCGTCCTGGGGAGGTTCACAATAGGGCTATTGGTCCTGGGTTCCTTGGCAGGCCCCTCCATATCCATATCCATCTCAGTCATGGGCTCGGCCCACTCGCAATTACACAGGTCCTCCTCCAGCCCAGAATGCAGGGCTGTTAGGCCCATGCCCACAACAAGCCTTTCATACTGCTACCGATTCTGAGCCTACGGATATTGAATCTGCTTTGTACACTTTGAGCCTCAATCCTCCGAAAAATCCATGGTACATGGACACATGCGCTACTTCACATATGACGTCTGATAAGGGTAAACTCTCGTCTATTTTTAATATGAGCAATGATCATGGCATAATTGTTGGTAATGGACATTCAATTCCGATTCATGGACTAGGGCACACAAACTTAACTCACCCACATCCACCCTTAGCCTTGAGAAATGTTTTATATGCTCCATATATTATTAAAAATTTAGTCTCTGTCCGTAAGTTTACTTCTGACAATTCAGTATCTGTCGAATTTGACCCGTTTGGATTTTCTGTGAAGGATTTTCAAACGGGCCGGCGTATAATGAGATGTGAGAGTCAAGGCGACCTTTATCCCGTCACTACCAAAGCCACCTTCCCGCCAAGTCCTCCTTCTAGTTTTGCTGTTTTAGCGCCATCCTTATGGCATGACCGCTTAGGACATCTCGGCTCTCCGGTGTTAGATGCTCTAAGACAAAAGAAATTTATTGAATGTAATTCTCTTCGTAGTAGTTCAATTTGTCGGTCTTGTCCTCTTGGAAAACATATTAAGTTGCCATTTATTTCATCCAATAATAAAACTTCTTTGCCGTTTGGTATTGTTCATTGCGATTTATGGACGTCTCCTATTTTAAGTTCAATGGGGCATCGGTATTACATTGTTTTTTTTGGATGATTTTTCTAATTTTCTGTGGACATTTCCCTTGCATAAAAAGTCAGATGTTTTCTCTATCTTTTTACAATTTCGAGCACTAATCCGTACTCAATTTGAAAGGGAAATTAAAAATATCCAATGTGACAATGGGAGGGAGTTTGATAATAAAGCTTTTTGGGATTTTTGTAATGCTAATGGAATTTCTTTTCGTTTCTCGTGTCCTCATACTTCATCTCAAAATGGGAAATCCGAAAGAAAACTTCGTAGCATCAATAATATTATCCGCACACTTTTAGTTCATACTTCTATCCCATCATATTTTTGGCATCATGCACTTCAAATGGCCACTTATCTTCTCAATATTCGTCCAACTAAAAATTTAGAATTCCAATCCCCATTACGTGTGCTCTATAGAACTGATCCTGTGTATTCCCATTTGAGAGTCTTTGGGTGTTTATGTTATCCTTTATTTTCATCCACCACAATTCACAAACTCCAAGCTAGGTCCACTCCTTATGTCTTTTTAGGCTATCCGTCTCATCACCAGGGATATAAATGTTATGATATGGAGTCTAAGAAAATCATAGTATGTCGTCATGTGATCTTTGATGAAACTCAATTTCCTTTCGCCACTATTCCTCCACCCACTATGTCTAGTTATGATTTTTTGGATCATGGAATTACACCCTATGTGCAATTTCATCTCACTAATGGGCCTCCTCTTGACACCCCACCGGTTTCTACCCCAACCCGAGCCCAAAACAGCCCTCCTATTAGCCACGGGCAGCCATTATTATCCGGCCCTCTCTCACCCGATCCATCGGTCCTCCACCCGACCCATGCCGCTGGTCCATAGGAACCATCCTTGCCAAGCCCAAATCTGACCCCATCTGATATCTCGGCCTCTCCTTCCCATCATACAAACAGCCCACCTCTACTTCCCTCACCGATCCCAACTCCACCACCATTACCTCCTCTTCCCAATATGTCTTCCCGTCCTGTTACTAGGAGTCAACGTGGGATTTTTAAACCCAAGAGTCAATTTAACCTAAATACCGTCGTGTCTAGGTCTCCTTTGCCTCGTAACCTTGTGTCTGCTCTTCATGATCGGAATTGAAAAACTGTTATGGATGATGAATTTAATGCTCTTATTAAAAATAAGATGTGGGTGTTGGTGCCTCGTCCACCTGATGTTAATGTTATTCGTTTTTTGTGGGTTTTTGCTCATAAAGAGCATTCTGATGGCTCTTTTTAGAGGCATAAAGCCCGTTTTTTAGGTGATGGGAAAACTCAGCAGGTGGGCATTGATTGTGGTGAAACGTTTAGTCCGGTTGTAAAAATCGCAACTATTCGTACTGTTCTCAGTTTGGCTCTCTCCAAGCATTGGGATATCCATCAATTGGATGTCAAGAATGCTTTCTTACATGGTGAATTGAAATAAACCGTGTATATGCATCAACCGGTTGGTTATCGGGATCCTGACAAGCCGGATCATGTATGTCTATTGAAGAAATCCTTGTATGGCCTCAAACAAGCCCCTCATGCTTGGTACAAGCGATTTGCAGATTTTGTGTGTACTCTTGGATTTATTCATAGTACTTCGGATCACTCCCTCTTCATTTATCATCATGGGTCACATATTGCTTATATGTTGTTATATGTCAATGACATCATCCTCGCAGCTTCCTCTGATGCTCTTCGTAAGCACATTATTTCTACTCTTAGCTCCGAATTTGCTATGAAGGATTTGGATCCCTTGAGCTATTTTCTTGGTATTGTGGTTACTCGTAATTCCGGTGGTTTGTTTTTATCTCAAAAGAAATATGCCAAAGAAATTATTGAGCGTGCGGGAATGTCGTCTTGTAAACCTTCCTTCACGCCTGTGGATACTAAGTCCAAGCTTTCTGCTACTGACAGTCCACCATATGCCGATCCTTCCCAATACCGGAGTCTTGCCGGAGCTCTTCAATATCTGACTTTTACTCGACCTGATATCACTTATGCTGTTCAGCAGGTATGTTTGTTCATGTATGATCCGAGGGAGGTCCATATGCATGCTCTCAAGCGTATTATTCAGTATGTTCAGGGTTCTATTTCTCATGGTCTTCATCTTTTTCTGAGCTCCACATCCACTCTTTTGGCCTATACCGACACTGATTGGGGCGGCTGTCTGGATACTAGACGGTCAACCTCGGGTTATTGCGTATTTCTTGGGGACAATCTTATCTCTTGGTCCGCTAAATGCCAAGCAACTCTTTCCCGGTCCAGTGCCGAGGCCGAATATAAAGGGGTTGCTAATGTTGTTTCTGAGTCATGTTGGCTACGTAATCTTTTACTTGAGCTTCATTGTCCTATCCAAAAGGTCACGTTGGTATATTGTGATAACGTCAGTGCGATTTACCTGTCGGGCAATCCTGTTCAACATCAACGAACTAAGCACATTGAGATGGATATACATTTTGTTCGTGAAAAGGTTGCTAAGGGTGAGGTACGTGTTTTGCATGTTCCTTCACGTTATCAAATAGCTGACATCTTTACCAAAGGCCTTCCCCAAGTTCTGTTTGAGGAATTTCGAAACAGTCTATGCATTCATCCTTCTCCTGCTTCGACTGAGGGGGAGTGTTAGAATAACCGAATGGTTATTATTCTGTTTTAGGAAATATTGTTGTAGAGTTATTTGTAATTAGTAGGCTGGTTTGTTTCCTAGATTAACTTCTAAAATTACTCTTGTTTCCTAGATTAGCTCCTAAAATTACTCTTGTATATTTGTATATATGCCGTGTTAGGCTTAAGAAATAATCAACAGATTATCTTCTATTAGTATCGATTAATTATACTCTTACACTTGGTTACAGAGAAGGATGTTGTTAATCCTTATATACAAGTTATGTAACAAACTCTGCGTAAAGATGAGTTATGGTATAAACAATTACTAGAGGATAGGGTTGTGCATTATGCGGTTAACATCGTAAAACCGAACCGAACAACATTAAAATTCGGTTTTATTACTGTTTGGTTCAAAATCAATTTAGTTTTTTTTAAGAAATGCCAGCTTTCGATTTGGTTTAAAAAAATTACTTTCACATCCAACCGAATAGATATACCATGTCATTTTATATATTAGTTTTTTTGTATAAATATTTTGAATTCATGTGCAGTATGTAATAAGACTTTAATTTTCTTTTATGTCCTACGCTCCTTATGTTATACGTATATAATTAATCTGGTTAAAACTTAGTCAAAGCTCAACTCGAGAGGCTTGGCTCAATACATTAACGAACCAATACAAAGTCTACTGCTGAGGCTCAATTTGATTCCCTAATTTCTCTACATTAGACAGTCTGGTCTGAGCTTGCACAAACCCATACGTAAAACGGGTTTGAAATTTGTCTCAAAGGCCCGAATCTAATCGGGCCCATTCTGAGTTTATATTTATATATATTAAAATGAGGAAATTACACCAAACATCATGTTTGGACATTAATTTTACAATTAAGTATGTGCTCTTTTTTTATTATATCATTAAATAATCTTTTTTACTTATTTTATTATAAACTGCATAATTTATCTTGATTTGTCAAATACAACAGTTATGCCCTCATTTTCCTCTTTACAGTTTTTCTTTTTCCATTATCTTATCCGTTTCTGTTATGGAACTTTTTTTTAAAGAACTTCTGTTTATGGATTAGGTGATGGGTTTTAAGTCTATTAGTTAAAATCTAATAGATTAGGAATTTAGGATACTGTCCAAAGAAAACCAGTACATATTAGAGCCATAATAATAATAATAACAATAATAATAATAATAATACAATATTAGTAAAAGAAATAGAACTGACTATTTTGTGTATTAATATATAGACATTATATCATTTAGGTTTCCAAACTAAAAGTTCAAAATTAATTAGGACTCTAAACTATCAAAATCATCAATCAGGTCTCTGAACTAAATAAAAATCACCAATCAAGTCACAATAATATCCTAAAATCAGAAACTGTGACTATTTGATATAGACTATAATAATCTCTGTGTCGGTTCAAAATAGGTTTGGGAAGAGGGTCTGAAACTAATCAACCGAATGAATTTCGGTGAGGCCTCAACTAATAATTTTTATTTAGAATATGAACTCAATTGATGATTTTTGCTTAGTCTAGGGATCTGATTGATAA
Organism: Euphorbia lathyris; assembly: GCF_963576675.1. NCBI lineage: Eukaryota > Viridiplantae > Streptophyta > Magnoliopsida > Malpighiales > Euphorbiaceae > Euphorbia > Euphorbia lathyris. Next base: position 9,256,593 of record NC_088911.1, read on the forward strand.
TTTTGATAGTTTAAGATCTTAATTGACTTTAAAACCTTAATTTGAATAGCGAAATAAATATTATACCTAATATATATATACAAGCCTAAATAATATTAAAAATGTTGGATATTTTCATATAGAAAAACTGTTGGATATTAATATGATTATCAAAATTAAAAAAAAATGTGATTATTCAAATTTAAATTATATTTTATCATTTTCCACCCATATTAATAAGGGTTAAGGTGCAAAAATACCCCTAACGTTTTGGGTCAGGAGCAATTTTACCCCTAACGTCTAAAACGGTGCAATTTTGCCCCTAACGTTTATAGCCAAGAGCAATTTTACCCCTAACGTTGGTAATTTGGGTTAATTTCAGACACTATTATAAAACACAGATATTTTTGTTCATAATTTTGTACCAATTGCATATCAATTCATTCTAAAAAAAGTATTTCATGTTTTTTATAATTTAATAATAGAATTTGAGATTAATATTTATAAATTCGGTGAATTTTTTGAATTTTTTTGTCCAATTCGTACAAAAGACAGTATATTTTTTATTATTTTTTTTATTTTTTTCACATCCCAACATATGTTTATGATTTGTTATTGATAAAATGACGCACATGTGAAGTGTAGATGATAAGATTCATGACCGAGAAGACAGTTTGATGAATTATTTCTGAAATTGACCCAAATTACCAACGTTAGGGGTAAAATTGCTCTTGGCTACAAACGTTAAGGGCAAAATTGCACCGTTTTAGACGTTAGGGGTAAAATTGCTCCTGACCCAAAACGTTAGGGGTATTTTTACACCTTAACCCTATTAATAAAGAAGTTGAGAAATGTGATAGGTGAATTTAGTTATATGCGATAATCCAAGGGTTGCGTCATTCATGACATATTGAATGTAGAGGGTTAGACTATACTTCCTTTGTTAAAAAACAAAGTAAGCCAAGTATTTGATATAAAAGGAATAAATATCAAATATTTATGAGATATTTGTAGGAGTTGAATAAATATCTTCATTTTGAGATATTTGTACTTTTTCTACATAAATATGAGATTCATGTAAGAACCCTATTAAAATCAATGCAAATAAAGGTAAGCTTGTTTTTTGTAAAGATATTTCCATCATCAATTATTTGAAGCAATATAATTTAAGGGTAATTAATTTATTAGTTCCTATATTTTGACAAAACACATTGTTTAGTTTTTGTATTTTCAAAAATACACGGTAAGGTCCCTAACCTTTTCTTCGATGAACTGTTTAGTCCATAACATTTTTCTCGGTGAACTGTTTAGTCTATGTCGTTAGATTATCATGAAGATTCTGTTAGTCAATTTGGATTTGAGTCAAATTAAACTCACCATTGAAAGTAAGAGGATTTCCACCTTCAATTCTAACAGGAAAAGTAAGCGAGAGAGATTTGAATCGATTTCTACCTTCAATTCAAACAGGAAGAGTGAGCATGAGTGGTTCGATTATGGGTTAGGGATTCAATCTTTTCTCTATTTTTTGTGAGCGCGAGTTATGAGAGAAAGACATAGAGGTGTGAATTGCTTTTGATTGATAAATAGTAAAGGGTAATTTAGTTATTTCCGAATTTATAAACGGTAAAAAATCTAACAACCAGACGGAAGGACTAAACAGTTCACCGAGAAAAAGGTTAGAAATCTTACCGTATATTTTTGAAAATATAAAGACTAAACAGTGTGTTAGATTAATTACCCATAATTTAAATAGCACGTTAGCACAAATCAGAATAAGAAACGTTCTACCTACTATTTTGATGAAATCATTAGAAATCAGTTTAAACCTTTTTTCCGAATTGCATGAAAGTAAAGTTAACCATGTTAATAAATACATAAACAAATATCAGTTAGATAGGTCAGATCAGGATGGATTTAGTAATCGTAAAAGGATAAGGTGTAAAAATACCCTTAACGTTTATAGTCAGTAGCAATTTTATCCTTAAAGTTTAAAATTATGCAATTGTACTCCTAACGTTGGCAGTCAAGAGCAATTTTACTCTTAACGTTGACAAATTGGGTCAATTTGATAAATAATTCATCAATCTGTTTTTTCGGTCATGAATCTTATCATCTATACTTCACATGTGCGTCATTTTATCACATATTAGTAACAAATAACAAATATATGATTAGGCGTGAATTTTTTTTTAAAAAAATACTGTCTTTTATACGAGTTGGATAAAAAAATTCATATATTTCGCTGAGTTTATAAATATTAATCTCAAATTCTATTATTAAATGATAAAAAATATGAAAACTTTTTTTAGAACGAACGGATATGTAATTTGTGTAAAATAAAGAACAAAATATCTGTGTTTTATAATAATGTCTAAAATTGACCAAACTTGCCAACGTTATAAATAAAATTGATTTTTACTACCAACGTTATGGGTAAAATCGCACCATTTTTGACGTTAGAAGAAAAATTACTCATGGTTATAAACGTTAGAGATATTTTTGTACCTTATCCCTAATTTAAATATCAGTTAGATGGGTTAGATCACATGGTTTAGTTTGAAATTAAAACTATTTAAAATATCATATTTTATTAACAAAACATACCACAAAACTCTATTTATAAATTTTTTAACCTCAATTTTGTATTTACAAATAGAGGCAAACCAATTATTATTGTTATTAGGTTTTTTGTACTTCTGCCTAAAAATAATGGTTAACTATTCTTAGTGGCGAATACAAGATTACTCGATTGGAGGGGCCGATTTTATACGTGCGTTTGGAAATTTTTTTTTTGCTAAATCGAAGTTGCTTAATTTATTTGTATATATGTGTGTTATAATTTGAATGGTCAAGAACCAATTTTAAGTATTAATGTACAATTAGATTTCATTTAATAGTTCTAAAATGTAAAAAAATTGGATTTAGGGAGCGTTGAACATGTAAAAAAATTAAAAAAAATTGATTTCAAATGGCATATCGGGCAAAAAAAAAGTTAATAATTTGGATTTAAGGAGGCCTAAGAGGCCAAAAAAAAATTAGAAACTTGGATTTATTGAGGCCTAATAGGCCCAAAAAAAATTAAAAATTTGGATTTAGGGAGTACCTAATAGGTTCAAAATATTGAAATTTTGAATTTTGGACAAACCTAACACGTAATGGGATATATTTAATTTTTTTTATTAGTTCAATACTAGTTTCTAAAATAAGTATAACATTTTTACATTTTTTTAAAAATAAAATAGTTTTAAAAATACACGTAATGGTAACATAGTTTTATAATTATTGAAAAATAAAATTTAAATAAATAAACATTTTCTAAAATAAATTGAGGTCGGGGAGAATTGAACCTAAGACCTTTTAAAAAAAAACAAGTGTTTATAATCATCTTATCTACATTTAAATAATGAAATACTATTATATAGAGTCTATATAAACTAATATTAGGAGACTGAAACTACTCATAATTATAATTTAGTGGTTTCAGCGGTCGGAGGGGCCCGGGTCCCCTGGGCCACCCGTGACTATTCTTCTTGACAAATGGAATTTGCTTGATGTCATTATGTTGAATTGAAATGTTAAATGGATTGCCATTATTGGGCCTCTACTATTAATCATTGGGCCACAATTGAGAGTATTGGACTTTGGGCCCAAAACAGAGATAAGTGGGACCAGATAAAGCAGCCTACAAATCAGAAATTTGGAGTTGCTTTATTTAGAGGGACTGATCATGTGACATGCACGTGATTAATTTGTTATTAATCAAATTATAATGTAGGGCCAGGTTTACTATCACTTCTCTTTTCTTCCTTTGTTATAAATAAAATAGATAAAGAGGAGCATAATGCTGCTAGTGATGAGTGCTCATTAAATTTTGTCTGGTCTAAAAAAGAAAAAAGAGTAGGGTCTTGGCTTGAATAATTAATAGTATTAAGGCGAGATCGGATTCGAATTCTAATATATGCAAAAAGGTTTTAAGTAAGAAAAATCTATTTAAAATATGCCCGACGAGCTTCCAATCGAGTAATCAAAAAAATTATATATAAAGAAAAGATTTTGATACATTAATTAAAAAAATCATTAAAATATCTAAATTATTGTAGAAAAACGAAAAAATAATCTATGAAAGTGTAATCGAGATGAAAGTCAGATGACGGTAGTAGTCGACAACGACAGCTCGCACTTCGTCTTCTCCTTCTCCAAATTTGGGTCTAAGTTTCTGTTCAAAGGCCGCTTAGAACCAACCCTTTCAGAATGATTTCCGATAGTGGGAATACAACGATTCCGCACATTCTCTCCCTATCTCGGAATTCAAATACTAGTATATTAAAAAAAAAAAAAAGCATTTTGAAGCTTTTTTTTTATCTTTCATTTTTTTATTCAATAATTCATTGATCGTTTATTTAGACACGTTAAGCCTTCAATCTCTTTTTTTTTGTAGGTCAGCTTTTATAAAATTCGGTTAACAAAGTTTTATTCATTTCACTTTTATTTAAAATATGTATTTTTACGGTTTGAAATCAGTTTAATATATGTAATGTGGCTATAGAAAGATTGTAATAACTTTTTTTAAGAATTAAAAAATATAATTTAAAACACAAATGAATGAAAAGAATAATGTTGTTTTTAACTCAATTAAATGTTCATATAACTAATTAATTTGACAAATAATGACTTAATATAATAAATAAAAAAAGACCGAGACTTAATATGTTGAAATAAAAGTTACAAAACTTAATCAAATAAAAAATGAAAAATCATATATTTTAGGATGATTTTTGCTATTAAAAAAATAAAACGTACCTAACTTATAAATGAAAGGCATATCAAATACAAAAAAATACAATGGAAACATTAATTAGTGAGTAGTGGTGCAATAATTGAATATAAATATTAATTTTTTGATAAATAATTGTTTGTAGATAAGGTATGAAATATTGATATTTGAGTTTCTAAAAAGGGTAATTTTCAAAAATTGAGATCCCAATTCAAGGTAGTATTACAAACTTTGATGGGCTCAAAATTTAAAAAATGAAAGTGCTAAAAAATTCTTAAACTAATTAATAATAATTAGTTCCACTAATAAGTTTGTGATTAAGGACAAAGAAAGGAATAAACTCCACATTTAGTGCAAGATTCCAAGGTTTATAAATAAAAATAAAAGAATTAATATTGGTGGTCCAAAATGAAATGATGAGGCTTTGAATGGGAAAAAACCCTTTTCCTAATTCCAATAATCAAAGCCCACACTTTCAAACCTCTAATTTGTAACCTTTTTAAAAAGCAAGGGAACAAGGGGTTAGGCCCACTTGGGAAATATTTATTATTAAAATTATGAATAAACTTGCAAAAAGACAAAAGTACTCTTAACTAATTGGCCTAATACACAAATAACCCGTTGAACTTGTCCAAATATTGCAACTGCCCCCTTCAACTTTCAATTGTAACAACTTACCCCTTAAACTTGTCAAATTGTAAAACATAACCCCAAATTGAGAATTTTTCTACCATGATCTTGAAGCAACCGTAAAAGCGTTTCTCCAGATTTGTATCACGCCAAAAATCTGATTATCACACTCCACGAGCGTTGCAGTTTTTGTATTTCACGTGTTTCTTCAATTTCAGTCCATGTCAGCAATTTGTGGTTATGTTTTACAATTGGATAAGTTTGAAGGGTTATGTTTTATAATTGGACAAGTTTGAGAGGTAAGTTGTTACAATTAAAAGTTCGGGGGCAGTTGCAACATTTGGATAAGTTTAGGGGGTTATTTGTATATTAGGCCTAACTAATTTTATGAGTTAATGGTGAAAATTAAGAGTTCTTATATTAAGAATCCGGTCTTCCATGTCACTCGGAGAATCCCAATTTACATTTGGACAGATGTATGGTGACCTCACGTAATAATTAAAACAATAGGGCATCTTATAATAATTGTAGGTCCATATTACACGTATCAAAATATATATTGGAGATCCTTTATTTGACATGGAGAACCATGTACTTCTAATAATTTGCTCAAAATTAGGTTAGGGTAAATAAAATTGACCAATAAGTGATGATCGAATCAAAATTATAATTCAGTTTAATTCGATTTTAAAAAAAGGTATTTTAATAATTTTGTTTTTGGTTACGGTATTTTAATAATTGATTATCAGATTATTTAAAAAAAAAATTAGTGTAACAAAAAATCAAACTGAATTATATATATAATATAAAATATATATAATTTTTTTTATATTTTTACATGGTTATTAATATTTTTATTACTAATTTGCTACTATTTTTGTTTCATATTTATTATATATATTATTATTATAAATTTTGGTCAATAGTAATTGAACCAAACTGATAAAATTCGGTTCGATTATATTCTATTATTGTACTTATTTGGTTCTGTTCGATTTTAATTTTGAAAAGAATTTTAATTCAATTAACCGGCAATTTGATTCGGTTAGTAATTGAATCGAACCGATACTCACCCCTAGTCAAATGAGTCTTTGAAATTAATAGACATGATCAATTTAGTTCAAATTATAAAGTACTAATATTTAATAAATTATGCCTAATTTGATGATTTTTAGATATTAAATTGATTGTATTTGAAATAATTTGTTAAGTATTGCAAAAAGAAAAAAAAAACTGCTAAATTGATACCTAAATTTGATTTGGGCTCAAATAGATCTTACTTGCCAACTTTAAAATTTAGTTTCACCCTTAATTTTAATTTTTATCCACCACATTATAAATGATAAACCGATGTAATTCGGTTATGATTGAAAAAAATTCAAATATTTTATTCACATGTCTTGCAATTACATATTGGTTTAGAAAGTAAAATTTTTATATTTTGTACCAATTGAGAATAGGCATACCACCTATAAGTTGGTATGCCTGGCAGTGTTCTAAAAATCGTAAGGCGCTAGTCGGACGGACAAGACCTTAAAAGATTAATCGGGGATTAATCGGATATGTACTTTTCTATTTTTTATATTTATAATTAAATAAATATAAAATATAAATACATTTAAAATATAAATTATCACATCTAAAAATAATATTAATAAATATTATATAAATATTATAAATATTTGCTTTAAATAAATAATAAAATGGGAAATTTACATAGAAATTCACTTTTGAAAAATTATTTACAATTATATCATGTTATAATTTTGAAGTATGTCAAAATATTAAAATCATTATTTTTAAAGATCAAAGTTTATAAATTAGGGGTCTGAAATATATTGTTAAGAGTTTGAAATTTATGAACAGGGTTTAAACTTTTTAAATTATGTGTAAAAACATATTTTATTTGGTATATATAGAAAAAAAAATGATATATTGAGAATTAAGTTTGATGATATGATTTAATTATAATTTTGTAGTCAATTATGATATTCATGTAAAAAGCCCTAATAAAATATCCATAAATATTATAAATATGTTGAAATTAGTTTTATTTGTAAATTTAGTGCTGTGTAAATTAGTTTTATTTTTTTTAGTTGTGTTGTGATCATTAATTATTTGTTATGGGTAGTTTAGTTTGGTTTTTTTTTTAATTTGGATTAAAAAAATCGATTAGTTGTTATGGGTAGTTTAGTTTGGGTTTTTTTTTTATAATTTCCAATATAGGTTGAAATTAGTTTTATTTGTAAATTAGTTGTTGTTGTGATCATTAATTATTTGTATTATTTATTTTGTAGCAAATTTTTTATAATTTTATGATTTGATCCGATTTTTAGCCGCCTAACCCGACTTGACCCGATTTTTAGCCGCCTAACCCGACTTACCCGCTTAACCCGACTTGCCCGCCTAGCCCGACTTGTCCCGACTCGAACCGCCTAGGCGGAAATATATCGGACCCCCGATTTAACCCGCCCAGTTATAAAAAATCGGTCAGTGTTCTGAATTTCACCGACTAGTCGGCCGATTAGTCGGCGACTTGGCCGACTTTTAGAACACTGATGCCTGGCGTACCATAAAAATTCTCTCAGATGATGTAATAAAAAAAGTTTCTTATTTATTTTGGTTATAAACAGTAACATTATTCCTAAAATCCAAAATGTTATTTTTTTTAAAGCCATAGAGGGGTCAGAAACGTTAAATCTGGCGTGTGGTTTACACATGCAAGGTCTGGCGAGTGAGCCACCCGTTGTGGCTTTAAAATCTGCCTTTTCAAATTCATAAATTTACGGTTTTAGTTCTTGGAAATTTACAGTTTTAGTCTCTATTTACAATTAATAATTTTTTTTACCTCATAAATTTTTGAAAGTAACAATCCCTTTAATGGGATGTTACTAAACTTTGTCACTACACCTCCAAAAATCATAATGGCAACCATTCTGGATGCTCTTATATATGATGATATAGGTAAAATTATTTTTGGTTGACAACGATAAGAGTATTTTTATGTTTTATCACTAGAAATTAAAAGTATCAACATGAGTTATCGTGTCATGATTGTATTATGTGTTCTACATGTTTTACAAGGTTATATATAATATAAATATAACAAAAATACGAATTGTGTCAAACATATTATCTTGTAAATCGGTTATCGTGTCAAAACTTAACGACTTTAAGAATTTCAAGTTACTTAAACTGGAGAGTGGTAAGTCGATGTGCCAATTTTACACGTTCATGCGTAAAAAAAAAATTCTTAAATCGAACTCGCTCAACTTTTTTCTGCATACATATATATGTTATCATCTGAATGATTGAGAATCAATTTTTACATACCACCATAAAATTTCTTAAAATTAAGCTCGATTTAAACTATAAAAGTAAGATTGAGTCGTTTTAACAAACTTAAAGAAATTTATTGCATGTCATATATTAAACAAGTTAGATTTTGTAATTAAATACAAATTCAATAAGTTAATTAACCACTCTGAATCTTAATTTATCGGAAACAGAGGGCCAAAACCATCTATAATAAGGATAGTTCCAACGGTTGGGAAGCCGAAACCATTCATGATAGGGATGGTTCCGACGGCCGGAAGGTCTGACCCCTCTAAACCCTCGTTGTCTCCGCCCCTAGCTAGAGATTTTGAGTTTGAAATATTCGAAACAAAACTTTAATTATTAAAAGATTTTAAAAATTGTCTTACTAGCCTCGAAACGAAGAATTAGATAAATTATATTTATATAAAATAACTTTATGTATGTTTGGGAAATGTGAGTTTTGGTAAAAGATTAGGGTAATCATGTTAATCACCAAATCTACTTTAATGGGATTGGAGACAAAGACTCTCTTCTCACATGACAAGTTTTCAAAATCCAACAATAAAGTTATAACCCAACTATTTCTATTTCTATTCCTACTTTTTTGACAAAATATTTTATTTTATTTTATCATGTTTTCAAGGAAAAAAGAAAAGAATGTGGAAATTTTTGGCTATCAAATGGGAACAGTTTCTTTGACCAGCTTTTACAGCTCCATTGCATACTAATTTTAGTTCATGAAATAACAATATTTAAATAATTAATTTACTTTTAATATTTTTGTTTAAAAAAATTAATACTAATTTTTACTAGTATTATTACTATGACATATTTATATGATTATTTGTATTAATATTATAATTGGTTAATGTAAATAATTACAAATTTGAGAATTTTTTAACAAAAATGTATTAATAAAATAAAACATTATAAAAATGAATTTATTGATATATTTCAAATGACATATAAAAAATGAAATGAATAAATCAAGTTTTTTTTATTTCATTTTAATAAACTAGTTTATCTTTTTCTATATATTTTTAGCAGAAATTTTCTTATATTTATTAGGAAATACACAGTTTTGATCGGTAAGTTGAAACACAGTTTTATCACGAAAGTTTCTACAGTCGATCGGGACTAGTATGGGTTTCGTTCACTTAGATGACATCATGTTAATCCAACTGTTGATGTGACATCATTTGAGTGGTGAGACCAATAATGATCCCGGTGCAAAGTGGAATTTCTCGCTTTATCACTGTCAAAAATAATTTTATTCATAACGATATAAATGGTACAATTAAGGGTATAACTTAGCAAATTGGGCTATTTTCATATATAATTAGCTATAAATTCTATTATATCCACGGTTTATGTGTGTCGTGTTATCACTCATGAGTATCAGATAGAAGACGCAATGTATACACGTTGAAAAAATGTGTTTTGCACTTGTAAAAAAATAATAAAATCTCAAATATTTCATGGAGCTTAAAAAAATCTGAATCAAATAATATATATACAACATATACAGAACACATGAACGAAATATGTATGGTTTAATGTTGTATGTGATTTATCTAACTTGTCAATGTTAGATCCTAAATTATATCATTTATAAGTGTTAAGTATCTCGCATTATGGAACGGGGCCAGAAATCTACATTTAGAGGGGCCAAATTTAGCCTTGTGGCCAATGCCGAAATCAGATATATGGAGTTAAGGGAAATTTTCTAAAATCCAACATGTTAGGGCTTGGTAAAAAAAAAAAAGCCTTCGGTACTCTAAAACCTCGTTGCTTTAGTGTGTTGAAGGCTAAAACATTAAAAATAAAATTTAAATAAATAAATAAATTGTTAAAAAAAAGAGCTTCATAAGATTTGAACTCATGACATCTTACATTAAAACATACATTTTAAACCAACTCAATCATTTTAAAATATTAAAATAATACTAGAAATACACCAATATAAATCAAAATTATAGGAACTTCTAAGGTCGAAATCACCGCTACTCAAAAGTAGAGCCCACGATGGGTGAGGGGCGGGGCCTTCCCGAGCTCTAGGCTAGATCCTCCTCTGTATACGACTCCATAAATATATAAGACAATCCTCCCCTTTTAAGAAGTGTCTTTTAATGAGTTCGATATTTGTTTACATGGTATTAATTATTAAATACATGATTCAATCAAATGATATCATGCAATTTATTATAATACACGTGGAAAAATGAGGCACTTCCTCCCTCAACAATAGACGTTGAAACCACGTGGACCAGTCAAATGAAACCTCAAGATCATATATATTCATACCCGTGTCTGACGTCGTTATTCGCGGAATAGTAGGTCTTTTGTCGTTACAACCATTTCTGATTGACAATAGGCTCTCACCATTGATTGACTTTCACGTGAACTTTTGCTCTCGTTTAAAGCAATCAACTTGATTCTTTTATAAATACGAGGTAAACAATATACTAAAATGCAGGGCCAGCTTAAATATTTTTTAGGCCTAATGCTAAATGAAAAAATTGGACCATGTTTATTAAAAAAATGAATACTTTCATATTTTTACAAAATAAAATACCAAATACTTTAACTTGATTTTTTACATAATAAAAATAATTTAATTAGATATTATATGATAATAATAAAAAATTGAGCCCTTAAAACTCTTAAACCGTTAGACTTTACATATTTCCTAGATAAGTTAACATTCACTTAATTTTTAACGTAATAAATAATAAAAATAATTTAGTTATAAATTACATAATAAAAAAAAAATTGGGCTCTTTAAATTTGGAGGCCCTCTGCATGGGAGCTCTTTGTACACCATTATCCTACTCCTCTGCTAAAATGTACTTAATTTATTCTTTCTGCTTACCTAAACGTTACGCATTACTCAGTAACATTTTTCTCACTAGCTTAGGCATCGAAGCGGAGTCGATGGTCCTTGACTCCTTAATTATTTTTGGCCTAATACATCACAGCTCCCTGAACTTGTCCATAATAGTAGATTGACTCTCTAAACTTTGCAAGTGTCTCACCAACTCATTGAATTTGATTATTTCGTATCACCAATTCCCTAAACTTGTCCATAAAAGTAGATTAACTCCTTCAACTTTATAAGTATCTCACTAACTCTATAAACTTGCTTATTATGTAACAACTAAATACAAAAATCAATTAAACCTAAATTCTAAAAATACATCTTTATCTATTCGTGAGGTAATGTTTTCTCTACTCCTACCTTTCAACCTATTATAAGAGTTAATGTTGCAGGTTTGAGAGATCAAATGGATGAGGATTGAGAGTTAGTATTATGGTTTTTTGTATTTGGTTGTTACAGAATAAGCAAGTTTAGGGAGTTGGTGAGACATTTATAAAGTTCAGAGAGCTAATTTTTATGGACAGGTTCAGGGAGTTAGTGATACGGAATAATCAAGTTCAAAGAACTGGTGAGACACTTGTAAAGTTTAAAGAGCAAATCTACCATTATAAGACAAATTCAGCAAGTTGTGATTTATTATACCCTTATTTTTCTATCTTTATTACCTTTTAGTAGAAGTATTTTTAAATTTATTCACATGGCTCATATTGGAATGTCTATTAACAAAGTTTAGTATCCATAATAACACCAATCTTCAAAGAAGGAATAAAGTAAAACTTTACAGAACCGAATGAGGAATCAAAATACAGTCTTAAACGGCAAGTCGTCGAGCCAGAAATTAAGAAACAGACTATTCAGTAACCCTGTTTTTGGCCTTTCTCTCCCTTTTTTCTTTGTCCATTATTGACTACTGCTCTGTTATATTCCTAAACATTAACCATGCACGCCTACATGTCCTTTTCTACAATGCCAAAACTGACCCTTATATCCGCTGCAATGTCCCCTTGCTTTTAAGGGGCCATTTCGACATTATATCTGTCATTTTACTGCCCATTCCGACGACGTATTTGTTGTAGTAGGAGACACATTTCTAATAATGGACTGTTCATTAATCTGTCCCCAGCTCTGCACTTTCCCAATCATAATCTTTCTTACAATCAGTCCGTTTTAGCCATTTCTTTTGTCCGTTTAGTTACATTTTTTTGCAACTAGTACTATTTTTTAGGGTAAGGTGCAAAAATACCCCTAACGTTATGGGTCAGGAGCAATTTTACCTCTAACATCTAAAATGGTGCAATTTTACCTCTAACGTTGGAAGCCAATAAGAATTTTACCCCTAATGTTGATAAATTGGGTCAATTTGAGAAATAATTCATCAAACTATTTTCTCGGTCATGAATCTTGTCATCTACACTTCACACCTACGTTATTTTATCAGTAACAAAGCACAAACATATGTTGGGATGTGAAAAAAATAAGAAAAAATATTAAAAATATACTGTATTTTGTACGAATTAGACAAAAAAAATTCAAAAAATTCACCGAATTTATAAATATTAATCTCTAATTTTATTATTAAATTACAAAAAACATTATATCATTTTTTTAAGAACAAATTGATATGCAATTGGTACAAAATAAAGAAAAAGAATGACTGTATTTTATAATAGTGTCTGAAATTGATCAAATTTATCAACGTTAGGGGTAAAATTGCTCTTGGCTACAAACATTAGGGGTAAAATTGCACCATTTTAGACGTTAGGGGTAAAATTGCTCCCAAAACGTTAAGGGTATTTTTGCTATTGGCTACAAACATTAGTCTAAAACAAATTTACATAGAGTTTTGCCCCCCTCCCTCAAATCCTGGATCCGTCACTGCTTAGAGCATTTCTAATAAAGGTTGCTTTAAAGAGTGACAAAACTTAATATGTCATATTAAAATATAATATTTTATTAACTTAATCATCAATGTCATTTTTGACAACTTTTGGTAAAAAATACTTCAATAGTAAGAAATTTTAAAAGTTGACACAATGTCTCCACAAATGATTATTTTATTATATAATTTATTTTAATTATAAATATTGTCAACCAATATTGAAATGAAAGATACTCCTAAAAAATATACACAAATAGTAATTAAGTAAATCATTTTTTTTATATTAAAACATGGTTGGCAACCTTAAAGTGACAACCTTACTAAACAACCATCCTTACTAAACAACCATCATTTGAAAGTTGTCAAAATTGACATATCATCAAACACTCTTCTAATCACTCTCTATTGGACATTAAGCAACAACAATAGTAAATAAATAGAAAAAAGAATTATAATTAATATTTCCAATTTAAGAAATTTTGGGATATATTAAATAATATTGAATTAAGAGTAACATAACCCGTAATCTTAGAACCTTATTTTTTTATGGGTAAATTTCAAATAAAACTCTTGTGGTTTCACTATTTTTTTTTCCAAGCAAGGACTGAGGTTTTCAACTTTAGCAAAATAAAGACTTTTTCGATTGATACTATTAAAATCAACATTGACGATTTAAAAAATGACATATTTTAAGAACTTCTTTTTGGCTATTTCAATGACAGAGAGATTAGGGGGACCGAGAAGAGAGAGTAAGAGCCATTGAAGGAATAAATGCTTACGGGACTGAGAGGAGATGCGCAGATTGCTGATACACAGAATCTCTCTCGCACCTATTACCCATCTGGTTACCCATAGGCGGGGGAACTATTAATATTCTAAGCAACTTTAATTCTTCAACTTTTTTATTTTGAGATTATTTAGATGATGTTTGGTAAAGAGAGAGAAAGTTAATGTTTAGAGAGAGAAAGTTTCAAAAAAAATGATTTTCGAAAATCGAAAATGTAGTTTCATAGCAAATATGAAATTGAACAACTTTAATTCTTGAAAATTTTCATTTTCAGGCCGTTAAAGATAGTTTTAATAGCATTAATCCAAAAAGACATTGTTTTATTAAAAGTGCGAAACCTTAATCATCGTTTTGACAAAAAGTAAACCACAATCCTTTATCTGAAAATTAGTGAAACCACAGAAGTTTTATTTGAAATTTACTTTTTTTTTTATGAGTAAAGAAGGCACACCAGCGGTCGAGCAGCAAACAAAAGGAAGCGCACCACACTTTAATAGAGTTGTTAAAATGGATAATCAGGTTGACCCAACCCATTTAATAAAATGGTTGACCCAATCCAACTCATTTATAAATGTGTTGAGTTGGGTCAACCCTTTTATTAAATGAGTTGACTCGTTTAACTCAATTGACTAAATATAATTAAAAATTATAAAAAGAATATATATAAGTATAAAAACGGAAAAAACATTAAAAAACATGAAAATATGAACAAAGACGTAAGAGATGGTATAAAAGATGTTCCCGATTGCCGAGGTGCATTGGTCTCTAGACTCAAGTGCTTATAACTTTTTATGTTAAAGGTACATCTTCAACGTATCAAAGGAGTGTTAAAATAGAATTGCTTTAGCTTGTAGCTTGTAGCTCGTTATTTGTTGTGCTGTCTATTCTTATTCATGGTTAGGATGGTGTCACGTCCGTGTCTAAATTTCTCGAATTTATATCTTAATAGTAATATATATTATAATTATTAGGTGTGTGATTTTTATTTGGTGCTATGGAAAAAAATTTGGAATTAATTTGATCATTTTAGGTGTAAATTAAAAGTTTATGGTAATTTTTAAAAGATTATAGAAAAATGGAAGATCAAACGTGATATTTACTAAATATTTCTCTAATCTTCCAGAGTATATCGATATACTCTATCATCATCATCATCCATTTTATTATTCATTTCTTTTTCTTTTTCTTTCATTCTTATCATCAGTTTTCTCTGAACCGTTTCTCCACTGTTTTTTTATTTACGGAGATTCGACCATCCGAATCACTTGAAATTGAAACCATAGTATTCTTATGTATAGATCTAAGTCCTAGCCGAGGAGTTTTTGAGTTTCGGCAATGTTTGGAGGGAAACGTCTTAGACAAAATTTAGAGGAGAATTGAACGGGAGTATTTTCCTCAATTAGTAATCAAGGTAAGTAACCATCAACTATATTTTGAGTTATATATATATATATACATAATCAAAGAATTTTCAGAAATTGATATTTTAAGTTTATACATGAATTTTATAAAATTGAGAGTTTTCACGATTTTGCTTTTTATTGTGAAATTATAGGAATATGAATTATTTGATATTTGGATAAATTGGAGACTCCTAAGTGTTGATTATGATCTTTCTATTTCACGTCCGATGCTGATTGAGGTCGTCTAGGGTCAGGTGTGACAGATGGGATGCGAGGAAAAGATTTAGCTCCAGATGGGGAAAAAATTCTCGAATTCTAGAAACTACTGGAATGCCAGATTCTAGAATTCTTAAAATATACTAGAATTTCTAATTTTGGAATTTTAAAAAAATATCAGAATTCCAAAATCTAGAATTCCAAAAAATCTTGAATTGAGCAAGTATGAACAAAGGTTGAATTAACTAAAGAACACAAACGCTGAAATAAAATATAGGTGGGTTCCACTTTTCTTAAGGGATGGGTTAAAATTTAGTGATGTGGTTGATTGAGTAGAGTTGACTGATAATTTTTTACGTTTGTACACTTTAATGGGAGGTCACCCATAAAGTGATGGATTTTGTGTGAAAAAATGAAACTTCTACATCAAAGTGTGAAATATGGTAAAAAAAATTATATACCTCAAATATAATTTAACCCAATCATTTTTTTTAATAAAGATGAACTTTCATTAACAAGAATCAAGATACAAAACATTAAGAAGAAAACTCAAAGGTTTCTGAGACCAAACTATAAAAACGTCTAACTCCACAATACTGCTATCTAAACCAATATCCTTAAGCCACTCGGACGCTTCCCGAATCTTCAAAACTTCACCATCTCTATGAGATAAATTATCTGAAATTAATTTTATAAAAGCCTTATAGAAAACACCATTACAATCACGAATAATCCCTCACATAACCAACAACCCAAAACCCTAAACACAAAGATGAATGTAAGCATCAATAATTTTTTTTATTGGAATTAATGATTTGAACCATGTCATCCTCTAGCCAAATTAAGCCAACCCACCTCCTCGCCCCATAATACTAACATATTTACAACCCGTATAACTCAACCTTTTATGGACTGCATTAAGCCTTGTTTCACCAATACGAGTTTTAGAAATAAAAATCAAACTTGGTTTATAATTACGGACAAGATCCAATAAAAATTGAACTGTCCGTGGATTGCCCAAACTAGGGGTGGGTACGGTTCGGTTAACCGGTCCATTAGGTAAAAAAATTAACCGAACCGTTATCAACGGATTTTTAACCATCCAAACCGAAATCGGTCCATATCAATCGGTTAACCATCAACCGGTTAACCATTAACTTCGGTTAGGTTTTTCGATTAACGGTTTTTAACCAATTCTTACTAGTTAACCAAAAATCAACGGTTAAATTTTTACCCAAACCTAAATTTTTAAACAATATTAAAATACACAGAATTTTAAAAATTCAAATGAAACGAATTCATATAAAAGTTTAGAATTCAAACATAAGTACCGAACTAAAAAACAATCCATCAAGTTTACATTTAAAACATAAAGAAATGTAAATAATATTTCGTCAAATACTTATTACAACATAAAGCAGTATAATCTACGTTATAAATATATAATCTATGTTATATATTTATATTAATCTATGTTATAATCTACGTATTTATATTAAGCAGTATAATCTATGTATTTACATTTATATTTGCCTTGCCTTTATCGCCTATATTTTTTTTTTAAATTTATATTTATTAAATGGTTTGGTTAACCGTTAACCACGGTTTTTAAACACTTTAATCCGAAACCGAAACCGAAACCTATCTATTTTTTAACCATTAAGAAAACCGTCGATTCAGTTAACCGTTTTTTCCGGTTCGGATTACCGATTTTCGGTTCGATTACCGGTTTGACCGGCTTTTTTGCCCACCCCTAGCCCAAACCACGAAAGTTCCAGGCTAAAATACTTATAATGATGGGCGGGTTTGATGTATCCCCGTTTTTTTACCTGATATTGTCATTGGTTAAAATTTTCAAACTTAGCTCTCCACAAACAACTTATTTTTTTTTCTACGCCTTTTATGGTATATAATAATAATAGAAACTTTTTTTTGCAATAATAATTGTTTGACAATATATATTAATGGCTCCATTAATAATTTTTGTAATTGAATTACATTTTTTTATCATAATTATTACTGGTCTATTAATAATTTCTGTAACTGAATTAAACTTCTAACTGCTTTTGTTTCGTTGTATTAAATAATAGCAATTTATTGAAGGCTTAATATTTATAAACTAAACTGATTTCAGATATTATCAATTAATCAAATTTTACTAAAATAATATCAATTAATTTTTTTTTTACAAATTTGATTTGATTCTAAGAGTTATAAATTAGAGGTTTAAAATGTTTTTTTAAAGATTCAAGATTTAGAAATTGGGGTCTATTTTTTTTGAGTTAGGATTTAAAATCATGTTTTATTTATGATATATAGAAAATAGTTATATATTGGAATTAATTTTAGTAATTTAATTTAGTCATAATTTTATAATTAATTATGATTTTCTTGTAAAATAAAATAAAACAATGGATAAAGGCCAAATTTAACCCTAACATTTTAAATGAAGTGCAAATTTAGTTCTAACGTATGGAATAATGCAAATTTAATCCTAATGTTTCCAAATAAAATCAATTTTAATCATGTACTATCGAAAATTTGAAAAAACTGACTGTTATTTAACTGTCACATTAGACATTCCAAACAAGCGTGTCGATAGATTGAAACAGTTTCGTACATTTTTTGTTGGTTTTTTCTAACTATATTAATAACACATTAAATATTTTACACAGTTTAATATTTTTTTTGTGTAACTTATATGTAACAAATTTAGTTTTTAGCATTTGAACTGAATTTTTTATAATTTTATTAATAATACACTAAATATTTTAGGTATAATTGATATTTGAGAGATCAAAAGTGACCGTTATACAAGTCAAACTGGTTATTATGGTTTTTGATAACGCATGACTAAAATTGATATTGCTTAAAAACATTAAAGTTAAATTTACAATATGTCATACGTTACGGCTAAATTTGAACTCTCTTTAATACGCTATGGTTAAATTTGATCTTTCTGCAATTAGTATTTTTTATGTAAAACGCTCAGTAACGTTCGCATACACTTTATAATTAAATATAGACTGATTAAAATTTTAGAGTGGTGATTTATTTTGTCACGAGCGTCTATTTTAACGCTCCTCGAGAAAAGCCGAAACGGAAATGATACTCCAATCCAATCCGTAACCCAAACCCGAAAACCCGATCACAGAAAAAAAGCTGATCATCATCATGACACGTAGGCAGAGAGAGAACAGTGACCCCACTCCTAGAAAAGCAGTGTAGTGTAGCTCAAAGCAGCAACAGAGTGGATCCCACATAAGAAACTGCGGGTCCCACTAATATCAACCGCTGCTCTTTTCTCTCTCTCCCTCTCTATTCCTCTTCCTCACAGTAACTAAAGTGCAAGCTGTGCCCATACAAAGCAAACAGAAGGAAAAAAAAAAAAGCAAAAGCTTCCAGTTCCAGAGCCACCCTATACAGGAAAAAGCCAGTAGACCGAGAAGAAAGAGTAGTGCTAGATAGAGAGAAGAACAAAGAGCTTGAGCTCTGATCGATCTTTGCTCGCTCTCTCGCTTGCTCGGGCTCTGCGCGTAATTTTTTCTACCGTTTTTTCGAGGTTTCTAGAGAGTAATTTTGTTGATTCTGTGAAAATTGATCAGATAAGGAGTAAAAGTTTGTCTCAAGCAAGCTCTAGGGTTTTTGTGGAGAAGAGATCATGCTCTTTGTTCTCTTGGTGCGTTTTTTGGTGTTTTTGGTTTGAATGCTGCTTTTTTTGTTCGGTTTGCTTTATGCTGATTATTTTGGGGTACCGAGATCTCTTTTTGTTCACTGATTCAGAATTTTGGATTCTCTGCTTTACTTTGTTCTTTTTTGCTTTTTATGTTGTTGCGTGGAATTGAAGTGTTTTGTGAATGCTAATGTGGAAATAACAAGCTCGGGGAATTTCGTATTCTTTGCATAGGAAAAAAAAAAAAGAAACTCTGTGGTTTTGCTTTTACTGAGCTCTTCTTTTTTCGTAATTGATTATTGATTTTCGCTTTGATTGTGAGTGAAGT
Organism: Euphorbia lathyris; assembly: GCF_963576675.1. Classification (NCBI taxonomy): domain Eukaryota; kingdom Viridiplantae; phylum Streptophyta; class Magnoliopsida; order Malpighiales; family Euphorbiaceae; genus Euphorbia; species Euphorbia lathyris. Next base: position 9,276,458 of record NC_088911.1, read on the forward strand.
TAAGGATTTGGTGATTCGCTCGTTGATTTTAGTTGCTTGATACAGTGTGTTACTTGGAGCCTTGTCAATTAGGGTTTTCTTGTTAACGGTTAGTGAGGATTTTGATTTTGAATTTTTTTTTTTTTTGGTCTAGATTATGCGTCTAGATGCTAAGAACTGGAGTTTCATTTTTGTGGACATCTAAATTCTCATTTTCCTTTTTTCTATTTTTGCCACAAAATGTTTCCATTTTTGTTTTATTTACTTGGCTGAAATGAGATACGGTTTGCTGCGACTGCTTCGATGATGTCTTACTATGTAATCATTTTTTGGAAACTGAATCTGCAAAATAGATTTTACAGTGCTTCTTGACTTTAGATACATTTATTGGCATCCAAATAGAAGCTTGGGCTGTTGATGTGGTTCATGGGTGACTTAGAATTTATAGCTCTGCTATTTATGTTATAAAATCCTTTCTAATGGAAATTCCTTAAATTGATTCATACCTATTTAGTTTTACTAGATGGCTCCACGATCCTCCTAATCTTTTGGGTTAACAGAGTTTCTAAGCTTCTTCATGCCACTAGAACTAGAAAGAGATGTAGTATTATTATTAGAATAAATATGAAGATTAATTTATACAGTGAAATGAGGCATCTGCTGATTTTTCCAACTTTTGTTTGCAGGATTATTTACTGAAACATAATTACATGTAATGTTACGTGGTTACTGGACATGGAGAGGTTTCCAGAATCAAAGATTCTTCCTGGGAAATTGCCAGCTGTGCAGGTATCAAATGCATTCATGGCCATGGGAAGAGAAGGGAGTCAGGTCCAGAAATTGCAGACAGGTTTGGCAAGAGAAGTAGTGGGACGATTTAATTCACCAGGCTCTCACGTTTTGGAGTTTCCTGTGCCTTCAAGACCATGGAAGGGAAAAGACTCTTTGCCTGTACATGAAGAGCTGATGTTCGATTTTGTTGCTTCTAAATACGGAATAATCAAGTTCAAAGAACTGGTGAGACACTTGTAAAGTTTAAAGAGCAAATCTACCATTATAAGACAAATTCAGCAAGTTGTGATTTATTATACCCTTATTTTTCTATCTTTATTACCTTTTAGTAGAAGTATTTTTAAATTTATTCACATGGCTCATATTGGAATGTCTATTAACAAAGTTTAGTATCCATAATAACACCAATCTTCAAAGAAGGAATAAAGTAAAACTTTACAGAACCGAATGAGGAATCAAAATACAGTCTTAAACGGCAAGTCGTCGAGCCAGAAATTAAGAAACAGACTATTCAGTAACCCTGTTTTTGGCCTTTCTCTCCCTTTTTTCTTTGTCCATTATTGACTACTGCTCTGTTATATTCCTAAACATTAACCATGCACGCCTACATGTCCTTTTCTACAATGCCAAAACTGACCCTTATATCCGCTGCAATGTCCCCTTGCTTTTAAGGGGCCATTTCGACATTATATCTGTCATTTTACTGCCCATTCCGACGACGTATTTGTTGTAGTAGGAGACACATTTCTAATAATGGACTGTTCATTAATCTGTCCCCAGCTCTGCACTTTCCCAATCATAATCTTTCTTACAATCAGTCCGTTTTAGCCATTTCTTTTGTCCGTTTAGTTACATTTTTTTGCAACTAGTACTATTTTTTAGGGTAAGGTGCAAAAATACCCCTAACGTTATGGGTCAGGAGCAATTTTACCTCTAACATCTAAAATGGTGCAATTTTACCTCTAACGTTGGAAGCCAATAAGAATTTTACCCCTAATGTTGATAAATTGGGTCAATTTGAGAAATAATTCATCAAACTATTTTCTCGGTCATGAATCTTGTCATCTACACTTCACACCTACGTTATTTTATCAGTAACAAAGCACAAACATATGTTGGGATGTGAAAAAAATAAGAAAAAATATTAAAAATATACTGTATTTTGTACGAATTAGACAAAAAAAATTCAAAAAATTCACCGAATTTATAAATATTAATCTCTAATTTTATTATTAAATTACAAAAAACATTATATCATTTTTTTAAGAACAAATTGATATGCAATTGGTACAAAATAAAGAAAAAGAATGACTGTATTTTATAATAGTGTCTGAAATTGATCAAATTTATCAACGTTAGGGGTAAAATTGCTCTTGGCTACAAACATTAGGGGTAAAATTGCACCATTTTAGACGTTAGGGGTAAAATTGCTCCCAAAACGTTAAGGGTATTTTTGCTATTGGCTACAAACATTAGTCTAAAACAAATTTACATAGAGTTTTGCCCCCCTCCCTCAAATCCTGGATCCGTCACTGCTTAGAGCATTTCTAATAAAGGTTGCTTTAAAGAGTGACAAAACTTAATATGTCATATTAAAATATAATATTTTATTAACTTAATCATCAATGTCATTTTTGACAACTTTTGGTAAAAAATACTTCAATAGTAAGAAATTTTAAAAGTTGACACAATGTCTCCACAAATGATTATTTTATTATATAATTTATTTTAATTATAAATATTGTCAACCAATATTGAAATGAAAGATACTCCTAAAAAATATACACAAATAGTAATTAAGTAAATCATTTTTTTTATATTAAAACATGGTTGGCAACCTTAAAGTGACAACCTTACTAAACAACCATCCTTACTAAACAACCATCATTTGAAAGTTGTCAAAATTGACATATCATCAAACACTCTTCTAATCACTCTCTATTGGACATTAAGCAACAACAATAGTAAATAAATAGAAAAAAGAATTATAATTAATATTTCCAATTTAAGAAATTTTGGGATATATTAAATAATATTGAATTAAGAGTAACATAACCCGTAATCTTAGAACCTTATTTTTTTTATGGGTAAATTTCAAATAAAACTCTTGTGGTTTCACTATTTTTTTTTCCAAGCAAGGACTGAGGTTTTCAACTTTAGCAAAATAAAGACTTTTTCGATTGATACTATTAAAATCAACATTGACGATTTAAAAAATGACATATTTTAAGAACTTCTTTTTGGCTATTTCAATGACAGAGAGATTAGGGGGACCGAGAAGAGAGAGTAAGAGCCATTGAAGGAATAAATGCTTACGGGACTGAGAGGAGATGCGCAGATTGCTGATACACAGAATCTCTCTCGCACCTATTACCCATCTGGTTACCCATAGGCGGGGGAACTATTAATATTCTAAGCAACTTTAATTCTTCAACTTTTTTATTTTGAGATTATTTAGATGATGTTTGGTAAAGAGAGAGAAAGTTAATGTTTAGAGAGAGAAAGTTTCAAAAAAAATGATTTTCGAAAATCGAAAATGTAGTTTCATAGCAAATATGAAATTGAACAACTTTAATTCTTGAAAATTTTCATTTTCAGGCCGTTAAAGATAGTTTTAATAGCATTAATCCAAAAAGACATTGTTTTATTAAAAGTGCGAAACCTTAATCATCGTTTTGACAAAAAGTAAACCACAATCCTTTATCTGAAAATTAGTGAAACCACAGAAGTTTTATTTGAAATTTACTTTTTTTTTTATGAGTAAAGAAGGCACACCAGCGGTCGAACAGCAAACAAAAGGAAGCGCACCACACTTTAATAGAGTTGTTAAAATGGATAATCAGGTTGACCCAACCCATTTAATAAAATGGTTGACCCAATCCAACTCATTTATAAATGTGTTGAGTTGGGTCAACCCTTTTATTAAATGAGTTGACTCGTTTAACTCAATTGACTAAATATAATTAAAAATTATAAAAAGAATATATATAAGTATAAAAACGGAAAAAACATTAAAAAACATGAAAATATGAACAAAGACGTAAGAGATGGTATAAAAGATGTTCCCGATTGCCGAGGTGCATTGGTCTCTAGACTCAAGTGCTTATAACTTTTTATGTTAAAGGTACATCTTCAACGTATCAAAGGAGTGTTAAAATAGAATTGCTTTAGCTTGTAGCTTGTAGCTCGTTATTTGTTGTGCTGTCTATTCTTATTCATGGTTAGGATGGTGTCACGTCCGTGTCTAAATTTCTCGAATTTATATCTTAATAGTAATATATATTATAATTATTAGGTGTGTGATTTTTATTTGGTGCTATGGAAAAAAATTTGGAATTAATTTGATCATTTTAGGTGTAAATTAAAAGTTTAGGGTAATTTTTAAAAGATTATAGAAAAATGGAAGATCAAACGTGATATTTACTAAATATTTCTCTAATCTTCCAGAGTATATCGATATACTCTATCATCATCATCATCCAATTTATTATTCATTTCTTTTTCTTTTTCTTTCATTCTTATCATCAGTTTTCTCTGAACCGTTTCTCCACTGTTTTTTTATTTACGGAGATTCGACCATCCGAATCACTTGAAATTGAAACCATAGTATTCTTATGTATAGATCTAAGTCCTAGCCGAGGAGTTTTTGAGTTTCGGCAATGTTTGGAGGGAAACGTCTTAAACAAAATTTAGAGGAGAATTGAACGGGAGTATTTTCCTCAATTAGTAATCAAGGTAAGTAACCATCAACTATATTTTGAGTTATATATATATATATACATAATCAAAGAATTTTCAGAAATTGATATTTTAAGTTTATACATGAATTTTATAAAATTGAGAGTTTTCACGATTTTGCTTTTTATTGTGAAATTATAGGAATATGAATTATTTGATATTTGGATAAATTGGAGACTCCTAAGTGTTGATTATGATCTTTCTATTTCACGTCCGATGCTGATTGAGGTCGTCTAGGGTCAGGTGTGACAGATGGGATGCGAGGAAAAGATTTAGCTCCAGATGGGGAAAAAATTCTCGAATTCTAGAAACTACTGGAATGCCAGATTCTAGAATTCTTAAAATATACTAGAATTTCTAATTTTGGAATTTTAAAAAAATATCAGAATTCCAAAATCTAGAATTCCAAAAAATCTTGAATTGAGCAAGTATGAACAAAGGTTGAATTAACTAAAGAACACAAACGCTGAAATAAAATATAGGTGGGTTCCACTTTTCTTAAGGGATGGGTTAAAATTTAGTGATGTGGTTGATTGAGTAGAGTTGACTGATAATTTTTTACGTTTGTACACTTTAATGGGAGGTCACCCATAAAGTGATGGATTTTGTGTGAAAAAATGAAACTTCTACATCAAAGTGTGAAATATGGTAAAAAAAATTATATACCTCAAATATAATTTAACCCAATCATTTTTTTTAATAAAGATGAACTTTCATTAACAAGAATCAAGATACAAAACATTAAGAAGAAAACTCAAAGGTTTCTGAGACCAAACTATAAAAACGTCTAACTCCACAATACTGCTATCTAAACCAATATCCTTAAGCCACTCGGACGCTTCCCGAATCTTCAAAACTTCACCATCTCTATGAGATAAATTATCTGAAATTAATTTTATAAAAGCCTTATAGAAAACACCATTACAATCACGAATAATCCCTCACATAACCAACAACCCAAAACCCTAAACACAAAGATGAATGTAAGCATCAATAATTTTTTTTATTGGAATTAATGATTTGAACCATGTCATCCTCTAGCCAAATTAAGCCAACCCACCTCCTCGCCCCATAATACTAACATATTTACAACCCGTATAACTCAACCTTTTATGGACTGCATTAAGCCTTGTTTCACCAATACGAGTTTTAGAAATAAAAATCAAACTTGGTTTATAATTACGGACAAGATCCAATAAAAATTGAACTGTCCGTGGATTGCCCAAACTAGGGGTGGGTACGGTTCGGTTAACCGGTCCATTAGGTAAAAAAATTAACCGAACCGTTATCAACGGATTTTTAACCATCCAAACCGAAATCGGTCCATATCAATCGGTTAACCATCAACCGGTTAACCATTAACTTCGGTTAGGTTTTTCGATTAACGGTTTTTAACCAATTCTTACTAGTTAACCAAAAATCAACGGTTAAATTTTTACCCAAACCTAAATTTTTAAACAATATTAAAATACACAGAATTTTAAAAATTCAAATGAAACGAATTCATATAAAAGTTTAGAATTCAAACATAAGTACCGAACTAAAAAACAATCCATCAAGTTTACATTTAAAACATAAAGAAATGTAAATAATATTTCGTCAAATACTTATTACAACATAAAGCAGTATAATCTACGTTATAAATATATAATCTATGTTATATATTTATATTAATCTATGTTATAATCTACGTATTTATATTAAGCAGTATAATCTATGTATTTACATTTATATTTGCCTTGCCTTTATCGCCTATATTTTTTTTTTAAATTTATATTTATTAAATGGTTTGGTTAACCGTTAACCACGGTTTTTAAACACTTTAATCCGAAACCGAAACCGAAACCTATCTATTTTTTAACCATTAAGAAAACCGTCGATTCAGTTAACCGTTTTTTCCGGTTCGGATTACCGATTTTCGGTTCGATTACCGGTTTGACCGGCTTTTTTGCCCACCCCTAGCCCAAACCACGAAAGTTCCAGGCTAAAATACTTATAATGATGGGCGGGTTTGATGTATCCCCGTTTTTTTACCTGATATTGTCATTGGTTAAAATTTTCAAACTTAGCTCTCCACAAACAACTTATTTTTTTTTCTACGCCTTTTATGGTATATAATAATAATAGAAACTTTTTTTTGCAATAATAATTGTTTGACAATATATATTAATGGCTCCATTAATAATTTTTGTAATTGAATTACATTTTTTTATCATAATTATTACTGGTCTATTAATAATTTCTGTAACTGAATTAAACTTCTAACTGCTTTTGTTTCGTTGTATTAAATAATAGCAATTTATTGAAGGCTTAATATTTATAAACTAAACTGATTTCAGATATTATCAATTAATCAAATTTTACTAAAATAATATCAATTAATTTTTTTTTTACAAATTTGATTTGATTCTAAGAGTTATAAATTAGAGGTTTAAAATGTTTTTTTAAAGATTCAAGATTTAGAAATTGGGGTCTATTTTTTTTGAGTTAGGATTTAAAATCATGTTTTATTTATGATATATAGAAAATAGTTATATATTGGAATTAATTTTAGTAATTTAATTTAGTCATAATTTTATAATTAATTATGATTTTCTTGTAAAATAAAATAAAACAATGGATAAAGGCCAAATTTAACCCTAACATTTTAAATGAAGTGCAAATTTAGTTCTAACGTATGGAATAATGCAAATTTAATCCTAATGTTTCCAAATAAAATCAATTTTAATCATGTACTATCGAAAATTTGAAAAAACTGACTGTTATTTAACTGTCACATTAGACATTCCAAACAAGCGTGTCGATAGATTGAAACAGTTTCGTACATTTTTTGTTGGTTTTTTCTAACTATATTAATAACACATTAAATATTTTACACAGTTTAATATTTTTTTTGTGTAACTTATATGTAACAAATTTAGTTTTTAGCATTTGAACTGAATTTTTTATAATTTTATTAATAATACACTAAATATTTTAGGTATAATTGATATTTGAGAGATCAAAAGTGACCGTTATACAAGTCAAACTGGTTATTATGGTTTTTGATAACGCATGACTAAAATTGATATTGCTTAAAAACATTAAAGTTAAATTTACAATATGTCATACGTTACGGCTAAATTTGAACTCTCTTTAATACGCTATGGTTAAATTTGATCTTTCTGCAATTAGTATTTTTTATGTAAAACGCTCAGTAACGTTCGCATACACTTTATAATTAAATATAGACTGATTAAAATTTTAGAGTGGTGATTTATTTTGTCACGAGCGTCTATTTTAACGCTCCTCGAGAAAAGCCGAAACGGAAATGATACTCCAATCCAATCCGTAACCCAAACCCGAAAACCCGATCACAGAAAAAAAGCTGATCATCATCATGACACGTAGGCAGAGAGAGAACAGTGACCCCACTCCTAGAAAAGCAGTGTAGTGTAGCTCAAAGCAGCAACAGAGTGGATCCCACATAAGAAACTGCGGGTCCCACTAATATCAACCGCTGCTCTTTTCTCTCTCTCCCTCTCTATTCCTCTTCCTCACAGTAACTAAAGTGCAAGCTGTGCCCATACAAAGCAAACAGAAGGAAAAAAAAAAAAGCAAAAGCTTCCAGTTCCAGAGCCACCCTATACAGGAAAAAGCCAGTAGACCGAGAAGAAAGAGTAGTGCTAGATAGAGAGAAGAACAAAGAGCTTGAGCTCTGATCGATCTTTGCTCGCTCTCTCGCTTGCTCGGGCTCTGCGCGTAATTTTTTCTACCGTTTTTTCGAGGTTTCTAGAGAGTAATTTTGTTGATTCTGTGAAAATTGATCAGATAAGGAGTAAAAGTTTGTCTCAAGCAAGCTCTAGGGTTTTTGTGGAGAAGAGATCATGCTCTTTGTTCTCTTGGTGCGTTTTTTGGTGTTTTTGGTTTGAATGCTGCTTTTTTTGTTCGGTTTGCTTTATGCTGATTATTTTGGGGTACCGAGATCTCTTTTTGTTCACTGATTCAGAATTTTGGATTCTCTGCTTTACTTTGTTCTTTTTTGCTTTTTATGTTGTTGCGTGGAATTGAAGTGTTTTGTGAATGCTAATGTGGAAATAACAAGCTCGGGGAATTTCGTATTCTTTGCATAGGAAAAAAAAAAAAGAAACTCTGTGGTTTTGCTTTTACTGAGCTCTTCTTTTTTCGTAATTGATTATTGATTTTCGCTTTGATTGTGAGTGAAGTTAAGGATTTGGTGATTCGCTCGTTGATTTTAGTTGCTTGATACAGTGTGTTACTTGGAGCCTTGTCAATTAGGGTTTTCTTGTTAACGGTTAGTGAGGATTTTGATTTTGAATTTTTTTTTTTTTTGGTCTAGATTATGCGTCTAGATGCTAAGAACTGGAGTTTCATTTTTGTGGACATCTAAATTCTCATTTTCCTTTTTTCTATTTTTGCCACAAAATGTTTCCATTTTTGTTTTATTTACTTGGCTGAAATGAGATACGGTTTGCTGCGACTGCTTCGATGATGTCTTACTATGTAATCATTTTTTGGAAACTGAATCTGCAAAATAGATTTTACAGTGCTTCTTGACTTTAGATACATTTATTGGCATCCAAATAGAAGCTTGGGCTGTTGATGTGGTTCATGGGTGACTTAGAATTTATAGCTCTGCTATTTATGTTATAAAATCCTTTCTAATGGAAATTCCTTAAATTGATTCATACCTATTTAGTTTTACTAGATGGCTCCACGATCCTCCTAATCTTTTGGGTTAACAGAGTTTCTAAGCTTCTTCATGCCACTAGAACTAGAAAGAGATGTAGTATTATTATTAGAATAAATATGAAGATTAATTTATACAGTGAAATGAGGCATCTGCTGATTTTTCCAACTTTTGTTTGCAGGATTATTTACTGAAACATAATTACATGTAATGTTACGTGGTTACTGGACATGGAGAGGTTTCCAGAATCAAAGATTCTTCCTGGGAAATTGCCAGCTGTGCAGGTATCAAATGCATTCATGGCCATGGGAAGAGAAGGGAGTCAGGTCCAGAAATTGCAGACAGGTTTGGCAAGAGAAGTAGTGGGACGATTTAATTCACCAGGCTCTCACGTTTTGGAGTTTCCTGTGCCTTCAAGACCATGGAAGGGAAAAGACTCTTTGCCTGTACATGAAGAGCTGATGTTCGATTTTGTTGCTTCTAAAGGGAGCGATGATTCTTTTGATGAAGGTGGAACTAGTTCTTTTTCAGGGGCTAGTCATCCGCCCGAACCTGTTGATATGGATCTGATGAAAACAGTATATGTGCCAATTGGGCAAAAGAAATCTGAGGCTGGATGCCTAATGAAGAGTATGTCTGTGAAGGGGCCTTTCCTAGAGGATCTTTCAATCAGGGTTCCATCTAAAAAACCGAGTTCTGCTGTTCTTTCTCCGGCAGAGAGTTTGGTTGAAGAACCTACTGACCTAGTTGCTATGCCTTCTCCATTTTCAGTTGCACGTGCATCACAAAATACAGAAGCTTCTCTCCTTCCACCTGATTCAGAGGAAAAGGAATGTGTATGGGATGCTTCTTTGCCACCAAGTGGTAATGTAAGTCCACTCAGTAGTATTGACAGCACTGGTGTTGTCACAGCTATGAGCATTGTCAATAGCTGTGCCAGTACATACAGAAGTGAGGCTATTACAAGTGATGGACTACTAAGCATGGATCGAAACTGTGATAGTACAAAAGGGAGTGTTAGTATTAGAGGGGATTCACTTGAAAGTGCAAAGACTAGCGTTAGCCGTGCAAGTGACAGCAGTGGCCTTAGCGATGACAGCAATTGGAGCAACATCACTGGGAGTGCAAATAAGCCTCATAAAGGAAACGATCCTAGATGGAAGGCTATTCTTGCCATCCGAGCACGGGATGGAATTTTAGGCATGAGTCACTTTAGACTACTAAAACGGCTTGGTTGTGGTGACATTGGTAGTGTGTATCTTTCAGAATTGAGTGGGACTCGTTGCTATTTTGCAATGAAAGTAATGGATAAGGCATCTCTTGCAAGCAGGAAGAAGTTGACTAGAGCTCAAACGGAAAGGGAGATTTTGCAGTTGTTGGATCATCCATTTTTGCCAACATTGTACACACATTTTGAAACTGACAGATTCTCATGTTTGGTCATGGAATACTGTCCAGGGGGTGATCTGCATACTCTGAGGCAAAGGCAACCAGGGAAACATTTTTCTGAATATGCTGCAAGGTATGTTTTTATTCTAAAAGTATTTCTTTCTTCTCAAGCAGTATCTATTTCTTCAATTCTTATTATCCAACAATGCCTTCTTTTGCTTCCTCTTCTATAATGTATGCTGTTTTGTTCACCAAAGTTAATTTCATTACTTTGCTGCCTTTTTGAATAGTTAACATGTGACGAGGTGCTTCAATTGTTGATTGTTCTTCAATGTGTTTATGATCACGACATTTAACATGTAAGATACGAATTGTCCATCTGCCACGCAAATGTCTCTGGCTTGTGTAGCTTTGCCCAACTTCATGCAAAAATTGAATTTTTTTCCAAAATGTTGTAATTTTAATAAGTTATAGAAGTGAGGAAAATGTTTTACCCTTTTGAAAAGAGTAAAACATTTTCCTAAACTATTTGGAACCCTACTCCATTTCTTCTTACCCTTTTGAAAATAGCAACCACCCACCACCTTTTCCCGTTTTCCGGTATTATAGCCAAACAACAACAACAAAGCCTTAGTCCCGAAATGATTCGGGGTCGGCTAACATGAACCATCATATAAAACCGTGAAATATAGCCAAACACCGGAAAATATTTTATTTTCCAACAAAAGATTTTCTTGTACCCAATATTTTTCGGTAAAGAAACAGGGTTTAAATATGAGTTATGCCTATTTCATGTGATGTCAAAAATGTGAATTTTTTCCTAGAGGGAGTAAAAAGTGTATTCTTACAATTCCCTACTGAGTTCAAATAACATATCTCCAGATTAAGCAGTGGGATTCTTTAGAGAATTCAGAAAAAAATAGATAAAACTACTACAACAATCTTTACTTTCTTTCTAGATAGAAATTGTATTCTCTTCTTATATTATGAAAATTAGCTGGAGCTCAAAGTTTATATTTCACTACGCCCCACATGCACAATACTTGCTTCCTTTTAGCACTCTCGGAATTATAGAAAGAAGGGGTTTTGCAGAAAACGTCTTATTGTTGCGGTTAGAATGAGTTCAGAAAATTAATCGGTATTTCCATTCCTGATACCTTTCTGAACGGTAAATGCCAAAATATTATGTGAAAATATTATGTGATTCTCTAATGTGTTTGAACTTTGAAGTTGGTAGTAGCACTGTTTGTTTTAATATTCTTTTCTCTTAAAGTCGGTTCAACTTTGTTGTTGTTAACTGTTTGATATTGCTGGTAGCGCGTAGATGTAAAACGATTTTCTGTTCATAATAGCTATAACTATAAGCTGTGGTTTCTTAATCATAACCGAACACCATATCTATTGTTTAGTTAGAGTAAAACAACAAAAATGAGCTACAAACCAAATGGGCACTTAATAACTGTTTTGCATTCTGCAGGTTTTATGCTGCTGAGGTTTTATTGGCTCTTGAATATCTCCACATGCTCGGGGTCGTCTACAGGGACTTGAAACCTGAAAATGTTCTTGTCCGTGATGATGGCCATATAATGCTCTCAGATTTTGATCTTTCCCTTAGATGTGCAGTTTCACCAACTCTTATAAGATCCTCATTCGATTCCGATCCTTCAAAACGAGCTGCAGGCGGTGCATTTTGTGTCCAGCCTGCCTGTATTGAACCCTCATCTGTATGCATCCAGCCTGCATGCTTTATTCCAAGATTATTCCCTTCAAAGAACAAGAAGAAACCCCGTAAACCTCGATTAGAGCTTGGACTGCCCGGTAATTCACTTCCCGAACTTGTAGCAGAACCAACTGCAGCCCGGTCCATGTCCTTTGTCGGAACCCATGAATACCTAGCCCCTGAAATCATCAAAGGAGAAGGGCACGGCAGTGCTGTTGACTGGTGGACATTCGGCATATTCTTACACGAATTACTATACGGCAAAACCCCATTCAAAGGCTCAGGAAACCGCGCTACACTATTCAACGTAGTCGGACAGCAGCTTAGATTCCCAGAATCACCAGCAACCAGCTACGCAAGCCGAGATTTGATCCGAGGGTTACTGGTCAAGGAACCACAACACAGACTAGGAGTAAAAAGAGGTGCAACTGAGATCAAACAGCACCCATTCTTTGAAGGAGTGAATTGGGCTCTAATAAGATGCAGCACACCTCCGGAAGTGCCCAGACCGGTCGAAGCTGAACTGCCTGGGAAGATGGGGCCGACGTTCGGAGCAGTGGAGCCGATCGGGGTGGGGAGTAGCAGTAAAAGGATAGTGGGGACAGACATGAAGTCTGGGGGTAAATATCTGGACTTCGAGTTTTTCTAGTACAGGCTTATTGTGATGGTGTTGTATTGTATTAGTTTATTATATGCCTGTATTTGTTCAGTGTATTGATGATGAACTTCAGGTCACCTGCCTCATTGGAGGTAAAAGAATTAAAATTGGAAATGAGTAGCTTTAATTTACAGGATTAATTTTAGGTTTCTTCACCCAATGATTAATTTCTTTTCTTTCACATTTAATTTAAAGGTAATGTTCTAGCTTTATTTTCATTTGGGATGAGTATAAAAGTAACACTATTGTTATAAGTTCGTCATAAATGATATAATTTGATTATCTAACGTTGCCAAATCGAGAACTGGTTTGTAAAGTAAGATTTTTGCGGTTTTTTACGATTTCATGATTTGTTTGAGAATAAAATGTCCTTAAACCTGATATAATATTTGAGTTTTTAATTTTTCTTTGTTTTTAAATGTCTAATATGTGGAGAATTTTAGACAAGATGAGATTTGTATGTATATATATTTTTAGGTTAACACATTTATTGTCTCTGTACTTAGATTCAAAACTTTAACCCACTTCTTGAATTTTTAAAAGTTTCAAATGATTCTATAACCGTGTTTAATTGCATTCAATAATTCTATTTTTCTAAATAGAATTTGTTTTATAGAATTTGTGGAATGCAAAAAAATGAGATGTTTCGTCATGTGTAAAAAAAATGTCAAATATATAAATAATTAAAGTTCACGAAGTTAACGGGTTATTGAATGTAGTCTACGGGCTTAGATACCCACCCAGGCCTTTAGTGGCACTTCCATCCCTACTGAAAAATGTTATTTATTTCAAGATTTTCTTGATTTTCCAATAAAATAATAAATCATAAAGACAAAGACAAAAGACAAAAGACAAAAAAAAGAAAAAAAAAAAATTCTCCCTTATAAAGAAAGGTGTAGGGGTTGTATCATTTTTTCCCTTGGCCGAGTTTAAACAATGAAAATTGATCACAGGTTCAGTCCGGTACAAATCTGTTAAAACCCACTTATTTTTTGGATGGATTTGGAATGGATAAAAATACCACAGGTCGGTCCAGTCCAATCCACCTATTAATATTAATTATTAATTATATATTAAATATTTAATTTTAAGTATATTTTTTATAATTAAAAATTATGCATATATTTTTAGGTGGGTCTATATGGGTTGCACTTGGGATTTGATTTTTAAGTTCTAGCCCAATCTGACTTGAGCCCGTCTAAATTAATATTGGGTTGGGCTGGGTTTGGACTGAGAATTTTTACATAAAAGCCTGGTAGACCTAGTCCGAGCCTGGTCCAGCGCGATCGATGGACATGTCTAATTGAATGTAGTTAGATAAAAATAAATGATCATTTGAGACTATTAAAAGGCGGCAAATACATGATGCTAGATGTATGAAAGCTATATTTTTTAGGTCTAATACATCACCGGCTCCCTGAACTCATCCAAAATAGTAGATTTGCTTTTTGAACTTTACAAGTGTCTCACCAGCTCCCTAAACTTGCTTATTTCGTATCACCAGTTCCCTAAACTTGTCCATAAAAGTAGATTAGTTCCATAAACTTTGCAAGTGTCTCACCAACTCCCTAAACTTGATTATTCTGTAACAACTAAATACAAAAACTTATTAAACATAAATTCTAAAAATACGTCTTCATCTATTCGAGATGTAATTTTTTCGCTTCTCCTACCTTTCAACCTATTATAAGAGTTAGTGTTCCATGTTTGAGAGATTGAATTGATGAAAATCGAGAGTTAGTATTATGGTTTTTGTATTTGGGTGTTATAAAATAAGCAAGTTTGGTGAGTTGGTGAGACACTTGCAAAGTTCAGGGAGCTAATCTACTTTTATGGACGAGTTTAGGGAGCTGGTGATACGAAATAAGTAAGTTTAGGAAGTAGATGAGACACTTGCAAAGTTCAGGAAGTCAATCTACTATTTTAGACAAGTTCAGGGAGCTTGTGATGTATTGGGCCTATTTTTTTTATGTGTTGACATGACATTTTCATACTATTATCATTTTGACATGACATCCCTACTAGAATACCTGTTCAAAGATAAATAACATGATTAACACAGTACAAGTATATTTGATTTTATTAGTCTCTTTTTCTTTACGGTCATCTAATATTGACTTAAAAAATTGGCCGATTTCCTAAACTTTAGGATGACTCGTTAGCTCTTGAACTTACTCAAATTAAAGTGATATGATTAACCTGCTATGTAGTAAAGCAAGAGATGATTTGGATAAGTTAAAATGTTTATCATTTTCAGCAAATTTAAAAGGTTAATTGGTCAATTTAAGCAAATATAAAAGGTTAACAGATTACTTTAAATAAGTTTAAGGATTTAATAAATCATTTTTATGTAAATTCAGGTGTCTACCAAGACATTTTCAAAGTTTAAGGGGGTAATCAATTTTTTTGAATTAAGTACAAATTAATATGTATTAAGTTTTTTTTTTTTCAGCGGAGTGCTTAGGAATAAAAGCAATGGCTATGAAATTAGGATAGACGGATTCATCAATCCGGGATTAAGAACCGGTAAGTGATATCTTTAAATCTTACTTAGCTTGGCATGGACTTATAGGGTTGTTAACATAGTAGTGATTTCTCGTCCTCGTTGGAGATCTGCCCGAACAGGAATGAGAATTCCCTAAAAAAAATCTCCATAGGATGGAGATGAATGATTTTTTATCCTCAAAATTAAAATAGGAACGAGATGGGATATACTCTCTCCACCTTGCAGGACTCGATCACCAACTTTATCGGAATCAGAATTATTAATAAAAGTACGTATATTCATTAAATATTATTATTAATTTTTATACTTATTAAATATAAATATACTACTAATTTAAAAAAAAAATTATACATACTATTTGTATTTGATTAAAATGTTGATTTATTATAATTTTTTATTTTATATAAGTTTATTTATTTTAATTAATATTAAAAAAATCCCCTCGCACTCCAAAGGGGCAGGGATGGGGAGAGATTTTTTCTCAGTTCATATATGAGAATTTGGATCGGGATTCCCTAAGGTTGCGTTTGGTACATTGTAATGTAATAAAATGAAATGAGATATTATTAATTTGTGAATAAAGGTTCAAATTGGCCCTCAAAGTTGGCATGGAGGGTCAATTTAGCCCAAATCAATTTTTGGATATCAACTCATCCTTTAAAGTTGGTCTGAAAGGTCAAATTAACCGAGGATCAAGTCAGTCCTGAAAATATAATATACCTGAACTTTATAATTTTACATTTTAATACTTTGAAATATATTTTTATACTTAAAACTATTATATTCTGTACAGCCGCAGAACACTTTGGTGTCGGACACATTACTTTATGTGCCAATGCAGAATATGAATGCACTAATACTATTTTGAGGGTTCAGTGAAGTTTTTTCTATCTCTGTTTCGAAGAGTTTCTCTCAGAATTAATTGTTTATGGCCCATACTCCTAGTTCAAGATATTTCTTTTGTCGGTGCGAATTTTACCTCTATTTATTTTTCTCACATTTTATCACTTAATATAATTATTTCATTAATAAAAAATTTTAAAATATAATGTAGTATAATTAAAATTCTAAACTCAATTAATTCTTATCCGAAATTAGATATTAAGTTACACTGACGCATAAAGTAATGCGTCGAAACCAAAATGTTCTGCAATTGGAGAATATAATGATTTTTAAGTATAAAAATAGATTTCAAGTATTAAAATGTAAATATGATAAAGTTCAGATTTCAAAAATATATTATATTTTCAGAGCTAATTTGATTGAGAGTTAATTTGACATTTTCATTCAATCAATTTTAAAGACTGAAATTTTAAAAACTTAGTTGATACCTAGAAATTGATTTAGTATTGATTTGGACTATTCACCCTTCATACCAACTTTGAAGGCCAATCTAAAACCAGATATTTTCATTTGTACATTGGGTTATCTTTATTGGGTTTTGGTGGAAGTTCCTCTTACAATGTGAACACTTTCTGATCATGATAAGATAAAACAAAATAGAAGCTGTCAAAATTAACCAGATAAGATGAGCTTCTTGTTTTTGGGATAATTGAAAAAATGGATATGTTACATTTATGGCAGTTTGAATTATAGAGTTATTAACAATGTGAACCCTGAATTTTATTTTTTTAACATAAAGTTCTTAAAATTTTGCACTGTTACAGTATTCTTGAAGTCTAAATCTACTAAGAAAATTGAAAATCAACGAAATAGAATTTTAACTAGATCAATGATTCTTTCTCTATTCATATCAATAAATTATGATAAAAAAACATTATTGTATTTTTTTTATATATATATAGTTTGTCCAATTCAAGGCTTATCAGAGCTCTTTCGATAGATCCTCTTCCAATTAAAGCTTACGCTAGAATTCGAACTCAAGATCTAACTTAAACAAATTGAAGTCATTGACCATTCAAACCAAGGTTAATTGATAATATATTAATTGTTTTAGTCGCATATAATTCATTCTTTACACTTTATTTTTATTTTTATGGCGACTCTTTATTATATATAAGAGTAAAATAAGTGGAGCACAGATAAAAAGTAGTGTAATGTCAATTACACAATAAAAGTTAACAGTTCTATTAGAAACTTAACCTAATTAACAGAAACCCAATTCATAAAAAATTAAGAAAACTGTTAATTTTTTTAAAAACCTAGTGACTTTACTTTCATATTAGTTGAGATTTCACAATTTTGATAAATTACAAAACAAATATTATCAAATAATAAGTCAGAGACAAAAAAAAAAAAAAAACATTTTAAATATATCAGGGGCAAACATCACCAAATAATATCTCACCAATATTTTGAATAAACCACGTGGCTAATAATGATTTAAGACTTAATAATATATAGTTTAAGGGTCATAAATGTGATTACCCCGAACATCCAAACCAAATGACTAGTAACGACTCATATTTATGAGGCTCAGTAGTTACAGTCGTTAAAGACTTAACTGGAGCCCAATCAACCAATATAGAAGTCAAATAACCAGACACAACAAACTTACAACACTCTCTCAACTAGGGCTGTAAATGAGCCGAGCCGCTCATGAACACGGTTTAGAGACTCGATTCGTAAACGAGACGAGTTTGAGCATGACAAAGCTCGACTCGAAAGCTCGCGAGCAGACTCGGTTATAGGCTCGTAAACAAGTTCATAACCAAGCTCGATTATAATGTTCACGAACAACATTGATTTAGAGTTTTTTTTCTGAATCATGATCAGATCACTTCATGCCTTCATCACATTCACTTCTCCTCCCATACCTCTTTTCATTTCCACCTCCCTCTCCTTATAATATTTTTTATTTAATGACTAAAAGAAGGTTTTTAATGCTTATACATGTAAAATTGTATTATTTCATTTGCTAAACATGTTATTACTTCGTTCGTGAACAAAAAAACGAACTGCTTGCAACAACTCATGAATAAAATAAATGAGCAGCTCACAAGCTAAACCCGTGACTAAGATAAACGAACTGGTTCGTTAGCAGCTAGTGAACAAACGAGTTTCTAAACGAACCCAGCTCAAACAAAAATATAAGCTCGGCTCGAGCTCATTAACATTATGACGAGCCGAGCTTGAGCAGGCCAAAGCTCAGGTAGGCTCAATTACAGTCCTACTCTCAACATTTATGTCCTTGCTTAAAATGATTTTAACGTTGCTTCAACTTGCTTAAACTTTTAATAACGCGTAGTGTTCGATATCACCACGTGAAAATAAGAACTTAGTTGTGAGCGTTTAAGCAAGTTAAGGAGGTGATGAGATCATTTTGAAAGTTTAGAGCATCATTGGATACAAGAAGCTGTATATGTATTCAGTTATATTTAACAGCATGGACGGATCTAGTAGCGTCAAGAGCGAACTTAAACACCCACCGATCGCTAAAACTCGTTTTAGTAACTACACTCATAGACATTAGAATATTCCTATCAGTGAATCCTGAATCCGTCAAATGCGTATAATTTATTCATGATGCTGAAATATTTGAACCTCTGACAACAATTCAAAGCAAATTCCTGTACAGAGACATTTCCCTCCCCCTTGATGTGAAAAAAGGAGTACAAAATGGCAAAAAAAGAAACAAGCTCCATATATTTACATGTCAAAAATCCCTCCCCCCAAAAAAGAATAATCATAATAATAATGGCAATTATCATGAGAGCCCACAGCCAAAAATCCCAGCCCTTATGATCACTTCCAACTTACCGCAAAAATCGGGTAAAATACACATAGTCGGTGAACTATATCGGTTCGGTACTAATATTATTGGTCCCAAAAACTTCATTTCGTGATATAAAAATCCTTAAACTTTACATTATTTAACGGTAAAGTCCGAATCAAAGAAAGTCCGTTAAAAAAGTTTAACGAAATGATAACCGGAATAAGTTTGACATACATCACTGACTCATTCTCATATCACATGCATTACTGTCACATACCTATTTCCAGGTCATCATTTTGTTTGTTTTATTAACGGTTTTTCATTAATTTATACTTTAATGCTATGTTGCACGGAAACTTCTCTTCCCTATCTATGTTTTGAAGACTGTGTTTTAGAAATAACGTTCCCGATATCCATTTCCATTTCCGTGCAGCATGGCTTTAATGTTAAATGATATAAACTTCAAAGGTTTTCACGTCACGGAATGAAGCTTAGGAGCCATAATGTTAATACCGCTATATTTCGGGGACGTGGATATATTTTACCCCAAAAATCTAAGGAGAAAAATTACATGTATATATATCTATTTAATGGCATAGGAGCGGGTACATACCGATTCAAGTGCCTCTGTAAATAAGGAAGAAAAGCTTGTTAATGCTTGGAAAACACCAGGCAAACCCGTTTGAAGATTATTCAGTGTCATAGCTCTTGTCACCTCCACTGCCTTGGCATGCCTCAACATCTCATCTTCCACCCGCCTCTGGCACGATGCAAGCTCTGATTTCTTCTCTGCTAATGGATCCCGAGCATCCAATGCTTGGCCGTTATCAGGTCCGGTATCAGGGATTCCGATTCCAACCATGGAGTATGAGTGATAAAACTTCCTTTCGATATTCCGAAGAGATGAAGCTTTCTTCTCCAGTTCCTTGGATGCAGTTTCGGTTCTCTTTCGAATTTTAAGCTCCTCTGATTGTTTTACGGATATGACATGAACGACGTTGATGAAGCTCTTGATAGCTTCAGATGCAACTGTGTCTGGGACTCGGTCAAGAGCGAGTTTCCACTCATCGCAGAAGCCATATGCATCAGAAATTTCGACATTGCCATTCAAGTTTTCGTCGCTGACAGGAACAAGGGTGAGCTTGAACCAGCTATGGACAGAGTGTAGAAAGTCACGCTGGAACTTTATAAGGCGACAGAAACTAGAATGCCAAGCGGCGACAGCTGACTCGAGATCACGAGTCGCCTGCTTGTGCAATTCGGATGTTGAGTCGCCTTTGGTTGATCGGTTCACAAGGCCGCGAACCTGCTGCACAATGTTGTTCTGAATATCATGGTACTGGTGCATTGATCTCCACATGTACATGAATCTGCATAGATTATATCAGATAAGCAACCACCTAAATAGGTTTAAATTACAACATTATGACTCCTAAACTTTATTTCATGATAAAAGTATTTGAACTTTACCCGAAAAGTATGACTCCTAACTAAGGCCCCATTTGTATACCCAAAAATATTGTGTTTCGAAAAATATTGGGTAAGGGAAAATAAAATATTTTTCGGTGTTTGGTGGAATTTTTTTTGTTGGAAAATAAGATATTTTCGGGTGTTTGGTACAACACCCGAAAACCGGAAGATGTGGTGGGTGAATGTTGTTTACTGAAAGGTAAGAAGAAATGAAGTATATGATTCCAAAAAGTTAAGGAAAATGTTCACTCTTTTCAAAAGATCACTTTCTTCATATATTTTTTCTGTTTACTAACCTAAAATATTCTGTTAACTTATTTTCCTAAACAAACAAACACAGTAAAGTCCAGAAAATATTTTCCTGCACAATATTTTCCGGCAAACAAACATAGCCTAGAATTGAAGTCCAAATCAAAGATGATCAGTTAAAAAATTAACGAAATGAGGACTTGAAAATAAGTACTTGACAATAATTTATGGTGACTTATCAATGATACAGTTAAACTTGTTCAGTCATCAGTGAAACTTTTTTATTTGGATTTTAATGTTAGTATAATGTAAAGTTAAGGACTTTTACGTCAAGAAATGAAGTATAAAGTCATTAACATTAGTAGCACTATAAGTCAGGATCATAGACGTATTTTACCCGATGTACTGGCTTCAAATCCTAACTACTGTCACAAACTAACTAATTTCCCTCTCTTCCTATACTGAATATAGATGAGAGCGACTAATATTTCCCCTAGAACAGTCATTATTTAATATCACCATCTGATGTTTGTGTTAACTACCACTAGAATGTCCCGCTGTTTGAGATAATAACGAAAAGCTATTCTTGAACCTTAGCTATCAACTTAAAATTTTGGATCAAATAGTTCATTGACACAGTAATAGAATCTCATAGACCAAGGGATGAAGGTTCAAAAATCCTCATAACTCTATTTATTAATGAAATTTCAACGGTAAGATGAACATGTGTTGTTATACACAGAGATTCGCGTGCGAAAGTGTGCCACAAATTAATAATTTGGGTCAAACGATTCTTAACCCCGGAAAATTAAGATTTTGGCATGCTTATAACATGAGGACTGTTTGAGTTAGAATTCTCTTCAAGAAAACAAAATAAGTGATGGTGAAGCACATATTAGTCAAGTCCATTAAATAGCTCTAGGCCTCAAAGATAAGCGGAAAGACAGCAGCTGTAGAAAAGCAGAGTTGGGGCCACTCTCTTATGTGAAGGGGAAATAAATGATTGAAAAGTCCAGGACAATAATGCACATGTTGCATATCAAGTGGCAAAGAAAAGCAGTGCCTTAAATGTTACAGGGTTACACCTACCAAAGCCAAATGCTCAATGACACAAATTATTTTAGGGCATAATACATCCCTAACCCTACTCCCAAACTTCTAGAAAATAGGGATAAAAATATATTCATGACCCTAAACTATAACGTTACTAATATTATAGTCCTTAAATCATGAAATAAAAATCATTGAACTTTACATTATATTAACACTTTTAAGTGTAAATTAAAAAAGAAAAAAAAAATCATTTAAAAAATGATGACCTGAAAATAGATATTTGACCATAATTTATGACATAGATAAGTCCAAAGACTTTTAGGTCATGAATTGTTGGTGGTGCTATT
The DNA here is from genome assembly GCF_963576675.1 of Euphorbia lathyris. Taxonomy (NCBI): domain Eukaryota; kingdom Viridiplantae; phylum Streptophyta; class Magnoliopsida; order Malpighiales; family Euphorbiaceae; genus Euphorbia; species Euphorbia lathyris. The sequence goes on from NC_088911.1 coordinate 9,298,725, forward strand.
GTTTAGGTATTTTATCCCAGAAAAGTGTAAAAATCCCTCCAACTTTGAAAACGACCGATTAGCCTTTTAAAATTGCTTAAAGTGACATGATTACTCCTAAATCCTACACAACAGAGCAAGTGGAAATTTGAACAACTTGAAACGTGCATCACTTTAAGCAAGTTTAGGAGACCAATATAGCACTTTAAGCAAGTTCAGGAGACCAATATAGCACTTTAAGCAAGTTAAGGAAGTCAATAGATCACTTTAACCAGGTTCATGAGAACAATAGGTCACTTTCAGTAAGTTTAAGGAGTTAATCCATTGTTTGCAAATTGCTGCTTTTATGGCCAATTTGAAGGGATTGTATGTGTATTAGGCCTTATACTAGATATGAGAAAAAGCGGTATACCAAATTAGAATTTGCTTCAGCAGCATTAACTAAAAGAAAATTGCAACATGCAAATAGTTTGAGCTTTAGACAAGAGAGGCCCAGATAGATATGATAACCCTTTTATGAAAAGTACTTGATGGTTAAGGGATAGGTAGAATATAGGATGAACACATCAAGCCCCTGAACTTGACCTTAAAAACCGGTAGATTCCCTGAACTTTAAAGATGTCTCATCAACCCCTGAACTTGCTTAAACTGACGTGATAAACCCCCTAGTGCTACGTGGCAGAATAAGAGGAAATTTGGGCAAGTTGAACTTTAAACAAATTCAAAAGGTCAACAGATCACTTTAAGTAAGTTCCGGAGCCTGTAGGTCACTTTTAAGTAAGTTGAGAGTCATTAGGCCAAGTAAGTTCAGAGGCTAATCAGTTTTTTGGACCAAATACAAGGTGGCCGGAGACATTGGATTTTCCAGAAAAGAAAAAGAAAAGAACGTACCCATGACACAATTCAACCAGCTGAGGAACAAGATCAGTGTCTCTAAGACCAACAATGGCCGTTGAAGTGGTGGAAACAGCCTGGGAAGTGACAATAATTAGAGACTGCAGCTTATTTATGGAAGTCTTGGTCTTGTCAAGTTTCATTCCATCTTCTCCTTTGTACTCTTGACTCTGAAGTGTAGACAGCTTCTTCTCATGCTCAATCTTTACTCCTTCTCTATCCTGCAGTTTATGGAACATTTTTTATATTAACCTTCATCAGCATTTGTAGATTAGAAAAATCTCCTCTCGCTTACATAAAGTTGCAATATAAATAAAGTATTGTAGAAAATTAAAGAAAACCACACATATCTGAACCGGGTAAAATGCACCTACAATCATCTAATTCACGATTTTCTTTCAATAATAAAATCATTCCGGTAAATTCGTTTACAAACTCATTGGAATATTGATGTGGCACAAAAGTCAGGTAACTATATACCAACTATGCATCATACCATGCCAAACTCTCTGATTTTTTGTGACTGACTTAACATAAATGTAGCAACTACATGTGTTACATGACACACCATACGCCACAATTTTTTTAAAAAAATCACATCCTTATCCGATGTGGTCAAATGTCTCTCGTGTCAGGTTAACATTTTGGACAGTTTTTTTACACAAATTGGTAGAATGACTTTATTGAAAGGAAAAGAAGTTTAATAATCTTTGTGAAATAGACCCCAAATTTCAACCATTGTGCATATTACAGTACACAAACCAATCTGAAAATATAAGTGTCCAACAACTTTAAACCAATAAGCACTTAAGTACTGAAAGTTGTTATCAAACAGGCCCTAACCATTGATCTACCAAGCCGTGTTTGGTAAATAAATGTTCGGTGTAAAATTAAAGGTTTGGACCACTTTTAGAGGTTTGACTAGTAAAAAATTTCTAATAGATTATAGAGGTATTTGGTGAAACAATTTGACAAAGCGGATTGGGCTCAAACCGCTGATTTTGAAAAAGTTGATTTTTAAACATTTATATTAAAAGATTCTTTATCCCTACTTACTACCTTTCCCTAACAAAAATAACCGTTGATCAAATTCATTGGACAGCCTAACATACAATAAAAATCCTGGATGAATATAAAACTAGCTTTGTAACTTCGTCATATGAAAGACTGTCTGCACATAGAATTCCATTTTGGTAATAAAATTCCAAAATTATACATAAACTAGTAATCTTGATAAAAAAAATATATGGTAATTTACATGAATCCAGTAACCAAAATTTAAAAATTGATCAAATTCATTGACCTCTCTATTTACATTAATAAAGATATATTTCCTATATTTTCTATAATTTTTATGTATTAATAAAATACATTAATAAAGATATATGTCCTATTGGGTAAATTACATCTATGGCCATTGAACTTTACCCATTTTAACATTGTAGCAACTGAACTTTAATTCTTAACAGTATGGCCACTCAACACCTCAAAACGACCGTTGACGGCCTCAAAATAAAAAAAATCGAAGAGTTAATGATATTCTAAGGAACTTTAATTGTTGAAAATTTTCGTTTTGAGGTCATTTAGGTGTTGTTTGGTTAGGAGAGAGAGTGAATTTTTAGAGAGAGAAAGCTCCAAAAAATGTGATTTTGGAAAATAAAAAATGTGGTTTCATGATAAATGTCGTTCTGAGCAACTTTAATTCTTGAATATTTTCATTTTGAGGTTGTTAACGGTCATTTTGAAGAGTTAGTTAAAATTGAGTGGCCACCGGTGTTAAAAAGTGTAAAGTTCAGTGACCATACTGTTAAAAATTAAAGTTCAGTGGCCATAATGTTAAAATGAGTAAAATTCAGTGGCCATGGATGTAATTTACCCATGTCCTATTTTTTCTATAATTTGTATGTATTAATAAAGATCTAAGAATACTTCTCATTATTTTAAATATATTTTTATATATTAATAAAGACCTAAGTTGTAGCATGTGTATAAGACGTTTTCATTAGGAGGTGATTAAGAATATGACGTATTAAATACTAATTTATAGTAAGAAAATTGTTTGTAATCCTATTGATAAACATAAATATCTATTCATTTGCTCAAAGTTATATTTGTCAATTAGCTAATCACTATTTAAATGAAATATTAAAGAAAAAATTAATCATAAAAGATAAATGTTTTTATTTGTTAGACAAATAGCTATTAACAATAACTAAGTTCTAGCAAATGAGCTAAGTTTTATCAATAAGGTTTAGCTAGTCAAATTAGTTAAACGAAAGGATAATCCCCTTAAAAAAGCTAATGTAATAAACTAACCGTTGAACTCTATTTGCTAAAAAGGTTCTACAACTACCAACTTCATTACCTTCTCAAATAACAATAAATACTCAATACTCGGTCAAAATCCTGTTTTATGTGTGTGAAATCTGAATCGGATACCTCCACATGGCTGACAAATGTGCACAAGCTAGCTGTACCAATCACAAACATGATCCTAAGATGCTCCTCTTGCAGTACTATCAAATAGACAGAACTCCTATTTTAACTAAGAATAATTACCAATTTCATATTACATCCCTATTTATCTGGTTCAATATTACTAAATATAAAATAAAATAAATATTCTATTTATTAAAACATCCCATTATTTGAGGATATATTAAAAAATATCTATAATATTTAATGTTTAATACTTTCTTGTTTGGCGTGTTCACACATTTTTGTCTATATTTATGGGATGGGATGGAAGGAGTTAGCCAGTTCACTCATTCCAGTAGATTGTCATGGATGATATATTTCAAATTGATGATTTCAACACAGTGGATAGGGGCTTTCTCAAAAAAAAAAAAAAAAGGATAGGGGTATTTTTGTCAAGGGGAAATATAAAACAAAATAAAAAAGTATCCATCTTACGCGGTGGACTTGAGCAATCTATATTCCAGTATTAGTGCATATCCTAGTCATTGAAACAAACCTGTTTTTCAAGATAAAAAGGGCTTTGAAAAAAGTCATCTTTTTTGAAAAATTGTCCCGTCGGTGAAAAGTAAATAAATAAAGAAAAAACAATAAAAAGGCGAAAAAGCAAAAATAGTACCTTGACTTCGTCGTAGAGTTTCTTCTCCCAAGCCAACAGCCGTTCCATGGTGGAACAAAGACTTTTCGGCCCACCCGGTTCATTCAGCGAACCGGTGTCCAGCCGATACTTAACTGCTAGAGGCGGTTTTGAGGTCCAAGTAGAGCTCAGATTGCTCAACATACTAGTAGAATGGTACACCGTTTCTGAAATATGAATTCTCAAATTAAACGGAAGTTGTTGATGATTGTTCGTTAGAACATTAACAATAATCGAATTAATTATGGATTATGCAATTTTCAACAGAGGAATTGAAGCAGAGCAAAAAAAAAAAATCTCAAAATAAAACATACTCTTCAATTGCCGGAAACTTCGATCGAGCTGAGCGCGGCTGATCTCGAGCATTTCGGATACCTGGTCCCCGGCGGCCGCAGCCTTGTCGAAATTCTCTTTAATGGATTCTACAATCTCTTTCAAATCTTTATGCCTAACAACCATTTTCATGTCGGAAATCTCTCGAGTCCTGAAACTCGCCGATGAACCAGCCCCATCGGACTTTGTTGCGGACTTAGTTGTATTACCATAGGCTGGCTGCTGTGTCACCGACTCCGCCCGCACAGATGACCCGAAATTCGACCGGGTTCCGATCTCGGATCTGGACTCTCCATCCTCATATTTTTCCTCATCTTCTGATGAACTTGTTGTGCTATAATGATCATGATCTCCCCATTCACTGCATTGAACCTCCTCTCTTTCAGTTTCCTCGTCGACGGTGCTGTTCTGCTTTGTATTGTTATTGCCGCTAGGGTGATTGTTGTGCTTCTTATTCTGTAATTGGAAAAAATCATACTCCGATCTCTCGGTTTCAGTCTCAGTCTCAGTTTCCGATTCTTCATCCTCAACATCGTCAGTGTCTAAGTGGTGTTGTTGACGTTCTTGGTGGTGCTGATTACGGTTATGAGATTTCCGATCGAAGAATTCGGAGTCTGGAGGCGAGGGAGGGTAAAAATTCTCCCAATTCCAAACAGAGGAGGTTTGCGATGGTGTCCTTGAATATGTTGAATTCGCTTGATAAGCAGTAGGATAATCAAAATTTCCAGTGAAATTAGATTTCTGACTTCTCGGAGAAGAAGTAAAACTCGAGTCAGAGAGTATATGAGGCAGCTTCGGAGGTTTACGGCGACGATAAGAGGCAGACTTAACACTAGAAGCGGAGATAATATGAGGCAGCTTCGAACTATCCACAGTAGGAGAAGGCGAAAATGCCGGCGCCGGCGGTGGAGGGGGGTTCGGCGACGGAGCAACAGGTGGCGGTATATAATTAGTCGAGGAAGGAGGAGAAGGGTTATGAGAATGAAGGAAAACGGCAGGGGTTTGCTCAGAAACAGTGAGTGGTTCACCAGAAGCAAAAGAGCAAAGAGCAGAACCAGTAACACGAAGAGAACGGCAATAATCGGCGTGAGCGGCGGCGAGGTGGTGACGAGCGAAGACAGCTTCCTTGATAAGGCGGCGGCGCTCCTTGCAGCGGCGGACGGTATCCTCGTTGTCGAGCTTAGACGCTGTACAACCCATCCAGAAGAGAGAAAAAGGAAACCAGAAACAAGGAAAAGGTAAATTCAGGCCTAGGCAGAGGCAGAGGCAGAGGCAGGCGCAGAGGGTTCCGGTCGGAGATGGCGCGTTTTTCGGTGGTGGCGCCGGATTTTAGCTTGTTTTTCTCGTCTCTCTCATTTCCTTCTCTAGAGTGAGAAGTGAGTGACAGAGTGGAGGGTTATAGTTGGTCTTCTTTGAGACTGTTGACGTTCCTAAAGTGGTCTTTTTTATATATATTTTTCAAAAAATTAAAATATATTGGTTTTTTTGTTAAAATGTTTTTTTTTTTTTTTTTTTTTGTAAAATTAGAAGTTTTAACCTAATTAAATTTCAAATAGTGTTTAGTAAAAAGAGATACGATAAAGTTTTGAGTCTAAAATATAATTTTGAAAAGTTAGTTTTAGAAGTTTTTTCAATTAACTTATTATTCTATTTATTTTTTAAGGATATTTTCACCTCTAACTATTATTATTTAACCTCAAATAAAAGACAATCAGTTAACATCAATTTGCCAAACATTATTATTGTCGAAACATAATTTATTGTTTTTTATAGTTTGTCCGATTTTTTAGTTTGGGATCACCAGACATTCTTTAGGTGGATCCTCTCCCAATTAAAATTTTTATACGTTAGGACTCGAACTCGAAATCTGAAACGACTTGAAACATTTAACTATTTAAGCTAAACTTAATTGATTGTAAACACAATTTATTAATCTCATTTTTAAATTTTTAATTTTTATTTTATTTTGTATAATAATTCAAATATTTTTAAAATTAAACTGTTAAAATAAATTTAAATTAAACAGGTATTATTAAAATATAAATATGAAAATTAAATAATTTGTTAATATAATACTAATAAATTTTTTTTTTGTTAATATAACTTTAGTTAATATAATACTAATAAATTATTTATCTAATATTATTTATTTTTTTTAGAATAAAGTACAAATTTTACTATTATGGAAGTTGAAAGTTACTCATAATGTGAAAAAAAACTAAAGTTTTATCTACGACTAACACTTTTATCTAAAATAAAAGTTGAATAAACTAATTTGATAGTTAAAAAAAGAATGTAAAGATTAGAAGAACATTATAAAGAAAATGAGAGAGACAGAAAACCATTCACTTCTAATAATATTAGAGACATTTCTAGCTAAAACATGAATTGAATCGTTTGTCAATTGTTGGGCGAATTTCGTAAGTACACGGTTTCGCTTGTAGTAATAAAAAGATATCGATCCCACAGAGAACGTCTGATAATTTGATTAAAAATTATTGTTTTGATTAAATTCGTTTACTCGAGGTTTATAGGAAATTGTTAATGGTTTAAAAGGTTTCTAATTCTAACTTTGGTTATAGTTAAGATTACAATTTATAAATTATGTTTAGACTAAAGTTCATTCCAAAGCTTATTTATACTGAACAAAAACACAACTTATAACTTTGATTTGTTTAGAAAGATGTGACAAATTATCAATTAATTTAATTTAATAGGCATTGAACTGTAATCAATCTTTCCTATTCGGCCTAAAACTGAAAACTTTAATCAAATTCGGAATCTAAACCCGATTATTCGATCTTACCGCAATGACCAAATATAAATCCGAATTTGCTTAAGTGTTCAACAAAGTTTGCATGGAAAATACTAGATTTGTAAATAAATGTTTTTGCACGAAAACACCAATTAGATTACTTAAGAATATCACTTAGATCAAACTCAAAACAAACAACAGTAAAGATGGAAATGTATTGAAAAGAAATTTTATTAGTTTGAATTGAAACGTCACAAGTTAACAGAAAAGAAGAAGCTTGGATATCATTTTAACTAATTGAGTTTCGGGTTGTCAATCTATTACTCAACTTCGTAGGTTCGTCAGACCCTGGGGCACCTCCTACACTGGTTCCTCTTGCTGAATCCTCGAAATAGCACCTATTCGATCACTACAGAGTATAAACTCGACTTGAGTAAACTCTAATGAAAACTATAAAATCTATACATTGTATCTCTAATTATTTGTGTTTGAACAATAGTTGAACAACAATTAATCAACTATTGAACAAAAACTTAACAACTTGAATTCTGAATTCTAACTTGAATTCTGAATTCTTCACCTATTTATAATATTCCAAAAGGTGTGCTTGAAGAGACATGTCCGTTGGTGAAGAGTCGCCTCTATCCGGATGAAAAGATGCGTCACTTGGAAATTGAAATATGTAAAATATGTTGAATGCAGTGGCTGTTCATGTAGAGATTTCTGAAATCTCTGTCGTGACTTTAGGGAGTAAGGAGGAGTGGGTGATTCGCGCGTTTCTGGTGTTACCAGACGCGTGTCGCGATCGAGATTTACAGAATCTCGGTCGCGACAGAGAGTTGTCCTGCCTTCCTTATTTTGTTTGCTGAATCTCTGATGCGGCTTCTGAATCCCGTACGCGTCTTTCACTGAAAACTTGATTTCTTACTCGTTTTTGCTCCATTTTAGCTCCTATTTGGATTTTTCCAAATAATTTAACACCTTGCAATAGTAACAAATACCAACGTAAAATCTTTCCAAAATGATATAATTAATATATATTTTACATGAAATTGAATACATTTATGCATGCTAATTTTGGTATATTTTGGGCTTATCATCGATTTCTTAACAAAATGAATAGAACTGTTAATAAGTTCGTTAAGCATGTAAATACAATCGTTGACTATGGCATGAAAATGTGATAAAGCTTCTGATGTGTGAGCCATGGACTGAATAACAATATGATAATTTGATTCTATCTAGACATTGTTCCAAGCTTTATCCTTAATCCAATTATGTGCTTCCTCGATAGATAATGCTTCTGCCAGAGCAACATCAATTATTACTTCAATTAAATCATTGGTAACAGCTATAAATTCACCCAAAAAGCCCCTAAGGACACACCTGAATCAACTGTACCAATCCCTTCAAAAATCATGGTGTGACATTGAGTTTTAAACAACCAGGAGCCGATGGAGATCAATGAAGATCTAACGACTCAGCATGAGGACGATGAGGCTTAAAAGCAATTTGAGCAGCTTTCCAGTTAGTAAGAAAATGAACAACATTATGAAGTAAGGCAGAATATGTAGAAGATTTTTTATTTCATACAATGTCATTCATATTAACCTAAACAATCCAATAAATCATAGTAGCACACTCAATCATAAAACGAGATTTGAAGGAGATAAATATCCAATAATCGATAAAATTAGAGAATTGGGAGCTAATGTCGCCGAGGGGAGAGAGGTGCCACCCTCGAGCTGTACCGTAACAAATAAGAGCATGGAAGGTATCCCCAATACTATTCGAGCAAATTGGATGAACATCTGAGATCGGAACTCGATGATACTGAAAATTAGTCATTGACGGGAGGCAGCCGATTATAGACCTCCACAATAAATTCTTGACCTTCTAAAAAACATGAAGATTCTAAATTGAGTACCAAACTAATTGCAATTGATCATTGTTAACATCAATTTTATACATAAGGCTCTTAAAACCACTCTTAACAGGCAAGCACTCTTTCTATCCCCGGACTAGTATCAAGAGTCATCCAATAATCTTCAACTGAGAGAAAATTTTCAGATAAGCATTTGATCCCTCGGCGTAAGAATTCCAGCAATTAGATCCATATCCCAAAAATGCCTACGGACTTCGAATAAATCTACAATATTTTCGATCTACAAATCATCCAACCTAGTACTTTCCACACACGGATTATGATCATCATGGAACCATGATTCACTCCAAATGTTGATATTTTTTCCATCCCCCACCATACGACGAGAACTTGAGACTAACAAAGGCTGGGTACCAAGTAAGCTTAATTTGATAGTTGCTTAATTGTTAATAAAAATTATAAGTAATTTAATAAAACATTTTAATGTATTTTAATAAGTATCAAATTACCTCGCGAATCAAGAAAGATAGTTTTCTTACATTACAAAATGTCCTCGCTGCAACGGACATTCACAACTTGGGGGTTAACACTTATCTGTTGTAGAAGCCAAGACATACATTCTAATCGACTCTCGAAAGTACTCCTAACGATATATATATATATATATATATATATATATATATATATATATATATATATATAAGGCGATGTCAAACAAAAGGTACACACATAACATTATCTCTAATTGATACTTAATGGCTACTTACTCACCCTTCCACACTGCCAACTTTAGCATTAGAGTGGGGTCATCGCTCCCCGACCGCTCTTTGATCCCCTTTCTGTCTTACCTCCAATGCGAATAGAACCCCAATTGACATTAGAGCATCACAATCGGATTTACTCGTATAATGTAGTCACTTAAGCAAGTTCATGGGATAATAAACCACTGTAAATAAGATCAGGTGGACAATAAATCATTTTATGGAAGTTCAGAAAACTAAAGTGATACTTTATAGATTCAAGAAACTAAACGATGTTTTAGACTAAATTCTAAGAACACTGATGCATTAGATCAGTTATAATATTATAATATTATATTTTTTACTATACATATATAGCATTTAATATTTAAAACTAAAGCAATAATTTTTCTAAAATAAATTGATTTATGTTATAATGTTCATAAGTTAATTATTGTAACTATTCATTCCTTTATTGTTGTAACTCTCCATTTTCTTAACATTAACTCAATAATTTATGTTCTTATGTAATACATATATGTTGATCAACCTATAAATATAGGTTGCTTTCATATAATACAGACAAGCAGAAATATAAGAAATACACTTACTTTCTCTATTGTTCTTATTTCATTGCATATTATATTTCTTATTTTAGTTTTCTTTTCATGACTCTTGGAACAAATTTGAAGCATCCAAATGAGTAATATCTACAAGGTCTCCAAAATCATTGTCTTCATCCTGTATCAGGTTTGCCCCAACATCATCATCCTGATCAATTAAATATTTCTTTTTATAATTTTCCCTTTTCTTTTAATGGAGGCTTGAAAAAGCTTGACAAGGTGATCAACCGTACAACAGGTACGAGACCAGTGACCTTTCTTGCCACGTTGATAACGTGGATTTTCTATGGTATTTGAAGTGTAATCATGAACGGCCTTAGTTTTTCATTTACTCCCATGATTGTTCCACTTCTGGTGGTGAAAAATATTATTATTATTACTACCACTATGATGATAGTAATAATAATATTTACCATCATCAGAAGTGGAACAGTTACGGGATAAAGAAAAAACTAAAATCGTTCATGATCGTTCTGATGTGGCATCAAAGGTCAATGGTCACGTACATGTTGTACGGTTGATTGTCTTGTCAAGCTTTTTCAAGCCTCCGTTAAAAGAAAAAGGAAAAATATGGAAACAAATTTAATTGACCAGGATGGTGATGTTGAGACAAACATACATGATGAAGACAATGATTTTAGAGACCTTGCACATATTACTCATTTGGATGCTTAAGATGGTTTCCAAGAGCCGTGAAAAAAAAAAACTAAAATAAGAAATATAGTATCTTTATAATTATTATCTTATTTCCTTCTTTTACATATTATTTATATTTATTTCTTTTTATTAAGTGTTTTTTTTTATCAAGTGCATTATCGTTATAATTATTATCTTATTTCCTTCTTTTACACATTATTTATATTTGTTATAATTATTAAGCATATTATTTTATTAAGTGCGTTATTTTATTTTCTTATTTCACTCAAATAAGTTAAATGTATTTAAGTATTTATTTATTTGAGAATAATAATATTTTATTTTTATATTTTCAATAAAGGAATGAATTTTTCTCGGTATCTAATTATACATATATTCAACAATGAAGACATATACCTTGTTGATAGTGTTACAATACATACCATACTAAAAATAAAAAGTTTTTTATAGTTTAATATTAAAAGATGCTAATGTTAATACCATAACGGCTAATAAGAATTTATTTGAAGGCTCTGGAAGAGCTAATATATTATTATCCGAAGGAACAAAGTTTACTATGAATGACGCATTATTTTATTCCAAATCTTGAAAAACATATACGTCATGAATGTTTTTGTTTGTTGAGTGATTTATAAATATGTATTAAATTTATATTATTCCAAAATTTAAACCAAATAAATTATAAGATATATTTATAAATTCCACTGTAAATAAGATATATCTATTTGTGGTTTGCCCTGACCTTGGGAGTGAGTAGACCTACCTTTACCTAAACTTTTTCCTACTACAATAAGATATATCTATTTTTGTGACAAAAAAAAATCCAATCCAATTCTAAACTCTTAACTTTGAGGACGTTTTTCTTTGTGGATTGCTAAATACCACCCCAAAATTACTAGTTACAGTTCCTATTTGGACTTTTTTTTGCCATTCTCATAATTTTGATAAAAAAACTGAAAATTCTTTCTCCAAAATCACAAACTCGAACAACAATAATTGAAATTATGAAAATAATTGATATATGCCAAGCCGAATCACGAAAATGGATGATTACGAGTTGGAAATATTAAAATTTACATTTTTTTATCAAAAAAATCATGAACATAATGCATATTTTTTGTGACGATTAACATTTTTTATCACAAAAAATTGGAGAATTTTGTAGTTTTCGTCATAAAAAATTGAACGATTTAACATTTTCCGCCACTAAAAAGTTTATAATTGTACCTAGGCCAAATTTGGCGTTTTTTCTCAGAAATTCAATTTTTTTTATCAAAAGGTCAAAATTGTCCAAATAGGGACGGTAATAAGTAATTTGGAAGCGATAAATAGCAACACCCTCTTCTTTTTGTTTCTGCATAAAAATAAGTACACTATACAAGAGATATATAAAGTCTTTTATTTTTTTATATATTTTCAATAAAATCACTAACTAATTGAAATAATTTAATGAAATAAATAATGATGATTAATTAGTAGTAGTTAATTTATATAATTTAATTTTAATTGTTGGTGGTTGTTCAGAGATGTTAGTTAAATTAAATAAGGAAGTGGCAGAAGGTTGTTTTTTGTTTTTGTATGGATCTAAGGACAAAAAAATATGTGGGCCAATTTAATTAATTATTAAGTTGAATTTATGGTCATAAAATTATTATGTTCATACCTTTTTGGGTTTTATTGTTATTTTATTTCATATCAGATTGCATAAAAGATTGTTATTGTTGTGCATTCAATTATTCCACTATTTATTGGTGAAATAGTGAAGCAATAACTTATTTTAGTGGTAAGGTGTCATTAATTTTGAAGGGATATTATTACCAGTTTTGTGAGTCGATTTGTAAATCAGCAATTAGATAGAAACAATATTAAAAGGGGTCGGAGTCCGGTTAACCTACTCTGATACCTAAGGGCCTGTTTGTTTTACCTACTGTTTACTGTTGATGTTTGCTGTTTGCTGTTACGGTTTGCTGTTTGCTGTTGCTGTTGCTACTTGCTGTTGGAAAAAGTTGCTTTTCCAAAAAGCAGAGATTTTCTGTTTTTGTAAAAGGCTGATTTTCAGGTGTAAAAAGCAAACATGAGGTCACTAACCAAACACCTAATGCTGCTTTTCAAGTGTAAAACGCAAACAAGAATGTCACTAACCAAACACCTAAAACTCTCTATTTCGAACTGAAAAGGCAAATAGGAGCACAAAAAGGAGCACCCAAACACCCCCTAAGTGAGATTTATGGAAAGACTTGAGAATGAATACAACACAAAATCAAAACTCTAAAATAAGCTTAATGAATGAATGAAAGAAATAGTGTAGTTTGAACAATGTCTTACTTTGTTTATATTGTGATCAAGATGTAGAAGACGCTTATAAACTTAGGAGTAGGACGTGCTATGTGTCACCTCTGGATAGGTGAAGGTATGTCCATATTATCGAAGCTCGATATACTTCAAGTGGACTAGGTATGTGATTTATGGAATCGGGCGTAATTGTTGTAACATGTGGATCCTTGACGGCGTCTTTGTAGACTTTCCGAGTTTATCACCAATTTTGCTTCTCGATTTTCTCTCAAGAATCTTGGAACTTTGTCCTATTTTCTGGGTGTTGAGTTTGCTCTCACTCCTACTAAATACATCAATGATCTCCTCGCTAAGTACGACATTCTTGAGGCCAAACCTATTTCCATCCCCATGGTTGTTGATCCACCCCTCACAGCTATTCAAGTTCTCCAATTGACAACGCAATAGATTATCGGAAAATTCTTGGTAGCTTACAAGACTTGTCCTTCTCTCGCCCTGATGTGCCATACGCTGTCAAAGAATTATCTCAGTATGTTCAGTGTCCTAAGAAGAGTCATTGGCATACCTTGAAATGCCTTCTTCGTTATCTTAATGAGACTTCTCATCATGGGCTTCTTCTTCAACGGAACTCTCCATCTCAACTCCATGCCTTTACGGATGTCGATTGGGCGAGTGATCGCGATGACTATGTCTCTAAAGCTAGTTACATAGTGTATATTGGTCGCAACCCCATTTCATGGAGTTCTAAGAAGCAACGAGATTTATCTTGTTCATTCACGGAAGCAGAGTTTCGAGCAGTTGCTGACACCGCCTCTGAGGTATTATGGTTGCATTCCCTATTGAATGAACTTGGCATTCCTCTTGCTGGATTTCCAAGCATTTACTATGACAATTTGGGAGCTACTCACTACTTTATCAATCCAGTCTTTCTCTCTTAAATGAAGCATCCAATAATTGCCTTTTATTTCGTGCGTGAGCAAGTTCAACTTGGAAAACTTCATGTTGCTCACATCTCCGATCATGACCAGCTAGCTAATGTTCTGACAAAACCATTGTCTAAAAGTCGGTTTGATCAGCTTGTTTCCAATATCGGTCTTACTCTTCGGACGTCCAACTTGCGGAGGCGTGTTAAGAATAAACATTATCCTCACATCAACAATGATTCTCTCAATTCACAACTCTAACCTCTTGATAATTCTTGTTATTTATTTATTAATATTTATTCTTTTGTTGTTAACTTACTCACTGTACTCGTTGATCTCCTAGTCTTTGTATAGGCTTAGAGTTCCTTTTTTATGCATTTTGTATTTTCTATTTATTCTTTCGCTATTAAATGGAAAAGTAAGCTTTCACAATATCTTTATTATATTGTTTTATATATGAAAGCTAAATCCAATATTCCCTAATAATTATATAGCTAAATTTGTACCACCAAATACGTGGTCTAGGTGGTTAAGGTACTAGATTAACATCCAACCAGGGATCAAATCTCGAAGATGAGAATGCAAATGTAGTCTGAATTAAGGTACTAGATTAACTTAACCTTCCGAGATGGACTTATCTAGCTCGAATTTGAATTAGATTGGGTTGTCGGCCTAGGATACCAAACAACAACAACAACAAAACCTAGTTCTGAAATGATTTGAGGTCGGCTAATATGAACTATCATACAAAATCGTGAAATCAAGTCATGTCAGCGATATAAATACTCTCCCTCCACTCTGTCCTACCCACTACCATATTTTCTCTAATCCCCAATAAACTCATATTACTTTCGATTACCCTCTTCCAAGTTTATTTAGGTTTTTCCCTACCCCTCATCATTACACCCCTTTGCAACTCTTCAGTCCTTCTAACTATGATACCAAATAGTTAGATAAAATAATATAGTTAAATTTGTACTTTGTTATATATATATATATATATATATATATATAGTTGTTGCCTATATATTTATGCTTATGTGTTTTGATACTCATTGTTTGTGCAATGAGATGGAAAAGAGGAAAGAACAGAGAATCCAATCCTGAATTAGTTCGAGATCACATGAATTGGATTTGATTAACAATTAATTACACCACTTGTTCTTTTGTTTAACTTACTTTATTAATCCACTTCAAATTAACCCAAATACTAACAATTAGTAACCTCTATTTTTATTGGAACTTGAAAATGGAATTTTTATCTTGGACATAACTAGCTTTGTATGAGAAAAAGTATTATATCTAAGCACAAACCAAATTTTTTGAATTTTTATTTTTGAGTTACATATATAAACTTTGTATAGAATTTGAATAAGAATAGATATTTAGGGTTTATCCAGTTCAATTCAGTAATAGATATCCGTCCTGTTTGGTAATTAGCTGTTAGCTGTTAGCTGATTACATTAGCTGTTAGCTGTTAGCTGATTACATTAGCTGATTTGACTAGCTGTTTGTGTAGACATGTTTGGTAAAAATTAGCTGATTGATAATAGCGGTTTCTGCAAAAAGACAAATAAGGGCATTAATTTTGGCGCAGGAGAAGAGGGAGCCTATCTATTAGGGTTAAAGAAGTCCATTAATTTTAATATTGCAAAACGCTAATTGAAAAAGCTCATAAAATGAGCTTTTTCTAAATCAGCGTTTTCATCCCAAAACTCTCTCCCAAACCTCTTTCCACCAAACACTCCAATCAGCGGTTTCAGTGGTCAAACCTCTAAAGTTGGTCAAAACCGCTCTTTTTATCCCAAAACGCTCTTTACCAAACAGGACCATCAGGAATGTTTAGGATGTGGTTTTGGTGATTTCTAGGTGTTTAATTGATATTTTTTAGATGCTTTAAAAAAGTAAAATAAAGTTTCGTATACAATTTTCATAGAGTTTTTAAGCATTTTTTTTTATGATTAGTGGGTGCTAAATCTTGACCTGACAATTATCCTGTTCGAGTCGTGTTCGTGTCGTGTTAAAAAAAGTAAACTCAAACCCAACCCAAAAACTTCCATGTTACAATCGTGTTAACATGTTCGGGTTAGTGTCGATTTCATGTCGTGTTTTCGGATTACATGCAATTTTGTTATGCATATATATTAATGATAACTTTTAAAAATATAAGAAGATATAATACTATTTTTTAAATATTTTATGTCATTTTTAGATTAATAGGTCAACACTAACCATCGAAAAATCCGTTAATATCATGTTAGGGGGTTATGTTGTAACGACCCTTTCGGAATGGGTGGCACCGGAGTAGAAGGTCTGAGCAAGGAGCGGCCCTAAGGGATGGCGATGGGGGCAGGAATGAACTGAATCCCACATCGGAAATGAAGAGGGAGTGATTGAAACTTATTAGTAAGATGAGAATCCAATACAGGCAGACAAGTTTTAAAGCCGTGAGGCCTAATGTGTTGGAATTGGACCAAAGTGGACAATATCTACATGGTATTGGACCAGAGTGTTACATACGTAATGTGTTTATAACAATTTAGGAGGTTCGAATTATATTTGTAAATAATAATTATAATTTTATTATCTTTATTAATAAAGCGATATATAAAAACACGAGAGTATATAACAATAATTTTTAATATTCGTGTTGTTTTCGGGTTAGCATATCAACCCTAACCCAATCCAAATATTTGCGTGTGTCAACCCAAAAATGACACATTACCTATTATGTAACAATTTGGTCCAATTGTTAGAAAATTGCCACTAAAATGAACAAGCAAACTATCAATCATCATCAGGATAAATGTCACACCCGACCCTAGACGACCTCAATCGGCATCGGGCGTGAAATAGAAAGATCACAATCAATACTTAGGAGTAATATTAAACCAATTCATAATCAAATAAATGTTTTCTCAAATATATCAAAATCAATCATAACCGAAAACATAATCCAAATGAACTTAAAACATTATATCCATCATCGAGTTTCTCCCCTTAAGTATCAATCCATAACCACATATATAGTCGAGACGTCTCTTAACATTGCCTATCCCGTATGGTCTTACCCAACACTTCGCTGCCATACCCAATAGGTCTTCACACTGTGTACACAGGCCATGTCCCTCACTGAACATGGTCTTCAAATATAAAACCACCTATCCGGATAACTCTCGATGGATATAAAATCATAAAATCATAACGTGCTCAAATTTCCTTTCACAATCAAATTCCAAACTATTTCATAACCATAAATCATTTGGCTTCAATTAGCCCTTTTGTATCATAAAAATCATATTTGGACTTCAATCCAAAATAATAATAGCAATAACCGCAACAGATTTCTCAATCCAAAAACAATTCGTAAGAAATCATCAAATTCATTTTGTTCAATATAGATATATATTGAAACCAAAAACATATATGTATATATGTAAATCATCCAAATTAAGCCTTAAATCAACATAATCAAGTAAAATCTGAAATTCACATAGAAGCATATTCAATAGCTTCATTTGAACCGTAATTTCACAATAAAAAGCAAAATCATGAAAAACCCTAATTTTACAAAATTCCTGCATAACCCTAAAATATCAATTTCTGAAAAATCTTTGATGTATATTTATCTATATATATAAAACTCAAAATAAAGATATTTATCTATACATTGGCTATTAATTGAAGAAAATACACCCGATCGATTCTCCTCTAAATTCTGTCTAAGACGTTTTCCTTCCAAACATTTCCGAAACTCAAAAACTCTTCGGTTAGGACTTAGATCTATGTATAAGGATGCTATGTTTTAAATTTCGAATGATTCAGACGGTCGAAACTCCGTAAATCAAAGAAACGGTAGAGAAACGGTTCAGAGAAAACTGATAAATTTAAAATGAATGGAAAAAGAAAAGAAAAGAAAAAGAGGATGATAATCTCTCCCCACCTTTTCGCAGAATATATATATCTAAATCTGACGAATATCCGGTTTGATCCTTCATCTTTCTATAATCTTTTAAAAATTATTCTAAACTTTTTATTTACATTTAAAACCATCGAATTAACTCCAAACTTTTTCTATACTACCGAATTAACTTCACGCACCCAATAATTATAATATATACTAATATCAAAATATAAATTTTAGAAATTTAGACACGGACGTGACAATAAAAATAGCCCAGTCAAACAATGTAATTCGATTCTAATATTCACGATTCATAATCGTTCTAATTACCACATTCAAAGAAAATGACTGCTGAGGATTTTAAAATTGAAAATAATTTTACTCAATTTTCTCTACAAATCTCGGTTTCTATAAGGAATAGAAAAATGTGTAAAGAAGATAGGTTTAGTGTAACATTCCGGTCCAATACCATGTAGATATTGTCCACTCTGGTCCAAATCCAATACATTGGGCCTCACGGCTTTAAAACGTGTCTGCATGTATTGGATTCTCATCTTACTAATAAGTCTCAATCAATCCCTCTCAATTTCCAATGTTGGATTTAGTTCATTCCTGCCCCCATCGCCAACCTTTAGGGTCGCTCCTTGCTCAGGCCCTCTATCCCGACACCACCCACTCCGGACCGGGTCATTACATTTAGAATCTAAACCCCGAGTACGTCATAATCATTTACAGTCTACTATCACTTGCTATCAAATTATTTTCTACTCTCAAATACTTTGTTGACTTAACCATCAGAGAGGGACGCTGGAATCTAACCCCTCTCTGACTGTTTGTTATTGGTTCAGATGATCAGAAGACGTAACAGAAAAGTGTGTTCATTATTGAAGACATCAATCAAATAAACCCAAGACTTCATTTATTAATATGACTCATCAATTTATAAAAAAGCAAATTTTATGAATCATTTTCTAATATTTTGCAATTCAATAAATAAAAGAAAGGAAAATAGAAAGGTGTTAGGGTTTAGATATTCCATAATAAGTGAATCCTTTTGGGGTGGGAAAGTGAAATGGGTGAGAGGGAAAGGTTAAGGTTGAAAATGGTGAAAGCTTTTAATTCTTTTTATTTATTTATTTATTTTGATAGAAAAAAAGCTTTTGATTTAAATTAAAGAAAAACAAACTTACTTTATTAAACTTTCTATATAGTCTTTTGCTGGACCCAACTATCTATTCCAGCATATACTTTTTATTATTATTTCTTGAAAAACAAAATTTTTTAGCTTTGCTCTTTTTCTTTTTCAACTTCTTTAAAACAATATTTTGGCAAAAAAAAAAAAAAAAAACTCTTTTTCACTAAACTTGTTTTATTTGGGTTTCAAATAATTAATAATTAGTATTGTGCCCGCGTATTGCACGGATGGATAAATTTTTTATACATAAATTTAATATTTTAATATTTTTTAAATTTTATATTATTTACATATAGTGATATTAGGTAAATTCTATGATTACTATGTTGAAAAAAAAGTAATTATACTTTGTTTTATTATCCAATAGTAATCGGACATGTGTTAATAAAAATAAAATTAATTAAAATTAATAAAAAAAGTAACCTGCTATAGTAGGTAATATTTAATTATGGAGATTTTAAAGATTACTAATTACAATATGAGTCCCTATATTTTAATCTAATCACTATTTAGTCAATATATGTTAATAATATTCTTTTCAATCCTTAATTTTAGTTCAATTCAACAGTTTAGTCCCTTGTAGAGGGATTAATCTGTTCAATAATTTAAAAATTTATCTGACAAAACTGTTCATCAAAATAAAAAATAAGAATTAAACAATATATTATTAAACTACAAGAACTAAACAATATGTTAGATATTTAACATAGGGACTGATAAAATAAAAAATTTGCGTAAAACTCTATTTTCATAAGGTTTATGAATTTGTTTCTCCTAAAATAAAAAGGTTACCTAAATTTAGCAAAACTATACGTAAATTATATCTAAAAATAAAATATTTACGTAAAACTCTAATTTTCACAAGGTTTGTGGATTTTTTCTCCTAAAATAACAAAGTTACGTCAATTTAGTCAAACCTTGCGAACATTATGTCTAAAAATTAAAGATTTATGTAAAATTCATAGGTTTTACGTAAACTCTATTTTCACAAGATTTGTGAATTTTTTTCTCCTAAAATAAAAAGGTTACATAAATTTAGTCAAACTATACGTAAATTATATCTAAAAATAAAATATTTACGTAAAGTTCAAATGTTTTACGCAAAACTCTAATATTCACAATGTTTGTGGATTTTTCTCCTAAAGTAAAAGGGTTACGTAAATTTATTCAAACCTTACAAAAAATATGTCTAAAAATAAAAGATTTACGTAAAATTCATAAGCTTTACGTAAAACTCTATTTTCACAAGCTTTGTGAATTTTTTTTTGCATAAAATAAAAAAGTTACGTAAATTTAGTCAAACTATACGTAAATTATATCTAAAAATAAAATATTTACGTAAAGTTCAAATGTTTTACGTAAAACTCTAATTTTCACAAGGTTTGTGGATTTTTTCTCCTAAAATAACAAGGTTACGTAAATTTAGTCAAACCTTACGTAAATTATGTCTAAAAATAAAAGATTTACGAAAAATATATAGGTTTTACGTAAAACTCTATTTTCACAAGGTCTGTGAATTTTCTTCTCCTAAAATAAAAAGGTTATGTAAATTTAGTCAAACTATACGTAAATTATATCTAAAAATAAAATATTTACGTAAAGTTCAAATGTTTTACGTAAAACTCTAATTTTCACAATGTTTGTGGATTTTTTCTCCTAAAATAAGAAGGTTACGTAAATTTAGTCAAACCTTACGTAAATTATGTCTGAAAATAAAAGATTTACGTAAAATATATAGGTTTTACGTAAAACTGTATTTTTCATATGGTTTATGAATTTTCTTCTCCTAAAATAAAAAGGTTACGTAAATTTAGTCAAACTATACGTAAATTATATCTAAAAATAAAATATTTACGTAAAGTTCAAATGTTTTACGTAAAACTCTAATTTTCACAATGTTTGTGGATTTTTTCTCCTAAAATAAGAAGGTTACGTAATTCTAGTCAAACCTTACGTAAATTATGTCTGAAAATAAAAGATTTACGTAAAATATATAGGTTTTACGTAAAACTCTATTTTCACAAGGTCTGTGAATTTTCTTCTCCTAAAATAAAAAGGTTACGTAAATTTAGTCAAACTATACGTAAATTATCTCTAAAAATAAAATATTTACGTAAAGTTCAAATGTTTTACGTAAAACTCTAATTTTCACAAGGTTTGTGGATTTTTTCTCCTAAAATAACAAGGTTACGTAAATTTTGTCAAAACTTACGTAAATTATATCTAAAAATAAAAAATTTACGTAAAATATATAGGTTTGACGTAAAATTGTATTTTTCGTATGGTTTATGAATTTTCTTCTCCTAAAATAAAAAGGTTACGTAAATTTAGTCAAACTATACGTAAATTATCTCTAAAAATAAAATATTTACGTAAAGTTCAAATGTTTTACGTAAAACTCTAATTTTCACAATGTTTGCGGATTTTTTCTCCTAAAATAAGAAGGTTAAGTAAATTTAGTCAAACCTTACGTAAATTATGTCTGAAAATAAAAGATTTACGTAAAATATATAGGTTTTACGTAAAACTGTATTTTTCATATGGTTTATGAATTTTCTTCTCCTAAAATAAAAAAGGTTACATAAATTTAGTCAAACTATACGTAAATTATATCTAAAAATAAAATATTTACATAAAGTTCAAATGTTTTACGTAAAACTCTAATTTTCACAATGTTTGTGGATTTTTTCTCCTAAAATAAGAAGGTTATGTAATTTTAGTCAAACCTTACGTAAATTATGTCTGAAAATAAAATATTTACGTAAAATATATAAGTTTTACGTAAAACTGTATTTTTCGTATGGTTTATGAATTTTCTTCTCCTAAAATAAAAAGGTTACGTAAATTTAGTCAAACTATACGTAAATTATCTCTAAAAATAAAATATTTACGTAAAGTTCAAATGTTTTACGCAAAACTCTAATTTTCACAATGTTTGTGGATTTTTTCTCCTAAAATAACAAGGTTACGTAAATTTAGTCAAACCTTACGTAAATTATGTCTGAAAATAAAAGATTTACGTAAAATATATAAGTTTTACGTAAAACTCTATTTTCACAATGTCTGTGAATTTTCTTCTCCTAAAATAAAAAGGTTACGTAAATTTAGTCAAACTATACGTAAATTATCTCTAAAAATAAAATATTTACGTAAAGTTCAAATGTTTTACGTAAAACTCTAATTTTCACAATGTTTGCGGATTTTTTCTCCTAAAATAACAAGGTTACGTAAATTTAGTCAAACCTTACGTAAATTATGTCTGAAAATAAAGATTTACGTAAAATATATAGGTTTTACGTAAAACTCTATTTTCACAATGTCTGTGAATTTTCTTCTCCTAAAATAAAAAGGTTACGTAAATTTAGTCAAACTATACGTAAATTATCTCTAAAAATAAAATATTTACGTAAAGTTCAAATGTTTTACGTAAAACTCTAATTTTCACAAGGTTTGTGGATTTTTTCTCCTAAAATAACAAGGTTACGTAAATTTAGTCAAACCTTACGTAAATTATATCTAAAAATAAAAGATTTACGTAAAATTCATTGGTTTTACGTAAAAGTCTATTTTTTATATGGTTTATAAATTTTTCTCTCAAATTAGAAGGTTACGTAAATTTAGTCCAACTTTACGCGAATTATGTTTAAAAATAAACGATTTACGTAAAAGTTAAAATTGAGGTCGTTAACAGTCATTTTGAGGAGTTAGTTAAAATCGAGTGGTCACCGATGTTAAAAAGTGTAAAGTTCAGTGGCAATACCGTTAAGAATTGAAGTTTAGTAGCCATAATATTAAAATGGGTAAAGTTTAATAGCCATGGGTGTAATTTACCAACATTATGACCACCATGGATGTTTGAAAACTAAATCGAGTGTAAACCTCTTTTCATATGCACAAAAAAAAAAAGGGAGGAAAGTAATTAAGATTTGTAGGACTATAGTGTTTTGTGACTTGTGAAGACATAAAGGGCTTTGATGTTGCAGGATTATTGGTTGGGTTGGTGGATTATCTCCGTGACCGCCTTTTTGAAGCTTCATGCTCAAAACAAAAAATCAAGAATCAAGAATAAATAAATTGATATCCCTGAGATAGAATTTGCGGCACCGATAGAGGAGACCAGAGGTGTGTGGAATAAAATAATGCAGGAAGAAGACCGAACCGAAAGAGGTGGAGGGCTGAGCGAAAATTTGACCGGCACAAACAGTAACCAGTCAATATAATTGAATAACACGTTGAATTATTTAATGGTTTAGATTAACCAAAATTGTAATCAATGGTAATATAAGCATAGTATGAGTTACTTAGTTTTTCAACAAAGTAACTGTAGCCTACACCTTAACAAACATACTTTTATAAAATTTTTTAAAAAAATTTGCGCACAATGCGCTTACATTAAAGAAGAAAGAAAAATCCCCACCAGACCCGGATGTGATTCGAACCCATGACCCCTCTAGTCATAGGTAAACTCTCAGCCACTAGGCTAAGAGCTTCACCACTATACATACTTTTATAATTGTTTGATAATAGTTTGGAAGTTGTTGAAGTCATAATCTATTGTCCATGTTGGCATGTTTGCAAGGATCATTCCTTTTCGTTCTAGTATAATATTTTTTCTTTATAATTTTGCAATTTTAAAATATTTATTACACTTTGTAATAAGTCGATTGCATCTGTTAACAGAAATTCACTAAACTCATCAAACTCTTTATCAAGCGATGAAGAAACGACAGAATAACACAAATGTGAATTAGTAATTAATAATGAAACAATAGTTCTAAAAGATTCAGATGGTGAATATTTCAATTTGCATATGAAACATGAGATACTATTTATAATTTGGCCTAGACGGATGCCACATCCGCCCCTAGCGGATGCAGCATCCGCCTAGGCCAAATTTTGGCCGATTCTCTAGAAAAAGAATTTAGTTTTGAATTTTTTTTATCAAAAGGGCAAAATTGTACAAATGGACACGGTGATAAATAATTTGAGGATGGTAAATAGCAATACCCTAAACTAAAAAATCTTAAACTATATTTATATAACAATAAATACAAATAAAAAATAATTTATGAAAATAATATTTTATGCTTGCAGTGGTAGAACCAAAGCAATCAACAAAAACAATGGTGAGTTGCATTCTCCACGCCTAAACTGTGTGAAGATCCGGGGATGATTAGAGATGCAACCACTGCCAAATAAGTATCTCCAACGTTTCAAACGGTGAGCGTTGCAGATGATCTTGGCATCTCCAACCTACACCGGTGTAGCTTTTCTGTTTTAAGAGGGTATTTGTTTTAGCTTTTTGGAGAAGCGTGCGTTTCATTCCAAACCGCAGGAAATATAGCGTTTGGTTAGGTTTATATAACCGCAACGTTTAACATTTTCTCTGGAAACTGCAGCATTCCGAAGCTTTTCATAAACAGCTATTTGTAGTTATTCGTTATTGACAAAATTATCATTCTTATTTCCGCAAAATTTATTTATTTTTTAACATTATTTATATTTTTACAATATAATTACTGGAAGAACAAAATTTTGTTGCGTTCAATAAATTTTTTATTTTTATATAGATTATTTTTATTAATTTGTGTAACATATTTTTTATTTTATAATAGATAAGGTGCAAAAATACCCCTAATATTTATAGTCAGGAACAATTTTACCCTTAACGTTTAAAATTGTGCAATTATACCTCTAATGTTGGCAGCCAAAAACAATTTTACCCCTAACAATTGCACCATTTTAGACGTTAAGAGTAAAATTATTCCTAGTTGTAAACGTTATTGGCATTTTTTCACATTTTTCCTTTTATAATTTCATCGTTGCTTAATTTAAAACATGTCCATTTTAGACATTTTAAATCCGAACATCAATAGTTCAATATAATTTTATCAAACACTATTAATTAAATAGCTAATAACAAACAGCTAATAGTTTACTGCAACTGCATACAGCTAACAGCAACTACAACAACTATTAGCTAACAACTGAACCAAACAGACCCAAAACGTTGTAATGGGCGGTGGTTGATCCTCCAACTACCTCCAATTCTCCATACCAAAACATCGTGGGAAATAGTAACATCCTTTTTCTTGCAATTTTGATGTAAAAATTAAATTTTAGAAAAATTACATTGATGTTAGTATGTTAAAAAGTTTTTTTTTTTTTGGTATTCATGCGTGTTTGATATTATTTTATGTTGATTCTCTATTGTATTTTTTTTTTAAAACCAATTGTATATTTTTTTTAAGCTTTCATTATTTTTTATAAATTATTAAATATATATAAATATTACATCTTTAAAAAAATTATATATTTAATTGGTACTTATATATATTTTATATAATGTGTTAATAACTAAATGAAAATCATTAAATTTTTAAAATATATAATCTCTTAAATAGTTATAATAATAATTATCAATTGCTTTAAATTAATGCACACTATTTTTTTAATTTTAATTATTATAAAATATTTTTAAAATTAAGTTTGTGTACAAATTTAAAAAAAAAAATAAGAATAATAAAAAATATAGTAAAAAGAAATATGCTATTAATAAAACAAATTAATTGTGTAAAGGAATAAAGTAAAGAATTTTGAGTAGTAAATGGAATAATGAGTTGGAAAAAAAAAGAAATTGAAGATGGAGATCACATTAAAAAACCCACCGGTGTTAGGAATTAGGATGAATAGTATCGGATTCTTCAATAAATTGAAATGTTGCTTTCACAATATTCTTTATTTTTATTTTATTTAACAAGTTCTTATAAAGATTTCTTTTTTTTGGGAGCTTATACAAATGAAGATTAAAAATTAACGGGATAAGGTGTAAAAATATCCTAACGTTTACAGTTAGGAGTAATTTTACTCATAATGTTTAAAATCGTTCAATTTTATTCATAACGTTGGAAACCAAGAGTAATTTTACCACCTAACGTTGATAAGTTGGGTCAATTTGAGAAATAATTTATCAAATTTTCATCTCGGTCATGAATCTCATCATTTACAGTTCACATGTGCGTCATTTTATCACTCCATTAGTAAAAGGTCACAACTATATGATTAAACGAGAGAAAAAATTAAAAAATATATTGTATTTTGTACGAGTTGGACAAAAAAATTCAAATATTTCGCTGAATTTAAAAATTTTAATTTTCAATTCTATTATTAAAACATAAAAAAAATATGAAATCTTTTTTTAGAATCAACAGGCATGCAATTGGTGCAGAATAATGAACAAAATTTCTGCATTTTATAATAATGTCTGAAATTGACCCAACTTATCAACGTTAGGGGTAAAATTGCTCTTGACTACCAATGTTGGAGGTAAAATTACACCATTTTAGATGTTAGGAGTAAAATTACCACTGACTATAAACGTTAAGGATATTTTTACACTTTATCCTAAAATTAATTAAAAAAAATCTTTCCAGTTACACTGTCTTATATATTTTTTTTTGTAGGAAAGGAAAAGAAAAACAAACAAACAAAAACCTCTCAACCCGGGATCAGCCTAGGAAAACTGACCCCCACCACATCCTCCAAGATCAAAGAAGAGATGAAGACCGGAGGAGAAGAAAAGGTAGAAAGACCCAACAATCTAGAATGCCCTTCCATCGCAAGACGGTCCGCTACACGATTCTGCTCCCTATAAATATGAGCAAAACTAATAGACTCAAAGGAGGATCCAATCCTTCTAATGCCTTTAATAATGTTCAGGCTACTCCGGCAAAAAGCATTGCCCTCAGAAATCATTTTAACCGCTTCCTGGTTATCTGACTCAACAAGAAGCTTCTTCACCCCTAGATCCTTAGCAAGCTTCAGGCCAGAGAAAATCCCCCAAAGCTCTGCAGAAAAGGAAGATCCAATACCCAAATTCTGAGAGAAGCCAGAAACCCACCTGCCACCATCGTCTCTAAGGACCCCTCCTGCGGCAATTCTCTCGTCTCTTAGACAAGAACCATCAGTGTTGAGCTTAACCACACCTTCACTCGGCCTACACCAGCCTAAAAGATTGATCTCCTTCCTCTGAACCGCCATAGCCAAGGGGTCTTCAACAAAACTCTCAACCAAGGTACTAATCTTTTTAGAAAAGAAATTAAGGACATTTGGCTGAGAAACCACTCCTCCTCCAAAGATCTCCTCATTCCGCCATCTCCAAATCTGATGGCAAACCACCATAAAAAGAAGAACACCCTGATTCCCATCAGGCAGAAGACTCCCTTTAATTCCATCTACAAACCAATCATTCTCAGAATGGGCTAAAAATGAAGATAGCACATCCCTAGGGAGAATTCTCCTCCAAACCTCTTTACTTTTCTCACAATCCCTGAGAGCATGGCACAAAGTCTCCTCCAACCCCCTGCATCTGCCACAGGCTCCAGAATCCACCAGATGCCTCCTTTTTCTATCCGAATTAGTAAGCAACCTATTCCTAGCCCCAAGCCACAGGAAGCTCCTAATATGGTACGTCACTTTTAAGGCCCAAATCGTCTTCCACACCCCAGGGGACGAAGAGTCCAAACCCTGATAGAATGCCTGAAAAGCAGATTTACACGAATAGGCCCCATTGTTAGTCAGCGCCCAACAGTAACTATCCTTGTCTTCAATTTGATTACTAATCTGAACACCTCTAATTGTAAGGAGCGATTCCAGACTGAGGTAGGAATCAAATTTATTCCAAATCCACTCACCCTCAGAATCCACCACATCAGCAATCCTCCAGTCCTGAATGTCCAACGGAGGCAAGGAAGTACAAACCTCCAATAAAGGCTTCTTACCTATCCAAATATCCTTCCAGAACCTGATGGACCTGCCATTACCACTCTATCCTTAGGCCCCCCAAACACCTTATCCTTCCGATACTTACCGCATAAAAGCTGGACCCACAGAGCTGAAGGAAACTGCCACATCCGCCACAGGAGTTTCATTAATAAGACTTTATTATTATCTTTGGCTTTCCTAATGCCCAGGCCTCCTATATCTTTAGGCTGACAAACCTCACTCCAAGGAACAAGGTGGAACTTTCTCCCCTCCTCCGCTTCCCCCCACAGGAACCTACGGTTAATTTTATCAAAATCTTTAAGCACAGGTTCAAGAAGATGACAAGCCTGCATAATATGATTGGGAGTCGCACAATTAACAGATTGAATTAACGTAAGATGGCCAGCGAGAGAGAGAGTCTTAGCTTTCCACGTGGCACACTTCATATTAGCTTTATCCAAAGTATCTTTAAAAGACACTTTAGACACTCTCTCACTGTGGAGGGGGATACCCAGATACTTCCCGAGAGAGCAAGTCAGAGGAATACCCGACAGATCACTCAACCTTTTACAGACTCTCTGGTTCATATTTTTAGAGCAATTCATCCTAGACTTTTGGACATTAAGCTTCTGACCAGAGGTCGAACAGAAACAATCAAGAATATCCATAATAATACTCAACTGCTCCTCATTACCTTCCAGAAATATTAGAACATCATCCGCAAAGAATAAGTGAGTAACCTGGGGACAGAAACTATTGATAGCCACTGGGTGGAATTTCCCATTATCAACATCATCTTGGATCAGATGAGACAACCTCTCCATTGCAATAACAAAAAGGAAGGGGCTCATTGGGTCTCCTTGATGGATACCCCGACCCGGAGAGAATTCCTCCGATATGTCCCCATTAATCAAAACTTGAAAAACAAGAGAAGAGATACAAACCTTTATTAACCTTCTCCAACTGTCAGGGATCCTAGCTCTCTCCAGACTCTCCATCAGGAAACTCCAGTTGATGCGATCATAGGCTTTCTCCAGATCCAACTTAAGAGCCACAATGCCTTTCTTCCCCTTCCTGATCTTCATAGTGTGGACCATCTCTTGGGCAATCACCACATTATCCATCATTTGTCTACCAGGCACAAAACTTCCCTGGTTCTGACAAATGATCTCAGGAAGAATGCAACAGATTCTATTAGCCACAATATTTGTAATAGTCTTATAGAGAACATTACAAAGACTGATAGGCCTCATATGCAAAAAGGAAGAAGGCTTCTCAATTTTAGGAATCAGAACCAGAAGGGTTCTATTCACCAGCCCTATATCCTGAGAACCATTAAAAACACCTATGATGAAGTTATAAATACCTTCCTTCACAACCTCCCAGTGCTTATGGTAAAAACCAGCAGGCAGACCATCAATCCTAGGAGCTTTAGTAGCCCCAATACTAAAAATGGCTTGGTCAATTTCCTTCAGGGAAATAGGGTGGAAGGCATCCAGAATACCATCCTCTCCAACCATAGG
This sequence comes from Euphorbia lathyris, assembly GCF_963576675.1. Classification (NCBI taxonomy): domain Eukaryota; kingdom Viridiplantae; phylum Streptophyta; class Magnoliopsida; order Malpighiales; family Euphorbiaceae; genus Euphorbia; species Euphorbia lathyris. Next base: position 9,328,303 of record NC_088911.1, read on the forward strand.
AAAAGTAGCAACAGAATGAGCCTTCTCCAGATGAACAGACTCCTCTTTAAACAGGTCCTTATAGAAATCCAGGGCCAAGATCCGAATATCATCATCCTCATACACCCAATCACCACTAGAGTTCTTAATAGCATCAATTCTATTCCTCTGCCTTCTAATGATGGTAGAGAGATGAAAATACCTGGTATTTCGATCCCCATCTCTGATCCAGGACTTCCTAGATTTTTGAAACCAAAGAAGCTCCTCCTGCCTGAGCACAGCCTCCAACTCCTTCTAAAGGGTTCTGAGAAAGCCATTCAAACTGTGATCAAACCTAACCTCCAACCTACGCTGAATGCCCTCAATTCTATTCAATAATTTATTCTTCCTCCTAATAATATGCCTAAAGACATTTTTATTCCACCCCCGCACATTATTCCTGAATCCTTCAGCAGCTTGAAGGACATTCGAGTGAGGCTTCCAATTATCATGAACGAATTCCTTAAACTTAGGATGAGACTCCCAAGCCAACTGATAACGGAACGGTCGCTCACCCCTAGGACGATTGCCTCTCATCAGCCTAAATAAGATAGGACAGTGATCCGAATGACGGAACGGGAGATTTAACATAGAATTTTCAGGGAAAGTAGTATGAGCTGAAACATTAGCATAAACCTTATCCAAACGAACAAAGGTACTGTTGCGCTTCCAAGTGAACTTATGACCAGAGGCCCCAAGATCAGAAAGCCCACATAAATCCATACTATTCTTATGGTGAAGGCATCGATTAACATAATGATGCGAACCCCCTCTCTGATCACTCATAAAAGCAATATCATTAAAGTCACCAGCCACAAACCAAGACTCAGATATGTTAACACTCATAGAGTAAAGAACCTCCCAAAGCCGTTTCCGATTGGCCAAGATAGGGTCAGCATACACCAGGGTAATAAAAAAAAAGGTTTATTACCGGAGACACTCACTTTACAATGAATAAACTGCTTATCCATGCTAATAATATCGAAATGAACCCGATCTGGCTTCTAGAAAAGCCAAATCCCACCAGCCCGACCAGTAGCCTCCGATCTAACACAGTTCCAGTTCCTAAACTTTTTAACCACCTCATCTGCTTTATCTCCACTAATATTAGTTTCCATTAAAGCAAAACAAGAAGGATTAAATTGTTTAATTAAATCATTAACATGGATACGGGTAGCCTTGCTAGCCGCACCTCTAACATTCCAACACAACAAATCCATAGAAAGGAGGAAAACTGACCGCACCAACAACCCTAAGCTAGGTATTTATTAGGGGCTCCTGAGAGCCTCGCCGAGGTACCCGCAGGCCCCCTCTTCTCTGGTAAAGCCATAGTGTTCTGGACACTTTTTTGCTTTCCCTTTAGCTTTTTCATACTAGTTTTATTAACTCCCATAGTCTTCCCAATCCCAGGATCACCACAAAGAATAGGAATACTAACCTCATTTATCTTCTTCATCCTTTGTGCAGCCAGGGCCAGGGTCCCCCCTTGGGCTTCATCTTTGGAGACAAAAAATGGGGTTAACAGATTCAACCACCTTCTCGGATGGTTCAACAGACTCCAAACTTGGCATGCTTTGATCAATATGCTCATCAACCTGGTCTGAATCTTGTACTTCCTCAATCGTCAGGGCCCCAAATCTGGATCCTGACGTGAAAGCTGAAGCTGCTCCAGTATCCTCCATTGCTTTAGGGTTAGGCTTCTCCTTGACACTTGGATTAGCAATAGGCTTTGATAGGGACGACTTCATATGAATGTTAATATCAGGAGGACGATTTTGAACAACTGAAGGTTGTGTTCTTCGTCTAGCAGACCTCTTCGCCACCATCCACGGTCCAAAATTCCCTCCATTTCCCTGGCTCCCTTCAGATCTCCCAACACCACCCTCAACAACCTCTTTTACAACCTTTTCCCTTTTAGGGCACCCCTCCTGAGAATGACCATACATGCCACAATCATAACAAATGTTATGTAAACCTTCATACTCAATAAAAAACACCTTGTTACGAACACAGAATTTTGATAACAAAGGTTTTGCAAGATCAACATCAATACAGACCCTTGCAAACTTGCCCCTAATAGCACCAATTGTAGTTTTGTCCACGTGGTGGACCTTCCCAACCAGACCTCCTATTTTACTGAGAAAATTTTCACTATAATATTCAATAGGAAGGCCCGGGAACCTAACCCAAGTCAAAATCCTGTTAACCGAGCAATCATGAGGATTAAAATTAGGAACCCAAGGCCGTAAGGCCAGAACATGGTTGGAAATAATATACGGGCCCCCATTGATCACAGTATTATAATCCTCAACTCGGGTAAATTTAATGACATAGTAGTCATTTTCCAGGTCAGTAATACTGACTTTCCCTTTCCTAGCCCACTGAGCTTGAATCCTTTGGGCAAAATAGTTAAAGCTAATTCTCTTCCCAAGCACTGTAACTATTAAAGACACCTTCCACTTATCCCTGAGCTCCCGCTTCTCAGCTGAGGAGAGCCTAATCACAGGACAAAGAGGATCGTCTTGGTCACCATCCTCTTCATCAGAATCAGAGTACATATCATCAGACTCCCCCACCATCAACACTTCCTCCATACAAGGCTCCTCCTCGACCACCCCCATAACCGTATCTTTCCAAGAACTTTTCCCTATTTCGTGGATACTAACCCTAGACCTGGGGGAAACCGCGTTCCCCTGGACCTGAGCTCCACACTCATCACCAAACCTACCCGCTCTATTATAATGGATCTGACCCGAGGCAGCCTGCCCCCTACCACCGCCCCAGCCTGCCCAGCACCAGCACTGCCCGGGGACTTGCTGCCAGTGCCAGACCCAGCGCCGGCGCTCCAAGCCCAGCAGCACCGCCGGTGCTTACTGCGCAGTGCCTTGCGCTGCCGGCGCTCAACCCGGCGCTAGGCACAACACGCCCAGCCTCACCCCCCGAGAGCGGAGGCGCATTGCCCCCAGCGTCCGAAACCCCCTGGGCAGCAGGCCCGCCCTCAAGGGTCAGCGCCGCACCTCCTGCACTTATCAAATTACCACCGCTAGCAACAAAATCGCCAGCCGCAAGGAAGCCCTTGCTGTCACACGCCTTACCATCATCCATCCTCTGCCTAAATTCTCTCCCTCCCAGAACCTCGCCCTCAATCATCGCCCTACCACCAACAATTACATCCAACGCCCTTCCCACCTCCAACTCCATCCGATCCACAACCCTTCTTGGATCTGTGCGATCAACACCCGCGTCGGCTCCGCCTGACCCCCCCAAAACCAAACCAGCCCCTCTTCTTCCACCATCCTCCACTGCCCCCTCCGGCACAAGAACCCCGCCGATCACCATACCCTCATCCCGATCCGACCTGTCCGCCCAGAACCGGCCCCCCGGACCACCGATCACCGTCCTCTCCTGAGATCTCTCCCTTACCCTAACCCGCTCCCTCTCACGCTCTTTCTCTTTCGCCTTTGTTATTCAGATTTTTTAATTACGATGTAGTTACACTGTTTTATATAAATAAGGTAATTACCGTCTTTTTTTTTTACTTTTAAATTGTTAAATAATTGACGTGAAACAAAAGTATTTTTTGTAAAAAAAAAATACTTTTTCTTTTTTTCTCTTTCCTCTTTTTTCTTCTCTTCTTCTTCCCTTTTTGTTCTGGAATTCCATAACTCTATTTTGAAGTGCAACAACGGTGTTTTGTAATTTAGAAGTTTTAAAATTTCAGAATAAATATGGATTTCAAGAAGAAGAGATTTTTTTTATATAAATGCATTTATGCCACGTCATTTATCTAACGGTATGAAATATAATTCTTTGATTTGCTAATGTTTTGAATCACAGACATTCATTCCCGAAAAAAAAAACAAGTATCTGTTTGTAAAATAGTGGAAACACAAAAGTTTTTTTTTCTATTTATTTTGTAATTTATTCTTATATTTATAGTTAGCTAAAATGGAATACTTAATACCAATGGTGAAGCCATGATTTCAAATTAAGGGAAAAATATAAAAACTTATTCGAAGTGATAAAATTACACGAGACTCGATTACATGATACAAAATCTATACGCATTTAGGTTTAGCTTAGTAGTTAAAACATCGTTTTTGAGTTAACACGTAATTGGAATGAAAATTCTTTCATTAAGTTAGAATTAACTTGCTAACTAAAATATGATTATTATGTTTTCTCATATTTGTACATATCACTTTAATTAATAAAGGTAATAAAGTTACAGTTATTGCTATTTACAAATACGATTCTAACCTTCCATGTTTTTTTATATGTGAACCTTAATAGAGATAATAAAATTATATGTGATTTATAAACATATTATACGAACTCCGACATGATATTAACAAGCTTTTAGATGATGAGAGTTAACCCATCAATCCAAAAATAATATAAAATATTTAAAATTATTACTATATTCTTCTATAATTTTAAATAATATCATTAACATATGTACATGTATACATATATAGTAAAATTACATTTGACCTAAAAATACGATATGAAATCGGCAATAATCTAATTTGGTTGACACAATTGTCACATAGTGATAACTTGTTATCCGAACTCGGTCACGTGCCTAGACGATGTTGATGATCTGACGTTATGTTGGTTCCTACAAGACAATATGCAGGTCAGATGGGGTCGGGGTCCGACAAACCTGCTCTGATGTCTAAGTCTATTTGTGATTAGGACCGAATGAAAGTGCATGGACTAGTTTTGAGATAGTAGTTAACGTACCGAACCTTGTGTCTATACCTCTGTATTTATAGTATATGATTAGGTTTCAAGGTTGTCACCTCATTAGGAATCCTTACAAGTTTAGGATTTCGTTACCCTCAAGGATTCTGATTCCTGGGAGGAATCCTTTATCTCGTGGGATTCTATAAGGTCCTTTGATATGTTGAGGCTTAGAGGTTTGGACGTCAGTTGATGGGCTATCGTTTGTTGGGCTTGGGCTGCAGCAACCGTCTCCGACCTGTTGAAATGAGATTGGGGCTGTCTTGGATGTGTTTGGGCCCTTATCACGTTTTGGGCCTAGGGCGCAATGAGGACGGTGATGACATCGCGCACGTGATATCATTTAGCCTGATATCACATAATATTTAGATTGGATTAAGGTTGACTCATTTGACACTAACACGATATAATTAACACGACACGAATACAAAGACACACTAACCTGACAATTGCCACCTTTAAAGCTTCACCTATGCTTAATACACTACCCTCCCTCACAATCAAGGGCTAGTATGTCAAGATTAAACTCCTATTTGGTTTCTATATTGTCTAAATTTTATCATTTGGTCCATGTGGTATTAACATTTACCTTTAGAATGTCTCATAGTTGCTATTTAATCCATTTTGTATGAAAAATTTACCAATTTGTTAAAAAATTTGCCACACGAAACAAATTTTGATATCTAAATATAACAATTTTTTAATTTTTTTTTTCTATATAGACTTAATACGTGAATAAATAAGAAATAGATTTAATTCTTTATTTATCTATGTATTAAATTTATATGATAAAAAAATTAAACCAACTGTCAAGTGTATATGTTACGTGCCAGAAATTGTGTCATGTGACAAAAAATTTAACAAATCAGGTCGTTTTCAATCCAAAATTAATTAAACGTCAACTATTGAAATACTTCAAGGGACAAATGTTACCAAATGATACCATATGTGGCAAATGATAAAATTTTGGATACCATTTGATCCAAATATGAGATCCTACTTAATAGTGAATTTCTACGACGGAATTGTAACAAACTCTTATGTCCCATTTATTTGTCGAAAAATATTAATAGGAGAAGTTTTTTTTGTTAGAAAGTAAAATATTTTTCGGTACGTAGCTACGACATCAAAAAAGAGATAAAATGATGAGTGACTACTATTTTCAAAAAGTAAAAAGAAATGCAATAAGATTCCAAATGGTTTAGAAAAATATTTTACTTTTTTTTAAAATATAAAACATTTTACTCATTTTTTTCATATATTTTTTCTGTTAATTAACTTAAATTTTTTTATAGTAAAACCTCTATAAATTAATAATGTTGAGACAATGAAATTTTATTAATTTATAGAGATATTAATTTATCCAGTATTAATTTACTGAACTGACTCAAATCGAGATCAGAAAAAATTATTATTTTAAAAAAGTTATTAATTTATCGACTATTAATTTATGAAGGTTTGAAGGTACTACTTTATTTTTCTAATAAATAAACACCAGAAAATTAAAAATAATATGTTTGCCTACAATATTTTTCATCAAATAAACGGAAAATATAAAGGGTAAATAACACCCATGATCATTGAACTTTATCCATTTTCACATTATGGCCACTGAACTTCATTTCTTCTCAGTATGGCCACTGAATTTTACACTTTTTAACACCGGTGGCTACTCAATTTTAACTAACTTATCAAAATGACCGTTAACGACCTCAAAATGAAAATATTCAAGAATTAAAGTTGTTCAGAACGACATTTACCACGAACCCACATTTTTTATTTTCGAAAATCACATTTTTTGAAGCTTTCTCTTTTTAAAAAGTGTAAAGTTCAATGGTCATACCAGTAAGAAATGAAGTTTAGTGGTCATAATGTAAAAATTGATAAAGTTCATTGGCCATGGATGTAATTTACCCAAAATATAAAGCACCTCTATTTTCACCTCCGAAAATGATTCGAAAAAGTATTCAACGAAGTAGAGGGAAATTGTGGACGGCAATCCATAGAAATTGATGGAACTGTATACTTCCATAAAGGTAAACAGAGTGGTCCATACAATCTTTTTGCTTTTTTAGTATTAGTTTTATCTCTTACTAACTTTTTATTTATGGGCCCTAAACATTAGGGCAAACAATGCAAGATTTTATTGTTTTTTTTAATCTATGTTTATATATTTTATCGGAACTTCTCATTGTATCTACTTTCTTTTATTTTATCGTTTATGTTTTTTTGGATTTTGCAAAGCGAAAATGGTTTATTTTATCCATAGATCAATAAATCTACGTGGTTGCAACAAAAAAAATGACTCAAATCTGAATGTTCGGAATGGTCTAAACGAAGTTTGGATTGTAAATGTCTTTCTATAGATTTGCGTTTACGAGAAATATGTGTTTTATTGTTATTTTGTATTTTTTTATGCTTTTTATGGTTTTTTTCTCTTTTTAGTCGCTTTCATCCATTCGTGGATATTATATTGACTTTACCCTGTGATCGTGTGAGGTCTTATTCCTTATATTTTATTTGTTGTACTTCTTCTTTTTTATCTAATGAAATGACAAGTATTTAAAAAAAAATGCATAATTTTATTATTATTATTATGGCTTAATACATCATTTGCCACTGGACGTTTAAAATATCCTCATTGCACCCTCTCAACTTGCTTAAAATATCATGAAAGCTCCATCGATTTACTTAAATTATAGTCAATTAATTACTTGGTTGTAAAAAAAAAAACTTGCATGCGAGAGGTGTGTTGCATGTGACTTGGAAAAGTAAAACGACCAAGGTCGGGTTATAAGGTTCTGTTAGCGATATTTTGCGAATATGCTAATTTCAACCTTGTCACGTGTGGTTAGGGTGCGGGCGTGCCAGAGAAGATTACTTCTCAATTAAAATGGTTAAGTTTATGGAATTTGCGCGCCAAAACTTGAAATCTAATCGAAGCGATTGGCGAGGGACGCAAGGATTGAAAAAGTCCCTCTTAGGTCTCTCGTGCCGTTATAGAAACTTTGCGAGATAAATTATTTTTAAAGCTAAGCGTATAAATTGAAGACGAGAAAATAAATGAAATTAAAGTGCGAAATTGACACGAGATTTGGTAAAAATCGGTATTTTATTGATGTAAATCAAGGTTTAAATACATGTGTTCAAAGTAAGCATGAAATTGAAAATGAATTACAATTGAAGAATTTCTATACTAAACATATAGCTAATTCAATTGAATTGGAAAAACAAATCAAATACAAGGAATTGAAATGCAATTAAAATAAATTGGAATTCAACAACAAACTCGGAGCCACAATAGCTATCTCGGATTGATGTTGAATTTTGGTGTCGGCTGGAAGTTCTCGGAGAGCTGTGGTCGATCGGGCCCGTACGGTATGTACTCTTGCAATGACTAAACGTGTGGTAGGCAAATGGGGCAGATTTAACCCTCAACTTCGGGAGGCTCGTTTGGGCACTTAAGGACACGGAATTGGACGAGTAAATAGGCTAAATTTAACTTCAGGAGGTCAGGAACAAACTTCAATAAGGGATCGAAGGCTAAAACGGATGCTAAGTAGACGAAATTGGGAGTTGAAAATAACTGGACGGATCTGGAAAATTCTGGAAACAGAATGTCTAAAAGAATTTGGGCTGGAAAGATCGGCTTGTAAATAGAGTTTATGGGCACGGAATTGGGCAAATAAATATACTAGATCGAAATTCAGGACGTCAAGAACAACTTTGTCGAAGGGATTGAAAGAAAAAAATGACTTTAAACAGACGGAATTGGGCTTTGAAAGTAGTTGGACGAATCTGGAAAATTGATTTGAAAACAGAATTATAGCTAAGAATTGAGCAAATTAAAAGCTTGGAATGCTAAATTGAATTAGAAAAACTTGGAAAGAGGCTATTGGAACTTGAATTGGAGCTAAAGAGAGCTAAGAAAGGAATCGAAGCTAAGAAAAACGAAGAACGAAAAGAAGAACTTTGAAGAACTAAGAAGAAAAGAACTTAAGAACTAAGAACTTAAAACTAGAAACTAGAGAATAAAGGCCGGGGCTTATGTCCAAATGATAAGAAGGAAATTGGACAAGAGGAAATTGGATGATGAGGATCATGTGCATTTTCTGTGGATGATGCTTAGCAATTACATTTTTGAGCCGTTAGGCCTCAGACCCACTGCAGAAATATTGATCATTGCTAAGGCTCTGGCTTCGGGCCGTCGTTTAGCTCTTGGCACCATGTTGTTGGCCTCAACATTCCATCGTCTAGCTCTTACTGTTGAGGATAGACCATTCATAAAACCTAGAGGTGGTTTGTGGCTGCTGCAGCTGTGGCTTTTTATTTATTTCCCTCATCTGGCCACCGCCTCGTCAATGGAGACTTCGGGACATCTTGGCGTGGACCTTTGCTACAGCTCTTCGAGTTTGGCTGTTAGTGTAGTTGTGAGATTTCTTCGTACTTTGGTGCCATCTACTCGTAACAAGCTGTTTCTTTTTTGGGAAAAAGATAACTCGTGTCTACCATCTTGGGCTCTCTCTTACTTGTCTGCTGCCCCTCATGAAGGTGTTGAATGGTGGATGACGGTATGTGCGACACGTCGGTTACACCACGGGGTGAACCGAACTAGAATCTCGCGCTCATCAAACCCTGGTTTGACCTTATATGCACCCTGTCTTTGGGCACGTCAGTTAGGCTTTTTCCAATCTATCCCGGGGCAACTCCCATTTCCTACCCCTTCTCAGCGGTGTGGGGCTAGTGATGAAGATATAGCGGCTGCGGTTCTGGATGCGGGATATGATCAGGGACCACTTCTGCTTAGGTCGGATCAACCTTCGTTTGATGCTTGGTGGGAGACCGTTTTTCAGCATTGTATCCCTCCTGTTGGTAAGCTCTTTTTATTTATTTTATTATTTTCATTTTTCTATATATAATAATTTTTGTTTTTGTAGACTCAAGCGGCAGCTCAGGGAAAGACAACAATCCGAGTTTCCTAGCTCCGAATGAGCTTGACGCCAACGACAAGGGGAAAGGAAAGGCAATCATGATGGATGAAGGAGAGCGGGTGACTATTGCAGCAGGGCCTTCTGCGAGACAAATGGAAGAAGAAGGCGACTCCGACGAGGGCCTATACTTCGGTTTCGAGGATGAAACACTGGATCAACTGGGGGAACGTTGGAACTTGACATCTTCGCTCGGCACCTTGTCTCTTGATGAGGACTCGACTGAGGTGGCTATGACTCCATTGCAACTTCCGGCACGAACCCATCTTCCTTTCGCGTCTTCTCTGAACCGACTGGTCCTTGCGCCATTGTCTCAGGTTTGTATGATCTTGCTAATCTGTTATTTATGAGTCATGCTTGCGATGAATTGTTTAGATTGATTGATTTAATTGCTGAAAATATGGCAGGAATCAGCCCTTGCGCGTCCTTTGTTGGTCCCTGTCGGTCTTAAAGCTGATAATCCTTTTGCCGGCTTGGATTTTTCATTTTTGAAAGGACCGTCTACTGTTGCAGCTGATTCATCCTTACCTAGTGATGACTCGTTGAGTGATGCTCGTGCCAATCTTAGCAAGCTCGTTGCTTCTCCTCTTGATTCCTGGACTCCCACCCGTATTGCAAGGGCAATGACTGATTTTGATCTAATGATGGGTGCGTGTGCTCATCCTTTCAAGACTGAGCCGTTGAAATCCGCCAAGAACCATGTGTTGTTTTGCTATCAGTCCTATGTTACTGAGAAAAACGTGGCAGCAGGTCTCGCCGCTCGAGTTAGATCAAATATGGCAGAGTTAGAGGCCTACAGCAAGAAGTTTAATGCTCTGGTTGATACTAAAGAAGCGGATAGGCAACGATTGGCCAAAATTGCAGCTGTAGAGGAGCGTCTTTTGGTATTAGAGAAGGAGGTGGCTGAAGCTCGAGCGTCCAAAGCGGAAATGGTTAGAGCCAGTTCCGGGTTTAGAGCTTGTTTCTCGCGGATGGAGGAAGAGTTGGCCCGTGAGAAAGATCGGTTGGCCAATCATTATGATGAGATGTTGGCATGGCACCGGCAGAGCGAGCAACACAAAGAGGCTGCCTCCAAACTTTGTGAATCTTGGGCAAAATACCCAAAGCCTGATTTTTATTTGTTTCCGTGAGGTATGTTCACGGGTTGCCCATACTTTCCCTCTTTGTTTTGAGTTTGTACGTTCATTCTTTCATTTATTTATTCGTGTAGCACAAATGGACATTGTTTTGTGAGTTGATTGTCGTTTGAACATTTGCTAAGTCATCTATTTTTGGCCATGGCACACTTATTCTTTTATTGATGAACACTTATAGCACTTGCAAAAACAATATACAAATGCCCAGAAAAATTGCAAATGCCCAGAAAAAGAGCGCATACGCCCTGCGTGTACCTGGTTACGCTCCGCATATTTGTGCTCTTGATCCTGAAGCGCTTTCTCGATGATGAATACGCATGGCGTCTTTGATTTTACGCCCCGCGTATTCTCGCTCCTGGAGTACATCTTCTATGCACGTCTAGTATACGTCCTGCGTCTTTGGGGCACGCCCCGCGTATGAGAATGCACGCCCCGCGTATTCGTGCTCCTGGAGCTGTCTTTTACACACATCTGGTTTACGCCCCGCGTATTGTCAAACACGCCCTGCGTATTTGAGCTTCTGATCTTGGTGTGTATAGTCAATGATAACTACGCGTGGCGTCTTTGGTGTTACGCCCCGCATAGTCGAGCTCCTGGAGTCTGTCTTTTACACACGTCTAGTACACGTCCTGCGTATGGGGTAAGCGCCTTGCATATTTGGTACACGCCCCGCGTATGAGAATGCACGCCTCGCGTATTATCGAACACGCCCTGCGTGTTGGTGCCCCTGAACCTGAAACGCCTTATTGATGCACTTTACGTGTGGCGTCTGTGGTGTGCGCCGCGTGTAGTTGAGCCTCTTCTACGTCTTGCGGGCTGGTTGCTACATTAATTACGTCCCACATACTTTGGAAATATTTCTTCAAGTATTTGCCGTTAATGTATCTCCTGTGTGGTTCTCCGCCTAAGCTCTTTAACCAATACGCGTTCCCGGGAAGCACCTTGTGGATTTGAAATGGTCCTTCCCAGTTGGGCGACCACTTTCCAAGCTCACGGTCCTTCATCCCAATTGGTAGGATTAGCTTCCACACTAGTTCGCCTTCTCTGAAGCTTTTCTTTTTGACTTTCTTGTTGTACACGTCTTCCATTTTCTTCTTTTGGATCATCATGCAATCGAGCGCTTTCTGCCTTTCGTAGTCCAAATCTTCTAGTTCCATGGTCATGGCTTGTACATAATTGTCTGGATCCAAGTCATTCTGACGCATTACTCGCAATGAAGGTACGATGACTTCTAATGGTATTACTGCATCATAACCAAATGTTAGGAAAAATGGACTCACTCCGGTTGCTCGTGTCTTAGACGTTCGCATGGCCCACAGTGTTTCTGAGAGAACTTTGTGCCATTCTCTAGGATTGTCTTCTAGCATCTTTTCCAAGATTTGGATCAGGATCTTATTGGACGCCTCAGCTTGACCATTCGATTATGCATAAAATGGGGTGGAGTGAATCAACTTAATCCCGTACTCTTCTACGAACTCGTTCATATCTTCGCCTGTGAACATGGTCCCCTGATCCATGGTGATGGATTCTGGGATTTCGAATCTATGAATCAAGTTTTCTTTGATGAATCGGATCACTTGTGTTTGGCCGACTTGTTTCATTGGTGCTGCTTCCACCCATTTGGAAAAGTAATCTGTGGCAACTATGATGAAACAATGACCTTTTGATGAAGCTGGGAATATTTTCCCAATTAGATCGATAGCCCATCCTCTAAAAGGCCATGGTTTCACAACTGAGTGTAATTCTTCTGAGGGCACCCGTTGGACTTGGCCATACAATTGGCACTTCTTGCAACCTTTCGCATATGTGATGCAATCTCGTAGGATCCTGGGCCAGAAGTACCCATGACGATTAATAAGCCACCGCATTCTCCTTCCTGACTGGTGAGCTCCACATATGCCTTCATGGACTTGCTTCATGACTTCCATTGCTTTTGGAAAGCCGAGACATTTGAGTAGCATTCTGTCATAGCTCTTACAGTACAAATCACCTGCCATCAACATGTAATTTCGAGATTGAATGCTCACTGAATATTTCACTTTTGTGGATGGGTCATTGAGGTAGTCGGTAAATGGTTTCCTCCAATCCTGAGCTAAGTTGATGTCGATGTCGAATGATTCAAACTGGACACCTCTGTCTGCTACGGATGGATGACCTTGTCTTCTGATGATGATGACTTTGTATGCTGTTTCTTTGGAGATCTTCATTCCAGAAGCGATTTGGGCTAACTCGTCAGCTTCCCAGTTGTCATTTCTTGGAATATGCTCCAAACTGACCTCATCAAACATTTCCAGAAGTTGAATTGCAAACGCGAAATAAGGTAGCAAAAATAGACTTGAGCATTTATATGCTCCTGTTAGGTGCTGGATAACCAATTATGAATCACCGAAAATCTTGACCTCTTTCGCTCCTAGGTCTATCAAGATTTCTAAGCCGATGATTAGAGCTTCATACTCAGCCTGGTTGTTCGTGCATTCAAAATCCAAGTTTACCGCTAATATTGTTTTAGTCCCGGATGGGGCTGTGATGATCACTCCTGCTCCGTTGGAACTGTCTGTTCTTGAACCATCGAACTTCAACTGCCACGGTTCTTTGTGCGTTAGATAAATTGGAAGTTCCGCCTCTTCAGGATATTGGAAACTGGTTGGGTGATCGGCTACAAAATCTGCAATTGCTTTCCCTTTTATCGAGGATTGCAGGAGATACACCAAGGTGAACTCGGCCAATGCTAGTGACCATTTTCCTATTCTTCCTGAGAGGATAGGCTGGTTTAGCATGTATTTGATCAAGTCGGTGCTAGCAATCACATAAACTCTCGCTTTGAGCAAGTAATGCCTCAACTTCGTGCAAGCAAAATAGAGGGCTAAGCACGTCTTCTCAACTGGGTTGTACCTCGTTTCTGCCGATAGCAATGTTCGACTTAGATAGTAGATGGATTGTTCATGACGGTTTGCATTGTCTTGGGCAAGCAAACACCCATTTGACTCGTCGGTCGCTGATATATAGAGCTTGAGTGGAGTGCCCTCCCTTGGTGGCATCAACACAGGTGGATTACTCAAGTAAGTTTTGATCTCTTCGAACGCCGCTTGATGCTTGTCGTCCCACTTGAAGCTTTCTTCGTCTTTGAGTCTCAACAGATCTGAGAATGCTTTAGATTTTCCAGCCAAGTTTGATATGAATCATCTCAAGTAGTTTACTTGGCCCAGGAATCGCTGCAACTCCTTCTTGTTTTTCGAGGGTTGTGCTTCTTTGATTGCTTTTGCCTTATTGTCATCAATCTCGATCCCTCTTTGATGGACTAAAAATCCGAGGAAGTTTCCTGCTTTGACTCCGAAGGCGCACTTTAGAGGATTGAGTTTTAAATTGTACTTACGCATCCGCTCGAAGCTCTTCCTCAAATGGCCGACGTGTTCTGCCTCTCGCTTGGATTTGACAACGATGTCGTCTACATATACTTCCATGGAGGTGCCGAGTAAATCGTGAAAAATGGCATTCATTGCTCTTTGGTATGTGGCGCCGGCATTTTTCAAACCGAATGGCATGACGACCCATTCGAACGTACCAATTGACCCCGGGCATCGAAATGCCGTTTTGGCAATGTCTTCTTCGGTAATGGGGATTTGGTTATATCCCGCATAGCAATCACACAGAGATATTAATTCATTTTTAGACACATCATCTACTAACATGTCGGCTATAGGCATCACATAGATGTCTTTTGGCGTAGCTAGATTTAAATCGCGGAAATCTACGCATACGCGTAATTTACCGTTCTTTTTTACTACAGACACGACGTTAGATAGCCATACCGCGTACTTTGCTGGTCTGATGAATTTAGCCTTGAACAGCTTTTCTATTTCTTCCTTCACCTTGCCTTCAACCTCTTTGCTCATCCTTCTTGTTGGTTGTTTGAAGGGTTTGAACTCCGGTTTGATTGGCAATCTATGTTCCACTACGTCTTTGCTCAACCCGGGCATTTTGTCGTAATTTCAAGCGAAACAGTCTTTGAACTCCCGAAGCAAAACGATGATGGCTTCCTTTAACGTTGGGCGTAGTAAGCTACTGACAAACGTAACCCGAGGTTCCTCTTCTGTCCCTAGGTTCACTTCGTCTAAAGGGTCGACTGCCATGGAACCTTCATCTTCTAACTTCGGGTTCGCCCTTTTCAGATCTTGTAATTGGATTTCTTCTCCTTGAGGATCTAGTTCTGCTATCCCTTTGGGTGCTTCGATTTCTGAGACCCTCATGTCGTCCTCCTGGTATAGTTTCTCCGCTAGTTGTTGTGCATTCAGTTTTGATATAGCGGCTGAAGCTACCGCTTCTTTTCCGGATGTTGTCTTAATCATGGAATCTCTTCAATTATCAGTTCATCACGGAATGGCCTTCGACGGGTCACGATTGCCGTTGGCCTTAGGATATTCTTAATCTCTTCGACATATGATTGCTCTTTGTAATTGGATCCCACTCGGATTGGGCCTACTGATTCCTCGTAGAGTCTAGCCTCGACCACATCTGAGTAGGTTTCGAATGGTTTCTCGTTTGCCCGAATGACTTCCACCTCGTCTCCCTTCCAGAACAGAAGAAGTTGGTGCAAAGACGAAGGGATGCATGAGTTGGAGTGAATCCAATCTCTCCCTAACAGTGCCTGATAACTCGCGGTTGAATTTACCACGAAGAAAGCGGCCATGGTGGTGTGAGAGCCAACGGTGAGTTCCAATGGTAGGACACCGTATGTCTTTGCAATTTCTCCCGTGAAGGCTGAAACTGACACCTCTGATGAGATTATATCTTCCTCTGATTTCCCTAAGGCTAGGACCATCTTCATAGGCATGATGTTAATGGCTGATCCATTGTCGATGAGCACTCTGGAGATTGGTTTACCGTCTACATGAGCCTTGACGTATAGAGGTTTGATATGGTGAGTCATCCTTGGAGTGGGCTTGTCAAAGTAAACCCTCTTCATGCCCTCTTCACCCAGTGCCTTCGGTGCTGCGTCTTCTTGCTCCTTGTACTCGGGCTTAGGGAATTCTTTCTTGATGTCTTCGCTTCTAAAATCCGAAGGTAAGATTAAAGAGGTAGCTGCACAATCTACCCGTATGATGAAATCTCCAACCCGGATTTGGAGGTTCTTCTCTTGGTTTTTTCCTCCTCTTTTCGCATCATTGGAGTTGACGCTGGATGACTCCTTTTGACTATTTCTCTTTTCTGCCTCTCTTTTCCTTAATCTTCTTTTTGCATTCCTAGAGAGAGGCCTTGGGAATTTCTTGTGGCTATTCACTTGCCATTGATTGATTGGTGAGGAACTCGAGGGTGTTATGAAACGTGGTCGTTGTTGTTGCACGTCTCTTATCTTTGTATTCTGTGATTGCCTTGAGCTTTCCTCCAACTTTGATGGCGTCACTTTTGGTACCCATACCTGTCGGGTTCTCATGTCACTCTGTTGCTTTCCTTTACCCCCCCCCCCCCCCCCCCACACTAGTGAAGTAGCATTGATCATATTGGCTACTGGGAATGGGTCCTCGTCGATCATCATGCTTTCCTTCTTTTCCGGGAATTGGAGTATCCTGCGGTTAATCCTATCCTGCACGGCGTTTCTAAAACCAAAAATGCTTGAGTGTTGTGGCTCCAGTTGTCGTGATACTTATAGTATTTCTTCTTTGGACGGGATCACATGTCTAGGAGGCAATGTGATGAACTGCTCATTTAGCAGGTAGTCGAAGATCTCTTCCGTCTTCGAGACGTCAAACGTATATTGAGTGGTTGGGATCCTTTTAACTACCTCTGGTGCTTTGGGATTCTTTACCAACACGGGACATGTTCGAGATCCGGTGTTCGTTAAGTCGGCAATGGCTACCTCATGTGTTTGCACCTCCCCTTGGTAGCTTCCCACAGAGTTCTTCTTACGTCGATGATCTTCCTTCATCAACTCCTCGTACTCTGAAACCTTGGCCACCAACTCGTAGTAGTCGCGGAAATCTATCCCCTGAAATTTCTTCCGGTTTTCGAATTCCAACCCACGTTGGGCAATCTTCACGAACTCGACCTCGGGGATGTTGATTCGACAACGATGTCGCATCTTTTTGAATCGGTTGATAAAATTTTCAACCGGTTCTCCATGTCATTGCGTCATTCGGGACAGCTCCGCAACACAGATCTCGGGCTCCGTTCGATAGAACTGGTTGTGGAACAGTCTTTCCATTTGTTCCCATCCATGAATGGATCCGGATGGTAAGGTGGTGTACCAAGAGAAAGCTGGTCCCGTTAGTGAACCTGGGAATAGCCGCAAGCGTAACATGTAGAAGTTTGGGTCCATGCTCAAACCACTGCACTGAAAGGTGAAGCGTGCCACGTGCTCCACAGTGGATTGCCCTTCTTCTCCTGAAAATAAAGCGAAATCGGGTACTCTAAAATTGTGGGGTAAAGGGTATAGCTGATCATAGTGCCGTGGATATGGTTTCTGGAACTCGGGTCGGTATACTTCCCTCACGGCTGGCCCATAGATCTCTTGGACGATGTTTCTTATGCGTTGAGCTTCTCCTAAGTTATTGGTGGGCTCCATGCGTGTGTGTGTCGTCCATTGTGGGTGAAAGTTGGTTTGTCTCCCATTGCCCCCCGCATTACGAGCATAGCTTTCCTCGTAATGTTCGGCATGGTTACTAGGTCCGGTATGAGATCTAAACTGTTGTTGAGGTGGTGGGATTTGAATAGGTTCTGTGCTGATCCTGTCACCGCGCTCATTGAACCTGAGATTCTCTTCTCGAGTTGGTGGCGGGGTGTACCTTTCCCCAGCTCCTGATGTCGGTGTTTTCTTCCCACCGTCTACCGGTCCTTGAGATGTCGACCTTTGTGTGAACAGCTCGCCGCACTTGTTCGGGATTTTGCTGATCTCTCCGGTTAAATCAACGATCCTTTCCTCGAGAGCCGGTCCCTTGTTGGAATTGTTCATCGCCTCGTTGTTGGCTTGCATTGCCTTGCACACATCCTCATAATTTTGTCTCATGGATTGCGAAAATCCATGTGAAAATTGGTCGATCTGCTTCTCTAGTTTTGTTAAAAATGGTGCCATGTCGAATATGGGTGGGCCTTGAGGTGGTTGTTGGTTTGCACCTCTGCTATTGTTCACGGTCTCAGCCACACAATCTTCAGGCATGGCAGGTTCGTTGCTCTGATCCCGGTTCTGATTTTGACTCTCTTCGGAGTCCGATGGGATGGGATCCTTCCCCGTGTTCTTCCTAGGAGGCATTCTTCGTGAATACTTATAGGTAAAAATGATGAAATCAAGTTAGTACTCTAATATTGAAAAAAGAAAGAACAAGAAAATAAACAAATGGAATAAAAGCAAAGCATGAAAAATAAGTGGAAAATTGAGTAAAAAAAAAAAAAAATTAAAAAATGGTTTTGGGTCCTAAATACAATTTTTGGCTAAGCTAACAAAAATAGGTCCCACTGGGCGTGCCAAAAATTGTTAGCGATATTTTGCGAATATGCTAATTTCAACCTTGTCACGTGTGGTTAGGGTGCGGGCGTGCCAGAGAAGATTACTTCTCAATTAAAATGGTTAAGTTTATAGAATTTGCGCGCCAAAACTTGAAATCTAATCGAAGCGATTGGCGAGGGACGCAAGGATTGAAAAAGTCCCTCTTAGGTCTCTCGCGCCGTTATAGAAACTTTGCGAGATAAATTATTTTTAAAGCTAAGCGTATAAATTGAAGACGAGAAAATAAATGAAATTAAAGTGCGAAATCGACACGAGATTTGGTAAAAATCGGTATTTTATTTATGTAAATCAAGGTTTAAATACATGTGTTCAAAGTAAGCATGAAATTGAAAATGAATTACAATTGAAGAATTTCTATACTAAACATATAGCTAATTCAATTGAATTGGAAAAACAAATCAAATACAAGGAATTGAAATGCAATTAAAATAAATTGGAATTCAACAACAAACTCGGAGCCACAATAGCTATCTCGGATTGATGTTGAATTTTGGTGTCGGCTGGAAGTTCTCGGAGAGCTGTGGTCGATCGGGCCCGTACGGTATGTACTCTTGCAATGACTAAACGTGTGGTAGGCAAATGGGGTAGATTTAACCCTCAACTTCGGGAGGCTCGTTTGGGCGCTTAAGGACACGGAATTGGACGAGTAAATAGACTAAATTTAACTTCAGGAGGTCAGGAACAAACTTCTATAAGGGATCGAAGGCTAAAACGGATGCTAAGTAGACGAAATTGGGAGTTGAAAATAACTGGACGGATCTAGAAAATTCTGAAAACAGAATGTCTAAAAGAATTTGGGCTGGAAAGATCGGCTTGTAAATAGAGTTTCTGGGCACGGAATTGGGCAAATAAATATACTAGATCGAAATTCAGGACGTCAGGAACAACTTTGTCGAAGGGATTGAAAGCAAAAAATGACTTTAAACAGACGGAATTGGGCTTTGAAAGTAGTTGGACGAATCTGGAAAATTGATTTGAAAACAGAATTATAGCTAAGAATTGAGCAAATTAAAAGCTTGGAATGCTAAATTGAATTAGAAAAACTTGGAAAGAGGCTATTGGAACTTGAATTGGAGCTAAAGAGAGCTAAGAAAGGAATCGAAGCTAAGAAAAACGAAGAACGAAAAGAAGAACTTTGAAGAACTAAGAAGAAAAGAACTTAAGAACTAAGAACTTAAAACTAGAAACTAGAGAGCATTGAGAGTAACTTTTAGAGAGGGGTTTTGTTGTGTGTTGAGTGTGATTTTTAATGAAGGGGAGGGGGTCTATTTATAGTATTTTGGAGTGGCATTTTGGTAATTATTCAGTGGCATTTTGGTAATTAGTGAGTGGTATTTTAGTAATTAGTCATCAACTAACTCAACTACCTCCATGCCACATCACCCCACTAC
Source organism: Euphorbia lathyris (assembly GCF_963576675.1). Lineage (NCBI taxonomy): Eukaryota > Viridiplantae > Streptophyta > Magnoliopsida > Malpighiales > Euphorbiaceae > Euphorbia > Euphorbia lathyris. The sequence goes on from NC_088911.1 coordinate 9,348,080, forward strand.
CTCAACTTTCACTAACTACCATCAACTTCCATTGACTGCTTCCAACTGTTGCCGGAAGAGACGATACGCCCCGCGTATCCTTTGGTTACGCCCTGCGTATTGGAGGTCCTGAAGCTTGTGCGTTTCGTTGATGCTTTTTACGCGTGGCGTCTCTGGTGTCGCGTCCCGCGTGAAGCAGTACGCCCTGCGTATTGACGGATACGCCCTGCGTATTGGCGCTTCTGATCTTGGAACACTCTGCGGATTCGTCTTACGCATGACGTATTGGCAAGTACGTCTCGCGTAATAAAGTACGCCCCGCGTAAATTGAAGGACGCGCTGCGTATTTTAGTCTCTGACGTTTGATTTCTCCGGACGCTCTGTTTACGCCCTGCGTATTGAGGACACGCCCCGTGTGGTGCCGGACTCTCTCATGGGTTGCAGGTTAGCTTACACGTGTATTATTTTCTAGAAAATATAAACTATATCCTAAAAATATAACCCAAGCATTTTATATACATAAAAATAATTATTTTATTTTTTGGGCCAACAGGTTCTAATATCAGAGACGACCAAATTTTACAGTTGAGCAAGTAAGAACTTCATTTTTAATATGTTTTAATCCATTACGCGGCTTACTTTTTCGCAACCGATTGATTAATTGGTTATATTTTAAACAAGTTAAAGGGCTATCAAAAATTTTTAAACATTTAGGGACCAATCAATCTTTTTAGATAAATTCGGATGATGTATTAATCATATTATTATTATTATTACATCATTCACCCTTAAATTTGTCCTAAAAATTTGATTGACCCTCTGAATTTTTAAAGTGTCTTGATAGCCTCTATGCTTAAAATATGGTAAATCAATCACTCGATTGTAAAGAAATAAGCTGCATGCAAAATGTGTATTTCACGCGCATTGGAAAAGTCAAACGATCGGGGTATAAGGTTCTAATATAAGAAAATACCAATTTTAGAGTTGAACGAGTAAGAACTTTATTTTTAATATGTTTTTTATTTTTTAATATATTTTATGAATTATGTAATACCAATTTAAGGCAAGTGCAACACATTTTTCATATGCAGTTATTTCTTTATAATCGAGTGAATTTTTAAATAAGTTAAAAAGATTATTGAGACATTTTAAATACGTTGAGAAAGCTATCAAAATATTTTAAAAATTTAGAAGCGATATCAATCTTTTTGAAAAAATTTAGAGATGCAATACATTGCATGATAAAGTAGTTGTGAATCCACAACATCCACAACTTATACAATACATTGCATGAGAAAGTAGTCATGAAAGAAAAAAAAAATTATTAGGTATAAAATTTCAACCTATTGCACCAGTTAATAATTAGAGATGTCAAAATAAATTATTGTACCGTATTAATAATATATGAAGAGTCATATACAATCGGTTGATCAGTCTATTAATAAAATATTAACCGGTCCATTAAATTTAGAATATATTGGTTAGTTGTTTAAATTAGAAATTTTGAATTTAAAATCTATTTAACACAACAAATTTTTGTTCAAAAATATCCGCTAAATAGTATTGTTAAATAACGTTTTTTTTATCAGAATAATGTCTGGTTAATTTTTTTAAGGACCTAAAGCTCGTGTTTAGGTTGTCAAGAGTGCGTGTACAAGAAACTGATATTTGAAACACCAATTTCAAATGTAAAAAACCCCGAAGATTCAATTACTAAGTTTCGTGTCAGATATTGCTGCAACTGAGAAAGTTACAACAATTGTTTTGACATCTAACACTAGTGTCAAATGTCAAACAATGATTCTGAACGTGGCAATTCAATCACCGAGTTCTTTGAATTTAAAACGGGTATGTTAAACACGATAAGAGTGTCTATGCATCAAGACTTGAAACACCAATTTTAAATGTAAAAAAGAAAACTTAATGATTGAATTTTTAAGTATCAAATGAGAAAGTTACCACAGTTGTTTTTACATCTAATACTAATACTAGTGTGGCTGGGATTTCCATGCCGTGGGACAGCTCTACCGAGTTTGGAGATTATATATTAATGTTGTGCAATAGTAGATCATCTCAGTGGCTTGATAAAATGGCAACTGTTTTATGGTGTATTTGGGGGGCCCGGAATGATTTTTTGTGGAACGGTAATCGGAAGCCTGCTGCTTTGGTTGTGCAGCAGGGGCTGCTATTTCTTGCTTCTTGGCAACATCAGCATTTTCGCACGAATTCTTTGTTTAGGACTTCTGAAGCGGCGATCAGATGGAGTCGTCCTGTTGCTGGTTTCATTTCATATGCTGTTGATGCCTCGGTGTTCCAGGAGTCAAATCAGTTCGGGTGGGGGCTGTATTACGTGATGATTGAGGTCAGTTTATTGTGTGTTCCAGCGGCTACGCTTATGGCAATCACTCGGTAAAATTTGTTGAAGCTTTTTCCCTTCTAAATGCTTTAAAACTGATCTCCCATCTTGACTTGCAAAATGTTATTTTTGAAACTGATTCAAAAATTGTTGCGGACTGTGTTAATTTCGTCTCCATGGATTTTTCCGAGTTTGGTGCTGTTATTTTAGATTGCAAACATTTTTTGTCTAGTCGTACCGGTTGTCGGGTGACTTTTTGTCCTAGATTAACGAATAGAGCAGCTCACTGTGTAGCTAGGAGAGCTTTTTCCAATGCTAATTCTTTTATTTCATTCATTGTTCCTGATTTTTTGGAGTCTGTACTGAATTCTGAACTTGCTCCTGATTAATAATACTCCATTTTCTCTGCAAAAAAAAAATACTAATATCAAATGTCAAATAATGACATCTAACACTAAACATTTTGATTCAATCAGGGAAACACAAGTTTATTATAAACAACAGTATGTCAAAATTAACAGTACAATGGGATTTTTTTTATTAAATCTTATATGAAAACAGCATTTTTTCTGATATAAATTTTGTTTGTCAAAATAGATGTTAGCAGATTATTTTTTGTTAGCTGATTTGACTAGCTGATTGTCTAAATTTGTTTGGTAAAATTTAGCCGATTGTTGATAGTTGTTTATGTAAAATGATAAATAAACATGTGATAAATAATTAGGGATGAAAATGTCGAACAATAAGATAATTGAAAAATCTCCTAGAACCATTATTTTCAAAATTAGATTTTTGGACCTAATAAGTTTTTTCAAACCTTTATTCACCAAACACCACTATTAGAGGTTTGATTAGTCAAAACCTCTAAAGTGACCAAAATGTCTAATTTTACCCCAAAAAGCTATTTACCAAACAAGGCCATAACATAATTAGCCCGATTTAATGTATTAGTAGCCCCTTAAACTTGGGGCATGTTTGTTTTACCTACTGTTTGTTGTTACGGTATGCTTTTTGCTGTTGGAAAATGCTGCTTTTCCAAAAAACATGAATTCTTTGTTTTTGTAAAATGCTACTTTTTAGAGGTAAAAGGCAAACATGAGGTTATTAACTAATTAGGGAAAGCGGAACAGTGATCTGGATCCTCGTCGGGGAGGTCTGGCTTCCTCGGGGGTCGTCTCTGCGCGGGGAACGGTCCCTGCGGATACTCCGACGGTCAAGACAGTTAGTAGTTCGAGAGTGTATTCTAATCAAATGAGAGTGAGGTAGAAAGTAGTTACCCGATCCTCTTTCCTCCCTTGGTTGGTATATTTATAGTGAATTATCTTGGGCCTGTGGGCCTTCTATTACCCTGGCCCTTTCGCTGGTCGGGCTCCGCTGGGCCTCTTTGGGCCTAAGTGATATTCTGAATCATGTAGTCCCCCCCGGCTAGATTGGCCGAGTATTGCATGCGAGGAGACGAGAATTTCAGCAGTTCATGTTCTACCCAACAAGTGGTGGACAGTTGTATGCAAGGTGCCCGATTTACTCAGAGAGACCCTTCGGATCGTTGCATGCGCTTTTGGGTTTTAGCGCGCAATTGATTGCCCCTTCATTAATGCTCCTGCATGCACCGTAAAAAGACATTGAATGTCGTGCGTTGACGGCGCCTCCGTTTTTGGTTTGATATAAAATACAGGGGGGAGGCTCCATTTCTGTCTTATTTCGTCAAATTTTCTTCTCTTGGTGTGCTTTGACCATTTCCTTTTCCCTTTGGAGCCTCTTTTTTCTGCCTATCTTTCCGTCGGTGATTTGTCGTTCGCTCGCGCTTGCTGGGCACCGGGTATATCGATTGACGGCGTTTTGGTGAAGATTCTCTACGACCGTTGTCGTAACATTTTCGAGGTCAGTCGTACCTCTTATTTTTCCTGTCTTTAGTTCTTTTGTTTAGTTTTTTCTGGGGAGGGGGAGTATGTCAGAGTGTTCTTCACGGGGAGCCCTAAAAAGACTGCCGCTAGTGACACCGGGTGACTTTACGCTTCGCGAACGCGGAACGTAAAACGAAAAAGGCGGGCGGAGACAGAAGGAGAGAGTGTTGTTGCTGCGAGAAAGAAAAAGAAAATCGTAGAGCGTGCGCCGCCTAGTGTTGAGCGGCTGGTAGGAGGAATTGCTGCCGGTGTGCTTGAGGTAGTCGTTGTAGTACCGGAGGGTTTGATTATCGAAAAGCGTCCCCTGGCCTCGATTTATGAGGAAATGCGTCAGAGGGTATGGACGCGATCCCCGGGGGTCTCTAGTGTTGATGGTAGGCGGTTTGAGGGAGCAGAGCGGCCAACGAGACCGGAATCTTTTTCGGTGGATGATGCGCACAGTATCATTGTCTCCACGGATTTAGCTGCTATCTCCGGAGTATATCGACTTGGGAAGCCATATGAGCTAGTTGCGCTTGGAGAAGAAATCCGTGCTCATCATGCGGGTGGTGCGAACGAGCTCGTGGTCTACGAGGAGCAGTTGGAATCGGGGATGCGGTTGCCCCTGCTTCCCTTTTTTGTGGAGGTTTTAAAGGAGTATGACATGTGCCCTGGTCAGATCCATCCGAATGGATGGAGGATGATGGTGGCATTCTGCTCGCTATGTCGATCAGCTGGATACCGGGCAACTGGGTTGGTATTCCGTGAGTTCTTCCGGCCAAACAAAGGACCCCGATCGCAACATGTGACCTTCTCGCATCAAAATTTCAAGGTGATTGGCGGGTTGAAAGACAAGGTTCATGAATATAGGCATCGCTACTTCTTGGTGCGGAAGCTAGATGGCGACTTCCCTTTTTCGAGTGGTGTGGAACGAGGAGCCCATGGATTCCAGTCGTTGGCTGAAATCGTGAAAAATGTTGCCTTTTGAGGAGCAGCTCGTGAAGTATTTAAAGGGGCTTCCGTCATATAAAGAACGTAAGCAAGACGTGGATGAGCTTGTGCGTCACTTCCTGGCCGCCGGGTACTATATCTGGAACCAATGGCGAATGGCTCAGCTATCCAGCTGGTCGGCAGCGGACTTCGAGAAGTGGAAACGTGGGTACAACTTCAAAGCCGGAGAGTTGGCGGAACTAGAGGCGATCTCCGTGAACATCACTGTTGTAGGTGAGGGGTCGGGGTTGTAGGTTTTGTTTATTTCATCTTATGTATTGTTGTTATTATATATTTTACGCCTGGTTTAAATTTTCCGCTCTTTCTTCTTGCCTTGCAGGTCCAGGAGATCCCCGCGTCAGCATGAATTTTGATCCAAATGAGTTTGGTGTTGGCCTAGATACTGTGGATGAGGCATTTGGTGGTGCTTCGGGTTCATTGGCTTCGTTCTCCTCTCTCGAGGATGCGAACCAAGTGGTTCAGAGCATGGGCGGGGTGCTCGGTACACACGAAGGCGCTGAGGCGACTTCCGTCATACCGGAAGGTGTGCCTGTGAGCGAACACAAGGCTAAGGAGACTAAGGAGGATGTGGAGGTGGTCGCAATTGAAGAAGAGGAGATCGGGAACCAAAATCAGGGGGTGCTCACCCGAAAGCGTAAGAAAGATAAAGGGAAGTCAGTTGTTGGAGCTGAGGGTGGGGAAATAACTGCCGGTGACGATGTTGCCGGGGCAAGCGAGGGTTCCAAACGGGCGTGTACCGATGGCGGAGCCGAGCTGTCTGCGGATATGATGGACCGGGTAGGCGATCATCTAGAGATGATGAAGAGAATGGATATCAAGATAGCCAAATTCCGGGAATACGTGATGGGGTTGTCGGTGCACTCAGACATGGCAACGTCGGACCTTGCGCGGGCAATGGCTCGTGTTGCCAAGGTGCCCGAAGAAGTTATCCGAATGGACGGTGTGTCCAAAATGAACCTTGGTGTGGAAACTTTGTCGGCGCTTGGTGTGGTAAGTTCTCTTGTCATGCTCGTTCAGTTTTGCTTCTAATGATCGTGTCCTGACTCGTGCATTCTGATGTAGGCCATTCAAAATGCTAACACGGTATTCGACATGTGTGTTAATGATGAGAACTTGTTTCGGGACTTGGAGCAAGGGTTGCAGAATGCGGTGAAGGAGCTGGAAGTGGCGACTGGGAAGTTAACTACTGCTGGAGAGTTGTTGGAGCATCATGAGGGCGAGATCGCCGTGCTGACTGAGCAGCTGAAAGTGGAGACAGGAGGCCGAGTTGAGCTGTCGCGGAAGGTGGCGCGTGATGCCGAGGAGATCCGTTCTCACAAGGTTCTACTTAAGATGGTCGTCCTGTGGATTCGTCGGGTGAAAGAGAAACTTAACGAAAAATACAGGCAAACCGACCTGCTGTCTGTAGAGACCGAGAAGCTCAGACGAGAGCTAGAGGTGGCTTGGAAGGAGGCTGCCGACCTTCGAGCCTTTGCGGGACAACGTGAGGAGAATCTGGTAAAAATGGATCGCATGATGCTCATCGCTGCTATTTACTCTGCCGGCTATGAGGTTCCCCCGGAGGTCATATTCTCTTCGGATGTGTACGACAAAGCTGCACAAGCGAAAGCTGTTGAGTTCTGCGGTCGTTTCAAGAAGAAGCAGTAGTTGATAGGAATGGCCTTTGCTTATCTTGTTTTGTTATCTTCAAAGATGTAATGATTGTTCGTACAATTTGGATTTCCTTTATGATCTTTTGGCAGTTAATTATTTACCTTGCATGCTGATTTGACCAGATTGTTTGTGATGTGTTTGTCTTGTCTTGTCTTCTTCTGCTATAAATAGGAGCCGGTTTTCCGATCTTTTTACCTTGGTTTATTGAGTTATATCTTCCTTTTTTTCAACTATTCTGCTTCCTAGATGTCTCTTCGGGACATCGTTGATCCGGCTCGGGTGCTGGAGGTACAGAAAGCAATATCGGCGATGCCACATCCGTATGTATACTATCCGCCGATCGAGGAGCACGATCTTGAGCGGAAGGTTCAATACTCTTCCCCGGTGTGGATGAGGCGGGGCTCAAGTTCTCAAAAAAGGACTGTGGAGAGTGAGAACTCCGTTCCCTATACTGGATCTGTGACCGATTCCTGCGAAGTGGATGTTAGTGCGCTTTCTTCGACCGAGAAGAAAATCCGGTCTCACGACGGTATCGGCTACCTTCAACCTGACGAGACAGTTGCTCCTGTACTGAATCCTCATCCTTCATGGATCAAGAGGCTGCTAGCCGATGAGCTGGAGAGAGTGATGAACTTGCCTCATAAGATGGAGTATCGACGAGTGGGGCGCCATGCTTCCTCGACACGTCCATATGGTCCGATGTTTGTTGACCCTGCCAAACCTCGAAGCTTAGTATTTCTTAATTTTGCTAGACAAGGTAGCTTTGGTCCCGTTCCGGCCAACCCGAATCATCGTGTTACCCACGTGGGGAAAGCATGCTTGTACCATAGGCAGAACAGTCATAATACCGATGAGTGTGTTGACTAGCGAGCTATGCATCAAGACTTGATGGATGCGGAGGCTATTCCGAATCCTGACTGTGTCCGTATTTCACTTGAGTGAGAGTTCGATTGTGGTGTGTTTTATGTGTACTTGTAATGGACGTACCAATTGTGGATCTCTTTTTGTAATAGAATTGGGTATGCTGTTTTTGTTTTGCCATCATAATAGTGACGTGTTTATGCAGCCTTGTTATTAGCCATTTTACTATAAACTGCGTGCGAAGGATTCTTCCGGGTACTTGATAATTCCAACCCTTGGTAACAATATTTGAGTCATAATGTGACTGTTTAGGGAGCGTTCGAGATGCTCGAGGAGTAACATTTGGTGTTGCTTAGTGGAGAACATATTGGGATGTTCGCTTGTAAATAATCGGTAACAATATGGGATTGTTAGGCGATTACGAAGGCATTCGAGATGCTCGAGGAGCCTTTGGATAACATTTTGATGTTATTTTAGCGGAGAACGCATCTGGGTGTCCGCTTGTAAATAATCGGTAACAATATGGGATTTTTAGGCGATTACGAAGGTATTCGAGATGCTCGAGAATCCTTTGGATAACATTTTGATGTTTTTGTAGCGGAGAACGCATCTGGGTGTCCGCTTGTAAATAATTGGTAACAATATGGGATTGTTAGGCGATTACGAAGGCATTCGCGATGCTCGAGAAGCCTTTGGATAACATTTTGATGTTTTTATAGTGGAGAACGCATCTGGGTGTCCGCTTGTAAATAATCGGTAACAATATGGGATTGTTACGCGATTACGAAGGCATTCGAGATGCTCGAGAAGCCTTTGGATAACATTTTGATGTTGTTGTAGCGGAGAACGCATCTGGGTGTCCGCTTGTAAATAATCGGTAACAATATGGGATTGTTAGGCGATTACGAAGGCATTCGAGATGCTCAAGAAAAAAATAAACGGACATTCGATTAATCGAAATTGTATATACAAGCTACTGATAGTATTTCTTCAAAGTCTGGATGTTCCAACTATTGTCAAAGACCAAACCGTTTAAGGAGGCGATCTTGTAGGCGCCGTTGTGGAGGACAGTATCGATCTTGTACGGCCCTTCCCATGATTATCCGAGCTTGCCCTGAGCTAGTGGAGATTGAGCAGCAGCGGCGTCTCGGAGCACGAGGTCCCCGACTTGGAAAGTGCGGGGCCGGACCCGTCTATTATGGTATCACGCTATGCTTTGCTTATGGGCCGTGATGTGAAGTAAGGCATTAAGGCGTTCTTCCTCTAGCCGCTCACTTGCTTCGGCAAGTTCCGCGTTGTTGTCGGCCTCCTCAAAGGTGATCTGCCGAGGAGAGCGAAGGATGACCTCGGATGGCGCCATTGCTTCTGCCCCATAGGTGAGGAAGAAAGGAGTGCGCCCGGTGCCGGAGTGTGGGGTTGTGCGATATGACCACAATATCGCTGGGATATGGTCAGGCCATTCTCGACCCTGGTCGGACAGGCGCGCTTTAATTCCTCGCAGGATTGTTCGGTTGCTTACTTCAGTGAGCCTGTTGCTTTGAGGGTGCGCTACTGAGGTGTAACGCCCTTTGATACCCCCTTTCGCACAGAACTCGCGGAATTTACTGCAGTCGAATTGCCTCCCTTTATATGTGATGAAAGAGTGAGGGACGCCGAATCAGTATATGACTGTTCGCTTGAGGAAACCGATTACGTTGTCGGCGGTTATTTTTGCGATTGCTTCTGCCTCGATCCATTTGGTAAAGTGGTCGACTGCTACCACTATGAATCGTTTCTGTGCTAAGGCCATCGGAAACGGGCCGAGCAGATCAATGCCCCATACTGCAAATGGCCAAGGTGTGACAATGCCTTTGAGCGGAGCCGCCGGCGCGTGATGAATATTGGTGTGTAGTTGACATGCCTGACAGCTACGAACCAAACGCATTGCGTCGGAGTCCATGGTTTGCCAATAAAGTCCATGTAGCCCGGCCTTCTTCGCAATTGCCCGAGCGCCCTGATGCGAGCTGCAAACGCACTGATGTATTTCCTTTAAACAGTGATCCCCTTCATCCTCGGATATACAACGCAACCAAGGGTGTATGAAAGACTTTCGATAGAGTAAGCCGTGGTGCATTGCATATCGCTAGGAACGCCGAACCACGAGGGATGCCTCCGTCCGATCTTCCGGCAGTGTTCCATCCTGTAGGTACCTGATTATCGGACTCCTCCACCCGCTCGCTGCTGCGTCCGCTGTGTCGATCTGTAGCGAGCACTTTGTGTGAATGGCTGGGGCAGCAGCAGTTTCTATAAGGGTATGCGGATCACTAGACTGCTCACCTGCTGCGAGAGCGGCAATGGCATCTGCTTCTTCATTCTCTTCTCGTGGGACAAGCGTGAGGTCAAAGGTTACTCCTTTGTCTTTGAGATCATCGAGCAAGGATTTGGCGAGCGCCAAATATTGACACATCGTCGGATCTTTTGCTTTGTAAGTACCACTGGCATGGCTAACGACGATCTTGGAGTCCGAGTACACCGTCAGATGTCCGCTCACCATCGTTTTGGATAGCCAAAGAGCTGCGATCAGGGCCTCATATTCTGCCTGATTGTTCGTGGTCGGGAATTCGAGTCGGATGGCGTACCGTATTCGGAGATTATTAGGTCCCTGAATGGCCACACCTGCGCCTGCCCGCCCTGGGCGCAGGACCCGTCCACACTCATGGTCCAGACATCGTTGTTGTAAGCTTTTGCCGGTGTGTTGTTAGTTGATGATCCGGTAAATTCTACAATGAAATCGGACAGCACTTGAGCTTTGATTGCCGTGCGGGTTTCAAAACGTATGTCGAACTGGGATAGTCGAACCGACCAGTTGGTGATCCGACCGGAGACTTCTGGTTTCTGGACGGCCTTCTTGAGAGGGTAATTGGTCCTGACCACAACCGTATGTGCTTGGAAATATGGTCGAAGACGCTCGGATGCCTGAGTTATGGCGAAAGAGCCTTCTCAACCTCGGAATATCAGATTTCAGCACCTTTCAGGACCCTGCTCAAAAAGTAAATCGGGTAGAGCTCCGTCCCCTCTTCTTGAGTTAAAATGACTCCTACCGTTTCATCGGTGATGGTGAAGTATAAGTGAATGTCTCGTCCTGGCCTTGGTACCGACAGTAGCGGGGGCGTGGCGAGGAAAGTTTTGATGGCGTTGAATGCGGCCTAGCAGTCCGTAAACCATTTGAAGGGATGCTCCTTCTTGATTGCTTTGTAAAAAGGTAAACACCGCTGTGCCGAGCAGGAAATGAACCGTCCCAAGGCGATAATCCTTCCGTTGAGCCTCCGAACTCCCTGTAAATTGCACGGTGCTTCCATCCCTAAGATTGCCTTGATCTTTGCAGGGTTAGGCTCGATACCTTTCTCTGAAACCACGCAACCGAGGAATTTGCCGCTACGAATACCGAAGAAACATTTCTCCGGGTTCAGCTTGAGGTTGTAATTCCTAAAATTTTTAAACACTTCCGCCAAGTCACGAGGATGGTTGCCTTCAACAGTGCTCAGGACGACCATATCATCGATGTACACTTGTACCGTTTTTCTGATGAGGTGAGCGAACATCTTGTCTATCATTCGCTGGTATGTGGCTCCCACATTCTTCAAACCGAAAGGAATTACGTTGTAGAAATAAGTGCCTTCATGCGTAATGAAGGAGGTTTTCTCGGCATCGGCCGGGTCTAGAGCGATCTGCTGAAAACCAGCGACGGCATCAAACTGGGATAAGATTTTGCGACCAACTGTCTGGTCGAGAAGCTGATCTATGTTAGGCAGCGGGTAGGAATCATTGGGGCACGCTTTATTAACTTCGTAAAATCTACACACATGCGGTACTTTCCGCTGGCTTTCTTTACAAGTACAACGTTAGAAAGCCAATCCAGATAGTGGACCTTGCGAATAAATTTTACAGCTAGTAGCTTCTCGATCTCTGCCTTGACTGCAGCTTGCTTGTCCTTCCCCTGCACCCTCGTCTTCTGCTTCAGGGGCTCAACGGAGGGGTCGATGTCCAATTTGTGAGTTGCTGGTTCGGGCGAGACTCCCGTGATGTCTTCGTTGCACCAGGCGAACACGTCCGAATGCTCCGTTAGTACGGCCTTTATTTCGCCGGCCAGAGGAGGCGGGAGCTTGGTGCCGATTTTCAGTGTCTTGGACTCCCCGATGGCACAGTCGCTGACCGGCTCAATTGTTGTGGGATTGTATCCCCTTATATCCATCAGGCCGTCCTCCAGGTAAAGCGATGTCCGAGGTTGAGTCGCCTCCCATTGCAGTCTTTTGGCCAGGATGCGATCTCCTTGGATGGTGATTTTGTCATGTTGAAGCGGCAAAGTCAAGCATAAGTCGGAGATATCAATTGTGGCCTTTAGGCTAGCCAGCAGAGGTCTCCCGATGATGGCATTGTAGGCCAAGGGGATATCGACCACCACCCATTCTGCGGTGTCCTCTACTTCTTGGTCGCTTTCGGCAAAGATTGTTGACAGAGAGATGACTCCCTTTACGGGGACTTCAATTTCTGATAGGCCAACCAAGGGAAAAGTCCCGGCTCGGAGGGCCGTGTGAGTATTCCTCATTGTGCGGAGCGCTTTCCAGGTGAGCAAGTTCACCGAGATTCCTGTGTCCACGAGCACCCGATGCGTTTTAAAGCCGGCGATGTTGATGGTGACAATGAGGGCTTCCGAATGGCTGGTCCGGAGTGGTGGCTGTAATGTCAGGGTTTGATCAACTGCTTTTCTCTTTCGGGAGCTCTCTGGAGGCGGACAGAGTGCCGGTGCTCCCTCCCTTATGACATGGATTTCCCCGTGGTACCTTGTTCGCTTTGGCTCATCTGCTCGGCCGGCGTCCCGTTGCTTCGGGCTCTGCTCCCTCAGCCTAACTGCCTTCGGTGGCGCACCCTGCTCCGTGATCCGCTCAATTTCTTTCTGCAGTTGATAGCAATTCTCCGTGGAGTGTCCGGAGGATTTGTGATACTTGCAGTACTCCTTCTCGACACGGGTCTTGCCTTTATCGGCCGGTGGAGTCAGGTGTGCGAATCGGCGAGGCTGGCTCTGAGCAGCATAATGCACCTCCTTCCTGCGGGATTGGTCTCCCCTGCACTCAAGGTTTGCTCACTCGGCCCGAGCTGGAAAAGGCATCGGGGCCTCCTTGCGTGCCCGGCCCTCGACACGTGCGTCTGCGGTTGGTCTGCTCTTTTCCTATTTGTGTGTGTCTCCTCTAGCCTTGTCTCTCTTCGATTCCTCGTACCCTGCCGGCCGGTCGCAGTCGTCATATCGGACGAAGGTTTGTGCCATGGTCATGAGCTCTTCGAAGGATTGCAGCATCTTTCTGAAGCACTTCTGCTTTAGGGGTTCACACGAGGTCCCTTTTGCTAAGGCATAATGAGCCACTTCGAGGTTGAGGCCTTTGACTTGAGAGGCCATATGGTGAAACCTGGAAAGAAAGTTGCGCAGCGGCTCAGTTGCTCACTGTTTGAGCCCGTTGAGGTCTGAGCTGATCTTCTTTACCTTCGCTGTCGCGGTGAATCGGGAGAGGAAAAGGTCCTTTAGGAGATCGAATGAGTCAATCGATTCGGGAGCTAGTCCTCGATACCATTCTTGTGCACTAGATGAGAGCGTGGTGGGAAAAACTTTGCACATAATGTCCTCGTCTTTTGAATACAAGTTGATGGTACTCATGAAAGATGCCACGTGGTCGTTTGGGTCTTCGATTCCCGAATATTGCGATAGGCGAGGAGCCTTCCAGTCCCATGGGAACCTTGTCTCGATGATCCTTTGTACCAGCGGTGTCTTACTAGATGTGATGCTTCCTCCCATGACGCCTCCGAGAGCTCTCTTGTCTAGAAAGCGCTGGATCTTTAGTTCCGACATGTCTTCGCTGCTTGCGGCCGCCGTCTTCTCGCATCGCGCACCGCCTTCTCCGGCCGTGGCGGCACCGACCCCTCTCCCTGCGGGCAGCCCGGGTCCCAAGGACTCCCCCGGAGGCACGCCTTCTCTTTGTATCCTCGCTGCTTCTTTGAGGTACTGCCGAATTTTGGCATTTTCCTCCTGCAAACTTCTCTGTTGGTCTATGATCTTCATCTAAGTCGCCGTATGAATAGCTTGAGTGGTCTGAAAGCCTTGTATCGCACTGAGGAGCTGTGTGGTATTGTAAGTTTCTTCTTCTTCCGGGCTCACCTCCTCCATCAATGGCCCCAGGTTTCTAGGGGAGATTGGAATGGCCGGTCCGGAACGTTCGATGTTAGTCATGGAGCTGGTTGCTCCCACTTCTGGCGCTTGCATCGGAGCGGACTCAGTTGGCGTTTGCATCTTGCTGGAGGTTCCGAGGTCACTTGTAGTCCACGCTCACCGCACCAAATAATTAGGGAAAGCGGAACAGTGATCTGGATCCTCGTCGGGGAGGTCTGGCTTCCTCGGGGGTCGTCTCTGCGCGGGGAACGGTCCCTACGGATACTCCGACGGTCAAGACAGTTAGTAGTTCGAGAGTGTATTCTAATCAAATGAGAGTGAGGTAGAAAGTAGTTACCCGATCCTCTTTCCTCCTTTGGTTGGTATATTTATAGTGAATTGTCTTGGGCCTGTGGGCCTTCTGTTACCCTGGCCCTTTCGCTGGTCGGGCTCCACTGGGCCTCTTTGGGCCTAAGTGATATTCCGAATCATTAACTAAACACCTAAAACTCTCATTTTTTAAGAGAAACGGTAAACATGAGTATGAAAATGAGCTACCAAACATTCCGTTGGTCTAAAAGTTGATTAGCCTCTTAAATTTATAAAGTGTTTTATTAACCCTTAAACTTACTTAAAATGGCATCATTAACTTTCTAAATTCATGTGATAAAACAAGATGCTTTAAGCAACTTTAATTTTTTCAATTCTTCAACTTTTTAGGTTTGATGTCATTTAGGTGGTGTTTTTTACGAAAGAAAAAGTTAATGTTTAAGAAAAGGAAACTCTAAAACTCGTGATTTTGAAAAATTAAAAATATGATTCCATAGTAAATATGATACTAAGCAACTTTAATCTTTCAAAATTTTCATTTTGATGTCATCGGCCAAATTCGATAAAGTAAAAAGATACAAAATTTTACAAACCACAGTTGCTTTTGTAAAAAAAAATACTACAAATATCTATCTGCAAATCCGTATAACCACATGGTATCTACTTATAATTAACTCTTAAGAAAATTTAAAGTATCATTTTAATCAAATTTAATAACTAATGAGAGACTTAGTGAATTTTATTAGCCTCTCTTTTCTTTCTGACACCCAAATCCCGTTCAAATGTGAAAGGTGTAGTACTATTGTAGCGGACACTAACCTCAAAAGTCTAGATAACCAACCTAGAAAGAGTTAGATTTCTGCACCATAGATGACACATCGATGGACACAATGTCACGTCGATTTGTGCAACAATTATCTCTCTATTGTTATTTTAGTCATCTAAAATATTTGTCTTTTACTATTTATCTGCTATTGGGTTAAGATTTACCCCCACTAACATCTAAAATATTTGTCTTTTAGTCATTATTATTTAGATCAATTCCAACCTATTTTATCATTTTTATCACATCATTTTCTCTTTCTAGTTTGATGTTGCTACAATATTTTTTATTAAAATCTATCTATTTCCTCATTCCATCTCTTCAAACAAAATATTTCTTTTAAATAATAATATTTATATAACAAAACATAAAAAATCATAAAAGTAAAAAGATAATAATAAAATATTACGTGATGTTGAATTGAAAATGATTTTAATAACATTTCCTCATAATCTAACAAAATTAAAAAATGTCAACTAATATGGATGATAACTTGGCAGTTTTAATAAAATTTTACCACTTCATTAATGAAACTTTGTGGATCATGTAGATTAAAATTTCACCAATAAAAACAAATATTACCAAATTTAGGTCAAGAAACAAACACAAACATTTTAGATAAGTTAAAAAGCCCAATACAGTTTTGAGCCAAAATAAAAAAAAGGGTTAAAGTAATATTTGGTTACGAAGTTATTAAAGATATTGCTATTTGTCTTGTAACTTGTTATTTTGCGAGATATACTCCTACCATATAGCATTCAATCATACTTGATCCCATTTAGACAAAAAAAAAAAAAAAAAAAATCATACGTAAAGAAACCCACTGAATCACACATTTGATGATGGTTAATCAAATG
Organism: Euphorbia lathyris; assembly: GCF_963576675.1. Taxonomy (NCBI): domain Eukaryota; kingdom Viridiplantae; phylum Streptophyta; class Magnoliopsida; order Malpighiales; family Euphorbiaceae; genus Euphorbia; species Euphorbia lathyris. The sequence goes on from NC_088911.1 coordinate 9,364,008, forward strand.
GAAAATAACTAATATTCTCCAAGATTGTAATAAGGGTTATTAGTCCCCTTATTTTGAAAATATATTATAAGTTCCTTATCTTTTATCAATATTAACCCTTTAATCATTCTATCTATTTCTTTTAGATTTTTAACCGTTATATTAGCATAAATAGACATATAGAAAATAACAAAGTAACATGTTCATTTTGTATCGTACTATAACTGTCCTGAAAACTAAGGTATGTTCAGTTAAAAATCTAAAAAAACAGACAGAATGACTAAAGAGTTAATATTGATAAAAGATAGAAACCTTATAATATGTTTTTCAAAATAGGCGAACAAAAGAGAGGACTTATAAATCATTTACCCTAAAAATAAAGAAACAAAGAACAAAGTGATGGCGAAATATTATAACCAATTGTGTTGAACATTTAACAGAACTTGTATACATGCTAATTCCGTCTAAATTTAATCAAATATGATTAACTGTAATACATTGGGGTAAATTTCACAAAATAATAGGGACATCGAGGCAACTAAGCATATTGACAAAATATTGTATTGTACTTAGCAATCATGAAATGTGAACATTTAACATACTTTTTATATACACGTTAATTTTCATCTAAATTGGATCAAACGTGATGGATTGCTACCCGTCAAGAGGTCAATTTCACAAAATAGTAGGAACATAGAGGCAACTAAGCAAATTGGCAAAATATTGTGTTGCACTGAGCAATCATCAAACACTAATTTCTGTCTAAATTAAATCAAAATGTGATTGATTGCTATACATGCACTAATCAAAATAATAGACATTGAAGATTGACAAAATATTGTATAAACATTTAACAAAACTTTTTATACACGCACTAATTTCCATCTAGTTTGGACCAAATGTGATGGATTACTCTACATCGTTTAACAAAATAATAGTTCAACGAGTAAATACAAATACTCAAATATTTTTTGTTAGGTAAGGAAGTCAATATCACAAAATTATATAGATGAAACATAGGATAAATAGTGTTTTAAACCAAATAAAAACAAGACTACAAGAATAGAGAGCGAGAGTGAGTACGTTAAAAAGACGACCAAAGAAGGAAGCACACAAATTTCCACATGGCATGGACCCCCACCCAGCCCAAGTGATTGCATGACACACTAGTCCAGTTGCTGGTAAGGTCCCACTACTATTTTTTTTTTTTTTGTTGCCAAACAGCTTGCATAAAAGAAGTAAGGATCTGTCGACTACAGCTAGACAAAACAATGCAACAGAGATGTGTTCACACATATCATCAAAACCTTAGGTAGACTTTTAGCTAAAGACTCTATAAGTACTAGCTTGTTGAAGACTGAGAGACCCTCTATTTTTTTACCTGACCACTGTTAAGTGTGTAACTGACACGTGTCAGTCATAGTGCCATCTTTATACTATTTGTTTTAACCATACTCGGCAAGCTCAGCAGCCATGCTCTGGTTGGTTGGTTTCCCACCTTTTGGGTTTCTTTCATGGAGATGTTGCTGATGAGGATGTAGTGTTGTTGATCACGTGCTGCTGGTGGGTAGAAAAACCGAAGTTGCTAAACAGTCCCTGTATTAAACAAAGTTAACCATGATGTGTTAGTACTTCTAGTTTTGGATAGCAAGCTCGTCTTAAATATTTTTGGGACCATGTTTTAACATATAAAAATTGAACCCCTTAATATTTAAAAAAAAATATATATTGTAGCCTCTCGAGTTTCTAAGAGGTCCGGGTCCTTTGAGGATTCCCATATATTTTGCGGCACGAGTTGCAAAAGATGTATTTTATGACAGGTGTTGCAAAAGGACTAAGTGCCCCCAAACATTTACCCAATTCAACACATCCATTGTTAATAGGAAATGGTTTTGTAAACTCATTATTTTCGTCATCAATATGAGAAAAAAGGGCTAGAGCTGGGTAAATTACTTTCTACTTGCTTGACATGATTTGGGACTTGCACATTGCATTTGATCGAATGAAAGCTAATAACCCGCTTGACACGATTATTATTTTTATTGCATTTATTCATATATAATAAAAAAACAAAGTAAATAAACCTACACGCATTTGCAAAGACGTTTCAGTGGCTTAAAAGTTTACAAATACTGATCTGAGATTTTCTCCATTTACAAAACCAAACTTTTTCACTTTAACCATTCAAATTTGCCCGAGTGAAAATATTCAAAACAAATATTCCAACGGTCTCTTTCCATCCTCCCATTGTATCTTTCCTAACATATAAAAACATTTAGTGAAAAAGTTTATTTTTGCAAATGAAAACTTTTAAACCACAGGGACATCTGCAAATGCGCGAAACTACGAGGTTTATTTTTGTACACCCTACAATCATGATTATGACACCAGAACTCATTTTGACACCCCTAATAGAAACCTCACATGTCAATCTGAGTTATGGATAGGCATTAATTGACAGATTAACTAACACACTACAATCCAAGGATGCTTGGAAGTTGGAACTTTTACCCTAGAGTAGCCCTAGTTTTGTTGGAAAATCAAATTGTGAAGGATGAGAAACCAAGTTGAAAACAAAAATAAAAAAAATAAAGTTGAGCTCATATATGTACAAACCATGGCATCGTTTATTCCATAAGCCACACAGTAATGCTCCTGAAAACAGCAGACCAGGACAAAGATTAGAATACAACTTTAGCAGTAATAACAGAAAAGCTCATTACTGCCTTGGCATAAATTATCACTGGGTAATGCCCTCTTTTATGTGTACGTGTAATAGAAAATTCTAGGCTTAATACATCAGAGGCCGTTATAGTTGTCCAGATTATCATATTAACCCCCTGAATTTGAAGATGTCTCATTAGTCTAAGTTCACGAGGCAGAACAATAAAAGATTTGGACAAGTTAAAACGTGTATAACTCTAGATGATTGTAACCACTAAGGGGACCAATAAGTCACTTTAAGCAAGTTTAGGGGGCCAATTGGCCATTGTAAGCATCATGAAACCAATTGAACTAAAAGCTTAAGCTTATAGTTAAAGGCCCAATTTATATTAATATCTGACACACCCCACACTCGAATGCCCACTTGGCTTGAAACATGCACAACACACGTCCATATTAACATGTTATGCAATTTAATCAACAAATAGGGTTGTCAGGAATCGAACACTTGATCACTTGGTCAAAGAGGTTCTGATACCACTTGAACTAAAAGGTTAAGCTAATAGTTAAAGGATCAATTAATATTAATTCTGACAGTAAGCAAGTTCAAGGGATAATAAAATATCTTCAAAGTTCAAGGAGTCAATCGAATAATCTGGATAAGTATAGGGACCCTGATGTATTATGCCAAAAATTCTACATGGTCTAGGCCCAAAGTTCGATAAGAAGAATAGAATCTAGTTCACTTTAGGCTATCTTTTGCAACGGAATGAGGAAATAACTTGCCTGCATCATATGCCACTCTTCAAACTCATCGAATAACTCCAGCCGTTCAATCCTAATAACCAGAATATAAATTGAGAAACTTCCTATGACTGAAACAGAACTAAAACAAAGAGAAGAAAAGGAAGGAAAAGACAGTACAGAAAAGATCACAAAAATATTTATTTACATAGAAAAGGAATAAAAGGGTGAAAAGCAAAACAGAGAAAGAACTTTCTTTGATATCTTTATACATTAAAAGTGTCAGAATATAAAAAAGACAACATATTGGAGGATTTCTCCTTTCATAAAGACAGAATTTCAACAAGTAGTGATTTCTAGCCAGACTCTCCAGATTTCCCCATACTAATTCTCTATGAACTGCCTAAGTTTTTGTTCCCAAAGTTCGCTGAAACAGCCAGCTAGCCTTTTTACACCATGGCATCATGTATATCCATTGCAGTCATAAAGAATGCAACTTGGGTATTTATTACGGTTAAAATACATTTATGGCCCTGAAACTTCCTTTCTTGACATAAAAATCTTTGAACTTAGATTAATTTAACATTAAAATCCAATCAACAAAATTCGTAAAAAAAAATGATGACCTGGATAAATTTGACATCATGACTTTTTTTTTTTTTATGGAAGTCACCATAAAATATGGTTAATTACATATTTTAACCTCATCATTTCGTTAATTATTTAACGGATTTTTGTTGATTTGGACTCTAATATTGCATTAATATAAAATTCAAGAATCTTTATGTTGAGAAACGAAGTTTAAGGGCAATAATATTAGTAGCACTATAGTTCAAAGTCATGAATGTAATTTACCCTATTTATTACTGTCACTTTGTTTCAACAACTAGTTATTACTCCTGCTGCTAGTATCACTTGACTAACCATCCAAATGACTTTGGAACATGTACCCTACATATTTTTTTGAATCTACAAGTGTCATGGAACCAATTGAATAAAAGCTTAAGCTGACAGTTAAAGGCCCAATTCATATTAATATCTTGAGACACCCAGCACGCGAATGCCAACTAGGCTTGAAGCGTGAACAACACATGCCTATCTTACCATGTGGTGAAATTAAATCAACAAATGGGGTTGCAAGGAATCTAATCCTTGATCACTTGGTCAAAGACTCTTTGATAGCATGTCATGAAACCAATTGAACTAAAAACTTAAACTGATAGTTAAAGGCCCAATTCATATTAATATTTGACACACTTTCGCAGACAAATATCAACTGGGCTTGAAGCGTGAACAACACAAGTCTATCTTACCATGTGTTGAAATTAAATCAACAAATGGGGTTGTCAGCAACCAAACCCTTGATCACTTGGTCAAAGAGGCTTTGATATCACGTCATGAAACCATTTAAACCAAAAGTTTAATCTGATAGTTAAAGACCTAATACATATTAATATCTGACTAGAAGCATACATAGAAATTCTTGCATCGAAGAACTGAAATATAATACTACCAAGCTGGCCTTCACCAGATTACTTCTGAAGTGCCAATGTAGGTTACAGTCAGCACATAAAATATAACAGGAATACCAGGAGAATAACATAGCATTCTGATAAAATAATGCCATTAATTCCTCAAGGACTAATAATTAGGCTGGGAAGATAAAGGAAAGCAATAAAATTCCCAATGCTCATCTATACATCACATACAGCCAGTAAGCTTCTTATCAAATAATGGCCATGCGCCGCCACTGGAATCAAAATCACAAAATGTACAGTAACAAAATATTGGCAAGGTGCTTGTTTTGGTAAGCATTTTTGTGCAATAAAATGGTTTTTTACTGATAATAATGGTACCTGCGCCTTTCTTGAGCTTCAATAAAATCACTATAGATTTTCAACATGTCCCAGGCAACAGCTCTCTGATAACTCACATATTGTTCGGAAAAAAAAGGAGAATTGTTATTTTTCAAAAAATAATAAATTGAAATAAACAAGGAAATAAAGGTAAGAAATAAGAATTTGTCAAAAAAACAAGTTGTACTTGTAGGAAAGCCCTAGTAAAATGACTTCTACACGTATCAAAATTGAACAATGATCAACAATCAAAACGTAAAATTTGTAATTGCACATAAACTATAATAATCTATATTTAATCAAACTGCATTGCATAAATAATATCAATTATTTTTTTCCAAAGAAAAAAAAGATGGGCATTAGTTTCATTCAAATGCGGAATTATTTGTGAGATATACCTGCCATCCTTGATCAAGAAAAAGCTTTTCCTTTGCTAGTAAAGTTGATGTGTCATAAATCCCAAGTAGTGCACAGCCACGACTCTAAGGACCAACAAACCAAACCATATGATCATAGTTTCAGGAAACACGACAACATAGTCTATAATAAATCATAAACATTGATGTCTGATATAATTTGTTATGTGGTCTTTTAGGGTACACATGAGGAACTGAGCTCACATTTATAGTCTGACTGCTAATCTTTGAGCAACACTTTCATAGTTGATTGAGCAATGCCTCAAAGAATGACAGAATTCAGTGATTATCTAGCAGCATACAATGTGTCTGTTATCAATTATAGGTAGGACTGGTTAGAGCAGGCTATGAAATATGGAAACAACTTTGGTTGACCTTCAGTTTCTTTAGAAATTGAATGAGTTATTCAAGGCCCTGCTATTTTCTCCTCGCTTTTAGGTTATGACACGACCCCGAATCATTTCGGAACTAAGGCTTTGTTGTTGTTGTTTTAGGTTATGACAGGTGATTACAAAACAATTAAGATCTGTGAACTTCAGTTACAAAAGAGAAATGTTTAACACCTAGATCTTGAGGTTGAAAAAAAGTGGAAAATGAATTCCTGTTAACTTTTAAGGCATGTAATGTAAGCCCCAGTTTTGATGATAACGAAGATTATCAACAAATACCCGAGCTTTTTTCTCGAGCTGAAGCATTATGATTGAGTTTAATGAGCTAATCCAATTCAAAGAAGTGTAAATTGATAACTTTGGTTGACCTTCAGTTTCTTTAAAATTGAATGAGTTTCAAGGTCCTGCTATTTTCTTCGCGCTTTTAGGTCATGGCAAGTGATTATAAAACAATTAAGATGCATGAACTTCAGTTGTAAAAGAGAAATATTTAACACCTAGATCTTGGGGTTGTAAAAAAGCCGAAAATGAATTCCTGTTAACTTTGTAATCCCCAGTTTTGATGATAAGTTGATAACAAAGATTATCAACACAAAAATACCCCAGCTTTCTCGAGCTAAAAGCATTATGATTAAATTTAAACCTCCAAATTTCTGATCATTTGCTGCCCAAACGCATCATCCGGATGTATCTGTCACCATTATCAAAATAGTTGTAACATAAAGGAGGCATATCAAACTACACAAACCAGTGCAGCCAATTACATCAATCAAAGTGCGCTATGAAAATACTTGTTACCTGTTCATATAAGAAAAACACTGCTGTTGAAAATGTCTTTGATGCCCAACCAACTATAGAACGGGTAGAATCTGGATCCAAGTATATCAAAACGCATTCTGCAATTATAAATGTTGGCAAGCTGATAACAGTATCAGAATGAAACTGCTCTTTTTTAACATCAGCAGAAAAATCTATAGCCAGAGTTCATTAAGAAGATGATAAAGACTAATTGAAAACAGCAAAAACTGCTGCCATAAGAGGTAATTTCATATGGTAAATTTCTGTAGTTCCTAGACATAGAACTTCATGAGAAAAGTATATACTTCTACCTCCAAGCAGCTAAAAGAATATCTAACTAAAAAAATTGAATATAGATATCAAAAGAACTAAAAAAGCCAAAGGAAAGTGTCACTGGAATTTGCTAAGATAAAATGAAAAATGACTCTGAAGTCAGCATGTATACCTTGGATCCATTTTGGCCAGGGCAATGATGTCATCTAGTCTCTGTATATCGCGCAAATCAGCTGGTAATAGCTTATAATGATCACTTAGCACTTCTCCATTCTCTGCAAAGTGAAGATTCCAAATGATGAATGGTGAAAGCGAAGCATTTGAAATCATCTCAACACTACGTTTCATTATTTGAATGGGATATTACTAGCAAAAATAGGTGCCACCTAAACCTAAGGAATCCACGGCATCAGCAATTCATAAAACTCACCTCGTGAGATTGATGCTGTAGCATCAAGTTTGTCCCTCAACTGACTGTAGGATTCAATAATTGCTGCCTTTTTACTTGTTACCTAACAAATACATTATGTAACTTGAGAGCAAAGAGCAAAACCTTTGGACAACAATCATAAATAGGTTAAATATGAGTTTACTAAGTCATAACCTCATGGGGAAAAATAAGCTAGTACATTGACAGCTAAACCCATGGTATAGTAAAAGAACATTTCAAACTCAAACCTCCTTGAAATCCAGCTCCACGTATAAAGATGGCGCTTTTCCCTCATCCTGTCAATAAAAGCGTAATAATTCCAATAAGCCCCCAACATCTGCAATTCAGCACACAATAGATATACAACCCAAGGCAAGCTATAAAATAAACGTCCATTCATCAAGCAAGCACACCCTTCCCATTGTTGTAAGCTTCTTAGCCTCTTATGGTGAAACTATCTACACACACTGTCATATGATACGAAGATAATATGGTTGGACGTTAGCTGTTCTTGGTAACCACGCATTTGATTATCCAATGTCTGAGAGGCCATAGACAACCTTACAAACAATATAGACAGTCAACCATTTTCTTTGGAGCTTGGCTTCTAAGAGCATCTCCAATGGAAATACCTCTAGAGGGATCTTCCCATTACTCATCATCACATTGAAAAACCTCATCCCTTAAAGTACTCTCTCCACCAATGCAAAACCCCCTCCAAGAGTCTTTAAATGGTCCCACATAATGCAAAACTCCCTCCAAATTTCAGGAACTCTAGCACAACAGCTTACAATCCCCTACTCCAAAGGAGAACCCTTCTTTTCTCGCCTCCCTAATGGGGGAGATAGGGTTTTTCTCCCGCAAACTCTGACATACAACTCCTTTGGCTACTCACCTCATCCCTTAAAGTACACTGGAGGTATTCTGATTTCCCATCTTATCTAGAATGTTGTAAGTTGTAGCTACCCCTTTTTTTCAAGTTCACTTTATGTTGGTTGAATACATTACACAAATCTATATTGAGGATACCAGTGAAAAAGTGTTAACTAGACGATTATGACAACTAAAATTGTATGCATCATATGAAACTAATCTGGTCGCTTAGGTTATACAAATAAAAGTTGCAGCAGACAGACAAGTTTTGATGAGAATAATGGAGCAGAAGAAGCTACTCTAAAATCTAAATCATATGCTGAATCTATCACTATCACTCACCTGCAACTGAAAATAAGTCGTGTCAAAGCCTGCTCCAATTGACAATATCTGTTTCTTAGTGCGGTTTTCTCCGTCACTACTTAACTCACAGTCTAGAAACTGATACATAAGTTTCCGAAGAGCAGCCCAACGTGAAAAGTAGCCTCAATTGCAAACAAAAAGAGTAGTAAATTAAGTGAATAAATTAAGGTACTAATGTCAAAATGCCATAATGTTTCAACAACTAAAATATACCACGGTTGATTATCGGAGATCTTCTCACAGGTCGTCGTACAAATAAATGGACGTAGTCATCTTTCATATATCCCTTTTTTACACAGGACCTTTAAGATACAAAGTAACAGCGTCATTCAGCAAAAGATACAATACAGCAAGGATCAAGCGTGAAATGAATTTCGAATCGATAATCATATCTCTTACAGTAGCACAAACGTGTTAATGCTTTTTTCAATATGAGAATTTTTGTTCTCCGTTTTCTCAGCAATCAAACAGCATAGAGTAGAAAATTAAGAATTGCGACCAGAAAGAGCAAGAATACGGAAGCTACTCACAATTTACTAGCTGATGCATCGTCATTCGTTGCTTGAACTGCTGCTCTGTTGCTCTGGGAATCAGTCATCGTCGATGTGGTTTTTGCGAGAGAAAAGCCTGAGAAACGCTTTACACAGCCGAGTGAAATATAATAGAATACTTTCGATTCGAAGCCTAATTACGCTAGTTGAGCTCCGAAATTACAGAAACTAGAATGCGACAATTTAATTTTATCACTCATAGTTAAAATTAGGGATGGTAACGGGACTATCCGACTCTAGTGGGACTATCCGTATCATGTATAAAAGGGAATGAGACGGGTATGGGATCAAAACCATTACCCGTTAGGTTAATGGGATGGGTATGGGAAGACCCCCCAGAGTACCCGGTATCCGTTACCCGTTTTAAATTTTTTATATATTAAAAAATATTATTGTGTTTTATATACCACTAAACTATTTTATTTTTATTGATTAAGGTTTAATTTGTTGAATTTTTAAATCGATGATTTATTAAATTTATACTTTGTTAAATTTGTAATATTTTTTATTTTATTTATTGATTTTTAATGGGTAAGGGTATCAGTGGGTACCCGTTAATTAAATGGGAAGGGTATGGGATGCAAAACATATACCCGTTAGGGTAATGGGAAGGGTACGAGTAATTAAAAAATAAAAAGGTAAGGGTTTGGGATTGGCACTACCCGCGGGTACCCTACCCGTTGCCATCCCTAGTTAAAATACGCCTAATACATCTCAATTTCAAAACTTTACAATTAATTCCATCCAAATAAGGCATCAACCGTACTTATCCCTTCGAACTTCTCATTTTTAGTTATTTTATCCTTTAAATTTACGGAACGATTTATTTGTTCCATCAACTATTTAAAACTGGTATTAGCAACTTCTGTTTTCATCATAACGGAAATAATTATGACATGCTCTCGTTACAAGTATCAAGGTCATAATAAAAAAAAGGTGCTAATATCACTTTTAAATAGTTGATGGACAAATAGATCGTCCCGTAAGTTCAGAAGATAAAATAACCAAAATTGACAAGTTCAAGCAGGTAGCGTATAGTTTAGGCCTTGAAATAAATTTCCTAAAATTTCACGGTTGAAGTTTCGATCATACACTGTCCCGTGACATTTGAGAAATTGTTTATTTTAAATAGGTTTAATATCTTCCTAGCTTCCTAAATATTTTAACCTTTTCGTTAAAATATAAATTAGTGGGTACTTAATTTATATTGAAAAAAGATTAAAATACTGACAAGATTAACCTGCTACAGCAGGTCATATACACTATAATGTCGTATATATTAATAAGACAAAAAATGAAAGTTGTACATCAAAATGTGAAATGGGGCAAAAATTATATACCATTAATAGAATTTGCCCACTTAAACTCCTTAAAGTTTTTTTTATATATACACTAGTTGAAAACCTGTGCCATGAAGCAGCGTTATGATTTTTTTTTCATTTTTTAACAATAAATAATAAAGTAAAACCTTTATAAATTAATAATGTTGGGGCCATGAAATTTTATTAATTTATAGTAAATAATAAAGTAAAACCTTTATAAATTAATAATGTTGGGGCTATTCTTACTGGAATCAATCTTGCTAAAAGGCTGGGTGTTAAGAGGCTCTCTGTGGAGTCTGATAATTTGGAAGCAATCAAAATGATTTCTGAGAATCATTCTATGGGTCTTAACAGTCGCAACCTCATCAAAGCTATTATAAGGCTTTGCTCCTCCTTTGAGTTCGTAGAGTTCAGACACATTTTTAGAGAGCAGAATCGTGTTGCTGATCGCTTGGCGGCGGCGGGCCATGAAGGGACGTTAGGCGTTACTACCCTTCCTGTTTCCCCTAGTTTCATCTCTCATCTTCTCTTAGAAGATAGGATTGGGGTTAGCTTCCCTAGGCTAATTCCTGGGTAATTTGTTGTTATTCATTTTTCTTTTCCTATTCTACCAAAAAAAAAAAATTAATCAATAAATTATTAATTATTAATTTACAGAGTGATGAATCTGATGATGATTCAGTGCCTTTGGAACCAGTCACAAGAAAGGAAGCAATTATAGCATTAACCACTCTTTACAATTTTTTGTTACAATTTGACAATGATACATCGTAACTTTTGAATGCACTGAGAATAGTTAGAGATGAAATTCAACTAGATTTAAATTTCAAAAAAACAACAACTATAGAGTCATATTTTGTTAAATTATCCTAAGTATATATCTATATATATTTGGCATATTTATTTGAGAAATTATTAATTTATAGAGATAATAAAACAATGTATTTACAAATGGTTGTTCCAAAAACTTATTATCTTATTAATTTATTAAAATTGATCATTTTTTAAACTGGCCCAAGTCGGGATCAAAAGAAATTGTTATTTTAAAATTATTATTATTTTCTGCTCTACTACGTCTCTTACTTGACTGAGAAGTGTAAAACAACTAGGATATAACATCTGAACAAAGAGCATATGCAGAGACTGAAAAGTCTTAACAAATAGGAAAAGAGGACTTGAAAAGGCAATGGATATGGAAAAAATGAGTAGTGAAACGAAGTTACTTGCTAAGGAAACGAAGCAAGTATACTGCATAATGCACACCGAAGGCAAGGCCCAATTTTAATTTAATTTAATTTGCTTAAAAAGACTTATAATTTAATATTTAAAGTTTATACTAGTCATATGCTTGTACGTTGCATGAGATTAAACAAATTTTTTATGGGACAATTACAAAACTAACACATTTTAAGGGGTTAGTTTTCATTTCTAACACACTTTTAAAATCTCACCAAAACTAACACATTTCATTAACTAATTTCCAACCTTACCCTCATCTCTAACCTTTTTATAACGTTGTCTTCCCCCCATTTTTCCCTTTTCGTCCCGCTCTCTCTCGCTCTCTCTCTCTCTCTCTCTAAAGAACGGGATCAATTTACAGACAACGATCAACAATCAATCCAACCCACAGTGTGTGCTTCAAGATTTTATACACAATCATGTAAGTTTTTCATTTATTTACAATATTTAAAGCTTCGTCCTATTCATTGTTGATGTATCGGTTTGTTTCTCTGAAATCCAATGTATATCGTTGATGTCGTCTAATCATGTTATTAATGTTCGTGCGAAACCCTAAAATGAGTGACATTGTTGTAAGAAGATGCAGTTGATTTAGAACTTCAATCTGCGATTTTATCGACAGTGTCGATATTTGTCGATACTGTCGATACTGTCGATACAAGATGCATATCGACATACAGAGATGTGTGATTTTCCATTCTAAATCATAAAATTCAAACACAAAGCACATAAAACATAACCATAATTTTTATATTATATATTAAAAAGGAAAGAAATACATAAAACATAAAAAAAACGAAAAAAACAGAGTAACAAACACAAAATACATAAACAAAAAAAAAGAAACAAACACAGAACAACTAAACAAAAAAACAAAAACACAATTATTGGTACTCAGGACCCATTAACACCTCAGCGTAGTCCTTCTTGGACTTCTCCAAGTCCCGCTTGAGGCGCCTTACTGTCCTCCTCAGCCGCCTGTTTTGGGCCATGACTGACTCCAGAAGGCCAGACGTCTCTTCTGCAGCCCAAGACATGGTGTGTGCCATGCCCCTCATGAACCTGACGATTTCGTCCGTGTCTCCATCACGGAACGAGAGGATGAAAGAAGCCATGAGTTCTTCGAACTCAGGCAGAGGATGAGGTGGTGGTGGTGGTGGTGGTGGCGACTCTGGTGATCCCGGTGGTGTCGCTGCCATTGTTTTTGGATAAACTTTAGAACTGAAGAGTTTACTAGAATGAATAATAAAGTATGAACAGGTAATGAGTCTATTTATAGATGAAGGAACTGTAATATGCATGGGGAATCTCAACAGACTATAGAGTGATATTCGAAGAAGAGTGACATTCGAAGAAGAGTGAAAGTCAAATTAATCATTACCTGCATTTAATGCTCACTAATAGAGTATTCTAGAAAAACGTCTATTCATATTCTGTCGATATACGCCGATAAGGTTCCGTATCGACATTCATACCGACAATACTTCGCAGATACGTGCCGATAGGTGTCGAAATATTTGCTGTATCGGCATATATCGACGTATTTAATGCTTAGAGTGATAGTCAAAGTGATCATTACATGCATTTAAGGCACCACTTAACAAATCATTCTAGAAAAACGTCTATTCATATTCAGTGGATATACGTCGATATATGAGCCGTATCGACGTCTATACGCTGATATGTGTCTATATGTAAGTTGCATCGACATATATCGACATATCTTATAGTTTGAAGTGTGTATACCAATAATATATAATTTTCGTTAGCTTTCTTCGTTTAGTTACAATAATATATAATTTACTTCTGTGTTTATGATAATGCAGAAATATGTCCACCCCGAATATTTGTCTGTGTATGCTTTCGTGGGATGGAGAATGGAAAAAAGAGGGGCCCATGGACACTATGATATACGTTGGTGGTCAATCGAAGGTGCTCCATTTTTCAACCCCAACTGATTACCAAACTTTGAGAGATAGAATTCACGCTTCCCTGAATGTTGATGCAACCTGTTTTGACATACAAATGGCAATGCACACAACATACGGTCCAAATAAACTTTTTGGACGATTAGCACAAATTGTGGATGACAGTGATATAGCTGGTTTCGTTGAGTTTTGTAGATGGAATAAACCCGATGTGATGCCATTATATGTGACTATGACTTCTCGAACAAGTGTTGCGGAAGTAAGGCGACCAATGGTTGCTGAAGTGAGGCGTCAAAATGTTGCGGAAGTAAAACGTCCAATTGTTGCAGAAGTAAGACGACCAACTGTTGGTGAATTCAGTCCACAAAATGTTGCTGAAGCAGAGGCAACCAGAATAAGTTATTGTGTACCTAACATAGAAATTGAGACTCGTGGTCCGGCAAAACATGTCATGAATCCATATACCCAATCTCCTCTTGGTCTAGACGATATTACATTGGATCACAATTGTGGGTATGATAATGTAGTGCACGGGGATGATCAAGGATATGGTAATGGATGTGATAACGATGACCATGGATACGATAATGACTACAATGGATTTGACAATGATGATCACGTATATGATAACGATCATCGCCAAAGATCCGTTTCAGAACCATCGATTGATAATGTTCAACCAAGTTTGCATGAGATTGATGATGATGCAAGAATGAGAAGGAGAACGGATCCATTTCGTTTTGTTCCACAAGTACCAGAGGATGTAGACATTCCGATCAAAAGTACAGGATCTTCCAAGGGTGATGGGTTGAAGGCGCATGATATGTTCAAAAGCAAACGAGAACTGCAAGATGCACTTGGGAGATATTCAATTGATAATATGTTCGAATGGAAGGTGCACAGATCAACTAAGTCCTTGTTTGAGGTCCGATGCAAGCATGTTGACACATGTAAGTGGCGGGCTAGAGGTGGAGTCATACTCGGTTCAGATATGTTCATACTTCGGAGAATTGACAGTATGGACAGTCACACTTATGATAGGGGTGGACAACTATTGCCACATCACAGGCAAGCGGGGAAACGAGTAACAGGTATCATACTTAGATAGAAGCTAGATATGGAGAATCGGGTGTACCGTCCAAGTCACATCATTTGGGAGATTGAAAAATTATTTTCAATCAATTTATCTTACATGCAAGCTTGGAGAGCAAGATGTTGGGCGGTAGATAGCACGAGTGGTACACTTGAAGAATCGTACATGTTGTTACCTGATTATTGTGAGACACTGAAATTTGTTAATCCAGGTACGGTGACACATATTGAAACTGACGATGAAGATAATTTCAAATTCTTCTTCATGGCCATTGGTGCTTCAATCCGGGGTTTTAAGGCACATATTCGCCCCGTTATATGTGTAGATGGAACACACTTAAAGGTTAAGTATGGCGGGGTACTTTATGTTGCGGTTGGAAAGGATGGTAATAATCAAATTTACCCTCTTGCATTCGGAATTGGGCCGAATGAATGTAATGAATCATGGGCTTATTTCTTCACCAGGTTGAAAGAATGTATTGGTGAAGTTGAAGACCTCGTCATAATATCAGATAGGAACAAGAGCATTGATTATGCAGTCAATATGGTGTATCCAAATGCGGTACATGGAAGTTGTGCTCAGCATTTGAAACAGAATGTGAAGGCTAAGTTTGGGGGCGGGAAAAAGTTAGACATAGCGTATTGGCAAGTTGTAAAAGCATGGCGGACCTCTGATTTCCAGGAAAGATTTGCCAGACTTCGTAGTATAAGTCCGGGGGCAGCAGACTATCTAGAGGAAGCTCGTCGAGAGAAATGGACACGTGCGTACTTTTGCGCACGTCGGTATAACATTATGACGACAAACATATCAGAATCATTCAACGCAAGAATGGGAGATGGTAGACGTCTACCGATCACATTGTTGGTTGAGTATATAAGGACAATCCTCCAAGCATGGTTTCATGAGAGGCACACAAAAGCAGGTATGATATTAGGACCTCGTCCATGGTATAATAGTAATAGTTCTTATGTACTCACATATTGAAAATGTTTTTGCAGGGGAACGGGAGACATATTTGTCCACATTTTATAACGAGAAGATGCATAAACATGTCAATAAGTCCGTTCAGTGTTTATATAAGCCCATTGATGCACACAATTTTGAAATCGGCGATCGAGGTAAGGGTGGGATAGTGAATCTGCGCGCGGGAACATGCACGTGTAGGAAATGGCAATTGTCACAATTTCCATGCAGACATGTATGTAAAATTGCATCCATGCATCGATTAGAGAATGCATATGCGTGGGTGCATCGATACTATAAAAATGAGACTGTACGATTGTCGTACCATGAACCCATACATCCACTAGGCCACCAGTCTGAATGGAAAGTTTGTGAGCCTCCTAGGCGGGTGCTTCCTCCTAAAAAGGCTGCGCCTAGAGTGGGACGTCCGAGAAATCAAAGCCGAATACCGTCAAGGGGCGAGGAGGTAACTCCGACAAGGTGCACCAGATGCGAGCAAACTGGTCATAATCGAGCGACTTGTACTAGTATGTTACGAGTTCCATCTCGACTTCCACCAACAATATCGAGTGAAGCAAGCTGTTCTAAAAACTCTGCTGGCAAATAGTGTACTCTATCTTATGTATTGTTACTTTGTATTGATAATTTGTGTATTGATAATGTGTATTGATAAATTGTGTACTTTTTTCCATCGTAATTAACCGATTAAGAGTTTGTGCCTTTTGAATCAGGAGTTCACGCAACAACATAGCATATATACCCATCGATATGAACCCATATCGACATTGTATACGCCGATATGTTCCCATATGTCCCACGTTAACATAGATATGTTTCCATATCGACCTTGTATACGCCGATATGTTCCCATATGTCCCACGTTAACGCAGATATGTTTCCATATCGGCCTTGTACACGCCGATATGTTCCCATATGTCACACGTCCATAACGCAGATATGTTTCCATATCGACCTTGTATACGCCGATATGTTCCCATATGTCCCAATAATATACATTTATAAGTTACTAACAAGAAGATGTCACCAATAATATACATTGATATGTTACCAACAAACGTTTACATGTTAAAATAGATTACAAGCCAAGCAAATTAGGCATTCATCTTCTTCTCGTGCTCATCAAACATCCTCCTCAGTACTCGTTCAATACCAGAGTGTTTCTTCTTCTGGACAGGTACTCTAGGTGAGACAATGAAGGCATTTTCATCATTATCAGTATCAGATTCACTGCCATCCTGTACATCAACATATCCGCCTTCATATGTACCCAATCCCTCATGTTCCTCCTTTTCCATACCTTCATCCTCTTGCTCCTCTTTCCCCTCTTCTTCCACCTCCTTCCCCTTTGCAACCTCTTGCCCTTTTTCCTCCTCTTGCACCTTTTCCAAATCGGCAAAGACATGGTCATAATTACAATGCAGACCATCCACATGGTTTACTAGATGATCATACCATGAGCTTTCTTTCTCGGTGTCTTCAGCTGTAAGTTTTGTGGCATTTGGTTTTACACCCGACTAAAAATACAAATGTACAAATAAACAAATCAGTCAGATGTATAGCACAATAGTGACACATATAGGCACAATGCTTGGTCAACTTACTTCAAAAATGGTTAGGACTTTGGGCAATTTAGCGATAGCGGTCTTTTTCCATCGTAGCCATCGTGGGATGCGAGTGCCTTTCTTCTCATACCATGTCCGGGTGGCATCCCATACTTCCAACAACCAAGCCTGCAACAAAGGTCCAATTCATTATTTATGACTATGACCAACATTTCTAGTATATCGAATATACACACATCATACCTAAAATACGTATGCAAAACCATATAGGTTGTATGCGACACGGTTAATCCTTAAATTCTCCCTATAAGCGATCAATTGATCAAGTCGGTCTTTTCCACCATCTATCCCATTAACAAGAGACCTGTAGGTCACATCCCAGCCACAAACACCCCACGAGAACTCGTTAAACAATCTTGGAAATTCAGCAAGTTCCAACACCCAACGAAGAACTTTTTTTTCGCGAGTGTTATCCAACACACAGCCAATGGCAAAATACAACATGGCAAATGAAACTGCATCCTGGTCAGACTGATCCTTCCAAACAGTTTGCAGCATAATTGTTTCCACGTCTTTATAGGATGGTGTAGGGATGCCTGGAAAAAACTTATTCCTAAATCTATATGGCTTATTTATCCCACTGAACCTTTCCAGAAATGCTTCCATGTCCCCAAACCGTAACCCACTTAGGAGTCCAAACTCCCAATCCCCAAATCTTAACTCAACACCTCTAACTCTGAAGCAAAGCTCCCTGGATTTGAGGTCTTCACGTATGATCTCCCTTGTTAAAACGGTGTGGCATAGGACTCCTGCAAATACTGTATTGGTCATTTCCAAGTACTGGCCGAAGCAACTCTTCCTAAATAGATTTAGTTGGTCTGATGTTAACAACCCCTTTATCTGTTCTGCTGCTTGTAGGTTACACCTAACCGTGATGACGCTTTCCGTTCCAAAAGCTTTTTTGTATTTATATGCAGGTTTCTTCTTGGCTTTCTTCTTCGACGGAGAGGCATGCTCATCTCTCTTCCTCTTGTCTACACGATCATGCTGAAAAATGTTGTAGACATATCATCAGGGAACATAAAATCAAGCTAATTATAACGTTGACCTAGAATGAGCTAGCGTATGCTAGAATAAGAGAGTTATCGGCAATATAACGTCGATATGAATGTTCTATCGGCAATATAACGTCGATATGAATGTTCTATCAGCAATATAACGTCGATATCAATGTTCTATCGGCATTATAACGACGATATGAATGTTCTATCGGCAAACTGATCGACGATATGAATGTTATAGCGGCAGTATATCGTCGTTATGGATGTTCTATCGGCCATTAGGCTGTCTATGAATATGTACTATCTACAATTAGGTTGCCGATGAACATACACATCGACGAATTTCAACCAAACCGAATGACTTCCTAACACCAGACGAACCCAGAAAAAACCCTAACATCAGAAGCAGTAAACGAAACGAAACGAAACGAAACGAAATGTTCTTTCTCAACCACAACAAATGTACATGCAATAGAAGAGAGAAACGCAAATGTAAAGTCAAGTTATTTACCCTCTTTTTCGTTCTTCCTTCCGAGTTCGATTCGTTGTTTGAGCTTTGTGTTATCGCCATGTCAACTCCAAGTAACAGAGATTCGCCGGATGAAATGTACAGAATCGGCCAATGAATCGCCGGAAAGTTAGAGAGATGAATAGAGGGGTGTTAGGTTAGAGTGATGGAAGTTCGAATATTGAAGAGCGGGAGCGGAGTGTTAGAGATGAGGGTAAGGTTGGAAATTAGTTAATGAAATGTGTTAGTTTTGGTGAGATTTTGAAAGTGTGTTAGAAATGAAAACTAACCCATTAAAAGGTGTTAGTTTTGTAATTGTCCCTTAAATTATATGTGTAAACAAAATATGAGTAATATTGTATTACCCATATTTCATTTACACACATAATTTAATGAAGTTTTAGAAAAATATATGACAATATTAAAAAAAATGTTTATTCTCATACAACGCATGGGTACACAACTAGTATAAACTTTAAATATTAAATTATAAGTCTTTTTTAAGCTAATTAAATTAAATTAAAAATTAGGCATTGCCTTCGACGTGCATTGTGCAGTACACTTGCTTCGTTTCCTTAGCAAGTAACTTCATTTCACTGCTCATTTTTCTATCATTTGCCTTTTCAAGTCCTCTTTCCATATTCGTCAAGACATTTCAGTCTCTGCATATGCTCTTTGTTCAGATGTATATATCCTAATTGTTTTGCACTTCTTAGTCAAGTAAGAGACGTAGTAGAGTAGAAAACAAATAGTTTTTCAACAAAAAGGATAACAGAAGTAGAAGGTGTTGTAGTTATGCTCTGTTTTCTTATTTATATTTTGAAAGTGTTTGTTTGAGCCGTGTTTGCCAAATGAGAAAGTGTAGGAAAATAATAGAAAGGTTGGAGCAAATGGAGGAAGAATAATAAGAAATGGAGGAAGAAGAATGAGAAAGAAATTATTTTTGCATAGAAAATAGATTGAATTTGTCATTATATATATATTTCAAATACACATTCAAATTTATAGTTTACCCAACATATTTATAACCGGTTTCTTTAATAAAAAAAACTAGATGTGATATATATTTAAGTATAGTAATTCAAATTCAATTTAAAAAAATGGAATTTTTCCTCTTTTTTCTGTTTGTTTTTTTCACTAAATTAATTCAAACAATTTGTACGATTAGATTGAAAACTTAAAATTCTCAAAATATTTTTTAATACTATTAATTATGCATTACAAACCAAATAAATTAGATAAACGAACTAAAAATATTTCGTTTGTAATGCATAGTTAATAGTATTAAAAAAAACATTATGAGAATTTAGGTTTTCAATCTAATTACACGAATTGTTTGAATTAATTTAGTGAGATAACAAATAGAAAAAAGAGGAAAATTCCCCTTATTTTTAAATTGAATTTGAATTACGAAAGATATAATGTCTTTGTACCATTTTTGCCTCTCAATCTAAAGTCGTTTTTCAACGTCCTTTGTTTTGTTTGAATGTAAATTCTTTCACATGTGTGCCCAATTAATTAATTGAATTGTTGCATATTAATATTTGTCATCTTATTTAGTTCATGTTTTGAATATCGAAATTTGTTTATTAATTAATTAGATGAATTTTTTTACATATATCAAAATTTGTTTATTAATTAATTAGAAGGACTTTTTTTACATATGCAACAATTTAGATAAAATAAAGGAGAATGAAGTTAGACAAGCATACCACTATTAGCCATTACATTAAAGTAATGAAGGTTGTTTGCATTTGGTGGTTCACAATAAGAATGATTGATACAATCTCGACGATATCTTTGAGATTTTCTCCCTGGTTGAGTATCTTCTCACTCCATGTCAGAATTTGTGGAGTGGGGTACTGTCCCTCTAGATTTTATTTTACATTCCTTGTATGTTGATTCCGTTTAATGAAACTTATTTTAAAAAAAAAATCAAAGAAATAGAGACGAATTAGAAAGCAAACGAAATAATAAGATTTGTATAAAAGCAACAATAGAAATAGAGATGAATATGCAAGTTAAAAAAATAGAGATGAAGAAGAAATGAAGACTGTTTTGAAATGAAACCATATGAATATATATATATATATATAGTTTCAAATATATACAGGAGTGAAGAAAAACTAATGAAATCAATTTGGTAATTAAGTGCAAAAGAAGAATTTTAACCAATTAGTTCAAACAACAATAAATTTCTCCATCTTAAATGTTAAATTTATTACTCTTTTGTTACCAGCAACTTCTTTTTCTCTATTAAATTTACCATTAATTTGACTTTAATGTTTTTTAAACTTTAACATAGTAAACATTTTTTACATAAATGATGTTTCAAATAACCAATTTGATAATTAAATAATAATTAAACCAGCGTTTTTAAGTTATCGAAAACATAGGGTTAAAATGGATTTTGCTTGAAAGTGTTAGGATTTAATTTACACCATTTTATATGTTAGGACTAAATCTCTAGTTTACTAAAATATCTAGGTTCAAATTTGTCTGTTATCCTTTATTTTTTCAATACTATAATGTTGGTCTTCATCATTAATTTTTAAATTTATTATCATTAAAGAATATTTTTTATTCTATAATTTTTGAAGTACGCTGTCTTGAATTAAAAATTATTTAATTTAATAATTATTATTATTGAATTTGAATTTTTATAATTTAGTCATTGATTATTTTTTATTTTAAATTAGGCTTTTAATTCAACTTAGAAGCATAATTATAGGCAGTTATCCTTTATATAAGTTGTAATTCATATAAAACTTGAACTATACGTAATATATAAAAAGTACAATATATGAGATATCTTTTTTTTTTTTTTTTGAAAAGGATATCCAAATATTATATATAGATATAGTTTGTTGTTTCCAATCTATATATACATTTTTTTTTCTTCGAGAAAACTAATAGAATTATCAATGTTATCAGAATCGGATCGGACATCAAACCGGATTGATAACTGGGTCACGGGTCACTTGGTCAGACCGGATGGCTCGGATTGGTCGAACTGGATGACGTAATAAATAAATAAATAATATTTATATACATTAAATATATATAATTAATGTAAAATTATTTTTATACATTATATATATCCAAAATAAATTATAAACAACTTTTGGTTTGTTATTTTTTGTTAATTTGAGTCTTAAATATATAACAAATAAAATAAATTCAGAATAAATTGAAATATATCAGCGTATTCTATGCCATAAGATCTTTTTAAAAATATATTATAAACTCAAAACGGACAAATGATGAATGAGAAATTGATGCTCAAAGTGAACCACTTGAAATGGTTTGGAAGAAGATAAAATGAAATTAAACATTTACATCCCACATAGGAAAGAAATGAGAAACTTAACTAGTTTATAAGTAAATTGGATTTACAAGCCTTTAACTAATTATTAGGGAAAAGGCTCTCTCACGCGCAGGGGGTGCAATCGATTAACCACCGGGTTAGGGGCGCACCCGCACGACATTGGCGACGCGAATGCCGCACCTTTTACTATTACTATTATTTTTAATTTAATTATGTGTTATTCTTTTACTACCCAGTTCAAATTCCAAACCAAAATTACCCAGCCCTTCCAGCCGCCCAACCTTTTCAAATTCAAATTCCAAACCAAAAGTACCCAGCCCTTCCAGCCGCCCAACCTTTTCAAATTCAAATTCCAAACCAAAATTACCCAGCCCGCCTAACATTTTCAAGCGCATTTTTTTTTTCTAGAGACCCGGGGTCACACCGGATCCCGGGTGAACCACCGGGTCTCGGTCCAACCCCGGGTCACTCCGGTTATTTCAGTGGTGAAATAACCGGACAGGCTCAGACTGGCTCCCTCGCCGGTTCCCGATTCGATCTGTCGGACCGACCGGTTCAGTCCGAGCCTGATAACATTGAGAATTATAGATCTACTCACATTGGACATTTTAAGCCTAGAATCTCTTTTATTGCGACTAATTTAACTAAAAACTATTAAAAATTATTGAATTTCATATATATTTATTACAAGTACATTTAGTTGAATACAGAAATATTAAATTCTGATAGATTCTCGTCTAAATTAAGAATATAAATTTCATATTTATGTTTATATATACATAAAAAAGAAAAAAAATGCTACAAATTGTCGAATACTGAAACCAAATATTGCATTGAATAAGATCAAATTTTGAAAAAACCTTATGAGCAAGTAATGAGGAAACAAAAACTATGTCCCTTTTGGCATTACATTACATTAGTTTTCCTTGCATTGAAGAACTAAAACAAATCCTTGACAAATAATAGAAAACATTACATAACCTGATTGGTTTCATTCAAGCCTTTACTTGTTATCCCTTCGTTAATTAGAAATTGAATCCTTTATTACCCATACAATTTCGATTCTTTTCCATCTTTTGCCTTATTATAATACACTGGTTTGAAATAAAGTTGCAACAAAGCATATTTTAAAAGGAAAATCTTTAAATTTTCTTAACAGGAACTTCACTACTTGTAGTGACGAAATGCATGGCATAACTAAAATATGTCTGTTATCTTTCATTTTCATATAGTTTTTAATATATTTTAATTATATTAATCATAAATTTAAAGGTAGTTTTTAATATTTTAAAATTGTTTTATGTTTAGTTTTGTGTTTTAAGAACTAATGCTTGTTCCATGTGTTTTTAGGTATTATTTGGGGTAAAAAAGGCAATTATTGAATCGTTACTGAAGTAAATAGAGTTTCCCGATCAGAACTCCCTCTAGTCGGTGACCTCATAGCAGTTCAAGAATGAAGAATCCATGACTCTTTAAATAAGTCTTTATTGTCATAAATTCCTCAGTAACCACCCAAGGAATGTTATTACTACTTGAAGAGTCTTTGGATGCTAAAGGGGGAGTTACGCTACTTGATGCTCCTTTAATGCTCTCTTTAATTGCATTAAAGTTAAGAAGTTGCAAAGAAGAATGCAACTCTCCATTAATATTCTCTTTAATTACATTAAAGTTAAGAAGTTAGAACCAACAATTCAACCCTCCATTAATCTTCTTTTTAATGGAATTAAAGTTGGAAGTTACAATGAATGCATAAGGGCATGTGCAACTATAAATACCTACATTGGGAAGCATGAAAAAGACCTGGAATATATAACATTTTTTTAGTTCCCTTTCTCTTTCTCAAACTCTTAATTCGATTTAAAGTTATTTTCATCTTTTGTAAGTTCCAAGTTAGTTTCAGCATTTTGTTCAAGGATTAGAGCTCAGTTTTCTATCTTTGTAACGAGTTCTAATTGTTATTTTTATTTCAAAGTTTATTCTCTATTCATCTTTTCTTCTCTTTAGTTTAACAAATTAATGATATTCTCTAGTTTGATTTTTTTATTAACTTTTTTGTTTTCTTCCATCTACCATGAACTAACTCCTCCATAGCTAGAGCTATGACGGAACTTAAACAAGCAAATAATTAATTGATAATCCAAATCCAAGTTCAATAGCATAAAATAGAGGGGTAAATTTCATCTATGGTGTACAACCTTTGTCCCATTTCACACTTTGGTGTACAACCTTCATTTTGTCACACTAAAATATACGACCTTACATGTGACCTCCCAATATGGTATATAGCAGGTAAAAATGACCGGTCAATGGAAAGTCAACATGCCACATCATTATTTTGACAGGTCAAAAAGTAAAAAATTGACCCTTTATATGTAAAATGACTAAAATATCCTAAATGATTACCCCCATATTCCATTATCTTCTTCTTCACTATTCTCCGCCATTTTCTCCCTCATCCCTTCTCTCTCCTCTTCCATTGTCTTCTTTCTTAGGATTGTTCAGCTATTTTTTCCTGTAATTTGCATTTCTAAACGAATCCATAGGATCCAAACTAATTTCTATATTTCCATAAACTAAGCAGCAAATCAATAAATATTAACCTTTCATTAATTCCATTTATCGGACCTAATCTTGGTGCCGCTTCATGGCCTTCTCTGTCGTCAATATGGTGTTCATTTCCTTACTTGCTTTCTTAATTTATCAATCGTCTTCATCCTAATCTGTTAAGGTCATTAATAGTTGCTAATTAACTTAATTTGGTGGTTGTAATTTATTGAATCTCTTTTTATGATTTTTGTTATTAAAGTATTTTAATTCAATTCAATGGAGTTGTTATAAATTATTTCTTTCAGATGCTCTCCTTCCAATTTCTGCCCTTAAAGTTGCTTTCTCTCCCTTTGTCCTATTTGATTACAACATTCACTTTCTTTTCTTAGATCCAGGGTTCGGCCACAGTACAATGGCAATTATACTATCCCGTAGTTTCAAGCACCAGAAACAGAAGCAGAATTTAAGCAGCAGCAAGTTGAGAACATAATTCAAACCTGATAAAATTAGGCGGAATCTTGGAAGCAGGGATCAAAAATTGAACTCAATTGGAAACAAACAAAGCATGAGTGAGTTAGAATCAAGAAGGGAAGCAGAAGAATTGAGAATCTAGAAACGGTAGCTAAAGGTGTAAATGGAGGGTAAATTTCACTAATGGTGTACAACCTTTGCTCCATTTCACACTTTGGTGTACAACCTTCAATTTGTCTCACTAATATGTACGACCTTATGGGTGACCTCCCACTTTGGTGTATAGCAGGTAAAAATGGCTGGTCAACGCTTAGTCAACGTGCCACGTCAGCAGTTTGACCGGTCAAAAAGTAAAAAATTGACAAATTACTTATATACCCTTATTTTCTTTATTCCTTCTCTCCCTATATTTGCCTTCTTCTCTCCAATCCCCCTCCCCCCTCTCTCTCTAACTCCTCTCTCTCTCTCTAAGTAGAAAAAGATCTCAGAAACAACTTTTGTAGAATCCTAATCCTTCCTTTTAGTCTGATTTCCAAAATTAAGAAAAACTCAATAGTCAAAACCCATATCCTTCCTTTTGCAATTAAACGGACCCTGACATTCTCTGGATGTATCGCTGGAAGAATTTTCCTTCGTTCTTAGCTTAGATCAAGACCTATTAGTACTAGTTCCGTCAATTTAATTTCCTCGGACCGAGGTTTAATAAAGAAAATCCAGTGATATATTACAACATCTAGATTTTGCGCCTTCTTCGTTCGGTTTTGAATAAAACCTGTCACGGAAACAAGATAGTTTAAATACCATCAAATTGCTTGAAGGAGGTTCAATAGGAATTTATGGGCTAAGACAACAAAGGACGAAGAACTCACTTGAGATTTTATTTGCTAAACCAAGGACTTCACATAAATCAGAGGGGTTTTTATATCTAGCAGTAATAGAGCCCAACTTGAAGGAAGCTAGAAATTGCAGCAAACATAAGCCATCCAAATGACCCTTTTGCCTCTTCTTTGCCAGTATTAGTTTCAAAAAAAGTGAACTTTTTTGCCTCTTCTCTTATTTTTGGATTAATCTTGGGTGAGATTGTCGTGAATTGTTTCAACAGGCAACCCGTTTTCAGAATATCAACATTGCGATTATGATAGAAGGGTTCCTCTTATATGCCAGTTTGCACTTCACAATCTTTACTTCTTGTAATCTGAGAAGGTATACAGTAGTATTAAAATTTGGAGAGAGAGAGAGAGGGGTTAGAGAGAGAAAGAAAGAGAGGAGAGAAGATAAGAGATGGAAGGGATAAGGGTAAAATAGATAAATGTAAAAGTTAATTTTTTTATAATTTGTGGGTCCCACTTTTAGTAATGCTTTGAATAAAAAATGATGAGGTGGCACGTTGACCAGGCGTTGACCGGTCATTTTTACCTGCTGTACACCAAGGTGGTAGGTCACCTATAAAGTCGTACATATTAGTGAGACAAAATTAAGGTTGTACACCAAAGTGTGAAATAGGGCAAAGGTTGTATACCATTGATGAAATTTACCCTGTAAATGGAATATGCTGAAGTTATTAAGAGAAATGCAGAGGGGTGGGTAGGTTTGAGTTAGAGAAGTGGGCCTTGAAAGCTTTAATGAGAGGTGGCACGTGGTAGCTTCCTCCGCCACGCCTCGCCATTCATCTTACTAACTTCTCTTCTCTTCCTTTTCTACCATTGCTGCTGCCTTCACTACCAGTCCTCGTCTACCTCTTTTACCATGTGCATCTCTATTAAAGCTTTATTTGTTCATTATTTCACACTAATTCAGGTTTGCTCTTCAATTTGATTGCACGGTTTATAATGCTAGAAATACAGAAGGTTAGAGAGAGGTGAGGCAGAGAGAAAATGAAATTTAAAGAGAGAGATTAGAAATGGAGATGGGTTAGAGAGAGAAAGAAATAGATGGAATAAGAAGAGGGATATTTTAGTAATTGTACATATGAAATAGTCAATTTTTGACTTTTTGATCGGTCAAACTGCTGACGTGGCACGTTGACCGGTCATTTTTACCTGCTATACACCATATTGGGAGGTCACATATAAGGTCGTACATTTTAGTGTGACAAAATAAAGGTTGTACACCAAAGTGTGAAATTGGACAAAGGTTGTACACCATTGATGAAATTTACCCTAAAATAGAGGATTGAACTATGAAGCTTAATTTGCTAGTTAAATAAGTGATCAATATTTATCTAGTCTTAGTTTGTTGTTTTGGTTGACAGATACTAAAATAATTAACGGAAATACATATTTCAGACCCATGTCTATGTGGTGCAGTTTTGAGGTTATGGTTTCACAACTTGACTTCGAGGTTTTCTCAAAGAACTTAATGCTTTTATTTTACTTTTATTCTTGAATGGACCAAAGCTAGGATAATTGTAAGTGAAATAGGGTTAATCTTGACTGGACCAAAGCTGAATTAATTTCCTTAGGAGAAAATCATCATCTCTAAAGTTTGTTAAACGATCTTGGATAAGATTATTAGTAAAGTTATTTATGAGGATAAGGGAAGCCTAGCTCTAGTGTCTTTTTCATAAGAAGTTAAAAAAGTTAACTCGTTTAAATTTATTGCTTTTATTTATTTTACTTTGTTTTACTTAGTTTAGATAACAAACCGAATCAAATTTTCAATTGTTTAGATAGAAATTTATAAAAATCAAGAGCTATAAACTCAATCCTCATGGGAACGATACTCTATTTATTCTTTATTACTTGATCACGATAAGATATACCTGCCTTTAGGTTGCTAGTTACATATTTCGAGCATCAATGTTCGAGTCCAAAGACTGGTTACGACCAAGTGAATGTGAAATTGAACCCAAATAATAGTGTTAAAAATAAATTTAAAGCAATTGTTGTTCAGATTACATATGTTGTTCAGAGTACATCTTCATCATTTCCTATTTTGAATTAAGTCAAGCCTAACAAGGATAATCTGAAAAGAATAAACATGCTAATTTAAAAGTTCATTATTTTCTCTTTATTATTTCTAGAGATGGGTAGAAATTTCAGAACTAGAATGAAAGCATTGGGTCATATAATCCATGGGCCAGAGAAAAATTATCTGAAAAGAATAAATATGCTAATTTAAAAGTTCACTGTTCTCTCTTTATTTATTTTATTTCAAAGCTAATCGTACGTATAATCCATGAGCCGTATAAGCCACTTAAGTAAGCCGTTAATTTTTAACATAAAATCTTTTAATATTTTAAGGGTGGAAAATGAATTTAAATGAGAAACTTTTTATTGTTTTGAAAGGAAAAGAGAGAATGAATCGATGCTCCAAAAATGTAATAGTCATTGCACACAATATTAAAATAAACGAATATATGTATTGAGATTGTTTTATGTTAATTACAACTTGAAAATAATATATGTGAATTTCAATCTTCAGTTACAATAATTAACTGAATCAATGAATTGTAAAAGAAGAAACTTTTTATACTTTTGAGGAATTTGTCCTCCATGTCTTGCGTGACAGCAACCGAGCTCGGGTCATCTGGGATGCTCTTCTCCCTCAAGAGGTTCGTCACGGTTTTTACTCTCTTTCTTTGCAAGATTGGTTGTGGGTTAACATCTCTAGCATGACAATGTTGGATACAGTGGATTGACCACCATGTTTTGCTATTTGCATTTGGTGGATATGGAAATGGCGGAATGAGGGAGTCTTTTGGCAGCAACATCAGGGTGCTAATCAAATTCAATTTCTCATCAGTCTAGCCAAAGAGACGACACTTGTTTTTCGTGAATCTACTGACACATCACCCGTGGTGCTCAGCTCTCTCTAGGTCAAGTGGCACCCTCTAGATGCAAGGTGGGTTAAGGTGAATACAGATGGCGTGTCCAAAGGGAACCTCGAACTGACCTCTACTGGAGGGCTTTTGAGAGATCCGGAGGGCATGTGGTTGGGTGGTTTCATAGCAAACATTGGAGTGTGCACTACTTTCCTCACCGAGCTTTGGGGTTTATGCTATGGGCTTCAACTAGCTTGGAATAAGGGGTATTGTAGAGTAATTATTGAGTTAGATTCACATATTGCCTTGGGCTTCGTGACATGTCCACTTTTTATTTTTCATCCAGCCGCATGGCTCATCAAAGGGTGTATCCAACTTCGTGATCGAGACTGGCAGGTTCGTTTTGCTCATTCCTATCGTGAAGGCAACCGTGCGGCTGATTGGATGGCAAACTTCACAGGTTCTTACCCTCTAGGTCACCATAAGCTTGGTGTGCCTCTTGTAGGCCTCATTGATACCCTTCATGAGGACCATTGCGATACCTCATTTAGGCGGAGTATCCGTTCTTAGTCTGTTTGTTTTTCCCCGGGCTCTTAACCTTCTTCTGTAACAAAAAATATAATCAGTTGGAACAAAATGTTTCTACCTTCACGGGTCTTTTTAATTTATTGCTAAGAACTATTGTGTCACACACTCTCTCTTATTTACAACTTTAGTACCACTTAGATTATTTCTTTGTTTACCAAGACAACATATTTGGCATAAAAACCATTAATACATATTATGTTGACTTATTTCTAACCTAAATGAAGGAAAACTAATACATATATGCGTGTTATCTACATTAATAGATGGATATAACTTGCAATTTTCAGTTGCCTAAAGATTGAAACAAAAGGAGAGGTAAGATTTCTTAAAATTTCATTATATTTGCAGATAGAAAGGAAAGCTTGTGTTAGTAGCATTAGAGATAACTATAGATGTAAATATGATATTTACCTCTCCTCTAACAATTGAAGACATGCCTATATGATCCTTCAATTGTTTTGAATGACTAGTGGCATTTCTATGTTGTGGAAAATTTTCAAGCAATTTTCAAGTTGACCTTGCTCCTCCTTTGGTTTTGTTGGTTGAATTTTCCTATCATATTCACTCAGATTTCTAGATGTGCTTTTAATATTTCAATATTAGCCTCATTATTTATTTGCTTTCCCATCATCAATAAGAGCCTGATTTGTACATAATATTCCTAAAAGCATCGAGGGTTTCTGGTTAACAAATATGCAAACATAAGTTCATTTGATATTGAACCTGATTGTAGCTGTACTAACCTTAATATTTTAAGAAATGCACTAAATAGAAGTGTGGTCTTTTGAATCTACTAATACCTCCATATATCTTATTTCAAAGGCTGCAAGGAGCTCGTTTGTTGACTGTGTATTGATTGATGAAGCTCATCCCTTTAATTATTCTCAATAATTTGTACTCAAACAATCTCGCTCTTTTTCTTCTTCTTCATCCAAGCCTTTTATTATAAAAAATAAAATTGAAACTCTTCATGTAAATGAATCATATAATATATAAACATTAGTAGTAATCATCTTGGCCTGCCACATTATCAAATACCACATTAGCAGTCCTATATTCTTCAATCTTCAACAATCCAAACCAATTACCACAAAACAATTGCTATTTTGTAGATTGCTCTCACTATAAAATATTAGATTATATGAGACAAAATATTAGGGACAGTTCAAGTATATTTCCTTAAATGTTTTTTTTAATTAATAACAGAAATTAATGTTTTAGTTGTATCCTTTTGTTTCTTAATTTACAATAGAGGATAAAAGAATAATATTAAAACTATAAAATATTAAACATTAACTTTAGGGACAGACAAAAATATGCCAAGTTAGAATATCTCGGCACGTATTACTCCATTCCTCTTCTTTATCACTTTAGTTTTCTTTTCCATCTTCCCTTCCCTAATATATCTCATTCGACCCCTATCTCAAACCCATTTCTTTTCCTTCTTTTTTCTTCCCTATCATATTTCTCTCTATTTCCTTTCTCAATGACCAAAACCACATTAGACGCAATACTCTAGTCATGTTTTTCGGTTGAATATCTAGTGCGGATGGCATTGTCAGCGGCTTTTGGATTCGGAGAGGCAAGTCGAAGGCCATAACTCCACCAACAGAATGACCTCCGGCAACTGGTAAGGTTGAATGATACGAATTATTGAGTTACAATTTTGATTTGATGAGTTAAATGTTGTCCAATTTAGGAATTTTAGGACTGATTTTATTTTGAAATTAGGCATTTTTGTAAAATGGAAGATAATTAGTATTTTGAAACATTATTAATTTTTAGGGTATTAATTAGTTTAGGATTTTCAGAGTTCTCTAAAACTTGGTGTTGGGTCTTATTAATTAGCCTAGGATTTTCTTTGTTTTCTAGATTGATGTAATTGATTAATTTTACTTCATGTTTGCTTTATGAATTATATCTATACTACTATATAAAGATGAATCACTTGAGAAACAGTGAATTCCAATTGATTCAATACAGTAACAAAATTGATATTTTTTCCAAATTTATCCTTCAATTGCAAAAGTTCAAGGACACATGTTGTGAGTATTTCTGTATTTAGCACACTCACTAAAAAACGACGTCGTTCATAGAGGGTCATTATGGTCTTTGACATTAGCATTATAGTAGGTTTACAGACTCTCATCAATTTCAATCTTTTCTTCTCCTCACCAGATCTGCCGCTCTCCCTCTCTCTATCCCTTTGTGTCTAGGTTTCTGCATTTCTAACCCCAATTGTAGTTGTTGATTTTTACTGGGTTCTTAATTCATCAGATTCGAACGGTTTTCAGACACGGTGGTTATTCGTTTTCTCTCCGCCTCTTTTGTTCCTCTCGATTTTTCCTCTTTGTAATGTTCTCCAGATGATGCTCAGTCAAGGGAAGATGGTTTCAGACGGATGATGTAGAGGTAAATTTTCGGTATTTACTTAAAATTTTAGATTTTGTTTAACACTTATTACTTCTGATCTGTTTGTGTTTCTATCTTATACCAAATCTGCAGAACTTTAGAATTTTTTATCTTTCCTTTATGTTGTTTTTTCTTCTATATGATTGTTTTAAGAGCATTTCTAGAGCAATGTACGAGTAGACAGATCTATTTGAAGTTTCTTTCTCTCTCTATGCATCGATCCTCTTATCTTTACACTATTTAGTTGCAGAGATCTCGAATACTTTCCTCTTTGCCTTAGCATAGATAAACATTCTAATTTGTTGATGTGGTTCAGAAGTTCACCATCTCAACAGGTAAAATTCTTTATGTTGACTCTTAAGAGCATTTCTTTTTGGTCTTATGGGTTAAATTTTGGGACTCTTTTTTCAGTTGCAGATTCTAGGGTTTTCAATTTGAACTGAATTAGATGTTTCATATCTTTAGAATTTTGGGAATATCCAACCTGCAAACCAATAATTAATACATTTTTTCGTTTCAGCAACCAAACTCTATTTGTTCTTGGATCTTTAATCACATTCATTGTTTTTAAATTTTTTGCAGGTATGTAGTTTTTCAGTTCTATTTCCCTCTTTAGATTTGTGCTCTATTCTTTGTTTATTTGCAATTTTGTTCTTCCTCCCATATTCGGTCTTTTCAAATTTTCCGACATATGTGTGAGGATTTTAGTTTTGAACAGGATCCACCTATTTGTTTCGCCTCAGCTCTTCATAATTTGGGGCTTCATGTTTCTTATGAGTTTTAATTTTTGCATTTGTTTGGCTTCATTTTGTTCATTTAGTGAAAATTTGTTCTTATGTTCATTATATCTACTTTTTTTTGCATTTCAAACCCATAATTACTTTTGAATTGATTATTGGGGTTTTCTTTCCATATTTGTTTGTTCTGCATTTTGTTCCCATGGCATAGATTATGCACTTTCTAGATTTTTGCAGCTTCTTGCAACATCATGTTTCTCTTAGGTCTTAATTTATGTTTTTTTTTGGTTTATTATTGATATTTTTATCTTACCTTCATTACATTGAAGGTGCCACATTTTAGTTCATGATCTTCAACCACAATTAGATATGCGACTTATAAAATTGTAATTGAATTCCATGCTCATGTATCTTCTTGAACCTCCCCAAGTTGTCCAAAACTGCAACTGGCCTCTAAACTTCAAAACGTTACAAATAGTTGCAACCAAATATTTTTTAATTGTTAATTTAATTATAAATATTTTTGTTATTGGTCTGTTTATTTTGGTACTTTAGTTGTTTTGGCAGATTCCTAGAAGGGCAACCAGTGCTTATTGAAATGATATTTTTTTTTATAGATGGTGCCAATCCAGCGGTAAAAGCCAAATCTCATATATTTATTATATGAAACTTGAATAGTTTAAACTTTGAAGTTCATTTCTCTAGGAATGCATATTCATGTTCAAATCATGTCAATAACTGGTTTACAAGTTTCTATTTATGGGTCCATATAATGATGCAATTACTTACAAGATCAGAAAAACAGAATACTTTGTCCCAAACCTCAGTACCCGTTAATATACTATGCTTCAATTTCTCTCCATGGTGGCACTCCGGTATGTTGAACAACATTATGCACAAACTTGATAAATATTATTACACCGCCTCCCATGTCGACACCTAACTGGCTATGAATAGCATGTTGTTTGAATAACTAGCTATGAATAGCATGCTGAGATTGTCTTACCTCATAATTGAACAAGTATATATATATATATATATATATTTAACCAAATGATCATATTAGTCATTGAAGCAGTATTTATTTTTTTTCTAATACTATTGAAGATGTAGCCAAAACCTCATTGAGTAGCTCTTCCACCCTTGATTATTAATTTCTATAAATTTTTAATCATCACACGTATTGAAAACTGCACCATTTTTATAATTTCATTCTTCAGAATAACCTATGCAATAATTTATTTTCACCTTTAGTATTCTCTTCCTGAATTCAATGTAGCTAACTATAAGCATTTGATTATTCTAACCTTTTTTGTTTTGTCTATTTAATGTTTTTGACCTTTTTTCCTTCTATTTTCAATAAGCATTTGATTATTCTGACCTTTTTTTTGTGGTCTATTTAATGTTTTTGATCTTTTTTCCTTATATTTTCAATGAAATCATATAATGCAATTAATTTTCATTTGAGCTTCAGCTTGTGTGATATCTTCTGCGATTTTCGTTCATTTATAGATCCGAAGGGGCTTCATTTTGAACAACAGAATTGAGCAACACAGAGCAGCACTACTATTACAATGAGGATTACGACTGCTATAAGGATAATATCCCCATGTATCTAACTTTTCGGTGATGATGCCTGAGAGAGGATGTAGATGGGAGAATTGCTGGTGGCGGTGGCAGGGAAGGGGATGGAGTAGAGCTGATGTAGCCACGAAGCAGAAGGTCCCCAACAAAAGAGCTTGAATTGAATTTTTTTGAAGAGTTTAAGAGGAACGAACCAGATAGATGATTGTAGGAAACATTGAAAGATGTGAGATTGGGTAAGTCCGAAAGTGATACCTAAATTTCTCATGTGAAATGGTTCTCCGCTAAATCAATTGGATTGATTCTCGATATAGATAGTTTCTAGAATAGTGGCATTCAATTAATAGTTTCTAAGACTAAGTACTAAAAGGTTCTGGAATCCGCGGAACTGATGTGGGATCCGATTGTGAAGACAGTTGCTTTCAAGATTCAATAGTACTAGAGATTGAAAAGGCTTTGGAAATATATCTCTTCTAAGCTGCTGAAAGTTTAATTGCCATGGGTGTAATTTACCCGATAATTTTGATTACATATGTTTTCATTTTTCAAGATGACATTGCTTTGTTGAAATTTTGCATTATAGAGTCTTTAGTTTGAAAGTTCAAAGGTGAAATATAGGAACTGGAAATAAAAATTATAAGTGTCTAAGCTTTTTGTATTTCTATTTATTTTTGTTGTTAAGTTTGATGAATAACATTATATTTCTAAACTATAAGAATGTTTTATAATATGTTGTCTTTGTAGTTTTATTTCTCTTAACAGAGCAGCCTCTTTCTTCTCTTTTTTCTTTCAATTTACACAGCTTTCATAAGATTTGAGTTTCTATTAGTCTTTTTTTATGTTAAATTATTGAGGGCCTTGAGAAGTTGACCAAGATCCCACAAATCCTATTTTGCAAATGTGAGAGATTAAGAGTGCCGATTACCCTGAGATTATTTTTAACTCCATTTTAGATTATGTGATTTTTTTTGAATGATGCTAAGCTTATGTTTTCTGATGTTATTGATTATTGTATAAGATTTTTAACATTATGGCTTATAGATAAAAGGAAGTAGATGTCATAGGCTATTTAGATTTAGGGTTAATTACAAAAAACTACCCTGTGGTTTGGACTTTTTGCGATGTGGTACCTGTGGTATTTTTTATTACAAACCACAGGTACCACATCGCAAAAAGTCCAAACCACAGGGTAGTTTTTGTAATTAACCCTTAAATTTATTAAAAATAGATGATTGACTGAATTATAGATCATTTCAATAATTCCCAAGTTTGATGTTTGATGTATAATGATTTTTTGATGATTTTCTCTGTAATGAATATATGCTAATATTTTTAATTATTTTCATCCCGAAGCGAAGCGAGGGTATCCTCCTAGTATACATATAAAAATGAAAGTAAGGAACAATATCAATTTCAATTTTTGTTCAATTTTTTCCAATGCTGCCCTTATAAATACCTTTACACTTTTGCCTCTGCAAATTATTTCAAATACCTAACCTACCTGATAACAAAACGGTGCCGTCTTTGTCTCCAATACCAACTACAATTTTTTCTCCACTTTCAGTACATAATACTAATACCTATTAATCTTTATAAGATTAGTTTTTATATAAATTTTTTTCTTTGGAATCAGTTTTTATATAATTTTTAAAGATATAATTTTTTATCATAATGTTTTAAAATTGCTCTCATACATCCTCAACATCAACTTCAAAATATTATAATTAACCCATTTAACTTATTTGAAACAAATAACTCCTCAAATGTCATGTGGCAATGCATGATATTAGGGAGTTAGTTGTAACTTTTTAAAGTTTTAATCACGTGCCGCCACGTGACATTTGAGAGGTTATTTATTCCAAGTAAGCAACTTGAGGGAGTTACTTTTAACGTTTTAAAATTCAGATTGTACCTTTTTGGTGAGTTAAACATTTGTTTACATAGTATCAGAGTCATGATTCAATGTTGGGGTCTTAATGACATTAGCATCACACACCAAATGAATTAAACGAACTTCAAAGTGGTTCTATTTCATTATATTCCATCAATATCCCAATTCCATTCATTTAATATCCCCGTGAGGGAGCGTATTAAATATCTCACATTGTTAAATTGAAAAGTTGTACAGCTCCTTATCATATATGAAACAATCTTAACTCTTTGATATACTTTTTAGGATTAACTAGATATTTTTTTACAATTAGTTTCCAAAGCTGAAGTATATACCTTTACAATTTATTCTTATTAATTAAATAATTTATATTTTTTTCTTTTAAAATGAAAATTTACTATTTGTAAATTTAATTTAGATAGATTAAATATATAAAGTTTTTTTTCCGAAGCGAAGCAAGGAATATTTTTGTATAAAACTAAACTAAAAATAGCTAATTAATTATTTGGTTTTGGAAATAAAAGAACACAAAATGAATTATCATAAATTTCACTCTGGGAAGATAATTAGTTGCAATATTGTTATACTCATTTATGTTTCAGCTCTATTCCTATTGTACATAGGTGATATACTCTTTTATGTTTTTTTCATTATGTCCTTGGTGGCTATTTATAGATGTTATAAGTTGTCAATTAATTGTGTGATGCATAATAATTACTTGTGATTTATATGTGTGTTAATTTGTGTTGTTTTATGTATGATTCCGTTTGGTATTTTGCTTTTTTCAATTACCATGTTGCCATGATTGAGCAATTATTTTTGTTGTGCATATGAAAGATAATTAGGTATTGTGAAAGACAATCAATTTTTAAGGTATTAGTTAGTTTACGGTTTTATGAGATTGAGTTGAAATTAAAATGTAAATTAGTTAAAATACCCATAAGTTCTTGGTATTTCCTCTTTTTGCTAGAAGTTTCAGAGTTCTTTAGAAATTGGTGCTGGGATTTTAGCAGTTGCTACCACATTGTTGGTGGTATATGCCTTTATTTCCTTATCTTTCTTCTCTTTTGTAAGTAGACCTTATTTATCTTTACAGACAAAGGGACAAGAGATGCTTATGATGGATATGAATCTTGCAATTTGGGAAGAAATTGAATGTTATGAAAGGTAATTATCTATTGTATGTTCCAGTTACGACACTTTTTTTATGCTTGCATATTGCTACTTGTGTATTTATCTCACTCTTTTTCTATTATCTAGATGAATACTTTTCAAAGCATGGACATTTGTCCAAATGATGCTTTTTTTTAATCATAGATTCTCTGATGAGGCTGAATGTCTTTTTATTATTATTTTTTTGGTCTGAATTAGGGTCTTTTCTTTGGGTTCACTGACAAGAATGAGATTTCTAATCGAATGAAAATTACCTTCTTCATTACGCCAACAATGGGAGAACTTTTAATCTTTTTTATCTAGATATTTATGTAAAAGTAGATTAAACTTAGTTTTATTCTACAATTTGAATTTATTCGTGGTAATGTCTTTGTAAATGAATGTTTTTATAGAAACACACTTAGTTGTTCTTCCTTTTCAAGCTTATTAGATATAGCAGGTGTGTTTATGTGCATCTAAATGGGCAATAACTGTTGATTCCCGAATTGGAAAACACCAAAATTCACCGAACAAAACAATGGCAGAGTCGCGGACTAAGTCGCTTTCTTTAAGACGTTCGCGAAACTGCCTTTGGATTGTGCAAGCAGTCATGTAGTCTGGTCGCCTTCAGGATAAAACAGTCCAGTCAATGAAGGAATACGATTCTGAGTTGCATAGCTCAAAATCGCTGTAATATGTACACTCAAGAATTTACTCAGTTTGTTTTCTAAGAAGAATAGAAAAGTTAACACCAAGAAGAAGTAATTTTTAAGGAGAATTGCAATCCCTCTAAAAAAACTCACGTTTCCTGCGTAAAACCAAAGGTATTTATACAGGTTGTGTCGGCCAAAAAAATGGGTTTATTTTAAACAAGAATAACTGATTATATAGAGAAAGAAGGGGGATAAGTTCAACAACTAAGTAAAAGGTGGGTTAATAAATAGATTTAGTGGGATGTGATCCTGGAAGACCAAATCAAATGGATCAAAAACAAATTAATTGATTTTTTGTTTTACAGCAGCTATTAAATAGGTTGCGAGACCAATTCAATGCATTTCAAAATAATTAAATAATTATAATTGTTAATAGAATAACTATTTAATTAAGTGAAAGTCCTTCAAAAAGGTTTAAGTGTCTAAACCTCACCACATCACAAATAATAAGGTTTTTATGTGGCATTTTGCCATTTTCTATATCCCTTCAGGATTCAATAAAATTAAAAAAAACTTAATATCTTTAGTCTCAAAGGGTAACA
The DNA here is from genome assembly GCF_963576675.1 of Euphorbia lathyris. Classification (NCBI taxonomy): domain Eukaryota; kingdom Viridiplantae; phylum Streptophyta; class Magnoliopsida; order Malpighiales; family Euphorbiaceae; genus Euphorbia; species Euphorbia lathyris. The sequence continues at coordinate 9,402,769 of NC_088911.1, forward strand.
AAAAAATTCATAATTGGGTCTGGCCCAACAATTCCCCACTTGAATTTTTTTTTTTAAAAATATTTGCTGAGTAATTACATAAGGTCAAGCATAAACAGAGGTATCTTTCGATTTGAACCTTTGCGTAGTGAGTATAATTCAGATTTTACTAGAGTGACTCGTAGTCTTGAACTCTATCTCTGACATTGTACCACGCCATAACCTTTTCAGAGTGTAGTTCTAGTAGCCCGTGCGTTTATGGTCATGCACGTCTATCCCGGTATAATGAATGCTCTAGAGTTTTTCCCTAAATTCATAGAAAGCGACCTCACTTCCACATTCATATAACTGAGTCTATCAAAAGTACTTGTGTAACAAAAAATTCATAATTGAGTCTAGCCCAACAATAACAATTAAAATTGCTTTAAGATCTAAACTACATTATTTATTTATTTCAGACATTCTAAATTTGTTCTAGCTTGGAATCTGCAGATATGATTTCAGGTGCGAAGATACTTTTGCCTATTTTGTAGCATAGAATGCATTCCTGGTCTACTATTGTTAATGGTTTAATGGACTCAGATAAACCATGGTTTAGAAACTGACATTTAGCAATCAAGTGCGGGTATGTTTGTGTTGAGTTCTAACTGTATACATGAATAATCGAATATGATCACATGCACCTTAATGACCATGTAGTATTTGGTCATTCACCATTACATCTAAGCTTATTAAAATCTTAGGGTGGAGATTCAAAACATCCTAAGGCTTAGATTTAATAAGCTTATATCTAACGGTGAATAACCAAATTCATTTGGTCATTAAGGTGCATGTGAACATGGCTGCATGAATAATATTCTTAAAGAGTGCAAATATTTGACTCTTGTTTGATATTATGTTATAGTAGAACAATAATTAATGACTTTAAATAGTGTATTTTGTTGCTTCTGTCTGGAGTGCTCGCAATGAACTTATCATTGACAGTAGTGTGACTCCAAAATTTTGTATAGTGAGGCAAGTGTGTGGTAGTGTAAAGATGAGGTTGCATAGTTCTCATTTTGTTAGTATAGTTTGTGGATTTTTTGAACTTAATATCCCTTATTGTTTGATTTGTTTTTTACAATCGTTCATTCTCAATGAAGTTTCTTTTTTCATAATAAAGTAAATAATTTTTTGTAAAGTTACTATTCAAATGTTGACAAAAATTGAACGGGGATGATTATTATCTCTTTATTTTGAGACAAATTATCACCCCTTAATGACGGGACAAAAGTCATCCCTTTTGTATAGGGATGACAATGTCCCTTTCTTTAAGGGACAAAAAATCGTCACTTTATTTGACGACAAAAACCATCCCTTTAAGAATAGAAATAAAAGTCGTCTCTTGTGAAAGGGGATGACAACCGTTCTTTTATTTGGAGATGAAAAATGTCCCCTAAAAATAGGGACATAAATCGTTTCGTATACATAGGGACAACAATCTTCCTTTTATTTGAAGACAAAAAACGTCCTTTAAAAATATAGACAAAATTTGTCTCCTTTACATTGGTACAACAATTGTCCCTTATTTTGGAGACAAAAAAATCGTCTCCTAAGAATAATGATAAAAGTTGTCTCCTTTGTATGGAGACGACAATAGTCCCTCTAAACAGAGATGACAATACACGCGCCATTTGCAGCGCGTCGACGCCTCAAATTGGGGGAAAGTGTCGTTTCCAAATCTTGTCTCATTGTCTTCGATTCTCACAAAGCAACAATAACAATTTTATTGTTTTTGCAATATTACCTTTGTTATATATGATTAAATAAAAAACAAAACAAATACAGAAATGTGTATGAACAATAAAACTGGAATCTAAAGAACAGAGTTAGACAAATCTGAGGCCTATATTAGCAGTCTCCTTAAGATAGATTTTGTCGCTATTGACTATAGTCTTCCAGGATAGAATAAATTACGTAAGTGAACACTTACCGTGCGTAAATTCGTTATCAATGGAGCAAAAAAATTAGGGACAATGTAAACTTACAGAAAGCAAAAAATTTCAAACAATATTTTATTTTCAAGTCTCTAAAATTTTACAGCTCTATCCTGTATAAATAGAACTCAAATGGACATGTTTGTTCACAAATGAACATGATTGTTTATGAACGAACACGACTGTTCATGAACTGACACAAGTGTTCACGAATGAACACAACTATTCATGAATGGATACGACTGATCATAAAGGGAGGTGTGTACTGGAATTTAAATTAATTAGATATATATATATATATATATATATATATTCCAATAATCCCTCATATGGATGAAATTGAAAGTGAAAAGAATTCAATGTGGTGATTATTACAGTATTGTCAGAGATTAATATAAGATATATGATTGGGTCTTAACTATGAGTTTGAGATTTTAGTTCAATTGGTTCCATGATATGGTATCAGAGCCTCTTGGACCAAATGATTAAGGGTTCGAGTCCCGATAACCTCATTAATTTATGGAATTAAAAACACATGGTGGAATGGGCCTATGTTGCTTAAGATAGGTGTGGGAAAAATATTAATCAAACGCACACTATGTAAAATCAGTATCAACAATGTGTCTTATTTTTCGTTCCCCAAACACCCACTTGAATAGATTGAAAAGGAAAAGTACTAGACCTAGAAATCGTTGCTGATTGTTGAATTCTAACGATGCCCAAGTTTTGTGTGCCATCTAGCAAAATGGACTTTCTCATTTATCAATGTTTCTTCAAAGCAGATGACAATACATAAAACCCCTCTTCACTCGGCCCACACAACAGAATTGCTCGCGTGTGTAACACCCGAACCAAAAACCGTTTTATTTAATTAACATTTAGCTATAATAGACAATTAAAACATCATTAAAACAAGCAGTTGTTTTAAACATACCGATTTATTAATTAATCAAAGCTTTACACCTTAAAACTTACAATAAGTCTAGACTTTTAACTATAGACTGTAACGTAGTTTAACATACTGATCATCCTGACAGTTGCCTCTAGTCAATTATTACCTTTAACCTGAAAAGAAAACTGGTGGAGAGTGGGGTGAGCTTGGGGGCTCAGTAAGATAGTTAACTATTTACACAGTACAACCACACGCGCATACAATTTCGTTTACATGCATTTAATAATTAACAGATGACCAAATATCAAAACACGACTTTTATTATTTATTTATTAACATCTGTTTAAGGGCCCTACTTGTCAAGAAGAGATATACCCAATGGTTCACCGGTCAATTCAAAATATTACAATCACAATCACAATCTCATCATAATCAACAGCACAGGATACCGCTCTCCGCCAGGTATCCCCGCACCACCCCGGTGCGTAGCAAAAACAGCACAAAGTATCTCCTGCATCCCGAGATACTCTGACACTAGCCTCAAGGACAAGTGCCTAGCAAATCATATCTCAACTCAACCATATATACCATCAACACGTACACGAATGAGCCATTGAATATATTTCATCAAGACAAGCTTTTAATTATTCTCAATTCCTTTCTTTACCAAAGGCATCCAACGTTCGTTTTCCTCAATAATAATTATTTCATAATATTTAATATCACATTAATATGTATACCACTAGTCGCACTCATTAGGCAAGTCACAATATCATCGATATTATCATCGAAAATAAAAAGGGCAAACATCATCAATCGTTTCATATTCACAGACTAAACACAACAATCAACGAACCACATCAATTACCAATTTAACAATCAAATACAAAGAACATAAAAATAAATATAACTAAATATATAATTAACCACTTACCTCTATTCCGAAAAGAACGCTAAATTACGAAACCACGATGATCTATCTTCAAACCGTACATATGCAGTATCTAAGTTTTTCTTGTCATTCAGAATATCAAATTGGGGTTTGCGGCCTCCCTTCCCCCCAAAAAAACAAAACAATCTTTCATATATTATATATATATATATAGGGATTAGAGTTGTACCCTAAATGAAACAGTTTTATTGTTTTTTTTCTTAATTATTCTAATAATGATAAATATATATTTTTGTTAAGCACTACAAACTTGTTCAAATAAAATAGTACAAAAACGTATTCCCCTTAATATTAATTATTTACCATTATTTAACATATAAGAATATTATTTTCAAATATAATTATATAATATTAATATTTGGTTTTATTAAAATAATAAATCTTAATTATTTAATTTAAAATCTCAATTTCAAAAATTTAAATGCATGAATATAATATTGATCTCTTTTTTTTCCGGGCGTTACAGCGTGTCTTGATCCTTAATAAGAAAATTTTTCTTTAAAATTCAAAGAAACACGAGTTATCTTTAGTGGATTTTTTAACAGATAATAGTAAGTTGTGTTGGTCCCGTGTAACGTGACAAGGTTAGTTCCAAGGGGGGATAGGAACTATTTAAAATTTTATCCGTTAAGGCTGACTTCTTTTCTTTTAGAAAAGGTTTACACAGCGGCGCTAAGTAGTTTTAAGACACAAGCTTAGTCAACTGGTGACTAAGTCTGCTTCTTTCCTTGAGTCAGGAGACAACACTTAAGTCTATTCCTGAACTCAGCTTCTTAGTGCACTCAACTCAGCGTGAGTTCGTTACTTAGTCAGTTTTATAGCAAGCAATATATAAAGGAGTTTAAAGGTTAGAAATATGTTACTCAGTAGACATATCCTGGTTTGGCCTCTCCGCCTACGTCCAGTCCCCGGAACTCGTTCCGAGCTTTTTGAATCCTCTACTGAGCTCTTTAAAGGTAGAGCACGAAACCTTTTACAACAGAAGCTGAGTATACAAGAGTACCTTCCTCTATTTCTCTACTCACTCCTATAACTACCGCTGAGTACTATAACCGAGTACTCAGCTTCTCCTTTCTATTCTTCTAGAAATGATAAGTGTTTGTCCTAAACAACAATTGCTAAGACACTTTAGATGAATAAAATCACTCTAGACTTTTACACAATGATTGGAATTGGTGTAAGTTTTGCTTTGCTTTTCTCACAGAACTTCAAGTATTAATTTGGTCAGCGTTTTGACTTGATTGAAGATCTGCATCGAATGAAGCAATTGAGAGGCCTATTTATAGTGACACTTGAAGCACCGGTGATTTCGAATTTCGAAATAACCGTTGGAGTCAAATGGCTTCCTGTCGCTTTCACTCAGTACGTGCTCAGCATCCTCGACCAATCATATTCGTGTATCTTCTGTCTTCGCCAGAACTCAGCAGCTTTTCGTCAGATGAAACAGAATGTTTCCACATTTATGGCAAAGTCTTCCAAACAGCTTCCTGCGCCTTTTGAGCTTTACCCAAAGTAGAAATACTTTGTCTCCAAGTTCATTCTGATCTGCCGCTGACCTGACAACCTTGTCGCCCAACTCAGCAGCTTCGTCTTGAAGCAATTTGGTCGAAGGCTTCTCGATCCTTCTTGTTGTTGGGCTAACGCCTTACTCAGTACGACGGCGTTTTGAGTCTTCTTGGGCCGTGAGGCTTTGATCTATTGACTTGGGCTTGACTTCCTCTTTTGGGCCTTTGGGCCATTTATCTTAATGTCTTATAAATCAAATAACTCAACATTGAACAAACACATTAGTATGAATAAATCAAAGCATTTAAATTTAATGTGTTGGAATATTTTTATCATTCACATAAATAATTTTGTCAAATCAAAATCATGTGGAAATGTGTTTCAACAAACTCCCCCATTTTGATGCTGGCAAAAATATTCAGTAAGGAACTCAGTGTTGAGCTCCCCCATGATAATTGACCTATTCTTAACTTCTTAAGATTCTCCCCCATAAGGGTTGAGCCGCTGATTTAGTTTTACTTTAAACATTTTAAGGTTTAATCAAGTAAGTCTAAAGTCAGTGTTCAGAGTTAGGTCAGTTCTTGGACCAGGCTTACTTCACTCAGTTTCGATACAGAGTTAAGCGAAAGATTAAGTTCGAATATTGGAGTTAGCTGAGTGAGTTAATTGAGGCTGAGTAATTTTACTCAGTGGCCAATTATGTGATTAATTCAATGTTTGTCAATCCTTAGATCCTTTGTTCAATTAAGACATTATGAGACAAGTTGTGAATTTAGATCAACACAACAGATAGGCATTAAAGCGAAGAAAATTAAATAACAAGGTTGATTGAAGATACGTTTATATTGATATTTAGCACACAACACAACATAAGCAAGTAAGCAAGATCACACAACAACACAAAAAAAAACTATCGCCTAATATTGAAGGAGACTTGGTTAGGCTTGGATTTGTTTTGTTGCTGAGGTTGCTGAGGTTGAGTGCTAGGAGGCTTTGGTTGAGTGCTAGGGGGAACACTTAAAGAAGTGGAACCAGGATGTTGGTTCTTTTGCTGAGTTCCAGCTGGATGTTTATCTTTGCTTTTCTCCCCCTTTTTGCCAGCATCAACGGGCTGAGGGATAGTTGCATAAAACTTCCCTTGTTCAACAGCACGAGTCAGCAAAGTGGAATACTGCTGGATTTGAGCCATACTGTGCTTGAGCCCGTCAAAGACCTTGATCCCACTATTCATGTTGGATGCCGGAATGTCCATATGAGAGCTGATGACGCTAAGTATAAACTGAAGGGACTTACCCATCCAGCTCATGGTGTCCGTCATCATGGCGTAAGATTGATGGTACATTTTGAGCAGGCCAGCGTCATAGTGGTGTCGTTGGTTAGACTGATGTGTGACATGATCATAGGTGGCCTTGGCAAGTTGAAAAATTTCAGATGTCTTGGCCTGTTCAGTTTGCATCTCTTCTCTTGATAAATTCAGCATGCGAAGTGATTCAGCAATTTGCTCGATTGTGCATTGAGAGGTAGAGCCAACTAATTCTCGAGTTGTGGTCAGCTCAGTTTGGACTTGAGTAAGTTGAGTTGACTTAGCTACATCTGAGTTGGCGGCAATTAAGGCATTGAGTTTTCCTTCAATTGTGTCCATATGTTGCACCATGTGCAAGTGAAGGTTTGCCATTTTGGTAGCGAACTCTTGCTTTGGCTGTTGAGCTACCATTTCAGTCAGCACACATAAAAGCTCTTTGAGGCCTTTGAGTTCAGTGAGGAGTTGAGTGAGGGTGCTCAGTTGTGTAGGCTCCGCTGAACTGTGCTCAGTTTCAGTTCCATGAGTACTCTGTATTTCTGCGATGAGTTCTTGGGCAGCATGGAAGATTCGTTTCCCAGTCTGGGAAGAAGTCAAGAACTGCAGAGGGTCATTTTGAGAAGTTTCAGGAACTGAGTTTTGGTTGGTTGTACGTGGTTGTTCATTTGAGTGCACACTAGTAGTAGAGTTGTCCTTTGGATTAGGTGAGGGGTGAACAATCTGAGTGGCAGACGGAGTGATTGGGTCAGTTGCAGGAGTTGAAACATTCTCTGGCTGTTCAAGATGAGAGTTGAGTGATGCCATATCATTGTCTACCTGCTCAGTGTCAGTCGGGAGCTGAACATTGACTTGAGGAGGAGTCAGCTCGAGAGTGTCCTGAGCAGGAGATTTCTCCAGTGTGTGTTCCTTCTCTTGAATAGCGGGTTCATCGATCACTTGCTTTGAGGAGCTAGTAGCAGCGGTGTCGGCAGACTTGGCATGTTCCTGACCACGAGGAATAGAGGCTTGTTTTTCCTTGACTGGTGAGGGCTTGGAGATGGGTTTAGAGAAAAAGTTGAAGTCCAGGTCAGTCAAGCTTACGATGGGTTCATGGAGAGGTGAGTCATCCAGTATGTCAAACACTTGAGGTTTGTTTGCCTTCTTCTTATATCGTTTATCACTGCCATCTTTAGAAGGGTTGGAGGATGGAAGTAGATCATATGACTCAAGCTGAGTTTGTTAAGGTTCTGTAGTTGTGGTGTCAACAGTGGACTCAACTCTGGGCTCAGTGGTCCGATTCTTTAAAGTGGATTTGGTTGACTCAGTGTGCTTTGTCTGCTCAGCAGAGACAAATTGTTGTTGTTGCTTGTTTGCAGTTGGAGTTCTTTCAGCAGATTCCTGAGTTCGCAGAAAGAAGGAATCCTTTGGAATGGATACATCCAGAGGAATTGCATCCAATGGTGTAGCTCCAGAAACCCTCTTCCTCTTTATGGGTGACTTAGTGTTCTCTTGTTCATTTTCAACTTCTTGAACAATGGCAGGTCGTTTTTGGGCAGCTTTGCTAGGTTGAGGTTTCTTTTGGATTGACTTAGCAGGAGATTTGTCAGCCATAACAACTTTGAGGCGTTTGACAGTTTGGAGTGTGGGTGCTGCCTTTCTCTTCTTTCCTTTATCGGTCGGCTCAGCTTCCTCTTCAGCTTCAGTCACCGCATCCTTTCCTTTCTTTGATTTAAAAGAAAGACCGTAAGCAAGTTTAGTGGGGTCCTCAATTGTGATTTCTGTACCTAAAATGCTTTCCTCATTCTTAAAGCTGATTCTGTAATCCCTAAGGATTTCAGTAATGAGTGAGCCCAATCGAAGTGCTCCAGTGCTTCGTTGCATAGCCCTGATCAGGAATACATGCATGTTCAAGGGTTGGTAGTTGAGCATATGCCATAAGAAACATTGCTCGAAGTTGGAGGCAGAGGATGTGGAGTTGACCTTGGGGTAGATGTAATTGGTCAGTAGGTAGTGGGCGTGCCTCTGGTGCTGAGTAAGCGAGGTGCAAGAGACTTCCCCTACATGCCCTTCAGGTTTGCAAAAAGTGGAGGTGTACTTAACCTTCTTATAGTCATTTGTTCTTCTCAACTCAGCTCCCTCATCCTTTAAGTCTAAAAGAATAGATAGATATGAGCGGTCGATGATGATTTGCTTTTTGTTGACGTAAGTGACCATAAAATCAATATCGTCTGTGGCAACCAGCAGATTGGAGTAGAACTCAGTGACAAGCCTTGGGTAGGTCAGCCCGTTTAGGGAGAATAGTTTGGACCATCCGTTCTTGGATATCCGATCACTGTAAGGTTTCACTGTCTCTACGAAGCTTTTCGAGAACCATCGTAAAGCTACAACGTCTAAGCCTTCAACGTCGAAGTATACGGATCGAAAGGTTCTCTCCTCAGTTTCCTTAGTTTTCTTACCCTTGTCCTTCTTCTTTTTCTTAGAAGGAGTTGAGTGCTCAGTGTGAGGATCAACACCCAGAATGCTGACCTCGTCCATGGGTTGGTCATGCTGACCATGTCCAGTATTGCCCTCATCTTTTGGAGTGTCAACATACTGTTGCTCAGGTGGGGAGCCTGGGTTGATGTCTGAGCGATTGTCCTCATATTGGTCATCGGAAAGATTCTGGGAATCAGACATGGTGTTCTTGAGAGTTTCCTTAAGAGGATTTGAATTTCAGAAGTTTAGAGAGAGTGAAGGTTCGAGTGCGAATTTCAAGCGTAAAAAATGAATAGTGAGGAAACATTCACTATTTATAGACGATGGATGATGATTTGATAGGTTGGATGGAGCGGTGGGAATTTGAACCGTCGAAAGTCAGTTATCACTGACATTAATTTCGAGAAACGGCGTGTGCTTTTAATAATGATGATGTTTACGTCATCCTAGAGGCTACTTAATGCGTGTGCTAGTATTAATTCCACAATGGATCTTTTACTCAGCGCTAAGAATTCTAAATGTTTAATGTTCTGAGTAATCAGTTCTACGCAAAGGAATTATTCGTGTGCTTAGTAACTCAGCTTCAGATAACCACTCAGCGTGTATGTCTACTCATCATGTAATAGACATTGATTTAGCATAAATCACTCAGCATGGTAATCAACTCAGCATGCATATATCACATATTATACTTGGAATTTATTGAAGAGGATTAAACATACCAATGGCTTCTCTAAGTATGTTGAATTGCTCACGAGCCAGTGGCTTTGTGAAGATATCAGCAAGCTGCTCATCCGTTGGGACATAGGTCAGCTTGATCTCTCCCTTGAGTACATGATCTCTGATGAAGTGATGTCTTATACTGACGCCTGCTTCTTACTGAACCAGGACACAAGACAGCTTCCAAGGAAGTGACATCCTCCTGAGGTGCTTTTTCGTTCAAGTTTGTCTCATCCGTAGTCAGCGTCAGTGTATCCAATGAGTGTGAAATCATGAGTATTGGGATACCATAAACCTGCATTCACTGAGCCTTGCAAATATCTAAGGATTCTTTTTACAGCTATGTAATGAGATTCCTTAGGGTTAGATTGATATCTAGCACAGTAACATACTGAGAACTGAATGTCCGGCCTACTAGCAGTCAAGTAGAGTAGAGAGCCAATCATACCTCGATACAATTTGATGTCTTCTGACTTACCATTTTCGTCAGCGCAGAGGACAGTGTCAGTGCCCATAGGGGTAGATATTGACTTGCAATTCTCAAGTTCATACTTCTTTAATATCTCCTTAGCATACTTAGTTTGACTGATGAAGATGCCATTTTTCCCTTGTTTGATTTGAAGTCCAAGGAAGAAGTTGAGTTCTCCCATCATTGACATTTCAAACTCAGTCTGTATCTGCTTGCTAAATTCCTTGCACATGGACTCATTAGTGGCACCAAAAATAATGTCATCAACATATATCTGAGCCAGTAGGGTATCTTTACCCTTCCTCTTAATGAATAAGGTTGTATCAGCTTTACCTCTGACATAATTTCTAGTCAGCAGGAAACTGGTCAGCCTCTCATACCAAGCACGTGGTGCTTGCTTGAGACCATACAGAGCCTTTTTGAGCTTATAAACGTGGTTTGGGAACTTGGGATCCTCAAACCCTAGAGGTTGATTAACATAGACTTCCTCGTTTATAACTCCATTAAGGAATGCACTCTTAACATCCATTTGAAATAATTTAAAGTTCATATAACTTGCATATGCACATAAAATTCTTATAGCCTCTAGCCTTGCCACTGGGGCGAAGGTCTCACCGTAGTCAATACCTTCTTGCTGACTATAGCCCTGAGCTACAAGTCTTGCTTTGTTCCTGACCACGTTCCCTTGTTCATCCAGCTTGTTGCGGAAGACCCATCTTGTTCCTATGGTCTTCTGACTTCTTGGATTTGGCACCAAGTCCCACACTTCATTTCTTCTGAACTGATCAAGTTCTTCTTGCATTGCACTCATCCAGAACTCATCGTGCTCAGCTTTAGCAAAGTTCTTTGGTTCCTGAACTGAGACGAATGCTACGTTGCTGAGGTATCTCCTGAGTTGATTTCTTGTCATCAGGGTGTTTTCAACAGCATCAAGAATGGCACTCTCTGAGTGTCCTCTTGGTATTCTGATCTCTTTTGGTAGAGTGATGTCTTGAGCTGGTTGTGTTTCAACAATCTGTGCAGGTATAGATTGGTCAGTGAAAACAATTTGAATTTCGCTTTTACCTTTGGTCAGCCCTTGAGGTAGTGACTCAGCGGCTGTTTCTTGGTCAGCGAGTGCTGAGTATGGATCATCCTCAGTCAGCTGCTTGTCTTTTCCTGCAGGGTTAGTTTCATCGAACTCAACGTGTACTGACTCTTCTAAGACCTGAGTTCGTTTATTGAAAACTCTGTATGCTTTGCTGTTTGTTGAGTAGCCTAAAAAGATAGCTTCATCAGCTTTTGAATCAAACTTAGCAAGGCTGTCTTTAGTATTTAGAATAAAACATTTACAGCCGAAGGCACGAAAGTATCCAATCTTGGGCTTTCGTCCTTTCCAAAGTTCGTAGGGAGTCTTCTTTAATATGGGTCTGACTAGAGCCCCATTAAGTATGTAGCAAGCTGTGTTGACAGCTTCTCTCCAAAAGTACTTTGGAAGCCTATGCTCACTCAGCATTGTCTTGGCTATATCAACCAAGGTTCTGTTTTTCCTTTCAATAACCCCATTCTGTTGAGGCGTTATAGGAGCAGAGAAATTATGGTCAATGTTGTTGGCTTCATAGAATTCAACAAACTGTTGGTTTTTGAATTCTCCACCATTATCACTTCGGATGTGAGCTAACTTTAGGTCTTTATCATTTTCAAGTTTTCTTACTAATGTTGAAAATGTCTCAAAGGTTTCATCCTTGCTACTTAGCAAGATGACCCAAGTGTACCGAGAAAAGTCATCTACAATGACCAAGGAAAATCTCCTACCACCCAAGCTCAGCGGCTGGACTGGTCCGAAGAGATCCAAGTGTAGCAACTCAAGTGGACGCTTGGTTGAGACAATGTTTTTACTATGAAAAGATGTTTTAGTTTGTTTTCCAGTCTGACAAGCATAGCATAATTGATCCTTTTCGAACTTAAGTTCTGGCAGTCCCTCAACTAATTGCTTTCTTGCTAATTTGGCCAGGAGGTCCATGCTTACATGACCAAGTCTCCTGTGCCATAGCCAGGAATTTTCTTCCTTTGACACTAAGCATACATTTTTTGAAAATTTCTTTTCCAAATTCAGCATAAAGACATTATCAATACGAGGGGCAGTTAAAATCAATTCATTTGTTTTTCCCTCGAGTATTTTACATCCAGTGTTATCAAATATAACTTTTCTCCTATTATCACATAGCTGAGCTACGCTGAGTAAGTTATATTTAAGTCCACTGACTAGGGAGACTGACTCAATAGTAGGATTACCACCAACGGTTCCTGACCTTACTATCTTACCCTTTTTGTTGTCTCCGAAACTTACACTTCCACCTCGTTTACGCACAAATGTGATGAACTGAGTTTCATCACCCGTTATATGCCTCGAGCATGCGCTGTCAATGTACCACATTTTTTACTTCTCAGCACACCTCAGGCTTACCTGCAATATAACTAGTTATTTTTAGGTACCCAAGTCTTTTTGGGTCCTTGTTTGTTAGGCTCAGCAGGTAACGCATCATATTTAATCTTATGACGACACACTTGGACAGTGTGTCCATTTTTCCCACATAAGTCACAGCTGACCTTCCGTTTGGGATATCTCACTGACTGGTCAGCACCCCAGTGCTGAGCATGCCAGCACACCTTTGTGGTGTGTCCCTTCTTCCCACAGAAGTCACACTGGACATTCCGCTGAGGATTCTATCTCTGCTGACTAGTACTTCGGTACTGAGTGTTCAGAGGAATATTTCTTTTATTCGGAACCTTGAGTTGATTCTGAATAGATGTGACATCCTTTCTCAGTTTCTTAGAATCTGATTGGACCTCAGAGACAAACTTATGCATAGTTTCTACGTTGCTATGCAAAGTTGAGTTGTCTTGGAGAAGATATCGAAGGTCACTCAGTTTGACCTCTTCAATCTCGTCACATCGCCTGCTGAGTGCTCTAACCTTCTTATTACACTTTTTGATAAGTGTGTAGAGGTCACTCAGGGCATTTATCATTTCATTTCTGAGCAGGGGTAGTGATATTACCTCAGTTGAGTGTGCCTCATCGTCAGATGCAACGGAGGGGTCAGCATGCTCAGAAACACAAGGCTCAGCAAGCTCATCTGCTATGAAGCAGATCTTTGCTGACTCAGTGGCATCGGCTCCTGATGATGATGACTCATCACTATCACTCCAGGTTGCCACCATTGCCTTCTTGCCGTTCTTCTTTTCCTTCCTCAAGGTAGGATAGCTTGATTTGATATGGCCAGTTTGATGACATTCAAAGCGTGTGATTGGCTTTGAGATGTCCTTCTTGTACTTGCTGTCGTTGGACTCAGCTTTGTACTTATCAAACTTCTTGTAAGGCTTCTTTGAATACTTATCATTCTTTCTGAACGGCCTTTTCATTTTTCTAGTGAACGTGGCCATCTCTTCATCGTCTGTTGAGCTCCCATCAATGGAGTCGGCTTTCATGACAAGAGACTTTTGCTTCTTGTCCTCAGACTTCTCCTTCACCTCAAAGTTCTTCATTGAGATCTCATGGGTCAGCAGAGATCCAATGAGTTCGTCATACTTGTAGGTGGTTAAGTCTTGAGCTTCCTCAATAGCAGTTTTCTTGGCTTGCCAGCTTTTGGGAAGGCTCCTCAGTATCTTCTTGACTTGCTCTTCCTCAGTAAAGATCTTGCCAAGTCTTTTGAGCTTGTTGATTATGTTTGTGAATCTTGAGTTCATTTCAGAGATTCCTTCATCATCATTCATTTCAAACAGCTCGTACAACCTCATGTGCTGGTTCACCTTGGACTCCTTAACTTTGTTGGTTCCTTCGTAGATGACCTCCAGTTTCTTCCAGATCTCCTGCGCTGACTCGAAACCTGAAATCTTGTTGTACTCTGCAGCATCTAACACACAGTGAAGCATGTTTATAGCCGAAGCATGATTTTGTAGCTTCTTGAGGTCATCCTCTGTCCACTTAGTCTCAGCTTTAACAACCGTTTGGCCGTCAATAGTTTCAACAAGAACAAATGGGCCTTGGACTATAGAAAGCCATGCACTCATATTTGTTGCCTGAATGAAATTTTTCATTCTGTTCTTCTAAAAGGTGTAGTTAGACCCGAAGAACAGAGGAGGCCGAGTAATGGACAGTCCCTCAGGAAGAATCTGAGTTGTCTGATTTCCTGGGAGGAAACGAGTGCTGTTCTCAGCCATTGTGGGGATCAGCTCAAGATAGTTATATCTTGCTTAGTGAGCTTTTAAGCTCTGATACCACTTGTTGGTCCCGTGTAACGTGACAAGGTTAGTTCCAAGGGGGGGGATAGGAACTATTTAAAATTTTGTCCGTTAAGGCTGACTTCTTTTCTTTTAGAAAAGGTTTACACAGCGGCACTAAGTAGTTTTAAGACACAAGCTTAGTCAACTGGTGACTAAGTCTGCTTCTTTCCTTGAGTCAGGAGACAACACTTAAGTCTATTCCTGAACTCAGCTTCTTAGTGCACTCAACTCAGCGTGAGTTCGTTACTTAGTCAGTTTTATAGCAAGCAATATATAAAGGAGTTTAAAGGTTAGAAATATGTTACTCAGCAGACATATCCTAGTTCGGCCTTTCCGCCTATGTCCAGTCCTCGGAACTCGTTCCGAGCTTTTTGAATCCTCTACTGAGCTCTTTAAAGGTAGAGCACGAAACCTTTTACAACAGAAGCTGAGTATACAAGAGTACCTTCCTCTATTCCTCTACTCACTCCTATAACTACCGCTGACTACTATAACCGAGTACTCAGCTTCTCCTTTCTATTCTTCTAGAAATGATAAGTGTTTGTCCTAAACAACAATTGCTAAGACACTTTAGATGAATAAAATCACTCTAGACTTTTACACAATGATTGGAATTGGTGT
This sequence comes from Euphorbia lathyris, assembly GCF_963576675.1. Lineage (NCBI taxonomy): Eukaryota > Viridiplantae > Streptophyta > Magnoliopsida > Malpighiales > Euphorbiaceae > Euphorbia > Euphorbia lathyris. The sequence continues at coordinate 9,417,901 of NC_088911.1, forward strand.
AAGTTTTGCTTTGCTTTTCTCACAGAACTTCAAGTATTAATTTGGTCAGCGTTTCGACTTGATTGAAGATCTGCATCGAATGAAGTAATTGAGAGGCCTATTTATAGTGACACTTGAAGCACCGGTGATTTCGAATTTCGAAATAACCGTTGGAGTCAAACGGCTTCCTGTCGCTTTCACTCAGTACGTGCTCAGCGTCCTCGGCCAATCATATTCGTGTATCTTCTGTCTTCGCCAGAACTCAGCAGCTTTTCGTCAGATGAAACAGAATGTTTCCACATTTATGGCAAAGTCTTCCAGACAGCTTCCTGCGCCTTTTGAGCTTTACCCAAAGTAGAAATACTTTGTCTCCAAGTTCATTCTGATCTGCCGCTGACCTGACAACCTTGTCGCTCAACTCAGCAGCTTCGTCTTGAAGCAATTTGGTCGAAGGCTTCTCGATCCTTCTTGTTGCTGGGCTAACGCCTTACTCAGTACGACGGCGTTTTGAGTCTTCTTGGGCCGTGAGGCTTTGATCTATTGACTTGGGCTTGACTTCCTCTTTTGGGCCTTTGGGCCATTTATCTTAATGTCTTATAAATCAAATAACTCAACATTGAACAAACACATTAGTATGAATAAATCAAAGCATTTAAATTTAATGTGTTGGAATATTTCTATCATTCACATAAATAATTTTGTCAAATCAAAATCATGTAGAAAGGTGGTTCAACAAGTTGGTCAATTTTGGAACATGTAATACATCATTCAAATGAAATTGATTAATTTTTGCAGTACCAAAATATGAAATTGTCATACCTTACCTATTGCCAATATAGACATTGTCATAACCATTGTAAGGAGCCGGGTTATGAGCTTGATTATGATTAGCTATCATATGACGTGTCACACCTGTATCGGGGTACCAAGGTTGAGGATCATCAAAGTAGGGAGCTTGAGGTTGTTGAAAGGTAAGGTGAGCCTGAGGTCTATGATTGGTTCCCCTACCCCATGGATGGTTTTGAGATGTGCCTTTGTTTCTTTTATTTTGGATGCAAATGTCAGCCCAGTGATCTATATCCCACAAATAGAACAATGGCCTCTTTTTTGGTGGGATGGACAATAGGAGTCTGAGTATCAGATTTGGTACTAATATAGGCTAAGGCTATGAGACCAGTGGCTTTCCCTTTCAACAAAATTTCATAGGAAACTAATTGATGGTATAACTTATGGAAGTCAAGTTCATCAGTAGTGTTTAATAATAAGGATGCAATAACATGATGAAATTCTTCATTCACATATTGAAAAATTAAGTCAGGTAAAAGATCAGAGGGATAAGGGTTACCTGAAGCAACTAAGTCATTAAGGATTACCTTAATTTTATACAGATATTCCTCAATAGAATTACCATCCTATCACAGAGTTCACATTTCAACTATGAGTTGCAGACACTTGCTACCAGAGACAGTACCATATGTTCGTTCTAGAGCACCCTAAATGGAATGTGATGATTGCGGATTATTAATGATGGGGGTAAATTTCTTCTGTGATAGAATTAAGTAACAAAGAACAGACATTGTTTTCTATTGTGTCCCAAGATGTAAATGAAGGAATTAAAATAAAGTATATAGGATGATTCTGTCTGTGCAAATATTTTGGCAGGGGAGGAGCTGAACGAAGCACATGATCATACAATCTACGAGTTTACAGAGTAGTGCTTATGTTCATTTTCCATGAACGGTAATTCTTTGATGTTTGCTGATTATTAATGATGGGGTAAATTTCTTCTGTGATAGAATTAAGTAACAGAGAACGGACATTGTTTTCTATTGTGTCCCAAGATGTAAATGAAGGAATTAAAATATTGTATATAGGATATTATTCTGTATGTGCAAATATTTTGGTGGGGGGGGGAGCTGAACTAAGCATATGATCATACAATCTACGAGTTTACAGAGTAATGCTTACATTCATTTTCCATGAACAGTAATTCTTTGATGTTAATTTGATATTAATGGTGATATTGTTGGAATAAGGACAGAAAATGGTAATGGATGGATGATATCATAACCAAATACAAGAAAGCTTGAAGTGGAATTGGGTTGAATAAATACCTAATTAGATTGGAGATGTGAATCAAAATTGGTGTGTGGAATTGTGTAGTCAGAATTGGGAAATTAAAAATGAGGTGGATTGTCCATGTGTTGGGTGGCATATGCGGCTGCTGCGGCATGAAGCTTAGGAAGACATGTGGAGGTTGCAACGAGGAGGTCATATGGTTTTGCAGATGATTCGGTGGAATGGAGGCACTAGATAGATTCGACTCCGATAGGTGTGTAGTCATAGACGGTAGAGGAAGGTGTGTTGGTTGTTGATGATTATTTGGTTGCCAATATGGAATTTATTGGGAATTATTCGATAAATTTCCAAATGATGAATTGAATACATACTGAGTGACCGGCGGAGTGATAAATGATGATGTGTTAACAGATATCATTGTATACTCTAGCGAGGCAGAGGTAGAAGACGATGAAAAAATGGTGGTGGCAGCAGAGGTACTTGCAGCAGACGGAGTAGGGTGAAGGCTGGAACCGGCTTTTGATACCATGTTATAATGTTTTGGATTTTGAGAATGTAAAAATAATATGTATTATCACTTAATCGTCAGATTACAGATACAAATAGTATAAATACAAATGGTAAGGCTCCATGATATTCAGGAGTAAATCATGGTAATTTGAATTTAAAAGACTTGCTAACTATTTGCAGAGTATATTTGAGGTTACAACAGATCATAGAGAAATAGTCAATTAATAATTAATTACTTTGACTGACTATTATTAACAGTTGTAGATACCGGGGTCGGAGGACCGATGAAGAAAAATGATAAAAAAGGGATCCAAATCAGTCGATTAAAATAAATGATGAGTCAATAAAAATAATAAATAAAAAACGTTGTTCAAAGGAACCGTGCAGACCGGTTTGATCGAATTCGGAAATCGAATCGAGATGACGGGCGAATCGGTTCTGCGAATGAAATCTTAAATCATTTTGCCAAATTCGGAGTATTTCATTATTAATAAAATCTCGGGTCGATAGGGGTTTTGTTTTAGAATTCGAACAATAAAAAAATAGTTTTGTAAAAAGATCGATTTTATAGAAGCTAATTTTATAAAATCAGTTTTGACAAAAATCATTTTTAATAAAAATCATTTTTTTGGATTTTGGTTAATTTTAGGGGTTTTTTTAAAATATTTTTATATACCAATGCGGTCCCGCTATGTTCGTCACGGGCCGTTAGACGACCCGGCCCAGCCCAGTTGCACTTGGCCAAAAGCCAAGTGCTTTACTTTTTTTTTTATTTGTTTTTTAGTTTTTTTTTTGTTTTATTATTTTATTAAAAAGAAAAAATATAAAAGTAAATAAAGAGGAAATGAGGAGGAAGTTTCCTAGGCTAATTTAGCTAATCTTTGGCTTCAAGTTTGCTTGGAGCCAAGGATAAAGAAAATTTGGGAGCTCCATGCCTATAAATAGGATGGAGCTCAATGCATAAAGGCAAAAAAATTGGACCCGAACCCCTGGAGAATTTCACCGAGATCCGAATTCGCCCAAAAATCCAAAAAACACAACTCTAAAACACAATCAATCGACCGATTTGGAATCCATTACCAATCAAGAGGTAACAATCCGAGGAACTAGACCCGTTTACTCTTTCATTTTATTGCATTTTTTTTGTTATTTAGATCTCTTTATTTATTTATTTTTGCAACTTTTTGTTTAGATTTCTTGAATTAATTCTGTTTTTATTTTACAAATATTTGAGTTTGGATCTAAAATAAAAACTTTGTTTTAAATCCCAATACGAACCGTGACCCGATTTAGGGGTAGTTCCGGACTAAAACGTCGTAAATGTATTATTTGAAGATGTTTTAATCGATATTTAAAATCAAAAACTTCACTCTTACGTCCCGTTACATGAACCGTGACCCGATTTGGGGTAGTTTGGGGTTAAAGTGTCGTATAGAGATAGATCTGTGTTATTTTTGGTTTTAAAAGAGAAACAGGGACTGTTTCTGTAATTATACGATTTCCGTCGGTGAAAGCTGATTAGTGACGAAGTTTCTGTCACTAAATCTGCTGGAACTTCAGAAACACATTTTTGAACCTTTTTTTCTTAACTTTTTGGCCTTTAACCTTATATATATATGTATATGTAATTATAGTATGTTTATTAAAATTATTTTGGGGTTCTATAACTAATAATTATGTATTATATATCTCTCCATTTTCCATTTCAAGTTCATTTATATTAATTTGGCTCTTTGTAAAATTACATGTATATATATAGTTTTGTGGGTTTCATTATTATTGTTGGGAGGTTATGGGTTTGAACCTTTGGAACAATTAAGTGATAAATGTTTTTGGGTTGTTAGGGGTTATTTTCTATATATGTTTATCATAATGACTATTTTTGGGTTAAAGGTTATTTTCTTATGTAAAAACTATTTTGGGTCAAATGCTATTTTCTTATTTGTAAACATTATGCATTATTTTTACAAGTTTTTAATTAGGATAATAAGTATACTATTTTTAGTATTATTTTCCTTTTTGTTAGTACATATCAATAACTATAGTGTATATTAGGTTTTACCTTATTTTTAATCTATAGGTGTAAATACCATTTTTACCAAAATGTACGAACAAAAAGGTAAAAATGGTATTTACACCTATAGATTAAAAATAAGGTAAAACCTAATATACACTATAGTTATTGATATGTACTAACAAAAAGGAAAATAATACTAAAAATAGTATACTTATTATCCTAATTAAAAACTTGTAAAAATAATACATAATGTTTACAAATAAGAAAATAGCATTTGACCCAAAATAGTTTTTACATAAGAAAATAACCTTTAACCCCAAAATAGTTTTTACATAAGAAAATAACCTTTAACCCCAAAATAGTCATTATGATAAACATATATAGAAAATAACCCCTAACAACCCAAAAACATTTATCACTTAATTGTTCCAAAGGTTCAAACCCATAACCTCCCAACAATAATAATGAAACCCACAAAACTATATATATACATGTAATTTTACAAAGAGCCAAATTAATATAAATGAACTTGAAATGGAAAATGGAGAGATATATAATACATAATTATTAGTTATAAAACCCCAAAATAATTTTAATAAACATACTATAATTACATATACATATATATATATATATCAGGTTAAAGGCCAAAAAGTTAAGAAAAAAAGGTTGAAAAATGTGTTTCTGAAGTTCCAGCAGATTTAGGATAGAAAATCCGTATCTATACATATTTCATCTGGTATTGTTATGATGGAATTTTCCTTATGTTCTAGTGGTTCTAATATTTCCTGATATAATTTTGGTACTAATATATCCCTATCATTTTGTTTTCTGATATGATGATTACCTGTAAGGGCATATATCATTTTTGTTTCTATACTAATTACTTTACTTCCTGGGGGCATTCTTATTCCTTCTAATTTATAATAGAGTGTTAAAGCTAGATCTTTATGTTTTGGTCCTCTATCGTAATTCCTTCATTATTTATCTTATATTTTATTTTATTTAAAAAGTCGTATCCTAATAATCGTGCATATGTACTATCATATTCTGTTACTCCTACAATTATCTCATATTCTAGATCTTGAATTTTAAATCTAATTCTTATGCTTTTAGTTATGATTATTTCTCTTGTACTATTTGGACAGTTATAAGTTTGTGGTTCGATTAGTTCACATTTATTCTCGTTTATTTGGCTAATATGTACTAAACTTTTGGTTCCTGTATTAATTTCAGCTATACAGTCAGTTGCTCGTAGCTCATTAAATAATATTACTTTTATTCGTAACTTATCTTCATAATATGTATGTAATAAATCTAATGTTCTCGGTTGTCTTATTATGTTTTGGTCCTCTAAAGGTTTAATATATTATGGATGTTAAATTTCATTTAACAATGTTTACTTCAGCAGTCGTTTGTCTTCCTACCCTTTTTAGGGTCATAAGAGCGATCCTGCACACATTATACACATCAGAAAAAACGGTCCACATAAAATGGTATCAGAGCTTTCAAAGGATCTCACAAATAGTTAGAACTTTTTGAAATCACTATGTCATCTTCATATACCAGTATGTTTGCATCACAGCTTAATATTCATAGGAAAGCAGTTGATAAAATTACAAGCGGCATAATTGAATTAGATTTAAGCAATAGTTTAGAAATTTCTATTCTATTAGGCAAATTAATTATATTATTAGAATATTACCAACATCTCCTTAATATAGGAACTAGTGATCTAAATAGGCATATAATGTTAATAAGAAAAGTAGAAATGATTAAATGCCTAATTAATTTCACAATCGTGATTTTTCAGAATTATACACACTAGATAATGGATATACCAGTTGAAAGTCTTAGGATTATTGCTGAAAAACCATTAATTTATAATCAGGATATCAATCAACATATTATAAGTTGTAGAAGAGCATTACAAATTATGGAATTAAAAGATAGACAATTAGAAGTAGCACAAGGTGCTTTAGATGCTAAGCGTATTGAAAAGATAAAATTACAAAAAAGAGTTTTTGACTTAGAAGATGAAGTAAAACGATTAGAAGAAAAACATAGAGAGCAAGAAGAGACAATAGAAATTCAAAAACAAATAATTACTGAAAGTTACAGACATATTCAAGCTTTAATCAATGGAAGAGAATAAAGAAATAACAGAACAAACCCATACAGAAAATACTAATATCTACTATCAAATGGATACTTATGAAGGTGGTATAACTCAAACTTTAAGTTTTAAACCAGATATTTATCAGAAAATACAAGATGAAACTGAAGAGCTATCTGTAAATAAGATATTTAAAACAAAATGGTTTGAGAGAAATAAAAATATACGATATATTGTTCAGAAGCATGAGAATATTATAGATACAACTACTATAAATGGTAGAGCAAGGATAAATTTAATAACAAATGACGTAATAAAAAGAGAATTATCCAAATTATCACATAAAGAAGCAAAGAAATATAGGAATATTTACTTTGGAGGAATAGAATTCACTATAAAAGCATATTTTCAGAAAAATATCGATACTCCTATTCAAATATATGTATTAGATGATAGAATATTAGATAATATCCAAGATGCCTTAATAGCAGTAGTAAGAGGAAACTTAATTTATCAGAAACTTAAATTCACAATTCAACCAGATTTTAGTATCTCATTAGAAGATAAACATAAAGATCTAGCTTTAACACTCTATTATAAATTAGAAGGAATAAGAATGCCCCCAGGAAGTAAAGTAATTAGTATAGAAACAAAAATGATATATGCCCTTACAGGTAATCATCATATCAGAAAACAAAATGATAGGGATATATTAGTACCAAAATTATATCAGGAAATATTAGAACCACTAGAACATAAGGAAAATTCCATCATAACAATACCAGATGAAATATGTATAGATTTTAATTCTAGAAAACTACAACCAATCCAGAAATTATTACCTAGGATAGAAGGAGGAAGGTTAAGTTTTAAGAAAGACATAATAAGACAACCGAGAACATTAGATTTATTACATACATATTATGACGATAAGTTACGAATAAAAGTAATATTATTTAATGAGCTACGAGCAACTGACTGTATAGCTGAAATTAATACAGGAACCAAAAGTTTAGTACATATTAGCCAAATAAACGAGAATAAATGTGAACTAATCGAACCACAAACTTATAACTGTCCAAATAGTACAAGAGAAATAATCATAACTAAAAGCATAAGAATTAGATTTAAAATTCAAGATCTAGAATATGAGATAATTGTAGGAGTAACAGAATATGATAGTACATATGCACTATTATTAGGATACGACTTTTTAAATAAAATAAAATATAAGATAAATAATGAAGGAATTACGATAGAGGACCAAAACAAAATACGGTATATAAATAAAATATGAACATACGACAACAACTTGATAAAAAAGAGAAAAAATTACAAATAATAAAAACATTTCTTCTTCTGGATAATTATCGGCATCTTCGTTTACTATATTTTCTGATCCTATATCTGATTCTTCATACCTAGTGTAGTTGTTGTTGTATTCGTTTTCTATATCACTTTCTGGTTCTTCTTCTATTATTGCATTAATGTTCTTCATTTGTTCTAATGCTTTCATTATTTGATGATTTTCTTCTATTAATTTTGTTTCATCTTTATTTTCTTCTTCTATATACCCAATGATTTTTAGTTTATTTTCACTTTGAATATCTGAACTATCTGAACTATCACTACTACTGTTACTGATGTGAATAGTTTTCCCTTTTACTTCTTTAACCATTGTTCTTAAGACTCTTACTTCTTCCTTTAATTCTTTTAATTCATCTGTAATGTGGATTAGCTCTGTTTTTGTTTGTTTTAATTCTAGCTTTGTTTCTTTTAATTCTTTTTTAGTATTTTTAAATTTGTGTTTATATTTTTTATATTTTTCGACCCATTCTGTACTCGAATTTATGACTAATTTTATGTTTTCTTTTTGTAGGTCTTTGATTTCTTTATGTTGTTTTTCGATTTTTAGTTGAAGGTATTCGGCTTCGGTGCTTACGTCTACATTGGATGGTTTAGCATCATTGTCTTTGAGTTTGCTGTTTTTTAGCGGTTCATATTTGTATTTTTCCTTTTCAATAATTTCTTGGGCGTGATTTTTAAGAAATGTTATTACACTATGTTCTTGTTCGGCCATTAGATTAGAATTGTCCTTTTTTGTGTAAATCGGTTAACAGATCTAAGGTTTTATTTACGGTTGTAGGGATTTTAGGTTTTATTTCACTTATATCCATCATTATTGGGTCCTTGCTTCGTCTCCAAGCATCTATGGGTACTATTTCTGGAGTTTTAGTTTGTGTTATAGTAATGTTTAGATTTTCTCCTGAGGTAATGCTACAGCTTTCTTCTATGGGTCTTTTTCTTTTGTCTATATTAGCTACTAACATGTTTAATTTTTCCAAAATTATCTTAAACGTTGGTATTTCCGATGTATTCCACAGTTTTGTTAATTCATGTGTTATCATTTCTTGGATTTGAATATGGTTTTCTTGTATTAAACTAAGAGTATTCTTTAATTGTTCTTTTGCTACAATCTCTATCCATATTTGGTCCAATTTTTGGTTAGGATCACTCATCTTTGTAGATTCTTTTTATCCATCCGTCTTCAAGTTTGATCCATTCTTTCTTAGGTGGTTCTAATAAAGAGTTTAATTGTTTGATTTCACATTCTAGTCTCTGTTGTTTAGATTCAATTTCTAAATATTTTATTTGAGATTCTATGATTGTCTCTGCCATAATAGTTTTTATTATTTGTAATTTTTTCTCTTTTTTATCAAGTTGTTGTCGTATGTTCATATTTTATTTATATACCGTATTTTATTTTGGTCCTCTATCGTAATTCCTTCATTATTTATCTTATATTTTATTTTATTTAAAAAGTCGTATCCTAATAATAGTGCATATGTACTATCATATTCTGTTACTCCTACAATTATCTCATATTCTAGATCTTGAATTTTAAATCTAATTCTTATGCTTTTAGTTATGATTATTTCTCTTGTACTATTTGGACAGTTATAAGTTTGTGGTTCGATTAGTTCACATTTATTCTCGTTTATTTGGCTAATATGTACTAAACTTTTGGTTCCTGTATTAATTTCAGCTATACAGTCAGTTGCTCGTAGCTCATTAAATAATATTACTTTTATTCGTAACTTATCTTCATAATATGTATGTAATAAATCTAATGTTCTCGGTTGTCTTATTATGTCTTTCTTAAAACTTAACCTTCCTCCTTCTATCCTAGGTAATAATTTCTGGATTGGTTGTAGTTTTCTAGAATTAAAATCTATACATATTTCATCTGGTATTGTTATGATGGAATTTTCCTTATGTTCTAGTGGTTCTAATATTTCCTGATATAATTTTGGTACTAATATATCCCTATCATTTTGTTTTCTGATATGATGATTACCTGTAAGGGCATATATCATTTTTGTTTCTATACTAATTACTTTACTTCCTGGGGGCATTCTTATTCCTTCTAATTTATAATAGAGTGTTAAAGCTAGATCTTTATGTTTATCTTCTAATGAGATACTAAAATCTGGTTGAATTGTGAATTTAAGTTTCTGATAAATTAAGTTTCCTCTTACTACTGCTATTAAGGCATCTTGGATATTATCTAATATTCTATCATCTAATACATATATTTGAATAGGAGTATCGATATTTTTCTGAAAATATGCTTTTATAGTGAATTCTATTCCTCCAAAGTAAATATTCCTATATTTCTTTGCTTCTTTATGTGATAATTTGGATAATTCTCTTTTTATTACGTCATTTGTTATTAAATTTATCCTTGCTCTACCATTTATAGTAGTTGTATCTATAATATTCTCATGCTTCTGAACAATATATCGTATATTTTTATTTCTCTCAAACCATTTTGTTTTAAATATCTTATTTACAGATAGCTCTTCAGTTTCATCTTGTATTTTCTGATAAATATCTGGTTTAAAACTTAAAGTTTGAGTTATACCACCTTCATAAGTATCCATTTGATAGTAGATATTAGTATTTTCTGTATGGGTTTGTTCTGTTATTTCTTTATTCTCTTCCATTGATTAAAGCTTGAATATGTCTGTAACTTTCAGTAATTATTTGTTTTTGAATTTCTATTGTCTCTTCTTGCTCTCTATGTTTTTCTTCTAATCGTTTTACTTCATCTTCTAAGTCAAAAACTCTTTTTTGTAATTTTATCTTTTCAATACGCTTAGCATCTAAAGCACCTTGTGCTACTTCTAATTGTCTATCTTTTAATTCCATAATTTGTAATGCTCTTCTACAACTTATAATATGTTGATTGATATCCTGATTATAAATTAATGGTTTTTCAGCAATAATCCTAAGACTTTCAACTGGTATATCCATTATCTAGTGTGTATAATTCTGAAAAATCACGATTGTGAAATTAATTAGGCATTTAATCATTTCTACTTTTCTTATTAACATTATATGCCTATTTAGATCACTAGTTCCTATATTAAGGAGATGTTGGTAATATTCTAATAATATAATTAATTTGCCTAATAGAATAGAAATTTCTAAACTATTGCTTAAATCTAATTCAATTATGCCGCTTGTAATTTTATCAACTGCTTTCCTATGAATATTAAGCTGTGATGCAAACATACTGGTATATGAAGATGACATAGTGATTTCAAAAAGTTCTAACTATTTGTGAGATCCTTTGAAAGCTCTGATACCATTTTATGTGGACCGTTTTTTCTGATGTGTATAATGTGTGCAGGATCGCTCTTATGACCCTAAAAAGGGTAGGAAGACAAACGACTGCTGAAGTAAACATTGTTAAATGAAATTTAACATCCATAATATATTAAACCTTTAAGTGTAACTAATGATAACAAATTAATTTAATTAGAACAAGAGTTATAGAGGAACTCTAGTATACCTTTCAAAGCAATCCTCAGTGGAGACTTCTGAACTCTGCCTGACACCCTCTCATCATCATCATGGGTTATGGCTGTGTTCCAGCATCTCTACACACCTCTTGGATTCGTCTGAAGGCTAACTATTGTTGCTTTATCACTCTGGATCTTTTTAAACTAATATGCTATACGGAAGTTAAACTTAAGTAGTTAACAACTATGGATGCTAAAAGGGGAAATTTAGAAAGCCATGGATATAGAGAGAAAGAAAGCTTTTATTGCTCAAAGCAAGTTATATCTCATACATCATATGTCTTCTCCTTATATAGGTAGAAGATCAAAGGTGAAATTACCAAAAAGGAGATTACATCATCACAAAAGTTAAAAGTACAAACTTTTAGGTTACACGTGTCGAATGCTTCTTATTTTGCTCTTCCACCTCAAGCTTTACATCTTGCCACTAATCTCTAATGTTTCCACCTCATGCTTCTTCTTTGGACACATGTCTCTTCATATCTTCATGTCTTGCCACGTGTTGATCTTATTGCCACCTTTTCTTTAGGTATTGACACCTCGTTCTTATATTTCTTATATTTCTTATCCATTTTTATCTCATTTTCTAAATAAATGGATCCTCCTCTTTTCTTGGATGGGCTTCTTCTTTGGGCCTTATGGAGTCAATATTCATGGGCTCAGGTCTTATGGGCTCAATTCTAATTAAACATGATTTTCTTAGGCCATATATAGATTCATAATGGGCTAATGTATCTGAACTATGTTTATATTTCTTATCCATCAATTTCGTATGCATTTCTATCAAAATTTGTTGACTCGTTTCATCACCCATTTCCATTAAATAGTTGATAGTTATCATTTCTTCAACTTCTCCATGATTCGATCTGGCTATTATAGCCACCTTTTTATTTCTAATATAGTCTTCGAGTCTACATTTGATCGTATGGATTCCATGTGCTCGTTTTTCTCCTAACCAAGATTTAAAATTTTCTAATTTGCATGGAATGTCCCATTGATGGTCGGAATTATCTACATCAATCTTAGTGTTTCTACCAGTCTTAAAAATCTGAGCAATTATTATCGGTTTCCCTTCTAAGTCCATAGCAGCATCAAAAATTTGAACACAAAATATTCCTCTTCCAAATCTTAATCCAAGTTCGTCAATGGATCTGGGTATGATAGATGGGAGTTTTGAAACACTATTAAGGCTCTCATCAGTCATGACTTTGTCCAGAAATCCATATCGAAATAGTTTCTGAACAACATCTGGACTGCAGTCTTCTGAGCATATATACCTAGGGTATTTGGTCATCTTAATGGTTCTATATACGGTTTGACTCTTCTTATATGTAAAAAATTTCATGATATTCTTATATGCTTCTGTCATTTCTGGAGGGAATTGTATAACCTGGGAGGTTGTGATTTCTGATGAGTTCTGATTAATCAGCTTAGAATGGTTCAAGGTGGTGGCTCCTGAGAGTCCACTAGATGAAGTTGGCAGCTCAATTGGCTTCTTATGAAGATCTCCTAACAACTCATAAGATGATCTAGGAGTCATGGTTCGTATATTCTGATTGTTCTGAGACTGGAGTTTCTTGAGTTCTTCCTCAAGGTTGTCCAGAAAGTTCTCATGATTTCTGATCATTGCCAGCATCTGGCGGTTCTGATTTCTGATTTCTGATATTCGCTGGATCATTATCTCCATTCCTGCTCAAAAAATCAGCTAAGATATTTCGTTTTCCAGAGATAGGTTTAACAACAAAATTATAGCAATTGAAAAAACTTTGCCAATGCCTTCTTTTGTTCAATTCTGGTAGGGGATCTATTTTATTTCTGATAAATGCTCCTACTTGTGTATTATCTGTTCTTATGATAAATTCTATGGGTAACAAATGATACCTAAATCCTTTAATTCCATTTTTAACAGCTAGTAATTCTTTTTCATTGATATGATAATTTTTAACAGAAACAGTCCCTGTTTCTCTTTTAAAACCAAAAATAACACGGATCTATCTCTATACGACACTTTAATCCCAAACTACCCCAAATCGGGTCACGGTTCATGTAACGGGACGTAAGAGTGAAGTTTTTGATTTTAAATATCGATTAAAACATCTTCAAATAATACATTTACGACGTTTTAGTCCCGAACTACCCCTAAATCGGGTCACGGTTCGTATTGGGATTTAAAACAAAGTTTTTATTTTAGATCCAAACTCAAATATTTGTAAAATAAAAACAGAAAATTAATTCAAGAAATCTAAACAAAAAGGTGCAAAAATAAATAAATAAAGAGATCTAAATAACAAAAAAATGCAATAAAATGAAAGAGTAAACGGGTCTAGTTCCTCGGATTGTTACCTCTTGATTGGTAACGGATTCCAAATCGGTCGATTGATTGTGTTTTAGAGTTATGTTTTTTGGATTTTTGGGCGAATTCGGGTCTCGGTGAAATTCTCCAGGGGTTCGGGTCCTATTTTTTCCCTTTGTGCATTGAGCTCCATCCTATTTATAGGCATGGAGCTCCCAAATTTTCTTTATTCTTGACTCCAAGCAAACTTGGAGCCAAAGATTAGCTAAATTAGCCTAGGAAACTTCCTCCTCATTTCCTCTTTATTTACTTTTATATTTTTTCTTTTTAATAAAATAATAAAACAAAAAAAAACTAAAAAACAAATAAAAAAAAAAGTAAAGCACTTGGCTTTTGGCCAAGTGCAGCGAAATTGCACTTGGCCAAAGCCAAGTGCAATTGGGTTGGGCCGCACGGGCCGTCTAACGGCCCGTGACGAATATAGCGGCCTACGACAGGACCGCGTTGGTATATAAAAATATTTTAAAAAAACCTCTAAAATTAACCAAAATCCAAAAAATGATTTTTATTAAAAATGATTTTTGTCAAAACTGATTTTATAAAATTAGCTTCTATAAAATCGATCTTTTTACAAAACTATTTTTTTATTGTTCGAATTCTAAAACAAAACCCCTATCGACCCGAGATTTTATTAATAATGAAATACTCCGAATTTGGCAAAATGATTTAAGATTTCATTCGCGGAACCGATTCGCCCGTCATCTCGATTCAATTTCCGAATTCGATCAAACCGGTCTGCACGGTTCCTTTGAACAACGTTTTTTATTTATTATTTTTATTGACTCATCATTTATTTTAATCGACTGATTTGGATCCCTTTTTTATCATTTTTCTTCATCGGTCCTCTGACCCCGGTGTCTACAGTTGCCCCTACTTTTCTATTTTGACAGTGACGTGTGTGCTTTTTCGAAAACCTTTTTCGTGAATACAACACATGCAATGTAAAACATATTAAAGTAAGAGACACATATATAGTGGGAGGAGAAATACCTGATCTCCATGTCGCAAGTTCCTTCTTCGTCTTCAATCTTTACTTTGGCTGTCCTGTCCTTGCCTCTGAATCAGCTGTCAATGGACGCTCCTTCTGGGGACCCTAGTCTCTAAATCGACTGCAGGTAAAATGGCTCTCTCTAGCAACCCTGGTCTCTAAATCGACTGCAGGTAAAAATGGCTCTTTCTAGCAACCCTGGTCATCGACCGCAGGTAAAATGGCTCTCTCTAGCAACCCTGGTCATCGACCGTGGGTAAAATGGCTCAATAGCAACCCTGGTCTCTAAATCGACCGCAGGTAAAATGGCTCAATAGCAACCCTGGTCATCGACCGCGGGTAAAATGGCTCAAAAGCAACCCTGGTCATCGACCGTGGGTAAAAAGGCTCAATAGCAACCCTGGTCATCGACCGTGGGTAAAATGGCTCAATAGCAACCCTGGTCTCTAAATCGACCGCAGGTAAAATGGCTCTCTCTAGCAACCTTGGTCTCTAAATCGACTGTAGGTGAGATGGCTCTCTCTAGCAACCCTGGTCTCTAAATCGACCGCAGGTGTGTAGTGATGCATATAGATGGGTGAATGTAGCCTAGTCTATGGATGCATGTAAACACCTATGTGTGTGTGTGCAGGTGACTGTGCGTGTGTTTGAATGTGCATAAGTGTAGCCTATGCGTTTTGCTTTATGCGGATGTATGGACATGTGTGTATGCAAACTATGTATGTGTGGATGAGATGGTCGAATGGATTCCCTTTTCATAGGCTGGAGGATTTCGGTAGCTTTAGATCGAGAAATGATGCTTCAGGCCATCCCCAAGGTGTGCAAGGATGAGGGTGAGGATAAGTTTGAAACCAAGGGTTGTAAGGATAGGGATTTGGTTTTGATGAACTTGTGTCAAGGGGAGGTATGTAGTGATGCATATAGATGGGTGGACATAGCCTAATCTATGGATGCGTGTAAACACTTATGTGTGTGTATGCAGGTGACCGTGCGTGTGTTTGAATGTGCATATGTGTGGCCTATGCGTTTTGCTTTATATAGATGTATGGACACGTGTGTATGCAAACTATGTATGTGTGGATGAGATAGTCGAATGGATTCCCTTTTTCACAGGCTGGAGGATTTCGGTAGCTTCAGATCGAGAAATGATGCTTCAGGCCATCCCCTAGGTGTGCAAGGATGAGGGCGAGGATAAGTTTGAAACCAAGGGTTGTAAGGATGGGGATTTGGTTTTGATGAGCTTGTGTCAAGGGGCTCTCGCCTTTAACCAGAGATTGACGCATTCATTTTTTCCCTAATTTTGCTTAAGCCGCCCTTTTCGGGTTTTCGACTCAACATGATCTCTCTGATATTCTCTATCTCTCCTTTTGCATAAACCGCCCCTAGGGGTTTTCAATTCATCTTTTCTATATCTCACCGATTTTCTCTATCTCTCCTTTTGCTTGGATCGCCTCTTTTGAGGTTTTCAATCCAACTTTTGTTCAGATTTTTTTTTTATTATTATTGTAAATGATACCGGATAGCACAGGGGGTTCATATCCACGGGCCACTTCTATGCTGAGCATTTGACGATGAGTTCATGCCTGATGCCTTCGTTAACGGAGAAGCTTCTGGGGCGAGATGGACGGTGATCTGATCGCATGGTCGTGCCCCCGATTAAAGTTACCGTCTTGGTGTGGGTTAGAAGTTGATGCGAGCGCATGCCCCTCCCAACTTGAGGTGAGATTTCACGTGCGCTCAAGCTAGGGATACTTCCGTTGGGAGTAGTTATGGGGGAGAGATGCTTCGGTCAAAGTTTGACTCTTGAGAGGACCACATAGGAGCGGAGGAACCAGACTTCATGGGGCATGAGAGAGAGGAATAGTCTCTTTTTTTTAGTTTTTTTTTCTAGATTTTGGATCGGTTTATGGGTGTGATTTTAGTTGAGATGGGGTGTCTATTGATGCGGGTGTTTTCATTGCAAATGCAACCGTCTAGCTTAAATAAAGCACTTGGCAAACATAAATTGAATTGTTTACTGCTCAATTCATTAACCACTGTCACCAAAGTATGCCCTTTCGGGTTTTCACATTTCAGTTATTTTAACGCTCTCCTTTTACCCCCCGAAATTTTCAAATAAGCGCCCCATGAGGTTTTCACTTATTGGGGTGTCCCTTATTGTTTCATAGGCCATCCTTTGCGGATTTTCAACCTATCGGGATTTTCTTTCTTTCTTTCTTTTTTTTTTTTTAATTCTCATGAGAAAGATTCCTTGGGTTCCTTTAAGATTGACCGTAGTTCTAAACTTCGTCACCGCCTTTGTCTTCATTCGACTACGCATTTGATCTTTCCTTGCTAAAGTGAGCTTTTCTCATACATTTGATCACCCATTTGCTAGGCAATGTCAACCGCTCTTGTCCCCTTGACGCCCCTCAGCTAGTTACGTGTGCTTGATAATTTTCTCTTACTTCTGATTGGCTTGACTTTGCCCCTGAGCCTTTTCAGCAATGCCTTTTTTTTTACTTTGAGTCATCATAGATCTGAACCTTTTCATTGATCCTGGAACAGGATCCTTTATCGTTGATAGGTTAGTTGCCCCCGTCTTGTTCTGAATGGTGCACTCATGCACTGGTGTCCCCTTTGGGGGGGGAGGAATTTTTGTCGATGCCTTAGTGCTAGCATGGTTCTGAGGGCTTGTTGCTTGCTCCTTCTTTTCTTTTCTTTTTCTCTCTTTTGGACTTTGTTGATTGTCGCTCAGTCTTCTTTTTGGCAAAAGCCGGTGAGAACCCTTCGTTTGATGGGTCTACGCCCGACTTATCATCGTAGAGTCAGGGAATCGCTTCTCATGATTTATTTTGTTTTTTTTTTCTCTCTTAATTTTCTCTCTTCAGTGGTTAAGTACTGAGCAATAATTATATTCTAGAGCTTACGTCCATGCCATGATAGAAGCGGGAATATCTCAATTGAGTAGATATCAAATGTAAGTACGTATGTTTAGGATAAATTTGCGGAAACGAAATTTCATTGAATTCAAAATGAGGTTAACAACATCTTGTGGAATAGAAGATAAAATAAAAGACAATGATAAAGACTACAAGTGCAATCCTCTCTCTCATGCTACTTCAGGAAGCTTTAGATTCTTCCACTTCATAAGTGTCCTCAATCTCGAGAACTTCTTCTTTAGCTTATCCTGATCCGTTGTAGACTTCACCGTTCAAGGAACAAGTCGAAGGCTTCGTCTGATGAGAAGGATCTGGGTCACTTATCTTTCCAGCTTCGATGAGATCTTGAATTTCATGCTTCAACCTCATGCAAGTACTTGTTTCATGACCATATTTCTGGTGGAAGTGGCAGTAGCCCCTGCGTTTGGCTAACTCATTGGTTTGACCTTCCGTGGCTGGTAGAGGATGAAGTATGTCGTGAATTCGTAGACCCTCCAACACTTCAAATAAGGGTTGGGTGAAAGTGGAGAACTCCCTTCCCTCCCCTCTATACTGAGTGGGCGATGGAGGGCGAACAACCCTGGTAATCTCATGTCCCCGATGGTGTGGATCTTGTTGTGTTCGTGAAACATGGTGTGAGACTACCCTTGGTGGAGTGAATGTTTGTGGATTAGCTTGTGACGCGAGCTGGAATATAGGTTTCTCCACAGCAGCTTTCGGGATCTCCGTAACCAGTGACTCGCTCAGGACCTCCCTGACCAACCCTTTCAGCTCTATCTTGAATTCATCTGAAGCAAGGATATCGGGAAGAACTCGCTCGATTTCTGCTCTGAGATTGAAATCTCCTATCATCTCTTGGGAATTTTCAACCCCATCATGCTTAGTAGCCTCCGGATCATTAAGAGCACGTTTGAACTCATCAGACAAGATGTATTTGGCTAAAGCCCCTTGCACACGGCTCTCAAGATTGTGGTTTGAATTGCTGGATTGGGCCATGAGTTGGGTTTCTAATAAGGAAAAAGAAAGGATCGATGAGTGGAGCTTTTTAGGCATTATGAATTTCGATGATGCGAATGCCAGAGCTATCTACTTGTGCCTCCTAGGGATGGATGTATGATCTATGCATGATTCGTGGCGTGCGCTTTATTTTTTACAACATAAACACGATTCGGACTAGAGCTAAACCCCTTCTTTTACCAGAGCTATCGGCAGCACTTCGGTCATCTGTGCTAACTTACCTGTTTGGAAGTGCGGATGCCCAAAATCATTTCAACTGTTATGCACACATTAGTATGAACCCTACGAGTTTACTATACAATGCTTTACAAGACGTACAATGTTGAATGATGCTCGACACGACTGACGCTTGTGAGATTGAGACGACCCTCATGATAAGTAAAATTCCCTAGGACGCTAGGTAGATGAGAGTGTACCCCGATGATATCCGTGACGTGTAGATACATTGGAGGGGTAGCGACATGAGTGGGGGGAAATGACATACTTGGTACATCGACACGACTCACGATCCAAAACCAACAACATAAGCGACTATGCATGAGGTGTATGTGAGGGATTGTCATCCTCGGTAGTAATGACGTACTTCAAAGATACGCGGTGTTACATGGGCTGATGTGACGCTTATGGTATGTCTTTGATAATGTGAGACTCGAATAGACCATGATGAAGACATGCGAGGTACGTGTCGAAGGTTTACTTGGTATCGACACTAATAGCAAGGAACCGCATTTTTGGGAAACACGAGCTTCCTGAAATAGGCCGACACAGAGGGTGCACCACATGCGGGATGTGGGTCAATGGTCAGTTTAAATCCAAGATACAAATACGTAGACGTACCAATGGAACCTTGGCGTGCTATGCAGAAAGTGGTAACACACGAGGTGTGCCCCAAACAGGTTAAGGCATAAGGAAGACGCGAGTGACATACGTGATGTGCGCCAATTGTCAGCTTCTCTCGGAAAGCAACTATTACAATGATGGGTATTATTTAACGGGACAATGAACACGGAATATCCGATACTCGAGGTCCGAATAGGATGCGTATGTCAACATACGAGGTATGTGCCAATTATTAACTCCTACTTGGCTCACTAGTATCATGACATCGTGGTTTGAAACATGGTGCATTTAGGAAGTACGATGACGTACATGGTATGCCCCCACGATTGACTTATACACAACTCATGAACGATGTGATGGCTTGATTTTGGGATTTCGACCGTCGCGGGAGAAATCCAACATGCTAGGTACGAGACACGAATAGGGTACGCATACGACACACATATTATCTGACCAACTTTGGGTATAGATGAAGCACAGAGATGACTCAAGAGGTACCTCCTAACAACATTGGAGGTGTCAGCTAGACACGATACCGACACGCAGGGTGCGGTCCAAGGATTAACTCAAGATAGAGACATAAATACCTCGATGAACTTGCGAACATCGGTGAGTTTGGTAGAATGAAAGGTGTCCTAATCCGATCGAGGTACCGACGAGACGGAAACGACGACTTACCTGGTATGTGTCAAAGGTCAATTTGCGTTATAGCGCAAATCCAATGACAATACGTTTTATGAGAATCCCTAAAGACCTTACGTGGATATTTATGATGTATTTGGTCCATCACTGATATTTGAGATACCAGCAATGACACACAGGGTAGACGTCGATAGTTCGACTGGAACCTATCACTATGAACAATTTGAGGAGCAACGAAGGTGCAAACCAAGACCTTAGAGGTAAGTGCCAAACGTTGGACTTAGACACGGTACGAACAACTCGATACTACTGATACGAGCAAGACCCAAATAGCGACACATAAGGCATATGTCTCAGGCTCGTGAATAAGGCAATTCGGAGTTTGGGGGTGCATGGACAATGGTACCAATGATGTAGGGGGAGCGTGTCGAGGATTTGACAATATAAACAAACCGCTGTTTGAGGCGTACTCAAGACATGAGTGACGATTTACGGGGCGTACGTCAAGAGTTTGATAGGAGCCTCATGACATGAACGACTCAGTGTGTCAAGGTATGAGCGGGATGCTCGAGACGGCCCATAGGGTACGTGCCTAAGGGTATGACTTGGACTCGACGACATGAATCACTCTATATGACAAGTACGTGCCAAAAGTTCAACTCGAACTTGACGATACAAATGACTCGACATTAGGGATGTAAGCGAGATGCACGTGATGACATATATGAACTTGCCCCAGATTCGACTTGAACTCGATGACATGAGTGACTCGACATTTGACATGCGAATGGGACGTACCAAACCGCGTATGGGGGTATGTGCCATAAGCTTAACCCTGATCGGATGGTATAAACGACTCAGCCTTTGACATGTGAGTAAGGTGCGAGGGATGACATATGGAACGCGCGTCAAAGGTCGGTCCATAATTGGATGGCCTAATGACATATTCGCGGACTACAAATATTGTCGATGACAAGGCGACACGCGAGGCATGTTTTGGCAAGGCCCAACGTATGACTAAAGCGCAAGCGGTGACATACGGGATATGCACCAACAGCTGAAACATGCTCGAAGCCCTATTGTCACATGTTTGGAATACTGACATGCTACGATATATGACGACACACCTGGTATGTCTCATCGATTTGGTCGTTTTGAAGATGCGACGGGGTGTCTCAAAAAGGCCAAGGATGCGCGGGTTACCTTAGTACAATGACGTGTCGATATATAAGGTACGACCGAGAGTACCAATGGGGCATGAGGATGACCTACTAGCTAAGAGGTTAGTACCATGACGCATGGATTTACTAGATGTGATGAGGTGACATATAAGGCACCAGTTAAAGTGCGGATGTGACGCGACGACTTCGTATGAAACGTGCGTCCTAGGGTCAATGTGAACCTGGGGTCCGGATAGTGGGACGATGTAAATACGAGGAGGCACCATGACGACCCACGTGGCACACCTAAAGGTACAAATGGGAGGTGTAGACAACACACAAGTTTCGAAGCTCAAGGTATTGCCCACAACTCTGAAATATGGAGGTGCTATGTATGGACTACATCCCCCAAATGCGAATGATGACAGGTAAGCGGGATTCGTATGAAATAGTTGACTCGACCCTAAGGTACCGATCGTACCACAGCGTAACTTTGGAGTATAGGTGCACGGTGCGCCGACATGCGTGGCATGTCTTAGCGTACGAAGGTCATGATAACGACCTACGAGATGAGAGACACAGATGATATAACGATGTAATTTGGAATCACATGGGCATTATGTATAACATGGCGACATACCTGGGTATGTCTTGAGATACGAAAGGGAGGTGACGACGACCCGGGGGATCATGGTTCCATTTGAGTCCAAAGTACCGGTCACAATCTTGAGATGTGTAGGCTAAAGTGTAGCGACATACATGGTATGTCTTGAGGCGTAAGTAGGACGGGTATGAGACATGTGACGAATGGTTAATTCGAGTCTCGGGGGAACCAATGCCGTGACAATGTTTCTTTTTTTTTTGAACTATCGATAAGTTGTCAGCGACGTGGCGACACACATAGTATGTCTCGAGTCGACCATGCAGAAAGTGAACGGAATTTGCCCCACGATGCGAATGTTATGACAAACGAGGTATTACCACCAAGCAGTTTGGATCTGGCAAGGATGCATATCTAACGACCAGTATTCCTAACCATGATAGAGGGAGGCGGAGTACATTGTGACACATGGGACACGTTTTCGGATAACTTAAGCATAGTGGCAAAGACGCATGTGATATGTTACGATGCATAGGGTATACCCCTTAATGGTATAAACAGGACGATACAGATGTGCGTGGCGTATCCCATACAGAGTATAACACGACGAAGACATAGGGAAAACGTCACGGCCCAAATGGTATGCCTTTCGTCTAACATATATAACATGGTGAAAAAGCACCTGATACGCCATGACATACGGGGTATGAAGCTCATGCCCCTTGCTCGGTGCCAGGAATGAGGCAAAGGTGTACAGGCTGTGTTATGACACACATAGTACACCTTCTGACCGGTGTGTAATGACATGGTAGCAACACAAGGAATGGGTCACAATATACGAGGCACAATAGCGAAAAGATGCATGGGATACGTCATGTCATAACAAGTACGTCTCTTGATCGGTGTCTGAGGGATTAATGGAAGATGTATGGGGTGTGTTACTGATAGGGGTCAAAAACCCCTATCTTTGGGTACGGTTTTAGGACGGTTTTTAGGTTTATTTGGCTAATAAGCGAGCAATTCTCGCATTTAAATGCTTTTGTGTGAGTTAGTTAGAAATTGGAAGCATTCTATTTACTTTTTGTCGTTTAGGCTCGTTTTGTGATCAATTTAGGCAAATACGGCCGAAATAACACGCATAATAGAATTTCGTTATCTTTTGAAGCTAATTGGTCCGTCAAAAGTCGCACCAAACGAAGCGTTTGCTCAAAATAAGCGATTGACGGATCAATTCGGCTTTTGGACTAATGTTTTCTGGAGTTTTTATGCGTGTGCAGGTGTAAGTTCAGACGAAAAAGGGTTTGGAAGTCATCCGGTACGGATCGAGTGCGCTTCGAGCGGAAACGCTCGGCGAGCAGGGCCCCCCGGGCCATTTCTGCTCGCCGAGCAGGCCGCCAGAGGCCTGCTCGGCGAGCAGGAGCCTGCTCGCCGAGCAGGGCGCCAGGCGCCTGCTCGGCGAGCAAGGGCTGCTCGTCGCAATTCTGCTCGGCGAGCAGCCTTTCCTGCTCGGTGAGCAGACCTGCGGGAATTGGTCAAAAAGACCAATTCCGCCCCCACGAAGCCACGTTCGGCCCCACGTCTTCCTACACCAACAAGGACACGAAATTAGGTCAAAACGAGGCCCGAGACGCGTCTATAAATAGAAATTTTCAATTGTAAATTAGATATCTTTTGTTTTTGTAATTCTCTTATCTTCCACCTCGAGAAATCCTATCCACCTCCTCCAAAAACCTTCAAACCTCCATTGAAGACGCCTCCGAAGCTCCATTCACCGAGGATTGCTCGAGCTCCATCCTTAAGTCCTAGGAAGACGCCTGCATTGGTTGACAGGTTCCCTGAAAGGGATTTTTCTTCTTTTATAACTTGTTTATCCTATGATACATGCTATGAATCTTAGGCTTATTGTAACTTCGTGACAATGTTCTCCATCTTTGATTAATATAATAGTTTTGTTTCTTCAATTGTTTTAATGCTTTGAATCTTTGTCCTACGCTTTGTTTGATTGGTTTAACTCATTCGATAATCCCAAAATCAAGTTGGCACATATTGCGAGTTGAATCTGACCTAGTCAGTGCCTATAGGATTGACGACCCTATAGAAGATTAAGCCCAAATTACTGAGCCTTAGAGCTAGTTTCGGCCTTACAAGGGAATCACGAACTAGGAACTTTAGGAGGATAGGTCGGGTTAATCGCCTCGAACACAAGTGACTTAGATTTTAATTCAATTGTTTAAACAATCTATTTCTATTATCATCGTATCCCTCCATGATCCTTTAGATGATTGCATTGACAAAAGATCACTTAGGAGTAGTTTAATTTAATTAGGGGTAGAGTAATTTAATTAGGCTTAGAATAACTTAGCTAGAATTAGATAACTTAATTAGAATTAGTATAATTCAACCTAGGAGTAGAGTAATTAAACAAAACCAAACTCAAAACCCCCTAAGCCTAGATAACATCCGAGACTTAGTAATTCGGTACTTGCAGAAATAAATCATGTGGACGATAACCTGGACTTAAACCCAGAAATTTATTACTTGATAACGACGGGGTACACTTATCCCTCAGATCGGGTTCTTCACGGAATCCGCATCAAGTTTTTGGCGCCGTTGCCGGGGAATAGTAGATTAATTCTATAAATACCCGACAACCGCCAATAATCAAGTTTTTGGCGCCGTTGCCGGGGAATAGTAGATTAATTCTATAAATACCCGACAACCGCCAATAATCAAGTTTTTGGCGCCGTTGCCGGGGAATAGTAGATTAATTCTATAAATACCCGACAACCGCCAATAATCAAGTTTTTGGCGCCGTTGTCGGGGATTTATTTCTTCTGCAATATCGAACCAAAGGTTGATTTGTTAGTTTAGGCATTCATTGTGAATATCTTTGTTTATATCGTTTATACTTGTTGATATATGATTTCTTTATACGTTTCTATACTTGTTCATATCTGTATACTGTTACTTATCAACTTTTGTGCTAGAACTTCACTTTTTCTCAGCATTCTCTGATCAATGAATTGGCAAGAAAAAGTCGAGTGGCAAGCTCAAAAGTTTACTATCCCATCAAGACAATACATTCATACCCTGGAGAATGAGGCTCCCAATCCCTCCATGGCCGACTTAAATGAGAAAATGGATATCTTGATGGCAAATCTGAGCCTCAACACCAATGAAAGTGTAAGTTTTGTGGGTAATCACCAAAGGTATAATTCTAACCCCAATTCTTACAGCTTTTATGGTAGTGATTGGAGGAGACCTCAACACTCAAATCTGTCCTACGGGAACCCTAACATATTGAGGCCTCCAAATAGGTTTGTCAATGAGCACAGGGAAAACGAATTGGGAATGTTCCCTTACGAACAAGCAAGCCAAGTTCCTCCACAACCCTCTAGCTCACGAGATGAGGTGCTGTCCCTTTTGAAAGGAATATCAGCCCGACTTACAATCAACGAGGAGGTTTGCAAGGACTTGAGCAACCAACTGGCTCAAATAAACCAAGAGATGCAAAAGCAATCCCGAGATGCTCTCCCAAGCATAAAGGAAAACATAGAAATCCCACAAAGGGAATCAGCTCAAGCCATCTCTTTGAGGAATGACAAAAAGGTAGAACCAAGTCCACTATCACATGCATCACTCGAGGTAAGTGAAGAACCGGAAGCGGTAAGCAACCCCGGTTCAAAATCCGAAATTCTAAATCATGTGGTAGAGATAAAAGATCAAATCAAAACTTGTGTATCTCAAGTACCTTTTCCTCAAACATTAGAAAAGTTTAGGTTTGTTTCATGCTCGGAAGTTTTCATTCTCTTCGACCTACCAAGAGAATCCAAAAGGGAGCAAACCAAACTTTTTCATAACATGTTTAAATTCGGCCTCCTGCTTTCATTAAACTTATTAGAGGCTCTTAATCCGTTTTGTAGGTACGGATTATTTATTCAGGAATTTGAATTCCTGACGCGAGTAGAAGCATACACCTAGGCGAGAATTCTATATCGAGCTCACCGACTATAACGTAGCGCTTCTTGGGAGGCAACCCAAGTTTTAATAAAACTTTTCAGGTTTGTTTTATTTAGATTATACATTGATCTCTTAGTTTAGTCTTTTTAGTTTTCTTTTACGTTTTTTTTTAAGTGTTCGTTTAAAAAAAAAAAAAATAATAATAATAAATAAATAAATATTTTTTTTAGTTGTTTAGTTTTCTTTTATTTTATTTTATTTTTTATTTTTTTTAAGTTTTCAGGTTAAAAAAAAAAAAAAAAAAAAATTTGGCCCCAGGAGGCCCAGCTCGCCGAGCTGGGCACTGCCGCCCAGCTCGGCGAGCAGGGCCCTGCTCGCCGTGCGCTGGGCGCTGGCGCCCAGCACGCCGCTGGGCACTGTGCCCAGCCTGCCGCTGGGCGCTGGCGCCCAGCACGCCGCTGGGCGCTGGCGCCCAGCCCGCCGCTGGGCACTGCTGCCCAGCGGCGGTGCTCGGCCGCGATAAGGAATTTTTTTCGAGATTTTTTTTTTAAATCCCGAACGAAGCTGAAATAAATAAATAAATAAATAAAATAAAAAAAAAAATGTGCCACCGCAAATCGTCAAGCTTTTGCGATTGCGATAAAATCCGTAAGTTTTCTTCTCCACCCTAACTTTTTACACTCGTACTTCATGATTTATGATGCAATGTTGGAACTTATTGCATAATTTTAGTGTGAGGAGGAGGGGTAGACAAACTTACAAAAATTGTATAAATTTTTAATTTTTGTTGCGTCGTGTCTAGTTTAGGTTTGCGTTTTGGTGTTTTGTTTATGTTTTTACATGTTTAGGACCTAAAACCGTGAACCTCCTTCGAATCTGAACTTCGTTATTTGTCTTTGAGGGCTGAGAACCGAATCTAAAATTGCATGACAACTAGTTTAGGTGTGGGACACAACTCTCGTATCTGTAAAAGCATGAGCTACAGTTTGCATTTAGACCCTACTTTTGAAGAAATGCTAAAATCATTACTTAGGTAGATAACTTAAGAATTGAAGGCATGTAATATTAAACTTGAGTTTGGGGAAAAACTAGTAAACACAAAATTGAAACCCAAAGAATTGTGAGTTGAATTTGAGCCTAAGAGCGAACATCAAAAAGCTCTTTTTCTTGACATTTTTGTGTGAATGCTTTGACTTGTGGAAGATTACAGATTTTGCACCTAATACTGTGTTGAACCTATATGCAATGATTTGAGATGATAAACGATGAATCAGCCTCATTAGAATTAACCTTTTCTTTACCTTGTTTTTCTTTTTCATCCACTCTAGGAAGCCCCTTTGAGCCGACATTTTTGTAGTTTGTAGATTTTTCTTTCGTTCTAACCCGTTTTTGCGAACCACAACTTGGTTCGCTACTTAACCTTTGTTTTTGCAAAGCTCAAATTGAGCCTTTGTTTTTCTCTAGCGCTTTATCGTTGTTTATGGCATTATAGTAGCAAGCCAAAAGGATAAGAAGTGAATGAGCATCACTATCCCAAAAGAAAAAAAAAAAGAGAAGAAGAAAAACAGAAAAAGAAAAAGAAAAGAAAAGAGACGAACAAAAGGGAAGAACTCCATTCCCTAGTTCTTAGAAAAATCAAAAATGTCTCAAAGAAAACATCCCAAAAAGAAAACAATAAGGGACGAATAAAAAGCCCAATCACTTCATATTTGCTAAAGCCATTTAAACTTTGTTGTTGTAGCGCTAGAACACTTAACCTTTGTTGTACCTTTAACCCTCTAACCACATTACAACCCCAATTAGAGGCTGTTTTTGATATCATCGGAGTCATTTAGCATAGTAGAGGAACTCGGATGAACGTTCAAAATCAACGTAATCCTAAGCAAGAATATAAGCCGAGAGTAAACACTTTAGCCACCAAAATTGTGTGAATGAGTGAACTACCTATGGTGAGGTGTTTTACTTAGCGATCCCCTCAAGCTCGTTCAATTGAACATGTGTTCCTTTACTTAAAACTATGACCTATTGTAATTGAAATGCGGCTTTTGGATATCGTGTCTCTACTTTGTACTTCCGAATGCATGTAATTACAGATGCTCGAAATTGTGTCAAGCACCTAGTCAAACTGGGAAGTTTTCTAGCTTGCTTGTGATGGCGGGTTTAGTTTTTTAGTTTACTTGGGGACAAGTAAAGTTTTAAGTGCGAGGAGGTTTGATAGGGGTCAAAAACCCCTATCTTTGGGTACGGTTTTAGGACGGTTTTTAGGTTTATTTGGCTAATAAGCGAGCAATTCTCGCATTTAAATGCTTTTGTGTGAGTTAGTTAGAAATTGTAAGCATTCTATTTACTTTTTGTCGTTTAGGCTCGTTTTGTGATCAATTTAGGCAAATACGGCCGAAATAACACGCATAATAGAATTTCGTTATCTTTTGAAGCTAATTGGTCCGTCAAAAGTCGCACCAAACGAAGCGTTTGCTCAAAATAAGCGATTGACGGATCAATTCGGCTTTTGGACTAATGTTTTCTGGAGTTTTTATACGTGTGCAGGTGTAAGTTCAGACGAAAAAGGGTTTGGAAGTCATCCGGTACGGATCGAGCGCGCTTCGAGCGGAAACGCTCGGCGAGCAGGGCCCCCCGGGCCATTTCTGCTCGCCGAGCAGGCCTCTGGAGGCCTGCTCGCCGAGCAGGCCACCAGGCGCCTGCTCGGCGAGCAAGGGCTGCTCGTCGCAATTCTGCTCGGCGAGCAGCCTTTCCTGCTCGGCGAGCAGACCTGCGGGAATTGGTCAAAAAGACCAATTCCGCCCCCACGAAGCCACGTTCGGCCCCACGTCTTCCTACACCAACAAGGACACAAAATTAGGTCAAAACGAGGCCCGAGACGCGTCTATAAATAGAAATTTTCAATTGTAAATTAGATATCTTTTGTTTTTGTAATTCTCTTATCTTCCACCTCGAGAAATCCTCTCCACCTCCTCCAAAAACCTTCAAACCTCCATTGAAGACGCCTCCGAAGCTCCATTCACCGAGGATTGCTCGAGCTCCATCCTTAAGTCCTAGGAAGACGCCTGCATTGGTTGACAGGTTCCCTGAAAGGGATTTTTCTTCTTTTATAACTTGTTTATCCTATGATACATGCTATGAATCTTAGGCTTATTGTAACTTCGTGACAATGTTCTCCATCTTTGATTAATATAATAGTTTTGTTTCTTCAATTGTTTTAATGCTTTGAATCTTTGTCCTACGCTTTGTTTGATTGGTTTAACTCATTCGATAATCCCAAAATCAAGTTGGCACATATTGCGAGCTGAATCTGACCTAGTCAGTGCCTATAGGATTGACGACCCTATAGAAGATTAAGCCCAAATTACTGAGCCTTAGAGCTAGTTTCGGCCTTACAAGGGAATCACGAACTAGGAACTTTAGGAGGATAGGTCGGGTTAATCGCCTCGAACACAAGTGACTTAGATTTTAATTCAATTGTTTAAACAATCTATTTCCATTATCATCGTATCCCTCCATGATCCTTTAGATGATTGCATTGATAAAAGATCACTTAGGAGTAGTTTAATTTAATTAGGGGTAGAGTAATTTAATTAGGCTTAGAATAACTTAGCTAGAATTAGATAACTTAATTAGAATTAGTATAATTCAACCTAGGAGTAGAGTAATTAAACAAAACCAAACTCAAAACCCCCTAAGCCTAGATAACATCCGAGACTTAGTAATTCGGTACTTGCAGAAATAAATCCTGTGGACGATAACCTGGACT
The DNA here is from genome assembly GCF_963576675.1 of Euphorbia lathyris. Classification (NCBI taxonomy): domain Eukaryota; kingdom Viridiplantae; phylum Streptophyta; class Magnoliopsida; order Malpighiales; family Euphorbiaceae; genus Euphorbia; species Euphorbia lathyris. The sequence goes on from NC_088911.1 coordinate 9,447,721, forward strand.
TAAACCCAGAAATTTATTACTTGATAACGACGGGGTACACTTATCCCTCAGATCGGGTTCTTCACGGAATCCGCATCAGTTACGTCCTACAGGGTACGACAAAGTAAAGATGCAAGGAATACGATCACCACATGACAGGTGGGACTCCTAACGGGTGGACGCGTGATGACACGAAGCAGCAAGGACATATGGGGTACGTCATCAGAGATCAGTACATCTCTTGACAGGGTACGGATATATTGGAGGTGCCGCGACATACGGGGTATGCCAAGACAAAGGCGTAGGGGATACGCCATGACATAAGGGTTGTACCTTCTGACTAGTGCCTACGATACTGGAGAAATGTATGTGGTACGCTACCAAATGTACAGTATGCTAAGGCGAAGACGCATAGGATACGTCATGACATAATGGACATGCCTCCTAGCTAGCATACAAACGACACTGTGAAGACGCACGAGATGTGCCAAGGATGCATAGGATGCGTCCCAAAACACAGGTACGACAAGGCAAAGACGTATGGGATACGTCACGACATAACTGGTATGCCTCTTGATGAACACACGACGCTGGGGTCGACTCTTTCTCACATTCCTAACAAACACGTCCTAAGTCTACAAAACCTAGAATGGCTGCACGCAATTCGGTTAGCATGCGACACTCTATATGGTATGACTGCAATGATTTATTAAGCATAGGATGCATTATGACTTAAATCTGACTCGACTGATGTACAACCAGATATAAATCCATACGAACAACTAGTTAGCGAAAATCATACATAACGCGTAATTACATTGCAATAAGAGAAAGAAAACGTTAGATAATAATCACAATCATCACATCATCTCTCTTCCATCCTTATTCCTCCACACACTCGTTGGTCCAAGTCTCTTTCCTAGGATTTTGGTATGGGCTCACATCGCGGTCTAGGGGACGCGTGATGCCGATGATTATTGTGGAAAAGTAAATCATCCATCAGACAATACAGTTCGTTTTGACTTATCAACGTTCAGTGACTAAGATATCGACCAAATGGATTGTCCTTTCGAATAACTCGTCTTTTGTTATTTCGCGAGACGCATTAGTTCGGGTTTTGATTCCCTTTTGAGCGCATCTCGGATTTAGACGTGGTACGAGTTATTCTTCTGGTCCAATCGCTCGTTATTGACAATGACTCGTTCCCTTTTATTCGCGTGGGTTCGTGTCTCGATTTTTGGATTACGACGGGATCTTTTGGATCTTATCGAGAGACATAACCACGTGTTTGTTTAGTGATGATATCACTTTTGGATTCTATTTTAGGGAACAGAATCATCGCGTAACGTGTTTGTTTCTAGCGTCAAAAATCCGCTTGCTCGTTTTAGCTATGTGAAAAGACGACGAGTCTTATTTGAGCGCGCGATAATCTTTCGGCTAATAACAACTCTTTATTTCTTCCAATTTACGGGATATATCATCCTAGCGTGGTTATAGAAAATCAACGTTTCGTTTAATCGCATGCTTATTCGAAGCAGGGATATTACCGTTCTTTTTCATTTAGGCACGAGTCAAGCAAACACGCAGATCGGGCCATATTTCTTGTAGTTTTGGTAACGGTCGAAATGATCGAGCCATTAGTCAAACCCACAGTCTCGTCCATATGGTGCAATCATGCGGTTTCTTAGCTTGATTCGGCTTCGTGATTTTAAACGGCGTATATACCAGTTCGAGGCACGTATTTAATGGCATTGGTTCATTTTCTTTAACTACTCTCGGGATGGACATATATTGTAGATACAGAATGATTTTGGTCATTTTTATTTTTTTATTTTCCTTTTTATTTTCTTAGTCACTTTTGCGGATACGTCCATTTCTCTTTAGAACAACGCAAGGCGTAACGTAAGAGCTCGTTTTTTATTCGGAAGGGACAGGCTACGTTCACGAAACTCTTTACGTTACAACGGGTTTGTTCAAAACAGAAATGTTCTTCATTTTCGTTTTGTCATAATCTCGCTTTATCCCAACGTGTTTAAAGAATGTGAATAACGGCTACTGTTAATATAGTCTTTTGAATCGAGATATAACTATCCTTAGTACCAAACCGACTTGTACTAATACGTGCTTAAGTCACAATGCATTTCCTGAACGTGTGCCTTCTTCGGGACATAGAAAGGGACCAAGCGGGCCGCACAAGTTCATTCATACGAGGTGACTAAGTCGTCTTTAGTTTGAACCGTTTCGATGTTTTGTCGGTTTAAGAGTATATATTAACGTATCGTTTCATTTTCTTTACATATTTTAGGATTAGACACGTATCATGGCAATTTGAAAACACGAATTGATTCATTCATCACACAAAAAATAGTAACGGGTAATCCTATGGCAACTTCTAAGGCTACTATATGCTGACACGGCTGATTGCGGGACCTCACAGGACCGCACAAATTCGCCCCTAACGAATGGATGGGGACCCTTTGGCGCCTTACTGTAAGGGGGAACTTACACTAGCCTCTTTCGAGCGACGAATGGACTCTTGCTAGAGGTTTCGCGGAAATTACCCAAAAGGTTTGCAATAATGCACATGAATGCATATGAAAAGAAATAATATGATCCGTCCCCATTAAGGGCTTAATACACGCCTTCCGGAATCAAATTTCTCGCTTCCCCAGCAGAGTCGCCACTTGTAGGTGCCGCGGCCTCGCCCGGGCGGACCGAGGGGTGGACACCATTGACGACAGATGCTGTGATTGGCGCTGAAAGCAACCAATCGCGGAATCAAGTTGCTTGGCAGGGCTGGAGCTCGGAGTATGGAAGAGTCGCCACCCACGAATGGGAAAATGAACACCGATCCTTTGCGGGAGACCGGTGAGGGTTCGGTGTTCATTTTCCCATTCGTGGGTGGCGACTCTTCCATACTCCGAGCTCCGGCCCTGCCGAGCAGCTTGATTCCGTGATTGGTTGCTTTCGGCGCCAATCACAGCATCTGTCGTCAACGGTGTCCACCCCCCGGTCCGCCCGGGTGAGGCCGCGGCACCTACAACAGTGATAACTTTTTACAGTTGATATCTGCATAGGATAGGTAGGCAACAACCTTTGAACCTTCCATTGTGAAAGTATATTTACTTTATTGGCTGCCTAGTAGATGTGATGTCCATGAACTATTCTGCCATTTGTGTTGACGATGATATACTCCACACATGTACCAACATAACACAGTATTGGTTCTCTTAGTTATGTTCGTTATGGTAATGAACATCTTTTGGTTGTGTAAGAGTTTCAGAGAACTAAGCCTCATTACTCTCATTCGAAGCGACCCCATTACACTCTCACATAGGTAATTTATTTGCTTAGAATATTGACGCACAATGTATCATTAAAAGCATAACTTTTTTTTCCCATTTTTATATTAGTGTTTACATCATAGGAATAGACTCGGGTTTAACCCCTATAGTGGTCACACAAGGTTTATGCAATTAGGTTGTCCCATTGAACCTAGATCTTGAGATCTCCAGTCAAGACGGTAGGAGCTTCCTTCATATAACACCTTAAATTCTAATGGGCTTTAGTCCCATTCCTTTCGATGCATTTTCAACTTGATCTCTGTTTAATCCTTTGGTTAGTGGATCCGCGGTATTAAAATCAACAGAAATAAAACCTATTAAGATCAATTGTGTAACAGAATTATGTCGACGATGCATGTGTGTCGATGTTTACCGTTATATATCTCGTTATGCTCTCTTAATCATTGCTTGATTATCACAATGTATATAAATTGTCGGCACAAGTTTTGACCATATATGAATATCCTCCAAGAAGTTTCATAGCCACTTGGCTTCTTCGCTGACTTTATCCAAGGCTACAAAGTCAAACTCCATGGTGGATCTCGTTATAATCGTTTGCCTTAAGGATTTCCAAGATACTGCTTCTCCTGCTAAAGTAAACACATATCCACTCGTGCCTTTGGAATTTTTTTATATCAGATATCCAACTTGCATCTGATAATACTTCTAAGATATCAAGTTCTCTTGTATAGTGCAATTTGTAGTCACGAGTGTATCGTAAATACCGACGTATTCTTATAATGGCTTTCCAATGGATTTCCTCTGGATTACTCATGTATCTACTTAAACTGTTGACAGTAAAAACAATATCAAGCCTCGTACAACTCATAAGATACATTAGACTGCTTATAACCCTTGCATATTCCACTTGGTCAACGCTTTCACCTTCTATAACCTTTTATAACCAATATGACCTTATACTTATCAACTGTTCCATCTGCTTTCATTTTCCGTTTGAAAATCCATCTAGAACTTAGTGGTTTTGTTCCTAGAGGGAGGTCCACTAATTCCCACGTATGGTTTTACAAGATGGAGTCAATTTCATTCCTTATAGTCTCTTTCCATAAAGGGCTTTCCGTTAAGCTTACATCTGCCTTGTAGGTTTGAGGCTCCGCCTCTACCATACAGGACTTTACATAAAAGGCTTTCCATTGGGCTTACAACTAGTTTATTTGTTATTTAACTACCACTTTGGACTTTCCAAACATCAATTACCTCTAATATATTTAATGTGTCACTAACACAATTACAAAAAAAAAAAAAATGTTAACAACTAAGTCTGTCAAATACAAATTGATCATAATTTGTTTGTCAACACGTTGAAAATGTTTACTCTATTACTAATATAGTTATAAATAACCAATAAAAAATATACAAAACTATCTTAATTTGCCTCCAAACTATATCCATAATACTCAATTAACTCTCCAATCAATAAATAAATGTAATATAACATAATATTAGGGTATAATAACTAAAATTAGGGACACAGATGTGACAATATTATTATTTATTATTGAGTTTTATTTTTTTGCAGGTGACGTGGTTGCCTTATGGTCCTGTCCCCGATGATGATCAGTTTCGAGTGTCCTACGTCGGTTGGATACGGTGTAGAGACATTGTCGAGCCGTATATGCCGGATCGAGCCTTACACCAGGTCGGATATACTCAGTCTATCCCGATTGAGCGTATTAGACCTGATAGAGCAATACGACCATGGAAGTCTTTATCGTACAGGCTCACGCATTCCTTTGTCACAGTTGACGATACCTGGCGGAGATTTCCATCGGCTCGGGACATTGATCGGAGGAGATGCCGACTAGTTGGATACGATCCCACTGCCTATGATGCTGCTTACATGGACTGGTACATGCGATATTCACATCCTCATCTCCTTCATGCCCCACTGGATGGACCGGTTCAGCTTGCTCGCTCCAACAGCGAATATGTAAGTTTATTATTATTTAATATTAGTTCACATGTGTTTGTTTTTTAATATTTATTTATTTTTTTTACAGTGGGTTAGCTGGTTGTGGCGTATCACTCAGCGATCGGCTACCGGCCAAAATGACGAGGAGGCTCCACTTATTAGGAGCGAGATGGATGAGTTGATGGACGCGTGACGCTGGACGAACTGATATATGTTTTTATCTACTAGAACTTATTATATAGCCTCACATTTTAACACTTTTGAGATTATAAGTACTATTTTATGTTTATTAATTTATTTTAATGTTTATGTTGTTAATTTTTATTTGTAAAAGGTTAATCCAAGTTAAATTTCGTAATTTTTATTTCTAAAAGGTTAATCCGAGTTAATTTTGACAAGGTTAAATTCCACAATTTTTAATACCCAACCACGCGGACGTGAGGATATCACGCCTCACCACAAGGTGAGGTGTGAGACTATCACGTCCGCACCTATGGTGAGGTGTGATAGCCTCACGCCTCACCTTGTGGTGAGACATGAGATAATCACGCATCACCGTGTGGTGAGGCATGATAGCCTCACGCCTCACCACACGGTGAGACGTGATTACTTCACGCCTGCGTGTCGGGAGAGGAAAAAATCTTCCATTTCCCACCCCAAAAGCTCTAAAGGTATTTTCGTTCTTTCACGGGGTTAGGGGTGGGAAATAGAGGGTATATTTAACAACATCCTTAAAAAAAAAAAAAAAAAAACAACAACAACAACATTAGGATCAATATCCCTATTTTTATATATTTTTTTTGTAAGTTTTATTTATATTCAATAATAACAACAATAATAACGTCATCACTGCAGGTAGAAATGGAGGAAACCAAGGCGTCCACCGGACATCTTAATTTCCGCCAAATGCCCACAACACATTCCAGAGTTAGAACCTAAACCCTAAAAACCTCACGCTCTCAATTCCGATCCATTTTGATTCCGAATTTCATCTTCAAATTTCTCCTCCAATGCGTTGAATCCTTAATTCCCTTAAACCAGTTGAAATTCGTCCGGTGGATTGTGCGGATTGAAGATGGACATCGAACAAAAACAAGCAGAGCTAATCGATCACTTCGTCAAACAAACATCGCCTCTTAAAGGCTCTAATCTTGGGCCTGTTATCATTGAGGCTACATCTCACCCTTCTCTGTTTGCTTTCTCTGAGATTCTCGCTGTGCCTTCCGTCTCTGAGGTAAAAAATTTACATAGCTTCTTTTGATTTATCTTCTGAAATTGTCCGAAATAAGTAATATTATGTTTATTAGTAATTTGATTTCATGTGATAAGTTTTTTTTATATATATTTAGTGAAACTGTTGTTTTTTCCCCAGCTTGAAGGAACTGAAAATTCACTGTATATTGATGTCCTTCGGTTATTTGCGCATGGGACATGGACCGACTATAAGAGTAAGTTTATTGCTTCTGTTAGCATGTGTTTTTGGCTCTACATTGTTCTCTTTTTTAGAATGTTAATTGAGTTCTTCAAGCTGCGATCATAGGATATTTACAAGGAGCTAAGTTGCTCGGAAGCTGAAACTGAAACTACACTGGAAAAAGTTATTTCTAAAAAATATAGCTAGCAAACATAATGGAAACAGAAAAGGAAGGGACAAGAAAACAGACACACACGTAACTCAAAAACGCTAATGAAAAAGAGTTTCTGTGCAACATAGACAAGGAGTTCCAAATCTACCTTAAATTTCAAAGAAATTTTTGATGGCCTTCTTCGTGTAACACGATGATGTTGTTTTTAAAGGGTTCTTCTGAGATTATCAGGCCTGATGGTTGTTAATAGATTGTGTCCAGTCAGCGAGCCCATTTTTTTTTCCTCACTAGCAATGGTTGGTATATGAAACATTCCTTTATGAGAAACTGGCTAGTGAACTTTTGAGTTACGCTGATGAAGTGGTAGAGCAAGCCTTGAAGTATTTGGTGAAAGTTGATCCAAGGGCAAAGTTGTAATTTTGAAGTTAAAACAGAAGTGCGAATTTCAACGTTTTCTTTCCTATTTTGGAATAATTATCTTTTTTCTATTTTGCTTTCTTTCCTTTTTACATTTAGGATTAATTATTATTTTTTTTTTCTTTTTGCTTTCTTTCCTTTTTACATTCAGAATAATTATCTTTTTTCCTATTTTGCTTTCTTTCCTGTAAGCCTATATAAAGGCATGTTTTTCTGTTTTTTGAGTAGACTTTGGATGAATGCAATTTGAGAGAGTTTTCTCTTTTCTTTTCCAATTGTCAGCATTCTTTTGAATCAACGACCTTTGAAGGTTAGCTAGCGGCATTCGTGTGTTGAATCAACGATAGCTAATGTTTATCTATAGAGAGTTTTCTCTTTTCTTTTCCAATTGTCGGCATTCTTTTGAATCAACGACCTTTGAAGGTTAGCTAGCGGCATTCGTGTGTCGAATCAACGATAGCTAACGTTTATCCAAATTTCCCGCTGCGTCACAGGCATTTGGTGTTCATGACATTTTTAATGACACCTTGTCTTAGTAGGTAGTGATCATTCCTACTGGCTCCTACAATTGATATAATTGAAATTTCAGCTCATATATCTAATTTCAATTCTCTCAAGATTCAGGTCAATGCATTCAGCCTTTATTTTGTTTTCTGCATTCGATGCTTCACATTCTTCGCTTTTGTGTTATTTGCATAGTTCAGTTTTTCCATATCGTCTGATTTATATAAAATTTTCATAAATCTTTAGTCTGAAAATGTGTTTATGAACTTAGCAGCTTTGCAGGAGAGCTTGCGTGAGCCTTATATCACTGAATGAGCTGGTTGGAAAAGCTAGATATTACACTTAGGGTGCTTGTTATTGTTATTTGTTTGCCTGTTGAATCATAATACATATGGAATTTTAGAAATTCATGACTTATCGAGACTTCTATTATCAGTTTAAGTTGACAAAGCCCAATTTTAAGGTTAAATAATTAGTTGAAACACATTTTATGAGGAAAACTGGTTCGTCAAAATGAAATTGAACAAGAAATGAACTTCCAAAGATTCAGTGTCTAGGGAGATATGGTGAATCTTGAATGAGCTCACAAACGTGCACAAGTATCTGTTTTGTTTTGTTGCCAGGAAATGACAGTTGGATTACATGAACACAAAATCTTAAACATTATAATGAAATTGATAACCACACTGGACTTATCTCTTTACAGATAATGCTGGTCGTCTTCCACAACTGATTCCTGATCAAGTCCTCAAGCTTAAACAACTTACTGTGCTTACACTTGCAGAAAATAATAAGGTATATTTCCTTAGGTTCTTAGCCCTTTTCTACTGTTTTATATATCTGTATGATTATGACACAGAAAACAAAGCAAGCCTATCGGCAGTGTGGTTGTAATGTTCAAAATCTTTAGTAGTTGATTTCCTGCCTAGAAGTTATCTCATTAATGGCTAGACCTTTTTCAAAATAAAAATGATATTGGCTGAGGGTGCTCATGATTTCTCAGTTATAGGTGATGATTAGAGGTGCCAACTTATTAGTGATTGAATAGTGGCCACATAAATACTACAACTTAATGGATTTTGTAACTAAAGTTTATATGATGAAAATTGATTATATTCTCAGGGATGTAGTGCCAAATTTGAGTATTGGATGTTGATTTATCTGCTTATTTTTCACTTAGAATTATCATAATCCAACTGATTGGCCGCTTGAGATTGTTCTTCTGATGTTTGTACTTTTCCAGGTACTGCCCTATGATCAACTAATGCAAGAGCTAGATGTTTCAAATGTTCGTGAACTTGAGGATTTTCTTATCAACGAATGCATGTATGCGGTATGTTTCTTGCACCTGGATTCTGTTTCGTCCGAAGTGCAAAACAGCTTATCTTTTGTTAAAATGTTATCTATTTTGTTAATTGTGCAAGTGAAATAAAATGGAGATTGAGCTCATTAGCTAATTGTTTCCTGTGGAATCTATGCTTTGTTTGGGAGAGGAAGGAAATTGAGGAAGATAACAAAATAGGAGACTGGGCCTACATCCCAATTGCCTTTCTGCCTCACTTACTTGCCTCCTCTCCCAGACGAGAGTTATTTCTTACCTTCTCTTCTCATTTTCATTGAGCTGGGTCTGGTTTTTTAAGGTTAGAAGTTGTGCTGTTATATTGATTAGGTGAAAATTCACGAGGTTTCCCATATCATATTTTTCCCCTTGTCATTTCAGGGAATAGTTAGAGGAAAGTTGGATCAGTTGCGGAGGTGCTTTGAGGTCTGCAAATACTGTGGTCTCCTTGCCTTAAAGTTGTCTTGTTTTTCATTTCCTCCCATTTCTGTTACATATATAATGATATAAAGACTTCTCAACTATTTTGTGAAATACAGGTCCAATTTGCAGCTGGAAGAGATTTGAGACCTGGTCAACTTGGGAATATGTTGCAAACACTATCAAGCTGGTAAATTTTTGAATCTGATAACATTTTTGTATTTTCTTTTTGCCTTGAAATATTTATGTTCCTAATTATTTAACTTTACGCATTACACAAATGATACCTAGGTTGTCTACATCAGAGAATTTACTTGTCTCAATTCAAGAGAAGATAAAATGGGCAGATACTATGAGCGAACAGGACAAGAAGCATCGGAAGGATGTGGAGGATAAGGTTGAAGAAGTAAAGAAGTCCCTATCCATCAAGGTCAGTTGACTCCAGTTTTATATTTCAAATTTAATTTATTAGTTGGGGCAAGGCATTTTCAGCAGAGAGAAATCTGGCTCCTATCTACGTAGACATATAGCAATGAAAGGACCAACGAATGGACCAATATATAGGAAGGGTAGAAGAGTAATGGTGAACTGCTTTATCTTCTTCTCCATGTGTCTTATCTTTAGTTGTGTGTTGCGTCGTGATTGTGGCTGCAGAAGATTAGAACATACTTTGAATAGCAGTGCAAGTCTGACATTATTCTGTATGGTACTTAATTTGGCAAGAACAATTGGAGTGTACCAAATTGAATCTTCTGCAGCTATGATTTAGTAAATTGTCAAGATTGCCCGTTTCGAAGTTTTCTTCAGGATGTTAGTAGATGTCGAGTTATTCAGTTTCTGGGATATATCGGTCGATGTGTCTTACTTACGTTGTGGCAGAAGTTACACACTGTAAGCAGGCCGACATTGACTTCAGAGGGCACGAGGAGATCTACTCTGAACCTGGTGGAGTGATGGACTACGAAGAAGACCGAAGCCGACCCAAAAGGTATTGTGATACGGATACAATATTATTTATATCTTACACTTTGGCACCTGACAACTCGAAATCAACTTATTGACTATCATGTTCAATTATACTTTTGTATTTCCGCTAAATGGAAAGAATAAATGCATGCTTCTCTACTTATTATTAGGGTGGGCAATTCATGTAAGTCGTATTCATGTCATGTTAATTATCGGGTTAGTGTCAAATGAGTCAACCCTAACCCAACCTAAAAAATAATTCGTGTCATAATTGTGTCAACCCAATCGGGTTGATGTCGTTTCCGTGTCGTGTTCGCTGATCAAATTCACATGTAATTTTACTATCTTTGTTAACAGTGACATTTAAAAATATAGGAGTATATAAGAATACTTCTAAATATTTATGTCATTTTTGGATTAGCAAATTAACCATCTAAAAAAAACTGACCAAAAATCTATTTAATGAAAACATGAGAGCATATAATAATAAGGCTAATACATCTGTTGGCCCTTGTACTTGGCCTAAAACTGCAACCCTCCCCTTGAACTTTAAAAGTTCCAAATGACCCATATTCTTGTCCAATTGCACTCAATAACCCCCTATTTCTCAATAGAATTTGTTGGATGCAGAAAGTGAGACACGTTCTGCCACGTATCAAAGTTCTCACCACGTGTCAAAAAGAAAATGTCAAATAGACAAATAAGTAGGAACTTTTTAAAGTTCACGGGGCAGTTGAAGTTTTGGGGTTATTGAATGCAACTGGACAAGAATAAGGGGTTATTGAATGAAATTGCGAAAGAATAGAGGGTTATTGAATGCAACTGGACAAGAATAGGGGGTTATTGAATGCAATCAGACAAGAATAGGGGGTCACATAATTGTGAAAGGCGAAAGGCGAGCTGAGGCGATAAGGGCAAAATATCGCCTTGAGGCGAGGCGACAAAAAAATTAGAAAAACACAAAAATAAAATCATAACTCAAATTGACTAGTTTAACTTCTAAAGTTGTAAAACGCAAAAAACTAAATCATTCATGCGTGTCTGAGATCATTTGAGCTCCCTGCCTTGACCAATTGGACATACTTCCGACAAGGATCCGTTCTTTTTGTAGCTTTCGATGTATTAGAATTACTAGTACTCATTATGAAAAGCCTGCAAAATTTGGGCAGCATAACACTTAAGAACTAATAACTAATAATAAACTTAACAAAACTAATAATAAACTTGCACAACACAACAAAGAACTAATAGTAAACTTGTAAAAACTTAACAAACTTTCATAAAAATTTGAGCAGCATAACATTTAGAAGAAGTCATAAAAATTTGGGCAGCATAACACTTGATACCAAGAAAAGTAAGAGAGGAAGAAAAGAAACTAAGAAGATGAGTCCATTACAGAAGGCGGTGGCTTGATTGCGTAGGCTGCCTCTCGCCTCAGGGGATCACCTGGGTCGCCTTCGCAACAATGGGGGGTCATTTGGAACTTTTGAAAGTTCAGGGGGCAGTTGAAGTTTTAGGCCAAGTACAGGGGGCGACGTATGTACTAAGCCTAATAATAATTATATATATTCGTATTATTTTTGGGTTAGTAAGTTAAACCTTAACCCAACGCAAGAATGTCTCAACCCAAAAGTGATCCATTACCTGTTTAATAAAACATTAACCTACTAAATTCGTGTTAAGTTCGTGTTGTGTACACAATTGCCACCTCTATTTATTATGTTAAATAATTATTTAACTTATTATTGTGTTCGAATGGTGCTTCGATAAAACTGCAGGAGGCGGCATCCGATATCTTGAAGACATAGATAGATCAAAGAGAGACTCATTAGGTGAGTTTCTAGGCTACATGCTGGATTTTTCATTCAGGCATTGTGGGCAACAGATGGTTTCGGGTTTTGGGGATAATGATACTTCTCAGATAGGGAAAGTTTCCATTGTCAAATTTAGATTGATGTTGAAAACAGATACATTGTTTGAATCTACTACTGTTATTCGTACTGAGTTAGAAAGAAAAGAAAACCGGACCGGATTTGGTTCGCCTGAAAGTTTTGTCGGAGTCGGAAGCTGATCGTCGTGTCATGATTCCTGTCCTCATGCTTTTTGATGCTTACCCTTCCAATTGCAACAAAAAAGAGCTGCATATGATGTATTTTACCTCATCTATCAGATGATTTGATTGATGAGAGTATGTTCTTTGTTTCTTAAATGAATTATGTAAAATCTGCACACCTGAGAAATCAAACATCATTTTAATGTTTTTTAATTTCTTATTCACGATTCTTAGCCCTAGTAGGTCTAATTTCGATCCGAGAGAATCTGTTTGATACAATCTGCTTGGTATAATTATCAATTTTGTGACATTTATATTATATATAATCATGGAAGACATGTAGATCATATAATTGTGATGATAACCTGTATTGATGTTTCTAGTTTTTAGGGTTGTAAACGAGGCGGATGGGGATGCAAAATATGTAGATCATATAAAACAATTATGACGACAACTTGCTTTGATGCTTTTAGGGTGTGTTTGGTATGACGTAATGCAATGTAATGTAATCAAAGTTGTAATGTAATGGTGATTCCATTATCATGTTTGGTTAAAAAAACGATGAAATGTAATTAGCATTACATTACTTATGTTTGCTTAGTTAAATATAATTGCAAAATTTTATTTACATAATTAAAATCACAAAAAAAAAATATGAAAATCGTGAAATTAGTATATATTTTTTCGTGTTTTCATAGTATTTTTTTTGTACATTTTTCTCGTTTTTCGTTTTCCATTTTCACTGTTTTTTTTTATTTTCTCATTTTCTTATTTTCCATTCTTATTTTTTTTTTTGCTTTTTTCGTTTTTAGGTTTTCTAGTTTTTGCGTTTTTGAGAATGATGAAAAGTGAGATTTGACAAATGAGAGATTAGATGGAACTTTAAAGATAGAAATTAGGATTACTTGTTGGATGTAATGAGAATTCAATCCATTTTTTTTTTATGTAATGGGGATTACAATAGTTGTTAAACAAAATTTAATCTATGAATTTCTCATTCCATTACAACAAAATTTTAAAGTGCAACCAAACATGGTAATGACCCTTCAATGTAATGAGCATTCCATTATAAAGCCTATTACATCTTACCAAACGGGCCCTTAGTTTTTAGGGTGGTAAATGAGGTGGGCGGGAATGGTTTCATTGTCATCTAATGTTTCAAAAAGTTTTTTAGGATTGTAAATGAGCTTAGGGTTGTAAATGAGGCGGGTGGGAATGGTTTCACTATCAGGGTTGTAAATGAGATGGACATTGAATATTTCAAAAATGAATTGGGAAGATTTTAGGCTCTACAGGGGTGATAATTTCCCCAGTGTTGGATTAAAAAGTTTCTAATGTTCATAATACCCATAACTAATTAATGCTAAAATAATCGTGAAAGTCAAATTTAATTTACAAAGCATATAGTTAGGAGTGTAAATGAGTCGAACTGTTCATGAATGGCTAGATGTGTGGCTCGATAACAACTCAGTGTTTGGTTTGATTCATAAAGGAGTTGATCTTGAGTATGATAGAACTCTGGGCGCTGCAGGAAGTGGAGATATTTTTCGAAACTGTAGAGGTTTTCCTCTTGGTATGTTCTCTTTTCCGATCTCCTCTTTTGCGTTTCTTGCTAAACTGCGAGTGACCATTTTTACGGTTAATCAAGCCTGGGATAGAGGTGGCACAAACTTTGGTTGGAATCCGATTCAACCTTTGTTGTGGAGCTGTTTAAGTCAAAAGCTACAGTCGTTCCCAGGGAAATCCATCATGACTAGTTGGCATGTCTTCATCTCTGTTCGCAGATGCTTGTCACGGTCTCACACATTTACAAGGAAGGTAACCGAGTCGCTGACATTCTTGCTCGTCATGGTCTCACTGCTGATCATTTAGTATGGTGGGATATTGTCACTAATTTTTGTGTAATAGATGACATTTTGGGTCTCCCTCAGTATAGGGTTATTTAATCTCATGTTTTCAGATAGCTTATATAACTTTTTATTTTTTTGTTTTCTTTATTTTGGGTCCGGTTTGATTTTGTCCTTTCCGAACTCCATCTCTAATAATAATAATGAGCAGACTTAATTTGAATTTTTTTTTTAAATAATAGTGTATTTATATGAATGAGGAAATGTAAAACGATTTAGTTTTTTTTTTTATCGTAAAACTTTAATTTTATAGGTCTTAAAATTATATTTGTATTAAATAAATTTCAAATCAATATAATTTATCAACTGTTTGTGAGTAAACTTTTATGAATATAGTTAATAAATTATTTGTGAGTAAAACTTGTAAATAAATAAATAAATATTTTTATAAACAGTTCACGAACCAAATATTTAACTTGAAATGCTCGAACCGAGTATGAAAAAGTCAAGCTCGGCTCTATATATATATAGTGGTAAGCTGATTAAGGCCTTCTTCTTATGACTGTTAAATTCGGCCCAAAATGGATACATGCTTAATCAGCTTGCTACTATAAATATTTGAGAAAATCACCCAAAAAATAATAACTTTATTTTTTAAATATTGATCAGTTTTTCGTTAAATACCAATATATATTTTTTAATTTCCGGTTATTATGTTAAAAAAAAATGGAAATAAGTTTGTAAAAGAGTTGTGCTAAAATAAAAATTTATTTTTATATAAATAAAAGTATATAGTTAATTTTAAAATAAAGTTTAATACAAAAAGAAAGAAAGAAAGAAAGAATAATAATATTGTTAGCGATATTTTGCGAATATGCTAATTTCAACCTTGTCATGTGTAGTTAGGGTGCGGGCGTGCCAGAGAAATTATTTCTCAATTACGAAAGACGGTTAAGTTTATGAAATTGTGCGCCGAAAACATGAATTCTAATCGAAGCGATTGGCGAGGGACGCAAGGATTGAAAAAGTCCCCCTAAAAACTTTGCTAGATTGATTTTTATTTAAGCTAATGCATATAAATTGAAGACGGGTAAAATAAAGGAAATTAAAGGTGCAAAATTGACACGAGATTTGATGAAAAATTGGTATTCTATTGATTTGATCAAGGTTTGAGTACATATGTTCAAAAAGCATGAAATTGGAAATGAATTGCAATTGAAATATTTCTATACTAAACATATAGACAATCAATTGAATTGGAAAGAACAAATCAATACGAGGAATTGAAGTGCAATTAAAATAAAATTGAAATTCAACGACAAACTCGGAGCCACAATAGCTATCTCGGCTAGACGTTGAATTTTGATGTCGGCTTGCAACTTTCGGGGCGCTGCGGTCGGTCGGGCCCGTATGGTGTACGATCTTGGCAATGTCAAAACGTGTGGTAGGCAAATGGGGAAGATTTAACCTTTGACTTTGGTGGGCTCGTTTGAGGGTTTAAGAACACGGAATTGGACGAGTAAATAGGCTAAATTTAACTTCGGAACGTGAGGAACAAACTTCTATAAGGGATCAAAGGCTAAAATGGACTCTAAATGGACGAAATTGAGCTTTGAAAACAACTGGACGAATCTGAGAAATTCTGGAAACAGAGTATCTAAAAGAATTTGAGCTGTAAAGATTGGCTTGTAACTATAGTTTCTGTGCATGGAATTGGGAAAATAAATATACTAGATTGAAATTCAAGACGTCAGGAACAACTTTGTTGAAGGGATTGAAAGCAAAAAATGACTTTAAACGGACGGAATCGGGCTTTGAAAATACTTGGACGAATCTGGAAAATTAATTTGAAAAACAGAATTCTAGCTATGAATTGAGCAAATTAAAGGCTTGGGAATGCTAAATTGAATTGAAAAAACTTGGAAAGAGGCTATTGCAACTTGGATTAAAGCTAGAGCAAGCTAAAAGAAGGAATTAAAACTAAGAACTTGAAGAACGAAACAGAAGAACTTGAAGAACTTGAAGAACTAAGAACAAAAGGAACTAGAGATTAAGCATTGGAGCTTTGAGAGGGGGTTTTTATTGTGTTGAGTGTGTTTTATTATGAAGAATGGAGGGTCTATTTATAGTTTTTTGGAGTGACGTTTTGGTAATTGTTGAGTGGTATTTTGGTAATTGTTTATCAACTAACCCTTAAAATTCTCTCTAACCTTGCCCACTACCTTGCCACATCACCCCACTTCCTCAACTTCCACAAACCACCACTAACTACCATGCCACATCACTCCACTACCTTGTGGTTGGAGAGATTCTCAAAGCTTGGACCTAGGTGTGGGGGTGAGCTCGTAGTTGTGTCCGGGCGCGTTCGGAGAAGTCGGTGATCGAAAACGGGCTCTGGACGAGAACTAGCCTCTAGCTTGCCGAGACAAAGAACACGTCCCGCGTAAGTCTGGTTACGCCCCGCATAATGGAGCCTCTGAACCTGATGCATCTTGTTGATGCATTTTACGCGTGGCGTATAGGAAGGTACGCCCCACGTAGTGGAGTCTCTGAAGTGGAACGTCTTTGGGTGTGTGGTATACGCCCCGCGTATAGAAATGCACGCCTCGCGTACTTGAGGTGAGTTTACGAATGTATTTTTATTTTTATTTTATCCTTTATTATTTTCTAGATAAAATATAAACTATATCCTAAAATCAAAACCCAAGCATTCTATATACATAAAATAAAATTTATTTTATTTTGGGCCAACAATTGCCCCCCTCTTTTGTGTATAAATTGACTAGGATTGAAAATTTGTACACAAAAGAATGTATTTAGAATTTTTTTTTATTTTGCTTCGTTTTTTTTATTATTTATATAAGAGCCTCGTTTTGAGCTCATGGATTTTTTTTTGGTGAAAATGTGAGAAATAAAGCAGGAAAATTACAAAGCAATATGTACGATGAAATTAATGGAGATAATTGTGCAAAAATAAATAAATACTAACAAACTTGACCTCGTGACCGATGAGTGGTGTGAGATCAAAACAGTTGTTCAGAACAGTTGTTTGATGGGATTAAATTTGATTCAGATCAAATAAATACCAAAAGCTTGGTTCTGAGATAATTGATACTTTAGAATTAGAATCAGAGATTGCATCTGAAAATGATATGGAAATGGATTGAAGGATTCCAGATTAATGAAAAAATAACTTGAAGCTATGATGATGATGGAAATTGATTTGGACACGATTGCCTTGAATTGAGGAGTGTATAATGTTTATCTAAGCTAAATGGACTTCTAGAATAATCAGATTGAAATTTGTTGAATTTGACGTAGAAATTGGACGTGTCAGAATCATTTTAAAATTCGAATACACGAGTTATCCGATGTAAGAAAAATCAAATGGCAATGGGGTGATTTCGAGTGAGAAAATTGAGGTTATAGGAAATCGTTTTGAACAAAATGAAAGTTGAGAGTTATAATTTGGATATCAACGAAGAAATTGAGATTGGTTTTGAAGGAAAAGGTGGTTTATGGCGGATGAAATCAATTTTGGGAAAAAATGGCTAACCAGAACAGTTGTTTGATGGAAATTATGATTTTGAGATCAATAATTACCAAAAGCTTGGTTCTGGGTATTTTAATTAACCGGAATCAACTAATAGATAACAAATACGATTTAGAAATGGTAACGATTGAGTGCTCTGGTTTGTGAGTTAGAGTTTGAAGCAAATGAAGAAGATGCGAAAACAAAAGTAGAAAATATGAACCAAATGGAAACATGAACATAAATAATTTATTTTGAAAACTGGAATTTTTTTTTTTTTGGTGCCGGCGAAAATGTCAACTTATTTTGGCCATGAATGGTCTTATGGGCTATGTTGTAAGTACAAAATCATGTTATAGCCTCATACAATAAAATGCTCAGTAACATCTCTACAAGAGGGATATGAGTTTCCATGTCTAGACTCTTATTTTCATGACTCTCTTTCCGTATAATAAAAAGTATTTGTAAACTAGAGTCTAAATGAATAAACACGGTTAAGAAGTAAAAACCTTGTGACTTGCCTGGATGGTAGGACAACTGAAGTAGACTGATGACAAGTAGAATCATGGATTGCAAACTTGATCTTCTACTCGAGTTAACAAACTTCATAGTGATCATAGGCTCTGGAAAAACATGAGTTGTTGGAAGAATCATTAGAGGTATTTCTGGGGTGGATTCTCGATTAATCTCTTGATCTTGACTGCGCCCCAAACCATGATCATAGAAGTTTTCTTCATCATGACTGAGTTGCGACTTACAATCGTAGAAAATATCTTCTTTATTTTCCTGTGTTTCTGAAGCCGCTTCTTCTTCGATATCACAACTTTTGATAAGATCTTCTGATTTTAAAGACTTCACAAGAATGAGAGATTCTTCTAGAATAAATTCTTGCACCTCTTCCATTTGGATGCCCCCCGGGTTGGATACCTCATCCTCTTGACTAGATTATGAATCATAGCTCCAAGAAACGTCTTCCTCATCTTCTTGAATTTCTACAGGTCCTTCGTGGATTCCCTCCGAGTTAGAAGTGCTTGATGGGTCGTCACCCTCCCGACTGAAATCCGAATTGAGGTTATGAGATATATTTTCCTCCTCTTCCTGGGCTTGTACAACTATCTTCTTGTTCACGTCGGGACTCCCTGGAAATTCTATTGACTTTGGGGGATTTGCATCTATGGGCAATACTTCTAGAGTGGGTTTTTGCTGAATTGCTTCCTCTTTACTGCCCCCCGAATCAAGATCACTAGACACGACATCATCCTCTTCGCTGGATTCTGAAACGTAGCTCCTAGAAACATATCGTTCTTCTTTTTGAATTTCTATAGTAGTTTCGTGGATGCCCTCCGAGTTCGGAGTATCTGATAGGTCATCATCCTCCTGGGTGGAACCTGAATTGAGGTCATGAGATACATCTCCATCCTCGTCTTGGGTTTGCACAACTTCCTTCTCGTTCATGTCGAGGCTCCATAAAAATCCCATTGACCTTTGGGGATTTGCATATATGGACAGTACTTTTCTTGTTGAGTTGCTTCCTCTATGTTGCCCCTCGAATCAAGATCACTAAACACGACATCATCCACTTCGTTGGATTCTGAGTCATAGCTCCTAAAAACATCTCCTTCTTCTTCTTGAATTTCTATAAGAGTTTCATGGATGCCCCCCGAATCAAGATCATTGGAAGCGACGTCATCCTCTTGCATGGACTTAGAATCATAGTCATAGGGATCGTCTCCATCCTCTTGACTTTCTATTGTCGTCTCACCGTTAGGAATCTTCATTTTTGGAAGAGTCGGGCGAGTGGAAAATGCTTCTAACTTTGTATTATGATGAAGTATTCCATCTTGGATGGCCCCGATACAGCCTTCAATGCAGGCTCTGAAAGAAGCTGTTATATTAGCCGTCTGTTTCTCGAGTTGATCCAAAAGTCGTTGATATTCATCGTCCTTTGATTGGTTCTCCTCCATAAGTAATGATTCGATTTCTCCATCATCCTCAACAACTTGGACTGCTTCCGCCTCTGCCACACGACTAGAATCCTTGAAAGAATTTCGGTCATAACTCATATTAGAGCACACAACATTTTCATATGTCTTATGCTCGATTGGAGTCACGAACATACTCCTTTCAAAGTAAGATTGCCGACAAGGGCGATAAAAATGGAGGTTTTCATCCCTATAGTTACAAATGTAATTATTTCGGTAATGAGGATTACTCATCCGTAGATGCTCCCATATTTCAACATAATCAGGACCATGTGGATTTTTATGGGACTCCTGGACTTGTTCCATATAGCAAGCATATCGATCATCATAGAATGACGTAGTTTGAACATAAGTACAACACTTGCAGTCAATATTATGTTCGTCACTATGAATAAACTGAATATATCCATCATTGTAGCATCTAAATACGGTGTACCAATGCACCCACAATCCGGTTGTACTTATTGTAAAATGTCGATCTCGATTGAAACCACCAAAATACACCGGTATCGTAGCATCCCTTGCATCTTCGTATGATGTCCTCGTCATGGTTTGATTGCTTTGCACCTATTGATATTCAGAGGCATTCTCCGTGAAATACGGTAAGCAAAAATGATTAAACTAAATTAGTAACTTGAATTGAGCATGAAAAATAAATAAATAAATACTGGTTAAAGCACTGATGAAGCAAAGAATGAACACAAAGCTCAATTGAAAAAAAAATATGTACGTAGAAAACTGGTATTTAAATTTTTGGCTAAGCTTAAAAATACGTCCCACTGGGCGTGCCAAAAATCATTAGCGTTAGCTAATAAATTTTGGTAAAGTGGAAGTGGGATAATGAGTGTGGAAAAAAAAATTAAGGACGTAAAAAATGGGTATAAACACAATTTTTGGTAGCTAAAAAAAAAATAAAAGGTCCCACTGGGCGTGCCAAAAATTGTTAGCGATATTTTGCGAATATGCTAATTTCAACCTTGTCACGTGTGGTTAGGGTGCGGGCGTGCCAGAGAAATTATTTCTCAATTACGAAAGACGGTTAAGTTTATGAAATTGTGCGCCGAAAACATGAATTCTAATCGAAGCGATTGGCGAGGGACACAAGGATTGAAAAAGTCCCCCTTGGGTCTCTAGCGCCGTTATAAAAACTTTGCTAGATTGATTTTTATTTAAGCTAATGCGTATAAATTGAAGACGGGTAAAATAAAGGAAATTAAAGGTGCAAAATTGACACGAGATTTGGTGAAAAATTGGTATTCTATTGATTTGATCAAGGTTTGAGTACATATGTTCAAAAAGCATGAAATTGGAAATGAATTACAATTGAAATATTTCTATACTAAACATATAGACAATCAATTGAATTGGAAAGAACAAATCAATACGAGGAATTGAAGTGCAATTAAAATAAAATTGAAATTCAACGACAAACTCAGAGCCACAATAACTATCTCGGCTAGACGTTGAATTTTGATGTCGGCTTGCAACTTTCGGGGCGCTGCGGTCGGTCGGGCCCGTATGGTGTACGATCTTGGCAATGTCAAAACGTGTGGTAGGCAAATGGGGCAGATTTAACCTTTGACTTTGGTGGGCTCGTTTGAGGGCTTAAGGACACGGAATTGGACGAGTAAATAGGCTAAATTTAACTTCAGAACGTGAGGAACAAACTTCTATAAGAGATCAAAGGCTAAAACGGAATCTAAATGGACGAAATTGAGCTTTGAAAACAACTGGACGAATCTGAGAAATTCTGGAAACAGAGTATCTAAAAGAATTTGAGCTGTAAAGATTGGCTTGTAACTATAGCTTCTGGGCACGGAATTGGGAAAATAAATATACTAGATTGAAATTCAAGACGTCAGGAACAACTTTGTTGAAGGGATTGAAAGCAAAAAATGACTTTAAACGGACAGAATCGGGCTTTGAAAATACTTGGACGAATCTGGAAAATTAATTTAAAAAACAGAATTCTAGCTATGAATTGAGCAAATTAAAGGCTTGGGAATGCTAAATTGAATTGAAAAAACTTGGAAAGAGGCTATTGGAACTTGGATTAAAGCTAGATCAAGCTAAAAGAAGGAATTAAAACTAAGAACTTGAAGAACGAAAAAGAAGAACTTGAAGAACTTAAAGAACTAAGAACAAAAGGAACTAGAGATTAAGCATTGGAGCTTTGAGAGGGAGTTTTTGTTGTGTTGAGTGTGTTTTATTATGAAGAATGGAGAGTCTATTTATAGTTTTTTGGAGTGGCGTTTTGGTAATTGTTGAGTGGTATTTTGGTAATTGTTTATCAACTAACCCTTAAAATTCTCTCTAACCTTGCCCACTACCTTGCCACATCACTCCACTTCCTCAACTTCCACAAACCACCACTAACTACCATGCCACATCACTCCACTACCTTGTGGTTGGAGAGATTCTCAAAGCTTGGGCCTAGGTGTGGGGGTGAGCTCGTAGTTGTGTCCGGGCGCGTTCGGAGAAGTCGGTGATCGAAAACGGGCTCTGGACGAGAACTAGCCTCTAGCTTGCCGAGACAAAGAACACGCCCCGCGTAAGTCTGGTTACGCCCTGCGTAATGGAGCCTCTGAACCCGATGCGTCTTGTTGATGCGTTTTACGCGTGGCGTATAGGAAGGTACGCCCCGCGTAGTGGAATCTCTGAAGTGGAACGTCTTTGGGTGTGTGGTATACGCCCCGCGTATAGAAATGCACGCCTCGCGTACTTGAGGTGAGTTTACGAATGTATTTTTATTTTTATTTTATCCTTTATTATTTTCTAGATAAAATATAAACTATATCCTAAAATCAAAACCCAAGCATTCTATATACATAAAATAAAATTTATTTTATTTTGGGCCAACAAATATTCTACACGAATAAAATAAATGATGTTTCTAAATCTACAGGTGAAGCTACCCACATAACGTGTGGGTAGCCTGCCAAAGCTCCTATTAAATCACTTAATTTACATGACGTGTGATTATTCTACACGTGTGAAACGACATTCAATCATAAGACATACACAAAGGGAAACCACACGCCGTGTGGTTTAGAATTCCAGCGGATGCTTCACACATTGGCTCAACAATAAGGGACGTCCGACACGCACCAACAGACACCGAACCGAACCAAGACCTTACATTTGAAGTCTGAACTGGACGTCCGACATGCACAAATATAAACCATTTCTAAACTAAGAAAGTGGGCGTTAGTGAGCTGATGTGGCAAGGCAGTGGAGTGAAAATAGGAGAAAGTTGAGGAAGGTAAATTACTGGAAAAAATTTTGAGAGAAAAATAAGGGCAGTGAGGAACTAATTCAACTAACAAACCTTCTCAAAAAAAAAAAACTATAAATAGTACCATAAACCTTTATTCCAGATGACCAACCAACAATCCCAAAAAACAATTACATAAAATATCAAGTTCTTAAATTCTTAAGTAGTGTTCTTCATAATTTCTAGTTCATTTAATTCAGCTTTTATAGTTTCTGTCCAACATTTTTCTATTTCCGTTTCAGACCATTTAAAATCCGTTTTTGCTCTCGATTTCTTATAAACATTCGTTCTTGACTTCTTGAAGTTCAATTTAGCCTTTCGTTTTGCCCGATTCCATGTCCGAAAACCCATTTTACGCTCTAATCTTTGCACCTCAAATTCTTTTACACAAGTTGCCCAACTTTTGCACATTCTGCCCACTAATTTCGTTTTAACGCTTCCAAGTCTTTTAAAGTCCGTTTTTCCTCCCAACGTCTTATAAATATTTGTTCCTGACATTCTAAATTTCATGTTAGTCTTTCGTTTTGCCTGATTTTGTGTCCGGAAACCCATTTTACAAGCCATTCTTCTAACTCTAAACTATTTTACATATTCTGCCCGACTTTTATACAATCTAATTACCTATTTCATTCTCACGTTTCCGAGCATTTAAAGTTTGTTTCTGTTCCTGATTTTTTTTTATAAACTTATTCTTGACTTCTTGAACTTGAATTTAACCTTTTGTTTTACTCAATTCCGTATTTGGAAGCTCTCACACGAGTCATCTGAAGTTAGATCCAAATATGCCTCAGACTTTAATTAATATTGTTCCGTTTTGATCCACTGAAGTACTGCGCAAATCATAAATCCACAAACGAAGTCAGTCCCATTCCTTGCTGACGGATCATGGTGTTCATGAATATCAAGCCAACATCAATTTAACGCCTCACCGAGATAGCTAATTGTGGCTCCAAGTTATTCGTTGAATTTATTTATTTCATTTCCTTTATTGTAATTATTGCAATTCAATTTATTTTCATGTTATTGATTTGTTTATACTCAATTCAATTGATTTAGTTGTAGGTTGATATAGAATTATTTTAATGGTAATCATTTCAATTATTTGCTTTCAACATACATATCCAGATCCATATTTACATTAATAAATATTCATTTTTTATGAAATATTTTGAGGGCGAGCCTTGGCGCAACGGTAAAACGTTGTTGTGGTGGGACCCCTTTCCAGACCCTCGCTTAACAGGGACGCGTAGTGCACCGGGCCGCCCTTTATACTTGTTAGTCCTTTATTTATCTGCAATAGCTTAAAAAATAGGGATAAGGTATTAAAATAGGCCTAAGGTTTTTGAAAAAGTACCAATTTAAGCTCAACGTTCAAAATAGTACCAATATAGGCTTAACGTTTACAACATAATATCAATTTAGGCTTAATGTTTACAATATAGCATCAATTTAGGCCTCACGTACAAAATAGCACCAATATAGGCTTAATGTTTACAAAATAATACGAATTTAAGCTTAACGTTTACAAAATATATCCAATTTAATCTAAACGTCACAATTAAATTAACCATATTATATTCTTTTCCTATTAACTTTATATGTTATCTTTTTATTTACTTTTACTTTCTTATTTATTGTAAAGTTAATTGGAAAAGACTATAATATGATTAATTTAATTATGACATTTAGCTTAAATTGTATATATTTTGTAAACGTTAAGTTTAAATTCGTATTATTTTGTAAACGTTGAGCCTATATTGGTTATATTTTATACGTGAGGCCTAAATTGATGCTATATTGTAAACGTTAAGCCTAAATTGATATTATGTTGTAAATGTTAAGCCTAAATTGGTGCTCTTTTGAACGTTGAGTCTAAATCGGTACTTTTCCAAAAACCTTAGGCCTATTTTAGTACCTTATCCCTAAAAAATATATTAACTATCTAGCAAAGTTTATAACGGCGCTAGAGACCTAAGAGAGACTTTTCAATCCTTGCATCCATCGTCAATCGCTTCATTAGATTTCAATTTTTGGCGTCTAAACGCCATAAACTTAACCCACATTAATTGAGAAGTGACTTCTCTGGCACGCCCGCAATAAAAGCCTTTAAAAAAGGGAGGTTCAAAGAGGTTTAAAACTCATAACCTCTTGCATTAAAATATACCTCTTAACCAACTCAACCATCTTACTTAAGACCTTACTTAAGGATGTTCGGGTTCGGATAGAATTTTCTCTCTATGGTGAGCACGTAAAGATATTATCTTTCTCACAACATGGGTGAAGGCTTCCTTCCTCTTCAGCTGAGTAGCCGGACTCTTCTATGGAAACTGGCTTGCTAAAAAAAGAAAAGCAGGACCCCATTCTTTTTTCGTGTAAGCGAAGTATCTTTCTTAATATTAAAATCATACTACAAACACAGAAACGTAAACTAAATTTAGAAAGGGCTATTAACTGCCGAACTAATACAACTCAAGGGTGAAGCCCCCCGAGCCCTAGCCTGGCTCCACCCCTGAATCCATATCAAACAGAAATCCTAATTGAAATATAACATTTGGATTCAAGTAGGAATTAATTATTCAATGTTGCACTAAACATACATAAGGAGTTTGATATTCGATGGAGATATGAATATGGATAAATGTCATAATATGGATAATGATAAAATATTGAGATATAGATAAGAAAAAGATAGTTAGAAATTATTATTCCATGTTTAGTATATCGGATAGAAATAGAGATAAAATAATAAATTTTACTATATTATTCATACTGAAACTACATGACAACTTTAGTCATGGATAAAATAAACTTTTCTATCATATTTATCTCGACTTTTACTACCTCATTAGTATAAGATTTGAAGGATAAGATATTTATTTCCCCATTATCTCTCTATCCCATTTATCCTCTGTACCAAACGTCCAGATAGTGGATATGCACAACGATTAATTAATTTTGAAAACTTCCCTTTTTACTCTACATTTCTTTCTTTAATTTTTAATTGATATCGAATGACTTCTGAATATCTCGAAACTTATCCACATGTGATTCCCGAACTATATTGATACTTTTTAGAATTTAATCTTCAAACCCTTTTATGTTTTTAACATAATAGTTTGACCCAAAAAAATAATTCTTAACTTCAAATACTTCTAATTTAATTGAAGACTTCAATGGAGAAGTTTAATGGATTTCTCTAATCTCTAAGAGACGGGTAATGAACCTGGATCTAATCAATAAGTAAATCAACATATTTAGGTTTAACTCTTGTAGCGTAGATCCATTGAATAACAACAGAAGTAATTGACCTTGACTCTGTATCATCGATCTAGGAGGTTACCACACCAAAAGAGTAACCACCATTGATTCACGAACTAAAAATGAAACTTAAAGACAAAGGAGAGAGAGAGAAAGAGAGTCCATTTTTTTTTTATTATGATGTCATAACTTGTGTTAGGGTTTTAGCCTCCCTAGCTATCTATTATAGCTAGGTTAAACCCAGGGGTGGAGCCAGCCTAGGACCCGTGGGGTCCGGGCCCCCGGCCACCGGCTCCACCCTTGAGTACGAGTCGTTTCGCCCTCCGTAGCCCCCCTCTAATATTTATATATATAGATTCTATGTAGCATTATTTTAACGTTTAAAGGTAGATGAGATGGTTAAAGATGTCTCTTCTTACACAAGATGTACTACATTCAACTCCCACTAACCTCATTTTATTTTTATAATATTTTTATTTATTTTTACTTTAGTTTTCAATAATTAAAAAAACGGTATTACCATTATTAATTAATTTAAATTGACTTTTCATTTTCATAACACTTATGAAATCATTTTATTATGTCTTTTCCATTAAAAAAATAATTTCTTATTTTTGAGATTCATATAACTTAATTTCTAAATTAAATTTTAATTTATTTTATAAAAAAAAATTAAATTTTAATTTATGAAAAATATAAAAATGATAAAACACCATTAAAAAAATAATTTCTTATTTTTGAGATCCATATAACTTAATTTCTAAATTAAATTTTAATTTATTTTATAAAAAAAAATTAAATTTTAATTTATGAAAAATATAAAAATGATAAAACTAAAAATAAAAAGTGTAAAAATGTTATAATTTTTTAGAAACTAGTATTGAATTATAGAAAATTAAATATGTTTACTCATTTCACGTTGACACTTTTAATAGCGAACACACTACAATGACGGTGTTTTAACGCGTTGGAGGTTAAATTTTTTTACCAGCCCTAGCGGGATAGACTTTGAAAATTTGCCCTCAATCGCACGACTAAAATTAGCCCCCCAAGTCTAAATTCCTGGCTCCACCACTGGTTAACTCTCTGACCCTAATCCTAATTAGACTAGTTACGGACGGTCCATAAATAGATCAGTAAATGGGTCAAAGCTCGTTTACTTCATTTATCCCTATATTAATTAATTAGAATTTTGAGTAATTCTCAACAAATACTTAATTCAATTCCTAATTCTTTTTGTTGTTCTTTTTAGCATGTGTTCATATATTTTATCGAAATTCTTTATCTGTTTGATTGTGTCTGTTCTCTATTATGCCATCGTTTATGTTTTTTTTCGGATTTAGCAAGAACAGAAATAGTTTATCTTGTCTGTAGATCAATAAATCTACGTGGTTGCAACAAAAAAGGACTCAGATCCGAATGTTCAGGATGATCTAAAGGATGAAGTTTGGATTGCAAATGTATTTTCACAGATTTGAATTTACGAAAAATATATGTTTTATTGTTGTTTTATGTTTTCTATACATTTTATGAGTTTGTTTTGCTCTTTATAGTCATTTTCATTTCTTCGTGGATATTATATTAGCTTTAATTTGTAATCGTAAAGTTTTATTCCTTACATTTTACTTGTTATATTACTTATTTTTTTTATATATAATATGTTAAAAAAACATATCCTCTTTCTAAGAAATTGCAACATAATTCCAATTTTCACGTGGTTTAATCTGTTTAATTATATATAAATAATTATATATAATTTATAAATATAATTTATAAGTTATCGTGAATAAAATGTATGAATATAATTAATAAATTGTTTGTGAGAAAGTAAATAAATAAATAAATAAATAAATGAGTTTTTTTTACTAACAGAACGGGATGTTTAACTTGAACTCGACTGTTTTCTGTCGAACGGAGTATCAACAAGTCAAGCCCGGTTCGTTATATATAGTAGTAAGCTGATTAAGGCCTTCTTCTTAGGACTGTTACGTGGTGGATATAAAATGTAGGGTCAAATACAAATTGGGCCCAAAATGGATACGTGCTTAATCAGCTTGCTACTATAAATATTTGAGAAAATCACCGAAAAGATAGCCCTAAATTTCCACCCCTAGCCCCGTGAAAGGACGAAAATACCCTTTCATAGGTTTTGGGGAGGAAAAAGCTATTTTTTTGCTCTCCCGACACGCGGGCGTGTGACTATCACGCCTCACCGTGTGGTCGGGCGTGATAGCCCCACGCCTCAACGTGTGGTCGGGCGTGATCGCTACACGCCCGACCACACGGTGAGACGTGGGGCTATCATGCCCGACCACACGGTGAGGCGTGATAGTCACACGCCCGCGTGTCGGGAGAGCAAAAAAAATAGCTAGTCCGCTATTGAATTAAATCCGTAAATACCTGTTACGTAAAAAAAATTAGTCCGTTGTTGAATTAAACCCGTAAAAAAATTAGTCCGCTAGTCCATATCTAGACGACGAGCAGGTGACGGGATGGATTTCCCCCCGATAGTAGGCCGCTCCGTCTACAAAATTACACTAAATTAATCTAAAAATTTAACATATAAATTATAATCGAATTAATATCAAAATTTCATATATAAATTAAACCCCAAATTAATGTAAACATTTAACAATTTAATTAAAACGTAAATATAATTTTTTTTTTAAAAAAACATTTCAAAAACCCCTCGGGCGTATGAACATCACGCCCGAACCATAGGTCGGGCGTATGAACATCACGCCCGACCTATGGTGCGGGCGTATGAATATCACGCCCGACCTATGGTGCGGGCGTGATAGCCTCACGCCCGAACCACAGGTCGGGCGTGATATTCATACGCCGGAACCGTAGGTCGGGCGCGATGTTCATACGCCCGACTGTGATTCCGGCGTTTTTAAAAAATTACCCACAGATTCAATTTTTAACTTAAATAAAAAAAAACAAAAACGGTAAATCTTATTATTTTCGGTTTCCCTTTACGGTTGTTGTTACACTCCATGTTTTGGTTCACAAATTAGTCCGGATTTGATCAAAGAGTGTGTAGGGTATTTGAGAGGTTTTGTGTTTTTTCAAATTTTGGGTAAAGGGTAGTTTGGTCTTTTTACAGGGCTAGGGGTGGGAATTCATGGCTGGGTTTAGTAATCCACTAATTTTATTTAAAAAAAAAATATCGATCAGTTTTTTTTTTTAAATACCAATCCATATATTTTTTTTTGAAATATCCTTAACTTCAAATACTTCTATTTTTTTAAAAAAATTGTGAGCAATGCACTTATATTAAACAAATAAAGATTACATTAAAGAGAAAGGAAAACTCTCAACCCACCCCACCCCATATGATTCGAACCTATGACCTCTAGGATCATAGATAATGACTCTAATCAATAAGTAAATCGACAGATTTAGGTTTATAACTCTTGTAGTACAGATCCGTTGAATAACAATGGAAATAATTGACTTTGGCTTCGTATCACCGATCTAGGAGGTTACCACACCAAAGGAGTAACCACCCTTCGTTCACGAACTAAGAATGAAACTTAAAGACAAAGGAGAAAGAGAGTCCATTTTTTATTATGCGGTCTTAACTTATGTTAGAGTTTTAGCCTCCCTAGCTATCTATTTATAGGTAGGTTAGACCCTGACCCTAATCCTAACTCTAATTCTAATTAGATTAGGTTACGAACGGGCTATAAATGGATCAGTAAATGGGTCAAAGCCCGTTTACTCCATTTATCCCTACATTAATTAATTAGAATTTTGAGTAATTCTCAAACAAATTAATTCATTCCTGATTCTTTTTATTGTTTTGTTTAGTCTGTGTTCATATATCTTATTAGAATTCTTTATCCGTTTGATTGTATCTGCTCTCTATCTATTATGCTGTCGTTTATACCTTTTTCGGATTTAGTAAGAACGGAAATAGTTTATATCTTGTCCGTAGATCAATAAATCTACGTGATTGCAACAAAAAAAAGGACTCAGATCCGAATGTTCAGAATGGTCTCCAGGATGAAGTTTGGATTGCAGATGTGTTTTCACAGATTTGAATTTACGAAAAATATATGTTTTATTGTTGTTTTATATTTTCTATACATTTTATGAGTTTGTTTTGCTCTTTATAGTCATTTTCATTTTTTCGTGGATATTATATTGACTTTAATTTGTAATCGTAAAATTTTATTCCTTACATTTTTCTTCTTATACTACTTATTTTTATATAATATGTTAAAAAACATATCCTCTTTCTAAGAAATTGCAACATAATCCCAATTTTCACGTGGTTTAATCTGTTTAATTATATATAAATAATTATTTTATTTGTTTAGTGGAAGTTAGAGTTGGGAAGCTGGTAGGCTTCATGTGATACCTGATATACATAAGTACAAATTAATGTACAATGACAGATATTATTAATATAAGCTATAGTGCACACCTATATGATACTTTAATTATATAATACTTTCTTAATTAAATGAAATTGCAATTATTTTTTCAATTATTTTATATAAAAAGGACAAAAGTATATATATTATGTACACCTTTAATATATTCTTCAAAAAGTACATTAATTTACAAAAAGAAGCATGCATCATATAATAATTGAAATTAGTTTAATTAATTTGGAATTAATTTTTGGATTGTGAATTATTACAAATATACAAATTAATTGGAGTGGAGTTAACAACCCAAATCTTGTCTTTTTCTATCAATAATTTCTTTAAAAATGTCTTCTGAAGTTAATAATAATTTTTTCATTAGGATGTATATCAAACTTTTTTTTTAATAAAATATTAATATTCCTTATAATCAAAAGTAAGCAAAATCAAAACAAAAATTGTATTGGACAGAAATATTTAATTATACAATTGAGATAAAATAATTCAAAATAAAATATTTTATACATAAAAAAATTAAATAACAATGGTAAGGATGTCTCCTTTTTTTTTGATAGAAATTGGGACGAGACAGAACTAGGGCGGGGTGAGCACCCATGGTCCAAGAACTGTCAAACTCGCAATATATTAATAAAAGGAAAAAGTGAATGTTTGAACAAGAGGAGAGGAAGGAAAACAAACAAAAAGAAGAGGGGGGAGAAAAGTTTAGAGAAAATTAAGAGAAACGCAAATGTGAAATACTACAAATGTCATCATTGATAAACCTGTGGCAAAAATCAGGAGCGGAAGGCCACCAATTAATCATTGAAGAAGAGACTTCAAATTTTGTCAAAGCATCAGCAACTCTATTTCCTTCCCTAATGATGTGAGAAAAGAGAATATTCATCCTAGAGCAAATACTGAGACAGTGCAACCATTCTTCTCGAATACTCCAAGGAACATCCATGGAACGATGTCTAAGCAGATTAACAACGTACATTGAGTCTGACTCAACCCAAAGCTGATGCCAATTTTTCTCCCAAGCGAGTTCAATTGTGAAAATAGCGGCTCTCAATTCAGCCATATAAGCAAAAGAAGGAGGAGTAGAAAAAGCAAAACAACCTTTGAAAAAACCTCGATAGTTGCGAAAAATACCACCCGCTCCAGCCTCGCCAGGAGTGCCAAAAGCAGAGCCGTCCACATTGACTTTAACCCAGCCCGGAGGAGGTTTAAGCCAGTGGACCGGAATAATGTTGGGAGCAGGAGGTGGCCTAGGAGAAGCAAGAAGACTGGATAAGATAACAACATCTCTCCGCGAAGAGCAAAAACCTTTAGAAAAGGCAAAGGACTCGCGAATCATTCGAAATAGTTTGTTCTTCGAGTGCTGAATAGAAGGAGAAACTTCCTTAAAGATATGCTTCATTCCGACAATGCCAGATTAACCAGATGCAAGTAATAGCGGCAACACGCCAGATTGTCGACACCTAGGAGCCAAAATGAATGCTACGGAGATTGCTGAAGAAGTGGATGAATTGGGAATGTCGAGGTAAAGAGCAGGCAAAATGAATCTCAAGAGCCCTCCAAAGAGAATCTGCAAAAGAGCAGCCAATGAATTAATGATTAATGGACTCAGCATCCCTACCACAAAGAACACAACAATAGGCAATGGAGAATCCAAGGCGCTGCAGGAGATCGTGAGTCGGAACCCGTCCATGCAAAACTCTCTAGAAAGTAAAGGAGCGAGAAGGGGGGAGTGTGAGCATTCCAAACAAATTTATACCAGTCCACCGAAGAGGAACTGGGACTGATAACCGAATAGTATTCTTTGGCAGAGAAAATACCCTTTGTAGAGGGTTGCCAAGCGCAGAAATCAATAACATCTCTACCCCTGTGAATAGATCGAATACTGACTTGAACAACCGAATGAAGATTTCCTAATTCAAGCCACTCTGAATTTACCAAAAAGTGATCAACAGAATTATAGTGCGAACGCTTTTCCTGATGATCGAGACCCAATCTGTCCGCTATCAAAGGAATTATCCACCTATCAGTCTAGAAGTTGAGCTTTGAAGACTGGCCAATCCACCAAAAGGTATGTTCCCAAATGGATGAATAAACAAACTTACAAGAAGACCAAATCGAGGAAGGAGCAATGGTAGCTTTAGGCAAACCAAAGACAACCAGAAATCTAGATTTCATCAGAGAAATAGCAAGACTGGATCCTTAAATTAAATCCCAACACATCTTACCCAAGAGAGCATGGTTAAAGATGCTAAAGTCCTTAATGCCCAATCCTCCATCCTCCAAACTTTTGCAACAAGTTTGCCAGGGAACCGTGATTAGCTTCCTCTGATCAATACAACCCGTCCAAAGGAAGTTCCTAACACATCTATTGAGCTTTTTCAACAATCCCACTGGCCACTTATAAATCAAGAATGAGTGAACCGGAGATCCAGTAATAACATATTTAATTAGAGTTAAACTCCTTATTAAGGAGTTTTTCTTTGTAATTCTTCTCTTTCTCGTTCGATCATGGATTCAAGTTGGTATTAGCTTAGTGACAGGAGGAGATGATAATATACAGTGAAGGAAATATACAAAATTCTCTTGCTTTTAATGGATTTCCTTTACTTTGTGGTGAAACTCTTAGCCTAGTAGTTGAGAGCTTACCTATACCTTGGGAGGTCATGGGTTCGAATCACATCCGGGTCTGGTGGGGATTTTTCTTTCTTCTTTAATGTAAGCGCATTGTGCGCAAATTTTTTTTTTAAAAAAAAAGATACAAAATTCTCGCTAGCCAAACTCATAATTAAGAGATAGAAATAATATTGCGTGAGATTGAGAGTAGGGCTGGACACGGATCCTGGAGATACTGGACCGGACCGAATATCCGAGGAAAAAACTCCGAAATTGGACCGGACCGTTGACTTTTTTTAGAGAACCGAACTGGATTGGACCGTTGACTTTTCATCAAAGAACTGGACCGAACTGGACCGAAATTTATCCAGGACCGGACCGATAACCGGATTGGATTGGATTGGATTGGACCGAACTGAAATAACCGAAAGTTTAGCAATAATACATTTATATTTCATACATTAACTTTATATAAAGAGAAATATTATATAATATATAGTTATATATTTTGTAAGGTTTGGTAAACTAATTACAATAATATAAATTTATAATTTATTAATAAGGTATAACATTATTATATAGTCATAAAAATATTTACCTAAAATGTAAACATGGAGAATCAAACACCTAACCAAATGAAACATTGTTAATCGCCTTAACTTCACCTCTTACTTCTCCATTGACTTAGCATCTCATCGCTGCTTTATTTTTTTCTTGGCTTGTGAAACTCAAAGTGGCCAACTTGACGAAGGCCATACTCATATAGTTCTTGGACAACTTCTTGGATGATCTCTGCAGTAACTAGGGGAATCTGTTGAGGGTTGCCAATCTGTTGGTGAACATAAGGCACATTACGAATTCTAGTGTTTCTCCCATTTCCTTTATGGTTGCCCCCTATCTCTCCAATGATATGATGGCCTCATGTCTCCTCGTGATATGAAGCTGTATGGGAGGTAGGATTAGTGTTTTCAAAACATTGAGGAGCACGTGACTTACTAGAATTTTCTTGGCCTGCAGAACTACCGGCCTTATTTGAGACAACTTCCTCCCTCAAAGGTGGAATCTGATACTTCTCAGTGATGGACACACCACATCCTTTATTGGACTCCAAGGAGCATTGAGGAACATTGTTTTCTCCACTTTTGATGCCCCCTGGCTGTGATAACTTCTCGAGTATCTTGTCCATCTTCTGATTCAAATCGCTCATTAGAGCTTCCAAATTCTTTTCAATGGAATTGAAATGTCTATGCAAGAATTGTGAATTTTGGATCTCTCTAGAGATCCAAGTGTGTCCTCTGGGGTTAACATTATTTTCCCCTTTAATTCCTCCCACCGTGTGTGGAACATTGCATGTTGCCATGATCTCTTCTTCTTTAGAGTTGGCTGCTACATGATCTTTGCTTTTCTTATCATTTTTCTTTGGCGGTATTGTGATTCGTGTCCCACTGGGCGTGCCAATTTTTGTTTGGCTCTTTCGTGGGAAATTACGGGCGTGCCAGATAATTATAGTATTATCAAACTATGGATTGAAATTGAGTGCGCTTGCTAACTTCTAATTATCAAAACGATTGTAAGGAATAAAGAGACCGTAAAATTCCTAAGATTCGATTATCAAAACGATACCGACCTCACAGAAAATGGTTGAACAACAAATAAAATAAAAATGTATTGGAAGCTTGAATGAACTTTGCACTTGAAAATTAAATCTAAGGAAACAATCGAGGATTGTAAAAATGCTGAAGTCTAGAGATAATTTGCTTTGGGTAGTTGTGTTGAGTTGGTTGATTGGGTTATTGGTTGGCCCTATTTCATCGTGATTCCTTCCATTTATAAATGTTGGAGGTAACTTCTTGCTTGCTTCCACTAATCCACGTCCTCCACCACATTGAGTAACCTCCACTTTAACTTCCATGATGGATTGATACGTACACTTTCTGATTGTTCCTGCTTTTTAATTGGCTCACGAAAACACGTTAAAATATTAGCTGGCACTTGGTTCCCCTATGTTTACTTTAAGTTCCTCCTGATGTCCACTATAGGAAGTTGATTTCCCATGAGGTACACTATGATTTCCCATGAGGTACACTATGATTTCCCATGTGTTTACTTTAAGTCCCCCCTGATGTCCACTATAGGAAGTTGATTTCTCATGAGGTACACTATGATTTCCCATGAGGTACACTACATGATTTCCCATATGTTTACTTTAAGTCCCCCCTGATGTCCGCTATAGGAAGTTGGTTTCCCACGAGGTACACTATGATTTCCCATGAGGTACACTACATGGTTTCTCCTAAGGTAGACCATGGTTTCCCCTAAGGTACACCATCTAAGAAGTTGGTACAGTATTTTAGATGTTTCTCTTCAGGGAAACTGAGGTTCACTCTAGGAAATCCTAAATGAACGATGTACTAGGAAAATATGAAAAAGTTTCCCGAAATGAAAAGTTTCCTAAACAGGCCTTTTAAGAAAAAGTTTCCTAAAATGTTCTTTTAAGAAAAAGTTTCCTAAAAAGGAAAAGTTTATCCCATGAAAAAGAGTAAACCCGAGTATGCAATAAAAAACTTTATTTTTAGTGCAAACATGTATAAATGAGTAAAGTTCAGTAGCCATCAATAGAATTTACCTGTAAGAAATAACATGTCCTTAGACCATCTCTAGTGATGGTAATTTGGTTGTTACCTGTGTAGTTACAACCCACCACTAGAGGGGTTACAAAAAAAATATAGTTTGTAACTTTATTTGGGGTTAAATTACACTCATGGCCACTGAACTTTACTATTTAACATTATAGCCATTGAACTTTAATTCTTAATGGTATGACCACCGAACTTTACACTTTTTAATACCGGTAACCACTCAATGCGTCAAAACGACCGTTGACGATCTCAAAATAAAAAATTCAAAGAGTTAATGATATTCTAAAGAACTTTAATTCTTGACAATTTTCGTTTTGAGATTATTTAAGTGTTGTTTGGTTAAGAAAGAGAAAGTGATTTTTTAGAGAGAGAAAACTCCAAAAAATATGATTTTAGAAAATAAAAAAATGTAATTTCATGGTAAGTGTTGTTTTGAACAACTTTAATTCTTGAATATTTTTATTTTGAGATTGTTAATGATCATTTTGAGGAGTTAGTTAAAATTGAGTGGCCACCAGTGTTCAAAAATGTAAAGTTCAGTGACCATACCATTAAGAATTGAAGTTCAGTGGCCACAATGTTAAAATGGGTAAAGTTCAATGGCCATGGATATAATTTACCCTTTTATTTGGTTACAAAGTTTTCCAATCTCCCTATAATCTAAAAATTTGACAAGTTAAAGCCACTGAGGGTGCCAGAAATGTCAGATTTGCGTGTGGCTTACACGCGCCAGATCTAACGCGTCCTCACAGCCTTAACATTTTACTTTAAAAAAGTTAAATAATTGTCTTTTGAGTACTTGGTAAATTATAGATATGATACTTATTATTAATAAGGGTAATTAATTTATTAGTCCCCATATTTTGATAAAACACATTGTTTAGTCCCTGTATTTTCAAAGATACATGGTAAGGTCCCTAACCCTTTTCTCAGTAAACTGTTTAGTCCTTCCGTCTGTTTGTTAGATTTTTTTACCGTTTATGACTTTAGAAATGACTAAATTACCCTTTACTATTTACCTTCAAACTTCAGAAGAGGAAATCCAATTTAGAAGAAGAAGCTATTTGTATGGAGAACAAGAAAAAGAACAGACACAATGCTTACGAACGATTAAAATGAAAATCAAGAAGAACACTCGAAGTTAATTTCAGATGCATTAGAGTTTAAAAGAAAAGAAAATAAAGGAAAAGAAGAACGCAAATCCAAATTGACTAACATAATCTTCATGAGAGTCTAACGGTAGGGACTAAACAGTTCACCGAGAAAAATGTTAGGGACTAAACAGTTCACGAAGAAAAACGTTAGGGACTTTACCGTGTGTTTTTGAAAATACATGGACTAAACAGTGTGTTTTATCAAAATATAGGAACTAATAAATTAATTGCCCTATTAATAATAATATTTTCTTGACCCATAAAATTTTAAATCAACGATATGTTACTTTTAACTTATTATTTCTTATGTGTCCTTTACCAAATTACAAAGTTTGTAACTTGGGACTACATGCTCTTAGCCAAAATAAGGAATATACACTTCCTGTGCCAGGTGTTAGATTGCTTGTTATGTATATACATATATATATCTGAAGATCTTGATGTGCCCTTTTAAGTGAAGGACAAAAAAAACTCTCAGGTGTTAAATTGCTTGTTATGTATATACATATATATATATATGAAGATCTTGATGTGCCTTTTTTTTTGTGAAAGACAAAACACTCTCTTTTGGTCACGTTTTTCCAACTTCCCTTCTGCATCCGAAAACTGTTTCTTCTCCACCAAATATTCTTCTTCTCTTCAATTTTGCAGCACGGACTTGTTCTTTACTAAATTCATTAATTGATTTTTTTTGTTGATTGAATATTTTTTTCTTTCAAATTATAGTTTTCTATTTGAGAAGGAAGAAGGAAAATTGTATTTCTTTTTTTTTCTTGCACCGTTTTGTTTTTTTCTTTGTTCTATAATTTATTTTTGTTTTTGGATTTCATATATTTTACTGGATCTTTTAATCCGCTTGAATTGCATCTGTTGTTTATTATCTTTTCATTTGTATTTAGCAAGAGCATAAATAATACTCCATCCGTTTCATATTACATGTCGTTTTAGAGAGTTACATAGAAATTAAGGATATTAGAGAAAAAACATTGTTGTCCTTTATTTATTGATTCCATTGTTTATTTATTCTATAATAAATCCATTTTTCTAATTAATTTTTATAAACCCGCGTTTTATAGCAGGAAAAGAGATGACTTAACGTGTGTACTGATCATATAAAATGACATGTAATATAAAACAAAAAAAGCCTCTAAAAAGATAGATAATATGAAACGGAGGTAGTAGATCTGATATGTAGATCGCTACATCTATCCGAAGATTCGAAAGAGTTTAAATGATGAAGATTGGATTCCAGATGCTTCTCTGCGAATTTGAAGTTTCAAGAAGTATATGTATTTATTTGTATTGTTTGTGTAGTTTGTTTTGCTCTTTATAGTCATTTTTACCTATATGGATGTTGTTTTAGACATAGCTTTGCGTAAGGTTTTATTCCTTACTTTTTTTATACTTGCAATTTCTTATCAATAAAATGATGTACTGATTTTCATAAAAAAAAAAAAAAGAAAAAGAAAAATTGGAGGACAAAAAAAGGAAAAGAAAAGCTAGTTTGACCTTGATCAACCAAAATATACCTATTATTCATTAATTAAGGCCCGTTTCTTTGAATAATCAACTACTCAAGTCAATTAATTCCATGTAAATTCCTATTGGTATTTCATTAAGTAACAGTAGTTGCAATTTGCACGTGCATATATTTCATTATTTTTTCTTTCATATATATATAAATAAATAATGTGTTATAAGATTTTTTTAATTATTTTTTTTTAGTTTCTATTCAAGTACACAGTAATGTAATTTTGTAGGGTTAGGAATGTTCACATGCATCTTAATGACCAAATGAGCGGTAGGATACTTTGAATCTCTACCTTAAGATTCTAATAAGCTCAGATCTAACGGTGAATGACCAAATACTACATGATCATTAAGGGTGATCAGAACCGAAAAAAAAACTATGCTATGCGGTTTCACGTTTTCATAAATTGGTACTTGTGAGGTTTTTTTTTTGTTATCCAAAACAAACCATTTGGTTTGCGCCATTAGTAAAATCAATGCAAATCCCTTAATACTGTTAAACTGCATTGATATTTTTCAATTGATTTTTTTTTAACTTTTCTCTCTCTCGTTTTTTCTTTTCTAAATTTTCAGAATTTTCCAAAATTCTAAACTTTTAGAATTCTAGAAATAGAAGAAAACCCCACAAATACCGATGTGCGAAAACATAAAATCACATAAAATTTGACCTGTCAACTTATAGAGTCCTTTGAACTTACCAAAAAAACCAATTAGCTCATTGGACATTCAGAGTGTTTTGCTAACTCTTAATCTTACTTAATATGACATGATTAATTTTTTAAGTTCATATACCAAAACAAGATTTAAACAACTTAAATATATATCATTTTAAGCAAAAATGAACTGCAAATAGATTACTTAAATTTAAAAATATTAATAAATCATATTAAACAAATTTAGATAATATATCACTTTAAATAATTTCATTAACTAACAAAAACATACATAAATTCAGGAGATTATTATCATTATTATTTTATTTTCAAATTCTGATCTAGGCCTAAACGAAAAGAGAAACAAACAATATATTATTTATATGCCAAAACAAAAAGAGTATATATTTATATGGAGAATGATGAAATAAATTAATTAAGTTATTCTCACATTTCATTTTTTTTGGTTTATTAAACTCTTGATCTTTTATTCGGATCCCTGATTTTTTATTTTTGTTATCTTACTAAGCTCTTAGTGACCAAATTAGTAAATTATGAATATATAATTATGTTAAAAATATTTGAATAACAGTCATGTTAACCGAATTTTATGTTCAAAATTACTTTTTATTTTATCATAAAAGACTTAACGAGGAAAAAAATAAAGAAATTAATGTATTTAAATAAAAGATCAAGGTCTTAATGAACTAAAAAATAATGATATATCACTTTATTTTTTTTTTTTTTTTGCCATTAATTAATATAAAACATATCAATAAACAAAGAAAACAAATTAGCACGTGAAATGAACACTTAAACAATGAAATTTCAAGGAAGGAAGGACCCAACCAAAAATACTTCCAAGAGAAAAGGAAGAGATGAAGAAGAAAAAGAGACCATATATAAACACCAACAGCAATCAATACCATCATCCACACTCAAAATTCCACTTCCCAAACAGCAAACAACAAAATTAAACTTCAGTAAACTCAGAAATAAATGTTGGGATCAGAAAATACCTCAATGACGAGTGATTTAGATCTGATGGAGTCTATTCAGCAGTTCCTCCTCGAAGATAATTATCCGATTACGCCTAACGATTTCACTGAGTTGGACTTGGATTCAGTTCAGCACTATTTACTTGAAGATGATTGTTCAATTCCAAAACCAGATGATTTTTCATTTTCAGCTTTGGATTCAATCGAATCCTATCTACTTCAAGATGATGATTTCTCAATTACAACTCCTAATCCTATTTCAGACTCCGATTTCGATTTCGATTTCGATTTCGATCCAATTCAGCAGTATCTTCTTCAAGATGATTTTGAAATTGAAACCCTAACAACCGATTCTAACATTAGTACTAATCATGAGCTTACCAGCACTGAATTGACGCCGTCTGATTCAACAACGGTGGTTCCACCGCCCTTCGATGCAACCGATGCTTCAGAAAATGCTGCGGCGGAGCGTAGAAAGAGTGCGCCGTCTAGAGGAATGCAGTACAAAGGAGTGAGGAGGAGGCCATGGGGGACATATGCAGCGGAGATTAGAGATCTGAAGAAAAATGGAGCAAGAGCTTGGCTCGGTACTTACGAGACACCGGAAGATGCAGCGCTGGCTTACGATCGAGCGGCTTTTGAAATGCGTGGATCTAAAGCCAAACTTAACTTTCCTCATTTAATCGGATCCAGCGATTATGTGCCGATCAGAGTGACGAATAATAAGCGATCCTCGCCGAACAGTTCATCTTCTTCATCGAGTTCGTTATCCGCGTCGGATATTGATTTTGAATCTCCAATGGCAAAGCGGAGGATGATAGAATTTGATTCGGCGGCGAAATCCGTTTCAGAAAATCTGTATCAGTTTGACAACTGCATTTCCTAATTATCAACAGTAATATTTAGTGGATAAATTTTTGAATCAAGTTAGTTTCTCCGTTGTAAATTATTCCAAATTTTAGTGTTGAAACTCCCAATTTTATAAAATAAAAAATGGAATTGGTCAATTTTTTCCTTAACTTAGACAAAGATCAATTTTATCCACAAAATATTAATATTTTAACGTGTTTTTTAAATATAGTTTATTCGATTTCTCAGTTTGAAACTCGATAAACACTTCTTAAGTGTGAATCCTTTCCAAATTATAGCTTTATGTATACATTAAGACTTAAACTCGAGATCTAGCTTAAGCGACTTGATGCATTTAACAACTCTAATCAATCTTAATTGATATATTTTGACACATTGTTTATAATTATGCTAGTAACTAAATAAATATTTTAGTCATAATTAATATTTGAGGCGTCTGATTTAATAATTAAATAACGAGTCAAATAATAGTAAACTGGTCTATTTAACTTTTCTGTAAAGGAAAAGTAAAACCGCTATTTTTTGGTAATATTAAAGTTAAAATTACGCTATTTCCTACCTTAAGAATAAATCTGCACTTTTCCAAAGACTATAAAAGCAAATTTGAATATTATCCCTTAATTATTTAACTTGAAATTGAATTGATACTCCTATTTATTAGACCTGTTCAAAAGCCCACTGGCCCGCCCAGCCCGTCCAAGCCCGCTTTTCAAAGATTGGGCTTGGACGTATATGTTTCGTAATAGGTCTGGCCCGGTCCAAACCCGCTTAGGTCCGCATGTAGAGTAGGCTGGGCTTGGGATTTGTCTCAAAACCCAGACCCAGCCCAGTCCGGCCTGAAATTTTAATAATAATTTTAATTTAATAACTTTTATAGTTTAATAAACTTTATATTCCAAAAATTAAAAATTTACATTTCTCCAACATAAAAATTTTCAAACTATATATCTTTTAGAATTTGTAAACATGTACATATTTTTATTACTGTTTTATTTATTACTATAAAAAAGTATTTTTTATTTAGGATTGCGTTAATTAATTTTTATTGAAATAATCCTCTAAAATTTAGTTTATTATATTTTATTATTATATTTATAGTATAATTTTTTAGTTTAATTTTAATTTTTAAAAAATACAAAGATATTAGTTGGGCCGAGCCGGGTTGGGCTTGGCAATTAGTTCTTTTAGCTTGGCCCAGCCCAGCCCGAGCTCGATATAAATATAGTGCAGGGTTGGTTGGGCTTGGACAAAGTAAATATGTGGCAAGTCCGGTTAGGTCAAGCCCAAGCCCAGTCCGGCCCAGTCCATGAACAGGTCTACTATTTATTAAAAATTAATGTCATTATGGTGGAGTGGTAAAGGCTCCTCCTCTCTTAATCAAAGGTCCAGGTTCGATCCTCACCTTTGCGAATGGAAGTATTTAGAGACTTTTTTGCTTAGTTGGCATCGTAGGAACAAATAGAATATATGAGTTAATGAGTTTTAATTATCTCTATGTCATAATTACTATATTAACAAAAGTCACAAATAAATCTATATATAAAACATGGGTGCTTTCTATGGTTACTTTGTTTTTGACAAAGTAAAGCTTACTTTGTTTTTTTCACCATTGGATGATGGTGAACTTCAACAAAGTAAGTTCATCCAATGGTGGTAAAAACAAAATACAGGTTGCTTTGTCAAAAACAAAGTAACCATGGCCAAACCCATAAAACATGATATATAATATTTCGTCATTATATTTATTTGCGATCGAAAATCAAAGACATCCTCTACCTTTAATTTTAATTATGTACTGACTCCATTCCAAAATATAAGTCATTCTAGGTTGTTTCACACAAATTAAGAAATACAATTAATATAGAGTGAAATCAGTGAGTTTACATTGGTTAACTACAAAAAAATCTCTCTCATATAATGGTTGGTGAATAAGTATTGTAATTTTGAAAAACACATGGGCCAAAACAAAAAAATTTAATGTTTGGATCGGAAAACTATACTGAAAGTTCTTGGAAAACTAGAAAGACTTATATTTTGAAAAAAAAACTCAATGACTAAAATGACTTATAAAAAGAAATGGAGTGAGTATTAGTTTTTTTCTTAATCTTATAATTTTGTTCTTACTTCATTAAGAGATTCAGATTTATTTATGAGCGGTTTCAATTGATAAACTATATTAATAGCATTTTCTTCAGGAATTTAGATTTTGAT
Source organism: Euphorbia lathyris (assembly GCF_963576675.1). NCBI lineage: Eukaryota > Viridiplantae > Streptophyta > Magnoliopsida > Malpighiales > Euphorbiaceae > Euphorbia > Euphorbia lathyris. The sequence continues at coordinate 9,491,220 of NC_088911.1, forward strand.
ATCTCCAATTTAAGAAATTTGATGGAAATAGAAGAGGTATGTACAACTGAAATCGGGAGAAGCAAATGTTTCAAAAATTACAGGAAATCGTTATGTTTCCGAAGGTAATTATTCGATTTTTTTACCATATGTGGTAGTTAATTTGTTCTCAATTGTATTATTCCACACATCTTGTTGTCTTATCTATGTTTTCTTTTTTATTTGTCTTTTTTTCAAAATAACTAAATAAATATTTTGTATATTTTCATTCTTTTTAATATAAGTTGCTAGGTGTAATCGTTTCGATTGTTAATTCTAACAAAAATTTGGATTTTCGGCTTTATATGAACTCAATTTTTAGGTTTAATTGGAGTTAAATTAATTTTCCAAAATCATAACCTGGTGAAGTCCTGCTTTTTTTTTTAATTTGGATTTATCTAACTCATATGGATTGAATTTTTTATTTTTATGCATTTTTTATACGAATAGATATAAAGTTTCACACAATAGTTGTTCATTGAAGTTGAAATTAAAGAAAATAATTAAAAATGTATTGAAACATTATACTTACAATAAAATTTAATTCAATTATAATCCTGTTTTGTCATGATTATCATTCTAAGTTTTTTTTCTCATTTTTAGTCATGGATTCTACATTATTATTATTATTATTATTATTAATAAGAAATTAAGTTTTTTTTTCTCAATCTTTAGACAGAGAGATTGTAAGCGTCGAATACAATTGATAAGATGTTTATTCTTGAAACAATTTGGATTATGCTAGATAAGAATTCAAAATGAATGTAAATAAAAATAATTTTTGATGTTCAAAATCCTAAAATGTACATTAATTACATGATATTGATACAATTACTTTTGCAACATTGACTTTTATAGTTATTGATCATTTATATTGTGGTTTGTACAAAATTGTTAGTACTTCAAGAGTTTTTATTAGTTATCTTTATGTAAGAAATTTCTCTAATGAACTAATATATTAAGTTTATATTTATTTTTTTGAATGAGAACAAAGAGATCTTCCTACTACGTTTTAGTAATTATGTTTTTATAACAGTTTTATGTATACCATAAGTTAAATTTTAAACATCTCCATGTATTCACTTCTATCTTCGACTCTTAAAATTTATTAATTGTAATTTTTATTTATTCAAATAAAAAATATTTAATTGGATCGTTATTCTCTTGATATAACTTTTTAAGTAGGTGATATTGATATGGATGATACAAAGATATGTCATATGTAGTCTCATACTACTTTTAGAATCAAATTATAATCATTCGTTTTAATTTTTTTTATTGGATTTGATACTTCTCCCAATAAAAATCATAATTGTTATTCATTTGATATTTGGTTGTACAGGACTGGAGCTGTATTCATGGTAGTATCCATTTATATGAATAAACGTGATGCGTGTTATAAATTTTTTAAATTTAAAATATGAGTGTTATTTTTTTTATTGTTATAAAAGTATTTATTTTATTACATGTTTATTTTTTGACGTGTACTTTTTATTTGTTATATCTTATATTGAAAATAATGTTAAAAAATAATAACGTTTTTTTATAATAATCCATATATTATTATTAAAAAATAATTATAATATATTAATAAATAACCAATTATCAAAATAGTTAACTATGTTATATGATCCGCGTAATGCGTGGTTTTCGACTAGTTTGTAATTATAGAAGATTCAGGCTAAGTTATAATATTTCAATAAAATTAATTAGTTTTAATTAATTAATTTTTTTGATTAATTAAACTAATTAATTTTTGAATAATTATTAATTAAAATTAATTAGTTATGAAAATGGAATTAAGGAGGTTAATGGAATTAGATGTGGATTAAAGGAAGTTAACCCTAAAGATGATATGGAGTAGCTGGTAGGATAATTCTTCAACGTGGATATCTATCACTTTTAAAAGTGGAAACGGGGCCGGGATTACTAGAAAATTGTAAGAATCTGAACCGATAGGGGTAGATAATCACCGAATTATCTGGAACGCGGGGGAATTTTATATCGAAAGTTAAATTTGGGTGGAGGTGGGACTTACTATTCTCGAACTGTGTGGGATTCCCGCTCTGCCTCCTAAAAACACTATGTGGAAATCTCAACAACGGGATCGGTTTGGTGATTTCAAATGCTCTATACAAAATATAAAAAAATTATCCAACTAATAAAAAAAATACAATATTTTAAAATTTAATTATAAAAAAGGGACTAGGTACAAAAATATCCTAAACGTTTATAGTCAAAAGTAATTTTACCCCTAACATCTAAAATGATGTAATTTTATTTCCAACGTTGGCAGCCAACAATAATTTTACCTCTAACGTTAGCAAGTTGGATCAATTTCAGACATTATTATAAAAAACAGATATTTTGTTCATTGTTCTTCACTAATTGCACATTAGGTTCTAAAAAGAAAATGTGGTCTTTTCAAAAAAAAAAGATATGTTAATTTCAAATAGATGACATGTTTCACGGATTTGCAGATGGGCACATTTGGTATTTTTCATTACAAACTGAACCCTATGGTTTTCGTCATTACCAAAATCAAGGCAAATGGATCTGTTAAATGGCTAAGGTGACAGAGGGGTATTTTGGGGTGGTTTCAAGAATTTGCAGATGGGTACATATGGTATTTTTCATTACAAACTGAACCATGTAGTTTTGACCGTTACAAAAATCAATGCAAACAAATGGAATCTGTTAAATGGGTGACGTGGCAGAGAGGTATTTTAGGGATTTTTTTACTTTTGAGAAGTCTTCTTCTAATTCTCGAAATTAAGAAGAAGAAGATTTACCCACAGATACCCATCTGTAAATCCGTGAAACCACATGATATCTATTTGAAATTAATAAAAAAAGATTTCTTTTTTTTTTGTGATTTGATAATAGAATTGGATACTAATATTTTTAAATTCGGTAAAATATTTGAATGTTTTTGTTCAATTCGTATAAAATACAATATATTTTTTTAATTTTTTTCTTCATAGCTAGTCATGTGCTTGTAACATGTTACTAATTAGTGATAAAACGACGCACATTTGAAATGTAGATGATAACATTAATGAATGAGAAGGAAGTTTGATGAATTATTTTTCAAACTGACCAAACTTATGAACGTTAGAGGTAAAATTACTTTTGACTTGAAGTGCTAAGGGTAATTTAAAATTATACTATTTTAAACGTTAATGGTAAAATTGATTCTAGCTATAAACATTAGATGTATTTTTACATATTGTCCCTATAACAAATAAACAAAAAATAGTTTTTCTTGCATTTGTTTTCAAATATAATCACTAATTAAATTTTTATAATTTGATTTAATAAATAATATAGTTAATCCATTTGGTTATTTTAAACCCTTGGTATTCTCTCCATAGAATTTTTTTTTTATTCATAATACATGTCATTTTGATTCAATCCATGCATATTATTTGATTTTTTTATCAAATATCTCCTTATTTAAATTACCTTTTTATTTTGAGAATGGATAAAAATTAATTAATAAAAACAATTACCACAAAGATAATAAAAACTTTTAGTTAGTCTTAATTGTATTTCTTAATTTTTAGTATGTTTTAAAGATATGTATCATCGCACTTTCTTTACACTGCCTGAATCGGCTCTGATTCTCAAAATGATAAAATTCAAACCGTCGGATTTTTTTTTCAAACTTAATTCTAAGACCATCTCTAATGTAAACACTCTTCAAATTTGTCAAAACATAACACATCATTTCAAAATATATTATTTTGTTTTCTATCATCTGCACCATCTTTGGCAAAAAAGAAAAAAAAAAAAAATTAAAGTCTCCAATACTAAGTAATTCTAAAAGTTGACATTATGATCTCACAAATCATTATTTTCTATATAATTTATTTTAATAATAAATATTGTCACAAAATTCCATCAATAGTAAACAATTAAATAATTTTTTATATTAAAAAGAGAAAAAGTAAGATTATTAAAAAAGCTTAATAGACACCCAATCCCCTAAACTTGTAACAATTTTTCACCTAGCCCTCTCAACCTAGGGGACAACCTCTCAACCCCCTCAACTCTCCAAAAACATCACATACAGCCCCTTACATCCCTATGTTCGGTCAAAATATTGACCCGTGTAGAAAATACACTTGACTGTTGACAACACCAATGCCACGTGTCACTTTTTTATTAAATTTTTCCAAGCGATTTCACCTCGACGACCACTACCGCCAACCTCAGCACCTCGATAAGGGTGCGACGACAAACAGTCAACCTCAGCACCTCGCATACAATACTCACTTGGAAAAATTTAATAAAAAAATGACACGTGGCATTGGTGTGGTCAACAATCAAGCGCGTTTTCTACACGGGTCAATATTTTGACCGAACATAGGGATGTAAGGGGCTGTATGTGATGTTTTTGGAAAGTTGAGGAGGTTGAAAGGTTGTCCCCTAAATTGAGGGGACTAAGTGAAAAAAGTTATAAGTTTAGGGGGTCGGATGTCTATTAAGCTTATTAAAAATTAACAACCTTGCCACAATTATTTAAACATCCTTATTACTTTAATGCAAAATCCTCTTTTAAATCGCCTTCTATGTCATCAAGCACTCATTTTATATTGGAGATGTTATGAGGAATATACAATATGCGAATTAAATAGTTCAAGTTCCACGTGTTGAAGTCTCTCAAAAGATAAGATTGGAAGTTATAAAAAGCTTCCATAAAAATATAAAATAAAAGAAACTTATAAAAAGCAATAATTATAGGAAGAGCGACAAATTATATGACGCAAAACATAATTTAAATTTGTTTAGTCTAATTTTCTAAGTTGGAATTTTGAAACAATTCCGAACATTCAATTAAAATATATAAATACAATATAGCATGTGCATATCTCAAAAATAAAATAAAAAATTAAGCACATGTATAAATTTTTTTTAATGTATATTTATATCTTTTTTTGGTAGAAAAGGAAAAGAAAAACGAACAACAACAAACTATCCAGGAATTAGCCTAGGGAAGCTAACCCCAATCCTATCTTCTAAGAGAAGATGAGAGATGAAACTAGGGGAAACAGGAAGGGTAGTAACGTCTAACGTCCCTTCATGGCCCGCCGCCGCCAAGCGATCAGCAATACGATTCTGCTCTCTAAAAATGTGTCTGAACTCTACGAACTCAAAGGAGGAGCAAAGCCTTATAATAGCTTTGATGAGGTTGCGACTGTTAAGACCCATAGAATGATTCTCATAAATCATTTTGATTGCTTCCAAATTATCAGACTCCACAGAGAGCCTCTTAACACCCAGCCTTTTAGCAAGATTGATTCCAGTAAGAATAGCCCAGAGCTCCGCAGAAAAGGAAGAACCCAACCCTAAATTCTGGGAGAACCCAGAAAGCCAGACGCCCCCTACATCTCTAAGCACACCTCCAGCCGCAATCTTACCGTTACTGAGGCAGGAACCATCAGTATTCAGCTTCACAACCCCCTCTCTTGGCCTGCTCCATCCCACGAGATGGACATCACAACACTGAGAGGCTCTGGCAAGGGACTCTCCTTTGAAACTATCGATAATAGAGAAAAGTTTTTTCGAGAAGAAATCAGCTAAGTTTGTCATAAAAACAGTTTTATCTCCAAAAATCTCCTCGTTTCTCCATTTCCAAACTTGGTGACAGATAATAGCAAAGAAAATGTCACCATGCTCCATGTATGGAAACAACTTTCCTCTAACACCATCAGAGAACCAGTCGACCTCAGAATGTGCCATGAAGGAAGAGAAAATATGGTGTGGGAGAATTTTCCTCCAAACCTCTTTACTATTAGAGCAATCTCTAAGAGCATGGCACAAAGTCTCAACATGGCCTCTGCATCTACTGCAAGCTCCAGAATCAGCCAAGTGCCTTCTGTGCCTATCCGAATTAGTAAGAAGCCTGTCCTTAACGCCCAGCCACAGGAAACTCCTAATACGGAAAGGAACTTTAAGGGTCCAAATTGACTTCCACACATCCGAGGGAGGATCAGATCTAAAGAGAGAGAAAGCTTCAAAGGCCGATTTGCAAGAATAAACTCCATTGTTAGTCAGCGCCCAACAGTGCCTATCCAAGTCTTCCTCTTGATTACTCACCTTCACTCCCCGCATTCTAAGGAGAGTCTCAAGGCTAAAGAAAGTATCAAAGTTTGACCAGATCCAGTCCCCTTCCGAGTCAACCACATCGGCAATCCTCCAGTTGCGTATATCACTAGGCGGGGGGGAAGAACACACCTCAATTAACGGTTTATCCCCAATCCAGTTATCAAACCAGAAACTAATGGACTTACCATTCCCCACCTCCAGGCCAACTCCCGAGCAGAACTCATCAAACACAGCACTAAGTCCTTTCCAGAGGAAGGAACAATTAGCAACTCTCTCTTTCGGGCCCCCGAAGATTTTGTCTTTCCGATACTTACCACAAAGGAGGCGAACCCAAAGAGAGGAGGGGTTTTGCCACATACGCCAAAGGAGTTTCATTAATAAAACTTTATTATTGTCCTTTGCTTTCCTAATACCCAGACCCCCAGAATCTTTAGGCTGGCAAACCTCACTCCAAGGCACAAGATGGATCTTCCTGCCCTCCGCAGCTTCCCCCCATAGGAACCTACGGTTAATCTTGTCAAGATCATTAAGCACAGGATCCGGAAACTTACAAGCCTGCATGATGTGATTGGGAGCAGCACAATTAACAGATTGAATTAACGTGAGGCGGCCAGCGAGAGACAGAGTCTTGGCTTTCCAAGTGGCACACTTCGAATTATATATATATATCTTTAAACTTGACATATTTTGTCTATTAGCACCTTAAATTTTTAAAATAACTTATCACATATTTATAGTTGGCTTTATAAATATATTACACGCTTAAAAAGCGTTTGTTTACTATATTTCCACATTTTATTTACCTTTTCAAATTGAGAATGAGAGCTTCAATTTGGTTAGGAGCTATTGTTTGCCTTTTCACACATGAAAAGTAGTTTTTTTTACAAAAGTAGAGAATCTCTGCTTTTTCAATAGAAACATCAAATAGCAGCTCTTAATGGCAAACAGTAAACAACAACATAAAAAATTAGGTAAACCAAATTGACCCTTATAGTTGGCTATAAAACCTACCATATACCTATATTTGGTTCATTCGGATCTCATGTACATAAAATCGTTGATATGTCATCTAAACCTATCACACACCTCATCTGTCAAAGGTGACAAATCAATGATTTTGTGTGCAAGAGATTCGAATAAACTAACTACAAGTGCATGATAGGTTTTTAAAACTAAATATAGATGTGTGATAGGTTATTCAAAAGTTTAGGGTGCCAATAGATAAAACCTATCAAGTTTAATGGTGTAAATAAACATTAAAACTTATAAATACATTTCATTTGTAATAGGTGAATAATTTATTAGTCTTTTTTTACCGAACACTGTTTAATTTAATATTTCTGTTTTGAAAAAACACATTATAAGGTTATTATCATTTATCTATGTTAACCTTTTAGTCATTCAGTCTATTTTTTTTTAGATTTTTAACCATTATATACGGCATAAATAGACAGACAGAAACTAACAGACTAACCTAGTCATTTGGTATTGCACTATGGCGGTCCTGAAAACTAAAATATGTTTGATTAAAAATCTAAAAAATAGACCAAAATGACTAAAGGGTTAACAGTGATGAAAATGACTTTATTTATTTTCACTAAACTTTACACTTTTTAAAATTACAATCACTAAACTTTACTTATTTTCACAGTATGACCACTAAACTTCAATCAATGCCTTAACATGACCATTAACGACCTAAAAAAATTCAAAAATTGGTGATATTCTAAACAACTTTAATGCTACAAAATTTTTGTTTTTAAGTCATTCAAATGTTGTTTGGTTAGAAGAAAGAAATAAAATTTTAGAGAGAGAAAGCTATATAAATAGTGATTTTGGGAAATAAAAAATGTGATTTCATGATAAATTTCGTTATAAGCAACTTTAGTTTTTGAACATTTCCATTTTGAAATTATGAACAGTTATTTTAAAATATTAATTAAAATTTAACGGCTACAATTTTAGAAAGTTTAAAGTTTAATGATAACGGTGAAAAATGAGTAAACTTCAATGATCATGAATGCAATTTACCCATAAGAAATACGTGTCTTTAGTCAAAATAGGAATATACAAGTCCTGTCCTACGTTTGTTAGATTGCTTGTTTTATATATATGAAGATCTTGACGTGTCCTTTACTTGAAGGACAAAAAGAGGAAAAGAAAAGGTAGTTTGACCTTGATCAACCAAAATATACCTATTATTCATTAATTAAGGCCCCGTTTATTTGAATAATCAACTACTCAAGTCAATCAATTTCATGTTAATTCCTATTAGTATTTGATTAAGTACCAGTAATTAGATTGCAATTTGCACGTGCATATATTTCATTATTTTTGTTATAAGATTTTTTTTAATTATTTTTCTTTTTAGTTTTTATTCAAGTAAGTAGTACATTTTTTTTTAGATTAGTACATATGGATTTTTTTTCTTTCCAAAAAGCCATATAGTTTGCGCCACTATCAGAATTAATGCAAATCTCTTAACAAATCTCTTTTAACACCGTTAAATTGCATGGATATTTTTAGAATTTTTTTTTTTTACTTTTCTCTCTCGTCTTTTTCTTTTTTTTTTCTTTTCTGGATTTCAAGAATTCCAAAATTCTGGAATTCTAAAATATGGAAGTCAAGGAATTTCATTTTTGAAATTCAAGAAGAAGAAGAAGAAACCACAAATATCGATCTGCGAAAACGTAAAATCATATTGAGTTTGATCTCTCTATCAACAATTCATGAAAAGTCAACTAATAGAGCCCTTTATAGAACCTTGTGAACTTGCCAAAAAAAACCAATTAACTCATTATCTTGCTTAATGTGACATGATTAATTCCTAAGTCCGTGTGACCAAACAAGAAAAGATTTAAACCACTTAAAATGCATATCACAGCAAATAGATTACTTCAAGTAAATTTAGAAGATCAATATGTTGTATTAAACAAATTTAAATAATCAATGTATGACTTTAAATAATTTTATTAACTAACAAAACATATATAAATTCAGGAGATTATTTATTTTCAAATTCTGATCTAGATATACTAACTCTAAACAGAAAGAGAAGCAATATGCCAAAACAAAAAGAGTATAATATCTATGGAGAATGATGAACTAAATTAAATAATATAAAACAAATCAATAAACAAAGAAAACAAATGAACACGTGAAATGAAATTTCAAGGAAGGAACCCACCCAAAAATACTTCCAAGAGAAAAGGAAGAGATGAAGAAGAAAGTATATACATATATAAATATATATAAACACCAACAGCAACAAATACCATCATCCACACTCAAAATTCCACTTCCCAAACAGCAAACAACAAAATTAAACTTCAATATCAATTGAAACTCAGAAATAAATGTTGGGATCAGAAAATACCTCAATGACGAGTGATTTAGATCTGATGGAGTCTATTCAGCAGTTCCTCCTCCAAGATAATTATCCGGTTACGCCAAACGATTTCACTGCGTTGGATTTGGAATCGATTCAGCAGTATTTACTTGAAGATGATTCTTCAATTCCAAAACCAGATGATTTTTCATTTTCAGCTTTGGATTCAATTGAGCACTATCTACTTCAAGATGATGATTTCTCAATTACAATTCCTAATCCTATTTCAGACTCCGATTTCGATCCAATTCAGCAGTATCTTCATCTTCATCAAGATGATATTGAATTTGAAACCCTAACAACCGATTCTAACATTAGTAAAAACCATGAGCTTACCAGCATTGAATGGAGGCCGTCTGATTCAACAAGGCCCTTTGATGCAACCGATGGTTCAGAAAATGCTGCGGCGCAGCGTACAAAGAGTGCGCCGTCTAGAGGAATGCAGTACAAAGGAGTGAGGAGGAGGCCGTGGGGGAAGTATGCTGCGGAGATTAGAGATCTGAAGAAAAATGGAGCAAGAGTTTGGCTCGGTACTTACGAGACACCGGAAGACGCAGCTCTGGCTTACGATCGAGCGGCTTTTGAAATGCGTGGATCTAAAGCGAAACTTAATTTTCCTCATTTAATCGGATCCAGCGATTACGAGCCGATCAGAGTGACGAATAAGCGATCGTCGCGGAACAGTTCATCTTCTCCATCAAGTTCGTTATCGGCGTCCGACATTGATTTTGAATCTCCAATTACAAAGCGGAGGATGATAGAATTTGATTCGGCGGCGAAATCAGTTTCAGAAAATCTGTATGATGTGACACCTGGGTTTCTTAATTCTCAACAATAATATCTAGTGAATAAAATTTTGAATCCGTTACCGTTAGTTTCTTCGTAAATTATTCCAATTATTATTATTAAAAGGGTAATTAAATTATTAGTCCCTATATTTTGAAAAACACATTGTTTAGTCTCTGTATTTTCAAAAACACACGATAAAGTTTCTAACATTTTTTCTCGATGAACTGTTTAGTCCCTAACGTTTTCTCGGTGAACTGTTTAGTCCATGCCGTTAGACTCTCATGAAGATTCTGCTAGTCAATTTGGATTTGCGTTCTTCTTTTCCTTTATTTTCATTTCCTTTTAAACTCTACTGCATCTGAAATCAACTTTGAGTGTTCTTCTTCTTGATTTTCTTCTTAATAGTTCAAATTCGTAAACATTTGGTGTGTTCTTTTTCTTGTTCTCTATACAAATAACTTCTTCTTCTAAATTGGATTTCCTCTTCTGAAATTTGAAGGTAAATAGTAAAGGGTAATTTAGTCATTTCTGAATTCATAAACGGTAAAAAATCTAACAAACAGACGGAATGACTAAACAGTTCACTGAGAAAAAAGTTAGAGACCTTACCATGTGTTTTTGAAAATACAGGGACTATGCAGTGTGTTTTGTCAAAATATAGGGACTAATAAATTAATTACCCTTATTAAAATGCTAAAATTTCATTAGATAATACGAGTAAAATAATAACATGAAAATAGTAAGAAATAAAACCTTACGTAAGTAAAGACTATGCCTAATATTAGTAATATATGATCCACGAAGGTAAGAAATAAACTCCAAATAGTAAAAAAAGTCATCAAAGATACCGTTAAAACAAACAACAAATGGAACATTACTTCTCGTCACTTCAAATTCGCAGAGAAACAACTGTAATACTGACTTCTTCATTTAAATCATTCAGAATTTTTGAATCTGAATCATTTCTTTCACAATCCCGTAAATCTATTGTTCTACGGATAAGATCTACAATTTTCGTCCTTACTAAACTAGAAAATGTTACAAATGAAGAGATGATGAACAACAGATACATATCAAACAGATTAAGTGATACAACAAGATATATGAATACCAATAAAAAAAACTTAACGAACAAGAATAAAAACAGTAAATGAGAAAGAATGAAGACATGCCTTTCTTGCTTCTCAATTAGAAGGTAACAAATGAGATCTATAAAATGAAAAAAAATAAAAGAGAATGAAACTTTATAACTCAAGAGTAAACAACAGAAATTGACAGAGAGAAAAAAAGAAGAGAGAAAATGGAAACTCCCAATTTTATAAAAGTAAAAAATTATAATCCAGTTTTTAGCCCCTTATGAGGTGCCGCCGCCTGGAACCCTAGCTCCCTTTGGGTGTTCTCTGGTAACTACCGGCCACCCTGGCCTTGTGTGCTGATCCAATTACCGGCCAGATTGGCCTGTGTGTATTTCTAAATTTCTTTTGATCTTTGTTTTCCCTGTTTTTATCGATGGGTGAGGAGTTGGAAGAGGCTTGGCAAAGACGAAACAATACAAGAGCCTCGAGCTCGATTACAGTTGATTGGAAGATTACTGTCAACCAAACTGTTGAATCTAAGTTCTATGTCTAACGCCTTTGCATCGTTTTCTTCACAGACTTCGTAGATTTGCTCTCTGCAAAGCGTTTCTTTCATTATTTCCCTAAAATTACTTAATTTTTTGTGAAGGTTGAATACAAAGACATCAATAACAGTGAGGGATGATTGGGATGTGATGAAGATGGTGAAGACCAAGGCATCAAATTCACGTATCTGTTTAGCTTGAATATAAAGGCATCAATCATAGTGAAAGGTGATTGATGTAAAGCCTGAATATAAAGGCATAAAATTCTATATGACGCTGCAGATTTTTCTTACTTCTGTAAAGCCTGGAAGCACTCCAATTAGGATTTACTATGGTACACTGGTGCTCATGCCATTGTTGGGATTTAGGGTTTAGGGTTTGAATTATTGTTGCAATCTTGTTGTTATGATTTTGATAATGTTATGATTTTAATGTTATATACCACCTCGTTTTTTTTGCAAACTGCAAAGTCTGCGAAGGTAACTACTACTTCAGTACATGAGTTAGCTTCGCAGTTTGCAAAAACTGCGAAGAAAAAATAATTCTGCGAAGTAGTATTATCTTCGCATGCTTCTTAGATTGCGAAAAATGCGAAAATCATGTACTGAAAGTTTTATCCTGGAAAACGTACAAAATAATAAAAAAACGGAGTGCCAAATTCACAAGAAGAAAGATTTTATGTATATATGAGTTGATAATTAAAAACAGAATGCCAAATTTACAAACTAAAAAAGAATGAAAGAGACAAACGAAAAAAGAAAGAAGAAAAAGTAAGAAATTTCTAAATGATTTTATATATATATATTGATAACTTGCTGGATCCGCTTTGATATTCTTTGCCGGAGTTACCTGCAAAACAAAACCGGAGACAGGATCTCCGGAAAAACTCTCCGACGATCAAGTCAGTTTTTGTAAAAATGACTCTATAATTTAGCAATAGCTTTGTGGGAAAAAATGTGAACGTACCTCCCCCCTTATTCTTAAGGCCTTTTATAGGTGTTTTTTGGGTAACCGCCGAGGGCGGTTACTCCTTAGTGGGCCACGTTCTGAGGGCGGTTACCCCTTTTTAGGCCATGTCCCTTTCGTGGCTTTCATGGCAACGAACGTGGTTCTGAGTGGGAGTCTTGACGCTCCGTTTAGGAATTCGGGGCGGTTTACTCGCTGCGCCCGCTTCCTTCATTCGGGTCCCGTCCAATCTTAGCCCATGGGGCTTTAATATGGGCTGGGCTTGCGAAATGAATATAACCCGTTTTGGGCTTCGCGGGTTATCACATGCCTCCCCCTTGGTCTAGCAAGAGCCCTTTTAGGGTCTTTTTATAGGGGACGCTTCGTCTTTGTCCGATTATTTCAAAGTTTTGAATTTGTGCATTTCCCCTCTTTCGTTTTCTCCGGCGTCGACCTTTTAATTCCGTTACTTCTTTTCCGGCGTTGACCTCTTAATACCGTCACTTCACTGTGTTGTCTTTTTCATGTAAGTTTTTCTTTTCACATTTGTTCCTTGTTCGGCTTTTTGCTTCTGTTTTCCTTTTATCGATCATGTCAGACCTCGACTTCGCGCCGTTTGACGACGATTATGTCCGCGAGGTCTCTAACGAGGTCGAAGAGATGGTTGAGGAAGCTTCAACCAGCTCTCCTGGGTGTAATTCTCATCCCGCCGACTTCCTTCATCTGGCGAATACAACCGACGAGGGTTTAGGTTTTGACCCCAAAAAGTTGATTCCGCCACCTGTCCCAACCCCTCGTTTGTTACCAAAGAAGGACAGGTCGGGAAGTCTGGTTTGTCAAGAGACAATCGATGATTTGCGGGAGCATTATCCCTGGCTCCGAGGTCTCGAGACTATCATTCCTGGGGAGGATAGGGGACCGGGCGATTACCCAAAGGGGTACTTCACTATTTTCGTGGCCCAGATTATCTGCGGCTTCACTTATCCGCTGGCGGATGAGATTGCTTTCGTCCTAGGCGGTTACGGAATCGCGCCCGGGCAATTGCATCCTAACGGCTGGGCCGATTTGACTCTGGACAAATTCTTGGCGGATTGTTTGGAGGTTCCCTTTTCGCCCAAAATCTTCTCCAAGCTCCACCATTTCAAAAGCTCGGCGGGGTATTTCACTTTCATCCGCCAGAGCGGATACTATGGTTTTGACGAGAAGCTGAACAAGATCCGCGAGTGGGATCGATCTTACTTTTTTATCAAGTTTAATAAGGAAAACCTGAACTTCCTTCATTGCTGGAGCCGACCCAACGTAAAGAGTTTGAACTTCGGGTATCCCAGCAAGGAAGAATCCGCCGTTATCAAGTTCTTGAAGAGCACTCCTCCTTTTGTATGGACATACGATCAGGCCTTTCATATGCTAAGGAGCCGAGTAGCGATTGCGTACCGCGAGGGGGATCGCGTTGTCTATATTCCTTATCGCGTTTTTGTGCAAGGTACTTTTTATTTCCAAGTTGATGGTTTCTTTTAACCCTTTGCAGGGGTGATCCTTTATCTCAAATCGCTGCAGATCGGGAGGCTAAAGCCCTGGCGAGAAGAAAGAAGCGGATGACGGAAACCGCTTCCGTTGTAGGGGCGGATCCTTCTGGAGGGACGATTCCTTCTATTGGGGCGGCTTCCCCGGTTAGGGCTTCCGCTTCACAAGGTCCCGCTTCTGCCTCCGAGGATCTTCCTTTAACCAGGAAGCGGAAGATAAGTACGGATACAGAGTCTTCTCGTTCTAAAAAGAAGAACACTTCTGTGTCCCTTACTGTTGGCGGCGCACCTGTATCCGCCTCGTCTAAAGGAAAGAGCAGTACCCCCATTCACGAGGTATCTTGATCTGCTCCCTCTCGTATTGCTACTTTTTCCTCATGAGCTATCTGTCGTTCTCTTGATATTTTTCTTTATGCTTTTGCAGCCAATCCCCGATATTAGCGGATGGTGGACTAGGACTTTCGGCCTGGCCGTGAACTTCTCTTGCAAGGATATTGTATCTTCCATATGCAATGTCCTCGGGCGACTTCCCTCTGCCTCCCGTGTGCGCGAGCAAGTACCGCTCCCTACTGCTGTGGAAGGGATCGAGAAGCGTTCTGTAGAGGTATATTATTGCTTTGTCCTTCGCTTTCAAATATCTTGTGTTCATTGTAACCGCATATTTCTATTCGCCCATTTTTATTTGTGAGACGTGTTATATGCAGATTATCAATTTCGCTGAGGGCATTCTCCGAAGGGATGCAGAGCGAGCCAAGGAGTTGGAAAGTCTTGGTACGGAATTGGCGACTCAGAAGTCGCTTTATGATGATGTCCAAGGGAAGGTGAAGGTCCTAGAGGGCACCTGTCAGAAGGCCGTGGGCGAGAAGGAGGAGGCCCTTAAATCCCTTCAGGCCAAGTCCGATGAACTGCAAAAAGCCCTCGACGACCTAGCTGCTTTCAAGGAGGCCCAAAAGAAGAGGGTTGAGGAGATTTTGGCTGAAGATGGCGCCCGCATCTACTGGTATGGGGAGCGGATTCATGCGGCTTATGAGCACGAGCATCAGGGTCTGGTACTTAACCGCCCCAAAGTTCCCATCCCTGAAAAGGATTTAACTGGGGAGTGGGATAAGCTGGAAGCCGAGGATGCTGATATGGATGAGGTACTCTTCTTAGATTGGAAGAGTCTTCAGGATCCTCCGATTAGCTGCGAGATCCCTATTCAGCCCGCGGAAGGAGAGGCACCCCAAGCCGTTTCTCAACCTGTGCAAGAGGTACCTCTCACCGAAGAGGTTACTGAAGCGGTTACCGATTCAAGGGTTGAGGATTCGCTTGAAGTAGATCCTCCTACCGGAGGAGATGAGGGAGTCGCCGCAGTCCAGGAGGGCATTAGGGGCGAAGGAGAGGAAGCTGTAGCATAGCTTAACTTATATTTGGACTTTTGTATGTAACAAACCGCTCTGATATATATATTTTCTTTCGGTTGTTGCTTTTCATATGTGTGTGATTGTCACTTTTTTGCCCTTTATATGTGCCTTTTGTCCTTTTGCCGACTCCATATTTGTGTTTCTTCATAGCTAGGGTGGCCAGACCCTTTTTGCAATTTTGAGTACTCGTTTATTCGCTTAATTTTATGCCTTAACTTATAAGTCTTCTTTCGAAAATAATCATAAGTTTTGATCATAAGGTTTTGCGAGTGATGCGTAATCATGCATCCGCCTTTCTTTAACAGGCAACACATTTATGTGTTTTTGATTTTAACCCTAAGGTTTTTTGCGAGTGATACGTAATCAAGCATCCGCCTTTCTTTAACAGGCAACACATTTATGTGTTTTTGATTTTAACCCTAAGGTTTTTTGCGAGTGATGCGTAATCATGCATCCGCCTTTCTTTAAGAGGCAACACATTTATGTGTTTTTGTAAAGAATCCGCATTTTGTTGTAACATACTGAGTGAATGTAATAACTTTTATTGATGACGAGAAAAAGTTTATTACATATGTACACCAATTGTGCGGGATCGAAGCCTCATTAAAACCTTTTATCAGAAAACCCAGTGGGAAAAACTCATAAAAGGAAAAAGAGTACTCGTCATTTCCTCGAACTACTCGACCTTTCTATATAGGCGTAGATTCTCTAAATTCCAGGTGCGCGGGAGCTTCTTTCCACTCATTTCTTCTATTTCGAAAGTGGCCGGTCCCATCTTCCTGGATACTTTGTATGGCCCGATCCAGTTGACGCCTAGCTTGCCTTTTCCATCTCTAGACTGTATTTTATCTGCTTTTTTCAAGACCAAGTCGTTTTCGTTGATCATTACTTTTCGCACTCTTCTGTCATGGTATTTCTTGATTCTATTGCGGTACATTGCCATTCGCATGTAAGCTTTTTCTCTTCGTTCCTCCACAGAATCCAAAGCATCTCTGATGTTGATAGGATTTTGTGTGTCGCAATAATAAATTGTCCGATCTGTGGGCGACTTGATTTCAACAGGTAGGACTGCTTCGGCTCCATAAACTAGCGAGAAAGGTGTTTCGCCTGTTGCTGCCTTTACAGAGGTTCTGTATGCCCACAACATATGGGGTATCTCATCCGCCCAACTTGTTTTTTTGTCACCTAGCCGCTTCTTGATGCCTTGAACCATGGCCCTGTTGGTAACCTCCGTCATACCATTTGATTGGGGATGGTTTACAAAAGAAAAATGATTCTTGATTCCCATGCTTTTGCAGTATGTTTTGAACTTGGCACAGTTGAACTAGGTGCCATTGTCGGTTATAAGCTTCTGCGGGATCCCAAATCGCATGATAATGTTCTCTCGTAAGAACTCGATCATTCTCTCAGATGTTTGTGCGGTTACTGCCTCCGCTTCTACCCATTTGCTGAAGTGGTCCATTGCGACTATCAAATACTTCCTTTTCTTTGTTGTTTCTGGGAATGGACCCACTATATCAATTCCCCATGTTGCGAATGGCCACGCCGTCATTATAGTGATTTGTTCAGCTCCGGGAACATGCTTTTCATTCGCATGGATTTGACAGTTGTGACATTCCGCAACCATCTTCTGGGAATCTTCCACCACCTTGGGCCAGTAGTATCCCATCAGTTTGACCTTTCTTGCCAATGCCGCCGAAGCTTCGTGCGCGCCACAAATTCCTTCGTGTAGTTCTCGCAGCACATAGTCTCCTTCATTGCGACTAACGCATTTCAACCATGGACATGTGTACGATTTCCGATACAAAGTTCCATCCTGCATTGAATATCGTGCCGACTGCCCAATTATTTTTCTGGCTAAGCTCTTATCAACCGGCATCTCCCTGCTCCAGATATTGATGGATTGGCATCCGCCAATCTTCATCGTCTTCCAGTTCCTCGATGATCATAATCTGATCAACCTCGAATGCTGGTGCCGATTTTATTTCCAAGTTGCATGCTTTTTGACTCCATGGTTCTCTACTTGCCGCTGCTTTTGCCAATTCGTCAGCTTTTGCATTTTGGCCTCGTGGAACATGCACCATCTCCCAAACGACTCCCTTGTGCGTTAACTCTTGTGTCAATCGGCTGACCACCTGATGGTATTTTACTAGCTCCTCCTGTTTCACCAGATAATTTTTTGTGATCTGGTTTATCATGAGTTTGGAATCGCTGTAGATTACCACTCTTTCTGGGGTGAGTTCATTGAGCAACCTCAATCCACATATCATAGCCTCGTATTCTGCGGCATTATTGGTAGTTTTGAAAGTTAATTTTGCTGCATAGTACAGGCGGATAACCTCCGGACCTTTGATGACGATTCCTAGCCCAGCTCCGTCTGCAGATAAGGCCCCATCTGTGTACATGCTCCACTCTTCTTTTTGTGCCTTTGGACATTCATCATCATCCCAGGTGAATTCGTTCACGAAGTCGGCGAGCACTTGGCTCTTTAGCGCTGGTCTTCCTTCATAGCGGATATCGTATTCGCCCAGGCGAATTGACCATTCCATCAACCGGCCGGATGCGTCAGGTTTCTGCAATACCTTTCGCATTGGGATGCCAGTTCTCACAATGACAGTATGCGCCTGAAAATATGGTTTCAATCTAGTCGCCGTGGTTATCACCGCGAGGGCCATTTTGTCCAACTTCGAATACCAGAGTTCTGCGTCCTTCAAGACTTTGCTCACGTAGTATACTGGATATTGTTGCCCTTCTTCTTCTCGCACCATCACAGTGCATATCGCCATGCTGGTGACGGATACATAAAGAAACAAATCTTCTCCGTCTTCCGGCCTGCTCATTAAGGGCGGATAACATAGTAATCGCTTTATCCCCTCAAATGCTTCTTGACAATCCGGCGTCCATTCAAAGGACTTGGATTTTTTGATGACATTGTAGAAAGGTAGACATCGCCTAGCTGAGCATGATATGAATCGCCCTAATGCCACCAACCGCCCGTTCAGTCTCTGTACTTCCCTTATGTTCCTTGGCGTCTTCATCTCCATTGCTGCTTTAACCTTCTCAGGATTCGCCTCAACCCCTTTGCCGCTAACAATGAAACCCAGGAACTTTCCCGCTCTTGCTCCGAATGTGCATTTCTATGGGTTCAATTTGAGGCCATATTTGATCAACACTTCTAGGATTTCTTTGATATCCCGCGGGTGGTCTTGCATTTTCTTGCTTTTGATGATCATGTCATCAACATAGATCGAGAAGTTCTCGCCGGATTTGTCTGAAAATATCTTGTTCATCATCCTCTGGTATGTTGCTCCCGCGTTTTTCAATCCAAAGGGCATCACCTTGAAGCAATAAGTCGTCTGGTGAGTTATGAATGATGTTTTGATTTCATCCGCCTTCTCCATGGGTATCTGATGGTAACTGGATTTCACGTCGGTGAATGATAAAGCTTCATATCCTGCAGTTCCATCTACCAATATATCAATGTTAGGAAGTGGATACATATCTTTCGGACATGCCTTGTTCAAGTCTTTGAAGTCGACGCACATTCTGTACGTTCCATTCGGCTTTTTGACTAGCACCACATTGGCTAGCCATTCCGGATAGGTGACTTCTCGAATCGCATCCGACCTTAGCAAGTCCGCCACTGCTTTTTCAATCGCCTTTTGCCGCTCAGGAGCATGTCCCCTCTTCTTTTGCCGCACTGGGGTTGCCCCTTTGTCTACATTCAACCGATGGGTTGCTACGTCTGGGCTTATTCCTTTTAGCACTTCATTTGGGACGGTAAATGCCGACTCACATTGGATCAATACCTCGGTAATGGCTTTCTTTGTTTCTTCTGAGAGTCCAGCCGCTATTCGCACGTTCTTATCATTCGAGATGGCGAATAGTTCCGTTTCTCCCAATGCTTCCGCCGGCAGCTTCTCTTCGACTTTATCCTCCTCTTCCGATTTTGGTTCAAGTGATAATGTATAGGCCTGTTGAGATACAAGTTGATCACCTTCAACTATGACTCGCCCTTGGTGTGTTGGCAAATGTAACGTTAAATGCTTCATTGAGATGAGCGACTCCATCTCCGACAGGAATGGCCGTCCCAGAATTATGTTGTAGGCCAGTGGGAGATCAACAATTGCGAATTCTAAATCACCTCGCCATTTTAGATTCTTATCGCCCATTTCTGCCTCCAACACCACCTGCCCACTTGTTTGGGAGGATTGACCCCCAAAACGAGTTACATCCATGAAGGTGTGTTCCACCCGCTCGTCGTTGATTCCCAACTTGTTGAATGCTGTCCGGGTAATGACGTTGCAAGAACTGCCTGTGTCGATAAGGACCCGCTTGACGTCCCATCCTTCAACGGCCATCGTGATCACCAGGGCATCCGCATGTGGCTCCGTGATTCTCGCAAATGAGTAATTGAGGGCATCCCCCCTATGTGTGTTGCTCTTTCGCCGTTCACGGCGAGTTCTTTTTGTTGGAGGCTCGTAGATTCCGCCTGCTATCACGTTTATCACCCCTTTCTTCTGCTTCTTTTCTGGCCGTGTTTCTCCCTCATGCGGGAGCGTTGTTTTCTCATCAGCTGTTTCTTTTCTTACAAATTGACTCAGCTTGCCTCTCTCGATCAGTTTTTCTATTTCCTTCTTCAGTTCGTAGCAATCATCTGTGTCATGGCCATTCAACCTGTGGAACCTGCAATACTTACTGGGATAGCGCCCCAAACTGGTTCGGCCTTTCACCTCGGGGAACCGCACATCCTTCTTCAAGGGGCTCTTTTCGATCCAAAGTAACACCTCTTGGCGAGTCGTGTTTAGTGGCGTGTGATATCCTCCACCTTGAAAGGGACGATCGCCTCTTCGAACAAAATTACTTTTGGACTGGGTCTGACGCCGACTGTCCGAAGTGGTTCTAGCGGCCTCTCTTTCTCGCCGAGTTTGGGCCCTATGTTCCCTGTTGACATCATCCACTTCCATGAATTCCTTTGCTATCTTCATGAGCTCGGCTACAGTGCGTGGTTTGTTACGGATGATTTCTTCCCGCATGCTCCAATCAGTGGTTCCATCCGCCATGATGTTGCGAATACTCACGATATCTGGGTTCTGCAATCGCACCAGGATATCGTTAAAGGCGACAACAAATTCCCTTAGGGAATTATAGTTTCTCTGTTTGATCTTCTTCAGCTGCCTATATGTCACATCTGCCGCTTTACAGCCCACGAACTTCGCACAGAAATCCCGACTATATTGTTGCCAATTGTGAATAGATTCTGCCGGTAAAGATCGAAACCAATCAGATGCCGCACCGTCCAAAGTTGTCGAGAATAACCTGCAAATTATGCTTTCGCTTGCCCCTGCAACATCCATTAACTCTCTGTAGTTCCTGACATGAGCCTCAGGGTCAGAATTTGGATCCCCATAGTATTTTGGTATGGCAGGTGCTTTGATTCTGTGATCTGGAATGAATTCCCGCAACGAAGGGGCAAAAGGTGAATCGCTCTGGACCTCTGCTCTCGGCCGAGGTGAGTACCCCATTCGCTCCATCATGCTCCGTAATTGATCTTCTAAGTCAATATCGGGTACTCGCCGGACCTCTTCCATCCGCTGCTGGTGAATTCTGGATGGCATCCACTCGCCCATCGGTGTTGAGACGGGTGCCTGTTGGTGGACCAATCGCCGTCCCGTTATAGGATCAAAGTTCCATGTGTGCTCACGCCCAGACATAGTTGTGTTAGGCGTCATCAATTCCGAACGTCTGTGAGGAAAAGGGTCCAGTTGTTGTAGCGGAAGAGTGCCTTGCATTCCTGGCAACGGTTGGGATGGTTGCCAGGTTGGATGTGTCGTCGTAATGAGATCTGGGTGCGAGTAGTTGCTCGGGTGACTGTGTGGATTCGTGCGACTACTCTGGCCCACTTGATTTGGCACCTGAGATGGCTGCGGAAGGACATGTATGACAGGAAT
This sequence comes from Euphorbia lathyris, assembly GCF_963576675.1. NCBI lineage: Eukaryota > Viridiplantae > Streptophyta > Magnoliopsida > Malpighiales > Euphorbiaceae > Euphorbia > Euphorbia lathyris. The sequence goes on from NC_088911.1 coordinate 9,512,969, forward strand.
AGTCGGTGATTGTGTTGAGATAACCACAGGTTCCTGAGGGGCAGGCGCCATGGCGGTATCGCGTTCGGCGAGGGCGGTTAATAAATTAATCATTCGATCGCCAGCCGCCTGGCTCATATTCGAAGCCAAGACCTGTCCTGCCATCTGCACGAAATCGCTATTGGACATCTCCATTTCATTTTGCACCTGCACTTCCAATAAGGGACCCAATTGTCCCGAGGGGCCTGACGAGCTAGGCACCACAGGCTGAGTACCTGCAGGCTGCGAATTTGCAATCCGTGAACCTCGTGAGTTCATGCTAGTGGATCTGGTCGTAACACCGGTCGTTCGTGATGGTTCTGACATGTTCTTCGTGTACCTTTAACCAAGTGTTGGTAAAAAAGGTCCACGCTCACCGCACCAATGATAACTTGCTGGATCCGCTTTGATATTCTTTGCCGGAGTTACCTGCAAAACAAAACCGGAGACAGGATCTCCGGGAAAACTCTCCGACGATCAAGTCAGTTTTTGTAAAAATGAGTCTATAATTTAGCAATAGCTTTGTGGGAAAAAATGTGAACGTACCACCCCCTTATTCTTAAGGCCTTTTATAGGTGTTTTTTGGGTAACCGCCGAGGGCGGTTACTCCTTAGTGGGCCACGTTCTGAGGGCGGTTACCCCTTTTTAGGCTATGTCCCTTTCGTGGCTTTCATGGCAACGAACGTGGTTCTGAGTGGGAGTCTTGACGCTCCGTTTAGGAATTCGGGGCGGTTTACTCGCTGCGCCCGCTTCTTTTATTTGGGTCCCGTCCAATCTTAGCCCATAGAGCTTTAATATGGATTGGGCTTGCGAAATGAATATAACCCGTTTTGGACTTTACGGGTTATATATATATATAAAAAATATTTTAGAAAAGTCATAAATATATATCTGCATATGGATTTAAATATATAAATGTACCTCCTATTTTATTCCATTTTATAAATTTTGCCTTGTCTTATATATTGTGGCACCTTCTTTACACTATCAAATCCGCGGGAATCTTTCAAACTTATCCCATAATTTTATCAAATAGAAAGGAACAAATATATAATATGTGAATTAAATAATTAAAGTTCCACGTGTTGAAGTCCCTCAAAAGATAAGATTAGAAGTTATAAAAAGCTTCCATACAAGAAGCTTATAAAAAGCAATAATTATAGGAAGAGCGACAAATTATGTGACGCAAAACATAATTTAAATTTGTTGAGTCTAATTTTCTAAGTTGGAATTTTTGAAAAAATTCCGAAGGTTCAATTAAAATATATAAAACAATTAAACATGTGTATATTTTAAAAATAAAATAAAATTAAGCATGTGTATATGGATTGAAATTTTAGTCATTTTCACAGTATAAAAACAACTCAATTTTATATTTTCTAACATTATGATTACTAAACTTTAATTAACGTTTCAAAATGATTATTAACGGTCTTAAAATGGAAATATTCAAAAATAAAGTTGTTTAAAACAACATTTTTTATGAAACAACATTTATTATTTTAAATAGAGCTTTATCTCTCTAAAAAATCATTTTCTCTCTCATACCCAAACAATATATAAATAACTTCGAAACAAAAATTTTAAACAATTAAAGTTGTTTAAAACAACATTTTTTTATGAAACAACATTTATTATTTTTCAAAATCACTATTTATAGAGCTTTATCTCTCTAAAAAATCATTTTCTCTCTCATACCCAAACAATATATAAATAACTTCGAAACAAAAATTTTAAACAATTAAAGTTGTTTATAATATCATAAATTCTTGAAATTTTTTATTTTGAAGTCGTCAACAGTAATTTTAATACGTTTATTAAAGTTTGTTGACAATAATGTTAGAGAGTATTATTTAATCCCATTTTTAATGAGTAAACTACCAAGAATCATTATTCTTATATATATATATATATATATATAACTGATTGATGATTGTAAATTGCCTTAGTATATCAGTAGTTCTAAATTGTTTAAAAAGTTTGATTGATCCCTTAAATTTATATAGTGTTTTATTAGTCTTCTAAATTTACGTGGAAAAAATAAAGTAAGACTTGCTTTATCAAAAATGAAGTAAGCATAGCCTAACCCTGATTTGTAAGATTATAATGATAACTTTTAGAGTTTTTTTTTAGGTATTGAAATATATTTTTTAAATCGCTAAAAGTGAAACGGATTAATTAGAAAATAAAATATTATATTTTGAAATAGCTTATTAAGGTACCGTTTGTTTCATATGGTTGATGTTATTGATAGGTAGTTAGTTGATTTTTGTATTAAAAATAGCTGTTTCGATTTTTAACAACGAGTTTTTTCCTTTCATGTTTAGACTTAAAAAAAAGAAGAAGCAAAAAATGGTTTAAAAAAAGGGGTACAAATGCTCCTCAGTTAATAATTAAGTTTTTCATATCTTTTGAAATTACTGGCATCGATTATTATTATTTTTTTTTTATTATTTTTTTTTTATAAAAGTGCATATATTTTCGTTAGATATGAAAGTACAAAAAGAAACGGCAAAGGTAAAAAACCTTACAAAATCCATAATGAGATGAAAATAACTATAAAAAGCCATAAAAAGTACATAACCCACAAAAAAAAACATATACTTCATTGAAATCCAAATCCGCAAAAAAACAACTGTAATCGAATCTTCATCATTTAGACCCTTCCAAAAATTCGGATATGAGTCATTTCGTTTGTTGCAACCACGTAGATATATTGATCCACGTATAAAATAAATCATTTCTACTTTTGCTAAATCCAAAAAATGGTATAAATAGTAGAATAATGGAGACTATATACAATTCAAACGGATAAAGAGATCCAATAAAATATATAAACACTCATCAGAAAGAAATAAAATAAAAAAAATTTACAATAAATCTTAAATCTAACCGGTTGAGAGGAGTAAGAAATAACTTCCTTCTTCTTCAATGTAAATCCACCAAAAAGATAAAAAACTTGGGCACCTTCACAGGGAGAAGAAAGCAAGGAGGAGCCGCAATATTATACCTAAAAGAACAAGCTTTGGATTTGTTAAACGGATAATATAACCTGTGCCTCATGGCACAGGTTTATCATTAATGATTAATTACGTCTTTTTTGCAGTATTACTTTCTTTTTGGCAGTAAATGTAGGGTAAATTACACCCATAACCACTGAACTTTATTTATTTTCATATTATGACCACTCAACTTTATTTCTTCTCGATATGACCATTGAACTTTACACTTTTTAACACTGGTGACCAATTAACACCTCAAAACGACCATTGAAGCCTAAAAATAAAAAATCCAAAGCCTTAATGATATTCTAAGTAACTTTAATCCTTGAAAATAATTAAATAGAGCTTTCGAAAATCACATTTTTTTGAGCTTTCTCTCTCCTAACCAAACAACACCTAAATAACCTTAAAACGAAAAATGAATTTTTAGAGAGAGAAAGCTCAAAAAAATGTGATTTTCGGAAGCTCCATTTAATTATTTTCAAGGATTAAAGTTCCTTAGAATATCATTAAGGCTTTGGATTTTTTATTTTTAGGCTTCAATGGTCGTTTTGAGGTGTTAATTGGCCACCGATGTTAAAAAGTGTAAAGTTCAATGGCCATATCAGAAAGAAATAAAGTTGAATGGTCATAATACGAAAATGGATAAAGTTCGGTGACCATGGCTGTATTTTTATACAATTAATAGTTTTTGATCCACTAAATATTAGTATTCACAATTATGAAACCCAGGTCTCACATGGTCAAACTGATACAGATTTTCTGAAACGGATTAATTAAATTCAATCATTCTCCGCTTTCGCATTGGAGATTCAAAATCAATGACCGACGCCGATGACGAACTCGATGAAGAAGATGAACTGTTCGGCGAGGACCGCTTATTCGTCACTCTGATCGGCTCATAATCGCTTGTTCCGATTAAATGAGGAAAGTTAAGTTTAGCTTTAGATCCACGCATTTCAAAAGCCGCTCGATCATAAGCCAGAGCTGCATCTTCAGGTGTCTCGTAAGTACCTAGCCAAACTCTTCCTCCATTTTCCTTCAGATCTCTAATCTCCGCCGCATATTTCCCCCATGGCCTCCTCCTCACACCTTTGTACTGCATTCCTCTAGACGGCGCACTCTTTGTACGGGACGGCGCACTCTTTGTACGATCCGCCGCAGCATTTTCTGAACCATCGGTTGCATCCAAAGGCGCGGTTGAATCAGACGGACTAGACGGCGTCCATCCGATGCTGGTAAGCTCATGATTAGTACTAATGTTAGAATCGGTTGTTAGGGTTTCTAATTCAAAATTATATTGGTGAAGATGAAAATACTGCTGAATTGGATCGAAATCGAAATCGGAGTCCGAAATAGGATTAGGAATTGTAATTGAGAAATCATCGTCTTGAAGTAGATAGGATTCGATTGAATCCAAAGCTGAAAATGAAAAATCATCTGGTTTTGGAATTGAATAATCATCTTCAAGTAAATAGTGCTGAATTGAATCCAAGTCCAACTCAGTGAAATCGTTAGGCGTAATCGGATAATTATCTTCGAGGAGGAACTGCTGAATAGACTCCATCAGATCTAAATCAGTCATCATTGAGGTATTTTCTGATCCCCAAATTAATTTGTGAGTTTCAATTGATATTGAATAATTTTTTTGTTTGGTGTTTGGGAAGTGGAATTTTGAGTGTGGATGATGATATCTGTTGCTGTTGGTGTTTATATATATTTATATATGTATATGCTTTCTTCTTCTTCATATCTTCCTTTTCTCCTGGAAGTATTTTAGGGTGGTTCCTTCCTTCAAATTTCATTGTTTAAGTGTTTGTTTCACGTGTTTATTTGGTTTCTTTGTTTATTGGTATTGTTACTTTCATATTTAATTTCAAACCAAAAAAAAAAAAAAAAAAACTTTCATATTTAATTGATATATAGTTATGGACTCTCCATACTCTTTCTGTTTTTGGCATATAAATTAAAGGCTTAAAAAACTAATTGCCTCCATGAATTTACATCATCAAAGTTCACTTTAGGAGACAATTTAAATAAATTAAAATATAAATCATTATATATTTTAAAGTCAATAAATTATTTTAAACAAATTCAAATTGATTATTTTTAGTTCGTAATTCTCCACTGCTATATTTTCTTTTTGTTTTTGGGATATAAATAATATATGTTGGCTTTTGTTTTAGTTACAGTTAATATATCATGGTGCTTAGAATTAGATTTTGCAGTGGAGCGGGTTAATGATGGGCGAGCTATTCTATATATAATATAAAATCTCTCTAATTCTCTTCATATCTATATATAATATAAAATAGTAACATTAGAACTGAGGTATCACTTCCTCTTTTTTTACTGATAAAAAATATAATATAATATATATTTTTTTGATTAAAGATTGGTTAACGAGGAAGGGTAAGCGGCGGACATCCCAACTATGCTGGCACCCCACCACAGACCCAAAAAAGCCCCGAACCAAATTTATTAAAAGAGTAAGTAAATGTCATAATACAAAAAGAATAAAGAATAAAATGAAGCCAAAGAATCGGGAAAAGCGATAAATGCAACGTCCTACACGATCATGAAAAAAGACCGATCCACAAACATCTGGGACAACATCCCACCAAGTCGAAGCTGTTGTCGTCCGTCCATAATTTGCAAGCGAATCCGTAACATGATTTCCTTCACGAAAAATATAAGACACCACAAAAGCCACAAAATAAATCTGATTTAAACAATTGAACCATTTTTGTCTAAGCAACCAAGGAACCGGACAAGATTTAGATTTGAACATTTGCACAACATACATTGAGTTGCTTTCAAGCCAAATTTTTCGCCAACCTTTGCTGATAGCCATGTCAATGGCGTAAATAGCAGCAGATAGGTCAGCAAGATAAGCAAAGGAACTTTCAATCGGAAAGACAAATGCACCAAGGCACACGCCAGTATGCGAGCGATAAATACCTCCGCAACCCCCAGGACTAGGAGCACCCGTGACAGATGCATGAGTATTGATCTTAATCCAATCCCTCGGAGGTGGTTGCCAAAAAATCGGAGTAATGTGTGGAGCTTTAGCAAGACGCTTTTCAATCCCGAGCTCACATAAGATTTGAAGTTTTCAACTAGCGAATTCCAAACGGATCCCCGTCCAGTGTGAGCAGATTCACGAACAACTCCCCAAATCCGTCTCAGCGTGACGGAAGTATCAACTCTCTCATCCTCAAAAATGGGCCTATTACGAGCGAGCCATAGAGCCTAAATTGTATTAACAATTGCTGCCGCCCACAAATCAGCGATTTGAGTACTGAAACGTTGAATAACAGCATGATCAACCAGATTCTTAAGAGTCGAGTCTGTGTTAATTCGTCTTCCAAACATTGAGCTAACACCATGCCAAATAAATTTGGAAAACCGACAAGAGACAAAAAGGTGGTCCAACGTTTCAAAATCTAACGAGCACAAACTGCAACGAGAAACAACTTGGCAGCCGCGCAACTGAAGTTGATCATGTATTGGCAAATACCCAAGATAAGCCCGCCATCCAATAAGCGAGTGTGCAGGAGGAACACTCTAACACCTTAAAAAACTACTCCAAGGCTGTTGAGTAGGAGGAGATCTAAGCCAAGCGTACAGGAGCTTAACAGTTAAAATCTTAAAAGTTCAAGAGCTTAATAATGTGTTTTGACATTTGTTAACATTTATCTTAACAATATAATAAATAAATAAATAAATTTTCTGGTTGTTTTTTAATAATCTTAAAAGTTCATGGACTTAAATATGATTTTTGTCTATAATAATTTTTTTGATTAAAGATTGGTTAGCGAGGAAGGGTAAGCGGCGGACATCCCAGCTATGCTGGCACCCTCACCACAGACCCAAAAAAAATCCCGAACCAAATTTATTAAAAGAGTAAATAAATGTCATAATACAAAAAGAATAAAGAATAAAATGAAGCCAAAGAATTAGGAAAAGCGATAAACGCAACGTGCTACACGATCATGAAAAAAAATCGATCCACAAAAATCTAGGACAACATCCCACCAAGTCGAAGCTGTTGCCGTCCGTCCATAATTTGTAAGCAAATCCGCAACATGATTTCCTTCACGAAAAATATGAGACACCACAAAAGCCACAGAATCAATCTAATTTAAACAATTGAACTATTTTTGTCTAAGTAACCAAGGAACCGAACAAGATTTAGATTTGAACAAGATTTAGATTTAAATTTGAACAGGATTTTAATTATATTATTATATTTATCTATAAAAAAATTATTTAAAGTAAATGTGAAAATAAAATAATAATATTTAATTTATATAACACTTTTATATCATTAATTGTAATTATTAGATTATATTTTTGTTAAAATTTATATGTTAAGATGAATTCGTGCATCGCAGGGGCCAAAAACTAGTTAAAATATAAATTATTATATATTTTAAAGTCAATAAATTATTTTAAACAAATTCAAATCGATTATTTTTAGTTCATAATTCTCCATTGCTATATTTTCTTTTTGTTTTTGAGATATAAATAATATATATCGGCTTTTGTTTTAGTTAGCGTTGATATATTATAGTGCTTAGAATTAGGTTTGTCAATAAGGCGGGTTGAGAATGGAACGAGCTATTCTATCCCCATCTCCATTTGTAACAGGACCCCTTCCTGCTTAGATGGGTAATAGATAATTTTTTGATAGAAATTGAGACGAGACAGAACTTGAGTGGGGTAAGCATCCATGACCCAAGAACTGACAAACCCACAATATATAATCCTATGAGGATATCCATCCCATTTTATTATTTTTTAAATTAATATTTAGTATATTCAAATTGCTAATTCTAATAGTTATACAACAATTATAATGAAAACCCACAGTAATAATGAAATACATATATTTTTTTTATAAATATTTATATATTTTCTATCATTTCATAGTAAAAATTTTGGGAGGAAATTATCTATATTTAAAGTTATGTTTTTTATTCCAATTTATAGGTTGGATTTGTATAAAATATATTGATATTTGAATTTAAAGGTGTGTAATTAATATGTTAAATTTGAAATTAATTAGTAAATTTTAGAAAATATGTTATATAATATTAATATTATATATTGATGTATAATATCCATGGATATTTCCATGATCAACCCTAACGGTAATGAGTTGGAGATTCCTATAGGGTGGGGATAACTATTACTGTTCCCAAGATTGAGGATCATTTTCTTCTCCATTCTCGACCCTATGAAAATGTGTATTAGAGATTCTCCGAGCCGAATGGGACATGATCTAATGGCTATGAGTATTACTCGTCTTATTGACAAGCTTATCTAGAATTTGGCTAAAATATTGATTGATCTTTTGAACTTATATAACATATTGTTAGCTTTCTGGATTTGCTTCAAGCGTTATATTTCCTATTTGAATTTGTTTAAAGTGATTTATTGATCTACTGAATTTGCTTAAAGTAGTATATGCTGATCTCTTGAAATTTGGTTAAATTGATACTTTGTTAAAAAAATTGCTTGCTCGGCTATGTCACTTGAAGTATGTTTTATAGGCTAATAAGATAATTTGAGCTGAATAGTTTTTCTTAATATATTAAGCCTTTTGTTTTTTTTTTTTGGTTTTAAATCTTTAAAAGTGTTTAATTAAAATTGAAAACAAATATTAAATAGGAAAATCAATTAATATAAACAAATAATTTACGACAAACAACAATAACTAATAGTAATAAATAATAAATAAACTAATAATATATGATTATCTTCTCTGAATTGACATAATTTATTTTATTAGACACGGGTGCAGGATACACAGTTTGTTAATCTAAGTATGATATAACTTTACTATTCCTATAAATACTTGAGAATATCAATTATTTCTTTGTTTTATTTTTAATCAATATTATTTAAGAAAAATATTTCATGTTATTAAAAAATAGAGTATGGCTTTCTTTTTTTTGGATTTATATGTATTTGAAAGAGTGTTTGTTTGGATTCATTATGTGTGAAAGCACACGTCTAAAGTTGTGCGTGTGAAGTTATTAATTTTTTTTTTTTTTTTTTTTTTGTGCTTTAATAATTTCTTTATTGCTTAGATTGAGCATTTCCATACACGGCGTTTACAAGAAAATATAAATTTAATTTTAGTATTTTTTTTGACAGCATTAATTTGTTAGTATTAAATAAATTTGTTCGATTTAAATAATAATACTACTCTTCCAAAAAAATAGGGTGTTGTTAAACCCAGCACCATTTTCCCACCCCTAGCTCTGTGAAAGGATAAAAATGCACTTTCATGGGTTTTGGGAGGGGAATTGCTATTTTTTTTGCCAATCCGACACGCGGGCGTGTGGCCATCACGCTTCACCTCGCGGTCGGACGTGATAGCCGCACGCCTCACCGTGTGGTAGGACGTGATAGCCTTACGCCTGACAGCAAGGAGTGTGTTATGTCACGTTTAGGGAGTTAGAGTTAATAATGAGTTGTCCTTTAAATTCTGGACAAATAAATTAAAATAGACAACTTTAAAAGGCTCTATATGGGTTAGAACTTTTTTATTTTTTTTTAATATATATATATATATATATATATATATATATATATATATATATATATATGGAAATTTAGAGTCTTTTGGTTCAGTTGTTAGCTGATTGTTGTTTACTGTTACTGTCAGCTGTTTGCTATTAGTGGGTATATTTTTAGTGTTTATTAAAATTATAATTAGTTGTTGTTGTTAGTATATATAATTACTAATATATGCATGTTTTCTGTCTCGTTCGTGTCTAAATTTCTAGAATTTATACATTGATAGTAATATATATTATAATCATTAGGTGTGTGATATTAATTTGGTGCTATAGGAAAAGTTTGGGGTTAATTCGATGGTTTTAGGTTTAAATTAAAAGTTTAGGGTAATTTTAAAAAAAATTATATAAAAATGTAGGATCAAACTGGATTTTTTTTAAATTTGGATATATATTACAAAAGAATTCGTGATGATCATCATCATCTTTGTTTTCTTTTTTCTTTTTCTTTTCTTTCTCTTCCTTTTCATCTTCTTCATCGTTCCTGAACCGTTTCTCCACCGTTTCTTTGATTTACGAAAATTCGATCGTCCGAATCACTCGAAATTGAAACCATAGCATCCTTATACATAGATCTAAGTCCTAATCGAAGAGTTTTTGAGTTTCGGAAGTGTTTGGAGGGGAAACGTCTTAGACAAAATTTAGAAAAGAATTGAACGGGTGTGTTTTCTTCAATTAGTGACCAAGGTAAGTAACTATCAACTATATTTTGAGTTTTATGTATATAGATATATATTTTTTTTTTGGTAAGAAGGGAAGAAAAAAAAAAACAAACAAAAACCTAACCCGGGATCAGTCTAGGAAGACTGACCCCAATCCTATCCTCAAGAAGAGAAGGTAACAGAAAAGAAGGAGGAACGGAAAGGGTAGAAACACCTAACATCCCCCCATGCCCAGCAGTTGCCAAGCGATCCACCACGCGGTTTTGCTCCCTATAAATATGGGAGAAGGTAAGAGAATCGAAGGCAGGACGAAGCCTCAAGATGGCTTTAATGAGATTCTGACTCTTAAGACAAACAGCCTGTCTATCCGAAATCCTGTTGATAGCCTCCAAATTGTCAGACTCCACCGAAAGTCTTTTAACACCCATGCGAATGACGAGTTTAATGCCAGACAAGATCCCCCAGAGCTCCGCAGTAAAGGAGGAGCCCGTACCTAAGTTATGGGTAAACCCAGCCAGCCAGGCGCCACTAGCATCCCGAAGAACTCCACCAGTAGCAATTCTGCCATTACTAAGGCAGGAGCCATCCGTATTCAACTTGACAACCCCTTCCATGGGCTTCCTCCAACCAACTAACTGGACCTCTTTAACCGGGGAGGGGTGAACCAGGGGCTCTCCTTCAAAACTCTTTGTAATAACAGAGAGTTTTTTCGAGAAGTAAAACCGGAGGTCAGGAATAAAGACAGTCTTCTCAGCAAATAACTATTCATTCCTCCATTTCCACATTTGGTGACAAATAATAGCGAAGAGAATAGCCCCATGCTCCATACTGGCCAACAAATTCCCATTAACGCCTTCAGAGAACCAGTCAATATCAGAGAACCCCATAAAGGAAGGAAGGATGTGGTGAGGAAGGACCCCTTCCCAAACCTTTCTACTATTCGGGCAATCCCTCAAAGCATGGCACAAGGTTTCCACATGGCCGCTGCATCTGCTACAGGCACCAGATACAGCCAAGTGCCTTCTGTGTCTATCTGCATTCGTGAGGAGCCTGTCTTTGACTCCCAGCCATAGGAAACTCCTAATGCGGTAGGGGACTTTGAGGGCCCAAATGGACTTCCAAATTTCCAAGGGAGGATCAGCCCTATTAGGGGTAAAAGCTTCATAGGCCGATTTGCAAGAATAAGAACCATTATTAGTCAAGGCCCAGCAGTGTCTGTCCTTATCCTCCTCCTGATTACTAATCTTCACACCTCTAATATTAAGGAGGGTCTCCAGGCTAAGAAAGGAGTCGAACTTAGACCAGATCCAGTCTCCCTCCGAGTCCACCACATCAGCAATTCTCCAGGAGAGGAGATCATTCGGCGGAGGGGCGATGCACACCTCAATCAACGGTTTGTCACCAATCCAGGTGTCATACCAGAAATTAATGGATCTCCCATTACCCACCTCCAAGCCAATCCCCGTACAGAACTCAGCAAAAACAGCACTAAGCCCTTTCCAGAGGAAGGAACAGCTGACAACCCTCTCCTTCGGGCCACCAAAGATTCTATCTTTCCTATACTTGCCGCACAGAAGACGAACCCAAAGGGAGGAGGGGGATTGCCACATTCTCCAAAGAAGCTTCATTAACAGGACTTTATTATTGTCCTTAGCTTGCCTTATACCAAGACCCCCCCTGCTCTTAGGCTGGCAGGCTTCCTTCCAAGGGACCAGGTGAATCTTCCTCCCATCCCCAGACTCTCTCCACAGAAAACGCCGATTAATTTTATCAAGGTCGTTGAGGACCGGCTCAGGGAGCTTACAGGCTTGCATGATGTGATTTGGAGCAGCGCAGTTGATAGACTGGATTAAAGTAAGGCGACCTGCAAGGGAAAGAGAATTAGCTTTCCAGCTAGCACACAAACCGTTAGATTTGTCCAAAATGTATTTAAAAGAGGCTTTGGACACCCTGTCACTATGAAGAGGGACCCCAAGGTATTTCCCAAACGATTGAGTCAGGGGAATGCCAGACATCTCACTCAGTCTTCTACACAAGCTATTATCCATATTCTTGGAACAAAGCATACGGGATTTATGGATGTTAATATTCTGGCCAGAAGCCTCACAAAAGCAGTTGAGGATATCCATCACAGCCTTAATTTGTTCCTCATTACCCTCCACAAAAAGCATGACATCATCAGCATAGAGTAAATGGGTAACAGGGGGCAATGTCTGTTGATGGAAACAGGGTGGAGAGTCCCTTTGCTCACCGCCTCTTGGATCAGGTGAGACAATCTTTCCATGGCAATAACAAAAATGAAGGGGCTCATAGGATCCCCTTGACGAATACCCCTGGATGGAGAGAACTCATCCGACATATCCCCATTGATCATAACCTGGAAAACAGGAGAGGAGATACACTTTCCAATCAAATTCCTCCAGTTCTCCGGGATACCAGCTTTGGCTAAACTATCCAGAAGAAAGCTCCAGTTCAACCTATCATAGGCTTTCTCCAGATCCAGCTTGAGAGCCACGATCCCTTTCTTGCCTTTCTTAATCTTCATAGAATGGACAACCTCCTGGGCAATAACAACGTTATCCATCAAATGTCTTCCAGGAATAAAGCTCCCTTGATTTTGGCTGATAATATCCGGAAGGATCTTCCGGATTCTATTAGCCACAATCTTAGTAATAGCTTTATACAAGACATTACAAAGACTGATGGGTCTCATCTGGAGAAAGGAAGAAGGCTTGGCAACCTTAGGAATCAAGACAATGAGGGTTTTATTAACCAAACTGATATCGTTCGAACCACCAAAGACACCTAACACAAAGCTGTATATACCCTCTTTAACAGTGTCCCAGTGTTTATGATAGAAACTAGCGGGGATACCATCAATACCAGGAGCCTTAGTGGAACCGATGCTGGAGAAGGCCAGATCAATCTCTTTAAGCTCAATGGGATGGAAAGCATTATTAATAGCATCCTCCCCCAAACGAGGAAAGGAAATGCCAGAGTGGGCACTCTCTAGGTCCACAGCTTCCTCTCTGAACAGGTCCTTGTAGAAATCAAGGGCAAGGCACCGAATGTCCTCCTCCTCAAAAATCCACTCACCACTGGCGTCTTTAATAGCCTCGATCCTATTTCGCTGTCTCCTAATGATCGTTGAGAGGTGGAAAAACCTGGTATTCCGGTCCCCGTCTTGAATCCAAGCCTTCCTAGATTTCTGGAACCACAGAAGCTCTTCCTGTCTAAGCACAGCTTCCAACTCGTTCTGAAGAGCTCTTAGGTGACCATTCAGGCTATGATCAAAACGAACCTCCAAGCAACGCTGAACACCTTCCATTCTCCTCAAGAGTTTGTTCTTCCTCTTGATAATATGACCAAAAGTATTTTTATTCCAAACAGCCACATTCCTCTTGAATTCCTCAGTAGCGAGGAGAACATCAGAGTGGGGATGCCAATTGCTTTTAACGAAATCCTTAAACTCGGGGTGAGACTCCCAAGCCACCAGATACTTAAAAGGTCTATTACCTTTCAGCCGATTTCCTTTGACCAAATTAATGAGGATAGGGCAATGGTTTGAGTGACGGAAAGGGAGATTAAGTACCTTGACCTCAGGAAACCTATAAATCGCTGCAATATTAGCGTACACCTTATCCAACCTAACAAACACACTATTCCTTTTCCAGGTAAATTTGTGGCCAGCAGCACCCAGGTCCGAAAGCCCGCACATATCCATACTTTGCTTATGATTAAGACACCGGTTCACATAATGATTACCCCCTCCTCTCTGATCACTCAAGAGGGCAATGTCATTAAAATCCCCGGCAACCAACCACGCCTCCACCATGTTAGAGCTAAAAGAATGAAGGATCTCCCACAGCCTTCTTCGGTTAGTCGAAACAGGATCAGCATAGACGAAGGTAATAAAGAAGGGTTTATTACCCGGGTAACACACCTTACTATGGATGAATTGACTGTCCATAGTAACAATATCAATATTGACTTGACCTGGCTTCCAAAAGAGCCAAATCCCCCCTGCCCGGCCAGTAACCTCCGACCTGACGCAATTCCAATTCTTAAACTTTCTAACCACCTCATCTGCTTTGGCTCCACTAACCTTGGTCTCAAGAAGGACAAAGCAGGAAGGGTTAAACTATTTAATGAGATCATTGACATGAATGCGGGTAGCCTTGCTCGCCGCACCTCTAACATTCCAAACGAAGAAGTCCATTAGAGGGGGAGACTACAGACGCAGGCCCAAACCCTAGATCAGGTATTTGTTCGGGGCTCCGGAGAGCCTAGAGGCGGTCCCAAAAGGACCCCTTTTATCCAAAGAATTCAAACCATGAAGGTTCTTTTTAGGTTTCCCTTTGGGATTCTTCATGTTTAACTAACTCACTCCTATAGTCTTACCAATAGGAGCATCAACAGGAGGTTGTAGAGTACTCGCCTCCCTACTCAAACCCTTCCCAGCTGACAGGATAGACTGGGGAATCTCTTTGCCTTTAGCAGAAGCATTAGAGACAAAGAGAGGATTAATAGAATTACCCAGACTAGAGGCATGCTCTACCGACTCCAGACCAGGCATGCTTAAATCAATCTGCTTATCAGAAGGATCCGAGTCCTGATCTTCCTCCATAGACAAAACATCGAACCTTGACCCGGAACCCGAAGCTGAGTCCACTCCAGTCTCAATCCCCTTCTTAATATCCGGGGGTCTGACCTTGATCTCAGGAGCAATCTGGAGAGTAGTCATCTTCGTACTGATATCTGGTGAATGATTAGCATTAACATTAGCCCGTGGCTTCCTTCTCACTGGCCTCTTGGCAAGCATCCATAGGCCAAAGCTCCTTACTTCCCCTTGACTCTTCTCAGCTTCGCCTATGATAGGTTGCACCAACTCCTCCACGTCCTTCCTCCTCTTAGGACAACCCTCAAGGGTATGGCCAAACATACCACATTCATAGCAGATGTTGTGTATACCTTCATATTCAATATGATAGACCTTGTTTTGAGTACAGAACTGAGAAAGAAGAGGCTTTGCGAGATCAATATCGATACAGACCCTGGCAAAATTGCCTCTCACTGCCCCAATGGTAGTCTTATCAATATGGTGGACTTTCCCAACAAGGCTACCAATCTTGTTCAGGAACCTATCACTGTAGTATTCAAGAGGTAGGCCCGGGAACCTAACCCAAGTAAGGATCCTGTTAACAGAGCAATCATGGGGATCAAAATTTGGGACCCAAGGTCTCAGAGCCAACACATGATTGGAGATAATATACGGACCACCATTCACAACAGCATTGAAATCCTCAGCCCTTGTGAATTTAATGACATAATAGTCATTTTCAAGGTCTGTGATAGTAACCTTTCCTTTCTTTGCCCATTGAGCCTGGATCCTCTGGGCAAAATAATTGAAACTGATCCTTTTCCCCAACACAGTGACGATTAACGCCAATTTCCACTTCGATCTCATGACCCGCTTGTCATCTGAGGACAGTCGGATCCTAGGACACAGCGGGTTATCAGGCTCTCCATCCTCAGAATCGGAATCAGAGAGAAAATCCCAGGAATCATTCTCAAAAGCATCCACCTCCATCATGGGATCCTCCTCTGACACCCCTAGCAACTTATCCCTCCAGGAGGGGCCTCCTAAATCCACGAAAACTCCCGCTTGAGCGGCTTACGCAGTCTGTGTGGCTTGCGCGGCCTGTGCGGCTTGCGTGGCCAGCATAGCCAGCGCGGCCAACGAAAGTCGCACGGCATGCTCATCCTGCTGGGGAGAGACGGCCGGTACTCCCTGTGGCCCAAGCACCGGAAGCGGCCCTCTAACTCCGGAATCATGCGCGCGTCCCTCCGCGAAAAACGAGTCCAGGGCCGCGGCACCAACACCTTCCAGCCCCCGATCGGCCGTCGCATCCCTAGAAGCCCCCAACGGCACCGACGCACCCCTAGCACCCCCCGTCGAAACCGCTGGATCCGCCTCCCCACCATCCACCCACTCCGATCTACTCCTATCCCTCGACCGATCCCTCCGAATCCCGCTGCTCCGCCTCCTCCCCCGAGGAGATCCCTCGGATCTCCCATCATCCGCCGCCGCCCATGCCTCATCGATCCCGGAGTCATTGCCCCGCCCGCGCCCCGCCACCACCAGATCCGACACAGGCCAGCCGCCTGCCTTTACCGACCCATCCCCCTTAACCTTCACGATCGCCTTGGTCATCGCCGAGAGAGAGAGAGAGATTTACTTTTCTTAAATTCTACTATTAGTTATAGTTAATTTAGTTATAACTAATTGAGAGAGAGAGAGAGAAAATTGAGTTATAAAATTGATCCTGTGTTTTAGAGAGAGAAGAGAGATCTGAAAGAGAGGAGATAGATCTAAAAGAGAGAAATAGATCTGAGAGAGAGAAGATAGATCTCAAAATTCTCCATCTTCATAAAAATTCTTCACCATGACAACAAATCTGAGAGAGAGAAGCCAGATCTGAAAAAGAGAAGATAGATCTAAAAGAGAGAGAAAGATCTAAAAGAGAAGAGATAGATCTCAAAACTCTCAATCTTCATAAAAATTCTTCACCATGACAACAGATCTGAGAGAGAGAAGACAGATCTGAAAAAGAGAAGATAGATCTAAAAGAGAGGGAAAGATATAAAAGAGAAGAAATAGATCTCAAAACTCTCAATCTTCATAAAAAATTACATATAGATATATATATATAATCAAAGAATTTTCAGAAATTGATATTTTAGAGTTATGCAGGAATTTTGTAAAATTGGGATTTTTCATGATTTTGCTTTTTATTGTGAAGCTATTGACTATGCTTCTATGTGAATTTCAGATTTTACTTGATTATTTGATTTAAGGTTTAATTTGATTGATTAACTTTGGAATTTTTATTGATTAAGGATTGATATTTAGGAGAATTGAAAAATTGTGAGCTTGATTATGAACAAGTGAAGTATATACATATATACATATATGTTTTTGGTTTCAATGTATATATATATATATTGAATAAAATGAATTTGATGATTTCTTACGAATTGTTTTTGGATTGAGAAATCTGTTTCGGTTATTGTTGTTATTATTTTGGATTGAAGTCCAAATTTGATTTTTATGAGTTGTGATATTTTGAAATATAAAATGGTTTTGTCCATCTAGGAGTGCCCGGGATAGGAGTTGTAAGTTGTAAGACCATACCTAATGGCGGTATGGCCAGAGTGCATGGCTGGTAGTCCTAACGTTAGGCACGGAACGAGATGTGAATGAGATATCTCGATTATTGATATGATTGATGTTATGATAAGCTACACGGGTGGAATTCGAGGATGGATACACATACACAAATTTTATTTTATGAACTTAAGTTTTGAGTATATTTTATAAGGTTTTGATTAAATCCTTTTATAAATGTATATATGTAGCTATGTTAAATAAAGTTGGTTTTTATAGCTGATAGTTTCTTACTGGGATTTTTGTCTCACGTTTTTAAATGTTTTAATGTTTTAGGGTGAGAAAGTACAGGATATAGAGAAGGTTACCGACCGTTTAGGCGAGGTTTGGAAGTTGGGTGCTTATTGTTAGAATTATGGTTAGAACTTTGGTATTTCAATTGGAATATAATGGAGTTGGTAAATATATGTTGAGGTCCTCGAATGACTAATGTAGTAGGACTATGAATTATTTTAGAATATATATTGAAAAGGAAGGCCAAAATAAATAAATAAATATGATATTATGATTTTTGGATAAATTGGAGACTCCTAAGTATTGATTATGATCTTTCTATTTCACGCCCGATGCCGATTGAGGTTCACTAGTACAGAAATGCTCACTTGTGTCCCTCCTTATGTGTCGCGCTTGAAGATAAAGCGACACAACAGAGTAACTAGTGTCGCGCGTTCTATAAACGCGACACAACTAAGTATTATGTGTCATCACTTGTGTCATGCTTGAAGAGCGTGCGTCACAAACGAGTTACTTCTTGTGTCGCCTGTCTTACAGTGTGACACAAGAACAAGCTTGTGACGCGCCTTTACCAAAGCGACACAACGAGTGTGTTATTTTTGTGACACGCTTTTATAAAAGCGACACAAAGAGTGTATTATCTTTGTGTCGCTCCTTTTTAAAAGTGCGACACAATTAAAACGAACTACTATTTGGAACGACCTAATTAATCTTAATTCAAAAAATTAGGTGCATGATTAAAACATGGAGGGGTCTAATTGACAGGAGACAAAGTAAACAAGTTCAGATTCATAAGTATATAAATCAATGGGGGACTAAATTATAAAATGGGAAGGGGTCGATTTGAACAAAAATTAGATTAGCAGGGATTAAACCTGAATAAACAAAATAAGGAGGGTTAAAAGAATAAAAAGCCTATATATATTCTAAATTAGGTTACGATCATTTGGCAGCCGCCAGCCCCCTCTTTCATTACAGACTCTTCTCTTCCTCTTTATCCTTCAACATCTTGAATCAAGAGCTTTCAAGCTCTCGTCCACGGCTTCCGGAAGTCACCTGCCTCTTTCCGGCCGCCTCTTTCTCTCCCATATCTCTCTCTTTCAAGCTCTCGTCCATGAGCTTTCAAGTTTCACTCAAACCTCGATCAGTGCTTGCCGCTCAAACCACGCAATTGGATTCCTTATCGGTGCCGGAACTTCCGATTTCTGTTTCGCCGGTTCTTTTCTGTGGTAATTCCTTGAGAATCGCTGGCTTGAGTCAACCGATTCGACGACCGAGTTCTGTTGACTTCCGGTTGTTAAGGCTGCGGCTGCTGATGCCGAAGGGTAAGACTTGCATATTCTTTACAAGTAGACGGGCACGTTATGTAAGCTTTTATACATGCTGCAGACTCAGTGAGTTCATCTAATAGCTTCCAAATTTATTGATCTTATAGAAAAAAATTATGCATATTAACTTCCCTCAGTACCACATTCCATTGTTTACATTTCCTATTCCTTTCTTTTTTGGTATATATGGAGGTTATTAAGAGTTTTAACTCTGAGCCATCACGGTACCGTATCTGCAAGACTCATTGTTCTGCTCTGGTAAGCAGAAACACATGAAGCCAAAAATGAAGTCCTAAGAGCAGCTCTAGTGAAGTCATAAGCACCATTTGCAATGATCTTCTTGATCAATCCAGTTATCCTATTAAGCTCTTGTTATGTGCACAAAAACCAAATCAATCGAGTGTTATGCACAAGGCACCATTAAGGGTCTGTAGATCGATTTAAAAGAAAAAAATGGAAAAATAAATGTGCCTCCAACTAGTTCACAAAGAATATGGTGAAGCAAATTGTAATTGAAGCTGAATTTTCACCCTTTAAGTGTTGTTTTTAAAGATGTGATATCAGTTTTTTGGTTTAGTTTTTGGTTTTCTTTTGTTTAATCACGCTGAAGTGTGATTGTTCACAGATAGGGCCTATACAGTTTTAGCGCTAGTTGCACATGCACAGAGTATAACACACACGTACATACAACTGCACTCTTCAGGTTTCCTTGATGTCTAGAACACTTGGATGTAAGAAGAGTATGGTTGTGAAATTTAGTTGTTCATAGCAGAAGTAGATTTTCCTGCTTTCTCTTAAATAAAGATTAGATGTTCGTATCCATTAGAATAGTTTTTACCATATTCTGTTCCATTTGATAATTTAAGTATTTGACCAAGTAATGCAGTTGCTCAACGATTCATAACAAATTTGAAAGTGTTTTTACTTTTAACTCTTATTTGTATTGAAGCAGAAACTTCATTCTACTTCCAGTTGACATGATGATTATTAACTCTCATTGGATTGTCTTCCTAGGCCCCATTTGTTTGTGATTACCTTAGGTTCAGAAGATAGATATTATGATGTAATTTCTGATACTTGCATTGCATCTATTAGTGCTGCTATTTTCTCTTATATGACTCATCCTATTTCAGAAGTCTTGACATGATTTTGTTCAAATATTTTGACTTCATTAATAATAGTTACTAATTTTTAGCCCCTCATGCTTATCAAAATGCAGTTGGTTACTACAATGCTTGAAACTGTTGAATTTATAGTTGACAATCTCGGGCCAATTTTATTTTTTAGACGAATACACGCCTTCATGTGCTTTTTATAAATAGCATTCGATGAATAAAGTTATTAATTTGATATGTAAACTTACATTTGAATGTATATTTTTGCAGATGAATCTTGAAGAAGCTATTGAATATGTAGCTTTTGATGAACTTATTTAGTTGTTTAATTTTCCTGTAGGGAGTTGTTAAGAAAAATGTAATCCCTATGAATCGTATCGATGATGTTGTTGGAAGGATTCTGCTTGTCAAGTTTAGCATGGGCCTCTTTGAAAACCCTTTGGGTGATCTCAGACTTGTCAATGAGCTCGGAAGCCAGGTCAGTAAAAAATCATTCACTGTTGGATTAATTGTGCTTGCAAACAATGAACTAATGCAGTTTATTACATACACATATGCATTTGAATTGGTCTATCTATCTGACAGATGATTAATTTTTACTTGTGGTGAATATTTTTCTGTGTCTTTTGCTTGCTAATTGACACTCTTTGCAATTTTCTCTGCTCTTCTTTGTTTTATGTTTAGAAATTGCAGTTAGGGAAGCAGAGGTGCAAGACCAAAGTTGTGAAGAAGAGCTTAAATCCCACTTGGGGAGAGGAGTTCAGTTTCCGAGTTGAGGATTTGAATGACGAGCTTGTAATCTCTGTGTTAGATGAGGACAAGTATTTTAATGATGAATTTGTTGGCCAGATTAAAGTCCCTGTCTCCCTAATTTTTTATGCAGATAATAAATCTCTTGGCACTGCTTGGTACACTCTCCAACGCAAACACAAGAAGTCCAAGAACAAAGATTGTGGTACTTTATCTGAATTTTATTTTGGTTGTTTTACTTAATTAGGTGCATGAGTTACTGCTTTTTAGGTTTTGTTTCCTATTTGGGTCATTAGTTATTGTCAATTGAAATTATTGTTTAGTTTTTGTAAAATTGAACTTAGTTGTCTGCAGAAGATTCTGATTTTGGCCCAATGCAGAATTTTTCTTTTTTGGTGTAATTTAAAATGCAAGTTCACTCAGCATTGTGTCCTTTTATTGTTGTTCTTTACATAATAGATGTCCTGCATACTAAATGGAATTTTAAATGTTTTTCTTTAACAGGTGACGTTCTTTTAGGCATAAATTTTTCTCAAAATAGTTCATTTGCTGATTTGAACTCTATTGATGATCATGCCTCGCTGCCCAGGAACAGTGCAGAGATGTCAGAGTCTCCTTCTAGGTCATTTTGTGGGCCTTCAGTCTCATCCTCTGAGGAGATTACGTCAACTAAGGAGGAAAAGGCTGCTTCCCAAAAAAAATTTGCTGCAAGGATGGCTCTTATATTCAGTAAAAGTATAGAGGCAATAGCAAACTCTGATAGCAAAAGCATTGTCGACTCAGAGCCACCTGAAACTATTGGATCCGAGGATTCTTTTTGTGCTTTCTTTGGCTAAACGAGTTGTACATGTATTTGATTCTAACAAGTTGGGAGTTCACCAATTTGCAATTAGACTCATCATGAATAAGTAATTAAGCTAGTAGAAGTTATTAGTTCTTTATTTGTTACACGATCTAATATCCATTTCAAATTAAGTTGTGATCATATTTTGAATATGTATGTATTTATGCAATGTGTACTTGTAGTTTTATGTGTATGTTCAATAATATAATATAGAATCAAGTAAATTTTGATTATAAAATTTTATGCTAGATGTTGGAAAATTTTGTAAATTTTTTTTTAAAAAAATATCAATATTTTGTGTCGCTCGTGAGGAAGGAGCGATACAAAGTGTACCAGATTATTTGGGGAGCTTGTGTCGCGCACCCTTGGAGCGCGTCACAAGAATTATCATATGTTGTGTCGCGCACTCTAGAAACGCGTCACAAGAGTTATCGCTCTATTGTATCGCGCGCGTGACAAGTACGACACAACAGATGAGTATCTTGTGTCGCTTTCAAGAGCGATGCAAAGTTCTTGTGTCGCACCCCTGTTGTGTCGCACAAAAGTGCAACACAACAATCTAAAAAAGTGCGACACAAGTAAGCATTTCTGTACTAGTGGTTGTCTAAGGTCGGGTGTGATAGTTTGGTATCAGAACTCTAGATTAAATTCTTCGAACCTAAGGTTGATAGTAATTGAGGAATATCGATATTTGGTAATACCTAAGAAATAATCGATAGTAATTGAGGAATATGAATATTTGGTGATAGCTAAGAAATAATTGATAGTAATTGAGGAATATGGATATTTGGTGAAAGCTAAGAAATAATTTGGAATTTTTCGAGGATTGAGTAACTAGCTAATGAGGGGTAGAAATGAGATTTGATGGTTAGTAAAATATTGGGTGTATGAAATTTAGTAAATTATTTGATATTTGGCGACATGAGTTACATACATGATATTATGTATGACTTGGAGTTGATATTTGTGAGTTTCATAGTTAGCTTACAACTATATATATATATATATATATATATATATATATATATATATATATTAGGGGTGGGCACGGTTCGGTTAACCGGTCCATTAGGCAAAAAAATTAACCTAACCGTTATCAACGGTTTTTTAACCATCCAAATCGAAACCGGTCCATATCAATCGGTTAACCATTAATTTCGGTTAGGTTTTTCGGTTAACGGTTTTTAACCAATTCTCACTACTTAACCAAAAATCAATGATTAACCATAATTTTTACCCAAACCTAAATTTTTAAACAATATTAAAATACACATTATTTCAAAAATTCAAACGATAAGTACCAAACTAAAAAACAATCCATCAAATTTACATTTTTTTTTTTGAAAGAACATCAAAATTACATTTAAAACATAAAGAAGGGTAAATAATATTTCGTCAAAGTACTTATTACAATATAAAGCAGTATAATCTATGTTATATATTTATATTAGCTATGTTATAATCTATGTATATATTAAGTAGTATAATCTATGTTATAATCTGTGTATTTATATTTATATTTACCTTGCCTTTATCGTCAAATGGCCTATATATTTTTTTAAAATTTATATTTATTAAACGGTTCGGTTAACCGTTAACCGCGGTTTTTAAACACTCTAACCCGAAACCTAAACCAAAACCGTTACCTTACTATTTTTTTAACCATTAAAAAAACCACTGGTTCGGTTAACCGCTTTTTTCGGTTCGGATTATCGTTTTTCGGTTCGGTTACCGGTTTGATCGGTTTTTTTGCCCACCCCTAATATATATATATATATATATATATATATATATATATATATATATATATATATATAATAGAGAATTGTCTATATAGGTGCTGCGGGAGAATCAGATTCGTATTTGAATTTTATGATGCATTTTTCGACCAGATATAGGCCGAATCTGTCATAGAGTCCTAAATGAAAGTTCTTTATTTTTCTCTTACGTTTCCATGGGTTTTTGAATCGCCTTAATCGGACTTTGTATGAAGAAGTTAGGCTGGAAACGACATCTGTTGGTCTTTTTAGCTATCAACCGAAATTTGGTTTTTGTTTTGATTTTTTTTTCTCTTTATTTGAGAGACACTGCTACTGGTTTACATGATAAGTTGGTCTTCTTAGAAATATAGGAAATTGAGGAAATGATAAAGTGATCAATTGAAGATAATATATATGAGATTGAAAAAGATAAAATATGGAGGTTTCATTTAATGGGTTTGGAAGTTGATTAATACTTGGGAGATTATAACATGAATTTAGTGTATTATAGAATTTTAAGTTGAATAAATGAGATCTGAAATTTAAATTACTGTTTTATTGGTGAACTTTATTGGGTTGAGGTTTAGAATTATCGAGAGTTATATAAATGATGTTTAGAGAGATACCGATGTTAGTGATCAATGAGAAGTAAAGTGGGAGAATATATTAGAGTTCATGATTTGATAATTAAATATGAAAATTTGGTAAGCTCAAATAGTGTTTGAGGAAATACTTAAGATATGAATTTTGAGGATAAATTTTTCTGATCTTAAGCACAGTTTGAGGTAGGAAATTAAGAGATAAATATGATATAAGAGGATATATATGTTGATCATTGAAATTTTGTAGTACATATATTGTTCATAGAAGTTATTTTAGTTGAAGTTTGTGTGATTATGGTTTGAGTTTATATAAGGATCAAATTGAGTGTTTATAGGTCAAATAAGAAAATCGAATGATATTATAGATTTATTGACTTTTATGGGTGTAAAGATATTATTTGGAGTTTGGAAAAAAAAATATTGATTGTCTTAATTTAGGTACTCTATATTTCTTGATTATATAGTTTGGAGAAACGATTGAAGTTTATTTGGTTGGATTGATGGTATATATAGTGGTGATTATAAAAAAACAAATATATATATATATATATATATATATATATATATATATATATATATATATATAACATATTAGCTCAATGGATTTTAAGGAGTTAAATAGAGAGTGATGTTGATATTAAGATTTTATGGAAATGACTCTTATTGATAGGAAATTGTATCATAATAATGAAGTTTATATTTGATTGATGATAATGATTGAAGATTATAATATAAAGAATGATTGGAGTAATTATAGATACAAGTATTGTTGTTATGATGAAATAAGATTATATATTGATGCAAATCATTATTCGAATTATTTGAAGTTGGTTCAAACGTGATTTTTGTTTTTGAAGTCTGTAGAACTTGGAAATAGGTGAAATATATTTGATATATATGCAATTGATGGAATCAATTGTGATTTCACTTTATTAAAGTGAGATTTGGTGTATGTTAGGAAGATATGAATATAAAGTATATCATATTATATAAAGTTGAATAAATGATATTTGAAGTTTTATTGTGGATTATGGTGATGGAATTAACTAGGTTGAAATTGAGAGTTACTAAGAGTTATGTATGAATAATTGTTACAGTGATGTGGATATGGATAAATGATGAAGTTTATTGAGAAATGATGAAGTTAATAGAAGGAAACATTAGAATTTGTAGTCTTATGATGATTATGAGGAATCTTATTAATTTGACATAACTTTGTAATCGTGAAAATGGTTTCGGAAGGAAATTAAGATAGATTAGAGACTATGAATTTCGTGGACGAAATTTTTTAAGGTGGGGAGAATTGTCACGCCCGTATCTAAATTTCTAGAATTTATACCTTGATAGTAATATATATTATAATTATTAGGTGTGTGATATTAATTTGGTGTTATAGGAAAAGTTTGGGATTAATTCGATGGTTTTAGGTTTAAATTAAAAGTTTAGGGTAATTGTAAAAAGATTACATAAAGATGAAGAATCAAACTAGATTTTTTCTAGATTTGGATATATATTACAAAAGAATTCGTGATGATCATCATCATCTTTGTTTTCTTTTTTCTTTTTCTTTCCTTTCTCTGCCTCTTCATCTTCTTCATCATTCCTAAACCGTTTCTCTACCGTTTCTTTGATTTACGGAGATTCGACCGTCCGAATCACTCAAAATATAAACCGTAGCATCCTTATACATAGATCTAAGTCATAATCGAAGAGTTTTTGAGTTTCGGAAGTGTTTGGAGGGGAAACGTCTTAGACAAACTTTAGAAGAGAATTGAACGGGTGTGTTTTCTTCAATTAATGACCAAGGTAAGTAACTATCAACTATATTTTGAGTTTTATGTATATAGATATATATATAATTAAAGAATTTTCAGAAATTAATATTTTAGGGTTATGCAGGAATTTTGTAAAATAGGGATTTTTCATGATTTTGCTTTTTATTGTGAAGCTATTGACTATGCTTCTATGTGAATTTCAGATTTTACTTGATTATTTGATTTAAGGCTTAATTTGATTGATTAACTTTGAAATTTTTATTGATTAAGGATTGATATTTTGGAGAATTGAAAATTGTGAGCTTGATTATGAACAAGTGAAGTATATACATATATACATATATGCTTTTGGTTTCAATGTGTATATATATATTGAATAAAATGAATTTGATGATTTCTTACGAATTGTTTTTGGATTGAGAAATCTGTTGCGGTTATTGTTGTTATTATTTTGGATTGAAGTCCAAATTTGATTTTTATGAGTTGTGATATTTTGAAAGATAAAATGGTTTTGTCCATCTAGGATTGTCCGGGGTAGGAGTTGTAAGTTGTAAGACCATACCTAATGGCGGTATGACCAGAGTGTACGGCTGGTAGTCCTAACGTTAGGCAAGGAACGAGATATGAATGAGATATCTCGATTATTGATATGATTGATGTTATGATAAGCTACACGGGTGGAATTCGAGGATGGATACACATACACAAATTTTATTTTATGAACTTAAGTTTTGATATATTTTATAAGGTTTTGATTAAATCCCTTTATAAATGTATATATGTAGCTATGTTAAATAAAGTTGGTTTTTATAGCTGATAGTTTTTTTACTGAGATTTTTGTCTCACATTTTTAAACGTTTTAATGTTTTAGGGTGAGAAAATACAGGATATAGAGAAGGTTACCGACTGTTTAGGCGAGGTTTGGAAGTTGGGTGCTTATTCACTACAACAAATATCTAATATTGTGACGAAAATTCGTCTGACAAAATAATTTTTGTCACAATTAATGTACTTATTGTGACAAAAAATAATTAGTAAAAAAATGTGACAATTCCAAACAAAATTATGACAAAATAATGTTTCGTCCAAATATTTATCACAATAAAGCACCAGTCAATAAATATTATGACAAAAAAAAATTGTCACATAATTTTGTCATAAATACATAAGGTTGTGACAAAAATTCATACGTAAAAATAATTTTTTATCACAATTAATATATTTATTGTGATCAAATAATAATTAGTAAGAAAAGGTAAAAAAAACAAAATAAATCGTGAGCAAAAATATTTTGTCGAAATATTTATCACAAGAAAGTAGAACTTAATACGTATTATGATAAAAACAAATTACCACGTCGTTTTTGTCATAAATATATAAAGATGTAATGAAACATTCGTACGATAAAATAACTGTTCGCAATTAATGTACTTATTATGATAAAATTACAATTAGTAAAAAATGAAAAAACAAAACCAAATTATGACAGTAATATTTATCAAAATATTTTGTAACAATAAGTCATGGCCTAATAAATATTATGATAGAAGTACTGGTCACACTTTTTGTTATATATATATATATATATATATATATATATATATATATATATATAATGTTGTAACATAAATTCAAATTAGAATTTGTCACGCTTGATATATTTGTTATGACAAAAAGATTTGATCACACTTTTGCTGTCACAAGTAATTATCACTAGATAATTAATGTGACTAGTATATTCTCATAATAAAAGTGTTATCAGAATATGATTTATGTTTGATTTTGTAACAAAAGAAAAATTACCAAAATAAATAATAGATTGATAAATGTTTTTTTATTTGGGGATTAAAATGTGTCAGAGATTAATATAAGATATACGATTAAGCCTTAAACATCTTGAGCTTTTAGTTCAAACGGTTCCATGACATGATATTAGAGTTGCTTGGACCAAACGGTCGAGGGTTCGAGTCCTGGCAACCTCATAAATTTGTAGAATTAAAAACACATGGCGGGTTGGGCCTGTTTTGTACACGCTGCAAGCCCAATGGGCATTTGCATGTGGGGGTGTGCCAGATCTTAATATAAGACGCTAATCATAACATAGCGGGGTGGGCCTCTGTTGTACACGCTGCAAGCCCAATGGGCATTTACGTATGGAGGTGTGTATGTAACATTTTTCTTACTACGTGATGTAGTCACAATAAATCATATTTCACGGTTATTTAAATTGTCATCTTAGCTAGATTAATGACAAATTATAGTTGTAATAATAATTAAAAACTAATTATGAGGTAATATAATTTTGTCACTAAAAACTTATTAAGACGGGCTTATTGTGACTAGGATGGTGACAAAACACTTTGTAACAAGAAGTTTCTTATGATAAAAATATAACTTATTTTGACAAATTAAATTGTCGCAACAAGCTTGAATTCTTGTAGTGATTGTTAGAATTATGGTTAGAACTTTGGTATTTCAATTGGAATATAATGGAGTTGGTAAATATATGTTGAGGTCATCGAATGACTAATGTAGTATGACTATTTGGGTTACTGAACGAAAAACTATTTGGGTTTTATTTTTATTTTTATTATATATATACAGTAAAACCTTCATAAAGTAATACTCGATAAATTAATAACCTCTTTAAAATAATAATTTTTTCTGATCCCGACTTGGGTCAGTTCAATAAATTAATATCTCTATAAATTAATAAAATTTTATGGTCCCAACATTATTAATTTATAGAGATTTTACTATATATATTCAAAGCTTTGCAACAGGAACACATTTGGTTAATGAAAAGTAAGATGGCTAAAATTGACGATATTTCTACCGCCATTTCGTACAACTGTGAAATATCATCAGCGATCGATTTTAATCCAGTCACTAACTCACCGTTTTCTTGTAACGTATCACTTTAAACAATACTATTTGATTTAATCAAATTTAAAATTCTCCATCCAAGCTAATATATAAAAAGGACTAATAAAAATATATAAGTAAAATTTATTATACTAATTGACATCAATATAATCTTTTTTTATATTGACTAACTTATAATAAATTGAGTCTTTTTAATTCATGTTCGTGTTTTATTATTATAGACAAAAATCATGTATTTTAATTCATGTGTGGTTTCTCCGTTTTAAATGATCTTTCTTTAGTGGATTGTAGGAGTATTCTTAATAGGGATACTCAGGGTTACTTGCATCGTTTGTGTTCTCTTCATAAACCAGATTTTCTTTATTTAGCTGAGCCTATGGTGGAGTTCAGTTCTGTTAATGAGGCCTTCTGGAGAAGGCTTGGTTTGTCTTTAATTGTTATGAACAATAAGGAGCTTCCAACTCTATGGGTTTTGCAAAGGTTAATTAATTCTTCCATGGTTACCAATATTTGTTTCAGACATGAACAGTTTGTTATTCTGAGTTTGTCTAATTTAAATACTTTTGTCTGCTTTGTTTACGGGAGCATTTGGGCAAATAGACGTGTCACTATGTTTGATGATATTTTGGCTCATCAAAATAGGTTGAATGGGCATTGGGTGCTCCTTGGAGATTTTAATTCTGTCCTTGGATCTCATGAGAAATCGGGACGGGCTCCTGCTTTGCGTCCTTGTAGGGAGTTTCATGATTTTATTGATTCTGGTTCTTTTTTTGATGGTCCTACTCACGGGGCCTTCTTTACTTGGTCTAATGGCAGGTCTGGCTCTGCGCGGGTTGAATATCGGCTGGATAGAGTTTTATTATCTGCTTTATTCTCGGACTTCTGGGAATCGATTTGCAGTTTGGCTTTGCCGCGGCATCACTCTGACCATTGCCCTTTGATGTTTAGCTGCTCCAAGGGGAATCGCCCTATCTCTAGATTCAGATTTCAGTCTATGTGGATTCTGCATCCGGGGATTAGGGAGGTGATTGCTGATTTTTGGAATGGAATGCATCCTAGCTTACCTCCTATGCAAGCTTTATGCGATAAACTAAGGCGACTTCGACCGGTGCTCCGTCACTGGAATAAAGTGGTTTTTGATAACATTAATATGTGTCTCACTGATGCTGAGACGGATCTGGCCCGTGTGCAGGCAGAAATCTCTGAGAATGGGTTTACTCCTGAACTACATCATGAGGAGATGAATGCTCATGCACACTTGGATAATATTTTGCATAGAAAGGAGGCTTTTTTTGCGTGACAAGAGCAGAGTTAGATGGCTTAAGGAGGGAGATCGAAATACCAACTTCTTCCATCGTATGGCATCTATTCGAGTTGCTACCTCTGGGATTTCGATGCTTTAAATTGAGGATGAGCTGGTCTTTAATCCGAATCAAATTGGGACACATATTGCTGAATTTTATTCAAGTCTTTTTAAAAATGATGAGGTCAGAATTATGATCTAGTTTATGAGGTTGTTCCACATCTTGTCTCTGACTTGGATAATGATTTGCTTACTCGTTGCCCGGATATGAATGAAGTTCGTATGGCAGTCTTTGCAATGGATAGCAGTAGTTCTTCTGGACCTGATGGGTTTTCTGGGGTCTTTTTTCAGTTTTTCTGGGATATGGTTGGTGCTGATGTGTTTGCTGTTATCAAAAGCTTTTTTTTTATGAGTGGCATGATACATCCTGGCCTGTGCTTTAGTATTATGGTCCTTATCCCGAAGGTGGAGGGTGCGATATCTCTTGATCAGTATAGGCCTATTGCAATGAGCAACTTTAGTTATAAAATAATTGCAAAATTTTTGGCTGATAGACTCGCTTCTATTGCATCTCGCATTGTTTCTCAGAATCAATTTGGATTTATTCCTGGACGAAGTATTCACCAATGCATTTCGCTTGCTTCTGAAGGCACTAATATGCTTCGTAAAAAGTGTTTTGGAGGGAACTTAGCCTTGAAGGTTGACATCAGGAAAGCTTTTGACACTTTAAATTGGAATTTTTTACTTGCCGTGATGGACACTTTTGGTTTCTCTATTCAATTCAGAGACTGGATTCTGAATGTTTTATCTGCATCTCGGATTTCAATTTTGAACAATGGAGCCATTAGTGGATATTTCAGATGTTCAAGAGGGGTTCGACAAGGTGATCCGCTGTCTCCTATATTGTTTGGTATTGCCGAGGACTTTCTTAGCCGTTGTTTCTTCACCTCGTGGATACTGGGCGACTTGCTCCAATGCAATATACTTCTGCAAAGGTGTTTCCGACTCATTTATTTTATGCTGATGACATTCTTCTTTTCTGCAGGGCCTCTTCGGGTAATCTAGCTGTTATTAAGGGTGTATTTGAGTTGTATGGATCTATCTCGGGTCAGTGTGTTAGTTGGAACAAATCTGAATTATTTCTGGGCTCCTTTGTTTCTTCTCGATGTGGCAATCGTCTTGCGGATATTATTGGTATTCGTCAAGGGTCTGTTCCATTTCGCTATCTTGGAGTCCCTTTGTTTTTTGGTTTACCAAAGACACGACATCTGACTAGTTTGATGGATAGGGTGCTAGCTCACTTTGCTAAATGGAAAGGGCATTGTTTGTCTATTTCTGGGAGAGTGGCTCTGGTAAATTCTATAATTACTAGTAGCTTCATTCACTCTTTTAGCATTTATAAGTGGCCCTCTGCGCTGCTTACACGTATGACTAGGCATATGAGGAATTTTATTTGGTTTGGGTCCATTAAATGCAAGAAGCTTGTCACTGTCCCTTGGAAAACTTGTTTTCAAAACTTCAAGGATGGAGGTCTTGGAATCAAGAATCTGTCTATTCTAAACAAGGCATTGAATGGAAAGATGGCTTGGGGTCTTTTTCAAGAAAAGTCTCTATGCTTTAACTTACTCAGAACTCGTTTTCTTAATAAAGCGGGACAGTCACGACATTATATCATGAATTCTTTTATTTGGGGCTCGATGAAATCCATTTATTCTGAAGTTGAGCATCACTGTTTTTGGTGGATTGGTCAGCACTCTGAACTTAATTTTTGGAATGGGGCCTGGATGTGTCCTTCACTGGCTACACAGGTTGGCCTATCTGCTAGTCAACAGCGTCGTTGTTTTGATTTGGTGGAGGATTATTTGGATGGTAATAATTGGCATAATCTGCCCGTGTTACCTGCGAGTGTGGAGAATAGATTGCAGAATATTAGGCGGGGTAGGGACGATGTTGATATTTGTGTTTGGAAGCCTGCTATGAGTGGGGTTTTAACTGTTAAGCTCCTGTACGTTTGGCTTAGATCTCCTCATACTCAACAGCCTTGGAGTAGTTTTTTAAGGTGTCACTCGCTTATTGGAGGGTGGGCTTATCTTGGGTATTTGCCAACACATGATCAACTTCAGTTGCGCGGCTGCCAAGTTGTTTCTCGTTGCAGTTTGTGCTCGTTCGATTCTGAAACGTTGGACCACCTTTTTGTCTCCTGTCGGTTTTCCAAATTTATTTGGCATGGTGTTAGCTCATTGTTTGGAAGACGAATTAACACAGACTCGACTCTTAAGAATCTGGTTGATCATGCTGTTATTCCACGTTTCAGTACTCAAATCGCTGATTTATGGGCGGCAGCAATTGTTAATACAATTTAGGCTTTATGGCTTGCTCGTAATAGGTCCATTTTTTAGGATGAGAGGGTTGATACTTCCGTCATGCTAAGACGGATTTGGGGAGTTGTTCGTGAATCTGCTCACACTAGACGGGGATCCGTTTGGAATTTGCTAGTTGAACTTCAAATCTTATGTGAGCTCGGGATTGAAAAGCGTCTTGCTAAAGCTCCACACATTACTCCGATTTTTTGGCAACCACCTCCGAGGGATTGGATTAAGATCAATACTGATGCATCTTTCACGGGTGCTCCTAGTCCTGCGGGTTGCGGAGGTATTTATCGCTCGCATACTGGCATGTGCCTTGGTGCATTTGCCTTTCCGATTGAAAGTTTCTTTGCTTATCTTGCTGAGCTATCTGCTGCTATTTACGCCATTGACATGGCTATCAGCAAAGGTTGGCGAAAAATTTGGCTTGAAAGCGACTCAATGTATGTGTTGGCCCAAAATAAAATAAATTTTATTTTTATGTATATAGAAAGCTTATGTTTAATTTAGGGTATAGTTTCTATTTTTGTCTAGAAAATAATGAAAAAAAATACACTTGTAAACTAACCGCCAACCGATGAAAGTCCGGCACTACGCAGGGCGTGTCTTCCAATACGCGGGGCGTAGATCAAGCAACCAGAGAAGGTCTGCTTCAGAGGCTCCAATACGCGGGACGTAACCTCAGAGACGCCACGCGTAAAACTTGGCAACAAGGCGTTTCGAAATCAGAAGCTCCAATACGCGGGGCGTCCATTCTCATACGCAGGACATACTTCCTTACGCGGGACGTAATGCCAAGTACGCCACGCGTATGCACCATCAACAAAGCGCGCCAACTCTAGAAGCTGCACTACGCGGGACATAGTCGGACATACGCGGGGCGTAAACTCTCTCTCGACAGCAGTTGGAAGCAGTCAATGGAAGTTAATGGTAGTTAGTGGAAGTTGAGGTAGTGGGGTGATGTGGCATGGAGGTAGTTGAGTTAGTTGGTGAATAATTATCAAAATGCCACTGAATAATTACCAAAGTGTCACTCTAAAATACTATAAATAGACCCCCTCCCCTTTATTAAAAATCACACTCAACACACAACAAAACCCCTCTCTCAAGCTCCAATGCTTAATCCTTAGTTTTGCTCTTTAGTTCTTAAGTTCTTTCGTTCTTAGTTCTTCAAGTTCTTCCTTTCGTTCTTCATTTTTCGTAGCTTCAGTCCCTCCTTTAGCTTCTTTTAGCTTCAATTCAAGTTCCAAAAGCCTCTTTTCAACTTTCTCGACTCAAATTAGTGTTTCTAAGTCGTTACTCTGCTCAAGTTTTCAATTAGAATTTCCTTTCTAAAGTAATTTTCCAGATTCGTCCATCCTTTTTCAAAGCCCAATTCTGTCCATTTAACTTTATTTTTTGCCTTCGATCCCTTCGACAAAGTTGTTCCTAACGTCCTGAATTTCGATCTAGCCTTTTGATTCACTCAATTTCGTGTCCAGAAACTCCGTTTACAAGCTGATCTTTGTACCCCAAATTCTTTTAGCTATTCTGCCCAGAATTTCCCAGATTCGACTAGTTGTTTTCAAAGCCAGATTCCGTCCATTTAGAATCCGTTTTAGCCTTCGATCCCTTATAGAAAGTTGTTCCTAACCTCCCGAAGTTCAATTTACACTATTTACTTGTCCAATTCCGTGTTCTTAAGCACTCCAACCAAGCTCCCCAATGTCAAGGTTTAAATCTGCCCCATTTGCCTACCAACGTTTAGTCATTGCACAAAGCACATACCGTACGGGCCCGACCGGTTGCAGCTCTCCGAGGACCTCGCACCTACACCAAAATTTAACTTCAATATGAGATAGCTATTGTGGCTCCGAGTTTGTTGTTGAATTTCAATTTATTTTATCGCATTTCAATTCTTTGTATTGATTTGTTTGTTCCAATTCAATTGATTACCTATATGTTTAATATAGAGATTTCTCAATTGTAATTTAATTCATTTCCAATTTCATGTTTCAAACATTTATTCATCAATAAAATACCAATTTTCACCAAATCTTGTGTCAACTTCGCATCTTTCAATTTCTTTATTTTTCACGTCTTCAATTTATTCGCATTAGCTTAAATAAAACAATTTATCTAGCAAAGTTTCTATAACGGCGCTAGAGACCCAAGAGGGACTTTTTCAATCCTTGCGTCCCTCGCCAATCTTTTCGTTTAGAATTCAAGTTTTGGCGCGTAAATCCATAAACTTAACCCACTTTAATAATTGAGAAATAATTTCTTTGGCACGCCCGCACCCTAACCACACGTGACAAGGTTGAAATTAGCATATTCGCAAAACATCGCTAACAATTTTTGGCACGCCCAGTGGGACCTTTGTTTTTTTTTTTAGCTTAGCAAAAAATTTTAAAAGCCTGTTTCTTTTCGTACCACGTATATATTTTTATTCAGTTCTTAAACCAATTGTTTTTCATGCTATGTTATTATTCCATTAATAAGTATTCATTTATTTTCTTGTCCTTTCTTGTTTAAACTCGATCATTAACTTTTTTTCATCATTTTCACCCATAAATACTCACGGAGAATGCCTCCAAGGAAGAACACCGGGAAGGATCCAATTCCATCCGATCCAGAAGAAAGTCAGAATCAGACCCGAGATCAGAACAATGAGCCCGGCATGCCTGAAGGCTTTGTAGCCGAGACCGTGAGCAATAGCGGAAGTGCAAGCCAACAACCACCTCAAGGCCCACCCATATTCGACATGACAGCACTATTAGCGAGTATGGAGAAGCAAATCAGCCAATTCCTATCTGGATTTTCACAAACCATGAAAGAGAATCATGAGGTTATATGCAACGCAATGCAAGCTATCAATGAGACCCTGTTCAAAACTAGCAATGAGGCGGTAAACAATTCCAACAAGGTTCCGGCTCTCGAGGAGAGGATTGTCGATTTAACCGGAGAAATCGACAAAATCCCGGAAAAATGTGTCGAGCTGTTCTCACAAAAGTCAACATCTCAAGGACCAGCGGACAATGGAAGGGAACACCGATCTCAGGTGCCGGCAAAAGGTACATCCCGCCACTAGCCCGAGAAGAGAGTCTCTGGTTCAATGAGCGCGGCGATAGGATCAGCCCAGAACCCGTTCAGGTCCCACCACCTCAACAGCATTTTAGGTCTCATATCGGGCCTAGTAACCATGCCGAATACTATGAGGAAAACCATACTCGTAATATGGGGGGCAATGGGAGAGGAACCAGCTTTCACCCACAACGGACGATGCACACACGCATGGAGCCCGCCAACAACTTGGGAGAGGCCCAACGTATAAGAAACATCGTCCAAGAGATTTATGGGCCAGCCATAAAGGAGGTGTACCGACCCGAGTTCCAGAAACCGTATCCACGGTAGTATGATCAACTATATCCCTTACCTCACAACTTTAGAGTCCCTGATTTCACCTTGTTTTCAGGAGAGGAAGGGCAATCCACCATAGAGCATATGTCACGCTTCACCTTTCAATGCAGTGGTTTGAGCATGGCTATGAACTTCGACATGTTGCGCTTACGCTTATTCCCAGGATCATTAACAGGACCAGTGTTCTCTTGGTACACCACTTTGCCATCCGGGTCCATTCATGGATGGGAACAAATGGAAAGGCTTTTCCATAACCAATTCTATCGAACGGACCCCGAGGTTTGTGTGGTAGAACTTTCCCATGTAGTGCAGCGACATGGGGAACCGGTCGAAAATTTCATTAATAGATTTAAGAAGATGCGACATCGATGTCGAATCAACATTCCCGAAGCCGAATTTGTAAAAATTGCTCAACGAGGCTTGGAATTCGAAAATCGAAAGAAATTCCAAGGGATCGACTTCCATGATTATTATGAGTTGGTAGCTAAAGTATCTGAGTACGAAGAATTGATGAAGGAGGATCATTGGCGAAAAAAGAGCACTATGGGGAGCTATCAAGAAAATATGCAAACACATGAGGTAGCTATTGCCGATTTAGCAAACACCGGATCTCGGATGTGCCCCAGTTTGTTAAAGAACCCTAAGACACTAGACGTAGTCAAAAGGAGTCCAACCACTCAGTACACTTTCGACGTCTCAAAGACGGAAGAAATCTTTGATTATTTGTTAAAGGAAAAGTTCATCACACTACCACCTAGACATGTGATTCCAGCTAAAGAAGAAATACGTGGACGAGACTATTGCAAGTATCACGACAACTGGAGCCATAATACTCAAACTTGTTTTAGTTTTAGAAATGTCGTGCAGGATAGGATAAACCGCGGGATACTCCAATTCCCGGAAAAGAAGGAAAGCATGTTGATCGATGAGGATCCATTCCCGGTGGCCAACATGATCAATGCCACTTCACTAGTGTGGGGGGGGGGGGGGGGGCAAGGGAAAAGA
The DNA here is from genome assembly GCF_963576675.1 of Euphorbia lathyris. Classification (NCBI taxonomy): domain Eukaryota; kingdom Viridiplantae; phylum Streptophyta; class Magnoliopsida; order Malpighiales; family Euphorbiaceae; genus Euphorbia; species Euphorbia lathyris. The sequence continues at coordinate 9,549,836 of NC_088911.1, forward strand.
GTGTTCCAACCCAAGGACCCGACGAGTTTGGGTACCAAAGGCCATATCGTCAACATTTAAGTCGGAGGAGAGTTCGAAGGGCTCAAAGAAGAAAGATACGCAGCAACGGCTACCACGTTTTGTGAAGCCTCCAAAGACGTTACCCATCGACCAGTGGCAGATAATCAACCATAAGAAGTTCCCAAGACCTCTCTCAAAAAATGCGAAAAGAAAATTAAGAAAAAAAGAGGCAAAGAAAAGAAATAGTCAAAGGGAATCATCCAACATTAACTCTAATGATGCGAAAGAAAAAGGGAAAAGCCAAGAAAAGAGCATCCAAATCCGTGTGGGGGATTCCATCATACAGACACATTGTACGACCATCTCTTTGATTTTATCTCCAAATTTTAGAAGTGAAGGCACTAAGAAGGAAGCCTCTAAGCGCGAGCACAAAGAGCAAGAAGATCTAGCGCCGAAGGCGTCCGTCGAAGACGCCATGAGGAGGGTTTACTTTGACAAGCCCACTCCAAGGATGACTCGCCACAATAAACCTTTATACGTTAAGGCTCATATAGATGCCAAAACAATATCCAGAGTGCTCATCGACAATGGATCAACTGTTAACATCATGCCAATGAAGACGGTCTTGGCCCTAGGTAAATCGAAGGAAGACATAATCTCATCAGAGGCATCAATTTCAGCCTTTACGGGAGAAATCACGAAGACATACGGTGTCCTACCTTTGGAGCTCACCATTGGCTCTCACACCACCACGGTTGCTTTCTTCGTAGTAAATTCAACTGCAAGCTATCAAGCGCTTTTAGGAAGGGATTGGATTCACTCCAACTCATGCATCCCATCATCTTTGCACTAACTCCTTCTATTTTGGAAAGGAGAGGACGTGGAAGTTGTCCGGGCAAACGAGAAACCATTCAAAACCTACTCAAACGGATTCGAAGCCTCCAGGAGATTGATGCAATTGGTATAACAAAAATAAAACAAACAAAAAAAAAAGGGTCAAAAAATCCTAAATACATTCTTTTGTGTACAAATTTTCAATTCTAGTCAATTTATACACAAAAGAGGGGGGCAATTGTTGGCCCAAAATAAAATAAATTTTATTTTTATGTATATAGAAATCTTATGTTTAATTTAGGGTATAGTTTCTATTTTTGTCTAGAAAATAATGAAAAAAATACACTTGTAAACTAACCGCCAACCGATGAAAGTCCGGCACTACGCAGGGCGTGTCTTCCAATACGCGGGACGTAGATCAAGCAACCAGAGAAGGTCTGCTTCAGAGGCTCCAATACGCGGGACGTAACCTCAGAGACGCCACGTGTAAAACTTGGCAACAAGGCGTTTCAAAATCAGAAACTCCAATACGCGGGGCGTCCATTCTCATACGCAGGACATACTTCCTTACGCGGGACGTAATGCCAAGTACGCCACGCGTATGCACCATCAACAAAACGCGCCAACTCTAGAAGCTGCACTACGCGGGGCGTAGTCGGACATACGCGGGGCGTAAACTCTCTCTCGGCAGCAGTTGGAAGCAGTCAATGGAAGTTAATGGTAGTTAGTGGAAGTTGAGGTAGTGGGGTGATGTGGCATGGAGGTAGTTGAGTTAGTTGGTGAATAATTACCAAAATGTCACTGAATAATTACCAAAGTGCCACTTTAAAATACTATAAATAGACCCCCTCCCCTTCATTAAAAATCACACTCAACACACAAAAAAACCCCTCTCTCAAGCTCCAATGCTTAATCCTTAGTTTTGCTCTTTAGTTCTTAAGTTCGTTCGTTCTTAGTTCTTCAAGTTCTTCCTTTCGTTCTTCATTTTTCGTAGCTTCAGTCCCTCCTTTAGCTTCCTTTAGCTTCAATTCAAGTTCCAAAAGCCTCTTTTCAACTTTCTCGACTCAAATTAGTGTTTCTAAGTCGTTACTCTGCTCAAGTTTTCAATTAGAATTTCCTTTCTAAAGTAATTTTCCAGATTCGTCCATCCTTTTCAAAGCCCAATTCTGTCCATTTAACGTTATTTTTTGCCTTCGATCCCTTCGACAAAGTTGTTCCTAACGTCCTGAATTTCGATCTAGCTTTTTGATTCACTCAATTCCGTGTCCAGAAACTCCGTTTACAAGCTGATCTTTGTACCCCAAATTCTTTTAGCTATTCTGCCCAGAATTTCCCAGATTCGACTAGTTGTTTTCAAAGCCAGATTCCGTCAATTTAGAATCCGTTTTAGCCTTCGATCCCTTATAGAAAGTTGTTCCTAACCTCCCAAAGTTCAATTTACACTATTTACTTGTCCAATTCCGTGTTCTTAAGCACTCCAACCAAGCTCCCTAATGTCAAGATTTAAATCTGCCCCATTTGCCTACCAACATTTAGTCATTGCACAAAGCACATACCGTACGGGCCCGACCGGTTGTAGCTCTCCGAGGACCTCGCACCTACACCAAAATTCAACTTCAATCCGAGATAGCTATTGTGGCTCCGAGTTTGTTGTTGAATTTCAATTTATTTTATCGCATTTCAATTCTTTGTATTGATTTGTTTGTTCCAATTCAATTGATTACCTATATGTTTAATATAGAGATTTCTCAATTGTAATTTAATTCATTTCCAATTTCATGTTTCAAACATTTATTCATCAATAAAATACCAATTTTCACCAAATCTTGTGTCAACTTCGCATCTTTCAATTTCTTTATTTTTCACGTCTTCAATTTATTCGCATTAGCTTAAATAAAACAATTTATCTAGCAAAGTTTCTATAACGGCGCTAGAGACCCAAGAGGGACTTTTTCAATCCTTGCGTCCCTCGCCAATCGTTTCGTTTAGAATTCAAGTTTTGGCGCGTAAATCCATAAACTTAACCCACTTTAATAATTGAGAAATAATTTCTCTGGCACGCCCGCACCCTAACCACACGTGACAATGTTGAAATTAGCATATTCGCAAAATATCGCTAACAGTATGTTGTGCAGATGTTCAAATCTAAATCTTGTTTGGTTCCTTGGTTGCTTAGACAAAAATGGTTCAATTGTTTAAATCAGATCGATTCTGTGGCTTTTGTGGTGTCTCATATTTTTCGTGAAGGAAATCATGTTGCGGATTCGCTTGCAAATTATGGACGGACGGCAACAGCTTCGACTTGGTGGGATGTTGTCCCAGATTTTTGTGGATCGGTATTTTTTCATGATCGTGTAGGACGTTGCGTTTATCGCTTTTCCTAATTCTTTGGCTTCATTTTATTCTTTATTCTTTTTGTATTATGACATTTATTTACTCTTTTAATAAATTTGGTTCGGGGTTTTTTTTTGGGTCTGTGGTGGGGGTGCCAGCATAGCTGGGATGTCCGCCGCTTACCCTTCCTCTCTAACCAATCTTTAATCAAAAAAATTATTATAGACAAAAATCATATTTAAGTCCATGAACTTTTAAGATTATTAAAAAACAACCAGAAAATTTATTTATTTATTTATTATATTGTTAAGATAAATGTTAACAAATGTCAAAACACATTATTAAGCTCTTGAACTTTTAAGATTTTAAGGATTAAGATCCTGAATTTAAATTTTTACACACATTGAGCCATTCACTAATGACTTAGATACTAGAAGACATGTGACCCACTCTAATTCTTTTATCAACTGACTTAGGCATCAGAACGGGTTCATCGCACTCCCTTTGATGTTGATTCTGTGTAGTTGCAGATTTACACGTGGACTCTCAAGATTCAACCATATTAGAAAATATAGATTTAAGAGAGGATTATTAAGGTAAATTATTCATTTTTAATAGCATATTTATTGCATTGGTATTGATTGATGAAAAGTTTTAAATGACAAATAGAAAAAACGGAGAGCGTAGTTGATAATGTTCAATTTATTATGTTAAATATTTTAGTTGATTGAAGAATTATTGTTATTAAACATATAAATAATTACTTGTACTAATTAAATTAAGTGATTTTGATGGTTATAAAAGGAGGCCATGTGTTTTTTTTAACAAAAAGTTTGTCATTTATAAATCAAGAATGCGTTACATCGGAAACAACCAGTGATCTCACAAAAAGAGGGACTGAATCCCAGAAACATGGGCTAGGCCAGTAAAAAGATTCCCTTGCTAATCTATCTGCTACACTATTTGCTTGACACTTAATATATGATATAGTGGGATTATGACACAACACCGTGATAGCACGACACCTTGATATGATGCTTTCGAACTCTGAACCGTTACATGAAGCACTGTAGAAAGCATCCACGACACTCTTCGCGTCCATTTCAACCTCGACGATCTGCATTTGCTGCTCCTATGCCCAGCTGAGTGCTTCGTATAGGCCAACGGCTTCTGCAATTTGCGGTGACCGTCTACCTTGAACAACCTTCGTCCAGCAGTTGCGAACACGCCCCAGGCTATCTCGATAAACTGCACTAATACCAACCCGACAACCTTGTTCGTCAATTGCAGCATCGATATTTATTTTTAGTCCACCAACTGAAGGGAGCTGCCAATACGCATTCGGACATCTACTCGATGATGACAGGCCCTCACGTTCCCCATACGAGAACTGCTGAAACTCAAACAGAAATTTTCTTGCAGCGTGGACTTCTCGTTACTGCGTCCATATCTACTAGAGAATCAGACAGATTTCCTGCTGAGCTTTTATTCATTGAAATCCCTTTAGCTAGACGTCGCACCATTCCTCAAAATCATCCAAATGAGTATCAGTCAAGCTCATTCCCGCCTCCCTCCAGCATTCCTCCGCGTACCTGCAATCAATAGACACATGGAGGCGGTGTTCACCTGTCGCACCACATACAACACATTCGTTTGGAATCGGAATGCCTCGAAGTGCCAGCTTTTCCCGGATGGGAATATAACCAGCACAAAGCTTCCACATAAAGACCTTCACTCGTGGGGGCACGTCCAGTTTCCAGATGAGAGCCCACTCTTTCTGTGGCGCGGTATTATCCTCCCAAGCCAGTTCTCAAAAGCTAGGCGATATCCAGACTTTACTTTATAGCTCCCTGTCTGATCAAAATGCCATATTATAGCGTTTTCTACTTCTGTATACCCTGCTGGTAAAGTGAGAATTTCCGCCACATCTTCCAGATTAAAGATCCCCATCAGCAACCCGAAGTTCCACATCCCATGACCCTCATTCAGAAGATCAGCCACCTTGTAATTCTCGAAACCAGTTAGAGTCGCCGAAGTGGCTATGAACTGCGGCCTATTCGGTATCCATGGTTCAGTCCATATGTTGATGTTTCTGCGATCACCAACTCACCATCGGCATCCCTTAGCAAGAATAGACTTTGACTCTAAGATACTCCGCCAAACTAAGCTCGGGTTATTACCCAAAAAAGCCGTCCAGAATGTCCCTTCATGGAAGTATTTTGCTTTGATAACTCTACAGGCCAGAGCATTTGGGTTAGTAATCAAATTCCAAGCTTGTTTCCCAAATAGTGCCAAGTTAAACGACTCAAGAGGGTGGAAACCCAATCCTCCCTCTTCCTTTCTCAAACAAATTTTATTCCAGGCCGCCCAGTAAATATGCTTCCCAGCCGCACTAGAGCCCCACCAGAATGAATTCATCATTCGCTGGAGTTCATCACAAAGGAAAATCGGTAATAAAAAGATACTCATACAGTAAGTTGGAATATCCTGCGCTACCGCTTTTAAAAGAATTTCCTTACCTGCTTGTGAGAGGAATCTACTATGCTAGTTAAATAGTCTTTGCCAGAGCCTATCCCACAGATAACTGAAAACAATATCGACCCTGGAATGGGCAGACATACAAGCACCGGTTAGGTACTCTTCGCGTGGCTCGGTAAGCGAGAACTTCCGGAATGCAAATCCCAACCTTAATCTCAATTCTGAAGAATTTGTCTCTCTCCCAATTGGTTGGACCGTAGGTGCGATGATTTACTTCACGGGCGAGGTCTCTGGTTCAAGTCCAGGATGGCCCAGCTGCGCATTCCATCAAGAGAAAAGAAAAGATTCCAAGATTCTCTAAAAGGGTTAGGCTGCTCGGTGAGTTGCTAGCTATGGACCAACCAAAAGGGGACCGCTTTGCAACAAGCTTAATTGTACCGAAAGACTTGACATATGAAAAGAAAGAAGTTAACATTTAACTCTGACCTTTGGGAGATCTTTCCCTCTCTATTCCGAAGAGCGGTTGGTTCAGGTCAGCTCTCGGGAAGCGAAGATGTGTTTAGGAACAAACACTTCGCCTAATTCTTTCTTTTGAATCCCGGTCGACCTAACAAGAGGTAAGCGATGTGTCCTATCGACCCGCAACTGATACTGCTTCTAGCCAACATCGGCTATGGATCACAACCATCATCATAAAGGAATCTCGGTATGGGGTTGGATCATCGGCCCTGGTGATGACTCCCCTTACTAGTAAAGGGCTTCTAATTAGGGAGGGGAGCCCCATATACCTTCTAGTATGAGCGATGCAGTGACCCCGAGGATTTTTTCAGCGCCAGTTGGTCCTGTGTGGATACATTTGGACTGAATAGGATTTCGGATTTCTGGCAATTCACTGATTGGTCTGATGTCGTTTCATATTTCTCTAGTATTTCCATCATAGATAGAACATCGCTCATGTTTGCTCTGATAAAAAAGAAGTTGTCATCCGCGAATAACATATGGGATATCCATGGCCCATGCAAACTAGCTCTCAGCCCCTAAATCTTTTCAGAACCTTCTGCTTGGTTTAACATAGCTGATAGGCCTTCTGCACAGAGAATAAAGAGGTAGGGTGACAGGGGGTCCCCTTGTCTCAATCCTCTCATTGGGTAGAATGGTCCCACCTCATCCCCATTAAGAAGAAACTGGTAACTAACAGCCTGGACACATTGCATAATCCACTTCACAAAAGTTGAGTGAAAACTCATTAAGTTACAGAATCACTTATTTTAGTAAGTCAAAAGATTTAACTTTAAATTTTAAATTTAATACATTAAAATGGGAGTAATTAATATTTTTAAAATAAGTACTTTATTTTTAGTATTTATTAAACACTTGTAACTTTTAATACTTTTAATACTTTCAGCATTTATAATATAAATTTGACCAAACACCTTAATTTGATAATTATGAAAGCGAAGTTCCATGTTGGTCAAAATGATAAACAGACTTTTTCGTCGAAACAGATTCTCTCCTTCTCCGCTTTGGTTTTGGAGAATCATAATCCATCTCCGACCAAGCGGAAGACGAACTTGATGAGGATGAGGAAGACAAACTGCTGCAAAACGAGCGCTTATTCGTCACTCTAATTGGCTCATAATCGTTCGATCCGATTAAATGAGGAAAATTGAGTTTCGCTTTTGATCCACGCATTTCAAAAGCTGCTTGATCGTAAGCCAGAGCTGCATCCTCTGGTGTCTCGTAAGTACCGAGCCAAACTCTTGCTCCATTTTTCTTCGGTTCTCTAATCTCCGCCGCATATTTCCCCCACGGCCTTCTTCTCACACCTTTGTACTGCATTCCTTTCTTCGACGCACTCTTTGTACATGCCGCCGCAACATTTTCCAAACCAGCGGCAGAATCCGGAGGAGGCGGTTCAACTGTAGCTGAATCAGACTGGCCTGGCGGCAGCGGTGTGGGTGTCGCTGATCCAATGCGGTTAATTTCATCAATTGTGTCTGTTAGGGTTTCAGAATCATCTGGAAGGAGATACTGCTGAATCGGATCGGAATCCAGATCTGAAAAATCATTAGCGATCGGCATTGAGTAATCATCTTGAAGCAGATACTGCTGAATCGGATCAAATTCAGAAAAATCATTAGACATCAGGTAATTATCTTCGTCTTCGAATAGGAACTGCTGAATCGATTCTAAGAACTCCAAATCAGTCCTCATTGAGGTATTTTCTGATCAATTTTCTTATTTGCTTTTTGGCAATAGGTGTTTATATATATATATATATATATAGCTGCTACTTCATCTCTTTCCTTGAAAATGCTGAATTGAAGTGATTTTTCATGTGGTTTTATTAATTTGATCCGATTATAATATTTAATTATTAGTTCAGAATCTCCATATGTAAATTTATGGATTTATTGAAATTGCTGATGGGGTTTTGTTTTTCTTCTTCAGAGTTTCCATACTGATCCCATACCTCAATGGCAGTCGATAATATATTATATACTTTTATTTTCCCAAACATTTACATTGTTTTTCTTGCATGAATTAAGTATTGCACAAACATCTACTACATGCATTTAATATTTTTTTTTTTGTTTGTTATTACTCTTTCGACGTGTTTGTTAGAATGGATTTAGGAGGTGAGATAGGGATAAAAAAACACAAGATAAGTTATATCGTGTTTGTTTGGGAGATAGAAGAGTGAGACAGATGAGAGATAGACTTCTTATCCTTCAAATCCTATATCCAAGAGGGGAGTGGTATAAGGAGGTGAGATAAGCTCCTTCTATTTTAATAGGATGGAAAAATCTATCTTATCTCTTAATTTAATGTTATGTAGTTTAAATAAGGTTAAAATAGTAAAATGTATTATTTTATCTCTATCCCTATCCCACATACCAAACATTGAATAATAATTCTCGACTATTATATTTTTATCATTATCCCTATCCCAATAGAATACCAAACGCCCAATTTCTATTTTCTGATTATATATTTGACTATAGCTTCTTCAATTAGTTGACTCTCATGGTGTTTTGTCATGAATGTTTTTTTTCCTTTCAAATATAACGGTATGTTAAGAGCATCAGTCCTAGTGCACTCTCTAAAAATAATATAAATAATTGACTCTTAGTGATTTAAGAGTGATTAAGACATATCATCTCCAACAATACTCTTATATCCACTCCTTATTTATTATTTTATTATTAAAATTATTAATTATTGTTCTATCTACCAATAGTGAAAGGAGAGAGAATCTTCAATAATAAATTATTAAATAAAAAATGAAATAAAAGTCACTAAGAGGTGGAGAGAGACTCTCTATTAATAAAATGGATGTGAAGGCTCTTAGTGATTTGAGGAGCCACTAAGAGGCTGTTGGAGCTCATTTTTAATTCCCCCTCCTCAAATTTTAACTTAAGAGTCAAACTAAGAGGCTGTTGGAGATGCTCTAATCATTTCATTTATTATTCATTCATTATCATATACAATTCTCGGCTTTTAATTATGGTTTTAGTGATTTTTGTTGTTTTCACCTTTTTCTCGGGATATAAATCCTAACAAGTTATGCCTCAGGAAGGAGGATGGAGATTTGGGTTTTAGGCATCTTAACTCTTTCAATGTTTGTTTACTTGGTAAGCAAGAGTGGAACTTGGTTTCAAACAGTAATGCGTTTGCTTATAGAATCATCAAAACTAAAGTTTTCCTTGAAGGGTATTTTTGGACGGCTCAGTTGGATCACAACCCAAGCTTAGTGTGATGGAGCATTTTGCGATCTAGATCAACGCTTGTTGAAAGATTTAAGTGGCGTATTGGAGGAGGTTGTTGAAACACCTTTCCACATAATTTTGATTTGACAAAATTGTTTAAGTATAATTGAAATACATATTCTAAACACACTAAGTTTAAATGCTTTAATTTATTCTACTAATGTGTTTGTTCAATGTTGAGTTAAAATTGTTTATAAGACACAAGAATTAAAAGGCCCAAGCCCAATACGGAAGTCAAGGCCCAAGTCAAACAACTCAGTATAACTCGGTCCGCGTTTGTTAAAACGTTGTCGCTTTGGACAAAACGCAACTCAGCAAGAGAAGGATCTAGAAGACCTTCGGGAACAACTTCAAGATGAAGCTGCTGAGTAGTCTCGACAAAGCGTACAAGACAGCAGCTGGCTAATGAAAACTTCCAGACAAAGTATTTCTACTTTGGGTAAAGTTCAGACGACACAGTATGCTGTCTAGTTGACTTTACCATAAAAGGAGAGACAGTCTGCTGAGCTGACCGAGGACAGAAGATACACAAATCTGATTGGCCGAGAGCTCTGAGCAAGTCAGGATGACAACGACAGGAAGCCGTTTCCCTCCAACGGTTATTTCGAAATTCGAAATGACCGATGCCCAGACGTCTCTATAAATAGGGCCATCAGAAGCTTCATTCAATACAGAACTTGATCAAGCCATTACGCTGACCAAATTTCTACACAAGTTCTGCAAGCAAGAAGCAAAGCAAATCTTACACTACAATTCATACATTTGTGTAAAAGTCTAGAGTGATTATTTCAATCGTCTAAAGTGTCTTAGCAAATCATTGTATAGGACAAAACACTTATCATTTCTAGAGATAGAAAGGAGAGGCTGAGTACTCGGTTATAGTACTCAGCGAGAGATTAGGATTGAGTAGAGGTATAGAGGAAGGTACTCTTGTCATACTCAGTTGCTAAGATTGTAAAAGGTTTGAGGCTCTACCTTTAAAGAGCTCAGTAGAGGATTCGAAATCTCGGAACGTGTTCCGGGGACAGGACGTAGGCTTAGAAGAAGCCGAACCTGGATAAATCTGCTGAGTAAAGTATTTCTTACCTTTAACTCCTTATATATATTGCTTGCTTAAAATAACCAAAAACTGACCAAGTAAAGAGGTCAAGTTGAGTTGTGCGTGTTGAACATCTGAGCTCAGGAATAGACACTAAGTGCTATCTCCTGACTCAAGCTAAGAAACTGACCTAGTCACCAGTATCTTGCTGTTTACTCAGCGCCGCTGTTAAAACCTTTTTCCTTAGAAAAAGAAGTCTGCCCTAATTGCGAAAAAGTTTAAATAGTTCCTAACCCCCCCTTGGAACTATACTTGCAACCCTACAAGGGACCAACAGAGGTAGTGTTATTTCTAGGGAAAAGTACAAAAATAAACCTTGTGGTTTGGACCATTTTCAAACGTATACTACGTGGTTTAAAAGTTTGCAAACAAGTACATTGAGGTTCATTCCGTTAGCAAATAGAGTCAAAAAAAAGCTAACGGTGTTAAAAAAGGTGACGTGGCAGTCAAAGTCAAAAAATTAAAAGGGCATTTTGTCATTTCATTTACTTTTAATTTTATTATTGATTTTATTTTAAAAATAATACACTCTACCCAATAACTAAATGACACCTCACTGAATTTCTAAATACTATACTCTCTTTCTCTCACCTATCTCTCTTCCTCTTCCGTCAAATACAAATGAGAAAAATAAAGGTAAAGTTTCTGTTTCTCCATCTCTGCAACCGAAGCACCATTACAGAGTAATATAGGTCCGGCCACCGGAATGGCGCATTGAGCGGAGAAATTGAGTAAAGCTTCATGAGAGAAGGTAATCGATTATCAGATAAATTTTTCATGGAAGCTATCGGAGGAGATAAGGAGATAGGAAGAGGAAATTAAGATCTCCAGAACGGAGAAAATACGAAGCATGAGTGATGTTATCGACGGAAAGACGCATCTCTGTATTAATACTCCTCACTACAAGAAATCCGTGTTTATGTGACAACTATTTAATTGTCACATAAATTGTTGTAACAAAAAGCATATTATTTGTGATAATAATTTTTTAATTATCACAAAAATAAATTTTGTGACAATTTTTATAAAATTATCACATATGGATAAATGAATTTGTAACAATAAATCTTTACTTGTAACTTAAATTTAGATGTGACAATTACAATTGTAACGATAAATATAACAAATGTTACAACACATTTATAATTGTTACAAATATTTATTTTGTGACTAGTAGAAAGAAATTATCACAAATAATTTGTTATTTTGTGACATATTCAGGGCCAACTTATATATTAAGCAAATCAATTACAATGCTATCTTTCCCAAATTGCGATCCCATCTTTCCTCCTAATTTCATACGGTTAAGCAAAACTTCAGAAATTCCAATACTCCGCCAAGCGATTCAGGCAGATAACAGTAGCCACCAGAAGTCAGCCTTTGATGGTCACCGCCTATGCTACTCACCGCTGCCGTTCATCCATAGAGGTTAGACGATTCGTCGTTTATTCTATATTTCAATCTCCAGGTTAGTTGGTTTGGTTTTTCAACCGCTGCCGTTCACCCATAGAAGTTAGACGATTCGTCGGTTATTCTATATTTTAATCTCCAGGTTAGTTGGTTTGGTTTTTCAATCAGTTTGAATAATCAAAATGCAATTTGATTATATGTGTTAGAAAATTGTTTAAATTGGGATTGCAAGGTGCAACTTATTATTTTTCTTCTTCTGATTCTTGTTCTTATGAGCTGTATAACTTGGGAAATTGATTAAATTAAGAAATATGTTAGTTTGAAATTTTCCATTTACATAGACATTTGGACTAAAATTATGTTATATTGGATGATATGCTTTTGCAGCACTCTGTTTATTTGATGATATGAACAACATTAATGGATTTAAACTTGAGCATGTCCGCTGTATTGCAGATGGTTTTGTGATCACTGAACAACTATGAACACTTTTTTCCTTTTAATTCAGTTAAGGTCCTGTAGGAGTGAAAGGGAGGGCACACCTGCAGTAAAGTCATCAATAGCCAGCACCCTGTGACCCAGAAAGCCAATCAATCAGAATGTGTTGGCTTAGGAGTTTGAGTCAGCACGAACTCGCTAACAACCCCGTTCACTTGGCTACTTGTCTCAGGTATTCCCACAAGAGCTACTGGGCATGTAATTTTATGCAATGACTTATTGCCCTTAACGTTTAAAATGGTGCAATTTTAGCTCTAAGGTTCAAAAATACAGTTAGGAGCAATTGATCTAATTTATCAACCAGAAAAGTAAAATTGTTCTTTGATACCATCATTAGGGGTAAAATTACACAATTTTATACGTTAGAGGTAAAATTATTCCCAGCTCTCAAGTGTTAGGGGTATTTTTGAACCTTATACCAATTTAATTACTCAGTTGCTTTCTCTACTTTTTGTGCATTTGCTTGTTTAACAGAAGGATGAAAAATTAGATGTAACCGTTCTATTTACTTCCATGAGAATGATTTCATTAAATGATGTAGCATGGTGACTTTAAAGCTGTCGATTTCATTTTTAAATTTACATTTATGCTTTCTTTGCAGTTTCTTCACTATCTTTTAGATACTAAGGTGGAATGGAGGAATAGTAATACCAAGAATCTGCAAATTAGAAAATACCAGTAAGAGATTTGGTGGAGGAGAATCATTGATTATATTACACAATTTAAGAGATTGGGAGTCCGCATCGAGCAAGTCTAGGGAGTGCCAATTGCTAGCACGGGAGAATGAAGAATAATGATTTCAGTAAGAATAGAGCAGCCCTCCGTAGCTTATTCTTCAACCAGAAAAAGGCGACCCCTACCCAAATCGAAAGAAGGGCCTCAAATGAGTAAGATATTTTTGCCATCTTTTCATGATGAGACTACTACACTCATGTTTATTCTCGTTATTTAAGGAATATAGTTAAGATATAAGAATGTGTATCGTAGTTAGTTTTGCTTTTTCTTACCCAATTTAATTTCATTTACCTTTTGAGTCTTACCTTAGATTATTAGTTGCTAAATCACAAAGCAAAGAAAAGTATACATTGTAACTAATCAGTTTTCACTAGCAATAGTCAGTGATTTCATTAACAAATATATTATCGACTGTTAGCTCAATAGCTCAAGGCTGAAGCAGTTAAATCTAACTCTTTGATTGCAGACTCAATTGTCTTTGAAGGAATTAGCTAACTAGCCTAGGTGATAACACATGGCATGAATGGGCGTTCTGCTAATTTCACTCCTAAGTAATGAGTAAGCAGTTTCCACTCTTCCTGGAATCCATTGACTAAAGTGGCTCACTTATCAAGGACCACTTTGTTCACTTATCTTTATGCATTCGAATTCACCAAAAAGCATATAAGTATAAGATAGTCTGATCCCAAATTCAACTTAGAGGATTAACGAAAGTCTTATTTGCCACTTTAAGCCAATTTCTCTCTATGTGCATTGAGTTTCTCTTTTATTGTTTCAGGTGAAAAAAATCTTTATGTGGACCTTCTACAATCTACTCACGGTGTCTACGATGTTGGCAGTGATAAATGCTCTGTTCAGAATTTTGATTACTAGATTGGGAAAGTTTGCAATTCGGTTAATGAGATTCTCAATTCTTACCATCATTTTTACTGCTAGATACCAGCATTGAAATATATGTGTATGGAGATATAGATACGTTACCAAGTTCAACTAGATATGGTGGGAATCAATATTTTGGGTAAGGAATATGTATGGTGTAAGTGAGATAGTTGAGAGTTCAATGCATATTTTTAGGCAACTATGTAAATTGATACTCAATTGGGTGGCTAGCCGTTAATGGCTATGTAAATTGATACTTTATCAAAATTATTGTAATATAAAAAATTTAATCATTTATATGTTTAGTTATATATAGTTATATATATGAATGTATTTATTTATTTTATTTATAATTAAACTAGCTATTATAAAAAATAATATATATATATATATATATATATATATATATATATATATATATATAATTCTCATATGTGACAACAAATAAAATAATATGTAAATATTGTCACTCAACAAATTTATTTGTAAATTTATTATTGTCACTGATATGTATTAGTTACAATAACTTCTTTTACAAATCTATATATGTTACCAAACAATATGGTTACAAATATTTTTTTGTGATGAATAGAAATTGTAACAAATTCGTAATTGTAACAAGATAAAATTAACACCCATATATATTAGTTACAATAATTTTTTGTCACAAATATATACTTATGTTAACTAAATAATGTAACAAATATGAAATTATGACAAGTTAAAGTTGTCACTGTATTTCAATATTTTGTGATAAGAAAAAGAAGTTATCACTGATATATAATTGTTACAATAAAAAAATAGTGTTACAGGTTTATATATGCGACAATGCTAATTGTAACGAATATTTGTTTTTTTGTGACAACTAAGTAAGATTGTCACACGATTTTAGGATTAATTATTACTTAATTTGTGACAACATACTACGTTTGTGACAATATTTTACTTTTCAGTTACAATAAAAGTTGTAACACTTAAAAATAATGTGACAACAAACTTATTATCACAAAAAATAAAAACTTATGTGACAATATTTTAATGTCACATTTGCCAAAAAGTATTAGCAACGGAGTTTTACATGACAACCCTCGTGACACCTACTTATCGTCACATATACTGTTAAGTGACAATTTTTCCGGAGTTTGTGACAATATTTGTTGTCACAAACAACCTGATTTCTTGTAGTGCCTCCTCCTCCATCCCCATTCTCGTTCCCATTTCGATCTCAATCTCTAAATAAATTTCAACTTCACAATAAAACCCGATCTTCTCTCAAAAATTCTAATTTAAAAAAATGGAAACTGATCTGAATCTTTAGGCAAATGAGCTCCGACTAGGATTACCAGACTCCGACATAATCAATGAAGAACAAGAAGCTTCTTCTACTAGAAACAACAACAATTGCCAGAAGATGATTCAATTTCAAACCCAATTTTGAAACACGATCAACAAACCTCTGCTCCTGCTCAAAAGTAAGTGATAATTTGTTTCTCCTATAAATGAAATTGATAATTTCAATTTGGAATAATGTAGTTATTTACGATTTGTTTGTTCTTATTGTTTGTAGAACACTATGATGGCAGCCGGTAGCTGAAGAAGACAGAGACCGAGTTGTCATGTTCAGCTATGGAGTAAATGTAATTTTAGGGAGGAGGAAGAGAGATAGGCGAGAGAAAGAGTAGCATTTAGAAATTCAGTGAGGTGTCATTTAGTTATTGGGTAGAGTGTATTATTTTTAAAATAAAATCAATAATAAAATTAAAAGTAAATGAAATGACAAAAATGCCTTTTTAATTTTTTGACTTTGACTGCCACGTCACCTTTTTTAACACAGTTAGCCTTTTTTGACTCTGTTTGCTAACGGAATGAACCTCAATGTACTTGTTTGCAAACTTTTAAACCACGTAGTATACATTTGAAAATGGTCCAAACCACAAGGTTTATTTTTGTACTTTTGCCTTATTTCTATGTAGTAGGATCTATGGATTATCAATAACACTAGCGTTAGACCTACAACAATCATGAAAGATAGGTTAGAAGAAATATGTGTCGCTCCGGATTTTAAGACATGAGGAATGAGGAATGAGAAATTGTGTTGTTTGAAGATATGTTTGATCCTCTAGATGTAGATGCGGTTGTAGTTATACCTGCGAGAAGAAATGAGCCTAATGATTGATGATAGGCTCATTTGGCACTTTGGTAACACGAGTGGAAAATTTGCATCGCCTTATTTGCGTTGGTTCCTATAACTTGCGATGCAATAAATACATTTGCATCGACCCTTTGCAAAGGGCCGATGGAATTTTTATGTGATATAGTATTTGTATCGGCCCCTTAATAAGGGCCGATGAAAATACGTTTCTTATTTGCATCGGCCCCTTGTTATGAGCCGATACAAAAGTAAATTTATTTATTTGCATCGGTCCCGCTGAAAGGAGCGACGTAAATACTATTAACATTTGCATCAGCCTGTTGTTAGGGGCTGATGCAAATGAACATCACAATTTTTTCTTACTCGCCCTGTCTTCAATTTTGAATCAGAGTTGTCTTCAAGAGAGTTACTATTTTCTTCCCTGGCGGCGCTTCCTCATGGTTGGGCTTGCTTCTGTTGGAAATTTTAGGGAAAAATAACATTTTACATGTTAATTTTTCATCACTTTTAAGGCTTATATACAGAAGTTTAAAATGATAATTTGAATGCTGTTTTTTCATAAACATGTTCTATTATATAAGAGCTTTTTAATAGTATATTACACGCTAAAAAAGATCGAGTATTGAATGAGATATTCATGCTCAAATGGGACCACTTGAGATGTATATCTAATTGAATTGCAACAGTCAAATATAAATTAATTACCAAATTAATTCTGTGTTGAATTACACTCAAATTAGAATTACTATAATTAATTTAGTGGTTATGAATTCAAATTTCTATAATCTGCACATCTAATTGAGTTGCAACAGTCAAATACAAATTAATTACCAAATTACTTATATATTGAATTGCATTCAAATATAGAATTAATATAATTAATTTAGTGGTTATGAATTCAAATTGAATTCGTCAATTTGTGGAATCTGACAACCCTATATGTTATGATTTTGTGTTCTTTTGTCCATTACACAACACACACAAATTTCTCTAAATTTTTTATTCTAAGCAGTCAATTGTACCTTGGGAGACGGTCACCAAATTGGTGCAACCTGTCTTAAGGGAACTGGTAATTCAGGCCTCGGGCTAATCTTCGCTTTACGGTTTTATTTCGTTTTTGTTTCCTTTCTTTATTTTGTTATTGTGTTTTCCATTTCCATTTCAGTTCTCTAAATAGATAATTATATTCCATAATCATTACTCTTAATAAAATTATCTATTTTTATCATGCTCGTGGTTTATTAGTTTTTACAATCTTAAGACAGAACACTACTTACCTTTGAGTTTTGGAGGATACTTTGATTAGAATTTTAGATTAATTCTTTGATTAATCTGAATTTGTTAAACAGAATTTATATATTCTGTTTTGGACCAACATTTGAATCAAAAATCTTTACAAACAGAAAATTTAGGAAATTGGAAGTTCAATTCTGAGTTTCAATTTGTGACTAAATATAAACATTTTGTGCTTGTATTTGGGATTTGTTTCTTTGAAATTGTTGAATTTTGTTGCTAACTTTATTTGTTTTCTATTTTAGAAACAGTGACTAATAGAGATGAAAACCCTATTCTTGGATAGAATTCTGGTTCTAAGAATGATTCAGGAAACAATGGAAAGAACACGAAAACTCCGATTAATGGAGATGGTTCTTGTTCTAACAGTGGTTTCCGAATCAAGAACACGAGAATTAATGTTTCAATATCTGTAATAGACGGTGACAGACATGGAAAACACTCGGCTGTGAATTTCAAAACATAGCAACTGAAGATGATATTCTTTTTAACCATGCTTGAGTTGGTTAACTTTGTCAAGGATGCTCATCCTGCTTTGAATCAGGATGATCTTGACAATGTTAATGCAATTGAAGCATGAACGCACTCTGATTTCATTTGACGTAACTATATTTTAAATGGTTTAACTGATACACTTTACGTTGGTTTCGAAGTTAAGAAAATGGCAAAAGAATTATTGGTGTCTTTGGATCACAAATATAGGACATAAGATGCCGGGACTAAAAAATTCTTAGTGGGGCAGTTTCTAAACTATATTATGGTGGATTAAAAAAATTTGTAAGTCAAGTGCAAGATCTTCAAATTATTATCTATGAAATGCATCAAAAAGAATTGTAGTTAGTGAATCTTTCCAAGTGGCTGCAATTATTGAAAAATTGCCACCTGGTTGGAAAGACTTCAAAAATTACCTTCAAGATAAACGTAAGGAAATGACTATTGAAGATCTAATATTAAGGTCGAGAATTGAAGAAGGTAATAGAGACACTTTGAAGATCTACAATGCATAGACACAGTTGAGGGCATTTTATTCCACTATAGAGGAAATATCAGCACTTTTTTCAAAGCAGTAAGAACAATTGAAGGCAATGTAAAGGAAATTGGAAGATGAGGAAAATTATGAGAACACGTCTCTAGATACTGGCCTGAATGAACTTGTTGAGAATATGGCTAGTCATGGTCTGTTACATCTCAGAAATTCAAATGTTTATAACGGTGCAAAGACTTGTTCTACTGCAGCTTAGAGGTGTAACAGAAGCCTGTAAGTTGCTTCAGGCAACGTCGATACAAGTTCCACTGAGAAGCATGATTGCAATATAAGAAGTCAAGGTGGAGAAGAAAATACCCAAGAGGAAAAATTCACAAGTTCTATTCGTCATGCTAATGGTGGATTCGGTTCCGACATTGATGGAATTGGCACAACTTTTATCCTAGATCCATAGACCATATGAACAGAGCAAGTTCTTAAAACCGAAAGCTTAAACTTTATGGTGATACAAATATTGATTTGAACAAGTGTGGCTCATTAGTTGGAGATACGATGTAATTAGATGATGAACCGCATGTTCAGGAAAGGGACGAGGGTGTCCAGACACCATCTTTTGATGTGTTGAATCAGTCCCAACCATGAGGCACCTATTCGAACAGTTGAACTTATAACTTCTGAAGTTGATGGGATGCTGGGCTTACATCACTGCTCTTTTAGTCCATGGTGAGAATGAATCTCCTAGAATTAGAGACAATAACGAGAAGGTCGACACAGTTGTTCTGCATTCTAATGGACAAATGGCAGAAAGTCAAAGTACACCAACTATTGAGGATGCAGTTGCCAGACGAAACATCGAATATGGTATGAATAAATGCCATTAACTTCCTTCGATATATTACTAATTTCATGTGACTCATTTAACTACATTATATTCTTTAGTGTAATTTTCTTGTTCTTATGAAACAATGCAATGTCATATGCACAATATTGATCTAGTATATTTTTTTCTTGAATTAACAAATCAACTACTACAGGAAGATGAATTCTCAATTTTTTTATATTGAAATGTGTACATTTTGGAAAATTAAGGAAAAAAATAAAAAATTCATTTGCGTCGGCCCCTTAGAGGGGCCGACACAAATAATCCAACATTTTCATCGACCCTCTAAGCGGCCGACGCAAATAATCAAACATTTGCATCGACCCTACTAAATGACTGATGCAAATAAAGGTATCATTTTCATCGGCCCTTGTAAGGGGCCGATGCAAGATAAACTCTTTTGCATTGGCCATCAACCGATGGAAATATATTTGCATCGAGGGCTTTTGCATCTCACTATGGCCAATTCAAATGCCTCTAAACGGTCGATGCAAATCACATTTTTTCAACGAGTGTACAACTAGATCCTATATGGTGAAGTCGGGATATCGTATGATGGCTAACAGGAATCTGTATCACTCTCCTTCTAGCTCGGACATATCTTGGAATAAACTATTGGCTCATAATATTCCTTTAAAAGTCAAATTCTTCATATTCTGTTGTTGCAGTAACTGTCTTCCTAACTGAGCCAATCTTTTCATAAAAGATATGCCAATGCAAAATGTTTGTGTAATTTATAACTCGACGCCATTGCATCCATAACTATATGGATTGTGATTTTGTGTTGGAATGTTGGAGCAAATAGGGATTGATCTTATCCTAATCGATTTTGGCTTCTTTCATGATTGGTTTTCACGTATGTTTGGAAATGGGAGAAGGGATTCTGATAGTGAGAAGGTGTGTATGGTCACATAGGAGATTTGGAAGTAGAAAAATGAAAAGCTTTGGAATCGCCGCCTCCTCCCAATAGTTGAAAAAGGCCATTTGCATCGGCTGTTTAGGGCCATTTGCATCTGTCATAGCATGATACAAAAGCCTTCGATGCAAATGTATTTGCATTAGCCGATGGCCGATGCAAAAGAATCGATCATTTGCACCGGTCCTTAGTAAAGGCTGATGCAAATGTTCAATCTTTTGCATCGACCCTTTGGTAGGGTGAATGCAAATGTTTGATTATTTTTGTCGGCCCCTCTAAGGGGTTGACGCAAATGAATTTTTTATTTTATTTTTCTGAATTTTCCAAAATGTACACATTTCAATATAAAAAAAAATGAGAATTCATCTTTCTGTTGTAGCTGATTTGTTAATTTAAGAAAATATATACTAGATCAATATTGTGCATATGACATTGCATTGTTTCATAAGAACAAGAAAATTACACTAAAGAAGAATATGTATTTAAATGAGTCACATGAAATTAGTAATATAATCAAAGGAAGTTAATGGTATTTATCATCTGGCAGCTGCAGCCTCAGTAGATGGTGTAGTTCGACTCTCTGCCACTTGTCCATTGGAATCATGACTAACTGTGTCGACCTTCTCATTGTTGTCTCTACTTCTAGGAGATTCATTCTCACTATGGACTAAAGAAGCAGTGCTGCAAGCCCAACATCCCATCAACTTCAGAAGTTATAAGGTCGGTTGTTCGAATAGTGCCTCATGGTTCGGTATCTTCCATGGTTTTTTTAATTCTCAACAGGTTTATTCGATTGGCAGTGATTCAACACATCAAGAGACGGTGTCTGGACGCCCTCGTCCCTTTTCTAAACATGCGATTCATCATCGAATTGCATCGTATCTCTAACTAAAGAGCCACACTTGTTCAAATCAATATTCGTATCACCATAAAGTCCAAGGCTTTCGGTTTCAAGAACTTACTATGCTCTTATGGTCTCTTATTCCAGGACAAGAGCCGTGCCAATGGCATCAATGTCAAAATCGAATCCACCATTAGCATGATGGATATAACTTATGAATTCTTCCTCTTAGGTATTTTCTTCTCCACCTTGACTTCTTATATCACAATCACGCTTTACAGTGACTTGCATCGACGTCGCCTGAAGCAACTTCCTGGCTTCCGTTACACCTCTGAGCTGCAGCAGAACAAGTCTTTGCACCTCTATAAACAGTTGAATTTCTGAGATATGACTAGCCATATTCTCAATAGGTTCATTCAGGCCGGTATCTAGAGATGTGTTCTCTTAATTTTCCTCATCTTTGCATTGCTCTCAATTGTTCCTGCTGCTTTGAAAAAAGTGCTAATATTTCCTCAGTAGTGGAATAAAATGCCCTTAAATGTGTCTCCATGCATTGTAGAGTACAGAGTCGGCTCTAGGGGGAGGCCGCATAAGCGCCTAGGGCCTCCGATCGATTTTTTTTTTCAAATTTAATAATTATTAAAATTGACATGGTTAAAAATATGTAGACTTGGACTTATAACAAAATGTATTGCTAGGCTGAATAGTAAAGGCATAGTGCAGCTATTTGTGATGGTGTGAGTTTGATACCCAGAACTGTATGTTTTGGTTCTCATTTTCTATTTTCTTTTATTCCTGATTTTCTTAGTAATAAGAAGAATATGTTTGTTATTAGTATATAAAGTTTTTTCTCTTTATTTCTCATATGTTTTTATTATTATTATATCATTTTAATAATTATATTTTAATAATTTTAATTTTTTTCTTAAACCAAAATGTTAATATATATTCAATCTAAAATGACTAATGTATATTGATTTACTTGTTACAATATATTTTAGGACATAATTAATTTTCACTAATTTACTCATGCTATTGAGTTAATTACATAACAACTTGTATCGATCAAATTTTTTATGGTAAGTATTTTTACAAAATCAAAATGAAAATTATAATTTAGTAGGGCAACAATTTATGAGAAGGCCCGAATATTTATGGACCACCGCAAATCATTTCTTATCCTTAAAAATAATTTATGTTTTTTTGGGCTTATATATGGAATAAGCTCGGTATTTGAGTTTTATGACATGATTTAATAAAAAATAATTTTTTTTGTAATATACATATTGAGTTAATTTCATAACAACCTGTACCGACCAATTTTTTTTATGTTGAATATTTTTACAAATTCAAAATGAAAATTGTAACCTAGTAGGACAATAAATCATCAGAAGGCTCAAATGTTTATGGACCGCCCCTAAACATAGGCCATGAGTGCGACCGTCTTGGACCTAAGCTAAAAGGGTCTCAAAATTATTTTTTATTGTATATATAGTAATTTTTTTAAATGACCAATTAATATGATATTTTAGATCTAAAATATGTCCAAATTTCTATTTTAAACTTTTAAGTACAGTTTTTTATTATTATTAAGAGGTTCTTTATCTCTTTTTTCTTTGTCTAGGCCCAAAAAAAAAATCAGAACCGGCCCTGCCCAGGGCCTCTAAAATACTGGAGCCGGCACTGGTAGAGTAGAGACAATTACATAATACCAACATTATAGTAGTTTACTTCTATACAATGATTTTATATTGACTAAAATATAATTCTAAAAATAATCCATGGGTTCGCTGATTTGCAGATGTGTGTCTATAATTTTGTTATCGACATTTGCAAAACCAAAGATTTTTAGGTTGACACTTCCAATTTAACTGTTGTTGACCTTAAAATAATTATTTTAAGGAAAAATTATAAAACTAGGTCAAATTGGAGGCCCATTTACATATTTAACCCATTTACTCAACCTACACATCTAGACTGTTTTTGTGTGACTTTCCCATAATACCCCTAACCTTCCCACTTCCCACCAGTCGCGAACGGTCGCTCCCCCTATCTCCTTGGTTACGCGAAAAGTTGCTCCTGCATTAATGATTTGAAGACTTTTGATCTTCCTTTCTTCCTTTAAATTGCACGAAATCTGCACCATTTCGTCAAAATCACAATGAATTTCTCTTTTTCCCCTCTTCATCTCTTGATTCTGCAACTTCCTAACCCTAAAAAACGAAGCCATGGTTCTTCATCTTCCTGTTCGTAACTTAGTTTCTTTCGTCTTGTTACCATATTAGAAATGGTTATTCTATGTTATTTTCTTCATTTTCCCTATGTTATCATATTGTTATTGTCGCTTTTGGGGGTGAAAGGGGCGAAAAATGTAAGTATCTATTGTTTTTTCTGCATTTTTTCATGAATTCACTTTGCAATCGATGGATTCGTGAAGCTCTGCGAAGAGAAATAGTCTGGAAAGTGACGATCTACTTCGTGAAACGATGATTTCGTGAAGATCTGCGAAGAGAAAGAGTCTGAAACGTTTGGATCTACCTCGCGAATCGATTAGTTCGTGAAGTCAGCGAATAGATCATGACGTTTCAGTCCTCATAGACTTCGCGAAAGCATCAATTCACGAAGTAGATCGTCACGTTTCAGACCTCGCATACCTCGCGAAAAAATCGATTAGCGAAGTAAAATCACCTCTTTTCCTGCACATTTACATTCACATGCTTCACTAATCTTCATTTCGCGAAGCCAAAATCGTCTTTTTTCTACCTAACACGATTAATTTTTTCTGAAGGTTGTTGAATACGTAACATCCCTTTTTGGAAGGCGGCGTACTGGGCTTCAGGGGAGATGATTTTCCTTCATGTATAGGGATGAACTTCCCTCAAGATTGACACATTCACTCCTGAAATGGTTCGTTAGGAGAGATTGTGCCAATTGGGTGCACCATGGGACACGTCCATCTTATAGTGCCAATCTTCAAAGTGAACCTAACTAATCCGGTACCAATTTTGAATCAGATGAGTAATCTTGGTGTGCAACGTGAGACACGTCCATCCCAAAAGGTCTGGACTTCCATTTCCAAACCTTTTGGGATGGATGTGTCCCACGGTGCACACCAAGATTACTTATCTGCTTCAAAATTGGTACCAGATTAGTCAGGTTCACTTTGAAGTGATTTGTTAGGAGTTTATTATGGCAATCTTGTTGTAAATTTTGATAATGTTATAATTTTAATGTTGTTATTATGGCAATTTTTTTGTAAATTTTGATAATGTTATGATTTTAATGTTAGAATCCGTTGTTGTTTGCCATTTTTTGTTATATACCACTTCGCGAATTAGCTTCAAAACATATCCAGGTTTCGCATATGCGAACTAAATTCATCAAGTGAACCAAACTTTAACTTCGCAGGCTTCGCATATGCGCACTAAATTCATCAAGTAAACCAAACTTTAGCTTCGCAGGCTTCGCATATGCGAACTAAATTCATCAAGTAAACCATACTTTAGCTTCGCAGGCTTCACATATAAACCCAAACATTACCTTCGCAAGCTTCGCATAATATGGAATCTGCGAAGTTAGACAGGAGGGGGCGAGACGTGCGTAAATATTGAGGGCATTATGAGAAAGTCACACAAAAACAGTCTAGATATGTAGTAGGTTGAGTAAATGGGTTAAATATATAAATGGGCCTCCAATTTGACATAGTTTTATAATTTTCCCTTTTTTTTAAAGAATGATTGATATTTTAAGCAACTTTAATTCTTCAATTTTTTAGTTTTGAGGTCATTTAAGTGTTATTTGGTTAGGGGAGAGAACTTAGATGTTTAGAGAGAGAAAACTCCAAAAATGATGATGTTGAAAAATCTAAAACGTTGTTTAATTCTTGAAATTTCTATTTTGAGATTATTATTGGTAATTTCAACCTAAAAGTGTTTTGTTTTGCAAATGGGTGAGAACCTTCCGCCTTGTAAAAAAAAAAAACAATCACAGGTACCAATCTACAAATCAGCGAAACAAATTAGTTTTTTTTTAATTGTTATTTTTTTAATTTTATAAAATGATAAAATATTTTTAAAGAAATAAACCTTTCTTACACTAAAAATTTAAACAATTCAAATATTCGAAGCAGTGGGGGATCCAGGATTTGAGGGAGGGGGGCGCAAAACTCTATGTAATTTTTTTAGACAAAATAGTATTAATTAAAAAAATATACTTTAGTACATAATTGCTATTCGATACAAAATATCTTAAAATAATAAAAAAAAATTCTAATACTTTAGTGCAATTTTACCCCTAATGTTTGTAGCCAAGAGAAATTTTAACACTAACGTTGATAAATTGGATCAATTTCATTAACCTACATAAATGAATAATGCCAAATCAATTCAATCAATTTTTCCATTAACCTAAAATTAAGAATAAACTATCAATCAATTCAATCAATTTGTCCATTAACCTAAAATTAAGAATAAACTATTAATCAATTCAATCAATTTGTCTATTAACCTAAAATTAAGAATAAACTATCAATCAATTCAATCAATTTATCCAATAACCTAAAATTAAAATTAAAGGGGCATAAGTTAACTAACCTGAAATTGATGAGGTTTTGTTGGATTGGAGATGGTGACCAGTCGAAGAAGGAAGAAGGCCGACCGGAGAGAGAGGAGTTCAACCAACCAAAGCTTGGAGGAGGAGAGGAGGGAGCGGCACTTACTGCTGCCGTCTGCCGTTTGAAGAATCGCGAGTCACACATACCTGCTGCCTCTAATACCGATGTTTTTATAAATTAAAAAGCACAAAACAAAACGACGTTGTTTTGAGGGGAACCAAAACGACGTCGTTTTGGAATAATTTTTTTTTCTGGATGAAGAAAGGGAAGAGAGAGGGAGAGGGAGAGAGAGAGAGAGGGGTGGGGGTGTTGGTGGTGGTGAGGGCAAATGCCCCCTATGACGAGAAATTTTAGTATGTGCCAGGCATACCACCTCAGATTTCTGAGGTGGTATGCCACAGCCAATCAAATTTTGACACCTATTAAATTAAAAAGAATTTAATTATTTTAAAATTTTTAATTATTCTCATATCTCAAGTCCCCTCTCCTGCTTGTTTACGGCTGCCCTCAAGCTTATCTCTCTCTCTTGAACACCATGGCCACAAACCTTACTTCTCAGTTCTTCTTCCTTCGCCGGCACCACCATCGAAAAATCGCTAATTTAAATTTCAGCTCTTTCATAATCTCCGTTCCTCTTCCTTCGCCGACACTACCACGGAAAAACCGTTAATCTGAATATCATCTCTTTCATAACCCCTCCTAATCTGAATTCCATTTTCTTTTATATCATCTCTTTCATAACCCCTCCTAACCTGAATTCCATTTTCTTTTATATCATCTTTCTCATAACCCCTCCTAATCTGAATTCCATTTTAAGACCTTCACTGAGTGATTTGAGAAATAGATGAAAGTTAAGGTGGTTGTTCCAAGGACATATTGGTGAAGCTATGAAATTTGAGTTCAAAAGGATATGATTTTCCAAAAAAAAAAAAGAAGAAGGATCTGTTAGTTTTTATTTTTTTGCTTTAAATCTGTAATGAAGTCTCTAACGTTAATGCTGATTTTTTTTTTCTTTTTTTTTTTTGAGAAAGAGTATATTGTTTTACAGGAGGGTTGAGGAAGAATCACGGCACCACCATTACAGGAGGGTAAAAGGATAGGGACGTGGGGAATAAAAAAACAATTTGATATTTAAATTTGTTTTAAATATTTTTTAATAGGTGTTAAAATTTGATTGGCTGTGGCATACCACCTTAAAAATCTGAGGTGGTATACCTGGCACACACTAAAATTTCTCCCCATTTGACCCCCTTAAATCCGCCCTGATTCGAAGGATTAAAGTGTTGAATAGATAAAGTAAATTGTTTAATAATTTAAATATTTGAAGAATTAAACTGTTAAATAAAACAAAAATTAAGGGAATTAGATGCACAAATACCCCTAACGTTTATAGCTATGACCAGTTTTACTCATAACGTCTAAAATGATACAATTTTCTCTTGACGTTGGTAGCCAAGAGCAATTTTATCCCAACATTGATAAATTGGATCAATTTTAGACATTATTATAAAACACAATTTTTTTGTTCTTTATTCTGCACCAATTACATATGAATTGATTCTTAAAAAAATCATATTTTTTATGAATTAATAATTGAATTGGAAATTAATATTTATAAATTCGGTGAAATATTTGAAATGTTTTTATCCAACTCGTACAAAAAAAACTATATTTTTAAAATTTTTTTTTTGTTAAAAGTTTCACATCTAATTATATGTTTGGTGATCTGCTATTAATTAATGATAAAATGACGAATATGTAGAGATTACATTACAAGATTCATGATCGAGAAGATAATTTGATGAATTATTTTTTAAATGACTAAACTTATCAAAGTTAGAGGTAAAATTACTCATTACTATCAACGTTACGGATAAAATTGTATTATTTTAAATATTAGAGTGAATTTGCTTCTTTTTGTCAATTATAAAATTATTTTTTGCATTTTATTCAAAACTAAGGACTAGATAATATATTATTAAAATATAAATTATTTACTTTTTCCAGTAGAAACTTTCAAACCAAATTTGATAGTTCTGAAATAGAAGAGATCGTACTATTTCAGTAAAAATTATGAAAGCGAAGTGTCACATTGCCTAAACTCATAAGCGGATTTCGCCGCCGAATCAAATTTTATCCTACTCCGCTTTGGCTGCGGAGAATCACAATCAATGTCCGTCGGAGAAGAAGAAGACGAACTTGACGATGAAGAAGCAGACAAACTCTTGCGAGAAGAGCGCTTATTCGTGACTCTGATCGGCTCATAATCGTTAGTTCCGATTAAATGCGGAAAGTTGAGTTTCGCTTTAGATCCACGAATTTCAAACGCGGCTCGATCGTAAGCCAGAGCTGCATCCTCCGGTGACTCGTAAGTACCTAACCAAAGTCTTGCTCCATTTTTCTTTGGTTCTCTAATCTCCGCCGCATATTTCCCCCACGGCCTCCTTCTCACACCTTTGTACTGCATTCCTTTAGACGGCGCGCTCTTTGTACGCTCCGCCGCAGTTTTTTTGGGATCAAGTAATGGTGGTTCAACTGCCGGAGAATCAGACTTTCCTGGTGGCGGCGGCGATCCAATACTGTTAATTTCCTCAGTTGTATTGGCGGAATCGGTAAAGGAGAAATAGTCGCCTGTTAGGGATTCAAAATCATCTTGAAGGAGATACTGCTGAATCGGATCCGAATCCGAATCCAGAAGTGAAAAATCATTAGCCATTGACATTGAGCAATCATCTTGGAGTAGATACTGGTGAATCGGATCCGAATTCAGAAGTGAAAATTCAGTAGCCATTGACATTGAGCACTCATCTTGAAGTAGATACTGCTGAATCGGATCCGAATCCAGAACTGAAAACTCATTAGAGATTGGCATTGAGTAATCATCTTGAAGTAGATACTGTTGAATCGGATCGAACGCAGAAAAATCATTAGGCATCTGGTAATTATCTTCAAGTAGGAACTGCTGAATCGACTCAAAGAGATCTAAATCAGTCGTCATTGAGGTATTTTCTGATCAATTTTCACTGAGTAATTTTCTTGCTTGCTGTTTGGCTTTGTTTGGAAAGTGAAATTTGAGTGTGGATATATCTGTTTATATTGGTGGCAATAGATGTATATATATATATATATATATATATATATCTTCTTCTTGTTCATCACCATCTCTTTCATTGAAGTTTCATAATTGAAGTGCTTTTACACGTGTTTATTAATTGGAGCTGTTTATATTTAAATATTAGTAGTTCATAATCTCCATTCCATGTGTGTGTTTGTAGGATTTATTGTTTAATTTAAAAAAAAAAAGGGGAGAGTCTGTTTAGGTTTTGTTTTGGAGTGGTTTAATTATTAAGTTTGTTAATTGCTTACGTCTTTAGTTTCAGCGTTTCCATATTCTCCCATGTGATGAGTAACACACACAGTACTTCATATATCAATGGCAGTCGATAATCTACATATATATTTCCAGGTAAAGTATACTCATCGTCGCCCCCTTAACTTATGCTTTACTTTATCTATGACTTTCGAGCTTTAAAATCTGAAGTAAAAATCTTCCGTTTTGATATTTACTAACACAAAAGTCTATATGGTAAATACCATTATAGAAAGTTGAAAGTTATATTTTAAGAGCATGAAATTAGGACATTTTTTGATTTAAAGCAGTGTTTAGAGAGAGAAAACTATATTATATTGTGATTTTTGGAAAATGAAAACATAATTTCATTATAATGGTGGTTCGTACAATTTTAATTCTTGTACTTCTCAAATTTGAATTTGTTGAAAACGAAGCTAAATAAAATAGAACTTAATCAAGCAAAGATCGAACACAAGGATTTGTTAACGAAATTCGGCAGTTTTGAATTGCTTACGTCTGCGATAGTGATGAACAGTTTTCTTATTGATCGTGTAACTAAAAGATACAGTTTTTACATGTATTTCCGCTCGATGCGCTCCACTCCTCTCACTCATCTCCGCTCCACTCCGGGATAAGCCCCTTTGATATTATGAGTCATATACAACATAATTCATCACTGTCATTTTTGAAATTGTTTACTTTATAAGTGACTTTTTTTTTTTTTTAGTTACTTTTATGTTACTGCATGCTAATAGCAGAGTTGGTACTTTTTGATTTTAAAAGTGAGAGGTTGTCTCATCCTCTTACACGAAAAAATATGTAAAGAAAAAATTAAGAAATCATAAAATATTTAATATATAATTTATGGCTTTGATTTAGGGGAGTTATATTTTGATAAGACTATGTTTTACTACTATGTAAATATAATTTTTTATAAGATAAAAATAGGGTGTTACTGTATACCGCTCCCTTTTTACAGCCCCCGCCCCCCTACATACCCATTATGCCCCTTTCATTATTTCTCAAAAAAATTTTGAAATCACCCTCCTCTCTCTCTTTCTCTCTCCCGAACAAAAGCGCATAAGCAAAAATTATGGATCCGAGAACGTCGGAACACGAAAACTCCGAAGACGAGGTAACAATCTAATGTATTTTTAAAATTTTTTAATTTTGTAGAGTTAATTTTTTTTTAATTTTCGTCAGGGGCGGGTCCAGGACCCGCCCTGTTTTAAGTAGAGACGGGTCCAGCGACCCGTCTATATTAAACCAGGGCGGGTCCTGGACCCGCCCTCATCTAAAGCGGGGCGGGTCCTGGACCCGCCTCCCTTTGAATGTTGGCGGGTCCTGGACCCGCCTGCTTATGTGCAGGAGGTCCACGGACCCGTTTAGCGCCTAATCTGAATATGGATTAGGTTTGAGACGGAATCGATTATATATATTTGCATGTATTTTCAGGAGGCAGCTAGAGTTTGGGTTGGAGACGGAATCGATTATAGTCCTTATTTCATAACGAGCACGTTATTTCAAACAAGTATGGAAGCAATTCAATGGGCGAAAAACATTGCAATAAAAAATGGTTTCGAGCTCGTTATTTCTTCGCATAAACACGGAGGTAAACAAAGTCTTCTGAGATGTTCACGTGGCGAACGGTATAGAGGATTGCCTATTCCTTTAGAAGATGGTTTAAGTAGGAAAACAAAAACTAAAACGTGCGGCTGTCCATTTCGGCTAAAAGTCAGGCAGTTGCAAGATTTTTCGGGTTGGCAGATCGTTGCTAATGCTGGGGAGCAGAGTACGCATAATCATGAAATGATGGTTTATGCGGAGGGACACCGACAGATAAGCGGGCTTAGTCCCGCAGCGAAGCTAATTGTGCGTGACATGAGTTCGTATCAAGCAAAGCCGCGTGCTATTATGATGGCACTTCGTAAGAAACATCCAGAAGATAACCCAACAATAAAGCATGTATACAATTATAGAGACCGGTTGAGGAAGGATGGCTTTGAGGGTAGAGATATGATTAGTCAGTTTTTCCATCTTGCCGTCACGAACAAGTATTATCATGCTTCGCTTGCTGATTCAGAAACTAATGTATTAACACATGTATTTATGGCACATCCAGTTTCTGTTGAATTACTACGGACGTACCACTGGTATATTGCATGGATTCAACCTACAAGACCAACAAGTACAGAATGCCATTCTTTGAAATTAATATATTTTTAAAAAATTATTACTGTACAAGTAGAAATCGTACCTCTGCCGCTGTCAATCTATCAAGACGGAGACGAAAATCTCTCAAACGAGTCTCTGTCCTGGGCTGTTGTGTCGGGATCCAGATACAAGCTCGGGGAGCGTCCGGATGGGGTTTGAGTCCCTCTCGCTGAGGTCTGAAACACGGGAAATACTCGTATATCCACGTCTGCAAAAGAGTCAGACAACCCGCTATCTGTCCACAATCTCCTTTACTAGCAACACCTAGCTGCTGGTATAGGTATGCTAGTGTAGCTGTGCCCTAAGAGTATCCAGCCACATCCTCTACCCCATCCTGCACCTCTAGTACGCACGCGGGTCGGATTCGGTCGCCACTCTTATCTATAAACAAGGTGGAACCGAACATCAAAAACATCCACCCGACGCCACGTCTAGAAGGATGGCGATGTCCGGAACCCTCTTCAATGTCACGCTGGAAAATAAACATTCAACAGTTACTTATAAAAAAATTTCTAAAAGCAATACGCTAAATTTCTAAAAACAACAAGCTAAATCTATAAATATAATCCGCTAAATATTTCTAAAAACAACACTCTAAAGTTCTACAAAAAAAATACGATAAATATTTCTAAAAACAACACGCTAAAGTTCAAAAAACAAAACGCTAACTACTAAATTTCTTTTTTTAGTTTTCTGTCCCGAAAATCAGGATAGAAAACCGACCGGTTTTCGTAGCGGCGGGTCCAGGACCCGCCGCTCTCTCTTGACGGGCGGGTCCAGGACCCGCCGTCAAGCACAACATGGCGGGTCCTGGACCCGCCATGAGTATATTCATGCGAATTTCTGTCCCGATTTTTGGGACAGAAAACTAAAAAAAAAATTAAAAACAAAAAATTAAGTTCAAACACATACCGTAATGATCCCTACTGCTTTTCTTTTACCTCCACGTACAGCCATAATTAGTTCGGGTTCTTTTTCGGGTTTGAATTAATGTGTTTGGGAGTTAGAATGTCAATTTGAACTTAATTTTTCAAATATAAAGGGAAAGGGCAAAATTGTAATTTCAGGACGGTACGTGGGAAATAAGGGGATGGTATGAAGCAAATCACTAAAAATATGTAAATAGAAGAAAGTAGGAAGAAAGAAAACGACCTCCATTTTTTCTCCTAAAAAAGACATAGCAGCTAGAATATTTTTTTTGGCCTTAAAAAAGATTATTTCTTTTTATAGAGATAGGGAGAGTAAGGTTAAATTATTATTCTTTTCCTTACACTCAAAACGTTTACAATACATTTTTCTTGTATGAATTAAGTACGAATTGATTATTTTATTTTTGTGTAGTATTTTTTGTACAACTCAATTAGTGTATTCTATATTAATTTGAATTTAATAAATATATCTTGTATTCCCACAATAAGAAAACTTAAATAATATTAAATTCTTTCTCGTACAATGTTATCATATTAATTAATTTAAACGAAAATCATGTGCATGTGCATTAGGGTCTCCATCTCAAGAGATCTCCAAAACCAATATGTATTTATTCGGTGATTGATATATATTATGATATGAGTGGAGTATAATTCGAAATAATTGAGAAAAAAAAGATAGCTTCTAATAATTGTACTATAATGGAGTGATTAGAGAAAATCAAATTTGTCCTTGTTGAAGAAAACAAATTAATGTTATTTAACCAACTCAAGGACTTTCGAATATTCATACTTGTCAAGCCAATCTCCTTTCAACATTGCACAGTCAAGACGCTCTTCAATCCAATCCAATCACTAGTATCCTTTTCCCGCTCCCACTATTAAAAGTAGCTTCATGGAACCCTCACAATAACCACTTAGGATGAGGGATTTTAAACCTTTTTTCAAAAACCAGCAATAGATCATTAAAATCTTTCATACAACACCAAGAAGATCCCAAGAAGAAGATTGACGAGCACACTCAACCATCCCATAATAACCGGTAAACCGTCTGGGCATACTACCCCATAAATTGACTTCTGCATCACCAAAATTCCGATCAGAATGTAGTATTTTAACCATCTTTGGCAAACTCTAGAAAAGATCTCAACCGCCACTCATTCATTCACAGTCAACACTCACACACCCATGAAACTTATTCTTCTTCCAAGTGCATCTAATCAATTCAGACAGATCGAATCTCAGAAAGAAAAATGATATCAGACTTATGTTGATGAAAATAAAAAAAAGCCCCTACTACCCGTAGATTGCGCAACCAATATCAGTTTCAGACTATTAAACTCATAAGAGAAACCAAACAAAACTTGGGAATATCACTCTTTCTTTCTAAATAGTTATAACAGATTTTTTAAATTTTAAAAAATCACAGAAGCACTTAGTATGGGATACTATTTTTGTATAATGAAAGTAAAATTTATCAACCCTAATAATTTAGGAATTTGAACTCTTGTCCAAAAAGAAATAAACATTATTATAAATAATAATTAAAGTTCTGTATACACATTACATGCATTTAATGATTTTTTTTTGTTATTAGTAATAACAAAAATGAGTAATAATTTATTATATACTACTAAATCTATTTTCTGATTACATATTTGACTTTAACTTCCTGAATTAGTTGACTTTCATGTTTGTAGTTAACTTTTTTTTTTCTTTTTTCAAATCCGTCTTGAATGTGTTTGTGCCTTTAAAATAATTGAAGTTCTTTTTATTGAGAAAAATATATTTTCGTGAAAATAGCATCACGTGAATAAAGCATTTCACGTTGTTTATTATTATTATTATTATTATTATTATTATTATTATTATTATTATATGGTTGCTAATAGAGCTGTAAATGAGCCAAGCCGCTAATGAACGGTTCGGTGATCGGTTTGATAAATGTTCGATGATGTTTAGTTCGATTTATAATAGTTGTTTGAGTACGGTGAAGCTCATCTTGAAAGCTCGCGAGCAGACTCGATTATAGATTCAAGAACAAGCTCATAAAGCTCGATTATAATGTTTATGAACACGCTCATGATTAAACTTGGTTCAATTTTTTTTAATAATTATATTTATATGAAGGGGCAAATGTAAAACAAAATAGTTTTATTTTAACTTTACTATTTTTTTAGATTTCAAAACTATGCACTTTTATATTAAAGAAATTTCAAATTAATCTAATTAATGAATATAGTAAATTAGTTGTTCGCGGTGAAATTTACGAAATGAATTAACAAGTTGTTCGCAAGCAAAGCTCGTGAACAAACTCACGAACTGCTCATGAATAAAATGTTGAGCTCAACTGAAAAAGCAGCACAATCACCAAGTTTCAATTTTTCAGTGCTATTAATAGGACTAGCCACGGCCTTACTAGTATCCATATTAGATTTTGCAAGATTAGACTTACAATATTTCGATTGGGTAAGTAGAAGACCACCGTCCATCCAATCAAGCTCAATTCCCAAGAAAAAAGAAGGAAGACCAAGGTTCCGAATAGAAAACTGATTTTCCAAGAAAGAAACTAATTGTTTCATGAGAGTGAAACTTGCTATCGGTAATGAGAAGATCATCAACATAGATGAGACAGTAAACACAAATAGGTCCCTTAACATAGAAATATAGCGAGCTATCAGTTTTGGAACCTTTGAACCCGAAAAGAAGTAACTTCGAAGTTAACTTCTCATGCCACATGCGAGGGGACTACTTAAGACCATACAAGGACTTGCAGGAGCTTGCAAACAAATTCAGGATGCAACGGAACAACAAATCTCGGAGATTAAGACATGTAAATTGTTTCCTGAAGATCCCCATGAAGAAACGCATTAGAAACATCAAGCTGAAAGACAAACTATTTGAGAGAAATCGCAAGAGCAAGTATAAGTCGAATAGTGGTGGGCTTCACAACACGACTAAAGGTGTCAAAAAAATCAATCCCGGAATGTTGTTGATAAACCCTTTGCAACCAAATGGGCTTTATATCTCTCGACAGAAACACCCAGTGATTAGCAACTTTATTTGCACCAGGAGGAAGGGGGATGAGAGTCCAAGTTCCATTAGCAATAAGAGTGTTATACTTAGACGCCAACGAGGATCTTTAGATGCCTAAGCATAAGTATGCGGTTCAGTAATAATAGTAGTGTGAATTTTGGGTCGAAAAATTCCCGCCTTAGCATGTGTGATCATACGATGAAAGTTGATAGGCTCTTGGAGAGCGAGAACCAATGGAGACACAGCTTCAGTCTCAAGGGATGGAATCGTAGCTCGGGCAGGAGTAAGCACACTGGTGGTGACCTTAACTCATCTACTGGATGCAAAAAGGAAGCAATGACAGTTTTAGAGGTAGAGGTAGAGGGCTATGCATTATCACCAGCTGAACCCGTGGATGACACAGGGGAGGACTGAGCGTCTTCCAGTGAAACTAAATGAGTAGGGGAAACACATTGTGGGTTAGAGCTGGGCGGGGCAGTTTGCCCAAGTGTAATATGTTGCTGAGGTGCAGAAGTGGATAATAATTGGGACGTAATAGCCAGGGTAGGAAGTAATAAAGCCTCTGGATTATGGATTGCCAAGGAGCGCATTTTCATCAAGTCTTGGAAAGGATACACCTGCTCATCGAAAAGAACATGATGTGAGACATAAATTTTATTTGAGACCAGATCATAACACTTGTAACCCTTATGTAGTTTACTATATCCCAAGAAAACACATTTAACAAAACGAGGTTCGAGTTTATGAGCAGTATATGGATGTAACCAAGGATAACAAAGACAACCGAAGATACGTAATTGAGTATAATCAGGTAAAGTACCAAACAGAAGGCGATGTGGATTATCAAATTTTAATGTAACAATGGCAAACGATTGATAACATACACATTCATGTCAAATGCATAAAACAAAAAAGAAGCAGGTAATTTAGCATGATTCAAGAGAGCAAGACCAGTTTCAACAATGTGGCGATTTTTGCACTCAGCACAACCATTTTGTTCGGGTGTGTAAGGACACGAAGAACATTGAACAATCCCATTATCAGATAGATATTTAGTTAAAGCATGAAATTCACCTCCCTAATCGGATTGAAAAGATTGAATAAGAACATTAGTGCAAAAACGAACAAAAGTATCAAGGACCTCTGATTTGCATTTTAAGAAATAAATCCAAGTATATTTGGTGTAATAATAAAAAATAACACATAGTATGAATAACCATCATGAGAGGAAATCGAGCTGGACCCCAAACATTAGAACAAATTAATTCTAAAGGTTGAGTGGCAATAAAATGAGACTTAGAAAATGGTAATGTATGAATTTACTCAAACTACAGTCATCACAAAGAGTACTTGATTTATCAGGGAAAAACAAAAGATCGTTTGAAACTAATAATTTCTTAACAACTAGAATATCGGTGTGCCCCAAACGAGCATGCCAAGTAGATAAAGTAGCAACATTTAATTGAACTGGAAAAGCGAAAGACGCCGATGAAACTGGAAGGTAGTAAAGTCCATCCTTACTCCGGCCCTTGAGGAGTGTTGCCTTTGTTTCCAAATCCTTAATCACAAAAGAGTCAGAAAAGAATTCAACAGAAATACGGTTAGATGTCGTTGGTGAACGAACTGAAACCAGATTATTATTTGCAGAAGGAACAAATTGAACATTTTTACCATTGATATCACAAGAAAAAGAACAAATAGAATGAATATGGAGTTTAGAACCATTACCAAGGTGAACTTGTTCAGGGCGTTGTACTCAGAATGGAGGTGCAGATTCTCCAAATCCGAAGTCATGTGATGAGTTGCTCCGGTATCCATAATCCATTGGCCACTGGTTTGAGATGTGGAGGCATTATTTGATGTAGGGCGGGGGTTGATACGTTGCTCTTTGGGAAAGATTGGGGATGAACAGTTTTTGCAGATATGTCCACGCCCTTTGCAATCATAGCACAGAAGAGTAGAGACATCATAACCGGCTTATTGAGTTTGAGGGAAGGAATTCCAAGTATTCATACGTGGCTGATTGAAATTAGTGGCACCACGGCCAACTCTTTGGTTTTGACCATGACCACGACTCCGATTGGAAGGACCACCACGAGCGGTAAAATTGGCCGTTAGAGGAATGACGGCAGGGGATTCAATACTTGTATCTCGAGCCAATTGAATTTCTTCGCTTAACAACAAACCAAATAATTGATCAAAGGAGTGGTGAAGCATACCAGCTTCGAGAGAACGATAGAAAGGGTGGTACGAAGGTCTAAGTCCAGCAATGATACATGCAACAAAATCATCCGGGCTTATAGGTTTTTGCAAAGCTTCGAGTTGATCAAACAAAGCCTTAGCGAAAACAAACTTCCATACGGAACAGAACCATTCGAAGGAGACGAACTGATGTGAGAGGAGGAGTCGGTCCGAGTTTCTAATGCAGTAGACATCATTATCCAGAAAAGGCACGAAACAGAAAAAAAATAGATAGAATAGGATTGATTGGTGATGAAACCCTAGAAAGCTCTGATACTATGTAAGATAATCAATAGTTGGAGGAACTGTATGTTTCGCTTTGTATTATTCAAGCCATATGGTACATATATATACATGAAGTATTTGCTTTAACCCTAACCGGTTTCCTCCTCAACGTGTATAACTATAAGACTTCCTAATAGTAATATACAAGAGTTCTATTTAATCACAAATACTTCTGATACAGTAATCCTATTTAATCACAAAGACTTCTAATACCGGCATATGTCTATCATGTAGTAATTTATTATTTTATAATAATACGTTAAGTAAAACTAATTTTTTTTTTAAATTTTACATCAATTATAATTTGGGAATGTTTTTAAGTAATAATAATGAATTGGATTATTAATTTTTATTCTTAATTAAATTAATATTTTTATTATTAATAATTAAATTGAAAGTATTATATATATATATATATATATATATATATATATATATATATATATATATATATATATATGGGTGAGATCCAGTGTGACAAGGTTTTAGGGTGTGACAAGTAGCTTATTGTGTGACATAACAAAACTACGTAGTTTTGATGATAATTGAAAAGGGCAATGTGGTAAATTTGTAAATAAAAGGAAAGAGATGATAGAAAAAAATTGTTTTATTTCTTTTCTTTAAAATATATTTTTCCGACATTCCTAACCTCGTTTTTCGAAAATTTTGATACTATTAGACTCGTCTAAATTAGACGGTCATTTTAAGATCCATGAAGCTCAAGTAAAAAAATTCTGATGAACGGAATCCGGATGGGCGTTTTCTGGCGAAAAATAAAGTGCCCAGAAAATTGGCAAAAAATTCCAAAAAATGTAAATCATTATTCTGAGAAACTTTAATTCTTGGGACGAAGCGAGATTTAGTTGGGTCAAAACCGTAAGGAATCTCATTTACGGTTTAGTCCTAATAAAACTTGTTCCTTAATTTTATCCATTTTACATGCTTCAACAATTTGTTGGGTCAAAACCGTAAGGAATCTCATTTTGAGCCAAGAATTAAAGTTTCTTAAAATGATGTTTTACATGTTTTGAAATTTTTTGATAATTTTCTGGGCACGTTTTTTATACTACTTACATTGTTCCGACAGTGTACGAAATTGTTCCAAATCAGTGTACCATTTGTTCCAACATAATACTTATATTGTTCCAACAGAATAAATCAGCGTACGGATTTTTTCAAAAAATAGTTCTATTATTCCAGCATAATACTTATATTGTTCCAACAAAATAAATCAGTTTACGAAATCAGTTTACCAATTGTTCCAAATCAATTTTATTATCTATGTGTTCAATTTCATTTTT
The DNA here is from genome assembly GCF_963576675.1 of Euphorbia lathyris. Taxonomy (NCBI): domain Eukaryota; kingdom Viridiplantae; phylum Streptophyta; class Magnoliopsida; order Malpighiales; family Euphorbiaceae; genus Euphorbia; species Euphorbia lathyris. The sequence goes on from NC_088911.1 coordinate 9,588,910, forward strand.
GTTTCTTACTATTTAATATAGTATCTTCAAATTTATATTAGTTATATTATTTAGAAAATAATTCTAATTCTTATATTCTTCGAACAGAATAATTATATTTTTCCAACAGAATAGTTATATTGTTTCAACAGAATATTTATATTGTTCCAACAAAATATTGTAACACATAGTGCTGAAAGGTAAGACCAAAAAGTATCCAAAAAATTATCAAAAAATTCTAAAATATGTAAAACATCATTTTAAGAAACTTTAATTCTTGGCTCAAAATGAGATTTCTTACGGTTTTGACCCAATAAATTATTGAAGCATGTGAAATGGATAAAATTAAGGAAATTGTTTTATTGGGACTAAACCGTAAGAAATCCTGCTTCGACCCAAGAATTAAAGTTCCTCAAAATAATGTTTTACATTTTCTGAAATTTTTTGAGAATTTTCTGGGTACCTTCTGTTTTCTCACCGGAAAACGCCCACCTAATCGCCGGATTCCATTGATTTGGGACTAAACTGTAAGGAATCTCACTTTGAGTCAAGAATTAAAGTTTCTCAGAATGATGTTTTATATTTTCTGGAATTTTTTGAAAATTTTCTAGGCATTTGTTTTCTCATAGAAAAACAAATCGCCGGATTCTATTAACCGGAATTTTTTTTACCTGAGCTTCTGGGATCTTAAAATGACCGTCTAATTAAGACGAGTCCAACAGTATAAATTTTTTTGAAAATGAGGTTGGAAAAGTCGGGAAAATGCATTTTAAAGAAAAGAAATAAAACAATTTTCTCGTTCCTTTTTATTTACAAATTTGCCACATTCTTCTGGTTAATTACAAAATTGATCATTGTCACACAATAAGGCTTGTCACACCATAAGAAATGTGCCACATATGATCTCTCCTCTATATATATATATATATATATGTGTGTGTTTCATCTATTGTTTGTTTTTCTTGTGCCTTTAATGATTTTTTTTTCTCATTGTAGTTATTTTCTTACTTTTATGGATTTTGTACTAGGTATAGCCACCTATATTTATATAAGGTATTGTTTTTTACTTTTCTTGTTATACTTGATGTTTTTTTTATCTATAAATGAAATGATGTACGTATTTTATAAAAATAGAAAGTATTATATATATATATATATATATATATATATATATAATAATTATGTTAATAAAATGCGATTGATCTTAACTTTTGATATGTAAATTATGCGCCTTCTATGCTTACTTTATTTTTAACAAAGTAAGATTTACTTTATTTTTTTCTACCATTGGATGAGCTTACTTTGTCAAAGTTCATCACCATCCAATGGTGAAAAAATAAAATAATACTTATTTTGTTAAAAACAAAGTAAGCATAGCCTAACTCATGTAAATTAATAAAAACAGCAAATGTATGTGAATATTAATTTAATGATAATAAAATATTTTATTTTAAAAGATTCTTTTTGTTTGGAGAGAGAAAATGAGAATGGATCGGAACAAATTCACTATAGCAACATCAAAAACAAATAGAAAAAAGACAAACTAAGAAAAATATAGTTTGAGTAAAAAAAAAAGCAAAAAGTATTCTGAGGCTCCTGATCTTTCATTGTTTGGTGCATTAAGCCTTCGATTTTTATTTAGATATATTGAGCCACTGATTTTTCATTGTTCGGTGTATTAAGCTTTCGATCTTTCATTTAGACACATCGAGCCCTTGATCTTTTATATATGGGTGTATTAGACCCTTCCATAAATCAATTCATATATGGATGTATTAAGGGCCTGTTTGGTTCAACTGTTAGCTAATAGATGTTGTTGTTGCTGTTAGCTGTTTGCGGTTGTAGTAAGCTGTCTATTGTTGATGTTGGTTGTTCGTTATTAGTTGTTTAATTATTAGTGTTTGGTAAATTATACTGAACTGTTGCTGTTAGTATTTATTTCTAACATGGACATGTTTTAAATTAATCAACAAATAAATCTATAAAATAAAAAAAAATGTTTTATACAGATTAATAAAAATAATTTATATAAAAAATAAAAATTTATTGAATGCAATAAAACCTTCTTTTTCGATAATTTTATTCTAGAAATAAAAATAATGTTAAAAAGGAAACACATTTTGTGGAAATAAGAAAGATAATTTTATCAATAACAAGTAACTACAAACATATGTCCATGAAAAGCTATAAAAAGAACTTTTCGTGAAAAGCTCCAAAATGTTGCAGTGTCCAGAGAAAATATTAAACGCTTTTGTTATATAAATCTAACCAAACGCTATATTTCCTGCGGTTTGTAGTGAAATGCTAATAATTAAACAACTAATAACAAACAGCCAACAACAACAACAGATAGTTTACTACAACCGCAAACAGCTAACAACAAAATCAACATCAACATCTATTAGCTAACAGTTGAACCAAACAGACCTTTAATGCACTCATATATGAATTGATTTACGAAATGGCCTAATGCACCCATATATGAAAGATCAATAGCTGAATGTGTCTAAATGAAAGATCGAGAGTTTAATACACCAAAAAATGAACGATCAGGAAGTCAATGTGTCTAAATAAAAGATCGAGATGCATTAGACAATGAAAGATCAGGGGTCTCGAGATGCTTTTTGCTAAAAAAAAAATGAGGTTAATTACATTAACTATCACTGAAATTTAGAAAAGTTTCAAAAAGGTTAATATACTTCATTTTGTTTTAATATAGTGATTTTGAAATTTCTTTTCCAATAAAGTCATTTGAACCATTTCCTGACAGAAAAATTACCTGATCAATAGCATGATAGCTATGTTGAAAAAGATTATCTCTTATGTATGACATGACAGTCATAATAATAAAAGAAAAACATATTTATTATTTAATTAAGGCTTAATACATCATTTGTTTGTCCAAAATGGTTGATTGGCCCCCTGAACTTTGAAAGTGTCTCGATTAGCTCTCTGAACTTACATAAAATATTCAGTTAGCCTCCTGAACTTGCATAAAATGTAATCAATTAATCACTCGGTAGTAAAAAAATAAGTTAAATGCGGAAGATATGTTACACGCATCTTGAAAAAGTAAAACGACCAAAATCGGGGTATGCGATTATAATATTAGAGAAGAAAATGTTTTATAGTTGAATAAGTAAGAAATTCTTTTTTAACATATTTTAATATATTTTGTGAAGTATGTAATAACATTCTAAGACACTTGTAACATATCTTCCACATTTGACTTACTTTTTTACAACCGAATGATTAATTGATTACATTTTACGGAAGTTTAGGAGGCTAACTGAACATTTTATGCAAGTTCAGAGGGCTATCGAGACACTTTGAAAGTTCAGGAAGCCAATCAACCATTTTGGACAAGTTCAAGGGGGCAAATAATGTATTAAGCTTTTAATTAATTTAACTCGAAATCGTCATTTAGAAAAAAATATATTTTTTCATTTGTTTTGCTATCAAATAGATGGTATACACTTAGTTATTACATTTAAAAAAATTCTTTACAAAGGATTATCATGTCACTATTGAATATATTTTTTTCTAAATGAATTAGTTACCCTAAATTAATTTTATTTATTTTTTTAAAACTTACTCTAAACTTCCGTTATTATTGATACATTTACCCAACCAAAATAAAGAAATTACATTTACCAAAAAAAAAAAAAAAAATTGTTAGAGATTATCTAAATGTATATACCACTTAAAAGGGAAAAAAACTACATGCCTTGATAATATCTAATTTTAGTTAAAAAGAAACAGAAAAAGGGGTAAGAAGTACAAATAAATTAAAAAATCTAAATCTAAAAAAAAAAATTAAAAAATCTAACATTTGATTCGCTTAGAAGAATGCAAAACTGTATCCGGCGACCGGCGTTTAGGGCTCACTCTTACCGGAAACTGATAATCACTAGTTCCGATGAGATGAGGAAAATTAAGCTTAGCTTTAGCGCCTCGCATCTTAAAAGCAGCTTGATCATAAGCTAAAGCCGCATCTTCAGGTTTCTCATAAGTCCCAAGCCACACTCTAGCTCCATTCTTCTTCGGATCTCTAATCTCCGCCGCAAATTTTCCCCACGGTCTCCTCCTCACTCCTCTGTACGACCACCCCTTCGGCGACGACGCGTTCTCCTCACGGGCCTCCACAGCTCCTCCTTCTGCCGCAGTCGAAGCAATAATTTCTAGATCTAGATCTTCATGGAGATTTGCGATTTCGGCTGAATCGAATTGATTGGAATCATCGAATTCGGTGAGTAATGAATCGCAGAAGCTGATTTCGCGATCTTGTTCTGTGTTGTTGATCGGAAAATAATTGCAGGTATCGTTGAAATCCAGAGTAGTAAAGCTTGATCGGTGTTCTTCTTCTTCGCCGGAATTAATCTCTGGAAAATTGTTGAGTGTTTGAAGTTCGTCAACGAGAAAGAAGTGTTGAATTGATTCGAAGAAAGTCAAGTCGTCATTATCATAATCTGAGGTATTTTCTCCTAACATTCTCTTGCTATTTTGTTTTCAATCTGTTTTTCAGATTTTTGAATGAGACTATTTGAATGTGATGTGTTCATATATATATATATATATATATATATATATATATATATATTCCTGTTTCGAGGAAACATCACCACAAAGCACCAATTTTCACGTGGTTTAATCTGTTTTTTCATATTATTATTTTGATCGTTGGCATCATCATCTGTTTTATTGTCATTATAATCAGATAATCATTTAATCAGTTTTTGTGGGAATGATTATAATCATTTAATCTGTTTTTGTGGGTTTAATATTAGCTTGATTAGGGAGTTTTATGATATCTTATACTCAGGTAGGCTCCAGGGATGCCACCTAGGGAGCCAATGGCGAATACAAGATTAGACGGTCGCTTTTACTCGTGCCTAAAATTGTTTTTTTGTTTATTTTTTTTTCCAAATCGAATTATTTCAATTTTTTTTTTTTTTTTGTATATATATGGGTTATTATCTAAGTGGTTTAGAACCAATTTTTAAGTACTAATTTAAAAGTAAAAAAAAAAAAAATTTAAAGAGAACCTAACATGCAAAAATTTTGGTTATAAAAAAGCTTAATAGACACCCAACCCCCTAAACTTGTAACTTTTTTTCACCTGGCCCCCTCAACTTAGAGGACAACCTCTCAACCCCCTCAACTTTCCAAAAACATCACATACAACCTTTTACACCCTTATGTTTGGTCAAAATATTGACCCGTATAGAAAACGCGTTTGACTGTTGACCACACTAATGCCACGTGTCATTTTTTTATTAAATTTTTCCAAGTGATTATTGTAGCGAGGTGTTGTCGTTGTTTGTCGTCGCAGCCTTATCGAGATGCTGAGGTTGGCGGTAGTCGTCATCGAGGTGAAATCACTTGGAAAAATTTAATAAAAAAAGTGACATGTGGCATTGGTATGGTCAACAATCAAGCGTGTTTTTTACACGGGTCAATATTTTGACCGAACATAGGGGTGTAAGGGGCTGTATGTGATGTTTTTGGCGAGTTGAGGGGGTTGAGAGGTTGTCCCCTAAGTTGAGGGGGCCAAGTGAAAAAAAGTTACAAGTTTAGGGGGTTGGGTGCCTATTAAGCCTATAAAAAAACATGCCAACTTTTTTGAAATTTGGAAAAGCAAATTTAACATTTACGTACAAAATAGTACAATTATAAGTCTCATGACGATATTATTTCAACGTCATTAACAGTGGATGATTTTTTTTTTTTTTTGTAATAGGAAAGCCTTATTGGATGATCGGAATGTTAGAGGTTGAAAAATAGTCAGAACATAAAATTGCACATAAAGCAAAAACTCATATTTCATTATGAGGCATAAAATTCTATTGTTTTGTACTTAAGATTTAAGTAAATTTTCATCCAATAATCATAGGGATAAATTTGTACTTAATCTAACAATAATATATCAATTAATTATTTTATTGACTTCAAATTCCTAAAAAGTTTGATCTTAGTTTTTTTATTTAGTAAAAAATTAATTATATTTCATATATGTATGATAACTCGGGGAAAAATCCTTGATCGGAGCACTTCCCTGTGAGGCGCCGTTGGGATCGGCCGGGGACACTCCGATGCCAAAGTCAGTAAGGAAGATCAAGAGAGCAAACTGAATTGACAAAGGGTAAGTAAAAGTGTACCTTGATAGCCTAGGGATGTAGGCTATATATAGCTAGGAAGTCGTAACCTTCAGCAACTAGAAGGTCTCCATTAATGCTCCATTAATGGCGGTTACTGGTTACCTTTAAGCTGGCGGTTACTGGTTACCTTTAACCTGGCGGTTAGCTAATTGATAGCTCATTAATGGTCTTTATGGCCGAGTCGGCGGTTAGCCGTTACTGTGATGAATCAGGTGAAAGAGGAGATTCGCCTCATAGGTTCGCCAGCGGATCTCACTAAGCTGAACCGTGGAGATCTGCCATCCGGTTCTTCTTGCGGCATTCTCAAGGTGAATATCCATTTTGGTCCTTGGGATAATATTCTGTCAGTAAGATGAATATCCCTTTTCGTATTCTTTGATCCGTCAAGGCGTATGTACGCTCTCCTTGAGAGCTATGGCGGGTCTCCGCTACTCGCTCTCATCGGGCCTATCTCGTTATGGCGTATCTCGCCATGGTCCACGTGGCGTGGCATAATGCTAGAGACTCCTTCTTTTTCATCATTATTTGCATATTCTCCCCTGCATTAATTATCATTAATTCCACATTAATCATGTATAAATATCTCTTTTAGAAGGAATAATGGTTTGCCATTATTTCTATTAATTTTCCCTTATTCCTTATTCAAGAATAATTTGGGTTGTTATCAGAAGCCCCCCCTAAAGGTATAAAAAGCTCTTTAGGGCTGTCTAAATGGTGTTTTATTTTTCTATCTTGGAGGAAAGTGGACCCGCCCTAGATGGGGGATCATATATGGAAATGATGCGCCTTTTGGGGCTTCCTTATGCGGGATCTTATGAACAAGATCTGCCCTATGTGGGATCATATATGGATATGATACGCTTTTAGGGGATTTTGCTTGTTCGTGGATAGGTGGCCAACCGTATCCATTGTTAGCCTCCAGGGGCTTCATTGTTTGGAGATGAAGACGAGGCTTCATTACTTGGATGAAGACGAGGCTTCATTGTTTGGAGATGAAGACGAGGCTTCATTACTTGGAGATGAAGACGAGGCTTCATTATTTAGAGATGAAGACGAGGCTTCATTACTTGGAGATGAAGACGAGGCTTCATTGTTTGGAGATGAAGACGAGGCTTCATTACTTGGAGATGAAGACGAGGCTTCATTACTTGGAGATGAGGCTTCATTATTTAGATATGAAGACGAGGCTTCATTACTTGGAGATGAAGACGAGGCTTCATTAGTTGGATGAACCCTTTGCTTTCCAGAACTATTTTTACTAATGCATTATATCTTTTAGCAAGTAATTTTCTAGAATCTGGTTTAGGATTTCTCCGATTGTTTAGGGTAGGTGGCCAGCCGTACCCCAATGTGTGAACCTTTGTGAAGGTTTAGAAGCTGTTCTATTCCTTCTAGAGGAAGTAAAGCTGCCTAGGGGATCAACTTGCTACCTATCTTTGAGGTGAAGCGATCCGCCCGTAGGACTTGTGAACCCTTCTTTGGGAAGGGAGTGAGAGAGTGTAAAGTCCTTGCGTCCAAGGAATGTTTTAACTCTTTCTCGAATGGTGATCATCTAAAGATGGATCCGCCCATGAGAGTGTTCTCCTATCTTTGAGGAGAAAGTTGAGGGTGTAATGATCTCATGTTTGAGACGATTTTAACCCGCTTTTGATGGTGGTCAATCCTTTTCTTGTCTTTGAGGAGAGAGTTGAGCTCATTTGAAAGCTCCTGAGGGTCTGTGCTTCTTATCTTTATGGAAAGGGGATCCGCCCGTGATGGGATCAATTGTCCTATCTTTGAGGTAATTGATCCGCCTGTGGAACTTTTCATTCGCCAGCCACTGGGCGTATATCAGCACTAAAAGCTAGGCAAATGAATATAAGAAGTATGGCGAGAAAGAATAAATTATAAAATGTAGGATACTATAACAGTTTAATGCACATATAAGAATATGTAAAAATACTAATTTTTAGGCCCATGGTTCCGCCTTTTCCGAGCAACTAGAACCGCATCCTCAATGATGTTTAACTTATGAGTAATCACATCTGGGCTTACTCCTGTGGGGATCTCATTCTCCTATGTAAATATGCTTTCAGACTCAATGAGAACTTTTTTAACATCCTCTTTGATCTCAAGTTTTAATCCTTTGGCGATCCGCACCCGCTTTCCATCAGCAATAAGGAGCGTTTCTGTGTCGCCCAAAGCTGTAGTGACAAGTTAATATTTCTCACATTCGTCCTCTTTGGATTGTGGGCGGATTGATAGTGACGCCGAGTATAAGTCTCTTTAGCCACCTTTTGGTTCCCGCTAATCATTACTCCTCCTTTGCTGGTGGGAATGTACATTGTCAGACGACGGATGGAAATTAGGGCTGCAACCTCTGGCCCTTGGTCTGGATAGTGTGACCCGTCACTCCAATAATGTCAACAATGGTTGTTTCTATTTGGATCGGATCAACCTTTAGTTTGGCGAATGCACCTTTGGTGATGACATTGCGAGAACTGCCCGTGTCTTTACTTGCTTTATTTTATCTCTCATCCTTGAATCGCCATTGTTACTACCAATGCATCTGCATGTGGAGAGATTACCGGACCTGTTTCTGCAAAAGGAGCAATGGATGGATGTTTTATCCAGAGCGGATATTTTTGCTTTTTCCACGGGTGGATGATACACTGGTCCATCTGCTATGACATTAATGACACTTTTGAATTTATTTTTGGGATCTGTCTTCTGCTTGTCATCTTGTTATTTGTTATTCTGGACAAAGCTATCTAGTTTGCCAGCTCCCAGCAAGCTTCAGTGTGGTGGCCAACCTGTAGTACGCTTTGGCGTTTCTTCCAACGGTTACATGCTCCCCTCCTTTGGGTTCGGGATATGTAATGTCCCGCTTATATTGAATCTTTTCTTTTATATTGTGGCAAGTTGGAAGCTTTAAACATTCTGTCCGCTTCGTACCCTAGATCCGTGCTGTGAATGGCGAATTCATGTTAACTTGATGGCGTACCTTTCTGCATTGTTCTCTTGTCTATATAGAGCGGCATGCACTCGCCTTTCAATCTCATCATTCGTGTGTTCAATGTTGAATCATGATGGTGAAGTCGGTTCTTGATCTTGATCTCGATCATGTTGAGGTTATGCTTGGAGATATGGTTTAACGTGGATGGATGTTGTCACAACCGTGGGAGCCATTTTATCTAACTTCTGATATCTTGTCTCCGCATCCTTCAACATTTTGCTAACATAATAGATGGAGAACTGCTGACCTTCTTCTTCTTAAATAACCACGGTGCACATATCTTTATCCATGACAGATTGATACAAATGCAGGTCTCCCCTTCAGATTGGTCTGCTCATCAAGGGTGGTTCTGCTAGGAATTGTTTTATACCTTGATATGCTTGTTGACAATCTTTCTAGTATGATGATCCGCCCGTTCAACCTCTGGATCTTTCTCACCCATTGTGGGGTTTTCATTTAGGCGTTCTTTTCACCTTTTTCCTCGCATGACTTTTATTTAGGCGCTCTTTTCACCTTTTTCCTCGCAAGGTTTTTTATTTTATCTGGATTTGCTCTAACTCCTTTTTGGCCAATGACATAGTCAAGGAATTTTTCTGAAGTGACTCTGCATATACACTTCTTTGGATTGAGCTTTATTTTTCATATCAGTGTTTGCACTGGTTGTAGTATTAGCAACTCCCTTGTACCTGTGGATTAGCACTGAAAGAACTCCAGAAGTGGAGCATGCTATGTCCATTATTAAAAGATTGTGGTAAGTCATAAAAGCTATATTCACTTACCTTGGGGATCAATGGCTTGATCCATGGAACATACTTCATAGCAAAAGAATGTTTGCATTTGCCTTGTTGGCAAATATCATGTATGATGCAATGTCTCTTTATGAAATTTTTAATTCATCTTGGAATCAACTTAATAATTCATTCGCGTTGGTCCCTGACTCTAGAATGAACTTAGTCAAAGGATAAAACCGAGTAAATATTATATGTCAAACAAATTCATAATAGAATTTTAATCGTGCTTGTTTTAATAATAATATCACGTATAACGGTCATAACCATAAAGATTGCTACTGCACATGAATATCATAATGAATTCTTAATAAATAACCATAATGAGAATGGTTTAAGAATAATGTCCTTTTGTATTTCAATGCGTATTAATATCCAAGATAGCATATTTATTTTAAACGTCATAAAAGTTATGACATTCTATATTGGGTAAGATATCTTACATAGTTGCTATTTACTTGCAATTAATATTGTGCATCCATACATTAATGGCATTCAGAGATCATTAAAGCCTCATTTGAATGAGGTGTAATTAAAGAAAGGTAAGTGATGATTTAATAATATAGTTATATATAAAATTACTCTTATATCATTTCATTTGTACGAATAAAATAAAAGAGAAAGGGTAATTTTGGAAGAAAAATACATGTACCATGATTCTCCTCCAATTTGGAGTGTAAGGAAAATTATTCAAAATTCACTCTCACCTACCTTCACATACAATCCTCCAATTTTTAAGGAATTCTCATGTATATCTTAAGAATTTCGCATAAATTAATGTTCTGATCCGAAACCGACACTTGCACTATTTTGTAGTTAGCTCAGGACATGAAAGTTTTGTTTATCCAATTTGGTAATTCATCAGCCCATAATGACCTTAATAGTTAGGGACAATTACAGGATAATTACAAATAGACTCAATATTTTCAAGTCTCTTGTGTTGGTAACAGAAATTCTAACAATGTCAAATAAACAGTTTTTATATGAATAGACACATCCTTGTAAAAAAGGGAATGAAATAACTGTTTGACAAAACAATATTCAAAAATATGAATTTTTGATATTAAAAGTACTATATAGGAGAAAAGCCATATATAGATGGTGAATAGTACAAGGAAAAACCAAATATGATTTTTTTTGTAATTTCTTCTAATAGTTATATGCATGTTCATCCAAAAGACCGACCAGATTTAAATCATTTGTAATTACATGAGCCCTTTTATGATATTTTAATATCAAATGACAAAATCACATTGAATTGATGATTTTTTTTGTAAATCCCAAGATTACGGGTCTTATACATGCGTTTGTACTAATTCAATGATAATATCATATTACACTTGTCATGTATAAAAATATGAGGGCATAGTAAGCATGCAAGATTTAATGAAAGATTTGTGTTTATGACTTCATCTTTCACAGTTTATTAGATTTATCATAATAACATGTAATGATATTCATAGCACTTTATAAGAGTGAGGGATCTCAATTTTCTTTAATTAAAAATGGAATAAGAAAGGGGAGGAAACTTATCTTTTTCATCATAAAATTCCAGATTCAATGTAGAAAACTCTTTCCCACCAATATATGGAGAACTGTATATTTGGATAGATTTGTTGTACTGATTGAGCCAAAGTTTGAGATTGTGATTTCTATTCCGTTGACTCCATTGTTTTGTTCTTTGTGAAACTCTATACAATCAAGATTTTGTGATCTTCTGTTTGTTAGAGATCCACGATCACCGCACCAATTGATAACTCGGGGAAAAATCCTTGATCGGAGCACTTCCCTGTGAGGCGCCGTTGGGATCGGTCGGGGACATTCCGATGCCAAAGTCAGTAAGGAAGATCAAGAGAGCAAACTGAATTGACAAGGGGTAAGTAAAAGTGTACCTTGATAGCCTAGGGATGTAGGCTATATATAGCTAGGAAGTCGTAACCTTCAGCAACTAGAAGGTCTCCATTGATGCTCCATTAATGGCGGTTACTGGTTACCTTTAAGCTGGCGGTTACTGGTTACCTTTAACCTGGCGGTTAGCTAATTGATAGCTCATTAATGGTCTTTATGGCCGAGTCGGCGGTTAGCCGTTACTATGATGAATCAGGTGAAAGAGGAGATTCGCCTCATAGGTTCGCCAGCGGATCTCACTAAGCTGAACCATGGAGATCCGCCATCCGGTTCTTCTTGCGGCGTTCTCAAGGTGAATATCCTTTTTGGTCCTTGGGATGATATTCTGTCAGTAAGATGAATATCCCTTTTCGTATTCTTTGATCCGTCAAGGCGTATGTACGCTCTCCTTGAGAGCTATGGCGGGTCTCCGCTACTCGCTCTCATCGGGCCTATCTCGTTATGGCGTATCTCGCCATGGTCCACGTGGCGTGGCATAATGCTAGAGACTCCTTCCTTTTCCTCATTATATGCATATTCTCCCCTGCATTAATTATCATTAATTCCACATTAATCATGTATAAATATCTTTTTTAGAAGGAATAATGGTTTGCCATTATTTCTATTAATTTTCCCTTATTCCTTATTCAAGAATAATTTGGGTTGTTATCAATGTATTAAGAACTCGTTTATACAGTTTGCTGTATATTTTCCCTCATATGGTATAGTTTGCATGTTTTTCTCGAAAAAAACCAATGATATATTTTATCATTCAAAATGAGATTTCTATATATCTAATGTGGTTATAATAAGAAATGTGTTTTTTTTTTGTCCGAATCAAAAACAATCAACAATGAATTAATGAGCCAAATCATGACAAAATTATAATAATGAATCGGAAACATAACTCGGTAATAAATTAAAAAAAGAAGGGCAAGTGGATAAACGAGAAGACTGCGCTAACACACGTGCCATCTCATTCGCTTGTCGCCGTATCCATTTGACTGAGTAAGAGTCATTTGATGTTAGAATCAATCGTATTTGAATAATTCTATCCCCAAATTTAGAATCATCAACAGAACTAGAATTTATTGCATCAATCATTTGTTTAGCATCAGATTCGAAAACCACATTCCTTATTCCATCAGCTTCTAGCCATTGCATAGCCTGTAATAGAGCTTTGGCCTCACATTCTCCAGTTATCGGACAACATAACAGACCCGTACATCTCCTCATTACAAACTGTCCATTTGCATCTCGTACTGCTGCTCCCATCCCTGCACGACCATTAGCGTTAAAGCATGCGACATCAACACAACACGAGAGAAATCCATCTGATGGCGGGTGCCAAGCCGTGCAACCAGCGGATGAATTATTTCCTGCTGCTGTATTTCCAATGCGTTGTTCTCCCGTACCAGTCCGATTCCTCAAGACATTTGCTTCTGACCTATCATTAAGTGCTTTGCAAGCTTGAGCCACTATTTGATCTGTTGTGCGAATCTCATACTGCCAGAGACGGGTATTCCTAGCCTGCCATAAACTCCAGAGGTGCATCAAAAATGTTTTCACAATTTGTTCCGGTGCTGCTCTAATCATATTATGAAATCATGCTGTCACGTTCTCATCCACCGCCGCCTCCGCATTAATTCGCTCCAGCCTTCTGCCACACTCTTATAGCTCCTGCACATTCAATAAAAATATGTCATCCATCCTCCCAAAGCTCATTACATATCACACAAGTACTACATACTTGTAACCCACGGAATAGAAGATTCACACGCGTTGGGAGACAATTGTGTGCTAGTCGCTAACCAAAATGTCGGACCTTGTGTGGAATTTCAGCATACCACAATTTTTTCCAGACTCCCTGAACATGAAATCTTTCACTTGCTTCCATCGTTGTAGCCGATCTGTAAGCACTTTTCACTGTGTAACGTTCCAAAGAATGGAATTTCCATATTAACCGATTCTCACTGCTCAAAGTACCAACGGACAATTTGTATAAAAAAAAATGTAATTTTATTTTCTTCAATACATAATGTGTTTTTTTTTCTTTGGAAATGGTCAATATATATAATGTTAAATATAGATAAATTGAAATACATATTTTTAATTACATTTGACATTTACATCAACGTGGAATATGATTATAATACATCAACGTGTTAAATTTAAATAATACAAATTTAGCGAATAAAATCAAATAAAAAAAGTTCAAGAATCTTATTATTATTATATATTATTGTTATTATTATGTTGGGGTTAGGAAAGGTCCATGTGCCTAGCCTGATGAGTACAAAATTTCAGATGATAATATAGTTTAATCTAATCTATACACGTGTACCACTTACACTAATCTCTATAATAATTTGTTAATTCAATAAATAATAGTAACACATGTGATCAAACTCATAGAAATTATTTTTTTCATAATTTAAAGACAAATATGTACCTAATTATACACCTGACCATATTAATTTATTCTCTAAACGAACGTTTTGGGAGGGCATGTTTACCCTTAAACTATGCCAATAGGTCAACTTTTTTCCACATTATTTATTTATTAATTTTACAATTTGCATATATATATATATATATATATATATATATATTTGTCAAATTTGAAGAAAAATTATAAGAAAAAATATTTTTGAAGCAACTTGATCCCTTAATTAAAATTAAAACTCTCAAAATCAATGTATTATTGTTTGAGAGAATATTTTAATTTAGTTGTTGTTGTTTATTGTGGTGTTATTAGGTGTTTTGTTGGTAGCTAGTAATTATTATAATTACATAATTTTCTGTATAAAGTAGCTTTCAACAATTATTTTTCAATTCTAATAAAATACTTCAATTATATCTACCTATTGTTTAGAGTAAAACAATAAAAAAAAATCTATAAAAAAAGAATGAAATAAGGTACTGATTATCAAAATTATAGTCCGGAAATTTAACTGTGTAAGTTGGAGGCATATGTATATTTAAGAGGAAAGTACGAATAAAAAAACTTTGTAGTTTTATCAATTTGAAATTAGAGTATTTAATATTTTTTTTTTTTACAAATGAGGACGTGTATTTTACAAAGTTAGCAATGTCATAAAAGTCAAGCTGTCACGCTATCGAACATCATTAGTCAATTTGTTTTTGGGGATAAAGTGTAAAAATACAGATAACGTTGAGAGTTCTGAGCAATTTTACTCTTAACGTATAAAATGATACAATTTTATCCTCTATTATTGACAACCAAGAGCAAATTTATCTTTAATGTTGAGAAATTTGATCAATTTTAGACATTATTATAAAAGACATATATTTTATTTTTTATTCTACACTAATTGTATATCAGTTGGTTCTAAAAAAATATTTCACATTTTTTTAAATCTAATGACATTTTTTTTTGTCTAAATTTATACAGAATACATTATAATTTTTTAAGGTTAAGGGTAAAATTGTTGTTTATTTTATGTTAATGTTATTTTTGATTTTTTTTTTTTTTTTTTGTAAAACTTGCAAAATATATATGTTTTTTTTTTAATAAATTTTCCCTTTATTTAATTATAACAAGAGTAACTTGTTATGCGTTACTACCCTTCCTGTTTCCCCTAGTTTCATCTCTCATCTTCTCTTAGAAGATAGGATTGGGGTTAGCTTCCCTAGGCTAATTCCTGGGTAGTTTGTTGTTATTCGTTTTTCTTTTCCTTTTCTACCAAAAAAAATTATAACAAGAGTAACTAATTTTATGCATGTGTTTTATTGCATATTATGAACGTGTGTCTTTAGGCTAAGGCCTTTGAAAAATCTTAGAGAATGTTTTCAAACTTCAGCAATGAAATTCAAGGTCAAATTATACGTTTTCTATTAATTATTGCTATTTAACCTTTCAAATTCAACATTAGTATCTTTTTAGGGACTTCAACATGTGCATATATGCATTCTTCCAATTCCATTTTAAATATAATTTTTTAAATTGCTACAAATAGGGATGGCAACGGGTAGGGTACCCGCGGGTAGTGTCAATCTCAAACTCTTATCCGTTTATTTTTTAATTACCCGTACCCGTCCCATTACCCTAACGGGTATATTTTTGCATCCCATACTCTTCCCATTTAATTCGCGGGTGCCCTTACCCTTTAAGAATCAATAAATAAAATAAAAAATATTACAAATTTAACAAAGTATAAATTTAATAAATCATTTATCTAAAAAATTGAACAAATTGAACCTTAATCAATAAGAATAAGTAGTTTAGTGGTATCACTCAATGATTGAAAAACAAAAGGTTGAGATTTAAAATCTCAAATATTACATCTAAAAAACAATAATTTTTTTAATATATAAAAGAGTTATGACGGGTAACGGGTACCCTGTGGGTATTTCCATACCCGTCCCATTACCCTAACGGGTAATTATTTTGATCCCATACCCTTTTATACAGGGTACGGATAGTCCCATTAGAGTCGGGTAGTGCCGGGTACCCGCGGGTACACTACGCGTTGTCATCCCTAGCTACAAATAATAAAATGATAATGGATTGTGACTCATTTGGTTAAATTAGGAATTTTTTTAATTCAACTAGTTTATTTTTGGGTTTGGTTTTAGTTTACTTAAGAAGAAGCAAAACTTTAACTGTGAGGAGGTTTGATAGGGATATTTCATCCATATCTTTTATTACGGTTTTCGAGATTATTTCAGCTCTAGACACCGAAGAGTCACCAATTCATTTCCATCTGCAAAATCTCCCATCATCCATTGATACACAGGCGATCAAGGTTCCACCTCCAATTTAAGAGGATGATCGCTTGGGTCGATAAATTTCAAAGATGAATCTTCTTTTGCTTTACTCTTATTCAACTTGTAATGTAAAGTCTTTCTGAATTTTAAATTGGTTGTAATCATTAACAAATTTTCATCTTCAATCTCAATTTTATTCCATTTTCATTCCTCTATTTATATTCTAATTATTAATTGTGTTTGACTATTTGATTAAATCTTTCATAAATCTGAATATTTTCATAAGTTCATATTGTGAGTCTTAGTGGTGTTCCATACCAGAAATTGTAGGTATTGACAGCACCACAATAAATAGATCCGAGTTTCTGAACCAATTGAGTTAGCTATGATCCGTTTAGGGAATCACGCACTAAGAACTGTCATAGGATAAGTCGGTTTAATCTCATTTCATTTATTCGTTTGAACGTTCTTAGGCTCTGCTCTTTTTGACTGAAATTAAGCAAGCTGAATTGAACTGAATTTACTGAACTAAAATGATAATTTTTTTATATAAATAATTATAATTATAATAAATAATGATGAATTATATATAAAGAATGTTAAATTATAAATAATATAATATATATAAACGCATCCGGGTCATGGGAGGTCATGGGTTCGAATCACATCTGGGTCTGGTGGGGATTTTTCTTTCTTCTTGTGCGCAAATTTAAAAAAAAAATATAATATATATATATATATATATATATATATAATAAATTATATATAAATAATTATAATAATAATAAATAATGATAATATATATATATATATATATTAAATTATGAATTTTATATAAATAATTATAATTAATAATGATGAATTATATATAAAGAATGTTAAATTATAAATAATATATAAAATAGATATAAATAATTATAATATATAAATAATTATAATTATAATAAATAATTATGAATTATATATATAATGCTAAATTATACTAATAAAGGGTAATAAATTATATATAAATAATTATAATTATAATAAATAATAATAAATTACTGAACTGAACTGAATGTTATTGAACTGAACTGAAATTACTGATACTCAAATTGCGTAACAAAGAACATGGTCATATTGTCCTATCAACTCCATTTACATTCATATGAATTAACCGATAATCTGGATCAACTTTTGAATTAGAATTAGGATTAGATTTTCGAAAATTAGATTAGAAACAAAGCAAATCCACTTTTCATCGCTTAAATATCAATTAGGAATTAGTAGTCTGATACTTGCAGTATAAATTTCATGGATTCGATATCTAGATTTTCCAAATTTATTACTTGATAATAATAGAATACATTTATCTCTTATTGTTAGTTCGAGGCGCATCACACCATAAAGCATAGTTCAAACTGAGACCAACGGGCAAATTCAGAAAAACAGTATATTTACTGCCATGTCATCGATCCAAGTAAAAGAAGAGGAGAGCCATCGGATTGATCTAACGATCACAATTAAATCAGGGATATGAATTGACGAATTTGCCCTTGATAAAAACAAACCTTTTTGGCCATTTATACACCTAAAGTAGCCGTTACAAATTAGGTAGTATAGCCTTAACATTATGTGTATATATATATACAAAGATGTATTATGTTTAAAGTCCATGATGAAGTAATCAAATATTCCATTTTCATCATCTCTTATTTAGCATACTTACAAATTGATAGTTTTTATGCTCCTAAGCTTCAATACAGATGTTAAGCATGCTGCAACAAAAACAAAATTGGTTCCAAATGTTACAACTTTAGGATGAGTTTGCAGTGAGGTGTATAAATGAGTAAATATCATGTGTGCTGCTACTCACACAGACATCAATAAGCTTCATATATTTTGTAAATGTCTTAATAAAAGTAATGGATTTTAAATTTGATTCAATCAAATTGTTGCAATTAATCTGTATATAAAAATTTACTAGAATGTTGACATTATATGGAATTGAGGAAAATATGGTAGTGGATAGGACGGAGTGGAGGGAGCGAATTTGTGTCGCTGACACGACTTGATTTCACGTTTTTATATGATGGTTCATGTTAGCCGATCCCGAATCATTTCGGGACTAAGGCTTTGTTGTTGTTGTTGACATTATATGGAAGATAATTGATTAAATGAAACAAAGAACAAGAAGAATGTACTTTTTAAAATGTCCTAATGCATTTATTTTCAAAAAACTTCGACTCTCATTTTGAATTTTAAAGAAATTTAAATCAACCCTTATTCTAACCTCTTATTTCTCAATAGTAATTGATGGAAGCATAAATTGGGAAACACATTCTGTGGTAGGTTTTATTTGATCAGTCTTTGATAAATCTAGGTTTATTAAATTTAAATCTAATGATGATTTTAATCTCCATCATAGGATTCTAATAAGCTTATATCTAATAGTGATGACCAAATTTACTTGGTCAGTCACTAACCATGTAAAAATTATTGAAAGTATTTGCTATGCGTCAAAAATTGAATGTCAAATTGACAACTAATTAGAAACTTTTAAAATCTCACGAGACAGTTCAAGATTTGGGGTTATAGAATGCAATTGGTCAAGAAGATGAGATTATTGAATATAATACGACAAAAATAAAGGATTATTAAATGAAATTGGACAAGAATAAGAGTTATTGAATGCAATGAGATAAAAATATGAGATCATTTAAAACTTTTGAAAGTTCCGAGGCAATTGAAGTTTTCGGACAAATATAGAGATTAAGGTCTTGTTTGGTAAAGTGTTTTTTTTTTTTTTTTATAAAATTAGAGGTTTGAGCCACTTTACAGGTTTTGACTAGTCAAACCTCTAATAATAATGTTTGTTGAAGAGAGGTTTGAAAATAATTATTGGGTCCAAAAGACTAATTTTGAAAAAGTTAATTTTACAAACTTTTTCAATTAGTTTATTGCTACATGTCTTTTGAATGACATTTTTATCCCTAACTATTACAATTTAATTCTAAATAAAGGTTTTACTATATTTTTATTTGTTATTTTACACAAACAACTGTTAATAATCAGCTAAAATTAACCAAACAAGTTTACATAATAAGCTAATCAAATTAGCGAATGAAAAAGTAACATCTTAACCGCTATTTACCAAACATAGCCTAAATCTTTTAAAAGTTTTGGGTTTTAAGATGTGTCAGTTATGTGGATATATGTGGCTACCATCAACCATTAAAGTAAGATATGAGAGACATGTAGCTACGTTAAGTTGATATCTAATCACTTATTATTTTATGTTACGTCAATATTTTAATGAGCTTTGTAGATAAATTGAACAAAATGATTTTATTAAAATTAATTAAGAGATTTAATAATTTTATTAAAACAAAATGAAGTTGTATCTCTTTTTGTAATTATGTTAAACTAGTCGAAAACCCGTGCGATGCACGGGGTATGAAACTTTTATATAATTTAGATAAATAAATAAATTGACATATTTACTTTTAAATAATTTTATATCATGCTATAAAAAAATTTATATTATGTATATTTGAAATTAATATATAGTTTTTAATGATAATTCAAATTAAATTAATTTTAAAAATAATTGACTACTTTTTTTTATAGAATTTTAACTAAAGATGAATGATTTATTTATTTTTACAAAATTTAATGATTTGTACTTTTTAGGAATTTTAATATATTTTCATATTCCAAATATTCTGTGAAACAAATAATAAAATAGCAGATTAATTAAGAAATATATTAGAATATAATAAAAAAACCAAAAATTGAATTAACTATAATTAAAATTAAATATTATATTTACGATACAAAAGAATTACAATATAGGTTAAACAAAAATTGAATTAAACTACAATTAAAATTAAATATTATATCTACGATACAAAAGAATTATAATCTATGTTAAAATGGAAGCAACATCAATATATTATTCTATAAACCATTACAATCAATACTTTTTTAATGTTGCATATGAATACACTTTATCAATTCAATATAAAAAAATAAAATTCGTAAGAATTAGTCACAAATTCATCTTGATGATAATTATTTTGGTTGATAGAATTTCATGATCACCAAGTATTCGAATTCAATTATTCATTCTGCTACAATAACCCAATATATCTAATTGAATCAGTTTAAGATGATGATTTCTCCTATTTTCATCTCGTAATATCTCATCAAGACATTCGATCAATTTGTTCTTCATTCTTTCACTATATAGAATATCGGCCATACTCGCAGATATCACTTACTTGACTTCATTAATATTTTCTAATAATTATATATTCTTGAATTTTGTAAGTAAGAAAAACAAACATAAGAATTGAAAAAAAAATGAAGGGACGAAAAAGATAATTAAGAGAGAACCATCTTCCTCTCGGGTTTTTTTTTTTTAAAATAAGAGAGAATGTCGAGACATAAGCGTATAAAGAGGAGAGTGAAAATATTTTTTGCCCCTTAATTAAACATTTTATTTTTTCTTAATGAAGTATTAAGTCCATAAATTAATTTTAGTTAAATAGAATTAAATCGCAATTGTAACCACTCAGTACAAAAAAAATGTTTTATAATTAATACGTGAAATTAATTATATTAATTATAATCGTTATGCTCAACATTTGAGAATTTGAAGAGATTCAAATAATAATATTTTCTTAATTAATATTTTTCAATAATTTGTCCCATGATCATATTTCATTTTCATTCGTTAAAAACTCTTGAAATACTAACAATTTTGTACGAACCATAATATAATAGTTGAAAATTATATAAGTCAATGTTGCAAAAGCAATTATCTCAATATCCATAATTAATGTACATTTTTAGGATTTTGAGCATCAAAATTTATTTTTATTTACCTTGATTTTGAATTCGTATCTAGCATAATCCACATTCTTCAAGAATAAACATCTTATCAAGCGTATTAGACGCTTACAATCTCCTTGTCTAGAAAATTGGGAAAAAATAACTTCTTGATAATAATAATAATAATATAACATAATTTATATTGAAATAAACTTCATTGTAAGTATAATATTCCAATATCTCTTTAATATTTTATTTAATATATCTCAAACTTTAATGAACAACTATCGTGTGAAACTTTATATCTATTTGTACCAAAATGCATAAAAATAAAAAATACAATCCATATCAATTAGCTAAACTCAAACTAAAAAAATGAGTGGATTTCAACATGTTCCGAATTAGAAAAATTAATCTAACTTCAATTAAAACTAAAAATTGAGTTCATAAAAAGCCGAAAATCTAAATTTTAGTTAGAGTTAACAATCAATACGATAACACCTAGGAACATATACTAAAAAAGAATGCAAATATACAAAATCTTTATTTTAGTCATTTTGAAAAATAAATAAATAAATAAGAAAACATGGATAAGGTAGCGAGAGGTTTAGAATCTGGATAACGACATAAATGGAATTTCATCTCTGAAAGATGAAACTATAACAACAATTGTTTAATAAAAATAAAACAACAACACAATTGAGAAAGCCAAAAATTGAGTTCATATAAAGCCGGAAATCTAAATTTTAGTTAAGAGTTAGCAATCAAAACGATAACACCTAGCAACATATACTAAAAAAGAATACAAATTTACAAAATCTTTATTTTAGTCATTTTCAAAAAAAGACAAATAAAAAAGAAAACATGGATAAGGTAGCGAGGGTAACGACAGAAATGGAATTTCATCTCTGAAAAATGAAACTATAACAACTATTGTTTAATAAAAAGAAAACAACAACACAATTGAGAACAAAAATAACTACAACATATGAAAAAAAAAATCGAATAATTACCTTGAGAAACATAAGAATTTCTTGTAATTTTTGACACTTTTGTGTTTCCCGATTTTGGTTGTTCATGCATCTTCTATTTCTGTCGGATTTCTTCAATTGAATCTATCATTTTGGAAAAAAAAAAGACAAATAAAAAAACATGGATAAGATAGCGAGAGGTATAGAACCTGGGTAGCAACAGAAATGAATCTGAAAGATGAAACTATAACAACTATTGTTTAATAAAAGTAAAACAACGACATAATTGAGAACAAAATAACTACAACATATGAAAAAAATCGAATATTTACCTTCAGAAATATATTATCTATCGTGACCAATGAATATAATGGTGGAATACTGTCTATCATGCTTTATATAGAAGTTTATTTGTGACTTTTGGATTTCCTTTGCTTTGTGTTTTTTCATCTTCCCGTAACTCTTGCTTTCTTTATTATTTTAATTAATAGGCTAGTAATTATTTAATATATTATAAATATAAATTTGTTTTTTTAATTAATTAAAGATTTATTTTTAATTAATTAAATATTTTTAATCTGATTTTTTACTACGTTGACAACTCATCAAAAAGACCTCTAAAACACTTCTTCTCATTTCTCTCTGCTTTCGTAATTATATATAGTATAGATTTCCTTAACTCATGATCTTCATTTTATAAAAAACAAAAAATGAAATAAGGATTTATCTTTCAAAATAGTTAGATTAGTAGTTGTTTCTTAATTTTAATTAAATATTTTTATAGTGTTAGGAGTAGGGATTATAACACGTAAGACATACGCGGATAATGTTAGACGATTGAGCATGTGTTATCCCATTTAACTAAATCTCTAACCCATTGGATTAAGTCTCGAAACATCTTAGGCTAGCGATACAGGATTGTCCCATTGGGAGTAGACTAATTTGTTAAATCGAACTTGTTCAATTTTTTCCGTATATATATGTATTATAATCTAAGTGGTCCAGAACCAATTTTTACGTACCAATATAAAACTTCTCGAAATTAAGCTAGATTTGAATTATAAAAGTAAGATTGAGTTGTTTTGAATAGACTTAGAGAAATTTATTGTCTGTCGTATATTAATCAAGATTATATAATTAAATACAAACTCTGTTAATTAACCACTTCAAATATTAATTTATCGGAAACAGGGGACGGAAACCATCAATAATATGGGTAGTTCCAACGGTCGAGGAGCCTGGAAGTCTTCAGCCTTTGATTGTTGTAATCAACATGGAAAACATATCCTTTAGATGGTTTGCACCTCTATGGGTGGGACTGCTAGCCGTGGAAATTCTTTCCGTTCTCAAAGACGAGGATGGAACCATGTACCTTTGGTTAAGGGAGGATGAGTCTTTATCACTCCACCACAACATCGTCGTTAAATACTACATTCTTATACTCATAAATTAATGAAAATACATGATTTCTATATTTTGTTTTGCTTTCCCTATATTTATATTTAATTGTAAGAAGTATAACTAAATTAATGCACGTGTGTATTTTATTGCATATTATTTTTTTTGGTTCGTAAGTATATCCACCTCCGACAGCAGTGGTTATTCACTTTCGCAGATGGTTTGTACTTCTATGGGTGGGACTGCTGGCCACGGGAATTCTTTAGGAGAGCCACCAGATTGATCTCATGATCCCAATTAAATCATACATATATGAAATGACAAACTTGTCCTTGATAAAACAAACGTCTTTGGCCTTTTGTACAACTATAGAGGTGACAAAAATACACACGATCGGATTACACGACACGAAATCGACACATAATTTTAGTGTTTGGATTTAACTTAACAGGTAATGTGTCATTTTTGGGTTGAAATGAAACTGGCACGCAAATTTTAGGGTTGGGTTAGGGTTGATATGTTAACCTGAAAATGACAACAATATTTAAAACTATTGTTATATTCTCTCATATTTTATATGTGACTTTATTAATAAAGATTATAAAATTATAATTATTACTTGCAAATATGATTCGAAACTCCTAAATTATTATAAACAAATTACATGACTCTTTGACATGATATGAACTGACTTTTCGATGGTTAGTGTTATAACATACTCAGTGGCGAATACAAGATTACTCGGTTGGGTGGTCGATTTTACATGTGCATTGGGGAAAAAGAAAATTTCTTAAATCGAACTTGCTTAATTTTTTTTTGTATATATGTGTGTTATAATTCGAATGGTCAAGAACCAATTTTAAGTATTAATGTACAATTTCTCAAAATTAAGCTAGATTTCGTTTAATAGTCCTAACAGTAAAAAAAATTGGATTTAGAGAGGGCTGGACATGTAAAAAAATAAAAAAACTTTGATTTCAGATGGCCTACCAGGCCAAAAAAAATTAATAATTTGGATTTAAGGAGGCTTAAGAGGTAAAAAAAATTAGAAATTTGGATTTATGGAGGCCTAACAGGTAAAAAAAAGAAATTTAGATTTAGAGACACTAACAGGCCTTAAAAAATTAGAAATTTGGATTTAAGGAATACCTAATAGATCCAAAATATTAAAATTTCGAATTTTGGACAAGCCTAACATGTAATGAGATATATTTAATTTTTTTTATTAGTTGAATGCTAGTTTCTAAAAAAAACTATAACATTTTTACATTTTTTTTATTTTTGTTTTAAAATTTTAAAATTTAATTTAGAAATTAAGTTGTTTAAGTCTCAAAAATAAGAAATTATTTTTTTAATGGAAAAGACATAATAAAAATGAGTTCAAAAGTGTTATGAAAATAAATAAATTAATTAATAATGGTAATATAGTTTTATAATTATTGAAAAATAAAATTTAACTAAATAAACATTTTCTAAAATAATTGAGGTTGGGGAGAATTGAACTTAGGACCTTTAAAAAAAAAGCAAGTGTTTTTAACAATCACATCTACCTTTAAACAATGATGCCTTGCTACATAGAGTTTATATAGACTTTTACTAATATCAGGGGGGCCAAAACTACATTACCTTTAAACAATGATACATTCCCGTGAACATACTAATCTAAAAATGACATAAAGTATTTAAAAATAGTATCATATTTTTTATATTTTTAAAATTTATCATTAACATATATGCATAACAAAATTATAAGTAACCTGAAAACAGACACGAAATCGACACTATTCTGAACAGGTTAACGCGATTATGACACGAAAGTTTTTGGATTGGGTTTAGATTTACTCTTTTTAATGCGAATCCAAAAATGACACGACTCGAACATGAAGATGCCTTATGTAAAAATTGATGATGAAGTAATCAAATATTCCATTTTCATCGTCTCTTATAACACTACAAAAAAAACAGAGTTTTTATGGACGGAATATATCTACTTTAGCGACAGTTTTACTAGTCACTATAGTTTCAAAACTGTCGCAAAACTGCCGATGTAAAAGATGTTGCTACTCTAGCGACGATTTTTATCAGGCATCGGGGTAAGTTTCTAGTTTGCGACGGTTTTGCCACATTTCTTATATAGAGACAAAATGACACTATTTAAAAGTATAAACATGATTTTTTCATTTAAGAGCAGTATAAATATGAATTTGGCCTGTGTAAGGAAAAAACTGCCTACGTACGAAATTAAAAGAGTTTGTGAGTGTAGAGTTGCAATTTTTTTTTCAAGAATTTGAAATTAATAAAATAAAATAAAGTTCATTAAATCATGTACAAAAACGCAACATTAATTTCAACTTAATTTACAATTTTGATCTGATCGACGTGAATGAAATCCAACTCAAATGTTCCCAAGGCAATATATGTTCTACTTCGACATTTGATGATGGATCAATTTCTTGGACACTCCGTCGCTTCGGTTCCCGATGAGAATCATTATCCATCTTTGACGATGGAGAGCACGATGAAGAAGGAAAAGAAGAAGACCGACTACGCCTTTTATTCACTCTAATCGGCTCATAATCTTTAGAGCCGATTAAATTAGGAAAGTTAAGTTTAGCCTTTGCTCCACGCATTTGGAAAGCTGCTTGATCGTAAGCAATAGCTGCATCTTCCGGATTCTCGTAACAACCGAGCCAAACTCTTGCTCCCTTTTTTTTCTTATCCCTAATCTCCGCCGAAAACTTCCCCCACGGCCTCCTCCTTACTCCTTTGTATTGCGTTGACGTCGATTGCCTTGATTTCTTTTTTTTGCTCACCGCGTTGTTCTGAGGCGTCGATGGTTCTATAATCTCCACTGAATTAGACGGACTTAACATCGTATTCCCTTCAAATCCAATGCTGTTAAAGTTAACTTCAACATTAATTTCGGGACTGAGATTATTATTACTGTAGGTAATATCTGCAGAAAAGAGATCATTAAAAGTATTAACATCATTTGAGCTGTTTATTAGTATTTCAAAATCATTCTGAATTGAATCCAGCATCGAGAAATCATCTGGAATATATGTGTAATTATCTTCAAGGAGAATCTGTTCCATTGAATCTAACAAATCACTCTCCATTGAACTATTCTCTCCCCACTTTTTCAAATTTTACTTGCTTGAATGATTGAATTGTGGTTGTGTTCATCCATATATATATAGAGAGATATAATGACACTCATTTAAAACAATTTTTATTTTTTATTAAATTTATATATGGTATATAAAAAACCATGTTTAATAAATATATAGTATTAATTACCATACTAAATGATTAATATTTAATATTAATTACCATACTAGAATGGAATAATTAAGCCTCAACTATTAATTTTAGACTACATATACTAGATCTTCTAAATCAGGAAAGAAGTATATCTCACTGCCATGTCATCGATCCATGTAAAAGAAGAGGAGGGCCATGGGATTAACCTAATGATCACAATTAAATCAGAGATATGAATTGACGAATTTGCCCTTGATAAAAAAACAAAGCTTTTTGGCGTTTTATACACCTGTAGTAGCCGTTACAAATTAGGCAGTACATATACAAAGATGTATTATGTAAATATTCATGATGAAGTAATCAAATATTCCATAGTAGCATAGTTATTATCAAAATTTATAAATATATATATATATATATATAAATTGAGAGTTTATGTAACAGAAATTGAATACAGATGTTAAACATGCTGCAACAAAAACAAAATTGGGTCCAAATGTTACATCTTTAGAATGAGTTTGCAATGAGGTGTATAAATGAGTAAAGATCATATGTGTTGCTACTCACACAAACATAAATAAGCTTCACATATTTCTTACATGAAAATTTACTGAAATGTTGAGATGATACATAAGAAAGTTGATTATATGTCAACTAAACATGACATTGTACAAACATGTAATTTTGTAAATTGGTTTTATGGTTTAAAATGTGTCATGTATGTGACATATACAGTCGCGAATATATGATTGGTCTTTTGAAGGGAGCCAGTTTTACATACGTGTGTAAATTTTTTTTATTACATCGAACTTGTTTAAAAAAGATTCGTATATATACGTGTTATTATATGAGTGTTCCATGACCAATTTTTACGTACCAATGTAAAATTTCACAAAATTAAACTAGATTTGGACTGTAAAAAGTATGATTGAGTCGTTTTGAACAAATTTAGAGAAATTTGTAGTCTATCATATATTAATCCATATGAATTTTATAATTAAGGGTTAAGGTGTAAAAATACCCCTAACGTTTTGGGTCAGAAGCAATTTTACCCATAACATCTAAAATGGTGGAATTTTACTAAAACTTGCAGAGAAGTGTAATACCAACAAGAGCAAAACCGCTTTTATGAGGAGGACTATGACAGATAAACATATCGTAAAAGCTACGGACTCTCCTAACGTTGGAAGCCAAGAGCAATTTTACCCTAACGTTGATAAATTAGGTCAATTTGAGAAATAATTTATCAAATTGTATTATCGGTCATGAATCTTGTCATCTATACTTTACACGTGCATTATTTTACAGTAAATTAATGAAAATACATGATTTCTTTATTTTTTTGGGATAAGGTGCAAAAATACCCATAACGTTTACAGTCAGGAGCAAATTTACCCCTAACGTCTAAAATTGTGTAATTTTACCCCTCAAGTTGGCAGCGAATGGTAATTTTACCCCTAATGTCTAAAATGGTGAAATTTTACCCCTAAAGTTGGCAGCGAAGTGCAATTTTATCCCCAACGTTAATAAGTTGGGTCAATTTCAGACATTATTCTAAAATACAAATATTTTGTTTCTTATTCTGCACTATCTGTATATCAGCTCGTTAAAAAAAATCATATTTTCTGTGATTTAATAATAGATTTGGAGGTTAATATTTATTAATTCGGCGAAAAAATTTCAATTTTTTTGTCCAACTCGTAAAATAGACTATTTAAAAAAAATCACGTCTAGTTATATGTTTATGATTTGTCACTAATAAGTGATAAAATGACTCATATGTGAAGTGTAGATGATAAAATTCATGACCAATAAGACAGTTTGATGAATTATTTCTAAAATTGATTCAACTTGACAATGTTAGAGATAATATTAGGGATAAAAGTGCACCATTTTAAATATTAAGGATAAAATTATATCGGGAAGTAAACGTTAGAGATATGTTTGCACTTTATTTATTTTTATTTTTTACTTTCCCTATATTTATGTTTAATTATAAGAAGTGTAACTAAAATAATGCACATGTGTGTTTTATAGCATATTATGAACGTGTTTCTTTAGGAGAGCCACCAGATTGATCTAGGATGTTGTTAAACTCAGCCCCAAATTCCCACCCCTAGCCCCGTGAAATGACGAAAATGCCCTTTCATGGGTTTTGGGGGAGGGAAAAGCTATTTTTTTCCCAATCCGACACGCGGGCGTGTGGATATCACGCCTCACCGCGTGGTCGGGTGATAGGTCCATATTTATACATATTTTTATATCTTAATTTCTTAGGGTTTAGTTTTATTAGTTTTATTGTTTAGGTGCAAGTTTACATTATTTTCTATTTTGTAGGTATTTTTGAGACTCAATTTAAAATTGATGGTTAAAATGGTGAATCTATGGAGTTTAAAGAGAATTTAAAAAAACTTGTCAAGTCATGTGCTGAAAAGGAGTTTCAAATGATGATCTGTCATAACCTATGCTTGTGGATCAATGAGCATTGAATTGATGACTTATGTTATGAGATTCTTAACATATATAATATTTACAAGATTTTAACTCTATTAGGATTTTCTTAAATAGTCCTAATTAGAGTTTAATCCTAAAGATGAGTTTCTTTTAGAGGAGTTTAATTCTAAAAGGGCGTTTCTTTTAGAGTTTAATTCTAAAGGAGAGTTTCTTCAATCCGAAAGGATATATCTGGAATTCGCCAAATCACTGGAGAAAATCTTCATGAGTATTGGGAGAGGTTCAATCAATTGTGTACTAGTTGTCCCAACCACCAGATAAGTGACCAACTTTTAATTCGATATTTTTATGAAGGTCTAATCTTGTCTGACAGGAATCTGATAGATGCTGCTAGTGGTGGAGCCTTAGTGGAGAAAACTCTCACTGAGGCAAGGAATCTAATTACAAGAGTTGCTGCGAATGCTCAACAGTTTGGCTCTCGCCAAGATGTGTCTGAAATTAAAGTGAATGAGGTAAGTAGCTCTTCAGTTGAAAAACGACTTGATATTCTTACTTCACTTGTGCAGAAAGCATTATTGGGAAACACTCAACAAGTGAAAACTTGTGGAATTTTTTCGAGTCCCGACCATCCAACTGATGTTTGTCACACTCTTCGAGAGGTAGAACAAGTCATTAAGTTGATATCTAATGACTTATTTATTGTATGTCACGTCAATATTTTATGAGCTTTTTAAATAAATTGGACAAAATGACTATTAAAATTAGACCTAATACATCACCAACTCCGTGAATTTTCCATAAAAGTAGATTGGCTCCCTGAAATTTGTTAGTGTCTCATCAGCTCCCTAAACTTGCTTATTTCGTATCACCGGCTCTCTAAACTTGTTCATAAAAATAGATTAGCTCCCTGAACTTTACAAGTGTCTCATCAACTCCTCAAACTTACTTATTCCGTAACAAATAACTACACAAACTTATTAAACCTATATTCTAAAAATACACACGACCCGACTACATGACACGAAATCGACACGCAATTTTAGTGTTTGGGTTTAACTTAATAGGTAATCTGTCATTTTTGGGTTGAGATGAAACTGACACGCAAAATTTTGGGTTGGGTTAGAGTCGATGTGCTAACCCGAAAACAATACGAAATGACACGAATATTTATAACTATTGTTATATTCTTTTATTTTTATATGTGACTTTATTAATAAATATAATAAAATTATAATTATTACTTGCAAATATGATTCGAAACTCCTAAATTGTTATAAACAAATTATATGACTCTCTAACATGATATCTATTAACTGACTTTTCGATGGTTAGTGTTATAATATACTAATCTAAAAATGACATAAAGTATTTAAAAACAGTATCATGTTTCTTATATTTTCAAAATTTATCATTAATATATGCATAACAAAATTACAAGTAACCTAAAAACACGACACGAAATCGACACTAATCCGAACAAGTTAACAAGATTATGACACGGAAGTTTGTGGGTTGGGTTTAGATTTACTCTTTTTAATACGAACCCGAAAATGACACGACACGGAAACGAATCGAACACGAAGATGCCTTATGTAAAAATTGATGATGAAGTAATCAAATATTCCATTTTCACAGTCTCTTATAACACTAAAAAAACAGAGTCTTTACTGATGGAATGTATCTGTTTTAGTGATAGTTTCAAAACCGCCGATGCAACAGACGTTGCTACTCTAGCAACTATTTTCATCAGGCGTCGGGGTAAGTTTCTATAGGCTGGCTAGTTTGCGACGGTTTTGCCACATTTCTTATATAGTGACAAAATGATACTATTTAAAAATATTAATATGACTTTTTTCATTTAGGAACAGTATAACTATGAATTTGGCCTGTGTAAGGAAAAAAACTGCATTCTTACGCAAATTAAAAGAGTTTGTCATTGGAGAGTTGCAATTTTTTTTTCAAGAATTTGAAATTAAAATAAAATAAAGTTCATTAAATCCTCTACAAAAACGTAACATTAATTTCAACTTAATTTACAATTTTGATCTGATCGGTGTGAATGAGACCCAACTTAAATGTTCCCAAGGCAATATATGTTCTACTTCGGCATTCGATGATGAATCAATTTCGTGGACACTCCGTCGCTTCAGTTCCCGATGAGAATCATTTTCGTGAACACTCTGTCGCTCAGTTCCCGATGAGAATCATTATCCTTCTCCGACGATAGATCTAGAGAGGATGACGAAGAAGGAAAAGAAGAAGACCGACTACGCCTCTTATTCACTCTAATCGGCTCATAATCTTTAGAGCCGATTAAATTAGGAAAGTTAAGCTTAGCCTTTGCTCCACGCATTTGGAAAGCTGCTCGATCGTAAGCGATAGCTGCATCTTCCGGTTTCTCGTAACAACCGAGCCAAACTCTTGCTCCCTTTTTTTTCTTATCCCTAATCTCTGCCGAAAACTTCCCCCACGGCCTCCTCCTTACTCCTTTGTATTGCGTTGCCGTCGATTGCCTTGATTTCTTTTTTTTGCTCACCGCGTTGTTCTGAGGCGTCGGCGGTTGTATAATCACCACTGAATCAGACGGACTTGACGTCGTATTTCCTTCAAATCCAGTATTGTTAATGTGAACTTCAACATTAATTTTGGGACTCCGATTATTACTACTATAAGTAGTATCTGCAAAAAAGAGATCATCAAAAGTATTAACATCATTCGAGCTGTTTATTAGCATTTCAAAGTCATTCTGAATTGAATATAGCATAGAGAAATCTTTAGAAATATATGTATAATTATCATCTTCAAGCAGAAATTGTTGCATTGAATCTAACTCCATTGAGCTATTCTCTCCCCACATTTTCAATTTGTACTTGCTTGAGTAATTGAAATTGTGGTTGTGTTCACCCACATATATATATATATATATATATAGAAAGACATAATGACACTCATTTAAAACAATTTTTATTTTTTTTTTATTAAATTTATATATGGTATATAAAAAAACCATGTTTAATAAATATAGAGTATTAATTACCATACTAATGATTAATATATAATTTTAGACTACATATACTAGATCTTCTAAATCAGGAAAGCAGTATATCTTACTGCCATGTCATCAATCCAAGTAAAAGAAGATGACAGCCATCAGATTGATCTAATGATCACAATTAAATCAGACATATGAATTGACGAATTTGCCCTTGGTCAAACCAAACCTTTTTTGGCGTTTTATAGACCTATTGTAGCCGTTACAAATTAGGTAGTATATATACAAAGATGTATTATGTAAATATTCATGATGAAGTAATCAAATATTCCATAGTTATTATCAATATATATATATATATAGTTTATGTAACAGAAAATGAATAGAGGTCCTAAGCTTCAATACACATGTTAAACATGCTGCAACAAAAAACAAAATTGGGTCCAAATGTTACATTTTTAGGATGAGTTTGCAATGAGGTGTATAAATGAGTAAATATCCTGTGTGTTGCTACTCACACAAAGATCAATAAACTAAACAACACTACATTGGACAAAAATGTAATTTACAAAATTGGTTTATGGTTTAGAATGTATCATGTATGTGACGTATACAGTGGGATCTATTTTACACGTGCGTGTATAAAAATATTTCTTTTACTAAATTAAACTTGTTAAAAAAATCGTATATATATGTGTTATCATCTGAGTGGTCCATGATCAATTTTTATATACCAATGTAAAACTTCTCAAAATTAGATTAGATTTGGATTGTAAAAGTAAGATTGTGAGGTTTTGAGCAAAATTAGAGAAATTTATCGTCAATTATATATTAATCAAGTTAGAATTGTAATTAAATATAAACTCAATGAATTAATCAGCCACTCCGATTCTTTAATTTGTCAGAAACAACAGGTCAAAACCATCCACAATAGAGGTAATTCCAACGGTAGGGGGTTTTGGCCTTTTGCAGAACAGAGATTGTGGTTTGTCCAGTTTGCAAAATAAGACATTTCATCAAAAATTATTGTCATAATTTAGTCCAAAAGAGAATGATTTGGAGCAATTAAAAGTACGACTCTTCAAATTATCTTATAGATAAGGTTTGAGTTTGTAAATTAATTAAACCACAAATATTTTATGATCGAAATTTTGACTCACAAATCCATTCAATGCAAACAGCGCAAACCGCAAATCTATGTTTACAAGTTTTTAAATCATGACACTGTGCACTAAATATTGGAGGCATCCCTATTGTGCTATTGTTGTTGATATGCGGTTTAAAAAAAGATAATGTGTTCTATTGTTGTCGATTTTCAATTTCATTTTAGCATACTACATTCTTATTTTCAAATAGTGATAATGCTCAAATTTAACCCTCAAATTTCAAGGAAGTTTAGATTTAGCTCTAACATATAAAACAATACAAATTTAATTTATAACGTTTCCAAACAAGAACAATTTTAGTTTTGCGTTACCAAAAATTTAAAAATACTGGTTTGACTGTTATTTAACTGTCACATTAAACTTTTCAAACAAGTTTGTCGATAAACTGAAACAATTATGTATATTTTTTTATTGGTTATTTATAACTATGTTAATAACACGGTAAATATTTTAGACGCTTTCACATTTTTTTTTACTACTTATATGTAACCGACTTAGTTTTTAGCATTTTAACTTATATTTTTTTATAATTTTATTAGTAACACACTAAATATATATTATATACGTAACTGATGTTTGGAAGTTCTGAAGTGACAGTTAAGTAATAATCATACTAGTATTTTCTAAACTTTCTTTCTCGAACCAGCTTTGGTGATTGCTATCAACGTAAAAGTCAGATATGTCTAAAATGACGTTAAATTGATCATATAGTCCCTACTCGTTTATATCCCGTCAACATTCTAGTAAGTTTTATATACAAATCGGATAAAATGAATTTATTAAAATCAAATATAAAATTAATAATTTTATTAAAGAAAATGCAATTCAACCACTTTTTTTTAAACAAACTATAAACTTCAATAATCATTAATGTAATAGATAATAGACCTAATACACAAATAACCCCCTGAACTTGTCCAAATGTTGCAACTAGCCCCCCCAACTTTCAATTGTAACAATTTACCCCTTAAACTTGTTCAATTGTAAAACATAACCCCAAATTGGAATTTTTTTTACCCCATACTTGAAGTAACAGTAAAAATGTTTCTCCAGATTCGTATCACGCCAAAGATCTGATTATCACACTCCACAAGCGTTGCAGATTTTGCATTTCACGTGTTTCTTCAATTGGAGTCCATGTCAGCAATTTGGGGTTATATTTTACAATTGGACAAGTTTAAGGGGTAAATTATTACAATTAGACAAGTTCGAGGGGTAAATTGTTACAATTGAAAGTTGGAAGGGGAAGTTGCAACATTTGGATAAGTTCAGGGGTTATTTGTGTATTAAGCCTAGATAATAAGTAAAGTACAACTGTATAATTTTTAAAATAAGATTCAGACTTGTTTAGTTTACCTGAATTTTGTTGTTTGTTGTTACAGTTTGCTATTGGAAAAAGATATTTTTTCAAAAAGCATGAATTTTTTTTTTTTTTTTTTTTTTTTTGAGAAAAGCAGTTTTTCATGTATAAAAGGCAAACAAGAGTTTTCTAACCAAACACTTAAAACTTTTTTTTCCAATATGAAAAAGACAAAAATAAGGAGAAAATGAGTAAAAAAACACGCCTTAATATGTTAAACTTTTCTTAACTCATAACCAAATCATAACCAAAAAGTCGAAATAAGGGTTTGACTACAGAAAATATATATATTAATGCAAATCAAGGGACAGAGCTGGACAAATAAAATCTAGTGGTCTATTATTCTGTAAGTCGTGCATAAAATAGATAAGTACTATAGCTAGTCGTAAGCCACACCATTCATTCGCATAACACCAACAAACTTGATATTAAAATAAGAAGTAAAAATTTACAGTCCTCTAAAATAAAATCATATGTTCAACCGTAGTTACTACATTAGTCTCAATCAAACAATTATCCAAACTATATTTTTAGGCTAACTAAGAGCATCTCTAATCCCATAGTCTATCCATCTCTAGTCAAATAATTACCTAACAATAACTTCGAAAAATCCCTGCAAAAAATATTGTTATTATCACGCAACACAACCTCCAAACCAAGTAAAAATGATCCCAGAATAAATGATGCGTCAATGTTAAGTTTTAGGAACATCGTATGAGGCTTATCCCAATGCAAAACAATTTCAGATTTGTAATCAACCCCTTATTAACATAAATTGTGATATTTGAGCTAAACGTCTTGTCACTCCTTCACACCCAAACAAACAAGACGGAACACAACAACTCGTGAATTCATTAGTCCTTTCAAAATAAAACCATTTCTTTCCAATCAGATGTCCCACACAACCATGGTCTAGACATAAGATTGATCAAAACTTAAGGAAGAAAAAACATGACACGTCCAATAATAAAATTTAATTGCATTCCTTTCCAGCACCCATCTCAAACCTGCAGCCTGACAAACACTAATAAAATATATAAATTCAGAAACCATATGCAGAAGACTTTCAACTTCCACATCACATAAAGCACATAGAGGATTAATAATAACATACATTTGACACAAGAGTTTCGGTTTAAGGAATAACTTTGCAGGCGCTCCAAATCAAATTTCAAAGTCATCTATACGTACTACGCATTGAATAATTACCATCATGCTGAACCTCCAAAATCAACCATCTCAATCAATTGAAGAAGATAAAGGAATGCTAAGAATATTAGTTTGATTCCCATAATGAAACACATCTCTATTAACATCTACATACTATTATTTTATATTGTTGTTCGTGTATATTTCAAAATATAATTATCAGTAGTTGTTTCTCAAATTTAATCAAATATTTGTACCTTTAAATTTTATATTTTAAATTTGGCTTAATATAACTTTAATCAAATAATGTATTTTGAAAAAGTTCTATTAACCTCGTGAATTTGATTAAAGTGATCAATTGACTCTTTAAAATGTACCTATTATCCCCGGAACTTTTTTAAAGTGATCCATTGGCCTCTTGAATTTATTTAAAGTGTATACATTTTAACTTTTTAAAAAAATTGTCCTTACTTCGCCATGTGGATTTTAAACATTTAATAGGTCACTTTAAACAAGTTTAGGAAGTAAATTGAATATTTTAAAAGTATAGGTAGGGAAAAATTGATTTGTTTTACAAGCATATGGGACTAAATATGTATTCGGCCATTAAAGTATCGGTTCATCCCATTACCATGAGTACATAATCCAAATGTCATTCTTGTCTTACATAATTCACGGGTACCTATAAGTACCTTATCTATTTATATTTAGGATTAATTTAAAAAAAACTATGTGGTTTTACGTTTTTACAGATCAGTATCTGTGGTTTTTTGACTCCAAAAATAAGACTGTGGTTTGCGCCATTAGCAAAATCAATGATTTTTTCCTAACACCGTTAAAATTCAGGGGTATTTTCGATAAAAAAAACAATATTTTTTTTACTTTCAAACGCAATGAGAATGTTATCAGTGATAAATCGTCCTGGAATAAAAGCGCGCTGAGACTCTAAATTTAATCACACCCCAAACAACGGCTTCAACCGATTAGCAAGAATCTTTGCTATAACCTTGTATAATACATTGCATAATGATACGACTAGAAGTCCCCCATATATTCAGGTAATTCATTTTTTGGGACTAAGGACGATACTTGTGTTGTTTAGACCTTCTGATAGGACATGAATAAGGAAAGAAGTCTTGACAATGCTTTACAATATCCCCACCCACCAGAGACCAGAATTCATGCCATCGGGTCCTAGGGCTTTGCCGATATACATACTAAAAACTGCATCCTTAACTTCATCATCTGAAACTTCCCCATCAAGGCCTTATTCTGGTCCTCAATGACAATATGGTTGATACATTCTAAAACTTCCATTAAAAAAGAATTAACGAATTGAAATAACTTAGAGAAATAACTAATCATAACATTAGAAAAAAAATCCCTCCTAATCATGTCAATCTCCTTCAATTAGCTTATTACTTTGGCTTTATCAGTGACATATTTTTACTTTTAATTATATCCTTGACCTGATTATCATGTTTTTATTTGTTATTTACACAAATATCTATTAATAATTAACTAAATTTTAACCAATAAATTTATACAATGACTAACGGCTAATGCAATCTACCATTCGGAAATACACCTTTTAATTTTTATTTTTCTAGCGAGATGGAGTGAGAAAAAAAGAAGCAGCATTATTGATAGTGAATTAAAAAAAAAGCTCACTAACAAACTCAAGTTGAAATTAATTTCAACTTGATTCACAATTTTGATTCTCCGTCGCCGTGAATGACATCAAACTCTCACCTTCAGGCGATACAGGTTCTACTCCGGCATTCAACGACGAATCAATTTCTTTCACATTCCGCCGCTTCGTTTTCCTATGAGAATCATTGTCCATTTCCGACGACAGAGACGGCGATGAACCAGAAGAAGACGAAGAAGAAAAAGAAGAAGAAGAAGAAGATCGATCTCGCTTATTAGTCACTCTAATCGGTTCATAATCGCAGGATCCGATTAAATGAGGGAAGTTGAGTTTGGCTTTAGATCCACGCATTTCAAAAGCTGCTCGATCGTAAGCCAGAGCTGCATCTTCCGGTTTCTCGTAAGTACCGAGCCAAACTCTTGCTCCATTTTTCTTCGGATCTCTAATCTCCGCCGCGTACTTCCCCCACGGCCTCCTCCTTACGCCTTTGAATTGTGTCGCCGTCGATTGCTTTTTTTTGCTCACCGCAATCTCCGGAGACGGTGGTGATGGTTGTTGAATCGCCGCTACTGAATCTAACGGACTTGACGGCGTTAATCCAATGCTGCTAACTTCAGCATCAATTTCGAGATTCAGATTACTACTGCTACAGGTAGTATCTGGAAAACAGAGGTAATCGGAAGTAATAAAATCGTTTGAGCCGTTTATTAGTGTTTCGAAATCATCTTGAAGTAGATATTGCTGAATTGAATCCAGCACAGAGAAATCATCAGGCATGTTTGAGTAATTATCTTCGAGGAGGAACTGTTGGATTGAATCTAAGAGCTCAAATCCACTCGCCATTGAGGTATTTTCTTCCCACATTTTGAGTTTTATTTTTGACTTGCTTGCTGTGAGTGATCGATAATGGTGGCTGTGTGTTCATATATATATATATATATATATATATATAAGAGAATTCGGATTCACATAATAATAATAATCCTCGTTTAACACAATTTTTATTTTTATAATATTTATATATCTGAGGGTTAATAGCCAAATTTAGCCCTGAAATACAGAATTATTTTTTTGAAATCCAGAATTGTTCGTATATATGACATACTTAGTTATTCGCATTTGAAATACACGATTATTAATTTAACTCTAATATTTTCAACTAAATATGTTTTCAAAAATTTAAAAATATTAATTTTACTATTCTTTTTAGCTGTAATGTCAGACCTTCCAAACACATTTTTTTAGTTATTTATAACGATATTAGTAACACGGTAAATATTTTAGAGGCTATGACAATTTTTGTATGATTAACGTATATATAACATACTTAGTTATTCGCATTTTAATAGATTCTCTGCATTTATGTTAGTAAGATACAAAATATTTTAGACATAATTGATATTTGTAATGTCTGAAGTGAAAGTTAAATGACAGTCAAACCGGTTTTTTTAAATTTTTGATAACGCATAGCTAAAGTTAAACTTGTTTGGAAATGTTAGGATTAAACTTAAGGCCTGTTTGGTTCAGCTGTTAGTTAATAGCTGTTGCGGTTGCTGTTAGTTGTTTGCAGTTGCAGTGAGCTGTTAGCTGTTGCTGTTAGTTGTTTAATTACTAGTGTTTGATAAAATTATATTGAACTGTTGCTGTTCGGATTTAAAATCTCTAATGTGGACATGTTTTAAATTAATCAATGAAGAAATAAGAACGATAATTTTGTCAATAACAAATAACTACAAACAACTATTTATGAAAAGCTCCAAATATGAGCTTTTCGTGAAAAGCTCCAAAACGCTGCAGTTTCTAGAGAAAATGGTAAATGCTGCGGTTATATAAACCTAACCAAACGCTATATTTACTGCGATTTTCTGCGGTTTGGAGTGAAACGCTAAACGCTTCTCCGAAAAGCTGAAACAAACGCATTCTTAATGTTTGTCCAATTGCATTCAATAACTTTTTATTTTTAATAGAATTTGTTGGATGCAGAAAATGGAGACACACTCGCCATGTGTCAAAGTGCTTGTCACGTGTGAAAAAGAAAATATCAAATAGATAAATAATTAGAAACTTTTGAAAGTTCACGTGTCAATTGATGTTTTGGAATTATTAAATACAAGTGGACAAAAATATGAGGTTATTGAATGCAATATGAAAATTACTAAAATTGAATTAGATAAGAATAAAGAGTTATTTAATGTAATTGGACAAAAATAAAAAATCGTTTTTTAATTTTTGAAAGTTCAAGAAACAAACAGTTGGTTGGAGTTTTGGGTATACACAGGGCACAACCTATGCATTAATGACACAACACATGTATCAAGCCTATTTTTTTTAGGGCGTAATCCATTTGCTCCTTGAATTTGTATAAAAAGCTTGATTCGTTTTCTAAACTTTCAAAATGTACTAATAATCCCATCAATTTACTTAAAATATTCTGATAGTTTTCTCAACTTATTTAAAATGTAGATAATCAATCACTTAGTTGTAAAAAAGTAAGTTGCATGTGGAAAGTGTGATCTTTTAGAGAATATAGTCTTAACATATTTTTCTCAATTGTAAAATTTGTCCTCTCTAACATTAGAATCCATTAAACTGATCTTGCTCGTTTGACTTTTCCAAGATGCGTGCAATACATTTTCCGCATGCAATTTACTTCTTTATAATTGAGTGATTAATTGATTATATTATAAGCAAGTTAAGAGCTATCTAGACGTTTTAAACAAAATGAGTGACATTTTGAAAGTTCTGAGACAAATCAAGTTTTTTAGACAAACTAATAATAATGTATTAACTTTTTTTATTAAAATTAGAGGCCATGATATATTAAATATTTAATTAGCCATTATTTTTATTTTTAATTGGATTGATTTCGTGTTTCCCTTTGTGGAAAGAAATATTTTAGGGCATTATTTCTTTCATTGAATTGCATTATTGCAGTGTCATTTTCACGTGGAGTAATAAAGTGATTTGTTTATTGTAATCCTAATTTTAAATTTGGATCAAATCTTGCTTTATATATGGTTGTTGGGTTAATATATATTGATTATGAATTAGACAGATCACTGTTGGTTTGGACTTTGGATTCATATATATAAATTATTTCCTCATAATCAAGCTTTGCAGAAAATCCATATGCCAAGAAATTGTATCATTAAAAAAAATCATAATTTTGTACTTTGTAAATAAAAAAGGTGAGGTATACTTTTGCTGCAATTAAGGGATGACAAGTCTTATACATTTAATTTATACAGATTAAAGACAAATGCGATGATTTTGATCGTAAATTAATAAAGAGTTTATTCACTAGCTAAACTAGTAGGAATTAATCCCAAAATATATGTATGTAAACCTTACTCTCAAAGAGAATTTTTGTTTGATTGATAAAAGTTGAGCATTCTTACAAACTAGTAGGGTTTAAATACTTTCTCTAAACAAAAGACTATGGTTGTAAATGCCTCTACTAGGGTTTCAACATAAGAGAGTAAAAAAGATAAGATGGGTAAGTGGCATAATAGCAAATAGGATTGAATGACAGAGATAGTAATTAAGACGAGATCTGCTGACATCAGGGTTGTCTCCTTTGTAAAGAAGTAATGCTAAACCTCCTTGGTGAGGAAGTAACCCCACACCTACCAAGGATTCGCCTGACTAAGCTTTCGCCAAAAGTTCATTCGCCCGTTAGGTACTTTAATCCGTACAATGATTCTTCTTGCACTAACGGGAGCATCCACTAGGTCTGGGTTGTATAGATGATCCAGACAGGATGTCTTCATCAGAAATTTAATAAATAATGTTAGTTTTTTATTAATAATGTCTCATGTTGATTTATTAACTTTACAA
The DNA here is from genome assembly GCF_963576675.1 of Euphorbia lathyris. NCBI lineage: Eukaryota > Viridiplantae > Streptophyta > Magnoliopsida > Malpighiales > Euphorbiaceae > Euphorbia > Euphorbia lathyris. Next base: position 9,630,505 of record NC_088911.1, read on the forward strand.
ATAGCATTATTGATTTTTACTAGTACACCATATTTGCTTGGTTACATTATTGAATTTCTCAATCATATTTTCAAGGCTGGAATGGGGTCTACCTAAAGAAGCGAATTGTATAAATACATATTTTGATGGATATGTAAATTTGACGTGTAATCTCAAACAATTTATCGAGCAGTATAAGATTGTTATAACAGACAAGACTTTGAAGGCTGAATTCGAAAGCAAACACAAAGTCACATCATGCAAAATTGGTTTTGATTTCGAGAAACAGTTTCATGAAGTCTTCACAAATGATATGTTCGAGAAATTTTAGGTGGAGATATCCAAGATGTTGTGCAGTTTTGAAAGAGTGATATGGATAGACAACAAAATAGTGATGAGTGAAGAAGATGAAAATTTTAGAGAGACGAATATAGTGAAGACATGCAACATTCTGAATGCAGTTGGGGAAAAGGGACAAAAAAAAAAATGCTCCACACAGCGTGTTAACCTTCCCACACGCCGTGTGGAGTGGATTCTGGCTTCAGTGGAGATGGCATAAGCAACTGAGAAGAACGAGATCGCGCACCGAAATGACAGAGGCCTAGCCACACGCCATGTGGAGTGGCCCACACGCCATGTGGCTTGACCCACACCCTGTGTGGGCTCACTCACACGCCATGTGGGGGTGATTTCCTGCATAAATAATTTTGAGACAATTCTGTCAGTTTCTACCCCTCTCTGGAATTTACTGTTTTGCCACTCATATATTTACTGTCTTGTCATTTAGAGTTAATAACCTAAATGCTATGTATGCACTTCCTTCCATTCCTACCCCTATCACTCTCTATTATGTGTAACCCTAGTTAGCGCTTTTGGTCTTTTTACATTTTGTTTTGGAGTGCTATATAAGTCTCATTCTTTGTAAGGATATGAAACTTTTATCAAATAAAAAATCATTATCTTCTCTATGAAGTGTTTGTTAAGGTTTTAACCTTCAACAATGGGGGATTTATGATTTCCTACGGATTTAGTCCGTGAAACCCATGGTTAACTCTTTCTAATTTAGCTAGAGCAGAACTCACTTTTTTGATTTAAGATAGAAATCAACTCGTCCGGAACCGATCTGTATCAAGTAGAGAGATAATGTATAAAAAGTGAATCTCCATCAAGTCATTTTTCATTTGGATCTGTGAATACTTCATCATTTCTAAGAACATTTAATACGATATAGAATGAAAAAGTAGAGAGAGAATGAAATTCAAATCGAAAATTTCATAAGAAAAAATAGCATGAACATTATAATCCACATATACTTTTTATTTACAATTTTACCATTGTTGCATCAAAAAATTTAACATTGTAGCATTTATCATTGTAAAAAAATTATAACAAATATATGTAAAATTATATATATATATATATATATATAAAATGCTTAGTAATAAATAGGCTTAATATATCATTTTCCACTTGAACTTGTCAAAAAAAGAAAAATATTGATCGGCTTTCTAAACTTTCAAAATAACTCAATAGTCCCTCAACTAACTTGCATAAGATATTCAGTTACCCCTGAACTTGTGTAAAATACAATCAATTGATCTCTCGATTGCACAAAAAAAAGTAAATTAAATGTAGAAAATGTATTACACGCGTCTTAAAAAAAGTAAAGCGACGAAGGTCGAAATATACGGTTCTAATACTAAGCAAGTAAAAATTCCTTTTAATCTATTATGTGAATTATGTAATAACATTCTAAAACGAATATATCTTCTACATTTAACTTACATTTTTACAATCGAGTGATCAATTTATTATATTTTACGTAAATTCAGAAAGATAACCGAATATTTTATACAAGTTGAGACTTTCTGAACACTTTTAATCCAACTTTTTAACAAATTTAAGTTAACCTTTATATTATACTCCACTAGTAATTTTTTGTTTGTTTGGAATTTGAGCAGGTATTTTTTCGAGATAGATGAATGAATTATTATATAACTTCAAATTTTCATAAATTCATTAAATATAATAATACTAATTTTGTTTGTTTACGTATTAGTTTAGAATCCCCAAAACCAGAGCATGTGATTACAGCGTAATACGTACACCGAATACAATTGTTCATTTTGTGATTTCAATGATTTGTTTAAGGAGAGCAATGAGCATGGGCACATTTTTTTATTCATGCCTATATACCTAGTCTATATACCTATGATGTTTTTACAGAATGCCACTCCAATCGTGGTCCTATAATTTAGTTGATACTATTATATTTCAATTTTCTAATCATTGATATTGATATTTGGTTTTTCAAATCATTTATATTCTCACACTCCAATTTTCTTGCAATTTAGGGTTACATAGGAGACGAGTCATAAAATTCATTTAATTTTACATTTTTTAATATAAAGTTAATAAATTTTGACTACTTTAATAGGAGATTACGTTTCACTGTAAAATTGATAGAAATGATATTATAAGTAATTTTAATTTTTCAACTTTTTCATTTTGATGTTGGCCCTGTTTGGGAAAGAGCGTTTTGGGATAAAAAAAAAGTGGTTTTGACCAACTTTAGCGGTTTGACCACTGAAACCGCTGATTGGAGTGTTTGGTGGAGAGAGGTTTGGGAGAGAGTTTTGGGATGAAAACACTAATTTAGAAAAAGCTCATTTTAGGAGCTTTTTCAATTAGCGTTTTGCAATATTAAAATTAATGGACTTCTTTAACCCTAATAGATAGACTCCTCCTCCAATATTAAAAAAAGAAATGCCCTTATTCGTCTTTTTGCACAAACCGCTATTATCAATCAGCTAATTTTTATCAAACAGGTCTACACAAATAGCTAATCAAATCTGCTAATGTAATCCGATAACAGCTAACAGCTAATTCCCAAACAGGGCCGTTATTGAGGTGTTGTTTGGTTAGGAGAGATAAAGTGAATGTTTAGAGAGAGAAAACTCTGAATATAGTGACTCTGGAAAATAAAAAATGTGGTTCCAATGGTAAATGTGGATCTGAATAACTTTAATTCTTATATTTTTCCAGGTTGAGGTCGTCAACTACCAATTTAAGGCATTAATTGAAGTTTAGAGGCATAATGTTAAAGAGTATGAAGTGAGTGACTTTTATGTTACATTTTGAAATTTAGTGATTATAATGTTAGTAGAGATAAAGTCCAGTGGCCATGAGTGTAACTTACTTGATAAATATAATAAATTAGTTTGAGCCTGGTGTAGACGAAGCCTACCTTGACATTCACCCGTGGGAGGTCCGTCATAACACTACTATAGTGTTTAGATTCAGAGTCCAATTGAGAAATGGTAACTCGGCAAGACCGGTGTCAGAGAAAGAGTCGCCACAGATTTTAGGTCCGAGAATGATGCTGACATTCCTTGCGGGAAGCAAGTGAGTTCGGAAAGTTAGGTACGCTCGGAGAAGGTTAATATTCAATTGAAAAGAAATATTAAGAACCCCTAAAATCATCCGGTGAACCCGTTGGCCTCCTACTTAGCAATTCTAAATACACCGATGTTATTAATAAGTCTTTTAAGCTTTTTAAATTCGTTTTGGATGCTTGGTTTGTTTGAAAAAAAATCATGTTTTATGTCATATTGCACATTAATACACAAAAGTAACATAAAAGTCACTCAAAAAAAATACACAAAAGTAAATAAAAAAAATATTACAATCCAAAAACAATAATATATATATATATATATATATATATATTATTTATAATTACATCTGGGAATTCTGGAATCTTCAATCCGCACCAAAATAATGTTTTCCCATATTTCTGTCAACTACAATAAAAAGTTAGAAACAAATAACATAGCTATACACTTATTTATGGTGTAAAAATAGACAAAGGACTAAACTGAATAAATGAAAAGTTTATCTGGGGACCAAATTGAAAAAAATAAGAAAACTTCAATTTAAGGACTAAAGTGAATAAAAGAAAATTATTAATTTAGGGATTAAAATGAATAAAATATAAATTTATTAAAATAGGGATAAAAATGAATAAATAGAAAGTTATTAAAAAGGATTAGAATGAATAAAAAGAAAGTTATTAAAAAGGATTATAATGAATAAAAAGAAATTTATTAAATTAGGGATTAAAATTAATAATTTTTTTTATTAGATTAGAGATTAAATGGAATAAACATAAAATTATTAACATTAGGGACTAAAATGAATAAAATGAAAAGTTTCAAATCATAGAATAAAATGAATAAATAAAAAGTATTAAATTGGAGATTAAAATGAATACAAAAGGTTTTAAATATTAGAGATTAAAATGAATAAAAATAGCATTTATTAAATTAGAGATTAAAGTGAATAAAAATAAAGTTTTAGATTAGGGATCAAAATGAATAAAAATAAAATTATTATATTAGGAATTAAAATTAAAAGAAAAGAAAGTTTTTTATAACTATCGGTGCCCAAATGACAGTGAGATGAAATTTATCTCGAATTGGTTTTCTTATCCCAAATTATCGCTATGAACTAAATGAACCGATTAAATCAGTAATATTAATTTGTAATATTATATTTAAAAAAAAGCTTGTAATATTATTAATATTATATTTGAATATAAAAGTACAAAAAAATGATTAATTGGAATAAATGAAAAGGCTCAAGTTAAAACTGAAATTAAATAAAAAGGACAAGAGATGAACAAAATAATATCTTACAAAGAATTAAGCCGTAAACATGATATTGTTTTTCAGAAATTTTTACCTAGATTGTGGGATTTTTTTTAATCACAAATAATGAAACACGACTTGTATAATCCAAAAAATTGGGATTTGTCCAGGTTATTTTCACAGAGTTTCGGCTCTATACAGTGTAATTTTCGTCTCCCTTAAAGTTGTCTAAAGGCTACTATTTATATATTTATATAAATAAACTAGGAAAAAAGAAAATAAACTATAGGACAATTTTAACCCCTCAAAACCATCTTTATGAACACCCAGACGCATTAATAAGAATTAGACTTGTTCATGGGTGGGGTTGGGCCAGACCTATGGACTTTCATCTAAAAATGCTTAGTACAAGCCCAGTCTAGTTACTATTAATTTAGGTGGGCTCAGACCTGGCTGGATCGGGCTTAAAAATCAAATCTCAAACCTAACCCATATAAACCCACTTAAAAATATATACATAATTTTTAATTATAAAAAATAAAATTTATACTAACAATTAAATATTTAATATATAAATTAATAATTACTATTAATAGGCGGGCCGGGCTGGACCAACCCGTGCTATTTTTATAAATCCCAAGCCCGTAAAAAAAAAGTGGGATTTAGCGGGCATGGGCTGGCCTCGACCTATGATCAATTTACATTGTCCAACATTGGCCCAAGGGGATACGGGCCTGGACGGGTACTCAGACCCGTGGACATGTCTACATGTGGTGTCTGTAGACTGATGCATGCACTGCCTGCGCCAGCAAAAGTAGGACATGTGTCTAGCGTGTGCACCATACACGTCCCCATGTGTCCTTTCCCATTTGAAATGCAACCACAAAATTATGCCTTGAAAATACATTTAATGACCTTCGATTTCGACAAGTCTTATTCCTTTAGACTCGTTTTGACGATCTAGACCATTTTTTTTTTGTATAACATATGGCTAAAAATGACTCTGACCAATTTTATCTTGTATTTCACCCAAAACTTCATCTAGTCACAACACTTTCGTTAGACCTCCAAATTCAGCCAAAAAAATGTGTTGTGAGAGATACAACTCATTAAGATATCCTAAAATTCAATCATGTTCTCTGAAAGAAATGGTTTTTGAATGAGAAAGGGTTGATGTGGACTTCCTAATGAGTGATTTTTGCGTGATTCATTTTCGATCTTATTTTCCAATTATCTTTTAAAGATTTTCATCATAGAGTTCCGACTACAATGTCTAAAACTGGTGAACCACTCTGTATTAAGTGATTATTCTTCCAATTAAAATTATATATGTTATACGTATCATAAATAATAATAAAAATTATCTTTAAACATACATTTTTAGGTTAAATGATTTATTGATGTGATATTAGAGTCTTGTGCCCAATGTTAGGTCACTCATTATTTTATTTTTATCTTTTATAAAATTGACATATATCATTCCATTAATTAAAAATTACAAATACAAAATAATTGATATAGGTTACAGTCAGTACAAGATTCATAAAGGGGAGATAATAGACTATAAAAAGCAATGAAAAAGACTATAAAGAGCAATACAACCATAAAAGGTACAAATACAATAAAATAGAAATCATATCTTTTTTGTAAGTCGAATCCCATTGAAAAACCGTTGTAATCCATGCTTCATCATTTAGGCTCTTCCGGACATTCGGATCTGAGTCCTTTCTATTTTCGCAACCACGTAGATCTATAGATCTACGGACAAGATGAACCTTTTCTGCTATTGCTAAAACAAAAAAAAAAGAATAAAAGAAAGAAGTATAGCTAACATGTGGAAATCTAACGGAAAAAGAAGTTGAAGAAGGTATATAGACTTCAAAACTAACAAGAAAAAGTAAATCTGAGCTACAAATGCAGAATAAAACATAAAATGAGAGGAATAAGAAGGAAGACAATTTTATTTCTTCCTCTAAGTAGACTTGAAAAAAGTGATGGGACGGTGATGTCTATGGCGGGATTTGAGAAAAAGGAAAAGCAAAAGAAAAAAAGTAGAGAGAAGGAGGAACCTCCCTCTTTACAACAGAGAAGGAGAGAGAGAAAAAGAGGTGTTAGGTTTTTAATTAAACTAAAATTGGTTAATTAAATTAGGAGGATATTCAGTGGCGAATACATGATTATTCGGTTGTGGGGGGGGGGGGGGGGGATTTTACACGTGCGTTCGTTTTTCTTTTGGCTAAATTGAACTTGCTTAATTTTTTTTTTTGCATATATGTGTGTTATAATTTGAATGGTCCAGAACCAATTTTAAGTATTAATGTACAATTTCTCAAAATTAAGCTAGATTTCGTTTATAGTCCTAACATGTAAAAAAAAAATTAGATTTAGGGAGGGTTGAACATGTAAAAAAAATTGAAAAATTTGATTTGAGATGGCTTACCAGGTCAAACAAAATTAATAATTTGGATTTAAGGAGGCCTAAAAGGCCAAATAAATTAGAAATTTGGATTTATAGAGGTCTAACAAGCTAAAAAAAATTAGAAATTTGGATTTAAAGATGCTTAACAGAGCTAAAAAAAATTAGAAATTTGGATTTAGGGAATACCTAATAGGTCCAAAATATTGAAATTTTGGACAAACCTAACACGTAATGAGATATATTTAATTTTTTTATTAGTTCGATACTAGTTTCTAAAAATATTATAATATTTTTACATTTTTTTATTTTTAGTTTTAAAATTTTAAGATTTAATTTAGAAATTAAGTTGTTTGAGTCTCAAAAATAAGAAATTAATTTTTTAATGGAAAAGACATAATAAAAATGAGTTCAAAAGTGTTATAAAAATAAATAAATAAATTAATAATCATAACATAGTTTTATAATTGTTGAAAAATAAAATTTAAATAAATAAACACTTTCTAAAATAAATTGAGGTTGGGGGAATTGAACCTAGGACATTTTAAAAAAAGTAAGTGTTTTCACCATCTCATCTACCTTTAAACAATGAAATATTGCTAACTGCTCGTAACCATGGTAGTTCTGGAGGCCGGAGGGGCCCGGGCCCCCCGTCCCCCCTGTATTCGCCCCTGAGGATATTGTTTGGTAATTAGAGTAAGGCTATTTTCCCCTTAGAATAAAAAATGAGGGAATCCCTCTCTATAGCCTCACTATATATATATATATATGGGTGAGATCTGGTGTGACAAGAGTTTATGGTGTGGCAAAGAGCTTATAGTGTGACATAATAAAACTACATAGTTTTGGTAAGGAATCTCAACACAAAACCACGCTAACTTAAAACGCGATTCCAACAGAAACACGCCTCATTCTTCACCATTATCGACCGATTTTCTTCTCCTCAGCTCACACAGATCACTGATTTTATTATCTAGCTTCTTCACCAATTTTCGCAGATTTATTTAATGTAGACTAAAGCAAATCTATATTCAGTTAATCAACAATGACAACTTAAATGAAACATATAGCATACATTATTTATATTCAAACAAACAGTGATTAATATTTCATTTGATTTTCTATTTTACAGGATGAAGCCTCAAAAGCAAACAAATTTCAAGAGAATACTTTATTATTCTGAATTACTGATCCCTTGTTCCAGAAGAAAACATGTATTGTTCCAACTAGAATTTCACATTGTTCCAAGGGAAATAATTAAATTCTTTAATATAGCATGTTCTTAAAAAAAATTACTTGTTCCAACATAATCCTTACATTGAAAAGAATACTTATATTATTCTCATACATATCCTTATGCTACATTAGACATGTATAAATGTCATTAACTTTTATTTTCTTTGTATTTATATAAAAACAAGACTTTTTTTTAATTACTGCTCCTCTTGTTCTTATATTGTTCTAACAAAAACACTAATATTATTTTCTGTTTCAACATTATTCTTATATTGTACAATTCAACAGAATACATACATTCTTCTACTAGGAATCACATATTGTTCCAACGGAATACATTCATTGTTCGAACAGGATACATACATTGTTCCATGATGCCCCCGTGCGTTTTTTAGAATTTCCATTTATTTACGAAATTGTCATAGCCTCCATTCCTTGTCACACGATAAGAAATCTGTCACACATGATCTCTTCTATATATATATATATATTATTCATTATTTAATATAAGAGAATTGGAGAGTCTTGCACTCTATTGAAATATATTTGTGGTGAGTTATAATGGAGAATATAGTTCAGTTTGGACTAGCAATCTGTATTGGGATAGGAATTGTCAATGACTTTCTGATGAGCTTCAAGCATTGCAAAGTCCAATTAATTCATAAGACTTTATTGATTTTATCTTACAAGGTGAATGGCCTTCTTATTGATCATTTGTTCGACCTTTGGAGGCTCCTTTACAACCGATTACATATGATGATTTACTTGGTTTATTAATCAATGGGGAAATTTAGCTGGGACGTATGCATCTGACATTATTTCATTGCCACCAGTCAATTATGTTGCTCATGGAGGATGCAATAATTATCGCGGATGAGGATGTGGATGGAATTGCAGAGATGGACGTTCCAACTTCCAGTTTGGCCAAAGCAGTCCATCGAACTCCTTTTAGCATAATGCACAACCTATCACCAGTGATCTATCCCATGTCACCCTTTTTAACTTTAATAGAAGAGGATATTACAAGAACACTTGTTCTTTAATGTTAACTTATATAATTAATCTATTGATTAATTATCTTATTGTATCATTATCTTATTGCATTACTTTATTAACTCCGTATACACTTATTGCTTACTAATGATTTTATCATTTGTTATCAGTTAATTAGTATAGGGATGTTATTGTAATTATGTAAACAATCCATTTGATGTAAGGATTGTCATTATAAATAGAGGACCTAGAAGTAGATTATTCTTTAAGTTTTAGCTTTTCTTTTCCTTCTCTGTATCAAGGATCTTTTACGAACTTCATCTTCTTCTTCAACAATATTGTAATTTCAGTTCAAATTATGTACAATACATAATCTCTTTCTTCAAAGCATGTATGTTAAGATTTAATAGAATAAGTTAAATTAGTAATGGGTGTAAAATTGTAATTAAACATTATAGCCAGGGTTAGTTATTCATTATTATAAATAGGTAGTAGATTGTAGGGTTAAAGTAATTTTGTGTCCATAGCTTGTTTCCAACAATCATACTTGATTGCTTCTTTATAATTATTAGGTTCAGGTATGATACTTAAATTCATAACATAACTTCTATGTTGATCTGAGATATTATTACAACCAATAACATTGTCCAAAGGATACTTAACAGCAACTTTAGGTGTAACTAAAGACACGGAACTAAGTTAATTACAATTATAGTCTTGTAAATAGGATGGTTTTACTCTTAGTCTATCTGATTTCCTAACATCTAAAACAGGCTGAATAATATCTTGAGAACCTGCATTAAAATCATTTACAGTAGACCCTGTAGCATCACAACCAACTTCTAATACGGACTCAGCTATACCAATATCCAACTGATCATGTACATCAGACTCAACATCAACATCAAGAATATTATTTTCTAAAGTAAGACCAGGGAGAATATTACCAGTAATATCAACATCTCTAATAAGTTTTGAAGATTGTACCTGAATTGGAGGTGCTAAAGATTATATATGAACTGGTACCACAGAAACTGGTAAAGATGAATCATATGGCTCTTCTAGGAGAAACAAACTAGCTAATAAATCCTTGCTGGTAATATTCTCAGAAGTATCTGAGAAAAACTGCCTTGCATTCTTATAAGGAAAATATGTTCTACAAATTTCACATCTCGTGACACCGTATAAGAGTTGGTTTCTAAATTAAAAACTTTAAAACCTTTAACCTGTGATTTATAACCTACAAACACACAAGGGATTGCACGAGAATCGAACTTGGTTTTTCCAGTCTTGAGATTAACTATATAGACTAAGCTACCAAAAACTCTTAGAGTATCATATTGAGGTGATTCTTGATACAAAACACCATAAGGAGATTGATTTTGTAAAACAGGAGTGGGATACAAATTAATAAGATAAGTTGCATGTAAAATACAATTTGCCCAAAACACTAATGATAAACCAGATTGAAACCGCAAAGACCTTGCCACACTAAGAAGGTGTTGATGTTTCCTCTCCACAACACTATTTTGTTGTGGAGTATAAGGACACAGGAACTGATGTAAAATACCTTTTTCTAAACATAAATCTGTCAATTGTAGTTCAGGAGCATTATCACTACGAAACATTTAATTGATTTAGAAAAATGCACTAAAACATAACTATAAAAACCATGTGTATATTCTGTTGCTTGTGTTTTAGTTTTCAAGAGATATATCCATGTATATCTACTATAATCATCAATTATTGTCAAGTAATACTTATAACCAGCATTGGACTCAGTATTAAAAGGTCCCCATACATCTAATTGTATTAAGTCAAAAATAGAACTAGTTTGATTAAGACTAACAGGAAAAGGCAATCTCTTCATTTTTACCAAAGGATAAATTTCACAATCAAAATGATCGTCTTTGTTATTCAAATGACCAAGAGAAGATATACCTATCATATCTAATTTTGAAAAAGGAAAATGGCCTAATCTAAAATGCCATAAAACTTTTACAGGAAAAGGATTAGATTTATTCAATTGAGAGGAAACAACAGAAATAGTACTAGGGGAAGGCACTTCAGTAGTCTCACGAGTTAAGAGGTACAACTCATTGCTCAATTTAGCTAAACCAATCGTCTGTTGAAGATGAGTGTCCTGGATAAGATACGCATCATCAGCAAAGACACAAACAAGCTTAGAATGCTCAGCTAAACGACTAACAGAAACAATATTGAACTTCAAACTTGGTATATAAATGACATTATGCAAGAGAAATTATCTGAAAAGAATTTTTTACATTATATAATGAGTTATATATAAAAGGTTTAATATATCTTTCCACCTCCTCAAGTTGTCCTAATACTGCAACTGACCCATGAACTTAGATTTATGACAACTAACCCCTCAATTTGATTATTTGGAACAAATAACCCATCAAGTTGCTCAATTAGAACAAATAACTCCACAAGTTGCTTATTTAGAACAAATAACCCCTAAACCCAAAAAAACATTCAACATAATATTACATCAGAAATAAAAGATTTCCAAAATATATCGATCACTACATCTAACTAATCTACTAATACATTAGCTAAAGGGCAAAAAAACTCCCGGAAGCACAAATATTAACCCATTTAAGGGGTTATATGTTCCAAATAAGCAAGTTGAGAGGGTTAATTGTCACAAGCCTATGTTCAGGGATTAGATGCAGTATTGGGATAACTTGAGGGACTGGAAAGCTATTAAGTCTATAACTAAATAATAGTTTTTGTACTCCCATTTAAATATGAATTCTATCTTAAAAAAGAAAGTATTACTAATATTTACTCATCCATCTATTTCCTTTTATGGAAATAATTATTGAATAATTAAATCTTGAATCAAAGAGAGAGAACTCATATTTAACACCTCAACCTAGACGAAGAATCTGAAGCTCTAGGAAAGATATACTATTAACATGATTTTTCTTTTTTTGGGTTTTTTTAAGATTAGTTGAGTTATGAATAAAAACAAAATTATAAAGAATTAAAGTGACAGACAATTAAGCAACATAAATTAATTAATATATTCGCAACCATACATACTTGCTCCAATAAACCAGGACCACTTATAGGTTCTTAATTTGGACAATAATAAGAAAAGTACAGGCTGTTAATAAATTATTATGTCTATTAAGTATGATTTGATTCTCTTAATCATAACCCTTTTAATAATCCTTAATATGATGTCATACATATTAACTTTAAGTAATTGGACCACTAATCATCACTAAATCATATGCAACTTTTAAAAAAAAAGTTGAGATTTTAAATTTGGAAACATATATAAAAATGATGTGGTTTTGGTTATTTATTAATCCCTCTATTCCTCCATTCCTTTATATAGGTCATTCTAGTAAATTAGTTTTTTCTCTAAATATAAATCATTTTAGAATTTCAAGAACTTTTAGTTTAGTGTTTTAGTCCAAATATTAATTTTTTTTATATTAGTACATGTGTTTTTTAATATCTCAATACTTATTCCCCAATAGTGACATGAGAGAGAATTTCTTTTAGTTAATCAATATATTTCTTAATTTGTGTGAAATACCCTAGAATGACTTATATAAGGTAGATCTGGGCATGGGCCGGGCTGGGCCGGGCCTATCGGGCTTTTAATAAAGATTGATGAGCCCAAGCCCAGCCCAGCCCGCAGGAAATTTAGTTGGCCCAGGCTAAGGCTGGGCTCGAGCCTAAAATATGAATCCCAAGCCCGCCCGTCCAAGCCCATATATATATTTGAAAAAATACAATTAAATTTAAAATACTGTACACGGAAAAAAAACGAAATAAATACTATTTTATAAAGTTGTACAATTATCACACTTTATATAATATCAAAAAATACAGAACAACATTATTAAATATCATAAAATATTCAATACATATGCTTTTTAAAGTCCATGCATATAAAATAAAATTAATGCAGAAATAAGTAAAAAGAGGACATGATTTGCATGGAGGAGATTAGGTTAAAAGAAAAACTTCAGCAAACCTTAAATATATTTATGTTTATAAAATTATATTGTAATTTATATTTATATAATATAATAATTTATAATATATATATATATATATATATATATATATATATCTATCGGGCCGGGTCGAGCCGGCCCGATATAAAATTTGTAAAGCCTAAACTTGTCCAGTTTTTTATGGGTTTATACGGGTTTGGGCCGAGTCGGACCTGATAGCATTTTCATATGTCCAAGCCCGGCTAAATGGGCCTGGGTGGGCCGGGCGGGCTCGCCGGCCCATGCCCAGGTCTAATATAAGGACATTGAGAGAGTAGTAAAAGCAATATGCTTTTTTTATTGTAAGAAAATATATTTTATACTATTAGAAAAAAAATACATGAAATAATTTCTAGTATATTCCTTGATATGCGGATCGATGCATTTTTTTTAATCCAGATCCCTTGTAGGAGAATGATCCATGTTGAAGAATATCCATGAAGATGCCATCCGACCATATGGATCAAGATCCATAATTCGTTCCAGAGTCAGTACGACGAAAGGAGGATTGGATAGTGCGAAGCGGTTACACAAAGGACGTCTGTTGCATGCAAGGCCACACAAATCAAAATCCAGCATTCGGTCTAGAATCAGTACGATAAAGGAAGGAGCGCCCTTGGATCTTACGAAACAGTTACACAAAAGATGTTGCCATATGACAGAGCCACGTGTGTGATCAATATCCACAGTTCGGTCTAGAATCAGAAGGTACGACGAAGGAAAGAGAGCTCTTGAATCATATGAGGGGGTTACACAAAGGACGTGTGCCATACAGCAGGGCGCGCCCGACATTAATTACAACGGTTCGAGGACCTCATGACCATTCAGATGGTGACACATATCTTGTGAGTCATTAGCGCACATATTCTCCAAGATAACAATTACCCTTAAAACTACTATATAGAGAGAGAGAGAGAGGAGAGAGAATCCTAAAGAGATATGTAAAATTACACTTATTAACCTTTCCATTATGTTCGAACTTTCTTTAATCTTTGTTAACTTAAACATTGGAATCGGTTCGTGGCTATTTCTCCTTTTCATGTCCTTTAAAAAAATATTAAAATACATCACATATTGACTGAGATGAATTAATAGGGTTTGACATGAATATTATCATGTCAATATATCACACATGAGTTGAAATCAATAATCTAAGATGCCATCAATCTGAGAAATTGTATAAGATATAATTAATGCTTAAAATTAAGTAAATATTTTTTATACCTTAATTTTTTTTGAATCAGAATACATTAATTTTATTAACTAGCCCTTTGGCACTGAGAGTATGTACAATTATCAAATGATTAAATCATACTTAGTTTTTTTCAATTTTATTCTAATTTTATTTCAAGTTTTTGTCAACTTGTATATTAAATTATGAATGAGTCATCTCACATAATCTTTAAAGATTTTATCCTATTAATTAATTTCTTTCCTTAATTAATTAAATAAAAATTCCATATATATGTTGAGATTTCTCTCTCAACAACTTTTGGTAAATACCAAAACCCTAAATAAACAATTAGGTTTGCTTTTTTTAACACTTCTGTAAGTTTTATGATAATCTCTAACCTGAATCTTTTTATATCTTTATTTAATTAATTATTGCAAGGGTATATGCGTATGTTGATAGAGGTTCGTAATTAATTGAAACCGTAGCTAGTAGAAATAAGGAAAAAAAAAAAACATCATTAGCTACTGATTTTTTATTTTTTGGTTCATTAAATTTCTGATTTTTTATTTGGATACATTAACCCTCTGATCATTTATTTTTGGTCTCATTAAATTCTTGATGACTAAATTAGTAAGTTGTGAACATCTAATTCTGTTACAAATACGTTATTAACTTCATCAGTATTTGAAATTATTAAAAAACTATTTTTTACAGTTTAAATTAAGACTTGTATAGTTTTCTTATAGACACGTTACACAACTGAAACTGCTTTCAAACAGTGAAAAAATACAAATTTTGAGTGCAGGTACAATGAATAACAGTCCCAGAACCGAATTTTATGTTCAAAAATTACTTTTTTTTGTCATCAAGGGTTTAATGAGATAAAAAAATAAATGATAATATATCCAAATAAAAGATCGATGGCTTAATGAACTAAAAAATGAAAGACCAGGGATCTAACGATGCTTTTTGCCTAGAAATAATTAGGAACTAATTAATACTATGTATTTGATTTATTTTCGTTCATAGACATTATTGTACGAGGAATTAACTCATGACATGTAGAAATTACGAGCTTATACTAATTCGGATTCAGTTGAATTACATGTTCATATTTTATCAGTTGTATTAATCTTAACTAATTTGATAATATTTAATGGGAATGCTAGTTGATATCATGCAAAATCACATCACGTAGATGATGTCATGATCACCCATTTGTGTAAAAAGCCGCGTAATGTTAAAGCAAGACCTATTACCATTAACAACAGCTCAAGCCCAACTATAAACAGCCTAGTCACATCTACTCAAAGCTTGAAACCGTACACATGGATTTGGCCTAATCACAATAGAAACTTCTGGAATCCTACGAGACAAAAGACTCATCTTAGGATTCAGACTCTTTAAGGGATTGGGAATCTTAAACTAATAAGGATTCATAAGGAGATGGCAACTTTAACCTAATCAAATACTATAAATAGATAGATATGGGCACAAGGTTCGGTACGTAATCTACTATCTCTAAAACTTGTTCTTACTCTTCAATCCAATCCAATCGTAAAACTGACTTATAAGCATCAGAGCGGATTTGCCGGACTGCGGCTCCGTTTCACCTCCATTATGTTTTGCAGATCCACAACAACGTCGAATGGAACCAAAGGTTAAGACACGTGATGAAATACAGGTAACAAGTTATCACTAGTCTAATAAAGAAGTTAGAATACTAGTTGATCTGTGATTAATATTGTTTAATCTTTATGAAACAAGGAAACTTTAGCCTATATAAAAAGACCTAGATTAGACATAAAAGACATCAAAATGAGAATTAAGAGAACAAATTTTCTCTTGCTTTCTCTCAACAAGGAGACTTCATTCTCACATCGCGAATTAATCGTTTTTTTCTTCTGAATAACTTTGTCATGGAAATAACACGCCAAGTAATACAAATTTGTAATTCGAATTCTTCCGCTATCTACTGAATGTTAATCTGGTCAGCAAAAGCTAACCTAATAACCATGTTTAAACCCTTATAATAATTGGGTACAAATCTTCCACATGATGTATTAGTTTATATTTTATGTTAAATCCCAAAATATAAACTACTTTGTTTTATAATATAAACTACTTATATTGCATTGTGATGCGAATCGACTCAATGATATTACCAATAATTTTATTTTTTAGATTATATTTTGGCAGTATATATGGGAATCTAATTAAGAACAGATTAAATAATATCTAAATCCAAAAGGGCAAGATTTTCTATTTTATTTTATTTTATTTTTTAGTCATTCTTTTTTTGATGGAAGAAGTATCCCATGTGATGCATGTGTACCTAGTTGTATACCCACGAGTGAAGCAATTAAATAATTTCACTGCTAACTAAATAGATCTTTGCCCTGGATTTTGGAAGCAAATTAATTAATGTATAGCTTATTTCAAAATGATGGATTATTATTAAAAGAAAATTGATTGATTATTCCTTAAGTTACAGAATTAATATTAGGGTATTATAATAATAATAATAATAATAATAATATAAGGGTTAATATTGGTATTATAAGTGAATCGTGTTAATTATTGTGTTAGTGTCAAATGAGTCCGGGCCTTCAGTCTTCCTTATAAAATAAAATAAAAATGTCAAATGAGTCATTTTTTTTAATCTAAATCCAATTTTTATGTATGTTATAATCATGTCAATTAATCAAATTGGGTTCGTTTTTTTATGTTGCGTTCGCGAGTCATATTTATAACGATATTAATAGTAAATGTTTAAAACTTTATGAAAAAAAAAAGTTTAATCCAAAATTTATTTAACAAAATTTTGACACGCTAATATCATCATATTAGGTTCGTGTTATATGTTCACCCTTTTAGGGATTACACGTAAAAAAACATATAGTGATATGGTATAAATATATCGAATATAAATATGTCACCATCCGAAACAAACAAGAATATACAGTGTAAAGAGAGCATTCAGATCAGACCATGCTAGGATGATAGTAACCACTAGGACACGAGTACCAATGAGAGAAATTTTGAATCCACGCTTACTGCAGAAATTTAATATAATAGAATTTGTTGATAGTGTTATGGTGACAACTTAGATCCTTTTTACGCATGAGGTAATAGAAAAAGGATCAAGGAGGGGGGGACTGACAACTCTAATTCGATGTTTAAGTTAGTAGAGTTTAGAAAGGTGAGTAATAAGCAATCAAGTAAGAATTGCAATAGATGTGTATGTAGCTTGACTATGTAACGTTGCGTTCTATTTATAAAGTGTCAGGGGCACTTCCGGTAAGGTCCCTACTTTTCTTGAGGATATGTGTCAGTCTCTGAATGGCGAACATCTCCTATAATTTAGGTTGTTTGTAATGCGACCAAACAGAAATTTCTGAATTCTAGACGTGAATTGAAGATCCTATTTCAATATGGATTCAAAATGCGCCTCGTTAGTATACATTTTCTAATGGTTACTCATCCTATCATGGTCTGATACGAAAGCTCTTCTTGCAACATATAATCTTGCTTGTTTTCAATGATGAAACATGTATATTCGATATATTTAGATGATATTACATAACAGTTTGATTTGTGTTCGTAGATCATCTATTAATGTGGAGTTCTTATATTAGGGACGATGTTTTCCATGTCAAATGTAAAATCCCCAATTCACATTTTGTCATATGTATTGCGCCTCATTTAAAAATTTATAATGATAGAGATGTATGGATCCACACTACATATATTAAAATTAAATATGGAAATCGATGATCCCTAATAAATTTCACTTAAAGTAATATATAAAAATATGAGATTATTTAATAATAATTTGAAATATTTATATTACTTTTCAATTAAAAAGCAAATAAAATTTTAATTTAATTGAAAGAAGATCTATTTAAAAAGTATTTGACCAGCATCCAACCGAAAAATCAGATCAACTATAAAAAAAGTTAATTTAACTTAAAACAAATTACGTGTCAGTTTTATATAAATCTAAAAATAATTTATTACCAACTTTTAACAAAAAAAAAAAAAAAAAAAAATTCATATTAAATTCGTGTAGGGCTACTGCAGATCAGATTTTTATAGCCCATAATTCATATTAAATTCGATGAACAGCTAACGTTGTAGCCCATAATTTAGGTAGTTTAATTTATTGTAAATTTAAGATCTTTCTTGAAATATTCCTCCTATTTTTTCGAGAAAAATTATTACTCAATAAAAACATGCATGTTGCTATATTATTAGAAAAAGAAAAAGCCGCAATCTTATTAAAGCTATTAAGAGGCTTAGCCCCTCATTTGATATCCTTGAGTTCAGCCACATTTTTCGGGAGCAGAACCGTGTTGCAGATCACTTGGCGGTGGCAGGCCATGAGGGGGTGTTAGGTGTTTCTACCCCGATATAGTTGCTTGTTTTGTTTTGCTTTCCTTTCCTTTTCTACCAAAAAAAAAAAAAAAAAAAAAAAAAAAAAAGTTAAATAAGGATAATACATAGATGGCATATTTAGGAAGTTCCAATAAATCTATCAACCCACGTTTTTAGGCATAAACCACTCTAACTACATAATTTTGAAAACATTTAAAGGAAAAATTACAAAATTGGGTCAAATGGGAGACTTATTTACATATTTAACCCATTTACTCAACCTACTACATATCTTGATAACATTGAGATATTATTTACGGGACTGAAAGGGATATTAACCAAAACGACCGCGTATCCAGACGATCGGGAAAGCTATGGCGTATCAAGCAAGCTACCAAAGTGGCGGATCACATAGATTCCTCCATACACTATCCGTAGTCAAACCTGTGGGAGACCCGCCATCACGCCTCGATCCGCCCCCTGAACGGCTGAGCCGATTCCCGACAAAGGTACTAATAACCCATTAATGAGCTAACGGTCATACTTGAATAAGATCAGTAACCGCCATTAATGAGGCATTAATGGAGACTTTCTAGTTACCAGGAGTTACAACTACATGACTATAGATCGCTTGTATCCCAAGCTATTGAGGTACACATTCACGCTCTCCTTAACCCTGCTTTGTCATTATCGTTTATTCTATTACTATATACTGACTTTGGCATCGGAGCTTCCCCCCGCTGATCCCAACGGCGCCCCCCGCAGGGAAGGATTCCGATCAAGAGTTCACCACAAGTCATCAATTGGTGCGGTGATCGTGGAAGTTCTAATCCAAAAAGAACTCAAACATGGCAAGTGGAGGGTCTAACCCCTCAACTGGAACCGCAGCACCATCAGTACCCCCTTCAGTTAATCCCCCGACAAGCGCTGGCCGCATTGATCCCGATCAGCCAATCGTTCATGATGAAAGAGAAATATCGCCAGATTCCTTTTTAGAGATTTATGCAGATGCCGTGGGGAGTATGCATGGGCCTATTATGGCGGGTCGACTGAGGGCCTATCTGGAGAACCAGGATGTAGGTGGACCCACAACAGGGACTATTCCCTCGCTGAATCGTCGTCGTCCACCAAGGCCAACCACATCACAATGGCAGGCCGCTTATTATAGACCAGGCGCTCTCTGCGATTCGTCATTCTTGCTCTCTTAACCCACAGATTCAATGGTCGTTAATCCAGAGCTCGCAAGTGGTTTACCAATAAAAAGAACGTTATTTCCAGACATACCAGAGGGAAGTCGAAGGAATGATCAGGCACCCCCGAGGCACACGAAAAACCCAGGAATTACTATTGGTGGACCTCGAGCTCCTCCGGTGCAAACTGGAATACAGGCGGGTCAGGAACAAATTAATACGATGGCGGATCACGAGCACCCTGAAGGCGGACGTGATAATCGTAGACATAGAAGGAGAACCAGATCGCGTGGGAGAAGATGTTCCAAATCCCGTTCTCATCGCAGACGTCGAGCTGGATCCCCCCGGCGGGGAAGATCGCCTCCACCTCTAGGGCGAAGGGAGGATGAACGCCGAGCTGGGTCACCTCACCAGGGCATACCACTACCACCACCAAATCAAGGGGGAGATGGACGGTAGCTACCAAAAGGGCGTGGCAAAGGTGGAAGAAGGTCACCATCAGATCCTTCATCAGAATCCAGCTCCTCCTCCTCACAGCGGAGTAGATCTCACAATAGGAGACGCCTGAGAAGGAACTGAGGCTCAATGGCTGATCAGATCAGGGAGGAAATACGTAGGCAGAATGAGGCAAATGCAAGACACAATCCTTTCACCAACCGAGAATCGCCTTTCACAAGGCAGATCGAAGATGAGGAAACTGATAGGCACTTCAAGATCCCAAATGTACCAGGCTATTCTGGGGAAGATAATCCTGAGGCTCATTCAAGGAAGTATCGCATGTTGCTTGGACTAAATTGTGCCAGTGAAGTAGTGTTGTGCCGGATGTTCATTACCACGCTAAAAGGACCGGCGTATGATTGGTTTCAATCTCTTCCGCCAGGATCAATAGGTAGCTGGGATCAATTGAGCAGAGAATTTTGCGCGAAGTTCGCAGGAAGCATCCCGCCAGTGGTTAAATCGCGAAAACTCTTCGAGCTGAAGCAGAAAGAAAATGAGTCTCTAAGAGATTATGTTAATAACTTCAACAAGTTATGAATTCGCGTGGTAGATGTGGACGTTTCCACAGCCGTGGAAGCAGTGATAAAAAATACGACCTGTAAAAGCTTGCATGTGGATCTAATCAGAAACAAACCAAAAACCATAGCTGAATTGATGGAAAGATGTAAGGATTTCATGGAAGTCGATGATATCCGAAGAGAATCTGCTTCTCCTCCCAAAAGAGGGAAAGGCGAATCTCGAAAGCGAGATAAGGAGAAAGAGAAAGGCTTCCCGAATCAACCTCTAGAAGTAGGCGGAGAGGCTCCAGAAACAAATCAGCATACACGCCTTCATTTACGCCCTTAAACGCTTCCAAAAGTGAGGTGCTGATGTGGATAGAAAATAGCCAATACAAACGGAGCATTTCATACCCCGAACCAAAAGGGGGAGAGTATACCAATACGGGGAGAAACCCTAAAAATTATTGCAAATATCACAGGAGGAATGGCCATGAAACAGATGCATGCTGGGAGTTGGCCAGGGAAATTGAAAGGCATATTGAGAGAGGAAAACTGGACAGGTTCGTCCAGAGTGACAAGAAAGGAGATGGTGATAAACCAAGAGATGATCCAAAGAAGAAGGCTAAGGGGGTCATTAATGTCATCGCTGGCGGACCAGGGTATCGGCCTACAGTAAAAAAGGCAAGAACTATCGCTCTAGATAGAGCATCACTCAATCGCCCATTTGCAGATACTGGTCCGGCGATCCCTCCACGTGCAGATGCTCTCGGCATCACCATGATGGTGGAAGGATGGGAAATGAAGCGAGTGATGATAGACACTGGCAGTTCATGCAACGTCATCACTCGAGGAGCGTTCGCCAAGCTTAAGGTTGATACTATCCAAATAGAGACCACCATCGTGGACATCCTGGGGGTAACAGGCCACACAATCCAGACAAAAGGGGCAAGTGACACTGGAATGTGAGTTAGCAGATGAGGATCAGACGTGGATGGGAGATCTGGAATTCTCCATCATGGATGGTCAATTGGCATATAACATCATCTTGGGGTGACCTTTTATCTCAGAGGTAGCGGCTCTCATTTCGATACGCCATTTGACAATGTACATCCCTACGGCCAAGGGAGAGTAATGATCAAGGGGAATCAAAAAGTTGCTCAAGAGACATACTCGACATCCTTATCTTCGCCCACAGTCTAAGGATGATGAAGAGGATGAGCTTGTTACAATGGCCCTTGGAGATACAGAAATGTTCCTCATTTTGGATGAAAAGCAAGTGCGGATCGCCAAAGGGTTAAGAGCTGAGATTAAGGATGGTGTTACGAAGGTTCTCCTCGAGTCAAAGGACGTGTTCGTATGGAAGGATGAGATCCTCACAGGGGTCAGTCCAGATGTGATCACTCATAAACTCAATATCACCGAAGATGCAGTCCTTGTGGCTCGGAAGAGAAGGAATCACGGTCCAGAGAGACATAAAGTGATAGAAGAGGAGATATCCAAGCTTAAAAAGGCAAACGCCATCGAGGAAGTTATTTAAACGCAATGGCTAGCGAACGTGGTCCTAGGTAAGAAGGCAGGCGGATCATACCGCATGTGTATTGATTTCACGGACCTTAATAAGGCTTGTCCCAAAGACAACTACCCTTTTCCTTGCATCGATATTCTAGTCGATGGGACTGCAGGACACGCCATATATTCCTTCACAGATGTGAAGTCGAGCTATCATCAGATCCCCATGGAGCCCTCGGATAGAATCAAAACTTCCTTTATGACTCACCAGGCGACCTATTGCTTTAAGGTCATGCCTTTTGGGCTCAAGAATGCTAGAGCTACTTATTGGTCCCGTGTAACGTAATAGAATTAGTTCCAAGGGGGGGTTAGGAACTAATATAACTTTTTCGCTTAATAATGCTGACTTAATTGAATGTTTGATAGTTTAACTCAGTTTTAGGTCAGCAAGGCTGAGTGTGATGTGAGACAGCTTTAATCAGATGCTGACTAGAGCTGTTCCAGTTGTGAGTTGGGAATTAACACTTAAGTCGGTTTCCAACTCAGCACTCAGATTACTCAGCTTCAGCTTGTATAGATTATTTACTGAGTAATTTTAAGCAAGCAACACATACATATATATATATATATATATCAAGAGAAAGGGTTAGAGTTTACTCAACAAACTTATCCTGGTTTGGCCTCTCCGCCTACGTCCAGTCCCCGGAATCCTTCCGAGCTTTTTCAATCCTCTACTGAGCTCTTTAAAGGTAGAGCACAAACCGTTTACAATAGCAACTGAGTATGCAAGAGTACCATCCTCTATTCGTCTACTCAATCCTATCTACCACTGAATACTATAACCGAGTACTCACATTCTCTCTACCACTGAGTACTATAACCGAGTACTCAGCTTCACTCTTCTAACCTTTTACAAATGATAAGAAATTGTTCTTAATACAACAAAGAACACTTTAGATGACAGAATCAATCTAGTTTTTTACACAATGATTGGAATTTGGTGTAAGAGCTTGCTTTTTCTTTTCAGTCAGCTTCTATTTTGGATTATCACTTAGTGAAGATTTTGCTTGTCTGTATGTATATCTCTCTTGTATGTGTATGATCCAAGTGATGATTTGGCCTATTTATAGCAATCTTTGAGGTGCCAATGATTTGAATTCCGACATAGCCGTTGTGGGTAGAACGGTCTTCTTCGTCATCACGTGGTCAGCTTCCAGAGCTACAGGCCAATCCTGTCTTCTGTTTTTACCAGACGCCAGGTTTGCCAGTTTCATCTTCTTGCGCCAGGTTTGTCTTCTTGTGCCAGGTTTGTCTTCTAGCCAAAAGTCAGATGGTCCATGCATCTCGAAAAGGTCCTTAAGATGGATTTTCGAGGCTTCTGATTTGGTTCAGACATTTTTCAGATCTTGTCTTGCAAGTTGATGGATCATTGACGCTGACTTGATTATTACTCAGCTTGACTCAGCGGCTTCGTCTTCAAGCTTTTCTGAAGAAGACATTTCTTTTCTTAAAGCTGAGTTGCGTTCTTACTCAGCGTCTGCTGTGTGACTTGCTTATGCTGACTTTATTCTGTCTTTCTTTTATAGACTTTCAGTTCTTGTTCTCGTTAGTTAACTTACTCAACATTGAACAAACTCATTAGTACAATTAAATCAAAGCACTTAAATTTAATTGTTTTAATCATGGGAATAATTTTGTCAAATCAAAATTATGTGGAAAGATGTTTCAACAAACTCCCCCATTTTGATGTTGGCAAAAGTATTCAATTAAGGAACTCAGTGTTGAGCATCCCCATGATAGTTGACCTTTTTTAATTCTTCTAAAAATGCTCCCCCGTAAGGGTTGGTTCTACTGACTTAGTTCAACTTTAAACCTTCTAAGATCTAATCGAGAAGAGTCTAAGGTCAGCTTCAGAAGTAGGTCAAATACTTGGAACATTTAGTCATTTACTCAGTTTTGATCCTCAGTTAAGTTCAGGTATCAAAGTTGGGTTCAGTTATCAGAGTTGAGGTATACTGAGTATATTTTACTTGTTTAATTTCTGTGTTCACAAGTTTTAATTTATTTGTTGTTCAATGAGTAGTTACATGAGACAGATCAGCATTTAAACACAGCATGTAAGCATCACATATATAAAGATAGTTTGTAGAAAGGATGCTTATATAATGTAAGCATCACATATATAAAGATAGTTTGTAGAAAGGATGCTTATATATATAGATAGTCAGCTCAACAAAGATAAAACATCCCAGATACAGAATACAAGTTTCAAGCTGAGTTTGACGAGTTCCGTCAGCTGGCTGATGTTGAAACACCTTTCCACATGATTTTGATTTGACAAAATTATTTAAGTTGTGATAAAAATATTCTAACACATTAAATTTATAATGCTTTAATTTATTTGCACTAATGTGTTTGTTCAATGTTGAGTTTAATTATGTATAAGACATTGAGATTAAAAAGCCCAAAGGCCCATAAAGTGGAAGTCAAGCCCAAGTCAACACATCAACATCATTTGGCTTAGAAGTTCAAAACGAAGCCGTATCAACCAAAACGACGACTCAGTGAGAGAAGGATCGAGAAGCCTTCGTGGCAAAAGCTTCAAGATGAAGCTGCTGAGTTGGACGACAAAGCAGTCAGGACAGCGGCAGAGAATGTTCAACTTCTAGACAAAGTATTTCTACTTTGGGAAAAGATCAGAAGGCGCAGGAAGCTGTCCCGTGGACTTTTCCATAAATAGCGAAACATTCTGCCAAAGACTGACGAAGACAGAAGATGCAAGAATTCTATTGGCCAACGACGCTGAGCACGCCTAGAGTGACAACGACAGGAAGCCGTTTCCCTCCAACGGTTATTTCGAAATTCGAAATGACCAGGTGCCTCAAGTGTCACTATATAAAGGCCATCAATATGCTTCAATCAACACAGATCTTCAACTAGCCATTACGCTGACCAAATTTCATACTCGAAGATTCTGTGAGAAAAAGCAAAGCAAGTACCTTATACCAATTTCCATATTATAGTGTAAAAGTCTAGAGTGATTTCCAATCATCTAAAGTGTCTTACCAATTGTTGTTTAGGACAATCTCATTATCATTTCTAGAAGAATAGAAATGAGAGGCCGAGTACTCGGTTATAGTACTCAGTGGTAGAATAGGAGTGAGTAGAGGTATATAGGAAGGTACTCTTGTTATACTCAGCTTCTAGTTGTAAAAGGTTTGGTGCTCTACCTTTAAAGAGCTCAGTAGAGAATTTGAAAGCTAGGAACGTGTTCCGGGGACAGGACGTAGGCATAGAGGCCGAACCTGGATAAATCTGCTGAGTAATATCTTTCTAACCTTTAAACTCCTTTGATATATTTTGCTTGCTTGAAAACTGACTAAGTAAAGAGGTCACGCTGAGTTGTGTGCATTGAGTATCTGAGTTCAGGAATAGACTCAAGTGCTATCTCCTGACTCACGAAAAGAAGCTGACTTAGTCACAAGTTGACTAAGCTAGTGTCTTAAATTCACTCAGCGCGCTGTGTAATCATTTTCATTGAAAAAGAAGTCATCCTTAACGTACCAAAATTTTAAATAGTTCCTATCCCCCCCGTTGGAACTAACTTGTTACGTTATAAGGGACCAACAAGTGGTATCAGAGCCTAATAGCTCACTGTGTAAGGTTTAACTACCTTAAGCTGATCCCCACTATGGCTGAAAACAGCACTCGATTTCTCCCAGGAAATCTGACAACTCAGATTTTACCTGAGGGTCTGTCCATAACTCGGCCTCCTCTATTCTTCGGGTCTAACTATACCTTTTGGAAGAATAGAATGAAGAACTTCATTTAGGCAACAAACATGAGCGCATGGCTATCTATAGTCCAAGGCCCATTTGTTCCTGTTGAAACTATTGATGGCCAAACGGTTGTCAAAGCTGAGACTAAATGGACAGAGAATGATCTCAAGAAGCTACAAAACCATGCTTCGGCTATAAACATGCTTCACTGTGCGCTAGATGCTGCAGAATACAACAAGATTTCAGGTTGTGAGTCAGCGCAGGAGATCTGGAAGAAGCTGGAGGTCACCTACGAAGGAACCAACAAGGTGAAAGAATCCAAGGTGAACCAGCATATGAGATTGTACGAGCTGTTCGAAATGAACGATGATGAAGGGATCTCAGACATGAATGCAAGATTCACAAACATCATCAACGAGCTCAAGAGACTTGGGAAGATCTTCACTGAGGAAGAACAAGTCAAGAAGATTCTTAGGAGTCTTCCTAAAAGTTGGCAAGCAAAGAAGACCGCTGTTGAGGAAGCTCAAGACTTAACCACCTATAAGTATGATGAACTCATTGGCTCACTGCTGACCCATGAGATCTCGATGAAGAATTTCGAGGTGAAGGAAAAGTCTGAAGACAAGAAGCAAAAGTCTCTTGTCATGAAAGCTGACTCCACTGATGGGAGCTCAACAGACGATAAAGAAATGGCTATGTTTACCAGAAAAATGAAAAGGCTGTTCAAAAAGAATGACAAATATTCTAAGAAGCCTTACAAGAAGTTTGATAAGTACAAAGCTGACTCCAGCGACAGCAAGTATAAGAAGGACAGCTCAAAGCCGATTACATGCTTTGAATGTCATCAAACTGGCCATATCAAGTCAAGCTGTCCCTCGCCGAGGAAAGAAAGAAAGAACGACAAGAAGGCAATAGTGGTAACCTGGAGTGATAGTGATGATTCATCATCATCTGAAGCTGATGCCACTGAGGCAGCAAAGATTTGTTTCATGGCTGATGAACTTGCTGAGCCATGTGTCTCTGAGCATGCTGACCCCTCCATTACATCTGACGATGAGGAACATTCAACTGAGGTAATATCACTACCCTTGCTCAGAAATGAAATGGTTAATGCCCTGAGTGACCTCTACACACTTGTCAAAAAGTGTAATAAAAAGGTTAGAGCACTCAGCAGGCGATGTGACGAGGTTGAGGAGGTCAAACTGAGTGACCATCGATATCTTCTTCAGGACAACTCAGATTTGCATAGTAACATAGGAATTATGCAAAAGTTTGTCTCTGAGGTCCAATCAGATTCTAAGAAACTGAGGAAGGACGTCACATCAATTCAGAACCAACTTAAGGTTCGGAATAAAAGAAATAATCCTCTGAACACTGAGTACGGAAGTACTAGTCAGCAGAGATGGAATCCTCAGCAGAATGTCCAGTGTGACTTCTGTGGGAAGAAAGGACACACCACAAAGCTGTGCTGGCACGCTCAGCTATGGGGTGCTGACCAGTCAGTGAGACATCCTATGTCACGTCCGTGTCCAAAATTTTTATAAGTTGATATTGGATTATATAACATCTCGAGTTCATTATTTGAATTTTAGATCCGAGATAACATCTTTGATTTTATCCGTTTATATTTTTACGTGTCATTTTAAAAATGCGCAGTTTTAACAAGAATTGAGATTGGTTATATGCGATGACTTTTTCTGATTGAAATAATAAATAATAAAGGTTCAAGTTGGGAAACCGATTAACAGTGACGGTTAGACAGGAACAGTTCACAATGATGCACGAGTAGAAATAATGAAAATTTAAGTATCGGAAATGTTAACGGTGCATTTAAATATCGTAATTAAATTCCAATATGGGTTAAATTAATAATTGGAGATATTACAAGTGTTAATTGGTTATTTAGACTTATAAATAATGGACACTTAGTATGCATCAATATCAAGATGAAGTGAATTAATACTTCCTTAATAATGTGGGTATGAACCAATTCTAAAGTTTCATGGAAGTAAATAAAAAATATATATAAAAAAAAAAGAATCAAGTTCATTTAGTTATGACCATCTGATGAGTTTGGATAAGCAAAGAACCCTTGATTAAAGCTGGTCACTCAAAACCTTATCATCTGGAGCATATATCTAAGTTTTAATTAACCAGCTTGGGCTTTTATTCATTTTCTTTTTGGCGGTGAAACAAAATCTTTTAGCCGCCTCTCTTTCTCTCTCTCTCTCTTCCATATAATCCTTACTTTTCTCTCTTTCTCGGTAGATAAAAATAGAAAAGCTTCCATGGGTATACTTATTCCGTTCTTATCCTCGATCACTGGAGAAACGAGCTTCCTATCTTTGTTTTCGAATAGTGGTTCGTATTCTATCTCTTTCAGTAAATCGCCTTATCGGTATGTTTCTGTGCATGATTTCTGCTTTTACGAATTTTTGCTTATAGTTGCGTATGGATGTTATTGTCTGGAATTTTTACTTGAGAGTAGATTACAAGATGACTCGGGATACGTAGGAAGCTCGATAGAATTATCGAGTTCAAGCCAAATAATTAAATAAACTTTGGATAGTCCAAATAAGTTGTATTCTATTATTGTTAGAAGTTCGTTATCCTCTTTACCGTTCATATCCGATGCCGTTTAGGATCGGGTGTGACATCCTAAGCGGAAGGTCAGCTGTGACTTCTGTGGAAAGAATGACCATACTATCCAAGTATGTCGCCATAAAATAAAATATGATGCTTTACCTGTTGAACCTAACAAGCAAGGACCCAAAAAGAATTGGGTACCTAAAAGCAACTAGCTATATTGCAGGTAAGCCTGAGATGTACTGAGAAGTCAAAGATGTGGTATATTGACAGCGCATGCTCGAGGCATATGACTGGTGATGAAACTCAGTTCATCACATTTGTTCGTAAACGAGGAGGAAGCGTAAGTTTTGGAGACAACAAAAAGGGTAAGATAGTAGGGTCAGGAACCATTGGTGGTAATCCTACTATTGAGTCTGTCTCCCTAGTCAGCGGACTCAAATATAACTTACTCAGCGTAGCTCAGCTATGTGACAATGGGAGAAAAGTTATATTTGATGACACTGGATGTAAAATATTCGAGGGTAAAACAAATGAGTTAATTTTAACTGCCCCTCGCATTGATAATGTCTTCATGCTGAACTTAGAAAAGAAGTTTTCAAAAACTGTATGCTTAGTGTCAAAGGAAGAAAATTCCTGGCTATGGCACAGGAGACTTGGTCATGTAAGCATGGACCTCCTGGCCAAATTAGCAAGAAAGCAATTGGTTGAGGGACTGCCAGAACTTAAGTTTGAAAAAGATCAATTATGCCATGCCTGTCAAGCTGGAAAACAAACAAAAAAATCTTTTCATAGTAAAAACATCGTCTCAACCCAGCGTCCATTAGAGTTGCTACACTTGGATCTCTTCGGTCCAATCCAGCCGCTGAGTCTGGGTGGAAGAAGATTTTCCTTGGTCATTGTAGATGACTTTTCTCGGTACACTTGGATCATCTTGCTGAGTAGCAAGGATGAAACTTTTGAGACGTTCTCAAATTTGGTTAGAAAACTTGAAAATGACAAAGACCTTAAGTTAGCTCACATCCGAAGTGATAACGGTGGAGAGTTCAAGAACCAACAGTTCGTTGAATTCTGTGAAACCAACGGCATTGACCATAATTTCTCTGCCCCTAGAACGCCTCAACAAAATGGGGTTGTTGAAAGGAAAAACAGAATGTTGGTTGAAATAGCCAGGACAATGCTGAGTGAGCATAGGCTTCCAAAGTACTTTTGGGGAGAAGCTGTCAACACAGCGTGCTATATTCTTAATAGGGCTCTTGTTAGACCTATACTAAAGAAAACCCCCTACGAACTTTGGAAAGGACGAAAGCCCAATATTGGATACTTTTGTGCCTTTGGCTGTAAATGTTTTATATTGAATACCAAAGATAGCCTAGCTAAGTTTGACTCAAAAGCTGATGAAGCTATCTTTTTAGGCTACTCAACAAACAGCAAAGCATACAGAGTTTTCAATAAACGAACTCAAGTTTTAGAAGAGTCAGTACATGTAGAGTTCGACGAAACTAACCCTGCAGGTAGATACCAGCCGCTGACCGAGGACGATCCACACTCAGCTCCCGCTGATCAAGAAACAGCCGCTGAGTCATTTCCTCGAGGGCTGACTAAAGGTAAAAGTGAACCTCAAATTGTTTTCACTGACCAGTCTACATCTGCAGAGATCGTTGAAACACAGCCAGCATAAGACATCAATCTACCAAAGGAGATTAGAATACCAAGAGGCCACTCAGAAAGTGTCATTCTTGATGCTGCTGAGAATACCCTGATGACAAGGAATCAACTCAGGAGATACCTCAGCAACGTAGCATTCGTCTCAATCCAGGAACCAAAGAATTTCGCTGAAGCTGAGTATGATGAATACTGGATGAATGCAATGCAAGAAGAACTTGATCAGTTCAGACGAAATGAAGTTTGGGACTTAGTGCCAAAACCAAGAAGCCAGAAGACTATAGGAACAAGATGGGTCTTCCGCAACAAGCTGGATGAACAAGGGAACGTGGTCAGAAACAAAGCAAGACTTGTAGCTCAGGGCTACAGTCAGCAAGAAGGTATTGACTACGGTGAGACCTTTGCCCCAGTGGCAAGGCTAGAGGCTATTAGAATTTTATGTGCATATGCATCTTATATGAACTTTAAATTATTTCAAATGGATGTTAAGAGTGCATTTCTTAATGGAGTTATAAACGAGGAAGTCTATGTTAATCAGCCTCCAGGGTTTGAGGATCCTAAGTTCCCAAACCATGTTTATAAACTCAAAAAGGCTCTGTACGGCCTCAAGCAAGCACCACGTGCTTGGTATGAGAGGCTGACCAATTTCCTGCTGACTAGAAATTACGTCAGAGGCAAAGCTGATACAACCTTATTCATTAAGAGGAAGGGTAAAGATACCCTGCTGGCTCAGATTTATGTGGATGACATTATTTTTGGTGCCACTAACGAGTCAATGTGCAAGGAATTTAGCAAGTAGATGCAAACTGAGTTTGAAATGTCAATGATGGGAGAACTCAACTTCTTCCTTGGACTTCAAATCAAATAAGGGAAAAATGGCATCTTCATAAGTCAGACTAAGTACGCAAAGGAGATATTGAAGAAATATGAACTTGAAAATTGTAAGCCAATATCTACTCCAATGGGCACTGACACTGTCCTCTGCGCTGATGAGAATGGTAAGTCGGTAGATAGCAGATTGTATCGAGGTATGATAGGCTCTCTACTTTACTTAACAGCGAGTAGACCGGACATTCAGTTCTCAGTATGTTATTGTGCTAGATATCAATCTAACCCTAAGGAATCTCATTACATAGCTGTAAAAAAAATCCTTAGATATTTGCAAGGCTCAGTGAATGCAGGTTTATGGTATCCCAATACTTCAGATTTCACACTTCTTGGATACACTGACGCTGACTACGGACGAGACAAGCTTGAACGAAAAAGCACCTCAGGAGGATGCCACTTCCTTGGGAGCTGTCTTGTGTCCTGGTTCAGTAAGAAGCAGGCGTCTGTAGCCCTGTCAACCACTGAAGCTGAGTACATTGATGCTGGAAGCTGTGTTGCTCAAGTCCTATGGATTAAGCAACAGCTTGAAGATTATGGTGTTCAGACTAAAACAATTGAAGTCAAATGTGACAACAAAAGTGCAATTGATCTATCAAAGAACCCAATCCAGCACAGCAGGATGAAGCATGTCAGCATCAGACATCACTTCATTAGAGACAATGTACTCAAAGGTGAGATCAAGCTGACCTATGTCCCAACGGATGAGCAGCTTGCTGATATCTTCACAAAGCCACTGGCTCGTGAGCAATTCAACATACTTAGAGAAGCCATTGGTATGTTTAATCCTCTTCAATAAATTCCATGTATGGTATGCATGCTGAGTAAGTTTCCATGATGAATGATTTGTGATATTTCATGCTGAGTAGATAAATATATATATGCTGAGTATTTACCTCAAGCTGAGTTTCTACGCATTATATCTATTCCTTTGCATAACACTGACTACTCAGAATCTTAAACGCTTGAAATTCCTAACACTGAGTAAAGAGCCGTTGCAAACTTTAATGCAAAGCACGCGAATTGAATAGCCACCTAGGATGACGTATAGGCTAAAATTAGAAAACACACGCGCCGTATATGTCATAAATTCCAGAATCTTTGTCGTTTGAGAATCTCGAGGTAAAACGAACAACCCAACGCCTTGGATTAACTCAACATCGCTATAAATAGTGGATGAATTCCCACTTTTAATTCTTTACGCTTAGAAATCTTTGGTATTTATTCTCTCTCGCTCAAAAAAATTCCCAGAATCCCAAGAACTTCTCTGAAAATATGACAAGAGTTTCTCTTAACATCTCCGGTGCCGGTGTTTCCCAAAACCGCTCCGATGACAATCCCACGTCTCCTACTCAGCGCAATCCCGTTGGAGCTACTACGCCGAGCAAGAAAGCTCAAGCTGTCCAAACCACTGCTTCCAAAAGGAAACAACAGCAAAAGGATAAGGGTAAGAAAGTCGTACAACGCACCTACTCTAAAGTCTTCGAGAGTGTGAGGGGGTGGAAGATTGACCACTCAAGGTGGTTCTCACAAGGATTTGTGGATGCCGAGCAGCCTTTCTGTGAGTGGATCAAGAACAACGGCTGGACCGAGCTGTTCTCAGTTAGGGATCCCACTTACCCTGAGTTGGTACGTGAATTCTACGCCAACCTGAGAGTCGCAAATGACAACAGGAACTACCTAGCAACTAATGTTCGAGGAAAGAACATCTCCATCAACCCAGCGTACCTTGCCTCGCTGTTCAAATTAAGAAACGCAGGAGCTATACTTCGTAAGTCTGGTGACCATGAAAAAACCAACTATATCAAGACCTTCTGCAAACCTGAGGGTCATGTAGGTGAAATTTCAAGCACTTCCATGGGTCAGCATCAAAAGATGGCCCATTACATCTTGACAAATTTCCTCTACCCCAAAATTAACTACACCAACTCAGCAACTAACTTCGAGCAGTGCTTCATATGGCACATGCTGACCTACACGCCGATTAATATGCCTATCTTCATTATCGGTGGATTTCTACGAAGTACTGGAACCCTTAGGCTGGGCTCCTTCATCACGCGAATCCTCCAGGATCACAAGGTGGACACAGTTTCGGAAATTCGAGTTCAGGGAACCGAAATTACGGCTGCTGCCTTATTTGGTTTGGCCCATGACCTACCCATTGTGGTAAAGGAAGGAAAAGGAGGAGCTGTCTAGAATGCTGAAGGGGAAAATGCTGAGGGAGCTGTGACCAAAAAAGGCAGAACTCTAAGGAAGAGAAAAGCTGTGCACAGCACGTCTAAAGGAGCTGCCTCTACCCCAAAGAGGATCAAAGTTGTATGTAAAGGAACAACGCAAACTCAGCAAGGTCCGGGTGGATCTAGATCAGCTGAGAAAAGACCTAGGCAAGTTGAGCCTGAGATCGAAGAAAGAGAGGTTGCTGACCAACCATTAAGAAAGAAGAAGAAGCTCAATTTTGAGTTAAGACCCATTGAGGCCATGCCGACAGATATCGTTGTGCCTCCTAACTCACACTATGCACAGAGTCAAGGAATTGACGATGAGCAACAAGTTGGGGAAGAACAAGATCACGACCAAGTAGGTGGTCAGCTTGATGAGGAAGAATTGGATGACCAATTTGAAGAAGAAGAAGACTGGATGATGAGTCTGACGAGGAAGAAAGTGGTCAGAATGACACTGAAGAAACAGCTGAGGATGAACATCTTGAACCAATCTACACTGAGTTAGTAGAAGAAGAAGAAACTGAGCACCCAGTAGTTACTCCCGCTGTTCAATGGGAAACCTCACCTCATGACTCTATTGAGTCCATTCCTTGTGATCTCACTCCTCCAACGCTTAAAAGACTCAGAAAGAAGAGCGCCGTTCGAAAACCGATCATTGACCTAATGGGGGACTCCCCGCTGAGAGATGAAATCACTGACCTAACTGAGGTACATCTCAAATACTTCTCCAACCCTCCTGAGTCTGACCCAGGGCACTTAGAAAATCAAGCCTCTGTTTCTCCAAAGGAACATGCCGACTTAAATGCCTCCGCCAATGCAAGCAATGCCGAGCAATTGCTCGAAGATTCCGCTCCTCAAACTGTTGAGAAAGATAAGGAATTTCCTGCCCAAGTGGATGCTGAACTTCCTCAAATTCCATCACCAAGTCAGCTTCAGCCTGACACCGTGCAAGGAACTCTTTCTGCCGATCCTCCACTTCCCCAAGTAAATGTGCAGAATCAGCTTCAGTCAGCCTCAACTGACAATGCTGGGCCAACCAATGTCGAGCAGAACCAAACATTGCCTCTATTCGGTTCTACTCCACTTCCGGCATCTGGGCCAACACTGGATGGATCCTTTAATTACAACATTGCCTCTGAGTCTAGTAGACGAATCGTTGACTCAACTCAAGCTCTCATCCAGGACCTCCAAAAATCAAGTACCAATGCCGCTGAATCCAGTTCTGTTGAGACAACTTCACTCTCATCTATCACTCAGCTTCTCACCGAGATTAAAGGTATGAAGGACCTTCTGAGTGTTATAACCACATTGCAATCTCAACAGCCCCGGCAGGACTCTGTACTAAAACTGGCAGAACTCCAGCTGACCATTGTAAACCATATGAATTCTCTACAACAGGAGTTTCATCAACTGTCAGCTGCGAACTCAACATATGCCACTTCTGCCGAAGTCCAACATCTCTTTCGCCAACTTCACACTGAGCAAGAGAAAATAAATCACCAGCTTTCCACTTCCTCCCAATGCTTCATCGAGCAAATTTCTGAGGCTGTGCGTCTGTTGAACTTAAATAGGCAAGAGATGGCCACTGACGAGCTTAAAACGAACGAGATTCTGAAGTATTCTCGAGCAATCTACAGCGATGTGCGCAAAATCCAGGGTCAACGTGAGTATTATGATTCATCTCTGCTAAAAATGTTTCATCAAGCTTTTGCAATGCTCACTGACAACATGCACTGGATCGGGAAGTCTCAAGCCGCTGTGTTAAGCATGCTGAGTGCTGCGTCTATCGGTATTCCTCGCACCATTATCGATGATGGCGTTCCAATCTTCGACGGAATAAATGAAAGCACGAAGAAGCTGAAGGCCTTTTCTCAGCGTCTTACTCAAGCTGTCAATGACTCAATCTTTATTCCCAAAACTGATGATGGCAAAATAGGGGAGAAAGACCAAGCCCCAAGAACTCAGCAAGCTTCAGTTAGTCAGCAACACAAGGGCAAGGGCAAACAAAAATAGCTTAACTTGTAGTGGTCTAGAATAGCCTTTGTTTTTGAACCCTAGTATCTGTGTCCTTTTTGTATTATGTTGACTTTAAAACTTGAAACAAATTATATGCATCTTTATCATGTTACACTGACTATTCTTATGCGATGCCTACTTAAGTGTTTAATATAATTTGTTAAAACACATCTTAATTAAATCAACTGTGCTTTACTGTCTATATCAATTGATGATATGTTTGCTGTGTTGATCATGCATGTTGACCACTTCTTATATGTCCACTTAACTAAAACTCATTGAACAAATTTTACTCAGCGCTCTCTGATATTTAAACCTTCCGCGTAAAACTGAGTTAAATAGAATATGTTCCATGAGCTGACCTATCTCTGAAAACTGACCTTAGACTTACTCAATTAAACCTTGAAATGTTTAGAGTAAAACTAAGTCAGTAGCTCAACCCTTACGGGGGAGTTATTTGATAAAATAGGTCAACTATCATGGGGGAGCTCAACACTGAGTTCTTCGACTGAATATTTTTGCCAACATCAAAATGGGGGAGTTTGTTGAAACACCTTTCCACATGATTTTGATTTGACAAAATTATTTAAGTTGTGATAAAAATATTCTAACACATTAAATTTATAATGCTTTAATTTATTTACACTAATGTGTTTGTTCAATGTTGAGTTTAATTATGTATAAGACATTGAGATTAAAAAGCCCAAAGGCTCATAAAGTGAAAGTCAAGCCCAAGTCAACACATCAACATCATTCGGCTTAGAAGTTCAAAACGAAGCCATATCAACCAAAACGACGACTCAGCGAGAGAAGGATCGAGAAGCCTTCGTGGCAAAAGCTTCAAGATGAAGCTGCTGAGTTGGACGACAAAGCAGTCAGGACAACGGCAGAGAATGTTCAACTTCTAGACAAAGTATTTCTACTTTGGGAAAAGATCAGAAGACGCAGGAAGCTGTCCCGTGGACTTTTCCATAAATAGCAAAACATTCTGCCAAAGACTGACGAAGACAGAAGATGCAAGAATTCTATTGGCCAACGACGCTGAGCACGCCCAGAGTGACAACGACAGGAAGCCGTTTCCCTCCAACGGTTATTTCGAAATTCGAAATGACCAGGTGCCTCAAGTGTCACTATATAAAGGCCATCAATATGCTTCAATCAACACAGATCTTCAACTAGCCATTACGCTGACCAAATTTCATACTCGAAGATTCTGTGAGAAAAAGCAAAGCAAATACCTTACACCAATTTCCATATTATTGTGTAAAAGTCTAGAGTGATTTCCAATCATCTAAAGTGTCTTAGCAATTGTTGTTTAGGACAATCTCATTATCATTTCTAGAAGAATAGAAAGGAGAGGCTGAGTACTCGGTTATAGTACTCAGTGGTAGAATAGGAGTGAGTAGAGGTATAGAGGAAGGTACTCTTGTTATACTCAGCTTCTAGTTGTAAAAGGTTTGGTGCTCTACCTTTAAAGAGCTCAGTAGAGAATTCGAAAGCTCGGAACGTGTTTCGAGGACAGGACGTAGGCATAGATGCCGAACCTGGATAAATCTGCTGAGTAATATCTTTCTAACCTTTAAACTCCTTTGATATATTTTGCTTGCTTGAAAACTGACTAAGTAAAGAGGTCACACTGAGTTGTGTGCATTGAGTATCTGAGTTCAGGAATAGACTCAAGTGCTATCTCCTGACTAAAGAAAAGAAGCTGACTTAGTCACAAGTTGACTAAGCTAGTGTCTTAAATTCACTCAGCGCGCTGTGTAATCCTTTTCATTGAAAAAGAAATCAGCCTTAACGTACCAAAATTTTAAATAGTTCCTATCCCCCCCCTTGGAACTAGCTTGTTACGTTATAAGGGACCAACAACTGCTTAGCTTTATCTTTCTCCCCCGTTTTGCAAGCATCATTAGACGGAAAGGGAGGAGCAAAGAATTGCCCCTGTTGAACAGCACGAGTTAGTATGGTGGAATAGTGTTGCATGTGACTCATACTTTCTCTGAGACCCGTAAAGACCTGCATGCCATCGTTCATACTTGAAGCAGGGATTTTAATGTTGTTGGTCCTTAGTAATTAGTTCCAAGGGGGAGGATAGGAACTAATGTAACTTTTTCGCTTTTAATTATGCTGACTTAATGTTATTTTAAGAGTTAGTTAACTCAGCGTGTTGGTCAGCACGGGCGATTGATTAGTCAGACAGTTTTAGTTCTATGCTGACTAAGACTGCTTGACTTGAGAGTTGGCAATTGACACTTGAGAGGTCAGCTTCCAACTCAGCACTCAGATTTACTCAGTTTCAGTTTTAACAATTTATATGCTGAGTAAATATCACAAACAACACATGCATATATATATATATATATATATATATATATATATATATATATATATTGAGAGAAAGAGTTTAGAAGTTACTCAGCACGACTTATCCTGGTTCGGCCTCTCTGCCTACGTCCAGTCCCCAGTTCCTCCTGGGATTTTCAATCCAATACTGAGCTCTTTCAAGGTAGAGCACAAACCCTTTACAAGGCAGTGAGTATGCAAGAGTACGTCCTCTATTCGTCTACTCAGCTCCTACTAAGTACTACAACCCAGCACTTAGATTTTTCTACCACTGAATGCTTACAACCAAGCACTCAGCATACACTCTCAATTTTACAATTGATAAAACACTTGTTCTCTTTTCAGTAAAGAACACTTTAGAAGATTACACAGAATCACTTTAGCATTTACACAAAGAATAGAAGATTTGGTGTAAGATCTTTGTATTTGAGTGCTTTGAAGATTTCTCTCTTGGATTTTTCTTTTTGTTTGTGATTCGGCAAATGTCCAAGTGAAATCCTTGTCCATTTTATAGGTGAATTTTGGAGATTAGACCGTTTGAATTTGGTGTGACCGTTGATTCCAAAACGGCTCTTTTAGTAGACAGCTTCTGGTCAGCTTCAGTTTTGCAGGCCAATCCTGTCATCTGTTTTCTTCAGGTGTCAGCCTTGTCTTCTTCCTACAGACTTGTCTTTTGTGGCAGTTGTCTTTTACCAATAATCCATTGACCCATGTTTCTTGGAATTAGTCTTCTGTGTATTTTCGAGGCTTCAATTATTGGTGCAGAAGATTGGCAGACTTTGTCCTTTAGTGAACGGATCCTTCATGCTGTCCTGACTGTCACTCAGCTTCATTCGTTATCTTTGAGTGTTCAACTTTCATGCTGAGTTCCTTCTTAGTCAGCTCCGTTCTGTTTATACAATTCAGAAGGAGTCTTCTAATTTAGTCAGCTTCGTTCTGGCAACTTTGAAGGAGACTTCTGATACTGAGTTCAACTCTACTCAGCTTCTATTCTTTCATGCTGAGTTCCGTTCTGCTTAGCTTGGCTTATGCTGACTTTTGTCCTGTCTAACTTTATATATATATATTTTTGCACTCAATATTGAACAAACACATTAGTACAATTAAATCAAAGCATTTAAATTTAATTGCCTCTTAATCATGGATGATTTGGTCAAATCAAAATCTTGTGGAAAGGTGTTTCAACAAACTCCCCCATTTTGATGTTGGCAAAATACATAATTATGGAACTCGGTTATAAGTTACCCCATGATTGATTTATTTTTGAAATAACTCCCCCGTAAGGGTTGCACATAGTGTCTTAACTTAATTCTAAACCTTCCAAGATTTAATTGAATTAACCTTAAGACATTTGTGTATACTGACTTAGTTTAATGTTAGATTTTTCAAGATCTGAGCAAATTAGATTTAAGTCAGTTTTCAAAAATATTAGAAGTATGTTTTTACTCAGTTTATTACATAAGTATTTTAGTGTTAATGTATACTGAGTATGTTTTACTTCTTAATTTGTTTGTTCAATTTTATCAGCCAGGTTGAGAAAATGGTACTTGTCATAGATTAAGTAAAAACATATGAAGAAAGATTCTTATGCTAAGTTCTAGACATTGACTAAGCTATATCTAGTTCTTCTTCTTTTCCTTCATATTGACCTAAGCTTGATGGTCAGCTCGATATACTCCTTTTCCTTTATCTTTACTTCCTGAGGCATTACCTGCAGGCTGAGTTCCTTCTTGGCTTTTCTCCCCCGTTTTGCCATCACCGGGTTTATATAGAAAGGTATCGTTGCGAGCATGAGTGGAGAGGTGATTTGAGTAACGCTGGAGCCTCTTTGTGCTTTCACGCAAGCCATCAATTATAGGAACACTGTCATCTTGGACATGGCGAGGAACCAGGAGAGAGCTGCTAATCATGCTGAGTAGGCATTCATGTGATTTGCTGACCCAGGTGAGCGAGCTGGTGAGCTGAGCAAAAGATTGGTGGTGCATCTTCAGGAGGGCAGAGTCATAAAACATGCGCTGAGCATTGTTGATGCACATAGCCTTCATAATTGCTTGGGAAAAGCTCAAGATTTGACCATTGGAGACTGGGTCAACATCCATCTGAGCCTTGTTGACGTTAAGTAGACTTACTGCTTCACTCAGTTGATCAATGGTGCACTGAGAGGTAGAAGATACTAATTCACGCGTACTGGTCAGTTCAACAGTGAGCTTGGCAAAGCAGTCTTGTATCTCAGCAGAGGTAGCATACTCAGGATTGCCAGCTGCGCTTGATTTGGTCAGTTCTGCAGTTAACTTAGCAAAATAGCCTTGAAGCTCAGTGGAAGTTGCATACCCTGGATTAACTTCCGACAGCTGTTGGATTTTGCCTTTAAGCGAGTTCAGATGGTTCACCATTGTGAGTACCAATTCAGTCAGCTTTGCTATTTGATCTTGCCTGGGTTGCTGAGTTTGAACGGTGGTCATAACACTTACAAGATCCTTGAGTCCTCTTAGTTCATTGAGAAGCTGAGTGATACCAGACAGTCGGGAGGACTCAGCATGAGAAGATCTAGTAGCATCAACTTGAGGAGGGTTCAAATCTTGAAGCAGGGACTGAGTAGAGGCAATGATTCATCGTCCTGACTCAGTAGCATTCAAGTATGTGAATTGAGCAGTATTTGTCTCAGAGGCTGGAATTGAGCTTGATGGTGGTGGAGTTGGCTGTTTGTCAGATTGATTATCTTGATTGGTGATAGGACTTTGATGCAGAGTGGCTTCAGGAGCTGATTTATCAACATGCTGTGTTGGAGGTGGAGTTTGGTTAGTCATGTTGACCTGCTCATCTTGAGTGGGTGAAGTTGAAGCAGGATTTGTTC
The DNA here is from genome assembly GCF_963576675.1 of Euphorbia lathyris. Classification (NCBI taxonomy): domain Eukaryota; kingdom Viridiplantae; phylum Streptophyta; class Magnoliopsida; order Malpighiales; family Euphorbiaceae; genus Euphorbia; species Euphorbia lathyris. The sequence continues at coordinate 9,671,419 of NC_088911.1, forward strand.
CATCTTGAGCAGTTGGATTTGGATTTTCAAAGGTTTTGGCTTGTTACTCATCCTGAGTAACAGAGGCTTGTTTTTCTGTTGAAGGAGACTCAGTATCGTTTGCAAAGTACGTGAACTGTAGCTCAGATAGATCAGTAAATGGTTCTTGAAGAGGAGAGTCTGCAACGAGGTCAAGAGCTAGAGTCTTATGGGCTTTCTTCTTGAGCCGCTTGAACCTTGTTTCCTTAGGAGGAGATGGGTCATCATGAATAACCTCCTCATCAGTATCAACTGTCTCTTCTTCCACAATTGGATTCTTATGTTGCTCAACGTGATCCTCCATAGCAACATTTTCTTCTTCCTCAATTCTCCGCTCAGCATCATCCTGATGTTGCTCAACATCAGTAGGTTGTTCCTGCTCGGTATTGACTTCTTCCTCAGCAAGAGTTTCTTGCTCAGCATCCTTGACCGGCTCAGCATGAGTTTGGTCTAGGTCAATTCCATGACCTTTTGGAGGTACAGCCCAATCCAATGGATTAGTTTCAACTGTCTTTAAGGTATGACCCTTCTTTCTTTTCATCAAAGAGGATTCCAGAATTTCCTCTTCTTCATCCTCAGGCTCTTCTGGCCTCTTTCTTTTCTCTGCCGACCTAGGTGTACCTTGAGGTTGGTAAGTATCAACATTCTTAGCTCTATTCATAGCCCTCTTCTTCTTGGGCACTCCGTCAACATCTTTTGCACATGTTGTCAGCGCTTTTCTCTTCTTCTTGTCCTTAGGGGACTCAGCAGGAGCCACCATTTCTTTCTCAGACTCATGCTCAGGCACATCTTCCTGTTCAGCTTCATCATTTTCCTCAATATCTTCAATTTCTTCATATCCTTTCAATGGTTGATTGTATAATAATCCAACCAGCAAGGCGGCTGTAATCTCATTCCCCCAGCTTTCAGTCTTATTGATTGTCTCAATCTTTTGGTCCTCAATGATCTTAGTGATTAGAGAACCCAGCCTGAGCTTCTTTCCACTGCGTTGAAGAGCCCCAACCAGAAAGACGAGCATGTTAAGTGGAGTGTAGGTCAACATGTGCCATATGAAGCACTGTTCAAAATTAGAGGCAGAGGAAGCTGAGCTTAGCTTGGGGAAGATAAAGTTGGTCAGCACGTAGTGAGCCATCTTCTATTCTTGCCCCATACAGGTGCTGGGTATTTCACCTTTATGATTCTTGGGTTTGCAGAACCCCTTGATTTCCTTTGGTACCTTTTCTTTTGTTGTCCTAAACTCTATTCCTTCGTCTGGTAAGTTTAGCAGAGTAGCTAGATAGGCAGGGGTTATGGTGATTTTCTGTCCTTTGACCGTGGTCTCAAGATAGTCAGCATCTTCTTCATCAACAAACATGTTGAAATAGAACTCTCTGACCAGCCTAGGGTATGTTTTTCCGGTGAGTGAGAAGAGACCGGTCCATTTGTTCTTCTCGATCCAGTCACAGAACGGTTTCTCAGAAGTGATGAATCCTGGAGAGAACCATCTGCATTTTAGAACCTCTTAGTTGTTGACCTTCTTATGGACCTTGATCATGTTCCTTTCTACTGGCTTTGATGAACCAGCGGGGTCAGCTTGAGTGGGTTTGCCAGAGGTTTGGCCAGGCTGAGTGGTGAAGTTAGGGATTTCGTTTTTGCCGGAAGCCATTGTTACAGATGAAGGTTTTAAGGTTTAGGGAGAGAGAAGGATTTGATTTTAGAAGATTTTAAGCGTAAAGAGTGATGAGTGGGGATCCTTCCACTACTTATAGAGTCTTGAATCATTCCTAATTAATGAACTAGCCGTTTTCTTCTTAGGACTTTAATCGACAAATATTCTGCCATTTATGACAGGTTCGGCGCATGGGTATTCATTATTACTTGCGTTTATCTAGGTATGATTTGTTACACGTGTCATTGTTCATTGGTACACGTGGGCTTTTACTCAGTTTGCCAGAATATGGATCGTTTATGATACTTGATAACATTGAGATATTATCCTGAGGACTAAAAGGGATATTCACCAAAGGAACGCCGCGTATTGACGAGATCCGACTGGTGGATCATTGGATCTCCAAAGACCCGTCAAAGGAGACCCGCCGGCGAACCTATGGGGCGAATCTCCTTGAACACTCATTCGCCATTATAACGGTTGGGCCGACCTAGCCATAAAGACCATTAATAAGCTATCAATTAGCTAACCGCCAGCTTAAGGATAACTTGTAACCGCCATTAATGGGGCATTAATGGAGACTTTCTAGTTACTGAAGGTTACAACTTTCTAGCTATATATAGCCTACGTCTCAGGCTATCAAGGGACACATATTCTCTTACCCTTTGTCAATTCAGTTTACTCCCTTGTTCTTCCATACTGACTTTGGCATCGGAGCTTCCCCCCGTCGAACCCAACGACGCCCCCTACAAGGACGGAAGTTAATCAGAATTTCTTCACTTGTCATCAATTGGTGCGGTGAGCGTGGAAACTCTTAATCAAATAAAGGGTTTTTCGTTCACATTAAAAAGCTATGACGAATAGAGATCAGAATCCCTCTTCAGGGGTTGAAACACCATTAGTAACACCATCAAGTCAACCAGTAACTAGTGCTGGGCGCGTTGATCCAACTGCTCCTACAACACAAGCCGAAAGTAGTATGCCCCCGGACGCGTTCATCAACATGTGTGCAGAAGCTATAGGGGAAAAATTTGGCTCTGAAACAGGTGATCGCCTACGGTCGTTTATGACCATTCCTCCGGTTTGGAGTTTAGCGCCTTCATCTACGATATCATCTTGGCCCCAGATGAATTTGGGACCAAACGCCCACAATTCTTCGTTTCTCCAAACCCACAATACAGAATCTATAGTAACTACCACGGCGGCGTTGGGAGAACGACCGATCAATCGAGAGTTATTCCCTGCTGGCGCAGGAGGAAGTCAAAGGAACAATCAAACTCTAGCAGGCGGATCTACTAGCCATAGGATCAATCTGGGCGGATCAGATATCCCAAGACGACCACGGTCAAGTGTCTCCTTGAGTGGATCGGAAGGGCGAAAACACAAAAAGCGTAGAAAAGAGAAAAGCAGGCGGTTCAAATCGCCTTCGCCCCGAAGACCGAGATCCTCCCGCAAAGGCAGATCACCCCCACCTACTGGACGTAGATAGAGCAAAAGGCCAGTAGACACGCCACATCCAAGTGGACCACCACCACCACCACACTTCGGGAATGATGGGCATATTCCTTCAGGAGGCTCTGGATGAGGTAATGGTCAGGCTCCCCCGGGCGGAGGAGGTGGCGGACGTGGAAACGGAGGCGAACATAACGGACGATCACCCTCAGACCCATCTTCGGGATCTAGTTCATCATCTTCTCTAAGCAGATCTCCATGAAGGGGTCGCCCAAGGGCGGATTCGGAGAATTTTGATGATAGAGTTCGAGTTGCGGTGCTCCGCATGAACGAAGAGAATGCCAGGCATAACCCGTTCGCCAATCGAGATTCGCCATTCATGGCTTGGATTGAAGCAGAGGAAACGGATAGGCATTTTAAAATACCTAATCTCGCTATATACGCAGGTGCTGACAACCCGGAGGCACATGTCAGAAAATATCGAATTTTGCTTCGCTTAAACCGCGCAACTGAACCAGTGCTGTGCAAAATGTTTGTCACCACGCTAGGAGGTCCCGCTTATGGCTGGTTCCAATCACTACCTCCTGGCTCGATAGACAGTTGGGACCAACTAAACCGAGAGTTTTATGCTAAATTCGCCGGCTGTATCCCTCCGGTGGTCAAATCCAGGAAGCTCTTTGAGTTAAAACAAAAGACGAATGAATCCCTTCGAGATTATATAAACTCCTTCAACAAATTGTGTATACAAATTATGGATGTAGATATCTCCATGGCAGTGGAATCTCTGGTAAAAAATACCACTTGTAAGAGTTTACAGGAGGATCTAATTCGCAAGAAGCCTACCAGCATGGCAGAACTAATGGAGCGCTGCAAGGATTTTATGGAGGTAGATGACATTCGCCGTGAATCGGCATCTCCGCCTAGAAGGGACAAAGGCGAATTTCATCATCGAGATAGGGAAAAGGACAAACAACAGGAATCCTCCTCTAGAGGTAGGAGAAGGGGTTCTAAGAATAAATCGGCATTTGTCACCTCCTTCACGCCTCTCAATGCTTCCAAAAGCGAAGTACTTATGTGGATTGAGAACAGCCAGCACAAGCGGAGCATTTCATACCCCGAACCAAAAGGGGGGGAGTACACCAATACTGGTAAAAATCCTAAAAATTATTGTAAATATCACAGGAAAAACGGCCATGACACATATGCATGCTGGGAATTAGCTCGAGAAATAGAGCGTCTTATTGAGAGAGGCAAATTGGATCGGTTCATCCAAAATGACGGCAAGAAGGGAGATGGTGATAGATCCAGAGATGACCCTAAGAAGAAAGGAAAAGGGACCATCAATGTCATAGCAGGCGGACCTGGGTACCAACCAGTACTGAAAAAGGCAAAAACTACCGCTTTAGACAGAGCATCGCTGAATCGCCCCTTTGCAGACGCTGGACCAGAGATCTCCCCTCATGCCGATGCCTTGGTCATTACTATGATGATAGAAGGCTGGGAGATGAAAAGGGTGATGGTCGATACTGGAAGCTCATGCAATGTCATTACTAGAGGAGCTTTCGCCAAACTCATGGTCGATCCAGTCCAAGTAGAACCAACTGTAGTGGATATCCTGGGAGTAATAGGACATACCATTCAGACAAAAGGCCAAGTGACGTTGGATTGTGAGTTAGCAGATGAAGATCAAGTCTGGAAAGGTGATCTAGAATTTTCCATCTTGGATGGTCAGTTAGCCTATAATATTATCCTCGGACGGCCCTTTATCTCCGAAGCAGCTGCCCTTATCTCCATACGCCACTTGACTCTATACATCCCCACGGCCAAGGAGGTGTAATGATCAGGGGGAGCCAAAAGGTGGCTCAGGAGACATACTCGGCATCACTAAAGATTCGCCCTCAATCTAAAGACGAAGATGAAGAGGAACTCGTCACCATGGCCTTGGGCGAGACAGAAATGTACCTTTTGGCGGATGAAAAGCAGGTGTGAATGGCTAAAGGGCTCAAAGGCGAAGTTAAAGAAGCAATCACCAAGGTTCTCCATGAAGCGGAAGACGTCTTTGCATGGAAAGATGAGATCCTCCCAGGGATCAGTCCAGACGTGATCACTCACAAACTTAACATCGACAAAGATGCTGTTCCCGTAGCTCAGAAACGGAGAAACCATGGCCTTGAAAGACAGAAGGTGATAGAGGAAGAGATCGCCAAGCTCCAACGGGCAGACGCCATTGAAGATGTCCTTTATACGCAATGGTTGGCGAACGTCGTGCTAGTAAAAAAGGCAGGCGCATCTTACCGCATGTGTATTGACTTCACGGATCTCAACAAAGCTTGTCCCAAAGACAACTATCCTTTGCCATGTATTGACATACTCGTAGATGGAACCGCCGGACATGCTATGTAGTCCTTTACGGACGTAAAGTCGAGTTATCATCAAATCCACATGGAGCCTTCCGATAGAATCAAGACCTCGTTCGTGACTCACCAAGCCACTTACTGCTTCAAAGTCATGCCCTTCGGGCTTAAGAACGCAGGTGCCACCTATCAGCGGATGATGAATAAGATATTCGCAGAAAGCAAAGGTGATAACTACTCTGTCTATGTGGATGACATGATCATCAAAAGCACCACTGTGGAGAAGCATGCAGATGATATAAGGGAGGTACTGGCCGTACTCCGACGCCACAATATTAAGTTGAATCCGGAAAAATGTACTTTTGGTGCGACATATGGAAAGTTCCTAGGGTTCATGATTAGTGAAAAAGGAGTGAGCCCGAATCCTGACAAGATCAAAGCGGTACTGGAAATGCAGGCACCGTGGAACATCAGGGAAGTGCAACGCCTCAACGGGCGGATCGTAGCCTTGGGCAGGTTTATCTCCTGTTCCGCTCGTAGATGTCAACCCTTTTATGAGGTCATCAAGAAGCAAAAGGCATTCGAGTGGAATAAGGATTGTGAAAAGGCCTTCGAAGGGATCAAACGGTTTCTCATAGAACCGCCCATGATGAGCTGACCCCTAAAAGGTGAGACTCTCTACCTGTATGTCTCGGTTACGGAAAAAGCTGTGTGCACGGTCATGATTAGAGAAGAGGATGGCCAGCAGTATCCTATCTATTATGTGAGCAAAGTATTGAAGGATGCTGAAACCAGGTATTCTAGGCTTGATAAAATGGCTCTGGCCGTTGTCACCACGGCAATCCGCCTTAGGCCATACTTCCAGGCCCACACCGTCATAGTTCGCACGAATATACCTATGAGAAAGGTACTGCAAAAGCCGGACACTTCAGGGAGATTGATGGAATGGGCAATTCGCCTTGGAGAATTTGATGTGCGGTATGAAAGTCGAACCGCCCTAAAGAGTCAAGTCTTGGCAGACTTTGTGAATGAATTCACGGAGGAAGGGGTGAGTCTTCCTAAATCTCAAGTAGAGGAGTGGACAATGTACACGGATGGAGCTTCCTCCGCGGATGGAGCAGGCATAGGTATCGTGATCAAAGGCCCTCAGTACATAAAATTACGGTATGCAGCAAAATTGGATTTTCATGCCACCAACAATGCCGCTGAATATGAAGCTCTAATATTGGGGTTACGCCTGCTTAAAGAAATTACTCCTGAGCGGATCATGATCTATAGTGACTCTAAGTTGATGGTCAATCAAGTGATCAAAAATTACGAGGTAAAGGACGACGTACTGGCCAAATACGTTGCCGAGGTTAAAAAGTTGCTGGATCATCTTGAAGCTAAAGAAACCAAGTGGGAATTGGTGTCCATGTACCTTGAGAATCAAACACTGAAGCTGATCACCTAGCAAAAATGGCTTCCAGTGAAGAGAGCTGGACGGATTCGGAATGCCCCTTCGAGGTTAAAGTTGCTCCAGCATTCGCCTCCGAAGAAGTATCCCTACTCACCACAGTAAAGGATGATTGGCGGACAGCCCTTCGCCAGTATTTGACAGATGGAGCTCTACCCATCGATAAGGAGGAAGCTCGGCGGATCGTCAGGAAAGCGGCCTATTTCTCCATGATCAATGATTGCCTCTATAGAAAGTCATTTAGCCATCCTTGGTTAAAATGCATTCTGCCGGAAGAAGGACAGCAAGTTCTCAAGGATCTGCACGAGGGATCATGTGGGGCCCATGAGGGATCCGCCACTATCTTAAAGAAATCCAGGTTAGCAGGATTTTATTGGCCCACGGCCGAGCTTGATGCGCAGAAATTGGTGGAATCATGCCATAGTTGTCAAATTCACGCAAATGAATCACACGCTGCCAAACATCTTCAAAGGCCTATCATAGAAGGACGACCCTTTGCCCTCTGGGGAATTGACATCGTTGGACCGTTTCCTCCTACTCGTAGACAGAGGAAATATGTGATAGTGGCAGTAGACCATTTCACCAAATGGGTAGAAGCCGAAGCTGTCTCCTCCATCACGGCCGAACGAATGGTGGAATTTGTCAAAGACAATATCGTGGGAAGATATGGCATACCCCACACCATCATCACTGATAACGGAACACAGTTCAATTGTGACGAATTCAAAACTTTATGTGAGAGATTTGGCATTTTGAACAGATTCGCCTCCGTTTATTATCCTCAATCCAACGGTATGACTGAAGTTACAAATCGGACGATCGTAAAAGGAATAAAGAAAAGATTGGGGGAACATGATAAGAAGTGGGCGGATCAGTTGACAAGCGTCTTATGGGCGTATCGCACAACTCCTAGAACGGCCACAGGAGAAACACCATTTGCCCTTTCTCATGGCGTGGAAGCTGTAATCCCGATTGAAATACAAATCCCAAGTGATAGAGTTGCATTCTATTGCGAGGAAGCCAACAACCACAGACTGACAAAGAGTCTCGATCAGGTAGAGGAGCGAAGAGATAAGGCTTATGTACGTATGGCGGCATACAAGTAGCGGATCGCCGCTTACCATGACAAAAATGCCAAACCTGTAGACCTGAATGTGGGAGACCTCGTGCTCCGCAAGGCGGACAAAATCCAGTCTCGAGAAGGGAAAGGAAAGCTAGGGCTCACCTGGACGGGACCATATCAAATAGTGGACAAGATTGGATTCGCCACATTTAAAATTCAAGACATGGAGGGGAACACATTACCACGCACATGGAACCTCCAAAATCTCCGCAAATACTTTGTCAGAAAATAAGATGTACATACGGTCTTGAGTACTCTTTTTCCTTTAGTAAGCTTTTTTCCCATGTGGTTTTTCTTATTAAAGGTTTTAACGAGGCTCACATGTAAGACCTGCTTGCTGTAATAAGGCATTTCTCCTATCAATAAACATCAATTGTTCTATTGTCTATGTTCTTTTTAAAAAATTTATTGCAGCAATATAAATATTTCAGTCTTAAAAAGGTGGGCATCCAACGCTCTTCCAATGCTCTCCACATTGAGAAAGTGCTACTATCTCATAGCCATTTTTTCTCTTCAAAGAGAATGAACAAGTCTCATGGGTGAATCCATCTCTAAAGGATCCCCATTCGAGATAGAGTTAAAACGATCCTTGGACGCAAGGTCTTTACACTCTCTTAATCCCTTCCCAAAGAAAGGTTCACAAGTCCTACGGGCGGATCGCTTCACCTCAAAGATAGGTAGCAAGTTGATCCCCTAGGCAGCTTTACTTCCTCTAGAAGAAATAGAACAGCTTTAAACCTTCACAAAGGTTCACGCAATGGAGTATGGCTGGCCACCTACTCCCAAATAAATCCTAGACGCTTATATATTTTTACTTACGCAAATGTAAAATAAATAGCTACCATACGGATTGAACAAATTGTACTTAACAGTTTTACAATTAAGAAGCAAAAAATTACACAACAACAGGAGCATCCTCCTTTGTGTTCTTTTCGTCCGAGGCACCAGCCTTGGAAGCTTCTTTTTCCGCAGCACCAGATACGCCTACTAAGGATATCTCCTTCTCTAAGGAGGATGTTGGCTCAGGAAGAAGGGTGTTATCAGTGATCAGCTCCTCGCTCGCCTTGGGAGGCACTTCCTCAAGGTCCACTAGCTTGACATTAGTGGCGGGTTTGCTTTCTTCGATCGGACCTTTCATCCACTTCCGAACATAATCTCGGAGATAATCCTTGATGTCTGGAATTTTGTTGTAATGGCGCACGACATCTGGGTCTAGGACGGCAAACTGCGGATCTATGAAATCAATCTCGGGATGCGCCAGGGAGACATACGCCATGATTAGTTCGCCATAGAAAAAGGCTTGTTCACCAGCCATGTACTCCGCATCACTTATGGCATTCTCATGCTCCTGGGCATCTGTCGCGATCTTATCCTTCAACTTCTTGATCTCAGCATCCTTAAGGGCCAAGGCGGATGTGGCAGATGCGATGTTTGCGTTTGCATCCGCCACCTCTTTCTCCAACCTTACTATGGTGGCCTTGTCCGCCACGCCTTGGAGGAGCTCGGACTCTATAGCGCGTACACGAGTATACATCTGTCCAAGACAAACAGTTTTGTCAAAATAAAAGAACAAAGGTATAACTTCAGACAACGGGATCATTTCTATTAAGGAGGCTTACCGTAAGAAGCTCCGTCTTTCCTCTTTGGGCGTGAATTGATCCTGGAATCTGGTTCTGATTCCTTTGAACCTCACCCAACTGGCCCAGAGCCTCGTCTAGGTCATTTATGACTGATTCATTCTCCAGAGATCCCTGGGCACCATACTTAGCGGACCAGTATCCGCCCAGGCCAGGTTTCGTCATCTGCACGAAGAATCAGGGATTAAAGCTCAAATCCTGAACATGGTGGACAAATATAAATAACAGACGACTCACTTGTTCCATCTCCATTGCAGGATTGGCGGCCCTCATGGCATCCGCCATAAGTTTAGAACCTCCAACAGCTGGAGGCTTCCTTCTCTTTAGTGGTGGATCAACCACTATATCAGCTAAACGTTTTCCCACGTCCTTCTGGGGATTCACCGCTTGATCCTTCCTACGAGCTTCAGCCTCCAATAGTTTCCTATGCTTCTCTGCAAGAGCGTGATTGGCCTTAGATAACCCCCTGCCAAAGAAAACAATAACGTAATCAAGGTTTAAGAAGAAATAAAAAGTTACCTTGTTCAAATTGAGTAATCTTTGAATAAATGAACTTGTCCCCTTCTTGGCGGATAAGAGGGATGTCACTCATCATGAAGGCTAAAGCGTCTGCATATGTCCAGGCATCCGCCTTGATCTCCTTCATGCGTTCCACCACAACCTCATCGCTATCGGTCAAAATACGCATATCACCCGCCATGTGCAAAGGTTTGGGATTCCAGAACGTTGGAAAACCCAGGGATTCGCCCTCCTATACCTTTATGTAGAAGAACCTCTCGTCCCAACAATGGACATTGGACATCTTGTCAAAAAATGGCGAATAGGCCCCAAACTTTGCAAATGTGAAATAAGACTCGTACTTCCGCTTTGAAGGTTTATGCAAAGCTCTAAAGACGCGTGGCGTACACACTACTCCTAAATTTGAGGCGAGGTAGCAATCTAGAGCAATGTCCAGCCAACCATTAGGGTGTAATTGGCTGACAGTGATATCGAAGTAGGAGAGAATATCCGCCATCATCTTTGGAAGAGGAAGACGGAACCCTCTCTCCACATGACTATAATACACGGTTAAGAAACCACTTGGCGGACAAGAGGGACGTTGATGAGTCTCCGCTAATTGAGTCTCATAGTTATTTATCCATGGGAAGCGAATCGCCAGATTCGCCAGATCTGCGGCACTCATATGAGACGGAGTGGACTCTGCTCTAGGGTTCTTTTTCTTAGGTGGGACAGACGAAGTGGCCATTGTCCCTGAAAAACGTCTGGAATAAACGGCCGGAGCTATACCGGTGGCCGGCGTAGATAGAATGTGGCTCCTAAAGGGACGAGTTCGATAGTGATTATGCGCCGAGTTACACAACTCAGCTAAATCGGAGCTAATTGTGTCCTCATAAGAAGATGAACTTTCCGATGAGGAAGTAGTCCAACTAAAACTAACTACGACTTCGGGAGGAGGTGTCAGATTAAAAAGTTCAGAGGTTGATCTAGAGGATGACGAAGAACTCCTAAACATCCAGGAATAAATAAAATAAGGGGAGATGAACTTACATGTAAAAAACGAAAGCTTCGAAGAAACTCTGAAAATTCCAGGACAAAGCTTCGAGCAAAGGCAAATGGAGAGGAAATGAGGAGGAAAGAGAAAGAGAAGGAAGAAGAAGGGTGTCTTCTCATTCCTTGGACAATGCGTCTGTAACCACGTGTCACTCTGCGATTGGCATCGAGCAGAGTGCTCATTAATGCAGGTAATCATGACGGCGCGCAAAAGCTCAAAAGCCCTAAAGGACTTTAAGGGAACTTAGGGGGGGGCTTCTGATAACATTGAGATATTATCCCGAGGACTAAAAGGGATATTCACCAAAGGAACGCCGCGTATTGACGAGATCCGACTGGCGGATCATTGGATCTCCAAAGACCCATCAAAGGAGACCCGCCGGTGAACCTATGGGGCGAATCTCCTTGAACACTCATTCGCCATTATAACGGCTGGGCCGACCTAGCCATAAAGACCATTAATAAGCTATCAATTAGCTAACCGCTAGCTTAAGGATAACTTGTAACCGCCATTAATGGGGCATTAATGGAGACTTTCTAGTTACTGAAGGTTACAACTTTCTAGCTATATATAGCCTACGTCTCAGGTTATCAAGGGACACATATTCTCTTACCCTTTGTCAATTCAGTTTACTCCCTTGTTCTTCCATACTGACTTTGGCATCGGAGCTTCCCCCCGTCGAACCCAACGATGCCCCCCACAGGGACGGAAGTTGATCAGAATTTCTTCACTTATCATCAATACTGAGTATTTAATTCTACGTAGATGGATTTTCTATCTCTTAGTAACTCAACATACGTTAATCACTCAGCATGTACATCTACTCAGCATAAGGTGATTACTCAATATGTTTATCTACTCAGCACAGAATATTTACTCAACATTTGTATCTACTCAGCATAGACTATTAAGCTCAATGTGCAGTAGTTACTATATTGATATCAGTCAGCATGACAATCATTCAACATTTATTCAAATATTTAGAATTATTGAAAAGGATTAGACATACCGATAGCTTCCCTTAGTATGTTAAATTGCTCACGAGCCAAAGGCTTGGTGAAGATATCTGCAAGTTGTTCATTTGTTGGCACATAGGTCAGCTTGATCTCACCCTTTAGTACGTGATCTCTGATGAAGTGATGCCTTATGCTGACATGCTTCATCCTGCTATGTTGGATAGGATTTTTGGATAGATCAATGGCACTCTTGTTGTCACATTTGATCTCTATTGTCTCAGTTGTTCTTACTCCATAATCCTCAAGCTGTTGCTTTATCCATAGGACTTGAGCTACACAGCTTCCAGCAGCAACGTACTCAGCTTCAGTTGTAGACAGAGCAACTGATGACTGCTTCTTGCTGAACCAGGATACTAGACAGCTTCCAAGGAAATGACATCCTCCTGAAGTACTCTTACGTTCTAGCTTATCCCGTCCATAGTCAGCATCAGTGTATCCTATGAGTGTGAAGTCATTTGAAGTTGGATACCATAAACCTGCATCAACTGAGCTCTGCAAATATCTAAAAATTCTTTTTACAGCAATTAAGTGAGATTCCCTTAGGTCAGCTTGATATCTTGCACAATAACATACTGAGTACTGTATATCAGGTCTACTAGCAGTGAGATAAAGTAAGGAGCCTATCATACCTCGATAAAGTTTACTATCTATTGACTTACTTTTCTCATCTTTGCATAGGACAGTATCAGTACCCATAGGGGTTGATATGGGCTTACAGTCTCCCATATCAAACTTCTTTAACATTTCCTTGGTGTACTTGGACTGACTAATGAAGATGCCGTTCTTCCCTTGCTTGATCTGAAGTCCAAGGAAGAAGCTGAGTTCTCCCATCATAGACATTTCGAACTCAGTCTGCATCTGTTTGCTAAACTCTTGACACAAAGATTCGTCAGTAGCACCAAATATTATGTCATCTACATAGATTTGTGCAAGTAGGGTATGTTTACCCTTTTTCTTAATGAACAAGGTTGTGTCAGCTTTTCCTCTGACATAATTCCTGGTCAGCAGGAAGTTGGTCAACCTTTCATACCAAGCTCTTGGAGCTTGCTTCAGGCCATATAAGGCCTTCTTGAGTTTATAAACGTGGTTTGGAAATTTTGGATCTTCAAAACCCGGAGGTTGATTAACATATACCTCTTCGTTTATAAAGCCATTAAGAAATGCACTTTTAACATCCATTTGATACAATTTAAAGTTCATGAAACTAGCATATGCACACAATATACGTATAGCTTCTAACCTAGCAACTGGTGCAAAAGTTTCTCCATAGTCTATACCCTCTTGCTGACTATAGCCTTGGGCTACAAGTCGAGCTTTGTTTCTAATTACATTTCCATGCTCATCTAGTTTATTTCTAAAGACCCACTTGGTTCCTATGGGCTTTTGATTCCTAGGTTTAGGTACTAGACCCCATACCTCATTTCTGGTGAATTGGTCAAGTTCTTCTTGCATGGCATTGATCCAATACTCATCTTGCTCAGCATCAGCAAAGTTCTTTGGTTCATGCATTGAGACGAAGGCAACATTGCCGAGGTACTTCCTAAGCTGATCTCTAGTCATCAACTTGTTGTTAGCAGCATCAAGGATGGACTTTTCTGTGTGTCCTCTTGGAATCTTTATTTCCTTGGGCAATGTTGAGTTGTTTGGAAGAGGTGTTTCTACAATCTCTACAGGAATAGATTGGTCAGCAAATGATATTTTAGTTTCTTGCTTACCTTGGGTCAGCCCTTGTATAAATGACACAGAGGCTTCTGATTGATCAGCAGAAGCTGAGCTTGGTTCATCTTCTTCGAGCTAAGCTGACTTACCTGTAGGGTCAGTTTCATCGAACTCAACATGTACAGACTCTTCTACAACCTGAGTTCTTTTATTAAATACTCTATATGCTTTACTGTTTGTTGAGTACCCCAAAAAGATCGCTTCGTCAGCTTTAGCATCAAACTTTGCCAGATTATCCTTAGTGTTGAGTATAAAACATTTACACCCAAAGGCACGAAAGTATCCAATATTGGGCTTTCGTCCTTTCCAAAGTTCATAAGGAGTTTTCTTTAATATGGGTCTTACCAAGGCCCTATTCAATATATAACATGCTGTATTGACAGCTTCTCCCAAAAAATACTTTGGAAGCCTATTTTCACTCAGCATTGTCCTAGCAATTTCTACTATTGTCCTATTCTTCCTTTCAACAACTCCATTCTGTTGAGGAGTTCTAGGGGCAGAGAAATTGTGGTCAATACCATTAGTTTCATAGAATTCATCAAACATTTGGTTTTTGAATTCTCCACCATTATCACTTCTAATGTGAGATACTCTTAGGTCTTTGTCATTTTCAAGCTTTTTGACTAATGTAGTAAACATCTCAAATGTTTCATCTTTGCTACTCAGCAAGATGACCCAAGTATACCTAGAGAAATCATCTACAATAACTAAGGAAATTTTCTTACCTCCCAAGCTGAGTGGCTGGATAGGTCCGAAAAGATCCAAATGTAGTAATTCCAATGGTCTTTTGGTTGAGACAATATTTTTGCTATGAAATGACTTTTTAGTTTGTTTGCCTTGCTGACAAGCTTTACATAATTGATCTTTTTCAAATTTCAATTTGGGTAATCCCTCAACTAATTGCTTTCTAGCTAATTTGGCGAGAAGGTCCATGCTGACATGCCCAAGTCTTCTATGCCATAGCCAGGAGTTATCCTCTTTAGACACTAAGCATATATCTTTGGAAAACTGTTTTTCTAAATTTAGCATGTATACCTTTTCTACACGAGGGGCAGTTAAAACCAATTCATTTGTGTTCCCCTCTAGTATTTGACACTTAGTATCATCAAATACAACCCTTCTTCCGCTCTTGCAAAGTTGAGCTACACTTAGCAGATTGTATTTGAGACCTTTAACTAGGAAGACTGACTCAATAGTTGGGTTACCTCCGATAGTACCTGAGCCGACTATCTTACCCTTCTTATTGTCTCCGAAGCTTACACTTCCACCTCGTTTAAGCTCTAGTGTGATGAATTGTGTTTCATCACCTGTCATGTGTCTTGAGCATGCGCTGTCTATATACCACAGCTTTGACTTCTCTACGTATGTCAAGCTAACCTGCATTTTAAACTATTCATTTTTAGGTACCCAATTCTTTTTGGGTCCTTTCTTGTTAGTGTAAACAGGTGCAAAGTCATATTTCAACTTGTGACGACATACTTTTATAGTGTGGCCAGGCTTACCACAGAAGTCACAAAAAGGTACCCTTTGAGGGTTGTACTGAGTATAGTCAGCATTGTTGTGTTGAGCATGCCAGCATACTTTTGTGGAATGCCGTTTTCTTCCGCAGAAGTCACATCGGACAATCCGCTTGTTATGCCAACATACATCTTTTGTGTGCCCCCTTTTTCTACAACACTCACATTGAGTGAATTGCTTATACTGACTAGTACTTGCGTACTCAGCATGGGGTTTATTTCTACTTGAGCTTTTCACTTGACTCTGCAAGGTTGTGACATCCTTTCTAAGTTTCTTTGACTCAGATTGGACCTCCGTGACAAACTTATGCAAGATTTGCATGTTGGTATGTAAATCTGAGTTGTCCTGGAGGAGATATCGGAGGTCACTTAGCTTGACCTCTTCAATATCGTCACATCGCCTGCTGAGTGATTTTATTTTGTTATTGCATTTTTTAGTTAGCTTATATAAATCCCTCAGGGAATTTACCATCTCATTTCTAAACAAAAGTAAGGGTGTTACCTCATTAGTGTGTACCTCCTAGTCAGTTTCATCAGAGAGGTCATTATGCTCAGATTGAGAATGGTCAGCATCGTCAGCCATAAAGCATATGTTGGCTGTTTCATTTGCATCAGCTTCAAATGAGGTTGACTCATCACTATCGCTCCATGTTGCTACCATAGCCTTTTTGCTTCCCTTCTTCTCCTTCTTAAGGTTGGGACATCTTGACTTGATGTGCCCAGTTTGATGGCACTCAAAACATGTGACAGACTTGGAGCTGTCCTTCTTGTATTTGTCACTTGACTCAGCTTTGTATTTGTCACTTCTTCTGAATGACCTTTTGCCGTTTTTGTCATTTCTTCTGAATAGCTTCTTCATCTTTCTAGTGAACATAGCCATTTCCTCATCATCAGTTGACTCAGCTTCAGTCGAGTCAGCTTTCATGACTAGTGACTTTTGTTTCTTGTCTTCTGACTTTTCTTTCTCTTTAGCTTCAAAGTTTTTCATAGAAATTTCATGGGTCAGCAGGGATCCGATCAACTCATCATATTTGTAGGTAGTCAAGTCTTGAGCTTCTTCTACAGCTGTTTTCTTTGCTTGCCAGCTCTTAGGTAGACTTCTTAGGATTTTCTTCACCTGTTCCTCTTCAGTGAAGTTCTTTCCAAGCCTTTTGAGCTCGTTTATAATGTTTGTGAACCTTGCGTTCATTTCTGAGATGTCTTCATTCTCATTCATCTCAAACAGCTCGTAGAGTCTCATATGCTGATTGACTTTAGACTCCTTAACTTTGCTTGTGCCTTCATAGGTTACTTCAAGCTTCTTCCAAATCTCCTGAGCTGACTCACAACCTGAAATCTTATTGTATTCTGCAGCATCTAGAGCACAGTGAAGCATATTTATAGCCGAAGCATTATTTTGTAATTTTCTGAGGTCATCCTCTGTCCACTCAGCTTCACTTTTAACAATTTTCTCATTGTTAACAGTTTTGTATGGCACATGTGGACCTTGAACAATTGCAAGCCATGCACTCATGTTTGTGGCTTGAATAAAGTTCTTCATCCTATTATTCCAGAATGTATAATTTGACCCAAAGAATAGGGGAGGTCTAGTGATTGATAATCCCTCAGGGAGTATCTGTGTTGTTTGGTTCCCGGGAAGGAAACAAGTGCTATTCTCACCCATTTTTCGGGATCAGCTCAAGATTGTTAGATCTTTGAGTAGTGAGCTTATGCTCTGATACCACTTGTTGGTCCCTAGTAATTAGTTCCAAGGGGGGGGGGATAGGAACTAATGTAACTTTTTCGCTTTTAATTATGCTGACTTAATGTTATTTTAAGAGTTAGTTAACTCAGCGTGTTGGTCAGCATGGGCGATTGATTAGTCAGACAGTTTTAGTTCTATGCTGACTAAGACTGCTTGACTTGAGAGTTGGCAATTGACACTTGAGAGGCCAGCTTCCAACTCAGCACTCAGATTTACTCAGTTTCAGTTTTAACAATTTATATGCTGAGTAAATATCAAAAGCAACACATGCATATATATATATATATATATATATATTGAGAGAAAGAGTTTAGAAGTTACTCAGCACGACTTATTCTGGTTCGGCCTCTCTGCCTACGTCCAGTCCCCAGTTCCTCCTGGGATTTTCAATCCAATACTGAGCTCTTTCAAGGTAGAGCACAAACCCTTTACAAGGCAGTGAGTATGCAAAAGTACGTCCTCTATTCGTCTACTCAGCTCCTACTAAGTACTACAACCCAGCACTTAGATTTTTCTACCACTGAATGCTTACAACCAAGCACTCGGCATACACTCTCAATATTACAATTGATAAAACACTTGTTCTCTTTTCAGTAAAGAACACTTTAGAAGATTACACAGAATCACTCTAGCATTTACACAAAGAATAGAAGATTTGGTGTAAGATCTTTGTATTTGAGTGCTTTGAAGATTTCTCTCTTGGATTTTTCTTTTTGTTTGTGATTCGGCAAATGTCCAAGTGAAATCCTTGTCCATTTTATAGGTGAATTCTGGAGATTAGACCGTTTGAATTTGGTATGACCGTTGATTCCAAAACGGCTCTTTTAGTAGACAGCTTCTGGTCAGCTTCAGTTTTGCAAGCCAATCCTGTCATCTGTTTTCTTCAGGTGTCAGCCTTGTCTTCTTCCTACAGACTTGTCTTTTTGTGGCAGTTGTCTTTTACCAATAATCCATTGACCCATATTTCTTGGAATTAGTCTTCTGTGTATTTTTGAGGCTTCAATTATTGGTGCAGAAGATTGGCAGACTTTGTCCTTTAGTGAACGGATCCTTCATGCTGTCCTGACTGTCACTCAGCTTCATTCGTTATCTTTGAATGTTCAACTTTCATGCTGAGTTCCTTCTTAATCAGCTCCGTTCTGTTTATACAATTCAGAAGGAGTCTTCTAATTTAGTCAGCTTCGTTCTGGCAACTTTGAAGGAGACTTCTGATACTGAGTTCAACTCTACTCAGCTTCTATTCTTTCATGCTGAGTTCCGTTCTGCTTAGCTTGGCTTATGCTGACTTTTGTCCTGTCTAAATTTATATATATATTTTTGCACTCAATATTGAACAAACACATTAGTACAATGGAGTCCATGTGATTTACCATCATCAGCTGAAGTTCAGTCATCCTGACCATAAACTCTTGCTTGGGCTGCTGAGTGACCAAGGAAGTCATAACACTCATCAGCTCCTTAAGACCTTTGAGTTCGGTCAGAAGTTGCGTGATGGATGTAATTTGAGTTGGCTCAACAGGAGTGGACCCAGCAGCATCGGCGTGAGACTGATCTATTGCTTGAAGAAGCATATGAGCTAAGTTGATGATTCGATGACCTGACTCAGAGGCGTTGAGAAAGTTGTAAGAATCATCTTCAGATTGTTTTTGCGTGGTCTCAGGGGCCGTTTCATTGTCAGCACCAGATGTTGGGGGATTGTGGTGCTGCCCGGAAGTGGAAGTGCCAGCTTGATCAGTGGCGGTACTTTTATTATTGAGGCCAGCAGCAGGAACTGACTGGGTTACTGTCTGCTTGATAGGAGTAGGAAGAGTTTGATCAGCATAATTATTAACCTGCTTAGTGTCAGTTTGAAGTTGAGTGGAAATTTGAGGTTGAGGCAACTCAGAGCTGTCTTTAGCAGGAGCAGTTTCCTTTGCTAGCTCATTGTGTTGAGTAGCTAGAACTTCGAGCACTTGCTCAGTGGAAGATGGAGCAGAGGTGTCAGTAGAAGCTTGACCCTTAGAGACTTTTGGGTTGGCTTATTCCTCAGTTTGAGAAACATAGGGTTGCTTTTCCTTGACTTGATCAGGTGTGGGTTCAGTGATGTCGGTGAAGAATTGGAATTGGAGCCCTGTTAAGTCAGTGATGGGGTCCCTCAGCGGAGATTCATCCAACAGGTCTATGACGTTGGGCTTCTGAGCTTTTCGCTTGAACCGCTTTTCCGCATTGCCCTTTTGAGTTTTGGTATTAGGAGAAGGGTCAGCAACAATAGACTCAGGTGACTCAGAAGAGGAGTCAAGTCCAAGGTCAGTATAAAGGTTCTCCACAACCTTGTCCTTCACTGGAGACTCAGCTCTGTGCTCATCAGCTTAATCAGCAACAGCTATGTTACTTGGCTCAGCAGAACCCATCTTATCAGCTTGAGGCAGTTCGTCAGTGCAGCCTTGCTCTTCCTCCTGAGGAGTCTTTTCCAGGTCAATCTCCTGAGCTCGCAGGAAGTGAGAATCTTCGATGATGACAAAGTCAAGGGGGGCAGCGTCTAACGGTGTCATCCTAGAGGTCTTCTTCCTCTTTAGGGGTTGCTCAGGAGTTTCCTGACTTTCTTCCTCAGGGTCAGCTCTCTTTATTTTCTTCTCAGCTGACTCTGGTTTCTTTTGCACCGACTCAGCATGTGCAGCTTTCTTCTCACCAACCACTACCTTGAGCTTCTTTACAGCCTTGTTAATATCTTTAGCTAGTGGGGTTGAGGATGGGTCAGCTTTCCTCTTTCTTTCCGTTCTGGTTCGCTCAGCAGGTGCTGCTTCAACTATAACTTCCTTTCCTTTTTGAGACAACTCAGCATGTGTTTCTTCAACCATATCTCCCTCAGTAGGTGCTTCTTCAACCATGGGTTCCTTACCTTTCTTAGGTTTGATAGGAAGGCTATGAGCTAAGCCGAACAAAATTGATAAGGTGATCTCAGTGCCTTCTACATCAATTTCACCCTTTAAACTGACCTGGTGATCCTGAAGAATTTTGGTGATGAGAGAACCCATCCGAAGGATCCCGGTGTTGCGTTGGAAAGCCCCAATAAGAAAGACAGGCATATTGAGCGGCTTGTAGTTCAGCATATGCCAGATGAAGCACTGCTTAAAGTTTGAGGCTGAGGAGGAGGAGTTGACCTTAGGAAAGAGAAAGTTGGTCAGGATGTAGTGAGCTTGTTTTTGAGGCTGACCCATGCTGGTGCTGGAGATCTCTCCTTTGTGGTTTTTGGGTTTACAGAACTCAACAACATACTGAACCCGCTTATAATCATTCGTGCATCGCAGCTCAGCACCTTCTGCTTTAAGCTTAGCAGGATAGCAAGGTAAGAGGGGGTGATGGTGATTTCCTTATTCTTAACCTTGGTGACCAAATAGTCATCATCGTCCTCAGCGACCATTACGTTTGCGTAGAACTCCTTCACCGGTTGTGGGTAAGTAGTTCCAGGTAGAGAGAAGAGGCCGGTCCACCCATTCTTAGAAATCCAGTTGCAGAAGGGTTTTTCTTCTTCGATGAAGCTCCCGGAAAACCATCGAGAGTGATATACGTTCAGATTTTTGATACTACTGAAGACTTGGAAGAACTTCCTTTCACGGGGTTTCTTGTCTTTCTTCTTTTTCTTCGAAGGAGTCGTTTGGTCAGTGCGAGGGTTTTCACCGAGGATGCTGACCTCGGGCATTGGTTGGTCATGCTGACCATGTTTCTAAGACTCTGAGGAAGTCTCGTGATATTCCTGCTCAGCAGGAGACGGAGGATTAATGTCGAAGTGGTTATCATCGTATTGCTCACCGGAGATATTCTGGGAATCGTTCGACATGGTGTTCTTGAGGATTTTTGAGAAACTCAGAGGATTTAAGAATTCAGAGAGAGGTTAAGTGCGAAATTTTCAAGCGTAAAGAGGAATTAGTGGGAAACCGTCCACTATTTATAGCCGGAGCGTGTTGATCTGATAGGTCAGAATGGCAGTTCGATTTTGAATCAATCAATGACATTTAATTCTGACATTAATAACACGTTCGACGCATGGGTTTCTAATCATTATGCTTACATCATCCTAGGTGGCTACATTAATACGCGTGCAAGTATTCTACTCAGCATCTACGATAATAAACGTTTGGTGTTCTGAGTGCTTAGTTTAGCATAGAAGGGGTTCGTATCATGTGGAGTAACTCAACATTTTATCAATCACTCAATATATATAGCAATTCATCAAATAGTGATTTCATAAGCATTCATATCTACTTAGCATATGATAGTTACTCAATATGTAATAATCACTCGGCATGATATAATCACTCAATATGCTCAGAATTTTATTGAAGAGGATTAGACATACCGATAGCTTCCCTTAGTATGCTGAACTGCTCACGAGCCAACAGCTTCGTGAAGATATTTGCAAGCTGTTCATCTGTTGGAACATAGGTCAGCTTGATCTGACCTTTGAGTACATGATCTCTAATGAAGTGATGCCTTATGCTGACATGTTTCATCCTGCTGTGTTGGATTGGATTCTTTGATAAGTCAATGGCACTTTTGTTGTCACATTTGACTTCTATTGTTTTCGTTTGAACTCCATAATCATCCAGCTGTTGCTTGATCCATAGGACTTGTGCAACACAGCTTCCAGCAGCAATGTACTCAGCTTCAGTTGTTGACAGGGCAACTGACGACTGCTTCTTACTAAACCAAGACACTAGACAGCTTCCAAGGAAATGACATCCTCCTGAAGTGCTTTTCCGCTCAAGCTTGTCTCGTCCATAGTCAGCATCAATGTATCCGATGAGTGTGAAATCGTTCGTGTTGGGATACCATAAACCTGCATTCACTGAGCTTTGCAAATATCTAAGGATTCTTTTTACAGCTATGTAATGAGATTCCTTAGGGCCAGCTTGATATCTTGCGCAGTAACATACTGAGTACTGTATATCTGGCCTACTTGCCGTTAGATAGAGTAGAGGAGCCGATCATACCTCGATATAATTTGCTGTCTACTGACTTACCTTGTTCATCAGCACAAAGCACAGTGTCAGTACCCATTGGGGTAGATATTGGCTTACAATTTTCCATATCAAATTTCTTCAATATCTCTTTGGCGTACTTAGTCTGACTAATGAAGATGGCATTCTTGCCTTGTTTGATTTGAAGTCCAAGGAAGAAGTTGCGTTCTCCCATCATTGACATCTCAAACTCAGTTTGCATATGCTTGCTAAATTCCTTGCACATTGACTCATTAGTAGCACCGAAAATAATATCGTCAACATATATCTGTGCTAACAGGGTATCTTTCCCCTTTTTCTTAATGAATAAGGTTGTGTCAGTTTTTCCTCTGACATAGTTTCTGGTTAGCAGAAAGCTGGTCAGCCTTTCGTACCAAGCACGTGGTGCTTGCTTCAGGCTGTACAGTGCCTTTTTGAGTTTATAAACATGGTTTGGGAATTTTGGATCCTCAAACCCTGGAGGCTGACTAACATAAACCTCTTCATTTATAACTCCATTAAGAAATGCACTTTTAACATCCATTTGGAACAATTTAAAGTTCATAAAGCTAGCATATGCACACAATATTCTTATAGCTTCTAATCTAGCTACGGGTGCAAAGGTCTCGCCATAGTCAATACCTTCCTGCTGACTGTAACCTTGAGCTACAAGTCTAGCTTTGTTCCTGACTGCGTTTCCTTGTTCATCTAGCTTATTGTGGAATACCCATTTTGTTCCTATGGTCTTTTGATTCTTTGGTTTAGGCACTAAATCCCATACTTCATTTCTCTTGAATTGATCGAGCTCCTCTTGCATCGCATTTATCCAGAATTCATCGTTCTCAGCTTCTGAGAAGTTTCTAGGTTCAAGAACTGACATGAAGGCTACATTGCTGAGATATCTCCTGAGTTGATTTCTGGTCATCAGGGTGTTCTCAGCGACATCAAGGATGCTACTTTCAGAGTGTCCTCTTGGAACCTTGATCTCCTTTGGTAGTGTAGTGTCTTCAGGGATAGGTTTTTCAACATTTTCTGCAGGATTATATTGGTCAGCAAAGATAATTTCAGGTTCATTCTTACCTTTGGTCAGCCCTTGAGGTAGTGACTCAGTGGCTCTGTTTTGGTCAGCTGAAGCTGAGCATGTGTCATCTTCGGTAGGATGACTTGTTTTCCCTGCAGGGTCAGTTTCATTGAACTCAACATGTACAGACTCTTCTAAGACCTGAGTTCGTTTATTAAACACCCTATATGCTTTGCTGTTTGTTGAGTACCCTACAAAGATAGCTTCATCAGCTTTTGAATCAAACTTAGCAAGGTTGTCTTTGGTATTTAGAATAAAACATTTACAACCGAAGGCACGGAAATATCCAATATTGGGTTTTCATCCTTTCCAAAGTTCATAGGGGGTTTTCTTAAGTATAGGTCTGACTAGAGCCCTATTGAGTATATAGCAAGCTGTGTTCACAGCTTCACCCCAGAAATACTTTGGAAGCCTATTCTCACTCAGCATTGTCCTAGCTATTTCAACTAAGATTCTGTTCTTCCTTTCAACTACCCCATTTTGTTGAGGAGTTCTAGGAGCAGAAAAATTATGGTCAATGCCGCTGACTTCACAGAATTCATCAAATTGTTGGTTTTTGAATTCTCCGCCATTATCACTTCGGATGTAAGCTAATTTTAGGTCTTTATCATTTTCAAGTTTTCTTACCAGTGTTGAGAACATCTCAAAAGCTTCATCCTTGCAACTCAGCAGGATGATCCAAGTGTACCGTGAAAAGTCATTTACAATGACCAAGGAAAATCTCTTACCACCCAAGCTCAGCGGCTGGACTGGTCCGAAAAGATCCAAGTGTAGTAACTCTAATGGACGCTTGGTTGAGACTACATTACTTTGAAAAGATTTTTTAGTTTGTTTACCTTGCTGACAAGCATTACACAATTGATCCTTCTCAAACCTGAGTTTGGGCAATCCCTCAACTAATTGCTTTCTTGCTAATTTGGCAAGGAGGTCCATGGTTACATGACCAAGTCTCCTATGCCATAGCCAGGAATTATCTTCCTTTGACACTAAGCATATATCTTTGAAAACTTCTTTTCTAGGTTTAGCATGAAAACGTTTTCAACACGAGGGGCAGTTAAAATCAACTCATTTGTTTTTCCCTCGAGTATCCTACACTTAGTGGCGTCAAATACAACCTTTCTACCGCTGTCACACGGCTGAGCTACGCTTAGTAGGTTATATTTAAGACCCCTGACTAGGGAGACTGACTCAATAGTAGGATTACCACCAATGGTACCTGACCCTACTATCTTACCCTTTTTGTTGTCTCCAAAACTTACATTTCCTCCTCGTTTATGCACAAGTGTGATGAACTGAGTTTCATCACCAGTCATATGCCTTGAGCATGCGCTGTCAATGTACCATAGCTTTGACTTCTCAGCACACCTCAGGCTCACCTGCAATTGAACTAGTTATCTTTAGGTACCCAATACTGAGCTCTGATACCACTTGTTGGTTGATGCGCCTTCAGAGAAGACTCACTAAGGGATAAGTGTACCCCGTCGTTATCAAGTAATAAAATTCTGGAAAAGTCCAGGTATCGTCCACAGGATTTATTTCTGCAAGTATCAAGCTACTTGGTCTCAGGTGTTATCTAGGCTTTGGGGGTTTTGAGTTTGATTTTGCTTAAGTTAATCTACTCCTAGGTTGAATTATACTACTCCTAGCTAAGTTGTCTAATTCTAACTAAGTTATTCTACGCCTAATTAAGTTAAACTACTCCTAATTAAGTTAAACTACTCCTAGGTGATCTTTTACCAATGTAATTATCCGAAGGAACATGAAGGGATACGATGATAATGAAAATAGATTGTTTACGCAACGGAATTAAAACCTAATCTAAGTCACTTGTGTCCGAGGCGATTAACCCTACCTATCCTCCTGAGGTCCCTAGTTCGTGATTCCCTTGTAAGGCCGAAACTAGCTCTAAGGCTCAGCAATTTGGCCTTAATCTTCTATAGGGTCGTCAATCCTATATGCACTGACTAGGTCAGATTCAGCTCGCAATATGTGCCAACTTAATTTTGGGATTATCGAATGAGTTAAACCAATCAGACAAAGCGTAAGACAAAGATTAAAGCAATAAAACAATTGAATAAACAAAACTATAATATATATCAAAGATGAAAAGTATTGTCACGAAGATACAATGAGCCTAGGATTCATAACATGGATCAGAGGCTAGACAGAATATAAAAGAAGAAAAATCCCTTTCAGGGAACCTGTCTACCAATGCAGGCGTCTTCTTAGGACTTAAGGATGGAGCTTGAGCAATCCTCGGTGAGCGGAGTTTCGGAGGTGTCTTCAATGGAGGTTTGAAGGATATGGAGGAGGTGGAAAGGATTTCTCAAGGTGAAAGCTAAGAAAATTACAAAGATAAAAGATATCTAATTTACATTGGAAAAATCCTATTTATAGGCGCGGCTCGGGCCCTTTTCTTGACCTATTTCGTGTCCTTATGCAGGTAGGAAGTCGTGGGGCCGGTCGTGGAGTCATGGGGGCGGAATTGGTCTTTTTGACTAATTCCCGCAGGTCTGCTCGCCGAGCAGGGCGAGCTGCTCGCGAGAAGGCTCCCTGCTCGCCCGAGCAGGCCTCTGAGGGCCTGCTCGTCGAGCTGGCCTAAATAGGCCAGTTCGTCGAGCAGTCTTGCCCGGCACGCCTCTGCGCTGTCGCTGAATGCCAAAAGTGTGTTTTTTCGCCCGAACTTATCCATGCGCATGCACACAACACCAGATAGCATTAGTCCAAAGGCTAAATTGACCCGCCAATCGCTTATTTTGAGCAAACGCTTCGTTTGGTGCGACTTTGGACGGATCAATTAGCTTCAAAAGATAACGGAATTATATTATGCATGCCATTTTGGCCGTATTTGCCTAAATTGATCATAAAACGAGCCTAAACAACGAAAAGTAAATAAAACATTTCCAATTTCTAACTAACTCACACAAAAGCATTTAAATGCGAGAATTGCTCGCTTATTAACTAAATAACGCTAAAAACCGTCCTAAAACCGTACCCAAAGATAGGGGTTTTTGACCCCTATCAAACCTCCTCGCACTTAAAACTTTACTTGTCCCCAAGTAAACTAAAAAACTAAACCCGCAATCACAAGCAAGCTAGAAAACCTCCCGGTTTGACTAGGTGCTTGACACAATTTCGAGCATCTGTAATTACATGCATTCGGAAATACAAAGTAGAGACACGATATCCAAAAGCCGCATTTCAATTATCATAGGTCATATGTTTTAAGAAAAAGGACACATGTTCAATTAAACGAGCTTGAGGGGATCGCTAAGTAAAACACCTCACCATAGGTAGTTCACTCATTTCACACAATTTTGGTGGCTAAAGTGTTTACTTTCGGCTTATGTTCTTGCTTAGGATTACGTTGATTTTGCACGTTCATCCGAGTTCCTCTACTATGCTATATGACTCCGATGATATCAAAAACAGCCTCGAATTGGGGTTGTAATGTGGTTAGAGGGTTAAAGGTACAACAAGGGTTAGGGGTTCTAGCGCTAGAAAAACAAAGTTTAAAATGGCTTTAGCAAATTGGGAAGTGATTGAGCTTTTTATTCACAAATATTTTTCTGAGACGTTCTAGTTTTAAGACTTGGGAGATATGGTTCTCCTTCTTTTGTTCATCTCTTTTCCTTTTTCTTTTATGTTTTTCCTTTTTCTCTTTCTTTTTTTTTCTTTTTGGATAGTAGTGCTCAATCACTTCTTAGCATTTTGGCTTGCTACTATGATGCCATAAACAAAGATAAAGCGTTAGAAGAAAACAAAGGCTCAATGTGAGCTTTGCAAAAACTCGGGTTAAGTAACAAACCAAGTGATGGTTTGCAAAAATTGGGTTAGAACGAAAGAAAAATCTACAAACTACAAAAATACAGGCTTAAAGGGGCTTCCTAGAGTAGATGAAAAAGAGAAAATAAGGTAAATAAAAAGGTTAATTCTAATGAGGCTGATTCATCGTTTAACATCTCAAATCATCGCATGTAGGTTCAACTCAGTATTAGGTGCAAAATCTGTAATCTTTCCACAAGTCAAAGCATTCACACAAAAATGTCAAGAAAAAGAGCTTTTTGATGTTCGCTCTTAGGCTCAAATTCAACTCACAATTCTTTGGGTTTCAATTTGTGCTTACTAGTTCTCCCCAAACTCAAGTTTAATATCACATGCCTTCAATTCTTAAGTTATCTACCTAAGTAATGATTTTAGCATTTCTTCAAAAGTAGGGTCTAAATGCAAACTTTAGCTCATGCTTTTACAGATACAAGGATTGTGTCCTACACCTAAACTAGTTGTCATGCAATCTTAGATTCGGTTCTCAGCCCTCAAGGACAAATAACGAAGTTTAGATTCGAAGGAGGTTCACGGTTTTAGGTCCTAAACATGGAAAACATAAATAAAACCCGAAAAACGCAAAACTAAACTAGACACGACGAAACAAAAATTTAAAAATTATACAATTTTTGTAAGTTTGTCTACCCCTCCTCCTCACACTAAAAATATGCAATAAGTTCCAACATTGCATCACAAACCATAAAGAACAAGTGTAAAAAGTTAGGGTGGAGAAGACAACTTACTGATCGGCCTGAAGACGGAGAATTTGAACACCCGAATTGTCTTTACCGAGATAAAGTTTGAGTCGATGTCCATTTACTTTCTGGGTGATTCCATCTTTCCCCACAATCTCAACCATACCGAAGGAATGTGCGTCAAGAACTGAGAATGGTCCATACCATCTACTCTTGAGCTTGCCAGGGAAGAACCTCAATCAGGAGTTATAAAGTAGTACTTGGTCGCCTTTATGGAAGGTTTTCCGCTGTACTTTTTTTATCATGCACCCTCTTGGTTCGTTCTTTATACAGCTTAGCATTCTCGTAAGAGTTATATCGGAGCTCATCCAGTTCATGCAGTTGTGTTAACCGTAGGTCACCTGAAAGTTTAGGGTCAAAGTTTGTGTTGAGATCGTTCATGGACGGTTTTGGAGCTCTGTTGTCCATAATTGCTGGAAGAACGATTTTATAATTACAAAAAGTGTAATGTTACAGAAATGAAGTAATAATATATCAACAAGTATTTGTATATGTAAGTATGAATGTAAACAAGTATAAGTATGAACGATATAGACAAAGAATATTTACAAACGAATTGTATATAAACAAGTATATGTATAAACAGGTATATGTATAAACAAGTATAAATGATATAAACGATATAAACAAGGGTATTCACAATGAATGCCTAAACTAACAAATCGACCTTTGGTTCGATATTGCAGAAGAAATAAATCCCCGGCAACGGCGCCAAAAACTTGATGCGCCTTCAGAGAAGACTCACTAAGGGATAAGTGTACCCCGTCGTTATCAAGTGATAAAATTCTGGAAAAGTCCAGGTATCGTCCACAGGATTTATTTCTGCAAGTATCAAGCTACTTGGTCTCAGGTGTTATCTAGGCTTTGGGGGTTTTGAGTTTGATTTTGCTTAAGTTAATCTACTCCTAGGTTGAATTATACTACTCCTAGCTAAGTTGTCTAATTCTAACTAAGTTATTCTATGCCTAATTAAGTTAAACTACTCCTAATTAAGTTAAACGACTCCTAGGTGATCTTTTACCAATGTAATTATCCGAAGGAACATGAAGGGATACGATGATAATGAAAATAGATTGTTTATGCAACGGAATTAAAACCTAATCTAAGTCACTTGTGTCCGAGGCGATTAACCCTACCTATCCTCCTGAGGTCCCTAGTTCGTGATTCCCTTGTAAGGCCGAAACTAGCTCTAAGGCTCAGCAATTTGGGCTTAATCTTCTATAGGGTCGTCAATCCTATAGGCACTGACTAGGTCAGATTCAGCTCGCAATATGTGCCAACTTAATTTTGGGATTATCGAATGAGTTAAACTAATCAGACAAAGCTTAAGACAAAGATTAAAGCAATAAAACAATTGAATAAACAAAACTATAATATATATCAAAGATGAAAAGTATTGTCACGAAGATACAATGAGCCTAGGATTCATAACATGGATCAGAGGCTAGACAGAATATAAAAGAAGAAAAATCCCTTTCAGGGAACCTGTCTACCAATGCAGGCATCTTCCTAGGACTTAAGGATGGAGCTTGAGCAATCCTCGGTGAGCGGAGCTTCGGAGGTGTCTTCAATGGAGGTTTGAAGGATATGGAGAAGGTGGAGAGGATTTCTCAAGGTGAAAGCTAAGAAAATTACAAAGATAAAAGATATCTAATTTACATTGGAAAAATCCTATTTATAGGCGCGGCTCGGGCCCTTTTCTTGACCTATTTTGTGTCCTTATGCAGGTAGGAAGTCGTGGGGCCGGTCGTGGAGTCGTGGGGGCGGAATTGGTCTTTTTGACCAATTCCCGCAGGTCTGCTCGGCGAGCAGGGCGAGCTGCTCGGCGAGCAGGCACTGCTCATCGCGAGCAGGCTCCCTGCTCGCCCGAGCAGGCCTCTGAGGGCCTGCTCGGCGAGCTGGCCTAAATAGGCCAGTTCGTCAAGCAGTCTTGCCCGGCACGCCTCTGCGCGGTCGCTGAATGCCAAAAGTGTGTTTTTTCGCCCGAACTTATCCCTGCACATGCAAAAAACTCCAGATAGCATTAGTCCAAAGGCTAAATTGACCCGCCAATCGCTTATTTTGAGCAAACGCTTCGTTTGGTGCGACTTTTGACGGATCAATTAGCTTCAAAAGATAACGGAATTATAATATGCATGCCATTTTGGCCGTATTTGCCTAAATTGATCATAAAACGAGCCTAAACAACGAAAAGTAAATAAAATATTTCCAATTTCTAACTAACTCACACAAAAGCATTTAAATGCGAGAATTGCTCGCTTATTAACTAAATAACGCTAAAAACCTTCCTAAAACCGTACCCAAAGATAGGGGTTTTTGACCCCTATCATTGGTCCCGTGTAACGTAATAGAATTAGTTCCAAGGGGGGGGGGGGGGTTAGGAACTAATATAACTTTTTCACTTAATAATGCTGACTTAATTGAATGTTTGATAGTTTAACTTAGTTTTAGGTCAGCAAGGCTGAGTGTGATGTGAGACAGCTTTAATCAGATGCTGACTAGAGCTGTTCCAGTTGTGAGTTGGGAAGTAACACTTAAGTCAGTTTCCAACTCAGCACTCAGATTACTCAACTTCAGCTTGTATAGATTATTTACTGAGTAATTTTAAGCAAGCAACACACACACACACACACACATATATATATATATATATATATATATATATATATATATATATATATATATCAAGAGAAAGGGTTAGAGTTTACTCAACAGACTTATCCTGGTTCGGCCTCTCTGCCTACGTCCAGTCCCTGGAATCCTTCCGAGATTTTTCAATCCTCTACTGAGCTCTTTAAAGGTAGAGCACAAACCGTTTACATTAGCAACTGAGTATGCAAGAGTACCGTCCTCTATTCGTCTACTCAATCCTATCTACCACTGAATACTATAACCGAGTACTCACCTTCTCTCTGCCACTGAGTACTATAACCGAGTACTCAGCTTCACTCTTCTAACCTTTTACAAATGATAAGAAATTGTTCTTAATACAACAAAGAACACTTTAGATTACAGAATCAATCTAGACTTTTACACAATGATTGGAATTTGGTGTAAGAGCTTGCCTTTTCTTTTCAGACAGCTTCTATTTTGGATTATCACTTAGTGAAGATTTTGCTTGTCTGTATGTATATCTCTCTTGTATGTGTATGATCCAAGTGATGATTTGGCCTATTTATAGCAATCTTTGAGGTGCCAATGATTTGAATTCCGACATAGCCATTGTGGGTAGAACGGTCTTCTTCGTCATCACGTGGTCAGCTTCCGGAGCTGTAGGCCAATCCTGTCTTCTATTTTTACCAGATGCCAGGTTTGCCAGTTTCGTCTTCTTGCGCCAGGTTTGTCTTCTTGCGCCAGGTTTTTCTTCTAGCCAAAAGTCAGATGGTCCATGCATCTCGAAAAGGTCCTTAAGATGGATTTTCGAGGCTTCTGATTTGGTTCAGACATTTTTCAGACCTTGTCTTGCAAGTTGATGGATCATTGACGCTGACTTGATTATTACTCAGCTTGACTCAGCGGCTTCGCCTTCAAGCTTTTCTGAAGAAGACATTTTTTTTCTTAAAGCTGAGTTGCGTTCTTACTCAGCGTCTGCTGTGTGACTTACTTATGCTGACTTTATTCTGTCTTTCTTTTATAGACTTTCAGTTCATGTTCTCGTTAGTTAACTTACTCAACATTGAACAAACTCATTAGTACAATTAAATCAAAGCACTTAAATTTAATTGTTTTAATCATGGGAATAATTTTGTCAAATCAAAATCATGTGGAAAGGTGTTTCAACACTACTTACCAGCGGATGATGAACAAGATATTTGAAGGAAGAAAGGGTGATAACTTCTCAGTTTACGTGGATGACATGATCATTAAAAGCACCACCATGGAGAGGCATGCAGAGGACATAAGAGATGGCATTGGTTGTGCTCACCACCTCAATTCGCCTTAGACCCTATTTCCAGGCTCACACAGTCGTCGTTCGCACCAATATACCTATGAGGAAGGTATTGCAAAAGCCAGAAACTTCGAGAAGGTTAATGGAGTGGGCAATCCGCCTGGGCGAATTTGACGTTCGTTATGAAGGCAAATCCGCCTTGAAAAGCCAAGTCTTGGCAGACTTTGTGAACGAATTCACTGAAGAGGGCGTGAATCTTCCTAAACCAAAAGTGGAGGAATGGACGATGTACACTGATGGCGCTTCTTCAGTAGAAGGTGCATGGATAGACATAGTGATCAAGGGACCTCATTACATCAAGTTACATTATGCTGCGAAGCTAGAGTTTCCCGCGACAAATAATACTGCAGAATATGAGGCCTTGATATTGGGGTTACACCTGTTGAAGGAGATTACACCAGAGCGGGTTGTGATCTATAGCGACTCCAAGCTGATGGTCAACTAGGTGATCAAAAACTTTGATGCGAAAGATGAAACTCTGGTCAAATATGTAGAGGAGGCCAAAAAGCTATTAAACCACATGGAAATCAAAGAAACCAAATGGGAGTTAGTCCATGTGCTTCGAGGATCAAACACAGAAGCGGACCACCTGGCTAAACTGGCTTCTAGCAAAGATCAGTGGGCGGACTTGCAATGCCCATTCGAGGTGAAAACTAGACCGACGTTCGCCCCAGAAGTCGTAGCTCTTCTTACATCCGCTGTGGGAGATTGGAGATCGCCGATCCATCAGTATCTCACAGACGGGACTTTGCCTCAAGACAAAGAAGAAGCCAGGCGGACGGTAAGAAAAGCAGCATACTTCTCCATAATAAATGATAACCTGTACAGAAAATCTTTTGGACAGCCCTGGTTGAAGTGTGTTACGACAGAAGAGGGATAGAAGATCCTCAAAGAGTTACATGAAGGTGCTTGTGCAGCCCATGAGGCATCCGCCTCCATTCTGAAAAAGTCCAGGTTGTCTGGATTTTATTGGCCTATGGCGGAACTTGATGCTCAGAAGCTGGTAGAGTCCTGTCATAATTGCCAAGTTCATGCAAATGAATCTCACACGGCTAAGCACCTACAAAAACCCATCATCGAGGGACGACCTTTCGCCATTTGGGGTATCGACATTGTTGGTCCTTTTCCTCCTACCAAGAGACAAAGGAAATACGTGGTGGTAGCTGTTGATCACTTTACGAAGTGGGTAGAAGCCGAAGTTGTCTCCTCCATAAGTGCAGAGCGAATGGTCGAGTTTGTAAGGGATAATATCATCGGAAGATTCGGAGTCCCCCACACAATTATCACTGACAATGGGACACAGTTCAATTGTGGGGAGTTCAGAGAATTTTGCGATTTCCTTCTTATTAAAGGTTTTAATGAGGCTCACACATGAGACCAATTTGTTGTAATAAGGCGAATCACCATTCAATAAAGAGAAATTTCCATTTGCGATTTCCTTCTTAAGTATCTTTTTGCAGAAATATAAATATTCCAGATTCAAAAATGGGGAGGCAACAAAAGCATTCCCAGGGTAGAGCAACGCTGTCATAGCATATCTACATTCTCCTCAAAGATAGGAGAGCAACAAACTCAGATGGTGGATCAATCTACCTCAAAGATAGGAGATTATTAACCGCCGTCGGAGAGGGATTAAATTTTTTTTCAGAGGTGAGATCTTTACATCCTCAAACATTCTTCCCAAAGAAGAGTGTCAAGACCTGGTGGCGGATCGATTCACCTCAAAGATAGGAAACAATCGACCGCCTAAGGCAGCTTAACTTCCTCAAAAGGAATAAAAAGCTCCAAAGCCTTCAAAAAGGCTCACATTCCGAGGTATGGCTGGCCACCTACCTTGAACTAGCAAAATAAGTCCTAAAGTACAAAAAATTTACTTGCTAAAAGATATAAAGCGTAGAAGTAAAATTAAAGACCAAAAGGTTTCAACAAAAAATTGTACTTAGTTACAATAAAGTTAAACGTTTACAACATTATCTTCTTTGGGCTCCTTCTCAAGAGACGTGTCCTTCGAAGGAACCTCGTTTTCCTTATCAGCATTCCCCGCCTGAAGGTCCACGCCATCGACCTCCATTATATTCGCCTTGTCACCTGCCTCTTTGGATGCCTCGCTAAGGTCATCCGCATTAAGGTTGACAGCTGGCTTGCTTTCTTCATCCGATCCTTTTAGCTCTTTCCGGACTTGGTCTCGGGTGAAGTCACGGGGATTTGGCACTTTGTCATATCTGATGGCGTCTTCAACCTCGAGGACCACGTACTCCGGATCCACAAAGTCAATCTCTGGGTAGGCGAGTCTGACATAAGCCATGATCCGCTCACCATAATAATACGCTCGACTTCCCACCATAAGCTTCGTATCTACTAAGGCAGCTTTGTGGTCCTCAGCATCTTTCGCCATCTTCTCTTTTCGCTCGCGGATCTCGTCATGCTTGCTTTTATTAAGGGCAACGGCAGCAGCTGCATTGGCATTAGCAACAGCTACATCATTCTCCAGCCTCTTGATAGTAGTCTTATCCACGACTCCCTGGAGAAGACCCGCCTCCATTGTGCGCATATGAGCATAAGCCTGACAAGGTAAAAGGATCGTTTAGAAACAAAGTCTCCCGCATGGAGATCACTCTTTCATCCAAAAATGTAAAACAAGAAGAGAAAAGCTTACCGAAAGAAGATTCCTTTTTCCCATCTTGACATGATCAGATCCAGAGAATTTGGTCCGGCTCTCTTGAACTTCTCCAAGCTGGCCAATGGCTTCATCCAAGTCATTCATGACCACCTCATTCCTTAAGGACCCCTTGGTACCATACTTGGAGAACCAGTACTTCCCCAAATCGGGTTTGACCACCTACACATAGAAAGCAAAAGATCAGAATCTATAGCCAAAGAATAAAGAAAGATAAGACGACTGTACCTACTCTTGGTTGAAGCCAAACCAGACCATCTTAGGTTTCTCGGCTCTCGAAGCATTCGCCAATAATTTCTCCCCACCGGCAGCAGCTGATCTCATTTTCTTACTTGGAGGGATCGCAACACCCTCTGAAGGGCGTTTCTCGTCCCGCTTGCTGGGATTCGCCACCTGCACGTTCTTCTGAGCCTCCAGCTCCTTTTGCTTCTTACATCTCTCTACAAGGGTGCGACTAGCTTCAGACAAATCCCTGACAAGGGAACAACAAAATAATCAAGGTTCAAGGAAAGAACAAAGGTACCTTCATCAAGTTGAGTGAACTTCACGTAAGTAATCTCAGCCCCCACTCGATGGACTAGGGGAATATCACTCATCATGAATTACAGAGCATCGACGTATGTCCAGAAATCCGTTTTGATGCTCTTCATGAGATTCGCCACTTTTTCCTCTGCATCGGTCAGTAGACGCAAATCTCCAGCCATATGTTGAGGCTTAAAGTTCCAATTCAATGGGAATCCAAGAGATTCGCCCTCTTCCACTTTGATGAAGAAAAACTTTTCGTCCCAGAGATGGACGTTTGACATCTTATTGCTAAAAGGCGAATAGCCTTTGAATTTGACAAAAGTGATGAAAGATTCGGTTTGGCGTTTTGAAGGCTTGTGAAGAGATCGAAAGACCCGGGGAGTACATGTCACCCCCAGATTAGAAGCTAAAAACAATCTAAAGCTATATCTAACCAGCCGTTCGGATGCAGCTGTCTGACGGTGATCCCAAAGACATCTAGAATATCCCCCATCACTCGGGGAAGAGGAAGGCGGAAACCCCTCTCAACATGACTCCTATACACAGAAAGATATCCCCTAGGGGGATAGGCGGGCCGCTGGTGGGCATCCGCCAATGCGGTCTCATAGTTTTTTTATCCACGTGTAACGATCCGCCAAGTCAGCTAGATCCGCGGGGCTCATATGAGATGAAGTGATCTCTGCACGAGGTTTCTTTTTCCTAATTGGGTCGAAGGAGAAGCCTCCATTCCAGAAAGAGTCCTAGGGTCTATCGCCGGAGCAATAGGAGCTACAGCGGCGGAAGGGTCCAGGTTTCTAATTAAACCGGGGCGACGGTTCCTACGCTCTCTCACCGTATTACACAACTCCGACAAATCACAACTAGGGGTACTCTCAGAAGAACTTTCAGAAGAAGTCCAACTAAATGAAGGCTCAGAGGAAGTAGTCAAATCGAAAAGTTCAGTGGTAGAGCCGGAGGAAGAACTCATAAAAACCAGATGACAGCAAAATAGAACAAGAAGGTTAACTTACATGGAAAATCGGAAGCTTCAAGAGTTCTTGACACAAAGAAGGCTCTGGAAAAACGCAGGCAAAAATCGGAGGAGAATTAGCAAAAGGGAAAGGTAATGGAAGTGAGAGAAAGGAAGAGTTTAAAGAGAGGCCGCCACTTACCTCGAGCGGAGTGTCCAAGACACCTGTCGTGCGGTGGATGGTCTGGGACAGAGCAGCAATTAATGTGACGCCTCTTGACGGCACGCCAGGAAGTTCAAAAGCCCTAAAGGACTTTAATATTACTTTGGGGGGGCTTCAGATAACATTGAGATATTATTTACGGGACTGAAAGGGATATTAACCAAAACGACCGTGTATCCAGACGATCGGGAAAGCTATGGCATATCAAGCAAACTACCAAAGTGGCGGATCACATAGATTCCTTCATACGCTATCCGTAGTCAAACCTGTGGGAGACTCGCCATCACGCCTCGATCCGCCCCCTGAACGGTTGAGTCGATTCCCGACAAAGGTACTAATAACCTATTAATGAGCTAACGGTCATACTTGAATAAGATCAGTAACCGTCATTAATGAGGCATTAATGGAGACTTTCTAGTTACCAGGAGTTACAACTACATGACTATAAATAGCTTGTATCCCAAGCTATTGAGGTACACATTCACGCTCTCCTTAACCCTGCTTTGTCATTATCGTTTATTCTATTACTATATACTGACTTTGGCATCGGAGCTTCCTCCCGCCGATCCCAACGGCGCCGCCCGCAGGGAAGGATTTCGATCAAGAGTTCACCACAAGTCATTATATCTATACTATGTTTGTGTGACTTTTCCAAAATACCCCTAATATGTTTGTAGTTTTACCGCCCGTCTGTCTCCCTCCAGTTTTAATTTGCAGATTTCGCAATATGCGAAGTCTGCGAAGATAATGTTTATGTGCTTTTCTCCATCACCTATATAAATACTCTAATTGTATACAAATGTCATACTTTTGTGTCTAAGTTTTAGACATGACATACACTTGTCAAAAATTAATTAAATACGACATGTTAAAAGGCACCTCACATTCCACTCAAAATTAAATAATCATATTAATTCAATTAAGGTTAAATAATAATAAGAATAATAATAATTCCATTAAGTTCAAATTCAAGTTTAACCATAGGACTACATATAGTCTAATTGGAACAATATAGATTTTAGTTCTTTTAAATTTATTCTTTCTTTTAAATTTACCCAAAATTTTTAATTTACACCTAAAGTATTAAATTAAACCCAATTAATTAACACTATCTATTTAAAAAAAATAAATATTAGAATTTTTAGACATAGACGTTACAGTATTAGTAACACAGTAAATATTTTACAGTTTGACAAAAAATATTGTAATTAAATTGTCTGTGTCAGACTTGATTGTTAACATATTAAATATTTTAGACATAATTGATGTTTGAAAGATTTGATGTGACATTTAAATGGAGTAAATTATATACGTGGTGTACCACATTTACCCTGTTGCACACTTTAGTGTACAACCTTCAATTTTGCACACAAAAGTCTACAACCTTATGATAACCTCTCACTATAATACACAACTAGCAAAAGTGACTAGTGAAAGAAACCTCTAATGAAAAAAAAATAGAAATAAGACACATAAAAAAGAAAAAAATAAACTTGTGTTCTAATATGCATAATGACATTTTCCATTGTTTTCAATTTAAGGAAAAACTATTTAGAAAGAAAACAAAAAGAAAATTTGGTGAACAAAGAAGATGAAAATAGAATCTCATCCAACTCAAGTTATCTTATTTATAATGTCTAAGTTTTACCTTTATTCTATGTATAATACATCACTTGTTCCCTTAACTTACCTAAAAAGTTTGATTGGCTCCCTCAACTTGTTTACAATAATCCATTTGTTATCCGAACTTTTTTAAAGTGGTATACATTGTCATTTGTCTAAATCTACATAAAAAAAATTTCACAACTTATAAAATAAAGGCCATAAGTCGTAATTTTAATTTAAAATAAATTAACTTTATGTTTTGTACATTTTTATTTTTATGACCTTTTTATAGATTTATTGACTTAATCATGTCACTTTAAACAAATTTAGTTAGCTAATGAGGTATCATATAAATTCATAGGTCAATCAAGCTTTTTGGACAAGTTCAGGAATGAGCTGATATATTAAGCCAATCTAATTCACTAATCTCCAGTCAATTAATGATAATTAAATCTTGTCTTTTCTAGAAAAACAAATTAAGAGGAGAATACTCTAATGATTAATCTAGTGAAAAACCACTGCTCTCGTATGGACACCAACTATAGAACTTTTGTGTTCTTGATCGGTGGCCAAAGATTTGATCTAAGAAAAACACTTATACAGGTAAAACTCTTTTATAATCCCTCAACTTGTTTACAGTAATCCATTTGTTGTCTAAACTTTTTTAAAGTGGTATACATTGTCATTTGTCTAAATCTATATTAAAAATTCAAAACTTATAAAATAAAAGCCCTAAGTCTTGATTTTAAGTCTTTAAAACAAATTAACTTACTGTTTTGTATATTTTTATTTTTATGACGTTTTTATAGATTTATTGAGTTAATCATGTCACTTTCAACCAACTTTATTTAGCTAATGAGGTATCATATAAATTCATGGGTCAATCATGCTTTTTGGACAAGTTCAGGAAGGAGCTCATATATTAAGCCAATCTAATTCAATAATCTCCAGTCAACTAATTATAATTAAATCTTATCTTTTCTAGAAAAACAAATTAAGAGTAGAATAAATTAAAGGCTTAATGCTCCCCCAACCCATTTAACTTGTCCAAATTGGTCATTTTACCCCCTCAACTCATTGAATGTTCTATTTACCCCCTTAACTCCATAAAAGTGGTATTTTTCACCCCCTCAACTTGTCCATTTACCACCCTAACTCATAGAATGTCATATTTACCCACTTAACTCCATAAAAGTGGTATTTCTCACCCCTTACAATCCATTATCGATGCCTAAATCGATACTCTTTTTTACATTGATACTATTTTGTACGTGGAACCTAAATTGATACTTCCCTAAAAACCATAAGCCTATTTTTGGCACATTATCCCTACGTATAATGTCTTTAACTTGTTTATATTAATGTTCTTGTTATTTATTTCTTTTATTCATTCATTCTCTTTTCAATTTTTTTGACTAGTTAAATTTTGATTATCTAATTATTGTAATACAATATTATTGTAATAAACACATGAAGATCAATATAATTATCAAATTAAAACAAAATAAAAAAGTTCATATTAAAAAAATATTTTCAAACCCATTTGAGTGAGTCCTATTAATTTTGCACTATAAAAATGTAAGAAATACCACTTTTATGGAGTTAAAAGGGTAAATAGGATCATAAAATGTGAGAAATACAACTTTTATGGAGTTAAGAGGGTAAATATGACATTCGATGAGTTGGGGAGGGGTAAAATGATCAATTTGGACAAATTAAAGGGGTGAGAAATACCATTTTATGGAGTTAAGGGGGTAAATAGGACATTCGATGAGTTGGAGGGGTAAAATGACAAATTTTGACAAGTTAAGAAGGCTGGAGGAGCATTAGGCCTAAATTTTATTGTTAAAATGGCCTAAAAGCATATCAATTCTAAAAGTGATAATTCCTTTTGTTTATAAATTCTATTATTCAATTATAATATATAAATTTAGGAAGATACTTGTTTTTGACAAAGTAACCATTGCTTTGTTTTTAAAATTTCCCACCATTAGATTAATTTTCTATCTCATCATCCAATGGTGAAAAAAACAAAGTAATAGTTACTTTGTTAAAAACAAAGTAACCATAGCTTGCACCGTTTAATTTATATATATGAATACTAAGATAGATGAACAATTTAATTTCATTAAAGATCTTAGAATAAAGATAACCAATTTATTCAACTCAAGACTTTTGTGTAACCTGAGAAATGAAAGATTACACATCATGTATTTACCTCCAAATAAGAATGATAGAGTGTTTTTCTCCATCACCACTATAAATACTCTAATTTTAGCAAATGTCATACTTTGGTGTCTAAGTTTTAGACATGACATACACTTGTCAAAAATTAATTAAAACGACATGTTAAAAGGCACCTCACATTCCACTCAAAATTAAATAATCATATTAATTCAATTAAGGTTAAATAATAATAACAATAATAATAATTCAATTAATGTCAAATTCAAGTTTAACCATACAACTACATATAGTCTAATTGAAACAATATAGACTTTAGTTCTTTTAAATTTACTAAAAAAAATTAATTTACACCTAAAACATTAAATTAAACCCAATAATATACTTAAATTCATAATTAATTAACGTTATCTATTTCAAAAAAATAAATATTAAAATTTTTAGACACGGACTTTACAGTATTAGTAACACAGTAAATATTTTACAATTTGACAAAAAAAAATTGTAATTAAATTGTATGTGTCAGACTTGGTTGTTAACATATTAAATATTTTAAGCATAATTGAAAGATTTGATGTGACAGTTAAATAGAGTAAATTATATACGTGGTGTTCCACATTTACCATGTTTCACACTTTGGTGTACAACTTCCAATTTTGCAACAAAAGTCTACAACCTTATGATAACCTCCAACTGTAATACACAACTAGCAAAAGTGACTGGTGAAAGAAACCTCAAATGAAAAAAAATAGAAATAAGACACAAAAAAAGGGAAAAAAAACCTGTGTTCTAATATGCATAATGGAATTTTCCATTGTTTTCAATCGAAGGAAAATCTATTTAGAAAGAAAACAAAAAGAAAATTTGGTGAACAAAGAAGATGAAGATAGAATGTCATACAACTCAAATTATTCTATTTATAATGTCTAAGTTTTACCTTTTTTCTGTGTATAATACATCACTTGCTCTCTTAACTTACCTAAAAAGTTTAATTGGCTCCCTCAACTTGTTTACAGTAATCAATTTGTTGTCTGAACTTTTTTAAAGTGGTATATTGTCATTTGTCTAAATCTACATAAAAAAAATTCAAAACTTATAAAATAAAGGCCATGAATCGTAATTTTAAGTCTTTAAAATAAATTAACTTTATGTTTTGTATATTTTTATTTTTATGATGTTTTTATAGATTTATTGACTTAATCATGTCACTTTAAACAAGTTTAGTTAGCTAATGAGGTACCATATAAATTGATAGGTCAATCAAGTTTTTTGGACAAGTTCAGGAATGAGCTGATATATTAAGTTAATCTAATTCAATAATCTCCAGTCAATTAATGATAATTAAATCTTGTCTTTTTTAGAAAAACAAATTAAGAGGAGAATACTTCAATAATTAATCTAGTGAAAAATCAATGCTCTCGTGTCGACACCAACTATAGAACTTTCGTGTTCTTGATTGGTGGCCAAAGATTTGATCTAAGGAAAACTCCTATACAGGTAAAACTCTTTTATGATCCATCTCTCTTTATTTTACTTCTTTTTCTCTTCTTTCTATAATTTATTGTTGCTTTTGAGTTTTTATTGTGTAGCTCAATTTGGAGATGATACTCTGATTGACCACTTAATTCGCATATATGGAGGCGGTGGTCTCGACAGCCTCTAAAACTTGGTAAGTGCATTAGTATAGCTAAAAATCTAAATAAACTTGTCTCTAGACATGATTTTAGGGATTTGTTTTCTGTTTCAATATGATCAAAATTGCCACTTGAAATCTGTTTTTATGAATCATTCAAGTTGGAGAAGTACATGAAACTGAAAATATGTTTTTCTGAATCATTGAAGTTAGAGAAGTAGTTTCATTTCCAAATTCGAATCGATAATGTTTATGTTTGTTTTCCTCAATTTATCATTGCTTTTTTGTTTTCAATTATCTGAATTTACATGGTAGCATAAGGAGAAGCACGTGCATGTTTTTTTAATTACAAATTAGTTTATTTTTAGAAAGTTCTCTTTGATGAGTTGGTTAAATTCTTATTTTCCATTACAGAGATAGATGTTGTCCGGAGAAGAGGTAGATGTTCTTCTGCTGACTATCTATCCATTTTCCTTGTTAATTTATCTGTTTAAATTCAACAACTTTGTTGTAAATTGTACTGACTTATTTATAATACTACCTATGTTATCCTTTTTCCTACCTATGTTATCAGTTATCCTTTTTCATAGCGTGTGTTTTTTTATTTATAATGCTCAAGTACATAGTTTAATTTACAACTTCCATTTTACTTAATAAATTTTTGAACCTCCTAATGTCAGTGTTTTTAAAACTGATTAATTCCTTAATATCTGAAAACTAATTTGAGTAATAATAAAAGTAATTATAATTAAATCTTATCTTTCATAGAAAAACAAATTAAGAGGATTAATAAATTTAATTGTTAAAATGGCCTAAAAGCATATCAATTCTAAAAGTGATAATTGCTTTTGTTTATAAATTCTATTCTTCAATTATAATATATATAAGTTTATGGAGACACTATGGTTACTTTGTTTTTTTGTAAAAGTAACCCTTAGTTTGTTTTCAAAATTTCCCACCATTAGATTAGTTTTCTATCTCATCATCCAATGGTGAAAAAAACAAAGTAACGGTTACTTTGTTAAATACAAAGTAACCATAGCTTGCACCGTTTAGTTTATCTATATGAATACTAAGATAGATGGACAATTTAATTGTATTAAAACTCTTAGAATAAAGATAACCAATTTATTCAACTTAATACTTTTGTGTATCATGAGAAATCAAAGATTACAAATCATGCATCTACCTCCAAATAAGAATGATCAGGTGTTTTTCTCCATCACTTATATAAACACTCTAATTTTATACAAATGTCACACTTTTGTGTCTAAGTTTTAGACATGACATACACTTGTCAAAATTTTATTAAATACGACATGTTAAAAGGCACCTCACAATCCGCTCAAAATTAAATAATCATAATTAATTTAATTAAGGTTAAATAATAATAATTCCATTAAAGTCAAATGAAAGTTTAACCATACGACTACATATAGTTTAATTGGAACAATATAGACTTTAGTTCTTTTAAATTTATTGTTTCTTTTAAATTTCCCAAAAAAATTAATTTGCAACTAAAACATTAAATTAAACGCAATGATATATTTAAATTCATAATTAATTAACGCTATCTTCTTCGAAAAAAATAAATATTAAAATTTTTAGGCACGGATGTTACAGTATTAGTAACACAGTAAATATTTTACAGCTTGGAAAAAAAATTGTAATTAAATTGTATGTGTCGGACTTGGTTGTTAACATATTAAATATTTTAGACATAATTGATGTTTGAAAGATTTGATATGACAGTTAAATGGAGTAAATTATATACATGGTGTACCACATTTATCCTGTTTCACACTTTGGTGTACAACCTTCAATTTTGCACACAAAAGTCTACAACCTTATGATAACCTCACACTGTAATACACAACTAGCAAAAGTGACTGGTGAAAGAAACCTCAAATGAAAAAAAAATAGAAATAAGACACATAAAAAGGGAAAAAATAAACCTGTGTTCTAATATGCATAATGAAATTTTCCATTGTTTTCAATTGAAGGAAAAACTATTAAGAAAGAAAACAAAAAGAAAATTTGGTGAACAAAGAAGATGAAGATAGAATGTCATCCCACTCAAATTATCCTATTTATAATGTCTAAGTTTTACCTTTTTTCTATGTATAATACATCACTTGTTCCCTTAACTTCCCTAAAAAGTTTGATTGACTCCCTCAACTTTTTACAGTAATCCATTTATTGTCTGGACTTTTTTAAAGTGATATATATTGTCATTTGTCTAAATCTATATAAAAAATTCAAAACTTATAAAATAAAGGTCATAAGTCGTAATTTTAAGTCTTTAAAACAAATTAACTTTATGTTTTGTATATTTTTATTTTTATGACGTTTTTATAGATTTATTGACTTAATTATATCACTTTAAACAATTTTAGTTAGCTAATGAGGTAGCATATAAATTGATAGGTCAATCACGTTTTTTGGACAAGTTCAGGAATGAGCTGGTATATCAAGCTAATCTAATTCAATAATCTACAGTCAATTAATGATAATTAAATCTTGTCTTTTTTAGAAAAACAAATTAAGAGGAGAATACTTCAATGATTAATCTAGTTAAAAATCAATGCTCTCATATGGACACCAACTATAGAACTTCCGTGTTTTTGATTGGTGGCCAAAGATTTGATCTAAGGAAAACTCCTATACAGGTAAAACTCTTTTATGATCCATCTCTCTTTATTTTACTTCTTTTTCTCTTCTTTCTATAATTTATTGTTGCTTTT
Source organism: Euphorbia lathyris (assembly GCF_963576675.1). Taxonomy (NCBI): domain Eukaryota; kingdom Viridiplantae; phylum Streptophyta; class Magnoliopsida; order Malpighiales; family Euphorbiaceae; genus Euphorbia; species Euphorbia lathyris. The sequence goes on from NC_088911.1 coordinate 9,715,781, forward strand.
GAGTTTGTATTGTGTAGCTCAATTTGGAGATGATACTCCGATTGACCACTTAATTCGCATATATGGAGGCGGTAGTCTCGACAGCCTCTAAAACTTGGTAAGTGCATTAGTATAGCTAAAAATCTAAATAAACTTGTCTCTAGACATGATTTTAGGGATTTGTTTTCTGTTTCAATATGATCAAAATTGCCACTTGAAATCTGTTTTTATGAATAATTCAAGTTAGAGAAGTGCATGAAACTGAAAATATGTTATTCTGAATCATTGAAGTTAGAGAAGTAGTTTCATTTCCAAATTCGAATAGATAATGTTTATGTTTGTTTTCCTTAATTTATCATTGCTTTTTTGTTTTCAATTATCTGAATTTACATGGTATAATAAGGAGAAGCACGTGCATATTTTTTTAATTGCAAATTAGTTTATTTTTAGAAAGTTCTCTTTGATGAGTTGGTTAAATTCTTATTTTCCATTGCAGAGGTAGTTGTTGTCCGGAGAAGAGGTAGATGTTCTTCTGCTGACTATCTATCCATTTTTCTAGTTAATTTATCTGTTTAAATTCAATAACTTTGCTGTAAATTGTACTGACTTATTTATAATACTACCTATGTTATCCATTTTCCTACCTATGTTATCAGTTATCTTTTTTCGTAGCGTGTGTTTTTTTATTTATAATGTTCAAGTACACAGTTTAATTTACAACTTTCATTTTACTTAATAGATTTTTGAACCTCATAATGTCGGTGTTTTTAAAACTGATTAATTCCTTAATATCTAAAAACTAATTTGAGTAATAATAAAAGTAATTATAATTAAATATTGTCTTTCATAGAAAAACAAATTAAGAGGAAAATAAATTTAATTGTTAAAATGGCCTAAAAGCATATAAAATTCTAAAAGTGATAATTTCTTTTGTTTATAAATTCTATTGTTCAATTATCATATATATAAGTTTAGGGAGACGCTATGGCTACTTTGTTTTTGACAAAGTAACCCTTAGTTTGTTTTTAAAATTTCCCACCATTGGAATAATTTTCTATCTCATCATCCAATGGTGAAAAAAACAAAGTAATGGTTACTTTGTTAAAAAAAAGTAACCATAGCTTGCACCGTTTAGTTTATCTATATGAATACGAAGATAGATAGACAATTTAATTGCATTAAAACTCTTTTTTTGCATGAAAGATTGGGACGCGATTAAGTGGCTAGACATCCCAACTAAGTTGGCACCCCTAACACACCAAATCAACCCGAAATATTATTAATAAAAAAAAGGAAAATTACAAAGGGAGGAAAGAAAAAAGAAGGTTCAAAGTAGAAAATTAAGGAAAACGAACATGTGCCACATTACAAAGGTCGTCAAAAACAAACGATTGGAAAAAATGAGGAGTCGAGTGCCACCATGTGATAGCAGAAGCTGTTTTGCCAAAACGGGCAAGTTGATCCGCCGCCTGATTGCCCTCCCAATAGATATGAGAGATTCTGCAATTCATATTCGTGAATCTAGCCAAACAGTGAAGCCAGTCTTGTCTAATTTTCCAGGGAGCCATGGTAGACTTTCTGTTTAGCAAATCAACCGCATAAGTAGAATCCGATTCAATCCAAAGATTGTGCCACCCCCGTTCCCAGGTAGATTCTACTGCGAAAATAATGGCAGTTAGCTCGGCAATGTGCGTATAGGAACTAGAGAGGTTAATAGCATAACAGCCAATAACAAAACCTCGGGAATTTATGAAAATCTCACCAGCTCCAGCGATACCAGGCGCACCGTCCGCCGCGCCATCCCGTCGACGGCGGACACCAGCGAACAATGAGAGGGTCCGGCGGAGGCCTAGCACGGCTCGGTAAATGGACAGTTCATTTTGGTTCCTGAATGAAAAAGTGAAGCCGATTCTGAAGGAATTGGATTGAAGGGAGATCATTTTCAAAAATAGCCAAATTCCTGATGTACCAAATGTACCAAACAGTAGTTATAGCAGCCAAATTCCACCATTTCCTCATAGAAATATGCAAACGGATAGCTCTAATCTCCCGAAAAAGATTCCCAAAGATCAAAATACTACTACGGTGTATGCCAAAAACAGAGAAGACCACATTCCAAAGACTATTCGACACAGGGCACGTGACGAAAAGATGATCAATTGATTCAATATGGCATTTACACAGTTCACATCTCGAGGCAAGAGAAAAACCACATACCTGTAAATTGGTTTGTACCATAATTCTCCTATGAATCACTAGCCAACAGGTGACAGACTGCCTAGGCGGTACAAAGGCATTCCAAAGGAATTTGTTCCACTCAACCGGAGTGTTGTTGCAGCAGGAGCTATAGAAACCTTTGGCAGTATACATACCTGACAAAGCCATTTCCACACACACATGTCTGTTCCGTCCCAAATTCCAGAAACCCTTTGAATGTTCAATTGAACATGATCAAGTAGTCGATGCAAATTAGTCTAGGATCATGATCAAGTAGTCGATGCAAATTAGTCTAGGATTCATCAGCTCGAAAGGAGTGAAGCGGGTCATAAAGCTTGCGCTGTACATTTGCCGGTATGCCGAGCTGATTTGCAACCGTCGGAGCAATCCAGGAGTCCGTCCAGAAATTCAGATCAGAATTGTCTCCAAACCACCAGGTCACTTCTAAACTGATCTGATCATAAATTGGTCGAACAGAGGTCAAAACCGAAGAATTTGAAATATAGCGCTTAGGCATACCAAATTGATAAAGGAAGCGAGTTCGCAGCAAAAAAGGGATATATCCATTTTTTTGAATCAAATCCTAGCTGAACTTACCAAGAAGAGAGTTGTTGAACAGTCCGATATCCTTGATTCCAAGCCCCCCAAATTCATACAATTGACAACACTTCTTCCATTTGATAGTAAGGAGGTTTCTCTGGTCCTTGTCCCCAGTCCAAAGGAAGTTTCTGAGAGCTTTAGCAATCTTTGCAGTGAGAGAGGCTGGCCACTTGTAAATCATAAGTGAATGTATGAGAGCACCTGTTAAAGCAGATTTTATCAGAGTTAGCCTACCGGCTAAAGAGAGAGACCGCCCCTTCCAGAGACTAAATTTAGCAAGGAACCGATCCATAAGCGGTTGTAAGTGACGAGCCTTTGGCGCCCCCTGAAAAATTGGTACCCCAAGATAATTAAACGGCAACCGAGCAACACAAATACCCAGAATATCAGTGAGCCGATTCCTATGCTGAATGCTGATACTGTTTCCAAAATAAATTGCGGATTTATCCCAGTTAACCGTCTGACCCGATATGGTTGCATAAAAGTTGAAGAGATCCTTTACACATTTCATATTTTTGAGAGTAGCCCTGCCAAAAATTAACGTATCATCTGCATAAAGGAGATGAGAATGAAAGGGAGAAGAGTTGTGATAAACCATGGGTTGAAACTTGCCTTCGTCCACCAACTTGGCCAACCAACGACTGAAGAAGTCCTCTGCAATACCAAATAGAATTAGAGAAAGCGGATCCCCTTGTCGAACCCCGCATGAGCAACTAAAATAACCCTTGCTACCCCCTCTAAATGCAATTGACATACGAGCAGACCGAAGAACTTCCAAAATCCAGCTTCTAAATTGCAAAGAAAACCCAAAAGATTCAAGAACAGCTAGGAGAAAGTTCCAGTCAATGGTGTCAAAAGCTTTCCTGATATCAATATTCAAAGCCATATTTCCGCCAAAGACATTCTTGTTTAACATATTTACCCCTTTTGAGGCCGCAGCAATGCAATGATGAATGCTTCTACCAGAGATGAATCCGAATTGGTTATCCGAAACAATGCACGTGGTGACAGGCGCCAGCCTATCAGCAAGGATTTTTGAAATGATCTTATAATTAAAATTGCTCAAGGCGATAGGACGAAAATGCTGAATTTCATTTGCTTCAGCAACTTTGGGAAGAAGAGTCATAATACTGGAGTTCATACCAGGAAGCATACAGCCAGTATCAAAGAAACTCTGCACCATCTTACAAACATCTGAACCAATTACATCCCAAAAGTGCTGGTAGAATAACCCCCCATATCCATCTGGACCCGGAGAGCTATCACGGCTAAGACTGAAAATCGCAGCACGGATCTCATCAAGCGCTGGCCTCCGCGTGAGATTATCATTGTCCATGAAATTGACCAAATCCGGAATAACCGCAGCAATAGCACCCTGATCGATAGCTAGCCTGCTGCTAGTAAAAAGAGTGGAAAAGTATTCTACAACATGCTGAGAAATGATATTCTCATCATTAACCAAAATTCCATTAATGAGAAGAGAATCCATTAATGATTGAATTTTTCTACCTTGGCCGAACGGTGAAAAAAGTTGGAGTTCCAATCCCCTGCCTCAAGCCATTTTTCTCTGCTTTTATCACGGAGAAGCAATTCCTGCCGGTGCAGTTGAAGATCAAGATCGCGCTGAGCATCTGCCTCAATTAGACGCCAACTCTCATTCAATCCCTGTACTGAGATGTCCCTTTGAATTTCAGCAAGTCTGGACTGAGCAACAGCAATATTCCCTTCCACCCTACCAAAAACCTCTCTGTTCCATATACGCAGTTTAGGCTTCAAAGATTTAAGCTTATGACAAAGAAGTTGCGCCGGAGGAAGGGAAACATGGCTGTTACGCCAATGATCGACAATCAAACCCCTTAGTGAAACATGTGTAGTCCACATAGAGAGAAAACAAAAGCGGGTATGCCGAGCCAAGCCATTTTTGCATTCAAGAAGTAACGGACTGTCATCAGATTGATGTCGAGGGAGAATAGAACAGCTGATTGAATCCCAGAAATCAACAAAATCCTCAGACACAAGAGCTCTGTCAAGTTTACTTTCAACATGTTCAGGGCCAATACGACCATTAGACCATGTAAAATGCATACCAGAGCTATCAATTTCCTCAAGGCCATTATTATTAATAAAACCACGAAAGTCCCTACAACTAATGACAGAAGGACTACGACCCGTCTTTTCATGAGCACCGATGACTGCATTGAAATCACCGATAACCAGCTTTTTTCTGCTGCCCACAATAGCACTGAGAGAATCCCAAAGCATACGTCGTCTGCCAAAAAAATTACTGCCATAGACAAAAGAGAGCTGAGTGTAATCTGTGGCACTACCATAATTGATAGAGATGTGCTGATCAGGACAAAGAATCATAGAGCAGAGATGTAGGGTACCCATTTTACAAAATAGCCAAATAGAATTACAAGGATTCTCAGTGACAAACTGCAAGCCTATAGAATTCCAGAAAGAAGAGTGAATCCTATCCAAAGAAACCATAGGTTCAGAGATACATACCAGATCCGGATGATTGATAGAACAAAAAAGTTTCAGAGCCCTCTGCGTACCAGGGTTATTAATACCCCTGCAGTTCCAGTAGAGAGTGATCATTTAGGGAGAGAGGAACTGCCCCACTCTTTAGAACGGGAATCTACACAATCTTTTTTTGTCTTGGATTTAGCTTTCTTCCTAGTGGTAATCCATTCGGTATTTACCTCAGGGATGCAATTGATATCAACCATTGGAGAAAAAGGCTCCGGGGATCCATCAGAACCCGATACAGAACTGTTATCTTCATCATTTCGCTCACCCCAACTTTTCTTTTCCTCCTCATGTCCCAGACTGTTATTGTTAGCCGATTGGTGCAGCACAAGTTGCAAAGGAGCAGCAATTTCGCCCTCCTCTACCACCACCGGCTCCTGAACAGAAGTTTGAGAATCCAACTGAACCTTGGCATGCTTAGTGTTAGTTCAGTTCGCCCTCAGTCCCTTTTCAGAATGAACAGTCCTCTGCATATGAGGCTTAGGATGTTCCTTGAGATTTCTCCTACATTTAGCTGAGGTATGTCCAATTGATGAACAAGTTCCATAAAGCGCCGACAAACGCTCATATTCGAGAAAAACCCATTGCTTATGACTATCAGTGTCAACTCTAAGTTTTGATTGTATTTCACAAGAAAGATCAACATCAATAAGCACCCTAGCATAATGCCCAAATTCTCCATTCACAGTGTTATGATCAAAGCGAATTGGAACCCCAATCACTCGTGCAATACTGGCAATTATTCTAGTGTCCCAAAACTCCCAAGGAATATTATATAATCTAACCCATACTTGTGCAGAAGTGGACTTATGAGTATCAGGATTAAATTTTGGAGTCCACGGAGTAAAGCGAATAATCCCCGGCTTAAGAGAAATAACACCCATTCCCCAAATAGTTTGCAAAGCATTCTCATCAGGCATAATAATTTGATAAAAACCTTTACCCAAAGATATAAGTTGCCAATCCATAGAACGTTTCCATACCTAGTTCATACATTGCTTCAATTCAGCGTGCTTCCAAGGGCTCTCGCCTTTGTTCAACGAAATTCTCCCAATTACAGAGTGCTGGAATAATTTCACCCGCTCCTCATAAATAGATTGCGGAATTTTGACGGCTTTGAACCCTCCTTCTTCAGAAATCCGAGGCAGATTCGGTGCCGGGATAGCCGTAGAATAATAGCCTTCTTCACCATAGCAGCAAAAGTCGGAGCTGCCACAGCAGCAAAATTCGGAGCCGGCACAGGAGTCGCCGGAACAGACGGAGAAGAAACAGAACCAGAAACCTGTTTGGAGAAAGCCCACCGTTCGAACAAAAATGCAATGGACTCCGGTTCTGAAACGGACGGCTCGGAGGGTGATATTAGCGGCATAATGGCAGACTAGCGGCGAACAGAAACCGACGGAGCGGAGGAGAGTCACGGTAGCCAATAGAGTAGAAAAGACCAACGCCGTAAAGCAAAAAACGAAACAGAGCAGAAAAAACCGGCAGCCAATAGAGCAGAAAAGACCGGCAGCCAGCAGAGACCGGCGGCACAGAGGCAAGGGGACGAGGCGCGACAACGAGAAGGGAGGCGCAGGCCTCGGACGGCCGCACGAGGTTACGCCTTGAACACCATCGCCGCTAGGAGAGAGAAAGCGATGCGAGGGTTCGTTTTTGACCACTAGAGTAACATTGAATTGCATTAAAACTCTTAGAATAAAGATAACTAATTTATTCAACCTAGTACTTTTGTGTATCATCAAAAATGAAAGATTACACATCATGCATCTATCTGCAAATAAGAATGATTAGTTGTTTTTCTCCATCACCTATATAAATACTCTAATTTTATACAAATTTCACACTTTTGTGTCTAAGTTTTAGACATGGCATACACTTGTCAAAATTTTATTAAATACGACATGTTAAAAGGCACCTCACAATCCACTCAAAATTAAATAATCATATTAATTCAATTAAGGTTAAATAATAATAATTCCATTAAAGTCAAATGCAAGTTTAACCATACGACTACATATAGTCTAATTGGAACAACATAGACTTTAGTTCTTTTAAATTTTTTGTTTCTTTTAAATTTACCTAAAAAATTTAATTTACACCTAAAACATTAAATTAAACCCAATAATATACTTAAATTCATAATTAATTAATGCTATCTACTTCGAAAAAAATAAATATTAGAATTTTTAGACATGGACGTTACAGTATTAGTAACACAGTAAATATTTTACAGTTAAAAAAAAATGTAATTAAATCGTATGTGTCAGACTTGGTTGTTAACATATTAAATATTTTAGATGTAATTGATGTTTGAAAGATTTGATGTGACAGTTAAATGGAGTAAATTATATACGTGGTGTTCCACATTTACCATGTTTCACACTTTGGTGTACAACTTTCAATTTTGCAACAAAAGTCTACAACCTTATGATAACCTCCCACTGTAATACACAACTAGCAAAAGTGACTGGTGAAAGAAACCTCAAATGAAAAAAATAGAAATAAGACACATAAAAAGGGAAAAAATAATCCTGTGTTCTAATATGCATAATGAAATTTTTCTATTGTTTTCAATTGAAGGAAAAGCTATTTAGAAAGAAAACAAAAATAAAATTTGGTGAACAAAGAAGATGAAGATAGAATGCCATCCAACTCAAGTTATCCTATTTATAATGTCTAAGTTTTACCTTTTTGCTATGTATAATACATTACTTGTTCCCTTAACTTATCGAAAAAGTTTGATTGGCTCCCTCAACTTGTTTACAGTAATCCATTTGTTGTCTAAACTTTTTTAAAGTGGTATACATTGTCATTCGTCTAAATCTACATAAAAAAATTAAAAACTTATAAAATAAAGGCCATAAGCCGTAATTTTAAGTCTTTAAAATAAATTAACTTTATGTTTTGTACATTTTTATTTTTATGACGTTTTTATAGATTTATTGACTTAATCATGTCACTTTAAACAAGTTTAGTTAGTTAATGAGATATCATATAAATTCATAGGTCAATCAAACTTTTTGGACAAGTTCAAGAAGTAGCTGATATATTAAGCCAATCTAATTCAATAATCTCCAGTCAACTCATGATAATTAAATCTTGTCTTTTCTAGAAAAAACAAATTAAGAGGAGAATACTCAAATGATTAATCTAGTGAAAAATCACTGCTCTCATATTGACACCAACTATAGAACTTCCGTGTTCTTGATTGGTGGCCAAAGATTTAATCTAAGGAAAACTCATATACAGGTAAAACTCTTTTATGGTCTATCTCTCTTCATTTTACTTCTTTTTCTCTTCTTTCTATAATTTCTTGTTGCTTTTGAGTTTTTTTTTATTGTGTAGCTCAATTTGGAGATGATACTCTGATTGACCACTTAATTCGCATATATGGAGGCGGTGGTCTCGACAGCCTCTAAAATTTGGTAAGTGCATTAGTATAGCTAAAAATCTAAATAAACTTGTCTTTAGACATGATTTTAGGGATTTGTTTTCTGTTTCAATATGATCAAAATTGCCACTTGAAATCTGTTTTTATAAATCATTCAAGTTGGAGAAGTACATGAAACTGAAAATATGTTTTTCTGAATCATTGAAGTTTCCAAATTCAAATCGATAATATTTATGTTTGTTTTTCTCATTTATTATTGCTTTTTTGTTTTCAGTTATCTGAATTTACATGGTAGAATAAGGAGAAGCACGTGCATATTTTTTTAATTGTAAATCAGTTTATTTTTAGAAAGTTCTCCTTGATGAGTTGGTTAAATTCTTATTTTCCATTGCAGAGGTAGTTATTGTCCGGAGAAGAGGTATATGTTCTTCTGCTGACTATCTATCCATTTTTCTAGGTAATTTATCTATTTAAATTCAACAACTTTGCTGTAAATTGTACTGACTTATTTATAATACTACTTATATTATCCATTTTCCTACCTATGTTATCAGTTATCCTTTTTCAGAGCGTGTGGTTTTTTATTTATAATGTTCAAGTACACAGTTTAATTTACAACTTCCATTTTACTTAATAGATTTTTGAACCTCCTAATGTCGGTGTTTTTAAAACTGATTAATTCCTTAATATCTGAAAACTAATTTGAGTAATAATAAAAGTAATGATAATTAAATCTTTTCTTTCATAGAAAAAGAAATTAAGAGCAAAATAAATTTAATTGTTAAAATAGCCTAAAAGCATATCAATTCTAAAAGTGATAATTTCTTTTGTTTATAAATTCTATTGTTCATTTATCATATATATATTTATAAGTTTAGGGAGACACTATAGTTACTTTGTTTTTGACAAAGTAACCCTTAATTTGTTTTTAAAATTTCCCACCATTAGATTAATTTTCTATCTCATCATCCAATGGTGAAAAAAACAAAGTAATAATTACTTTGTTAAAAAAAAAGTAACCATAGCTTGCACCGTTTTGTTTATCTGTATGAATACTAAGATAGATAGACAATTTAATTGCATTAAAACTCTTAGAATAAAGATAACTAATTTATTCAACCTAGTATTTTTGTGTATCATGAGAAATGAAAGATTACACATCATGCATCTACCTCCAAATAAGAATGATTAGGTGTTTTTCTCCATCAGCTATATAAATACTCTAAGTTTATACAAATTTCACACTTTTGTGTCTAAGTTTTAAACATGGCATACACTTGTCAAAATTTTATTAAATACGTCATGTTAAAAGGCACCTCACAATCCACTCAAAATTAAATAATCATATTAATTCAATTAAGGTTAAATAATAATAATTCCATTAAAGTCAAATGCAAGTTTAACCATACGACTACATATAGTCTAATTGGAACAATATAGACTTTAGTTCTTTTTTTTTTACGGTTAGACTTTAGTTCTTTTAAATTTACCCAAATATTTTAATTTACACCTAAAACATTAAATTAAACCCAATAATATACTTAAATTCATAATTAATTAATACTGTCTACTTCGAAAAAATAAATATTACAATTTTTAGACACGAACGTTACAGTATTAGTAACACAGTAAATATTTTACAGTTTGAAAAAAAATTGTAATTAAATTGTATGTGTCAGACTTAGTTGTTAACATATTAAATATTTTAGACATAATTGATGTTTGAAAGATTTGATGTGACAGTTAAATGGAGTAAATTATATACGTGGTGTACCACATTTACCCTATTTCACACTTTGGTGTATAATCTTCAATTTTGCACACAAAAATCTACAACCTTATGATAACCTACCACTATAATACACAACTAGCAAAAGTGACTAGTGAAAGCAACCTCAAATGAAAAAAAATAGAAATAAGACACATAAAAAGGAAAAAAAAATAAACCCATGTTCTAATATGCATAATGAAATTTTCCATTGTTTTCTATTGAAGGAAAAGCTATTTAGAAAGAAAACAAAAAGAAAATTTGATGAACAAAGAAGATGAAGATAGAATGTCATCCAACTCAAGTTATCCTGTTTATAATGTCTAAGTTTTACCTTTTTTTCTCTGTATAATACATCACTTGTTCCCTTAACTTACCTAAAAAGTTTAATTGGCTCCATCACTTGTTTAGAGTAATCCATTTGTTGTCTAAACTTTTTTAAAGTTGTATACATTGTCATTTGTCTAAATCTACATAAAAAAATTCAAAACTTATAAAATAAAGGTCATAAGTCGTAATTTTAAGTCATTAAAATAAATTAACTTTATGTTTTGTATATTTTTATTTTTATGACATTTTTATAGATTTATTGACTTAATCATGTCACTTTAAACAAGTTTAGTTAGCTCATGAGGTATCATATAAGTTCATAGGTCAATCAAGCTTTTTGGACAAGTTCAGGAAGGAGCTGATATATTAAGTCAATCTAATTCAATAATCTCCAGTCAACTAATGGTAATTAAATCTTGTCTTTTCTAGAAAAATAAATTAAGAGGAGAATACTCCAATGATTAATCTAGTGAAAAATCACTGCTCTCGTATGGATACCAAGTATAGAACTTTCGTGTTCTTGATTGGTGGCCAAAGATTTGATCTAAGGAAAACTCCTAGGTAAAACTCTTTTATGATCCATCTCTTTTTATTTTACTTTTGTTTCTCTTCTTTCTATAATTTATTGTTGCTTTTGAGTTTTTTTTATTGTGAAGCTCAATTTGGAGATGATACTCTGATTGACCACTTAATTGGCATGCATGTAGGCGGTGGTCTCGATAGCCTCTAAAACTTGGTAAGTGCATTAGTATAGCTAAAAATCTAAATAAACTTGTCTCTAGACATGATTTTAGAGATTTGTTTTCTGTTTCAATATGATCAAAATTGCCACTTGAAATCTGTTTTTAAGAAACATTCAAGTTTACGTATGCTTTTTATTATTTTATTGTTTATGCTTTTTTTTCCGGATTTAGCAAGAACGTAAATGGTTTATCTTGTCTGTGCATCAATAAATCTACGTGCTTGCAAAAAAAGACTTAGATCCAAACGTTTGGAATGGTCTAAATGATGAAGTTTGGATTGCAGTTGTTTTCTACATATTTGGATTTATATGTCATTTTATATGATCATTTTTCTGCTATAAAATATGAGTTTTATTAGAATAATGAACTTATTATAGAATAAATAAATATTGGAATCAATAAATAAGAGACAATAATATCTTTTTTCTAATATCCTTAATTTATGTACAACTCTCTAAAAAGACATGTAATATAAAACGAGTAGAGTATTTTTTATACTTTTTATGAGTTTTTTTGGCTATTTGATCCCTTTGCGGATCTTGTATTTACTTGTTTAAATTTTATTCCTTACTATTTTTTTATTTTACTTCTTCTTACTATTTTTTTTATTTTACTTCTTCTTCATTCATCTAATGAAGATATAACCATTTTCCTATAAATTTTTCTTTTTAAAAAAAACCTATATATTATGTGCTAAATAAACGATAATATTAAAAAACAATTCAAAAAGATTCATTAAAATCTCAATATAAAAAGATTGTAACAATTATTTATTGATATACATCCTCTATAAACACGGGCGGAGCCAGCCCTGTCAAACCCGACCCCAAACGATATCGGATATAAATGGAAAACAAGATAACGGGCGTTCGTAAGTCAGAAAGGCGAACATATTTTCTATTAAATAACAATTTATTTGGACTATCTAAAGTTTTATTGAATTATTTGGCTTGGACTCGATAATTTTATCAAGCTTCCTACGTATCCCGAACGTATTTTAATCTTTAAATCGGGAATCAAAGCCACGCAGTTCTACCCATTTTAGGTAGTTCTCTCAACTTATTAATAGACTTCACTTTATTGCTATATAGTTCCGTTCTATCGCTACTACTATTCACAATATATTTAGTATCCCGATCTACGATTTCGACTCGTTAATTTTTAACCCTTTAAAAATTTAATTTAATTTCCTAATAACTTAACTTAATTTCGAAATAAACCAAAAACACTTATTCAGACCATCGCAAATTCATTTATTATTTATTTAATATATAGGTGAATACTTTATCGATTCAACAATTCGAAACTTTAAATTTTTTTAAAAAAATCGCGTTATCAAATCAAGTCAAATCACAAATAAATATCTATATCTTTATATCAGCATTTTATCAAAACAACTCGTAACCAATCAAATGTTCTATCTAACCAATTCGTAATCAATCAAACGTTTTATCAAACCAAATCCGTAATCAAATAAATGCTTTATCAAACCAAATTCGTAATCAATTAAACGTAAAACCTTATATCAAAATCTTAACTCATAACAAAAAACATAAAACATTATATCCATTCTAGAGTTTCTCCCTTTATGTATCAATCCATAACCACACATATCAAGAATCATATAGTCGAGACGTCTCTTTAACCTTGCCTAATTCCGTATTGGTCTTACCCCACACTTCGCTGCCAATACCCGACTAGGTCTTTACACTGTGTACACAGACCATGTCCCTCACTGAACATGGTCTTCCAATATCAAAACACCAGTCCAGGTTACTCTAGATGGATATAAAAATTCAGAAAATCATAACGTGCTCAAATTTCCTTTCACAATCAAATTTCAAACTATTTCATAACCATAAACCATTTGGCTTCAACTAGCCCTTTTGTAAAAATAACCACAATTATTCAAATATTCTCCTGAAGTTACTCAAAATAGTTTATAATCAAAATAAAGAATCATTTAAAATAAAATGACCTTTTAATATAACTAAAATTGTCAAAATTCGAACACCGATTCATAATTTAATCCAACTCTAAGAATTAAATAGTTCAAAATATTATATCGATTTAATATCGTTTAAAATTAAAAATAAATATACTTATCGGACTATTCTCGGTCACCGAAATTATAACGTGTAAATTAAACTAGTATCGTCAATTTCGACCGAAGGTTCAGTTAGACTCGTGACACTGCTACGAGTCTATCCGTACAATTTTTTTTTATCAATTTCTTTATATTATTATTGTTTTTCAATATATAAAAATTTATACTATTATATTTAATAATTTACTATCGTTAATTTCTTCCGTGACCAAAACCTACAAATGTTGGTGTACTTTTGCACAATTGAAAATCCACAACAGAATAAAAACCTATTCTATTCTTTTATATTGACATAATATAAAAAGATGCTTTTTATATCTAATTGGTATATAGACATAGGCATTTTATATATATATAATGGGCTTTGTTCATATGTATGAATTGCCAATAACAAGACTAAACCATTCACCAATCTAATGGCCGAACAAGAACATAGTGTAATAACATTTCTTAAAAATCACGCCCAAGAAATTATTGAAAAGGAAAAATACAAATATGAACCGCTAAAAAACAGCAAACTCAAAGACAATGATGCTAAACCATCCAATGTAGACGTAAGCACCGAAGCCGAATACCTTCAACTAAAAATCGAAAAACAACATAAAGAAATCAAAGACCTACAAAAAGAAAACATAAAATTAGTCATAAATTCGAGTACAGAATGGGTCGAAAAATATAAAAAATATAAACACAAATTTAAAAATACTAAAAAAGAATTAAAAGAAACAAAGCTAGAATTAAAACAAACAAAAACAGAGCTAATCCACATTACAGATGAATTAAAAGAATTAAAGGAAGAAGTAAGAGTCTTAAGAACAATGGTTAAAGAAGTAAAAGGGAAAACTATTCACATCAGTAACAGTAGTAGTGATAGTTCAGATAGTTCAGATATTCAAAGTGAAAATAAACTAAAAATCATTGGGTATATAGAAGAAGAAAATAAAGATGAAACAAAATTAATAGAAGAAAATCATCAAATAATGAAAGCATTAGAACAAATGAAGAACATTAATGCAATAATAGAAGAAGAACCAGAAAGTGATATAGAAAACAACGAATACAACAACAAATACACTAGGTATGAAGAATCAGATATAGGATCAGAAAATATAGTAAACGAAGATGCCGATAATTATCCAGAAGAAGAAATGATAGACCCCAATTTAGACGTAGTAACTAAAAGAGTACCTACGATTCCACAACATATACCTATAGGCCAACAAGGAGACTTTAAAGAATTTATAGGATCTATGTCTCAAGGATTAAATCCAAATGGATATTTTTTAGACTTAGATAATGTCTATGATGAACAAGAAATAAGTAGACGAATAAATGATTGGAATTTAGGAATGTACATAGCCTTAATGAATTCATCTCACACTGAAAATTTAGATTATATGTATGACCTAATCTCTAAAACAATGATAGGAAAAGTAGGATTTTGGATGGAATCTATAACTCATCAGTTAAGACCACAAATAGAAGCTTGTGCTCATGATTGGAAATCAATGTTATTATTATTCGATATGGTATTAAAAAGAGAATTTTTAGGAGAAAGATGGTTAGTGGCTAGAGAAACAGTATTTGTTGAAAGAAAAGCTGAAATAATAATGAATTTGAATAACATGAAATGTTGTAAAATTAGTAAATTACCAGAATATACTATCAGTTTTACTAAGTTCTTTTATGAAGCTAGGTTTTTACCACAAGAAGGATTGATATACCAACAACTATATTATGACCACTTACCAAACCCATACAACGTAGAAGTTTCAAAAGAATATACTCAATTAGAACCAAAAGAAAATACATTAGGAGAAAGAATTAGAGTACTACGAGCTTATCTTATGCGAAAATGTGAAGAATATAGAGTTCAACAAAAGGTTAAAAAGGATAAGAAACTCGGGTTACGAGAAATATGTGGATTCACGGAAAAACGGTTAGTTTTTGGTTGTGATGATAAAATTAGGAGAAAATATAGACGATATACTCCTAATCGCACTTATAGACATAATCCGACATATAAGAAGTCTTATACTAACAAGTATGATAATGGACGATTTCGACGAAAACGATTTAGACGATATAAAAATAATCCCGAAAATCGGAACAGATTTAGATATAAACGAAAATTTAGGAAAAGACGAGAAAGACCACTAAGGGATAAAAATACTAAACTTACAGAATGTAAATGTTGGAATTGTAATGAGAAAGGACATTATGCTAATAAATGCCCTAAATTAAAACAAAAAGGTGTCAAATATATAGGAACAACAGAATTTATAATGAGTCTAGAACAAATAAGAGCCAGCGATGATAAATGGCATAAAGAAGATGAATTTTATATTACTGAAACAGAAGGTGAGAACTCCGAAGAATTAGAACCAATAGAATATGAAGATAGTGAAACTAATAACTAATGGTAGCCATATATGTAGAAGCACCGGTAGAATATAAACCTAATAAGATTATAAAACGCCGCATATTTATAGATAGTGGAGCTGATATATGTTTAGCGAAGCAAGATGTACTAGTTCCCCATAAATGGAAAAGATCTAAAGGACATAAGGTCAGAGTTACAGGATTTAATGAACAAATGAAAGAATTAGATATTATAGCCGAAAATATGAGATTAATACTTAACAAGACAATCTTTCGATTACCCATAATTTATCAAGAAAATAATATGAAACAACATATATTATTAGGAAATAATTTTCTTGATTTCTTTAAAGTCCAGCTAATCAAACCTGAAACCATAAGTCTTTTAACTCCTTGTAATAAATGGATTATCCTTAAGCGCGTCCTACCTTTATATCCACTCACAATACATAATATCAAAACAAACAGAGATACTAATTTAGAACTTTTAAAACAAAAATATTTAGACCATTTAAAGATCAACTTTGGAGAAAACCCTATAACGTTGTGGGAAAAAGAAAAGATATATGCTAAGATAGAACTCATAAACCCTAATGATGTTGTTCGCACTAGACCAATAAGATATAGTCCTGATGATCAAAAGGAA
The DNA here is from genome assembly GCF_963576675.1 of Euphorbia lathyris. Taxonomy (NCBI): domain Eukaryota; kingdom Viridiplantae; phylum Streptophyta; class Magnoliopsida; order Malpighiales; family Euphorbiaceae; genus Euphorbia; species Euphorbia lathyris. The sequence goes on from NC_088911.1 coordinate 9,732,476, forward strand.
TTTGAAATACAAATAAAAGAATTATTAGACTTAAAATTAATTCAAGAAAGTAAAAGCCCTCATAGTAGCCCGGCATTCTTAGTAAGAAAACATAGCGAACAAAAGAGAGGCAAAGCAAGAATGGTAATAGATTATCGAGAACTAAATAAGAAAACGATTTTTGATGGATATTTTTTACCTTATAAGAGAAATTTAATTAATAGATTATCAGGAAAAAAGTGGTTTAGTAAATTTGATTGTAAAAGTGGCTTTTGGCAAATTAAGCTTACTAAAGAATCAAGACCTTTAACAGCATTTAGTGCACCACAAGGACATTATGAATGGATTGTGTTACCTTTTGGTTTGAAAAATGCACCCCAGATATTTCAACGACGAATGGATACGATATTTAGAAAATTAAATGACTTCTGTGTAGTTTATGTCGATGATATATTAATCTATAGCAATAATATAGCAGACCATTTACAGCACCTAGATGCATTTATAAAAACAGTACGACAACATGGAATCCTTTTATCTGAAAAGAAATCAGAAATCTTTAAAAATAAAATAGAATATTTAGGATATATAATAGATAGTGAAGGATTACAACTACAAGATCATATCGTAACTAGAATCGAAAATTTTAAAGAAAAATTAGATACTAAGAAAGAAGTCCAACAATTTCTAGGAATAATAAATTATGCATCAGATTATATAAAAGACTTACCAAAATTACGACAACCCTTGCAAGAGCTAATTAAGAAACATAAAGTATTTGAATGGACGACAACTCACACTGATACTATAAGAAAAATAAAAGAAGCAGTAAAAGTTCTCCCAAAATTAAGACTACCTAAAGATAATGATCAATTAGAATTATATACAGATGCTAGTGATATCGGGTGGGGAGCAGTACTCATCGCATATAGAAAAGAAGATATAGACAAAGAAACTCCTTTAATATGTGGCTATAGATCAGGAACTTGGAAACCCTCAGAGAAAAATTATCATATCAATGAAAAAGAATTACTAGCTGTTAAAAATGGAATTAAAGGATTTAGGTATCATTTGTTACCCATAGAATTTATCATAAGAACAGATAATACACAAGTAGGAGCATTTATCAGAAATAAAATAGATCCCCTACCAGAATTGAACAAAAGAAGGCATTGGCAAAGTTTTTTCAATTGCTATAATTTTGTTGTTAAACCTATCTCTGGAAAACGAAATATCTTAGCTGATTTTTTGAGCAGGAATGGAGATAATGATCCAGCGAATATCAGAAATCAGAAATCAGAACCGCCAGATGCTGGCAATGATCAGAAATCATGAGAACTTTCTGGACAACCTTGAGGAAGAACTCAAGAAACTCCAGTCTCAGAACAATCAGAATATACGAACCATGACTCCTAGATCATCTTATGAGTTGTTAGGAGATCTTCATAAGAAGCCAATTGAGCTGCCAACTTCATCTAGTGGACTCTCAGGAGCCACCACCTTGAACCATTCTAAGCTGATTAATCAGAACTCATCAGAAATCACAACCTCCCAGGTTATACAATTCCCTCCAGAAATGACAGAAGCATATAAGAATATCATGAAATTTTTTACATATAAGAAGAGTCAAAACGTATATAGAACCATTAAGATGACCAAATACCCTAGGTATATATGCTCAGAAGACTGCAGTCTAGATGTTGTTCAGAAACTATTTCGATATGGATTTCTGGACAAAGTCATGACTGATGAGAGCCTTAATAGTGTTTCAAAACTCCCATCTATCATACCCAGATCCATTGACGAACTTGGATTAAGATTTGGAAGAGGAATATTTTGTGTTCAAATTTTTGATGCTGCTATGGACTTAGAAGGGAAACCGATAATAATTGCTCAGATTTTTAAGACTGGTAGAAACACTAAGATTGATGTAGATAATTCCGACCATCAATGGGACATTCCATGCAAATTAGAAAATTTTAAATCTTGGTTAGGAGAAAAACGAGCACATGGAATCCATACGATCAAATGTAGACTCGAAGACTATATTAGAAATAAAAAGGTGGCTATAATAGCCAGATCGAATCATGGAGAAGTTGAAGAAATGATAACTATCAACTATTTAATGGAAATGGGTGATGAAACGAGTCAACAAATTTTGATAGAAATGCATACGAAATTGATGGATAAGAAATATAAACATAGTTCAGATACATTAGCCCATTATGAATCTATATATGGCCCAAGAAAATCATGTTTAATTAGAATTGAGCCCATAAGACCTGAGCCCATGAATATTGACTCCATAAGGCCCAAAGAAGAAGCCCATCCAAGAAAAGAGGAGGATCCATTTGTTTAGAAAATGAGATAAAAATGGATAAGAAAAATAAGAAATATAAGAACGAGGTGTCAATACCTAAAGAAAAGGTGGCAATAAGATCAACACGTGGCAAGACATGAAGATATGAAGAGACATGTGTCCAAAGAAGAAGCATGAGGTGGAAACATTAGAGATTAGTGGCAAGATGTAAAGCTTGAGGTGGAAGAGCAAAATAAGAAGCATTCGACACGTGTAACCTAAAAGTTTGTACTTTTAACTTTTGTGATGATGTAATCTCCTTTTTGGTAATTTCACCTTTGATCTTCTACCTATATAAGGAGAAGACATATGATGTATGAGATATAACTTGCTTTGAGCAATAAAAGCTTTCTTTCTCTCTATATCCATGGCTTTCTAAACTTCCCCTTTTAGCATCCATAGTTGTTAACTACTTAAGTTTAACTTCCGTATAGCATATTAGTTTAAAAAGATCCAGAGTTATAAAGCAACAATAGTTAGCCTTCAGACGAATCCAAGAGGTGTGTAGAGATGCTGGAACACAGCCATAACCCATGATGATGATGAGAGGGTGTCAGGCAGAGTTCAGAAGTCTCCACTGAGGATTGCTTTGAAAGGTATACTAGAGTTCCTCTATAACTCTTGTTCTAATTAAATTAATTTGTTATCATTAGTTACACTTAAAGGTTTAATATATTATGGATGTTAAATTTCATTTAACAATGTTTACTTCAGCAGTCGTTTGTCTTCCTACCCTTTTTAGGGTCATAAGAGCGATCCTGCACACATTATACACATCAGAAAAAACGGTCCACATAAAATGGTATCAGAGCTTTCAAAGGATCTCACAAATAGTTAGAACTTTTTGAAATCACTATGTCATCTTCATATACCAGTATGTTTGCATCACAGCTTAATATTCATAGGAAAGCAGTTGATAAAATTACAAGCGGCATAATTGAATTAGATTTAAGCAATAGTTTAGAAATTTCTATTCTATTAGGCAAATTAATTATATTATTAGAATATTACCAACATCTCCTTAATATAGGAACTAGTGATCTAAATAGGCATATAATGTTAATAAGAAAAGTAGAAATGATTAAATGCCTAATTAATTTCACAATCGTGATTTTTCAGAATTATACACACTAGATAATGGATATACCAGTTGAAAGTCTTAGGATTATTGCTGAAAAACCATTAATTTATAATCAGGATATCAATCAACATATTATAAGTTGTAGAAGAGCATTACAAATTATGGAATTAAAAGATAGACAATTAGAAGTAGCACAAGGTGCTTTAGATGCTAAGCGTATTGAAAAGATAAAATTACAAAAAAGAGTTTTTGACTTAGAAGATGAAGTAAAACGATTAGAAGAAAAACATAGAGAGCAAGAAGAGACAATAGAAATTCAAAAACAAATAATTACTGAAAGTTACAGACATATTCAAGCTTTAATCAATGGAAGAGAATAAAGAAATAACAGAACAAACCCATACAGAAAATACTAATATCTACTATCAAATGGATACTTATGAAGGTGGTATAACTCAAACTTTAAGTTTTAAACCAGATATTTATCAGAAAATACAAGATGAAACTGAAGAGCTATCTGTAAATAAGATATTTAAAACAAAATGGTTTGAGAGAAATAAAAATATACGATATATTGTTCAGAAGCATGAGAATATTATAGATACAACTACTATAAATGGTAGAGCAAGGATAAATTTAATAACAAATGACGTAATAAAAAGAGAATTATCCAAATTATCACATAAAGAAGCAAAGAAATATAGGAATATTTACTTTGGAGGAATAGAATTCACTATAAAAGCATATTTTCAGAAAAATATCGATACTCCTATTCAAATATATGTATTAGATGATAGAATATTAGATAATATCCAAGATGCCTTAATAGCAGTAGTAAGAGGAAACTTAATTTATCAGAAACTTAAATTCACAATTCAACCAGATTTTAGTATCTCATTAGAAGATAAACATAAAGATCTAGCTTTAACACTCTATTATAAATTAGAAGGAATAAGAATGCCCCCAGGAAGTAAAGTAATTAGTATAGAAACAAAAATGATATATGCCCTTACAGGTAATCATCATATCAGAAAACAAAATGATAGGGATATATTAGTACCAAAATTATATCAGGAAATATTAGAACCACTAGAACATAAGGAAAATTCCATCATAACAATACCAGATGAAATATGTATAGATTTTAATTCTAGAAAACTACAACCAATCCAGAAATTATTACCTAGGATAGAAGGAGGAAGGTTAAGTTTTAAGAAAGACATAATAAGACAACCGAGAACATTAGATTTATTACATACATATTATGAAGATAAGTTACGAATAAAAGTAATATTATTTAATGAGCTACGAGCAACTGACTGTATAGCTGAAATTAATACAGGAACCAAAAGTTTAGTACATATTAGCCAAATAAATGAGAATAAATGTGAACTAATCGAACCACAAACTTATAACTGTCCAAATAGTACAAGAGAAATAATCATAACTAAAAGCATAAGAATTAGATTTAAAATTCAAGATCTAGAATATGAGATAATTGTAGGAGTAACAGAATATGATAGTACATATGCACTATTATTAGGATACGACTTTTTAAATAAAATAAAATATAAGATAAATAATGAAGGAATTACGATAGAGGACCAAAACAAAATACGGTATATAAATAAAATATGAACATACGACAACAACTTGATAAAAAAGAGAAAAAATTACAAATAATAAAAACTATTATGGCAGAGACAATCATAGAATCTCAAATAAAATATTTAGAAATTGAATCTAAACAACAGAGACTAGAATGTGAAATCAAACAATTAAACTCTTTATTAGAACCACCTAAGAAAGAATGGATCAAACTTGAAGACGGATGGATAAAAAGAATCTACAAAGATGAGTGATCCTAACCAAAAATTGGACCAAATATGGATAGAGATTGTAGCAAAAGAACAATTAAAGAATACTCTTAGTTTAATACAAGAAAACCATATTCAAATCCAAGAAATGATAACACATGAATTAACAAAACTGTGGAATACATCGGAAATACCAACGTTTAAGATAATTTTGGAAAAATTAAACATGTTAGTAGCTAATATAGACAAAAGAAAAAGACCCATAGAAGAAAGCTGTAGCATTACCTCAGGAGAAAATCTAAACATTACTATAACACAAACTAAAACTCCAGAAATAGTACCCATAGATGCTTGGAGACGAAGCAAGGACCCAATAATGATGGATATAAGTGAAATAAAACCTAAAATCCCTACAACCGTAAATAAAACCTTAGATCTGTTAACCGATTTACACAAGACATAGGCATTTTATATATATATAATGGGCTTTGTTCATATGTATGAATTGCCAATAACAAGACTAAACCATTCACCTTAATATAAAATTAATGGTTCTTAATTATAATATATATATTTTACAAAAACCGTAATGACCATAAAGTAAATATAATTAATTATGAAAATATTAATTAACATCCTCCTAATTTATAATTTCTTATAAAGTTTATCTTAAATTTTAAGTTTTCACTCAAAGACATAAAGTTGATCTCTAAACTATATCATTTATATCTATATTATTCAACCAATCAATTATTTACCAATCTAAAAACATAACTAGTCTCCTAATATAATATTAAGGTATAAACACTAGAATTTTAAACACAAATATAACATAAGATTTCGCATACCATTTTATCAATTCAAACATAAGATACTCAAATTACCTCTTATATAAGATTCTCCAATTATCTCTTATAGACTCGTAGAGGAGAGTAATTACCGTACCAAATAAACCCGTCCACACGAAATCTTTAACTCGTATCAAGAGATTTTGGTTCTACTTTGAAAAGTGAAGAACCCAAAATACAAGTACAATTCTTTCTTTCCTACACCACTCACCCTATTAAAAAAAATTATTATTTTTTTTGAATCAATTATTATTATTATTATTATTATTATTATCCAAAGTTTGAAGCCTATTAGCACCATTTTAATATATTAAAAACTAATAAAAATCCTTCCAAAATAAACAACACCCACATAAATCAATATTTTATATAAAGTTATACATAGACATTTATTTATCACCAACTACTACGTTCTAAATGATTTTGTAAATTTCAATTTAATCCTTTAAATCATTAAATATAATACTTTAAACCACTAAATTAAAAATTTATATTAAATTATATTACTTATTAATAAATTTACACATAAAATAATTCAACTTAATATCAAATAATATAATTTTAACATCCAATTGATTAAAAAAATATACACTACGATCTAATAAGAGTATAAAGATTAAAGTTTGGATACGATCGTTACAAGCCCAGTGCTCGGGAGGGCCGGAGCCCCCCTGATTATCGGCTCCACCATTGAGTATGAATCATTTTGCCCTTTGTAGCCCCCCTATATTAGTGTATATAGACTCTATCTAGTATTATTTCAATGTTTAAAGGTAGATGAGATAGTTAAAAATAAATAAATTCTTATTTTTTGAGTTTCAAATAACTTAATTTCTAAAATAAATTTTAATTTATGAAAAATGTTATAATTTTTTAAAAACTAGGATTGCACTAATAGAAAATTAAATATATTACCTTTTTCACTTTGACATTTTTAATGTTTTAGCGTACATACCAAAACGGCGGTGTTTTGATGTGTTGGAGGCTAAAAAAATTGTGTCCATCCCTAACGGGCTGGACTTTGAAAATTTACCCTCAACCGCTGTAGATGTCAAGCCTCGCCTGGTGAACCCGAGGGGATGATACCGTTGACGACAACGATGTGATTGGTGCCGAAAGCAACCAATATGGGAATCAAGCTACTCGGCGTGACCGGAGCTCGGAGTTGGAAAAGTCGCCACCCACGAATGGGAAATGAACACCAGATTCCTTACGGGAGACCGGTTCAGAAAATTGGGTACGAGCTGAGAAGACTAGCTCCTTTCCAGAGATAGGCTACTAGGCACCTTGACATCGCCCGGTCTTGAACCACCTACCTCCTACTTAACACTACTATATGCTAACGGTCTAATCATATTTTTTTAAGTTTTAAATTCATTTGAAACATTTTCTTTCTCGTTTTGAAAACCGTTTTGAGCATTTGATGGAAAGCCATTTTATTTTAGAAGAATCGCCCATTTACATGAATTAATATACGTGAGAGAGGGAAAAGAAGAAGCATGAATCGGAAATTACAACAAGTGACCATATACCTATACATCAAAATCTAAATCTAATCTCTCTGCCCAAAATCATTTATTTACAATGGTTCGTGCCAAATCTCCGTTGGAACGATCTAGGCACGTTTCCAAACCCCGTTAATTTACATGTTTTTACTTAAGCCGTCGTTGGAACGACTTAGGCGTATTTGAAACGTGAAGTAAAAATCATTTAAATTTAATCGAAAAGAACATGATTAAACATATAAGTTAATTATTTTATACAAAAACCATTTTTGAAAGAAAATTGAATCAAAACGTTTTATTTACACTTGAAAAACATTCAATTAACTTTACTTAGAAAAACCAAATTAAAACTCTCATAAATTTACATGGGCGTTTGATGTCGGCGACGTCTAGGTGTAGTGTTTTCTACGATAAAATGTGTATTATGATAAGTGCTTTGGCTATGGATGTGGTCTTTTTAAATGCTCTATGTTCACTAGACGTCACTACTTAGGGGCAAGTGTACCCCGTCGTATCAAGTAATAATCCGGTTAAGACCGGGTATCGAATCCACGAGATTTATAATTACAAGTATTAGACGACTCGGTTTCGTATGTTATTTAAGCGGTGATTACTTTGGGGTAAAGTAAGACACAACTACACACTATCCCTAACTATTGGCGACTCAGATTTGTGGAGCTAAAACCCTATGAAGTAGGATGAATAACGATAAGTTATAACCACGATAAATAACGATTCTAAATGTATACGGATAATAATTTACTCTTGTAAAGACGACTAAGTGTAGTAGGACCGACCCGTGAAGCACTTAGACTACGTGATTCCTAGTCAAGGCGTGTCTAATGCGGGGGAATTAGAAACTAGGGTCCGTAAGTTCCGTGGCTTGTCAATTCCTACGGTTTCCGGTTTGTCACTTCCGGTAAGGCAACACCTATATAACTCCCTAAGGATAGCCCGAATGGCGTCGAAAATCGCGTTCTCCTACACAATAATCAATTGCAAATATCAAAACAAGTAGCAAACACTAACACGTAAAGGGAAATAGAGATTATAGATCATGAAATTATAAATATGGAATTATATAAACGGAATACAACCAAGCCTAGTACATAGGAAGAGTACAAGCTAATTAGCATGTAAAAAGGGGAGAATCCGCCCTTGAAACTAGCTAACCGGACTCAAAGCCGTCTCCTAGGTCGTGGAGGTGGAACTCTCGAGCTTGGTGACGAATGGCGGAGCAGAACTTCGATGGAATGCCGGAACAACCGAACAAGCTCTCGAGGTGGAGAGTTTAGCTACAAAACCTGAATCTATACTACAACAATAATCAAAACAAATATAGTTTGCTCTCTAGTGTGTAAAATTGGTTCTTCTCTTTTTGTTCAAGAGCTTCCTATTTATAGACATCAAGCAAGGGCACTGTTGTAACTTCACAAAGTATAAGTATGGGGCAACATTATTTGGTGCAGAAATCCCATGATACGCCCCGCGTGAGGTGGTCTACGCCCCGCGTAAGTGCCCATTCCGTCAGAAATCTCCTGCATGTGGACCAATTTCGTGTCTTGTTGTCTCAAGCACGCCCTGCGTAGCTAAAGTACGCCCCGCGTGTTTGAGTCTTTGAAGTTTTATTGCTTGAATTGGGGCTTTTACGCCGTGCGTAGCTAAAGTACGCCCTGCGTAAAAGAGTCTCTGAGTTTTTATCATTGAGGAATTGCCTGGTACGCCTCGCGTGTATGGTTATACGCCCCGCGTACGAAGAGTTGACTCAGGGAGACAGTGCAGTCTGACTTTCAGGATTAGGCCAATTATTTCCGACATGTGTCATACGCCCCGCGTAGGGTGGCATACGCCCCGCGTATGCTGAGTCAATTCCACATGGCACCTGCGGATAAGGCAATTATTGCTGACAACATGTTTCACGCCCCGCGTAAAGGATGATACGCCCCGCGTATTTGAGTAGATTTTTGCTCCTTGCTCGTACCTGATGTCGCACCCTGGCTTCCGGCTTTTACGCAGGTCGGGGTGCGTGGCCGGCTCGATCCGCCTTTCTCGCGTGTTTTAAGGTTTCGAATCGCCACCAATCATCACTTGGAAATACGTGTATGCGGGCGTGATTGGTCACCGTATCTGTTGGGATTGACTCTGTATGTTTTGGTTTGGATAAAGATGGTCTTCGCAGAGGTTTAAGGTTCGTTTTTTCGGTTACGTGTAGGGAAGAGATGTAATCTCACCCTACCCCGTCCGACGTATCGGTACTATTGTGATATCATGTGTTTGCTATTTGTTTTGTTTTGAATGGTATAAACCGAGCACTCATGGAGTTTGGGTATTGAGTTTAGTATTGAATTCTAATGGCGTTTTCACATCGATTAGAATGAGTTTGGTTATTAAATTCGAATGACGTTTTCACATCAATCCGAATTAATTTAGTTATGAATTCGGATGACGTTTGCACATCAATCCGAATTGATATGGTTATAAATTCGAATGACGTTTTCACATCGATTCGAGTTAATTTAATATCCAAATGACGTTTTCACATAAATTTGAATTAATCTAATTTATAAATTCAAATGACGTTTTCACATCAGTTTGAATTAACTTGGTCGCATATTCGAATAACGTTTTCACGTCAGTTCGAATTAATTTAACTATTGATTCGGATGACGTTTTCACATCGATCCGAATTAGTCTGCTTAACCACATCGGCTCGAGATGACATCTCGAAATTCGTCGTGTTATTTCTCCGAATACAATATATGCCGCATGTGTGTATTCGAAATCCAATGCAAAATCTCTAATGAAGAATATCCTCACGCGTATCGTTGAATTTATACTATATTTTTATTCACTTAAACCAATTTAAAAGGATCACGCATTGCGTTATTTAGCCTTTTTCGAGTTAACTTTATTGTTATTATTTTTATCAAGGTCGTGTGTATCATATACACACTAGACCTTTACATTTATTTCACGAATCGGGAAAATTGAACAAATGGGGATATAATTAATTTATAATGGGACGGGACGAATGAATAAGTGATTCTCGTTAGGTTAAATCGGCCCTAAAAAAAATTTAATTGCTGAAGAACGAGCTAATTATATATTTGCGTAATGCACTAATCTTGTCCCGAGTAAACCCGTATCTTCTCCTAGGAGGAAATACTCCTATTTATTATTTTTTTTTAGTTTAATCCATTTACGATGTTATTAAAAGAATAATATTCGAACTAATACGTTTAACTATCACAAGTCGTTGATACACGAAACCGTGCAATTAATCTAGCGGGTGTTGAACTAAATCAGGGCTTTTATTTTCACCACAATTTCGGCCCACTTAGAGAAAGGACCCATGACTTAACCTATTCTACACCTTTTACCCATTCCCATTTCATAAACTATTGATCCCTAACTCTCCTCCTTCCTCTCCTTCACGCCGACACCACTCTCCCCTCACTTCTCCTATGGCGATCGACTCCCTTTCTTTGATTGATTATTTGGCTGTTACAATGTTTGAGGAAGAACTTCTTCCTGCTTTCCCTCGAGCTCACACTCTCCTTGTTACAATGATGTCTCTATTATAGTGTTGCTGTGTTTTTTTTACTAAAAGTTGCTCTCAATTACCAACTGTGCCCTTGAGGGTTGATTGGTCTTTTTGCTTGTCCATTTTCATCTCTTTTGAATTATTTATTTTTGGTAAAAATACCACTTGGTCCATGGGATTGAATCTTTTTGCAGACGGACGCTGCTGGACTGAATTCTGACCCGAATTTGATGTGGATCCGGATTGAATTTGAACTATTTCTGACCCGAGCAGACTCCGTTGGACTTGTACGGACAAAATCCCAAACTTTGGAATTTGTTAGGCTTGAACTGATAGTTATTTGTGCCTTGGAATCAGACTTGAACGGACAATTACCCGTGCTTTGGATTTTGTTGGACTCGTAAGAATAATTCTCCAAACTTCCGATTTGTTGGGACTTGTACCGCAATGAGATAACTCAGCCACTTGAATATGATTCGGTCACTCTTTAGAATGTGCGTTCTGATCTTGCTTTTCGGGGACAACGAGAATTTTTGGGTATCTCAGACATTGGCGAGCGGGTCTTTGGATCTGTCAAAATTACTGTAAAAAAACAAAAATAATAAGAGAAATATTTATATTAATAATGCAATATTCATTTATTACCAAAAATTTCATTTTTAAGCGTTCAATTGTCGTTAATTTATTGACTTTCAATTTTCGAATCCATTTGTCATAATTCGTTATTTAGAAATGGACTATATTCTAAACGTTTAATTATAATATAAATCGCAATCAAAGTCAATATTAACTTTAACTTTAATATACGATGTTATATAGCAATTCAGACTATAGGCATTTCTAAATATGGACAAATAAATAAGTATTGAAATGTTAATTCGATTGATTGACATCTGAACCTTGATTAATAAATTATAACTCGAATTCAAGCAAATTCAATTTTATTCAAAATATGAGGAACATATCTCGAATAAAATTCATAATAGGTTAAAATTATACCTTAATTCTATTAAGTCACATTTTGAGTATAATTCGATATCTTTACCGACTTATACCGAAATGTGGCAAATTAGCCTTAATAGCGCAATTTTTCCCAATAAATTATTTTCGAGATAATACCTTATATTCTGGATAATTCATGAATTGTTCAGAATTTTGAGTGAAATTTATTAAAAACTTAAAAATTGGTCCGGACAAAAATGGGTATCTACAGCTGAAATACAAATCTTGCGAGCCGAGTTAGCTTGACGTTTTTATTTCATAAACTAATCAAAAGCACGGGAAATTAACTGAAAGTACGAGATTTATTTTTATTTCTTTATTTTATCAAAACACTTTATTTTTGTAATTAAACTTATTTATTTTATCCAAAATCAACCCGTAAATCACGCTAAAAGATAAGGGTAAAATACCCCTATCAAACATCCTCGGACTTTAAAGTTTTACTTGTCCTCAAGTAAAAGAAATCGAAAGACAAGGGATTGAGAGAATTAAGAAACAAACCGAAGGTTGGTTTTGCCAAGTGCGTGATTTCAAAGTTATGGTTTTATGCAAAGGTTTCGGTAAGTACCTACGCAAACAATTGAGTGCAAAACTTTGTTTGAAACCTCCATGATCAAGATTAATAGGCAATATTAACGGGGGTTGATTATCTTTTGAGAACCCGATAGTACCTCACCAAGGGATTTCGCTCTGACGCCCAATTTTAGGTGGGTCGGTTGTAGACACCGAGTCGGAGGACCTGTGACGAAAACCTGGAAACAAGACGGTTGAAGCGATTGATTCCGAAAGTTTCAAAAAAATAAAATAAATAAGTTACGGTCGGTCGCTGTTGTCGATCGAATAGCTCACGAATGCTTAACGGCACGGTGCGAGCGCTTAGCGGCGCCCGGCGCGCGTTCGACAACGGTCGGACGCCCGCTCGACGATGCAAAGCGCGCGCTCGACGTCTATCGGACACACGCATCCAACCATGAATGGTACGCGCTCGGTGTCTGAGCAAGACACGAGCTTGGCGGCACGGGACGCGCGCTCGTCGGCCACGAGGCGGGTGCGCCCGGCAGCGCGGAACACGCGTTCGGCGGTCACGACGCGTGAACGCCCGACGACGCGGAGCGCGAGCTCGACGGCCGAGGGGGCGTGCACGCCCGACGATGTGAGACGCGCCCCGGCGGCCGTTGAGCGAGTGCCCGACCGCGTCGGGCGGAAGCCCAACAGTAGGCGGGCGCGAGCGCCCAACCGCGTCGGGCGGACGCCCAACGGCAGTTGGGCGCGCGCGCCCAACCTCGCGTTGGGCGACCGCCCAACAATTGTTGGGCGATCGCCCAACAATCGTTGGGCGGCCGCCCAACGGCTTTGGGCGACGCCCGATTTTACTCGGGCGTCGCCCATTGCTCCGGGACCCGTTTCCCTATAAAAAGGGGCACGGATCCCAATGAAAGGGAGAGGATTTTCTTTGGAGCCTTTCTCACTCTAAACATTTTTAGAGAGAGAAAGTGAATTTTTTTGAGAAAAACATTTTTTTTCTCAAAAATTCCAAAGTTCCTAAAGTTGAATTTTTACTAAAAAAATATAAAAAAAAAACGGGAGATCGCAACTCGTGGAATCAATCGGCTTCGACTGTCAGATACCGAATTTAAGGTATTATCCGAGGACTAGACTCTTTATTTTATTTTATTTATTCTCTTCTTTTATTTATTTTTATGTTATAGTTTTTTTTATTTAGTTATTCATTTATTTTATCACGTTTTATTTAATTAGCGTATTTATTTGATTTTCGTTTCGTGTTGAATAAAATTCGGTTTTATTTTAAAATAAAAAACCTCGTTTTAATATCCCAATACGAACCGTGATCCGATAAAAAGGTAGTTCGGGTGTTGAAAACATTGTAATTATAAGCTTTTGATTTAAAAAGTAATTTTCAAATAATGTTTTAAAATAAAAACGTCGTTTTAGGAATTTCCGTTGTTGACTATGATCCATTTTTGGTAGTTCGGAAGTCCAAAACGATTGAATTACATTTAATTTAAAGCTTTTGAATAAATCTGGAAATAATTGGAGTGCTGTTGTAATTTACCATTTCTGTCACTAATTGCTGTTTACCGACGGATTTTCCGTCGGTAAATATGCCAAAACGTAAAAAATGCCATTTCAGTCACTTTTTTTTAACTTTTAAGCTTTTAATCCTTAATATATGTATATATAGTTATGTAATATGTATTTTCAAACTATTTTAGACATTTAGTATATATAATTATTTAGGATGTTTGTATATCATTTTGTATTCAATTTTAAGTATAAGTATATGTATATATATATTCTTTTTGTTATTCATTTGAGTTAAATTAGATTCTATTTTAAAGGTTATTTATTTGGGTATTTTGGGAAATAATTAGTAGATATTAGTATATAGATATATGTTATTTTTAATATATAAAAACTATATTAGTTATGTATATGTATAGTTTTGGGATATTTGGATTATGTTATTATTAATTGAGACTATTTTGGATAAACGTTATTTCTTTTATTTATGAGATTTATTTACTATTTTAACATCTTTTAAGTAAAAATGTATTATATATAGTATTTTCATATATGTATTATATAGTTTCCTTTTATTAACTTTTATTTTCATATTCTCATTTTGATTTAAAGGTATATATATATGTTCAAGTCATTTTCTTTATTCTTTTGGACTATTCATGGGTCCATGTTTCAAATGGGTTTTATTTGAGTATGAGTCTTGGTTTAAATGGGTTTATTATTGTAATTATAATAGGTAAAGAGTCCATTAAATAAAAGGGGAAAACAAAACACAAAAAGAGAGTTTCTCAACTTAATCATTTAAACTAATGAATTTTTAGAGGTTCCTAATGTAAAT
The DNA here is from genome assembly GCF_963576675.1 of Euphorbia lathyris. Classification (NCBI taxonomy): domain Eukaryota; kingdom Viridiplantae; phylum Streptophyta; class Magnoliopsida; order Malpighiales; family Euphorbiaceae; genus Euphorbia; species Euphorbia lathyris. The sequence goes on from NC_088911.1 coordinate 9,747,492, forward strand.
AAATAGGATTGTTTTTTTGCAATATTTCAAATCGTTTTCAAAACACCACGTTTTAAAACCTTAATCCGTTCCAAAGGCGGATTAAGTGAACATTGTAATTAAAATCGTTTTCTTTGTGAATAATAGAGTTTTTGAATCATTTTCTTAAAAGATTTGTACAAAATAAAATTGACTTGTATGTTTAACCATGTTTTCCTATTAAAAGGTTTTTATCCTAGCGTTTTCAAACATTCGAGTCGTTCCAACGGGGATTCGGGTAAACTTCATCAAACGGGGTTTTAAAACGCACCTAAATCGTTCCAACGGCGATTAAGGTGCGAACCATGTAAATAAACTCGTTTTGGGGAAATGAGTTAGCATAGAGTAAACACACAACATGACATTTAAATAAAGTCGTAAATCACTTCTTTCTTCCCCCTTCTCTGTGTATGAATAATATAAATGGGTGATTCTTTACTTATGTGGCTTTCCAATAATATATGCTCAAAACGGTTTCTAAAAAGAGAAAGAAAAGGTTTCAAATGAATTTTAAACTTAAAGAAATATGCGATTAGTCCGTTATCGCCTAACATGCTGAGTAGGAAGCCGGTGGTTCATAACCAGGCGATGTCGGGGTGCCTAGGAGCCTTTCTCCGGAAAGGAGCTAGCCTTCTCGGCTCGTACCCAAGTTTCCCGAACCCACACCGGTCTCCCGCAAGGGATCGGTGTTCATTTTCCCATTCGTGGGTGGCGACTCTTCCATATCTCCGAGCTCCGGTCCTGCCGAGCAGCTTGATTCCACGATTGGTTGCTTTCGGCGCCAATCACCGCTTACGTCGCCATGAGGTGTCCACCCCCCGGTCCGCCCGGGAGATTAGGCCGCGGCACCTCGTCTAACAAGTGGCGACTCTGCTGGGGAAGCGAGAAATTTGATTCCGGAAGGCGTGTATTAAGCCCTTAATGGGGACGGATCGTATTATTTCTTTTCGTATGCATTCATAAGCATTATTGCAAACCTTTTGGGTAATTTCCGCGAAACCTCTAGCGAGAGTCCATTCGTCGCTCGAAAGAGGCTAGTGTAAGTTCCCCCTTACAGTAAGGCGCCAAAGGGTCCCCATCCATTCGTTAGGGGCGAATTTGTGCTGTCCTGTGAGGTCCCGCGATCAGCCATGTCAGCATATAGTAGCCTTAGAAGTTGCCATAGGATTACCCGTTACTATTTTTGAGGTGATAAATGAATCAGTTCGTGTTTTCAAAACGCCATGATACGTGTCTAAACCTAACATATGTAAAGAAAATGAAACGATACGTTAATATATACTCTTAAACCGATATATAAACTACCCCAAATATTGAAACAGTTCGAACTAAAGACGACTTAGTCATCTCGTATGAATGAACTTGTGCGACCCGCCCGGTCCCTTTCCGTGTCCCGAAAAAGGCACATGTTCATAGAAATATGTTATGATGTAAGCACGTATTAGTACGGATCGGTTTGATATTAAGGATAGTTATATCTCGATTCAAAAGACTATATTAACGAGTAGCTGTTATTCACATTCTTTAAATAGGTTGGGATAAAACGAAATTATGACGAAAGGAAAACGAAGAACATTTCTGTTTCGAATGACCTTGTTGTAACGTAAAGAGTTTCGCAAACGTGACCTGTCCCTCCCGAATAAAAGACGAGCTCTTGCGTTATGTCTTGCGTTGTTCTTAAGAGAAATGGACGTATCCGCAAAAGTGACTAAGAAAATAAAAAGCAAAAATGAAACAAACGACCAAAATCATTCTTTATCTATGATATATGTCAATCTCGAGAGTAGTTAAAGAAAGTGAACCAATGCCGTTGAATACGTGCCTCGAACAAGCGTATACCCCATTTAAAATCATAAAGCCGAATTAAGCCAAACCGCATAATTGCACCATATGGACGAGACTGTGGGTTTGACTAATGGCTGTGGGTTTGACTAATGGATCGATCATTTCGACCGTTACCAAAACTGCAAGAAATATGGCCCGATGTACGTGTTTGCTTAATTCGTGCCTAAATGAAAAAGAACGGTAAAATCCTTGCTTCGAATAAACATGCGATTCAACGAAACGTTGATTTTCTATAACCACGCTAGGATGATATATCCCGTAGATTGGAAGGAATAAAGAGTTGTAATTAGCCAAAAGATTACCGTACGCTCAAATAAGACTCGCCGTCTTTTCACGTAGCCGAAATGAGCAAACGGAGTCTTAACGCTAAAAACGAACGCGTTACGCGATGAGTCTGTTCCCTAAATTCAAAAGTGATCCCATCACTAAATAAACACGTGGTTACGTCTCTCGATAGATCCAAAAGATCCCGTTGTAATCCAAAAATCGAGACACGAACCCACGCGAATAAAAGGGAACGAGTCATTGACAATAACGAACGATTGGACTAAAAGAATAACTCGTACCACGTCTAAAAACTGAGATGCGCTCAAAGGGAGTCAAAACCCGAATTAATGCGTCTCGCGAAAGGACAAAAGACGAGTTATTCCGAAAGGACAATCCAACTTGGTCGATTTCTTAGTCACTGAACGTTGATACGTCAAAACAAACTGTGTTGTCTGATGGATGATTTACTTTTTCCGCAATAATCGACGGCATCACGCGTCCCCTGGACCGCAATGTGAGCCCAAAACCAAAATCCTAGGAAAGAGACTTGGACCATCGAGTGTGTGGAGGAATAAGGGTGGAAGAGATGTTGTGATACGTGTAATTAGACTAACGTTTGTTCTTCTTATCTTATATATCCATAAATAATAAACGCACACACCACGAATCATGCATATAAAATCATGCATACATACTAATGGATACCGTTCGCGCAGACGTCATCATTAAGCGGTTGTGGTACCGAGAGAGCAGTCGGCTAGTTAGGCAGTTTGATCAGCTACAGGTTGACAGTCCCGAATCAGCAATTGTGGCTTCTAATTCATCTTCGTCCGAGTATTCTCATTCTTCCGTCAGTATGTCTGCAACCGACGAAAAAGTGGCCGGATTGGAAAACTCTGTGAACAACATTAATGAGCAATTGGCTGCGATAGTGGCCCAGATAGCTAAGTTGGCCATGAAGGAGGACAAGAGTGGCAGCAAGCACGCTGAGAATGAGGTGAACGATGGCCCTCGCTTTGGGAACGAGGATGATTATCAGGATTATATCCGAAAACAGCTTGAGAAAGAGAAAGCTAAGGAAGAGGAGTGGAAACAGCACATCACGCAGGAGGTACAGGACTTACGCGGGGGAAGTTCCGGGAGTCAGGACTTTTATAACTTGAAGAATTGTTTGTCCGCAACTGCTCTGCCGTTGAAATTCCGACTCCCTGATATGAAAAAGTTCGATGGAACTGGGGATCCCACTGCTCACATGAATCAGTATGTTGCCGTGATGAAGCACACGATCCTGACTGAGGATCAAGTCCTGGGGTTGTTTAACACTTATCTAGAGGGGGCTGCCCTCACACGGTTTCATGCATTGCCGATGGTGACGAAGAGGGATTGGAAGGAGTTAGCGAAGTCATTCATCGCTCAGTATAGCTTTAACACCATGCTTGAGGTCACTTTGAAAGAGTTAGAGAGCACTAAGCAACAGGCTGGGGAATCCTTTTCCGATTTTGTGAAAAGATGGAGGGCTAAGGCCGCGGTTATGAAGCAGAAGCCGCTTGAGCAGGATCAGATCCGAATGGTAGTCGGCAACACGTTGCCGTATATCAATAATGAGCTGCGGTATATGCCTTTTACCGATTTTAACCAGATGTACAGTTGTGCCTTGACAGTTGAGGGGGATGGAGAACCAAAGAAAGCTTATACCAAATGGACAAAGTCTGGATATAGTGCCGGAGGGCCAAGTGCGAGTACGGAATCCGCAGTAGTGAAAGTGCTTGATCTAAATGCTATTGAAAAGAGGCGGTTCGCCAAGTTTGATCAAACCTACGCAAAAGTTTTCGAGCGTTTGCAGAAAAAGGGATTGTTGAAAGCCCTTACCCCATATAACAAAGCTCCACCTACTCCGCAGATACAGGCTAGAGGGTATTGTGAATTCCATAGCAGTTATGGGCATACAATTGAGAATTGTGAGAGGCTGAAACACGAAATCCAAGATTTAATCGAGGAGAAGAAGATAGCTGATCCTTCATCAGCAAACCCTTCCGTTAGGCATAATCCATTGCCTAATCATAGGGTGAGCATGATCGGAGTTGGTCTGGCAGAAGGTGTAGTGATGGAATCCTTCGAGGAGAATGCAGAGGAGTTGTTGGACTCCGACGAAAAGAGCAATGTAGGGAATGGTATATATGTGTCCTTCCTTGGCGAGGAACAGGAGGGTGAACTGATGGATGAAGGGTTGGACAGTGGGGCACCGTATGATGAAGATAGTGCCGAAGAGACCGGAGAAGGGTCGTCTCGGACTATTGTGCCTAATTTGGGTCTGTTTAATGGTGGAGGTAATCCCGAGGTGCACTTGCGTGAATATATGCGCGACATGTTTGTTGAATCCTTCGGGGTGGACGAGATTGCTCAGTGGTTTCACCATTCGCTGGTAGGCGAGCCTTTGGGGTGGTTCCACTCGTTACCCGACTCTTGCAAGCATGATTGGGATCAATTATCAGATTTATTCTTAGAAAAGTACCAAAGAGCCGAGGACAGGACCGCAGAGCGCTTCACAATGCAGATTGGACCTATCAAGCGTCCATTACCGAGGGTTAGCAAGTATAATGGCAACAAAGATCCTATGGAACACCTTCACTTCTACTTATCGGCCATGGCGCCTTTGGGTTTTAAGGAAGAAGAGATCACCAGCTTGTTCTGTAATTCGTTGATGGGTGAGCCGTTAATGTGGTATATGTCACTCCCAATGTATGTGAAGACCGATTGGGCGGCAATGACGAAGAGGTTTATCAAAGAGTATACGGTATGGATGCTGGCAGAGCAAACCCTGGATTCCCCCTCTTATCAAACACCCGATGCGGTGTTAGCAATGCCTAGGTATGGTGGATACCAGGATCCTGTTGAGCATGCGAGGTTATTCCGCAACCATAAGTATGACGCCGGATTCCCGCAATGTGAATTACATGAACATTTCCCAGAAACTTTAATGGGAGAGGCCTTGTTGTGGCACCAAGGCCTATCAGAGGAGGAAATGGGTCATTGGGTACCGCTTAGGGGGGCCTTTGTGGCAAGATATGAGATGTATGTTCCATGGACGGGATCCCTGGAGGATCTGGATAGGATCAGGCAATTCCCCGAGGAACCATTTGTAGATTATGCTAGAAGGTGGAGGCACCGTTATGAGCAGTGTCACGAAACAATGAGCGATAAGGTGCAGCTTATGTGTATACAGAGAGGAGCTATTCCATTAGCAGCTAGAAGGATGAGTAGAGTGTCCCTCCGGGATTATGACGATCTGATAGGTTGGGCTTTGTATGGATCAGCAGATCCCTTTTATTTGAATCTAAACGTTCCTCACGTCATGGATTTAATGATTGTGGACATTTGGGAGAGCTCTTCGGACGAGGAGGATGCTAATCGGATGATTCCTATTAACATTTGGGACGAATCGGATGATGAGCCGGAAATCGCCGTAATGACAAGATCAGGTCGAGTGGCCGAGGGAAAGGCACCTATGGTAGAGACTGAGATGGGGGAAGGGTCGGCTCCTAAGCCCGATGATCAAGTTCTTGAACAATTAAAGAAGACACAAGCTAAGTCCACAGTCTGGGAAGTTTTATGCCATTCTAAGTACCATCGCGAAAACCTAATGAAAGAGCTGCAGAATTTGGTTATTTCCACCGATACTGAGCCGGCAGCGCTAGTAGGGGCAATTATGGCTCGAAAGAAAACCGAGATCACGTTTACCGATGAGGATCTCCCAGAGGAGGGAAAAGCTCACAACAAACCTTTATACATCCGAACTGAGATTAACGGGAAGAAGACTAGCTGTGTGATGGTCGATGATGGATCGGCTATTAATGTTTGCCCGTTGAAACTCTTGTCTAAATTGGGAGTGGAAAGAGGAGACTTGACGGCCTCGAAAACTGTGATTAGGGCCTATGATGATAGCCGAAGGCATATTGAAGGAGTCTTTAAGGCCAAGTTGAAAGTGGGGCCGCATGAAGAAGAAACCGAGTTCACAGTGCTGGATATCCCGGTAACCTTTGCTGTATTGTTGGGACGCCCATGGTTCCACAAGTTGGGAGGTGTGCCCTCCACGCTCCATCAAATGATCAAGTTTCCCTTCGGGGAAGAGATAGTGACAATCAGAGCAGAAAAATTGAGCTCAGTGGCGGCATTGGAGATCGAGCCTCAGCTTTTCTCCGGATTCCAAGTTTTTGGGATCTACGAGTCTAGCATGACCACCGATGTGGTGAAGATGATGAAGGGAGGTTTCATCCCAGGAATGGGCTTAGGAGCACACCATCAGGGGTTGCCAGAATTTCCGGACTTTAAGAGTCAGAAAACCCGGAGGGGTTTGGGATATGAACACGGAGGTCCGTCCAATGCAAGTAGTGAAGGAAAAGTGGGCCTAAGAAAATACTTCGTGAATGAGGGGCATGGAAAGGTTTATTCGGGGACTCTCGAGTCATGGACTAGCACCGAAGGGAAGATTCTGCCGGGTTTCGAAATTTTCAATGATGTGACCGACTAGGGCAAAGGAAAGGCGAGCTGCTTTGTTGAGGAGATTATGATGTTAGACTTGAATGCCGAGGAGCAAGTCATCACCATTGAAGCAACTGCAGGAGCGGCGAATGAACCCAGTACCTCCAAAGCATATGAGAAACCCGAGAACCTTGATGATGAAAATTGTATTACTGCTTTGTTTGAATCAGATGATGTAATCGCCAATACTATCAATGAAATGAATTCTGATTTTGCTTACTTGCTTGATGTTGATCGTGATCATACCATGCATTCTCATTCATATAACATGCCTACATTTGAAATCAATGCAATAGAAATGTCAACTTTCAATCTTGGTACGGATGAAAATCCTAAACTTATACAAATTGCTCAAGATTTAACTATTGAAGAGAGGAAAGAATTCGAGAGAATAATTAAAAAATACGAAATAGTGTTCGCTTGGACATACGAAGACATGCCAGGAATTGATCAATCAATTGTAACTCACCGTATTCCAACATATCCCGAGGCAAAGCCCGTAAAACAGAAGCTCCGACGCATGAGACCAGAATGGGCAGATAAGATCAGAGAGGAAGTGAAGAAGCAGTTAGAAGCAGGGTTCATCGAAGTAATTGACTATCCCCCTTGGGTCGCAAATGTGGTGCCCATCGCAAAGAAAGACGGCAAAGTGAGAATGTGCGTTGATTATAGAGATCTTAACAAAGCGTGCCCGAAAGATGAGTTCGCATTGCGTCATATTGACGTATTGATCGACAGTGCAGCTTCAAGCGTCTTACACATGAATGTGGACGGTTTCATGGGCTACATTCAAGTTCAGATGGCCGAAAAACACAAAGCAAAAACCTCGTTCATAACTGAGTGGGGGACATACTGTTACAGAGTGATGCCGTTTGGTTTGAAAAATGCCGGGGCAACTTACCAGCGAATGGCTATAGCACTGTTCCATGATATGATACACAAAGAAGTAGAAGTGTATGTGGATGACATGATGGTCAAGTCGGAGACAAGAAAGGGGCATTTTGTTGCACTGGAGAAGTTTTTGGCCCGAATTGCAGAATTCAAGCTAAGGTTAAACCCGAAGAAGTGCTTTTTCGGCATTTCATCGGGGAAAATCTTAGGCTACGTAATCGGGAATAAAGGAATCGAAGTAGATCCCGATAAAGTGAAGGCTATACAGGAAATTCCGGCACCAAGGAATGAGAAAGAAGTGAGAGGGTTTCTGGGGCAGGTTCAGTATATCAGTCGGTTCATAGCAAGACTCACCGCAATCTGCGAGCCAATCTTTAAGTTGTTAAGGAAAGACCAACCCACAATCTGGAATGATAAGTGTCAGCAAGCTTTGGAGAGCGTCCGGAACTATTTGTCTAATCCGCCAGTGCTGAGACCACCTAAACTAGGAAAACCGCTTCTCCTCTACGTAGCGATTAAGGAGCGATCTATTGGGGCAATGCTGGCCCAAGAAGGAGACACCGGTGTGGAGCACGCGGTGTATTATCTGAGTAAGAAATTCCTGGAGTACGAGCTCAAGTACAACATGATCGAAAAGACGTGTGTGGCAGTAGTATGGCTAACGAAGAAACTACGACATTATTTTCAATCATATAAAGTAATCATTATTTCTCGGATGGACCCCGTGAAGTATCTGTACCGAACTCCGTCTTTGACAGGGAAGTTAGCCCGATGGTTACTACTTTTATCCGAGTTTAACATTGAATATGTAACGAAGAAGGTTGTCAAAGGGAGGGCCGTGGCAGAGTTTCTGGCCAACCAACCCCTGAATGCAGAAGAGGAAGAGATAAGCTATGATTTCCCCGATGAACACTTGAACGCAATAGAAGTCATACCCTGGAAAATGTTCTTCGACGGAGCAGTTAATTCGAATGGAGCCGGAGTTGGAGTACTATTTATTTCACCGGAAGGAGAAAGGATCCCGATGGCCAAAAAGTTATCCTTCCCTCTCACCAATAATATGGCCGAATATGAAGCGTGCATTTATGGTTTAGAGTCATTAGCAGCACTGGGAGCATCGTATGTCGAAATTTGGGGTGATTCAAAGCTGATCATCGAACAGGCACAAGGAAACTGGGAAGTAAGGGAAGAAAGGCTACGTCCATACCTAGACCAACTAGATGGGTTGGCACAAAGATTCAAAGAATGTCGTTTTCATCATATCCCTCGAGCATAGAACCAGGCAGCGGATGCTTTGGCCACTTTGGTGTCAGTTTGGGACAATCCCCGGAATCTCGCCTCGAAACCGTTGGTATTGAGGAGATCTCATAAACCATGCTACGAAGACGTAATGCTATTAGGGGCAGATGAAAAGCCATGGTATTTCGACATCGTGAACTTCATGAAGAGTGGAACGTATCCGGCAGAGTCAGAGCCTAGGGATCAAGCTGTGATTAGAAGATTGGCTCAGCAGTTCGTCATCCACAACGATTTGCTTTACAAAAGGCACATCGATGGGTTACAGCTAAAGTGTTTGGATGCGGGAGAAGCCCGCGAGGCGATGGAATTTGTACACTCGGGAATTTGTGGGGCCCATATGGGAGGAGCAGTGTTAGCTAAGAAAATCATCAGACAAGGTTTCTATTGGCTCACTATGGAAAGAGATTGTAACGAGTATGCGAAGAAATGCCACGATTGTCAAATCCACGGCGATTGTAGTCATCTGCCGGCCATGGAATTACATGTGTTAGCACCTATTTGGCCATTCGCTGCTTGGGGCATTGACATCATTGGTGAGGTAAGGCCTAATGCTTCGAATGGACACAAGTTTATCGCAGTCGCCATCGATTATTTCACCAAGTGGGTAGAGGCAGAGTCGTTTAGCAAATTGGGATCCAAGCAGATGAGAAAGTTCATTGAGAAACACTTGATCACCAGGTTCGGAGTGCCTCATCACATGATTACGGATAATGGGGTCCAATTTCAGGGGGAAGTAAGAAGTCTCTTCCGAGAATATGGCATTGAACATCACAGGTCTTCTCCGTACCGTCCATAAGCTAATGGGGCAGTAGAAGCAGCTAATAAGAACCTTAAGAGAATTCTCGTAAAAACGGTGGAATCACATCGGAATTGGCATGAGCAGCTCCCACTCGCATTATGGGCTTATCGCACGACAGTTAGAACCTCGACTGGGGCAACGCCGTTCTCCTTGGTATATGGTGCAGAAGCCGTTCTCCCGATTGAGATTGAAAAGCGATCGTTGAGAATCACAGTGGAAGCAGAGATTCCCGAGACGGAATGGGTGAAGAAGCGATATGAACAGTTGGCACTAGTAGACGAGAAAAGGATGGAAGCCCTTTACCATGTGCAGCTGTATCAGAGAAGGATGGCCCGAGCCTTCAAAAAAAGGTCAAGGCCAGCCCTATCAAAGAAGGGGATATGGTGCTAAAACAGATCCGCGTGACGCATACCGACCCTAGGGGCAAGTTCAAGCCTAACTAGGAATGGCCATTCATCGTGAAGAAGATACTAAACAAAGGAGCGGTGAAGTTAACTACTATGGATGGCATGGAATTCTCCGAACCTACCAACCTGGATAGGCTTAAGAAATACTTTTCGTAAAAAAAAAAGGGAAAGAAAAATTCCCGATAGGTTGAAAACCCGCGAAGGGCGACCTATGCAACAGTCAGGGACATCCCAATGGGTGAAAACCCGAAAGGGCACTCATTTGAAAATTCCGGGATAGTAAAAGGAGAGGAGAAAAATCGCCAGGATCCGAAAACCGAAAGGCGGGTCCTGGTAACAATAGTTATAACTTGAGCAATTACCAAAACAATGTATAAGCGACTAAGTATTTCTGTTGTTTGTAAATAAATAAAGGCATGAATATATTTGACGAGAATGATTGGAATCATCATAATCTACTGAATGCATGGTAATATGAATCATGAGTTATACATTTCCTATCTTACTTTTCACAAAAAAAAAAAAAGCCTACCTGCTATCCACCCCACTCCCTATACATCAGCTATACATCGGGGTAACTCCAATAAAAAACTACAAAGCAATACATAATAAGCCTAATACGGAGGGAAGTCCCAATAGGCCTCAAACTCCTTCAAATGCGATGCCCGCTCTACAGATAGTGTCTCCTTGGCAGCTCGCGCTCTCTCATCGGCAACTCGTGCTCTCTCCTCGGCAGCGAGACGTCCAATCGACTCATCACGCGCTCTCTCCTCGGCAGCAAGGCAACCCTCAGTCTCCCACTGCATCACCCCCGACCAGTGGTCGTTCCGCTCTTGGTACACCTGACCAACCCGGGCATCGGCCTCCCGCACCAACTCGCTCTGTCTCCGCTCATGAGCATGCAGATCGCTCTAAAGAAGAAGAAGGGAAAAACAGATAAAAATAAGAAACAGCATAGGCAAGAACATAAATCATACATACATGCATACATTCCACTACACTAAAGTAAAGTAACGATACATACCAGGTGATCGGCGCAACGCAAGCTGAGGCGGTCTCGGAGATAACCAGACAGCCCCACATAATCCGAACAGGTCTCCCTCGTAGTCAGAGAAGCATCTGAAGGATCAAACGGGACCCTCGAGGTAAAGATAGAAGGAGCTGTCTCGAATCCCGCATAAGCTGCCCCGGACTCATCATAACACACCGTGGTAAAGTCTCTCCCGTAGTCCGGTACAGGCACACCTAGGGAAGACCTCTCCGGTCAGGCGGCGCTGGAGGACTCACCGACGTAGTAAGGTGGCTCGCACACTGGTGTCTGAGCTCGAGTGCCGTCAAAGAAATCTGATAGATGGGCACTCCTCTAGGACCCCTCCTGCAAATAAAAACACAATAAATACCTCTAATCATCTCATGAATAAAAGGTAAAAAAAAAAAAAAGGCGGAATCACTTACCGGGACCCCCTCCTGACCAAAGACTGCCGTGACAGCCTCCCTCGAAAATACATCAGCCACCGAATCCACCTCCATCGCTGCCGCCGGGACATCCCTCGCGCTCAGCAGAGTAGATAAGTAAGGAGCACGGCCCCCGGCGTGAACCCACACCTCTCGACCAACGAACCGACGGGTCAAGTCCCGACGGATGACTGACAGGGGCATGGTCCGCACCGCGAACATGGAAACGGGAATCTCGCCCGGTGTCCAGGGTGCGTCACTAACCCCGGTGATGCCTCGGTCCCCCAAATACCATGCCCGCACACAGGGGCCGGTAAGCACGCACTGCTGCTCCTGGATCACCGATACATACATATAATCGGGACCGAAGTCGAGGTTGTCCCACCTGAACTTAATCTACAAAAAATACACAAAAGAGAAAGTCAGAACGGTTCAAACAAGAATCTAGCATGACTAGAAGATATCTACCTGTCCCAGGGTCAGCGAGTCGATCCAATCTAGGAGTCGCGACACCGTCCGTATCCTCTCGGCACCCAAGTCGAAATCTCTCCACCGGGTCATGAGAGGCGGCCTCGGTACTCTCGGTCGAGGTCGAGACCGGCTGGGAAGAATCCGCCTCTCATACGCCCAAACCTGCGGTAAAAACAAGGATTAGGAGTGTGAAAAACGCAAAGAAGATAAGACGGGCAAGTCAAAAAGGCGTCACGTACCAGCAGAGCAAAGGTGTAACCACCAAAATCCTTGCGCTTCCGGCAAATCAGATCCAAAAACTTGTAGAGAAAGGCTAAGCCCGCCCCCGCCCAATCATAGGAAGCCGTCGCATCCAAATCGCTGAGTGCCTGAATGAGACCCGCGTGTACCTTCCCGCCCTTCGTGCGGAAAATCGTCTCACTCAGAGCATATACCAAGAAACTACGAACCGCCAAGTCAGTGTCGTCGGTCTCGCAGAAATCTCGCCGACTCAAAAGGCTCGCGGTGGAAATAAAATTCGTCGGAGTAGACTTGGCGCATGGGCGAACCCCCGGTCCAATCAAGGCAGCAAGCCTAGCAAGGTCGACCCGTGGTCGCATCATATCGAAATAAAAGGGAATGGGAGTGCTGCTCCCTCGCAACCCTGTCAGCAATGAAAAATCTCTGGGCGAGATGGTCATCTCCCCGAAAGAAAGGTGGAATGTGTGGGTCGAGTCAACCCACCGCTCACATAGGGCACGTAGGCCAAAACGGTCACATACCCCGTTGGTGCGGGGCAACGCTGCAATAAAAGGCTCGAATCCCAACTCACGCACGCGGGCTCTCACCGCGGCACCCAGCCCAGCATACCACGAGTGAACCTCGGTGGTGGTCCCGGAGATCTCGATAAACTAAAAAGAACAAGACAAGAAAATTTGAATACAGTTCCTAAAGCATGCAATTAATGAGAACGCGTTAAGACTAAGTTTTTTTCATGATCTAACCTAGAGACATCTGGTCAGTTAGGACCAACTTCATGTAAAAAAATCTCTCCTTTAGGGTCGTTCATGTAGGGTTTAGTTAATTCTTTAATCCACTCTCGTCTGCATTGACAAGGAGCATAGGTTAAGTTATACTATTCACATGCATTAGTTAAGTTTTCACTATTCACGTTTTTACTATTCACGTGCACTATTCACATTTTACTATTCACGAGCATTAGTTAAGTTTGCACCATTCACGTTTTTTTACTATTCACGTGCATTAGTTAAGTTTTTACTATTCACGTGCATTAGTTAAGTTTTTACTATTCACGTGCATTAGTTAAGTTCTTACTATTCACGTTTTTTACTATTCACGTGCATTAGTTAAGTTTTTACTATTCACGTTTTTAACTATTCACGTGCATTAGTTAAGTTTTTACTATTCACGTGCATTAGTTAAGTTTTTACTATTCACGTTTTCACTATTCACGTGCACCGTTCACGCTTTACTATTCACGTTTTCACTATTCACGTGCATTAGTTAAGTTTTACTATCCACATGCATTAGTTAAGTTTTCACTATTCACGTGCATCAGTTAAGTTTTTACTATTCACGTTTTACTATTCATGTGCACTATTCACGTTTTTACTATTCATGCATAAATTTGTAGTGTCACTATTCACATGCATATATCGCGCATTCTCATACAAAAATAAACAAGTGTCGCTTGTAAGTGAAGAAATTCATGTTTTCTAGCTAAAGTCCTCTAAGGCAGTCTAAAGGTTAGCATGCAAATCATGTTCGGATAGGAATGCTAAAGCCTAGAGTTTAAATCAAATAAAAGTGAGAAATTACTTACCTCGTTGCAGCGTGTCCGGCTCAGATGCGTTGTAGGGTCGTGGAAGGGATCCACTCTATCTAGGTTTACGTAAACCTCGTCCATGCCTCTAGTGTCATCCCATTCATCTAAATCCATCCCGAGAATAATCCAAAAGTAAAGTCTAGAGGGAGAAAGAAGAGAGAGAAGGTGTGGGGTTGAAATGAAACCCCACCACCTTATATAGCAAGAGGGAATGACATTCCCGTAAATAGTGAAAAATGTACGATTTGACATAAAGGCAAAAAGTAAATAATTAATTACTAGGTGCACAGACCTCCGATTTGCAGTCCGTTTCAGCCTGCATTTCTTCCAGACAGCAGCCAATATTGTCAAGATATGAACTCCAGACAACAATCAATTTTTACAGAACAGTGATACCAGTCAAAGTACAGACAACAGTCAACAGAAAAATTATCATTAGTCTATATCTTTCCAGACTAAAACACGTTCCCGTTAAACCTCCGAGACGCTAGCTCCAGTGGGAAAATACAGACAACAGTGTGGTAAGAGAATCCAGAGATAATCATCGCTTTTGAGCCATCTAACTCGCGGTCGCAGACCGGAGTTGCTTTTGAGCCATTTTACCCGCGGTCGTGGACCAGGGTCGCTTTTGAGCCATCTAACTCGCGGTCGCAGACCGGAGTTGCTTTTGAGCCATTTTACCTAGAGGTGGCAATTTCTGACACGAAAACACGATTACAGAGTCAACCCGACTGACACGACACGATCGACACGAAAATCATTTTTCTAGCATTTATAATATATAAAACCATATGGAACATAAATATAAGATAACACGATTTTGACACGAAACACGAAATTGCCACCTGTAATTTTACCCGCGGTCGTGGACCAGGGTCGCTTTTGAGCCATCTTACTCATGGTTGCAGGCCGGAGCTGCTTTTGAGCCATTTCACTTACGATCATAGACCGAAATTGCTTTTGAGCCATTCTTACCTATAACCGACGTACGCTAGATTCCGAGAAAAGAACATTCGTCGACGGCCGCTCCAGAGGCGACGGCGAAAGGAATCAGAGAATGACACCAGAGCGCGTAGCGCGAAGGTCAGGTATGCTTCCTCCTACTCTTTACGTGTCTTTTACTTTTATATGTTTTACATTGCATGTGTTACGTTAGCAAAAAACGTTTTCAAAACACACACATCACTGTCAAAATAGAAAAGTAGGGGCAACTGTAGACACCGAGTCGGAGGACCTGTGACGAAAACCTAGAAACAAGACGGTTGAAGCGATTGATTCCGAAAGTTTCAAAAACATAAAATAAATAAGTTACGGTCGGTCGCTGTTGTCGATCGAATAGCTCACGAATGCTTAACGGCACGGTGCGAGCGCTTAGCGGCGTCCGGCGCGCGTTCGACGACGGTCGGATGCCCGCTCGACGACGCAAAGCTCGCGCTCGACATCTATCGGACACACGCATCCAACCATGAATGGTACGCTCTCGGTGTCCGAGCAAGACACGAGCTTGGCGGCACGGGACGCGCGCTCGTCGGCCACGAGGCGGGTGCGCCCGGCAGCGCGGAACACGCGTTCGGCGGTCACGACGTGTGAACGCCTGACAATGCGGAGCGCGAGCTCGACGGCCGCGGGGCGTGCACGCCCGACGATGTGAGACGCGCCCCGGCGACCGTTGAGCGAGTGCCCGACCGCGTCGGGCGGAAGCCCAACGGTAGGCGGGCGCGAGCGCCCAATCGCGTCGGGCGGACGCCCAACGGCAGTTGGGCGCGCGCGCCCAACCTCGCGTTGGGCGGCCGCCGAACAAGCCTTGGGCGGCCGCCCAACGGCTTTGGGCGACGCCCGATTTTACTCGGACGTCGCCCATTGCTCCGGGACCCGTTTCCCTATAAAAAGGGGCACGGATCCCAATGAAAGGGAGAGGATTTTCTTTGGAGCCTTTCTCACTCTAAACATTTTTAGAGAGAGAAAGTGACTTTTTTTGAGAAAAACATTTTTTTCTCAAAAATTCCAAAGTTCCTAAAGTTGAATTTTTACTAAAAAAATATAAAAAAAAACGGGAGATCGCAACTCGTGGAATCAATCGGCTTCGACTGTCAGATACCGAATTTAAGGTATTATTCGAGGACTAGACTCTTTATTTTATTTTATTTATTCTCTTCTTCTATTTATTTTTATGTTATAGTTTTTATTTATTTAGTTATTTATTTATTTTATCACGTTTTATTTAATTAGCGTATTTATTTGATTTTCGTTTCGTGTTGAATAAAATTCGGTTTTATTTTAAAATAAAAAAACCTCGTTTTAATATCCCAATACGAACCGTGATCCGATAAAAAGGTAGTTCGGGTGTTGAAAACGTTGTAATTATAAGCTTTTGATTTAAAAAGTAATTTTCAAATAATGTTTTAAAATAAAAACGTCGTTTTAGGAATTTCCGTTGTTGACTATGATCCATTTTTGGTAGTTCGGAAGTCCAAAACGATTGAATTAGATTTAATTTAAAGCTTTTGAATAAATCTGGAAATAATTGGAGTGCTGTTGTAATTTGCCATTTCTGTCACTAATTGCTGTTTACCGACGGATTTTCCATCGGTAAATATGCCAAAATGTAAAAAATACCATTTCAGTCCCTTTTTTTTAACTTTTAAGCTTTTAATCCTTAATATATGTATATATAGTTATGTAATATGTATTTTCAAACTATTTTAGACATTTAGTATATATAATTATTTAGGATGTTTGTATATCATTTTGTATTCAATTTTAAGTATAAGTATATGTATATATATATTCTTTTTGTTATTCATTTGAGTTAAATTAGATTCTATTTTAAAGGTTATTTATTTGGGTATTTTGGGAAATAATTAGTAGATATTAGTATATAGATATATGTTATTTTTAATATATAAAAACTATATTAGTTATGTATATGTATAGTTTTGGGATATTTGGATTATGTTATTATTAATTGAGACTATTTTGGATAAACGTTATTTCTTTTATTTATGAGATTTATTTACTATTTTAACATCTTTTAAGTAAAAATGTATTATATATAGTATTTTCATATATGTATTATATAGTTTCCTTTTATTAACTTTTATTTTCATATTCTCTTTTTGATTTAAAGGTATATATATATGTTCAAGTCATTTTCTTTATTCTTTTGGACTATTCATGGGTCCATGTTTCAAATGGGTTTTATTTGAGTATGAGTCTTGGTTTAAATGGGTTTATTATTGTAATTATAATAGGTAAAGAGTCCATTAAATAAAAGGGGAAAACAAAACACAAAAAGAGAGTTTCTCAACTTAATCATTTAAACTAATGAATTTTTAGAGGTTCCTAATGTAAATAAATAGGATTGTTTTTTTGCAATATTTCAAATCGTTTTCAAAACACCACGTTTTAAAACCTTAATCCGTTCCAAAGGCGGATTAAGTGAACATTGTAATTAAAATCGTTTTCTTTGTGAATAATAGAGTTTTTGAATCATTTTCTTAAAAGATTTGTACAAAATAAAATTGACTTGTATGTTTAACCATGTTTTCCTATTAAAAGGTTTTTATCCTAGCGTTTTCAAACATTCGAGTCGTTCCAACGGGGATTCGGGTAAACTTCATCAAACGGGGTTTTAAAACGCACCTAAATCGTTCCAACGGCGATTAAGGTGCGAACCATGTAAATAAACTCGTTTTGGGGAAATGAGTTAGCATAGAGTAAACACACAACATGACATTTAAATAAAGTCGTAAATCACTTCTTTCTTCCCCCTTCTCTGTGTATGAATAATATAAATGGGTGATTCTTTACTTATGTGGCTTTCCAATAATATATGCTCAAAACGGTTTCTAAAAAGAGAAAGAAAAGGTTTCAAATGAATTTTAAACTTAAAGAAATATGCGTTAGTCCGTTATCGCCTAACATGCTGAGTAGGAGGCCGGTGGTTCATAACCGGGCGATGTCGAGGTGCCTAGTAGCCTTTCTCCGGAAAGGAGCTAGCCTTCTCGGCTCGTACCCAAGTTTCCCGAACCCACACCGGTCTCCCGCAAGGGATCGGTGTTCATTTTCCCATTCGTGGGTGGCGACTCTTCCATATCTCCGAGCTCCGGTCCTGCCGAGCAGCTTGATTCCACGATTGGTTGCTTTCGGCGCCAATCACCGCTTACGTCGCCATGAGGTGTCCACCCCCCGGTCCGCCCGGGAGATTAGGCCGCGGAACCTCGTCTAACATCGGTATTTTAGCACTCTTCTTTGTACTTACTCGAGATCATGTTGAATTTGCACTTTCATCCGGGTTTTTCCTCCTAAAATATGGTTAGGCAATATTAAAAATGAACCCGGAGGGGGGTTGTAATGTGGGTGGCTTCTTTAGTGGTTAGTTTAAAGAAACTCGAGCTCAAAAATACCGTTTTGTGATTGCACCGTGTTTTTGTTTATTTCGGCCTTGGCGAATTTTATAAAATATACTTCAAAATTGCTCAAGTTGAGCTTGAGAATGCCTTTTTATTTTTATCGTATCCTTTGTTTTGATAGAGGCACAAAAACAATATTTTGAAATCTTATGGTGCTCGTTTGTTAATGCCGTGACTTTTTCCGAGTGATTTGGGTGCGAATTGATTTTGTCGGTATTCGAACAAGAGGAAAAAGGGTTAAACGTTAAAAGGGTATTAACAAAAAAAAGGTTGGTTAATAGGCTCGAAGGGGTTTCCTAATGTTCAATGAAAACGAAAAAAATAAATTAAGAAAAATTAGCCTAAGTGGGTTCGGTTTATCATCTATTGCCTCTTTACCAAAAATAAGTGTACTTAACCCGATATTGGATGCAAATTCTATGAGTCGAGTGAAGTCAAAGCTCTCGAAAAATTGTAAAAGAATTGGAGTTCTCGTATGAACTCCTTTAGGCTCAAAAATACCTCACAAAGATTCGGGTTTAAATTGTGTACTATCAAGTCTTCGCTAAGTTCTCAACTATCCCGTTTTTATTGCCTTTTCAAAGTTCATTATGGAGATAACATTTGGGTTAAGACTCAATGCCTTAGTTTAGTACTAACTTAAGCCTTGCACAAATTCTCTAACTTCAAAATTAAGACTAAAATTTCTTACTAAAACCGATCCTTTGTATTCCGACGGTATTTACATTTAAGGACAAACAACGGAACATTTAGATAATTTCCGAGGGAGGTTAGTGTGTCGGGAAAAATTAGAAGAGTCAATAAATTAGTTTAATTATTTTTGTGTTTAATTTATTTTTAATTTTGTTTTTGTTAGTGCAAAACAAACGTTAAGTGCGGAGTTGCACGGCCCTCCGCGTTATTTAAAATGACGCCTATTCCAAGGGCGTCGTAAAAAGAAATTAAAACAAAAACAAAAATAAAGGTAAAGAAGGAAAAGAAGACTCTTAGTGGTCAGGGGCCCTACGCGGGGCGTGTCCAGGGGGGCGCCCCGCGTAGGACAGCGTTTTTAACTCTTTTTGAGTCAGAGACTTAAATACGCGGGGCGCAGGAACAGGACGCCCCGCGTGTTTGAGCTTCTGAACGTTTTTAAATAGGAGAATGCAGGATACGCGGGGCGTACCGTGGGGTACGCCCTGCGTGGTGTTATTTTAAACAACAAGAACAAACACAATGAAAGCGCAAAACACAACCGGAATTTAATGATATATATTAGAGTGCAAACATCGTACACTAAAAACATGAACAATAACACAAGAAATAAAAACAACATCAAAAGGAAATACATAAAGAAAGCATAAAAAGAAAAACGGAAATTATGGTTGTGGTGGAGGCGGATTGCCATGGATGGTAAAGTAGGAGGCGAAGGAGTTGGTGAGGGCATCGAAGCGAGCATCGAGATGAACCCGATCCTCTCGTTGTTGTGCTTCGATGGAGTCGAAGCGGGTGTTGAGGGTGGCGAATTGGGCGTCATAATGAACCCGGTCCCGGCGTTGGTTATCCTCCAAGCTATCCAACCGAGCATAAAGAGCGTTGAAGTCGTGGAGGGGTTGAGGACTGAAATTGAGACCCATGCTTGAATCCGAGTCCCCTTCTGCATTGGAGTGATCCGCCCCCGAAGTCTCGCCCGGGCCAGAAGTTGGACGCTTTAAGGATTTAAAGGCGTTTTTGTCCAACGGCCGAGGCACAAGGCGCGGGAGGCGCTCAATGGCATCGGAGCCGAGAGTGGAGAGGGCGAAGATGGTGACAAGGTGGCCGAACCCGAGCTTGGCCGGTTTTCGGATGGGTGTGGCATGGAGGTGGGCAGCCACGTGATAGGCAATGTCATAGGTGAGCCCATTGTCACAACAGTAGAGGGCCAACAGTTCGTGCTTGTTGACCTTAGAGGACTCGGACTTCCCCGTGAAGAAAAATGAGATGAAGCGGTGGAGAAGTTGGAGGATAGGGTCGCGGATGAGAGATGGGCGGAGGTTGGAGATATCATAGTCTTCGGACCCGGTGATGGAGGTCCAAAATTCATGAGCGGCAACACCGTCGGGCCAACTGGATGTGCCCCCCTCCGCTTGGTGAGTGAAATGGTGTTGGAGCCATTGAGTGTCAATGGAGAAGGGGCGGTTGTGTAGGCGGAAGTTGAAGAGGGCGGCTCCGGGGACGTTGTTGGAGGTGAGGGTGGTGTAGAACTCAATGACCAAGGGGGGGGTACACGTGGTATTCTTTACTGTAGATGTCGTACCACCCGAGGGCACGGAGACGATCTTCGAAAGGCGTGCCGAGATCGTGTTGATCGAGCACGCTACGTGGGATATAGGGTAGTTCCATGACGGTGGCGGCACAAAGGTCTTCGTACCGGGTGGCCTCCTCCTCGGTGAGAAGGTGAAAAGGAGCCCGGTATAGGCGGGTGAGGGGGGGTGTGCTTTCCCACTCGGGTGGTGGTTGTGATTGGTTTTGGGTGCGGCCGGTACGGGCACGAGTGGCTCGTGGGGGACGCATGTCGGCGGTGTTCTTTCTCCTAACCATGGTGGAATATGAGATAGAAAGAGTAGGAGATGAGTGTTGTGAAGAGTTGGGGTGGTGAGTGAGGAAGAAAAAGGAGGAAAGGAAGGGTGTATATATAGGAGGGAAGTGGGGATCCAAGCAAAACTCGGATCCCCAAGAGGGATACGCGCGGCGTGAAGCGGCCACGCCACGTGTATCCCACCTCTTGAGCGTAAATTACGCAATAATGGCGCGATACGCGGGGCGTACATGGGGGCACGCCACACGTAGTGCACCTCCTGCCCTTTTGGATGGAAGAAAAAGGCAGGGACGCGGGGCGTACAGGGGCGTACGCCGCGCGTAAAGACGAACTTAGAAAAAATTTTCTTGTTTTTTTTTTGTTTGATGTTTTGAGTTATGATGTTATTAAAGAGGTGTTAATGTTTTTATGGTTTTTATATTTAATTAATGTTTTTGTGTGTTTTAATTTTGAAATTAAAAGGGTAGTTAATGCACAATTTATTATGGAGGGAGGTTAAGGATTTGAATTTGAAAAGGTAGAAGTTGATTGGAGAGGAGAAGAGGTGGAGTGGGGAAGTGGGAAAGATTTTTGGGGAAGAGAAATGATGGGAAGTAATGAAGAAAAAGCTGCCATGGGGAGTTGTAATTCACAACTCCCTGAGGATACGCGCGGCGTACCCTAGGGTACGCCCCGCGTGTCCCCCACGTGGCGTTTACTCAGGAGCTTCGAAAAAGATAAAGGGTACGCGGGGCGTGGTTGGAGGGACGCCCCGCGTACCGTGTCTGTTTATTTAAGAATTAGGATCAGACACGCAGATACGCGGGACGTATAGGTGCGTACGCCCCGCGTATCACAAAATTTTTTGGATTTAAAGAGGGATTTGTTTTTCTTTTGGTTTTATATAAAAAAACTAGAAACTAGGCTAAAAATAAAAATGAAAGTAAAAATTAAAACACAAGCGAAAATAAAATGTAAAACAAAAATTTATAATACATATAAACAAAAAGGTTCGAGTAATTCAAACCGATGCTACGTTTATAGTTGAAGTAGCTCGATTTTCTCACGCTGTGGCTTAGGGCAAGATGTCCGGGTTGGAACTTGACGGGTCCGAACTTCTATTGTTAAGGAGCGTTATCACCTGTCCGGATTCCCTATTCTTATCCCGCGGGTTCTGCTCAGTGTTCGCCGGGAGGGTTCCTAGAGGCCTTTCCTGCTGTTGACGGTTCAGGTGGGCTACTTGGCGGCTAAGATCCCTGCAAAACACTTCGCTATCGGAAAGACGGGTTAATATGTCTTTCAATAAAGACGTGACCGATTGGTCGTGTACATTGTTGGAAGGTGGAGCGTTCCGATTACCGGGCGCGGCTTGTGATTGCCCGAGCCCATTTTCTCGATATTCTTGCTCAAAGCCGGATGGGGGCCTCAACACGTTATTATTATTGCCATATGACAAGTTCGGGTGCTGGTACTGAGGCCGCCAACCGTTGTTATTATTACTGTGGTGGTGATAGGAGTTCGGATTAGGATTATACCTTGGATTTCCTCCTACGTAACTTACACTCTCGATGTCACCGGCGAAAGGGCTACCGGCTTGGCAGTTGAGTCCGTCGTGGTCTCCACCACAATGATTGCACATCAGGACCTGTGCACTTGTGTTGAGGCTTAGCTGGGCAATTAATGAGTCAAGTTTCTTATGCATTTCTGCTATGGAGCTTTTCGGAGCCTCTTTCTCCACAGCAAACATTTGGTGTCGCGACGGGCCAGCAAGCCGATCCTCTTGCCATTGTACGCTTTTCCTCGTGAGCTCATGAATGAGCTCGTAGGCCTCACAAGCTGATTTCCGAAATAGATCCCCACCTGCAGCGGAATCAACAGTCGCACGGTTAGTGGGGGTTAACCCATGGTAAAAAGTGCTTACCAAGTCGTGCTTCGGGATGTCATGGTGGGGGCAGTTTCGGAGCAATTTCCGGAACCTAGCCCAAGCTGCATGAAGGGCCTCGCATTCCAACTGCCTGAAGGACGTGATATCGGTCCGTAACTTGACTGTTTTGGATGGCGAAAAATAGTAGGAAAGGAACTCCTTTTCGAGCTCCTCCCATGACGTGATGGATCCCGCTTCCAATGAGTGTAGCCATTCCAACGCCTGTCCTGTCAATGAAAAAGGAAACAATTTTAGTCTTACAGCCTCAACGGGAACACCATTTTGCCGAGAGGTATCAGCACACATAAGAAATTTATCCAAATGTTCATTGGGGTTCTCATGGAGTTCCCCTCCGAATTGACCACATTGTTGTATCAGTTGGATCATGTCGGTCTTGATCTCGTATGTGTTGGCCGGGATCGTGGGAGCGACAATGCCATTACGATTTTAGGGGCAATGCGGAGCAAGGATCTCCATCATCGAACGCGTATCATTGCCCCCGCGGATGTTGTTCACGTGCGGCCTTTGGTTTCCGTCGGGTTGGTTGACCTCGGCGTTGGGGTTTGCCATTCTTTCTCTACGTAACCTACAAAGAGTATGTTCACTTTCGAGATCAATAGGTACGAGAGAATCACTTTTAGATCGGGTGTGCATAAAGTAAAACAAGTATAAAAGAATTATCAACAAGAAAGAATAATGTTAGTAAAAGTATATATAAACAATTTATAAAAGAATGCTTAAACTAACAATGAAACATTTTTGTCTAATATTGTAGGAGATTATAAATCCCCGGCAACGGCGCCAAAAACTTGATGTCGGCGACGTCTAGGTGTAGTGTTTTCTACGATAAAATGTGTATTATGATAAGTGCTTTGGCTATGGATGTGGTCTTTTTAAATGCTCTATGTTCACTAGACGTCACTACTTAGGGGCAAGTGTACCCCGTCGTATCAAGTAATAATCCGGTTAAGACCGGGTATCGAATCCACGGGATTTATAATTACAAGTATTAGACGACTCGGTTTTGTATGTTATTTAAGCGGTGATTACTTTGGGGTAAAGTAAGACACAACTACACACTATCCTTAACTATTGGCGACTCAGATTTGTGTAGCTAAAACCCTATGAAGTAGGATGAATAACGATAAGTTATAACCACGATAAATAACGATTCTAAATGTATACGGATAATAATTTACTCTTGTAAAGACGACTAAGTGTAGTAGGACCGACCCGTGTTCCTAGTCAAGGCGTGTCTAATGCGGGGGAATTAGAAACTAGGGCCCGTAAGTTCCGTGGCTTGTCAATTCCTACGGTTTCTGGTTTGTCACTTCCGGTAAGGCAACACCTATATAACTCCCTAAGGATAGCCCGAATGGCGTCGGAAATCGCGTTCTCCTACACAATAATCAATTACAAATATCAAAACAAGTAGCAAACACTAACACGTAAAAGGAAATAGAGATTATAGATCATGAAATTATAAATATGGAATGTATATAAACGGAATACAACCAAGCCTAGTACATAGGAAGAGTACAAGCTAATTAGCACGTAAAAAGGGGAGAATCCGCCCTTGAAACTAGCTAACCGGACTCAAAGCCGTCTCCTAGGTCGTGGAGGTGGAACTCTCGAGCTTGGTGACGAATGGCGGAGCAGAACTTCGATGGAATGCCGGAACAACCGAACAAGCTCTCGAGGTGGAGAGTTTAGCTACAAAACGTGAATCTATGCTACAACAATAATCAAAACAAATATAGTTTGCTCTCTAGTGTGTAAAATTGGTTCTTCTCTTTTTGTTCAAGAGCTTCCTATTTATAGACATCAAACAAGGGCACTGTTGTAACTTCACAAAGTACAAGTATGGGGCAACATTATTTGGTGCAGAAATCCCATGATACGCCCCACGTGAGGTGGTCTACGCCCCGCGTAAGTGCCCATTCCGTCAGAAATCTCCTGCATGTGGACCAATTCCGTATCTTGTTGTCTCAAGCACGCCCTGCGTAGCTAAAATACGCCCCGCGTGTTTGAGTCTCTGAAGTTTTATTGCTTGAATTTGGGCTTTTACGCCGTGCGTAGCTGAAGTACGCCCCGCGTAAAAGAGTCTCTGAGTTTTTATCATTAAGGAATTGCCTGGTACGCCTCGCGTGTATGGTTATACGCCCCGCGTACGAAGAGTTGACTCAGAGAGACAGTGCAGTCTGACTTTCAGGATTATGCCAATTATTTCCGACATGTGTCATACGCCCCGCGTAGGGTGGCATACGCCCCGCGTATACTGAGTCAATTCCACATGGCGCCTGCGGATAAGGCAATTATTGCTGACAACATGTTTCACGCCCCGCGTAAAGGATGATACGCCCCGCGTATTTGAGTAGATTTTTGCTCCTTGCTCGTACCTGAAATACAAATCTTGCGAGCCGAGTTAGCTTGACGTTTTTATTTCCTAAACTAATCAAAAGCACGGGAAATTAACTGAAAGTACGAGATTTATTTTTATTTCTTTATTTTATCAAAACACTTTATTTTTGTAATTAAACTTATTTATTTTATCCAAAATCAACCCGTAAATCATGCTAAAAGATAGGGGTAAAATACCCCTATCAGCGTTTAAATCCGCCGTTGGAACAGATTAAGGTTTTAAAACGTGAATTTTTAGAAATCGCTTAAGGTGGAAACAAAAAGTCAAAACATTTTATTTACAAAGAGCATTTGAATATCTTTTAATTGGGGAGACTAAATTAAAACAGTAAATATATCGTGTTTTATGACAAACGAGATCCACAAAATTAAGATAAAATGACATAACTATTAGAGAATAGTGTTCATGTGATTGTCACTAAAAATATTTATGTACATTTCTAATAGAGGTAGTAAAAGTATACATGATTTTATTATACGACATCAAATCCATATGAAATTTTAGTGCTTGAATTTAACTTAGTAGGTAATGTGTTGGGTTGGCACGAAACTGATACGTAAATTTTTAGATTCGGTTGGGCTTTATATGCTAACCCGAGAACGACACGGAACGATACAAATATTTAAAATTATTGTTATATTCTATCGTGTTTTTATATGTCACTTTATCAGTAAAAAATAATAAAATTATAATTATTACTTGCAAATATAATTCGAACCTCCTAAATTGTTATAAACACTTTACATGGCCTTATAACATGATACTAGTGGATTTCGATAATAATTAGTATTAACATATTAATCTAAAAATGGCATAAAGTTATCATTTATATATACATAATAAAATTACATGTAACCTGAAAACACGACACGAAATCGACACTAACTCGTACAAGTTAACACGATTGTGACATGAAAGTTTTTGAATTGGTTTAGGTTTACTCGTTTTAATACAAACTCGAAAATGACACAACACGAATACGACTATGTAGTTGCCGGCAGGGCCGGCCCTGGGCCTAGGCCCGGGGTGCGCCGGCCTAGGGCCCAAGGCCGGAAGGGGGCTTAAAAAATATTTAGCTTTGTAAATAAATTTCTTATATTTTAAGTATTATAAGTAAATTCAAACTAGTATAATGGTATTACATTTGTCTTCCAACTAAAGAGGGCATGAGTTGGATTCCCACTTTTGTAAATTTTTTTGATATTTTTAATATATAAATGTTATGGGCAAGACTACGAAGACAAGTTTTATTTTATTACCTCAATTTACAATAACTATTTTTAATTTGATTAAATTTAAAAATTAAAAAAAGTTTTATTTTATTACCTTAAATTGATTAAATTTGAAAATTAAAAATTAATTTATGCAATGATATTAATAAACGTCAATTAATAAATTTTATATTAAATGAGCCCTTACTGTTTGTTTTGCCTAGAATCGTCAAGACCGGCCCTGGTTGCCCGGAACGAACTATCTGCATAACTTCATTTATGTTTTTATAATTTAATTTGTATATTTAAATGGATAATAATTATTAAATAAAACAACTAATTTGATTAGTAATTCATATTCCATTTATTGTAAATGTAACAGAGCAATAATTAGCTGCTAATTGATTAAGTAATAATCTCCGTTTCAACTTTACAGGAGAAGCAAAATCCGATCCCGTCGATAATGAACACGGCGACATCTCCGACGACCGGCGTTTACTGGTGACTCTAATAGGTTCATAATCACTCGATCCAATCAGATGTGGAAAGTTGAGCTTTGCTTTAGATCCTCGCATATTAAAAGCAGCTCTGTCATAAGCTACGGCGGCGTCCTCCGGTGTCTCGTAAGTTCCGAGCCAAATTCTCGCTCCATTCTTCTTCGGATCTCTAATCTCCGCCGCATACGTCCCCCACGGCCTTCTCCTTACTCCTGTATAGTTGCTTTTCCGCCGTCGATTTGAGTCATCTCCTCCGGCATTTCCATTATTCTCCGGAGGTTCCAAATCGGCTTGATTCAAACATTCCGGCTGAATGTCGATGGAATGATCTGATAGATCTGCAAACTCAGCGATTTGACTTTGCCGATTCCAGTCGTCTGCGGAGAATAGATCGGTATCGTTGAAGTCCGAACTACTCCGGGGAGAAACCGGTGAGTTTCTGTAAAAAATCTCTGGTAGATCAGTTTCGAGAAGATGAAGTCGAATCGAATCGAGAAGAGAAAAATCTGAGGATGAGGTGTTTTCCGGGAGCATTTCCATTGTTTGGTGATGGATTGTTGATTTGATTTGAGCACTGTGGAGTGTTGAGTGAATTTGTTTCAAAACTCAGATATATATTATATAAACAAATTAAGGAAGGTTCCGTTTGGTTAAGATCTAAATTAAGATAACATTATGAATTATTATCAACTAATTAATCGAAATATTGAAAAAAACCTCTAATACCTCCGAGAAGGACTGAGCGCTTCAACCAGACCAAACATCCGAAAAAAACATCCAGAATTAGATTGAACCGTTAACATTTTTTATAAGGCCAAAACGAGATGTCCACGTAACTTAATTATGTAAAATTTTAGAGATTTTCAAATTCTTAATAATATTGAGTAAATAACATGGTGATTATGGGACCAGACCAAATATTCGGAAAAAAAAATCGAGTACCGTTTTGAACCGTTGAGTTTTTCCTTAGGATCAAACTGAATTGTGCCGTTGACTTTGTTAGATACAATTTTAGAGATTTTGAAATTTCCGAATTGTACCGAACCGTACTCACCCTTATATACAAATGACATGGGATATGTTGGTGTTATCCAATTTAAGGACACGCATGAAAGAGAGAATTGAAGACAAAATTTTCATTTCTCTTTCCTTCCAACAGTAAAATCCGTTCCTCCATCCTTCAATTTCTTCAAAGTTTCTCTTTTTCATTTTCCTTCATCTGTTTCGATATTTTCGAAGTCATTTTTCTTCATCTGTTTTGATTTCTTCATTTTATTCTTCAAATTCTTCTTCTGGTTCGATTTCTTGTTTTGCTTTTTCTTCTTTGATTTCTTCTGCTATTTCTTCTACGATGTTCGATTTATTCTCATGTTTCTCCTTCATCTACTTCGATCTCTACTTACTTGATTTTTGCCTCCTCGTTTTCTTCTTCTTCCTCAATTTGCTTAATATTCATCCCACAGTACTTCTAATTATTCTTCTCCATTTCCTTATTCTTTATCTCTTGTTTTTCTTTTTATTTGTTGTGCCTGAGACTAATTTCATGGCGATGAATCATAATATTTGTTTATGTGGTGAATTTTCATTACTTAAAGTTTCTTGGAAACCTAGAAATCCAAGGATGATGAGGGCATCTCTCTTTCAGTCGCGGACTCAGAGCCAAAAGACGAGACCCGTAGAGAGCCGGATGAGGAAGACGAGGGCAATGGCAACCAGTAGAGCACGCGGAGCGCACTTAGTAGGGCGCGGGGCGTGAAGAGCCCAAAGTCCGAAGAACAGTCCAAAAGGTCATACACGTGGGGCGTGCCCTCCGATGCGTAGAGCGTGGATCCAGCACTCAAAGAGAGTTATGTCCAGGAGGTCAAGTACGCGGGGCGTACTTCCGGAGACGCCGCGCATGAGAATCCCTAGCGAGAACCACCAAGTCCAGGAGCACAACCACGCGGGGCGTGCTGAGGGTTACGCGAAGCGTGCCAACGCTGGGGAATACTTCTTCAGCAAGTTCTTCCTGCCATGACCATGAAGGACCACTTATCAAATTACTATTTAATCCTTCCTTTTGTTTGTTGAATTACTTTTATTAGTTTTTATTCCTATTCTACCCTTAGAGGTTTAACTATGCTTGTAACCCTAATGTGGGCTTTTAGACATTACATTTTAGATTTGAGGGAGTATATAAGCTCCTCATTTTGTAATGTTTCCGAACTTTTGATGAATTAAACAAACATAGCCTCCATTGGAGCCAAGGTTCTTCCTTGTTGGGTTCATTCAACCTTAAAGTTTTAGCTTGAGAAGTTAGTAATCTTTGTGAGTTTACGATTAAAACTCTCAACTCGACTTCAATCTACATCAGTTGGTATCAGAGCCGAGTCGTTTTCCTTACCAGAGACTTCTTCTCGGAGATGGTTCAACCACGTATCACCACTGAAGCCATGGGAATCAATGAGCAAAGGTTCGAAGCAATAGAAGTAAATATGAAGGCAATGAGAGATAAAATGATAGAGCTTGGAGAGAAGCAAGAAGCGGGTAGAAGGGAAATGCATCTTGCTATGGAGAAGCTCGCTCTTGAGTTTCAGAATGCCCACACTCAACCCGCTGAAGACCCTCACCGGAAAAATGAAGATACAATCCGGCCTCCACTAGATAGACACCCAACGCCACCTCCTTTGAGAAACCAAGCACCATAACGAGCGGACCCTCGGGTTCATTAGGTAAGTCATCCTAACGCCATGGTCATTAGAAATGCCGATAGTGATAGTGACGACGATCTATTTGATGATTTCGAATTGAATAGGATTGCTAGAAACATGGGTATTAGGCATGATGTCGGTATTGGGGATGTTAGACATGTGAATGATATGAATATGAATGAGGTTGTTGGTCCTGCGTATGTGCGTGCCGGGAATTTGGATATTTTGAATGTCGATGATGTATGTGGTCACGGAAGGGGAAATTATGGGATGAATGACCCATATGGGGGTCATGACATTAGTATGGGCGACTATAGGGACGGAATGAATGGGAGAGTTGTGTATGGAAGACATTATGAGAGGGACGATGTATTCAAGTTGAAAGTTGACCTACCTTCATTTGGAGGGGAACTCGACATTGAGGGGTTCCTTGATTGGTTGCTTGAGGTGGAGAGGTTCTTCGAGTATGCGGGCATACCGGAAGATAGGAGAGTTCGGTTAATGGCCTACAGATTGAAAGGGGAAGCCTCGGTATGGTTGGATAATGTGAAGGAAGAGATGAGAAGGGGAGGAAGGGAGCCGATTAGGTCTTGGCGGAGGATGAAGTCGATGATGAGAGAACGGTTTTTGCCACCCGACTACGAGCAGTATATCTATAGCTCCTACCGGAATTGCTCATAAGGGCCTAGGAGCGTGGACGAGTATACTTCGGAGTTCTTAAGGCTTTCGGCAAGGGCTAACTTGTCGGAAACCGAAAGCCAAAAGACTTCAATGTATCTTGAGGGGCTAATGTATAATATTCAAGACAGAATTGGGACACAAATGGTAATCCGGGTTTAAGACGCAAGGAATCTAGCTTTGAAGGCCGAGTCTCAATTGAATGTTAGAGCATGTGACAGATACCGGAGGCCGAGGACCGAGGGAGCATGTGAGGAGTGTTGGTCCCTTATAACGTAATAAGTTAGTTCTAAGGGGGGGATAGGAACTATTTAAAATTTTAGTACGTTAAGGCTGATTTCTTTTTCTTTGAAAAGATTTACACAGCGTGCTGAGTGGGTTTAAGACACTAGCTTAGTCAACTTGTGACTAAGTCAGCTTCTGTCGTTGAGTCAGGAGATAGCACTTGAGTCTGTTCCTGAACTCAGCTACTCAGTATGCACAACTCAGCTTGACCTCTTTACTTGGTCAGTTTCAGTTTTAAGCAAGCAATATATATAATAAGGAGTTTAAGGTTAGAAAGATATTACTCAGCATATTTATCCAGGTTCGGCCTCTAAGCCTACGTCCTGTCCCTGGAACACGTTCCAAGCTTTCGAATCCTCTACTGAGCTCTTTAAAGGTAGAGCCTCAAACCTTTTACAACTTAGACACTGAGTATGACAAGAGTACCTTCCTCTATACCTCTACTCAATTCTAATCTCACGCTGAGTACTATAACCGAGTACTCAGCTTCTCCTTTCTACTTCTAGAAATGATAAGTGTTTGTCCTAAACAACAATTGCTAAGACACCTTAGATGATTGAATAATCACTCTAGACTTTTACATAAGAGATATGAAATTTGGTGTAAGTAATTGCTTTGCTTTTCTTCACAGAACTTTGAGTAGAATTTTGGTCAGCGTAATGGCTTGATAATGTTCTGTGTCAATTTGAGAAGCAACTGAAAGGCACTATTTATAGAGACGTCTGAGGCATCAGTCATTTCGAATTTCGAAATAACCGTTGGAGGGAAACGGCTTCCTATCGTTGTCACTCAGTTTTGCTCAGAGCTCTCGGCCAATCAGATTTGAGTATCTTCTGTCCAAGGTCAGCTTTTAGTCAGTTCGGCAGAATGTCTCTCCATTTATGGTAAGGTCAACTAGACAGCGTCCTGTGTCTTCTGAACTTTACCCAAAGTGGAAACACTTTGTCTGGAAGTTGTTCTTGCTCAGCTGCTGTCTTGTACTCTTTGTCGATTCAACTCAGCAGCTTCATTTCGAAGTTGTTCAACGAAGGTCTTCTAGATCCTTCTTCCGCTGAGCTGCGTTTTGTACACAACGACAGCGTTTTGCATATGCGGGCCGAGTTGTCTTGATCTGTTTGACTTGGGCTTTGACTTCCGTATTTGGGCTTTAAGCCTTTTA
Source organism: Euphorbia lathyris (assembly GCF_963576675.1). NCBI lineage: Eukaryota > Viridiplantae > Streptophyta > Magnoliopsida > Malpighiales > Euphorbiaceae > Euphorbia > Euphorbia lathyris. Next base: position 9,779,119 of record NC_088911.1, read on the forward strand.
GTCTTTATGTCTTATAAACAATTTAACTCAAAATTGAACAAACACATTAGTTAAATAAATCAAAGCATTTAAACTTAGTGTGTTTAGAATATATTTATTTTTACTTAAATAATTTTGTCAAATCAAAATCATGTGGAAAGGTGTTTCAACAAACTCCCCTATTTTAATGTTGGCAAAACTATTCAGCGAGGAACTCAGTGTTGAGCTCCCCCATGATAGTTGACCTATTATAACTCAGCAAACTCCCCCATCAGGGTTGAGCTACTGACTTGGTTTTACTCTAAACATTTTAAGTTTTAATCGAGTAAGTCTAAGGTCAGTTTTCAGATTTAGGTCAGCTCATGGAACATATTCTATTTTACTCAGTATTAAGCGGAAGGTTTAACATTCAGAGAGCACTGAGTAATTATTTTGTTCAATGGGTCTTATGAGACAGTGTTTTATAAACATACAAGACAATGTCAAACATATTATCAGCATTGGATACAATCAACACGTATTATAAGCATTAAACATAGTTGATGTTTTTGAAGATACATAATAACATAATACACAGCATCATATGAAATAACTCAAGTTTGGATAAAAGATGCAAGTATTGTATTAAATTAAAAGTAGTCAGCATACATAGCAAAAGATGAGCATAAAAGAACATAGAGAATACAGACTAAGTATAAAACTAAGCTAACTAGCCCATTTCTACTTCTTTTTCTTTTGCTTAGACTGACTGCTTCTAGGAGCCTCTTGTTGAGTCCTAGCTGGTTCTTTCTCCCCCGTTTTGTCAGCATCGGGAGGAGGAGGAATTCTAAAAGAGTCGGTTAGGACTGCGGCGGTCAGTACGGCAGACAACTCCTTAAGTTTGTCGGCACTTTCATTAATGCCGTCAAAGACAATAACGCCTTCATCCAACACATCTTTAGGTATACCTAGTTCAGCGGCGCTGAGTAGGCTTGAGACTTACCTACCCAAGTAATTGTATCTGACAGCGCAGCAAAAGCTTGATGAAATGTCTTCAGCAGGGCTGAGTCATAGTATTGGCGCTGGATATTGCTATGACGCACATGTGTGAAGGTTTTTTGGGTAGTGACCAGAATTTCATTCTGCTTCATCTGGTCAGTGTCCATCTCTTGTTTATTTAAGTTCAGCAAACGAACTGCTTCGTTAAGTTGCTCCACCGAGCATTGAGAGCAGGAAGCCAGCTGATGATTGGTCTTGGTTTGCTCAGTGTGAAGCTGGGCAAAGAGCATCTTAACTTCATCAGAAGTTGCATACTGAGTATTCGCAGCTGACAAGGTCTGGAATTGGCCTTGAAGAGTGTTCAGATGTTGAACCGTTGTCAGTTGGAGCTCAGCCAGCTTTGTTATGGAGTCCTGCTTGGGCTGATGTGATTGAATTGAGATCATATCACTTAGCAGATCTTTCAGTCCTTTAACTTCACTCAAAAGCTGAGTGATTTGTGATGACTGAGTGGACTCAGTTTGGGAAGACCCAGCATCAGGTTCAACATGATGAAGGTTTTGAATTAAGGATTGCACCGAGTTGATCCGTTTTCTACCAGACTCGGTGGCATGAAGATAACTGAGTGAATCTTCATCATGTTGCCTATTTTTCTCAGTATGACCAGTTTGTGGAGGAGACAGAGTTATGACGTGATCAGTGACTGGAAGTGTGCTTTCAATTTGCACTGGGTTTTCTTGCAGGGGTGATTGATCAGCATTAATAGTTGTTGGTTCAGAGATAGACTGACTAGGTTCCGCGCTGATAGGTGCAGGAATATCCTGAGTCAGCTCAGTGTTGGGAGCAGTAGAACCGACAACAACTTGTTCGGGTTGGCTTGAGGGGTTGGCAGGAGCATTCAAGTCGGCTTGTTCCTGTTGATAAGAAACAGAGGCTTGCTTTTGTTGAGGGGAAGGAAGTTGTTTTCTGAAAAATTTTAGCTTTAGAGAAGAAGGATCCTTAGTCGGTTTTTGGACAGGTAGGTCAAAGACGGTTGTCTGACTTGCCTTTACTAATCTTCTTCTTCGAGGAGGAGTAGTGTCAGCTTGGTTAGACTCCACTGAGTGAGTAAGAGAAGCTTCTTCTTAAACAGCGTTGAACTGGTCAGTTTGTTCAACATGTTCTTCTTCTGCAGCCAACTCAGTATGAGTAAGGTCAGCAGCTTCCTCATCACTTGCTGTCTCATCAGTGTCATCTTGACCACTCACTTTTTCCTCATTATCCTCTTCATCATCTTCATCATCTAATTCTTCTTCCACCTGAGTGATGAAGTGATCGTCCAGTTTCACATCATCTTCTTGATGCTCAGCTTCAGTTCCTTGACACTGTGTGAAGTGAGAATCACCAGGAACAATGATGTCAGTAGGGATAGCATCAATAGGGATCAGCCCTGAAGACTTCATCTTCTTCAGAGGTTGCTCATCAGTATCAACTCTGTCCTCAGTATCAGGCTCAACTTGCCTAGGACGTTTCTCTGCTGTCTTAGGCTCAGTTTGTAAAGTCGTTCCTTTGGACACGATCTTGATTCGCTTATCAGCAGGGTCAGCTTGCTTGGAGGTACTTTGGACAACTTTCCTCTTTTGGGCAGCAGTGGCCTTGGTTCTTTGGCCCTTTTGGACAGCAGTCTCCTCAGCAGCAATTTTCCCTTTCTTGATGGGTTGGTTGAATTTAAGGGCAAAGAGAGAGGCAGCTGTGATCTCAGATCCTTGAGTATTTTCCTCGTCAGCAAGATCCACTTGATGGTCAATGAGGATCCTTGTGATGAGTGACCCCAGCCTTAGCGTGCCGGTGCTCCTTTGAAAACCAGCAATCAGAAAGATTGGCATGTTAATAGGTTTATAAGTCAGCATGTGCCATATGAAGCATTGCTCAAAGTTCGTTGTTGAGGTGGTACAGTTGATCTTGGGATAGATGTAGTAGGTCAGCAGATAATGAGCCATCTTTTGGTGCTGACCCATCGAAGTACTGGAGATTTCTCTAGAGTGGCCAGTGGGTTTACAGAACGTGGCATCGTACCCAGTTCCTTCATGATCCCTAGATCTCTTCAGCTTAGTTCCCTCATTCTTTAACTTCAGTAAGTTAGCTAGGTAGGTAGGGTTTATGAAAATGGTCTTCTCCTTTACCACATTTACCAGAAGATCCTGGTTATCGTCAGCAACTCGGAGATTGTGGTAGAACTCCCTTACTAGGTCAGGGTAGGTTAGATTTCTAATGGAGAACAGCTCGGTCCAGCCATTTTGCGATATCCATTCACAAAAAGGTTGCTCGGTTTGTACAAAAGCTTCAGAGACCCATCTTGAGGGTTCAACTTTCCACTCTCTAACGTTTTCGAAGACCTTAGAGTATGTTCTGGCCTTGGTAGGCTGTCCCTTAGCGGAGGAGGCTTGGCTAGCTTTTCCTTTGCTGGGTGTAGTGGGATGCCTAGATGGTTCATCGGAGCTGGACTTATAGTGAACAACACCGGAGATGTTCATGGAAACCTTAGTCATTATTTCTGAGAGGTGTTTGAGAGATTTTAGAGAGAGAATGCTTATGCCAGAGAATTCGGTAAGTGAAAAGAGATAAAAATGGGGATTTGCCCATTATTTATAGCGGTGAAAGGTGGATCTTATCGAATCCATGTGTCAATTTTGCCTTGGGATTGTCAACCGACAATGATCCTGACATTTATGACACATTCGGCGCATACGTCATCCTAGGTGGCTATTCACGTGCTCTAAGCATTAAGTGCAACGTATCTTGTACTCAGCGTTTAGGATTATAAACGTTCTAAATTCTGAGTAGTCAGTTTTATACAAACGAATGGTTTAAGTAGTTGGTTACTCAGTTTGAGATAACTACTCGGTGCGCATATTTGCTTAGTATATGATATTCATTCATTTAGCATTAAACACTCAGCATACATCTATTCACTCAGCAAATAATAGATCATTCAGCATGTTAATTCACTCAGCATGAATTTATATTAAGAGCTGGAATTTACTGAAGAGGATTAAACATACCAATGGCTTCTCTCAGTATGCTGAACTGCTCACGAGCCAGTGGCTTTGTGAAGATATCCGCAAGCTGCTCATCCGTTGGGACGTAGGTCAGCTTTATCTCACCCTTGAGTACATGGTCTCTAATGAAGTGATGTCTTATGCTGACATGCTTCATCCTGCTGTGCTGAATTGGGTTCTTTGATAGATCAATTGCACTTTTGTTGTCACATTTGACCTCAATTGTCTTTGTTTGAACACCATAGTCTTCAAGCTGTTGCTTAATCCATAGGACTTGAGCAACACAGTGTCCAGCAGCAATGTACTCAGCTTCAGTGGTAGACAGGGCTACTGACGCCTGCTTCTTGCTGAACCAGGACACAAGACAGCTTCCTAAGAAGTGACATCCTCCAGAGGTGCTTTTTCATTCAAGCTTGTCTCGTCCATAGTCAGCGTCAGTGTATCCAACGAGTGTGAAACAATGAGTGTTGGGATACCATAAACCTACGTTCACTGAGCTTTGCAAATATCTAAGGATTCTTTTTACAGCTATGTAATGAGATTTCTTAGGGTTAGATTGATATCTAGCACAGTAGCATACTGAGAACTGAATGTCCGGTCTACTTGCTATTAAGTAAAGTAGAGAGCCTATCATACCTCGATACAATTTGCTGTCTACCGACTTACCATTCTCGTCAGCGCAGAGGACAGTGTCAGTGCCCATAGGAGTAGATATTGGCTTGCATTTTTCAAGATCATATTTCTTCAATATCTCATTGGCATATTTGGCTTGACTGATGAAGATGCCATTTTTCCCTTGTTTGATTTGAAGTCCAAGGAAGAAGTTGAGTTCTCCCATCATTGACATTTCAAACTCAATCCGCATTTGCTTGCTAAATTCCTTGCACATTGACTCATTAGTAGCACCGAAAATAATATCATCCACATATATTTGAGCCAGCAGGGTATCTTTACCCTTTCTCTTAATGAATAAGGTTGTATCAGCTTTTCCTCGGACATAGTTTCTAGTCAGCAGGAAATTGGTCAGCCTCTCATACCAAGCACATGGTGCTTGCTTGAGGCCGTACAGAGCCTTTTTGAGTTTATAAACATGGTTTGGGAATTTAGGATCCTCAAACCCTGGAGGTTGATTAACATAAACTTCCTCGTTTATAACTCCATTAAGGAATGCACTCTTAACATCCATTTGAAACAGTTTAAAGTTCATATAACTTGCATAAGCGCATAAAATTCTAATAGCCTCTAGCCTTGCCACTGGGGCAAAGTCTCACTGTAGTCAATACCTTCTTGCTGACTGTAGCCCTGAGCTACAAGCCTTGCTTTGTTCCTGACTACATTTCCTTGCTCATCCAGCTTGTTGCGGAAGACCCATCTTGTTCCAATGGTCTTCTGACTCCTTGGATGTGGCACTAATTCCCATACATCGTTTCTTCTGAATTGGTCAAGTTCCTCTTGCATTGCGCTCATCCAGAATTCATCTTCCTCAGCATCAGCGAAGTTCTTTGGTTCCTGAACTGAGACGAAGGCTACGTTGCTGAGGTATCTCCTGAGTTGATTTTTTGTCATCAGGGTATTCTCAGCGGCATCAAGAATGGCACTCTCTGAGTGTCCTCTTGGTATCCTTATCTCCTTTGGTATATTGGTGTCTTGTGCTGTCTATGTTTCAACAATCTCTGCAGGTGTAGATTGGTCAGTGAAAACAATCTGAGGTTCACTTTTACCTTTGGTTAGCCCTTGAGGGAATGACTCAGCGGCTGTATCTTGATCAGCGGGTACTGAGTGTGGATCATCCTCGGTCAGCGGCAGATATCTTCCTGAAGGGTTAGTTTCGTCGAACTCAACATGTACTGACTCTTCTAAAACTTGAGTTCATTTATTGAAAACTCTGTATGCTTTGCTGTTTGTTGAGTAGCCTAAAAAGATAGCTTCATCAGCTTTTGAGTCAAACTTAGCTAGGCTATCTTTGGTGTTTAAAATAAAACATATACAGCCAAAGGCACGAAAGTATCCAATGTTGGGCTTTCGTCCTTTCTAAAGTTCGTAGGGGATTTTCTTTAGTATAGGTCTAACAAGAGCCCTATTAAGAATATAACACGCTGTGTTAACAGCTTCTCCCCAAAAGTACTTTGGAAGCCTATGCTCACTCAGCATTGTCCTGGAAATTTCAACCAAGGTTTTGTTCTTCCTTTCAACAACCCCATTTTGTTGAGGCGTCCTAGGAGCAGAGAAATTATGGTCAATGCCGCTGGCTTCACAGAATTCAACAAACTGTTGGTTTTTGAATTCTCCACCATTATCACTTCGGATGTGAGCCAATTTTAGGTCTTTATCATTTTCAAGTTTTCTTACCAAATTTGAAAATGTCTCAAAGGTCTCATCCTTGCTACTCAGCAAGATGACCCAAGTGAACCGAGAGAAGTCATCTACAATGACAAAGGAAAATCTTCTTCCACCCAGACTCAGCGGCTGGACTGGACCGAAGAGATTCAAGTGTAGTAATTCTAACGGACGCTTAGTTGAGACAATGTTTTTACTATGAAACGATTGTTTGGTTTGTTTTCCAGCTTGGCAAGCGTGGCATAGTTGATCTTTTTCAAATTTAAGTTCTGGCAGTCCCTCAACCAATTGCTTTCTTGCTAATTTGGCCAGGAGGTCCATGCTTACATGACCAAGTCTCTTGTGCCATAGCTAGGAATTTTCTTCCTTTGAAACTAAGCATACAGTTTTTGAAAACTTTTTCTCCAAGTTCAGCATGAAGACATTATCAATGCGAGGGGCAGTTAAAATTAACTCATTAGTTTTACCCTCGTATATTTTACATCCAGTGTCATCAAATATAACTTTTCTCCCATTATCACATAGCTGAGCTACGCTAAGTAAGTTATATTTGAGTCCGCTGACTAGGGAGACTGACTCAATAGTAGGATTACCTCCAACGGTTCCTGACCCTACTATCTTACCCTTTTTGTTGTCTCCAAAACTTACGCTTCCTCCTCGTTTACGCTCAAATGTGATGAACTGAGTTTCATCACCAGTCATATGCCTCGAGCATGCGCTGTCAATATACCACATCTTTGACTTCTCAGCACACCTCAGGCTTACCTGCAATGTAACTAGTTGCTCTTAGGTACCCAATTCTTTTTGGGTCCTTGCTTGTTAGGTTCAGCAGGTAAAGCATCATATTTTATTTTATAGCGACATACTTGAACAGTATGGCCATTCTTTCCACAGAAGTCACAGCTGACCTTCCGTTTAGGATTTCTCACTGACTGGTCAGCACCCCAGTGCTGAGCGTGCCAGCACACCTTTATGGTGTGTCCTTTCTTCCCACAGAAGTCACACTGGACTTTCCGCTGAGGATTCTATCTCTGCTGACCAGTACCTCAGTACTGAGTATTCAGAGGAATATTTCTTTTGTTTGGAACCTTTAGTTGGTTCTGGATAGTTGTGACGTCCTTTCTCAGTTTCTTAGAATCTGATTGGACTTCAGAGACAGACTCATGTATGATTTCCATGTTATCATGCAAAGTTGAGTTGTCCTGAAGAAGGAATCTGAGGTCACTCAGCTTGACCTCTTCAACCTCGTCACAGCGCCTGCTGAGTGCTCTAACTTTCTTATTACACTTTTTGACAAGTGTGTAGAGATCACTCAAGGCATTAACCATTTCATTTCTGAGCAGGGGTAGTGATATTACCTCATTTGATTGCTCCTCGTCATCAGATGCGATGGAGGGGTCAGCATGCTCAGAGATGCACGGCTCAGCAAGTTCGTCAGCCATAAAACAGATCTTTGCCGACTCAGTGGCATCAGCTTCTGATGATGAAGACTCATCACTGTCGCTCCATGTTGCCACCATTGCCTTTTTATCGTTCTTCCTTTCTTTCCTCAGCGTGGGGCAGCTTGACTTGATATAGCCAGTTTGATGACATTCAAAGCATGTAATGAGCTTTGAGCTGTCCTTCTTGTACTTGCTGTCGTTGGAGTCAGCTTTGTACTTGTCAAACTTCTTATAAGGCTTCTTATAATATTTTTCATTCCTTTTGAACAGCCTTTTCATCTTTCTGGTAAACATAGCCATCTCTTCATCATCTGTTGAGCTCCCATCAGAGGAGTCAGCTTTCATGACAAGAGACTTTTGCTTCTTGTCATCAGACTTTTCCTTCACCTCGAAATTCTTCATTGAGATCTCATGGGTCAGCAGTGAGCCGATGAGTTCATAATATTTGTAGGTGGTTAAGTCTTGAGCTTCCTCAACAGCAGTCTTCTTTGCTTGCCAGTTTTTAGGAAGACTCCTAAGAATCTTCTTGACTTGTTCTTCCTCAGTGAAGATCTTCCCAAGTCTCTTGAGATCGTTGATGATGTTTGTAAACCTTGCATTCATGTCAGAGATTCCCTCATCATCGTTCATCTCGAACAGCTCGTATAGTCTCATCTGCTGGTTCACCTTGGACTCCTTTACTTTGTTGGTTCCTTCGTAGGTGACCTCCAGCTTCTTCCAGATCTCTCGCGCCGACTCACAACCTGATATCTTATTATATTCTGCAGCATCAAGCGCACAGTGAAGCATGTTTATAGCCGAAGCATGATTTTGTAGCTTCTTGAGATCATCTTTTGTCCATTTGGACTCAGCTTTAACAACCGTTTGGCCATCAACAGTTTCAACAGGAACAAACGGGCCTTGGACTATAGATAGCCATGCACTCATGTTTGTAGCCTGAATGAAATTTTTCATCCTATTCTTCTAGAAGGTATAGTTAGACCCGAAGAATAGGGGAGGCCGAGTTATGGACAGACCCTCAGGTAGAATCTGAGTTGTCAGATTTCCTGGGAGAAATCGAGTGCTGTTTTCAGCCATAGTGGGGATCAGCTCAAAGTGGTTAAACCTTGTACAGTGAGCTTTTAGGCTCTGATACCACTTGTTGGTCCCTTATAACGTAACAAGTTAGTTCCAAGGGGGGGGGGATAGGAACTATTTAAAATTTTAGTACGTTAAGGCTGATTTCTTTTTCTTTGAAAAGATTTACACAACGTGCTGAGTGGGTTTAAGACACTAGCTTAGTCAACTTGTGACTAAGTCAGCTTCTGTCGTTGAGTTAGGAGATAGCACTTGAGTCTGTTCCTGAACTCAGCTACTCAGTATGCACAACTCAGCTTGACCTCTTTACTTCGCCAGTTTCAGTTTTAAGCAAGCAATATATATAATAAGGAGTTTAAGGTTAGAAAGATATTACTCAGCAGATTTATCCAGGTTCGGCCTCTAAGCCTACGTCCTGTCCCCGGAACACGTTCCGAGCTTTCGAATCCTCTACTGAGCTCTTTAAAGGTAGAGCCTCAAACCTTTTACAACTTAGACACTGAGTATGACAAGAGTACCTTCCTCTATACCTCTACTCAATTCTAATCTCACGCTGAGTACTATAACCGAGTACTCAGCTTCTCCTTTCTACTTCTAGAAATGATAAGTGTTTGTCCTAAACAACAATTGCTAAGACACCTTAGATGATTGAATAATCACTCTAGACTTTTACATAAGAGATATGAAATTTGGTGTAAGTAATTGCTTTGCTTTTCTTCACAGAACTTTGAGTAGAATTTTGGTCAGCGTAATGGCTTGATAATGTTCTGTGTCAATTTGAGAAGCAACTGAAAGGCACTATTTATAGAGACGTCTGAGGCATCAGTAAATTCGAATTTCGAAATAACCGTTGGAGGGAAACGACTTCCTGTCGTTGTCACTCAGTCTTGCTCAGAGCTCTCGGCCAATCAGATTTGAGTATCTTCTGTCCAAGGTCAGCTTTTAGTCAGTTCGGCAGAATGTCTCTCCATTTATGGTAAGGTCAACTAGACAGCGTCCTGTGTCTTCTGAACTTTACCCAAAGTGGAAACACTTTGTCTGGAAGTTGTTCTTGCTCAGCTGTTGTCTTGTACTCTTTGTCGATTCAACTCAGCAGCTTTATTTCGAAGTTGTTCAACGAAGGTCTTCTAGATCCTTCTTCCGCTGAGCTGCATTTTGTACACAACGACAACGTTTTGCATATGCGGGCCGAGTTGTCTTGATCTGTTTGACTTGGGCTTTGACTTCCGTATTTGGGCTTTAAGCCTTTTAGTCTTTATGTCTTATAAACAATTTAACTCAACATTGAACAAACATATTAGTTAAATAAATCAAAGCATTTAAACTTAGTGTGTTTAGAATATATTTATTTTTACTTAAATATTTTTGTCAAATCAAAATCATGTGGAAAGGTGTTTCAACAAGGAGAGAGAAGAGTCCAAAGAGGCTGAAAAGGACAAAGGTGGTGCTAGCTCAAGTGGCACCAAAGCTTTGAATGGGGGAAAATCACCCAGGGGAGACATGAGACCCTTTAGGACAGCAGCACCTCCTAAGGGAAACAACCCATACACCTAACCAGCCCCGTTTAAGTGCTTTCGATGCAATGAATCATGCCACCGCTCGAACGAATGCCCTAAGCGGAGGAGTGCTAATGTGGTTGAGAGGTACGATGATGATGATTATGGAGGAAACGATGGGGTGTATTGTGAGCCCGTTGATAGCGGATCATTCGGAGATGAGCGAGGAGTCCATGTAGTGAAGAGAGTGCTAATGTCGGTTGAACAAGAACATGACCTGAGACACCAATTGTTTAGGACTAGATGTCTAATCCACGGGATGAAATGCGGGCTGATTGTGGATGGGGGAAGCCAAGAGAACATCCTTAGTAAAGCCGCTCTGAGCAAATTCGGCTTAGTGCCCGAGCCACATCCGAATCCGTATCGAGTGGGGTGGATTAAAGAAGGGGAGAAGCTTAATGTCACTCACCGGTGTAAGGTTCCTATTTCTATTGGGGCTTACCAAGATGAGGTTATGTGTGATGTGGTTGAGATGGATGTGTATCACTTGCTCCTCAGGAGACCTTGGCAATTCGGCCATGATGACTCACATACGGGAAAGGACAACACGTACACCGTATTCAAAGATGGGGCCAAGTACATTCTTACGCCGTTGAAGGGCTTTACTAGGGGAGAAAAGAAGGCCGCCTTGATTGTGTGCCCAACCCGGAAACCAACGCCGCTAGAGGATGCAAGGGTTGGTCAACCCGTCGGATTGTTAGTGACGATTAGCCATGCCAAGGGGAGAATAGTGCTGATGGGGTGAGTGGAACAACAATCCTTGATATGCACCGTTCTTGTTCTATCACCGAGTTGGGGTCCAACGCTTTTAAAGAAGAGGAGTATGATGAGGGCATCTCCCTTTTAGTCGCGGACCCGGAGTCAAAAGACAAGACCCGTAGAGAGCCAGCCGAGGAAGACGAGGGCAATGGCAACCAACAGAGCACGCGGAGCGCACCTAGTAGGACGCGGGGCGTGAAGAGTCCAAAGTCCGAAGAACATTCCAAAAGGTCATACACGCGGGACGTGCCCTCTGATGCGCGGAGCGTAGATCCAACGCCCAAACAGAGTTCTGTCCAGGAGGTGAAGTACGCGGGGCGTACTTCTGGGGACACCGCGTGTGAGAATCCCCTGCGAGAACCACCAAGTCCAGGAGCACAACCACGCAGGGCGTGCTGAGGGTTACGCGGAGCGTGCCAACGCTGGGGAATACTTCTTCAGCAAGTTCTTCCTGCCATGACCATGAAGGACCACTTATCAAATTACTATTTAATCCTTCCTTTTGTTTGTTGAATTACTTTTATCACTTTTTATTCCTATTCTGCCCTTAGAGGTTTAACTATGCTTGTAACCCTAATGTGGGCTTTTAGACATTTCATTTTAGATTTGAAGGAGTATATAAGCTCCTCATTTTGTAATGTTTCCCAATTTTTGATGAATTAAACAAACATAGCCTCCATTGGAGCCAAGGTTCTTCCTTGTTGGGTTCATTCAATCTTCAAGTTTTAGCTTGAGAAGTTAGTAATCTTTATGAGTTTACGATTAAAACTCTCAACCCGACTTCAATCTACATCAAAGGAGACGATTTTGTGGGTGCCTAAATTATGGGGTTAGTTGTTAATTAGCTTGATTGATTAGGATGTTAAGATTTGTTTCACTGTCATGATTGATGAATTAATGATTGTGTGCATGTGCAAGGTGATAGGTATTATGAGTATTTCAGACGGTTTAATCTACCAGTTACTTGCCATAACAGGAACATCAATATAGGAACATCAATATAGAGCTGTTGAAGAAGGTAAAAGATAAGGATGAGGAAAATGATAGAAATGATACAATGTAAAGGAACAAGGTTGATAAATTAAATCACAATAGAAGGAAATGATCATCACCAATCTCCTTAGCAAATCCATAACAAATCCAATTTGCTTAACTATTCATTATCTACATTACCTTGTTCTTTAGCACTACCACCAACATATCTAAGATAATTCTCTTCATTTTACAACCCTCCTACCATGATGAAATCTAATGGTAAATCATCCATTGTTAAAACTGCCAATAGTAAAAAAAAAAAACAATAAGATTCTAGACACAAATGACAATTCACTCCAAAAGGAATCAATAAAAAATTGAAAAGTGACAAATCAATGACTACTTTCTTAAATCATCTATCATGTACCCATACAGATCACTAAATATAATCAAAATATCTAAGTACCACATTATAGGGGCTAACCATATGTAACAACCAAATACATGATATTGAACTGTAAAAGAACACTAACCTTAACTGCAAGTGTGTCGAAATCGAGCTTGTATCCATTGGTCGTCTGAAACTCTAACTTTTTTTGTTCGCGATGTTGAAACCCTAGAAATCTCCAATCTTGCATGTGTTGTTCCTTTTCGATTTTAGGTGAATACAAAATAGCGAAAGATGATGAAAGAAGCATGATAGCGAACAATAACAGGATAATCAAGTTTTTTGAGGTTTGAGAATCAAAATTCTAGAATGGGAATGCGAATCGAGAGAGTGAGGAGAAGAGGGCAGAGAAGAAGGAAATCAGTTTGTTAACATTTAAGGGCAATTTTGTCTTTCCGCACTATTTTACTGATATAGCAAAAAAGTTTGACACATTACAAAAACCTCTTGCATGTGCTATTCACGGTTCATTTTGACTAGGAACTTAAGGAGACTGAGGTATTAAGTCTAAAGAAAACATCTTAAAAAAAGAGTTACCCATTTCATGTGATTCCAAATTTATATTTTTGGCTTAATACATCATTTGTCTTCTGAACTTGTCAACAAAATTTGATTCGTCCTAAACTTTTAAAATATCCTGATAGTCTTCTGAATTTGCATAAAATGTCCAGTTAGCCTCCTGAATTTGCGTAAAATGTAATCAATTAATCATCCGGTTGTAAAAAAAAGTCAATTAAATGCAGATGATGAATTGCACACTTCTTAAAAAAAGTAAAACGACCAATTTTAGGTATGCAGTTCTAATATTAGAGAAGACAAATTTACATATTGATTTTTTTCTTTTGTGCTTTCTTAAAAACGTGTTGTTAATTAGTTTATTAGTTAATTTAATGCTTAAATTTATATGTAAATTCTTTAAGCAATAATTAATCCTTTTTCTGTCTTTATATAATGTTGTAAAGGAATCATTGGAAATAAAATATGTTATGAAGTTGGTGGAATGCAATAGATATATTAGAGACCAGATGTATTTTACTATTATTTAATTTAATCCCTTAACTAACATATGGATGCCATTTAGTGCTTTTTATTATTTATTGAGGAATTATTTGATATCTATGAATATTCATCGCGTCACCCTCTTTTTTTATGATTAAAAAACAATAATATATATATATATATATATATATATATATATATATATATATATATATATATATGATAAGGCTGAAATCATAAATATTATAATTATGATATAATATTTAACAAATTTTAGACATTATTAGAAAAAAAAAGCTTAATGCATTTTTCCAAAAAAAAAAAAATGATTTACACCCTAAACTTATATTCAATCTTCTTAGGAATTTCAACTTTAATATGTTTGTTGTATGAATTTATTTTTCAATTTATCAATATCTTTTCTTGATATATCACGTGGATTTAAAGGATTAATTATGTGATTTTATGTTATTTTAGTTGGTTTTTAGACACTCTTTATGTAAACAATCGGTTTTTAGGCCAAGTTCAAGTGGCTCTTGAAATATTAAGGAGGTATTTGTTTCAATTTTTCGAAGCATCGTTTAATATTTTACTCCAAATTACAGAAAAATGTAGTACTTGCTTAGGTTTAAAAAAACAACGACTTTTAGCTCTTTTTTTTATAGGAAATAACTTCATTTCGAAGCTTTCGAAGAAAACATCTTTTTGGAGATTTTTATAAACATTTGTTTGTAATTATTTGATATTGACAAAATTATTATTTTTATTTCCATATAATATGTTTATTTTTTAATATTATTTTTATCTTTATAACTGCATTTGATATGACAAAAGAACAAGGTTTTACTCTATTCAATAAAATTTTATTTTATTTATTTATATTATTTATATTAATTTTTGTAATACATTTTTTATTTTATAATTTAGTTATTGGTTAATATAAAACATTTTCATATTAGAAATTTAATAACAACATTTCGACATTTTTTTTAATAAAAGACTGGGACGCGAATGAAGAGGCCAGAAATTCTAACTAGGTTGGCATCCCAGCACACTTCAAACAATCCGAAAACAACATTTCAACATAATTTTACCAACACTAATAATTTAATAGCTAACAACAAACAGTTAAACATCAACAGTAAACAACTTATTGTAACAGCAAACATGTAACAACTAACAACAATATCAACAACAACTATTAGCTAACAGCTGAATCAAACATGCCATAAAAAACTTAAATATTTTGTTCACATGTTATTTATTAATCGTATATCAGGTTGTTCATAAAATAGGAGTTTTTTTAACGTTTTTTTTTTTTTTGCGATTTCACAATATATTTTAAGAATAATGCCATCAATCTGAACACGTGGCAAGAACTCAAACAATATAAGATAAGTGATAACATAAACTCGAGCCAACATTAAGCTTAACATTTTGACATATTATTTATACCCGGAAAAGGGTCCCACCATAAGGGTGTATTGGGGGGCAAGCCTTCCCCTTCTAATTTTTTTTTTTACAAGAGACCGCTGTTAAGACTCAAACCCGTGACCTCTCAATCACACGACAACAACATTAACCGTTGCGCCAAGGCTCGCCTTTATATATATATATATATATATATATATATATATATATATATATATGGGTGAGATCTAGCGTGACAAGAGCTTAAGTTGTGACAAGGAGCTTATTGTGTGACATAACAAAACTACGTAGTTTTGATGATAATTAAAAAGGACAAGGTGGCAAATTGGTAAATAAAATGAAAGAGAGGATAGAGAAAATTGTTTTATTTTTTTCTTTAAAATACATTTTCCCGACATCTCTAACATCATTTTTCGAAAATTTTTATACTATTAGACTCGTCTAAATTAGACGGTCATCTTAACATCCCTGAAGCTCAAGTAAAAAAATTTCCGGTGAACGGAATCCGGGTTGGCGTTTTTCGGCGAGAAAAAAAGTGCCCCGAAAATTATCAAAAAATTCTAAAAAATGTAAAAAATTATTCTAAGAAACTTTAATTCTTGGGTCGAAACAAGATTTTTTACGGTTTAGTCCCAATAAAACTTTTTCCTTAATTTTATCCATTTTACATACTTCAACAATTTATTGGGACTATACCGTAAGAAATCCCGCTTCGACCCAAGAATTAAAGTTTCTTAGAATAATGTTTTACATTTTCTGAAAGTTTTTGAGAATTTTCTGGGCACTTTGTTTCTCGCCAGAAAACGCCACCCGGATTCCGTTCACCGGAATTTTTTTTACTTGAGCTTCAGGGATCTTAAAATGACCGTCTAATTTAGACGAGTCTAATAGTATAAAATTTTTCGAAAAATAAGGTTAGAAATGTCGGGAAAATGTATTTTAAAGAAAAGAAATAAAACATTTTTCTGTTGGAATAATACAAGTATTATGTTGGAACAAATGGTACACTGATTTGGAACAAATGGTACACTGATTTGGAACAATGTAAGTAGGACAAAAAACGTAACCAGAAAATTATCAAAAAATTCAAAAACATGTAAAACATCATTTTAAGAAACTTTAATTCTTAGCTCAAAGCGAAATTCCTTACAGTTTTGACCCAATAAATTGTTGAAGCATGTAAAATGGATAAAATTAAGGAATAAGTTTTATTGGGACTAAACTGTAAGAAATCCCGCTTGGACCCAAGAATTAAAGTTTCTTAGAATAATGTTTTACATTTTTTGGAATTTTTTTAGAATTTTCTGGGCACCTTTTTTCTTGCCAGAAAACGTCCACTCGGATTTCGTTCACCGGAATTTTTTTTACTTGAGCTTCGGGGATCTTAAAATGACTGTCTAATTTAGATGAGTCTAATAGTATAAAATTTTTTGAAAAACGAGGTTAGAAATGTCAGAAAAATGTATTTTAAAGAAAAAAAATAAAACAATTTTCTGTTGGAACAATATAAGTATTATGTTGGAACAAATTGTACATTGATTTGGAACAACGTAAATAGGACAAAAAAACGTATCCAGAAAATTATCAAAAAATTCCAAAACATGTAAAACATTATTTTAAGAAACTTTAATTCTTGGCTCAAAGCGGGATTCCTTACAGTTTTTACCCAACAAATTGTTGAAGAATTTAAAATGGATAAAATTAGGGAAAAAGTTTTATTGGGACTAAACCGTAAGAAATCTCACTTCGACCCAAGAATTAAAGTTTCTTAGAATAATGTTTTACATGTTTTGAAATTTTTTGAGAATTTTCTGAACACTTTTTTGCTTGCCGGAAAACGCTCACCCGGATTCCGTTCACCGGAATTTTTTTTACTTGAACTTCATGGATCTTAAAATCACCGTTTAATTAAGACGAGTCCAACGGTATAAAATTTTTTGAAAAACGAAGTTGGAAAAGTCGGGAAAATGCATTTTAAAGAAAAAAAATAAAACAATTTTCTCTTTCCTTTTATTTACAAATTTGCCACCTCTTTTTGGTTAATTACAAAATTGGTCATTGTCACACAATAAGGCTTGTCACACCATAAGAGATGTGTCACACCTGATCTCTCCTATATATATATATATATATATATATATATATATATATATATATATATATATATGTGTGTGTGTGTGTGTCACACCCGACCCTTAAACGATATCAATGTGTATTAGGATGTCTAGAAGCTACTGTAAAAAAATGAGCTCGATCCGACGGTTCAGTCTCTAGATATCAAGGTATGATTGAAACTAGGTGAATTTGGGTGTTTGAATGAAGGAGATGAGGAGGGTGGAGATGAAAAGTGTGAATTTGTATTTCCAATAAGGAGAAATTTTCCTTTTGGTCCCTCTAAACTTTAGCTTCTTTTAAAGCTTACCCTAAACTTTTAATTTTACACTTAAAGTATGAAATTGGCCTCCAAACTATATCCATAATACTCATTTAACTCATCAATCAATAAATAACTATAATATAACCTAATATTATACTAAAATTAGGGACACAGATGTGACAATTCTCCCCATCTTAAAGAATTTCGTCATCGAAATTCATATTCTCTAATTTATCTTAATTTTCTTCCGAAACCGTTTTCACGATCATGAAGTTATTTCAAATCACCAAGATTTTCATAATAATTATCGAACCATAAACTCTAATATTTCATCTCACATCCTTTATCATTGATCATCATTGACATCTCTGTATCAATCATTTATATATAACTCTAAGTAACTCTAACTTTTAATCCAGTTAATTTCATCGCCAATATATCCACAATAAAACTTCAAATATCATATATTCAATTTTATATAATATGATATACTTTATATTTGTATCTTCCTAGAATTAAACCAAATCTCACTTTAATAAATTTAAATCACAATTGATTTCATCCATATATATCAAATATATTTCACCAATCTCCAAGTTCTATAGATTTCTAAAGAATCACTTTTGAACCACTAATATCTATGATATTATATTTTTCTTAAACTTCAAATAATCTGAATCAATGATTTGCATCAATATGTAATCTTATTTCATCATAATAACAATACTTATATCTATAATTTTCCACTCCAATCATGCTTTATGTTATAATCTTCAATCATCATCATCAATCAAATATAAACCTTATTATTATAATACAATTTCCTATCAATAAGACTCATTTCATAAAATCTTAATATCAATATCACTCTTATAATTCTCCATTTAATTCCTTAAATCCAATTAAACTACTATATGGTTTTTTTTATATATATTCACCACCATATAGACCATTAATCCTACCAAATAAATTTCAATCGTTTCTCTAAACCATATAGTCAATAAATATATAGTATCTAAATTACGATAATCATTGTTTTTTTTTCTCCAAAGTCCAAATGATACTTTTACATATATAGAAGTAAATAAATCTATAATGTCATTTGATTTTCTCATTTGACCTATAAACATTCAATTTGATCATTGTATAAACTTAAATTATAATCCTCCAAACTTCAATTAAAAATAATTTGACTATGATAAAAGTACTATAAAAATTTAAATGTCAATATATGTATCCTCAAATGTGCTTAAGATCAAAAAAATTGCTCCTCAACATTCATATCCTAATTATTTCCTCAAACAATATTTATTTTCATGTATTAATCATGAACTCTAAGATTTTCTCCCACTTTATTTATCATTGATCACCGACATCAGTATTTCTCTAAACATCATATATATATATATATATATATATATATATATATATAACTCTTGTTAATTCCAAACCTCAACCCAATGAAGTTCACCAATAAAACAATAATTTAAATTTCACATCTCATTTGTTCAACTTAATATTCTACAATACACTAAATTCATATTATAATCTCTCAATTATTAATCAACCTCCAAAACAATTAATTGAAATCTCCACATTTTCTCTTTTTTAATCACATATCTATTAGCTTCAATTCATCATTTTATCATTTTCTCAATTTCGTATACTTCTAAGAACACAAACTCATCAAACCATTTCAAAGTCTAATGATCCTTATTTCAATCTAATAACCTCTTAAATATCAATTTCAATTCATACTTAATATAATGTATGTAACCCGTGTCACCAAATATCCGATAACTTACTAATTTGCATACACCCAAATATTATTAACCATCAAATCTTATTTTTACAACTCACTAAGTACTTACTAAATCCTCAAAAAAAAATTTCAATTTATTTCTTAGCTATCACCAAATATCCATATTCCTCAATTGTTATCAACTATTTCTTAGCTATCACCAAATATTGATATTCCTCAATTACTATCAATTATTTCTTAGCTATCATCAAATATCCATATTCCTCAATTACTATAAACCTTATGTTCGAAGAATTTAACCTAGGCTCTGATACCAAACTGTCACACCCGACCCTTAAATGACCTCAATGTGTATTAGGATGTCTAGAAGCTACTGTAAAAAAATGAGCTCGATCCGACGGTTCAATCTCTAGATATCAAGGTATGATTGAAACTAGGTGAATTTGAGTGTTTGAATGAAGGAGATGAAATGCAAACTTTTATATTTCTGATTTTTGGGTTCTTGGTTATCCGAAAAAGGAGGTTGAAAAGTGTGAATTTGTATTTCCAATAAGGGGAAATTTCCCTTTTGGTCCCTCTAAACTTTAGCTGCTTTTAAAACTTACCCTAAACTTTTAATTTTACACTTAAAGTATGAAATTGGCCTCCAAACTATATCCATAATACTCATTCAACTCACCAATCAATAAAAACTATAATATAACCTAATATTATACAATAACTAAAATTAGGGACACGGATGTGACAATTAACTGTCACACCCAACCCTTAAATGACCTCAATGTGTATTAGGATCTCTAGAAGTTACTGTAAAAAAATGAGCTCGATCCGACGGTTCAATATCTAGATATCAAGGTATGATTGAAACTAGGTGAATTTGGGTGTTTGAATGAAGGAGATGAGGAGGGTGGAGATGAAATGCAAACTTTTATATTTCTAATTTTTGGGTTCTTGGTTATCCGAAAAAGGAGGTTGAAAAGTGTGAATTTGTATTCCCAATAAGGGAAAATTTCCCTTTTGGTCCCTCTAAACTTTAACTTCTTTTAAAACTTACCCTAAACTTTTAATTTTACACTTAAAGTATGAAATTGGCCTTCAAACTATATCCATAATACTCATTTAACTCACCAATCAATAAATAACTATAATATAACCTAATATTATGGTATAATAACTAAAATTAGGGACACAGATGTGAGAATATATATATATATATATATGTGTGTGTGTGTGTGTGTGTGTGTGGAAGAGTTCTCAATGGAGAGTCTCCATCCATAAAGACATATTTCTTTCTCTATAATAAATGATTGTCCACTTTTTCTAAAAAAATACTCTCTCTCCATAGTCAATTTAAGAAATAATTCATCAAATTGTCTTTTTCGGTCATGAATCTTGTCATCTATACTTTACACGAGCGTCATTTTATCACTCAGTAGTAATAAATCGCAAACATATGTGATGTGAAAAAAATAAAAATAAAAATATTTTCTTTTGTACGAATTAGACAAAAATAAATAAATTTTTTTACCGAATTTATAAATATTAATCTTCAATTCTATTATTAAATCATAAAAAACATGGAATGTTTTTTAGAACTAATTGATATGCAATTGGTGCAAAATAAGGAACAAGATATCTGTGTTTTATAATAATGTCTGAAATAGACCTAAATTACCAACGTTAGGGTAAAATTGCTTTTAACTACCAACATTAGGGTTATTTTTCCACTTTATCCCTAAATTCATATGATTTATTAAGGCTTAATACATTACTAACTCATTCAACTTGGCGTAAAAAGTTGAATGACCCTCTGAATTTATAGAGTGTCTCGTTAGCTTTTTGAATTTACTTAACATAACTTCTTACTATAATAATATTAATTATTTTGTTTAAAATGAGTTATTGTCCTATTGATCTTATGAACTTGCTTAAAGTGGTAAATTTCAATTTGTCAAAATTCAATCATGTCCTGCTACATAAAGTTAGGAATCTAATCCTGTCACGCTGATACAACCTTCAGTATTGATAAAATTAAACCAGAGAAGAAAGGGGAAGAACAAGAAAGAAGAATTGAGATGAAGGAGAAATAGGATATAGTAAGAGGAGGATTGCAATTGTCTGCCTCATATCTTTTCATTGCATCTATTTAATAAAGTCAAATAATAGAATTCAGTTACAATAATGCCAGGTCACTAAGGAATAATCATTGGTAGTTTCTAGATGTAGTCTCTCAGCTTTGATGGAGGGTGAGTGATGTTGAAACACCTTTCCACATGATTTTGATTTGACAAAATTATTTAAAGTTAATCCATGATTAAGGGGCAATTAAATTTAAGTGCTTTGATTTAATTGTACTAATATGTTTGTTCGATGTTGAGTATAAGTATAAACGAAAATAGAAATAAAAAGTAAGACAGGACGAAGTCAACATGAGAACACAGCACAAGCTGAGTGGAGTGTAACTTAGCATTATAGAAGAAGAGTCATCTTCAGAAGTAACAAGAAAGACGAAGCTGACTGAAGAAGCTGAGTGGAACACAACTCAGCATCAAAGAAGAGAAGTCTTCCTCTAAACTAAAGCTTGAAGTCGAAGCTGACTGAAGAAGCTGAGTAGAAGATGACTTAGCCTCGCCAGAGACAAAGAACAAAAGCAACGCCTATAAAGTTCAAGCTGAGTATTCGTCAGGACAACGCGAATGATCCGTTTGCTAGAAGACAAGATCCGACAACTATCTGCACCAATAACAGAAGCTTTGGAATTACGCACGGAGACAGTTTCGAGATGCATGGGTCAACTGTCCGTTAGCTAAAAGACGAAACTGGCGCTAGAAGACGAACCTGTAGGAAGAAGACAAGCCTGACGCCTGCTAAATTCAGATGATAGGATTGGCCTGCTAATTCTGAATGTTGACCAAGCGTGTGACGCAAGAGAGCCGTTTGAATCCAACGGATACTTCCAGATTCAAATGATTAGAGCTTCAGAATCAACTATAAAAGGACAAGACCATTTCTTGGATCCTTTGCCGAAAATACAAGAGAAAAAGAGCATACATACAAAGCACATTCAAACAAGAGAAAAATCTTACACCAAATTTCTATTTCTGTGTAAAAGCTAGATTGAATTTGTATTCATCTAAAGTGTTCTTCATCTAGAAAGAACAGATTTGTATCAATTGTAAAAGATTGAGAGAGTGGTGCTGAGTACTCGGTTTTAGTACTCAGCGGTAGAGAAAAATCTGAGTGTTCGATTATAGCGCTCAGTAGGAGTTGAGTAGACGAATAGAGGAATGTACTCTTGCATATTCAACTGCCTTGTAAATGGTTTGTGCTCTACCTTTAAAGAGCTCAGTATTGGATTGAAAAAGCCCGGAAGGACTCTAGGGACTGGACGTAGGCGGTGAGGCCGAACCAGGATAAATCTTGCTGAGTAATTTCTAACCCTTTTCTCTCAATATATATGTATGTGCTGTTTGCTTAAATTATTACTCCGGATATAAATTGTATAAGCTGACACTGAGTAATCAGAGTGCTGAGTTGGAAGCTGACCTTAAGTGTTACTTCCTAACTCACAAGTAAAACGGTTTTAGTCAGCCTCTGACTAAAGCTGTCTTACATCTCTCGGCCGTGCTGACCAAAACTAAGTTAAGTAATTCAAAGAATTGATTAAGTCAGCATTATTAAACGAAAAAGTTATATTAGTTCCTAACCCCCCCTTGGAACAAATCACACGGGACCAACAAGTGATTCTAGTGCTTCTTCTTATAAGAGGGTTGTTTGTTGGGCCTGGATGTGGAATGTTTGGGGTTGAGCTGGGAATGTCAATAAGGCCCGTAACATTACCGTCCCCATCAAACAGAACCTTGTCCTCAAGGTTAAAAGTTGGGAAGTCAGCGAGTAAGGTGGAAGTGTTCTCCCAAGTGGCATCAGAGGCTGGTTTGGGATTGCCAATGGATGAAGAATTGAGGCTCGAAGCGTTTGTGTTTGCGGATTTTGCGAAAGCCCAAGATGGCGCCTGTAGCAAGGAGGGGTTGAGACTCAGCAAAATTGGGGGGAAGAGCAATCTGGTGTGAGGTAGGGTCACCTCGACAAAGTTTCAAGAGGGAGACATGAAAGACGTTGTGAATTTTGGCCTTAGGGGGAAGCTCTAGACGATAGGCAATGGGTCCAATACGATCTAGAATAAGGAAGGGTCCAAAGTAGCATTTGGCAAGTTTATTAGATTGACAAAGGGCAACAGAGGTTTGGCGATAGGGTTGCAATTTGACGAACACCCAATCGCTAAGTTGAAAGACTTTATCGGTGCGATAGGAATCGGTTTGGTGTTTCATACGAAGCTAAGCTCGTTGGAGGTTTGTTTTTAAGGTGGTGATGGTAGAGGCTCGGGTGGATAAGAGTTCATCTAAGGATGCAATATTAGAGGAACCTTGGATATAGTTAGTGAGAGAGGGGGGTGTTCGGTCGTAAACGGCTTCGAAGGGGGTCATTTGTATGGTGGAATGCCAAGCTGTGTTGTAATGCCACTCGGTCAGGGGTAAGAACTGAACCCATTTCTTAGGATTATCATAGACGAAGCAGCAGAGATAATCTTCGAGGCAGTGGTTAACGACTTCAGTCTATCCGTCGGATTGAGGATGATAAGAGCTATTGGTGGAGAGGATAGTTCCTTGTAGGCTGAAGAGTTGTTGCCAATATTGGCTCATGAAGATGGGATCACAATCTGATACAATGTTGGAGGGGAAACCATGGAGTTTGGTAATGTCCCGAACAAAGGTGTCAGTGACTACAGCAGCAGTGAGGTGGGGGCCTAAAGCAGAGAAGTGGGCAACTTTGGAAAGGCGATCATATAGTTTGTTTTCCTGCAAAAGAAGGTAGATGTGTAATAAAATCCATAGATAAACAATCCCAAATTTTGCCTGGAATTGGTAATGGTTGTAAGAGGCATTGGGAAGCTGTATGGAGGGGTTTAACTTGTTGACAAATAGTGCATTTAGCAATATAATCTTTGACATCTTTCCGTAAACTAGGCCAATAAAATTGGGCAGCCAATCGGGAAGTGGTACGTTTAATACCGGCATGTCCGCCTAATGGGGAGTCATGAAAGTCATGGAGGAGAAGGTCTTGTAAGACGGAATCTATAGGGATTAAGAGGCGTGTTTTGTAGAAAATGAGGCCATCGTGGATAGTATGGTCAGGGTAATTACCAGGGGAATTTTGGATGGTATTTAGGAAGGAGGCAGAGGTGGGGGTTTTGTGGTAGAATTGGCGATGTGCTTGGATGATTGCGATGATAGGGCTGGAGACCGCGATAATATGGTGGTAATTGGGCTTTGGTAGACAGGATACGATATCGGCAGGGATGTTTTCACGGTCGGGTTTGTAAAGGAATTGGAAATCGAAGCCTAAGAGTTTGACAATCCAGCATTGCTGGTCAGGGGTTTGAATGGTTTGGGAGAGTAAGGATGTAAGGGGCAGATGGTCCATTTGGATAATGAATTTGGTACCGAGAAGGTGTTGATGCCATTTGGTAACGGTGGAGGTGAGGCGATGGGATGGTCATGTTGGGAGAGAATTGCTCCGATGCCGAACCCGAAGGCATCAGTTTGGACTACAAAAGTTTTAGTGAAATCGGGTAGAATGAGGACATGGGTGTTTGTTAAGGCTCGTTTGAGATCATGGAAGGTTGTATCTGCTTTTGCATCCCATCCAAATGCATCTTTGCGTATCAATTGGGTTAAAGGGGCAGAGATTTGGGTGTAACGGGCAACGAATCGCTGGTAGTAACCGGTGAGGCCTAAGAAACCACGCAACTGTTTGATCTTAGAGGGAGGGGGACCATTCGTTAACCGTTCTGATTTTATCGGGATCAACCGAAACACCGGGTGCCGAGAGAACGTGGCCCAAATAGCCCAAGATGGACTTGCCAAATTCGCATTTTGATGATTTCATAAAAAATGAGTGCGAATGAAGGATTTCAAATACCTGAGTGAGATTTTGAAGGTGAGTTTCCCATGTAGGACTGTAAACAAGAATGTCGTCAAAGAAGACTAAGACAAAGTTGCGGAGGACATGCCGGAAAGTTGAGTTCATTTCGGATTGAAAAGAAGAAGGTGCATTGGAGAGGCCACATGGCATAACGAGGAATTCATAGTGCCCTTGGTGAGTGCAAAAAGTCGTTTTGTTGATATCGACGGGTGCAACTCGCAATTGAAAGAAGCTAGCTCTCAAATCAAATTTGGAGAAAACAGTAGCACCATGTAATTCATTTATAAGTTCATCAACTGTGGGGGATTGGGAAGTGGTCCTTGACCGTGAGAGCATTGAGAGCACGGTAATCGACGCATAAATGCCAGCTACCATATTTTTTTCTTAATAAGGAGGGCCGGGGAAGAAAACGGACTACTGGGACGAATTATGCCTTCACTAAGCATCTCTGTAATCAATTTCTCTATGATGTCTTTCTGGAAATGGGGGTAACGATTGAAGGAAAATAGGCAAACGTTTGGCAGTGGAAATATAAAATTTTTACCCATTTCCTTTTCCCAAGATCCGTTAATCGTTATTTCATATAAGGAGGGATTGAACATAAATACCTTTATGATGATCGATCTACCATTGCAAACGAAGTGCCCACAACTTCAAAAGAGATAGAAACTGTCTACCAATCTTCCCCTACTCGAACAGACCTTCCAGACCTCTGAACGACAATCCCAATGATGAAAACAAGGAAGAATATGTCTAAAAGCTCCTGTCCAAAAATCGTGACGATCCGACGGTTCAGTCTCCGGGAATCCGCGAAATCGTGAACTGACTCGATGTAGGAGGAGCAAAACGAATTTCTCCTTTTGTATGTCTTTTCTACTTTCATGAACATAACAAAACATATAAGTAAATGATTAGAACTCAACCAAGTAATAGCAATCAAGATAGATTGCCTCTAATTAATCAACACAAGATCAATGAGAAAGAGGAAGAGATAAAATCAATCGAATGGAAGCAATCAGTGGAATTCCGTCCTCTACTGTAGGGGGTCGAAAATCTCAGTCTACGGGAGAGACTAGGGTTGGCCGAAATTTGCAATGGAGGGGGGGTTTATATAACCTCTTGTATCTAAACCCTAGTTAGATAGAATTAGATTACCTATTAAGAGTTATATTCAGAATAATACTATTGTTATTATTATCTACAATTATATCTAAATATATAAAGATAATATTAACTTATTTAATAGGATAATAATTAGAAGCAATTTAATCTCAATAAATCTTCTAACTTAATTATCCTATAATTAATTTAATCCACCATTATAATCTAATTAAAATTGTCGAAATTAAATTAATTCCCACATGTGTCCCAACACATGAATTTTGCCCCCCTCCATATATGGGCCTTAGTGGACTAAGTTGGTCTTCTATCAATTAATTAATATCCATTCCTCTTTTTGGTTCCAAGTCTTATGTATGACCCATTAGGTTCTTATTGCTTCTAGCCATATACAACCATTAAATTAATTTCCCAAAATTACATTCAATCTTTGTATAACGGAATGAGTGCGCGAACTGTGATTGGCAGATCTGAAACATTCCCCCAGAGCTATAAGAAGACAGGTTGATTCCGTCATTGACATTTTCGTATTAGTTACAGTATAATTCGATCCTTTATCAACTACATCCTTGAACATAATCTTATGACTATGGAATATGTCAAGTCACATATAGCGAGACGTTCGTTTTACTTGTACAGGCCGAGTTAACTCCAATTAGATAGGTTAAGTGAAATCTTGATTTCAAGTCTTAAGCTATCACCTTGTAAGGATTTAGAGTCAAGTCTTCCACAAACGATCCTTGGACGTATCTCCCATTTATCAGGAGTGGCAAATGCTCAATCGAATGTTAACTATCCTACAATTACTTCCTGTGATACCCAACGTCTGCCGTACACACCCCAGAGTCATCCCTGTTATGGATCGTGTTACAATAGGATCAAAGCATCACATTCCATAATCCAGAATCACTAATTAACGTTCCTTTGAGTCTAAGGATTACTTATACCTATTAATACCAATGAGATGAACAGGTGACAAGGATAAATCTACCCATCCTGTTATCTCAAGTCGGGTCCCCAATCCTAATGAACTCTTTCACTGGATTCATGTAACTGTCCAGATATCTGCATATCTGAAGCTTGTGAGATCAGCTCTCTGTCTTGATAGAAAACATTTTTACATGCAAGTCTCAACAGTATTATGTTAATCCCTATTCAAAACATATTACTTGACTTGGGGTGGTTTTAAGTTTATTAGTTTATTATAATGTTTTGTCTCACTTCATGCTTGTATGAACACTTTATAATCACTTTAAATAAACTTAGGGATTTCCTTTTATTTAGACTTATTTAGTTCTTAAAAGTAATTGCCTTTATATAATTATGAAACCATATCTTATTAAAACAAATGACATAAAGAACAATTCATTTACAGCTGGTTTACATCCTAGAACAATTGTCTGTAGGACACTAAACCCCAACAACGATAGGGTTTAACATTGACAGGGTTGGTATGAGGTAGAAGGGGAATAGAGTGGTCAGAATAACGGGTGGGTGGTAAACCATGAGGGATGGAGAAGATATTACTGTATGATTGAAAAAGGGTGGTGAGAGCAGCGGAATGTTCAGGTGAAAGGGAAGGATCGATGATGGGGGTGGTGCTTAGGGTGGAAGGTAGATGGATTGGGTCAATGGAGACTAAATAGTATTGGGAGGAAGAGTGCGTTTGGATATCTCGGGTAAGTTGGGAGAGGGACATGGAGGAGAGGGTTGTGTATTTAAGCCCATGGAGGGTGAGTTGAGTACCATTATGGAGAAAACTCATCCACAAAGCCCGATAGTCAAAAAGGGCAGGCCCAATGGAAGCAAGCCATTCAACTCCTAGAACGACGTCGGCACTATAAATTGGGAGGAGGTGGAGATTGACGGTAAAAACGGCAGAGCCGATTGTGCGAGGGAGTTGGGGGGGAGATGGCGCCGCAAAGGAGAGAGTCTCCATTACCAACGGTGACTTTTAAGTGGGCGGCGGAGTGAATTGGCAGGCCTAATTTCTTAGCGACTCAAGATTGGAGAAAGTTATGAGTGGAACCGCCATCGATTAAGATGGTAACAGGGTTGTTATGGATGGTGCCTTCTAGGCGTAGTGTGGTGGGGACAAAGTGGCCTTCTAGGGCATGGAGGGAAATAGAGGGGACGGCCTCAACTGGTTGTGGAGGGGTTGGAGATGGGTCAGGGGGCTTAAGGCATGGTTGGAGAAAAATTCGGGGATGTCAGTATCTTCATTAGGGATAATGTCATCGGGTAATAAACAGAGAAATTGAGGGGATTTACAATAGTGGCCCGAGGACAATTTGTCATCGTAGTTGAAGCACAGTCCCTTAGAGCGACGTGCTGCCATTTCGGTAGGTGTTAATCTCTTAATGGGTAGTTTCTGGGAAGTCGGGGAAAAGGTTTGGGGTTTGGGTTGGTGGGGAATGGATTGGGAATAAGGTTTAGGAGAATATGGGAATTGGGTAGGGGTGGGCGTGGGCATGGTGGTGGTTGGTCATCAAATTTCTCCTCAATGACTTTTGCCAGGCCGATGGCGTCATGAAGGGTGGCTGGTTTTTGGTTTAATAATTCATGACAGTTAGGGTCTTTGAGGCCGAAAATAAAGCAATTACGGAGGTTGAGGGAGGTAAGGCTAGTAGTACGGGAGGAGAGAGATTCGAAGTTTTGGAGGTAGGTTTGAACGGTGGTTTTCTGAAAAAGTTTGTAGAGTGAGGCTTCGGGGTTCAGGTAGGTGGAGGGGCCGAAGCGAAGTTCAATGGTGCGAGAGAAATGATTTCAGGAAGAGAGTTGGGAAGTGGAATGCATCCATTGATACCATTGAAGTGCGTCGCCGGACATGTAGAAGGCGGCGATGGTAAGTTTTTGGTCGGGAGGAGTACTGTGGTATTGGAAGAACCGTTCGAGCTGGAACAACCAACCAATAACGTTGTCACCAGTGAAAAAAGGGATTTCAAGCTTAGGGAGGCGGGGTTGAAATGATGTATTTGGTGGTGGTGGTGGTGGTGGTGGGGTGGGATTATGGAGTAAGGGGTGTTTGGACTTGTCTAGGCGGGTAAGAATCTCAATGAGGGCGAGTTGAATGGATTCGGATTAGGAAGCTTGTTTGGAAATATTTTCAGAGTTTGATCGAACAGTGTGAGAAACCTCTCGGAGTTCTTTAGTTA
This sequence comes from Euphorbia lathyris, assembly GCF_963576675.1. Lineage (NCBI taxonomy): Eukaryota > Viridiplantae > Streptophyta > Magnoliopsida > Malpighiales > Euphorbiaceae > Euphorbia > Euphorbia lathyris. The sequence goes on from NC_088911.1 coordinate 9,808,533, forward strand.
AGCTGTTGATGGATTCTTCGAGGGCTTTGTAATGTGTTTGCATTCTGTTAGCCATAGGTAGTGGAGCTCAATGAAAGCACCAATGATACAACCTTCAGTATTGATAAAATTAAACCAGAGAAGAAAGAGGAAGAACAAGGAAGAAGAATTGAGAGGAAGGAGAAGGAAGAAGAATTGAGAGGAAGGAGAAAGAGAATATAGTAAGAGGAGGATTGTAATTGCATGCCTCATATCTTTTCATTGCATCTATTTAATAAAGTCAAATAACAAAATTCGGTTACAAGAATGTCAGGTCACTAAGGAATAATCATTGGCAGTTTCTAGATGTAGTCTCTCAGCTTTGATGGAGGGTGAGTGATTTTATTGCTTCTTCCTGCAGGAGGGTTCTTTGTTGGGCCTGGCTGTGGAATGTTTGGGGTTGAGCTGGGAATGTCAATAAGGCCCGTAACACACGCTATGTTACGTTACGTTACGGCATGTTACGTTATGTTACGTTACGTTACGTTACCTTATGCCAAATATATTATCTTACGTTATCTTACATTATCTTACCTTATCATACGTTACGTTACATTACGTTAGGTTATATTATGTTACGTTACGTTACGTTACCTTATGCCAAATATATTATCTTACGTTATCTTACATTATCTTACCTTATCGTACGTTACGTTAGGTTATATTATGTTACGTTACGTTATATTGAGCAAAGTTACGATATGCTACGTTACGTTAAGCTAAATTATATTATGTTACGTTACATTAAATTACATTACGTTATGTTACCTTATGCTAAGTTGCGTTATCTTATGTTACATTACATCGTGTTACGTTACGTTACATTCAGGGCAGGTCTTGATAATTTACGGGCCCTAGACGGAATAATAAATAAAGGCCCCTTTAATAATATATTTTACGTAAAAAAAAATTAAAATATATTTCAATACATGATAAATAAAAAAAAGTGTTTTATTAGTAACTATGCAGTATGTATTATTATGTTCACTAAATACAGTTGTTTATCCAAAAAAAAAAGCTTCACAATTTTTTTAAATTATGGATTCAACCCCTATTTGACCCATTTGGTATCCAAAATTTTATCATTTGGTAAATATGGTATTATTTGATAACATTTGCCAGTATTTCCATAAGGGACATTTAACTCATTTTGGGAGAAAAAAAGCTAACCGATTTGTTAAATTTTTTTGCCAATAATTTTTTTATTTTTTTTCTATATAGACTTAATACGTGGATAAATAAGAAAAAAAAAGTAATTGCTTATTTATCTAAATATTAAATCCATATGGTAAAAAATTAAATCAATTGTTGTGTGTATGTATCGTGTGTCAAAAATTGTGTCATGTGGCGAAAAAAAATTAACAAATCGATTAATTTTCCATCCAAACTGGGTTAAATGTCACGTATGGAAAATACTTCAACAGGAAAATATTAACAAATGATATGACAAAATTTTGGATATCACAAAGGCTAAATATAAGAGTAATTCTTAAATTAACCCTCAATCTATATTAAAAAAAAAATCAATTGAGTCTCTTTTGAATTTAAAATATTAATTATTTAGACCTTTTAAAACTTAAATAATTATTAGAGCTTTTTACATGAATATCACAATTGGTTATAAAATTACAATTAAATCATATCATCAAAACTACTTTTCAATATATCATTATTTTATAAATTCTAAATTTTAGTGAATATATTTTAGACTCTTAATTTATAAATCTTGATCCTTAAAATATATTAAAAATAATAATTTTATTTATTTGATATAATTTAAAATATCATTTGATATAGTTGTAAATAAATTTTTTAAAAGTGAATTTCTTAAATTCTTAAATTTTAATATTTGTATAATATTTTTAGGAAAAAAGAATTTTATTTCTGCGGCCAAGCTAGCTAATACATCTCATTGTGAAAAAATCTAAAAATAAAAAATATGCTGACAAATATGAAAAATAAGGGGCCCATGCCAATATTCAAACACACAATGCATAAGATGGCAAGCATAAGATTTACCACCAGGATAGTTATTGATTTTGTTATAAATTTTTTACAGTTTATATATATTTACATGCATAATAAAAAATTTGGGCCCCTTACAGTCTTGGGGCCTAGGCCGGCGCACCCCCGACCTAGGCCCAAAGCCGGCCCTGGTTACATTACGTAACATTACGTTATCTTACGTTACAATATATTATATTACGAGATACGTCACGTCACGTCATGTTATGATACGTTACGTATGTTACATAATTAAAATTTCTAATTGTCTAATAACATAATTAGATAAAATCCGAATCCGTAATCCGAATTAATTTAGACGGATAATTCCTACACAATCATAATATTTAATCATCTTTTTGTGATGATTCATATTTGTCCTAAAATAATTGAAAATCTGCGAGAATTTAGATTTCATTTACTGTGATGATATTTAGATCTGTGTGAATATTTTGCAGATTCAAACCTTGCCTCCTACCTACATTCGGTCAATATTTTCATTTAATTTAGGAGTAATATATACTTTATATTTTTTTTTCTCAATTACTTACAGTAAAAGGGTATATATATATATATATATATATATATATATATATATATATATATATATATATATATATATATATATATATAACTATGTAGCATAAATCATTAAATTTGTTTTCTATTAATCTCATTATAAATATTCGTTGGGCCATATCGGCCGCCGGCTCTACCCTTAAATAGTATCGGTTTAGTATTGGATAGCCCTTCTTAATTTTAGTTTATGTTTCTATTTTTGTAATGTAATTTTAATATTTTAAAATGATTGAGTTTGTTGAAAAAGAAATCAGAACATCTTCAGCGACCGGCACTGTATTGCCCTAGGTTAAAAAAGATAAAGACCCAAACTTTTCATGGTGAATCTAACAATGAATACAATAAAATCAGTATCTAAGCGAGAGATCTAACCCTTTAAATCATAGCTCTGAAAATCAATAGATCCTTATTCCAGTTGCTGAAATCGACATACACAAAAGTAAATCGGATGAGGAAAAGAGAGAGTAAGGAACAATGAAAATCAATAGATACTTACCAGTACCGTGTTTCGAGCTCACCCAGTGATTGCATGTTCAAATCAGCCATGGAGATAGAGAGGGATGGGATGGATGAGAGGGATGAAGCTCTTGCGTAACCTAAACTGGGGCTTGGGATTAGAGAGAGGGTTTATATATCAGCTGAAATTTCAGTCAAACAATAGAGCGCCTAAAATTTAGTATGGCCGCGTAAGTGAAATTTCATTTGCCGCTTTTTTGTTTTCGGCATACAATGACATTCATTTATTAGAGGTGTAATTTGTTGAGTGCATTTTTTATTTCGTTTTCAGATGACATACAATTAAAATACTGTCACGAAAAATATTCACACGATACGAAAACAAATGTCTGTCATGTATCTTGTGTCATGTGAAAGGGAAAATGACATAGTGAAAATGTATTTTTAATGGAAAAGGCATAAGTTCAAACTCTTTAAACATTTTGTTTTTAATGGTTTTTATTTATACATTTGAATTTTCTTTTCTAGAATTACTTTATTATCATTAATTAGTTTCTATAACTTAAAAAAAATTAATGTTAGATTTATAAAATATTAAATATATATATTTCTTTTAAGCTGAGCATTTTTTATTTTCTAACATTAAGAAAATGTCTCTTAACTCTATAAATCTAATGGATAAATTACACTCATTGCTACTGAACTTTACTCTTTTTAACATTATGGTCATTCAACTTCAATTCTTAACGTTATTACTACTGAACTTCACACTTTTTAATACTGGTGGCCGTTGCTACCGTTATCAGAGTTTCTTCCCTTTGACTCTCTATTTTCACCGGTTCTCTCTCATTCCTTCTTTCTAAAACCTAAAATACTCATTTTACCCTTCTCTTTCATCTCCATGAATCAATTCCATGACCGGTTCGCTGACTCTGAGATCGAGCTACACCAAGAGCTCCCTGAGCTTTACCCCCGACCTCGTCAATCTTGTTCAATTGCTTCAAGACCTTACCGATGAGGAAGTTCTTGAGGATAATGATGAACCTGCTAGGGTTCTTGCTGGTCCAGAATTTGCAGAGGTTATCTGAATCCGATCCAAGTGAGAGCTCCAAAAGCTGAAAATAATTTCCAGGAACCCTAATTCTAAAAGAGGGGAAAAAAGAGAGAATATTCAAAAACACTTACAACTTTATCATAGTGGCGATGATGGACGTCCATGATCGATGATAATTAATAGCAGAATGAAAAAAGAAAAATCGTAGGTGGATTGGACTGCCGGGAAAAAGGAGAATCCGCAGGGTGAGGTTGGAGTCTAGTAGTGATCTATAAATGATTTAATAGTTTTAGAGAGAGAAATGGAGAGTTAGAGAGACACTGGTTTTGGAGAGGGGAATTGATCTATGGCTATGAAGCACCGATATTTCCTGGAGGTCACCGTACGCGTATCCGATACTCCGGGTGCGGGGATTCGGCATGATACATAGAGGACACGTCTGGGAAGTATCCCCTTTTTTCTTTTTTCTTTTTTTAATGAGGGGATACGCGGGGACACGCTGGGGACACTTCGGGGACACTTCGGGGACACGTCGGGGATACTTCGGGATATTTTAGGGGTTTTTTTAAAAACACTTTGAAAGTATAAGGGTTTTTTTTAGACTCATAAAATATAAGGATTAAAATAAAATAATCTCAGGATTACTAGTATATAGATGCACGAAATCGATTGAATCCTAAACTAAAATTGAAAATCTCTCCTGTGCTTTTTTATGAATTAGTGATTTATTAGTTAATATTATAAATGTTATTTGTGGTTTTATAATGACTTAAGAGTATTATTTGTGTTTTTATAATGACTTTATGAATATGACTTGTGATTTGTATATATTTATGTATCTTTTGAATTTTCATTATAAATGATATATATATTATTAATTATATATAAAATTTACCGAATCCCCGCCGTACCCGTATCTCATATTTTTTAAAAATGTCTTTTTCCGTACCCGGTACCCGCATACGTATGCATACCCGTATCGGTGCTTCATAGATCCATGGAGATGAAGGAGAATGATAAAATGGGTAGTCTAGGTTTTAAAAGCTGGAAAGGAAGAGTTAAAGGTAAAAAAACGCTAATCAAGGGTTACAGTGACCATCAATATTAAAAAGTGTAAAGTTCAATTGCCATAACTTTAAAAATTAAAGTTCAATGACCATAACGTTTAAAATAACTTTTAAAATAGTAAAGTTCAATAGCCATTAGTGTAACTACCCTAAATCTAACTCTGAAACTGCATGCAAAGCTAAAATTAAAATTAGGTCCCGTATAAATTCCTCCACCACGTAACTAAATATATGCGATTTTATAGAATCTTGCTTTTCAAAATTATAAATTAAATTTACACTATTACATATAATGGTGTCCGCTATGGTTACTTCCTTTAAAAATAAAGTAGGATTACTTTGTTTCAATAACGAATAGTATTGCGACACTTGTCAAATTAATTTTAAAAAAAATAAATTATATTAAACCTGTTATTAAAGGTTACCACTAAATAGGGAAAATTAAAGTTACACAAGGTAGAATATAATTCTATCCACCAAACCACTTTACAGAAATTGACACTAATTTATGGAAAATCTATAAAACCTTTACAAATTTTTGTAATATTTGTACAATTTTACGTAAATTAATTATTTTTGATAAATTATTAATAAAAAATAATTTTAATTCTATCCACCAAACCACTTTACGTAAATTGACACTACTTTATGAAAAATCTATAAAACCTTTACAAATTTTCGTAACATTTCTATAATTTTACGTAAATTAATTATTTTTTATTAAATTATTAATAAAAAATAATTTTAATTCTATCCACCAAACCACTTTATATAAATTGATACTACTTTATGGAAAATCTATAAAACCTTTACAAATTTCCTTAACTTTTCTATAATTTTACGTAAATTAATTATTTTTTATTAAATTATTAATAAAAAATAATTTTAATTCTATCCACCAAACCACTTTACGAAAATTGACACTACTTTACGGAAAATCTATAAAACCTTTACAAATTTCCGTAACATTTCTATAATTTTATGTAAATTAAATATTTTTTGTTAAATTATTAATAAAAAAATAATTTTAATTCTATCCACCAAACCACTTTACGAAAATTGACACTAATTTACGGAAAATCTATAAAACCTTTACAAATTTCCGTAATATTTGTACAATTTTACGTAAATTAATTATTTTTTGTTAAATTATTAATAAAAAAATAATTTTAATTATATCCACCAAACCACTTTACGAAAATTGACACTACTTTACGGAAAATCTATAAAACCTTTACAAATTTCCGTAACATTTGTTTAATTTTACGTAAATTAATTATTTTTTTGTTAAATTATTAATAAAAAAATAATTTTAATTCTATCCACCAAACCACTTTACGAAAATTGACATTACTTTACGAAAAATCTATAAAACCTTTACAAATTTCCGTAACATTTCTATAATTTTACGTAAATTAATTATTTTTTATTAAATTATTAATAAAAAATAATTTTAATTCTATCCACCAAATCACTTTACGAAAATTGGCAATACTTTATGAAAAATCTATAAAACCTTTATAAATTTCCGTAATATTTGTATAACTTATGTAAAGTAATAAATTTTTGTTAAATTATTAATAAAAAATAATTTTAATTTTATCCAACAAATCATTTTACGTAAATTGATACCACTTTACGTAAAATCCATAAAACTTTACAAATTTATGTAACATTTGTAAAATTTTACGTAAAGCAATTATTTTTTCATAAAATATTAATAAAAATAATTTTAATTCTATCACTAAACTATTTTAAGTAAATTGCAATACTTGACGTAAAATCCATAAAATCTTTACAAATTTTCGTAACGTTTGTATAATTTTATGTAAAGTAATTATTTTTTGTTAAATTATTAATAAAAAAATAATTCTAATTCTAGCCACCAAACCACTTTATATAAATTGAACTACTTTACGTAAAATCCATAAAACCTTTAAAATTTTCCGTAACGTTTATACAATTTTATGTAAAGTAATTATTATTTTTTAAATTATTAATAAAAATAATATGATTTATTAATTAATTTATATTTATTTATAAATTTAGTAAGCAACACTAAATGATTTTAGTAAAAAGGTAAATATTTTACTTGAAACTCGATTTTGGGAACTTAACATTTGTACAATTTTACATAAAGTAATTTTTTTTGTTAAATTATTAATAAAAAACAATTTCAATTCTATTCACCAAACCACCTTACGTAAATTGACACTACTTTACGTAAAATCCGTAAAACCTTTATAAATTTCCGTAACATTTGTACAATTTTATGTAAAACAATTAGTTTTCCGTAAAATATTAATAAAAATAATTCTAATTCTATCCATCAAACCACTTTACGTAAATGTACACTACTTTAGGTAAAATCCATAAAACCTTTATAAATTTTCATAACACTTGTACAATTTAAAGAAAAAATATACTAGATCATTATTGCATCATTTAAGTATCTTGTAACAAATTAATGTTTCATAAGGACAAAAAGATTACACAAATAAAACTATACAATTTGTTACCAAGTTTGGTACCAAAAAAAAGCACTTTATTCTAGTGCAGCAAAATCCTACGAAATTTGTTATATTTACAAAAAGGAAAATGACTTCATTATAGCTTTAACATGAATCCTAATACAAAACACAGAATACACAATCAGCCCTTTAAAGTGCAGCAAAATCCTACGACCTATCAATCAAAAAATCATAAAACAAAAACAATATATAAGCAAATCATTCCTAAATAAAACAGATAAATGCTAGTAATTTAATCCTAGCAAGAGTTGAGTGGAGTATCATATTATTGTCAACTAATTGAATTAAAACGTACATGCATTTATAGAAGCAGTAACATATTAGCTTACAAAAGAGTGAAAATGGCATGGAAGCTTGTCTTTTGTGTCTTTAAGTCATCTGTTTGTATCATGAAATGCTCTCTTTAGAGTTTCCTTCTCATCCTCTTTTTTTATGAAAAGGAAAAGAGATTACAACATTACAAAATTAACTCATTAATTTATTAATTATCTCCATCGATCACTATGTATCTGTCACATCCGTGTCCCTAATTTTAGTTATTATATCCTAATATTAGGTTATATTATAATTATTTATTGATTGGAGAGTTAATTGGATATTATGGATATAGTTTGGAGTTCAATTTCATATTTTAAGGTAAGTTTTAAAAGAAGTTAAAGTTTAGAGGGATCAAAAGGGAGATTTTCCCTTATTGAAAACATAAATCACAAGTTTCCACACCTGTATTTTCGGATATCTATGTATTGAGAAAATGAGAACTCAATCTCATTTCCATCTTTCCCATTCTTCCCTATTGTTCTTCATTTTATCCCAATTTTATCTAATTTTGATCATTCTTTGATATCTGGAGTTTGCACCGTCGCATCGAGCTCATATTTTTACAGTAGCTTCTAGACATCCTAATACACATTGTGGTCGGTGTGATTTTGATTTGAAGATTTGTAGAAAGAGTTCGGTCTAAACAGATTCTAAGGCGAATTTGGTGTTTTTTTAGAGTTTTCTTCAAATTATGGCTAAAGTAAGTAATTATCAACTACCCTTTTGAGTTTTTATGTATATATATGTATATATAACTCTATATTTTCTAGAAAATTGAATTTTTGTGGTGATTTTTGTCAAACCCGACCTAAAAGAAGATCAGATAAGACGGTGAGACATTACCACTGACTTATTATATAAACCAGTAGCAGTATCTCTCAAATAAGAAGAAAAATCAAAGCAAAAACCAAATTCTGGTTTTAAGCTAAAATGACCGACATATGTCATTTCCAGCATAACTTTTTCATACGGAGTCCGATTAAGACGATTCAAAAACCCCTGGAAACGTAAGATAATAATTAAGAACTTTCATTTAGGACTCCATGACAGATTCAGCCTATATCTGGTCGAAAAATGCATTACAAGATTCTGATATGAATCTAATTCTTCCGCAGCACCTATATAGACAATTCAATATTATATCTAGCTCAAAGTTATGACTCAATCATAACCGATATCATACTATTCCACAACTTCTCAACTGCAACTAATTATATATATACTTGTAGATAATACAAACCAAACAAAGGACACCACCAAAAATAAGTTACACAAGTGTCCTTATACTATCCACATATATGTACATGAACAAAATGGATGCAATACCCTAGAGACGACTTGCACCTCGTAGCTGTAACCGAACCACGCCCTAGGATCGAGTACCCCTCTCGGTACCTTGCACTTCTTCGCCTAAAACAAAACATTAAAAACATTTGGAAAACATGAGATAAAAATCTCAATAAGAAACTATCAGCTATAAAATCAACTTTACTTAATATAACTACATATATATACGTTTATAAAGGATTGAATCAAAACCTTGTAAGATATACTCAAAACTAAAATTCATAATAGGATCAAGGTATTAAACCAAAAAAACAAAAATATATAATCTTGTATCCATTCTTGAGTTCATCCCCTTATAATTCAAATCACAATTCACAACATATACGAGACGTCTCTTAACATTGCCTATCCCATATGGTCTTACCCAACACTTCTCTGCCATACCCAATAGGTCTTCAGACTGTACACAGGCCATATTTCTCACTAAATATGGTCTTTGAAAATTAAATCCACCATACCGGACTCCTCTCAATGGATACCAAACATTTAATTCCATATATAGATATAGATTGAAACCAATGTATATATGTATATATGTATATACTTCAGTTGATCATAATCAAGCTCACAAGTGTTCAATTCTCCAAAATATCAATCCTTTAAATCAATATAACCCAGTAAAATCTGTAATTCACATTTAAACATAGTCAATAGTTCATTTGAACTATAATTTCACAATAAAAGCAAGATTGTGAAAAACCTCAATTTTACAAAATTCCGGCATAACCCTAAAATAACAATTTCTAGAAATTCTTTGATTATATATATATCTCTATACATAAAACTCAAACTATAATTGATAGTGACTTACCTTGACTGCTAATTGAAGAAAACAACTCGTTCAATTCGCCTCTAAATCCTGTCTAAGACGTTTTCCCTCCAAACGCTTCCGAAACTCAAAAACTCTTCGGTTAGGATGTAGATCTATGCCTAAGGATGCTATAGTTTAAGTTTCAAGTGATTTGGACGGTCGAATCTCCGCAAATCAAAGAAACGGTGGAGAAACGGTCGAAGAACGGCGAAGAACGGATAAAAGCAAAAAAAACACAGAAAAGAAAAAGAAAGAGAAGGAGATGCTCGACACATTCTGGATTTGGGATTTATATCCCAAATTTGGTAAATATCCATTTTGTTCTTTCATCTTTATATAATCTTTTAAAACTTACCCTAAACTTTTAATTTACACCTAAATCCATCGAATTAACTCCAAATTTTTCCTATAACACCAAATAAAAATCACATACCCCATAATAATAATATATATTAATATCTAGGTATAAATTTTAGAAATTTAGACACGGACGTGACAATCCTCCCCACCTTAAGAAATTTCGTCCACGAAATTGTACTTACCCGTCTAGGTGAATAAATGAGGATATTGTTGTCTCATATCCTCCTCTCTTTCCCAGGTTGCTTCCTCACAAGAGTGTCTGTGCCACATAACTTTAACAAGTGGTATGGTTTTGTTCCTGAGGACTTTCTGTTCTCTAGCTAGAATAGCTACTGGTTCCTCTTTATAGGACAAGTCTTCAGACAATTCAATTGGTTGCTCTTGAATAATGTGATTCGGATCACTCCTATACCTCCTTAGCATTGAAACATGGAATACATCATGTATATTAGAGAGATTCTGAGACAATTGTAATCGATATGCAACTGGCCCAACTCGTTCCACAACTTCATATGGACCAATGAATCTAGGACTCAACTTCCCTTTCTTGCCAAACCGAAGTAAACCCTTCCACGGTGATACTTTCAGAAATACTCTGTCTCCCACATCATATTCAATTGGTCTCCGTTTCAGATCTGCATAACTCTTTTGTCTATCTTGTGCTTCTTTTAACTTTTGTTGTATGATTTGCACCTTTTCTGTTGTCAACTGCACTATCTCAGGCCCTAATAACTGTCTCTCGCCTACTTCAGACCAACATAATGGAGTTCTACATCTTCTTCCATATAAGGCTTCATAAGGTGCCATATCAATACTAGATTGATAACTGTATATATACCTGTAGATAATACAAACCAAACAAAGGACACCACCAAAAATAAGTTACACAAGTGTCCTTATACTATCCACATATATGTACATGAACAAAATGGATGCAATACCCTAGAGACGACTTGCACCTCGTAGTTGTAACCGAACCACGCCCTAGGATCGAGTACCCCTCTCGGTACCTTGCACTTCTTCGCCTAAAACAAAACATTAAAAACATTTGGAAAACATGAGATAAAAATCTCAATAAGAAACTATCAGCTATAAAATCAACTTTACTTAATATAACTACATATATATACGTTTATAAAGGATTTAATCAAAACCTTGTAAGATATACTCAAAACTAAAGTTCATAATAGGATCAAGGTATTAAACCAAATGATATCCCAAATTTGGTAAATATCCATTTTGGTCCTTCATCTTTATATAATCTTTTAAAACTTACCCTAAACTTTTAATTTACACCTAAACCCATCGAATTAACTCCAAATTTTTCCTATAACACCAAATAAAAATCACATACCCCATAATAATAATATATATTAATATCTAGGTATAAATTTTAGAAATTTAGACACGGACGTGACAATTTTTGACATGAATTTGATTAATTGGAGTTTCTATGGATTAGTTTTTAACATAAGCTTAAAATTAAGTTCAAAATAATTATATATGTATTTGCATGTTAATTTTAACCTATAATATATATTAATGTATACATGATTTGGGTTTTGTTTTGATGAACTTGGTATATTTGATTAATATTTGTGTAAGATTTGATATTTTGAAGAGTAGAATTTAAAGGGAAGTGTATTGACAAACTTTATTGATAATTGGGTTATGAACAAAGATATATGAATATATATTAAGTGATTTTCTACAATTTATTTCTCAAAGTAAATTTTAGTTTTAATTAAAGATTGTTAAAATAGTAGCTTTGATGAAATTATGGTTTATTGAAATAAAGTATATATATATATATATGATGATTTTATGTCTTTAGTTTTCAGAAATTGAAGTTATTATTGATAAATATATTTTGAAATTATTTATTGGTGATTTTAGTTCAATAATAAAGTATGATTTAATATTTTGGAAATTGATTGAGTAAAGATATTGAGAAAACTTTATGATGTTGATTTATGAGTTATATATATATATATATTTACATATATATATTTCTGATTTTAAATTATATTATGAAATTATAATATTTTTAGTATCCATCAAGAGTAATCCGGATAGGTGGCTTTAATTAAAGTCCGTATTTAGTGAGAAATACAGCCCGTGTACACAGTTGAAAGACCTATCGGGTATGGCAAAGAAGTGTTGAGTAAGACCATGCGGGATAGGCAAATTATGAGATATCTCGATTCTATTATATTGTGGGGATTGATACATACGGGGATTATCTCTCGGATGGATACGATTTACGAAATATTTATTGATATACGATTTGTGAAGTAATTATTGACATACGATTTGTGAGGTATCTATTGAGATACAGTTGATGGAGTTTTTATTAAGATACAGTTTATGAAGTATTTATCGATATACAGTTTATGAAGTATTTATCGAAATACGATTTATGAAGTATTTATTGATTTACGGTTGATTTGAGTAAATGGTTAATTACGAACCTATTTATTTTGTATAGTTGAGATTTTAAACAATTAATATATATATATATATATATATATATATATATATATATATATATATAGCTATTTTGGATATGAGTTTTATATTAAGTGTTTTAATACAGTGATTTACGTTTTGACTATGTGTGTTATTTTGAAAAATGATAGCAAGCTTATGATATTTTAAAGTGCATATTTGGTTAAAAGTACTACTTTGAGTATTTTATTGTGGTTTAATCCATAAAGTGTTCATTTTTAAGAATATGAATTTTATATGATGTATTTTAAAAATTAAACTATATATATAGCTATTTTGAGTATAAGTACTTTATGTAGTTGATAATTGCTTACTGAGATTTTTGTCTCACATTTTTAAATGTTTTAATGTTTTTAGGTGAGAAAGTACAGGATAGAAAGAAGGTTACCGATCGATTAGGCGAGGATTGGAAGTTGTTGCTAATTGTTAGAATTATTATTAGAACTTTAATATTTAATTGTATTATGATGAAGTTGGTAAATATGTTGAGGTTTTAATGTAATAGGAATATGAATTTGTTTAGAATATACATTTAAGAGGAATACCTAGAAAAGTGATATTTATGATATTTGGAGACTATTAAGTGTTGATTGTGATCTTTCTATTTCACGCCCGATGCAGATTGAGGTCGTTTAGGGTCGGGTGTGACAGTATCTCTTCTCTGTCTTCACTTCAGACACTCCCTTAATTAAGTCTTAATTAGATCTGAGACTGACCCCATAAAAACTTCTACTAATTCTACATTACCTTCCAAATCATATATTATACCCGTAAAATACAGTAACTATGTTGCACGGAAACGAAAACGGGATACAAAATAAAAACGGAAACGGATACCGGGAAACTTATTCATAAGAAAAATTGGCTAGGAGACCGTAATGAAAACGGAAAAGAAAACGGAAATGGACGCGAAACATGGAAACTCTAATGAAAAAAAGTTCCCGTGCAACATAGTACACTGATGATCATTGAAGTTGATGTCTATTTCATATACCAATCGAATTTCAGATTTGATTCTAATAAAATAATATCGATCCATTTGTGTATGAATGTTAATTATATTGAAGTTGATATCTGTTAGCTTAAATTGCTTTAGTGAAATCAAATGTGAGGTTTTAGTAAAATGCATACTGATTGTTAAATTTCCATCTAAATATAGAGTATGCAAATCACTTACAGGAAGCTTAACGTTGTCAATTGATGCAAATCACTCGAGATTGGGGACTCGCCAATATTGAAGGTACGTCTGAGTGCAATTATAAGAGAAGCCAACTGATAAATTACACCGTACTAATATTATCATTCACTTTTAAAATCACAACAGATAATATAACATAAAACAAGTTTTTGAATATTAAAACAAGGTCTACAAAATATCCCATAATAATTGGTGATATAAAATAAATAATAATGATAAAATTGTTAAGTGTTTTTTTTTTTTTCCTGAAGTTGCATATTGTGTACATGGTGTCACTTGGTAAAGAGGAATATTCACCATCAGCTCACCATCTTAGTTTGCTTCAACAAGTAATTAAGACCAAACAATGTGATCTAAATTCTCTGTCACAGTGGAATAAGGGATTAGCTACAAAGAGATCTAGCCCGGGACTAAAAGGACTATAGCAATGCCAACAAAGCTGCTTGTTGCAGAATACATTCATCAACATCAATATCACCAATTCCTGGATTTATTCCACCACTAAATAATGAAAGTTCTGATCATAAACATATCATTTCAATTATAACTAAAGCTCATATAGCATATTAATATAGCCCTAAGAAAAGCATACAGAGAACAAACAATGCTGACTGACTAAGTGTATAAGATTAGATGATATTTGTTTGTAATGGCAAGGTACATGTGTCCTCAGGACCATTAAGCAGAAACCATAGAGAATTCATCATCACCTACCAGTTTTTGATTTCCAATGGGTTAGTAACACATCCAACTGGAATTCTAAGTAATGAAGATACCTAAATTGTGACTTCAGATTGGAAGATAACACACTTGTGTAGCAACAGAACCTTACTACTGGACATTCCTTTCACAATCTCTGGATCATTAAATTACACTAAAAATAGAAGACAGGTATTAATTACCTGGATTGATGTGAGTATGGCGACCACATCATAAATTGGACTCCATTGATTCTGCAAGATATCCAAACATATGCTTCCATCCGCATAGACTGAAAAAAGTCGATCAAAAGTATGAACTTACAACCAAATTGCAGATACCTAGCGAAGCTGGGAAGATACAAAAACATGAAGACTATTTATTGCTACTCTGCCGTTCTCTTTTTTTTTTTTTACTTGAAAAAAAAGGGTAGTACATAAGTAGAATTAACTTTTCATAATCTCAAGCCTTCTTTGAACATGAAAAGTTAAATGACAAGGACAGTCAAGATTCTAAACACAAACATAGACACAAAACCACAAAAGCATTTGATAACTAGATCCAAAATTTTGGTTTGAAAATCTCTAAAGTCGCCAATCTTTTTGCTTTCGGCTATTGCATATTCGCATTAACTGACAATACATATCTCACCAATTTCTGGAATTATCCGGCACTAAACAATGAAAGTTCTGATCACATTAACAGAAAAGGATCGAAAATTCTGTTTGAAAATCCCTAGAAGTAGCAAGCTTTTTGCTTTCGGCTATTGCATATTTGCATTAACTGACAATACATATCACCAATTTCTGGAATTATTCCATCACTAAACAACAAAGTTCTGATCACATAGGCACAAAAGGATCGAAAATTCGGTGTGAAAATCCCTAAAAGTAGCAGTTTGCTTTCTGCTATTGCATCAACCGAAAATACATATCACCGATTCCTGGAATCATTCCATGACTAAACAATTAAAATTCTGATCACCTTCCACAAAAAGATCAAAACCCCCTAAAAATAGCAAAAAAAAAAAAAATTCTTTCTGCTGATTGCATTAACTGATAAATGATAATACATATCAAACACATCAATAACTTAAGACGAACAGGACCGAACATTGTGATCTATATATTGGAAAACATGCCATTTTCAATTACTTCGAAACTAAATTCATATTCATAGCAGACCTGTAGAGAAACTGAGCTGGACTGTAAGGGTTTCGATCCCCCGAATACACAGCTAAGAAAATAACATCAATATTGCAGGCCAAACACAACCGATCTGATGATTTTTTTCGACAAGTTTCCCAATCATGACGATGACTCATGAAGTAATTCCTAAATGGAGGTGCGTGAATCAATGCTTGCAACACAAAATTCATGAAAATGATCAAAATTTCTTCTATACCAAGTTCTGGAAATGGAGCAATTTAATATCAAGGATGCATCCACATTATTTGAAGCCTCTATTGAACCTACTGAACCTTCAATTTCAATTTCAATCTAAATGAAGCCCTGTAGAACCTACTAAGTCTGTTCTCCTAACACATTAAAGCCTTTTCAAAGGATTAAAATCAATTGCTCAGATTTCTCACCCTTTTTTGGAGTACACGATGATCAACGGGGCCTTTTCACGCTGAAACTTGGATTTTCAACCCTTCTTTTCTCTTCTTCCTTCAAGCCTTAAAACTTGTAACTTGAGAATTGCTGAAATTGGCAATGAAATCTAAATGTAAAAGACGGGGGGTTTAAGTGTTAAAGTAGAAGATGGATGTGCAGAGGAGAAAAAGAAAATAATCCCAATCCTCTTCTTCCTTCAAACCTTCAAACTAGTGCCCAAATTACTGAAATTGGGGATGAAATCTAGTTGTAAAAGATGGAGGTTTAAGTGTGTTGAGATGGAAGATGGATGTATAGAGAGAATAAGAAAGAGAAGCCTCCTGGAATCGAAATGGATGAGAGAGAGGCAAGAAGAAAAACGAAGTCGTACATCAACAATTGAGAGAAGAAAAGCAGAAATAGGTAGTCACCGGTATAAAAAGTAGCAGGTAGAACGTAAAATAATGGGATGTGATTTGTCTTTGTATTATTGGTTTAAAAAAACAAAGTAATCGTACTTTGTTTTTAAAGGAAGTGAGGATAGTAGACACCTACATATAATTGATAATTGATAGAACAATTGAAATTTTTCTTTGTTTATACAAAGAATAAAAGAAAGTGATAAATTTTATTTTCCACATTAATACTAATTATGTAATTATTTAATTGATTTTCTCAAAAATTAAAGTAATTATTTAAGGGCAAAGTGCGAAAAAAAAAATACTCATGGTTTGCCTTATTTGTAAATAGAGTTCTGTGATTTAAAAGTTTGCAAATAGAGATATGTGGTATGCTTTTTTTACAAAATAAAATATTTAAAATTAAACTTTTAAGTAATTGATAACAATAAGAGCATGTTTTAATTTTATTTCAATTACATTTATATATTGACAAAATACAGATTTCAAAATCAAATTGCAACTGTGTAAAATAAACTTAAATATCAATGTAGTTCATAAACTGTCAGATTAGTAAAAAACGTAAAACTCCATCATATTATTTATTGTTTCGATTTAGGAAGTTGTTTTTTTCGGGGGTTGTGTTTTGCTAATATGTAAGAATAATTTTTTTTAAATAAAAATATTTTTGATTGTAATCAGAACTTAACTGTGTAATTATAATACTTCATTTTATAAATAAAACAAACTACAGACTTTTATTTGTAAACTTGTAAATCACATATTTCTGTTTGCAAATTGGGCAAAACACAAGCATTTTTTCGTATTATTTAATTGATAATGTTTTTTTTTCACTAAAAAAAGTGGATAAATTTTTTTTTTTGAAAAATACTTATAATATCATTAGATTAAAACACAATAAGTACAATAAGAAAACAAAGATAAGGAATAAAACCTTACAAGATCTATAAAGAGACTAAAACGACTACATAGAGC
The DNA here is from genome assembly GCF_963576675.1 of Euphorbia lathyris. NCBI lineage: Eukaryota > Viridiplantae > Streptophyta > Magnoliopsida > Malpighiales > Euphorbiaceae > Euphorbia > Euphorbia lathyris. The sequence continues at coordinate 9,826,472 of NC_088911.1, forward strand.
AAAAAAAAAAAAAGCTCATAAAGGCATAAAATAACACAAAGCAACAATGAAATATATATTTTAGTAAATCGAAATCTATAGAAAAGTAGATGCAATCTAAATTTCACCATTTAGGCCATTATGAACATTTGGATACGAGTCTTTCTTTTGTATCAGTTGCTACATATAAAATATTTCAAAATGGATTTAGTTTTATTCCAATCAATTTTATTCCTAACGTTTTAACTTTTTGTTAATTTTATTTTATATGTTAAATTTGTTATGTATAGTTGTTTCAAAAAAAAAAACTATACCGTTGAAGACTTTATATTGAATTTGAATTTATTAGCAACTATATTTATTTAATCTTATAAGTTTGTTTAGATTTGTTGCCAATTGTATATTAAATCTTTTCGATTCTTAAAGCGAGCCAAGTCTGCCTAGGTTCAGTATCGGTTTAGCTCGTTAATACTCATACGAACCACAAACAATTCGGTTGGCATAATCTGCTTCCTTTTTCTTTTATCTCAGACTAAAAGTAGCAGAGCCCCCAAGATTTTTTCTGCATTATCTGCTTCAATCATTAGTTGCTGTTTTTCCTCCCTCAACTATCTCAGTATTGCAAAATTCCCCATCCCCATCGATTGCGTTTTCTACCTTACTATCAATATCCATGTTATCCTCTCCTCGTAACTGAGGTGCATAACGCCATTCTTCGACCTCAATTTCGTCCAGGATTCATAATCATCGTGCTTATGCCCAAGTAATATACACCAATAGCAATAGTTCAGTAGTTTTTCATAGCGAATACTAATATCGAACACCGGCTCCTGACTATTTATCACTTTAAGTCCATCACCACAAGAAATTTGACCTTTTATAACATTTTCTTTAGCTACACTAAATATTTTATCATTGATGATTACTTTACAATTATTAAAATTATAATGAGTATTATTTTTATTGTTTATGACAACTTTTATTGGCGTCTTCAATAATATAAAATTTTGTCACTATAAGTACTTTTTGCGACGTTAAAGAATTGTGGCTTATAAATTTATAGGCAAAACGCATTATTGGAGGTTTGGAGAGAAATCTTTTCTTGGGAAACAATGTTAACCGATAACAATTCAATCGTCATAGAAAAGTTTACAAAGGCTTTTATTCGTGAGAAATAAATTGAGAATAATGGTGACAAATATAGATTCCGTAGTTAGTAGTGTTATTTTTTGCGTTCTCGTGTTCTCGTGTATTTTAATATTATTATGATATGTATTTAATGGTTGTACTATTATACTAATGGATGACAATTTGATGTCGTTGTAGTACATATCACTCCTGATGATGATTTTTTCGTCATAAATAATCGATATCATCAACCATGACAAATTAGATTTCATTCTTAATTTTTTTATCTCCTTATGGCAATATTTAGATAGTGGATATATTTGAGTTTGTTTTGAAGGAAGAATCGATCTTTATTCCAAACTTAGGGAAGCATCCCGAAAGAGGCTGCCTCCAATAAATACAGGGGAAAAATAATGATGAAAGAATTAACGTAGGAACGAGTGTTTCGTGCCAACAAGTGGGCCACTTCGTTCGCTAATCTTGAAACATAAGTCACTAAGAAACTAGTGTCATTCCTAAGCAGAGATCTTACATCACCAATGATATTGCCATATTCGGTTATATCCCTATTCTTTGACCCGATACTATCAACAACTACTTTAGCATTGGATTCAAACACTACATTCCGGTACCCGAGACTCTAAACCCATTCCATGCTCGACTTCAGACCCATTGATATGTTTGAGTATTGTAAACAAAGGTCTAACTCACCCCAAAAGGTACCTCAAAGGGTGAGGATTCCCTCACATATTTAAGGAGCCATATAGCTTCCTCATTTAGCGATGTGGGATGTCTAAAATTCTCAATTATCTAATAACACAATTAGATAAAATTTGAATCTGAAACCCGAATCCGAATTAATTTGGACAGGATAATTCCTACACAATCATATATTTAATAAAAAAAAAATTTGTGATGATTCATATTTGTCATAAAGTAATTGAGAAAATTTGCGAGAATTTAGATTGGGTGTTGCTACCTACCGCCCCCAAATTACCTCTTACCGCCTTCATTTGGACAATTTTGGTCTAGGTGGGTGCCAGATCCGCCCAGCCAATGGGCTGGGCGGATCTATCACCCGTTGGCTGGGCGGATCTATCACCCGTCCCACCACTGGACTGGGCGGCTCCAGCATCCGCCCAGCCAATGGCTTGGGCGGGTGGTATATCCGCCCAAGCCATTGCTGGGCGGATGCTGGATCCGTCCAGCCTAGTGGTGGGATGTGTGCTGGATCCGCCCAGTCCATTGTATGGGCGGATCTGGCACCTACCTAGACCAAAATTGGGCCTAGGCACAATCGTAGACTTTTTAGTGACGGAAAATACAAAATTCTCTAATTTTTTGTGACGAAAAATGCTAATCGTCACAAAAAAATATGCATTATGTTCATGATTTTTTTGAGAAAAAAATGTAAATTTTATTGTTTCCGACTCATAATCATCCATTTCGGGATTCAGACTGTCGCATATCAATTATTTTAATAATTTCAATTATTATTTTTCGAGTTTGTGATTTTAGAGGAAGAATTTTTAGTTTTTTATCAAAAATTATGAGAAGGGCAAAAAAGTCCAAATGGAGCGGTAAGAAGTAATTTGGAAGCGGTATTCAGCAATTCACTTTAGATTTCATTCACTGTGATGATATTTAGATATTGACATCTATGTGAATATTTTTTTTTCTCAATTATTTAGAGTAATAGGTATATATATATTGATTTCATTGATTGTAATTATTTTCCACATTAATACTAATTATCTAATTATTTAATTGATTTTCTAAAAAATTAAAGTAATGATTTAATTGATAATGTTTTTTTTTTCACTAAAAATAGTGGATAATTAAATTCCAAAATTCAATCCATAACCCATTTAGTGGATTAATAATTAGGGGAATTATTCTCAAACTCAATCCATAACTGACACAACCCAAACAAAATTGGAAAACACGTTCCCACTACTTATTCCTTTAATTAAAAATAAATATAAAAGATCACTAATCTATTGACTCCACTTTCCCAACCAACCCCTCAAAAGTCAAAAGTCAAGATTGTTTAGTCAACTGTTAAATACCGTTCCTAAATTACTTATCACCGCTCCCTTTGGACTTTTTTCCTTTTTCATAATTTTGATCGAAAACTGAAAATTCTCTCTCTAAAATCATAAATCCGAACAACAATAATTGATGTGTGACAACCTGAATCCCGAAAATGGATGATTACGAGTCGGAAACATTAAAATTTACTTTTTTTTTATCAAAGAACTCATGAAAATAATACATATTTTTCATGACGATTTTGTATTATTTGTCACAAAAATTTGGAGAATTTTACATTATTCGTCACAAAAAATTGAACGATTTAGTATTTTTCGTTACTAAAAATTGAAGAATTTTGCAATTTTCAAAATTTGGCCTAAACGGATGGCGCATTCCCCCTGACCCATGGCGGGAACGGATGGCGTATTCCTCCCGGCCCATGCCATCCACCCCCACCATGGGTCGGGAGGAATACGCCATCCGTTCCCGCCATGGGTCGGGGGGAATGCGCCATCCGTTTAAGCCAAATTTTGAAAAATGCAAAATTCTTGAAGATTTACCTCTAGAATTTTTATGTATAAGTTTAGAGGCAAATTTATCCACTAACTGAGGATTTAAAGTAGGTTTGGTTCAGCTGTTAGTTAATAGTTATTATTGTTAGTTGTTTGTGGTTACCGTAAGATATTTACTATTGCTATCAGTTGTTTAATTATTAATGTTTGGTAAAATTATATTGAATTATTGCCGTTAGTATTTAAAATATCTAATGTAGACATATTTTAAATTATTCAATAAATAAACTATAAAATAAAAAATATATTCCACAAATTAATTAAAATAATCTAAATAAAAAACTTATTGAACGCAATAAATCCTTATTGTTTTGATAATTATGTTATAGAAATAGAAATAATGTTAAAGAAGAAACATAATATGTGGAAGTAAGAATCAATAACAAATAATTACAAATAGAAGTTTATGAAAAGGTCCAAAATGTCACGCTTACATAAAACTAACCGAACGCTATATTTTTTGTAGTTTGGAATAAAATTTTAAACGCTCTTCTAAAAAACTGAAACAAACACCCTTTCAATATAGGAAATAATCAATAAACAAACTTTATATTATTCAATCTAAACTTTTATATAAATACTAAGTCCAATGTAATTTAATCAAAATTATAATAGAATTAAAGTTGTAATGTAAGCATTACTTTGTGTGTCTTCACCATTGGATTAATTTTATGCTCCATCATCCAACGGTGAAAATATACCAAGTAATGGTACTTTGTCAAAAACAAAGTAACCATAGAAGACACCTACATTACTATGTTTGGCCGTCAAATTAAAAAAAAATAATATTGTAATTCTAATTTCAATATTTAGTGGGTAGAGCCAGCCCAGAGCTATTATTCCAAAATTTAATCCATAAACCATTTAGTTACCTAAATATGAGATAACACGATTTTGACACAATCCAAACAAAATTGGAAAAGAGGTTCCACTACTTATTCATTTTTTCTAAATAAATACAAAAAAACACTAATATGTTATCCATGCCTCCACTTTTCCGACCAAGCCCTTAAAAGTCAAAAGCCAAAATTATTTTACCTTTAGAACTTTTTTATATGAGTTTGGCAAAAAGTATAATTAAGTCCCTGTATTTTAGTTGTTTTACGGATAAACTTTTGATCATTTATTTTTTCATATTGAACCTTTGATCATTATAACTATTATGGATTAGGTCATTATTTAACTTTCTCGTCGAGTTTGGACTACATACATCATTAGAGTGATTCGGCTTGTTGATATGAACAAATAAAAATAAGAATTCTTTGACTGTGAAAGATAAAAATCAAAAACTAAAACGAAATTATAGAAATTAATTTCCAGTATATTCTTCCATATTCGATTTTCTCCTCTCCCATTTTGTGATTTTCAACATTAGAATCGCCAAATCGATCTTCTCAACTCTTAAACTCGACGGAAAAATTAAATATAGGTCAAATCCATAAGAAAATCAATGATCAAGGACTCAATATGGAAAAATAATCAGGGACTTGATTCTTAAAACATGTAAAGTTCAGGGGCTTAATTTTGCTTTTTTTCCCATAAATTTAGAGATAAATTGATCCACTAAATGTTGAACATAGGGAGGACTTATTAGTTGTTTTTGTTAGCTGTTTCGGCTACAGTAAGATATTTGTTATTGCCAGTAAAGTTGACATGCATCTTAATGATCAAGTGAATTTGGTCATTCACCGTTAGATATAGGCTTATTAAATCTAAACCTCGTGATACTTTGAATCTCCACCTTAATGTTCACTGTTGTTATTGCTATTAGCTGTTTAATTATTAGTGTTTGTAAAATTATATTGAATTGTTGCTGTTAGTATTTAAGATGTCTAATATGGATATGATTTAAATTAATCAACAAATATAAAATAAAAAATGTATTGCACACATTAATAAAAATAATCTAAATCTTTTAAAAAATAATAAGAATAATCTAAATAAAAAAATAAAAAATTTTATTGAACGCAATAAAACTTTATTTTTTCGGTAATTATATTATAAAAATAGAATAATGTTAAAGAAGAAACATATTTTGTGGGAATTGGCGATAATTGCCTCCAGAATTGTCTTCGTAAACCAATTTGGTTTCTTCAAGGGCAGAAGTATCCACCAGTGTATTGCAATTGCCTCCGAGGGCGTTAATCTTCTGGACGGAAGCGGTTTGGCGGTAATATGGCTCTGAAAATCGATATTCGCAAGGCATTTGACACTTTAGACTGGAATTTCCTATTAGCCATCTTGGAAAGGTTCGGTTTCTCCCTTACTTTCAGAGATTGGATCCTCAATATCTTATCCTCCGCGTGACTGTCGGTCATGATTGGTGGCTCCCCCAAAGGTTTTTTAGTTGCTCGAGAGGGGTCAGGCAGGGGGATCCCCTATCTCCGATCCTTTCGACATGCAGAGGATTTTTTCTTCAGGTGGCTAGCCAAGCTGGAACTTGAGGGTCGATTTAACCCTATGTATTACTCCGGTGGTAAGGTTTTCCCTTCCAATTTACTTTTCGCATATGATATGCTTACCTTCGGGTCGGCGTCTTTAAGAAACATGCGAACAATAAAGGATCTATTCATTTTATATGGTAAAATCTCAGGTCAGGAGGTTAGCTAGGGAAAATCGTCGGCTTACTTTGGATCAGAGGTAAACAACATCAAACGAAACAGGCTTACTAGTTGTCTTGGTATTAGAATCGACGACCTGCCCTTTAACTATCTAGGCATACCGCTATTCAAAGGGACCCCAAAGGCCCGTCACTTGACCAGCCTGGCAGATAAGTTCCTTGCTCAATTCTCCAAATAGAAAGGAAGTGCTCTATCCCTCGCTGGGAGGATGACTCTCATTAAATCGTCTGTTACAGGCGCGCTGGTCCACTCTTTTCTTATCTACAAGTGGCCTATGGGGCTGTTGAAAAAGTTAAATAGAAGCGTCTGAAACTTCCTTTTGTATGCCAAAGGCGAAAGAATAAATTTGGACCCCTTTATACAAAATTTCTAAAAACCCTAAAAATCTCCAATCTTACCTCCGTTGTTTCCTTTCGATTTGAGGTGAATACAAAATAGCGAAAGATGATGAAAGAAGTATGATAATGAATAATGACCAGATAATGAAGTTTTTTTTGGTGTTTGAGAATCAGATTTCTAGAATATGTGAATTGATCGCGTGAAGAAAAGAAGGAAATCAGTTTGTTAACATTTAAGAGCAGTTTCGTTGTTCCGCACCATTTTGTTGATATAGCATACATGACAAAAACATCTCGCACGTGCTATATAGGCTTCTTCATTTTGACTAGGAACTTAAGGGACTGATGATGTATTAAGCTTAAAAAAACATTTAAAAAAGAGTTACCCATGAAATTCATGTGATTCCAAAAAAAAATTTTTTATCGTTGGAAATAAATTTCTATGAATTTATCAGCACATTTAAATTGTTAAAATTCAAATTGGAATACACGATTATTTTAATTGAATCATATATTCAAATTAATTTAATTTAATATGTGTAATTATAATTAATTAAACCTTGAGGCCATCAAAATGATCTCCGATAAAAAAAAAAAGCTATTTGTTTAAATAGCTAAAACTTAATCAAAGGTATTAGAAGGCTTTGTTCTTCCTTTGACTTCATCAGCTTTAGCCATATCTTCAGAGAGCAAAACCGTGTTGCGGATCGTTTGGCGGCTGATGGGCATGAGCGGATGTTGGGCGTCACAACTTTATCTTCTCCTCCTGATTATTTATCTTCTCTTCTTTTGGAAGATGTTGTGGGGGTTAGCTTCCCTAGACTAATCCCAGGTTAATTTTTTTTGGTTTTTTGTTTTTTCTTTCCTGTTCCTACCAAAAAAAATAAAAAATCAATATACAAAATCTAAAAAATCACATGCCTCAATATTTTTTTCCCAAGAAAAAATGAAGTGTAATTGCATTTTGATAGCTTCTATGAACTTTCATTCTCTAATATACATATTGATTTTTTTTTTCTTTTGTTGTTTCTTAAAAACGTGTTGTTAATTAGTTTAATGTTTAAATTTATATGGTTACATTCTTTAAGCAATAATTAATCCTTTTTTCTGTCTTTATATAATGTTGTAAAGGAATCATTTGAAATAAAATATGTTATGAAGTTGGTGGAATGCAATAGATATATTAGAGACCAGATGTATTTTACTATTATTTAATTTAATCCCTTAACTAACATATGGATGCCATTTAGTGCTTTTTATTATTTATTGAGGAATTATTTGATATCTATGAATATTCATTGCGTCACCCTCGTTTTTTTATGATTAAAAAATAAAATAATATATGTATGATAAGGCTGAAATCACAAATATTATAATTGATGATATAATATTTGACAAACTTAATGACATTATTAAATTAAAAAAAAAAAAGCTTAATGCATTTAAAAAAAAAAAATTGATTGACACTTTAAATTTAATATTCAGTCTTCTTTCTTAGCAATTTTAACTTACCTAAAATAATATGTTTGTAGTATGAATTTAGTTTTCAATTTGCTATACCACGTGGATTTAAAGGCCTAATTATATAATTTTATGTCGTTTTAGTTGGCTAACAAGACACTCTGTATATAAACAATCAGTTTTTAGGTCAAGTTCAAGTGGTTCTTGGGGTGCGTTTGGTTGCTCCTTTTCATGCTCCTGTTTGCCTTTTCATTTCGAAAGGAAAAGTTTTAGGTGTTTGGTTAGTAATCTCCTATTTGCCTTTTAAATCTGAAAAGCAGTATTAGGTGTTTGGTTAATGACCCCATGTTTGCCTTTCACACCTGAAAAGCAACCTTTTACAAAAAAAGAGAATCTTTGCTTTTTGGAAAAGCAGCTTTTTCCAACAGCAAACAGAAAACCGTAACAGCAAACAACAAAGAGCAACAGCAAACAGCAAACCGTAACAGCAAATAGTAGGTAAAACAAACGGGCCCTTGATATATTAAGAAGCTGTTTGTTTCACCTTTTTGAAACATCGTTTAACCTTTTAGGAAATACAGTACTTATGTAGGTTTAAAAAACAATACCTTTTAGCTTTTTTTATATAGAAATAGGTTCATTTCGAAACTTTTTGAAAAAAAAAACTTTGTGAGATTTTTATAAACATTTGTTTATAATTATTTGATATTGAAAAAATTATTTTTTTATTTCCATAAAAATATTTATTTTTTAACATTATTTTCATATTTATAACTGCATTTCATATGCCAACAAGCTTTGCTTTGTTCAATAAAATTTTATTTATTTATATCATTTTTATTAATTTTTATAATATATTTTTTATTTTATAGTTTAATTGTTGATTAATTTAATACATATTCATATTATAAATTTAATAACAATATTTTAACATAATTTCACCAACACTAATAATTAAATTGCTAATAACAAACACTTAACATCAACAGTAAACAGCTTACTGCAACAACAAACATGTAACAGCCAGGGGCGTAGATTGGAGGGTCCGGGCCCCTCCGTCCGTCGATCCCGGGTTGTTCCGGTCCCCTGTCGCAATTTTTTTTATCGAGTATTGAATTAGCCCCCTCAAAATGGTCCATTACGTGTTAGGCTTGTCCAAAATTCAAAATTTCAATATTTTGGGCTATTAGATACTCCCTCAATCCAAATTTCTAATTTTTTGACCTGTTAAGCATATATAAATCCAAATTTCTAATTTTTTTTTTTTTTTTGCCTATTGGGCCTCTCTAAATCTAAATTTCTAATTTTTTTTTGCCTGTTAGGCCTCCTTAAACCCAAATTATTTTTTTTTTGCATGCTAGGCCATCTGAAATCAATTTTTTAATTTTTTTTACATGTTCAGCCCTCCCTAAATCCAAATTTTTTTTACATGTTAGGACTATTAAACGAAATCTAGAATAATTTTGAGAAATTGTACATTAATACTTAAAAATTGGTTCTTGGCCATTCAAATTATAACATGCATATATAAAAAAAAATTGAGCAAGTTCGGTTTAGGCAAATTTTTTTTTTTTTACCGACGCACGTGTAAAATTGGCCCCCCAACCGAGTAATCTTGTATTCGCCACTGGTAACAGCTAATAGCAACAATAACAACTATTAGCTAACAGCTGAATCAATCTGAACACGTTTTTTATTAATTGTATATCGGGTTGTTCATACAATAGGAGTTTTTTTCAACTTTTTTTTTTTTTTTGCGATTTCAAAATATATTTTAGGGGTAATAAAATATAAGATCCATATAATGTTACACGTGTACACTGTCAGAGATGTTTTTAATTGTTATCGATGAGATGAGTGATAACATGACGTACAAGTAACATATATAGAGTGTTCGATTAATGATACTCGAAATTGGGTCAGTTTGCTAATATTAAGCTTAACATTTTGACAGATTATTTATACCGTGTTAGTAACACAGTAATTATTGTAGACATAATTTATGTTTGAAAACCCGATATTACAGTTAAACATTAAAAAACGAACATATTTAAATTTTCTATACATAAAAATAAAATTTATCATATTTGGAATATTAGGGAGAAAAGTAATATTTCTTTTCTCCTAAAAATATGAAAAAAAAACACTTTAGTTTTTTTTGGTAAAATCTCGTCTATTAACAAAAAGTGAAAGCTCGAGTATATAAATATAACAGAACAAATGATATCGAGCTAGGAGCTAAGCGTATTGTGTCGATTCTTTTGAGTAATTATTTTTTTATTTTTTATAAAAAATAAAAAAAATCTGGAATTGATTCTTTTTAAAAAAATTTAAGCAAAAAAATTTGTTATACAAAATTGTAATCAATCAAATATTGCATCGTCTTTCTTTTATCACTTAGGAGCCGTGTGAGAACAATGACAATTGTGTACCATAATGAGTAGCTAGGTATGGATAAGGAGGCTGGAATATGAGTGTGCGACTTGTTAGAATTGATCCTATAGGTTAAATCGGCGACATTAAAATTACCTTCTAGGTCTACCTCCTCTCTTCTCGAGAATCCATACATCCCTTATCAATGTATGGACAGCTATCTCTCGAGCACAGGTTTAGGTTCGGCTTCATGCAATTTGGGATCCTCATTTTGGTCAAGCAGCCGTAACTTTACTAAAAAATAAATTAATGCACTACTTGATTTAGGATTCGAAGGAAATAAATCGTGATGGAATAGTGATGTTATCATCGACTATGATTAGCTAATAGTTCTTTCTTTTTTTATTACTTTCCTCGCGTATGTATAAGACCGAATCCTTTCGATTTCTAAAAAGGATTACTAATCCTTCACTTTATATATATAATAATGTACTTCTAAACTAATGATAATTAAATTTCTTTTTAAATACTAATACTTAATATTATTTGTATAGTTTTATATAAAAAAAATATAGAATTTTATCTTTTTTTTTGGTGGAAAAGGAAAAGAAAAAAGAACAACAACAAACTACCCAGGAATTAGCCTAGGGAAGCTAACCCCAATTCTATCTTCTAAGAGAAGAGGAGAGATGAAACTAGGGGAAACAGGAAGGGTAGTAACGCCTAACGTCCCTTCATGGCCCGCCGCCGTCAAGCGATCAGCAACACGATTCTGCTCTCTAAAAATGTGTCTGAACTCTACGAACTCAAAGGAGGAGCAAAGCCTTTTAATAGCTTTGATGAGGTTGCGACTGTTAAGACCCATAGAATGATCCTCAGAAATCATTTTGATTGCTTCCAAATTATCAGACTCCACAGAGAGCCTCTTAACACCCAGCCTTTTAGCAAGATTGATTCCAGTAAGAATAGCCCAGAGCTCCGCAGAAAAGGAAGAACCCAACCCTAAATTCTGGGAGAACCCAGAAAGCCAGGCGCCCCCTGCATCTCTAAGCACACCTCCAGCCGCAATCTTACCGTTACTGAGGCAGGAACCATCAGTATTCAGCTTCACAACCCCCTCTCTTGGCCTGCTCCATCCCACGAGATGGACATCACAACACTGAGAGGCTCTGGCAAGGGACTCTCCTTTGAAACTATCGATAATAGAGAAAAGTTTTTTCGAGAAGAAATCAGCTAAGTTTGTCATAAAAACAGTTTTATCTCCAAAAATCTCCTCGTTTCTCCATTTCCAAACTTGGTGACAGATAATAGCAAAGAAAATGTCACCATGCTTCATGTATGGAAGCAACTTTCCTCTAACACCATCAGAGAACCAGTCGACCTCAGAATGTGCCATGAAGGAAGAGAAAATATGGTGTGGGAGAATTTTTCTCCAAACCTCTTTACTATTAGAGCAATCTCTAAGAGCATGGCACAAAGTCTCAACATGGCCTCTGCATCTACTGCAAGCTCTAGAATCAGTCAAGTGCCTTCTGTGCCTATCCGAATTAGTAAGAAGCCTGTCCTTAACGCCCAGCCACAGGAAACGAGTATTTTATATCACGTAACGAGTATTTTTCTCGAAAACCTATCAGGTATTCTAAATAGATAGTTCAGATTAATTCAGAATCGAGCTAGGTAAGTCCTTTTCGAAAGGAAAATCTCTCTTAACAATTATTTTAATGATATCTACATTCTCATCTCCATGTTTTATTGTCATCTTCATGATTTATTTCCTAATTCGATGATTAAAATAATACAGTACCTTAACCACCTTAACCGTGTCTAAAAAAATTAAAATTAATAGATAGAATGAAAAATTCTATTTTTCAAAAGAAAAAAAAAAATTGATAGAAAAACTTAATCCAAGAAATAAATTCACATATAATTACATCTAAACTCCTATTTTAAACTCAAAGATTATTTGTAACCAAAAAAATTCAAAGATTATTTTTTGGTTACAAAACTTAATTAACTAAATACCAATCTTCGCTTGAGCTTCCGAGGAGAAGCACTCTCCGACTCCGTCGACGACTGCTCCGGCGAACATCTTTTGTGACTAACTCTAGCAGGTTCATAATCACTAGACCCAATCAGATGTGGAAAGTTGAGCTTTGCTTTAGAGCCTCGCATATTGAAAGCGGCTCTGTCATAAGCTACGGCGGCGTCCTCCGGTGTCTCATAAGTTCCGAGCCAAATTCTCGCTCCATTCTTCTTCGGATCTCTAATCTCCGCCGCGTAAGTCCCCCACGGCCTTCTTCTCACTCCCTTGAAATTAGTTGCACCCCCATTCTTCCGCCGCTGATTTCCGGCCTGAGATTTCGAATTTCGTTTCTCCGTCGTCAATACTGTTGAATCTGCTTGATTCGAACAAGCTTGATCTGAATCTGACTCGATTGTGGATTCCGATAGGTCTACCAAAGGCGGCAGTTTAGTTGAATTAATTGTTTGTAGGAGGAAGTCAGTCCAGTCCTCCGTGGAGAAAAGAGTGTTTAAGTTTAAACTCTGGCTGAAAATCGGCGAGTTGCTGTCATCAATCTCCGCCGTGTCGTCTTCCAAAAGATGGTGGCGGATTGAATCGAGAAGTGCAAAATCGAAGGATGAGCTACTTTGAATTTCATCAACCATTTTTCTGTTCTGTTAGTAACTTATTATGCTTCCATTTGAAGTGAATGTTGGTGTTTATATATATATATATATATATATATATATATAATTTGTGTGAGAGATTATTTTAAAATATAAATATGTATATGTTGATTAAAAAAAAAAAAATATGTATATGTGATATTCATATGTATATGTTATGGTCACTAAAGTAAGAAACATATTAGGATAAATGATTGGATGTATGAGAAAGTGAGGGGAATGTTTTTTTAAATATAATTTGTCCGATTTCTCAGAATTCTGCTTCAATTAAGCTTTCTTCATACGTTAGTATTCAAACTAAAGATCTAATTTAAGCGACTTAAGATCTTAACTATATATTCTATTTTATTTAGCATTTTGAAAATAACATCCATCAATCACTTCTTTCAGTTTTTCGCCGTTGTAATCAAATACCGAATATTTTTCAAAACATAATATTTTGAACAAATAAATGAATTTTTTTACTTTTTAACTATATAAAAGTTACTTTCACATCACCGTAAATTTTTTCAATAAGTAGAGATTTTGTGCACTCGTGGTCATTAAATTAATATTTTATTCAATAAAAATAGTAATGTGAATAAAGTCATGGTAGCCGGATTTAATACATATCGTTGCGTGGCAATTAAAAATAATAAAAAAAACTAAATTGGATTAATTGTGGATACAAGATCCTAGTTACAAGTTAAGACATTCAGAAAATTCATTTTTTTTATAACCGACACGTATCAATGTATGGTTTCCATATGGCAACATATGTCAGATATTGTGTGGTATTATTGACATAACAGTCACGTCAGTTTTTCGGTGGTTCAAATCGTTAGATCTGACTATAATGATTTCAATTTTGTTTGTTACTATATTGACTTATTTTAGAAGAAAGGTAATTGTTCCATTCATAGAAAAAAATTGTATATCTCGACATAAATAACTAAAAAGTTACAATCCAAAAGTACATAAAAAAAAGTTTGAATTTGAATCTTCAATATCATATATAATGATAAATGAATAGTAGATAGTGCTTAAAACTTTTTTTTTTGACACAATGGTGAGAAACACACTCCATCCAGAATCGACTTTATACTTATATTTTTCAAAAATAATATCATGATATTTCAATAAGCTAGATCTATATGATTACAGACTAAATGAAATTGACCAGTCCAATAAATCTAAATCTAATAGTATTCCAAATTAATTTTTCTTTCACCATAAATATTAGTAGCCTTTTTTTTACTAATTAAGTAATTCATATTTAATTTTTTTAAAATAACAATCTAATTAAATATATAGACAAAAGGAAACTATTTTTATATAAAAATAATATTAAGACATTATAATATACTATTATCCCTTAAAAAAAATGAGTAAGAGAATTATTCGAAATAAATATATTGAGAAGTTGGTGGCATGCAACATATATATTAAATTTAAATTTATCTGCAATACTACAATAAGGTCATTTTCCCTATCATTTGTTTTTGTTTTTCTACAAACACTATCATTTGTTAGACATATATAAAATTTTAGTTAACAAACAATATCTAAATCTATTGGTTGGGTTGTTATATAACATCTTATCTTATCGCAACTCATCAAATCCATAAAAAAATTAGTTTGTATAGGTTATATGGGACACTTTGGGTTTAAGGGTTTAATGTTACTGATTGAAATCAAAGTGAGAATTTTAATCTTAAATCGCATAAAGAAATGCTTTACAAGCCAAAGCTTGAAGAAATGAATCCCAAGTAAGCTCTCAAATCGAGGCTGGGTTTTTTTATTAGATTCATAAAAGTTGATTTCATTACAAAATAAAGAGCTTATATACAATAAAACCTCTATATAGGAATACTCTGTATAGGAATAACTTCTATTTTGTTATAAAAAAACTCGGTCCCAGTTATAAATAAGAATAACCTCCCAAATGTTATTTGTTATACACTTTTCAAGTCACACCTTTAGAAACTATGCCTCTATATAGTAATAATTATATATTTATTAAGAAATCAAACTAAATTATAAAATATTAAAAAAAAACTATTGAAATTATTTATGAGTTGGAAACACAAACTAAAACTTGAAATTATAAATATTTAGTGTAGAAATAGAAAATGTTATATGCCAAGAAGCTTTCAATATTCTTGAAAGGTTAGAAACATTTTGAATTTAATAAGAAGGTGTTCATGCAAGTGAGTTACTAAGTACTCGCAAGTTCAAAGATTTAGTAGCAAATATAAAAACTAAATCGATATGTCAAACAACTTTACATAAATATTTTCTGAATAATAATAATTAGAGAGTTCTTGTTATTGTTAAAAATTTAAAATTTTATGTGTTGAGAAATTTTATTATACCAAACTCTATTCAGTAATAACCTCCAAATTGTTATACAAATAGCTTGGTCTCAAGTGTATTCTTATATAGAGGTTTTACTGTACCTCCTCCAAAATGCAAGTAAAGGACTAGAAAAGCCTCACTATAACCATTAACAACTACTCAACTTTAGGATAGGATTGGTACAAAATAAGCAAGGAATAATGGAGATATAGGATAAGTGGCAAGACAGTAATATTCAGAATTTTCAACTCTTGGCTTCCTTCTTCTGAACTGGCGCATAAGTCTTCTCCAATCCACCCACGCTTTGCGCCACCTATCTCATGCTCCGCGCTGATCACTAACAATGCAAGACCTTCCCCCTTTCGAACAACGTCTCCACGCTCCATGTCATCTAATCCGCGCTCCGCGTGAGTGGTGCTCTGTCCCTCTTCAACCAAGACCAGCCCTTCTCCCCTTCCAATAACGGATCCACGCGGGGCGTCATATATCAAACGTTCCGCGTCGATGACGGTTCCTTCCCACATCAGTGTTGCCCCCAACATTTAATAAGTTGATATTGAATTGTTTAACCATCTAAGAGCCCGTCTAACCCACTCAATCCATCTAAATGTTCAAATCTCTCATTCTATTCTATTATTTATATAAAACATAGAATGTTGACGCTTCATACTCCATTTATATACTTTTATATATATATATATTTCTGTTTTTTTTTTCATTAGCCAATAAAAAATACACAACAAAATGTTCCACTCAGAGTTAAAATCAAATATTAACAGATTTTTTTTAAAAAGAAACTATTTGAATAAAAAAAATATATTTAAAAAGTAAATAATTAGCTGTTAGTATTTTTTTTTCTCATATTGTTTTTTTACTAATAACATGTGATACGGGCAGTGGTTTTATTCTAGAAAATTCATAAATTCAAGCTTGAAAATTGAAAAATTTCAGAAAATCCATAAATCCTAAAAATCTGGAATTTCAGAAATTTAGAATCTTAGAATTTGGAATTCTACAAATATGGAATTTTAGAAACTTTTGAAATTCTAAAAAAAACCAGAATTTCGAAATTCCAGAAAATTCTGAAATTCTAGAAAATTCTAAAATTTTGAAATTTTGAAATTCCAAAAAATTCCGAAATTCTAGAAATTTGAAATTCTAAAAAAAATTAAAATTCCAGATACTTGGAATTCTAAAAAATTCTGAAATATCAAATTTATGAATTCTAAAAAATTCTGAAACTTCAAAATTCTAGAAAAGGAAAAGGAAAAAAAAAATTAGTAGAAGAAGAAGAGGAGGATGAGGTGAAGACGAATTAGAAGAGAGTCAAAAAGTGAGAAAAGAATTTTTTCCGCGTTTTTGCTAACGGCTTGTTTGATTAGGCAAATAAGTTAA
The DNA here is from genome assembly GCF_963576675.1 of Euphorbia lathyris. Classification (NCBI taxonomy): domain Eukaryota; kingdom Viridiplantae; phylum Streptophyta; class Magnoliopsida; order Malpighiales; family Euphorbiaceae; genus Euphorbia; species Euphorbia lathyris. The sequence goes on from NC_088911.1 coordinate 9,843,398, forward strand.
TGAAATTTTTTATGTTAATCAATGAAAAGATATATGAAGAAAGTTAGGAAAATGTTTTACTTTTTAGAAACTATGTATTCTATTTCTTCTTAGTATTTTTAAAAATAAGATCCACCCATCACTGTAACTAAACACTGAAAAATATTTTATTTTCTATAAAAAATGTTACCTAATACTTTTGAAAATGCAATATTTTCTAATAAATAAACAGAAATTTTTAATTTTTAACCATAAAATTTTACTTTCAGAGTACTTTAAAAAATTTCAATAAGTAGAGGCTTTGTGCACTCGTGATCATTAAATTAATTTTTTATTCAGTAAAATTGTTAATGTGAATAAAGTCACTGTAGTGAGATCTAACAATGTGAACCACTAAAAAACCGTTATGCCCATCACATCAATAACACTTTACGACATGTCTAATATATGTTGTCACGTGACATTTGAAAATAAAAATAAAACAATAAATTGGATTAATATTGGATACAATATAACAGTTACGAGTTAGGATATATGACAAAATTCATTTTTTTAATTGATACGCATCACTATCAGGTATTCATATGACAACATGTGTCAGACATTGTGAGGTATTAATGGCATGACAGTCACGTCAGCTTTTCAGTGGTTCAAATCGTTGGATTTGACTATAATGACTTCATTTTTTTTATTATTATATGATGTTTTTTTAGAAGAAAAGTAATTGTGTTGTTCATAGAAAAAAAAATTGTATACCTAGACATAAATAACTAAAAAGTTACAATCCAAAAGTACATAAAAAAATTTAAACGAATCTTCAATATCATAATAGTAGACATTGTTTAAAACTGTTTTTGGCACAACAACGAGAAACACATTCTATCCAGAATTGACTCCATAATCATGTTCTCCAAGAATGATTTCATAATACTTCAATGAGTTAGATCTAGATGATAATATAGACTAAGAGCATCTCCAAGAGCCTCTTAGTTTGACTCTTAAGTTAAAATTTGAGGAAAAATTAAAAATCATCTCCAACACTAAGAGCATCTTCATCCTCTCTATTAATAGAGAGTCTCTCTCCACCTCCTAGTAACTCCTAACTTCATTTTTTATTAATAATTTATTATTAAAGAATCTGTCTCCTTTCACTATTGGTAAATATAACAATCATTAATAATTTAATTATAAAATAATAAATAAGGAGTGAATATAAGGAGTATTGTTGGAGATAATGTATCTCAGTCACTCTTAAATCACTAAGGCTTTGTTTGGATGTGGGTATTTTAAAGTAAGGTAAGGTAAAGTAAGGTAAGTGAAGTGTATGAAATAACTTTGTCACACCCGACCCTAGACGACCTCAACCGGCATCGGGCGTGAAATAGAAAGATAATAATCAATACTTAGGAGTCTCCAATTTATCCAAATATCATTATATTACAATTGCAATACCAAAGTTCTAACCATAATTCTAACAATAAGCAGCCAACTTCCAAATCTCGCCTAATCGGTCGGTAACCTTCTCTATATCCTGTACTTTCTCACCTAAAAACATTAAAACATTTAAAAACGTGAGACAAAAATCTCAATAAGAAACTATCGGCTATAAAAACCAACTTTATTTAACATAGCTACATATATACATTTATAAAGGGATTTAATCCAAACCTTATAAAATATACTCAAAACGTAAGTTCATAATATAGTCAAAGTAGTAAACCAAAACCATAAAAATATATAATCTTGTATCCATTCTTGAGTTCAAAACCTTATAAAATATTGTAATCAAATAAGTGTTTTATCAAACCAACTCGTATTTAATCAAACGTAAAACCTTATATCAAAATCAATCATAACCGAAAACATAATCCAAATGAACTTAAAACATTGTATCCATCCTCGAGTTTCTCCCCTTGAGTATCAATCCATAACCACATATATAGTCGAGACGTCTCTTAACATTGCCTATCCCATATGGTCTTACCCGACACTTCTTTGCCATACCCAATAGGTCTTTCAAACTGTGTACACAGGCCATGTCTCTCACTGAACATGGTCTTCAAATATAAAACCACCGATCCGGATAACTCTCGATGGATATAAAATCATAAAATCATAACGTACTCAAATTTCCTTTCACAATCAAATTCCAAATTATTTCATAACCATATATCATTTGGCTTCAATTAGCCCTTTTGTATCATAAAAATCATATTTGGACTTCAATCCAAAATAATAACAACAATAACCGCAACAGATTTCTCAATCCAAAAACAATTCGTAAGAAATCATCAAATTCATTTTGTTCAATATGGATATATATTGAAACCAAAAACATATATGTATATATGTAAATCAACCAAATTAAACCTTAAATTAACATAATCAAGTAAAATCTGAAATTCACATAGAAGCATAATCAATAGCTTCATTTGAACCGTAATTTCACAATAAAAAGAAAAATCATGAAAAACCTCAATTTTACAAAATTCCTGCATAACCCTAAAATATCAATTTCTAAAACTTCTTTGATTATATATATATCTATATACATAAAACTCAAAATATAGTTGATAGTTACTTACCTTGGCTACTAATTGAACCGTTCAATTCTCCTCTAAATTCTGTCTAAGACATTTCCCTCCACACACTGCCGAAACTCAAAAACTCTTCGGTTAGGACTTAGATCTATACACAAAGATGCTATGGTTTCAATTTCGAGTGATTCGGACGGTCGAATCTCCGTAAATCAAAGAAACGGTGGAGAAACGGTTCAGAGAAAACTGATAAATCTCAAAGGAATAAAAAAGAAAAGAAAAGAAAAGAACACGAATGCACCTCCTGGAACCTTTGAGATATATATCTCAAATTTGACAAATATCACGTTTGATCATCCATCTTTCTATAATCTTTTAAAAATTACCCTAAACTTTTAATTTATACATAAAACCATCGAATTAACTCCAAACTTTTTCTATAGCACCAAATTAACTTCACACACCCAATAATTATAATATATACTAATATCATAATATAAATTCTAGAAATTTAGATACGGACGTGACAATTCTCCCCACCTTAAGAAATTTCGTCCTCGAAATTCACGTTCTCTAATCTAAATTTTCTTCCTCAAATAATCTCCAAGATCACAAAATTATTTCACATTATCAAGATTCCTCATAATAATCATAAGATCACAAATTCTAATGTTTCCCTCCATTAACTCCATGATTTATCAATATCGACATCTTTGTAACAATCATTTAAATATAACTCTTAGTAACTCTAAACTTCAACCTAGTCAATTCCAGTACCAATAAATCCACAATAAAACTTCAAATATCATATATTCAATTTCATATCATATGATATATTTCATCAATTGTATATATAGCAAATATATTTCACCTATCTCCAAGTTCTACAGACTTCAAAAAAAATATTACTTTTGAACCACTAATATGTATGATATTATATTTTTCTTAAACTTCAAATACTTCGAATCAATGATTTGCATCAACATACAATCTTACTTCATCATAATAATAATACTTATATCTATAATTTTTCACTCCAATCATGATGAATACGAACTCTAAGTCATCATCATCAATCAAATATAAACCTTATATCGATAACATATTTCCTCTATGAATATCACATTGACTTATTTATTTTCGTAAAACCTCTATAATCAAATCCTTCCAATAAGAAAAATCAATATAGATCATTCTTACCCATCATCCTACATCCCATTAATAACTCCTGATATTTGTGTAAATTTAGACTATAATCCTCGAAACTTCAATCTTTTCTCCAAACTATAAAACCATATAACTAAGGAAGATAGAGTACCTCAATTACGATAATCAATGTTTTTTTTTCTCCAAACTCCAAATAATATCTTTACACCCATAAAAGTCAATAAATCTATAATTGATAACATTGTGATATTATCCCAAGGATCGAAAGGGATATTCACCTAAAGAACGCCACGTGTTGGTCGCCTGATACACGAATTCCGCGGCGTATCAAAGTAAAGAGATCCGACGGGCGGATCACCTAGGACTCGCCAAGAGAGACCCGCGGGCGAACCTGTGAGGCGAATCTCCATAAGCTCTCAATCCGCCATTAGAACGGCTGGGCCGATTGATGCGTCCCCACCTAACTCGAGATGAGAACTCACTAAGGGATAAGTGTACCCCGTCGTTATCAAGTAATAAATTTCTGGTTTAAGTCCAGGTTATCGTCCACAGGATTTATTTCTGCAAGTATCGAGCTACTCGGTCTCGGATGTTATCTAGGCTTAGGGGGTTTTGAGTTTGTTTTGTTAAATTAATCTACTCCTAGGTTGAATTATACTACTCCTAGCTAAATTATCCGATTCTAACGAAGTTATTCTACGCCTAATTGAGTTACTCTACCCCTAATTAAGTTAAACTACTCCTAAGTGATCTTTTACCAATGCAATTAACCGAAGGAACATGAAGGGATACGATGATAATGAAAATAGGATGTTTAAACAATTGAATTGAAACCTAAGTCACTTGTGTCCAAGGCGATTAACCCGACCTATCCTCCTAAAGTCCCTAGTTCGTGATTCCCTTGTAAGGCCGAAACTAGCTCTAAGGCTCAGTAATTTGGGCTTAATCTTCTATAGGGTCGTCAATCCTATAGGCACTGACTAGGTCAGATTCAGCTCGCAATATGTGCCAACCTAATTTTGGGATTATCGAATGAGTTAAACCAATCAGACAAAGCGTAAGACAAAGATTAAAACATCAAAACAATTGAATAAACAAGGACTATAATATATATCAAAGATGGAAACATTGTCACGAAGTTACAATAAACCTAGAATTCATAGCATGTATCAGAGGCTAGACAGAATGTAAAAGAAGAAAAATCCCTTTCAGGGAACCTGTCTACCAATGCAGGCGTCTTTCTAGGATTTAAGGATAAAGCTTGAGCAATCCTCGGTGAATGGAGCTTCGGAAGTGTCTTCAATGGAGGTTTGAAGGATATGGAGGAGGTGGAGAGGATTTCTCAAGGTGAAAAGCTAAGAAAATTACAAAGGAAAAAGATATCTAATTTACAATTGGAAATTCCTATTTATAGCCGCGTCTCGGGTCTCGTTTTGACCTAATTTCGTGTCCTTGTTGGTGTAGGAAGATGTGGGGCCGAACGTGGCTTCGTGGGGGCGAAATTGGTCTTTTTGACCAATTCCCGCAGGTCTGCTCGCCGAGCAGGATTGCGACGAGCAGCCCCTGCTCGCCGAGCAGGCGCCTGGAGGCCTGCTCGCCGAGCAGGCCACCAGGGGCCTGCTCGGCGAGCAGAAATGGCCCAGGGGGCCCTGCTCGCCGAGCGTTTTCGCCCAAAGCGCGCTCGATCCGTGGCGGATGACTTCCAAACCCTTTTTCGTCCGAACTTACACCTGCACACGCATAAAAACTCCAGAAAACATTAGTCCAAAAGCCAAATTGATCCGTCAATCGCTTATTTTGAGCAAACGCTTCGTTTGGTGCGACTTTTGACGGACCAATTAGCTTCAAAAGATAACGGAATTCTAATATGCATGTTATTTCGGCCGTATTTGCCTAAATTGATCACAAAACGAGCCTAAACGACGAAAAGTAAATAGAATGTTTCCAATTTCTAACTAACTCAGACAAAAGCATTTAAATGCGAGAATTGCTCGCTTATTAGCCAAATAAACCTAAAAACCGTCCTAAAACCGTACCCAAAGATAGGGGTTTTTGACCCCTATCAAACCTCCTCGCACTTAAAACTTTACTTGTCCCCAAGTAAACTAAAAAAACTAAACCCGCCATCACAAGCAAGCTAGAAAACTTCCCAGTTTAACTAGGTGCTTGACACAATTTCGAGCATCTGTAATTACATGCATTCGGAAATACAAAGTAGAGACGCGATATCCAAAAGCCGCATTTCAATTACAATAGGTCATAGTTTTAAGTAAAGGGACACATGTTCAATTAAACGAGCTTGAGGGGATCGCTAAGTAAAACACCTCACCATAGGTAGTTCACTCGTTCACACAATTTTTGGTGGCTAAGGTGTTTACTCTCGGCTTATATTCTTGCTTAGGACTACGTTGATTTTGCACGTTCATCCGAGTTCCTCTACTATGCTATATGACTCCGATGATATCAAAAACAACCTCTAATTGGGGTTGTAATGTGGTTAGAGGGTTAAAGGTACAACAAGGGTTAAAACGTTCTAGCGTTATAAAAACAGAGTTTAAATGGCTTTAGCAAATATGAAGTGACTGAGCTTTTTATTCATCCCTTATTTTGGATTTCTTTTTGAGACGTTCAAATTTTTAGGAACTGGGGAATGAAGTTCTTCCCTTTTGTTCGTCTCTTTTCTTTTCTTTTCTCCTTTTTTTTTTCTTTTTCTGTTTTTCCTTTCTCTTTTTTTTTTCTTTTGGGATAGTGATGCTCATTCACTTCTTAGCCTTTTGGCTTGCTACTATAATGCCATAAACAACGATAAAACGCTAGAAGAAAACAAAGGCTCAGTTCGAGCTTTGCAAAAACAAAGGTTAAGTAGCGAACCAAATTGTGGTTCGCAAAAACGGGTTAGAACGACAGAAAAATCTATAAACTACAAAAATGTCGGCTCAAAGGGGCTTCCTAGAGTGGATGAAAAAGAAAAACAAGGTAAAGAAAAGGGTTAATTCTAATGAGGCTGATTCATCGTTTATCATCTCAAACCACTGCATGTAGGTTCAACACAGTATTAGGTGCAAAATCTGTAATTTTCCACAAGTCAAAGCATTCACACAAAAAATGTCAAGAAAAAGAGCTTTTTGATGTTCGCTCTTAGGCTCAAATTCAACTCACAATTCTTTGGGTTTCAATTTTGTGTTTACTAATTTTCCCCAAACTCAAGTTTAATATCACATGCCTTCAATTCTTAAGTTATCTACCTAAGTAATGATTTTAGCATTTCTTCAAAAGTAGGGTCTAAATGCAAACTGTAGCTCATGCTTTTACAGATACAAGAGTTGTGTCCTACGCCTAAACTAGTTGTCATGCAATTTTAGATTCGGTTTTCAGCCCTCAAAGACAAATAACGAAGTTTAGATTCGAAGGAGGTTCACGGTTTTAGGTCCTAAACATGCAAAAACATAAGTAAAGCAGAAATAAAACACCAAAACGCAAACCTAAACTAGACACGACGCAACAAAAATTCAAAAATTTGTACAATTTTTGTAAGTTTGTCTACCCCTCCTCCTCACACTTAAAATATGCAATAAGTTCCAACATTGCATCATAGATCATGAAATGCGAGTGTAAAAAGTTAGGGTGGGGAAGACAACTTACTGATCATCTTGAAGCCGGAGGATTTGGACACCCGAATTGTCTTTACCGAGATAAAGTTTAAGTCGGTGTCCATTGACTTTCTGGGTGGTTCCATCATTCAACATGATCTCAACCATACCGGAGGGATGTGCGTCAAGAACTGAAAATGGTCCATACCATCTACTCTTGAGCTTGCTTGGGAAGAATCTCAATCGGGAGTTATAAAGTAGCACTTGGTCTCCTTTTTGGAAGGTTTTCCGCTGTACTTTTTTATCGTGCACCCGCTTGGTTCGTTCTTTGTACAATTTGGCATTCTCGTAAGAGTTATATCGGAGCTCATCCAGTTCATGCAGTTGTGTTAACCGTAGATCACCGAATATAGCGTTTCATCCGGGAATACTTCCTTTATTACCCCATCCTCCTCTAAGGATTGCTGATCTGACTCTAACCTGGATAGATGGTCCGCTATCACGTTTTCTACCCCTTTCTTGTCTCTGATCTCGATATCAAATTCTTGGAGTAGTAAGATCCAACGGATCAGCCTAGGTTTTGCATCCTGTTTGCTCATCAGATATCTCAGGGCTGCATGGTCAGTAAAAACAATTACCTTAGATAACACCAAATAAGATCTGAATTTGTCAAAGGCAAATACTACGGCTAGCAATTCCTTTTCAGTTATTGAATAATTCTGTTGTGCATCATTTAAGGTTTTGCTAGCATAGAAAATTGGGCGAAAAAGTTTATCCACCCTCTGCCCAAGACAGGCTCCTAGAGCCAGATCACTAGCATCGCACATTAACTCAAAGGGAAGGGACCAATCCGGGCTTACCATAATGGGTGCTTCAATTAATTTCTTTTTCAGTAATTTAAATGCAAGCATACATTCTTCATTGAAAATAAAATCAGCATCTTTTAGCAATAATTGAGTGAGGGGTTTAGTGATTTTCGAAAAGTCTTTTATAAATCGTCGATAAAACCCCGCGTGTCCTAAAAAGCTCCTGACTAATTTCACATTAGTAGGAGGTGGCAGTTTTTCAATCACCTCAATTTTTGCCGGATCGACCTCGATCCCCTTCCCCGACACCTTGTGTCCTAATACTATACAGTTTTGGACCATGAACTGGCACTTTTCCCAATTGAGTGCCAAATTCTTGTCTTCACAACGTTCCAAGACTCGGTCCAAGTTTTCAAGACATTGGTCGAAAGTAGGTCCTACAACATTAAAATCATCCATGAAAATTTCTAGGAACTCCTCGACCATGTCAGAAAACATAGCCATCATACAACGTTGGAACGTGGTAGGGGCATTACATAATCCGAAAGGCATCCGTCTATATGCAAAAGTCCCATAGGGGCAAGTGAATGTTGTTTTCTCTTGATCCAAAGGGTCCACAGGGATTTGCATATAGCCAGATAGCCCGTCTAAAGTGCAGAAAAATTCGTGCCCTGCCAATCGTTCCAATATTTGATCAATAAATGGTAAGGGAAAGTGGTCTTTACGGGTGGCCTCATTTAATTTTCTATAATCTATGCATACACGCCAACCCGTAACCTTTCTAGTTGGGATTAATTCTCCTTTTTCATTTTCCATTACCGTTGTTCCCCCTTTTTTGGGCACACATTGAACCGGGCTTACCCATTGACTATCAGAAATTGGAAAAATGATACCTGCATCGAGGAGTTTTATAACCTCGACTTTTACCACCTCTTTCATGTTAGGGTTGAGCCGTCGTTGAGGTTGGGCAGATGGCTTGATCTCCTCCTCAAGAAAAATTCTATGTGTGCAGATTTTAGGGTCGATACCTTTGATGTCGTGGATTGACCATCCAAAGGCTCCTTTATGTTCCATCAGCACCTCCACCAATTTTTCTTCCTGTTCAACTGTCAACAAAGAAGAAATAATAACGGGTAAATCTGTGGGAGGTTGAAGAAAAACATATTTCAGGTTGTTGGGTAAGGGTTTAAGCTCCAATTTTGGAGGTTCCTCCAACGAGGTCTTAGGTTTAGGTTTGATCTCACGATCAAGGTCCTCTTTTCTACCCTTAACCCAATAACATTTTTCAGGTGGGAGGTCTTCAAATGGTTCACTTAAGTTTTCACATTCCTCACCACCTAGATCGAGTTCTAAAGAGGCATTTCTTATATCGAGATCAACTTCCTTAACACATTCATCTATAAGTGCATCCACAAAGTTACAACTTTTGGAGCGTTCTTGAGGAAATTTCATAGATTCATAAACGTTAAATGTTACCTCTTCGTCTTGCACCCTTAGGACCAATTTACCTCCATGGACGTCTATTAGTGTCCTACCGGTTGCAAGAAACGGTCTCCCGAGGAGAATGGGGACGGAGTCATCTTCTTCCATGTCGAGGACCACAAAATCGACCGGAAAGATCAGTTTGTCCACCTTTACAAGCACATCTTCCACTATGCCTCTAGGCCGTGCAATTGACCGATCCGCTAGCTGCAGTGTCATGTTTGTTGGCTTAGGTTCTCCGAGCCCCAATTTCCTGAAAATCGATAGAGGCATAAGATTAATACTCGCCCCTAAATCACATAATGCCCTATCTATGTGCATGTTGCCTATCCTACACGGGATGGTAAAGCTCCCTTGATCCTTAAGCTTGGGGGGTAATTTATGGGTGATTATGGCCGAGCATTGTTCTGTTAAAGCCACTATCTCATTTTCCCCAAACTTTTTCTTTTTCGACAACATGTCTTTAAGAAATTTTGCATAGTTCGGCATCTCCTCTAGTGCTTCCATTAATGGAATGTTTATTTCTAATCTACTAAGGATTTCCGAGAACCGGGCAAATTTCTTATCTAGGTTGGCCTTTTTCTGCTTCTGAGGGAATGGCAGTTTTGGTGTATAAGGCCTGACCACTTTTTCTGCAACTTTTTCAGAAGCTGAAGTTTCAGATGCGGGATCGGGGTTGCTTACCACTTCCGGTTCCCTACTTACCTGAGGTGACAGAGGCATTTGCGATGGAGATGCCACGAGTGTGTCCACTTCCTTGCCGCTCCTTAGGGCGATGGTTTGAGCCGCTTCTTCTTGCAAGAGGAACGCCTCGTGGCATTCCCTTTCTTCTTGTCTGATTGTGGCGAGTTGGTCACTCAGGGTCCTGCAAGCCTCCTCGTTGGCTGCCAGTCGGACGGATATCTCCTTTAGGAGAGTCATTATTCCTTCTGAGTGCCCTGTCTGCCTGCCATAAAAATCAGAGTTAGAATAAGGACATGGAAGGGTATCCATAGGAGCCATGTAGGGCGCCAGTGGATATCGTGTATGCTCCTGATCGTAGTAGTTGTAAGTTGAGGGTCCAGAATTATACCTTTGATGATTACCCAAATAACTTACATTCTCTCCTCTAGGTACGTAATAGTTGATGTGGCATACCCTACCGGGGTGATTCTGGCCGCATCTCTCGCAGAATGGTATCCTTGGTTGGTTATTTTGGTTGTATGAAGCCACCAGGAAGTCCATTTTTGTGTTGAGATCGTTCATGGACGGGTTTGATTCTCTATTGTCCATAATTGCTGGAAGAACGATCCAATTTAAGTAATAGTATATCAACAAGTATATATATATACAAATATGAATGATATTAACACGGGAAGTATTCACAAAGAATGCCTAAACTAACAAGTCGACCTTTGGTTCGATATTGCAGAAGAAATAAATCCCCGGCAACGGCGCCAAAAACTTGATTATTGGCGGTTGTCGGGTATTTATAGAATTAATCTACTATTCCCCGGTAACGGCACCAAAAACTTGATTATTGGCGGTTGTCGGGTATTTATAGAATTAATCTACTATTCCCCGGCAACGGCGCCAAAAACTTGATGCGTCCCCACCTAACTCGAGATGAGAACTCACTAAGGGATAAGTGTACCCCGTCGTTATCAAGTAATAAATTTCTGGTTTAAGTCCAGGTTATCGTCCACAGGATTTATTTCTGCAAGTATCGAGCTACTCGATCTCGGATGTTATCTAGGCTTAGGGGGTTTTGAGTTTGTTTTGTTAAATTAATCTACTCCTAGGTTGAATTATACTACTCCTAGCTAAATTATCCGATTCTAACTAAGTTATTCTACGCCTAATTGAGTTACTCTACCCCTAATTAAGTTAAACTACTCCTAAGTGATCTTTTACCAATGCAATTAACCGAAGGAACATGAAGGGATACGATGATAATGAAAATAGGATGTTTAAACAATTGAATTGAAACCTAAGTCACTTGTGTCCAAGGCGATTAACCCGACCTATCCTCCTAAAGTCCCTAGTTCGTGATTCCCTTGTAAGGCCGAAACTAGCTCTAAGGCTCAGTAATTTGGGCTTAATCTTCTATAGGGTCGTCAATCCTATAGGCACTGACTAGGTCAGATTCAGCTCGCAATATGTGCCAACCTAATTTTGGGATTATCGAATGAGTTAAACCAATCAGACAAAGCGTAAGACAAAGATTAAAACATCAAAACAATTGAATAAACAAGGACTATAATATATATCAAAGATGGAAACATTGTCACGAAGTTACAATAAACCTAGAATTCATAGCATGTATCAGAGGCTAGACAGAATGTAAAAGAAGAAAAATCCCTTTCAGGGAACCTGTCTACCAATGCAGGCGTCTTTCTAGGATTTAAGGATGAAGCTTGAGCAATCCTCGGTGAATGGAGCTTCGGAAGTGTCTTCAATGGAGGTTTGAAGGATATGGAGGAGGTGGAGAGGATTTCTCAAGGTGAAAAGCTAAGAAAATTACAAAGGAAAAAGATATCTAATTTACAATTGGAAATTCCTATTTATAGCCGCGTCTCGGGTCTCGTTTTGACCTAATTTCATGTCCTTGTTGGTGTAGGAAGATGTGGGGCCGAACGTGGCTTCGTGGGGGCGGAATTGGTCTTTTTGACCAATTCCCGCAGGTCTGCTCACCGAGCAGGAAAGGCTGCTCGCCGAGCAGGATTGCGACGAGCAGCCCCTGCTCGCCGAGCAGGCGCCTGGTGGCCTGCTCGGCGAGCAGGCCCCTGGCGCCCTGCTCGGCGAGCAGGCCTCTAGAAGCCTTCTCGGCGAGCAGAAATGGCCCGGGGGGCCCTGCTCGCCGAGCGTTTTCGCCCGAAGCGCGCTCGATCCGTGCCGGATGACTTCCAAACCCTTTTTCGTCCGAACTTACACCTGCACACGCATAAAAACTCCAGAAAACATTAGTCCAAAAGCCAAATTGATCCGTCAATCGCTTATTTTGAGCAAACGCTTCGTTTGGTGCGACTTTTGACGGACCAATTAGCTTCAAAAGATAACGGAATTCTAATATGCATGTTATTTCGGCCGTATTTGCCTAAATTGATCACAAAACGAGCCTAAACGACGAAAAGTAAATAGAATGTTTCCAATTTCTAACTAACTCAGATAAAAGCATTTAAATGCGAGAATTGCTCGCTTATTAGCCAAATAAACCTAAAAACCGTCCTAAAACCGTACCCAAAGATAGGAGTTTTTGACCCCTATCACTAATCCGACAATAAAGACCCTTAATGAGCTATTAATTAGCTAACCGCCAACTTAAGGGTGACTTGTAACCGCCATTAATGAGACATTAATGGAGACTTTCTAGTTACTGGAAGTTACAACTTCATAGCTATATATAGCCTGTGTCTCAGGCTATCAAGGTACACATTCATCTTTACCCTTTGTCAATTCAGTTTGCACTCTTGTTCATCCTTACTGACTTTGGCATCGGAGCTTCCCCCCGTCGAACCCAACGACGCCCCCACAGGGACGAAAGCTGATCAGAATTTCTCCACAAGTCATCAATTGGTGCGGTGAATGTGGAAGCGGAGGCGGACGATCACCCTCGGATCCGTCTTCTGGATCCAGCTCTTCATCTTCTCCAAGTAGATCTCCACGGAGGGGACGCCCAAGGGCGGGTCCGGAGAATTTTGACGACAGAGTTCGGGCTGCGGTGCTCCGCATGAATGAGGAGAATGCTAGGCATAACCCATTCGCCAATAGGGATTCGCCCTTTATGGCTTGGATCGAGGAAGAGGAAGCGGATAGGCATTTTAAAATACCTAATCTCCCTATATACACGGGTGCTGACAACCCAGAGGCCCACGCCAGGAAATATCGAATACTGCTTCACCTTAACCGTGCAACGGAACCAGTGCTATGCAAAATGTTTATCACCACAATCTCTACCTCCTGGCTCGATAGACAGTTGGGATCACTAAGCAGAGAGTTTTGTGCTAAATTCGCCGGCTGTATCCCTCCAGTGGTCAAGTCACGGAAGCTTTTTGAGTTAAAACAGAAGGCTAATGAATCCCTTCGAGAGTATGTAAACACTTTCAACAAATTGTGCATACAAATTGTTGATGTGGATATCTCCATGGCAGTGGAATCTCTGGTAAAGAACACAACTTGTAAGAGTTTACAGGAGGATCTAATTCGAAAGAAGCCCAGCAGCATGGTAGAATTGATGGAACGCTGCAAAGACTTTATGGAGGTGGATGACATTCGTCGCGAATCACTATCTCCGCCTAGAAAGGACAAAGGCGAATCTCGCCACCGAGATAGCGAAAAGGAGAAGCACCAAGACTCCTCCTCTAGAGGCTGAAGAAGGGGTTCTAAGAACAAATCGGCGTTTGTCACGTCCTTCACACCTCTCAATGCCTCTAAGAGCGAAGTGCTCATGTGGATAGAGAACAGCCAGCACAAACGCAGCATTTCATACCCTGAACCAAAAGGGGGGGAGTACACCAACACTGGTAAAAATCCTAAAAATTATTGTAAATATCACAGGAAAAATGGCCATGACATAGACGCATGCTGGGAGTTAGCCCGGGAAATAGAGCGTCTCATCGAGAGAGGAAAATTGGATTGGTTCATCCAAAATGATGGCAAGAAGGGAGATGGGGATAGATCCAGAGATGACCCGAAGAAGAAAGGAAAAGGGACCATCAATGTCATAGCAGGCGGACCTGGGTACCAACCTGTACTGAAAAAGGCAAAAACCACCGCTCTTGATAGGGCATCACTGAATCGCCCCTTTGCAGATGTATGTCCAGAGATCTCTCCTCATGCAGATGCCTTGGTCGTTACTATGATGGTGGAAGGTTGGGAGATGAAAAGAGTGATGATAGATACGGGGAGTTCGTGCAATGTCATCACAAGGGGAGCATTCACCAAACTAATGGTAGACCCGATCCAGGTGGAAACCACCATAGTAGACATCCTGGGAGTGACGGGACACACCATTCGCACGAAGGGCCAAATAACATTAGATTGTGAGTTGGCGGATGACGAACAAGTCTGGAAAGGTGATCTGGAATTCTCTATCCTGGATGGTCAGTTAGCCTATAATATGATCCTTGGGCGACCTTTTATCTTCGAAGCGGCGGCCCTTATCTCCATACGCCACTTAACTCTTTACATCCTCACGGCCAAGGGAGGTGTAATGATCAGAGGAAGTCAAAAATTGGCTCAGGAGACGTACTCAGCGTCACTAATGATTCGCCCATAGTCTAAAGATGAGGACGAGGAAGAACTGGTCACAATGGCCTTGGGCGAAACGGAGATGTACCTCATGGCGGATGAAAAACAGGTACGAATGGCTAAAGGGCTCAAAGGAGAAATTAAAGAAGCAATCACCAAGGTTCTCCATGAGGCAGAAGACGTCTTTGCATGGAAGGATGAGATTCTTCCCGGGATTAGTCCAGATGTGATAACTCACAAACTCAACATTGACAAAGATGCAGTTCCGGTTGCCCAAAAGCGGAGAAACCACGGCCTAGAAAGGCAGAAGGTGATAGAAGAGGAAATCACCAAGCTCCTGCGGGCGGATGCCATTGAAGAGGTACTTTACACACAATGGCTGGCGAATATCGTTCTAGTGAAGAAAGCAGGCGGATCATACCGCACGTGTATTTACTTTACAGATCTCAACAAAGCTTGCCCAAAAGACAACTATCCTTTGCTGTGTATCGATATCCTCGTAGATGGAACCGCAGGACATGCTATGTACTCCTTCACCGACGTAAAGTCCAGTTATCACCAAATCCCAATGGAGCCTTCAGATAGAATCAAAACCTCGTTCGTGACTCACCAAGCCACTTATTGCTTCAAAGTCATGCCCTTTGGGCTTAAGAACGCGGGAGCAACCTATCAACGGATGATGAACAAGATATTCGCGGAAAGCAAAGGTGATAACTACTCCGTCTATGTAGATGATATGATCATCAAAAGCACCACTGTGGAAAAACATGCAGATGATGTAAGGGAGGTACTGGGCGTACTCCGACGTCACAATATTAAGCTGAACCCGGAGAAATGTACCTTTGGTGCAACATATGGAAAGTTCTTGGGATTCATGATTAGCGAGAAGGGAGTGAGCCCAAATCCTGACAAGATTAAGGCCGTTCTGGAGATGCAAGCGCCACGGAACATCAGGGAAGTGCAACGCCTTAACGGGCGGATCGTAGCCTTGGGCAGGTTTATCTCCTGTTCAGCCCGTAGATGTCAGCCCTTTTATGAGGTGATCAAGAAACAAAAGGCATTCGAGTGGAATGAGGATTGCGAAAAAGCTTTCGAGGGAATCAAACGATTTCTCACAGAACCGCCCATGATGAGCCGACCCCTGAAAGGTGAGAACCTCTACATGTATGTCTTTGTTACAGACAAAGCTGTTTGCACGGTCATGATAAGGGAAGAGGATGGCCAGCAGTATCCAATTTATTACGTGAGCAAAGTGTTAAAGGATGCTGAAACCAGATATTCCAAGCTTGATAAAATGGCATTGGCTGTTGTCACCACGGCTATCCGCCTTAGGCCTTACTTCCAGGCTCATACTATTATAGTTCGAACGAATATACCCATGAGGAAGGTGTTGCAAAAGCCGGAAACTTCAGGGAGATTGATGGAGTGGGCAATCCGCCTTGGAGAATTTGATGTGCGATATGAGAGCAGGTCGGCCTTAAAGAGCCAAGTCTTGGCAGACTTTGTGAATGAATTCACCGAAGAAGGGATGAGCCTCCCTAAATCTCAAGTCGAAGAATGGACGATGTATACAGATGGAGCCTCCTCAGCCGAGGGAGCTGGTATCGCCATCGTGATCAAAGGCCCCCAATTTATAAAACTCCGATACGCAGCAAAATTGGATTTTATGGCAACTAATAATGCCGCGGAGTACGAGGCCTTGATATTGGGAATGCGTCTGCTGAAAGAAATCACTCCCGAGCGGATCGTGATCTATAGTGACTCCAAGCTGATGGTCAACCAAGTGATCAAAAATTACGAGGTGAAGGATGACGTTTTGGCCAAATACGTTGCTGAAGTTAAAAAATTGCTGGATCACCTTGAAGCCAAAGAAACTAAATGGGAGTTGATCCATGTACCTCGCGGATCAAACACTGAAGCAGATCATCTAGCTAAAATGGCTTCCAGCAAGGAGAATTGGGTGGATCCGTAATGTCCATTCGAAGTTAAGGCAGCTCCGGCATTCGCCTCGGAAGAAGTATCCCTACTCACGACAGTAGAAGGTGATTGGAGGTCCGCCATCTGCCTGTATCTGCTAGATGGAGCACTACCTACGGACAAAGAGGAGGCTCGGCAGATAGTCAAGAAGGCGGCTTATTTCTCCATGGTAAATGACCGCCTCTATAGAAAAGCTTTTAGCCATCCTTGGTTAAAATGCATTTTGCCAGAAGAGTGACAACAGGTCCTCAAGGAGCTGCACGAAGGAGCATGTGGAGCCCATGAGGTGTCCGCCTCCATCTTAAAAAAGTCCAGGCTAGCAGGATTTTATTGGCCAACAGCAGAACTTGATGCACAGAAGCTGGTGGAATCTTGCCATAGTTGTCAGATTCATGCGAATGAATCTCATACTGCCAAACATCTCCAAAGGCCCATCCTTGAAGGTTGATCCTTTGCCCTCTAGGGAATTGACATCATTGGGCCATTTCCTCCTACTCGTAGACAAAGGAGGTATGTGGTAGTAGCCGTAGATCACTTCACCAAGTGGGTAGAGGCTGAAGCTGTCTCCTC
This sequence comes from Euphorbia lathyris, assembly GCF_963576675.1. Lineage (NCBI taxonomy): Eukaryota > Viridiplantae > Streptophyta > Magnoliopsida > Malpighiales > Euphorbiaceae > Euphorbia > Euphorbia lathyris. The sequence goes on from NC_088911.1 coordinate 9,860,735, forward strand.
CATCACTGCTGAAAGAATGGTAGAGTTCGTCAAAGATAATATCGTGGGAAGATATGGCATTCCTCACACAATCATCACTGATAATGGAACGCAATTCAACTGTGGCGAGTTCAAAGCTTTCTGTGAAAAATTGGACATTTTAAACAGATTCGCCTCCGTATATTACCCACAATCCAACGGTATGACTGAAGTCACGAATCGGACAATCGTAAAAGGAATAAAGAAAAGACTGGGGGAGCATGATAAGAAATGGACGGATCAGTTAACAAGCGTCTTATGGGCGTATCGTACTACTCCTCGCACGGCCACAGGCGAAACCCCATTTGCCCTTTCTTATGGCGTGGAAGCTGTAATCCCAGTCGAGATATTGGTTCCGAATGACAGAGTTGCATTCTATTGCGAGGAGGACAATAGTCAGAGATTAAAAGAAAGTCTTGATCAAGTGGAGGATAAGAGAGACAAGGCATATGTGCGTATGGCGGCTTACAAGCAGCGGATCGCAGCTTATCAAGACAAAAACGCCAGACTTGTAGAATTGAATGTGGGAGATCTCGTGCTTCGCAAGGCCGACAAAATCCAATCAAAAGAAGGGAAGGGCAAGCGAGGTCTCACCTGGACTGGTCCATATCGCATAGTGGACAAGATTGGGTTCGCCATATTTAAAATACAGGACATGGACGGAAATACATTGCCACGCACTTGGAATCTCCAAAATCTCCGCAAGTACTTCGCCAGAAAATAGAATGTAAACAAGGTCTTGAGTACTCTTTTTCCTTTAATAAGCTTTTTTCCCATGTGGTTTTTCTTATTAAAGGTTTTAATGAGGCTCACATATAAGACCTGCTTGCTGTACTAAAGCGTATGTCCTATTAATAAAAAGCAATTGTTCTATTGTCCATATTCTTTTTAAGTATTTTCTTGCAGCAATATAAATATTCCAGTCTCAAAAAGAGGGGGGTATCAAACGCTCTCCACATTAAAAAGTACTGCTATCTCATAGCTACTTTTTCTCCTCAAAGATAGGAGAACAATCTCATGGGCGGATCCATCTGTAGATGATCCCCATTCGAGATAGAGTTAAAACGTTCCTTGGACGCAAGGTCTTTACACTCTCTTACTCCCTTTCCAAAGAAGGGTTCACAAGTCCTAAGGGCGGATCACTTCACCTCAAAGATAGGTAGCAAGTTGATCCCTAAAGGCAGCTTTACTTCCTCTAAAGGAATAAAATAGCTTCAAACCTTCACAAAGGTTCGCACAATGGAGTATGACTGGCCACCTACTCCAAAATATATATTTATTTACGCAAACGTAAAGGTAAAATAAATAGCAAACATAAGGATTAAAGATTGTACTTAAAGTTTTACAAACAATAAACATTAAGTCTGCTTAACATTCTTCTCGCCAGCTTGAGAAGCTTCCTTCTCAACAGCCCCAGATACGCCCACCAAGGAGACCTCCTTTTCCACGGAAGGTGTTCCCCCAGGAAGAAGGGTGCCATCGGTTATCAACTCCTCACCCGCCTTTGGAGGCACTTCCTCGAGGTCCACTATCTTGACGTTGGTGGAAGGTTTGCTTTCCTCGACGGGTCCCTTCATCCATTTCCGAACATAGTCACGAAGGTAATCCTTGATGTCGGGGATTTTATTATATTTGATAACATCATCTGGATCTGGGACGGCGAACTGCGGATCTGTGAAATCGATCTCGGGATGTGCCAGCTGGACATACGCCATGATCAGTTCGCCGTAGAAGAAAGCTTGCTCTCCTGCCATGTACTCTGCCTCTCCTAGAGCATTCTCATGCTCCTTGGCATCCGTCGCCATCTTCTCTTTTAGATCTTTAATCTCGGCATCCTTAAGGGCAATGGCGGACACGGCGGATGCGACATTTGCCTTGGCATCGAACAAAGGGATCATTAATACAGGTAATCATGACGGCGCGCAAAGAAGCTCAAAAGCCCTAAAGGACTTTAAGGGAACTTTGGGGGGGCTTCTGATAACATTGTGATATTATCCCAATGATCGAAAGGGATATTCGCCTAAAGAACGCCACGTGTTGGTCGCCTGATACACGAATTCCGCGGCGTATCAAGGTAAAGAGATCCGACGGGCGGATCACCTAGGACTCGCTAAGAGAGACCCGCGGGCGAACCTGTGAGGCGAATCTCCATAAGCTCTCAATCCGCCATTAGAACGGCTGGGCTGATCCGACAATAAAGACCCTTAATGAGCTATCAATTAGCTAACCGCCAACTTAAGGGTAACTTGTAACCGCCATTAATGAGGTATTAATGGAGACTTTCTAGTTACCGGAAGTTACAACTTCATAGCTATATATAGCCTGTGTCTCAGGCTATCAAGGTACACATTCATCTTTATATAAACTTAAACCATAATCACACAAACTTCAACTAAAAATTTCCTTTTATATCATATTTATCTCTTAATTTCCTACCTCAAACTGTGCTTAAGATCAGAAAAATTTGTCCTCAAAATTCATATCGTAATTATTTTCTCAAACACTATTTAAGCTTACCACATTTTCATATTTAATCATCAAATCATGAACTCTAATATATTCTTCCACTTTACTTCTCAATGATCACTAACATCGGTATCTCTCTAAACATCATTTATATAACTCTCAATAATTCTGAACATCAACCCGATGAAGTTCACCAATAACACAGTAATTTAAATTTCAGATCTCATTTTTCTATAATACACTAAATTCATGTTATAATCTCCCAATTATTAATCAACTTCCAAACTCATTAAATGAAACCTCCATATTTTATCTTTCTCACTCTCATATCTATTATCTTCAATTTATCACTTTATCATTTCTTCAATCTCCTATAGTCCTAAGAAGACCAACTTACCATGTAAACCATTAGCAATGTCTCTCAAATAAGGAGAAAAATTGAAGCAAAAACCAAAGTCTGGTTTAACGCTAAAATGACCAACATATGCCATTTTCAGCATAACTTTTTCATACGGAGTCCGATTAAGGCGATTCAAAAACCCTTGGAAACGTAAGATAATAATAAAGAACTTTCATTTAGGACTCTATGACAGATTCGGCCTCTATCTGGTCGAAAAATGCATCATAAGATTCAGATACGAATCTGATTCTCCGGCAGCACCTATAAAGACAATTCTCTATATATGGTTGTAAGCTAACTATTAAACTCTCCAATATCAACTCCAAGTCATACTTAATATCATGTATGTAACTCATGTCGCCAAATATCAAATAATTTACTAATTTTCATATACCCAATATTTCACTAACCATCAAATCTCATCTATTTTACTAACCATCAAATCTCATTTCTACCTCTCATTAGCTAGTTACTCAGTCCTCGAAAAATTCCAAATTATTTCTTAAGTTTCACCAAATATCCATATTCCTCAATTTCTATTTGATTATTTCTTAGCTATCACCAAATATCGATATTCCTTAATTACTATCAACCTTAGGTCCGAAGAATTTAACCTAGAGCTCTGATACCAAACTGTCACACCCGACCCTAGACGACCTCAACCGGCATCGGGCGTGAAATAGAAAGATAATAATCAATACTTAGGAGTCTCCAATTTATCCGAATATCATTATATTACAATTGCAATACCAAAGTTCTAACCATAATTCTAACAATAAGCAGCCAACTTCCAAATCTCGCCTAATCGGTCGGTAACCTTCTCTATATCCTGTACTTTCTCACCTAAAAACATTAAAACATTTAAAAACGTGAGACAAAAATCTCAATAAGAAACTATCGGCTATAAAAACCAACTTTATTTAACATAGCTACATATATACATTTATAAAGGGATTTAATCCAAACCTTATAAAATATACTCAAAACGTAAGTTCATAATATAGTCAAAGTAGTAAACCAAAACCATAAAAATATATAATCTTGTATCCATTCTTGAGTTCAAAACCTTATAAAATATTGTAATCAAATAAGTGTTTTATCAAACCAACTCGTATTTAATCAAACGTAAAACCTTATATCAAAATCAATCATAACCGAAAACATAATCCAAATGAACTTAAAACATTGTATCCATCCTCGAGTTTCTCCCCTTGAGTATCAATCCATAACCACATATATAGTCGAGACGTCTCTTAATATTGCCTATCCCATATGGTCTTACCCGACACTTCTTTGCCATACCCAATAGGTCTTTCAAACTGTGTACACAGGCCATGTCCCTCACTGAACATGGTCTTCAAATATAAAACCACCGATCTGGATAACTTTCGATGGATATAAAATCATAAAATCATAACGTACTCAAATTTCCTTTCACAATTAAATTCCAAACTATTTCATAACCATAAATCATTTGGCTTCAATTAGCCCTTTTGTATCATAAAAATCATATTTGGACTTCAATCCAAAATAATAACAACAATAACCGCAACAGATTTCTCAATCCAAAAACAATTCGTAAGAAATCATCAAATTCATTTTGTTCAATATGGATATATATTGAAACCAAAAACATATATGTATATATGTAAATCAACCAAATTAAACCTTAAATCAACATAATCAAGTAAAATCTGAAATTCATATAGAAGCATAATCAATAGCTTCATTTGAACCGTAATTTCACAATAAAAAGAAAAATCATGAAAAACCTCAATTTTACAAAATTCCTGCATAACCCTAAAATATCAATTTCTGAAACTTCTTTGATTATATATATATATCTATATACATAAAACTCAAAATATAGTTGATAGTTACTTACCTTGGCTACTAATTGAACCGTTCAATTCTCCTCTAAATTCTGTCTAAAATATTTCCCTCCACACACTGCCGAAACTCAAAAACTCTTCGGTTAGGACTTAGATCTATACATAAAGATGTCATGGTTTCAATTTCGAGTGATTCGGACGGTCGAATCTCCGTAAATCAAAGAAACGGTTCAGAGAAAACTGATAAATCTCAAAGGAATAAAAAAGAAAAGAAAAGGAAAGAACACGAATACACCTCCTGGAACCTTTGAGATATGTATCTCAAATTTGAAAAATATCACGTTTGATCCTCCATCTTTCTATAATTTTTAAAAAATTACCCTAAACTTTTAATTTATAAATAAAACCATCGAATTAACTCCAAACTTTTGCTATAGCACCAAATTAACTTCACACACCCAATAATTATAATATATACTAATATCATAATATAAATTCTAAAAATTTAGATATGGACGTGACAAACTTGTTGTGTTTGGATAAAAGGTAAGATAAGTGATGGTTTAATAATGTAATTGTGTTTAGTTTGATGGTAAGGTAAAGTATGGTAAGGCAAAATTATATGCAAAATTACTTTTGTATCTAAACAAAACCTTATTTAAAAATAAAACATAGAGGGTAATTTTGGAAAAAGAATGACTACCCTCCAATTTGAGTTGTAAAGAAAATTAGTCAAATTTCACATCAGCTACCATTGCTTACTATCACATTCAATTACACCTCAAAACAAACAAGATTACATACCCTCACTTACCATCACTTATTTAAAATACCTCCATCCAAATAAGGTCTAAAAGTCAATTATTTATATTATTTTTAGAAAGTGCACTAAAAATCTCTCAGAAATACTCAATAAATTTGACTAGTTACCGTTAAATGAAGACTTATTAGATTTTTAGAGCTTAAACTTATTTTAACTTCTAACATTGAATTCCAATAAACTTAAATGTAACTGTAAATAATTAAATTTATTTAGTTTTTTTATTCTAATTAAAATATGCTGAGAAGTTGGTGGCACATGAAACATATATATTAAATTTCAATTTATCCGCAACACTACAATAATGTCATTGTCCCTAACAAACAATATCTCAATCTATTGTGTAAAATTTTAATTTTAATATCATAAATAATTTCTCAAAAAAAAAATATCATAAATAATTTAAATAAAAATTATTTAGTTATGATTTCGTCATTCTCTCTCCTCTTGTGTCACTTTCTCATCAGTGATACATGCACAACCATATAAATAGGGATGGTAACGGTAGAGTATCACCTTGAAGATATACTACATAAAATATATCGGATTGAGAAAATATTTGTTCACATCGGCATCTCGATTGTACCATCTACGACTTCGAGTTTATTTTGAGACGAAGAATGAAAATTATTTGGCCGAGATAATGGAGGGGTTACTAGAATTAGTGAGGGATTCTCACTATGATGGATGAAATATGAACTCGATTGGTGAATTCTATTTGTCATTTAGAAATTTGGAAATGATTGAATAGATTGAAATCAAAGATTTTAGAAAGAAATAAAGAAAGAACAAAGACCAAAAAGAAGAAGATCAATGATCTTTAAGATTGAAATGGTGAAATTGCTTTGATACCATGTAAACTTTTATTAAAGGGATGTTTAGTTGCTCATTTCCATACTCCTGTTTGCCTTTTTACTTCAAAATGGAGAGTTTAAGGTGTTTGGTTAGTGACCTCATGTTTGCATTTTACACCTGCAAAACAGCCTTTTGCAACAGTAAACAGCAAACAACAACATCAAACAACAGTAGGTAAAACAAACGGGCCCTAAGTGGAATTTGTTACTGAGAGAAGAAGAGAAAGATAGAAGGAATAGAAGAAAGGAAGAGGAAAAGATTTTAAATGATGGAAGGAAAAATGCAGAAAACGAGAAAAACGCAAAAAAAAAAGAGCAAAATGCGAAACATGAGAAATAGCAGAAAGCGTGAAAGACGTAGAAAACGTAAAAAAGAGAAAACACGAAACACCAAATTCGGAGAAACGTAGAATACAAGAAAAATCCAAAATACCGGAAAATAGGGAAAATGAAAAAACATATTACATGAAAAAACATATTACAAGAAAAATCCAAAAAACAGGAAAATGCAAAATATAGGGAAAATATGCAAAATATAAGAAAAATACATATTACATGAAAACCGCATAATATAGGAAAAACACGAAAAATAAAAATTACGGAAAAATGTAGAATAACCGGAAAACGCGAAAAGACTAGGAAGAAAGCACAATACAAGAAAATCGCGAAATACGGGGAAAATGCAAAATACAGAAAACACACATAATATAGAAAAATCATGGGAAACAAAGAATACAAGAAAAACAGAGAAAATGGGAAACACTGAAAAACAGAGAAAATGGGAAACACTGGAAAATTGGAAAACATGAAAAATGCAAAAAAACATAAAAAAAAAAAAACACATAATACAGGAAAATCACGGAACATGGAGAATACGGGAAAACTCAGAATATTGAAAAAATGGAGAACATAATAAAAAAAGACAAAATACAGGAAAAAACCAAGAATATAGGAAAAACATGAAAAATGCAAGATACATGAAAACGAAGAAAACATAGAATATTCCAAAAATGCAGAATAGAGGGAAAATGTAAAAATGGAGAATACTACTATTTACTACATGTTTTCCATATTCTTTGCTTTTCTCGTTTTTTCACATTATTTTTTCCTGTATTTTACATATTTCTAGTTTTTAAGCGTGCTTCCTATTTTTTTTTTTACGTTTTTTCGTGTTTCGTGTTTTTCGATTTTTCCTATCTTTCTCGTTTTCTACCTTTTTTCCATTTTTACTGTTCTCGTTTTTCCGGTATTCTTCATTTTTCTCATTTCACTGACTTCCCATATTCTAAGTTTTTTCTTTATTTTGTTGTCCCTATTTTCTCATTTTATTGTACTTTTTACGTTTTTCTTGTATTATGCGTTTTTTCCGTTTTCAATATTTTTCATGTGTTTCTCATTTTTCGAGATTTTCACATATTTTGTGGTTTTCCCCTGTATTTTGCATTTTTGTGTTTTCGGCGTTTTCTGCGTTTCTCTGTGTTTTCCGTATTCGTTAGATATTTTTAAGAAATACATATTCTATTTTTATGGAATATCTACGAATTAAATGGTATCTTAAAATTATTAGGATTTAAACATGTAGCCACTTGATTTGTAAGGTTTGTATATCATACTAAAAATTTAGACCTAGAATTTTGACATTTTTTCAAAATCCTTTCTAGGAATTGCATGAAACGAACAAAAGCCCGCAAACCCTTTTCTTCTTCTTTTCTCTTCCTCTTTTCTATCAAAGTCTCCTATTTTGTTGATCTACTTTGAGAAGGATGATGGAAGTTTGGTTTCCTTCTTCTTGCTCCCACCGGGTTAGGTTTCTGTATTTTTTTTATTATTGTTATTTTATTTTTAGTCTGTGTTCATATATTTTATCGGATTTCTTTATCCGTTTGAATTGTATCTGCTCACTATTATTCTGTTGTTTATGCTTTTTTCAGACTGATGGTGTATCCTGTCAATGGATCAATAAATCTACGTGGTTGCAACAAAAGAAATGACTTAGATCCAAATGTTCGGAATGGTGTCTAAATGATGAAGTTTGGATTGAAGATGTTTTTCTATAGATTTGGATTTACGAGAAATATATGTTTTATTATTGTATTGTGTTTCTTATACATTTTATGAGTTTTTTACTCTTTGCAGTCATTTTCATTCCTTCGTGGATCTTGTATTTACTTGTGTGAAGTTGTATTCCTTATCATTTTCTTATTGTACTTCTTCTTTATTCATCTAATGAAGTTATACACATTTTTCTTAAAAAAAATCAATTATAAAACATTTTAAATTGATAAGTAAAGTTTAATATATACTAATTTTTACATATTATTTATCACAAACACAATTATTGATCAAAATAATTCAAATAAAGTGTTTTATTCTATCAACATCTAAGCTATTTGTTTAATTATATGAATTCCAGTTATTTGCTAAGAACAGATATTTATCATGTCTTTTCTGTTTGTATTTTTGTTAGTTATTTATTTAATTGTTCACATCTTCCAAATACTTAGATAAGCAAAATTAAAATATCTATTAATTATTCACATCTTCCAATTACATGATAAGTAAAAATAAAATATTAATTGCATTCTCTTTCTTTTATTAAGGAAAAAAATAAATTCAATGATGTATGCTATATTGGTTTTCTTTCTTCTATAATGTTGAATTCTGTCGTGATTTGTTCAATTAAATATCTTTAATCTTGTTTGATATAAGACATGAATATATATTCATCATGTCGATTTTTTATTTGTGAAATAAAATAAATGTAATGATGTATGAAGTTTGGTTTTCTTCGCTCTATATTGTCAAGTAATCCTAATATATATTGTCATGAAGTAATCCTACACATTTACATACAAGGGAGGGAGACAGGCCCGTCCCCGAGCATGGGCAGGAGGGACGTCTGCCTAGGGTCCAGGGACGAGAGAGTGTCCAATTATATTAATGTATTGTACTAAGGTTTTAAACTATACTTAAAATGTATCTTGATTAAAAACATTTTCATCAGATTCTTTCCAAATTAAAAACGTTGACATTAGATTAAATTCAAAAAAATAAATATATACTTGATTAAAAACATGGACATAATTACCAAATTTTCTAATTTATCTCAAATTCTTTCCAAATTTCCTAATAATATATTGAACATCAATTCCCTAATTTATCTCAAAGTCTTTCCATAATTATCTCTCTCACCCATCAATCATAAAAAAAATTCTAATTTATCTTCCCATTCTTTAATCACACTCCAATCCCAAAGAATATTGAACGGTATAATATTGTCTTTCATCTTTAGTTCATATTCAATTCATTAGCTATATAATCAATTTTGTTCTCTAATCACCCTATTGTGGAACTTTCAATTGCTAATAGCATTTTTTTGTCTTTTAAAAACTCTATGAGATTCTGATTTACTTGGTCTTCAGAGGCAATTTGGGAGAAACGCATCAAAATCTTCAAATTTCAAGAACTTAGCCCCTAAAGTCCGTTAAGTGAGATGATTTTCAGATTTGGTTTTTCATTTTTATGTTATCATGCTTCATGCCCTGAAAAACATAAAATCTATTAGAATTATTTCATAATTTATTAAATTTGAGAATTTTGCATCTAGAAATGCTCATAGACATCATTTTGTATAAGAAATTAGGTACTTAAAGCAATATAAAATGTTTTTTCATATGCAATGTTTTTATTAGATCGTTTATTAGGGTCACACTTGGTAACTCACCATGGGCCTCTAAAATCTCAGGATCGGCCCTGGAGGAAGAGCCCCAAAATAAAATATTTATTAAAAAAAAATACAGAAATTAAAATTTCAAAAGATGCAAGGACAATAAATATAATTAGGTCTAGACAGTCATAACACACGTTTATGACTATATTTTTTTATAATAAATTTTCGCATGTTGATGGAAATGATATATTTTTTCAGAAATGAAAGTGTTGCAAATGATTTTGCCAAAATTGTTGATGTCAGTATTTGAAATTCTTGAGTTTGTTAAATCTGCAGCAGATTGTGAAAACTTTACATAATTGATTTTTTTACTTTATTTTTTACTTAAGGACCGCATTTACTATTTTGCCCCTAGGCCTCTAGAATCTTATGATTGGCACTAGTTCTTTCAATAATAATATTAGAGAGATATAAATAACGTTAAAAGAAACGTGTTGTGTGCAAAAGTTAATTTTGTCAACCTCAAATAAATACAAAAAACTTTTTATGAAAAACTCCAAGAATGAACTTTTCGTGAAAAGCTACAAAAAAAAAAAGCTAAAATTACTGTTGTTTACACATAACCAAATACTATATTTTCCGAAAAGTTTAAACAAACACTCCCTGAATATATATGATACAGATTAATTCAGGACGAGTTAGTTTTAATCGTAAACTAACAAAGATATTTTTTCTCTAGCTAAACTAAAAGGAGTTAATCCTGATTTTATGGACTAAATCCATATAAGAATTCCCCATTGTTGAAGCAGAAAACCTTAACAAAGCTTCTTGAAGAAGATAGATTGATAAAAAGTTAACTCTTACAAAGAGAAAGAGATGAATTTATATCACCTCAAACGTAAATAACAAATTACATAAAAGGCTAGCTTAACATAATTAATTAAAGTTAGGGGTAAAATGGGGGTAATAATAAGGGGGTGGCATAGGTGTAATATAGGAGTGGTAGAGTTATAATTAAGGAGTGACAAATGTGTAAATAAGTGAGAAGCTAGAGTAAAGGGTAAGTTCATTAAAATGAATCCACACGGAGCGTGCCTAATTCCAAGCGGAGCATGGATTGACTTCTGGACTTTTCTCCGGATCATTTCTTCATTCACGCAGAGCGTGTTTTTACTCAAGCGGAGCGTGCCTGAGCTGTTGACCTGCCGTGTGACACTGTTTTGGCCTCTCCAATTGCTCATTCTTTCGTGCTTGGTTCTTCCTCCGACTTTCTTTGTCCGGACTCGATCCTCAAGGAGATGTCCCGCATCAATATATTAATGTTATCAATCTTTTTCTTTTACGAAATAATCATAACAAATTAACATTTCATTGATCAAATAGGTTATTGAGTACAAAACAATGAATAAGACACATGTTAGGGATAATAATAAAAATTATTCTAGGATCTTAATTACTAGTTTAATCTTTTAGTTCAATTGAATCCTTGATATGGAATCAGAGCCTTTTAGGCTTCGATTGGATGGGGGTTTGGGAGGGTTAATAAGGGAAGGGTTTGGGAGGGTTTGTGGAAACCTTGTTTGGAGGAAATTAATTTAGAAGGGTAAGGGTTTGGAAGGGTTTATCAAGGGTTTGGAAGGGTTTGATTTATGTGTTTTTGTTCTAATTATCAAACCCACCAATTTGGAGGGTTTAGAAGGGTTTAAATTTCTATTTCCATTATTATCCCTACTAAAATTACATAATTACAAATTAAACCAGTATTTATAAGTCAATTATGGATCAAGTTTAATGTTTGGGCTTGTTTTTGTGTCTCAAATGGTTTTGATCCTCCCGAGCTGCTGGTGTTTTAATATAATAACATGGTCTGCAACTGCTGCATCTCAACTTATTAATATAATCAAGATTAGTTACTAATTTGTTAAATTAAAATGCTGACTTGCTGCATATTATAAACTATAGATAGCAGTCGAGTGATGATGAATTTCAAGGTTTATTAAATATGTTAATGTTGGTGTGTAGATATAAAAACTTCAATGGGTAATATTTTATTTGCTAATAAAGCTCTCAACTTTTGAGATTTCCAAGTTCGATTATTGAAGCATCCTCCTGGCGAATTTGAGTTACAGTTGCTACACGATTAAAAAACCACCATAACCCATGATAATATATGAAATTGGATAATTGATTTAGATATGTAATTAAAAATAATTGTAAGTAATATTATTTAATTACATGGAAAGTACCTAATATACATAATTAATTGAGTGGGACATTTTAGTCATTTTATAATATTTCATTCCCTTACAAACCCTTCATTCCAAACAAGGGAAATGTACAAACCTTTATAAACCCTTACCATCCAACCAAACAATGGTAAAGTTAGTGCTTCCCTTCCCCTTCCTCTCCCTTCCCTTCCCTTCCTTTATTTACCCTCCGAAACCCCTATCCAAGGCCTTAGACCAAATGGCTGAGAGTTCGAATCTGGAAACTCCACTCGTTGTTTAAATTTCAACTCATAGTAAAATGAGTCCATATTGTTAAATTATATTGAGTAATTGACTAATTATAAGGATGTAATTAGTTAATGGGTAGTTAGATTAGTTTAAGAAGTTTAGAGACTGTTATATATATATATATATATATATATATATTAGCCACTCTAACCATTATGTTGGTCATTATATCAGCAAAGTTATTAGAAGTGTAAACTAACTTTTTTATTTATCTTTTCAGTTTAATGAAATACGTTATTCTTTTCTATCTTTCTCTTATGATCCCTTATTTTTGATGTGGTATCATAACATTGACAACATTTTCTCTAATCATTCTATATCAAATCATTCTTGTTTATTGATTGATTTCATTCTTAGATCTACTTTTATTAGACGATCTAATTTCCTCATTTTCTTGTTTATATCGATCAAAAAGTTCTTAATAATGACAAATCTAATTACGACTTTTGTTGATCAATCAACAAATCTGGTGAGCATTTATTTTGTTCATCCGAGTGAAAATACTAGTCAATATTAGGTTTCTCAAGTCTTACCTGGAAGCAAAGATTATCACTCTTGGGCAAGAGCATTCAATTCAATCGATCTTAATTGCAAAGAGTAAATTGAAGTTTGTAGATGGGTCTTTGTCACTATTAAATGTGGAAAATGCTAATCGATTGGCTTAGAATCGATGCAATCAAATCATTCTGTATCACCTTAATTTTTCAAAGTATCACTTGGTTTGAAACATCTTCTCATGTTTGACAGAATTTAAAGGATTAATTTTCTCAGTTAGATCATTTGCACATAGCTGAATTACAAGATGATCTATTTATTTCCGACTATTTTACTAGGTTTTAAGTTCTTTCAGAATAGTTTATTAATTCCAACCCTATTGAGAACTATAATTCACACTTTGTTGTATATGGCTCATAATATCAAAGGGGCTTATCCCGGAGTGGAGCGAAGCGCATCGAGCGGAACAGAGCGTATGGTACAGGGGTATTTCGGTAATTTGCAATCGCATTATAAATACATGTAAAAACTGTATCTTTCAGTTACTCGATCAATAAGAAAACCGCTCATCGCTCCCGGAGACGTAGGCAATTCAAAACTGCCGAACTTCGTTAACAAATCCTTGTATTGGATCTTTGCTTGTTTAATTTCTGTATAATTTAGCTTTGTTTTCAACCCACTTAATAGTTTTATTACATGTGTTGCTATTAAAAATGTAAATGACCAACGAGATCAAAGATCATATAATCAAGTCCTTGCGTGGTTTAAATGGAAATGATGGTATGATAAGAACTCAAATACTCATGATGGATCGTCTGCCTAGTTTAGAAAAGGTTTTTAATATGGTCAATCAACATGAGAGGCAAATTCATGAAAGGTCAGATTCTAGTCGTTTTTGGGTCTGCTCCATGCAGCTCTTAATATTGCATTACCCTTAACAACAACTTACCCGGTACTTAACACAACCATAGAATCTTCTTTCTGGGTTGGGTCTGCTCCATGCAGCTCTTAATATTGCATTCTCACCGCAGTAACATTTTCTTACGTCCATGTGTTTATCAACCATTCCAATTCTGTGAAGATAACAACAAAATCTCCAAATCTGAAACTTGAACAGACAAGATGATTCGATGAGCTTGGTGATTAAATAACGCTGCAATTCTCAGTTGAAAGACGCGATGATGATAGTAAGAACTCGATGGAAGAGAAGAAATTTGGAGGAGACTGATGATAATTTAGGGTTCATACAAATTTAGGGAAGATCGGTGATATATGGTGAGCATAGTTGTTAAATCGAGATTCGACTCGTGATTCGAAATCCCATTTTGCGAATCGGGACTCGTGAATCGAATTGAATCGTAAGATTCGGATCAAATTCAAAATGCTATAAAAAATAAAATATTAACCATATTTTTTTTATACAAAATATTACGCATATTTAACTTTAAATATTAGTCCAAAAATGCAATTTTAATATCTAAATAGAAATTATATCAAGTTATAAAAGAAAGTAGAGACAGACAGAACATAGAAAATATAAAGAATAGAGAGTAGAAAAAGATAATAACAAATAAATAGAAAAGAAAATGGAAGATTTTGGAATTTGTAAAGTGAAGAGTCATCTAATTGAAGCTAATTGTATTTCATAACTTCTGGACGTTTTTTATAAAGTGAATAGTCATCTCTTCGAAACTTTTTTGAGTTGTTGAAAATTGATTTTTTTTAATGTTGGCCTGAATTGACCGACTCGGATGACTCGGTGACTCGGTGAATCGGCCGAATCGGTGGTGACTCGGCCGATTTATGAAGCTTCCGAGTCAAATCATAGATACGACTCGAATTCTTCATGAATCGAATCAAATCGTAAGAGTCGACTCGTGACTCGTACGATTCTAACAACTATGATGGTGAGAGTAATTTAAAGAAAGAGATTGTACGCAATATTACTGTAACTGTATCTTAGAAAAATATAAACAATAAAGATGGTAAAATAAGAAATTTATTTCTCCAATGTATATGTTAGGATTAGTAAGAAGAAAAGATAAAAAAATAAAAATGAAGAAGACAAAAAAACACTTATAATTGCTTAAGAAGATGTTTATTCCTCCGAATAAAAATGCTGGAGAATGCAGGGATCAAACCTGGTCCGGTTATTTAGTGGACATTCTACCTAATCGTTGAACCACTAGCAGCTTCTGCTGTTCATCTCAATCCAAATACGTTGTAACTATGAAACAAAGTGCTCTCTAGCACCAGCGCATGTACTGATTGCGGATTGTATCTAGACCAAGCAAATTCATCTCCCTCCATGCATAAATACCAACACATGTATTTATTACAGCTAATAAATTAGTTTTTTATTCTATTTTGTCAACATTTGATGCATATTGGGATCTACAAATGTCCTAATTGATGCACAAGATTTCTTGTAGGTGGTGGTGTTAGGTGTCGTTCGGGTTAAGGTCAAAAACGACCAATGGGAAAGAACCTGAGTGACACGTCGTGTCACTCGACGTGCCACTACAGCTCGACGTACGGAGTTCGTGTGAAGAAATGACTAAATACCTGCGAGAGACCAGAACTGGACTCACACGTCGTGCGAGGTCCATTGAAATGCCTTCCTCTTCAAGCTAGATTAAGGGGACAAGAGAAGCTGGATTAAGGGGACAAGAGCTAAAACCTTTTTATTTACTGTTTTTCCACTTAACTAATGTTCTGCCACTAGTTTTATTTTCCTTTTTTTCCCCTTTTATTTACTTATCCATATTCTATCTCTAAGGTCCTTAATTTTTTATAGTTCTAGTGGGGCATTTTAGTATCTTTACTTCCTAGAAGAGAGCATATAAACTCTTTTATTTGTAATGAAACATAACTTTTTATAAATATAAATTTCTAGCCTCCATTGTTGAGAGATTTTATTAAATACTTGGGATTAACTCCTTTAAGCATAGGCTTGAGAAGAAAATTCTTTGTGAATTTAAGATTAAAATCCTCACTTCGAGACCGATGCGTATCAGTTGGTATCAGAGTTGAGTCGTTTTCTTTCTCGGAGACTTCTTCTTGGTAATGGTTCAACAACCTCCCCAACAATAAGCTATGTAGTCCAATGATAAGAGGTTTGAAGAGATAGAGTCCTTCATGGAGAGATTGAGTGACACCCTTCAAGAGAAAAATGAAACAAAATGAAAGACATCAAGCAAGTAAGAGGGAGTTGACTCTCTCCATTGAGGAACTCAACTTGAGGTTCAAAATACCCACCCATAACCTATCGGAGATCCTTGCTGGAGGCAATAAGATTATTTCGGGAGATGGAGAAAGGTTTGCAGAGTGTTGTGGCTGATTTGGAGAAGGAGAAGGTGAAGTTGGCCAGTGCCAACGAGCTGCTCGAACGTCGTGATGCGCAGATTGCTAGTTTGTCCGGCCAGCTGACGGATGAAAAGAAGAAGAATGTTGAACTGCTACAGGGGCTGTCCCGTGACGCCGAGGAGCTGCGGCGCCGTAGACTGCTACTGAGGTTGGCTGTGTCCTGGGCTCGTCGGGTGAAATCGATTTTGTCGGACAAGACTCGGGAACTTGCTAAGGTAGGCGAGGAGAAAGGAAATACTCAGGCAAAGAATGAGAGACTCCGTCGGGAACTTGAGGTGGCACGAAAAGAGGCGGCTGATTTGCGGTCTTTTGCCAAGCAGCGCGAGGAGAAACTTGTAATGTTGGACCGGATGATGGTGATTGCTGCCGCACATGGCGCTGGGTATGAGGTTCCTCCTGAAGTGGTATTCTCGCCGGATGTCTTCGACAAGGAGGCCCAGGCCAAGGCTGTCGCTTTTTGCGGGCGCTTCAAGAAAAAATAGACCAAAATAGCTTATCCTTCTGTTATGTTCCTTTTGTAATGATGTATTTGTACTTTTTGGATCTTTTGCAAGATCTTTTTGAAATTCTATCATTACACTTCTGTCGTTGATTGGATGCCTACTTTTCTTGAATTGTCTTTCATGTCAAATCTCTCTTTGCTATAAATGGGGGCCGATTTTGCGGTTGATTTGGGTGCTTCTTTTTTCTTTGCTAAGTTGTACCTTGTTATTTCGTTAACTATCCTGCTGCCCTTATGTCTCTTCGGGATATCGTCGACCCTGCGCAGGTGCTGGAAGTACAGAAAGCGATATCGGCGATGCCACACCCTTATATGTATTGTCCGCCGAATGAAGATCATGATCTCGAGCGAAAGGTTCGATATGCCTCCACGGTGTGGATGAGGCGTGGTTCAAGCTCTCAAAAAAGAACTGTGGAGAGTGAGAATTCCGTGCCTTATACTGGGTCCGTGACGGATTCCTGCGAAGTGGCTGTAAGTGCGTTTTCCTCGACTGAGAAGAAAATTTGGTCGTACAAAGGTATCGGCTATCTCCATCCTGACGAGATAGTTGCTCCTGTACTGAATCCTCATCCTTCATGGATTAAGAGGCTTCTGGCCGATGAGCTGGAGAGAGTGATGAACTTGCCCCATGAGATGGAGTATCGACAAGTGGGGCGCCATGCTTCTCCGATGCGTCCATATGGTCCGACGTTTGTCGATCCTTTGAAGCCTCGAAGCGTGGTGTTTCTTGAGTTTGCTAGGCAAGGTAGCCTTGGTCCCGTTCCGGACAATCCGAATCATCGTGTGACCCATGTAGGCAAGGCATGTTTGTACCATAGACAGAATGGTCATAATACTGATGAATGTGCCGACTGGCGAGCCGTGCACCAAGATTTTATGGATGATGAGGCCATCCCTAACCCTGATTGCATCAACGCCTTGCCTTAGTGGGAGTTGGATTCTTGTTATCTATATTGCAATAGATGTATGAGTCGTGGATCTATGTTTAATGGAATTTGGGATTCCATTTGTGTTGATCTTCGGAGTTTATTTTCTTGATATGTAGTTATAATACTGATGTGCTTATGTATCTTGATATTTAGCCAATTCGTAATAGCATAGATTGCGCGCGAGGACCCTATTGGGTAGCTCATTCCTTTGGGGAATTAGTAATAACATGGGGTTGATTACGTGATTGCTACGAGGCGTTCGAGGAGCCTTGTTTGTTTAGCGAGGACCCTATTGGGTAGCTCGTGGTTTGTGCAATCGGTAATAACATGGGTTTATTTTATTTATTTTAAACCCGAACACTAGAAAAAACGTAAAAGAAAACTAACCATTAAACTAAAAGCATAAATGTATAATCTAAATAAATAAACCTGAAAAGTTTTATTCAAATTTGGGTTGCCTCCCAAGAAGCGCTACGTTATAGTCGGTGAGCTCGACATAGAATTCCCTCCTAGGTGTATGCTGACATTCGCGTTAGGAATTCAAATTCCTGAATAAATAATCCGTACCTATAAAACAGATTAGGAGCCTCAAATGAGTTAAATAAAAACAAGAGGCCAAATTTAAACATATTATGAAAAATTTTGGTTTGCTCCCTTTTGGATTCTCTTGGTAGGTCGAAGAGAGTGAAAACTTCTGAGTATGAAGCAAACCTAAACTTTTCTAACTTTTGAAGAAAAGGTAGTTGAGATACACAAGTTTTGATTTGATCTTTTATCTCTTTCACATGATTTAGAATTTCAGATTTTGAACCGGGGTTGCTTACCGATTCCGGTTCCTCGTTTACCTTGAGTGATGAATGTGACAGTGGACTTGGTGCTACCTTTTTGCCATTCCTCAAAGAGATGGCTTGAGCCGATTCCCTTTGTGGGATTTCTATGTTTTCCTTTATGCTTGGGAGAGCATCTCGGGATTGCTCTTGCATCTCATGGTTTATTTGAGCCAATTGGTTGCTCAAGTCCTTGCAAACCTCCTCATTGATTGTAAGTCGGGCTGATATTCCTTTCAAAAGGGACATCACCTCATCTTGTGAACTAGAGGGTTGTGGGGAAACTTGGCTTGCTCGTTCGTAAGGAAACACTCCCAATTCGTTTTCCCTGTGCTCATTAACAAACCTATTTGGAGGCCTCAACATGTTAGGGTTCCCATAGGACAGATTTGAGTGTTGAGGTCTCCTCCAATCACTACCATAAAAGCTGTAAGAATTGGGGTTAGAATTATACCTTTGGTGATTACCCACAAAACTTACACTTTTATTGGTGTTGAGGCTCAGTTTCTCCATCAAGATATCCATTTTCTTATTTAACTCGGCCATGGAGGGATTGGGAGCCTCATTCTCCAGGGTATGAATGTATTGTCTTGATGGGATAGTAAACTTTTGAGTTTGCCACTCGACTCTTTCTTGCCAATTCATTGATCAGAGAATGCTGAGAAAAAGTGAAGTTCTAGCACAAAAGTTGATAAGTAAAAGTATATAGTTATGAACAAATACAAAGGATATGAACAAGTATAGAAGTTATAAAGATTATATATCAAAAAGTATAGAGAATAAGTATAAAGAATTATGTATACACAAGTATAAATAATATAAACAAGTATACGATTATAAGTATAGGTAAACAGGTATGAAGAATTATGTATAAACAAGTATAAACGATATAAACAAGGATATTCACAAAAAGAATCGTATATAAACAAGTGTATGTATAAACAAGTGTATGTATAAACATGTATAAATATGAACAAGTATAAATATAAACAAGTATTAACGATATAAACAAGGAATATTCACAAAAGAATGCCTAAACTAACAAATCGACCTTTGGTTCGATATTGCAGAAGAAATAAATCCCCGGCAACGGTGCCAAAAACTTGATGCGCCTCCCGTTTAGAAGGCTCACTAAGGAATAAGTGTACCACGTCGTTATCAAGTAATAAATCTGGAAAGTCCAGGTATCGAATCCACATGACTTATTTACCACAAGTATCGAGCTACTTGGTCTCAGGTGTTATCTAGGCTGTGTGGGTTTTGAGTTGGTTTTGTTTAAGTTAATCTACTCCTAGTTGAATTGTGCTACTCCTAGCTAAGTTATACTAATTCGAACTAAGTTATTCTACTCCTAATTAAGTTAAACTACTCCTAAGTGATCTTTCACTAATGCAATTACCCGAAGGAACATGGTATGCGCAATAATGATGAAGATAGATTATTAGGTCAATAGATTAAAAACCTAACCTAAGTCACTTGTATTCAAGGCGATTAACCCTACTTACCCTCTTGAAGTTCCTAGTGCGTGATTCCCTTGTAAGGCCGAAACTAGGTCTAAGGCTGAGCAATTTGGGCTTAATCAACTAAGAGGTCGTCAATCTCCTAGGCTCTGACTAGGTCAGATTCAGCTCGCAATATGTGCCTACTAGATTTTGGGGCTTTTGAATGACTTAAACCAATTGAATAAAGCGTAAGACAAAGATTAAACAAATAATCATAGAACAAAATAAGAGCTAAAATATCATTAAAGGCGAAGAATATTGTCACAGGATACAATTAGCCTAGGATTCATAGACTGTATCAAAGGGTACAAACAAGGAAAGATAAAAGGTGATACGAAAATCCCTTTCAGGGAACCTATCTACCCTGCAGCCGGCTTCCTAGGTCTTAAGGAGGGACCTTGAATAATTCTCGGTGGATGGAGCTTCGGAGTTTCGGAGCTTCTTCAATGGAGGTTGAAGAAGATGGAGAAGGTGGAGAGAATTCTTCAAGGGTGAAAAGCTAAGGTAATTTACAATAATGAAAGATGTCTAATTTACAATTGGAAAATCTTATTTATAGACGCGGTTCGGGCCCTCTTTCTGACCTAATTCATGTCCTTTTGCAGTGGGAAGATGTGGGGCCGATCGGGACTTCGTGGGATCGGGAATCAGTCTTTTGACTGATTCCCGCAGGTCAGCTCGTCGAGCTGGGCACTGCTCGGCGAGCTGGCCAGCTCGACGCGAGCTGGCAGCTAGCTCGCCCGAGCAGCGCCTGGGCAGCTCGCCGAGCAGCGCCTGGGCTGCTCGCCGATGCTCAATTCGCCGAGCGACTGCCGGAGGTCCCCGAGACGTGATTTTTGCCTGAAATTGATCATGTTTTAACCTGCACACGCACATAAACTCCAAACAACATTAGTCCAAAGGCTAAATTGACCCGCCAATTGCTCATTTTGAGTAAACACTCCGTTTGGTGCGACTTTTGGCGGATCAATTAGCTATAAAAGATAATGGAAATTTAACGTACATGCTATTTTGGCCATAATTGCCTAAAATATCCAGAAAACGAGCCTAAACAATGAAAAGTAAATGAAACATTTCCAATTTCTAACTAACTCACACAAAAGCATATAAATGCGAGAATTGCTCGTTTATTCATGAAATAACGCTAAAAACCGTCCTAAAACCGTACCCAAAGATAGGGTTTTTTGACCCCTATCAGTAGCTCATACCTTTGGGCAATTAGTAATAACATGGGTTTGATTACGTGATTGCTACGAGGCGTTCGAGGAGCCTTGTTTGTTTAGCGAGGACCCTATTGGGTAGCTCGTGGTTTGTGCAATCGGTAATAACATGGGGTTGATTACGCGATTGCTAAGAGGCGTTCGAGGTGTTTGAGAAGCCTTTGTTTGTTAGCGAGGACCCTATCGGGTAGCTCGTGGTTTGGGCAATCGGTAATAACATAGGGTTGATTACGCGATTGCTAAGAGGCGTTCGAGGTGTTCGAGAAGCCTTTATTCGTTAGCGAGGACCCTATCGGGTAGCTCGTGGTTTGGGCAATCGGTAATAACATGGGGTTGATTACGCGACTGCTAAGAGGCGTTCGAGGTGTTCGAGAAGCCTTTGTTCGTTAGCGAGGACCCTATCGGGTAGCTCGTGGTTTGGGCAATCGGTAATAACATGGGGTTGATTACGCGATTTCTAAGAGGCGTTCGAGGTGCTTTAAGAAATGCTTGGAGAAAAATATCCGACTTGAATTATCATTGATGAGTTACATGCGCTATTGATAGTATTTTTTCAATGTTTGGATGTTCCAACTATTATCGAAAACCATTCCGTCTAATGAGGCGATTCTATAGGCCCCGTTATGGAGGACCGTATCGATCTTGTATGGCCCTTCCCATGTCTATCTGAGCTTGCCCTTGGCGAGCGGGGATTGAGCGACGGCTGCATCTCGGAGCACGAGGTCCCTAACTTGGAAAGTGCGGGGTCGGACCCGTCTAATGTGGTATCTAGCTAAGCTTTGTTTACGGGTCGTGATGTGGAGTAAGGCATTAAGGCGTTCTTCCTCCAGTCGCTCGCCGGCTTTGGCGAGTTCCGCGTTGTTATCAACTTCCTCGAAAGTGATCTGTCAAGGAGAACGAAGGACGACCTCGGATGGTGCCATCGCTTCTGCCCCATAGGTTAGGAAGAAAGGAGAGCGTCCAGTGCCAGAGCGTGGGGTTGTGCGGTATGACCATAATACCGCTGGGATGTGGTCAGGCCATGCTTGTCCCTGGTCAAAAAGGCGTGCTTTTATTCCTCGCAGGATTGTTCGGTTGCTTACTTCAGTGAGTCTGTTGCTTTGAGGATGCGCCACCGAGGTGTAACGACCTTTGATACCCCATTCCGTGCAGAACTCGCGGAATTGATTGCAGTCAAATTGTCTCCCGTTATCTGTGATGAAAGAATGAAGGACTCCGAATCGGTATATTATTGCTCATTTGAGAAAGCTGATGACGTTGTCGGCAGTTATCTTGGTGATAGCTTCTGCCTCGATCCATTTTGTGAAGTGATCGACTTCTACCACTACGAAACGCTTCTGTGCTAAGGCTATCGGAAACGAGCCGAGCAGATCAACACCCTATACGGAAAAAGGCCAGGGTGTGACGATGCTCCTGAGTGGAGCCGTCGGCACATGGTGAGTATTTGCGTGTACTTGACATGCCTGACAGTTACGAACTAGTCGCATTGCGTCGGAGTCCATGGTCTGCCAATAAAGTCCATGTAGGCGAGCTTTCTTCGCAATTGACCGAGCACCCTGATGCGAGCTACATACGCCATGGTGTATCTCCTTTAGACAATGATCCCCTTCTTCCTCGGACATGCAATGTAACCAAGGGTGTCCGGATGATTTTCGATAAAGGAGGCCATCATGCATCGCGTATCGCCAGGATCGCCGAACTACGAGAGATGCCTGCATCCTATCTTCTGGTAGGGTTCCGTGTTCTAAGTACCTGATTATCTGACTTCTCTAACCGTTTTCCGCTGCATCTGTCGTGTCGATCTGCAAAGAGCTTTGTGCTCGGATGGCCGGAGCCTCAGCGGTTTCAATAAGGGTTTGCGGGTCACTAGATTGCTCACCTGCTGCAAGAGCGGCAGTGGCATCTGCCTCTTCATTTTCTTCTCACGGTACGAGCGTAAGAGTGAAAGTGACTCCCTTGCTTTTGAGGTCCTCGAGCAGGGACTTGGCGAGCTCCAAGTATTGACACATCGTTGTGTCTTTTGCTTTGTAAGTTCCGCTGACGTGGCTGACGACGAGTTTGGAGTCTGAATAAATGGTTAGGTGCCCCGTTACCATTGTTCTGGCTAACTGGAGGGCCGCGATCAGAGCCTCATACTCCGCTTGATTGTTCGTGGTTGGGAAATTCAGTCGGATGGCGTAACGTAAGCGGAGGTTATCGGGTCCCTGAATGGCGATACCCGTGCCTGCCTGGCCCGGGCCGTAAGAGCCATCTACGCTTATGGTCCATAGATTTCCGTTGATATTTTCTGCCCGGGTGGGGTCATTGGTCGATGACCCGGTGAATTTGGTGATGAAATCGGACAACACTTGAGCTTTGATTGTTGTGCGAGGCTCAAAGCGTACATCAAACTGAGACAGTTGGACTGACCAGTTGGTGATGCGACCGGAGACCTCTGGTCTCTAGACTGCCTTCTTGAGAGGGTAGTTAGTTCTGACGATAACCGTGTGCGCCTGGAAATATGACCGTAGGCGCTCGGATGCTTGTGTGATGGCGAAAAGAGCTTTTTCGACCTCGGAGTACCGTATCTCTGTCCCTTTCAGTACCTTGCTCAAGAAGTAAATTGGATACATTTCTATGCCTTCATCCTGAGTGAGAACCACTGCCACAGTTTCGTCGGCAATGGTGAAGTATAGTTGTATGTCTCGTCCCTGCTTTGGTACTGATAGTAGGGGCAGCGTGGCGAGGAAAGTTTTGATGGCATTGAACGCCGGCTGACAGTCCGTAGACCATCTGAAGGGATGATCCTTTTTTATTGCCTTATAAAAGGGGAGATGTTGAGCGATTTCCGCAAGTGCATGGTATACGCTTGTAGTAATAAAAGATATCGAACCCACAGAGAACGCTTTTTAACTTAAACTTATTTTAATTCAGTTTTATTCTCGACTTTAGGTTTAACTCAAGAAAATCGTTTAATTAATTGTATTGGTTAGGATTAGATAAGAATTATATGTTGAACTTTAGAGAACAATTCTGTCTTGAGATTTGATTACAAGACAGAAATTTTAGTGTTTAGAATAAAACATGTATAAAACTTATTCGCATTAAGTAAAGAAAGCAACTATAACTTTGGTAAGATTATGAACATGTAATAATTCAAGAATTTACGTAATTAATGGGCTTTGAACCGTAGAAATCTCTCTGGATCGGAGCAGATTTCTACCTTAATCAAATTAGTATTTTATATCCGATAAGCCGCGCTCACGATCATATCATCCATAAAAACTAATTCTTTCAAGTGTTCAACAAAGTTTCCTTGTAAATATAATTGTGTAAAACGTTTTAATGAAAACACCAGTTTATTACTTTGAAAATCATTTTGTCAGATTAACATCAAAATAACAACAGGAAGAATATATTGAATAAGATAAATGAATTATTAGTGAATTGTGAATCTTCACAAGTTAACAGAGAGGAAGAAACATGGATAGCATTTTGACGAAATCTTTGAGATCCGGGTTGTCAATTTTTCCCTCAAACTCCGTAGGTTTGTCAGACCCTTTTGCGCTTCAGCCGTTAGTTCTTCTCGCTGAATCTTCGGAATAGAGACCGCTAGGTCCACTACCAGAATGAGAACTGGTCTTTGAACAATCTTTAAAACTAAACTAATCACTACTGTGTTTATAACTAATCTAAGAACAACTTGTGTACAGCAAGTTTGCTTTTCGATAGGGGTATTTTTCCCCTATCTTTTAGCGTGATTTACGGGTTAATTTTAGAAGAAACAAATAAGCTTAATTACAAAAATAGAGTGTTTTAATAAAATAACGGAATAAAGATAAATTCCATGCTTTCAGTTAATTTCCCTTATTTTTGAGTAATTTAGGAAATAAAAACATCAAGCTAACTCGGCCCCGAGATTTGTATTTCAGGTACGAGCAAGGAGTGAAAATCCACTCAAATACGTGAGGCGCATCATCCCATACACGCGGCGTGAAACATAAAGTCATAAATGATTGCCCTATCCACAAACACCACGCGGAATCTAGTCAGCATACGCGAGGCGTACGCCAACTTACGCGAGGCGTATAACACATGTCAGAAATAATTGCCTAATCCTGAAAAGTCAGACTGCATGGTCTCACTGAGTCAACGATCCATATGCAGGGCGTAGCACCTTACACGCAGGGCGTGTAAGGGGATTCTTCAATGTAAAAAGATCAGAAACTCATTTACGCAGGGCGTGCCTCAAGCCTCGCACGGCGTAAAAGAACCAAATCAAGCAATAAAAAGTCAGAAACTCAAACACGCAAGGCGCAGTCCATCCTACGCGGGGCGTGTTTGAGATATCAAGATCCGGAATTGGTCCACATGCAGGAGATTTCCGACGGAATGGGCATACACGCGGGGCGTACTCCACCATACGCGGGGCGTATTATGGGATTTCTGCACAAATAATGTTGCTCCATACTTGTACCTTGCAAAGTTACAATTTTTCCCTGGCTTGATATGTATAAATAGGCAGCTCTTGATACACACAAACATACCATTAGAGAGAGCAAACTATACTTGTTTTGATTGTTGTAGTTTAGATTTGTTTTTAGGCTTTGTGTAACTAAACTCTTCCATATCGAGAGCTTGTCCGTTGCTCCCGGCATTTCATCAAAGTCCCGCTCCATCTCCGCACACCAAGCTCGAGAGCTCCACCATTCAAGTCCTTAGAGACGGCTTTTGAGTCCGGTTAGCTAGTTCTGAGGGTGGATGTTGGTCCCTTGTAGGGTTGTAAGTATAGTTCCAATGGGGGGTTAGGAACTATTTAAACTTTTTCGCAATTAGGGCAGACTTCTTTTTCTAAAGAAAAAGGTTTTAACAGCGGCGCTGAGTAAACAGCAAGATACTGGCTTAGTCAACTGGTGACTAGGTCAGTTTCTTAGCTTGAGTCAGGAAATAGCACTTAGAGTCTATTCCTGAGTTCAGACGTTTAACGCGCACAACTCAACTTGACCTCTTTACTTGGTCAATTTTTGGTTATTTTAAGCAAGCAATATAAATAAGGAGTTAAAGGTAAGAAATACTTTACTCAGTAGATTTATCCAGGTTCGGCTTCTTCTAAGCCTACGTCCTGTCCCCGGAACACGTTCCGGGATTTCGAATCCTCTACTGAGCTCTTTAAAGGTAGATCCTCAAACCTTTTACAATCTTAGCAACTGAGTATGACAAGAGTACCTTCCTCTATACCTCTACTCAATCCTAATCTCTCGCTGAGTACTAAAACCGAGTACTCAGCCTCTCCTTTCTATCTCTAGAAATGATAAGTGTTTTGTCCTATACAAAGATTTGCTAAGACACTTTAGACGATTGAAACAATCACTCTAAACTTTTACACAGATATAAGAATTGTAGTGTAAGATTTTGCTTTGCTTCTTTGCTTGCAGAACATGTGTAGAAATTTGGTCAGCGTAATGGCTTGATCAAGTTCTGTATTGAGTGAAGCTTCTGATGGCACTATTTATAGAGACGTCTGGGCATCAATCATTTCGAATTTCGAAATAACCGTTGGAGGGAAACGGCTTCCTGTCGTTGTCATCCTGACTTGCTCAGAGCTCTCGGCCAATCAGATTTGTGTATCTTCTGTCCTCGGTCAGCTCAGCAGACTGTCTCTCCTTTTATGGTAAAGTCAACTGGACAGCATACTGTGTCGTCTGAACTTTACCCAAAGTAGAAATACTTTGTCTGGAAGTTTTCATTTGCCAGCTGCTGTCTTGTACGCTTTGTCGAGACTACTCAGTAGCTTCATCTTGAAGTTGTTCCCGAAGGTCTTCTAGATCCTTCTTTCGCTGAGTTGCGTTTTGTCCAAAGCGACAGCGTTTTAACAAACGCGGGCCGAGTTGTACTGAGTTGTTTGACTTGGGCCTTGACTTCCGTATTGGGCTTGGGCCTTTTAATTCTTGTGTCTTATAAACAGTTTTAACTCAACATTGAACAAACACATTAGTAGAATAAATCAAAGCATTTAAACTTAGTGTGTTTAGAATATGTATTTCAATTATACTTAAACAATTTTGTCAAATCAAAATTATGTGGAAAGGTGTTTCAACAAACTACCCCATTTTGATGTTGGCAAAACTATTCAGCAAGGAACTCAGTATGAGCTCCCCCATGATAGTTGACCTAGTATAATTTAGCAAACTCCCCCGTAAGGGTTGAGCTACTGACTTAGTTTTACTCTAAACATGTAAAGGTTTAATTGAGTACGTCTAAGTTCAGTTTTTAGATATAGGTCAGCTTTTTAAACATATTCTATTTACTCAGTATAAAGCGGAAGGTTTAATCATATAGAGTACGCTGAGTAATTTGTTGTTCAATGGATTCGTAACAAACAATGTTTTATAAGCACATAGGACAATGTCAAACATGTTATCAGCATTTGATTTAGTCAATAAGATTTATAAGTATAAAACATAGCTGATTAAATTGAAGATACGTAATGACTAAGTACACAGTAACATGTATTAACATATATCATAACTCAGGAATAGGAATAAAAGATGCAGATATGATATATTGATGGAAGTCAGTGTTTACACAGCAAAACTTATAGATAAGGCATAAAGATTACATCTGACTTAGTCTATACTGAGCTAGCCTATCTATTTCTTTTTCTTATGTTGTGACTGACTTCGCTCATGCTGAGCTCTAGCTTCTTGTTCTTTCTCCCCCGTTTTGTCAGCATCAGGAGGAGGAAGTCTGAAGGCATCAGTTAAGGCAGCTCGAGTCAGTTCTTGGGACAGCTCCTTAAGTTTCTCAGCGCTTTCATTCACGCCGTCAAAAATTGCAACTCCATCAGTTGATACCTCTGCGGGTATGTTGAGGTCAGCTACACTGAGCATATTGATGCTAAACGCTTGAGCTTTGCCTTGCCAGATAAGAGCGTCAGTAAGACCAGCAAAGATTTGGTGAAAGGTCTTTAAAAGAGCTGTGTCGTAATACTGACGTTGAATGTTGTTATGACGAATGTGGTTGAAAGTTTATTGGATGATCGTCTGCATCTCATGCTATTTCAGCGCGTCAGTATCCATCTCTTTCTTATTCAAATTAAGCAAGCGAATAGCCTCACCTATTTGCTCTATTGAGCACTGATTGTAAGAGACCATTTGCTCATTGGTCTTAAGTTGCTCGGTGTGAAGCTGAGCAAAAAGCATCTTTACTTCAGATGAGGTGGCATAGTCGGTGTTCACAGCTGACAATTTCTGAACTTGTCCTTGTAAAGAGTTCAAGTGTTGCATGGTTGTCAGCTGAATCTCAGCCAGCTTGGCTATTGAATCCTGCTTAGCTTGCTGTGCTTGAAAAGATATGATGACGTTCAGCAAGTCCTTGAGTCCCTTAACCTCGTTGAGAAGCTGAGTGACCTGGGAGAGCTGAGTAGTCTCAATAGATGAAGACCCAGCAGCAGGAGGAGTGGAATGTTGAAGGTCTTTGATCAACGCTTGAACTGAGTCAATGAGCTTTTTGCCGGACTCAGTAGCATTCACATAGCTTTGAGAGCCTTCAGGGACATCAGTATGACCGGAAGGAAGTGGAGTGAAAGGAGTAACCTGGTCAGTGACTGGAATGGTATTCTCAATCTGCACTTGAGTTTTAGGTATAGCTGATTGATCGGCAGAGAGTTGAGTTGCAGAAGTGGTAATCCGAAGACTGTCTGTGCTGACGGCAGAAGTGTGTGGAGTCCGCACCATGCTTGAAGAAATTGCATGAACAGTAATCGGCTCAACATGACTGGTTGAGGTGGCGGAAGCATTTTGGTCGGCATGTTCCTGTTCAGAAGAAACAGAGGCTTGCTTTTCTAATGGCGCCGATGTAGTGGAAGTTGGTTGACATTTGAAGAATTTCAGCTTTACTGAGGAGGGGTCCTTAGTTGTCTTTGAAATGGTAAAGTCAGGAAGAGTTGGTGGTGGCACAAAGTCTTCACTGACAAGCTTTTCACTGGCCTTAACCAACTTTCTCCTTCTACGGGGTGGAGTTACAGTCTGAGTAGGATCTCCTGAGTGAGAAGGAGAAGATTCATGTTGCTCATCAGCAGGTTGGTCAGTTTGCACTTGGACTTGATCAACATTGTGTTGGTCAAGTGCTTGCTCTTCTTCAGCATCCAACCCAGTATTGGCCTGCTCAGTTTCATGCTCACTGGATGTCTCCTCAGAGTCCTCAGCGTCATCCTGACCGCTGACTTCTTCTTCTTCTTCTGACTCAGTACTGAAGTGATCATCTAGTTGTACCTCATGTTCTTCATGCTCAGCTTTTGTACCTTGACACTGGGTGAAGTGAGAGTCACCCGGTACAACAAAGTCTGTAGGTATGGCGTTCAGTGGAGTTAGTGTAGAAGGTTTCTGCTTCTTCTAAGGTTGCTCAGCAGCTTCCTTAGTTCCAGGCTCACCTTGCCTGTTTCGTTTCTGAGCTGACTTGCCAGCTGACTTCTGTCTTTTTGCTGGAGACTCAACGTTTTGGGAAGGAGTCTCAGCAGTTTTTCTTTTGCGGGAAGATGGGGCCTTAGTCCTTCTTCCTTTCTTTGGCTCAGCAGTTTCTTCAGCTTGGCCAGCAGCAGCAGCAACTTTACCTTTCTTCAATGGCTGTCCAAACTTTAGTGCTCTCAGCGAGGCAGCTGTTATCTCAGTTCCTCAAGTCTTCTCCTCACCTTCGAGGTCAACTTTGTGGTCAATCAGGATTCTGGTGATGATTGAACCAAGCCTCAACGTACCAGAGCTGCGTAGGAAGCCAGCGACGAGAAAAACTGGCATGTTGATTGGAGTGTACGTCAGCATATGCCCTATAAAGCATTGCTTGAAATTAGTTGTTGATGTAGTGCAGTTGATCTTTGGGTAGATAAAGTAAGTCAGCAAATAATGAGCCATCTTCTGGTGCTGACCCATTGATGAAGCTGAGACTTCTCCTGAGTGGCCCTCAGGTTTGCAGAAGTTTTGCTCATACCCAGTGCCATCCTGATCTCCCGATCTTCTCAGCCTTGCTCCCTCAGTTTTTAACTTGAGCAGATTTCCTATATAGAGAGGGTTGATGAAGATGGTTTTCTCTTTAACCACAGTGCATAGATAGTCAGTGTTGTCATTTGCAACTTTGAGGTTGTGGTAGAATTCCCTCACAAGGTCAGGGTAAGTATAATCCCTTACTGAAAATAGCCCAGTCCATCCATTTTGTGAAATCCACTCGCAGAACGGTTGTTCATTTTGCACGAAGTTTTCAGAGACCCATCTTGAGGGCTCAACTTTCCATTCGCGGACATTCTCAAAGACCTTGGATTAGGTCCTGACCTTTACGGGTTTTTCCTGACCAGCTTTTCCTTTGCTAGGTGTGGGAGGATTCCTTGTAGGTTCATCGGAGCTGGACTTTTGGTGGCCGGCACCGGAGATATTGTAGGAAACCTTAGTCATTTTGAGGATGGGAAAGCTTAGAAGGATTTTTTAGAGAGAAGGAATTTCTTTGCCTTAGAATTCGATAAGCGTAAAGAATAAAAAATGGGGAAATACCCATTATTTATAGAGGTGATGTGTGGTGTGGATTTAATCGAATCCATGTGCCAGTTTTGCTTTGGGATTTTGAACCGACAAAGATCCTGGCATTTATGACACATACGGCGTATACGTCATCCTAGGTCTATACGCGTGCTATTGCATTTATTCTAACGGATATAACACTCAGCGTTTAGAATACTAATCGTTTGATATTCTGAGTGGTCAGTATTGCATAAAGGGATGATTTCTAAGTTTAAGTTTAAACTAATTTCCTCAGTGTGCAAGTTTACTCAGTATTTGATGTTCAGTCGGTTTCGATGAGTTACTCAGCAAACAATCAATCATTCAGCACAGTAATTCACTCAGCATGCATATTCATTTAGTACAGGAATTTACTGAAGAGGATTAAACATACCAATTGCTTCTCTCAGTATGCTGAACTGCTCACGGGCCAGTGGCTTCGTGAAGATATCCGCAAGCTGTTCGTCCGTTGGGACAAAGGTCAGCTTGATCTCACCCTTGAGTACATGGTCTCTAATGAAGTGATGTCTGATTCTGACATGCTTCATTCTGCTGTGTTGAATTGGGTTCTTTGAAAGATCAATTGCACTTTTATTGTCACATTTGACTTCAATTGTCTTCGTTTGAACACCATAGTTTTCAAGCTGTTGCTTTATCCATAGGACTTAAGCAACACAATGACCAGCAGCAATGTACTCAGCTTCAGTGGTAGACAAGGCTACTGACGCCTGCTTTTTGCTGAACCAGGATACAAGACAGCTTCCTAAGAAGTGACATCCTCCAGAGGTGCTTTTACGTTCCAGCTTATCCCGTCCATAGTCAGCGTCAGTGTATCCGATGAGTGTAAAATCATGAGTATTTGGATACCATAAACCTGCGTTCACTGAGCTTTGCAAATATCTAAGGATTCTTTTTACAGCAATGTAATGAGATTCCTTAGGGTTAGATTGATATCTAGCACAGTAGCATACTGAAAACTGAATGTCCGGTCTACTGGCTGTTAAGTAAAGTAGAGAGCCTATCATACCTCGATATAATTTGCTGTCTACTGACTTACCATTCTCGTCAGCGCAGAGGACAGTGTCAGTGCCCATAGGAGTGGATATTGGCTTGCAATTTTCTAAATCATATTTCTTTAATATCTCCTTGGCATATTTGGCTTGACTGATGAAGATGCCATTCTTTCCTTGTTTAATTTGAAGACCGAGGAAGAAATTGAGTTCTCCCATCATGGACATTTCAAACTCAGTCTGCATTTGTTTGCTAAACTCCTTGCACATTGATTCGTTAGTTGCACCAAATATTATATCATCAACATAAATTTGGGCCAGCAGGGTATCTTTACCCCTTTCTCTTAATGAATAAGGTTGTATCAGCTTTGCCCCTGACGTAATTTCTAGTCAGCAGGAAACTGGTCAGCCTCTCATACCAAGCACGTGGTGCTTGCTTGAGGCCGTACAGAGCCTTTTTGAGTTTGTAAACATGGTTTGGGAACTTAGGGTCCTCAAAACCTGGAGGTTGATTTACATAAACCTCCTCGTTTATAACTCCATTAAGAAATGCACTTTTGACATCCATTTGGAATAATTTAAAGTTCATGTAAGATGCATATGCACATAGAATTCTAATTGCCTCTAGCCTTGCCACTGGGGCAAAGGTCTCACCGTAGTCAATACCTTCTTGCTGACTGTAGCCCTGAGCTACAAGCCTTGCTTTGTTCCTGACTACATTCCCTTGTTCATCCATCTTGTTCCTGAAGACCCATCTTGTTCCAATGGTCTTTTGACTCTTTGGATGAGGCACTAGCTCCCATACATCGTTTCTTCTGAATTGATCGAGCTCCTCTTGCATTACGTTCATCCAGAATTCATCGTACTCAGCTTCAGCGAAATTCTTCGGTTCTTGAACTGAGACGAAAGCAACATTGCTGAGGTACTTCCTGAGTTGATTCCTCGTCATCAGGGTATTCCCAGCAGAATCAAGGATCGCACTCTCTGAGTGCCCTCTTGGGATCCTTATCTCTTTAGGTAGATTCATGTCTTGTGCTGTTTCTGTTTCAACAATCTCTGCAGAAGTAGATGGGTCAGTAAAAGTAATCTTAGGTTCACTCTTACTCTTGGTCAGCCTTTTCGTGAATGACTCAGTAGCTGGTTCTTGGTCAGCGGTGGTTACTGAGTGTGGATCATCTTTGGTCAGCGGCTGGTATCTACCTGCAGGGTCAGTTTCGTCGAACTCTACATGTACTGACTCTTCTAAAACTTGAGTTCGCTTATTAAAAACTCTGTATGCTTTGCTGTTTGTTGAGTAGCCCAAAAAGATAGCCTCATCAGCTTTTGAATCAAACTTTGCTAAGCTATCTTTGGTATTTAAAATAAAACATCTACAGCCAAAGGCACGAAAGTATCCAATATTGGGCTTTCGTCATTTTCAAAGTTCATAGGGGGTTTTCTTTAATATAGGTTTAACTAGAGCCCTATTAAGAATATAGCATGCTGTGTTAACAGCCTCTCCCCAAAAATACTTTGGAAGCCTATGCTCATCCAGCATTGTCCTGGCTATTTCAACTAGAGTTCTGTTCTTCCTTTCTACAAACCCATTTTGCTGAGGTGTTCTAGGAGCAGAAAAATTGTGGTCAATGCCGCTGGCTTCACAGAATTCAACAAACTTTTGGTTTTTGAATTCTCCACCATTATCACTACGGATGTGAGCTAATTTTAGGTCTTTTTCATTTTCAATTTTTCTAACCAAATTTGAAAATGTCTCAAAGGTTTCATCCTTGCTGGTCAGCAAGATGACCCACGTATACCGAGAGAAGTCATCTACAATGACCAAAGAAAATCTTCTTCCACCCAGACTCAACGGCTGGATTGGACCAAAGAGATCCAAGTGTAGTAACTCTAACGGACGCTTAGTTGAGACAATATTTTGCTGTGAAAAGATTGTTTGGTTTGTTCTCCAGCTTGGCAAGCATGGCATAATTGATCTTTTTCAAATTTAAGTTCAGGCAGTCCCTCAACCAATTGCTTTCTTGCTAATTTGGCCAGGAGGTCCATGCTTACATGACCAAGTCTCCTGTGCCATAGCCAGGAATTCTCTTCCTTTGATACTAAGCACACAGTTTTTGAAAACTTTTTCTCTAAGTCTAGCATAAAGACATTATCTATCCGAGGGGCAGTTAAAATTAACTCATTTGTATTACCCTCGTATATTTTACATCCAGTAGCATCAAATATAACTTTTCTCCCATTGTCACATAGCTGAGCTACGCTGAGTAAGTTATATTTGAGTCCGCTGACTAGGGAGATAGATTCAATAGTAGGATTATCTCCGATGGTTCCTGACCCTACTATCTTACCCTTCTTGTTGTCTCCAAAACTTACGCTCCCTCCTCGTTTACGCTCAAACGTGATGAACTGAGTTTCATCACCCGTTATATGCCTTGAGCATGCGCTGTCAATATACCACATCTTTGACTTCTCGGCACATCTCAGGCTTACCTGCATTGTAACTAGTTACTTTTAGGTACCCAATTATTTTTGGGTCCTTGCTTGTTAGGTGCAACAGGTAAAGTATCATATTTTATTTTATGGCGACATACATGGACAGTATGGCCATTCTTTCCACAGAAGTCACAACTGACCTTCTGTTTAGGATGTTTCACTGACTTGTCAGCACCCCAGTGCTGAGCGTGCCAGCACACCTTAGTGGTGTGTCCTAACTTCCCACAAAAGTCACACTGGACTTTTCGTTGGGGATTCCATCTCTGTTGAGTACCTTGGTACTGAGTTCTCAGAGGACTGTTTCTTTTATTTGGAACCTTTAGTTGGTTCTGGATAGTTGTGACGTCCTTTCTCAGTTTCTTTGAAACTGACTGGACTTTAGAGACAGACTCATGTATGATCTTCATGTTATCATGCAGAGTTGAATTGTCCTGAAGAAGGAATCTGAGGTCACTCAGTTTGACCTCTTCCACTTCGTCACAGCGCCTGCTGAGTGCTCTAACTTTCTTATTACACTTCTTGACAAGTGTATAGAGATCACTCAGGGCATTAACCATATCGTTTCTGAGCTGGGGAAGAGAGATTACCTCATTTGATTTCTCCTCGTCATCTGATAGGTCAGCATGCTCAGAGACGCATGGCTCAGCAAGTTCGTCAGCCATGAAGCATATCTTCGCTGACTCGGTGGCCTCAGTTTCTGTAGATGAAGACTCATCACTGTCGCTCCAAGTAGCCACCATTGCCTTTTTCCCACTCTTCTTGTCTTTCCTCAGTGTGGGGCAGTTTGACTTAATATGGCCAGTTTGATGGCACTCAAAGCATGTAATGGGCTTTGAGCTGTCCTTTTTGTATTTGCTGTCACTTGAGTCAGCCTTATACTTATCAAACTTTCTGTAAGGCTTTTTAGAGTATTTGTCATTCTTCCTGAATAGCCTTTTCATCTTCCTTGTAAACATAGCCATCTCCTCATCATCAGTTGAGCTCCCATCAGTGGAGTCAGCTTTCATGACAAGGGATTTCTGCTTCTTGTCTTCAGATTTTTCCTTCACCTCAAAGTTTTTCATGGATATCTCATGGGTCAGCAATGAACCGATGAGTTCGTCATATTTGTAGGTGGTTAAATCCCGAGCTTCCTCAACTGCTGTCTTCTTTGCTTGCCAATTTTTAGGAAGACTCCTGAGTATCTTTTTGACTTGTTCTTCCTCAGTGAAGATTTTCCCAAGTCTCTTGAGCTCATTAATGATGTTGGTAAACCTTGCATTCATGTCTGAAATGCCCTCATCATTGTTCATCTCGAACAGCTCGTACAGTCTCATCTGCTGATTCACCTTGGACTCCTTTACTTTATTGGTTCCCTCGTAGGTGACTTCCAGCTTTTTCCAGATCTCTTATGCCGACTCACAACCTGAGATTTTATTATATTCTGCAGCATCGAGCGCACAGTGAAGCATATTGATAGCCAAAGCGTGATTTTGAAGCTTCTTAAGATCATCCTCTGTCCATTTGGCCTCAGCTTTTACAACTGTTTGGCCAGCCACAACTTCGACAGGTACAAATGGGCCTTGGACTATAGATAGCCAGGCACTCATGTTTGTAGCCTGAATGAAATTTTTCATCCTATTCTTCCAGAAGGTATAGTTTGACCCGAAGAATAGGGGAGGCCTAGTAATGGACAGCCCCTCAGGCAGTATTTGAGTTGTTTGGTTTCCAGGGAGAAACCGAGTGCTGTTTTCGCCCATGGTAGGGATCAACTCAAGGTTGTTAGACCTTTTACAGTGAGCTTTTAAGCTCTGATACCACTTGTTGGTCCCTTGTAAGGTTGCAAGTATAGTTCCAAGGGGGGGTTAGGAACTATTTAAACTTTTTCGCAATTAGGGCAGACTTCTTTTTCTAAAGAAAAAGGTTTTAACAGCGGCGCTGAGTAAACAGCAAGATACTGGCTTAGTCAACTGGTGACTAGGTCAGTTTCTTAGCTTGAGTCAGGAAATAGCACTTAGAGTCTATTCCTGAGTTCAGACGTTTAACGCGCACAACTCAACTTGACCTCTTTACTTGGTCAGTTTTTGGTTATTTTAAGCAAGCAATATAAATAAGGAGTTAAAGGTAAGAAATACTTTACTCAGCAGATTTATCCAGGTTCGGCTTCTTCTAAGCCTACGTCTTGTCCCCGGAACACGTTCCGAGATTTCGAATCCTCTACTGAGCTCTTTAAAGGTAGAGCCTCAAACCTTTTACAATCTTAGCAACTGAGTATGACAAGAGTACCTTCCTCTATACCTCTACTTAATCCTAATCTCTCGCTGAGTACTAAAATCGAGTACTCAGCCTCTCATTTCTATCTCTAGAAATGATAAGTGTTTTGTCCTATACAAAGATTTGCTAAGATACTTTAGACGATTGAAACAATCACTCTAGACTTTTACACAGATATAAGAATTGTAGTGTAAGATTTTGCTTTGCTTCTTTGCTTGCAGAACTTGTGTAGAAATTTGGTCAGCGTAATGGCTTGATCAAGTTCTGTATTGAGTGAAGCTTCTGATGGCACTATTTATAGAGACGTCTGGGCATCGGTCATTTTGAATTTCGAAATAACCGTTGGAGGGAAACGGCTTCCTGTCGTTGTCATCCTGACTTGCTCAGAGCTCTCGGCCAATCAGATTTGTGTATCTTCTGTCCTCGGTCAGCTCAGCAGACTGTCTCTCCTTTTATGGTAAAGTCAACTGGACAGCATACTGTGTCGTCTGAACTTTACCCAAAGTAGAAATACTTTGTCTGGAAGTTTTCATTTGCCAGCTGCTGTCTTGTACGCTTTGTCGAGACTACTCAGCAGCTTCATCTTGAAGTTGTTCCCGAAGGTCTTCTAGATCCTTCTTTCGCTGAGTTGCGTTTTGTCCAAAGCGACAGCGTTTTAACAAACGCGGGCCGAGTTGTACTGAGTTGTTTGACTTGGGCCTTGACTTCCGTATTGGGCTTGGGCCTTTTAATTCTTGTGTCTTATAAACAGTTTTAACTCAACATTGAACAAACACATTAGTAGAATAAATCAAAGCATTTAAACTTAGTGTGTTTAGAATATGTATTTCAATTATACTTAAACAATTTTGTCAAATCAAAATTATGTGGAAAGGTGTTTCAACAGTGGATTCTTCCTTTTACACTTTCTAATTAGCTTGATCTCATCCTATGTACTAGGCTTGTTTGTAATCCATATTTACACTTTCCATATTTATAATTTATGATTCATAGCCTCTTTTTCTATATATGTGTTGGTGTTTGTTGCTTGTTTTGATACTCGTAATTGACTATTGTGTAGGGGAACGCAATTTCCGACGCCATTCGGGCTATCTTTAGGGATTCATATAGGTGTTGCGTTACCGGAAGTGACGCTCCGGAAACCGTAGGAATTGACAAGCCACGGAACTTATGGGCCCTAATTTCTGGTCCCAAGCATTAGCCACGCCTTGACTAGGAACCACGTAGTCTAAGTACTTCACGGGTTGGTCGAACTACACATAGTCGTCTTTGCAAGAGCAAAACATTAACCATATATGTATTAGGAGTCGTTATTTGTCATAGTTATAACTTATCGCATTCATATCACTCCATAGAGTTTCGTTATATAAATTCGCCTCACACGTAGTTAGGAGTAGTTTGTAGTTGTGTCTCACACCAACATCAAAGTATTCAGCGCTTAAATAACGTATAAAACCGAGTCGTTTAATACTTGCAGTTATAAATCCCGTGGATTCGGTACCCGGTCTTAACCGGATTATTACTTGATACGACGGGGTAGAAAACATTTTGTCATAACGCACTTATCATAATATACATTTTATCGTAGAAAACACTACGCTAGACGGCACCTATCACTTTTACAGAAATGTAAACTAATCTGACTCATTTCTGAGTCAGAGTTTCTTCAACATAATAACAACTCTCATAACCCACTTAACCAACTTAATCCACATAACCAACTTTTGAATTCTGAAATGAATCACTTATTTATAGTTGGTGAATGGTTGTAATTGAAGGGTCGTGTCCGCTGGTGAAGGGTTGCTTTTATCCAAACGAACAGACGCGTTTTTTGGATTTCTGACATGTGAAAGCTGTGCAGAATTCTTTGCTGTCTCAACTGAGATTCTGAGAATCTCAACCGAGACAGGGGGCACAGAAGAAGGCTGAAAAACTTCGACTTTGGCGACTGGCATTAGCATGTCGCGACTGAGATTCTGAAAATCTCAGTCGTGACAAGGATGTTCTCCCTTGTCTCTCGGCTACTTTTCGTCTCTTTGAGTCGGTCTTCTGATTAACACGTACTTTTGGCACGTAACTTAGGTTTTTCCCTCGTTTTAGCTCCTATTTGGATTTAACCAAATAATTAAGTACCCTGCATCAAAGAAGTATATAAAGACGTAAAAGTACTCTAAATAAATATAATTAGCATGGTTTCAATGTAAATTTAACGTATTTATATATGATATTTTAGGTATATTTTGGGCTTAACAAACTCCCACACTTAAGCTTTTGCTAGTCCCAAGCAAAATTTCATTGAATTTATTCTTTAATCAAACTCTTTATAAATAGAACATATATCCATATATTCCTCTTTAAATTAGTTAAACCGAAAGAAAAAACTTTACATAGTAAATTTATACGCAAAGTATCAAACTAGCTAGTGTAAAAGAGATATATCATTCGTCTTGTATCTCAATTTTTATATTGAAGTATTCGGGACGGTGTAAGCACGCATGTTTTTGAATCTTTCGTCTCAAGGCATTTCAAAGCACAAAATTTCCTTTCCCAAACCTAAACTATTACAAATATAGATTTATTAAGGACTTAGGTTTAATATATTTACTTAGTCACGCCCGTGATAAGGGTGGTCTCGTCTGTGACTTTATATGAATTAATTTGCTTTTGTGTTCGTTTAAGAGGTATGGACCATGCCATGGGTGGATGCAATCGTTACTTAAAACTTTAAAGACGTTTAATTTTGTTTTAATTTCTAACGTTCCTTCCATACCTCGACCGTGATAAGGGTGGTCGCAATCGTGGCCAAAAGTACTGTTTGTTTATTGTTCTTTCCTTTCATATACCTCGACTGTGATAAGGTTGGTCTCAATCGTGGCCAAAAGTTAAGAATACGACTACTTGATTTAATTAACATGTAAATAAAATTGGGAAAGAAAAATAGCACATTCATCCTATATTGACTTGAAATTCAACATGTATTATGGCTAAAGTTTCCTTCAAAACTTCAATTGGTTTTTAATGTAAGACGAAAATCATACCGAGCTAAAAAGCTAAAGTTGTTAGTTCGATTTATGCCTATAAACCTAATTGAAAATTGAAAATAAGATTTATATCTATCATGTACTCATGATATAAAATAGAGATTTGAAACTAAAGAAATTTTACTTATATACATTTACTCGAGACGTTTTTGATAAAATCGTTTCGGAGATTTGTAAAAATATTTGTAAAAAATATTGCCCGTATAGAAATATCATTTCTAACAATAATGATAACCTTAAAATATGGTAAACATTATTTTGAAAATTGAATTGTTGAAACATATGAAATATATACGTAATAAAAATTTATGTTTATGAAAAACGTCATTGTTTTTGAAAAATAATGCACAAAAAACGTTGCATTTCTGTTTTATCAAAATGTTGCATTATATACATTACTTAAACATTAATAGCAGCATGCATTTATACTTAAATAAATAGCATTCATTCGCATTCGTTGCATTCATTTGTACTTAAAATTAAAACGAATATGAAATATATCTCCTCCCACACTTAATTTGGACCATGTCCTCATTGGTGCAAAAATTGATATAACACGAAAAATAGTATGAAATTAAACCATACGAATTAGAATTAAAATTATGGTACGATAACATTCAAACATAATAATAAATATAATTGTACCAAACTTAACACAACATAATAATAATAACGAAAATGAGTTAAAGATAGAAAAGATAAAACCTATCAAGGTGAACTCGGTGGTGATGGCGTAGGCTCAATGCCTTGGCGTCGGAAGAAAGATAGCAACCGGCGACGAGTAGATTTGTGCTCACGTCTCAAAGTAGTGATATTGGCATCCACCGTGTTTATCTTTGAACTCATTTCGGTATTGTTGGCAGCGACTTCA
This sequence comes from Euphorbia lathyris, assembly GCF_963576675.1. Taxonomy (NCBI): domain Eukaryota; kingdom Viridiplantae; phylum Streptophyta; class Magnoliopsida; order Malpighiales; family Euphorbiaceae; genus Euphorbia; species Euphorbia lathyris. Next base: position 9,901,338 of record NC_088911.1, read on the forward strand.
TCTAACCGCAAATGCATTTGACGGTTATTCTCGTTCATTTGTGTCAAAACACGTTGCCATCCAACTTGTTCTTCAATATTTGGTTCCTCATTTTCTTGCTATTGGGCATTGGCATAAACATTCTCCTCCTCCTCCTCTTCATATTCCTCATCATCTTCTTGGGCACCTAATCCTTGGGAACTTGAAGCTTCACCACCCAAAGTAGCAAAAATACGTCTTGTACGATCCTCGTATGATATAAATGCGGGTGGTCCCAATTTTTTCAATAAATTGTCTCTTTGAAGTGTCGTGATATCCAAGGAAGGCAAACCAACATGAGGCAAATTTTGATAATCCACTAATTCACCCCGAGCACCCAAAACAATGCCGGTAATTAAATTACCCATTGGCACTTGCTTATTACGTGAAGCGGAAGCTCGGACCAAATTAGTAAATATCATTCTAATACTATCAATGGTCAAATTCGTAAAAATACAATCTAACACAAACAAGTCACGGGTTTGCACCTTTGAACTTTCAACCCGACCAAATAAAGAAAAGGATAAAAATTTGTGAAAGAAAAAGATACAATTATCCTTAATTAACTTACTAGAAGTGTTCTTCGGATGAAAAACATCTAAGCCGGTTAAAGAGTGCCAAACCGTGTGTGCATTAAAAGTCTTTGGTTTTGAATAAAAATTTCGAGTAGGAAAACCAAACCATGGTCCCATCGCCGCATACCCGACCTCAAAACGAACACCATTATTTCGAAAAGAAATAATACCATGGTTCTTGTTATAATTGAGAGTGACTAAAAACTCCACAATATGCGATTCACTACTAGGAAAACGCATACTAGCAAATTTTGTCCAACCAAGAACGGATAAAAATTCATCAATACGTTCAGTAAAAGAAAATACGTTTACCGTGTCAGTATCGATAAAAGGCATGTCGATGAATTCTATTTTGCTATTAGAAAAAGTGGCGAAATTTTCAGCCCTCTGCCTCCGTCGCAATATCGAACGGTGCTCCATAATGAACTCTTAATTGATTGGCTTCAGTTGCTTTGGTTTTGTTAGCAACTCTCTTTTGTCTAGGCATTTTGGTGTGATTTTGGTGAAAGAGATGAAGTAATTTGAAAGAGATGAATGGTAGAGTAAAGATAATGGTTGTGGTTTAGGGAAGAAGAAGATGAATAGGGTAAAGATATATTGGGAAGGTGAGTGAATCTTGGTTTTGGGAAGAGTAAAAGATGATTGATTGGTGTGATGTATATAGGTGTAAGTTATAGGTATTAAATAGGATAGATTAATAGGTATGTAATTAGAGTAGAAATAGGAATTAACCCAAAAAACTGCCCCAATCCCGTCATACACTTCGCGTGTCGCGATTGAGATTTTCAAAATCTCAGTCGCGACAGCGAGCTTTCCAGGGGGTTAAATCTTCTGAAAATTTGTTCCATTGCTGTCTCAACCGAGATTTCAGAATCTCAACTGAGATTCTGAAATTTCTGGCTAAAAACTGGATATTTTTGACAATATCAACATAATAAATTCAAGGGTAAAGTTCAAATAAAACCCCTGTGGTTTCACTAATTTTCAGATAAATGACTGTGGTTTACTTTTTGTCAAAACGAGGACTGAGGTTTTCAACTTTAGCAAAATAAGGACTTTTTCGATTGATACTATTAAAATCACCCTTAACAACTTCAAAAATGACATATTTTAAGAACTACTAATATTCTAAGCAACTTTAATTCTTCAACTTTTTTATTTCGAGATTATTTAGATGATGTTTGGTAAAGAGAGAGAAAGTTAATGTTTAGAGAGAGAAAGTTCCAAAAAAGATGATTTTCTAAAATCGAAAATGTAGTTCCATAGAAAATATGACATTGAACAACTTTAATTCTTGAAAATTTTCATTTTCAAGTCGTTAAAGATAGTTTTAATAGCATTATTAAAAGTGTGAAACCTCAGTCCTCGTTTTGACAAAAAGTAAACCACAGTCCTTTATCTGAAAATTAGTGAAATCACAGGGGTTTTATTTGAACTTTCTCCTAAATTCAACTCCTCTTATAATTAAGTAACATTAATGCTAAGTTTTAATTCCTGAAACTGAAACAAACAAAACGGAAACATTAAATCGAAGGAAAACCAAAGGTTCTTCATTAATTAAAAGAAATTAATGAAAGAATTAATGCACTTTATTAATCATAATGACCTATTAATTACTTACCAACCATATGTACACAAAAACAGAAATAAATCTATATACATGAACATCAAACATATGTACAGAATTACAATCAAACATTATAAATTTAAACAGTATCCCTGTGAATTGGAATATGTTTTATTCTGGCCCTTTCTAATTGTTCTTGAACAAAAACTTCTCTTTCTTTGAGAGAAAGAAACTGTGGACCGACACGAAAAACTCGTTTTACGATTCCCTCACTTTCCCAGAACTCGTAATCAAGTATGGGAAAAGGCTCTTTATCAGTCCAAGGAACAGAAACTGATCCTTTGGTACCCAGGATTATTCCACATATGATATTCCCAAACCCTATTTTCTGATTCTTCGAACGTGAAGTGGCACCTAATCCCTCCATTAAAATCTTTGAGGAATTAACTATGTTGCCTTCGAAAATATCTCCTAACACATACAAATCTGTATATTGGACGACACTGCTTCTGACTCGACCAAACAAACTATGACAGAGAAATTTGTGAAGATACAACATGGAGTTAGAATTTATTGATTTGTTATAGGAAAGACTTGGATTGAATCTCCAAAATCCCGTCAACATTCTCCATATATCTGTAGAAGTCATATCTCTTCCTAGGATGGTGTTGAGTAGTGTCCCGTGGTGGAAAACCAAACCAAGCATGAAGTTCAGGATATCCAAAAGTGAATATCTTATCCTTATAATGAAAACTGAGATGAACACGCCTCTTGTTGACGAAACGAACAGTAGACAGAAACTCTAGTATCCAATTTCCAATAATAGGAAACATCATTGATGCAAACTTGATCCATCCTAAGTTTGTCAGATAGCGATTCATATCATCGCTGATCCCGATTTCTTCATTCAGGAACTCGTCCATATACAACATTCCACAAAACTGTGCATATCTAAACCTCAAATATCATCGTCCCTTATCATGATTGTAGATGGGAAATCATGCTCCATAGTGTTTTGAAATGTCAACACGCTTGCTACGAGCAGAAGTATTTTTCTTAGAATTTTTTAGAGAGGTAGTCATGTTTGATAATTAAAGTGTCTGTAACCTTTAGAAATGAAGAAAGAAATTCAGAATTCCGAAAGAGATGAAGTGAAATAAAGGAATTCTGAATTGACTGGAATTTATAGGTTACTTAAGTGAAAAGTTGTGTCTGTTAAGAATAAAAAGATGTCAAACTGATACCTTTGGAAAAAACTGACTGAAAATTTTAAATGAGATTCCTGTAATCTCTTACAGTTATTTCAAAATGTTAAGTTACTGAAAATCTCAATGAGATTTTCGGAATCTCTTCTGAGAATTCCCTAATTCTGAAACATGGAGAATCTCAACTGAGATTTCTAGAATCTCAACAGAGATTTCTAAAAATTTTCAAAAACACTTTATTCTTTATAAAATAAATTTCAAAACATGACTAAATTTGATTTTTATTTTACAAAACTTATTTGTACACAAAACTAGAAATGAAAAAAAAAATAAACTAAAAATAAATAAAAATAAAAATAGAAATAAAAGTTATGAACAAAAGATAAGAAAAACTAAAAATTAAAAATATGAAAACTAAATAAATTAATTTTCATAGAACAAAAGATATCTTATTGAAAATTATGCGTGTCATGGTCGAGAAATTGGAATATCGATCGCGACTCGTCTTGCCCATTGGCAAGGAATGCTTTGCATTGGTCTTCCCTAGTTCTATAGAGAATTTTAAAATCTCAGTTGAGAATTAAAAATTCCCAGTAAGTTCAGAAATTTATAAAACGTCAAATAAAAATCACTGTGGAGATTTGTTTAAAAATCTCTATACAATCAGAACTTAAATTATGTGTGATTTTAATTCAATTGAGATTTCTTTAAATCTAAAGACACTTTCCTCATTAAGTACAAATATTTAAGATATATAGCATATTTTCATTATCTTTCAATGATTTTTTTTTTATTTCTAATCTAATCATTATTGCTAAACTAAAGATGAATATAAAAATTAAACTAAAATAAAATGTAAAAATTAGAATATGAAATATTAAAAACTAAAAATGTGATAATCCTTAAGAATTCTCAAGGAGAATCAAAATTATGGACAGAGTCAATTACCTGGACCGGTTTTAAATAATGGTCCTGTCCATTTAACTTACCTGAGAATAATTTCAAGTGGGAATAAAAGAAAGTAGAAATATATCCCACATTTTGAAATTATTATTGTATTTTTTTGTCTCTTTTTTTTCTTCTTTTTTTAGCATTTTTTTAAGCGCTTTCTTTTTTAGCGTTTCTCAATTTAAGGATCTAATGATTTCAGTTAAATGCCCGAAACTCTGGTTTCGTGCATGAACAAAAACTACGTGCATGAACTGAAACTGTTGAAACTATGGTAAAAGCCGACAATTCCTTCCTGGGGGATAAGATAATTTCAAGGACTGTATTCCTTATTCATACTTTCTAATATATCTGTCTGAGAAAAGTTGATCGGCTATTTCTTAGAGAGATAAATGTAGGTGTTTAAGGAAATGACATGATAAAAGAAAAGAAATTATTTGGGTGTAACGTAGGAATTGAATAATTTTTTTACAAAGAGAAATGATGTTTTGGTGAAGGGTTAAGTTTATAGAAAAGGGTTAAAGGTGTTTGGAAAAAGGTAAATTTTCTGGGAAAATCATCTGTCATGTCTGACATGCTGGTTCAAAAATTTCCTCTCCCTTCTGATGTATCTGTATACTGGATTTCTTTTCTGTAGACTCCTTCTGTGAATTTATATTGATGATCAAATCTCCAGTTTATCTTTGAAAAAACTTGGATTTTTTTTATATGCAAATATCTAATTGCAAATGTTAAATAACAACGAAGATTTAGTCCTAGTGACCATCCTCAAAAATAAATAAAAAATAACTATAGAATAAATAAATACATATATTATAAACCAATGTTCGAAATAAAACACGAAAAACATAAATTTTTGTTAAAAATTTAGCGTTCCCCAGCAACGGCGCCAAAAACTTGTTGAGTGATTTCCGCAAGTGCACAGTATACGCTTGTAGTAATAAAATATATCGAACCCACAGGGAACGCTTTTTAACTTAAACTTATTTTAATTCAGTTTTATTCTCGACTTTAGGTTTAACTCAAGAAAATTGTTTAATTAATTGTATTGGTTTGTATTGGTTAGGATTAGATGAGAATTATATGTTGAACTTTAGAGAACAATTCTGTCTTGAGATTTGATTACAAGACAGAAATTTTCGTGCTTAGAATAAAACATGTATAAAACTTATTCGCATTAAGCAAAGAAAGCAACTATAACTTTGGTAAGATTATGAACATGTAATAATTCAAGAATTTATGCAATTAATGGGTTTTGAACCGTAGAAATCTCTCTGGATCGGAGCAGATTTCTACCTTAATCAAATTAGTATTTTATATCCGATAAGCCGCGCTCACGATCATATCATCCATAAAAACTAATTCTTTCAAGTGTTCAACAAAGTTTCCTTGTAAATATAATTGTGTAAAACGTTTTAATGAAAACACCAGTTTATTACTTTGAAAATCATTTTGTCAGAATAACATCAAAATAACAACATGAAGAATATATTGAATAAGATAAATGAATTATTAGTGAATTATGAATCTTCATAAGTTAACAGAGAGGAAGAAACATGGATAGCATTTTGATGAAATCTTTGAGATCTGGGTTGTCAATCTTTCCCTCAAACTCCGTAGGTTTGTCAGATCCTTTTGCGCTTCAGTCGTTAGTTCTTCTCACTGAATCTTCGGAATAGAGACCGCTAGGTCCACTACCAGAATGAGAACTTGTCTTTGAACAATCTTTAAAACTAAACTAATCACTACTTTGTTTATAACTAATCTAAGAACAACTTGTGTACAACAAGTTTGCTTTTACAGAAATGTAAACTAATCTGACTCATTTCTGAGTCAGAGTTTCTTCAACATAATAACAACTCTCATAACCCACTTAACCAACTTAATCCACATAACCAACTTTTGAATTCTGAAATGAATCACTTATTTATAGTTGGTGAATGGTTGTAATTGAAGGGTCGTGTCCGCTGGTGAAGGGTCGCTTTTATCCAAACGAACAGACGCGTTTTTTGGATTTCTGACATGTGAAAGCTGTGCATAATTCTTCGTTGTCTCAACTTAGATTATGAGAATCTCAACCAAGACAGGGGGCACGGAAGAAGGCTAAAAAACTTCGACTTTGGCGACTGGCATTAGCGTGTCGCGATTGAGATTCTGAAAATCTCAGTCGCGACAGGGACGTTCTCCCTCGTCTCTCGGCTGCTTTTCGTCTCTTTGAGTCGGTCTTCTGATTAACACGTACTTTTGGCACGTAACTTAGGTTTTTCCCTCGTTTTAGCTCCGTTTTAGATCTTATTTGGATTTAACAAAATAATTAAGTACCTTGCATCAAAGAAGTATATAAAGACGTAAAAGTACTCTAAATGAATATAATTAGCATGGTTTCAATGTAAATTTAACGTATTTATATATGATATATTAGGTATATTTTGGGCTTAATAGGAGACAACGCTGTGTCGAACAGGAGATGAATTGTCCCAAGGCGATTACCCTTCCGTTGAGTCTTTGAACCCCCTATAGGTTGTGTGGAGCTTTCATTTCTAAAATTGCCTCGATCTTCGCGGGATTTGGCTCGATACCCTTCTCCGAGACCACGCAACCAAGGAACTTACCGTTGCGAATGCCGAAAAAACATTTCTCCAGGTTTAGCTTGAGGTTGTAATCCTGGAAAATTTTAAATACCTCCGCTAAGTCGCGCGGGTGGTCGCTCTCATTAGTGCTTAGGATGACCATGTCATCTATGTACACTTATACCGTCTTGCCGATGAGGTGAGTGAATATTTTGTCTATTTGGCACTGATATGTGGCTCCTGCATTCTTCAAACCGAAGGGCATTATGTTGTAGCAATACGTGCCTTCATGCGTTATAAAGGAGGTCTTTTCGGCATCGGCCGGGTCTAGAGGAATTTGCTAAAAACCAGCAATGGCATCAAACTGGGACATGATTTTGCGACCGACTGTCTGGTCTAGAAGCTGATCTATGTTAGGCAGCGAGTAGGAATCCTTAGGGCATGCTTTATTAACATCCGTAAAGTCTACACACATGCGGTACTTTCCACTGGCTTTCTTTACAAGTACAACATTAGAAAGCCAATCGGGATAGTGGACCTCACGAATAAATTTTATAGCTAACAGTTTCTCGATCTCTGCCTTGACAGCTGCCTGCTTGTCCTTCGCTTGTACCCGCTTCTTCTACTTTAGAGGTTCGACGGAAGGGTCGATGTTCAATCTGTGGGTCGCTTGCTCGGGTGAGACGCCTGTGATATCTTCGGTGTACTAAGCGAATACGTCCGAATGCTCAGCCAGGACGGACTTTATTTCGTCGGCCAGAGGAGGCGGGAGCTTGGTCCCAATCTTCAGTGTCTTGTTCTCCCCGACGGGGCAGTCGCTGACTGGTTCAATCGGCGTGGGATTGTACCCCCTCATATCCATCAGACCGTCTTAAAGATAGAGTGTCGTCCGAGGTTGAGTCGCCTCCCATTGCAGTTTTTTGGCCAAGATGCGGTCTCCTTGGACGGTGATTTTGCCGCCCTGACACGGTAGAGTCAAGCATAGGTTGGAGATGTCAATTGTAGCTTTGAGGCTAGCCAGCAGAGGTCTTCCGATAATGGCATTATAGGCCAAGGGGAGGTCCACCACCACCCATTCGGCGGTGTCCTCTACCTGCTCGCCGCTCTCGGCGAGGATCGCTGGCAGAGAGATGACTTCCTTCACAGGGACTTCTATTTCTGACAAGACAACCAGGGAAAGGCACGGAGGGCCGTGTGAGTATTCTTCATAGCGCGGAGCTCTCTCTAGGTAAGCAAGTTTACCGAGCTCCCCGTGTCCACTAGTACCTGGTGTATCTTAAAGCCGGTGATGTTAATGGTGACTACGAGGGCCTCCGAATGGCTGGTCCGGAGTGGTGGCTGTAGCGTTAGGGTCTGATCTGCGGTTTTTTCTTACGGAAGCTCTCCGAATGCGGACAGAGTGTCGGTGCTCCCTCTCTTATGACATGGATTTCACCGTGGAACCTTGGTCGCTTTGCCTCATCTGTTCGGCCGTTGTCATGCTGCTTCGGGCTTTGTTCTCTCTGCCTAATGGTCCTTGGCGGGGTACCTTGTTCTGTGATCCGCTCGATTTCTTTCTGTAGTTGATAGCAGTTCTCCGTGGAGTGTCTGGAGGGTTTGTGGTACTTGTAGTATTCCTTTTCGACGCAGGTCTTCCCTTTCTCCACCGGCGGAGTCAGGTGTGTGAATCGGCGAGCCTGGTTCTGAGTAGCATAGTGTACTTCCTTTCCCCGGGATCGATCCCCCCTGCGCTCCGGGTTTGCCCTCTCGACTCGCGCCGGAAAAGGCATGGGAGTCTCCCTGTATGCCCGGCCTCCGTCTCGTGCTTCTCTAGTCGGCCTGCTCTTTTCTTCCTTCCGTGCATCTCCTCTGGCCTTGTCTCTTTCTGATTCCTCGTACCCTGTTGGTCGATCACAGTCGTCATACCGGACGAAGGTCTGTGCCATGGTCATGAGCTCCTCGAAAGATCGCGGCATCTTCCTGAAGCACTTTTGCTTTAGGGGCTCGCATGAGGTTCCTTTCGGTAGGGCGTCGTGAGCTACCTCTAGGTTGAGGCCCTTGACCTGAGAGGCCATGTGGTGGAACCTGGAAAGGAAATTGCGTAGTGGCTCGGTTGTCCGCTGTTTGAGCCCGTTGAGGTCCAAGCTGATCTTTCGTACCTTTGCTGCTGCGGCGAATCTAGAGAGGAAAATATCCTTTAACAAATCAAAGAAGTCGATGGACTCGGGGGCAAGTCCTCGATACCACTCCTATACACTCGCGGAAAGGGTAGTGGGAAAACCTTGCACATGATGTCTTCGTCTTTGGAGTAGAGGTTGATGGTGCTCATAAAGGAAGCTACGTGGTCGTTTGGGTCCTCGGTTCCCGAATATTGGGATAGTCGCGGGGCCTTCCAGTCGCGTGGGAACCTTGTTTCAATAATCCTGTGCACCAGCGGAGTTTTGCTGGAGGTGATGCTTCCCCCCCATACCCCTCCAAGCGCCCTTTTGTCCAGAAATCTCTGAATTTTCTGTTCCAGTAGGTCCTCGTCGCCAATGGCCGTCGGAACTCCGGATGCCGCGCCCCTAGCTCCCAGCGCAGTCGTGACGGGCTCGGGCTGCCTTTTAGGGATCACCTCTGGGACCACTGATCTGCTTGCGATGGGGCTCGCTTGCGGCGGCATTGCGGCCTCCTTGAGATATCCAAAGAGACTTATCTAAGGAACTATTCGAAGAGAGATGGGGTTACCCGATAGTGTAGTTAAGAGTGAGCCGGAAAGATCAGCTCCCCCTCTTCTCCCTGTCGTGGGTATTTATAGATGGGTTCATGGGCCCTGCTTTTTGGGCCTAAATCATATTCCGGATCATTAACTATAAAAAAATTCTCTTAAAAAAATCGCTTTTATAATTTTATATAGTTCTACTTTTATTTTAATAATTTTACAATATTTATTATTAATTTTTTTTAATAAATAGGTTCTACACTATAAAATTAAAATTTATAATTATATGAAAATTAATAAAAACAATTAACCAATATTGGAGAGATTATTATTATGAAGGAAAAAGAAACATAAAATAGAAAAAATAGATATTTTATTATTAAAATCTATAGTATAGGGTAATTTTAGTATTTTAAATTTTATTTAGTCTAATATAACCATTCACTCAAATATAAAGACTAAAAAGTTGGCGAAACTAAAAATTGAGGGACTATATAATCATTTCGAAAAATACAAGAACTAACTAGTATATTACGTAAAACCACAAGGACCTTATAATTATTTACCCTAATATATATATATATATAACACGGAATATGCAAAGATAAAGAAGTTATTTGTATGGAGAACAAGAAAAAGAACAGACCCAATGCTTACGAATTTGAACGATTAAGAAGAAAATCATAAAAAAGAACACTCAAAGTTGATTTCAGTTGCATTATAGTTTAAAGGAAATGAAAATAAAGGAAAAGAAGAACGTAAATCCAAATTGACTAACAAAATCTTTATGAGAGTCTAACGGCAGGGACTAAACAGTTCATCGAGAAAAACGTTAGAGACTAAACAGTTCATTGAGAAAAAGGTTAGGGAATTTATCATGTGTTTTTTAAAATACAGGGACTAAACAGTGTGTTTTATCAAAATATAGGGACTAATAAATTAATTACCCAAGAAAAAATGATTGAGACTAAAAAGAATAAAAAGAAGGGAAAGTATAAAATTAGGCTTTTGTGGAGTTTGTTTACGTTTTTAGAAGGCCTAATACACAAATAACCCCCTGAACTTGTCTAAATGTTGCAACTGCCCCCCTCAACTTTCAATTGTAAAACATAACCCCAAATTGGAAATTTTTTTATCCCGTATTTGAAACAACCGTAAAAAAGTTTTCCCGGATTCGTATCACGCCAAAGATCTGATTATCATACTCCACGAGCGTTGCAGATTTTGTATGTCACGTGTTTCTTCAATTGCAGTCCATGTCAGCAATTTGGGGTTGTGTTTTACAATTGGACAAGTTTAAGGGGTAAGTTGTTACAATTGGACAAGTTTGAGGGGTAAGTTGTTACAATTGAAAGTTGGAGGGGGCAGTTGCAACATTTGGACAAGTTCAAGGGGTTATTTGTGTATTAGGCCTTTTTAGAAACTCGATAATTTTAACTCTTATATTATATCCAAATCTTAAACTCTCCAATTTCCTATATCATTGAATTGAATTTTGTAAGAATTTTCTCAACTTTCAATCTGTACATGTACATGTTAAACAGATTCTGATGGACGGTAACTCCGACTTTAATAATCTGGAACTCGCATAATAGATTAGAGGTAGAGAAAGTAAGATTTTTTTTATTATTATTTGCAAATTATCATTTTGGTTCGTATTTATAAAATGAGAACCCATATTGGGTTGTTTTTGTTCTTCGTTGTGCTTAGTTTATGTTTCTGTTTTCTTCGTTGTTCTTAAATTGAAACATGGTCATTTAAAGTGTTGTTTGCTCTTCTTTAATTTAAATTGCTTACTAGATTGAGAAGAAGATGGGTTGAAGATGAAAACGAGGTTGAAGAAGATGAGGGGTTTGTAAGAGTATTTTTGAAAAAACGTATTAAAAGAGTCTAGTTTAAAAATATAAATATACCCCTTCATTGTGCGAATTTTATAAATCAGGGTTAATTACAAAGAACTACCATGTGGTTTGACCGATTTGCAGACCGGTACCTGTGGTATTCTTTTTGCAAATACAACCTTGTGATTGCAAAATTTTACATGTTTTTTTACTTTGCTAAATTTGGCCGATAACGACCTCAAAATGAAAATTTTCAAGAATTAAAGTTGTTTATATCATATATACTATGAACCATATTTTTAATTTTTCAAAATCATCATTTTTGGATTTTTCTTTCTCTAAACATTATCTTTTTCTCTCATAAAAAAAAAAACAACACCTAAATGACCTCAAACCTAAAAAATTGAAGAATTAAAGTTGTTTAAAATATTATTTAACTCTTGAAAATTTTCATTTTCAAGCGTTATCGATCAAATTCTGACAAAGTTAACTCAAATGCAAAATTTTGCAAACCGCAGAATTGAGTTTTCAAAATTTTGCAAACCACATGGTTGTGTTTACAAATAAAATACCACAGGTATCGGTCTTCAAATTAGCCAAACCACATAGTAGTTATTTGTAATTAATCCCTTTTTAAATAATTAAAAAACCACAGTCTTTCTAGTTTATGATAAAACCGGTCCTGCACATAGGTCACGAGTGAGGCCGCTCAGTACCAAGGTAAAAAGGGGTTCCAATTTTTTTTACTATATATAGTAATTTTTTATTATAAATTATAATATCCATCTAAAGTGAGACCAATATTTTAGGCCTAAATTTCTATTTTAAATGTTCAAGTATAATTTTTTTTTTTTTATTAAGGGTCCTGGTCTCTTATTTCGCTTAGGGTTACTATAAAATGTCAAAACCGACCGTGGCCGTCGGGTAATGCGTTGGTCCAGAATTCTATTGCATTGTATTTTAATAAACCTAATATGACTTAGTCTGAAAACCTGTCCGGTTCGATCAGTCTGACTGGACGCTCTGATTCAAGTCTGACAACACAGTGTTTAGTTACTTAACTTTTTTATAATAACTAATTGTTCTTTTCTAATTAACTTCAAATTTTTAAAATCCAAATAATTTGCTATTTCTTTTGGAGCTAGGACCCCATTAATTTTAATTTACAAGAGATTGTGATTAGAATTTTTTATTGGAATTTGTATATTATTGGACTAATTAACTGAGAAAGAGTTACATACTGAATTCCTGGGTAAATTACACCCATGCCCACTGAACTTTATCATTTTAACATTGTGGTCACTGAACTTCAACAATAGTATGACCACTGAAATTTACACTTTTTAATTTTGGTGGCCACTCAACATTAACTAACTCCTTAAAATGACCATTAATGACCTCAAAATGAAAATATTCAAGAATAAAGTTGTTCAGAACGATAGTTACCATGAAACAATATTTTTTATTTTCCAAAATCACTTTTTTTGGAGCTTTCTCTCTCTAAAAATTCACTCTCTCTCCTAACCAAACAACATCTAAATGATCTCAAAATGAAAATTTTTAAGAATTAAAGTTCCTTAGAATATCATTAACACTTTTAATTTTTTATTTTGAGACCGTTAATGATCGTTTTGAGGCGTTGAGTGGTCATCAGTGTTAAAAAGTGTAAAAGTTAATAATCATACCGTTAAAAATTACTAAAATTTAATGAATATTAAAATGGATAAAGTTGACTGGCCATGGATTTAATTTACCCCTGAATTCCTCCATCCACTACCTTTTTATAACGTATAAATTTACAAAATTCGAGGTGACATTGTTGTACTTTATTTGTTTTGAAGAATGATTTGTTTATTTATATAATTTTCTCTACTGATAAATAATATTTTCATATTCTTTTTATATCTTAACAACAGAAATTTAGTCTCAAACACTCATTATCAATTAGCTCACAATTAAAAGCTATTAGTAAACAGCAAACAACGGATAATAACAAGTATCAGTTAATAGTTGAATCATACACACCCTAAAAGTAAAAAAAAAATGTAAGGAACATACTTTTATACACTAGTTGAAAAAACTTCATTAGCAACAACAACTACTAAATATCTTATCGCAAATGATAATATAATTTATCAATTGTGATGCGTCAATGTAAAAGTTGTCGCAAATGATAAATTTATATAGTCATTTGCGATGCGTGTTTAAAATACCCGTCAAATGACAATATTTTTAACATTTGTGATACACTTTAAGCCAATTTGTGGCTATATATACATATCATATGTGACGCGCCTTACGTATGCTCAACGAATATGTAAAGTTATTTTGTCATTTGCGACATGTTGTTTTAAAACGTGGCGCAAATGATTGTCATTTACAATGCGCGTACACCACGATGTTCATCAGTTGATCAGCCTAATTTGTCTTCTTGTCACCCAATCTCTTTTTTACCCCTTTAACGATAGTTCAATTGGTGACTTCTTTCATGCCATTAGTTTGCGGGATAATAGACAGAAGAAATCTATTTTTGACTTCCCAGCCCTTGCAAAATCTTTTGAACTCGATGCAATTGAATTGAGAATTGCTGACCTTTTTCCTCGTGGATCATCACCGTGCAAATAGATTTATCTGTGACGGATTCATAAAGGTGTAAAACTTCCCTTCGAACATGTTAGTTCATCAGCGGTGCCAAGAACTGTTTGATGCCTTCAAATGTCTGCTGACAAGCAGGTGTCCATTCGAATGTTTTCTGCTTTTTTATGCCTTCATAGAAGGGAAGGCATCTACCTAGGGCAACAAGCCGCCCATTTAATCTTTAGACTTCTCAAATGTTCTGGGGCGCTTTCATTTCTAAAACAACTTTGATTTTATCTTGATTCTCTCCCACACTTTTTTTTATTGTTGACATATCCTAAGAACTTGCCTGAAGTTGCACCAAATGTACATTTTTCTGGGTTGAGCTTGACATTGTAATTTTGGAGGACTTGTAGGATCTCTTTAATGTCTTCTGCATGTTTTTCTTGGTTGAGCTTAACGTTCTATTTTTGGAGGACTTGTAGGATCTCTTTAATGTCTTCTGCATGTTTCTCCATTGAGGTACTTTTAATGATCATGTCATCCACGTATGCTGAATTGCTCCCTTTATTTCCTTCGAAGATCCGGTTCATCATCCTCTGATATATGGCTCTAGCTTTTTTTAACCCAAAAGGCATAACTTTGAAACAATAAGTAGCTTGGTGTGTAATAAAGGATGTTTTAATTTGATCAAAGGGTTCCATCCGTATTTGATGGTAACTTGATTTGACATCCGTAAAAGATCATATCCTGTCGTTTCATCCAGCAAGATATCAATGCAAGCCAGCGGGTAGTTGTCTTTTGGGCAGGCTTTATTTAGGTTTGTGAAGTCTACACACATTTGATGTGATCTACCTGCTTTCTTGCCAAGAACACATTCGCCAACCACTCCATGTAAATCACCTTTTTGATGGCATCCACTTTTTTCAATTTCCTTATCTCCTCTTCGATTGCCTTTTGCCTTTCAGGCTCACGATTCCGTTTCTTTTGTGTAACATGGATTGCGTCTTCTGCCTTGTTTAACTTGTGGGTTATGACATATGGACTCACCCCTGCGAGGATTTCATTCTCTCAAGAAAACACGCCATGGGTGATTGATTCTCTAATTTTTGGGTTCAGATTTCTAGCTATCTTTACTTTTTTACTCGTAGCTAACGTGAATAACTCTGTTTCATCCATAGCGATCGTAACAGGCTCTTCTTCCTCGTCTTCTTTTGCATGGGGGCAGATTGACATGGAAGTGGAATATGTCTCTTGTGCTGTTTTTTTGGTTTCCACGTATCATAACTCCCCCTTTGTTGGTAGAGATATATATACTCAGGTGCCGAATGGAAATCAGTGTCGCTATCTCTGAAAGGACCGGTCTTCCTAGGATAACGTTATACGCCATCTTCCCATCCATGACAGATAACTCCATCTTGCCCTACCATGTCTGATCCTCGTCTTCCATTTCACACTCTAAAGTTATCTAACCTTTCATCTGGCTCATTTGTCTTATTATTCCCAAGATATCTATGATCGTAGTTTCCATTCGGAAAGGATCCACTTTTAATTTGGCGAATGCACCTCTGGAGATAACATTACATGAGCTGCCTATGTCAATCATTACACATTTCATCTCCTAGCCCTCTATAGTCATTGCAATCACTAATACATCTGCATGTGGCGTGATGGAAGGTCTTTTTTCCAGCGAATGGCTGGTTAAGATGCATTTTGTCAACGGTCATCATTTTGGCCTTTTTTACTGGCGGATGATACCCTGGTCCGCTTGCTACAGTGTTAATCATGCCCTTTGATTTCTTCCTGGGTGGGTCTGGCTCATGTTTATCATCCTTTTGCTCTATCATTTTGGCCAAACTTATTTAGCTTGCCTATCTCTATCAAAATTTCAATTTCTTTAGCTAATTAATTCCCAACACGCTTCTGCATCATTCCTAACACACTTCTGTATCATGCCCATTTAGGCGATGGAATCAGCAATAAGTTTTGGAATTACGGCCATTGTTCCCCCTCCTTTAGTGATGGGATATTCAATATCCCACACTACAAGAAAACAGTTAATTAGCGACCGAAATTTTGGTCGCTAATTCGGTCGCTAAAGACGTTTAGCAACCGAAAAGCGTCATTCTGCAACCGAATCAATTCGGTCGCTAAGTAGCGTGTTGGTAAATTTACCAACCTGGTTTTTCCTGAACGGGTCGCAAATATTGCAACTACGTTTCGGTTGCAAAACGCGGTCGCAACCTTTAGCGACCGAATTTTGCAACTACATGTAGTTGCTAACTGCTGGACAAAAGCTATGAATTGGGGCAGTTTACCAACGAATTCGACGAAAACGTCATCGGTAATTTTTGTGATTTGGCATAATATATTATGCTGGTAATATGCAATGATAAATTAGCTCTTTAATGCAGCATACAAATTTTTATATATTTTATAATTATAATTACTTTACAATAAAATTAAACATTTAATTAATAATTCAAGAAACTAGAAATATACATTTATAAATAATATTTGAAGGTTAAATCAAAATACATAAATATCATAATGTAATACATTAACCTAAATAAGTTAAAGTCTATTATCAAAAAAAAAAAAAATCAAAATATATAAATATTGAAGCTATTAAGGGACAAGCCTCAAGTGTTGTTCTTATCTCAATAATTACAATACTAGCACCTAAATTAGATACACCAACAAAACTTGAAGATGACAATGATCTTGAATTTTTAGGATATCAGTCATGGTAATACTCGGAAGCAGCTGAACCAGTCCAAAAATTTCTCCGTCCCTATTAAGCAATCTAGTCTGGTACAGTGCTCTTCATTAATCAATGGACTCGACAATTTACTCAATAGTGTTCAATTTCAACTTGGGTAAGTTTCCTACAATAAACAGAACCAAAATCGAAATCAGAAGCATGTTACATCTCAAATAAAAAATTGGTATCAAGCATTTAGTTTGAAAATTAAATAGCACAAATGCAAGAGGCAATGAGGCTGAAAATTTGTTAATTTATTGTTTGCTGCAGAACAGAAGAAGCAGTTGCACTTCCATTGCTAGAGTTGAATATACAATCAACCTATATGCATCCAATCACAGCAAAGATAATTGAATAGAACACGAGGGTTGTCAAGTTATGACACAACATGATTTACAAAAACAGCCCCCCTTGCAAATAGGGAGTTCAAATCTAAAGAAACATAATACGAACAACAAGCTCTAAATGCATAGCATAGTTAACAAGAGCTAGAGCAAGAAAGAAGCAATTGTATTGACAAAACAAAACATGAAAGTTAAAGAAAGCAGACCACCTTAAGGAAATAGCTAACATCAAATACAAGCCAGCAACTATCAGCTAAGTTAATCAAGGCAGAATAGAGAACCAACTAATCGATTCCTGAACTACAAAACTAGCTAACCAATTCCTGAACAACTAAACAAGCTAAATACACAAGCTAACAACAACAAAATGGATAAAGTTGGCATGCACTCAGAATAGAAAATAAAGAGCAAAGGAAAGACTAGTTTTGAAACTCACAGCGCTTTGAGGACAACATGGTGTAAAGTCAATTACAATACATGCTTCAAGATAGTAAATTCGCAGAGGAAACCCTTTACCTTGAACAGAGGAATTAACCCACAAACTCATACAATTTTAGTACTGAATCTGATCGAAACTGAAAACTGAACAGAATCAGGTCAACAAACTCCAACGACCCACTTACGAGTGAGTTCTCCCTGAATCTGTAGACAAGAAATTATATGAAAAGAGATAAAAAAGAAGAAAACAAAAAATCAGAAATAAGAGGAGCAGTTATAACAGTCAGAACTCATAAGTGGATTAAACTAATTGAACAGCAAAACTGACTGATATTAGTTAACCAATATAACTGATAAAAACTGAATTGTAAGAAAACAACACACTGAACCAACGACAGTTGAGCCAAAAATTGAAAAATAATAACTCGTAAGCAAGGTCAAAGGCTAATAGGCCAATTTAAAGCAAGTTTATGGAGTCAATATATAACTTTAAGCAAGGTCAAAGGCTAATATGACAACAGTATCTAGCTACAAGAGGGGATTAATTAATATGACAACACTAATTTTCCAGTCAATGAATGCATCTGCTTCAGGGAATAGACAAGCCTGGTGTATCATTCATGAACTACCAGCACCAAAACAGGACCAAGGTCCTTCCAACACCAAAATACCAACTAAAGCAGATGCTCTGAGCCCATCCTCATGTTAAAGGATTACACAAGATATAGTCAAGCAAACTGCTAGATCTTCAGCCAAATTTATGATATGAACTTTTACCTACTGATTCCATGAATTAATTTATGGATAACACATGTACAAACTAGTCAACCTAACAACTTTTCAGCTTATTGTCACCAGCTAAAATGTTCACGTAGGAAAGATAACAGAAAGCAAGACTAAGGGGCAATCAATCATAAAAAGCAATACAAAAAAGAGGCAATCTTAGAAGCACTTCCAATCAAAATAAGTAGCAGACATATCATGCTTAAGCTGAGTAGAAAAGTAATTACCAAATGATATGGATTAGATAAAATATAATCATCCTCCTGGCTCAACTCTGCCTCCTTCCCACTGCCATAGATCATTAAAGAAGTAGTACATTAGCATTGAAATATACTGATAAAACAACTCTAAAAGACATATCAACAAAACAAAAGTAAAGAAAAAAGAGAGAGAGCATTGAAATTACAAGATTTTTTTGTTGCAAGAACATGTATAAAAAATGCCAAATCATTTGCATTACAAAAGCCCTATTCAAGTGGTATTACCAGCTTCAGAAAGGGGAACACAAGCCATCCAATTTAGAAGTAGTAATGCTAAATTAATCAGTTATCTGCTGACGTTAATATATATGATATTTTCAGAGGTCTATTACACTCAACTGTGAGGGTTAGAGGTCGATCAAACATATGAACAACTTTCATATAAATTTCAAGGTAGTATGAGTTCAAGGAGATTTGAATGAATATTTGCAAAAAAGAGGCCCCAAAATGCAGACATTCCTCACCTGGACATAATGCACACCAGTTATTTTGGTTGGTGAGCTGACCAATTCAATGACAGATTCTACATTGGATTTCCTGAAATCTGGAAACTTCGAGGAAGTATTTGTAGAATCTAGAATTTTCCAATTACCTGCAATTCAGAAGGTACACATGTGATAGAAGAAGCACATGAGACTACAACATATTAACTGACTCATAATTTTAAAATAAAATGCATGAATTTCACTCAAACAAAAGCGTTACTCATAAATTAAAAACCTTCCACAGGTCTTAAACTAGACATAAATGTTACTCATATTTCTCGATATGAGCCTCTAACTAATTGTTACACTTCTATGGACTTCAAGTGTTGCTGGTCGAGCTCGGCTTTAAAAAAAATATCGCCTGAACCATATAAAGATTCCCATAAACATTATGCCTTCTTTTTCTTAAAATCCACCCACGCACAATTCTCCAAATCCAATGCTCCCCGTCAAGCGCAGTGACTTGGCTCAATTATAACTTTCGAATATAGGTGGCTCTTGAAATTTACCTATGCGTAACTGAGCCTTAGGTCTAAATATCTTAGCCTAGCTGGAGAAGCTAGCCAAATATACTAGGGAATTAGACTATAATTTCCAGGCAGTTGAGTTCTACAGGGATCTTAGAACTTTAGTCCATACCAAACTTCTATGGGCTTAGAGAACTTTTAGACCTCGAATAATCAACATGAACAAGTAGAGGTAATTTATGATCCATGTCCTTGGCGATATACTATGTCATGAATTTGAAAAGCATATTGATATTCTTCTCGTCTCTACTATTGCTTAATCCTAAACTGCTTTGTGTTGGAAATATGTATCCTTTTTCTCCATTAACTTAGTTTAAAACTATCTATTCAAACAGATCAAGGGCACCCATGTCCTTTTTCACTACTTTTCCCCATGCCATCCCAGGTTTCCTTTTCATGTGCTCCATCTTTCAAACCAATGGATTTTTCAAAACAAAAATGCATAATAAAATATTGAATTAACCGCATGCAATCGACCAAGAAAGTTGTCCAATCTTTCTAATGTGATATCCACTTATGATTAATACTCATCTAATTATCCAAACTACATCTCCATGGAATTGTTCGGAACTATAATTCACATTCGGGGGGCCAAAATTAAATGATAGGAAAACTATAATAAAAATATTGATAGAAACATAGGGCACATATATCATAAATTTTATAGGTAATATAGTTTCAAAAACTTTTCCCTCGTGGGCAGTTTAGGGGGAAGGGGGCTTGTATACATCATGCTCTAGTCCTGTTGACTGGGTTTGGGGCCACATTGCAGATCCAACAATTAACACTAGAATATTTACAGTATTGTTAAAGCAGAAAAAAACAGTTCATCACCAATAACATGGATAAAGGGAAATAATGCATGCAATATATAACCAAGTACACAAGTCACAGACCTCGATAAGTTCCTGTTATGTTCCATACAGAAAATGGTCCCAACTCATTTTCATCTTTTCTAAATAGCCACTGCAAGAAGCAATACCAATAATCAAAATATTAGGTTCACTCTCAATAATGATGCAATTGTCCTCATAAATATAATAGTTATCTCTTTTTCATTGCAAAAAGAGAACTGCAACTTCAACAATTTCAAATTAAATCTTCCCTCTCTCTTAAATCAACAAGTGAAAATGTGAAATCTTAAACCCATTTCACTTGACTTGCCCAATGGCTAAGTGAAAAGCAGCAATTTCACTCTGTTGTGCAGAGAAACTTGACATTTCACTTGCCCATTGACAAGAGTAACTTCTCAAGATTTCAAGTATATACCAATTCAGTACTCATATAACAGCCCCTCAGAGATTACAGGTCAATCCCCCTCCTATTTTGCTTCAGCAACAAATATTGGACTGAAGTTGCCAATGTCACTCAAAGTGGTGAAAAGTGACATAAACAAGAACGAGCATAGAGAATCAATGCACATCTTTTAATCCAAAAGTTACCATTTTTTAGAAAAGAATTCTCACAAAAATCTAAAACTAATGAACAACGGAGCACAGTGAAGTAAAATTAGGAGAAAAAATTGGATTACAACACTAACCTCATCGCCCCAAGACCGAGTCCCTTCCTTCAAGGGTCTGATACCCACAACCGGCCGCAGAACATCAAACACAAACCATAACCCAAAACCAATTCGTAAAACAAACCCTAATTGTCGCCTTCTCTTAGCAAAGGCAGTTATGAAGTATGACATTAACATACCCTAATTTCTTTTGCTATTTCCACTTTTTGCTCTCCTTATGCACAACCATACACAACCATAAGAATGAAAAAACGAATTGAAAAATGAGAGTCAATCAGAGAAGCAGTAGGATTTAATCGGAGAAACATATTTACTAAGGCACTCCAGCAATAACAAAAAAATGTTCTACCTGCTCCAAGATGCTCGATTAGAGTTAACTTGAGAAGGAGACCGTATAGAAAGGATAGGGATCAGGTCGGAGGTAAATCAGATTGAATAGGTCGGAGAAGAAGAGATGAGATGTGGCTTAGGTCAGAGGTCGGAGAGCAGAGAAGAGAGAAGAGAGGGAACGGGGCTTAGGTTAGAAATCGGAGAGCAGAGAAGATAGGGAATGAGGCTTAGGTCAGAGGTCGGAGAGCAGAGAAGAGAGGGAACGGGGCTTAGGTTAGAAATCGGAGAGCAGAGAAGAGAGGAGTGCGGCTTAGGCCGAGAGCAGAGAAGAGAGTCCATGAGGCATTAGGTCGATGGAATTAGGTTTTTAATTTTTCTTATGTCCTTTTATATTTTCTTTTTTCTTTTCCTTTTTAATTTTTTTTTTCTTTTCTTTTTAATTTGTTTTGTCTTTTTTATTCTGCAACAGACAAAGTGGTGGCTAACGAAATATGCTGGTTGGTAACATAGGTGCGAATCAGTCCACTAATTTTTGCAACAGGGCAGACCTATTAGCGACCGCATCGGTCGCTATTTAGCGACCGAATTTAATCTGGTTGCTAATTTCGGTTGCTAACTAGCTGTTTTCTTGTAGTGCCATTTGTACTAGCTTTTCTCAATTCACATGAGGACCTCCCTCCTAGGAGTGTTCAAAGGGGTATATATGGCTCTTCCTCTGGTGATGGGTCTTTCTCTGGTGTTCCTTCTTCAAGATGGTGGATCTGTAGGTTTTGGCCAACTCAATCAACTCCATAAGAGAATTGGGACCTCGCTGATTGAGCTCTTCCCTTAGCCTATCACACGTGGTGTTTCAGATTAGTAAGGAAAGTTTGGAGGGAAGAGCATGAAGTTTGAAAGTTTCGAGGTTGCTGCAACAATGGTGGAAAAAAATGGGACAAAACAAAACAATGGTTGGAATTTAATGTGAGAAATCGTGTTTAAACTGGTAGGGAATTGGTTTGGGAACAATTGAAAACTTTAGAATATGAATTTAAGAGTTTGGGATTCGGGATTACAACTTGAAGATGACTAAAATGTACGTGATTTTTTTATTGGTAAGTTGATGTTTCTAGTTTTGGAGTTTTTAGTTGGATTGGTTATGGTGGAAGATGAAGATTTAAAACTCTATTTATAGCTAAAATTCATTACTACTCATGACTCCACCATTTTAATTTTACAGAAATGAAGTAAAAACATGGGTTTGTGAAGGTTATAAAGGTCAGAAAATAGGATTTAAAACACTCAACCATGTTTTCAGTTTTTTTTTTGTCATAAACAATCATTTTGAACTGAGCATATCTCACTCAATTCGATTCTGTTTTGGCTCCACAAATACTCCATGGCTACGCCTCGATCAGTAGATGCAGGATCTCACGTAGTTACAACAAGATTTCTTCATTTGGTACCCTGAAAAAGTAGTTTTTTGAGGGGTGACGTGATGCTAAAAAACAGCAGTTGATTTTTCATTTGTAAACATAATTTTCGATCAACCATAACTCCCTCAATACGATTCCGTTTGAGCTCCAAAAATATTCCTTTCAATCAGGAGATGCAAGATTCCACATAGTCCCAATGAAATTTCATCATCTCGTCCCCCAAAAAATAGAATTTTGAAGGTCACTGATGCTGAAAAATAGTAGCTAAAATTGATTTTCTCTTTTATTTTCATTTCTTTATTTCTAATTCTTTTCATTATTTATCTTTATTATTTCATTTTTATTTCTTTTATAATTTTATCTTATTTTTATCCTAATTATTTTCTATTTAAAGAAAAAACTATTTATTCTTTACCCCCCAACAGTTATATATATAAAAAGAAAACTTTATGGAATCACATGGTCACAATTTTCAATTCTTGCCTTCTACCATGAGACCATTATATATTGTAAGTTTTCTTTTCAATTATTATTTTCAACAATGCTTTTGAAACTTTGTTTTAAAATTTTATAAAACATAATTAAATTAACTTTACTAATTAGTAGATGTGGACTATTTTAACCAGGTACCCTACATTAAGACTGTTTTTCCATGGAACATTCCATGGTATTTCTGCTTTTAATATACTCTTAAAAAGAAAGAAAGTTTGCTTGGGATAGACATTTTCGTAGAGTTGTATTCGAAATGGACTCGCTTGTGGTTGTGGATTTGGTGAAGAATGGTAAGGATCATAGGCATATGTTCTTTTGGCTGATTGATGAGTGTCAAAAATTGTTAAGACAGGATTGTATATATTATTTTTTTTTGGAACAAAAAATTGTATATATTATTCATCTCTTTAATATGTAGATATTGGGCAATCTCACCAAAACAAAAGTGAAGATATTGAGCAATCTTACCAAACCAAACTCGTGTTTCCACGTGGAGCTTGCTTAAGACCATACAACCGCTTTTTTAAATCGACAGCCATGATTATTAGGAACCTCTGTCACAACTTCCATCCTTTTATCATTTTAGCAACTGGGCTTTAGAGATAGGCGATGATCTTGGAGATACTGGATTGGACCGAATATTCGAGAGAAAAGATCCATGATTGGATGTAACTGTTGACTTTTTCTTTTAAAGAATTGGACCGAGCTAGACCATTGACTTTTTTTCATCGAACTGGAACGAGGTTTATCTAAAACCTGACCGATAACCGAATTGGAGTGAAAGAACTGAAAATTTATCAATATTAAATTTATATTTCATATATGAAACTTTAGTTTCCATCTATATATAATTTTATAAGTTTATTTTAAATGATATTATTTAATATTATTGTATACTTAAACTTCTTCATATATATAATGCACAAACTTCATTAAAGCTATTTGGCACGTTTGGGTTACCTACTGTTTGTTGCTGTTGTTTGCTGTTACGGTTTGTTGTTAATACAAGAAAACAACGAGTTAGCGACCGAATTAAATATCAGTCGCTAAATGTGTGATGAATTTGGTCGCTAATGGTATTTTGCTGTCGTAGAAAGGAGGGGTTTGAACTACCGCCCATTTTTGTTGAAATAATAAACTTATAATTAATAGTCTTTAATTTGGGTTCATTGTATTATCCAAGAGTTATGTCTGTATTTATTAAGAGTTGTGTTGTTTCTTAAAGGGTCATATGTATTTACATAGAGTTATGTTGTTTACCAATAGTCATGTCTGTAATGTATAAATACCTATGAATAGAAATATTAAGGTAAGAGAATTTTCTTCCAGTAATTTTACTCTTCTAATGTACCTGTGAAAGTTTATTTATTTGATCCAGCAAATTGGTATCAGAGCTGTGGTGAAGCTCTTAGCCTAGTGGTTGAGAGCTTACCTAAGAAGGTCATGGGTTCAAATCACATCCGGGTCTGGTGGAGATTTTTCTTTCTTCTTTAATGTAAGCGTATTGTGCGCAAATTTAAAAAAAAAAATTGGTATCAAAGCCAGACATAAATTCTACTGAAATTGAGGGGGGTTAGGAGGTTGTTGGAAAAGGATTTGGGATTGCAAAAATATGCTTTGGATGTACAAAAGAGATTTATCATGCAATGCTTTGGATGTACATGTCTTACTGAGATTTTTGTCTCACGTTTTAAAATGTTTTAATGTTTTTAGGTGAGAAAGTACATGATAGAGAGAGAAGGTTACCGCCCGATTAGGCGAGGTTTGGAAGTTGGATGCTTATTGTCAGAATTATGGTTAGAACGTTGGTATTGCAATTGTAATATAATGATATGTGGATAAATTGGAGACTCCTAAGTATTGCTTATTATCTTTCCATTTCACGCCCGATGCCGATTGAGGTCATTTAGGGTCGGGTGTGACAGTACAAAAGAGATTTGTCATGCAATGCCTGGTACCTTCAATTCGACTTTTAGGTCCAGATCTAATTCCTCTCCTCGTGGCGGTTCCCTTCAATCGGGCGACTAGTGATGGCCAAGAAGAATCTCTATATGTCTCTTACGTTTCTGAGAAGCTCCAGAAGAAAAGCATGTCCAAGGAGCAACAGTCTCTTCAGATCAGCGGAAGAAGCTATAAATTCCATTAAACTCGGTGCATAATCTTTCTATCTTTTAAGTGTGATAGTTGTCACACCCGACCCTAAACGACCTCAATCGGCATCGGGCGTGAAATAGAAAGATCATAATCAATACTTAAGAGTCTCCAAATTATCCAATGTCATAATATTACAATTGAACTACCAAAGTTCTAACCATAATTCTCACAATAAGCAGCCAACTTCCAAACCCCGCCTAAACGGTAGGTAACCTTCTCTA
This sequence comes from Euphorbia lathyris, assembly GCF_963576675.1. NCBI lineage: Eukaryota > Viridiplantae > Streptophyta > Magnoliopsida > Malpighiales > Euphorbiaceae > Euphorbia > Euphorbia lathyris. Next base: position 9,927,054 of record NC_088911.1, read on the forward strand.
TATCCTGTACTTTCTCACCTAAAAACATTAAAACATTTAAAAACATGAGACAAAAATCTCAGTAAGAAACTATCAGCTACAAAAACCAACTTTACTTAACATAGCTACACATATACGTTTATAACCTAACTTCTTCATACGGAGTTCGAATAAGACGATTCAGAAATCCCTGGAAACGTGAGATAAAAATAAAGAACTTTCATTTAGGACTCCATGACAGATTCGGCCTATATCTGGTCGAAAAATGCATCACAAGATTCAGGTACGAATCTGATTTTTCAGCAGCATCTATATAGACAATTCTCTATATCTCTAGCTCAAAGTTATGACTTACTCATAACCCATATCACCAAATATCAAATAATTTACTATTTTTCATATACTTAGATATTGCTAACCATCAAATCTCTTTTTTACACCTCATTAGCTAGTTACTCAATCCTCAAAAAAATTCTAAATTATTTCTTAACTATCACTAAATATCCATATTCCACAATTACTATCGATTATTTCTTAGCTATCACCAAATATCAATATTCCTCAATTACTATCAACCTTAGGTCCGAAGAATTTAACCTAGAGCTCTGAATAAAGAGATTTAATCAAAACCTTATAAAATATACTCAAAACTTAAGTTCATATATAGTCAAAGTAGTAAACCAAAACCATAAAAATATATAATCTTGTATCCATTCTTGAGTTCAAAACCTTATAAAATATTGTAATCAAATAAGTGTTTTATCAAACCAATTAATCAAACGTAAAACCTTATATCAAAATCAATCATAACCGAAAACATAATCCAAATGAACTTAAAACATTGTATCCATCCTCGAGTTTCTCCCCTTAAGTATCAATCCATAACCACATATATAGTCGAGGCGTCTCTTAACATTGCCTATCCCATATGATCTTACCCAACACTTCGCTGCCATACCCAATAGGTCTTCAGACTGTGTACACAGGCCATATCCCTCACTAAACATGGTCTTCAAATATAAAACCACCGATCCGGATAACTCTCGATGGATATAAAATCATAAAATCATAACATGCTCAAATTTAATTTCACAATCAAATTCCAAACTATTTCATAACCATAAATCATTTGGCTTCAATTAGCCATTTTGTATCATAAAAATCATATTTGGACTTCAATCCAAAATAATAACAACAATAACCGCAATAGATTTCTCAATCCAGAAACAATTCGTAAGAAATCATCAAATTCATTTTATTCAATATAGATATATATTGAAACCAAAAACATATATGTATATATGTAAATCAACCAAGTTAAGACTTAAATCAACATAATCAAGTAAAATATGAAATTCACATATAAGCATAATCAAGAGCTTCATTTGAATCATAATTTCACAATAAAAAGCAAAATCGTGAAAAATCCTAATTTTACAAAATTCATGCATAACCTTCAAATATCACTGTCTATATATATATATATATATATACATAAAACTCAAAATATAGTTGATAGTTACTTACCTTTGCTATTAATTGAAGAAAACACAACCGTTCAATTCTCCTCTAAATCCCGTCTAAGACGTTTTCCTCCAAACACTGCCGAAACTCAAAAACTTTTCGGTTAGGACTTAAATCTATGCATAAAGATGCTATGGTTCCAATTTCGAGTAATTCAGACGGTCGAATCTCCGTAAATCAAAGAAACGGTGGAGAAACGGTTCAGAAACGGTGGAGAAAGATGAAGAGGCTGGAAAAGAAAGAAAAAGAAAAAAGAAAATAAAGATGATGATGATCATCACTGAATCCGTTTGAATATATATCCAAATCTGGAAAAAAAATCCAATTTGATCCTCTATCTTTATATAATCTTTTAAAAATTATCCTAACTTTTAATTTACATATAAAACCATCAAATTAACTCCAAACTTTTCCTATAGCACTAAATAAAAATCACACATCTAATCATTATAATATATATTACTATCAAGGTATAAATTCTAGAAGTTTAGACCCGGACGTGACAATGGTAGTTATCAATTAATGTTTGATGCCTCAGTTTGTTAGATGTAGTAGTGAAATAGAAATTCATTTGTTATGGGAAAGCTGAGTATGAGTTATGGAGCAGGTTTAAAGCATGTATGAAGCATGTAGTAAAGGATGATGAGTGAAATCAGGGCCGACTCGGAACTATACGAGGCCCTAGGCGAGATACGAAATGTAGACCCCTTATATATAAGTAAAGTTATAGACATACATATATATATTTATATGCAATACTCTTTTCTTTGACGTAGAAATACCTTAGAATTGAAAAAAAAAATTATATTCATATAAAATAAAAATTTAATATTTATCTAAAAACTGCTCTAGCTTTTTGAGATGCAAAATAAATAATTAAATTTTTATATTCAATGTCTTTTCATATCCTATTTTTAATAAATAATAAAGCTAATTCATTTAATCTTTTTTGAGACATAATAGAAGACAAATAATTTTTAAGCAATATACCAAACCAAATTAAACCCAAAAATTGAAATAAAGTATAAAATAAATTACCAAGATGACATGTAATTTTGTACGTATTGTTTGTAGACGTTCACTACACCATAGATGGCCTACTGTAACACAAAATGGATGTGTTGCTTCCATTATGTTACAATTTTCGCATGAATTTTGGTCTATTATAACACTGGTTATAAAGTGTTACCGTTAATGTGTTAAACTAATTTAACTTTGATATATTGTAACACTATTTATGTTTGTTACTATAGATATGGTTAAGTTGCAACACTATAAAAAATAAAAAAAGGGGATACGGTGCAAAAATACTCGAGCAATTTTACCCCTAACGTTTAAAATGGTGCAATTTTACCCCAAACATTAGCAGCTAAGAGCAATTTTATCCCTAACATGTGCGCCATTATATCACTCATTAATAACAGATGACAAACATATAATTATACGTGAAATTTTTTAAAATTAAAAATTATACTGTCTTTTGTATGAGTTGGACAAAAAAAATTCGAATATTTCGATAAATTTATAAATATTAATCTCAAATGCTATTATTAAATTACAGAAAATATGAAATATTACCGATATGTAATTGGTGCAGAATAAGAAACAAAACATATGTGTTTTATAATAATGTATGAAATTGACACAACTTGCAAACGTTAAGAATAAAATTGCTCTTTGCTATCAACGTTAGGGATAATATTGTACTATTTTAGATGTTAAGAGTAAAATTGATCATAGTTGTAAAAGTTAGGTGTATTTTTACACTTTATCACTAAACAAATAAAATAATAAAATAAAAGCATATAATTTTTTAGATTTTTGCGATAAAAGAAGTGAAAGAAGGGAGAATAAAAATTAGGTTGGTGCAAATTTATCTTTTCATCAAAAATAAAAATCCATCTACTCAGTTCATCTCCGACTGCAAGTTAATCTCAGTCGCCGCTGCCTTGGGCTCCATCTCTAAATCAGGTAACACATTCCCATCTTAATTAATTCCATTTTCTGTCTAATTTCTCAATCACTCTCGCCCCTCTCTCTTTGAATTCTCAAAACCTAATTTCTCTGTTACTCCAGTTTAGTTAGTTGGGGCCGATCTTCGTTAACCTCTAGCTATTTGTTATCTGCCGTCTCTCTCTACTCTAATTATTGGTAAGCCCTCTTAATTTCGAATGGTTATTGGTATCATAGCAGTTTCGTTTATGAGCAGCTCTGCTCTGTTTTCTTAATTTCTACATCTGGTATTTGATGATATAATTTAAATATAATTCCTCAATGTTCTTCCATTTATTAACTTTTCTATAAATTTCTGTTAATATGGCGAATTTGATAATTAATTGATTTCTAGGATTATCAGTTTTTATAGAGTTGCTTAGATGTGACAAGAGTTGTAGGCTAATGGATAAACTACGTTGGACCTAATCTCAAGAGCGGAACTTTCAGAAATAAAAAAGATGAATTAATCATTAATTTTTCCAATTTACCCTGTAACAATAATGTTCAACAGAATACTTCATAGCTGAAGAAGATGAACTCATATTAATCTTGACATATTCCAAAAAAAATCAATATTCAATAGAACTTATATTAATCATCATTCACGCAATTACAAATGTAGTTAATTATATCAAAGTTTAAAAAAATGAGGTTTTGTCGACATTATTTGCTTGAAGAGTTTTAATCAAACTGAAAAATTTAGTTTCGTCTTTACATTTAATCAGAGGTTCCATCTTGGTATTTAAGTAGTTGGAATTGGTATGCTAATTGGAACAAGAGATCTAGCTTCCAACTTGCAGTTAGCAGGTAAAATGCAAGTACCATTAGGGAGAATTAATTGTGAATTTGATTAGCATACCATTTTAGAAGCTAAATTTAGGATCCTAATCTGTCAATCCATTTTAGAAGCTGACTTGTGATACTCTTATTTTCCCTCAATTCCAAACTATCATCCGTCAGCTGTCTTACTACCCGGACTATGTGAATTAGTTGCTCTAATCATTTTCACTGAGTTGAACTCTTCAATTCTCCCACAATATTTGACCGTTATACCATTTTACATGTTTTCTTAATCTTTCTTGCCGCTCCATATACAAGTGATTGTGAAATCAGCTTGACTTACCTTAGTAATCACTTGCTGCTATTAGTGAGTTGTAAAATTGCATTAATACAATAGGTGTAGTTACTGACAGATGGCATGTTGATTATTTATACCAGTTTGAAACTCTTAGCAAAATACTTATTAGTAATTGATGGCATGTTGATAGATGAGGTCCCCAGGTTGGCTACTGCTTGGTTTAGTAATGGACTTTTTAGTGGAGTTTGGGTTGCTTTCTAGGGTTAAATTATACTTGTGTTTATCAAAATAATGACAAGAATAAAATATATTGTAAAAATTGCAGGTTATAGATGTTTTATGAAAATGTATTTAGATTAGGACACATAATAAGGCATTTCTAATATCTGTTTCTCATTTTTTACATGTTTTTATAATAATTAATAGATAAGCTTATATAACCTATATGTATGAATTCTGTCAATTGAAATAAACTTATCTCTTAATCTGGTTTCTAATTAGTGTTGTGTTTCAACTAGTATTTTTTTCTCAAAGGTTAATTACTTATGTTTGTGGTGCATTTTGTCATTGAGAGAATGACTTATGTTTAACATACCTCAGCTGACTTATGATGTCAAATGAGAATTCTGACAAATGACTTATGCTGAACATACCTCAGTTACAAAGTTTTTTTTTTTACAATTTGCAAAGGTACTTATTACCTTTAGTTTCTTTGAATGTTTCAGGTAGTTATTTGCATCTAACTTACGTTTTTTACAGTCAACAATTGAAGATGGAGCAAACCGTGAGAGTGTTGACCAACTGATGTGTGGTGACTGATCACACAGATCAACTTGGTCTGTCGGTAGCGTTGAGTACCTAAGAAATTGAAGCAACAACCGACCACACCGCCTCCTAATAGCTTTGTAAGGGAACTTGCAAAGATGTGAAATGAACTTGCCATTAAAATGAAACAAGAAATGTAAGAGAATATGACATTGACGATGAACAAATTGAAGGAAGACAATCCTGATCTCAAGGTTAATGTTGAAGAAATGTTTGGCGTCATTTCATGTGAAAATTAAAATGCTACTCTCTCTTCTAAGGTTGATGCTCAAGTTGAAGAACTAGAAGAATAGCCTAGATATATTATGGATAAATTTTTTTGGATGATCTTTTGACAACTTATAATTTGTTTGTTAACATATTGATATTTTATTATATCTTGTATAAGTCCTACAATTTAAAGATATTTTATATTATTATGAAAATTAAAAATTCTTTTGAACAAATAGTGTTACATTTGTTTTCTAGTGTGTTACAGATGAATTGTTAGATTATTTTAGGTGTTTCCTTAAAACCCGTTACAATACAAGTTAAAATGTGTAACCTAGAACAAAATATGTTCCATAAAAAAAAAGTGTTACAATGTGTACAAATGGGTGTTACTATAGGAACATTTTTATTATAGGTAACATTTTGATTGTTGTTGCAATAGAATATAAGGAATGTTGCTTTAAACATATAGTAACATATTTTTTGTGTTACTTCAGATAAAACGAGTGTTACTAGAGGAATAAACGGTAACACTATTTACTGTGTTACAATTTTGGGATGATTGTGTTACAATAGATTCTATAGTAACACGCAATCAAGTAACACTTTTTTAAGAGTCAAAGTGTTACCATATTATCTATGGCAACATGTATATGGCATAAGCCAACACTTATTAAGCCTTACCTTAGGCCATCTATGGTGTAGTGGTTTTATTTGGATGAAGATCACTGGTGTATGAAAATTAATCAAGACTAGTTGTGAATTAAAATTGTATTTTTATAAATAGATGAGAAATTGTAAAGAAATTTAATAGAAAAAGTTTGTAATTTATAAGTTACATGAGTATATTTTCTATATTGTTTGAGTTAAAAAAAATTATTGATGTTGCAGTTTATTATAAACGGTAATATATATATATATATATTCAGATTTGGATAGAATATATTGGATTTGGATAGAAAGATGGGGTGACCATTAATTTGTTTTATTTGATTTTTACTTTTTCATACTTCCATTTCTTTCTTTCTTTTTTTTAGTTAATCTGTAACATAATATGATATATTTTTTTCCCAAATTCTATCTCTAATTTATCAAACTAAAATATATATGAGGCTCTTATGTTGTAGGGGCCCTAGGCGGTGGTCTTGGTTGCCTAGAAGGCAAGTCGGCCCTGAGTGAAATTATAAACATACTCTTATACTTTAGATGTTTATTAACAACGCGGACAAACATAGTCAAGATGGACATTATTAAAAGAAGGAATACCATAAAAAGAGTTTTTTTTCTAAAGTAGTTTCTAATCAACATCACACAACCGAGCATGTGAACTTGTAATTCGAACACATGCATCATTTGGAGATAATACATATAACATTCTTTTCCTTTTTTAATGATCAAAACATCATCTTCAATATGATTTACATTGGAAAGAATTTTGAACATCATGAACATCTAGAATAAATTGAGTTTTTAGTGGGGACATAATGGGGGTAATTAAAACAAATATATTTATGGGAATTTATAAGAGTAAATTACACCCATGGCCATTGAACTTTACGCATTTTAACATTGTGGCCACTAAATTTCAATTCTTAACGGTATGGCCACTGGACTTTATTCTTTTTAACACCGGTAACCATTGAACTTTAACTAATTTCTTCAAAATGACCGGTAACGACCTCAAAATGAAAATATTGAAGAATTAAAGTTGTTTAGAACGACATTTGCCACAAAACCATATTTTTTATTTTCCAAAATCACCTTTTTTGGAGCTTTATTAGAATATCATTAACTCTTCGAATTTTTTATTTTGAGGCCGTCAACGGTCGTTTTGAGACATTGAGTGGCCACCGGTGTTAAAAAGTGTAATATTCAATGGTCATACTGTTAAAAATTGAGGTTTAGTGACCATAATGTTAAATGAGTAAAGTTCAGTGGCCATGGGTGTAATTTACCCGAATTTATAAATTCGCCACAAATAAGTGTATAATAATGGAACTCTTTCACATTCGCCACCAAATAATATATATTTGTGGGGGCTTCATATATTTGGTCACAAAATAATACATATTTGTTTGGAATTTAAAACTTTGCCGCAACATATTACATATATTTGTGGGATATTGAAAAGGTAAATTTTAAATAAAACCTTAGTGGTTTCACTAACTTTCAGATAAAAGATTATGGTTTACTTTTTGTCAAAACGAGAATTGAGGTTTCGCACTTTTAATAAAACAATGACTTTTTGGATTAATGCTATTAAAATCATCTTTAACGATCTGAAAATGGAAATTTTTAAGAATTAAAGTTGTTCAATGTCATATTTGCTATGGAACTATATTTTCGATTTTCGAAAATCATTTTTTTAGAACTTTCTCTCTCTTTACCAAACATCATCTAAATAATCTCAAAATAAAAAAGTTGAACAATTAAAGTTACTTAGAATATTAGTAGTTCTTAAAATATGTCATTTTTGAAGTCGTCAATGGTGATTTTAATAGTATCAATCGAAAAAGTCCTTATTTTGCTAAAGTTGAAAACCTCAGTCCTTATTTTGAAAAAGATAAATCACAGTCCTTAATTTGAAAATTACTGAAACCACAGAGCCTTTATTTGAAATTTACTCTATTAAAAATTCACCAATAATAGGGCTCATGGCGAATTCCAGAAATGCCACTAAACATATAACACATTAGTGGAGACATCCTTAATTGGCCACTGCTAGGGGTGTTCAAATATGGATGGGTTATTATAACCCATCCATTCTCCACCCATCCAACCCATGGAACATGCATAAATGGGTTGTATGTGCGTTCCATGGATTGGATGGGTTACAAAAAAAAATTATTTGACTTACATGGGTTGGGTTATAATAACCCACCCAATTAACCCACCAACCCAACTTAAAAAAAAAAGATAGCATTCATTTGTGAAAAACCTAATACCCTTCCAATTAACTTCTTCTTTCATTACATAAACTCTACTCGTCCAACATCTTCCATTCAAATTCCTCCACCGCCTTAAAGCCTCCTGGTCAGACCACCGTCTTCGATATATTTCGGTTTGGTTCGATTTGGTCCCGTTGGAACTGAATTTCCTTAATTAATTGATTTTTTTTAAAAATGAATATTTATTTGTTCTATCTTTTCCGTAATTTTTCTTTCACTGTCCATTTTCTTAAGACTTTGTTTTTTCAACTAACAAAAATTAATACATCTGAACTTTTAATTTCCTATAATTAATTATAATTAAAACTATAGAAATACATGTAAGAAAATTATAATTCCACTTGTTTAACAGATGTTATTCGTGAGAACGTTGGTCTATTATCTAATAAAGTTGCAATTCTGGTTCAAAAACTAATATAATCCCACAAATAAAAATTCACAATTCAAATCTATAACTATAATAATTAATTAACTAAAGTATTTTTGGATTTATTGTTCTCTGTAACTTTGTAAACAAAGATTTGGTTTACTTTTCTTTTAGTAGGAATCGGAGAATATGGAGTATTACTATAGTTTTAATTTGAGTTTAAGTTTAATTTACGTTTTCTATCTTGGGTTTTAAGTTTAGTTGTTAGATTTTGGACTTAAAAGGTTTATAAAAATTGTAAACAGATAATAATAATATGGTTCGGGTTTTTTTGGTTTTATCTAAACCAAACCGAACCGAACCAAAAACCGAAATTGCTAAGAAACTAGAACCGAACCAAACAGAATTACAATTTGGTTCAGTTTGGTTTGGTTTTTTCGGTTCGGTTTTTCGGTTTTCGGTTTTTGGTTCGGTTTTGCTTACCCCTAGAACTAGGATTATGATTTTTTTAGTTTATAACCATGAATTTTTCATACATACTTCAATAATATAATATAAAATAAGCTAAAGTAAGTAACGATTTATTTAATAAATGATAAAACCGAAGACCAAACCGAACCGAAATATTCGGTTTGGTTCGGTTTATTAATATTATTCGGTTAGATTCGATTTTCATTTTAGGTGGTATTCGGTTACTTCGGTTCGGTTCGATTTTCAGACCGAATCGACCATTGAACACCCGTACATTTAACTATGATTTTGAGGTTTACTTATTATTATTATTATAAAAAAAATCACAGCTTTAAAAAAAAATCAGCACAATAAAAAAAATTGGAGTTGAATTGTTATGTATAATTCATGATAAATATACAATAACCCATCAAACTCACTATAACCCAACCCATCTAACCCACTTAAAAAATTCATACAACCCATCATAACCCACTATAACCCAACCCATTTAAAAAAAAAGTTCCTTATATGGGTTGAGTTAAAATTATACTATAACCCATCCAACCCAAGTTTGAACACCCCTAGCCACTACAATACAATAATACAGTATGGGGATTTCCAAAATGCCCCACTAAAAAAAACTCTTAATCTTTTCCTTCTTCCTTTCTCTTCCCCTTTTCGGGCAATCTTCATATTTTCATTCTTCCTCTTCACACCGGGTCAGGTTTCTGTATTTTTTTTAATTGTTCTTTTTAGTTCATGTTCATATATTTCATCGGAACTTTTTATCCGTCTAATTGTATTTGCTCTCTATTATTCTGTCGTTTATGCTTTTTTTGAATTTAGAAAGAGCTGAAATGGTTTATCTTGTCCGTAGATCAATAAATCTACGTGGTTGCAACAAAAAAAATGATTCAGATCCGAATGTTCGGAATGATCTAAAGGATGAAGTTTGGATTGCAAATATCTTTCTACAGATTTGGATTAACGAGAAATATATTGTGTTTTGTGTTTTTATGCGTTTTATAAGTTCTTTTTGCTATTTGTAATCATTTTTATCCATTCCTGGATATTGTATTTGCTTTAGTCTGTATAATCATATGAGATTTTATTCCTTACATTTTGTTTATTGTACTTCTTCCTTTTTTATCTAATGAAATTACAAACATTTTTCTTAAAAAAAGTCTTTTTTAATTACAATTTTTTGACATTATTAATATATATATTATTATATTAATAAGGTTATATCATGGCTTAAAATTATAAACTTCAAATAATAATAAGAACATTATTATATAAAAAAAAAATTTATGTATAGAAAATTACCAAAATGATAAAGGCTATGTTACTTTGTTTTTTAAAAAAAAAATACTTAATTTAAATCACCTCATTTTTCAATGTTTATACTCAAAGTTATAATAATTAATTTTAGGGTTAAGGTGCAAAAATACCCCTAACATTTTGGATCAGGAGCAATTTTACCCCTGACGTTTAAAATGGTGCAATTTTACCCCTAACGTTGAAAGCCATGAGCAATTTTATCCCTAACGTTGATAAATTGGGTCAATTTCAGATACTATTATAAAACACATATATTTTTGTTTCTTATTCTACATTAATTATATAACAATTCGTTTTTAAAAAAAATTACATATTTTTTATAATTTAATAATAGAATTGGAGATTAATATTTATAAATTCGGTGAATTTTTTGATTTTTTTTTTTGTCTAATTCATACAAAAAGACAGTATGCTTGTGATTTGTTACTGATAAAATGACGCATATGTGAAGTGTAAATGACAAAATTCATGACCGATAAGACAGTTTGATGAATTATTTCTCAAATTGAACCAATTTATCAACATTAGAGGTAAAATTGCTCTTGGCTTCCAACGTTCGGGGTAAAATTGCACCATTTTAGACGTTAGGGGTAAAATTGTTCCTGGCCCAAAACGTTAAGGGTATTTTTACACCTTAACCCTTAATTTTATCATATATACTTATCAATTTTTATTTTATATATATATTTCGTAGTAAATGATAAAGAAATTTTTATAAAACCAAGCAATTAGATATCTATGTTGTTTTTATTTAGACCTATATTATCTCTAGTTGCTGCTGTAATTAAGAGAAAATTATCAATGATGAACCATTGAAATTCAGTTATCCAACCCCTAAAATTCAGTTACGGATGCCTCTATCTCGGGTAGCCCGGGTCCTGCAGGGGGCGGGGGAGTCTTTCGGTCGCAACTTGGCTTTGAGGGGGCGTTTGCTGTACAGCTCCAGCTATCCTTCCCCTATGCCGCAGAACTAAATGTTGCAATTTACGGAATTGAGAAGGCCTACGACCTTGGATGGACACAGCTCTGGCTAGAGAGCGATTCTGCATTTGTGGTCAATCTCTTTCGTAGAAGAACTGGTTTAGTCCCATGGAAGATTTGACCGAAGTGGCTTAAGTGCCTTAGACAAATTGCTTTAATGAATTTTGTGGTTTCGCATATCTACAGAGAAGGCAACCAGGTTGCATACCTTCTAGCAAACTTTGCTCGCACTAGCAACGGAGAGACCTGGTGGGACGTAATCCCGGATTTTTGTGCTTCGGCCTATCTTTGTAATTTAAGCAAAAGATATGTCTATCATTTTGCTTAATTTCTTCCTTTTATTCTTTCTTTCGTCACTCTTGTATTTTTTGATTCTTTTTAATAATATTGGTTTGGGTCTGCGGTTCGGGGTGCCAACATAGTTGGAATGCCTTCCCTCTCCCACGTACCACGCTTTTAATAAAAAAACCCTAAAATTAAATTTAATTTAATTACTAAATCAAAACATTATTTTATATATTATAGTGAATTCGAAGAATCTCAATTGAATTTGTAAGATTTTGATAGATGAAGTTATGGAGAAAGTGGGGGAAATTTATCCATATGGGCATGGATATTATTGTTGTTAAGTGTAATGTTGACTTCTGCTTCGAATGATTATTCACGGTTAGATTTAAATTTATTAAATTTATTTGGTCATTCAGGATCGAGGTTCCAGATAAACATTACTACTGTTATTCTAAAAAGTCTAGGAAATGGCTTTCATTAATTTGCCAAATTTTAGTAATATCATTCAAAGTATCTACACGAATGAGAAATTAAATTTTTTATTTAGGAGCTTGTATTGACTAGGATGCCCTCATAGTCAAAACAAGGAGAAATCAAGAATCGCAAAAAGAACGATGAAGAGTGAGAGAGAGTTTCAAAAACCAAAGAAAGAGAGAGAGTTAATCCGAGACCTAAAAATTAGGCATAGTTAGGTTAGGGTTAGAGTTAGGATATACTATATAACGAATTTACCCTGTCTGTTAAATTTGTCTCAAACACGCACCCTTTATTATAATTAGTCCCTCTTAATTTATTTTAAAATTCTAATTGACCCCTAAATTTATCGATTAGTATATAGTATAGGGTTTGTAAATAATAATTGGGCCCCTAATTTCCTAAACCTTGTACATTAGCCCCACGAATGTTAATCTTTCTAAAACAACCCGTCGATTGAAATCCATCTAAATTACACCCTAAACAATTTCGATTTAATCCTTGATGTTATGAATATTCCTAATTTCCACCCCCTAAATTACAGACCAATCCCATCATCTCTCATAATTTAACGAATTTACCGCGTCTGTTAAATTTGTCTCAAACACGCACCCCTTGTTATGATTAATTAGTCCCTCTTAATTTATTTTAAAATTCTAATTGACCCCTAAATTTTTTTAATTTTCTTAATTAGGTCCCTCAATGTTATGATCGCATTTGATTTATGTTGAAATTCTAATTGACCTCTAATTTTTCTGAATTTGTTTAATTACAATTTTATCCCCTATTTAGTGGTTTATTAGTTTTCTTTAGTTCATCCCTCCTTCCTTTTTCGTGTACTTATTTTCTCAATAAATAGAAAATTAAATAATTAATTGTTCATTGTGGGTTGAAGAATGAAAATTCATCAGTGATCCGAATAATTAATTGATTTTCAATTTGAACATTTACTTATTATTTTAGGTAAAGGCTATGCTTACTTTGTTTTTGACAAAGTAAGCCTTACTTTGTGTGTGTTTACCATTGGATTAATTTTATACTCCATCATCCAATGGTAAAAACACACCAAGTAACGGTACTTTATCAAAAACGGGGGTGTTTGGTTCATAATGCGTAAAGGAAAATGAATCAAGAAAGGGAAACTAAAGGAAAGGAAAGGAATAAACATTAATTCCCCTATGTGTTTGGATATGTTTAGGAAAGAGAATGAGGTAAAGGGAATCCAATTCCCTACATGGTTTGAGTTAATGGCTTAACCTAAAGTGGGGTAAACCTATAATCTAAAATGGGTAAAGAGAATGAGTTTTTTTTTAAAACAAACAAGAACAAATGGAATGAAACCCTTCCATTCCCATTCCCATTCCTAAAGACCCCGAACCAAACGCCCCCTAAATTTTAATTAGATAAATAATATTATGTATATGATATACACATAATTCTAAATAAAATTAATTAAATTAATTCAAATTGATGTGAAAATATCATTTGAATTTAATAATATACTTATAATAATCTTTACTAAAATTCATATTTTATTTAGCGTATATGTGGTATATGTAAAATAAATTTGGATTTTAATTCGATAAATATAAATTAAAAAATTAATACGAATTGATGTAAAAATGTTATTTGAATTTACAATATACTTAAAAATATTTCTTATTGAAATTCATGTTTTACTTATCGTATACGTTATAATGTAAGATAAAATTAGATTTTAATTTGATAAAAAAATGTGTTGTTATATACGTAAATTCAAACTAAAACAAATCTAGACCCTAAATCCTAAATTCTAAAAAATGCGCACGACTACCCGGTCTATCTCGATAATTTAAAGCAAAACAAATAACGAACATGTGATATTATGATAAAAGGATTTATCGGGCGGATAGTGTGAGATCACGTCTTTTTCCTACACGTAACCGAAAAAACGGATCTAAATCTCTATGCATACCATTCTTATCAATTAAGTCTAGTTCCAATCTAAGTGAATATGGTGCCCAATCACGCCTACTCACACAATAAAAAGAGATGATTGGTGGTGATTCAAAATTGAACAAAATTAAGGTAGAGCAAGTCGGCCACTCGTCTCGTGGGCGAGGTATATTACTAACTGCCTTATGTCCGCCAATTAAGGAGTTACTATCTGTCCTCCATAAAAGCTCGAACTCACATCTTTAACCGATTACCGGAATTTCCTCTAGTGTCCTATAAATAGAAAGAGACATCACACAGTTAAGATATATACACACATTTATTGCAATTTGCTCACAATTTACTTAGTGCTTTCTTTCTAAAACTTGCTAACTTAAGCATTAGAGTGAGGTCGCCCGTCACTAGCCCCCGGATTGGTCCATTTTTTTTATCTTACGTCAGACATTGATTTCTTTATTTATATGTTTTTGTAATTTATTTTGTTAATTTAAATGAGAAATTGTGTCAAGTATATTTATTAAAGGATACCTTAAAATAAAATTACATGGGAATGAGAATAAGATTTAAATTATATTCTTAAACCTAATAAGGGAATGAAATAGGCAATACATATGATAAACATGTAAGACTTAGGGTAAGGCTATTTGTGTAGGTTTGGCGGGTTTCCATTCCTATTCAATTCTGTAATGTGATTGTCTATTCCCAACCATTAGGATATAAATGAGAATAAATTTATCATATGTCCGTCTCAATGGTTAATGGGGATCTCCATAAATTTATCATATGTCCGTCTCAGTGGATAATGGAGATTTCCATGAAAATTTCTGCCCCATTTCGTTAATTTTTCTAAACTAATATTTTCATACAGTAATTTTTACGTAGCCAGTAACTGATTAAAAGAATTTCGTCAATCACTGTTACATTTAAATTTATTAAAATTATTGTAAGATTTAGATTCACACCTCTTAGATCTAACAGTGATCGTCTATTTTCACCTGGTCAGTGCAACCATATTTTGATATATTCAATTTGTTAATACAATAATTAAAGAACAACTACAATATAAACTAACAATACAAATAAAAAATATAAACAATTTTAAAATATTCAAAGCATTTCCTATCATTCCATTTTATTTTATTATTTCATAAAAAGTTTAAAGATAAAATTATCTACATTTAAAAATTAATATCATGTTTTCATCACCTCCAAATTTTCATATCCAATTGTGTTAATAAAAAGAATGGATAAGGTACCAAAATAGACCTATGTTTTTGGTATATCAATTTAGGCTTAACGTTCAAAATAGCACCAATATAGGTTTAACGTTTATAATATAATATCAATTTAGGCTTAACGTTTACAATATAGCATCAATTTAGGCCTCACGTACAAAATAGCACCAATGTAGGCTTAACGTTTACAAAATAATACGAATTTAAGCTTAACGTTTACAAAATATATCTAATTTAAGCTAAACGTCACAATTAAATTAACCATGTTATATCTTTTCCTATTAACTTCATATGTTATCTTTTTATTTAGTTCTATTTTCTTATTTATTATAATACAATTAATTAGTATTCTTGCCCATTAAAACCTTACATTTATTTTTCACCAACCATTCCATGACTCCTAAATTTCATGGCTCATGTAAAATAATATTCAAAATATTGTGGATATTCAATTACTTTTAGTTTGCATATATTACATAAGCAATGAAATTTAGTAGTCATGGAATCATCGATGAAAAATAAATATAAGATCTTAATTAGCAAGAATACTAATTAATTGTATTATAATAAATAAGAATATAGAACTAAATAAAAAGATAACATATAAAGTTAATAGGGAAATAATTTAATATGATTAATTTAATTATGACGTTTAGCTTAAATTCTATATATTTTGTAAACATTAAGTTTAAATTCGTATTATTTTGTAAACGTTAAACCTATATTAGTGTTATTTTGTACGTTAGGCCTAAATTGATGCTATATTGTAAACGTTAAACCTAAATTGATATTATGTTGTAAACGTTAAGCCTATATTGGTGCTATTTTGAACGTTGAGCCTAAATTGGTACTTCCCCAAAAACCTTAGGCCTATTTTGGTACCTTATCCCTTTTTTCAAAGTTTGCATATAAAGTTATGAAAAATGTGTCTAATTAGAAATTAATTTTGCAAGTTTTTTCCGTAAGAAGTTTCAAGTTCTTCTCATTGTTTGCAAGTTTCCAATTCAGCTTTTCAAGTTTTAATTTTGCTAAGTACATATTGTCAAATTTCTTTTCCCCATTTGTAGCTTTCGGTTATTTTCAATCTTGTAATCAAAACTTTCAAAATAAATAGATATATAAAATTCTCAAATCTTATGAGTTGAATTAGCCAGTGATGTTTCACAAAAATATTCATCGCTAACAATTTGGCACCCAGTGGGACCCATTAATATCGGGAAGGCATGTGTACCACATGTCGATGACAATGATGACATGTCACACCACATCTTAGACCGGACCTAATAACCATGCCGAATGCTATGTGAAAACTAGTGCCCGGGACTCCAGGAGCATCGATGAGGAAGAAATTCAGTTTGATACAAATTTAGAGATGTGTCTTGGACCTTTGAATTCTCTAAAGTCCATAGAATTTCGGAGAATCTTGACATGGATAAAGAAAGAACGGTAAAAATTCAAGAAGATGATGCTGATATTTCTTATAATTGTTGCTCGGGGGCAGTCAAGAGAAAAAGTTTTTTACAAGAATCTACTCACAAAATGCCTTCAACAACTCCTCCAACACTTCAGATGTTTTTTTAGAAAATTTTTAGACGGATTAACTAAATGTTATGATTCTAATAGAATATTCGATTAAGTATGTAATAAGTTATGTGATAATTTTATTAAATATTTATGAATATTGTATTATAGATATTGTAAGAAGTTAATTATAAAATATTTTTTTAGGATCGAATTTGACGTTATTTATTTCATTTGTGTTTATTTTTTTTTTTTATAATTTAAATAAGATTTTTACCGTTTTCGTATAATTACAATGTATAATAACTTTAAAAATGAGAAAATACAAATTCATGTTAATATATGACACATCCCCGCACACAAATATCCACTAGATTCGAAGCGTGCATAATATAGGTTCATATTACAATGTCCTGCAATTTAATCAATAAATGAGACTGATTATCAGGATTTGAATCCTTGGCCACTTAATCAAAGGCTCTGAGTCGACTAGATGAGAGGGGGCGAGTGGTCGAAGAAGCCGGTTCAAAAACGGCAACCCACCAAGGTAAAAGAAATGTCATTTATGCTAAAAATTGATACACAACGCCGTGTCGATTGCAAAATGAACATCAGAGAGTTCAAGACAAGCCCAAACGTGTGGGAATTCCACACACTGTGCGGCCTCCAAAATTGACTAGCTAAATTTCGAACTACAAGTGCACACGCCATGTGGACTTTTAAAATGTCTTACAAGATAAATCTTGCCCCTCACTCCAGTTCCCTTCTAATTATAACTTTGACACCCCTTATTTACAACTCATGTCACCCCTTTACCTCTATCCCTATTTACCTTTTTAATCTTTATCTATCTAATTTATCATTTAGGTTTTGAGATGATATAAATCCATCTATTTTTTTTATAATCACTTAACTTTTATTAATCAAATTATTATCTTTCTCTTTCAAAACTATAAGGGTTCATCCCTTTTTATCAATGATGATCTTGGATTCCTACGGTTTTTAACTCATAAATCTTGGGATTCACTCCTTCTAGTATAGCTAGAGAAAAACCTATTTATTAGTTTACGACTAAAACTAACTCACTCGTCAATAATCCTTATCAGTCTGTCATGAAATGTAAAACTATAGTGGAAACCAGCTAAAAGAACACGTCCTTTTTTTTTAATTTGCGCATAATGCATGTCACGTCCGTGACTAAATTTCTAGAATTTATATTTTGATATTAGTATATATGATAATTATTAGGTGTGTGATTTTTATTGGTGCTATAGAAAAAGTTTGGAGTTAATTTGAGGGTATTATATGTGAATTAAAAGTTATGATAATTTTTAAAAGATTATATAAAGGTGGAGGATCAAACTGGATAATTGCCAGATTTGGTACATATAGATAGAAATGGCGGGAGAGGCAGAGATTATCCATATATATTCATTATATTCATTTTAAATTTATCAGTTTTCTCTGAACCGTTTCTCCACCGTTTCTTTGATTTACGGAAATTCGACTGTCCGAATCATTCGAAATTGGAAACATAGCATCTTTATATATAGATCTAAATCCTAGCCGAAGAGTTTTTGAGTTTCGGTAGTGTTTGGAGGGAAATGGCTTAGACAGAATTTAGAGGCGAATTGAACGAGTTTGTGGTTTTCAATTAATAGTCAAGGTAAGTAACTATCACCTATATTTTGAGTTTTATGTATACAGATATATATATATATATATATATATATATATATATATATATATATATATATAATCAAAGAAGTTTCAGACATTGATATTTTAGGGTTATACAGGAATTTAAAATTGAGGTTTTTCCTTATTTTGCTTTTTATTGTGAAATTATGGTTCAAATGAAGCTATTTATTACGTTTCTATGTGAATTTCGGATTTTACTTGATTATGTTGATTTAAGGCTTCATTTGGTTGATTTACATATATACATATATGTTTTGGTGAATTTGATGATTTCTTACGAGTTGTGTTTGGATTGAGAAATCTGTTGCAGTTATTATTGTTATTATTTTGGATTGAAGTCCAAATATGATTTTTATCATACAAAAGGGCTAATTGAAGCCAATTTGATGATTTCTTACGAGTTGTGTTTGGATTGAGAAATCTGTTGCAGTTATTATTGTTATTATTTTGGATTGAAGTCCAAATATGATTTTTATCATACAAAAGGGCTAATTGAAGCCAAATGATTTTTGGTTATGAAATAGTTTGGAATTTGATTGTGAACGGATATTTGAGCACGTTATGATTTTATGATTTTATATCCTTCGAGAGTTATCCGGATCGGTGGTTCCATATTTGAAGACCATGTTCAGTGAGGGACATGATCTGTGTACACAGTTTGAAAGACCTATTGGGTATGGCAAAGAAGTGTCGGGTAAGACCATATGGGATAGGCAATGTTAAGAGACGTCTCGATTATATATGTGGTTATGGATTGATACTTAAGGGGAGAAACTCGAGGATGGATACAATGTTTTAAGTTCATTTGGATTATGTTTTCGGTTATGATTGATTTTGATATAAGGTTTTACGTTTGATTAAATATGAGTTGGTTTGATAAAACACTTATTTGATTACAATATTTTATAAGGTTTTGAACTCAAGAATTGATACAAGATTATATATTTTTGGTTTTTGGTTTACTACTTTGACTATATTATGAACTTTGGTTTTGAGTATATTTTATAAGGTTTTGATTAAATCCCTTTATAAAGGTATATATGTAGCTATGTTAAATAAAGTTGGTTTTTATAGCTGATAGTTTCTTACTGAGATTTTTGTCTCATGTTTTTAAATGTTTTAATGTTTTTAGGTGAGAAAGTACAAGATAGAGAGAAGGTTACCGACCAATTAGGCGAGAATCGGAAGTTGTTGCTTATTGGTAGAATTATTATTAGAACTTTACTATTTAATTGATTGTGATCTAAATTTGGAGAGTATTAAGTATTGATTATGATCTTTCTATTTCACGCCCGATGCCGATTGATGTCATTTAGGGCCGGGTGTGACAGTTTGGTATCAGAGCTTTAGGTTAAATTCTTCGGACCTATGGTTGATAGTAATTGAGGAATATTGATATTTGATGATAGCTAAGAAATAATCGATAGTAATCGAGGAATATGAATATTTGGTGATAGCTATATGAATATTTGGTGAAAGCTTAGAGATAATTTGGAATTTTTCGTGGATTGAGTAACTAGCTAATGAGGTGTAAAACTGAGATTTGATGGTTAGCAATATCTAGGTATATGAAAAATAGTAAATTATTTGATATTTGGTGATAGGGGTTATGAGTAAGTCATAACTTTGAGCTAGAGATATAGATAATTATCTATATAGGTGCTGCTGGAAAATCAAATTCGTATCTGAATCTTATGATGCATTTTTCGACCAGATATAGATTGAATCTGTCATGGAGTCCTAAATGAAAGTTCTTTATTATTATCTTATGATTCCAAGGGTGTTTGAATCGCCTTAATCGGACTCTGTATGAAAAAGTTATGCTGGAAACGAAATATGTTGGTCATTTGAGTTTTAAACCAGAATTTGGTTTTTGTTTGATTTTTCTCCTTAGTATGACTTGGAATTGATATTTGAGAGTTTAATAGTTGGCTGGAAAATATATGTATCTCAGATGTGAAGTAAGGTTAGGAGACTTTGAAATGATATGATGAGTTTTGAAGATAATATATATGTGATTAAGAAAGCGAAAATGTGGAGATTTCAATTAATTGTTTTGGAGGTTGATTATAACTTGGAGATTGTGATAGGAGTTTAACAAGTTATGGAATCTTAATTTGAATAAATGATATTCGAATTCAAAGTGCAGATCCATTGTTGAACTTTATCGGGTTTGAGGTTTAGAATTAGTGAGAGTTATATAAATGATGTTTAGAGAGATACCGATGGTAGTGATCAATGAGAAGTAAAGTGAGAGAATATATTTGATGTTTGAGGAAATCATTAAGATATGAATTTTGAGGATAAATTTTTCTTATCTTAAGCACAGTTTGAGATAGAAAATTAAGAGATAAATATGATATAAGAGGATATATATGTTGATAAATGAAATTTTGTAGTACATATATTGTTAATAGAAGTTATTTTGAATTGAAGTTTGTGTGATTATGGTTTGAGTTTATATAAGGATCCAATTATGTAACGATTTGATTATAGAGGGTTTACGAAAATAAATAAGTCAAAGTATGGAGGAAATATGTTATCGATATAAGGTTTATATTTGATTGATGATGACGACTTGGAGTTCATATTCATCATGATTGAAGTGAAAAATTATAGATATAAGTATTATTCTTATGATGAAGTAAGATTATATGCTGATGCGAATTATTGATTCGAATTATTTGAAGTTTAAGAAAAATATAATATCATACATATTAGCGGTTCAAAAGTGATATTTTTGAAGTTTGTAGAACTTGGAGATAGGTAAAATATATTTGACATATCTCTGCAATTGATGGAATCAATTGTGATTTAAATTTATTGAAGTGAGATTTGGTGTATGTTAGTAAGATATGAATGATATTTGAAGTTTTATGGTGGATTGTGGCGATGGAATTAACTATATTGACGTTTAGAGTTACTAAGAATTGTCTACTGTGGATATGGATAAATGATGAAGTTAATGGAGGGAAAGATGAGAATTTGTGGTCTTATTATGATTATAAGGAATCTTGATAATGTGAAATAATTTTGTGATCTTGGAGATGATTTGAGGAAAAAAATTTGGATTAGAGAATATGAATTTCGAGGACGAAATTTCTTAAGGTGGGGAGAATTGTCACGTCCGTGACTAAATTTCTAGAATTTATATTTTGATATTAGTATATATGATAATTATTAGGTGTGTGATTTTTATTGGTGCTATAGAAAAAGTTTGGAGTTAATTTGAGGGTTTTATGTGTGAATTAAAAGTTATGATAATTTTTAAAAGATTATATAAAGATGGAGGATCAAACTGGATAATTGCCAGATTTGGTATATATAGATAGAAATGGCGGAAGAGGCAGAGATTATCCGTATATATTCATTATATTCATTTTAAATTTATCAGTTTTCTCTGAACCGTTTCTCCACCGTTTCTTTGATTTACGGAAATTCGACTGTCCGAATTATTCGAAATTAGAAACATAGCATCTTTATATATAGATCTAAATCCTAGCCGAAGAGTTTTTGAGTTTCGGTAGTGTTTGGAGGGAAATGGCTTAGACAGAATTTAGAGGCGAATTGAACGGGTTTGTGGTTTTCAATTAATAGTCAAGGTAAGTAACTATCACCTATATTTTGAGTTTTATATATATATATATATATATATATAATCAAATAAGTTTCAGACATTGATATTTTAAGGTTATACAGGAATTTAAAATTGAGGTTTTTCCTGATTTTGCTTTTTATTGTGAAATTATGGTTCAAATGAAGCTATTTATTACGTTTCTATGTGAATTTCGGATTTTACTTGATTATGTTGATTTACATATATACATATATGTTTTGGTGAATTTGATGATTTCTTACGAGTTGTGTTTGGATTGAGAAATCTGTTGCAGTTATTATTGTTATTATTTTGGATTGAAGTCCAAATATGATTTTTATCATACAAAAGGGCTAATTGAAGCCAATTTGATGATTTCTTACGAGTTGTGTTTGGATTGAGAAATCTGTTGCAGTTATTATTGTTATTATTTTGGATTGAAGTCCAAATATGATTTTTATCATACAAAAGGGCTAATTGAAGCCAAATGATTTTTGGTTATGAAATAGTTTGGAATTTGATTGTGAACGGATATTTGAGCACGTTATGATTTTATGATTTTATATCCTTCGAGAGTTATCCGGATCGGTGGTTCCATATTTGAAGACCATGTTCAGTGAGGGACATGACCTGTGTACACAGTTTGAAAGGCCTATTGGGTATGGCAAAGAAGTGTCGGGTAAGACCATATGGGATAGGCAATGTTAAGAGACGTCTCGATTATATATGTGGTTATGGATTGATACTTAAGGGGAGAAACTCGAGGATGGATACAATGTTTTAAGTTCATTTTGGATTATGTTTTCGGTTATGATTGATTTTGATATAAGGTTTTACGTTTGATTAAATATGAGTTGGTTTGATAAAACACTTATTTGATTACAATATTTTATAAGGTTTTGAACTCAAGAATTGATACAAGATTATATATTTTTGGTTTTTGGTTTACTACTTTGACTATATTATGAACTTTGGTTTTGAGTATATTTTATAAGGTTTTGATTAAATCCCTTTATAAAGGTATATATGTAGCTATGTTAAATAAAGTTGGTTTTTATAGCTGATAGTTTCTTACTGAGATTTTTGTCTCATGTTTTTAAATGTTTTAATGTTTTTAGGTGAGAAAGTACAAGATAGAGAGAAGGTTACCGACCAATTAGGCGAGAATCGGAAGTTGTTGCTTATTGGTAGAATTATTATTAGAACTTTACTATTTAATTGATTGTGATCTAAATTTGGAGAGTATTAAGTATTGATTATGATCTTTCTATTTCACGCCCGATGCCGATTGATGTCATTTAGGCCGGGTGTGACAATGCACTTACATTAAAGAAGAAAGAAAAATCTCCACCAGACTCGGATGTGATTCGAACCCATGACCTCCCTAGTTATAGGTAAGCTCTCAACCACTAGGCTAAGAGCTTCACCACAAAGAGCACGTGCTTGAACCCTTTATCCCAAGCTACTAAGAGCATCCAATAGAGATTGCTTTAAAGATTGCGAAAACTTAACATATTCTACTAAAATATAATATTTTATTTCTTCAATCTTTCAAATACTTTGGTAATTATTAGTAAACAACTTTTATTAAAAAATGCTCCAATAGTAAGCAACTTTAAAAATTGACATAATAACCCCATAAATTATTACTTTATATATAATTTATTTTAATTATAAATATTATAAAAAATGTGTATCAATAGTAATCAAGTCAGTCATTTTTTTTATATTGAAAAAAGTTTGACAACCTTAAAGTAAGATTGCTAAAAAGTGGCAACTTTGCTAGAAAAATTCAAACAATCACTCTTACTCCGATTGACACTCTTTAAAATATGTCAAAACAATTACTTCACACTACGCCAAAACCCCCTTCAGACGACGGTTAGAAACCGTCGTCCCGCGAGATATAAATCTGTCACAGGGCTCGCTGCGGTCTGTTGCACCTTCAGACGACGGTTAGGTTCTGTCATTTGAAGATACTATACATGACATCAGCCTAGTTTCGTACTGTCATATGAATATTTATTACGATGCATCTTTTTATTTATTAACGTCACCTTTAATGTAATCACATGACATACTAATAATTAAAAATGTCAAGTAACTATATGGGAAATTGGCATATTGGTATTCGCGGTGACAGTTTTTTATAATAATTTCTGTCGTAGTAACTTGTATCAGATGACATAGGTCTTAATCAATCATGTCAATAGATTTATTTTAGATGACAGATTTTTTTTATTTTAATGTCTTTTTATTGTTGTTTAGATGATATTTTTTTAACCATAAAAATATTCAGACGACACGAAAACAAATGTCTGTCGTATATCTTGTATCATGTGAAAGGGAAAATGATATAGTAACATAAGTGAGTACTCTTTTAAACACTTCCTATTGAAGATCCTCTAAAGCTATTACTCCTTCTCTATTATCTTTTGATCACGTTTTAACTGTTTTATTGGGAAGACTTACAAAAGTTGTTTGGCAGTAGTGTTAGTGGAGGTGTAATAGAGAATATTATGTGTGGTTGAATATGCCAAATGATTTTGCAAACCTATGGAGAAGATTGTTTTTGAGAAGATAACACTTCCAATAATAGGCTTCAGAATTGGGGATGTGGTGGTGATTGATGTAGATCATGGAATGAATTAGGGAAAAACATGTTCAAATCCCTACCACCCATTGCTTTTTACAAATTATTGGATTCACTCGATATTTTAAGCAAATTGAAAAGGCTATCTGGATATTTAAGTAAATTGAGAAAACTAGCGTAACACTTTAAAAATTCATGATGCCAATTAATTTTTTTTTTTAACAAATGTAAAGCGCAGATGTATTAAGCCTTTATTTAACTTTGGCTTAATACATCATTTTTCTACTGAACTTGTCCAAAAAGATTGATTGGTTCTCTGAATTTTCAAAGTGTCCTGATAACCCTATCAATTTGCATAAAATGTTCAGTTAACCTCATGAACTTGTGCAAAATGTAATGAATTGATCACTCGGTCACAAAAAAGTAAGTTAAATACGGAAGATGTATTGCATAGTCTTAAAAAAAAGTAAAACGACCAAAATCGGGGTATGCAGTTCTAATATTAGAGAAGAAAAGTTGTATAGTTGAGTAAGTAATAACTTTATTTTTAATTTATTTTTTAATTATGTAATAACATTCTAAGATCCGTGGAATACATCTTCCGCATTTAACTTACTTTTTTGTGACCGAGTGATCAATTGATTACGTTTTACGCAAGTTAAAGGGGCTAACTGAACATTTTATGGAAGTCCAGGAGGCTATCGAGACACTTTGAAAGTTCAGGGGACCAATCATGTAACACCCTAGTCCAATACCATGTAGATATTGTCCGCTCCGGTCCAAATCCAATACTTTGGACCTCACGGCTTTAAAACGCGTCTGCATGTATTGGATTCTCATCTTACGAATAAGCCTCAATCACTCTCTCTCCATTTCTGATGTGAGATTCAGTTCATTCCTGCTCCCATCGCCATCCCTTAGGGCCGCTCCTTGCTCAAACCTTCTACCCCGGTGCCACCCACTCCGGACCAGGTCGTTACAAATCAAGCCTTTTGGATAAATTCAGAGGAAAAATAATTATTAAGCCTTTAACTTTTGATAAAATTAATAAATTTTTCTCCTTTTGATAAAATTAATCAATTTTTCTTTCCTAATTAATTTTAAATCTACAAAATACAAATACTTTGCTCTTTCTTTGTTAGCTACATAGGCCCCGTTTGGTAAGATGTAATGGGCTTCGTAATAGAATGACCATTACATTCAAGGCCTATTACCATGTTTGGTTGCATGTTGCAAATTTGTTGTAATGGAATGAGAAAACCATTAGTTAAATTTTGTTCAACAACTCTTGTAATCCCCATTACATAGAAAAATGATTTGAATTCTCATTACATCCAAATCATGTAATTCTAATTCCTATTTTTAAAACTCAATCTAACCTCTCATTTATCAAATCTCACATCTTATCATTGTTAAACACAAAAAGAGAAAAACATGAAAATTGAAAACGAAAAAAAAAATGCAAAAAATGAAAAAATAACGGGAAACCGAAAAAAAAGAAAAAATAAAAAAACGGTAAAAATGTTGAAAATGGAAACTAAAAAACAAAAAACGATTCATTGATTTATTGATTTCAGTTAATATAATTTTGTATTCGATTTTGATTCAATTTTTTTCATTTTCCGTGTTTTATGCTTTTCACGTTTTTCTCATTTTTCATGTTTTCATGTTGTTCATTTATTTTAATTATGTAAATAAAATTTTATAATTACATTTAATTAGGAAAACATAAGTATTGTAATGGTCATTACATTTTATCATTTTGTTTTTATTTGTCAACCAAACATTGTAATTGAATCATTATTCCATTACATTACATTATAAATTTGATTACATTACAACTTTAATTACATTACATTGCATTACGGCATACCAAACGGACACATAGTGTTGATCATTTGAACTAAAAAGAAACGATTTTGTGGAATAGGCACATTATATATAATGGGTTTGTCACTGACGTGAGCTTGAAGCATAGCATAGGTAAATCTTACCATGGGGTGAATTTTAATTTGTCAGGATATTACAAGGTTTTCATACCATGGTAAAGAAAAAATTGAACTAAAATAGTTAAAATCTAAGAGTAACTTTTATTATTATCTCTCGTATAGAAAAACAGGATGTGTTGGAACTAATTATTGCAATTAGATTCACTTTATAAGGCTAATTGAACAATTTATACAAATTGAAAGTGATATTGAGTAGGGATGCACATAAAAATCCGGAAAATTGAGAAACCGAAAAACCAAACCGAAAATAAGGTTAATCGAAACCGATGGACTAGTGTACAGTTTTTAATTTTAAAAATAGTGGTTAATGGTTACAGTTACGGTTTCTTTATTCCAAAAACCGTGATTAACCGAAACCGACCGAATGTCAATTAAATATTCAAAGAATATAAAAAAATACATTTATTTATATGGTTAAACAATTATTTAGTCCCTATATTTTACATAACCCATTATCAGTCCACTATTTAATTAGAATGTCTCTAAATTTTTTCACTTTTAATAGTTTAGTCTTTCAATCAAATATTAACACTAAATGAGATGAAAATATATAAATAACTCTCAGTTTATTTGCTATTGTTTCTCTAATTTCAGTTTATGCGGCTTTCTTTTTCTTTTTTGTCTTTTGATATAGAAACAAAGACGATATTTTTTTACTTGTTTTCCACAACTTTATAGCCATAAGATTTATTAGGGGTAATTTTGCCTTTTAGAAATCTATTTTTATCCGTTTAATTGTTCTTTAACATATTTGTAGACGGAGATTTTATATAGGGGCTAAACAATTTAATGGAATCAAAACAGAAGGATCATATAATTATTTTAAAAAAGTTTGAGACTAATTAGTGTATTATGTAAAACCATAAGGGTTAAGTAATTGTGTAAAATGACACGGACATAACAGATGCACATCTCCCTCTCCGCAGTTAAATCAACCAGTCATTGGCCCGCCGTCTCACTCACAATAAAAATTAGAATTCTTTTATTATTTTTATTTACTAATGGTTAGAAACCGAAATAAAAGGTTAACCGACCGAAATAAATAATTGATTAACCGATTAATGGTTAACCGAGTTTAGTGAACTAGTGTATGGCTAACGTGTTTAAAAAACCAATCAAATAGTTAACCGACCGAATTAACCTTAATGGACTGGTTAACCGACCACGTGCACCCTTACTATTGAGACGCTTTGGAAGTTTAAAAGATGTATTGAGCCGTTATTATTTAAATCTAAATTATGCATTTTATATGCTAAAAAGAATAACATTAGGTAGTTTATTAATGAGATAGATATTTCAGTCATTTTATTATTTTTCATTTCCTTATATAAATCTATAATTTTCTTGATCCGGAGCATTTCTCACATGGGCGGAAGAGAATAGCACATTGTGTCTGTCAAACCCGACCTAAATTAAGATCAGATAAGACGGTGAGACATTACCACTGACTTATTATATAAACCAGTAGCAGTATCTCTCAAATAAGGCGAAAAATCAAAGCGAAAACCAAATTCTGGTTTAAAGCTAAAATGACCAACATATGTCGTTTCCAGCATAACTTTTTCATACGGAGTCCGATTAAGGCGATTCAAAAATCCGCAGATACTAATAAAGAATTTTCATTTAGGACTCCATGACAGATTTGGCCTATATCTGGTCGAAACATGCATCACAAGGTTCAGATATGAATCTGATTTTCCAGCATCACCTATATAGACAAGTTATGACTTCCTCATAACCCATATCACACTACTCCACAAGTTCTCGACTTCAGCTAAGTATATATATATATATATATATATATATATATATATATATATATATATATATATATATATATATATATATATATATATATATAGACAATACATATCAAATAAAAGGACACGACCAAAAACAAATTATACAAGTGTCCTTAAACATATACTATCCACATATATGTACATGAACAAAATGGATGCAATACCCTAGAAACGACTTGCACCTCGTAGCTGTAACCGAACCTCGCCCTAGGATCGAGTACCCCTCTCGGTACCTCGCACTTCCTCGCCTAAAACAAAACATTAAAAACATTTGGAAAAAAATGAGACAAAAATCTCAATAAGAAACTATCAGCTATAAAAACCAACTTTACTTAACATAGCTACATATATACATTTATAAAAGATTTAATCAAAACATTATAGAATATACTCAAAACTGAAGTTCATAATATAGTCAAGGTATTAAACTAAAAACCAAAAATATATAATCTTGTATCCATTCTTGAGTTCATCCCCTTATAATTCAAATCACAATTCACAATATATACGAGACGTCTCTTAACATTGCCTATCCCATATGGTCTTACCCAACACTTCATTGCCATATCCAATAGATCTTCAGACTGTGTACACATGCCATATTTCTCACTAAATATGGTCTTTAGAATTAAATCCACCCAACCGGACTACTCTCAATGGATACCAAACATTTTATTCCATATATATATATATATATTGAAACCAAAAACATATATGTATATATGTATATACTTTACTTGATCATAATCAAGCTCACAAGTTTTCAATTCTCCAAAATATCAATCCTTAATCAAATAAAATTCCAAAGTTAATCAACCAACAAAACCTCAAATCAACATAACCAAGTAAAATCTGTAATTCACATATAAACATAGTTAATAGTTCATTTGAACTCTAATTTCACAATAAAAAGCAAGATCATGAAAAACCCCAATTTTACAAAATTCCTGCATAACATATATATATATATATATATATATATATATATGTATATATATATATATAATCTCAAAATATAGTTGATAATTACTTACATTGGCTGCTAATTGAAGAAAATACACCCGTTCAATCCTCCTCTAAAGTCTATGTAAGACGTTTCCCCTCCAAACACTTCCAAAATTCAAAAACTCTTCTGTTAGGACTTAGATCTATGCATAAAGATGCTATAGTTTAAATTTCAAGTGATTTGGACGATCGAATCTCCGTAAATCAAAGAAACGGTGAAGAAACGATCGAAGAACGACGAAGAGGCAGAAAGCAAAATGAAACAGAAAACAAAAAGAAAGAAAAGAAGATGAGCTCGACACATCCTGGAACATTTGGGATTTATATCAAAATTTGGTAAATATTCATTTTGGTCCTTCATCTTTATATAATCTTTTAAAACTTACCCTAAACTTTTAATTTACACATAAACCCATCAAATTAATCCCAAACTTTTCCTATCGCACCACGGACGTGACAGTGCCGAACCCAACGACATTGCCCCAAGCAAGCCCATGAAAAGCAGGTTTTTTAGCTCGACACGCCGTGTCTAGTAGTGACACGTCGTGTCGGGTTCCTCCAAACTCTCTGCCCAACATTTCACACTTGACATGCCGTGTCAAAAAGGTGACATGTCGTGTCACCTAACTCCGACCATTTTCAGCGACATGAATTTCTCTTTCTGGGACAGAATACTGATCTTTAGAGACGACGAACCAGATTTCAGCATTAGAAGAAGACAAACAAGATTAGGGG
Source organism: Euphorbia lathyris (assembly GCF_963576675.1). NCBI lineage: Eukaryota > Viridiplantae > Streptophyta > Magnoliopsida > Malpighiales > Euphorbiaceae > Euphorbia > Euphorbia lathyris. The sequence continues at coordinate 9,957,648 of NC_088911.1, forward strand.
ACAAGGGGGGATCATGGCTTCCCCAATCTCTTACACCTCTTATTTATAATTTTGCTATTTTTACTTTATTATTTGTCCTATAGTTTTAATTACCTAAGTATCATTTTGGCATTTCATTCCTATCTTACCTCTATCACTCTTAGTTAATTGTAACCCTAGTTAAGACATTTATGTCTTTTACATTTCCCTAAAGAGTGCTATATAATGGCTCTTATTTGTAAGAATCATTAGCTTTTTATTAATACAAAATTATCTTCTTCCTTATGAAGATTTGTTAAGGTTTTAACTTTCAACAATGAAAGATTTCGATATTCCTATGGTTTAGTCCGTAAAATCCGGGATTAACTCCTTCAAGTTTAGCTTGAAAAGAACTTCTTTGTTAGTTTAAGATTAAAACTAACACGTCCTGGAATCGATCCGTATCATTTCTTCAGTAAAATTAATCTAGACATGTTCAGGGACCCAATGGCCCGCCCAATCCGCCTAGGCTCGTAGACAATGAGACGAGCTTGGTCAGTGTAAATTTACAGTTAACCCAGCTCAGCCCAAGGCTGAAGATACCCGTTGATTTATAGGTTGAGCTTGGGATCTATTATTAAAGCCTGTATCAGTCCGGCCTGGCCCGCAACTTAGTATACTAGTATTGTTTTATATAAAATTTAGTTTTATGAATAATATATAATAATAATAATGAAACTAAAATCTAACTAAACCTATGATATCTACCTAATTTAATCCCATGTCAAGCATCCCTTCCTCCATCTCAAATTTCCAGGTTATATTAATTTGATTGTTTCGTTGTTGTAAAAATAATTCTTTTAGTTTTATATTTTAAAATTTAAATATTTCATAATTGATAACAATATTTGTTAATTTGAATTTATCACAGATTTATAAAAAAAAAATAAAGTGGGATTAAGGTTTTCTAATTCATCCCAGCCCGGCCCGAGCCCGAGACATATTTACTAGGGGCTGGACTGTCACACCCGACTCTAAACGGCATCAGATATGAACGGAAGACAAGATAACGAATGTTATCAAGTCTGAAAGGAAAACCGATTTTCTAATATATAAAAATTTATTAGGACTACCTAAAGTTTTAGTTAATTATTTAGCATGGACTTGATAATTCTATCAAGCTTCCTATGTATCCCGAGTATCTTTTAATATTTAAACCGAGAATCAAAGCCACGTAGTTCTACCCATTTTAGGTAGTTCTCTTAACTTCGGTAGTTCTCTTGACTTATTAACTCGTTTTAACTTATTGACACGTTAATTAACTCGCTAATGATTTAACCGCATACTTCACTTTATTAGTATATAATTATATATAAAATAAATCACTTTATCAAACCGAATCAAAACAAATAAACGTTTTATCCAACTGAATAGTAACCAAATATACATTTTATTCAAACCAATCCGTAATCATTTTATCAAACCAACTCGTAATCAAATAAACCTTTTTTATCAAAATCTGTAACAAATCAAATCATCACACATTGCAAAAACGTAATACGAAACTCGTATGTGTTGTGTGTCCATCCTCGAATTCCACTCGTGTAGCTTATCATAACATCAATCATATCAATAATGGAGATATATCATTCATATCTCGCCTTGCCTAACGTTAGGACTACCAGCCGTGCACTCTGGCCATACCGCCCTTAGGTATGGTCTTACAACTTACAACTCCTACCCCGGGCAATCCTAGATGGACAAAACCATTTTATTTATCTTTCACAAATAAAACCATATTTGGACTTCAATCCAAATCACATAAATAATAACAATAACAACTGCAATAGCTTTCTCTCAATCCAAAAACAATTCGTATAAAATAGTGAAATTCATTTCTCGATCCAATTTTCATAATACCACGATAATAAATAATTATTCCTCAAATAATTAAAATCAAAAGTATATAAATATTTTAAACACTTTAATAAAACGTATTCAAAGCCACTTAAATAATTTAAAACTGAAACTTATTTTTATCTGTCATCGGAATAGCTATTTTAGACCGAATATAACATTAGACTCATTATATTGTCATAAGTGTATTTCAACTAATTTTATATTCAAATTATTGTACGAATTTTATATTCGACTCTATACCGACTCTACTTAGAAAATATCAGTATTAGTCCTTCTATTTTCAATTTATTTTAACTTGACAAATTAAAGTCATTGAAATATTATATAAATAACTTAAAACTAAATTTGAAACCAAAACACTTTATCGGACTATTTTTCCTTGTCACCGGACTTGTAACGTAACACTAAACTGGTATCGTTAATTGCGACCGAATGTTCAGTTAGACTCGTGACATTGCTAAGTGTCTATTAATACCGAATTTCACGTTATTAAATCTACAAGACAACTAGTCTAAAATTTATATTTTTATTAGTAATTGATAGACGCTAACTCATTAATCGTAAATCTATTAAATTTGACGAAACTATTGAAACTAGACTTACTCAAAATCATACGTATAGCCTTTTAAAAATAATTTAGATATAAAGTACAGTTACCGAAATATCATCGTCGAACATCAAAAATTAATTGATTTAATCCGCTAACAGCTGATCCAAAACGTCATCGTCGTCGGTCACCGAAATTTAATCGGTGTGATCCGTTGATAGCCAAAGACGTTTCTCCCCAAAACTTCCCTTTTATTCTTTCCATCCTTTGTATTTTTTTATGAAATTGTAATTTTATCTTTTTTGTATCTCCTTAAAATTGTATGAATTCAATTGAGTTACATATAATACTTATAATATCAAATTATTGACATGTATATTATTCATCCTAAATGGTAACATGTGTATGGACACATGCCATTATCTTTTCTTTTTAAATAATAAAATATTAATAATTATTCAATTTGATATCAAATTAAATTATTATAATATATATGTATATCTCTTTACCTAAAAATAGGGTAATTATAAGTGATAAATATTGATTCTAGTCCTTTTTATTTTTAACTTCTCATAAAACTTACTCAAATGTTTTAATTTATACTTAAAAACATTTAATTAAGCACAATAATGACATAATCTTATTTTGAATACGTTAAATTTTTGGACACGGACGTGACATGGGCTGAACTTGGACATGAGTTTTTATTTAAAAGCCCGGTATAACTCGGCCTGAATCCAATCCGGACCGGCCCATGAACAGGTCTAGATTAATCGTATGCTTTCCATACCTTTCTAAACCTAGCATCCAATCAAAACTTTAGAGTTAGCTTTTTACTCATGCCTTGCACTCTAATATCACTCTCTTAAAATCAGATTTTTATAATTTACTAGTGAAATTCTAACTCTTCACGATTTTTCAGAATATGCTAATTTCAACCTTGACATGTGTATTTATAATTTATCGGCAAACTTATGTTTCTGGTTTTTTAATGTTCAGTTATATTTGTTTGGGTTGGAAATAAAGGATTAAAATTTTATTTATAGCTAAAATCTGTAATTCCCATCACCTATGAATTCCTATAATTACTATCCATGATTCACCATTTTAATTTTACAGAAATTTGTGTGATAAGTAGTCATTCTCAATTGACTATATCTCACTCAATTCGATTCTGTTTGGCCTCCACAAATACTCTCTGGCTTCGTCTTGATCTTTAGATACAGCATTCTATGTAGTTACATCAAGATTCCTTCATTTGGTGCCCCAAAATAATAGGGTTCTTAGGGGTGACGTGATGTTGAAAAATAGGAGTTGATTTTCCAATTGTATACAATCATTTTCAGCCGACTATAACTCCCTCAATACAATTCCGTTTGAGCTCCATAAACACTCTCTAGCTTCATTCCGATCACTAGATGCAGGATTCCACGTAGTAGCAACCAAATTCCATCATATGATATCCCGAAAAAAAATAGAATTTTGAAAATCCCTGATGTTGAAAATTAAGAGTTGAAATTAATTTTTCTTTCTTTTTTTCTGATTTTATTTTATTATTTTATTTTTATTTCTTTCATAATTTTATCTTATTTTTATACTAATTTTTTTTCTATTTAAAGAAAAAACTATTTATTCTTTACCCCAACAGTTATCTATACTATATATAATTACGAAAGCAGAGAGAAATGATGAGAAGTATTTTAGAGGCTTATTTCATGAGTTGTCAAATACTTAAAAATCAAAATTAAAAATAATTTAATTAATTAAAAAACTTATATTTAATAAAATAATGTAATTAATTTAATAAAATTCGAGTGAGTTAAATGATGTATATTAATGAATAATAAAATATTGTAACAAAAAAACAATTAATAATAAAACATGCTTTAATGTACATAATAATAAAGGTATAGAATTTGTAAAGGTGATGAAAAAATGATGTATTAATTAGTAATAAAACATAATTTAATATATATAATAATGCTTCCATCAAATATTACATAATAATGTATGCGAATTTGTAAAAATGAAATATAAGTGGATGTATTAATTCATAATAAAACATAATTTAATATACATTATTATGCTTTCATAAAAAAAATATACATAATAATACATATATGAATTTGTAAAAATGAAATATAGTAAAAAAAAATAACTAATAATACTGCAATCCAAATCAGTGGTTTAAAAAATCAAACATAATAAAAAAGATTTAATCAATTAAGTAATAATAATAGATTTTAGAGGCTTATTTCATGAGTTGTCAAATACTTAAAAATCAAAATTAAAAATAATTTAATTAATTAAAAAACTTATATTTAATAAAATAATGTAATTAATTTAATAAAATTCGAGTGAATTAGTTGATGTATATTAATGAATAATAAAATATTGTAACCAAAAAATAATTAATAATAAAACATGCTTTAATGTACATAATAATAATAATGAAGGTATATAATTTGTAAAGGTATAGAATTTGTAAAGGTGATGAAAAAATGAGTGGATGTATTAATTAGTAATAAAACATAATTTAATATATATAATAATGCTTCCATCAAATATTACATAATAATGTATGCGAATTTATAAAAATAAAATATAAGTGGTCTCGTTACTTCAGTTTTACGCCTTTCCACTGCTCAGCAACTCCCTTCATCACTGGTCAAGCTTTCATTGTTACTGGAAAGTTTGAACACATCGGTGAGAGATAGGTTTATGGACAGGTTTATGGAAAAGAAATTGCCCATGGCAGAAGGAGGAGAGGAAGAAAGAGGAGCAAAGAAAGAGAGTAAGAAAGAGGAGGAGGGGAAGAGGAAAATTACAAGAGCAACAGCAACACAGAGTAAGAAAGAAGGAGGAGAGGAAGAGGAAGATTACAGGAGCAATTATAGATAGAAGAGGAAGAAACTGTAGAGAAGCTGCTCCTTGTTTTTCTGTTGCACAAAGTGACAGTATAATCTGTTTAACAAAACGACACTCATAATAAAACATAATTTAATATACATTATTATTCTTTCATAAAAAAATATACATAATAGTACATGTATGAATTTGTAAAAATGAAATATAGTAAAAAAAATTAACTAATAATACTCCAATCCAAATCGGTTGTTTAAAAAATCAAACATAATAAAAAGATTTAATCAATTAAGTAATAATAATATATTTTAGAGGCTTATTTCATGAGTTGTCAAATACTTAAAAATCAAAATTAAAAATAATTTAATTAATTAAAAAACTTATATTTAATAAAATAATGTAATTAATTTAATAAAATTCGAGTGAGTTAGATGATGTATATTAATGAATAATAAAATATTGTAACAAAAAAACAATTAATAATAAAACATGCTTTAATGTACATAATAATAAAGGTATAGAATTTGTAAAGGTATAGAATTTGTGAAGGTGATGAAAAAATGATGTATTAATTAGTAATAAAACATAATTTAATATATATAATAATGCTTCCATCAAATATTACATAATAATGTATGCTAATTTGTAAAAATGAAATATAAGTGGTCTCGTTACTTCAGTTTTACGCCTTTCCACTGCTCAGCAACTCCCTTCGTCACTGGTCAAGCTTTCATTGTTACTGGAAAGTTTGAACACATCGGTGAGAGATAGGTTTATGGACAGGTTTATGGAAAAGAAATTGCCCATGGCAGAAGGAGGAGAGGAAGAAAGAGGAGCAAAGAAAGAGAGTAAGAAAGAGGATGAGGGGAAGAGGAAAATTACAGGAGCAACAGCAACACAGAGTAAGAAAGAAGGAGGAGAGGAAGAGGAAGATTACAGGAGCAATTATAGATAGAAGAGGAAGAAACTATAGAGAAGCTGCTCCTTGTTTTTCTGTTGCACAAAGTGACAGTATAATCTGTTTAACAAAACGACACTCATAATAAAACATAATTTAATATACATTATTATGCTTTCATAAAAAAATATACATAATAATACATGTATGAATTTGTAAAAATGAAATCTAGTAAAAAAAATTAACTAATAATACTCCAATCCAAATCGGTTGTTTAAAAAATCAAACATAATAAAAAGATTTAATCAATTAAGTAATAATAATATATTTTAGAGGCTTATTTCATGAGTTGTCAAATATTTAAAAATCAAAATTAAAAATAATTTAATTAATTAAAAAAATTATATTTAATAAAATAATGTAATTAATTTAATAAAATTCGAGTGAGTTAGTTGATGTATATTAATGAATAATAAAATATCGTAACCAAAAAACAATTAATAATAAAACATGCTTTAATGTACATAATAATGAAGGTATAGAATTTGTAAAGGTGATGAAAAAATGAGTGGATGTATTAATTAGTAATAAAACATAATTTAATATATATAATAATGCTTCCATCAAATATTACATAATAATGTATGCGAATTTGTAAAAATGAAATATAAGTGGTCTCGCTACTTCAGTTTTATGCCTTTCCACTTTTCAGCAACTCCCTTCATCACCGGTCAAGCTTTCATTATTACTGGAAAGTTTGAACACATCAGTGAGAGACAGGAGCAACAGCAACACAGAGTAAGAAAGAAGGAGGAGAGGAAGAGGAAGATTACAGGAACAATAAATATAGATAGAAGAGGAAGAAACTGTAGAGAAGCTGCTCCTTATTTTTCTGTTGCACAAGGTGACAGTTGTAGGTGCCGCGGCCTCGCCCGGGCGGACCGGGGGTAGATACCGTTGACGACAGATGCTGTGATTGGCACCGAAAGTAATCAATCACGGAATCAAGCTGCTCGGCAGGGCCGGAGCTCGGAGGATGGAAGAGTCGCCACCCACGAATGGGAAAATGAACACCGATCCCTTGCGGGAGACCGGTGAGGGTTCGGAAAACTTGGGTACGAGCTGAGAAGGCTAGCTCCTTTCCGGAGAAAGGCTACTAGGCACCCCGACATCACCCGGTTATGAACCAGCGGCCTCCTACTTAGCGTGTTAGCCGATAACGGACTAATCGCATATTTCTTTAAGTTTAAAATTCATTTGAAACCTTTTCTTTCTCGCTTTGAAAACCGTTTTGAGCATTTATTTAAGCCATTTTAGTAAAGAATCACCCATCTTGCATAAATTTAAAGTATATAGGAGAGAGAGCGGGAAGAAAGAATTGATTCATTCACAGTGTGATTTTATGCTTCGATTTATATGTTATTTCTACGCTAACCTCATTCCCCAAAAACGAGTTTTTATTTACACGGTTCGTAGTTTAATCGCCGTTGGAACGATTTAGGTACGTTTCAAAACCCCGTTAATTTACACGATGTCCACTCGAATCGCCGTTGGTACGACTCCAGCATTTGAAAACGTTTGAACAAGAAATTTTAACCAAAAAAACGTGATTAAGCATACAAGTCCATTTATCTTTGTACAAAAATCGTTTAGTTGGGAAAACGTTTCAAAAATCTATTATTTACAATTAAAAGACAATTTTAATTACAATGTTCGCTTAATCCGTCGTTGGAACGAATTAAGGTTTTAAAACGTGATATTTGAGAAATCGTTTGAAAAACGATAAAGAATTAGAAAGAAACTTTTTAATCACATTAGGAACCCCTAGAAACCATTAGTTTAAATAATCAAGTTAAAATCTCTTTTTGTGGTTTATTTTCCCATTTTTTCACTCAATTTATTCCTCACTTAAATATAATCACAATAATGAACCAATTAAACCAAAATTCACCAAGTAAAACCCATTTAAAATATATACTCGTAGATGTCAAAATGATAAGAAAAAGAATATATACATATATATATACATTTTTAACTAAAAATAATGATATATCTATAGATTTAAAGAAGAACAAATAAAAGATACTATATTACATTATTAAGTATATGTATAATAATAAAAATAGGAAATACTAAATATAATACCTTCTTTATCCTAGTTAAAGCTATGTAAAAATAATGGGTAAAACTTCAAAATAAGAGAATATCACTCATCCCAAAATGGTTTCACCTAATAATGGCTAATATAACCTAAAGAATCCAAAAACTATGTATATATACACATATATTACTTTATAAAATTAAATCCAAATGAATTAAATTTTAATATGAAATAAATAGCTATATAATACATAATTAATAGTTATCACTACAAGAAAATCATTTTTTGGCAACGCAAAAAGTCGTTGCTAAAAACATATTTTGCAACGACAATGCATTATTTGCAACGACAACGCGTCGTTATGACTATGTCTGTTGCTAAAACTTTCTGCAACGACATAAATGTTGTTGCCAAATATATATATTCAGCAACAACATCGTTGTTGCGAAACGTTCTACGTTGCCAAATCTGTAACGTATCCGAGTAGATGAAATATATCTTTTGCAACAACATTTCACGTTGCTATATATATTTTTAGTTCAGCAACAAATTCCATCGTTGGTATAATTGTTAATATTTAGCAACGACATAGGTCATTGCTATATATTTTAATGTTTAGCAACGATATTTATCATTGCTATATATTTTAATTTGTCGCAATAAGAGTTGACGTTGCCATTTAAGTTAATGTTTAGCCACAAATTTTGCCGTTGCCATATTAATTAATGTTTTCACAACCTATGTTGTCGTTGTCATAGTTCAACAACTATGTTGTCACAACTTATTGTTGCTAAACAAACTAATACCTGAATACATATACATATTATTGCTTTTTTTATTTTGTAAATTATATATATATATATATATATATATAACACAACTAAATTGGAATCTAATTTATAATAAATAGCTTAATAGACATAATTAGTTACCAAGTCAACATATATTCTTCTTTACAAAACGAGTTATCTAATTACATCAAAAACTAACTTAATGAATCACCATCACATGGTCCAAAATATATCAAAGATGGCAAAAGCTTGAGTATGAATTTCACAAAAAAAAATTATAACCACAGACAGCTAGCTATACAAAATGTGATCTATTCTCAAGCATGTGGATTCCTCTTTATGCTTCACTTTCATTCATCAACACTATCATCATCATGAAACTCCGACCTAAATAAGAAAAAGAAACAAACTACATTATGCATTATGTATAAAAATAGGGCCACGACAAATTAAAATAAAATATCCCAGACTAATATAAAAGCAAATACTAATCATGATTAAAATAATAAACACTTAAATGAGGCATCACATAGTTTGCCTTAATATGGTACAAAGTCATAATGCTAATATCTCAAATTAAAAATATAAGAATATTGTATTGGCATTTAGAGTGGTAAATGTTACTCGCACATTAAGGATAACATTGATTTGTGTAGCAAATATATCTTTTAGGTAAATATTCCAGTGATTCTCAATATACCACTAGCTGCTATGCCAAGTTGCAAGAATAAAAAATTCAATAAAATATCTATTTTTCAATTTGTAAATAAGAACATAAAGTATTGTCCTAAAGCAATGTAAATTGACTTTGGACTGAGTAGCCATTATAGCATTGAATACAAATACAAGTCCTAGGTGAAAAGCCATAGAAAAACAATACTAGACTCAAACACTAAGCATAAAGCAAGGAAACTAGGTAGCAGTGAACTTTTACCATAGCAGACACATATATAGTAAATCCTACATGCTCGAAAGACTGATATAAATCAATTTACCACACAGCATAAACATTAGACAATGTGTTTGTACTTATACCATATCAATGCACCAATTTTCTAGGACCCAAAAATAATTTTCATAAATATATTACATAATTATATACTTATATATACAAGAATCAAATGCCAAAAAGTTGAGAAAATGGGTTTAAAATGATAATTTTCGGATTCCAGCAGATTAATCTGCTGTTAGTGACAGAAAAGGCAGAATATCAACAGCAGTCTCTATACTTTCCAGATTTATTCAAACACTTTAGATTAGATCTATTCTATCGTTTTGGACCTCCGAACTACCCAAAGTGGATCATAGTCTATAACGGAGACTCCTAAAACGATGTTTTATTTCAAAACGTTATTTGGAAATATTTTTTAAAATTTATAATTACAACATTTTGATCCCGAACTACCCTCAAATCGGGTCACAGTTCATGTTGGGATGTCAAAACGAGGGTTTTTTATTTCAAAACAAACCCAAACGTTTCTTTATTACGAGGCGAAAATTAAATAAATACGGAGTAATAAATAAAACGTGATAAATAATTAACTAACCAAATAAATAAAAATTATAAAGGAAATGAATAAATAAACAAATAAACGAAATAAATAAAAACGAGTCTAGTCCTCGGATAATACCTCAAGATCGGTATTGACAGCTGGTGTCGGCTGATTCCACGAATTATGATTTTTCGGTGTTTTGGTAAAATATTTAACTTCTAGGAAATTCGGATTTTTTAGGCAAAAAAAAATATTTTTCCTAAAAAAATTACTTTCTCTCTCTAAAAAAATGTTTTAGAGTGAGAGAGTCCTAAAAATCATCTCCTCCAAAAACGCATGGGGATCCGTGCCTTTTATAGGCACGGATCCCAAAACGGTTTGGGTGTCGCCCGACGGGAATTGGGCGATGCCCAAACCACCTTGGGCGTACGCCCAAAAGAGTTGGGCGGACGCCCAACTTCTATTGGGCGAACGCCCAACTGTTGTTGGGCGCGCGCCCAACAGCCGTTGGGCGTTCGCCCGACGTTATTGGGCGCCCGTCCGACGCCGCGGGGCGTCCGCCCATCGAACGTCGGGCGACGTCGACGTGCCTCGGACTGCGCCCAACACTTGACGAGTGACGTCCGACACCCAGCCCATCTAGCGGGAGTGACATTGGTCACTCGTCGGCTAACGTCCGACTTCCGGGGCCCTCTCATACATCGACACGATGATGAACATGCCCGACCTCACTCAGGAGATGCTGCATTTGTTAGTGGGGCTATCACATGCCGGCTCTCCGAGTTTCCCTTTGATTTTTCAATTTCTTAACTAATGGAATCAACCGCTTTAGCCGTTTGTCGTGGGTTTTCGTCACAGGTCCTCCGACTCGGTGTCTACAACAGTATAATTTGTTTAACAAAACGACACTCATAATAAAACATATTTTAATATACATTATTATGCTTTCATAAAAAAACATACATAATAATACATGTATGAATTTGTAAAAATGAAATATAGTAAAAAAAAATTAACTAATAATACTCCAATCCAAATCGGTTGTTTAAAAAATCAAACATAATAAAAAGATTTAATCAATTACGTAATAATAATAGATTTTAGAGGTTTATTTCATGAGTTGTCAAATACTTAAAAATCAAAATAAAAAATAATTTAATTAGTTAAAAAAAATTATATTTAATAAAATAATGTAATTAATTTAATAAAATTCGAGTGAGTTTGTTGAGGTATATTAATGATAGGGGCGTTTTGTCCCTATCTTTTAGCGTGGTTTACGGTTTAATTTAAGACTAAATAAACAAGTTTAATTACAAAAATAAGGGTTTTTAATAAAATAACGAAATAAAAATAAAATCTGCACTTTCGGTTAATTGTCTTTATTTTTTATTAAATTTAGATACTAAAATGTCAAGCTAACTCGGCTCTGGAGAATTATATTTCATGTACGAGTAAGGAGTAAAATCCCACCGACATACGCGGGGCGTGATATCTAGTCAAAACTGATTGCCCAGTCCACAGGCACCACGTGGGACTCACCCACTGATACGCGAGGCGTATGAACCACCACGCGGGGCGTAAAAGCAATAATAGTCTCAATCATGAAGGTTAGACTGCATGTTCTCCCAAAGTCAATAGGTTCTACGCGGGGCGTCATACCTTACACGCGCGGCGTATATGGAAATTCTTCAATCTAAAGATCCAGGGACTAATATACGTGGGGCATTCTCCAGGCCACGCGTGGCGTAAAAGACATAATTCGAGCTATCAAATCTCAGGAGCTCAACCACGTGGGGCGTACCCCAGTCTACGCGGGGCGTGGTTGAGACAACAAAATCTGAAATTGGCCTACATGCAAGAGATTATTGGCGAAATGGGTCAATACGCGGGGCGTCCTCAACCCTACGCGTGGCGTATCATGGTGCAAACTGCAGAAATAATGTATCTCCATGCTTGTACCTTGTAGATTTACAATTTTATCCCTAGCTTGATGTGTATAAATAAGAGTGATTAGCACTCATTTACATATTCAGATTTTTACATAGCAAAACTCTATCACCTTGAGAGCTTGTTCGTGTATTCCGTTACTCCGTGAAAGTTCTGTTCCATCCTCGTTCACCAAGCTCGAGAGTTCCACCTCCAAGACCTAAGAGACGGCCTTGAGTCCGGTTAGCTAGTTTCGAGGGCTAATTCTTCCCTTTTCACTTGCTAATTAGCTTGTACTCTTCCTATGTACTAGGCTTGGTTGTATTCCGTATTTACGTTTTCCATATTTATAATTTATGATTTACAATCTCTATTTCTCTATACGTGTTGATGCTTGCCACTTGTTTTGACATTCGTAATTGATTATTGTGTAGGGGAACGCGATTTTCGACGCCATTCAGGCTATCTTTAGGGATTCATATAGGTGTTGCCTTACCGAAAGTGACACACCGGAAACCGTAGGAATTGACAAGCCACGGAACTGACGGGCCCTAGTTTCTAATCCCCAGCTTTAGACACGCCTTGACTAGGAACCACGTAGTCTAAGTACTTCACGGGTCGATCACACTACACGTAGTCGTCATTGCAAGAGTAAATCATTAACCATATATATTTGGAGTCATTGTTTATCATACTTATAACTTATCACCCTCCATATCACTTCGTAGAGTTTTCGTTGTATAAATTTGTCTCACCCATAATTAGGAGTATTTTGTAGTTGTTTCCCAAATCAACCCAAAGTATTCACCGCTTAGATAACATATAAAACCGAGTCGTTTAATACTTATAGTTATAAATCCCGTGGATTCGATACCCGGTCTTAACCGGATTATTACTTGATACGACGGGGTACACTTGCCCCTAAGTAGTAGCGTCTAGTACAGATAGAGAATTTAGGAAGATCACATCCATAGTCGTAACGTCCTTATCATAATATATATTTAGAGCTCTACCGGACACTTATCAAGTTTTTGGCGCCGTTGCCGGGGATTTATAATTTCTCGCAATATTAGACAAAAACGTTTTATTGTTAGTCTAAGAATTATATTTGTATAAATTGTTTATATACACTTTTACTAACAATATTCTTTCTTGTTCATAATTTCTTTATCTCTTTATTTTATGCACACCCGATCTCGGAGTGATACTCTCGTTCCTATTGATCTTGAAATTGAACGTACTCTTTGTAGGATTCGAAGAGTGAAAATTGCCAACCTCAACAATGAAGCTAACCAACCCGAGGCCAACCCGAGGCCAACCAAAGATCACCGGTTCAACCCGTGAATAACAACCGCAATGGTGGAAACGACACCCGGACAATTATGGAGATTCTTGCTCCGCATCGCCCTCAAAATCGCAACGGAATCGTTGCTCCCACGATTCTGGCCAACACATATGAAATAAAGACTAGCATGATCCAACTAATCCAACAACTAGGTCAATTCGGAGGGGAACCCCATGAAAACCCTAACGAACATCTCGATAAATTTCTTATGTGTGCCGAAACTTCTCGGCAAAACGGTGTTCCGGTTGAGGCCGTCCGACTAAAGTTGTTTCCTTTCTCTTTGACAGGACAAGCGTTGGAGTGGTTGCACTCGTTAGAGGCGGGATCGATTACATCATGGGAGGAGCTTGAGAAGGAGTTCCTTTCCTACTACTTCCCGCCGTCCAAAACGGTTAAGCTGAGGAATGATATCACGTCCTTTAGGCAACTTGAATGCGAGGCCCTTCATTTAGCTTGGGCTAGGTTCCGGAAGTTGCTCCGAAACTGCCCCCACCATGACATCCCTAAGCATGATTTGGTAAGTACCTTCTACCATGATTTGGTCGAGATGAATAAAAAGCTAGACGCCTTAATGGCACAATTGAGCCTCCAGAATACAGCACATGTCCTGATGTGCTCGCATTGCGGTGGTGACCACCATAGTAAGGATTGTCAAGCCGGAAGCCCTTTTACCGGTGATGCCGAGAGCGTAAGTTATGTAGAAGGTATAATTCTAATTATAATTCCTACTATAACTGGAATGCTTATCACCACCGTAATAATAATAATAACAACGGATGGAGGCCTCAACACCAACACCCGAATTTGTCTTATGGCAACAATCAGAATGTGTTGAAGCCCCCATCCGGATTCCATAATGAGTTCAAGGAGCAAGGATTGGGCCAATCCCCCAACACCCAAGGAGGACAAAGTTCTCAACCTCCTAGCAATGCGCAAGACTCTATGGTAATTAATCTCCTCAAGGAAATATCTTCTCATCTTGCTGACAATGAGGCTTTTTGCAGGGATTTGGGACATCAAGTGGCCCAATTGAATCGCCAACAACAAGAGAGACAACATGGGTCTCTCCCGACTAACACCGAACAAAACCCGAGGCCCAAGAACTGGGAGACCGCACAAGCAATAACTCTCCGTAGTGGTAAGGGTTTGGAACCACCGGTTCCAAAGGCGATTCCAACCGCTCCAAAGGTAAGTGATGAACCGGAAGTGGTAAGCAACCCCGGTTCGGATCCGAAACCCATGACTTCCTCAGATAAGAATGAGAATGTGTGTGATCCAGTTGGGGCTTACGTACCGAAGCTCCCTTTTCCGCAACGACTTAAAAAGGAGAAATTGGATCACCAATATGGCAAGTTTTTGGAAATCTTTAAGAAACTTCACATTAATATCCCATTTGCGGAGGCATTGGAACAAATTTCCACCTATGCAAAGTTTCTTAAACAAATCCTCGCCAAAAAGAGGAAGTTAGAACACAATGAAACAGTAGCGCTTACGGAGGAATGCTCCGCAATTATAACAAATAAACTCCCACCTAAACTCAAAGATTTAGGAAGTTTTTCTATCCCATGCACGATTGGTAATGTTGAGTTTAGTAGAGCTTTATGTGATTTAGGTGCTAGTATCAATCTAATGCCTTTGTCTGTTTTCAGGAAGCTCGGCTTGGGAGAGCCAAAGCCTACCAATATAACGCTTCAATTGGCCGATAGATCCATTGTCCGGCCAAAAGGAGTTGTGGAGGATGTCTTAGTGAAAGTGGACAAGTTCATTTTCCCCACCGATTTTGTGGTGCTCGACATGGCGGAAGACGATTCGGTACCGATCCTCCTAGGACGACCATTTCTTGCAACGGGTAGGACTCTCATCGATGTCCACGAGGGTAAGCTTATTCTACGGTTGCAAGACGAAGATGTAGTGTTTAACGTGTACAACTCCATGAAATTCCCGTCTCACACCATGGAGGATTGTAACTTTTTAAATTCCGTAGACTCTATTGATCTTTTTGTTGAGGATTTTTGTGATAGGTCTTCCGTGGAACCCTTTTCGGATACAAATGGTAATGAGCATTTGGATGAGGAGCCATTGAACAAGCCGTTTGAATACTCCTCCGAGATAGAACAATGTCTGTTGGCAAGGAGCCGGTTCGAGGGTTTGGGCCGGGATAGCAAAGCAAAACCAAAGTCATCTCTCGAAGAGCCTTTGACTTTGGAACTTAAACTCTTGCCTCCTAATTTGAAATATGTGTTTTTGCAACCTGGTAATTTCTTACATGTTGTTATATCTTCACTTTTGACAGAGGAAATGGAGGAAGCATTGATTGCGGTGTTACAAAAACACAAAGGCTCATTTGGATGGACCATTCACGACATTAAAGGGATTAGCCCCACCATTTGCACACACACCGCATCTTTATGGAGGACGAAGTCAAACACTCCGTGCAGCCGCAACGACGACTTAACCCCAACATGAAAGAGGTAGTGAAGGCCGAGGTAATCAAACTCCTCGACGCAGGTATAATCTTTCCTATCTCCGATAGTCCATGGGTTAGTCTGGTCCAATGCATTCCCAAAAAAGGGGGCACTACGGTAATGGAAAATGATCAAGGGGAATTAATTCCCACATGAAAAATAACGGGGTGGCGAGTATGCATTGATTATAGGAAACTTAATGAAGCCATCCGAAAAGATCATTTCCCCTTGCCATTCATTGACCAAATGTTGGAAAGAATGGCGGGACATAAATTCTTTTGTACCCTCGATGGCCTATCCGGCTATATGCAAATCCCTGTTGATCCTTCGGATCAAGAAAAGACGACATTTACTTGTCCGTATAGGACATTTGCATATAGGCGGATGTCGTTTGGGCTTTGTAACGCTCCTGCCACCTTTCAACGGTGCATGACGGCTATATTCTCCAAGATGATTGAGGATTTCATGGAAGTCTTCATGGACGATTTTTCTGTTTTTGGATCGTCCTTTGAAATTTGTTTAAGCAATCTTGATAAAGTCCTTCAACGTTGCGAGGACACTAATCTCGCTCTTAGTTGGGAAAAGTGTCAGTTTATGGTTCAAGATTGTATCGTTTTGGGACACAAAGTGTCCGGGGAGGGAATCGCGGTCGATCCGGCCAAGATTGAGGTGATTGAGAAATTGCCTCCACCAATCAATGTTAAAGGGATCCGGAGTTTCTTAGGTCATGCGGGGTTCTATAGGCGATTCATTAAAGATTTCTCTAAAATAGCAACCCCCTTGACCCAACTCCTCTTAAAGGATGCAAAATTTAGTTTTTCCTCTGAATGTTTGCTTGCATTTAACACGCTAAAGGAAAAACTAA
The DNA here is from genome assembly GCF_963576675.1 of Euphorbia lathyris. NCBI lineage: Eukaryota > Viridiplantae > Streptophyta > Magnoliopsida > Malpighiales > Euphorbiaceae > Euphorbia > Euphorbia lathyris. The sequence goes on from NC_088911.1 coordinate 9,974,822, forward strand.
TTAATGCACCCATCATGGTGAAACCCGATTGGAATCTCCCTTTTGAACTTATGTGTGATGCGAGTGATTTGGCTGTAGGTGCTTGCTTGGGCCAACGGGTGGATAAACTTTTCCGCCCCATTTTTTATGCGAGCAAAACGCTCAATAAGGCCCAACAAAACTATTCCATTACGGAAAAAGAGATGCTTGCTGTAGTTTTTGCTTTCGATAAATTCAGATCATAACTTGTGTTATCCAAAATTATCGTATATACACTGACCATGCAGGTCTCAAGTACTTAATGACTAAGCAGGATGCCAAACCACGGTTGATAAGGTGGATTCTACTCCTACAAGAATTCGACATCGAAATCAGGGATAAAAAAGGAGTGGAGAATGTCGTGGCCGACCATCTTTCCCGATTACAAAGCGAGCAAGCCAAATCTCCGGAAATTGTGGAGATCAAGGAGACCTTTCCCGACGAAACACTCTATGTGGTAACACCTCTACCTTGGTATGCCGACATGGCAAACTACAAGGCCGGTAATATTCTTCCCCCGCACATTACCTACGAGCAACGTAAGAAGTTCTTTCACGATGCTAAGAACTATTTTGGGAAGAACCCTATTTGTTTAAATCTTGTGCTGATAATATTATTCGTAGGTGCATACCGGAAGAGGAGGTCAATCATGTGCTACACATGTGTCACACCCAAGAGCCGGGGGACCATTTCGGCCCAAGTCGGACTATGGCGAAGGTTTTGCAATGTGGCTTTTATTGGCCTACCATGTCCAATGATTCCCAAGACTTCGTCAAATCATGTGAGGCTTGTCAACGGAGCGGGAACATCTCCCGTAAACATGAAATGCTCCAACAAGGGATCCTAGTTTGCGAACTTTTTGATGTTTGGGGGATAGACTTTATGGGACCTTTCCCTAAGTCGTATAACAACGCCTACATTCTCGTGGCGGTTGACTACGTCTCCAAATGGGTGGAGGCCATTGCCTTACCTTCAAACGACTCTAAGGTGGTAGGGAAATTTATAAAGAAAAACATCTTTACTCGATTTGGAACCCCTCGAACTATCATTAGCGACGGGGGTTCCCACTTTTGCAACCGCCAATTCGATCAACTCTTACATAAATACGGGGTTGCACACCGAGTTTCCACGCCCTACCATCCACAAACTAGTGGGCAAGTTGAGGTTTCTAACCGAGAACTAAAACGTATTTTGGAAAAAACGGTTAACTCCTCTAGGAAAGACTCGAGCCTAAAGCTCGATGACGCTCTTTGGGCCTACCGCACGGCGTTTAAAATGCCTATCGGGATGGCACCTTATCGCTTAGTTTTCGGGAAATCATGTCATTTCCTGGTGGAATTAGAGCATAAGGCATATTGGGCTCTGAAATTTTTGAATTTTGATGTGCAGGTTACAGGGGAACACCGTCTCCTCCAACTCAATGTCCTTGATGAACTTCGTCTAGGTTCGTACGAAAATGCCAAACTTTACAAGGAACGTACGAAGAAATGGCACGACAAGCACGTGCAAATCCAGGAGTTCAACAAGGGGGATCAAGTTCTCCTCTACAATTCTCGCCTCCGTCTGTTCCCAGGAAAATTGAAAAGTCGGTGGTCGGGACCATACACCGTCATCAATGTACACTCCTCCGGAGCAATCGAAATCCAAGGTCCCGACAACGCAACCCTCCGGGTGAACGGCCACCGTCTGAAAATATACCGAGGCGGAGCTCTTCCAGAACATGGCGAAGCCACGTTCCTCCAAACACCGTAAGCATGCACACATCAAGAGAAAGTCGAGCTACTCCGACTCTAAACGTAGCCCCGGTTTGCATTTCTCAACCCTTTGTTTATATGTATCATATCCGTTTTTCACCTTATTTTTATTTTCTCTCTTTTTCTTCGTATGCATTGTCTTTTTCTTTCCATTTCTATTTTTATTCGTCTTCCCTTCTATCTCGTTTCGTTTCTTTTAAATAAAAATCCACGAAAAAACAAATCCCATTAACATCCAAAGTCTCACGCAGAGCGTACGCACCAGTGCGCCCCGCGTAGCCAAGTTTCTGATCTTATTAGTGTACTCAAACACATGGCTACGCGGGGCGCCTTACCTTTCACGCCCTGCGTCCTTGGTCCAGCTAATTCGCAACCAAAAATAAAAGGCCACGCGGGGCGTGCCCCCTTCTACTCCTCGCGTGTCCTCGGGGAGTTGCGGATTGTAACTCCCCATAACACCTTTTTCTCTTCCCCAAACATTTTTCCCCACTTCCACACTCCACCTCCTCTCACCTCCAATCACATCACTTCTTTTCAAATTCAAACATTATTAACCTTCCCTCCACATTAATTTTTCCTTAACCACCCTCTTAATTACCCTTTAAAAATCATAAAAACATTAACCACCAATTAAAATCCATTAAAATTTAAAAACTCTTTGAAAAAAAACCGACAAAAATGCTTCCCCTTCCTTCTTCCACGCGGGGCGTACCCCCAGGCACGCCTCGCGTCCTCGCCATTCTCCTACGTATTTTTGGCCAGGAGGTGCGATACGTGTGGCGTGCTTCCCTGCACGCCCCGTGTGCCGTGCCATTTTTTGCATCGAATAAGATCAGGAGGTGGGATACGCGTGGCGTGGCCCCTTCACGCCCCGCGTACCCCTTTGGGCATCCACATTTCACTTGGATTCCCACTCCTCCCCTATTTATACTCCTCCCCTTTTCCTAACTCCTTCCCTTACACTCACTCTAACTCCCCATATTCCTCCTACAATCTTCCCCACTCTTCCCAAATCATGACTCGAAGCAAGAGAGCCGCTAGTGACCGTCCCCCGCGGTCCACTCGTGCCCGCTCTTCTCGTTCCCAACAACACCAATCACCACCACCACCCGAAAGAGAAGAAACACCACCACTCACCCACCAATACAATGCCCCATTTCACCTCCACACTGAAGCGGAGGTGGTCCAGTACCTCACCGTCTCCACTTCCACCGTCATGGCCCTCCCATTTATCGATCACAGTATTCTCGACCACTACGACCTCGATAGTGCTTTCGAAGATCGTCTCTGCGCACTTGGTTGGCACGACCATTTTCGTGCCCGCCATCTTGTGTACCCGTCGTTGGTTTAAGAATTCTACACCAGCATTGTGTCTAATGGTGTCCCCGGTGCAGCCCTCTTCGACTTCCGCCTTCACAACCATCCCTACTCCATTGACACGGCCTGGATCCGCACGCATTTCACCAAGCGAACGGAACCCGGCACCACCCATTGGCCCTCCGATGACACTGCCCGCGAATTTTGGGCCACCATCACCGGCTTGGATACATATGATGTCTCCAACCTCCACCCGGGTAGCATCCGCGACCCCATCTTTTACCTCCTCCACCGCTTCATTAACTGTTATTTTACGGGGAAGTCCGAGTCTAACAAGGTCAACAAGCTTGAGCTTCTGGCTTTGTATTGTTCCAGGAATGGTCTCACATTCGACCTTTCCTTCCTTGTTGCTACTATGCTCCACCAAATGCCAACACGGAGGCGTGCCAAACTTGGGCTCGGGCATCTAGTCACTGTTTTTGCCACCTCCGCTCTAGGTGGCGCTGCCCTTGACCGCCTTCGCCATATAGAACCCCGCCCCTTGGAGAAAAACGCCTTCAAATCCCTCAAACGCCGTGCTTCCGGCCCGGGTGAGAGTTCGGGGGCTGGCGCACAACAAGCGGAGGAAGGTAGGGACTCCGACCTTGGACTCAACTTTAGCCCACCCCCCAACCACGACTTCAACTCCATTTATGCTCGGTTGGATCTTTTGGAGGAGAACCAACGACGCGATCGGGTCCATTTTGACTCCCGCTTCGACGCCCTCGACGCCCGCTTCGACGCCTCCGAGGCTCAACGACAAGCGGATAGGGCCAACTTTGATGCCTTTACCCACTCCTTCTTCACCCATTTCAACATCCATGGGCATCCTCCTCCGCCTCCACCTTAGTTTCTCTTTGTTTTTATTTTTTTTTATGTTTGTGTCATTTATGTGTGTTTTCCCTTTCCGTTTTTTCTGGTTTTCCTTTTATGTTTCATTTGCCTTTTCTCTTTTTGTAACGACCCGCTCCGGAGTGGGTGGCGCCGGGGTAGAAGGCCTGGGCAAGGAGCGGCCCTAAGGGATGGCGATGGGGCAGGAATGAACTGAATCCCACATCGGAAATGGAGAGGGAGTGATTGGGGCTTATTAGTAAGATGAGAATCCAATACATGCAGACGCGTTTTAAAGCCGTGAGGCCCAAGGTGTTGGATTTGGGCCAAAGCGGATAATATCTACATGGTATTGGGCCAGAGTGTTACAATTGGTATCAGAGCCGACTCTCCACGTACGATGTGTGGTACGGGGACGAACCAGGTGGAAGCTGGTGGGCCTGTAACGACCCGTTCCAGAGTGGGTGGCGTCGGGGTAGAAGGCCTGAGCAAGGAGCGGCCCTAAGGGATGGCGATGGGGCAAGAATGAACTGAATCCCACATCGGAAATGGAGAGGGAGTGATTGGGGCTTATTAGTAAGATGAGAATCCAATACATCCAGACGCGTTTTAAAGCCGTGAGGCCCAAGGTGTTCGATTTGGGCCAAAGCGGATAATATCTATATGGTATTGGGCCAGAGTGTTACACTTTTCGTATTGTACTTTCTTTGATTTTACTATATATATCTATTTTCCCTTCTTATGCTTTGTGTTTTGGTTTCGTTTTCTTTCCGTGTTCGTTATTTCTGTTTATGCATGAGTTAATAATGTTCACGCGGGGCGTGCCCCTTATACGCCCCGCGTGCCCCACCTTCTGCCTTACAAACTGGCCTGGAGTTAATCACGTTTTCCATATTTATAATTTATGATTTTCAATCTCTATTTCTCTATACATGTTGATGCTTGCCACTTGTTTTGCCATTCGTAATTGATTATTGTGTAGGGGCACGTGATTTCTGACGCCATTCGGGCTATCTTTAGGGATTCATATAGGTGTTGCCTTACCGGAAGTGACGCACCGGAAACCGTAGGAATTGACAAGCCACAGAACTTATGGGCCCTAGTTTCTAATCCCCAGCTTTAGACACGCCTTGACTAGGAACCACGTAGTCTAAGTACTTCACGGATCGATCACACTACACGTAGTCGTCATTGCAAGAGTAAATCATTAACCATATATATTTGGAGTCATTGTTTATCATACTTATAACTTATCACCCTCCATATCACTTCGTAGAGTTTTCGTTGTATAAATCTGTCTCACCCATAGTTAGGAGTAGTTTGTAGTTGTTTTCCAAATCAACCCAAAGTATTCACCGCTTAGAAAATATATAAAACCGAGTCGTTTAATACTTGTAGTTATAAATCCCGTGGATTCGATACTCGGTCTTAACCCGATTATTACTTGATATGACGAGGTACACTTGCCCCTAAGTAGTAGCGTCTAGTAGAGATAGAGCATTTAGGAAGATCACATCCATAGTCGTAACGTCCTTATCATAATATATATTTAGAGCTCTACCGGCCACTCATCAATTAATGAATAATAAAATATTGTAACCAAAAGACAATTAATAATAAAACATGCTTTAATGTACATAATAATGAAGGTATAGAATTTGTAAAGGTGATGAAAAAATGAGTGGATGTATTAATTAGTAATAAAACATAATTTAATATATATAATAATGCTTCCATCAAATATTACATAATAATGTATGCGAATTTGTAAAAATTAAATATAAATGGTCTCGCTACTTCAGTTTTGTGCCTTTCCACTGCTCAGCAACTCCCTTCATTACCGGTCAAGCTTTCATTGTTACTGGAAAGTTTGAACATATCAGTGAGAGATAATTTTATAGACAGATTTATGGAAAAGAAATTGCCCATGGCAGAAGGAGGAGAGGAAGAAAGAGGAGCAAAGAAACAGAGTAAGAAAGAGGAGGAGGGGAAGAGGAAGATTACAGGAGCAATAGCAACACAGAGTAAGAAAGAATGAGGCGGGGAAGATGAAGATTACAGGAGCAATAAATATAGATAGAAGAGGAAGAAACTGTAGAGAAACTGCTCCTTGTTTTTATGTTGAACAAGGTAACAGTATAATCTGTTTAACAAAACGACACTCATAATAAAACATAATTTAATATACATTATTATGCTTTCATAAAAAAAATACATAATAATGCATGTATGAATTTGTAAAAATGAAATATAGTAAAAAAAAAGTTAACTAATAATACTCCAATCCAAATCGGTGGTTTAAAAAATCAAACATAATAAAAAGATTTAATCAATTAAGTAATAATAATAGATTTTAGAGGCTTATTTCATGAGTTGTCAAATACTTAAAAATCAAAATTAAAAATAATTTAATTAATTAAAAAAATTATATTTAATAAAATAATGTAATTAATTTAATAAAATTCGAGTGAGTTAGTTGATGTATATTAATGAATAATAAAATATCGTAACCAAAAAACAATTAATAATAAAACATGCTTTAATGTACATAATAATGAAGGTATAGAATTTGTAAAGGTGATGAAAAAATGAGTGGATGTATTAATTACTGATAAAACATAATTTAATATATATAATAATGCTTCCATCAAATATTAATTACTAATAAAACATAATTTAATATATATAATAATGCTTCCATCAAATATTACATAATAATGTATGCGAATTTGTAAAAATGAAATATAAGTAGTCTCACTACTTCAGTTTTATGCCTTTCCACTGCTCAGCAACTCCCTTCATCACCGGTCAAGCTTTCATTGTTACTGGAAATTTTGAACACATCAGTGAGAGATAGGTTTATGGACAGATTTATGGAAAAGAAATTGCCCATGGCAGAAGGAGGAGAGGAAGAAAAAGGAGCAAAGAAAGAGACTAAGAAAGAGGAGGAGAGGAAGAGGAAGATTACAGGAGCAACAGCAACACAGATTAAGAAAGAATGAGGAGAGGAAGAGGAAGATTACAGGAGCAATAAATATAGATAGAAGAGGAAGAAACTGTAGAGAAGTTGCTCCTTGTTTTTCTGTTGCACAAGGTGACAGTATAATCTGTTTAACAAAACGACACTCATAATAAAACATAATTTAATATACATTATTATGCTTTCATAATAAAATATACATAATAATAAATGTATGAATTTGTAAAAATGAAATATAGTAAAAAAATTAACTAATAATACTCCAATCCAAATCGGTGGTTTAAAAAATCAAACATAATAAAAACATTTAATCAATTAAGTAGTAATAATAGATTTTAGAGGCTTATTTCATGAGTTGTCAAATACTTAAAAATCAAAATTAAAAATAATTTAGTTAATTAAAAAACTTATATTTAATAAAATAATATAATTAATTTAATAAAATTCGAGTGAGTTAGTTGATGTATATTAATGAATAATAAAATATTGTAACCAAAAAACAATTAATAATAAAACATGTTTTAATGTACATAATAATAATAAAGGTATAGAATTTGTAAAAGTGATGAAAAAATGAGTGGATGTATTAATTAGTAATAAAACATAATTTAATATATATAATAATGCTTCCATCAAATATTACATAATAATGTATTCGAATTTGTAAAAATGAAATATAAGTGGTCTCACTACTTCAGTTTTATGCCTTTCCATTGCTCAGCAACTCCCTTCATCACCGGTCAAGCTTTTATTGTTACTGGAAAGTTTGAACACATCAGTGAGAGATAGGTTTATGGACAGGTTTATGGAAAAGAAATTGCCCATGGCAGAAGGAGGAGAGGAAGAAAGAGGAGCAAAGAAACAGAGTAAGAATGACAAACCCAACCTAAAATAAGATCAGATAAGACGGTGAGACATTACCACTAACTTATTATATAAACCAGTAGCAGTATCTTTTAAATAAGAAGAAAAATCAAAGCAAAAACCAAATTCTGGTTTAAAGCTAAAATGGCCAACATATGTCGTTTCCAGCATAACTTTTTCATACTGAGTCCGATTAAGGCGATTCAAAGACCCCTGGAAACGTAAGATAATAATAATAAACTTTCATTTATGCCGGTGCCATTCTATATGGTGCAAGTGATATAGGAGCAGTACCAGGCTGTAAATCAATTGCAAACTCTACTTCTCTTACTGGTGGTAACTCTGGTATTTCATCCGGAAAGACATCTGGATACTCATTCACAATTGGCACATCTTCTAATTTGGGAGATTCTTTATTACTATCTACCACATATGCCAAGAAAGCGTCACATCCATTCCTTAGCATTTTCATAGCTGTCATAACTGTGACTATACTTCTACGTACACCTCTCTCACCATGAAACACATATCCCTCTCCACTAGCTAATACTAGATTAACTTTATTTTTTGAACAATCTACCATTTCTTGATATTTAGATAATGAATTCATGCCTAAGATGACATCAAATGTTTGCACCAGAAAAGGTATCAAATTCACGTGTATAGAAGACTCTCCTAGTTTCACCTCACAATTAGGATATACATGTGTACATACTAAAGATTCGCCCATAGGCATGTGATGGGGTGTCCGGTAGAGCTCTTAAACGAAGTGTATGTTATGATGAGTGCGTTACGACTATGGATGTGATCTTCCTAAATGCTCTATCTCTACTAGATGCCACTACTTAGGGGCAAGTGTACCCCGTCATGTCAAGTAATAATCCGGTTAAGACAGGGTATCGAATCCACGGGATTTATAACTACAAGTATTAAACGACTCGGTTTTATGTGTTATCTAAGCGGTGAATACTTTGAGTTGATTCGGGGAACAACTACAAACTACTCCTAACTACGGGTGAGACCAATTTATATAATAAAAAACTCTACGAAATGATATGGATGGCGATAAGTTATAAATATGACAAACAATGACTCCAAATATATATACGGTTAATGATTTATTCTTGCAATGACGACTACGTGTAGTGTGACCGACCCGTGAAGTACTTAGACTACGTGGTTCCTAGTCAAGGCGTGTCTAATGCTTGGGACCAGAAATTAGGGCCCATAAGTTCCGTGGTTTGTCAATTCCTACGGTTTCTGGAGCGTCACTTCCGGTAAGGCAACACCTATATGAATGCCTAAAGATACCCCGAATGGCGGCGGAAATCGCGTTCTCCTACACAATAATCAATTACGAGTATCAAAACAAGTAACAAAAATTAACACATATATAGAAAAAGAGATTATGAATCATAAATTATAAATATGGAGAATGTAAATATGAAATACAACCAAGCCTAGTACATAGGAAGAGTACAAGCTAATTAGCAAGTGAAAAGGGAAGAATCCACCCTCGGAACTAGCTAACCGGACTCAAGGCCGTCTTTTAGTACTTGGAGGTGGAGCTTTCGAGCTTGGTGAACGGAGAAGGAACGGAACTTTGACGAAATGCCGGAATCAACAAACAAGCTCTCAAGGTGAAAGAGTTTTGCTATATAAAAGAAAATCTCAAACTATATAACAAGAACTTAAACTATAGTAACAATTGTATATCAAAAGAGGTGTATTTCCAAGGTTATCTCTAATGAGTGCTACTCACTCCTATTTATACACATCAAGCTAGGGTAGAGTTGTAATTTCACAAGATACAAGTATGGAGGAACATGATTTTCTGCAGATTTCCCATGATACGCCTCGTGTATGGTGGAGTACGCCCCGCATATTTGCCCATTCCGTCAGAAATCTCCTGCGTGTGGACCAAATCCAGATCTTGTTGTCTCAACCACGCCCCGCGTAGACTGGGGTGCGCCTCGCGTGGTTGAGTTTCTGAGATTTTATTGCTTGAATTGGGTCACTTACGCACCGCGTAGCTGAAGCACACCTCGCGTAAATAAGTCTCTGAGTGTTTTAGGTCGAAGAACTTCCTTACACGCCCCGCGTGTAAGGTGGGACGCCCCGTGTAAGAGCAGTTGACTCTGGGAGACCATGCAGTCTGACTTTCAGGATTAGGCTTATCATTTCTGACATATGTCACACGCCTCGCGTGGTGGTTGATACGCCCCGCGTATCGGTGACTAGATCCCACGTGGTGCCTGTGGATTGAAAAATTATTTCTGACCAAGTGTTCCACGCCCCGCGTGAAGGGTGATACGTCCCGCGTATGTTGGTGGATTTTCGCTCCTTGCTCGTACCTGAAATACAATTCTCGAGAGCCGAGTTAGCTTGACGTTTTATTTTCTAAATTAATCAAAAATCAGGAAAATTAACCGAAAGTACGGAATTTATTTTTATTTCATTATTTTATTAAAACACTCTATTTTTGTAATTAAACTTATTTATTTCATTTAAAATTAAACCGTAAATCACGCTAAAAGATACGGACGAAACACCCCTATCAAACCTCCTCGGACTTTAAAGTTTTACTTGTCCTCAAGTAAAAGAAATCGAAAGACAAGGGATTGAGATTATTAAGAAACAAACCGTCGGTTGGTTTTACCAAGTGCGTGATTCCGAAACTAAAGTTTTATGCAAAGTTTTCGGCAACTACCTACGCAAACAAATGAGTGACCAAAACTTGTTTGAAACCTCCATGATCAAATTTAATAGGCAACATTAACGGGGGTCGATTATCTTTTGAGAACCCGATAGTACCTCACCAAGGGATTTCACTCTTACGCTCAAATTTTTGTGGGTCGGTGTTTTTGCACTCTTCTTTGCACTTACTCAAAGTCCCTTTATGTTTGCATTTTCATCCGGGTTTTTCCTCCTATGTTATGGTCTAGGCAATATTAAAAATGAACCCGGAGGGGGGTTGTAATGTGGGTGGCTTTTTAGTGGTCAATTTTTGGAAACTCGAGTTCAAACACCGATTTGATGATCGCACCGTGTTTTTATTTTGGTTTTAGTAAGTTCGTAAAATATAACTCGAAATTGCTCAGGTGGAGCTTGAGAATGCCTTTTTCTCTTTATTGTGTTTTTCTTTTTCTTTTTGTTTTGAGAGCGGCACAAAAACGATTTCGAAAGCTTATGGTACTTACTCATCAAGGCCTTGGCTTATTTCGGGTGCGATTTGATTTTGTTGGTATTTAAACAAGAGGAAAAAGGGTTAAATGTTAAAAGGGTATTAACAAAAAAGTCGGTCAATAGGCTCGAGGGGGTTTCCTAGAGTTTAGTGAAAACGAGAAAAATAAGTTAAGAAAAGAATTAGACTAAGTGGGTTCGTTTTATCATCTATTGCCATTTTAACCAAAATAAGTGTACTTAACCCGGTATTAGGTGCAAAATCTATGAGTCGAGTGAAGTCAAAGCTCTCGAAAAATTGTGAAAGAAATAGAGTTCTCGTACGAACTCTTTTAGGCTCAAAAATATCTCACAAAATTTCGGGTTAAATTGTGTACGTTCAAGTTCTCGTCAAATTTTCAACTATCCCGTTTTTATTGCCTTTTTAAATTTCATTATAGAGATAACCTTTGGGTTAGGATTCGATGCTTTTGTTTAGTACAATCCTAGGCTTTGCATAAATTCTATAACTTCCGAATTAAGACTAAAATTTCTTACTAAAATCGATCCTTTGTGTTAACGTCTTTACATTTAAGAACAAATAACAGAACTTTAATTAATTTCCGAGGGGGGTAGTGTGTCGGAAAAATTTAAGAATCAATAAATTAGTTTAATTATTTTGTTGTTTATTTGATTTTTATTTTTGTTTTTTCTAGTGCAAAACAAACGGTGAGTGCGGGGTTGCACGGCCCTCCGCGTTATTAAAATGACTTCTATTCCAAGGACGTCGCAAAAGAAAAGAAAAACAAAAACAAAAATAAAGATGGAATATAAAAAAAAAGGGACCCTTGAAGGTCAGGTCCTACGCGAGGCGTGCCCGGGGGGGCGCCCCGCGTAGGAGGTGTGTTTTAAGCCAATTTTGGCCAGAGACTCAGATACGCGGGGCGCACTAAGAGGGGCGCCCCGGGTGGCCATTCATTTGAACTTAGTAAAAAAGTCAGAAACTTGGCTACGCGGGGCGCACTAGTAAGTACGCTGCGCATGAATTGTCAAAATAGTGCCAGAGACTCGGCTACGCGGGGCGTGATGGTGTGTGCGCCCCGCGTAATACAAATAATTAATGATCCCAACAACAACTAAAAAAAATAAAACTAATTTACAAATAAAACTAATTTCAACATATATTGGAAATTAAAAAAAAAAACCAAACTAAACTAATTTCAACATATATTGGAGTATATTTGTGGAATTTTATGGATGTTAGTATTATTTTATTTTGTGCACTTTTATGGATGTCAAGATTATTATTTTGTGGACACTTTATTTTTTTTTTATTTTTATAACGATATTAAGTTACGAATATTAAATATTTTGAGGAAGAAAATAAAGAATTATTTGATGAATACGGAGAAGGTAGTAGATTTTTTATGAATATTTATGGATATTTTATTATTTATTTAAATAAAATATTTATAATATTTATATAATATTATTTTTAGATGTGATAATTTATATGTTAAATGTGTTTATATTTTAGATTTATTTAATTATAAATATAAAAAATAAAAAAGTACATATCCGATTAATCCCCGATTAATCTCCGATTAATCCCCGATTAATATTTTGAGGTCTTGTCCGCCCGACTAGCGCCTTAGGACTTTTAGAACATTGATCTCAATGGATAATAGAAATCTCCACGAAGATTTCCAACCCATTTTGTTAGTTTTTCTAAACTGATATTTTCATACAGTAATTTTCACTTAACTAGTGACTGATCAAGTGAATTTGGTCAATCATCATTAGATTTAAGCTTATCAAAATCATCTAGTGGAGATTAAAATCATCATAAGGCGTAGATTCACACCTCCTAGATCTAATGGTGACTGACCGGGTGAAAACCACCATAATTTAATATATTCAATTTGTTAATACAAAAATTAAACAACAATTACAATATAAACTAACAATACATATAAATAATATAAATAATTAAAAATATTCAAAGCAATTTCTATCTTTCCATTTTATTTTATTATATCATGCAAAATATAAAGAAAAAATTATACATCTAAAATTAAGTTTTTTTTAGTAAAATTTATAATTTAGATTCATATAAAAAATATTGATATTTAAATTTAAAGGTATAATTAATATATTAAATTAGACATCAATTGGTAAATATCATAAAATATGTTCTATAATATTATTATTATTACATATAACGGGTATATTTATAAGACGTGATATCTATTTTCGTCCCCACAGGGTGGAGTATAAGACATATTGTTAGATCTTAACTATCAGCTCGAGCTTTTAATTCAATCGATTTCATAACAAATCTAACTGCTGAGCAAAATTTGGTTCAGAAATGTGTAAAATGAGATCGAAAAAACATTAACAGTGTAGTTGGATCTTATATCATGCAAAACAAAAAATATAGATATATAAGCATTTGTAAAATTGACTTTTCCATCGTCATGTATTCGCTATTGGCCGTCCGTGATGCATCTCTAAAAATGAGGATAATATTTCTCGCGATTTTTAACTCTATAAAAATGAAAATAAAAGATTCGCTAGATGAGCCCCAATAGATCCAATTCACGAGTTCTTATATTAAACATTTAGTCTTTCATGTCACTTGGAAGACCCCAATCACATTTGTACAAGTGTATTGTAACCCACTTAATAATTAAAATATTAAGAACCGGGATGTTTCTAATAATTTCCTTAGGGATGTAAATGGGGTGGGGATTACCCGTTCCTGACGGGGCTCCGTTTTATTATGGGGCGGGGATGGGGACTAATATGTGCCCCGTTATCGGGGATGGGACAGGGATGGGAAAGGGTATCCCCGCCCCGCGGGGATCCCCGAACCCGCCCCGTATTGTGCCCCGCGGGGATTACCCGTTTAATCCGCGATAACATATTATTAATCATAGAAAATAAAAAATATGCATAAAAAAACTCGAACCTATGATTAATCTGATCCAAATGTTTTACCTCTATTTCACTCTGTATCTATTTGTTCATCGTATTCTCTTATTTTCTTTCTTTTTTTCTCTATTCTTTTCATTTATTTCTTTTTTCATAAATTCTTTTAAACTTTAAATGGGTAAACGGGGATACCCGTGGGATCGGGGATGAATTTTCTCCCCATTTGTTTCACGGGGCAGGTATGGAGATTCCCCGTTCAGTCGGAGAACAGGGATGGGAACTCCAATCCCCGCCCCATCCCGCCCCGCCTCGTTTACATTCCTAAATTTCCCCCAATTGATAAGCCTATGTTTCTCGCACTTATCCATGTGCTGTCATCCCTAATCCTAATGTTAGGGATCGAATTAAGTCTTTAATTAATTAATTTTTTTGTCTATTTAATATCGGCTATAACTATCTGGTAGAGAAAATAGGTTAAAAAATAAAAGAGGATTGATTTATGTAAAATTGGCTTGTTGCAGCCATAAGTGCGACAGAATAATTTATATAATGGGAAGTTTATCAAATAATTAAACTTATCTATAAATAATAAAATAAAATTATGCTATTGGTAATATTTGTCGGTTTGTCTTTAAGGATTGAGAAATAAGAATGAAGTATCACCTTTTTTTGATTTACCAGTAAGAACAAGAGATCAAACAAAATCATACACTTGTCAATTGTACTTTGCTTCAAACTATATATATATATATATATGAGTTATGATGAGGCATGCAACTAATATATTTATAATCATATATATATATATAGAAGTTCAGAAAAATAGCGAAGGTTTTAACACTAAACCGATAAAAGATTCTTAAATTAAATTTGAAAGAGTCGAAAATCTTCAATCTTCAACTTGATGTTATCATCATACACTCCATCTTGAAAAGAACTGGACCCAAAGCTTTCATATCGAAAAAACGTATCATTGCTCCCAACCAAATCGAGATGTCCACTTGACAAGCGTCTGAGTTCACTTCCTCCACGATGTTGAAAGGATCGTTTTGTTGACATTGAAGTTTGATAATCGGTGTGTTTGAAAATTTCTCGATGCTTGAGTACACAATAACTTCATCCTCAAACTCACATTTAAGCTTTCCTAGTGCTCATCCTATATGGCATTCTTCTTCGACCAACATCAAATGGAATACCTCGATGAAGCTTGTCCACCCATTCATTGGTAATCCCACTTTGAAACCCTTATATCTACTAACCACAATCTTCTTCCGCTCATAGCTAACATCAAATGGAATATCTCACTGACACTTGTCAACACACTTAGTAGCGATCCCATGAACAATCTTAGAAGCTCATTGTTTTGAGTTGACAATCTGAGGGCTTCTCTTCACTAACTAGAATATTATTATGCACCTCTTGGATTACTCTCATGTTCTCTTCATCCACCCAAATACCATCCCCTTTCACCACACAATGAACTTCACTCTCAAACTCGCTCTTCTCCATCTCAACTTCATTCTTCTCTTTAGAGCTCACTTTACCATGAGGAATACTAAGTAAATAATCTCTGAGGTCCAAGTCAATGTGATGTGGTATGTTCCCTAAAGGTGGTCACTCATGAGGTAGTGCTTTTAAACAAATATCCCTATCATCTTTGGGCATTGTCTTTATTTCCATCGGGTTAGTTCTCCCTAATCATAAGAATTTGTTGATTCCCCATGCATCCATTCAAAATCGATTCAGGAGTTGGACATGCAATCATAGTGGCCTTTTTTTCTAGTAGAGTAACGTGACAAGCGTAGGATGCATGTGATGTGGTCTTTGAATATTGTGTAGGTGTTTTTTCTTCCCGCATGTAAGGGATCAGAGTCGAATTTCCATGTCATTCCTAGGATCAAGTGGCAAGCATCCATTTCTACTACACCACACATAATTTCATCTTCATAAGCTCCAAAATGATGGGAACCTTACACCAGTGAGTAATTTGAAGCTTTTTTGCCTCTTTGATCCAACCAATATAGTAAGGTCTAGGGTGTGGTTCAGGTACCAACCCAAACTTGCTTAAGACGGCTCGACTAATAATATTATTCTGGCTTCCTCTATCAACTATCACCTCACTCTTCCTCCCATGAATTAAGCATCAAGTTTTAAATAAATGATGTCTTGTGTCATGCTCTTGCTCAATACATATTAGCACCCTCATCATTAAATGAACAACATGCTCATCCCTAGAAGTACCAATCTCAAACGGGTCACAAATAACACCATCATCTTCATAATTAGCTCCATATGGGTTCCATATGACATTTCCAAACTCATTCACAGACTCATCCTTCTTCTTCTCAAACTTATTATCAACCTTTACTTCTCTTCCTCAATCTAATCTCGCTTCCCACAAGTTACATTCTCATGATCTATCTCTTCAAGCACCTTGTTAACCACCATTGACATTAACACAATAGTCACATAACATTCCACATTCCCAACTTCCATTTAGTTCTCCTTATAACTTAAGTTAATTATTCCATTTTCCAGGTTTCGCGGATTATTTAATTCACCACACCCTAACACATCTCATGACCAACATCTCTTCCATCACTATATCCTTCACATAAAGTAATTTTGTCCTCATAGAAAATATCAATCTCAATTCCACTTTCCCACTCTTCAAGATCAATACCCCCATTTCTTCTAGCATACAATTCATTCTTAAACGACATGTTATCAAACATGTAGGGGGGCATCCTTTCCAATATGAACTTCACCAATATTACCACACATAATATAAATCTCCTCAATGTCCTCAACTATTAACCCTCCTTCCTCCTCATTTATACGAGAATTCAAATTCTCATTTACAATTTCATTACCCAAGAACTCAAAATTAAAACTTAAATCATTTTCGACAACACATATATCCAACATCTCGCTAGCAACTTTACTACTAAGAACTTTAACATGAGATATTGAAAAACTATGCCAATCAATGACAAATCGTCCAACGTAAATATATTGGTAACCTCATCACTTAGTGATACTTCTTAAGAGGTGTGGGATGATAGCAATATGGTTCAATTTGACACTTAAGGACCCCAATAATTCTCTTTGTACTTACATAGATTTTTCTTTGCATCCTTCTATATGCACTCATATCAATATTAGCATTATTGAAAACTCGAGAAACAAAAAAAAAGGTTTTTCTATATTTAGCCATAGTTGGAAAAATGTCCTATCGTGTGACAACTTCGCTAGAATTGTCGGTCCAAAAAATGTTTAAAGAAGAAGAAAGTGTGTTCATTTTAAAAGACTTATGTAGAAAATCAAGTTATGGATCTTCAAAACTAAAAGCTCGACAAAGTTATATAAAAAGCAATTCAAAGAAGCAAAGTGTTTCAAAAAAATGATTATGAAGTGAACAAGTGACCTTAATATGGTAACTTTATTTTGCTTTGGGTTCAAATGCAACTGAAATGTTATCCTTGCACCCTTACTCGAGAACTGTTGAATGTGAAAAGGTTTTCTATGACCCAACCTGAGTTTATATACCTTTTTCACCATTATAAGTAACTGTTAGTATTAAATCAATCAGTGCATGATGTGCGCGGCGCCTAGTGTGAGCTTTTCTTACGACGATTAAATGTGTATTGCGGTGAATGCGCTATGAATATGGATGTGATCTTTTAAATGTTCTTAGCTCTACTAGACACTACGACTACTTAGGGGCAAGTGTACCCCGTCGTATCAAGTAATAATCCGGTTAAGATCGGGTATCGAATCCACGGGATTTATAATTACAAGTATTAGACGACTCGGTTTCGTATGTTATTTAAGCGGCGATTACTTTGGGGGTGAAGTAAGATACAACTACACATTATCCTAACTATTGGCGACTCGAATTTGTGTAGCTAAAACCCTATGAAGTGGGATGAGTATCGATAAGTTATAACCACGATAAATAATGACTCTAAATGTATACGGATAGTAAATTACTCTTGAAAAGACGACTAAGTATAGTAAAACCGACCCGTGAAGCACTTAGACTACGTGATTCCTAGTCAAGGCGTGTCTAAAGCGGGGGAATTAGAAACTAGGGCCCGTAAGTTCCGTGGCTTGTCAATTCCTACGGTTTCCGGTTTGTCACTTCCGGTAGGGCAACACCTATATAACTCCCTAAAGATAGCCCGAATGGCGTCGGAAATCGCGTTCTCCTACACAATAATCAATTATCAATATCAAAACAAGTGGCAAACACTAACACGTAGAGGGAAATAGAGATTATAAATCATGAAATTATAAATATGAAATGTATATAAATGGAATACAACCAAACCTAGTACATAGGAAGAGTACAAGCTAATTAGCACGTAAAAGGGGAGAATCCGCCCTTGAAACTAGCTAACCGGACTCAAAGTCGTCTCCTAGGTCGTGGAGGTGGAACTCTCGAGCTTGGTGACGAATGGTGGAGCGGAACTTCGATGGCCGGAACAACCGAACAAGCTCTCGAGGTGGAGAGTTTAGCTACAAAAACTGAATCTATACTACAACAAGTAACAAAACAAGTATAGTAGCTCTCTAATGTGTAATTATTTCTTGGTTGGTGCCAAATGAAGTTCAAGAGCTTCCTATTTATAGACATCAAGCAAGGGCAAGTTTGTAATTTCATAAAGCACAACTATGGAGCAACATTATTTGGTGCAGAAATCTCATGATACGCCCCGCGTAGATTGGTCTACGCCCCGCGTAAATGCCCATTTCGTCAGAAATCTCCTGCATGTGGACCAATTCGTTGTCTTGTTGTCTCAAGCACGCCCTGCGTAAAGGATTGTACGCCCCGCGTGTTTGAGTCTCTGAAGTTTTATTGCTTAAATTGGTGCTTTTACGCCGTGCGTAGCTGAAGTACGCCCCGCGTAAAAGAGTCTTTGATCTTTTTACGTTGAAGAACTGCCTTTTACGCCCCGCGTATGGAGAGTTGACTCAGGGAGACAGTGCAGTCTGACTTTCAGGATTAGGCCAATTATTGCCGACATGTGTCATACGCCCCGCGTATGCTGAGTCAATTCCACATGGCTCCTGCGGATAAGGCAATTATTGCTGACACCATGTTTCACGCCCCGCGTATGGAGTGGATTTTTGCTCCTTTTTCGTACCTGAAATACAAATCTTGCGAGCCGAGTTAGCTTGACGTTTTTATTTCGTAAACTAATCAAAAGCATGGAAAATTAACTGAAAGTACGAGATTTATTTTTATTTCCTTATTTTATCAAAAACACTTTATTTTTATAATTAAACTTATTTATTTTATCCAAAATCAACCCGTAAATCACGCTAAAAGATAGGGGTGAAATACCCCTATCAGTGCACAAGTCTCGATCAACAATAATTAAATCTTAGGATAAAAGAAAATCACATAAGTTATCAACTACTTTTCACATCAATTTTTAAAGTAGAAGAAGATGGAAGGACATTTGTTTCGAATCAAGTCCAAACAAATACCCAAATACTTTATAAGGCTCATTCCACTCTCGAAAGCTCACTGATCAATGAGAAGTCCATAACGGAAACTGTCCCACTGTCTAAACTATGCAGTAAGATGATATTTTCACATATTAACTATAAATAGCTAATCTTATTTTCTCTCTCTTCGTTATGTTGGATATTATTTTCTTTACTCTAATTAGCCGTTAACTTTAATATATGAGTATCATTAGGGGGCTATCCTCATCTAGCTCAACGAACACCTCCAGAACTAAATTCAAAAGTTAGACTAGACCTACACAAATGATGAATAATACTCTCTTTATTTCAAAATAATTGATACATTTGCTCAAATTTTCTTGTTTTATATATTATTTGCGATGTTTAGTTTTCGAGATAATTTTTCCTATTTTACCCTCATTAATGAGTTTGATACTAGTTACTTTATCATTGTTTTAATTAATGAGTCAACATATTTTGCTCCGTTTTTTCATAGATTTAATTCAAATTAAGTATTTACATGATATGTGCAATTTGCTCGAATGCGATAATTATTTTTAAATAGTGGGAATGTTATTTTTATAATAAAAAAAAATAAAAATTTATTCTGTTGTCATATGAGATGTTGAAATGAATATGTTTCCCACTAAAATTTCTAATTTATGGAATTGAATGAGAAATTCTATTTTTCAGTAGAAAAATAAAATTTTGATCGAAAAACTTAATCCAAGAACTTTAATTCACATATAATTACATCTAAACTGCTATTTTAAATATAATATAAAGATTATTAATCAACCGCCAATTAACTAAATACCAATCTTCGCTTGAGCTTCCGAGGAGAAGAAGAACTCTCCAACTCCGTCGACGACGAAGGAATCGACGGCTCCGGCGAACACCTTTTGTTACTAACTCTAGCAGGTTCATATTCACTTGACCCAATCAGATGTGGAAAGTTGAGCTTTGCTTTAGAGCCTCGCATATTGAAAGCGGCTCTGTCATAAGCTACGGCGGCGTCCTCCGGCGTCTCGTAAGTTCCGAGCCAAACTCTCGCTCCATTCTTCTTCCGATCTCTAATCTCCGCCGCGTAAGTCCCCCACGGCCTTCTTCTCACTCCCATGTAACTAGTTGTTCCCCCATTCTTCCGCCGCTGATTACCGTCCTGAGATTCCGAATTTCGTTTCTCCGTCAATACTGTTGAATCTGCTTGGTTTGAACAAGGTTGATTAGATTCTGACTCGGTGAATTCCGATAGGTCTACTAACGGCGGCGGCGCTGGGGTTGAATTGAGTGTTTGTAGGAGGAAATCGGTCCAGTCCGCCGTGGAGAAAAGAGTGTTCAAGTTTAAACTCTGGCTGAAAATCGGGGAGTTGCTGTCATCAATCTCCGCCGTGTCGTCTTCCAAAAGATGGTGGCGGATTGAATCGAGAAGAGCGAAATCGAAGGAGGTACTTTGAATTTGATCAAGCATTTTTCTGTTCTTAGTAACTTATAATGGTTTTCATTTGATATTAAGTATGGAGCCTTGATTATTATGAAGTGATTCAAGTGAATGTTTGTATGTGTTTCAACATATTTATAATCAAAGGAATATATATAACATTTTATAAAATAATAAATATATGTATACAAGTGGAATTAGAGATATTGCTATAAGAATATTATAAAATTTAAGGATCCATCCTCGCCTTTGGGAATAGAAAGAATTTCCGTGGCCAGCAGTCCCACCCATAGAGGTGCAAACCATCTGCGAAAGTGAATAGTCACTGCTGTCGGCGGTGGATACATTTACGAACCAAAAAAAAAAGTGGAATTAGAGATATTGCTATAAGAATATTATAAAATTTAGTAGTATAAACCATACATAGCCCTGAACTTGTTAATTTCGATCATTTTGACGCTTGAACTTGTGAGATGATCTATTTGCTTCATCAACTATTTAAAAGTGGTATTAACAACCTTCTATTTTCATTATAATGGAAACAAGATGAAGTTCCAATATTAGTATAAGTGTTTATTTTTTTTGAGAAATACTTGTAATTTCATTAGATAAAACATAAAGAAGTACAACAAGCAAAATGTAAGGAATAAAACCTCACATGATTACACATTAAAGTAAATACAATATCCACAAAGGGATGAAAATGCTACAAAGAGCAAAAAGAGCCCATAAAAGGCACAAAAAACACAAAACAATAATATATTTCTCATTAATCCAAATCTGTAGAAAGATATCTGCAATCCAAACTTCATCCTTTAGACCTTTCCGAACATTCGGATCTGAATCCTTTTTATGGAAGTATTGGAATTAGTTTGCATATAATTAATATGTTTAGAAAAATTATATTTAATAGATAATAACACTAATTGATTTAGTATTTCTAGTGAGGTTTTTTTTTTGAAGAGAATATTTCTAATGAGTTAAGTTGATAAAAAAAATATGATTTAAACAAGTTTAATTTTGATTTTTTTTTTCAGATGCAAGAATAACTTGTATATATATATTTTTTTGGTAGGAATAGGAAAGGAAAAAAAAACAAAACAAAGAACAATTAACCTGGGATTAGCCTAGGGAAGCTAACCCCAACCCTATCTTCTAAAAGAAGAGAAGAGAGAAAGGTAGGGGGATCAGAAAGGGTAGTAACACCTAACATCCCCTCATGGCCAGCCGCAGCCAAGCGATCCGTAACACGGTTCTACTCTCTGAAAATGTGACTGAACTTTAAGATCTCAAGGAAGAGCAAAGCCTTTTAATAGCTTTGATAAGGTTGCGGCTATTAAGACCAATAATATGATTCTCAGTAATCATTTTGATGGCCTCCATATTGTCAGACTCCACATATAGCTTCTTAACGCCCAGGCTTTTAGCAAGCTTGATACCAGAGAGAATACCCTAGAGCTCCGCAGAGAAGGAAGAGCCCAACCCAAGATTCTGTGTGAACCCAGAGAGCCAGGCACCCCCCGCATCTCTAAGAACACCTCCGGCAGCAATCTTACCATTGATAAGGCAGGAGCCATCCGTATTTAATTTTACAACCCCCTCGCTCGGCCTGCTCCACCCCACGAGATGGACATCACTTTCCTGGGTAGACCTGGCAAGGGAATCCCCTTTAAGACTCTCAATAATAGTAGAGATTTTTTTCGAGAAGAACTCAGCTAAGTTTGGAATAACAACAGTTTTATTACCAAAAATCTCCTCATTTCTCCACTTCCAGATTTGGTGACAGATGATA
The DNA here is from genome assembly GCF_963576675.1 of Euphorbia lathyris. Taxonomy (NCBI): domain Eukaryota; kingdom Viridiplantae; phylum Streptophyta; class Magnoliopsida; order Malpighiales; family Euphorbiaceae; genus Euphorbia; species Euphorbia lathyris. The sequence continues at coordinate 9,997,432 of NC_088911.1, forward strand.
GCAAAGAGAATGTCCCCATGCTCCATGTAAGTCAGTAACTTCCCACTAATACCATCAGAGAACCAGTCATACTCAGAGTGGGCCAGGAAGGAAGAGAGAATATGGTGAGGGAGAATTTTCTTCCAAACCTCTTTACTCTTAGAGCAATCCCTAAGAGCATGGCACAAAGATTCAATATGGCCACTGCATCTACTGCAAGCTCCTGAGTCCGCCAAATGCCGTCTGTGCCTATCCAAATTAGTAAGCAACCTGTCCTTAACTCCCAGCCACATGAAACTTCTAATACGGTAAGGGACTTTGAGGACCCAAATGGATTTCCAAATATCCGAGGGAGGATCGGAACTGTTGAGGGTAGAAGCTTCAAAGGCAGACTTGCAAGAATAAACTCCATTATTAGTCAGCGCCCAGCAATGCCTATCCATGTCCTCCTCTTGATTACTAACCTTCACTCCCTGAATTCTAAGGAGAGTCTCCAGGCTAAAGAAGGTATCAAACTTTGACCAGATCCAGTCCCCCTCAGAGTCCACTACATCTGCAATCCTCCAGTTATGGATGTCACTAGGAGGGGGGAGCTACAAACATCAATTAACGGTTGATCCCCAATCCAGGTGTCAAACCAGAAGGTGATAGTCTTACCATTACCCACCTCCAGACCAACCCCCAAGCAGAACTCTGCAAACACGGCGCTAAGCCCTTTCCAGATGAAAGAACAATTAACAACTCTCTCCTTAGGGCCCCCAAAGATTTTGTCTTTCCTATACTTACCACAGAGAAGGCGAACCCAGAGAGATGAGGGGCACTGCCACATACGCCAAAGGAGTTTCATTAATAAAACTTTATTATTATCCTTTGCTTTCCTAATGCTCAGACCACTAGAAAATTTCGGCTGACAAATCTCACTCCAAGGCACAAGATGGATCTTTCTTCCCTCCACAGCTTCCCCCCATAGGAACCTACGGTTGATCTTATCAAGATCATTAAGAACAGGACCCGGAAGCTGACAAGCCTGCATAATGTGATTGGGAGCTGCACAATTAACTGATTGAATTAACGTGAGGCGGCCAGCGAGAGAAAGAGTCTTGGCTTTCCAAGTGGCACACTTCATATTAGCTTTGTCCAAAGTATCTTTAAAGGAAACTTTAGATACTCTCTCACTGTGGAGGGGAATTCCCAGATACTTGATAGGGGTATTTTACCCCTATCTTTTAGCGTGATTTACGGGATGATTTCGGATAAAATAAATAAGTTTAATTGCAAAAATAAAGTGTTTTTTATAAATAAAGAAATAAAATAAATCTCGTACTTTTAGTTTATTTTCCTCGTTTTTGATTAGTTTAGGAAATAAAAACGTCAAGCTAACTCGGCTCTCAAGATTTGTATTTCAGGTACCAGAAAGGAGCAAAAATCCACTCAATACGCGGGGCGTATTATCCTGTACGCGGGGCGTGAAACATAGTGCCAAAAATAATTGCCTTACCGCAGGCACCATGTGGAACTGACTCAGCATACGGGGCGTATGACACATGTCGGCAATAATTGGCCTAATCTTGAAAGTCAGACTGCACCGTCTCCCAGAGTCAACTATACCTACGCGGGGCGTGCCACTATTTACGCGGGGCGTAAAAAGGCAGTTCTTCAACATAAAAGATCAGAGACTCTTTTACGCGGGGCGTACTTCAGCTACGCACGGCGTAAGGGCACCAATTCAGGCAATAAAATTCCAGAGACTCAAACACGCGGGGCGTATAATCCTCTACGCAGGGCGTACTTGAGTCAACAAGACAACGAATTGGTCCACATGCAGAAGATTTCTGACGGAATGGGCATTTACGTGGGGCGTAGACCAAAACACGTGGGGCGTATCATGGGATTCCTGCACCAAATAATGTAGCACCATACTTGTGCTTTGTGAAATTACAAACCTACCCTTGCTTGATGTCTATAAATAAGAAGCTCTTGAACTTCATTTGACACCAATTACATACTAGAGAGAGCTATACTATACTCTTTTCCTTCCTTGTAATTTAGATTCAGATTTTGTAGTTAAACTCTCCCCCTCGAGAGCTTGTTCGGTTGTTCCGGCGTTCCATCGAAGTACCGCTTCATCATTCGTCACCAAGCTCGAGAGTTCCACCTCCACGACCTAGGAGACGGCTTTGAGTCCGGTTAGCTAGTTCCAAGGGCGGATTCTCCCTTTTTACTTGCTAATTAGCTTGTACTCTTCCTATGTACTAGGCTTGGTTGTATTTCATCTAAACACTTTTCATATTTATAATTTATGGTTTATAATCTCTATTTCCCTTTACGTGTTAATTTTTATTGCTTGTTTTGATATTGATAATTGATTATTGTGTAGGAGCACGCGATTACCGCCGCCATCCGGGCTATCTTTAGGGAATTATATAGGTGTTGCCTTACCGGAAGTGACAAACCGGAAACCGTAGGAATTGACAAGCCACGAAACTTACGGGCCCTAATTTCTAGTTCCCCCGCATTAGACACGCCTTGACTAGGAATCACGTAGTCTAAGTACTTCACGGGTCGGTCTTACTACACTTGGTCGTCTTTGCAAGAGTATACCATTATCCGTATACATTTAGAGTCGTTATTTATCATGGTTATAACTTATCATACACACCCCGCTTCATAGAGTTTTAGCTACACGAATCTGTGTCGCCAATAGTTAGGAATAGTGTGTAGTTGTGTCTTACTTTACCCCAAAGTAATTACCGCTTAAATAACATACGAAACCGAGTCGTCTCATACTTGTAATTATAAATCCCGTGGATTCGATACCCGGTCTTAACCGGATTATTACTTGATACGACGGGGTACACTTGCCCCTAAGTAGTCGTAGCGTCTAGTAGAGTTAAGAGCAATTTATAAAGACCACATCCATAGACATAGCACATTCACCGCAATACACATTAAGTCGTCATTAGAAAAACTCTACACCTAGATCTTACGCATCAAGTTTTTGGCGCCGTTGCCGGGGATTTATAATTTCTTGCAATATTAGATAAAAACGTTTTATTGTTAGTTTAAGCATTCCTTTTGTACAAATTGTTTATATCGACTTCTTTTTCTCTTTTTGTGAATAATTTATTTTGTTGTTATTAATGATCTTTTTCATGGTATGATGCCTTATAGTCGTCATCTGTGGGATGACCACAAGGATGACGGATGTTCGCACCAACAATCACCCTCGCAACTCGATGTGGTAATCTCTATGCTTAAAGATATTCATGTGAGATTATCTAACACTGAGGTATTTTGTAGGGATTTGGGAAATCAAATCGCTAGATTGAAGTCTCATATCGATTCAACCGCGGACGAATCAATTAGAGACGCTAATCCGGGTGATCAAAATGTGGTGCTCGAGTTAATTGAGCCTTCTCAAGAGAGCCCCCCAAATTCCGAAGGCCGCCTCAGCTGCGAGGAACCGGAAATCCTAATCGATGCGCCGATTGCGTGTGAACCCATGGAAAAGTATCCAAAGCTAGAAGAGTTTGAGGTTTATTCTAATTCGGAATATTTCACTCTTTTTGAACTACCAAAAGAGTCAAAAAGGGAGCAAACGAAACTCTTCAATAATTTCTGTAAATATAGTTTTTGGTTTTTGTTAAATTTTTTTGAAGCTAACAATCTGTTTTGTAGGTACGGATTGTTTATTCAAGAATTTGCATTTGTAACGCGAATGGAAGCATACACCTAGGAGGAAATGCTAAGTCGAGCTCACCGACTATAACATAGCGCTTCTTGGGAGGCAACCCAAGCTCGAATAAAGTTTAATTTTATGTCTTTAATTTACTTTTAAGTTTTTACATTTAAGTTATTATTGTGTGCTTAATTATTTTATTTTTTTTTCTTTCTTACATTTTATTAGGTGTTCGTGTAATTTTGTGTCAATTCGGTGGGACGATTTGGAAGAGAATTGTAAGTATTGACGTTGGCAAAAATAAAACAAAAATGGAAAAAATGGAAAAAATTATTTTATTTTATTTTTTATCTTATTTTATTTTATTTTTTATATATATAATATATTTATGTTGATTTTATAAAATTAAAAAAAAACAAAAAGTGATGTTGGCCGTTGTGGCACGCGGGGCGCGCGCGGCAGCACGCCCCGCGCGCCAGCGCTGCGACAGCTCTAGGAGCTGCGGCATGCGGGGCGCGCGGCGGCAGCACGCCCCGCGCGCAGCGTTGCCCAGCGCTGGCAGGCAGCGCTGGGCACCGCCGCTGCGCGACGCCGGCCGGCCGCAACGGGTTGAAATTTTATTTTCTTTATTGATTTTTCTTTTTAACACAAAAAAAACATATTTATATATATAAAAAAATAATAAAAATAAAAAATAAAAAAATAATAATAATAATAATAATAAAATATATGTATATATATATATATATATTTACATTAATAATCTTTCAATCCAATTTAAATTTTAAATTTTAAATTTTAAATAAATGCCAACCGAGTTCGAGAATTGATACCTCGAACACTTCACACGTCATTACTATCGGGAGCGGAACATGTCATATCCACCACCTTCGGAAGATGTTTGAGGGAGTCTTCTTTACCTTACTCTTTTTCTTTACACTTTGTGCTTCAAATTTATTTCGCAATGTTGGAACTTATTGCGTTTTTAAGTGTGAGGAGGGATAGGGTAGATAACCCTCTATCTTTCAATTTAATTTTTGTTTTTGTTTTCTTTTCTTTTGCGACGTCCTTGGAATAGACGTCATTTTAATAACACGGAGGGTCGTGCAACCCCGCACTTTCAATTTGTTTTGCACTAACAAAAATAAAAATAAAAATCAAATAAACAAAAAAATAATTAAACTAATTTATTAATTCTTAAATTTTTCCGACACACTACCTCCCTCGGAAATTATTTAAAGTTCCGTTATTTGCCATCAAAAATAAAAGTGTCGGAACATAAAGGAATGATTCGATGAAGAAATTTTAGTCTTGGTTTTGAAATTAGGGAATTTGTGCAAAGCTTAGGTTAGTACTAAACTAAGGCATTGAGTATTAACCCAAATGTTATCTCCATAATAAACTTTGAAAAGGCAATAAAGACAGGATAGTTGAGAATTTAGCGAAGACTTGATAGTACACAATTTAAACCCGAATCTTTGTGAGGTATTTTTGAGCCTAAAAGAGTTCGTACGAGAAGTCTAATTCTTTCACAATTTTTCGAGAGCTTTGACTTCACTTGACTCATAGAATTTGCATCCAATTCCGGGTTAAGCACACTTATTTTTGGTAAAAAGGCAATAGATGATAAACCGAACCCACTTAGGCTAATTTTTCTTAATTTATTTTTCTCGTTTTCATTAAACATTAGGAAACCCCTTCGAGCCGATTAACCCACTTTTTTAATACCCTTTTAACATTTAACCCTTTTTCCTCTTGTTCAAATACCGACAAAATCAATTTGCACCCGAATTACCCGAAATAAGTCGCGGCCTTAGCAAATGAGCACCATTAGCTCTCAAAATAGTGTTTTTGTGCCTCTATCAAAACAAAGGATACAATAAATAATGAGGCATTCTCAAAGCTCCACCCGAGCAATTTTGAAGTACGTCTTGTAAAAATTCGCCAAGGTCGAAATAAGCAATGATACGGTGCAATCACAAAACGGTATTTTTGAACTCGAGTTCCTCTACACTAACCACTAAAGAAGCCACCCATATTACAACCCCCCTCCGGGTTCATTTTTAATATTGCCTAACCATATTTTAGGAGGAAAAACCCGGATGAAAATGCAAATTCAACATGATCTCGAGTAAGTGCAAAGAAGAGCGCTAAAACACCGACCCACCTAAAATTGAGCGTAAGAGCGAAATCCCTTGGTGAGGTACTATCGGGTTCTCAAAAGATAATCAACCCTCGTTAATATTGCCTATTAAATCTTGATCATGGAGGTTTCAAACAAGTTTCGTACTCAATTGTTTGCGTAGGTACTTACCGAAACCTTTGCACAAAACCATAACTTTGAAATCACGCACTTGGCAAAACCAACCTGTGGTTTGTTTCTTAATTTTCTCAATCCCTTGTCTTTCGATTTCTTTTACTTGAGGACAAGTAAAACTTTAAAGTCCGAGGAGGTTTGATAGGGGTATTTTACCCCTATCTTTTAGCGTGATTTACGGGATGATTTCGGGTAAAATAAATAAGTTTAATTGCAAAAATAAAGTGTTTTTGATAAATAAAGAAATAAAAATAAATCTCGTACTTTTAGTTTATTTTCCTCGTTTTTGATTAGTTTAGGAAATAAAAACGTCAAGCTAACTCGGCTCTCAAGATTTGTATTTCAGGTACGAGAAAGGAGCAAAAATCCACTCAATACGCGGGCCGTATTATCCTGTACGCGGGGCGTGAAACATAGTGCCAGAAATAATTGCCTTATCCGCAGGCACCATGTGGAACTGACTCAGCATACGCGAGGCGTATGACACACTACGCGGGGCGTATGACACATGTCGGCAATAATTGGCCTAATCCTGAAAGTCAGACTACACTGTCTCCCAGATTCAACTATACCTACGCGGGACGTACCACTATTTACGCGGGGCGTAAAAAGGCAGTTCTTCAACATAAAAGATCATAGACTCTTTTACGCGGGGCGTACTTCAGCTACGCACGGCGTAAGGGCACCAATTCAGGCAATAAAATTCCAGAGACTCAAACACGCGGGGCGTATAATCCTCTACGCAGGGCGTACTTGAGTCAACAAGACAACGAATTGGTCCACATGCAGAAGATTTCTGACGGAATGGGCATTTACGCGGGGCGTAGACCAAAACACGCGGGGCGTATCATGGGATTCCTGCACCAAATAATGTTGCTCCATACTTGTGCTTTGTGAAATTACAAACCTACCCTTGCTTGATGTCTATAAATAAGAAGCTCTTGAACTTCATTTGACACCAATTACATACTAGAGAGAGCTATACTATACTCTTTTCCTTCCTTGTAATTTAGATTCAGATTTTGTAGTTAAACTCTCCCCCTCGAGAGCTTGTTCGGTTGTCCCGGCGTTCCATCGAAGTACCGCTTCATCATTCGTCACCAAGCTCGAGAGTTCCACCTCCACGACCTAGGAGACGGCTTTGAGTCCGGTTAGCTAGTTCCAAGGGCGGATTCTCCCTTTTTACTTGCTAATTAGCTTGTACTCTTCCTATGTACTAGGCTTGGTTGTATTTCATCTAAACACTTTTCATATTTATAATTTATGGTTTATAATCTCTATTTCCCTTTACGTGTTAATGTTTATTGCTTGTTTTGATATTGATAATTGATTATTGTGTAGGAGCACGCGATTACCGCCACCATCCGGGCTATCTTTAGGGAATTATATAGGTGTTGCCTTACCGGAAGTGACAAACCAGAAACCGTAGGAATTGACAAGCCACGGAACTTATGGGCCCTAATTTCTAGTTCCCCCGCATTAGACACACCTTGACTAGGAATCACGTAGTCTAAGTACTTCATGGGTCGGTCTTACTACACTTGGTCGTCTTTGCAAGAGTAAACCATTATCCGTATACATTTAGAGTCGTTATTTATCATGGTTATAACTTATCATACACACCCCGCTTCATAGAGTTTTAGCTACACGAATCTGTGTCGCCAATAGTTAGGAATAGTGTGTAGTTGTGTCTTACTTTACCCCAAAGTAATTACCGCTTAAATAACATACGAAACCGAGTCGTCTCATACTTGTAATTATAAATCCCGTGGATTCGATACCCGGTCTTAACCGGATTATTACTTGATACGATGGGGTACACTTGCCCCTAAGTAGTCATAGCGTCTAGTAGAGTTAAGAGCAATTTATAAAGACCACATCTATAGACATAGCACATTCACCGCAATACACATTAAGTCGTCATTAGAAAAAACTCTACACCTAGATCTTACGCATCAATACTTCCCAAGAGAATCAGTAAGAGGAATACCAGAGAGATCACTTAACCTTTTACAGACTCTCGGATTCATATTCTTAGAGCACATCATTTTGGATTTCTGGATATTAAGTTTCTGCCCAGAGGCCGAACAAAAGCAATCAAGAATATCCATAATAATACTCAACTGCTCCTCATTACCTTCCAGGAAGATAAGGACATCGTCTGCAAAGAATAAGTGAGTCACCTGGGGACAGAAGCTATTGATAGCTATCGGGTGGAAACTCCCATTATCAATTGCATCTTGAATCAGGTGCGATAACCTCTCCATAGCAATAATGAAAAGGAAGGGACTCATAGGATCATCCTGATGGATACCCCGGCCCGGGGAGAACTCCTCCGACATATCCCCATTAACCATAACTTGAAACACAGGAGAAGGGATACATACCTCAATTAACCTTCTTCAGCTGTCCGGGATCCTAGCTCTCTCCAAACTCTCCATCAGGAAATTCCAATTGATACGATCATAGGCCTTCTCCAAATCCAGCTTCAGAGCCACAATGCCTTTCTTCCCCTTCCTAATCTTCATAGTGTGGACCATCTCTTGGGCAATCACCACATTGTCCATCATTTGTCTACCGGGCACAAAACTACCCTGATTCTAACAAATGATCGCAGGAAGAATGCCACAGATTCTATTAGCCACAATCTTTGTAACCGTCTTATAAAGAACATTACAAAAACTGATAGGTCTCATATGTAAAAAGGAAGTAGGCTTATCAATTTTAGGAATCAGCACCAGAAGGGTTCTATTCACCATCTCAATATCCTGAGAACCATTAAACACACCTATTACAAAATTATAGATACCTTCCTTCACAACTTCCCAATGTTTATGGTAAAAGCCAGCAGGCAGACCATCAATCCTATGAGCTTTAGAAGCCCCAATACTGAAAATGGCTTGGTCAATCTCTTTACGGGATATAGGTTTAAAGGCATCCTGACTGCTTTCCACACTAATTAGAGGAAAGGTAGCGACAGAGTGAGCCCTCTCCAGCTGGACCGGATCCTCTTTAAACAGATCCTTATAGAACTCGAGGGCCAATTTCCGAATCTCCTCATCTTCATACACCCAATCACCATTAGAGTCCTTAACGGCATCAATTCTATTCCTCTGCCTCCTGATCATGGTAGAAATATGGAAGTATCTGGTATTCCGATCCCCATCTTTAATCCAGGACTTCCTAGATTTCTGAAACCAGAGAAGCTCCTCCTGCCTGAGCACAGCTTCTAGCTCCTTCTGAAGGGTTCTGAGGAGGCCATCCAAACTGTGATCAAACCTCACCTCCAACCTACGCTGAATGCCCTCCATCCTATTTAATAACTTGTTCTTCCTTCTAATAATATGCCCAAAGACATTTCTATTCCACCCCAGTACATTACTCATGAACCCTTCCGCAGCTTGAAGGACATTCGAATGAGGTTTCCAATTCTCTTGAACGAAATCCTTGAACTTAGGATGGGACTCCCAAGCCAACTGATACCGGAACGGTCTCTCTCCCCTAGGGCGGTTACCTCTCAAAAGCCTAAATAAAATAGGACAATGATCCGAATGACGGAACGGAGATTTAACACAGAACTCTCAGGGAAAGAAGTCTGAGCTGAAACATTAGCGTAGACCTTATCCAAACGAACAAAGGTACTGCTACGTTTCCAAGTGAATCTATGACCAGAAGCCCCCAAATCGAACAGCCCACATAAATCCATACTATTCTTGTGATGAAGGCAGCGATTAACATAATGATTAGAACCCCCTCTTTGATCACTCATAAAGGCGATATCATTAAAGTCACCCGCCACGAACCAGGGCTGAGAAATGTTGACACTCATAGAGTAGAGAACCTCCCAAAGCTGTTTTCGATTAGCTAAGATAGGGTCAGCATACACAAGGGTAATTAAAAAAGGAACATTACCGGGGACACTCACTTTACAGTGAATAAACTGCTTATCCATGCAAATAATATCGAAATGAACCCGATCTGGCCTCTAGAAAAGCCAAATCCCACCAGCCCGGCCAGTTGCCTCCGATCTAACACAGTTCCAGTTTTTAAAATTTTTAACCACCTCATCTGCCTTATCTCCACTAATCTTAGTTTCCAATAAAGCAAAACAAGAAGGATTAAACTGTTTAATAAGATCATTAATATGGACACGGGTAGCCTTGCTAGCCGCACCCCTAACATTCCAACACAACAAATCCATAGAAAGGAGGAAAACTGACCGCACCCACACCCCAAAGCCAGATATTTGCTAGGGGCTCCTGAGAGCCTCGCTGAGGTACCTGCCGGCCCTCTCTTCTCTGGTAAGCCCAAAGTACTTTGGATACTTTTCTGTTTACCCTTAATCTGCTTTTTCAAACTAGTTTTAGTAACTCCTATTGATTTCCCATTCCCAGGATCACCACACAGAATAGGAATACTAACCTCATTAATCTTCTTCATACTCTGGCCAGGCACGGCCAGTGACCCCCTCGGGCTTCGTCTTTAGACACAAAGAGGGGATTAACAGATTCAACCACCCTTTCAGATGGTTCAACCGACTCTAAACCCGGCATGCTTTGAACATCCCCCTGGTCAGGATCATGAACTTCCTCCATCAACAGGGCCCCAAACCTAGATCCTGACGTAAAAGCTGAACCGGCTCCAGGCTCCTCCCTAACATTAGAGATAGGTTTCTCTTTGATACTGGGAAGGACAAGAGGTTTAGCAGAGGAGGCCTTCAAGTTAATGCTAACATCAGGAGGACGATTCTGCGCAACTGAAGGTTGTGTTCTTCATCTATTAGTCCTTTTTGCCACCATCCATGGCCCAAAATTCCCACCATTCCCCTGGCTCACTTCAGATCTATCCACACCATCCACCACAATCTCCTTTATAACCTTCTCCCTTTTCGGGCATCCCTCCTGAGAATGACCATACATGCCACAATCATAACAAATGTTATGTAACCCTTCATACTCGATAAAGAACACCTTGTTTTGAACACAGAATTTTGATAACAAAGGTTTAGCAAGATCAACATCAACACAAACCCTAGCAAACTTGCCCCTAATAGCTCCCACCGTAGTTTTGTCCACATGGTGGACCTTTCCAACCAGACCTCCAATCTTGCTGAGGAACTTTTCGCTATAATACTCAATGGGAAGGCCCGGGAACCTAACCCAAGTCAAAATCCTATTAACAGAACAATCGTGAGGATTAAAATTAGGAACCCAAGGCCTTAAGGCCAAAACATGGTTGGAAATAATATATGGGCCTCCCTTAATCACAGCATTATAATCCTCAACCCTGGTGAATTTAATGACATAGTAGTCATTCTCGAGGCCAGTAATACTGACTTTCCCTTTCCTTGCCCACTGAGCTTGGATCCTTTGGGCAAAATAGTTAAAGCTAATTCGCTTCCCAAGCACCGTAACAATCAGGGAAACCTTCCATTTCTCTCTAAGCTCCCTCTTCTCGTCTGAAGAGAGTCTGATCACAGGATAAAGAGGATCGTCTTGGATACCCTCCTCCTCATCAGAATCCGAGTACAGATCCTCGGATTCCCCCACCATCATCACCTCCTCCATACAAGGCTCCTCCTCTACTACTCCCATAACAGTGTCTTTCCAAGAACTTTTCCCAATCCCATCAACAATAACCCTAGATCTAGGAGAAACTGCATTCCCCTGACCTACTGCCTCCTGGCCCCCAGCCGTCGCCCTAGCCTACCCGGCACTGCCCGAGGAACTGCCCACAGTGACTGCCCCAGCGCCGGCACCCTGCCCAGCACAGCTCCCGACATCTCCAGCCCCCTGCTCGGCACAACCTGCGCCGCCCCCAGCCCCCTGCTCGGCACAGCCTACGCCGCCCCCAACCCCCTGCTCGGTAAAGCCTGCCCCAAGCCCACCGAGCACACTCCACCCGGCTCCTGGCACCCCCCGCCTAGTATCACGGGGGTAACTCTGTGTCGAGCCGAAGCCCCATGTGGCACCTCGACTTCCCCAAGTCTCGGCCAGCCAACTCCTACTGAAGGGTCCCGTCAATGCCTCTGTCGGTATTCCGTCCCGGAAGGGTCTCCCTATGGGGCAACCTCGCCCTAGAATGGGCTCGCACTATGGGGCACTCACCGGCCCCCATAATGTCCGTAGGGTTCCACCCTACGGAGACATCCGCCTTCCTTCCCGAAGGACGTATGCCCGACTCTCCTAGTCTCTAGCAGACTAGGGTGGATCACTTAAGCCAGTACCGACTACTGGCCCAGGGGTGGTGGAGATCCATACGCCAGGGTAGTCCCTGTCTCCCTATAGTGTTTCTTATACCAACTCAGGTCCTCCCGTCCGCGTACGTTGATATGCTCCATACGCCACACAGCTTGCCAATAGGGTTGAGTTTGCCTATGGCCAAACTCCCCCCCCCCTTACACTCTCCCCCACTTAGAGGATCAATGTCCCCATTGATCGGGTTTATCTCTTTTGACGAAAGCTTCCCCTTTTGGCTTGAGTGTCACTAATGTTTTGCTAAGCTGTCGGCCTGCTTCCACTGATCTCCGCTTGCCTTTGAACTTTACTTGAGTTTCTACACTCCTCGCTTTTCTCTACGGACGGCTTGAACTTCAACCATCCTTTACTTGAGTTTTCACATTGTTCGCTTGTCATTAGAGATGGTTTCCACTCCGACCGTTACTTTGCTATTTCTGTAGCCTGCGACTTGAACATCTTCGACTGAAGATCTTTTCTTGCGCTGCAATTATAAACTTTCTTCGTTGACACTAGCGGAAGTACTTTTCAAAGGGTTGTGAAGCTTTTGACAAATTCCTTTCACATCAACTAGTGTTTCCATCCGGGTACTCTTCCTCCACGGAACATCCTCTGATACTGTTGCTCCCCGGATCACCCTTTAAGTCTTCTTATACCAAGGATACTAGTCCTCCACGGGACATCCTCTGATGCTCTTTCTTCACAGATCATCCTCTGAGTCTTCTTATGCTAAGGATCTTTCTCCGAGTTTTCTTACTGTTCCAAGGGTCTTCTTCCCGAGTTCCCATACTCTTTCACCACATCTCATCATGTACATCTCATCATATACTAGAGGGCCTTCCTCTAAGTATTCTACTCTTCCACCACATCTCATCGTACACATCTCATCATCATATACTAGAGGGTCTTTCTCTAAGTATTCTAACTCTTCTGTAATATACCATAGTATACCTTAATATACTATGATACACCATAGGGAGGATTTGCATAGGGCCTACTTGAACTCTCCCCCACTTAGAGGATCAATATACCATAAGGAGGGTTCGCATCACTTGAACTCTCTCCCACTTAGAGGATTAATATACCATAAGGAGGGTTCACATAGGGCCTACTTGCACTCTCTCCCACTTAGAGGATCAACGTCTCTGTTGATCGAGGAGATTTTGGAACGTCTTCGAAGACCATTGATGTCGATGAGCCAAGCAAGAAGTCGCTAATCCTTGCTTCGATTTCAACATGTTCATCTTTGCAATTGTTGACCATTTCCTGTCTTTCGAAATTTTTACCTTGCAAAACGGATCACAAGGAAACCACAGTTTCGTAATATGAAAATGTGAATGTTGGTAGCCGAACACTTTTTTGTTAAGCCTACCCACATTCACAACGGAAGCAAAATATCAAGACAATAGTATTACCATATCATTATTCACAATAGAGGGATAAGAACTCTTACACGATTTTGCAAGTATTCAAATACTTGATTTACCAAAGGGTTGATATTGATATACCAACTGTGTAGCCGACATCTTCTTGTTGTCGTTTATGGCCGATTTTACAAGTATTCAGATACCTGATTTACCAAAGGATTGACATCAATATGCCAACTATGTATCCGACATCCTCCCGTTGTCGTTTATGGCTGAGGAGGAAACATGCGGCAAGCTTGGACTTGTTTGCTGACGGTTCAAACCCTGCTTCGTTTCCTGCCTCCTTTTGTATTGGACTTCTTCCTCTATTGTCACCATTGTTGGGTTGTTTCGCCTTCTCCCTCGAGATGAGTTCGAGGCCGATGGTGAAACTCAGAATTACAACTCTGGAGTTTTTCTATCGATGGTCTTACAACCGGCCTCCGTCAATTCTTTGGTTGAACTCGAACTTTACCGATCATTGCTTTCATAGGATTTGATAGGATCTCCTGGTTGTCTTACGTTTCAGCTCACTAGTGGAATGCCTCTTATTTGGTTGGACATGTCCACAGTTTGCTAAAACATGTACTTGTTACTTGTCAGTCGTTGGACTCATTTGCTTAATGCGCTCGTCTGACTTGAGCTTCATATAGCTCAAATACCTGCATAAAACACATATGGTACAAAAATATGCCATGCATGGGATATATTCTACACCAAAACCATGTTCTGTAAGACACTGCGTCCTACACGAAACATGTCTTGTCTAGAACATATCATGTCTGTTGTTAAGACTTCTCGCCTTCGTCAAGCTTGTTGGGGTTTCCAACACACCAAACCACCTTCATTTTCCCCTTGAGGCTCCGCAGTTTCTCAAGTTTGTTGGGGTGCCAGTATCTGCACAAAACACATTTCAAGTACAAAGTATGACCTGCATGAGGTACATTTTGAACCAAAACCAGATTTTGCATAAAAACTGTATTCTGCACGAAACTGCATTCTGCATGGAACACGTCCTGTTCGAAACTTATCCTGTCTGATGTTGAGATTTCTCATGTCCTCCAAGTTTGTTGGGGCTCTGCAAAAACGTGCCCTTTTGCACATCAATCTTTGCCTTCATGAGTCCCGCTAGGATTTCCTTGTTGGTGCATGTTCTAGCTCGCTAGTGGAATGTCTCTTATTGGAATGGACATGTCTACCGTTTGCTAGAACCATTGCTCGCTGATTTGTCAGCTGCCATTTCCCTTTTGCTTGTGCCACCATTTAATTCGTTTTGTGTTTGCTTGGGTAGACTTTAAGCTGCTTCGAGTTTGCCATCGCTTTTTGGGTGTTTTTGAATGCTCCATTTCTTTTAATGGAATCCCCCACTCCTTCGACAGTCGAAACTCCTCACTTTTCTCAAGCTTTTTGGAGATGTCACGGGGCCTACCGTCGGGGCCCGTGCGGCGCTTACTTGCCTCCTCCAAAGTAAGCCAGCCAAGGGAACTAGATCACTCTAGACGGAAAGATCACACGTAAGGGTTAGATAGGAACCACATATAGTGAATATAATAGCATACATACGATACCAACATAAGGGCAACCATCTCAATCATACACACACATGGATAACATACAGAACACTCAAGAAGGAACAATACACGGATGATGTTATTCATAAATAAGCAGCAGTGTTACACCAAGGGTCCCATCTCGTAGTAGTAGAGGGGCAACTACTAGAGATGGTAGACTACCAACAACCGAGTGACTGTCCAGGATGACAGGTCACTCCCCCGTCCAAGTGCATCGGTACAATTGCTAGTCGTTCCGAATCTAGGCTTGTCTTTGTAGCTACAAAATAACTTTCCACGTCGAACAAGGAGTTATCCACTTCCTTGGAGTCCCGAATTCCTACAAAAGGTTTCGGTTCTCGAATTTCGATTTTCGCGGCCCCTTGATGACTTTCCCCATTTAGGGAAAGAGATTCCACCCTCCCCTGCAGTTCATTCAACTCCTGTCTGAGGGTATCAAATCCATCCCCTGTTTGGTCACGAGTTTTCTCCACTGCCTCGAATAACTTTCTCTGATCTGCTTCGACATGGCCCATGGTCATTCTAAGCATATTTATCTCTTCTTCACCTGCAAAATGAGAATTCTCATTAATTATGTTTCTCCCTTTTCCTCGAGTCACACCACTCTCCGGTGGTTGACCGGTATGGGGATTGTTTTTCGCTCTTAGTTCTCGAATAGCTTTGGCATTCGTCATCACGAATTCAAAAATTTCTGTTCGGGCTATCATTGCCCTAAAGATATCAGCATGAGCCACAATGGCTTTAAACCATTCAACATTAGCCCTCGTGGCCTCGGCTCCTGCCGGATTTTCATTAGCCCTCAAGGCCTCGGCCACTGCCGGATTTATAATAGCCCTCAAGGCCTCGGCCCCTGCCGGATGTAAATTAGCCCTCAAGGCTTCGGCCTCTGCCATATGTATATTAGCCCTCAAGGCCTCGGCCCCTGCCGGATGTAGATTAGCCCTCAAGGCTTCGGCCTCTGCCGTATGTATATTAGCCCTCAAGGCCTCGGCCCCTGCCGGATTTTTATTTAGCCTTCATGGCCTCGGCCTCTGCCGGATTTGTATCTAGCCTTCATGGCCTCGGCCCCTGCCGGATTTGTATACTCGAGTGATCTCTTTTTCATGTCTCTTTCTTTTCTTTTCTCTTTTTTTTTGTATGGACTTGCAACCATAATCCTTGCTCAATTTCATCCTGTGACCATCTATGGGTCAGATGACAATTTCGTAAATAGATTTTTTTTTCCACGACCTGCTATGGTCAAATGAATCTTCCGTCATTTCATCTTCGCAGGGCCTTCTATGGCCAAAGAACCATTTCACTGGGTTGTTCTCACCCGATAATCCCAATTACATCCGCTGTCTATCCTTTGCCACGATAGACTTGGGTCAATATATCTATTGTTGCCCACAATTTCTCGCATAAGGGTCTATTTCCGTATGATGGACATTGTCCATGTAATCCGAAGGTAACTCTATAATGAGTTTTCCTTTATTCTTGAGAAGGCACACACAATGGAATTCAACAATCCATTCATGTCCTTCCCCCGATCCTTCAAATTCCACCTGAGTTTTCTCGACTCATGGAAGAGGAAAAGTAATGTCTAACCGAATCAGAATGATTCACGCACCAATTACGCCTCAATAATTTGGCTATGATAACCATCTATTCGCTAGATCATCCCCACGCTACTTCACATGAGCTCCGAATTCTGAATATCCATTACACATTCTCCCCCCATTAAAGGGATTGAATCACGCGCAATCCCATCGCCTACTACCGTAGGGGAGTATGCATTCACTTTCTAGCATTCACATGCGTTAGTGATCTTAGTTCCCTTTTATTATTTCCGCATTCCCACACACTGGGTAATATTTCTCCACACTGGCCCTGGTAAACCATGGGCTTTTATAAATCCGAAAAGCATCATAAAATATTCTCGGAAAAGCATCATAAATTTCCATTCGTCAATTCTTTGGGGAAATTTAGGATCTTTAGTATCGCAAGCCCGCATCTCTAAGGTCTCGCTTAGTTAAAGATATGTTCGCTCACACCACGATGAACTCGATTAGTTAAAGCAACGTTGGCTCACACCATGAAGAACTCGTTTAGTTAAAGCACTGTTGGTTTATACTACGAAGAACTCGCTTAATTAAAGCTGGCACACTCTCTTCAGGGAGAACTCTTTTAGTTAAAGCTTACTTGCCCACCTCGCAAAGGTCTTGCTCAGTTTAAGAGACTACCACCTACTTCACAAGACCTTTGCTTAGTTCTGGCTCTGATACCAAATATCACGGGGGTAACTCTATGTCGAGCCGAAGCCCCGTGTGGCACCTCGACTTCCCCAAGTCTCGGCCAGCCAACTCCTACCGAAGGGTCCCGTCAATGCCTCTATCGGTATTCCGTCCCGGAAGGGTCTCCCTGTGGGGCAACCTCGCCCTAGAATGGGCTCGCACTATGGGGCACTCGCCGGCCCCCATAATGTCCGTAGGGTTCCACCCTACGGAGACATCCGCCTTCCTTCCCGAAGGACGTATGCCCGACTCTCCTAGTCTCTAGCAGACTAGGGTGGATCACTTAAGCCAGTACCGACTACTGACCCAAGGGGTGGCGGAGATCCATACGCCAGGGTAGTCCCTATCCCCCTATAGTGTTTCTTATACCAACTCGGGTCCTCCCGTCCGCGTACGTTGATATGCTCCATACGCCACACAGCTTGCCAATAGGGTTGAGTTTGCCTATGGCCAAACTCCCCCCCCCCCCCTTACACCCAGCCCCCTCGGCACTCCAGCCGAGCGGCGGTGCCTTACCCCCTGCCCAGATCTCCCACCCCAGATCCGCAGTCGCCGCGCCCCTAGCCACCCCTTGGCCCGTAAAACCCCAGTCGCCCACCTCCTGGCCCCCTACCGCCCCCCTCGCCTCACCCTCGGCCCTCACCACCCCCGATCCCCCAGCCGCGCCTCCCGAATCCCCTCCCAACCCTGAATCCCTCGCGCGTCCACCCCCCTCCATCCCTCCCATACCTATCCCGCAACCCTCAACCTGGCCGCCCCGCCCATCCACGCCTTGCTCCCCCCCCCCCCCCACCAGATCCGCCACCCGCCGCCCCCCTCTCCCTCGAACGATCCCGAACCCGCTTCACCATGAAACCCTAGGCAAAAGAGAGAGAGAGAGAGAGAATTCTTAATAACTTGTATATATAATTAAAGAGATAGTAAACATATATTTAATATTATTATAGAAAAGCAAATTTAGATTTTACATGTAAAATGATCAAATTTTTGAAGTTACTGTTTTTTTTGGCTTAATACATAATTTGTTCCCTGAACTTGTGCAAAATGGTTGATTGGCTCCATGAACTTTCAAAGTGTCTCAATAGTCCCCTGAACTTGCATAAAATGTTCAGTTAGCTCCCTAAACTTGTGTAAAATGTAATCAATTAATCATTCGGTTGTAAAAAATATCATGTTTTTATCACCTCCAACTTTCCTATCAAATAGATTTTCTTTTGTTAATAAAAAAATATATATTAATAAAAAATATATATATAACTATTAAGTTTTTGCATGTTATCCTTAATATTAATATCAGTTTTGCTTTCATTTTTTTCAATCAAATCACGAGATAATTCTGGAAAGTTTAAACCACCACAACGACACCTTTTACTCACGTCCAGACTAATCCTATTCATTATCCTTAATCTTAATCTTAATATTAATATTAATATTAATATTAATATTAATATCAGTTTTGCTTTCATGTAGAATCAATAATAATATTATTATTATTCTCTTAAAAAAATCTAGCAAGAGAATTATTCGGAATAAAATATATTGAGGAGGTTGGTGGCATGCAATGCAACATATTAAATTTCAATTTGTCCCACAATACTACATAAGGTCATTATCACTATCATTTGTTTTATTTATATAAAATTGACTATAACTTATTTTATATATGTGAAAAAAATTGACTATCATTCAGTTTTAATACAAAAATATTTCAAGTGTGATTTTATTTTTAATATGATAAATAGTTGAATTAAAAACTTCAATTTGTCAAATATTTTTAGATTTTGCTTGTGAGTTTTAACTTAACCTCTTAAATTAATTGGTTGAATGTTGGAATTTTGACAACTACATTAATTGATAAAAATTTCAATACACACATTTTAAGTCCTGGATGCAGGTGTTATTATCGAAAACAATAATAAAAGTTACTATTGAACCTGAACTAATATGATCTCGTTATTTCTTCTTCGATCCTCTTATATATCACGTTCACTTTCATCAGTCATAATTTAAGGTTATATGTAGGGACATCCCAACTTGTGAGCGATGCATTGTCTGAATTCTTATTATATATTCTGTATGTGTTCTTCCACCTTAATCTTGGCGTCCGAGATTGCCTCATTGCCACAGAGGTGGTCGACACAGAGATTGAAGGTAAGAGTCCTAACTAAATTAGAGTTAATAGTTTAAAATGGATAGAAAGTATATCCCTTAGTCAAATATAAATATAGAATTAAGAGATAAGGATAAAGCTAAAAGCTATCTTTATCTTTAACAAGTGTATGCGTTTGCAAGAGTACAACTACATAGGCCGACTCTAGGGGACTCACTTTAGGCATCTATCTAGGATCGGTTTTTAGCATGGATAGGAGAGGCGTCTGCTCCAGATCTCAGGGAAGGGATCCAAAACTAACATTTTTATAAACATATATATAAATTAAATCTCAAAATATATAATCAGTACATATCCAAGACTCAAGAGAGGGAGAGGCCCAAAGTAACATTTTTATATAATAAAAAGCAAAAATATTTCATTTAGAACTTTTTTTTTTAAACATCATTTAGAACATATTGATGTATAATGATTTTGCATGTAAAAATGTTCGTGCAAAATATTTTTTTATGAGTAACCGGTATTTAAATCGAAATAAAATAATGTTTTCTTTGATTTTTTTTTATAAATTTAACCCTAATTGCTTCAAACTTTATAACATTTTTACCTTTTTATTTTAAGCTTTAAATATCTTATAATTTTAAAAATTAAAATTTAATTAAAAATTTAACTTTTTTAAGTCTTAAAAGTAATTTTTTTATTAAAATGTGTTACGAAAATAAAAAGTTAATTAATCATAGCAACATAGCATTTTAAAAAATAAAATTCAAACAAATAAAGCTTTATCGAAAAAAAATGAGTTTTGTAGGAATAAAACTCATAACACCTTGTATTAATTTGCAAAAAAAAAAAAAGCTTTTATCTTATATGCAAGTTTAGTTAATTTGCAAAGTCAAGACATATATACCTGGTAAGTTGCAAAGTGAAATTGCTTAATTGCTCCAATTTGGACAACGACAATATTTTTTGTCGGAATACTGAGTTTACAAACTACATGAATCACTAAACTCATGTTTGTAAGTTTTAAAACCCGTGTGTATTTGCAAAAAGGTCAAACTATAAGAGGTTTTTCTTTGTAATTTTTTCATATCAATAATATAGCTATTAACTGCATTGGTCTCTAACATAATTTTTTTTTTATCTTTATTTAGTTTTTCTTGATTAGTCAAGAATTAACTAAATTTTAAATTTACTAAATTTAAATTCACTCTAGGACATCTAAAATGCTAAAACCCAAGGAAGTTGATCTCTATGGAATGATAATGGAACATGATTGGTGGAAGTTCACGCTTTCCAAGCTAGATGGGAAGATAATTCAGCTTTATTTCTATGTATTGAAATTTTATTAATAAATAAAGTTTTTTTATAAAGATTGGGAAAGCAACGGAGCTATGCAGGGACATTCCAACTAAGTTGGCACCTCGCACGTCTAACCGAACCAGACCCAATATATTTCAAAAAAGAAAGTAGAGTTACAATAGCGATAAAACTAAGAGAAACAAAAACTTCCAAACGAAAAAAATCATCGAAGAATATAAAAGGATGGGGCAAAGGGCCACCAAACAAGATTAGAAGAAGTCACCTCGAATCGAGCAAGAGTATTAGTGGCCCTGTTACTATTACAGTAGATGTGAGAAATAATAATCTCCATGGAAGATCAGTGTGCAAGACACGTCAACAATGCTTGACGGAAGTGCCATGGGATGTCAATACTACGGTTTTTGAGCAAGTTGACGACAAACATCAAGTCACATTCAAACCACAGCTTAAACCAGCCCTCTCCCAAGCCATGTTAACAGCAAAAATAGCCGCTCAGAGTTCAGCAATGTGCGCAAAGGAAGATAGGATGGAAAAGGCACAACAACCTCATGCAAACTCGTATGAGGTCCTAAATATTCCGCTATTACCACAAACTCCAAGGGAACCGAGTGCCAAACAATCTGTGTTTACCTTCACCCAATCGCCAAGCGGTGGGTCCTAACAGAATATAATTGTATAGAAAGTAAATTGTTAAGACTTAGACTTGTATAGGGAGTCATATTCTTATCCCATATAGGAGTCGACTAGGGGTAGCTGAACCCCTCTTGTATAAATACGTGTGTAATCTTCATTGTTTGATAAATCGAGATAATATATTTCCCTCACTATTTACTATGTTACATGGTATCAGAGCCTAAAACCTAAACCTAAACTTAATCCCTCCGATCCTGCAAATTTTCTTCCTTCTGTTTTTCTGTTTCCGTCGACCTGCTTCTGCTTCCTATCTCTCTGCAAAATTCTTTTCTTCTACTTTCTTTTGGCCCTAGTTTCAATCAAGTTCTTTTGGTCCCTAGGTTTAATACAACTTCTTTCCTACTTCTAAATACTCATTCCGCCATAATTCCCTCAAATTCAAAGTTTATTTTGGTCCATGGTTTTATTGAAGTTCGGTTCAATTAAAACTCTGTTTTTAATTCCTGCCATTTTTCACAAAATCGTTCAATTAAAACTCTGTTTTTAATTCCTACCTTTTGTCTAACCCAAACTCTGTTTGCTCACAAAATTGTTCATACTATGAGTTCGACCCTTGTTGGTTCATAGAACTCGACATCACCCAACTCTTCTTCCTCTAATTCAAGTTTGTTTCAAAATAATCCCCTCACCTCTACTCAATCTGGATCTATCACTCATATCATAAACATAAAATTAACATCCACAAATTTCTTAATTTGGAAAACTCAAATCTTTCTTGTTCTTTGAGCAAATAGAATTCAACATCATGTTGATACCGATCCTCCAGCTCAAGCAGGTGCAGAATTTAATGATTAGGAGTCTATGGACTTAAAGATACTCTTATGGATTTTTTTCATCCGTATCTGATACTATGTTGCCGTAGATAGTTAGCGCAAAGACTACTAAAGAATCTTGGGATATTCTTTATGAATATTTTTTCTCAAGGATCTCGACCTCAGGTGAGGCATATTAGTCAGCAACTGCAAAATTTGAAGCATGAGTTCGATTCTATTACTTCTTACATGACTCGGGCTAAAAAGTTGTTCGATCAACTTGCTATTCTTTAGTGCCCTATGTGATCAGATGATTTTGTGGATTGCATCCTGGCTGGTCTTGGCCCTTCCTATAGACCTTTCTCTCGGTCCTTACATGCACACCAGGTTTAAATTACCTACCATAATTTGTTTGGTTTACTTCTGAATGAATAAATTTAGTTAAGTCAAGACTCTACTTCAATTGATCTTACCCCACCGTCAGCTAATTTCATGGCTAGGGGCGGCGAAAATTTTCGGGGTAGAGAACTATGAAGACAACAAAGAAGGAGAGGTTCCTCTTTCAATCAACAACACTTTCGTTTTGGTTATCGATCACAACAACAAGACTGGTCTCGGCAGACCCAATCGGCTCCGGTTGACATTTCAACTATTATCTATTATAACTGCAAGGATCGGGATCATTATGCAAATAAGTGTAGCTCACCTAACTTTCTGCGTGAACAAAGGATAAATCGGCCTCAGTCGAATGTGGCATCGACTTCAACTGGTCAGCAATGGGTCATATACACATGTGCTACTCATCATCTAACATCTGATTGGAAAATCTCCATATTCATTCTGAATACCAAGGACCCAAACAAGTTCAAATTGGTAATGGTTCTCATATCCTTCTTCACTCCGTAAGTTCTTTTAAATGTCAGCTGAATTGTAAAAATATTAATTTTCAAGATGTTCTTTTTGTTCCTTCTGCATATCAAAATCTTTTATCTGTGCGTTCACTAACGGAATCTAACAAAATTTCTGTTGAATTCTTTTTCTGATTCTTTTGTGATTAAGGATTTGGAAACGAGAGCAACACTCCTCAAGGGGCGGAGTAAGGATGTCCTATATTATCTTTCAGTGACCTCCTCTTTTCCAATTCAAATTAATTTGGCATCTTTTTCAACCTAGTATGCACGTTTGGGTTGCACGACAACACCAGTAGTTAGGAAATTGCTATCAAACAATGTTATTATTGCTTTGGATAATAAAAATCAAACTCTTTGTGATGCTTGTTTTTTAAGCGAAATTCACAAACTTCCTTTTCTTAAATCATCGTTTTTTTGCAAATTAACCTTTGGAATTGATTTGTTTTGATGTTTGGGGGCCTGCAAAAATTCAATTGCATGATGGGTTTTCATATTATGTGATATTTTTTATCATTATACTAAGTAGTCATGGGTTTATTTCTTGAGACGCAAATCTGATGTGTATGATACGTTTATTCGCTTCCGTACTCTTGTGGAAAAATCGTTTGGAGTATCTATTAAAACTTTTCAGTCTAATTGGGCGCGGTGAATTTCGTGCTCTTACAAAATACTTATCAGAGAATGGTATATTTCAGAGGTCCTTATGTCCTTACACCCTTGAGCAGAATGGTTGCGCTGAGAGAAAACATAGGCATGTTGTTGAAACTAGATTAACTTTGTTAAATCATGCTGGTTTACCTGCTACTTTTTTGTCTTATGGTTTTGATACGGTTGTTTGTCTGATTAATCGGTTACCTTCATCTACGAATAATTTTTCTATTCCTTTTCATATGCTCTTTGGAAAAAATGCCTGATTACACTCAGTTGAAGGTGTTTGGTTGTTTGTGTTACTATGGTTACGTCCATATTCACCTCATAAATTGTCTCTTCGGTCCATCAAATGCATATTTTTGGGCTATAACAAACTTCATAAAGGTTATAAGTGTTTTGATCCAGTTTTTGGTAAAATTTATATCTCACACCATATTTTGTTTGATGAACGGGAGTTTCCTTATTCGGGATTAGTACACACTAAAGAATCTGATGTCCATGGCTTATTACTGGCTCTTCTGCCCACTCTGACTTTGAGTTTTCCATTGATCCCACTAGTGTCTAAAGTGACTCATTGGCCGATTCATCAAAGAATATTTGCCCCTCCTACAACTACAAGTTCTAATATGTTTGTGTTCCCTATTGAAAAATCATAAATTCATTCACTCGATTCTGCGTTATCTAGAGCTGAACAGAACCAAGCGATTAAAACACTGAGGTCTCCATGAACACCACTGTTGCCTCTTAACCCTTGGTCGCTAGTCTGTTACCATTAGTGAGTTTACAAACCAATTTAGTTTCCTTACCTGCGTCAGATCAATCTACGCAATCTGCCACTCCGTCTCTTACTGGGTCTGTTTCACCCATTTTGGATGCTTTGCGGAATCCCAACAAGCGCTTGGTTACTCGTTCTCAGGTTGGGAAATTCAAACCTAAGATATTGACTAAAGCGGTTTCCACCAAATCTTCTACGTACCTGCAGGCATCTAAGATTCCTGAATAGAGAAATGTAATGGTTCAATAATATAATGCTATTATGAAAAATGGCACTTGGGAACTTGTTCCACTTCCAGCAAGTGCTAATTGATAATCATTGGTTGTTCAAACTCAAGACAAAGGAAAATGGCACAATTGATCGATACAAAGCACGTTTGGTTGCAAGAGGTTATCA